>NW_023416312.1:22943474-27856292 GCF_014176215.1 Rousettus aegyptiacus
TCAGCCAACCCAGCCCCTCTGAGGACCGCAGGCTTGGACTAAAAAGATTTTGGCTTTTAAGATGAAATAGTGAACATAGTTGTCTTCCAGGTCTACCACTCCTTGATCTGGAATAGCTGTTAATTCTCAGAAAATCTAATGGTCTTCATGTGTTTAATGTAAACAATTCTATTGTGCTTCAAATTCTGTTACAACCATATTTGCTTCCTTCTTTGTTAAAAATGGTGTTCTCCCTGTTTTCTTTGCATCCAACTAGGCTAAATTAGAAAGTCTTTAAGTAACTCTGAATAAAGCATTTTCAAATGAAAGAAGGTGGAAGCTGGAGTCATACAAAGGATATTTGAGTTAGATTTTCCCAGTAAAACTTAAAGACTATAATATCTTTTTGCCATATTTTATTTTTAGTTTTCCTTGGACATTTGTTTTGCTCTGTTATCTTATAGGCTGTCTCAGCTATTTTCCACTAATGGTTCTGATGACTTTTCTGTTGAAAGAATTTATCAGCTAAGACTCTTTTTAAATGTCAAAGATCCAACTTCAACTGTCTTAAGGGAAAATTAGAGAAAATGCTGGTTTATATAACAGAGAAGTTCAGGGTAGAGGCTAGTTTCAAGTAAGGCTTAATTCGGAGGCTCCGATGCCATATCAAAACCTATTTCTCTCCATCTGAAGGCTCTTCCCTATTCTTTCCATCCATTGGCTTGGTTGTCAGACTTCACAAGGTGGTAGGGCACTGGCAGTGGCTTCTCATTATGTTCTCAATTCCAAATCTTGCTATTCCAATCAGAGGGAAGCTTGAGGCTTTGACAGGAGCTACTAGAAAGCAAGCCCCTCTCCCTTTCTCTTTTATATACTCTAGTGTGAGAGATGAAACTCCACCTAGACCATTTAGACTTAGGCTCGAGGGAAGGATCTATGGCCAAGTAGAAATCTAGGGTTTTGCTGGAAGAGGGGGTAGGGGATACTGGAAAACAAATTAAATGTGTCTGTAATGTTGACATCTATTAATTCTTTTCTTGGATGTTTCAACACTTTCAGTGAGACTCATATATGTATGTATGTATATATATACATATATACATACATACATACATACACACACACACGCATAGGAAACATCCAGCATTGGCAGCTGCAGCTTCAAATTCAGAGGGATAATACAGGAGCTTTCCTGGAAAAGAATAGAAATTTGAGTTTTGAAGAGTTTTGAAATCAGTGGCAACATAAGGAAGGTGGTAGAGGGCATTTCACTCTGGGTGGTGGGGAGAGGAGAAAAATGAGGAGAATCAGAGGACACAATATAAAAGTGATTTCATCATAATATCCTCCAAAACTGAATAATGATAACAACAACAACAACAACAACAACAACAACAACAACAACAACAGTATTTTGCAATAATGTATACTGAGAGTAATGTCATATACTACCTAGGTACTTTACATGTATTAACTCATTTAATCCACACAACAACCCTGTGAATTCAAAACAATTATTATAATCATTATCTCCATTTTACAAGTGAGGAAATGTAAGTCCAAAAAAGTTAAATAAACCACCTTAAGAGGACTCAAATGAATAAAATTAGAAATAAAAGAGGAAAAATAACCATAGACTCCACAGAAATACAATAAATCATAAGAAAATGCTACAAACAATTATATGCCAACAAATTCGACAATCTGGAAGAAATGGACACATTCCTAAAAACATACAATCTCCAAAGACTGAGTCAAGAAGAAACAGAAAATCTGAATTGACCAATTACCACCATCAAAATAGAATCAGTAATCAAAAACCTCTCAAAAAACAAAAGTCCTGGACCAGATGGCTTCATAGGTAAATTTTACCAAATATTCAAAGAATTATCACCTATTCTTCTCAAACTATCCCTAAAAATTTAAGGAGAGGGAAGACTCCATAACTCCTTTTATGAAGACACTGTTACCTTGATTCCAAAACCAAACAAAGGAATTACAAAAAAGAAAACTATAGGCTAATATCTTCTGAACATTGATGCAAAAGTCCTCAAAAAATATTAGCAAACCGAATTCAGCAATACATTAAAAATATCATACACCATAATCAAGTTAGATTTATTCCTGAGATGCAAGGTTAGTACAATATCTGCAAATCAATTAATGTGATACACCACATTAACAAATCAAAAGATAAAAAAAAACATACGATCATATCAATAGATGCAGAAAGAGCACTGGACAAAATCCATCATTAATTTGTGATAAAAACTCTCAGCAAAATGGAAATAGAAGGAACATACCTCAACATAGTAAAGGCCACATATGACAAACCTACAGCTAACATCATACTCAATGGGGAAATGTTAAAAGCATTTTCTTTAAGATCAAGAACAAGACAAAGATGCCCACTTTCACCACTCCTCTTCAACATTGTATTTGAAGTTTTAGCCACAGCAGTAAGATAAGAAATAGAAATAAAAGGAATCCAAATTGGAAAGGAAAAGTACAACTCATTATTCGCCAATGCCATGATACTATATATGAAGGACCCCACAGATTCTACTAAAAACTGTTAGAACTAATCAATAAATTCAGTAAAGTAGCAGGTTACAAAATAAATATTCAGAAGGCATTTTTATACATCAATGATGAACTTTCAGAAAGAGAAATTAAGAAAACAATCCCATTTACAATTGTGTCGAAAGCTATAAAATACCTGGAAATCAAATTAAGTAAGAAAGTAAAAGATCTGTTTTCAGAAAATTATAAGTCATTGAAAAAAGAAATTGAAGAAGATACAAATAAATAGAAGCATATATCATGTTCATGGGTAGGAAGATTCAACATTGTTAAAATTGCCATACTATCTAAAGCAATCTATAGATTTAATGCAATCCCTATTAAAATACCAATGGCATTTTTCAGAGAGCTGGTACAAATAATTCTAAAATTTATATGGAACTATAAAAAACCCTGAATAACCACAGCAATCTTGAGAAAGAACAAAGTTGGAGGTATCACACTACCCAATATCAAACTATATGACAAGGGTACAGTAACCAAAACAGCATGGTACTGGCATAAAAACAGATACATTGATCAATGAAACAGAATAGAGAGCCCAGAAATAAATCCACGCCTAAATGCTCACTTAATATATGACAAAGGAGGTAAGAATATACAATGGGGTAAAGGCGGTCTCTTCAATAAATGGCATTGGGAAAGTTGGACAGATATATGCAAAAAAAAGAGAAGCTGGACCATCTTCTTACACCATATACAGAATAGCCTCAAAATAGATTAAAGACTTAAATGTAAGATCCAAAACCATAAAACTTCTAAAGAAAACATAGGCAATAAACTCTCTGATACTACTAATAGGAATTTCTTTTCAAATATATCTCCTCAGGCAAGGGAAACAAAAGAAAAAATAAAAAAATGGGACTACATCAAACTAAAAAGTTTTGTACAGCAAAGGAAATCATCGATGAAACAAAAAGACAACTGACTGTTTGGGAGAAGACATTCATTAATGATACATCTGATAAGGGATTGATATCCAAAATATATAAAGAACATATACAAGTCAACAACAAAAAACATAAATGATCCAATTAAAAAATGGGCAGAATACCTGAACAGATACTTCTCCAAAGAGGAAATACAGATGGCCAATAGACAAATGAAAAGATGCTCAAGGTCGCTAACCATCAGAGAAATGCAAATTAAAACCACAATGAGATATCACCTCATACCTGTCAGAATGGCTATCATCAATAAATCAAAAAACAAGTGTTGGGGAGGATGCAGAGAAAATAGAACCCTCATACATTGTTGGTGGGATTTCAAATTGGTACAGCCACTATGGAAAACAGTCTGGAGGTTCATAAAAAAATTGAAAATGGACATACCTTTTGACCCAGCAATTGTACTTGTGGGTATTTATCCAAAGAAAACCAAAACAATAATTCTTAAAGATCTGTGCACTCCAATATTAATGGTAACACAATTTACAATAACCAAAATATGGAAGCAAACTAAATGCCCATCGACAGACTATTGGATAAAGAAATCATGGCTCATACATACATTGGAATAATACTCAGCCATAAAAAAATGAAGTCCTATCATTTGCAATGGACATAGATGGACCTGGTGGTTATTATACTGAGTGAAATAAGCCAGACAGAGAAAGATAAATACCATATGATTTCATTTATATGTGGAATCTAAGGAACAGTAAGAACAAACTAATCAAAAACAGACTCACAAATATAGGAGACAATTTGGTGACAGACAGAGGGGAGGTGGTTGGAGGGCTGAGAAAATGGGGCAAAGGGTTAAAGAAGTATAAATTAGTAGTTGATAGTTGGTCATGGGTATGGGGAGCATGCAGAGGGAATGCAGTTAGCATTAATATAATGGCTAAGTGTAGGGCCAGGGGAGGGAGGGAGCAATTGGGGGTATTGTTTTCTGAACTATATAGATGTCTAACCAATGTACTGTATACTTGATACTAATTTAAATAAATACATTTAAAAAAATAAAAATAAATAAGTAAATAAAATAAATCACCTAAGATCAGAGTGCTGCTAGTAAGTGGCAGAACTAAGAATTAAACTCTAATGGCTCTTAACTCCCATATTTTAGTGTCCCCAATGAATATACCGAAATGGCAATACCCTGGTGGTCCCAGGTCCAGAAATATGGCTGACGGAGTGGCTCATCCTTTCTCTAGAACTGGCAGCCTAAAGGACCCAGAAGAAGGATGGAAGAACAAGAGAAGAAAATCTAATTTCCTCACTACTGAGGTGAGAAGGGGACAATTATGCCTCAGATATACACTAAAGCATCAAGTTTTCTGTATTATAAATGAAGTGGCAGGGACTGCAGGGTAGAGATTAACTCTGAGTTTTCTGCCAGGCTTGCAACTAACTTGCAGTGTGACTATGGACAAGTGACTTAACCTCTCTGTGTCTTAATATCCTTTTTTGTGTGTGAAATAAAGATGACTGCTCCTTGCCTCCTTTGATGTATCATTTTGGAGATTAGACAAGATAATGTGAGCTGAAACACTCTGTATAGAGAACTTCCATTCATAATTATGCTTTCTATAGGCACGTAAAAGCTTATATGCAATAATTTATGGCATCGACATTGAAGTACTTTTATTAAAGAAATGACTTTTTTTCTAAAGAGTATTTTACAATGTCGTCTAGAAATAGCTTGCATTTTAAAAATTACATTTTCAATGCAAATAATTTAGAAAACAAATATGAATTTAAAAAGAAAACAGTAAAATCACGCAGAAAAATCTACTCAAAATTTTATTTAATATTTTTTTCAGTTGGTTTTCTATGACTGTCTATGCTTTTTTTAAAAAAAGCTAATCATGTTTTAATTTAATATTTTATCTTATATACATGTACTGTGTTTAGTCATTTGCAGCCCACTTTTTCCATTTAATTTATTATGAATATATTTCTTTGTCATTAATTTTATAAAACAGTGATTTCAAAATTTTTTGATCATGGCTCATAGTAAAAAAATACATTTACACTGCTACTCAGTAAACACTCACACACATACTTATATATATAACTGACTAATACTTGCCCTTAGTGTACATGGTGCACTCTGATATTTTTCTATTCCACATTATAGTAAAATAGTATTTAATAGAACACACTATTTTATAATTCACTCATTTATTACATGACTCACATATAGATCAAAAGTTGTAGTTTGAAAAACACTAAGCTACAACATCAGTTTTATTGCATAGATGGCAGCCCATTTGTAGAGATATATCATAATTATTTAATAGATCTCCAACTGTTGAACTTTTATACATGTTTAATAGTTCTCATTCATTCTATTCTTCATTAAATTGTTTAAGAAATATGTATTGAGTGTCTACTATGTGCCAGGTACTGTTCTTAGTGCTGGGAACACAGTGGTGAACTAGGTAGATGAGGTTCCCATGTTATTGCACTTACATTCTATGGAGGCTGGGGAGACAGGCAATACACAGTATCTACAGATCAGAAAACACCAAGATAATGTGATGGGGAGTGATGGGATGAGATCTATTTTAAGCGACAGCTAGAAAAGTCCTTTCTGAGGGGGTAGCATTTAAACTGGTATTTCAGTAACAAGAAGATATTGTTGAACTACTTTTTGAGAAGATCTGTGGTAAGAGAATCTAAGCTGAGAGGAAAGATAGCAGAAAGGTCCTAAGGCAGTCAAGAGCTTGGCACATTTGAAGATTAAAAGGATGGCCAGTATGATCCTAGAATGTGAATGAGGTAGAAGAGAGGTGGTCATAAGAGATGAGGTTAAAAAGGTTGTTAGGGATCAGATCATCCAGAACCTTCTATTACAAACATACTCTATCTTTGCTTACATCCACAGATATGTCTTGAGGGAAAAGTTCCAGAAGCATCTTGAACAGCAACAGTTGTGAGAGGAGAATATTCAGTGACAGGGAGACTGAGAAGCTGACATGTTTTTCTGAATGAAGATTTCTGTGCTAAAGAAGATCCAAGTTCTGTTAGAGGAGCATGGTCCTGGCACAGCACCTTGTTCTGTTCCAAGTAAATCTTTCACAGGGGATTTTAAGCTTCCAGAAAATAGGGTTTTTTTTCTAAATCACTGCCCATGTCTTTAGCGCCTGGCACAATGCTTGATCCATAGTAAGTATTCAATACATGTTTGTGAAGTAAACAAAGGAAGATAAAGATAAACCCTTGTAGTCAAAGGATAGAGGTAATTTGTGACAAGTTATTACCACACATTTATATTTTCTCAAATGCGACCCTCTATCCTCACGCTAATGGGAGAAAGACCTTCCATGTAGGAAAGGGACAGTATTTCTTCAGCTCCTCTCTGGCGAAGTCACAAGTAATCTCTCAAAAGGCATTATTTATTTTACTTGGTCTTTTTTTAAATGAAATAGCATAATGAATCACCAGCTGTTTTTTGTTTGTTTGTTTGTTTGCAATGGAAAATTATAACACATTGTAATTGCAATTGCAAGAAAAAGATGTTGAAGAGTCCTAGAAATCTGACCTATCCACATCAGGGACCCTGTTGTGCATTGAAATAAATTGATGGGGTTATTGGAAGCTAGATTGTTGGTTTCTTTGAGGTTGTTCATTGCATTGAAGAAGGGATGGTAGGGAATACCATTGGGAGCAGACAGTCCCTGAGTTGATGCTAAAGGCCTTCCCCTGCTCTGCTTGCTCATCGCCATCATCAAACATGTCCTGGATAAACATTGATGGAATGGACAGGGACATTTTTTTCTGGGGGTTAATGAATGCTTCTCTTGACTGTTTTCCACGTTCTAAGTAGATGACCTAAGTCCAGTTCTTTGGAATATAGAAAACTTTCCAAAAATCAGTGCAGGGCAGAATATGAGGAATAAGAAGAGATCAACTTAATATCTCACTGAGGAATTTGAATTTACAAGTGTGGTCACTGGGTAAGAAAACTGCTTTGGTCTTCATTTAGATACTTTTCCTCCTGGAAAAACAGACAGCTTGTGTATAGAGGGAGGCTTCTTTTTCTCATAACAAAATTGTCCTCTATCTTGTTTTGAATTTTTTATAGAAGTTAGTATTCATACAGGAAGTGAACAAATCATAAGTGTACAATTTGATGGATTTGCAAAAGTTAACATACCCATGAAACCAACACCTAGATCATGAAACAACATGACCAGCACTCAAGAAGACCCTCATGCTCCATTCCAGGCACCTCCTCCATTAAAGCTAACCAATAGTTTGTTTGCAAACACAATAGATCAGTTTTGTCTGTTTTTGAACTTAATACACACTATTCTTTCATTACCTGTGGTTTCACTTTCTGTGGCTCCAATTACCAATGATCAACTACATTCTGAAAATATTAAATGGAAAATTCCAGAAATAAATAATTCATGTATTTTAAATTGTGCACTTTCTTGAGTAGTGTGATGAAATCTTTCACTGTCTTGCTCTGTCTGGCCTGGTACGCGAATCAACCTTTTCTTCAGTGTATCCATGCTGTATGTGCTACCAGCTACTTAAGTCACTTAGTAGATGTCTCAGTTATCAGATCGAAGGTCACTGTATCACAGTGCTTGCTTTCATGTGACCCTTATTTTATTTTAAAAATGGCCCCAAAGTGCAAGAGTAGCAATGCTGACGATTCAGATAGTCCAAAAAGAGGCTGTAAAGTATATATATGTATAGAAAAATGTAGTATATATAGGGTTCAGTACTGTGCTTGATTTCAGGCATCCACTGGAGGTCTTGGAATGTATCTCCTATGGATAAGGGGGACTACTGTAAATGGAATATTGTAATATATGCTCTTTTGTGCCAGCTTTTTCATTCAACATCATGTTTGAAAAAGTCATCCAAGTTTTTATATATAGTTATAATTCAGTTCTTCCCATTGCCATCTAGTCATTCATTGTGTTCATCTACCACAGTTTATCTTTCCTTTCTACTTTCGATAAGCATTTGGATAGTTTACAGTTTTTTTATACTATTCCAGCCAATGCTGCTTTAAACACATTTCTTGGTGAACATGTGGAATTACTGGTTTGTGTACATCCCACTTTAGTAGATGTTGCCAAACAGTTCTCCAAAGTGGTTGCACCAATTTACTTTCCTATTAGTAGTGCAGAAGAGCTCTGCTGTCAAATCATCCCTCTATACCCCCGATACATTGGGTAACTCAGCTGCTGCCACTGGGGCTACCTGAAAGTGTGCTGTGACAGGATTTCACTTGAACAAGGCTATACTTCCGAGCTGTCTTTCCTGCTCTCTCTTAAGTGGTATAATTTCTGTAGCCATAGCAGTGCAGACCACTTGGCAACTGTTCAGGTATGAAATTAATCTTTACATAATGCTGGCTGGGATTGGAGGGGGTGCAACTAGAGGAAACCTTTCTGGTTATTGAGATTTGTTTTTTCAGTATTATAGTCTCAAAATGTCCCTGATTCCCTGGATATTAAAGCTTATAGAAGGAATGAATAAGAGCTAAAGTTGCTTTCTGAAAAGGAATATGAGCAGATGTTAAAGAAAGTTAAGAAAATCAGTATGAATTGTAAATGTGGTTGGATTGCATGGGTTTAAATCATGGCTCCATCAATTATTGTGCGACATTAAACAAATTACTTAATATCTCTGTGCCTCAGTTGCCTCAGCTGCTGAGTGGAGGTATTAGTAACATCTACCTTACAGGGGTTGATTTGTGAGAACATATATGTGAAGCACTTAGAAGATCTCCTGGCATGTGGTAAGTGCTATGTGAGTGTTAGCTGTATTAGTGCCCATCTTAAGTCTTGAACCTTAGAAGTAAGGCCTGAGACAGATTCTTATTCAAGTTCAATTGAAGGATATTTTCAGGAGATAGGAAGGGCTGAGAAGCAGGAAAGGACAGGGTAAGGAGCTGAGCAAGGATATGGTTCAGCTAGAGTCCAGCTTTAGCCTAATTCTATGGTGGCTCTTGGAGCATAAGTGACACCAAAGTCGCCCTACTTTGAAGCAAAGGGGTTGGGTTTTTATACCCTTATTTCAGTCAGTCCTTGGCTGTGGGCTACTAGGGGCAAAGCACTCTTGGAGAGGAAACTATGCTCCTGTAAGCTGAGGCCAATCTTTCAGATAAGGGGGCAGCTGTGAGCTCTTAGTGGCCAACAGCTCAGAGTAGCTGTGGGTTGGGCACACCTGCCAAAAAGGAGATCTGGGTGGGGGCACCCAGTGCTGTTTATTGTTCCTAACCAGGCTTTTATTTGTGGTCAAGTTAGAATAGCCACAAGACCAGTGAAAAAGAAAGTCTTTTAGAGGAAAGGCTAGTAGCTTCCTGGACATTCTTTGTCAGGAACAAGATGTCTTCATGTGCTCATAAGTGTTAGAAGTCTGTGCCTGCATGAGTGATGAGTGTGTGAGTGTACAACTCCCACATCTGTAGTTGCCTTGATACAGGGTTAAAATATTAAGGCTCCCCATGTAATCCTGTCAGCAGGCCCCTCCTTAGCCCTACTTCTTGGGACATTTACCTTTCTAGACCACCACTTTTAATCTAAGTTTTTCTCTGCCTTATGGCTATTTTTATCCCTATGGAAGAAATGAAAAGAAATCACAGAAGGCATCATTTCTTTGAGGCTCAATGGATCTATGGTGCTTCATAGTGAATTGTTACCATACCACCAGCTCATGACTTAATCAGTATTTAGATAATGTGCCCCTCTCTGTGGGATCTCGAAGCAGTCAGCTCTGCTAGATGCATGCTTGGTTTCTAGGAGGTGGCTCTGCCAGTTGTGGCTCTTTCAGTAGCCAGATTTCCACACACACATGATAAGGCTACATTACAGCAAGATGAGTCACTGTTTGGACAAATAGGAAGCAGCTTACTTTCCTGACTCTGCACACAGGGGATGGAGAGGGCAGCCTCTGAACACCCTAGTGATGATGGGGTTGGAGTTTTAATGTACACAAGGGAGCCAGTCGCACACTAGCATAAAGGAATATAGGATGTACAGTAGCACTAAGCTGAAATCTGAAACACTTACCATCTCCAAGCACTGGTTTGTTAGATAGTAAGCAGTTTGTTAATTTGTTCATTCATTCATTCAACTGGTATTCAGCAAATATCCTCTATATGCTAATTTCTGTGCTCTATTACATACCTATCAAGGAATCAAGCAAAAAATAAATAACTGTAATTGTGATGAGTGCTAAAAGGCCAAATCTCACAGAAACTGGGAGCTGTAGCACATTGCTCACTACTACCAGGAGCAGAGTTGGGAAATTTTTCTAGCATAGGGACTGCTGCTTCTGACACACACAAAGCCCATGGGCCAAAAAGACCAAAGACAAAAAAAAAATTAGATTTTGCATCCAGTGTTTTGGACGCAATGAATGACCACATGAATGTCTGCCAGTTTGTTCACATATTCATTTAACAAACATCTGAACACCTTCAGGATGCATCAACTGGACTCGTTTTTGATTCCTCAAGATTATTTTCATGATCTGTGTAGTGGCTGCTCTTCTGGGTAGGTGAGAAGTTAAAAGGAAAGCCTGATGAAAAATGAAATGATTCTATCAAGAAAAATTGCTCATTGTGGTTCCTAAACCTTTTCCCCAAGGATGTTTTATAGCAGGTAGTGAATTTTCATGTGCTAAACAGGAGGTTTTATTTGTCTTTACCCATGCTGGCCAATGTCCCATGTGATTGTTGGTCACTATGTGACTCGGTGGTCAAAACAAAACCCATAAGACCTGACTCCTAAGGACTGTACTTCACCATCAACTGTGACTTCCTCATTTCTTTTTATGGATGGTGAATTTAGCCCTTTAGAATGGCATTGAATGAAGCTGGTGAAGCCATTGGTTCAGTGTATGGAGCCAGCATAAGCCAGAAAGGCAGTGTAATATATTGGCACAGCAGCAACAAAATTAGCAGCAGCTACAGTAATAGTAATAAGAATAGCAATAGCAATAGGAACAGTAATAGTAGCAATAGGACAGATTGTATATGTCAGGCACTATATTCAACAGTTCCAGGATGTAGTTTCTGGCATTATTTACCAATAGAGGTCAGCTAACTTGTCCAGGATCACAACGGTTTAAGTAGCAGACCCTGAACTGAAATCAAGATCCTTCTAACTGCAAAACATATTCTCTTAATTATTTTGCTTGATCATTTTTCAAGAAAATGAGTTTTGGCCTAAAAGAAAAATAAAACTTCCAGTTGAAGCTCTATGACTGTGGTGAAGCTATTTAAATGTTTTATTTTTTGATTTTCTTTTCTGAAAAATGGCCCAGCAGTGTGGTGAGAATTAAATGGATTAATTAATTTAAAGTCTCTGACACACAGTAGCTACTCAATAAATGAGAGTTTTCTTTTTCTCTGTGAAAACACTTGAATTTCCTTGCAAGATGAAAATCAAGGAAGCATTAGCTTAAATTAAAGCTTTCCAGAAGTCTGACACTAACACTGCCTTACTTTTCCCAGCTCTGTGAATATCCCAGCTCTCAGCCAGGTGCCCACTCCTGAGTACACCCTGAGCCCTTCCAGGAAATAGTGGCAGGTGAGTATTTCTGTTAAATAAAGTAACAGATGTGAAAACACAAGCGAATTCAGGATTTATTCTGTAACCATGTGAAACTGTAGTTAGTTTGAGAGAAGAGAGCTAAAAAACACTAGAGCTGTAGGCCAGTGAAAATTTGCACTTTTGATGATAGAGCTCCTGACAGTTTGAGAGATTCCTTTCCTAATTGATTATTGAAGCTTCCAGAGAGTGAGCCCAGTGACTTCTCTTCTGCTATGTTATGATTGGGCACTAAGTCACACTTCCACCCCCAACCTCTATGGCACTCACCAACTGGTTTTCCTGCCAGTTTTCCAAACCAGGGCACAGTCATATACCCACAAACCTAGTGAGAGCTTCTTGTAATGGAGGCTGCTTGAAGAGTACTTAGTCAAGGCCTGTGTTTAAGCCATGGCTTTACCTCAGGCTGGGCAAAACTCCCATTGACTTGTAATTGTATTTAGTTTTTTCAAAGAACCACTTTTGGCTTTGTAATTTCTCTATTATACATAAATGTTCTTTTGCTTGTCTTTATTATTTCCTTCCTTCTACTTCCTTTGAGTTTAATTTGCTGTATTTCTTCTTACTTCTTGAGATGAACACTGAGATTACTGATTCTTGTCTTAGTTTCTAGTTTATGAATTTGAGGGCATAAATTCCCCTATAAGCATGGCTTTAGCTGCATCCCACCAGTTTTGCTGTGCTATATTTTCAATATCACTCTGTCCAAAGAATTTTCTAATTTTTATTCTAATTTTTTTTATTTTACCTAAGGGCTATTTAGACATGTAATATTTAATTTTCAAATATTTGACAGTATTATAGTCATACATATTTTTAGATTGGTTTCTAGTTTAATCAATTGTGCTCAGAGAATATATTCTAAGTGATTTCAATTGTTCAAAATTTGTTTTGAAGTGTTTTATGGCTCAATGTATATTTGATTTTGATAAATATCATACACACTTGAAATGTGTATATGTGTGTATGTATAAATTTGTTATTTGTGTGGTTTAAATTTTCTACATTATTCCTGATTCTTTGCCTTTTTTTCTCTATTGGTTATAGAGGAAAATAACTAATCATACATAAATTATAAAAATAATTCCAGTCTCAGAATAAAGTACATATACCTATATTTTTTACTACTTGGAATTCTCTTAGAGAAACTCCTACTTGGAAGAAATATGCATATTTGGGAAAGGATAATCTAAAGGCTTGATGGTAGTCTTGGGTTTTCAAGAATAAGGGAATTACATTAAAATTCCCCACAATGATTGTAGATTTCTCTGTTTGCTCTTTATTTCGACCACTTTTTTTCTCTGTATTTTGAGGCTCTAATATTATATAAATATAGGGTAGTTTTATCTTCCTAGCAGACTGATCTTTTCAAATCAAATGTCCTTCTTTATCTTATAATGTTTCTTTCTTTTAAATCTATTTTATTTGCTATCATTATAGGTATACCGGCTTTCTTTTGATTAATGTTTGCATGGTATAACTTTTTCCATCCTTTTACTTAGACCTTGATTTATCTTTATACAGAAAGGAAAGACATTGTATCAAATGCCTCAAAGAATGTCAGTCTCATTTCAATGTATTTCCTTCTTTCTGAAATGTTGGCCCCTCAAATTCTGGCCTCCTGGGCATCCCTAAACTCCATGTGTTGTCTCCTCATGCTCTGAGACTTCCCAAAACTCTATTTGGCTTCTCAGGGCCTTAGTTGCCACTTTGCACTTAGCTTCCTGGACTCTGAGCCCCAAGTTTCTTATGAATCAGCAGATTCATGAAGGAATAAATTGGGTACAGAATGCCAGATTCTCCTCAATGTACTACCTATCTCTTTAAGATCCTAGATGATATAGACTGAATGTTTGTGTCTCATTGAAATTTTTATGTTGAAATTCTAACCCCCAATGTGATAGTGAGTAGTGAGAGATGGGGCCTTTGAGAAGTGATTAGGTCATGATGGCAGAGCCCTTGTGAATGGAATTAGTGTTCTTAAGAAGAAACCCCAGAGAGATCTCTCATTCCTTCCACTATGTGAGGTTGCAGTGAAAAGATGGCTGTCTATGAACCAGGAAGTTGACCAGACACCTCACCGGACACCAAAATCAGCCGATGCCTTGATCTTGTACTTCCTAGCTTACAGAAATGTGAGAAATAAATGTTTGTTGTTTAAACCACCCATAACTGTTTTTGTTATAGGAGCCCAAGAGGACTAAGACACTGGCCTTTCAAGACCCTGCTGCTTTAGAAACTCTCTGAGGCCTTCAACTATCTCCTTTGTATTTTGGTTTTACTCTTCTAGTCATTCCCTATGGAAAGGCTAGTCTGCAAAAAAAAAACTACTCAAATTTTATCAGAAGTGAATGCCTAAGTGAATACTTTGGATGATCATTTAACCTCATTTAGCATCAGTTTCCTCCTTAATAAAATGGGGGCATATGAGACATACATCATGGTGTTGTTTTGAAGCTTAGATGTATGTTAAATGTACTTTGTAAGCCTAAAAGCTATTTGAACACATGCTACTATTATTAAGTCTACATGACTGAGGTTCCTGATGAAAAACAGTGGTGGGTATCCATATAAGACAGTTTGTTTATGTAAGCAGGTCTACCTGGGGGTATGTATAGAAATTACTTCTTCTGTGAACTCTGGTTGTTATGACTGTTGAATTTATCATCTTTTAATGTAACAACTTACCTCCTTGTGGTAGATGGAATTCCCACAATGTTATTCCAAACATTTCCTCTGAGAACTCACTTTTGAAAATCCAAGGCTATTGATAAGGCTTTTGGACTACAATTTCCAAAGTATCCCAAGTATACTATTGTGTGTGTGTGTGTGTGTGTGTGTGTGTGTGTGTATGTGTGTGTGTGCGCACACATGTGCGAGCAGGGATTAACCTAAAAGAATTTGAAGGAGTGGAAGATACAAATATATTTGCTTCATTCTGAGATCTGGGCAACTGTTATAATTTCTGCCCTGTTAATTACAATTTTAGGATTTATTTTTAACATCTCCCCTGAGCAAGAAAGTTGTACAACTTGTGGATCCATTTTGAATAAATATTTTCATCCGCTTCAATACGTTTTCTAACTGTCCTGACAGTTCTACATTTACCCATAAGTTGTGGGACTCTATGGCTTTTTCTCCCTGTGCACTGCCAGCAGTATCCTTGCAACACAAATATGAATTTTTCCATCACTTGAATGGTCCTTTTGAAAAGACCACTTTACCTTTTCTTTAGACCTCCTTCTAGTCCATTCTGCCTGGCATTTGAAATATCACTTTTTATTCCCATTTTCATGCCCACTACTCTAAGAATCCCAGAATCTTGATGTCTTATTGTCCATAGGAAACCCACTGTGATTTGAATGTGCCATTAAGGTCTGCACAATGCAGTCACTGATCAAGCCTCACACATACTTGATCTACAACTGTTAGCTTAGAGGAATAGCAATGTGATTCAGAATTATCCATTAAAAGCTGAACTCCAACCAGCCTTTTGAATTGGCTAACAAGCTCATTGACTGCCATGATGGAATAGAATACCAGATATTGGAGGGGTGAGTGAGAGGGAAAGTTGTAGATATGAAAACCATGGTTCTCACTTGGGTAGTGGGGGGGCTGGGGTTAAGGAAAACACGTTACAAATGCAAATGCAAGGCTATGCCTTAGGACTACTGAATCAGAACCCAGAGTAGGGGCAACTCTTCCCCTCTCCTTCTCCTTCCCCTATCCAAATCATATCTGTGGTGCCAAAATATAAAGTGGGTTGAAGGCATTGACACCTATGGGTGTTGAGTTTGACACCATTTTGATTGTGCCAGACTTCAATAGATAGTCAGGAATGAAATTATTGGACAAGAAAATTCCTAGGTACAAGAGACCTGGTTTAGTTACATTATTTATTCACTCTGTGCCATGAAGTAATCAACTTAATCTCTTAAGCAACAATTTCTTAAATAGAAAATGTGCTAATGAGAATAGGTGCTTGACGAAAGTTTACTGCTTGACTGGTTGGTTTTTGTTGTTGATGCTATTGATGTTATCACCGAAATGATTAAGAATTAGGTGTTATTACCTGCAGTGTCTTTGGAGGTTCCAGATGAAAACTGTCTGGTTAGTTTAAGGTTTATTTATACCAAACACTTCCTCCTTATATTGACCATGAATCTTATGATCAAGTTAGTTTCCCTTTTCACCATTCTCAAAATTTTAGGAAAACACATTAATAATTTTTTAACTCTTTTAAAAAAAGTTTGGAATATGTATAAATAGGCTTTGAATGTTCATTTCCCAAAGTAAATTTTTAGATAGCTATCTAAAGAAATAGACAAACTCCTAATTTTTTTTCTTTATCTGTGACTGTTGTCAACACTAAAATATTATTTGTATGAAGTCAGGGGTCCATTTTTGTTCACCATTAAATTCTCGGGACCCAGCACAATGTCTGGTATCCAGATGATACTCATATACTTGTTAAATGAATGAATTGATGATTAAATGCTACCTACATATCTCTGGATAAGTCATTTACTTGTCTTGCCTCAATTTTCTCTCCTATGAAATGAGACTAATAATACTAAACCCTTGGACTATCTGAAGGATAATAAATGCAGCAGATACTGAGATTTACCTTCTGGATCCCCTTTAAAGAATGAAGCACCTGAAGAACCAGGTAAAATGGCATAGATGATAGAAGCTTCATTCATCCCCTCCCCTCTTGCAACCACATCAAAGTTGAGATGGAAACACAGAGCAAACAGCAAGCAGAGTTGCCAGAATGTCTAGATGAACAGAAGCCCTACAACTAGGGAGAGAAGTAAGAAATCACCCTGAAATGGCTGGATGTAGGAGGGGGCGAAGATGTGAGACTGCCTGGTCTCTAGTGGCTGAGTGGTACAGAGACTATGGGAGCTGCAGCTGGCAGCTGCAGATGCCTCTTAAAGGACCTGTGTCCATGACCAGACTTTCAGGGTGATGGACTAGCTTGCTCTGAGAATCATCCCCCAGCTGCTGCTGGGGGGTCACCAGGAACTTACAGGAGGACACAGAGTTGTCAGAATGAGGGCCAGAAGCAAGTCTTTCTGCTGAGAATTACTGGCGGTATCCATTGTTTTTCTGCTGAGCCCTTCCTCTTCCCAGTGTGTGAACTCAGAGCTGCCATAGTGGAGACGTCATCAAACTGGATAACAGAGGTTGTTCTGCTCAAAAGATCCCCTGAAACTCTGCCTTCCCCAACTGACAACCCCACCCAAGTCACATTCAGTTGAGTCCCGGTGAGTCCTATGCTACTTGCTGAGCAGTGCCAAGAATCACACTGGTGGCAGCTGATCTTGGTTTCTTGTATGGCTTCTTGAGGCAACTATAAGCACAGCATCTGTGGATTGCTTGCTGAATCTTAACAGATGGTCCCAGAGGGGCATAGACTGGGGCTAACTTGGCCTGCAGTCAGACCCCTCTCAGAATTGTGCTGCTGGACACCTACCACACAAAGCCACGGTAATAAGACTGGGAAAGTTCAGAGATTTGCTTAGTACATAGAAACAGACACAGAAAAGCAGCCAAAATGGGAAGACAAAGAAGTAGAAATCGTATGAGAGAACAGAATATAGTTCAAGGAAAAGTGGAGTCGAGCAATCTAACAAATGCAGAGTTCAAACACATTATAAAGATGCTCAATGAAATTAAGGGAAATGTACATGAACTCAGTGAAACTTTAACAAAGAGATAAAAAACATAAAAATAAATTGGAAATTACAAAAAGAACCAATCAGAAATGAAAAATACATTATCTGAGATGAAGAGTATGTTAGAGAGAATCAACAGAGTGGAGGAAAAAGAGGATGGGACCAATGAAATAGAGGATGGGGAAGCCAAGGACACTCAACCAGAATGAGAAGAAAAAGGTAATCAAGAATATAATAATAATTTAAGAGCCTACGGGACAAAATTAAGGATAACAACATCCATGTCATAGGGGTACCTGAAGAGGGAGAACAAGAAGTTGAATATATACTTGAAGAAATAATGATGGAAAACTTCCCTAACCTGGTGAAGGAAATAGACATACAACCAAAAGAAGCTCAGAGAGCCCCCCCAAAAATGAACCCACACCAAGACACATCATAATTAAAATGCTAAAGGTTAAACAGAAAGACTCATAAAAAGCAGCAAGAGAAGGCAATTAGTTACCTACAAGAGAACTTCCATAAGATTGGTAGTCGATCTTTCAAAAGAAACTTTGCAGGACAGAAGGGCTTGGCACAAAATATTCAAAGTGTTGAAAATCCAGGATCTACAATCAAGATGCTTTATCCAGCAAAGCTATCATTTAGAGTTGGAGGACAGATAAAGAGATTCCCACAATGACTGGAGGAAGATGGCAGACTAGGTAAAAGCAGAGTTCATCTCCTCTCAGCTCTGCATTGAAATTACAACTAAATTATAGAATAATCAATGCGGAGAATCACCTGAAGTACAACTGATCATAAAACATATGTTTGATAATGTAACGGAGCCACTTTGAAGCCTGTGGGAGGGGCAAAGTCCTGAATTAGGCTGGACATGCACCTGTGGGTGGTGGAGGAACACTGGGAGGGAGAACGAGGTTGCAGAGGCTACCCTGAAGGAGGTAGAGATCGTGGGGTCATTTGGGGGCTCCTCAGCCCAGGGTCTCAGCCTAGAGAAGTGGAGTTCTCAAAAACTCGGACTGTAAAAATCAGAGGGGATTCTGTCCATATGGGTGAGATGGAAGGAGACTGAAACCCTAAGACACCCATTTGAAGAACCTGTTCACAGGCTCTCTAGCCTGAGGACACTCACTTGGGGCACTGGTGGTGGGTCAGAGGCTCATGTAAGATTCATACAGGGAAGGACTGCACTACCTGGCCCCAGAATGAGGGCTGGACAAGCATCCACCATTGTGCCTTAGTCGGGCCCCCCTACGGGACAATCTACAGATGGCCCCAGCTTGCCTGTGAAGGTTGCTCCCACAGGGCCATTTGAAAGTTGTACTGGCCTGAGATTGGCCAACCCCACCCAACCTGCAGATTGCCCTGAGCTTTTGTAGAGCGGTGGCTGCCATACCCTGCACCAATTCAGGGCCAGCACTATAGGCACATATTTTGGAGACAGGTTCACGCAGATCACTGCTGCCAACATGAACTTGGGTGGATCTTGGGGATCTGTTGTGGGCCAGTCACAGACAGCAACTGGTCTTGCTGTGATCTGTGACTTTTGTGGGAACACGCAAAGGGTTATGGAAGTTGCAGCAAGACTGAGGCTGTATTGACCTGATAGCCATTGTCTCTCTGAAACATCCCTCATCCAACCCACAAACTGCCCCAGGCAACCTATCGACAGACAACTGCCACCACCCTCCCCATCTCCTAAATCTCTCAATCTTCACAGACAACAAACTTTGGCTAGTACAGGGTGGACACTGCATGGAAATCAATTGTAGGCAGACTTCTTCTGCCTGCAAGAGCTGCAATATCACGTGGGGTATTGCAGGGGTCTGTGAGACCACCCCAGATGACAGCTGGTCTCAGTGTGATCTGTGACTACAGGGGGAGCACCCAGGCACAGAAGTTGCAGCAAAACTGAAGCAGTATTGGCCTGATATCCTTTGTCTCCCTGAGATCCCACTTCACCCAAGCCACACAGTGCTTGCAGCCCATTGACAGGTAGCCTCTCTCTCTCTGCTTGGCTCTGGGATTGCACATTATGCACAGGCAACAGACCTTGGCTAATGCAGTGAACACATTTTGGAGAAAACAGTTGTGGGCAGACCACTACTGCCTATACTAGTTGCAATATTTCTTTCAGGGATCTCAGGGTCTGTGGGACTGCCCCAGACAGCAGCTGGTCTCATTGTGATCTGTGACTACTGTGGGAATGTGCAGACATGGAAATTGAAAAAAATGAAACCTATTGGCCTGATGGCTCTTAATTCCCTGAGATCCTGACCCATCCAATCCACAAAGTGCCTGTGGTACGTTGACAGGCAGTTGTCCCTGCCCTGGGGTGGCACATTCTGTTCAGTCAGCAGATCTCAGCCAGTGAAGTGAGTAAAGTTTATAGAGCACAGTGATGGGAAGATTACTACTGTTAGCTCAAGATACAGTGTTGCTTAGGCAGAGTTCAGGGATTTTGTGGGCCCATCACAAATGACAGTAGGTTGTGCAGTGTTGTCTGATATTTGTGGGACCCCAAAGTCCCAGAACTGGCAGCAAATCTGGTGCTGTGTAAGCATGATGGCCCTGTGTCTCACTGAGATGACACCCTACCTAAACCTCAAGTTACCTGTAGCAAGCCTGCTCCCAAGCAATCCAGTCCCATACTGTGCTTTCCTTGGGCCATGAATTTAACAACAAACAATAGCATTCAGTTCATGTGGCCCACACAAAGCCCATTCATCTGGGAGAAGCATTCAGTGGTAAGCCACAAACTCATGCCCACAAGCTTCAGTAATTCTTAAACAGAGCTCTGATGTTTGCAGGCCAGAGGTGGGCAACAGCTGGCCTTGCTATGATTGGAAACCTGTACAGTGAGCCACAGAGACAGTGCTGGCATGCAAACTGACACTGCAGTGGCAGGGGGAGATTTGCTCAATAGATCCAGGAGACTTCCAGGGTCCCTGCACCATCCAACAGGCATATCACCCAGAGGCTCTTCCAGTTTCAGAGATTTACAGGCAACTGAGAGGCAGTGTCAGGTCTTGAAGAGCACTAGTCCTTCTTCTAAACTGCCATAGGTCCGGGACATGGAATAACTGGATCATGGCCTACAGAGTTGTCTCTTTATCTTACCTATAGCTCTAGCATCTGCAGATCACTTTGTAGCTGCCATCAAGTGGTCCTGTGCAATCAAAGGCAGTGCTTGACCTAGGCCTACTGGGGAGCCCCTTCCAAGGGATCACAAAGCTAACGCACCTGGAGGCTGGCCCTGGGCCACAGAGCAACTCCTGACTAGTCCCATAAGTGGTACACATAGAGGGTGGTCTCAACAAGTACACAAGCATGCTAGGGAAAATTCCACTCAGTAGGGTCAGGCCCCACACAGCAACTCTTACCCTGTGGGCACATCAACTTCTCACAATAGTCAGCCTGAGCAATAATCCCATCCACTGATGTACTAACACCAATAAAGGCTTAGGTGTAACAGAAGATCACACAAAACCTATACAAAGATCCAGAGCCTCTGGCACAGGGGATGAAGGAGAGTATGCCACTGGGCCACATAGGACACCTCCCACATAAATTCACCTGGCCAAGGCTGAGAGATGAAACAAATATTCCTTACACATAGAAATGAACTCAGAGAGGTTAATAAGGCGAGAACACAAAGAAACATGCCACAAATGAAACAACCAGAGAAAACTCCAGAAAATAAGCTAAATGAAATGGTGGCAAGCAACCTACCAGAGAGAGAGTTCAAAATAACAGTTATAAGGATGCTCAACGAATTTAAGTGAAGAATAGATGAGCACAAAAGGAACCTCAACAGAGAGATAGTAAGCATAAAAAAGGACATAGAAGCCATAAAAAAGACCCAGACAGAAATGAAGAATACAATTACTGAAATGAAGAATACACTAGAAGGATTCAATAGTAGATTGGAAATGCAGAAGATCAAATCAGTGAACTGGAAGACAAAGTAGCAGAATAAACCCAATCAGAACAACAAAAAGAAAAGAGAACTTTAAAAAATGAAGATAGTTTAAGAGAACTCTGGGTCAACATGAAGTGTAACAATATCTGCATCATAGGAGTACATGAAGGAGAACAGAGAGAGTGATAAAATGAGAATCGATTTGACAAAATACTGACAGAAAACTTCCCTAACCTGGCAAAAGAAATAGACATGCAAGTTCAGGAGGCACGAAGAGTCCCAAACAAGAGGAATTCAAACAGACCCACACCAAGACACATTGTAATTAAAATGCCAAAGGTCAAAGACAAAGAGAGAATCTTAAAAGCAGCAAGAGAAAGGAAGCTAGTTACTTAAAGGATACCCCCATAAGAATGTCCACTGATATTTCAGTAGAAACTTGGCAGGCCAGAATGGACCAGCAAGAAATATCCAAAGTAATGAAATCAAGAATCTACAACCACGAATAATCTATCCAGCAAGGCTTTTGATTAAAATGGAAGGTGAGATAAAGAGCTTCTCAGACAGGAAAAACTTTAAGGAATTCATCATCAATAAACCAGTATTACAAGAAATGTTAAAAGAGACTTCTATAAAAAGAGAAGGGAGGGGGTAAAAAAATATATATATATATATTATATAATGTATATATATAATACATTATATATAATATATATATATATACATTATATAATATATATTATATATATAATAAAATGGCAGTAGCTACATACTTATCAGCAATCACTTTAAATGTGAATGGATTAAATGCTCCAATCGAAAGACATAGGATAACTGAATGGATAAGGCAACAAGATCCATGCATATGCTGTCTGCAAGAGACCCACTTCAGAACAAGGATACTCACAGACTGAAAGTAAAGGGATGAAAAAAGATATTTCTTGCAAATGGAAATTTAAAAAATGGGGTAGCAATACTTATATTAGCTAAAATAGACTTTAAAACAAAAGCTATAATAAGAGACAAAGGGCATTACATAATGATAAAGAAATCAATAAATCAAGAGTACATAACCCTAGTAAACATATACTTACTCAATGTAGGATTTCCTACATACATAAAACAATTATTGACTGACAGGAGAGATCGATAGTAGTAAACTCAGAGTAGGAAACTTTAACACCCCATTGATACCAATGGACGGATCTTCCAAACAAAAAATCAACAAGGAAACAATGTACCTAAAAGACACACTACATCAGATGGATTTAATAGATATTTTCAGAGAATTTTATCCCAAGCAGGAAAATATGCATTCTTCTCAAGTGCATATGGAACATTTTCCAGGATAGACCACATGTTAGAACACAAAACAAGTCTCAGTAAATTTAAGAAGATTAAAATCGTATCAAATGTCTTCTCTGATCACAGTGGTATGAAACTGGAAATCAACTACAAGAAAAAAAACTGGAAAATACACAAACACATAGAGGCTAAATAATATGCTACTAAACAATCAATGGGTTATTAAGGAGATCAAGGAAAAAATCAAAAGGTACCTAGAGACAAATAAAAATGAAAACACAATGACTCAAAATATATGGGACACAGCAAAAGCAGTCTTAAGAGGGAAATTCATAGCATTATAGGCCTACCTCAAGAAACAAGAAAAAGCACTAATAAACGATCTAACCTTACACTTAAAAGACCTATAATAAAAACAGCAAACTAAGCCCAAAGTTAATAGAAGGAAGGAAATAATAAAGATCAGAGGGAAATAAATGAAGTAGAGTCTAGAAAAACAATTCAAAAGATTAATGAAATGAAGAGCTGGTTCTTTGAAAGGATGAACAAAATTTACAAACCCCTAACTAGATTTATCAAGGAAAAATTTTATTCATCAAATAAAATCAGGAAGGAAAGAGGAAAAATAACTGCAGACACCACAAAATACAATGGGTCATAAGAAAATACTATGAGCAATTACACGCCGACAAATTGGACTATCTAGAAGAAATATATACATTCCTAGAAACATACAATCTCCCAAGACTGAGTCAAGAAGAAACAGAAAATCTGAACTCACCAATTACCACGAATGAAATAGAATCAGTAATCAAAAACCTCCCCCAAAAAACAAAAGTTCTGGACCGGATGGCTTCATAGGTGAATTTTACCAAACGTTCAAAGAAGAATTAACACTATTCTTTTCAAACTACTCCAAAAATTCAAGAAGAGTAAAGGCTCCCTAAATCCTTTTATGAGGACACCATTACCTTAATTCCAAAACCAACAAAGATACTACCAAAAAAGAAAATTATAGGCCGATATCTCATGAATATTCATGCAAAAATTCTCAACAAGACATTAGCAAACCAAATTCAGCAATATATTTATTCTTGGAATGCCAGGTTGGTACAATATCCGCAAATCACTTAATGTGATACACCATATTAACAAATCGAAAGAATAAAACAATATGATCATATCGATAGGTGCAAAAAAAGCATTTGACAAAATCCAGCAGCATTCATTTATGATAAAAAAAACCCTCAGCAAAGTGGGAATAGAGGGAACCTACCTCAATATAATAAAGACCATGTATGACAAACCCACAGCTAATATTAAGTGTTTTCCTTAAGATCAAGAACAAGACAAGGATGCCCATTTTCACCACTCCTCTTCAACATTGTATTGGAAGTCTTAGCCACAGCCATAAGACAAGAGAGAGAAATAAAAGGGATTAGAATTGGCAAGGAAGAAGTAAGACTCTCATTATCTGCCGATGACATGATACTATATATAGAGGACCCTAAAGAGTTCACAAAAAACTCTTAGAATTGATTAATGAATTCAGTAAAGTAGCAGGATGTGAAATAAATATTCAGAAGTCAGTGGCATTTTTATACACCAATGATGAACTTTCAGGAAGAGAAATTAAGAAAACGATACCATTTTACATTTGCATCCAAAACAATAAAATATCTGGGAATCAAATTAACCAACAAAGTAAAAGACCTGCTGTCTGAAAATTGTGTCATTGAAAAATAAATTGAAGAAGATACAAATAAATGGAAGCATATACTGTGCTGAAGGGTAGGAAGAATCAACATCATTAAAATGGCCATGCTACCCAAAGCAGTCTATAGAGTCAATATGATCCCTACCATAATTCCAATGCATTTTTCAGAGAGCTAGAACAAATAATCCTAAAATTTATATGGTACCAGAAAAGACCCCAAAGAGCCACGACAATCTTGAGAAAGAATAACAAAGTTGGATGTATCATACTACCAGATCAAAAAATACTTCATATCTACAGTAACCAAAACAGCATGGTACTAGCATAAAAACAGATACATTGATCAATGAAACAGAATAGAGAGCCCATAAATAAATCCACACCTATATGTCCACTTAATATATGACAAAGGAAGCAAAAATATACAGTATAGGAAAGACAGTCTCTTCAGTAAATGGTATTGGGAAAATTGGACAGATACATCCAAAAAAAAGAAAAGAAAGTGGACCACCTTCTTACAATATATACGAGAATACCTCAAAATGGATTAAAGACTTAAATGGAAGACCCTAAACCATAAAACTTCTAGAACAAAACATAGGTAGTAATCTCTCTGATATTGCTACTAGTAATTTATTTTTGGACATCTCTCCTCTGGCAAGGGAAACAAAAGAAAAAAATAAGTAAGTGGGACTGCTTCAAACTAAAAAGTTTTTGTGCAGTGAAGGAAAACATCAACAACAACCAACTGAATGGGAAAAGGTATTTGCTTATGATACATCTGGTGAAGTTAATTTCCAAAATATATAAAGAATTCATACAACTCAACAACAACAAAAAACAAACAATCCAATTAAAAGATGGGCAAAACACCTGAACAGATACTTCTCTAAAGAGGAGATACAGATGGCAATAGACATATGAAAGGATGCTCAAGGCCACTAATCTTCAGATAAATGCGAATTAAAAGAACAATGAGATATTACCTGACACTTGTCAGAATGGCTATCATCAATAAATCAAAAAACAAGTGTTGGAAAGGATGTGGAGAAAAGTAAACCCTCATACACTGTTGGATGTATCATACTACCAGATCAAAAAATACTTCAAATCTACAGTAACCAAAACAGCATGGTACTAGCAAATTGGTACAGCCACTATGGAAAATAGTCTGGAGGTATCTCAGAAAATTTAAAATAGTTATACCTTTTGACTCAGCAATTGTACTTCTTGGTATTTATCTAAAGAAAACCAAATCAATAATTCGTACAGATCTATGCACCCCAATATTCATGGCAGCACAATTTCCAATAGCCAAGATATGGAAGCGACCTAAATGCCCATCAAGAGATGATTGGATAAAGAAGTTATGGTTCATATATTTAATGGAATATTACTCAGTCATTAAAAAATGAAATGGTGCTATTTGCAATGACATGGATGTACCTAGAGGTTATTATTCTGAGTGAAATAAGCCAGACAGAGAAAGATAAATACCATATGATTTCACTTATACGTGGAATCTAAGGAACAAAAAGCACAAACTAATCAAAAACAACCCCATAAACATGGAGGACAATAAGGTGACGGCTGGGGGGGTGTTGTGGGGCTGAGAAAAAGGGGTGAAGGGTTAAAGAAGTATAAATTAGGGGTTGATTGATGGTTACGGGGATAGGGCACATGACATAGGGAATGCGGTTGGCATTAACGTAATGGCTAGGTGGAGAACCAGAGGAGAAAAAGTATAATTAGGGGGATTGTTTTATACACTAAATGTTTAACCAATGTACTGTCTACTTAAAATTAATAATAAAATAAAATTTTAAAAACCTGCTTCCCAGACAAAAATATGCTAAAGGAATTTATCAGCACCAAGCCAATATTACAGGAATTGTTGGAAGGATTTCTTTAAGAAATAAAAACATGTATCAAAAACACAAATAAAGAATGGTAATAACTACATATCTATCAAAAAATACCTCATATGGAAAAGAATTAGATGCTCCAACTGAAAGATGAAGCTGAATAGATAAAAGAAGAGCCCTACATATGTGGCCTACAAGAGACTGACTTCAGATTAAATGACACTCGTTGACTAAAAGGAAAGTGGTGGAAAAAGATATTGTTCTGATGGACCTAGAAGGTATTGCACTGAATGAAATGGGTGGGACGGAGAAAGACAAATACCACATGATTTCACGTACATGTAGAATCTAAAGAACAATATAAACAACATCAACAACATCAACAAAGAAAGAGAAACAAACTCAGATACAAAGAATATTTTGAGGGCTACTAGACGAGAGCAAGGATTGTGGGGAATGGTGAATAAGAGCAAAGGGATTAAGAAGTACAAATGGATAGATACAAAATAGACATGGAGATGCAACATATAGCATAAGGAAAATAGTCCAACAATGTTGTAAAAAATATGTAAGGAGAAAGGGTTTCCTGATATAGTGGGATGCCCATTTCATAAGTTATATAGATCTCTAATAACTATGCTACAGAAATGAAATGAGTATGTTATCACATTCCAACTATAATGGCATAAAAACTCATTGAATTGCATAATGTAAATTTGAGCAACTAATTGTCTCTTATACTTCAATAAAGCTGGGGGAAAAGGGAACTTTCTCAGAGGTCCAGAACTATTATCTGTAAGTCTAGAAGCATTCAGGACAGAATAGAACATGGTGGGTTTACTTTTTCATCCTCTGTACAAATAACTTCTCTTTGTTCCAGTTTTATTGAAGAGTAATTGAAAAGTAAAACTGGTGTGTATTTAAGATGTACGGTGTTATGTTTCGATACACCTATACATGGTGAAATGTTTGCCACAACCAAGCTGATGAACACATCCTTTCCCTCACATAGTTACCTTTTTTCTTTTATAGTGAGAATAATTAAGATTTATTCTCTTAGTGAATTTCAAGTATATAATACAGTATTTAAACTAAAAAAAAAAGAATGAAGCACTCATTCCCCAAACTATTGGGACTACTGACAGCTGACAGCCCTCAGCTGAGTCCCATTTTGTGATTTGTTTCAACTGTAGAGAGCCACCTAGCTCAGGGTAATCCTATGCCCAAGGCATCCTATACCCAGAGGCTGTCTTGCACAGTATATAAAGGTTCTGCTCCCTTGCCTCAACTCAGAAGAACTCTGATGAGCCATTGTAGCTTTGGGGTTCCTTATGGGATCTGCTGAGGCCTTCAACAAAACTGCTTTTTAGTTCAACTTCTTCGTCTGCCCACTCCTGCTTCTTGCCCCTCCTTTCCCCAGGTGTGGATGCCAAGAGCAAGTTCTAATAAATCTCCTGTCTCCCAAGGAACCCAACCAGAGACCACAGAACATAGTATATGCTAAATAAAACACTTATTTGGTCTGGCAGTCAAAAAGAGACAAGGATCTACTGAAACACATGACTATTTCTCTCAGCCCAAGAAATAGGCTGTGTGTGTGTGTGTGTGTGTGTGTGTGTGTGTGTGTGTGACTCTGCCAGTCTTAAAAAAGACTGTATTCTGTTAAATTCTTTTTGAGGAAAGTCAGATAAGGAGTAACAATAGTAACTTATAGACCTATATCTGTTTCAAACAGTACAGTGTCATAGATGAGTTCAGATGTCAACTCTGCCATTCACCAGTTATATGACCTGAACTGTGATGAGTCATCTTTCCTGCATTCAGTTGTTTCATCCACAAAATGGGGATTTTATGAATGACTGCCTCTTAGGGCTGTTATGAGAATTAAATGAGATTAAGTAGGTATGGCTCATAGCACGGGGCTAGTCAGTGTTTAATAAAAGGAGTTATTATGTTGTGACCAGTGGAGATTTATAACATGAACTGGAATGGGAAATGACTGTAGAAATGTAGAGATCCAAGCTATGATCACATAGTCAACTGTAAATATCTCTGTGGTAGACACAGAGGTACATGGCCCAGATCCCACTCCAAGGAAGAATTTTGTACTCTAGCTGTCAGCTTGGTCAGGGCTTGCCTCAGCAGTAGCGAGCCACCTAAGTTCAAGAGTATCCACTAGCTTTTTCAATGACTTGAGTGAAAGGGAGTAACCATTTTAGTGCAACACATGACAATTCCCAAGCTCCACAGGGCATGGAGTATTGACATCACAGCTTAACATCTTCCTCTGCTCAATTCTGCTTCCTCCTTCTCACTTACACAGCTCTGGATCCCGTGTAAGTAGCCTTCACACAAAATTCTATTTCAGGGTCTGCTTCAGAGATTCCAGCCTGTGACAAAGTCTGAAAGCACAATTAAGGGGTAACTCTTCAGGCGCTCCCCCACAACCAAGCACACTTTCTTTGGCCATCCTTTTATCTTTTAATCTTATCCTTTGTCTGTATTTTGTACTCTCCACATTCAGAACATTTTGTTTTAATGGCCTGTTGTACATGGCTTGTCCATGAGCTGTCGGGTTATGACAGAAGCCTATTTAGACAAGTTGTCAAGTTGAACAGGAGAAAAAAATTCCCAATTCAATGTGTTTTCGCATGCAATCACACGTGGGCTAATTTATCTGCAGCTTCATTCTACCCTGACAGTTTGGTATACGGGTCCTCAGAAAAGGCGGCTGCAAGTTGGCTGATTAATAGAGTGATTTCTATTGGGAGAAGGACAACAGAATTGTTTTATAGAAATTATCAACATTCGAACTTGTGCACATGCTCATGGGGAAGATTAAAGAAAAGGTTCTGTATGGATGATAAAGCAACTTGAAACATGAACAAGCTAGAGGGCTAAAACTAGTTAGAATATTAACGTTCTCTTACTTTGTGAAAAGCCCTTAAGAGGTGACAGATTGGCTAACTTTTTACACAGTCTTTGTATCTTATCTGTGGAACCAAATGCAAGTATGTTTAGTTTCTAGAGTTGGGAAAACAGTAGGGTAGATTACTAGGTGACTTGCTTAGCAGTAACAGCGAAGTCCATTTTAAGGCTAAGAACACAGCTAATATTTCTGAAGGTGTTGAATTAAACATCCTCTTTTACATTTCACAAAACAAAATGAAAACAAAAACAAAACAACCAAAACATCAACAACACATGCTCACATACAGAGGGTACAGTTTTTAGAGAGTGTTCTGGCTGTGGTGGTTTTAAACTTGAAACTTACCACAAACTATAAAATACTTCCCAGCTGAATTGAAAACTCAAGCTGGGGGAAAAACAGACTTTGGTATTTTCTTCTTTTTTATTTGATAACTTTCTTTGCATTTTTGTCCATTCCCACTGTCATATCTGAGTTTAGGATGAGGACGGAGTGTGATAAATCCATCACTGCAAAGCAAAACAAACAAGCAGAAAGTTGTAAAATTGTTTTGCTGACTAGAAATGGCTATTTTAAAGATTTATGGTATACAATTAACTTAAAAGACTCTTGCTTAAATTGTTAAGAATGAACTTTTTTGGGTCTGTAGCTATATCTGTCTGTGGCTAGAATTAGAAGTACATAGCAATGGGGGCTATAACTTTTGAAGATCTTCCCACTTCTGTTTCTTTCTCTGTTTTTTTTTTTAACTTTTGTTCCCTTTACAAGTAAAAACCATTAAATGATACCTCTCATCTCATTGCTGGAGCAGAAGAGTTGAAGGACAGGGGCATTTCTGACAATCATTTTGTTAAGAAAACCCAAGGTTAGGAATTAAAAGTTTTCTTCTCCCAAACAAAGGAAATAGACAAAAGTGCGGGAATTCTGCAAGTCCTCCCCAATCAAAAAATTCTTGCCCCGGACATAACATTAAGAAGTTGAGCCACTGAGAGCATTTAGAGACTGCAACTAGGTTTCCATTTTGCTGCCATTAATAGAATGTCTTAGGAAGACAGAGAGATTTTACAATTGAAGATTAAAACATTTGACATGCAAATGTAAAAGTTTATTTCCCCTCTTTGTAAGCCATTGAAAATTTTTGCTAAGGGAGAGAAAATCAATTTTCCATTAAAAGAAGATGCACAAATCAAACAAGAAATTACCATTTGCTTCTTTAATTATGAACTTAGAAGGATGAAACTGGCAATGGTATATGGAACCCGACACCTCTCAGGTGTAGCTTCACACCTGAGCTGGGTTTTTGCTTTTTTAAAAAATTATAAACTGTTTTTTCTGAATTTGCTAGAATTTCCTAGAAAATTAATTTTTGTCTCCATTCGGTTTCTGTAAAAATCACAAAAGACTATTAATTTATTCACCAATTTATATGGTTTAACCTGAAAGTGTCAGGCACTGTGATTGACAGTAAACATGGAGCTAAATAGCACAGCCTTTGCTTTCAAATTATACAGGGTCTAATGGAAGAGTGGACAAAATAGTAATCCCTGGGCAATGTGGGGATCATAAGAGGAAACACTTTCACAGAGCTTATATTCTGTCAGTCACTAATCTAAGCGCTCACATATTAAGTCATCTAAGTCTCACAACAATCTTACGAGGTAGGTAACATTATTAGTCCATGTTTTCGCAAGGGGAAACCGAGAGGCACAGAGGGGTTATTTGCCAAAAATCACACAGCTAATAAGTGCTGGAACCAGAATTTAAACCTAGGCAGATAGGGTCAAAGAGTGTACTCTTCATTCTGACATGGAGGATATGGCAGCCAACTGAGATTAAGTGGGCTTGAAGTGAGCTTTGGATGGGGAAGAGTCAAGGAAAGCTCTTCAGAAGAGATGACATAATGGCCTTAAAAATATTTCTATCTGCCATGTCAAAATGAATATGCATGGAAACCTAATCAGTATGAAGTCAGAAAACTGAAAGTAAGGAGATACAGATTTTCTAGGACAGGGCTCTATGGAATAAGGGTCCACACTGCCTTAGGATGGCAGTGCTGGAGGGCGGGGTTTCCATAGCTGCTGTCTTACAACTTTAGTGCGCTCTCAGACGATAATGAACAGTTTGCCAAACAGGGCTCCATGACCAAATAAGTCTGAGAAATCAGTTTGGTTCAACAAAGGTAAATGTGTTCCTTTACTTTAAATTTGCAAGGCTCTTTAATATGTTTGTGTACACTGTGAAACTCCAAGAGGGGATTAAAATTTCAGCACAAATTCTTTTTTTGTAGAAAGCCCTCTGAAGATCTCATAGGACAAGAAATTCCCAGAGAATACCGGCTGGGAAATGATATCTTCCAGGAAGCTGGAACTCTGATACTTGCTCTGCCTCTTGGCTGGATGGTAAAGGAAGCCTTACATCAGGTGGTGGGTGGCAGGCAGTGTGTTTGTTGTTTAATGCCTTTCAGTCTATCAGTGATCAAGCTACTCTCTAATTACTTGAGCTTCCTGCTCCTTTGGTCCCTCATTTCCTTCCCCCTCAAGGTTGTAGATTCCTGCTTCAGTTCACTGCCAGGAACTGTGAAGCCAGCCTGTTACTCCAGCAGAAGCTGACTTTTCTGGATTTAAGCTTTGAACATGTGGAACCTGATAGCCTTAACTTTCAACTTGGCTTAGCTTCTCCTGCTGGATTCTCCTAACTAAACCTGTGCTCTCCTTCCTCTTCCTTTCCTTCCTCTTTGCTCTCTTCTTCCCTTCCTTCTATTCATTCCTCCTCCAACATTTATTATGCATAGTCTATGGATGCCATGGAATTATAAGTTTCATTATAGTCATTCATGATTATGGTTCATATCAAAGTTCTGAACCACCTGGCTGAACTCAGGTCATGTGCCTGCCTTCCAGCTGGTGGGTTGAGGGGACGTAGTTATTGTAAGTGGCATATGTGAGGGGCCTTTTGAAAGACTAGGTAAGTGACATATCCTTCACGTGTTTTTCAAATGCATATAGATCCTGTTGTGATTAATAAAACATTGTGTGAAAATACTTTTGGGATTCATAAAATATATCTTAATTTATACTGAATTAACATTGCTTTTGTCATTATGTATTTTTTAAACAATACATACTCTAAGTACTCTTACCTTGTTAGAGTCTATGGATTTTTCTGAATGTTGAAAAGGGATCCTTTGTATCACCTAAACCTTAGGTTTTGGAGTCAGCCAAATGGGTTCAAATCCCACTTCTGTCATGTATTAGTTGGGTAACTTTGGGCAAGTTGCTTAACTTTAAAAGCCTTAATTTTTTCTTACCTGAAAATAGGAATCAGCATACCTACTTTATGGATTTCTATGGAGATTAAATGAAGTAATGAATATAAATTATCTAATAAACTGCATGATTGAACAATAAATGATTATTGATATTGTCATGAAAAAATTAAGAGGAGAAATAAAATGAGGAGGAGAAAGAGAGTGCCAAAAAGACATTAGCCATGAGCTAGTCAGAGATAATAGGTGCTAGGGATGCAACAGGAGATTAAAACCAGTCTTCTCTCCCATTTTACACCTCCTACCATATCTTTGACTCTTCCAAGAATTAGCACAAACCCATTAACTGAAAGTTTGACCAACGTACTTCCAACTGTGCTGACCAATGCTAGGAGACACTCGTTATGTTTTGGCTACCTCAGATCTGAGCCTCTTTCTTATGTTCTTGGATGGAGATTGCTAGGAGATAAGGGGGTGGGTGGCACCAATTTTTTAGCGGTGACCTCCAGTGACAGTGGCAGTATTCAGTAGTGGCAGTGCCTGAGATACTCTAACAAGGCTGGTTTTGCAGCATTATCCTATCTGTGTTGGTGGCCACCAGCTTTTGCTCATCTCATCTTGCTTTTGTGTCAATTCTGGAAGCTAACAAATAGCCTACCAACAAATTATTCAACTTCAATTATATAGGGTCAGTTTCTGGTGTTTGCAACCAAGAAAGCTTCCTGGTATACCATGGTGTAGACTCAATCTCATCTGGCTTGTCTTAGATGCTCAGGCTCTAGATCTGATGGCCAAACCAGAAACTTTCTGCAAAGCCCCATTCATGTTGCGGAGACTTTGTGAAAGACATGCTTTGCTGGTTCCACAGTTTATCTGACAGGGTATGTGTGGCAGAAAACCCATAACATCATATTTCTCCTCTGTCTATCCATGTATGATTGTTTCTAGCTGTCATGGAAGGAAGGCAGTAGAGAAATTACTGTGAAGGATAACTAGGGAAATATACAGTGAATACTGACTGATGGCTCTGTCTCACTGCTGAGTCATCTGTGCAGGGCCACTTCATGCCAGAGATAACAGCAGTTAAACTCATACATGGAATGGGGGATAATGCTAACTCTCACTATTCTGTCTTCTTCTCTCTCCATACACATATTGTACCCCAAGAATCTATGGATGTCCCACCCCCAGCTTACACTGTTGTTTATTTTGGGAAAGGACAAAGCAAGGGTGAGTGCTTTGCATGCATCTGTGATCCCTAGAGCACTTTCAGGGAGCCTAAGATTTTAGGCTCCCTGAAAGTGCTCTAGGGATCACAGATGCATGCAAAGCACTCTTGTTTTCTTTTTGCACTTCAGATAATAATCATGAGGAAGAAACTTAGGCATATAAAACAAATTACATTGGCAGTGTTTCATTCACTTGTGCACCATGAGGCTCAGGCATCCCTAATGAGATATGACTACAGATCATCGTACTTCCTGCGAACAGCCAATTGCTTCTAATATGGCAGCATCTTCCTTGTGTTGCCTGAGAATTAGCCACAGGTGTAGCATTTGACTTCAGAGAGCATCACCCACCCAGGGAAGTGTGACTAGGTCAATAACAGGAAGAAGAAGGCAGGAAGAGAAACATAGAGGCATACACTCAAGACTTTAGAGTTTCCTCATAATTTCCATTAGCTGCTGTTCCTCCAAATACCACAGCCACCCCAAACAAATGCATAATCCAAGAGAAAACAGTGCATCTTTATCTTTTTTACAGAGAATAATTCTGCAGCTGCCACAACATGCAGGCAATGAATGCTGTATTTTATCAGTGGTTAATAATATTAATGTCCCCAGTGAAAAAACAAACATGCATTCTACCATGGGTCGGAAGCTGTTTGGGGGCTAATCGAAAAACATTACTTAATGTTTTCCTTAATTAGAATTAATTATAAAGCTCTAGTGAAGAAGAAAGTCCATATGTGAGATTTTAAGGCCCCATACTGTGAAGTTAAATTTTCCTAAGAGAATTTGCCCCATCAGAAGCACCTCTGACAACCAATAGAGTAAGTATACTGAAATATCTGTGTTCCTTGTGATCATGAATCTTCTGACACAGGTGAAATTAGTTTATCAGTAAACGAAAAGGAGAAACATAATACTGGGTCTGAGGGGTATAGAGAAGGGGTGTGAATTCTTAGGCCAACCAGCTTACTAATGGTTGTGAGATCTTGAGTCTCAGTTCCTTCATCTGTAAACTGAAGGGGCTGTACTAGAGTTTTCTAATGTTTTTCAAATTCGAACATTCTGGGCTTCTCATTTCCCAGCCCCAAGATTCTTTCTTGAAATTGGTCATTGTGAGACATTAGAATCGAAACAAAAGGCAAGTATTTTAAAATAAAGAATAAGTCAGTCCCTGAGAAATTATCATGATTGGATTTTCAGATCTGCTTAAGGATAGTCAATGTATCTATCTATAGACTGATTTTTAAAGGAGAAAAAAAACCAATTCTTGAGCTAAGTCAAGTGCACAGTTCCTTTGAAAACAACCAGTTAGCAACTCATGACTAATATTAGTTTGCATGAATCAAACTATATTCTGCAAAATCCTATGTGCACATAGACACAATTATCACGTGTTGTAAGAGTTTCTCCAACCATGTCTTGAGGACTAGAAGTTTTCTGGGATCTCTAAGCATCAGTACAGTGGAGAAAATGGGAGATATGTGGTTAAATAAGCTTTGTAACTGATGAATCAAACTTATTCAGGTTTCTTCACAATAAGATCCACTGAGCATTTGTCATGCCATAGGGTTTCGCAACTTTCCTGGGACATATGGTTTGCAGTGTCTGATCTTATTTGACTTCAGGACCCATTTTTATTGGTATGCCAACAATTCATGAAGACCAGTGTTTTTCAGAATTAGTTTGAGAAGTAATATGCTATACAAATTAGAACAGTTTATTTCAATATTTCAGCTGAAAGTCCAAGCAAAAGAACTTAGAAGAAAGAACTAGAAAAATGTGATGAAATGTGGACTTCAATAAATTTCCTTAGTGATAGGATTAAAATCAATATATGAAAGAATTTGCTATTAAAAATCAGAATAATTGTTAAATTAGATTAAGTACAATCGAATTATTTTTTGTAAGTGGCAAGTACGAAATCCAATGAAATGTCAAATGAACTTGATTTCTTTAAAAAAGATACAATTCTATCTTGCTCTTAGAAGATTTTCTAGTTGTATGATTTAGAGGGCTATAGAAAAGACAGATGATTTATAGCAATTTTATTTTTCTACTTTAATAGCTAGTAAATCAAGCTCTATTAACCTAAACAAGGAACCCTATTTTTTGGTGTGTGCTAAGAAAACAGTAGTGGATAAATTTCTAAGTGTCATGAAGGGAATTGTGGGTATAATGTTTTTATTATTAATATGTGTCGGGTATGATATATTCCAAGAAAATCTGTTCTATTAATAACCATTAAAAAAGGCTTCTTCTATAGAATAAAGATAATCCTTAGTATATAGTTAACAAGACAATAAATAAAGATGTAAGAATCAAAGTCTTCCAGAATAAAGATATTTCTTATGTAGTTGGTAAATTATTTTTTCCCAAAGTTGTGAGTTATGTGTGTTCATCAACAGAACAGCTGCCTTAGGAAGAAATCTTAAGGTGAGTTATAATTCTGAGCATTTATTTGTTAGAAATACCATACAAAACTCAATTCATTATTTTTAATTTTTGTAAAGTATAATATCTTTGTTTCTCTTTTTTCTTCCCTTTTCTATGTTGCTCAGCACCCATTATCAGTGAAGTCAAAAGATGGCAGGAAGGAAAAAAAATGAATTAAAAATATCGTGGAATAATTTATCAGAAATAGTACTTCCTAAATGCCCTGTACTTTCACTCTCAAGTAGGAATTTTGAACCTTCAGTGAGTGAATATTTGTCTCCTGAGAACAGAATGTTTTCCTTCCTGGGTCAGTCAGAGCTCCTGTCTGCCTCATACCAGACCATCTCTCATCATAACTGTGACTGTTATGCTTATGGTTGAAAAGACACTGGATTTATGCTGTACAGCATGTGCAAATGGTACATCAGACTGTAAAGTTTGATTGATTGGATTCACAGGAGGCCTTCTGAACACCATATGAGGTGTATGGTTGGTGTTTCCTAGTCCCTCCAGCAAGCTGCAGTGGTGGGGTTGATCTGGGCCATGTTGAGTGAGCTGCACTTCTCAACCTCACTCAGGTTTGCTGTGGTGACACAGGCCAGGGGCATCTCAAACTATTTGGGGATGTACGCTAACCACATATGACAAACACCCTTGCCACTGGCTCCTTCTTCTCAGCAATAGATTCTTAACTAGAAACAATGGGAAAACCACCTTTTTACTCCAGAGGAGACTGAAGAGGTGAGGTCCGACTTGTATTTCATGCCAGCAGGATATTAAAACCATAAATACTATAAAAGATGAGTTTGCAAACACCATTTTCTCAGAGGAATCTTTTCTTTTGCCCTAGGCTAGGTGAGGACCCTCTATTATATAATGCCTTAAATTCTTCTTTTGTGATACTCACTGATATTGTCATAAATTAATCCAAGTTTTGAGGAATTATTTGTTTTCTACTAGTCCTCAAATATTGAATGTTAATTCCATAAGTGTACAGACCTCTCTGTCTTTTTCTCCAGCACCCAGGACAAAATTTAACTATAGCCCTGCTCTGTCCTTCCCAAACCTGCCCTGTCTTTTCCTCCCATCTTCACCCCTCCCTTCTCTTCAATAATAATTTAGTCCTAAAGCCATTAAGTAGGGGCAGACCAGGGTAAGGGTCCATGATGGATAGGTATGGGGGTGTGGAGGCCTAGACTTGGGTGTCAGGGTCCCAACAGGTTGAGGAGGGCATCTATCTCCTCCTACAACCAAAAGACGAGCTCATTCAACTTGTGTCCCAGGAAGCTCTTGGCCTACTCAGCCGCTTTGAGAATGGGAGAGAGAGCCATCAGATTATGAGTGAAATTAGATAAAACATCTGTTAGATTGATTTTTTAATTGTTTCAACCAGTTCTTGTGGCATTGCTAATTAAATTTTTGGCTGGATGATTGGGGGTCATAAAAAGATATGTGTATTTGTGTGTGTGTGTGTGTGTGTGATATAGTAGAAAGATCACAGCCTTTGAAATCAGACAGGTTCTTCTTTAAACCTTGGTTTCCTCATTCATAAAATAGTCTCGATGATCAATTTTCTTGTGGAATTGTGGTGATTATATAAAATAAGCTGTTCATATTTATTCATTACAGACTCTTGACATAAGATGCTCAAAGACAGGGATGCTTCATAATTTTTTGTGCTATAGTTGCCCTTGGTATTTTTGTGAAGTCAATGGATTCCTTCTCAAAAGAGTGTTTAAAGAATGCATCGATACTGCCATTTGCGACAACATGGATGGATCTCGAGATAATCATGTTAAGAAAAATAAGCCAGACAGTAAAAATTGAAAACCACATGATATCACTTATATGTGGGATGTAATTTTAAAAGCAACAAATGAACAGGACAAGCAAACATAGATTCACAGACATGGACAATAGACGAATGGTTACTAGAGGGTAGGGTGGAAGGTGGAGGGTGGAGGTAGATGGGGTAAAAAGGGTCAAAAATGTGGTGACAGAAAGAAATCTACACCTCAAACTGGATTTTGTTAACCAATGTCACCCCTCCCCCAAAATCACAATAAATTTTTTAAAAGGAATGCATCAAAAATACATGGGATTAAAAAGGAAGCTCATTATATTGAACTATGGTTATTAGCCACAGCAATCAGACTAGAAAAAGAAACAAAAGGCATCCAAATTAGAAAGAGGTAAAACTGTCATTATTTGCAGACATTATACTATATAGAGAGAACCTTAAAGATTCCACCAAAAAACTGTTACAACTGATAAATGAATTCAGTAAAGTAGCAGGATACAAAATTAAAATTCAGAAATCAGTTGCATTTTTCTACATCCATAATAAGCTATCAGAAATTTTAAAAAAACAATCCAATTTACAGTGGCATCAAAAACAATAAAATACCTAGGAATAAATTTAATCAAGGAGGTAAAAAATATATACTCAGAAAATTATAAGTCACTGAAGAAAGAGATTGAAGAAGATGCAAATAAATGGAAGCATATATTGCACTCACGGATAGGAAGAATCAACATTGTTAAAATGGCCATACTACCCAAAGCAATCTATAGATTCAATATAAATCCCTATCAAAAAAGCAATGACATTTTTCATAGAACTAGAACAAATAACTCAAAAAATTATATGGAATCATAAAAGACTCTGAAAAGCCACAGCATCTTGAGAAAGAATAAAGTTAGAGGTATCACACTACCTGATATCAAACTATAGTACAAGGCTATAGTAATAAAAATAGCAGGGTACTTGCATAAAAACAACACATAGATTAATGGAACAGAATAGAGAACCTAGAAATAAATCCATGCCTATATGCTTATTTAATCTATGACAAAGGAGGCAAGAATATACAGTGGAGTAAAACAGTCCATTCAATAAATGATGTTGGGAAAACTGGACAGATTCATGGAAAAAAAACTGGACAGCCTTCTTATACCATATACAAGAATAGGCTCAAAATGGGTTAAAGACTTAAATGTAAGACCTGAAACCCTAAAACTCATAGAAGAAAACATAGGCAGTAAACTGTCTGACATTGCTCTTAGTAATATTTTTTATCTAATATATCTTCTCAGGCAAGGGAAACAAAAGAAAAAATAAACAAATAGCACGATATCACACTAAAACATTTTTGCACACCAAAGGAAACCATCGACAAGATGAAAAGACAACCTACTGAATGGGAGAAGATATTTGCCTGTGATGTATCTAATAAGGGATTAATATCCAAATTTTATAAAGAACTCCTACAACTCAACACCAAAAAAAACAAACAAACAATTCAATTAAAAAATGGGCAGAAGATCTAAATAGGCATTTCTCCACAGAGGATAAACAGATGGCCGATAGACATATGAAAAGATGTTCAACATTACTAATCATCAGGAAAATGCAAATTGAAGCCACAATGAGATATTACCTCACACCTGTCATTTGGCTATCACTGATAAATCAAAAAACAAGTATTGATGAGGATATGGAGAAAAGCAACCCTCATGCACTGTGGTAGGATTACAAATTTATATAGCTACTATGCAAAACATTTTGGAGGTTCCTCAAAAAATTAAATGTAGAACTATCTTATGATTCAACAATTCCTCTTTTGAGTGTGTATCGGAAGAAACCCAAAACACTAATTTGAAAAGATATAATCACCCCTATGTTCATTGAAGCATTATTTACAATAGCCTGGATATGGAGGCAACCTAAGTGTCTATTAACAGACGAATGGAAAAAGAAGAGGTGGTACATATATACAATGGAATATTACTGAGCCATTAAAAATTAAATCTTCCTGTTTGTGAAAACATGGATGGATCTAAAGGGTTCTATGTTAAGTGAAATAAATCAGACAGAAAAAAACAACTGTCATATGATTTTACTTATAATGTGAAATCTAAAGAACAAAATAAATGAACAAATAAAATGAAAACAGACTCATAGATACAGAGATCAAACTGGTGATTGCCATATGGGAGGGAGTAGGGGGTCTGGATAAAAAAAGGGATAAGAAATACAAGTTGGTGATTACACAATGGTCCCAGGGATATAAAGTAAAGAATAGAGAATATAGTCAATAATATTGTCATAACTGTGTATAGTGCCAGGTGGGTACTAGATTAATCAGAGGGATCACTTTGTAAATTATATAAATGTCTAATCACTATGCTATACATCTGAAAGTAATATAAAATAATATTGAATGTCAACTCAAATTGAAAAATAAAAATTAAAAAAGGAAGAAATATGGTTATCAAAATATTAGTAAATACATCTGTGATATAGTAATTTATATGTTTTATTGATATATTCAACAGCAAGGTCTAGGGATAAGTGTAATAACTACCATAATTTTGAAGCAGAGATGAGCATCAATGGTATATTGAGATATTCTGAACAATAATAATGATACAAATGAATCTATGACATTTATTGGTGACAAAGACACAGCTACTACTAATAAAACTATAGCCTGTTTCCTACATTCATAAACAAAGAAAATGCTTAATTTTAGTTAGAGGTTTGTGATTGTAAAAATGCCAACTTTCTCCCATCTAAGTTCACAGACCTTTAAGTTCTATCTTCTAATTCTTCCATGGAGCCTTGCTTTAAATCCTACTCTAAGATAACATAGACTATACAAATCTTCCTATGTCTCTCACTTTCTCTGAAAGTTAGTAAACAGACTCTTTATAAGACAGCTGTGGAACTTTCTGCCCTCCTTCACCTGGGGATGCTTATGGCCATTTAAATCTCATTCTACCTTATATTTGATGTGATGGGGCATGACCTAGAGGAGCCTGTGTGTGCTTAGACATGGAGACACCTTCGAAACGTCTAAAATACATTTCTTCTGCTTGCTTATCGAGGATATGTGTGTAAGCCCAGCATCCTTTACACCTTCTAAATTCTGCCACTGACCATGCTGGCCAGGCTTGCTTCTGAGGAAACTAATGTAGCCATAGCCTGCAGCAAGCTATTTGTCCTCTGAACTTTATAAACACTCCTGCAGTTAAGGCATCTGTTTCTTCATGTTAATTTCACAGGCTCCAGTCCTTCCAGCCCAGGAGAGTTTTGACCCATGGGTAGGTGAGGCCTGAGAAGCAGGTAGCATGACAGCTAAGCTGGGAAAGAAAGACTTGTCACAGCCCCACCAAAAAAAGCATGGGAATGCAGAGAAAGCACCATTTTTTTTTTACCTCTTTTGGAGGTTTGGGAGAAAAGAAAACTGTGAGGACCTGAAATGAGAACAGGTATGATTGTGCCTCTGCTCAGGCTGCAGAAACAAATGAGGTGGAGAAATGAAGAATTCAGAATGAAAATAAAAGCCCAGTTTCTATGTGGGGGGAAAAATAAGACACAAAAGTTAGAATAACATCTCTTCTTGCTTTTATTATTAAAGATTAATAATTTGTGTGGCTTTTTCTGCTTGGAAACTGGCCCTCACTTCAGCTAGGAAGAAATCATTAAGAAACAACACAGATCTTGCAATTCTGTGGTTACTACTGTTGTTGTTATGTCCATTCCTGTGTCCACTTGCTGAGCTTTTCACAAACTCTGTCATGCCTCTTTTGGGGATGAAGTGTGGAGGAAATTAGGTCTCTTGGAAAAGGAAAGAGAGAAGATGTGTAATTTTGTACTGGGTTTTGAGATGAGCTGGAAATCACCAATGAGATGCCTGAGCAAGGATTCCCTGAGTGGTTCCTTGATGTATTATATTAACAATAGAAATTGTCCATCGAGAGAGCAGAGATAGCTGTTTTCAGGTAGAAGAGGAAAAAGATAGTGTGCTAAACAGCTTCGATATCTGTCCGAGGAAATGATTTTACCCCTAAGGCACCAAGAGTTAGTAGAAGTTAAAGGCCCCTAGTTTGAAGAGGGCAGAAGAATGAGAGAATGATTCATTAAAAAACAGGTGGACCCTGAAATGAATAAATGAGTAATAATAAAAGCTATCACCTTTCTTGACAGAAAAGGAATTATGCTGAATGCTTAGGACCAGCAGTACAGTCCCTATCAGGCTAGTATTCTTACATTTTTGTTTTGGATCAAAATGTATGACTGATTTTTACTATACAATGTAGTCAAATTTCAGGTCTTTGGGAATGTCAGTGTGTTTATCTGTGAGATAAACTTTCCCTAACAAGAAGTTACAGCTACATTGGGTCAAAGACAGTGTGGACCTTCTGTGATAGAGGAATAGAGGAGATATTCTGTATTCCTGACACTGGGACCTTGCCTCTGCTTTAAATAATGCTATCTTTTCTTTAGACAAAAGTCCTACTTTCTCACTGTAGAACATTAAATAAAAGAAAAAGAGAGAGAAAGGAAAATTGAGCCTACAGTGTTATCATCTAGAACTTCTTTATCTTCTTTATTTTTTTTCTCTTTTCTTGGTTTCAATTTCATTTGTAAAATGATAGTTTGGGCTAGATTGATTCAATGAGTATTTGTTAAAGGGGAGGAAATCTGAAAGAGGCCCAGCCTTTTGCTCCAAGTTGCTCACTATTTAATGGGTCACACAATATTGTCAGTTGGTTCCTGGCTTGTCCTCACCTGTTGGACCATGAGCACCCTGATTGCCTCTAGCTGTTAGACCCTCCTGCATGGTGTCCTCTTACCACTTTGAATGGTCCTTTCTTATCACAACTGCCACTTCCTTCAAGTTGAGTATTATTTTTTTTCAATGATTATTCTTTTAACCAACAGTTTTGAATCATTGCTTTGAGTTAGGCCCAATGACAAGTACTTTAACATACATTATTTCATTTTATTCTCTTCATTTTTATATTGTTAGAATGAAGCCAGTACCTGGCATACAGAGGGTCGGGTAAGTAAAAATGGATTTTGTAAGGAATGTGAGCACTGGAGCTAGACTGTATTTGGATTCCAGCTCTTCTGTCTAGCTATGTGACCTTAGGCCCAGGGTATTAACCTCTCAAGACCTCATTGACCTCATTTGTAAAATGAGTGTAATACAATCTTCAGTAGAACCTTGTGATGAAGATGAAATGATATAACATACAGAACATTTTGGAACATACTGTGTTCCATACATAGAGAGTGAATGAATAAGTGAGTTAAGAAAGACTGAATGACTGATTAGAGTCCAAGAAACCAATTCAAAGGCTACCACCATTCAAGTGAAAAAAGAGGATGAGTCAAGACTCTATCTTTGGGTCCCAGAGCCCTCATTCTTGCCCTTCAGATCTGGTCTCTGGAAAGGTCCTAACGTGGACCATTAAAGTTTAGGTGTGAGTTTAAGTTGACATGCTCCTTTTCTGAGCATGAAACACTTGCATTTAAAATAAAATTTCTAATCATCTGGTTCAAGCAATGTTTTGTATAATTTCAGAAGGTTAACAGTTTTCCACAGCCCATCTGTGAACCTTGTGCCGCCCATTAAGAATCCCTTATGTCTCAACAAGTATTGATTGGGAGGTCATAGAGAAGCAGATAAGAAACTTTTTGGGTAGGATATATTTTAATTGGAAGCAAATCAGGATACAATTTTAGTAATTTAGGCATGAGGCAATAATTGACTGAATTCTGGTGGTGTCGATGTGAGTGGAAAGGAAAAATAGATTCCAGAGACCTAAAATGGTGAGATTCGAGCATCATAAGAAGAGAAAGAACAACTCAGAGAGGCTCCAAGCTTTAAACCTGAGCAGCAGAAGTAATGACACTTTCTTGAGAGCCATAAGTCAGCAGAGAGGGAAGCTGGCTCTCTGGGCAACAGATGACAAATTTTGTTTTATACATAGTGAATTTGGTGGGGTTGAGAAGCAGCCAAGGTAGGGGGATGTCTGCTTGACAGGTGAAGATGCAGAATCCTGCAGAAAAACGGTTCCTTTCAGCACTGACATTGTGATTCTATAACAATTGGGCGGGGTGGGGAAATGGGGCAGACCTTTAATTTGCGGATCTGCACCTTAGATGTAAGGCTGAAGGGTCAGGAAGGTGGATAAATTGCCTGAGGAAAACAATGTAGTAAAAAATGGTTCCGGACCAAGTACTGAATTTTGAAATAAGCCCATATTTACGGGGTAGAATAAAAGGAGGAGGAATTGGGGGGGGGGGAGAGAGAGCGAGAGCGAGAGCGAGAGCGAGAGCGAGAGCGAGAGCGAGAGAGAGAGAGAGAGAGAGAGAGAAAGGGAAGATATAATGTTAAATAGGGGAATCTCAGCAGAGAATAGACTACCAAGTTGAGAAAAGAATGCGGACATAGGCACATCTCAAAAGACTTAGACAGATGGAGATTGATAGAAAGGTCTTTATTCCTGCTGATGCTGAGAAAACATTTGAATAAGACAAGAGCTGAGGTCTAACCCAGCAGGAGAGCAGGCAGTACAGGGAATTTTGAGTTTGTCTGAGTTTCTGTCTAGATGACTGAGAAAATCACCGAAGTGTCTAATGGCGGATTAATGATCAGACTATGTTTTCTCCATCTGACAGATGGGAGCCTCAGAATTTAAGTCCAGTTTATAGGAAATTTTAAAAAGTTACAATTTTATATACTTGAGACGGTGACTATGAATTTTTTTCTGACTGAACCAAAATAGCTTGAAGGCACAACCAGAATAGCTAGAAGGCATTTATTGTCCTCTCCTGACAGATGTATTGATAAAGCACCCTTCTGTTATCTGATTTGATTCTCTCCATGAGGCAGGTAAGGCAGGTATTATGGTTTCCATTTTGTAGGTGGAGAAACTGAGACTCAGAGAGATAAAAGAATATTGCCAAAGCCACAGGATTTGTGAGCAGCTATGCAAGAACCACAACCCAAGGCTTAGGCCTCCTGTTTCAGTACCTCTTTCTTCTATACCAGAACTTCTTCCAAGAATAAGTACAGAGGTTCTCATAATCTCCTTCGGAGTCTGTTTGGGTTTAAATCTTCCAAGTTATGTAACTCAGGTTAGAGAATAGAATGACTCCTTTGTATTAATGTGCTACTAATTCCTCTTGTCAATTTTAGTGAAATAGGAGTGCTTCATGTGTGTATGTGTGTGTACATATGTGTGCACATACACCTATGTGCACACTTTGGGGAGGGAACAATTCAAAGATAATTTCGAACCATGGGCCTTTTATCATCCTTAAAAATACAGGATAATGTGGCGGCCAAAAGCCTTCAACTCACTGTATGAAGTTGAGCAAGTTCTTTTCCACTCGTAAAATGATGTAGAGAGGCTGAGAAAATTAAGTATGATCATTTGTATAAAGTACCTGGCTGTCTGATCTTCCTGTTTTTAGTGCACAACACCTGGTGGCCACCATCACCAACATAAGCAGAACCCTGTAGAGGGTGGCCCAAGATGGCAGCTCTACTTCAAGGTCCTCAAAATTATCAAGGATACTTAGCTGCTCAGGTATGATCGACTGTGACCTGGGGCTTGGCTCTCCTTTTAGTCCCTTCTGCAGCCTTGAGGAAAAAACAATAAGGGCATAATGTGGGAGATGGGTACAAAAGTGAGGCTTGGGAAAGTTAACTGACTGGATCTAATGGAGAGACTTGCCTCACAAAAGGATTATTCTGAAAAAATCTGTTACTATCTCCTCAGAAAGGAAATTACCAGTGAAGCTTGGAAGCTCCACCCCTTAAGTCTAGCCCTTTCTGAGTACTGGCTATATTTCTGATCTTGTGTACAAGGTCACAGAGCACAGGGAGGCCCACAAAAAGATAAAGAAGAAACCTGGATTCTGAAAGCCAGGTCAATGGGCAGAAAGCTGCTCCTGCCCCAGAGAGATAGGCCAGATTCCTGAGAACATTCTAGTAACTAACTTCAGGCATACAGAGAAGGAAGTAGAAAGGAGAGATGTGTGCTAGGAGAGATAAAGGGTGGAGGAGTATAAGAGGCAGGGAGAAGTAGTAAGATTTCCATCAACTTTAGGTAAAATATAACAGATTTTCCTACATGATCCTAAATCTGAGTCTTGAAGGCAGTCTTCAAAAAATGAGCTTGGAAATAGTTTGAATAAAGCAAAGGGTGACCTTCCAAGGAGATACACCCAGGTTAGTTCTGAAAATTCTGTCAAGGTAATAATATAGTTATATGTCATAATAATAATAGTTAATGCTTATGACATGCTGGCCGTTGTTCTAAGGAGTTTATTTCTATATTTCATCAATTATCACAACAACCCTGTGAAATAGAAGTATGATTACTATAACTACTTTGCAGATTAGAAAACTGAGGGGTGCATTTACTTGCACAAGGTCCTAGCCACATTGGTGTCAAGATCCAAAAAGGAAAGCACGCCTCCACAGTCCATGCTCCTAATCACTCCACTTCACTCTTAAGGATTTGCTTTTCAGAGTGCCAATACTGACCTCCCGGATCAGGAGCTCCTTGGGGTAGAGCTAGCCATTCACATGCTGGCTCCACAAGAGACTCTGATATGAACTAAAGGATAAGCGGCATCATAAACCATGAAAACTAATTCTACACTTAGCCAAGAGAGAATACATAGAATTTTCCAGGGAACTGAGAAATGCCTTTTAAGTCCCTGATTTCTAGGACACAGAAGACTCCACCCTCAACTTCTCCTTCTGTAGCACAAAAAAAATATATACCTTTGTTCATTTGTTCATTAATTTCTTCAACAAAATGTTACTGGAAGCTTACTATGTCCCAGGTGCTTTTCTAGATACCAGGGAACATGAAGTTTATTTTATGTGAGGGAGACAGACAATAAGCAAGTGAATATATAGCATGAAATGTAGTGATAGTGCTATAAAAATAATAATGCGGGTAAAAGGATAGATGGTGGGGTAAGATGGAATGGACAAAGTACAGATGACTTTAGATAGAGGGTTTTAGGAAGACCTCTCTAATAAAGTGACATTTGAGCAAGGAAGTGAATGAAGTCAGGAAGAAAGAAATGTTAATATAGGGGAAAAAAATCTAAGTAGAGAAAATAGTAAGTCATAGGCCCTGAGGTGAGAGCAGCTTGGCATGTTTAAGGAACATCAAGAAAATCAGAGCAACTGGAGCCCAATAGTGATAGGGAAATTGTTAGGAGGTAAGGTCCTAGAGGATACCATGGCAGGGTCATGCAGGGCTTTGAAGGTCTAGATATAGAGCTATATTTTATTGTTTGTGAGATGAGACAAGTTGAGGAGGTTTTGATTAGAGAAAACATTATCTGACTTACCTTTTTTAATGATCAGTTTAAAAGAGAATAGATCAATATGCCAAGGATGGAAGCTATTGCACTAATCCAAGTAGGTGAGAGATGATGGGGGCTTGGGTCAGGGTGGTAGCAGTGAGGTGGAGAGTTGTGCTTGATTATGCATATTTTTTTATTTCCTTGTAGATGATATTTAAAGCCGTGAGATTATATGAGCTACCTAGGAAAGTATATATAGCTAGGGTAGACAAGAAACTCAAAGAGTGCTCTGGCACATTGTAAAATTTAAGATAGAGAGAAGTAAAAGGAATTCAGGAAAGAACCAGAGTAAGAGAGGCCAACGAGTGAGGGAAGAACTATGTCAAAAGCTGCTGAGAGGCTGATCCAGGTGAGATGGATCACTGCGTTTAACAGTATAGAAGTCTCTGGTGACCTGGAGGAGCATAATTTCAGTGGAGTGGGTGAGGCTGTAAGCCTGTTTGGAAAGGGGTCCAGAAAGTCTAGGAGAAGAGAACATGGAGATGGTGAGCTTAGATTTATTTCATTCTAATTTAACTATAACATAAATAGAGAAATGTAGTGGTAGTTGTTGGTATGGTGCAGATGGGGTTAAGAGAGATTGTTTAAGGTAAGCCAAGTTCAGAATGTTTATATACAGATGGGACTGTCCAGTGGTGAGGGGATATTGATGCTTGCAGAAGGAGCATCTTTGAGGAGAAGAGAGCTGATGGGATTCCAGGGCACAAGGAGAGGAGTTGGGCTAACAGACTTATAGGCAGGTGCTGCACAAGGCAATGTGGAGCAGAGTGTAGAGATGCAGAATGGCAGGGATAGTTGGTGCTAGGGTCATGTGCAAATTCACTTCTGATGACTTAAATTTTCTCAGTAAATAAAAAGGAAGTCTGTGAGCTGAAAGCAAGGAGAAAGTCTTGCACCTTACTCTATTGTATTGAAAAGCCGAGAATTTTAATTTGAAAGTTGTCCTTGCAGATTTTTCTTTTAGAAACATTAGTAATCACTATACAATATTTAGAAAACTTTTCAAACAAATTTTTTTAGAGAGTCAGCAATTTTAGACATGCATAGTATTTGGGGATGTTCTTTTCATAATAAAAACACTATGCAGTCAATGTGGTGGTTGAGAATTGAACAATCTTGGCTGCAGAGGTCTGCCCAGAAGAGTGAGGGGTCCAAGCCCCATCCTGGGCTCCCCAGCCCAGGGTTCCAGTGCCGGGAAGAGAAGGCCCCACAACTTCTGGCTGTGAAAACCAAGGAAATTTTGCCTGAGTGAGACGGAGTGCTGAGGGAGTTGCAGACTTTCCTTTTAGGGGGTCCACAGGCAGACTTTCTCGCTCTGAGTTCCAGCTCTGGGGCAGCAGCTCAAAAGGCAGCAGGGACATAAAAGGAGGAACTGAGTTTTCTGGCTTCAGGGCGAGGGCTGGACTGGGTGGGAGGAAGGCAGCTTTCTTCCAGACAAAAGTAATGACAGAGGGCATTGTTCCATTGTTGATCCCTCCCCTCTTCTGGTTTTTAGACCCAAGAGGGTGTCATATCTGAGTCTTCATCAACATAGCTAACACTGGTTGCCTACTCCTAGTGATTCCCTGAGACCCTGCCCCTCCCAAGGTGTGAGCCTACCCAAATTGCTTCCAGTGGATTTTCCATACAAGTGGCTCATCATAGCATATGCTGAGGCCTTTCCTAACATTTTTCAAAGGTTGACAAAATCTAAATAAGCAGCATCTGGCCTCAATGTGCCCTGTGCATCTCGTTGAGCAGCCCCAAGCCTGAGACTAATAGCAGCCAGCCTTGGTTTGCAGCTTGGCCTCTTGATGTACTTCCAAGCTCACTATGAGTGGAGACCATCTGCAGACTACTTGGTAGCTCATTCCAGGTGGCCTTGGGCAAGACACAGGTTATGGCTGAACGTGGCCAGTGGCAGGGCACCTCCCAGGGACCTTGGCCTGCATGCCCTAGGGCTGGCCTCAGTTTGAGCCTGAGCACCACCCAGGGTCACATCTGAGGACAACACACCCAAAGGATTGACACGGCAGGAACCAGAGCCCTGATAAAGCAAATCCTTCTGTATAGGGTCAACCCCTGAACAACAATTCCTCCACTGTAGTCATAGCCAGTCATCACAACCAATCAACCCAAGGGTCAATCCCTTCTACTGATGTTCAAACAGCAACCAAGTCTCAACTACAATAGGAGGGCATGCCTGGAGCTCCCGGCTCAGGTGATCAGGGAACACTGTGCCACAAAGACCCAAAGCACACCTACTACATAAAGCCACTCTACTAAGACTGGGAGACATAACATCCCTAACTTATATGTAGCAACAAACACAGGGAGGCAGTCAAAATGGGAAGACAAAATGAAAGAACAGAACAAAGCTCCAGAAAAAGAAGTAAGCAAAATGGAGACAAGCAATCTATCAGATGCAGAGTTCAAAATTCTTATTATAAAGTTGCTCAAAGAACTTAGGAGACTAGAGGAACTCAGTGAGAATTTAACAGAGAGATAGTAAAAACAGAGTACTGGACTCCACTCTTAAAGTTTCTGACTCAGTAGGTCTGGGGTGGGGCCTGAGAATTTGCATTTCTGACGAGTTCCCGTGCGATGGTGATGCCACTGCCAGCCTGTGGGACACACTTTGAGAATCATCACCTTAATAGATTCTATAACTGACTTTTTTCTAATAGGTTTTGAGGGAGGGCCAGGCAGTTGCAAGGCCTTTCTCTGTACCTGCAGCAGTGATAGGGAGGATGATATAAGGAAGACAGCTCACAAGCTTGCTCTGCCCCTCTCTTTTTTTTACAGAAGCTCCAGAGCTACCCCAGACAGAAGAAACCCTGTGCTTGGTGGACCTTTGGTCTACCCCTCAAGCATCTCAGATAATTCTCAGGTCTGCCCTTGCCTGAAAGCAGTCATGACTGCAGAATCCCCAAGGTGCTTTCATCATTCAAGTCCTGATCCCTTGTGCCCCTTCCCACCTTCCTCTTACCCAAATCGCCTTTCTGTACTCAGATCCCTGATCTCTGGCTTTCTCTTGTCTGCTGCGAGTTGCTCCCAGTGAGCTCTTGGTACAGGATGGATAAGCCTTCATAATAATCCTGGCAGGTAGCTGTGGGGCCAGGGCCCCCTCTTTGTGGCGGGTGTGTCTTTGATTTCTCAACAGATTAGGAGCATACAGAAGCGAAACCTATGTAAAAGGCTGGAGTAAAATGTTCAGTTCTCCACATGACACATGCCTGTAGTACACCATGGTTGGCAGGTAAGAGTAAAAGTTATTTGCAGTGCCCAGCAAGCTAGATGCTTGTTCTGAAGAGCCAATGTAGCCTAAAAATACCACAGAGGGTAAGAGAGAAAGAAAAGAAACTTTAGTATGGCATATTATCAAAAAATTAAAAATAGAAAAGCTTTTGGGAAATTAGAGTCACCAGTTGCTGTTTTGTTCACTACTTACGGGGCTTTTAGGATTCCAAGTAGACAACTAGTAGTGAGAATGACAGGAACAGTGAAATTATTTCAGGGAACAGAGTCAGGCAACCAATAGATGGGAGGTAAAAGCAAGTGCAGAGAGACAAAAGTGCTACATGGTGTGCTGAATTGATTGGGATTGACAATAAGGCAGTCTGGGAATTAAGGAGCTCCAATAGATGTGGGGTTTGCCTCAAGTTTGATGAACCATTTTGTCAGGCTTGCTTAATCTCAGTCTCAAATCATTGAGATTATAGAGTCTACAACAACACTCTCTCTGATTCTGCTCCTCTGCTTGTTAGAATGCTAGGATGCCACCTTAAATCTATTGTACTGCCTCCCCCACTCCACCATAGCCTTTTCATCTATTTTAAGACTGGCAGATAAAATATTTGATTGAATTTCATTCTTATTGTCTTTTTTTTAAGAAAATACTTGGATTAGCCGGGTAAACAAATAACCTCCCATGAATGATTTGTCTTGACCAAGGACCTCATACTGAATAGACCTGGCCCAGCACTAGAAAGATCTTTGGAGGAGAGAAGTTGTGACATGTTAGCAGAGTCCAGAAGGTTTGCCTTGTACCTCTGTCCAGTTCTAAGAAAAAAAAATAACACCTTAAAAAAGACCAGACTTCTGCCAAGGAGGAAACTTGGTTTCTGCTCTCTAAGAAGTTCTACAATTCAACTCATCAGAGTGGGTCCAAGTAGGAGAGGTTGGAAATAAGGACACATGTTATTGAAAAGACACTTCCTTGGGAAGGCCCAAGGCAGAAACGTAGACTGCAGGCTCTCAAAGCCATCCGATTTATTTTCTAGTTCCTAATAGCAAATAAAACACTCGGTACCCTTGATAAATGTTTGCTGATTTCAAATAAATGGGTAATGAGTTGGGCTGCATTCATGCCAAACTGTTGGACTTCCTGTCAAGTCTGTTGCATTTGACTGGTGTTTTTTCAGTGAGAGGTATAATGAAACTTAAGGTACTCCAAAGACTGGCTGGTTATCACCCTAACAGTGCTTGTGTCACACATTGTCTACTATCAAGTTACCAACTTCATGCTAAGAGTCAGGACTCACTCTACCCAAACAGACATTTGACAGGGCCACTGTGTCAGCAACATCACATACCTGAACATGACCTTAAGCTGCTTTCACAGTCAAGCCCCATCTGGCTCTGCTCTTGAGTGCTGTTATCAGGCCTGTATACCTTTGAAAATCTCTCCTCTCATGATAAATTAGTTTGATAAAGGTTGCTGAATTTTAAAGGTTGCTGAATTTCTATGGCACTCTGAGAATTTCAGAAGTCTCCATATCATAGATATTCTTAAGATGTAAAATATATCATGTAAGGTGCATCAAAACCCACGAAAGGTATACAGAAGTACTTAGATAAACATATAATCTGGGGGAAAAGGTCTCTCATGAAGTTTGCTTTGGAGATAAAGATTTGGGGGGAAATTCTAGTGTCCTTTAAACAGCTTTGTTGGTGATTATTAAGAAAGATAGTATATTGGGTATAGGTTTTTAAAGGTACACCTAAGACTAAGAAACATCTAATTCAATATATTTAATACCTAAGGTTCAGAAAAGTTAAGTGACTTTCTTAAGGATCATCACTAATTTAAGTCCTCAGAGTGTTAAAATGAGCAACCTGAGCTTAGAATGGAAGACAATTTCATAAGTCTTCCCAATGTTCCTTATCATAGTTCCTTTTCATGACTGGATATTCATGATTTCAAAAGCAGCAATGGGAGGAAGACTAGGAAAGGGCATGCTATTGAGCAACTTTTTCGTGAAATACTGAGTACTTCATATACATGAGGATATCTAATTCTTAAATGTTTCTTTGATGTGGGTAGTGAAAACTAGATGTTATAGTAAAGAAAACCAAAATTCAAAGAAGTGGCTAGACCGGCACAGTTTTTGGCATATAAAAATGTAATTTTTAAAAACCATACTTAGTCTACATTGCCACACATCAGATTGCCAACCAGATTAACCCAGAGGGCTAAGTAGATAAGCCAGATCTGCTCTAGTCTACTTCCAGAGTACAACAGCATGCTGTTATAAGAAGGGGGATGTCACCATGGACTATGCATAGTAGATTCCTGCTCATCCCTTCTTTGATGAGGAGTGAAGCCATAGAAATATTAAAAATAGAAAAAAAATTACTAGTAAAGAATTACAAATTATAAAACCTAAGACATGAAACAGTGTTTGCCTCATCCTTACCCCCTAGTTGCTGCTTCCATCCTTCTTTAAACTCACCTATTGAATGAGGACACTTTTCTTCAATATTAAAAGGACTTCTATAATATTTGCAAAATGGCTGAATGACAAGATGACCTTTTTTTTTTCAAAAGTCATATAGTACGAAACAAGGATCAATAGGTAGAAATTTTAAAAAGGCAGCTTCAAGCTAACGGGAAGAACATTCTAGCAAATGGATCTGTGTGGCTATGGGCTAAGTAGCTTCAATATGGGCTAAGTTCTCTCCCTCAGACATACTTAAACAGAAGTTTGAAAATACTTTGAAGATTTGGCATTGGATAAATACTGGATTGGGTGATCCCCAAGGGTCTTTAAGGATCTGAGAGTCCATGACATGTGGCACCAACAGTGAAACAAACAATAGTTGACTGGAGCCATTGACTTTTCTAACCTGTCATCATGCAATACCTCTGCTTAGTTTGCTCATCATCACCATCAATACTGATCACTGATCAAAGTTGTAGTGAACTTCAATCCATTTTCAATTAAAAACATATTTTTATCTGAGCCAACTCTTGTTTACTCTTCAGTACCAAAAGAAGGATTTGGGAGATGAAACTCAAGCTCAACAAATATGTATAGTTCTACTTGAGGCATGGAATAGTTAAAGGTAAAAGTGGATGGAAGCCACAAGGAGGCAAGACTGTCTAAGTCCTTTGGAGAGAGTGACTTCTGTTTACTGAAGGCAGTCCAGCTCAGGTCAGCTATGACTGGAGCTAGGGAAGGAACAAGATGTTGTGTGAGAGGCTAGAACATTGCCTCTTTAAGATCCCTTCCAATCAAGGAACTTACAGTTTTTAATGAGGAGCCATTTAGGAACAAGAGCTCTGCTCCCTGACAGCTTTTTCAGGTGAATGAAACCCTTCACACTTTCTCCAAAGTAATGCATCTATTAAAGTAAAATATATGTCAATCCTATGACCCAGCAGTACATTTCTGGTTATGTACCCAGTAGAAATGAGTTATATCTTCCAAAAGACAAGATTAAGAATGTTCATGGCAGCTTTATTCATAGTAGTCCCAAACTGGAAACAATTTATAATGTACATTAACAATAGAATGGGTAAGAAAATTGTTGTGTATTCACAATGGAATACCATGCAGCAATAAAAAAGTAGTGACTGCTAATACATACAACATTAATGTGTTTCATAGACATAATATTGAGTGAAAGAGGTCAGATGTCTAAAAATACACACTGTCTAATTCCATTTGTATGAAGTACTCAAATAGGCAAAAAAAAAAAATCTATGGTGAGAGAAATATGAACAATGGTTTGCTTTGGCAGAGTGTGGCAAGGAGTAATTGAGATGGGCCATGAAGACAATTTTGGGATAGTTGGAAATGTTCCATATCTTAATCTGATGGTGAATAACTGTAGTAATTCATTTCATTGTGATCTTTCCATTTCACTGTAAGTTATACCTTAATATATAAAGAAAAAACTAGAAAAGTAAAAAGAGAGAAAGCAGTCTCTGTCCCATAAAGACTGGGGTATAATCTGGATTCTGCCAACATTCCACATTAAGGGAAAATATTCTATCCTGTCACTTTAGTAAACTGGACCTGGAACAAAAGAAAGTATTGGACTAGTACTACTGTAACCACTAATTTTGTAAGATAATATAACATTATTATACAGATTCCAAAATGCCCTGAAATCGAATTTGGGCTGCTAGATCTGGGTTCTACTTCCAGATCCAACACTGATTAGCTGTGATACCCAATGTTTTTATCTTTTGGGGACTCAGTATACTCATGAATAAAAAGGTGAGTCCTGTGTTCATTCAATAAATACTTATTGAGCGACTATCATGTGCAAGGCACTGAGCTAGGTGTGTGGGGGAAATAGATAAATCAGACTCTCACAGAATTGACTCAACTGAAATACTACGTGTAAAACTGTATCATGAAGAAAGAAAGCTGTAGTAAGACAAGAATTTATTAAGACATAACAATTATGGTAAACACCCAATGCAGTGCAATAAGGTAATTTTTTACCCCAAGAAATTAATACATTTGCTAAAATATTATTCTCAGTCTTCTGTGTATACAAACATTTACATCTAATTGCAAATTTAGTTTGTACTGAGATTTTTCAAGTTCAAAAGCACCTTTAGATGTTAATGTGATTCGAAGTGAGAAAGATTTAACATATAGTTTAGTGAGTTGAATATAATATAGTTGTTCAACATTAAGAAACCAAATGTGTTTTGTGTCTAGTTCCTTTTCCATGTGCTAAAAACCTACAAAATGAGTAAATAAGTCACGAATGCAAAAAGTAAGTATAGTTTGATCCATTTATATAGAATTTAGAAACATACAAAAAATACCATATATTTTCTCTGGAGGCATGCAAGCATATCAGTGATAGAACCATACCTGCCTATAAGCAGTATAAAATTACAGAAGAACCTTGTTTTAAATTGAGTCATCCTCCAACCCACACAGCCTGGTACCAGGACTTGAGTGCAGGACATTTAATGAGGAATGATCAGAGAGCTTAAGAGTAAAAGAAAAGGGAGAGTGAAACAAGAAATTGGGAAATGCCAGGAAAGGGTGTGTTATTGAGGTCACTGCTTTAGGAAAAGAACTCAACTCCACTGGTACCTCTGAGAATTGTCTGTCCTAAGGACATTTATACAAGGCTCTGTCCCCACTGGTTGGTGGTTCTCCTGGGTTGGAGGTAATTCCTCCATACTTTTGTGATGTGCCTGTGAGGGTTGAGTACACTCTTTAATGTTTGAAGGAAAGCCTCGGATTAAAGAATCAGAGACTCAAGATGGGCCCTGGAGGTAGGATACTACCAATATGGCTGAAGACTGAAATCAAAGGTGGGCTGAAAGGCACACAACACATAGAGCCAATCACATCTGTTTTGAGTTCTTATACTTAGGAAAAGAAGGGAAGGAAAGGGATAAGAAAGAGATATACAGGGAGTTTCACCTCGATCTTTAATGTGTTATTTATTAAAAAATGTGTGAAGAAAATAAGGAGAATTGTGAATCTTCAAAAATGCTGGGTGGTAGGTGTATGGGTGTTCATTATATTATTCTTGATACTTTTCTGTATTCTTGAACTATTTCAGAATAAAAAAATAGGTTGCATCAGCTTTAATTTGTTTCAGAGGAGCTCTGATTGAATAATTATGCAGAGCAGTAATGTGTCAAATAGTAATATAATTTGCCACTAGTTCTTAAATTAAGTTAATGTACCTAAGTATAATTTTGATGGAATTTGACTAACAAAATATTGAGTTTTAGCCAAAATATCATGGTTTAATTTTTATTCTAGTTGAGAGATCTCACTTGATAAATGTTTGTTTGTATTTCCAGTTGTCTTATCAGGGCACTTTGTAAACAGGTAGTAACTTATCTATTTTTTGATTAGGAAAACTGTAGCTCAGAGGAATTCAGTAATTCATTCAAGATCATTGAGCAGTAGAAAGACAGGAAAACAATACAGAAGTTCTGCCCTTTTATTTTAGTCTGTGATCCCCTCCCTGTTTTACTCAAAAATGGTCAACAGAATCATTTAGGGAAAACAGAATGGTGTGGACACTAGGTAATTGTTTGGAGCACACTTGCATGTGATTTGATTCACACAGGTGCATGAGGCAGTGGAGTAGGGGGAGACATAGAATTATAGCCTCTACATTCAAGAGTTTTATAATCTAGTTAAGACATGAATAAAAATATCAGCTGTATCAGCCCCTCTGTCTCCCCTAAGAGTGAGGAAATGATCATTGTGGGTTTTGCCTACAGAACATCAGCGGCAGCTGTCACCACACCAGTGAGCATCCACTGTGTGCAGGGACTATTGTTAGTATTGCTCATTTTCAGACTATCCCAAGGTTCCTGAGTTCCTCTTAACATTTCCTTAGATTCGTATACATTCTCTTGTTCTGAGGTCGATAGCCCCTTGTCCAAGGAAAAGTTGTTTGTAGCAATAGGTATTTTCAGGAGCAAGCTAACTCAGACCCAATGACCAGAATACCACCCACAAAAACCAACACAGCACAATCTTGAGGAAACTCCCCATTCGTGAAGTTGCTTTTGAGACCTCATGGCTCTCTCAAGTCAAACAGTTCAAGTGGTTGAACTTAGAACTTGGTCTCAGAACCTTGTTTCCAGAAGGAAGTTGATCATCTGTTTAAATGGTCAATGGATAATGCAGAATAATAGCTGCAGACCCCTGGGTTTTTGACACATGACTGATAGAAAATGCCATTTGCACTTCTTGATTTACATAGAAAAAGCCCAGTATAAAATTATAGCAGAAAGGTTTGTTTTTCTTTCTGCCTCTTCTAACTGAATGGCATTTTAATTGAGACATTCTCGGGGCACAAAGGCAAGTGGCTTGGCCTCCTCTATACACTTTCTAGACCAACCACTGAACTCGTGAATGATTAAATACCCCCTTCAATCCTGACCTCCTGAGAGCTGCACCCTAATTTCCCAAACTGCTCTCCAACATTTGGCAATTCCAACTTTCCATTTGGTCTTTGAGTTGTCAGAGCAGGCAGTGTCAGAACTGGGGAGCTCAGAGTTACAAAAGAAAAAGCAGCCTCACCGACAGAAGTAAGGTCCTCAGTGGTCTAGTGGAGAACCAATTGGAGGAAGCTCGGTAGACTAGATGTCTAGTGTCTTGATCACATCCCACTGTTGACATGATACCACGTTGTTTTGATTTTTTTTCCTACTTTTCTGGTTATACTTTCTGTCATCTTGGTGTTTCTTAGTCCTCTCTGACAAAAATTTCTTAATCAGGTGTATGAGTCCTGGGGGTGATGTTGGTGCCCTAACTATTTCTTCTAGCTCTCACTCCCGGGGGCAATCTGATAGTTTCTTACTTTAAACACCTGTATCTCTCTGCCTGATGGTGTTCTGTGGCCAAGAGACCATGTCGTTCTTGGGCCTGTAGTGGGTAGGAACAGGGTTGGTTCTAGGTGACCAGAAAGGCCAGAGAATTAATTCCCCTGAGGGGATCTAAAACCAATGAGGGATGGGAGATGGTAGACAAATTTCCCATCTTCTTTGCTGGGTGGTTAGGACAATTCTAGGGTGTATTCCTCAGGGTTTGTCAGAGAGGTCCCAGCAGAATTGAATCCCAGTTGTCTACCTATCCAGCAATTTGCCTTTACTTGCTTTTCTCTCTTCCATGATCATTTCTTCACTCCCTCTTTATGTTTTCTGAGATCACCTCCCAAATGAACCTCTTATCTCAGGGTCTGCTTTAGGAGGAAACTAAACAAAGACAAGTTCCTGAAATTTCATGTAAATTTATGTTTAGATTTGTGAATATGAAGAACTTTCATCAACTTTCCAAAGGGTCTTTGACACCAAAGAGGCCAAGAACCCCTTTCCTCCAGATCATCTCATCTACTCCTGAGATCCAAACACAGAGAACCAGGTGCTTTCTGTGTGTCACTGAAAGTCTCACAGGCATCTCACACTTAAATGTCTGTTGAGGATGCCGTGCTGTGCTATCCAGCACCACTGTTAATAGAGAAGGACCTACTCCCTTCTTGCAGGGAAGGTTGTTAGCTGATGGCTCAGTTGTCAACCCTCTCCAGGAACTGCTTTTAGCTGAAGGGAGTCGTATCACCCAAGGTTCTATGCTGTCCCCAGAGGTATTCTGCATCCAATGGTTGGGTGATTTGGTTGGGCAGAATCCTTGGCTCCCTTGCTCGAACTAAAGACAAATTTTTCAGGGCCCTCCCAGCTCCAAAGCTATCCATGAATTTGATCTAGGCTTTTGTTGAGACTATCACAGTCCAACTTTTTTTCCTTTCTCCAGCAAGAATCAATCCTGAGGACACTTTACAAAAAACTTCCTGAATTTCAATTTCCAAATAAAAAAAGTCTGATTCCTAGGGACCCAAACCTCTGACAACCTGGGAATCATTTCTGCCTCTTTCTTTTCCTTACCCATCTCCAAACTTGAGTTGGTTGTAACTTTGGAACATCTTTTGAATGCACTCATGTTCTACCACCCCATTCTAATGAACCCTTCCCAGTTATGCCCTGGATGTTTGAGACAGCCTCCTAGCTGCTCCCAGTCTCCTGTATTACTCTTCTTAGACATGTTCTTTCCATAGCAAACAAAGAGTTTTTTCTAAAGAGCAAATCTGCTCTCCTCACTACCTTGCATATAACCTTTCAAAGTCTCACTATTACCCTGAAGATCAAGTTTTTAATGTGACTTAGCCATTCGGTACCTCTATCCCTTATGGCTCATCCAGCCTCACATTTACCCACATCCTGCCATGCTTTATAGAAGTCTTGCTTTCCCAGCTAGAGAGAGGTATCAGGAACATCACCTCATGACAAGATGTATTCAGGTCTGAGGGTAGCCAGGAGTCATGGTTTGTTAGCCCTGGAAGGGACTGCTGGAAATAAATCCATCACCCTAATTGCTACATTTGACACTGAGGGTGAAAAGAGTTAATTTCATTTCCCAATGCCTTACATATTGGCCAAAGCTCTGAGAGTGACAAATGGCAGGGCCAGGTTCTCACCCAGGCTTGGAAGCCTCACCTTTTCCCCTCCCCTGCCCCATCACTTAGCTGCTACCCACTTACAAAACCTCCTTCCTTGTCCTCTGAGTTCCTGCCCTTTATCAATACACTTTTTTTTAAAATCAACTTTACCGAGATGTAATAGACATGAAGCAAAATGTGCCAATTTTAAACATCCAGTGTGAAGGGTTTTGTCAAATTTATATACTCACATGTGGTATGTGAAATTACTGCAATCAAGATATAGAACATTTCTAATGCCACCACAAATTTCTTTTGTATTCATTTGCAGCCAACTCTCAGCCACAAGCAGCCACCGATCTGCTTTCTGTCACTATAGATTAATTTTTATTTGTACTCAAATGTCATATAAATAGAATTATATAGGGATTTTTGTATGATTTTGTTGTCTAGTTTTCTTCATTCAACATAATTATATTGAGATTCATCAATGATGTTACGTACCTTTTTAGTTTGTTCCTTTTTATTTCTAGTAGCATATCACTGTATGGATGTATCAAAATGTGTTCATTCATTCTCCTGTTGGTAGACATTTGGGTGGTTACCAGTCTTTAGCCATTATGAGGAAAGATACTGTGTACCTTCTTGTACACGTCTTTGCATGGACATTTGTTCATTTCTTTGGAGTAAATGCCTAGAAGTGGAATAGCAGATTCAGATGGTAGGCAAATGTTTAACTTTATAAGAAATTGCCAAACTTGTTTCTAAACTGTCCATACCATTTCACAGTATCAGCAGCAATGCAGGCAAGTTTCACTTGCTCTGCATCCTTGTCAACACTTGGCATTTTCAGACTTTTCATTTTTAGCCAGTCTAGTGGGTATGTGGTAATATCTTATGAACTTAATTTGATTTCAACTAATGTTGAGTATGTTTCCATATACTTCTTGGTCATTTGTCTTTGGTAAAGTGTCAGTTAAAATATTTTGCCTGTTTTTTTTAACCTTTCTGAGATTGTACTTTTATCTGTAAAATGAAGCTAATAAAACCTATCATGTCTCACAAATATAGAGGACAATCTGGTGACAACCAGAGGGGAATGTGGTTGGAGGCTGGGAAAAAGAGGCAAAGGCTTAAAGAAGTACAAATTAGTAGTTAATAGATGGTCACAGGGTTGGGGAGCCCCACATAGGGAATGCCGTTAGTGTTAATGTAATGGCTAGGTGGAGAGCCAAAGGAGAAAAAGAGCAATTAGAAGGATTGTTTTATAAATTGTATAAATATCTAACCAATGCACTGTTTGCTCAAAACTAATAATAAAATAAAATTTTAAAAATGCAGAAAAACACTATGCACACACAAACACACAACACCTGTCATGTAGGATAGTTGCCAGCATCAAGTGAGAGAGTATGTGTAAGAAAGCAGGGTCTTTCTTACTTAGCAGGGTTTGTCCCATACAGAGCCTCCCTGAGCGGGACTTATTCTCACTGTCACTGTTGTGGTTGCCTCAGCATTATTTGAATGCAACACAAATGATTGGCCCTGGTTTTTGTAAAACTGTCCTGATGGCATGCATTGATGGCCTTTTGAAAGCTCATTTGAACCTTTTTATAAATATGGCCCTGCTATATTTGGCAGGTCACTGCTCTGGTATGAAAGGACTTTTAAGGCCATACTGATAAAGCAGCTAAGTATATCTCTCAGTAGTGGCCACCAGTGAGCAATGAGTCAGGACACCTGTGGCATTTTTCTTGCAATATTTTAAAAATGAGTCCATGTGGGAACTTTCTGATTATTCTGGGGAGCATGGACAGATGGAAATTATGGGAAGACCTTACTTTCTGCTCTGACAGATTATGTGGTCACATCATTTTCTCCCCAGCCTTCCACAAAGTCAGATACTGTTCCCCTAAGTGTAATGGAATAGAGCAAACAAGACATAAGTGCTTAAGAATATATTTTAATGCTTATAGTGTTATGCTTTGACTTACTTTCCTCTTAAATTTTACCTGTGCAATTGAATACACCTTTTTCCAGAACTTCGCTGAAAAGTAATGTTTTAATACTAGGAGTCCTGATTGGGTGCCTGGTTTAGTTAGTCCTGTGTACACAAGGACAACACACAAACCTGTTAGTCAAGTGATGTAACCAGCTCTGCCTCAGTTTTCTCACCTGTAAAGTGGGGAAAAAGATAATAATGCCTTATATATTTGTTTGAGGATTTAATTGTTTACTACAAATAAAGTGTTTTGAAGAGTACGAGGAATCTGGTAATAAATATTGTAAATTCTATCTGTTATTATTGTTTTATTCTAATTGAAATTGCTTCCCCCTCACCCCCTTCATGAATATGTGTGTACACACAATGAGTATCTGGGTGAGGATTGGAGAGGGTTTTAAGCATACTTACATTTTTCCTTTGATCAACTGAGTGTTTATTTTGGAAGTCCTTAAGTGGTAGGCGATTAGCTATTGACAATAGCCATGATTCCTCTTCACCTTTATTTGATGTACTGAAATTCTTGTTTCAATGATGTTTGTGGCTTCCCCGCACCCTGCTGCCCAAACAATTTCTTGGGAACTTGAGGAAGTTGTGGTAGAGTATATCACAGAAACATTAATTCCTGTCATATCTTGGTGACAAGTACTTCTTCAGCATGCTCAATATTCCCACTGTGCGTCCTCCCACTCTCTCTTTTCTTTGCCCCATTCCCTTCATCTGGTCACCGAGGACTAGCTCTCCTCCTCTTTATTCTCTAAAATGTTGTGTAAGCCATCATCCTGTCAAAGTAGTTGGAGGAGTGAGAAAAGTTTAAGTGTGTAATGGGATGGGGTGGGGGCAGGAGACTGGTGATTTAGCTCCAAAATGTTGGAGAAAAGTAACAGTGAATAAACTCCACCAAAGAGGGACTGAGGTGTTAGCACTCTTACCCAGCACTGTATTCAGGAAACATGTTCACTGTGAAGAGGGGAACAAGGGCTGAAGGTAGTGTTCTGAGCCTCAATCTAGGTCCTCTTACTTTAAGATGGTGAAGGCAAACACTGCCACCAAACCATGGCTCAGAAGCCACAGATCTCACCAAATACAAAGATGCCCAGCAAGACTGGCTTCGTGGGTCTGTGACATGTACAGTAGTAACACAAAGCCCCATGCTCTGCAGGGTCTCATGCTTGAGGTTTAATATTCTACAGTTGCTGTCTTAAAATTCTTAATAATTTTATCATTCAATTTGTATTTTGTAAGTGGAGTCCAATAGCATAGTGGAACACAATGATACTGGAGGCTTAGAGCATTGGCTCACTGTGGCCCTGTCTCCTGCTGCCTCCCCTTTTCCCCAAGATAGTTTAAGGAAAATGGCTTCTCTGCTCTCACTCTGGAACTACTGTAACCTTCTGCTCTCTGCCTTTGTAGGGAACCTGGGTACAGGTGCAAGAAAGGCTGGAACTAGGAACATGTGCCCTGCCCATCTTGGTGTGGGGCATAGCTGTGGCCACCTCTGCCCTGGGCTTGTAGTGCCATGGCACATTTGGAGGGCAACTGGGCAGGGATAAGCTATGAGTTTGGTTCATGGGAAGAAGACATGCTTGGCTCAAGTTCCCTGCCCTGGCTGGGGCATAATGTGTTAGTCCTGAGTTTGGCAAGATGAGGAAAGCTGGCAACCAATGGACCATGCATGTACATGTGTGCATGCCCACAAGTTACAAGATGGAATTTACATTTTGCACTGGGTCCCACAAATTATATGCCCAGGTTTAAACAGTCTCCAGCTATTTTGGGCTCACTCTTTTTCCATGTCCTAGCTAATGGAGATGGAGAATAGGGCATGGATGAGGTGTCCCCACTGTCTCAAGCTGCTAATTTGGGAGGGCTGCATATCACTTCTATTTGCAGTTCATTGGCCAGTCTCAAGTGTCATAGCCACATTTTTTGCAAGGGAGAAAAGAATATGTAGTTGAGTGGGATGTCCAGGAGGAAGAAGTTAATACCAATGTCGGTGAGCACTGGCTGTCTGGTGCCAAAACCCCTAAACACACTTCTCTTCTTGGTAATGACATCATCATCCATCTAATCATGGAAGACAGTTATCTCACAAGTTCTCGTCCCTTGTCACTTTTTGGCCAATGTGTTCTCAAGTCCTGATAGTTTTATCTTTGCACATTTCTTTGATCTATTCATTTCTCTCCATTTCCACCTCCACTACTCCAGCTGAAGCTTCCATAGTCCCTCGGTAATTTCTCAATGCTTTGATCACTCAACTGTAATTAACAAATTTGGAGCACAAACTCCAAATCTAGGTATCTTTTTAAAATTTTATTTATTTATATATTTTTATGGTGACATTGGTTAATGAAATCCAATATGTTTCAACTATACACTTTAACAGTAAGGCGTGTGTGTGTGTGTGTGTGTGTGTGTGTGTGTGTGTCTGTGTGTGTATATTTACCCTGTGTGTTCACTTACTGTAGTTAGATTTCTTTCTGTCAGCACATATTTAATCCCCTTTACCCCATCCACCTCCCCTCTCCCCCCTACCCCTACCCTCTGGTAACCACCAGTCTATTGTCCATGATCTCATGAGTCTCCATTTCTTTTTTCTGTTCATTTGTTGCTTTTAGGTTTATATCCTACATATAAGTGATATCATGTAATTTTCAACTTTTTCTGTCTGGCTTATTTCACTTAGCATGATTATCTCGAGGTCCATCTATGTTGTTGCAAATGGCAATATTTCATCTCTTCCTGTGGCTAAACAATCTTCCATTGTATATATGTACCACTGCTTCTTTAGCCAATCATCTATCGTAGGACACTTTGGTTGCTTCCATGTCCTGCCCACCATGAATAATGCTGCTATGAACATTGGTGTGAAAATGTCTTTTTGGATATAGGTTTTCAAGTCTTTAGGGTAAATATCCAGGAGAAGGATTGCTGGATCATATGGTAGATCAATTCTTAGTTTTTTGAGGACCCTCTATATGTTTTCCATAGTGGCTGTACCAATTTGCAGTCCCACCAGCAATGGATGAGGGTTCCTATTTCTCCACATCCTCTCTGGCATTTGTTATTACTTGTCCTGTTGATTATAGTTATTCTAACAGGTGTGAGATGGTATCTAATTGTGGTTTTGAGTTGCATTTCCCTAGTAGTTAGCAATGTTGCATATCTTTTCATATATTCGTTTGTACTTTGTTAAGAAATAACATCCACATACCATTATTTTTCTGAATTTTTTTTAGAAATTAACAAAACTTGATTTCTTTTTATTTCTTTGGAACAATAGTTTTATATCTTCCCTTGTACCTCAATAGATGACCATCTTGTGTCTTCCCTGGGATATGAGCATTTCCTTCAGAGTGATGATCACTAACCTAAAAACTTGTGATCAACTTTGAGTTGTCCTTTTGCTTTCACTCTTACCTTATTTCCCTCACCTAATTTCTCCCCTTAGTCATGCATTTAATCATACACAAATAGTTATCAAGAGACCACAGTGTGCCAGGCACTATACCTGACAATCGGACATATAAGATTGAGAAATTTCCTGCTCACTTTGGGCTTATTCTAGTGGAGGCGGTTGGGAGACAGAAATAAATTTTAAAAATGTGCCAGGTATGAGGAAAAAGAATAGAGAGTGACTAAGGATGAAGGTGTCAGGGTGCTATTTTAGAAAAGGCTTTGCTGATGAAGTGATATTTAAACCCCAAATGAATTGAGGTTGAAAGCCACACAGCCATCTGGAAAGGCACAAGGAACCATCAATGCAAATACTCTGCAGTGGGAACATGCTCAGCTTGGGCACTGGGTGGCAAGAAGACCAGTGGGCTGGAAGAGAGTAAGCAAGATGGAAGTGGCAGGAGAGGGGCTTGGGGAACCAGGTAAGGACCATTTCCTGTAAGACTGTAAACTGTGATACAGACTTTATATCATGGTGTTCTGATGATGATGGGAAAGCATCAAAAGGTTTTTAGTAGAGAGAAGGCAAAATCAGTTTTACACTTTAGAAGGGTAATTATAGCTGTTGTGTGGAGAATAGACTGGGGGTAGGGGCGAGGGTGGTAGTAGGTGGGCAACTTAGGAAGTGATTTCAGAGGTCAGGTGAGAAGTGACGGTAGGGTCTTTTAGGCTAGTGGCATTGGGGGTGAGGGAAATGGTTATATTTGAGTTGTATTTTGAGGGTAAGGTCAATTTTGATAATGCTTCTTTGTGCTCAAAACCTAGTGCCCTAGCTCTTAATACAGAGTCCAAAATCATTAACAAAGTGTATAGATAACCACAGAGTCCAGCCTCTGCTCACCTCTCCACTTGGCATAGCATTTCTTCTCAGAGTCCCTATTCCAATCCCTCTTTAAAAAAATAATTAATTGTTTTTCAATTATATTTGACATACAATATTATGTTTCAGGTGTACAGCATAGTAATTAGACAATTATATAAATTATAAAGTGATCCCTCCAAAAAGTCTAGTACTCATCTGACACCATATATATTTATGACAATATTACTGACTATACTTTCTATTTTAGCCCCTCTTTTTATTGCTCAACCCCTCATACTGCTACCTCCTCCTGGAATGTTCTCTCTCCCTTCCTCTGGTTAGCCGTTACTCTTTTTTCAGATACCATCTCAATCGTCAGTCCCTCAGAGGACAGTCCTCTGACCTCCCTTACTACTAGGTGGCACCTCCCTGACCTGTCTAATGCCTCTCCCAGCACCACACTCTCATCCATGCTTCTTAGTGCCCCTTGATATTCTTGTGCATGATTATGTGTCCATCTGTCTCCCTTAGTAGACTGCAAGCTTTCAGAAGATCAGGACTTGATTGTTTTCTTTATTGTACCTCCCACCCCATTGCAGTGCTCAATACATAATAAACTCAATAAAGATGCAAATAAGGAACTATTAATGGAAGAAACAGAGAGGCTTCTTCATGAGCACACATAAGTCAGTACCATGGGAAACTCCCTAAAATAGCTTGGTGAAGAAGGAGCACTTTCAAGGGCACTAATTCTAGGAGTTGGATTGGTGCAGGCCTGTGCCCTAATATTAAGTATAAGATGAGACTGCAATCTCATTTGAAGCTACAAGCTAACAAAAACCTGTAGCATATGTTACAACTTGCGTTTTACTTGTATTTCAACTTGTGTGGGATGTAAGAAGAAAATTATTCATTCTTTCTTTCATTGCCTTATCAAACATAGTTTTTCAGATAGCCATTTCTCACTTCTGGATGAAATCTCAGGCAGATCTCATAGGTTTTCAATCCCTTTCAGTCTCAAGTACAATTTAATTTCAGTAAATAGAATGTCCCATTCGGTCTAACCTGAAAACTTCAATTTTTTATTCAATTTCAAGCATCTTCCCTCCCCAGCCCCCACTCCAGCCTGCTTCTGACTTGGATGTGTGCAGGGGGAGAGAGAGGCACAGTTGATGTCTTCTGCCTTCATTTTCCCTTTTTTCAGTTTCCCACACTCTCTACCTGCCATATCCAGCCCATCCATTGTTGGTGCATAGAAAGGCAGAGGAGGCAAGGCAATGAACCCCTCGCAACACTGGTGTAGCTGTCACTGGTCAGGAAAATTCTCGGGTGTGGAGAATGTTAAAAAATGACTCTTAACTTCGGCAGTTCTCCTGGTCCCTCAGGGACTTTGCATTGCTGGGAATCTCTCAGTAACAAGGCCTCTGATGAGGATGAGAAGCCTATGACTGGCTTCTCCCTTTGCCCCCTGGCTTTGGTAAAGTTCATCCCTTGATGGGGCCAATTGCCTTTTATGTAGTTCTCCTGGGCAGAGCCCTCTCAGGATCACTCAGTCCAAGTCCCTTCCAAGGTTCACATCTGACTCAGAAGAAATGTCCATGCATCCTAGACCCTTTCGACACTAAAAGTACTGATGGTGCGTAGGGCCATTACCTCTCCTTATGCTGTTTCGAGAACAGTTGGTTGAACACAGGCTCACACCTTCATACTTCCCCAGGAGGGAATCACATGGCTGCCTTTCTGTCCCACAAGCTCCAGGGAGCACAGATTAGGCTCTTAGTGGTTCTCATAAAGCCCTTATTTCCTAGTTTAAGGTGAAAAGGAAGTACTGCATTCCCTCCATTCATGGTGTGAGTAACACCAGTACTCCAACTACTCTGTCCTCACCTTCAACTTCTAATGACTATCTTTGCTTCTCTTATATGACCTGGAGTTAAGTAATGGTTAGTTAACTCCAGGTGATATAAGGTCAGAGTTACCTTGTAATTTTTCTTCCAGAAATAGTCACCCTTTTTGATTCGCAGTTGCATTTTTCACTTTATGTAAACTTTTTATTGAAATATAACAGTCATACAGCAAAGTGGACAAGTCACAAGTGTACAGCTTGATGAGTTTTTAATGTGTATACCTGTATAACCAATATATACATTAAAGTAATATATCTATGTCTATATCTATATCTATCTATATCTATATCTATATCTATATCTATATCTATATCTATATCTATATCTATATCTATCTATCTATCTATCTATATTCTCAGCACCCCAGTATCCCATTTCTGTTCCTGCCAGTCATTATTTCTCCCTGAAGGGTAACCACTATCATGACTACTAGGACTACAGATTTTATGTATAAACTAGGAAAATTTGGGAAGTGAAAGGGGACGTGTGGTATCCTGTCTCACAAAATGGCCACTATCAAGTCCTTCTCTTCTTGTTAACACATGCTATGTCTCCATTAAGAGGAGTTAACCATTCTTACACTCCCTTGAATCTGGGATCGCTTGTGACTACTTGATGAATAGAACATTGCAAACATGATGTTTTGCTAGTCATGGGCCTAGACTTTAAGAGGATTGGCAGTTTTTAATTCTAGCTTTGACCCCAAGCCTTCATAAAAAAAGGTTCATGTTACTCCTCTGGGGAGAGGGAGGGAGGCAGGGGGAGAGAGAGAGAGAGAGTGAGAGAGAGAGAGATAAAGAGAGCAAGAGACCATGTAGAGAAGCACTGAAGTGTCAGGAATGTGAGTGAAGAAGTTGATCTTGAATGTACAGCCCAGTAAAGCCTCAAGTGATTCCTGCCCCAGCTGCTGTATGACTGAAAATACTGAGATTCTCACCTTTGGATCTTTAAGAAGAAAATCTCTTTGATTCCCAACTCCTATAACCTATTCAAATGCAGACAATGTGACTTCCTAGAGCAGGATTACTCACTAACTTATTAACTCCTTTTCCTTTTTCCCCAACTATATTTTGCCTCCTCAAGAAGCCTTGATTCTCATTTGATCTGCAGAGCTCTGGCATAGAGACCACTCTGTGTTTTTTTTCCCTAGGAAGCAAAGAGGCAAGTCTTATAGACTTATGACAATTAACCATGATGAGGATGCCTGAATTGTAACATGGACACTGAACACAGGATATTATCTCCTCAGAAGAAGACAAAAGTCATCCAAATGACAGTGATGCCATGTTTCTGCACAGAGACTCGGAGGCAGTTCTTATGAGGTTAAGTGCAAGGCCATGAGAGAAGGGCTAATAAACAGTGCCCACTGGCTCTGCTCTGGCCCTACCTTAATTCCTCTCCAGCTCTCCAAAGCAAATAGCTGATGGGTTGTTTAGCCACGGTTGGATGGGAACAAATGGTAGGACCATCTGTACTGATCCCTTGGAGAAGAGCCATTTCTTCTTTCTTCAAATTAAGGGTGTGTCTTTTTCTGTTAGGTTTTGATGTGAGCTAGCAACATCTTCAGGTTTTACTGTCAAAATTTCACTTGAAATTGAGCCTGCATCTGTGTAATTATTTTTTTTCAAAATTCTGTAAAAAATGCAGGTCAATTATAGAAGAAATATGCAAATACAGACAGGATGTCAGCAGTTATTGGGATCTATCCTTTCTTACCATAAGATATGAGATGTCATGCCAATCCCTATTCACTTTTACTGTTGACATACTGAATCCATGACCATGTATATCATTTGGAACTTTATTTGAACTACAGAATTTATCATTTATCAATATTTACATACCTTTAGAATGTGGTTATAACAAGTCATATTCTAGGAGGGGAGCAATTCACATCCAAAGTTCATTTGGCATTTTATCACTGGCTATACTTTCTAGAAGGCAAATGAATATTTCACCCACACTGCATCAATAATTTGAAGTTTAGTAATTGCTCAGGATACCTATTCTATCATATATATTTGTATTCTATGATATATTTCACCTATTTTCCTATTAACTGAAGTAATTCATTCTGAAACTTATCTGAAAGAAGACATGCCAGAAATGTAAAGAACATGAATGAAAGGAAAGAGAAATTAAAAAAAACAAAATTTTAATTATCTATTGCTATGTAGTAAACCACTATGTAATTTAGTGGTTTAAAACAACAATAATTTGTTATATTTTATGATTCTATGGGCTAGCTTGACTTAATTTTTAGTTCTACATTATGTTTGCTAGAGTCATTTGTGTGGCTGCACTTAGCTAATAGCAAGGCCAGAGCTTTGAGTTTGGACACCTTGGTTATTTTCCACAAGGTTTATTTATGTTATTAGCTTGGACTTTCTTATAGTAAGGTGATCTCAGGGTTCCAAAAACAGGAAAGTAGAAGGTGACAGCCTCTTCTGGTCTTAGTCCAGTATTGTGAAATTAAACTATAGCAATTCCACAGCATGTTATTGGTCCAAACAAGTCACAAGGCCAACATATATTCAAAGGGTGGGGAAATATATTTCACTTTTAAATGAAAGGAATAACACGTATGTGAAAGATGGGAGGTATTGTTCATGGTTCTCTTTAGTGATAGCTTACTAACAACAAGAAAGGGAAAATATCATGAAATGGAGAAAGAAATTGGGGGAAAACACAGAAATTGAAGAAAGAAGTTACGAGAATATAATAGGGATATTCTTTAAATATTCATTCATTCATGTAATTATCCCCAACATCTTAGCATAGTGTATGGCATGTAGAAGGGCCTTAGTTAATGTTTGTTAAATGAATGAGTTTGAAAAAGTTTCTGTGACAGAGACTAGTTAATTATTCACCAAATTGATTTCTCTTCTTTTGGGGCACAAAGACAGATTACGCTTCCCAGCCTCCCTTTTGGTTAGGAATGGCCTGTGAGTTCTAGCTGATGGAAATTGAATGGAAGCACCATTTTTGGGTCTGATCGATAGCAACCTCTCGGATGTTACCCTTCATGCTCTTTCCCACTTCTGCCTTCCTGTAATAGAGATATTTTCCTGGGTGACATTAGAAGCCATTTTTGAATATAGTTGAGCAACAGAATGAAAGGAGCCTGGGCTCCTGAATCACCACTTTGAGGAGATCCACATGATCAGAAGCACTCACATTACATGGTTATACTAGAAATAAATAACCTTGTTTGTGTGAAGTTAGTGAAATTTTAGAGTTTATTTGTTATAGTAGCCGGTGTTAACTGAAGTAGCACATCTGTAGCTCCTGACCCCCTACCATTTTAATGACTAAAATAAAATTCAAATTCCTTAGAACTGATGTTGTTAAGCTCTAGTTTATATAGTAAAAAGTATATTTGGAACCATACTGGGGTAAGCAGACTTCTAAAATGAATCCCTGTTGGAATTCACATTTTTGTATGACCTTCTTCCTTGAAAGTGGATTAGACCTAATGACTGAGTTGTAACCAATACAATATGGCAAAGATGATGAGAGTCACTTCCATGATTAGCTTACAAAAGATCATGACTTCCCTTCTGCTGGTAGACCATCTTGCTGGCTTTGATAAAGCAAACTGCCATCATGGAAAGGCCCATGTGGCAAAACGTTAAAGACAGCCTTCAACTAACAGACAGAAGAAAACTGAGGCCCTCAATCCAATAGCCCTCAAGGAATTGGAGCCTGCTAACAACTACATAAATGGGTTTGGAAATGGATCCTTCTCTAGTTGAACCTTGAGAACAGACTACCACCTTGGCCAATATCTTTATTCCAGCCTCATGAGAGACCCTGAAATAGAGTACTCAGGTAAGCTGTGCCAAGATTCCTGATCCACAGAAACTGGGAGATAATGAATGTGTATTATTTTAAGTTTCTAAAATTCAGGATAATTTGTTATGCAGCAATAGACAACTAATAGAGCCACATACATGGGTTTTAATCTAGGGGTTAGCCACAATCTACTGACACTGGTGATATTTTAGTTTCAAGAATATAATCTTAAAGAGTAATATATGTTTGAAGTTATTCTGATTCCCGTATACATTTTTAAATCATGAACTATGGGAAATTTGTCCTATTGTACCACTCTGGTTACCTAATCTGTTATTTGCTATGAAGAAAGTACCACACGATTGTTTAAAAACTTTATGTTTTGGTTTATTGAGGATAGTCACTTGAGCAGGAGTGAGGTGATATCTCATTCTGTTTTTAATTTGCATTTCTCTGATGATTAGTGACTTTAAGCCTCTTTTCATATGTCTATTGACCATCTGTATCTCCTCTTTAGAGAAGTATCTGTTCAGATCTTCTGCCCATTTTTTAATTAGATTGTTTGTTTCTTTGTTGTTGAGTTGTATGAATTCTTTATATATTTTGGAAATTAACCTCTTATCAGATATATCATAAGAAAATATCTCTGCCATTCAGTTGGTTATTTTTGTTGTTGTTGATGATGGTTTCCTTCATGGTACAAAAGCTTTTTAATTTGAAGTAGTCCCACTTATTTATTTTGTTTTTTTTGTTTCCCTTGCCAGAGGAGATATGTCCAAAAATAAATTACTAGAAGAAATATCAGAGAGATTACTACCTATGTTTTCTTATAGAGGTTTTACGGTGTTGGGTCTTATATTTAAAGCTTTAATCCATTTTGAGTCTATTCTTATCTATGCTGTAAGAGAGTGGTCCAGTTACTTTTTTTGCATGAATCTGTCCAATTTTCCTAGCATGTTTTATTGAAGAGATTATTTTTATTCCGTTGTATATATTTGCCTCCTTTGTCATATATTAAGTGAACGTATAGGCATGGATTTATTTCTGGGCTCTCTATTCTGTCCCATTGATCAACGTATCTGTTTTAGGCAAATAACAAGTGTTGGTGAGGATGTGGAGAAAAGAGAACTCTCATACACTGTTGGTGGGATTGCGAATTGGTACAGCCACTATGGAAAATAGTCTGGAGGTGTCTCAAAAAATTAAAAATGGATATACCTTTTGGCCTAGCAATTACACTTGTGAATATTTATCCAAAGAAAACCAAAACAATAATTTATAAACATCTTCACATCCCTATGTTTCTGACAGCACTGTTTACAATAGCCACGACATAGAAGCTTCCTAAATGCTCATCAACAGATGAGTAGATAAAGAAGTTATGGTTAATATATACGATTGAATATTACTCAGCCATTAAAAAAATGAAGTCATACCATTTGCAACAACATGGGTGGACCTAGAGGTTATTATGCTGAGTGAAATAAGTCAGACAGAGAAAGATAAATACTATATGATTTCACTTATATGCGGAATCTAAGGAACAAAGAGAACAAACTAATCAAAAACAGACTCACAAATAGAGAAGAAAATGTAGAGATTGCCAGAGGGGTGGGGTTTTGGGGTCTGGGAGCATGGGGTAAAGGGTTAAAGAAGTACAAATTAGTAGTTGATAGATGGTCAGGGGGATGGGGAGCATGGCATAGGAAATGCAGTTAGCATTAATATATTGGCTAGGTGAAGAGCCAGAAGAGAGAAAGAAAAATTAGGGGGATCATTTTATAAACTATATAAATGTCTAACTAATGTACTATATACTTGAAATTAAACAAATTAAATAAATAAATAGATAAATTAATAAATAGCATTTGTTTGGTTCGATATTTGAAATGGTTGCAGAAAAAGTCTGTAAGAAAAGAAACAGGGAGAGGTAGATAAAACTGAAACATGAGTGTTGAGTTCTAAATGACATAAGATGGAGAAATTTAGAATGTTCTATATCCATCTGAAACACAGAAAAACTAACATATGCTCAAAGAATAACAGACACACACTAGGAGAGTTATCTGTGTCTTCATTGTGATCAACAGCCTAGTTTCAGCAGATGAACTAAAGTCTGTAAAATGAGCATGGGGGACAGCCAGACAACTATTGACTGAAGTTTGGGAGAAGTTGGCCTTTATAGATGGAACTTGTCCAGTTAGTCATCCAGTTAGCTTCCTACTCACCCCTGACACTGAAGCCATATCTCTTATACTGCTTATAACAAGTGTTTATTTTCCCTGTTGTTAGAAATATTTTGTTTTCCAACTTCTATTGAAAGTGTTGGGGAGAGGGGAACTAGAACGCGAAGGCCACATGCTTTTAAGGAAAACAAAAGGACAAACTTCATGTTAAAGTAAAATTCAGGTGTTTAAAATGCAGATTCAAAACCTGTTGCACTTATTTATATTACCTATCTGATCCATGAAGGTTTTTGTTTAGAAATCTTTGACTTAACCTTTTTGCACTTAACTATCCTCATCTAAATGGAGGGATTAAGCTGGTTGAACCTTAAGGTCTATGGTTGCTGTAAAGTTTTCTGACTCAATGACTCTGATGTAAATTTCAGGCCAGAAGAAAAATCCATTTAGAAGGTTTCTTTAAGAGAATTTAAGATGGCTCATTGAAGAAAAGCTTTATAATTAATAATGATGCTGTAGGGAAAATTGAAATTGTGCTAGTTGATGATTCACCTTAACTGTGCTTTTAATACAACTCTGATATCATTCTCGTTTGGCTAAGCAAAAGGGAACTTCCACCTGTTTTGATAGTTGAGCTTAGTCCTAAGAAAAGATTAACTGGAACAAGCCTCTTACCCAGTGACTTGGCTTTTTCTCAAGTGCTGAGTCACTTGTAAGAGATTGAGGGTGTTGAAAATATCACAGACCAGGCTTTGAAAGAGCAAAGTTATCTTCTTAATTGATTCTCATCTATGAGTAGACTCCAACCTGAGCTCTTCTTCCAAAGGGATTTTGTTAAAGTATTGAACCACTTTAAATTACCACATCATCCATGCTCCTTTAAAAAACAAACTCACAATCACACTGTTTTATTTTCCCTGTCAGTTTTGGTTTTGAGCTCTCCAAACAGCCCATATTCACCTGCTATTTAGACGTATAAAAGTCTTTTAGTTTCTATAATCAGTGGTACCAAGTATTGACCTATTGACATTACTCAAGGACTAATTCTTGTTTCTCTTCTTTTCACTTGACATACTTTCCATGACTTGTTTTATCCCAAGGTTTCATTTACAATCTATACACAGATAGCATATAGATGTATCTCTCTTGTCATATATATTAAAATGTACCTCCACTTTAATCTCCTCCAGGCCCCTGAAATTCAATATGCCTCAGAGCAGAATTCATTATCCTCCCATTCAAGCTCCTCTTCCTGACTTTTCTATTTTGGTTAATGGCACCATATTTGACCAGGATGTCACCCAAGACTCTTCCTTTTCCCTTACTCTCCACACCAAGTTACCACACTCTATTAATTTTCCTTTTAACCATTTCTTATACCTTCCCTTAGCTCCCACTCTTCCTTCTTTACTTCAGCCCTTATAATCTCTGACCTATACCATTGCAGTGGACCCTTAGAGTTCCCCAGGCCACATAATACCATGATGAGGCTACAAATCAGGGCCAGGGTATCTGTCACAAAACTCCCTTTCTGTTGCTCTCACTATCTGCTGTAATTCCAGATCTCTTAAGATAGATTCTAAATAATTTGGGTATTCTCCAGGGAGAGTTTTGCATACAGTCTGAGAACTAGTCTTCCTGATTATGTCACAAAAGTTTCCATATTCTTATTCTCCTACTTTGGCTTGTTTTAGTCATATATGTTGTCATCATTGTCAAAAACAGCAAATACCTCACTGCTGCTGGTGTCCACCAATGCCCAAGGCCTTACCCACTATGCCCACCTGCAGTATAGGAAAGACATTAAGAACATGGTTATACATTCAGACAGGTCAAGATTCAAGTACTGCCTCTGATTTTACCAGCTATGTAATTTTAAGAAAGTTACTTAACCTCTCTAAGTCTCAATTTATGTATCAGTATAATGGGTGTAATAGTGCCAATGCTGTGGAGTTGTGGTCAGGAATAAAATAATTACCAGAATAAAAGTATTACCAATTTGCCTTTTCTATTGCCTCCCAGGAAGTCTGTATTGCTTGTTTGGCTGCTGAGGACTTTACCAGGTATTCAGAGTAAGGAGACGTGGAAATGAGAATGATAGCACTATTTGTGAGCACAGATAAGATAGGGAGAGGAAGGGGGAGAAAGAACGTAAGGTAAAGCAGCATGGGGACAATTGAGGGGGATGGGGGAGAGAAAAAGAGAGATTTTGGAAAGAGCAATGTGTGGATTAGATTTTAATTAATCTTCCGGTATATTTCATGATAAAATTCCCCCTTACCATCATCTCAAGAGATCTTCAGTGCTTTTAAAGGCTTTTGGTAATTAGATTTTTGTTTGTTTTGGATATGCTGTGATAGAGACTAGTCTCAAGGCAACCCAATTTTATTTGGGTTACACTTAAAGCAATCAGGTTACATAGAACTACAGGATAAATGACCAGTTTCTGTACAGGGGAGCCAAATTATAATAGAAAAAGAGAATATAATTCACACCATTTTCTAATTTAGCATATTCAGAAGTGATCTTTATTTTTACTTTAAGAATTCAGAATTAGAGCCAGACTAACTGTGTTCAGATCCTCATTCTTCCACTTAGTCACTGTGAAAACTTGAGCAAAGTATTCAGTCTCGATGTCTCAATTTTTTATCAATTTTTCATTTTGAAAAGCATTCAAAATCTCTGTGCAAAATGGAAAAAATAATAGCTTATCTCATAAAGGGTTATTGTAAAAATTAAGTTAAAACTTTTAAAGAGCTTATAACAATCCTTGGTATATAGTAAACACACCACAAAAGTTAGCTATTATAGTATTTTTAGCTATCTTCTAAAATAAATATTTCAAAGCATATAAAAGGCATTAAAATTTATGTACATGTATCATATTTATATATTAATATATTTGTTATATATGTATACACACATCTATATATACATATATGTATACACACATATGTGTGTGTATGTGGAGAGAGCGAGAGCGAGAGAGAGAGAGCGAGCGAGAGAGAGAGAGAGAGAGAAAGAGAGAGAGAATGAGAGATAGTGATACTTTAGTAATTAACCCCAAGAGATATTTCCAACATTTATTTATTCATTCTTTCTCCCCCTTCCTCTCCCTATCTTATCTGTGCTCACAAATAGTGCTATCATTCTCATTTCCACGTCTCCTTACTCTGAATACCTGGTAAAGTCCTCAGATATTTGTAGCACCCCTATTATGATGATCCTGGCTTTAAAAAAAAGGCAAGACTTTAAATAAGCACATAGCAAGTACTGCAGTTGCTGAGTCAAGTACCATCTCAGACCCTAGGAAACACTTGATGATGTTAACAGACAAACGAAGAAAAGTTCTGGGAAGAGGATGAAATGAGATAATTTGCCTGGAGCCATATGTTTTACTAGCACAATTTTGAATACAGTAAGTCAATTTGTTAGTCCTTTATTCTTTTTGCTTCTCCATCTGTGCAATGGAAATAATCACAGCTTCATAAAGGGATTGTGAGGATTTGTGAGTTAAATATGAACTCTTGCTGGCTCAAGGATCATCTTCTATATTCCATAAAATAACTTTGATTTTAAGGCAGAAAGATAATGGCAGAGGACACATTTTTTATGTGCCTTGCATAGGTATTATAGTCATGTCTTGTTTTCTATTAGCACTCGCTCAGGAGTGCCCTTGGAACTCCCCTGACTGATTCTCTAGTTAGCATGGGCTCTGTTAGGAGATGGAAAGTTACAGTTAAAACTTAAAGGTTAGGACAGAAAACAGGGTTGAGAGTTCTCCAAACTATTGATGTGCTGAGGACCAACCACTTTATTAATGTATATGTGGAAGAAACCAAATCAGATAGCCAGCACTCTGGCACACAAATTCTGATTCTATTTATCAGATTCTTGTCTCTTGTGTTTGTGAAAATATGTATGAGAGCCATGTATACTCAGAATTCTTGCTTCTGCACAGTAAGATCTATGTCAGCTCTCAGCCCCGTTTCATTGGGAATCAGGTTCAACACTATGATAACAAAGGTGTGGAGTGAAAAATGAGAACTATCTTTAACTCGACCATGCTATCTTCCTGAAAAGATAACATCCGGGAGAGCACAACCAATATTGCTTTTGCAATTTCACACCTGTAATGGGTGTGTTATATGGGAAAGTATAGCAGGGCAGTGTTTGTTTTTGAGTAGAATTGATAGTGAAATAAACTCATTGTCTCTCCCCACTTTCAATCAACCTTCCCATTGTTGCCAGTTGTCTTACCAAAATAAAAATCTCATCTGTGTTATTGTTTCATGTATGAACCTTCAATGACTCTTTTATGCTTTTGGAGTTAGAATTTCTTCATATGGCTCAACACAGCCTACCCCTCAATATCATCTCCTGGCATCCCCCACCACCACCCACTCCACGCACACACACTCTATAATCCAACTAGCCAGGATAATTTGAGATTAAATGACCAGTCTCCATGGTGGCTCAGATCATAGGTTTTGGATTCAGACTCTGGGTTTGAATCCAGGCTCTCATTATTTTGTGGCTTCAGACAAGATACTTACCTCTTTGTGCTTCAGTTTCCCCATCTATAAAACGGGGAAAATTATAATATCAAAAGACCACTGTGGAGAGCAAAAGAATCAATATGAATTAAATGTTTATAATACTGCCTGACACAGAAAATATTATAAAAGATTAGGTAGCATTGTTATTATTTACAATGATCCAAATGTGGCATTCCCTTTGACATCTCTGTGCCTTTATACATGCAGTTCCCATAGAGTATAATGTCCTCTCCCCTTTCTATGTCTAAAAGCCAACTCATCTTTAACATCTCTCTCAAGTGTCATTACTTTTTTGCCTCACTTTGCTCATTCCACTGTCAGCCATTTATCATAGCAGATTATTGCAGCTTTTGAAAACAAATCTTTCTTCCCTTTAAGATTGTGACCTCCTTGAGGGCAATGGTTATCTTCAGTTTTGTATCTCTAGGTCCCAGAAATTTGGTGTGAAATTGGCCTCAGAAATTAATGATGGATACAAAAAAAACTTACGTAAAAATGTTCATAGCAGCATTATTCATAATACCTAAAAAAGTAGAAATAGCCAAAATATTCATCTGCTGATGAATGAATAAACAAAGTGGTATATCCATACAATAGAATATTACTCACCTGTAAAAAAGAATGAAGGACTAACACATGCCACAACATAGATGAGTCTTGAAGATATTATGCTAAGCGAAAGTCAGACACAAAAGACTACATATTATATGACTCCATTCACATATTATATGCAGTGTCAAGAACAGACAAATCTAAAGAAATGTAAAGTAAGTTAGTGGTTGCTTAGAGCTAGGGAAGAGGCTGGAGGAAATGGAGGGTATATCTAAAAGGTACGAAGTTTTGGGGGAGGTGATGAAAATGTTCTAAAATTGACTATAATGATTGCACAACCCTAAAAAGATGAGAAAACCATTGAGCTGTACACTTTAAATGAGTAGATTGTGTAGTATGTGAATTATATATCAATAAAGCTGTTACCAAAAAACAGGGGAAAAAATTATTGATTGAATGAATGGACAATGAATAGGGAGCCATTTTCTTTTTGTACTGAATGTAAACATATCCAAGAATCAAATCTCAAATAGCTGCCTTCCTGAGCAGGGGCCAGTGTAAAATCTTCTCACCTCTCAGACTTTCTGCTGCCCCATCCCCCTTCTCAAGCACTTGCCCCGCCTGCTTGCTCCCCCTTGTTCCTCACTCTCTTACAGTCTCCTCTCTTCTTTTCTACTTAGATTTTCTTTTCCTCCTTCACATGCAATCAACCCCTTGGGATAGTTTACCTGAGACAATGAAGGGAATGGAGTCTTCTTGTGTTAACTAGAACATAAGAACCCAAGAGACCCTGAGAACATCTTTTTGTGGGAACATTATTTTACAGTGGAAGCTCAGAGGGGTCAAGAACATTGCTTAACCTCAAACACTGGTTGGTGCTGGAACCGAAACTAGAATCCAGGTCTTCCATTCACCTGTTCAGTGCAATTCCCACTGCGTTACCTGCCTTCCTCACTTTCTATATACTGACCTCCAGGCTGGAATGATTCGAAAACCAAAACAGATGCAACTAATTAGGATCCCAAACTACATCTTGAATGGATCACTACATATCAGACACTTTCTGTTTATTCTATTCCAAGAATATTCCAGATAAATCTAACATCCTATCACATTGAATTCCAAGAAATTTTAAATTTTCTTTTTCTTTTTTTTTCACTTTAGTTTTATTAGTATGGAACACATGATATAGTAGAGAGATCACAGAATTGAAAGTCTGGAGATTTAGACACCAGTTCTTATTCTGTCAGTAAGTAGCTGGATGACTTGAGCAGGACATTTAACTGCCCTGGGCCTTCACTTCCCTCACTGCAAAATTAGAGGTTAGATTAGATTACTTCTTTGCTCCCTCTCATCTCTCTCTATGGCTCTATAATCTGATAACTGTACATTGGAATAGAGACTATCAGCTAAGACATAGAGCTCTTTTTTTTATGTAGAGATTTCATTCCAGAGATACTTGTGGTAATTGAATCTGACCAGTATTAAGAGTTCTTCAACAACATATGAACATAGGACTAATTAATTAATAATTTTAATTAATTATAATTAATATTTTTTGTTCAACCTGAGTATCATTATGCTATTTTGGGACATGACTGCTATGATAATAAGGTAATTAGAACCAAGATACACTGAAATGAAGGCAAGAGATATGCCAGGCACTCTTATTTATCATTTGAACTTCAAAAACAACATTATAAGAAAAAAAGTATTCGCACACTGTACACATATGAAAAGTGAGGATTGGAGAGATAGTCTAAGTTTCCCAGAGTTGTAGAGAATTATGGGTGTCAGAAGGTTGTGGCCCTAGATTTTAATGACTCCCTAAGTTACACTTTTTTTTTCTTTCCCCCCTCTCCCGCCCTTTGGTTTTCCAGAAAAAGCAACTTTCTGAATAATGGGTTAGGGATGAAAAATGGAAAAGTCCTCTATTTTTGAGTCTGGATCCTTGCCTCTGTTATTACTTCTAATGTGTCAGTCCTTAATATAAGATACTTAATCGATTAGATGTGTTCCTCGGCCATGGCTAATTTCTAATTTGAGATAACCTCTCTGTGGCATTGATTGACCTAGTTTGGCTAGGAAGAGTTTGTGGTTTAAATGGGAGTCAAAATAAACCTATCAGATCTAATCATGAATTAGCATTTGGAATCTTTCCTCCCCTTGAAGCTTTTGGGTTTGCTGCAATTGCAGACCTAATATGAGAAATGCCAGTGGAAGACAGATCAACTTAATAAGAAGGGACCCTTTCCTGGAGAATTTTCAAAAATTTTTAAAATTCTGAAAGTGCCAAAAAGCACAACAAACACAACTCGAGTAGCTCCTGTCACCTTGTAGCTTAATCCGGGACACACAGAGGAGCTTCAGGTGACTTTTAGGCTCTTAAAATAATATGCACTATTTTGTGTATATATATTTGTTTTCAGGTTTTCATCTGACTCATAAAGAACTCCATCAACCAAGAAAGGCTAAAACCCCTGGCAAGTTTCAGGAATCCTTCCCTGAGCCCTGTCTCTTAGGGACATTCTTCTTGCAGACTTTGTGATGTCTTTCCCCTCTGAGAAGGTAAAATGGACCTGTGTCAGTCACAGCTCTCCCAGAGGCAGCCTGGTGGAGAAAGAGGTTTGAAGTCAGCAGATGTGTTCTCCCATCTCCACTGCACTGCTTTCTTGTGTATCTGTGGGTAAGTAGTTTAACTCAGGGCCGACGATGAGCAGATAAACACAGGAACAGCCTTCCTGCCTATTAAAACATTGAAATACTGAGGCTCTGATTTTAAATAGCTGCTTTCCCATTCTCCTGGGATACCTTGACTTCGCAGGACTCCCTTATCATCCAGAAACTAAGAGGTGTTTGTAACTGAAATATGTTCCTAAGAGTGATTCAGAAGAACATACTGGTGGACTAGACAAATGAATGTCTTTGTAAGATCTAACCTAACATAATCATTTTCTCATTGACACATAGATTTAAAATATGCACTTTATAGCTCACACTGTTGGTGGTTGCCCTGTGTTCCCTTAGCACTCACTGTCCTGTCAGTGTCAATGCCATCCTACCACATGTACCAGGGCTGTCCACACAAAGTTTTTCTCACAGACCCTGTTGGTGGGGCTGCCTCAAAGTGGTGGGGCATTAACCCCCTTGAGAGCATCCCTCAGCCAATATTGGGTTGGAGCTTATTGTAAATACTGTAGCTTCCCATCTCTCTGGTAAGATCCTAACAGGGCTGAGCCTTGGTTTTCCGCTCAGGTTGTTAATGAACTGTTTTGGCTCTTTCCCCATACCAATCTCACTGTCATAGTTCCAAACCAGTGCTTCCTGGGGTCACTTCCCAAATAAACTTCCTACACTCAAATCCTTGTCTTAGGGTCAGCTTCTGGGGGAACCCAGCCAAAGACACTCTTAAAAATAAATATTTACACATATGTTAATGCATACATAATATTTTATCAATGTTGGGAGATGAAAAATTTTAATATACAATCTTCTCCCCAACATCAATAAAAAGGCAAATTGAGAAATGTGAGATTTAATATTCCACAGTGGGCTGTCTGCAGTTTCAAAGCCCAAAGATGCCTGATAAAACATGTAATTTATTCAACCTCATTTCCTATGATCCTTCAATATTTGCTCAACTGTATTAATACTGTGGGACTCATCTGCCTTAATTGGAAACCCTCTCCTTAAATTCTTTTTTAAATTAACTAACAAAAACTTCTAACGAAACCTCTGCCTCTGAAATGTATATTATCCTATATTGTTCTATGATCTATATGGAACATGTGGAAGGAATAGTCTCATATTTCTTAAAAAACAAGATAGATTTCCCTTACCACTTTTCTTACTATCCTGTCTGCCCTTTATGAACTCTTCTTAGCCGTTCCTTAGCATTTATCTACTTGCCAGGAGAAATATATAAGTTAACATTTTTCATCCATGGCTTAAGTTCTGCATTACCATGGATGTGGGGTGCTTTTCAAAATTTGGCCACAGCTACCCAAACCAGCTGGCTCCTGGGAAATCTATCTCTAGCTTTTTATGGTTGATGGCTGCTATGACTACATTAGAATTAGCACCATGCATGTGCTTTTCTGAAGGAGCCGCTGATTTTACGAAAGAGCAACAAGAAAGGGATATGTGGATTTAATGAAGTTTGGGACTCTATTCCTCATTTTTTTTATATTGGAGATATCCAGGAAAGGTTAATACATGGGTCCTGCATTGCAATCCAAACAGAAGTCTTATTTATAAGATCAGCAGTGGCAAGAATTCCTGCAACCCTTCTTCGGGGTACATGCTTATGTGTTTAGTGGAGGAAGCATGGGAAGAGAAAAGGGTAGTATGCCAGCAAAAGAGAGCCACAATATAGCTCTTTATCTGTCCATCTACCATGGCCTATTTCAGACAGCTATAACCACGATGCTGTATAACAAACCATCCTAAAACTCCATGGCTTAAAACAATAATTTATTTCTTGCTTAAAAGTCTGTGCATTGGCTAGAGGTTAGCTGATCCAGGCTGAATTCAGCTGGATTTGGTTACAGAATGCAGATTGGATCCAAGTCTGCTCCTTTCCTCTCCCAACCTCCTTGGATCTGCAGGATATACATACATGTGCTTTTCATGGCAATGAGAAGTGTAAGAGGGAAGGCTTATTTTAAGCTTCTGCTCATGTCACATCTGTTGATCTCATTGGCTCGCATCAGTCATATGGTGAAGCCCAACGTTAAGGGTCAGAGAAGTACGCCATACACAAGGAGGCCCTAGCAAGGTTGTATATGTAAGTGTAGAGTAAGAGAGTGGTGAAAAATTGATATCAATGATTAAGTCTACCAAACGTCCTCATCTGGGCACCCCAGCACATTAGAAAGGCCATTAAATGGCTCAGTGTCTTAGTTTTGGTTGTTCATATTTCTGAATCATCTACTAGACTGAGAGGCCAGGGCTGGGTTTTTTCATCTTTGAATCCCCAAGACTTAGCAAAGTATTTAGTGCATAGGACCAAAGCAGTCCAATGTGAGTGCATGGATGCTCAATAAATTGGGTCTTCAGACAGGAATAGAATAGAATTGAAATGACTCGAGGAAAGATTTACAAAATGTGCCTTTTATCCACCCCTTAGAAATTTTTCTTTTAATACAGTATGCATAAATTACCTACAAGTTTCATTTGAATCTTCTTACATTCACAGTAAGGTGCAATTTTAAATCATCTATCAACTAATCTTTCTCTTAAACGTAAGATATTCGAATGGCAACATAAAAGTAATTGTTAATGTTGACTTTCCCAGTCTAATCTCATTGTTCAGTTTGCTCCCCCCAATTCTCTTTTTATTCCCCTTTGGTAAGAGCTATCATTCCTCACTCCTTAATAGTCAAAATGCTATAATTTATCTTTTTTTTCATTAAATTCTTTTATTGCATCAAATTTGTTTCTAAACTATGTACCATTATATATCCCAGAATGCCTTGATATCTAGTACAATGATTACATATAACTCATCCACTCCCATCCATACTGGTTTGCATAATCCACATACACTCAAAACTGTAACAATTACATTTAATGAGAGCTAACTATGTGCCAGGTACTGAGCTCCATAACATGTATTATCTCATTGTGTGATGACGAGGCTGAGTATGCAGTATAACAGGTGCCTCCCTCAGCCAGGCTGTCCAATTTCAAGGTCGCACACTTAAGCACTAGGCAATAGTGCCTCTAGATGCTTGATCTACAGAGTGTTGGCAAGAACATGGACCATGGGCAGGAGACCTCAGCTCAAGTCCTTCTGTCTTCCTGACTTCCTTTGTGACTGTGGGAAAAGCATTAGACTTTTGTGACCCTTGGTTTCTTCTTTTTGGTTTCTTCTTTTTTAAATGAGAGCTCATAGTTACTTTATTTACTATGCAAGGAAATTGTATGTGGAAATGCTTTAGAAGTGTAGCATCCTGCTCAATTTTTTTTCAAATTCTAAGTGATCTTTATGTATTCACTTCCAATGTCTCCTAAACCCCTACACCGACCATCCTTCTATCAGAAGTGATTTTGCTACTTTATTTCCTCTCCAAATTTGCTGAGAAGGCACATTTGGTCTTTGATCCTGGGAAATTTCATTTCCCTTGAGCCTTCCTATTTTGTGTGTGTGTGTGTGTGTGTGTGTGTGTGTGTGTGTGTGTGTGAAAAAACTTCCCCCGTTGCAAACTAGTAAAGTCATATTCCCAGGCTTTCTCGATATGTCTTTATTAATTACAGCCTTCTGGCTTCACTGTTTTCCCAGATCTCCCCTCAAAAGAGCTTTAGATTGTATCTATTGTGTCTGCACTTGCCAAAGGCCAAATGGGAATTTGAGAGTTTCATTTATTTTTAAGTCAGTATTCTGACTAGTTGGCCCCAAATATTTGATTATTTCAAAAAGATAACAGTCTCATTTAAAAAATTATTTAACTTAATTATTCAAACTTATAGTTTCTCTTTGGGGCTTTTATCCCTCTCTCTATCCCTTAATTCCTGGGGATATAATGGTGAGATCAAACAACATAGTCCCTGACCCTATATTTTATAGTTTTACTGTGTGTGTGTGTTTATGATTGAATTGGTGCTAAGTAGTTCCATTTAACTCGTGTTGGCCTAATAAGAAAAACAAAACGTAGATCTTATATGTTAATGAAGCATTTGTGCCTAATGCTCATTGCTTGAGCCAAGGTTTCCTAGTAATTTGAAAATAATTTCAAAGCTGTGGGAAAGTTGAGCCGCTGTCTGACCTGTGGTTTTGTAGGCATGATGATCTCTCTCATACTCTTAGTGCCCGGTGCAGTTTAGCTTCAGCAAAACAGTATTACCCATTATTTGAAATCAATGTGGTTAAGTAGAATTAGTACTGGTATTACAGTTTCACTCATGTTAATTTATAAATGTTTAAGGGCTTCAAAGATGTGAACAAACTAGAATATATGGAATCTGTGGTCTTATGTTTGTATGTAATAAGCAATATTTCAATTAAATACTTTTATTCAAAAGTGAACATCTAGAAGAAATTTTTTTTTGTCAAAAAGTCTGTACATTGCTCAAATTTAAAAATCAGAAAAGCTTCAGATTCTTTTCTGAATCATCACCAACAGCATATAACAGTGAAGATATATCCCTTCCCCACCTCCGCCATCTCTACCTTTTATTACATAGAATTATATTATATATAACATAGCAACCTATTAGTATAAATAATATATACATATATATTACTGTATATACAATATACATGCATACCCACATGTTACAGTACAGAGTTATATACCTTAAAATATGTGTATGGTACTCTGAATGATGCCTTAAGAGATTTTTCATGGGAAATTGACTATGGTTTACATACTGGATTTAGAATCTCCATATATGATGTAACTGAACTCCTTTTGTATTTGTTAATATAAATTATTGCTAGTCAGAAGGTAAATTGGTAGAACCGCTTTGAAAAATTTTTGGAGCTTCTTATAAACTTAATAAACTTAAGCATAGACTTATCATAAGACCTGGCAATCCTACTCCTACATATTTACCCAAAAGAAATGGAAATGTGTCCACACAAAGACATGTACACAAATGTTCATAGCAGCTTTATTCATAACAGCCAAAACTTAAAACAACCTAAATGTTTATCAACAGGAGAATATTTAAAAAAATTATGTTATGTTCATACAATAGAATACTATATAGCAATAAAAAGGAATGAACTGATGCACAACACAACATGGATGAAGCTCAAAACCATTTTGCTGAGTAAAAGAAACCAGACAGAAAGAAGCACATACTGTATGATTCCATTTATATGAACTTCTAAAAAAGACAAATCTGACTTGCAGTAACAGAAAGCAGATTAGTGATTTCCTGGGGCTAGAGGTAGTGTTAACTGAAAGAACACAAGAAAAATTTGGAAGATGATGAAAATATTCTACATTTTGATTGTGGTGGTATTTATATGGGTATACACATTTGCTAAAACTCATGAATTGTACACTTAAATTTTTGTTTTATGCTGCTTACATCTCACAAGGCTGATTATAAGAATGGAAAACAGTTTTCAAATTAAAAATTAACAATTTTAAAGTATTCATCATAAAGATCAATTTTTTTGAAAGATATGTTATGCTTATCCCTGGAGTTCATGCACTGCTGACATTCTACTGTTTTCCTTTGTTTCAGAAGCACAGACCCAGTGCTTATCTGACTTCTCAAGAGACAAAACCAGTGGCCAAGGTCAGTTCAGGATCCCTGTCACTTTGCCTTAAACCTGATTCCTGGATTTCTCATTGTTACCTTTGTAAATGGTTTCCATGTTTTCTCAACTAATAGCAAAATAGACCTTCAACTGACTACCCAAAGGGTACTTTTATATACGTGTATGTTTAAGCCTAGTTTTTCATTAGACTAATAATTAATTTTAATCCATTTTCTAGAATTGCCATTCTATGCATGCCTTGTTTTGCAGGAGTCCTTGGACCCAAGGTAATTCACTCCAGTGTTACTTGTTGCTTGATTTGTCTGTGAGCCCAGTTATAACGGAAGCTGTTCTGATGTCCATGTCCTTTGGTAGGGGAAGGTAAACTACTCATAACTTCATTTGTCATCTTTTTCTTTGCTTGCCGTCTTCTTCAGCAGATCGGACTGCTGACAGCTGAGCATACTCCCTCATTAAAATTCACTGGTTGAGCTGATTCTCCGTTTAACTGATGAGGAAATTTTTGCACCAAGGGAGTGGGAGAGAGGTTCATTCTGTCAGAAAGCTGTTTTCTTCCTGCTTTGCTGTCAGTGGGAGGAGATGACTGGTAGACAATCTAAAATAGCCTGTATAAGAGATACCCAGGAACACCAAACCACTCTTCCAACAGGAAACAGTGAAAATCATTCCCCAAGATCTGCTTATTTCAGCATAACACACACATCAAACTCTGGAGTAATGTGTAGTAAAGACAGCTACACTTTACTTCCCTAAGAAAGTCTATGCCAAGTTGGCATTCCTTTATTTCTAAAAGCTCCTTTTATACATGAATTTTGGTCCTTCACTAAAGGGGGCGAAGGAAGAAGAGAATGTCCCATTAGTCTACATTGAAACGTTAACATTCTTTCAGTGACCACACCATGGAAAATGTATTTCCAGTATTAATTTGTCTAACATGTTTCAGAGAAAGGCCTGAGCTTCTACTTTACCTTCAAGCATTAAACTTCATAACTATAGGAGGTCCTCAAGATCATCAAGTCAAACCCCTTTGTTTCATTAAGGCAGAAGCCAAGAGATGGCATAAAAAATCCCTTAGTGGCAGATCAGAGGACTCTCTGAGGTCCTTTCTAAACCAAGATTCTAAAGACCACATTTTTTAATGTGGTAACGTTGATTGATAACCTTATATGAATTTAAGTTGTACAATATCATAATTCAATATCTGTATACCCTATTGTGTACTTACCACCGAAAGTCTAGTTTCTGTACTTTATCATGTATTCGATCCCTTTTATCCATTTCACCCTCTCCTCACCCTCTTCCACTCTGATAACCACCAATCTGTTGTCTGAAGACCTTATTCTTAATAGGGAAGCTTGGCCTCTCCAAAGTTGAACCGCAATGACTCCAGGTTATATACTCTAAAGCAATTACTCCTCTTTGTTTTTTGGCTAGGTTTAAGCCAAATCAGTTTATGATGATGGTAAGGAAAACTGAAGAGTATGGGGACATCTTAAAAATGATTTTTCAACCACAAAGGAGTTGAGCTCTTGTCTCTGAATCTCTGAAGGGCTTTGCCCTGTACTCGCAGCTTCTTGGAATACTATCTATTTTCCATAAGATGACAGGAGGCATCAAGTGGTCGTGTTTTTTTTTTCAAAAGAGAGAGCTGAAAAGCCTATGACAATCCAAGTTAAACATAGCATAAGGGAAGAATGTTGAACAGGATTATGACATAAAAAGAGTACCAGAAATTCTCTCTCTTTAAAAAGACTTTCTTCTCCTTTAACTTTCTCTTTCATTTTCCCTTTTATTTTTAAACTAAAAACAAACAAACAAACAAAAAACACACATTGGTTGTAAAAAGTTCGGAGAATAAAGAATGCATTTTCTACCAGTTATGTATTGCTATGTAATAAACCACTTCAAAACTTAATGGCTTAAAAAGACATATATTTTGCTTTTGAATCTGCAATTTAGGCAGAGACAACATAACTCTTCACCTCAAGATGCCTAGAACCTCAGCCGAGAATGACCGAAAGGCCTAGGAACTGGCTGGGCATTTCTCTTTCTTTCTCTATGTAGTCTCAAGGCTCCTATGTGTGGTCACTTGATGTGTTCTTTCCAGCATGGTAACCTCTGGACAGCCAGACTCCTTACATGGCAACTGACTTTTCCATATTAAGCATCCTAAGAGACTTGGCAGAAGCTGCGAGGCTTCTCATGACAGCCTTGGAAATTCCAGAACATCATTTTCTCTGCATGTTATCTGTCAGCTAAGTCACTAAGATAAGCCCAGATGCAATGAATGGAGTATTGTTGCCTCCTCTTGGTGGAAGAAGTAGCAAAAAATTTTTGACCTACTTCAATCTACTACAGGGTCATATACAAATGCTTAATTACATGCCCTAGTGGTAACTTCTAACACTTTGGTACACATTTGAGTATGTGTATGCTCTGAAAGTATAGATACCATTATTTCACATGTATGAATCTATGCATGAGACCTGGGTTAAATTTTGTTTTTGCTTTGTTGCGATGTGGCAAGGAATGGGAGGGGAGTATATGCTGTAAATTCTGCGATTCTGCTGTGGGATTTTATTTCTCCCCACCCTAAAGTCCTGCTTCAACAGTGTGGTTCTCTTGGGAGTTTTTCCTGTGGCTGAGCACCAAAAAATTCATGCTGAATGTTCTCAGTCATCTTAATGATGCATCGAGTAACTCGGAGAGTTATAATTACATATATCGTCTCATTTTTTTTTTTTTGCTCGGTTGCCCCATAAGGTCAGTACAGTAGAGTTCTATTGTACTTACTATTTTCAACTGATAATACTTTTAGTCCCATTTTTCAGATAGATTCAGATGAATTAAGTAGTCACCAAGGTCATTTAACTAGTAACAGGCAAAGCCCAGCTTCAAATACTAGTCAGCCCGATGCCCAAACCCATGCCCCAAACCTCTTCTATTTATCCTGACTTTATAGAATGAAAAACTAAAGGTCATAGCATCATCTGGCACATTTCATTTCCCAGAGTGAGTGGAACAGGCACAGAAATAGGACCATCTGATACTGATATCATGGAGTGTTAATCTCTCATGAAGTGTGTTTTGTGTTGCCTATAGCAACAGTCTACTGCTGCTTCCAGTTGTGGAAACTATTTACTATTGGCATCTTGAGCAATCTAAGAACAATGGAAACATTATTGAGTGGAGAGAGTTGAAAAAATCCAGTGCATTTTCTAATAAACTAAAAGATAAAGGAAAAAATGAATCTCAAATTTGGAGTGGAAAATATAGTTTAGAAAGTCGTTAAATTAAGCATAGACACAAACAGCATTTCAAGCAATTGTGACAGGATCATTTTTCGTATTAATTATTATCTCCCTCTCATTAGAGCTGTGAGGAAGCTATGGATGCATCATTGGACTAAGTCTAGAACAGGTCCCCTTTATCTTTTGTCAACTGTTTATTCATTATGCTTTGATTTGATTCAACATTCACATGCCACCAGTCCCATCCAAATTGAAGATGGACTGGTCACATCCCTACTGACAAGTCGAGCTAATGAAATCAGGGACCTCTCTGGCCCTCTGTTAGCAACTGTGCAATGTTAAGACCAGATACCTTCTTCTTTGTTCTGTGTTGACTTTCCTGGCTGTGCTTCCGTTGCCCTAGCTCTTTCTGTCCTCATATACTCTTGCTTAAATCTATGCAAGGCTAGAGGGTAATGAACTGACATAGTATATGAACTCATCTGGGGCCTTCTTCAAAATGCTTTCTACAAAAATGTCTGCTGCACTTGAGTGTCTATAAATTGCTAAGATGGAATGAGTTTGGGTAGATATCTTAAGAGAGAAAAGAATGTATATCTATCTATATCTATATCTCTATCTATCTATCTATACCTATACCTATACCTAATCTCTATATCTCTATATCTCTATATCTATAACTCTAAATATCTATCTCTCTATCTATCTCTCTATCTATCTCTCTATCTCTCTATCTATCTATCTATATCTATCTATCTATATCTATATCGATATCGATATCGATATCGATATCGATATCGATATAGATATAGATATAGATATAGATATAGATATAGATATAAATCTGCTTATGGCCCAAGCACACAGCAAGTATCCATATTGCTTTACTGAGCTGGTGAATAGAGTAATTGTGTACCCTATTAATGTTTTAATGAACAGGAAAGATTTCTGAGGCTCCAAACTCTATGAGGTGCCTCAATTTGAGCTCTCTATTTGCATGGGCCTGAGTCCACAGCTTCTGTCTGTGGGAGGATGTTAAAGTCCCTCCCTCAGTCCCTAGAGCCCATATCTGGGCACTAATGTCTATTTACTGCTCTGGTTTTCATTTTTCTCATCTGAAATCTGCAGGTCTTTCTTTCTTGCAAGTCAAGCTTGGTGGCTTTTTAAAAATTGGGGAGGAATAGTGCTATATTTTTATCCAGACTTTCTATGTGTTGTAGCAGAAAAGTTATATCTAGTTTATAATATTTAAAAACATATTTTGAATACCTGTACTATACCAGGCACTGTGCCATTTATATATTGTCATCACTCAAAGCATGTATAGTTTTTACAACATGTTTGATTAGGAACAACAAATTAGAAGATGAGGTGGCTAGTGCTGTTGGAGATAGGTACAATGACACCAACGAATAGAGCTGAGAGCTGCTAATAGCAGATGTGAGAAACAAAGCTATTAAGAACAAACGTGGAAACAAAAAACATGATGTTTTGGAGTTAAATAATGTGCACAAACCAAGTGACACACCTATATTACACAATAGCATCATCTTATTACATCACAATATGATAGCTGATGTTCACGAAGATATCCCTGTTGAGGAATCTTCCCTTAGTGTAAAGTCTAGTTGCTGTTGTCACTGTGTGTTTAAAGAATGTTGATATTGTGTATCAGACAACTGAGGACTGAGAGCTCACACAGCTAGAGGTGTGGAGATGGGGATCATGTGTGGCAGTGCTGGAGAAAAATGATTGGGTCACAAGGGATGCCATGAGTGGAAGATAATCTGTTAATGATTATTCAGTGCACTTGAATTGTGTTAATCATATTTATCCTACAAACAAATTGAAAAGTAGATATTTCCCATTACTTGGAAACTGGAATTGAGTGAGAAGCCCAATAAAGACACTGGTTTTAAAATGGGAAGAAATGGAATTGGGAAAGGATAGAGGAAGTGCTATAAGAAGGAGCTAAAGGCAGTCTCATAGATTTTAGGGAACATGGAAAAGCCGACATTAAAGTCTCAAGCTTCCAGCAAACCTTGGCTGGTAACTTAAAATAATCAAGAAGCCCAGCTTCGCCTGAAGTCAGAAGCAGACTTGGCAATTTTAAAATGACCTCTATTAAGTCAACAAAACAAGACAGACAGAAGGGGTCAAGAGAGAAGACATCCTGTGGCCAGATCATTGGGTTCAAGGAAGCAGCAAAGATATCTGCCAAGGCAGCAGGCTAATACAGCACCTTTCTCAGTTGGTGCAAAGATCAGAGGAGGACACTTCAGTTTCCAGGCTGCTGTAGAATACAAGGGTTGTGCTATTCAGAGACTAGAAGTTTACTGGGGAGAATCACAAGCTTCTTACCCAGAAAGAAGTGAAGAGAAAACATCCCTGAGACCTAAGTTGGAGACTATGCTGGGTTGACTTCAGGTAAATTTGAAAGTTGGTGAAAATCATTTCCAAGATCTTCCTTTTCTGCACCAGCTCCTATCTTATGGGGTCCTCTTCCTATCCTTATCCCAGTTCCCTCAGTTTCTCATGGGCTGTGTAAAACTCCTCCCCATCTTCATCACTTTACTGAATCTGTCTTCTCTAATGTCACCAATGGATGACAAATCCAGGGGAAACTTCTCAGTGCTCATATTATTTGGCACTGTACTGAGATTGGCAATGAAACTGTAGTGGACTGAGGAGAAAATGAGTGGTGAGAGCGTGGAGATGATAAATGTGTTTTGTATATTTTCTTCTGAGAGAACAGAAGAGATTTCTTCCACCAGCATTTGGAGAACTAGGAACTCATGGACACTGGGGTCTTGAGTTTAGCTTGGCTTTAGGTGGGACTGCTGCCTTCCCTAAAACCCATCCTGGTGGGAAAAGTGAGAAATATAGAGATGGGTCACTCTTTCTTCTGGTGAGGACAAAACTCAGAGACCACGAAGATGTTTACTCATCCCTTCCAGGTCTCAGGTAACATTAAATGATGCTGATTATTTTTATGTATTAAGACTACTTCTTAAAATTATTTTTCATTTTTGTCTCACCTTACAAGGTAATGAAATTGATATACATTGTTGAATGTAAGTCATAGTAAGTTGTAAATTATATTGGATTTCAACTGTAAACATTGATAATAAGTTAAGCCACAGAATGGTTGAAGCTATAATATATGAGTTAAAGGATCTGTTCCACTTAGATCTGTCAACTCATAAATTTCTATGAATCCAAAATTATTCACAATAGCCAGAAGAACTGGAAACAAATGAAATATCCATCAACAGGTGAATGGATAAACAAAATGTGATAATTCATGCAATGGAATTTTACTTCGCAATAGAAAGGAATTAGCTACTGATGTATACAACAGCAAGGATGACTGTAAAAACATTGTGTTGAGTAATAGAAAACTTGCACAAGAGTGAATACAGTATGATTTTGTTTACATGACTTTCTCAGAATATACAAAACTAATCTATGCTGGTAAAAAATCAGAACAATGGTTACCTCTGATTGTTAGAGGCAGAGATTTACTGGAAAAGTATATGAGGGAATTTTCTAGATAATGAACATGTTCTCCATCTTGATAAGAGTTTAGGTTGCACTGTCTTATGCCTTTGCCAGAATTTATCAAATAGTACATCAAATATAAATTAAGTTGTGTGTGTGTTTATATATAAATTTAACCTCAAGAAAGAAAAAAACAACTATTCAACTTCAGTTAATGATATGCGTATGGGTATATTTGGGGGGAAGTAAACGGATGCTTGTAACCCACTTTAAAATGTATTAAAAATTAGATAGACTGATGAATGGATAAAGGGATAGATATAATAAAGCAATTTAGCAAAATATGAATTGTAGAATGTAAGTGTTGTGTATAGAGGTGTTCACTGTAAAATTCCTTCAACTTTTCTCTGAAAAATTTTTATACTAATGAGAAAAAATTAATCAGTTCAAAATGAGCTTCACTCTGGAGCAATTTGTCTAGAGTTCTAAGCTCACACCTGGCTGAGTCGCCATCATTGTCAGGCTCGTGTTACATGTGTATTCTGCCCTTTCTTCCCTTCTGTCACCATTACAGTCTAAATTATTCTTTATAACCACCTAGGCAAACTCCTTAAGCCAATTTTTATTGGGCCTGCTTGTGGGGGGTCACCTCTCCTGCCTACCATTCTACTAGTGAAGTTGTCCATATCTTACAAATGTACAATTGTTGAACAGAAATATTGGTAAGTTCAAAATTTTCTTGGAAGCTGCTTATAATTACTCTTGAGTGCATGAAGAAAGAAATTCATGGACTTAGAACTTGATAAATTGGCAGACATCCCTCCCGTCTTCTTCCTTTCTTGTCCTCTCCTCTGAACTCTATTGAATTTGTAATGACACGATCTTTCACCTCCTCAAATCATATTGTAAAAGCAGAAAGCATACCTTCTCTGGAATTGACATTCCCATCTTATGACCTCATTTGGAAGAGGTTTAGCTATGATTTGCCTGGAGGTTCACATCCCCCTGACACCATACGACCCATGATCTTCCCACCATTACAAACTCTTGAACATGAGCATTACACAGAATGTCAAGTATAGGTCAAAAAAGGCAGCCAGGAGAACTTTTTTTATAAAAGCTTCCTTCTCCATTCTTGTCAACTCGAAAACAGAATACTGCATTTGATATATTTCCATTGTTCTCTTAAACATTTGTGAGGGGAGATAAAGAATAAATAAATAAATAAACAAACACAGAGGTAAATATTTTGAAGCAGAGAATTGTGTAAGTTAAGCCTTGTTTTAGCACGTAAACTTGTTTCTATTGAATAGTGTAGTTGAGATGGAAGATACTAATGTATTTGATCTAATCTGTACTAAAGTCAGTAGAAGACAAAGCCGATGGCACACATCTCAGTTTCTAAGGTAATCAGAAAGCATTTGTGCTGACAGTTAAGATGTAGCCTGGAGTGCCTCTCTGAGGGTCACCATTAGCCTCAGAAGGAAAGCCAGGTTTCAGCAAAGAGGGCCGAATACAGTTTCAGTAAGACCTGAGGACAGATATGAAGCTGTGTTTCTGTGGCCGGGCTGATTTTTACTCATTGAATGAATATTTATTGAGCATGTACTATGTCAGCCATGGTTCTTGGGCTCTTGGTCCTTGCATGTGGTCCATAATATGATTCTGTTATTTCTGTGTAGTTTAGTTCTTCTGCCAAGCTTTGACCCTTTTCACTGTGTTTTGTTCTATTTGTCTCAGAAGTGTTTTTCACCTCTGTTGTCTCACTGGGTGACTTGGCAGGCCCCTCATAGTTGGTTAAATGTAGATGTCCTATGACTGCAACCAGAGCTTAGAAATGGCCCAAGTGATAGACCATTAGAAAGTGGCAGAAATAGCAGCTGTGGGCATGGGCCCCTGCCAGTTGGCAGCTGTTAACTCCCCATTGAAAAGCCAGGCAGGACTTCATAGTGACAATCCAAGAGACTCTAGAAACTCAAGCCAGGCTCTGGAAATAGATGAACTTTCTTTGCTGTAACCTTGGATTTTGAATAATCACCAGATTTGGCCAGTCGGCCAACATCCACATGCATATAGATTGCTGGCTTTCTTAGGTTGTTGGCAGTGCCTTATAACTACTAGCCTGCGTGAAATGCCTCAAGTTCATTTGTTGATAGCAATTTGTTGGCAGACTATGAGACTGTGGCCCTGAGTTCAAGCCTGGGGTCTAATAATGGCCAGACTTCCAGGTGAGAATACTTTACTCCTCCTTATTGTTTTGTCATCTCCTTTCTTTACTTATCTACTTCAGACTTCCCCCACAAAACCAGTCAACAGTCATGCAGAGGGAAACTCCGAGTAGGCTGCAAATTACACCTAGAATAGTGCTTGAAATTCTTCCTAGGACATAGCTCCTCTTCAAGCTAACTTTGTGTGCTTAAAAACTTTTACAAAAGCTTGTGCTCTTTATTTTCCCCAAGTTTGTTAAGTTGAGGGATACATAAGCATCTGTGTACATTTTTGTGTGTCCTAATGTGTGCATGTGTTTGCACAAGGAATGATTTTTCAAGATTGTATGAAAAAGAAGAGTAGTTCAGCATAAAATAGTAACCGTGAAACATCAGAAGCACTGATGGTGGAATAATGCTATTTGTATCGGTTAGCTTTCAGTATGTAACAAATCAACCACAAATTTAGTGGCTTGAAGCAATAATCATTTACTCAGTAAAGATTTTGTGGCTTCTGCTTTGAGCTGTCTCACCTAGGACTGGATGGCCTAGAATGGTCTCACTAAAATGTCCGGAGCCTCAGAGGGGATGACCGAGACAATTGGGATTGCTGGGGCCTTTTTGTCCACATAGACTCTCATTCTCCAGTAGGCTATTCTGGGTTTCTTCACATTGTACTGGAAGTAGCCTCAGCAGCAAGAAAGAACAAGGCTCAATGTGCAAATATTTTCAAGCCTTTGCTTATATCATATTTGTCAATACTTCAATTGGGCAAAGCAAGCAAACTGACCAAGCTTGAAATTCAGCAGGTGGGAAAAAAAGACTCAATTTCTTGCTGGAAAGAGCTATAAAGAATTCATGGCCATTTCTTTATAATCTATCACACTGTGGATGATGGCATGGGGAACATATTAGTTACACATAGCAACATCTAGAAAAGTTTGAGTTGGGATTGTAAATTCTAACTAGAATCATCTATAACTATCACTCATAGTAGTTAAGATGAACTGTACTAAGTATGTGTTCAGGACAGTACTGAGTATTCACATGAATTATCTAATTTAATCCTCATATCAGCTGTATAATTTGTCCCATTTTACACAGGAAGACACTGAAACTAAGATGGGCTAATGACTTGTCCACTAAGTTGCAATATGAGAAATGAAGTAGGACGAGGCCCACCGATTTTGGCGTGTCATTCTTAAGCACTATTGCTTTAGGGCCATGGAAAAGAAAAAGTAGAAACCAATCAGATACTAGTATATATCAATTTCAAGAGCTCTTCCCTTTGGGAAGTAAGTTGTTTGGGTTTTTTTTGTTTGTTTGTTTTTGTTTTTGTTTTTGTTTTTAATAATAGCGGATGCTGGCCACACTAACATAATGGTTTGCCTTTGGGAATGACAAACCACTTCTAGAATATTGAGAGGAGGCATTCAGCTAAGCAGATGCCTATGTCAGTCCAGGAAGGCAACTATTTCTTGAGGAAAAAATACACTGATTCCGTGGTCCTTGGTAGTGCCTAGGATTCTGCATTTCTAACCAGCTCCCAGGTGAAGCTGATGCATTGGTCAGCACACTCCTCTTGGAGTAGAAAAGCATTGATAATACATCTTATTTATCCAATCATCTAACAAAGGAACTTCAGTTGTTTCCATGTCTTGGCCACTGTGAATACTGCTGCAGTGAACATCAGGGTGCATATATATTTACGATAACTGTTTTCAAATTTTGGGGGTAGACATCCAGAAGAGGGATCACTGGGTCATAAGGCAATTCTATTCTTAATTTTTTGAGGAACCTCCACGCTGTTTTCCATAGTGGCTGTACCAATTTACATTCCTATCAGCAGTGTATGAGGGTTCCTTTTCCCTCACAACCTCTCCAATACTTGTTATTTCTTTTCTTGTTGATAACAGCCATTCTATCAGGTGTGAGGTGGTATCTCATTGTGGTTTTGATTTCCATTTCCCTAACAGCTAGCGAAGTTGAGCATCTTCTCATATATCTGTTGGGTATTTGTATGTTTTCTTGAGAGAAGTGTCTATTAAGGTCCTCTACCCATTTTTCAATTGAATTGTTTGGGGTTTTGTTGTTGTTGATGTTTTTGAGTTGTACAAATTCTTTATATGTTTTGGCTATTAGCCCCTTATTGGAGGCATTGTTTGCAAATATCTTCTCCCATTTAGTTGGTTACCTCTTTGTTTTGTTGATGGTTTCTTTTGCTGCGCAGATGCTTTTTAGTTTGATATAGTCTTATTCGTTTATTTTTGCTTTTACTTCCCTTGCCTTTGAAGTTAAATTCATTAAATCCTCTCTAAATTCAAGATCTATGAGTTTAGTACCTATGTTTTCTTTTATGCAGTTTATTGTTTCAGGTCTTACATTTAGGTCTTTGATCCATTTTGAGTTAATTTTGGTGTATGGTAACAGCAGTCTCATTTCATTTTTTTTTTGCATGTGAATATATATATATATATATATATATATATATTTTTTTTTTTTTTTACTCAGCCAAAAGAAAAGATAAAACACTGCCATTTGTGAATTTGTGATAATGTGGATGGATCTTGAGATTATCATGCTAAGTAAAATAAGTCAGACAGAAAAAGTGACAACATAATTTTATTTGTATGTGGGATATGAAACTGAAAGCAACAAATGAATAAAACAAGACAAACCAACAAAAACTCGTAGACACAGACAACAAGTTTAGTGGTTATCGGAGAGAAAAGGAGGGGAAAGTAGATAAGGATAAAGGGCATGAAATATATGGTGACAGAAGGAGACTTGACTTTAGGTGATTAATACACAATGCAATATACAGATGATGTATTATTGAATAGTACACTTGAAACTTATATAATTTTATTAACCAATGCCACCCTAATAAATTTAATAAAAAAGAAAAGCATTAGTAAGCCCCAAGTGCTTCAGTTAAATTTATCTGTGCCTCAGTTTCCTCCTCTGTAAAGTGGAAATAATAATTGTCTCCTTCTCAAAGGATTGTAGTGTTAAATTAAGGTAAATTACTTAGAACAAGGCATATGGTAAGCACTCCATCAATGCTAGTTATCCCTATTATTATTCTTTTATGCCTTCACATATGTCTTCTTGAATTTCATACCATCTTACCACCCACAGGCCATATATTAACAGTAACTCAAATTTCAAACTGTATTATTGTGACCCTCCCACTCTGATATTGGAGCATTGGTGCAACAGGGAATTAAGGCAGCCCTCAGATTTCCATACATGCTTTTTACTGTGTAACTGGCCCAGGCAGTCTGCCACCTCACTGTTGCTCCCACCTAACAAGAGACGTTTCATGTCATATCTGCTAGCTACATAAGAGACAGAGGCATAGGGAGGAAGAAAGAGAATAGACTCTTCCACAAGTAGAAACACAAAACAGTTCAAAGGAAGCCCCTCTCTTCCTATTTCCACTCATCGTGCTGGAACATCTCACGGAAATCCCTGTGCCTCAAGAAACTTTGCTTCCAACCTAGAAAACTGCCTCCTTTCTGGGAAGCCCTCAAAGTTATGGATAAGAGGTCTTTAGAGTGGGTCATAAAAATGTCAGTGGAAAAATAGAAACAAACTATTGGTGTGGAAGTGAAAAATAATGAAACTTATCTATTATCTATCTATCTATCTATCTATCTATCTATCTATCTATCTATCTATATCATCTATCTATCCTTACCTAAAAAATAAATAAATCAAGTAAACCAAATATCTAATATGTAATTTGGCTTAAAAACATGTATTTAATATTTATGTAATCCTACATCTTTTAGTGTCTGGTTCTAAAATGTTTTCCCATTTGGTGTTAATAATCCAAACGGTTTAGAGACTGTGTCCAAAAACTATAAAGTTCACCCTTTCATGGTTGAGAATAAAATTTCTTTCTGTGGGTGACAATTCTGGTGTTTACCACCTTTTCGTTTTCCTTCCAGAAGCCCAGGAAGGTCTCTTTTCCAACTCTCTTGCATTGATTAGGGATCAGTAACTAGCTCTGGCTTGTATAATGTATGAGGCAGTGATTTACCTTACTTCCAAGCCTGGCCCCAGGGCTCTAGCAGAGGATGGGGCCAACAGTAGAAAGTGCCTGGGTCTGACCTAGATGGGAAGAGTGCTCTCAGGAAAGCAATCCACCTAAGAATACCTGTGATTAACTTTGTGGGAGCAGAAAACAATCATTCATTGTTTTAAGGCACTTGTATTTGAGGGTTTTTTGTTGCTATGACATATCTTTGCATATCCTTACTAACACAGTCTCCTCCATAGCTCTCTCTCTTCCCCTAGATCCATTGCTTGGGTGTCTCATTGACCTCAACCAATGAATTTCCAGATCCTAGGCATTTAACCTCTTAACATCTTCAGAGCCAGGGAGGTTGTAGCGCAAGGCAGAAATTATGAAAACAAACTCTGAATTCAGACTACCTGGATTCAAAGCTGAGCTCTGCCACTTATTAACAGTATGATCTTTTGAGAAGACATTTAGCCTTTTTCTTCCTTTATTTTCTCATCCCAAATAAGAGATAATATGAGCATTTTATAGGGTTCTTGGAAGAATCAAATGAGAAAATCCTTGCAAAGCAAGTTAGCACAGTGCCTGACACATAGTAAATGCTTAATAATTTTTTGGTATTGTTATTATTATAACTGCAAGGTTACATTCCTTCTGCAACCATAAAGCCTTTCTCAAAATAAAAAGACAAATATGGGTGCCCTCTTTCTGCTTGTGACACTCTTCTCCCACTACCTTCTTCCAACCCCTAGCCTCCAAGCACGTGTAGAGGTGAAACTGGACTTTCAGGAATCTCTCTCTCAAACATCCCCAGTCCTTAATCCCGCAAACCAGAGATTGGTGGGGGAATTTATGTAAGGCTTTTGCTATTCCAGTATTTGTGTCCTGGCTGGACCGATAAAATAATATTCAAGGCCTAAAATCCCAACGGAGGCCTGACCGAATGTTATCGTGCCTCTTCTTGGATCTATAGAACTGCAGAGAACTTAGTGAGGCAGCCTCGGCCATTATTGAGTAGACTCATGGAGGAATTTTCTGTATATTAAGTGAAAAACTACTTACTTCTGAAGTCAGAACGAATAGTACAAGGTTTCTCAAACTGTAGCACACATCAGAATTCCATGGGAAGACTTGTTAAAAATGAATGCTGGGTCTCAAGTCAGAGTTTCTGATTTGGTAGATCTGGTGTTAGGCCCAATAATAAGCATGTCTAACAAGTTCCCATGTACTGTGGATGTTGCCAGTCTGTAGACCATACTTTAAGTAGCTTTAAGTTAGTCTGTTTAACAGTTTTTCAGAAATGAATAGATAGTAGGTGGGTCTCCTACTTCTTCCCTCAGTTATCTCTTCTCAAGGTTAAACATGTTAGAACCTTCACTTTTCCTTATACTGTGTCAGGCTCTGTCCTTAGGCCTTCGAAATCCAAAGACAAAGATGGAAAGTATTTAGACTCTGTCCCCAGAGAGAAAAAGAATCTACTACAATTACCACAATAAATATGTACTCTTTGCCTACTACACGTTGTGGCTATCCTCAAAGTCTGGTGATTCAACATTGAGCAAGATGGTAAAGTCTTTGTCTCGTAGAGTCCTCTGGATAGTGTCAGAGACTGACCAGTGAACAGGAAATTAGAGTGTTCAGTGTGATAAAAGTGTAGAGAGGAAAATCCAGGAAGCTCTAGAAGAACAGAGCAGGGACCCCAAACTCCAACATGTGACTGAAGTGTAGGGAAAGGCTTCCTGGGCAGATGATGGCTAGAATAAAACAGAAGATAAATAGAAACGAAGCAGCTAAGAGATGGGGTGAGTGACTCAGGAGAAGGGAAGGAATGTACAGGAGCCTGGTACAACTCAGAATTGGTGAGAAGTGTTGTGTGGCCAAAAAGAGGCTGCATTTGGGGCCCAGCTGACTAGAGGTGGGTTGGAGGAGGGATGGTGAAAAGTGAGGCTAGAGCAGGGAGAAACTGCCATTTCCCAGGTGAACATTAATGATCCCTAAGAGCATCTTGTTTTTCCCTAAGGGTGGCATTTGAAATTACAGACCCCACATCTAGTCCACAATACATTTGGGAGACGGAAAACAGTTTTGCTCCATGTATTTATTATCTAGAGACCTGGAAGCATAATATGCAGTAGGAGAGAGCTGATCCAAGGTTAAACATTGTCCAGAGGAACATATCTAGTCTGGAGACCTTCTCCCTGCATTAGGGCCAAGGGCACTGCAGTGTGTCATGCGTGTGCTAATGTATGTAAGTGGGTGGGGATGATGAAGCAATTAGGAAGAGCTCAAGGGGAATTTTATGGACAAAATCTAGAGCAGGGTAGAAAAGATAAAGCTAAGGAAGAATTCAAGGCTTCCCATTATGCTCTTGGCTAATTTAAAGGCTGGGGAGCCTGGGTTCCTAGAGGGAAAGGGTGTAGAAATGTAATCTGGCATAGGGGAGAGGAGAGGAGGAGAGAGGAGGAGAGGGGAGAGAAGAGGAGAGGTGGGAAACTGAAAGTTGAGAAGAAAGAGGCAGAGCTGAAGATGTGACTGTGCTGCTTAGGCCAATGAATACTTTAGCAGAGTTTTAAACAGAAACACTTTTTAAAAGAAGTGATCCTAAAAACTGGGAGAATCTGATAGAGGGAAAGTAGAACACAGACTCCAAATGCAAACAGACCTGGTTTTGAATCCCATCTTTGGCACTGACTTTGTGTGACCTTGGCAAGTTGCTTAAATTCTCTCTGTCTCAGAATCCTCATCTGTGAGGAAAAAAGAATAAAGCTGGATTCACAAGGTTGTTAGGAGATTTAAATGAGGTTCAGATGTGCAGCTCCAAACACATAGGGCACTATGTTTCTGTGTTAAGCCATGCCCTGGTATCCAAAGAGAAAATGCCTCCTTCAGACTGGAGAACTGAATTCCAAGGCTGAAGGAGCATTGATGGCAGGGACTGTTTCCTGTGTTAAATCTTTGTCAAGCTGAGTGTGGAAAGATTCAGTTCTGTGAGATATGTGCCTTGGCTCAAAGAGGTATGTAAGTGCTGGAAGTGCTGTGGGAGAAGAAAGGCTGGTGTTCAGAAGAATTAACTTTGATGGAGAAAGTGTCCACATTTTCAGAGCAAAGAGCAAATTTAAGATTCACATATAGGAAGAGAGTCCTGAGCCTTGTATACAGCAAAAACATAAAAGGGTTTCTTTTGTTATCTTCAGTAGTCTATACCTTAAAGGTGAGTGTGGTACAATACATTATAGACAGGGGATAATGATTTGCACATTTTATAGCTTGAAATTACTTTCATTGGCATCATTTGTTCAGCCATTCAGCAAATATTTATTGAGTGCCCAAGTTGTGACAGACACTAGTCATCTTGGGTATTCATTCACCAACAGTACTTTTACAGTGACTTTGGGGATTCTCCTTTTCTTCTATTAATGTGAATAATCAGGAGTAACCCTAATTTCTTTTACCTTCAGCCAGTCCTAGGGAAATTTCCATTTGCATTCTTTCCCCTTTGGTGATGCTTAAGTGATTAGTTAGCTGTGGTTAGTAAATTCTGTTTGTTGATGAAATGAGCTAAACTGTTAAAGTCACAGTTTTGATCTCCAGGGGCTGATTTACCACTTCACTTGTGTACATTGCCCTTCTTTCACTTCCCCTAATGTATTTGCTTCCTCCTACCTAAAAGCTTTTGTACAATTTTTTGCTTTACCAAGAACCATCTTGCTTCAGCCCCTAGTTCTAGACATTCAGGATCATTTCTTCAACAAAACCTCACTCGCCCCATAGACCTCATCAGGTGTCTCAATTTACTTTCCCATGGTGTTCTGTACTTCTCTAGTGTGGCATTTATTAGTTTTTATAATTATACATTTATTTTTATATAAATTAATGTATGGCTTCTTGTGTCAGTTAGGGTAGTGTTAATCTGCAAGTAGTAGAAAACTTGACTAATTATAGTTTAAACACACAAGGGTTGATTTATATTCCTTAACAAGATAGGCCATCCAGTACAGGTTGAGTGGCTCAATAATGCCACATGGGACTCAGACACTTTTTCTCTTCTTTCTCTGATGTCTATAGCAAGTATGTTTAATTATCATGTTTACAGGATGACTGCTGCTACTCAGGCCTAGCAGCTGCATTCCAGCCAAAAAGAAGGGGAAAAGAAAAAGTGAGCATTGATTGACTACTGCTTATACCTCATGGCCAGAACTAGACTATATGACAAAATCTAGCTGCAAAAAAGTCTGAATTTAGGTTGCTTTGTTGTTGCTGCTTAGCTTTTACAATCTGTAGAATAAAGGCAAGCCAGAGAGAAAAGAGAAAAGGTAAGCCAACTAAAATGGACCAACCTATAGTGACTTCTCTTACTGAATTTCAATAATTTAGAGTGCAGGGACCATGTTTGTTTTGTTCACCATTGTAGGTCCACCTTGCATAATATTTGTCTCATTGTAGGTACCTGAAAAGCATTATGTTAAATGTAAATAATAAATAAATTCTTGCGAAGATCACCTCTCACTTTAGGTCTTAAGAGGGACCAGAAGACAATAACTGAATCAATGTCATCTTAATACTACGAGTAAGAAGAATTTAAAATAAACACTAGCCTTTACATGGTCTTTGCATGAATTAGGAAAAGTCACCACCTCTTCTTCAAGAAACATTACTGCCATTCTCTGGAAAATTATCTTAGTGAAATAATAAACCTGCCACATCTACAATGTGAATGGTGCCCCACAAATGTGGTGAACTCATCAAGCAAACAACCTGTACAGCCATGTGTGGTCAACTTGCAAGAAATACAAATACACATCATCGATCGGGTGAATGTGGCTATTCAAAATATGATCAATGCGGCTATTCATATGGTGAAAGCTGACATTACATCTGAAGCAGAGGAGGAACACACTTCCAGCAGAGTAAGCCCGAAGATTTTATCTATGCTGATGAGAGCTTGTCATACATATAAACTTGTTATTCTAGGGTAGTAGGGGTATGGTGAGAAGACCAAAAGGTGTATTTGATTCCTGCTCTTCACTTTTGGCCTCTATGATACTGTGAGAATCACTTAATTTCAGTTTCCTCATCTCTGAATTGGGGACAAGAACTCCTGCCTCAAGAGATGTTGTTTGAGTATCCAATGAGATTATGAAAGGGTTTGTGAATCTGCTCAGTATTAGTAAAATGTAAGGTATTGTTAGCATGGATTGCTGACAGGAAATAAATATTGAGTGAGTATTCAAATCTTATCTCTACAACCAGTATCCAGCCACATGACCTTAGGCATGCTATTAATTTTGCTGGGTCTCAGTCTTCTCATCTGTAGAACAGGTCTGATGATATTAACTTTTTTTGGGGGGGGGAACAGAAAATAAAATGAAACAAAAAAGTTCCCATGCCTTTTTTTTGCATAAAGAGCAGAGACTGGGAAAAGAGCAATTCAGCACATTTTTATGACTCTAGTTCTGTTGTGATGTCTCTGATGTGCAAAAAGGAAACCTCCTTTTCAAAGATATTCTCCTCTCCTCCTACCCCATGTTACCCCCAAAACGCTCTTGGCTAAATCTGGATGTTGGTCCCACTAGGTTGTACCTAGAATCTGTCACTGATTGGTCAGTGAGATTGAGTTCATTGAAATCACACTATTTACAAAGAAAAAGGAATTGAAGGGAATAAAAGCTTAAGCAGGCAAGGTGGGTCATGTCAGCCAAGCAGAATCTTGGTTCCCACATGCTCTGGTTCTCCCCTCCACATCCCTTCTCCCTGAAGCCCCTGTGGGATGGAGGCCTGTGACAGCTGAGAAAATTCATTTAAATACAGGAGCAGTGAAACAGAAGGGTAGAGGATTTCAAAATAGAAAACAAGCACCAAACTTGTTAATTCAATTGGTCTAACTGTCTAGTAATATTATTTTATCCCTTTCTCTTTTCCATTTACTTACTCTTCGACACTGCCAATGACCCTCCTCCTAATAGCTTCCAGGGTATAGATTTATGGATGAAGCAAGATATTTTCTCTTCATTTCTCACATCACATTTCACTGGAGTAAACAGTCCTTCATTTTGCTTCCTTCTGCCCCACAGAAGGAAAACTGTGTTGAGCACCAGAGTTCGTTGGCCGGTTGCTATGTAGCTTAAAGCTGACATCTTTTGTGCATGTCACAGTTTGTAGCACAGTGCTTAAAAATCAGCTCCCATTCTGGTGACTAAATTTTATTGACTTTTCCAGAGCCCGTAGTGGGATTGGCATGTCCCCCATTTAATTACTTCCTCTTTTTTTTTTGACAGGAGATTGAGTTAATCAGAGGACTCGCAGGTGGCTCTGAGGCCAGGGAACTTGAAGTGGCTATGGCTAGGCAGCTGAGAGGGGGCCTGGGTGAGTACAGGATGGGGATGTAACAACCTACTGGCAGTTGTGAACCATGGTTTTATAGCTGAACTGGGGGGTAATAACCAAACAGAGGGGCTTTTGGACTGATTTGAAGAATGCTTTACATAAATCCCAGCTGCTAGCCATATGTCCAACCCTTATGGGAGGGCGTGGTGTTTCCCTCAGCTCTTGTTTCCTTCCCCAGAAGTCAATATTAACCAAGCCTTTGCATGTCCAGCCTAGGCATTTTGGCAGGACAGTACGGTCGGCCACAAAAAGCTTACGCTGATTTAATCATAACCTAAATTTATATTATGCTTTACTGGATTTTCTCTTCCAATAATGTTGTTTCATTTTGTCCTCATAAAACCCCAAAATATAGGCTAGGTAGGAATCCTTCATTTCCAGACCAGAAGACTGAGGTCCAGAGAGACTGTGACCAATAATAAAAGCAAACACGGTGCTTACTAGGTGTCAGACACTCTTCTAAACCCTTGAGAGATATGAATTCAGTTCAGATTTTTATCAGTCCTACAAAGCAGGAACCATAATGGTACCTGCCTTTACTGATGAGAGAATTGAGCTGAGAGAGGTTACTTAACTTTACCTTGGTCACACACCTAGCAAGTAGTGGAGCTGAGATTTAAACCCAGGCAGTCTAACTCTAGAGTCTGTATTTGCAACCACTAAACCAGCTGCCAGCTAGTTTGGCAGTGACAAAGCTGGAATTCACATTCAGGTACTCACATTTTAACTTCAGGATTTCCCCTAGGCCACACCACTCTTCTGAAAACTTGTTCCTTAAAGATCTTTAATTCCTGGCAGCATGAGCTGCAGCAATTCAGATTTGAACTCTTTTCATTTGGAATCGCAGTCTTTCACTTAAATTTATTCCATTAATCCCTCCTCACCTACTTGCCAAAAAGTAGTAGGCCTACTTAGTCCAAAAGAGTTGTAACATGTTAAGAAATTACTCCTAAACCAAGGTTTTGGAAAAATACAGGTATCTAAGTGTTGGGGGTTGTAAAGCTTGGCAGCCTAATGCCCAGAACAAGTATTTTCTCTCTGTTTCCTGGGAAGAATGGGTGTGGTTATCAAGTGTTGTGTGAATTTGTGAGTGAGTACACTCCAAAGTTTCTCACATCCAGAGAATCAGCCTCTCCCCTTGGGAAAAGATCATTCCAGTCCTAACTGGGTTTCTTAGTTAAGATATCTCCACCAGCCTGTGGTAAATGTGAGCAACCAGGTGTAAGAGAGGGTACTGCTTTAATACGACAGTACTCTAGCTGCTAGACATTCTCACAAGAGAAAATCACTAAAAGCTTTGTTCCACATTCACTGGTGCCTCAAAGGAAACCTCTGGGTGTGTCTGGTTTTTTATATTTTATAGACCAAACCAGATGTAGACCATACCCGAATTAGAATTTGTGACAAGGGCCAAAAAGCAGGAGTATAACTGCTACCTTCAGTACTGAGTAGCAATTTTCTTTCCTCATCTGCAAACCAACTCTGTAGCCATGCATTAGGTAACATGAAACAAGTACAACAACACAACTTTAGTCTCCACAGAAGGGGACTATTAAAAAGAGGAGAACAAAATGGATTGGGTTGTAGTAATCATTACTCATATTTACTTAATTTCTTGGCAACAGTTTATTTCTCCAGGTTGGATTACCCCAGAAACTAATCATGAGAAAAAGATTTGGGTGTAAGTAGTTCATTTGGCAGATGATTCCAAGAAGCATCATTAGGGAGTAAAGAACTGATATAGAGAACAGATGAAAACCAATTTGGAGTGTCAAAACTGGTTACCACTGTGAGCAACAGAGGCTTGGTTCTCCTGGGGATCTTAGGAGATGTTGTGGAACATGCCTCAAAGCCCCCACCTGAGGGACAGAGAAGCTGCAATGTCTATCCACCATTTCCTGTTGGTCACTGGCTTAGGGTTGCCCCATGCTCGTTAGCTCCCTAGCATTCTGGCCTCTCCCACCTATGGGCTGAGAGTATCTTGTTAGCTTTTAGTAAGACATCATCAGGCTACATGGGGACAGCGCGTGCCAAGGAGATATGAGCAGGGTACCAATATCATCTACTGCTCTTTGCTTGAGAACCAAACCAGTTAATGAAGGAGGAAGGTGTGAAAAAAGACAGTATATGGTAATTAGGATTCTTCTTGTTGTGACAAATCCCAACTCAACCTAGCTTAAACAAAATTAAAAGTCTTATAGCTCCAGGTGCACAAGCAGTGTTATTAGGGTTCTGTCTTCTGTTCACCTCTCATTTCTGCTTTCTTCTGTGTTTTTATCTGGCTGAGAAGACAATGGAAAGATGGCATGTCTAGGCTTACATGATCCTTACTCTTCCTGATCTCAGAGAAGAGCATTTTTCCTAATAGCTCTGGTTAAAATCTTGAGAACGGCTTTGATTGGCCTGCTGTTGGTCACATGCCCATTCCTGTACCAGATGATGTGGCCAAGAGGATGGACCAGACTCAGGTCATGTGTTGGATTGCAGAGGATGGTGTCATCCTACTCAAACATCATCATGGACCAAAAAGGATTTCTGGGAACTGTGGGAGGAGTGGTTCTAGAAGTATGCTGATAAACCAGCTTTTAAACAAATAAACAAACAAAGGTTCTAACATGTAGCTGACTTACAGGGGATAGATACTCACACAATTGCTAATTGCAAGCTACCAACATGATGTCACTGAACATGGAGTTGGGAAAAGAGGCACACAATTGGTCCTTGTGAGCCAGCATGAGCTGGCTCCAGCATACCTCTGAGTGAGTTCCATAAAGAGGGACCCTGGGCACACAGTGTGGCTACTACAGACGTAAAAGAGAAGATTAAGGCCTATCTCGTGAGGCCTTGATAGCCTTAAGGCCCAGATTAAGAACTGGCAGGATAGTTTGCTTTGTCATGTATGATGTTTGAGATGGACCAATATGTTAAAACAAGTGTTCTTCTTCCACCATATTCTTTTTCTTGCAAGCACCTGCAGGAAACACTTAACCAACAACTTGATGATCTTAAAATAATGTTTGGCAACATGTATCCTACTACTATGTAAGCTTCATGAAAGCAGGGATCTTCGCCTGGTCAGTTCAGTGCTATGTCCCCAGGGTCTAGAATAGAGCTAAGGAAAGCACATAGGCATTCAATATTTGTTCCATGAATGCATGAGTGACTTAGAACTGGCTCTAATAAAAATGTACCCACCTTGTGAGTAAAAAATCCCTTGCTTATAGTGCTCAAGGTGTGCTGACTTCACTTTATACCTCACAGGCCTTCCAGATTCTCTCATCCTAATCCTAGGAGATACCACAGTTGGTGACTGATGCCCTCACTCCACATGCCACACTGCTTCCCAATGTAAGGAAAGTGTGACTTTGACCCTTTGTCTTGTAATTGCTACTTTATTCTCCTTGTTCCTTGATTTCTCTCACTTGGTGGTTTTGTTGTTTTAGGCCAGGAAGGATGGCTCTCCCTTCCTTCCTTAGGGCTCAGCCCTTGCCAGGCAGGGCCTGACTATGATGGCTCCTCCTCATTAAGTCGTGCGATCCTACTGGGGCTTGTCTGATTAGAGTCTCCTTACACACTAATACAGAGAACTTTCTGCCTTTGTAGATCTCTTGTTTTAAAATTAAAAAAAAAAGCATAGCTAGGAAGCTACAGGGTTGGGAAGTTGTTAAACACACACACACACACACTCATATCAAACCAGATTTGCTGATAACAGGAGAATAGGAAGGCCTGAAGCTGAGGGAGCATTTCAAGGTCATGGGCAAGGCGGGGGGGGCCTGCAGTGGTGGTGATGGAAAAGATGAATAGACAACAGTTGAATGTATTATTTAGTATATTCCACATCGCAAAGCCAAGAATGGTTCCTTTGCACCAGAAGATTTCATGTATCAGGCTGGTTGTGTCCTCAGAGGACATCCCCCAGTTACTTCTTGAGTTCATAGAGACATGGTTGTCTAGGTGACAACTGTCAGGCAAGAAGCTGCAAGCTGAAGAATAAAATCGCCTTAGCTAATAGACTAGCATGCTATTATATACCTGAAGGTTTAACTGCTATATTACCCTGAAAGAATCATGTGGAGGGAAGAAAGGAGCTTGCTTTTCCTTGGACTACATCAGTGAATTCAATTTCTATTGAAGAGAGACTAGCATTTTAAAAACGATGGTGTGCGAAGCTTTGAGTCCCTTTCTTTTTTCAGTGAGAAATGATTTAATAATGAACTTACAACTGCAGGACCTCCAGTAGGCATCCTGGAGCCCTGAAAAAGGGAATAGGTGATATAGAGGGGCCGAAGGCTGCCAGGCTCCATCCTGTTTTGTTCCGTCTCATGCCCAGGCTCTGTGACTGAAGTTACCCCAGAACAACATGTTTCAGGCACCGGTAGAATCTGAGCAATAATTTTCCTCCTTCACAAGATTATTGCCTGATGCCTCTAATTAATGGCTGTGAATTCCTTAAATGGGGTTGTTATCAGATGGAAAGGGGCTAATTGTACTGGTCACAATAGTTAACCTCTTTCAAAAGGAAATGTATGCATGTGTGTGTGCGCGTGCGCACGTGCCTGTGAACACATATGCATATGATGGCCTTGGTTCATTTTGCAAACGAGGCAGAAAAACATGAGAATCATCTAATTTTTTGACATCTAAACATCAGCAAATGAAAGACTGTATTCACTGAGACTTTTTCATTGAAGCCAAGAGTGGTCAACATTTACTGGGCTATTTTTTGTGCCTGCCAGGGCACTAAGCACCTTTCTAGCTTGATCATGTTTAACCCTCAGTATTCCTAAGTCTTAAAGTTGATTATTATTATCGTCAATCTACAGGTGGGGAAACCAAGGCTTAATGGGTTTAGGAGATCTGTCCAAAGCCCCACCCATGCCAGCTAAAAGTGAGAGCCCACCAAAGACTGAGAGCTTAGCAGAGGAACTTAAGCTTCCTTCATTAAGAAGAAAGTAGAACCTCTCGTGCAAGGATCTAGACAACTTGGCTGGGATTGCTCTACCCTCCACACATCTGGGCAGCCTCTTGCCTTACCTTCTGCCTCTGCCCTGTGCTTTCTTTGGTCACTTTCTTGGTCTACAAACAATATCTCTATTCTATTCCCTTGTGGCTCAAGTATCTGGCCTTCAATTTGCATATGCCCCCTCACAGGCAACCCTACTAAGATATACATATTTTGGTCTCTACCATGTCCTTGGTGTGCCGGGTAGCTGAAGAGGCAAAGATAAATGGCAGCAAGGCACTGTTTGAGAAAGTTCACAGTCAGAAGAAAGGATAAGATGTGAAGCATAGCATGGTTATGATAATCATCATAATGATAATAGAATAATATTAATAACAATAGCAACAACTGTTTTTTGGAGTGCTTCCTTTGTGAAAGGCCTTATGCTGAGCACTGGAAATAAGCCTATGAGGTAGGTATTTTTTCTACTCTAAAGGCAAGTCCCCTACTTGCCATAAGTTTACTGTTGCAAACTATAGGCATTTAGGATCAAGGGATTAAATATTTTGTAATGAAATAATATGTTTTATATATTAGAAATCCTATGATCTTGGACAAAATGGTGGCTTTGGTGAGGAAGTAGGAAGTGAATGAAAAGCTAATAGGGAAGCTGGGAAGAGGGGCTGGAATTAGGGACAGCAGTAGGTCTCTTGATAACTAAGCTGAGTTGCCAAGCACCCTAGAAATCTACTTTCATTTCGACCATTGGCCAGACCGATGTTCTGGTTCATGAATCTTATGGGAACAGAATCTATTCAACCAGATTCTCCTGCTTCCACACTGGATGTCTGATTGTTGACCACACGCAGAAGAAAGGCATCAGTAATATTTTTAGTGGTATAACTTGTATCCTGCTTACTTCTTTTTACTTTTGTGCTTGCACATATGTGGAGTATGTATATATGGGAATCATCAAAGCCTTTGATGAATAAATAGTTATTCAAAAACAAGTTACAATATTTTATTGGAAATAGACATGGATTTAATTGACTTAATACATTATGGCTTCTTACTATGTGCTAGGCTAGATAACATGCTAGATACTGGGGTAAGGAAAGGGAGGTGGTAAACAAAAATACATAGCCCCTGACCTATGGTTCTTGTGAGAGACATATATTAATCAAATAACAATATAGATAAATATGTCAATATGAACTGAGGTAAGTACCATAAAGGAAAGGATGGGATATTGGAAGATTAAAAATAAGAAACACTGAGAGCTGTGTAGTGCCTGGAGTGTTTGTATAGTGGACTTTGTGGACAAGAGACATTGGCCATTTCTATACAGGACTCTGGTGTGTAATACCTGTGGTGCTGTAGGCAATAAATCTGTAACGATTAATATTACTATTCTATCAAACAGCAGCCATGTCATGTCACCAATGCTTCCTGGAGGCCTTCATTGAATAGAGCAATTCTAGTTGTTTTATATCATATAGTTTGTAAAACAGGTCATGGTGTATCAAAGATGAGTTTTTAGACGGGGAGTTTTAAGAGTGATCAGTCCTCGCCTGAAACTAATATAAAATAATATTGAATGTCAACTGTAATTGAAAATTTTTAAAAAGAGAAAAAGGTGAGGAGAAATAAGTTCAAATTTCTAGGTGTAAAACAGATAAGTCATGGGGATATGGTGTACAACATAGGGAATATAGTCAATAATATTGTGATCACACTGTATGTATGGTGTCAGATGGTTGCTGGACTTATCGTGGTGATCACTTCTTTAGGTATGTAAATGTTGAATTACTATGGCGTACACTTAAAACTAATATAATATTGTATGTTAGCTATATTTTAATAAAATATATTTAAAATAAATAAAATTATTAAGAGAAAAGGAGTGACTTGTCCTCATGGATGGCTATAGACTGTACATTTGAAATTATAACTGAATTTAATTCAAAAATATAGGCCAAAGGGAGCAAAGAAGGGAGGGGTGCTGGGAGAAAGCAATGCAGGGTTAAAGAAGTACAAATTAGTAGTTGATAGATGGTCGCAGGTATGGGGAGCACGGCATAGGGAATGCAGTCAACGGTAATGTAATGGCTAGGTATAGAGCCAGAGGAGAGAAAAAGTAATCAGGAGGATTGTTTTAATACTATATAAATGTCTAATCAATGTAGTATATACTTGAAACTAATAAAAAATAAAATTTATTAAAAAAATTTTAAAAGATATAAGCAGTTTATGAATAGGAGGACCCAAGACAATGGAAAAGATCAGAAAGTCTAGTGATATAGTCAAATACATATAGAAATTTAGTTATAAATGTGGCATCTCAAACAAGTGCAAGAAAAGATAGCTTGATTAATAAATGATGTCAGGATAACTGGTTAGCTATCAAGATAAATTAAAAATGAATGCTTTCCTTATATCACATAACACAGAAAATTTTAAATTGAATCCAAGATTCAAATACAAAAGATTAAATCTTTCAAATTATTTTTTAAAAAATGGGAGAAATTCTTGTATAACCTTGGAGTAAGCAAAGCTTTTCTAAGTATGACTTGGAATCCAGAATCTATAAAAGAAAAGGTTCATACATTAATTACATGAAAATCAGGCTAAACTCTCTGCATGACAAAAAGTACAATAATCAAAGAAAAAATATATGAAGACAAACTAGATGAAAAGCTGCCACTCATATCACAAAGTACAAATCTCCCTAAAAAAAATCAATAAGAACAACCTAATAGAAAAATGCACAAAAGATATAGACGATTCACAGAAAAGGAAATATAAATGGCTCTAAATGTTATAAAAAGATGTTCCACTGCACTCATAGGATGAGAAATATAAAATAAAACTATACTAAGATACCATTTATTTTTACTTATCAGATTTATAAAAATAATAACAACAAACCACCAACTGTCTATTGGCAAAGCTGTAGGGAACAGGTATGCACATACCTTAATTGTAGGAAGGTAAATTTGACATGATCCTCTACAACAAACAATTTGGCAATATCCATCAAATTACAAGCGCCTATTCTATTTGCCCAGCTGTTCCATTTTAGTACTTTATCCTATAAAAACATTTGTCCTCTTGTGAAATAATGTGCATGAAACACATTGCAGCATTATTTGAAATAGCACAAGATTGGACACAACCCAAATGTCCAACAATGGAGAACTGGTTAAATAAATTATATCACATCCATTAAATAGAATACTATGCAGCTGTAAAAATGAACAAGGGCAATCTCTATATACTGATACAATTAGCTCTCTAAGATATACATTAAAGTGAAAAAAGCAACAAGGAGATGATTATATACTTTTTGCTATCTTTAGGATGTAGAACTGACATCTATACTCATATTTACTTGTATATGAATAAAGGAATTAGACAAAACACACATGGAGGCTACCTTATTTTGTTTATTCTGAGATATACATTCTTTTCTCATTTTATTGTCTGCGAACCAGGAATATATCTTCCATTGTATGATATTTTAGAATTACGACTAGCTATATTATTTTCAGTCTTAATGGTACATAAAATAATAATGCATCTTAAAGTTGATGATGTCTTAGTTTTGATGGAATACAGTAATAATAGTGATTATCTATGGTGAGAAGAGACAGGAGAAAGGAATGAGTAAAAGCATTTTCATGTATATGCTTGTTAATTTTTTTGTTTGAGCCATATTAATTTATTGCCTATTCAAAAGTTGAATACATAATAATAAAATTAGATTATATTATTACATATTATCTACTATATATATTAGATTAGTTCTTGGGATTTACATCCTCATGTGGTGATGGTCTAAGAGACCTAGTTCTAAGATATTAAAATGGAATTCAAACTGACTCACACTTGGAGCCTGCTAATTGATGAGAAGATAATGTCCATGTGCTGTGCTGACCTGGGTCCACTTGGAAAGCTATTGGCTCCTCAGTATTACACTTGATTTTTCCAGTAGGCAGGACATATTATTTTTCTAGATGTGACTAATGCATCTTCAGTTTGGAAATCAGGAAGACATTGCCTCATCATAAAGCTTTTTGAGAGATGGCAGCCCACTGTTAAGGATTTCTATTATGATCTAGTAGACATTTTCAAAGCTCTCAGGAAAAAAAATCAATGCTTGGGCAAACACACAACTGAACCAGAATCTGGCTTGTACTTTTTTTCTCTTTTCAAAAAACTAGATAAGCTATGAAATAGGTAGGTTTTTCTTTTTGGCATTTATTTTAGTGATGAGAGCAATTGCTTTTCTTCCCTTCATCCCCACTTTCATAAACTTCTATCAGCTTCTTCTGGGTTAAATGTAATTGCTAGGTAAGACATTGATAGGAAACAAGGTGACAAATGCCACAGGGAGAGCCAGATTTATATATAGTACCCTGAGGTGTGTTCCAAACAAATATTTTCTAATGAAAAATAGAACTAGAAGAAATTCCAGAAGGTCTTTCTTTTTTGCAAGATGAAAGGTTCATAACTTTGTAGAATGCCAACTTTAGGGTCAAGAGATATGAATTCTAGATCCAGGTTCTTCAGTAAACAGATGGATGCATTCAAGTACTCTTTCCTTCAGTTTTCTTATCTGAAAAATGGATGCAATGGTACTTATACTACTTTTCTTAAGGGGCCGTAGTGAAGATAAATGAGACAGGTTTGGGAAGGCACTTAAATGTTCATTTATCAAAGTGTTACAGATAGAGGGAAGGTACTATTTTTGCCATCATTTGAAGGGAAATTGGATTTTTGCAGAAAGGCCATTTGACAGATACTCATCATGTCTCAGTTAGAGTTTCCTCTTTCCCAACTGCTCTTTGTGACAGTTAGGAAACATCTTTGAACAATGACAGTTGGGAGCTGAGAGGGGTTAGGCCTGTTGCCACCTGATGTATTAACAACAATAATAACTAAATTGTCCTTCCCAAAGTACTTTCCCATGTTTTGTCACATCATCCTCTGAATAATCCTGTGAAGTAGATATTAGCATTACTATATCTGTATGTATTATAGACAAAAAACTTGAAATCACTGAGCCAAACTAGAATTTAGAACCAGGTTTCTCTGGCTTCAAACTCTGTCCTCCTTCCACAATACTATACTACCTGTTCTCCTTTCTGCCCTGAACCAATATCTGCAACATGTCACAGAAACCACAGCAAGCTGGGGCCTGTGCTGCTCTAGAGACCAGAGATGAAAACAGGGGAGGGAAACGGAAACTTTTCTTCTTCTAACACAGGCTATTAGCACATATGTTTTAGGACATATGGTGACCATCTGGAACTGGAGTCACTTAGGTCTTTGCTAAAATTCAGCCTAAAAACAATATGCTCAGGTTAGATAGCATTGCAATGTCCTAGCTTCCTAAAATTTTGCCTTCAGGAGAATGCCCTTGGCAAATGGTGATCAAGATAGCTGTATATCTGTTGACATATAAAATAAAACTTCAGTCAACATATGAGGTCATGGTACTAGTTGACCTTAAATATCTCCAAGTAGTTTGTAGTCTAACCTTATCATGGATTATATTATTACATATTATCCAGCCATGCAAGATTATACAAACAAAAGGAACACCCACACAGGGATCCAATTTAGTTTTATAAATCAGGTGCTCCCATTGAAGAGCCAGATAACCAGTTCTAGTTGGTGGTGAGTAGGGGTGGCCCAGGGATAGACTAACTATAGCTCTTGAGCCAAATCAGTTTGGCAGAACTACTTTTGTAAATAGAGTTTTATTAGAAAACAGCCATACGTATTTATTAATATATTGTTCATTTGTGCTACAAAGACAGAATTGAGTGGTTGACAAAGACTGTATAGTCTGAAAAGCTGAAAATATTTACTATCTAGTCCTTTATAGAAAAAGTTTGTTAACCTCTGTTCTAGACAATGCATGTGCAGGTGAGTTCAGACTTGTGAGTATAGCAAAAAGCCCCGGCCATATCTTCTGCTAATGAAACACAGGAAGAGAAGGATAATAGAAATATCTAGCTAATCATCCCAGAGAGATGATCCAAGGGGCATGGCTCCAGCTGAAAGGAGACAATGGTCCCATGGATTCAAATATCAAGGAGCCCTAAACCACTTTTATATAGGATAGTATATCTATATAGGTTGGGATATGAAGAGTCTAGAGACCTGGATAAACACTCTGTTGGCTGCCCTCTCTACCAGCCTTTATGATGTTTGAATTAAGCTGGAACGAAGTGAATCCTTGTTAGAAGACTATTGTGAGTGATGTCTCTGGGACATTGGAGGCCTCTATTGGAGAGTTAAGTCTTCTAATGGCAGTCATTCTTCAGAGGATACTAAAGAATGCAGCAATTGCACTTAATCAGATTCTTACAGCCCCAGAGAAGCCTCTTGAATCAGGAACTCAAAGTAGTAGATCTTGAGGGAACCTCAGAGATCATCTAGGCCAGGGGGCCACTATGCATTAAATGATGAAGTCTTCTAATCCCATTCAGGGTGTTTCCTACCATGCCTTTCACTGTGACCTAACATAAAATCCATACTCAATGGGCTGAAGGAATGTTTATAAGTTCAGAATGTCCTGTCCCTTGTGATCTGGATCTGCTAGGCAGAGACAGTTGTTTGAGGGAAGCCATAAACACATAGACATTTCTGAAGCTCAGTTTCTTTCAGGAGTTAAAGAGATGGAAAGTGTTGTGAGAAAGATGTTGCAGACATATGGAAGAAGAATAAAGGAGGCATCTGAGAATGTTGATGTATGGCTCTTTCATAAAGGACTGGAAGAGTAAATCTGAGTCAAAGCCAATGGTGCTGGAGCCAGGACAAGTAACCAAGACATTGGGGAGAAAGAAAGTCCATCTCAAGAACATTGCCATTGGAAAAGGTTTCAATCAGATCAGAATTAGAATCCAAAGTTAGAGTCACTAAGTAGAAATAAGGATAATGTAAAAAGGGAAAGACATTCCATTCTAAATACTGGGTTGGTGCAGACAGGTTGAGGTGATGGCAGCATTGTGAAGCATGTTGGATTAGAGATTCCACATGCTGATAACATACCAACTCTCCTATAACAATGATTATAGTGTGGGCTCACAGGGTTCCGGAATGTCAATGTTGCTTTATAGGTGACTGTAAAAACCTTGAAGAAATGTGTGTAACCCTGGTCTACATGATGACCACAATTGCTACTATTGCTATTGAACCAGGAGATATAGAAACCAAGGGAATAAAGAGATTCGAGAAACACACAATAAACACATAATTATGGTATAATTTAGTTAAGGCCAGAATGTAAAGGGAGCACAGAGGAGAGTCATATAATTAGCATAGGATATTATGGAAGCAACTTGAAGGAGAAGACACGTGGCTCTCCAATGGAGTCAGTAATGATATAGTCAGTGAGGCAAGAGGAGAACCAGGGGATATAGAAACCAAGGGAATAAAGAGATTTGATAAGTACTTAAAAATAACAATGTCAAATACAACAAATAAAGATTGGAAAGCTTTCACTGGATTGGAAAATAAGTTGGTCATTGATGATATTAAAGATAGCATATTTCAGTGGAGCCGGGTTGGATGGCAAGAGCAAGGGTGGAGGACTGAATAAAATTGAGGAAATGGGTACAGATAACATAGACCACCCTCTGAAGGATTATTACTGAGAAGGAATGAAAGCAATGGACAGTGGTTGCGGGAGATTAAAGGGAAGTGTGTGTGTGTATGTTTATGGTCATCTTGTGTTTTTTGTTGATTTTTGGGGGGGAATTGGTGGCATATTTATCATGTCTATAGGCTTAGAAGAAAGTGAACATAAAAGACTCAATGACAGATAAAGGAAAGAAGGAAGACGGCTTATGGAGCTGTGAGGGACAGGCTGGTCTTGCACAAGAAAATTGACCCTACTCTCTGAGATTAGGGATGGGACTTAAGATAGGTGGAAGCCATGGACTTGTCAGTTGGTAGGAAGGTATGGTGTTGGGGGCAGCCTCAATGGCTTGTTTTCTCAGATTGTAGGAAGACCAGCATCCTCAGAGTGTCCAGGCTGTGGACACTAGATAAAATGCCTAAAGAAAGCAACTCAGGCCTCAAGGAGCCCTGAGAGGAATGGGTGAGATGTTTAGCGGGGACCAGTTACACAAAGGTCACACTTGCTTCACACATGAAGGTTTTAACCACTGTGGTGTGGAGGTGGCATATCTTCTTGTTTTACTCCCTGACAAAATCTTCCTATGACAAATAGCTCTGCATTTTTTGGTGATAGATTTGACTTTACAGTCATTGGTCCTGTGTCTCCCTGTGAAAGTAGAGCTCTCCTATAACCTTGGAATAATCAGGATGCTGGCCAGTAGGGGAGAAGGTGGAGTTGCAGCAATATTGTGACTTTCTGCGATCATGATTAGGCACCTGATTTCTCCTGGCATCTCTCAAAATTATTCTCCCTTCCTCGATAGGGGCTTATTCTGAACCACACCATAAGCCAGTACAGGAATTCTGCACAGAGTAGAGGCCTCTGCTACAGCCACTGTCCTCCAGTATGGCTCAATTGCAACCCCTCCCTCCAGATTTCATAACCCACTTGGACCACTCCCCCTATCTTCTCTGCCCACACTAGAATGCTGTGCAGCTATGTATGCATAGTTTACATCCCACCTTCCCCATGACCTTAGGCTCACAGATCTCTTGACTGCCCTCCATCCTCTACCCCATTTCTATTATAATTCACTTTATTTCAAATCAATGCAATTATAATAAACTTCTTTGTTCATACCACCCTCTTGGCATTTATTATCTACTCCTTTGTTTTTGCTAATTTTTCTTGTTAGTACATCTTATTTCTCCCCACATCCAAAACAAAACAGGGCCCTTCTCAAGGGCAGGAATGGAATCTTGCACGTTTGATTTTGGCTTTTCCCAGTACCAACTCCATAGTTGCTGCTAAATAAATACTGCTGGATTATTTGGCTGAACTGAGAAATAAAGCAGGCATGGGTGTGCTCTGCCTTGGGTAGGCTGGTTCTTTCTGATCCATGGAATATCAGGAAATACCAAGGGAAAGTTGCCAATAAATGAGACTTTCTTATTAAAGAGTGTGTAGATGGTGATTGGCAGCTATCTGTTAGTGTTCCATGATTGTCTGGGATATGCTGCTATAGGAGAGTGTTTGGAAGGATGTGGAATAGAAACCTTCACTCTCTGTGGCTCCCATGTATCTTGCAATTCCCCAGCCATACCCTCCTCCCTCATCCTTCCCTTGTTTTCAAATATTCATTCTTTTAGGCAAGGGCTGCCAGTCACACAGGTGGCCCTACAAAGCAGAGAGCATGGTCACCCAATGTTCCTTCTGCTCACATGAGATTGTCTTGTTGCAAAGATGAAACAAGACTTTCTCTTTCCATCTGTTTTATGGAGTGGAAACAAAAAAGATTGCACAAGTAAGAACCAGAGATCACTGCTATTCCATCTTGGTCTCTGTTGGAGAAATTTCAAGATTTATGCTTTGCGAACTTTGTTTTTTTCCCACTGAATTAGTAGCACCTGGTTACAGGGCTGAACCATGTAGAGTTGGGAGGCTGAACTGTCTAAATATTGGTCTAAAAAAGTCTTTTGGGGAATTTTCAGAGAAGGAATATTAATGGATGAGTGATGGTCTTGTATGTCCTTATCAGACAAGATGTTTGGATTTGGTCTTAAAACTGGAACAAATTAAAAGGCCATCTTATTGGTTCTTATGGTTAGCTGTGAACTAAAATCATGGATTTTTTGATTCACTTAAAGCCAGAGTATCCTTCACCTTAAATCTTCATGTTTTTGTATTTATCTTGGATTCTTAGGTTGTTTATCACAATAAAAAGAACAATGTAAAATTTTGGCAGTGCAAAAAAGTTTTCAAGTAATTTTATTATAAAATTTAAATTTTTTTGTTCACTCTAGTTCTAGCCTAGGCCACACACCAGGTACACTTTACAATACACCTAGAATAGGCTTCTTATGCCATCTCTTCTAAAACAGCATCAAATGCCACCAGGGTAGAACACATGGTCATATATTTAAAATAATAATAAGGGAATACATAAAGATTAGGAATGGCAATGTGCTCATCTTAACCACCCCAACTGCTGCATCCTCTAAAATTGGATTGGTAGGTTCAACAGCATTGGTTCACTCCTGTTATGTTTGATTTCAAAGATATTGCTTGCTTCCTTGTCCATTCAGATGCTATCGGGTTTTGAAGTGCAAATTCTCTTTACTTCAGGCTAACCCCAGCCTCTTTATTAAGCATATAATTACTTTGGTAGCAATTATTGGTCTTTCTCTAGCCATGTGAACTTATTTTGTAGGTGGGACAGTCTTTTTTTTTTCTTAGTATTATAAGAAGAATGACTATTTTTTGACATTTAGAGTTTTTATTTTTCAATTATAGTTGACAGTCAATATTATTTTATACGTGTTTGGTGGATAGCAGAGTGGTTAAACATTCATATAACTTATGAAGTGATCCCCCCCAATTAATTTAATACCCACCTGGCACTATACATGTTATTACAATATTATTGACTATATTCCCCATGCTGTACTTTATATCCCCGTGACTGTTTTGCTACTACCAATTTATACTTCTTAACCTCTTCAGCTTTTTCATAGATGACACAGTCTTAATGACAAAGATCCTGTCATAGTATCCCCATAAATACACTCATTCTTGTCAGGTCATGTGTTCTATATTTAGACTGCCATATCTGGCCATTGACAACATAAGAAAACAACAAAGCAACATTTTTGTCAACTCCAGTGTAGAGCAATGATTTCCAAATTCGAATGCACCAGTGAATCACCTGGGGCTTTTGTTAAAATGCAGATTCTGGAGGGGTAAGAAAAAATGGTGTAGATGATAGAGGCACTGTTCATCCCTCTGGCGATCAAATTAAAGTTCTGGCAGAAACAAGGAGCAAACGACAAGAAAAATGATTTGGTATCTTAATGAACAAGCCATACAACTAGGGAGAGAACTAAGAAATCACCCTGCAATGGTAGAAGTAGGACAGGGCGAAGATGAGAGGCTGCCTAGTCCCCAGAGGCTATGGGAACAGAGGCCATAGCAGCAGCAGCCAGCAGCTGTAGATGCCTTTTAAAGGGGCTGTGTCCATGAGAAGACTTTTGTGGAGATGGACCTGCTTATTCTGAACACCAGCACCGGTTGGGTTGCTCAGGGGCACCAGGTACTTACAGGGTGACAATGAGTTGTCTGAGTGAGGGCCGAAGCGAGACTCACTCTACACAGAAATGCCGGCAGTATTTATTGTTCCTCTCTTACACCCTACCCCCGCTCCCAATGCACAGACACAGTGCCGCCATACCTGAGATGTCATCAACCTGGATAATAGAGGTCACTCAGCCCAGAAGATTTCCTGAAACTCTGTCTCCCCAACTCGCAGCCCCACCCAAGCCACATCCAGGTGTGTCCTCGCTTAGTCAGGTGCCCCTTGCTGAGCAGTGCCTAGACCCACACTGGTGGCAGCCAGCCTCGGGTTTTGGTGTGGCCTTTTGGGGAAACTATAAGCATAGCATCTGTGGATTTCTTGTTGAATCTTAACAGTGGCCCTGGAGGGGCAAAAGCTGGGGCTAAATTCAGCCTGTAGCTGAACCCCTTCAAGACTATGCCACTGGACACCTACCACACAAAGCCACACTAATAAGACTGGGAGACTTAAGAGCTTTGAAAGACATTCAAAATGGGGAAACAAAGAAGCAGAAACCATAGGAGAGAACAGAACAGAGATCTAGAAATCATGGAGTCAAGTAATCTAACAGATACAGAGTTCGAAACACTGGTTATAAATATGCTCAATGAACTTAGAGGAAGTGTAGATGAATTCAGTGAGAATGTTAACAAATAGATTTAAAAAAAAAACATAAAAAATGGAAGTGTAAATTATAAAAGGGGACCAGTCAGAAATGAATAACACATTATCTAAGGTGAGAAGTATATTAAATGGAATAAACAGAGTGGATAAAAAGAATCAAATGATCTATATAGAGGACAGAAAAGCCAAGGACACTCAATCAGAATGACAATAAAAAAAAGCCAAGACTATAGTAATAATTTAAGGAGCTTATGGGACACTATTAAAGGTAAAATTATCCATGTTATAGGGGTCCCAGAAAAAAAATGTTGAAGAGCTGTTTAAAGAAATAATACTGGAAAACTTTCTTCACCTGGTGAAGGAAATAGACATAAAACCCTAGGAAGCTCAGAGTCCCAAAACCAGGAACACAAAGAGACCTACACCAAGACACATCATAATTAAAATGTCAAAGGTTAAATACAAAGAGAGAATCTTAAAAGCAGTAAGAGAAGAGCAGTTAGTTACCTACAAGGGAGCTCCCATTAAGACTGAAAGCCGGTTTCTCAAAAGAAACTACGAAGGACAGAAGGGATTGGCACAAAATATTCGATGTGATGAAAACCCAGGATGGACAATCAAGAATACTTTACCCAACAAAGCTATCATTTAGAGCTGAAAGACAGATAAAGAGCTCCTCAGATAAAAATAAGCTAATGAAATTTATCATCACCAAGCCAGCATGATAGGAAATGGTAGAGGTACTTCTTTAAGAAGAAAAAAACATGTATCAAAAACATGAATAAAGAATGGTAACGACTACATTCCTATCAATAAGTATGTCAAATGGAAAATAATTAAGTGCACCAATCAAAAGATGGAGTGGCTGAATAGATATGAAAACAAGACCCTACATATACTGCAAATGGGAAGTCAAGAGCATAGGTTATTGGAGAGATGACATATACACTATTATCAAGATCTTGCCTCTTGGCTTTGCTAGTGTTTATAGAGTGTGCATGAACTAATGACAAGAGTATGTCATTAGCCAAGAATTATGAGTAATCTAATAACCTGCACCTGATATCCAAAATTTTAATTTAATTTAAAAAGATAGAAAAAGAAAAAAGAAAAAAAATACTGAAATAGAGAGAATCCCATTATGAAAGCATACAGTGTTTTTCTGAAAAGGAGGGGAAGAGGTATTTGTAGGGAAAATGCCTCCGCAGAGGCAACAGCTGAAATGGGCCTTGAAGGATGAGTAGAAGTTTGCTACACGGAGGAGGAGGGGGAAGGATTTCAGGAACAGCATGTTGGGAAGCAAATCAGCCCAACAGAGCCTGGTTTGTTCAGAGAACAGTAGTGAAACTCAGATGGTTGCAACCAGAGTTGGGTGACAGTGGTAAGAATAGAAGCTGGAAAGCTGAGGAGAAGCTCAGGGTATGGAAGTCCTTGTGTCCCCTGACAAGGAGTGTAGAACTTACCTTTGAGCTTAAAGGCAAGAAATGACAAAAAGGTTATGCAAGAAGCTGTAATTGTGAGTCCCTAGAAAATTCTTTTACCAAAATGGGGAATCTCTTGACTTCACACATGTAAACTATTGACAAAGCTGTTGTGTATAGTGGAGGGTGAACGGGACTGGCAAAGCAAATTCTAAAGTGACAGCCTCATGGACTTCATGGATGCTGAGTAAAAAATGGGCAATGGATGGAATACATGTATGGTTCAAAATCATAAGTATGAGATGACTGACAGCTCTAAGAATAGAAATGGTTATTGATTTGGTGTGAAAGGGAGTGTATAGCAGGAAAGTGTGGCTAATTCTCCAAAGATGATCCTAAGGAAAATTAAAAACCATTAACAAAGAAGTATTACTGGACTTCCTTGATGGTGCCTCTGCATTTTTCATGTCTTGCCTGCATCAGCTACTCCTCCCCTGCCAAACCCATGGAACTTTTTCTTTCAAATTATTCTATTTCATTAGTAAAGCTCACCTACTACCACAGATCAGGTAGTATGTTGGGTGTTGGAAATACCAAGATAAATAAATTATAGCTCATATCCTTATTGAGGTTACAGTCAAGTATTACCAAAAACCATCAGCAAATATCTATAGTGTTTGAAAGTGACATCCAAGTTACTGTAGAAATATAGAAGAGGGGGTAATTGGTACTGACTAACGTGGGAGTGTCAGAAATGGGGTGACATTTGATCTAGAGGTTAAAAGTCAAGCAGAAGTTGGACAAGCAGATAATGAGGGAGGTCATGCAAAGGAAAGAGAACAGCAAGAGCAAAGTTCTGAAAGTAAGGTTGCCAAGAGTAGGCTGGAGCTGGATTGGAACAAGCATTCTTGATCTTGCTGAGAAGTGTGAACTTTATTCTACATGTCATGGCTCATAAGCAGGGTGGTTCCAGGAGCAGATCTGGGTCTTTGGAACAGGCCTCCTAACCATATGTGGAAGATGGAATGGAGGAAGATGAGGTCACAAAGAATAGCTGAGAGAAATCCTGTGAGCTCTGATGAGCCTACAGAGGGGCTATGGGATGGGTAGCCAGTGATGCCAGGACCAGGAAAGGACTTATTAGTGAGGTAAATCATTCCACTCTCTGCCAGCCACATGTGTGAACTATGTGTCAGGGACTTGGGCCTGTGAGGAGTTTGGAGCACAGGCCAGGAGAGGGAGTGGATTTGGGAAGGGCTGCAGTGACAGGAAGGGTGTTCCACCATATACCTGCCAAAAGAAACCTGTGACTCAGTGGATGGTACATCTAATTACCTAGAATACTTTACAGTCTCAACTTATCCTGACTCCTATCTACTTCAGTAATTCCATATTGCCTCATAAGGATGGCAGCTAAGAGGTGGGGTCTACCACAGTGCCTTTTCTTGATTGTAAATATATCTATACCAGTCATGAGCCTATTGCAGGGGAGCTCCTTTGCAGAAGACACACACATATCACAGAAAAACTGATAAAGAGCAAGCCAAACATCTTTTTTAAGGACTGCAATACCCAAAACTGATTAGCATGACCTTTTTTGTATAAGAATTGAGATATATCAATCATTAACAATATCAAGGTCCCTCCTATCTAGAGAGTGCCAACTATATTCTGGGAGCTGGGTTAGATGCTTTTTCTACATGATATGATTTATTCTTCAGAACACCTATACATAGTCAACATTACCAGCTCTCTTTTACAGGTGGGGAAGTAAGGCTGAGAAAGTCCTGATGCATTGGTCATCAGATGGGGTCTAGAAATATTCACCCTATTTAAACTGGTGACGGTATTATTTGTAATCTGACCTGCATATCATTTTCCTTGTTAATGATCAGAACACTGGCTGCAGTTATGTCACATAAAAAGCCCTTCTCTTCTTCCCACACTGAAAAATACTTTTTTATAGCACAGTCATTCTGAGAGCCATGTTTAGTTACAAGGTCTCTGAAAAACTGGCTACCATGTGAATTATGTTAGTAAAAAAACTAGTAAAAGATTCAGCAATGCCTAGCATTCTGTTAGCATTGCCTGATACTTAACAGTCCACTGGTTAGAACATGAAAAATAATTATTTCTCCTAGCCAGGAGATTGGGTGATAAAAGAAAACTTTGGGCTGCTGATTAAATTGTTTATTTAAGCACAAGCTTAACTATGTCTTCAGCATGATGTGCTATAGCAGGAAGATAGGGATCTGTCATCATGGAGAGACACCCACAGGATAGTCCCAATCCCCAACCCCCACTTAATCACAAGACTGCCTTTCCACAGCATGCTGTGTCTTTGTTTTCTGCTTGGCTCTGGATTTAGAGTATTCTGTGAGGCTGAAATTGGCAGAATATGGTAGGTCCAAAGAAGTGTTATGACAGTGCCGATGAAGGCAGAAGATAGGGTCCCTGATTTATGACACCGTGATCTTTCTTCGTTTTGTGCTCTTCCAAGTGCATGCCATCCCTACAAGACATGTTTTGCCTTCTCCTCCTGGCTCTTCTCTACATTCTTCTTCTCCTGACTTACAAAACAAAAATTGGATCTTTTTCTTCTCTTTTTTCACTGTTTTCCTTAACTTTATTCCCCCTTCTCCTTGGTAGTCATACATAATTTGTACAAAATGCATAATTTAAGCCCACAGTTTGCCCATCTTTTGAACATAGGCAAGCCCAACTTTCTAGGAAAGTGCTAGACCACTGGTCAGCAAATTCTGGCCCATAGGTCAAATCTAGCTTGTGCCCATTTTTATAAATAAAGTTTTATTTGAACACAGACATACTCATTGTTTTATGTATTGTCTATGGCTGCTTTTACATTACAGTGGTAGAGTTGAACAGTTGCAGCAGAAACTGTATCACCCAAATAGCCTAAAATATTTACTATCTGGCCCTTTATGGAAAAGTTTGCTAACCACTGCACTAGATAAAGATATTTTAAGCTAATTTCTAATTTAGGTAATTTTTGCCCCCAGAGAGCCACTGGCCTAACTTTAATACCTACAGAATAATGGGAAATATGAGCCATGTTTCCACTATCCTATTAAGAGGATAAAAATTCAGCAAGAATGTTGTGACTCACTAAGTAAATTAGGATTTAGTTTCTAAACTTTAATTTTTGATATTCTGAACACTAAGGAGACTCAGATTCAGTTTCTTCTCCCACTTTTTTTTAAGACTTTACTTGCTTAGAACAGTTTTAAGTTCACAGCAAAATTGAGAAGAAGGTACAGAGATTTCACATATACCTTCTACCTCCACATATGCACAGCCTCCCTCATTATCAACCACCCTCCCTCACCAGAGTGGCATATTTGTTATAACTGATGAATCTACAATGACACATTATACCTCTTGGTGTTGTACATTCAATAGGTTTGGACAAGTGCATAATAACATGTATACATTACTATAGAATCATACATATTTTCATTGCCTTAAAAATCCTCTACGCTCTGCTTATTCTTCCCTCCACCCACCCCAAAACCCCTGGAAACCATTGACCATTTTACTGTCTCCATAGCTTTGTTTTTTCCAGAATGTCATATAGCTGGAATCATACAGTATGTAGCCTTTTTAGATTGGCTTCTTTTAGTTAGTAATATATATTTAAGATTTCTTATGCCTTTTCATGGCTTGATAACTCATTTCTTTTTTGCTCTGAATCATATTCCATTGTCTGAATCTGCCACAGTTTATTTATCCATTCACCTACCAAAGAACATCTTGGTTGTTTCCAAGTTTGGGCAATTATAAATAAAACTACTATAAACATCTGTGTGCAGGTTTTTGTGTGAACATAAGGCCTTTCACATTTTCAAGCCTTTGATGCCTCCTCCTCCATAGGTGAGACTCTTACAGCCATGGTGGCCCCTCCAGCTGCTGGCCTGCCTTTGCACCTTGGAGACTCCTTGGCTGGAATCTAAACCACACTGCTCCAGTTGAAATATACACATACTCCAGCTGAAAAGGAGCAGAATTTTTCACCCTAAAATATGCCTTTTTGTCATAAGGATTATTTTAGATTGATTATTTTTTAAGAAACTCCAGACATAGGAAAAACTATGAAAACTGAATAAAAGTTATCTTTTTGTAAGAGATGTTTCCATTTATAAGGGAGTATCTCCCTCTCTGTAGCAGGGAGAGAAGGATGATTCTACATCTCTAGAAACTCTTATCAATGGAGAAGGCAATGTCTTCTGCATGGCAACCTTACCTTTGTTTACTGTGTTTTCCTAGTCACCTCCCATAACTGGTTTCCCCCACCAATATCTTTTGCCTTTAGCTGGAGATGATATTTAGGGTGGTGGCTTGGGCCATTTGGGGGAGTCACTCAATTTTCATGGGTCTCTCCTACATATATAGGATGTACACATGTTACTAAACTTCTGTTTGTTTTTCTTCTGTTAATCTGTCCTTCATTACAGGGGGCTCTCAGCCAAGAACCTAGAGGGTAGAGGGAAAATATTTTTTCTCCCCCACAGCCATACATCTTGCAAGGAAAGAGTTCAGTTTTAGCATATGTGCAGTGCAATGTTATATTACTCAGCCATAAGAGAATATGAAATACTGCCATTTGTGACAACATGGATGGATATTGAGATTATCATGCTAAGAGAGATAAGTCAGTCAGAGAAAGTCAAGAACCATGTGATTTCAGTCATATGGGGGATATAAAACTGAAAGCAACAAACAAACAATAAACAAACAAATAAAACCTCATAGACACAGATAACAGTAAAGTAGTTACCAGAGAGGAAGAGAGGTAGAGGTAGTAAAGGGTAAAGTCTCTCTTCCAAAGGGTACTGTAGATGAAGGCATTCCTTCTGTCATTTTCCTTTCCTTTCTTTCTTTGTAACTTGCATATGCTAATATGCTAGCTTTAGATTTGTTGCTGATCTCCTAAGCTCATGAAACTTTGGAGAAGATCAAATCCAGCCTCCCTTCTCTTTAATAGCCATGTTCTTTCCCCTCTTAATTTTTTGGGTCATAAATGAGAGTCTTTCTATACAATTTTTTTCTATTTCTGTTCTACATTTACATCTTCGTCTTTATTGTGCATGGTATTTTCCTTTCTCTCCCCTCCATGGTACCTAAGAGCAGAGTCTGCAATGAGCATAATTTGTAGAAAACTCTCCACAGATTACAATGCTCACAATTATTTGTGGAGAAAGATTTTCATTAGGTTGTATTAGAATTTTCTGGAAGCACCTTGAAAATGAATTCCTAGCGAAAATGTTTGGGTCCAGATTATTAATTGAACTGTGTGCAGCCTAAAAATCTTTCTGCAACCTCCTGGGACTTCTCAGCCTGAATGCTAGAAATGGAACATGGGCTTTGTGTCCTGCTGCTAGCACCCTAGCAGGTGACTGGTGCCAGCCTGCTGGATCTGAGGCTTTCTGCCTGGGAAGACAGATGATAATGTCTCATATTATCACATTAAATCTCTGGGCCTAGGATAAGGGGGAAATGAGGCCATGTGTATGTCCACAAAATATAGAGTTCCTTTGAAGATTAAGGCCAAGATGCTGGATTCATTCTAGCTAGTGAAGATCCCAATGTCACAATAGCACCTGGGCTATTTTGGCACCTCTGTACACAATGCAGGTTGACCTGGCCCAATGCGCTGCTTTCTCTGGCTTCCATGATGGAAATGGAAATTGATACTGTAACAGCGATGCTCCCAACAGTTTGCTTCAGGTCAGCCCCTAGATGTTGCAGGTTAGGAAACTGAAACCTGAAGTCAAAGTCACCGTGGTGGCTTTGTACCATAGTAGCTACGCTGGAACGATATTTTGCAGATTTTTTTTTATTTCATTCTGTATTTAGCATTGGCCAGAAGAAAAATTTGTGAGAGATTTGGAAGGTAAAATAAAGGAGCAGCCATTTCTATGGTTTATGTGGACGGCCTCTGGGACCATAGCCCTTCCAGAGCTGTCCAGAGTTCCTCCCTTTGCTTCTCTGATTGGTGAGGCTGGCATTTGTGCAACTTTATGCTAGAGGGTACCCACCTGGTCTGCAGATCACTTGTATCAACAAAGTTGGAGACGGTGTGAAACTGATGTTGGTCCCATCTGTCCAGGTGGACTCCATTTTGTCCTCCTGGGTTCCAGTTTGTCCTGTTTTTCTCCATGGGTACTTTATGCCCATCTCTCCCTCCTGACTACTTGCCCTGCTGTCCTCAAGCTCAACACTGAACTTTGAGCAGCAGATCTACACAGACTGCTTAGTAACTCTCAAACATAAAGAGTTCTGGCCTATTATAAATCCCTTACTCTATAGTCTCAGAGTGGTTTCTGCTTCTGACTGAACCCTAACAGATATAGTCACTCAGCCTTGCTTCAGAACCCAAGTCCCTATGTTTTCAGGACAACAAGCTCCCTGCTTCCAGTGTCACCTCTGCATAGAGGCTCTGCATGTTGCAATGTCAGTGTTGATAAATGCTGAAAAGCAAATGGGGAGGCTCTGGCCAAGGAAATCCTCAGGGCGTCCAGCCAAGAATTCGTCATCCTAATGCCTGGGTCACCCCCTAAGTCCCATCTCATACTGTATAGGGTATACCCTGCTTACACTACTCTCTAAGCCAGAACAGAGTATGTAAGTATGGTAGAAACTGAGTTACTCCTGGGTGCTTGGGCAATAGATTCTGAGCGAAAGCAGATGGGTACAGCATACAGTTAATTCTCCCAGAGGTTTCTTCACTATAGGTATGAGGAAAGTAGAGGGGAAAGGTCAGCCAAACTTTTGTTGAATCATTCTGTATATGGTGACACTTTTTGCAGTGGGACTCAGAGAGTTAGTGAGGGACACTTTCCAGTCACCCTCCCTCTTTCCACATATCTAAATCCCCAAGATACTTCCATCCACAAGATGAAGTATTAGGAGTTCTGAAGTTCAGGAAGTCAGAGGGGTGGGGCTTCATATCTAGTTGGTTAGTAATTAAATCAGATCATATTAGGGACTAGTTATTAGTTAATGGAAAACCAGAGAGTCTCATAGGCCTCCAGAGGTGGTTATTTAGATGCCAGTCTGGCACAGTAGGCTGAATGGGTGGCTAGGGGGCACACCTGCTATGATGTTCTGTGATTCTCTACCTTACTCAGGATCTGAGGGGATGCAGTCTGCCTTTCCACTCCAGTTCCATTGTCTCCCATGATACACTTTACCTGTGCCAGGTACACTTCAACCTCAGAGCATTTGCATTCACCATCTCCTCTACCTGGGTCCCTCTTCCCCCAGGGAGACTCCTGTCAGGGCTCTCTGTTTCACTCCTCTTCTCTGCTCAAAAGTCACTTCATCTCAATGAGGCCTTCCCTGACTACCCTATTATAAATCACAGTCCTCCCATGCTCTCTGTCCCCCTCCCAGATGTATTCTCACTATAGCAAGTATCACCTTGTAACATGTTATTAAAAGGGAACAGAATTTGCCACCCCAAAATATGTTTCTGGCATAAGGATTATTTTAAGCAAATTATTTTTAAGCAATTGCAGATATAGGAAAAGCTGTAAAACTGAATATAAGTTTCCCTTTTGTAAGAGACAATTACATTTACAAGGGAGATCTCCATTTGTAATGGTGTCTTCCTGGCATATCAGGTAGAGGGGGATGACCTTATCTCTAGACATTATTATCAATGCAGAAGGTTCAAACTTAAATGTGCAGAACAACCTTACCCTTGTTCATGGTGCTTTTCCTGGTCAACTCCCACAATTGACTTTCTACTCCAACATCTTCTTTTATCTTTAACTGAACATAGTATTTAAGGTGATGTCTTTGGTCATTTTGGAGGGTTACTCAGTTTTCCTGAGTCTTTCCCATGTATACATGTTATTAAACTTGTGTGTGTGTGTGTGTTTCTTCTTAATTTGTCTTATGTCAATTTAATTATTAGGCCAGCCAAAGAACCTAGAAGGGTAGAGAGAAATTTCTCCCTCCCTAACACTGCATAATTTACTAAATAGAATGTAAGCTTCTCTGGGACAGAGACTTGCTCTGTTTGTACCATGTACCCCAATAGTGACTTTTGTCTTGCCTCATTGCCACATTGAGGCTTTTGTATTGCCTCACTCCCTGTGGTTAGCATTGTATTTGTTATTGACACCTCCTGAAACACAAGTTCATAGTTGTATCCCCTAAAATTGAGCAACTCAGTGGTACAGAGCCAAATATTTGTTGAAAGGAGGTCACAGATGTCCTTCTTTCCCTGATTACCTTCTCAACCCACTAGCTTCTCTAAAATCCTTTCAGTAACTTCTAATTCTGCAAATCATATTCTAAACCTTTCCTGGGACAGGATAGGGTGGCATGAAGAATTGGGCTGATTTTTTTGTTCGCAGTTAATGTTCAAACTTTGACATCTTATTTCTGAGAGATGTGAGAAAGACAATTGATAAACTGTCTGTAGCAGTTTCTCCTAAGGAGTCTGCCAAAAACTGTTTGGGATTTAAGGGTCTGAATTTCTTTGCCTTCTTTAGGTAATCTTGTTTAGAAGGAGGAAACATTTGTGCTGTTCAGCAGGTTTGAGAGATCAGGTGGGAATGGCTGTTTATTTGTCTTTTGATCACAAAGCCTGGAGTGTGGCTCCAAGGCCAAAAGGTCTTGAAGCCTCTTTATCTCCTCTCCTTAAGGCTTTAAGATCTCCTCTGACGTTCTTTTGGCCTATGGGGGAGGGGCTCTCACAAGTGGACAAAGATCCCCTGGCTGGCCTTCTCAGAGTATCTGTCCTTATTCTGAACTCTACCAGGGACTGTGGTTCCTTTTCAGATTGACTCCAGAGCCTAATCTCTCTCCTTCCTTTTACAAATAACCAAAAGTAAGGGAAAACAAAGCCACCCACACTCCAAAGGAAAACACAGTAATCATTTATTTGGGGAAGTGAATCTTTTGTGTTTCAAGCCACATCTTATCACCTGAGAATCTGAAAACCGAAATGAGGGGTAGGGTCACAATTAGCAATTGGCTCATTTTATAGATGAGGACATGGCAGTCTTCAGGGGTCTTGGAGCCTGCTCAAATCACACAGCTTCTCTAGAAATATTGCAGGGCCATTCCCCTCCAGACCCTGTTGTGTGATACCTCAGGAAGTTTTCAGGGTGCCCCACAACCCAGTGCATTGTGAGCTGCCCATGACTAAGCCTTAAACCCCTGTGAGCAAAGACAATTTTCTTTGAAACAGCATGCAGTACCACGCAGCGTTCCCCACAGGGGAACATATTGAGAAAATGAAATTCAAATCACCCCTCTGGTATGCTTTCACTTCATTTCCTGATAACACAGAGAGATGCCTCCCATTCTGTAGGTGAGCAGGTGAGAGTTTATAGGGCCAACCCAGCCCTTCTCCTTTCTTCAGGTGCTTCTTATAGGAGCCACTGAGAGCAGCCTGAGGCTGAGGACAAAGGAGCCTCCAGGACCTCGCTGCTTGACATGGGACTTGCTTCTTCAAGTACTGAATACCTTTAGAGTAGTGGTCCCCAACTTTTTTACACCAGGGACCAGTGCCCTTATGAGAATATATTGCCCGATGATCTGAGGTGAAGCTGAGGCTGTGATGCTAACACCGGGGAGTGGCTGCAAACACAGATGAAGTTTCTGCTTGTCTGCTGCTTACCTGTATCTGTGTGGCCTGATTTCTAACAGGCCACTGACCGGACGGATCCATAGCCCAGGGGTTGAGGACTCCCGTTTTAGAGTATATGGTTGCACCCACATCCCACCCTCTCATTTGGCACTAGGCTGAGTGAACACCTGAGAGTTTCGTGACCTCAAGAGATTGTGAAGCAATTTTGACCTTGTTTTCTCAAGTCATTCCACTTCATAGTAAGATTGCTTTACATCTTTCTTTGGCAAATAAATAAAAATAAATGAAAAGTCCTTATCTTGGTGAAGTGATCTTACTCATACAGAAAAATGTAAGGTAAAGGATAAAACTACAAGAGCAAACCTTTTTGCTCCCTGGGTCTCCTGGAAAAAGAGGGCAGGCAGGGCTCCTGTGCATGAGGTAGGAGAGGCTTTTGCAGAAATGAAAAAGCTTCCCCATCTTTCCTTCCACACTAAGTTGCTTCATTATATTTTCAGGCGAGCAAGTCATGGGTTCCTGGCGTGCAGTGCTGTCTTTTTCAATTAATGCTTTTCACAGAAGTTCAGATTTTAAACATCTCCCTCTCTCTTCCCAGGTCTGTTACATTTCCCAGAATGGTTCCCAGTGCTGGAGATAATTCCTTTTCGGAGAACCTACATTTCTCACCTGCTGATTGCAATTAGCTACTGCCAGCTGGGGCCTGGTGTGCAGCTGAAAAGCTAACAAGAAATGGAGACCATGCGGAACCCAGACAGGGCAGAGGATGTGAATAAATAAGAAATGGTAGTCATGTTTACGAGAGGCTACTGTGTATTTGAGGTTTCCTGATCCTCTAGATGGCCCTCCCTCTTCTGGTTTTGTGCTCCCACACCTCTCCTAATTATTTCTTTTCTTTTCTTTTTTTTGTTTTTAGGCTTCTAGTCTAGTCTTTTAACATCACAATCACGAATTTACCACTAAGTACATTCTGTTCGGCAATAAAGAGCCTCGGGGAAAAAAAATGAAATTGACCAGGACTTTTGTTTCAATAATGTTTGTAAGCTGTGGTGGATTCAGGCAGCTCCTAAATGCCAACATACAGGTAGGGCCCAGTATCAACATTTACACCCTTGGATGTTTTCATCTAGGGTTGGTACCCATGTTTCATGGCTCACAGCTGCTGACCCTTATCCCCTGCCTGCCCCTGAAGGGTATTATGCTCTGCCTTTGGGGCTACTTTGGGTTTGTACTGCAGGCAACAGTAGGGAACAGACAACCAACCAGGGAAAATTAACAGCTGTCCCTGGTAGTTCCACAGTGTAAATGGAGGGAAGTTGGCCTAGTGAGGTCTGCAGCTTCTGGTGCAACCCTATCTGTTTGTTGGGATAGAGCTGAATCCTTTATAGCCCTCACCTACTTCCACTTAGAGGATCAGACATTCCCTGTCCAACTCATTTTCCATTGGAAGAGGCTGCCTTGTAGGGTTTAGGGCCAGAGAATTGGATAGGCTTCCAGGCAGCAGGTCGTAATGAAAAGTACTTGGACTGTGGACTCAAACCCTAGCTCTGTTCTGTGGGAGGCATGTCTCTCAGCCTTTGTCTCTTCATCAGAAACATAGAGACTCCTAATGCATGACTCATTTGGCTTGTTGCGAAAACAAGAGGAGACAGGTAAAGGTAGGTTCTCTATAAGTGTTAAATTCCCTTCCCTCTACAACTAAGCCTCCATTTTACATATGAGGAACACCAAGGCCAAGGGAAGTAAAGCTATTTTCCCAGGGCCATGTACTCTTTCATTGCCTTCAGCACCTACTTTGTTTCCTGTGAGAGACCTAGGGAAGAAACCACATTGAGTTTTACTAACACAAACTCTGTTCTCCAAAGGGAAGTAGTTCGTGTACTGGTAAAAATTTAACAGCTATCTGGGGTGAGAAGGGAAAGGAAAATGGGGAAGGAAGCTCATACTTTATTTGGGGTTCTTGATTTTTATTTTGAGATAATTGTAGATTCACATGCCATTGTAAAATATAATATAGAAGGATTTTCTCTACCCTTTGTCCAGTTTCCCTCAATGGTAACTGCTGTACAATATCACAACCAGGATATTGGTATGATATAATTTATCACTCTTTATATTTTCCTAGTTTTATTTGTGCCGATGTGTTTGTGTGCGCGTGTGTGTGTGTGTGTGTGTGTGTGTGTGTGTGCGCGCGCACACGTGTACTTAGATCTATGCAGGTGTTTGGATCTACCACACAGTCAAGATACAGAACAGTTCCATTACCACAAGGATCCCTCTACTGCTACCTCCACTTCCCTCCTGCTCTACAACATCTATGTGTGTATTATCCACCAATACCGCACTACCTTGATTACTGTAGCTTAATAATAAGCCTTACTATCAGGTAGAATGATTCCTCCCTTTATTCTTCTTTTTCAAGATTGTTTTGGCTATTCTAAGGCTTGCGCCTTTCCATATAAATTTTAGAATAAGTTTGTTTATGTCTACAGAAAACCTTGCTAGGATTTTGATAGGAATTGTATTAAACTTATTTATCAATTTAGAGAGAATTGACATCTTTACTATGTTGAATCTTCCAATCCAGTTTCTAGAATGTCTCTCCATTTATTAGGTCTTCTTTGATTTCTTTTATCAGTCTTTTGTAATTTTCAACATACAGATCCTGTGCATGTTTTCTTAAGTGTATATCTAAGTATTTAGCTTTCTTGGGAGTGAATGTGAATGGTATCATACTTTTAAATTTTGATTTCCACATGTTTATTATTATAGTATAAAATGCAATTGATTTTTGTGTGTTGATCTTATATCCTATAATCTTGCTGAATTCACTTATGGGATTCCAGGAACTTTTTAAATAGATTCCTTGGGATTTTTGACATAGGAAACATCTAAATGGGGACAATTTTCTTTCTTTCTTTCTGATCTTTACTACTTTTCTTTTTTTCTTTTCTTTTTCTTATTTCTTTTTTTTCTTTTGCCTATTGCACTAGTTAGAATTTCCTGTGTGAACATCCTTACTTTGTTCCCAATATTAAGGGAGAGTGTACAGTCGTTCACTGTTAAGTTGGTTTCTTATAAATGTTCTTGATCAAACTGAGGTAGTTTTCTTCTATTTCTAATTTTCTGAGAGTTTTTATGAAGGGTGCTGAATTTTCAGATGTTTTCTCTGTTTCCATTGATATAATCATATAATTTTTCTTTTAATTAAAAAAAATTAAATTTGTTGGGGTGACATTGTTTAATGAAATTATATATGTTTCAAGGGTATAATTCAATAATAAATCATATGTATATTGCATTGTGTATTTACCACCCAAAGTTACATTTCCTTCCATCACCATATATTTCATGCCCTTTACCCTTATCTACATCCCCCACACCCTCTTTTCCCTCTGGCAACCACTAAACTATTGTCTGTGTCTGTGAATTTATTTGTCATGTTCACTCGTTGCTTTCATTTTTGTATCTCACATATAAGCAAAATCATATGGTTTTCAACTTTTTCTGTCTCACTTATTTCACTTAGCATGATGATCTCAAGATCCATCCATGTTGTTGCAAATGGCAGTATTTCATTTTTTTCTTATGGCTGAATAATGTTTCACTGTATATATGTACCACATTTTCTTTATCCAATCATCTATCAAAGGGTGTTTTGGTTGTTTCCATGTCTTGGCCACTGCGAATAATGCTGCAATGAACACTAGGGTGTGTGTATCTTTACACATAAATGTTTTCAAATTATTTGGGTAGATACCCAGAAGAGAGATTGTTGGGTCATATGGTAGATCAATTTTTAATTTTTGAGGAACTTCCATGTTGTTTCCTATAGTGGCTATATCAATTTGCATTCCTACCAGCAATGTATGAGGGTTCCTTTTTCCTCCTAACCTCTCCAACACTTGTTATTACTTGTCTTGTTGATAATAGCCATTCTTACATGTGTGAAGTGATATCTCATTGTGGTTTTGATTTGCATTTCCCTGATAGCTAGTGAAATTAAGCATATTTTCATATGTCTGTTGGCCATTTCTATGTCTTCTTGAGAGAAGTGTCTGTTCAGGTCCTCTGCCCATTTTTTTAACTGGATTGTTTGTTTCTTTTATGTTGAGCTGTATGAGTTCTTTACATATTTTAGATATTAGGCCCTTATTGGAGGCATCGTTTGCACATACCTTCTCTCATGCAATTGGCAAAAAACACAATTATAGAAGGGGAATGAAATTTCCCATTGACAGCTATGGATAAATCATTCAAACAGAAAATTAATAAGTAAATATCAACTTTAAAAAAACACATTAGACCAATTTGACATAATCAACATTTACAGAGCCTTTTATCTCAAAACATCAGATTATACATTCTTTTCCATTGCACATGGAACATTCTCAATAATAAACCATATTTGGACACAAAACTAACCTCAACAAATTTAAGAAGACTGAAATCATACCAAGCATATTCTCTGACCATGATGTTTTGACACTGGAGATCGACTGCAAAAATAAAGTAGAAAAATCACAAATATGTGGAGATTAAACAACAAGCTACTAAGGAATGACTGAGTCAAAGAAGAAATAAAAGGAGATATCAAAAGATACATGGAAACAAATGAAAATGAAAATATAGCATATCAAAACTTTTAGGATACAACAAAAGCAGTAATAAAAGTTTGTATCATTACAGGCAGGCCTATCTCAAGAAACAGAAAAATCTCAAATAAACAACCTAGCATTTTACCATAAAGAACTAGAAAAAGAAGAACAAATGAAACCCAAAGTCAGCAGAAGGAAATAATAAAAAATTAGAGCAGAATTAAATAAAATTGAGAACAAAAAGACAATAAAAAAAATTAATGCAACAAAGATCTGGTTCCTCGAAAAGATCAATAAAATTAACAAACACCTGGCTAGATTCACTAGTGAAAAAAAGAGAAAGGACACAAATAAACAAAATCAGAAACAAAAGAGAAGTTATGACAGATATCACCAAAATACAAAGGGTCATACAAGAATATATGAAAGATCATATGCCACCAAATTCAATAACCTAAAAGAAATGGACGAATTCTTAGAAATAGACTAAATCATGAAAAACTGGAAAATCTGAATAGATATATCAATAGTAAAGAAACTGAAACAATCATCAGAAACTTCCCAAAGAGTAAAAGTCCAGGACCAAATGGCTTCAATAGTAAATTCTACCTAACATTCAAAGATAATCTAATACCTGTTCTCATACTTTTCCAAAAAATTGAAGAAGCAATACTTCCTATCTCATTTTATGAGGTCAAAATTACTCTGACACCAAAACTTGGTAAGGATAACACACACACACACAAACACACACATACACACACACACACACACACACACACACTACACACCAATATCTCTGATGAATACAAATACAAAAAATCCTTAACAAAATACTAGCAATTTGAATACAGCAATACATTAAAAAGAGTGTACATCACGATTAAGTGGGGTGCATTTCAGGGGTGCAAAGATGTTTCAACATATGCGAATTAATCAATGTGATCTACCACATAAACAAAATAAAGGATAAAATCATATGATAATGTTGATAGATGCAGAAAAAGTGTTTGACAAGATACAGCATCCATTTATGATTAAAGCACTTAATAAAATGAGTACAGAAGGAAAGTACCTCAACCTGAGTTTTCTTTTTAGACTTGTTGATATGCTAGATTACATTGATCGATATTGAACGGTGAACCAATTTCACATTATTTCACATTCTTAGAATAAATCCTATTTGATCATGGTATATAATTATTTGTATACGTTGTTAGATCACACTTGGTAATATTTTGTTGAGAATTTTTATATCCAATTTCATGAAAGATATTTTCTGTGTTTGTACTGTATTTTTCAGGTTTTGGTATCAATACAATACTAGTCTCATAAATAAGTTAGGAAGTGTTGCCTCCTTTTCTATCTTCTGAATGAGATTGGGTAAAATTGGTATTAATTCTTTAAACATTTGGTAAACTTCTCCACTGTATCCATCTGGGGCAAGGGACAACTTTTTTTGAGAGTTTTAAATTACAAATTTAATTTCTTTAATGATTATAATAGTATTCAAGTTATCTATTTCATCTTGTTTGAGGTATGTTGGTTTGTGGTTTTTGAGAAATTGGTTTATTTCTTCTAAGTTGTCAAACTTATGAGAGTAGAGTTGTTCATCATATTTCTTTATTATCCTTTTAATGGCTGCAGAACCTATAGTAATATATTCTATTTCACTCCTGATTTTGGTGATTTGTGTCTCATATCTTTTTATGTGTTAGTTTTGCTAGAGGTTTATTTTTTTTCCTAAAGAACAAGCTTTTTGTTTCATTGATTTTCTCTGTTTTTTTTTCTGTTTTCATTTTCATTTATGTCTGCTCTTAATTTTGTTATTTCCATCCATCTGCCTGATTTCACTTTGTTTTTTTCTTCTTTTTCTAACTTTTTGACATAGGAACATAGATTGTTAATTTAAGACCTTTCCTATTTTCTAATATAAGAATTTAGTGCTATAAATTTCCCTCTCAACAATGCTTTAGCTGCATCTCTCAAATTTTAATATTGTATATTTTAATTAATTTAGTTTTATGCATTTAATTTTTTGAGATTTTCTCTTGAGTACATGGATTGCTTAGTAATCAAATTAACTTCAAAATGTTTGAAGATCTTCTTGTCTTTCTGTTATTGATTACACTGAGAACATATTCTTTGTGATTTAAACTCTTTGAAATGTGTTGAGATTTGTTTTGTGATCCAAGATAAGGCCTATCGTGATGAATGTTCCATATATGCTTGAAAAGAATGTACATTTCACTGTTGTTGAGAGGAGAGTTCTATAAGGGTCAATTAGATCTTGTTTGTTAATGGTGCTATTCAGTTGTATATTTTTGCTAGTAGTTCCATTAATTTCTAGTAGTAGTTCTATCTAGGAGTTCTATCAATTGCTAAGAATGGGGTGTTGAAGTTCCCACTATAATCGTGGGTTTGTCAATTTCTCATCTCAGTTTTATCAGTTTTCGTTTCATGCATTTTAAAGTTCTTTTGTTTTATGCATACACATTTAGGATAGTCATGTCTTCTTGGTGGATTGATCATCTCATGATTATATAATGCCTTTCTTTGTCCCTAGTAAGGTTATTTGCTCTGAAGTCTACTTAACCTAATATTAATGCAGCTAGACCTACTTTTAGAAATTGATATTAGCATAATATATCTTTTTTTCCCATTATTTAACATTCAGCATTCCTATGTCATTGCGTTTGAAGTGAATTTATTTTAGACAACATATAGTTGAATCCTGATATTTTATCCAGTCTGTCAATCTGTCTTCTAATTGATGTATTTATACCGCTTACATTTAAAATAATTCTTAATCTGTTAGCTTTAAGTCTGTCATTTCTGTTATTTGATTTCTGTTTGTTTCTTCTCTGTGTGTGTTTTTTAATTCCTATTTTCTTGCCTTCTTATAGGTTACTTGAATACTTTTTAGAATTCCATCTTATTTTATTTATATCATTTTTGAGTATATCACTTTGTATACTTTTCTTAGTGACTGCTCTAGGTATTACAATTAACGTACATATGTTACAATCTAATTATTACCACTTCAAGTGAAGAATTGAAATCTTATTTCTATGTATGTCCCTTTACTCTCACTTTTAAAATATAAGTATCTCAAGTATTTTCTCTGCATTCATTAAGCACCACAACAGATATTTTTATAATTTTTGCTTCAAGCATCAAATATATTTTAAGAAACACATAGGGAGAAGCATATGCTATTATATTTACCCTAAGTTTTACTTATCCTATTGTTCATTTTTTCATTTCCGAAGTTGTAATCTTTCTTTTATAATTTTCTTTCTATTCAGAGAGCTTTCTTTAGCCATTGTTTAAAGATAGGTTCACAGCAACACATTCTCAGTTTTCATTTGTCAAAGAATGTCTTTATTTGCTCTTCATTTCTTTAGAATAGTGTCATCAGATACAGAATTCATGGTTGACAGTTGTTTTCTTTCAACACATGAAAAATGTTGTGCCACTTCCTTCAAGCCTCCATTGCTTTTGATGAGAAATCCAGTGTGATTTCAATTGTTCCCTCTAATTAATGCATCATTTTTCTCTGATCGCTTTTAACATTTTTTTTTGTCTTTAGTTTCCAGATGTTTAATTATTACATGTCTTGGCAGGAATTTTGTTAAATATATCTATTTTGGTTTCATTTGACTTCTTGATTATGTAACTTTAGGTCTTCTGCCAAATTAGAGAATTTTTCAGCCATTTTTTTCTTCAAATACCTTTTCAGTCCTACATTCTTTCTGTTCTCCTTATGAGGCTCTGATGACATGAACGTTTGATATTTTTTTGTCCATATTATCCCTGCTGTTCTTATTTTATTCTATTGGTCAAATTGTATAAATTTATTGATATTTTATGAAATTCACTGATTATCTCTTCTGCCATCTTAACTCTACTATGGTCTCATACAGCAAGTTTTTTTTCCTAGTCATTGTATTTTTCAGTTCTATAATTTCCATTTAGTCTTTTGTTATAATTTCTATTTCTTTGCTGCAGTTATATATTTTTTATTTGTTTACAGGGAATTCATAATTATTTGTTGAAGCGATTTTATGGTAGTTGCCATAAAATTTTTGACATATGTACCAAAATCTGAATATCTTGTTATTGGCATGGAGTCATTATCTTTCTAATCCCAATTATGATTTTCTTGGTTCTCAATATGTTGAGTAATTTTTAAATTATATCTTAAACATTTTTGTTATTGTTTAGGAAAATCTATACTTAAATATTTTATTTTAGCAAGCATTTGCCTTGTTTAGGTTTAGTTTGTAGATTCTGTCTTACTTTTGTGGGTTATAGTTCCAATGACAATTTTGTTTTTTGAACACTTGCAATGATATTCTGGTCTATTTCACTCACTAGCTTCTCTTAAGCTTCTGTTAGATCTATGCTGGTATCACTTTCTGGGATAAAAGGTGTTTCCCTGAGCCTCTCAGTGTTCTTAGATGGAGTGTGAGAGGTACAAGACCTATGAGAAGGAGAATATTTCTTTTGGCCTGTTCACTGGTCACTTGGTGCCTTTTGGTTTCCCATTCTATTTCTGTATGTACCTCTGTAGAAATGAGAGCATATTTAGGCTGCCTTCTGCCACTGAGTGGAGGATTAGGAGCCAGGGAGTCTTGGTGACTCTCTACCATTACACAAATGGTTGGATGACATTGGCCCTGGGTTACCTTCTGCCAGAGTGAATGGCTAGAGAACATGGGGCCTGCTAGCCTCACTGTTACCTGCATAAATGTCTACCTATTGCTGGATGGTTTGGGTTGTGGGGTAAATTGGTCCACTCAGGACCCACTCTTGCCCCTGCAATGGACAGATTGAACCCATTGCTATTTTGGATGTAATGCAGAGGATGAGTTGGCCTCCTGAGCTTTGTTGGTACCACTGCTATGAATAGATTGGCCTGCCACTTCCACTAGGTATGGGTCTTCCTACTAAGTTCCTGCTGGGCTTCCCTTTTCTGGGTAATAAAAAAGGAAAAAAAAAACAAAAATTAAAATCCATAAAACTCACTGTAGTATTTTTCTGCAAATTCTGAGGTCCTTAGCCAGTTTGTCTCATTCTACCCAGTGTTCAGAGTCCTTTAATCATGGTCTCTTGAATTATTTCCAGGGTATTTGGTTGTACTTAGAGGAGAAGAGCAGGGAAAATTGAGTCTATGCCATCTTGTCTCAGAACTGGAAGTCAGTTTTTTTCTAAATTAAAATTATTATGCAGAAAAAGAGTATCTTTATGCATGGTAAATAGACAGGCATTCATTTTATATTATACCTCATACATTTCTGTGGGTTCAAAGTATCAAAAATAGCTGAATATAAGGCTAAATCAGGTGTAAGGTAATCTCCCATTGATATTACACTTTTTTCTATTGTGGTTTACACTTTATCACTTTTATTTTGACCAACGAAATACTTGTTTGTTCTATACACATTAGCTAGAAATGATTTCAAACAATGTTAATTTTGAGGCAAAGAAATTTAATGCAAATTTAGTCATTATGCATGGGGTTATGACCTGATAATTTCAAGAGTTAGATGTTGGTGTAAGCAAGCCTTTTAAGGATCACTTTACAAAGCAATGCATATGTGATTACATTTGAGGATAAGGAATGTACACCTATAGGATGATTTTTTTAAAAGAAATTATCCTAATACAAGGGTAGCATCTTGAAATTTTGAATATTTTCAGTGACATCATTATATATAAAGAGTGCTATATATCTTAATTTTGAGGGAAATGAAGATAATATGACTTGGAGAACTGTGTTAAATGGCTCAAACATATCCCTGTTATCACTAAAAAAGTCACTGATGTCAAAGATGTCTAATTAGCTTAAATATGTTCATTCCACAAGGAAAAAGAATAGTATTTCTAATTAAGACTTCATTTTATATAAAACATGGTTTTAAACATGTATATGCAACTTTATTAGAAAACTAAATATTATAAGTAAAACTTTCAACATTTTATCTGTATCTTTTAAAGTTTATGTATTTAAAGTCCAAAAAAATCGTTTCAAAAGTTTTCATTTGGAAAATTGAAAGTTACATTATATTTGTCATAGGTATTTTGGTTCTTTGAATGCCCAGAAAACTATAGTTGTGAGCCCACTACTTAGATTGTGAAATATTAACCTCTTCTCATATTTACCACATTGGTTTTAAAAAGATATAAATTTGTACAATGAAAGTCTGGGTACCCTACTTCTATCCCATTCTTCTTTCCCTCAGAGATGGGTATTCCTCATTTCTATGCATGTATGATATGATTTTGTGAGAATGTGTGTATATGTGACACTTAGAATTGTTTCACAAGTTTTAAAACATTATACAAATTAAAACTATGCTGCATATATCATTCTGCTTTACTGATATTTTTGAAAATATTTTTATCATTTTATTTTGTGTTTCTGGTTACCATACTTTTGTTTTTCTTTCTCACATGATGGATTGAAAAAAATTAGTTCTCTTTTTTATGCTCTGCCACTTTGGAAGCTATATGTTGTATTTCTGTATAATTTCACTAGTTATCCTCACTTTTTAAACATGTGTGTTATAAATGTTTTTCAAAAATCTTCAGGTATTTAAAATACCATTTTTCTTCCTCCAAACCTTTAACTACCCCCAAAAGCCTCCCTGTTTTCCTGTGCCTTTGTCAAAAATTTTAATCCCATCTTTATTGAACACACAATTTATGGTTCTTATTTGTTAATGGTCAATAGCTAATTAAATTTATCAGCTTTATTTATTTATTTATTTATTTGCCACTTTTTTTGATAGCCCACTCCTCTCTGGGCTTGAATTTCTTCTCATTGAAATATATCCTTTGATTATTTACTTAGTGAATGTCCGTGGACATTTTAGATTAAAATATTATATTTCCTCATCTTTAAATTATATTTTAGCTGGAATGGAGACAAGTAATCTACCAGATACAGAGTTGAAAACACTGGTTATAAGGATGCTCAATGAACTTAGGAAAAGAGTAGAGGAACTCAGTTATAACTCTAACAAAGAGATAGAAAACATAAAAAAGAGCCAGTCAGAAATGAAGAATACAGTAACTGAAATGAAAATTACCTTAGGAGGAATCAAGAGTAGATTTGATGAAACAGAGGATTGAAGCAGCAATTAAAAAGATAAAGTGGCAGAAAAACCCAATCAGAACAGCAATAGAAAAAAGAATCCAAAAACATGAAGATAGTTTAAGGTGCCTCTGGGATAACATCAAGCATGCTAACATTCTCATCATAGGAATACTACAAGGAGAAGAGAGAGAGCAAGAAATTGAAAATCTATTTTTAGAAATAATGACAGAAAACTTCCCTAACCTGGTAAAAAAAAAATAGACATACAATCCCAGGAAGCTCAGAGAGTACCAAACAAAATGGACCCACAGAGGCTTACACCAAGACACATCATAAATAAAATGCCAAAGGTTAAAGACTAAGAGAGAATCCTAAAAGCAGCAAGAGAAAAACAGTTAGTTAACTACAAGGGAGCTACCATAAAACTGTCAACAGAAATTTTCTCAACAGATTTCTCAATTGAAACTTTGTAGGCCAGAGGGACTGGTGAGAAATATTCAAAGTAATGAAAAGCAAGGACCTATAACCAAGATTACTCTACCCAGCAAAGCATTCTTTTAGAACTGAAGGGCAGATAAAGAGTTTCGCAGGTAAGAATAAGCTAAAGGAGTTCATCATAACAAAGCCAGTATTACAAATGTTTGAGGGACTTCTTTAAGAAGAATATTGTTTCGAAAACGTGAATAAAGAATGCTAATAACTACATACCTATCGACAAGTATCTCAAATGGAAAAGAATTAAGTGCTCCAACCAAAAGATATAGTGGCTCTGAATGGATAAGAAAACAAGACCCCTACATATGCTGCATACAAGAAACTCACTTCAGATTAAAAGGCACACAGGGACTAAAAGGAAGGGGATGGAAAAAGATATTGCCTTGATGGACCTAGTGGGTATGATGCAGAATGACATGTCAGAGAAAGAGAAATATCACATGATTTTATGCATATGTGGAATCTAAAAAACAAAGAATGAAACAAAACAGAATCAAACTCATAGCTACACAAAAGATTTTAATGGTTGCCAGATGGGAAGAGAGTTGGGGAGGTAAAAAGAGGAAGAGATTAAGTACAAATGGTAGTTACAAAATAGTCATGAGGATGTGAAGTATAGCATAAGGAATATAGTCAATAATATTGTAATAACTATGTATGGTGTCAGATGAGCGCTAGGAGTGATCACTTTGTAACATATAAATGTTTAATCACCATGTTGTATACCTCAAAGTAATACAATATTGCATGCCATCTGTATTTGAAAAGAATTTTAAAAATTCGTCTTTGATATTTTGAAGTTTCAATATAATGTCTAGGTTTAGATTTATTTTTATTCATATTGTTTAGAATTTGGTGAAACTTTTAATCTGTATGTTTTCAATCTTTCTCAATTATCATAAATTTGGAAAATTCTGTTCCCTCATTTTGAACTCCAATTAGATATATATATTGCAGCCGCCTCTTAGTTTCTCTCTTAACTATTATTTCATTGTATTCTTTTATGTTTTTGTACTGTATTTTATAAATTATACAAGATTATTTTCCAATTCACTAATTTCTCTTTGATTAAGTCCAACCTATATCTTACCTCATTTATTGATTTGTTTTGTGGCTTGTTTTCCTAATTATATATACTTTTTATTTCCAAAATGTATTTATATCCACTTGTTCCTATTTCATTTTAGCTACTTTGCCTACTTATATTCTTTCCCATGTTCTTCTTCCCTCTCTCTCACTAATATTATTCTTTCCTTTATCTCTTTGAGGATCCTAAATATACTAACATACTATTATTAAAGTTTTTTTTTTCATATCAATATATTATTTTCATTTTATCTGGAATAAATTTATTATCTAATGGTTGATTTTGTCATCTGTCTTTCTTGATGCATTTGGAATTTTTGTTTTCAGGTTTACTCTGAATGGTAGTTTGGTGTTAGTATTTTTCTTACTCTCTTTATATGGTCACTTATCCCCGTGAGGCACTTTTGGAGTTGCCTCCACCTGATTCACTGGAGCTCCAGGTTTTATGTCAATTGCTCAAAACTCCCATCAAGTAATGACACTGAGGTATTATTATTCCAGCCACAGAGGCATGAGTAGCTTCAACCAGGCCTTAGCTATAGGGTACTCTTATTCCAAGTTTAACCTATAGTTGTCAAACCCCAAGCTCTCCTCCAATGAAACCTGATTCCTTATTTTAGTCCATTGCCAAGCAAGCCCATTGCTTTTGTCCAATTACTGCTTTGAATTTCTGCTTTATTTCTGCTCTACAGAGATTTTTTTTTTATCATTTTTGAACTTGATTTGGTTTCCTTAATTTTACCTTATAATATTTGATCTATGGTCCCTACTTATCTATTGGGAAAGACTTTATTTTATTTTATTGTTTTTATTTTCCCTTGATCTGATTTATATATCTATTTAGAATACCCTATTGTATCTGATATGTTTATACAAACTACCTCCAAATTTTCCTGGCTTAAGAAGGAATATAAATTAATAATATAGGGAGATAAATAAATAATACAATTATATTTTATCTATATATTGTTGTGTTTGTTAAGGCATCGAATCTCCCTCACATTAATCCTGTATGTTTGTTTGCCAAAACCAGATTTTCAGATAACTGTCCAGAAGTGTTTCTGGATTGGCCTACCTCCTTGGTCAAATCCTGGAGCTTGCTGGTGGCTGTGGAGCCTCTATCTATCTTTGCATCCAAAGATACAAACACATCCATTATGATCTTTTTAAATTATTATTTATGCCTACAGCACTTGGTTTTCCTAGTTGGTCTCCCATCCAAGTCCTAACCAGGCCCGAGTCTACTTAGCTTCCAAGATCAGACATCAGATTCGTTCAGGGTGGCATGGCCATAGACCATAGACTGTACCTCCACTGGGGCACGAACCCAGGACCTTCTGTGTGTAAAGCAGATGTGCTAACCACTACACTATGGAACCATGTCCTCCATTATGAATTTTGATCTTACCATTTTGACCGTATAAAACTTGGGAAACTTGATTATTCATTCAACAGACATCTGTTGGGTGGTTTATTATGTGTCAGGTACTTTGGTAGGCTTATATAGATCAATGAGATAGAGCCATCCCTACCTTTGATGAACCCCATGTCTAGTCAGGGAGAAGGAGAAGTTAATAAGCAATTTCACATGTTGTCTTAAATGTTATGATAAAACAATGATGTTATCTAGGTATTGTGGTTGGCTACATAGAAATTATAAAGGACAACCTTAAGTAAAAGTTTCCCGAGCTGAACCTCACAGGACAAGTATAATTTTTCCAGGTGAATAAAGAGGTAGAAGTGCATGCCTGTCAAAGAGAACAACTATGCAAGAAGCAGAAACCATTGTGTCTATTAGTAACTGGAGAGGAGTCTAAGGGGAAAGGTAAGAGATTAGATTAGAGAGGTGGGCAGAGATCAAATTATGAAGGGCCTGCGCACTCTGTTCTTGAGTGAATTTTTTCCTGAAAGTAGTAAAGAGTAATTTAGAAATTTTAAGCAGAAGAGTGGCATAATTAAATGTGGATTTTAGTAATATCACTCCAGATTGTAAGAACTTTGGGATAGATACAGGAAATGGAGAGAATATGGATTCTGGCAGCAATTAGAGGAGCTGGAGAGGATGAAATGGATTAAAGAGATGTTTAGGAGGTATACATTACTGAGCTTGGTGATGGAGAGGTTTGAGGGGTCTGAGGAAAGGAAGGAGTCAAGGAAAACTCACAATTCTATGGATTTTGTAATTAGATAGAGAGTATATTATCATTGAAAATAACAAAGAGGAGCAGATTTGTGGGAGGGTATGCAAGCTTTGAAAGGCAAGATGAAAAGGCTGTTGATAACAGTGGCCCTTTAAATATATACGAGTTGTCAGAATTACCTCGAGGATAAGGCAAATGTAGGCAATTGGTCTGTTTTACATGTGTCATCTTTATAACAAATAAAGTCCCTTCTCATAGACCCCTCAAGCCCTGCCATCACTTTTAAAAGAAGATGATAAGACCTGGAATTATTGTTCCAAAGAAGAGAAGATTTGTGACAGTATTCCTTTCTCTTTTGAAGTGCAGTGGGATTACATTACATACACCTTTACAGGTTGTATCAGGCCCCTTCTCAGTCAAATTACCACATTTAAAAAAAAAGCCTGACATCAGCCCAGTTAACATATAACATGGAAGTCTGACCTATTCTCCAAGAACTTTCTACAGCAAGGGAAAAACTAGAGAATGATAACCAGTGTGTATTAGGTCTACTAAACAACAAAAAATGAAATATGCTTTGGTTAAACAAAGAGCTTTTGATTAGACACAAAGGAGCTGTCCATGAGGATCTTGGCTAAATGCAGATATGGTTTACTCAAGGTGTCAGGGAATCTCTAAGAATAGAATAAACATTTGTTTTATTGGGAAAATTTTAAGATAGCTTAGTAAAAGCATCAAAATTATTTAGTGTCCCTTTTACTGTCCTCAGTATGTAATACAAAATCTTAGCATGGCTTGCATAGCCCATCATGATTTCTTCCCTGATTACATCTTACCTCCCACTTTTCTCCAGCTCCAACCTATTGAGTTTTCACTCTCTCCAAAGCTCCTTGTTCTCTCCCTTTGGGTCTTCTCACTATTTGGAAACTCTTCCTCCTGCCTTGTACTTCTGTTGCCCCTGATTCATCCTTCAAGTCTCACCTAGATATTCCTTTCTTCAGGAAACCTTTACTGATCTAAATTATAGATGTACCTTCTATGTGCTCATGTTCAATAAATGTGTTTTAAGGGCCTACTATGTGTCAGGCACCTTGTTAAATTCTGACAAAAAAATTAACCTGCCTAATAGAGTCTATTGGGGGCAGAGAGACAATAAACAAGTCAACCAATGGTATTACTATAGGTGAAAATGTCCTAAATGTACTAAAATAAAATATACTAAATGTGTACTAAAATATCTACCAGCAATATAACATGAAGAACAAAAACATTTGTTTCTCTTTTAACAGTCAGAGGTGAATGTTCCAGGTCAATAAGAAGCTCAGCTTTAAGCAGTTGTGCAAAACCCCAGACTGAGAGTGGCTCTGCCATCTTCAATGCATGGCTTCCAAAGTCACTCCAATCCAGTGGTGTCCAATAAATGTTTTATCTATATATGTGTTGTCCAATGTAGTAACAACTAGCCATATGTAGCTATTGAACACTTGAATTGTGGCTAGTATGACCAAATAAATGAATTTTAAAAATTAATTGAAATTTGAATTTAAATAGCCACATGAAGCCAACGAGTGGCTGTCATATTGGACAGGGTAGCCTTGTAGCCATTCCAGCCAGTGGAATGAGAGAAAAAGTGGAATTCTATAGCCTGGGATCTTTTCTTAAGCAAGTGAGGCCCGCGGCTTCTGCTCACATTCCACTGTACCTACTGCATTTCATTGCATCTAAGTTGACATAAGTTATTAAATGGATCATGATTTTATATGCCACTAAGAAAAACAAAATATGCTATCAATTAAACCATTTTAATGCTTTGGAAAATCAAATCAACTTTTAATTTTATACGCATTGAAAGAGACTTTTAAATATAAGTATACCTGAAATAAATTATAAGTAAAACCAATTCCTTAAACTTCTTTGCAATGAGTCTAACTCTTCTGAAAGATTTTTCGACTCAGAATTGCTGATATCTATGGTTTTCCATGGAATATTTTTCTCTATGGCCATGAAAACATCAGTGATATGGAATTTCTTAAAAGAGTGCTTTACTATTGTATCCAGGATTTTCTTCCACGATGTAGACACCTATTTGGCAAGTTCTGATTCTAGTGCTTTACCATTTGATCAAATTAATAGTATTTTTTAACCTAAATTGAAACAAACATTGCCAGAAGTTGAGATATTCACTGTGTTAACAATGGCCCTGCTCAACACCCAAGTTGGTCACATCAGCCTCTCATAGCTTTGAAACATTTTTTGTCTGTTCTGAAGGATTTGACAATTTCTGCTTTCAATTGCACTGTTTGGCATGAGATAGGCAATCCCTTTGCTTGTATCCCAGAAGCGAAACAAATCTACTTGTAGACATCTTCCTTCCTTAGGTCTTATAAACACTTGGCTATTGCTTTGCAAGAAAATATGAAATTGCTGTCATTCTTCCAATGATGAATATTTGCTTCACTAATATCAAATTTATGTCCCATTGCTCTGTTTACACACTTCTCTGTGTACATTATACCTTTTCATTTCAATGCTAAATCATAGTATAATCTTTCTGAAGACATTTAAACAATTCAATTTAGCATGTGTAGCATCGGCAAACACAGATCTCAATTGAAGTGATGACAATATGAATAGCTATGACCAATGCTGTATATATGAGGATAATGACAACCATTTCACAACTTCCATATAGCCAACAGAAATGGTAACATGTCATTGATTGGGGGACAGGAGTCAGTGCCAGGACAAACAAAAACCAAAGCCAAGCAAGTTATTGGTGAGCTAAGAGGATTCTGGCCTGTGGTGAAATAGAAGAAAACACCACACATGGGCAGAGAGAGGCAAAAATGAGAGCCCATGATAGTCTTGATAAAAAGGAAGGAGGGACTGAGAGAGGAAGGGAGAAAGGGATAAAGAAAGAGTGTTTTCTGAAGACCTCTCAGCTTCAAGTACATGATTATACATATATGTACACATATACACACATGTGCACATGCATACACACAAGCATATACATACATGTGTGTTTGTGTTTTAATCAACCAATTCTTATTTGAGCTAGTTCAAGTGGGTTTCTGTATTTGCAAACAAAGACTGTAACAGTAGCCTTTTAAGACCTGTTTCAGTTCAAGGACTGACCTTCAGAAAAAGTCCCCAAAAGCTGATCTGACCGCAAAGGAAACTGCATCATTTGGGTCAGTTTGAGGGATCTGACTAAAGAAGAAACATGAATTTTATGCAGCTTACTATGAGCTGACACTCAAGTACATACGCTCTATAGGATTTCACCCATGACTAACAAGCCTTTTAATCATGGCAAGAAGACACGGAGATTTTTCAAACATGCTTTTGCAGTACCCATATTTAGTGTTCTTGACCCTGTTTTCTTGCCAGACTGTGAGGAGCATTTGCTCCTTTTCAAGCAGTTGTCAGATTAATATTGAATCAATTGCCTTCTGATATTTAGTAGCACTGAATAAATGGGATGTCAATTTTTCTGTTCAGAACCATTCCTCTGGTGTACCTCATTCTGTTTCTGTGAAAGCCTCTGGGAACCTCTGAACACCAACTAGCATGTCCCCTGAGTTCTGTGATATCCCCCTCTCTGCTGCAGAGGAACTCTGTGGCTTGAGGAGATGCGGGATGCTGATGCTGATGCTACTTTTATTAAAGTGATGTCCAAAATGAGTCATGAAGGTGAGAGAGCAGAGCTGCATTAGGGACACTGGGGTGGGGGACTTTGCCAGGTGAGAGCTATTTAATAGACCAGCCACATTAAAGAAAGGCAGTGATGCAGTGAAAGGAGCCTAATGAGCAGAAGTGAGGATATCATATCTAAAGAGAAAAAAATAATAATGAGCTGCAAAATATCCCTTAAGGTGAGATCGCCAGCCTTCTGCAAGGAGGTATCAGCCTATAGGTAAAAAAGGCTCAGGTGGCCCTTATCGTTGTATGGTAAACAGAAGTCTTGTGGCCAATTAGAGGCTGAGCTGGATGTGAGATTTGAAGACCCAGAATTATGTCAGTGATTCTTTGGAGATTTTCACACCCAAGACCCTAGTTTTAATTCTCAAAGGTAACAGGAACATAATCAACCTGCGACTAAAAATTAGGAATATTATCATAAAAACAACCCTCCTAGTATCTATGCAGCAGATGGACATCTGGATGTGAGTTCTAAAAAACCTTAGGGACTGGTGCTCCAGAATTCTTTTAAAGTTGTCCTCAGGGGCCATGCCATGGGGCTTCCTGGAGGGCAAAACCGCCTTCTAATTAGATCCTCCAGGACTTCCTGTAGGGCAAAACCACCTTCTAATTAGATCCTCCTGGTTTTTCAATAATGACCCCTCCTACAATGGAATCCGAGCTGGGCATGCCCTACTCATGATCCTATTTGTTTCACATTTATATGGGATAGCCAGGCCAGATTTTGGTACATCTGAGTGAGAAAAAATATTAAACACGAAGCATTACTACTTACTAATATGAAGGAAATAAAAGAAAATTTGGTTCCTACCCATGTAAAAACCTATTCCACACAGACGCTGAATCACTTACAGAGTAACTTTTCAAGTTCACAAAGTAGGAAAGCAGAGGACACCTGTGCTTCCTGGATTATGAAGGAAACAGGACAATGAAACAATATATAATGAAATTGCACAAATAATACAGCCTCGTAATAATATGTCTTTATTTCTTACCAATGTTTTCTTCAGTATTTTCTAAATAGGTGCTCACAGCAAGCCTATGAGACAGACAGGGTTAGTATTATTCCACCATTTTACATTTGGGAAACTGAAGTTCAGGGGGATCAAGTCAGGAATTCTTAATCTCTTATCTACTGGGGTACAAAGATAACTAGAATTCATATGTATGATGCACTCCCATGATCATATCTAAATTTAATTCACGTTTTTAGGGTAAACTTTTATGGATGGAGCGAGTAAGACAAGGTTAGGCATTATAGTCATAAAAATGTAATAAATATGTAAATAATGAAATCAACTATTAAAAAATATCAAAATTTTATGAGTGATGCCAAATCAGGGCTTATAATATTACTATACAATTTTGATCAATCAAACAATCCACAGAGCTATTCATGATCCAATGATAATAGTGCATGTTCTCTTAATATTTATTATTTAACAAATTACCCCAGAACTTAGTAGCTTGACACAATAGCAATTACTTTTCACTATTCCTGAGGACAATTCAGGCCTGGGATCTCTCATGCAGTTGCAATCAGATAGTGGCTGGGGCTGAAACAACTGAGGTTTCTCCCCATGTAATCTCAGGACTTCTCCATATGGTCTTGCCTCATGGGCTAGTTTGGGCTTCCTTACAGCGCAACAGCTCAAAGATTCAGCCTGTGTTTTCCAGAGAGTAAGGAAGAAGGTGCATTACCTTTAATGACATACACACATTCTATTGGTCACAAGCAAGTCACAGATCCCACCTAGTTTCAAGGGAAGAAGACAGACTCTCACCTCTCTGTGGGAGAAGCGTCCAGATCACATTGTTGATGAACATGTGAGAGTTATTGTTGCAGCTACCTTTGGAAAATAAAATCTGCCACGGTATATATTGAACATAAGGTTATAATTAATTTTGTGCCCCTGAGGTTTATATGAGGAAAATATATGCTCAAAGTTTCTCTAATGGAAATTATTTTTGAAAAAATGAGTCCTTATTTGGTCTAGACTTTCATTCTATAGGTAAAATCAATAAAGCAGTAAGCAAACAAATTGAAATAAAAATATAAATAAATCTCATTTTATCATTTAATATCACAAAAAATAGGATTTATAGAGAATTAACATCTTATTAACATGAAAACCATTTTACAATTTCACTTATGTTATCACTTTGTCTGCCTTTCATTTGGAAATTAACCATTGTATTATAGAAATGTTCCTAAGATCCTTTTCACTCAGGTGCAGTATAGAAGCCCATATACCACTGTTCCCTCTCTTGTCTTATCTTGCAGTTTTCTTTTTGAAAATTTATTATAGTGTGAAATTTAAAGGGAAATGGAAAAAATTGTAGAATTACAACTCATAGATGTTATAAAAATCAATAATCATTATAACTAATACTGATGGAGCAGTAACTGTCAGGTTTGGCTGAGACATGGTTTAAGAGTTTCACAAACTTTTCTACCTTGAGAGCTGTATTAGCTATGGAGAAAGAATATAGAACCCTAAGTCCTTGGACACATAGTCCCAAGCATCCTCAAGTCTATGAGTGATTAAAAATTTATGCACATATTACTTTCTCTTCTGGAAGGAATTGGTGTTTGTGTTTTAATATAAAAAAGATGTTTTTGATGTCATCAGTTAGTCTATCACATGGCTTTAAACTCTTCTGCATAGCCCCTCATATCAGCTTGACAGGCAATGGATATTCATGTTTAGTTCCCAGATGCTGGCTATAATTTCTCTAATGGTTTCTCTTCTTTGAGAAAACAGATAAGAATATAGATAAATTAGAATGATGTAATTATTGCCATTACTTTGAATTCACTCTAATTTGTGTATTTTATATTGCTTTCAAACTTTAGTACTTAGGTATTATTGCTAAGTAATTACATGAGGCACACTTTACAGTGATTATGATACTCTGGAATGTTCTAGGTACCTCTGCTAAGAATTACTGGGATTCACGACTAGCCAAGGTCATATGGTTAATTAATAACAGTGCTGATATTCAAACCCTATCTTTGGACTCCTTATCTTGTGTTTCCTCTGCTACATTTTAGAGACATAAAAACTACTAACAGAAATTTACATTCCTAAAGAAGGTCGGAGACCAACCGTAGGTGTAAAATAACATTTTGCAAAGAAAGTGAATTTGACAACTTATGCTATGTTATTTACACATTTAATTATTTATTTATTCCTGAGAGGATTAAAGAAGAAATGCATGATGTGAAGAGTCTATTTTTAAGCCAAGCCAGATTTCACTATATCTGTCCCTCCTAGTTCAGCAGCAGTGCCACTCCATGCTGATCCCCACACTCTATGCCCAAGGGGCTATGCAGGTGCTGGTGATGCTGGGACTCTGCTGAACCTTGATATAATGAAGCATAAATGTCATATCATGGGTCTTGAAAAGCAAAGAGTGTTATAAACAATTGGGGTGAGGGTTCCACAACAAGATTGCTTGAGTCATATAGTGTTGTAGAATTTAGTTATAGTTGCTTCAGTTCTCAATGGTAAAGGTTGGGGGGCATTCACATATACAGGGTGACAGAGTCCTACCACTGCTTGTCATAATATTGTACCCAGAAACCATAATTGCCTCAGAGGTGTAGGTCCTGTTGTTCAATGGGCTTCACTTCTTTCCTATGGAGAAGTCCTTCTCAAAGGATCTGTGTCCCTCCATGAGATCACACTTCTACCAGGGACCTTCTAAATAAATATCATATATATCCATGTATCTGAACCACAAGATTATATTACCCATGAAATTTCTTAGCTCCTATTAAAACAGTGGATACATATACAGTGATGGGGTTAGGGGGTATCACATGACCTCATTTACCATGAACTTCCAAGTCCCAACTTTGTATCATCTAATAGAGCTTGTCACACTGACTTTAGGAAGATGCTTGGTGAAGGGTCTGAGAGAAAGAGAGAGAGAGAGAGAGAGAGAGAGAGAGAGAGAGAGAGAGAGAGAGAGAATGAGAGAGAGAGCAACTGGTGCTAGGACAGAATTGTTAAACCAGCTCATTGCACGTACTTGAAAATCCACTAAAAATATTGAACAAAAAAATGCAGACTACATGCCACCTGGGTGTCATTGCTGTTGTTGCTTGCTGTTTTTCCTTTTTAAAAAATCTTCTTTTTGTGCTAGCAAAAAGGCTCAAGATTTTAGAAAAATCATGGAAGCCAGGATTTCAATTACAATTCTCCTTAACTTATCTGGCTAATACTTCCCCCATCCCAATCCTTGGTCCTTCGTGTTTTCTGAAGGGTTAGGCCAGTTAGAAAGTCTCCCAGAGACTTTCCAACACTAATAAGCTGGGTTTCTGTTAACTTGTGAATTCTGAAAAGTGATCATAATTGTGAGGTTTCAGCTCAGTTACCCCCAGTAATGTCTCCTGTGAACTCCACAGGAGTGCAGTTGGCAAATTGGCAAGTTGACTCCTGTGGAAAATACACTGAACTCTTAAGTCTCTAATGTAGGGTCCCTGCAGAATATTGGAACTTAGACCTATTCGGTGCATGTCCTTTCATAATTCTTAATAGACAAAAACAAAAAGAAATACCTGGTTTTCTGCTACCTTTGAAAAAGTCTGAAAGAAAGAGAAAGCAGGCCATCTGTAATAAGGAGGTAAAAACTCATATTCTAGAAACAAATTCCCCAAAATTGTGAGGAAAATAACAGTGGTTGTTTTGAACCTTCTGCCAAGTTAATAGACTAAGCCAAATGCCTTTGTGGCACAAATTTTATTGAGACTGTCAACAGAGCAATAGAGTAGTGCAGTGAGTTGCTAAGGAGAAGCCTTGAATGAGGCAAGTGTCTGCTGACCTTGCACTTGAGTCCCAAGACCCCAGGGGCCCCCAGTTCAGGTAAGGGTCAACAGGAGTGTAAGGGGAAAGGGCTTATTTTGGTATTAAATTATCGAACTTTAGGTTTATAGGGCTTCAGGAACACTCTCTGGTGACAATCAAGGGATCAGTTCTTTCTTTAGAAAGTCCAGGGTTTCACATCAGGAAGGGCTTTCCTATCTTCCTCAAGAAAATATTCCAATTTCCTAAATAGCACCAAAATTATTTGGGTTTTCCAAGTCTAAAATTTAAAAAAAGCTTATTATATTTAAACTCCCTTTCTCCATTTTTCTGCTCTATCACTTCTTAGTCATCCACCAATACCCAGCTCAATGACACACACTCCTGGAATTCCCCAGTTCCCCAGATAGGAAGATGAATTTCAAGAGATAGTCTCTTCTCCCAGAGCACTGAAATATCATCATAACCCACCCTTCTGTTATAAAGCAGATGACATTATATCTTAACTATTTGCTCATATTTTTATGTCAGTCGACATGTTATGATTGCAAGTATTCAAAAACAAAGCGAAACAAAACACTGGCTTAAGCTAAAATTAGAATGTATTGGTTTGTGTCACTAAAAATTCCACCTTCAATTGCAGCTTAATTCAGCTGCTGGACAATGTCTCCAAGATCTATTTGAGTGGAGCTCCATTCTCAGTTTTCCTGTGCTCTCTGGCTTTTATGTCATTCCTCAGGAGCTTCAAGCTTAAATAATCTCAGAACTCCTGCCAAGAAGAGAAAAATATTTCTTTTCCCCTGAAGTTAGAGTCAAAATCTTTGACATGAATCTTCTTGATCCTGATTGACCCGGCTTGTATCATGTACCCATTTCTAAACAATTGCAGTACTCTGGAGGATGGAAGTCTCTACTTGGTTTAAAATGTCACATGTCCCGTTCATAAAGTCCAGAAGTGGAGGTGAAATTCTTGAAACTTGTAGGCTGAGAGCAACAGAGGGAGTAGTTTTTACTGTAAATGAAGGGTTCACTGATGCTGAACTGAAAAAATAAGACATGTCCCTCTGTGTACTATGAGCTCCTCAGCCCATAGCATTGTGTTTGGCATATAGTAGGCACTTAACAAATACCGACTGGGTTTGTGAATGAGAAAGAGAATGAATACGGCCTGGCCCTACTCTTCTTCTTTCCACCCTAATCCACTGCAAAAATATCCACCCATGGAATTGGAAACCATCAGTCTTCTAGGGATTGGGGTTATAACAGTTGACTTTTTTCTACACTCTTCTTGCTCCTACAACTCTAGCCAATATAACTTTGATGGGTCATGATTGAATTGCTTTTGTTAAGAAGCTACAGAAAGAAATTGTTTCTTGCTAATATTCTTGAAGGATTTTCCACAAGATGATTAAATTACTGCTAATCTAATAGGGCACCATACTAATGGTGATGTTAATAATATTATGTGATTCTTCCAGCTGTCACATTTCTCACTGAATAAAAAATTTTGAAAATTTTCTTTCTGACAAGTTTTAAATGACCAAGATATTGATGCAGCTATTTGTGTTATTCTGTAGCCACCTCATAGCCCATTCATAAAAACAAATGAATGAATAAAAACATTGTATTCCTATTAAGGTAGTGGAATTATGAGTGTTTTATTTCCTTCCTTATGCTCATCCGTATTTTCACTTTCTCTGCAATGAGAATTCATCAATTTGTACTTTGAATAATTTTTTGAAAGGGAGAACTTTACAGGAGATTCTATTCTCATCTACTTAATTATCACTTTGGGGCAGATTCCTTTCACACTGAGGTGGATCGAATTCAGGGGCACTTTGGTGAGACTAGGGAGCACAATCCCAAGGCCCAAGCCTATCCCTAACATGTACAAAAATTCAGGTCACAAGGACAAATGGAGGCTTGCATACCATATGTCTAACTACTTACAAGGTATAACTAAGATTTTAAATTGTTAAGTAAAATATATCCACCCTTCTACCTTGACAAGTATACCTTCACAATGATCTAGAAATTCAGCTTCGATTTTAGAATTCTTTGAAGCCTCAGAGTTGTTCACTGGAACATGATGGCATGGGAGGGTGGACCTCTGTCCCTTGGGACACTGTCCTTTTTCTGCCCCTGGCCTCAGCCCACATTGCAAGAGGCCTCATGAGCCTCCATGTCCAAGCTCCATCACCCCACTTTAAAATAGCCACTCTTGAGCACTTCTTGGGGCTATGAGTATATATCAGCTGTGTAGTCTATCCTCAAGGGAAAGGCCTATGCAAGCCCTAGGAACATTTCTTTGATCCTCTTAACTCTTCACTCCATGAGGAAGGGTGTAGCTAGAGAAATGCCAGAGTGAGATCTTTTAAAGTATGAGGCACAGGGCAGGGCACCTCTTATCTGGGGCCATGAGAGGAACTGTTCATGACTGAGGCTACTGTATCACAGGTAAGATGGGGTGGCCCCTGTAATTATGACTGCTGCTTCAGGGATACCCCCATTCACCACACACGTACACACACAAACACACACACTCACTCACACTCACACGCCATGTTCTCTGTCTCAGAAATGATTTGTATATTAAAAAGAAACCTGTCCTCAGATGGGACCATTGTTGAATGTAGAAGCTACTTGTCAAAAAGCCACATGAATGTGAGTGCTCTCTGGTCCTGGGTCCCTAGGTCCTTAAGAGTCTTGATAAGAGATCAGCCCACAGTGACCAAGACAAGTACCAACTGAATTTTCAAAGTTGTAAAAATGTTGTTGCTACCTTATCTGTATTCCTTCAACCATCACCGCTGTGGTCCTTGTCAACATCATTTTTTGAGCACTTCAAGCTCTCTATCTAATGGAACCTTTTTGTTGGAGCATGGGCAAATCAGAAGCTCCAAGAGATTGATGCTTCCAGGAGCAGTTCTCAGCTAATAATGGGTGGAGATGGAGGATAATTACCCCAGCTTCCTCATCTCTCCACTGGGGTCATTTTGAGGCATGATCTCTCCAACCTCTCCAAGAGGTGCTCAGCGGGATCAAGTCTCAGTTGTCTACAGTGGTAGCCTAATCATTAATGCACCCATATGTCAGTTTCATTTCATTCCCTGTCACACTTCTCCACTTCTCTACCAGTATTTCCTGGAATATTTTTCTTAGATAGTTCTCTAATGAACTCTTTACACCCAATTTATTATCTTGGGGTCTGCTTCTGGGCAATACAACTCAAGACAGCTGTCTATTTCTGGTTCCATTGATTTCTTACTGCTATGGCATATCATGCACTGTTCTCCTCATTTGGCAATTATCATCTCAGTTTTACAGTTGAGGAAATAAAGGGTCAGTGAAATCAAATAACCTTCCTGAGCTCTCACAACAAGAAAGCAACAAAGACAGGGTTTAAACCAAGTGATCAGACTCCAGAACCAAAATGATTGATCATTTAGCTCTAATTGCATTATATGTGGTCAAAATGCCCATGCTTAGCTTGAGCTTAGATTCAAACTGAAGAGCAGTACAGGGTTTAGGAATCAGGTTGGAAACCTCAATCTACCATTTTCTAGCATCTGACCATGCTCTTCCTTATACATTGGAATAACAGTAGCTATCTTAAACGTCATTCTACATCCACAGTGCTTTTCACTGTGCTGGGCACACAGGACATGCCTGTGCATGTGTTCATCAGCTTCCTTGTTCCCTCCTTCTCTCCATCAGGCCCCTTCCCTGGGCTGACAGAAGGATGAGGAATAGCAGAGGGGAATGCAGCCTCAAAAGCCTGTTGTTTCTAGCAAGTATCTGGCTAATTTATTTCAAAAGGTTTTGCTTCTATGACGTTTAATAGAGTTGATGAGTATTAAAGGAATCATTTAATCTTCATTTGAATGTGAGCAGTAAATGTATTTTGGAGATTATATTCATTCCCCAGTGATTCCAAGTACTTTCCCATTCCAAAGCTGATTTTCAATCATCAGAGCAGAGGTTTTTCAGCTTTGTGGAGCTTTCTGAATGAAAAGTAGGAGTTTCAAAGGTGATGTTTAGCCTCAAGCAAGGTGGCAGTTTCCTTCTAGGCTTAGGGACACAGTCACAGGTATGCAGACACATGGCCCCTTCCTGACTAATGTATTCCTGTCCTAAGCTGTTCCCCAATTGTATGAAGCTTCAAGTCTCTGTAAAACAGGCTTCAGCAGCACAGGACTTAGAGACAGATCATCCTCCCCTTCGCAGCCTGCTGGTTCTTCCACTTTACTGTTCCCAATGGAAGGTCAGTCAAATCAGCTAAAGGTGAAGTGGGTAAGATTTGTCTGGGGAGGAATTTCACCAAGTGACTTTTAATAGCTTGGAATTGGGTTAAACTCATGAAGAAGGAAGGAAAAGATGACTTACTTGGCAGCAAATACACATAGTATTACCATGTGTAGTACTACACTTTCACAACCCGTAAGCATTTAGGATGTGCATGTGGCTTCAAGGGTGGGAAGAATTTGTGCTCCCTGACAAAAGCAATTCAGTCTTTTGCTAGGCCCAGCAGCATCTTAGGAAGGGTTTGTAGTTTAGGGTTTTTCCTCTTGGATAGCAAAACACCCCCAAAGTAGAGCAGAACACTGGTTGGCTAGTGATACAATAAGTATGCATTGAGTTCAAAAGTTTCCAAGGGTGTTTGGTGGGCCTCGTGCCTTCCCACACTGAGTCTTCTTATCTTCACAGGCACACACTGAGACTTGTTTTTCAAATGAAAACCCATAGTTGGAGAGATTAAAAAATGGACCAAATTTTAGTTCTCGTTGATATTCAAACCCAAACCTTTCTTTCCGTGACCTAACCTGTGCTGGTTCTCAGACCTTGCACCATCTGTTGACCAAGAATGAGAAGACCTGAATTCAAAGTTAGCTCCAGCACTTATTTGGCCTTGACCAAGTCACTTATTCTGTTGAACATCCAGTTCTATCTGTAACATGGGAATAATAGTGCTGATTTATATCTATTATAAGATTGTCACAAGGAGAAAATACACGACAAAGTAACTTAAAGGTGGTTAAGTGGTATTTAAATATAATGCATTGTCATTTATTGATGACGGTGATAATGACAACAATGATAGTAATCATTGGATCACAAGAGATGCCCAATTGGAGAACACTTCAAGTAAGGACACTCAATTGCATGAAGGTCTTCATATGATGTGGTATTTGGGAGGATGCTGCTAATCAAGTAGAAAGAGAAAGCCAGATGCCAGGAAATCAAAGGCAACGTAGGGTAGGAAGAAATGCAGACACATTCGAGTATTCTGCTGTAAACTCAGATCAAGAAGCAAGAAATTTGGCAATAGCTGAAGGGTCAGCTGGGTCATAGGCCAGCAAGGCAGCAAAGGAGCGGGCAGGGGAGAAGCTAGATGGAATATGGGCCCTGAGCAGCAGTGAGATCTGAGTGTTTTTGTTAGCTGTCAGCTTCAGGTCATAGTTTTGAACAGCAAACAAGCAGCCCTATGCCAAAAACATCTGGGCCTGCTCTGGGACAAACCTCCAGCTGCAAGAGTATATGGAGGTTGAGTCTTACAATATTTATGGACTTCAGATGCATGCCTTCTGGAGCTCCATGAGGCAAAAGCACATTCCAAGTGCATAAAGGCTGAGTATCTCTCTGTGAAATACCATGGGAGACTTCAGTTAAGAAGGTCTCACCTGAGGCTGGGTGGTTACAGATGGAGATGAGGAGTTCAGAGCCGCAGGCCAAGTAAGCTCTTGGGTGAGGCCTTGAGTTGTTCACTCAAGGATTTTATTTAATGTAGCTAATTAGTGTCCTCCTGTGGAAGTATGAGTGTAGCTGTTCATTGACTTTTTCTCCCCTGTGAAAATTTGAACTCCTCTGAATGACAGAAATAGGTTACCCTTGTTTCTGAAGGTGCTAGAACAAAATCCAGCCTTTCATTGGTGTTTGTTATACAAAAGGTGGCTTGTTCTCAGGGGCTGGGGTAACTTCAGTGCCTTTGGCCCCAGACCTTGATCTCAAGCCTTTTGGCACAGAGAGCTGACAAAGGAGTGACTGTAAGAAATTATAAAAGACCACAGTTTGCTGAAGGTGAAAGGGTAAAAACAGGAACTTTTGTCTTTTAGGGGCCAGGAGGAACCAAGTAGGGCATCTTGGGTGTGAGTTTAATCTGCCCCTGACTCTGATAAGGTGTTCCTTCTCCAAATACATTATTATCTTTCCACACCAATCCTTCAACCGCTGAGAGGACCAGGGGCCCTGTGGAGGCTGTGAGGGAAGCACCAGGAGAGCAGAAATCAGGCATTTTACATTGTAAGACAAGTTTGGCTTCTTGTGGGGAAAACTGAGATGAAAGTAGATCATTGAGGTGGCCAGTTCACCAAGGGTGAGGTTCCTCAGAAAAGGGAAAACACTCCCGGCAGCACTTATCAATGAGGAGAGAGGAATGGGACATCCTGGTAAATGTGAAGACAGCCTTTTCCTATAAATTTGAGACATTTGGAGTTCTTGATTGCAAGCTTCATATAAAACAAGGAGAGGAGGCTCCAAAGAAACAAATCATACTTTGAAGCCTCCATACTGAAAATATTTTCCTGCAACCACAGAACTGAACGATGGTGATCTTAGTGGATACTTAGGAGTCAATGAGCTCAGCATCTGTGTCTGACCAACTTGGAGAGTGGAGGTCAAGGAGCCCAGTTCTCAGCTTCTGAAATCCAGGCCATTTTCCCACTACTTCCCTGTGTCTACTTTATTTTGCAGGGTGCTTTTGAGAAACATAGAAAACAAAACAGCAGCCATGATTTCAATGTGTAATAACCTTATCAACTGAATTCATCTGATGAGAGCGACTTTGAGAAACCCTTGATGACATTTTACTGCTCAAGTCCACACATCTGTACATTTCTCCCTCCCAAAGTCTGTTTCTCAACTCCAGTGGACATAACATGGAGCATCCTTCTAGTGAATTCCTCTTTCTGCCAGAGTTGATTTCTGTTGCTTCTAATTGTAGAACCCTAAATGATATTCCAATTGATGTTGTATTCATTCATTCACTCATTTGTTCATTTAATAATCATTTATTTAGCATCACTATCTGCCAGACATAGATATCATTACATATAAAGCATAGCCTCTGTGTTCAAGGATCTTAGAGTCTAATAAGGGAAAGACGCATGTAAAAAAAAAAAAGGCAGTGATGGAGTTAGTAAGTGGGTGCCAGTGATGTACAGGAGCTGCAAACAGCTGAGACTTGGTGGAGTCAGGGAAGGCTTCTGGAAGAGAGGAGGCTTGAGTTAAATTCTGATGGGCAGGTAGAGGCAGCCAAAGCAGAGAGACAGGAAAGTATTGTGTTAAGGCCAAATTGTGTGTAGTAGTAGAGCATATCTGAAGCACTGCCCACAGGTTAGCTGGGACATAGGACAGAAATGGGAATGAGACATGGAGGGTAGCTAGAGAAGTTGGCAGGCAAGCACCATACTAGGATATCTACTAGTGATTAGCCAAAGAGAATGCATGTGCCCCCAGAGGAGTCACTGAGAAATTTTAAACAGGGAATACTGTGGTCATGCTTGCATGTTAGATTGCTCAGGCCTCAACTATGGACGAAATTGGGAGATGTCTTGGTGGAAAAAGGGAGACCAGTCTTCCAGGGGGCAAAAATGGAGGTCCGAACCAAGTCATTAATCTTGATAATCAAAGTGCTAAGGTTCAGATCAAGGATAGACACATTTGGAAAGTAGACTATTTGGAATATACTCATCTAGATAGGCAGATGGGAGCAAAGAAAAATCCAGATGATGGTGTCGTGCTGTGCTCTTTTTTCTCTCTCACCTCCTATACCTACTCTAATCATGTATTTTCTTTTTTCTGGTTAAAATCTTTCCACAACTTCCCTTAACTTTCGGAAAAAAAATTAAAACACTCAGGTTAATCAAATAAAACTTTTTCTAATCTGGTTCCTGATAACCTTTGTGTTAGCAGAAGCAGGGACAAAGTTTGTTTGCTTGATTCCTCATACTATAAGAAAATTTAAAACTTCAGAAAAGCTGAAAGAATAGTACATAAATACTTCTATATGCTTCACCTGCATGCACCGATTGTTAACATTTTTCTGCATCTGTTTTATCTTTCTCATTTTCAATGTATGCACATTTACACACAAACATTTTCTAACTGGACCATTTGTAAGTTGCAGACATCATGACATACCACTTCTAGATACATCAGCATGTATCTCCTAAGAACAAAGACATTCTCCTACAAAACTGCAATACTCAGGAAATTTATCACCAATCCAATAATTTTATTGAATGTACAGTCCGCATTTACATTTCTCCAGTTGTCCCCGAATATGTACTTAATAGCTTTTTAAAAAATCTAAAACTCAAGAATCATGAATTTCATGTGGTAGTCATGTCTCTTTATTCTCCTTTAATTTACAACAGTGCTCTCTGCCTTTTTCTGTTTTTCATGACATGACCTTTGCTAAGAGTCCAAGCCAGTTGCCTTGTAGAATGAGTTGCGATCTGAGTTTGGCTGATTGTTTCCTGATGATCAGATTCAGGTTGTATATTTTGGGTGAGAATTCGACAAGTGATATTATATTGTTCCTACTGTGTCACATCAGGAGGCACAAGATAGCTGTTCGTCCTGTTATTAATGACGCTAATTTTGATCTCTCCACAAAAAGGCACCTTCTCCCTTTGTAATTAATCAGTAATTTTGAGGGTGATACTATATGACTGTAAATATCTTGCTCTGAATAATGTTTCACCTATGATCATCCATTAATGTTCCTTGCCCAAACCAATTACTTCTTTGTTGGTTACAAAATATTGATTTTCTAAATCCATTGTTTCTTATACATTTATTAGCTGGTATTCATCTGTAAAGAATAGCTCACCTTCTCCCCATCACCATTTTTCAAATATTACCATGGACTTCTGGATTTATGTATATTTTTATATTTTAATTGTCCCAAGTCTGGCCAGTGGGGTTCCCTTTAAGCCAATTATTGTGTCCTTTTGGCATATCCCCAGTAGCCTTTGAGCACTTCTTTGCTTTATGACATAATATTATTTTCCAGCATCATTTGTTACTTTCCTAAGGGGCAGAGTTTGGTGGGGGTGGGGGGGTGGGGGGTGGGGAATGATGGATTTAGTTTTGAATATGCTGCATTTGAATTTGGCTTACCTCTAATGATCTCTAGTGTCTGGTAGGCAACTTTTCATATGTGCACACACACACACACACACACACACACACACACACACACACACTGTTATATCTTCAGTTTTGTTTCCAATATGTTTGATTGGTGGTCTTCTCTTTTCACAATCTATTTCACAGCATCAGAAGTAGTAGCATCTTGACCTTCAACTCTATGTAATGACTATCTGGAACACTGCCTTGAGAGGATAAGACTTCCAAAGCCATGATCAGGGTTAATAGAAAAGTGAATGTTAGCTCATTAGCTCTTTCTGTCATGGGCATGGAGCATGATTAAGTGGCTTAAATACTAAATGCTTATCAACCTAGGTCTAAACCAGTGGTTCTCAAATGTGGCACATGGACCAGTGGCATCAGCATCACCAAGGAACTTGTTGAAAATGAAAATTTTGGGACCCCATCCTTGACCTACTGAATCAGAAACTCTGGAACTTGTCCTAGTGCTCTGTGTTAAAACCAGATTTCCAGGTCATTTTTATGCATGCTCAAGTGCGAGAACCATTGATCTTAGGTATTTCTTTGCTGATGGGCACCTGGAGAAGGCTTCAGTGATTCCCAGAAATGGATAATCATGCTTGTGTGTCCCAGAAGGTCTATGTGACAACAAACGTCTGCTCAGGAAGTTAAGAAGGTGGTGGTGGTGCCTGAAAATTATGGATTTTGTTAATCAATGTCACCATAATAAAAATTAAAATTAAAAAAAATATGATGGTGAAGAGAATCTAAAAATCTAAAAAGGGCTTTGTTTGGGGTGTTGGGGCCCTTGGAAATGGGCTCAAGAGCTGAGTGGAGAATCAGCTAGAGTAGAATTAGACCCCTTACATGGTAAACATGGCTTTCTTTATACTTGTATTTGTGTGTATATTCATTTTCCTTTGTTTACTCTTAGAATTTCAGATTTTATGTTTATAATTTATAACCTTCTCAGCAGTCTTTACAGTTAAAAGGAAAAAGCCTTCATCCACACCAGGGCCATAGTTTTAAAGGGAGGCTGCTTTAAAAAATAGCCACTGAATTAATGGTGGCCATGAGAGCTGTAAGACACTGAGAAGATGGAAACTATGGTGGGGATCCCTCCCCCACCATGAAACTTATTCCTAAGATGTTCCTTCTAGATGGCTGACTGCACCCAAGCTTTGAAAAGGTTGAGGCCTTATTTATTTGTTTGTTTGTTTGTTTGTTTGTTTATAAAGAAAGCCTTTCTACCTCTTCCCAAACAAACAAACAAAAGATGCCTCTTTAAAAGAAGTTTCTAAAGGTTGGGATTTTAAGGCCTATCAAGTGATATTCCTGGTACAGCATGCCTGATTCCCCTCACTGCAACTGGCAGTGCCAGGACAGCCTCCTCAGTCTTGGAGTGGGGCAGACCCACTGACTTCTTAGCTTCCCTTCGGCAGACAGGCAGCTGTGGGAATTTTAATTGGCTGACCCATTAGTTCTAGTTCTTTAGAGTAATTACGGATGCTTCCACACATGTGGGTCTCAAGGTGCCAAGGAATATTTTGGAATGTGTAAGGTCTGTGTTATCTCTTGAACCAGAGTTGAGCTTAGTGTCAAGAAAAACTGCCTCTCAATTTAAGCTTCAAAAGTGCATGCTGTGGGCCGGGGTGCTCTCTGTGCTCTGGTCGGAGTCTATGTGACTGGCTTGGTTGTCTTGAAATGCCACTTCTCTTCAAGACTTTCTCATTCCTCCACTTTGATGTCAGCCCTATGCCATTGGCACTGCTCCTATTATGATTGCTTTTCATTTCTCATAACTTCTCAGCAGCATTTGGAACTGAAGACCACCCTCCACTTTGAAAATTATGTTTCCCTTGGCATTTATGACCTCCAATCCATTGCATCCTCACAGGCTTCTAGCAAGCTCTGCCCCCTCTGACTATTTCTTCAGGGTTGCTCAAGATTCTTCCTGAGGTTCTCTTTCCTTCTCTCAAGTGGCCTCATTGATTCCCAGGACTTCAAACACTATCTACCTATATTCTCATATGTTGCAAATTTCACCTCTGGCCCCGATCTCTCTACTGAGTTTCAGACCCTCTATTCACTTGGAGTCCCACTTCCCTTCCAACTGCAGCATAAGGAAAACATGCTAATCCCCTGCTCCTGGACACCTGCTCCTGGCCTTTGTCCCTGATAACAGTTAATTGCTTCACCATTTTCCCATTCCTCAAGCTTAACACTTGCACACTGCCTTTACCTGCTTCCTCCTCCTTCCTCCTCATATCCAATAAATCACCGAGTCTACCTATGAAATGTCTCCAGATCCATGACCCCTTTCCATTCCTCTTCTCATTCTCTTAGGTCCAGCTCTGCTAAAGTCTTCTTTTGCCTCCAGGTCTCAAATCATTCATTGTGTTACTTCCTCTCTTGTCAACACTGGATCTTCTCTATCTTACCATCATTCTTCTTTACTGGCTGACCCTTCACTCTTTAAGTATCAGTCTAGATGGCATCTCCTCTGTGCAGCCTTCCCTGATTTCACCACTTGCCCACCCAACTCTGGAGTAGGCACCCTGCTTTCACCATATGGCTACCATCCATTTGTTTGCCTGTGCCCCACACCAGCCCTAAGTGTTGAGGCTGTCTCATTCATCGAAATTGTCTTTGCAATCAGCATAGTTTCTGGCACATAGGGCCATAGAATGAGCAAGCCAGAGAAGCTATTTCCCAGCAGACCTTTAAACCTGGTCTGGGGCTTAGAGCCGGGTGGCTTCACATGGAGACCCTTGGTGTAGGGCCACCAGTAATTCTTTCTCCCAGTGGGCTTTCTCTCTGAGCTCTGTCTGGCTCCAGTACAGGGAGGAAAGAAGACCCATCAAGAAGTCCAGGCACATCTTTACACTCCCTTCATCTGGGCAAATGACCCTTAGAGGCTAGTAGACTACATATCTGCTCTCATTATCCAGCATATTGAAAATGAGCATGCTTTGAGAAGAAATAGTCCTATTTGGTTCGGTAATCTTCAGCCCATGAGAAAAATGAGAAAATGACGCTTGTTTTTAAACCCTTGTCTATGGAGCTTGGAGACTCCTTCTTCTGTACAGTCCCTTAGCTAGCAGGTAGCACAATCCTAATATGACATTTGTCACACACGTTGGTAATTATTTCCTTATGTTTCTGACTTTGAGAGCTTGGCAGGACCAAATATTACTTATCTCTCGGGTCTCAGATGGTGATGTGGAAGCTGGCACAAACTAGAGGACCACAGAGTTAGCTGACAGAATATCTCAAATATATACCACTTCACTATTGGATATAAGCCAGGAGTGGTAGTGATGAATTAATGCCAGAGCCCCATTGATTCCAGGAGGTTTCTCCTGCACTCTCTTGGAGTTATTCATAGGAAAGTTTCCATAAGCTCTTTCAGGGGTACTGGTGCTACTAGTTAGGTAACAACAAGTCATGATGCAATGTTATTGGGTCAAAGTGTGATGCAAGGACCTCTTTGAAACACTCAGCAAAGAGGAAGGAATGTGAGAGGAGAGGGTGGACACCATTGGACCAGGTTCAGAGTTCTCAGGACTTGTGCTTTAGGGAGTTTATCTGGGTGTTGCTGCCTCTTTGTGTTTCACAAACCTGTGTGTCCTGTCAGGAAAGGAACTGAAATGCTGGGCTTTCCTCCTTCTCCACAGTATTGGGACAGATATAAAACTGGACTCAAAATATTTTCCTTTTGCTTTGCCAGAAGGTAACTGCATAAATTACGGGGATTCTGGAAGGAAGCTGTTTTTAAACACCCTCACTCACTGAGCCATAATTCTTTTACTCAGGGATGCAGCCTTTTTTGTCTCCAAAAGAAATGAGGTATCTTGGTTTGGGTTTCCCAAGAAAGAAACTTTGAGTCAGAGATTGGTGTGCAGGAAGTTTACTAGAGCACCCTTGGGAGCAACATTTATTGAGGGAGGTAGAGAAACAGGAGGAGGCAGAGTGAGACTTTGTAATGTGATGTTGTTGTGACAAAGTCCTCAGCCGAACCCTCAGGAGCTTCAGAGCTGGCATGGCCTTGAAGAATTGTCCCAAACTGAGGCAGAGTGCTAGACCTTTGTACTGCTTCCTCGACCACCCCAGAAAGAGGTGTGACCTTGGCCAAAGAGGCTCCCATCAGCTGGGAGCAATTCTCAGAATGGAACTCAACATTTGACAGTTTGGGTGGCTGGGGGCAAATACTTTTGAGGGGAGATTTGGACATCATAGCTCCCACCACTGAGGCTGAAAATGCAAATCTACCTGAGAACTGTTTTCAACGGATACCAAGGAGTGAATGGCTCATACCAGAGTCCTTTGGATAAGGTCTGGATAAGGGTTATGGAAGTGGATTTGGGGTTGAGATGAACAGGACCAAGGTTGGGGAAGAGAAGAAGAGGATGTGAGTAGGAGCAAGGAAGGGGGATCTGGATTCTTGGTGACTTTTTGCTGTGGAGTTTTGCTCACAGTGTCTCACAGTGAACTGCCAAAGACCCAGAGTTACACCTTGGCCTTAGAGAGACCTTGGGCAAAAGATAATCTCTCTGTTTCAAATCTCCCACTTTGGAAAGAGGGCTAATTTGGGGGCTTCAGTTTTTAGGAGATTAAAAAAAGGCAAAATAAACATCTATGTTTGCTGCAAGGGACACACAGATAAAAGTGTGCTCTTTGTTAATTTAAAATTAGATATAAATTATCACCATCACAGAGACCCAGAGCTGGAAGGGGTAATTCAATCCACTCATCCTAATGATGAGAAAACCACCTCAGGGAGCAGAAGGGACTTGCCCAAGGTCACCCAGCTAGTTTGTTAGTGTTAAAATAAAAAATAGGCCCAAGGTCCCTGACTCATGGTTCAACACTCATTCATAACAGCGAGCTTTCATAATCTTCACTGGGCTGCCTGTCTTCTTAAAAGCATCCCCAAACTCCAGAAGACTGGGAATTTTCTAAGCTGGTTTTGTCTCAGGTGGCTCTTTCTCAGAAGTTCTTGTTCTTTGCAGAGTTCTGCTATGTTGGTCATGCCAGCGGAAGGCCCACCAGCCAGAGAGGACTTGGAGACATTTGCATTTGGGTAAAAGGCTCTGATGGTCTTGACTCCCAGCTGAAGGTTTTCTGGGGTGGAAATTAAAGTGGCAGCAGGAAGTAGAATGTGACCTAATTAGCACTTTGGTCTCTGAGGCTGACCTCCTTTCAGGAAAGCTGGCATTCATAAGAGAATAAAGCAGCTGTCACCTCTTCCCTGACTGGTCAGGTGGGCTCAGAGCAGTGCCAGACCATCCCATGCTAGATGCCCCCCTGAAGAGAAGTCTCAGTTCGTCCCCAACAGATCTCCATTCATGGTTCCTAGGGGTTGTGAAAACCAGCAGCACTCCCAGCATGGAAACCCCTTTAAAAGGAGGGAAGAAGAGAGAAGACAAAAACTTTTTATGTCTCTGGAGTGGAGAGAGAAGGCCTGGGGACTCAAGAAGTGAAATGGGAATGGGGAAGAGAGATAGGAGCAGAGGGTGGTACTGAGGGCAGTTGATGTGTTCACCAGCATCTTGCATCTGTTGTTGTCTGCTGTGACCACACGTGCAGGCGACCCTGGGAGCTCCGGCTAAACAGGCAAAGAGTGTAATTAATCTATTGTTTAGCATTATTGGAGCTCACTGCTGTGAGCATTCTTCCTGGCAGTATTCCCAGCTGTACAAGGAACTTTCATCAGCCTGATGGTGGCGGTGGAAGCAGCAGCTCTGCTGAGCAAAGAGGGAGTTGGAAGGATTGAGACATACCTCAGGTCTTCAGGTCCTCAGGTCTGAGTCAGTAGACTCATGCCTGAGGGTAAAGGGAGGTTAATGCCCAGCTCTCTTCCTTGTAGGGGTGCTTTCCACTGCTAGGAAATAGTTTATCTGTTTGGCGACTGCTGAGATAGCACATTTTTGGGGGGCCTGGTTCTTCAGAGGCTAGCTGAGCTGTGGGCACAGTGTGAATAAATGAGATTTCCCATTGGCCAGGGCTGCTTCCTACTGCCTGGCTTTTCATCTGTTGTGGGGTCAGTGGCTTTTCCCTGGCATAAACACCCCAGTATCAGCTGTGGCAGGATGTTAGTGGTATCCCCGCCAAGGGTAAGAGCCAACACTTTTGCAAGTCTTACTAAGTGCCAATCACTTTTCTAAGCACTGGAAATATATTATCTCATTGAATTTTCAAAAAAATCCTATGAGGTAGGGACTGTCATAACTCTATTTTACAGATGGTATGAGGGAGGCACAGAGAGGCTAAGTAACTTACCCAAAGTAGCACAGCTAAGAAGAGGTAGAGGGGAAATTCAAACACAGAGTCTGTTTCACATATGGCCTCTTCCTGGTGTCATAGTTCTCAGCCTCCACATCTATCCCCCATGGGGCGTGAGGAATTTTTCTTGATATCTCAATCCCTACATTCTCCTGCTAGGGGACATTTCCATTTCTGCCCTATGGATTCAGATTATCCATAGAGGAGCAGGGGAATGTGAATTTTTAACAAGCACTCAGCATACCTTTCATGATCTTGTCTATTTGAGAGATCCTGGAAATAGGTGGGTACTTCTGCTTAGTGGTCCTCAAACTCAGGTGTGAAGAAAAAACGCCATGGAGGGTAGGGAGAATACCTATTACTGACCCCCTCAAGCCCCCAGGTTTCTGGTTTTAGGCCCACTCATTAGGTTTCATCACCCCTCACTTTAGTGGGTAAATAGGACTGTTAAGTGTACATAGCTCTTTGCATCATGCTGGTGCCTATGGCTGGGAGGCCCAAAGCAGCCTGTCCATCTTGATTGTGTAGCACTGGGCTTAGGCAGCCCTGTAGGGTTTCCCAATTCTTAGAAGCATGGAGTGGAGGAGGGCACACTAAAGAACTGGCAGAGAGAGTGGAAGAGGACACACTAAAGGACTGTCTAAAAAAGCATAAAGCAGCTTCAGCAACTGCCACTACTTAATTGGATGATTATTGGATTGCCAGGGCTGGGCCTTGCAGTCTCCTTACTTAACAACACTCAGACACTCCGGTAAAGACAGCAGAAACCAGACAGCAGACAGCCAGGAAGGCTTTTTGCTTTGTTGGACCCACATGAACAGTGGACAGTGCTTTCCTTCTCTCCTAATTCCAATGCACTGGGAGGAAAAACCACATTCCTGAAATCTGACATCATCAAAAAATAAAACAAAGACCACCCAAGATTAAAAATATATATTTGCAAATCTGAGGTTATTACCTTATCAGGCAAAACAACACAGGCCAATGAGTTATACTCTGAGTTAAGAGCTAGAAGTGGAAGTCTTTGGTAGTTACACCAATTAAGGATCTCAGCTTGCCCTTGGGATAGGATGGGAGAGTCCAAAGCTCTACATACAGCTGGTTAAAACAAGTTTCATTGCTCACTGATGAGGAAAGTATCTTAAATTAGGTCTGGTGAGAAGCTGGCATCTTGGATTCTTTTTCTTTTTTTTAATTAATTTATTTTTATGGTGACGTTGGTTAACGAAATCCAACAAGTTTCAGCTATACATTTTAACAGTAAGGCATACATACATACATACATACATACATACATACATACATACATACAGATAGATAGGTATTTACTTTGTGTGTTCACCGTCCATAGTTAGATTTCTTTCTGTCACCACATATTTGATCCCTTAACCTCATCTACCTCCCCCGTTCCCTCTGGTAACCATTAGTCTATTGTCCATGTCCATGAGTCTCTGTTTGTCCTGTTCATTTGTTGCTTTGCCTACACAGCATTGAGTTTTTGTATGTTGTAGGCAGTGTGGCTATAAATGAAAAATTATCCTTTTAAAACTTGCTGGGGATGTGACTGCCTCAAGTTTAAAATGACCCAAGTCTATTTCCTGAGGATACTTTGAACCCCTTGTGGGCTGGGTCGGCCATCAGCAATTCATTAGAATTAAGGGCAGCTGCTCCCATGTGTCCTAAGGCTCAGGGTGGTGATTCTTCCTTGGCTAGGCAGATCAAAGCAGGCAAGGTAGCTAGGGGGCAAAATTTAAGAAGGCATGAACTCTTAGGATCTCAGAATTGCAGAGTCGACCCTTAAAAGTAAGTGCCTCCTTAAATTTTGTGCTAGCCTCAGCCTAGTCCTACTGCCTTTCAGGCTGTAAGAAATGATGTTTTTCAGTGTGTTAGTTTCATTGGATGAACTATAATTTTATTCCTTTCAGATGCATGCTATTTCCAGTTGCTTTTGTTTCCTCCATGATAAAAATGGAGAGGTTGTATTTCCTGGGACTGGGAATGGAGAATGAATCTCGAGGTGTGTCAACTTTTAATCAGGATCTGCCTAGCTCTGTGGATTTTACTCATATGGCCAGATCACAGTGGCACAGACAGTCTGACCTTTGATAGGGTCGTACTTATTAGGGCGTTCTCCTTGTTTCCTTAGGCCAAAGACATTTTGTTTGAGGCAATATCTGTTTGAAGTTTCAGGCCACATAGAAATCGTTCATATCAGATCTTAGCCATAGGATTCTTTTCTCCTGCCCATTCATTAACCAGTACCAGCAGAATGAGTGTAGGAAAATAGTTTCCCGATTCCAGTTTCCTTAGTGTGGCTCCTCCTACAGTTTCTAAAAAAGCATTTGAGCCCAATCTTTGCTACACTGATTGACCAATAAACATGGACCTCTGGGGGCCTCCACATACAACCAAATACTGCATGCCCCTGACTCTCAAATGAAGTGGATCACAACTGTCTAGAGCAGAAAAAAAAACTCCGTGCTATTTTTTTATGGCCTGCCATGAAGCCAAGCCGTAGTCTACAGCAGTTCCGACCTCAGTGGTTATGCCCCACCCCCATGTTGAGCCAAGGCTCACTCATGATAGCGCCTTTGTCCCTGGAAGAAGCAGTCTTTTCTGTATAATTGAAATTGTCCCCGTTAGTCTACCTTGTCCTGTGGCTATTTTCAGTTGTTTCTTCTTGCTCCATCCTTCAAAAACACAGGGAGGAGCCAGCTACCAACTGCTAAGTAATAATCCTTCATGTGGGGCATCTGGAAGATACATGGGAAAGTTCAGGGTTAATGTGAGAGCCTCATTTCAATTCATTCATGCAGGGACCTCAGGAAGTTTTGTTGTTGAATTTTTTCCTGAACGTCAACCACGCATAATGAAGTCAGTTCAGGATGGGCTTTAAGCCCAAATTCACTTGCTTTGGGATTCGTCACTCAGACTCCTATATTAAATTCACCTTGGGGTCTATGGTAAATTTTATGAAATGTTACTTTCCTCTTTACAACTAGCATAAACATTTATTATACATCCTGTGATATATGTTTCTAGGAAGTAAGGAAATGCTGTTGTGGAAAGATATGATTCCCAACTGATTTGAAATATAGATGAATAGCATGTTTTAGAAAGGGGCCAGGATTGTAATGAAAAAAAGCAGTTATTAGATTTTTGTCTTGTCTTTCTCTGCCTTCTCTTGTGGCACCAGTTAAAGGAACATTTCTCAGCCCTTCTCCCCATGTATACAAACGATGATACCTGATATGAAATGCTGTCAAATCCTGCTTCATTAAGGCCCACAAAAGCTAATATACAACTCCCCTCACACTGTCCTAAAATGGGAATAAAGAGGTAGAATAATGTCAAAATGGAACACAAAGGAAGAGAGGTTTTCCTCTGGGCCTTGGAGATGAAAGATAACAGAAATCATCCATGAATATTGGGTTGGGCTAATGTTCTAGGGCTCGTTTCATAGATAATGGGGAATTGTCAAAACAGGCAACTTGTGTAAACACAGCAAGAGTTCAGTGAAGGCCCTCCACCAAGGGCCCAGGCAATGCTCATGTTATCTATTCAGTCACAAGCGACAAGAAGTATTTGGCTCAGAACAGGGACAGCTGAACAATCAGGAAACACAAACCTCCACTCACTTGCCATGCAGTAGAACACTCCTAGAAGAAGGAGATCTGGGGACGTGAACTTGGTTAGGGGACCTTGGTTGTGGAACCCAGGAAATAGATAACGTAGAGGGGTGTGCTAGGTTTTTAAAGAGAGGTTGTTGTAACAAAAAGCAAATCCTATAAAAAGCTCTGTCATTATTGGTAGCATGAACAATGATGAAGACCAAGGCACTTGACTTTGTGACTTATAAAACAGAGTTTGGTATACCACAGATAAGGTTAATGTATTCTACCAGGTCAGAGTATGACCCCTGGAAAGGTGAGAGGGAAAATTCAGAGTAACCTAGGTGACATCACCAAAAAATTACAGTGCTAGGAGTTGAAATCTATTGGATGCAGTTATGTGATGCTATTAGTAAGACAGTGACAGAACACAGTCTAGACCTTTTCCATCGTCCTACCCTGCCTCTTCAGTTAGACTCCTGGCCCTCCTTTCATCTGTCTTCTTTACTATTCTTCCATCCACAACTAAAGCCAGTTCTTGGGGTGCTATCACTGGGACCTGTGAGGAGAGAGACAGGGAAGCCTGGATAGCCACTAGGATCATACCCTTTTTGGTTGGCAAGTGAGCCTGAGTCTTACTTGGGTTACCCAAAGCAGAACCTGAAAGAAGTATTTGAGAATAGGTGGTTGGTTTGGGAAATGAGTCCCAAGAGTAGAAATGAAGGAGTAGAGAGTGTGAGACAGGGATGCAGAGAAAGTCAATAATAAAGGTGCATTATCAGGACCCAGTTTTGCCAAGGCCTCCTAAGAAGCATACAGAATACCTCCCAAAAATATCCATCAAATAGATGGGAAGCAGGAATATTAATTCACCACTTTCATCCCACATTAGCTCAGGACTGTCCCTGTGTATATTAATATTCCTTAACTTCTGAGCTGTGCATTCAGCATCTTTGGCCTCACAAGTGACTTGGGCAGAGAGAAAAGACAAAGCATTCACTCTTAGTGAGACACGGGAGCCTAAGATCACATAGAGCTAATTATCTACCCCAGTCACTGCTAGAATAAGAGATATGACCAATAGGATGTGTGACAGGGCACCTGACATATCTACTACAGGATATAAGTCTGCCAAGGGGTAAGAGAACAAGGAGATAATACACCACCACAGGTAAGCCAAAAAATGAAGGAAACTAGGACAAAAGTCATCTCAGAAAATAAGCTGCTCCGGGATAATTCAAACTGGCAGAAATAAGGAAGTTTAATACAAAAGTTGGAGAGGGTTACTGGAAGTTGAGTGGGGGACTACTGTCAGAGAAAAAGACAGAAGTCCTTCTGGATAGTCTACATCCTGCACATTAGAATGCACTTAAACTTAAACCCTGACCCAGCAGAATCTTCAACATGAGGACATAGAGGATGCGAGAGCATACTATGATGAGATTTTCTGATTCAAACCTTAAGAAACCTCTGCGGGTAAGGACTAGCATAGCCTATGTAGTATTGATATTTGGGACTACAGAAAGAGAGTGCCTATGTGAGGGTATTTTAAAAGCGTGAAATGAATGGAGATTGCCATGCCTACCTACAGCAAAGCACCTTGGGAGCAGTCAAGCGTCTCTGAGGCACTGCAAACTCAAACCTGTAAAGAAAAAAGAAACCTCCCCTGTGGATCTATATTGTAAATACTTAACTTCTGAAGACAGTCTGAAGATTACAAGCCTCAGAGCTGGGTAAGATGAAGTCTGTTGTGTTGAGCTAATGAAGTATATGAAAGAGTCATAAAGGAGACATAAAGGAAAGACCTATTAAGTCATCCATCAGCAATGCTCTTGTGCCTACAAATACTACAGTCTTTGAAATTATAGTAGTCATATATTATTAGCCTTCTCAGTGTCCATTTCTCTGGAGAACTGACTCAACTCCATTCTATGTGGTTTTTGTAGAATATTAATCACAATGTCTTGCTTTCTGCTCACCTCCACCACCACATACACCAGCCACAGAGGGGTTAGGGAAGAATTGGCCAATTAAATACCTCCATTGCTCCACTAACAGTGATTTATTCAAGAATGGGTATGTGAATATAACATTGAAGGCCCTAGTGAGTGCAATGAGGCAAGAGAAATATATAAAAGGCATCCAAATAGGAAATGAAGAGGTTGAATTGTCACTATTTGCAGATGACATGATTCTCTATATAGAAAACCCTAAAGACTCCATAAAAACACACTAGAAACATTAAGTAAATACAGAAGTTTCTGGATACAAAATTAATGTTTGAAAATCCATAGTGTTCCTATACTCTGATAATGAAGTGGCAGAAAAAGAATCTTTCCATTTCTTTGTATCTTCTTCAATTTCTTTTAATAGGGTCTTATAGTTTGCATCATACAGGTCCTTCACATGTTATATTAAGTTTATTTCTAGGTATTTTATTATTTTTGTTGCAGGAAATGATGCTGGGGAAATTGGAAAGCCACCTGCAAAAGATTGAAACCAGACTGGTGTCTATCACCACACACACCAAAATTAACTCAAAATGGATTAAGGACCTGAATATAAGACTTGAAACAATAAAACACATAGAAGAAAACACAGGAACTAAACTCAAGGACTTTGGACTTAAAAAGGATTTTATTAATTTGACCTCAAAGGAAGGGAAGTAAAAACTAAAATAAATTAACGGGATTACATCAAACTAAAAAGCTTCTACAAAGCAAAATAAAATGTCAACAAGGTAAAGAGACAACCATCTGAATTGGAAAACATATTTGCAAGCAATGCCCAGATAAAGGCCTAATATCTAAAATACGCTAAGAACTCATACAGCTCAATAACAACAAAAAACAAATGATCCAATCAAAAAATGGGTAGAGGACCTGAATAGATACTTCTAAGAGCAGATACAAATGGCCAACAAACATATGAAAAGATGTTCAACATCGCTAGCTATTAGGGAAATGCAAATCAAAATCACAATGAGGTACCATCTCACACCCATTAGAATAGCTGTTATCAACAGGACACGTAATAATGAGCGTTGGAAAGGATGCAGAGAAAAAGGAACCCTCATCCACTGCTGATGGGATTGCAAATTGGTACAGCCATTATGGAAAACAGTATGAAGGTTCATCACAAAACTAATAATTGAACTACCATATGATCCAGCAATCCCTCTACTAAGTATTTACCTCAAAGACTTAAAAACCCATAACTGAGAAGATATTCGCACACCAGTATTCATATCAGCATTATTCACGGTGGCCAGAACTTGGAAGCAATCAAAATGTCCTACAATAGATAATTGGCTAAAGAAGTTGTAGTACATATATGCAATGGAATATTACTCAGCCACAAGAAGAGATGAAAAACTGCCATTTGCGACAACATGGATGGACCTTGAGATAATCATGCTAAGTGAAATGTCAGACAGAAAAAAAATTGAAAACCACATGCTATCACTTATATGTGAGATATAAACCTAAAAGCAGCAAATTAACAGGACAAACAAGCGGAGACTCATGGACATAGACAATAAACTAGTGGTTTCCAGTAGGGAAGGGGAGGAAAGAGGAGGGAAGTATATGGGGTAAAAGGAGTCAAATATGTGATGACAGAGAAAAATCTAACTATGGGCAATGAACACACAATGCAATGTATATGTGTGTGTGTGTGTGTGTGTGTGTGTGATATACATACATACATACAAACATATGTCTTACTGTTGAATTGTATGCCTGCAACTTACAGGATTTCTTTAACCAATGTCACCATAATAAAATAAAATAATAATAAAATTTTTAAAAAGTTGAGACTAAACAAATTAAATAATGATGAGATTAAATAGAATGTTTGCATCACTCAAAAAAAAGAATAGATATGTGACTTAAATAAGAATAATCAAAATCTTCACTGAAATTTGATATATGGATGCTGGCAGAATCAGAGTCTCTCATCTTGGTTATTGGTGAAGCTTCTTGAAAACAAAGCAGGAACCAGAAGGAAGAAAAATTGAAAGATGAAGAGACTTAAAGATACTATTGACTCCCTAGATCCAACTATCTGATGTCAGAAGTATCCTACAATTGCCAATTATATGAACAAATTAATTCTCTTTTTTCTAACTTGAATGTATATCATTTGCAATGGAGGAAATTTCTGACTAATACAGCTTTCACTGAGCATATAATATGGTCTATGCTAGGTATAATGGGTTTAATGGTGGCTTCCAAAATATATGTCCATGTCCTGGAGGCTAGGAACATGACTTATTTGAAACAAGGGTCTTTGTAGACATAATTATATTAAGGAGCTTAAGATGAGATCTGGATTATCGAGTCGAGCCTTAAATCCAAATGAGTATCTTAATAAGAAACACACAGATTAGATACATAAAGACATGAGGATAAGACACAGACACGCAGAGGAGAAAGCCATATGAAGATGGAGGTTACATAGCCACGAAGAATGCTTACCACTATCAGCTCTAGAGGAAGAAAGGAAGCATTGTCCCACAGAGCCTCCACATGGAGTACAGACCTGCTGATACCTTGATTTCAGACTTCTGGACTCCAGAACTGTAAGAAAATAAATTTCTGTTATTATAAGCTATCCAGTTTGTGGTAATTTGCTTTGAGGCACAAGGGAACTAATATACTTGGTTCTTGTCAATGATTCAAATTTGAAAAGAGAGAATCATTGCTCTGGAGACAGTGGCATAAAAACTATTATTTATTATTTATTTTAAATAATTATTGTACAATAATTGCTTTAATGGAAATGTATGCAAAGTGGGGTAGGAACAAAGTAAAATGGCTCATACAATGGGGTCACATTATAAATGCAGAACTATATCATGCTTAAGAGAATTTCTTGTGTTCAAATCCTGGCCCACTATTTACTCCACCATATATAGCTGTGAATACTTGGGTAAGTTGCTTAAACTTTCTGGGCATAAGTTTCCCAATCTATAAAACAAGAATGACAATACTAATACCTTCTTCATAGAGTTGTTGTGAGAGTTAAATGAGATAATATATGTAAAGTACTTAGAAAAGAGCCTAGCATATGGCAGGTACTTGGTAAATGTTATTCTTGAGAAACTGTGCCATAATGATGTATCCTATGTCAGAGCTTCTCCACTAGTGTGCTTTAGATGGATTATAGTTATGTCTGGCTAAGAGGACTGAATAGGAGAGCCCCAGGGAAATTAAAAAAAACTGGAAAGATCACAGAGAATGAGAAGCTTGTGAAAGTGACCCCATAAATTTATCTATGGATTACTGGGATCATCCCAGACCCGTGCATGCATGGATGTTATCTTAAACATCATACCAAAGATTTTAAGAATTAAACAAAAGTGTATGTATACAAATATGTATGTCAAAGACTGGCCACTGAGTTGTGCATACATGAGACAGATCCAAATCATATAGCAAAGACTTTGAAAATAGAGCTGACATTGAATCTACACTCACAGAAGGCTGGTTAGAATTCGCAGCCTTAATACAACTATGTTGGTTGTCTCCTAAAACAAAGAATAACAACATTCTCCATAATATTTGAACAAGACTCAGAATCTAGTGATGTAATATTCAAAATATATAGGATACAATCAAAAATTAATCAGAATACAAAGAACCAGAATATAATAGTAAGATGACACAGTTGCTGGACTTGTCAAATTAAGTTTTTAAAATAGTTATGATAAAAATACTCTAAGAAGTAAGGGTGAACACTCTTAAATAAAGATAGACAGTCTCAACAACAACAACAAATAGAAGATATATAAAAAAAAACTAGTGGGAATTTTAGAACAAAAAAATACAATAACTCAAACTAAAAAAAACACTGGATAAGGTCAATAATAGAATGTAGGTTATGTAAGAATGACTAGTAGAAATTGATCAATCTAAATAATAGAAAAAAAGATTGACCAAAAAACCCACAAAACAAACAAACAAAACAGAGCATCAGAAACCTCTAGGACAATACCAAAAGGCCTGATAATTGTGTCTTCAGAGTCCTGGAAGAAAGGAGAAAAAACTCATTAAAAAAATATTTGAAGAAATAATAATTGAAAATTTCCTCAGTTTGGTAAAATATATAAACCTATAGATTCAAGAAGATGAGTAAATTCCTAATAAGATAAACTCAAAGAAATCTATAAACAGACACAGCATAATCAAACCAATGAAAATTAAACACAAAGGAAAAAAATCTCAAAATCAGCCAGAGAAAAACAATGCTTTATTTATTAAAGAACAATGACTATGAATTTCTCTGCAGAAATATTGGAGGCTAGAGGAAAATGACATAATATTTTTCACTGAGGGGGGGGGGACAGTTAACCTAAAATTTTATATACAGTGGAAGTATTCTTCAGGAGTGAAGGTAAACTAAAGATATTCTCAGATAAAGAAAAAATAAAAGAATTCATTGCCAGTAGTGTTGTGATCCTTTCCAGAGTCCTAAAGAACCCCCATATTCTCCCTGTAGCTCTCTTTAACAATAAAATCAGTCAACAGCATTTCCCTGGAAGGAGTTTGTCCACATTTCTAGTGCCCTAAATTTTATGTCTGCAACCAATCAATGAACCTCCCAAATGATCTAGCTCTAATAGCCGATGGAGATGGCATTCATGCTATGTTCCACAGGACTATATCAAACAAAGAAGTAGGTTTAAATTTTATTTCATTTTTATATTTTTATTAAATTTATTGGGGTAACTTACATTGGTTAATAAAATCATATAGGTTTCAAGTATGCAATTCAATAATACGTCATATGGGTATTGCATTGTGTGCTCACCACCCAAAGTTAAATTTCCTTCTGTCACCATATATTTGACCTCCTCTATTCCTATCTACCCCCACCTCCCTTCCCTCTGGTAACCACTAATCCACTGTTCATGTCCATGAGGACATTTCAGTTGTTTCTGTGTCTTTGCCACCATGAATAATGCTGCTATGAATATTGGGTTGCATATATCTTTACAAATAAATGTTTTCAGATATCGGAGGTAGATACCCAGAAGAAGAATTGCTGGGTTATATGGTAATTCTATTCTTAATTTTTTAATAAAACTCCACACTGTTTTCCATAGAGGCTGTACCAATTTACATTCCCTCAGCTGTGTATGAGGGTTCCTTTGCCCTCACAAGCACTCCAACACTTGTTATGACTTCTTTTGTTGATGACAGCCTTCCTAACAGGTGTCTCCTTGTCATTTTAATTTACATTTCCCTACTGGCTAGTGATGTTGAGCATCTTTTCCTATATCTGTTGGCCGTTTGTATGTCTTCTTGGAAGAAATGTCTGTTCAGGTCTTCTGCCCATTTTTTAATTGGATTATTTGAGTTTTTATTGTTGAGTTGTATGAGTTTTTTGTATATTTTGAATATTAGGCCCTTATTGAAGGTGTTGTTTGCAAATATCTCCTCCCAATTAGATGATTGCCTCTTTGTCTTGTCGATGGTTTCTTTTGCTGTGCAGAAACTTATAGTTTGATATAGTCCCATTCATTTATTTTTGCTTTTATTTCTCTTGACTTTGAGGTCAAATTCATAAAATCTTCTCTAAATCCAAGGTCCATGAATTTGGTAACTATGTTTTCTTTTATGCTATTTATTGTTTCAGGTCTTATATTCAGGTCCTTGATCCATTTTGAGTTAATTTTGATGTGTGGTGATAGACAAAAGTCTAGTTTTATTCTTTTACATGTGACCTTCCAATTTTCTCAGCATCATTTATCAAAGAGGGTTTCCTTACTCTATTGCATATTTTTGGCTCCTTTGTCAGAAATTATTTACCCATATATATGAGAGTTTATATCTGAACTCTCAATTCTGTTCTATTGGTCTCTGTGTTCGTTTTTCTACCAATACCATTCTGTTTTGATTATTGTTGCTTTGTGATATAATTTGAAGTCAGGCAGAGTGATACCTTCGACCTTGTTCTTTTTTCTCAGGATTGCTTTGTCTCTTTAAGATCTTTTGTGCTTACATGCAAATCTGATGATTTTGTGTTCAAGGTTTTTTTAAAAAATGCCTTTGGGATTTCAATGGGGATTGTATTAAATCCATATATTGCTTTGGGTAATAAGGTCATTTTAATTATGTTGATTCTTCCAATTCATGAACACGGAATATCTAAAGAAACAGTTTTTAAATAAGGATAAGATCATACCCTGGGGCTATATACCCAGGTTCAGTGCAGAGGGACCAAGCGTATATATCCATCTCCCAGCTTCTAATTACTCTACATCTAGGTGCTATTTGCAATCCTCCCCTTTGGAACATTGATGGGTCTTGGCACACTCTCAATTACTAGAAGCTGCTAAGAGCAAAGATGGTGGTTTGGACAATCACAAAAGTTTTAGAGGCAATGAAGAACTTGGGTCAGGCAGATTTATGAGGTTCATCACCAACATTGAACCAGTCTGTCAAGACTGGAAGGTATGGCTATTTTATCTACTACACAGAAACCAACATAGAGAGTGAAAGAAAGCAAAGAAACAAAGATTATGTTACAAACAAAAGAACAAGATAAGTCTCCCAAAACTAATCTTAATGAAATAGAGATAAGTGATTTACCCAGTAAAGAATCCAAAATAGTGGTCACAAAAATGGTTACTGAGATCAGGAGAACAATGCATGAACAAAGTGAGAATTTCAAGCAATATTCAGAATATATAAGAAAGTACCAAAAAAACACAGAGCTGAAAAGTACAATAACTGAAATTAAAATAGTAATAATAATAATAAAGGGGTTCAAGATAACACTAAATCCAATAGAAGAAAAGATCAGTGAACTTAAAGATAGACCAGTGGAATCATCCAATCAGATGAGCAAAAAGAAAAAAAAAGAACGACAGTAATGATAGTGAAGATAGTCTAAGGGAATTACAGAATATCATTAAGCTTCCCAATATATGTATTATAGTACAATAGCAATAGCAAAAATATGGAAACAACCTAAGTATCCATGAATGGATAAATGGGTAAAGAAATAGAGTAATGGAACATCATTCAGTCTTTAAAAAGAAGGGGATTCTGACATTTGCAACAGCATGGATGAAACTGGAGAGCATTATGCTAAGTGAAATAAGCCAGACTGAGAAAAACAAACACCGTATGATATCACTTACACGTGGAATCTTTTTTTAAAAAAGGTCAAAACTCATACAAAACAGAGAGTAAAATGAATAGTGGATACCAAAATCTAAGAAGTTGGGAAAATAGGGAGAGATCAGTAAAACAGTACAGACTTTCAGTGATAAGATGAATAAGATCTGAGGGTCTAATGCGACTACAGTTGATAATACTATATTATATAATTAAAATTTGCTAAGAAAGTAGAACTAAGTGATCTCACCAAAAAAGGAAAGATGAATATGTGAGGTGATGAAAGTGTTAAATATCTAGATAGTAGGAATCTTTTCATAATGTATACATGTAGCAAATTATCACATTGTACACTTTAAATACAATTTTATTTGTCAGTTTTACCTCAATAAAGCTAAAAAAAGGTGAATGTGTAAACAAACTGTGTTACATCTGTACAATGGAATATTGTTCAGCCATAAAAAGGATTGTACTATTAATAAACACAACTTGTATGACTCTCAAAGAATGAATGAAAAAACCCTTCACAAAAGCTAATCATTTTGCATGATTTAATGTACATCACACTCTCTGGAAGATGAAACTATAGTGATGAAAACAGATCAGTGGTTGCCAGCAGTTAGAGGTAGAAGCAGGGAGCAATTATGAAGGAATTTTGTGGAAGAGTTTTTTGAGATAATGGACATGTTTTGGATCCCAATATTGGTGGTGTTTACATGGATCAAAATAGGTGTTAAAATTCATCGAATTGTCTAGTCCCATTTAAAATCAATTTTCTTTATGCTAATCTGAAAAATTAAAACAAACAATATACTAACCATTAACACGGTATTGGAACCACTTAGTTCTTTCTCTATGCTAGACAATGTTCTAAGTTCTCTCTTTGTATTAACTCGCATGTGGAAAATGAGACCTAGTAATTTGCCAAAGCCAGTGTTTCTCAAACTTCACCTTGAGGTCTTGTTAAAATGCAGATTCAAATATAGTAGGTGTAGGATGAGTCCAGAAATTCTTCATGGGATGTCAATCTGCTGGTCCATGGACCACACTTTGAGTAGCCAGGGTCAAATGTTCCACATTTAGTTAAGTCAAGACCAAGATTCACATTCTGATTGTCAGAGCCAGAGCCCAGTGTTTTTTATTCCACTACTGTTATCTCCAGTGATTTTTCCCCCCTCCTGCTGCAGCTTGATAGAAAGCAACACGGCAGTTAATTACAGGCTGCCAGTTCTAGAGTGCAGTGCTGTGCAGCAGAAAACAAAAAGCACCCCTTTTCACAGTCAGCTCTCTACTCTGCCCTAGCTATGGATAGTTGTCTCATTCCCAGTAGGTTTAACTGCAGGAGCATCATTCTTCAAGACTGAACTTTTAGAAAATAGTGTGTTGAGACTGATAAGCCAGTTGTAGGCATCTGTGTGGGCCCATGAAGGAAAAAAAAAAGAGGAGAAGGAAGAAGTGAGCAGGCTTAGGAAAGAAAACACATGGACATAGAAGGAGATGGAGGCTGGAGAGGGGAATTTTCTAAATTCCTCTTGTGGTCTGCTGGGGAATGATTACTATAATAATGGAATCACAAGCATGCTGCTAATGCTTCCTGGTTGGGAGCAAGCCACAACTGTTCAGGCGAACTGCTGAGCAGTGCCTCTGCTAAAGGAGCTGAATGATTATTCATTTGCATCATAGATTCCTCATTTTGAAGGCCTGACTGTCTCACCCACATGCTTACTGGCTGTCCAGGCATGGGGCTATCTCTGATGATAATGGATTTCTGAGTTAGCCCCATTTTCTTCCTTTATGATGCCATACACGTGCATGCTATAGAACTGTACATACCCTCCTGCTCTTGAAATAGGGTACCAAGGACTAGTGAGTGGCTCATATCAGCAGGGTCTGGCACATTTGAGATGCACACAAGGCCCCTTCATTCTTGTTGTATTTTGGTTTAAAAGGATACTAGGGGTTATAATAGTACAGGCTTTTTTCATTTCCTTTTTCAATAACTTTTAAAAATGAGATATAACTTACAATACAATAAATAAATCTTAAGTTTGATAATTTTTTACATGTATATATAACCTGTCAAAGGTTTTTAAAGTCTTTATTAGCCTCTATAGACAGAATATCCCCAAGGCTTATAGCACAGCGGATATACTAATGGGAATCACCTTCATCGCAGTGAATCAAATTCCACTAACAGTTGTCCCATCATTGGTGGAGAATCCCCCTTTACAAGTGGTCTTTCAGGAGTTGTTCTTTATGTGCTCATGAAGGAGTCTTTCTTACTGCATCTACCCATTTCCTCAATATTGCCGCATAACATATTAACTCAAAATCATCCATGGGAAATAACTATAACATCTATTTTTCATACAATTGGGGGTTATGATGAGCACTGGCTGATCTAGGCTGGGATTCTCACATTTCTTGGCTAGAGATTGGCTAATCAAAGGTGAATCCAATTGGGATGACTCAAGTATGCTTCATGTGAGACTAATGGCTATTGCAGACATGTTTTTCTCATGACAAAGGCAAAAGGATGAGAAAACAGACTTGGAACTGACATATCATCACTTCTGCATCATTTTATTACACAGAGCAATCACATAGCTGAATCCCATATCAAGAGGAAGTACAATCTACCTCTTGATGGCAAAGGGTGCAAATACAAGGAATGATGAAATATTGTGGTTATTAATGCCATGTACCACACTTGCCAAAAGATGGTGTTATCTCTCCTTCATTAGGCACCAGAATTTCTCACCAGGTGCCAGCACTGCTCCACATCATAGGCAGGCCCATTGTGGAGGGACCAGACTCATGATAGGGCCCAAGATGTGTGGGAAGAGAAGAGAATGTAGTGTTCCCCTCTTTGTTACAATCTGAGGGATGAATGCTTATAACCCTGAGGCTTTTAGAGAACTTCAGTAAAATAGGTTTTACTTGTGACCTTTCTTCCCTAGGATCACTATCACTCTTAGAGTTGGGATAGAGATGAATTCAAGTGAAAGCCATTAGGTATCCTCAGAATCACTGTTTTCCTACAATAATGGGGTCAGACTTGAGCCTGTCTTCTTTTCTTCCCAAAATGACCTCAGGGAAACCCAATGAGGTTGTACCAAGTTTCCTTGCTTTGTCAGAAGATATCCAGCTATTTCAACATGATTCAAGCTTAAAATATGTACATCTACTTCTTATAATGACTATCAGTTAATAACTTTTTGTCATAATAGTTTTCAGAAAGTTATATCACTTTTAGAACAACTGTTTCTTTTTTATTATTCCTCTATTTTTCTCATTTTATATTGCTATAATAATTTTTCTAGCCCAAAACACAATAAATACATATACTATAAGAAATGACATTTTAGTATTATAGTTACAGAGAAAGACACATTCACAAAATTAATTGATGCATCGATTTTTTTTACATATCAGATTTTTATCAGAGTAAATCATATGGGACAAATTTGTACTGTATATCATGTTTGGATGAACCCTAAATGTTTTGCCTTGCATATGTAGACCAAACAAGAATAAAGATGTAACGTCTTCCACACTTTTTTCTGTTGTTCATGTGCACTACTTCCATATTTCCAAAGTACTCTTTTGTTTAGATTTTATTTTGTTCTAGATTTGTTTTTCTGTGCCATAACATCATTTTTAAAGCAGTGTTAATGCAAAATAGCCATGAGCTCAAATACATTAAAAATTGGTGGAAACATGATGAAGAAAAAAATAATTGCATCTTCCAAAGAATGAATGACTCCAAACACAGAAAAGTAAATTCTAAACAAAATAAAACAAAATAGGCCTTCTTCCTATATACTAAGAACTTAGAGAATAGAAACATTGACAGAACAAAACCCTTTTGACACATCAGCCCTATGCAACCTAAACACCACAACAAGCATGTGTCTTCTCCAAGCCAACTATGCATGACAGCCATAACCAAGACTGTATGAGCAGAACCCTAACTATCATCCTAGCCCAGTAGTAATGAGGCAGGTCACTCTATTGGTGGTGGGCACCCATGGAGGGAATAGTTTAGCAGAGCCCTCAATACCTTCCTGTCTCAGCAATTATGAGGCAGTGTTCCTTCTCCTCTTGACCAGTGGAAATCTCCAGAGGCCATGTTTATGGACAGAGCCCTGACTACCATCATGGCCTGGCAATAATGAGTAACAAGATGTAAACAGGAATCATGGTCTCATAATATAATATACAAATTATCTAGGATGCAATTGAAAATTACTCATTATACTAAGAACCAGAAAAAGCTTCAACTAGAATGAGATAAGAGAATAAGCACATGACAACATCAAAATGATGCAGATGTTGAAATTATCTGTCAGGGATGTTAACACAATCATAAAAATGCTATAATGAATAATTATAAACATATTGAAACAAATGAAAAATAAAAAGTTTCAGCAAAGAAATACGACATGAAAAACTCAGTGGAAATTTTAGAACTAAAAAATATAATTGAAAATTATTTTTTTAAAAAGCTAAATAGAGGAGCTTAATGGCACAATGAGGAATGAAGAGGAAAGAATCAACGAATTTATAGTTAGTTCAATAAAAATTACCAGCCTGAACAATAGAGAAAATAGAATTTAAAAATATATAAACACAACCTCAGTTACCTGTGGCACAATAACAAAAATATCTAATGTTTATGTCATTAGAGTCCCAGACAAAGAGAAGAAAGAGTTGACAAAAATGTTCAAAGAAATAATGGTTAAAAATATCCCAAATTTGGCAGAAGACATAAACCTTTTGAAAAGTAAAGACAAAGAAAGAATCTTGAAAGCAGCCAGAGAGAAATGACATATAATCCACAAGGTAAAAGAAATTTGAATGACACAAATTTCTCATCAGAAATCATAGAGATCACAAGAAATGGCACAATATTTTTCAATGCTGAAATAAAATAACTGTTAACACACAATTCTATATCCAGAGAAAACAGACTTAGAAATGAAGGTGAAGTAAAGACATTCTCAGATAAAGGAAAACTAAGATAATTTGTCATCAGCAGATTTGACTTAAAAGAATTGCTGAAATAAGTTTTTTTAAAACAGAAAGGAAATGATAACAGAAGGAAACTTGGAACATCAGATTAAAGAAAGAACAGGCTGGGTAAATATATGAATAAATACAGTAGACTATTTTTTGCTTGAGTCTTTGAAATTATGTTAGGTTAAAAACAAAATGACAGCATCATCTTATGTTGTTCTCAGTTTATATATAAGAAATATTTAAGATGACTGAATTATAAAAGAGAGAAAATAAGAGGAGAAAAATTGGTAAGATTCCTACATTTAACCTGAAGTGGTAAAATATCAATAGTAGTAGACTGTGATAATTTACTCAAACCCTACAGGTAAAGCAAAATACAATCCTAAAATACATTCAAATAACTCAGAGGAAGACAAGAAAAGGGAAAGAAAGAAACAAAAATCAAGTAAAACAGACAGAAAAAAAATAATAAAATGTTATACACAAAACCTATCTTATCAATAATGGTATTAAATATAAACTTTGTAAATACACCACGTAAAATATAATTAATTGACAGATAAAAAGTGAATTAAAAATGACCTAATATATACTCTCTACAGGAAATTAATTTCAAATATGCTGATATAGATAGGTTAAAAAATAAGTGAATGGAAAAATATATTCCATTGCAAACACTAATCAAAAAAGCTGGATATACTATACTAATATCAGATAAAGTAGACTTAAGAGCAAAGAAAAATCCAGGGACAAAGATAGAGATTTATAATGATAAATATACCTACCAAAAAGATATATTTCTAAAGGTATATTGCCACATAATGATTCTATAAAATGAATGGAGTAAAAATAACAGAATTAAAGGAGAAATAGACAAATCCACAATTGTACTTTGGGATCTCAATACCCCTCTCTCAAAAATTTACAGAACCACTACACAGAAAATCAGCAAAGATGTAGAACTGAAAAACTTTATTAGTCACAAGATCTAATTGACACTTGTAAAGCACTTTACTAAACAATAGTAAAATTCACATTTTTACAATCATACTTGGAATAGTCACAAAAAATAGATCATGGTCAAAAAACAAACCTCAATAAGTAGAAAATAATTAAAAGCATATAGAGTATCATCTCTGATCATAATTGAATAAAAATCAACAGAAAGACAACTGGTAAAATTTCCAAACAGTTGAAAATGAAACAACATGCTTCTAAACAATCCAGGGGGCAAAGAGAAAAATCGAAACCTACATAAAACTGAATGAAAATGAAAATACAATGAATCAAAAATTGTGGAATGAAGCTAAAGTAGCACATAAAAGAAAATTTATAGTGTTAAATGTTTATAGTAGGAAAAAAGTAAAAGTCTCATTGAATCATTCTTGTGCTATGAATCTCTGACTTTTCTTCTTCCAGCAAGAGAAGACTGTCTACTTTTACAGGACTCATATGATTAGGTCATATTCACTCAAGATAATCTTCCTTTCTTTTTATTTATTGTGGTGAAAAACATGTACATAAAATTTACCATCTTAACCAGTTTGTTAAATTTTATTTTATTATTAGTTTCAAGTATACAGTACATTGGTTAGACATTTATATAGTTGATAAAATGATCCCCTAATTGCTCTTTCTCTCCTCTGGCTCTCCACCTAGCTGTTATATTAGTACTAACTGCGTCCCCTATGCAATGCTCCCCATCTTAACCATTTTAAAGTGTACAATGCAGTGGTGTTAGCAAATAAACATTGTTGTTCAATAGATCTTTAAATATTTTTCACCTTGCAAAACTGAAATTCTACTTGCATTGAACATTTCCCCTTTTTTCCCCTCCCCCAGCCCCTGGCAACTCCTATTCTATTTCTATTTCTAAGAGTTTAACTACTTTGGATACTTTATATAAGTGGAATCATGCAGTATTTGTCTTTTTGTGACTAGCTTATGCACTTAGCAAAATGTCTTCATGTTTCATCCATATGACAAGATTTTCTTTGTTTTTAAAGCTGAATAATATTCCATTGTGTGTATATATCTATACATCTATATCTACCTATCTAAATTTGTTTGATATTATCAATTGACTGAACATTAATTGTGATATCTATCATTGATCTATCTATCTAAATCACAATGTCTTTATTTATCTATAGATAAACACTTAGGTAGTTTCCATATCCTGGTTATAGTGAATTATCCTGCAATGAAAAAGTGTGTGCAAATATCTCTTCAATATCTTGTTTTCAGTTATTTTGGGTATATGCCTTGACGTGGGATTGTTGTATCATATGATGATTCTATTTTTAATTTTTTGAGAAACTCCCATTCTGTTTTCCATAGCAGCTGTACCACTTTAAATTCTCATTAACAAATGCAGTTTCCAATTACTCCACATATTCACTTACACTTCTTATTTTCTGTTTTATTTCACCAGTGGCCATCCTAATGGGTGTGAGATATCTCATTGTGATTTTGATTTGCATTTCCCCGATGACTAGTGATGTTGAGCACCTTTTCATATGCTTGCTGGCCATCTGTACATCTTCTTTAAAGAAACATGAGATGTGAGGTACCCATGTCCTTTTTCCAGGCTGCTGGGTGTTCAGAGGCACTAGTGGCAATGAGTTCGAGAGCAGTGGTCCCTTCTTGATTCTGATCTCTGAATCACAGCTATAACGCTCTTCATTGGGTAGAGTTGCAGCTAGAGGCCATAGTAAATATTCCAGTGGTGAACTTAGAAGCAGTGATACTCTGGTAGGTTAGTACTCTATTGTTGCATGAATCATTCATGGGGTGCGGCTTATAATTTTTTCTTCAGGTCTTCCAATGATACCATAAACTCCCAATTCCCTGTATTAAACTTCTTCTCATGCATAACACTTACAGAGGTTTTCTGTTTCCTGTAATGAATCATAACTGTTACTTTTAAAACCCCTATCAATTGAGCATGCATACTTATGCCAAAATAAACAAGGAAATCAGCACTACCCAGACATTTTCTTACTCTATGATATCATAGCTTTTATTCCCATTCATCTTCACCCTGCTATCCTGTTTCAACTTTGGTTAAGTAGACCTGGAGGTATAATGCAAGGACCACACAGAGAGGCAAACAGGAATCTCCTGTGTGGCTAATTCCTTCTGAGATTCCAGAAAGCAGGGTCTAAAACAAAGATCTTGATAATGAAAGGTTTTATGGGTTAGAATTTGTTGCCACATTCAGAAATTAGCACCTTCGCTTTCCTACAATGCTCATTTGTTTTCTAAAGTTTTCTGACCACTGATTAAGCAAAGCCTCTCTAGGCCTCAAGAGGTAGGGTAGATATGAGCCAATGCTTTGGCTTGGAGATGCTAAATGAATCCTGAATTGTGGTGTGAAAAGCCAGGTATTGACATTTTATTCTACCTCCACCTGTGAATTTTATCTTTCTCTCTAGCTTCAGATTTCAGTAAACAACTGAAACTTAGATATCCCATCAAGGTGAGGGTTGTATTTCCATATGCCACAGAAATACATGTAGCTAAAAGAACAACAGGAGGTGTAAGTGGGCCAAGAAGCCTTATTATGAATGACAATGTTCTTCACTGTGGGAACACACCATAGGTGAGATACTTTAAGAAAAATTGCTTTTGATATTTGAAACCTAAATGCATTTGGGTGGGTTTTTCAATCAGACCTCTTCCTTTAAACATAGTTCACTTTGTGATAAATAGCTCCATAGAGAGGTTTCAGTGAATTAATAAAAGGACTAAAATATCTTGTTAAGCTAGAGTTGTTAAAACTCATCAAACTTAATCGTGTCTGTTTTTTAAAATCTGCAGAGAAAATAAAATTATATGGACTATATTTGGGTTCTAGAAATAGTTGTCAAGGGTTTTATTGTGAAGAATACATTGATAGTGTGAGGAAATGAACATAACTTGTACACTGTTGGTGAGAGTACAAATTGACACAAGATTTCTGGAGGGCAATCTGTATCAAAAATTTAAATGGGCACTTCATGATCCAGAAATTTAAGTTGTAAAAATTTATCCTAAGGAAAGAATCAGGAAATGGCAAAAAAAATGTGTCCAAGTATATTCATTGAAACGGTCTTTATAAAATACAAAAAGTGAAAATAACCAAAAGTTCTGTTGGTAGAAAATTGGTTAAATAAAATATGATGGTGCTTTCCAATGGAATATTATGCTGGGTCAGGGAAATTTATGTTTCAACATTAAAAAGATATCTACAATAAACTGGGTATTGATTAAAGCTCGTTAGAAAGGGTTTTTTTAATAAATTCTGTATATTTTTAATGATTTATATATTTTGCTAACATTTATATTTGACTCATGACAGATGCTTAATAATATTTAGTGAATTAACCCATGCAATTAAATCTATTTATATACATTTATAATACATTATACATTCTGGAAGGGTATATGCCTATTTGTTAATAGTGGTTATTTTTATCTTCATTGGGTGTATTTGAAGCTCAAGGACATAGTGGAGATTATTAAAAACAATTTTTACTTTCTAATTTCTCTTATTTTGAATTATTTAAATTAAAAAATGTCATTTTTAAATTGTACTTCAATTTGAAACAATACAGAGTTTTCAAGAATATACTAGAATTTCTACAACTAAAGGAGAAAAAGGAAAACAACCTAACAGAAGAATGGGCAAATTGTATGAGCAGGTTATTCAAAGAATAGGAAAACTGAAAGAGCAACAAACATATGTCAAGGTGTCAAAGTAAAATAATGGGGTACCACTTCTCAGCCACTAGAATGGCAAAACTTTAAGTCTAACAACATTACAGGTTTTCAGGAATGTGGGAAAACAGGGACTCTCTGTCATTGCCAGTGGAGCTGCGAATTAGCCCAAACACTTTTGAGAGCACCTGGTAAAGTAGAAACTGGATGCCCTATGATCCGACAAATGTACTAAGTATCTACCTTGAAAATTATGACCCTCCTCTGCAGAAGGAGAGGTACACACATGTGAACTAAGGTTGTTTTAAGTTGTCGTGCTCTGAGTATTGTAGAGATTTCTGAAGGAATCACTCCTCTCCCCACCTCCCAGAAGCCAGTGAGAGAGGAGGAGAGCAGGATATAAGAAGGACAGAAGCCAAGCAAGGGTGATTTCAGCTGGCCCCACAAAAAAGATCTTGGCTTTCATTCTCTTGCACAGTCAGTCATTGATTAAAGGGTCCCTTAAGAGGAAACTCTGCATGTCGTTCCAGGAACCTGTGGATAATCTCCAAAGAGTTTTCACTGTGGACTGTTAGAAGCAGAAATAAGGATGGGGCACATAGAACTGGTGAAAAAAAACACCCTGGAAGATCTAAATGGAGTACTGATAGCATATATTACAGGTGCAAAAATTATACTGGAACCACATGTAATAAATTCATGATTTTCTTTGAACAGTAGGAAAGAGAATTAGACCTCAATCTATGTTTTTTTTTTATTTTTTAATTCTTTAAAATGTTTATATTTTTATTCTTTAATTATAGTTGACATTTAATATTATATTAGTTTCAGATGTACAACACAGTGATTAGACATTCATATAACTTAGGAAGTGATCACACTGATAAATTCAGTACCCATCTGACAGCAAACATAGTTATTACAATACTACTGGCCATATTCCCCATGCTCTAAATCCATATTACTATTTTGTAACAACCAATTTGTACCTTTTAATCCCCTCCCCATTCACCTATCCTCTCACCCCTAATCTGACAACCATCAAAATGCTCTATGTATAATATATATGAGCTCGTTCCTGTTGTTTGTTTATCCTGTTCTCTAGATTACTTCTATATACCTCAATACCTTCTAGGTCCCTCCATGTTGTTACAGATGGCAAGATTTCATTCATTTTTATGGTTGAGTAATATTCCATTGTGTGTGTGTATATGTGTGTGTGTATGTATGTATGTATATATATATATGTATGTATGTATATATATATATATATATGTATATATATATATATCACTTCTTTATCCATTCATCCATTGATGGACAGCTAGGATACCCTCTATATCATGGGAACATAAATAATGCTACAAAGAACTATGCTACCCAAGCTTTTTGTTGTTGTTGTTTGCTTCCATTTTATAAAATATCTTTTTATATCTCTTTACCTTCAGTCTGTGTCTTTTGGTCTGAAGTGGGTCTCTTGTAGGCAGCATACATAAAGTTCTTGCTTTCTTATCCACTAGGTTATCTTATCTTTTTTTGTTTTGTTTCATTTGTTTGTTTTTTGTTTTTGTTTTTATTTAATTAAGATTCTTGGGGCAACATTGATTAATACGATTATGTAATTTTAAGGTGTATATTATCATTTGACATCTGTATATTCTACTGTGCGTTTACCACCCAAAGTTCAGCTTCTTTCAGCTACCATATATTTGATCCTTTTTACTCACTTTGCCCTCCCCCTACTCCCCATATTTCACCCCCTTTACACTGTCTACCTCCTCCCTCCTCCGCCACCCCCGACCCACTGGTAATCACTAGTCTATAGCCCATATCCATGAGTCTCTGCTTATTCCTCTCGTTCATATGCTGCTTTTAAGTTTATATCCCACATATAAGTGATATCATGTGATTTTCAACTTTTTCTGTCTGGCTTATTTCGCTTAGCATTATTATCTCGAGGTCCATCCATGTTGTTCATCTCTTCTTATGGCTAGGTAATATTTCATTGTATATATGTACCACACTTCTTTATCCAATCATCTATGGTAGGACACTTCGGTTGCTTCCATGTCCGGGCCACTGTGAATAATGCTGCAAGGAACATCAATGTGCACATATCTTTTTGGATATGGGTTTTCAAGTCTTTGGAATAAATAGCCAGTAGAGGGATTGCTGGAATATATGGTAGATCAATTCTCAGTTTTTTGAGGAACCTCCATACTGTTTTGCATAGTGGCTGTACCAATTTGCAGTTCCGCCAGCAGTGTATGAGGGTTCCTTTTTCTCTGCATCCTCTCCAACATTTGTTATTACTTGTCCTGTTGATAACAGCTATTCTAACAAGTATAAGATGGTATCTCATTGTGTTTTGATTTGCATTTCCCTAAATGTTGAGCATCTTTTCAAATATTTATTGGCCATTTGCTTGTCTTCTAGGGAGAAGCATCTGTTCAGGTCTTTTACCCATTTTTTGATTGGATAGTTTTTGTTGGTGGTGTTGTTGTTGTTGTTGTTGTGTTATATGACTTCTTTGTATAATTTGAATATTAAGCCCTTATCAGAGGTGTTGCTTGCAAATATATTTTCTCATTTGGATGGTTGTCTCTTTACCTTGCGACAGTTTCTTTTGCTGAGCAGAAGCTTCTTAGTTTGATGTAGTCCCATTCGCTTATTTTAGCTTTTACTTCCCTTGCTTTTGAGGTCAAATTCATAAAATCCTCTTTGAGTCCAAGGTCCTTGAGTTTAGTTCCTATGTTTTATTCTATGCATTTTATTGTTTCAGGCCTCATATTCAGGTCCTTAATACATTTTGAGATAATTTTGGTGTGTGGTGATAGACGACAGTCTAGTTTCATTCTTTTGCAGGTGGCTTTCCTCTTTTCCCAGCACCATTTACTGAAGAAACTTTCCTTTCTCCACTGTATGTTTTTGGCTTTTTTCTCGAAAATTATTTGCCCATATAAATATGGGTTTACTTCTGGACTCGATTCTGTTCCACTGGTGCGTGTGTCTGTTTTGCTACCAATACCATACCGTTTTGATTACTGTCGCTTTGTAGCATAATTTGAAGTCAGGCAGAGTGATGCCTCCAGCCTCGTTCTTTTTTCTCGAGATGGCTTTGGCAATTCGGGGTCTTTTGTGCTTCTATACAAATCTGATGTTTTTTTGTTTATTTCTTTATAAAATGCCGATGGGGTTTGGATGGGGATTGCATTAGATCTGTATAATGTTTTAGGTAATATGGTCATTTTAACTATGTTGATTCTTCCAATCCAAGAACATGGACTATCTTTGTTTCTTTTTATCTTCTTCAATTTCTTTTAATAAGGTCTTGTAGTTATGATCATACAGATCCTTCACATGTTTCATTAGATTTATTCCTAGGTATTTTATTCTTTATGTTGTAATTGCAAAAGGAGTTATTTTTTCCACTTCCTTTTCTGACACTTTATTATTAGATATAGGAATGCTATGGGTTTTTGAACATTGATTTTGTATCCAGAGACTTTACTGTATTTGCTTATTGTTTCTAGTAGTGTTCTTGTGGAGTCTTTAAGGTTTTCTATATGGAGAATCATGTCATCCACAAATAGTGACAGTTTGACTTCTTCGTTTCTTATTTGGATGCCTTTTATATCTTTCTCTTGCCTGATTGCACTCGCAAGGACCTCCAATGTTATATTGAATAACAGTGGTGATAGTGGACAGCTGTGCCTTGTTCCTGATCTTAGAGGCAAGGCTTTTAGTTTTTCGCCACTCAGTACAATGTTGGTTGAGGGTTTGTCATATATGGCCTTTATTACTTTAAGGTGTTTTCCTTCTATACCAATTGTGTTAAGTATTTTGATCATGAATGGAAACTGTATCTTGTGGAAGGCTTTTTCTGCATCTATTGATATGATCATATGATTCTTATTTTTTAATTTGTTTACTTGGTATATCACATTAATTGATTTGCATATGTTGAACCATCCCTGTCCCCCTGGGATGAAGCCCAATTGATTGTGGGGTATAATCTTTTTGACACGGTGCTGTATTCGGTTGGCTAGTATCTTTCTTAAGATTTTTGCACCTGTGTTTATGAGAGATACCGATCTGTAGTTTTCTTTTTGTGTGTGTTATCTTTACCAGGTTTGGTATCAGGGTAATATTGGCTTCACAAAATGAGTTGGGAAATATTGCCTCCTCTTCAATTTTTTGGAAGAGTTTGAGGAGAATAGGTATTAAGTCTTCTTTGAATATTTGGTAGAATTCACTGGTAAACCCATCTGGTCCTGGACTTTTATTTTTTGATAGGTTTTTGATGATTGTTTCAATTTCCACACTGCTGATCAGTCTATTTAGATTTTCCAGTGCTTCTTGACTCAGAGTAGGAGGGTTGTATTTTTCTAAATACTGGTCCATTTCTTCTAGGTTATTAAATTTGATGTTATATACTTCTTCATAGTATTCTTGTATAATCTTTTGTATTTCTGCGGTGTCTGTCATAATTTCCCTTCTTTCATCTCTGATTTTGTTTTGTGTTTTTCTTTGTGTGTGTGTTCTTTCTCTTTTCTCTTTAGTGGGTCTAGCCAGGGTTTGTGAATTTTATTAACATTCTCATTTATTTTTTCTAATTATTTTTGTTTTCAATTTTATTTATTTCTTCTCTAATTTTGATTACTTCTTTCCTTCTGCTAACATCAGGCTTCATTTGTTCTTCCTTTTCTGGCATTTTTAAGATGAAGGGTTAGGTTGTTTATTTGGGCTTGTTCTTGCTTTTTGAGATAGGCCCGTAATGATATGAACTTTCCTCTTATGACCGCTTTTGCCATGTCCCAAAAGTTTTGATATGTTATACTATCATTATCGTTCATTTCTATGTATCTCTTGATCTCTCTTTTTATTTCTTCTCTGATCCAGTTATTCTTCAGTAGTGTGCTGCTTAATTTCCATGTATTTGTGGTGCTTCCTGATTTCTCTTTGTAGTTGGTCTCTAGTTTTAAATCATTATGATCAGAGAATATGGTTGGTATAATTTCAACCCTCTTATGTTTGTTGAGGCTATCTCTGTGTTCCAATATGTGGTCGATTCTTGAGAATGTTCCATGTGCTCTAGAGAAAAATGTATAAGCAGCTGTTTTGGGATGGAAGGCTCTGTAAATGTCAATTATGTCCAGTTGGTCTAATGTGTCATTTAAGGATGTTATTTCCTTATTGATTTTCTGTTTGGGTGGTCTGTCCATATGCGACAGTGGGGTATTTAGGTCCCCTGCTACGATGGTGTTTAGGTCTGTTTCTCCCTTTAGTTCTGTTAGTAATCGCTTTACATATTTTGGGGCTCCCTGATTGGGAGCATAGATATTAATGTGTTATGTCTTCTTGGTGCATGATTTCCTTTATCATTATGAAGTGTCCTTCAGTATATTTCTTTACCTTTTATATTTTGAAGTCTGTTTTGTCTGACATTAGTACCACTACTCCTGCTTTTCTCTGAATGCCATTTGCTTGAAATATCATTTTCCACCCTTTCAGTTTGAGTCTAGGTTTGTCTTTGGAACTGAGATGTGTCTCCTGGAGGTAGCATATGGTTGGGTTTTGTTTTTTGATCCATTCTGCAACTCTGTGCCTTTTTATCGGTGAGTTCAGTCCATTTACATTTAGGGTGATTATTGAAATAGGAGGTCTTCTTATAGCCATTTTATCTTTTGGTTTCTGGTAGCTCAGTGTTTCCATTGCTCCCTTGTCCTTATGTTTCTGTTTTCTTTCTTTTGGTTGGCTTTTGTGGGTTTTCCCTCTGGTTATTCTTGTTTTATGTCATATACTTAAGTTTTGAATCTTGGTGTGTAGTTACCATTATGAATATGTAAAAGACGGTTATATACATACAATCATCCATTTATTTCTGCACATGCCTTATCTCCATTCCCCTTTGTGAATTTGGATCTTTGAATCCTCCCCTTTTCAGTCATTATTGTCTCAATTTGTCCCTATGTATGCTGAACGTTCATTGCTATCTTTCTATAGCAAATCTCTTCTTGTTATTTAAGCTTATAATGCCCTGTTCTTAGTAAAGGTTGCACTCCTCTGCTTCTATTTGCCAGATAGTCACTTCACTCCTGATTATGTTTGTTTGTTTGCTTGCTTGCTTTTGTTTTTGTTTTAGGTGAGCTGACTTCTTTCAGTATTTCCTGTAGTGCAGGCCTCATAGTGGAGAATTTCCTCAATTTTTGTATGTCTGAAAAGGTCTTATTTCTCCTTCATATCTAAAGGAGAGTTTAGCTGGATATATTATTCTGGCTGGTAGTTCCTTTCATTTAATATTTTGAATATGTGACTCCACTCCTCTCTGGCCTGTAGGGTTTGTGCTGAGAAGTCCAAGGATAATCTAATGGGTTTTCCTTTATAAGTTACTGTTTTCTTCTCCTTGGCTGCCCTGAGAATTCCGTCTTTGTCACTGATTTTTGATAATTTTAATACGATGTGTCTTTGTGAAGGCCTTTTTGGATTGAGATAATTGGGTGTTCTGTTGACTTCTTGAATTCCAAGCTTTAGCTCATTCCTTAGATTTGGGAAATTCTCGTCCACTATTTATCTGAAAATCCTTTCTAGTCCCTGCTCCTTTTCCTCACCTTCAATAATGTCCATTATTCTTATGTTTCCTCTCCTGGTGGTGTCAGCTAGTTCTTGTATTTCTCTGTCATTGTTTTCATTCCTCGGTGTCTCTTTTCTTCTGATTTATTTCTAGATTTCTGTCTTCGATATCACTGATCTATTCCTCCATTCGGTCAACTCTATTTCCCAAGCTTGCTATTCCATTTTTCAACTCTTGCAGTGTGTTTTTAATCTCCAGAAGCACTATTCTGTTCTTTTTGAGGGTTTCACTCTCCTTAATGAAGAACTCGTCCTGCTCACCTAGTTGTTTTTTCAGTTCCTGACATTGTTGATATGACTCGTTTCAGATCTCACTGAGTTTTTTCAGAAGTACCATTCTGAATTTTCTGTCATTTAAGTCACATATTTCTATGTCTGTAAGCTTATTTTCTGGTGATTTTTCCCTTTCTTTCTGAGATGACTTGCCACCTTGGTTGTTCATGGTGTTTAATGGATTATTTCTCCTCCTGGGCATTAAGGGAAGTGGTAGCTCTTATGCACAGAATCCATGTTCACACGCACTTTTGTGCATTTTGGATTTTTTTTTTTGAGTTTTAGATGTTCAGCTTATTGTTGTTTGAATGGGAGAGATCTGGGGACATCTCTCACTCCACCATATTTCTCCAAACTCTCTGTTCTTCTTTAAATCTTCAGTCCTCCTGCTCCATTTCCTTCCCCCAGAGGCACCCTATTGAAGTGTAAGTGGCATCTTTAATCTATCCTTTGTATTTATACATTATACAGTGTTGTTTTATGTATATGAGTTTTAATTTTCATAAAACATATTATTCTATAATTGTCATTCCCTTTCGTGCATTGTTCACTCAGTACTTTTTTCCTTTTTTCCTTTTTGAAATATAGTAGGCAATTAGTTACTTGTATTTAAATTGTACATTTCAACAAGTTTTTTTCACTTATTGTTGGTAAACAATAACATACCAGTTTCAGTTTTGTAGTATAGTGATCAGTGATCCACATAACTTGCTAAGTGGTTACACCACTAAGTCTAGTACCCCTCTTTCTTCTTACATATTCGTTACAGCATTATTAACCATCTCCCCCGTGCTACACTCTCCATCTTCAGGTTTATTCTGCAACTATCCATTTGTAACTCTTAATCCCTTTGCCTTTTTTTTTGTCCCCCAACTCCCTCCCATCTAGTATCCCTCTAAATACTCTCTGTATTTATGAATTTATTTCTGCTTTTGGTGGTGTTGTTGATTTTGTTTTTTAGATTCCACATGCACATGAATTCATGCAATATTTGTCTTTCTCTATGTGACCCATTTCATTCAGCACAATACCATCTCAGTCCATCAAGGCAATATCTTTTTCCCTTCCCTTCCTTTTAGTTCATGTGTGTCTTTTAATCTGAAGGGAGTCTCCTGTATACAGCATGTGTAGGGTCTTGTTTTCTTATCCATTCTACCACTCTATGTTTTGATTGGGACACTTAATTCTTTTCCATTTGAGGTACTTGTTGACAGGAATGTAGTTAATACCATTCTTTAGTCATGTTTTTGATATGTTTTTTCTTCTTAAAGAAGTCCCTCCAACATTTTCTGTAATGCTGGCTTCGTGATGATAAATCCCTTTAGCTTATTTTTATCTGAGAAACTTTTAATCGTCCTTTGACTCTAAATGATAGCTTTGCTGGATAAAGCATTTTGGGTGATAGATCCTGGATTTTCATTACAACAGATATTTTGTGCCAAGCCCTTCTATCCTGCATAATTTCTTTTGAGAAATCAATTTCCAGTCTTATAGGCACTCCCTTGTAGGTAACTAAGTGCTTTTCTCCTGCTGCTTTTAAAATTCTCTCTTTTTATTTAAACTTTGGCATTTTAATTATGATGTTTCTTAATGTGGCTTCATTGGGCTCCTGGTTTTGGGGATTCCCTGAGCTTCTTGGGATTTTTCTATTTCCTTCACCAGGTGAGAGAAGTTTTCCATCATTATTTCTTTAAATAGTTCTTCAACATCTTGTTTTCCTTCAGTTACCCCTATAACATGAATATTTTTATCTTTAATAGTGTCCCATGGGCTCCTTAAATTATTATTATAGTCTTGGCTTCTTTTTCTTGCAATTCTGATTGAATGTCCTTGGCTTTGCCATTCTCTATATAGATACTTTGATCCTCTTCTTTATTCATTTTGTTTATTCCATTTAATATACTTTTCATCTCAGAAAATGTGTTCTTCATTTCTGACTGGTTTCTTTTTATAATTTCCATCTCCATTTTTATGGTTTTTAAAATCTCTTTGTTAAAGTTCTCACTGAATGTATCTACATTTCCCCTAAGTTCATTGAGCATCTTTATAACCAGTGTTTTGAACTCTGCATTTGTTAGATTGTTTGACTCCATGGTTCCTGGATCTCTGTTCTCTCATAGGGTTTCTGCTTCTTTATCTTCTCATTTGGGCTGCATTTTTCTGTCTATTTCTATGTAAAAAGCAAAGCTCCTATGTCTCCCCGTCTTATTAGTGTGGATTTGTGAAGTAGTTGTCCAGTGGCACAGTCCTGAGAGGGGTTCAGCTGCAGACCAAATTTAGCCCAAGTCTCTACTCCTCTGGGGCCACTTGTTAACATTCAGCAAGCAATTCACAGATGCTGTGCTTACAGTTACCTTAAAAGGCCACACCAGAAACCGAGGCCAGGTGCCACCAGTGTGAGTCTAGGCACTGCTCAGCAGGGAGCACCTGACTCACCGAGGACACAACTGGAAGTGGCTTGGGTGGGGCTGTGAGTTAGGTGGGGCAGAATTTCAGGGAATCTCCTGGGTGTAGTGACCTTTGTTATTCAGTTTGGTGACATCACCCCTATAAGCTATGCTGAGTCCACACACTGGGAATGGGGAGGGCTCAACAGAGGAACGATGAATACTTGCAGAACTTCTGTACAGAAGAAGTCTCACCTTGGCCCTCACTCCAACGACTCCGTGTCTCCCTGTAAGTTCCTGCACAGCCTAACTGGCACGCAGGTCCATCACTGCGAAAGTCCATTTGCAGACACGACCCCTTTAAGAGGCGTTTGCATCTGCCACTGCCTCAGCCTCCATCCCACTCAGTCACTCGGGACTGGACAGACTCAGGTCCTCGCCCCATCCTATCTTCTGCCGTTGCAGGGTGATTTCTTAGATTTCTCACTAGTTGTAGGGCTTGTCCATCTGGACCCCAGGCGACTTTCCTTACTGTTTGCTCCTTGTTTCTGTCACAACTTTGAACTGGTCATTAGAATGTTGAACAGAACCTCTATCATCTACCTCATTTTTTTTGCCTCCTCTCAACACTCTTTTTAAAGGTCTATGTATATTATTGCTGCATGAGCATTTTGTTTTTCTTCTGACTGCAGCATAGTGTTCTATGGTGTGCACACACCTCATTTTTTCTCATCTCCCTTCATAATGGTCACCTACATTGCTTGTAACTCCCTCTTCTCATAAAGAATATTCTCATGTATGTCCTCTGAGAGACCTGTGTATGAATTTTTCTCAGTGGGATTACTTGGTCATAAGCCATCTACATATACTCAATTTTACAAGGTATTGCCAAATTGCTTTCAAAATGCCCATCCTTAGTAAAGAGTGTGCACCAATCATGTGCCAGGCACTATTATAGCCGCAGGGGCTTTAAGCATGAACAACGTCCCTACTTTCAGTGACCTCATAGTCGACTGTGAGAGACAGCAATGAACAAATAAATGCATACTGAAATATCACATAGTGAAAAGTGCCATGAAGAAAACGAAGCAAGGGAGGGCATAGAGAGTAACAGGAAGTGCTATACTTTAGGTAAGATCATCAGAAAAAGGCCTCTGTGGTATTTGATGAGATGTCTGAATAAAGGGAGGAATTTAGCCATGTATTGGGTCTGGGGGAGAACATTCCAGACAGAAACAGCAAGGCTCCAAGGCAGAATCATGTTAGGTGTGTGCGAGCAAGACGGCACTGTTTGGTGTTTTTAAGCAATGAATTTAAATTAGATAAGAATGTTAGTGAAATGCTTAGCATAGTGCCAGGCACAACATATATGCTCAATTTTGACATACTATTACTGTTATTGGAGTGCCATGATTAGACTGGAGGTTTGGAAACATTTCTTTCATTGCAGAAGGATGAAAGATGGAGGGATCAGAAACCAGAAAGAGGGATAGGTACCTGGGTTGGGGTAGTAGCAGTGGGGTTTCAGTTTATAGTTGTTGAGATAGTGATATATATATATATTTTTTTTTCCCAAGCATTTTCTAAACAGTCCTTAGGGCCCAATTTTAGAGCTGGCAATTGAGCTGATGGTCATCATTCATTTTTATCATCATTAGCCAGTACACCCAGAGTTTAGCCCTTACAGAAGAAGGAGCTCCTTCAAGGACTGAGGACATACTCAGAAAATAAGCTGGACCAAAGTACATCCTTTGCTTGTTGGGAGCTTAAATGAACAGCATCTTGGCAGTGTTTTAGCTAAGTGCCCAAATGATCAACTAATTACTTGGGTCTGAACACAGCTGAACAGATCCACCTTCCCAAGTTACTGCCAGAGGTTTGAGTAACTTCATTCTGGCTGGATTCAGCAACACACACCAAGAAACAGATGCCTGGGCCAGGAGGGATATTTCTCACTTACCTACTTCCTTCTGTTAAAAAAAAAGACTGTACAGTCACGTTTTCTATCTGCGGATTTGACAGGGGATAGAGAAAATATGAGGAGATATTCAGCCTCATTAGAAATCAGAAATATGCAATTAAAAATGGAGATGAGAGACCATATTTTATCCACCAAGTTGGCAAACATTAAAAGTATTGATAATGTCTAGTATTGGAGAGAGTCAGGGAAAATGAGCACTATTGAAAACTCGTGGTAGGAATTTTAACTGGCAAAGACATTTTGGAGGGCAATTTGGCAGCTTCTAGCAACATTTAATGTGGTCATAGTCTTTGGCCCAGCAAGCTCTCTTCCAAGCCAGTCTCTAGAAATTATCCCGGGAGTCCCCAATCCCCAGGCTGTTGACTGGCACTGGTCCATGGCTTATTAGGAACTGGGCCTCACAGCAGGAGGTGAGCATCAGGCAAGCCAGTGAAGCTTTATCTATATTTGCAGCCGCTCCCCAGCACTAGCATCACTGCCTCAGCTCTACATCAGATCATCAGGCATTAGATTCTCATAGGAGCACCAGTCCTTGGTGCCAAAACAATTGGGGACAGCTGCTCTGTCCCATAGGTATATTTGCATATATATGTGTGTATATATGGCATATATGTGTATACACACACACATATGTGTGTGTATATATATACACACACATATACATATATAGTGAAAATGCAATTGATCTGAATGCTCATCCATAAGGAAGTGGTTAAATAAATTATGACATGCCTGTACAATGGAGTCCTTGGTATGTAGTGACAGGGAAAGATGTTCAAGACACACTATAACAAAATAAAAGCTAACTCTGAATAATATATAGTATAGAATCTCACTAATATATAAAAGAAGGAAATCTACATATATTCATTTATGCATGTAAAGACTTTTTAAAAGATCTGAAAGGATACACTTCAACTGTTAACTCCGACTACTCCCTGGGGAGGAGAGTAGGATGAGGGAGGGGTAGTTTTCTCTATATATTTCTAATTTAGCACTCATGTATTACATGTGTATTTAAAAGTAATTTTATGAGAAAAACAGAAAAAGAGGAATGGCATAGCATTTGTATTTAATATGCTTCATCTTCCCCCTCTTCACCACCCATAATGACCCTGATCATCATTTTCAAATCCCTGAGAATTTTCTCTTCCTTGGCACATGATAGACCCTCAATCTTAAGCATGTTTTTATTGTGGCTGATAGCTTTGTCAGCTGTTAATTATTCATGCTAATGGAAGAGGCTGGAGGCACAGTTAATGCAAAATAAAGAAGAGTAAATCTTTCAGAGTCTCAGTCTACACGCCCCCCATCCCCTGAGAACACCTTGCATACTGTAGGTATTTACTCAGCAATAAATATTGATTGATATGGATTAATACTTGCCTCGGCAATTTCAAATCACCCACATTCTCTGACTTGTAGATACATACTCCTGGGCAGTGCCCTGCTAGTGGGAGTCTGATTCCTATAGGGGCTTCCCATGAGGACTTACAAGCCCCAGGCATGATTTACCAATGGGCTATTCTGTATATGGATAAAATGAAGATGACAGGAGTCCTTGTTATTATATTTGTTTTTACATAAACTGATTGGCATGTATGCTGGCAGTTCGCCTCTTCAAACTGCCAGTATACATACCAAAGATTTCACATCCATTGGAATGACTAAAATTAAAAAAAAGACCAACAACACCAAATGTTGATGAGGGTGTCAAGCAATCAAAACTTACCATTGTTGGTGGGAGTCAAATGGTACAATCACTTTGAAAAAGTGGCATTTTCTAATAATCATACATTTAACCCTATGACCCAGAAATTCCTTTCCCAGGTATTTACTCAATCGAAATAAAAATAGTTACACAATAAGACTTGTATGCAAATATTCTTAGTAGCTTTATTTGTGATAGCCACAAGTAAGAAACAACTCAAATGTCCATCAATAAGCAAATGAATGAACAAATGGTAGTGTATATATACAATGGAATACATTCAACAATAAAAGAGAGCAAACTAATGATGCATGCAACAATATGGATGAATCTCAAAAACATTTCGTTCTATAAAAGAATCCAGGTGCAAATATATATATATACTGTGTGATACCATTTTTATAAAGTTCCAGAACCAGCATTTCTATGGCAATAGAAATCAGAAAGTGGCTGCTTATGAGAATGGGGAAATTGACTGGAAAGGGGCATGAGAAATCTCGTTGGGGGTATGGAAACATTCTAGATCTTGACAAAACTCATCAAACTGAACACACACTAAATGTATAGTTTGCTAAGGCTGCCATAAAAATATGCCAGAGACTGGGCAGCTTAAACAACAAAAATTTATTTTCTCACAATCTGGAGGCTAGAGGTCCAAGATCAAGGTGTTAGCAGGTTTTGTTTTTTTCTGAGGCATCTCTCCTTGGCTTGCAACTATTTGCTCTCTCACTGTGTCCCTACGTGGTCATCCCTCTGTCTGTTTTTGTGCATGTCTCAATCCCTTCTTCTTATAAGGACACCATGATATTGGATTAAGGTCTATCCTAACAACTTCATTTTAACTTAATTACCTTTTAAAAGTCTTATCTCTAAATATAGTCACATTCTAAGATACTGGGGTTTAGGGCTTCAACAAATCAATGTGGGGAGGGAAAGACAATTCAGCCAATAAAAATAATTGTATTTTACTATATATAAATTGTTCCTCAATAAAATAAAAATAAGGAACATAGAGGCAAAATCTCCATATTCCTGGAAGTAGAGGGGAGCTGGATATTGGTGAACAGTAGGAATGTCTACCATACAATGTTAAAGAAACAGTAAGAGTTATAGTACCACAGCAGCCAATATTTACAAATATCAATTGATTTACTCTTTACAAATATCCTATGAGGTATAGGCAGTATCATCGTCCCCATTTTACAGATGAGGAAACTAAGACCCAGAAAGGTTAAGTAGTTTACTTAAGATCATACAGGTAGAAAGTGGCCAAGCCAGGATTTGAACCCAAGCAGGCTGAGCCCACAGCCTGCACAATTACCGCACAACTCTCTCTCACGGGCTAGCAAAGAGATCACTGATAGCAGCGTGCCTGCAAAAGTAGATGTATCCAGAAATCATGGGACTAACCTAAAGAACAATAGAGGTACTCCAATTGAGAGACTAAAAGAGGTTCCTGGGAGAAATTAACTGATTACCGTGTTGCTTAGCATAGTGCCGGCACAGAGTAGGTTTTCAGTATTATTTGTGAACACACTTGACACGTTTTTCTGCCTGCCACATGTAGGTCCACTTCTCAGGGAATCTGGCCCTACCTATAACCAAGAAGTCCCTAAATATTTTTGTTTGTGTTGACTTTGTTATTAAAGTACAACATACATATAGAAAAGTTAACAAACTCCCTCTAATGCCCCCTTCCAGACATTATCCCTGTCAATAAGGGTAACTATATCTGTACTTCTTTTAACAGCATGAATTGTTTTTGCCATCTGTATTAGTTTCCCAGAGCTGCTATAGTAAAGTACCGCAAACCAGGGTGGCTTAAAACAATAGAAATTTATTGTCTCACAGTTTTGGAGGTTAGAAGTCCAATATCAGGTTGTTGACAGAACCATGCTCCCTCTGAAGCCTATAGGAGAGAATCCTTCCTTGCCTCCTCTAGTTTTTGGTAGTGACCAGCAATTATTGGTGTTCCTTGGCTTACAGCTGCATCACTCCAATCTCTGCCTCTGTTGACACATAGCATTCTCCCCTCATGTGTCTGTGACTCTGTATCTCTTCTCTTACAAGGACACCACTTACATTAGATTAAGGGTTTACCCTATTCCAGTATGATCTCATCTTAGCTAATTATATTTGCAACCATCCAATTTCCAAATAAGGCCACATTCTGAGGTATTAGGGGTTAGGACTTAAACATATCTTTTTGGGGGACACAATTCAACTCATAACACCATCCAAATGGAAAATGAAATCATACAGTATGAACTCTTCTGTGGCTAGCTTCTTTCACTCAATGCGATGTTCATGAAATTCCCTTGTACTATAATATGTAGTTGTAGTTTGTTGAATCTCATTGCTGTAAAGTATTCCATTGTGTGACTATAACACCATTTAGCTATCCATTCTATTGTTGATGGACATTTGCTTAGTTTTCTGTTTGATGCTAGTATAGATGTCTAAGTATATATATCCTGGTTAACTTACGCGTGCATTTCTGTTGGTATATATGTGGGAGTGGAATCACTGGGTTACAAGGTAGGCATATAGTCAGCTCTCACAGATACTGGAAAATAGTATGCTAGAGGGATTTGACCAATTGCTCTTCCACCTGCAGTGTATGAGTGTTCTGGTTGCCCCACTCTACCACTTGGTATTGTCTTCCTATTTCATTTCAGCTGTTTCTGATGGGTGTGTGTTGGCATAGTATTAATGTTTTAAATTAGCTTTCTTTTGTTTTTCATTTCAGGATCCCATCTCTCTTTGCTCATCTTGTATACTTCCTGGTTTCTTCATCACCCATTACCATAACTAGCATTTCAAAATCCCTTCCTTATAGTCAGATGTCTTGATCTATAGGGAACCCAATCTCTTTCTCCGTTTATCAACCTCTTACCAGATAATTTTTCTTACAACAATGAACTGCCTCTGAACTCACTCATGCTACAGAAGACTCCATGGCTGTTTGTTGATTTTTTTAAGCCTTAAGAGCACAACTAGACCAAACATAAAGTTGGAGAGTAAGATGCTTACCATAACAAATTTACAGGGCCTATAGTAACATGCATATCTCCTTGTAACAAAATGAACCCTCCAACTGTACCCTATGGGCATCTTTCTTATTGTATAATTGTTAAATGCATTTCATGGTAAAGTTATGCTTGAGTGTTAGATCTATAATGGAGGTCAAGCAATTTCTGAACATAGTAGGTGGCCATTGCCTGTTTGAATTACCACCAGGCCTATCACTTAGAGGAAGAATTGGGTCTTTCAGACTGGAAACTGTGCCGACCACCTTTCTTTTCTCCTGCATGCACTCCCTGTCCAAGATGTAGCTGGATGTAGCAAGTTTGATTTTGTAATTTTACAAGAAGGCAAAATGGTATTCTGGAAAAGATTTGGGCTGATGAGTAAGGTCAATCACCTTAACTCCAACCCTTGTCCTGATATTTGCTAGCTATGTGAGAGTGGGGCAGGGAGCTGGTCAGATGGGCCTTCTTGAGGAAGCAGATGACTCAGTGAGAGTATAATGTGTCAGAGCCTGAGATCAGAGGCCTACCCTGTGGGAACCCAAATGGGTTGTGGTTTTAGTGTGTTTGGGCTTGGTCCATTTTTGCTTTCCCAAATGTTCTGTAAAGTCTCTTGCAAGAGGCCAGTCTGCCTGGGGTACTGTCCAGACTTGGGTTGGAAATTTAAGAGGAGCCAGCCACCCTCGTGGAGCCATCAATTTAATATATGGCTAAAGAGTGCTGGCTTCTAGGTGCAGCTCTTTCTCTATCTTCAAGTATCTCCTCTTGGATTTGAGAAAGAAGGAAGAATTATCTACCAGATGAGTTTCAAAACTGTGTTGTTTTCAAAACTGGCCTCAAGTGAGTCAGACTCTTGATATTTGACATATATTTAATATGTCAGTACATTTGGTATGACAGAGCTTATAAATAAATATATTGTAACCTGGCCCTATAAGGACTTTTTATTAAACATTTACCAACAACATTACACTTGTAAAAGGAATCTCAAAACCATTCACACCTATCATCACTACAGGGCTGAGAGGAATGTCAAGCATTAAGGTAAGTGTGATAAAGACTTTCCTCAACAGGCCCAACAAGCCAATGCCAGACCACAACTGTAACATAGAGTTATACTCTTTCTGCCATTTACCTTAGCTTTAGCTTTCCCGTCTGGAAACAGCTGGTCTGTGTGACTCATTTAGGTGGAATTTTCCCCAAATATCATATTCTTGTATTTATCTTCCAAAGATGAGAGAATAATTGAGTTTGATGTGAAACAGCACAGTAGTAGCCCTTTCAGGGAGGACAGCATGGGAAAGACAGTTTGCAGACTTTCTTTGAGGTGCAGAGTCAGGAGGGAACAGTGGAGGGGGTAAACCGAAGAGGAGAGGAAGCACTTGGCCTTTCAGAGAGCAAACCTCACTTGGCTTCAGAGAATGCTTAGGCTTATCTGTGGCTTGTCTCAAGTCCATGTAAATTTTGTAGCTCACAGGGAGCCTCCCTTCAGGGGAGGGAATGTCTGAAGGTTATTGCCATATTGTGGCCGAGGTGATAGGTAAAAAATTAACAAATGGGTTAACTTTCAGTCTATAGACAGTCCATCTAATATTAGGAGGGAAGGATTGAAAGCTACTTTACACTTGATACTTCTTGCATATGTCAAGATAACAATCTTAAAGCTGCCTGAAGTCAGTGCCAATTTTTTTTTTCATTGCTATTCTTCTATAATTTATTCGATGATTAGTAGGTAAACTAAATAGTAAAAAAATACATTTTCATTTTCCCACATGGGAATAAAAAGAGCCATTTTCATTTAAATAAATGTTATCAAGGAGCATTTCTTCTCTTTTTAAACCTGAATTGGCATGAATTTGTTCATTGCTGCTGGAGAACAGTAGCCTCTCTGGGCCTCCAGTATGATTACTGGAGCAATCCAAAACAACCACTTATATTTCCTGAGTCGGTCACTGGTCTGAGAGCTTTTGGTAGATGGCATTTTCCACCATCACCACCACCACCCCTGCTTTATTGAAATATAATAGACTATTAGTTGCTCATATTTACATCGTACAATTCGATGAGTTTTCTTTTTCAATTATAATTGACATACAATAATATATTAGTTTCAGTTGTACAGCATAGTGATTAGAGATCTATATAACTCATGAAGTGGTCACCCCACTAAATCAGGTACCCCTCTTCCCCTTACATATTTTTAACAACATTTTAGACTATTTTCCTTACTCTACACTTTATATCTCCATGACTATTTTGTATCAATCCACTTCTACTTCTTAATACCTTTGCTCTTTTTCACCATCCCTCCAACCCCTTCCCATCTAGTATCCCTCAAAATATTCTCTATATCTATGAATTTGTTTCCATTTTTAGTTGTTGTTTGTTTTGTTCTTTAGATTCCACATGTATGTGAAATCATGTTACTTGTCCTTTTCTATCTAACTTTATTCAGCACAATATCCTCGAGGTCCATCAAGGCAATATTTTTTCCATCCCCTTCCTTTTAGTCCATGTGTGTCTTTTAATCTGAAGTGAGTCTCTTATAGGCAACATATGTAGGAGTCTTGTTTTCTTATCCATTCAGCCACCCCATCTTTTGATTGGTGCACTTAATTCTTTTCCATTTGAGGTACTTGTTGATAGGTATGTAGTTATTACCATTCTTTATTCATGTTTTTGATACATGTTTTTTCTTCTTAAAGAAGTCTCTCGAACATTTCCTGTATTACTGGCTTGGTGTTGATAAATTCCTTTAATTTATTTTTGGGAAGCTCTTTATCTGTCCTTTGACTCTAAATGATAGCTTTGTTGGATAAAGTATTCTTGGCTGTAGATCCTGGGTTTTCATCATGTTGAATATTTTGTGTCAAGCCCTTCTGTCTTGTATAATTTCTTTTGAGAAATCAACTTCCAGTCTTATGGGTGCTCCCTTGTAGATAAATAACAGCTTTTTTGCTGCTTTTAAGATTCTCTCTTTGTATTTAAACTTTGGCATTTTAGTTATAATGTGTCTTGGTGTGGGCCTTTTTGGGTTCATCTTTTTTGGAACCTCTGAACTTCCTTGGGTTGTATGTCTATTTCCTTCATCAGATTAGGGAAGTTTTCCATCACTATTTCTTCAAATATATATTCAACTTCTTGTTCCTCTTCAGGCATCCCTATGACTCAGATGATTTTAAATTTAATTTGTCCCATAGGCTCCTTAAATTATTATTATAATCTTGGCTTCTTTTTTCTTGCCATTCTGATTGAGTGTCCTTGGCTTCCCCATCCTTTATATCAGTGGTTCTATCTTCTTCTTTATCCACCCTGTTGATTCCCTTTAATATACTCTTCATCTCAAATAATGTATTCTTCATTTCTGATGGGTTCCCTTTTATAATTTCCATTTCCATTTTTATGTTTTTTATCTCTTTGTTAAGGTTCTCACTGAGTTCATCTACTCTTCCTCTAAATTCATCGAGCATCTTTATAACCTTGAACTCTGCATTTGTTAGATTCCTCGACTCCATTATTGCTGAATCTTTTGTTCTGTTCTCTCATATGGCTTCTGCTTCTTTTTCTTCCCATTTTGGCTGTCTTTCTGTGTCTGTTTCTATGTACTAAGTAAAGTTCCTAAGATTCCCAGTCTTCTTAGTGTGGTTTTATATAATAGGTGTCCAGTAGCACAGTCCTGAGAGGGGTTCAGCTGCAGGCCAAGTTTAGCCCCAGCCTGTGCCCCTCCAGGGCCAACTGTTAAGCAAGCAATCTACAGATGCTGTGCTTATAGATGCCTCTAGAGGCCACGCCAGAAACTGAGGCCAGCTGCCACCAGTGTGGGTCTTGGAATTGGTTCAGCAAGGAGCACCAGACTGGCTGAGGATACACCTGGATGTGGCTTAGATGGGGCCACAAGTTGGAGGGGGCAGAGTTTCAGCGAATCCTCCAGGCAGAGTGACCTCTGTTATCCAGCTTGATAACATCTTGGCTATGGTGGTGATGTGTCTGCAGACTGGGACTGGTGAGGGCTCAACAGAGAGATAATAGATACCACCAGCACCTCTGCCCAGGAAAAAGGCTTGCTTCCGGCCCTCACTCCAACAACTCAGTGTCCCCTTGTAAGCCTCTGATGTTGTCCAAGCAGCCTACCCAACACTGATGCCCAAAGCGAGCAAGTCCATCATTGCAAAAGTTCATTCGGGGACACGGCCCCTTTAAGAGGCCTCTGCAGCTACTGGCTGCCGCTTCCCTAGCCTCTGTCCCACTCAGCTGCTCAGGACCAGGTAGCCTCCTTCTTCACCCTCTCCTGCCTTCTACCATTGCAGATTGATTAATTATTTCTCTCTCTAGTTGTGGTGCTTCTGTTCATCTAGATTCCAGGTGACTTTGCTTGCTGTTTGCTCCGTGTTTCTGTTCCAACTTTGATGAAGTCACAAGAGAGATGAACAAAGCCTCTATCATCTACACTATTTTTAGGTAAATGGCATTTTTGCTCCCAATTCTTCATGCCTCCCTATAGCCATACATTTTGCCATGTGACTTTTCAGTGCTTCCCTTCTCCGTTGATACTGGAATTGGCAATGTGATCACTGTGGCCAATGAGATATTGGCAGATGTGATACCAACAAACACTTAAAATGGGCTTATGCTATTGGGCTTGGCCTCTCATGTGGCGACTGCTGCCCCTTTATCCTGGCCTCAGAATGAAAACACCTTGAGCAGACCTAAGTGTCCCTCTTTATCTAAGATTTAAGTGCAGCTGAATCTGCAACTTAAAGTGGACTTGCCCAGCAGAGCCTAGCCTGCCTCCACTAAAACACAGAAACATGCAAATTCATACATGCAAGATTAAATGGTTATTTTGTTTGCCATTTAGTTTCAGGATGTGTTGTATTAGACGAATGCTCCAGAACTTTATAAGCATTTTTTTCATTTCACTCAATAATGCTATATATGGATACTACTATTATTCCCATTTTATAGATGTAGAAATTGATTCTTAGAAAGATTAATTACTTTTCCCAGGCTCATATTGCTGAGAAAGGTCAGGATAGAAGTTCAAACATAGGTGTGTGGGATTCTTAGGCTTGTGCTATTAGCAACTATCTTTTTCTTTGTAGAGGGTAAATCTACAGGATATGTATAGGGTAAGGGGAGACCAAATACCTTTTTTATTTCCTGTACAACTTAAACATCATCCAGCTGACTTCATGTTTTTGCATCACTGGACAATTTGAAACCTTAAGATTTTGAACTTCTCTATTATCTTCAGCAGATAGATCCTTTTCTTAAGAAAGCTAGACTTAGAGTGCCCATTGACTTTTCAAAGTTTGGAGAAATTTCCTGGTGATATATTTGCTTACAGAACATTAGCCATTTACTTACCAAGAGATGCAGGGGGCGAGAAGTTTATACCCTCTATGGCAATTGAAGTTCTATAGGAAGTGATGACAAAGAAGCTCTGAAACCTTAATCCAAATCAGTGGAATATCATGATTTGTTTTATAATAAATATATCTGTTTTGCTATAATTTTCTAGGAACATTGGCATATGTAAAACTACTTTGCTTTACTTTTACTGGCTCAGAATGTGGGGTTTAGAAACAGATGACTGGATTCAGTAACTAACTGACTTTGGGCAAGTTACTTAACCTTTCGCCTCTCAGTTCTTTCACCTATAAAATGTAGATAATAATACTACCTCCTCTAGGGTGGTATGTGGATAAAATGAGATAATGCATATAAAGTACTTACTTAACACAGTATCTGGTTTTAAGATGTTTTTGGCTATAGGTGACAGAAATCCTGAGACAAAATGGCTTAGACAATTTAAAAATGTATTATGTCACACAAAGGAAGAGAGTTCCATGTGTAATTATACCTGAGCTCTGAGCTCTGGTCCTGATTTATCAGCATTCTCTTGATTTGGCTTTCCTTAGGCTGGCCCCCATGGAAGCAAAATAGTTGCTGGCAACAACAGCAGCAGGATTGCTTATCAGTGGCCAATGGAAGAGAAAGAGCAAACCACTCTCAAATATGGAAAGAAACTACTTCCCCTCAATTTAATTGGGTCAACCTAGGTTACTGTCCTCCTCTTGAATCAATAATTTTCAGAGGAACACCCCATGACAACTGGATCTAGCTTGGGTCGGTGAACCAATTATGGAGAAAGAGAAATGGATTACAGTGACTGATTCATATTAGTCAGGATTAATCTTTGTTGCTGGAGGTAGGGATCACTTTCCCCTAAGTTATATGGTTTGGGTGGGGAAGGGATGCTTACTTAAATAAGATCAAGGCCTTGGTAGAAAAGAGGAAGTGGAATAGATTGGGTGCAGGCATTAAACAATGGTGACCACAGCCAGCAGAAGTAGCTGCTCAATAATTGCCAGCTTTGCTATTCTGCTTTTACAACCATAGGGTTATTTTTTTAACAGTCACTTGTGGTGTTTTATGATAAGGCAACTAATATCTGGCTTATAGCCATTTCCTAAAAGACAAAATTGGGAACTTGGGATGACAAATGATTTGCATCGAAAGCTCATTTTGCTTTTTCTTTTTGAAAATTAATCTACCTGGAAAAAAAACTCCAAGGACCTATGAAGAATTGGAAAGTTTAAACTCTATTCTTCATGTCATCGTCACCTTGAAAATGCAAAGTTGGTAATACACAGCAACTTTTTCCTCCTTGGCCCAAGTAATATTTTCCTTCAAAAATATAATACTTCAACAGTTTTGTGCAAAACCTTGGCACTCTGTGGTGAACATCTATTGTTCCTGCCTACTCATCTATTTTTCTCTCTTCTCTACCTAACAGAACTTCTATTTTCTATGAGCATCCTTTCTGTACTGTATTATTTAGATGAAGCTGACCTCATCTACTCTCTCTCTCTCTCTCTTTCTCTCTCTCTCTCTCTATCTCTCTCTCTCTCTCTCTCTCTCTCTCTCTCACACACACACACACACACACATACACACACACCAAGTTAACCAATTAGAAAACATCGTTCCGTCTTAGAAAATGAGTTTCGGAATGGATACATGATTCGAGCCCAAGCCAATCATCCACTCTTTCTCCAAAATATTTAAACCTTGAGTTGAATAAACAAGTATCAAAGAAGCCACAGCTAAATCTTTATATGACCTGTGCCTGGAAAATACACTTTATGCATTCCTTTTATTTATGTCCACAGCTGACATGGTTTTCATTGGCCACAAGTTCTAATTGTCTTGATTATTTAGCTCTGTGAGCTTCCCAAATTTTCTCTAATAAAAATTGATATGGATTGAATCATGTCTTCTCAAAATTCATATTTTAAAGTTCTAATCCCCAATATAACTGTATTTGGAGATAGGGCTTTTAGGAGATAATTTAGGTGAAATGATTTCATATGGGTGGAGCCCTAATCAAATAGGACTGATGGCCTTGTAAGTAGAAGCTCTCTCTCTCTCTCTCTCTCTCTCTCTCTCTCTCTCTCTCTCCCCACACACATAATACACTGAGGAAAGACGTTTTGAGCACACTGTGAGAAGGTGGCTCTTTGCAAGGCACGAAAGAGTCCTCACCAGAACTGACCGCAGATTTCTAGCCTCCAGAACTGTGAGAAAGAAATTTCTGTTGTTTAAGCCACCCAGTCTATGGTATTTTATTATGGAAGCCTGAGCAAACTAAGACAAATACCATTTTTCTTCCTAAGTGTCAATGTCTATTATTCGTCAACCAAATAGTCCTCATTTTGAAGTGGCAAAGCAGCTGGTTAAATTGTCCCTGCACCCCACCCCGGCAATCTTCAGATATAGACGATATTCTAATCTACACTAGCTACTAGGTTTAGTAGAAAACAATCAGGATATTGTCGTATGGGGGCTACCTCTTGTAACTTTCCCCAAGATTCTGAAAGAAAGCTTATTATATCTGGAAGCCAAAAAAGAGTAGCATGTATCTTCGAAGAGATACTCTGCCTAATGTGGCCAGCAACACCGAATGACTGAGAAACACGATCCAGAGCCTTAGTAGAACTGAAAAAGCCCTATTTTATGCCCCAAGCTAAAGTTAGAGCTTACTAAAGCAAGGAGGAGGAAAGCACGGTGGGGGATAAAATTGATTCCAGAAAGAGATCTGTAGAAAATTGGAAATCCTTGGCTCCTTCCAAATATCTCCAGATGAGTACTCTTTGCCTGACAAAGGTAATAATTATCTTGATTGTAATGAGTCATTCGCTCAAATTGAACGGGAGCTTTGAACTTGGAAGCAAGGGGCAGATTAACTGGGCTTCACAACAAGCCTGTTGTTTTTATTACCCAAATGCAGAGGCCTAAATGGAAGCTGTTAAACTAAGAATGAGTGGTTACCTGCTGCACACTGAGACCAATAATGAAAAATAAAAGACATTATAAGACTGGGGTATCTGTTCAAGCACTGTAACTCAACAAGAACTTCAGCTTTGATTAATGCCATTCCTAAATTGTGTGGTAGTGCCCACTTAAATATTATTTTGGAGGAGGATGGGGGGGACTATCTATATAAACAATTTAATTTTTTTAATGTGCTATAAAATTCATGATATAGTGTGATTAATCAATGAACATTTAGAATGCTGGGTATAGAAAAGGTTCCTACATATGTGTTTACTGTCCAATCAGTGTAAAGATTTTTCATAATGTCCTGGCATCATCTCTTCCTGTTTCAGGTCCAGGAACTGTTTTTGTGTGTGTGTGTTCTTTATTGCCAAATGTATCATTCCTGGATAATTTCTTATCTCTCACTACAAGAAAAAGGTAGCAATGCCATGATTCTTTGGAATCTATTTGTATTAAAATTATATAGATCTTCTTGCCTCTTTAGTTCCCTCATACCATTTATTTCATTTGTTTAAAGCTGGTTACATTACCCAGGATGCTGCATCATCCATAGTGCCACCCATGAACATTGGCTTCAAATGACTCTCTCCAAGGTCATGACTGTGTTTCATTGATGATTATCACAAATGCAAGTCTTAATGAATGCGCAAGAAAATGCAAATGTTAATTCATTGTCTGGTTATGTCAAATGTACTGTTTGGAATTTTTTAATGTAAACATAGAACAATACATTTTCCACCTATATCTTCCCTTGATCTCTTTAGGCTGTCAACATTGGATTTCTAGAGTGTAATCTTTTTTGACATTGACCTCACCCCTGCTTTTTATACATCACTACCAGTGGGGAGGATAAGTGAGGAGCCTGTGGGCAGACAGAAAAGAGCAGTCTCACTTGTACTTGGAATGCTCATTCTTTGTCCTGTATGGCTTGAGATCATCCCAGGAGAGCACACTGTTGCATTGATTGGAGGCAAGAGAAGAATCTGAGAAAGAAGTGGGTGTCCACTCTGGATACCAGATGTAGGAGGTACACAGAACAAGGATGCTGTAGACTGGAGATGACAAGCTGGCACTCATAGCTCAAGTCCAAAGGTCAGGAGTGAATTGTTGGTAGCCCAGAGTCCTGAACTCACCTAAATCCTATGAAAATGAGAGACACCCAAAATCGATGTGTCAGTACCATGCTGGAAGCCTAGTCTCTGAGATCTTGCAAGAGAAATACTGTGATGACCTGCAGAACAGGTCTGTTCACTAGACTGCCCTTCTGGAACCAGGCCTGGAACAATGTTGCAGGCTAGAGCACCAGAGTTCCTCAGAGAATCTCACCAACCTCTATCAGAGGGTTGGGGAGGAATGTGGATAGTTGGAGAATGCCCCAAAAGTCACAAACAGAGACCAAGGCTCATGTAAGTTTTGGTCTGGGCTCAGGGACTTGCATCCAGGCAGATGGTGTTGCCAGCCCTCAGGGTAGGCTCCAATCACTGGAATATAGAAAATGTTGAAGTAGGTGTTTCCAGTGACCAGGACCCATACAGGACCAGGTTGGTGAGCTGGGAGGCAGTACCAAGATAGTATTCTGGGCCAATTCAGTAATTGGATGGGTAATAAAGCATTCCAAAGCTGTGGACCCTGGGGGCATTAAGATTGGAACAGGGGTCCTACTTGCCCAGGTCTAAGGCCCACACTGGCACTGATCACTAACCAGTTATCTCTGAGAAAGCCAGTAGCTGGATGCTAATTAAGATTTTTAATGACATTGCATTGCTAAAGTACCCCCAAGTTTGAGAAGTAGGGGTCTATGATTGTTCAGTTCCTAGGCAATTGCAGGTTCCTATAACTGATAGGATCTGAGATGCTAAATGAATATGTCCTCTAGAACAGATTGTTTATTATGCCCTCCTTAAGAAAGGCTATGGAAGACAATGGTCAAAAGAAGTTCTCTCAGAAATCACAACTCTGACTGGGCCATGTTCTCACTCCAGAGAGCATGGAATCTTGCTGCCCACCTCCAAAAGGATATCTAACATGAGCTATTGTCTTTGGATGTCATTTCTTCGTCTCTTCTTCTCAAAGGGAAGGAGTTTTTATTGTGGTTTTCTTGTTTTCCTTCATGACTGCATTTGGGTATATTGTAAGTGGTTACATTTACCATTTAGATGTGGAGTCCTTACCCTGAGGTCTGTAAAAAATTTGAAAGATTTTTAAACTTGAATGGGAAAAAATCATGTTTATTTCTACTACTATCTAACTAAAATTTAGCTTTTTCTTCTAACATAATTGCAGGCAAAAGTTCATAATGGTATTAGCAGTGTTTGCTACCAATGAATCACAGATATTTCGGTATCATAAGAGAGTTGTTGGTATACATCTCAAAATCTCATTTATGGTCCTCACTTTTGAAATTGTGGCAGTTATTGCCCCTACCACTACATATTTCTATTTAATACTTTAATAAGGAAATACATATATATATATCTATATCATAAATTTGTTTTAAAATGTTTTGCTAAATATATCTTAAACATAATTTTATTTTCTTCGGTTAAATACATGATTCTGAAAAGGAGTTAATAGGGTTCACCAGAGTGCCAGAGGAGTCTATCATAAGAAAGTGTAAGAAACATTGATTCAGAAGGAAGTGACTAGCTTATGAAGAGTTATATTAAGACCCATCTCAGTGAACAGAAATCCATGACTTGGAATTGAACTGAGTATCCAGAAAAATCTTTGGTTTCTCTCTCTTGGTGATGGGGATAAATAGGTGTTTATTGTTTGTGGAATTTATACATTAAATAGCATAAAGGCATTTTTGAAATAATGTGTATGGATTCTGGGCTGCCAAGGGGTGGAGTGTAGTGGGTATATGTTAGTCCTACTTCCTAAAACTATTTTACTCTTTCTACTGGAATAGAATCTTCTTTTCCTTTGGGGAACTAAGGTTTATTTGTGTCTAACACTTCATCCCTCCCCTCTAACCCCTGTCCCAGAGGTGGACATGTGAGCTGGGCTTGCCTAGTCAGAGTATTTCATCCTCCTGGACAAAGTGATTGATTCAGAGCAGGACATGTGCCACAAAACAGACCCATCATAATCTTTCCTGAGATATTTCTGCTGAAAAAATCTGAGGCCATTTTTTTGAGATTAAGAGTTGAAAGAATGGAGAAGTGGATATGCTTGAATCAAACTTTCCCAGCGCAGGGACAAAGCTCTTTTCAGTGGGAGAGAATGAGGCCAAGGAATAAGAAATAAGGAGAAGCAAAAAAAAGGGTCAGGGAGAGAGAGAAGAGCTGCAATAAGTTCAGTTATTTGAACTAATAAATATCATTGTTTTTTTCATGACTTAAATTGGATTCTGTCACTTGCAACCAGAAGATTCCTGACTCATGCACAGAGAGAAAGAGAGAGAGAGAGAGAGAGAGAGAGAGAGAGAGAGAGAGAGAGAGAGAAGGAAAGAAGGAAGGAAAGAAAGAAGGAAGGTGTATATATGTTTTTTCTCAGCAAGCATTGAAAATAATTGAAAATTGGACTTCCATATAATTAGTAGTAAGATGTCTTATTGTTTCTGTTTTTATATATGAAGAAATAAAGCCACAGAAATTATATAATCCACCCATTGTCACACAAATAGAAAGTGACAAAGCCAGGATTTGATCTATTTTGTTCTTAACCCCATATTTTATTTGAACTCAACTGGGACAATGAGACAAAAAAAAACATTATTTAATACTTGGGCTCCCCAAACTTACATGGTGTTTGGCCTGGTGGATGGGAGATGGATGGATAGAGAGCAGCAAGAAATCCTCTTGCTCAGGGATTCCTTTACCATCTAAACTATCTTCTTCCCTTCTGACTTATTCTACCAGCTTAATGCTGGAAGGCCTAATCTTACAATATCATGATGTTGTATGTCTAAGGGCTTTAAAAGTTTAAGCTCTGTGACCTTTATGGCCATCCTTTTAAAAATTAAAGTTTTTTCCTCCAGTTATTTGCTCTGTCATTTCTGCTTGAAGTCAATAAATGATGCTGGATAAAATGGAGGATTGCCTTCGAAACCTGGAGACTTCTTTATTTTTTTATTCTTCATTCATTCCTTCCTTCCTGCCTTCCCTCCCTCTTTTCCTCACTATCCCTTCCTCCTCCCTCCCTCCTTCCTTCCTTCCTTCCTTCCTTCCTTCCTTCCTTCCTTCCTTCCTTCCTTCCTTCTTTCCTTCCTTTATTTCAAACTGTGAACTTATTTTTTCTTTATGTTTTATCAGATATTTCTATGTGTTTGCAGTGGGAGTGTGGTAAGCACAGTTCTTGTTACTTCAGTCTACCAAGTTATTAAAACACCACATATCTTTCCTACCCTAACCATCCACCAGTTTCTTGATGATTCACTCAGATGGCCTTTGTTCTGACTTTCAGAAAACCTAAATTGTGGGGTTTACAGATATGATATTGGGGTGACTTTGGAGAAGAAAGATTGCTCTGACCTGGAACTGCTTGGGGATAGATTCTGGTCCGGAGATGGCGAGTATGGTCTTTGTCCCTTATCCAAAAGGCATTGTATATATCAGATCAATCCTAGCTGTTATAAGGATCCCTAATTAATGCATGTGCTGATTTGTTCTTCCCTGCTGAAGACTTCAGATTAATGATTACTGGGTACCACATATGTTATCTTTTATGTATCTTCAATAAAAATAACAATGGTTAAAATTTACACTAGCCTTACTGTGTTCAGGAGCCCTGTGCTAAGCCCTTTAAATTCATTATTTTATCTACCCCTCCCACCACCAGATGAGGCAACTCTTGAGCATTATTTCTCTCATGCATAAAGGAAGGAATTGAGGCTCAAAGAATTTCAGTAAATTTCTCAAGGTCACACTGCTAGAAAGAAGTAAGGCAGGTTTCACACCAAGGCTTGTTTGATTTCATAGCACTTAACCACTTGCTATCGTGCTGTTATGTTTTAATGTTAAGGGGAAGTGAGAAATTTAATAATAGAACTTGGATAAGGTGGCAATAAAAAAAAGGTAGCGTTGTTGAATCACTCTTAAAACTACCCTTCTTTCAATCCCCCTGCCTTTATATTCCAGAGGTGCTTGGAATATTGATGGGGCTGAATGAGCAAGAGGGTTATGACTGAGAAAGCAGCAGACTCTTGATTCCAAGGCTGGACCAGCAAAGTAGGAGGTGCTATTCTTGCCTCAATGTCCACCAAGTAACTATTGGAGAGCTTTAGGATAGTGGTATGGAGGAGGAGTCGGAGAAAGGGATGGAGTGAGATGGGCTGGGAATTCCTGCTGGTCTAGAGAGCTAGACACCAACTACTGCTGTGACCATGAGGAAGTTCCTTAAACTCTCTAGGCTTGATTCTGTTTTGTACTACAGAGAGGTTAGGCTATGTATGCTGCTGGCTCAGGCAGTCTATGATGCTCTGATTTTTAGATGGGCAAACAAACAGAGGGCTGTTCTGGATGACACAGTCTTAGTAAGTTTCTGAACCTGCCAACCCCTCATCGGTTCTTACCCCTCTAAGTTTGTGTCAATTCCCCTCTGGCTTTCTGATGCTGCCTTGTGTCTCCGTAACTGCTAGTGATCAGCTGTTAGCTGTTTCTAGTACTTAGCTCCAGCATGGTGGTGAGAAGCTCTGGCTTAAGAGTCACATCGCCTGGCTCATGTTTTGACTCCCTTGTTTACTCTCTGTGCCTTAGTTTCTCCATCTGTAAAATGGGAGTAATAATGGTGTTCTTATCATGGGGTTGTCTGAAGACTAAAGGATACATTCACATAAAATGCTAAAGGCCTGCTTCTCTTGGTGCCAGGCACACAAACCTACTTCTTAAATGTTACCAATTGCTAGCAGTTATTAAACTGAAATCAGCAAATATTTGCCTAGTGCCTCCTAAGAGCAAGCCTTACAGATAAGTGCTGTGAGTTATATAGCCATGGTCGCTGATGACATGGTTGCCAATTGTGCTCACCAGAAATGGATATTGAGATGGAGTATGGGGCATAACATGTCTGTTGGGTTTCAATACCTATGAAAAAGAGGAGTTGAAAGCAAGATTGTACAGAGGACAAAGTGGAACTGTGATATAGGCTTGACAAAACCTCAGCCAATCCATTAGGGAGCTCTGGAATGAGGATTGTCCCTAAGAGTATCCCATGTCAGACCAAAATGGCCAGGCCTTTATATCCCTGCCTTGCCTAATGATCACATGTGGGCCACCCTGGAAAGAGTATGACCATGGGTGAGGCAGCCGTCAGCAGCTCCAGCAGACCTTGAAAGGCTGACACTTGTAGGCTGTCTGTGGGACTGGGTAGCAAGTCCTCCCTCAAAGAAGAATCTTGGCAGTGCAATTGAGTGTCCACCACACTCAAGGAGTTTATAAATGACTGATGACACAGGTAGAGAACTAACACAGATAACAGATTGTCAAGGGAGAAGTTCCTAGAACTTGGCTGAACCAAAGACAGCCTTGCTATAGGGAGAACTCAGGTTCTTGCAGAGAATCAATGGGAAAATAGGAGATTTGTGTTTCATGCCAGGTTGGAGGGGACACAGTGAAGGCCCACATAATGAAATTAAGCCCAAGGTCAGAAACCTAGTGGCCCAGGAGCTTGAGAAATGAAAAACCAGGGCAACAGGCCTCATAGCCAGACCAATATGAGGGCTATGGATGGGTGTCAGTCACTTGACACACTGGTGAGCCTGAAGGCCCCAAGACTGCACATAGGCTTAATTAAGTAAAGACTCAATTACATAGGTTTTATGAGAGAGCGTCTAACAACATTCTATGGCCCCCATGAGATACCTGAAAGTAAAAGTGAAGCCAAATTCTAAAATCAGAGAGCAAGATCATGCAAATAAATGTCTTTAGACTATTCAATGTCTCATAATCCACCTACCACACTCCATTAGAGTGTAGAGAGATTGCTGGATCATATGGTAGATCAATTCTTAGTTTTTTGAGGAACCTCCATACTGTTTTCCATACTGGCTGTACCAATTAGCAGTCCCACCAACAGTGTATGAGAGTTCCTTTTTCTCTGTATCCTCTCCAACACTTGTTATTACTTGTCCTATTGATAATAGTGATTCTAACAGGTGTGATCTCGACATATTAAAATGGTCCATTTTCTATGAATGTGTTAGTGAGAGGTGGGGGTGGCTTCCTATCTTGGCCCTCTTAAAAATTTGTAGAGGCAGGCTGGAGGCATGTTGATAAGGATGTTGAATGACTAGAAGGATGTGCCTGCTTTGGCAAAAAAAACCAGGAAGTAACTAAAGAATTGGGTGATTTGGGAAGAGATAGAGAGATTAAATCTGGGCTTTTGGCAAGACTCATTTGCTAGGAGTGTACTAGATTTTCCTAAACAGTGGGAGACAAGAGATAGACACCTAATGTCCTCAGGTTTATTGTCTTAGTCATGAGGGTGAAGGAAAGGGGCCTGAGCTGGAGGGTAGCAGTAGGGAGAAGGGTTGGGTAGGAGAGACAATGCCAAGCCCCTACATTTCTGTACTTGATAAGAAAGAGAATGATGAGTCCCTCTAACAGCAGTGGAAGTTCTATTGGGAAGAAGGTAGCTGGAGAGAGAGAAAGAGTGAACACTTCTTTTGGTTATGAGACATTAATGGGAGGAAAATTTTGGATTTTTTTAAGTATTACCCAGATTGGGTTGCCCAGAAGCAGACCCTGAGATGAGAATTTGTGTGTGAGTAGTTTAGTAAGGAAGTGCCTCCAGGGAAGAACTCAAAGGGAGAAGGGAAAGCAGGAGAAAGAAATGGGAAGAAGCCAAGCAGAGTACTCACTCAGACAAGTCCCAGCCTGGCCTGCTCCACATGACAGCTCTGGAGGTTAGCTGTGCCTCCTAGTGGGCCCACTCAAGCTAAGGGAGTGGGATTTTCACACTCCTATTCCCATCAGTCAATGACTTAGAGACACCAATGGGATAGGCCAACTCCGAGGCACTTCCAGCTACCTACACAGGTACAGAGAGTGGCTCCCTTCTCTTAGTTTGAAGGCTGTCCTCCCAAAGCAAGGGTGTTCGGTGTTAGGAGTAAAAGGGCATTGAGAAAGCAGGGTGCATGCACAAAGGGTCAAAAAGGATCCATGGGGAACTGAGTGGAGCACGAACACTGTCACTGTCACAAGGAGCACTGTCTTGAGAAAGAACAGTGGCTTTCTTGCTAGTGTTTTGGCTGGTTTGATCCTCATCCTCTTCCAGTCATCCAGGGCTTCAAGGACTAGAGTTTGGAATCCTGGACCAGTGTCTGTGGCATATTTCCCCTCAGATTTACTCTTTTCCATAGAAAATTGGAAGCTAGAAAGAACTTTTCTCAATGCCAAGCACCAATGAGCTACGATGTGCCCTGGCTGTTGGCACATCTCTGATGCTCTGGTTTGGGGGCAGGCATCTACCCAGGCTTGCAGAGGGCTCTAAGTTCCAGTTCATTATCAATCACAGTGCTATGGCTTCTGAGCTTGCCATGAGTGCCTTAACCTTTTGGCAGCCTTCTCTAAGGCATCCATTTGTCAGAAGTTGGGAGACTGGCCCTGGATTTCTGGCTGATGCTCCCCGTCCATTAGAGCTTGCTAGATGCATGAGGAAGGGAAGACAGGGGCACAAAAATCACATGTGAATTACTTTGGCCTGGACTATGCTGAGCTTGAAAACCAAAGTGAATTAAACTGGGACCCTGTGGGGAAGATGAGAGAAAGAATGCCTCCTCCTTTCTTCCAAGTAAACAATGAAAGCAATGAGAATACAAAGCAAGACTTCTCAAATCCTCTCGCTTATTCAGGCCTGTGCTGTAAGTATTGGGCAAAGCACAGAGCCAGGGCATCTAGAAGGTTAACTCTTAAAACAAATAAAATGGTCAGGATCAGCTCCAGCCTCTGGCTGCCCTCCGTTTGGACAGGTCCATGTCTAAGCCATACCAGTTGTGAAATATTTTGTGTCCCACACTTACCCCAATTCTCCATTACCCTCTCCTATTCTCTCAGCATGCACCTGCACGCATCACTGCTAGGGAGGAAGGAAAGCAAGACTGGCTTTGCCCTCAGCTTCCAAGCAGCAAACAAAAATGCAGTGTGTCTTTTCCTAAAAACCTCACCACCATCTCTGTCCCTCTTCCTGTCAGAGAGCAATGCACCATGTGCTCCTCAGTTGCCCATCTTTGGGACTGCCTCCCTCCCAGTGGGGCTGGCCTCGAGCCAAGTCATGAAGGTGCCACCTTCTCCCCATGTTGACCATGCTGGCATCTCTCAACCCCCCTTATTTCCGCTCTCCTCTTTTTCTCAGGTTTGGCATCCTTCCAATCCCATAGGAATTCAGCTGATAAATGAATTCATACTCAAAGGTTATTGACTTAATTTGTCACCCCCATCCAGGAGCTGTTTGCACTGAAAACAGATACACCAGGGAGAGGGCATTGTTTAACTGCAAAGAATGCCTTTTTAATGGGAGGGGGTACTGCTCAGGCATTGTGGCCTTTGGGCAGCCCCCTTCAGATAACCACTGAGATGACACTTTAGCAAATTCTAGCTGCAGGGGTTTCCCAATTTTGGTGTGCACTGGAATGAGTGCTTGTGAAAAAGTGCAGATTCCTGGACCCTAGATAATACATTTAATAGGTCTGGGTGGGGCCCAGTAATCTGCATTTTAATCTGCTCATCACTACCTGGTGACAGTGGTCCATGGACCATATTTTGAAGGATATTTGAGCATTAGTTTGCTTTAGCTACCATATTAGAAAACCACAGACTTAAGCATGACTTAAACAACAGAAATCAATTTTCTCACAGTTCTGAAGGCTGGGAATCCACAATCAAGGTGTAGTAGACACATTTTGTGTCTCCTGAGGCCTCTCCTTGCTCTGTAGACAGCTGCTTTTCTCTGTTTCCTCACATGTGTTTGTGCATAACCCTGGTGTCTCTCTGTCCAAATTTTCTCTTATTAGGAAAACAGTCATATTGGATTACGGCCCACCCTAATGGCCTCATTTTAACTTAATCACCTCTTTAAAGACTCTATATCCAAAACATAGTCAAATTCTGAAGTCCTGGGGGTTAGGGCTTCAACATGTGACTTTGAGGAGGAAGGGACAAAATTCAGCCCATAATAGGCATGTAGAAACACCAACAAAAAATTAAGGCATTTGCGAAGGGACAGCAGACAGCACCAAATACTCCTCTTTTTTCAGTAATTGCAAGAGAATATATACCTAGATTGAAAGAGATTATGCAGTAAACGCTGTGGATCTTCCAGTGAAGGGGCGGATGCTGGGCCTTGTACAGCGCCCCCTATTGGCACTGCTGGCTACTTTTTAGGCAATCACCTTGGCTCATCCCCTAAATTGTCTTTCCTATTGTTATTCCTCCTAGGTTTAGAAACACTTTCTTCTTTAGCTTCATGGAAGGGAAGAGTCTTTAGTGCTGGCTCCAGCGTGGCCGCCTGAGGCAGCCCTTGCCTCCGCCTTCCAGGATGTTTCTTTCCCCAGAAAGAAGCGAAGACCCTTCACCCTCCCCATTCATCATCACCATGGGCAATCTAATTACAGCCCTGTCTTAAAAGAAGAACTCATTTACATTTGAGACTTCTTCTTTATGAAAATGTAACGTCTTGAACTATATTTTTACAGCCCCTTTTTCAAAAATAAAAAAAGGAAATTAATTAATTTCTTTGTACATGGGAAAGACTCGTGAGGTCTTGTTGGCTGTGCATAGAAAGGATTCTCTCTCTCTCTCTCTCTCTCTCTCTCTCTCTCTCTCTCTCTTCCTCTCAGCCTCCTGCTGTGTGACAGTGAAATGCTAAAATGATTTTGGCAGGAGAATATTCTCAAAGGCTGTTTTTATTTCAGCGGCAGAAGAGTATCTCAGAGCGCAGGCTGCACCTCTGCCCTGTGGGGCTGTTTCTAATTGCACGAGGTGAGCTGCAGAAATCATTTCCCCAGTCGGGTGGGGAGAAAGCAGCAAGAAACCTAAGAAAGATAATCGTGTCTGCCACACTCAGCACTCACCACTTAAAGAAATTAACTTGTTGGAATAAAATATTTCTATGGGTGCAGAAAACTGTGCATTAGAATAATGAGCCTGACCCCTTCCTTACACATTGCAATCACTGGGGTTTGTTTCTTCTTTCTCTAATCACAACATGCTATCTTCCTCCTTGCTCACACCTCTGTAGGCAAGACTGGCTGTGAATACTTTAGATTATCACCTTCTCATTTTCAGTGTGAAATAATTGCCCAAGGATGGAAACTGACAAACAAGAATGTGGATTTCAGAAAGCATCCCACTTGCTATCTAGGATAGCCTAAGTAAAATGGAGACAGGTGCATTATGTCTCATCAACTTCTCTCATCCCCACATTCAACCCTTTAGAAATTTTAACAACAGTGCGGAAACTGATATGTTTAATGAAAAACCCATACAATAGAGCAGCATAAGGGTATGAGGCTCTGTTGGTAAACCTTGTAGGTTCTGCACTTGGCACCACCACTTACTGGCTGTATGGCCATGGTCAAATTATCTAACGTCTCTGTGCCTCAGTATTTTCATCTATAAAAGTTAGGTACTAATAATAATGCTTTATGGGATGATGAGGGTTGAATGAGTAAAGTGCTTAGAACAATGATCAACATATAATAAACAGTTAATAGATATCAATTATTCTAATTTATGCTTTTGGGGGAAAAAAGAGAGGATGCCTTTTTTCTCTTCTTCGGAAATATTTATTAAGCATTGTGTTCAAGGATAAAGAAAAGTAATCAAGGCGCCTGCCCTGAAGGACCTCATAGTTAAGTGTATGTGCCAAATATAAAAACAACATACTATAAGACAAATTTGAATCAATGCTGAGTAAGGATAATAGTAATATTGTTTGGGGTCATAAGAGGAGAAATGCTTAACTGGAAAAGAAGATGGAAGATGGCATCATGAAGAAGGAGACATTTGAGCTGGACCTTGCTAGGATATCAGGTCTCTGTAAACAGAGAATAAAATAAAGATGTTCCGGCCTGTGGGAGAACCAGGGACACAGGCAAAGGTAGGAGAGTACATGACACTTTTAGAGAAAGGCAAGGATGCCTGTGACATTGCATCTTGATTTTTATTTCCAGGTGAAAGAATTGGAGTGTTAAGTGTTCCCCATAGTCTTTGTCCCTGATAGAATTTGAGAAAAAATTTTAATGATGACCAAACTCCAATAGTTACCAACTCCAATTTAGCAAAAAGACCCCCAAATTCTGTCCATATAGGCCATTTTATTACACACAGAGAACTCTTTGCAGTCGCCACAAGTGCAGCTACCTCTGGGGTACCATGCAGCCGCTATTTAACTGTCACATAACATGACAATCGAGTGTCCTATTAGAGCTAAAATTTAATTGTGAAGACGGGTACCATATTTAACTGCAATCCTGGGGGGAATTTAGGTTGACAGGCTGTAATTACCCAAACTGGAACCTAGCCAGGACACACCTACTCTTTGCCAAAAGAGCTGTGGGGGTTTCAACCAGCTCAGGTCTTTCTGTCCAGTGGGGAATCAGAGCTTGCAGCCCCACAGCGCCCCCTAACAGAGCTCAGGGAAAGCGCGGGCGCTCTGGGGAGCAGACCTTTTCTGACCCTCCACTCTTGCCAAGTCCCTCTAGGCCTCCACCTGGCTCCAATTCATCACCTGTTATCAGAAACTTTCCATTTAAGATGGCGTGGCTGTGTGTACTGCAGTCAGCTTTTTGCTGGGTCTTATCTGTGTCTGTCTGTCTGTTTGTCTGCCTGCCTGCCTGCTTCCTGCCTGCCTGCCTGTCGCTCTGTCTGGGCTTCTGTATGTGTCTCTCTCCGGGACCTGGTGTTTCTCTCTTATTATGACGGAAGTGCTTGCCCTGATAAAATAATTACCCACCAGAGCACAGTGATTCTGATTACCAGCTGCTGTTTCTATATAGAGATCAATTAGAGGCATCTTTTCACTGGGGAAGTGGGCTAGTCCGGCTAGTTTACTAAAAACCCCAATAGGATTCTTACTGAGAAGTGAATTACTTTGGTCCTCCAATGCAGCTGCTTGGAGAAAAAATAAAAATTGGGACAGAAAGAGGTGGAAATGGGGCTTGCTGATGTCACTGAAGGGTTAAAAGGGAGACAGTCTGGGCTGCAAGCAGCAGCATGAATAAGTGTGGTCTTAATTTAAGGTTATAGATTTTTTTTTAAAAAAAAAAGCCTTGCTTTCTGTCTTCAGAAGTCTTTGCATTCATATCAGTTAAAAATAATTTAGATAGAAAATAAATGTTGGAGCAAACTCAAATTATTATGTGCATTTTAAATAAACCTGTTTTCTGCCACAGACATAGTATATGAATAATAACATTAAAAATGATCATGATAATTTGTCAACTAATGATCTTTTCCCTCAGACCTTCCAGGCTGTTGGTTCCTGGCCCTGCTATTTAATGTAGCCGACCTTTCCTTCATGAAGGGAGTTGATGCTAACAGCCCTTACTCCTTCTGCAGAGTGGTAAGGTGGAAATACCCAAATTTCTAGTCCCAGCTCTGCTCTAATTAGCTGTGTTAATTTGGGCAAGTTACTTAACATTTCTGGCCAGCTCTCAAAGGATGGAATGGTCTTTAAAGGGGATCATCAGAGCCATAATGTGTAAAATGACAAGCAATATAGTAACGTCACCTGGGAAGATTTTTCTTCCTTTTTAAAGGTAAAAGTTCTGAAAAAAGAAACAGACTCAAAAAGCAACTTAAATAAAGCAATTATTGGGCAAAGCAAAGAAGGAAGTTAGATTAAAACTAATTTTTTACCCCATTTCCATTTGCCCTGAGAATACTTGCCAGTGGCGCTTGCAGCTGCACCGTTTACAACAAGACAACTAGTGGGTTACGATCCTAACCTTACTCCCAAAGTTTGCTACAAAATATCTTGCTTTTATTATTATTTTAGCATTACTCTAGTATATCGATAGTCTTTGGAAACAAATGACATCATTTTATTTATAGCATTCTGTTTTTAGTAGTGGTATTTCCATTTACAGAATATAGTAATTCTCGATTGCTAAAAATGTCAAACCCTAGAAAACCTAGCATTGCTATGCTTGATGTTAAATTAACATTGGCAGTGAGCTGCCCTTTTTTTTCCTAAACAGTAAAAGGGTTAAAATGTGTGGGATGATTTTCTACTTGGTTTCTAAGGACACAAACACACCTATACACCTAGGTAAACTTTGATCAGAGGGAAATCCACCTAAAATGCTTGCTTTTCTGCTTCCTTGGAAAGAAGTTTTCACTTCTGTACAAAGGCAACAACATTAGAATGTTAGTTGGTTTCATTCTTACAATATTGTAAAACTGTCCAGATACTACCAGTATAACAATAATATGTAAGGTTGAACTGTATGAAACCGTCATTTCCCTAGGTTGAATAGATTTGAATATAAGAAATTTCAAATGCTTCCAACTAATATTTCATGTGTATATATGGTATATATGTAGGCAATATATGTGTGTGTGTATCTTGTATATTGTACCTTTGGATATATAATAATACAGTCCAGACAACTGCAATTCTACTATATTCTTATTTTTCTAGCGAATATTTTCTCAACAAAAGATTGATTTACCCTTCATATTCCTGTCCTGATTCTAAGATAACATAAGACTTATTAACAGAAGACACTGTGGCATGCCAAGTTAAATTTCTAAACATGATTACAGGCCCAAGTTTTGTCCTATGAGACTATAACCAGAAGTGGACACGTGGAAAAGTCACATCGAGGTGCTAGTAGGGCTGCTGGCTCCCAGCAAGGGCAGAGGGTGCCCTGCGTACTTGGGGAGAGTGAACCCAATGGAGATGGGCCTAGTGAGACCTCTTTGCACAGATTCACTCAGAATTGAGATCATAATATATTTTCCTAGGGAGAGATGCTTTTTAGCAGAGTTTATTAGCAATTATTTTTTTAGTAATCTTAAAAATTAAAAATACAAGAATTATACCTAATAATAATTTTAGAGACAGCTAATGTGATAGAATGTTTCAAGATATTTTCGAAAGATAAAGGTGGGCTTCTAGGGATAGGGAAGCTTTCATGAATAAAGTAAGTGCATTCCAAAATGAGTAATAAAATAATGGTTTCAAAGAGGAACAATAAAAAATACCATGATTAAAAATTTCACTTCCTTCTTTTCATTTATATATTTATATCTTTATTTGTTGCTTCTTCCACCTCCATAAAACAGCCAGAATAACAAGACCGAGTGCTCCCTACAACATATTTTTCAATGGAGATAGCTCTAAGTTGCATTGTAAAAAAATCAAGAAATTATGGAAAATTATAAAAGAAGACAATTAAAATTACCCATAATCTCATCAAAAGTATGATTGAACGGCACTTTTACTCAGGCATTTTTCTACACACACACACACACACACACACAAACACACACACACATACTTTTAAAAATGCTCAAAAATCAAATCATTTCACATCTCCAGATTTCAACTTTTTTCATTTAGTGATATCTACACATTATGGATACTTTTACATACGAATAGATGTAGAGCCATTCTTCTTTTTAAAGTGACTGCATAGTATTCAACTGTATGCTTAACCAATCAGCTATTGATATTCATTTAGATAGCTCCCAGTCTTGCTACTATAAACCTCACTGAGATAACCAATCTTATCATACACATCTTTGTGTACTTGTTTGATTATTCCTTAGGATCTATTCCTAGAGGTGAGATCTGTGAGTAAAAGGACAAGGCTTTTGTAATGCATTGCCAAATTGCTCTTCAGGAAAGCTGTAAGTATTTCCCATTGGTGGCAAATGTACATTTTTATTTCCCCTCACTTTGCTTGGAGATGATCAATATGTATAATCTCTGCCAACCTGACAAGTGAAAAATTATATTCTATAAATTGTCTCACTAGTAATCAAAGAGATGCCAAGCAAGACAGCATTTCTTTACTCTTCACGTATAGTTGACTTGAATATTTTCTTTTGTGGATTGCCTCACTCATGCCTTTTGCCCATTTTTCTATTTAGTATTCCTCAGTTTCTTATTGATTGTAAGAGCACTTTACATATTAAGGATACTCTTCTTTCGATTGCTTTCTATGTAAAAAATATTTTACCCAGTTTTGAATTTGTCTTTTAACTGTTTCTGGCTTTTTGCTTTTTTTCCCCCTGATGCCAAAGTTTTACATTTTATTTTATTAAAGCAGTTACCTTTTTCTTAGAATTTCAGTTTTCAGGGTCACTTTAGAAAGGCGGCATATTCATCTACATTTTATTTTTTTCCAGGGATTCTGAGGTGCACTATAATTACAGAAGCTCTCTTTTCCCTCCAAATCACATTTCTTATTAATTTCCAGAGGTTCTGGAGTGAAAGCATAAGGGACTTTGGAAGCCAGAGCAGAGGAAACATGACTATTAATAGTAACACTTGACATTTCTATTTTCAGTGTGTTATACGATCACTAATTAGTCTCCCCTTTAGACTAGCCCCAAGGATCACCCTGGCTGCCATTCATTCACCCTACAGGACACTGAGGTATGAGAAACAAAGGCTGTGGAATTCTATTTAGTGGGCAATACTCTACCTGTCCAGGACTTATATTGAGGTTTCCCATCTGTGCTTAAATCAAGAGGAAGCAATTTCCTCCGCATAGGCTGGCAGATTCTCAGGATGCACTCAGACCACTCGGACGAGTGTTCTCAGTGAAATGCTACTACTGTCCCCTCCCCCTCCATGGAAAAAGGAAATCATATAACATATACAATGATTTTCAGAAATCATATAACATATACAATGATTTTCAGCATAAGGATGGTATCACTTTTTAATTCACTGTTAATTTCTGACCATCAAGATGCCCTCTGCAAGAGTTAGGGATGACAAAGAAAAAGGAGGAAGTGAGATGAAAATGTCTTCTTACTTGGTGAGTGATGTGCTCCCAAGGCCACCTCCTGTAAAACTCTTTCACGCCACTAAGGTTGATTGGGCTTCCCTTGAATTCCAAGCACTGACTGGGCTAGGGGCTGGGGAAACAATGATGTTTTGCAGCTGCATGGACTGTTATGTGGACTGCATGAACAGTACAGAGCTATATAGCAACACGGAAGAGAGGCTTCCTGGAGGGGTGGCATCTCTGCTGAAATGCAATAGACATACAGGAGTTCATCAGGAAAAGGCAAATTTGTGGCGGTGAGAAAGATGAAGGCAACATGCAAACTTTTCAAAAGAATAAAGAGGGAGGGAAGCTTGGAGAGCTGGATTCAGAAAAAAATAAAGGCCTATAGCAGTACTTCTCATGCTGTTTTTGAAGAAGGACTAGGATTTCCCCCCACATGTGTGTCGCAGACAACACTTTTTTAAATAAAAATGCAACAAAAGTGGATTAACGAAAAATTAGCAAAGACTCAAAATACAAACTCAATTTATATTATTAGATTCAGGAGACAAAAATTACTGTTGCATTGCTATAAAAGTTTCTATTATTCCTAGTTTCTGTACTTATCTCATAGACCAGCAATTGTTTGCTACTAGTATAGGGCCCCAAAGCATACTTTTTGAGCAGTCTGATCCAGAATATTCTGGGAAGGAGATGGTGTCAGCAGTGCCAAATGCTGCCAAGGGTGCTAAATAAAATAAGGTCTGGTAAGTATCCTTTGAACATAGAAACAAATAGGTAGTTGCAAAGAGCAGTTTCACTGGAATGGTTGAGACAGAAGCCAGACTAAGTAGGATGAGGAACTCACCAACATGCAGTCACTAAAAATGTGGAAGCAAAGATTAACTAAAACATGAAATTCTCAGGCTTTATATTGATAAAACTTCATCCTTATTTACATAAAAATAGTTAACAAAATATGCTAAATAATCACTAAATACTAATGCTTCTCAACATGATGCAACAATTTTGGAGTCATGGAGTTCTCTTGAACATGATTGTGCATCTTCAAGAGTTCATCCATTGCCTACAGCCAGGTGCCACCAAAAAACTTCTCAGTTACAACTAGTAAGAAAATGCTGCCTCCAAACATTGAGGAACCAGAACGTGTTCTAAGACCCTACACGTTCATGGTGTTTGTAAAGAACCACTTCATGGTCCAGCTGAAAGGGAGAGGAAAGAATCTGAAAAGTGTCCTTGACTTGCTCTGGGCTTTGAGAAAGCCCAAAGCAAAGGTGCTGGGAGAGCAGGAGTGGGGACCAAAGTTTTGGTTGTGAGGCAAGCTGGGCAGGGTTTGGAGAGATTCTGCAGTGGAGTGATTTTTCATTTTCTTCCCAAATCCCCATAAAGTGTCAGGGATGTTGGCTGGATCATCTGTCCTTATCCTTGTCCTTTCTCTAGATAAGAAATCGACCTGTCATGCTGTCTTTATAGTGGCTGATATCACAGTATCCAAATTCAGCAAATCGTAAAGTGTTATTGCAGGTCTCTCTCACATCCATTATGTATTATGTTTGAATATTACACCTAGCATTAGAGACCTTACTATGACACTCTCCAGCATTTCCTTCTGGGCAGAATGAGCAGAGACGAGCATGCACACACATGCGCGCACACATGCATGCACATACATGCTTTATTCAGTCATAGCAGAAGAAAGCAGTTCAGTGGGCCCAGGTAAACAATGAATGCCTTGTGCTCCCTGCAGAGTGACTCACTGATAATAGGCAGGATTGAAAGCAGGGGCTGTTTCCTGTGGGTCTCTTGTAGCTTCACACTATTCTCTGCCCATTAAGCAAAACTAGATCAAGCCATTTGGGTGGTTGTGACCACATCTGGCTGAAGTGCCCAGCTGTTGCTCTTTCCTCTCTTTGTTTTTCAGTCCCCAAAATGTGGACTCATTATGGTTGTGATCGTTGCTGATGACATTAATGCACTGTGCCGCTTCTCCATCGCACGTGCCATCTGCTCCCATCAGCCCTGTGGGGTAAGTGGTAGGTAATTGTTTCCCATAGGTAGTCTATTTTCTTAGATAAAGGATGTGGAATTCAAAATTAAACATCCACTCTGAGGCCAGTGTGGATCTGGGGGCAGGCAACTCCTCTATTGCCTACAGCCAGCTGAGAGGGAGGGGAGTAAGCAGTGGGTGAGGCTGCTTTTCCTGTACTTTAAGTCGAAGGGCAATTCGACTCATTAACGGTGACTTTGGGAGAAGAGGAGGTTCAGGGAAGGCAAAAGCAAAAAATCCCTGAGAGTTATTTTAAACCATCAGAATCAATGCAAAGAGAAAGGGAGATGTGAAGAAGGAAATTGGTGATTCATCAACAAAGGTTTTCTAGTGGATGGGAATGGAAGGTAAGAGCCTTTGTAGTTTCAGTGGTGGGAAACAGATTTGGGCTCCATGATCTCAGCTTCTTATCTATGGTTAGCTATGACTTCAGCATCCTCACCAAGCATCACGGGTTCCAGACCAGAATCAAAAAACATAAATGCCGGGGAGTGCTTGCCAGGGCTCAAAAGGTGGGCAAGCAGAGAGGAAAAGATGGGATAATGTTATAGAGGAACTGAAAGGCCAACTCACAGAAATTATGAGGGTGAATAAACATGATTTGGCTACATGTTTCCAGACTCCCAAGATGACTGATAGAGCTTGCCTTTTTTTTTTAAAAGAAAATTGCATCCTGCAGTTCACTTTTAACCTGTTTTCCCTTAAGAACTGCTACACAGCATCCTCTGTTAGACTTTAACCTCCCCTCAAAGCTCATTCCCATGTAGGGGTGGAAGAAACTTTCCTCTACCCTTAGGTTCTTTCTACTGGTCTTATAATCAAATCAACATAAGACATATTAAGAAGAGAAAATGACCACAGTTAAACCACATACATACATATGGGAACCCCATCTACATGAAAGAGTCAGAGATCCCTTATACATGAGAAGTTCAGAGACAGAAAGGGGAAATAAGGTATATATGACTTTCTGAGCTACAGATAAGGTAAAGCATCTTAGGGCCTCAGAGAGGAGGAAGGCCATTTGCAGGATGATAAGAAGAGCAGATGTTTAGTAGTTAGGAGTTTGCCCTACTCTATAGACAGGACATATGAGATTATTTCTGTTGATAACTCTTATTATGGGAAAGGCCCCAATTTAAATTTTTTAAGAGAGAGGTCGAAGTTTTTCTTGAGCCCGCAGGGTATCAACTGCCTTTAGCTCGAAAAAATTCACATGCCAAAGCAGTACATCTTGGGGAAGCCTGTTCTAAACCCTTTCACTCGCATAATCAGTCATTTATTCAACAGAGATTTACTGCTCTCCCACTGGAGACCAGGTGTCATTCTCACTGGGAGGTTTCTATAGGCCTCCAGAGCAGAGCAGGCCCATATTTACCATTTACTGGTGTTATCATATAAAAATATGTAACCCCTCTGAACTTATGTTTTTGAATCTCTACAATGTAGTCATTGTATCAGTTTCATATGGTTGTCATAAGAATCAAATGAGAGAATATGTAGCTCAGGCCAGAGGTAGAAAAGGTCCTCAATAACATGGGGTCTGGGCTGATGAGCATCCATCCTTTAACACACAACAGACTGTCACCTCACCTGTCCTTTCATCCTTGCTTTCCTCTCATGCCTCCTCCACCAGCCAGGGCCTGCTGCCTGTATCTGCTCCCTCAGGCCCTGATTTCATACCTCTTGTGCCCAACTGCTAGTCCTCACTTTCAGGCAGGGTGGTGGCAGGGATTTCCTCCAATGGTCCTTCCTCCTACACCCCCTCCCCCTCCACCAGGCAGCTGAGCTGAGCCAACTCAGTGCCTCTGAGTGAGGAAAAGGGGATACCCGAACACCAGGTATTTTCCAATTGTAGGCCATCCCGCTAATTGATTCATGTTATTTTATTTTTTGTACTGGTAGTTAGGGCCTCAAGCAATTTTATGCAAATTTATGAACCTTATGCAAATGAAGACATCCTCAGACTAATTGCACATGAAATGGGAAGTTTTGTGGGCACCTTCCCAATTTAAGTGTGCCCTGACTCCTTCTCATCCCTTAAATTACTCCTAAATTCCCTCATCCCCACAATCCCCCAAGATCAGTAGCCTCCCTCTCCATACACTTTGCCACCTTCAGGCCTCCCAGAGATCATTTTGAAATGTTTGAGATACAGCATCAGCTCTGTTTGCTAGGACTGGTGGTTGCCTTGTGTCCTAGGAAACCATAGCCTTGGGGGACACCCGTCCCAGCTTGTTTTTCTTTTAAGTCTTTTGAATTCCACCCAACTTCCTCTTCAAATCCTCCCAGGTTAGGTAAGACCAGCCCAATTCAGCCTGGAACTTGACAAAGGCTCATAGAACTGACCTGTCATGGCACTTTTGGGTAAGAACAGGACTGTGTGTGGCCCTCCTGTCTCTGGGGAACCCTGTCACCAATCTTAGGCAAGTTCTTGGTATCAGTGTACTGACAACTAATCCTCAGGACAGTGCTGTTTTAGGTGGTGTCTAGACGCAGAACCTGAAACAAGAATTCAGTGCAAGTGACCTGTTGAGAGAGGACTCAAGAGAAGCCAATGAAGGAAGCAGGATAGGGCAGGGAGAAAGCTGAACAGATGTGGGTTCAGCTAAAGTCTTGACCCAGCCTGATACTTCGTGGAGCTCTGGAGTTGCTCATCTTAAGGCAATGGGGTAGGTTTTTGTATCTCCTCCTGAGACAGACATTGGCTGCTGGTAGCCATAGGAGGTAGGGGTGATGATCTCCCAGGCATTTTCAGGCAAGAGGGCTACCATCTGAGAAGGGGTCAGCCAACCTACAGCAGCTGAGAGATGGGTGTGCCAGCCCAGGTGCAGCCCCAGTTGGCATCTCCTACAGTCATTGAATAAAATGCTAGGTCACAACTACTGAGATCATGGTCTTTACATTTCTTTTGGTTGTTTGTTTGTTTAACTCAATCTAACTTCAACATCCCTGTAAAACAGGCATTTAAATTATCCCCATTTTGTAAGTGTGATAACTAGTGCCCAGGGCAAGTTACTAGCTGCTTCCAAAGTCATATGACTAGTGAATCTTCTAGACAGAGGAAAGATTTGAACTTGTCATCACTGACTTTCCTGAGAGTCTGCCCAACTGCTGGCAGTGTGCCAGGAATCTTGCCTCCAGTTACTCAGATGTCCAAGGTTAGGATGTGGTGCTTCGGAACTCATATACCCAACTTTTCTCAAGATCCTTCCTTCCCTTATTCTCCTTTTTAATGGAGAGTTCCTCATAGAAATATGCGGGGGGTGGGGGGGTAGTTTGTGCTGGGGAACTGGAGTCATAAAGAACAAGAAGCAAAGTCAAAGCTTTCCCATCCTGTTTCGGTCTTCCTTTTTGCCCTCTTCCTCTCTCTTCTGTCCCATTTCTCCTCCTCCTCTCACCCCTCCCTCTACCTCCACCTTCATTTCCTTCCCCTCAGCTTGGCCTCCACCCTTCCTCCCCTTCACCCCACTTTACCTTCCTTTCTCCTCCTTTCTTACTGTCTTCTCTTTCCCTCCCTTACACTCTTCCTTGCTATCCTTCTCTTTTCCCTTCCTTTCCATTCCACATTTCCCATTCCCCTTTCCTTCTCTCCTATCACCCTTGCCCTTCCTTTCTGCCTTGTATTACCCCTTTCTCTCTTCCTCTTTCTTCCTCTGCCTCCGTTTCCACCCTATCACCTTTTATCCCTCTCCTCACCTTCATCTTCTTTTATTCTGCCCCTTTTTACCCCCTCACCTCTACTTCTGCCTTCTAGAGGGCTGTCATCTCTGCTGTGCACTCTGCACTTTTCTAGACAAGGCGACTCTCATTTCAGGGTGCTCCCCACCTCACCGCATCCTATAGGAGGGGAGCAGGATGCGAGGCTTTGAGGCTCGGGAACCATGCTTAGTGCTCCAGGGATGTGGGGGCTGCAAGAAACCTGGGAGGACCTAGAAGCCATACCTGTATCTGCCTCAGGATGGCGCAAAGAAGGAGCTTGGTGGAAGACCAGGGCACCTCAAGGAGTCAGTCTATTTTGATTTAGAGAAGGGCCTGCCAGCAGGCAGCTAGACTCAGAGAATGGCTCAGCAAAGGAATGAGCTAAGGATTCACCTGCCTGCCAGAAACTGGAAATGGACAGTGATGCCAAATGTGCTTTGGCCCAATACTCACCATCCTTTGTAAAGGCAGTAAGGTCTGGAGCCTTGGCTCCCTTAAGTTCCCCTCTTTCTTGCTGACCCAGTTTCCCCCTGGGCACTTCTTTCCATTAGGCCTGCCATGGTCCAAAAGAAACCCCTTACCCATTGCCCTTATCCAGGTTCCCTTCTGCCTACTCTCCTGGAACTTCTTAATTACTAGGTCTCAGCTTTCCTTCTTAATTCTCTCCCTCCATTGAGAACCCTTTCCCTTCTTTTGAATTTTATTCTCTGGTTCCATGGTTAAAACTTATCTACTCAGAACTTACATCTCTGGAGCTCACAGTTTAAGAACTGCTTTCATATGAATTAGCTCATGTTATTTATGTGGATACTCATTCTAAGAGACAAAGCAGCCATTAGCTCCATTTTACAGATGAAGAAAATGAGGCTGTAAGGGGATCAGAACTATGTGTACTCCCTCTGGTACAGGTGCTCTCAGGGCCGCCATGTAAAAATATTCAGGTTATGTACTGCATAAAAGCTCTACATTTAAAGGGGAGAAATATTCAAAAGGGAGATATACATGCTCACATATGAGAGTACTCAAGCAGGCATGGAGGTGTTAGACTAAGTCCTGAACACTGAGGTAGGTGCCCCTACTACAGAATTCCACAGGGCACATATGGACTTTCACACTCATAAGAATGTCCAAACTACACCGGCAGAGCCTTGAGAAGCATATACACATTTCTTCCTGCATTCTTGCATGATTTGGCTTCCTCATTCTTGCTCTTGTGTCTCTGCCATGAGAACATAACTCAGAGAGCCTGCTGGAGAATTAGACAAGTGAAGCAGAACTGAGTTTGCTCTGTTGTTCTAGCTGAGGCCTCAGATACTTGAGAGCTCAGCCCAAATCACCAGTCTCTTAGCCAACACACAACTGACTACAGGCACATAAGTGAGCCCAGTTAAACCTAGCTCAGATCAGTAGAAGCACACAGCCAGTCCAAAGACTCGGAAAAAACAGTTGTTGTTTTAAGGCACCGTGTGTTTGGGGTGGTTTGTTACACAGTAATATCTGACAGATGTAGTTAGGAAAGAGAAACTCTTGCTAGAAGAAGCATAAAAGTTAACAGTCTCACTTTGAACAATAGAGCAACAGAATAAGGACAAAAAGAGAATGAAAATTTGCAGTGGGTGGCTTGCTTGGTGCTTTCCAGCTTACAACGTGCCTTTAAAAGCATTCATGTTTGATTCTTAAAGCCCCCTGGAGAATAGGGTAGGCAGCTATTTGACCTCCATTTGTCAGATGAGAAAACTGAGTCTCAGGCAAGTTATATGACTTGTCTGGGGCCAGGAGCCAGTAAGGGATGAAGCCAGGCCTCCAGCCAGGCTCTGGTCCTGCAATCTTGGCATTTCTATGTGCTAGAAACACTGTTCATGAAAACAGGGGCTAAAGAGAGAGCTGCTGTTGCCTGGAGCCAAAGAGATGGAGAAGAAACAGGCAGAAAAGCTCCTAATTGAGCATACCTGGTAAGGAGAGAAAGGAGAGGAGTGAGCCTGAATTGAAGGTTCAGATCTCCTGGTGAAACAAGACCTACAGGGATTCTGGTGGAAAGATAGCTAGACCTGCAGGCTCCCTGGGAGTTATTTCTTAGGCTGAACCAGGCCTCCTGTGAGGCTGCAACTGAGCCCCAAGCCGTGGTTGACCCACTCCCCCTTCAGAGTGGTGTTCTCCATGCAGGGCAACTAGCCAAGGAGTATGTATAATCATAATTATTAGAGGCAACATTGCAATAATGCTTACCATGTGTCTGGCATTCAGTTGAGTCTCCCCATTTTTCAGGTGAGAAAACAGAGGCACATTGAAATTGAGTCACGTAGCTGGTAAGTCATAGAGCCAGAATTCAAACACAGGAGGTGTGGCTCCAGAGTCTGGGATCTTAACCACTACATGGAGAGCCTCCTTGTGCTCAGTACTTTGCTGTTCAAGATGGCCCCATAGGCTCAGAGAATGGATGAGGGAATGATCCGGAACCATCCTCTCAAGACAGCAGCCATGAAGGCAGCCCAATTTTTCTAGGACAAGTGACCACAAAGCTGGGAGTTTCTTTCTACCCTTTCACTGTGTTGATAAGCCGCATGCCTGCACATTCCTCTGCCTCTGGTCTTGTTTGGTGGTTTGACCAAACCTCAAGCCATTGGAAACCTATTTACTCAGGAGCAGAAGAAAAGAAGTGGATTTCTTCTCTCTTTGGGGTTTGTCCCAGGAGCTGCCCCACAGCCCTCCTTGGCCCTTCCATTCCTGCCAGTGACAGAATAACCTACAACCACTGCCACTCTTTGCACCATCACCCTGGTAACTGGTCAACTGAAATGAGTCACAAGGAGCATGGTTTTGTTGTAAAGGGAAGAAACTATCACAAAGTGTCCCAAGCAGTTCCCTAAAAATGGGGCCAAGAACTGACACTTTCCAAAATCCTTTCTAATTTAGGAATCTATGGAAATAGCAGCCATTTCTTGAGGCCTTCATCTGTTCTGTTCCAAGCCTTTTACAAACACTATTGCCCCTCCTCCCAGCACTTCTAAGAGGCAAGCATCATTATCCCCATGCTAGAGATAAGAAAATTAAGGCTTGGAGAGGTTAAGTGACCTCCTAGCCCAAGGCCCCACAGGAGTTGGGCCTGACTCTCCAATTTCTACTTTCCTTACATTTTGCCTTTTTGCTGGGGTCAGAGAGGAACTATGAGGTCAACCACCTAGCACCACTCACTTCACTTTCGCCAACCCCCTGTAGAGGCACTGTGTCTCCCGCAGCCCTCCTCAATTCTCTTCCCTGCCCTCTTCTGTTCCCTTCCCTTCCTTTCTTTGTCAGATTTTTCAGTTTCACTTTTCCCTGTCACCTGCTCAGCTAAAGGAGTAGCAATTTGGATGGCAGAAGGAATGGTTCCATCCTTTTCCCTCCACCATCACTCCCAGTTACTTTATTTGTAATAGAATCTAAATCTAAAGCTAGAGGTATCCCAGGGCTGAGAACACAGCCAGAACAAGTGTGTGAGTATGTATGAGCCAGAGTGCATATGTAAGTATGTCTATGTGATTGTGGTGCCTATGTAAGTAAGTGTACAAGTGTGCATAAGCATGCCAATGAGCATGCATGTGTGAGTGCATGTGAGTGTTTGAACATGGGTGTGAGAGTAAGTGTGCCTGTGCAAGTGAGTATACAAGTGTCACTGTGCAAGGGAGCCTGCATGTGGTCACGTGTGTGTGCATGTCTGTGCCTGTGTGAATGTGCATGTCCAGGAGTGTGAGGGAGAGTCTGGGAGTGTCTGGGTGTGGGTGTGTGCCTGCACACTCAGCAGTATCTGTAACAGGGAGCAGAGTAGATTTTAGCAGATTAGGAAAGGAGATTTCCTATAGGCTCATTTGGCACTCTGTTCTCATGGTGATGCAGGTGGCTGTAAGCTGGAGCCAGAGAGCTTGGTGACTAAAGGCTGGTTGTACCCAGGATTCATGGGGCCCATCTGCCAGCTGTCATCTGAACTGAAAATTAGGACTCTGGTTCTTCTCAGTAGAAGTGTGTTTTGTCTATATGGAGTGTTGAAATGGGGCTGGATTAAAAAGAAAGACTGAGACTGTGAAATCTCATGGAATTTCTGGGTAGTAGGAGGGAGAAGGAGGCTGTTTTGACCTAGGAATCATGAAGGGTAGACTTACCCACCTCTATCCCAGAAGAGACACCTTTGACTGCTGAGACCTCAGGAAAAAAGGAGGCTTGGATGAGGGGAGAGGCACTCAGAGGGCATGAAGGGGCAGTTTAAGTACTAAATAAAGGCTTTGGCTTGGACCTCCCAGCCAGTTTCTTCAGCATGAAACTGAGGAAGGAAAGAGAGGTGGGAGAGACCAACCAGTTGTCATGTCCTAGGAGAACACAGACTATATAAGTGTTTGTTGCCAAAGGCCTTGGGAAACCTCTCTGTCTGGTCCAATGCCCCACCCCCAAACCCCTGTCTCTGTCAAATAGACTAGCCCTTGGTGCATTCTCATTATAAGGGCTGCTGTCTGCAAGGCAGGCAAGGGCAAGGGTGGGAGAGGTTCTTTCTCACACTGGAATGCCGAGAAATTGGGTCCAGGGGCACATCAATCTCTTTCACAACACAAGTATAAGCTAAGAACAGGCAGCTTCCAATAAGTAACCTGCCAACAACAGGCAAAATGACTCTCTCAGATGCAAAGTCTTGGGTATTGTAGACACATGCTTCCCGAAGACAGACTGAAACCTAATTCCAGCAGATGTGCATCTCCATCTCATCTTTTCCCTGCTTTGGCACAAATACTGGAGTTATTAGGGAAGCATAATAAAATGACTGAGTGGCCTCTGCATGTCCCATTGCCAGGAAGAGAAGAAAGCAGGGGGCATCTGTGTTTGAAATTTCTTATCACTCCCCAGGAGTTGGAGCATTGCTAGAACTTCCCAAGGCTTCCCAAGGGGTCCAGCAGAATTTCTGTTAAGCCAGGAGTGTCTCCCCAGAATTTGTCCCACCTCTTTATGGTCTGTGTGGGCATGCTTTGCTAAATGGAAACCATTTGCTACCCCTGCTTATGGTTTTCTTTCAGATAGTGCCTCCTCAGTCTCCATTTACAGGAAAGAGGAGGGATGAGTCTTAAAGAAAAGTGGTCCCTGCATCCTCCACTCTCATGCAAGACAGTGTCCCTACAAGAAGGCTGAGTCAGCTTGGCCAGGGCCTGCCTCCTGGAGGACCCTTGTGACTCCAGTTTCTGAGCAGATTTATAATGAAATTCAGATGAGATCAAGGTTATCCAGGGTGAATAAGGCTGCTCCTTGCCCCTTCTTTCTCTGGAGGGAGCTGCGGAATGTAGATCTTAATCTTCTTCAAGAATCGTTTCGAGAGCAGAGTTAGGCAGGACAGAGTAAATACATGACAAGGAAGGGAGGGGGAGACTCCCTAGAAGTCTATTCAAGCCCTATGGTTACCATTCCTTAGCTAAAAAGGAATGGGAATAACGGGCTTCAGAATCTGATCAAACACCTGTGTGCCCTTGAGATCTTCAGGAGGCATCCAGAGTGTGCTCACCATTGCTGTTCACACAGCATAGCCTCGGCATGAACCTCGGGCCCATTTCAGCCATAGTGTAGGAAATGAACTCAACATACTGAGAAGGGTATGCTTCATGGCCTCTCTGGCTATGATGCTGTTTTAATTTTCAGCCGTATCTTTTCTGTTCCACCCAAAACATCAGCACCTCTCTGGGCTCTCTTAAGCTGATAGAAGCTGATAGAATCCAGTCCAGTGACCTGGGAACATCCACACAGAACCACAATGACCAGGACTAAAAGATTCATGCCTTCTACGCTGTGGTTAGCTACACTTCTCAAGTACCTGGGCAAACCAGGCAGTCAGATGGTTGACCTTCTTGCAGGAATAACACAATACTGCAAGACTCTGGCCTCCAGTCTGCAGGATTCCAACAAGGTGCCATTTCCATATTCTCTGGCAATAACTAATTAGTGATTATAAAACTCTTTGAAATATGAAACACTGCGTGATAATATCTGTAATGAGCTTGATTCTTTCCCTCTCGTATGTGAGATAGGTGGGGAAGAGTAAGTTTTATACCCATTAAAAAGAGTTGGGCTACAAGGCAACTTCCCTTCCCTGAGGGGCATCAGAGTCCTGATCCGATCCAGTGGTACTGGGTAAGGGGCCTGGGAGAACAGCCCACTGGCAAAGCAGTACTTTGACACTCTCCCTCCTGGAATCTCCTAACACCATCCCCCAGATTCTGACTTACCCTCCCCTGGGTGGAAGAAGGAGGGGGGAGGTGAGGATGATGGATGGAAAGAGGAGAAGAGAAAGGTGGAGTTAGGATGAGAAGAAAGAGTTGGGCTCCTGGTCTCCTTAATATGATTTAGAATTTCATATTAATATACCACCTCAGAAAAAAATTAATGAGAAACGTGAAGAAAATAGGATAATGAATATGATAATATATGGGGAGTGCTTTGGGCTTCTTGGAACAAAGGTGCAAAGAATTATTGCTGTGATTTTCTCACGGTGCATATATATTTTTATTAAACTCTAAAAAAATGCCAGTAGATTCACTTCTTTTGCAAGGTATTAATACCCCGCAGAGGAGTCATTCTTCAATTAGTTCTCTGAGCCTTGGCCTACCTCTTGGCTGTTTTCTCATGCCCCTTCCGAAGACTTTCAGTTTAAGGGACATGAAGAATAGATTAGAACACTCAGTGGCTTTGACCATATTGTTTGGTACACAGGTGCCTGGGGAGATAGCTTCCTGAGCAAGTGCTGCCTAGGGGAATGTGGGGCCGGAGGGAGGGAAGTTGAATACAAAACAGAAATAGAAGTCAGAGTCCTGACTGAGTGTAAATTTGGGGTAGCTAAAGGGCAAGGACAACTTATTTGTGTTCAGTCTCCTGGCCTCTCTCCCCAACCTAAGGGTCCACTCAGGCCAGTCTTCTTTTTGATGATTTAAACATAATTAAATATAAGTTCTCATACTCTATGAGAACTTATACTATCTAGTTCTCATACTATCTTTCCAAGGGACCACAGAAACTATAAATGAGATAAGAACCACAATCTGTATATTTCTCACTTCCTTAATACCAGTGATTCTCACAACATGTCCCCGGAGGGCAGTAGCATCACCAGGAACTTGTTAGACATACACATCCCCAGGCCCCACCCCAGACACACTGAATCAGGAACTCTGGGTGTTGGGCCCAGCAATCTATGTTTTGTTTTTGTTGTTGTTGTTGTTGTTGTTGTTGTCATTTGCGTATATATTTTGTCTATGGTATTAATGACATATCCCTCTATATTATGAAAATACTATTTTAATTTGAAGATACAGTGGGCAGTGCAGTCTGTAACAGTGACAGTGAGAGTGTCTGGAATGCCTAGTCAATGGCCTCAATCAACTTATTTTTTTTTTGAGGTGAGGCAACCCTTGGTTGACCTCACAGACTGCAAGGACCTTATAAGCTTACGATCTCTTATTTTTTATTTTTTACTCCTATAGCACATGGTCTTCCTAGGTGGTCTCCTATCCAAGTACTAACCAGGCCTGCCCCTGCTTGTCTTCCACGATCAGACAGGATCAGGCTTATTTGGGGTGGCATGGCTATAGACTCCCAATCAACTTTTGACATGAGTTCTCATAATCGCTGCCCAGAAATCTATGTTTTAGCAAGTCCTCCAACATGCTCAAGTTGGAAGCTCTTGTGCTGGAATGAGTATTCCACAGTAAGCAACAGATTGTTCTGTTCCAGGAGAAAAAAAAATGGTGGTGGTAGTGGGAGCTGCCCTTGGTAAAAATGCATAAACTATACGCAAAAGCTAAATAGGGGATGGGAAGGTGTGGAATACTTAATGTCTCAGGTTGGATGTCTCAGAAAGCAAACTCTGAGATAGAATTTAGTATGTGAAACATTTATTAGGGAATGCCCTTGGGAATGGTACCTATGGGAAGGAGGGGAAAGAAGCAGAAATGGGAGAAGGAGACATCCAGCTGTGATATAGGCCTAGGGAAAGCCTCTACTGTCCTGTCCACTGTCTGGCAGGGAACTCTGGAGCTCTGGGGCTCAGATAGCCCATCAGAGTTGCAATGAGTTGAAGCAAAATGGCCAGAACTTTATGTCTCACCTCAGCCATTGAATATGGGGCTGCCCTGGCAGTGGTGTGGTCTTAGCTATGGCTGTTCTCAGCAGCTGAGGCCATCTCTGAAGGGGCTTAGTGCTGAAAGCCATCTAGGAATAGCACTTTTCACAGCTGAAAAGCAAGTTCTTCCTGAAAGGGGATCTGGATGGTGCATTGCAGTGCCTGCCACCCCAGACTATATTATTTAAGTTACTACAGGTAAATAGGAAACCAGAATTAACCCCCATCTTTACTTCTACCCCATGTAGGGCACAGATAGCTCCCTCCTGTCTGCACATTTCAGATGCCTAAACCACACAGCATGGTGCCTTGTACCCAGCTACTAAGTAGAAAGCAAAGGCTTGGATATCAGACAGCCATGGGCCACACTCCTGGTTCTACCACTCATGAGTTGGGTGACATTGGACAAATTTCTCTCTGCCTCTCTGAGCCTGTTTCTCAGTAGGAATTGCTATAAGTATTACATGTTTATTTATAAAGGTTCGTAAAGAACCTAGGAAATAGTAAATGTTTTCTTTCATTCAGCAAATATTTGAGAGCCAAATATATGTCCTGCCCTCATAGAATTGAGAGTCCAATGGGGGAATCAGAAGTCCAATAAGCACAGAAATATGTAATGATGAATTATGGTAAGCGTTACAAAGGAACAGAACAGGATGTCAAAGAAGACACAAAGGGACCTAATTTAGATGAGGAGCGATAGGTGGAGAGGCCTCTCTCCAGATATTAAATTAAGCTGAGGAATGATGAATGAGGACTTTTCTGGGGAGTGGTGGGAGTAGGGGAGGTCATTTTGAGTGAAAGGGACAGCAGATGCAAAGGGCCTGAGGCAGAAAGGGCCTTGGCTTGTTGAGAAGTGAGGGAGGATGGTAAGAGTTGGACATGGAGCCCTGAGGGCAATGCTAAGTAGTTTGGATTTTGTGCATAATTAAGTGGGGAACCATTGGCATAGGGGAATGACATTGATTGCTATGGCTGCTGTGTGGAGAGTAGGTTGTAGGAGCAAGGGTGAGAGCAGTTAGAGACTATGGCTGTGTCCTGGTGAAAAATGATGGTGACTGGGACCAGGTAATGTCATGGGGGTGGAGAGCTGTGGATAGGTTCCAGATAGACTCTAGAGGGAGAACTGACAGGATTTGGTGATTGTTTAGAAGTGAGTGTTGAAGGAGAGGAAGGCATCAGCTTTGGTTCCTTGGCTTCCATGCAGTTCCAGAAAGTGGCTAGGGGGATACTGGGGTGGCCCAGATAGGAGTAGTGCCTAGGAACACTTAATTCCCTCTGGCTAAATGTCTGTTAGCTGAATCAGGGAGGTTCTGAGGCACCTCAGGGCCATTGTAATACAAGTAGCAAAGAACTGGGATGGCTAACAGGAAGGACCCCACTAATACACAGTGAGAAAAAAAGGAAAAGGAGAAGAAGGAGGAAAAGATGAAGGAAGAAAAGCAAATGATATAGAAAATCAACAACAACTAGCATTCATTGATTACTCTCCATGGGCCCTATGCTATTCTAAGTACTTTACATATATTATTTATTCTTGACAGATATTCCATGAAGCATATAAAATTATCTTCATTTTACATTCAAGGAAAAGGAGGACCAGAGAGGTTATAAGACTTGCCCTATGTCACATAGCCAGGAAATAGTATAGCCAGGCTTTGAACCAGGCAGCATGGTCCTGGAGACTGAGCTTGAACACACTATACCTTAACACCCCTCATAATACTAGCTGATGCTAAACAGGCATCTACATGGGCCCTGTGAGTAGTTTCATATACATTGTCTCTATTTTTCCCATAACCCTCATTTCACCAATGGGAAACCTGAAGGTTCACAGGTTCAAAAACTTGCCCAAGATCACTAAACTAGAAAAAGACTGAAGCAGCATTCAGACCCAAGTTTACCTGACTTGAAAGGCCCTACTGTAAGCACCATACTGTACCTTTCCCGAGAGGCATTCAGACCATCTTTCAGAGCAAGGAGAAAAAATAAGTTTTCTATATCTAATTCCAAAGGCCAGCTTTTATCTATATGATGGTAATAGACATGCCAGATATCTCCCCCCTCATATCACTTGATACACTCTCAAAAGCTCCTTGAAAGTCAAGTCTTTATCCCCTATTTATTCACCCCTCAACACATCCACCCAGCTAGCATTTCTTTGGACTCAGCCATGTGCTTAGCTATATGCTAGGCTCTAGTACATTCAAAATGAACATAACGCAGTGGCCCTGACATCAGGAATTTTAAAATCTAGTTGGAAAATAATAGGGATTATTTATGCAGCTGTTTTGGTATCCCCGGTAACTTCATGTATTTTTACCATTGATCCTTACCATGCTTAGCACAGTCCTTTTACAGATGAAGAAACTAAATTCTGCCAGTGATCACATGATCTTGGAAGAGTATCCTGAGCCCCAGAAAGAACTCAATCTGGCTGACACCTTGAATACAGTCTTATGAGATTCAGCAGAGGACCTAGCTAAGCTGTGTTTAAATTCCTGACCCAAGGAAATGGTAAAAATGTACATGATGGCGAGCCACTAAGTGTATGGTAATTTGTTATGTAGCATAGGAAACTGATTCTGATGGCCAAACAATATATCCTGTCCCATACTCTGCCCTATGATTGTGACTTTGACATTCCTCCCATTGAAAAATTGAATCTAATTTCCCTCACCTTGAGTCCAGCTGAGTTTGGGACTCCTTCAATAATAGAGAACAGTGTAAGTGGTACTGGTTTTCAAGACTGGACATAAAAGATGATGCAGCTTCCGCCTTGTCACCATATCACTTACACTTGAAACCCTGAGCTGCCACATAAAAAGTCTAACTACTCTGAGACCATCATGTTGTGAGGTTGTCTGAAGATTCTGGTTGGCTGTCCAGCCCAGGCTCTAGACATGTGAGACAATGAACCTTTAGATGGTTCTAGCATCTAGCCATTGAGTCACTTCCAGCCTTCTCATATTTCCAACTGAGGTTCTAGACATCTTGGAGCAAAGACAAGCCATCCTTCCCATGCCCTGACCAAATTCCTGACTGACAGAATCCATGAACATAATAAAATGGCTGTTGTTATACATCACTAAGTTTTGGCACAGTTTGTTACATAACGAAAGTAATCGTAAAACATGGCCAAACTCCAATCCATGGGGTGGAGAAGTAATCTCTGCCTACTCTAAAGTGAAGTACTTCAAATACATATGGCAAAAGGCCTAATGTATAATTTTAATACAGCGAGAGCCTGAAAGATTGGCTACCATAGAGCCTTATATCCAATTATGCTGAGGCCCGGCTAAGCTTTCTGCTTTGTACATGATCACACAGCATCAGCATCAAAGCTTCAGAATCAGCCCTAATGAGGATCCAAGACTGTCCATATCTGTGCATTCCATATCTGAGCTAGAACTATTTGAACGAACTTGACCTGAGAATGACCTTCTCAGTGAAAGAGAAACCTAGTGAAAGTAGACCCTGAATGATTTCCTTAGTTTTTAAAAGCCCCAGGCTGGTACCTGTTGTAAGTGGTTGCATGGTATCGATATTTATTGGACTTCACACATCCTGTGAGTCTGTTTTGTGGCTGCACACCCATGATGGGCTAGCATTTTTGTAAAGATTAGAAATGTAACATGCAAAAATTATATTTGTTACATTTATACATATTTATATCATACATTTGCAGTATATAGAGGAACTCAGATTATATATTATTTATAAGCATTGCTGCGGCTCAGGTTTGTTAGAAAGGCTTAGAGTGAGAGTGTGTTTGTAAAGCGCTCCAGGGTCCTCTGGGATGAGGGCAGCTATGTAAGTGTAAGTCATTATCATTAAACTAAACTGCCTCCTCCGATTACTGACAGCACCAAAGAGGTTCTCCCTCCTCCCCAGCCCCTGCACACAGTCTGGCAATGCTGGGATAATATAAAGATAATATTACTGTAATAAGTGCTTTGTAGCATTTATGCTTTTATTAGCAGCAGCCATATTGTAAGGAAGGGAGAGGCCCGCAGAAGTGCCAAGGGATAGGTGCCGAGGGCAGAGCACTCAGAGAGGTAAGCATAATTCTGGGTCTAAGCTAAGTGTGGGGGCAGCATAGCATGAAGTAAAATTCTCACTCCTCATCCCTTCCTGCAGAGCCTATTTCCAATTTCAATTGGTCCCCAAATATGCTACTGAGTCCAGCTGCGTCTGGGGTTGAGTGGCTAGTAATTGATAGAGGGAGGTTTCTGCAATTCTATCCTGAAGGTCACCCCACTGCATTTTAAGTGGCTTCCAAACTCACAATTTGGGAGGCCCCAAATTGACGAAAGAGGCCCTCACTTTGATTGGGGTTTAATGGAGAGTGCCACAAAGCCATCGGCTTTCCAGAATCTCCATGGCTGAACGGCTTCATTGGTTGCCCCCATGTAACTGTGATAGAGCATAAAAATAAGAAAGAGCTTCTGAGTAGTTCTTATATTTTACAAAGGGCCTCTTTCCTCTTACACTTGCATGTATGTTACACTTTTTACGGGTTGTGTATATCTTCCCGCAATACACTTGTGATGTGGAGGAATGTGTGATTTATAGATCTTATATCTTAGGGTGTTGGGAAATCTAGGAGTTACATCTATCATCTCTTTTAACACTCCTAACATCTCTGTGAAGCTAATTTTATCTATCCCATTTTATAGATATAGAAACTGAGGACCAGAAGGGTTGAGAAAGTGGCCCAAGGTGGTATGTCAGGAAGAATCAGAACTGGAATTTAGGCTTTTTGACCTGTCAGTGACCCATTCCTGCAAGCTGTCATGCCCAGGGAGGCTTTGCACAGCAGAAAGGGACCTACCTTTTATAATTTTGCTTTAAATGAGACAAAATCAGAAGGGACAAGGCAAATGTACTGGTTGGTTATCCATTGCTGCATAACAAACCACCCTAAACCTAATACAGCTGAAATAATTTTATCATTACCTCTCATGGTTCTGGGATTACTGGGCTCAGCAAGGCAGATCTTACTTGTGGGTCTCTCGTGCTGCAGAAGTCAGATGGCTGGAGGTGGGGACATCTCAAAGGCCTTTTCTCTAAAATATCTCGTGCTTGGGCTAAGAAGACTAACAGCTGTGGGCTGGCATAGCTGGGTTCCTGGTCTCTCTGTGTGGTCTTTTCACACAGTCTTTATAGCATGGTACCTCAGAACACTGTATTTATTACATGGCAGCTCAGAGCTCCCAAGGTGGGTGTCCTGTGAGAGAAAGCCAGGTGGAAGGTGTATCGCTTTTTATCATTTAGCCTTGGAGATCACACAGCATCTCTTTTTGTTACTTTTGTAACAATTTGTTAGAAGTGAGTCTTGAAAGCCACCCCATATTCACAGGGAGGGGAATTGTTTCACCTTTTCTTGTGTGTGTGTTGTGGGGAACTGTCAGAAAATTTGGAGGCATGTTTTCAAACAACCACAGCACTGTTTAGACCACTTCTCCAGGAGACTCCTTTCAGGACTGCAAGCAGGAGTCAGGCAAGGGTTAACCATCTCCTTCCCGAGGTGACTTGGGCATTGGCTGATGGTACCATGCTCTTGTGCTGGTGACACCAAAAGGCCACAGCCAGGCTGGGCTCCTGGGGGTGACTTATATCCTGGTTAAGGAGTTACAACAGCCTGTAATCAAAAGCCCCAGTAACAGGGCCTCAGTAGGAGCTTCTCACAGGTGTGGCAGCCACAGCAACAGCCCCTGGGCTATAAAGTGTGTTTGCCTTTTGGTTGAGATGCTTTAAAACCCAAGCGACTTGGTTTCATTTTGAACCTGACAGATAAAAGGCCGACTTTGACTGAGAATATTAACTTTCTGGCTCTCGCCCAAGAAAGCTGAACAGATGAGGAAATAATATAAAATAAAAGGCGTCTGCAAACACTGATTGTCGGCTGCTTTCCATAAAATACACCCACTGTTATGTGTAACACTCTGAGCCTTTCATTTCTTGGCCCCCTCCCACTTTTCACTCCTGGTGCAGAAGAAATTGCCTTCTTGTATTTAGAAAAAAAAAAGACAGAAAGAGAGGAAAGGGTGCATATGCTAAAAAGAGCCCCCAGCTCCTCTCCAGGAGGTGCCAAACAGGTGCACCCACAGTTGAAGTGTCTTCTGGTTCCTTGATGAGATAAGCAGAGGAGGCTTCTGGGCCAGCCCCAGGAGAACTTGGCCTTGGATCCCAGAGAGAAGGCTGTCCCAGTGGAGTAGCCCCTCCTCTGTCACCTATTTGGAGCTGCTTTCAGGTGCCCAGGGGTGCAATTTATAGCTGTGGACTCTCCTCCCAGCAGTGTGGAAGGGCCTGAAAAGGTCTTCCACAGCCATTCATGAACTTCCTATGACTGGCTCTATGAGGAAATGGGCAAGAGAGAGGAAGGATGCTGAAAGCAGAGGCTGTGGGAAGTATTCTACTTGGACCTCTCCACTTCCTACTCCATGGCCCAGTCTGCCTCTGTGTCTGACCATTAATTGGTGTCATGAGGCCTGGCCTAGGAAGGACCACACTTGTCACGCCCTGGCCTACAATCTAAGAAAACAAGATTACTATGTATTAATTTTCTCAGGCTGCCGTAACACAGTATCACAGACTGGGTGACTTAAACAACATAAATACATTGTCTCACATTTCTGGAGACTAGAAGTCCCAAATGAAAATGTTAGCATGGTTTGTTCCTTCTGAGGGCTGATGGCCTTGAGGGAAAAATCTGTTCTAGGCCTCTCTCCTTGGTTTATAGATAACTGCATTCTTGCTGTCTTCACATGGTCTTTCCTCTGTGTGTCTGTGTCCAAACTTCCTCTACTTATAAGGACACCAGTCATATTGGATTAGAGTCCACCCTAAAGACTTCATCTTAACTTGATCACTTCTGTAAAGATTCTCCAAATGTAGTCACATTCTGAGATCCTGGGAGTTAAGGCTTCAACATGTAAATTTGGAGGAGAAACAATTAAGTACATAGCAACACTGTAGCCTGAAAATTAAAATAATAATAGGTGCATATCCTCAGCTCTGTTTCAAAGCAGCAGTCTAGTCTTCCCCTACTTGTTCTCCTGCCTTGCCGGGGTCAGGCGAAACCCAGAAGTTGCAGGCAGGAGATCAAGGGGCTCCTTGATAAGCAGAATACTTGAGGGCACAAACTCCCTGCACCACCACCCCAGTCACTGCATAGCTGGCTTGGTTCATGAGGAAAGGCCTCTGGGCTGTCTAGAAAGATAAGATCAGTAAGGAAAGCAAGAACTGGAATACAGCCATCGGCCCTGAGTACCTCCCGTACATGGTTGGAGCAACAGACAGAAAGTAAAATTCTACCATCAACTTGATCTGGGATACTGGGTATATCACCGTAATTCTCCATACCTAACTTTTTTATTCTTATCTATAAAATGAAGAAAGGCAAACTTATCCACTTGCGATCCGAAAACCCGTTGAATGGGGTCTAGTCTACCAAAGTGTGGCTGGACCCATGCTGTCAGGCCAAACAGCATTCTAGCTGAGGGACTTCTTCTTCCACAGATCTCAGGGGAAAAGGTCAGAGGTTCCGATGAAGCCAAGACAGTGGCCTTTGCTTACTTCACCCATTACAGCCACACACTCTCGATTCTTTGGCATCTAGAGGCCTAAGGCAGTTGCTAGGCCTCTGAGTCAGCCTTTGAGTGAACAGAATGGAGAGGATATATAATTGCTCCAGGAATAGTGCTTCTCAGATTTTTGTTTACCGAAACTGTAAGAAATTCTCTTCAGAACCCCTAACACACACACATACACATACATTACAACCTGTACTTTCAAATTATGTCCAGAACTGACCACTTCTGCTCACTACCACTTCTTACTACTTTGGTCCAGGCCACCATTATTTGTCACCTGAATTATCCCAGCTGCCAACTGCTCTCCCCTTTTCCCCTGGTTCAGTCATTTCTCAATCCAGCAGTGAGAATGAGGGTACTAAAAGACTAAATCATATTGTGCTACTCCTTGGCTCAAAACCCTCTCATAGCACACAGCAGAGGAAACAACTAAGTCCTCCCAGGGGCTGCCAAGGCCCTCTGTATCTGGCCCTCTGTGACCTCTGTGCTCACTTCTTATTTTTTCCTTTACCCCAGCCACACTGGCCTCCTCGTTCCTCAGTCATGGCAGAGCATTCCAGTTTCTTCTGCTGAGAACATTTTTCTCCATCTTATTGCCTGCTTCTGAAAAGTATAAGAGTTTCTACAGCTTTCTTTTCAGAATGCAAGAAGAGAGTTAGAGTCCCTTCAATGCAACATTGCCTGCATCCAACTCTGGCCTGACTACAGGAGTCAGTAGGGTCTAGTACCCACTCCTTGCAACTTCATCAAAAATGAGTTGGTCATACTATAAGTTTATGTCTAAATGCTTTATTTTGTTCCATTGATATATGTGTCTATCCCTTTACCAATACCATACTGTCGTGTTTACTGTAGCTATTAAGTTTGAAAATTGAGTAGTATGATTTATTTATTCTTTATTCTTTTTCAAATTCATTTTACCTCTTCTAGTTCCTTGGTCTTTCTATATAAATTTTAGAATCAGCTTGTTTATATGTACAAAAATCCTTCTGTGGTTTAGTTGGTATTGCATTAAATCTAGAAATCATTTTAGTGAGAATTGACATTTATTATGTCGAACTTTAACAATCCATGACCATGGTATATCACTCCATTTTTTCAACTCTTTAAAGTCTTCTTTCATTTCTGCCATCACTGTTTTGTATTTTTCAGCATTCAGATCCTATACATATTTCGTTATATTTTATGCCTAAGTAGTTCATTCTTTTGGAGTGATTATAAATAGTTTTGCTTTTTAAATTTTTGGCTTATAATTATACGTTGCTAGTGCAGGGTATTACTGTTTATCTTTGTATGTTGACCTTATATCTGCAACCTTGCTAAACTTATTAGTTCTAGGGGGTTTTGTTTTGTTTTGAAGATTGCTTGGGATTTTCTATGTAGACAATCACATTGCCTGACAATAAAGGTAATTTTATTTCTTCCTTTCCATCATATATGCCTATATTTATTTTTCTTGCCTTATCGCACTGCCTAATCCACTGGTGTTGAATGGGGGGTGGTAATTGTGGGCATCCTTGCCTAGTTCCTTATCATAGGAAGAAAACATTCCATTTTCATCAGTAAGTATGATGTTAACTGCAGGGTTTTTATAGATGCCCCTTTATCAAGTTAAAGATGAGCCCTTCTATTTCTAGTGCTGAGAATTTTTATCATGAATAGATCGTGAATTTTATCAGTTGCTTTTTCTGCATCAATTGATAGGATCTTGTGGTTTTTCTTCTTCTGACTGTCAATATTGCGAATTACATTCACCTGCTTTTGAATATTGCTATTCTGAAATAAATCCCACTTGTTTGCGTTATGGTTTTATATATTGATGGATTCAACTTGCTAATATTTTATTGAGGATTTTTGTGTCTATGTTCATGGGAGATACCAGTATGTAAATTTTTATTTTTGTACTCTCTTTGGCTTTGGTGTCAGAGGGATGTTGGTCACGTAAAATGAGTTGGTAAGCATTCCATGCTCTTTTCTTCTCTGGAAGATATAGAATCAATGTTATTTCTTCTTTAAATATTTAGTAGAGATTTCTTTCTCGGAAGGTTTTTAACTAAGACTTTAATTTCTTTAGTAGTTAAAAGACTATTCAGGTTGTTTCATCTTGGGTGAGTTTTGGTAATTTGTGATTTATAGACTCACTCCATTTCATCTAGGTTATCAAATTCATATGCATCTGCATAGAGTTTTTCATATTATTCCGTTATTATTCTTTTAATGTTTGCAGGGTCTTTGGTGATATTTCCTCTATCATTCCTAATATTGGAAATTTTTCTTCTCTCTCTCTCTTTCTCCCTCCCTCCTTCTCTCTCCCTCTCTCTCTCCCTCTTCCTCTCTCCATCTCTCTCCTTCTCTCTCCATCAGTCTTGCTAGAAATTTATCAACTATATTGATCTTTGCAAACACCTAGTTTTGGGTATGATTGATTTTATCTATTTTTTACTTGTTTTCCATTTCATTGATATCTTCTCTCTATTATTGCCTTCTTTTTGCTTCATTTGGATTAGTTTTGTTCTTTTTCTAATTTCTTAAGATGGAAGCTGTTGGTCATTGTTTAAGAAATTTATTTTATAATGTAATCATTTAATGCTATAAATTTCCCTCTAAGCACTGCTATAGATACTACACAAATTTCAATATGTTGCATTTTTATTTTCATGCAGCTAAAAATATATTAAATTTCCCTTGATAATTTCTCTTTGATTTAAAAATTATTTATAAGTATGTTGTTAACTTTCCTGGTGTTTGGAGTTTTCCTGTTACCTTTCTATTATGTATTTTTAGTTTAATTCTATTATGGTCTGAGGGCATACTTTATATCATTTGAATTATTTTAAATTTGTTAAGATTTATAGAATATTCTCTATCTTGGTGAATGTTTCCTGTTCATTTGAAAAAACTGTTTATTCTCCTGTTCTTGGGCAGAATGGTATATAAATATCAATTATATCCAGTTGGTTGACATCATTATTCAGTTCTATAGACTTGCTGATTTTCTGTCAACTAGTTCTATATATTTCTGAGAGGTGAGTGTTGAAAAAGTTCTAACTATAATTGTGTATATTACTCTTTTCAATTTTGTCAGTTTTTGCTTTGTGTAGTAGATACTCTTTGTTAGGTACATGCACATTTAGCACTGTTACGTCTTCCTTGTGAATTGATTCTTTCATCATTATGTACTGTCCCTCTTGATCCTTAATAATTTTTCTCTGCTCCGAAATCTCTTTTGTCTGACATTAATAGACCCATTCCAACTTTCTTTCGATTAGTGTTTGCATGGTAAATCTTTTTTTTTTCTTTCACTTTTAACCTACCTGTATTACTATTTTTGAAATGAATTTCATGTAGACAATATATAGTCTTTTATTAATCAAGTCTGACCATGTTTCTTTTAATTGGTGTGTTTAGACCATTTTATTAATGTAATTATTGACATGTTTTGATTAATTCTACCATTTTATTATTCAGTTTCTTTTTCTTCCTTCTGTTTTTTGTTCTTCTGTTTCCCTCTTTCTTGTCTAATTTTGGGTTATTTGAACATTTTTTATGAAAAGTTTTTATTTTAGAAAAAATTTAGAGTTACAGAAAGTTGCAATGTTAACACAGAAAGTTCTTATATATCCCTCATCCAGTTTCCTCTAATGTGAACAGTTTATATTACTATGATACATTTGTCAAAATTAAGAAACCGATAATTGGTACATTATTACTAATTAAACTCCTAACTTTGGATTTCACCAATTTTTCTACTCATCTAACGTTTCTATTCTGAGATTCAATCCAAGATACAACACTGTATTCAGTAATAGTGTTATTTGAACATTTTTTGTATTCAATTTTAAATGATCTCTTGTGATTTTGACTATATCATATTTAGTTATTTTACTGGATGCTCTAGGTCTAGTAGTTCCCCTTTATTTATACAGTATTCATTCCAAGACCATTTGTATTAATGTAAATGAATCTGTTGTCCATTAAGTTGTTTAATTTATAAATTAAATTTTATCATAGGTATATATGGACAAGAAAGAACATAGTATATATAAAATTCAGTACTATATGTGATTTCAGGCATTTTCACCATGGAGTTTACCAACATTGTGAAATCATTTTTTTTCTTTCCTGATTAAGTCTAGAACTTTCACCTTTTCACTTAAGGAAATCAGTTTACATTTTCTCTTTGGAATATTTGAATCGCCAGCATCAGTACTCTTGTGCTTCGGGGCCACTATTAATTAAAATAAAGGTTACTTTAACACAAGCCCCATGAAACCATAAAAGCTGATCTGATAACCGAGATTGCTACTAAGAGGCTAATGGGAGGATAGGGTATATATCGTGGATACGCCAAAGGGATGGATGAAGTGAGATGGTGTGAGACCTCATTATGTTACCTGAAATGGCATATAATTTGAAACTTAAAAATTGTTTATTTCTGGAATTTTTTATTTAATATTTTCAGATTGCAGTGACTTCAGGTAATTGAAACCACAGAAAGTGAAACCATAGATAAGGGGGGACTACTATATATTATAAAATATATACTTAACTTTTCATCATCAATTTAAAATTGATATTTAGCCACTTCAATTGCAATGTACAAAATCTACCATTGTTTAAGGTCCTTTTGTGCTGTATTTCTTCTTTTACATTACATATTTCACTTATGTTAAAATCCCAGAAGATAATGTTATAATTTCTGCTTTAAGTGTCAAACATATTCTAAATATCTCAAATAGAGGAATAATCTATTATATTTACTCTGATGTTGACCATTTCTGTTGTTCTTCCTTTATTTCTAATATTCTAAGTTTCCTTCTGTTATAATTTCCCTTTTGTTTGAAAAACTTGCTTTAGCAATTCTTTTACAGCAATCTCCTGGCTCCAAATTATTTTAATTTTTCATCATGAGAATATTTTATCTCACCTTCATGCATTTCTAAAGTATATTTTTGCTTAATTTAGAATTATGTTGAGTATTTTTAGCACTTTCAAAATGTTGTGTCGCTTCCTTTTGATTTCCATCATTTTTGTGAGCTATCTGTTGTTATTCAAATTATTGTTCCCCTACAAGTAATACATTATTTTTCTAAGACAACTTTTGAGAATTTTTCTTCATCTTTAGTTTTCACCAGTTTCTCCTGAGTCTAGTCATAGATGTCTTTGGGTTTATCCTATTTGGGGTTTACTCAGCTTCTTGAATACATAGGCTAATGTCCTTTGCCAGGCTTGAGAAGCTATCAGCCATCATTTCTTCAATTTCTTATTTTGCATTGTGCGCTTTCTTCTCTCCTCTGGGTCTGTGATGACATAAATGCTAAGCCACACAGGTCCCTGAGGCTCTATTTTATTCAGTATTTTTTTTCTGTCTGTAATTCTGATTGGATAGTTTCTATTGATATATCTTCATATTCACCAACTCTTCCCACCACCTGTGCTATAGTCTGTTCTTAGTACAGCAACTAGAATGATCCATTTAAAACCTAAATTAGAGCAAATCTCTCCTCTTCTCAGAACTCTCCATCTTGCTCAGAGCGAAGCCCAAGTTTTACAATGATCTACAGGTATCTACACAATCTGGCCTTTAGTACCTCACTAGTTTCATGTTGTAGTTACAATCTCTCTTGCTCATTTGGTTTTGGCCACATTGGCCTCTTCACTGTTCCTCGATTTTTCTAATATGTTTCTGCTTCATGGATGTCCTTGCTCCCTGGGACTGTCTTCTCAGTTGATCATAAAGCTTATTCCCCCAACTCTAAAGAGCTTTGTTCAACTGTCCTCTTTTCAGTGAGAACTTCCATGAATACTCCATATAAAATTGCAGAAGCACTTTTACCTCTTTTTTTTGGTTTATTTTTCTCCTATTATATTATCTAACATAATATATAATTTATTTATTCATTAATTCTCTAGAATGTGAGCTTTATGAAGGCAGGGTATTTTTTGGTCTTATTTCTTTCTATATGCCTATAGCTTGCCAAATAGTAGATGCTTGATAAATCTATGTTGAAAGAATGAATAAAAGTGTACCCTGGGCCTTTTTCAACCATAGCCTATAAGAGACAGAAGTTTTAGCTTTTTATTGAGTGTTTCTCTGTATGGACATTAAAAAGTTCCTGAAGTTGTAGGGCCTTCTAAAAGAAATCTGTGGTTTAGACACCTGCCGTTATTGCATCTTCCTAGAACTGAGTATCAGAAATGCCTGGAATGTGAGGTTCTGCACAGATTGATTTTTCCCAAAGTGTTGAAAACAGGTACAGAATTAGAAACTGAGAGCTTTGTACTTGGATTGATTCACAGGTTTCAGCTTTTCAACTTCCCAAGTGCTGCTGCTGCTACTTTCTGAAATATCTCACAAAGCATCAGCCCAGCTCTTGCTGGTGTGTGCACATGCACACACAGGCATACTCATGTGCTACCTTACACAAGGTGCTGCTCAAACACATTTCATTCTCCATCTTGGCTAAGTCAGGAGTGCTCAGATGATTGTCCGAAGAGGCTTTTGCCAGGACAGAATTTTCCAAGCTCCCCAGTTTCCAAAGGAGTAGAAAGTGTCTGATGGTGTCTGAAGTTCCCTCCCATATCTGTCAGCACGGTAATATATGGCAGATAATAGGATTTCACTGCATTGTGGTGGTTTAAATAGGCATGACAAGATTGTGATTTTCAACCTGTATAAGTCATAGATACCAAAGCAATTGTGGCTTCTTCTCCATCTTACTGGCAGGCAAGGTTAAACAGCCTGGTCATTCTTCAGAATTTGACCTGTCCCTCAGTCCTTCCTTTTCCTCCATTGTGCACGGTTGGCCTTGAACCCACTTTCAGAACCTCCCGCCTTTCCACCTTGGCTCTGCATCCCCAGGAATCCATCCCCCAAGGGTTATTGAGTTCTATGAAGGGAACTGTCTGCTAGGTTTCACACACAGAATGGTTATTTGAAGTGACTTGTTTTTCATGTGTCTATGTTAAGTGAGTTGTGACTACTCTTGTAAGAGTAGAACCTGAGAAAAATGAGAGTCCTCTTCCTGGAAAATACACCTATGCTCACAATGGTCTGCATCATTTTATGAATGCCAGAGATTTCAGAAAGCCCGGGTCAAGAATACAACATCTACTGTGTCAGTGACTTGTTTTTTTTTTTAAATCAGATTTACAGATGTATAGTTAACATACAAAATGCACCCATTTTAAGTGTACAGTTTGAAGAGTTTTGACAAATACATACATCTATGTAACCACTATCCCATCAAGTTTCAGAAAAATTCCATCTCCCTAGAACGTTCTCTGTGATACTTTCCAGTCAAAACATCCTTTCATCAAGATAATCACTATTCTGAGTTCTATCACCATAGATGAGTTGTGACTGTTGTAGAACTTTATGTAAATGGAATTGTACAGAATGTGCTTTTTGTATTTGACTTCTTTCTCTCACCATGTTTCTTGAGATTCAGCCATGTGTGTAAGAGCTTTACCAAGGACAGAGATGTGACAGCATTGATGACACTGGTATTACTGCTCAGACTCTCAGAATTCTAGAACCTTGGGGTTCAAGAAGAGAGGCAAAGCAGAAATGCAGATGGTACCACTTCCTGGGCAGGGACAAGCTTTCATATAGGACAGCATCCTGCACTGCTCCCAACCTAAAGACTTGGATTGGGGTATTGACATGGGCAATAGATACTGAAGACCTAGGTCTGAACTTCTGCTATGTTAACAACAAAAAGCATGAATCTTTTTAACTTTCCTGAGCTAATATTTCCTCATTGGAAAAAATGAAAATGATAATACCTTCCTTTCTACATCTCTTGAGGAGCTGAAAGAACTTTATGAAACAGAAGCACCTTTGCAATCTGCAGTCTTTGAAAAGTGTTGTCTGTGTGGACAGGTTGCAAAGGAAGGATGGCTGAGGCTGAGGCTGGAGCTACCAAGCATGCCAAGAGACCCAGACTCAAATCTTTCTGAAGCTCTTTCCTTCTTACTTACTTTCTCAAGCCTCAAGCCTCTCTGTGTAGAAGGGGGTTAGTGATATCTCTAGGGTTAAAGGTTAAAGGTTAAACGCATCAAAGAATGTGAATAAAATGCCAGGCCAAGGATTGAACAAGAGGAGCTGTTCAGCTACTCAATAAATGAGGTAGTTGTCGCCCATAAAAAGGTTAAAACTACCTCCATTGCCCACTAGACATGTGATCTTGACCTATTAGAAGTTACTTTTCCTCCTGCCTCAGATGGGACTGCAGGGAAACACACTCTGAGATGTAGATGTAGATGTAGATGTGAATGCAAGAGAGTCATAAAAGGGTGCCCCTTGGATCAACAGCAGTGGCAGGGCAAAGGAGGTAGGAATAGGCTAAAGCAGGAGTTGAGCTGTAAAGCAATCACAAAGAAGCACTCAGTGGACACCCTGGAAGAGCAGTGGGGCTCGGGTGGTCCTACTCAATTGTTCTAAAGAATTTGAGGCAAAATGAAAGGCCTTTCTACCCCTGCATAATTCAGTTATTGAATGTGGGTTGCCCCTAGGAAGGGGATGTGAACTTGGAGGCAGTTTCTAGAAGGTCATTAAATGTGGTACTCCTTAAACATATATAATTTTTTTTAATTTATATGCGAACTGTCTGCTGCCCATATTCCGCACAGCTGGAAGAATGAGTACCTCAGTCATGAAGGGACATTTAGACAGCACACCACAACATTTCCTATACCTCTCTGTGCCTCAGTTTCTTCACCTGTAAAATGGGGATAATAATATTGTCTACCTCATTGGGTTAAAATGACTTAACCCAATGACCTTAAAATGACCTTAAAGCAGTGACCAGTACATATTATTCTAAGTTAGCACCACTTTAGAAAATATTCAATAAATCCTTCTTTATCAAATGTATGAATGGATGAATGAGCTCTTTCAACCCTGTCCAGAATAAAAAAGTTTGGCTATTTGGGGAATAAACCCACTAGCCAGGTGACAAAGCATTTGATTGGAAAGCAGAAGGTTCAATATATTTTAAACCATAGGATTCATACTCAGAGGAAATTTAAACTCCCTTTTAGAACTTTTGCTCCACCTGAGGGTCCCACATTTGCTGTGTCTGTGTTGCCAAAGTCCTTCACCCTCAGTGTGTTGAGCTGCAGTATGGGGATTTGACAGCTGAAGACAGCTCAGCAAGGTGCAAGAAAGCAGACATTTAATGCGCCTTGACAATACAAAGGGTTATATAAATGACCCAGTTTCTGTAATTTTGCTGTAACTGTCATGGGAATTGCTATAGACAGATACAGAGAAGGCCCTGTTTAAGCACTTAAACTTTAAAAGGTTTAACCACTAAACACACAGTTTCTTTCTCTTCCCTGCCCCTCCTCACAATCCTGAATTTAATTGTACTGGAGCTGTGGTAGAGGGAAAGGAGATGGGAGTTGAAAAAATGGCTTGCCTTTATCTGCCCAGGTCCTAGACCAGATCCTCACTTTTTGACACCTAAGCCAACTGCTCCTGGCCAGGCTCCTGGGGAGATTTCTTTACCTACTCCAAACAATCAGATGCAGAGAGGGAGAGGGAAGGCAGGAAGTGAAATGCACTGGCTCTGAGCTCAAGGCTTTTGCCCAATTTAAATCTGGTACCAGTCCCAGTGTTCAAAGCATGTTTCTGTTTGATTCTTACCATCTCATCTTAGAAGACTTTTCCCAGGGTGGGGGTGGGAATAGTTCTAAAGCCAGAGAAGCAGGAAGCAGAAGGGTTTATATGGGCAGATACCACAGGCTTCCAAGCTAAGTGCCTTAGCCAGGAGAGCTCCTGGCTGTTGCTGACATTTCTCAGACAGGAGATCAATAAGTGGGCAGAGTTTGAAAAGCAAATCATGCTTCCCCTGCCCTGGGGAACCCTCAGAAACTGTCGTGGCAGAAGAGGCATCCCAGAAGAAGCCAGGAAAAACAGGGGACACAGATAGCCTTGATACAGCAGAGATGGGGGAATGTGCAGGGGAGTGTGGGAGGGGGGAATTGGAACTGCCCAAAAAGATAAAAGGAGCAAATGCTGAGATCCCTCCACCCCCACCTTTCCTTCACTGTTCTTGCTGAATGTGTAAAGACCTCTGACTTCGGCGTCCCAAGTAAAACCATACACTCAGGGATAGGTTTACAGCTAATGTGGCATTTCCAACTCAAATGAGCCCAGCCTTAACATTGAAAACTTCCCCAGGTGGGAGATGCTATATCCATGGTTGAGTCCCTCCAAGAGACGGAAGCTTTATTCCCTGCCCTGCCAGCACCCAAGAGGACTTTAAAGATTATTTCACGTTCCACTGAGATGTGCAAAGGAATTTTCTGCACCAATCTCAAGCTTTCTCACAAGCCCAAAGTGCCTTTTCAGGCACATGTGCATGTGCTCATTGTAGTGCACACGAAAGTGGGCCAAAGAACTGGAAATAAATATGGAACTTGGTTCCGATCTGGTAAGCCTGGTCCACTCCAACTATTTAAACAATATTTTTTTGGAAATTGATTTTTTGTGCTTTAAATAGTTACTCTTTCCATTTTATTTCCCCTTTCTTGAGCCTCTCCAAGGTGGCACTTAGTTGTGGGATGTGAGTATGCCACATTCTTATGGTCGTGGCGGGTTTGGGATCCATATAGTGTCACTGTTCCATTCTCTAGGTCCTTCACATCTCCATAGTAATAGAATGTTCACAATGCTGGCAATTGCTAAAACTGATGGTTAATGATCTTATGTCATCTTTCGGGGCCTTGTGGTCTTCCCTCATGATTCAGGTTCTCCTCGGCCTTGGCTGCTATTGAAGACCCAATGAGGCATAGTCATGGCCCCTATTTAGCCTCTTGTTCAGGTAGCCCACTCGATTTCCTTGATTCTAGAATCTTTTTTGCTTCATGGTGGTAACTCCCTTTAGGCAAACTCTCTAGGTAGTTCCTTGCCATCATCTGTGTCTTCCTAGGGGCCTATAAGATTTCTAGGGTCTCTTGCATGCCAAATAGAGCCTAGGATATCTCATAAATGCTAACTCAGGCTTTCCCTCTGCCCAAAAAGTAGCTGCACTAGGTTATTGCAGGAATTATGCTGGACCACTTCTTCCTGGAATTCCCAGAGAGTAGATGACTACACTGCTGTTCTTGGCTTTTGTCTTCACTGCTATCAGACAACTTCTCACTATGAAACTTTGGTCCAGAGAGGGCCAGAAGGAGCAGACCTTTCTAATCTGATTGGGATTTCCCCATATCATATTTTTTTTCCGACCAAAACTTCTTCATGGTTTAGCCTTAGTGGCAAAGGATGGGCAGAGAAAGAAATGGCTTCCTGTCTTAGTTTGGATTCTCTTGAAAGCAGAACATGACACAAGGACTTTGGCAAAGGTAGGTTATTTGAGAGGTGATCCTAGCAATTAGATGTGAAGGAAAGGAGAGAATGAAACAGGGAAGGAGAGAACATGAATAGAATGAAGGGCAACAGGGGCTGATTTCATAGGAAGTGTAGAGAATGCCTTGGAAAATTATTCATTGGAAGGACAGGAACCTGGGACCTTTATCCACATCTAACTCTGGTTGAGGATCACCCCAGGGGTTCTAACTCCCTCCCACTTCTGAGCTGCATACACACATAGACCAAGCAAACTCCTGCCTCCCTCCTACATGGGCAGAGAAGGCCCAGGGGCAGAAAGAGGATAAATATTCTCAGTTTAATATACATCTGCTGACTACAGCTGCTGAAAAAATTAGAGGTGTAACAAGAAGATGATGAGGGTCACCAGATACATTTTCTTGAAGGGAATTCAAATAAGGAGGAATTTTCCAAAGCATATTATAGTAGCCTTAAAGATCTTCTACTCTAATCTCCTGTTTTAAAAGAACAATAAGAAGTTGTAATTTACCCAAGATCAAAATGGTTGAACACAACCCAAACTAGAACTTGGCACCAGGGAATCATGTCACAGAACATTTTCTTCTGTATCACTCAAATTAATTCAACCAATGATTATATATTTATTGACTGCATATAATGTTCAAAGCATTGCAAAGAATAAGACGTAATTCTTGCTTTCAGGGAATTTGCAATCTAGATGATGAAAGAAGTTTAGTCTTTAGTCATCATATGTACTTGCTAGATAAGGGATTGGGTTAAAGTACCCTATTTGATCAGACAGTGCTCCTGAAACATAAGGAAGAGACAAAAGAGGCCCATAAAATACAGAGTGCCTGTGGCAAATATGTATTCAGCAAACTCTGAGTATTAATCTCAGCCAAGGTGTGGAAGACTTTAAAACAGCCCCTATAAACCCTGCCTCCTGGCATTCATACCCTTGCAAAATCCTCTCCTCCTTGAGTATGGCCTGGACCTAGTGACTCACTTCTAACACATAAAATATGGTAGAAGTGATGGGATGTCACTTCCAAAATTAGATTATAAAAAGACTAGCTCCTGTTCTGTGTGCTTTCTCTCACTCTCTCTTATATTGTTTGCTCTAGGGGTACCAGCTGCCATGTTATGAAGCAACCCTACAAAAAGGCCCATGTGCTTAAGCTTGGAATCAGATTTTCTGAAGCTTGCCAGCAGCCATGGGTGTGAATTTGGGAGCAGATACTCTCAGTTGAGCCTTGAAGGGATTGCAGTCACAGTGATACCTTGATTGCAGCCTCATGAGAGATACTGAGCCAGAGGACCCAGCTAAACCATGCCCAGATTCCTGACTGTCAGACTATGGAATAATTTTTTCGCTTTCTAGTTGCTAAGTGTGGGAGTAATTTGTTACACAAGCATAGCTAACTGATACAGAAGGAATTGCATTAGAAATTGGCAATGAAAATATGAGTCATACATAGGCTTAGGAGCAAGTAACAGAAATCTATTCAAACTATTTTAAACAGAACAAGTACATACTGAAAGGATTTGTGGTTGTATTCTAAAACTCAAGGGCAGGAGTAGCAGCAAGACTCATGAGGACTGGAAATCAGAACTTCAAGTACATTGAAAAAGAGGCCGTGAACCACTTTTTTCCTGACTCTGTAAACCCCTTAAACCTTTCTATTGTAGCAACTGGCATTATGTATTTATTCTTGTACATAGGGAAAACCAAGTACCCTTGAGGGCCTTACATGTTCTCTCAATTTAAGCACAACGGACACTTACTTGAATTCACAATTCCTGGAAGAAAATTTATCAGATAGCACATTTTAAATCGGTGGTCAATTTTGGTCCCCCTATCTGTTGCAAATATGTATTCATCAAACTTCGAGTATTAATCTCAGCTGAGGTGTGGAAGGCATTAAGACAGCCCCCATAATCCCTGCCTCTAGCAGATAGGGCTGGCTGCCCACTCAGAAGGGACTTTGAGAAGAAGGTGTGTGAAGTGCAGACAAAGTCACCAACAAATCTCTTAAACTGCCCTCAAGAAGCTTGTAATTTATTGTGCTGAGAAAAAAGGGATTGGTACTATGGAGAATTTTACTGATACATCCTTGACTGGAGGACTTAGAGTTTAAAAGAGAACCATATTCCAAGGTCTATGTAGGTGGCTTCTTGAGAGCCGCTACTCTTTGCTGGGCTTCAGTTTTCTCATCTAGAAGATGAGAAATTGACCACAGATGACCTCTGATGGCCCTCTAGTTTCAAAATTCTGTGCCTCTAAGGGAAAGGAGAAAGCAGAGGAGACATCTCCAGACATCCTCATAGAATTATAGTGCCTGGCATTCTATTACCAGACGGCCATGTTCCCAATATGTGCTGGAGGTGTTCAGCACAGGGGAAAGGGCAAGGTGAGGCTAACACTGAAATTGGCCTTAAGAATAATCAAACCACAATGCCCTAGCTTTTAGAACAAATGCATATGTTTTGAGTTGAAGACATAGATATACAGAGCTTTAGAAGCAACCCAGTGGTCTTGAGCCTTGTATAGTTAAAGTTTACCTGGAAAATTTACAAAACAGAACATTTAAAAAATAGAAAACTAATTTTCCCCCAAGGCTGTGCTGTCTTCTTGCAGAAGGTTGTTGGGATGACTGAAATTGCTTCTCAAATGATGGGCTAGGGCACACCCAGATGCAAAGTTGGTCTCATGCAACAATCCTCCCACTTCCTCATTCATCCTATCTCTCTCTCTCTCTCTCTCTCTCTCTCTCTCTCTCTCTCTCTCTCTCATACACACACATGCATACACATGTTCTTCAGAGTCTTGATCTCAATCATTCCTCTCCATGCTTTCTCTCAACCACTCAGAGCTCAGCCTGTTACTGACATCATCATCTCCAGAGAGTGGCACAAAACAGCTTGTCTCACTCCAGTGTTGGTGGAGAATTTAGTTTTTGTTTTATTAATTTCAGTGCAGAAATGCCCTCCTACCTTTCTATTAGCTGGAAGGAGAAATGGGTGGAAATAATTACCTCTGTGCAGTTCAAGCCTAAAATACAAGGTATGGAATCTGATAAGGAGGTGCATTTCTTGGAAACAGGACTTATATAAAGAATACTAATTTAATATGGCAGAAATATTTTTCCTTTCCTTTCCTTTTCTTTCTTTTCCCTTCATTCACAGAGAAAAGCACAGTGTATGCTAAGGGGCTGAGAAGCCTGACCCATTGTAATAGTGGGAAGCCACCTCCTTCACCATTGAGGATGGATTAGTTAATGCCTGTTAAATGCTTTGAAGTGAAATGTCTCCTGTATTCAAATACTCAATCTGATTATAGCCCTGGGTTTGATATCACAGGGAAATTTACATCCTGGCTGACATCACAGCTGCCAAAGTGGGTTCTTTTTGTGTGGGGTCTGTGATGGCTTCTTCCTTGCTAATCAAAGGATGACACATGGGAAAGAGTAAATGGCATTAAGGCCTAGCCCAGTGGTAAAGGATGTGAAGGGAGAGAGAAAGAGACACAGGGTAAGACTCATAAAAAGAGGGAGGCAAGGGGTGGAGTGAGGAGGACAGTGAGAGAGAGAATTCCAATTACTATCAGGATCAGAGACTTGTAGCCAGCCTTTCCTTATATTTCTGTAAAACCTTCTGAAAACAAATGTAGTCTTGGAAAAGATGAGGTTTACCCTTTAAAACGCTTCTTTTCCAAATGGAGGTGTTAGGGATTGTTTTACTTGGCTTTGCATTTTTGTTACTTTAGTTTAAAATCCAACAAAATATAACTGTTTTGCATTTTTCCAAGGTGGCATTTTCATTTTGCCTGAAATGTGACCTGATCACCTGCTCTATCCATGAGAAGATGCAGGCCCTCCCTCATGTTAAGAGCAGGTCCAACCTGCCTGGACCCTCTTGGATTCTGTTCCTGTCTTTGTCTGCCTTAGGAAAGGCCTGTGCTTGGGCTTTCATTCTAGCTGCCTTCTGGTTGCAGGCAGCTGAGACTTGCTCTTACCCATTGGTCATGCTGAGCCTGATAAGCGGGATTTCCTTCTTTATCTGTAGGGAAGAGGACACAAGGCAACTCAGAGACAGAAAAGATAATGAACAATGACAAGAGAGGGTTCCAGTCAGAAAAAAAATCTGATAAAGGGAAAGTGTAAGTATTGTTGAATCTGTGAGTTATCTACCCTGGAGGCTATTAATGACTAGGCCATCAGATGATCACCCAGAATTAGCTACAAGATCATTCATTCATTCATCTTTTTCTCTCTCTCTCTTTCTTCATTCTTCATTTTTATTATATGTTATCCCACTAACTCTATATTCATTAATTATATCTATTCATTCTGTATATTCATTCTGTGTGTGTGTGTGTGTGTGTGTATTCTTTTGACAAACATGTATTGAGTATATTCTATGTAACAGGTACTATTCTAGGTTCTGGGGTTACCATGATAAATAAGACAAAGATGCTCACCTAAAAGAATCAGGTATATATTCAAATAACAATAACATGGATTAAGCATAATGCTTGTCCTAATAAGGGTTCCAAGAAAGTTCTCTGGGTGCTCATACAAGAGGGATTACATGGAGCTGGAGGGAACTCAAAAACTTTTGTAGAGAAAGTGGTATTTGAGTTGAGCCCAGAGAGATGGAAGGTATTTTCCCACATGACCATAAGGGATTGGCAAGAAATATTACAGGCAGCAGGCCCAGCTCAAGGAAGGGCATGGAGGCAAAGTGTTAGATAACGCCAGGAAAGTCAGGCCAGTAAGGATGACTGGGGTACAGGACAGGGTGAGTGGGAGCAGAAGATGGGGTGTAAGTCTGGAGAGCCCCCCAGGAGGCCCAAGAACTTCTTTCTGGAACAGCAGAAGTGTCTCCAAAGGCCATAATTAAAACTTGATCACTTGAGTGAAATAGGAGGTAAGGCTGTGTGGATGGTGGGCAAGTCTCCTGGAATCTTTTTCCATCAGCCTAGATGATTTTGTCACATTCACTATTTTTTATCAAAGAATTGTGAATCTTAGTTCAAGCTTATATAGAAAAATGATTAAGACCACTGGGTCTGGATTTTGGATTTCACAGACCAATGCGATGCTTTAAAAATCAAGGGGACTACCATACTGATGTCAGTGTTTAATTATGACAAAAAGAAAAGAATATACTCAAAATTTGCCAATTTGCTCTGAACATCTGTGGCAAAGGCTGCTAATTGCCTACTGAGTACCCATTCTCCCTTTCTTCCTGATAAACAGACAGCTATTTGATTTGGAGTGGCAATGTGGCAAAATCAAAACCACATTTTCCTGCCTCTATTAGTCACTAGGTGGAGCATCTTAGACAGTTTCTAATGGGGGCTAACTGGTTTATATGTTTCTTTCCTTCTTCCTTCTTGTTCCCTCTTCTAATTTAAAATTACCACCTTTGGGGGACCACAGTGCACCGGTATCATATTAATATGGAGCTAACTCTAAGGAGCTTGCAATTTTCCTTAGGAAACAGGGAGCAACACACTTGCTCCATGTTTAGAACCATCCAAATCTTTCTTGGTGTTTTTGATTCCCTCCATTCCTGCTTTCCCCATGTTTGACCCTGGTAGGTATGTGAGAAGGACCTCTAGCCCTTCTCTCTCTTTCTGAGATTTCTCCATTATCATTAAGAGCTTTTGTTTGCTCCTATGGTCTGGTAGTAACTAACCTTGAATCACAACTTTCTCATTTCATAGTTGGCACTATACCTTTTGTTATCTAGGACAGCACAACGATCTCTATGTATTTCAAAACAGGGGAAAATCAGTACATAGAATTGGTTACAAAAGTATTTGATAGGCAGAGAAGATGTGAGGTGGACACCATAATGCTCCACCCAGAACCCCCCTCAGGAAGGACTTGTCCCAGGTGTTAAGGATGCTAGTGGCAAAGAACTTCCAGCTATCGGCCCACTTCAGGGTCGGCCTCAGCTGCAGAGAGTGCTTGCCCAATTCCATGCTGTCCTGGGGCACCATTTTGGTCCATTGCCGGATAACTATGATGGACCCTATATACTTCAGATCTCCTATGGTGTTGGTCAAGGCTTGGTTAGACCAGCATCGCAGTTTGACTTTTCCCTCTACCCAATCCTGCTGTCTCCTTCTCCTCCTACAGATGTTAATCCTTAATAAATATCCTATACTCCAAACTCCAGTCAGTATCACATTCCAGACAATCCAACCTGTGACATAAAGTTACCTAGAGATTAGTAGCTAACTGCAGAAAATCATAGACACCCCGAGGCTGAGCAACAGAGGGCAGGAGGCATGTCACCAGAGCCCAGGGACCTGCTTACCACTGACATGCCAGAGCATTTGCTAGAACAGAGCCACTGCTGAAACTCCAAAGACCCCTCTCTGAACTCATCAAAGTTGCTGGATCATGGAGTTGCCCACTGCTGATAAAGATGACACTATAAATAGAATAAAGTCTTCTATCTCCTTCTCACCTACCCAATCACCTACCACTTCTCCCCGTTAGAAAAACTTGCTCGGAAGCCACCTAGAAAAGGAGTCTGAGAAATGGTTTTTTCAGGGTTCTAATCCTGAGTGACACAGAGCAGAGAACAGAAGGTCAGGGATGGAGCTGAGGGGGAAAAAAAGGCGAATGACTGACAATAAATCCCCAAGAAAGACTGAAGGTGAGGAGGACTGAGGTTTCTGATGAGCCCCCATGCCTGGCTGACATCTTGATTGCAGCCTCATGAAAGACTTTTAAGAAGAGAACCCAGCTAAGCCACGCCCAAACTCCTGACCTACCGACCATCAGGAGGTAAGGAACGTGTGTTGCTTTAAGTAGCTAATTTTTTGGTAATCTGTTACAAAGCAATAGATGATGAATACAGTGGGTGATTAATATTGCAGGGTGGAAGAAGCCCAGGAAAGCTTATTAGAGAATGTTTGGAATAAAGAATAATGCTTCGGTAGGTAAAAGAGGGAGTAAGTGTTGCAAGTAGAGAGAACAGCAAATACAAATGCTTGGAGGTATGAAGCTGCATGGTGTGCTAAAGGATATACAAGCCATTTAGTACTGCTAGATTACAAAATGTTGGGGTCTGTGGCAAAAGACAAAGCCAAGAAGTCAGGAAAGCTAGACCCGTGGTTCTCCAAGTGCATTTAGAAACAACCAGGGAACTTTAAAATTACCCATGCCTTGCTGCTTTGACACAGGGATTTTAAATTTTTTTTTCCAGGTGGCAGGGGGGAGCCTAGAGTGAAATGAGTGAGGTACATGCCTTGGGTATAAAATTTAAGGTGACACCAAAACATTCAATAATCAAAATAAGTAATATTTTAACGCAATATTTAAAAAAAACAAAAACAAAAATCAATGCAAAAACGTCATGATGAACAAAACATTTTAAGAATTAAATAAAGACGGAATCCTCAGGTGACTCTAATGTGCAGCTGGCCTTGAGAACCACTTCTCTAGACCTTGAAGGAACTCGTGTATCTTTCTATGGATCTCAGGATTTGTACTGGGCAAAGGGACCAAGCTTGGGCCTCAAATAGCAAGAAGACTTGATCAGATATATGATTTTAGAAAATTCCTTTGGCCGTTTAACGGTAAGTAGGTGGAGAATGGGTAGGTATGGCAAGATTACAAAACCAGAGACAGACTAGCTAGAAATATACTGTATACATTCTACTGGAAAGTGATTGAATATGAACTAAAATCACTAAACAATAACAAGGAGTTAGAGGAGAGGGAGGATGAGTCAGCAGTATGTTGGAGCTGGCTGAACTGGCTTGTAAGAGTGGATCATGTATATCTCTTCCTCACCTCCATGCTAACGGATGTCATATTGGCAGTTTGAAATCAGCAATGGTGAAGATATGTACACCAGAGACATTGGTGAACACTACAAATTAGAGTTCGTTGTTTTTTTAAAATTTGTTTTTGGGTAGAATCAGTTGTTAAACATTGACCAGTAAACTCATGGCTGAGAGACATGTTTATGAAAACTAGAAAGGATTTGATGATGAGTTAGACATGGAAGGTAGAAGGATAGAAGGACTGAAGTGACTCACAAGCTGACTATATGGCTCCAGAAACTAAATTATGAACTCTAAGAAGAAGGAGTTGGTCCAGGTTAATTGTTAGTTGCAAAGGGCAGTATACAGAGAGACATTTAAGGAATGTTTCTTTGGTGACTTTTATTATAGTTCAAAGCAGCTCTGAGAAGATATAGGCCCTGAAAGATTTAGGGTATGCCTAGAGGACATGGAAAGACAAGCTGATTAAGAAGGAATTCTCATTTCTTCTTCCTCATCCTTTGGTCTGTGATCTTTAGGATTTTGCATCTGGGGAGGAGCCACGAACATCACTAGCATGGAACTTATGTTCCCTTAGGCACCATAGTAGCAATTGCAGGATTAATATGATCTGGTTAACTGAAACTAGGTTCAGAGTGTTGATTTTAGGGTCTGGTCTGCCAAGATGTTGTTGGCTAACTAGGGCAATTTGTTAAACATCTTAGTGCCTCATTTTCTTTATCTGTAAGATGAACTTACTAGTCCTTCCTATCTTATGGTGTAATTATGAAGATAAAATGAAATAATAGCTGTTAAGTTTCCTCTAAAAATTTAAAGAACTCTTCAAATACAATATATGATCCCATAATTTTGAAAATCATGCTAATAGCATTATGCTAATCATCTATTAATTTTCAAAGACCTGGACAGACCACTATGAAGTCATTGAATTCAAGCAGGCTCCTAGAAGGATTTCAAAAGCTAGTTAAGTTCAAATTCTATAATGGTAACTAACTAAAATTTTGGTTTATTTTTTACTTCTTACTTTCTTCTTTCAGAGTTTAAGAAACTATTATTCTCCATCAAAGAGAAAAAATTTAATTGGTTTCATGATAAGATATTTCAGCTCAGTTTGACTACTTGCATTTGAGTTCAAAATTTTTCTAGATACATTATCATTTAAACTGGAGGGAAACAATCTTCCTTAACTAGAGCATGGGCCATGACCTTCCCTACATGATGGACAGCTAATCCACTTAGAACCAGTGACTTGTTTTGTATAATTTATAAACCCCATGAAAAAACAGGCTTCCATAGATTAATATTTCAGCTTCCTTCCCTTCCATTTCATCCTCTGGATGTGGCAGTAACAATCACTTCAGTCATTCCTGAACTTAATCAATATCAAACATTTGGAGCTTCATCTGCATTCACTGTAGGTTCAGCTCATTCAAGGGAAGTTCTTATAAAATTTCAAATACATGGATAATTTACCTTTAACACCCCTTATCTTAACCTGGCTGTGGTAGTTTTTAAAAAAGCTTTAGATTCTTTGACACTCCTCTCATTTAGAGATGGGAATCTGGGTCCCTTCCCCTTGAATCTTGGCAGGCTTGCTTTGTCCAATAGGGTATGATGGAAGTAGATTATGTATATGACTTCTGAGGCTTAGTCATCAAATTCCATGTGGCTTTTTCTATGTCTCTTAAAATCTTTATTTTCTAAATACTCTCTCTCAGGACACTCCTTTTCAGAACCTAGCTGTCATTTTGAGGGAAGCCCAAGCCACAAGGAGAGACCATATGTAGATGCTTTGGTCAACCACCCCAGAGAAGCTCAACTTTTGAATGATCTCAGCCCAGGCACCAGGTATGTAAGTTAAGAAGCTTCTAGATTATTCCAGACCCCAGCCATGGATTCACCCAGCTATTCAAGACTTCTTAGCTGAGGCACATTGTGGAACAGGGACATTGTAGAGAAGGGACAAGCCATGCCTGCTGTGCCGTTTGAAATCCTAACCTGCAGAATTCATAAGCACAACAAAATGGTTCTTTTTGTCACAAAGTTTGGGGTGGTTTGTTACATGGCAATAGCTAATTGAAACACTGGCTGACTAGAATAATATTTCTTTCTTTTTCTCAGGTCCATAAGAAATTACTGACTTGGTCAAAGAGGATAAATTTCTTCAAAATGAATGACTTGCTCTATACTCCTGGCTAAAGCACTAAACAACCTTCTCTGTTGGAATTCTAGATTATCCTTTCCTGTGTGTTGACCTCTTGGTAGAAGGACCAGTTCTTGGTGTTGAATTTCCTTTCTCTGTCCTATTTTTATAGGTTTTTTATGATTAACTCACTAATTCATTTATTTATCCAATAAATATTTATCAAGCCCCTTTTATATAGCAGATACTCTTCTAGAAGTTCAGGTTATGATGGCGAGCAAATCTCAGCCTTTCTGGAGATGGAGTCTAGTGCAAAGTTCTTAATCTTTTTCATGTCGCAGACCCCTTTGACTCTCCAGGTGGGGAGGTCTTCGGATGCTTTCTCAGAATAATGTTTAAAGCACATAAAACATAAAAACTTATGGTTACAAAGGAAATTAATTATATTTCAGTAGTTAGAAAATACTTAAAAACACATTTGTGATATAATAATACGTGTGTTTATTAATGCATTAGATAACAAGATCTAGTGGTGAGTGTAATAAATTTTGAGGTAGGGATGAGTCAATAAATATATTGAGATACTGAAAAACTGTATTGCAAAAATATCTGTGATTTCTGTTGGTGACAAAGTCACAAGTACAGCTAACACTTTTGTTTACATTCTACGTACCTAATAAAATGAGAAGCTGAATTTCAGTATGATTTAGCAAAATAAACATGAGATTTTTTTCTTTCTCAAATTAATAGATCTGCTGTATTCTGTAGTCCATGGATCCCAGATTAAGAATCCTTGGTTGGGAGCATAGACAGACAACAACAAAATGACTGTGTGTGTGTGTGTGTGTATTATATATAACAAACTGTGATGCTACAAATTACTACAAGCTATGTGGTTCAAAGCAACAGAAACTCATTCTTAGTTCTGGAGTTTAAAAGCCTGAAGTCAGCATCACTGGGACATGCTCCCTATAGAAAATATAGGGGATAATCCATTCATTGTTTCATCCTGCTTCTAGTGGCTGTTGGTACTACTTGGCTTGTGGCCACATCTTCTTTAATCTTTAAGGCCATTATCTCCAAATATCTCTGTTCTACCTTCATATAGCCTTCTCGGCCATGTATATATCAAATTTACCTCTGGCTCTCTCTTACAAGGGCACTTTTGATTCCATTTAAACCCCACTTAGACAATCCAGAATAAGCTCCATATTTCAACATCCTTAATTTAATCATATCTGCAAAGTCTCTGCCATATAAGGAACATTTACAAGCTCCAGGGATTAGGATGTGGATGTTTTGAGGGGTCATTTTTTACTCTACCACAATGACCAGGAGTACCAATCCAATCTGAGGGGGTGATGCACCAGGGGTGATTTTCCTACAGAAGAAACTTTGGGCTGATAACTAAATGAAGAATAAGAGTAACTAGATGAAGGGGGTGGGCAAGGCAGGTGAGCTTGTTTCAGATAGGGGGATTCACTCAGAAGCTGGAAGGTCTACACCACATTTTGGGTATAGAAGATAGATGATGTGTTCAGGTCCCAGAGAGGGCCTAAGTAGAGTGCTGAGAGATGCCCAGAAAAGATTAGTGGGGGCCACATCATGAAACATATTATAGGATTTGGTTATAAGGATTTGCCTTATAGCAATAAAAAGAGATTGGAGGGTGCTATAGGCTGAATATTTATGTCCTCCCAAAATTAATATGTTGAAATATTAACCTCAGTGTGATGGTATTAGGAGCTGAGGCCTTTAGTAGGTGATTAGATCATGAGTGTAGAGCCCTCGTGAATGGGATTTGTGGGGTTTTTTTTGAGACCTGAGAGAGCTCCTTCACTCTTTCCACCATGTGAGGACACAGCAAAAGGATGGCCTTTGATGAACCAGGAAGCAAGCTCTCATCAGACACTAATCTGCCAGCATCTTGATCTTGAACTTACCAGCCTCCAGAACAGAGAACAATAGATATATATTGTTTACAAGCTATTCAGTCTATGGCATTCTGTTATAGCAATCCAAACAAACTAAGATAGCTAGTGTCGTGTGTGTAGAGCTGGGATTTTGAAAGATCACTCTGGTTTAAGTGAGAATAGATTGTGGAGTAGAGAGCTGTAAAAATAAGTGGTAAAGGGAATCAGTTAGAAGGCATGGCAGGGTCCCAGACAGAGATGGCACACTACTTGGTCTAGGGGTGGAGGTAATAGAGGTGGGAAGTATTTGAGAACAGGTTAAAATATTGGACATGTTAGGGAATCCAGCGACTCAGCATACAGTATAGATTTGGTGAACTGTAGAAAAACATGAACAATGCAGTATGTGTAAGTATGAGTTTTGATTTACAAATCTGGGTGCAAAAAGTAAAATGTATATTTTACTAAATTCAACAATATGCTCTGAGCTGGTGGAAATTCAACCTCGGTTACTACTAATTTCACATGCACCCTTCCAAATGCTATGTGAAGGGTTCAAGCACTTCCCATACATGATATTTGAGGAAGGGCTCTGGGGTATGTTTAGTGTTCAGTGGTCTCAGTGGTCTCAGCAGTCACCACTGATTATACATATATATACATATACATATATACATATATGTATATATGTAGGTGTGTGCATGTATGTATACATATATACGTATTATATGTTTATTTTATTTCTGTATTATATACATTTTATATATAGTATATATGTGTGTATATAGTACATATGTATATATAAATGCGCATATATATATATATATATATAAAATTTATGTCTTGGTGTTCAGTAGCCTATTTCTCTACAATTCCAAGGCAATATATGCCAACACTCACAGATAGTTCTTTGGTTCTTTTTTGGTAAGCAATTGTAGCCACCAGAAACTTTCAGATAGAGAAGCATTAGCTATTCTTCCTATAACCTCATCAATAGAATGAAAGTCTTTAAACAAAGACTTGCATGAACATTCATTAACATTTTTTTAAAGGAAAACACAAAAACAGTTCTTACAATCTGTAGACTTGGGAGCCCCGGGTCTTACTTGTTCAGGTGTTCCAACCACCACCTTGCTTGAAAGGTTCACTTGAGGCAAATCTAAAAACACCAGAGGCAGGATTTTTGAATCATGTAATCAGATCTCTCCTGTTCAAGACTGGGTACAAGATCATTTAGAGCTTGAGTCTAGAGGTGCCTGTGGATGTGGGTTATAGGCCTTACTAGCTTCTTATTACTTGTTTATGCTTCCCTTTTGGTTCTCCCAGAAGCTGGGTAGTCACTTAAGAGGTGAAGAAACTATTGGTAGGAGAATGGATAAGTAAGCCTCAGGAAGAAAGTCTAACCAGTGAAAAACATGTTGGCAAACCGGTTACTACTGTGGGTTACTAGAGCTTAAATCTTCAAGAAATATGCTTGGTGCAAGTGTAGAACAGAGGCCTCAGAGTTAGCCCATCTGTGGGGCAAGGAAGCTGGGGTATTTATGCACCAACTCTGGTTAATTATTGACTGAAGGCTACTCAAGAGGAATTAATTTAATGGCACATTTGGCCAGCCATACAGGCAGAAAAGTGGGCTCCAGAGACAAGAGAATGCCCATAGTCTATCCAATGCAGTTGCCAGCAGTTGGTGGTAAACTGATATGTCCAAAGTGTAAGGGTGAGGGAACATAGGTAGCATGTCAACAGAATTGGCTACAGGTAGAAAGAGAGCCCATTTCTGGCATTCCTCCTGCTAATCTAACAAGTGATTAATTTCATCAGCAAAAACCCATTTCTGATACTCACTGTATACTAATTAGGAAAATCTTAAGTGTTGATTGAAACATTATTGATAGTATGCTTGAAGGAGCCACCTCTGGAAGATGGCCTTTCTGACCTAAAATCAGCTGAGAACTCTAAAATGGAAAGTTTCCAATAGGCAACTGATGGTCCCTACAGTTGAAGCTTAAACTATTCCATACATAAAATCACAAGGTCTATGCTGAAATCATTTAGAGTGAATTACAGACATCATCACACTTGCCACCCCAGAACCCTTGGGAGGTAGGGAGGACTCAACCCTACTCAGTTGCCACGTGTGGGAACAAGGCTCAGGTCCTCTACTCTAGCAGGACCTGCAAGAACTCAGTCCCTTTCCTCAAGGAGTCTCAAACCATCTGTATCTTCCTCCCACTTAAAGGGATTTTTGCCTTCTTAAAATTCTTGAATTCCACATATTCTCCATTTCCTCACACCTACCCCCCCACACACACACACACGAACAGATGCACAGATGCTCACTTTGTCAGTATAATCTATTTCAGTGGTTCTAGGTTTCTGTAAAGAGCAAACTGGAGTTACACTTCTTACCCATGTCCTGGGCAATTCTAGTTTTCAACTATTATACATGGAGCCCCTGAGGCCAAGGAGCACACTGCTCATCTTCCTGTGGGAGACTGAGGAGAAGGAAAATTACCTAGAGCAGCAAAATCAAACTGCAAATTAATATCTTAATAAATTTTTCTGCCACGTTTGTGTAAAACTTGAACTATGTGCTTTCATTTAAAAAATAAGACAATTTAAAAATAGATAACATAGATTGATGCTACCATGGCATGGTTACCAATCCATTGGATATCTCCAGTGTTTCAGTGTCCATGACAAGATTATATACATTATGTCATCAAATTCTCATGAATCTTTGTGAGGCATGATTATTCCTTTTAACAAATAAGGAAACTGACTTTCATAGGGATTCTTTAAAAAATATATCCTTTTTATAATTATAAAAAAAGTTAATTGGCAAGAAAATTAAAAAGCTCAAAGAACTAAATAGAAATCCTTATAATTCCTCAATCCATAGATTATAATTTATCATATATAGATTATATCATTTCCATTTTTTTTGGCTATTTGCACATATATTTTGAAAAACTCAAATTAGGCTCTTTCAGTAGCAATCTTTTTTTTTATTTATCTTCTGAGAATGCTGAAGGATGATTTTCTGACATGGATTTTCTTGAGCTGGAAACTAAATCTTCACCAGGGCAATCCAAAAGCATGCAGCCTTCAAAGCATTCATGGTATGAAGAGATATGTGCTGAAAAGCAGGGTGGGTAGCTTAATTGTGCAATTTTTGTGGGTTCTTTGTAAGACTCTTGGCCTGCAGCTTAGAAAACCTTTGCTCGGTTTGCTAAATAGCCCTTCTCACTCACCCCAGGATCTTCCATCTGATTGAACATCTGCAATTTAGATTGTGTTACTTTAAAATTTGAGACCATTCTCATTAGTCATCTGGGACTGTAACAAAAATCTACACATTTTATTCTTCCTCTTTTTTACTTTCTCAAATAAAGACAAGTTTGAGAACCCTAATTAAGTTGAAAACAACATTTTTAGAGTGGCTCTCGAAAGCTAAAAGGAAAGAAAAGAGGAGCCCAGCTCAAGTTTCCTCGCCAAACTCCCTACAAGCCCATGATTGTCTTGGGTTTGAGTCCCAGCTGAGGGAGCACATTCCCTGCCTGGGGCAAAGATGAGCTTGGCTTCTTCCCAGGCCTCCTCATTGTGATGGGAGGCTAAAACCTGCCACTGTTGCAGTGGGAGGAATGGGGAGGATTGGGGAGGATTGGGAACCCCAAGCAATGGAAAGTGTGTGGCCTCACCCCCAGCAACCAAAATCTCTGTGGCTGTAGTTCCTTTCAGGGCGCTCACAATCTCCCTCCCCTGCTTGCTTCCTTGTTGCAGACCAAAATAACCCAGGCTGTGAATCCTTTTAGAGTAAGGACTGTGTCTGACCTATTTTTGCATCCTGGGCTCCTAGCAGTGCTCAAATTATGTTTATCAAATGAATGAATGAATTACCTAATTTCCATAACACTAAGACATTTATCAGGAGCAATTGGGCCTTTTGACCTTCAATGAGCCAAATGCACAGAATGTATTTACAACACCCACAGGAATCCCAATGCCAGATTAAAATAAACCTCTTCCCCCAAAGCCAGACCTAAGCAACCAGGGCCAGAAACCTCCCTTTAAGTTTGACTTCTCTCTTTCATACTCCTGTGTCCACTCTACCACCAACCAACCCTTAGAAGAGGGGCTCAGATCTGGCTTCTGCTTGCTTGTCAACTTCACTAGCAGCTTTAGACAAGACCTTCATCCCATCTCTCCTATCACAGTGGGATCTAAAAAATAGCAGAGCAAAACACTTCTGTCAAATGAAATTTTACACAAAAGGTGTCAAACTGATGAAAACTGTTACTCTGGATAAAGGTAAATGTGTGCTAAACACCATCCGCTCTAAAATGACTGTTAAGTTTACTCATGGGCTCTAGGGGCACATTTTGGAACCAACTGACCAAAACTTCTACACTAGCTTTGACCTAGCCTCCCTGCCTCAGCTTGCTGAAATCAACATCTAATCATGCCACTTTCCTGCTTAAAAACTTGTATTGCTTCTGGTTAGATCAAAACAAAACAAAACAAAACGAACAAAAATGATCATCATAAATGATGTTTGTTTTTGCACGCAAAGTCCTTCTCAATCTGACCCCAGCTTGCATTTTCAGACCTATCTCCCATCATGCTGGCCAATGCTCCCTGGGTTCCAACCTCTTTAACATCTCATTCTCCTCTGAGCACCCTAAGACTTTTCACAACCACGTAACTTTGCATATGGAATGTCCTCACTCAAGGATATTCTTTACCTCCATTTTTGTCATTCGAATTCAACAGATTCTTTGAGATCTTCCTCATATGCTGGTTCTTCCATTCAGCCTTCTCTGAGGACTATTCATGTTTCTTTTCTTCCTTGTTAAGTTGTGGGCTTCTTGGGAATAGCGACGGTGTGCCATTCAACTCAGCACTCCAAAGTGCCTAGCACAGTGCTTGGTACAAGAGCAAATCATCAGTAAATGTTGGTTAAATAAATGAATGGAAAGCAAAATAAAATAGATCATCAAAGCAAAAATACATCACTGCTGGCTAAAGATGTCAAAGATGGATTCCCAGAGAAGGTGACACTCAAGCTGTATTCTGAAACACAGGAAGAATTGGTATAAGTTGAAACTGGTTAAAGAATTTTAATCTACTGCTGACTTTGGCTGAAGGAAGTCAGATTATTGATCTGGCTGGACTTTAACAAGGAAGCATAGATAGGAACTGAGATAGGAATCCCCAAGGCATTTATATTCTTGACTAGACTATGGGTTAAAATTTCCAAAGTGAATCTCATTCTTACTAAGTCATAGCCTCTGTGCTAGTTATTCTCCATCTCTACCTCACTCAATTCACCACTCATCTATTTTCTACTCTTCTTGCCCTTGGGGACTGCATCTCCTGACTCTCTTGCCAGCTGATTTCTAATTAAATTCTGACAATTGGAAGCACTTGCAGGAGATCTGGAGTGTGGGAGAAAAAAAAGTTCAGAGTCCCTTCTCTCTTTGATTCCATGTCTTTGGCAGGGGCTATGCCATTCAACTATAGCTCTGTGGTAAGCAGAATAATGACCCTCAAATGTGTTAATGTCTATATGTTAATCCCCATAACCTGTGAACACATGAATTTATAGTGGCAAAATGAAAGGTCTTTGCAGATGTGTTTAAGTTAAAGATCTTGAGATGGGAGATCTTCCTGGGTTATCTGGGTCGATCCTTATAAGAGGGAGACAAGCGGATAAGAATCAGTAGTAGGTATAAGGACAGAAGCAGGGATTAGAGTGATGCAAAGAAGTGACCATGAGAAAGGGAATGTGGGTAGACATTCCTTTAGAAGGTGGAAAAGGCAATAAAATAGATTCTCCCTTGGAACTCTCAAGGAAATACAGACCTTATGACATTTAGCCCTATAAGACTCATTTCAGACTCTAGAACTGTAAGATAATGAATTGGTATTATTTTAAGCCACTAAATTGTGGTGATTTCTTACAGCAGCAACAGGAAAACTACAAGCTACTCTCAGATTGCCCTCCTTTTTTGTGACCTTTCTTCTGTGGGTCCAGGTCCTACCGGGTTCAAATAATTCTGATTATTCCCTGGTTCTTTTTTCTGTTTTCTTGTGTTAGTCTGTGGGTGTCTCAAGATTCTTTGTTGGTTCCTATAATCTTTCTCATATCTCTGTGAGTTTTTTTCCATTAGTGTCTCTAGAACCATCAGATCTGGATTCTACTTCCTACTAGGTCTGTACCTAACTCACATTCTCTGAGAAATATGGCAAAATTATTTCTCTAGCCAAAAACACAGCTATCTCTGGACTGAAGGTATCATTCATTGTGGTAAGAGCACCTTCTCTGTGGAATATGTCTTTCTCAGAGGCAAAATTCCTGTCAGCCTCCATGAAGAAGTCTGTCAGAATTTGAAGGCATCAAGATAGCCCCTCTAGCAACAAAATATGGAAATAAATCTCATTCTTATTCTAGCTTAAGGATTTTGAACCTTGGTGGTCCCTGAATGGACTTAGAGGTAAGCTCTGTGAAATACATAAAGTTGTGAGTTTTGTTTGTAATTTTGCGCCCATGTACATGAGGAGGAAAGGGAAGGGTTGAGAGCCTTCATTAATTAGATTCTCAAGGGATCCCTGCTCAGCTGCTGGCATTATCCTCATTGTCTCAAATGTAGCAGGTGCTTTCTGTCCCCTGTGTCACATCCCTGTAGCCCACTTCTGATTTCTTTGATACTATACAGGCTCCCACTTTATGTGTCTCACCACTTTTCTAATTCATTTTTATCTGTGAACCTGTGAAAACCTGCAAGAATGATAGCCTAAAAATGCAGCAGAGTTAACACCATTGGGAGCAGAAGTCAATGGATAAAGGCCCAGTCACAAGCCTCCACCTTGGACTCTTCTAGGAGGTATGCTGTAGACTTCACAGAAGTGCCTGCACAATCAAATTCTTTACAGAGTAAAACACCTTGATAAAGCACTCTTATTGGCTTGCTCTCTTTTCTTGTCTCACTCTCCCTGCTTCTTCACTTTTGCTTTCTGGGATCATCTCTAAAATGAACTACTTGTATCTTGTCTTGGGCTCTTCCTGATGGAAAAAAAATAGACCAAGTCTGTTTTGGGAGTGTTTGGGAGGCTGAAATTCAGGTTCTGCATGTAGAGCACTGCCTCACCCATACAAGTAATGTCCAGACACTCAGGCCCACTGATGCTTAGTAACACTTCCCTGTTCCAACTTAGAGGTCACAAAGTTCAAAGCTGAAAGTTATTCCCTTTAGAAGAGTGAAACATTTTTCTTTCTTCACTGTCTGGGACCCAGAATTGCTAGCCTCTTCTCTCATTTGTGATCTTTGTCTCCTAACACCCCCTCTCCAACATCCAAACATGTACTCGCCAGCAGAAACTGGAGAAATGGAAAAGTCCACCTTTATCCTAGAAGAAAGGAATTCCACTGGGGCCTTATTAGGCTTTCACTGCCTACTGGTCATGCCTCCAACCAAACATTCCAGCATCTGCTGTTATTACCACCAGAACACTTCGACCAGATCTAGAACATTTCATGGGTGGGACTAATTTGACAAGAAGAAGATAAGGAAGGGCTGAATCCATTTTTAAATCTAGTTGAGGAAAGTCTAGATCACAACTATATTAGCTGTGATATATATATATTGTATAACAAATTCTCACAAACTTAGAGGCTTTTAACAGTATCCATTTATTATCTTACAGTTTCCATAGTCAGGAATCCAGTACAACTTGACTGGGTCCTCTGCTCAGGGGGTCACTGGGTTGCAATAAATGTGTTGACTAGGTTTCACATGAGGTGCAGGGTTTTCTTCCAAGTTCATATGGTTGTAGGGCAAATTTAGTTCTTTTCATCTATAGGCTTGTAGTAATGGCTTGTCTTTTCAAGGACAATAGCGGAATCTCTCTGACTTCTTTCTTCTCTGATTTCTAGACTCTCTTTAAGGGATTACCTGATTAGGTCTGACCCACACACACTCAAAGAAAGGAGATTATACAAGGGTGTGGGTTATTGGGCATTTTAGAATTCTGCCTTATGATCACCTTGACTGGCCTTTTTTGAGAAACACAAACTGAGAGAGGGGACTGCAGAGAGAAGAAGCTGATCCAACCTTGGATTCTTTCTCTACTTGTCATTCTCTAATGAGAAAACATTTTTTTTATTTTAAAATTAGCCATAAAATGGGAAAGAAAAGCCCCAAAAGTTTTGAGAATACAGTTAACATTTTTGGTGAGATAAGCAAAAACATCTCATGGTTCTCTTTACCTTTGCTGTCTGTCATCAAGACCTCGAGTCAAAAACTAGGTGTCAATCTTGACACCCCCATCTTCTTCTTTTGCCATATAAATCAAATTCTATTTTAACCCCTAAATATATCTTGACTGTATGACTGCTATAGAGATCTCCTAACTGTCTCTCAACTTCTACTCTTGCTGTCTACAATCCACGTCACCCACAGCAGTCTGAGCTGAGTGATCACACTCTTGATCCAGGGCAGGGAAGTGCCCTACAACTGTTCTCCCAGGCTGTTCAGTTAAGATCCCTAAGGACAGCTCTATGGATGGCTCCATCCTGTATTAATTTCCTATAGTTGTCATAGCAAAGTATTGTAAACTGGGTGACTTAAAAAAACAAAGTTAATTGTTTCACAGTTCTGGAGGCTAGACATCTGAAATCAAGGCGATAGCAGGGTCATACTCCCTCCAAAGTCTCTAGGGGAGGACCCTTTCTTGTCTCTTCCAGCTTCTGGTAGCCCTTGGCACCCCCTAACTTGTGACTGCATAGCGTCTATCTCTGCGTTGATCTTCATATGGTAGTCTTTCTTCTGTGTCTGTGTGTCTCTGAGTCTTCACACATCATTCTCCCTATGCATCTGTCTAAATTTCCCTTTTTATATGGACTCTCATCATATTGAATTAAGGTCCACCCTAATGACCTCATATTAACTTAATCATCTGCAAAGATCCTATTTTCAAATAAGGTCACATTTTCAAGTACTGGGAGTTAAGACTTCAGCTCATCTTTTCCTGGAGGAGGAGGAGACACACTTTGTTCCATTACAATCACTCTGATAGGAATATAGGTATCCTACTGGTTTATGATTTTATTTACAGGGTAGCTGGACAGTGGAAGAACACAGGCTTGGGGAACAACCTAGAGTGGGTCTGGGTAGACACCTGGCTGGCTGCAGACACAGTCAATGTTTCATTCCTGTGAAGACTGGAAAGTAACCTGGATAGAGCTACATTGTGGATGATGTGACATTCTCACTCATAGGAAGATGGGATTTGAAGCTAGCAAGGACATTAAATGTGACTTTGGCAGTAACTTTTCTCTGGCTCCTACCTACCAATTGTACCCACCCACGCTTATCCATCCTTTAGATTTTAGTTTGAGCTATCCTTCCCCAACAAAGCCAGCCCTGACTCCCAAAGCCAGCTTAGGTCTCCTGTCATCTTCTCTCTCAGCCCCCATTCTCCTTCACGGCAGCCTCATGAGCTAGAATGCCACATCAGTATGATTATTGAATTTCTGTCTACTTCCCTCATTAGACTATAAACTCCATGAGGTCAGGACCTGTGACAATTGTGGTGTTTTTCCCCCTATTTGGCACCCACACACATACCTGGCAATGAAATGTATTCAATAAATATTTGTTTTATGAACAAATGAATGAATAAATGAATGAATGCCTACAAAACCATTTTTGCTTCCTGGACATCTTGATGAATGGCAAAGAGATGAGAACAATATAATCCTGATATTGGTGATGGATACCTCTTTATGAATCTCCAAGTTTCTGAAAAGAGAAATGTTTATATAGGATTTCTCCAAAATTATGTTCCCATGGAAGCCAAGTGACTCCCTCATACTAACCTCAAAGTATATGTAATTTAAATATGTACTTTAGCACAAAATAAATGCAATATTATGGGTCTTCAAGCTGCTCATGAAAAACTAGAGCTACTTATGTTAGACAAGCATATGGCCAGGATCCACTGGGGTTCAGTACAAAGGAACATAGAGGCCAACTACTCAGAGTGTGATCCTCAGGTCAGCAGCATCAACAATATTTTTTAGCTAGTTAGAGAAGCCGATTCTCAGGCCCTCCTCCTTTTTATGTGACCAGAAGCTACATGTTAATCAGTGCCCCAGGTGATCCATAAGCACAGTAACATTTGGGAAGCATTGGCATAGAGTAGAGATGGCCTTTCCGTGGAGCTGGGGCCACTTACAGCATGGCAGCTGAATTCCAAGAAAAGGTTTCCAAAGAGACTGTGTCCACAGAGCAAGTATTCTAAGAATCAAGGCAGAAGCTGCAGAATTTCTTTTGACCTAGCCACAGATGCCACACAGTTTCACTCCTACTACATTCTCTTGGTTATGAGTCATAAAGTCATCCCAAATTCCAGAGAAGAAGAATTAGATTCTACTTCTCAATAGGAAAAGTTCCAAAGAAAATGAGACCACTTTAATCTGCCACATGCTTCTTCTCTTCATGAATCAGAAGTTGGGGTCTGCTGAAATATTAACAGGCACATGTTAAAGACACCTGAGGTTGAAAAGTGTACTAGTCAGGGTTCTCCAGAGAAACAGAACCAATAGAATATATTCATATATATGAACATATGAATGATATATGAATATATTATAAGTAATTGGCTCGCATTATTATGGAAGCTGAGAAGCTCCAAGATATGCAGTTGGCATGCTGGAGACCCAGGAGAGCTGATAGTATAAGATCCAGTCCAAGTCCAAAGGCCTGAGAACCAGGAGAGCCAATGATATAAGTTCTAGTCAGAGACATCAGGCTCAAGACCCAGGAAGCACTGATGTTTCAATTTAAGTCTGAAGGCAGGAAAAAAAATGACCCAGTTTAACTAGTAAAGCAGGAGAAGTTCCCTTTTATTCAGTCCTTTTGTTCTTTTTGGGCCTTTAACCAATTAGATGAGGTCCACTCACATTAGGGAGGGTAACCTGCTTTACTCAGTCTCCTGATTCAAGTGTTCACCTCATCCAGAAATATCCTCACAGGCAGACTCAGAATAATGTTTGACCAAATATTTGGCTTCTTGTGGCCCAATCAAGCTGACACATAATATTAACTATCACAGGAGGTAAAGTTGAGAAACTGAATTCTTGCTTTTCACTCTTGGTGGAATCTTAATTAAACCTTTTGTCCTCTCTGAATCTGTATCCTCATCTTTGAAACAAAGATAATATCTTTGCCAAGGCTGATTAGAGTTTCAAACATTTTTTAAAATTCTGATAAATCACAAGTAATATATAAATGGTGATTACTACTGTAATTAATAGCAATTATTATGACAATAATTGGCTAGGCTGTTATATGTTTGCCCACTACCAGGAGATTTCTGAAGATGATACCTTAACTCTGCAGAGTGGATTGAAATTTCAAGCGACATGAAGACTGAGAGAAAGATGTTTCTGAGGATAGAGATTTTTCTGTGGCTGTTTCCTTGGCCAATATCTGGATTCAAGGTTGCCTTTAACATGTTCTGCAATTCAGAGTTCCTGGGAGTAAGAATACCATCATGGTCACAGCCATTAAAGTAGACTACCTCTGACTCTACTCTCTCTCATTCTACAGTGAATAAGAGCCCCTCAGAATCCTCCTGTTTCTGAGCCTTCCTGCTCTGTTCAGCAGGCTCATGCTTTCGGTAGCCTGTGGTGTTACCACCACCCTTCTCCCCTGCAGCTGCTGTGGCAGTCTCTCATCTCTGCCTAAGTCAAAATTGCCACTCTATTCTCAATGCTTGCCAGAGGCACTGTTGCTGCTGCCCACTCTCGCCAGAGATGCCTTGGCTTCTGCTGGCAACCACCAATGTCTGATAGGGATGCTGAAACTCTATACCAGATGACTGGTGTCTCAGCAGAGGAAGCACTTCCCACAAGCCACCAAGGGGCTGGTATCAGAACTGCCAGGCTTTTCCCGCATGTTCAGTGTCCCACCAATAGTAGAGAATTTTCATGCCTTTCTATTACATATCCTTCCTTCCCCTTGCTTCTGGAGAAGAAGCAGGACCATCTTGTCCAAGAACCAGGCAGTGTGGTAAGAGGTTAAGTGTGCATGCTCTATAATCAGTCTGCTGGGGCCTAGACCCTTGGCCCCATACTTACTAGCCATTTGACTTTGGTCAGTAACTTAACCTCTCTGAGCCTCGGTCTTCTCATCTACAAATAAAGATATTGATAGCACCTACTTCATAGGATTGTTGAAAAGCTTAAATAAGATAATCCATGTAATGCACGTAGTATAATGTCTGACACATACTAAGTATGCAATAAATGCAAACGAGTATTACATACTACCATCCTTCACACTTACGTGAGTTCTTTCCCAAGGTCTCTAATTACAAATGCTAATAGATTGGTGGCAGCCCTTACAGACATGACTGGACAAGTTTGAATCCTACCATGAACATCTTAAGTTCAACATAAGACAATTAGTATAGTCAAATTCACTGTGTTTGGATTCAACAAAGAGTTTACATTTATTTCACATAGTATGGGTGCTAATACCAATAATTTTGAAAGGTAGAGTTTTTGAGTGTTTGCTATATTCTATGTACTAAGCACATAATAAGCTTTTAGCTTATTTAATATTCATGACAACCTTGTGAGATAGGTGCTATTTTTAGCTCCACTTCACAGGTGAGAAAACTAAAGCACAGAGAAATTAAATTGTCCTAAGAGTACACAACTACTAGGTGTTGGAAGTAGGGCTCAAGTCCAAGTTTCTAGCTCCAAAGCCCCAAACATAAGACTTGTATCCTGTCATCAACAGATAAAATTTGGATGTTAAAAAGTATCAGATATCTTTTGCTGCATTAACTACCTCAGTGCTGAGCAGCTTAAAACAATGATTTATTTCTCTTGATTCTGTGGACTGGCTGAAGATTCTTCTATTGGTCTTGCCATGTGGTAGCATTCAGCTGGAAGTTTGGCTGGGGATCAGACTCTGGGGATAGCTGGGACAGCTGAGATTCCCTTTCAGTGTGGCCTTTCATCCAACATGGTTGGTCATCAGAACATGGTGGTGTCAAAGTTCCAAGAGAGTGGAGGTAGGATCTGCAAATTTTCGGCAGGCTTAACTTCAGAAGTTGTACAGCATCACTTCTGCTACATTCTATTGGCCAAAGCAAGTCTCAAGATCAGCTAAGATTCAAGAGAGGGGGAAATAGATTCCACTTCTTGAAGGAAAAAGCTGCAAAATCACATTGCAAAAGACTGTGAATACTGGGATAGGAGAAATTTGTAGCCATTAAACTATCTACCACAAATAGACAGATAAAACCTGGACACTAGATAACATATAACACAGCTCTGTTATTGGGGACTCTTGGCTGCACATGACAGAGCTCCAACTCAATCTGGCTTATCAAGAAAAAAGAAGAGGAAATTTATCAGGTAACTTTACTTTTAAATTCAAGAGTTAGTCTGACCTAGTCACCAGCACTTGGTCTCTTGTTCTTTCCTTTTCTCAGGTGAAACCACCTTCATGCAGTGTTAAGCTTGACACTAACAGCTTCATCCTTCCATTCCCACTAAAAACAACTTTTTCTTCCAAATTTTTTCAACAAATATCTGAACATAGCGTGCCATTGGTCTAGCTCTGGACATGCATCCATCTCTGAATCTATCACTGAAGCCAAAAAATTGAAATACGTTGATTGACTATTCTTAGATCATAGGTCTATGGGATAGAGTATAAGCTCAGGGATGTACTGGCAAATGTTTAACAACTAGTTCTAGGGTGAGGGGAGGGAGATATTCATTTGTAGCATTTGTCAGATTCAGTGATATAAATACTCTCACCATGGTTGATTTCAAGCTGCCATCATGATGCTCATCGAACATAGAGTTGGAAATAGATGGCACAATCAGAGCTAGTAGAAGTTGTCTCCAACACAGCACCAGATAACCCTGCCCAAACCATAAGACTAAGATTGGGGAAGGGTGGTATCTTTGACAGAATCAAGAAATGAAAATAAAATAAACAAAAACAACAAATTTCTAAAGTAATTGCTTTATTTTTTCCTTACAAATGGATACTATTTAATGGACTAACACTCTTATCCCTTATTCTGGTGTTCTTAATAATCAAAGTCAATAGGAAGTTTGGAGATAGTAGATGTTCAACATAATAGAATGTTCTTTTAATTTAAAAAATTGATTAAAAAATTTAATTAGTTTTTTTTGTAATGACATTGGTCAACTAAATCCAATAAGTTTCACCATACACTTTAACAGTAAGGCATATATATTTACACTGTGTATATTACACTCACTTTCTATAGTCAGATTTATTTCTGTCACCACTTATTTGACACTCTTTACCCTGTCTACCTCCACCCCATCCCCTCTCTATTTGTCCTGTTCATTTGTTGCTTTTAGGTTTATATCCCACAGATAAGTGATATCATGTGATTTTCAACTTTTTCTGTCTGGCTTATTTCGCTTAGCATGATTATCTCGAGATCCATCCATGTTGTCGCAAATGGCAGTATTTCATCTCTTCTTATGGCTGGGTATTATTCCATTGTATATATGTACCACAGCTTCTTTATCCAATCATCTATGGTAGGGCACTTCGGTTGCTTCCACGTCCTTGCCACTGTAATAATGCTGCTATGAACATCAGTGTGAAAATATCTTTTCGGGTATGGGTTTTCAAGTCTTTGGCATAAATACCCAGTAGAGGGCTTGCTGAATCATATGGTAGATCAATTTTTAGTTTTTTGAGGAACCTCCATTCTGTTTCCCATAGTGGCTGTAACAACTTGCAGTCCCACCAGCAGTGTATGAGGGTTCCTTTTTCTCTGCATCCGGTTCAACATTTGTTTCAATATAATAAAATGTTGAAATGAGCCATTTTCATGCTAAATCAGTTATTTCTATACATGACCAGTTATCAGCCCATCTGACTTTGTTCCTTTCCCAAACAAGGAGCGCAGATTGATTATTGAGTTTTAAAAGTTATAACTCAAGTAACGGCTAACCTTTTTCAGAGTTTACTCTTTGCTAGGCACTGTGCCAAAAGCTGTGCCTGGATTATTTCACTTTGTCCTCAAGTCAATCTTAGGTGGTCATTGTGATTATTGCACCCATGTAACAGATGCAGAAACTGAGGCACAGAGAGGAGAGGAGACTTGCTAATCATTTGCAGTGTTAAGAATGAACCTAAAGCTCTCAGTCCTTCCCATCAATGGTCTCAACTTCGACCTTCTATTGCCTTCTCACTGGCGAGGGCGAGGTATCTCATAATCTAAAAGAGCCCTTTAGCAAATAATTTACAAAGCTGAGGATCCCTTCTTAATGTATCTGTGACATCAAGTCTCATGCGTGGGTTTTCATTAAAGAAAGGCAAGCCTTTTGAAAGAGCAGACTCTAGGTAGCTTCATCTGGGAGGACAAATCCCATATGGGACACACATAGACAGGTTGTGGCTCAGATTACATCTGCTCACAGCAGGGATTTCTAGCCTGTAGTTAGTGTATTTGTGAAACCTCCAACTCAGGAACTAAAACCCAACCATAGCTCCTTTGGGTCAGGATTCTAGAGTTAGCCACTAGTAAGCTTCAATTCCATGTAAGATTCAGGCCTCCCTTAGAAACTCCTGAACCATGTATTTGACCACCACTCATGAGACAATTGGAGTAGAGTGAAAGTGAAAGGGCCCTGAGGTAGAGAGGGCAAGGATGGGATTCTCCATTGACTGTGTGTCCAGGAAGACCTTGGCTGAGTTGGGTATCTCCTTCAGGCTGGAAACAATGATTTCGGGTCTGGGAGTTTGAATTTTATGACCTGAACTTTGAGCCTTTATGAGGCTTGAGAGAGAGAGAGGCCCGAGTGGAAAAGTTGCCAGAGGCAGTTGACGTTTGCCTTTGATTTGATTTGTTCGTTTTTTTGCAGCGGCCCCTCAGTCTGTTGTCATCAATTGCTTGGAGTCCCTGGACACCAAAATTCCAAGCTAGAGTCAGGCTCTAGATAGAAGAGGGCAAGAAATAAAATAAGGATAAGGACTGTCTTCAGGAGACATAAAGGAAGGCACAAGGAAAGAACAGAGACCTGTACATCAGCATGGCATTTCCAGGGAACCCTTGCACTTAAAGCCTCTGGAATTCAGTGGAGGGAGTGAAGGAAGGCTTTTGGAGGAAAAGGGCTTACTGCAAACTATTCAAAGGGCAGACATAAGCATCTTGAGAGGAACACAAAAAGCATCCAAGCTGGAAGAATATCCTATGGAAAGGTAGAAGTGGAATGTTCTGGGTCTGAGAAGAAAGTAGGAGGTAGAGGAAAGGTAGATTGGGGGCACGGTTGGGAAATGCACTGAAGCTAAAGATAAGAACTACTCCAAGCCTGTGGCAAATAGGAACACAGAAGGGTGCAGATAACACAAACAAACAAGTCTCTGATATTTTTTAGGACAATTCATGTTATTTAGGTAATCTGGGAAATGGAAGAAATTTAGAGAATCACCTTAGAGTGAGGCATCATCCAGGCCTCTGCAGACATGAAAGTTCTAAGTTGCACATTTGTCTGCTTTTTCTCCACCCAGACAATGTTTTTCTTCTCCTATAACAACAAGCTTACAGCTGTAAAAGGGGTAGGAGTGGGGTTAAAAAAAACATTCCAGGAGATAAATCTTGTAATACTAACCTCTGAACAGCTGGCCCTTTAAAGTATAGAAAGCCATTTAGCCATTAATCCATCCCTTTAAAATGTAGAAACATCCCTAACACACACACACACACACACGCACACACAAGCACTCACACACACACACATACACACAAAAGGGTACTTCGATTTTATTTGATGCAGTTATAGCAGCCACTGCTCTTGTACTTTTTATAACCCCAAATACAGCCCTAGCTCAAGTTTGAAGAGTTTAAACCACCAACAGGAACCAGGAGAGAGGGAGGAAAGAGAATCAAATTCTAAATGCCTTTTACCAAAATTCCTTCCTAGGTGCTACCCATGATCCTGGATTCTGACACAGCAGTGCCTGATGCCCTTCCCACATCCTCCTGCCTTTCCTTACATTCTCCTAGAAACAGTCCACAGGGGCAGCTGTCACCACTAGGACTTGCAGTCCACCAGACACTCACCAGATCTGCCTTCCAGGCCCACCTCTGCTGTTTCTCCATCTTATTTTCAATGGTCACCTTGAGTGATCTATATGACATGTTGTCCTGATTGTTCCTAACTCCCATAGGACTTTGATGAGGCCATTCTGTTTGTCCACCCACCCCCTGCCTCCCGCTTGCAATGTGCCTCTATGCATCTGTGATTTGTGACCTTCCTGACAGGCAAAGAAATAACATTAAGCCATGTCCCCCCATCACACGCACACAAAATATACACATGGATGTGACTGATAGGTTTAGAAAAGAGGAGTGTCTGCACGTGTGTGTATATGAGAGAGAAAGAGAGAAGAGGGAAATGAGTAATTCTTTAGGATGGGATGAATTGGTTAGCTGACATAAGAAAATTAAGGCCATTAGCTATTTATTTTTATTTTTTTAGTCACGTTAACAAGATTAGCAAGCCAAAAGCTCAAGGAGCATGTTTGTATGAGTTTTGAGTGCTCCATGAATCCTGCAAACCTCTGCTGAGGAAGATTGCTTGGAATTCTCTCCTGCCTGCCCTTTCAGTGGATGATAATAATGGGAGAATTAGTGAGCAGACAGATGCTACGTGCCCTGGTGCACAGCACTCAGTGTTGTATAATAATGAATATATTCACAGTGGCTGTTATAGTTGTTTCTTAAAATGACAAAATTAATTTTATTGGGCCTTCTTTATTTTTTAAACCTGAGCATTACAAAAGATGGAAGCTGAAATCATCTCTTATTCTTTTATTCAAAATGGTTTCAATATGACATTTGGAAATACAAAAAAAAAATGTGTTCTGCAGGGAGCTTGGAAATACACAATGCCTGGTATGTTCTCCCAGCATCTAGATGTCCAGTGATTGTTGCTTTGTTTTGATCTTGGATGGTGGTCAGACAGGTAAACAGGGTTCTTGGGAAGTTGGGATGTTATTATATTACTCAAAATCTGAGTAGAGTTTTACTCTTTTTATGGTATGATCGCCATAAGATATTATCTCACTTATAACAGATCAGCTGTAATGGTATGTTGAGTGCCTACTATGTGCATATCAGTACACTAGGTGTTTTTCAGATATTATTTTAAATCCTCACATAAATCCTGCAACGTAGACTTTAGGTTGAACCGTATGAAATTGCTGTTTCTTCAGATCAAAATATCAAATATAGGTGATTTCATATAATTCAAATTAATGTTATTTCTCCATTTTATAATGAAATTGTCTCAGAAAGATTGTGATAACTGATACAGGTTCACACCGCAGATAAAGAGCAAAGTTAGGGTTTAAACCCAGACTTGCAGAGCCCATGGGTCTTCTTCTACCCCAAGCTCAATGCAGCTTGATTCACTGGGTATTATTATTATCTCAAATTACATCTAAGCCCATCACAGCTTAGAAAAAATGACTAGGATACACACCCAGGAAGAGGCAAGGCAAAACTAAAACTTTATATCTTAGAAAAACTCATTAGTTTTTCTCATTTTGCAATGAAAACCCAAGAATAACATAAGCTGCATGTAGAATTGTACCTTTCCACTTGGCAATCAGAAACCATTGTTTCACTTCCTGTACCGAGTTCCCATACCCCCCAAGACATCCTATTCCCATCCTTACCCAGGAGATTATCTTGAGCTCTTCTCCCACATTTCACTCATAACATGTTCACTTATAAAGCCCCCCTCATTTCTGAACCCCTGAATCCTTTCCTCCCTGGAGTGGTGGTGTTTTAATGGCGAAAGTTTGAGGCACTATCTTAGTTTGGGTTCCCCCAGAAGAAGCTACTGGGACAGATTTGAGTGCAAGTAGTTTATTTGAAAATTAATCCCAGAAGTTCTGATGAAAGAATTAAGAAGCGAAACAGGGAAAGAAGGGACACCAATACAAGATGTATTATCAAGCAAGTGACCTCAGCGGGTACCCTATTGGAGCTCAATCCAGCTGCGGACCTTAGGGAGATCTTGTAGAATATACCTGAGTTATCTCAACCAGGAGGTGAAAAAGCTGGGGTATTTATCCACCAACTCATTGATTGAAAGCTCCTTACCAGGGTATAAACTCCATCTTGCCTTCTTTGAGTCCTGAATATGCCCCCATGGCCAGAATCCTTAACAGGATTTACTAAAAATGCCTGCAAGATATAAGAGTGAGTTCAAGGGCATGAGGGCAAGGCATCAACATCTGCTACAGGCTCTTTAACATCATCTGAACTTAAAGGAATGACTGTAGGCATTAACCTCAAGGGCATCTCTAAGCTCAATGACAGGCAGTTGGGTCAGGACATACTAAGGCATAAGCCCTGGTGCCATTCACCAGGTACCAAAAAAGCCACCTGTTTCCAAGGCGAGTCCTAACTGAAGTAAGACTTTCAGATTTTCTCTCCCTCCTTTTTCCAGAGCCCCTTATCCACAAATGTCAGATGTCTCTGTAATCTACACTCTCCTTCCTTTGTAATTGTAAAAGCCATAATTTTTTTAGCCCATGATCCCTCTTTAGTTCACCTTCACACTTGTGAAATGGGTGATTCCTTGGGGACACTGGGAGAAAGTCACATTGCAAATTTCAGAACCTGATTGGTGATGAAATTTTTTTTCTCCTTATTCCATCTTTAATGTGGCTCTAATTCTGACTTCATTGCAGAGCTGTGAAATCAAATTAGGAAATGGTAGGGGACAAGCAACCCCTTCAAGTACAATCAACTTCTGATGGTTTCCCCAAAGCTCTAATGAATCTATGTAGATCTTTAGTAATAGAAGGTACCTTTTGGCAGTACGTCGTTTTTCTCCCTCTCATGGGAGAAAATAAGCTAAAGCATAGGTAATCAATTAGTTAATGCAAAAAGGTGTTGGAAAGCCTTGGCTTTTACCCCTGAATTGGGATGCCTTGGGGGAAGAGAAGGAGGCCAATGAGAAAGAAGGAAAAGCATTAGCAGCAACATCAACAACATCCAACCTGATGGTGCGTCTGTTATGTATAAGCCAACATGTGTGAGACATTGTGTGGAAACAAAGAGATGGAAAACATAATCCCTGACCTTGAATGACTAGCAGGCTGTTTGCTCAGAGCCTTGCTACTCAAAGTGTGAAATAACAGCATCACTATCACCAGAGAGCTTGTTAGATATGCAGAATCTCAGTCTCCCCCACCCCCCAACTTAAACTAAATTAGAATCTGAATTTTAACAAGATCCCTGGGGGATTCATATGTGCAATAAAGTTTGAGAAGAACTGGCCCACAAGATTCCAGATATTATCATGCCACATACTTGCTCAGAACTCTATCCTGATCTCATCGAATCTGCCCATCCTCAACTCTCACCATTCCCTATCATCTCTTGAAACTCTACACTCTAATTGTGTTTGAATCATGTTTTACCATCCATCCTCATGCTGTTACTCCCAGCATCAGTGCTCCAACCTCCATCTCTATCTACAAAAATTCTCTTCATCTTCATGCCCAGCTATCTCCTTTCTGAAGCCTGACCCAATCCCCCAATCATAATATATCATTATTATTTATTTGCCACTGTCTGACTTTATTATTGTTAAGTGTTTGCATACAACATCATGGTTAGAAGGATGGACTTTAGAGCCTGATCATCTTGAGTTTGAATCCCAATTCTATAAGTTTTGATCTGTGTGTGCAGATTAGATCACTGTTCTTAATTTTTCATACCACCTCTGTTAGAATCACACATTTATAGCCTTTTCTATGTGACTTTGCAGTTTCTCTCTCTTGTTTAGATATTCAATACTTCTCTGTGCATTGATGTTGGTGTTGACCATATGACTTGAATTGGTTAATGGAATGTGGGTGAAAGTGACAGTATGTAAGTTATGAACCTAGGTTTTAAAAGAACTTAAATAGCATGTGTTTCTACTTGTCCCCCTGTGTTTCTACCATCACCATGAGCAGAACATATGTCAGGTTAGCTGTTGGTGTTACCAATACTATGGCACCAGCTTTTAAAGGAAAAAAAATAAAGCTTTTATTGTGAGGTTGACTGGCAAAGAGACAGGAGGCAAGGCTCAAATCTTTCTCCCCAGTGCAAGGTTCAGGCCAAGATTAAAGCAGTTTCAGCACCATATCTTCTTGGACGAATGACCCTTCACTTCTGAAAGTGTTCCACTTTCAGGTTCCAATCATGCCTCAGTTCTTTGGTTCTATAGGAGAAAGCGATTAAGTATTCACAAGTATTACTCATGAGTGATGTTTATGACTATTACTCATAAGTGGTGCATTCAAGGTTTAAACTTTGGTTCTGGATCTTGTTAGAAACAGGATAGGACCAGTCTGAGCTGGTTCTGTGGTTACATTGGGTTCAAAGAGGAAGAGATACACACAGAACAGACTTAAACTCAACCTGTAGCCAAGATGATCCATATCTTGAAGCGGAACTTCAATAGCAGACCCACACGCCCATGCTCAATAAAAATAGGGATTATGATATGCTAATAGGTTTTGCGATAGTTGGTTGCATAGCATCATTGGTGCCACTAAACCTCTCTAAACCTCAATTTTCCCATCTGTATCATGGAGATATGAATATGTACCTCATATTATTGTTGTGATGATTAAAATGTGATAATGTGTGTAAACTGAGTTCACGGTAGTGCTTTATAAATAGTAGGTAACTTATTTTGTAGTATTATTATGTCTTTCTGCGAGAGATTTTTATTGAGTGGGATCGATCTCTGTCTTGTCCATCTTTTAATCCTCCCAAATGCTTACCGGGCTCCTCGGAGGCACCCATTCAATGAACAGAACCAAACATTAATATAGGAAGGTTTTGTCCTGTAAATCTTTATTCAGCCTACAGTGATGAGCCTGAACTTGTCACAGTGCAGATGAAAGCTCCAGGACTGAAGGTCTTCTGTTCAAAGGAAAGGTTATAGTAGGCCTTGGGAGTATTTTGTTGAGTTTTGTGTCTAGTTAAGGGATCAAATAGTGTTTTGATTTATTTCTCAATTAGAAATGCTACACTTAAAATTTCATGGAAAAGAAGCATTTCATCTTCAAAGAAAGTTGTGAGGAATACAGAAACACCTGACCCCTCTGCCTTCCAACCTCAAGTGTGAACCTTAAGTAAATTTTTCATCCAGTGTAGAGTTTAACATCTGAAAAGCTGGATATAAAGATGGGAAGGAGTAATGACTGGGGAAAAAGTTGGTGGCATCTGTGTCTTTAAGAAACAGAAATGAAACCTAATTAGCATAGACTGGCTGCAATTAACATATAAGTCCCAGTTCTGGGAGTTGGAGGAAGGGAAAAGGATAGAGCTAAAACTTAATAGGGTTTTGTTAGTCAAAATTAGTTTCCACAGAACAGCCATAAAAATACCTAAACTATGAGAGACTCTTGCCATTTACCATTAACACGAGGGGACATGCTAATATTTAGTTGCATCATGTCTTGGAAATTAACTGCAGTGAAGGAAGCCCCAGGGGCATCCCCATGAGCAATAAGGTCATGTCCACTGTCTCAAATGTTACCAAACTGACTGACTAAATATTTTACAGAAACTTAGACTCTAAAAATCACACACATCTCAACCAGTCTTTTTAGCAATGGTGCTAGAACTGTGGGATGGCACCTCCATAGGTGATAAAAAGAAAGCTGAAGTCTCCTTGTACAGTTTTTGAATCTGGGCACCATTTTCCTCAAAAGAAGGCATTCCTAAGGTTGATTTGTGAACATTTGCAGATGTCTCCAATTCTTTTTTTTTCCATTCTCATACCCTCAAGGAAATCAACTCTTTATTTTTGCATAGTACTAAAATAACTGGTATGAGTTTCATTATAGATTCTTCTCTTTTATTTCTTGCCTTACATTAAGGGAAAGAGTTAAACCATTATCCTCTATTTTCTGCTCCTAAAAGTCACCAATGATTGCCTAAACATATGAAGGATTTTTTATGGTTCTCAGTCTCCTTGGCCCCATTTTATTAGACATAGTTGACTAGTCTCCCCTGCTTTGATTTCCATGTCACTTTTTTTCCTGGAGATCTTTCACATTTACCTCTCTTTTAGTATATTCCCTTTTTCTTTTTATATCTGCAGGCATTGCCTATGACTTTGGGCCTCTGCCCTGTGATCTTTTCTTGCTGTTCTCTTTGAACATGAATTACTCATTATTTGCTGGTGTCCACCTTTGTTTATAGGAAAATTCACTCGACTCTGAAACCTAGTCCTAAATAGGAGCGTTGTGTTTCAAACTTCCAGCAGGACATCTACATTTGGAGTTCCTACTTTTGCTTTCAATTCAGCCTGCTCACACCCCAGTCCATTAGCCTCAACTATTTTATGGAGGTGCTCATTATTTCCTCCCTACCCATTATTTGCCTCGTTACAGCTCTGGAGAGTATATCTTATATACTTACCATTCTCATCCTCTTCCACAGCTGATAGGATCAGGATTCATGAACACCTAACTCAGAGGCTCATCTATTGGATAGCCTATAGCCTATTAGATCCTCCCTCTCAAGGATTTGAACTCAGTAGAAAACAAGAGCATCCTGGAATGGCATGGTGGAGTCATCCATAAAATCTTGCTACTAAGACCTCTAAGCATAGCCACTTTTTTGGTCTTCATAAAGCTAAGGCGATCAGCTTTCCCCTGCAATCTGCAAAGTACTCTGATTCTTCCAATAAATTATAATTATATGTAAGTTCTAACGATTTTGCATAGCCATGAAATTTCTGACTGAATCACACTTGATTTACTTTCTCTTTCCAACTTTTCTTTCAATGTCTTCAACACTATTTTCCCCCCAAGGATCCAAAAGGATAAACTTTGGAGGCATCTTTGAAGCTATCCTTTCCTATCCTGAGCTTATCTGTCTTAATGTCTTTCTATTCTTTTTTTCTGAAATGGCCCTGTGATTTTAGATTCTCCCTTATCCAAGCCCTGATCATCTTCAATCTGGGCTTCTCCCCTCTAATTTTACTCTACAATCTATCGTTCATTTTTTATTAAAATACTGTTCTTATCAAAGTATCCCTTTGCCAAAGGACCTCTGAGAGTTCTTGACTGTCTTTTTCTCCTCCCGATGCTCAGAACTTTCATTTATCTTGACCATCTAATTTATTTCAGTCCCTTTCATATCAATTTATCCTACACACAAACTTAGCTATTACCTACTCAATGGGTCAGATTTAATTGCATAACAAGCCATTCCAAAATTTAGTGATTTAAAATACTACATATTTTAATTAGTTTTCAGTTCTGTGTGCTGTCTTCTGGTCTGCTGAGCTCGCTTATGCATCTGTGGTCAGTTGGTGGGTTGGAAGATCCAGAATTATCTCCCTCACATGTTTGGTGGTTGGTCAGCTGTTGCCTAGGGTGCCTCAATTCTCCTTCATGTAGCCTCCCCAATAAATTAGTTCAGGCTCATCCACATGGTGGTCTCATGGTTCCAAAGTTCAGCAAGAGGACAAGCTCCAATGTATGAATCATTTCCTTTTTTTAAATTATTATTTTATATTAGTTTCAAGTATACAGTACAGTGGTTAGACATTTATATAAGTCATTTTGAAACCTCTGCCTATATCTCATTTGTTAATGTCCCTTTGGCTAATGTCGGTCATGTAAACAATCCAAATTCAAGGACTAAGGAAATAAACTCTATCTCTTGATGGGAGGAGCTACAATGTCACACTGCAAGGAAGTGATTATATATATATATATATATATATATAACTCTTCTCTAAGGATCTCCAAAATAATTAGCTTTCTGTCATTTATGATTTCTCCCCCTTCCCTTACTTTTCACCATTTTCTGATAATTTCTTAAACTCAATGCTTATCTTCTGAATTGGAATACAAATTACCCAAGGAATACTTTCAATCTTTATTTATAGAATATATATTTATACTGTTCATGTACATGTACTTTCATGGCTAGTACAGTGTTTAGTATCTGGGAGGTGCCAAATAATACTTGTTTGTTACTCGCTATCAAGGAATATCTTAGAATTTTCCTAAAAGCCATTTTCTATTACATTAATTTAACTTAAAAAAAATAAATGTATGACCTCAGCACTCCCAAGAAGGTGGTAAGGAAAGCTCAGATGGTTTTGATTTCAGGTTTCTGACTAGGTGAGAATCAGCTCCAACTGGAATGCTTCTCTTATCCTTGGACTTAGTGAAATTTTGTGGGCTTCTTCTGACATTATTTTTTTAAATCCCCTGGCCACACAAACATTCTTACAGGCTCTTAACCATCATTATGTAACTCAACACTATACTCCATGGCTGGCAATCAGCCCCTTACTCAGTCATGACATGCCTTTTGAGAGAATTTCAAGAAAAAAAATACCAATCTTCGAAGCCTCAATAATTTTGAAGACCACAATCTGAAAATACCTTTTTCTATTGGTTGAATTTTTCATAGCCTCCTGCTCAGACAGTTATGTCTTCCTTCTCTGCACTGCCAGGAACCTTCCTCCATAGACAGGTTGGCATAGAACATGCCTCATGTAGACCTCTGCTCCAGTCAGACTTTTTGTTGTTTAGATCTCCTTTGCTTTCCCAGACTTATCCAGTGCCCTGTTTTCCCAATTTGCTTGATACCGGACTATGTTTGTCTCTTGGATTCTATGTCAAGCCTACTCTCAGAAATACCTTCTGAAATCTGATAGGTGTTCCTTTTCACATTTCTTTTTCTGGGAATTTGAAGAGGGACCCAGGAAACCCTAGTCATATTTATCAACTAATTTTGTTTTGCTGCTCTCAAAAATAAAACCAGTCACCAAACACCAAAATGAAGCTTAACTTATAGGATATTGGGATGATGTGGAGTTATGGAGCAAACTCAAGGATGGTCTGCTATTTGTGATCCTAGGTTTTTACACTGAAAGCTTCTTCCGATGATTTAAGAAATTACATGTCTCTGGAACGATAGAGAAGAATAGATAAGCAGTGTGTGTGTGTGTGTGTGTGTGTGTGTGTGTGTGTGAACAGCAAATTTCTCACTCTAAAGAATTTTTCAGCTGTGGGACAAGATTTGCATGTCCTTCTGTGTCGCAGAGACTCAGTATGTTTGCAGTACATTGTTGGGGTGCCTGCGTCTCAAATCACTGGCTCTGTGCAGCCTTGATGAGGCACCCAATTTACATATTCTCAATTTAATCTAAAGTAGGTACTAATTGATTACTGCTGAATGTGTGCACGCTCTGATTATCTGTTCAGATTCTGAGGGGGCGGGGGAATAGCAAGGGATCTTTCTTCTGTAAGTAGGATTTTGTTTTCTCTGATCCAAGGGACACTTACTTGCAAGGCCCTGAGGTCCAGCAAACTGCCACCCTGCCACCCTGCCCTACCTTCATTCCCAGTTGCCAAAAATAAATACTGCCAGATCTAGCACTGGTTCTTTTTATGCTATAGGATAAACTCTTCTCTATTCAGTTATTCAGCATTTATCAAGCACATATTTTGGTATGCCTCCCAAATATATGTTATTTTCATCACTGTAAAGGCAGGATTCCACTGGGCTTGAGAGTGCAGACTTCGAAGCCAGATTGCTGGGTTTAATACAGGATCTGTCACTTACTTGCTCTGTGATTTTGGTAAAGTTGATTAACTTCTCTGTGCCTTGGTTAGCCACTGTAAAGTAGGATTAATAGCAGTCCCCACCTCACAGGGGTGCTGTGAAAATTAAATGAGTTCATACATGTAAAACACCAGCACAGCATCAGTCCTCTATATAGTGTTATTTATTCACAGCTCTGTGGAGGGCTTGCTGAGGGATTCAGGCCAATATCTTGATTACAGTTCCCTTGGGGAATTTTAGGGTCTTCATTCATCCTTGCTTTATCTGTTCTGCATTACCTCAGATATCAACCATGATAGGAAGCAAGTATAAAAAAATATGGATCTTGCTACAGTGAGGTATTGTTGACCAAGAGTACTCTTAAAAGGCTTTTCCTATCAGTCGAGGGTAAAGAGTAGGAAGGAGGAAGGGGAGGCTAAAGTTGGTGGCTCAGTGAACATTCACTGGATACCTTCTATATGCCAGGCTCCATGTTGGTACTAGTGACACAAACATGAAAGCTATGGCCTCGCCTCCAAAGGAGTTCACTGCTGAGTGGCACTGCTCCAACCACTATAAACAGTCCTCCTTTTTCTATGAGAGATACATTCCAAGACCCTCAGTGGATGCCTGAAACTGTGGATAGTACTGAAACCTATATATACTATGTTTTTTTCCTATACATACATATACTTCATGGCTTCTCTTTGGCATATCTGAATTTCCACCATAATTATTATTGTGCTTTTGGGCTATTTTTAAGTAAAATAAAGGTTATTTGAGTGCAAGAACTATGACACCATGACAGTAGATCTGATAACCTAGACAGCTACTAAATGACTAACAGAGGAAGAGCATATACAGCATGCATACCCTGGACAAAAGGATGATTTACGTCCCTAGGGGATGAAGTGGGACAGTGTGAGGTTTCATTATACTACTGAGAATAGTGCAAAATTTGAAGCTTACAAATAGTTTATTCCTGGAATTTTCCATTTGATATTTTCATACAGTTGTTGACTGTGGGTAACTGAAATCATGGAAAGTGGAACCATAGATAAGGGAGAACATGATTCTTCTGTTATTTATCCTCAGGTTTTTATTTTAGATTTTATTTTCATAGCTGAAATGCTTGTCTTGTTTTTTTCTTTTTATTAATGTGTAAGATACACACAGAAGAAATGTTTAAGTTGTAAGTGCAAAGTGAACACACTGTGCAAGCAGCACCCAGGTGAAGAAACAGATCATGACTGGCCCCAGAAGCTCCCACCATCCTTGCACTCCCTTTCAGTCATTACTATACCCCAACAGGTAATCACTTTCCTGATTCTGAGCTCCACCCTTCAGTTTCTCAGCTGGGTGCTGGTCCTCAGCCAAGAAAAGCTCAAGGAGCAGGGCTGGGAGACATGTCAAGATCAGGTATGATGGAAAATGTCCAGACCATTATAATACTGGCCCTTGTGTTTATATGAATCCCCTTAAGACTGCTTTGACTGTTTTAAAAGGAAAGCCATCTTGGCTATTTCACATCAGAGCCAGTATCAGGCAGAGAGAGGCAGCTTTCTGTTGGTCCAAACAGGCCCCCATCTGGAAATGTGCCCCTAGCCTATCCAAGTGAAATGCCAGGATTTTCCATTCCTGGCTGGCCTGGCTCCTGTGATCTCTTATAAAGATAGTCATATTAGCAGAAGAAGGCTCTCTAACATCTTGGTAGGCTGACGATTAGCTAGAAAATAGCAAGGATAAGTGTAGTTAACACTTAAAAATTTTTTAAGAGTTCAGGATCTTAAGAAAATGGGACACATAGAGGTAGATTTTTCCAGGACCATCTAGAACATCACAGTGGGGAATTCTGATCAATCAAGAGTGAGCTGCCCTGAAAGAACTGAGGGAGAAGAGCAGAACAGTTGTTCTAGTTATCGATTGCTGTACCACAAACATCTCCAAACTTAGTGAAGTGAAACTACCATTTCATACGTTCAGGGAGGCTGAACGTGGATCAGAAATTCAGACAGGTCACAGCAAGGGTGGCTTATCTCTACCTCAGCTTGGAAAGCTTGAATGGAGGAAGGTGGGGATCATCTAGAAGCTTCTTCACTATGTCTCTGGCCCCTGGGCTTGGATGATGTGAAGGTTGGGCTTAGCCAAGACTGTGGATGGGAGGCCCACACATGGCCGTTACATGTGGCCTGGACTTTTCACAGCACAGAGGTTGAGTTTCAAGAAGGCGAATCCCTAAGAGTATCCAGAGAGCAAGTGTCTCCAGGGCTCCCAGGGAAGTTGTGTGGCTCTTTCTGACCTAGCTCAGAAGTCAAACAGCATCATTTTCATCATACCCTACTGGTTACCAGTGAATCACTAAGGTTGGCTCACATTCAAGGGGAGGGGCATTTGATTCTACCTCCTGATGGGGGAGTGGCAATGTCGCACTGTAGAATTGCTTGTGGGATGGGAGTTTTTGTTGCAGCCATTTTTGGAAAATACCACCTGCCACTGTAGTTAACAGCTAAGAATCCAGAGACCTAGCTGGCTTTATTTCTTGGCTCTGACACATATTAGCTGTGTAATAACCTTGGGCAAATTTCTTAACCACTCTGTGCCTCAGCTTCCACATGAGTGGAATTGGAATAATGATTCTATCTTCATAGAGTTATTCAGAATATTCAGTGATGTGACCCATTATTAGTATTAGCAGAATGCCTGACACATTATAAGTGCTCATAAATGTCACCTTTAAGTGATACCTGAGGAGATTATTGCTCAGATCAGCCTCGCCTATGACACCTTTCTTTAGACCCATCCTAGGTGAGAAGCTAAGCCATGAAATCCTCTATCAGGCTATATAAATGTATAACAGCCAAGGACCCACTAGCAGCTAACAGGGATAACAGAGACTAAGCATTTCCATAGTTATCCTTCATTTAATCTTCCAGACAATCCTGTGGAGCATATAGGATTCCCATTTTACAAATGAGGCTCGTCAAGAGGTAACTCACTCAAGGTCACATAGCTACTAAATTACAGAGCAAGGCCACATTCCAGTGTTCTCCTCTAAGGCCCTTGCTCTTATCTTCTCTAATGATCTCAAGGGCATTGCTAAGTTATCAGAAGAAAAATACAATTTAATTAGAACTTAATTAATTTGAAAAGTGCCTTGAAGACCTACTAAAAGTGAGGGGAAAGGAAGGAGGTCAAATTTTTAATAGTCATAGAATGTCATAACCAGAGTAGGAAGATGACTCCCATGAATGGGAGGGGACCTAAAATTATCACTTCCCTCCAAAGAACTCGAAGGAATTCCTGAAACATGCCCCATAATGCTTTTCTAATTTCATAGCTAATAATTCATCCAAACAGCATCTTTTGATCTAAGAACTCCAAATTCCTTAATCATCCCTTCACTCCTTAAACCAAGAAATTAGTGGTGCCCTCTTCCTTCTGTGGTTTTCTTCAGATTTGAGTCCACCCGTATCAACATCAAAATGCAAGAATGCTCAGAAAGCATTGTAAATCCTGCCTTTCTTGTGTTTTCCATTTATGTGACAGGAGGAAGGTTGGTTCATTCATCCACTTTTGGAAACAAACCAAAGCACCCACAAATATTCAAGCTTACGATATTGACTTAAAGCTCGGTTAGAGCCGAGGCTGCAGTCAACTCCTGATTATCCATGTGTGACTTATCCACAGCTAATTTTAAAACTCAGAATTACTTCCTTCAAACTTGCAGAGCACCCTTGGCCCTCTCTATAGGCATCGGCTTGGAGATGCAATGAGATGAGGTGGAACTGTGCCAAGGTGAGGGTCTGATGACCCTGCTTCTGCTCTTGACACAACGCCTGATTAGCTGTGTGACCTTGAGCACATGTCTTTACCTCCTGAGACTTCCTAGGTTTTTCAACTGTAAAATGAGGCAGCTTGGCTTTCTGTTTAAGATCCTTTCTCACTCTAAAATTCTATGAGGTAGCAAAGTAGTCAAAAGAAATGGGAACATAAGTTTGCTGCAAAGATAGCATTGAAATCAATAGTCCAGATGACCCATTTTTTGGAAGAGGTAGGGTGTGGCCTCAGAACTGGTAAGTGACAGATCCAAGCCTAGTACTTGAGACTCCAATGGTTATTTCATGAATTCAAAGGCCAAACATGCAAAAGTTTTCTATTTTCTAAATTATGATTCTCCTCAATGAGCACAGGTAGTCAAAAATTAAGCTGTCTGAGAGAGAGAAAAAAATGGCATAGATGATAAAGGCTTTGTTCATCTCTCTTGTGACAAAATCAAAATTGTGACAGAAACACAGAGCAAACAGCAAGGAAAGTCACCCGGGATCTAGATGAATAAGCCCTACGACTAGGGAGAGAAATAAGAAATCACCCTGCAATGAGAGGAAGTAGGAGAGGGCGAGAAAGCGAGGCTGCCCGGTCTGAGCAGCTGAGTGGGACAGAGGCTGTGGCAAATGCGGACACCTCTTAAGGGGGCCGTGTCTATGAGCAGATTTTCACGGGTGATGGACCTGTTCACTCTGAGCACCAGCTCCAGGTCAGCTGTGAAAGGGGTACCAGAGACTTACAGAGGGACACTTAATTGTCAAAGTGAGAGCTGGAGGCTAGGATCTCTCCCAGACAGAATTGGCAGTGGTACCCATTGTTCTTCTGTTCAGCCCTCCCCGCTCCCAGTCCACAGATGCAGTGCCGCCATAGCTGACACATATCAGATTGAATAACAGAGGTCACTCTGCCCAGAGGTTTCATTGAAACTTCTCCTCTCCCAACTCATGGCCCCACCCAAGCCACATCCAAGTATATCCTCCGTGAGTTAGGTTCTCCTTGATGAGCAGAGCCAAGTCTCACACTAGAGGCAGTTAGCCTCGGTTCCTAGTGTGATTTCTTGAGGCACTTATAAGCGCAGCATCTATGGATTGCTTTTTGAATCTTAACAGGTGGTACATGAGGGACACAGGCTGGGGCTAAACTTGGCTTAAGTCGAACCCCTCTCAGGATTGTGCAATTGGACACCTAGTACACAAAACCAAACTAATAAGACCGGGAGACTTAGGAATTTGCTTAGTACATAGAAATAGACATATAAAGGCAGCCAAAATGGGAAGACAAAGAAGCAGAAACCATATGAGAGAACAGAACAGAGATCCAGGAATAATAGAGTCAAGCACTCTAACAGTTGCAGAGTTCAAAACACTGGTTATAAAGATGCTCAGTGAACTTAGAGAAGTATAGATGATTTCAGTGAGAACTTTAACAAATAGATTTTTAAAAAATACTTAAAAAAGGAAATGGAAATTATAAAAAAAGAACCAGTCAGAAATGAATAACACATTTTCTGAACCAGTCAGAAATGAATAACACATTTTCTAACTATATTAGAGGAAATCAACATAGTGGATAAAGAAGAGGTTCAGACCGCTGACATAGAGGATGGGGAAGCCAAGGACACTCAATCAGAGCAGTAAGAAAAAAGAAGCCAAGATTATAATAATAACTTAAAAGCCTATGGGACACTATTAAATGTAAAAATATCCATGTCATAGGAGTACCGGAAGGAAAACAAGACCTTGAAGAACTATTTGAAGAAATAATAATTGAAAATTTTCATAACCTGGTGAAGGAAATAAACATACAATCCCAGGAAGCTCAGAGAGTCCCAAGAAAGAGGAACCCAAAGAGGCCCACACCAAGAGACATCATAATTAAAATGTCAACATTTAAATACAAAGAGAGAATCTTAAAAGCAGCAATGGAAAAGCCATTAGTTACCTATAAGGGAACACCCATAAGACTGGCAGTTGATTTCTTAAAAGAAACTATGCAGGACAGGAGGGCTTGGCACAAGCTATCTCTTTATTTTTTTTCTTTTCATAATCTTGACCTTCCCTTTTGATGGACCCAAAGTGGGGACCCAGAGATGTTTGTCTGTGTGAGTCAATGTCACTGTCCACTGCCCAGCCCCCAAATAAGGCCCAATTGCAGGGATCGAAAGGAAAGCTGCTGGGTCCTCTTTTTGTCCCCTACTGTCCCTCCTACCCCTCACTATTTCTACTGACCAGAAAAAAATCCTTCTTGTTTCAAGGGAGAAATATCTGGAGTCTTCTTACTCCCAACTCAAGTTCAACCCCAGACCCAGGCTCTCCTTATAGGAGAAAGGAGAAGCAGTGGAGTGATGTTAGGAAAAGACTTTAAAGCAGGAATGAGAGCACATGTAGTGAGATCACACTGCCATGTCTTTTGACCAAAAGTATCTCTAGTGCATGTTCTGTTCCCAGCACCCAGTAATAAAGAACAGACACTCATCTTGCTCACAAAGAGATCTTGGGTTCAGGAAAGTGTAAAGTGAGACATATATGAACATGATTTTCATAAAGTATTGTAGATGTTATGAAAGAAAGATGTATAGGACCAGCTGGTGGCAGAGATGGAAGAGAACACAGAGAAAGAAGTGGTCAGTTTCACCCAGGGAAAATGATGAAACACTGTCTGGAGAATGTGGTGCTAGGTCTTTGAGCTAGAGTAGTATTTCAACAACATTTTAAATGGGTGTTCAGTTCTTCAGAAGTATAGCAGTACTGGCTCTGTTGGTTCAGTTTGATCAAGGGTTAAGTAACATTAGGGGACCTGAAAACCCAAGGACTCTGCATATCATTTCTGTGAGACAAGGCATTCAATGTTCTAAACAACTTGTAAAAAGTCTTTAGAACACAGAGTGTTCTTTAGATGCATATTGCCTGTGTTGTGCAGAAAGAGACCATTGCCTACCTGAACAATACATGGTGTGAAACTGAGTAACCCCAATACAGTTTACATTGGATGCTTTGAGACCTGAACAAATGCTTCCCTGTTTGTGACCCACACTTGTCTCCAGAGGCAGTTTGCTTGGGATGAACAGATGGAAGAACATACTTAGCAGAAATTTTGTCACCCAAAAGAAATATAAGAGGAGAGGCTCCCACCAGTCTATTTGTGGATTTGTTCATACTCCCTCTGGTGGCTGATGCAGATCTACATGTACTGCCCTTTTGGCATGTGTAGCAATCACACCCTGATTCAAGAAGCCCAGAACACAGGGATCTTGTCCATGTCCACATGAAAAAATGTATGAAGTTTCAGCATCTGTTTGGGTTTGACTTTTAACTAGCTATTGGTTTTGGTATTTGAGAATTCATGATTTAAATTAATACATCTTACTTTTTTTGTGCCTAGCACACAGGTTTTTTTTCCCATATAGCTTTGAAAAATTTCACAGTATCATAGGCTTCAAGTTCCTATTCTAGTTGGGCACCTTTGAATTTCATGAAGCAACAATTGAATAAGGTTACCTCCAAATTACCTGAGTAAGATAAGGACACCTGTGACTAGGAATTACTGTATGGCTAGGCCTTGGGAAGAGTAAAGAGTTGACAGAAGTCTCTAAAGCCAATGAGTATACAATCTGTAGAAAAAGAAGTTTGTGCACTCAACAAACTTGCATCTCAATTCCATTCTCAGTTTTATAAACATTCCTGTCATTTTCTAATCCCTACATCACAAATTCTGCTTTCTTGCACATCCTTCTCCCTCATAATATTGACTTGCACTGGGGCAATCTTGCCCTACATGACTTCTCTCTGCATAATCACCCTGCAGCTTTAGCTCCTTTTGCCGATGGCTCCCTTCTCTCTTTGAATTAGCCAAAAGCATGACAACCACCATAACTGGAGTATGTAGTACTCACCTGAAATGAAACTTTGAACTCCTCTAATTCATCATATGGGAAAAATGGTACATCTAAGAGCTGATGAGACTTACCTACGGTTACACACATAACCAAAGAGTGGTGGTGGTAAGATGAGACTCCAGTTCTCCTACAGCCTACCAAAGCCATCTTTATACTAAACTGCGTTTTCTCCTAAGTTAGTTTTTGTAGTATAAATGTTCCCATTCATGATGTTTTCTTACCTATTATGCTTGCAATCTAGAGACAGGTATTCTTCTCTTTTCTGCCTCCTTCCTTCTCTCCAATTTCTACTTAGGCATCTAATACCAGTGGCAGAAAGCTGCTTAAGAGAAAGGTGTTCAAAATTAGCTCCCTTTAATGCCAGTCAAAACCAGAATGAGATACCATCTGACACCTGTTAGAATAGCTATAATCAACAGGAAAAGGAATAACAAATGCTGGAGAGAATGTGGGAAAAAAGGACCCCTACTGGTGGGACTGCATATTGGTACAGCCACTATAGAAAATGGTATGGCAGTTCCTCAAAAAACTAAGAATTGATCTGCCATATGATCCAGCCATCCCTCTACTGGGTATTTACCCCAAAGACTTGAAAACCCATATCCGAAAAGATATTTGCACGCCGATGTTCACAGCAGCATTATTCACAGTGGCAAGGACATGGAAGCAACTTAAATATCCGACAACAGACTATTGGTTAAAGAAGCTGTGGTATATGTATGTATACAATGGAATATTGCTTAGCCACAGGAAGAGATGAAACATTGCCATTTGCAACAACATGGATGGACCTCGAGATAATCACGCTAAATTAAATAAACCAGACAGAAAAAGTTGAAAATCACATATCACTTAATTGTGAAATATAAACCTAAAAGTAACAAATGAGCAGGACAAATAGAGACTCATGGACATGGGCTATAGACTAGTGGTTACCAGAGGGTAGGGGTTGTGGGAGTGGGGAGGTAGATGGGGTAGAGGGCATCAAATAAGTGATGACAGAAAGAAATCTGACTATGGAAGGTGAACACACAGTGTAAATATATGGATTATATATATGTATATGTATGTATATATATATATATATATATATATGCCTACTGTTAAAGTGTACAGCTGAAACTTACTGGATTTCTATAACCAATGCCATTATAAAAATTGATTAATTAAAATAACAAATAAATAAATAAATAACATTACCTACCTTTAATAACATTTGTTAATATTAGAATTTATGACTGGTCTTTATGACAATGATTTCGAAGTCACTAAATTCAAACTAAGATTGAAAGTAAAGTTACTTGGTTGCCAAGATTCATTCAGAAAAGGGAAACTGTGCAGTAAACTTCAAATTGGAAAACTTCATAAATGAACAAATTCTGAGTTCATGAGGCCAACTAGAATATAAGCAAGTTGTCATTTGAAATATTTCACCTTTTATTTCTCTTTGGCTAAAGATATTAGAACACCATTTTTAAGTCATTCAGATTTAGAAATTGGAGTGAATTTAGATTTAAAAGTCTATACATTTATGGATTTTCCAAGACTCTCTTGCTATAAAAGAAACTAAGAAAATCCTGATATAACAATCACATTGACAAATTAATTCATATTGCTAGAATGCTGCAGTTAATGCAATGAGATTTTTAAATAAGAGAATTAAGACACCATCATATTCAGTCTTAGGGTTAGCAGTTTAACAGCACTAAATTAACCATCCATGCAGTCATTTGTTCATTTATTAAACATTTATTGAAAGGTTGCTATAAAGTAAGCACTATGCTGGGAATACAAGGATGAATGAGACATTGTTACCTACAAGAAACTTATAGTCTAGTGAAGAATACAGACAAGTAAAAAAATTATGACATCAGATTTGAGGAGTTTGGACATATCAATCACAAAGGAAGCCATGCTAAATTGTCTGGCTGTCCTGTGGTATGGCTGACTTAGCCATAATCCTACCAGCCCTCTGATAACACTGTCCAGATGTTATGACCTCATTAGCAGATGATCCTCATGTTATATGTCAATATCCCTTGCAGAACACTTCAGTAGTTATGTTACTTTCTGTTAAACCTCATCTCTTGAGATCTGCCAAGTAAGGCAGCCTTTTGGGGCAAGAGGGATAATTCTTTTCTGAAAAATGAGGTCATCACTTCTCCGCCTTTTGGCTAGGATCAAGTGAAAAATAAGGTCATTCCCAGAGTAGATACCCCAAGGAAGACAAGTCCTTAGACGAAAACCCAAAACTCCACAAGGATCCTCAAGCAGATGGGAGAAAGCTCAACCTCTCCCTTGCTTTATGCTTGAAAGCATTTAGATAGCTAAGGTATAATGCTAGGAGATGGGACTTAGAAGTCATAGAAAGCAAGAAATCTGAGAAAAGAAGGATGCAAGAAAAATTTCTTCCTCTTCCTGGATTCACCGTGGATAGGAAAAGTGAAACTCAGATAGCAGAATGTGCTTTGCAGGCCAGGTTATGGAGTTTTATGATCCTCCCCACTTAAAGCCCTTTAACCAATCCCCAGCCAAATGCTCATCAAAGACTGGTCAGGAAGCACCTGCAGCAGATTTACCTGGGGAACAAGGTAAGCATGCAGATTTCTGGGCTCAACCTCAGATCCATGCCTCTGAATCAGAATGGAAAGGGACATTTTTGTAAGACACTTACGTTTGAAATTCCCCAGTCTTGCTGTCAGTGACAGCTTTTGCAAAGGGTTAAGCATTGATTTAATATGGCCCAACTGCTCCTGTTTACCAGAAAATGTGTCTCTCAATATCATACTTGGAGATGCTAGATTTTATTATGACCTAGATTCGTATTTTATTTTATCACCCTGACTCTGGCATTCTCTTACAATATCTCCTTCCTCAGAATGTTACTGTATCATGCAATTAGTCTAGATCAGAGGTTAACAAACTTTTTTTGCAAAGGTCTAGATTGTAAATAGTTTACACACTGTGAACTATACAATCTCTGTCACAACTACTCAACTCTTCAACTGTAGTTCAAAAACAGCCATAGACAATACTTAAATAAATGGACATAATTGTGTTACAATAAAACTTTATTTACAAAAACAGGGGGCTAGTAGGATTTGGCCCATGGGTCATAGTTTACTGACTCCTAATCTAAGCCACTAGACAATTAAATATTTACCACTTTGTAACAGTTCCTTATATTGAAATGTTCTGCTTTGTATTAGTTTCAAGAAATGGTAACCCACTTTTCTCAGTGGCTCTCAAATGTAAATATTTATCAGAACCCCTGGAGGGTTTGTTGAAACACAGGTTGCTGGCCCCATTCTCAGAATTCTTAACTCAGCAGATCTGGAATAAAGCCCAAGAATTTGCATTTTTAACAAATTACCAGAAGATTATGATCCAGGGACCACACTTTGAGAACCACTGCCTTAAGTAAAGGGGAAAAGGTTATAGAAGGGATTTGTGTGAGAATTAGAAGTCTCAGCCATGAGGCCAAGAACACAGGATGAGCTCCTCAGAGATCCTCCGTGAGATTGGAAGGCTCCCTACCACTCTAGGAATTGGGTTATCATAGGGGCGAGTCATTTTTACCATCATGGGGTTCTCTCTCCTCTAGGTTTATGCTTCCATTAGAGTCATTATCTAAAACTCAAATGTAATCAAGCTACTCACATCTAAAAGAAACTTTATTTTTATCCTTGTTCTTAGATAAAGTTCGAACTTCTCAACTTGGTTCACAAGGCCTTTTCTGACCTTTTTTGCCCCCTCTACCTCTCTATCCTCATCCCTGCCATCCTCTTTTTGTCTACATTAGGGAACCTGGTATTTTCCTCCAACACTCTCTCCACACTATTGTGTATCCCTTGTGCAAACAGTCCTATGCCCTCTTGGATGTGAGATTTATGAGAACTGGAACTGTGTTTTTCTTATTTTGTCACCAATGTCTTGCACAATTAATGTTCAGTAAATATTAGATGAATGAATAAATGAATGGTTTCTTCATCAGATTTGCTATCAGATACAAGAAAAGAGGCAAACTCAGAGGCACAGTGAAGGCAAAAGCCTTTAGAGGCCCAGGAATCTTCATGGTAATAAAACTTAAAAGTAGAGGGAGATCACAATAAGGTACCATGTCACATTCACTAAGATGACTCTAATTAAAAAGACAGATAATAACAAGAGTTGACAGGATGTGGAGAAATTGGAACCCTCATGCATTTCTGATATGTAGTTGCTTTGAAAACATATGTAGTCACTTCGAAAATCAGTTTGAAAGTTCTTTAAAATTTAAAACATAGGGTTACCATATAATTCAGTCATTACACTCCTAGGATATACCCAAGATACATGAAAACATGTTCAAACAAAAACTTTGAATGCTCATAGTATCACTATTCATAAGAGCCAAAGAGTTAAAACAACCCAAATGTTCATCAACTTATAAATGGATAAACAAAATGTGGTCTATCTATACAATGGAATATTACTCAGCCACAAAAATGAATGAAGTACTGACACATGCTACAACAAAGATGAGCATTAAAAACATTATGCTAAGTGGAAGAAATCAGTCACAAAAAGCCACACATTGCATGATTTTATTGATATGAAATGTCCTAAATAGTCAAATCTATAGAGACAGATAGAGTATTGGTTGCAAGAAGTGAAGAGGGGAGAAAATGAAAAGAGACTGCTAATGGGTATAGGCTTTTTCTGGAACAATAAAATCATTTAAAATTAGATAATGATGGTAGTTGCACAAGTGTAAATATATTATGACATGTAAGTTATATCCCAATAAACCTGTTTAAAATAAAGTAAAGGGGAAACCGCTCAGATCGGACCCAGATAAAAGACTTAGACCAAATTCAGAACATGCTCCCATAGCTACAGTTATCCTTTGACACAAAGTGCAGCATTGGAACAACTTATCTAATAATAGAAGTTACGCTGTATTTATTTATATCCCCACACAGCTTAAAAAACAGAATTATAATGAAAAGTTTTTGATTTTTTAATCTAATAAGAGAAATTCCTAATTTTCCATCAAAAATATTCAATACCTTGAGTACCTAGCACAATTTCATGCACCCCATAACTCAACCTATTCTGATTGATGAAAATGATGAATTCTCCAAAAATGCTAAAATTGTTTTGTTGAAAAACAAAGCAATGCATAGGCTAAATACGTTCAGGACATCCGATGAAAAATGTTTGCATCGTTTACAGATTTGTATCATTTTTGTACACAAAGAGCTTTTATATCAAGGTCAACTGTTATTATTTTCTTTCTTTTTAAAATTTATTTTAAATTACAGTTGGCATAAAATATTATATTAGTTTCAGGTGTGAAACATAGTGATTAGACATTTATATATTTTATAAAGTGATCATAAGTCTAGTAAACATTTAGCACCCCACAGTTATTACAATATTATTGATAATATTTCTTATGCTGTATTTTATATCCTCATGACTAATTTTGTAACTGGAAATATGTACTTAATCCCTTTCACATTTTTTTGCCCATCCACACACATCTACTAACTATCGATTTGTTCTCTGTGTCTATGTTCTTGTTTCTATTGTGCTTTGTATGTTCACTTATTTTGTTTTTTAGATTTCACATATAAGTGAAATCACATGTTTCTCTGTGTGACTTATTTCACTTAGCATAATACCCTATAGATCCATTCATGTTGTCACAAATGGCAAAATTTTATTCTTTATTATAGCTGAGTAATATTCCATGGTATATAGGTATCACATCTTCTTTATCCATTTGTCTACAAATGAACACCTAGGTTGCTTCATAGCTTGTCTATTATAATTAATACTGCAATGAACATAAGTGTGCATATATCCTTTTAAGTTAGTGGTTTTGATTTCTTTAGATAAAATCCTAGAAGTGGAATTACTGGGTCATAGAGCAGTACAATTTTTAATTTTATTAAGGAATCTCCATACTGTTTCCATAGTGGTTGTATCAGTTTACAACCTCACCAATAATGCACACAAGTTCCTTTTTATCTACATCCTTATTCTTTGTTTTCCTTTTAATAATAACCATTCTGACAAGGGTGAAGTGATATCTCATTGTGATTTTGATTTGCATTTCTCTGATAATTAGATTTGTGATGTTGAGCATCTTTTCATGTGTCTGTTGGTCATTTATACATCCTCTTTTAAGAAATGTCTATTCAGGTCCTCTGCCTCCTTTTTAAATTAATTAATTAAGTAAGTAAGTAATTTACTTATTTATTTTTATGGTGACATTGGTTAATGAAATCTAGGAAGTTTCAGCTGTACACTTCAACTATAAGGCATATATATATATTTACACTGTGCGTTCACCTCCCATAGTTAGATTTCTTTCTGTCACTACTTATTTAACACCCTTTACCCCGTCTACCTCCCCCCTCCCACAACCCCTACCCTCTGGTAACCACTAGTCTATAGCCCATGTCCATGAATCTCTGTTTGTTTGTCCTGTTTATTTGTTGCTTTTAGGTTTATATTCCACATATAAGTGATATCATGCGATTTTCAATTTTTTCTGTCTGGTTTATTTAATTTAGCATGATTATCTCGAGGTCCATCCATGTTGTTGCAAATGGCAATGTTTCATCTCTTCCTGTGGCTAAGCAATATTCCATTGTATACGTATACCACAGCTTCTTTAACCAATAGTCTGTTGTCGGATATTTAGGTTGCTTCCATGTCCTTGCCACTGTGAATAATGCTGCTGTGAACGTCGGTGCGCAAATATCTTTTTGGATATGGGTTTTCAAGTCTTTGGGGTAAATACCCAGTAGAGGGATGGCTGGATCATATGGCAGATCAATTCTTAGTTTTTTGAGGAACTGCCATACCATTTTCTATAGTGGCTGTACCAATATGCAGTCCCACCAGTAGGGGTCCTTTTTTCCCACATCCTCTCCAGCAGTTGTTATTCCTTTTCCTGTTGATTATAGCTATTCTAACAGGTGTCAGATGGTATCTCATTGTGATTTTGATTTGCATTTCCCTAATAGCAAAAGATGTTGAGCATCTGTTGAGCATCTTTTCAAATATTTGTTGGCCATTCGTATGTCCTGTATGGAGAAGTGTCTGTTCTGGTCCTCTGCTCATTGTTTTGATCGATTTAAGATTTTTTTTTTGTATTGAGTTGTATGTGTTCTTTATATATTTTGGATGCTAATTCTTTATCAGATGTATCATTTGAAAATGTCTTTTCCCATTCAGTAGATTACATTTTTGTTTTGTTGATGGTTTCCTTCACGATTTAGAAGCTTTTTAGTTTGATAGAGTCCCTTTTGTTTATTTTTTCTTTGGCTTAGACATATCCAAAAAATATTGTTAAGATCACTGTCAAAGAGTTTATTGCTTATGTTTTCTTCTAGATGTTATATAGTTTCAGGACTTACATTTAAGTGTTTAATCCATTTTGAGTTTATTTTTGTATATGGTTTCTTTTTTTCTGCATGTGTCTGTTTATTTTTCCCAACTCTATTTATAAAACAGACTGCCTTTACCCCTTTGTATATTCTTGCCTCCTTCATCATAGAGTAATTGACTATAGAAGTGTGGATTTAGTTCTGGGCTTTCTACTCTGGTCTATTGATCTATGTGTCTGTTTTTTTAATTTTTGTTATTTTTGTTTTTGTTTTTATTTTTTGCTAGTAGCATACTGTTTTGATTACTATAGTTTTGTAGTATAGTTTGAAATCAGGTAGTGTGATAGCTCCAACTTTGTTCTTCTTTCTCAAGATTGTTTAGTCTTTTCTAATTCCATATATTTTAGAATTATTGGTTCTAGTTATATAAAAAAATGCTATTAGTATTTTGATAGAGATTGCATTGAATCTATAGACTGCTTTGGGTAATATGGACATTTTAATGATGTTAATTCTTCCCATCCATTAAAATGGTATATGCTTCCATTCATTTGTATCTTCCTCAATTTCTTTCTTCAGTGTCTTATAATTTTCTGTGTAGAGCTCTCTTACTACTTTAAATTTATTCCTACATATTTTATTATGTTTTTTGATGACTGTAAATGGGATTGTTCCTTAATTTCATTTCTAATAGTTCACTATTAGTGCATGAAAATACAACAGTCTGTGCAACTTTCGATGTGAAGTGATTATCTTGTAGGCAGCATATGTAAGGGTTTTGTTTTCTTATCCATTCAGGTACCTTATCTTTTGTTCGGAACATTATTCTATTTATGTCTAAAGTAATTATTGCTAGATATGTAGTTGTTGCCATTTTATTATTTATATTTTTATCTTTTTTCTTCTTTTTCTTAAAGAAGTCCCTTTAACATTTCTTGTAATACTGGCTTGGTATTGATGAACTTCCTTAGGTTTTTCTTGTCTGGGTAGCTCTTTATTTGTCTTTCCACTCTAAATGATATCTTTGATGGGCAGACTAATCTTGGTCATAGGTCCTTCCTTCCTATCTCTTTGAATATTTCTTGCCAATCCCTTCTGCCCTGCAAAGTTTCTGTGGAGAAATCAGCTGACAGTCTTATGAGAGGTCCCTTATAGGGTAACTAACTGCTTTTCTCTTGCTGCTTTTAAGATTTTCTTAGTGTGGGCATCTTCGGGTTCATCTTGTTTGAGACTCTGAGTTTTCTGGGCTTTTAAGTCTATTTACTTCACCAGGTTAGGGAAGTTTTCCATCATTATTTCTTGAAATAGGTTTTCAGTTTCTTCTCTTTCTTCTCCTTTTGGTACGCCTATGAGGTTGGTATGTTGTCCCAGAAGCCCCTTAAACCATAACCTTTTCGGGGATTCTTTTTTCTTGTTACTGTTCTGATTGGGTGTTTTCTACTACCTTATCTTCTAAATTGCTAATTTGATCTTCTTTTTAATGTAATCTACTGTCGATTCCTCTTAAGGTATTCTTCATTTTATTTATTGTATCTTCACTTCTGGCTGGTTCTTTTTTTATGTTCTCTGTCTCTACTTTTATGTTTTCTATCTGTTTGTTAAAGTTCTCACTGAATTAATCTATTCTTCACCTAAGTTCACTGAGCATTCTTATAATCAGTGTTTTGAAATCTGCATCTGGTAGATTGTCCCCATTTCGTTTAGTTTTTTTTTTTTTGGAGTTTTGTTTTGTTCTTTCACTTGGGACATGTTTCTTTGCCTTCCAATTCTGGCTGCCTCTATGTTTGCTTCTATGTATTAGATAGGGCTGCTATGTTACCCAGTCTTAGTATAGTGGCCTTATGTAGTATGTGTCCTGTGGGGCCTAGGGGACAGTCACCTGAGCTGGGTGCTCCAGGTGTGTCCCTTGTATGGGTTGTGTATGCCTTCCTGTGGTAGTTGAGCCTCGTTTGCTGTTTTCACATCAAGGGAAGGGATTGACCCTCGGGCTGATTGATTGTGATGACTGGCCATGACTGCAGTCTAGAAGCTGCAGGAGCTGACCGTACAGAGCTGGAATCACTTTAGCAGAGTTCTGGTGCCTGCTCAGTCTGCTCTTTGTGTGTGTCATCTTCGTACATGGCCCTGGGAAGTACTCTGGCTCAGTCAGAAGCCGGCTGCCAGGCATGCTGGCCTCGGGGCCTCCTGAGAGAGTTTCTGCCATAGGCCACGTTCAGCTGCACCCTGTTTCCCGCCTGGGCCACCTAGCAGGAGCCACCAAGAAATCTGCAGATGGCTGCTACCCACATTGGGTTTGGAAGTGTTTCAAGAGGTCAAACTGTGAACTGATGCCAGCTGCTGCTAGTGCTGGGTTTAAGGCTGTTCAGCAAGAGGTATGGTGCATTCAGAGGCCAGATGCTGCTTGTTTGGGTTTGTGAAACTTTGAGAGATTTTAGGAAAGTCCATAGCATGAGTCAAGAGAAGCCATTTGAATGAAAAGCCACTGGAAGCGCTTGAGTGGGCCCACAAGTCCCAGGGAATTACCAGGGTTGGTGACCAGTGTTAGCCAGGTTAATGGAGACTCAGATATGGTGGCCACCTGTGTCTGCATTCTGGGTCAGGGGAGGGCCCAACAAAGGAACAGTGGCCTTTTCCAGAACTTCTGTCTGGGGAAAAGTTGCCCTTCCAGCCCTTGCCATGAAGCCAGACTATTTAGGTCTTCCCATATGTTCTTACAGCTTTTGAGCTGCTGCCCCAGAGAGAGTGAGTCCATCAGGGAGTTAGTCTATGCACAGGCCCTTCAAGAGAAAGGCTTGGGACCTCTGCAGCCCTCCACCCCACTCAGCCACAATTACTGCTGATTTTCACACCCATATTTTGTGGGGACTCCTCTTTCTGGCACTAGAACCCTGAGCTGTGGAGACTGGCATGGGGCTTGGACCCCTCACTCCTCTGGGGGAACCCCAGCAGCTGATATATCCTTCCCGATTTTCAACCACCACATGTGGATTTTGGACTAGCTTATTTTGCATCTCCATTCCTCATACCAGTCTCAAGGTGGTTCCTTCTGTATGTCTTTGGTTGTAGGACTTTTCTGTTCAGCTAGACTTCAGGTGATTTTCAGTGATGGTTGTTCTGTAGTTTAGCTGTAATTTTGATGTGGTCTTTCTTCAGAGGAGACAAGCACAGCTTTTTCCTTCTCTGCCATCTTGATAGGAAATTCTATCCTTTATTTTTTTGTTAATGTTGTGTATCAAGCTGATCAATTTGTAGATATTGAACCAAATTTGCATCCCAGTAATAAACACCACTTGATCATGGTGCACGATATTTTGATAGTATTCAGTTTGGTAATATTATGTTGAGGATTTTAGGATCTATGTTTGTCAGGGATATCGACTTATAATATTTTTTGTAATGCTTTTGCCTGTTTCTTCTGTCAAATAATGTTGGCCACATAGAATAAATTTGGAAACTTTCTTTCCTCTTCAAGTTTTTGGAATAATTTAAGAAGAATAAATATTAATTCTTCTTTAAATGTTTGGTGGAATTCATCTCTGTATCTGTTTGGTCCTGGGCTTTTGTTTGCTCGGAGTTTTTTGATTACTGATTCAATTTTGTTACTAGTAATTGGTCTGTTTAGATTTTCTGTTTCTTCCTGATTCATTCTTAGAAGATTGCACCTATCTAGGAATTTATCTATTTCTTCCAGGTTGTCCAATTTGTTGGCTTACAATTGTTTATAATATTTTCTTATAACTCTGTATTTCTGTGGTGTCAGTTATCACTTCTCTTTCATATCCGTTTTTATTTATTTAGGACTTCTCTCTTTTTTTCTTCATGAGTTTAACATTTATCAATTTTGTTAATCTTTTCAAAAAAACAATTCTTAGATTTATCTTTTTATTGTTTTTAGTCTTTTTTTCATTTACTTCTACTCTAATCTTTATTATTTCCTTCTAACCACCTTGGGTTTTGTTTTTTCTCTTTTTGCTAGTTCTGTTAAGTGTAAGATTATATTGTTTATTTGAGATTTTCTTGATTGTTGAAGTAAGCCTATATTGCTATGAATTTCCCTCTTAGAAGTACTTTTGTTGTTTCTCATAGATTTTAGTTTATTGTCTTTTTATTTTCATTTGTCTCAAGATATCTTTTGATTTCTTCCTTGATATCTTCATTTACACATGGAATGTTTAGTAGTATGTTGTTTAGCCTCCACATCTTTGTGTTTTTTTTTCATTTCTCTTCTTTTAATTGCTCTCTAGTTCCATACACTTGTGATCAGAGATATTGATATAATTTCAATCTTTTTAAATTTATTGAGACTTGTGTAGGGCCTAATGACTGGTAGATCCTGGAAAATTTTCTGTGTGCACTTAAAAAGAATGTGCATTCTGCTATTTTATAAAATCTGTGAATCTATTAAGTCCATCTATCCTAATGTGTCACTTAGGGCCATTGTTTCCTTATTGAATTTCTGCCTGGATGATCTTTACATTGATGTAAGTGGGGAGTTAAAGTCCTCTACTATTATCGTAATAGTGTCAATCTCTCCCATTATGTCTCTTAATATTTGCTTCATATATTTAGTTGCTCCTATTTTAAGTGCATAGATGCTTACAAGAGTTATAGCATCTTGTTGGATTGATACCTTTATAATTATGTAATGTCTTTATATGACTCTTGTTACAGCCTTTATTTTAAATTCTATTTTGTCTGATAAAAGTATTGCTATCCCGGTTTTTTTGCTTGTATTTGCATGAAATATATTTTTTTCATCCCTCCATTTTCAGTCTGTGTGTGTCTTTCAATCTAAAGAGCATCTTTTGCAGGCAGTATTGGTTTGTTTGAATGTCTTTCTCTTTATTTTTTGTATATCTCTGATAGATTTTGTTTTGTGGTTACCATGAGCTCTGATGCAGCCTGAGGCTGGTCACTGCTAGTGCTGATCTTGGGACCATTTGGTGTGAGATATGATGCAAGTTGAGATCAGTCACCACTTGTAGTGGACCACTTAATCGGAGGTACATTGTGAGCAAAAACCATCTGCTGCTTGTGCCAGCTTTGGGGTCACTTGGTTGGAGCTATATCATGAACTGAGGCTAGCCATCACTTTTTCCAGACTGGGAGATGCTTGGTTAGAGCCACAACCCAAACCAATGCCAACCATTTGTTTTGGGCTTTGGGCCACTTGGTAGGAGCAACAATATCGACTAAGGCCAGTTGCCACTTGTGCCAAGCTTGAGGAAACTTAGAAAAGGCTGTGATGCACCCAAGGCTGGTTGCCACTTTTACTGGGCTTGAGAGTATTTCAGAGATACAATGGTACAAGCCAAAGCCAGCTACCACTTGTGTGAAGCTTAAGGTCCCTTGGGAAAGACTTCAGTGAGTGCTGAGGCCAGCCACTGCTTGTGGGGAAAGTCTGGAGCCCCTGGAAGAAGTTCTGGCTGGTCTAGCAGGTTTGGTGAGGCAGGGTCTCAAGGAAACGCTGGATCAGGGGAAACACTGTTAGCCAGGTTAATGTAGAGTGACAAGTTTTGTTCCTGCCTGTGCCAGGCCAACAATGTGAGATGAGAGCTCAGCAAAGATACAATTATGCCCATTAATGTTTCTGTCCCTTGAAAGAGTTTCTCCAATACCTGCCTCTCCTGCCCTTGCTTTACAGTGAATCAATTTAATTCCTCCTGTATGCCCCAGGTGTTTCTGGAGTGGCCACCCTTGTGCTGGAGTATGAAGTAAGTGAGTTAATGTGCAAACCCTCTAAGTGCAGTGTCTTGGTCTCCTACTGCCCTTCTATTCTCCTGGAGTTAATCCGCACTGGTGTTCAAACCCAGATATTATGAGGACTCCTCTTTCTGGCACAAGTGTCCAAGCTGCGGAGTCTAGTATGTGGCTTGGACCCTTGCTCCTCAGGGGAAACCTGAGGAGCTAAGATATCCCTCACATTTATTAACCACCGCACTATGGGTATGGAACCTACCTAGAATACATGTCTGTTGCTCCTACCTGTCTTGATGTTTATATCCTTAGTTATAGGAATTCTGTTTATCCAGTCTTCAGGTGTTTCTCAGTGATGGTTGTAATTTCAATGTGTTTCTAGAAAGAAGTGAGTTCATCTCTACTCCTTCATTTTGACTCCACCTCCCACAGACGCACACACATACATTGTTTTCTTTATCATGGAAATTTTCTTAAATTCATAGCTCTGAGCAAACACAGTTTAGTAAATAAATGTAGCCAGCAAGCTCTCTTTATTTTTTGTTTATGTTGTATGATGCTGAAATTCCCATTAACTGTTTCCCCTATTAATGATACTATAGACTATTTTCTGTCACTGCTCAAAGCAAATAAGGAATGGCTTCTGATGAAAAATATTTTACAGAAATAACACAACTAATTCAGAAAAAAATAATATTGCCATATAAGGATGCAAGCAGGAAAACCTATATTTAGGATGGATTAAAAGCTTAACAGAATGAAAAAGAAAATATATAGCAATGTCAATCTAATATCTGCTTCTGAATCCAAGAAGTGATACTAGGGGAGAATAGTTAGAAATTGCCTCATTGGTTTTCATTACATATGCCCTGTGTGGACTTGCAAATCCAAACTAGAGCCTATAGTTGGACTGTGATTTACCGATGCCTTTGGGTCACTTTATTATTTTCCAATTTCATTTCCAGTTTTAAGAGACAGTGTCTGTCTTCTCTGAGAATCCTTCTCTCTTTAAATCAAAATGATTTTTTTTACTGAAATTCTACCATTAAAAATTAGTATCATTAAGTCTTTAAGTGTTTTCCCACTTAAACTACAAATTGCCCCTGACGGACTTATTGACAGTCAGTTTGTACCAAAAAAGTTTGGTCACAGAAATATATAAGATTATAGTTGATTTTGCATCAAACAGGATTTTCCTCTCACAGTCCTAAATTACCCTGACATCCCTTAGATATGTAGCTCCTTGCCAGTCCTACTCACAATGGTGAGAGGGAGCCATTTCTGAGAACCCATCGTAGTGGAATTTCCACAGTCAGACACTTGTCACAGGGAATAAAGGTGACCTGAGTGCTTTGTGGTTTGTGCAGTGTGAAGATAAAGAATAACTTATGCTTAGGTGACTGTAGCTTAAGTTTCCACCATTGAAGGCAAGGAAATAATCAAAAACAGCATCTCTTTAATTTGATTAGCAATTTATTAAATGATAATTGGCGTTTTAAAGATCATTTTAAAAGTGATTTGAAGCCATATATTCAGATCTTTTATAAATCTATCTCATGTCAAATAAAAAGAAACTAAAAACAAAAGTAATTTATAAATCTTAATATTTTATGATTCCTTCTTCTCTTTCTATATTTCCCTCACTCAGCTTCAGTCTATCCCCTCTGTCTACCTTTTCTTCATATTTTTTTATGGAGACTGCCTTGGTCACACTCTTTTCTTGCTTTCTCTTTTAACTGCCCTTCTAGCTTCCCCACCCTCTCTGCCTTTTCTTTCTTCCTATCTTCTGCTCAATCTACCTTCACCTTAAAAAGCATGTGAAGCAAATATCTTTAGAAATAGTTTTTAAATAAAGTTTCATTTCTTTTTCTAAAATTTTGTTTGAAGTATTGTGCATTTTAGTTATAGAATTTTTATTTGGTTCTTTTCTCAGTTTCTATGCTAAAGTTTTCTATCTTTTCATTATTGCAAGCATATTTTCTTTTAAGTCATTGAGCATTGTTATAATAACTAATTTAAAATTCTTGTGTTCTAATTCCAACATCTAGGTTGTCTTGAAGTAAGTCTTCAGTGATTGTCTTCTCTTGAGAATGGGTCAGATTTTCCTGGTTCTTCATATGCCAAGTAATTTTGGAATATAACCTGTGCATTGTGAATATTATGGACACTCTGGATTCTGTTATATTCCTCCAAAGACTGTTTCTCTTTTTAAGCAGGGAATTAAATTAGTTGGACTCACACTGAAAATACTACTTCTTAGGTGGTACTTCAAATTTCAATATAAGTATTTTGACCTTAGCTGGGATACTTTGTGTCTTCCCTATGCATGTGGTTCAGGGGTCAGTTGGAGACCTGGGAAAAGAATATACACGGAATTTATATTTACTTTTCTATGAATCACTCCTTTCTAGGATTTTTCCCTCACTCAGTAGTGGCTGTAGATATGAGTTGCCTGTAATATTTCAGACTGGAAAAATTGTTTTTTATAGGAGTTTTAGCAGCCTCACACAATGTTGACTACAGCCTAACCTTAGACTACAAGCTGTAAAAAAAACCAGAAGCTCATCCCATTTTTCCCCTTACTTTCCAAGATTGACTCCCTCGCAGGATCTGCTTATTTTTTTCTCCCTTTCCAGGACCTTCAGGTAGCTGGTTTCTGTATTTTTCCAAAGTTTGTATCTGTTAACTATGAGAGGTTTAGTCTAACAGAAGCTTAGATATGTTGGGAGCAGAATCATTTTTTCTTGATTTTTGAAATGATATAAGTTCAACTTTTTCTATATCTTTATCTAAAAGAATGCTAATTTACATTGTAGGCCAGAGCCTTTGAATTTTTTTTTTGTTGTTGGTCAATGACCTTCTATAAAGAGACAGTTCTGTAGCCCAATCTAGGAAAAGCTGTCACATTAAGCTTCATTTCAATTTATTCAACAAAATTCACTATCCTCCTTTCATGACAAAATCCTTCAGCTGCCTGTGGTGGTTGTCTAAGGACCATCGTTGAATTTTTTTGGGAGTGGGGCAAGACTATCAGAAAGATTATATGTATAAGAGGAAGAAAAGATCTTACTTTTGTGTAAAAATATTCTTCTGTATCACATAATCATTTTACAAATGTCTTTCTGTTTAGCCCTCATAACTTGGCCGGTTGAATATTATTGTCCACTTTTAATAGATGAAAGAAATGAAGTTCAAAGGCTGCACAGCCAGTAATTTTTATAGGCTTTCAATAAAAAAAAGTCAACATTAAAAAATGTATTGGTCATTCTACTATGTTCATAAAAATAATATTGATAATGATAATAAAAATCACAATATCCAGGAGCCACTTTTCCTCTTAGCAAAAAAAGGATTCAGTTCTATCTCTGACTTTTGATTGACAATATTTTATAAATGCTAAGTATAGTTTTCTATGAAGATTGAAATCTATGAGAAAAAAGCCATGGACTGACCCATCATCCAAGTAGCCATTTAATATTATTTTGTCAGCCAGCTGGCTAATGGGCTGTGTTAGACAATGGATAGATATTGTATTCTGTTGAAACCATAGAATGGGAGAAAAAAAAGAGCAATTCCACATTTATTTGGCTTATCCACTACCAGGAAGCCCCAGCTGCAGAGAACATTTATTTCATTTTAACAAATGGATGACACCCCCCTGTTTTAGGCTGGAAGAAAACCTCTGTTTGACCTCAGTGTGAATGGGAGCATTGGTGATGGAATATCTAGTGTGAGCCATTGTCCCCATACTGAGAAAAAATAGCTAAAACATTCTGGTGCGATTCTAAGGGAAAATGTTAAGTTAATGGTAGATTTATCTAAAACCGGATTTTAAAAATATTGACTGCTTCATGTTTTATAAAGGGAAATTGCAGACAACGGAAGGTGAACTCCCTATTGAATTGATAGTAACTCTATTAAGAGATGAGAACACAGGAAGAGATCTTTGAAGCACAGTTGGAAGAAGGAAGTTATAAGCCTGACTTAGACAACACATAGCAGCCTCAGCCTGGACAGTTGGAGATTGTGGGAAAACATGGGTTTTCCACCCCAACCCATTTAGTCATGAAAGCACTGTAGCAAGCAATTAGCCTGTAGAGCTGCATTTATCCTCCAAGTTCTGCAACTCAATTTGCGCTTCGTCATTTTGGAAAGTTATTTCACCTCTCAAAGGGAACCTCAGTTTCCTCATCCATATAAAAAAGTAGTTGGATTATGCTATCTTTTAGATTCTTTCTAGATTTAACTTTTAAGGATTCAATAATCTCTTTCTACTTTCTCACCCAAGTATTTCTCCACTCCATCCAAAAGTCAAGAAATCTACTTGTTAGAAAGCAAAATGGCATCAAAGTAGATGTATCAGTCAAAACTTGAATTAGAATGGAAACAAATCAAAATAAAAGCAGGAAAAATACATCTTTCTCACATGAACTGGAAAATAGATGACAGGTGATAAATCAATAGACTTTGGAATACTCTCTGACTGTAAACTTTCTTATACTTTTATGTGAAACTAACAGTTCACTTTAAATATCTCATTGAGTTCTGACAGAGAACAAGTAGCTCAAATATTGAAAGTCAGTAACTAATGTCCAAATCTCACTGCTTTAGATGTGCTCAAAGACAGTCTCAAATGCATAAAGAGGAACAGCACATTCGTCCCACCCATTACCCTGTCAGTAGCAGGCTGGACCAGTGGTGAACATGGCTGGAATCCAAAAGTCAAATAGACCTAAAGGGAATGATACATGATTTGGGGAGGTCCCAGTATGACCTTGATGGAATACATGAAATAAGCAGTTCAGGCTTAATAGCCTGAAGTGTTGAAATCATGGATTGCTTTTGAGCTATTATAACTTTGAGATACTTTGGATGTAAAGAAACTGAAATTACCATAAAAAAGAGACAAGGTTCTTTGTTTCCTGAGGAAATGGTATTGTTCAGAACATTTTTAGGAACCAAGCCTTTACTGCCTCATTTTTTTTGGTTTTCTAAGGAATAGATGAATCCTCTCTCCATGCATATAGATGGAGTAAATGAATCAAAAACAACTGACGGAAAGAAAGCAAACAGACATGAAAGAAGAAAGGAAAAGAAAAGATGAGAGGGGGGAAAGGAGAAGGGCAAAAAAGTGAGTTAACACGGTGATAGAGCATCTATAGGTTTTCAGAGGGCAGAAAACCCTCATGATTATATTAGTGCTCAGCTCTTAAGTTTTTGGCAGAAGCATTCCCTGCAACATACGTGTCTTATTTTTGTTTTTTTCAAAAGTAGACCTCGAGATGAGAATTTGGATGCAGATCCCACATAGCTCAATGAGGGAGTGGGAAAAGTAAGACAAGAAAAAGAAACCAATGAAAGATACATTTGTGAGTGGGTTATTCCTGTGGGCAACTGGAGCTCAAACCTCTATGAACTGCATAGAACACCTTTGTTAGTTTCCTAGGGCTGCTGCAAAAAATAACCACGAACTTAGTGGGTTAAAACGAGAGATTTTTTCTTTCACAGCTCTTGAGACCAGGAATCTGAATTTGATGTTTTAGAAGGCTTTGTTTCTTCTGGAGCCTCTGCAGGAGAATCTGTTCCGTAACTCCCTCCTAACTTCCAGTGGCTGCCAGCAATCCTTGTCATTCCTTGTCCTGTGGTTACATCACTCCAGTCTCTGCCTCTGTCTTCATGTCACCTTAACCTCTATCTGTCTTCTCTTCTCTTCTATAAAACACTTGTCATTGGATTAAAGGCTCACCATAATCCATGATGATCTCATCTTGAGATCCTTAACTTAAGTACATATGCAAAGACATTTTTAAAAATAAGTTCCCACTTACAGGTTCCAGGTGAACATATCTTGTTTTAGGAGGGAAGGGACACCATTCAACCCACTATAGTACCTCTTAGAATTATTCCACTGAGAAAGCTGGAATATGTAGTTCACTGACTCTGATCCCTTAATTAATTAAAAACTGCCCCTATGGGGGCGTCAAATCCCTAACCCTCTGGGCTGTTCTTGCTTGGAGTTAAGAAGCAACTTTGGTACAAGTGAAATCCCAGAGACAAAGAAGCAGAGAGATGGAGTTGCTTGTTGTGAGAAGCAGTCAGAGTGCACACACATGAAAACTGACATCCCTGGCCACAGGGGACCTTAGAAGTGGGCCAAGAGGAAGTGAGTAAGAGTTTTGGTAATAACTGCTACAAGGCATAACAAAATAAAGGCACTGAATGAGATGACTATCAGATGAGTTGGTTGGAATGGATAAGGTCAATATGAGAAGACTGAACAAAGTTGTAGAACAGAAAAGGACTACAGAACTAGCATAATGGCATGATTTTTGTAGATTCAAGCATGCAGTCTTATGAGTCACTCAGCAGCACTAGGCCCACAGGAAGTGGTGAAATATTAACTTGAGGAAATGACCAAATACCCTGGGAAAGCTATCCAAAATCCCAGGCAGTATCCATTGGGAACTTCAGCCTTATCTTGCTTCAAGAACTTTTTAGGTGAATCTCAGCAAGAACTTCAGATGTTGGTTAAATCCTTAGGGTTTGAGAAGGTATTTCCTTAACTTGTGTCATTGGTAAGGACCTCAACCATCTGAGAGCACAAAGACAGGCTCTATCCCTGGTTAAGAACAGGAAATAGCAAAAGGTAGATAGGATAGTAAGGTAACAAATAAATAACCTTGGCTTTAGAATAGGGCTTTATTCTGGGTGAAGGGAGAAGAAACAAGAAAACAACTACCTAAAAATAAGGGTGAGATCCCAGACAGTATTCCGATCCTCTTGGCTAATCCAATGGCCTGGGAGAGGAAGGAAGAGTCAGTACAATGACCCGGAAGCTTCACATGTCTCTTAGATAGTCCGGACACCAGATCTGGTCAGCAGGTGACTTGATTACATGCCACACACACATTCGTTTTGTTGATTATTTAAGTTATAGTTCTGTTTTGTTCAGTAATGCATTAGTTGCAACTTTACTCAATTTATAATTTTTATAACATATTTTCATAAACACAGTATTATATTTATGTTTATATCATATATATTTTCTCAGGACACATTTTATTTTTTAAAATTTTTACTATGGTGACATTAGTTAATGAAATCCAATAAGTTTCAAGTGTATAATTCAACAGTAAGTCACATTTATATTGCATTGTATGTTTGCTGTCCATAGTTAGATTTCTTTCTGTCACCACATATTTGACCCCTTTTATCCCATCTACCTCCCCCCTTGATCTCCCATCTAGTAACCCCTAGTCTACTGTCCATTCAGGACACATTTTCTACACCATAAATTGGATTGCTGTGTTTGTGTTACTTGTGTCACTAATGAAAGGATGATTCAGGCCTCCTGGTCCTCAAGTCCACAAACATTAGCCTACTGGGGCCACAGAGAGTTCTACGAGGCTCCCCTAAGAACTCAGTAGAGTGACTTTTAGGCAAGTTCTTCTACTTAATTCCATATGGTTTTGACCCCTAGCCCCCATGTACCCCATGTTGAACCCCTGGATCTGGAGATTAGACCTGGATTGTGGTGAGTCATAGCATTCCATTGCTCCCCTGAGCGAGGGCCCAGACTTTGCCATGTCTCGTCCAGTTCCTATTCTGCTCCCTTGGGTGTGGAAAAAGTCCCTTTTGTGACACCAGCCATATAAGAAAAGAGTTCTCAAAAAGTTGCATCCCAAGAGAAGGTCAAAAGACCCTTATTGTGCACATCGAAGTCTTCTAACCTCCAGGCTAGGCACCGTCAAAGGCTACCTGCCCACACCTGGGCCCAATAATGTCCTTGCCCTTCACCCCTCATGACCAGTCCTGATCTTGTCCAGAAAGAAGCTTTGAGCTCCCCATAGAGGTTACATGTATCTACTTACTGTTTCTTCATCGAGTGTTGGGAGATCTTTTTTTATTTTAAAAAATTTTTAAATTAATTAATTGATTAATTAATTGCTTAGCATGATTACCTTAAGGTCCATCCATGTTGTTGCAAATGGCAGTACTTCATCTCTTCTTATGGCTGAGTAATATTCCATTGTATATATGTACTGCAGCTTCTTTATCCAATCATCTGTTATAGGACACTTCACTTGCTTCCATGTCCTGGCCACTGTGAATAATGCTGCTATGAACGTCAGTGTGAAAATATCTTTTTAGATATGGGTTTTCAAGTCTTTAGGGTAAATGTCCAGTAGAGGGATTGCTGGATCATATGGTAGATCAATTCTTAGTCTTTTGAGGAACCTCTATACTGTTTTCCATAGTGGCTGTACCAATTTGCAGTCCCACCAACAGTGTATGAGGGTTCCTTTTTCTCCACATCCTCGCCAACATTTGTTATTATTTGTCCTGTTGATTATAGCTATTCTAACAGGTGTGAGATGATGGGAGATCTTAAATAATAATGATATTTATTAGAGAATGGAGTTATGTGGGGCTACATATTGGTAATACATAATGTATGTACCTCAGAATTATGTATCTGAAAGTAGCATAATTAAAAACAAAGTATGAAAGGTGTTATCTGTTTAATACTTGGAAAAATGCTTATCAAGAGTTTCTGGGTAAATACCACCATAGTTTCAGCATTGAATAACAAAATTAAGTATGATTATAAATTAGAGATAAAGTAATATGGATGACTACTTCATAAATACAAAAGAACAATACCACATATCTTATCTACTACTCCTGGAGATATATGTAAATGGGGTGTGGCCATCTTTACTCAGTCATTGTTTTGAATTTGAGAAGAAGGAAAACAGGCAAATGTGGACTTTACTACTCTCTGTGGTCACCACAAGGCCAAAAAGTACCTCTGTGCAAATAATATAGCTACAGAAACAAACCTTGAATAATCATATTATGTTTTACTGGGTGCCTGGCAAATAGGAATCTTTATGGTCTATGTGGCTTACAACACTATCTAATCGGAATCTAAAACTCTAAACTTCAAGTACCAGCTCAACCACTAAATAGATGACTGACCTCAAGAAAGTTGCTTAGCATCTTTTAGTCAGAAAGTCCTTAATGGTGATATGAAGCTAATCATAATGGCTCTGCATATCACAAGATAGTTGTTGAATAGTACATGCATGAATATATAGAACTGGACATAATAGTTCACTTGTGCTCATCAATGAATGGGCAGGTTCTACGAGGGGCTAGAGTAGATACACAAGTGTGAAGGCTGATTTGGAGTTTGAAGGAAGGACACCTGACCATAAGACATGTTACCTTCACTTAGCTCATGCTGTTCTTTTTTGAGAAAATTATAATATAAGCTATGGAGAGATAGAGAAATACATGGATGGTAGGTAAAGAAGACACATGATTTCTAAATAAGTAGATATATAGGCAGATCAACAGATAGACAGATAAACATTCAACTGTAAGGTTCATATGGACAAGAATTTGCTTGTTTTGATCACCTTTGTAATCATGCACCTAACATGGAGCAGTCGATTAACAAATATTTATTAAAATAATTATTTTGTTATTTCTTATGTACTTGTCTCTTCAGTTTCCACAGCTGGGAAGACAATTACCAAAGGAAAGCCCTCAAATTTATAAAAGAAAAGTGAAGGTGGTCTGTATCAAAGCATGAGCCTGTTACTGGGAGAACATATGCTCATCCTTGGGCATATGGAGTACGTAGGTCCTGGGACTGATGACAAAGAGGCGCCCTCAGAGGAGAGATGCTCCATCAGGACATGTTTTCCTTCATTGCCAGAGGGTGTTAATTCAAACACTGAGCACGGGAATATCCAGGGTAAGATGGGGACCCAGAATATCTTTTCTAGATGAGTCTAAGTGGTGCTCTATGAAGTTCATACATCAGTACACACCCTGGTTGTCTGATAGAAGAGTCCTAGGTAGAGAAGTGCCCAAATCAACTCAGTCCCAAGCCAAGGAGATACTAGGGCATGGGGATTCTCTACCCAGGAGGAGCTTTCTAGGATCAGGATGGCCTACTCAGAAAAGAACATTGGAGGCAAGAAAGTAGCCTAAAACTGTGAAATGTTTACTGCAGATTAAATAATGGGGCTGGAGAAATAGTTCTAATTTCCTCAACACCAGACTGGAGGGGGTTCAAGAATCATAAGAAGAGATGGGAGGAGACAAAGTGGAGATGGCAGGTACAGATAACTTTGTGAGGGAATTTTACTATAAAGGGGAGAGGAGAAATGGGGGGGGGGTAGCTAGAGAGGTACATGCATCAAGGAGGTATTAATTTATTCTATAATGACAGGTATTTCAGCATGTTTTTATACTGATGAAAATTGTTCAGTAAGGATAGAAATATAGAAGAAGCAAGAGAGAGGGAGAGGGAGAGGGAGGGAGGGAGAGAGAGAGAGAGAGAGAGAGAGAGAGAGAGAGAGAGAGAGAGAGAGAGAGAGAGAGAATTGCAGGAGCAAAGGCTTGACCGAGCAACAGGAGATGAAATCTGAAATCTACATCATACTTGGAGGAGTTGGCCTTGTATAGAAAGATACAATTTATCCATTTTATCAAGAGTAAAGGCAAAGTTGCCAGTATAAAAGAAGGTAGGTAAACAGATGAAGTGATGGAAAGGAAGAAAAATCTCTTCTGATTGTTTCTCTCTCAGGGAAATAAGAAACAAGTTTATCAGTTGATAAGGAGGAACCCAGAGGAATTGCTGGGAGTGTGAGGGAAAATTAAAAGTATAAAATAGTCATCTGAGAGAGAGGGGAGAGTGAAGTGAGATAAGATTGCCTGGCTTCACTGAGGTCCCACTTGAAGTCTGCCATCACAAATTTCAAGTGAGACCAGTCAGCAATGGATGAGTGATTTTTACCGGCCACCTTCAGCTGCTTAGGAGCTAGGATGGAAGAGGTGACAGTCTGAAATGAAACAAGGCTGAGCTTGCTTAGGAAAGGCAAGCAAGATAATGGAGTTGAGAGAACACACAAGGAAGACAGTATGTACAAGGAGCAGTGTATATGGTGAATGGACTGTGGACTCAAAGATGGAAAAGTTAAAGATAGAGGAAGTTAAAGGGGTAAGGTGAAGTGAAAAGTTGGCTCAGTGACAGGACTGGGAACCTAAAGCAGATCAAGTTTGATTGATGAGGAATCAGTTTGTGAGTGAGTGAGCTGAGATGATAGCAAGTGGGAATGTGAGAAGTTTGTAACTAATGTTAGAGAATGGAGTAACCCTTGGTAATGAGACCTTGGCAATGGCTGAGATGAACATGGTAGAGATCACAGGAAGTAAGGATGTCAAGGAAATGAGAAGTCAAACTGTTGAAAGGATTCATCATGTGTACGTTGAAATAAGAAAATTGTAGTGGTGGAAAGGCTGATTTTGATTTAAAAAATCTTCAGTAAAAAGTGGTGAGGTGTGTTTAGTTGGAAGGTAGAAGAAGACTGCAATAAGGAGAATGTGGCAGTCATGAGAATGCCCCCCTCTCAGACCCCTGACCATAGGGACTGTAATTCACCTATGGCCCCAGCTACTGTGTTCTGAAATCCATCACCATGTTGAAGCTCTTTCTACCAGCTGTTCCTATCCAATGAGTGAGCACACAGTTAGTCAGCTTTGGGTAAACTCAGAGACTTTTGGGGAGAGAGGTCCTGGGGATGAGAAACCTTGAGGGACAAAGAAACCCTTTAGCTTCTCTGGGTTCCTGCCTTTTCCTTTTCCCTTTTTTTCAGTTCAACATCTATTTATTGAGCACATACTAGGTGCTAGACTCAGAGGAGACAAAGATAAATCAAACACAGCCACTTCCCTGAGGCAGACTCATAAACAGTGATCTTTATATAATGTACTGAGGGATGTCCAACACTGTGGGTTAAGGAGGGCCACTCTTACTGATTGATAAGAATGGCAAACATTAAGAAATATTAGTCTCTTCTTTCTCTTTTTCACTTTCTCAGTATCATTTCTTTTTTAAACATTTTAAAATATTTCTTCTGTTTTTCAATTACAGCTGATATATAATATTATTTTAGTTTCAGGTGTACAACATTTATATAACTTGTGAAGTGATCACCCCCATTCTGGACTCTTGTCTTAGTTTGAATTCCCTCAAAATGGACGCTGAGAGGAGGATTTGGATGTGGGTCATTCATTTGTGAGATATTCTCAAGAAGTAGAAGTGAGGGAGTGGGAAGAATGATAGAAGGAAAGGAGGGAAGTTAAGAAATGTGAGTTAATGAGTGGAGTACCGCTCAGGGCAACTAGGGTTCAACCCTGTAGTGGGCTTTGTGAGACAACACATAGTTCACACCTCAGAATCACCCCTTGGAGGATGGGGAGGCTGGAGAATTTAGGTAACAATATTCATCTCTCACTTATCAAGGGTTCCCCCCTTGGGAATTGACTTACCCACACTTTCGATTCTGGAGAGTGCGATCAGGGGTGCAGGACAAACTCTTGAGGTAGGAAACTGTTAGTGTGTCCAAGATTATTCAAGACTTCAGGTGACTCAAGTGTGCTCAGGGAACATAAGATGGGGCATCAACAACATCCTCGTATCAAGATTGAGACTAGTCTAGATGACCTCTAAGACTGCTCTCATCTATTTTGCTTAATGATTCTTTGATGTATGGAATTGCCTACACCATGGGTTTTCTATATTTCTTTGTAGTTAGTTTCCCATCTCTAGAAGTAACCAATGAGATGCTTGATAACCACTTGCGAGGAATGTGCTAGCATCAGATACGTGATTAGAATGAGGAACTTATAACATATTATATTAAGTTGAATTCCTCAGAAACAGCCTTTATGATGAGGAATCAGTTGTGAGTGATTTATTAAGGAAATGTTCCCTGAGAAGGGTTCCATGGAACCAAGGGTTCCATATCAGGGAAAGTCCCAGCCTCAGTTTGACCCTACAGGGGAGCTCTGGAGTGTACGCTACACCTCAGATTCTGTTGGGATTCCCGTGAAGGCAAGGGAGCTGGGTTATACTCCTTTAGTCATCAGTCATTAGCTAAGGGCCATTTCAGGGGACATAAACTTCCAGGAATTTCTGGAATACTCAACACGAGTATAGTTCCAGCAGCCTGAGGACAGTCTTCTGTGGAGAACATGTGTAGGCAGTCAGAAGCAAAAGCACAATGAAACTGGAGGGATGCATAGAAACAATGAAAGGGATCCAAAGGGACACTGTCGCTGTCTGCTACAGATACTATGAGGATGGCAGTCACACTTATGTGAGGGTTCTCTGTGTTCTGATACAGATTTATAAGACCTTGTGGCCAGAACTTTGGCTCCAAGGCTCCAAAAGTTCTGTCCTTGGCCTACTAGCATGCTGCAGACAATTGACATGCAAGAGACAGCATTTCAGAGCTTGAACTTTCAGAATCCTATGATGCTGAAGAGGGCAACCTGAGGAATTTTTTATAGAATGGAAATTAAAGATTATAAGGTACAGAAAGAATGATCCTAAACCTCATACAAACTACATGGAATCTTTTCAATCTGAAGTAGATTTGGGACTCAAGACAGTACAAATATTTCTGAAATAACAGGATAAATCTAGCTATGCAGAGATACAGCACAATGCTGTCATAAAAAATATGCTTTTGTCCATGCCATAGACCCAAACCTCCTGTGCACTTGATCAGAGACCCTGATAAATCTGGGCTGCTAGAAATGCCAACCAGCTCATGTGTTTTCAGTGAGCAATGACAGGGAGCCAAATTGCTTTATTCTGATTAGGGATGGACCTCTGACTGTAAAATATATTGTGTGAAAAAAAAATTGAGTTTTAGTTTGCTGACACATCAATTTAAGAGAGTTATGACTCTCACATGGAAGCCAAGCAGGTATCTCCCTACATGTATGTGCAATAAAAATTAATTTTGGCCTTTTATATAGGGACTGTTCTCACTTGTGGGATCAGAGGGTGACCTAAATGTCACCTTTAGTGGCAAGATGCAACATTGGTGATGTTGGATCTTTTCTGAGAAGACACAGAAGGAAACAAATGCCAAAAACCATGAACAAGCTTCATGTGTAAGTCTCTGAATTTTAAAGAAGATATGCAGCCTTGTTATATGCATACTTTTTTCTAAAGTATATACATGTTTTATGGGTATAAAGTGTATATCAGTCAGGGTTCAGACAGAAAAACAGAAACTTTGACAAGTCTTTCAAATTAATTCAGGGAATTGGTTATACAGGAAATAGAAGAGTGATAAAGCTAAACAGAATGATGAGATAACCCAGAGATTAGTTGCAGCATGAATCTGTTACCACCTCAAGGGCTCAGGAGACACAAGGAAGAGGTTGTTTAATGGAGACAAGGAACTGAGGTCATCTCGAAGGAGCTTAAACCATGATAGAAACCGTCAGAGGGAGCTGTTGCCACAAACTAAGGATCTGGAGTACCTCTACTGCCAGAGATGCCACAATAAGTAGAAATTGAGGAGGGTACCACATCCTGACTTCTTTCCTTCAGCCCTCCAGTCTCCCTCTTGTGACTCTCATTGACCAAACTCAGCTGGAAACAGGAGGGCAAGGGAGTCTGGGAAATGTAGTTCCTTGTGATATAAGACACAGCAGGGGAAGGGTGGGGAATGGATCTGAGAACAGAGGAGCAGTCGACTGGCATGGTATATATGTAAATCACCCTTTTGTTGGTTTTTATCCCAATTCTACAAGTCCGTAAGACTCTGATGACTGCAATTTGGAAAGAAGAGAGTTAGCCTGATGTTAGTCCCAAATTGACTCTAGTACCTTCAGCTTGGGAGTCTATTATATCTGATTATGATTGCACAGTGGCAAGACCCTTCAGAAAGGGCCTCTAGAGTGGTGACAGACATATCACACATCAAATAATACTTTAGAAGTACTTCTTAGCAGCCCTCCCTTGCTATGCGTCCATCTCTTTGACTACACCCTCTTCACTGTTGATGCCAAGGTACTAAGTTTTCAGCTTTAGAGAAATATGAGTTTCATCTAGAGCAAAGAATCCCATATGTTCTGAGAGCACGTGGTACAGTAGTAAGATAAAAGTCAGGAGAGCTGGACAAAGCAATGAGGTGCCAGAAGGCTGGCTTCCCAGTGGCCAAGGGCAGAGTGAGGCCCCAAATATATTAGAATGAGGAAACCAAAAACAAGATTTTTGTTCTACTTCCTGTTGGGTCTCTGTGAGAAGCCTACCTCACTGGGGTCTTACACCATCATGGAAGAATCACAACAGAAAATAATGAGACATCACATGAATAGACAGAAAGATGGCTTTGGAGCCATCCTAGCTCCTATGTGGTGTGGCAGGGATTCAGATGTTCCCAATTTATCCAGTGTGAACAGAGAGGATAGCCAAATTGGGGGCAGCATCCAGATGTTGGGCTTCCACTTGGAGGCCAGGTGACCCCACAGTAGCGGCTCAGGAGAAAAGGAGGAAAGTGGTAGAGCACAAGCCACAGGCAGATGAAGGATGTAGTCATATTTGACGGCTTAGAGGGTCTGCAACAGCAGTGAGTAAGAAGTAATGTCAAGAAAGCCAGGCCTGGTAACTACAAGCCCTACTTATGCCATATCAGGCGGGAATCTTACCTGCCACTGACTTTAGCAGTAAATGTCAGTATAAGATACCAGATGTCCCCTGATGGGGGGAGCAGAAATTTTCCCAAGGAAGCATTTTAGCTTCCAGGGAATTTGGTTTCTCAACCCAGGGTGCTGAAACAAGAGCAGTGAAATGAAAAGCACTCTGACTCTACCCAAAAAGTGAGCACCATGAAGTCTCGACAAGGATTCTAATTTTTTCTCGGGTCCTGCCTGGCAGTGGAATGCTGGTGAGTGGGGAAAGCACACGATTTTGCATCAGAGACTTGACTTGGTTTCCGCCTCTACTAGTGTCTTAGTATGGATTTCTTAGACAAGTTCCTTAACTTCTCCCATCACAAATTCATCTTCTATGAAATGCAGATGACCATCCCTACCTCAGAGGGTTTTGTGGGAAAATGGAGCTAACATATGTAAATCTCAGTATAGTACTAGAAGCAGAATGAGGTCAGAATGATGAGTAGTTATTACTATTATCAATAATAGTAATATCAAATATAGCCTTTATGGTGGAGATTGGTTGGTTTTTGACCAGATTGTTTCACTTCTCTTCCAATTTTGTGAGTATAGGACTAGTTTAGGCAAAAGATATTAGTAAAATAAGGTACATTGCTTCTGGTCTTGGCTCAGAAAACCTCCCACAAACTCCACCACACTCTCTCTTCCCTTGTTTGTTGGCCACTTGCAGTGATGAAATGAAGTGTTCTGAGGCCCTCAGGAATGGCAGATCCACAAGATGGAAGGAACCTGGGTCCCTGAATCACTGCTTGTAGGAGGGCTGCCAGACTAAGAACACTCATGTTGTACAGCTCCAGGGGTGTGAAATACATTTTATTTTGTTAAGGAACTGAAATTGTGGCATTGTTTGTTAAAGCAGCTAATCTGTCTAAGACAGCCTATTTCTCCATTCAACTTCCCCCTTCTTTACCTACCTTACAGAGTTATTATGATGATGCATATGAAAATGCATGTGAAAGTGCTTTGAAAGCCTAAAAGCCCTCTAATAATGGAAGGTACTGTTAAAGATGAAATTAATTTTTTTCCCAGCCTGAAAACCATACTCATTGTCTTTACTCTTACAATTGGTAGTGGTATAACATTATTCTGAGTTCCGTGTGCTTTTGTATTTACATCCTCAAACTAACTTTCTTTTTAGGAGAAAGGGGAGAGTATGGGATAGAAAAGAAGGATATGATCTCCCTACAAAACAGTCTGGAAGAGATCTCAGGGTCCCCCTTTTTTGTTGTCCTGACCTGAACATTCAGTCACTGGCATTCTCTCATCCTCTGGCATTATATATGTCTGCCAGTAGGGGCATTTGTTGGGATCCAGGCCTAGTTAGGGATAGAAGCAATTCCTGGGACTCTCAGTTCCAGTGAAGGGAAGTGGTTCACTTAGCAGGGTCCACACTGGCCTGTCACCCATACCCCAACTTTGTCTCCCATACGGTGGATAGCAAGTATGACAGCAAGCTCACAACTGATGGAGCCAGTGACCTAGGTGCTGATTTACAAGTACCTGTAAGGACCACACACACACACACACACACACACACACACACACACACACACCTCTTTCTCATCCTGAAGTTAGCTCTACTAATATGAAAACATCCTTGTAGGGGTCGAAAGTGAAGCATTAAGCTAGTGTTAGGCACTAACAATGCAGAATAAAATAATGCTTGGATCTTTCACTCTATGTATAACAAATAGCTTGGAGCAAGAAGCTTAGAAGATGCAGGGGAAGGAGAATCATTTGGGAGAAGAAGTCACTGACTTGGAAGGCAGAACCAGGTGGGACACCACAGTTAGGACACAAGAAAGTGAGATAAGTTTCTGAGGAAGGAGATAGGAAAAAAGAAAAGGTGATGCAAGGGAATTAATTCAAAGTAGGCCTGCCTTCCCCAGAAACAACCTAAAGTGCATAAAGCCACCAACAATTGCACTTGTAATAAAAATAACAGACATCCAGTGTTCTCTATGTGCCAGGCATTGCTCTAAGTGTTTTACGTCCTTGAAACAATCTTTGGAGAATAAGTCACTATCGTCCATTCAGAAGGCGTTGTCGAACACTACCAATTGCCCAAGATCATATGGCTAATAAGTGGAAGAGCTGAGATTTGAACCCAAGAAGACAGACTCTGGAAGTTATTCCCTTAACTGCTAAATTATATTTCTTTTCAACGTAATAAAATCGAATCTAACAAACACTTTGAGGGGACTTTATATGAAGCACTATGGATGTTGGAAAAATAGATGAGATATCATCTTTACACTTCCTCAAGGAATTTCTACAGTAATGAAGACCAGCCAGGCACACACTGTGTGAGGGACTTTGGGACGGCAATGCTGGGCAGTCAAGGAAAGCAGGCAACATCTATGAAATTTGGTCCCAGAGAGAAGGGATGCAGGCATCTGGCTCAGGTTGAGGACAGGACTCCTGTCCTAGATGAACAAAATAAGGAAAACCCAAGTTCTTGAAGGAATGAGAGTGAGAACCTGATGCTAGGATGGGTTTACTGATAGTGAAATGTAGAACGGGACTAAGGCCATTCCTCAGTGCATCAGTTAGGAATGATGTTTTAGCTGCATCTAATAGAAAATTTAACATTGACTTGCTTTATTTTCATCTACCCTCTCTGCCTCCCTGAATACCTACAGCAGGGCCCATAAAACTTCCATCTGCACATTCACCACTGTCCTGGGTCCCAGAACAATCTATTTAAGCAAGAAGTTTTCAGTGACCCTGGCTTCTATTCCCCTATCTGATAGCCTTGATCTAAAGCTAATCCCTCACATGCCTTAGGCTGATCAGGAAGCAAGAGATCTTCTGGCATTGATCTCTAGGCTTCAGAGTCATCTTGTGGTAGCTTAGTCCCCTTCCTCCACAGTTCATCGTCCTGAGTTCTCAAACCCCAGCCCCAGTTAGTGTGATTGTGCAGGGAAAGCACTCTTAGTAGTCTGCTTAACAAGCAACCCCGCTTCTTCCTTGCTAACAGAAATTCAACTTTAGGAGCAATACATCATCCCTAGGCACCATATCATGATTTGTATAAACTAATTAGGACAATTTTCTTCTCTATTTTCCCAGCCTCCTGGGAAGCTAGTGATGTCACAATTAACCTGGCCAATAAGACTGTGTGTGTGGTGGGGGAGGGGAGGCAGTGTGTACACATGCTCACCCAGTTGGGTGAGAGAGTTGTGGTAGTGGTGTACTCTGGGAAGGTTTTTTTCCCTGATAGAATAAATAAACAAGGCTTGAATGGGCCCTCTCCACCCTATCTTCTTGTCTTAAATTTAGACTTGATGTCTAAATTTGGTTTCTCCCAGCAGTTCGTAGCTTCTGACCTAGGTATTTAGATGTGAACAAATCTAAGCCATCATCTCTCCTCCCAACCTGTTCTTTCTGAAGGTTGACATTCCCTGATTTCACTTGCATACACACACAGTCATGCAGGTAAAAGCCAAGGGTCCTGCTTTCTTCATGACTCTTCCTCTCTACCTCTCTCCACCACCCCCAATACTATCAATCACCAAGTCTAATTCATTTGATCTCTTGACTATCTCTTGAATCAGTTTCCCTTTAATCACCAATGCCATTCTCTTAGTTTGGACCTTCATCCTGCCTCACCTTGATTGCTGCAAGGCCTACTAACTGCTATCTTCCTCCCCTCTGAATTCTCCAATGAGTTCTCCAAAAGTGAGCTTGAGTTTCATTTCCAAAATACAAATCCAATCAGGTTGTTTCTCTGCATAAAATCCTTTCATTGATCCCTGGGCTTCAGCTCAGGCCCCTTGAGATCTGACTTTCAACACTCTTTGGGCTATGGTCCCTACTCACCTACTCCTACCATCCCCAAAAGTTATTCTTCCATCTAAGTTTATTAGAGACAGAGTACCCTTGGAACCATCTCTACTCTCTCTCATGCTGTTCCCTCTGCCTGGATTTGTCCTTCCTTCTGATTCCCTTTGGTAAATCTTATTTTATATTTAAATATCGGGTCAATTTCTCACTCCTTCCTTTTTCAGGAAGCCTTCCTCAACTTCCCTCCATTTCTGTCTACTTTAGGTGTCTTCTTCTTTCTCCCTACACCTTCAATATTACCTTACACGCTGATCTGTAATTTCCACCTCTTTAAATAGTTAATGTTTGTTTAGCTTTACTCATTGTTCACCAGGTTCAGCATTCATCTTTGCTTTTTGCTTCCTATGCTTCCTACTGGGTTTAAATTCTGAGTTCCATTTCTGAAATAAATCCTTTAGTAATTCTTTCAGTTAGGATCATAAGTGGAAATTCTCTCAGCTCTGTTTTAAAATGTCTATATTTGTTTTACCTTCACTTCTTTTTTTATTTTTCATTATGAAAAGTTTCAAACATACAGAAAAGTGGGAAAAATAACATAAAAAACACGTATGTTCTTGAACTGGATTTAACAATTGTTATGTGCCATATTTGCTTCATCTATTTCTTTCTGAAGTATTTTAAAGTAGATTACAGGCATCCTCACTTTTTCCCTGTGCAAAATATTTATATTTTTCTTATTTCTTTCTCTATCATGATCTGTTACATCTAGGAAGTGCATCCCCAGACCCTCTTGCCCTCTGGCTCTTGGCTGGGTTTGGTCAATAGGGGAATCCAGGAGAAGATTTGAAAGTGGGCTGAGAGTTGGCAGTGGTTGTGTTTCTCCACTGAAGTCTATAGCTTCTATCAGGAGATCTTCTAGAGATAAAGCCACAACTCTTTTTCCAGGTCCAAGTAAATGCCTCCTCCTCCTTCTCATAAGACCCATGTAGGAGAACTTTTATACTTCCAGATAATTTATCATACTTTGTTGGTTCTCTGACCACATCCTGACCACACTTTCATAAATAGCTTCTTTATTAAACCTTCCTCTATTATCCCACTTGATCTTGACTAATACACATTTCTATATACTTAAAAATGGATCTCTAAAAAAAGAGATTTTTAAACATAAATAAAATACCACTCTTAAAGAAATTGAACAAAATTAATAGTATTCATTAAATATCTAGTCCATATTCAAATTTATCCAATAGTTCCAAAAGTTGTCTTTTACACCTGATTTATTCAATTCAAAACTCAAACCTAGCACCACATACTGCATTTAGTTGTGATGTCTCTTAAAATCCTTTTAATTATGAAGTGTCCCTTTGTCCCTTCCTTTTCATGTTAAATGTTTTGATAAGAGTATGTCATAAGCAACATTGACTATTTCATATCATATCATATCAGGAGGCACATGTGGACCCACTACTAATAATGCTAACTTTGATCACTGTCATCTTAACTCTTGAGTGATAGTTTAGATAGTATAGAACTTTTAAATTGACAGTTATGTTTTCCTCTGTTCTTTAGACATAATTTCTTCTGAAATCTAATGATGCTGCTGCAAAATCTGCTGCTGTCATTCAGTTGTTGCTCCTTGTAAACAATTTTCCTTTTTTCCTGGGCTATTTTTGAGATTTCTTTTTGTTTTTGCTATTTATAATGATGCACCTCATTGTGGATTAATTTTCATTTACCCTCAGGACTCACTGTGCTTTTGAATCTGAGGATTTGTGGATTTCATTAATTCTGAGAAGTTCTCTGCCATGAAAGTTTCTAATTTAGGCACACCTTCACGTTCTCTATTAGCTACTCCTAGAGACTTTATTAGATATATGTTGGATTTCCTCATTATATCCTCCATATTCTCTAACCTTTCTTTTATATTTCTCATCACTTCATCTCATTGTACATTGTTAGTGATTTCTTCAGCTATCACAAAGTTCACAAATTCTCTTTTCACCTTTGTTTTCATTCTGTTTAACTCCTCCATGAAAATTTTAATTTTGTCTTTTTTTTATTTCCAGAAATTTTAATTGTTTATTTTTTAAATATGACTTTTAAAAAACACAGTATCACATCCTTTCATTATGACTTATACTTCTTTTATCGATTCAATTATTTTAAATTTATTTACTTTAAAGTCTCACTCAGTTCTATTACCTCAAGATCTTGGGATGCTTGTATTTTCATTTGCTCATTTGTTTTTCTGCTGACTTCCCACATGGTGAATCATGTCCTCATCTGGTTTGTGAAGTGTTTTACTATGAAGTCATTTCCAACAAACTTGTAGGAAGTTGAATAGGAATCTTTTCACTCTGGAATGCGGTAGTATTTCTACAAAGTTTTGCCTTTGCATTCTAGGGCCATATTTTATGTAATTTTATTATTTGAGGAATGCCTATATCATATATGTAGTGTAAATTCAGACTCCATAGGGCTTTGAATTGTCATTGAAGTTTTTCTTAATTGATATATGATTGACATATAACATAATAAATAAATATTTGTATCTGTTGTGAAATGTCTGTCACAATAAGTCTGATTAACATCTATCGCCATGCACAGTTATAGTTTTATTTCTAGGAAAAGAGAAGACAATACTTGGTACTATTCTGGAATGATGGCAAAGTTGTCCTTTACCATTTTCCATACTCATAAGTATCAGCTTTATGCAAAGATCTCACTTTTGGCCCTCCCATTTTATGATGACTCATACCATATTTTCTGACACCATATCCATATTCAAAGTGATCCCTAGCTACTAAAATCTATATTCTTTCTCATAGACTCCCTGAATACCACAGCATGAATTCACAGACTTATTATGCTGACTTAAGCTTTTATTTGATCCTGTAACTTTGAGAGTTTCATTTCCAGCCTGTACTAATTCATTGTAATGTTTTATTACTACATTTTCCCAAATTTCTAGGTATTATTGTTATTGTTCGACTAATTTATTCTATCCATGTCTACACTGTAAGCACTTTGAAGGCATCATCTATGATAAATTCAACTCCATATTTCTCAAGTCTAACAAAGTTCCTGGCAAATAATTGATGCTCAATTAATGTGTTTAATGTCTGAATGAATAAATTCTATTGTTATTGTGAAATTAATGTTTTCATAGGCACTGATTTACAGTTGGTATTTATTTGTGTGAAAACTTTTCATTAATCCCTTTTGACCCATTGCATCAAGGAGTCAGGATATTGACTTTATATGTTTACATCCATTCCTTCTATATTTTAAAAGAAAACATTTTACTATATATTCATTATGTAAATTCCACACATTCCACTGCCTTCTTTACTATGTTATCTTACTATTTGTTGATATATCGCACTGTGACAATTAATTCTATTTAGTCTAAAAAATAAATAATAATAAAAGATTCTTCTTTCTATGAGGAAAAGAAGCCCACTCAAACTAGCTCCGGGAAGGAAGAGATTTACTTGTGAATACATAAATATTGTGAAATCTCAAGAGCAGGAAATGGAGAACAGTAAATCTTCTGTAAATTGGGGCCAGGAATGGAAATTCAGGAACTAAGGGTCTCACTCTCTCAGGGGTCACATGATTTCGTACTCTCTTTGTGAGCCCTGCCCAGGCTCCCTCTCCTTTCAAAGATTTTTTTTGTGCATAGTCTGTCAGAGAGACTCCAGTCCCAAATCTACACACCTTTGTAGTTTTAGCAGGATACAGGCACAGGGAAGCCTGTCTAGTGTGCCTGACCAGAGCATTTATGCAGCCTAAATAAAGTAGGGGTATGTACATAAGAGCAAGAGGGGCTAAATATGGAGTTATATAATGAGCAAATGCAAGAAGGTGCCTATGAAAGAAACCTGAAACAATGTAGGTAATTCAACAGAAAATCCCAGAGGAGGATCTCAGCCTTCACCCAGAAGCATTGAGGAGGCTTGATTTCATTTGGATTAACACATCAGCCAAACGTCATCCACTCCTGGAACCCTAAGGGCATCTACCCCAAAACTTCCAAGCATCTGCTTCTGTAAAAGCTGCAATGAGACATAAGCCATAGAATCAGAGACTATTTAACAGAAAATGGCACCCTAGAGGCAATTATGGGGTTTATTTCATTTTGCCTAATAGTTCCTTATTTGTGTAAATGTCTGTCTCCTCCAATAAGTTTTAGAATTCTCAAATACCAGAAATGTGTCTCATTTGACACCTATGTCTCTAAAGCATGAAACACCTTGCCTTACTCACATTTTTGCCTGTCTTCAAATACTAGTCTAGTCCATTTCTAATTGCATGACTTTTGGGAACTTACTTCACCACTCTACTTCAGTTTCCTCATCTGTAGATAGGGGATAGGTAATAATGGTACCTACTTCATAATGTTTTGATGAGGATTAAATAGCTAACACATGTCAAATAATTTAGAACAGATCTTGGCGCCTAGTAATCACAGAGGAAATGTCAGCCTTTTTAATAGGTGTTGTTTTCAGACTGAGTTGAATTTTTAAAGACTCCTGATGCATCTATTGACTAATCTCTATTTTAACTTTGTTCTTTATCTACCACATTTGAGACAGCTGTAGCTGCACAACCTCATGGGCACGACTGGCATCCGGAGGTCACTGTTGAGGACAGAAGCTATATCCAGTCAGAATCGATTCCCAGGCAAAATGGATGTCACTAAATCTCTACCCCAGCATGCAGTCTTAGGACCCAGGCCCTTCTTCACCTAAGGGAATCCCTTCGTGCTATTTTGAAGCTGTGCGACCTTCCCTACAAGGCACATACACATGCATACACACGCACAACATAAGGCATGCTCCTTGCTGCCTGCCCTCCTGTCATCACCCCTGTTGAGTCCTGTTTTCTCAAGGCCTCTTTTTCCCTCTTCTCTGCCTTCAGTCCCCCATTAGTAATCTTGCATCTCTTGGTTCACTTCTCTTCCTACCTTCCTAGGTGACAAATAACTCCCGTGATGAAACTTCCACATAAACAAGAGAGAGGGAGAGGACTTGTTTGCTCTCCTCCACTAAGTTACATGTGTGCATTTCTACAAGAGCAATTGGAAAATGCCCTGCTTTTACTCTGCTCTAAGGACCAAATCTAAATACGTGCATCTGTATTAGTTTGTTTCTTCTGGACACAGAAACTGAGACTAAGATTTGGTGCAGGGCATTCATTTGATAAGTAATCCCAAGAATCAGAAAATCCCAAGAATCAAAAAATGAAAGGGGAAAAGCTAATGTAAGTATGAGGTAAGGTTGCTTCCATAAGCAGCCAGGGTTTGGCTTTTCTGGGACACGTTGAGAAGTATATGGAATGCTTTAGACCTATCCACCTGCAAGAAGGGAGATGAAAGCATTTATCCCTAACTTCTGTCCTCATATTGGCTGAAGATTCCTCTTCAGATGTTAACCTTGCTCTTCTAGTTGCACCTGTGCAGTCAAGGAGGCTGATGCAACATTGGAGAAGCCCCATGATGGAAAATGGAAAGAATAAAAGTCCATACCTAAGGTAGGATGATGCTAGCTGGAAGTGAGTCTGAGCTTATGGGAAACTGACTGCCACTAGCTGAGGTTAGCCAAAGAATGCGACTCTGGGGACCAGAGTGTCTGATCCTAGGATAAAAGATACCTTGATGAGAATATCCAGGAGTATAGAAATAGCCCCTGATACCACCTTCTCTTTCTCCTCACTGCCTGCTCTTTCCTGAATAACAACAGAGACCCCAAACTGTATCATACAAAGCTCCATACTGCTTGGAGCCCTGAAGCCTGGCTTAAGCATTGTAACACTAATGCACGACAGTCCATTTTGCCCAGTCTCAGAGTGTGGCTGGATTCTGGGCTGAAGCTGTATGACTGTCCTCCCAGATTTCAGGAATGGCTGTGTTCTTATGTCCTTTTAACCAAACCAGCTCCTGACCTGTTTGGAGGAGCAGGAGAGGGGTTCTTGTAGGGCTGCATCTGAACTGCTCATCATTTCTCTTACTCAGGGAATCAGAGAAACTTCAGGCCAGCCCACTGAGACTCAAACAGAAGCGCTCCTGATCTCTGGGTGTGATGGAAGCTCCCGTTTTATCATATCAGTATGAGAGACCTCAAGCTGGGTGACTGGAAACTGACATGCCTTCTATTTATTTATGAAATTTGTAACTGTGAAAATTAGCCTTAGAAGTTGTAGACCCATTACTATTAGCTTTATCGTCCTCCTAAGACATACCCTGAGGCATTCCTCCAGATTGAATCCTATTGTGCTTTGCAATAAACCCATAATTGATAATACCACGGAGCTTTAATATGGATGGAGAAATGAAATCTAGAAAGTAAATACATTCAGAATTTTGCTAGCAGGCTGAATTTAAAACTGATTTTCTGAACCTACCAGGATTATTCCTCCTCAATAATGATTTAATTTGAGTGAGCCACCTTGAGAGCTCTTGTGGGGGTATGGGGAGGGAGGACAAGTATAACCTGGTTTCTCACAAGGGCCCCTTAAAGAACTTTATCCTGCATTTTGCACCTGTAAGTTTCTGAAGATAAAATTAAACTCTGAAATTATACATGATGGGCCAGTAAATAACACAGGCACACGGGTCCTGGCTGTTGTTCCAGTGTCCTGATGTGATCACTTGTCACTAATGCTGTCAGCAGAGAAGCACTGATTTGGTTTGCTGCTACAGGGTGAGCAATTATGCTGTGTTTCTACATGAGCTGGGCAGCAGCAGGGAGGGCCAGGTCAGAGGAAGGAAGGCTGTCTTCATAACTGCTGGCCTGGAAAGAGCCACTTGGGTTTCAGGTATTGGAAGAGCCTCCATGGGTGGTCCTTAAGGCTACCTCTTAGGAAAACAGAGCTCTGGTGGACCCCTGAGGAAGTCCAACTTGCTGACTTCTAACAGACTTGCAGGGAAGCAGAAGGGGAAAGTCCAGATTGCCACCTATTCTGGGTCACATTCTATCATAGGAAAGGTTAGCATTCAGTTATCTATTGGGCAGGAGTATGTGATTAAAAACATGGATTCTGAAGCAGACTGCCTGGGATCCCTTCCCAGTTTTATCATCTACTAATGGTGTGGCCTTAGGACAATTGTGTAACATTTATGGACCTCAGTTTCTTGATTTGTAAAAGTGAGGTGTCAAAGGTTCCGTTTCCCAGGAAAAGCCAACTCTGAGATTGAGAGCATTCAGGAAGTTTTTTCACGGCATGCTTTGGGGATTGACAATTGTGGAAAGAAAGGGAAGGAAGCAGGGTGAGCACTGAGGGAGAATTCAAAATGTGATGGAGTCTTGACAAAGGCTTCAGCTGACCCCATGGGGAGCTCTAAAACAGATATGTTCCAGAGTTGGAGTGCAGGGTTCTGGCCTTTATATCTCTGCATTGATGGGTCATTGAATGAAGATTGCTGACTCCTTTAACTGAGATATTTCTTCAGAGACTAATAGCCTAGGGCCATCTAGAGGCTGTGCCCCCTGCCCCACAGCAAGAGGGGGAAGGAGAAATCCTTCATTTTTGAAGCGGGTAGGGGCATTACAGTTTCTACTACATCAGATAAATCAAAATAACCTAATTTGTAAGTTTAGGTGGTGTAACATGGATCAGTGCTTAGAACAGTGCCTGGAATAAAATAGATACTATGGTAGTATTAGCAATTTTTTTATATAGCACTTTTCCCTCTCTCTGCTGAAAATATGGGTAAGCCAGCTGAATTTAAGTATCATGAAGGGATAGACATCCACCCTATGATTACCATGGTTGAAAAGGTTTTATAATAAAGCTATAATTGTTATATAATAATTCATTCATTTTCTCATTTTTATTTGATAAAGAATGAATAAAACAAGGCTGCTGGTCAGCACAATCTGAAGTTCACTGCTATTTCTGCCAGGGTGATGTAATCTTAACCCAAAGCAAAAGTATTTGACTTACTTATTGTCTGGTGGGCTTCTCAGAAACAAATGTGTGGTTCCCAATTCATATTGTGGAATTGATGACAATAGTGGACATATTCTCATTACTTACCTCCTTAGGATTCTGGAGTCAAGAGATGTCAAGCAAGTTGAACTAAATAACTTAATCCAAGACTCATTTTACAAATAACAAAGGTTGTGCCCAGAGAAATTAAGGGAGGATCTTTGCTCAATGCTGAAAAATGGAGAGCAAGGTAGTAGTGGGCTGAGCAAGAACAAGGCCAGACCAGACCCCATCCTTTAACCAAATGAAGAACATTTCTTTAAGCCCTGCATCTTTAGACGCTAGAGAAAGGATATTGTCTGAGAAGAATTGTGTTCTATTAAATATTGATTAAGCCTCTTTGAACAAGGAAGTAAATGTGGTAGATTCTGGAAAATAGAGATGACCAGCACATGAACCTTCCCCAAGATCTCCAAGTATAGAGACTAGGTTAGCAAGATGGGGCTTGAGTTGACATTAAGCCCACTCTAAAGCAAATAATCTCAGGACATAACTCTTTCACTTCTTTCTAATATTTTCTTGATATAGACACAAAATTCTACCTTCCATCCACACATTCTCCCCTCGCCACTCATTTTTCATCCATCCACTGTGCTACAACCACTCCCATATTCAATCCACTTACTTACCACCCACACACCATTCACCCATGCTCTATTCATTCACCCACCCACCATTCACCCATCCTTTCACCCACTTACCACCAAGTCTACATCCATACACCTACTCACCATCCATCTAATCACATGCTCACTATCTATCTACAAGCCACAACCCATCTATCCCTCTGTCTATCTAACACCCACCTAGCTATTCACTCACCAATCCACCTATCTCTTACTTACCTACCTGTTCTACCTACGACCTAATTACTCACCCATTCAAACACCGACACACCATTCATCCATCCACACGCCACCATCTCAGCATCCATCCATTCGTTTATATATCTGTTCAAGTCTTTATTCATTCAACACTTATTGAGAGATACGGTGGTGAGTAATTTCCAGTTTAGGTCTTCTGGACATTCACATTTTAACATATGAAAACAATAGCATTTGATAAACACTTTACTAAGGAAAAAGATCAGAAGTAATTAGTGATTAATACTTTCTGGTAGCATCAAAAAAGGATTTCCAGTTAAGAGGGCATCTGAGTTGGGGCTAGAAGACACTTTGGATTTCACCAGTCATTTCAGGCAGAGTGAACAGTGTGAACAAAGGCTTGCAGGGGCTTAAAAACACTCTCAAGTTTGGGGAGTGGTTGTAAGTAGCTGAGACTTAAGATGGTGGGAATGGGGAAAAGGTAGGTAGGAGAAGTGGTTAAATAAGCTATCTTGGACCACTTTTGAGAAAGACTTTGCATCCCATGTTATGGAGGTTGAATTTCACTCCAAAAAGCCAAAGTCATCCAAGTGTCATGACCATGATTTGTGCTTCAGAATAATTTTTGGTGATAGTCATTAAGCTGAGACAGAGGGAGGAAACAAGAGACAGAAAAACCAGTTGGAAGATGATTATATTATTTTGTATAGGAGATGACAAGGATCTGGCTGTGGGAGTAAAGAGGAGATGACAAAATTTGAAAATAATTTAGGTGGTTAGCTCATTTGCATTAATGGAACTGAGGTTTCTACCAGGGGGCACAAAATTGATGGTGAGGTCACTTGATCACATAGGGGCCTAAGCAGGAGGAACCAGATGGTGCAGCTAGAGGAGGAGAGAAGAAATCAGCTGTCTTGCCTGAGCAGCACCCAGCTGGATCTGGAATACTGGTGGCAGGTGGATATTCAGTCCAGAGCTCAGGGGAGGTGACTTTTGAGTAGTTGGCTTGGATGTGGGCATTAAGGCCATGTAGAAAGAGCAGAGAAACAAAATAGAATGCTGGGTAACATCAGCCTCTAGGGTGAGCAACAGGAAACACTTATAAATGAAGACCGAGAAAGAGTAATCAAAGAAAGTGAGGAAAGTAAAGTCTCAGAAGCCAAGAGATGAGAGGTTTGGGGAGGTTTTTTTTTTCATTAATATTGCATCATTTTGTGTGCTGCTTTTGTTATTATTAAACTTCTATTTTAAAAAAAATTTTGACTTATTGAAAATTTGGAAAAATAATTCAACTTTCTCATATTCCCTTCATCCAACTTCCATAATTTTAATGACTTGCATTGCTATAATATACTTATCAAAACCAGAAAATCAACATTAGTAGAATACAATTACTACATTACAGACTTCATTCCAAGTTCACCAGCTTTTCCACTAATGTTTATTTTCTGTGCTAGGATCTAATCCATAATCTTATTTTGCATTTAATCATGTCTTCTCAGTTTCTTCTAGTCATTGAAGAGAGGAATTTGAGGAGGAAGGAAAGGCTCAGGTCAAATGCTAAAAGATAAATCTGGAGAATGACTACTACAAAGATACCATTAGGTCTGATAACTGTTGGAGTCTATCTCAGTTACTACTGAAGCATAACAAATTAGCCCAAAATACAGTGCTTTAAAACGACAGCAATCACTTTATGATTCTTCACTGTTTGGAACTAGGCTCAGCAGAGACAGCTTGTCTCTGCTCTACAATGTCAGGGACTTATCAGAAAGAATTAAAGGCCAAGGGCTTGAATAATATGGAAGCATCTTCAGTCATATGTTTGGTGATTGATACTGGCTGTTGACTAAGACCTTAGTTGAGCAATCAGTCAGAGCACCTCCACATGGCATCTCTGTGTGGTTGCTGGACTGTGTTACAGCATGGTAGCTGGATTCCAAGAGTGACAATTTCAAGAAGACTTGGTGGAAATTGTCTTGCCTTTTATAATCTAGTCTCAAAAGTCACTTTTGCCTTGGTCACAGGCCTGCTCAGATTCAAGATGAAATAACAGAGACCTCATCTCTTGATGAAAGGAGTACCAATGTGACATTATAAGAAGAGCATGCCGAAGCATGGGAGACTTTGTTGTGGCCACCTTGGAAAAATAATCTGCCACAGAGTCTTCAGGTTTCAAAGACGTTGTGGGGGAAGAAGTCAGACTGAGAGGGCTACAGAATAAATAGTAATCAGAAAGTGAAAACAATATGTTGCATATTTTTGTAGATAACTTGGTATTGGAAGGATACAGAGAGCATTGAGGAGGAAGAGTGGGAAGCAAACATTTATTTTAGGAAGAAAGATAACTTGAATGTGTAGAGAAGTAGAGATTGAAAGATTAAATAGATAATTGATAGAACAAGTTCCCTGACAGAACCAAGAGACAGAATCATGCAGTTGTTGAGATAATGGGCACTGGACCCAAAAAGCCTGGGTTCAAATTCCCACTTGGCCAATCATTACTGGGTGGCCTCAAGTAAATTACTTCTCCTCTTTGCACTTCATTTTTCCTACCTTTAAAATGAAAGCAATAATAAAGCAAAGCTTTTATAGTTGTTATAAATATTAAAAAGGTAAAGTATTGGAACTGTGGCTGGCACAGAATGAATTGTTCACTACACATTAGCTACAGGTAGCTAAGAAGCAGGACAGAGGAGGATGCTATTCTGCACAAGGAAAAATGAGTTATTCTTGGAGAATAAAGGGGATATGTTTTTCAGAGACAAAGAAAAAACAGGAAGAGATAAAGTTTGAAGGCAAGGGGGTTGGAATCTTGAGAATTTATGCCTCAACTCTTTTGTCTTTGAATTAGGCTATTAGGGCACCTAACAAGAATGAAGAAGCTGAAGATAGGATTGTGAGCTTAAGGAGGGAAGAAAAGGAAGCAAATGACTTAAATAATAGAAGGAAGAAGATAGGGAGGGTAGTGTAGTGGGAGAATGGAGGATCCTAGGCTGGGTAAGAGAGAGCCACCCTTCATCCAAAGTTCCACTGAAATGGAATAAAATCAGTTTGCAATCTTTTTCTTGGATACGATTGCGAGATTTTCCCCAACAGAATGACTGCTATCAGGGAGAGAGAAACAGAGGTTTGGATTGATCCAGGTACTCAGGGGCAAAGACCAGAGGAGAGGGCACTGAGGATGCTGATAAGGCCACCAAGCTAATGATTGACAGTAGAATACAAAGCTAGTCTGATAAGGAAGAGGGAACAGTGTTTGCTGAGGAATGGGGAAAGGAGAGCCTAGAGGCCCAGTGGACACAAGAGACTTAGAGAAAGGAAGTGAAAGAGTAAGAGGACAAAAAACAGTGACCAGGAAAGGAAATTTCTGAGCTCACAGCTTTCACATGTACACAGATCTTGACCTTAGAGATGTCTCCAATATAATTTGCTGCAATCCTTGACTACTCACTTTGGTTTTGCCTTCACCCACTTCCTATCTGGCCTTTCTCATGAAGTCCCCATCTACCCAAACACATACACATGCACACACACATGCACACTCACACACACACAAACACACACACACATTTTCACTCAGGTTCTCTAAGATACATGTTATTGGGATTTCTGGCTAGAGTGGCCCACAAAATCCCAGGTGGCTGCTAACACTCAACAAAGAGAGAAAGGCTCAAGTGTGTGGAGGACAGTAAAGTAGCCCCCAGGGCTGAGACACTGAGAAATACTGGGTATGGTGGCTGACCCAGCCCCTTGGTGCCCCTGCGATCTGATATCTCAGTGTGTGAAATGGGGAGGGTTATTTCCATGTGAAATTTTCAAATCTGGTCACCTGGCACATCCTGCCCAGGTGGTGTTGATATAAAAACAACTTGAAAGCAAAACAAACCAGAAAAATGAAGATGTTCACATTTATTAAGCAAAGTGAACATTTTTTCTCTTCTAAAATTAACTCTTTGACAATCTTTCTTGGTGGTTGTCTGTGAGGAAAGGAAGGCAAGAAATAAAAAGTGGTATTGTTCAGATTCAGGGCATACTTCCCAGCATATGGGGTTCAGTAAGTTTCTGAAATTATAGAGTTCTTTGCATTATCTAAATAATAACAACTACAATAATAAAAATTCCCATTTATTGATAGCTTACTGTTTTCTAGGCACAATGACAAGCACTTTTTCCATATTCCATTTAATACTCATAACGCTCCTCTGAGATAGATGTTAAAATTCTCAATTTACAGAGGAGGAAACAAAGTTTAGATTAAATAATTTGCTCAAAATGAAACAGTAGCAATAAAATTAGGATTCGAACCCAAGATTATTCAATCCTCTAAATTCATGCTTATAATCATTATGGTATATGGAAAACTCTGAAAAGAAGAAAAATAATCCCTGAAGCAACAAGGTGACATGGTATTTGGTGTATTTTTATCTTCTTTTTTATATGTTTTAATTTATGTGCGTGTATGAATATGTAATTATCATATACTGCTTTGAGTACATTTCCCTCTTCTTTCCAGTTAACATTATGCGACGTTCTTTTTCCCATGGTGCTATCCAGTCTTCCTAGCCATCATTTTTAATGAATTCATAATTTTTCATCTGGCAAATGCACCACAATTTATTATATAAGTCTCTTGTAGCTGAAAGTTTAGATTTTGGTATTTGCGATTCTGCTGCTATTGCATTCCCAAGTATATAATGTTTTCCTCATGCATATGGTGCTTATGATCATTTCCCTAGACTAGATTCCTTTGGATAGAAATGGAATTGCTGAGTTTAGGCATATGCACATTTTTATAGATCTTAATTTGTATTTACCAAATGCCTTTCCAGCATAGTTGCCTTAATTGACGTTGTCATCAGCAATAATTTCACCACACCTTCAACAGCACTAGGTAAGTTTTTAGGCTATTTTATTGGAGGGAAATGGCACCTCATTATTTTAATTTGCAATTATTTTGTTACTAATGAGGCATGACATTTTTCTAAATGTTGATAAACTAGTCATGTTTTATCTTTGAAGAATTATTTGCCCAGGCTTTTCACCTATTGAAATATTAGCAACCAAGTGCTTGTCTTTCCTCCCCATTTTCTGATCTCTATGCAAAAAAGAACTTCATTGCAAATATTTTGTAAATATTGTGTGTATATATATGAGTTATACATAAACAAATATTTTTAACTTTGAAGTTAAACTGGTTGGACTTTTTGCTTTCTGGTTTGTTCTATCATTTCAACACATGGAAAGTTCTCCTTTCCCTAGAGAGGAATATACATTTCTATTTTCTTCTGTGTGTGTGTATATATATATATATATATATATATATATATATATATATACATACATATATATATACACACACACACACATATATATGTGTGTGTGTATGTAGAAGCCATATATATGTATATATAGAAGCCATATATATATAGAAGCCATATATATGTGTGTGTGTGTGTATATATATATATATATATATATCTTAAACATAGATAATTTGACAACAGCAAAACCAGAAAGAAACTAAATCATTTGGAATGATTTCTCTGCTAAATCTTTCCAAAGAGTTGATAGATTACATTATAAAATTGGGAAAAGTGTATTTCCCTTGTCCAGTCTTTGGTTAAAGGGCTGATAAACTGTGAAATGACTCAAAGGGAAACAGACAAAGGGCCTGGGTAGCCCATAAACTGGTCAATAAACCCTCCTCTCCCCAATGATTGACAGCTGCATATACAGTTTCAAGTTCCAAGTCAAGAACTTACTGAGAAGGCAGGAGAATACAGAGGTTAGTTGTTTGTCTTCACTTTTCTAGACTTCTCTGAAGAATTTGACTCTGTTGGACAATTTACAGAACCTCTCTTGATTTCCCTTACATCATCTCCCATTCTCCTCTGACATCTTTGACTATTCCGCCATCTCCTGTGCTGTCTCCCCTTATGTAGCCCACTCCTTTGATGTTTATTCTTCCTGGAATTTCTCTTCAGCCTTCTTTATTTCTTCCTCAGCTCACTTACCTTGAATGAATTCATCTGCTCACATGGCTTCAATTACCATCTACGTGCTGATGATTACAAAATCCACGTCCCTTCTGAGACCATCCAGCCAACTGTCAATAGGACATCTTCATCTGGAGGTGCCCACCTGTACTTCAAATCCATTAGATCTCAAATGAGCTCATCTATCACCACCACCACCACCACTACCACCACCACCACTGCCACAACCAAAACAGCCTCTTTCATTTATGTCCGGTGATACACTGACAGAGTAAAGGGCCTCCCTTTCCATCTGGTCTTTCAAAGTAAAAAACTTAGAGTCAAACACTCATGATTTTTCCACACTGTCTCCATCCAGTCCTTTTCAGTTTACATTCTTCAACCCTCTTAAATCCTTCTCTGCGAATTTTACCCATGTGCTGCCTCTTTTGTTTCTGCACTCAAGTGGACTGTTGCAGTAATGTTCAGACAAGCCTCTTCTTTTCACCTTCAGGGACCCACGTTCCTTGGCAAGACACACAGGGCTTTTATGATTAATCCCTTGTTTGCTTCCCGCTTCTTTTTTCCATCACTTATACCTCACACAGTAGTCAGGTGAATTGTGGTTCCTCCAACTACACCATGATTTTACACATTTGTTGTTCTTACTCCCTGTAATGCCATTCCTTGCTCCTGTTGTCTTCATTTCCAAGTCTTTGGTCTTCTTATCTCTACCATGCCTGGACTTCACATGCACTCTGTGAATATAGAGATGAGACCAAGACCCCCCTGACCTGCTCCTATCTCACTCATTCCCTTGAGGCTCATGTCTGGGAATAGATACATAATATTCTGTGAAGTTCACTCTAATAAAGGTGATGGTTGCTCTAAATCCAGGTTAGAAATCTGAATAAAGTCTTCTTTTGCTTTTTAGGGCTTATTTGGGGGCTGCTGACTTATGAGAAAGTCAAAGAAGAAAGTACAATTTGATTTCCATTTTTTAAAAAAGAAAACCCATGTATGTTTCATTCTTTCCACTTGGATGTTCTTTAGTATTCTTTGTAACAGTCTTTCTCCAGGGTGGCTTAGCTGAGCTATGTGGCTCTCACATAAGCTGCAAAGCCAGACCTGCATTTGCATACATAATCAGAATTGCCTGTCTGCACTAGTCTCTCCAGCAGGCAGATCACTTGGGAGAAGGTCTGGGCTGCCCCCATAGATGTAGGTGGCATCTTCCCAGCCAGAAGACACCTAACTACTCAAACAACACAGTTTTTGAATATCAACATGATCCCCATGTGGTCAAATTGGGCTACTGGATCCTGTGTTGATTACTCACTCCTATGACATTAATTGGGCACCTACTATGTGCAGAGCACTGTGTGGCTGTTGAGGTTCCTATCTTAGTTTGGGTTCTCCCAAAAGCAGACCCAAAATAAGGTCTAAGAGGCAGATAGTTTATTCAGGAAAATACCTAGGAGGCACAAGTGAGGGAAGAAAAATGAGACAGGAAAGGAGGAAAAGTCAATGACTGGTACTTTAATGAGCAAGTTACTGCTGTGAGTAACTGTAGTCTCCCTGAGGACTCTCTGAGGCACCACGTAGAATCTGCTGGGAATCCTCTCTCCAGAGGCCAGAAAGCCTGAGGCACCAATCCACCAACTGTCATCCCTAGGGCCCTTCACTCCTTTGGCCCCAAGGGTATTAACTCCCCTACACTTCAGGCTTGTACCTACTTGCAGCAGAGCTAATTCCTTAGGTGCTTAGGGAAACCCTGAGACCTGGAAGCTGAGAGAGGCAGGCTCTTTGGGTAGGAAGTCTTCAGTATGATTTGAAGTTTCCCATTGTGGTTGTGGGTAACTCAGGTGGGTCAAGGTGATATGTGCCAAGGTGATACAGAGCAGGACATTAAAGAGGTGTGCTCCAGATGGAGAGATGAAATTAAGTATAATACCTCTACTCTTAAAGAACTCATCACCTATTGGAAAGACAAGTGGACCAACAATCTAATCATTAGCTGTTGGGATGGACAAGCCCTGGCTTAGAGATCTATACAAACCACATGGTAGCATGTAATTCACCCTGGAGAGGTGGAAGATCAGTGATGTCTTCCAGGAGCACATGATATTTGAGCCAATACTGAAGGATGCATGTTCTTCTGGCATAGAATGAGGAGTGATAAACTTCAGGAAGCACAGGCAGCAATTCCCAAGTGTGCAAAGCGTGTAAGAGACAGGCTGCCTGGTGTGGTCAAAACTTTGGTTGCTCTATAGGGAGCAGTAAGGAATCTGGCCAGAATGTAGGCAGAGGCCAGATTGTGCAGGAAGTTGAATATACCAGAATGAGGCATTAGCATTGCAGCCCCCAAAATGCAATGGGGGCCCACCAGTGTTTCAATAGTAACTTGTTTTGAGCTTTAGAAAGCTCACTCAGAGAGCAACTTAGAGGATGGGTTGAATGGTGACAGGTGAAATTGGTGCCCAAAGACAATGATTAGGAGACATGCCAGTCAGACTCTGGGCAGGAAACAGATGGCATCCTCAAAAAGAATGGAAAAGTTCCCAGATACCAGAGAGTCACCTAGCTACAGAAGAGGGCCACTGGACAGGAACTGTGGACTTGGGTAAAGGAAAGCAACAAAGGCCAACATTACCCTGGAGAGAAAGAGGAGGGAGCCAGGGGAACTCATTCTCTAACCTTTCCACCTCTCTACACTTGTAGCTCTTGCCAGAGATGGCCACTGGCCAAACCCAACCAGAAGCCAGATTACAGGACTTCCCATTTGATGCATCCCACAGGGGCCAGCCTTTTGGGGCTCAGGGCAGGGAGAAGCCCAAAGGGTAGGTATGAAGAGGTAAACAGGATATCCATCTCAGGAAGTCCCTACAATTGGCCAGGCCAGAGCTGACAGCAGGTGAGCTCAGTGATGAGATCATGAGGTTTGAGGAGTTACTCTGGTGGAAGTGGTGAGTGATATGAGGACACCAGGCTGAAATACCTGCTTTTAGAGGATTATTTCTTGGGTTCCAGTCTCCTTCTAATACGCACATACTTCCGAGGGGTCTAAGGATTTAGCTTCATTATTAAATGGAGTATTGATGGCTAGTAAAGGCAAAGCCAGAATGAATCTTGGCATAAAAAAAAAGTTTGTGGGGAGGAGCCACCATAGATCTCCATGAAGCCATGTTGGAACCTTGGTAACTACAGGGCAATGGGAGAGGAAGGTAGACAGCACAACCCTGGGGACAAAAAGCTAAGAAAAGAGAGTATAAGAAAACTCTGGAAAAGAACTTATCCTGGGCTGCAAGTACCAAAGACAGATCTTATCCAGGAGTTTGTAGGATCACACAGCAAGAAGCCAGCTTCATGGAAACCCATATGCTATACACACAATGTCTACTGCCATACATACAGGGAGCACACAAAGATAACCCTTTTGTATTAGTCTGATGGGCTGCCATAACAAAGTGTCACAAACCGAGTGGCTTAAACAACAAGAAGGCATTGTCTCACAGCTCTAGAAGCTAGAAGTCCAAAATCAAGATGTGGCAGTGACATGATCCTTCTGCAGGCACAAGGGAAGGATCTGTTGTTCCATTCCCCTCTCTTAGCTTCTGATGGTTCCTTATCTGTGGCAGCATAACTCCAAACTTCACGTGTGTCTATCGCTGTGTCCAAATTTCTTATTTTATAAGGATACCATTCATATTGGATTGGGGCCCACATCAATGACCTCATCTTTCTTAACCATGTGTAAAGACCCTATTTCCAAATAAGATCACATTCCAAGGTACTGGAGGTTAGGATATATCTTTTAGGGAAACACAATTCAACTCAAAATGTCTCCCAACACTTACATAAAGTTGTTGTGACCTACTTCTCCCTAAGTCAATTTTTGTATGGGGTACAAGGAGTCTTCAAAGATGTCGAGAATATTGACCCAAAAGTCCTTTCTAGGTCCACAGAGCATAAGAATGCCATGAGTCACAGAGAAACGATTCCTTCCTGGAGGGCTCCAAGGGAATTTTTTAAATAGACAGACACAAAATGTGCACATAGAGATCCACAATTGAATTTCAAATATCCAGAAACTAGAAGAGTAACATGGTACCATATATTAAACACTTGAGTCACGAAACAATGTCTGAGCTTGAATTTTCCCCAAGCAGACACTGAGACAAGGATTAGGTGCATTAATTTATTTGAGAGGTGATCTAATAGGCACTGTAAGGGAGTGGAGCAGTGAGAAGGAAGGGAGGAAAGCCCATAAAGGAGTAAGCAAATGAGTGTATTACCCAGGTGGGCATCCAGGGCTCAGAGCCTCTGGAGGCCTCTGAAAGATTATGCGGAGCGTGCTTGGGTGTGAAAGCTGAGGTTTCTATTCATTTACTCTCATCCCTCACTGGTGGAGGGATCCTCCAGAGCCAAAGAGCACTCAAGCAGAAAAATACAGGAAGCCACAAGCTGAATGGGAGATGATTGCAGTTACCCTTCAGAGTGAGACACAGGCATGTGGGTACGGCACCAATAGCTTCTGCTGTCCCAAAGCATGACACTTGAACTTCAGCATAGAAATATCATGTAGATATTATTACCCCCACTTCATAGATAAGGAGACTAAGAGGACTCAAAAACATTCTAAAATTCACAAGTTAGTAAATAGTCTATCCAGAATTACAACCCATCTCTATATGCTTTTAAGCCAATATTCTTAACCACAAAACTATGACTGCTCAATTAATGTCTTTTGTGTTATGTTACTCTAAAAACATAAGATTTTTTTTCCTGAGTTGTGTCAGGAATTAATGCTGACACAAAGTAAATACAATGTAGAGGCACAGTGATTCCTGGCAGACAGCTTATGCCCTAAATGCCACTCTTTTGAATGTGAGCTTATTTCTCTGGGTTTCTCCATAAAATGCACTGACATTTGTTTCTGGGGAGATGTACTGGCAAGGAGAGGCCCCTACCCAGAGCCCCTCCCGAGGCCTATCATAGGAGTGTGGCTAGATGTTGGGACAGAGAGATTCAGCAGCCACACTCAAGTTCCAGTGTCCTTGTGGTCCTCAGCTTTTGTGGACTCTCCCATTTCCAGGCATGCCTTTGCCTGCCTGTTTCCAGCTGTTCACAAGGCCTGGAGCAGTGGGGAAACCCTGCCCAAGGGCAGCTTAAGTATCTCACCACCTACAGCTGTGATGACATTCTCCTCTAGTTAGGGTGGAGTGACAGTGATAGATTAAACACGCCAATTAAATTAGATCCTATTTTAAAGAGCTCGAGCTGGATTTACTTTTAATTATAGTGCTGTGCTCACTGATGAGGTATTGTCGGGGACTTAACAATTGGTTGATTGTGCATCGAAGTTTTCAGAGTGCAGTTTTTGGAGAGAGACCATAGTGGGGGTGGAGCAGGAGAGCTTTCTTCCTAAGGAGCTCATTGGGATAAGACAGAGGTAGGGAGCAGAAAGAGAGAGAGGGAGGGAAGGGAAGATGTACTGTCTCCACTGAGAATCCATCTCTCTTCTCTTTGTTTTCTGCTTTATGAGTCCTGTTTTATTTGGAGATTCAATGAGCCCAGCACAGGGTAGAAAATGAGCCAGAGGCCATGGACTCATGCTGGCTTGGAGCCCCTCCTACCTCTGCCCCACCTGACTGAATGTATTACCTAGCCCAAAGTAACAAACATGTCCAAGTCTGTTTCCTTTCAGTGATTCATTAATTCATCTCAACAAGTATTTATTGAGCTTCTAGAATGCACTGGGACTATTCTAGGTGTTGGGAATAGAGAAGCCGGAAGAACAGGAAAAAAGATCTCTGTCCTCATGCAGCTCACATTCTATTGGTGGGGGTAAAATGGAAGGCAGTAAGTAAACATGTTACACAACATCAAGTAATGACTAACGTCTGGAGGAAAATAAAACAGGGCAAAGACGTTATAGACAGGAGATTCTATTTTAGACAGTGATCAGGGAAGGTCTCTCTGAGGGTGACATTTGAGAAAATTCCCAAAGCAAGTGAGGGGCTGAGCCATGTGGACACTGGAAGGAACAACATTCTAGGACAAGGTTGAACACAATGCAAAGACCTTATCCTTGGTCAGGTGGTGTTCCTGACGCCTCCTAGATCCTCTGTCATGCTAACGGCTAAGCCCTATCCATGTGATCTCTTCTCTCCATCTTAAAAGATACAGGTTCTTAGATCTTTGTGATCATCCTACTGGAGTCCGGTCACCAGAAATACTGATCTACAAACATTTCTGGCTCAAGGAGGGAGTGCAGTTCCCATCCATTGATTAAGTGATAAATCTTGGCTGTCCCCCTTGCAGTTACTACATTTGGGACCCGGTGTTATGGGTGAACAATTTTCCAGTAAGCTAGCATTAAGTATTTACTTTTGATACTGTTAACCAGGGTGTGGTAACCTGATCAAGGAGATGCTGTTAACCAGGGTAATCTTATGAAGGATGTACTAATGGCCAACTGTTAACCAGGGTGTGGTGATCTGCTCAGAGATGTGCTGGTGGCTATATAAACTGCCTCTTCTGGGAGCCTGGGGCTGATCTCCTCTAACCCTGCGTGGTAGAGAGTCAGTCGCCAGCCGGCTAATAAAGGCTCACGATTCATCTCAATTGGCTCCGTGGGTCTTAGATTTGATCGCACCACAACGTTTGGAGGCCCCGGCGAGATATCTCCAACGGGGAGATCTTCTAAGACCCACGACCCTGGCCGCCTTGGGCGAGGACCTGCCCTGTTTAGGGGCGGCCACCGAGAGACGTTCCTCAGCCCCAGACGCCAGGTGGACTCGCCCAGGAGGGCAGGTGGACAAAAGGTACAATTCTGTAACAATTGGGCACAAGTCATCTGGAGCAGCTTCACCGGTGAGTCAGACTGCACTACAGGTATCCAAGTTTCTGGATATCTGTTGGGGAACTAGTGGAAGGCTGGAAGCAGCAATACTTCCCTAGTTCGGTCAAGGTCTGAGACGTCAGACTTGACTTCTGGTACTACAGGTATTCAGGTTTCTGAGTATCTGTCTGTCTGTGAGCTTTAGGGTACATCTAAGTTTTAGCTTAGACCTGTCTGCCGGTAAGCCCTAGAGTTCATCTAAGCCTCCACTTAGACCTGTTCCTGTCTGTGGGCCCTAAGAACTAGTGGAAGGCTGGACGCGGCACAACTTCCCGAGTACGGTCAGGTCTGAGACGTCAGATCCTGACCCAGTACCTGCCTGATATGCTAGCATTTTGTGTTACTTGTAGTCTGTTTTGTCTGTCTGTATTGTGTTTGTCGGCCCAGACTGGTTAAAATGCACTGTTACCTTCTTATTGCCTTGGCTTTCATAAGCATACTCCATATATCGATGTGTGGTATTTTAATTCTTTTCTTAGATCTGGCCTCCGTGGCCCCGTCCAATTGGACCCTAGGTCAGTAGCTGATCCTAGCCCTGGCTTATTTGGCTTTCGTGGGGGTCTTGCCTGTCTTTATTAACATGAGTCAAGCTTCTTCCTCGAATCATCCTACCCCCTTCAATGCCTCCTTAATCATTTTAAGGATTTCAGGAGACGAGCCCATGCCTACGGAGCCAGTGTTACTCCCTTTGACCTTCAGAGGTTCTGCCAGTTAGATTGGCCCACATTTGGAACAGGGTGGCCATTGGAAGGGTCACTCAACCTGCAAATAGCCTTTCTGGTGCGGAATATTATTTACAGAAATCTTGGCCACCCTGATCAGGCTCCATATATTGATGGGTGGATCGATATTGTTTCTGATGCCCCCAAGTATCTGAAGGACTGCCACAGCGGAAAAGAATCAAAGACGACTTCCAAGTCTGTCCTTCTCTCTACACCAAAGGAGCAAAAAGAGAAACCGTCCGGACAAAAAGGCCTAACCCTCTTTACCCTGTCTTACAGGCACCCCCTGAGGACCCTGAGATCACTAGTCTTCCCCCTTACGCCCCTTAAGACCTGGTCCTATCTCCATCTAACAGGGAGGCAGAACCCCTCCTGAGTCCTCCCCATACCCGCACTGGGGTTGTGTACTCATCAAACCGGGCAGCAGTCCTGGCCCCTCTCCAGCAATTGGCTCCCCTAGTTGGTGGAGAAACTCGGAGGCCATTCATGGTCTATGTCCCTTTCTCCACCAGCCATCTGTACAATTGGAAACACCAGAACCTCTCATTCTCAGAGAAACCCCAGGGATTAACCTCTCTCCTAGAGACTATTTTCTTTACCCACCAGCCGACCTGGGACTACTGTCAGCTACTCCTCCAGGTCCTGTTTACCTCAGAGGAGCAGGAGCAGATCCTGAGGGAGGCTGCGAAAGTGGTATCAGAGCCCAGTGGGCAGCCTTCCACTGACCCGACCCACATCCAACATGTTCTCCCGAACACCTGTCCGCCTTGGGACCCCAATACCGACCAAGGTAAGGAGGCTCTCCAACGGTATCGTCAGCTTCTGCTCCAGGGCCTCTGGTCTGACGGCCGATGACCCACTAACTTATCTAAGGTAAGCGAGGTCATCCAAACTAAGGATAAGTCGCCGGCGGCGTTCCTGGAACGACTCTTAGATTCGTACTGGTTATATACCCCTATTGGCCTGGAGGACCGTAATAATAGGAAGGCTGTGAATTTAGCCTTTGTCAGTTAGTTGGCCCCAGATATTAGAAAGAAATTGCAGAAGATGGAAGGGTTTGAAGGAAAGAACCTATCTGAGCTGGTCAAGATAGCCCAATGAGTATTCAACAATAGAAATGAGGTAGATATAGCACAGACTAAGAGGATGACCAAGGTCCTGTTTACAACCATGCAAGAAGCCCAGCCAAAGGGACCACCAGGAAAAGGCAGAGGCCAAGAACAGACACCCAGGGTGGACAATAGACCCAGAAGAGTCGTATTAGAAAAGGACCAGTGTGCATATTACAAGAAAAAGTGACATTGGAAGAATGAGTGCCCTGAAAAAGGACAAGACCCCCAGAAGAAGGCCCCCCTCGTCCTTTTCAAGGATGCAGAATGAGGAGGTCAGGGCTCTTACATTATGAGCCCCCGGGAGCCCAGGATAACTTTAAAGGGGTCCTGACACAGACCCTAGGGCCCTGGAAGTGACCAGTTGCATACCTCTCCAAGAGACTGGACTATGTGGCAGCAAGATGGCCTGACTGTTTGAGGGCAATTGCTGCCACTGCAATCCTCTCTAAGGAAGCCCTAAATTTGACACTAGGGCAGACCCTCCAGATTATCGCCCCACACACAGTTCTTCACAGCCCACTGGACCGGTGGATTTCCAACACTCGGATCACCCAGTATCAGGTCATGCTTCTCAACCCGCTTCACATATAATTCCTGAAAACTACAGCACTCAACCCAGCTACCCTACTGCCTGACAATGCCAATCCTTGCATGACCGCCTTGAGGTCCTAGAGAACGTCACCTGCACCAGACTGGACCTGAAAGACAGCCCTTGGCCAAATCCAGACACTACTCTATTTACAGATGAGAGTAGCTTCGTCTCAGAAGGAGTCAGATATGCCGGGGCTGCAATGGTTACCACTGAGACTGTCATCTGGGCACAAGCCCTAAGCCATGGCACTTCAGCTCAGAGGGCTGAACTAGTAGCAGTGACTCAAGCTCTGTGGTGGGGTACAAACAAGACTGTTAACATCTACACGGACAGCAGGCATGTCTTTGCCACGGCACACGTACACGGGGCATTAATAAAGAGGAAATACTCGCCCTTCTTGAGACAATTTGGCTGCCAAAGAAAGTGGCAATCATCCATTGCCCAGGGCACCAGAACTCAAGCTCTGAGACAGCAAAAGAGACTGCCCAAAAACCAGTGGGGCCAATTGACATTCTGCCTAACCTACCACCCAGAGTGCTAATGGACACCCCTACCTACACTCCAGGGGAAATTGAACTATGCAACAAGCTGGGAGGCAAATTAGAATCTTCTGAGTGGGTTAGGGTCCTGGACAGCTGCATTGTAGTACCTGAGGCCTTGAGCCGAGACCTTATAACCCAGGTTCACCAGAGCACTCACTTGGGAGGAACCAAGTTAACTGAACTATTTCAAAGAGACTATTACATTCCGGGGCTGCAACAAATGGCCAAGCAGATATCAGCCTGGTGCCACATCTGTGCACAAGTGAATCCAGGGCCCTTCAAGGAAATACAAAAAGAGACGAGACTTCATGGACAAGCACCGGGGGAACATTGAGAATTGGATTTCACTGAGGTCATCCCGGGAAACTTCAGATTCAAGTACTTGCTTGTGTTCCTAGACACCAACTCAGGATGGACTGAAGCCTTCCCTACAAAGCAGGAGACTGCTCAGGTAGTAGCAAAGAAATTAGTCTCAGAAATAGTGCCTCGATTTGGCCTGCCCATAACACTGGGGTCCGACAATGGCCCAGCGTTCATCGCCCAGACCAGCCAATCTCTAGCAAAGGTGTTAGGGATCAATTGGAAATTGCATTGCATTTATAGGCCTCAGAGTTCAGGACAGGTAGAAAGGATGAATAGGACCTTGAAAGAAACCTTAACTAAGTTCAAGCTGGAAACTGGTGAAAACTGGGTGAGTCTCCTCCCCTTTGCCCTTTTAAGGGTATGGTGCACACCCTATTGTAAAGGCTTCACACCTTATGAAATAATGTTTGGAAGACCCTCACCTCTCTTCCCCAAGTTAGGGGAAGAAAAGCTAACAGAAATTCATAATTTTTCACTGCTTAAATTTTTGCAAGCTCTCTCTCTCGCATGACAGGAGACCCACCAACTGGTCTCTGCCACCAGAACAGCTGCTCAGCATCCAGTCCAGACACACAACCACACTCCAGGTGATTGGATCTGGGTGAGAAAGTTACAGTGTGCTTCTCTTGAGCCCTGCTGGGACAGACCTTTTCCTATCATCCTCACAACACCCACCGTGGTCAAGGTAGCTGGACGCCATCATTGGATTCACCATACCAGAATAAAGGCTGCATATCCACCACAGACATCAGAACAATGAACCCAGCGTCAGACAGAAGACTCACTAAAAATAAGACTGTCAAGGGTCCAGTCTGGACAATCTTGATTCTCTCTATTCTAAAATGAGGGGGTCTTTGTATGGCTTTAGATGAGACCTGGATCTACTGTTCAATGATTTGAATTCCCCTAGAAAACCAGTGGGGAATGTTATGGGTGGACAATTTTCCAGTAAGCCAGTATTAAATATTTACTTCTGATTCTGTTAATCAGGGTGTGGTAATCTGATCAAGGAGATGCTAACACCAACTGTTAACCAGGGTGTGGTGATTTGCTCAGGAATGTGCTGGTGGCTATATAAACTGCCTCTTCTGGGAGCTCGGGGCTGATCTCCTCTAACCCTGCATGGTAGAGAGTCAGTTGCCGGCCAATTCATCTCATTTGGCTCCGTGGGTCTTGGATTTGATCGCACCACAACACCAGATCTTTGTTACAAGAAAGGAGGGAAGTCTATGGCATGCCACCCTGAACAAGCCTGATCCCATCTGATCTCAGAAGCTAAGTAGAGTCAGGCCTGGTTAGTACTTGGATGGGAGACCACTTAGAAAGACCAGGTGCTGTAGGCATAAAAAATAAAAATTAAAAAATAAGGGATTGTAAACTGACAAGGTCCTTGCGATCTGTGAGGTCAACCAAGGGTTGCCTCAAAAAAAAAGGAAGGAAGGAAGGAAGGAAGGAAGGAAGGAAGGAAGGAAGGAAGGAAGGAAGGAAGGAAGGAAGGAAATAAGTTTGGAATAAAAACCCACGAGCCAAGTATACAGGTGCACAGTTGTACCTGGAAAGTACCTTGGACCTTAAATTCAGACGCTTGGGTTGGGGTTCCTGTTTTTCCTTCCACTAACAAATCAAGTGAATTTGGGCACATTTCTAACCCCCCTAACCTTAATTTTGTCATCTGTAAAATATTAAATGAGTCCATTGTATTAGACCTCCAGTACCTTATAACTAAGGATTGGGAGCAGGGAGGTAGGACAATGAGAATTGGGCAATTATGAAAAGAGAAATGGAAAAGATCTAGGAAGTGATCATAGAAGCCACCAGGCTTAGCCCCTGGGCATCAAGAGTTTTTAGAAATCTTAGTCTTCAGCTTAGAAGTGACAGCCCCATTACTGGCTTGGGTGACAGAGAAGCTGTACCCCTGACTCAGTTTGGGTCTCTAAAAGCAAAACTGATATCAAATTCAAGAACAATCAATTTGCTTGACAAATTATCCCAGAACATACTAGCGGGCAAAGTGAGCATCATCAAGTCAGTTGCCACTAGTGAGACACTGCGACTCTGTGTAGAGAACATGTCTCAGAATTCTCCTACCTAAGAGCAGGGAGCTGGGGCATTTGTACACTCGGTCCTATCTGTCAATGGTTAAGGGTTGCTCTGGGAGAAATGTTAATTCTTTGGTACTTCTGACCCTCAACTGTAGCAGGCAAAGTACATGTCTAGGCTTGGGAAAGCCCTGAGGCAAAAGAATGAAAGAGGTAGTGGTTGAAATTTGGGTAACTTTCATTTAAGTAAATATGGGTAAGACTCTGACAGCAGGACTCATACTGCCCCCCAAATAGGCAGCACCTGCCCAGATCAGCTTTGTAGGCAGGAGACCTCAAACTTGGGCTCCAGACCCACACCAGAGAGGGGCACCTCTCAGCAGCAGGTCCAAGATCCACACCCATGTGTTCAGGCCTCTGGCCTTTGGGAATTAACAACAACAAGAACCAGGAAAGGGAAGCTGAACTGTGAGAGACTGAACTTAGTGTCCTTATGATGCTTAGTGTGCCATGGGAACACCATGTGCTCAGCCCCTCAGATAGTAGATGAGCTTGGAAAATGGAGATGTCTCTGCTTCATGCCCTCTGTGGGGAATGCCAGTCCCTGACAGGCAAAACTGGCTGCCGGTATTACTATGGCAACCAACAAGAACTGACCCAAGGACCTTCTAGTGATAAAAGAAATGGAGCAGTGACTGGGATCCCAGGGAATGTACTTCTATGGCATGTGTTAGAGTCAAAGATAGTTGTTTTTTCTTGCTCTTGACATAGTATTGTGACCCATATTACACACACACACACACACACACACACACACACACACACATTCTGCCCTCACCTGGTTGGGACTTGTGAAAACACCTGTCACAATGTTGTGCCATGTAAGTAGGAACATGTGGGTGTCTTCGTTTTTCTCTCCATAAAATGATTCAGATGGTACCAGTTCCTTGGCCTCCACTGTGGGAGGCAGCAAGAGCTGACACAAAAAATGCCTTGGAGGCATTTGGAGCATCTTGAAAGAAAGAGGTTGTTAAGAATTCCTGTTATAAAATGCTACCGTTTCCCTTTTCTTTTTTAATTTGAAGCTTTATGAGTTTCAAAACTGCATTTAAGGTATTTCAAATGAGCGACTCTTCTGAGACACAAGCCATCCAGAGCCACTGACCACAATGTTAAGGTAAAAATAAAATGCAAATTTAAAAGATGTGCTCCTAAGTTATGGCCGGATTCCGGGCTGGATCTTAAAAGTTTCCTTTCCAGCTAGCTTCCTGTGCTGACCCCCAGGCTCACTTAGCTCTAGGCTGCTGCATATTCTTTGCCATTAGATATTGAAAACAGGAAATTAAGGGGCATATTGGGGGATGGTATAGCTTGAAACAACTTCAGAGAACAAGCTGATGAAGTCACAGATCTTTTCTCCTTGCCTTTTTCATGTTGGGTTTCTTTAAAGATAAAGTAGTGAATCAAAATATTCTGCCTTTTTTTTCAAGATGGAAGTGGAGTATGATTTCTTTAATACCCCCCTTCCCTCTCAGTGTTTCCAAAGATAACCAGATGAGAGAAATGCTTCGATTCTGTGCATGTGCATGTGAAATGTAATTACAGGGCAATTTCCCCATCTTGGTCCCCAAGGGCTAGGGAAAGATCAGGAAGAGGGATGAGGCTTGGGATGGAGAGGAGGCAAGTAGCTATTGGGGCCTCGTGTTGTTTTTGCTGCTGATGATGTTAGTGTTGTCTTTTTGTTTTATTAAGGTAGCACTCAAGCCTGAGGGGATGTTGTAGGTCCATGGCTGGTTTGTGCTGTAGAACTAAAAGAAGATGACTGTCAAAGCTGAAAGAAAAGGAAAAATGTTGTGTGTTTGGGTCCCGCCCATGAGATGCAGGTACACTTGGAAGGAATGCCAACCCAGTTGAGCATTTTCCTAAGTGTCAGTTCCCCCAGGCTGGACTAGGTCGGATGGCAGTATTATACTGACAATGGCTTGAAGCAGCTCAGGAAGACAAATGTGAGATGTGGCCAAGGCAGGAAGGCAGGCATCCCAGCCGGCCACTCAGGTCTGAGGGGATGAGGTGAGAATGATAAGCTATGAGTGCAGACATTAGGGGAGCAGAGAAGGTAGGAGGCATGGCTGGGACAGCTCAGGGGGAGCAAAGCAACTAAAGACAGGCTTTGGGACCAGCAGACCTCAGTTCAAATCCAGCTCTGCCATAGTTATGTGGTAGACCGCAAGCCTTGTTTATTTTTCCCCCTAAAATTGGCCAATCCCCGTACCATGGGATTGTTATGGAGATTAAACAAATTAACTTTTTAAAAATGTGCTTGAGGCTGAAAACTATGTAAAGTGCTATAAGGATATATTTATATAGTTCCAGAAAAATCCTGCTGAGAGGGGGGAGCCTGCCAGTTTAAAGAGAAAACGTGAAGGTAGATGTTAAGTTTATTTATGACCTTAGTGTGCCATGGAAATACTTATTTAAGCCTCTATGGCCTTTTGGTGAACCTAGAGAACAATTTACATCTGGCAAAGAAAAAACCATTATGATCAAGAGATTCTGGGCTTGTGAGCTATTTGGGCCAACCAACAGGGAAAGAAGGTCCCTTGACTCTCTGGAGCAGTAGACACCTAGTCTTGGCCCTGCCCCACCCTGCCAAAGGTTATGGGTGTAGGGCAGGCCCTACAGGGATCAGGCTTCCCTTTTGAGATGATTAACAAAGAGGAACTTGCAGGAAATTAAATAATAAGAAGGGATCAGATCTTTGGGGTGAGGGATGGTAAAGATAATATATAGTAGGGTTTGAGGCAGGTAATGGGGTTATACAGTGCACAACCTGCAAGAAACACAGAGAATGGCTGTTTCAGGTTTGATTTCACGTGCAGCCCAAAAGAACTGAAGGGGTGTTGCCTTTCTTCCACAGAAAAGTTCAACTTATAAGGAAAAGCATAGGCCACAGGTCATGTGCTTGTCCCAAAAGTAAGAAAAAAGGTGAATTAGTGTCCCTGGGAGAGGAACTCAGCAAATAAGTTTGCCATTCTCCCACAAACCCCAACACCTTTCCTGGGGGCACCAGCATGGGAGGAAGGCTCCTCCAAATATTCTCCCATCTCTGTTCATGGGTCCCATGTTCCCACCTCCTTCCATGTCCCAGACTCTGGGGAGCTCACTTCTGATTAGGACAGAGTCTCTCCTATGTTCACATTCACAGATGGGTATTGGCCTTTGAAACCCCCTTCCAGGTGAGTGGAAGCTTCCAAGCGAGACATTTAAATGAACTTTCTCCAGGTATCTTGGAACAGCTTGGCATTCCCATTAGACTCCTGGGTGGCAGTGGAGTGATTAGTAGCCTTTACATGCAACTCGTGAATTTAGGATGCCTCTACTACTCATGCACAGGAGGAGCCAAGATGGCCTTTCAGTGGAAGGGGCAATGGGTTCCATTCTCTTCATCAGTGATTCTCGTCCATGGCTGCTCATTGGAGTCATGAGGAAAACTAAAAAAATAATTCTACGTCTAGGTCCCACCATGAACCGATGGAATTAGAATTTCTAAGCATGGAGTCTAGGCATCTGTATTTCTTAAAATCTCCTCTGGGGAACTATAATGAAGAAGGTTGAAAAATTACTACTCTAAGTGACTCCAAGTAGCATCTCACATTCCCTCTGTGGGCCTCAGTTTACTTATTAGCAAAACAAGGGAGTTGGACTTCTGGATAGAGAGGAGATTGATAGATGATGGATAGATGATAGATGATAGATAGATAGATAGATAGATAGATAGATAGATAGATAGATAGAAAGATATAGAGAGATATAGATATAGAGATATAGAGATATATCTCCTGTTCTAATATTCTGCAACTCTGTGACTAAGCAGCAGGTAAGATACCTACATACATACATTCATGAGTACAAGGCAATCAAAACACACACACATACTCACACTTACACATTCCTCTCCTGCTCTATTCTACAACTTTCTTTTTGTTCCTCTTAATGTACAGAAATCTTTGATCTCAACTACTCCTCTCAACCTGCCCTTCCTTCCCCCCCAAAAAAAGACTGTCAGAAAATTCCAGAAACATTTTAGATAGAAGACCAAAAGTCATAAGTTTGGAACCAATAATGAGAAAGTGAATTTTCTAAGATAACTGAAGGGGTACACATCGGTTCCCAGCCTGGAAGTGCTCTGGTGGTCTCCTCGAATCCCTTGGGTTTTTCCTGAGGAAAGAATTCCAGAAGGTAAAGTTAGTTGTCCAAGGAAATTCAGGTAGTTAGCCACCTAGTCAGAGAAAACTCAAGGTTTAAGTATGGCCTAAGGACCTTCTGCACCAGAATGGCCCAAGTAGTGGCTTAAAATGCATGTTCCTTGGTATCACCACAGATTTAATGTGTCAAATTTCCCTGGTATGCATGTGGAGGAAGAAATATGATTTTAAATGTGCTCCTCTGGTAATTCTAGAACTGTTCTGCACTCCACCATCCTAATAACAAGGAAACAGATCCAGCATGCTGGAGGCCAAGTAGTCCAGGGGTACTCATAGCTACCTTTTCCTTTCAATTCTGAGACCTAAGACAAAGGTTGGGCTCATAAGGCTTGGTGGTTGGAAATGCTCAGTGTACATTACTCTTTCCTGAAGAACTGGGTGGCTCAATGGTAGGAGTCGAGGAGGCAGTGATGGGAGAAAACTGACCCAACTGTGACCCAAACCTTGTAACTAAATGGACAGGCTGAGGCCACATGGCCATTACCCCAACCTCCTCCCTCACCAGCAGCCCCCTGGAGGAGTGCCTCCACTGACAGGAACCACAGTTAGCATCTGCAACCAGCCTGTCAAGGAGGGCAAGGCTGAGTTTAGGGGTATAGCCACAACAGTGGCAAGGCCAGATTGCAATCTGAGTCAAATTGGATGCCATTCACTCTTTTGTGTCTCAACAGATGTTAGATCTGCAGTCTTTTGATCATGCCCTGACTATAATCTGTCAATGAATTTCAAGTTCAAGGGTTTGCTCAGCACAAGGCTTTCTGCCAGCCACTTCTTTTGCAGAAGTGATTTGTAAAATAATCATAGGTAGCATGAACCAAGTGCTTACTATATACCAGGCTCTGTGCTAAATGTTTTCCCGACATTTTCTTGTTTGATCCACATGAGTGTGGTAGGCAAAATAATGGTCCCCAAAGATGTCCGTGTCCTAATCCACAGAACCTATAAGTATGTCACCTCATATGGCAAAAGGAGCTTTGCAAATGGGATTAAGTTAAGGACCTGGAGATAGGAAGGTTAGTCTGGATTGTCTGAGTGAGCCCAGTATGATCACAGGAGTCCTTACTAGAGAGAGGCAGGAGATCAGAGTTAGAGAAGGAGACATAAAGATAGAAATAGAGTTTACAGAGAAGAGAAGATGCTCCACTGTCCGCTTTGAAGATGGGGGAAGAGGCTGTGAACCAAGGAATGCAGGAGACCTCTAGAAGCTGGAAAAGCAAGTAAACGGTTTCTCCTCCTAGAGCCTTGAAAAGGAATGTAATACTGCTGACATCTTGATTTTAACATGGAGATACCCATTTTTGGCTTCTGACCTCCAGAACTGTAAGCATGTATTGTTTTAAGCCACCGTTTGTGGTATTTTGTTACAGCACCAATAGGAAACCAGCTCCCAACTCATAGATGAGAAAATGAACTATCTGAGTGGTAGGGAAGTCACTCAAGGTCACACTGGTGGTAACATAGTCAGGATCAGAACCCAAACTTGTCTACTCTTAAACTCTGCGATGTTTTAAATTCTACCACTACATCCTTAGACTTCTTTCATTCATGCACTTGCCTCTTGAATGCTAGTCTCTGTGTTTAGCCTTGGAGTTACAGTGAGGAACAAAATAGCCCCAAGCTCTGCTCTCAGAAGCTTACATTCACTCCATTGTGAAAGACAGAGAATACACATGCAATGGCAGCGAAGGCCCCTAGGGCTGGGCCAGGGCAGAGAGAGCTTGGGTCCTATGAGAACATAAAGAGCAGGGCATGTCCCACATGGGTAGGGTTAATGAAGTTTTCCCAAATTAAGAGCAAGTCTGGGTTAGCCAGGTTGGGAGAGGGCAGTGGAGTACACAGAGAGGAGAGATAGCGAGTTTCAATTCCTTCCTACTGGCCCTCCTCCACACTTCACTACCATGTTTTGTAAACCATTTGCGGTGGACATTTTTGCTGGTCTGCCTTATTTGGGTAAAAAAGATCCCTGACTTTCCCTCCAAGAGCCGTGCCAACAAAACAGCCATGCTTTGGGTGGGGCTGACTACATCTAAGGTCCTAGGGACAGCAGCTCCCATTGGCTTAAATCAGTCAAAGACCCCCAATCCTAGGCATGTTTATACCTCTGGATAAATGCTGGAGCTTCTGGGTTTCAGAGAGGGGGACAAGGGAAATCGTCCTTCCCTTCCTTCTTCTGGAGCTACTGGAAAATTTTTTCTTCCACTGGGTGATGAAAGGTGAAAGCAGGAGGCTCTGCTACTCTGAGCCACCCAAACCACAAGAGGAGGGCCTGTCAGTTGTCCAAGTATGGGGAAGGTTGACTGTCTCTAATGGTATTGTATTTTCATGGTTTGTAGAAAGAAGTCCCAGAGTGGAATGAAGGCATGGCTGGGAAGCTGGACAGAGAGAATGTTTGCATAAGAACACATTGTATCATGGGAAAGATAATGACAGACAGAGGTGAGCTCTCAGGCAGTGGCTCCGCCATGGAGATAGGTCCCAGTCTTGTACCTGAGTATCTTCCAATAAGCATTTATTGAATGAATAAGAGTAAAGGGCAGCTAAGAGCATGGCAGATCGAGTGTGTCACCCTATAATAGCTGCTAACTGACCTCAGGAAGAAGGATGTGGGGCTCCTGACAGACAGGGCTTTGGCTTTGCAGGTGATTAGGGACTGAGCTGAGAGGAGCAAGCTATGCATAAGTAGGTGAGTAGATAAAGGACAGTAGCCTCTGAACCATGGGAGTGGGGGTGTGGTTCGCTCATCCAAGACCATCTTGGAATAGCCAAGGGGAATTTCAAACCAGAGTCCTAGAAATTTTACTGATGCACCAGAGCTGGTGACTATTCTTTTTGTTTGTTTGTTTGTTTGTTTGTTTTATGGTGACTTTGGTTAATGAAATCCAAAATGGTTGACTATTCTTGATACTGTTAGTAGGAGCATTTTCTCATGCACACTCTAATATGACAGAGGAAAAAAATCAATTATTTGACAATCTAGATACAGCTTCCTCAGTCTGAGATGTCTTTTTTAATATTCAACTCACTTTGATTGCAAACCCCCGTATTGCAATAATTCTTATCTTAGCACCTGCTGCTACCCGTCCCTTTCTCTCTGCATCTCATAGTAAGTCCAGACACCACCTGAGCTCACTTGTCCAAAAAATCAGAAAACAAACAAGGAAATCTTTTTTTAGCTATGATTTATTACTGTCACTCACAAAATGGTCTTCATGTGCATCGAGAGACATGTTCGAGAATAGCCATAGCAGTATTGTTTGGAACAGTTCAACTAGAAGCAGCCTGATGTTTATCAGCACGAGTGTGGATAGATAAATCAGAGTATATTCATGGATCAAGGAAGGAAAATGAGCCGTTACATGAAGCAATACAGATGAATCTCACAACCATATTATTGAGCAAAAGAAGCTACATAGAAGAGTCCAGACTGTATAAGTCCATTTACATATATATTTCAAAGGCAGACAAAAGTAAAGTGTGATGTTAGGAATTAAAATGGATAGGATGGAGAGTAGGGATATGGCTGGAAAAGAAAGGAAAGAGGCTTCTGGAGTGCTGGTAATGCTCTATGTTTTGATCTGTGTCACAGTTAACTAATGTTTGCATTGTGGTAATTCATTGGACTGGACACTGATGGATTGTGCAGTTTTCTACATGTGTGTTTTTCTTTACAATAAAAAAATTGGAGTCTATAATGTCATTACTGAGGAAAAAGGAAAGTTTACACAGCTAGTACTTCCCAGTCTAAGATCCAATTTTCTGTCTCATGCTATGGGGACACAGGCACATGACTCTAAGGGTTACACTTAGCTTTAGTGGTCCCAGAGCACAGTAGGCCTGGGCTTCTGGGCTCACTTCATCATTTTCAGTCATCTGTTTTATTAGAGGCCCATGTAGATGCACAATTTTCTAAGGACACACCTGTGATTTTAAAGAGCTGGTTTTAGGAAAGATGCAGAATGCCTCTCAGCACTGCAGCCTCTGCTTTTTGCCTTGTGCATGGCATCTCATAAACACTGAGCTCCTTACTTGGAAGTTGACTTCACTGATTTCTTTAGTCCACCAGGATGGTCTAAAGCCATTCTAGACCTCCAAAAAACAAATGGGTCAAAGTTTCAACCCCCTATCTCTTACTAGATCTCTTTCTCCCTATGTAATTTTGCCTGCAGCTTCCCTAGAGAATATCAAGTTCCTCCTCCCTAAAAGTTTTTTGGAGGCTAGTCTTTCTCAAGTCTTCTTCTCAACAGTGGGGACTCCTAGCTGGATCCAAAACTGAAATTTCCAGCTTCAGCTATTGGTTCTTTATGAAAAAAGAATCTCCTCTGTGGGCATTTTCAGGACTCCTCTGCTCGATATAAAGAAGCTAAAGAATTGACCTGAAGGATTAACCTCTCTGCCTCCTTGGCTCCTTACTGCATAACTTCCCATATCTTCCCTTTTCACAACTGTAAATATTTTTATAGCTAAGGTCATCTCATTTATCTCTGCACCTCCATTTGTAGCACAGTGTCTGACCATCATGAGCCCCACACTAATGATGTTGGTTAAATGAATAAGTGAATGGTGGGTGAATTCACAACCACCCCCATAGTTTAGCTGGTCAAGATTTCTAGAAATGTGGCTGAAGTAGAAAGCCACCTTTTTGTTGAATAACCTGAACAGGAGGGGAGGAGGGAAGGAGGAGAAGGAACAAATGGAGAAGAAGGGGAATAGGTAAAAGGAGGGAAGGAGACAGAAGTTCAAGTATAGAAGGAGGGACAGAAGAGAAGAGAAAGAAAGAGAAGCAACTGAAAGAGGTAGCAAAAAGGGCAGGAGGCAGGGGAAAGGTGGAGGTCGGTGATGGAGAGGGAAGGGAAGAGGTGGAGGAGAGGAAAAAAAGAAAGAGAAGGAAATTATCGTTAAAATCCAGGGAAGATCACTAGATACACAGAAAGTGTGCAGTTCGTGGGCTTCTCTGGTTGTTAGCCTTTAGCCAAAGATTCTAATTGAACCAGCAAGAATACAAAACGCTTGTAGCAAGCCAAATTCTATTACCGAGGGAGGCATGTTTCTACCTGGAAGAGCATGGCCACAAAAGTTCAAGGAAATTTTGCCATCCAATTAAAAGTGTTGCAATCTAGGCAAAGCATTTTTGAAGTTAGGAGGACTCCAAAATTAGCCTAAAATTGGTGCGCATCAACTCATAAAAAACATACTCTCCCATCACACACACTTGAATCTGATTTCTCAGACCATACAAGGGTAGGGAGCGACTTGATGGTCTGCAGGCCTCAGATTCTCTTCTCTGTCTTTCTGTCCCCCACCATATCACTGTCCTTTAACTCTACTAGGTCCTCAAGCATTTCTTAGATACCCAAGTGGGAGATTTGTTCCTATTCCTTGAGGTGAACCTCTTTACTCGCCTCCTATCAATATTCTCCTTTCAGCCAAGAATTGGTCAGGATGCAACTGGCAAACCCATTTATAGAAAAACAGTTGCCCAGTGTGCTAGTTAAGGCAAGGTGGCACTAGATTAAAACAGTGGACGTTTATTTCTTTTTCAGAGAAAGTCCAGCTGGTAGCAGAAGCAGGGACTCTGGTTTACATAGTCATTGAGGGACTCAAAGCAATGGAGATTGTCTTTCTGGCAATAGAGATTTTAATTTCATTGGTTCAAGGTGGAGCATGGGCACAGAATTTTTTATGCTTCGTTAGTTATGCTAATGGGCAGCTCAGACTGAGAATCTTTTATTTTCCAATGTCACCCTGGGCATCAACATCCAACCACCAAATATGGGAAATGGAAGAAACAGATCAAAAGGTCCATGTGGGAAGTATTTATGTGCCAAGTCTAGTAGTAAGATAAATCACTTCTATCTACCTCTCATTGGTCAGCCACATGGCCTCATTTCATCCCCAAAAGCAGCTGGAAAATGTAGTCAAGCTGAGTGCCCAGGAACAAAGCAAAATGCCTTAAGGTGTGTCTAAACAGGCTCTTCCCACCCAAAACTATTGCTACCTCTGAAAATGACCTTAAGCTTAGAGACACATCTTAGTTATTTTTGTTTATTTGTTTTGTAAGACAAAAGGATATGGAGCCTAAGAATATTAAAAGTTTTAGAAGTCCCTGAAAAGGTTAATGACATGGTCCTCTACTGAGATAGTCTTACTAGGAGTTTATAATGATACAATGTTCATTCACTCTTGTGCTGAGCCAGTGGTATAGCCATAGAACTAATGTATGTTTGAGGAGGGCATGGTGGGGAGTAGAGAATAATCCCTTAGAACATGGTGTGAGAAGCAAGACTGTACAAGGCAGAATAGAGCCCAAGGGACAAAACAAACAACTATAAGGAGAGAGAGTAGAAGAAGGGCCAAGACTTCAAAAATGGGTGAGGCATAGCCCCTGCCTTTAGAAATTCAGAGTCTCTAGGGAGAAAGCCAGATGTGTATGTACAGCTCCTTGTAGAAAAATGCTAATTGAGTGAATGACTGAACCTCATACGCTGCCTGATCTTTCAACCCATGAGAGGTGTGGACAAAAGAAGAGAGTATATGGTCCAATGGGAGGGAAAGGGAAGGGACAGAAGGCTTCTCTGCTAATGCTAGCCTGCATAAATTGAACGTGTAAATCACTGTTTAGGTTTTGGGAGACTCAAATCAACAAGATGTTTATGCTTGGGAAATAGAGCATATTTGTTGCCCTTTGCTTTTTGCACCTCAAAGCAGGTTAACAGAACTAGGAGTGATCCAGGAAAGCATATCCAGAAAGCTCCATGAAGACCAACTTGAAAGGTGGGGTATCCTTAATTTTTCTTAGTTCGGGCTGCTATAATGAGTTATCATAGACTGACTGGGTAGCTTAAGCAACAACTGTTTACTTCTTGTGGTTCTGGAGGCTAGAAGTCTCAGATCAGATTAGTAACATTTCTTGGTGAGGTCTTGCCTCCTTGTTCACAGATTACTGCCTTCTTATTGTATATTCACAGAGTGGAAAGAGCACTTCACTCTTATCACCTACACCTAATCCCCTCCTAAAGGCCCCACCGCCAAATACCATCACATTGGGATTGGGCCTTCAACTGAATGTTTGGGGGAACACAAACATTCAGTTCATAGCAGCAAGTGAAGGAAAAAGATGAACATTTATAAATGCCAAATGGCTGAATGTAGTGTTTTCAAAAAATCCAGAGAGAGGTAGGGCAGTGCCACTGGAACTGTTAATGAGGCTATTCAAAGACAAGAAAAAAAGATTTGCATGGGAATAAGAAACTGAGGCACCTTTCTGCTTAAGTGGTGCTACAGGCCTCAAACATGAGCAGAACCAAGAACACTGGTGGAGAAGGACTGGTAAAGTCCAGGGGTAGTGTGTGAGTCATGGATAGGCAGCCATATTATTTTATCTTCTTACAAGATTGAGAGAGATATACATCAAAGTGCACAAATCACAGGTGTACAGCTTGATGATTTTTTACAAATTCAACACATCTGTGCAGTCAGCTCCCAGATTAAGAAATGACATGACCAGCACCCTAGATGTCTCCTGTATTCCCTTCTTTTTATAACTATACCCAACTGTATCCTGATTTCTACCAGTGTTGATTAATTTTGCCTGTTTCTGAACTGTGGATAAATGGAATCATGTAATATGTACTCTTTTGTGTTTGACTTATTTCACTCAATATTATGTTTCTGAGATTCATCTGTATCATTGCATTTATTTGTTATTTGCTCATTCCCATTGCTATATAATGTTCCATTGTGTGAATCTACCATGCTTTATTTATCTCTCCTCCTGTTAATAGACATTAAAGTTGTTTCCAGTCTTTAACTATTATGAATATTCTTGTAAGAGTTCTTTTAGTGAACATATTCATGCACTTCTGCTGAACAAAAGGTATATGTTTCTTCAGCTTTAATAGATATTTGCAATTTTCCAAAGCTATTGTACCACAGAGACACTTTTGAGAATGAATGGGTTTGCTAACTGAGCTATAGGGAAAAATTGGGACTGTCTCAGGCAAACCATATCAAATAGTCACCCTGTTCATGGAAGACTTCCAAATCCACACACCCTGTGATGTTCCCAGAAGGGTCCATCTCTAGATAACGTGGATGTGGTTTGAAGCTTGAGGGACGTTCTCTCAACTCCATGCGATCCATAAAGCTGAGAAACTGCAGATGTCCTTGCAATAAAAAATCCACGAACTAATATCTTTCCTCCAGCAAATAAGGGGCTCTGGACACATACTCTCTGGCTAACATCTTCTTTTATCACTCAAGAGTATTCTCCTAAATATCGCCTTCTTTCTCCAGCCTTCCTCATAGAAGTTAGTTGAAGCTGAAACTTTTGTCAGGTCCCTGAACCACATAGCCAGAAACTTGTATGCTGAGCACATCTGTAGCAAGATACATGAGACTTTCTAGGGGAGATTTATTGCCTCCCTTCCCTCCCTCTTTTGGAAGATTTCTGGATGCTGCTCCTTGTGTATAGCATGTGCCTCTAGCTTATCGCTATGGTAAGTATAAAAGCAATTAATTTTCCCCTCTTTTGGAAAGAGGAAGTTTTGACCTGACGTCAATACCATTTGCATTTCTGATTTCTATCAAGTTCGTACTTCCAGCAAAGAGAGTCCTGATGATATAATTTTTTTAATTGTGTGTTTATTGGCAGGAAGCTACTTCTTTTGCCTCCAAGGCAGACAATATGTACATATTGGGAGGAGCTTGGCTCTCAACCACTGCCATGGGTTAACTCACCTTGCTGGCATTAAGGAGGTGAGAACAGGTATGGGAATTTGGAGCAAAGCCTTTCTGCATTTTTACAATCCCATATGCCGCGTGTGTGAAAATCAGTTGCCCAATTTGGATGAAGTGGGCAGATTTTGAGAACCATGTCTTCATATCTGGTTGTAATTTACTCATATGTTCCAAGAATTTTTGCTAAAACAGACAGGATTTATTTCTTGCTTGCTTTCACTGATTGGTATCCTTTTAGATTGTTTCTACATCATTATTTAGATTTACAGTTTTAGGTTATAAGGGACCCAAAAGATCATGTGACTGATGATCCAGTCATGTTATAAGTGAAGAGAGTGTGGTAGATTGAATAAATGGTCCCAATACTTTACCCTACCTTGCCTCATGGCATGGTCATGGGCAAAGTTTACTTCCCTGCCCATTTATTTGGGGCATGGCCAAGTGATTTGTTTTGGTCAGTGAAATGGGCCTTAAAATAGTTCTGACCCTAGGCCTCAAGAGACCTCACATATTTCCATGTGATCCCAATGCCTCTGCTATCCTATGAGAAGAACATGCCAGCCTAACCTGCTGGTCCAGGAAAAGAAGCATGTGAAACAAGAGTTGGTCCAGCAATCCCCTAGTCCTGTGGCATGAAGCAAAACTACTGCAGCCTAACATATTGCTGCCAAGCTTAGCTCAGCCTAGATCAGCCAAACTCCAGCTCCCCCCGCCACCCAAGATCTGTGGTACTCATAGTTTATTGTTGTATCCACTGAGACTGTGGGTATTTTTACATGACAATGGTTAACCAATACAGATGCTGGAGGTCAGAGAGGAAAAGTGACTCATGCATTGCCGCATTGCTGGCTTGGATCAAAAGCAAGTCTAGAATCCATGTCCCTTGTTCTAAGGCCTGTAGCAGTTCCTCCAGGATTTTTACACACATGTGAAAGGTACTGCTTGATCATAGGCTTTGTAGAGTTTAGAATATGTAGCTTGTAAAAATTCAATGAGAAAAAACAGATGAAACTTTAAATGGTTCTAGGGGTTTATAACATAACAGGGATTATTCTACTTTTGCTTTGAAATGAACTGGCTGTTTTATACTCTGTTCTTCTCTCTGACAGCTGTGGAGTTCTTCAGGACAGAGGGTTTAATGGCTTGGGAGCTGCTGCAAATGGCATCTGCCAGAACCAGGGCTTGAGTAGTAGTCCTGGAGACCATCAGTGACTGGAATTGGAATTTGCCCCTTCTCTAAACAAGCAGGAAGAACAACCCTTCACCTCAGGGCCCCCAGACTGATGCCCGCCTATGTGAGAAGCACAAAGATCCAGAAAGATAAGATGTCTGATATCCCTCCTCTGTACCCCACAAAGATTAAAATTCCATATTTAGAACTCTGCCTCTTTATGTTAATGATGCCTGGGATATAGATGCTTGATAGAGGTAGAAATGGAGGACAGGTTTCATGCTTGAAACTTACATCACCCATTTACACAACTGTAAATAAAGGCTCCCTTCACCCTTTCCAGGACTTACTACTTACTGACCTGTCTCCTTTTTGCCCGTAGAGAAGTCATGCTGGTCATAGTTAGAATGACAATAGCTAACAGAATGTGTGTATTATATTTTTTAACTAATGACTGCTATGGCTGCCTGCCTCCTGGCACAACTCTAGACTTCCTTTCCTTCACCTTAAAACATCCTGTGTTGATATGGGCTTGGGTTTCAGATAGAGGTGGGTATGAGAAATGAGGGAAAGAAAACCCAATCTGCCATATAATTATGTATATTTGATATTTGACCAGTATCTACCTCCATTCTATATTATAAGTTCAAAGGAGAGGGAGATCACATTTACTTGTTCCCTGTTGTATATCTACTTCAAACTGTAATGCCAGCCAGGCACATAAGAAGTATCAATAAATACTATATGAATGAATGAATGAATGAATGAATGAACACAGCTCTTTTGGAAGATAACCAAAAGATGGTATCTTTGCACACCCAGCCTGACACAGTTTAGCATGTCAGACCTTGTCCTCTGGGTTCTTTGGCATCTGGTTGAAACCCCTCTGCCATTCCCCATGGTACCATGCCATGCTAAGCTTGTCTCGATAGATCAGTCACTGCTAGGCTGACATCTCTATCACCCAGGCCTCCTTCATGACTGGAAGACACAGGAGAGAGACTGGGAACCTGGCAGCTATGGCAAGTGATTGAACTCTTCTCTGACCCTTGGGCAAAATTGGTCTGCTCCTGCTCAGTCCTTACCCTGATTTGCTGGCAGGAGTTGGTGAGCTGGCAGCATGTGCTACTGTCTTGGATGAAGGCAGCTCATTTCATGCCTGGTGTGAGCTGGGCAGCAGAGCAAAGTCACCAATACAAAGGAGAGTCCAGACTGGAAGGTGCCACCAACTGCCTATGACCGAGGAGAGTGTGACAAGAGATGTCTGATAAGGGGATCATGTGGCTTTTATCTTTGCTCATTGCCAGGAGAGGTTGTCTGAGTCTAGTTTAGAGAGGATGAAAAAAATGTTTCTGAGTGTTTCTGACTTCCCCTGATACATATGTACTGCCTCAGTTTGGGTTCCCCTGAAAGCTGACTCTAAGATAAGATGTGGGTCAGGTATTTTATTTGGGAGGTGATCTCACAGAGCAGAAGTTAGGAAGAATGGAGAGTGAGACAGGGAAGGTAAGGAAGCCAATTTAGCAGGTGTTAATGAACTCTGGGCATCTGCCAGGGTTCTGCTGAGAAACCCCATGGAGCAAACCTCAGAGAAAGGGAAGGCTGGGGCATTTATCCACTGTCCCCTGTACCCATTGCTTGAGGGTTGCCTCTGGGCCATTAACACACTCGCACTTCCCAGTTGGGTCTGCAATAAGCTAACAAGCTCCCATGGGATTGGAGGAAGCCCTCAGACAGAGAAGCTGAGAGATACATGCTCTTGGGTGGGTGTGTGCATGAGTGGAGAAGAGACTATAGTGTGGTCTGGAACTATCCATCTCAGTGAACTCAGGAGAGTCTAGAGGGTATGGGTGGGACATTAGCAGTATCTTCATTTTTTTCTCACAATTGGCTTGGTGCTAGAAGACATGGATCTCAGGCCTCTTCTACTTAACTGTGAGATCTTCGTCAAATAAACTTCCCCTCAGCCTCAATTTCTCCATTTAGAAAAAATAAATAATAGATTCTGTTCATCTAACTTTGAGCAGTCATTGTGGAATCAAATTAAAGCAAATAATCAAATATAAATTATTTTTATGTTTATATTAAATCCTGTTCCTTTAATTAACTTGTCCAAAAAGCTTTATTATTGACTTCTTACTTAAGGTTAAATACAGAGGTTAAATACAAGTTGTCAAAGTATTTTAAGAGACTGAGGGTAAAATCCAGTTTCACATGGGAATGTGTCAATGAGTCAAACTGCAATGGGTTCAGATGTTCCCGTATAAAAATTTGGTGTCATGAAAAGGAAAACTGTCATTACTTCACTCAAAGAATTCTTCCCAGATTTGGCTGGCTCTACTTCAGCATGAGTTACTGGTATCAACCCCCTTTCACATAGCATCACACGGGGTGATGCTAAGAACATCCCTTCCTCTTGAGTTCCTTATTATGGAACCCAGGGTAATACTAGCTGTTATAACTGATAATACTTCACATTTCAGGGGCTTATCACAACAAAAGGGTTTTTTGTTATTGTTGTTTTTACTCACAAGGCAGTCTAGTATGGACAATTGTAGTCAGGACAGGTGCCTCCATGCAACAATCCAAGAACTCAGGCATCTTCTATTCTGTGGCTTTGCCACCTTCAACACAAGTTTATAAAAGTTGCCTTGAGGGTTGCCTCTATTCCCAATCAACTGAAGAGGGGAAAGAACATGGAAGACCGGATGGCAGATTTTTAAAAGTCCAGGTCTGGAAATACTGCACATCACCATTTCTACATATGTTCCATTGGTCAGAACTCAGTTAATATGGCCATACCTACCTGCAAGAGAAGATGCAAATGATGATCTACCTGAGGGTCTAAGAAGAAAAGAGTTTTATGGCCAGATAGCAGCCTCTGACGTATCCTCCATATTAACATGATCAAGAAAGACCTAAAATTGAGAGTTCAGTAGAACTGGAGACATTGGCTGTGAAGCAAAACAAGTCTAGAGAAGTCAGATGAATTAAGGAACAAGGACGAGACAGTATCATAGTTGAGGAAACCGGCACTGTAGCTTTATTGTACTCCCTGTTAGCCTATATATCCTCCTTACTATAACTCTAAAATAATTAACTTTCTCTCAAAAGCCATGCAATTTCACTATCTCATGTCTAACCCTTAAGAAGACCAGAAGCCTTCTGCTTTATCTTCTTGTCAGCCCTGAGTCGCCATTTAAGAAGTCTGGCTATCCTGATAGAGAGATCATAGGGAGCAACTACATGTCAAAGGAGAGGTTCCAAGACTACATGATGAGAAAAAAAGGTTCAGTGGAATTTATCCCCCAGCCAAACTGAAGCTGTATTCAGCCATAAGAGTGATTAACAGAAAGACCAACAGAAGAATAACCCAGCTTATCTCAGCCAAGATTACAGAATCGTGAGCAAATAAAATGTTTTAAGCCATTAAGTTTTGGGGAGGTTTGTTAGGCAGCATCAAATAACTGAAGTAATGTCTTCCAAGTATCAGTTCAGGCTTTCCCTCTCCTTAGATGCATTCTTCTTATTTCCCCCTCTACCTTCTCCAACAGCTCCTTAGTAGAGTTAGGAATCCTTTTTTATTTTTTTTCGGGGTGGGGGGGGAGACACTTTTCTCTGCTACCACAGAATCCTATACACACATCTCTTATCACTTCTCTGTACCACATCATTTACATTTTTGTCCTTCTACTGTTATTTAAAAGCTATGCACTTTTTGATAGCTTAGACAAAATTTCATTTGTTTCTGTGTTTTCTATGCCTACTACTATGTCTGACACATAGTAGGTGCTCAGAAGTGTTTCTTAAATAATCAATCATTGTTTCTTTTTAAATTGATTCATGAACTGAAATATGGGCTGACTCTAAGGGAGAGAGCTCAAGGGAATGAGAAAGTGTGTTCCTCATCCAAAAGTTCATAAAGGAAATTCAGAGAAGGCCTATGGGAGAAAACTGTGCTGGACGATTGGATTTGCTTTTCTCAAATTCCAGTTGAACCTCTTTCTATTTGGAGATGTTAGGAAGCTAAAAACTACATTTTTCAGACTCCTTTCAGAATAGGGCTTTCCCAATTTGATAAAGTCCTGAGAGATTTGGAAGGTGAAAGGGAGGTGGAGGCAGTTCAAGTAGCCAAGTAGGCTCGGCTTCCATGAGTTTTGGCAGCATCTTGACTCCATACTCTGTTGTCTGGTCAACAGCTTTATAGATGTGGGTGGCTGTGAAGTAAGTGAACAAATGTTTCCTGACTTCTGGGTCATAGTTGTAATGGTGTCTGCTCTATGACATGAAAGTCAAAATACTTTACTCCCTCCTTGCTTCCAATAATTTTGAAAGCACCTAATTCCCTGCATTACATCCCTTTCCATTTAAAATTACCTACATTGCTTTGTGTTTCCTGCACTGACTCTCAGTGGAAGCATACTGATTGGGAATAATAAATGGAAAAAAAGAGAAATTTTCTGTGCATCAGAAGTCATGGAGGAAGCAGAAGTGGGGTAGCCCTGGGGAGGAGAGGAGAGGATGGCTAGCTAAGCCTTAGGAAGTGTAGAGGAAGTGCTGCAGAGGCCTGGAGTACTGTAAAACATCATTGGCCCTTGTCTTATGAGTGCTGGGAGGCCTGGTGGCCAAGAGCAAGAGAAGTTTCCAAAGTAGGGAAGGCATAATTGGGAGGAATGACCACCTCATATAACAAGGGGGTCCAAATAGAGGATATCTCTGGGGACTTCATGGGAATAAGAGCCATAGGCCCCGACCCCAGGTCTCCACACAGAATCTGGAAGAGCTAGGCAACAGGAACTCAAGGTCAGAATAGGGGACAGGGAGATTCTGTATCTAATTAAAAGAAACTGAGAAGAGTCAAGGCTAAAACTGAAAAGATATGGTTCTTTGGGATGACCTTCAAGCACTATATTCTCAACCACATTTTATAACATGGTGTTGCTGAGGCTCTAAGTGGGGGCAATGCTGGTTTGTTGATAATGTATGTTTTTCAGGCATCAGTAGATAGAATGGAATTTGCTCCACTTCCTTAACAACAACAAAAAGACCCCTGAACCCTTGCTGCAAGGGACAGCTCTATGTAAATGTTGAAGACAAAATGTCACAGTGGTTTGGAGCAAGGACTTTCACATCAAGATCTGGCTTCAAGTCTCAACTCCACCTCACTGGACCTCTATTTCTTAGTCTGAATATGGAGACGGTAATATTATTTCCTTCCTAAGATTGCTGTGATGATTAAGTGCAATATCGGCTTTTAAAGCACAAAGCACAATGCCCGGAAAACAGCAAATGCTTTAAAATTGTGGCCACCAAACCAGTGGATTGTGGGAATAATCAACTGCCAGTTTGGAGCAATTCACTTACATGAAATTTACTGTTAGTATTTAAAAATTCCTTGAATGAGACTTAGAAGAAAAAAGACACATACGAAATTTTGGTATTATTTGTAAATATATTTATATCCTGAATACTAAGTAAAAAAAATGATGAAACACTTATTTTCAGTGACTGGCAATAATAAAAGTTAATATTTATTTATTAAGGCTTCACAGTGTGCTGGATACTCTTTGAAGCATTTTATATGCATTAAGTCATTTAATACTCTCAACAATCCTATAAGGTAGATATTATTATTACCCTCATCTTATAGATGAGGAAACTCAAAGCTCAGAAAGTATAAATTAAAATAAAATTAAAAAATAAAGTATAAATAACTTACCAAGATCACACAGCTAGCAAGATATCGAGTTCAGATTTGATCCCAGCTGTTTTGTCTAATCAGCAATTAACTACTACCATAAAATTCTTCTCATTTGAAGAATTTTCTAGGAGAGTTGCAAGGTCAGAACTTATTTGTAAACAAGAATTGTTCTGTTATAAAAAAAAACTTACAAGGGAGACTAGAAAAAGAAATATATTGTTCGTGTGAGTAAATATTTACATACACCAAAATATTTATATTCATATATGTGAGTACTGCTTTCCGCAGGGGGAGAAGAAAACATGTAAATATTTACTCATGGGAAATAGCTAACACATAGCTATGAAATAGGAACATTTATACTGTACATTGTTTTTGTGCTGTCAAATTGTTTCATCTGGAGTCTATGCACTAATTCCCAAACTGGACAAGCAACACAAGAATTCTGAAATTTTAAATTCAGGCCTCCTTTTGGAGGTCTTTAACTTGATTATGAGACCAGTTTCCACATACAGTTAATTCTAGTTTTCCTGTATCATTTTTCTTCTAAAATTATGTACTGCCTTTTAAGATGCCGTGATTCTTTCTAGGAGTAATTATCTTCAGGCCAAAAATCAGAGGCTCTCTCTTTATACCCAGAGTCCTACACTGTGGGTTCTGCCTTGGAGACATTCTCTGGAGACTACTTTTGGACCAACAGTTGGAAGTGGTTGGAAGTAGATCAAATACTGAATTGTCTGGACAATGGCCCAGTTTGGTGGTGTCCCCAGACAGAGCTAAAGACAAGAAAAGTTTCAAATTAAAATAAACATTTTTACATGAAGAGTGGGGATTTTGAAAGAGATTACAAGAAAATGGTTTTGAATAAATTAATAGACATATATTATAGGCCTAGTGTATCGGCTTTGGGTTGGTATTTTCATGTCATTTTATTTAATCCTTACTGTGGCATATATCCTTTATATCAATCAGATTTCCTATAGCTGCAAGTAATAGAAAATCTTGATGCAACTGATTTAAATGGCAAAGAATTTATTATCTTATATAATAGGGAGGTCTAAAGTGGGCATGTTCTAGGATTGGTTAATTCAGTAGTTCATCTCTGTCATCTTGGTCTCATGTTTCTTTTATCTTTCTGTTTGCATTCTTAGTATATTGTCTTGTCCTTGGTAAGATTGTCTCATGGTTGCAAGATAGCCGCTATAGTTCTAGAAATCATTTGCAGATACTACAAGGTCTAATAGAAGAAGAGAGATTTTTATCTTCGTGCATCTCTCTTTCTCATCCAAATTGTTCCCAGGTTTCAACAAACTTCCTCTCACAAAGCATGGGCCAGAATTAAACCAAATGCCCATGACTAACCAATCACTACCAAAGAGAATGAGACTGTCCTCTGCTTTCTGAGAACAGGGTTGAAGCCCACTTTCTCTGAAGCACATGGTTTCCCTAAACAAGGGGCATTCCTGAATGACACTGAAGTTTTGTAAGAAAGGATGAAGAAGATAATTAGTTACTGGGTAGGCAACCAATAGGTTCAACAGCATATCATTTGAAATATGGAGGAAACAAGGTTCAGAGAAGTTGTGGCCATGCCTTAGTAAATGTTACAGCTGTAATTCTAACCCATAACCTTTTATATTGTACCATGGCTACCTTAAGCACTGCCAACATGTTGCTGGAAATAGATGTGTAGGCATTGTTGATGTTTCCCACTCTATAGAGCTCTCTTCTCTATTTCCTGTCTAGACATTGTGAAAGAGTTATTTGTGTAAATTTAATTCATTCATAGACATTATCCACCCACCATTGGCTGCAAGCCTCCTTCCTTCCTCTGTCTCCAGCAATCCTGTCAGAGGTTAAGCTTGCCTGAGCTTAGAGACCTGCCCAGAACAGTGTCTATGGACCTGGGCAGCAGAAAGTGAGGAGCCAGAAAAGGGACTATGGCTCCTTGAACAGCACTGTTTTGGCTGTAGGTGCCAGGGCCTGTCTAACACTCTGTCTCCACAAGGCTTAGATTCTGTCTGCCCATTGCTCAGCCTCTCCAGCTTGAGTTATATATCGCCTGCCATTCAGCCCCATGCCTCTGTGGTCTCTGAAAAATATCTGCTCCACACTCCTTAAGATGTCTCCAGTATCTTCATTTTTGGAGCCCTGACTCCTTGACACAGATCAAGGTGCTCTTCCTTTTGGTTTCCTTTTTCTCTAGAACTTTTCCCTTCCTCCCACTTAAGTCATTGTCTTACATCAGATTGTCTTAAGTGAGTCTGTTTCCTCACTATATTGTGAATTTCCTGAGTGTGAAGTCTACACCTCTTTACCTGGCCCAGTGAAGACTTAGATAACTTTAACATAATGGCACCCATCTTCTTTGCAAGATCTATATGCATGAAGTTTTGTGTTTGGGCTAATAAAAGAAAAAAAGGAGATTTGTTCATATTAGTTTGTTTACTTGGTTTAGTTTGCCTGGTTACTTGTTTCTAATGTTAAATCACTAGGACAGTAGAGAGAAGAGCACCAAAGAAGTAGAGAAAAGGATATAGCATTGGTTCTATCATATCAGAGGCTGCCGATGGCCTACTTAAATATTTTAAATATACTCCTCTTATTCCTTATTAACAGAAGCTTCATTTTGTTCAGAGTGACAATATGCCAAGCTAAAAATCTACATATTCTAGTTATCTTGCAGCGAATTGTAGCTATATGTCATAGTTCTGGCTGTTAGATATAAGTAGAAGCCATTAGATGGGGCTTCCATGAAAGCTTATGTGGTAGACTCTGTGGTGTACCTTTTATATATGAAGAACTTGTTGCTTCAGCTATTGGAAACATGGCTGGCAGGCATCCCTTGTCTGTTAGCACCTACATGGAGTCCCTCAGTCGAAGAAATCACTTTCCAAGGAGGCTAGCCTCCAATGACTTATCAACAGAAAGAATAATGTCTGGCTCCTTCATCCTAATTTGGTTCAATTACAAAGGGTCATCCAAGCTCCATAACTTCCAATGGAATTTGTTGAAGCCTTCATTGGCACTACATCATAGCCTAACTTCTACCTCTGCCCACTCCTGCTGTCTTCCTATCTCTTCTTCAGGTATCGATCCTAAGAGTCCTCCCGAATAAACCTCCTAAATGCTAATCTCCATCTAAGATTCTGAATACTGGGGAATTCAACATGTGGCAGCTCTGTAACTTACACCTTATTACCTTTAGCCTACTCCATTTTCTTACCTGGAACAGAGATATTACACAGATGGCACAGAAGCCATCTTGTGACTATGAGACAAAAGCATGGAATGAAAGCCACATGCTCAAGACATCCAAATGAAAGCATTTTGGAGTCCCTGTTGCTGGTGACATTGTGGAACCATGGTACAATTCTGAACTAACTGACTATCTCTACCCATAGAAGTGCTCAGTGAATAGTCCTCCATTATTTTACAATCTGACGCTCAGTCATTGATCCCGTTCTATTAAAATTAGAATTAGAAGGGTCCAAGAAATGGCCCTCCACAGGGAAAGATACAAAAGGTTTCCAAAACTGGAGTTTTCTACTTTACTTCAACAGAACAATGCATTTAGATTTTTATGCAGGGTCATGAGTAAAGCATGATATTGGCAAACAGCTTCCTGACCCAGAAAGGTAGTGTGGGATTGAAAAACAGACAGGAAACCAGGATGCCATCTTAGTTTCTATTCTGAGTACTTCTGTCCTGGTCCCATGAAACTAGAACGCCACGAGCTGAGGCCACCATTTTGGCTCTCTGTATTGGCAAAGAACTCCAACACATTTTCTACTTAGAATCAGAATGTTAGTGCTGGAAGGAATTTTAAAGATCGATCTAGTTCAGTGTTTCCCAACACAAACTATACCAAGGAGAGGTAAACTCTCCAAATTCTCCACCATGGATCAATTAAAAGTATATAGATGTAATATTTATTTATTAAATTCTTCAATAAACTGTAGGAACCTGTTTAAACTCTGTCTTTTTCATTTCTTTTATCACTGAAATAAAACATTAATTCACAGTAAAGACATTTTATTTGAAGGTGAATTTTATAGATTTTAAGAAGTTGAGGTTTTCAGCAATAAATTTGCAGTCTGGAAAATTTGTCCTGGACAAATGCCAGATTGAATGACAGGAAATTCTGACTCTATTTCAACCCCTTATGTTTCTTCTATGAAGAGAGAAAACTGAGGGCCCAGATCATAGAGCTTGGACCTAAACTTGGCCCTCTAAATATCAGCCCATTAAACTTTCTGCTGTCCTGGGCTCCTTCACAATGAAAGGCAATAGACATCAATCAATCCGCAAATAGATTTAGTGTCACTAAGGCTCAGCAGCCCACCAAAGTAGAGGACAATCTGTATTTGCCATCTGGCAGAATTCACAGTACAAGTTTTCAACTCCTTGACCACTCTGGTGCCCAAGTTTCATCATCAGTATGAAGTAGCAGTTAGGATATATTTCAGCACAACAAAAAAATCTACCTAACAGTGGCTTTTGCCACTAGTAAGTACACCTATGGCTTACTTAACAAGTAGTCTGGATGTGGGTGGTTGTTGGATTGGTTCAGCAACTTAACAAAGCAAACAAAGCTCCTCCTTTTCACAGTCCTTGACGCAATGCCTTTATCCTCAGGATCGTTGCCTCGTGGTCTCAAGACAGCTGCCACAGCTTCAGGCATCATCCTTATATATCAACCTCCAAAACAGAAAACAAGGAAGAGGTAAAAGACCTATTCTCCTGTGACCCTCTGTTCATCCAGCAGCTATTCTCTCCCAGTATCCCTCCTCACAGATCCTTTTACATCTCATTGGCCAGAACCAGATCACAAGTTACCAGTCAATGGTGAAAGAAAACAGAATTGTTCTAGTTATCTTGGTCTGGTCATGGTGTATCCTCTGATCCTGGGGGCATTGTTACTAAAGAAACTAAGTTTCTATTAGCAGGGGAAAGGAGGGAATGGCCTTTGTCTAAACAACCATCAGTGGCTGCCACACATACTCACCCATATATTGATATATAAAAATTAAAGGGTTCCCACAAAAAGAAACAATCATGAACTGATGCCCCACTTCTTTTCAACATTGTGAAACTATAGCTTAATTTTTCACTGAAAATACAGAGATCCCATCACATAGCACATCCCGAGCCTAAAGTGGTCCACCAGATGCCATTTGTAAGCCCCTCTCTTAGAGATACATCAAGCCAGGGGCACTGCTGCTTAAGACCATGAGGCAACTTCTCTGACCTTCTAGAACCTGCCACTTTACCTGACATTCTATTCTCTTCCAATGCTTTTAAGGCTTCAAAAAGGAGATCTAAGAAACTGCTAACACCTCCCATGTGTTTTCCCACTGCATCCTACCCTCAGGAGTTTCCTTCACTATAAACCAGGTGCCCTAAAAGTCCATGGTCATCTAGGCAGTTAAAGTCAGAGGCATCCCAGCATAAATGCTGTTGCTTTCAAGATGTGAAGTCTTCTGCAAATGGGAGCAAACCTTTGTTAAAAGCCAAGGGGAAGTATTTATTTTGCATAGATATTTTAGATATTATAACATGGAAATGAAAGTGAAGAGAGGATCTGTTTAGGGGCTCTCCTGTAGGCCCCAGATCAACACATCAGAGGACACAGCTTCCCCTCCCCAAGTGCACAACCTTTGGTCCTGATGGCCTCTGGCCCTGCCTTGCTTTCCCAGGCAGCACCAGCAAGCTCCAAAGCTCTGGTGGCTACCAACCATTTCCAGACAAATGTGCAGTTCTGGATAAATGCAGAGAAGTCTCAATCTGCATCCTTGAACCAGTCTGTCCTGTCTCCAGGTCTCAGGAAGGGAACCTTGTCTTTCACAGAGTGCCGTTCATGCTCACGAGTGTGTCCAAGACTCTGTATTCTAAAATCACACAACATAATAATTAGCAGCATTATTCATGATAACTAAGACATTGATATAACCAAAGTGTCCTTCAATAGATGATTGAATAAAGAAGATGTACATATATACAATGGAATATTACTCAACCATAGGAAAAGATAAAATACTGCCATTTGCAACAATATGGATAGATCTTGAGATAATCATGTTAAGCAAAATAAGTCAGACAGAAAAAGATGAGAACCATATGATTTCACTCATCTGTGGGATATAAAACTGAAAGCAACAAATATGACAAACAAATAGACTCATGGACACGGACAGCAGATTAACAGTCACCAGATGGAAGGGGGAGGGAGGAGGTAAATAAGGGTAAAAGAGGTGAAATATGCGGTGACAGAAGGAGATTTAACTTTGGGGGGTGAACACACAATGCAATATATATATGATGTATTATTCAATTATACACTTAAACATGATTTTATTAACCAATGTCACCCCAATAATTTTTAATAAAAAATAAAATAATTAAAATAAAATAAAATCACACATCTTAGGTTACTCACAGTGCTGTCACCGGATTTCCAGCTTTTTGAAGTTAATGTCCCTGAGGTCATATAACACACAAGCACACCCCTGTCTTTCTGCAACTCTCTCTGCTGTGGAGGTGGTTTCTCTGAAGATGATTGTTTTCTCCTCGAGACTAGGGGTTCCTGGAGCCTGAGGCTGGCGTCTTATTTATCTGTATATCCATTGTGCTTGCCTCTCAGAGGAGCCTCAGTAGCTGTTCCACTAATGACAAATGGGCACATAGACCAAGAGGGATGATAGAGCTCTTCTCCAGTCTAAAGCCAGGGTTTTGAAAAAGGAAGACAATTAGAGCCTCTACTTTCTGACAGAAGACCCCTGCAATGTCCTGTGGTCCTGAGTTACATCATACTCTTGTGCACAAAGTGCAAACCCCACAGCTTCTTTCTTATTTCCCATATCCTTGTGGCCAGGGCTATTTTTCCTGTGTTCAATTTAGATCTATCAGTAGAATACACTTGGAGGGTTTCACTTTGTGCCTCTTTCCCTCTGCACTAATGACGTGAATGTCTTTATTACAGCCACACACAGGCCCTCAGTCTCTTGCTCTCTCTGTCAGATTTACTCAGGGTTGTAAGAACCCACTATCACTGCAGATGTTTTTGCCAGAAAGCAGAGACTATAATTATCTCCCCTCTTTCCCAACCTTGACTTCAGATCAGGGCAGTTTGATCCTTCCTTTTGATCTATGCACATCTGTGTTCTTATTCTTCTGTGTGATTTTCTCTCTCTCTCTCTCTCTCTCTCTCTCCCTCTCCCTCCCCCTCCCCCTCTCCCTCTTCCTCCCCCTCCCCTTCCCTCTCCTCCTCCCCCTCTCCCTCTCCTTCTCCCTCTCTCTCATTGTAACCCCTTTATCCTTATCACATGTTTTAAGAAATGAAGAACCAAGAACCGGGAGATGCTACCAAAAGTGATTAGGATTAAGCTGCCTCTGTGTCCCCAGGTCTCTACAAGATGCTGTGGGCAGAAGGGAGCGATGTTTGTGTTGTCTCTGTGTTGAGAGAGCATGAACTAGGGCACCCGATAAATGTGACATAGGGTAGGGCTCAGGGTGTGCCATCCAGATACAATAGCTCCTGCCGCTAGGCCATTTGCTGGACTCAGAGCTCCTGGAAGCATGGCTTCCTGGGCTGGCTGTGCTCCTTCATGCTGAAGCATTGTTTTTTTCTCCTTGAGCACCTGCCATTTGGAACCACTGGGATATAGAAGACTCACATATTGGTATTTCTAGCTGTGCTGGAACCTGGAGCACATGAGCTCCCAGAAGCCAGCCTGTGTTATCTCAAACCAGGGTGAGACTGAGTGTTGTGAAGGAGCTGAGAGTAGAGTTAAGGGAGTGGCTAATAGTCAACAAATTAGTGTGTATAGGTTTCCCCATGCCTCACTGTCTCCAGCTTTCAAAGAGGAATCACACTCTCCACTCACCTTACTTGTGTTTTTGTAAGTACATCATCAAAAGTCACTTGCTAAGTGCCTGACACTGTCCCATATGCTTTAATTTTATTAATTTATTTAATAGTCGCAGCTGCCTCACAACATACGTACCATTATCACCCCCATTTTTCACATAAGAATTAGAGGCACAGAGAGATTAAATAACTTGACCAAAGGTACACACCTCATAAGTGGCAGAGATAGGATTTAAACCCTGCCAATATGGCTTCAATATCAGTTCTAATAACTACCACACTACACTGTTTTGTGCTGCATAAATATAAGTGCTTTAAATTGTCAAAAGTTTCATACATATGTACTCTTACAAATGGGGTCGGGGATTCTCTGCTCTGGGGATGATATTGGCTCATGCCACAGACTCCGGGACTATTTAGGTAAGCTGAGGAAACAGCCTTCAGCTAATGTCAGATAAGAAGTTGGTGCATAAATACTCCTGCTTGCTCATCCCTTTGGTAGGACAGCCCTCAGCTGTGTTTTCCAGCATCTACCACAGCAGTAACCTGCTCAGAAAATTATCCTTTACTGTCTGCTTTTCCTTCCTTCTCACTTCCCCATTCCTATCAGTGCTTCCTGGATCACCTCCCATATAAACAACTTACCCTTCGGTCCTGTCTCAGAGTACTTTTCGGCAACCCAACCTAAGACAATTATACTCTCAAAAGTGCTTTCTTATAATTGCCTCTTTATAACAACCCTATAAATTAGATAAAGTAGGTAATATCATCAACCTCTTTTTACAGATGAGGAAAGTGACCCTCTAGAGCATTCAGAGATAGGGCCAAGAGCATATGGCTTATAAGCAGCAGAACTGAATTCAAACGTGGTTCTTCTGAATCTCAGAGTCTAAGATGGTTACATCACATGACTCTGGAGTTCCTTGAGACAGTGTCATGATTCTGGACACAAGGCAGCATGTCTAAGCATTTTTCACTATCAACAAAAAGGTATTTATGATTCCGCGATCCAAGATTGATGGGGACTACATCCTTATTCTACCTATGATACTGTGACAATAAGATGTTTCCTTAGATTCCACACAGTGATCTGAACTTATCATCTTACTTGTATATGGCTTCACAGACATGTCTATGAGTAAGCAAGTAGCAGTATATTTAGAGACGTGGCCAATGCCCTGCCCATACATCCTCAGCCAACCCAGTAGGTAACTGCTGAAAATTCCAGTAAGCGCCTATGGCTTTCTGTGTCTGTCTGGTCAAGGCTGTCGCCTGCTTATGGGGGCATGTGAGGCACATGCAGACATTCAGGGGTAGGCCATGGAATTAACACACTAAGAATGACCCCACACAATAGATTGTATCTAGTCTATTAGGGCATCCCCAGCAGGATGGCTCCCCAGTTGCCCACAATAGTAATTAGAAATTCTTTATCAGCTTTCTTCCCTTCCCTTCCTCATTTCTTACCATGTTTACTAAAATCAGTTCCCAAATAAATGACTTGAACCCGAATGCCTGTTTCAAGGTCTGCTTTAGGAGAATGTCACATTAAGACGTTGGTTAAGAACATGGACTCTGGAACCAATTTTCATGAATACGAACACCAATTTTGTCCCTTACTATCTTTATGTCTTTAGGCAACTTCTCTCTGTGTGCTTTTTGATTCACTTCTCTCATCTATAAAATAAAAGCATGTTTCTCACAGGGTTATTGGGAAGATTAAATTAGTTAATATATGTATAGTTCTTAGAATAATGAGTGATCCATGGTAAGATCCATTTAGTGTTATATATTAGCATTATTACTATTAAGCTATTTGTCTCAACCAAATGCATTTTGCGACATAAGATTGTGATATTAAACAGCTGCCAAGATAAATGGAAAGGAGACTTCTCCAGTAGTTCTCATCAAACATCGTTGCCCCTTGATCTCTACTTCACAAAATGGAACATCTAGTCAAGAAAACAGAAACCAACTAGATATTTCAAACAAAGGGAATTTAAAACAGGGCACTGGTTACTCAGGCATTGGAATACTGAAAGGGGTAAAAGAAAAAGGTAAATTAACCCAAAGAGTAGGAAATATAGGAAGCAGCTACTACCCCTAAGCCTAGGAAGACAACCCCTCTGAGTGAGGAGAAAAGACCACAGCCTCAGGAACTGGGACCATGCCATAGTGAAGATAGCTACTCCCAAAGACCCCCATAGCAGAAGGAAACAAAAGGAGAAGTGGTAAGAGATGCATGCAATGCCTCTTGCCATCTCTTCCTTTTTAATATCCTACCAGTGCCTCCCTATTTCTTTTGGGGAGTTCTGAGGGTCTTATAGACTATTGCTGAATCTTCTTTATATCTTCCTTTAATAGCCTATCATTCACCTCCCATTTGCAGAGTTAGCCCTCTTCCTGAACCTGTTCTTCTGCTAACATACATTTGGTTTTGGCACAAAGATCCAGAGAGTCAGAATTTGTGTTTCCAAACTGGCAGCTGCCTGTCACATAGAGCTATCCTGGAGTGAAGCCTGTAGCCTGTTTTTTTTTATCTTAAGGCAAAATAAACATTCGAGCTTATGTCAATGGGTAGTTGGAGGAATTGCTTTTTCCTATGCTCTATATAAGTCAAGGTTAACATTCTCACCTTCAAGGCCAAAATGGACGAGGCGCTGCCTACCTCTCAAAACCAAACCATCTTCATGTATTGCTTAAAAGACAATACATCCGATATTTTTCCTGAATATTAGATTCAATTCAGGCCAATTAAAATGTTTACTGGCAACTACACACACACAATATGTTCTAGATAATGCAAAGGAAGAAGCTTCAGCTCCAGGAACACTCAGATCAGAGTGCATCGAATTAATCATAATAATGGTAATATAAACTAGATTGACACCATTCCTTGAAGTTTTCTATACATAAAATTGTCTTATTTTCTCCAAATTACCCTGTGAAGTAGATAATATCACAACTTTATAAGGAGGAACCTGAGCCCGGATAGGCTAGGTGACTTGTCCAAAGTCACATTGCAGATAAATTCCAGAGTTTATATTTAAATGTAGGTCTGAGTCCAAAGGTGAGCTCCTTGTATTCTGCCCTATGGCACATGAATGAGCATCTAAATAAATGTGGGAAAAGTGAGGGCCCACAAGCAGTCAGAAATAGAGGTCAGAGCAAGATGAAGTCAGTGGGAACAACTCTGGGATGATAAGTTTGGGACTACACTCAGAAACTGATGGGACTTGAAAAGTCAGAAAGTACAGAGCAAACATTGCAATGAGAGATCGTTTTAGACTTGGAAGTGAGGGACCTCAGAGATCATCCAGCTATTTATTCCATGACAAAATGGAAACTTACTGTATTTAAGAGATTTGTGCAAGGCCCTCTGACTGATTAAGGGCAAAATTTAAATTAGATTTCAGGGTTTTTAACCCCAGCTCCCCTTTTGCTTCCCCTTGGCTCTTGGGTAATAAATAGACTAGAATCAAGTTTCCAAGAAAGTATCAAGCTCATCATCCCTTCCCTAGGATTTCTAGGATTCACGTCCATGGATTGATCTCATCTCGTCTCACAGTGTCAGTCATGACATCAAGCAAATTTATCTTCCCCTTGTGCTGCACAAGCTTTGGACACAATGAAACCCAGGTTTGTGTCTTACACCAGCATTCATTTGCCATGTGACTTTGAATAAAATCTCAACCTCTTGAATTTCTGTGCTTTGATTTGTAGAAAAGGTTAATAGAGCCCACTCCAAAAGATGGTTTTTGGAATCAAATGAGGCATTAAAAAATTATAGTAGGGGCTCAGGAAATAGTAGGATTGCTAGTTGTCTTAGTAGTGAGGGTTCTATTGCCATTGAACAATCAGAGAACCAAAAATCAAAAGACTAAGAAAGAGAATAAAGGGAAAATGTTTACATAAACCAAATATCTCACATTACATGTTTAATATAACTAAGAATTATATAGCACATCACAGTACAAACACAGACACCATCTCTTCCTATGAGTTGGACTTTACCAGAAACCTTTTCACAGACAAGTAAACTGAAGTACAGTGTATGGACATGATTCGCATGAGACAAAGGTCCCACAGAGGTTTAGTGATGGAGCCAACACTCCAAGCTAGACCTGTCCCCTATTGTACTGATAAGGAACATACAAATTAGAAAACTGCAGAAGATACTAGTGCAATCTGAGAGACAATTGCAAGGTCTGAACCAGGCTTCTAGAGACTGTAGAGCAAGAAATGCAGGTGTGATCAGTTGCCTGGGAAAAGGGTTTCAATGTACGACAAAGAAGAGAGGCATGGAGGAAGGTAGGCCTTAGGCTTCGGGGAAAGAAGAAAATTAAGTATGAAGAGTGTGTGCTTGTGTGTGTAAGAGAAAGAGAGAGAGAGAGAGAGAGAGAGAGAGAGAGAGAGAGAGAGAGAGAGAGAGAGAGAGGATGAATGAGGCCCAGAGCTACCCATTGGAAGGGCAAGAACTCTTAGTTGAGACCTGAGAACAAGCTATGTAAGGCAGCCAAATGTAGATGCAGAAAAATTAGAAGACATCCTGCTAGAGAATGACTCAGGGGCATGAAACCCTGAGAAGAAGTGAGAGAAATGTGACGTGGGAGAGACACACATATGTACAATAAGACATGGTATGAATCATGAGGAGAGACAGATTCACATAGAGAAAGGGAATGGCATTGCAAGAGTCAAACAAGATCAAAGAGAGAAGAGTGGCAGAGAACACAGAGAAGGAGGCTGAAAATCCAGAGAGAGAGAGAGAGAGAGAGAGAGAGAGAGAGAGAGAGAGAGAGAGAGATTCTGAGAGAACAAATGGAGAAAGACACAGTGAGCAAAGACAGAGAGACATAGAACAGAGACAGAAATGACAAAGAAATCCTCCTCAGCTTCTTCCCCTGTCTCAGATGAGAAGACGGACCAGACGATAGCTTGGCTCTTATGCAGCTCTTTGATTCCATACATTTGGGGACTTCTGATTTCAAATCAAACATCCAACAAGTTTAATCTCCTCTACATCTTGAGGCTGCAGCATGAAAAAAGGTATTCCTGTGTAGGAGCTGATAGGGAATTTGGAAGAATAGAGCCACTGGGTTAAGGAGTCATGGCACATTGGAATCAAAATGGACCTGGGAGATCCTAGAGCCACCAGATTTCTTAGTGTTATAAATGAGAAAACTAGGAAGAAATAAATTGGTCCTGCCTTTTTTCTTATTTAAAAGATCTGATTGTAAAAATCATATGATCATATCAATAGATGCAGAAAAAGCATTTGACAAGGTATGGCATCCATTTAAGATAAAAACACTTAATACAATGGATATAGAAAAAATACCTCAATATAATATAGGCTATATATGACAAACCCTCAGCTAATATCATACTTAATGGTAAAAAACTAAAAACTTTCTCTCTAAAATCAAGAACAAGACAAGGCTATCCGCTATTACCGCTATTATCCAAAATAGTATTGGAAGTTCTAGCTAGAGCCATCGGGCAAGAAAAAGAAATAAAAGACACCCAAATAAGGAACAAAAAAGTTAAATTGTCACTTTTTCCAGATGACATGATTATGTAAAAAAAAACCCTAAATACTTCATTTAAAAAAACTATTAGAATAATAAACAAATATGGTAACATTTCAGAATACAAAATCAACTTACTAAAATCCATAGTGTTCTTATACTAGACAAATGAATTTTCAGAAAAAAAATGAAAAACATAATTCTTTTTGCAATTGCAACAAAAAGAATAAAATACCTAGGAATATGCCTAAAGAAACATGTGAAGGACCTATACAGTAAAAACGATAAGACATTATTAAAGAAATTGAAGAAGATACAAAGAAATGGAAAGGTATTTCATGTTCATGGTTTGGAAGAATCAACATAGTTAAAATGACCTTATTACCTAATGCAATACCCATCAAAATCCCAATAGTATTTTTTAAAGAAATAGAACAAAAATCATCAGATTTATATGGAAGCACAAAAGACCCCAAATAGCCACAGAAATCCTGAAGGGGAAAAAAATGCTGGAGGTATCAGGCTGCTTGACTTCAAATTATACCACAAAGTAACAATAATGAAAATAGCGTGATATTGGCAGAAAAACAGACACATAGACCAATGGAACAGAATTGAGAATTCAGGAATTAACCCCTGCATATATGAGCAAATAATTTTGACAAAGGAGCCAAAAACATACAGTGGAGAAAGTAGAGCTTCAATAAATGGTGCTGGGAAAACTGGAAAGCCACCTGCAAAAGAATAAAACTAGACTGCTATTGACCACCATACACCAAAATTAACTCAAAGTGAATCAAGGGCCTGAATATAAGACCTGAAACAATAAATTTCATTGAAGAACATATAGGTACTAAACTCATGACTTTGGATTTAGAATTTTATGAATTTGGCCTGATTGGCAAGGGAAGTAAAAGCAAAGATAAGTGAATGTGACTATATCAAACTAAAAGGCTTCTGCACAGTAAAAGATATAAAAATGAAAGCAAAAAACAAATATGACAAAGAAATAGAGATTCATGGACACAAGACAGTAGATTAGTGGTTATCAGAGGGAAGCTAGGAAGGGGAGGTAAATAGGGGGAAAAGGGGTCAAACATATGGCGATGGAAGAAAATTTGACTTTGGGTGTGAGTGAACACACAATGCAATATATATATAATGTGTTGTTGAATATAATACTTGAAACTTATTTGATTTCATTAACCAGTGTCACCCCAATTCTTTTAATTTAAAAAATAAAAATAAACAAAAGATGTGGTCGGACAGCAGTTGTTAAAACCTATTTAAATTATACGGTACATAATTGTTGTGTCTAAGGAAAGTTAATTTTAGTGTTTCCCCCTCAATTACCGCCTGTGGCAAACTACACATTTGTCTTTTCCTCCTCCTCCTCCCCCAGTGAGCCATGCCTCATAGCATTGCCTTCTTTGTGGAATCCCTTCCCACATCAACTTGGAAATTGGCCATGTGACCAGCTTTGGCCAATGGGACACTAGCAAGCATGAAGCAAGCAGAAGCTTAAAAATTGTTTGCACATTGGGACTTGCTCTCTTATACACTTCCTCTCAGAACGCAGCCACCATGCTGGGAGAAGTCCAAGCCATACGGAGAGGCCACCTGGAGAACTAAAGCTCTGAACCACAGCCCCTACTGAGCTCCTGGTTTAAAAGCCAGCACCAATTTGCCAGCCACATGAGTGAGTCTCTTGGAAGTGGATCTTCCAGCCCCAGTTGCCACCATGGTTGATACTGCACAAAGTGGAGATGAGTTTTCTCCACCTGGCTCTGCTTGAATTGCAAAATTGTGAGCAAATGACTTGTTGCTGTTGTTTTAAACCACTAATGATTAGGTGGTTGGTTACCCAGCAATAGATAGCTGGAATACCTCATTCATGCTTGGAAGAGTCTGGTCCTACTCCCTGGATATAATAGAATTCCTAAGGAGGTTACCACTGCCTCATACGGTTTCTTACAGAGATTCAGCTGAGTGCCTTCTATCTTATTCAGGTGGGGCAGAATAACTGTTTAATGGCTTCCAAATTACACCTTTGCAGTGATGGGGTAGGTTGGTTCTCTGTGTATATGTTTTTTAAATATAAGTTTGTTTTCTTTCCAAAAATAAATATCTATTTGCATAGACAAGTAAGGGCTTGTGAGATAGAAAGAGCTGATTTAGGGAAAGATTCTATAGTTCGCTTGTTTATCAGGTGCTTATAAGGCTTGAATGCATCAAGATTCCAAACCTAAAGGTTAATGTTTTGACACTGAGAATCCATCAGTCAGGGGATGAGGATGGGGGAACAGTTTGCATTAATTATTAGGCTGACTCTTAATTTGAATCAATGAAAATGCCAGAGTGACGGAGGTGTTTGGATTGAATAATAATTAGCAAGGCTGATGTGGTCCTGAACAAAGAGTTGCAGAAGAGGACAGAGTCTGCTGGCAGGGGATGGGCTACGGAGGAAAGTCTGGGCCTGGACAGGGTAGAAGAGCACTACTAATGATAGACAATCCCTAGCCTTGGCCAGAGTCATCAGGGGAGGTTGAGAGTAGAAGAGGCCCACCAGACAGGGCAGAACTGAGCTGCCACTATGGGAGTCTGGGCCATGGGAGAATACAGTCCCTAGAGTATCCTTAGTGTTTCTGAGCAAACATGACATTCAAAGCCACTTGGCTTCTAAATGTGCCAATTATTGCCCTTTGAGAAATGGGCCAAGTTGTAGATGCTTCCTTGTATCAAGATCCAGCCTCATTGTATGACTGGAGATACTCCATTGGACTTGGCCCAAGTCACATAGCTGGCAAGGGACTGAGATAGCAGAACACTCAGGTCTTCTAACTCCTCCCCCAATTGTCCTTCCCCTACTATTTAGAAGCTCCATGTAAATTAATTATCCTGATATATTTCCACCCTCTTGCTGGGAGCAGCACACCAAGCATTTAAGCCCTTCCCTGGTGGGAAGAGGACAGGATCATTTGAGAGAGATGGATGTCGGTTGCATGGCTAAAATGGAATTCAGCAATAGTTGAAAAAAGTAGCTGGCTAAGTGCTGGAATTTGCAAGAACCCAGGTTCTTTTGCTCCAAAACAGCTTGTCTAAAATTTCACTGTGAAGTCATTTCTTTAGTTTAAACATTTCTATATTCCTGTGGTTCTTTAAACAATATAAATGCCCCTCAAAGAGATAGAATAAAATTAATTAATTCACATGCTAGTTTGAATTAACATAATTAAGACATCTATTTGTTTCACAGACATGTATCCAGCACCTCCTTTGCTCCAAACCCTGAAACCCCAAAGTGGAGCCCTTGCCTCAAGAACTCACCATCTTATAGGGCAGATAGACATGTAATGGCAATAGAGTAACTGTGCTCTCCTGAGCATGTGCTCTGTTCTAGGTACTGCATAAAGAAACCCCGTTTTAACCAAGCCCATCCCCCTTCACAGTGTTATCTCCAGGTAGAGAGAAATTTGATACTTTCACAAGGTTACATAGAATTGAAGCCAGAATTCGGACTCAGACCTCTCTGATTGCCAAAACTTAGTATTTTTCACCACCTCACTTGAAGACGCATGCCTCACTAAGATAAGCAGCAGATATAACAGGAGGACTGTGGAAGCAGCAGGTCTAATTGCTTGGACTTCAAAGCTATCTGGGCTGGTAAGAGTGAGGGGGTAGTGAGAGGATATCAGGAATTGTTCATGGGAGGGCATTATAGACAAAGGGATGAGCTTAGGTAAAGGCATAGAAGGATGTAAAGATTGCCTGTTTTCAGGAAACTGCAAGTAGTTAATCATGACTGAAACCGAGGGTTAGAGGGCAAACTGCCCAGGAAACTAAGCTAGGCAGACAAGGAAGGGCCCGTTCTCCTAAAGTGGTGCTAATAAAATCTGGATTTTATCCTGAGCTGTAAAAAGTCTTTGACAAATGTTAAGCAGAGGAGTGTTTGAAAAGACATAGTTTTTAAGAACTCCTAGTGCATAATGCTTAAAAACACAGGCCCCTGTATGTAATTTGGGTTCCATCCTGCTTCACACTTATATAAGTAGTTGTTTCATTGTTCTCATTCCCCCTATAATCTAAACTCTCTGAGATCAGCAGCTAAGTCTTCTTGATCACTACTGTAACCATGGGATCTGGAAGTCCCTGGGACACAGTAGATGCTTGGACACTGTTGGTTGCTTCTCCGAATCCATTCTCCCTTTCCTCCTGCACACAAAGTCACCCAGGTAAGATGACATTTCCAGCTTCCCTTGCAGCTAGATGTGACCATGTGATTAAGTTTTTCCCAATGGAATAAAAGCAGATGTATGTGCTATTTTGCCTCACTTGATTTAAAAATGGCTTGCCCTGAAGTTCCCCTTTCAACTTCCCACAAGTCAAAACATAAAATGTGCTTCTTACCAGGCTTTGACCTTAAAGATGAGAGCAACACCCTAGTGGGGAGCAGAACGCAAGAGGAAAAGATGTTGGATTCCTGAAGAACCACATAGAGCTGAGCTGCCCTGCAAATATGGATCACCTACCTTAGAACTGTTACATGAGAGACAAATGAATTCCTGTGTTTTATAAGCCACTATACTATGTGGCCTTTTGTTACTTCGCCTTACCCCTTACCTTAACTAATACCAATCAATGTTCAATAAAGATCTGTTGAATGATTGAATGAAATATATATTTTCTGCAAATTCTATAGGAATCTTATATTTTTTCTCCAACAAGACCATACCTTGAGTACAGGGACCCTATCCTTTTACTGCCCCCAAAGTACCTAGGTATGTGCCAGACTCTTGTTGAATTGAATTAAAAAGAACAAACTCAATACTGACTACATGAGTCTCCTTAGACTAACCATTTTAGTAGTCTGCTCTGCCATACAGAGAGATGATTGTCTCCCTAGACTAATAATAGAGTTTAGGAAGTGTTTGAGGCTCTTTGGATGAGAGGTTACTAAGTGCAAAAAAAAAGATTGAGGCAGCACAACTAAGGTAAAAAACCTCATGGGTGACACTAGAAAATTTGCAGAAATACAGAGCTCAAGTATTTTCACAGTGGCTGGAAAGTCACAGAGGAGAAAGAGAATCGCTCTCTGTGGAGAGAAGCATTGTGCATGGAATTTAACAATATCGCCCCCCCTCCACACACAAAACCCTGTTCTGCTGAGAACTCGTTAGTTACATAGGATGTGACATATGGGTGGGTAATATAGTCTGGAGCCTAGATTCCTTTAATTAACCAATAGCAATCAGGAGTGAGGGCAATTCCATGGGAATAGTAATTGTGTGGAAGTTCTGGATGCCTGCAGGCTGAGCCGCAGGCCAGAAACCCCAGCCAGCCCTGTCCCTGTGAAGCACACTGAGCCAAGGTCATGACTGCCATTTTCAACAGGGTTTGTTTTTTTCCCAAAAGGTTGAGATCACAGCTGATTGTTGTGGGTGAGGATTTCCTCTGTGATGTATACAGCCTTGGGAGAGTGAGTGAACTATAACGCCACAGTAGGGCACATACAAATTTTTGGGTCTCTAGGGACCAAATTGTGCAGGTACAGGGTGACCAGTAACTGGGGGAGGTCAATCTGACTGAGAGCTCCTTTTGTTCAACAAGTACTTACTATATGACTAGTATATATCAGGCTTGAGGCTGGAGCTCGATGTTTATTAAACATTTTTAGACATTTAAGAAGAAATAAAAAACATTTTTTAATGTGATGATAATATCCACTATGATTTTAAAGTCCTTGTGAATAGGGGTTACATTGTTTTCATTTTAGTATATCCCACAGAATCTACCTGATGTTCTGCAGGTAATAGGAACTTAATTAATATCCAACTGAATTTAAGTTCATAGAGTTATGTCAACTGACCACCATATGGGTTGCTTTAAAAAAATATTTTGATATCAGCTTTATGAATGGATAGAATGTCCCATGAGTATTTTTTGTATGTAAACTGGTACTTTTAAAGTAAGGGAAGGGTTTTTGTGTTTTCTTTTCCCCCCCTTCTTAAAGTTATTAAATGCTTCCCTTACAATTGTGTTCATATTCTCCACTTACTTGTCAAGCTCTTTCTCCCTGATAATGCAAAAGTAAACAAACATCCTCCAGGACCCTCTCTAGATGATCACAAATTCCAAATAAGAACAGTCCGAATTCATGATGTTTTTTATTTACTATTCTAAGTGAAGTTGAAAGACAAACAGCTCCCTTTTGTTGGGGCCACGGGACAATGAGTTCAGAATTCCCAGCTTAAGTGAGGACACTTAACATTACTTAGGAGTTAAACTGCCAGAAAGGAAAACAAGGTGCTTCTGGGTCCCTGAACTTCCAAAGAGAACCTCAAGTATTAACTTGAACTTGGAAGGAGGTCATTTGTTCCTGTCACAGGTTGTGCTCTCTGGAAACAGAAGTAGAGTTTGTAAGGCAAGATATTTATATGAGATCAATGCCTATGAAAGAAAGGGGAAGGAAGCAGGAATGGGAAGAGAGGTCAAGTTGTCATGCATGCCTAAAACTAGGCAACTCAGTGGAGTGCTCTGGACAAGGATTGCTTGTAGAAAGTCTCATGTTGGACAGAAATAGTTATCCCTTTACACTCCCCCAATTCTCAGTTGTGGGACATGGCCCATCTCAGGGAAAGGCATGGCCTTGGACCAGACAGCTCTCTGAAGTTGAGGTGTTCTCTGAAGGAGCTGACAGGTGGAAGCTGTCTGATGACCACACTCCTTGCAGCTGGGCAACGAGACCTCCCTGGAGAAGAATCCGAAGAAGGCAAAATTGGTCCTCAGTGCTACCCAGGGATTCCTGGCTACTCAAAGCCTCCTGGCTTGCTCCAATCTGCCTGCCATCTCTGGCATCTGAGGAGCTACAGGCAGAACTACAGAGAAGCTGGTGGTCTTTCTCCACGTGGTCCCTTTTTCCTCCCATTCTTTTTCAGACCCTTATCCTTTCTCTTTCTCTCCTTTAGACATAATATTTATTTAAAAATATTATTAAACACCAATTCACTGTTCTAGGTGCTGATAAATACAGATTGGTCCCTGCTCTCAGCTTACATTCCAGAGAAGAAAATGACATTGAATCCTCAACAAAACTGATGGTTCGATTATCAATTTTATATAAGCATATGAAAGAGGCTTATACAATGCTAAATGTGCACTGCATACTAACTTGTTAAAGTGACCAATAATAACGACCAGTTATTAGGTGTTCGCTATGTGTCAAGTGCTGTTCCTAGAAGACTACCTATGCTAGCATTGATGTCTCATGGTGAGCCCAGGAGGTAGGTTTGATTATCACCCCAAATTAAGCCTTAGAAAGGTTACGTAATCTTTTTACAATCACTCAGCCAGTAAGTGGTGGAGAAGGTTTTGAATTCACATAGTCTAGTTTCAGAATCTGTTGTCTTAACTTTATGTTACATTGTTTTTTCTAATTATTTGATACAGTTGAAAACCTACTGTGACCACTTGAGATTAGATGGAAGAGGAGAGACTGGCAAGCACAGAAGTGTAGGGGAAGACACCAGAGAAGAAGAGGGCTTAGAAAGATGAGCGGGTGGGCATGAGAAGAAAAGGGACATTCCAGGCAGGATAACTGCATGAACAAAGCTTGGAAGAAATATTTACAAAATGCGTGTCTTAGTTTAGAGGCAAGAATTTGAGTGCAAATAGTTTATTTAGGAGATAACTCTAGAACACACCAGTAGGAGAGTGAGGTAAGAGAGACAGGGCAGGAAAGACAGTGGACAAAGGGAGTGTTATCAAATTATCATCGGAGGCAACTAAAGGGCAATTCTTCTGTGAACTTCTTGGGTGTGGGGAGCAGTATAGGACACACTTCAGTTATCCCAACCAAGGAACAAGAGAGCCATGGTATTTATCCAACAGATCCCGTCAGGCATTGGTTAAGGCCTGCTTCCAGATTGAAGAAGGAAGGGTGTGGGGGACATCAATTCCCTGGTTCCTGTCTCTGGTCATAGACACAGGCAGAGCAGACTCCAGCAGTGAAAAGCCCTCAGGCAGATGAGCAGGTACTAGTAGTTAGAAGTCAGCCCAAGGGCACAAAAATGTTAAGGACCAAAGAGATGTATTCAGGACAGCAACAGGGTGTGCTAGGAAACATCCTGGTGCTGGTTCAGGAAGTAGCTCCATTAGAGAGGGAAAAACAGACTTCCTGGTATGATAGGCTGAAGAATGTTTCCCAAAGATGTCCCTGTCCCAATCCTTGGTACCTATGAATATGTTACCTGAGAAGACAAAAGGAACTTTGCAGATGTGATTAAGTTAAGGATTGTGAGATGGGGAGATCCAATCAGATTATCTGGGTGGACACAGTGTAATCACAAGGATCCTTACAGGAGGGAGGCAGGGGATCAGAGTCAGTAGCAGGAGATGTGATGATGGAGGCAAGAGGTTGGAGACTTGCAAGATTGAAACCACAAGTAAAGGAATGTAAGCAGCCTCTATAAGCTGAGATTGGCAAGGAAATGGATCCTTCAGAGCCATTAGGAGGAATCAGCCTTGCTGGCATGTTTAACTTAAGCCTAGTGAGATGTATTTCAGACTTCTGTCCTTCAGAACTGGAAGAGAATAAATGTTGTTTTAAGCCATCAGGTTTCTGTTAATTTGTTACAGCAGCCACTGGAAGCTAGTAGATGCCTCTTTCATCAAGCCACTGTGTGCTCTACAGGAAGTTTATCTTTTCCATCATCATCTTGTAGCACTTACATTTAGAGAACTTTCCCTGTGGCACCTCACGACAACACTTTGGGGTAGGTAAAGAAAGTCTTACTTCCATTTGTCCAAGAAACTAAGTCTCAGAGAAGACAAAGGATTTTCCTGGGCTGTTTAGCACCTCAGTGAAAGAAAACGACTACTTCCACCACACTCCTACTACCCAACTCTTGGATCTGCATGGCCTACATTCTGTGGGTCCTCTAATTACAGAACAGGACTTTCATTTCTTTTTAAAAAAATATTACTTAAGTTAGTTTCAAATATATAATACATTGGTTAGACATCTATATAGTTCAGAAAACGATACCCCCCAAGTGCTCCCTCCCACCCCTGGCCCTCCATCTAGCCATCATATTAATGCTGGCTGCATTTTCTCTGCCATGCTCTCCATCCCTGTGACCAACTATCAACTAATAATTTGCACTTCTTTAACCTCTCACCTCTTTCTCCTAGCCCCTCAACTCTCCTCCCCTCTGTCTGCCATCAAATTGTCCACTATATTTGTGAGTCTGTTTTTGATTAGTTTATTAATTTTGTTCCTTAGATTGCTCTTATAAATGAAATCATATGGTATTTATCTTTCTTTGTCTGACTTTTTCACTCAACATAATAACTTCTAGGTCCGTCCATGTTGTTGTAAATGGATTTCATTTTTTTAATGGCTGAGTAATATTCCATTGTATATATGAACTATAATTTTTTTTCCAATTGTCTGCTGATTGGCATTTAGATTGCTTCCATATCTTCACTATTGTAAATTGTGCTGCCATGAATATTGGAGTGCACAGATTTTTACGAATTATTGTTTTGGTTTTCCTTGAATAAATACCCAGACGTGTACTTGCTGGGTCAAAAGGTATATTCATTTTTAACTTTTTAAGAAACCTCTATGCTGTTTTCCACAGTGGCTGTACAAATTTGCAATCCCACAAACAATATATGAGGGTTTCCTTTCTCCGCATCCTTGCCAACACTTGTTGTTTTTTGATTTACTGATGATAGCCATTCTGACAGGTGTAACGTGATTTCTCATTGTGGTGTTAACTTGCATTTCCCTGATGATGAGAAACCTTGAGTATCTTTTCATATGTCTATTAGCCATATGTATTTCCTCTTTGGAGAAGTATCTGTTCAGGTCTTCTGCCCATTTTTAAATTGGATTGTTTGTGTTTTTTTGTTGTTGAGTTGTACAAGTTCCTTATATATTTTGAATATCAATTCCTTATTAGATGTATTATTAATGAACAGTCAGTTGCCTTTTTGTTTTGTTGATGGTTTCCTTTGCTGTACAAAAATTTTTAGTTTCATGTAGTCCTATTTGTTAATTTTTTCTTTTGTTTCCCTTGCCTGAGGAGATATGTCTGAAAAGAAATTCCTGTTACTAATATCAGAGAGTATACTGACTTTTTTTTGAGAAGTTTTATGGTTTGGGGTCTTACATTTAAGTCTTTAATCTATTTTGAGACTATTCCATATACAGTGTAAGAAGTGGTCCAGCTGCTGCTGCTGCTGCTGCTGCTGCTGCTGCTGCTGCTGCTGCTGCTGCTGCCACCGCCGCTGCCGCCTCTTCTTCTCCTTCTTCTTCTCCTCCTCCTCCTCCTCCTCCTCCTCCTCCTCCTCCTCCTCCTCCTCCTCCTCCTCCTCCTCCTCCTCCTCCTTCTTCTTCTTCTTCTTCTTCTTCTTCTTCTTTTTTGGATGTATCTTTCCAATTTTTCCAACACCATTTATTGAAGAGACTATTTTTACCCCACTGTATATTCTTACTTCCTTTGTCATATTTTAAGTGAGTATATAGGTGTGGATTTACTTCTAAGCTCTCTGTTCTATTCCATTGATCAATATATATATGTTTTTATGCCAATATCATGCTGCTTTGGTTATGGTAGCCTTCAAGTTTAATTTGACATCAGGTAGTGTGATACCTCCAACTGTGTTCTTCTTTCTCAAGATTGCCATGGCTATTCAGGGTTTTTTATGGCTCCATATAAATTTTAGGATGATTTGTTCTAGCTCTCTGAAAAATGCCATTGGTATTTTGATAGGGATTGCATTAAATCTATAGATTGCTTTAGGTAGTATGGGCATTTTATCAATGTTGAGTATTCCTATCTATGAATACTGTATATGCTTTCGTTTATTTGTATCTTCTTCAATTTCTTTTTCCGATAACTTATAATTTTCTGAAAACAAGTCTTTTACCTTCTTGATTAATTTGATTCCCAGGCATTCTATAGTTTTCGACACAATTGCAAATGGGATCATTTTCTTAATTTCTCTTTCTGAAAGTTTATCATTGGTGTATAGAAAGGCCACTGATTTCTGAATATTTTATAACCTGCTACTTTACTGAATTCATTGAGCAGTTCTAACAGTTTTTTTGTGAAATCTTTAGAGTTCCCTATATATAGTTTCATGTCATCATCAAATAACGAGAGTTTTACTTCTTCCTTTCCAATTTGGATGCCTTTTATCTCTCTTCCTTGTCTGATTGCTCTGGTTAAGACTTCCGATACAATGTTAAAGAGGAGTGGTGAAAGTGGGCATCCTTGTCCTGTTCCTGATCTTAAGGAAAATGTTTTTAGCCTTTCCCCATTGAGTATGATGTTAGCTGTTGGTTTGTCACATATGGCCTTTATTATGTTCAGGTACGTTCCCTGCATTCCCACCTTGATGAGAGTTTTTATAATAAATGGATGTTGGATTTTGTCAAACACTTTTTCTACACCTATTGATATGATCATGTGGTTTTTATCTTTTGATTTGTTAATGTGGTGTATCACATTAATTGATTTGGGGATATTGTACCAACTTTACATCCCAGGAATAAATCCAACTTTATCATGGTGTATGATATTTACAATATATTGCTCAATTCGATGTGCTAATAGCTTGTTAAAGATTTTTGCGTCAATGTTCAAAAGAGATAGCAGCCTATAGTTTTCTTTTTTTTGTAATATCTTTGCCTGGTTTTGGAATCAAGGTAATGGGGGCCTCATAAAAGAAGTTAGGGAGCCTTCTCTCTTTTTGAATTTTTTGGAATAGTGAAGAATAGGTGATAACTCTTCTTTGAATGTTTGGTAAGATTTGTCTATGAAGCCATCTGGTCCAGAACTTTTGTTTTCTGGGAGGTTTTTGATTACTGATTCTATTTCATTGGTGGTAATCGGTTGGTTCAGATTCTCTGTTTCTTCTTGACTCAGTCTTGGGAGATAGTATGTTTCTAGAAATGTGTTCATTTCTTTAAGATTGTCCAATTTATAGGCATATAATTGCTCATGGCATTTTCCTGTGATCCTTTGTATGTCTGTGGAGTCTGTAGTTATTGCTCCTCTTTCATTTCTCATTTTATTTATTTGAGTCCTTTCATTTTTCCTTGATGAGTCTGGCTAAGGGTTGTTGAATTTTCTTTATTCTTTCAAAGAACCAGCTCTTGATTTCATTAATATCTCGTATTGTTTTTTGGACTCTATTCCATTTATTTCCACTCTGATCTTTATTATTTCCTTCCTTCTATTGACTTTGGGCTTTATTTGCTATTCTTTTTCTAGTTCTTTTAATTGTAAGGTTAGATTGTTTATTTCAGCTTGCCCATATTGCTATGAATTTCCCTCTTAGGACTGCTTTCACTGAGTCCCACAAATTTTGAGTCATTGTGTGTTCATTTTCATTTGTCTCTAGGTATCTTTTGATTTCTTCCTTGATCTCATTAATAACACATTCATTGTTTAGTAGCATGTTATTTAGCCTCTATGAGTTTGTGTATTTCAAAGTTTTTTTTCTTGTAGTTGATATCTAGTTTCATACCATTGTGATCAAAGAAGATGGTTGATATGATTTCAATATTCTTAAATTTATTAAGTCCTACCATGTGGTCTATATTTGAAAGTGTTCCATGTACACTTGAGAAGAGTGTATATTTTGGTGCTTTGGGGTAAAATGCTCTGAAAATATCTATTAAGTCCATCTGTTCTAGCATGTCTTTTCGGTACATTATTTCCTTATTGATTCTTTGCCTGGAAGATCTGCCCATTGGTGTCAATGGGTGTTAAAAGTCTCCTACTATGAGTGTATTACTATTGAGCTCTCCTTTATGTCAGTCAATAATTGTTTTATGGATGTAGGTGCTCCTATATTGGGTGCATATATGTTTACTAGGGTTATGTCTTCTTGATTTATCGATCCCTTTATCATTACGTAATGCCCTTTTTTGTCTCTTATGATAGTCTTTGTTTTAAAGTCTATTTTATCTGACATAAGTATTACCACCTTGGCTTTTTTTTAAATTTCCATTTGCTTGAAATATCTTTTTCCATTCCTTTACTTTCAGTCTGTGAGTGTGTTTGATCTGAAGTGGGTCTTTCATAGACAGCATATGCATGGGTCTTGTTTTCTTATCCATTCGATTACCCTATGTCTTTTGACTGGAGCATTTACATGTAAATTGGTTACTTATAGGTACATTGTTACCATCATTTTATTATTCACATTGGTTATTTCTATTTTCTTTTTTACCCCTTCTATTTTTTACAGAAGACCCTTAAACATTTCTTGTAATGCTGGCTTGTTGGTGATGAATTCCTTAAGATTTTTCCTGTCTGGGAAGCTTTATCACTCCTTCCATTTTAATCCAAAGCCTCACTGGATAGAGTTGCATGATTGTAGATTCTTGTTTTTCATAACTTTGAATACTTTTTCCAGTTCATTCTAGCCTGCAAAGTTCCTATTGAAAAGTCAGCAGATATTCTTATGAAGGTACCCTTGTAAGTAACTAGCTTCCTTTCTCTTGCTGCTTTTAAGATTCTCTCTTTGTCTTTGACCTTTGCCATTTTAATTATGATGTGTCTTGTTGTAGGTCTCTTTGAATTTCCCTTGTTTGGGACTCTTTGTGTTTCCTGAACTTGTATGTCTAATTCCTTTGCCAGGTTAGGGAATTTTTCTGTCATTATTTCTTCAAATAGATTCTCAATCCTTTGCTTTCTCTCTTCTCCTTCAGGTACTCCCATGATCCAGATATTTTTACGCTTCATGTTGTCCCAGAGTTCTCTTAAACTCCCCCCATTTTTTAAAATTCTTTTTTCCTTTTTATTGTTCTGATTGGGTGTATTCTGCTACCTTGTTTTCCAAATCGCTGATTTGATCTTCTGCTTCATCCAATCTATTATTGAATCCTTCTAGAGTATTCTTCATTTCAATTATTATATTCCTCATTTCTGTCAGCTTCTTTTTTATGGCTTCTATGTCCTTTTTTATGCTGTTAAGGTTATCACTGTGCTGCTCATCTATTCCCACCATAAGTTTGTTGAGGATCCTTTTAACTATTATTTTGAACTCTGTCTCTGGTAAGTCACTTGCCTCCATTTCATTTAGCTTATTTCCTGGAGTTTTCCTGTTGTCTCATTTGTGGCATGTTTGTTTGTTTTCTCATTTCATTAGCCTCTCTGTGTTTGTTTCTACAAGTGAGTAAGGAATATTTGTTTTGTCTCTCAGCCTTGGCCAGATGGCCTAATGTGGAACATGTCCTATATGGCCCAGTGGCACACTCTCCCTGGTCCCCTGTGCTGGGAGCTCTGGGCGTGATCTTTGTGTGGGTTGTGTGTGATCTTCTGTTGTCACTAAGCCTTTATTTTTGTTAGTAGATCAGTGGATGGGATTAACACTCAAGCTGACTAATTGTGGGAATTGACAGCACCCATAGGGTAAGAGTTGCAGTCTGGAGGCTGACTCCACTGAGTGGGATTTGCCCTAGCAGGCTTGTGTACTTGTTGCAACCACCTTTTGTATGTATCACTAACGGAACTAGTCAGGAGTTGCTCCATTGTGGTTTGGTATCAGCCTGCAGATGCATTTGTCTAGGGGCTCCCCCATAGGCCAAGGTCAGCCAATGTTTTTGATTGCTCAGGGCTACCTGGTGAGAACTACAAAGTGGTCCACAGATGTTAGTTGCCTATGCTGTGTTGGCTTCAGTGTGGCTCCTTTATAGTATCAGATGTAGGTGTTATGATTAACTGGACTTCAGGTGATTCTCCACTTCGATTATGTTATAATTTGGTTGTAATTTCAAAGCAAACCTGGGAGGAAATGAACCCTGCTTTTACCTAGTCTGCCATTTTCCTCCAGTCTCGGCCTTTTGTTTCTTAAAGCCACTGCTCCACCTGCATCTCTCTTTCTGCCTTTAGGCTGCTGCTTGGACTGAGAAGATACTCAAGATGTCACCATCCTTCAGAATCATGGAGTTTGTCTAGAGGGGGGAATACAGCTGTGTTAGAACCATTCTCAGGGATTTTCTTAGACTGAACAATTCTCTGAATCCACCTTCCCTTGACCTCCATTTGCTGACCTCTTCATCTATCAGACTGACAAGAGAACATTATTATAAGTTCATGATATTACAGGAAGGTCTTTTCATAGCTTGATCTCATTAATGTCACCCTCAGGTAGTGGTAGAATGTAGAACTATTCTTAACTCTGCTATCAGTTAGCTGAGTGACCTTGGGCAAGTTACAGTACAACTCTGACACTCAATTTCATTGTAAAACAACCATTTCTGGCTTGTTTTTTTTAAGGCACAATTAAAACCACTTTTGTAGGGTCACTTAAGCAAAAGTTTACCACAACAAAAACTTTACTTGTCAATGAATAAAATGTCTAAAATTCCACCTTTGCATATTCTGCTCTTTATAAAGACAATTGTTTGTGTTTCAAGGGTCCCCTTTAAAATGAAAATACCTGTATGGTAGTTATACCTTAGGTTATGTTGAGTTATCGCTTTAACCCAAGATCATTGTATTCTTTCTAGACTTATCATTTTTCTGAATTTAGAACTTAAGAAGAAAAGGTGCGCTTTGATAGGAAGATAGGGATAGGTTTCTTAAGAAAGGTAAGGAGATGCTCAAGAAAATCTTCATACTACTTTACAATTTTGCTCTAAGTTAGTCTTTAAGACCAAGGTCTGAACCCATTCTCATTGGCTCAGTGATTCACATCTCCAGCCAATGATCTATCCTTGGAAACTGATCCTTCCTAATCTAGACATATAGGATACCCCTTTAAATCCAGATGCCATTTTAGAAATGTGTCTGTACAGCTGAGGTCAAAGAGGTGCTGCGTAATAAAATCTCCTAGTATATCTGGTGTCCCCTTCCCTGAATTTAGGTACCCAAGAGTTAAACTACAGAAGTAAAGTTTGCTCAAGAAAACAGACTCTGAAGCCAAATTACTTGTTGATGCTTTATGAGGGAGATGACCCAAGACAGCAAGAGAGAAAGGAAAAGAGAAGGGAGGTGGAGAAAGGAGAAAAATCAAGGAAAGGGAGTACATTTCACAAGATACACTGCTGATAATTCAGTCTTGGTGGACATCTATAAAGTATCTGTATGGAATCCTTTGCTGGGCCACATTAACGCAAATTTGAGTTGGAAGAAAATAGTTCCTTATCCCAAGGGCTACACATCTTCTAAGTTATCAAAACGCTATCTTCAGATGGTCTTCTTCCTCCTCTGTGAAAATAGCAGAATGATGCAAGCAAAGCTTGAATAAGTGCTTGTGTGTTTTCTTTTGAGCTCTTGAACCAAAACTATTGTCATGAGACCATGTCTGGGCCAGCAAGCTAGAGGAAGAAAGACATAAGCAGCAGAGCCAAGTCACCCCAGACAAACCAAGCAAAGCCGTTCTAGATCAGCTGATAATAAGCAGGCCCTCAGATTATGAGTAAGCCTAGCCAAGGTCCATAGAGCCATCCACCTGATCCACAGCTGACTGCAGTTGCATGAGTAAACTCAACTGAGATCAACTGAGTCTAGCCCAGAGTACCCAAAACTTGGAGACCTAGGAATGAAATAAATATCTATTGTTATATGCTATTGGAATTTGGGAAAGGGTGTTGCACAAAATTATTGTGGTACTAGCTAACTGATATAATTTCATCCATCCCAAGTTGAACTCTCCCCTCGTGATTTCCCATTGACTCTCTGTACCGGTTTCTCATTCGTCTAATTCTTTCACCTCCCAGACCTAACTGTAGACTCTTGAGTGTGCAGGTTTACATTTCGGTTTCTTTTCAGAATATTTAGCAACCTCATTGAGCATGCAGTAGACTTTTCAAAATGTTGATGTGATTTCTAAATCCATATAGCATGGACTATTTATATTAACTTCCAATTTCACTCCTATTTGTTTTTCATAATTTTAGAAAATGAGAACTAGAAGAGAACTTAGATAACATCAGACCAACTCCCCCCTTGACAAATGAGAAACTGAGGCTCAGAGGGATTACATTACTTGTCTGGGGCTACATGGCTAACAGAAAACAGGGCTTGATATAGTGGCCAGGTCTCGCAAATGTGACTCCAGTGTTATTTCTCTCAGTATTGCTACCAGTTCCATAATTCACTGGCATGGGCCACCTGGTACTGGTGTGATATGAAGGCTTCTGAAGATAAATCTGATCATAGTAGGAGAAAGTCTTGTGATCAATTAGCCATGTCTTCCAAGAATGAGGAAAAAGGAGGTAAGGTTATATATACCATATTGTCACCATCTCTACTATATCTGGCTACTTATTGGTTAATCTGTTGTTTTATATGCATTACAAAGATGTCTTTTTTTTTTTTATTTCACCTTCATTTAGTTCCTGCTTTGAATTTCACTTTGGAGACTCCCAAAGGCTCTGGTTGACTTCTTTCTGGTGTGCCCAGGATCAGAAATCCCTTCCCCTTAATGCAAGACAGTATTTCAAAGGCCTTCTTCTAGTGATGCTGTTCAAGGTGGTAAGCACCCAGAAATTAAGCGTCATACTAAAGGAAGGCTGAAGATCTGAAAACTCAATATCAGAATCTGGTTCATATTCTGGGATCTAGTACAGAGTTCAGAGTAGTGAATGAAGATATTATAAGCTGGAGAACAACTGTTGACATTTTTTTTACCTGCTCCTGGGTCAGTGCCATTTATCTCCAGGTTAAGAGACAGGTACATCACTGACTGCAGCACAGTTGACATTGAACTGCATGGAAGGCAGCCAAGAGTCTGTCCTGTGAGCAGTCATGGATGTGGAAATCCTGGGAGAGTACAAGGAAATGGAGACTGTATTTTCCTTTTTTTATTCCCAAGAAAATTGAGGGGTCTTTTCCCAGCTTCCTATACTTTCATGGGCCTTAACTTAATTTTGCTTCCTCAGGGAAGCCCTCCTTGATGTCCAAGATAGGGTCAGGTGCTCCATCACATGTTCTCATGCCCTTCACATTTCTCCTTTGTGGCAGGGGTATTTCATTGAACCTGAGACCCATTAGCTATAAGACCTACCAATATTTTATGTACCAATCAAAAAAATACATCACCATTTAAACTATAACACAATTCTTTTATACCACTTAGAATTTTTATTGTATAGTTATTAAAGAGCTTTTAAATTTACTTAGATGGATTTTGTACGATATAGCACTCTTGTGCAAAAGAAAATATACTAGAAAGTAACTGGTCCAGGTAATAATTCTTGATCTTCTTCACACTAATAATTTGAATATTTAGAATCACTTTGTGACTTGGAGTCACTGAGAGCCAGTATTGGTATCCACACCATCACAACCACACTATCCCTCGCCTCTTTCTCCCCAGGTCTCTCGTCAGCATTGCAAGAACTTGTAGCTGCTGTTCTCATTGTTAACAAAAGGCTTTTATATATTCTAGCTCACGCTGTCCCCACAAAATTTTCTTTGAGTGAGGAGGACTAGAGTTATTTCTATCCTCAACTTACAGATATGGGTTTTAAAGCTCAGAGTTGTGAAGCCACTTGGTCGAGTTTGTAACCGGCAGAGCTGGTACCAGGGCACAGGTAGTTTGATTCCTGGTAAAATGCTCCCTCTGCGAACCTTCCTGAAATCCATTCCCTTTACAAATTAAAATCCATGACTCACAGGAGAGGGTAGTTCTTGCAGTTGGGCTTTGCAGAAAAGGAGATCAAGGCTGGAATCACAGCACTGTGCCTTCCTAAATTATGAGAACTTGGGCTAGTGGTTCTACTTCTCTGGGTCTTAATTTCCTCTTCTGAAAAAGTGGGGTAACAGACTACTTATCAGGGATGTTGTGAAAATTCAGTAAGTTAATGCTTGGAATGAAGTTAGCACAGTGTCTGACTCATAGCAAGTGCATGATAATTGTTAACTATGATTATTATTACAGTATTATATGTACAAGGGTCAATGTTTCATGCAATGGGATATATAAAACTGGTAACACTTTAGCAGAGGAGAAAGTCCACATACATAAATAAATACAATGCAAGAGAATGTCTGATAAATGCTAGAAGTACATACTGCTCTGGATAAAGAGGGGAGAAAAAAAATGTTAATTTTGATTGACGGTATCTCTTCAGGGCAGGCTGTGGCATTTGAAGGATGGAAAATAGTCCAAAGGTTGAAATGGGGAGGGGGTAGGATTCCATGGAGAGGGAGAGGATGTGAGGGAGGGGAAATAGCAGAAGCCGAATAAAGAGGTCTATAAGTCCAAGGTATAGTCTCATAAGAGTAAATTGTTTATTTTACCTAGGAAATAAAATAAAGAGTCAATCTGAGTTTTATTCTGTGGGAGGAGGAAAGTCACTGAAAGATTTCCAGGAAGAGAATGTTTTGTTCAGAGTCACCTTTTAGAAGGATAAATCGCTGGCATCATATAGGATGGTATGATATGGAGCAATATGGGGGACAAGGAGACCAATTATGAGGCTATTTCAATAGCCTTAATGAGAGGTTTTGAAGGCTCAGTCTCAAGTAGGACTTGTGGGAACATAAACAAAGGCCAATCAATTTGAACCACACCATGGAGGGAAAACCAAGTGATTATCTGGGGTGATCCAGGCTAGTTAAGGGACAAGATGAGACAGTAGTTGAACAAGTCCCTCTATACGTCCCAGTCATAATAACTGGGGCCATGTGGGAGAAGCAGCAGGGCCCTGCTGATGTAGATTTAGGCTTAGGAGAAGGAATTAAGGTTGAGAATATAGGCAATGCCCTTGGGAGGAGAATACAATGAAAAAGGAGAGAGCTTAGGACATGAGAAAAGTAGGGACACAACTTGCATGGGGCTTAAGGTTCTTAAGTCAGTCGGTAAGGTCATGTGTGGTCAAAATCTTTCATGGAGGCATACTGGAAGGAAGTTCTCATTCTCTTGGTGACTTTCACAGATACCATCCCTTCACTGACCATCTTTTTATTTCATGAGCCACCAGTTAAGGCAGTTGGCTTACACTAATTGAACATGTTGAATGGAAGAAAAAAAATCACTTTTCATATTAAAGTCATACTCAGTGGAAGGAGACTATCACATTAAAAGAGAGAAAAAGGCAGGAAGCAAAGATGACTGGTAAAATGTGTTTGTCATATGACTCTACTATGTTTTCAGAAGGCCTCTTTACCATGTGTGGAAAGTTATAGAAGACACTAGAGAATTTAGGCCCTGCCTTTGAGAAACTATCAATTTAGGTGAGATTGGCCTAAGAAAGCATGACTTGCAGCAACCCCAGGATTACCTAGTGGTGAACATGAGATTGAATTTTTCTCTACTTACACAAAAGTACTAAAGAATTTTAGAGAAGGCCAAAGGCCATGGTTCTTTTGAGGAAAAGAGTTAGGAGGAAGTGAGTATTGATGCGGTTCGTGAAAGAAAAGATGATTTACAGCAACAGAAAAGGGTGTAGAGAGAAATTCCAGTAAAGGAAATAACATAGTCATGGACAAAGATACAGAGGTTAAAAGAAGCATATTGGAGCACAATTAATATATCTGTTAGGATTGTGTTCAGGTGCAGGAAAGAAAATATCCAAGCAGCGATAACTTAAGTAAATAGGGGTTAGTTTCTTATAATAAAAAACCTATAAGTTGGCAGTTGCTGGTTTGATTCAGTCACTCAGATATGTCAGCGATGACATTCCTGCCATTTTCTTAGCTTTTTCCTCATGCTAGTCCCAAAATGTTTTCTAAGTTCCAGCCATCACATCTGTATCTGCATTCAAGATAAAAGACAGAGGGAAAGTGATGCCAGCTATGTTAGTATAGGTTGCTCCAAAAGCAGAATCTGATAAAAGACTTGGGTACACATATTTATTTGGTAACTTATCTCTGGAAGTAGAAGAGGGAACATGGATAGCGAGAGAAGAAAGAAAAAAAAGATACACTATAAGGATGTGCTAAGGAGTTACTGCCTTAGGCAACAGGGGCTCAATTCCAACTGGATCTCCAGAGAAGTGTACACAATGCCTCTCTGAATTGTACTCCTGAAAGACAGGTAGCTGGAGCATCTACCCACCAGATCCATTCTCCAACTGGTTGAAGGTCAAACCCGAAAGCATAAAACCCCACACCTCCAGGCTTTGCTTGTGTGCAGACCCTGAGAGCTTACGTAGTGTTAATGAAGCCCTGGAGCAGAGAAGTGAAAGATGCACAGCACACACTTGAGATTGAGATTGGATGTTGTCAGCATGGAATGAGTCCAGACAACACAGAACTGTCTACTGCAATTGCAGCTGAATTCAGAGGTGAGCTAAGGACCTATGTGATGGGGTGCCACAACCATCTGCCACAGCAGCAGACCTCCTCATGTTTTATTGGCCAGAACTATGTTACTTGGCCACTGCCAGCTGAAAGATAGGCTGGGAAGTGGGCATCTTAGGTCTTACAGCAAGAAGGGAAGAAGAAGATTGGAAAAAAACTATCAACAGAAAGAGTAAAAAATTTGTAAGATTTTAGAACCTCAAAAGACATAACAGATTAGATCGTCTACTCTGAATGCATCATACATCGTCTTATACATGAGAAAGGAACTGAGTCCTGGATAGGGTGAGGAATTTGCTTGCCCTAGTCCTGTAACTGGGGTTTGAACTAAGCCTTTCAGCTTCAGAGATCTTTCCATAATAACCTTCTAAGATTGCAGAGGAACATCTAGACTGGAAAGCTGTTTTCAAAAAGAAAGAAAAGGAAAGTAAAGAGCTTCTGCATAACTAAGGTGGGGTCTGTTGTCACAAGATCTGGAACAATAAGCCCAGGCATTTGGACTTTCTCTGAGAGACAGTGGGGAGCCATTGTAGAATCTTAAACAGGAGCATAGCAATTTGAGTTTCTTGTAGATAGGCATTATATAAATATAAGGGCTTATTTCTCTGTTGATTATGGCTGCTGAATCAGCCAAGGGGAAATGGAGTTCTGGACAAGCTTGTACCTCCAGCGGTGACTGCAGGTGCTATTGAGGGGAGGTGCAGGCTGCTGTCTGACATTCTCAAAAGGCCCCTGCTCTCCCGAGAACGGCTTGATGCTTATTGCTAATAACAAGGCTGGCAGCCGGCTGCAGCTTTCACTCAAAATTCTCCAGCTTTCAGTAATCAAAGCCAGGCCTGGGTTGTTCCTTGGCCCTAGACTGCAAAAGGAATTTCCTTTATTTTTGAACATGGAGAGAATAAAAAGAAGTACAAGTTGTTTTATAAGACAAGTGGGGCAGCAATTTGAAATAGGCATTTAGGCACCTCTTAGGGATTAACATCAGGACTCATTTAAGGTCTTGGAGTGTTAATAAGGAGGAGATGTATTTATTTTTCCCTGGGTTCCTTTTAGGAATCCCTGGGGTATGTTCTGGAATTGATCTACACTAGTTCAAATTTCACACATCCCCCCATTTTCCATGCTGACTCTTCCACCTTTCTTTTGATTGAGTTTCACCTCCTAATAACTTGGAGAAAATGTTACATCCAGGGTACACAACTGGACATAATTGGTACCCAGAAATAGTGTTCATCAGGTTGAGGCAGTTCAGCAAACAAAATACCCTTCTTTTACCTAGAAAATCTGGTTTGAAAATTGGACATTAAGTTACACTTCTAATTGAAATGAATTTGATGGTTTCAGAACAGTCCCCAGTGATCCCGGCCCACATCATAAAAACCACCATAGGCAAATTGGCACCATTCAGCCTTAGCTCAAACAGGCTAGAGAATAAAAGATGTAAACTGAATTTGTGGTTGTTTTTATCGTCAGATAGATAGGCTGGAAAGAGCTTTCAAAGGAGAATTCTCAGGTCAGATTACATTATTTTTCTGATAGTCTGGGAGGTGGTGTGTTGTAGCAGGAAAGCACTAGGTTAAGATTCTATTTTTGTCTCTCCCAATAACTGACGTTGTTTGTTTGTTTGTTTTGGTAAATCATTAAATCTTTTCATACCTCAGTTTCCTCATCTACAAAATGAGGATTATAGCATTACCATAGCTCATGGATTTGTATTGGGCTAAGGCAATGAAAGCTGACTGCTTTGCCCAATGAATAAACCAAAGACAGCCCCAGAATCCATAGTGTCTGACTGATAAACCAGTATGTACTTTCCACTCCACCAGTTGACATCTAGAAGACAAGTGCTTGTCCTCCATGAAACTTGGCCATGATGTTAGATGATTTCCAAGCAAAAAACAGTGACAAGACAAGGAGTATCCTCAAAGGAAGACGGTGACTTTCAAGACTATGGGGACCTGAACCACCTCATTGTCCACATCAGCTATTTGTTTACATTTACTTTAAGCAGCAATACACATGTATTCTGCACCTGCTATGAAAGATGCCAGCTCTTTGATGCACACTCTATGCCAGGGTGCCTGCTATATTTACACTTGCTGATTAGAATCCTCTCTACAATTATGTCAGGTAGATTTTAATATTCCCACTTTACAGACAAGAAAGGGGAGGTGCAGCAAGGTCATACATTTTAACCAAGGTCATGCAACTAGTACATTATTAAATAAGAATGTTACATGCCTATCTTCCCACTCTACTCTATTTTCAATCACTGGTCTGAAGGGTAAAAGTAAAAATGAATAAAACACAGTCCCAGTTTTTAAGAAGTTTATAGTTTAGTCACAGAGGTGATTACATACACAGAAATATATGTACACCAGCAGAATAAAGGTCTGAGAGGACATAAACACAATTATATACGTTTAGAGAATAGAAATGGAGTGAGAGAGGGAGATAAAAGAAATTGTATTAGTCGGTTATTGTTGTCATAAGATCCCCAAATCTCAATAACTTAAAACAATTCTTACATATCTGCAGGTTGGCTGTGACTTGGCTGATCTGGCCTGGACTCCACTGGGAAGCTCTGCTTTGTGCTGGGTTCATGGCTTCTGGTCATGGGCCAAGTGAGAGGCAGCCTTTTCCCCGGTGAAGCTCTTCTCATGGTGATGGCAGAGACACAAGAGAGAAAGCACAACTGTACAAGTACATTCCAAGGTGCTGCTTGCTTCATTTCTGCTAATATCTCATTGGTTGAAGCAGGTCACATGGCCAAGCCCTAGAGTCAAGGGGCTGAACAAAGGATGGGGAGGCGTATGAAAGGTGTCAAAAATTAGGTCCAGTAATCTAATCTACCCCCAGGGAGCTTCAGTTTTTACAGTAAAATATTTGCATTGTTAATGTTTAAAAGATAAGCATGTACTATTTTTTAAAATATAATTCCTCTATTTTAAAAGTACTACAGTGCAAAAACCATTCCAAGATTAGAATGGGCATTCCCTAGGGTGGTCATAGCCCAAGGTGACATTTCTCATCCCACTTCCTATACCTCAATAAAACCAAAAATTCACACACACACACACACACACACACACACACACGCTGCAATCTAGTAGCTGCTGTAGCATAAGGATGTACTAGTGTTATGAGGGCTCATATGAGAGACACTTTTCATTCATTCATTCAACAAATATCCGTTTATATTACTGTGTGTCTAGACATTAGAAACGAGAACAGAAATTGTCATATCAGTGCAATCATGTAACTTGAAAGTCTAACAGTGAAAATAGACTCTGAGCAAGTATAATGGATGAATTATTGAAGGAGGAGTGGAGGAAGGTATGGAAACAAATATGAAGAGAACTTCACTTTAGATTAGGGTTCTGGCCGAGACTCTTAGGAGTTGTGCTCCAATATCTTTTCCTTAATAGTAAAAACCCCAAATATTGACTGACCACGTGGCTACTTGGGATAAAGTCAACATTTCCCTTACTTCCTTACAGTTAACTATGACCACAAAGTTTTGATCAACAGATATAAGTGGAAATGGTGTACACAATTTCTAGGAAGTATCCTTAAAAGGAGAAGATATACTCTTCTTTCTCCCCTCATCTTTTCTGCTAACTGGAACATAAATGTGATAACTGGAGCCAGAGCAGCCATCTTGGACTATAAAGTGACCTTGAGAATGAAGACTACTCAAGATTAAACAAAATAGAAGAAGCCTGAATTCCTGAGGATTTCTTGGAGGAAATGGCCAAACCCAACCCACACTTCCTACCACTGGAATTTTACATGAGTGAGAAATATACCTCTACCATGTTTAAATCACTATTATATTAAGCTCTTTTTACTTGCAGCTGAAACTTATCCTAACAGATAAAGGGATTCAAGGATAAGCCTCTCTGCAAAAGTGAGATTAAGCTGATACCTAAATGATGAGTGGACAAAGAGAAAAGAGTATAGATTAATCTGTTCCAGACAGAGAGAACAGAATATACAAAACCCAGAGGTGAGAGAACATGGAGGTTTAGGGTAGATGCAGAGTAAAAAAGGAAAGTCAAGGATTGTCATCATGAGCTTAGATCCTTTTCAGTTACCCGTACATCTATTTTTCTCTCCTCTCCTTCCTCTTTTTCTTCTTTCCTCTCCCTTTCTCTCTCTCTTCCTCTCTCTCTCCTTTTCCTTTTCCTTTCTTATTTTTCTTCCTCATCCCTCCAGTCCTTCTCCTTCTCGTTCTCTGCATTCATTCTTCCTTTCTTTCCTTTCTTTCTTCCTTATTCTTTTTGACAAATATCAGTTGAGAACCCATTATGTGCCAGGACTTGTACTAAGCACTGGACACACAATCTCATAGAACTGACAGTCTTTTGGAGAGACAGATATTAAATGAAAAGGAATGTGTGAGGGGAAGAGCATGTGTTGACTTCCTGCAGAGATATGGAGAAGCACCATTCAGATCCCTATTCTAGAAAGGACTCACTACCCAACTGTAAGAAGTGCAGTTAGCTGACAGCTTCTAGCTGTTGGCTTCCTCAGGTTGGGCCTTGGCTTTTAAGCCGAGGTCTAGCCCTTCTCAGGTGGCCAAGACCAACAATTGAGCAAGGCACCAGCACTCAGGGCTGATCATTTCTGCCCAATATGGGGCTATTCTGATGGCCATCCTTTGCATGGGCACCTGCTGGGCTGCCAGAGACTTTTAAAATCTTCACTGCTACCTTCTGGCTCCTCCTGCCCAGTCCTGCTTCCGCACTTCTCATTTCATGGATTCTCCTCCCCAAGAAATCCTTGGCACTCCTGACTCCATCTCAACACCTGCTCCCAGAGAACCCAACCAGCAATAGGTCTCAAAGCAAATGAGAGCTTGTCACATTCATTAAAGGAACTGAAGGAAGACTGGTACTTCTTGAGGCCAAAGAGTGAAAGAACAGTGGTTGATGATAAGACATGAGCTAGAGCACCAGGTGTGACTTGTAAGGAGCTGAGATGTTTTCCTTTGTGTATTGATAAGACATTAAAAGGTTTTTAAAAATAAACCCTAACTTCCTTGTGGGTCGAAGAAGGTCAGAATACCAGTTATGAGAAACTACAGTCAATCGAAGGGAGAGGTGAAGGGGATTTGCTCTAGTTTGCTGGCCATAGGAGTGGAGAGCAAGGGACCGATTTTAGATGTTCTAGGAGTATTAGCCATAATTAGTAATAGTTTTGATCTTGGAGGAAAGAGGATGATGAAAATGTAGGCATAGAGGGTGAACAACTGGATAGAGGGATTTGCCATTTTCTGAGATGGTAAGTATTGGTGGAAAAGTAATAGATCGAGGGTGAAAATCAAGATCCCTGTTGTTGGTGTGTGGATTTTTAGACTACTGGATGTACAAGTCCAGAGTCAGCAAGTGGTCTGACCATGAGATACACATTTGGCATCATGCTACAGGAATTGGAAACCTTCAGAGCCGACAAGGAGGCATAGGGAAATTCTCTCTTTCATCCAGGCTATCTACTATGCCCTCTTTCTCTTTGGTTCTCAAAAGCTTGTAAAACTATTTCCTTCCATGAAGACCTCTTAGATGTAAAGGACAGTGTGCCCAGAGCCTGCCTACCTTGCCTCCTCTGCCTTAGGGACTTCAAGGTCCTTACATACCCTAGTCTAATTCTTAGCCTAGCCTTCAACCAAAGCATCCTTGTCCGATAAGCCTTTCCTGTAATTTCTGTACTCCCCATCCTTACAGAAAAGACTCTTCCTGTGCTGGAAATCAATCACTGCAGAGGAGGAAAGGGTGCCTGCCCCAGGACAGCCTGGAGATTCAGGTAAGCTCTCCCTCTACCTGTCTAACTTTCAAACATTGCCCATAAAACCCTCTGCCCACTAATATCTAGATTGCATGTTGTAGATATGCAGTATAAGTTTGTTGAAAGTATGAAGTCATTTTATTATTGGTTTTTGATCAGTGTGTCTCTCACAGTCTATCTCTTCAATTTTACCTCTCAATGCAGATGAAAAGAGCTGGTTATTATTTTCCAGTCCTTGTCAAGTAAAAGTTTTTCCTAGAGAAGTAGCTTGTCACCGATTGAAAAGAGTTGGAAGAGAGGCCCATCTTTCTCCTCTGTGTTTAATGGGATGATAATCCCCACATCGCACACCTTACAACTAAGTTGATCTGAGGAATTAGCACAAGTCCTCAGCCTAACAATGCTTTTGCCTTCACAGAGAGAGAGTGGGTTTACCCACCATTAACCCCACGCCAACATGAGTCTTCTTTGTTGAATAGAATAATCCCAGTTCCCTTCATTCTTCCTTAGATATGACATTTTGCAACAAAACATTTAGTGCCTGCAAGCTTTGGAAACTGACATTGACACAGATATGGTGTGTTGGACACTTGTCACATTTTGGTCATGCACATCCCTTCATTCTTCTAGCAACCTACTGGTTTTTCTTGTGGGAAATTTCCTCTCCCCTATTACATTTTGTTGGGGGTGGGTGACATAGGTGTGTGGTAATAAGGGGCCTGGCCCCTCCTTATGGAAGCCAATGAGAGCTCTTCATTAAAGCGCAGTCAGGTGTCTTAATCTTCTGGGAGGAATGTAAATGGTGAGCAGCGTGACATGAAGCCAGAAGAGGGCTTGGAAAAGACTCATTTGCCCCAAGGGTGGTGCCCTGTCCTGACCATTACTATGCCTGGTGCTCAATTTGGTTTCTGCCCAGGTTTCCTGCCTTCATCACTAATCTAAGATCCCAATAGCATCCCATAACATCTCTTTTTGCCCAAAGTAGCCAAGAGTTTGTTTCTGTCACTTATGACCACAAAATTTTGAACTGATACAGGCAGTTTCTGAAAGGGACACTATGTTATTATTAATACACAGCACTGCTAAAGAGGGAGGATTAATTAGCTCGAACCCTCTTACTTCACCTATCTTTGGGGCTGCCCACAGAGAATTTATCTCTGAGCCACTAATGAATTTTGCAACTGTCACAAAACAATGCAAATAAGTAAGACCCACATCTGCTGAACGCCATCATGAGGTCAAACTGTGTGTAAATAAATGTTTGCTTCAAGGAGAGGGTAAATCCTAAGGTGAGGAGTGACAGGGCTTTGTTTGCATAAACCCAGCAAGGTATTATGGGTAAGATAGTAATTAAATCATGCTCCTGGGCCTCACAGAGCCCTAGCTCAGCGGCTTCAGCTTGTTGACAAATGGAACACAGGGCCCCCAGAGAGAGCAGTAACATTTTGATGAACAGGGTTGGTTGGGGGTGATGTTTCCTAACTAGCATTTTAATATCATTTTTGACGCTTTATCTGAGCAACTGAGAAAGAATGTTCAGATAAAAGAGAGGGACAAACATCAAATGTCCAGAAGATGAAACTTCCATCTAATCTTGGTCCACTGGAATTGCTTCCTGGGAAGAATATTTTTTGTTACCTCCACTCTGCCCCAGGGCCTCTTTCACTCTCCCCATCTCCCCCTCCCCATCTCAGTCACACAAAGCTGGGAGAACATCTCTAAATAATGTTGACGCTTCCTCAGGTTTAAATGAAGTTTTAATAATTCTAACAGCCTGCCTAAGACCCCTTCAATCTGTTCTTTCATTCTTCCTTCTTTGTGAAGAAATTAACTTGATGGTAGGTGCTGTATTGTCTTCACATAAATGGATTTTATTTTAAGCTTGAAATAAAAAGACCCATCTCAGCTGGAATAGAAGGTTGATCATTGAAAGACTTTCCGTGACCACCAGATGTGACTAGTCACTGACAGATGCTGACTGGGTACATTCTCGTAACTTACTAATGACCTCGGTCCATCCATCACAAACATTCCCATCTTCATTTGTGCTACATGGCTTCTTTCAGCTCAAAATTTCATGCTTCATTTGTGGATTATAAAGCCTTTTTTATCTGAGAATATGTGGGCAAATATGAACTAATTGATGCTTTCACTATTCCCCCAAGAGTATGTGATCACCGTATGACCCACCAGTTTCCCTGGCTTTCCATGATGTAGGCTGGTGTCCATATGAAAGATGTCTCTGTTTTGATTTACATCGTCCTTTTCCTCACCTCCTCCAGCAAAACAACTCTCCACTTCGTGTCCTCCAAAGTACCTGAAGAAACCGTCTACTTCACACCATTTCTGCCACTCCTGGCTGTTTGCTTGTCTTAACTACAGAAACAGACCCCACTTCTTCTCTTGCACCCCTCCAATTTATTACTCAGTTCTCTAACCTGCAGCAAACTTCTTACTTCAAACTCCTCCTCCCTGCTATCACCAACTTTCCCAAACATTGATCTTTTGGTTTCTCAAATACACCAAGATTTCTCCTCCCTCAAAGCCTTTGCACACGATGTTTCTTAGACCAACACAGCAGTCCTCCCTTATCCCTGGTTTTATTTTCCACATTTTCGGTTACTCACAGTCAACCATGGTCCAAAAATATTTTTTGGAAAATCCAGAAGTAAACTATTTATAAGTTTTAAATTGTTCACTGTTCTGCGTAATGTAATGAAATCTCAAGCCATCTTGCTTTGTCTCCCTAGGATATGATTCATCCCCTTGTCCAGTGTCTCCATGTTATATATGCTCTCAGCTTATTAGTCACTTAGTAGCCATCTCAGTGATCAGATAAACTATCGCAATATTGCAGTATTTGTGTTCAAATAACCTTTATTTTACTTAGTAATGGCCTCAAAGCACAGGAGTAGTGAGCTGGCAATTTGAATACGCCAAAGAGAATCCATAAAGTACTTCCTTTAAGTGAAAAGGTGAAAGTTCTTGACATAATAAGGAAAGAAAAATCATATGCTGAGGTTGCTAACATATATAGTAAAAATGAATCTTCTATTTTTGACATTGTGAAGGAGAAAGAAATGTGTGCTAGTTTTGCTGTCACACCTCAAACTGCAAAAATTATGGCCACAGTGCATGATAAATCCTTTATTAAGATGGCAAAAACATTAAATTCGTGGGTGGAAGATGTGAACAGAAACATGTTCCGAATGACAGCAATGTGTTGCACCAGAAAATGTTGAGCCTATACGAACACTTCAGCAATGGATCCCTGAAATCAGTGACACCAAGTCATTTACTATAAGTAAGGGATGGTTACACAGATTCAGGAATAGGTTTGAACTGAAAATCATAAAAGTTACTGGAGAGGCTAGGTCTGTGATGAAGTTGCTGCCACATTTCTGGAAGAGTTGAAGGAGTTGATTAGTACTATCTGCAGTTTCAGGCATCCAAATATGATAGTTCCCCCACAAATTAGGGGGGACTATTGTATTTGGACCAGTAAGTGCCCAGTGATGGCTCATCTCCTCCACAAGCTTAACTCTAAAGAATTATTCTAAGCCCCTGGGTTTTAGGGTGGTTTTTTACGCAGCATTATTGTGGCAACAGCTAACCAATATAGTATCCATGTATCCATTATCTCTCTTCTAGCGAGAGCACATATATTCTGTTTTGGAGGTCGTTCCTCCCCCAATCTCCATCCCCATGATTCTGGTGAGGATGACACCGCTCTGGTGGTAGATATGGTCAATCAGTCCTCTTGCCAGAGGGACTGGGTCAGACTAAGTATGTGACCCAAATTAGGTTAATGAGATATAATCTTGGAAATTTTCTTAGAAATGATTAGGAAGAAAAAATTTTTAACAGAGTTTCTGCACAACTAAGTAAGAAGATCATAGCTGCCACCAGGAAGAAAGTGCCTACCTGCAAATCAAGGGAAAACAAATGACAGGAAAGACAGAAATTTGGTGACATTTGAATGTCTGGATCCAGCTATTCCTGATGATATTATGGGCTTCCTAATTTCGTAAGCCTATGTATTCTTTTTTCTTAAGCCATTTTGACATGGTTTTCAAGTCACTCATGAACTCAAAACTTCTGATTCATACAAGTTCCTACTTGTGTCTAGTTCAGCCCTGACATAATATTCCTGTCTCCAGTCATGTGTACCCTGACCGGGTCTTGCCTTAATTTTCTCCCTATTTCTCTGATCATGCTCAGTTTCTGGCCTTATCTTTTGAGTCAGCCCTACTCCTTCCCTCTTTCTAGAAATCCATTAAGAGGTAACAGCTCCTTTCAGAAAACAGAAATGGCCTTCCAAGGTCCCAACCACTTCATAGTTCTCTCATGAGCGTCAAGGCAAGGAAAAACTAGCAGGGGAAATAACATGATCTAGACATAGCAGAGAAAATGAATCAAATGTCTTGTCCTACTCCTTTGATTATCTGTTGGTTGCAAATCTGTAGAAGGAGTTCAAGTCCCAAGAAGCATCACTCGATAAATTGTGCAATGTATGGAGCTGCTGAATGTTTGATCTATTTGCATCAAACGTGGCTATCTTTATGTAAGCTCAGCACAGAATTTCTAATAACCACTGTTTTCCAACATGTCCCAGGGTTTGTGTTGTTAATCGGGCAATGTTAATCTATTTTATCAAGTAAAAGATGTAATGAGAAAACAATGGTCGTGAATTTTAAGCAAAATAAGTAAATGAGTGAGTGATGTTTTCTTTTTCTTTTTTTCCAGAGAAGTCATTAATTGTAACTCTGTACTTATTGTGATGCTGCTGCAATTTCTCTCAACATTTCTAAAATTCCTACTTGGAAAGGCAACCCTTTTCAGGTTGTATAAACTCTAGTATGGGTTTATCAAGTCATGATATTAGTTTAATATTTTTTTAAAAATATTTCTTTTTATCCTTCCCTCTCCAATTGTTTGAGGACTGTTGATACCTGATCTTTGTAACAGAGTAATTCACATTGGTAGGGGTCACTTAAACCACCATAAATTTCTTTTTAACTTGCAGACAGAATTTGAGATTAGCCCATCAGGCATTCTTCTGTTAGTGCTTTAGTCAGCTTGGGCTGCTATAACAGAATACCATGGACTGGGCGACTTGTAAAAACAAATTTATTTCTCACAGTTCTGAAGGCTCAGAAGTCTAAGATAAAGGTACTGGCAGATTCAGTGTCTGGTGAGAACCTGCTTCCTGGTTCATAGATGTTCATCTCACTGTACCCTCTAACAGCAGAAGAGGGTTCCCTCAAGCCTGTTTTATGAGGGCGCTAATCCCATTCATTAGAGTTCCACTCTCATTGCCTAATCAGTCACCAAAGGCCTCACCTGTAAATACAATCATATTTGGGGCAAGGTTTCAACATAAGAATTTTGGGAGAGGACAAATATTCAGACCATAGTAGCTTGATATCACTTACGTTCTTAATTTTTAATGATGTAAAATTATTCTACATTTTAATTTTTTACTTTCTCAAGGCAGAATGACTTGATATAAAGCTTTTCCCTCCAACAACTACCAATAAAAGAAATTTTAGAAATCATTTCCTTTGTAACTCTGTGCTATCTTCTCCAAACACCTCTACACATTTGAAAGCTCCTAAGTCAGGCAGCGACCTGCTAACGATCTATATCTGCCCTGGTCAATATGGTAACCACTAGCCATATGTAGCTATTTAAATTTGAATTTAAATGAATTAAAATTAAACACGATTTAAAATTTACCTTCTCAGTCACACTGGCCATATTTCAAGTGCTCAATAGCTACATGTGGCTAGTGGCTGCTGTATTATATAGCATAGATAGAATGTTTTTATCATCACAAGAAGTTCTATTACACAGGGCTAAGAGGAAAACAGCACAGCCTAGCCTCTCCATTTAGTAAATATCCCTGGGCAAGTTCTTTCACCTCTCTGAGCTACCTTCTCTTTTTCTGTAAAATGGAAATGATCATACCTGCTTCACAATGATTTTGTATATGAGAGAGTTGAGGAAGGTGATGTATGCAGTAGTGCTGACAACACGTCAGTATTCTGGTTCTCATGTGAAGGCAATTCTTGGGCTCCCTCAAGGGGAGCAGACTCCTAAACATTGAACTCTGAGAACCATTTCAGCTCTTCTTCCCACCAGAATCCTTTCTCTACTTCCTACCCATCTGTTGTCCCCATAACTGTTGAGACTATGTTGTTCTTTCCTATTTTGCCAAGACAGATTTCCCAGGCCTCCCTGACTATGTTCAGCATTTGGTTTGAGTGCTCTGTTAGCAATACCTAGCCCCAGTCCTGAGCTTCCTACTATTTCTGTTGCATCTCCCTAACTCCTACATCAACTCTAACTTAGTATTATTGGCTTTCCTCAACTCCTAGAAAACTCAATTACTCCTACCATGGATGACCAGACCCAATCTTCATTCTTGATGGTGCTGCAGACAACACGACACCCATCCAGCCCTTGGATCAGGTAGCAGCAACTTTCCCTGATAAGATCCTCAGACTATCAGTTGTCCTCTGTGGTCCCTTTAGTAACTGTGGAACTTATGACCACCTTACATAGCACCAGGGAGATGAGGATGGTTCCAGGTGCTAATAGCTCAATTTTATTTCTCTCTCTGTCTGCCTGTGGCAGATTGTATTTTTCTAAGATGATAGCATCAGTATCTACAATTCCACATTTTCTTATAATATGAATTTCAAACTCATTTTTCAAAAAATAGGGCCTTTATCCCCTCTCCCTGAATCTGGGTAGGCCTATGATTATGGCAGAAGTAATACTGTATAACTTCTGAGGTCATAAAAAAATACAGCTTCCACCTATTGTGGTCCACACAATGAGAACCCAGCCCCATGTTTTGAGGAAGTCCAGTTCCATGGAAAGGCTACATGTAGGGGAGTCATCCTCACTGAGCTCCCACCTAACATCCAGTATCAAGTGCCAGATGTGTGAGTGAACCTTCATATGATTCCCAGCTCCCAATCTTTGAGCTGTCCCAGCTGATGCTTTGTGGAGGAGAGAAAAGCTTCTCCCACCAAGCACTGCCTAGATTGCAGATTTGTGAGCAAAATTAATGTCATTATTTTAAGCTACTAAGTTAGTGGGTATTTTCTATTGCATAGCAATAGATAATCAGAACACTACCTAGTCTCCCTAATGGCTGCACTGCCATTTTTACTCTGCTGCTGCATGTATGGCTATAACCAGGTGCCCTGGGTCCACTCTGACTGGCAGTCTTCACACCTGAATTCTAAATGAGAAACACAAAAATCCCACTGTCACTGATATTCTCCTTAACCTTTGGGATCTCAGCCTAGAGCGGGAAGGCAAAAGTCTAACCATACCTTTTCCCTCCCTCTCTTTCTCTTCCCCTTACTATCTTCCGTCTGGGCTGGAAGGGGCAGATTTTTCTCTTCCAGTATAGAAGGAGCCTCCCTCATAACAAAGCGTCTTCCTTCTCAAGGTCACATGCCTCTTCCCTTCCATCAGGCCATAAATACCAATGGGATGCTAAGAGAGATACTGACATACCCCTAAAAGAAGATCCAAAGATATTTAACCTGTTATACAATAATCCAAATAAGTTATTGACCCTGTCACAATATCAAATGTGATGGGTATCATCAAAGAAGGATAACACACCATGGAGGGCAGAGGAGAAAGATCATACCTGCATGATTTTGTCTGTGATGGGTTCCAGATATTGTTGATACATTGTATAATAAGAATATATAGGTATAGAAGCCCAGACCCACAAAATGTCTTGCCTGCCTAAGATGTATTTATATTTTCACCACATGCCGCAGAAATATTTTCTTCACTTTTCATTCCATTTTTGTATGTTGAATTCTCTTCACCTGCAGGAAGCCCAGATATGTAGAAGCTTCTCCCTTGAATAAAATCTGTAATAATTTTATCTTTCCTGATCACAGGTCCATCCTCACAAAGCACAGGTCCATCCTCACAAAGCACAATCGTGCTTTCATGTTTATAAGGGTGTGGATATATCCATAAATAACCCTATTTGCACAGCCTCTTTCATATTCTTTATCATTATAATTGCTAATAATGCCATGTTTTAGAATTTGATAGAAAGCTTCAACATCAGTGTAGTAGATGCTTATCAGTGTGTCTTTCCAGTCTCTGTTCTTTAAAGATTTCCCATCTCACACACAGGGTTTGCTTCCAATACACTCGACAGCCATGTTTTTTTCCACATGACTTCACTTTCTCCACCATAGCTGACTTGCCCAGGGGCAAACACATGAAAAAAACACATGGGCCAGATTCTCCCTCTTCAAAATATAAATGGAGATATTCAAAAACAGGAGGTTAGTTGCTGAGTTCCCTTAATTGTAGAGTTCTTCTGGTGGGAAGTTTTATCATAGAGAAGGCAGTGAGTTCTGATATTTAAACCAGTGCTGGGAACCAAGTTGCAGCCCTCAATGCCTACCCAAAATGTTGGTGTGTATTCTCCTCTCTCATGTTCCATACTGATAAAAGATATGATCATCAAGTCCATGGGTTGGCAAATGGCCTGACTTAGTTTGGGTTCCCCCAGAATCAGATCCTGAGACAGAGATTTAAATGTAAGTGGTTTATTTGAGAAAGACCAATAAGAGAATGAGGAAGTGTACTAGTTAGTATTCGACAGAGAAACAGAACCAACAGGGTGTGTGTGTGTGTGTGTGTGTGTGTGTGTGTGTGTGTGAGAGAGAGAGAGAGAGAGAGACAGAGAGACAGAGAGACAGAGAGACAGAGAGACAGAGAGAGATTGAGAATTGGCTAACCCGATTTAGGGGCGGTGGCTATAAAAGTCTGAAAACTGCAGAGCAGACTAGCAGGCTGGAGGCCCAGGGAAAATTGGAGTTACAGCTGAAGTCGAAAGGCCATGTGGAGGTAGATTTCCTTATTGCCTATTGCTTAAGGGGAGGTCAGTCTTCTATTAGCGCATTCAACTGATTGATGAGGCCCAACTCACCCACTCACACTTAAGAGGGTAATCTGCTTTAAAAGTCTACTGATTTAAATATTAATCATATTTAAAAAATAACTCCAGAGCAATACCTAGACTGATTTTTGACCAAAAACTAGGTACTATGACCTAGCCAAGTTGATACATGAATATAACCACTACTGGAAGTGAAACAAGAAAGGCAAGGTTGCCAGTAAAGGGAAAATCATTAAGCAAGTTATAACTACGGGCTACTATGGAATTCTGGAAGACAATGTAAAAATTATATGTCTACCTGAGGGCCAAAGGAGCTGGGGTATCTACCAAGTCCTGTCATTAATCGAGGGCTACTCTAGTGAGCTGGCATTAATTCTGCAAGCCTCTGGACCTGCTGCATGTACAGGAATAGTGAACTACAGCAGCCAGAGAAAGCCTGCAGGCAATGAGATACAGGTATGTGCAGTTGGCAACCAGGTTGACATGCACAGGATAGGTAAATGCTAAGGGGATATAGGTGGGGTACCCACAGCATCTGCTACGTTATCATAATCTTGGAAAGAGATGGTCTTCGTGGCTTTAGAGGATAATTAGAGAGATAAGAACCACTCTCTGTCATTTAATTGAAGATGAGTTACTCTGCACTCAACCTCTTTCATCAGGATTTCCCAGACCTGTTACCAAGTACACTTTGGGAAAGGAAGGATGGCATGAAAGGAGACAAGTAGTTGAGGTCCCTGGCTATACGGCTATCCCCTTGACCCACACTCAGTGACTTTTTCTGAGCTCATTGAAAGTGTAAGTTGAGAAACAAAATAAAATTGTGCCTGACACTGCTAAATACCTACCCACTATCCATTTTTTTCCTTCTTACACTCATAGAACCTAATCTTGTTTGGAGTGATGATATACCTAGTTAAACTGCTTGCTCTCAAAATCCCTTGCAGCTATGCGCATGAAAGTGACCCAGTTTGGGCCAAAGAGATGTAAGTGAAAGTTGCCAAGTAGAACTCTCAGGAATGTTTTTTGTTTTGTTTATTAAGACTGAAGACTTGGCAGGTGTCAATACTTTAACTTATGTCCTTGTTCTTATGTCATCCTGTCTGGCACATTATCACAATGGTGGGAAGTGGAGCAGCATGCTTTATCACTACCTCCTTAAGTCAGAGGATTTGAGAGAAAATTCACAATTAGAACTTTTTATTGTGCCATCCTCACTACACAAGAATGAGTAAAATGGTGGCCCCATCACTGTGGTGTCATCCAACTTGTGCCCCCCAGTCCTATGGGGACAGGGTAAGAGAGAGCACAAGAGGGAGGAGTAAGAGGGAAGGGAAAAGAAAAATAAAAAATGGAAAATAATTTCTTCATATCACTAAATTGAAACTTTACTTTTACTAAGATTATTATTAAATAGAAATGGTGCACTCATTATTTTGCATTTAGGTGATATTCAGACACATGGTCCCAGTAATTACTTGGGCTGGGCAAGGCTGGTGTGTCCTATTTTCCTGAATGCAGTTGAGCTAGCATCTCCCTTTCCAGTAAGAGCCTTTCCCAAGGCTATGGAGAAATATAGACAATGTCTACTGTCTTATTCCCCCTTGCCTCTTTAAAATTAATAGCACCCTTAATTAGACTCAGAATTCTCCCAGTGGTCTCAGAGTACTGCCCTCTGGTACAGACAAATGTCCCACCCCCATAATTGTAGTGCTTGCATCAAAAGACACCCCCAGAGAAAAGTGCTCTCTTCTTTGTACACATCACAGCTATTCAGAGCTGGGATTTGTTTAGGTCCCCACCCCATGGCACACCTGACACAAGCGTCAAGTGCGACCAGTTTATTTGAGAAATACAAGATACTCTGAAAGAGACATGGAGCAGCAAGACAGGGAAGACATAAAGTTACGGATAAGTTATTAATCAAGCCACCACAGTGGGCAACTGGATCTCAATATCCTGGGGAAATTCTGGGAAAGGAGTAGACCATGTGCCTCAGTGTTATCCCACAAGGGACAAGGGAAATGGGACATTTATATACCACTAGCCCAGACTTATGGGTTGAGGACTGCTCCTTGGGGATGCTACTTCCTCAGTACTTCCACCTTGCACAGGCAAGACAGCCTTTTGAAATTTGGAGGAAAAAAACTCTTGGGATCAGAGCTGCAGATCCCATCTCTTGGGGGTGAAGAGAGCTCATTGAATCAGGAAGGTGAGTGGGGATATGGTGGAGTACCAATAGTATCTGCTGCAGGCCCACTGCTTGCAAGGCATCTGCTATTCCCCAAGGTGACAGTCTCTGCATCGATCCACCTCAGTTTTTCCTCCTTTGCAAAAGGCAAGGGTTCTCCAAAGGTTGCTAACTAGAGGCCTGAGAACCAAATAACATTCTTGGGTGTGTTTTCTTTGGTCCACATGGCTTTTTAAGTTTTAGAATTAAACCAATTTAAAATGAGGAGTTCTTAAATAAAAAATTACTTTTTATTTTCTCTAAAAACCTAGTTGGCAACACTACATAATACATCCCAAACTAGTTGATCCCCAATACCATATGGCTCTAGGAATCAAGACTTTTTTCTGCCCAAAGTCAAATAGTTTAAGGGAAAACTTTTGTTGCTTGCTGGAAAATATTCCTTTTCTCTTTTTTGAAAGTATTTTTGTTTGTTTGTTTGTTTGTTTGTTTTGTTTGTAAAGGAAATGCAACTTTCTGCCTTTTTACATGGTCTGGAAGTAGGGAACTGGTAATAACCCAAGTAGCCTCAGCTTTCCATGCCAGAGTTTAGAATCAGGATATTTTAGCATAGCTGGCATGCCTGCTGCTCATAGGGAAGAACACCCTGCCATCTGTTCCAAGAGACTAGGATGGAGTCATCTTTCTCCCCGCACACATGCTCCCAAACTCAGGCCCCAGTCCACTTGATAACCCAACAACAGTTCTATTCTGTGCCAAATATGTTACCCAAAATTCTTCCACTCTTTCCCACATTCTTCTTCAGCTCCTTACATATGAGGTGAATCTGAATTAGCTGCCTCTAGCTCAAATAATCTCTCTTAAGCTGCTGGGTTCCAGCCAACCCCCAGAGGCCACCAACTGTGCCCATCAAAAGAAGTGGAAGTCAAGGGCCCTCAGCCCATTGCTGCACTGCCCTGGGAATGGACAGCTGATTACACAGGCTTGCCCTGATTGCCAATCTAGATGGTGCTTTAAAACATCCCAACCCTAGCTATCCCCTCAAACACAACTGTGATTGGTCTAGTGTCTGAGGCCTTGGAGAAAAACCTCAGTGACAATACTAACAGCAAAGCCAGTCCAAAGGGGTTAAAAATCTGGATTTGAGGGCCTTTTAAAATGAAATGAAGTTTTATTTATTTTATGTGTATAAAATAAGGGTTAACAGGATAGTCAAGGAGCAGCTCTGGCTAAATGAATGGATAAGAACCATCTACTGGGTCAGTTTCTTTTCTTTAAGAACAGAAATTTATACTGTTAAAATGATTTTTGAGTCTTTAGAAGCAATTTGTATTCTTGACTGAACTGGGAATTGTCATTCCAAACGTGAATAAGGGTTAGGGTTAGCGTTAGGGTTAGGGCTCAGCCATCAGACTCCTTGAGTTTCAAATCTGGGCTCTAGCTGCATGACCTTGGGCAAGTCTTGACCTCTGTATCTCAAAATCTTCAACTGTAAAATGGAGAGAATAATAAAACCTTCCTCACAGGGTTGCTTTAAAGATTAAATGAAGCCTCCATGTAAAGCACTCCAGACGGTCCCTTGTTCAGAGTTAGAACTCAGTACATGTTCTATATTATTGTTGTATTATTATGAATGATTTTTTTTTCAAGAAGAGTGCCGAGATTAACATTAGTTCTTGTTCTCCTTCACAAAATAAATAAATCCAAATTTCTGAATAGTGGGGCTTGAATTGATGAGCTCTTACCAGCATTGTTCTTCCCCCACCCACTGGGTCTCATTGCAGTAAATCTGATAAGCAATGCAGGGGATGTGCTCTCACTTGCAAAAATTGACTGTGGGCTGGTGACAGATCCCAGGACTGGCTGCTGGCCTGGGCTGAAAAGAGGATAGGGCCCTGGCCACAGTAAAGCAGGACCTCCATGCACTTCCCATGGACCTGAGGAATCTGTGTATTCAGCTGGCCTACCTGCTCATTCGCAGGTGGAGGTGAAACATCAGAATTCAATTTTTTATCACCTTGCGAAATTATTAACCTTCATTCCCATTGCTTTGGTATCATCAGAGCACAGCAGACACGTGGGGTGATGGCTGTTGCTGGGTTACTCCTTGTAAGTTCAAATGGTTTCACATGCTGAATGACAACATATTTGCCTCAACCTGGATAAATTAAACTGATGCTTCTTGCCTAGGTAGGCTTTGACATGTTTTGGTACATCCGTTTCTGATGAAGGAAATGTCTCACCCAGTAAAGCAGGAAATAAAAATGCAATGCTACTTTACCAGTTGGTTTTCCTCCCTTTCCTTCCTTCCTTCCTTCCTTCCTTCCTTCCTTCCTCCCTTCCTTCCTTCCTTCCTTCCTTCCGTCCTCCTTTCTTTTCTCTTTCCCTTCCCTTTTCATTCTTTCCCTTCCCTTCCCCTTTCCTGTCTTCCCTTCCCCTTTCTTCTTTTCTCCTTCCTTCCTTCCTTCCCTCACCTTCTTCCTTTATTCCCTCTCTTCTTTATTATTCCCTTCCTCTTTCCTCCATCCTTCCTTCCTGGTTATTTCCTTCATCTTTCTTTCTTCTTTTCTCCCTCCATGCCTCCTTCTTCCCCCTTCTTTTTTCCTTCCTTTCCTCCATCCTTCCCTTCTACTCTCCATCTCTTCCTCCCCTTCTTTCCTTCCTCTCTTCTGCCCTTCCTTCTTTCTTATTTTTCTTTCTTTCTTTTCCCTGTCATTTTTTTCTGACAGGAAAAACACAAGTGCTGAGCTTCTCTGTGTTTTTGGTGCCAGACTCTGTTCTCCATGTGTACACAAGTCCAAGTCCTGTGCCCAAACATAAGGTAGAAATGTGATCAGAACAGGGTAGAGGAAGGGATTTGACAAGTCTTCTGTATCCAAAATCTCCAATATGCAAAAGTAAAGTCAGGCCCTTTTCTTAAAGGTTAATTTTCACATTTTGATTGCCTCATTTGGAGGCTGCTCTAAGCTAAGTCTCCCACAGTCAGCTTGGCAGCTTCCCAGCTTGCTGAGGTTTAAGTCTCCCATGAAGTACCTCCCTCCTCCCTCCCTGGGGACAACAACAATAACAAATACCAACAAGTTGAACAATAAGTAAATCTGCAGTGCTGTGGCAGATTTACTTATTTTAGCCCCTCATGCTTGTATCAAGTATATGCTTGTTTCAGCTACTGTCACTGGGTAATAAACAACTCTAAGTCTTAGTGGCTTAAAACAATTATTATTGTCTCTTAGGTTCTGTAAGTTGACTGGACTCAGCTGGGTGACTGTCACTTAGGGTCTCTCAAGGGGTTGCAGCCAGATAGTGACTGGAGCTGATGTCTTGCAGAGGCTCAACTGGGCTGCATGTCCAAAGATGGCTCACTCATAGGGCTGGTGGTTGATGGAAGTTCAGCTAGGACTATCCACCTGAGCACCTATACATAGTCTCTCCATGTAGCGTGGGCTTCTCTCAGCATGGTGGCTGAGTTCCAAGAGTGTCCTGAGATAGAGAATGAGAGGCTTAACATTCTAAGAACAAGCATTCAGGAAGTATGGCCTTTGATAAGCCAGTTTAAGAAGTCACATAATATCACTTTCTCCATAATCAATTGGTCAGAGCAATCACAGAGCCCACCTAAATTCAAGGGGAGAGGGCACTCTAACTCTCAATGGAAGGAATGCCAAAGAATTTGAGGGACATATTTTAAAACTGCTACAATGTTTAAAACAACCGCTCTGCTCATTTTCTTTAATATAAATGTCCTCCTGCTTATATAAAAGTTGAAAGCAGCAGCAGCATAGCTCTGCTAATAATGGCAACATCTGAAGCAAACAGTAGAGGATTTAAAGGGAGGAACGAATAGCACATTTTATTTCTTATCTTTTGGTTATCCTTTTAGGGCACATGTGGCAAACCAGAAGTCCCCAATATGAGTGTAGCTTAAAATGAATTTTAAAAAATGACTCAATATTTTAAAGGTTGGAGATTTCCCATAAAACTTTCAATTTTCAGCATCTCTTAGTCAGATCTGAGCTGAATGGCAGCTGCCCACTTTAGACAGGACTTATGTGTAACAGTTAGCCACAGTCCCCACCCATTCTTATTGCCCCCAATACTAAGATTGAATATCAGTACCCACTTATCTACATGGCTGCACTGTTTTTTTCTTGCTTTTGTTTTTGTTTTAGTTAGAAAAACATCTATCTTAGTGCCATGTCTTGATCAAAAGTGGGAAAATACAATATTAGACCAAGAGGGCCATATATCTAACACAAATGGGAAAGGCATTTTTAATGGGCATAAATAACTCCTTATGTTGTTTTTATTACACACCAAAGAGGATCTATGTTGATTGTTCTCATGCCCCTTCCTCTCTTCCTCCTACCTCCCCTCCACCACCTCTCTTGTTTTTCCTTCTCTCTCTCCTCTCTGCCTTCTACCCTCCCTCCTCCCCTTTCCCCCTTTCTTCTCCCTTTCTCTCTTCCTTTCTCTTCTTTTCAATAGTTAGCAGGAGAATGGTGAGATGTGATCAATTCTTGTTAATAACACTGAATTGATGTCATTTTTAGTCTTACGCTATTGCTTGAGTTAGAACAGTTTTTCTCTCTCCAGCTGTTTGTCTTTTATATGACAGCCAATAAAATAAACATTTGGGAACTCAAAACACTATCTTTGGTGTAATAGAAACATCGAAAGGTCTCCTGGGCAAGCCTAAAGTGATCTACCAAATGATATGGGTGGTCTGATCTCCCCCCTTGACAACCCAGCTCTGGGCCTTTATGGTTGTGTTTATGTTCCAGGTCAGGAGAGGCAGCTACTCCAAAACAACCACTCTGACTGGTTGTTCGAAGTACAGTAAACTATAAGACAATGGACAAGTGGTTTCTTTTGACTGACAATTCTATCATGTTCACCTTTGGTGTTCAATACTTGACTACATAACCCGGCACCCTTGGCCTGAGAGAGGCTTGTCGCCTCCCCAATGTTTGGCTTGGGACTTCTGTTCCATCCACCATTTCTGGTCCTCTTTCCACTGATTCTAAGAGTCTGGTTTCTCTCTCTCTCTCTCTCTCTCGCTCGCTCGCTCGCTCGCTCGCTCGCTCTCGCTCTCGCTCTCGCTCTCTCTCTCTCTCTCTCCCACCACCTCTCAACTTTGAAGCTTGGATTCAACTGTGTTTGACCCTTGTTCACAGTTCTCATTGACAGTCATCTGGCCATGATTCATCTACTGCAGATGACTATTTACAAATACCTGTATTCCTTTAACATAGACAACAGCATTCAGAACAACCCTGATAGATTAATTTGAGGAGCCTAAGAACACCGAAGTCCTAAAAAGAACAAGGGAGGGGCTGGGCTACAAAAGATGCTTAATTACTGTGTGGACCTTGCTGGGAGACACTCAGTAGTCCAGGTCTTTCTCTGTGGGAAGTCAGCCACTCTGGCTCATAACAGAGCACTATGGATCCCTGAATATAAGAGCACCAGTCTTCCTGGGGCCTGGAGCCCTGCAGCTGTACCCATTAGGCACTAAGAAGTAGAGGAGTCAAAGAGGGTAGAAGGGGTTGGTTCACTTGCCTTCATATCAAGAAAACAAATGTTTTGGTGGGAAATTTCCCTTCAAGAATGTTCTGATTTTTGAAGGAACATTTTCTGAATCATTTCCTCAGGAGAAACCATTCAGCTATCTCAGGAAGGACGATGTTCCTCCTTCTGAGCCCATCATGCCACTTTGAGTCATAGAGAAGTGCCCATCAATTAATGAAGCTGGTTTCCTGAATCTTATGAAAATCAGCCTGCATGTGTCGAAGTGTGCATTTGCATAAATATGCATTTGTGAGTTGTGTGTGTGCATGTGTGCATGTGTATATATGCATGGACATGTATCTGTGGCTGGGCATGTATATGTGTACATGTGCATATGTGTCTGTGTGCATGTAGGTCTGCACTTGCATGTATGTGCATATATGAATATGTGTATTTGTGGTTGTGCACATGTGTGCAATGAGTGTGTAAGCCTGTGTGCATATGTACATGTGTGTATACACATGCACTCATTCATCACAACAGATCACAGAGGAGACTAAAGGGAAAGCAAAGGCTGCTCTCCCATGAGCCTGGAAAAGGGTTGGCTTCCAGGAATGCTGTGAATTCTGTACAGCCATGCCTCTCCCACAACTGGATGCCCACTGGCATCTGGCACTAAACCAGAGATGAAGTCATTCCATGTGTCCACATGCACCACTGGCTGAGTTTCGGTCATCAGGGAGGCATGTAAAACTGTCCCTCAACCTATGGCCTCCTGCTCAAAGGGGAACCCATGCCCATGATGTCCCTTTCTACCCCTGTGCAGAGCCTCTCTAGACTTCATGCTGACACCATAAGTATAGACATTTCCTATTTTATGACATAAAGAATCTTAAAATTATAAAGTTGACCAAGAAAGAAATGATTGAATTAAAAGGTTTGGGACAAGGAACTCTACATTCTCTGAGCTTCAGTATTCTCATTTGTGAAATGAGGATAATACTATCCCCTTCTTCAAAAGATTCAATGTGTACGTAGCTGGTAGGTAGATGTGTGGTAGTCTATTACATGGACTGAAATGAATGGAGGCAATACTAGGAAATAGAATTTTCTCTAACATTTGCCTTCACACCAGTAACCACCTCCTCCCCCCTCTCTATCTCTTGACATCTTTACCAGCTTCCATACTTTCTAGTACCTTTTGGGATTAAATTGCCCAGTCTGATCCCCTTAGGCCTTGCCTGGGGTTTGGTGACCAGCACTGAAAACGGGAAGACAATGTGTGCTTTCACTGTGCCGCCATTTCACATTCCTCTAGCCACTCTCCTTGGCTGCTTCTGGGTCTTCCTTCCTTTCTTTTCTGACACACTGGAGTCTGGGAGGATGGATAGGAGAAAAGATCACAGACATACAAGGCTGGCCCTCCCATAATCCTATCATTGGGCTCTCTCTGGGGAGGGAGCCAAATGACACCTTTTTATGGGACATAGTTTGAGGGTTTGGGATAGCCCACAAGGCCTTCAGCACTGCACCACCCCAGTAAGTGTGGATGGTACGCCGTCTGGCTCAACTCATGGGGCATACCCTCAATTTCTGTCCACTGCGTTGTACCCCATGGCCTCCCACTGCTGAGGCTCCTTCCCCCAGAAGGCACTTACCTTCTGCAGGACTCGCTTGGTCCCCCCTTGCCACTCCAAGTCCTGGGAGTGCCGTCTTGCTGTACCTTTCTGCCCTCTGTCCTTCACCTGCCATCATAAGTGATTCCAGCCACCCTTCCTCCTTCCAGATGTTCCAGGCTGTTCCCGAGGTGCTGTTCTCTGCTCTCATATGCTCACTGCCTCCTAGGGCCAGGTCAGAATTTCCTAGAAATTCTAGGACACTGGCATGGGCAGTCCATAAGTCTCTGCAACTCAGAATCACATCTCTGAGGAAAATTACCAGGTGTCCCTTCTGGCAGGCTCTCATTGCACAGTTGACAGCACTCCTCCTGAAGATCCAAACTTGTGCTGGTAGCAGAGGGTGTGTTAGAAAGTGGAACATGAGAAAGGCAGGAAAAACACCACAACACTGGTCAGATGGACCCCCTAAACACACACACACACACACACACACACACACACACACACACACCTGTATAACTCCTTCACATTTCTAGGCAGCCTGCTTATATAGGCTGACAGGCATGGAAGAGAGATGTTTATGGGAAATTTTTCACTTGCACATCTCTCTAGAGAGTGCAAATTTTGAGACAAAGTTGAATATGGTGGTTGAGAATAAAGGCTGAGGAACAGAATGTTCAGGTTCAGATCTGGGCTCTGACGCTTCTCATCTGTGTGCCCTTTAGCAACTTACCTTACTTCTCTGTGCCTCCATTCCCACAACTGTGAATGAGGACTTTCCCCTTAGGATTGTTACGAGGGTTAAATGAATTACTATAGGATAAAGCTTCATGGCGTCTCGTGCATATTAGGTGTTCGATATATGATAGCTATTATAGGATTCTCCTTATCTAGTTACCATATGAAATGCTGAGCATTTAGTATATCATAAGTACTCAATAACTGTTAGCCTTTATCCATGAAGAGGTAGAACATTTGGGGGCTTAAAGTATGAATCTTGCAGCCCAACTTTAATTGACATTTGAAACCCCCAGTCAAGGACTTCTGATCATGCCATTCTCCTTCTTCAATCTTTTAGTTATTCCCTTTATTTTGGTACTAAAGTCACTTCCTTCTGGTCCACAGACATATTACTCAACTATCTGTTATCTTCCCCAGCTTTCCATGCTCCCTCTTGCCATCAGGTCTTTGCACATCCTATCTGCCCTGCTAGAAATGGCATTCCCCACCTTCTCCACCAAAGTAAACTTCATTTAGTGGGGCAGGCATGAGAAGGCACTGCTCAGGCTTCCCTTCAGAGGAAAGCATTCTGGAAGGAGTGCTGTTAGCTGACATACCCCACATGCTGTACCTTCAGGATCTGAAGCAGTGTTCCTGCCAAGGCCATACTCTCCCCAGACTGTTCCCCAATGATAGCATAGTGGGAGCACCACAGCTGGGCCATACTGCCTGACATGGGACTTCTCTGATGGACAGTCTTGGCTCTGAGCTCTCCATCAGCCTGACTGAGACTTTCTCAGAGCTGTGATGCATCTGAGACTCTTTCTACCCTGTCCTCATCCTCCTTTCTTCCCTCTCTTTTCTAAAGGGTCAGACTTGCATCAGTATGAAGGCTCTCCCTACTTACTCCTATTCCCTACTCATTTATCCTTCATAGCTGTCTAATTTCATCTTGGTGTCTGCTTCCCTGAGAATCTGAAGTGGCATGCTTCACCATAAAGGCTTAGCTCAAGCTTTACTTTTTCGAGTATGAGGGCCCCGGCTTTCTCCATGCTCCATGCCTTCTCTGGGCTCCAAGATCACCTTTTGACCACCTCAAACAGAGTCCTTCTATTCTGCTATCCTTGGCAATTTCCTGTTTGTCTCACCTACTAACTGAGTCCCTTGGGGGGAAATTTTTTTCCTATTTATCTCTGAATTCACAGTTTATGATAAACTACTGGAGCATAGTAGGCACTTAAGGTTTGTTGAATGATTGAATAGTGTAGGAAGCCAACCCAGAGAACTTATGACTGTGCAATTAGAAGAATATAAGCATAAGAGAAATCCTTCATAACAAAGGATTTAAATGGAAATTTCTATATCGTTCATGGATTTCAAAAGCCTGTGTTCTATGGTCTGACCATAATTCTAAAGTTTTATGAACCAAAATGCATGCAACTCAATCTCTGCCAATCCTTTGCTTCTTTAAATGAAAACATATCTCTTATTTTAGAATGAAAGTTGTTGAGAAAATAGGACCTGCTTTAGTACAGTTTTGTCCCCAAGTCTCCTGGAAATCAGAGAACTGAAAGTTTAATCATAGATTGCTTGATTTCAGAAAACTGGAGCCCCCAAAGCCAAGTAAAGTAAAGGGGCTTCAAGTAAGAAAGCTATGATAGTTCAGAGGCTCCAGGCACATAGCACGGGTAGGTCTCACGAGAAATGAGAACCAAGAATGGGAAGGTTAAGAGCTGGTATCATGTGCTTCTCACTAACCAAGGCACAGGCCCCTGTCCATACTTCTGCCTGACAGGCCCTCCTAATACATAAGACCAGCTGCTCATCCCTTCTCAGAGCAAGCATCCAACTGAGGAGACCAACTAAACTCCCTGGGTCCCAACTCCAAAGTGTTAAGAAGGGGCCTAGCTCAGGCCAACTGGTCAAGCCCCCTGACCCTCAGTTTATGGCTGGAGGATATGGTCTCAGATCCTCAAGCAGGGCTTGTGGGAGGACACTGGGCTGATATGGAACACATCCACCCCTTTTCCTCACTTCATAGTCATGGAACAACCTGGACAGGCAGAAAGGCCCCAAATTGTTTTTCTTTATCTCAGATATGTACAAGGGTGTGGAGGGCTTAAGGTTTGAACATTATTTTCTCCAGAGACCATAAATTCCATCACTAAGCCACATCCTCTCCCTAGACTCTTTAAAGCACTTCCAGCAGCACTTCCTCCTTCTAGTTTAGCAGAGCCATGAGCTCTTAAAAATACTACATTAACAGTCTAAGGAATTTTTTTATAATTTCCTCATAATAACAAAATCATTCGAAGGCACTTTACTTTCAAAAAGGAATAGCTATGCATGCATGCACTTAGATCATTTAAGCCAAATGCCTCTTAAACAACATTTATCAATTAAATATTCAGCAGAGATAATATAAAGTTTGAAGCATTTCATCTAGTTTTTAAACATTTGAAATGAAAGAATCTAAAATGTGGAATATATGAAATTAAAATAAAAGTACCACAACATCTGATTCTTGTCCAAGAGGGCAGAACCACAGGTCAAAGCCATATCTCTCTGGATTTTCTGGCATTTAACTAGATGCAAAATGTCAGCCCGGAAAATGGCATGTTCAATGCAAATATTAACAAGAGAAGAGTGTACCAGTGTGTAAATGGAGCTTCAGCCAACCAAGGCCTTCCTGCCTCACTCACCACAGTCATTCCCAGGTAACAAGAGAACTTACTTTTTGCTTATTTTCACCATCCTTGCTGGAGGTAAAGCTTCAGGGCATTTATTTCATGGGAGAGAGGGAAGACTAATGCAGGAACCACTAAGTGAGATACTTTTCTTTTCCTGTAATGAGGTCAGTTTATTCTATTCTATCCTATCTTATGCTAGGCTACACTAATTCTATTCTATTCTATTCTATTCTATTCTATTCTATTCTATTCTAATTACTTTATTCTATTGTTTCTTTAGGCATATATTCAGAGGACACTTTAGCAACATTAATTTTATCAAGACCAGGAAGAAGGCAGAAGAGTAAGAAAATATTTTCCTTTCATTTCCTCCTCTTCACTGCATTAAGGAGGTTTTAGTGGGAGCTCCAATCTGCACTTTTAGCATTCTATCCTTACTCTCCTCTGCACAGAGTATTCTCAGAAATATCTTCCTATTGGCATCTTCCCCAGCTCCCTGCATTTGTGGTTTTGTTCTAAAAAGGGAAGCTAGCATGTGAGTCTGATTGGGCAATAGGCAGAAATCTTAGTGGTTCTCTTTCAAGTGAGGAGAGCCTTGATTTGGGGGACATGGAGGAGTGATGTGGGCCCCCTCTCCTCTAAGGTGGTGTTTTGGTCAATCTGCTGCTGGCAGCAGTCAGACCTTAAGCCTGGCAGCCTCAGGAACCAGATGCTCTCAGCCCCCTGAGAATGCATTGACTTACTTCTCCAGCTCAACGGAGACTTAAATCGACAAACTAGGATGACTAATCAGACTAATGCAGAGTGATGCCAAACATCCCTGCCAGCCTGACGATCACATTCTCTGCTTATGAGCAAATGATCTGGGCAGCCACATTAGCTGACAGTGGCTTGGTGTTTAGAACAAAGTCGGGCTTAATTGGAGCATTAAAGGAATTGTTGAAGCAATATTAGATGGTTCATTCACAACATTGCCAGGAAAGCTGTGGAACTAGCCTTGGAAAGCAGGTAGGATCAGAGGACAGCTGGGAAGCCAAACCTCAGCCAGTGAGAATACCAACTTGCACTGCCAACAGATGACAGAAACTTGATTCCTTTGATTGCTGGTGTCTGCTGGAACCTGAATGCTGTGGCCACCATAGCTGCTGCCAGAAAGAATGTCTCACTGTCATTGGTTCCAGATTCAAACTTATGGCAGGCATATTTAGCTGGCTGAGCTTAAGTGTACATGGCTTCTCCACTGGGAATAGTGGAAAGGCAAGTGTCTGAGTTTGGGTTTCCTCAGGGGAAAACCTGAGATAAGGATTGGAATAGTTTAGCTGGAAAATGATTCCAGAAAGTACCAGTAGGAAAGTGGAGTATTAATATAGGAAAAGGGAGACTATGATAAAGAACTTGTCGTGGAGCAGGTGAGCAATTGAGGTTCATCCTCCTCAGGGACTTCTGAGAGTAGTATAGACCCTCTTGGTGTTGTCTCACCTGAGGGATGAGGAAACTAAAGTTTTGATCCACCAATTCCCATCTGTCATCAGTTGAAGGTGGCCTTAACCCCCGGGGTATGTCAACTTCCCTGCCTGTCTATTCTGCTCTGCATGGAGAATCGCATATGCTTACATTGGTACATGCAGGAGCTGTGAGTTCTGGGTGCTTATGAGTGCACACAACACAGCATCTTCTATAGCAAGTGCCATGCAGTTTAGCTGCTTGAGTGACAGGGGGCTCTGCCTGCTACCTAGATTCAAAGAAAAGGAGTTCAAATGCAGGCTTTACCTGCCAAATTCTCCTTCCCTCTCCTCTTCTGCCAACTGTCCCACCCACAAACCTGGTGGTTCTCATGGGAGCGACCACTTTTATACATGGTCACTGGGTCTGCTAATTGGTCTACAGTGGTACCTGACCCAAGAAGTGCCAAACCAGAACTCTTCCCTGGAGTTTTCTTTAGTAGAAAAGAATTAGGTTTTCTCAAGTAAACTGGGATTTAAGATGCAAAATTCAAAAGCTCTGAATGGATACATATGAGAATAACATTCACACTGAGAATCACAGACTTGAGGGAAGGAAAGCATCTTGAAGGTATTCACATCCTTAGTGTGGAGACCCAGTGGTTTTCATTATTCCTACCTTTCAATTTTCCCGAGATTCTGTGATCCAACACACTGTCCTTTTTGCTTAAGTTTACAACCCAAAGAACCTGGATTAATATGGTGAGCAGGGAAAGAGAAGGAGGGAGCAGAATGATTACTGCAGGTGGAGCTCCACGGGAAGCAGACCCAGGGAGGAGGTGGCATGAGAAGGCCTAGAAGTTCATAGAGCAGAGCTCTTGGAGTGAATGCCAGAAAGGGAATGAGAGAAGCCATACTGGGCAGAGGATGAACTAGGGCTACAAAGCCCACACTGAAAGGCCTCAGTCAACCCCATAGAGGCTTTGGAGTTGAGAGGACTTTTCAGAGTTGTCCCAAGCTTGGTGAGGGCCCTGAATCTGGGTGCCCTTAGATGATCAGTCACTGGATGCCCTGGGAAGGGAGCTGACCTAGGAAGATCAGCTCTCTGCAACTGAGGCAATTCCTGCAGGGAAGACAGCTGAGGTATTCCTGCCAGCGGCTCTCTCAGCAGCTGTGGAAGTCAGTCCTATGGTCCTAAAGGGGAACCTTGGCACCACATCACAGCATCCATTACAATGACCTTAAGAAACATCTCTCAGATAAGCCTTAAAGAGGACTCTTTTTAAGCAGAGAAGACACCTTGCCTCTCAGTAACCATTACTGATGGCTCTATGTCAAATACTCAGTAAGCATTATCCTTGTTTATCCCTCTCTGAAATTGGAACTGCATCCTTATTATACAAACTGGGAAACTGGAGTTTAGAGAGGTAAGAACCGGCTCAAGATCACAGAGCTAATAAATGACTGAGCCATCATTCAAAACACACCTCCTAAATCTTGAGTTGAGACCTTAGACTTTAGGCCAGGGCCGTATAAAGCAAGGGAGGCACTCAGAGAGCACTCAACTATCAAGCGCCTACCCTGCTCTTCCAAGACCCTGACAATGAGCACCTCTTTAAATTCATGCCCTAGATTCCTTGCTTGCCTCACCTGAGTCCCAGAGCCCTGCTGTTGGCTATTTGGGCAAAGGAAATCCACATGCTCAAGAACCCTGAGCCAAGACCTGTCCACTGGAATTGCTCAGTGGGCCCCACCAGTCTCTGCCTCCAGGTATCATTTTTCTGGAAGTCTCCATGGATGACCAGCCTTTTCTTTTCAGTCTTTTTCAAAACAAAGCTTAGGACAAAGGATTCTATTTATTAATTTAGCATTTCTTAATTTCCAATCACATTCTAGGGCTGCCTCCTAGGGCATGCCCCTATTCACCTTAGGTTGGCATTTTGGAGTTCACTCACTCTATCAGCCCATCATAGTCTCTGGGTGAGCTTCACATTATAAAAAACGAATCATACCCACTCTGTGTGAATCGTACCAGTTTAACTATGAGGGTAGCCCTATAGCCTCTGCTTAGCAGAGTAGAGGGGACTTCATAATGATTTTTGTATATGGACAACCCCTGATAGTTACTTGTCTACCTCTAATCTTCAAACCTCACTGACACCCTCAGCACACTGCATTGTAATTGTCATTGGCCCACCTCTCTCCTGTCCGGTCTGGATCCCTTCAGACCCAGTAGTATATTGCAGCCCCCCACCTAAATATGCTCAAGATATATTTCTTGGATGAAGATTAGCCAACCCTCTCTAGAGCTTAGCTCAGGTGAATCCACTGGCCCAGCCGGAGTGAAAATCATGCCAAGCCTCTATCTGTTTTTAAATGATAGAAAGGCATTCCTACTCTTTGGGGAGAAACTGCAAAGATTTAATGAAATGTTTTTTCAGTTGAAGCTATGGATAATCTGTTGACATGGTCTAAAGGGTTGTAGGTTGTTTAAAGTCATTCTGTACCATCAATTCTTCACTTTGTACCTAGTCAGCAAATTGGTATGAATTTAGGCTTCTGACAAAGATATTGGAAATAACGTGGTTCTGAAGGTTTAGAAGAAAAAAGAACTTGAAAGCAATCCTAACGAAGTCTAGATTATAAACTCTGCAATCCAGGGCCTCCAAGGGCTTGGCTTTGGATGGATTACATCAGCATGTATGGGCTTCCTGCCCCTGGTACCCTTGCCCGAAGGCTCCAACCCTGGCCCAGAGTGCCACCCTGGAGACTCTAAAACTCTCACCTGCCCCACTCCCTGTATTTCTTCTTGCAGTAAGAGATCCTAAAAGCTCGGGATCTCAGGACAATCTTCCAACACTTGAGGTAATTGTTACTTATCTCCCTCAGCTTGATGCAGTAGGGCAAGCAGCCTTTGGAATTAGAAGACTTGAGAGTGACTCTGGCTTGGCCATTTACTGACAGTGACTCTGCATTTCCCAAAGAGGATTCCACTGAGTGCCAGGATTCCATGACATATTAAATAGAAATACTTTATCAGTTAGCTATTGCCAGTAATAATGATGCTATTTAACAAGCAATCCCAAAACTCAGTGGCACAGAATGATTAGCATTTCTTTTCACTCATGAATCTGCAGGTTGGCTGGGACAGCTTTGCTTCATGCGTCTTATTCTGGGGTTCAAGATGGAGAGAGAGCATCTGCCTGGTATATGTTCTTCTCATGGAGAATGGAAAAGCCCTAAAAGCAAATGAACACATGTGTTGTATCTTAAGGTTTAAGCTTGAAACTGGCACGCTGTCACCACTACTTTCATTCTATTGGCCAAAGTAAGTCACATAGTCAAGTCTTTCATCAATGAAACAAGAAAGTTTACTCTTTCCATGAATGTTTAAAGAGAAGGGATACATTTTTGTTTTATAATAATTTAATCTACTATAAGTTGAATAGGGAAAATGTTCCATGGCCAAATAAATTGGGGAAGTGTTTTTTAAAACAGTGAAAAGGAGTTGGGGTGTTAGGAATTGGGGAGGGATGTCAATTATGTTAAAGAAAAAATTAAACAATTCTCAGAGCCTTTAATGCATGTGTCTGTTTTGAACCTCCATTTGGGAGGAATGGAATGTGATGTTTTCTAATATTTTTTTCACCATGCCACCAGTGTTCTGCAAAACCCTCTTTAGGAAAGGTTGTTGTAGATCAAGTCACCTAAGCTCTCTGAGCTGTTTTAACTACCCCAAAGGATGGTCTGGTGAACCCATGAGATAAAGTATGTGCAGTGTGATAGCACAAAATGGGGCGAATATAGATGCCCAGTTACTCATGAGTGAGTTCAGTTTGTCTAGAAACCCAGTTAGTCAGAAAGCAAGGAATAGGCAAGCCTCGGGCCGCTGGTGATACATGTCCTAGACTGGGCAGTAACTGGGTGGTAAACCATTTATAAAATAAATGATCCCCCGAGATAGAAAAGCACCCTGAACTCTAATGGTAGTGACACACATGGAGGCCTCACAGATAGGGGAATGCTAAGGGGTTACAGGGTTGTACTGGGGTGTGGGGTTCTGTGCTAGCAAATATTAGGAGACTGTTGGCTGAGCTAGAATGGCTACAGATGAGCAGTGGTGTTTCAGAGAAGTCTCCAATGAGATGTCAGCCTGAACCGACCCCTGATCCAGACCCTGAGGAAAGACTAGGCCTCCGGGTTAGATATCAGAGCCCCAGTCAGGTTGCAGAAGGTTATAAGGGAAGAAAGCCATGTTTGTCATTATATCCCCGGCCCCTGTCTTTTTCCTGCACCTTCCAGAACTTTGTGCCCTTTTGCTTCTATTTCACAATCCTCACACTCGAACCAGTGAGAAGACTTGTCCTCATTGTCTTTATCATTCCAAATCAGGTCTCCACAAACAATGAAATACCAGAGTCATTAGCATAAGGACATAAGCAGGAACAAAGTTCACAGAAGATTTCCATTTTGCTCAGGTATGAGTAGGAAATTCTCCATGGAATGGCATGCTTCTCCTTAGTTACACATGTGGTTTTCATTTCTCTGGAAAAAAAAACTCCAGATGCTGTTCTTAAAAACCCCTACCCCCACCTTGGCAGGCTTCCAACTGCCCAGGCCTATAGAAGTGCCAGTGCTGGGAATGACAGCTTCCAGCATCTTCCCCAGCTACCCAATGAGAAAACATCCTACACACTGGCTTTTCTTCCACTGAAAACGTTCAGGTATTAGTCTTCTGCCTCTCAGGATGGTGTCTCCTCCTTTCTTTGCCTGTGGCTCTTATGAACAATAGTTGAACAATATTTTGGGTTTCTACCTCCTGTAATTCGAGGCACTGTAAAATCCCAGGAAATGTGTCTCAGAGGTCTACAGGGCTATCCTCTGGGTTCCTGGGTTCTGAGCTGCAAAGACAACATATCAACTGGTCAGGTTCTTTTGCTGTTGTTCTTGTGTTTTCCTTTTAGACATATTTCAAAGAAAACAGATATCACATCTTTTTCTTTTGGGAAAATATCTTGGAAGAGAAATAAAATCCTGGGAATATGCAGATGCATCCTGAAAATGAAAACATCCCATTGTGGAAAGAAAATTATAATAGTGAGATCACCCTCAAAGTATCTATTTGAAGGAAATAGTGTTTGAACAAAAAAAGCAAGATATCTGGACAATTAAAATCATCCAGTGATGAGGGAGCCATAACCTGTTAGTTTATGGTTACATAAATGTTCTTATGAGCACAGCCTCTGCAGCAAAGAGGTAGTCAGGGTTGAAATCCCAGCTCTGCTACTTTTCAGCCTTGTGATTTTGAGTAACTTACTTAATCTCTCTGTGCCTCAATTTCTTCCTCTATCAAAGATGGATACTAATAGACCCACCTCATGGGATTGTTATAAGAATTAAATGAGTTAAGTTTCATACAGCTCTTGCTACAGTGTCTGCTACATAGTGCTACCAAATGTTTGTGAAATAAAACTTCAGGAATAGGGGTACCCCAAGAACATAACATGTGCCAACAACCAAGACATGCTGGAAACACTGGAAACACTTATATTTTCTATCTTTGTTTGGTCCTCACTGATCTCACCCCAACTTTTCTCCATGTTCTCACCTATACGTTAATGCCCTCTCATGCTGCCTTTTATGTATTCTACTTCCTTCTTTTAAAAGGGAAAATGAAAAAAGAAAGAAAATGCAATTCTAGGAAAACAGTAGGAAGACGTGCATTTTAATAGCAGAAAAAGTAGTCAAAAGAATGAATTCTGTAGAATTTGTGGTTACTGGTGAGAGGACTGCTTGATAAGGCAGAAGTGGCAGAGCTGGGCAGGATATGAAGGGAAGACAATATCAAACTGAAATCCTTCCATGCAGGCAGCTGCCTACTAGACCTGCTAGAAATGTCAGCCCCTACTGTGTGAAAAAAAAACATGCTTCCTCTGAGGTCACTCCCACTCCGAATGGAAACCCACGCATGCCCTAGACCAGTTCTTCCAATTATGGAAAAAGACTCTTAAACATCCCCTGATTGGCATACCACAAAAGCCACATCCCGCAATAATGATGACGATGATAGCAATGCAGCTGTTACTCAGCCTTATACATCTTCAGAGCCTCCTGAGGATTGATGGTGTGCTAAGAACAGTCTTAATACTAGCATTCGAGAACAATCAGCTGACCAAAGTAAACCCCACAGGTGGGATCCTGTTTGCTGAATTGGCTGATGGTGGTGAAAGCCAGGTGTGAGAGGAGGAAAAGAGGCCTGCTGAGTGTGCTAGAGTCCATCAGGAGTCTTGGGTATGGGTTCGGGCTGGAGAAATTCTGAAACCAGGACCAGGGAGAGACTCTCCTAAACTGTGGCACTCAGATTAACCCCACTGTCAAATTCCACCTATTCCCTGGCTCCTATGACCGCGTCCCTCAATGACTTCACCTCCCAGAGCAGAGAGTCAGCCACATGATCAGTGACTGGTGTGGAAAAGATATAGTGCTGTTAGGTTAGCATTAACGACAAGTGATGGAAAATGCCAACTAAGACTAGTTGAAGTTTCTTTCTGTTTCATGTAAGTAAGATTTAGGGCTAAAAGGGTGGCTTCACAAAGTCAGCAGGATTCATGCTATTATTATCAGCATTATCATTATTAGTATTATTGTATACTTTGTATGTGGTAAAATACACAGACTATAATGATATAGTTTGATGAATTTTGACAAATGTATACACTGTACAATCAACAACCGAACCAAGATATAGGACATTTCCATCATCTCAGAAGGTTTCTTAATGCCCTTTTCCAGTTGACCTCAACACCTCATAGGCAACTACTGTTCTGACAAATAATACCATGAAGGGAGTAATTTTGCCCCTTCCGGAATTCTCTATAAATGGAGTCATATGGTATGTACTCCCTTGTGTCCAGTTTCTTTCACTCAGCATAATATTTTGGAGATTCATCCATGTTTTCTTATGTATCAAGTTTATTTTTAATTGTTATTGTTAAGTAGTATTCCATTGTACGAAATTATCACAATTTGTTTAATCACATATTGATGGAAATTTAAATTGTTTCCAATTTGGGGGATATTATGAAAAAAAAACATCACGAACATGTGTCTGCCAATCTTTGTGTGCACATAGGCTTTCATTTCTCTTGGGTAAATATTTAGGAATGAGATTGCTGAGTGTAGTGTATGTATATATTTAATTGCATATGAAACTACCAGTTTTCTAAAGTGGTTCTACCGTCTCAAACTCTTTCCGTCTTGATTCTCTACCATTTTTTATACATGACTTCTACCTTATGGTATTATATGGCTACTTAAACTACAGTCATCATACCCAAATTCCAACCCACAAGAAAAAAGATGGTAGAAATAATATGTTTCCCTCACTTTAAAAACACTTCCTGGAAGTGTCACACAATATTTCTGCTTACATTCCTTTAGTTAGAACTTATACACATGGTCACATATAGCTGCAATCAAGGATGGGACATGTAATTTTTATTTTGGAGATCCATACACTCAGCTAAAAACTGAGGGTTTTAATATTAAAGAAGATTATAGTGGATGTTGGAGATCAAGAAACAGGCTCTGCCAAGATAGGTGGCCAGAAGTCGGACAGGGACCATTTCTGTCTTGCTCAGGGAGGTTTCTCCAGAATCTAACTTGGGCCTTGGCTCATGGTATGTGCTTAATAAATGTTTGTGAACAGTGGAAGGAAGGAGGGAAAGAGAGAGAGAAGAGGGAAGAGAAACGTAACCATGGCAGCCAGCCTCACGAGACTTGAGAAAGTTCTCTGGGATCATTATGCTCATCTGACAAGATGGCTGTTTTTAAAGGGCTTTTACAATTCTTCAGTTTCTAAAGTTGCTTCAAAACATCTCTTGGATGCAATTAAATGTCATTGTGTGAACTGTCAAGAGAGTCCTTCTGTGGCCTGATGCAGGTAAGGGACATTTTGACTTTGTTCTCTGAAGGAGATGGTTTGAAAATTTTGTTTTCCAGATAGAGTAGGGTGTGTGTGCACACGTGCGCGCACGTAAGGGAAAACTTTGGACCTTTTCCTGTCAGAGTCTTACAATTTGTGTGGTGATAAACGTGTTATCATCAAGACTTTGTGCCTTGGATATTGAAATGAGGACTGAAATGCCTGAGGGAAGGGGAAAAAAGAGCCAGACAGCAAGGTTGTTTAGGAGCAGCACTGTGGCCATGGCAGGCAGTGGGAACTTTTGTAAGAGGCCTCCGTGTTTCTAGCCGGGTATCCCTTCAGCAAATGAGGAGGTCATCAGGTTATGTTATTTTATGGTACAAAAGCAGATACGGTTCGCTGCCTCTGCTCTACTCTGATAATTTTGTTTTCCTGGCGGTTTTACCATCAAGGATCTGACATGCCATTAGGTTTTTATCTCCGTTGCCTGAGGAGGGGCAATGGTGAGTGGGGGCCTGCTTTTCATTAAAGTGAGCCTGGTTGCATGAGCACTTCTTTGAACAAAACAACCGTGGTTCATGACAAGGTTAGGGGAAGGCGGGGCAGAGGGAAGGTTATTAGTTACTACTTCTGCTTCCTTGGAGGGGGCTCCTCTCCTGTGGGGTTTGGCCCCCTCCCTGGGGGGCTGAGAACTAATTCTGCACTCAGGCTGTGATCCTCAGGCCCACCTAAGAAGCAGTGCCTTCTAATCATGTCTAATCATCAGGCCGATTCTGTGGCATCAACTGTTACCCACTAGGGAACAGGCTGACAAAAAAGGCACTTCGCTTACAGTCTCTTCCCAGACTAGAGTCATAATCCTAGAGGTGAGAGGTACAAATTCTCTAGCAGGAGCTCTACCAGGGTAGTTCACCCCATCCTGCCAGGAACATGACCAGGGCAGCCTTCCAGATCTAAAGCTTCTGCCGAGGTTTATCTCTCCAAGGAAAAGTGGTGTCTTGGAGGGCCTGTAGGAAAAAAGAAGACTGGGAACCTGGACTACAGTCCACCCAAACTGACTCTTCCCAACATAAAAGTTCCTGGTACATTCTAAATCTTTTATCTGTATTGCTTTCCTCACAGGAGAACAAAACAAGGAGAGACTTCCACGCAGTCGTAAGTCTGAAGTGGAAAATATCCTGCAAATATCTCCAATTTTTTTCTTTTCAGATGCAGGAGATGTTGGTGTCAGAAGATGTCCCAGCTATTTATGGTGCTTACCAAACCAGCCTAACTAATGTTTGCCATTTCTGATAAGAGCTGCTTTAATCAACCCAAGTACTGCAGGCCACCTTTTTGTGCTGTTCCCATTAGCAAACTCATTTTGGTGATGTTCAGTGTGCTGTGTTGGCCTCCCATGAAATGTTATTGTTGCTGGCAGGACACAGAGCCTTCCTCTCAGCCTCCCCTGCCCCTCCCCCACTGTCCTTCCCCATCCTCCTCCATGCTCACCCCACCCACCACTGGGCACGATTTATAAGCACGGAAATCCCCTTAATCCCTGAGATATGTGGTTTACTTCACCCAAGAATTCAGAGAGCTACGTTCTCTCCCTCGCAAAGTAAATTATAACAAGAGCATAGAACATTGATTCCAGGCATGTGGAATTTCAATCCCCAAGTTCCCACAAAATTCTCCTGTCCATGGCAAATTAGCCCACCATTTCAGCATGTCCTAGCATCTAGGACAGATAAGCCACTCTTTACCACCACTCTTCACAGTGACTTGGGGGTCTCCTGAGCGCCCTGTATCTCACTCACATGATTGTATCTGTTCTCAGGTGCAGCATGCAATTCTGGTTTGTATTTCTGTGGAGCCTGACATTAATTGGATATTTTTAAATCCCTCTACTGCCTGCAAAGCCAAAGCCAGGCAGCCGTCTTCAAAATGCCACCAGCCATTAACTGCAAGCAAGGATGAATTATACTCATCACCATCACCAGATGCACTGGGAAGATCAACTCATGGAGGCAGCCTTCTATGCTTTTGGAGAGAATTCTAGTTCCAAGCTCTGCTCTGGGCTGTCCCAGGACTTCCAGCATGGGTTTCCAGAGATACTGTATCTCTGTTTGCAATAAGGTTGGGTTTTATCAGGTAATAGCCCCTATGATATATCAGGCCTTGTGCCCAGCACTGTGATCCCCTTATTTCCTGATTACAGGTGAGACTTGAGAGGCTAAGAGCTGTTGGGTACACTGCTTAAGGTCACACAGTTTGTATGTGGCAGAAACACATCTGCTACCAGGATCTAATTACTTATTTTTATTACACCCAAAAAAGCTTCTGTCAATCTTATGCATGGTTTTGACTGCATATTCCAGCAATATCACTAAGCCTAGGGACCCACATTTTAATGATACAGCGGGTGCCCAAAGATGTTAAGTGACCTGTACAAAGACACCCAGCCATGTAGTTAGAAGGAGAATAGGCACTGTAACCTGGAATGCCACGGACATTTATTGAGTGTCCACACTCTGCCGGGTTTGTGCTAAGCTTTGAGGACACCCAGCTAAACAAGACACAGCCCTTGCTCTCAGGAGACTGGCAATCACATGGGGCAGACCACAACATATGTGATCATATTTGATTATATTCAATTCTAAGTGCAGAATATTATTTGTATATGGTGTGTGATGAAGGATCCCAGAGATGGAATGAGTCATTGTCAGAAGAGGTGACATTCGAGTTGGTCCAGGGATGACGTGGAGGAATGAACTATTAGAGAGAAGAATTCCCTGATAGCACACTACTCTATCCTACAAGCCTTTCCGCTAGGTGGCTAGTTTGCTGTGAACATCAATGAGGGAATGTCAGCCTGTCCTATCCTCTAACTCAGAGCTGTCCAGCAGAGCTTTCTACAATAATGGAAATGTTCTAAAGCTGTGTTCTCCAACATGGTGGGTCCTAGCCACATGTCCCTACTGAACACTTGAAATATGGCTTGTGAGACTAAGAACTGGATTTTTAACTCTATTTACTCTCATTTTGTATTTTAATTTAAAAGGCCACACATCGCTAGTGGCTACCCTTTAGGACAGCACAACTCTGGCTTGTTGACCCCAGCAGAGAGGTAGGAATACAAGATCAACCTGGTAGGCGGAATAGCAGACCAGTCTCTCTGCAGGTGCTCACTGAACTGTTCTCCAGTGCTGACAAAGGAACAGATGCACAGCCCTCATAGGAGCCCATCACATACCCAGCTACTCCGACTATTCAGCGTTCCCCCTTCCAATGATTCTGCCATCAAAGAACACAGAACATTACACTGGAAATCAGGTCTTCACCTGGAGGAGGAAGGCTTTGTTGATCATGCATAAGGCTGAATTAAGATTTTAGGAACATTCAAGCATTGAAAAGATTATGGTGCCCTGCACCAACCAATGTGTTATTCAAAATAAATGTAATACTTAACTATAAAACAATGACATTTCAATGAAAACAATGTTCTAAATTTTTCCATCATGATGACAGCAATATTTTTAAAAACATATATTAAAAATCAAATTGCTTCTTTTAACAATCCTTTTGATCTTCCTGCTATTTTGGTGCCCCAGGTATGTGCTTGGGATTCCTGTAGGACAATCCAGCTCTGGTTGTCTCTCCAGCATGCTTTTCCCTCACTCTTGCTGCAAAAAGATCCTGATTTTTCCCTTGAAAACTCCTCCCTCATTTTCAGCCACTGTGATTTGTGGAGGTGGATCTCCCCTCCACCTCCAAGGGCAGGGTTGATGAGATTTGAGGAGAAACTTAATGGGATTTCTGTTAAAGTTCCCTGAGCAGTGTGATGTGAAGATGCTTAAGATCTGGTGCTAAGTAGCATTCTATTGTCATAAGGAGGTCTTGGAGCAAGTAGAGTTGCAGCCAACATGGCATAATTAAGAGAAGAGAGATGAAGAGAAACAAGATTCTTGGTGCATGATTTGTGGTGCTGGATCAAACTTTGCCTGAAACCCACAATTCTTCTCAATTTTTTTTCAGTTACATGAGCCAAGAAATTCCATTTTGGTTTAAGTTAGTTTGAATTGAATTTTCTGTCACTTAAAACCAAAAATTCCTTAACAGATATACCTTGGAAACAAAAATCATAGCATAGAAAATTGAACAGACTTTAGCACCTTTCCAGATGTGTTGAGGCTGACACATTTTTACAATCTTTTCTTTTAGATTCTACAAAGACTGCTTCCTTCTGTTAAGAGTCATATCATTTGGGTTGTGCTATAATTAATTAGATCACTTTAGGAACTCCATGAGTACCAAAAGTTTCTCTGTTTAGTTTACCAAAGTATTTTCACCTAAACCAATGACTCCTAGTAGGTACTCCATAAATATTGGCTGCCTGCCTGAATGAATGAATGAATGAATGATGACACTGAAACACAGAAGGGAGTGACCTGCTCAAAGTCACATATCTAGTTACTGAGATAATAAGATGGGAAATTCATCATATTACCCTAGCAGCATACTTATAAATACTCTTAATTCATCAGGAGTAGGGGAAAGAACTCACATTTGCTATATTCCTTTCCTAGGCCAAGCACAGTGTGGGTGTGTTTATAGCCAGCATTATATGTGACTCCCCCACCATACACACACAATACCAAGAGGTGGGTATTATTACTCACATTTTACAAATGGGGAAAGTGAGGCATAGTGATATAAGCTACATTCTTAAGATCACAAAACTACTGTGTGACAGAAAACACAGCTCGGCTTAAAGGGATTCTGATATGGAAGCACAATGGTGGCCGGGATGTGGTCAGCTCTCGGAAAGCTCTGCATATAACTGAAGTCATGCATATGAAATAGGTTTTGATTAGATTCCACTTCAAAGACATATTTTGTGACATAAACCCTCAAATGTGGAGGAGATAGTCTTCCTTGTACAAATTACACACATGTGGGTACATGGAAGGAGGACAAACAGCAGCGTGATGGCTGCAGTGTCATAGTCCATGCAAGCTGTGTGTTGGTAGGTGGGGACATTAGTATGAGCATCCTTGTAGATAAAGGACTGTGCATGTGCATGTGCATGTGCATGTGTGTATGTGTATGTGTCTGTTCACATAGATAGTCTCAGAGCTACAGAATATTATTTCTGAGGTTCAGCCTTGGTGCAATGTAGACATATCACAACGAAAGGAAGCGATAGGATCTTATGGTCACATCTGGCCACCCAGATGTGTTGCCAGCATGGTCATAATTTAAGCAGAGCATGCAATATAACTTCTCTGAACAGAGAAACAGCAGAAGAGTCTGGGCACTGGTGTCTAAGGGAACTCAACATAAACCAGAATAGAAATGTGTCCTCTGTATGCTCTCAGCCTCTGCACACTCATTTGGGAAGAGGAGTGGTGGATATTGAACTTCTAAGCCCTCTCTTACACAATACCAAGCACAAACTTTTGGTTACAGAGATAAAACAATATTATGATTGTGGCTCTTCAAATGGAGAAGACTGGGTTATCTGGTCAGAATTGTCCACTGAAGGGCACCCATAATACTAAGAGCAGCTCAAGGCTTCATCCTGGGCCCTGCTGGGAGGCTGCTGGTTGATGTACTGGGGAGAAATTAGAAGGAAAAAGAGAAGATGGGGAGGGAAGGATGGAAGGAATGTCCAGGTTTCACAAACTCTGATTTGCACAGGCAACTGCCTGGTTCACTCCACTTTGCAGGGAAAAAACATAAAAGAGAGAGAGAGAGTGTGTGTGTGTGCTTTTTCTTAACTCATGCAGCTCACAGGGGAAACAGAGAAAGCAAACATCTAAGAGAAAGAAAAGGTTTCTCTCCTTTGTATTTTTCTTTTTTTTTTTTGAGACAAGTGCCCCAGAACATATTGGAAAAGGAGGGGCCTGGGGTATAGGGAGAGAGCAGGGTGTTGTTAACACTCCCCTCCTGCCTTTGAAAGCTGCTGGGCCTCTTTGTAAACACAAGTGACTTCTGACTTCTCACAGCTCTAAAAATAATCAGAGTGTGGGGGTTCTAAATCAGGAATAAGGAAGAAACAAAGGGTTAATGAGAGGACACAAGTTTGATGTTTCACTGGATAAATAGAGTCAGCTAGGAGCAAAGGCATCAGGGGCTGGCCTTGCCAGGAGGTAATCACCACAGCTTTTAGTCCTTGAAATTCTGTGCTTTGCAATTTCTTCCTCACATTCACAAAGGGCATCTCATACCCTGCTCTTTGGACCAGCCCCTTTAAAAGCTTTGACCGCAAAAAGTTAGCCCTTTCATCTATCGCGGTGCCCCTCCGCAGTAGCTTCACCCCTTGTCTCTCACCCTGATCAAAACCTTGCTGTAAGATCTAACTCATACTAACGTGTAAGTGACTAATATGGTCTCAGCAGCCCCAGAAGCAGCAGCTCACATTTACTATGGGGCTTACTTTTCTCCATACTGTGTGTTTTCTCTGCATTCTCACAACACCCCTAACGAGCATCATTACCATGGCCACATTACAGAAATGAGGATAGAAGATTAACTTAACTTCTCCCACAGCCCCAGATGCAAGCAGTTAGAACCTGGAGTCCAAGCTCTGAATCCTCACTCTCCTGCATTTCAAGCCAGGGGAATTAAATAGTGAGGAGTTCCCTAGAAGCCAAGAGACCCAGGGCTACCTTTGCAGGGCAGTCCTTCCCTGTGCCTTTCAATAGACCTATTCTCTCCAAAGGAGAGAGCTATCGTTGCCTAGTGTTAATGAACTTTGGAGGATGTCCCATCCCCACCACCCCAACCACACACAATGTGCTAGGCTTTTTCAGGAATTCAGCAATTCAGCACACACGCCCATCTAGCTGTTTTCAGTCCAACAAGCAAGTTCCTATTTCAACCAAATGTCATTTACTAGCAAACCCACTGCATGTGTGATGTGTGTTCTGGATGGTGGAAGGAAGGAGAAAAAACCCAGAGGCAAGGAAAGCCAGGCGGGTAATCCACCACTGCAGGTCTCTTTACTAATCCCATTTAGCTAGCAGGTCACAACTCCTATCCTGGAGGGGGCACTCAAAGAACATTTGTTGAATGAATGCATAAAGGAATGAAGGAATGAACAAATGAACTAATAAACAAACTGAGAGCTACATCTCTTCTTTTCTTTTCCTGTGTTCTCTAAATCATCATGGTATTTCCTCAGCCTGTTAAATTCATCCTGATCAGATGGCGATACAGATTCTGATTCCTGCATCTGGATGGCACCTGAGATTGTACACATCTAAGCAACTCCCTGATAGTGTATATGCTGCTGGTCCATGGACCACACTTTGAGTAGTGAGGGTCTAGTCCACTTGAGTCTTTCTCAGGGCTATTGTCACAATTTAAGGTTATAAAAGAAGAGAGTCTCATCTTTTCTGTGGAATTATTTAGATTAAACTTCCCCTGCCATTTAATCAGTGTTTGTTGGCTGGTTGTTTGGTTGGTTGGTTGATTGGTTTGTTTTAACTGTATAGTTTTTGTCAGAGGTGCACAATACTATGTGTGGAGATTCCATCTATGATATCTCTTATCTCTGGCTTGTGCAATAGTTGGATTTCTCAAAAAGCTAATAAGCTTAAATTTCAGGGAACCTCTCACTTCCACAGTCCCCTTCCCATGTCCTCAGGCATAGAGAGCAATATATTAATATGGTTATACATTTTCGTAAAGTTGAAAAAGTAAAAATAATGTTATTTGTACAAACCTCAGGCCCTACATAAGCCTTACTCCACCCCTTCACTTGCTCTGTTGAATTACATAAAGTAGATGACTATTTCTCTTGTACTCATGTCTCTATCAAAAAGGAAAAGATGCCTATAGGTTTTAACAAAAACATGAAAGAGCATAATTCTTTCAGGAAAGGAAAAAGGCACCTGTGTATTTAAATATGTAAGCATCTAGCTCTGATTTATGATTTGTGCTGCCCACCCAGGCCCACGTAGGCACCTGTGTTTGCAACCACTAATCTGGCCTTTAGGAAAGAATCATTACAAAGAAAAAAGTTCCATTGATGTCAGCCCAGTCTCCTGTAAAAGTCCATGGACTCCATCAGCCTTGGTCTTCTCACCTGTCCAGGGAGGCTGCTGTGAATCTTTGACACAGCTGCACAGTGCAGACCATCATGTCAATAAATTACATATATTCTATTTAATAGATTGTCATGAGCAAACCTACATGGGTGACAAACCTCCAAATAGTTGGTTCCATGTGTGGAGCCATGTGGAGCCTTTAACCACTTCTATTCAACTTTGGCTGTACCTTGGAATCACCTGGGGAACTCTGAAAAATATTGTTGCCAGTTGCACCCCCAAAGATTGAGATTTAATCAGTATGGGATGTGATCTGAGTGATGGTATTTTTTAAAGCTCTCCATGTGATTGCAGTGTGCAGCCAAGGATGAGAGTCACTGCCTTAGACAATCTTATCCAGAAAGACCTAGACCCTGGTTATTTATAGTTTGGTCCTCAGACCAGCAGCATCAGCATCACCTTCTGGGATGTTAGAAATGCGGAATCCCGGATCCCACCTCAGACCTACCCAATCAGAATCTGCATTTGAACAAGACCCCCGGGAATTTGCATGTCCAATAAAGTTTGAGAGACACTGCCTTAGAAGTTAGGAGCTTCTGGATCAGCCTCCTCCATTTCCTAATGCATAAATTAGAACCCAATCACATGAAATGAGTTGGCCAAGGTCTCCCAGAAGCATGCTGAAGTCCTAGGTCTCCTATCACCCAGCTTCAGCCAGACTTCCTCTCACTCAGCTGGAATTTATATCACTCTAGAAGGGCACTGAGAGTCCTCAGAGAGCCCTACTCCTATGTGTGAACTGCCTCAATTCAGAGGCACAATTCTCATCTCAGAGTTGCTGAAAGCACACAGTTTACCATAGAATTTCTGGCCTTTTCTTACTGGGGGAACAATATGTCTCAGAAAGATCCATTATGTATTCTGGGTATATGCAATGAGTTTGTCTTGAGGCATATCTATGCCCAGGAATATTATGTATTCTCTTTATATACCATGCAAGGTTAAATTTTTTGAAAATTTATATTTGCGTTTTATAACACAGACATATAAGCGATTTATAGCTAGGCCTGATGGATAAGAATCAGATGGCAAAACCCAGATTAACCCAATAGATCCTGGTAGCATTTGGTCTGTCTTTGCTATTAATGATATTTTCACCTGAGTGAATGCATTAAATACTTTCCTTTTAAGATAAATATGCAGGTGGATATCATTTTTGCAATGCAGGCACTTCCTCTTGCTGTTTTAAGTTCATCCAGAATTTTTTTAAAAGACAGACATATTGAAACAGTCATACACTGAATTATTCATGTGGAAAAATTTGGGGGAGAGCTAAATAGAGGTGATTCATGGTATATTCTTACTTGCTGGTTGTTAAGAGATGGAGAATTCTTGTATTACATAATTGCCATTCACCAGAAATATAGTAGTTGAAGTAGCTAGGGACACTTCATGTGCCCCCTTTTGTACCAGTCTTTTAGTTACTCAACCGACTCTTAACAACCCTCTATAGAAATCGAAGATTCTCAGAGGACACTAGCCGAGCCCAAGGGAAGTCAGGTAGTACAACGGTAGACAGGAGCTTCCTACTCAATGCATGACTTTATCACACCTGCACGTGCATCGATACAGGCACACACGCACAGCCACTGATGTGATCTATCACCCATGATTTTCTGCCAGAACCAAAAAGGGTCTTTATGTTCCAAATCCCTGGCCAGGATTGGTCCAGAAAAACTGCTCGGCATTCACCCAGGTGCAAAAGACAGCCAGAGGATGAATCATTATTATTTTTTTAATCAAGTAACAGACCCAGGTGTAGCAGCAGCCCAGCTTTCTAATATCACTGTGGCTTTGATAAATATGTCCCATTTCTTGATAACTTTTCCAAATCCTTTAATATCCTGCAGCTCAGTCCCTGATGTCTGCCTGTCACAAAAAAAATGTGTGAAGGGAGACCAAATGTCAATAAAATCTCCCCGCCTGCCTCAACCCAGTACATAATCAGCTCCAAGGTAAATAAATGGTAAGTTAGTTATCTGTTTCTGGGGAGGGGAGGGCTCTGGGCTTATCTGGTTTCATTTTTGCCTTCTTATGGAGTTGACCAAAGTGTCTTCTTGTTCCATTGTCTTCTGAGGCAAGGTACTGGACTTTCCACCCATTTTCTTTTTATTTTCTTCCCTTTGGAGGGACAGCCTGCTCCGCTTTTCTGAAATGGCTATCTGCTTTCTGCTTCGTTCTCCTCAGCTCTATTAAATCACCTTTCATCACATTAAATACAGGTCTTCAGAGTGGTCAGAGAGCTTCACTCTGACGGATGATGTTATAATGAGGGCAATGTGTATGAAAAATCATTTTTCAGCTCAATCCCAGGCAAACCACAGAGATGACTGAAGAGGAGGGGTGAGGCACCGAGTGTGTCTCACTTTCAGTAGGACCCACATTCCTAAGGAGAGACTTCATTCATTCACTTATTCATTCATTTGTCAAACACATAGAGAGCACTACTCTGTGTCAGGCTCTGGGAATACAGCAATAAATAAAATAAACAAGATAGCTCTTCCCTCATGGAGCTTCCATATGTAAAAGCATTCAAAAACCTCTTGAGGTACACACTTAACATCGGGACTCATAGTAAAGCAGAAAAGGAGAACAATTTGAAAATTTCGGGGGCCCTTGCCCAAAGCTTACTCACATACCAGTGCCAAAGAGCTGTATTCTTCCGGGAGACACTTTCTTTTGAGCTAACCCATCCCTTTTATCAAGAGCAATTTCCCTTGGAAGGGATTAGCTATTATCACTCTCTAGCACCTTAGTGTGAATTTATTTATTCATTTCTCTTCCTGCCTAGATAGTAGGGCTTCCAGGAGTGCCAAAGACAGTAAAATCCTGAGAAGTCAATGGCAAGAGAGAACAAGAACAATTGGGGCCACCTGTTAGAGAGCAGATACCTCACTCTCATCTGACCCCCCTGAGTAAGGGTCCCACTCCACAGCCTGAGAGCCTTCCCACTAAATGACCCAGGGACATTAAAGGGACTATTTAAGGAGTAGGCCAAATGACACAGAGGTTCTGCAAGTTCAGATAACTTCCAGCTGCAATTCCTAGTGGTGGTGGCAGCAACCCACTGTTATTTAGCCATAGGTGCTGCACTATGCTTAGTGTCTTTAAACCCTGTTCATGTCTTTATAAACAGTCTCTTTATCAAATATATACCCTACTTGAGTGTGTCATCTGTTTGTTGCCCAGACTGAGATCTATATAGAGGGCAAAAGAAGAAGCAGAGAGATCAGATCTAGAGCTAAAACCTGGACACAAGAAAGAAAAAAAATGGATGCCTACAGAGCCTGATGTAAGGCAATGTTTTCACATGCAGTAGGCATAAGAAGGTCCATGAAATGTAGATTCCTGGTTTGTAACCACTTTTAACTCAATGGATCTGACTGAAGGCCTGGGAATGTGGATTTTTATCAAGCAGCAAATTTAATATGTATCAATTTAATAGGTCTTAACTAAGCATGGTTACTCCCTTTTGCTGCAATGTCATTCTCCTTTGTACTTTATCTAAAATCTCTACTATCACAGCCACTAATAATTCAAACAGCAAATGAATAGCAATAAAAAGGGGAGGATAAAGAAGAGCTAAACATAGAACTATTCAGTTTTTGAGAAGAATTTATACAAAGTGTAAAGGATCTAGGACTTGCTGGTTCAAATATAAATTTTTTTCATCCCTAGTCTTTTCCAGCAAAAGAGTCTCAAAATAGAAATTGGCATCCATACTGCCAATAAAACATGGCCTCAGAGTAAGACCAAGTCAAGAGTATAGCTATAAGACCATTTGTTGAGATCTTGAAAGATTTAATACTTGTAGACCTTCTTGTGAAGAAAAAATGTCTTTCTAAGAATCTTAAGGATGCTGGCACACAGCCCTGACTTGCATCCTAAAATAGAGAAAGATCTGTCTAAAAGAAATCTGTAGATGTAGTTTTTGTCTAATGGAGTACATTATAGCTTAATACACAGAAAGCCCACTAAGTTTTGAAAGGAATTACATTGGCTTGAACTGCAAGGACACAGACAGTTCAGAATAGAACCCTCTGAGTCTTCTTCTTCCTAAAGAGAGACAACAGATCGACAAAGCTACTCAAATGCAAACATGAATATTTATTACACAAATAAAAAGGCAACTCAGAAGGCAGAATCAAGAGCTACAGGGAACCACTCCCAGGGAGAAAGCCTGGTAGCTTTGACTTTTGTGCTCTGAGGGAAGGTCAGCTGCCATGTATGAAATCCAACTGCCCTGAAGACCAGTGTGCTGTAGAGAAGCTCTAGCTAACCACATGAAGAGGCCACATGTAGGAAATTTGAGGAACCAAGCCCATGGTGAAAACAGGCCCCAGATATCTGAACCAAATCAAGCCATTCTTAGAGGATTTCAGCTGCTTGAGCAGCTCCTGATGATGCCAGGAAGAGCAGAAGCGAGTTGTTCTGGACAAGCCTTGCTCAACTTGTAGAATTGTGAGCAAATAACTAACTGATTGTTGTCTTAAGTCACTGTTTTATGATATTTTGTTGTATAACATTAAGTAATCAATAGATGAGCTTAGCTTTCCAGAATCATCCGTGAGAAATTTTTTTTGTAGAACCTGACCTACTCTGAGGCCCAGAACACAGAGGAAGTCATAGTCATCACCACCACATGTTATTCTTAGACTGTGTCCCTCCCATTTTATGTGCCAGGGATCCCCAATATCCATATTCAGCCTTGATATACAGTGTGACCAAAATGACTCAGAGAGGTTAAGTAATCTGCTCGAAGTCACACAGCTATTAGTGGCTGAGGCAGGCTTTGAACCTAAACCGAATCCTATGTCCTAACCCAAGACAAACTATTGACTCCCTAAAAAGGGTGGGTGTCCCTAAATGTCAGTCCTCAAGGCTTTTAAATTTATTTCTTAGAAATTTTATATGAAATTCATATGAATTTCATTCATATTATTTCTTGCAAAATGCTTTGCAATTTCCACCCTGTCAAAGAATAAATGAGACCAAGGTTGGCGTTCTACAGTTTACACAGATGATTTTAGGAACTATCATGGCTCATAGTCCATCATACTTACCTGCTCTAGGATGATGGGATAGTGTTGGATAGAGGGGGAAAAGAATAGGCCCCAGGTCCCACAGCTCCCTTCCTCACTGCCTTTACCCACAGATTTTTCACTGTGTCTTCTGCAATAATTTTGCTCATATTGGCCCTACCACTGGAGTTGCCCTTTCGCTTCCTGCTCCAGGCAGTATTGCTGCTTAACCAAGTCTTCCAAAACCTCATACCTTAAAACAAATCATTTTGTTATGCTTATGGAATTTGTTGGTCAAAAATTCAGGCAGGGGCCAGTGAGGTGAGTTTATCTCTTCTCCAGGATGCTTGAAGTCTTAGCTGGGAAGGATCAAGAGCAAGGGTGACTTCTACCTACTAAAGGAAGTTCATGTAGTTCAGGCTTCCTCACAGCATGGCCGCCTCAGAGTAGTCAGAGTTCTTACATGGCATCTCAGGGCTCCAAGAGCAAATGATCCAGGGACAAGGTAGAAGTTGCATTACCTTTTATGCCCCAGTTTGAAAGTCACCCAGTATCACTTTTATTATGTTCTATAGATTGAAGTAGTCACAAGCCTCCCACCTCATATTCAAGGATAAAGAATATAAATCCTACCTCTCAATGGGAAGAGAGTGAAAGTCATACTATATAAGAGCCTATGGGTTAGGAGATGTTATTGGCTGCCATCTTTGGAAACTGTTCTCTGACCACAACAATTCCCATCTTGCCTTTATGCCTAATCCAAGCCCCCTCCTTCAGGAATACTTCTCTGATCACTACAGTCCATTTTAACCCCTATTTTCTCTCTATCAGTTCTACTTAGTATCACAGAGTGGTGGAGGAGTACTAGTACTAATAGCATAGCTATCACTATGAGGTATTGAACATTTCATTTATATTAACTCATCAAATCCTCTGAGCAATTCCATCAGATAGGTGATATTATTATCACCCATTTGTGAAGCCCGGAGATTTGTCAAAGCCACACATCTGTCAGAACCAAAGGTCAAACCTAGGCAGTCAGTTGTAGAGTCTGACCTCTTCTTGCCCCTCACCTGCCTCATAGTTGCTTATCACAGTTAAGTTTCCACCAGTCAGTCTGAAACAGCTCCACTCCCTGGCATCACTATGATGCCTAGTGTAGTGCTAGGCCCACCTACATTCTCGCCAAGGGATTCATAAATGTATGGCCATTAGTGCCAGCAACAATTCAACTCCAGAACTGAACATGTTCATAAGCATCAGCATCACCTTCATGCACCTGCCCTACTGACCCCAGGAGGGCCAGGCCAGGAGGAAACTATTTGGGAAGTTTGTAAAAGAGCTTCAAGAGAACTGTTCCACTGCAGAGCCCCTTGAGCAGGGCGGGGCAGTGGAAGCTGTTGGCCAACAAGGATGTCTAAAGTGCCTGCATAAGCACACCAAAAAGGCAAAGGGAAATGCATTGCTATATGGAGAAGTAAAAATTAGCTTTCAAGGTGGTTTTAATTTTTGGCTCTGGGAGTCCTGAGGACGAGAGAGAGAGAGACAGACAGACAGACAGACAGACAGACAGAGACAGACAGAGAGAAACACAGGTTTTTTATGAGCGGCATGATCTCTTTCAGCCTGAACAGGCAGACTGAGAAGTCCGTAAACAACCAAGGCACCGGATAGAGCACAGAATATAACAGGCCAAGGGATAATACCACTCAAGTCCACAGAGGCCCTGAGCCACATGGAAATGATTCAGGGCATAAAAGACTGTGCCTGAGTGCTTTGTGTCAGAACAAAAGCATTCCATGTTCATGCAAAAGTAGCTTCAGAAAAAGAACAGGTTTTTCCTGACTTTCCATTATGGCCTATAAATTAATGCTTCAGACCTTTACCTTGCAGCTGCCTTGGCCCTATAAGAGCCTGTCTTGGAAGTGAAGTGGTGGGCGGAGCATTCAATATTAGCCAGAATATCAGCAATTCTTGGCTCCACGTGCCTGGGAGAGTACCTTCTGTCAGCCCTGACCAGTCTGTGTGACTCTGGAGAAGCAAAGGGCAGTAAAGGCAATGACTTTGGCCTTAGACAATGGAAGCCAAATAAATGCAGAGGTGGGCAGATAACTTTATCATCCTTAATGGACTACCTAAGTCCTTGGAGAAAGAGTCAAGGAACCACCAGTAGCAAGCTGGAGCAACACATGACAGCATGGGCAGCTTTATCTACTACCCATGAGAGGAGAGTTTGGGTTACCAGGGAAGCCCACCCTGAGACAAAGAAATGAGTGTAAGTAGTTTATGTAGGAAATGCAAGAAACACTGGTAGGAGAGTGGGGAAAGGAGACAGAAAAGGGAGGGCAGCCAATAATGAGTATGTTATCAAGCCAGCTGGCACTATAGTAACTGGCGCTTAATCCCACTAGGGAAACTAGGAAAGAGTGAGAATAGTGCTTCTCCAAGTATCTGGGTCAAGGACCAGGTTGTTTGGTGTTGTTATCAATCCACTATAGATGGATACTTTTGTAAAGTACAACATAAATGTCACAGCAATGCCAAATTGCTCTGAAAGTTTCTAAATGCTGACTCTCTCTTTGTGTACTCATCTCAAAGTAGATGAGTAATAAACATTTCACAGCTTGTCACTGGCCTGGGGATCACACTTTGAGTAGCACTGAAATAGAATGTATACCTCTATGTATACCCTATGGAGCTGGGGTATTTATACACGAACTCAGGCTAGTCATTGATTAAATGTGTGTGTGAGGGTGGGGTAATTTCTCCCTGTGCATGGGCAGAGTGGTGGTGCAGTATCTAGAAAGCCATTGAGCAAAGAGATGCAGATACCGGCAGTTAGAAATCGGCCTGATCAACCAAGGGAACAGGGCAGTGCATGACAGTATCCATTACAGAGGGTCCCATCCTGCCTTGTTCCAACATCTTGCCCTGCCTAGCAACACTCTGGAGCTTGAGGTAAGAGCAAGGCAGAGGCCAAATTAGAGTGCCCAGAAACCAGGGAGCTCCAGACTCCCAAGTTAGGGCTTCACTATGGCTGGTGGTAGATAGAGAGGCAATATTGGGGGGCCCCATTTTAGCTTCCCAGAGAGCATCTTAATTCAGCTCTCATCCAAGTCACTGTTAAAAGAAAACAAAAACCAAAGAACCCCAGCACCCTGTGTCAGCTTTGATCATCCCCAAAATGTAGAGGGGCTATTTTCCCTGACCTGAGGTTGTTGAATTTGCTCCTGCCTGGAGCTTGACATCACATACCTCTTCTGCTCCAGGTATATTTACTAGGGTACCTGGCAGCTATTTCTGGCCATGAGATCAACTCTTGGTCTGCAAGTTTGAGGCAGGGGGTGATTACAGTTTTGATGAGGTGGGGTTAGGGTATTGAAGAGTCTACCTGGGCTGCTCAAAGGTCCCCAGGGAGAAGTCAGACCAGCCTGGCCACTTTGAAATCAGCATCACTCCTGTGACAGTTAATTTCAAGGCATATGGAATAAGGGTAATAGTAATGCTAAAACAATGGTATCAAGAATGGATACCTCCAGTATCCACCTGGGCATTCATCTTCTGCTGGACCCTTCATGATTCCAGAAACAGTGCTGAGGTATAGGTTTCAGTGATCAAAAACAATTTGGCTATCACAATGCCTGGGTCTGGATGTTGGATTTTCCACCTTCAAGCTGTGTGAGTTAGTGTGCCTCTTTTGTCACCCGTCAAATGGGGTTCTACCTACTTCATCGAATTTTCAGTGTATGAAATGGGCTAATAAGAACCGTGACGTGCTCAGACAAGGGTGAGGCCTGGAGTCAGCACCCAGAACCCAAGAGTTCTGGATCTACCCTGGTCAAGTTCCCAACTCAACATGCAAGCAGTTGCCAGGCTTCGGGCCAGCAGGGCCCCTAGCTCTCTGGGAAGTCACTAGTAGCAGGTCTGCTGGGCCTCTCTGCATCACAATTTCACTGTTGTCACACAGATGGCAGCCAAAGAAAAGAGTGTGACTAAAACTTTCCATTTTCAACTGTCAGCTCTGTGATGACATACAGGCCCCAGATGAACAGCTTCTACAAACTGTGGCTGTTGCTACTGCTGCCGCTGCTACTATTCCTATTATTGCCACCTAGGAAACTCTTACGATCACATCCTTGAAAGCCAATAGGGTTTTCACCTCATGGGACAGACCCTGGGGTCATGGTCATCCCCTTGAGGTCATGTTTCTCCCCTACTGTCCTCTCACAGTCAGCTGTATAGGGTGCCCAAGGGGATAACGATATGCAAACTATTCCCAGAGTTACATTTAATCCAGGCCTCTGTGATCATTTCCAGTTCCCTAATTAGTTCACTGTCATTTCCGCCCATGGTACAGGTTGCCACATAAAATGTAAAATACCCAGTTAAATGTGATTTTTCAGATAAATAAATATTTTTTTTAGTATAAATGTACCTTCAATGGTGCATAAGATATATCTATACTAAAAAACCCATTGTTTATCTGAAATCTAAAAGTAACTGTGTATCTCTATTTATTTGCAAAATCTGGTAACCCTCGTCCAAAACCACAAAGTGGTCTCTCAGAGTCAATAAATTTGGATCCCTCCCAAGTTAGTTTAGGTTCAGGCTTATACATTTGGGCTGCTATCACATAATACCATATACAGGGTGACTTATAAACAATAGACATTTATTCCTTACAGTTCTGTGGGCTGGTAAGTTCAAAATTAAGGCACCAACAGATTCTGTGTCTGGTAGGAACCCTCTTTCTTGTTCGTAGACTGCTGTCTTCTCACTGTATCCTCACAGGCTGGAAGACTCAGGGCATTCTCTGGAGTCTCTTTTATAAAAATACTAATCCCATTCGTGAGGATTCCACCCTCATGACCTAATCGCCTGCTCCCCTGCCCAAGTCCTCATCTCAAATTCCATCACTCTGGGTGGAGTAGATTTCAGCATATGAATTTGGGGAGGGGGAACACAAACATTCAGTTCATAACAGGTGGTCCCAGAAGCCAAGCATGGAAAATGACTTGCATGGAGGTAGTTGATTGGGAGGTGATCCAGGAAGCACAGTGAGGAATCAGGGAAAGGAGAGAAACAAATAAAAGGGACATTTATGAGGAGATTACCTCTGTGGGCAACTGACACTCAGTCCTTCCAGGGAACCTCCAGAAACCATGCAGAACATGCTTTTATCCACCAGAGGACAAAGGGGCTGGGATATTTACCTACTGTCTTAGCTCAAGCTGCCATAATAAAATACCATATGCTGAGTGGCTTAAACAACAGACATTTATTTCTCAGCATTCTGGAGACTGGAAAGTCTAATATCAAGGTGCTGGCTGCCTTCTTGGTGTACCTTCACATGGTAGAGAGAGAGAAAGCTCCAGCCTCTTTTCTTCTTTTTATATTTTTATTATTATTTTTTCAATTAGCATTGACATTAAATACTACTTCATATTAGTTTCAGGTATACAGTATAATGGTTAGAAATTACATAATTTATGAAGTGATTTCCCCCAATTAGTCTAGAACCCACCTGGCACTATACATAGTTATTACAATCTCTTTTTGTTATAAGGATACTGATTACATCATGGAGGTCCCACCATTATGACCTCAAGTGAACCTGATTACCTCTCAAAGGCCCTACCTCCAAATATCACAGTTGGGGACTAGGGCTTCAACATATGAATTTGGTGGGGACACAAACATTTAGTTCATAACAACTCCCATCTCCTATGGCTGAAGTTTGCCCTGGGGACATCAATTCTCTTGCACATCCTGGTTGTACTTGTGCTCAACTGAGCATCCCCAGGGAAGAGAAGCAGGGAGAGATAGGTGCTGGAGGGGGAAAATTGTCAACATACTAGAAATTGTTTACCACAACTGTGGACGAACAGCCCTGCACCTGAGCCAAGAGAGTACACTGTGGGTCATAGAGAGTACTTGCTTCATTGTCTTTGCTTAAAGCTAACCCCTAAGTCATAGGAAGATAGAATAATTTGCGCAGTTGGCCTCAGAAGGTTATTGTCAAGATTGTTGATAAGATCATGTGTGTGAGAGAGGGGCTGCTATAGACTGAATGTGCCCCTGCACCCAAATTCATATGTTGAAAGCCAATGTGATGGCATAATCTCTTTGAGAGATGATTATGTCACGAGCATGGAGCCCTTGTGAATGAGATTAATGTTATAAAAAAAAGACCCCAGATTGCTCCCTTGACTCCTCTGCCATGTGAAGACACAGAGAGAAGATGGCTGTCTATGAAGCAACAGTCTCTCATCAGATACAGAATCTGCCAGCACCTTAATCTTGGACTTTCAGTCTCTAGAACTGTAAGAAATAAATTTCTGTTGTTTATAAGCCACCCAGACTGTGGTGTTAGAGCAACCCTAATGGACTAAGACAACAGGTATTAAAAACCATAAAGCACTACAGAAATTTAAGCATTGCTAAGTTAAGAAACAAAGGAAGAGAGAGAGAAATTAGGAAGGGAAGGAGGAAGGAAGGAGGGGAATAAAAAGAAGGGGAAATAAATGAAGGAAGGAAGGAAGGAGGGAGGAAGGGAGAGAAATAGTGGGGAAAATATACTGGTTACTAACAGTGTAGAATAAGACCCAAGAATATAAATTAATTGTATGTATTTTACAAGTTTTTATTGAGCACTTTAATTTGTTTCAGTCCCTATTCTAGGTATTAAGGATTCAATAGGGAACCAAACAGTCCAAATTTTTGCCTTCACGGAGCCTATATTCTAGTGGGAGCATAAAATATACAGTGAGTTGGTAAAGTGCCATAGAGAAAAATAAATCAGGAAGGGGTCTAGGAAGAGTGGGGAACAATAGGGTTACAGTGTTTAATAGGATAGTCTAGGAAGATGTCACTGAGAAGATGACTTTTGGGTTAAGCCCTGAAGGTAAGAGACTATTTCAAACAAAGGAAGAGCCAGGGAGAAGGTGCTCAGTTGGGTGTGTGCCTTGTATGTTGTGGGCAGGGCAAGAAGGCCATCTTGGCTGGGGCAGAGAGAACATTTGGGAGGATGGTAGAAGGTGAAGTCAGGGCAGTAGCAGGAAGGGAGATTGTATAGGGCCATGAAGGCCACTGTAATGACTTTCATTTTACTTGAGGTAAGATTGGGGTTCATTGGATGGCAATGAACGCTAAAGTGACATGGTCTAACATGTTTTAAAGTAACATTTTAAATGTTGTGTTAAGAACAGTCTCTAAGGGCAATCATTTGGGAAGCTACTGTTGTAATGCAGGTGAGGCCAGATGGTGACCAGAACAGGGCAGTAGTGGCAGAAAGGGTAGAAAGTGGCCAGATTCTGGATATATATTTTAAAGTATTCCCAGAAACAGGATTTCCTGCAAGAATGGATGAGAGAAAAAAGTTAAAGACGAGTCTGAGGTTTTAGACCTGAACAACTAGAGGACTAGAACTTCCAAAACAGAGATGCAGATGACCATGGACTCAAAGGCTCAAGTCATAGGCTCATGGGGAGTATGGTTGAATTTGACATGGTGTTTGGTGTCCCAGTAGACATGTCTACAGTGCAGACAGAGATCAGGAAGTCCTCTGGGTTGAGACTCAGTGCCACAAGACTGGATGAGATCACCTAGGGAAAGGGAGGAGACGGAGAAGAGGTACTGAGTGAGGCCTGGAGCACTGCAAAGATAAGAGATTGGGGGCGAAGAAGGAACCAGCAAAGGAAGTTGAGAAATGGCCAGAGGAATGAGCAAAACCAAGAAAGGATGACAGCCTTGAAGTCAAGTGCAGAACGAGGTAACCTTAGGATTAAGGTATTGTAGGCTATCGAAGTAACACCACCACAAAAGTTCTCCCAACATTAAAACTCCTTCCAGGGAGAGGGAACTTCTGAGCATCTTTCTACCTGGCTCAGTGCTTTCCTGGACTCTCTTACAGACAAAAACACACCCAGGCCCCCAGTCATCTGTTCCCTTTTTCTTTCATCATCTCGCTGCTTGATCACCTGCTTATATCCAGGCCTGGCTTCTGTTCTGCCCTCTTGCATCATATATCCTGGCATCTGGACCAGTCCTCAGCCAAACACCCACAAGCCCATCTGTGTGTGTCTATTCCAGCTCCACTCTAGGTTCCACCTGGTTCTGGAGCCACCATCCACTCTCTCAAATCAGTACCTACTGAGATTCGCACCCACACCAGCCTCAAACCACCTAGTGGCACCTACACTGCATCACTTCCTGACACAAGGCTTATTTTGGACTTGTGCTCGTTGTTGGCCAACACTTTCTGTGTATCTATGGCAGGCCCTATCTTTCTGGAAGCTCTCCAGCAAACACACCTTCTTTCCTCCCATTCGATCAACCCCAAAGTTACCTAGCATTAAAAAGTCCTGATAGGCAGAGAAAACTTAATTGTAAAGAAGCAGAAATGTGCCCATGCACAAACACACACACACATACACATATACACATCACTGCCACCATCATCATTCCTTGCGACCAAATCTGTTGCTGAACCACTCAGCTGTCAACAACTATTGGGAAACATGACTGAAGAGGCCAAAATTTCATGTACACATCTTTTCTTGTCATTCCAAGGCAGCAAGAGCCCTTAAAAAACCATTAGAACATCCTCCCCTCCAGAGTAAATAAATACTGGTCTCTGAGGAGGTAGTGGGGAAGGGAGGCTAGGAGGCATTGGATGGGTTTTCCCCTTGTTACAGGAACCTCTTCACTCATCGGAGGCTGGCTCAGGTTTTAGAAGGAGACAGTGCTGTAACTCAAGAGATTAAACATGCCCGCTTCTCCTCAGACATGTATTCTATATGAAAATGTGGTTTATGGGCATCAGGTCCACAAATCTAAAGCCCAAGCAATTCTACCTATGACCATCAGTCATGGAAGTTACACTCACTGAGAATGAAAATTTACACTACCACTGTTAGCCCATAACCAGCGATGGAGCGTCTTCCCTCCCCAGGAGCCAAGTCTCCCTGACAACAACTATCCACCCTGTTTTTTACTGGCTCATACTCAGACTACTGACATTGACTCTCAAATGCGAGTATTTATTATGAGGTGCTTTCAAGGCCCATCCTTCCTTCGTTGTAGAGAGGGAACTAGATTAGGAATCAGAGAAAAGAGGTCGAATTCCGCCTCTGCCACTTATCACTCATGTGAAACACAGCCGTTTGCCCTCCATGTCCCAGTTTCCTCCTCTGCCTATATGCACTGAAAACCTCATTTGCAAGTTATTACAAGGATTATCTTAATTCAGCATAACATAGTGGCAAAGTTCCTATGCTCTGGAGTCAGACTGCCTTTCAAATTCTGACTATCACTTGCTCCACAACATTGAGTAAATTACTTAATCTCTCTGTGCTAAATTTCTTCCTCTTGTAAAATGAGGATAACAACAATACTTGCCTCATAATAGTGTAATGAAAATTAAAGGAGTTAATATTTTTATAAGATGTAAAATAGTGCCTGGCATTTTTGTAGTGCTAAATAAGTATAATACCAAATCCATTCATTCAATGAGCATTTATTAGGCACTGTATTCATTTCCTGGAGCTGCCATAAGAAAATACCAAGAATTGAGGGCTTGCAACAACAGAAATGTACTTTATCACAGTTCTGGAGGCTAGAACTACAAGATCAAGCTGTTGGTACGGTTGATTGCTTTCAAGGATCTGTTCCAGGCCTCTTCTGTAGTTTTGGGTGATTTGCTGTCAATTTTTGCCATCCTAGGCTTGTAGTGGCATGACCCAGATCTTTGCCTTCATGTTCTCATGGCATTATCCCTGTGCTTATATCTCTGCATTCAAATTGCCCCTTTTCATAAAAACACCAGTCATATCAGATTAGGGCCCATCCTATTGACCTCATGTTAACTTGACAACATCTGCAAAGACCCCAACCTCCAAATAAAATCACATTATGGAGTACCAGGAGTTAGGACTTCAACATATCTTTTCTGGGGGACACAATTCAGCCCAAAACAAGCATAACTAAGTATGCTTACTAAGTATCCAATACTCTGCAAGGTGTGAAGAATACCAAAATAAATGAAACCTAGTCATACCTTGGGGAGTTCACATCTGAATGTAGGAAACAAACTTATATACATTAATTCGATAAGCATTATGCCAGGTAAATATACAAGATATATAAAGACAAAAGGAGCAAGGGTTGTGGCACCAGAAAAGGGGTTCCAAAAGGCTTCACATGTGTACTGAGCCTTCAAGGATTAGCTAGAATGGCATGTCCCAAAGGGGTAACACATGATCAGAGCTGAAGAAGTCTGGAAGCACATGTTTTTTTTCTAGGAATGCAAGTTCTTGATGTGGCTGTAATATCAGATGGAACTCAAGAAAGATGAATCCAGAAAAATTGTTAGGACAAGATTTCTAAGGGCATTGATTTCCAAATTTAGGATTTTTCATTTTATCCTCCAAGTATTTATCTTATGACAAGGTTCCCAGAAGCAGAGTCAGAGACAAGGATACTTGTGAAAATTATTTATTAGATGTGACCCAGAAGAGCTAGAAATGGAGTAGGAGAAGGTCAGAAGCAAAGCCATTGGGCCATACTAAGCAAAGTCCTTCCAAGGGCAACTTTAGCCCAGTCCTGCAGGAAAACTCTGTAGATAACAGATGTCCAGAATGGAGCAAGGAAGCTGGAGAACTTACAGCTCCCACCTATCTGTCACTGGTTCAGGTCTACCCTCAGGCTGTCCACACTCTAAGGCACAGGTGAAACAACTCTGGAATCCTCAGGGTAGTCTCTCAACAACTCCTGGCTGTCAGGAGTGAAGGCATACTGGAAGCCAATGACCATACAAATGACAAGGAGATTAGAGCATAGAGAATTGATGTCTGCTATGCTTATGGAGAGTCATAACAGTGTTCTAATCAGAGAATTAAGTCATCTGATCTCTGTGTCACCTGTCTAACTGATAATGGTGTAAATAAATGTAATGCCAGGGAAACAGGTTAGTGGCAAGGAAAACACTTAGGAAACCATGGCAATGGTCCGGACAGGAGCCACTTGATACCTGAACAAGGGTGGGGGATGGGGAGCGAGAGATCAGAGGGGGGGAATTAAATAAATATTTATGTCTATGATCTGATGACCATTTGGCTTTGAAGGGTCAAGGGATGTAAGAAGGTTGGAGAATGGTCTTCGACACTTGGATGTCTACAGAATCCCCAGCCAGAACTTCCAAGTTATACAATTTGGAAGATATTCGTGTACAGAAGGAAAAATGACAATAGGAGCCAGGCAGAAAAGATAGAGTGAGAAAACAGATCAAGAAGAGGATGGCAACCCTTGAGAGAAGAACAAGGGAAAGAGATGAAGAAACAGCAATAAGATAGGTTCAGAACTAGAAGAGATGTGTACCAGGAGGCAAGGGAGGAAGAATCTGCAGGAAGAAAAAAGTGGTCAATGACATTTAATGATGCCTTAATGTCAAAGGAGGATAAGAAATGAGCATAAGCAACTAAATTTGACTATCACATAACCATGGTGAAGGCACAAAAAATCATATTGTACTAGGCTAAAGGCGAAATAGAAGAAATGGAGGTAATGACATATACCAGTGCTACCAAAAGCATGGTCCACAGATCAGCAGCATTTGAGAGCTTGTTAGAAACCCAAATTCTTAGGCCTCACTTCAAACCTACTTAATTCTTAGGGTGCAATCCAGCAATCTGTTTTTTAACAAGACTTCCAGGTGATTCCGATACAGGCTAAAGTTTGATAACCGACTGATGTATACAACTTTCAAGAAGTTTGACTCTACGCAGAAAGCAAGGTGACAGCTATCTACAGGGGAGCTGGTGCCCAGTTAGGATTAAAAATTGGACAGCACTTCACAAATAGGAGATACTGAGAGAACATACGGATAATGCATTAGTTGTGCACTAACAAAGAATAGACAACTTCAGGTTATTGGCTGGCATGGTTAAGATACCCATGGGCAAACTGTGAAGGCGAGCACCCAGTGGAAGTAGGACAGCTTTATTTTGAAGCACAAAATCAACTGGATCATAATTTTTCACCTAGATCCCTTACAGATTTCACAGTCAGAGCAGTGACTGATTATGGCTATGTGTATCCAGCGTAAAACCAATCATCAACCAGGTCATGAAAACTGATTAAACTTCTATATTTTCAGAGGCAGATAAGTTGAGATGCTGAAGTGAGCTTGAGCAAATTTTGCCATAGAACCCAGATCTAATTTCTAACGTCTAACTTCATTCTCATTTTCTATTGTTGTGAAATAAGCCCCCAAATTTACTGGCATAGAACTGCAAAATTATTATTGTTCTCTCCATTGGTTCTGGGGATTGGCTGAGCTCAGCTAAACTATTCTAGCTATGATTTCAGTCACAAGGTGGCTGATGCTGGAGTCATCTCAAAAGCTTGCTCATTGTAGGTCTGGCTATTGATGCTGGCTGTTAACTGGTACCTCAGTGGGGGTAGTTGCCATGAACATCTCCATGTGACCTCTCCATATAGTCTGGACTTTCTCACAACATGGTGGCTGGGCTCTAAGGTTCATGTTCCTAGAGAGAAACAGGCGGAAATTATATTACATTTTATGACCTAGCAACAGAAGTCACACAGGCCTTCCCAGGTTCAAAGGGAGGGGAAATACGTTCCACCTTTGCGTGGAAGTGAGACAAGGTTCTAGAAGAGCATGTAGGGAAGAAACTATTGTTTTAGCCATTTGTACAAAATACTATCTTCCACAGGAAATAAATCCTCAGTAGTCAACCCCATTATGACCTTGCTCACTCCAGCAGGTAAGCTCCAGCCCTTCTCTAATTACCCATGACCAGGCTGATTTGTCATTCCAGTGACCTTCTTTCAGAGGAGAGGAATGAACAGTTGGAAAGTAAGTCCTCTGAAGGCGTCCATGCCAGAAAGACTGTTCTGGGTCCATCCTGGAGGCTCTGGAAATCCCCCTTCGAAGTCTCTTCCTCCTTTAAGAGTTAAGCACAGGAAGTTGTGTGGTCCTGGAGGGGACAAAAGAAATTGAGCAACTGCTAGAATTACATCACCCCTTCTCTTTGTTCATTTTTCATTACTGTTGTTCTTTTTCCTGTGTTTAATTTCTCTCCTTCCACACTCTCCCCTAGGACCTCCCCCCAGAGAGATGGGGTTGGGGGTTTGATTGATTGGTGCTGAAAGCAGAGAGGTTGCAAGTAGAAAGAGATCACCTTACCCCAGATAGTTTCCATAGCAACAAGGACAGGTTGGTGGGAGAGGCAGACAGATAAGGGCCCCACTTTGGGGTTCAGTACACTGTAGAGGTGAAGGCCGGAGTGTTTATAGTGGAGAGAGCAAAAAATCAGTCTATTCAGCTGGCTCAGGAAGTGGGAACATTATTCCAAGCAGCTTGGAGGCTGGCCTTCACTCTCACACTTCCCTTTCTCCTCTCTCATTACCCAACAACCTTAGCAACAGCATCTGTGTACCAACCACCCCTTGTCCTGACTTGAAGCTCTTCCTCTAGGAAAATCTCTTTCCTTCTCCTTCCTGTCTTTACTCCCATTTCTCTTGCTCTGTCATGGCTTCTAACCAAAAAAGAAGTGACAAAGCATAATTCTTATCCTCCTTGGTCTTAGGGGAAGAACAGAGCCCAGGTTCCTGTTTCAGAAACCCTTTGGCCTACTCTACAGCCTCCTACAACAGCCTTCACCTGGCATTGTTCCTCAGGGTGTCAGAGGTCACTGGGAAAGAATCTAGGGAATCACCAAAGGCCATTAATTAGCCAGATGCACAGGAAGCCCCTAAATTGTGACTACTCAGGCATTGAACCATTTATTGTGTGCACTCCCATGCTTAGAATTGCAATGCTAAAACTGCTAACGTGAATGTGGCCCAATGGTTTCTATTGAAAGCAAAAATGAATTTGCACCCTTTTGCTTTAAGGTTATTCCTTCTTCCCCAAGGATGAATCCAGAAATTGACTCTTTCTCTCTGTCCCCTTCCCTCCTCCATCTCTTAACTTTTTGGCACTGATGGCCCCACACTGAAGACAACACTCTTTGGTGAGCTACACTTGGTTTCTTCAGCCCCCATTGTTCTTTTTTTTTTCAGTGTAACTGAGCAGCGAAAATCTCTGGGGCTAGCTCATAGAGTAAATGTTCTAATTTCACAAAGGGAGGAGGGAAGAAAAATAGAGGTTTGACAAACTGGGCTGGCAACTGAGAGAACTTGGAGTGCCCTGAGCATCAGTAGGCAGGCTCACTGACTCACCCGTGAACTAGTGGTGACTTTCTGGATCATAAAGGTATTTTCAGTACCTGACACAGAGGGGAACTTAAAAATACATGTTGTTCAAAATTAAATCAAAATGGATTAAAGACCTGAATATAAGACCAGAGTCAATAAAATGCATAGAATAAAACATAGGAACTAAACTCAAGGACCTTGGACTTAAAGAGGATTTTATGAATTTCAGCTCAAAGACATAGGAAGTAAAAGTAAAAATAAATGAATGGGACTACATCTAATTAAAAAGCTTCCACACAGCAAAAGAAATCATCAACAAGATAAAGAGACAACCATCTGAATGGGAAAATATATTTGCAAGCAACACCTCTGATAAGGGCCTAATGTCCAAAGTATACAAAGAACTCATATAACTCAATAACAACAGAAAACAAACTATCCAATCAAAAAGTGGGCAGAGGACCTGAACAAATGCTTCTCCCTAGAAGACATACAATAGGTCAACAAATATTTGAAAAGATACTCAACATTGCTAGCTATTAGGGAAATTAAAATCAAAACCACAATGAGACACCATCTCACACCTGTTATAATAGCTATAACCAACATGATAAATAATAACAAATGTTGGAGAGGATGCAGAGAAAAAGGAACTTCATACACTGCTGGTGGGACTGCAAATTGGCACAGCCACTATGGAAAACAGTATGCAGGTTCCTCAAAAAGCTAAGAATTGATCTATCATATGATCCAGCAATCCCTCTACTGGATATTTACTCCAAAGACTTGAAAACCCATATATGAAAAGATATTTGCACACTGATGTTTATAGCAACATTATTCACAGTGGCCAGGACGTAGAAGAAACTGAAGTGTCCTACAATAGATGACTGGCTAAAGAAGCTGTGGTACATATATACAGTGGAATATTACTCAGCCATAAGAAGAGATGAAACACTGCCATTTGCGACAACATAGATGGACCTCAAGATAATCATGGTAAGTGAAATAAGCCAGACAGAAAAAGTTGAAAATCACATGATATCACTTATATGTGGGATATAAACCTAAAAGCAACAAATGAACAAGACAAACAAACAGACTCATAGACATGGATCATAGACTAGTGGTTATCACAGAGTAGGAGGTGGGGGAAAAGGGGGTAGGTAGATGGTTAAAGGGGGTCAAATATAGGGGGGTAAGGGGAGGGTAAAATGAGTAAAAGGTATCAAATATATGGTAGCTGAAGGAAACTGGACTTTGGGTGGTAAACACACAATAGAATATATAGATGTCAAATAATAGTACACCTGAAAATTATATAATTATATTAACCAATGTTACCCCAATAAACTTAATAAAAAGATTTTTAAAATATAAAACATGAAAAAATACATATTCCTCAACACTTTAAATGTAGAACTATCATATGACCCAGCAATTCCTCTTCTAGATACAGACTCAGAAGAATTGAAAGTAAGGACTCAAGTAGATACTTGTACATGAACGTTCATAGTAGCATTATTCATAATAAATAAAGGTGGAAATGGCCAAATTTTCCAATAATGGATGATGAATTGGTAAGCAAAATGTATATCCATACAATGGAATATTATTCATCCATTAAAAGGAATGAAATTCTGACACAAGCTACAACTTGGATAAACTTCAAAAACATCATGTTAAGCAAAAGAAACTAGACACAAAAGACCACATATTGTCTCCTTCCATTTACATGAAATTCCAGAATAGACAAATCTATAGTGACAGAAAGTAAATTAGTAGTTGTCAAGGCTTGGAGGGAGAGGGGAATGGGGGGTAACTGCTAATGAGTATGGGGTTCCAATTTGGGGCCATGGAAAAGTTCTGGAACTAGAAAGTGGTGATAGTTGCAGAGCATTATGAATATACTTAATGCTACTAAATTGTTCATGCTAAATGGTCAATTTTCTGACATTTGTATTTAATCACATTTAAAAAAAAATCGCATTGCCATGATGTTGTGTACTTCAGTAGTCAGGGCCCCAGAGAATTATCATACCAACAGAAACCACACTTGTTTTCCTGGGACCATCTTGATTTTAGAACTGAAAGCCTCTCAGTCCCAGATGCGGCGGGCTGGTTGCTAACTCTCTTTGTATTGGAATCCTGCCTTCTCCTGTCTGGTTGCTGAGGCAGCATACATACCTCTTCTGAGTCTTGGTTTCCTGCCCTGTGGGGTGTGCTGTGGGATTAGATGGGATAATAAATAAAAACACTAATTGCAGCCAACAGTTACAGAGCACTTACTACACTCCAGGCACTGTTCCAGCCAGTACCTCTAGTGTGCACGTGAACCCCCTGGGGGTCTTGTCAACATGCAGATGTGGATTCAGCAAGTCTGGGAGAGGGCCCAAGGTCCTGCATTTCTCATGAGCACCCCAGAGAATGCAGAAGCTGCTGATTCACAAACCACATTTTGAGTACCAGGGTTCTAAACTCTCCACATATATTAATGCATTTAATCCCCACAACTCCTAAATGAGGGAAAACCTATTGTATCCCCATTCTACAGAGAGATCCAGAGGAAAAAGGGGGTTCGCTGACACCCAAATCACATAGCCAGGATATGGTAATGGAGCTGGGATTGGAAGCTAAGGCAGTCTGGCAATAGGCCACAGTGATCACCAACACCCCTTTCTATTGCAGAGATAATGTGGGCAAAGGATTCAGCACCAGACCTGCCATGAAGTGACCTTTCAAAAAATAGTAGCTGTCATTGTCATGAATTACATTAAAGCTTTCTTGTCCTTGAGAAAATCAGTCATCTTTTCAGATTTCTCACTAGACTACATGGTCTCTAACGTCATACCAGCTCTCATCTAATCTACAGGCAAGGGACAGCCTTACTAGCCAAGAACTCGGAGCAGAGTCTTCATTCTCTTGTCTTTGTTTTTGAGTAAGTAGTACAGGACTCCCCAGGAGCTGGGCTCCAGTGATGGGCTTCTATGCAACTCTGACTCTTGTCTACAGTATGCAAAGAAAGAAAGCTGAGTATCCCACCCTCTCATATAACAGTAAACCCCTTTTCCTATCCAGGGCCAGGGTTGGTTACTTCCTCATATCTGCAATCCCCAATGCCTAATCCAAAGCAAGGCACAAGTGTTAAACAAATACCAAATACCTATCAGCTACCTCCGTATTTTCAAGGCTTGGTTTCCCTATCTGCAAAACGGAGTCATTAATACTTACCTAGAATTCTATTTCATGAAATCAGACAATTGAAGAACAATTGTTTCCCACTGTACTGAGGATCTATAATTAAACATCTGTTGCATGCCTAGAACTATGGGGTGGGGGGGGAGAGAAAGAGAGAGAGAGAGAGAGAGAGAGAGAGAGAGAGAGTTCTGAAACAGAAACTTTCCTGCCCCCCATCTGGCAGTTTTCTTTCTTGAAACAGATGGTTCTAAGAGAACCAGGAATCAAGAGGCAGACTGCATAACACAACTAAGTGTTTTTAGGCATCCTGACTAAGGTGTGGGAGGGAGCCCAGGATGGCTCTGTGAGAAAAAAAAGAGGGGGTGAGGACAGGCTTTATCTGGGTCTTGATCAAAGTCCAAGAAAATATTTGGATTTACAGAATGGAGAAGATTTCCCATGTCAGAGGAATACCAGGAGCTGACAGCAGTTACTCAATTCTCTGGAGGCCCTGATCAGAGTCTCCTGGACTGCTCTAGTCTAGAACGGAGTGTGAGTTGAGAAGTTGGGCAGAGAGAGGGCAGACAGTAAGACCTCTGTGGGCTGGGCTCCTCGGAATGAGCTTAAGCCAGAAAGAATTGTTCTGAGGTGGTTGCTTTCTGCTTAAACAGACCAGAGCCCCTATAGCCTTTTCAGCTTCCCACCCCGCTGCCCACATACACCAGGTTTTCCAAAGGGACAGTTTCCAGAGGTGTCCCTAAACCCATATGTGGGTTTTGGCTCTTCCTGTTTTTGGCTCTGTTCTGTAGCGGGGGATTTGAGAGGTGGCTGTGTGATTTGTACAGCTGTCATTAGGGTAATTGCACAATATTTTCCCAAATTTCTCCTGGAGCTTCAGGCTGAGTTTCCAAACTTCCTGCCCTGATAGGGGCTCTGATGAAAGAGGGCTGGCTCTGAGCCTTCCCAGCAGCTGTTGGTGGCATCAGGAACAGCTCCCTATGCTATCCCCTTTGGACCAGACACTGGGATACTAGGACTGGAGCAGAATGGAACCCTGCATGGAAAGCATGGTGGCTTTAGATAAAAGGCACAATTATGACCATTGCTAATCGTACTCAGTGTCTCTTCCCCTCTCAAAATGGAAACTGATACAAATCAACCTGTGTCTCTCATGAAAAGCAAAGATGCCTTCTCATGACACTAGGATTTGGAAAGTTCCTTCCCTGTCTTCAAAGAAGAATGACAGACCAAAACTCTGCATCTTATTTCTCAGTAGCTTATCAAATCAGTCATAATCATACACAAAGTAAGAGTCTCAAGCTGGCTTAGGTTAGTGTCCAAACAGTTGACACTGAAATAAAGTAGGGAGTTGTATGGTCCTGGCCCAGGTGAGGAATGAGAGTACTTTCAGCAAGGCAAATTAATGGATGGCAGAATGAATGAACACCAGGGACAAGTTTGGATATGACTGGTGAAGGATTACCTCCCTCCTTTCTCAGGTGGATTTGCCCAACTGTTTCATACTCATTCTGACAGGATAATACTCCGAACTGGTTTTTCTAGCCTTCACATATGTGCGCATGCATACACGTGCGCGCGCACGCACACACACACACACACACACACACACACACACACGCATGCGCGCGCACACAATGAGATGGAAAGCAGCCACTTTTTTATGCTGATGTGGGACCCAGAGATGAGAAGAGGCTTATTCCAGGTTTAAAATCCTTTCAAAAAGTGAAAAAGTGCTGAGGATCGGGCTTTCTGGACCAACCAAGGAGATCAGGGAGCAGATCTGCTGGCTTTAGCCCTCGGGGCTCATCTTCCCTCTGACCTGCTAGCTGGAAGTGAGATGCACCATAGAGAGCCTCATCACTTAGCATCGCGTCTGCTCTGACATGATGCCTCCGAGTAATGTAATTTATATTTCATGCACAATTGAAGCAGCTAATGGTGTAATTCTCCAAGGGAGAAACAAGTTGTTATAGTGTTAATTACATTGCAGGCATGTTCCTTCTCCCTTGCACCCCAAATGCTCCAAGGGAAGTTAGCAAGTAGCAACTGAGTGGGTGTCCAAGACAGTGGCTTTGGTGGGCTCCACTGATGTAAGAGCTGAGTGGGAGAGCCAAAAATGCCTTTTTTTCCTCTGCTAAGGGCAGAGTGGGGGTAGTCTGGGTTTCCTTGTCCAGCTTAATAGTAAACCCCACCCTGGGCTGGGATGCCGCTTTCTATTCACCAGTACACTGCTGGGAGGGGAAAGTATAGATGATACATTTAGGAAAGGGGGAAATACACAATCGAAACAGACCAAACCCAGCTAGAGATCAGCAGAGAACGCTGTAGAATGTGCTGGTTAAGCATATGGCTTCTGAGGGCAGACTGCTGAGATTTGAATCCCAGTTCTGCCACTAGTAAGCTGAGACCCCCCCCCCCAGGGAGATTGTTTCATCTCTGCACCTCAGTGTTCTCAACTGTAGAATGGGAATAATAAATCACCAGCTTCATAGGATGGCAGTGAGAATTAAATAAGTCAATATGAATGCAGTACTTAGAAGACTGGCACATAGCATGCACTCAGTAAATGTAAGTTATAATGGCAAGAAGGAGTAAATGGAGTTAAACTGTTATAGGTTCTATCATTTTCTGTGAAATGGTCAAAGTACATATTTTTTCTATCCTCATGCAAACTAAATCTACTGAAAAAGAACAAATATTTTGCTTTTTAAAAAGAAAGGAAAATTGTAGATTCTGAAGAATCGTAGAACATAAAATTGAAGATAATTCTAAGAAAAAATTAAGTCGACTTTAGAGAGGTGTTTTTGGAATTCCAGGAAAAAGAAAAAAGAAAGGGTGGTAGATGAAGGGAGAGGGGAGAGAACGAGGGAAAGAGGGAAGATTATTGAGAACTAGCATGGATTCATTATATACAAGTCAGGCCAAATTTACTCTATCTTTTTATAGATTAATCAGAGTAAGTCACCCAGTAGATCAAGGAAAACTAATACACATAATAATTCTTGATTTATGAAAAACATTTTACAAACCTCACAGGTTATCCTTATGGAAAATATGAACAAAAGTGGACCGGCTGGTAGTTTGGTTTGCTGAATAATAGCTGATTAAATAACTACACCCGTATGTGTGTTTAAACTCCATTTCTGGTACCCATTTCTGGTATTAATCAAGGGAGTCTAACTGCTATAACAAACATCTCCCAAATTTCAGCGACTCAAGCAACAAAACTTCTTGTTAGCATCACAGCACAAGGTAATCAGCAAGAGAAGATTTTCTCCAATAGAGTCACTTGGAAACATGGGTCCTGTCATCTTATGATGCTGCCATTCTTAATTTCGGGCCTCCAAGGCTTCTGGAAAAGGGGACAGGAGTATCTTGTGTGGGAGATTTTTGTCAGCTAAGACCAGAAATGGTGTACATCATCTCCACCTATATTCTACTCTCCAAAATTCAGTCATGTATAGGACCATCTGGCAATGATGGGCTGGAAAAGGAAATTTAGTCACATGGCCAGGAAGAAGAGGACAATATGGATAGCAATGAGCACTAGCAGCATCTTTTATATGAGTATTGATGTGAATTGATATCAGTCTTCAGGGAGGATTCTGGTGGCAAGCCAAACTCTATCACTTCCTTGCCCTAAGCAACATTATATTTTTCAGTGACTTGGGTGAAGACTTAGAATGTGCCCTATTATCCCTTTCGTGTTCAACTCATTCAGGCAACCTTACATAAAGGCAGCTTACTGGGAATGTCCAGTAAAAGAAAGTCAAATGGCAAGATCTCACACTGACTGGATTAGTGCAGAAATGGAAGAATCTAACACATCTGTAGGGGTTTATCACATGGAGCATCACCCCTCCCACAAGCAGCAGGAGCTCACTGACCTCCACTTGATACACTGTCTTTTATGTGACTCAGCCGCTCTCCCAGGCTCACTTCGTTCTATGTCCTTCTACTTTCTCTCCTTCAATCAGGCGATGAATTCTCTGGCATGTTACTCGATGGTAGTTCCTAAGTAGGAGGGAAAAAGCACATCTGATATGTTCGGGAACTAGTGAGGATCTCTGGTTAGCATGAAATTTTCACTCTAGATCTTGTATGCATTTGGGCAGCATAGGACTTAGTTGAGTTTTGACAGAAAATTAAACTTGTTTAGCAAGTTTTCCAGGGGGAAAAAAGCGGGAAATAATAAATTATTATGATAGAAGAAAAATTAAAACTCAAAAAGATTTCACTTGACTAGAGTGATAAGCTAAAGTCCAGAAAATTAAATTATATCTGTCAGAGATGCAGAGGGAACAAGTCACACACTCAGAAGGTTTAATTGGAGAGAGCGTAATGAAGGGGCTATTTACAGAGGTGGAGGCAGAGTTAAAGGGAACTCACAATGACTGGTGATGCACCCATGGGCTACCAGCAGCAGGCTGCTGTGACCAATTCTAGGCCTGTGGATTGCATGTTCGTGTCTTCACAAAAAGTATATATTGAAATCCTAACCCCAAGGTAATAGAATTAGGAGGTGGGGACTTTGGGAGGTAATCAAACCATGAAGGTAGAGCTCCTATGAATGGGTTAGTGCCCTTATAAAAAGCCACAAGAAAGTTTGCTTTCTCTTTCTCTGCTCTCCATGTGAGGATGCAAGGAGAAGACACCCACCTGCATACCAGATAGTGGGCCCTTGCCAGATATGGGATTGATGGCACTTTTATCTTGGACTTCCCAGCCTCTCCAGAACTGTGAAAAATAAATGTCTGCTGTTTAACAAGCCCAAACTGACTAAGACTGCCTGAAAGATCAAAGAGAATGAATGATTGCCACATTTCAGCATGGCAACCATAAAAGAGGACACACCAGACAAGAGTTGTGGCTACAGGTAGAGAAATGCAGCTACTGCTAATACTGTGGTTTAGAAAAGATTGGGGGAGAAGATAAATACCCAACTTCACTCTCTTCCCTCATTCTAAACTCCTGTGGGTGTCCTCCATTTGGCACGTCTAACAGAAAGCCAGGGGACCAGGGAGCACAGTGATGTTATCCACAGAGGTCAGCCTCCTGAGACACAGAACAGAACAAAGATCATAAATGGATAGAGGGGAAAAGAAGAGTAACTAGCACAAAGATGAACAGAAATACATGTAAAATGTCACATTCAGCTTAGAAAGTCAGTTGCATAAAAATGAGATGGAACACATTTTAACATGAAATGAGATACATTTCGTTGGAAAAACTTTCAGAAGTATGACTAGCTCTAGGTTCTGTATGAAGCAACCGTGGATGCATTAATAAGAACAAGGGGTCTCATTCAGGGAAGGTTTGGGTTCATGTGTCCACTACTTTCTGCCCTGGTCAAACGACCTGGGGCCCTAAGCTAGGCTGGGTCTCACACTTTAAGAGGGACATTTACAAATCTGTATTCAGAGAAGCAACCAAACACTGAGAAACAAGTCTAATGAGGAAAGGCTGAAGAGAATGGGGAGCAACATGTCAGCTAAAGAGAAGGCAGCTAGAGAAAACACTATAACTTTCTCTACGTATTCAAAGGGCAAACAAGAGGGCTCCCATTTTGGACATATCCTCCAACTCCTCAGTGCCCCCAGACTGTATGGTACCATTTTTGTGACTTCCACAGCAAATTAAGTTTTCACAAGATTTTCTCACCCAAACTGTTTGTCTGTGTTTCCTACAAACTTAGGGCAGATACTATTTCAGCACTGCATCCCAATACCTAATGCTTGGCTCCTGACAGGTACTCAGAAAGTCTTTGTTCAATGAATGAAGACCATCCCTTGCAAGAATGCGAAGAAGGGAAGACATGCAGTGGGTGGGAGTTGGGAGTATTCTTTCCAGAGTGAAAGTCCAAGACTGCAGATACATGAGTCTGGGAATTTTACCTACTTTCTCTAGACCTCAGTTTCCTCACTGTCTCTTGGGGTGCTCCGAAGACTCCAGGGGCCAGTCTATTTGTAAAGAACTCAACACAGTAAGTGTTCCAAAAATAGCCATTGTTGTTATCACTGGTGTTTGCATGATTCAGGCTAGTGAAACTGTGTCAGGGCAAATCCTCCAGAAGTAGACCCTGAGACAGGATCCATGTCAAAGTGACTTCTTAGTAAATGTTCTCAGGAAAAAAAAAGCAAGGGAGTGAAATTAGGGCAGGAGTTCCCAACTCCTGGCCTGTAGACAGATACCAGTTCGTGGCCTGTTAGGAACTAGGCCGCACAGAAAAAGGTGAGTGGTGAGCAAATGAAGCTTCATCTTTATTTGCAGCCGTCTCTCAGCACTAGCATCACCACCTCAGCTCCACCTCAGATCATCGGGCATTAGATACTCATAGGAGTGTTGGTCCCTGGTGCCAAAAAGGTTGAGGATCACTGGGCTAGGAAGGACAGAGCTGAACAAAGGTGAACAAAGGTGTGCCATCAGGCAGTCACCTAGAAGGTAACTTTGAGGACAGTGTCAATCATACCTCAGAGCTCTCCCCATCAGGAGCTTGGAGCTGGAATATTCACCCCACCCTCATGCACACTTATCAGTAATTGGTCAAAGACTGCCTCATGGGAACATAAATTCCCTGGCACCTTTGCTCTCCTTGCTGCTAGGCAAAGCATTTGCAGGACCCCAGGAGCTGGTATGTACGGAGATGGTAAAAAGATGGTCTGCTACACAATTACAGAAAGAGGTGCCCAGAGGCCAAGGGTGCCAGGAAAACCCCATTCACCTTCCTGTAGTCTGTGGCTGCCAGACCTGGGTGCTCCAGAAAGTGTAGGAGCTAGAGGAGCCGCATCCCGAGGAGACATTTGCTTCTCCTCTCCTATGCTCACCCCAGTCTTTTTAGAGTGTGTTTATATTTCAAGACTATCCCAGGTTGTTACTAAATAAGTCCTGCTGGTAGACTGTGGCCCTAAGAACCCCAGGGCCCTACAGAATCTGATAAGAGCAGATTGGACAAGTGTGGGGCAATACCCCTTGAACTGATCTTTCTGAAGCCATTTTTCCTTTTCCTCATTCTAAGTTTGTGAGGAGATGATGCCCCTGTGGATCTGGTCCTAACCTCCCCACCCCTCATCTCCATGTTACACATTCTTCTGGCCCTTGTGCCAGTGTTTATGATCCTGGAAGTAACCAGGGTATCACAGGACACTGACTACCCCTCTTTGTAGCATGACTAAGGTTCTTTGAGAGAGATTCTGGTCTTAAGAGGTTACACAGCTTTTGCTTTGGAGTTCCTATCCTGCAGAGGTGGGAGGGGAGGAAATAACCTGTCATGCCCAGAATGCAGGTTGAGGTTGCTTACATACCAGGAGTTATTGACCCAGACCCTTGAGATGCCCCCAGCACAATTCCAGGGACTATGAAGGATGTTATTATGTACTGAATGTTTGTGTCACCCCAAAATGTATATGTTAATCCTCTAACCCCCAATGGAATGGTATTTGAACGTAGGGCCTTTGGGAGATGATTAGATTTAGATGAGGCCATGAGGGTGAGGGCTTCATGATGGGATTAGTATCCTAATAATAAAAAGAGAACAGAGCTCTCGCTCTCTCTCTACCATGTGAAGACACAGTGAGAAGGTAGCTGCCTACAAGCCAAGAGCTTTTACCAGATGCCAAATCTGCCAAACACCTTGATTTTGAATTTCCAGCCTCCAGAACCTTGAGATATAAATGTCTGTTGGTTAAGCCACTCAGTCTGTGGTATTTTGTTACAGAAACCAGAACTGACTAAGACAATGTGTAAAGAGGAAAGAATGCTTACTGCTTTCAGGAGCTTGTAATTTTTAAGGTGCCATATATCGAGGTCATGTGATACTCACAGGCTGCTTCAAGCCACACCTAAACTTCACCTCTCACCTCCTTTCCCTGATGTGGTTGGAGCAGAAATCTCCACATCTGCACAGAATTGATAATGCATTTTCCCTGTGTTTAACAACTGTGAAGCACTTAGGACAGCTCCTGGCCCATAGTGAGTGCTGTTAGCAGCAGTGCTGCTGCTGGTGACACTGTCACCTCACAAAGTGCCCAGGAGGCCTGAGGTGAGCATTGGTATTCCCACGTAACAGAAAAAAAAAGACTAGAATTTGGAGGAGTCAGTAATGTCAGGGCTAAGATTCAATCTCCATTTCCTCATTCAGTTAAAGTAGCATAATTTTTGTGCCAGGCATTGTACAGAGTTATGAGGATCCATGTTCTGAGCAAAATGGACATGATCCCTGCCTTTACAGAGCTTATAATCTAGTCAGAGAAATGAGCTGTAACCAATTAATCCCACAACGTCTGTGCAATTACAAACTGAAATAGTCCCTCTGCTAGAAAGGGCCCCACCCTACATTCAGGTGGAAGTTGTCACAGGGTCATCCCTGAGAGTATAAAAAGTGATGCGGAAGCTGAAACATGGAAGACAAGGACAGATTGACTGGGTCAGGAATTCTCAATCTTCAGCAGGCATCAGAATCTCCTGGAGGGCTGCTTAGAACTCAGAATGCTGGACCCCATCTCCAGAGTATATCCAAAATATATGATTCAGCAGGTCTGGGGGCGGGGGCTCAACTTTGCATTTATAATAAGGTTTCAGGTAACTCTGATGTGCTGTTTCCAGGACCCCACTATGGGAACCACTGAACTAGCTTAAAGGGTGTTGAAGGAGAGTGTTCTGAGCTGAGAGAACAGTATATATAAAGGCCCTGGGGACAGGAAAGAGAGTCTGAGGCTCTGTGAGGCTAGTGTGGCTAGAGCCTAGTAAGTGTAGGGGAGTGCCAGAGGTAGAGGATGAGTCTGAAGATGTCTGCAGTGAAACTGCCCCAAGTTTGGTTTTTAGCTCATGAGTGATAGAAAGTCACTGAAGGCTTAAAAGCAGATGCGTGCTATGACCATATCTGCATGGCTCTGCCTGCTTTGCGAAGAGGGACTGTGAGTGGACATCAGGAAGCTAGTTAGACAGCTCCAGGCTTACAAATGCCCAGAGGAATTATTTTGTCCACAGCCTGGTTGCTGCCACCAAGCACACTTACCATGTCCCACATCTCTACTCTTTGCCTATTGAGGCAGAAGCTTCTTTTTCCATTGTTGGCTAAAAGGTGAAGGTTTTTCTCAGGAGCTGGGCTTACAGAGGCATGGATGGCTTCTCTTTTTAGGGGTCTCCTTTTGTGCTTTGCAATTTGGCGTTTGTCCCCAAAACAATAGCAAATTTAAGACCAGAGGCTGTGAAATGTAAGCTTTTGAAAACATAAAAAACACTCCAACAATCAATGCAAATTGGCATCCAGAGTTTATTTCTAAAAATGGAGCATTTAGGGAGATGAAAGTAAGTGTTTCTACTCCTGAGGATGGAGATCATGTCCATGTCTTCCAGACTACCTGTTGGAGGAGGCTGAGTATAACGTGATGGTTAGGAAAGGAAACTCCAGAGCCAGTCTTCCTGTATTCAAATCCCAGCACTGCTATTTACTCATAGTGTCTCCTTGGAAAGCACCTTCTTCATGCCTCAGTTTTCCCCATCTGCAAAATGAGAATAATAATAGTAACTACTTTATAGGGTCGTTGTGGGAATTTTGAGAGTTAATAAAATTAAAAAGGTAGATTCTTGCCTGGTATTTGTAAATGTCCAATGAATATATTATAATCATCATCATTATCAGGTGCATTCATAGGAATTTGAGGAAAATGGTTTGGTTTACCATGGGATAGGTGAATTAAGTGGACTGAGATTTCACATGTTACACCTGTTTTGCTTTTCTTTTGGCTTGTCTTTTGATAATGGTGGGAGTAAATCTAAAGGCTTTAGGGGAAATTTTGAGAAAGATGAGAAAAGTTGAAGAAAGAGCCAAATGAAGCTGTCTTGGCTAGTGTAACCAAAATTTTGCTCCATCCAGAGCCACTGGAATGCCTTTTCACTGCTTCCGTGTCCCTGCTCTTGAATATGCTTTCACTGACCTGCACCTGCAGCCTGTCATCCCAGGACTGCCCTCCTGCTAATGGAACACTACTTGCTAATATGAAGAACCAAAAAATGCCTGGGACTTTACAACTTTCTCCCCTGTCCCCCACAACTATTAACAAATGACTATCCCCTGGTTCCTATCTTGGGGTGGGACAACTCAGAGGTATAACTTGTCCTCCAAGTTTCTTCTGCAGGACCAGGCTGAGGTTGTCCTCCAAGGACCTTGCCTGCGATCCTTCCTTTGCCTATCTCCCCTGTTTCCAATCCTGACCCTACTCCCTTAACCAGTCTTCTAGAGCACTTTTTTCATATATCCCTTACATGTTAATCTTTATCTCAAAGTTTATTTGTGTGTGTGTGAGTGTGTGTGTGTGTGTGTGTAACTTCCCCCAAAACAGGTTTTCAGAAGGGGGAACCAATATAAGAGTTTTGTATCATCTGAACTCAGATCAAAGGGTCATATTTGCATTATACGGATTTTCACCATCATCATCAAGTCAAATAATTAAAAGAGGCAGGAAAAAGGAACACCAACCCCGTGGCAGGGAAATGGCCAGGACAGCCCACAGGCCTTGCTTCAGGGATATGCTCATATATGTGCAAGTCTCCAACATGTTCAGAGAGCTAAAGCCTCAAGCCAGCAGACCCAGAGCAAAATGTGGTAAAAATAGACCATGTGCCTGGGAGGCAAAGCTGCCCAATCTGACTAAATCCCTTGCTCACTGTCAGGCTGGGAGGACTGGGCAGGAAGGGATGCGGGTAGGGCTGAGGGAGCTACTAGATAAGGAAAAGAAAATAGTGTACAGTGCTGGGCTCTCTGGCTCTATAATCCTCCTGGGACCCAGTCTCAGACTGTGCACTGCAACAGGGTCCAGGAGAGAGACAGAGACATAGAAATTGAGAAAAAGAAACAGAGAAAAAGAGACATGCAAAGAGATTCACAGAGAGGTAGAGAGACAATGAGAAATGGTAAGAGACACAAGGAAAGACATATATGGACAGAGAGAGACAAAGCTAGGGAGAGAGAGGTGAGATGGAAAGAGAGAGAGCAAGAAAGAGGGGAAATAGAAATAGAGATGGGGAGGGAAAGGAAGATAGGAAGTAACAGACAGAGAGATACAGACACACAAAGGCCAAGAAATTTGGGGACACAGACAAATCGAAATGAGATACACAGAGACAAAGGGAGCAATAGAGAGAGGAAAACAAGAAGAGAGAGATAAAGGAAAAGAGACTTAAAGATATTCTGAAAGTGAAAGACAGAAACAGAAAAAGGAGAGAAATTCAGAGAAATAGAAATTGAGGGAGAGAGAGGAGGTGCGAGGACTGCTGAGGAGATAGCCAGAAGGCCACAGAAAGATGCCAGGGAATGCTCTCAGGGGCTCAGGTGGGAGTAGGCAGCCACAGAGCTGAAATTGGTGACTGCCCCCCAACCCCTCCAGCAAAGGGACAGGCTGCACCTTGTGGCTCACCTTGAATCAAAGTGGAGCGTCCTACCATCCAAGAAAATCCTGAAGGGCTTGGAGGACTGACCTCCAACTCTCTGTTGTGCTGGCATCAAGCTGAGAAGCATGCGGGGCTTACCATGGTCCACCACCCCACTCCTGCAGCATCCAGCCCTGACTCAGGGGTTCAAAGACACCCAACATTGGCACCTGCACATGGAGTAAAAGCCCACAAAGCACATGCTCTCCCTATTAGAAAAACCCTCCCTAGTGATGAGGTTAGTGGTAGAGAGAGTCCAGTGGTCTGTGCATTGTCAGGGAGCTTGTTTTCCCAGGAGCCAACACCGTTCAGATGTGCCATGAGCAATTGCCAGTCCACACAACTTCCCCTGGCAAATTATTCTGCTGGAGTTTCTTCCAGCATTCGGAGCTGGGCTGCCGTAAATGCCAGAAATCATGTACATTAAGCCCAGAGTGACGGCAGGCTTATGGATGGATTTACCTTCAAACAGAGGCTGCTGAGGCACCTGGCAAAGGGGGTAGCACTTTATGGATGTCCTATCTGCTTGCCGAGGCCTTAAGCAGTCAAGTTGACCATGTAATCAATTTCTCATGTAGGCCCGGCTGTGGGCCATGTGTTCCCAGGCAGTGCTTGGGAAGCAGGACTTCTACCCCTACCGCCCACCTGAGAGCTTATTCTTCTTCCCAGGAGAAGGACTTGTTCCTGTCTTCCTGGGGTACTGATAGTAGAGGACAGGACAGAAGTAACACAAAGCCAAATCAAGCAAATACTGACTCTTTTCAAGGGCTTGTCTCTCTACTTCAAAGCCTTGTCCTTAGACCCCCTTGCAAGGGTGGCAGCCATTTTCAATGCTAACTCACATTCTGGGCCTGGACCCTACTCTTAGCCCCTCTCCTTCCCCAAAACTGCGTCTGAGTTCTCCGAGGTCAGTCTGAGCTCAGTTCCTCTTGCTCCATGAGCCACCATTTTACCTCTTACCTGGGATGCCTGTGTCACTAGCTTTGCTCCCCCATCTGCATGGCTGTCATGCAGCCCCTCCCCTCTCTCATTCAGTTTCTCACCTTGGAACCCAACCTCTCACTGCCTTTCTTCAGCTTTGACCTCCCAGGGCTCCTGTTCCAGGCAAATCTCCATTTAACACCCCACGGAGCTGTCCCTTCAAGCAGCTAGGGGCTTGAAGTGGAACCATCAGGGCATAATCTGGACAAAGAGACCAGTGTGGGGGCTCTTTATGCTATCATGGAACTTCTGGCATATCCCATCTGTGGCAGGTTGGATTTTGCAAAGATGACTTCTTGGTGACCTGGATACTCCTTCTATAGAGAGGTGGGGTCTATGTTCTTTTCCCTTGAACCTAACTTTAGTGGAAGTGACCGTACATGACTTCTGAGCCTAGGTCATAAAAGACAATGCAGCTTTTGCCTGAGTCAGTAAACATTCAGGCTTGAAACTTTGAACCACCACGTATCACTATCTTGAGACCATCATGCTTCAAGGAAACCCAAACCAGCCCATGCTAGAAGACCACATGGAGAGGCCCTGAGACCACAAGCTAAGAGAGAAAGGCCTGACCAGCCCCCACAGTTCTAGTTCAAGTCTCCTTCTGATTGCAACCACATCAGAGACCTGTAGAAGAACCACCCAGCTGAGCCCATCCCAAATTTCTGATCCATAGAAACCATGAGAGATCAAAAAATGGCTGTTTTTGTTGTAGCCCATGAAGCTTCCATGTCCACGAACCAGTTTTCAAAGGTTAACAAGTCTAAATGCAATAAAAATAGAAGACATACAATAATTCCCAAAACAAGACTAAACAATCTTATCTTTCTTTGATCTTCAAAACACACTCATAGGGGTTGCAGAGTGCAGCATGTTGAGTATCTATTCTTATAACACAATCCTCAGGTATCAGAGAGGAGTCTAAGTGGCGATGATTCCCAGACCCTTCTTCAGTTTATTCACATTCCATCAAACTGGAAAGTACATGTGACTAGAATTGTTTGGCTTCTTAACTCCTGGAAAGTAATTAATAATCAAATGATGTAAAGGAAGAATCATTCCCAAAAGCGATGCCTATGTTCCACATATATTCAATCCAACATTTCCAGATATTCTCCCTGGTGCCGAGAACTTTGCTCTCTACCAACTAGAGGGGTTTTGGTAACTGGTAATTTGGAACATTAAGTGTCTTTTTTTTTCTAACACTAGGAGTGTATTTCCCCTCTGTGCCTTCTTTTGTCATCTGTAAAGTGGGAACAATAAGACTTTTCTTATCAGCTTTTTCAGAGTTAAATGAATTAATATATGTAAAGAGTTTAAAACAGGACCTGCACACAGCAAGTGCTATATAAGTGCTACCTATTATTGTTATTGCTGGTGTTGTTTTAGGATTCTAGGTTATTGACAGCAAGAGATCCTGTTCAATTTATTCTCAGTAACATAACTGTCAAGTGAGAAAATTATTGTTCCTTACACTAATCCCTTCTCAACATCAACTCCTCTCTCTAACATGCATGCATACACACACGTGCACAGACACACACGTACACATTCACACTCAATAATCAGTACTTGTTGGCCACAGGCCATACTACGGTAATATATCAGTGCAGGAAAAACAAGCTGCTTTATCTTTCTCTCCAGGCAGAAGCACAAGTGTAGAAGATGAATGTACAGCATCTGTCTGCATCAACAGAGGAAAACACATCCAGGCTGGCTCCATAGCCACTGGGGAAGCAGGGCAGAGGCTGCCTCTGGAGGCCAGATCCCAAGAGTCCTGGTGAGCCTTGGAGGCCAGGTCCTGTGGGTGACTGCCAGTTCTCTCCCAATGGAAGCCCGGTCTCCCAGCACTTACCCAGTTCCAAAGCCCACTCCTTGTCAGGCTGTTATGTCTGCTGTAGATTTTCTGCTGTGGACACAGTCACCAAGGGGACAGAGGGCTGCTGCCTGTGGAACCGAAGGGCAGGGATGGGAGTGAGCCATGGCATGAAAGACATACAAGGCCTTCCCCTTTAGAAACAAGGGAGTGTCTGCTCAGTTTCCTGTTGCATGGCAGATCTGACCCCAAGGTGGCTCTGCTGGACCAAGGCTCTCCCCTAGTGAAATAATTCAGCAGAGCCCTGTTGTCCACAAACAGTGGAAAGGGCCCAGGGGCCTCTCACCCTCTAGGATTTTCTCAGTGGACTACATCAGGCCCTGGAGATTTTTGCAAATATAGATTGTCACAAAAGGGGAAATTTACAGAAATAAAGGAATCAATCTCATTTTAAAGGTACATTTAGCAGAAGGAAAACAAACACTTTAGGATGGATTAGTTTTCCAGTTTTGCAGTCATTTAACAAAGATTTATAAAGTGACAATTACATGCAAGGAACTAAAATTGGCTTGAGTTCCCTGCCACAATTAGAGTTCAACGTCTCTCCTGTTAGAGTAGGCAACTTATTGGAAAGCAACTGTACTGGAAGCTGCGCCTCACAGCCCTCGAACTTTAGGGAACATAACTGCACAAAAAAACCAGCTGCTGAGCTCTGAAATCCATCCCAACCAAAATTGCACTTTCCACGGGCTTCCCCAGCCAATGACTGAGTGAGTTGGGGTGCTAACGGGCCCATTCCTATGATAAACAGGGCTCATATGATAGTTGACTTTATATTGAGGACAGCCTACCGGTCTTGTGTAACCTTCTAGAGACTGTATGACAGTCTAGAATGCTCCCGAGCACCTCACTGCCCTCTCACCTTCACTTGGGTCAGACCCACATCACAGCCTCTCAGTTTTCCCAGGCTTGTCCAGCTCTCTCCCCATCTCTCTCATTTCCCCTAATAAAATTCTTGCACATTTAATATTCTCCTAGCATCTGCTTCTTGGAGGACCCAAACTACCCCAGAAGCACTGTCATGTCCTCCTTCTTCCTTCACACTGCCTTCCCAGATAGACCATCCCACATCTAGCCAATTATAGACCCCTTGCAGATACCTGAATTGGCTTATTTCTCAGGAGCCTCCTTATAATTTAGTATGTTTCTTGTAGACTCTAAGTTCTTTAAGAACTTACAACATCCTTAAGGCTCCTCATTGTTGATGGTTCTCAGAGGTATTGCTGACCCAAGGCAGTGAGATCCTTGCCACACGGTTCTTACATATTTCAAGAAGCTTCTATGATTTACTAGTACAAGTCACAATAACTATTGCACAATGAACCTATAGCATGATGCTAAGCTTTAAGCATACATTACCACATACACACCCACCCGCCCATGCACTCAGAGGGTGTCCCTCTTTTGAAGACAGCTCTTTGGCTTATTCTCACTCGGCAGCTCCTCCTCTGCTATGAATCCAAATCAAGACGTTTTCAGGCAGAACACAGAGATCTGATCTTGTAAAGTGTGAACATTTTCCAACAGACAGCTGATACCCGGGTTGAGAAATTTCAGACACATAGCTTAGGAACAAAGTTCAGGCTAACAGGTGATATAGTCAACTCTTCTTTCTAATCCTATCCTGTTTTACTCCTACCCTACCCCAGTCATTTTTTTCCCTCTGTGTATCTCTGCTTCTTGGCACTTGAAAAACAAGGCCTCTGGGCTCACATCCAGGACATATCCCAGGCATCCTCCAACCCTCCAAGTTTGAGCCATCCTCCCCAGACTCACATTCAGAAATGTTCTCCAGCTAACTCCGAGACACAGCTCTACATACTAAACAGAAAGCCGTAGGCTGGCTGGCAGTGGGACCTCACACAGATACTTTGCATTTGTGAGCCTCAATTCCCTTGTCTGTAAGACAGTGTCATTGTGAGGATTAAAGGAGAGAGAGAAATTGAAAATTACTGTAAATCCTTACTACTCAAGATATGATATTCGGACTAACAGTAGCAACATCCTGAAGCATGTTAGAAATGCAGACTCTCTGGCCTCATCCAAACCCACTGAATCAGAGACCCTAGGCTCACAGTACCCCTTTCTTTCCAGGTGATATGCATGCACACTGAAACTTGGCAATCCTTGCCCTCCAAGTCATAGACCTTCGTCATTATTCTCTCTTCCTAGAAAACACCCTAGGGAAGGATTTCTGAGCCTATCCCTCTGCCCTCATCATTCCTTATACTCTTCTCAGTTATTCTTAGTCTTTCTCACTTCCAAGCTACTCTCCTCTCCCCAGCCCCTTCAGGGCTGTACTCTCCTCTCCACCCTATTCCCTCTCTTTATCTCGTTTAGTCAATTATACAGTCAGCACTCCCCAGACCCACCATTTCTACTGCCTCAGCAAAAAGGGAATGCAGAGGGAGAGTTGGCAATATATGTACACTCAGAAGGTGCCACTCGTCACAGCTTCATTGTCTAGAGAACATGGAGAGAATGCTGGAAATGCACAAAGGGGCACAGATGGGGTTAAAAACCAAGGACAGTTGACACATCCATTCACCTCTGATTCCAGGCCCCACTGGGTGGCGAATTTCCCCCACTCCATGTGTCTGACGTGTAATATATTTTCTGTAATTATGGTGATGTTGTCTGTGTATATGCTAAATGACTATGGCAGTTAATTATTTATGGGCAAACAAGTGGTGCTTCTTTACCCCAGGAAAGACTGAAAGACTCTTGAGTAAAAAGAATAACAAGATTAAAGAAAAAGGGAAGAAGAGAGTGAAAAGAAAAATCATTCTTCCCCTGGCAGCTTCTGGGGATGAGGGGATGAGCTGATTTGGCCTTCAAGAAGACTTCAAGCAAAGCCAAAAGGTCCTTGTGGCAAGAGTGGACTGTCCTCAGGGATCCAATCTCAGGTATGGAGATGAGGAATGATTTCCAAAAACTGGCAGGTATTCCCCAAATGCCATGCAGTCCACAAACAGCACTGCTCTACTTGGAGGGGTCATCCCAGTCCCTGGTAGTTTCGTGGGGGGCATCTGGAGCAACAGGATCAGAGAAATCTGAGTCACTTACATCTTACAGCCTTTATGCAACTATCTTACTAGCCTGGAATTACCAACCTCTGGACACTTATATTAGAAATCAATTTCTGGTATATTTAGGTCACTATTACTTTGGACATTTTGTTATTCACAGATAAACGAAATTGAACTAATAGATATAAGTAACATGATATCTTACCAGGTTCACCAGGATGCAGACTTTGAGATGGAAATTTGCATGGAGGAGGTTTACTAGGGTGTGGTCTCAAGGTCAACACTTGAGTCCAACTGAAAAAAGAATATTGGGCAGAGGCGAAGATGAATAGAACTGTGGTCACAACAGTGGCCTTGGTGGATCCCATAGGAATCTCCAGAGTGAAGATGGCAAGAGGGCTGAGTCTTTGGACTTGGACCTCCCTGAGCTTTGGTTTTCTCATCTGTAAAATGAGTGTGTTACTGATCTTGTATTCGTATTGTGGATTTTTTAAAATGTGTTGCGGGGCCCAAGTCACAGGTGAACAACTGTGAGAGTCACCCTGGAGAAGACTTTGGAACTTTATCCATGTCTTATGGTAGCCCGTGTCTGCATCTCTACTAATTGGCCTGTCTGAGCATCATAGAAGACAAGAAGGTGACTGTCACATCTCCAGAAACTTTAACACTGTCACCTTCCCCAACTGGGAGAATTCACAATCTCTTCCTGTGTCCCCACAATATTCTATTCTTAACACTATCATGGCTCTTACCACATTGAAAGTGGCTTTTTTCCTAGGGCTCTGAGCTCTTTGAGATCATCTCTGTATTTCCCACTCTTAGCTCAGTGCCAAGCAGGTAGAAAATAACCAATGTATAATTGTTAAGAAAACAAGCTTCACTGAGGGGCCAAATTCCTGTGATGTCAAGAAGACAAAGACTATTTCCCTGAACCAAGAGATATGGCTTTGACTCTCTGTCTTACCATTTCTTCCTTATAGCCTCCTTAAGCCTCAATTTTCTCATCCACATAATGGAAATAATAGCAGTAAACAGGGATGTTGTGGTGATGTAGTGATATATAAATTTAAAAGCTGCAGAACATGGTATAGATGTTATACTATTAGAAATAGGGTAGAGGAGGTTTTCATCAGTTAAGTCTAAATATATGACTCTGGGGGATTGTATTTAGCACTTGCACTCTGGCTATGTAGTGCTGCAAAATTAGGCAGCCATCAAAGTGTAGGACCAGGGACAAGTGGCCTCATCCCAACTGTCTAGCCTCTCCTGCTAGGAAATGCAAACTGTTTGACCACACAGGCCACCAGGTAACAGCTCTCCAGAGGGCCCCAACCCTGGAAGTACAGACGGGAGGGGACAGGTAAGATAGAACAGTTAGATGTGACATCAGAGTAACTCATACCTTGCCCACAATGGTGAGGGGGGCCTTTGCATAATGCATACAGGACTCTGGAACAAAAAAGGTTTCCTCAGTGGATAGCTGTGAGTGGCAATAAAAAACCCAGACTCTCTAGCTATTCTAAAGCATGCTCAGATGAGGGGCCCAACATAACTAGAGGGTGATCATGAGGCATTTAGACAAGTCTGGTAGGAGGAGGAACTCATATCTCAAGTTGAAGCTCTGGGGACATAGGAGGAACTCTAAACACCTTGGAGGGCCCAGAAAGCAAGTGATATATCAGCAACGCATTTAAAAGGCAACAGGTCACAGTTGTTAGGAGCAAGTATTCTGGAGCAAGCCATCTGGAGTCAAATCTTGCTTTTGCAACTAATTAAATGGTCGAGTTATATAACCATTCCATGCCTCAGTTTCCCCATTAGAAAATTGGGGACAGTTATAATTGCCATCTCAGGTTGTGGTAAAGGCTGAGTTAGCATAGGTAACATACTCAGTGCCTGGCACGTAGTAACTGTGCCCAGGGACCAGGAGCTGTGAGGAGGCTGCAGGAGCCATCTGCCATTCCATCAAAACTGATCACATACAGGTCACTGGCACCCAAGAGACAAGGGCTCCACTTAGGAGAGGCTCACTCTAGTTGGAGATAGGGATCTCTACATGAAAACTGAAATAATACTGCAAAACTAAATGTGGTCAGAGCCCAGTGAAGAGTAGGGAAAGCAAGCACTTAGAGCTCCAAAAAGATAAAGGTCTCTCAGGGCTGTGGTTGGCAGGACTCTTGCTTGTAAGGTAAAGAAATGCCATTCAAACTGGCTCAGTTTTTAAAAAATGAAATTTGAAAAAACAAAATGGCTCAGGAAACCAACACGTTAAAAGGTACTTGGCTTTAGGCATGGCTAATTCCAGGCACTTATCCTAAGTGGTGACAAGATGGACACCAGCAGTTTCATATTTACATTTTATTAGTAGAGCAACTGTGAGGGAAAGGGCACCTTTTACCAATAGTTTCAGAAAAATACCCGGGGCTGTCATTGTCTGGATATAGTTGGCGAGCTTGAGCCATGGCCCACTTCAGAACCCTGGGAGTATGATTGACTTGACTTGAACCACATGGCCTGAGGAGAAGATGAGGAATGGATAATGACTAGTCAGGCAAAATAACAGACCTCCCTTCAGAAAGTTTCTACTAAAGACGTGATACTTGAGCCCACCCCACCCCTTTGCACTCTTGTTTAAACAGTAACCAGCATTTATTCGAAGCCACAAATTGTGAAGGGCTGGCACCTACACCATTTAATCTCTTAACACACTTAAATCAATGTTTGGCAGGGGAAAACTGACTACACAAAAGTCCAGAGGTGGGGCAAGCCCACAGCAGGGGAAGATTAATCTAGCAGCTGTGTGGAGGAGGGATCAAAGGTCAAGAGCCTGGTGGTGCTGGTGTGTGTGGGGGTACTCTTCTTTCAAGCCAAGGGGATTGGGGTTGTCCCTGTCTTCTTCCAGTGCATCAGGAAAGTCCCAGGGTGGAATAGCAGGAAGGACAAGGAAAGGGAGAGGGTGTACGAATAGAATGAGAACCAGCTCAGATCTGGAAGCTGGCTTTGAAGGAGGAGGGCAATCGACTCAAACATAATTCTTCAGTCTGGGCTCAAAGTATAGTGATAGATGTCTCTGACGGAAATGAGGAACTCTGTTAATGGTAAGGATTGATTGGATTCATTTGAATCAAAACTGACACAAGGGCATCCAGGTGAAAATGACCATAGGCCGAGGCCAGAGCTGTGGATTTCAGGGGCTTGAAGTCACCGCTGAGCCCATGGGAATGGCTTAGCTGAGTTTCTGGGGGAAATTTCAGCAGAGAAAGGAGCAGGAAGGTTGAGAACCTGGGCTTCAGGAGATGCCCATATTTAGGGGACCAGACAAGGAATTTGACCACAAAGAAGACAGTGGAAGCTCATCAGAAGGAATGAAAGAGAGAAAAGGAGAGGGTGCTCAGCAATGCTGGGGACAGGAACACTCGTGGAAAGGACCGTTGAGGGAGACTGAACAGTTTTCCAACTGCAGTGGTTCTGGGTCCTTGAAGTGAGGCAGCTGGTGAGCGTTCTGCTTTAACAAGGGCTTGGGTACCCCAACAAGTACATATGGAGTCAACAGAGTTTATACAGGCCTAGGATAGGGGACAGACAGGTGTGTTTAATCAATGCTTTTATGATAATGGATGGAGAGGACGTAACAAAGGGGACATAATGAAGGGAAGAAATAGAAGGAAGGTAGTGGCTGTGGCACCCCTACACACACACACACACACACACACACACGGGCTTGAGAAGGAGAGAGAAATCATTTCTATCATCAGATGATTTCTTGGAGAATTCTCCCTACACACTATCTCCTGAAACATAAGGTTCTCACAGACAGGAATGCATGCATGCTCACACATGCAATCGCACAGAGGTACACATGTCACCACAGAGATGGGGCTGTTTGGCTCATACTTCACTGGCTATACAATGACACTGAGGTGGTAGGAAGGGAGTGGGAAGAAGCTGGCCACGGAGGGCGCTTCAGTGACTCTCCCTGCACCCACCCTTTTTCTAGGCAAGGGCCGAAGGAGCCATAGGTCTGAGTGTGAGTGGATGGGAGTTCAATCCTCCCTAGATGTCAGCACTAATGCCTTGATAAACAGGGAGCTTGCTGGAATGTAGTTGTTAATTGGGGATAGAGCCGCAGCCTTTAGCTTTGGGAGCAATGGTTAATGACGAGCCTGCTGGGGAAGCTGCAGACAGTTGCCACTGTTCAAGTTCTGTCCTCTCTGTTTCTTAAACAACAGTTTATCTAAAAATAAAAACACATTCCTGGGAATTATTATTTCTTGGAAGCTATAGGACTGTTATTTGATTTCACAGCTGGCTGTTGGGTTGACCTTCTGTAAGCCAAGGGGCTGACTGTCTTTGTGGGGACAGTTTTGTATCTGTTCTTCCTCTCGTCTGTCTCTTTCCTGGGTCCAACTGTGCAACCACTGCGGGCATGTTTAAAAAGGTTTTATGGCTAAATTTAAGTCTGAGTGAGAGCTTCATTGAGTGAAAGTGTACCAGAGAAGGAGGAACAACAGGAAGGTGGGAGAGAATCTTTAATCTTCCAGGGGAAAATGCTTCTAGCATCACCAAAACCCACCTATAATCCTCAGTGTCCTCTGTACCTACTCCTAACATAGGCTGAGCAATATGAGGGAAAAGGGTCTGCGGTCTTCAGAAGACCCTCTGTGGGCCCTGTTTCTTCTCTGAGGCTGTTTCCAAGACAGTGAGTTTGAAGCAATAAGGGAAGGGCAGAGTGAGGAGGGGCAGGAACCCAAGGCCCTGCCAGTTGTTCAGATGAAGGCAGGGGTACCCTGACCAAGGGGGCACCCCAGAGCCAGAGCTGGCTTTTCCTATCACGGCTGGGTCTGGGAGCAGCTGTCCAGGCTGTGATAAAGGGATGGAAACCCACACCAGAAGCTGACCCCACTGTATCCTCCTAGGGTCAGCTTAGGCCGGACCACACCAGGGCACTCAGCCTAGAAACATGGCCGTGGACAGCATCCTCCTTGGATTTGGAAAGCAATGACATAGGTGGTTACACTCAATGTGCTGGCCATAGGCCAGCCTTCTGGCTTGTCAATTACACACTGTCTACCTCCGCCTTTCCATGTTGCCCCATCACCTCGCTGTCAGGAGGCTTTAATGCTACTCGCCTCTTCCTGTCAGCAAATGTTTGTGTGTGGTTTTGCTGGGCGACATTTGAACAGGGCCTGCATTTTCCTGGCCCCTGGGCTCCTGGAGGAACCTTCCCTCCCAGGGCTTTGCAGGCCTTATGTGTCAATGCTGAGTGAGCCACAGTACAGAGAAGCACTGGTCCGGCTCCTCGAGACTCGCTCAGGCTGAGGGTAACTGGAAGGTGGAGCCGAGCCTTTCTCATGCTCCCTGCTCCCCTGGGAACTATTCTGTTAGTCCCTTTCACAGACACATCTGGGGAGACTGGAATTCATTTTGTTGAATGTTGATAAAAACAAGAACCATGACTCCACCCCCAAATGAGGTCACATGTGGCTCCCTGCCCATGGGAATGCGGACAGCATTGTAGACCACCAGACATTTTATAAATGTGGTGTACTTAAGGAAACACCTCCTGGTTTAGAGGAAAACTTTGACTCCAACCCAGACTCTGCCAACTACCAGCTGTGTGGCCTCAGCATCTCACATTGCCTCTCTGGACCTCCGCTTTCCTATCTGTGCCATGCAGTGGTAATAATAACCCCTACCTTGTTCAAAACCAACAGGGCTTTTTTCTTGCAGTGTGTATTGAAAAGCCATGATGGAGATGTCAGAATAAGAAAGGGCCCTCTATGCAAATGGAAAAAATGCAGTGGAATAAGTGAGCCAGGAGTCTGGAAAGGAACCAACAGGCACAGAAAAAGGAAACCAAGTTATGCAAAATGTCTATTTGGTAGGGATAGGACCTAAAAGAAGGGTGCCTAATGGGAAAAGATGCTGGTGAGTTAAAATGAGCTGCTAAGCATGGGTAAAGGACAACAGGGCTAGAACAAGAAAGGCAGCAAAAAAAAACAGATTTCAGTTCACCCAGACCTGAGTCCAAGTTATGCTGTGTTCTGTCCTAGCTGTGTGACCTTGGGCAAGTTGCTTAATCTCTCTGAACCTCATTGATCTAAAGAACTCTGAGTACTCTCTTTACAGGGTTGCTGTGGCCTGGTATGTGGTGAGCACCCAGTGAGTTATGTCCTCAGGCTGCTAGATGAGAGGGGACATTCATGTGAAAAACCAAGTAATCTGACTAGGGAAAATGCAGTCAGTGCCAAAAGCAAGGTACCAGGGCACTCACGCAGGGAGCCAGTGCCCAGAACTGGGGGCAGTCAGTGAAGGTTCCAAGTGACAGAATGAGAGCTTGAGGTGGAGTGACAACAAAGGGAATTTGATGACAGAAGTACGATGAAGACAGGAGTGCTGAAATGCATGTCAGTGCCCTGACCACATGCACTCACCCCTATGCACAAAGGTGACCAGTGATCACCGGGGCCTTTCCTCTAGCCACAGGAACCCCTTTGTGCATGAGCAGAGCCAGCTGGAACTGCTAGGAAGTAATGCCCCTAGAAGCATCTCTGACAGATAATGGTCAAGGAGTAGATGGATAAGCACCATAGCTCCCTCACTCTCAGGTGGGTAGTTTAAAGACATGTTTCACACTATTTCCCAGAGATCCCCAACTGGATTGAGCCTCCATTAAGTAAAAGGGTAACTAGGTTGGTAACAGCTGTTGTTATAGCTTCTTTCTTGTCCCTGCCCTATTTCCCCACTCTATGTGTGATTTCTGTGATCATTTCACAGATAATCTACTTACAATCAAATCTTGTCTCAAGACCTGCTTCAGGACCCAAACCAAGACAAACACTAAGGTTTCAGGTCTGACTAGCTCTAGGCGTTTAAGCAATAGTCTCGGGAATACAGTCTTCTTCATCTCTCCATTCAGCTTTCTCTTCTTCTTACCCCATCCTAGACGAAGATAAGATATATTTAAAGTATTTACAGAAAGGTACATAAAAATTCTGTTTCAGCCCAGAGGTGAAAACTGGGCATCCCCTAGAACAAAAGATGGAAAAGGAAGACAGACAGCCATGAGAGAGACAGAAATGAATGGGTTAGGCAGAGGGCCAGGGTGGCTGAATTTCTTTCCTGACACCTGGCTTGTGGAAACACACTAGGCCACTATAAGGCACCAGGCAGGAGCATTTGTGCTCAGAAGGAAATAGTTATAAGAGAGCAATGTAATCACAGCCTGGGGTACAATTTGAAAATTCAGGTGTGCATGCGTGCGTGCATGCGTGCGTGCGTGTGTGTGTGTTTAACTAGTGATGAAGCTGGCTCATCAGAGCAGAAGGCGCCCTGTTAGCTGGAAAAGGAGATACCCAGGCAGCTGGGAGGAAAGCCTGAGGGAGAGAAATTGAAAGCAGGAGCTCTAGAATCTAAGAATCCAGTCAAAAGAGCAGAGATTAGGATGACCAACCATCTTACTTTGCTGGGGACTGTTTTAGTTGTAGCACTGAAAGCCCAGTGTCCTTGGAAATTCCTTCGTCCCAAGAAAATAGGGATCATTGATCACCATAGCTGAGATGCTCTGGCACACACTCCCAGGAGAATGGATGTTCTGAGCAGAGGAAAAGGACAGAGTCCACCTAGATGGAGCAGACAGACCAAAAAAGAAAACAATGCAACATCTAAAATATTTTAAGAGAAATGCCTGCATATCTATAAAAATTTTAACTGTCCATACCTTTTGACCCAGAAACTCTACCTCTAGGATTCTTTCTTGCAGAAATATTCATGCTCACACCCAAAAATATATGCACAAGGAGATCTATTACATTAAAAAATTAGCAGTACTGTGACTATCTAATAATAGGACAGTAATAGAGGAATGCCTAAAGAAATCATGGTATAGCCATACTACGGCATACTCAGCAGTTAATAAAGAGCAAAAAGTATCTCTAGATTGTCATAGTTTGGGTTACCACAGAAACAGGCTGTGACAAGCATTAGAATGCAAATTATTTATTCAGGAAGTGGAGGAAACACAAGAGAGGTGTGGGTGGGAGGTGGAAGGCAATGAGGAAGGGAAACAGGACAGAGAAGGCAGCCAATAAAAGGAGTGTTCTCAACCTAGTTATCACTGTGGATATCTGGGGCTTTTTCGTGCAGGGTAGCTGTAGGAAACACTTCCAAGTTATCACCACCAAGGAGCCGGCAGAATTCTCCACCAACTCCTGAGTTTCCTTGGTTGAGGACTGCTCTCAAGCTGTTAATTCCCCAGCATTTCCAGCCCTCCCTGCTTTGGGCAGAGCATTGGAGAAAGCCCTCAACCCCAAGGACATGGACCCTGGCTATTAGAAGGCACACCAGAAGTGGGAAGACTCCAGGAATATATCCTGGCACCAACAGCATCTGCCAAACTTTAGTGTTGTGGGGTTTCCCCTGAATCATTCTTTAAGAGTGTGTGTGGTGGGAAGGAGAAGGTGCAGAAGGCTATGTAAAGTGCGATTGCATTTTTATTATCAAAATATTCATGTGTACATGTGTGTACATGTGTGTACACATGTGTATGTGTGTGTATATGTGTGTGTATGTATATATATACACACACTCACATATGTAAACAAGAAAAATACAGGAACCAACCTGTGATCAGGAGCAGACACAGGGTCCTCTATTTCCATAGTCTGAATTTTTCCAAATGAGTATTACTTTTTAAATTAATAATAATAATAATAATAATTGTAGTTGTTGTTATTTAAAATGGAGAGGTAATGGAACACATCATCTATGTGGCGAAAAGGACTTAAAGGTCTATCTGAAACCCTTCAGGCGAGATAGTTTCAGAATCAGGAAGTTTTTGTATATTAGAAAGAGAAGACCTGTAGAAACCATGTCTTATAAAACATCCCTAGGTGGTAATCAGACACATTAATATTGCTGTGTTAAAACATATCAATAGTCACACAGAGTGGAATAAATAATGACTATAAAAAGCCTCATGTTAGTTCAAATCACGTTTTGTTGCCATATACATTTGTGCCAAAGTTACATGAATCCTGTGAGTTTCTGTTGTAAATAAGGGATTGTGGATTGGTGATGAGGAAAAGAGTTTCTAAAACTACAGCCAGGATGGAGGGATCAAAAAGGCAAAGGAACTAAGCCTTCACAAAATAATACAGTGGTGGAGACCCTTCTGTCCAGCTCCTACGTAGGGCACAATGACCAGAAAGGGGTCAGTCAGATTCTGGTGTTTCTGGGGAACCCTGCTTCTTGATAAAGTACCCATGTGACCTTAGAGCTGCTCTTGGTGTCACGAGCTAAACATTTGGGAGAGATGAATCTAATGGGGTTCTAATAAAAATGCAGATTATGATGTAGTGGGTCTAGGATGGGGTCCCAGAATTTGCATTTCTCACATGGTCCCAGATGAGGCGAATGCTACTGGTCCAGCGATTGCATTTTTCTGGCTTTATTTAAATATAATAGACTATTAGTTGCTCACATTTACATTGTACAATACACTGAGGTTTTTTTCCCATTATAATAGGCATGCAATAATATATTAATTTCAGTTGTACAGCATAGTGATTAGAGATCTATATAACTCACAAAGTGATCACCCCACTAAATCTAGTATCCCTCTTCCCCTCACATATTTATTACAACATTCTTAACTATTTTTCTTATTCAACACTTTATATCTATCTCTATGTCTATCTCGTAACTATCTACTTGTACTTTTTAATCATTTTGTCTTTTTTCACCATTACTATTCCCTCAAAATATTTCTTGTATCTATGAGTTTTTGTTGTTGTTGTTCTTCTTCTTTATTTTGTTCTTTAGATTCCACATGCATGTGAAATCATGTGGTATTTGTCTTTCTTTATCTGACTTACTCCACTCAGCACAATACCCTCTAGGTCCATCAAGTCAATATCTTTTTTTCATCCCCTTCCCTTTAGTCTGTGTGTTTCTTTTAATCTGAAGAAAGTCTCTTGTAGGCAGCATATGTAGGGGTCTTGTTTTCTTATCCATTCAGCCACTCTATCTTTTAGTTGGAGAACTTAGTTCTTTTCCATTTGAAGTATTTGTTAATAGGTATGTAGTTATTGTCATTCTTTATTCATGTTTTTGATACATTTTTCTTCTTAAAGAAGTCCCTCCAACATTTTCTATAATACTGGCTTGGAGCTGATAAATTCCTTTCGCTTATTTTTGTCTCAGAAGCTCTTTATCTGTCCTTCGACTCTAAATGATAGCTTTGCTGGATAAAGTATTCTTGGTTGTAGATCCTGGTTTTTTATCACTTTGAATATTTTGTGCCAAGCCCTTCTGTTCTGCAATTTCTCTTGAAAAATCAGCTCCCAGTCTTATGGGTTCTCCCTTGAAGGTAACTAATGGCTTTTCTCTTGCTGCTTTAAAGATTCTCTTTTTGTATTTAAACTTTGGCATTTTAATTATGATGTGTCTTGCTGTGGGCCTCTTTGGGTTCCTCTTTCTTGGGATTCTCTGAGCTTCCTGGGGTTGTATGTCTAGTTCTTTTCCCAAGTTAGGGAAGTTTTCCATCATTATTTCTTCAAATATCTTTTCAACTTCTTGTTCTCCCTCTTCCCCTTCAGGTACCCCTATGACATGGATGTTTTTACATTTAATTTGTCCCACAGGCTCCATAAATTATTAGTATAGTCTTGGCTTCTTTTTCTTTCCATTCCAATAGGGCGTCCTTGGCTTCTTCATCCTTTATATCAGTGATTCTATCCTCTTCTTTATCCACTCTGTTGATTCCCTTTAATATACTCTTCATCTCAAATAATACATTGTTCATTTCTGATTTTTTTTATAATTTCAATTTCCATTTTTATGCTTTTTATCTCTTTGTTAAAGTTCTCATTGAGTTCATCTACACTTCCCCTCAGTTCATTGTGCATCTTTATAACCATTGTTTTGAATGCTGCATCTGTTAGATTGCTTGGCTCCATTATTCCTGGATCTCTGTTCTGTTCTCTCATATGGTTCCTGCTTTTCTGTCTTTCCCATTTTGGATGCTTTTCTGTGTCTGTTTATATATGCTAAGCAAAGCTTCTAAGTCTCCCAGTCTTATTAGCATGGATTTGTGTGGTAGGTGTCCATTGGCACAGTCCTGAGAGGGGTTCAGCTGCAGGACAAGTTCAGCCCCAGCCTGTGCCCCTCCAGTGCCACCTGTTAAGATTCAGCGAGCAATCCACAGATGCTGTGCTTATAGTGGCCTCAATAGGCCATGCCAGAAACTGAAGCCAGCTGCCACCAGTGTGGCTCTTGGAGCTGCTCAACAAGGAGCATCTGATTCACCAAGGACACAACTGGATGTGGCTTGGGTGGGGCCATGAGTTGGGGGAGGCAGAGTTTCAGGAAATCCCCTGGGCAGAGCACCCTCTGTTATTCAGTTTGATGATATATCAGCTATGGTGGCCGAGCATCCACACACTGGGAGTGGGGAGGGCTCAACAGAGAAACAATAGATACTGCCAGCACTTCTGCTTAAGAGAAAGCCTCACCTTGGGCTCTCGCTTCATCAATTCGGTGTCCCCCATAAGTCCCTGGTGTCCCCCGAGCAGCTGACCAGGTGCTGGTTCTCAGAGAAAGCAATTCCATCACGATGAAAGTCCAATCACAGACATGGCCTTTAAAAGCATCTGCAGCTACCGAGTACTGCTGCCACAATCTCTGTCCCAATCAGCCATTGGGGACCGGGCAGCCTCGTGTCATTGCCCCCTCCTACCTCCAACCATTGTAGGGTGATTTCTTATTTCTCTCTCTAGTTGTAGGGCTTCTGTTCATCTAGATCCCAGGTGACTCTGCTTGCTGTTTGTTGTGTCGCAACTTTGATTTGGTCACAAGAGGGATGAACAGAGCCTTTATCATCTACACCATTGTCTAGGCTCCAGGGACTGAATTTTAAGTAGAGTCACCATAAAGTCAATTCGATAGAACTAAAGTGGGTCTCCATATACTTTCCACCCATCACTCATGCCAGCTACAAAGAACATGCCGATTTGTTGTATAAATCATTAAATTTCTTTAATCAGGTGCCAGCAAGAACAGGCTGTATCCCTGGGCACCTCCCAGGCCCTATTAAGCAGGGCAGTGGTGATAGGAGGAAAATCCAAATAGGAAAGACCATATTCCTTGAGCATGAAGAAGCTTTGAGAGATAGTGAGACCAGGACCAGAGAGCAAATAAAGGCAGTGTGTGAGATGAGAGGAGAGGAGCAAATACTTAGGCATTATTGCTTAATTCTGTTTAATAACCTGGGTCTTGGGAGGTCCTGGCCAATATGGGTGATTGCATGCATTGAAACTGGAGTGCAGTAGACAGGGTATTGTATTGTAGAACTGTAGCTCTGGTCACCCACCCTCAGCAGGAAGAGTTTATATCTTGTCACTCCTTGGATGCTGCAACCTTGCTTCCTAGTTTTCCTCTTCCCTGGCTACAGTAGATAGGGAGAGAGGAGTATTTCCCAAAAGACCATATAGAGGACAGAGGCCAACAGCACAGGTCCCATTTGGAATATGGGTAGCTTCGATAGTGAGACAAGTCAGAATCATAGTTATCTCTAGGAGCAGGTATTGATAAAATAGAGGCAAGAGTGAACTTTCTTAGGAGGGTTAGGGGGCCTGAAAATATCCTGTAATTTGATCTGGATGGTAGTTATGAATGCATACATATGTAAAAAGTCATCAAGTTGTACACTTATTTTGTGAAATTTAATGTGTGATTGTCATATCTCAATTAAAATTGAGATAAAATGAAAATGAACCTCAACCCTTGGATGAAGTAGGTGAGCCAATGAGGAAGGAACCGAAACTAATCTGGAAGAACACAAGTCACCCCAGCCCTATGTCACTCAAGGTTCCTCCCTTTGCTCCTGACTTTTCCCATTTCTCAGTTAGGTACATACCTCCTTCCAGAGAAATCCTGACTGACTTCTCCATTTTTTGCCAGTGGGCAATGAGTGGGAATAGCAGGTGGCCACAGAGAACAGCCATGTAAGCATCGCATTCCTAGGGTGAAAGGAAGACTCTGATCTGGGAGCTGGGGAAAAGAGTGGGAGTAGAGGAAGATGCAGCCCATGGGGCTAGTTTTTGCCTTTAAAACATGTAACCATACAGAGAGGACAAACAAGTCTTTTATATTATAAAGTATGTGCTTAGAATATTTATGTAATAGTTTCACCACATACAGTGAATCAAGTTATTACATTAGGAAACAAGAATTTCCTTGCTACTTTGGCAGACTTTGGCAGATCTGCAGCCTTTGTGCAGGTGGTTTTCACACACAAAAGGAACCCTGGTGGCTAGCAGGGCAATGACCTGGGGTAGAAAATTGGCCTACAGGCCTTGCCTGGCTTTTAGCCTCAATTTAATGGCCTCTAATATGTTTCCCCTATGAAACACACATGGGAGGGTGTTTCCTGAAAGAAGTCCCATGCAGAGCATAGGAGGCAGCCCCCCAAAAAATGGGGTGTTGGGAAAATGAGAAGACTTCTTGGCTCCAGAGGAGCCAGCCCTCTGGGGCCATAGGCTTGGGTGAAATAATGTGAGATGTGGGGTTCAGGTGGAGGAAAAGACCAATCTTGCTGTGGCCTTTGACCTCGAACCATAACCCCTTTATCCCTTCGAAAATCCCTTCCATTTTCTTTCGTTCTTTCTCCTCTACTCTCACATTCTTTCACTTCTTCTTTTTCAATCTCTTTCCCTTTAACTTTTTTTTCTATCTTAATTGGCCATAACATGGAAGTGAAATTCTTTTTATTATCTACAATATTTATTGAATACAGTTTTATGTGCCTTGCTCTTAATTTTTAAAGTGGATGAGCCACTTTAGAAGAACACTTTATGGTTTTCTTTCAAATAATTTTATATCACAGAGGTAGTCATTAGAGTTGTTCACAAATATTCTGGTTCTGCTTTCAGGCACATGACTGTATTGCACGTCCCCTCATGGTTTTTTCGTGTGACTTGTTCTGGCTAATTAAACATGAGCACTCCTAGACTGCAGTTTAACAGCCAGTGAGCTTTGGAGCCACTTTGTTTTCTTGCTGCGAGAGTGATGAGATAATCTCATGTGGAGGTGAAAACTTTCTCAGCCTGGTTGTCTGAGTGACTGCAGTGGGCATATTCTCCAAGCCAGTCCATGTCAGCCACAGATTGTGAGTAAGGTGCCACTGAATTTGTTACTGAAGCATAGTCTGCTTATTCTTATGGATGCAATAATTTTACTATGTATGTTCCTCATTTATCTTCCCTAATAAGAAATGCTTTACTATGATGCTAAAATTACTATCTATGCCAATGTTTTTAAAAATCTTTGGGGGTGGTCAGAATCCCTTTGATAATCTGGTGAAACAATCCATTCCCTCAAAATGTACACATGACATTTTGCATATAATTGCAGATATTCATTCACCTCAGGGTACAAATGCCTTCTCTGGTCTTGGAACTGCCACTTACACATCATTGCTCCTGCAGGCATCTTCATTCCAAGGTGGCTGGTAGGCAGGATGAAGGTTTCATTCCTCCTTATCCTCACCTCTGCCTGCAGTACTGAAACCATCGTAGGCACAGATTCTTGACCATTCTAGCAGTTTTAAGACAGGAAACTATGTATCATTTTGATTGCTGGAGCTTTGGCAATCATGGAATATGGGTAATTAGGTTTCCACGGCAGTTCCTTCTGGTGGGAATGAACATCTACAAGGATGTCCTTAGCAGCGGACAGGGATTTGGTCACTCTAGGAGGAAGGAACAGCAGGATGCAGTGACGAAACATTTGATCATGACCTGGCAGGCTCATCTTTATAGATTTCTTTATACTGAGAGCAATTCCTTGATTTGTGACATGATGCACCCTACATTGGAAGAATGACTTCTTTTTTCACAACATGCATGACCCCTTTTTGCCTATCTGAATGTTAATTTCATCATTTGTACAGTGTAAGTTAGTAACGAAAAATTCATTTGCAAGCTGGTTGTTGAGAGCTGGGAACAAATATAACCTGTAAAGACAGACAGTGTTTTAAAGGGTGGTTAGTCTTTTTAGACAAATTACCAAAGTCTATCAAATGCATCTGAACACTAAAAAATGTTAGAAGCTAAATGTAGGAGTCTGTGAAATATGATAGTATAGAGGAAATATGCTTTTGGGGGCATTCTCTCATCCATTTTCCATCTCTCCTCTCCCTCCCACTGTCCCTTGACTCAAATCCTTGGTCCCTGTAAATGCCTTTCCACCCTCAAGGCACTATTGCCAAAATTACCCCTCTAACTCACTCTAAATCTCGCTGTCTCAGTATAGCTGATCCCAGAAAGAAGCCTAGAGAAAAACAATTTTATTGGATTAATTCTCATTAAAATGTGAGTGACTAGGAACTCTTTTATGCTGTCAGAATTATTCACATTTCTTAAAGACACATGTCAAAAATTCAATTCGATGACTAATCGGTAGACCACATATCAAAGTAAAAGAGAAACTGGCAAGAATGTTTTCTGAGAGTTTGCATCCTAGGATCAAATCCCCAAAGCACAGCTCTTAATTTTTATTGTATCTTTCCATCCTTCCACCAGCCCACACAGTCTCTAAAACAGAAGTATTTCTCAAACTAACTCAAGGTCACCATAGTGTGGCTGTGTGTATGCGTCTGTGTGTTTGCGTGCATGCGTGCGTGCGTGCGTGCGTGTGTGTGTGTGTGTGTGTATGAGGGGTATCACAGACAGGAAAAGCAGTAGCTGTCAGCAGCCATAGGTCACTGATAAATTCGGGTCCGTTAAACCAGAGGACAGCCTAGAGCAGGAGTAATGACATCTTCTCCATGCCAGCTTCACACAGACTCTCCCATAACAAGTGAATGGCATTGTCTGCAAAACAATCTGGCATCTTGGGAAAGGGAAACCCTTATTTGAAGGAGTAGGTGGTTGGAGGTGGAAGGATGGATTTTTTTCATTCCTCAAAAACCATTTGCAGAATATAAAATTAGTCACAGCCCCTTGATACTGGAACAGAAATCAAATTCACATGGTGGCTAATTTTGCTTAAAAACACAGCTCACTGTGCTGTGGGGCTATGTCCAGAGGTCTGACAGATGATGCAGTCTTCCTTTCCTTCCATGGGGTGGGGATGCCCCTCCTAGAAAGAATCCCAGTGCTAAAGGGGATGATTTCACCCATTTCTTCATTCAGCAGCTTTGTCTAAAAAATTGGGAAAAGGCTAGTTGGTATATTTCAAGGGAGCAAATAATTAGTTCTCTTAGAATCTCATTTTAGATTATAATTCTTAGTCTTGGAGCCAAACTATAGGAGCAGAAATTTCTATCTGTGGTGGGAGGGGCTCAGATTCAGCACACTAAAAAAAGGCCCTGCTTCTGAGGCATTTTTCCATGCATGAATCAAATTATTCCAGCTGGGTTTTACCAACACGTAGGCAATCAAAAATTACTTTAACTTGCTATTTTATTCTGTATTTACTAGTTTCTATAAATACTTTGATTGGTGTTCTTTTATATCAAGCTGGGGTGCATACAGGAAGAGCAGCAGCTGTCTGCAGCCATGGGTCACATGCGAGTCTCAGGTTTGTGGGGAGACAGACCTGCCACCCTCACCCTATCTATGGTGAACACATCTCCTGGCCACTCCGGTGCTAGGCTCAGGAGTGTGACCATGAGTCCTCCACTTGTCAGACCTATACAGAACACTTTTGACACCCTCCTTTCCCTCCTGATTAACAAGGCCCACCTGATTTTTCACAAAGGTCCCCCAATCCTGGCAAGGAAATAAAAATAAAATACCATTCAAAGCAGACACATGCAAGTGGCAGACAATTATGGCCAAGGCTGGTGCATCTGGAAGTGTCAACAAGAGCAGGAGAAAAAATTTAACATAAGGGGTTGGCCTTGGTGGCCTCTACCTCTGATAGATGATGATTTGATGAATGATACTTGTGCGCTGGGCCCCAGCAGATAACGCAGGCTTAAGGGGTGAAGTACCATGGAGGCAGATTCTGCCTCAGCAACAGAACCAATTTAACAAAGATTACGGTGGTCTCAAATGAATTGGGCTGCCTTGGGGGCAGCAAGTGCCCTGTCTCTGTGGTTTTTTCAAACATGGGGTGACCCTCAAGAGCAGCATGGAGAGAGGACTCAAAGCTCTGAAGAAGGTTAGATTTGGTGGCAGTTAATATTTTCTCTGAATCAGGAATCCCACAGCCTCTGCCTCGGGGACTCCAAATTTTCAAAGGAGGTTCATGTGCTCCTTCGCCTCTCTGCCTCATTTTCTATATGGTCACAACTCCTTCTCGCCATAGGTGCCAGAGACTCTACTCTTAGAGCAAGTACAAGAGCACATAAGCAGTAGGGAGACCTCAGAGTGGCATGAGGGAGAATACAAGATTCCCAGGGCACAAAAATGTAAAGGGCCTGGATATATGTATGCATGACATCTGAGGTACAGACTCTTTTCTCCTGGGGCTGCCGCAGAACAATCAGCCTCATCATGCAAATTATCTATTTGCTCCCCTTCTTCCTCCCAGAGATTTGTTCTCAAGCCACTGGAAGCTGGAAGTCTACAGGAGCCCTTGCCATGTGACAGTTGTTTTTACTTTGTCAGAAAAGATCTCCAAAGCCAGCGACAGCCTGCAGTCAGACCCAGGCTGTTGGAGCTGTGGGATCAGGTGATGGTGTGCGCCACCCAATGCTGGAAAGAAAGTGCCCACTGCCTCCCAATCAGCCTTCTCAAGTGAGCCTGGGCCTGCTCTCCACTCCAACCCTCTTCTAAGAGACAGCCCACAGTTCTTTCAATCCCTGGAGGGACCTCAGCTCCTACCTGCCCTACGAGATTATCAGTGGCACATGCCTGCCTGAGACATGGAACTGTACTTCAGCATGGCCCGATACGACTGCAATCTAGCTATCCTGGACACTCGCCTGATAAAAGAGGAATTCAACTTGGCCTATGCTCTGGGTTGAAGAGTGTCCCCCAAGATTCATATCTACCCAGAACCACAAAATGTAACCTTGTTGGGAAATAGGATTTGGGTAGATGTAACCAATTTAAGATGAGGCCACACTGGATTAGAACATGCCCTAAACCCCAAAATTGGTGCCCTTATAAGGAGAGGGAGATTTGGAGACACACATACATACACAGAGAGAAGATGGCCATGTGAGATGGAGGCAGAGACTGGAGTGATGCATCTACAAGCCAGAGGATATCAAGGAGTGCCGACAACAACCATGAGCTGGAAGAAGGAAGAAAGGATCCTCCTCTAGAGCCTTCAGAGGAAATATAAACCTACCAACACTTGGATTTCAGACTTCTGGCTTGCAGAACTGTGAAGGAAGAAATCTCCACTGTTTTAAGCCATCTAGTTCAGGGGTCCCCAACCCCAAGACTGCAGAACAGTACTGGTCCATATAGCACAACAGGAGGTGAGCATCAGGTGAAAGAGAAAAGCTTCATCTGTATTTGCAGCCACTCTACAGCACTAGCATCACCACTTCAGCTCCACCTCAGACCATCAGGCATTAGATTCTTATAAGAGCACTAGTCTCTGGTGCCAAAAAGGTTGGGGACTGCTGACCTAGTTTATAATACTTTGCTATAGTAGCCACAGGAAACTAATAGGGCCAGCCTGGCTGCCCTAGTTCCAGTGGGTTCTGGCCAGGCATCTGGGTCACTGGTTGCCAAGCCCCTTCTCCCTGTGGACTCTTGATTGATCCAGATTTCCATGTATTGAGCATTATTGCAAGGGGATCAGGCCCCATGACCGCATGGGAGCAGTCCCAGGGAAATGGAAGGACCCAAATCAGAAGCAAAAGTCTTCCTTCCCCTTTGGTTTTTAGAGGGCCACCATATGGGGCCCCATGTCCACCCCAATCCTCTGGCCCTTTGATACAGCCCTACCATCTGGACAATAGCTGGCTATCTTGACGGTGTCACTCTTGGAGAAAGTTGACAATCCCACATCAAAGGGAACTATCCCCAGTGAAGATCTGGAAGAACAGGTAAAAATCAGGGAGCCACACACCGCATCTGGTCTCTATAGCATTGCAAAAAAATGCGAATGAGTAGCCAATGTTTCAAAATTGAAAAAAATTTATATTAAAATATTTTCCCATTTATTTGCAAAATTAGAAAATCTGACCTCAGCAGCTGAAGCAGAGAAGCCAATGGCTCCTTTTAGATCTGAACATGGCTATCCAGATTTCCACAATCTCCAGCACCTCCTATTATTCTCTGATATTGAGGCCAGGTATCAGTTGCCATATAGCAATTCTTTTCACTTTGTCGGTATGGTATAGTGTTATTAACAGGAGCATGAAATATTTCTTGCACTCATGTCTCTATCAAAAGTGCAGAAAAGAGAGGACTATGTCTTTAAAGGAAAGTGGGGCAAACACATATCTTGGTGAAAGTGGAGAGTCTTCTCATTCGATTACTATGCAAAATATTTCTGCACCTAACACACAAAGCCTAAAACACTATTAAGGGGGACAAAATTTAAAAACCCAGCCTGCTCCTTCCCTTACATCACCTGCTCCATCCCTGTAGGAAGTTGACTTCGAAATTCCTACTGAAAAGACCAAAGGTTATTTGGGCATTTTCTCTTTCCCAAATTCCAGTGATATGGTCCTAACCAGGGTTTTCTCTAATCTCTCTTCAGGTGCCATCTTCTTCCATGGGACTTTCAGCAAAAACTTAATAAAGCTTGGAAGATGCCACTTCCTTTTTTTAGCAGCTTTTATGGTTATCACTGACTACAAGACAAAGCCCAATCCTCTTAGCTGTTGCCCTCCTCCCATGTAGCCTCACTCTTCAGCCGCCCCTACTTCTGCCAGCCCTATCTCACTAAGCATGTTCTCCCAAAACCACTGCCATGTTTACACTTTGTGCTTTTGACCAAGCTTTTCCTTCTACTTCAAATGCCTTTTTTGTTGTTGTTTTTTTAGAGTTGACATCCTGCTGACCTCATCAGCTCATCTGACTCAGAATTTTTAGGATGTCATGATAGATTCCCAAGAAGTCTCATTTTCATGGGGGCCTCTAAATCCCTTGAAATTTGACTTTGAGGACTTGGAGTATTTAATCATGCCACCTCAGAGGATTTACTGTGCTTTTCTAAAAATAGAAGTCCGTCAAAATTTGATCTGGCTTCTGCGAGCAGATCAAGGACTCACAGGAGGTAGGGCTTTCCTCCATGCATACAGCAAGGGCAATTGATGAGCGAGAACCCTGGGAGATCTTAAGTCAAACCCAGCACTGAGGACATTGGTTCTAGGACCGAATTCTCAGAAAACTATTTGTTATCCTATTTGAGGTTCTCAGAATTTTATAATCACTCAGAGATGAAACCACATCATTTCAGGAGTAATTACTTGAAGACAAAAATTTCTTGATCCTCAGAGGCAATAAAACTTCAGTGACCTGTGAAATGCAGACACAGCTGTGGGCAGTACAGCATCCTGGAGCACCAAGCAGACCAGGTCAAAGGTAACAAAACTGCAGAAACCTTATGGAAAAAGGAGGTGTCTATGTGCCCTAGAATTATCATCTAACCACCTGACACTCCCCTTCATACCATCTAACCTCTATCTGATAGCAAACTCCTACTCACCATCTATGTCCCAGTTAGAATACCCTCTCCTCTGGGAAGGCATCCCAGATGCATTTCCTTTTTCCTGTTCTCTCACTTGATTTTCATAGTGCTCCCAACTTACTGCAATAGGTAGCCCATCAAACTGTCCTTACCCTCAAACCTCTTGCCTCCACTACGGGCTTCACTTCCCCAATGGCTCACTCACATTTCTTGTTTTCTGTGCCAGAACACAAGACAGTTCTCAGTTTTTCTCTGCTTTGGACAAGGTACTTTGGACTTTCTGGAACAAACTTACCCCAACAAAGGCACATACTCAATTCCTTTTGTTCCATGCCCTACAGCTGTGGTCCATCTCAGCTGCCCACACACACAATTCTGAGTCCCAGAACTGCAGCCTGAGCACAGTCCCAAGGACCTTGGTTGCACAATGTGAGAAGGTAGACATCCCAGCAATTAGAGTCATTCACACCATGCTTCTACTGCTTGTTTGTCCTACATCTCATGTATAGTACCCTCTTGTATTTTTATTTGTCTGTCTCTCTTGTCAATCTGTGCTTCTCAGAGGCTGACACCCTATTTTATCTTTCTGCATCTCTCCAGACCTTCATGTGGGGCCTGAGACCTAACAAACAGATTGTGATAGATATTATTTGTACATCATATTTTCTTACTTTTTGTTTCTGACGCTCTTTACTGAGGAGAGGGTGTATCTCCCCATCCTCTGACTTTGAGTTTGGCTGTACAAATTACTTTAGCCAATGGAATATGAGTGAAAGTGACAGTGTGTCAGTTACAAGCTAAAGCTTTAAGCTCTTGCCAGCTATCTTGAAGTTCTGTCCTCCATTATAAAAAGACCATGTCCCAGGTAGCCATTGCATGTTTAACCTGGGTCTCAGAATGAATCCTTGTGGGGCACATGAACCCAAATTGAAGCCTAGACACAAATATAGCCCAGTTTAAACTGTAGCCAACTTCCAGATCTGTGGGTATGAAATAAACATTTCCAGTTTTAAATCACTTAGATTTGGAGATTATTTGTTACTCAGCATGATCACACAAAAACTAATACACAATCCCTAATGGCACTTTTGAGGGATAAATTAATGGGAAATAAATAAGCGAAAGTAAAAATTCATTCTCAAGAGAAGCAGCTCAGCCCCAAATATAGTTCACAATAACGCAGTGGTTCTCCAGATATGCTCCCCAGACCAGCAGCATCCACATCACCTGAGAACTTTGTAGAAATGTAAATTCTTGGGAATTTTCCTGGACTACCGAATTAGAAATTGTAGGGTTGGGACTCAACAATCTATGTTTTCACAAGCCCTGTAGATGATTCTGACACATGCTTAAGTTTGGGAACCATTTCAGTAATTGCTGAAATAGAATGGCTCCCTTCAATCTAGGAGCCACTTATTTCCTTAAATGCAAACACTCTAGAATTTTAAATGATAGAGTCAATTAACCAAATGCCTTGACCAACACAAATACCATCATCCCATTTAATCTACGGTGCCCTTAGGCATTCCACCCAGGCATAGAAACTTTCTAGTCAAGTAACTCTCAACTCTAGCTGCATAATAGAATCTCTTGGAAGCTTTTTAAAATTCCTGATGCCCAAGCCACATCCAGACCAATTAAAGAATGTCTTGTAGTGAGACCCAAGCATCACGATTTTTAAAAAGCTTTCCCAGTTATTTTAATGTGCAGCCAAAGTTGAGAATGACCTTTCTTTTCTAAGGGACCCAGGCTTGCCCAGCACTAGTTCCCATGCCACTGCCTGTTCTTATTCTCCACCATGCAAAGCAGTATGCATGACCTCCCTGCCCCGGCTCTCAAGAATCTAAAGATCTGTTAAAACTCACTGTAAGCCTCCTCTTTAGCTCCTGAAGACTCCTCCCTTGCTTAACTGTCTTAGGCAGAGTTCCCCAGAAGTGGACCTTGAGCTGAAAAATCCAGCACAAGCGACTTACGAAGGAAGGGCTCCCAGGAGAATACCAGTAGAGGAAGCCAGGAAGGCAAGAGGATAAACCAATTATGTGTGCCATATAGGGCCCAGCTATGCAGAGGGGAGATTCTCCTGCTAGACCCAAGGCAGGAGAGCTGGGTTTTCATAGTCCTGTGCCCAAAAATCAGTGGCTTAGCTAAGGACCACCCTATGGTGGAGTGAGGAATGTAAATGCCTAGGCTCTTCCAAGGTTTACATCTACATGAAAAGTGTCTCCAGCAGCCCAAGGACAGTCCTAAAAAAAGAATCACAGGTGCACTGGGTGCAAAACCACCTGAAGCTTAGGGAAAGGATGTGTAAAAATGATAACAGGGATCCAGGTTAGAGTTGCCAGATTTAGCAAATAAAAATATAGGATGCCCAGTTACATTTGAATTTCATATAGTCAATCTTCTTTTTTCTGTATAAGTATACCTCCATGAAACATTTTGGATGTATTTATGACAAAAACTCTTATTTGTGTATCTGAAGTTCAAATGTGCCTGGTCATCCTATATTTTATGGGGCATCCTTAGTCCAAACGTGACAATGTAGGCCTTTGCTTTGCTGCTCCTGTTTTCTAATTATGCTGTTGTGCATATGTGCTCTGAACCACTGGTATCACCTTGGGCCATGAGTTACAACATTTAGGAGTATTGGCCACTATGTCTTGGCTAGAGGCAAAGTTCTATACTGAGAAGACAGTGGGGCAACTGGTATTAAATGTTTTGTTGGCCCTTTTGGCACCTCTTCTGTGTTAGATTAGAGCTGTGAGGCTTATTCAGAGCCACTTACAATGACAGGGATAAAATGATGCCTGGGTGCCTAGTCTACTTGCCCTGCCTCAGAGATCAAGGAGCTAATGTCCTTCTTACAGCCTGGGTCTTTAGTCCTAAACCAGACTGTCACTTGATCAACTCGACCCTCTTATTAAGTATTTTGGATCTTTTCACCAGTCTTGAAATAATGAAAAGTGGAATCCAATAGTTCTGGAAGTTGTCCCGATGGCTGGCAGGTCCTGAAACAGGTTCAGATTGATTGATTGTGATTATAACCAGCAGGCTCCACCATGGGTGCCCCCGGCCCATGCATAATATAAAATATACAAACAGCAGACAGGGAATAAAGCCAAGACTGTGGCTCTTTACTTTGATTTGTGATCACATCCTTTGAAATCTTCTGTCTTAGAAGACTCCAAGAATGAATATGATCCTGCTTCATAGCCCTGGTTTCTCCCAGTGTCCCTAGACCTCTGGAGCTGAAGGGATAGATGCAAATAAATTATATGTGATGATTGAGATGTTGATGGGGGACAAAACAGAGGAAAAGGAGGAGAAGATAGTGAGCAATTGGATGCTTCTGCAAAATTAAGGTATAGATCACTATGTATGATCACATTCCAGATGTCTCACTCATAATCATTTTTTAATTAATTAAGACGTAGGTGAGATAGGAAATGCCACTTGATGGAAAACCTGGTTCTCTAATGACATTGCTAAGTCAGTGAATTACCCAACCCTGAGCACCGACTGGTCTTCTTAAAATGTAAGAGTATACATGTTTCTTATTATTAAAAAAAGAAGAAGAAAAAGAAAAGAAAAAGCCTCCTGAATGATTTTAAATGCTCTTAAAGTCTTGAGGCATTTTTAAAAGGTATTTCCATGGAGAAACTTTAGATATTTCATTTCAAGAGTGTAAACACTTGGAAATCACAGGATGTAACTAGGTTCTGGAATAAATTGGAAAGAAATCAAAGTCATAATTTTAAGCTGGGTTCACCCAAGAAGCAGCTTCTGGGAAATATGCCCCTTTCTGATTGAAAAGGGTGTGTAAGAAGGAACTCTTCTTTATGCCCTACCTTGGACATAATTAGGTAAGGATATGTCTGGGGCTGTAGCAGCCATTTTGTGATCATGAAGAGATAAGCTGAAGATCAAAAAGCAATATTCAGAGGATGGTGAAGAAGAATGGGAAGATTTTTAGTATTTAGTCACCTGTTAAAAAGCTGAATTAACCAATCCTAAAGTCATACTTCTTATTAGATGTTCTCATTATTAAACCACGTGTAGTTTCCTAACCTGTTACTTGAAGTCAAAAAAAATTTATATCACACTTGGAAAGCACCTGTTTTCTGATAACATCTATATCTAAAGAGCTCTCCATTCTCTGCAACGCCTTACTGTGGGGAGGAAGGTTGGGAAGGCCTGAACAAAATGTGGGAGGTGAGTGCCTCTTGAAAAACTGCTTGGAGGGAAAGCATGTTAGCCTAACAGATACTCTACTACTGTCAATATTTTTTACAGGACCTCCATACCACTAGCTCCTTAAACCACTGCATCATGATAATGAAGGCAACTTATTAAAAATACAGATGTCGAGGTTCTTTTATTTCTTCAGAATCAGAATCCTGGAGTCCACAAGCCATTCATTCCCACCAAAGAATTCATGAGTCTAATCAATGGTCAATGACTTTATATCATGCAGCCCCTGGTCTGGACCATCTGGTTGGCTCTCTCCATGCTTCTTTATCTCTTAAAGCACTACCCTCAGACACAAATAGATTTCTCTACTCCTCTCTTGAAGAGTAGTTTTCCCACCCCAATTCAGCTTCTATCCCAAAAGGCTTCTCAAGATGCTCTTTCACAAATATTGTCCACTCCCTAAGAAATGTGTCAATGATCATAAATTTATCTATCTTTATTCATTGGTAAAAAATAGCTATAATTGTCAAATATGGTCTGAATTCTGAAAAAGGTTCTGAATTTTTCATAAAATAGAAGTGCATACTCACAGAAATCCCCCTGAAGTGTCATGGCAGTTAATCTTATTTCCCTCTTGTGGATGAAATTTGGCCTGTGTTTGTACTATGTTTTCCAAATCAGTGACTTGGTCTCCCCCAGCCAACCACGTGATAGAATTCATCTGAAGCCAACCAAGACCTACTTCAGAGTATGGGAGAGAATTTTACAGGGCCAAATGTGCACAAGACCATGTAAAAAGAGCATCCAGCCTTTCCACCAGGGACAAAGACTTTGTTGTGCCACTTTTTTGGTGCTGACTGTCCAGTTCCCTATGAAAAAGAAAATGGAAAAAGGGGAGTGGTTCACTTTATACCAACTCCAATGCCCTTAGCTCGCCCTCCTACATTATAGGCCCAAAGCTAAAAACTATAATCCTCAGGAATCTCTATAGTTAGGGGTCAGGCACATGACTTGAGTACCACCAATCAGTCATAATCAGTAAGATTTGGACACAGATGTGAGCAATGTGAAGCATCAGACACATGATGCACAGATATCAGATCTTCTGGCAAGAATTATGAAAGAGGCATCTGGTTGGGATGGCCAAAGCAGAGCTTCAGGCACCCAGTCCTGAGGGTCAAAGGAGCTGACCTATAGGCAGAGGAGTCAGGAATGTTTCAACTAGAATATTTACTAGATGTTGTTGGGTGTTTCCTGCTAAGTTGTCCTGGATGCATGGCCCAGGCTCTAAAGCATCCAAGGCTGCTATGTCTTTGGCCCTCCTAGGGATTCTTTAGTTATTTAATATCTTCTTATAAATCCCTCTCTGCTTAAATACTTTGAAGCGGATGCTGTTGTTTGCCAGCAAGAACCTTGAGCAATTGAGAATGCAATTTAAATATTCCCCTAAATGAAAAAGAGAAAAAAAATAAATGTCTTCTTTTGATGCAAGAATTAAGAAATTCAGCATCGCCTGTACCCCAGAAAAAAAATCCTTGCACCAATTCAGCCACCCCATGTTTTTTGATTGGATCATTTAACCCATTTACATTTAAACTAATTGTTAATAGATATGTAGTTATTGCCATTTTATTATTCATATTTTAAATTTTTTCTTTTTCCTTCTTCTTAAAGAAATCCCTCTAACACTTTCTGTAATACTGGCTTGATAGTGATAAACTCCTTTAATTTTTCATTGTCTGGGTTGCTCTTTATCTGTCCCTCAATTCTAAATGATGGCTTTCCTGGGTACAGTAATCTTGGTTGTAAGTCCATGCTTTTCATCACTTTGAATATTTCATGCCAATCTCTCCAAGCCTTCAAAGCTGCTATTGGGAAATCAGCTGACAGTCTTATATGAGCTCCCTTGTAGGTAACTAACTGCTTTTCTCTTGCTGCTTTTAAGATACTCTCTTTGTCTTTAAGCTTTGTCATGTTAATTGTGTGTTTTGATGTAGGCCTCTTTGGATTCATCTTGCTTAGGATTCCCTGTGCTTCCTGGACTCATGTATTTTCTTTGCCTGGTTAGGGAAGTTTTTCATCATTATTTCTTCAAATAGGTTCCCAGTTTCTTGTTCTCTCTTCCTTCTGATATCCCTATGATGTGAATGTTGTTACGCTTGATGTTGTCCCAGAAGTCCCTTAAACTATCCTCATATTTTGGGGGGATTCTTTTTTCTTGATTTTTTGGACCCCGTTTACTTCATCTACTTCCACCTTCCTCCCCCACCCCACTAGTAACCACGAGTCTATAGTCCTCTGGCAACCACTGGTCTATTGTCCATGTCCATGAATCTCTATGTATTTGTCCTGTTCATTTGTTGCTTTTAGGTTCACATCCCACATATAAGTGATACCATGTGGTTTTCAACTTTTTCTGTCTGGTTTATTTTTCTTACCATGATTATCTCAAGGTCCATCCATGAGGATTCTTTTTTCTTGTTACTGTTCTGATTGGGTGTTTTCTGCTACCTTATCTTCTAAATTGCTGATTCAATCTTATATTTCATGTAATCTACTATTAATTACTCCTAACATATTTTTAATTTCAGTTATTGTATTCTTCATTTCTGACTGGTTCTTTATTATGTTTTCTATCTTCATTTTATATTTTCTATCTCTTTGTTAAAGTTCTCATTGAGTTTCTCGACTCTTGCCCTAAGTTCATTGAGCATCCTTATAACAAGTGTTTTGATCTCTGCATCTGATACACTGTTTGTCCCCATTTTTTTTAGTTCTTTTCCTGGAGCTTTGTTCCATTCTTTCATTTGGGACACATTTCTGTGTCTTCCCATTTTGGTTGCCTACTTGTGTTTGTTTCTATTTATTAGATAGTCCCCTGGTCTTACTAGAGTGGCCTTATATAGTAGGTCTGCTGTGGGGCCAAGTGGCAGTCTTCCCTGGTCATCTGAGCCTGGTGCTCCAGGTATGTTCCTTGTACGAGTTGTGTGTGGCTTCCTGTTATAGTCGAGCCTTGGTTGTTGTTTGGTCATCAATGGGAAAGATTGACCCTGAGGCTAATTGGTTGTGATGACTGGCCATGACCAGTGGAGGAGCTGTTGTGCAGGGGCTGAACCTGCAGAGCAGGATTCAATTTAGTAGAGCTCTGGGGCCTGCCCTAGCTGCCCTTTGGGTATGTCATCTTCAGATGTGACCTCTGGTGGTGCTTTAGCTCAGACTGAAGCCAGGCACTGGGCATGTATGTTGGGGCCTCCCAGGAAGGGCCCTGCTGCAGGCCACATTCTACTATAGCCTATGCCCTGACCAGTCCACCTGGCATGAGCCACCAAGCAATCCACAGATACCATCTATGCTTAGCTTGGAATTGCCTCCAGAGGCCAAATTGTAAACTTTGCCCAGCTGCCACTAGTTTTGGGCTTGAGGCTACTTAGTGAGAGGTACGGGGCACATGGAGGCCAGGTGTTACTTGTTTAGGGTTTATGAATGTTGAGAGATTTTAGGAAAGTCCGCATCATAAGCCAAGACAGACCATTGTATGAAAAAGCCACTGGAAGCACCTTCAGCGGACTGCAAGTTTGGAGGGACGGGGTCCTATAGAATCACCAGGGCAGGGTGACAAGTGTTAGCTAAGTTAATGGAGACCGAGATATGGTGCCTACCTGGGACTGCAAGTTGGGTGGGGAAGGGCTCAACAAAGGAACAGTGGCTTCTGCCAGCACTTCTATCTGGGAGGAAGCTGCCCCTCAAGCCCTTCCCCTGAAGCTAGACAAATCTGTTCCTCCCTGTATGTCCCCGGTGCCTTTCAAACAGCTGCCCCAGTGCTAATTGCTCAGAGCAAGTGAGTTCATCACCAAATAAGTCTGCACACTGGGCCTTTAAGTGGAATGTCTGCAACTCCAAGGGCCCCTCATCTCATTTAACCACAATTTCTGCTGGTTTTCACCACCAGAAGTTGGAGGGACTACTCTTCCAGGCTCTGGAACCCTGGGATGGAGAGCCTTGTATGGGACCAGGTTCTTTATTATGTTTTCTATCTCCATTTTATATTTCACTCCTAAGCCAGGACCTCTGCAGCCAAGATATTTCTCTCAATTCTCAACTGCCAGAAGCATGAGTAGGACCAGCCTATTTTGCATCTCCACCCCTCCTAACAGTCTCGAAGTTACCTCTTCTGTGCGTCCATAGTTGTGGGACTTCTGTTCAACTAGACTTTAGGCGATTCCCAATGATAGCTATTCTGTAGTTTAGTTGTAATTTTGATACAATTGTGAGAGGAAGCAAGCACAGAGTTTACCTACTCCACTATTTTGACTAGATCTCCCTTCAATTTATTGATGGTAGCTGTTCTGACACGTGTGGAGTAACATCTCATTGTGGTTTTAATTTGCATTTCTCTGATGATTAGTGATGTTGAGCATCTTTTCATATGCCTGTTGGCCATCTACATGTCCTCTTTGGAGAAATGTTTTTCAGGTCCTATGCTCATTTTTAATTGATCTGTTTGGCTTTTTGGTGTTGAGTTTTATGAACTCTTTATAAATTTTAGAAATTAACCCCTTTCAGAGGGATCATTGGTGAATATATTCTCTCATTCAGTAGGATGTCTTTTTGTTTTGTTTATGGTTTCCTTTGCAGTGCAAAAACTTTTTAAAGTGATGTAGTACCATTTGTTTATTTTTTCTTTTGTTCCCATTGTCTGAAGAGATATATAAAAAAAACATTACTAAGAGCAATGTCAGAGTTTACTGCCTATGTTTTCTTCTAGGAGTTTTTTTTTTTTTTTGGTTTCAGGTCTTACATTTAAGTCTTTAATCCATTCTGAGTTTATTCTTGTATATGGAGTAAGAAGGTGGCCTGTTTTCATTTTTTGCATGTATCTGTCCAATTTTTGCAACACCATTTATTTAATAGATTGTCTTTACCCCATTGTATATTCTTGCCTTCTCTGTCATAAATTAGATGACTATATAGGCATGGGTTTATTTCTGTTCCATTAACCTATGTATCTGTTTTTATGCTAGTACCATGGCGGTTTGATTACTATGGCCTAGTTGTATAGTTTGATATCAGGTAACATAACACCTCCAACTTTGTTCTTCTTTCTCAAGACTGTTGTGGCTATACAGGGCCTTTTACAGTGCCATATAAATTTTAGGATTATTGTAGTTTTGTAAAAATGTCTTTTGTATGTTTATAGGGATTGCATTGAATCTGTAGATTGTTTAGAGTAGAAACATTTCAACGATGTTAATTAACTCTTCCTATCCATGAGCACAGAATATGCTTCAATTTATTTGTATCTTTTTCACTTTCTTTTTTCAATTACTTATAATTTTCTGAGTACAAGTCTTTTACCTCCTTGGTTAATTTGATTCCTAGATATTTTATTGTTTTTGATGAAATTGTAATTAGGATTATTTTCTTAATTTCTCTTTCTGATAGTTCATTATCGGTGTACAAAAATACATCCAATTTCTGAATATTAATTTTGTATTCTGCTACTTTATTGAATTCATTTATTAGTTCTAATAGTATTTTTGTTGAAATCTTTAGTATTCTCTATATATAGAATCATGGCATCTGCAAATAATAACATTTTCTTTCTTTCTTTCCAATTTGGAAGCTTTTCATTTCTTTTTCTTGTCTAATTGCTGTGGCTAGGACTTTAAATACTATGTTGAATAAAAGTGGTGAAAGTGAACATCCTTGTCTTGTTCCTGATCTTAAGGAAAATGATTTTAGGTTTTCCCCATTGAGTATAACGTTAACTGTGTGTTTCTCATACATGGCCCTTCTTATGTTGAGGTATGTTTCTTCTATTACTACTTTCTTGAGAGTTTTTATCATAAATGGATGCTGGATTTTGTCACATACTTTTTCTGCATCTATTGACATAATCATAATTTTTATCTTGCAATTTGTTTGTGTGGTGCATCATGTTAATTAATTTCTAGATATTGTATCAACCTTGCATCCAAGGAATAAATATCACTTGATCACAAGTGTATGGACCTTTTAAATGTATTGCTTGTTTGCTAATATTTTGTTGAGAATTTTTGTACCTATGTTCATCAGGGATATTGGCCTATAATTTTCTTTTTTTGTAATGCCTTTTCTAATTTTGGAATCAGGGTAATGCTGGCCTCATAAAATGATATTTGGAGCCTTCCCTCCTCTTGAAATTTTTGGAATACTTTGAGAAAGATAGGTGTTAATTCTTCTTTGAATGTTCACCTGTGAGGCCATCTGCTCAAGGACTTTGGTTTATGTAAGTTTTTTGATTATTGATTCAATTTCACTTGTAGTAATAGGTCTGCTCAGATTATCTGTTTCTTCTTGATTCGGTATTGGAATATTATATATTTCTAGGAATGTATCAATTTCTTCTAGGTTGTCCTATTTGTTGGCATATAATTGCTTATATTATTTTCTTATAATCCTTTATATTTCTGTGGTCTCTTTCAATTCTGATATTATTTATTTGGGTCCTCTCTCTTTTTTTCTTGATGAGTCTGGTTAAAGTTTTGTCAATTTTGTCTTTCTTTTCAAAGAACCAGCTCTTGGTTTCATTGATCTTTTGCATTTTTTTAGACTCTATTTAATTTATTTCTGCTCTAATCTTTGTTATTTCCTTCCTTTTATTCAATTTTGGCTTTGTTTCTAGCTCTTTTATGTGTATGGTTAGGTTGTTTATTTCAGTTTTTTCTTGTTTCCTGAGGTAGGCCTGTATTGCTATGAATTACCCTCTTAGGATTGCTTTCTTTGTGTCCCATAGATTTTGAGTCATTGTGTTTTCATTTTCATTGGTACAATACCTTGAGAGGTATCGTTTAATTTCTTCCTTGATCTCATTGTTAACCCATTCATTGATTAGTAGCATGTTTTTTAGCTTTCATGTGTTTGTGTATTTTTTAGTATTTTTTCTTATAATTGATTTCTTGTTTCATACCCCCATGATTGGAGAAGACACTTGATATTATTTGAATCTTCTTAAATGCATTGATAATTGTTTTGTAGCCTAATGTATTCTATCTTAGAACATATTTCACGTACACTTGAAAAGAATGCATATTCTGCTGCTTTGTGGTGAAATGCTCTAAAAATATCAAAAAATCCATTTGGTCTAGTGTGTCATTTAAGGCCACTGTTTTCTTTTTGATTTTCTGTCTAGAAGAACTGTTCATAGGTGTTAATGGTGCGTTAAAGTCCCCTACTATGACAGTAATACTGTTGATCTCTCCCTTTATGTCCGTCCATATTTGCTTTATATATTCAGGTGTTCATATGTTGGGTGGATAAATGTTTACAAGGGTTATATCCTCTTGGCAAATTGTACCTTGTATCATTATGAAATGTCCTTCTTGCATCTTATTATAGCATTTCTTTTAAAGTCTATTTTGTCTAATATGATCATTGCTACCCCAGCTTTTTGTTCATTTCTATTTGCATGAAATGTTTTTCAATCCCTTTACTTTCAGTCTGTGTATGTCTTTCAATCAATCAGAAGTGGGTCTCTTGTAGACAGCGTATGTATGGTATTGTTTTCTTATCCATTCAGCCACCCTATGTGCTTTGATTGGTGCACTTAACCATTTACATTTAGAGTGATTATTGATAGGTATAAAGTTATTATCATCTTTTTATTCATATTTATATTCTTTTTTTACCCCCTTCTTCTTAAAGAAGTTCCTTTAACATTTCTTGTGATATTGGTTTGGTGGTGATAAACACTTTTAGCTTTTTCCTGTCTGGAAGGCTCTTTATCTATTCTTCAGTTTTAAATGATAGCCTGGCTGAGTAGAGTAGTCTTGGTTGTAGGTCCTTGCTTTTTATCATTTTGAATATTTCCTGCCAGTCCCTTCGAACCTTCAAAGTCTCTATTGAGAAATCAGCTAACAGTCTTATGGGAGCTCCCTTGTAACTACCTTGCTGCTTTTCTCTTGCTGCTTTTAGGATTCTCACTTTGTCTTTAAGCTTTGGCATTTTAATTATGATGTGTCTTGGTGTGGGCCTCCTTCAGTTCATCATATTTGAGACTCTCTGCATTTCCTGTACTTGTGTCCCTATTTCCTTCACCAGGTTAGGGAAGTTTTCAGTCATTATTTCTTGAAATAGGTTTTCATTTCCTTGCTCTGTCTCTCTCATCTCCTTCTGGTTACCCCTATGGTGTAAATGTTGATACAATTGATGTCCTAGAGGTCCCTCAAACTATCTTCATTTTTCATGCTTTTTCCTGTTCCAGTGGGTGTTTTTTTGCTATCATGTCCAAATTGCTGATTTAACCCTCTGCCTCATACGATCTGCTGTTAATTCTCTCTGGTGCTTTCTTGGTTTCAGTTACTATATTTTCCATTTCTGACAGGTTCCTTTTTATGGAGTCTATATCCTTTTTTATACTTAATATTACTTTGTCGAAGTTCTCACTAAATTCATTGAGAATCTTTATAACCAGTATTTTGAACTCTATATCTGATAGGTTCCTTGTCTCCATTTTGTTTAATTCTTTTTCTGGAGTTTAATTCTGTTCTTTCATTTAGAACATGTTTCTTTGTCTCCTCATTTTGGCTGCCTCCCTGTGTTTCTTTCTATGTATTAGGTGGACCTGCTGTATCTTCCAGTCTTGGCATGGTAGCCTTATATACTAGGTGCCCTGTGGAGCCCAATGTCACAGGCTCCCTATTCACTTGCATAGGGTGCTCCAGGAGTGTCTCTTGTGTTAGTTGGGTGTGCCCTCCTATTGTAGTTGAGCCTTGGTTGCTGTTGGCAACCAACCAGCCTGTGGGATTGACCTACAGACTGACTAGCTGTAAGGACTGGCCACACTCACAGTGTATGAGCTGCTGTGTGGGGACTGACCTTTATGGAGCGGGATTGTCCTCAGTGGGCTCTAGTGCCTGTTGAGACTACTCTTTGTATGTACCACTTGTGGGGCTAATCTGCTGGTGCTCTGTTGTGGTCTAAAGCTGGGCTCTGCGTGTGTTGGTTCTGGGTCCTTTGGGACAGGCTCCTGTGCAGGCCAAATTTAGCCATTACCTGTGGCCAGCCCTGGGCTACCAGGTCGGAGCTATAAAGCATTCTGTGGTTGGTTGCTGCCTGTGCTGGACCTGGAGGCATGTGGGAGAAGCCACACTGTGAATCAAGGCTGGCTGCTACTAGTACCAGGCCTGGGACAGCTCAGTAAAAGGCCCAGCACACCATAAGGCCTGCCACTACATATCAGCTGCTGATAGACTCAGCCTCTGAAAGAGCATTTGGCAGTGTCAAGTTGGGTCAGGCAGGGTCTCAGAAAGTCATGAAGGTGAGGTGAGTGGTATTCACCATTTTAATGAAGATTCAGGTTCGGTACTAGTGCTAAGCCTTGGGCCACTCAACAAAAAGCTCCGAGCACACCAAGGCCAGCCACCAGCCACCTGAAGCATGCAGACACTTAAGAGTTGTCCAAGAAAGATCGCAGCACAAACCAGGTCTGGCAGCATGCTGCCAAAGTGCCTCCAGTAGCATGCAAGCCAAGGCCAGCTGTTTGTTTTTGTCTAAATTTAAAATAGCAACAAATAACAGTTCTTTTCAAGATGCCAGAGTAGGTAAACACTGTGTTTGCCTTCTCTAATGACCACATAAAAATTACAACTAACCTACAGAGCAAACATCACCTGAAGTCTAGCTGAACACAAGTCCTATAACTAAGGATTATAGAAGAAGCCACAAAGAGATTGGTAGGAGAGGCAGAGACATGAAACAAGCTGGTCTCACACCTACATGTGGTGGTTGAGAATCAGGACTATCTCAGCTGTGGAGGTAACTCCAGAGGAACAAGGGGTCCCAGCCCTATGCCAGGTTCCCCAGCACAGATCACCAGTGCCGGGAAGAGAAGTCCATACAACTTCTAGCTATAAAAATCAGTGGAGACTGTGGTTGAGTGAGCAGAGTCTCATGCATTTCTTTTGAAGAGCCCACAAACCAACTTACTCAATGACAGACTCACCTGCTCTGAGCTCTGTCACCGGGGCAGCAGCTCAAAAGGCACCAGGGAAATACAGAGAGGAACTGAGTTGTCTGGGTTCATGGCAAGGACTAGAGGGCAGCTTTCTCCCAGACAAAAGTGCTGTCAGAGGCCATTGTCCCTCATTGAACCCTCCCCACTCTCAGTGTGCAGTCACAGGCAAGTATCATATCTGAGTCTCCATCAATTTGGCTAACCCACTTTGCCTTGCTGGGTGATTCCTTGAAACCCCACCCAACTGGCAACTGCCAGTGGCTTTTCCATACAAACAGCCTATCTTGGCTCATGCTGTGGACTTTCCTAAAATCTCCCAAAGGTTCACAAACCCAAAACAAGCATCATCTGGCCTCGGCATGCCCCAAACCTCTTCCTAAGCACCCCAAGCTTGTCACTAGCAGCAGCTGGCCTCAGTTCACAGCTTAGCCTCTAATAGGCATCTCTATGTCAAGTGCAGCTGGAGGACATCTGTGAATCACTTTGTGGCTCATATCTGGAGGCCCAGGGCAGAACACAGGCAGTGACTGAACTTGGCCAGAAAGTTCCAGAGATAGCACACCTGGTGGCCAGCTCCAGACTATGCCAAGAGCACCACTGGGTCACCTCCATGGGCAACACACCCAAAGGGTAGACTAAGCATGCACCAGAGCCCTGCTAAAGTGAATCCTCTGTACGGTCAGCCCCTGCACAACAGCTCTTCCACTGTAGTCACCAGCTAATCCTCACAATCAATCAGCCTGAGGGTCAATCCCTCCCGCTGATGTGCAAACAACACCAAGGCTCAATTACAACAGGAGGGCACATACAACCCACACACGGGACACAGCTGGAGCACCTTGCTCAGGTGACCAGGGAGATTGCCCTACTGGTCACCTACTACATAAGACACCTACTATATAAGGCCACTCTACTAAGACTGGGGGACATAGCAGCCTACCTAATACATAGAAACAAACACAGGGAGGCAGCCAAAATGGCGAGACAAAGAACCATGTCCCACATGAAAGACAGAACAAAGCACCAGAAAGAAAACTAAACAAAATAGAAACGATCAACTTATCAGATGCAGAGTTCAAAACACTGGTTATAGGAATGCTCAGTGATCTAAATTAAAACTTCAACAAAGAGAGGGTAAACATAATGAAGATTAAAACCATAAAAAAATAACCAGTCAGAAATAAATAATGCAATCACTGAAATAAAGACTACATTAGAGGGAATCAACAGTAACATTATGTGAAGCAGAGAATTGAATCAGAGATTTGGAAGATGAGGTAGCAGAAATCACCCAATTAGAACAGCAACAAGAAAAGAATCCAAAAAAATGAGAATAGATTAAGGGGCCTCTGGAACATTAGGAATACAAACATTTTCACCTTAGGAATACCAGAAGGAAAAGAGAGAGAATAAGGAACTTGAAACCTATTTGAAGAAATAATAATGGAACACTTCCCTAACCAGGTAAAGGAAATAGACATACAAGTCCAGGAACACAGGGAGCACCAAGCAAGATGAATTCAAAGAGGCCCACACCAAGGCACATCATAATTAAATTAAAATGCCAACGCTTAAAAATAGAGAATCTTAAAAGCAGCAAGAGAAAAGCAGTTAGTTACCTACAAGAGAGCTTGCATAAGACTGTCAGCTGATTTCTCAACAACAACTTTGCAGGCCAGGAGAGACTAGCATAAAATATTCAAAGTGATGAAAAGAAAAGACCTACAACCAAGACTACTCTACCCAGAAAAGCCATCATTTAAAATTAAGGGACAAATAAAGAGCAACGCAGACAACAAAAAGCTAAAGGAGTTTATCCTATCAAACCAGTATTACAGGAAGTGATAGAGAAACTTCTTTAAGAAGAAAAAGGAAAAAGAAAAAAATAAAAATATGAATAATAAAATGGCAATAACTACGTATCTATCAACAATTATTTTAAATGTAAGTGGGTTAAATGATCCAATCAAAAAACATGGGGTGGCTGAATGGATAAGAAAATAAGAACCTCATGTATGCTGCCTAAAAGAGACTCACTTCAAATTAAAAGACACAGACCAAAAGTAAAGGGATATAAAAAGATGTTTTATGGAAATGGAAACAAACAAATAAACAAAGCTGTGATAACAATACTTATACCAGACTGAACAGACTTTAAAGCAAAGGCTACAGCTAGAGACAAAAAGGACCCAGTAGTCCCACTTCTGGGTACTTATTAAAAGAAACCCAAAGCACTACTTTGAAAGGACATGTGAATCCATATAGTCATTGCAGCATTATTTACAATAGCCAAGATATGGAGGCATTCTAGATGTTCACCAATGGATGAATGGATAAAAAAGAGGTGGTACATATATACAATGGAGTATTATTCAGCTATATAAAGAATGAAATATTGCCATCTGTGTCAACATCGATAGACCTAGAGGGTATTGAGCTGAGTGCAGTAAGTTATACAGAGAAATACAAATATAACACAATTTTACCTATATGAGGAATCCAGAGAACAAGATAAACAAACAAAACAGAAACAAGCTCATAGATACAAAGAGCATTTTAATGATTGCTGAATTGGGTGAGTGAGGAGATGATCAAAGGGAAAGAGATATAAGAGGTAAAAATTGATAGTTAATAGTCATGGGGTTATAGAGTATAGTATGGGGAATGTAGTCAGTAGTATTGCAATAACACTGTATGGTGTCAGATGGGTACTGGATTTATTGGGGTGATGAATTTGTAAATTATATAAATGCCTAATCACTGTGTTGCACACCTGAAACTAATATAATATTGTATGTTAACTATAACTGAAAAAAATAAAAATATAAAAATTTTAGAGGAAGATGGAAGGCTAGTTAAAAGCAGGGTTCATCTCCTCCCAGGTCCACATTGAAATTACAAACAAATTATAAAATAGTCAACGTGGAGAATCACCTGAAGTCTAGCTGATCATAACACCTACATCTAATAATATAAAGGAGCTACATCAAAGCCAATCCAGCATAGGCAACAACCATCGGCAGACCTCTTTGTAGTTCTCAACAGGTAGCCCTGAGCAACCAAAAGCAGCAGACGACCTTGACCTATGGGAGAACCCACAATCAGTCAGCTCAATACCGTCTAGGTCTATCAGATGTGTTGGTTTTGTGGCCCCTTGGGAGGGGTTCTCCCATAGGTCAAGGTCCACAATGGAGGAACCCCTGACTAGTCCTTTTAGTGATACACACAAAGGGTGGTTGCAACAAGCCTGCTAGGGCAAATCCCACTCAGTGGGGCCAGCCCCCACACAGCAACTCTTACCCTGTGAGTGCAGCCTGTTCCCACAATCAGTCAGCCTGAGTATTAATCCCATCCACTGATCTGCTAACAACAATAAAAGCTTGGCGACAACAGAAGATAACAACAACGCATACAAAGATCACATCCAGAACTCCCAGTATGAGGAATCGGGGAGAGTGTACCACTGAGCCACACAGAACACTATCCACATTAGGCCATCTGGCCAAGGCTGAGAGGTAAAACAAATATTCCTGACACATATAAATGAACACAGAGAGGCTAATAAAATGAGAAAACAAAGAAACATGCCACGAATGAAACAACAGGAGAAAACTCCAGAAATAAACTAAATGAAGTGGAGGTAAGCAACCTACCAGAGACAGACTTCAAAATAATGGTTATAAGGATGCTCAACGAACTTATGGGGTGAATGGATGAGCACAGTGAGAATCTCAACACTGTAAAAAAGAACATAGACACCATAAAAAAGAACAAGACAAATGAGGAATACAATAACTGAAATGAAGAATACACTAGAAGGATTCAACAGTAGATTGGATGAAGCAGAAGATCAAATCAGCTATTTGGAAGATAAGGTAGTATAATATACAGAATTAGAACAACAAAAAAGAAAAAATTTAAATGAGGATAGTTTAAGAGACCTCTGGGACAACATAAAGCATTAAAATATGTGGAACATAGGAGTACCTGAAGGAGAAGAAAGAGAGCAAGGGAATGAGAATCTATTTGAAGAAATAATGACAGAAAACTTACCCTACCTGGCAAAGGAATTAGACATACAAGCCCAGGAAGCACGAAGAGTCCCGAACAAGGGAAATTCAAACAGACCTGCACCAAAACACATCATGACAAAAATGCCAAAGGTCAAAGACAAAGAGAGAATCTTAAAAACAGCAAGAGAAAGAAAGCTAGTTACTTACAAGGGTACTCCCATAAGAATGTCTATTGACTTTTCAATGGAAACTTTGCAGGCCAGAAGGGAATGGAAACAAATACTGAAAGTTATGAAAAACAAGAATCTACAACCACAAAAACTCTACCCAGTAAGGCTTTTGATTAAAGTGGAGGGCGAGATAAAGAGCTTCTCAAACAGGAAAAATCTTAAAGAATTCATCACCAACCAGCCAGCATTATAAGAAATGTTAAAGGGTCTTCTGTAAAAAGAGAAGAGGTAAAAAAGAAAATAGAAATAACAAATATGAATAATAAAATGGCAGTAAAATGTACCCAGCAGTAATCACTTTAGATGTAAATGGATTAAATGCTCCAATCGAAAGATATAGGGTAACCTAATAGATAAGAAAACAAGACCCATGCATATGCTGTCAACAAGAGACCCTCTTAAGATCAAATGACACTCACTGACTGAAAGTAAAGGGATAGAAAAAGATATTTCATGCAAACGGAAATGGAAAAAAAAGCCAGGTTAGCAACACTTATCAGATAAAATAGATGTTAAAACAAAGTCTATAACAAGAGACAAAAAAGGGCATTACATAATTATAAAAGGATCGATAAATCAAGAGGACATAACCCTAGTAAACATATATGCACCCAACTTTGGAGCATCTACATACATAAAACAATTATTGACTGACATAAAGGAGAGATCAATAGTAATACATTCATAGTAGGAGACTTTAACACCCCATTGACACCAATGGATGGATCTTCCAGGCAAAGAATTAACAAGGAAACAATGGGTCTAAAAGACATGCTAGAACAAATGGTCTTAATAGATATTTTCAGAGCATTTTACCCCAAAGCAGAAAAATATACACTCTTCTCAAGTGCACATGGAACATTCTCAAGGATAGACTACATGTTAGGACACAAATCAAGTCTCAATAAATTTAAAAACATTGAAATCTTGTCAACCGTCTTCTTTGATCACAATGGTATGAAACTAGATATTAACTACAAGAAAAAACTGTAAAATACACAAACACATGGAGGTTAAATAACATGCTACTAAACAATGAATGGGTTATTAATGAGATCAAGGAAGAAATCAAAAGATATCTAGCGACAAACGAAAATGAAAACGCAATGACTCAAAATTTATGGGACTCAGTGAAAGCAGTCCTAAGAGGGAAATTCATAGCAATATGGGCAAGCTGAAATAAACAATCTAACCTTACAATTAAAAGAACTAGAAAAATAACAGCAAACAAAGCCCAAAGTCAATAGAAGGAAGGAAATAATAAAGATCAGAGTGGAAATAAATGAAATAGAGTCTAGAAAATCAATACAAAATATTAATGAAATCAAGAGCTGGTTCTTTGAAAGGGTAAAGAAAATTCACCGACCCTTAGCCAGACTCAAGGAAAAAAGAGAGGGTTCAAATAAATAAAATGAGAAATGAAAGAGGAGCAATAACCAAAGACTCCACAGAAATACAAAAGATCAGAGGAAAATGCCATGAGCAATTATATGCTTATAAATTGGACAAACTTAAAGAAATGAACACGTTCCTAGAAACATACTATCTCCCAAGACTGAGTCAAGAAGAAACAGAGAATTTGAACCAACCAATTACCACCAATGAAATAGAATCAGTAATCAAAAACCTCCCAGAAAACAAAAGTCCTGGACCAGATGGCTTCATAGGTGAATTTTACCAAACATTCAAAGAAAAATTGTCACCTATTCTTCTCAAACCATTCCCAAAAATTCAAGAAGAGGGAAGACTCTCTAACTCCTTTTATGAGAAGAAAAGTATAGGCCAATATCTTATAAACATTGATGCAAAAATCCTCAAGAAAATATTAACAAGCTGAATTCAGAAATACATTAAAAATATCATACACCATGATCAAGTTGGATTTATTCCTGGGATGTAAGGTTGGTGCAATATCCCCAAATCAATTAATGTGATATACCATATTAACAAATTTAAAGATAAAAAACATGATCATATCAATAGATGTAGAAAAAAATCATTCAACAAAATTCAGCATTCATTTATGATAAAGACTCAGCAAAGTGGGAATAGAGGGAACATACTTCAACATATAAAGGCCATATGTGACAAAACAACAGCTAACATCATACTCAATGGGGAAAGACTAAAAGCATTTTCCTTAACCTCAGGAACAGGACAAGGATGCCTACTTTCACCACTCCTCTTCAACAATGTATTGGAAGTCTTAGCCGCAGCAATAAGACAAAAAAAAGAGCAATAAAAGGCATCCAAATTGGAAAGGAAGTAACACTTTCATTATTTGCCGATGACATGATACTATATAGAGAGAACCCTAAAGATTCCACCAAAAAAAAACTGTTAGAACTTATCAATGAATTCAGTAAAGTAGCAGGTTACAAAATAAATATTCAGAAGTCAGTGGCATATTTACATTAATGATGAACTTTCAGAAAGAGAAATTTAGAAAACAATCCCATTAACAATTGCATCAAAAACTATAGACTACCTGGGAATCAAATTAACCAAGAAGGTAAAAGACCTGTTTTCAGAAAATTATAAGTCATTGAAAAAACAAATTGAAGAAGATACAAATAAATGGAAGCATATACAGTGTTCATGGATAAGAAGAATCAACATTGTTAAAATGCCCATACTATCCAAAGCAATTTATAAATTTAATGCAATCCCTATCAAAGTACCAATGGCATTTTTTAAAGAACTAGAACAAATAATCCTAAAATTTATATGGAGCCATAAAGAGAAAACCAAATAGCTGCAGCAATCTTGAGAAAGAAGAACAAAGTTGTAGGTATCACAGTACATGATATCAAACTATATAACAAGGGTACAGTAGTCAAAACAGCATGGTACTGGCATAAAACAGATACATTGATCAATGGAACAGAATAGAGAGTACAGAAATAAATCCACGCCTATAGGCTCACTTAATATATGACAAATGAAGTAAGAATATACAATGAGGTAAACACAGTCTCTTCATTAAACGGTGTTGGAAAAATTGGACAGATACATGCAAAAAAAAAGGAAGAAGCTAGACCACCTTCCTACACTGTATAGAAGAATAGACTCAAAGTGGATTACAGACTTAAATGTAAGACCCAAAACCATAAAACTTCTAGAAGAAAACATTGGCAGTAAACTCTCTGATATTACTAACAGAAATTTCTTTTCAGATATATCTCCTTGAGCAAGGGAAACAAAAGAAAAAATAAACAAATAGGACTACATCAAACTAAAATTTTTTGTACAGCAAAGGAAACCATCGACAAAACAAAAAGGCAACGACTGAAGATATTCATTAATGGTACATCTGATAAGGGGTTAATACCCAAAATATATAAAGAACTTACACAAGTCAACAACAACAAAAAACACAAACAATCCAATTAAAAAATGGGCAGAAGACCTGAACAGATACTTCTCCAAAGAGGAAATACAGATGGCTAATAGACATCTGAAAAGATGCTCAAGGTCACTAATCATCAGAGAAATGTAAATTAAAACCACCATGAGATATCACCTCACACCTGTCAGAATGATTATCATCAATAAATCAAAAAAACAAGTGTTGGTGATGATGCGGAGAAAAAGGAACCCTCATACATTGTTAGGATTGCAAATTGGTACAGCTGCTATGGAAAAAGATATGGAAGTTTTTCAAAATATTTAAAATGGATGTACTTTTTGACCTAGCAATTGCACTTCTGGATATTTACCCAAAGAAAACCAAAACAATAATTCTTAAAGATCTATGCACTCCAATATTCGTGGCAGCACAATTTACAATAGCGAAGATATGGAAGCAATCTAAATGCCCATCAATAGACCATTGGATAAAGAAATCATGGTTCATATATACAATAGAATATTACTCAGCCATTAACAAACATGAAATCCTACCATTTGCAATGACATGGATAGACCTAGAGGTTATTATGCTGAGTGAAATAAGTCAGACAGAAAGATAAATACCATATGATTTCATTTATATGTGGAATCTAAAGAACAGAAAGAACAAACTAATCAAAACAGACTCACAAATATAGTGGACAATTTGGTGACAGACAAAGGGGAGAGGCGTTGGGGGGGCTGGGAGAATGGGATGAAGGATTAAAGAAGTACAAATTAGTAGTTGATAGTTGGTCACAGGGATGGAGATCATGGCATAGGGAATGCAGTTAGCATTAATATGATAGCTAAGTGGAGGGCCAGGAGAGGGAGGGAGCAATTGTGGAGCTCATTTTATGAACTATATAGATGTCTACCCAATGTACTGTATACTTGAAACTAATTTAAATAAATAAATTTTCAAAAAAAATTATGATGAAAACTGTCATGGGAATGTAAAGTACAGCATAGATAATATAGTCAATAATATTGTAATAACTATGAATGATGTCCGATGGGCACTAGATTTATCAGGGTGATCACTTTATAAATTATATAGATGTTTAATCACAATGTTGTACACCTGAAACTTATATAATGTATGTCAACTGTAATTGAAAAAATAAATTTTTTTTTAAATTTTAAAATGATAGAAGAAAAATAATAGTCACAAAGTGTAGAGAAGTCCCCAGCCACTGGGAGTAATCATAGTGCAAACCATAGTGATTACCAGCAGTATGAGGTGAAAGCCTCATGTAAGCCAATTTCTGGTATTCTATTGAGACCCTGGGCTCGACAGGCTCAGCTAGAACAATCTTGGACTTCTAATACCCATACTCACAGGACGGACAAGGAAGCAACTGCATAGAGAGAACAAATGCCGTTTCCTTCATTTCTTTGAAACCAGGATCCTAGAATCCACATACTATTCATGCTCTCCAAAAACTTCATTAGTTTAATAGTTTCTGATGACTTTACATCATGCATCCTCTGGTTTGTATCATCTAGTTGGCTCTGGTATATACGATAAAAGCTATGATCATAAAACATCAGTTAAGGGATGAACCTGTCACAATGGAGTACAAAGGATTACTGTCTATTTTTCCCATTTTATCCCACCAATTCCAGGTCAGAGTTCTTGCTCCCTGGCTCATAACTCCCCACTCACTTCACCCAACCAATCCTTCACTAAGAAAAGAAAAATTCTTGGGCCCTCAATTAGGGCTGTAGATGCAGAAGTTGTATAGACCTGGGTTGAATCCTGACCAGGGCCAGGGTGAGGTAAACAAGGTACTTGGGTACAAAATTTAAAGACTGGTACTTGCCTGACCCTGAGAGTGAGGGTCTATTTTCATTTTATGCCTTAAGTGCTTCACTTGCCTCACCCTTGTCCAGACCCTCATCCTGACTGTTACTAGTTGTATATCTTGGTCGAGTTGCTTAAGTTATCTAATCCACTGTTTCTCCATCTTGAAAATGGAAATAATATTACTGCCTACTTCAAAGGTACTAATCATATAAAGTGGTAGCATCACTGGATTTATAGCAAGTGCTCAATCAAGTATAACTTGTTATAATTAAACCCGAACCAGTTTGATGTTTGGTAACAGTGTGATTGTTGGAAACTTGATGACTCTGAGCAAAAGTTACTGAAACCCATCTCTCTTCCCTCTCTTATCCCACCAATGCTGCTCCACCTAGTCACATGGTGGTCCCATCTAGTCACATGATGATCTCTATTTTTGTCATTCCCTGGACAACCCAGTTTGAGGATCAATAATAATCTTGACCTTGGATAACTTTGGCTATAATGGACATGGTGCAGCCCACCTTCACAACTCAGAATCTCACCTCTAACACTCTCAAGATCAGTCTCAAAGTCTGCTTGAAGCAGCTGTTCTACCAGCCTTGGGTGGGGGATGAGTCAAAAAAAATCAACAAGATGACCCCCAAGGTCCTATTCACCTGAAAAGACAGAAGGAGATCTACAGATACAGATGGATGAAATAACTCAGAGCTTTGGAGACATATTCCAGAATAGACTAGGGTTTTCTCCCCAGATGGAGTAAAAGACTAAGTAAGCCCCCTCATCCTCTTCAAAAGTGGAGTCTCATTCATTTCCTTAGTAGAGGAGATGACAGTAATGTTTACACAATCTTGGAGCTATCTCTCTTTCCTCTCTTTTCCTCTCCTCTCCTATCGTGTTTTCATGAAATCTATGTGGTATCAACAAAATGAATGATATGAGCTAGAATATTTTTTCGCTTTTAAATATGAAGAATTTGAAACCTACAAAAATAGATATAATTATATAATAAACCCTCATTTACCCATCACACAACTCCAACAATTATTAATTCATGATCGATCTTCTTTCAGATCCTCATTTACTTCTCTTATTCTTCTATTATTTTAAAGCAAACCCAGACTTTGTATCATTTCATTCATAAACATTTCAGTGTGCATCTCTAAAGATACTCTCTGTTTAACATAGCCATAATTGTATTACTGCACCTCAAAGTTAACAAAAATTTCTTAACACCATCAAATATACAGTATTCAGATTTCCAATAGTCTCAAAAATGCCATAAAATAACAATGACACATATTTTGTTTTGAATCCAGATCCAAATAGGCTTAAGACTTTTAATTCATCTTTACTGTTATTTTTTTTCTCCTCTCATGGCCACCTCTCTGGGGATGATTATATCATAGATCTAAAATTCCTACCCCAAATATACACATGTTTCACTTTGCTGATACCACATAAAGTCCATGAATATAAGATGGGGGAATCAGGAGGGACTTAGCATTCACTTCTAATTGGAGCCCATCAGACTGCTATGTGCTGGGGTTCAAATTGCCGACATACCATAAATTCACAAGATTCTCAGCAGGGGATGGGAGGCTGGGACCCTTTTGATTGCAACCTCTCAGGGAACATTGTGTTCTCAGGTTCTCTCCCCTTTGTTAATTCAGCATCTATTCTGCCAGCACAGGGAGGTATAGGGGACAGATTTGTTTTCAGAATGGACTCCCTCTCCTTCCAAAGTAGTTTCATGGCTCCATCAATCCCCACAAAGTCCTCGACCTCCCCTAGACACCCATGCTCAACCATCCCAATCATTAGCTGCTCACACACATGGTTGACTGTTTCGTGATGGTCAGCCAAGGCCACAGAAGATGACTTGAGTGCTCAAGCAACTACCTTGATAGGAATGTGTTGAGGGAGGGCTGGCAGAAGGAATGGGGATGTCTCTGGTGCTGCAGCACCTCCAAGGAGATACTGTGACTGTAGAAAAGACATCCTCCCACCTGTCTTCCCACATCCAAACCTAGTCATTGCCACACCTGAGCTTTATATGAAAGCACTTCAGGCAACTGGCCCCTTTCTAGACACTGGAGCCCTCCAGAACGGTACAAGCCAGCCAAAGCCTTGCTTCTCAAAGTGTGGTCCATGGACAATCAGCACTGGTTGTTTGTTGAAAATGCAAAATCTCAGCCCCTCCCCCAACCCAACTGAATTAGAAACTACATGTTAACAAGATCCCCAGGGGATTTATGTGCATGTTACTTTGAGAAGCATGAAAGCAAGAACAAGTTTCTGAGGAAGGAATGAAGTCTGGGAGCTTGAGAGCTAGGACCATTTTCCTATATATACATGCATTACACAAAGCTTCTCATGAGGGCCTCTGCTTCTTACAATTGTCAAGGCGGAGCCCAGGAGAATTGGCAACCTTGTAATCAGGACTAATCGGTCTCAAAATGGAAAATGAGGTTCTTCTCTGCTTGTGCCCAAGGGCAGGGTCCCAGGAGCCCTCTCTTAACTCCCACCAGTGCCCTCAGAGATCTCTTTTCAGGGAGAACTTGTTTTTAAATGAGAGTCAATGGACCAGGTCGCGAAGCTGTCAGACGCAGAAATTTCTGGTGCTCATGGCTGTTGTAATTAAAATCATCCAAGTTGACTAAATTGGCCAAAAAGGAACCAGGCCCACATGATTGCCATTCAAAGGGGAGCAAAATAGCTCCTAATTTGTTAATTAAAAATATGAATGCATTCCACACAGAATGGCTGTGTGTTAAATTCTATTCAGATACCATTAGAAAACAAATAAGCTCCGGGCTTTGATTAGAGGAACTTGGTTCCCCCAAATCTGTGTGGATTTAGTTGGGCTCTTTTCAGAGAACAAATTCAGAGCTTGCAAAGACCTTGCAGAGAAGTCAAATTCCTGGGGAGTCTTCTCTAGTAAATCAATTTGGTAATTAGAATACCACGCCAGCAGATTAGATTTGCTCTCTATTTCTTCATCATACTGATGAGGCTGGTTCAAAGAATATATATTTCCAGGGAAATGGTTGAGACAGTCTCTGCCTGTTCCAAAATTCATCCACAATGGAAACTGATGGCTTGAAGGCAGGAGGGAAGGAAGAAACAGGCAAAAGAAAACTGAGTTATGGAAGAGGATAGGGGTAGAGGCCATGCCTGATACTTACTCAATCTGCCCCTTTCTGTCACCAGTTTTGAATTCCTGGCTCTGCCACTAAGCAGCCATGGGTCAGCCTGGTGAGCCTCAGTTTTTCTCCAAGAATAAAAGGTGGGTTGCATGCTCTCTGAGGGCCCTGCCAACACTAATGTCCTGCCATTCCTCAGGCCTTGAGTGTCCCCAAGGCTGCCTATCTTAAGCTCTCCACCATCAAATAGTCTGGATTCTCAAGTGGGCTCATTGGGGCCCAATGCTCTGAGGCCGGTTCAGATTGCTTATAGCCTGAGGCTGGATTTGAAAGGCTCTCTCTAGAGGAGCTGGGTTAATTTCCTCTGCCTCCATGGGATTTGTGCTTTACTGGGCCCCAAGGTTTTCTCTAGTAAACTGCAGAGCCGTATGGCACTTACTTCTTTCTGTCACCCGGCCTGCCTCTTTCCCCTCCATCTTCAATGGCTGGATTCTGCTTCTCATGTTGCCCACCTCATAGCTTATATACATGTGTCTTGGGGACATAGGGACCATGTTTGAGACCCAGCCCACCATGGAAATCTGGCCTGACCAAAGGCCACATGGCCTGGCACATTGGACTACATGCTGTGTTTGTGCTTTTAGCCCACTACAAGCATTTATAATGATGCAGTTCACCAAGTTCTCACGAGTGAAAAACTGCACAGGGCCTTTGATCTCACTCCCCACCCCTGGACAGGGGCCAGTAACGCCTTCTCAGGGGGGATGCAGCCTACCCAGGGCATCGCCTGCCTCCGAAGGCCACCCGAGCAGCAGGTTGGCATTTTCAGCAGGTCAGTGTCTGTGGGGAGCATTTTTCTAAAACAGCAGCAGCTCAGGGTTGTGTCTGGATGTATTTATTTTATAGACTCGCTGGTGTTCTTTCAAGGTATGGAAGCTGTGGCTTTGCCTTTATTAGAATGAATCATTTTAACACCGTTTAAAATGAGTCGCCAGAAATGCGCTGTCTATATGTCTGCTTTTATTCACCAAGAGAGAAGCTAGGGAACATAGAGGTCAAGGGAATAGACTTGAAGTCAGGTTGATGGGGTTCAAACTGCAGCTCCACCACTTACTGTGACCCTAGGCAAGTACTTAATATGGCAGATGCTTCCAGTTCCTTTGCTTGCACGCACTTGGCACTCACCATTCCCATGCAAGCTGGCAGCTCCTTACTGCAAGAACCTGCAAGAAGCCTGAGGGTTTTCTCTGGCTACAGAAGCAAATATCATTTTCTACAGGGTAGAACAAAGGTGCCAAGAAAGTCAACTCCCCAGAGCAATCTTCAGCCAATGAGATCAGGAGTTAGAAGACAAATCCCTTAGCTCACTTGTCCTTAGGTGGGACGACTCTGAGGTGAGTTCTACAGTCTCCCAGAGTTCCCCAGGAGGATTGGGTCCCAGTTGCTCACAGCTGCCACCTTCTTATTACTGCTTTCACTCCTTGCCTCCTCTTCTTCATGACGACTTCTGCAATCATCACTTTTCATTTACCACTTGCATTCAAATCTCTGCTCAGGGTCTGATTCTGAAAGAGGCTCAACCTAAATCACTTAACTTTCGAGTTTAGCTACCTGTGAAATTTGGGTAATAACAGCACCTTCCTCATAGGAATCACATTGAGAACTGAGTGAGGTGAGGCATGTAAAGCACTTAGCACAGTGCTTGGCACATAGCAAGCACTCTGTAAGTTTGAGAAATTAATATTATTAGATAATAGACTTAATAATCTAAAGACTTCTCCTTTCCATTCTTAGAGTCCTCCCCTCTCAGTCCTCACCAATTCATGAGATCTTGTTCTTTTATTCATTTATACCACACACACACACACACACACACACACACACACACACACACTCCCCCCAAAAAACCCCACAAAAACAGATCTTTAGGTGACTTAGACAACATTATAGTGTTCAGCTCATTCTTTTGGCTTGGCACTTATTTTGAGGGGCCATTTTATGAGTCCAAATAATGAGATAGAAAGTTCTCTGGATGCTACATACTTTCGCTATAGCTCCCTAGCACCCCCAAGCCTGCACCTCTGGGTATGGGTGCATGAAGACCACCACTCTCATTTCTTCACTAGAAGAATGGAGAACTGCTATTTGCCGAAACTGTGAGAAAGCCAAGGTCTGCTTCTTAATGCTTCTGTGTCACACATCTCCCCAGAAGCCAGAAGAGTCCTGGACACCAGGGAAATAGAATCCATGAAGAGTCATGCTAAGTTCTGTGGAACCTCAGCAGAATTCTAGAACTTGACTTCCTCCTCATCAAACTAAACAAAACAAGCCAGCTTTAGTGTGCACACCACACACACACACACACACACACACACACACCTCTATTTCTCCCAACCATTGATCACCAACCTCAGCAGAGCTCTTGCTCACACAGTTTGGAGGGTGTTTAGTTATCTATTACTGCATAACAAACCATCACAAACCTTAGTGGCTTAAAACATCCACAATTGATTATTTCTCTCAGGATTCTGTGGGTGGACTGGAAAGATTTTCTGTCAATCCAGGTCACTCATGCAGCTGCAAATATCTAGAGGCTCAAACAGAGCTGGAATGTCCAAGATGGCTTCACTCATAGTTGTATTAGTTGTCACTGGCCGTTAGCAGGGTAATCATGGTTCTCTCCCACATAGGCTATCCACATACTAGCTTGGGATTCCTCACAGGATGGTTACTGGGTACCAAATGGAAGAATTCCAAGAGGACAAACTCCAATGTGGAAGTGCTCATTAAGCCTCTGCTTGTATGATGCTTGCTCATGTCCCTCTGGCCAAAGCAAGTCATGTGGATAAGCCTGCAGAATCAATGTAGCAAAGGACTACACAAAAACATGAATACTCAGATCTGTGTTCATTGGGGGGCCACCAATGTAACAAGTTACCCCAGAGGTCTCCCCTTTGTAAAGCCTCTTTAATCAATCACATACGCTGCATCAATCTCCCAGGATATATAATCAAAGCAACCAGGGTGTTCCATCATCATCTCATCATCATCAATCCATGTATCTTTACCCTGATGAGGTTGACTCACTCACCCAAACACATTAGGTGAAAAACCCACTCAGTTACTGGATCCATTGGGATTCTTTTGGTTGAAAGTCACAAAAACTCAATTCAAACTATAAAACAGTGAATTTATTGGTTCATGAAACTAAAAGTCCAGGCAGTTAGTTTCAGGCATGCCTGGCTCTAGGCATTCAAAGGACATCATTAGTATTTTTTTTCTCTGTACATTCCCATTTATTTGTTCTGTTCTCCTCTGTGTTGACTTCATTGTCAGGAAAGTTTCTCTGGAATTGTGGTAAAGATGCCCCATTGGCAAGTCCAGGCTTGCATTCTACTACCTTAGAAATTCCAGCAGAAAGAGAGCTTCACTTTTCAAATATTTCCAACCCATGTTCCAGAATTAGGTCTCATTGGCCAGGCTTGTGTCACATATTTATCTCTGTGTGACTAGTGGTTGGCTTCAGCTGATGGGTCAAACCCGAGTTGTGTGCTCAGCCTTCGAGTTAAGGATATGGGCATCTACCCCGCCAAAACTCTATGCACCGAAATGATAGAAAGCTATTGTATTGATCACAATTCTCCAGAGAAACAGAACCAATAAGATGTGTATGTATATACACAGAGAGATTTATTTTAAGGAATTGGCTCATGCAAATATGGAGGCTGGCAAGCCCAAAATATACAGGGTGGGCTGGCAGGCTGGAGACCCAGAGAAGAACTAATGTTGCAGTTCCAGTCCAAAGGCCACATACTGGAGAATTCCTTCTTGCTCAGGGAAGGTCCATTTTTTTGTTCTTTTCAGGCTTTAACTGGCTGGATGAGGCCCACCCACACTATATAGAACAATCCTCTCTACTCGAAGTTCACAAATTTAAATGTTAATGTCATCCAAAAACATCCTCAAAGAAACATCCAGAATAATGTTTGACCACAGATCTGGGCACCATGGTCCAGCCAAGTTAATATCTACAGTTAACCATCACTGGTAGTTTCTCAAATGACTATTGAGATGCTATTACTAGATAAAGGGGTGGCAAAAACACAAACATCCACTAGAGTTATAAAATAAATAATTGGGCTCAACAAATCCAACTTCTAGGTGCCTAGGGAACAATTACCCAGGTCTCCCCTCAGTTTCCCTTCTAGGTGCTCATTCCTGCTGCCGTTCTTGACCATTTCAGTGCTCAAAGATAGTCTTTTTACAGGATAAGATATAAGGCAAAGCTCAAGTCAGTAAATCTTCCTATTTGCTACTAACCCTGATTCAAAGTTCTATAAAGACAAAAGTAAACAACTATTTAATATGAATGGTAAGTAATTCTTTTGGTATAATTAATAATAATAATAATAATGTCATCATCTGGTAACTCTGCATATGTTATCTAGTCATTTTATTGGCCATTAGTTATCAAAAATTAATTATTTCCAGGATGACACTTGCCTTATTTCGAACAATGGTGAAGAAAAGAATGTAGTCATGCATCACTTAACGATGGGGATACATTCTGAGAAATGCAGTTAGGAGATTTTGTCATTGTTCAAACATCACCAGAATGCACTTACACAAATCTCGGTGCTCTAGTCTACTACACACCTAGACTGTATGGTATAACCTATTGTTCCTAAGTTACAAACCTGTACAGCATTTTACTGTACTGAATACTCTAAGAAACTGTAACACAATGGTATTTGTATACCTAAACATATTAAACATAGAAAAAGTACATTAAAGATATGGTATCAAAGATAAAAATGGCACTCCTTATAGGGCATTCAGCGTGAATGAAACTTGCAAGACTGGAAGTAGCTCTGGGTGAGTCAGTGAGTGAGTGGTAAGTGAATGTGAAGGCCTGGGATGTTACTATACATCACTGCAGACTTTATAAACACTGTAAATGTAGGCTACACTAACTTTATAAAACAACACAAGGTTAAATCAAGCACAAGAGGAAATGATGCGATTATGAGGCATAGTAAACATGAGATGCTGCTGCTGGTGTAACACAGCATACTGTTTTAGAGCAAACTTTTTAAAATATAAGTAGAAAGGATACACTCTAAAATAATGATGAAAAGTTTAATATAGTAAATACATAAACTAGTAACAGTCATTTATTATCATTATCAAATATTATGTTCATAATTGTATGTGCTATATATTCTTACATGACTGGCAGTGCAATAGGTTTATATATACTAGCATCACATGAGTAATGCATTGTGCTATGATGTTACAATGATTCAGTGTCAGTTAGTGATAGGAATTTTTCAGCTCCATTATAATGCCAAGGGACCACTGCCGTACATGTGGTTCATCATCGACCAAAACATCGTTATATAGCACATGACTATATTCATATAAAATGATGAGTGCTAAGAAGTGCGAGAAATTTCCTTCTGACAGCAGGAAACCTGTTGCCACACATTATATGAACTGTCGTAACAAATGCTAAGCAAGACTGTAGCACATTTGTCCCTAGCAGGAAATCCCAGGAAGCTGAGGACATTGTAACTTACTTCAGGGGACACTGGAATAGCCCCTTGAAGTAGGACAGGAGATGAGAAGAAATAGAAGTAAAGAGGATATGAATTAATTACAAGGTCATCAAAAAGTGAGAGGCTCGAGACACTGTGAGCAAAAGAGAGCTAAGACATCACCTTCACAGGGTTTTCTGAAACTGGAATGGCCCTTCAAGTTGTCCCACACTGAGCTGAAATGGCCAAGCCTTTACAGTGTCACATTGATTAGTCATTAGATGTGAGCTGCTCCAGGAAGATGTGTGACCTAGGGTCCCTACCACTGAGGACAATTCTTGAAGATGCAAAAGACTTAATACCACTTTCAGCAGCTGGGGTCAACCAGTCTTTAGCTAAAAGGGACCTGAGAGGAGCATCACGATGCTCACCCCAAGTGTTGTCATTCACACCAATCTTTACAGAAGATATTATATATATATATAATGAAGACAGTGCTTGTTATTGCATCTTATATGCCACAAATTTCTCCTGTAACACCTTAATATTCATTGTAGCAGAATGTCCTGTCGGAGATTAAACTCGTGTTTTCACCTCTACTGTATTTAGATAAATATGAGAGAAACTCGTAGGCTCCCTTGGGGAGTATGAATCACCACTGGGGCAAGACGTCTCACCAGTCTGAGCAGAATCAGACTTCGTATTTAAGGATAAAAAATGAGTAGCAGCCAGCCCAAGGTGGGCCTCCCTGAAGCCAGCATATTAAAGGGATTTTTGTGATTTGAAGGTTTGCGCCCTTTTAGATAATCAAGTCAATTGTCTGAAAAAAGGGTGAGATCAGCCCTTGTGGTTGGAGGCCATAAAGGAGACGTTTCTGGTCCGTAGGGAGCAATCAGGGGCAGGGAATGGTCAGAGAGGAGACTTCAGGCCCCTAGCTTGTCTCAGGGTTGGTTTGCAGACCAAGAGGTTAAGAGGCCTTTGGATGTGGGAATCAGGTATCATGAGACTGCCCAGAACAGGGACTGCATTCCCTCTTAACATGCAGGAGACTCACAGCCTGGCCACTAACACAGCTGGATGCTATTCATTTCTGTGCATTGGAAAAAAGCCTGATGAATTCCCTAATTTCCAGTTGCCCTTGAAGTCACAGGCCTACTTCTCCTCAGTCTTAGTGTCTGATCCTCTATCCCATCCATCCCACCCCTCCCTGCCTCCAGTAAAAGGTCTGACTTTCTGGTTTTAGAGGGATTTGAGATAGATTACCTGCCCCCCAAACACAACTCTTCTGTTTTTCTGCCCAGTTTTACCCACAATCTTTAAACAGGAGATGAGTCTTTTATTCCACAATAGGGAGAGGAGTTTTGAATTGCAAATATTCCAAGGAAGATAATTCCTTTGTCTGAATTCACACTAAGGTGTAAAAGACAGTGAAAAGAAGTGTCTAAAGAAAAAAAGGAGAGGACACTGATGGTGAGGGGGGTGGTAGTAATAAGGCAGAAGGAGCACTAAAACAAGAAGCTGTGCATGAAGGACTTCATAATTTTGCTTAGGCCCACTCCTAATGACTACATTTAGGCTGCTGCGACTTTGTTGGCCTAGATTCAAGGTTCTCAACCCTGGCCATACCCTAGAATCCCCCGGGGAGCTTTGTAAAAATACCGATGCCTGATTCTACCCAAGTCCAATTAAATCAGAACCTCTGGGGGTTATGTCTAAAATAGGGACATTTTTTAGCTCATCAATCATTCTGAAGGACAATCAGTGTTAGTATATAGTCAGCTATCACTACAATACTTCTAGGAAACAAACATTCAAAGAAATGAGAGAAATGAATGCATATTACCAATAAAGGAAGCCAATATGAAAAGGTTACATACTGTATGACTACACTTATATGACATTCTGGGAAAAGTAACTATATGTAGACAATAAAAAGAGCAGTTGTTGCCATGGTTGAGGAGAAGGTAGGGTGAATAGGGAGAGCACTGAGCATTTTTAGGGCAGTGAGGATACTCTATATAATACTATAATGACAGATACATGCCATCGTCCAAACCCCTAGAATGTATACCAAGAGTGAGTCCTAATGGAAACCATGGACTCTGGGTGATAATGGCATGTCAATTCATGTAGATTCATTGATTGTAACAAATGTACTACTCTAGTAAGGGCTGTTGGTAATAGGGGAGGCTGTAGGTGTGTGCGGTAGAGGTTATATGCAAAATCTCTGTACTTTCTTTTCAAGTTTGCTGTGAACCTAAACTGTTTTAAAAAATAATAGCAACAAAAAAAAGTCAAATCAAAATCCAGATATGCAGAGAACATTCATGTCCATGTATGCAACGAAGGGTTACTAAAGGTGCCTGGAGTTGACTCAGGGGCCTGGGGCAAGGACATAAGTCAGCATGTCCCAGACTGCTGTGGCCTGGAAGGCCAGTGTGGGTCCTCCTTCCATGCCCTGGACGCCTTGATCTAAAGCAGCAGATTCTGTGAAGATATCCCAAACGGCCTCTGTGAAGCACCTCCCAGATCCCCCCTTCCTATATGAGGCTTGCATTTCCCCAGCCACCAGGTGTCAGCTGCTGAAGACCTTTAGCCAGATTGCCTCTTGGAATTACCCAGGTCAACAGAGTTGGTTTCACCCAAAGCCATGTTGCCTCCCCATGGACAGCTGGTTACCAATGACTAGTCAAGGATGGAGTATAAAGGCCCTGCCTCCATGCTTCAATTTTGGGACAACTTTGCAGGGCTATGCTGGTCCCAGAGCTTCCTGTGCAACCAACTGAGCCTCTGGTACAATCACATCCTACTTCATCTTCTCATCTGCCTAGTCCTGTCTCCTGTACTACCCAAGAGCACTTCTCCGTATGCCTACTGCATGCAAGAGCCTGCTTCCTGGGGAGCTGACTCAGACAACTCCCCCTAGGGAGGAATAGTCACTAGATTCTCCAGAGATCAGACAAAAGGTGCCTTTACCTACATCACAGAACTCGGAAGCCCTAAGGCTATCCCTTGGCCACAGACCACATGTCACTGGTCTGTGTGGTACGGCAGTATACTGTGACATCAGACACTAGGCTCATTCAGATAAAGCAGAGTCTTCTTCAATAAGAAAGATTCCAGCTGCAGCTGAAGGTAGAGCCCCCAGGACAGCCCCTCCCTGCTGTTTGTGCTACACGTGTGCACGTGCATGTGTATTTGTGTGGTTGCAGTGAATAAATGTTTAAATCGGTGTATCACTTATAATTAGAGTGGCTCTCCTTTCTTCATCATGGAACAATTCCTTCACGCGTAATACCTGGAATGTCATTTTCCACTGTGGAATTCTTATTCTTTAAGACCTAGTGCCAAAGTTGGCTTCATGATGCTCTTCCCCCACTCATACCTCCCCATCCCCCATTGGGATCTCTCTCTCTCTCTCTCTCTCTCTCTCTCTCTCTCTCTCTCTCTCTCTCTCTCAGCTGTGACACTCAGCACTTGACACTCAGCCTTGAGTCTTAACTCACCATCCTCAGCATCTACTCCTCCATCTCGATCTCCTGGAGGTCAGAGGCCAGCATCCCATTCATCTGCTCAGTGCTGGTTACACAGGGGTGATAAAAGCAAGATGAATTCATGAAAAACAATGCCAAGAAAGAAGCAATTTATTCTGGTCACACCACCGGAGAAAGCACCTTAACCCAGCCTCAGGGGTTCCTGCACCACAGAAGATTCCTGGAGCTATAAAATTCCTAGCATTCAGAAAGAAAACAGACCTATGTGCACCTCTCCTCCCTGACACCCCACACATGGTTAGCAATCCTCCAGGCAAGGTATCTGATTTCCCCAGCAACTGGAAAAAGACTGGAGCACAGCTGCCCCCTACCCCAGCATGGAGAAGAAGCACCTAGACCTCCCTTTCCACCCCTTCACCCTTCTTGGTATAGAGCCTGCTTGCATGGCTAGCTTCGGAGTGTCCAGGGCTCAGCTGCCTTGGACAGACATAGCAGTGTGTTATTTCAACTGATCAACTTATCAACACACAGTTTGATACATGTTTGGGGCAGGTGTTCACCCAGGGGAAAAGCCATGGATTTTCTCTTGAAATAAATTTAAGTAGAATGGCTTACCTTCCTGAAGGCACCTTCCTTCCCCCTCCTACACTGAAGCACCCTTTCCACTCACCCCTATCCTCTGGGAGGGTCTCGATAGGTGGGGGGATGAGGCAGGGTTAGGTACTTCCTAATCCCCTCTCTAAAACCACAGCTGAAGCAGCCAAATGGGCCTGCACTTTTGAAGAGTCTTTCAGACAGCAGCATGTGTTTGGGGAATCTCATTTTTTAAATGCCCTCTGCAGTTACTACCCCCAGAGAGTGAAAGAGCATGGACTCCTAGCCTAGACTCAGCATGCACAGGACTAGGGAAACCCCACAGGAAGACAGGCTCCTGCCAGAGAAATATTCCTCCTGTACAAAGCTCTGCAGTGAAGTCCAAGCAGGGGCTCAGGCCTCATCCTTCTGGGACCTGCATTCCTCAAGGGAGAAATAATTGGCCTGTCTATAGAGCATCAGGATTCAAATAAAGCTTAAAAACACATGCAGCCCCATGAATTCTATAAATTTGGAATTATAAATGATGGCCTACCACCACGTACACACACGTGCATGCATAGCACTGAAGACTGCCTCTGCTTCTGTTTCCCAGATCTGCCTGGTTCAAATAAACCCACTCTTATTTGAACTGGAGTCAATCAGGGTGGAAAATACCCTGTTCCATTGGTGCAAGTCCAAACTGTCACCATTTGGCATCCTGACATAACACCGATGTCCCCATCAGCTGTTCCACGTCAGCCAAAGTGGGCCTCCCCCAGGCAACAAATCAGAGATTTCATTAACCAGAAAAGCCTCAGGGAAGGATGAGCGACCTCATGTGGGCCTCCCACTACCCCATCCCCCTAACCTCTCCCCTCCCTTCTGCTACACAAACAGGCTCACAGCAACTAGATTGGATTCAGATCTTGTATATGAAGAAATTCAGATATGACAGCAGCGCCTCACCAGACACCGGGTAAGGACCAAGCCCTGAAAAGCAGTTAGGCTGCCTTGGTAATAACCACTCGTAATATCTGACAGAACCCACACTGGTCACAGAAGAGGATGCCACATGAAAAGAAGCATTACACAGGCCTCTTGGGGCCCAGGGCTAGGGGAGAGGCTCAGCACAAATCAGAAACATTTTCCACAAGACGCTGCTATTCAAGTACTGGGAAATCAACAGGGGCTGTTTTCCTGACCTCCTGGGAGTTGCTATTATTCCCTGGGCAGTGCAGCATCAAGGCCAGCTTAACCTGAATTCACTGAGCATTTGGCATTTCTGAACTCAGGCCTGGGGTGGGTGGGAGCAAAAACCTATGCTGATTGTAGGAGTGAGCTGTGGGGCTCCATGGAGTGACATTCAAAATATTTAACAACTGGGACAGCTCGGGCCTTGGCCATTCAGAATGAGTGCTAGCTTTAGCCATGGGGCAGGGACCTGTGCCTTGAGCTAAATCAGAGCAGCCAGGGTAGAGAAGGTACTTAGAGCAACTGACTCAGAAGCATTTCAATACTCTAGTAACTATGAAACTGTTGGTATGTACCCAAGTCCAGAAGTCCCTGCATGAGGCAAGCTTGGTGGTACCATAGCATTTCATCCTTTGGTGCCCAGGACAACCCTAAGTCTCACTCCTAAGCCTAAAACTTCCAGACTTGGGGGCATGCTCTTGTAGACAAAATTGGATGATTGGGTCTTCCAAGGACCATGCCTACCTAAAGCAGAAGCAGAAGCTTACAACTTGGGGTTTCCAGTGCGTTTCACCAGGCCTGGATTTTAAATTTTGAGTATCTCTAGACACTTTCAACCACTTATGACAGATACCCAACAGATGGCTCTGCCAATTCTCCCCCTTGCCCCTACCCAAATTCTTGTCCTCATCTTCTCATTGCCACAAGCATTGCCCTAACCAGGTAGAAAGTGCTAGATTCTAGATAGATTTAAGTGGTGACAAATATCTCTACAAGCCCATTCTCCCAGCTCCAGCCTCTAGTTGTCTTAGCCTCAAACACATATAGGGGTCTTAGCAGCCACAGTCACTTGAGGACATTGGGTCCCCAAGTTCTTGCCTTTTTATATAAAGCAGCTTTGCCATAGGAGAACTTGTGACATCTCAGCAAAGATAGGTGACCTCCACCTAGTGGTCACCTTGGTTTTAAAGCAACAGATGTTGAGTTTGTAAATATGTATCTAAAATGACACAGTTAGTGTAGCTTGAAATCTCATGGGCTAGGATGGAGAAAATGAGGCGTATGCAATTTACTTCATGTTGCTCTTATTCAATTTCCCCACCAGTAAAATCAGGCCACTATAGCTTCTCTGTACCTCAGTTTACTCACTCATGAAATGGGACAGATCTACATCCTGGAAACAGGATAATCCTATATCACAGGGTTATCGTGAGGATCAAATGATGTTGTACAGGAAAGTGAGCCCTATGAGCTGTAAAAACAGACACCCCAAATGAACTCCAAAGTAGACCCAGCCACTGCACAGCTAAAAGGCTCGTTCTGCCAAGTCTGTTCTCTTGAGGAGCAGTGTGCCCAAGTTTCCTCAGCTGGCATTGCTGGAATGCAATTTTCCAAGGACAAAACAGCCCCAGTTCTCAGGCAAGGACCCTCCACAAAACAGCTTCAGCATTTCTATAAAATAGATTGTTTGGGCTCTGGTGCCTGGCTGACAGGCAGGGCCAGGAGGGTGTGTGCATGTCTTTGCACACACGCAATGAAATGCTCTCATAACAGCTGGCCTCAGCCAAGAATCCATGCTCACCCTAAAGACCCTATCCCCACTGGCAAGAGGCGGATGGATGCAAGAAAGGGGAGGAGGGAGAGAGAGAGAACTAGAGAGAGAGAGCTATGCAGTGAAAAATGGGGCTTAGCAAAGAGATATCTGAGGTACTGATCTGTCTCTCTGTGCAGCTAACATAATAGACCTCTGGGTGGGCTCAGAGAGCTTCCCCCACCCCCAACCTCCAGCCTGTGACACAGATAAGGACCTGGAGGACTGCTCAGAGCTGCTGTGTGTGCCCTGGGCCAGCCAGCAGTGAGGCCAGCCTGGTGTGAGTGGCAGCAAAGATAAACGGTGACCGCATGGGCATTGACTGCCCCGACACAAAGGCCACCTCTCCCCAAGTCCCTCCGAGGCCCAGATGGTCAGGGAAGCCCTTTCCCACCTCACAAAGAGGATCGCTGCATGTCTTTTTCTTTTAAAACAGAATTTTTAAAAAGCCATTGCTCACAAAGGACCTGGATGAAAAATAAACCCTGAAAAAAAAACCAGCCTCTCCTCCCTCAGCAGCCCGGCATTTCTTCCGACTGTCAGACTTAGCAGATTGCTTTCTGGAAAGGATCCAATTGGCAAGACCTGCCGCTGTGCAAATGAAATTTTAAAACCCCGCTCCTTGTTGCACTCAAAGAGCTTTTCTCTCTCTGCTTGTTCTACACGGCCTTGTAGAATCATTCTCTTGTCTCTTGTTGTATCGGAAACTAATATTCTCCCGCTTTCCCACCCCACATGAGGGATCCTCACCCCAGCTGGGGATTTGGGTAATCAGGGGCGGCTAGAGCACCACTCTAGGCCCCCATCTTGACTCCCCACCTGGGCTTCATCTCACAGAATCACCTTCTAATTAGGAGAGAGACACGCTCCTGAAGAGAATAAACAGTTCCAGGCTGCCTCCCTCCCTCCCTGGCCCCCACCCTCACCCCTCCATAATGAGATAAGTGTTTGGGGGATGAGGGAGAGAGGATAACGCAAACGTTCTTCACACATAAGGTTTGACACCCGTCAGGCCCATGACACTAGCTCTGTGGCTGGCATCCCCTTGGTGAAAAGTCAGTGGAAAAAATAGCCACAGGACTTGTCTGGGTTTGACAAGCTGCCTCAGCATGTGATGAACTTATAGAGAGGAGACAGTGTGATGTGTCAGGAGAGTCCCAGGCCCAGGAGCTGGGCTAACTGAGTTCAAATTCTAAGTCTGCCACACATAGCACCAACCCAGGCATTATGCTAAGCTCCAAACGTGTTCTGTTCTCCTGTCCTCTGTCGGGCACCGAGGTAGGCAATAGTTGGTCAAATCCTTGCCTCATGGAATAAATTGTATTATTGGCCCCCATTCTTCACTCCTCACTGCAGCTATGCCCTTCACCTTGAGAATCTGCAACTTTTCTCATTAAAGGGGACAAGTATATATTTCCACCTTATGACTCTAGGTTCAACCCTCTGACCTGCTTTGGCGCACTGAATGAGACAAAAGAAACAATGTCCCTCCATGCCCAAGCTTCCACCCCCATCCCAAGCATAGGTCTCAAAAGACAAGGCCCTGTTCTGCTAACCCGCTTATGTCCCATGAAAAGAGCTTCTTCTGGTGGCTGCTGTCCTCTCAGCCTGGACCTTCAGTGAGCACATATGAAGCAGACCCAACTTATAAATGCCCTTTTGGATGAGGACATTCCCTTCCTCCACTAGATACGACCTGTATTCTACATTTTGAAAAAAAGATACCCATTGCAGCAATCCTGAAAGATGTCTTAAATTCCACCCCTGCCTTATTTGGGAAAAGGACATTAATACCTAATTATTCATTCATTCATTACCCACATATTTACTGAGAACCTCTTGTGTGTTAGGAGTTGGGCCAAACAAACTCCCAAAAATCATGGGCTGCCAGGGAATGACAATATCATCCTCCAATAAGCGGAGTCCATGATCAGTTGATCCATCAATACGTAAGTTCTGATTTCTTCAGCCATAAGATGTTAAGAAAGGAGGGAGAGAAGGAAAGGCAGATAGTGTATTAAGGAGAGCATAGCTGATGGATTAAATTAAGAATATGCAGATAATAACCTGCTGAATGAGGGGGCACAGGCTACTCACATAGGGTTGGCAGGTAGTTCCCCCAGGATCCAAGCTCCACAGATTTCAGAAACAAGGGTGTCCCCCCTCAATGAACTGAGGGAAGGTAGTCCTCTATCCCCAGTCACAAGTTAGCAGGAGATAGAGAGCAGGGTAGCAAGCACCTATTCCATACAAGGTGGCTGGGGTGGAGCTCACTAATTTTTGAGGGCTCAGCTCTATGTGGTTACTTTAAAAAGTGCCCCAGGAATCCAAAGCAGGAACTTGGGTAGGAATCCTAAATTCAAGTTTTTACCTAAATGTCCAGGCTCTGAGTGTAAGTAGGGTTGTCATACTATAAAATGCCTAGGCAGCAACTCCAATAACATTTTTCTCCTCACAGGCAGGTAGGCAGGCTGCCATATTAAAGGAATACATCGAATGTGAATGATGGCATCCTGATTTCAGAAATGGCAAAATGCAAAAAGAAAGTGTGCATCACATTAGCAGAGTAGCCCATTCTCCATTGTGCTATAGTGCCAGGGCACTATCCACTGGGAATATGAAGACACAGAACCTGAGTTGGGGGTTCAAAGCACAGATACCAGAAAGAACCCCCAGAATCTTTTCATTTGCAATGATTCACAAGACCTTGCTTAAGTCTCCAAATGATGTGACATGCCCCATATAGGCCACCAATACATTCACTCAATGCTTTCTTCATTCAAGAGCCTTCCCACAAGCAAAGGCTGTGCCAGACATTCAGAAAGGGAGGCCAGCTGCTTGAACCATCCCAAAGCCAGGGCTTCAACACCCATCAGCCCTACAGTTCAAATAGCTGTGGAAAGGAAAGCCTGCTGCCGAAGGCCATGCCTGGCCACAGAGTGTCCCACAAGCCAAGGGCCCCTGGAGAAGAAGGAACAAAGCTGGGGTCCCAGAGCAGCATCTCTCATCCCGAGACATTCTGTTGTGTCAGAGCAGAGTAGAGTCAATGGCAAAATGCCTGGCCGATTCTCAACAGGCATCAGTGTTCAAAAGCAATCAAATCTGAGGGACAAGAGGAGGATAGCCCAGAGCCAAGACTACAGCCAGGTCAATTATTCTAGAAAAGGGCAGTCAAAAGCTGGGGATGGACTCAGCCCAGAGTCCCAGAAACACAGGATGGTGGGATACACCAGAGTTCCTAGACTCAGGCAGAAAGAGTCAATGGTGCCTTGGGGTCATGGTGAGGAGGCAGCAAGGTTGTTCTCACCAGGCTTTTTAATGTCCAGGTGGAAACTCAGATAATTTTTTACAACTCCTACTAGCTTGTAGGGAAATGGCTATAACTATTTTTCCAGCTGGACTCCCCCCAATTCCTGCATAAGTTCATGGGCTAAGCCTGGAAATAGAGCCTCCAACTATCCCGGCCAGGGCAGGGCTAACTCCCACTACACATCCAAATTTCAGTGTCCCAGCAGGTTAATATCAGCAGTGCTCTTGAAACAGCAACAACTCAGAGATATTCTGGACTCTCAGTCATCTAGTATTACCAGGTACACATGTTGCTGTTATTTGACTCTTAACATACTTCAAGACTACTTAGCAAATAACCACAGCCCCGAACACCTCACCCTGAGTTCTTCCCCCTGGCCTGGCCCACTCCAGACACCATCCCCCTGCCCCCAAGGACCCACGGACCTCTGCACAAATCAGCAAGTAAAGAGTTAATGCTCATAGCACAGGTATCAATGTTCATCTTGATTGGTCAGGGACAGCGCTCTACCAGTTGTTAAATGTTTTGAACATGCTTCCTGGCTATACTGACAATGTTAAGTGCAGTGCCGTGCCCAGTTAATCATGGCCTGGCATGTGCAGCAGCTGTTCCCCACCAAAGGACAAGCCCTTTCCTGACAGCCAATAGGATCAGGATCGTATCTCCTGCATGTTGGCCCTTCAAAAGAACCCAACACGCCCGCCCAGCCAACCCCCTCACCCCATCCTGGTCTCAGCCTCCACTAGATCTTTGGATCTATGACTCAGTTGGGTAAATCCCAACTTGAACTTTGACATTCCCGTGGGGCAGTGATAAGCATCACGAAGCTTGCCTAGCTTTTCACATGGGCCCTGGTCTAATCCCCAGGCAGGACACTAAAAGTATTCAAGCAACAATTATCAACCTCCTATATTCATCTGCATGCATCAGGAGGCCTTGCCCAAGCTGAGCAATTCCATACTGAACACCTGTCATCACCTTGTCCAGCCCTGCCTGTTGCCCCACTCTCTGGGAGTTTATGGAATAATCTGTTCTACTGTGTAGTAAGGAATGACCCTTTAGTTCATGTCAATTTGGATACTTACCCCAGTTTTTGTCCAAAATCACCTATTTGACAATCCTGGTCATTTAGGCTTATCAGATGGTGAGGAGAATGCGCCCATGGAAGGTGGCTCACTTAAAGCCAGCCCAGAATCTGAGCCTCCTTGGTTGGGTCACAGCTGGAGGAAGTCCATTGTCAGGGACAGAGCCTCTCAAGTTAGTGCCTTCTCACCTCCTCAAAGTCAGTCACCACTCTCACTCTCACCTGACCAGAGTTGGCTTCCTGAACAGCAAGACTCTGGGGTTGAGGCTGGTACTGCTGGTGCTGAGGCTGGCATTCTCTTGGAGCAGGATGGCCATGACAGCTCTAAAGGGTAAGATCCAGGGACAGTCTGGCCAGGCCCCTCTTGAGGCAGAAGTGGGCAATATCTTTGACCATTCAAGCACCCAGGTGAAGACCTGATACCTGACTCACTGCATTCTCTTCCTGATGAATTCAGCTATTGAGGCAGTTAGGAGAGAGAAGTAGAGAGTGTCAGCTGTAATATTATATCTGGCAAACCCAGGAATCACATCCTTGATGTTACTGACTGAGCCAGAGGCATCCCCCTCAGGAACAGCTGACACTGTTCACTTCTGGGCTCTTAAAAATCTCTCAGGTTAAGGACAGATGCTCTCACAGCTAGTTCAGGGCTGCAAAGGTCAGGGGTCCCTAATAATTCAACTTGAGGGAATAAATCAAGACACTATTCAGGTAAATGCCGACACCTCTATCAAGAGGTCATTCATGGTTAGAGGAAAGCAGAGGGACTGAGGGTTCCAAGGGCTTTCTAATGAACCTGAACTTTCTGAAGCACATCTAGAGGATAATCTTCAGATTGTAAGGTAAATAGTTTTTGATCCTTTTGATTATTTTTTAAATCATGTTGAGCACCAACTATATATCAAGCACCATTGTAGATCTGGGAGATGAAGTGGAGTAGAGGTCTATAATTAGCGACAGGGAACATAATCCACTTTCACTAATTTGAGGAGAAAAGTAGAAACTGCAGAGTCTGGCAGGGTTGTAGAAGCAAGTTCTAGACTAAGCTTTTGGGAGCAACTAACTTCCCAAACCGTATTGTGGGAGTGAGTTGCCAAGGCTCTGCTGTGATGAGAACTCCTTATGATCGGAAAGCCGCTGCCTTGGAGGTTAAACCACGTAGACTGGGCTACAACCCACTCAAAATAAAACAGGTGCCCAGTGGGCTGCCTGTCATGGAACACATGTGAGTCAGTGCCTGAATCCGAGACTTGCTGAATTCTCTAATTGATGAAACAAAAACATCTCCAGAACCCTACTGTCTGTGGCACAAGTCAATCCACTATATTTGCCACACATGGTGAACAAGACAGACCTGGTCCCTTCTCCAAGGAGCTCACATCCTAGATGAGGAAATGGACGTTAAATGTCCAGTTACCTAATGAGTTATCTGAGGAGGACTGGTAGAAGTTCGAAGAAGGGGAAGTATAGGGTGATACAACAGAGAATGTGATTCAGTAGGAAGAGGGCAGGGCAGGGAAAGTTTGCTTGAGGAAATGGCTGAAGGTTGAGAAGGAGTTAGTCTGGTAAGAGGGTTGGGTAGAACCTGCCAGACAGAGGGAATAATGTGTACATATGCTCAGAGTCAGGAAGGAGCATGGCATTTCCAGTCCTTGTGATTGAACCCTTGAAGGATGGATAGAATATTGAGTGTGATGCAGGGAAGCTATTTGCAGCATGCATGAAGACATAGATGCAGCCCATGGCTGGCCAGGAGTGCACTTGGCTGAGGAGAACAGCTTATGTTGGCAACATTGAGAGACAGGCAAACCTGGAATTGATAGTAATAGGCACTTACCCGGTGCCTCCTATGTTTCATGTACCTGTCGAAACACATTTCATCAATTCACTCATTTCATCCTCACAACACCATGCTCTTAGTATTCCCATTTTCAGATGAGGCAACTGAGGCACACAAAGGTTGGGTAACTGTCTTGTCCATAGCCATACAGGTAATAAGTGGTAAAGCCACAATTCAAACCCAGAGAGTTCGCACTACAGTGTCTGTAATCTCAACCCCTGTGTTGCACTATCTTTGCAACAAAAGGGAAGTTTGGGCCACGTGGTAGAGGGCTTTGAATGTCACGAGGAGGAGCTTCTGGAAGTAGTGTTAAATGTTAAAATAGAATTAACAATATAAGTCAGAATTCAGTAAGTAGCAAATAAGCAGAGCAGCATAAATATGCTAAGGAGTTTGTAGCAGGTGGTATGGGTCCCCCGCCTCTGTCCTCTCCCCATCACTATGTCAGTGCACACAGTCCTAACTCCCAGCAGCCGGCATCTGCATCTATTTGCCTGAGAGCTTCTCTTGCTGCCAAAGCCTGCTCTGCCCACCTATTCAGCTGGCTGGAAATGCCAGGGAATTACCATCACCCAGGAGCAGCCTTAGCCAATGACTGATGGGAATTGAAGGACAAATACCCTAGCTCCCTTGCCCCAGAGTTTCCCCTTGGGATTCAGCCTCAGTCATCCACAGCAGTAATTGGCTTGATAGCATACTCACATTTACTGTCTTCTTTTCTTTGTCCCATGTCCCTACCCACCACCAGTGCTCCCTGGGGTCACCTCCCAGACAAATTATTTCCACTCAAATCCTTGTCAGAGGAGGTAGAATTGAGGATAGGTATAATTCTGATGTTAGGTTACATAAGGATCAGGTATTATTTCAGGTGAAGAAGAGACCATCTGGTATCTACCTGAGGCAGAGGGTCTAGAGTAGCCTGTTCACCATCTATGCAGGCCTTGGTGTGTGTTTTTCTCCAGCAGGGGTCTCCCATACAGTCCTTGTTCCCCCCGCCCCTGTTGGAATCTTCACTTACTCTCACACCAAGCCTCAGCCCACTCTAAGGGCCAAGTGTTCCCAGGTGGCCAAGCTGCCTTTGTGAAGGACATACTCAGTTTCCTTTTCAAGGCTCTGTTTGAATTTGGTACTTCACACTGCTCCCACCCAAGGTAACTAGGAAAACGTCACATAACTTGGCTACTGCAACTTCCTGGCCCTCCTATCACTGCCCTCACAGCTGAGCAGGGTAAGAGGGGGTAGTTATCTCAACTCTCCCCTGCAGAGCCCTCCAGGGGGTCATATGAGACTCATAGTGCAGCAAGTTGATTTTCCAAAGGTATACACAAAAATATGTGTATCCCATCCCCCATTCTCTTGAACTGTGACTGACACACTCTTCCCACCAAAAGGTGGAGTCTATGTTCTCTTGAATCTAAGTGAGACTGGTGACTGTTCTGACCAAGAGATGATAGGGGAGATGGCACCATGTGACTCCCTAGGCCAGGTCATGTAAAGGATTCAGCTTCCACCTTCTTCTCTCTCAGAAGCTCCCACTGTGCACCCAGCCACCGCCCTTTGACGAAGCCCAAATCAGCTCACAGAGAGTTCACCCAGAGACCCAGGAACAGAAGAGATGAGCACCTCCCCCCAGCAGCCATCCAGCATTAGCCACCAGACACATGTGTGTACAAGCCTTCAGATGGCCTCAGCTCACAGATTTAAGGGCTTCCAGCTGAGGCTCTAGACACCACGGAGCAGAGACAAGCTGTCCCCACATTCCCTGTCCAAACTGCTGAGCCACAGAATCTGCAAGTATAAGAGATGATTATTGTTCTAATCCATTAAGTCATGTGTGTGTGTGTGTAGGGGGGGGTGATTTGTTACACAATCATAGTAACTAAAACACCAAGCTTCCAAGATCCTGCCATTTGTGATAACATAGGTGAACCTGGAGGACATTATGCTAAGTAAAATTAGCCAGATAGAGAAAGACAAATATTTCATCATCTCACTTATATGTGGAACCTAAAGAAGTTGAATACATAGAAAAAGAGTAGAATGATGGTTACCAGGGGATATGGGGAGGTCAGGGAAATGGAGAGATATTGGTCAAAGGAAACAAAGTTATAGTTATATAGGATGAATAAGTTCTAGAGATGTAATGCACAGCATGATGACTACAGTTAATAATGCTGTATACTGGAAATGGACTAAGATAGTAGAGTTCAGGTGCTCTCATCACAAAAAATAATGGTAACTGTGAGGAGATGGATATGTGAATTAGCTTGAGTGTAATAATCATTTCACCATGTATATGTATATCAAAACATCATGTCATATACTTTAAATCAATACAATTTTTATTAAAAATTTAATTTAATTTTAAAGTAAAATAAAACACCAAACTTCTCAAATTCCCAGGGGCGGATTGGGTTTTATTTGGTTATGTTTGACACTGATGTGTCCCTTTGAGCACAACTACAAGGAGGCATCATCTGTGTCAAGGTCCCAGCCCCCTCACACCTTTCTTAGCACCATTCTCTGACACAGGTCTAAAGGCAACACATCTGGTGTTTCTACAGCGACAACCTTCCAAAGAGCTGAAGACAGCAGTTTGATGATAACAGGACTGATTGGGATGATGTTGCTAATCCCCAGCCACTCTTACCATCCCATCTCGTCTCTTGTTCAATGCTGACAATAACCTCAGGACAACATCATCCAAGGAGGCAGTCTCCCTTCTGCCACTCGGGCCATAATGCTTCGTAACTGACTTGGTGAGTTCAGAGAACCCTTCACTTCTACAGAAGCAAAGCATGTGGTCAGGGGGAGCAAGTGTCTGCGGAATTTGTTGTTTATGTAGTTGCTCACGTCTGTAAGTTAGGTCCCTCTAGGGTACACTCAAATGTTTTTAATCTTCCTTTTGGCTGTTCCCATTTGTGTGGCCCACTCATGCTAGAAACACTCTCAAAGAAGCAATGCTTAGCCCTAGGTCCAGCCCAGCCCTGTGGACAGGTGGTGCTTTAATGGTGACACTGACAGTGACACCAAAGTTGAGCAGCCTAACCCATTACCTGCCCCACGCAAACCTGGCTCAGGGATACCCATATAAATCTACTTTCATAGGCTTCTTCCAGCAACGAATGCCAGGAGCTAAAAGCTCTGCAATCACACACTAGTAAGCAAATTCACTCTTTTTGAAATTGCTTTTTGTTTGGAAGCTGGGATGCCACTAACTAGCTGTGTGACTTTGGGCTAATTATGTAAACTTTCAAAGCCTCAAGCTCCTTATGTGTAAAATATGGCTGGCACCTACCTCAAAGGATTTGTGAATGAATTAAATGAGATGTTAACACATGCTTATTGAGTGCTCACTGTGTTCCAAAAATGACACCACACCCTTTGCATGTAGTATTAGTTATTTTAGTCCAGAAGCCTGTAACAAACTTCTGCCACCATAAGCCTAATCGAGCTCCAAGAAACGTATACAAATTATTTCCTTGTGATCAATATTAACTATATTAAAATGACTTGAAACAAGTGAATAATCAATGAGACAGGAAAATATCTTGAAAATAATTTTTTTCTTTATAATATGAATTACACATGACATCAGAAAATCAACCTTGGTTTTGGCTCTTCAAGTGAAAGCATGAAGGGAGCACTGCCTCAGAAGTGTGACAGCCTGAGCTTTCCTTCCATATGTGTCCCACAGCAGCCACAAGAGTGGAATTCTCCAGTGGCTGCTCATTATTTGAGGGACACAATCCAAGGTCCTCACTACAGCTGCAAAGCCCTACAGGAACTAGCCACAGCTATGTCCCCAACCTCAGAGCCCACCACTCTTGCCTCCCTCATTTTACTTCCACAACTCTGACTTCTTGGCTGTTCCTTGAACATGCCAAATCCACATTTGCCTCAGGGCCTTTGCACTTACTGTTTTCTCTGCCTGGAAGTTCCTGCCCTCATAGTCCTTGGCTTACTCTTTTTTTTATCGGACCTCTGCTCAAATGATCTCTCTCCTTAACATGCTTTATTTTTCTTTTCTTTTGGGTGCTCGTCCTGACAATATATTACATATTTCTGTTTATATGTTTATTGTCTGTCTCTCCCCACTAGAATGTAAGCTCCCTAAGGGCAGAAATTTTGTTGTTTACCATTTTATCCCCATAATCTGGAATAGTATCAGTAAAACATAGTAGATGCTCAATAAATATTTATGGATGAGCAAACACCTTTTCCAAAAAGTTATTCTAACCCTTCAGTTCATTGAATAACTCCACTTTGTCCTAATGGTAAAGTCTTTCAGAGCCTGTCATGATCAGGCCTCTGCATATTTCTATCCACCCCCACCACTCACACAGTCACACTTATACATGCACACACTAATGCATGCATATAGATACACAAACACATACAGATACACAAATCTATAGTCACAGAACACAGAAACATATGCATTGACATACACAGAGACAGAGACATACATGCAAATATGCACACATATGCATGTACATAGACACACAAATACATGGATATATTTATAGACATATAAAGGTATACCAGGATGGATACACATATACATGCACAAACACACACAGATGTATACATACACATGAACAGGCTCATACAGGTACATGAATAGACTAATAGACTAATAAATATATACACAAAGATGGACACAGAGATTTGTGTGCACAAACACACATACACTTTCTAGCCTATTGTTCCACAGACATAACACAGCCATGCTCACCTCTAGGATTTTAGCATTTTGCACATGCCCTTCATTCTGCCCAACTTTTCTCTCCTTGATAGATCATTCTTCAGGACACATTCTTCAGGTCACAGTTCTAATGTCATCCTCTCCAGATTGTCAGTATAACATGGTGGTAAGAAGTACAGATTCTGAAGCCAGTCTACTTGAGTTCAAATTTTGGCTTTGCTGCTTGCTAGCTATGTGCCCTTGGACAAATTACTTAACCTCTCTGTGACTCAGTTTCACTCCTAATAAACCGGGATTGTGATGATAACAGTACCTACCTCACAGGGCCGTTTGAGTTAACACATATAAAGCACTTAGAACAGTGCCTGGCCTATAGTGAAGATCAGTTAACTATTATTGTTATTTCCCGGCCACCCCTAATACTGGATTAGGTGCTGCTCCCAAGTTCTCCTTAGCATCAATATAGCCATCTGTGTATAGCATGGACCCATCTACATTGTAAACATGCATTTATTGTCTTTCTCCACGACAGGTGTCCTGTGTACTCAGATCCTCATTGCCAAGCCCAGGGCCTGCACACCAAGGTGCTCAACAAATATTTGCTGAGTGCAAGCATATCCTTGGATTAGCCATTGAGCTGTCCTGGTTTTCTCTTCTGTAAAGTGAGGCTGGACTGGAAGTTTTCCTAGCCTCTTCCAAGTCAAATGGTCTGCGATTCTTCAATTCAATGCATGACCCTCTGTGTAAAAAAAGTTCTTCTCTTATTATATCAAAACCAGGATTGATATCTTCATGAAAGCTCTTTTCAGCTCTTCCAGATCTTTTCCAAAGAGAATGTGCAAAATGAGGGGCATCAAGGGCCCTTAGAAATGAGTTCAATGCCAACCTTTTTCTAAGGAGAGGACCAACACCCAGAGACTGGAGCAGGCTTACTCAAGGTTACTCAGTAAGCTAATAGAAGAGCCAAGATCACAATTCAGGGGTTGCGGTTCATCTCGTTATTTTTTTCTGTGGAAAAAAAAAACGTATTTAGAGAGATTTCCTTAGCAAAGGCAGAATAGTGAAAGTTAGCAAAATTTGTATGGAAATTTGAGAGAGAGGATGAGTCATATATTCTTAAATTATCACTTAGTGCTTTTGCTGTGACACTAGCTAATCAGATTAGTGAATTTTCTTGCCACCAACCAGGCACTATGTTAAGCACTTGACACACTTTTTCTCAAAATGATGCTATGAAAAAGATAACCATTTTATAGATAAGAAAACTGAGGCTTAGAGAGGAAAAGTAACTTTACCAAAGGTACCCAGGTAATAAATGGTAGATACAGGATCTTAACCACTTCCAGGTACCTAACTTTGGCACTGTCTTGCATATCACCCCATCTGTCAGTGTTATCAACATAGCTCTCAAATTAAATTACTATTTCTAGAAACTAGTTCACACAGCAAGGTATAGGCTGAGCATTTCTCTGCTGTATCTTTTCCCCTTGTTTTTGCTTATTTTGTATGATGACTTGCTGTGTAGGCAATGTGTGTATTGCAGAAACAATCTCAATGAAGTGGAAGTGGGAAGTGGGTTATAGGAGATATGGATTGTATCAGTTAGCTATTGCTGGGTAACGAACCACACCAACTCGTAGCAACATATGACAATAAGTATTTATTCTCAGCCACAGGTCTGAGGGTCAGCTGGAGGGGCTCCGCTTTAGCTGCACATCTGCAGGTTGACTGATCTAGGTTGGATTAGACTCTAAGCTATGGGGTCAGGTCAGGCTCACAGGTCTCCTCATTCTTCTGAGACCAGCTGGCTCCCTGGGGCATGTTCTCTCATGATGACAGAAATACAATAAGTCAAGCACAAACACATGATACCATTTTAGGCTTAGACTTGGAACTGGCATGCCATCATCACTTTTGTCTATATGCCAATGGCCACAGCAAGTTTCATGGCCGAGTCCTGCATCAATAATATGGGAAAGAGACCCCATCTCTAATGGGAGGAATGGCAATGGAGATGGATATAGGGAGGGGTGAGAAATTGGAATCAGTTATGCAATCTAATACAGGGATCATTCAAAATTTAGCCACATCTGAGCATCAGCATGTTTTTATTTTGTGAAGATGGGGGCAAGAGGGAAGAGAAAGGACAGGGACTGTTGTTACCTGTATTTCAAGTGCTGGGACAAGATTGCCCACTTTATCTTGAATTCAAGTCCAAGGTTTCCAGGGGTTTCTTAGAACAGCAGGGAAACTTCTGGACTAAACAGGGCACATGGGAACATACGACCTCCACGGTGTGCTCCCAGACCATTATCAGTACAACAAATATCTCTGTTAAATCGGGGACTTGTTCAATATCCAGCCTGGGCGTCATGAAGGGCTGCAGCCCTAACCACTTACAGAGGACTTACAGATGGCCCAGACACCCTCGTGCATATGAAATGCTAATTAGATGCTGCCTCTTATGCTGACCCTTCTCCTCCCCAAGACTATTATGCCTCCTTCGCTTAGTCCTTCTCATTTCTTGAGCTAGCAGGGGGACAATCCCACCCATACAGGGCTGGGAAATGGAGTTAAGGGGTCCAGTGAACAATTCCTGAGTGTGCTATCTTTCTCCCTGCCTCCCTGCCTAAACAAACAAGCCACTCTCTCTCTCGTCTCAGGGCTCAATTTCCCCAATTATAACAAGTGTAAAATCTTCTTCACCTCCTGCCCTATGGGCTGTGTGATGCAGCAGAATGCTTCTGGGATGGAAATCTGGTCTGGAGCTTGGGAAATGTGATGAGAGTGATTCTGGTCCCAGTCTTGGAGACAGGCAGGCAGGCAAACTGGATCCAAATCCACATCTTGCCACTGTCCAGCCTGGTGGCCTCTTTAAGCTGTAGTCTTTTCATTGAGAAAATGGTCATAATAATGATACATATTTCACAGGAATGCTGTGAGGAAGGTTAAATGAAGAAAATTTGGGCAGTGGCTGAAACATAATAATAATCCAAAACTCATTGCTATTATAATCATACATCTCTTCAATTTCTTATGCTCAGGGTTGAACCTCATGCTAAATCTATGCATGCATGGTCTGCTGCTGTGGCAACCATGTTCTAAATATCTCATGTCAGTCCTACCAAAGTGAAGCTTTGCCAACGGACCTCCCAAAACCCACTCATTCATTCATTCATTCATTCAGCCATTCAATACTTTTTATTGCTATCCCACTATATGTCCAGAACCAGTAGAGATACTCAGGGAAATATGAGGAAATGTAAAACACAAATCATCTCTCAAGTAGCTCCTAGGCTAGCTGAGAATCAATGCCTTCCAGTCTAGCATTGAGAAAATCTACGAAACAGAAAGGGCCTGAAGGCTCCTGGTCCAACTCCTATCCAAGGCAAAAAGTTCCCCTACCTTATTCTCAACCGATATAGCCTTTGCTGAAATAAACCCAGAGGCAGAGAGTTTAGGGCCTTACCATGCAGGCAGTCAGGTCTTTTAAGTTCTAATTGTGAGGGAAAAAAATCTCTCTGACTTTGAGCCAAAATTCAGCTTCCTGTGACGTTTGCACTCCTGGCACGTTCACAGGCAGCTGTCTCATCTCCCCTGAGCCAGGCATTCATGTTCCCTAAATGATTCCGCAGACAAGCCCTCACTATCCATCTCCAGGTGCCAACTCCTTCCCATAACACTTCTTTAATGTAAGGTGTGTAGGGGACAAGACATGATATTGATTAATTTGCTGAATCTGTGCTTTCTGGGGTGTTACATGAAACACTAGCCCATAGAGTTTAAAGTAAGTGTGTATTCTAGCGAATGAGTGTTCATTGGTCATTCCATTTGAGAAACTCTAGGTAAGAAAAGCCAACCAGTTTTCGTTTCTAAAGATATTACCATGAAGCCTATAAGAGAATCTTATGAGGCTATAAAAGGTGATATAAAATGCAGCATATCCCAAAATCTTTTGATTCCAGGACTGGACTCTCCTCATAGAACATTTCCCAGAGCCGATGTTCCTTAAATAACTCTTTGCAGGTGGAATAAATTTTAGAAAAATGCAATCCTGAATGTGAGCACATAGGCAAGAAAGATGATTCTGAGTTAGATGGTGCATGTAGCAGAAGCCATGGTGCCCCACCCTCATATGCTCAATATTTAACATATCCATGTACATGGATCTGGCTTCCAATTGCCAACACTGCATATCTGCCTGAGAACTTCTGGCTACTGAAGCCCACTGTGCCCATTACTGAGGTAGGCTGGACTTCCAAGCAATCTAGCCACCGCTTCCCCCTGAGCAACTGTCAACCGACGGCTGACAGCCCAGCTCTTTGACCCTCAGTAGAGATAACCCTAAGGTACATATTCTGCAGCATCTCCCACAGTTCTCAGCGAGACTGAGCCCACTGGGGTGGTAACTGACTTGATGACATCTACTTTGGTGGTTCTTTTTCATTCTGCCTCAACTCTTCACTCTCATACTGGTTTTTTCCTACTATTTCCTTCCAAATAAATGATTTTCACTTTAATTCAGGTCCAGGTTTCGCTTTTGGTGGGACTCAAACCCAAACTTATGGTCTGAAAAGTTTCCTCTGCATGGCCCAGGCTTAATATAAAGGAGGAGGTCATGTCTAATAGCCAAAGGAGGAGGAGAGAGAGAGGGAAGAAAGAAGAGAGGTATGTTGCAGAGGTGGCCCTGCAAGACCTTGCTTGATCACCTCCTGCTGCTGTGTACTGTTATCCTCACTGCCTCCCATCTGCCCTGGACACATACCTCTCAAGTCTCTCCCTCCTTCATCCTGCCTCAATTTCCTCACTTGTTTCCCCACAGTTTGGGGACTCAGTCTGGCCAGGAAGGAAGAGGACTCCAGACAAGGAGTCATGGGAAAAAAGGATTTGGGTCTCTTGGGCACATAAATCACTCCATAACTAAGAGGCCTTGTGTTCCCAAGTCTGGAAGGTAATTCCCAGGGCTGGGAATAACTTGGCAGCCACCCCCAAGTCAGGGCAGGACTCAAGGCCAGGCTTCTGGGTAGGTTTTCTCCATTTTACTGTGGGTGTAACCTTGATTGCTCTGCAGAGGTAAACAACAGGGTCTGAATTATTTGGTTTGGAAAAGGAAGAGGCCCCAGGGAGGTACACGCCGCAGTAATAAATGCAGAGAAGAGACAGCTGTGCACAGCATGCCTGCTTCCCCTCCCTGAACACAAACTCAGGGCATCTCTAAAAGCGAAAAGGCATCACTCTCCTCTCCCCGTAGCGTGGGCCAGCGTTGCAGAAGCCACAAATCACTAAGAAAAGTGCAGAAGAATGTTCACTATTTCTTGGAATGGAAATAATAATAAATAATAATAATCTGTTCCATCTATTTAGTCAAGACATTTTCTTCAAGGAACTTTGCACTCACATTATTGTACATCCCTAGGGTCTGGATATTTTTTAATTAAAACTTTTATTGGGGAAAAACATACAAGTAAAAAGAGAAAAGTTAACATTAACCCCAGAAGTGAGTTCCATGGAGGTGATCACCATCTTGCATTTCTTCAGCATTTGTCTTTTTATCCTTTTGCCATTGGATAGTTACATCCTGATCAGTCCTGCCATGTTGACTCTTCATTACATTAAAAATTAACTATAAGTACCTGTACTGGCTGCCCTGGAGGAGAAAGAGGAAAGACATAAAAACACACTGACTATCTCCAAGTGCCAGGCACGAAGGACACACATTATATTCTTAATTCTATTTACAACCCCGGAAGCTACGATTTAAGTGATTACTATGTGCCCGCTAAGTGCTTTCGTTACATTACCTCATTAAATCTTTCCAAAGTCCTCTGATGTCCCCATGTCTCAGAAGCTGACATTGAGGCTTAGAGAGGGTAAAATATGAGGAAAAGCTCTCCAGTTGAAACAGGAGGGAACCATGTCTCTCCTCCATTCCAGGGAGATGCAGAATAGGAAAGTGAAGGAAGCCAAGCAAGAGTAAAAACTCCAAGCCCCAGTCTCATCCAACAAGGGGGCTCTGGAGGACGACTTATACCCCAGAGTCTGTCCCACCTCCAGGGAATGGAGCTGGCATTTTTCACTCAACACTAGTCACTGGCTATGGGTGTTTTAGGTAAGGTTGGGGGTCCTGATGGAGAGGGGGACAGAAGACTTCTAGGCACTTCCAGCTCTCCATGCCTCTGCAGAGACACCAGTATCTGAAGACAATGCACTGAAGGATACAGCTGTTGGCAACAGAGCTCTCTGAAGCTGAGGCTAGGCCCACAGACTTGGCAGAAAGAATCTAAGTGAATCTGGGGAGCAGAGCCAGCATTGCCTGCCATACTTGGCAACTTAATTAAGAAAGGAGCACCTATATAGCACATCTCACATTCTTGGGCATGCAACCCTCCTCTTGCCCTGTGTTTGCAGCAGGGTGAAAAACTCTGAGAGCAGGTCATTATGTTCTGGATGTAATTGTCAATAGCCCACTATACCCACCAGATACCATAACACAGACCACCCAAGGCTGAGGGCATGAAGCATGGGTTCTGGACCCAAGCTAGCCAACCCGTTGCTGAAGACAACCCATCAGATGTTCTTACTAAGGAGTAGAATGCAGAGGTGACAAGTCCTGCCAGGTCTTCTAACAGCTTCTGTTTAACCAACAGCGTGTGGCAGCCAGGAGCTAGGGAACAAAGCCCCAGAAAAGCTGGCTGCACAGGCCGGTGCAATCTCTGAGACCAAGAATGTCACTGTGGTGGTATGCATTCTAGCCCCAGTTCCAAGGAGCCCAGATGCACTTTGCTCCCTGTGCTTTGAGACTGCTGGTTGCAGTCTGACAGATAAGTCTGCTTTGCCTATGGCAACCACAGGGCCTTAACTGAGACAGACAGCCAAGATCCCAAGTCATAGGTATCCAACCAGAAAGCAGCACAGGTGTGGGGTATGGCTGGGCCATGGCAATGGGAGAGCACAGGGTAGAGGCCCACAAATCCCTGCTGCCAGGACTTTAGGCCTGTGGCTGCCCTGTGCCCCTCTCTGAGACTCACAGTTTGCTGTGATGCCTTTCTCAGTCTTCAAGACAAATTCCCCTTTAAATCTAGCCATCGTAGTGTCTAAGACACTTGGCATTTGAAGCACCCAGAATAAGTGGACCTCGCAAGGTCAACTCAGGACACATTGAACTCAGGAGCAGGAGCTCACATATTCACACACACACAGACACGCACAATCACACACACAAAATGATATATACTCACACAATCATGTATACTCACACAATCATATACACTGACATACGTACACATGCACGTTTACACACTGATACATACGATCACACATATATATGATCTTTCTCACACATACACACCTCTCACACTTAGCTTGTCGAAGTACAAAAAAACCCACATCAAGGCACACATGATGTTTTCTATATTCATACATGTCAATATGCGTCTATTTACTTCAGTTAATGGAACAAACCTTCAATTAAAGGGCATTTAAGAGATGTCTACTATTTTGCTATTGCAAACAAATAATGTTGAGCAAATAAAAGTAATTTAGAAAAGGATAGGTACACTCTGCAACCACTTCTGTAAGATTTAAAAACATTGAAAACAATAGTATATATGGTTTATGGATCTATACATGTGAAGTACAAGTCTAAAAGATTCAGAAGATGAGCTGCCAGCCCCTGAGGGGAGGAAGGTGGGAAGCAGGGAGGGAAAAATGGGGCTTTCGCTATATTTGGAAATCTGTATGTTTTAAGTATATGAAAGAGAGAACAAAAGAAACATGGGAAAATGTTAACAGTTTTTTCTAATCTCTGTGGTGGGTTCATGGGTATTTCATATTATCTCATAATTTTCTGTATTTGGAATGTTTCCCAATTTTAATTAATTTTTAATGAGTTTTAAAAGTTCACCCAAAACTGAATATCAGCATACCCTATAAAACCAGCAATTCTATTCCTAAGTATACATTCAATGCAACATGTCCATGTGCTCACGAAAAAAAAAATGCACAAAGAGCATTCGTCCCAGAAGTTTGTTATACCCCACTTGGAAAACAACCCCAATGCCCATGAACAGCATAATGGATAAGTAAATCATGGTATATTCATACAATGGAATACTATTCTGCAATGAGAATGGCCAAACTACACACAACAACATGAATGAAGCTCACACACATCATGCTGGACAAAGGAATCGAGACACAAAATTGCCAATACTCTATGATTCTATTTATACGAAGTTCTAGGACAGGTAAAATAACCTTCGTTGTTAGGTGTCAGGAGATTACTTACTTCTGAGGCAGGAAAGAACTAGAAGGGAAATGAAGAGTTTCTGAGGTACTCATCACAGTCTGTTTCTTTTTATTTTCTCCAGCTTTATTGAAGTATAATTGACAAATAAAATTGTATGTATTTAAAGTGTACATTGTGATGATTTGATATACATAGACTTTGTGAAATGATTACCATAAGCAGGTTAATTAACACACCCATCACCTCACAGTTACTTATTTTTGTGGTGAGAATGCTCAAGATCTTCAAGATCTACTCTTTTAGCAAATTATAGTACATGATACACTATAATTAACTAATTATAACTGAAGTTCATACCCTTTGACCAACATTCCCCATTTCTCCACACCCTGAGCCCCTGGTAACCACCATTCTATTCTTTGTTTCTATGGGCTCAATTTTTGAGGGGAGGATTTCATATATAAATGAGATCACACAGTATTTGTCTGTGTCTGACTTATTTCACTTAGCACAATGTCCTCTAGGTGCATCTATGTTTTTATAAATGGCAAGATTTCCTTCTTTCTCATGGTTGAGTGATATTCCATTGTACATATGTATCACCTCTTTTAATCTTTTCCTCCAATAAAAGAGACCCAGGTTGCCTCCATATCTTGGTTATTGTAACTAATGCTGCAATGAACATATGGATGCACATGTCCCTTCGAAGTAGTGTTTTGAATTTCTTTGGATAAATACCCAGAAGTGAGATTTCTGGGTCCTTCTTTGTCTCTTGTCATGGTCTAGTTTGTCTGTTATAAGAATTTCTACCCTGGCTTCTTTTTTATTTCCATTTTCATGAAATATCTTTTTCCATCCTTTTACTTTCAGTCTGTGTGTGTGTGTGTGTGTGTGTGTGTGTGTTTTGATCTAAAGTTAATCTCTTATAGGCAGCATAAGGGTCTTGTTTTATTATCCATTCAACCACCCCATGTCTTTTTATTGGAGCATTTAATTCATTTACATTTAAATTAATCATTGATAAATATGTAGTTATTGTCATTTTATGATTCTTACATTTTATTTCTTCTTAAGTAAGTCCCTTTAACATTTCTCATAATACTTGTTCAGTGATGATAAACTCTAGCTTTTTCTTGTTTGGGAAGCTCTTTATCTGTCCTTCAATTTTAAATGATAATCTCGCTGGGTAGAGAAGTCTTGGTTGGAGGTCTTTGCTTTCCTTCACTTTCAATATTTCATGCCAATCTATTATAGCCTGCAAAGATTCTGTTGAGAAATCAGCTGACAGTCTATGGGAGCTCCTTTATAGGTAACTAACTGCTTTTCTCTTGCTGCATCTGGGATTCTCTCTTTGTCTTTAAGCTTTAGCATTTTAATTATGATGTGTCTTGGTGTGGACCTCTTTGGGTTATGGTCCATCTTATTTGGGACTCTCTGAACTTCCTGGGTTTGTATGTCTGTTTCATTCATAATGTTAGGGAAGTTTTCCATTGTTATTTCTTGAAATAGGTTTTCAATTCCTTGCTCTCTCTCTTCTCCTTCTGGTACCCCTATGATGCAAATGTTGCTACACTTAATATTGTCCTAGAGGCTCCTTAAACTCTCCTAAATTTTGGGGGTGTTCTAATCGGGTGTTTTGGGGTTTTTTTTTTTGCTACCTTATCTTTTAAATCTCTGATTCGATCTTCTGCTTCATCTAATCTGCTATCGATTCCTTCTAATGTTTTCTTTATTCCGATTATTGCATTCTTCATTTATGACTGCTTCTTTTTTATATTTTCTAACTTCGTTTTTGTTTCCTATCTCTTTGCTAAAGTTCTCACTGAGATCACTGAGCATTTTATAATGAGTGTTTTGAACTCTGCACCTGGTAAATTGCTTATTTTCATTTTGTTTAGATTTTTTTTCTGAAACTTTGTTCTATTTTTTTATTTGGAACATGTTTTTGGTCTCCTCATGTTGGCTGCCTCCCTGTGTTTGTTTCTGTGTATTAGGTAGAGCTGCTGTGTCTCCCAGCCTTATGTAGTAAGTGTCATGTGGGGCCAAGTGACACAGTCTCACTGGTCACCTGATCCGGGTGCTCCAGGTGTGTCCCTTGTTTGGGTTGGGTGCGCCCTCCTATTGTAGTTGAAACTTGGTTGCTATTTGCATGTCAATGGGAAAGATTGACTCTCAGGCAAATTGGTCATGAAGACTGGCTAGTGACTACAGTGGAAGAGTTGTTGTTCAGGGGCTGACCTTACAGAGCAGGATTTTCTTTAGCAGGGCTCTGGTGCCTGCCCAGGCTGCCCTATGCACGTGTCTTTTGTGGACGTGTTTGGGTGGTGCCCTGTTGTGGTCTGAATCGGCCATCAGGTATGTTGGTTCTGGGGTCCCTCGAGAGGGTATCTGCTGTAGGCCACGTTCTATTGTTGTCTGTGCCCTGCCCAGGGTCACTTTGTATGAATTACAAAGTGATAAGCAGATGGTTGCCACCTGTGCTGGACTTGGAGGTGGCCGGGAATGGCTAAGCTGAGAACCAAGACTGACTGCTGCTATTGGCAGGCTTGGAGCTGCTTAGCAAGTGGTATGGGACATGCCGAGGCCATATTTGGGGCTCATGAACCTTTGAAAGATTTTAGGAAAGTCTACAGCATGAGCTAAGACAAGACATTTGTATGGAAAAGCCACTGAAAGTGTCTTGGGTGGGTACACATGTTGGGTGGGGTGGGGTCTCAGGGAATCACCAGAGCAGCGTAACCAGTGTAGCTAGGTTTATGGAGACTCAGATATAGCAGCTGCCTGTGTCTGCACACTGGGTGAGGAAGGACTCAGCAAAGGAATAATGGTTTCTACCAGCACTTCTCTTTGGGAGAAAGATGCCCCACCAGCCTTTGCCCTGAAGCCAGAAAATTCAGCTCCTCCCCATACGTCCCTGGTGCTTTTCAAGCTGCTGCCCCAGCACTGGAGCTCAGAGCCAATGAGTCCTTTAAGAGAATCACCTGAAATTCCTACACCCTCAGTCTCACTCAGCCACAATCTCCACTGGTTTTCACAGCAAGAAGTTGCGGGAACTTCTCTTCCTCACAATGGAGCCTGGAGTTGGGGAACCTGGTGTGCAGCTGGGACCCCAGTCCTCAGAGGAGACCTTCCATGGCTGGGATATTCCACTCAATTTTTATCTGAAACACATGGGTGTGGGACAAGCCCATTCCACATCTCTGCATACTACCAGTCTTGATGTGGCGTCTTCTGTATGCCCTTATTATAGGACTTTCGTTCACCTAGACTTCAGGCAATTCTCTATGATGATTGTTCTGCAGGTTAGTTGTAATTTTGAAGTGGTCATGAGAGGAGACAAGCACAGCTTACTTACTCCACCATCTTGACCACTCTCATTTATTTTATTTTATTTTTTTGCCTGAGCTTTTGATGTCTTATTCACTGGCAAAACCAATATAAAGGAGATTTTCCCCTATGTTTTCATCTAGGAGTTTTACAGTTTCGAGTCTTACATTTCATTCATTAATCCATTTTGAGTTAATTTTTGTGAGTGGTGTAAGATGGGGTCCTGTTTTATTCTTTTTTGCACGTGAATATCCAATTTTCCCAGTAACATTTATTGAAGAGAGAATCTTTTCCACATTGTGTGTTCTTGGTGCTTTTTTCAAAGATTACTTGACCATATATGTGTGGGTTTATTCTTGGGCACTCTATTCTGTTCCATCAACCTATATGTCTATTTTTATGCCAATACCATATTGTTTTGATTACTATAGCTTTGTGATACAGTTTGAAATCAGTAAGTGTGATGCCTCCAGCTTTGTTCTTCATTCTCAAGACTAAATTGACCATTTAGGGTCTTTTTAGTTTCATACAAAATTAAGAATTGCTTTTTCCATTTCTGTGAAAAATGCCAATAGAGTTTTGATAGGAATTACATTGAATCTCCACATCACATTGGGTAGCATGGCCATTTTAACAATATTAATTCTTCCAGTCCATGATCATAGTATATCTTTTCATTTATTTGTGTCTCCTTCAATTTCTTGTAGTTTTCGATAGGTCTTTCACCTCTTAGGTTTAATTTATTCATAGGTTTTTAAATTACTATTTTTTAAATTTATTTATTCTTATTATGGTGACATTGGTTAACAAAATCCAGTAAGATTCAGGTATACAATTCAACAGTAAGTCATGTATATACTGCATTGTGTTTTAAATTATTTTCAATGTAATTGTAAATGAGATTATTTTCTTAATTTCTCTTTCTGATAGTTTATTATTAGTGTATAGAAATGCAATGGAATTTTGTGTATTGATTTTATATTCTACAGCTTTACTGAATCCATTTATTAGTTATAACATTTTGTGGAGTCTTTAGGGTTTTCCATATATAATATTGTCATTAGCAAATAGTTAGAATTTTACTTTTTTTCCAATCTGGATGACTTTTATTTATTTTTCTTACCTAATTTCTCTGGAAAGGACTGCAAATAATATGTTGAATAAAAGTGGTATGAGTGTGTATCTTTGTCTTGTTCTTGATCTTAGAGGAAATGCTTTCAGCTTTCGCCATTGAGTGTGAGTGAGCTGTGGGTTTGTCACATATGGCCTTTATTCTGTTGAGATACATTCCCTCTATATTCATTTTGTTGAGAGTTTTTATCATAAACAGATGCTAGCTTTTGCTAAATGCTTTTTCTGCATCTATTGATATGATCATGAAATTTTTATCCTTGATTTTGTGAAGGTGGTGTATTGCATTGACTAATTCGTAGGTGTTGAACCATCCTTGCATCCTGGAATAAACATCACATGACATGGTGTATGAGCCTTTTAAAGTGCTGTTGAATTCTGTTTGCTAGTACTTTTTTAAAGGAATTTTGCATCTGCATTCATCAATTTTTTTTTCCTGCGGCCTCCCTGTATGGTTTTGTTATCAGGGTAATGCTGTCCTTGTAAAATAAGTTTGAAAGAGTTTCCTCCTTTTCTATTTTGGGGGGGGAAGATTTTAAGAAGAATTGATATTAATTCTTCTTTGACTGATTGCTAGAATTCACCAGTGAAGCCTTCTGGTCCTGGATTTTTGTTTGTTGGGAGGTCTTTTATTACTGATTCAATCTTTTAAATGATTCAGTCTGTTCAGATTTTCTATTTCATCATGATTTAATCTTGGTAGATTGTATGTTTCTAGGAATTTATTCATTTATTTTAGGTTGTCCGATTTCTTAGTGTATAATTGTTCATAGTAGTCTCTTATGATACTTTGTGTTTTGTATTATCAGTTGTAACATATTTTTCATCTTTTTTCTTTTTTATTTTTAGCTAAAGGTTTGTCTATTTTTTTTTCAAAGAATCAGCTCTTAGTTTCATTGATTTATCTATTATTTTTTAAGTCTCTACTTTGTTTCTGTTCTAATCTTCATTATTTCTTTCCTTCTACTACCTTTGGGTTTTGTTTGTTCATCTCTGTCTAGTTCCTTGAATTGTAAATTTAGGCTGTTTATTTGAGATTTTTTCTATTTCTTGAGGTAGGTATTTATCTTTATAAACTTCCCTCTTAGAACTGCTTTTGCTATACCTCATAAGTTTTGATATGTTACATTTCAGTTTTCATTTATCTCAGGGTATTTTTTATTTCTCTTTTTATTTCTCCTTCGAGCCATTAATTGTTCAGTAGCATGTTGTTTAATCTCCACATATGTGTGAATTTTACAGTTTTCTTCATGTAACTCATTTCTAGATTCCTATCATTGTAGTTGGAAAAGATCCTTGACATGATTTCAATTCTCTTAAATTTAAAAATTGTTTTGTAGCCTAACATATTATCTTTCTTGGAAAATGTTCCATGTGCACTTGAGAAGAATATGTATTCTGTTGCTTTTGAATGGAATTTTCTGTAAATATCTGTTAAGTCCACCTTGTCTAACATGTCATTTAAGACCGATGCTTCCTTATTGACTTTCTGTCTGGATGATCTATCCATTGATGTAAGTGGGGTATTAAAGTCCCCTACTATTATTGTACTGCTATTTATTTCTTCCTTTAGGACTGTTAATATTTGCTTTATATCTTTAGGTGCTCCTATGTTGGTTGCATAAATATTTACAAATGTTATATCTTCTTGTTGGATTGACCCCTTTATCATTACATAATGCCCTTCTTCTATGTCTCTTATTACAATCTTTGTTTTAAATTATATTTAGTCTTATGTAAGTGTGGCTACTCCAGCGTTTTTTTAATTTCAAATTTTCTTTTGAAATGAAATCTTTTTCACTCTTGTTTCATTTTTTCTGCCCTCTTCTAACCAGATAATTTCAAATGACCTATTTTTGAGTTCATAGATTCTTTCTTCTGTTTGATCAAGTCTTCTGTTGATGCTCTTCATATTCTTTAACTCAGAATATCTTTTTGGTTCTATCTTGTGATTCCTATATCTTTGTTAAACTTCTCATTTTGTTTTCTTATTGTTTCCCAGATTTTGTTCAATTCTCTTTATGTTTACTTGTAGCTAACTTAAATTCCTTAAAACGACTATTTCTAATTATTCATCAGGAAAATTGCAGATCTTTGTTTCTTTGGATCTGGTGTCATTTTTTTTTCATGTTTCTCGAAGCCTTGTATTGCTTCACATTTTAAAAAAAGCAGTCATCTCCTTCAGTTTACTGACTTGTTTCAGGGGATAAATACCTTCGTTTAGCCCTGCTAGGAATTATGAGGCTCTCTTAGACCTCTGTAGGTACGCCTGCTCTACACTCCTTATTTCCCCTTGGTTAGAGGGATTCTCATGATCATATGCCTTCTCTCAATCCTACAAAGTCAGGCCAAGTGTTGACAGGCTACCATTTGCTTTCCCTAGGGTGGGGCCATATGCTCAGATTTGTGTGTTTTCTCCCCGTCTCACAGAGTTGGGCTGGCTTTCTGTGCATGCTCCATAGTTATCTGCAAAAACTCACACTCACTGCCCTCAGGGGCATGCACAGGGAGCTGGCCATCTGGATGGGGTATGGGTGAGGCACATGGAGCATTGGGGGTGCCTGTGGGCCTCTTGAGGAGATATTCATGTGAGATGTCCCCAGTGACTCATGGATGAGCTCCCTGATAAAGTCTGTGAAGTGGTTAGAGAATCAGCATTCTCTGATCTTTGGCTGCTGTTCCAGCTTCTCCCTGCCCCTTAGTCATATATCTAAGCTCAGTATTCTGCATGGGGAAAGAAAGAAGTTTGTTTGTTTGTTTGTTTTAGCATTATCCCACACAGCCAGAGAAACCAGATGTTCATTCACTTGCTCTCATTTTCCCTGTAGAAGAAATCACAGGCTGAGGGGTTTCTCTTGGCATTGAATTGTGCCACTATGCCACCTTGAAAGAGGAGTGATTCAAGTAAAATGAAACTGTTCTTCTTATCCTCTTCAATGGGTCCAATCTCAGAAGTTTTTGCTCCTACAGTGTGCCCAAACTTTGCTGGATTCTGGATTTCCACAAAGGCAGCCTTATCCGTGGGTGATTGTCAAAACCTGTGTAATTTAGGGGGAAGATGGTATAAAACTGTTATTCTGCTATTTTTATCACTCCTCATGGCCTGTTTCTTTATACAGGTGAGGTTACATTGGTGTGTTCAGTTTGTGAAAATCCTTCATGTGTACACTTATGATTTGTGTACTTTTCATCATTATCTTACAGTTGAGTAAAATCTACATTATTTTGTTTCCAAACATGAAAGTTAAGGCACATTCAACATAATGCTTTCTGTCCAGGCTACCACATGAAGGCCATTGTTGGCCATTAATTTCTCAGCTCAAATTAATTTATTGATCACCACTGTGGTAACATACTCAGTATCAGGCATGAAATTATTGACCCGAAATAGACTCTAAGTTGCTATAGTAATGGGACATTGGAGTGGGTGCTCTATTAATGGTATTTCACAGGAAATATTATTGCATCTCTGCATTCCTCCAATGAATGAAATGTCCATTTTTAGTTCAGATACCATCAGAAAAGGATTCATATCACTACTAAAGGAAATTAAACTATCCCTTCCTGCTCTAGGACAGTAGACTGATCACTTTTGGGAACCAAGTTCCCAGGTTAGAGGAGGGGCTGCTGAGAAGCCAAAAGAAAAAGTCAATCTGCACAGTCCTTGAGAGAACAGACTTCCTCAAATATCACCTACAAATGCTTGGATCTATAGGCCTTTGATATTGAGTTAAAGCAAGTGAGCAAGTCAGGTACACACACCCTCTTGAGATAGAAATAGCACTTACACAGAACACATGCCTCCAATCCCCTGCCAGGCCCCTGACAGATATCAATAACCAATCAAGACCCTCTGACATGGGACAAGGCCTTGCAATCCTTCACAATGTCTCTCTGGGAAGCCTAGAAGAAGATCTAACAAAGAGACTTCCCTGGGTTATGTGGACTGAAGTGGCAGGGATCTTAGCAATGAAAATCATTACTAAGAAGAGAAGTTGAGACTAGAGAGTACAATGTACTGTTGATTACTTGGAATTTGATGTATATATTTGTTCCTCTGTTTATTGAAAATATATATGTGTGTGTGTGTATTAGAAGACAGATTATCTTTGTTCTGTTGTCTTAATGTAAAGTACCCCTTTGGACTATTGTTATATTTGTATTGTAGACACTGGGTGGAATCTACACTAGCAATGAGGTGTGCCTTTCTACCATAGTGGAGACAAGCCAGGAGGAGAAGAAGCTAGAAACTTCTCTTGTTTCATAATTGTGTACAAGCTAGATCAGGGAAGGACCCCAAGGCCAGCTGACATCTTAGAGGTAAAAGTGATGCCTTTCCTATGAAGAAAACATATACAAAGGAACAGCTGGCCAATAGATAGAGCTGCCATGTTGCACATGGGGATACCATTCACATTGTATTTTATGAGATTTGCTTTCCCTGTGGTTGTGCAACATGGCAGCTCTGCCTACAAATGACTGCACCAAGGCCCAATGGGAAAGGCTGCCATGATCTGAAACATGAGAGGGCACAGGGCCCCAGGAAGAGCTATCTCAGGCCAAGATCAAAGTCAGTATGTAACAGAACCATGTCTCCTGTTCAGTTGTTGTTCCCCATGTATCCAGCTCCCCAGTCAGGGGAGAAAGGTTTGAAGGAGGAGTCAGGCCCCTGAGACTCTTCTGCAACCTCATACATTCTAAAGCTTGGCTGCAGGTAGACGGGAAAGTTGCTGATGAGCCTGAAAACAGCCTTCTATTATCACATCCCCACTCAGGGAGGACTGACAGCCACACACAGCTGCAACGTGGCTCACAGGCCAGCTGCTGATGTACTGCATGGCTCAGATATAACCATCAAAATGTCTTTTCTCCCATGGCTGAGGTAGCAGACTGAGTCTTTTTTTCCTAGGGGAGGGTGAAGTGGTGACTCAGACTCCGTTAACCCTGCATTTAACCTGGTTGTGCTCCTGATATGAAGAGCCAGCCATCTCTATCCATTGCAGTACTGCCTGCTCCCTGAGGTGACTTCACTATGCCAGCTCATCTGCCTTCATTTAGCTTTCCGTTTCTCCCTTGGCTCCTCAGGGACACACCTTACCTCCCCTCACCACATCCTCTGCCTCAGCCCCGAACTGTACCATAAAAAATCCTCTAAGGATTTTGCAAGTTTCCATTCCATTTCATTCTCCAGTTTCAGACCCAGCTCATTTGGGCATTTGTCCCAAGATTGATAGGATGAATCCCAAGTCTTAAACCTCTATCTGTGCCGAGTGTCTCAAAAGCGAGCAGGTGGATGATGTGAAAGAGGGCAGAGGGGTGCTTCTCCCAGCATCTGGGCATCCGGCATTTTCTGCCATAGGGGCAGGATCAACCTTTACAGAACTGAGAGAGCATACTTCTTAATGTACCATTCGGCCTCTCACCAGGAAGGGCCCTGACGAGAAGAGGTGATAGGTGAATTCATGCCATGACCTATGCAAGAGGACAACAGCTGGTGCTGGCTCCTGGATGAAGAGCCTTAAGCAGCACACCAGTACATCTGGGCTTCAATTTGTTCTTAATTGGGAACCAGTAAAAATTATTTAAGAAGGGAGTATATAAGAAGAATGATATTTGGGGGAAGTTATGCAGGAGAAAAGTCTGGGGATAGAGGACCAGTTAGGGGTTCTGCAATAGCCCAGGAGAGAGGAGATGAAGACCTGGCCCATAGCAAAAGTCCGGAAAGCCCCAACAGGTATGGGCAAGCTGCAAAGCTAAGCAAGCAAAGAATACAAGGCGAAGGTCTCCTCTTGAAGGGTATAGGGAATGGAATGTAGATGCATGGAGATGATGTAGCCTTACAGAACATCCACACCAGCCACCTCTTCTCATGGTGAGGAACCTGGGACCAGAGGGCCAGAGAAGGTGTCTCTATTCAGTGCCAGGTATGGGCCAGCCACTATGCTAAATGCTTTATGATCTCTCCAATAACCCAATGAGCCATTTTTCTGAGATCACGAAACTTGGTATGGGGAGATTCATGGATTTGCCCCAGGCCAAGGCTAGAAACCAGCTTGCTCTTTACACTGCACCACCTCTCAGAGAAAAAAGAGTGTGATCCTCTAGAAACCATCAGTAGCCTGAAAGGAATAGCCTTGGTTTAAGATAAAAGGGCAATAGAGAGAGAGATTAGCCAAAAGCACACTGCCAAGGGTGAAGAATGTCACGGGGGCCCCACACACTAAGACATGGAGGCAACCACAAGTAGCCCCTGAAAAGAGCAGCAGCGTGATAACTTCTACCTGCACTAAGTCACCATAAAACCTGAAAGCTGTTTAGCTGTGAATTCTATGGGTAATGACAGGAGCCCCTCACCCATAGACAAGAGCCCTGGTGGAAACTGGCTTGCACTCAAATAGGAGGGAACACTAGAAAAGCAGAAAAGGCCAGTTCCCTGGAAGCAGAGGCTGGGATAGTATGTTTGTGCATGTGCTTTATCGAGGGCAGGCTCTGCAGAGGAACTTGCAGAGAAGGTAAGGAAGTAGACGGCAGGGCAAATGGTAAAACAGAGCTGTGGGCTCAGCAGAAGGTGAGGCTAACCAACTGTCCCGGTTTTCCCAGTACACAGTCTTCCAGTGTTAAAACGAACAGTCTTGAGAAAACTGGGATAGGTTGGGCACCATACCTCAGCCTGATCCCAGAGGGAACTCTGGAGCAAGAAAGTCACCTCAGAGTTGTCTCCACTCCTAAATCAAAGAGTGTGTATTTTGGTATCTCTAGCAGAGGCCATTGGCTATGCCTCTCTTTCACCCCTAGGTGGGATGTAACCTCCCAGATAGCTCTGGGTAAAGTGGGTCCCATTGACCAAGGGAAGTCCTCCTGAAAAGAAGACAACTGTGAGCTGATAATAACCAATGCCAGCCCTGTCCAACAGACAGGTATGCCACCCAGGTAAAGGGTATCCAGGTGAGATAACAATGTCTGTGACGTGAAGAATGTAGTCTCTGATGAACAACTTCCACCCATGGCCTTCACTGAGCTCTTTTCCTTGGAGAGGTAGCAGAATGACTCCAACCCTTATTGACTGAGAGGCCTATACTCTGGGGGCTTCTGGGGGGCATGTTTGCAGTTAGGTTGGCTCAGTCCCTTGCTTCCCATGATCACTAGTGGCATCATTCAAGGCTTTCACCAAGGCCTCTTTGATGCAAATGAGCAAGTCTCCAACTTAAACTTGTGGTTCTATTAACAACACAGAGCACAATTACGTTCCAACCACATTCTACATTTAACTGAGCCTTGAGAAAAATGAGTCACTCATCAGTAACTTCCTATCACCTGTCATTTTTTTCAGACTGTAAGAGTTTCTTAAAACTCCTTGGTGGCATATCAAATTTGATGGAAGTTATTAGTTAGCATCTTTAAAAGTACAGTTGTTGTGAAATGAATAGAAGTGTGAAAAGTAACATATTCCTAAGGTTTACATTAGGTTTCTTTTGGAATTTGCTAAACAAGAATTTATTGAGCACCTACTGTGTACCAACTGACCCAGTGCTACATGCTAAGTGTAGATGAGTAACACAACATCCCTATTATGGATTTTGTGGTTCAGTAGGGAAATCACATACAAAAACAGATAATCCCAATAAATGTGCTGAGGAATTACAGAGTAAGGGGTACCAGCTGTACCTGGGGCAGAGTATTGTGGGTAGGGGGTCTTGAAGATTTCTCTGAGAATTGATCTTTAAAGAAATAGTTTGTCAGGTTGAAACAGACACTGCTAGCTGTTCCCCAATATCTGTTCTCCACTTTTTCCTGATTTTTGGTCAAAGATAGGACATCTAGGGAAAAAACTGCATTTCCCAGGCTCCTTTGCAGCTAGACATGGCCATGTGACTAAGTTTGCTGGTCAATGGGATTAAGGTGCCTTGCGTGACTTTCAGGAAGTGTCCTTACTTGGAAAAGCCATGTCTTTCTTCATCTCTCCCTCTTTCCTGTTGATTGTTGAACTGCAGCGGTAATGGCAGGAGCCTGCCCAGCCATTCTGAATCGTGAAGTTCACGCATATGCTGAAGAGGGTGAAGCAACAAGATAGAAGAAGCCTGGGTCTCTGACAACTTTGTGAAACTGATTGAACAGTATTGGGCTGTGTAACTCCAGCTTCATTTACTGTGATATATACTTCTATTGGGTTGAAACCACTGTAATTTTAGATTCTTGATCACTCACTGCCAAACCTAATCCTAACAGGTAAAGAAGTAAGGTTAGAGCAATGCCATTCCAAATGTGCAGATGCTGAAAATGATGTCAGCAAATAGCCTTTGGCTGTCAGCCTTTAGGGGTAAACATCTCACCTAAGCTCATGTGTCTTCCTAGTGTAGTCTCCATCAATGACTGATTGATGTGGAGATAGGGAGGCCTGGCCATTTGGGCACAACTGAGGACCCTTCCATTGGGTCATCCCCTGGCATCAGCTGTGGCTGTTCTTGGGCCTGGATGGCAGATCAGCTTCTCATTCCACCCATTCCTGCTTCCTTCACCCCCCTTCCACAGAGATCAATCACAAAGACCTCCTTAATTTTATCGTCAGCATTTTTAATTCAGAGTCTGCTTCCTAGATTTTCTCAAACCAGTCTGCAACAACCCTGATTTCTCGGCCGCTGGACTCTGTCCAAATCTATCAGCCTCTCCTTTCCCTTTCCAATTCTTAATAGCAATTTAGGGCCAGTGACACCAACACCTAACACCATGTGCAATTAGCACCCAATACAATTAATAGTTAATATGAGCTTCCTGTGATGTTAATGGAAGTCTCTCAAATGAACTCTAAGAGTTTTCACTGGCCTTCTCCAAGTGGCCCACAGAAAGGCACCTTGAGTAAACTGACCCTGGGTAAAAATCAGAAAACCAGAGTTCCCAACCCGTCTTTGCTCCCAGAATGCCATATGACTTCTGACTCACCACTCATCTTTTTCTGTTCTTCAAATGCTTGACCAGAAAGAAGAAACAACAACTTTAACTTTAGAGGACTTTTTTGTAGCTAAACCAGGGGTCGGCAAACTATGGTTCACGGGCCAAATCTGGCCTGCTGCTTGTTTGTATAAATAAAGTTTTATTGAAACCCAACCATGCCCATCTGTTTCAATATTAACTATGGCTGCTTTTGTGCTACAATGGCAGAGTTGAATAGTGGCAGACTGTATGGCCTGCAAAGCCTAAAATTTACTATCTGGCCCTTTGCAGGAAAAGTTTGCTTATTCCTGGTCTAAATGAATTAAGGTGTTATTGTAGTTCTTGCCTCAAGAGTTAGGAATGTAATCTGTCCATTCATTCAGTATTTATTGAATACCTACTAGGTACAAGGCCCCATTGTAAACACATTGGCTGTAGTAGTAAACAAACTAGGTGCAGCCCCTGCTCTCCCAGAGCCTATGTTCCAGTGGAAGAGATAAACAGTAAACAAATAAATTAATAAATATATGTCAAGGGTCGATAAGTGCTATGGAGAAAATTAAAGCAGAACATGGGAGAGAAGGATAGGGGTAGGGTGGACCTGAGATTTTAAGTCAAGTAGTTGAGGAGGGTTCCTCTCATAGGGTAGCATTGGAGCAGAAACCTGAAGAGAACAAGAACAAGCCATGCAGATATTGGAGATAAAAGCATTAGGACAAAGGGAGCAGCCAGTACAAAGGTCCTGAGGAAGGAACACAGCTGGTTTGTTAGAGACATATAAGGAGGACAGTGTAGCTGGAGCAGAAGGAGTTACAGGGAGTCAGACCCCAGAGGGCCTTGCAGGTTATTGTAAGGAGTCTGGTTTTTACTCTGAGGGAGACATGGTGTTACAGGAGGGCTCTGAGTAGAGGAAAGATATCTCTGACTTAGGTTTAAGAATCATTCTTTCTACTGTGTAGGTAACAGACTATAGAGAACATGGGGGAGCAGCAGGAAGGCCAGTAACAATTCAAGTGAAAGATGAGGATAGCTCAGATCAGGGAGGTGGAAGCGGAGATAAGAAGACATGGTCAAATTTTGGATGTTTTGAGTGTAGAGTCATTAGACAAGCATGCTTGTTCCAAGAATAGGGCTTGAAGTAAAATTATCCAATTTTTCCCTTTCCTCTGCTCTTCCTCAAATGAAGCTATTGCGCCCTAAAGCCATTTCCTGGATGCCTGGCATGATAGGAATTTACTGGCCTTGGAATCTCACTTATCAGAAGTTATCTGTGTGAGTGTCACCAATGATGGGGAAGGGGTCTGTCCTCGCCAAGGGAATTTTAGCAGTTACCGAAGGTGATAAAAGTTCTCCTTGTTGTCCTCCACCTGGATGCTCACAGCAGAGTCCCTGTGGGGTTTAGAGCTAGTTTGGGGGCAACAAAGCAGACAGAGAGATCCTTAAGTCTAAGTAACGGAACAATAGTAATCAAAGCTCCATTGATTTTGGTGCCCCACTGCCAAGGATCTGTAAATAGACTAGAACTAGTCACACAATTTCCCTCCACACACTTGCAGAGGGGCAGATGTCACAAAGTCTGCCTCATGCCATTGTGGGCTTTTCTCCTCCAGAATAATCCCCATTGAACACCAAGGTGATGGGGTCCTTGGTTTCCTGCACCCCAGGGGACAATAAACATTGGTTGGGTTTTGACCCTTTCTTAATTCAGCTCCTTAACATGGGTAGTGGCATGGGAGGGGTGGTGGCATGGAAGGGGTAGTGCTATGGGAAGGGTGGGTCCCAATCTCCAGAGAATCACCCTCATGGGATGAGTAGTGTCTGATGCAAAATGGAGAGTGGGGGGTCGCAGAGTCTAATGAGAGAGAGATTTATGCTTCTTACTCTCCATCTGCAAAGCAAAACAAAAATAGCTGAAACACCGGTTTTCTGCTTTATTGGCTCTGTGAATAAGCATATAAATTTCTATGACATTTCTAGAGGCTTGCTGAAGGGGAAAAAAGCCATCCCCCAGGACACGGCCAGCAGCAGCCACAGCATATGGTTTGCTGAGAGCAGAGGCAGAATGTGTTGTGTGTCTGTGAGCACTAAAAAGGTGACTTTGCAGGTAATTTCAGACTCAGGCAGAGTTTTCACCTTTTTAAAAAAAATTTTCCTTTTTTTCATTAAAAAAAATTTTGCCTAAGTCAAGGCAGCTGTCATGGCCAATCATTCCTCAGCAGGGAAGCGGGATTGTGCTGGGCTGTTGGGAAGCACAAGGAGGCTGGCCCCAGGCTGCTTTGAGACAACCATGCTCAGCCTTTGAAACAGGGAGAGCACCCCAGTCACAAGCTCACATAGAAGAAAGGGGGAGGCAGTCCACAGGACATATGGAAAGACCTGAATAACTTAAGAACAGAATATGAGTATGGCTTTTTGTCTCCAACGATTCTTTCCTCTAGTGAAGACTCAGGCAGGGAGTTCAGCGAAGCCATCTCCAGCTCCAGCAGGTAAGAACCAGCACTTACACCAAGTTAACATCAACCTGGAAGGGAGACAAGTCCCACTCCTCCTGTCATGAGGCAGAAAGGGCACCGCCTACATGCAGTTTCATGGGCTTAGGGAAGACCAATGAACTATTTAGCTCATCCTGTACTTAAATTCTACAATTAGACTGATTTTTATGACTCAAGCCAAACAAGGGCTTTGTCCTCTTTTTAGTTGTAATTATGCCTTTCCCCGATGTACATTAATTCATTACTTTCTTATCGGTCATTTGCACTTTACTCTAAATGAATATGTTAGAAACTACCTGGAAAGTAAATTGTACAGGGAAGAAGGAGAAAGAGAACATGAAGGTACTAAACTGGGAGGGATGGAGTTATGGCAAAAAATAGGCAGAGAGTTTAAAAGAAAAAAGGAAGAAGAAAAAGAGATCCCACAGACAAACCTAGTTTTCTTCACAGTTTCACTCAGGACCCCACCTTACTTCCAGGAACCAGACTGCTAAGGGAAGAAATGGCTGGAAATACTTAGAAAAAGTAATAATGTGGACAGAAGCACTATGACATGTGCTGCTGCTCCCTTTGCCCAAAATGTTCTCTCAGACACCAGCATGGCTCGCTCCCTCATCTCGTTTGGCTGAGCTCAAACATCATTTTCTTAGGAAGGCCTCATTGAACTTCCCCATCTAACTATACCACCCTACACAGCCTCTCTGCATTATCTATTTCCTTTCTTGCCTTTCCTTTTTCCATAGCATTTATCACCTTCTAACACACAATATATTGGGTTTATTTATTTTGTTTATTGTCTGTAGTCTTTCCTCGACTGGTAATTAAGCTCCACAAAGGTAAGAGTTTTTTGACTATTTTGTTTACAGTTGTTTCTGCAACATTTAAAACAGTGTCCATCTCATAGTAGGCATTTGATAAACATTTAGTAAGTAAATGAATGATCTGAATGCAGTAAGAACAAAAAAGAAAATAATAATTCACATTCTATAGTGCTTTATACATAGCTGACCTCTTTACACAAATGTTCTCTTTTTTGATCCTAACATCACCTCTTGGAGATGGCATTATTGCTTCACTTCCCAGAGAAGGAGTCTTAAAGAGACTAAATAAATTGTTGGAGGTCACGAAGAGGCAGGAATAAGATTCAAACTCAGGTCTGTCTGACTCCAAAGCCTATACTGTTTCCAATACACATACATGCAGAGCACTGTGCTAAGAAATTGCCAAGAATATGGGAGCTAAAATCATGAGCCGAGCAGAGCTAATTATAAATCCTTTAATATTGTAAAGTTGGATTGTGTGCATCTATGTGTATGTATGTGTGTGTGTAAAATTAGAATTGAGGGGGTTTATTCCTATTGACTATGATATTTGCCAAAATCATTATCCCCATGTTATAAGGATGTAAAGTTCACAGTCATTCAATCACTCTACAAATGTTCCTTCAACAAACATTTGATCACTTATTGTAGAACACACTTACCTGCTCTTATCTTCTTGGTCTACTCTGAGGTCAGCTGCAGCTTGGTGGATAGCTCTAGGCCCTGCAAGAGCTTTCGATCTCAGACATTCATCTCTCTGCTTTCAGGCTTTCCCTGGTAGCAGGATTGTGCTCAGCCCTCACCAAAGGCAGCCTGGAAGTGCTGGAAGGTAACAGTCAAAGGATGACCTACGATCACTGAGGGAAAGGGCAGGAGTTGATACATAAGGATCCTAGGTCCTTGCCTCTTTGTGGAGGGCGACTCCATGGTGCATTCCTTGCAGTCTTTTAAAAGGTACCCAGCAGGACTGAGCCCCAGTCACCCGTCTACTCCTGGGCACAGCCTTTATTAGTTTGCACGCCCTCTCTGTGCTCCCCAGCATCTCCTCCAAAATAAATGACTTGCACCCCCACTTTTGTCTCAGGGTCTGCTCTGAGAGAACGAAAAGTAGGAGAGTTGCCATGTGCAATGCACTGTGCTAGGAGATGGAGATTCAGAGCAGGGCAAACCAATGGACAGGTGCCTAGAGTCACAGAATGACGTTCCCAAGAATTGAGGAAACTGGAAAGTCAGCTCCCTCTGAAATGTGGCACTCTTTTTGGCAGTGTATATCAGTTTTATAAACTCTAGGGACATGCCAGAGGGGTGACATACCATTATATTGTTTTCTGAAAACAACTTACAGGGCCGTTGACAAGCCAAGCAAGAAAGTCAAGCTCATCCAGCTGTTGTGATTCATCACACTTCAGTTTTGGTCCTTCTTTTGATCATCTCTTTATCCCACAAACACCTCCTGAGCATGTTGCTGGGCGCTGGGAATAAGCCAGGTCAACATGGATCTCACACTGAGGCTACCCTCTTACCTGATCACCAAAGCATAACCCACAGGATCAAGGTCTGCTACCACTGAATCCACGTGAAAGTATATGGCACACATCCCAAAGTCTCATCCATGAGATGTATTCCCAAAGCATTTTTGAGTGATGGTAGCCACCTGGCAATAAGACAAATGCCTCCCAAAGTGTCAAATGCTGGATTTTAATACAAGATCTCATTAGCTTCAAATTATACCATTACTGGTGTTAAACCAAACAGACAAACAAACCATGTTCCCCCAGAAGGCTCCAGAAAAACCACACCAATAAGCGAACAGTGGTAGGCTCCTTCTGCTCAGGTCCCCCAACAATACCTTCTACAAAGTGTGAGGTTGCTGTGGGCTGACTATATAGAAAATAAACCTGAATGAAGCGAACCATTGACCCAGCAACCTGAGTGATCCCTCCTCACACACTTGGCTGAGCCTCTGAGGGACAGCAGAACAGGACCTCTCTGCTTGGCATGCAGGGCTCCTGGTGCTGCCAGCACAGAGAACCAGGAGCTCCCTGAGCCCTTGAGTTTGGGACAGGGAAGATTTAGTGCCTACCTTGAAGTTAGTGCCAGGGAGGGTTTGTTCTGAGATGTTCCATTTAGCCTGCCCTGGGCTAAATGCAGTAATCCCCAGGTGAGGCCTGATTCTCCCTTTCTTCTTTCCCCCAGGAGGAAAGGAGGTCCTTTTCCTCTGCCTGTAGCCACATGCTTCAAAGAGGCTCCCAGGGCTCCAGGAAAATGTGACCTTCCTGTGCCCTCTCCCCTGAACTGGCCCCCAGAAAGAGGCTGCAAGGCACAAGCCCAAAATATCCTACTGGCATCTTCCCAACAGCCTGGCAAGGACCTCCCCGCACAATTTGGACCATTTGACTTTCTTTTTTTCACAATCTAGAGTTACTCTCCTTTTGTTAATTCATTAGGAGCTGGTGGCTGGTGGAACACTGCAAGGAGATCAACTGCCTAGGGAAAAAGCTCCCCAGTAGGTACATTAGGACTCTCTGGGAAAGGAAAATCCTGCATTTTTGGCAGTAATTAAAGATGGGATACTCTGTGTCTCCCAGGATTGGGGAATAGGAAAGAGAGGATTTTGTTTTTTGGTTTTTGTTTGTTTGGGTTTTTTTTAATGCCACCGAATGCATAAAGGGGCAAGTCACATTCTGAAGTTCAGCAGTAAGGTTACAAAGGAGCCCAAGGCAGGCAGCCCTGTCTTGGAGATTCAAGTATTCTCCAAGAGGTCACTGCAGCTACACGTTTTCCAACCCCTCTCCAGGCTCTTCCGGGGTACAAAAGCAAAAGAACTCACTTATTCACTCATTCATTCATTCATTCATTTATTCAACAAATACTTACTAAGCAGCTACTCAGTGCCAGGCACCAGAAATACAGTGAGGGGGAAAGTGGACAATACAGCCTCTGCCCTCAAGGAGTTTACCATTGAGTGGGGCAGCCAAGCATTTAGCAAAGATTCCCAAATAGATGTACAAGTTATGCTGGAAAAGTAGAAGGTGTTATGAGCCCTAACAAGGTAATCTGACCCAGTCTGGTGGTGAGGAAAATATTCCCCAAGGAAGTCATTTCTGTGTTTAGATCTGAGGGAGTTAACTGGCTGCAGGAGGTATTAAGAGCATTCTGGGAACACCTTAGGACCTCTGGTATAATGGATGTAGGGAATGATCATCAATGCTAAAGGAGAGCCATCACAAAAGGAGGAGAGCCATGCAGATATCACAGCCCTGCCGATCGAGTTCACAGCGCCACTTATATTGTACCCTCCCCACCCAACCCCCACCCCAATGTACCTGGATCTGATCAATCTTCTAACTCTACATAAATTACAGGAAATAGAGGTGAGAGAGGAACATGATATGACATTACAAGGATTTAATCAAACAAAAACAAACTGAAAAACTTTACAAGACAAACAACCTGGTTTCCTTCAATGAATTTTAAGAGGGAAGAGAAAAAAAAAGAGTGTAAGCTTAGAGATAACTATTTGCTCTGTGTGGCTCTTATTTGGACTCTAAATTGAAACAAACCATTAAAAATTGTGACTTTTTTGGAGCAATTGGAAATCACAACATTTATTGGATGTTTACTACTATAAGAAACCTGAAGTTTTTAGATGTCATACTAGTACCCAGTTATCTTTTAGTAATAGATACTAAAATATTTACAGATAAAATGATGTACTACTACATTTTGCTTCAAAATAATATGGCGAGGGGAGAGAGGTATGACTAAGGGTATCAATAAAACAGATTAACCATAAATTGGTAATTGTTACAACTAGGTGTTGGGTACAGAGATTCATTATACTAGTCTCTTCTACTTTTTGTATATGCTTGAAATTTCCATAGCTATAAGTTGTTTTAGAGGCATCCTAAATGAAGTTTACAGCATAAACAAAGGCCCCCAAGCAGGAAGAACTCTGCATAGACCAGTGTGCCTGGAGTTTAACTGGGGAAAGAAAGTGTGTCACAGTAAGGTTGGAGAAGGGAACTAAACAGGGACTTGGGGACTAAAACTTGCCTCCTTGGGCTTTATAGGGTATGTCTTTGGCCCTCTGGGTGAATAGTCAAGGAAAGTTGACTGCTCACTTGCAGGCCAGAGGAGGAGGGTGAAAGCAGGGAAGGAGCACACACAGTATAAGTGCCTCTTGAATGATGAAGGGGTCCCTCTTGGAGGTGGCCCAGTCACTTTGGGTAATCTCTCAACTGGGAGGCAAGTTATAAAGCCAAGGAAACCAAACATAGTCTGGTGTTGGAAAAGGAAGGCAAACATATGGAAGCATGTAATTTCCTGTGGCTGCTGTAACAAATTACCACAAACTAGATATCTTAAAACAATATAAATGTATTCTCTCACAGCTCTGGAGGCTAGAAATCTGAAATCAAGGTGTAAGCAGGGATATGCTCTCTCTGAGGGCTCCAGGAAAGAATTCTTCCTTGCCTTTTCCAGCTCCTGATGGTTGCTGGCATTTCTTGGCATTTCTTGGCTTATAAACTCATAGCTCCAGTATCTGCTTTTATCTTCACATGGCCTTCTTCTTTATGTGTCTCTCCGTATCCCCTTCTTTTTATAAGGCATTGGATTTAGGGGCCACTCTAATCCAGTATGACCTCATCTTAACTGATTATGTCTTCAAAGATCCTACTTCTAAATAAAGCCACATTTATATGTACTGAAGTTAGGACTTCAAAATAACTTTTGAGGGGTCACGATTCAATCCACAATACATCATTCATCAAGTGAACCCTGAAACTGGACATAAATGCGTCCAACTTGATCTGCCACAGACCCCTCATAGTCTTCATCCTTTCCAAGGTTGTGGGGTCCTGGGGTCCTGGGGTCCTGGACTGCTGAGCTAAACCAGCTCTATAGAATGTCTGACCCAGTCACAGCCCTTGGGGGACCCCAAGCTTCACTAAAAATCTAATGATAGCTATGGGTAATCTCATCAGGAAAATGTTTACTTGCAGCTACTTATAAATGAATAGAACTTTGGGAGGTTCAAGGACCTCTAAAGCCCCAAGAGCCATGGAGCACAGGTTAAGAGGTCATGGGTTTAGTCTTCCAGACGAAAAGCAGAATCCTAGACTAATACAGCAAGATACTGAGATTTCTCAGCCAGCTCAGGGGAGAGTTGGAAGCTGCCTTTTCTGAAAGCAAAGCTGTCTCAGCCACAGTCCAACCCCTAGCAAGCTCTCTGCTAACCTAGAAATGCAGACTGGACCCAAGAGGAGAGCCACAAGGGTGGGAACAAGTCCTAGTGAGGTGACTGCTGAGGAATCGGGACTTCTCTGCATCTCAAAGACAACTACAAGATGTTGTCAAGTATGCAGAGAGAAACCTTGTCTGTAGCCTATTGGTGGCCAAAAGGCCAGGCATCTCTACCAGGCCTGACATGCAGCATGGCTAAAGTACTCTAAGATATTAAGGCATTTGATTATTTTCTCCAGACAGAGAGTCTTGTGTAATTCAAGTTTCTCTTGGCCTTGCCATCCCAAGTGTTAAGCCACCAACATATGGGCATCCCAGAGTATATCTTATGAGCCCATGGCACGCCTCTTTTGTTCTTCCTTTTGGGCTCCACAATGACTTTCTGCCCATCGTGATGACCGTGGCCCACAATAAAGCACAAGTCCTCATCCTGGCCTCAGCAGTTAGTGCCTCAGCCAGTCACCTTTGTCTGGGTCAAGGGTGCAGCCTCAGGACACTTCCAAGTGTGGCCAGCATAAAAACAATCCTCTCTCAGTAGTTAATAGCAAAACACAGTTTAATTTTTTCTCTCTGTTGTGGGTTAAACTGTATGCCCAAAAAAGAAGTCCTAACTCCAGTACCTGTGAATATGACTTTATTTGGAAATAAAGTTGTTGCAGATATAATGAAGTTAAAATGAAATAATACTGGATTAAGGTGAGCCCTAATCCAATAATTGGTGTCCTTGTAAGAAGAGGGCTATTTGGACACAGAGGCACACAGAGGAATGCCATGTGACTATAGAGGCAGAGATTGGAGTGATGAATCTACAACCCAAGGAATGCCAAGGAATGCAACAACTTCCAGAAGTTAGAAGAGTGTACTGGAACAGATTCTTTCTCAGTCTCCAGAAGAAAACAATCCTGTCAACATCTTGACTTCAGACCTCTGGCCTCCAGAATTGTGAGGCAACACATTTTTGTTGTTGCAAGCCACCCAGTTATGGTAATTTGTCACAGCAGCCACAGGAAACTAATACACTCTCAAGGTTCCTTTAAAGTGATTTCAGCAGGGGAAAATATATCCCTTCTCCCAGCCCCATGGCTTTTCTGATTCCTCTTCCACAAGGTTACTATCGTCACCACACACACACAGAGAGAGAGAGAGAGAGAGAGAGAGAGAGAGAGAGAGAGAGAGAGAGAGAGAGAGTGTCTCCATTTGGTTCCTGGAATGACAGACTCATTCCATAACCAAAACTTCTGTCATCTCTTGGTGTTGCATCCACATTCCTCTCCCAGCCACAGCATGGCTACAAGCAACTACCCTTTCGGGGAGTTAGGGAGAGATGGCTTCTTCTCTCTTCCTGGCTAAATGCTACTTTTACAACCTCCAGTGTTAGAGGATAGAGAAGGAAGACAATAAAGAAATACAGAAAGTTCCTACTTAATGGCACTCTTATAAGATGATATCCTGGGTCTATCCAGTGCTTAAAGCTACTCGCTCTTCCACGGGAGCCTTTATGGACGCTCCAGAGGCTCCAACAACATCACTCATGATGGGACCTGGTGACTCAGTTTGGGTGGACACTCCTGCTGCCTGCAGTGGAACCCATCCTTCACAGATATTTGTTAGTGGTCCTCTTGCCCTCTGACAGAAACCCTTGCCTTAGTTTGGGTTCCCCCAGCAGATTCAGGGACAAAGATTTCAGTGTGAGTTATTTATTAGGAAGAGACCCCAAGAAACACCAGTAGGAGAAGGAATGCAGCAGGGGAGGGAAAGCAGCAAATCCAGGCTTTGCTCTGAGCAGATCACAGCTGTGGAAAACTGAGTTCATCCCACTGGGAACTTCAGAGACTGTAGAACACACATCAGAGTACCCCACCCTAGGAAAAGAAACTGGGGTTACACATCAGCTCTCATTTAGCATTGGCTAATGGCTGCTACCAATGGGCATTAGCTTAATCTCACTTTGGGACTGCCCAGTCAGGACTCAAGCCCATTTCTAACCCAAGAGAGTGTCCTTGGACAGAAAGCTATAGACAAATAAGGTATAAATGCTAAGTGGCTCTGTGAGGAAACCAAGGACACATGTTACAGCTCTCTTAACTGAAACCCTTGTTTCTCTCTCTGTCTCTCTCTCTCTCTCTCTCTCTCTCTCTCTCTCTCTCTCTCTCTCTCTCTCTTTCCTTTTATATATATTCCTCTCTGTCTCTCTCTTTTTCTCCTTCTCGGTCTATCTCTTTCTCCTCCTCTCTGTCCATCTCTCTTTCTCCATCACTCTCCCTTTCCTTCCTTCCCTCTCTCCCTCTTCCCCACTCTCTCTCTCCCAGGGAAATACCTCACACCTCAGTGTCAGGTACTAGTCCACGATTCCCAGATGACTTATGGAGCCAAGTATCATCAGGCTCTGCAAATGTAGTACTTATGTCTTTCTAGGTTCTCAGGCTCTCCCCCTATCCCCTACACATACCTTAACTTTCTTTCATTGGTAGGAGACTGAGGCTCCCAGCAAGAGAGCAGTTCTCTCCAAAAATCCTGTTCGCATAAAAACCAGTGTCCCCTCTTCCCCTTTTTAAGAATCCCCTGGTTTTAAAATCTTTTAACTTGTTCTTTGACATTACTTCTGAAAAATCTGCATTTTGGTGTCATGTTGGATTTCTTAACTATGGTGCTGTGGGCAAAATGTGCAGTTTAACATTCTAACTCGGGAGCTCAGCTCTGGAAAAGGTAGAGCCTGCTTGCTCCCCACCACTCCACACCCCATACTGGGTTCTGTAAGGGAGATGGGAGCATCACTCTTCCTCCTCACCCCAGGCCCACTTTTGATCAGTACCAGGGCAACCTATTGGTGCCCCGCTTGGCAGAACCAAAACCTTCAGAAGACCAGCTTCTCTTCCATTAACCTACAACCAGTCTCTCCATAAGCTTCAGTCCAAGTTAAAAGGGTCCATCACCAAAGACTGTAGTGGATTGAATGGTGCCCCCAAAAAAGATATATTTGCTCAGAACCTGGGAATGTGAACTTACTGGGGAAAAGAGTCTTTGCAGACCTAATCAAGTTAAGAATCTTGAGGTGAGATCATCCAAGTTTAGAATGAGCCCTAAATCCAATGACAAGTGTTCTTATAAGAGAAAAGGAGAAAACACACAGAAGCGACATGAAGACAGAGACAGAAATTGAAATGATGTGTATAAAAGCGAAGGAATACCAAGGACTGTCAACAGTCACCAGAAGCTGAGAGAGAATCAGGAAACTGATTCTACCTCAGAGCCTCCAGAAAGAACTGACCCTGCCAACATCTGGATTTCAGACTTCCAGCCTCTAGAACTGTGAGAGAATCAATTTATGTTGTTCTAAACCACCCAATTTATAGTACTTTGTTACGGCACCCTGGGAAACTAATGAAATACCAACTGAAATTGTCTTCCTTCAGCTCCCATTTTGCCCTTTCTCTTCCTCCTGGAGGGCTCCCTGTCCCTAACCCTGACTCTCATTTTCCCAGACAGATGAGCACAAGCGAACAGCTCCCCGATGCTCACTACCTCCATGGACATGCTCCAACCCAGTGTTGACATGACTCACCCTCACTCAACATGACCCCACATGGATTCCGTCCTTCTGCTTCTCCAGGGCCCAGCCCCACTCTCAGCATACTTCTTCCCTCATACTCAGTCTCATATGGCTCCAACTCATTATCCTGCCTATACACTCAAGGTCTATGTGACTTGTTAAAGAAGTCAGAGGTATGGTGTCCATTCAAGCAACAAGCAGATATTCACTGGGGTCTTGCTGTAGGCTGAAAGCAGTGCCAGGCCCTGGGATATAATAATGTAAAAGAAAACCTCTTCTTCCCTCAGGCAGTTCTCAACTGTCTAGCCTTCTCCTTCAGTCCCCAGGAGAGCACAAATTGAGGTTGGCAACCTTGGTCTCCTTCCCCACCATCAAGAAGCCATCAGCTTATGATGTCACCATGTCCACATGAGCTGGCCTCTTACATGGTTGTCCTTGACATTTTGACCTCTCAAAAATAAAAGGTGGTACATTCTAGAGACTCAAAAAAAAGAAAATCAAGATCCAGAAAATGCCTGAGACTCCAAAATTCTGTTATGAATGGCTGTCCCACAGCCGTTGTTATAGGTTAAATTGTGTCTCCCTAAAATTCATATGCTGAAGTCCTAACTCCCAGTACCTCAGAATGTGACTGCATTTGAGAAAAGTGTTGCTACAGACGACCAAGATGAAGTCATTAGTGTGGGCCCTATCCAGTATGACTGTTGTCCTTATTTAAATACATTTAGACACAGAGACAGACACACAGAGGGAAGATGATGTGAAGAGACACAAAGAGAAGAAAACTATCTACAAACCAAGGAGAGAGTTCCGGACAGATCCTTTCTCACAGAAAAAGCAAACCTTGCTGGCACCTTAATTTCAGACTTCTGGCCTCCAGAACCATGAGACAATGAATTGCTATTGTTAAAGCCACCCACTTTGTGGTACTTTGTTACAGCAGTCCTGGCAAACTAACACAAGTGCAAATATTGGGCATGATAGTTCAATGGGATAATAAGACTAAGGGGGAGCTAGCCTAAATCGACCATGAAAAGGCAAGATGGTCACGGCAGAAAACAGGGGCCCCAATGGGAGCTCCCCTGAGGGTTAGGAGTTTTATGGGTTTTCTTGTTGGCTTTCTCACAAAGGAGAGCTTTAGATTCAGGCACACCTGGTTTCAAATCTGGGCTGAGCCGCTTTCCAGTTGTGGGACTCAGCCCATATTAACTTCCTCATCTGAAAAACAGGAACATAGTCCACTTCCCTGGGTTGATAGAATTAAATGTAGCTAACACCAAGCCTGGTCCAAAGGAGGCCTTCTCTATAGGCTGTCTTAAGTGGGGTTCTTGACACAAACATTCAGTACAAGGGATATATTTCAGAAGGGATCCCAGAAATCTTTGATAGTGAACTACTAAAGTGATACAAGGAAAGAAAGAAAGCAATAAAGGATGCATTATTAAACCAATTACTGCAACAGTGACAGCAACTTAATCCCAGGCAGAAACTGAGAAATGATATAAAACACATGCCTCCAAATAACCCTACCTGAAGGATAAAGAAGCTAGGGTATTTATCTTCCAACTTTCATTGGGCATTGATTGAGGGCTGCTCTTGGAACAGTGTTAATTCCTAAATGTATTAGTTTCTTGGTGTTGCTGTAACAAACTCTGCTACTATAAGAAATTACCACAAACTTTGTGGCTTAAAGCAAAGCAAAGCAAATTTATCATCTGCTGGATGTCAGAGGTCCAAAATGTTTCCCCCCTGAAAGCTCTAGAGGAGACTGTTCCTTGCCTTTTTCCACCTTCTAGAGGCTGACCACATTCCTTGGCTCATGGTCCCACTTCACTCTGTTCTGTGCTACTGTTGTTATATTTTTTTCTTCTGCTTCCATCATCACATCACATTCTCTGATTGACCCTCCTGCTTCCCTTTTATAAGGACCCACCCAGATAATTCTAGATAGTCCTCCCCATCTCAAAATCCTTAACTTTATCACATCTGCAAACACCTTTTTATCATAATGCACTGTTATTACAGGCCCCAGGGATTAAACGTGGACATCTTTAAGGACCATTACTCAGCCCACTGCACTGTGCCCTTCTGGCCGCTCTACACAGGCAGAGCTACATTCTGGGGTACGGAGGAATTTCTCAGGTACAGACAGGCAGATACACTAAAAAGTCAAAGGGTTGTGGGCAAGGCACTGACACTGAGAAAAAGATCTGTTGTTAGCAGTAGCAGAAAAGCAAAGATGTGCAGGCAAAGTCATTGGGCTGGCAGAGGTAGAGCAGGTGACCATAGTGGTCTCAGAACTCCTCAGTCTGAGGGTATTGAACAGAAACCCAGTCGTCAGTGTAATCAAAAGAGCCAAACTGACACATATTTTTTGACAAATATTTATTGAGTCCTCGCAACAAATATTTTATGATACTGGGGCATGTATAATTTTTTCCCATTTTATAGCTAAAGAAACTGAGGTCCAGTTTCTTGTTCCAATTTGCATGGTAGAGAACAAGGATCTGTTCTTGCATCTGCTGACTTATTACCCAGCGCTGCTCTCACTGCCCCACCTTCCACAGCATGCCTTAAAACAATCTGGAATGATACAGGTTTGCGGCCACAACTAAAAAAAATGCCGTCCCCTTAGTCACATCATCTTCCAACTCTGAACCTTTGAGTGGCTGGCCGAGCTGCTGGAATCCAAAGAAAGCCAGCAGGACTGTTGATGAATGTGATTGCTTTACCAGAAGTTTAAAAATGTAGCTACTATGCTTGAGCATTGTTTACAATCTACCTCTGGTAATTTGCATCCTCCATGTGTACATGCAAGATCAGTTGCCAAATTCTGTTGATGATACCTCCCCAATCTCTACCCCATCTGTTGCTTCTTCTTCTTCCTCAGTCTCCCAGTTCAAATCTCCATCGCTTCCCACCTGGACCACAGCCAAAGGCCCCTCATGTGTCCCTGTCTCCTGAGTCTCCCTGATTCAATCCATCTGATTCCCTGCCTCCTATTAACTTCAGCTAACTTCAGTGGAGGAGAGGCTGTTGGCGCTCCATCTATATTCTCCCAGATTTTTCAGTTTGGTGTGTTCTTGCAAACTTCTGATTACAATATCTGTATCTCTGTTCCTGTGGGTTTTTCCAGAACCACAAGTTGGAAGAACCAAGGAATTAGTACCCCCAGAAAATAGCCCTCAGATGTATATATGCCCCCAAATTCCTGTCCCTAAGTTGAAATAGTGTGAGCTGTGTGTCACACACCATTTCTCAGAGGTCCCCATGGGATTAAGTACCATTTGCCCACAGTGAGAACTTGTTTGATAACACCCTTTATTTCCACCTTGGCTTCTCTGTCACACTTTTGTACTCCCCTGCTGGTATATCTTACAACCACCTTCCAGATAACAACCTGTCCTCTAATACTTCTCTCAGGGTCTGGTACTGGGGAACCCAAGCTAGATAATTGAGTTATTCATCTGTACAACTTGCCAGAAAATGTCTTTCCATGCCCTCCTTAGCCTGCTAGCCAAGGCTCTCCAAGGCTAGTCCCAGCCTATCTTTCAACTCAAACTCCAATTTCTTCATCTTATGTATGATACACAAGTCAAAGAGTGCTGCCTACACATTTCCTGCTTTCAGGTCCCCATGCTTTTGGTAAGCTGTCTCTTTTACCTATAGTCTTGCTCTCCTTTTCTTACCATGTTTCCTAAAACCTATAAAAATCAGTTGAGAAGTAGAATTGAAACAAGAAGGGAAGAATGTCAATAATTGTTGAAGCTAGGCATAGGTACATGGAGATTATTATACTAATCTTATTATATTAACTTTGCATATGTCTGGCATTTTCCATGATAAAAAGCTAAAAAACAAAATCAATTCATCATATGTATGATTGACATTGATAGTTCCCTGCCCATATGCCTTCATATGGCTTCTTATGGCAACCACTTGACCCCTCTCTGTCAGAGGGTGTTCTCTAGTGTGTGAGTGTGCTCAGCGACTGTGCAGGAATGATTAGGGATGCCAGGGAATTAAGACTCCCCAAAGCAGCTCTCCACCATAGGTGCATGGATTAGTGGATAAACACTCTGGCTTCCTCACCTTCAGTGTGATAACTCCAAGGGTGTTGCACACCATCTCCCAGCAGTGCCCAGTGGGACCGAGTCCCAGTTGCTTGTTAGCACACCTAGTATTGACTTTCTCCTCTTCCCTCTCTGACCCCTCACTTCCCCACTGGTATTGCTTGAGATCTCCTCCCAAATAAAGTGCTTACATGCAAATCCTAGTATCAGGGTCTTTTTGAGAAAAAGTCAATCTAAGACATATCATCATCACCATGAAAGTATCCCTTCTCCCCTACTTACAAGTAATATCTTCTTCTTCTGAGCCTCTGGAACATGTTGTATGAACTCTGAAAGGCTCAGGACAGAAGTTTTTCTTAAAAATGTTTGGAATTATGGCAGAATAAAGCCTGATAAATAAATTAACAGAACACACCTTTAAGTCCTGGAAGTCAAGGCTCAACTAAAAATAATTGTATTATGAATTCTGGATGGACCCAGCTTCAGAGCCCTTTCTGTTCACACCATCCTCTACTAAGAAATAGGAAGTCACTGTGCCATCTGTTGCCTTATGGTTTACTTTGCTAATTGCCAAAGGTGGATATCTACCTCAAGAAGCTTCATTTTCAATAGCCTGGAGGGTCACAAGTGGGGAACATGCAATAGCCCATTTTTTAATTGGATTATTTGTTTTTTATTGTTGAGTTGAGTTCTTTATATACTTTGTATATTAGGCCCTTATCAGAGGCATTGTTTGCAAATATATTATCCCAATTTAGATGGTTGCCTCTTTGTATTGTTGATGGTTTCTTTTACTGTGCAGAAGCTTTTTAGTATGATATAGTTCCATTCTTTTATTTTTGCTTTTACTTACCTTGCCTTTGAGGTCAAATTCATAAAATCCTCTCCAAATCCAAACTCCATGAGTTTAGCACCTATGTTTTCTTCCATTCAATTTATTGTTTTAGGTCTTGTATTCAGGTCACTAATCCACTTTGATTTAACTTTGGTGTGTGGTGATAGACAATAGTATGGTTTCATTCTTTTGCATGTGGCTTTCCAGTTTTCCCAGAACCATTTATTGAAGAGGCTTTCCTTTCTCTGTTGTATGGTTTTGGCTCCTTTGTTGAAATTATTTGTCCGTATAAACTTGAGTTTACTTCTGGACTCTCGATTCTGTTCTATTGGCCTGTGTGTCTTTATGTCAATTTCATACTGCTTTGATTACTGTTGCTCTATAGTATAATTTGAAGTTATGCAGAGATAACTGTGGCTTTGTTCTTTTTTTTCTCAGAATTACTTTGGCTATTCAAGGTCTTTTGTGCTTCCACAAATCTGATGGGTTTTTTTGTCTGTTTCTTTTTAAAATGTTATTGCCTTCCCCTGATTGCTCATCTGCAGAAGTCGTAAGGACCATAAGGCTCTTGAGGAGGAATGCAGTGTTCCAAAAACAACTGAGCCTAACAGGTGAAGCCTCAGATCCAGCACAATAAAATAAGGTAAAATTTCTTGCTTTTGAGAGTTGTGAAGCACTTGTATGAATTTATCCCTTGGTATCACTGGTGGTATTGACTTCCAAGGATACATTGGATAAGACCATACAGCTCATGCTGTTTTCTCTTAGGATATGTGCTTTGGGGGCTCCTCTTCCCTGGGAAGCTTCCATGCTAGAGAGACCATGTGGAAATACCACACAGAAACAGAGAAAGATGCCTGAGGTGACTCTGTTGTTCCAATCCTAGCCATCTGAGCCTATAGCCAGCATCAACCACCAGAAAAGTACGTGAGCAAGCCTTCAGATAATCCAGCCCCCTTCCTTCGAGCCAAACCACCTGACACTGAGTGGAGCAGGGAAGAGATGTCTCCATTGAGCACTGCCCAAATTGCAGATTGTGAGCTAAACAAACATCATTCCTTGAAGCCACTAGGTTTTGGGGTGGTTGATAACATAGCTATAAGGAACCAGAATACTACCTCCACCACTGAAAATTGTGTGTTTGGGGGGTTATAAAAGCCATTTCCAACTGTGGCAAGACAATGCTATGTGTTCACCAAACTCTCTTTATTTACCAGTTGGGTAAACAAGAAGACCATACATCCCAGAAATCTTTGCAGTTAGTTGGGGTCAATGGCTGGATTCTGGGCAGTAAAACATTGGCAGGCCAAAACCTGGTATCTCTTAAACTTTCCACACAGTCCTACATGTTCTCTCTGCCCGCCCCCTTCTCATTGAATGGAAAGGATCCAGTGGAGAACTCCAAGGTTCTAGAAAATGGAGAAAAAATGGAGGGAGCCTGAATTCCTAAATTACATCATTGAAATCTGTATGCCAAACACCTACAGGGGTTTAGCCACCAATATTTTAGGGGTATTTGTTATAGCAGCTAACCTTCCCTGGCTAATACACTTTTACATTATCTTATTTTCACTTCAAAAAAACTGAGAAAGGACAGAATGGACACTGCTGACCTCAACTTTACATTTTATGCTTACATTCATAATGATTAATGTTCCTGTCTTGGCTTTTTCACTAGACTATGAAGTCCCTGGGGACAAATTAAATGTCTGACTAACTGCTGTGTCCTACACAGACTTAACACAGTTTCCTGCACATTGTACATGCCCCATTATTTGTTGGGTAAATACAATAGCAGTCACTGACCTTTATTAAGCTAATACTATGAATTCTATGTGTTCTAAAGTATGTAATCCACACAATAACAACACAAAGTGGCTATTATTATTACCTGCAAGTTAAGAAATTGATGCTCAGAAAATTTGTGACATTTTCAAGGCCACATAACCAAGAAGTTGCAGATTGAAGATAGGATCTGCAGCTATAAATCTCCTCACTCCTATTGCCTCTCCCTGAGTACATCACAGGTATCTATGTCACCACACTCCCTTCCCAATTTTCAAATTTCCTGAAAATAAAAGATACCCCCAAACCCAAGTCCTTACTACCCACTTTTGTTGAAGATAGCTTTGCGCTCACTGGAGCAGAAGGTAAGGCCTGATGTCTTTCCCTTCACAGGTGCCAGGCTTGGCACACAGGCCTCCCTATACCCATTACCGCCCCCCCCAACTTCGCAGCAGCTGCAACAGGCAGCCTTCTGGCATGCCTTATCAGGCCAGGTAGCTCCAGAAGCCTTCTGCAACCTCCAACCAGCCACTCCAGGCCACCTTGGGTTACAGAGGAGGCCCACCAAGTCATGCAGGTATGGTCCCTGGATGCTTGTCCACTACCACTCACATCCTTCCCAAGGCCAGCTCTGTATTTTATTGTGGTGAAAACATAAACCTATAAAGATAAAAAGAGAGTACGAGTGTGTATGTGTGTGTGTATCTGTGTATGTGTGTGTGTGTGTGAAGAGATTTGCTTGGAAACGCCAACCCCTCACCAAAGATGTTCCCAGCCCTCATTTGTACACATAGTCTTCAAACATCAAAGTGTTTGTTAAGTGTAAATATTTTTATTCGCTCCCCTCTCTCTCCTCCCTCTCCTCTTCCATTCTGGCTCTGAGCTAAGAGGATGCCACGAGACCTTCTGACTCAGAGCCAGCAGGGATGGTTTTGGGAAAGGGCACTTCCAGGTCCCAGCAGGCAGCCAGCAGCTGCGCCTGACAGCCGCCAGGGACTTGGCTCCCAGCAACAGGCTCTACTCTTGGCGCCTGTTTCCATAGGAACAGGCAGGCCTGGGATTGGCGCTGGGGGAGCGTTACCCACGCTGGCTGGTTTTCAAATGGTTCCTCCATGTATCTTCCCTTGTTTCCTTCCCTGTGCCCAGGCCCAGCCTGGAAGGACCTGGAAAAGTATCCAAGTATCAGGAAGGTGAAAGGGTGCCCCAACCTCCTGAATTCTAGGGACCTAAAAATCTGAGACAACACCTTGCTTGGAGCCTTTGTTATTCCCCAGTCCCCCTCCCTTCCTCCACTGGATAGTCAATGGCGTGCCCAGTTTAGCTTTCCCACAGGGCCCACCAATTTGTCAGAGGACATACAGACATTTCAGAGAGCCCACTGGGGCCATGCTTGGAGGAGGCACCAAGCCTCATGGTGTAGCCATTTAGTCCCACCCAGGAAAACCCTCTTATTAAGCGACTTTCTGCTCCACAGTTTCCTATGCCCCACAGGCCAAATTGTACTCTGCCTCTTCATTTCCCCGCCAACCCTGCGCTGTGCATCTCTCATTATTCAACAGAAGCCAGCAGACAGAGGGCCTTTCTGGGTTTCCAAAGCCAGCACGATGATGGCTCTACCAGAGATAATTGAGAATGAGCACATGAATTGCTGCCTTGCTCCCAAGGCTGATTCCCTGCTACCAGAAGATCTCCTGTGCCCCTGTTTGAGGAGCCGCCTCAAGGGGGGGTGGATGTTCTTTGATGCTTTTCCAGGATCTGGCTGTCGCCTTTGAACCATAGTCTCCTGTTGTAGGTCTTCTCACCATTATCAGGCTGGTCCACAGCCTCCTTAGGCCTCCCCACAGATGGGACCTCCTGATGTGTATGTAGGTTGATCCAAGCTCTGCAAAGTTCAAAGGGTGCTCCGGGAAAAGCCAGGGTTTTGCTGATGGGCTCAAAGAGTCTAAAAACTCCTGCTCAGAGATAGAGGTTGCAATGCTAGCCCATCAGCAAGAACTAAACAGCTCTTAAAGCAAGAGGACATTCAGAACTATTGATCAAGGATGCACGAACTACATCTATAATTAGACCCAGAAAGCTGCTTGCACATCAGAAAGAGAGCAAGAAAGACATGACCGTCGCTTCACTAAAGCCAGATAGGCATCAGGATTGCACAAAACAAACAACCACCCTCCCCAGCTAAAAATGCCCTGCGCTATTAATTTTTGTCGCTAAAAGGTTCCCTGTGAGTCACACACTTCAATCCTATCAGAGCAGCCAGATGTTGTAAAGACTCTGTTCACAAAGCAGCAACAGCTGACTCTGGGGGTCAAGCACAGCTAGCCCTCCTAGCTCCATGGCGGCCGTGACCTTCTAGACTAGTGCATACCAGCAGCTGGTGCCTTGAAAACCCAGGAAGTAAAGTTAGTATTGAGAAGTTTCATCTTCCTTTTGCATTATTAAAAGTGGCAGGAAAAGCCTAGGTTTCTGGGCCTTTTGTGGCATTCGTTCCTTCTTTTGTATAATGAATCTGATTTGGGAACTGCAGCTAAAATTTGGAGGGGGGAGTCCATTAGAAAGAAATACTATTTGTTGGGGCTGTGGAATGCTGGTGGCAAATTGCCCTTTCTAAGTGCTGTTTTTTGAAAACTCATTCCTGCGGTAGGAAAATAAAGCAGATTTCAAACACTTAAGAGATCATTTTCAGAATGGTCTAGATACGCACTGGTGTGCTGGTACATTTGCCTCTCATTGTTTTTTAATCACTATTTTGTCAAGTTTAATTGCTACCACGCTAACAACCCAAACGGGAGTGAAATAAAATAGGGGATATCTATCATTGGTGAGAGCATTTTGATGAAATCTATATCCATTTGCATCTTCTCCACCAAATTAGGAGAAAGGGAAATAGAAAAGGTTGTCTCTGTTGCTGATAGGATTATTTTCATTGGTCTGAGTGGGGAAATCTCCAGAGTAGCAGGCAAGATGGGCTACCTCCCACACAACTCAGCCTCTTATAAACTCAATCTGGGTGTGTCTAGCCTGGATTTTCCTTCTAGGAATATTATGAACTCTTACAAGTTCTGCTGGATGGTGAGAGCCTTAAAAGCAGAGAGAGACCTTGCCTTACTTATACACACATTTCACCCATCTGATCCCAATATTCCTTTTGCATCTTGTCATGCACTCAGAGTGCCTTCAGGAAAGGACTCTACCTAGCTGCTCCTAGTGGGCTTAGCTGACAACATCCAGGTGTTAGCTTCTTCTGAGCTGAGGTCATGCCCTTCTCTGGTCCTGGCCAAAGGCTGAGCAAGGCGCTGGCACCCAGGGCTGATTATTTCTGCCCAAGTGGGGCTACTCTAATGGGTACACTTTGCTCAGGGCTCCTGCTGGGCAGGCAGAGACTTCAGATTGGCATTGCCGCTTGCTGGCTCCCCCTGCTTCCGCCCATCTCCTTCCATAGGTGTTACTCCTGTGTTATTATTTTGTGCCCAAACACATATAGTTCTTCCCAGAAGTCGCTGAAAAATAAAATCAACTCTCGTAATCACTAGCCGGATCTCAGCAGCTGCTTCCTGGAGAACCCAACCCAGAGACGGATCTTTTTCCAAAAAAATGGCTTTTAGAGCTCAACTTCCGGCTGCTTTCTGTGACTAGTTAATGCAAACATATTAGGTGCTTTGCTGAGTGCCAGGAACACTAGGGGCTTTTAGCAACCAAGGGAAAGTGCCAGGCCAGCTGTTCTGAATAATTAGAGGTGCAACCCAGTGTGAAGTTGGACAGCTCTTTAAGGAGTTTCTGGAATGGTAAGGGCTTGCATTTGGCAACTTAATGGAGAAAAACCCACAGTCCACAGGCTCAGCTCTGGGAAGGGGATTTTGGAATAAGAGCCTGTGCCCAACAGGTCTGGGGCTTGTTATCGCTTAAAGGTTCACCAAGCCCTTGACTCTTCAAGTAGACTTCCCAACAACTCCTTGAAGGCTGAGACCCCCTGTTGTGCTCACCAACCCCTCTTTCTCCATGATCTAGAATTGTTCATGGCACATGGTTGTTGCTCAGTGAATACTTGATAAATGAATGAATGATTGGGCTTTCTATATCATTTCTTTATTATCACCCCAATGCTTCCCCATCACCTGAGGATAAAGTACTACCCCTTCACATGGCAGACAAGAATATTCTAGATTTGGATTCCAAGTACCCTCTCTCCAGCCATAACTCATAGAATTTGCAAACCCTGTGTTCCCCACTTGGTCTCACTTAGCAGTAGCTACCTCCCCTACTACTTTCTGGGTAGGCCATGCCTACTCATGCCAAGAAGACTTCCCTATACCTTCTCATTCTGTCCTCTGCCCCTGCACTCTAATCCCTGAACTATAAGGCTTAAATCCCTGGGCTCCAGGCAATACTTAAATGCTGCACCCTAGGCAAAAAAAAAAACTGTAAGCAGAATTCTTTCCTAGGCCACCTTCCAGGAAGGTCTTGGTTGAGAGCCTTCATGAGCACTATCTCTTGTGCCATGCAGTAATAATAACTCACACTTTAATATGGAATTTACTATATTCTGGGCACTGTTGTAATCACTTTATATATGTTAATTAATTGGGGCCCTACACCATTTCCATGAGATTGGTATTATTCTCACCTTCACTGTACAGATGAAGAAGCTAGAGCACAGGGGTGTTAAGTAATTTGCCCAAAGCACACAGCTACTAAACAGTGAAGCTGCAATTTGTGCCCAGGCTGTGTGGCTTAAAAGTTTATGCTATGACCAGGTATATCATCTTCCTGCTTGTATGGCTAGTGGCTATACTGAGGCCTAGTTAATGAAAAAGACTCCGTCCAAGCAGGGACAGTTGAAATGAAAACAGAACTTGCAACTATGGCTTCTGGCTGGCCAGGCCTTGACCGTCTTCACCCCGCTGGGCCTCATGCTGGTCATGTACACCTGGTGCCTTATGTACTGTGAAACCTAAGCCACCCAACAGACACCTCTGTCCTTACTAAGAGGCCAAAGATGAAAGATGTGGACACAGTGCAAAGAGTGTGATCAAGGACATGAGCCTCCACACTCCCTGTCTGGTGGTCTCATGCCTCTCCTGCTGAGAAGCAGAGTGCCATCTTTGGGGAATGCCTGAGGTGCAGAGTTAAGCACATTTTAACCCCACGATACCCCAATGAGGTGGATGTTCCTAGCATTTCCTTTATTCTACAGGTTTGCATTTAGAAAGTAGCATGGCTGGGGTTTGAGCCCAGGCAGGTGTGACTCCAGGGCATAAGTTTTAGCCACTGTGCTCTATCAACAGGAATGACAAACAGCCTCCCCACTGCCCCAGTCAGGTCAAGGCCTACCGCTCTTTCCTCATCTCACTCTCATCTTTCACACCTTTCTTACCCTAATTTCCTTTTGGTCAGTTTCTCTTGTTCTTCTCCCAGCCCTCTCATTTTCCTCTTGTCCCTCTCTTGTCCCCACACCCATCCCACTGCATTTGAGTGTCCTCTGCTGACTTTGTGGTCCCAGGTGTAGGCTGCACTGAGCAGCTCCCCTCAGCCTAGACACTATGTGGCCTCCTTCCCCTAAATGACAGTTGGCTGGCCTCGCTGCCATAATGCCCAGCACTGCTATGACAGCCTTGCAGGCAGACACATGCTGATCTATGCACTGGGAAGTTCTGAACTCTGTTCTCAGCTGAAAGAAGAAATAACATCTATCGGCATTTCTGTGTTTTGGAGGGGAGGGGGCCGTGTCTGTCTCAGAACATCATAGCGATTTCTATTATAGATTCATTCTTCCAGAAGCAGGTGACGAGGCTGACTGATGCATGCCAGGTATCCTGGGAGCTCACAGGGAATTGGAAGTTCTGCTCAGATGTGCTGGTGGAACCCAGAATCAGGTTGGTGGAGACCAATGCCTATAAAACCACAAAAAGTTAACATAAAGGTGTACAAGGTGCTTCAAGAAGGGAGAGATTCCTGAAGCAGCCCTTGTTAATGTCCCACACCACACCCCTCTGGACACCCAAGTTTCCCTGTAGCCATGAGGGATAGTTCTCACCCTAACAGCTTCCTACCTCAACTGTCTGCCTCTCTCAACTCTTCTTTCTCAGTGCTTCCTCCAGGGTTAGGGCTAGGGCTGGCTAAATAAGTTGTGGGGTACAGCACAAAATAAAGATGCAGGGCCCCTTCTTCAAAAAGCAAGACACAAGCTGAGAAGAAATTAACAGCCCTGGGGGCAACGTATTGCCAGTGGGAGCAAGAGTCAGTGGATAAATGCCAACTTGTCCTCCAGCGGAACAATTCTGAGTTATGTTCTACATGTTCTACTTAGAGAACATGTTCTGCATGTTCTAATCCATACCCAGTAGGATGGAGCCCAACTGCCCAAAGCAGCAACTTGCTCATTAATGTACCCTTTATTAGTTTGTCTCTCTATCCTCATTGGTGTGTCCCACAATCTGTACCCATTGCCCTCATTTCAATGTCTTCCCCTACAAAGGTTTTGGGAATATATAGGTTTCCTAGAGCTGTCATAACAAAATACCACAAACTGGATGGCTTAGAACAATAGAAATTGACAATCTCATAGTTTTGAAGTCTGGAAGTCCAAAATCAGGGTATTAGTAAGGCCATCTTCCCTCCAAAGTCTAAAGAGAAGTTCCTTCCTTGCATCTTCCATCTTCTGGTGGCCTCAAGTGTTTCTTGACTTGTAGATGCATCACTTTAATCTCTGCCTTCATCATCACATGGCCATCTTCTCCCTGTGCATCTCTGTGTCTATTCCCTTCTTACAGGGATACCAATTGTATTGGATTAGGAGCCCACCCTACTCCAGTATGACCTCATATTAACTAATTACATCAGCCACAACCATATTTCCAAATAAGGTCACATTCTGAGATACTGCGGTTAGGACTTCAAAATATCTGTTGGAGGGACACATGATTCAACACATAACAGGAGGTTATTTAAAAAGTATTCATTGAAGAAGAGAATTGACATAAGTTTCTGAGGAATGCTTCCAAAACTTTATTGTGTGGATTAATCACCAAACCTCTATTTTTCTTGTTCAAGGGTCTACAGATTACATGGAGCAGCTCTGCTTCAAGCTCTTCAGTGGATTTTGGGTTGCTTCACATATCTTATTGTTCTCTTTGTTATGTTTCCCAAGTATCCCAAGTAGCTACTTGGGAAACATAAGAATGGTACCCTGTCACTCCTGCCTATATTCCATTAGCAGAAGATGGGCAAATGTGTACTGCCTAATCTTGTGAGAGGTACTGAAAAGCCACATAACAGTACATTAAATAATGATCACCTCAACTCTTCTGACCCCTGTGATGGTAACTTGCTCAATGAGCATCATGTCAGGTGCACTCTTTTCATTGATGTTTTTCCATCTTTACTATTTTTTCTTCATTAAATTTGGAATTAACTAAGCATCGAGTGTTATATGTATGTTTTGTTCCTCGATGCAGTGTTAAGTGTACGGTGTGTGTTACTTATGAAGCAGATCAACTAAAGAGTAACATTGGAGAGAAATTACTGATGAGCAAAATTTCTCATTAGATTATGTTATAATAACTAATGGTAACTACTGAGATTATTTTGTCCATTTTAATAGAATTTTTGTATTGTTTTACTCTAAGGTGGTATTAGTTATGAGTTCAGGAATACAACTAGTTTTTTCTCCTTTAGTAACTATAATTTGGGCCAATGAGAAGTAAAGCTACAAAGTTTTCCAGGAATAGTTTTTCATAAGATAGAGGAAAGCAGTACAGGTGGCTGGGGTGGTAGAGGGGAGTTGTATGGGAAATGAACAGAAGCACTACTCCCCACCAGTCCTTTGCTTGAACAGATATCTCTTAAATCCAAGTGAAAGCCAGGGCTTAGAATAAGCATCAGGAGTTTTGAAGTCCTTAGTTATTGGGATAGTTTGATGGACTGTAGGTCAGGCAGTTGCTGAGGGATGTGATAAGTAACACAGTAGTTAAAGGTTATAGTGGCTAAAGGCTTTTGAGTCAAATTCTTGGTTCCACCACTTACTAGCTAGGGACCTAGGGCAAGTTGGACAACTCTTTGGGCCTCATTTTCTTTATCTGTAAAGTGGGAATAATAATACTATATCCTCACCCCCCCACACACACATGCACACACAGAGCTATTGCTAATATCCAATGTGATACACTTTGGAAAGAGGTTGGCCCTGCTACTGGCACTTGGCATTCACTCCATTGATAGGAGCCACAGTGTGTCCAGAAAAATTGATCCAAAATACAAGGACAGAGAAATTTCAGAATTCTGAAATTTTTTAGATTTTAGGAAGGTTATACAATGCATTTACTATACAGGAAACCCCACATCTGACAATCAAACACATTAACATTTCTGCAGCAAAATATATAAATATTCAGTTACCGTGATAAATTAGGCCTTAAATAGCCTCACATTAGTTAAGGCCAGGTTTTGCCATCAGATGAGTTTATGCCAAAATTTTTTTTCAGGGATTTTGGGATTTTAGTACTGTGGGTAGAGGAATATATTAGTAAATTACCAGCATTCAGACTGCAAGTAAGAGGAGGGAGGCTGCCTTGTAGGGATGGGGTTGGAAAGGGTGCTGCACAGAGGCTTTTCTATTTGGGGCTTGACAACCACCCTTCTGGGGGCAGAGGGAGAATGAAAGAGAATGGGAAACTGGCCCCCAGGCAGAAAGTGGTGGGAAAGGAGGACAAACTGTTCCTGAATATTGAGTAGCATCATTTTGCCCTGCAGGGGCCTCAAAAATATTTTTTCTGAAACGCCCTCTATAAGCTGCTGAATAGCTGATTAAATAGGTGCAAGGCAATGAATAAATAAACAGAGGAGTAAAAGGAGATTAGCTGAGTTTTGCACCCTAAGAGAGGCAGATGAACCAAACACCTCTCTGCATTAGCCACTGTAGAAGGTTCCCTGAAGGATCACTGGTGACGTCCTGTCAGGAGGTGCTGATCAAGGTGAACAAGCACCTCCTGGGGCAGAAGGGAACAGAGCTGGGATAATATAAAGGGAAAAGCTATTTCCTCACTGAAGGAAATTAGCCAAGGGGAGTGATTTGGTCCTTTGGTCCAAGAGTTTCATAAGCCCTAGGAACCAAATAATTCTACTTTCCTGAGTTTTATTCCTTGGTTCATGATAGCAGCCTCTGGTAGATCATTGTTAGTAACATTTTGTGTGTGTGTGTGTGTGTGTGTGTGTGTGTGTGTGTGTGTGTGTTGTGCCCATGTAACAACAGAGACACACGGGGTAAAGAAAACAATGGTTTTCTTGGAGCCCCAAAGGGAGCAGACCCAGTGCTCTGGAGCTGAGCTAAGAGAAAGTTGTATGTTCTCTTCCCTCTGTCTTTTCTCATTTCACATTTCTCATTACATCCTCATGTCACAGAGCTGCTGGCTGATTTATAATTTATTGGTTTAGTGTCTCGTGGCAGGGAAAGGATGTTATGCTATATTTTTCAGGGACACTCAATTCAGCTTTGGTGAAGCATCCAGGGCCACAGCTGTGAGGAGCACAGAAGAAAGATGTGTGAGAGGTGGAAGCCAGGGAACCCAGTGCTGTTGGGTCTGTCCTAGATAAATGCTGTCCTCCATCAGAGATGCTGGCCTACATGGGGAGTTTTGTTTAGGTGGAGGTTTCCTGATCTAATTTTGGAAGTCCCATCTCAAGCAGGTATATAAATACACATCTACTCTACAGTTTGGGGCACTTTTCTCCAAGGACCTGTTATAGTCCTGCGTTTATAGGTTTGCTTTGATAGACCCAAAGATTCATGTAAGATTGATTTTATTAAGAAATTCTGCCAGGAAGAATGGGTAGGGGAGTGAATTAGTTTGCTAGGGCTCTAGTAACAAAGTACCACCAACACACTGAGTGGCTTAAACAACAGAAATGTATTGTTCCACTGTTCTAGAGGTTAAAAGTATGAAATCAAGATGTGGGCAAGGTTGGTTTCTTCTGACGGTAGGAGGGAGAATCTGTTACATGCCTCTACCTTAGCTTTTGATAATTTGCTGGCAGTCTTTGGCATTTCTTCATAGAAGCATCATTCCTATCTCTGCCTTTATGTTTACATGGCATTCTCCCTGCATGCATGTCTGTGTCCAAATTTCCCTTTTTATAAGGATACCAGTCATATTGGATTAGAGCACTATGTAATTTTACTTTATTTAAACTTGATTACCTCTATGAAGACCCTATCCCCAAATAAGGTCACATTGTGAGGTACTGGCAGTTAAGACATATGCATTGCGGGGTGTGAAAAAATTCAATTTCTAAGCAGAAGTGAGGAAGTGGTATAAGAAAGGACGGAGGAAATCAAGGTTACATGTCAAGTTCCACAGAGAGAAACTTGGGCTCAACTTCACAAGGCATTCCTAGGGACAAGGAAGGGAGGTCACCCTCAGAGATGCCTTACTGGGGAACAGAGAGCTGGAGTATTGGTTAGAAGAGGCCCCTAGAGAGACACCAATTCTTAGGTATCTCCAACCCTCTTCAACCACAGATCTGAAAGGTACTGGCTTCTGGGAACAAAAGCCACTGGAAAATGGTGTGCACAAAAGTGGAAAAACTTCGAGGGGGCATGGGGAGCACTAACAACATTTGTTGTGACCCTTAAAGTCCCATTTTTATCAAAGGCAGTGAATTGTCTCTTTGATAAGCTACCTCCTGAAGACGGTGGACATATGCCCACTCTAGGGCCTGGAGGGGAGACAGAAACAAGGAGGTGAGAGCATGAACTCTCTGAAAAGCCTACATTGATGTTGAAAAGCAAGTTGTTGTTTCTGCTAGGTTTGTGTCAGTGGTAGATTTTAATTGCAGGGGGAGGAGAATTTGGCAATGTATATAGAAAGGCAAGAGGACTGACCATTCTGTGTATAACAGGGAAAAGGAAATACACCTCAGAAAAAGTGGTAATGATCGACTCTTGGGGTTAGAATCACAGTCTTTGATTGAATAACATGGCAGGGTTTTGATTCAATAGTAATCCGATTTGGGTGGCACACCAATAATAAATTCTCCAGCAAACTGAAAAATTCTGTAGGGTAATGGAAAGCATTTGAACCCCATGGTTTTCATTGAATTAAATATGAAAATGTATCATACAATCGATACTGCAATATTTGATTCAATCAGCATTTCAGGATGGGAGCTGTTTTCTCCCATTTGTTTTTATGCTGTTGCAAAATATTTCAATTTGCTTCAGAATTTATTATTGACAAATCACCCTAATGGCTGTTGGGGGTTGGAGTAAGGAACTTGTCACAGAAGATTGGCAGCTGAGAGATGTTGAGCAAAACCAGGCCTGGAGAAATAGCCAGGAAATGTAGGATGCTCAGGTGAAATTCCAAAATGGAGCTGACTATGCACAGAAAGGAGGAAGATAAGGATGTTTGTCACTGGGAGAAAGGAGACAGGACAGGTGACCCTGTCTTTCCTCTGGATGGGGACTACTGTTGGAAGCAAGGACCTGCTCTGGGAAAAATGTTGAAGCAGGCAGAGGAGTATCCCCACTGACTCTGCTCTCTGTGACCCTGGCCCCAAGAAGAAAGGGCTTTCATCTGTAACCCTGCAGTAACTGGCCTGTTGCCATGTTACAAACATTAGCTTGAAATCTCTAAAACTTGGGTGTGAGTCTGTGTTCTTCCACAAACTAGCTGTGTGGCTTTGGGTAAGTGACTTAACTGATCTTTGCCTGTTTATTTGTGGAAAAGTGGTAAATTCTTACTTTCCTCAGAGAGCTGTTGCCATTATTAAATGAATGCATATTAAATGAATATGTGTGCCATGCTCAATAATTCATAAGGAACCCGCAAACAGAAGCTATTATTATTATTATTTCAGTTATCTACTGCTGTATAATTAACTTATACTCCAAAACATTGTAGCTTAGAACAATAACGATTCTGCTGATCGGTTCTCCTGGGTTGAGCTGGGCTGGCTCCACTGATCTTGGCTAGGCTCACATAGGCATTTGTGGTCAGTTAGAAGGTCAGCTAGAGGCTAAATAATCCTGAATGGCCTCACTTACATGTCCGGAGGTTATTTGGCTGTTGGCAATGGCAGTGACTGGGCCATGTGTTTCTCAGCCCCCAGCAGACTAGTCCAAGGTTGTGACATGGCAGCTGGGTTCCAGGTGTTCCAAGAGGGCAACCCTCAATGTGAAAACATTATTCACATCTCTGCTTTTGGCATATTTGCTAATGTCCCCCAGCGGCCAAAGCAAGACACAGGACATCTCAGATTCAAGGGGTGGAGAGAAGATTCATCTCCTGATAGAAACATGAATACACTTTGCAAAGACATAGATTCAAAGAAGGGAAGAATCTGTGGCTGCATTTGCAAACAGCCATTGTCACCATTGCAATTTCTTTCAAGGTGCTTATCATATCTCATCTCATGTAAAGCCATAAACATGGAATATCTCTCTCACTGGTCTAGAGTTCCTTAAGGACAGCAAATTTTTGCATCATTTGTGTCCAGCAAAAGTAGGTGTTTGAAAAATATTTTTTGAATGAATTACATAATTTTATAAGAAGGACTACCTCTAGAAATACATCCATACTAAAGAGTTAAAGTGATCCAAATGGTATGCCTCACAAGAGTATTTGCATTTTTAAGTTAACGGCAAGAAAATGGCACAGCTTAACATAAACATAAGCGCTGGGTAGAATTTTAGGAATCACCAATGGGGGGCTATTTTAGGAAAAAAGTATCTCTCCCACATTCCTCAGATTACACCATTAGACAACTCTCAACTTAGACTTACAAATATGGCTGCTCTGTCTGCAGAACTTGAGGAGAGTGGGTAGTTCATGGGGTTGCTCCATTTCTCAGGTCTTAATTAGTCACTCATGGGGTTCTGGACTTCACCATCCCACTGGCTTCAAGTATGCTTGGAAAGAGGTAGAAAAAACTAGCAGAAGTTCATTGGAATTGAGAAAAGCAATAAGATAGAACTCAAACTGGAACTGATAAGTCTGTAATCAGTCAACCAATCAGACACGTCAAGAACCTATTATGTGTCAGTAACTGCCTCAGACACTAGGGATACACAAGTGAACAAGACAAACAAAGTTTTTGCTCCTTTAGAGCTCCAATTCTAATGTCTGATCCAAAGAGATTGAAGCCAGAAGAAGCAGGAGCCAGGAGTGATCCCAGAGGAGAGATTGAAAAGCATTCAAATTTTGAGCACTGGGGGAGGTGATATGAAGTCTGTTCCATCTCAGCTACTCACAACCTCCAGCTCTCCCTCCAAGTATGAGTACTGGCAGAAACATGGCAGGCAGATTGGTGCAGGCATCAGTATCTTGGGAAAGAAACCACAGATATGCAAAGCATAGTTTCATGCCATGCCTGGGACTTTCTAAGCATACATCCCAGTCACTGTTCTGAACATTTTATATGTACGAACTTATTTAACCTTCACAACAATGCCATGACTGTATCAATCAGTTTTTTTTGTGCATAACAGATAATCACAAACCCTTAGTAACACACAACAATCAACATTTATTCCTCAAGTATCTATGGGATTCAGTTGATCTAGACTGGGCTGGGTAGCTTTGCTGATCTTGTCTGCTCATATATCCGGGATGCAGTAGGGGTGAACTGATTTAGGATGGCTTCAGCTTGGGCAACTCAGCTCTGCTTCATAAGTCCAATTGTCCAGCAGGCATGTCCTAATGGCAGTGGCAGAGGCACAAGAGAGAATGCCTCAGTGCACAAGCCACTCAAAGTGTTTGCTCTTCTCACATCTGCCAATATCTCATTGCTCAAAGCATGTCACATGGTTGAGCCTAGAATCAAGAGATGGGCAGACCAGTATGTCATTGTAAGGGGGCACTGATAATTTGCAAGACAAAGGGCATAGATTCAGGGAAGGCTGGAGAATCGTCACCGATATGGTACTCTGCCACAAAGAAGTGAGTACTATTTATAAGCCTATTTTACAAATAAGAATGATGAACACAGAAAGTTTAATGTACCTGTCCAAGGTTACCTGGCTAGAAATTGGTATACCCAGAACATCTGCTATTTCTGACAACTCTTTACCATTTCACTTCTTAGCTCTGGCTTAACCCAAAGATAATTCTAAGAGTATGGGCTATATGGACTCCACCTCCTTGGGGAAACATTCCATACACATTTTTTCCTTCCAGCCTTTGGCAGGCATTAAGTCACGGTGCATTCCAGGTTGGACTTCTAGTCAAATACCCAGAGTTCAGGAGTTAAGTGTTACCATTTGGATGTAGAGCCACATGCTATAACAATTATCCACACTAGATTTTGACATTTGGGGAAGCTGAAGAGCCTGATGAGGACGCAGACTTACATGAATGTCCCTCTTCCCACTGTAGAGGGGTGGTGCTTTGGAGAGGTTCTAAGGCAGCACTATAGGTCAAGCCAAGGTTTTACTCAGAAAATTGTTAGTAAAGAGGAGAAAAAGCAATCCCAGAGTTGCCTACTATGGATTGGTGTATCTTAACTTCCTTGGATCACAGACACTTTGAGAATTGATGAAAGTGAAGAACCTTCCAATTTATCCTATCTGCGATTGGATCAGGCTACAATAATTTTAGTCAGGATAATTTCTAAAGCAGATGTCCATTTCAGCCCTACAAATTACAGTAATGAGCTCGTAGATTGTTTAACTTGGAACCACTGAACTTTCTGGCACCATTTTATGGAGTAACTTGTGGCAAAATATACCCCTGGCTAGATTCCAAGTCAAGAGAAGGTCTTCCTTAAAGAAGAAGTCTCTGCCCCTTTATTCTGACCTCATCTCAGCTACTCCAAAGATATACCCAGAAGCCCATGCTCACATCATTCCTCTCCCAAAGGTAGCCAAAATGTCCCAGACACAGATTCAGAATGATTTATGTCTGTCCTGAGTCCAGTTGGGAAAGTCTTAGGGCTTTTCTGCAGTGAGAGGCAATAGAGTGCAGAAGTTAAGGGTATGTATTCTAGGGTCAAGAGCATAAAGATTATCAAATTAATCTCTGTTGTCCTCCTCCTCCTCCTCCTCCTCCTCCTCCTCCTCCTCCTCCTTCTTCTCCTCCTTCTTCTTTTCTATCTCCCTCTCTCCCACCCTCCCTCTCCTTTTCCCTCTCCCTCTCCCTCTCTCTCTCCCCACCCCATGTCTTTCAACTTGCTTTCAGAAAAGAAGAAAAAACCCTCTCACTCTCCATCAGAATTTATTTTTTAAATCTCATGAAGGGTTTCTGATTGACCCTGTTTGGGTCATATGAACCCCTTGGTTCAATTACTTTGGAAGAGAGAAGAGGGTCCTATGATTGGCCGAGCCTGGATCACATGACTATACTGTACCCCAAGCACAGATAGAACTTTATGACAGACCATCTCCCCAAAACCACAGAGCATGTCAGAGGAGTTCTGCAATTGTAAGAGTGGTATAGGGCAGATGAAACTGGAAGACATTCACTGCGATTATTGAGTGCTGTTACAAGAAAGAGCCCTATAAAGCTGATCGCTGTGCCACCTGTTGGGATGGGATATTGTGGAAACATTGCTTATCATATTGTCTTGTTTCTCAAACATTAGTGCACTTCAGAATCACCTGAAAGATGTTTAAACACAGAATGCTTAATCCTGCCCCCAGAATACAAATGCAAGAATGTGTGTTTCTAACAAATTCCCAGGTAATGATTATGGTGCTAGTCCAAACAACACTGGATAGTGTCCTCTCTGAAAAGACCCTGCAAAAAATCTTTGTCTGGTCTCAGTATTATACCACAAAGAGTGTTGCTTCTTACCAATTGGTTTATTTTGATTTGTGTAGACACTGAATCTTGTGACTCATGTCTCCCTCTGACCTGGTTTCTGGAAGGCTCAGGGGTAACTGTGTGGCCCAGTTCTATCATGTCTATGGTGCCACAGAGCCTCAAGTTCATCCACTGCACTTAACCCTAGCTTCATTTCTTACTTTCATTTTTGTTTTTCTTTCAATCTAAAAAGTAATTTGGCTGAGAGTGATAGAAACCAACTTGAACTATGTTAAACAAAAAAAAAGGAAGATTTATTATAAGGATACTGAAGTTTCCCATAAAAGAGGAATGTGGTCAAGCCAAGGAACTGCTAGGGTAAGGGGCCACTAGATAGATACCCCCAACTACCATCTTGTTTTCTCTCTCATTTCCTCTTCATTGGCCCTCTCTGGCTTTCTTTGTAGGTAGAAACATGATCACTGACAGCTCCTGAGCTTTACTTTTTGAAAACTCTGTCAGCTGACCAGATGCTTGCTCCTAGTCTAGATTAAAAGCTCCCGAGGAACAGCTCTGATCAGCCCAATCAAGGCAGGTGTCTAACCTTGGACCAATCAGCTATGGTAGGGGTAAGGTCATCTTGTATAAAGTGGCTGCCCTGAAGTAGATATTGACTTGACTTTGGGGGACTGTAGTTCTCATAAATAGATGCTCACCTCACTATTTTTCCTAATCCATTTTATTGCATCTTGGTGTAATGTATATGTTAATGCCAGCCACCTGAAATAATTTCCAGAGCAGCAACTTAATGGATAGACAGTAATACTATTAGGATATTCTATTAGTTAGGGTTCTCCACAGAAACAGAACCAAGATGATTATATGATTATACACACACACATATGCGTATACATATATATGTATATATACACATATATATGTATATGCACACATATATACATATATACATACACAGAGAGAGAGAGAGAGAGAGAGAGAGAGAGAGAGAGAGAGAGAGAGAAGGAGGTTAAGAGGAAGAGGCGATTATAAGGAATTGGCTCATGTGATTATGGAGGCTGGCAAATCTAATCTACAAGGTGAGCCAGCAGGCTGGAGACCCAAGAAGAGCCCATGCTCCAGTTTGAAGGCCATCAGGCAGGGAGAACAAATATTGCAGTTGAAGTCCAAGGCCATCTTCTGTAGAATTCCTTCTTGCTCTAGGGGGGCAATAATTTTGTTTTATTCAGGCCCTCAACTGTTTGTTTGGGTGAGGCCCACCCAAGTTAGGGAGGATAACCTGCTTTAGCCAAAGTTTACTTATTTGAATGTCAATCTCAACCAGAAACACCCTCACAGAAACACCCAGAACAATGTTTGACCAATATCTGGGCATTCCAAAGCCCATTCAAGTTGACACCTATAATTCACCATCATAGATATTTTTTAATGGTATAAATTATATTTTATTTCATTTTCAAATACCCAGTACCTAGTCCAGTGTTTGTCATATGATAGAGGTCAGTTAATGTTGAATGAATGAATGCATGGATGGATGGATGGATGGATGGATGGATGGATGGATGGATGGATGGATGGATGAGCAATTATATTTTAATGCCCTGGAGAGGGGAGGAGTCTGTCATTTAAAGGTACTCTGAGGTTAGGCCCTTTATGTGGAATGTGAAGAATTATATCTTAATTCATTCAACTTATGGGTTCTTATTCTAATTTATTGGGTCTCCTTAATACCCTCAGTAGAAAAGTTTAGTGGTTTTTAACTTTCTTTTTTCCTCAAATGACTAGGGCTATGATAGAGACACATACTTTAGTGGCAGAGACAAGAATTTATCCCTCTACTCAGCTTTCAGCCTGAGGACTGTCAATTCACTGGGATTCTGTCCAGGTGATCTGAGAGGGAGACTGGACCCAGTCTCCCACACCTGAACCCGAGAGGCAGTCTGCACCTTTCATGGCTGAAGCTACCACATGGCAGATGGTTCATCCTGTAGCACATCCCAGCAAAAGTCATCAAACTGAAAGTATCAGCTCCACTCCTGGATCTGCTTCCCTGCATTTGGCTGGGGTGGGAGGGGTAGGAGTACATATTTCTAGAAATGTGTTGCCAAATTATTTTTTCTCCAGGTTACAGACCCTTATAGCAAACATTTCTGGCTAGTTACATTTGAAGGAGGTTCAGATACCACACCATGATAGAAGGCAGCTGCTGGAATTTTGTTCAAATCCTAAATTCGAATAACAAAAATGTGTAGAGAGCCTATGTTAGCGGTCGAAGAGGATGACCAGGAAGTCAGCAATCCTCTAGTTCACCGCACTGACCTTCGTTTGTCTCATCTGTAAAATAAGGATGATGATAATGCATAATGTTGCAGTCATCATTTAATTACATCATAAATTCATTTTATATACATTTATTGAACATCTACTGTATGTTAACCATTGCTACATAGACATGGTCCCTGCCCTTGTGGGCATGTAAGAAAAATGAGCTGGGCTTCACTAAGCTGAGCCTGATGCAGTAGGTGCAGTAGGTCAGGGCAGCAGCCACCACCATGACACAAGGGGTAGCAAGGAGCACCATGATATCTGAGACCTGTGAGCACAGGCTGAAGTTTGGTGAACCATTTGTCACTACTATTGTATCTTTGTCCACTCTACTGGATACATTGTGCCACCAATGCAGCATAATTTTTAAGATAAATAGTTAATTCTTTAGGAGAGAGAATGTTAAATATAATTAATTAAGTCATTCCGATGACTTGACAATTCCAGGCACTTTATGGAGTGCACAGAAGTGAACACCACTCAAAGATCACAACAGGCATAACCACATTATAATCAAGTAGGAAAAAGAAATCAAACCCTGAAATGTTTTAGATAAATATTTGTTACATAAAAACATAAAGAACACTTATCATGGTATACTTGCAAATACACAAACAACAGAGCCAGAAACACAGTCAGTGCCCAGTAAGTGTACAGTTCTAGGTATTAATTTGGGAGGAAGCAGAGTGGTAATAATACAGAAAATTTGACTTCTACGTTCTGGATTCTGATCCCAGATTTGTAATTTACTAACTCTATATAACATACTTTCACTGACACATCCAATAACTATTGAGCCCGTACTATGTGCCAGGCATCCTTGTAGCTCCATGTTTGTGGGCTATGGGGAAAAAATAGACAAAAAGAGCCTCAATATTCTCATCTGTGAAATAGGTTATAATCTCCATCTCATCAGATTCCCTTGATAATTATACTAGACAATGTAGATAAAGTGACAGGCCCTAGAAAACCTCAATGGATGTGCCCTCCCCAGTCTTCCTTTAACCTACTCTTGCCAACAAAATTCACATGTCCTACATTCAGAAGAAGCACCTTCCTGGAATTTCAGAATATCCCTGGTGTTTTTGGTCTGTATCTATCTTGAGAACATCATCTTGCCATTAGAAGATGCTAGACATTTGCTGTAATCTATGGGAACGCATCCTATGCTGTGTAAAATACACAGATTTAGGAACCAAACATATGAATTCAAATCCTGGCTCTGCTTCTACCAGTTGTCTAACCTTAAGCCTCCATTTCATTGTTAAACTGTAGAAAGAGTCAAATTAAATCATACATAGACTAGCATTGAGAGCATCCCCTACATGTAGTGGGTACTGTGCCTATTATAGTTCTTCTTCTTCGCATATGGATACCAGAGAAATGAATTGTCATCTCCAAGAGGCCAGCTGGTAACAGCATCAACACCTGCACCAGCATGTGGCACCTGTTTATGCCTCACCTGCTGTCAGGTGCTGCCAAGAGGCAGCCTGCACCCCAGGAAAGGCAGATAAACAGACTTTGATGTAGGGGACACATGCAGAGGTGCTGACAGGTGACAGGAACCATGTGGGGATGTTGAGGCACCCAGAAACTAGGAACAGCTGGAGGCCGTTAGCACTCCTAAGAACAGGGGAAGGAATAGTGTTATGTGGAAGCCCAAGGAGAGGTGGAACCATGAAGGGGGGCCTCAAGCAAGAGCTACAATGATGGGGGGACATAGCCTTCCAGAGACACGAGCAGAGAAGGGGCAAAGGAGAAATACTCTGACCTCTCCTCCCACCTCCAATCTTGCTCAAAATTAGCGGAGTCCAGCTGAAAGCAACCTGGCAAAGAGCCCAGTGTGAGGTCCACATTGCTGGGTCTCGGGGACACACAACATAGCAAAAATTAGTCAAGAATGAATCTTGGAGAGCAAAAGGGGGAGAGAAAGCACACACCTATACCCTAATATTTACTTTTGAGACACATCTGGGCACCCACTGTTCCTTTATGACAGTTGTTCTCACACTGGGGCCTGCCAAAAAAAAGAAAAGAAAAAAAAAGAAAAAAACCCTGGAGGCTTTGTTAAACGCAGATTACCCCAAGAGTATCTGATCCTGAGGTCTGAGGTGGTGCTTGAGAATCTGTATTTCTAACAAGTTTCTAGGTAATGTTGATGCTGCTGATCTGAGGACCACACTTTGCAATCCACTGCTTTATAACATGAGATTACAGGACAGCAGCTTCTTTTCTTCTCTGTTTAGCATTTAACCAGGTGTACTACAGCACAGGATAGCTCCATGGCCAGCAGGACTATGGGCAGCTGAGAACTATGGAAGGCAGCCATCTGCAGCTCCCTCACTTGACAATCCCAGGGCCATGGACCCTGCCAGATGGGCTACCCTCACCTTTCCTTCACCAGCCCTATCTTTGCTCCCTCCAGACCTGGTCTTCTGCCTTATTTTTGTTAAGACTCCCTGCTCTACCTGCTCGGTTACCTACGGTTTACACCACACATGCATGCGCGCGCGTGCGTGTGGGCACACACACACACACGCACACACACACGCACATACACACCACAGGAACATACACATAGATGAACACACACACTCTGATTAGCTGTACCTGGACACCCAGTCCATTTCCTAAGGAAATATGAGTCATCCATACTTTGGGACCCTGTGGCAACCTGTGCTCAGGCCAGGAGGTCACAAGTCCTGGTCATGCAACATTGCCTCTCTGCAGGCAGCACTACCAGTCTGAAGCTTCCTGTGACATCTCTGTTTCAGAGAAAATGAATACAGAATGCTACTTGGTCCCTGCCAAACTGGGTCATCTGTGCCCCTCTTCAGTTCCCTGATGGGCTGAGACCCATCCAAGAGCAGCTTTCCTCTTCCCCTTCTCGTTCTTGTCAGGCTCCTTGTCTGATCTGTCCCTTTCCTCAGCTTCCTGCTTTAATAATGTCACTCTAACAGTAGCCCCTCTCTTCCCTCTTTATCCAGGTGGTTCTAGTCTGGCTATTGTCGCATTATCCAATACCTCCTCTCCACCCCAGCCACAGAGCAACAAGAGACCAACTCCTGACCAATCAACACAGCACATTCCCCTGGACAGGGCTTCAGTCCAGAGCTGGGCCTGAGTATCAATCTGGGTAATCAGGCTGATTTTTTGGAATGGGTATGCAGACACCAGAGAAGCCTCCCTTCCACCAAGTCATGAGAGCCAAAGATGTACAACTCTTAAGCACCTTGAAAGAGACCATAGTGAGAATATTTTTGCTATGGAGAAATTGGCAAATACTATAAATTAGAGATGTTTTATTTGTAGAGCCAATTGTTAAAAACTTTACCAGCACACAACAGCATAGGAAAGAGATACTCTGTTTTCATAAGGTAGCTAAACTGGGATGCTGCAAAGGCAGCAACTTCTTGTGCTGCATGGAGAGAGCTGCATGGGGCAATAGCAGAGAATGAAGGCAAAGCAGAGAGAAGCAGAGTCAAGACTAACAAAAGAGAAAAAGAGAGCTGACAAAATGGTATGTGCTCCTGTATCCAGCCATGTCTGAACCCAAACCATCTCAATTATATAAAACTAAAATTGCCTGTTTTGCATTAGATCATTTGAATTGTGTTTTCCTTTAAGCAACCTGAAGAGTCCTGACTGAAATATGTCTTAGGAAAAATTATCCTCCACTTGGGAATTCTTAAAATTGTAACCATATAGTCCAAAAGGGGATCGGCCTTCTCGTGGTTCCAGGGTAGAAAGAGATAAAGCCTGATTAGCTCCTGTCAAGCAGAATGCAGGGCATCTAGGGTGTGGTTCTTCAGTGTTGGATCACACTTTCAGCCCTGCTGAGGGGTTGGGGGAGATTCAGGCCAGGTACTTCAGGGATTGGGTGACCAGCTTGGAGAATTCCCCATCACCATTATCACCATCATGAAGCTAACGCTAGACTCCTTTGGTTTCTGTTATTGTGAATCTCAGGATGCAAATGTGTATGACTGGCCCTGAAGGAAGCAGAATTTGTCACCACAAAATATGTATTTTGGGCATAAGGATTATTTTACTTTGATTATTTTTAAGAAATAGTATACACAGGTGAAGCTCTGAAAACTGAGTAGAAGTTACACTTTTATAAGAGACACTTATATTTATAAGGGGGTATCTCCCTCTTTGTACCAGGAAGAGAAGGATGACTCCAAATCTTTAGAAACTGTTATCAATGGAGAAGGTACAGACTTAAATCTGCATACAACCCTATCCTATTTTACTGTGCTTTGCCTGGTCATCTTCCATAACTGGCCTTCCCCCATCCTCAACATCTTTTGTCTTTAGCAGGAAATTATATTTAATGGTAATGGCTTGGGTCATTTAGGGGAGTTACTTGGTTTTCTTTAGTCTCTCCCGTGTATACATATTATCAAACTTTCGTTTTTCTCCTGTTAATCTGTCTTTATTCTGGGGGTAGGGGTGGAGTGGGAAGGTGGGTTCTCAGGTAAGAACATAAAAAGGTAGAGGGAAAATTATTTTTCCTCCCCGACATCCCTTTTCCAGCCAGGATTCCTCCAAATTCTACCACTCTGCCTGTGCTGCTGGCTCAGGCCAGTTGTGCATACCAGCCTTCTCAGGAGAAACAATGCCAGCAAGTCATGGGAGAGTTCGTTATTGCCTAGTTCTCTAATCTGTGTAGCCAAGAGAGGTCATTCCAGCACCTTTGGCAGAAAAAAGATGGTATGTTCCAGGCTACGGGCAGTCTCCACCCCAACACAGGAGAGGCCATATATTAAACCCCTCCCTCAAAGGTATCCCTGTTCAATCCAGGCTTCAAAGGCAACCAGTTTCTGTCAGAATCTTGAGGGATGTTGACTCTTTTGGAAGTGCCCACTTGTGTTATTTCTGGACCACTCTCCCCAGTCTTCACCCCCTCATGATAAATACCTCCATTTTTGCCACAGGGTACTTAACCTGCCCCCAGCCTCCTATCTTTTCCCCCATGGTGATTGGCCTTGAAAATCTGACAGCAGGAGGTTCTACAGCTGTTTCTTCTAGCAAAGAGAGGACAAAGAGGAGAGACTGGGGCTCATTTTGCAGGCCAGGTTGGGCAGGGGAAGGAGGGTATCCCACCACAGAGAGAGGGCAGTGGAGTTGAGCTCCAGGAGCCTGGAAGAGGAAGACAGCCCATGGATGATCACCATGGTCAGAAAGGGGCCTTGGGTCAAGAGTGTGGCCAGCAGAAAAGATCTCAAGAGGCTGAACCCCAAGCAGGAGCCTGCGTGGGCTCTGCATGTTCAGACCCAGTCTGAATGCACATATACCTACACACACCATATACACACTGCACATGCCCACACTCCATAGAAACATATATGACAGACATACCATACATACAAACATATTATATACCACACACCACACACACATTCCTGTGCAGACATGAGCACAGAAAGATATATACACACCCTCATACACATACACCTACACAAACATATATATATGCTTACAATAATGTACACATACAAATACATACATGTGTGCATGCATGTACACACACACCCCTGTCTACAGCTCCTTGTAAAACCTCAGTTCAAAAAGCAATCTCCAAGATGCTTCCTTGATCAAACTCCTTCCTTCTTCACTGACCCAAAGCCATTTTTCATCTCCTCACTGCCACTCCAGCCCCCAAGGAGTCGGGTCACTTTCCCCACTCCTCCCCCGACTCTAGGCTTGTTTTCTTTTCCTAAATGATCTTAAACTTCCATCTGTCATCTTAGGTCATTAATCCCAAGAAAGAAGGCCAAAGAAACCTACCTTACATAGCCAAGCCATTAACTAATCACCAAAGGTGTGTGCTTGACATCATATTAATCCCACTGCAGCAGCCCATCTCCACTGCCTTGTTTCCTGAACTATGCTGATAAAAAGGACAAGCCCCCTGCTACTGTTCTAGATGGCATTTCCATGATGGATGACCTGACTCCGGAAAGGGTGTGGGTCAGCCACGAAGACTCATGTGTCAGGCTGAGGAAGGAGCTGAGAGGTGAGCAAGAGCGAGTGGCCAGCCGCCAGGGTAATTGTTTCTCCAGCTGAGAAGGAGCCAAGACAGCAATGTCCTCAGATACTGCTGCCCAGACCTGACTAGCCTAAACTACTACTCCAAGATGGCAGGGCCTCTAAGGAAAAGCACAGGTGAGAAGACCTGAAAGACACCCAGCCTCCTCCTCCCGACAACTGTTGTCTACTAAGTCAGCGAATTCAAGGAGACCAGCTTTCAACTAATCGCCCACGGTCTGGGGGCATAAACCTTTCTGACTGTGGTCCTTGAGGACAGGTGGTCTCTCCGAGCTTCCTCTTACCTCCACTGGGGTCTTAGAGGCCACGCCAGCACCGTGCAAGGACTGTTTGATGGCCTATTTCCCAGCAGGGATTGTCAGCGATTCTGCAAGCATGCGTGCACACACATCCTGCTTCTCCACTTCCAGGATCAAAATAAATTGTCTGATTGACAAACCTCCTCTGTAGTTCGTGTGCTCTAGGGGCATGGGTCGGTCCTGGCTACAGTTACAGTCAGCTGAGCTAATCTATTTATCTTATTTACACTGTGTTCCAGTTTCCATATGTGAAGTTGAGGCCTTCTGAATCTGGTATGCAAATTAGACACAATGATTTGCAAATGAGCAGAGGCCTGACACTTTTTAAAAATTATCATTAAGAACCTTGTCACCCTGCCACTAGGTAGGATAAGGAAGGCTGGAGCTAGAAGTGTGTAATGCACAGCTTTCCCTCCTTCTCTCAGCCTTTCAGAAGCTTCACTGGCCCCTGGCCCCTTACATACCCACTCCATTGTTGGAGATGATGGGCATAGGCATCACTGGGGAGAAGGCCGGCAGGAGATTCATAGAGAGTTAAACAAGGTGAGAGGGAGATTCCAATAGATAGCTACCATGCATACATCCCAGGACCTGGAGTCCCACAGCCTTCTGCCTCACTGAACAAAAGACAGAGGTTCACCAACCCAGTATTTTATTTCTTTTAAGGGTGAGGAAGCTGGGCTCATGGATGGTGATTTCTCAGGGGCTTTCTTTAAGGTAAGCAAGCACTTGTAGGCCATTCAATATGATAAACATGGGTCAAATTGCCCCCAAACACAGCTTGTTTGGGGGCTCACACTGAGCCAAGGCAGGTAGAGTAAGTACTACATTTTAACCCATGACCATGCAACTTTAAAGAATCTTCTTTCTCCCTCATTCTCCCCTCAAAACCCACTTTAGGCAAATTCAAAAGTACAGCAAGCTGGGCCTCACTTAGTCTTTATCAATGGTCCACCAATAAAGCCAGCATACGGGTGAGGCCAAGCAGGAGAATCAAATCTGAATGTTCCTCAGGAACTCCAAGGGGTGCATTAACTATGAGGTGCTGGGGATGGCCCTGCAAGGCATCCTGAAGAGTGAGTCACCTCTAGGGGGCCAAATGGAGGTCAGTGGGAGAAACTAGGTTTGAGAAACAGGAAAGCATGGCCATCTAAATATCCTTGTGCGATAACCATGCCCCTCTGGTTGTCCCTGCTCTAGCTTCTAGCAGCCTGCTGTGTTATTTTCTAGTGTAGCATTCTAGAAAAGAACTTAATTTTAGTTCAAAGTTCTGCAGATTAATTTGAAGCCAATGTCTTACTTTTTTTCATACACTAAAGGAATATGTAATCCCAACATCTCCAAAGGCAGAGTAAGAGACTTCAATAACAAAGTTGTATTTCGCTTGGCAATCAGGAAAAGCTGCCATTTTTTTCCAACGGTCCTTGTTTATTGTTATGTTTCTAAGAATATGCAGAAGAGACACCTCAAGGGCAGTAGGAACTCTTCCAAGAGAAATGTCAAAAATAGCATTTAAACATTTTGCCAATAGTTAGGCAAATGTGACCTAGTACCCAGCAAACAAATCATGGTACATGACATTAGAAATGGTATGGCAAGTTGTCTCTGAAAAATATGACAATATTCAAAGAGGTTTTAATAAAATTAAGTACAAGATCCCAAAGAAAGTAATGCCAGATTTAACCCCAAAGTTCCTGATTTGAATTAAGAACTTACTCAACCTTCTTGCTAGCTCTCAATGCAAACCTAAGTCTCCTTTGAACCTCGTTTTAATATGAGTCATTAAGGGCAAGCCATCTCTGGTGACCAGGTGATATTCTTAATTACTGTGTTCTCATTCACTTCTGTATAGTCTTGTTGTTATCATTCTAGTAGATACTTACAAATGTGACTTCTGTAGGGGTTCCCTGTGATCTCCACAAGGGCTGCAGCTGCTAATGAGAATCGGGCAGGCCCCCAGCCAAGGGGGCTGCTGATTATCAAGCCAAGAAACATCCAGACTCAAACTAATGAGCTGGCAGAGAGACCAAAACAAACTAAGAATGTGGAGCGCATCACTGGGGAGAGAGGCCACCAAGACAATCTTAGAAGTGAAACTGAGAGGGGAGATAAACTAATTCTATCTGAACATTTGCAGTTGCTAACAGGCAGGGCAGCTGTGTTGGTGGGAGCTGAGGGAGTTATTTGTTTGGAGGTCTTGGATATATGGCTGCAGCCCATCTGGGGAAGAATGTGTGGTCTATAAAAGAGTAGATTTGTTCCCTAGAGGCTCTGCTTACCCAGGGAGCCAACATTTGAAAATCAACTCTGCCTGGGATAGTGTCTCCTGCCCACCCTTCACACCTCTGCAAATCTGCTCTTTCATTTCATGGCCAGCTTGCATTTATCTCCTCTGCTGGACTGCCCCAACCAAGAGTGGTTTTATTCACCAAATGTTAAGTTCCTTCTATGTCTCATGCACTGGGCTAGGTAGTGGGGAGATGGTTATGTGCTGGTCACTGCCATAAATGAAGAGCTGGGAAGGCTGACATGGAAAGGATTACCATAAGGAAGTGAGAATCCTAATGGCTGTTCCACTCATTGAGAAAGTAATCATGTTCTGACTTGTGGCCTGCTCTCCCAGTGGCATTGCCTTGTTATGAGATTTCACTCTGGAATTGTTTTAGACATATGCCTTGAGGGCAGAGATGAGCCAGATACTCACCAAAACTATTTCCTCTTCCAAGGCACACGGTTAAACTAATTTTAAAGCCTCCTTTCATCTTGATGAGACTAGCTTTCACCAATCGAATGTGAGCAAAAGGGATGAGATAGTTAAAAATGAGGGTCTCTCTCTCTCTTCTCTTCCCCACCCCACCATCTGCTAGCTAGCTGAATGATGTCAAAGTTAACTTTGAAGGCATATTTTGAAGATGGCAAAGCTACAACCTATTAGGAGCTAGGTCAGGTTCCCTAAAACAGAGCTCATCAGGAGTTCCTATGCAAGAGATTTAGTGACAGGAAGATTCTGGGTGAAACCTGCAAAAGTAAGATATGAGAGAATTTAAGCAAATGGGTACTTTGAGATGAAGTGTAGCCTCTGATCCCCCAGGGAGCCCTGGAGCTTGAATGGCTCCATGGAGTTGTGTCCACTTGAGGGCACAGAGCCAGGTATCCATAGCCCCGTGCCAGCCAGTCATTGGCTACAGGCTAAACCATGGGCTGCCTGCCGTCTCAGGCATTTCTGGGTGGAGTGGCTGACTGTTAACTCAGGGTAAATAGCTGCATTATGGTTCGACTGTGAGCAATTATCAGCCAACATTTACAAGAGCTGTGGAGGGGAGTGTCAGCCTGACAAAGGGGAACTGAGAAAAGACCTAGTAGCATCTACAGCAGTGGGTCTTCAAATGACTGCCTGGAGCAGAGCCTCCATCTGCACTTGACTGTAACATAAACAAGAAGAAATCCTTTACTGTTCTAACTGTTAAGCCACTGAGATTTGGGGTTACAGCAGCTAGTGTCTGACTAGTTGTACATCTAGCCTCCTAAAACAGAAGTTGGTGAACTTTTTCTATAAAGGAGTAGATTATAAATATTTTCAACTCCTCAGACCATATGGTCTCAGTCATTGCTGTTGGCCAGATTTGTCTTATAGGCCATAGTTTGCCAAATCTCCATCCTATATTATAACACTCTACAGTAGAGAGTATGTCATGGAGCTCTTTTGTTTTCATCTATGGCCTAGGACTCAACTTTACCTATACTATGCAACCAATTAAAGCCCAGGTGATTGATTTGCAAATCAAAAATAAAAGTAAGGTTTTGTTTATGGTTATTGCTTAATTTTAGTTCATCTTGAGTGACTACAGAAGAGCTGACTTTCTGGGTCTGGTGGAGATTGTTCCAGATTCTGTGTGGGCTCCTTATGAATTCCTATTGGAAATGGCTGGTAATACCTTCCAATGCCTCAGAACCTCCTGTTTCAAGTCTGTCTTCCCAGTGAGAACAGAAGTTGGCAGGAGAAATCAGCAAGGTCCAGCATACCAGCAGGGCCAGTGCTGACCACTGAGGGCCCAGACATGCAAAAGGACCGACATCCTCATATCCTAGAATCTTGGGGTTAATTAAAGGTTGATCTATCCAGTGCTTAAGTCCCCTCTCCGACAATCTTCTTGGTGATACCACATCCAGTTTTTATGGTAAATAAACAAATATGGCAGCTATAGGCTAAGAAAAGCATGGTAACTAGAGTCTCAGACCCATATGCAATGAGAGTCTGGCTCACCCCAACAAGAAAGCTTCCTAGATGGTGCTAGCAGAAATCTTAGTTGAGTATGAGGGGAGTCTCAAATGGACATGGGTGGGGAAATGGTGAATATCAGTTATGGTCACAAAATCAACTAACCCTTCTTTTGTAATTTCCCCAGGAAACAATATCATTCAGAATTCTAGAGGTCTTCCCAAATGGGGCAAACTTACCTAAGAAGCAAGTGGATCAGAGTAACACAAGAGTAGACTTCGTGGACACTGTGGACATGGGAGCACAGAGTCCCATGGCAGGGCTAAGCACCCATCCCCCTGTGGCTGGGAATATCAGCTACTGATCAGTCACAGCTGTGTCCTTCTCTGGGTATTGCCCTCAGTCACTGGCTTAAGGATACACATATAGACCAATGGAACAGAATTGAGAGTGAAAAAATAAAAAAAAATCTTAAACCTTTATGGTCAGTTTTCAACAAAGGTACCAAGACTATTAAATGGAAAAGGATATTTTTTTTTCAATAAATCATTCTGGGACTACTGGATACACACATACAAAAAGATTAATTTAGATCCTTATCACTCGTCATACACAAAAATTAACTTAAAATGGATTTAGCTATAAGTGTTAGAGCTAAATCTATAAAACTTTTAGAAGAAAACAAATAAGACAAAATCTTTGTGGCCCTGGATTGGTCTTAGATATGACACCAAATGCACAATTCATAAAATAAAAAACTAATAAATTGGACTACATTAACTTTTTAAATGTTTGCATTTCAAATGACACCATTAAAAATGAAAATACAAGCACAGAATGGGAGAAAATATTTCAACGTTAAATATCTGATAAAGATCTTGCATCCAGAAAATATGTATTTTTAAAAACTCTTGCAACTCAATAAGACAAACAATCCAAACTTTTTAAATGGGCAAACAAATTTGAATAGCCATTTCATCATAGAAGATATACAAATCGCTAATAAGCATATGAAAAGACATTCAATGTCGTTGGTCAATAGGGAAATGCAAGTCAAACTCATAATTAGGTACTACTTCACACCTACCAGGATGGCTAGAATCAAAACCAGAGTAGCAAGTGTTGGTGAGGATGTAGAGCAACTGGGATTCTCATACACTGTTGGTGGAAGTCTAATGTTACATAGCCACTATATCTCAAAATGATATAGTAGTTTCTTTAAAAGTTAAACATAAATTTACCATATGACCAGCAATTCTGCTCTTAAGTATATACCCAAGAGAAATGAAAATGTATGTCCACACACAAAGGCTTGCACACAATTATTCATAACAGTATTATTCAGGATAGCCAAAAAGTAGAAATAACCCAAATGTTCATAAACAGATGAATAGATAAATAAAATGTAGTAAATCCATACAATAGAATATTAATTATTCAGCCATAAAAAGGAACGAAGCACCGATACATGTTACAGCATAGAAAACATTTAAAAATATTATACGCAGTAAAGGAAACCAGACACAAAGACCACATACTGTACAATTCCATTTACTTGAAACATCCAGAAAAGGTAAATCTATAGAGACAAAAAGTAGATTAATGGTTGCCTGGGGTTTGGGGCAGAATTAGGTAGTGACTGCTAATGGGTACAAGGAGTCTGCTTGGGGTAATGGAAATATTTTAAAGTTTGATTGTGGTGATGGTTTCATAACTTGGTAAATTTGCTAAAAATCTGTTAATTGTATCCTTAAAACAGGTTAATTTAACAGCATCTAAATCAATAAAGCTGTTTTAATAATAGATTTTTTAAAAAAATTCTGCATACATATCTCCATCTTAAACTCTATTTCTAGGGAACCCAGTCAAAGACAATATACATTGTATTTCAACAGAAATGACTATTACTTTTTATCTCTAGCCAAATTTGAGAAAACTGAAGTTTCAAGATAAAAAGTCCTAAAGTATGCCCAAGTGCAAAGACCACACACACACACACACACACACACACACACACACACATCTTTCAAGCTCTCTCTCATCCTACCATAGCCACCACCACTGTCAACTTCATTGACACAGGTTCTAGGACCCAAAACTGGAACTTCTTACCAAGAAGAAAATGACAATGCCTGTGCACACAATACGGAGGTACAGAGGCACATTCTATCACTTCCCATCATTTTAAATTATAAATTCCTATTTTAATAGATGTTTCTGTTCTGTGCTATTTGTCATAATTCCTTGACCTGTAAAGCCCAGATGCCTTGAGGTACAAACAGTGGTGGTATAAATTGCCTATGTTTGGTGGGGAGTGAGAGTCAACAGCTTGGCAGGAATGAGCCCATGAGACAGACTAGGAAACAGAGAAGTGAAGGGGAAAAAAAGACAAGTTGATAAATAAGGACTCGGAGTTCATCTCCACAAGGCTGGCTGCTCATTGCTCAATGTTGCGAGACACTGACTTCTTAGAGGTTTGCAGTAACAGCTCGCTCAAGCTAGAAATTGCTGTGAGTGTGTGTTCTATCTGAAGGTAAGCTTGTAAAAAGATTTCTCTGGTATCCTTGCCTTGCTGACAGGTATGGAACATCAGGTGCTCCTTTGGGGACAGCTGAGTCTGAGCCCCAGCAACCCCGACCCCAAGTTCTTGACCACTAGACTGATCATCAATGAACTGTCCCATCTCACTCCCCATCTCCCCTAGCTCTGGCTTTCATAGCCCACATCCCAGCCACAGTACTATGCCCTTTACACTGCCTGGGATGCCATGCCCTCACTCATTCATTTCCTAAACATTTATTGAATAAAGGGTGGCTGCTTGCAGGCAAGGTGTTATATCTCATCAGAAAGAGACAGTGTATCAATTAATCGAAACCCCATAACAACACTATTTGTTAGAACTTTCTATGATGATGAAAATGTTATGTATCTGTACCAAAATGCTAGTCACTCACTAATAAATACTTGAAATGTGGCTAATGCAACTGAGAAATGAAATTTTAAATTTTATTTTATTTTGATTCATTTTAACTTGAATTTAAATACACCCATGTGACTAGTGGCTACCCGAGTGGATAGCACAGCTCCAGAGGCACAAAACAGCCTACCCATTCCCAGAAGTGCCGCTGGTCACATGAGGCAGAATCTTGGGATGCCTGGAAGCAGCTACTAGAAACGCAGCCAGAAAAAAAAGGCAGCTCAGGGAGGAGCTTGTGGGTATGACAGGGACACATAGACACCCCCCCAAGCAAAGTAACTCTTCCCATTTCTGTTCCTCCACTGTCCTCGATTCCAAGAGTGGCAAACTCAAATGCTTACAGCTGCCAGAGGACATGGAGTAAGAAAGGGCATTGATCCATATCATTGAGATCCTGGACACTATATCCAGCTGGACAATGCAAGTCCCATCAAAAAGGGGCAGCCACTACTCAGCATTGTTGCACTATTTATTGTTGCTAAATGCGGGCCCCAAATTGCCTGATCTTCAAATGATTTGAGAAGCCAAAAATCATGATATATTTTGTGAAACTGTCCAAGGTCTAATGGTTGTAAATATTTTTTTTAATGCTCTGAAGGTCAAAGAAAGCTAGACTTGGGGCTGAGATTTGGTCCTTGAACTATAAGTTTGCAACTAACACTCCTCTTTCTGCCTCTTTTGTAGCACCTGTCATGCTATATATCATGTACCCGTGTTTATAATGCCCATCTCTACCCACTGGACTCATCATTCCTCAAGGCCCAAAAGTGTTCTCAAGAAACCAAAGTCTTATCCATCCATCATTCCCAGAACCTACTGCAACACCTGTACATTGGTCTTTGTTTTGTAGATGTTTGTTGGATGAATGAATAAATGCACGACCTCATTCATTCATGAAATAATCTTGTTAGCCAAGGCAGTGGCTCCAAAAGGCATCAGCAAAGGAGTTAAAAGTCAGGAAATGAACTCGGCTTTGGAATAAAGCCCCATTAATTGCCGTCTTACCAGAAATCCTCTTCCCTGCAAATCCACAGGCTGTAAATTAAGATCTGAATTGTTTTGAGCGCTGCTTTCTCCAAACCGCAGATTTGCAAACACTTCTCTTCCCGGTAGCTTCAGGCCTCGCAACAGACTTGTGCTATTAAATCTTGCTGAAAAGTGGGCTGAGACCACTAGGTCTCTTGTGAAAATTACCAGACTTGTGGATGACTGGTGTGGGATTTGGCAAGATGCCTCCGTTCCTGTCACCAGGGACAACCCAAGCACAAGGAGACACCTGGGGAAGGAAAGTCTCTGACCTCAAGATGACCTGAAGAGCTGTGGGGGTGGGAAAGGGGGAGGGGACTGGAGTCAGCAGGTGGCCTCCCAAAGTGGATAATTCCGGTCCACAGTCCCCTTGGCTGTTCCGCTCCACATTCCTACAGCAGTTTAGGGGAAGTCATTTAAACTCTGTGCTCCAGTTGCTCCAAGCGATGACTGGGAGTAAATGTGCTACACTGCACGGCAGTTTCCTAAAGCCAGGAGGATCTTCATGCAGCAATTTCAAATTCATGCCAAGAAGAGTGAGGCCTGAGCCAAGAAAATGCACAGTGGAACTTCTAAAAGCTGTGTTGGGGTGTGCTACAGCAGATATAGAAATGCCTGTTCCTGACATACCCACCACACTGCCCTCCCAGTAGAAGCATGAGACCATGTTCCTGCAATTTTTCCTTTGGGGCCAATTTGGAGATAATTTGAAAGCCTGAGATTTATCATTATAGAATCAATAGTGAAAGACACCAAGAGGACTTTGAGCTGACCCCACTCACAGTTCAGATTGGGAAACCGAGGCTCAAGTTGCTGACATCCTGTGTTCAATGGTATGACACCGGTTTCCTGAGTACAGCCCAGCACTCTCTAATATTGCACCATGGTGCCCCTTGTTAATTCATATATCTGCACACACCACAGTGTCCTCTCTAAGTCACTGATGACAAAGGCCATTTTTCACAGGAAGATATAATCTGCTAAAATCTTCTGCATTCCAGAATAAGAGCCTCCATATTTTACAGAGTAGGTTAATCACAAATATCAATCGATGAGATGGGAAGAAGGGAAGAGAAGAAAAGGAACCCTCATGGTCCACAGAAACTTCTGTGGTTGTTTGCTTTCCTTGTACACACAACAGTAAACACATCCCAAAAGCTGGTAACATTTAGCAAAACTCTTTTCAATACCTGGATACAAAATATTGAACCCATAGATAATTTATTTAGGAAAGATAATTGTTGAGTTATTTATATTAGTTTCCAGTGTCCAGTGCCACTATCATTGAGATGAAGTGCTCAGGACAGAGTGAAATCCTGTAATTACTCTCGTATGTGTTGCATGTTGGAGGGAAAGAAAACAAAATGCAAAGTGTTTATATGTTTCAGCAGCATAATGGCTTGATGAAGATTTCTAAATTTTTCAAAATGTCATTTCTTTCCAAAAGATGGATTATTTTTGTTGGGGTTTAGTCTACCTAATTATTTCTGCTTTGATTACTTAACTACTCCAGATATTTCATTCTCCCATGCTCTTATCATGTTCAGGATGTTAGAAGAAATGCAGAAGTTTATTAGCACAAAGTAGACAATCCTGCTTCCTGGTAGTTAGTGTGGAAAGGAGGGTTACAAAATAAAGCACTAGGAACCGCTCCCATGAAGCAATGACCTCATTGCAACTTATGCATGCTTGCAATGACCTGGGCTAGTCTGCATATGCAGTTAGAACCTTATGGCATCTTCTAGACCATTGTTCCCCAATCCCCCCATTCCAGGGGACAGAGCATATTAATTTCCCTTTGCTCTCCAGCTCTCTGCCTTACACATTACATAGACCTTGGTTATGAACTCTGCATTTGTTTCTGTGGAGGAGTACTTCTCAAAGTTCAACCTGGAGGACTTATTAAAACAGAGATGGACAAGACCTCACCCCAAGAGTGTCTGATTTGGCAGTTCTGGGGTGGAGTCAGAAAACTTGTGTTTCTATCAAGGTCCCAGGCCATGTTGATGCTGCTAATCCTGGGACCACACTTTGAGAACACTGTTCTAAGATAATCATTTTCTTTCTTTTAAAAATTATATAAATTTAATCCTTTGGTTAATGTCTGAATTAAATTGGAAATTGGGACCTAATGGCATTTACTTGTTTTGATTTTATAAATATCTGTCCAGTGTTCAGCTCTGGATTCAACGAACAAAATAACTATTCAGGTAAAGGGTAAAAGGTTCAAGAGGAAGGGAGAGAGGAGCAGGGGAGGGAGAGAGCAGGAGGAGAGGGAGAGAGGGGAAGGGGAGGGAGAGAGGGGGAGGGGAGAGAGGGAAAAGGGAGAAGGAGGAGAGGTAGAGAGGGGGAAAAGGAGGGGTAGGAGAGGGAAAGAGGGGAGGAAGAGGGAAGTAGGAGGGAGAGGGGGAGGGAGAAACATGTCTGAAAAGGGCAGTTTCCAGATCATCTCTGGAAGGTGTGATTCTAAATTGATGCTCTGAAAAGTCTGGAAGTAGGCACAGCTCCATGACCAGACTAAAAGGAACATGTCTTTTCACCGTGTTTTCCTATTACATGGGGTTGTTACCCTACCAACCTCATTCTTCACTCCTGCGGGGGAGATGGACAAAGGGCAAGCACAGAGCCCAGTGCCTGTCCTGGGCGCACCTGTCACTCCAAGAAAAGGAGGCCCTTGCCCTTTGGCTGATCCCACAGCCTGGGAAAGTGCCAGACCCCGCTGCCTTTGAAAGCCTGTTCTTTGGAGCAACCCTAGCGCTCTCTCTCTCTCTCTCTCTCTCTCTCTCTCTCTCTCTCTCTCTCTCTCTCTCTCTCTCTCGTTCATGAAGCTACCCCGCCTTAAGTCCGCCCCTTGCGCAGCAGCCCGTAAAGGCGGGAGGAGCACAGACAGCGCTCCCGGCTTGGGCAGAGAGGGTTTCTATTTCCCCATTATAAAGAAGCATTTGTCGTGAGCTGATGAATTGCCGTGGGGCTGGGACCTGGCCGGACGCGCACCTGTGATGCTCTACGCCTTCCGGATTCTGTTTATGCATCAGACGTGGCTTCAGATTTTCCCTGGCGCTTGGGGAGGAGGGGCGAGACAAGAGGGTGAGGAGGGAGGATGTACGTGCAGCCCCTCGCTCCCTTCTACAAGCTGAAAGACCCCTGAGACCTTGCTATTATTCTCAATGTGGTCCAGGAACCAGCGGCATCACCCAGGAGCTTTTTTGCAAATCTTGGGCCCCACCCAGACCTACTGAATCATAATCTTCATTTTAATGAATCCTGGGGTAATTCTCTATTCACATTAGAATTTGAGAAGTAGGACAGAGGGATCCATGGTACAGAAAAGGTTAATAACTCCTGGTCTCAGTCAAGGAAAGGGAGGAGATGGGGGGAAAAGTTCAGTCCCGGATTTGGAAAGGGAAAGTGGAGGGTTAATCCTGAGGTTTGCCTGCTAGAGTGGAGAACAGAGAAATTAACATATGGAGTGAGTTAGAGGAGAAAGTTGAGGAAGCTGAAAGTAAACACGACTTAAGGGAATCACTCAATTCATTTGGGGGGAGGGGCGGAAAGAGGAGGCGGAGTAAGTGAGTACCAACCACACTCCTAGGCGAGTTGGGTGTGTTACATGCTAGAACCTGTCTCTACCTCTGTCTGCTGCATGTTTCTTGAGACCCAGCAGAGGCGTTTTAGCACATACAAAGGGTAGATAAGAAAACGGCGGTGGATGGAGCTGACTGCAGGCGTGGAGCGGAGGTAAGAGCGCCTGGGAGTTTCTTAATAAACAGGCTGACATGTGGTGAATAAAATTTTAATGCGGGGGGAAAAGAAAAACACAGAGTCATAAAAGGGTGCCCAGCATTGCTGCATAATAACCAAAAGAGCACTCCTGGCAAGGAAGCACCCATGGAGCCAACAGGGGTGGGGTTGCACCATCTTCTCCTTGGCCTAGCAACAACTTAAGTGTCTGCTCAAGAACCAGCCTGCACTCCATTTCCTAGTGGAGGGGAGAAGAGGTACTGAGTGCATTAAAGAGTAGGTAATCCAAAAAGAAATTATTGGAATTTTGGTGCAAGCCTTCCTCAGTTCCCATCTGACCCTCTCTTTCCCTCACCTACTATCAATCCTCCTGGAACCAGATGGTGGTGGTGAAGAAAGGACCCTTGAGTTAAATCTCATAAAATCCAATGTAGATGGCTTCTTCAACAATTTTATTTATGGAGCAAGGTGGACCAATGGAAGAAGTACATCTATCAAATTCCTGGTTGCCCAAGCTGGTTGGGTAGTTAAAAAACTAGAAAATCCACTTAGATCCAATCATGTTTCAGTAGACTGTTATAATAGAGTCTATCCACATAGTATTCACTTGTTTATTGATATGCCCCCTCATCCTCTTCTATGAAGGTTTTGAGGTGATGTGCAGAAATTGTAAATTAATTTAAGTGTTAAAATTAAAAATTAAAACTCAGGTCAATTGCAGTATAAATTAGGATTGGAGGTCAAGATTGATGTAAATGGTGACATTTAATAGGAAAAAAATATATAAAGTCCAGTTTTCAATCTAGAAAGCAGAAGCCTAGGTATAGGATATGAGAAATGTAGCTTAATAACATCCCAGATGAAAAAGAAACTGTAATGGACAGTAAGCTCAGTATGAGTAAAGAGTGGAATGTGGTGACTGGAAAAAAGAAAAAGAATCTTGCCCTAGGCTATAACCATAGATGTCTATAAAGAGGGAAGGGAGGGTCCTAGTTTGTCCCTTTCTTGTTAAGACCTCTTGTAGAACATTCAGCTCAATTCTGAAATTCCTACTCTGAAAAGGTCGTTGGAAACCTGGACACATTCAGAAGAGAGTAATCTGGAGAATAAAATATCAAATTGCAGTCCATCATCCAGAACTGTGGCTCATTGTCTCATGATGTGCTTCATTTTCAGGAATAGGAGTTGGGTCAGCCAGCTAACACTGTCTACCACAGACTGGTATCAAGTTTCAGACTTCGGAGCTTAAAGGGATGGTGGTGCCATCCTTGGAGACAAGAAATACAGAGGAGGAGCAAGTTTGATAGGCACGGGGTTGAGGGGCATTCAGTCTTGGACTTGTTCAGTTGGAAAGCCAGTGTATCTAAAAGCAGACATGATAAGTGGCAAAATTGGATGAGGGTTTAAATTGCAACTGAGAGTTCTGTGCTTCAGATAGTGGGGATGGAAGCCCTGGATGTAGGTAAGGTCCATCATAAAGTGCAGAGTGAGAAGCCTAGAAGGGCTCAAGGTGTGTACCAGTTTGGCATTTAGACTTGAAGTTAGTGGGAAGAGAAGAGTCTGAAAAGTGTGTTGGGAAGAAACAGCCAGAGACAAGCAGGAAACCAGGAAACAATGTTTCACAGAGGCTGTGGGAAGAGAGACATTCAAGGGAGAGACAAGTGCAGCCAATGCTGTCGACACCCCACCCTCTATCCTTTTAGTGCTCTTCTGTGCTCACGTACAGTTAGGAGCTATTTCTTCCTGGGCATGCTCATAGCTTTTACCTTGAGTGCTTGTGTCTCTCTCTGTCCTGGGGCTTTCTCTGGCCCCATGGGAGATTGTGCAGCCAAGTGCAGGCACAACTTGGAAGGTAGAGAGTTAATGCCCCAGAGACATTCCTCAACCTACTAGGGTATGAAGGGGGAGTGAGAGCAATTGGACAAATACCCCAACCTTCCCAGTTCTGAGCTGAATCACACACAGGTTCTCAGAAGACCCACAGAGGGGACTGAGCTCCAGTTTCCCACTATAGTGACCCACTTTACTGGCTTTGCTCCGTTCTCCATCTTCTTATTCTCCCTGCTCCTTCCCTTGTACTTCCTGACATCACCTCTCTGTCAACTACCTGCACCCAAGACCTTGTCTCCCAGTCTGCTTTAGGGGAACCTAAGCTCAGACAACAGGGCCGAATAAAGTGAGGTGGCTGGGAAAGGCCATGTATAGACCTGCCCACAGAAAGTGCTTTGGTAGATATCATAAAACTTCCTGGAGCCCACAGTACAGTTTCCCACAAAGGGAGATGGCTTGGTGCCAGCACAGCAATAAGTATAGGACAAAGACAACCTGACTCTCTGGGAAGCAGAAATGTCATATGGGGTAGTTTAAGCTGCTCAGGATGCTGGTATCACCATGGATATAGAAGTCAGTGAGCCCATCATTTATAATTCATTGTCCTTAAGATTCACTCAGTCCCTGTGGCTGCTAGGCCTACTGAAGTGTGAGCATGCCTCAGGAGACACCAGGGAAGTAATGGGGAGCCACCCACCACGAGTATCAACATCTCGTTTTGAATCCTTTATATAGTTTAGTTGTTGCTTTAGAGATAAATCAAGCTACAAGCAACCTTGATCCAGGCCCCAGTCACCATTTTCACACATCCTTAAACTGGGACCAGACTCAGGACTATCCCAGTACAAAAGTCAAAATACCTCAGAGAAGGGCAGAAAAGTGAAGCTTTAGCAAAGGGACTCAATAATGTCCTTGGACCAAGCAATTTAAGGAGGTGTGCTGGTGGCTGAGGCTCTGTTTCAGTAAGATGAGAAATAAAACAGAAGGAAGTAGGGTTTACAGGTATAGACTACACTTTCAAGACTCTTGACTCCAAGGGGCAAGAGAGATCCAGGGTAATAGCTAGAGTATAATGTAGAGTCAGAGGAGATTGTTTTGTTTGTTGTTGTCTTGTTTTGCTGTTTTTCGTTTTTTGTTTCGTTTTGTTTGTTTTTAGATGGAGATGAATTGTTGGAAAAGCAATCCTAAAAATAATGCATTAAAGGGTCAGGTGAGAGGATGATTGGTGAAGTACATCTCTGGGAGGCGGGGGCTTGGTAGAAGAGAGCTATCTCTTCACTTGCCTTCAAGTGAAGAAGAAAGAACACGAAGCAGAAGGTCACCCTGTAGAGAATGAGAAAGGGAGAGGCATTCTTACGTGATAACTTTTATTTTTACATTAAAATAAGGAGTAACGAGAAATAAGTCCCTATTCCAATAAGAGACATATACAAGAATGTTCACTGAAGCTTTAGTCATAATACCTCCAAACTGGAAACCCAAATGTCCATCAATTGGAGAATGAAAGAACTAATTCTGGTGTAGTTCATATAATGGACAACTATAGAACAATTAAAAAGATCAAAATATTTACAATGGTGTGGATAAATCTCACAGGTATTTGAAGCAAAAGAAGCCAGATATAAAAGAGTATACACTATATAATTCCATGCCTATGAAGTTCAAAAACAGGTAAAACTAATCTGTAATGACAGATGTCAGAATAGTGGCTAATTGGAGAATAGAGGTTATTGGCCAGGAGTCACTCAAGGGAAGTTTCTGGGATGATAAGAATGTTCAATATCTTGATTTGAGTGATGATTACATGGGTGCAGACATACATAATATTCATCAGCTGACACTTAAGATTTGTGCACTTTACTGTTTGCAGTTATATTGCAATAAAAAAGAAAACAAAAGTAGGGGATAAGATCAATAGTAAGGACGCCACCCTCCATCAGGTTGGCTCAAATAGTCACACCTCTGACAGGTACAGCCTTATGCAGGGGTTATGGAGGGTCTATATGAATCTGATCCTAGGAAACGCACAAATCCTGGATGTCCATACCCTTTCCCAGAATTCATGCTACCCTGAAAGCCTCAGACAATTAGGCAATCCTGTGACAAACCTACAGGGTAAGGGCTCAGGTAATAGTAGCTAAGAGTGAGCCAGTTTCTGATTGTAAAGGAATGCATTAACCTTCGGCTCCTTGTAACAACCTTATGTTGACTTGGTCCAGATCTGACTCACACAGACCAAGATGAGACTGAGTTTCTGAGACTACAAAGCTGATAGCCACACCAGGCTGTGGACAGGCAACCAAGGTAAATATCCCTCTGAGGGAAGGTATCTGAAGCTCAATCAGCCCTGTCCTGCCTCTCAGTTCTACGCCACTGAGCTTCATATGCCATTTGAATTATATACACTTTGAATTTGACAGCACATAGAATCATAGACTCATATAGAGCTGGAAAATGTCTTAGACATGATACAGCCTCGTTCAGGCCTTCATTTAAAGGGTTGAGGGAACTGGAGACCAGAGAGACTGAATAACTTGCCCACAGGTGTTCAGAGAATGAATGGGTCATGACAAGACACCGAGAGCAGTGTCCTTTTTTTAATTTCAACTCGATCGAGTATAATTGACAAACAAAATTATAAAACAATTAGTGTACATCATGGTGACCCGACACATGTATATATTGTAAAAGGATGCCCCCTTCTAGTTAATTAACACATCTATCACCTCACATATTTATCCTTTCCCCCACATTTTTTTAATGATAACATTGAGTTTCACATTTCGCCCCAGCAAACCTCAACCGTACAACTGTGTTATCAACCATAGTCACCACGCTTTACATCAGATCCTCAAATCCTCAGATCTTATTCATCTTATAGCTGAAAGCTTGTACCCTTCACCAGCCTTTTCCTATTTCCCCACTTCTATGCCCTGGTAACCACTTTTCTACTGTCTGTCTCTACGACTTGGGTTTTTTCTTCTAGATTCCACATATATAAGTGATACCATGCAGTATTTATTTTTTTCTGTCTAACTTATCTTACCTAGCATTATGCCCTCAAGAGCCGTCCATGTCGTTGAAAACGGCAGGAGTTCTTTCTTTCTCATGGCTGAGTAATATTCCATTGTGTGTAATATGTATGATATTTTTTCACTTATTCATCCATTGATAGACACTTAGGTTGTTTCCATATCTTAGCTATTTTCAATAAGGCTGCTATGAACATGAGGGTGTAGATACCTCTTTGAGATAGTGATTTGATCTCCTTCAGATATTTACTCAGAAGTGAGATTGCTGGACCATATAATAGTTCTATTTTTAACTTTTTGAGAAGCTTCCATACTGTTTCCCACAATGGATGCACCAATTTACTGCCCCCAGGGCAGTGTCCTTTTGAACACACTATCAGTCTACACAGACGCATCTCAATTTTGGGGGCCTAGATCTGTCAGACAGCACAACTTCCCAGCCCTCCTAGTTCTGAGCCATCCTCAGAGCTAGTAAGGTTACATTTTTTAGGAAAGTAGTGAAGTGCTGGACTCACTAAGACAGGCAGAACTAGGCCTGTGTGACCTTCTGGAAGCTTCTTAACCTCTCTGATTCTTTTCCTCATCTGCCAAATAGCAGCTTTCACAAGGTTATCATGAGGGTCAAATATATTGCAGAGGATAATTCCTAACTTGGTGCCTGGTCTGAAGCAAGGACTTGGTAAATATCACTCAAAACTGAATGAGAGTCTGAAATTGTTCACCAGGTCCAAGCTTAGGACCACACCCTCCATCTTGGCTTTACCACCTCCTTCCATGTTGATGTCAACACTTTCCTCAACACCCTTTAATATCAAGGAAAATGTCACAGATGTTTTCAGCCCCTCATATGTATCCCCTCAGCTTACCCTGGGGGTTCACACACTAGCTGATTTTTCTCTCTCTCTGCCCAAGGGCACTCTCTGGCTGTAGCAGTGTGCTCACAGCAGGTCTGGATAGGCTAGAAGTGCCAGGATGTTAGCACCTTCCAGAACAGCCCTCAAACAACAGGGGCCAGGAATTGGTGGAGAAATACCCAGCTTCCTCACCTTTCAATGGGACAATTTGGAGCCATATTCCAGACAGTCTGTGAGAAAGTCATCTGTGTGACTAAGCTCTGGTGCCCATAGTAGAAACCTGCTCACTGAAGTGCCTTTCCTTAGATTTCCTTCCTTGCCTCACTCCCTCTCACTCTGTTTCTTGTGCTCACCTCCCAAATATACTAACAGCACTGAAATCCTTCTCTCAGGTCTGCTTTTAGGGGAACCTAAACTAAGATCAAGAACAACAGGTGCGAGGAAATCAGACTGAGCTTGGCTAGGTCCACACTGAGGTTCCATTGCCTGAGCATCCCTGGGGGTTAGAGAACTCGCTTTCCACATGTCCAAGTGCTTCCTAGAGAGAACTAGCCTTAGTAAAGAGAGAACCGACAAGCTGTGGCCCTTACTTATGCCTGAGTGCAGAGCTACATCTGAAGATACAGCAATCTGTCACTAAAATCATTCTCCTCCCCAGCCCAGCAGGGTTCTGTCTGCACCCATGAGCAAAGGGATTTAGAAAAAGAACAAGGAAAATCTAAACGACTGAGACAGTGAAGCATCTCACCCCTGCAGTGCTGATGGCTATAGAGAAGGCAGAGATGGGCCCAGAGCCCTCAACCTGGACATTATCAGGCCACTCTTAGTGGCATTTCCTTACCTCGCTCCCCTCCCCCATCCAAACAGCCATTGCAGAGAAAAAGCTTCTCATTTGGGGAAGCTTCTCAGGCTTTTACCTCCAAAACTGCTTATACTTCATACCCATTAGGATACCTATTATCAAAAAAAGAAAAACTCAAAAAATAACAAGCGTTTCAAAGATGTCGATAAATTAGAACCCTTATATGCTGCTGGTGGGAATGTAAAATGGTGCAGCTGCTGTGGAAAACAATATGAAGATTCCTCCAAAAATTCAACATAAAATTACCATAGGATCCAGCAAATTCCACTTGTGGGTATTTATCCAAAACAATTGAAATCAGGGACTCAAGTAGATATTTGTACACCTATGTTCATAGCAGGATTATTCACACTATTTAAAAGCTAGAAACAAACCAAATGTCCATTGATGGATGAATGGATAAACAAAATGTGGTCTAGCCATAATACAATATTATTCAACCTTTAAAATGAGTGAAGTACTGACACATGCTTCAACATGAATGAACACTGAGAACATTATGCAAAGTGAAATAAACTGGACAAAAAAGACAAATACTGTATTTTCCCACTTATATGAGGTACCTACAGTAGTCAAATTCATAGAGACAGAAAGTAGAATGGGAGTTGTCAGGGACCGGGGGAATCAGGGAGACTGGGAAGTTATTTAATGGGTAGAGTTCCAGTTTGAGAAGATGAAAATGTTATGGAGATAGATCGTTGTTATGGTTGCACAACATTGTGAATGTACTTAATGTTGCTGCACTGTACACTAAAAAATTGTCAATTTTATGTTATGTACATTTTGCCAGATTTAAATAAATGCCTCCAGAACCCCTCCATCACTTCTTTCTCCCATTGCCTCTTCTTAGCACCCCAGCTTTCCTGATATTTTGAAGACAGCTGGCACTATACCATGGTTCCTGCTTGTAGCCTGGCACCCATGAATTGACAGCCAGTTTGCGATCTGAACTTTAAGTTTTAGTACCTATCTTGTGTCAGTTCCTTGAAACAGAAGCTCAGACAAGGGTTTATGCAAGTGAATGAATAAGGAAGACCTGTAGAGGAGCAAGAAAAACAGGAGAGGGGAGAAGATACTGAAGAGAAATGTGGATTCAACTGAAGTCTTGCCTCAGCTTGATCCTGTGGGAACTCTGAAGTGTGAGAAGACCACAGACTTGCCCACCTTGAGGCAAAGAAGTGGGTTTTATGCCTCTGTATGAATCAGTCATTTGCTGCTGGCCACTGCATGGTGCGGGAACCTTCCATGCATTTCTAGTGGTAGCCCACATCCAGGTTAGGGCAATTGTCAGGAGAAGGCACAGGTATGACTTCTCAGCAGCCAACACCCATAGCAACTAGTGGGTGGGTGCACCAGGGTTGGGAAAGGATTCTGGGCCATTAGTAGCTTCTGTAACATCCTTCTAGAAAATTAGTTCTGGCCTCTATCATTTTTCTCCAATCCTGCACACATGGGTGAGAGACACCTCTATTTGGTAGAAGCCACAGGGGTTGAATCCTGGCTCCACAGTACTCTATGTTTATCATCTGGGCCACTTCATTTATATCTCAGCCTCAGTTTCCACATCTGTAAAATGGGAATTGGAATGTGGTAGTTATTGTTTGGGACTAACCAGGAATCTCCAAACCTGACCTCTTTCTTCTGGTAGCAGGCCCTGCCTATCTCTTATGTAGCCATTGAGGCATGTGACACAGGCCTAGCCAATCAGAGTATCCCATTCACCTGCCCACTCAAGAATAGAACAGACCCAAGTAGGCCAATCAGAAGCTTTCTCCAGGGTTGTTCCAACTGGAACTATTAGGGAAGGACAATTGCCTGACAGCCACAGAGCTGAAAATATGTAAAGCAGACACTGACTATGCTATGTTCAACACTATATGTAGAAAGTCTTTCTGCTAGAGGAAAAGGATGTCCACACCAAGAGAAGAATGAGAAAGAATTTGGCCCATATCTTTTGCAGCCCTAGACCCACTCATGCTTGTGACCAGCCCCATCATTCTGCTTCCCAAGTACAGGGGCCAATAAATTCTCTTTCTGTTTAAGCTGGTTTAAGCTGAATTTCTCCCACTTGCAAATAGCAGAAAGCTGACTAATACAAGGAATGTCTACCTTGCAGTGTTGTTGAGAGGATTAAATGAGGTAATATCTGCATAAAGTGATATCTAATAATAAGAGAGGAGGCATCTGAGAAATGCAAAGGAAAGGGCTTGCAGAAATGACTGACTCAGCCTGTTATAGATTAACCACACCCTATAGATCTTTAAATGGCCTTCTGGAAACTCTTGTCGCACCTACAAGAGAAACGATCTGTAAATAGATAGGACTGGTTGTCCAGGAATTTCTTCTCCCCTGAAGTCCCCACCTGGAACTCGCCCTCTCAGGAGGTGCACATAGAACCTCAGACAAAGGAATCACGTACCCCTTGTATGGACACTACAGGGGTATATAAGCTGTAAGAAATCTAACCAAGGAGAGCTCATGCTTGGAGCTATTAAGCCCATGAGCTCCACTGGCAATAAATTCTCCTTTCTCTAACACAGTTGTCCAAATTCCTTTGTCAGTGTCGCTTCCTGCAACAATAACAGTCATTGCCATTCCAAGAAGGCCAAAACAAAATGATTGGGAGCCATTTCCTCTGTCATATGTGAACATCAGCTCGTGGGACCCCTGAGCAGTGAGCGACACCTTTCTCGTTCACCCTCCTACTCAGAATTTAACTTAAAAAGCCTGTGAATGTCTTGACATTGCTTGAACCCTAATTCCTGACACCACTCATACCATTTTTCCACAACTGTTTGTTGTTGTTGTTGTTGTTCCTTGTTGACAATGTGTCAGCTCTTCTGCATGATTTTTAAAGATAATAGTCATCAGTGCTCCCTGCATAGCAGCAGCTCCTTGTCAGATTCTTCACTTCTTCTGCCTTGGGCTCCTTTCTAGTAGTTGAATTGGAATTAACATTTTTGCATTCTTCCAAGTTTCTGAATGGTCTCTATAATGTCTCAAACCGTAAGAGCTCCTATCTCTGTTTTCTCTAAAGTAGTATTTTTTAAAATACCCTCTAGTACCCCTTGCCACAGAACACCTGAGTTCCCTGACACCTCTTCCAACTGGGAGGGAGATGGCAGAGGAGGGGTGATGTATCAGCCCTGGATGATGTATGTGTCCCTTAAGCCTGAGAACTTAAGTCTTTTGGAGCCTGAGCAGTTCACTCCTCATGACCCTCATTATAAAAAGACAAACTCATCTTCTCCCCAGATCCTGACCTGCTTCCTCACCAAAGGGTTCCTTCTTGATTTAAATTAACTCAAGAGTAGCAACCTTTCTTGTCACTGCCCACTCTTACAGGAAGTGAAACTGTTAGCAAGGCAAGCAAATAGTTTGTTCAGATGCTCTGCTTTCAGCTCATGGGGCCTCTGATGGTGCCCCTCATCAATAAGTGTCTCAACTCCAGGCCAGTTGTGTGGTCTCGGTTAGGAACCCATCATCAGTTTCTCCCACCTGGTCTGGAAGTCTGTAAAATGCTCCTACAACAATAGAGCTTCTGTTGCCCTAGCCTTTGATCTCTACCCACAAGGTTTCCAACATAGCCCCACCCTCAAGACTTCCATGTGGTTGTAAATCTTTTCATCTTGCTGTTAGTGCTCCATTTCCCCTTCTAATGGTTTCTTTTTTATCAAGGTCAAACTTCCTATGTCTGTCTCACCCACAGTTCTGCTTCTTGCTTCTGAGGATGACTCCCCTGCTCAAGTGACTTTAGTCACAGCTAATTGAACTAATATTGTCCTTTGGGTTGCCCCTGAAGTAGGCTCTGAAGCAAGGATTCACAGGCAAGTAGTTTATTTAGGAAGTGACTCTGAAACACATCGGAAGTAGAGTAGAGAAATGAGACAGAGAAGCAGACAAGCTCATATCACTGAAGAAAGTCTAGAAGACAAGCCATAAAGTTATCCCACCAAAGGAATCAGGGTATTTATACACTAACTCTCCTCAATCACTGACCACTACTAGCCAGCCACAACTGCCAAGGCACAGTGGTGTCTAGGTGTGCATAGCCCCCATACAAAGAGATGTAGGAACTGACATTTGGAAGTGCATCTAGCATGTACCGATATGGTAAAGGCTATGTGCAGGGCACTGCCAGCATCTGATCCAACCAGACATGGGTCTCCTGGCTGAGTCACCTAAAACTTGAATCAAGAGAAGCAGAAACTGCTCTCCTTTAATATGATTGCTTTGCTTGAGAAGCTCCACAGAACTGGGATGGAGCAGCCATTTTCAGCTACATTTATGCTGATGAGTAAACAGAAAAATCTATCTGCAAAGGCATAGAGGAGAATGCTATAGACAAGTGAGGAAAAGGAGATATAAGAGAACATGTGATCCCAAGAAGGAGAAAAAGAGGTCAGTAACCCCCAAACCACTGATCCTTGTCCCATAAGATCCTCCTGTATCTTTAATTGAGTCAATGTAATTAGGCTTACGTTCCTCCCAAGTGAAATGCTTTGACTAAGACTACCTATGAGGTCTCTGTCAACATCTCAAATATTTGTTTGTGCTCATATTCTGCACACAGGTGTATGGATTTCAAAGGCATTAGGACTCTTCTAATGCCCCTTTCAACTATTTGCTTGGATTACTTATAAAAGGCATTTCACCCTTGCCCTCACTTCCTCCATTTCCCTTTGATCCAGATCAACACTCACTACAATGTAATTCTTCTCTGTCCTTATGAGAAGCATTGCCTCAACACTTCCAGACCACAGTAACCATGTCTTAAGCCAAGATACTCACCACATTGTGCACTGTATGTGAGAAGTCCACTGTGAATCCTAATCCTGGAATTTTTCCATGGCCTGAGCTGAGGGTCAGTTTTCCACTGCCTCTTTGCAATGACTGTGTTACAAACAGGCTGATGACATGATCTTAGATGCTATATGATCTTGTGATTAGCCAGACCCCAAGAGAACCGAGACGGCCATCATAGCTGAGTCACAGAATTTCTCTTGGGTTCTTTACTGCATTTGTTTGATGGATCCTGGGACTCAAAAGCAAAGGCTCAACCCTATAGCCCCTGGTCTGGCTTCCCAAGCCCTGGTAGCCATGTGTCTGTGAATAGCAGCTAAATACCAACTGTCCATGCCTGAGTCTTTCTCATTCTAGTTAAAGAACCTCATCTCCCACTTCAGACATCCCAATCCTAGTCTTGATTCAACCTCTGTTCAGTGGCTTTGAGCTAGAGTTCCTCGATGAAGTCAGATTTTTGTGGTGCTTAATTCTTCAGTTTGCAAAAGTAGAGCGATGGTAACAGAAGTTCTTTTATTTGGCCAGAAATTCTGCCTTAGCAGCATTTAATTAATGCATTACCTTAGAAGTTTCAAATATTTCTTGGAAGTTGGTAGAAAAATAATACAAAACTAAATAAATAAGCATATCTTTCTTTAAAGCCAATATTTTTGATGCGCAACAAATGCTTACTGGATTAAAAACTCAATTCACTGGCATCTACACTGACAAAAATTCTGAAGTAATGGGTTGTATTTTGGACACTGATCTTTAAAGGAAAAACAAGTGTAAATGTAACAAATAGCACAGTTCTTTAAACTAGTCTGGTACTACTGAACCTTTATTGTTTTAATTTTAATAGTTTTTTTAATTATAAAATTAACAGGTGATCATGGTAAAAATTTCAAACTTGATATACACAACAAATAAAAGATTTTACTACCCTATTCCACCTCTAGTCTTAGGCCCAGAGATATCCTCAACAGTTTTTTCAGTGTTCCAGAATTTTCCATGTATATACAAGTATACATACAGCATAAAGTTAGTTAATCTAATAAAATCGTACTTAGCACACTATTCTAGCATTTTCATTTTAAATATAATAATATATAAATTTACTTTTTACAAAAAGAAATAAGGTAAATACTGGACTTAGGATAAATTCAGCCTCTGTCTTTTAAATCTATAGTTCTGCATAGAAAGAATTGGTATTCGGTCTATAACCCCAAGGATTACAAAATGCCAATTCACCAAACATTCAATTATGTTTAGTATCCTGTAGTTGTTAGCTTTTTCTGAGTAACAAACTACCTCATAACTCAGTAGCTTAAAACAATAACCATTCATTTAGCTCAAGAATCAGTGGACTGGCAGTTTGGGCTGAGCTGGGCTGGGCTAAGCAGTTCTTGGAGCCTCAGGAAGGTTCACTTATGAGTCTGTGGCCAACTGCCAGGTCAGCTGAGGTCACAGGAGTAACTAGGCTACAGGTCTCCCATCGTCCAACAAGCAAGCCCAGGGCTCATTCACTTGTTGATAGTGGCCAGACCCCAAAAACCATGAGAGGGCAAGCCCCAGTACACTTTGTAAGTCTCTACTGTATCACGTTTGCCAGGATCCCATTGACCAAAGCAAATCACATAGCCAAGGTCAAAATCAAGGGGTACACAATGTGTCTCTAACTCTTGATGAGAGGGGAAAAATTTGTGGCCATTTTTACAACCTACCATATATATTTCTAGAAGAGAGAGGAGGTAGGGCCTCATTTTGACAGAAATTCAAATTAACAAAAATCCACACTCACCCTAAATGTTTTGAATTCTTCAAGTGTTATGTGAGAAGTAGTAATAAAAATGCAGTCTGTTATACAGAGATAGTCCAGTGTGGCGCCAGAGTTCTGGCTCTAAGCTGTGCTCTAGTTTATTGGATGAGGTACACACTAGAAACAAGAAAGACAGCAAAGCAACAGAGTCTTCTAGTATTATTCCTGATTTCTACAGAAAAAGGGGTATGAAAAACACACAGAGACTACCTAGAAACAGCACCCAGGATCCACTTTCTTTCGAGGTTTGGTCATTTGGTTGATAAGCAGAAAAGAAACCTATTGTATGGTATAATATCTTGAAATGATAGCAGAATTTTTTTCCTACATTTTTTCTCTTTCTTCCACGAGCCTTAGGTACATGATCTCAGTGGCATTCACACTGTGCGTGTGTGTGTGTGTTCGCACGCGTGCGCGTGCACGCACACATGCACAAGTGTGTACATTCAGAATACAATTGAAAACAAAGAAACCATTTAAGTTTAAGTAAAAATTTTTAGAAAACTCAGAACAGATGTCAAAGTTTGAAGGGCAGGGCTTTCTGACAAGCACAGAGTTCTTGAGAGAACAAAGGTTTCTGCATGTCAGGAGAATAAATACGTAAGGGATCTGGAACAGATACCAAAGCTACAAACAACAGAGCAGAAAAGAAAACGTGCTCTATCCTCAAAGTAGATCAAGTGTAGACCAACTGGCCAGAGGAGAGAATTAGAGAGGAAGAGACTTGAGCTTAGATATTAGTAAGTCCACCATCAGAAGGGCCCTCCCTAGCTCATCTCCAACTAACCCTGGCTGATCCCTGAGACCAGAGCAAGAGGAATGCCAGGGGAAAGGATAGATGAGTTTGAGTAAATCCCTGAAAAGAAGAGCTTTTCAGAGAATCCTAGGTTCAAGCCAAAATAGGGACCAAGAAGTAAAGTGAGTGTGTTGGTAACATCTTCGTGCTCGAAATAAAGATGAATTTCTAATATCTAAAATACCAGACCCGAGGAATGCAGAATAATGGACCACTGACAACCCAGAGGACAGTCTCTGGCAGTGAAATTTAGAGCTCTATTTATCTTCAACAAGTCAATTCAACATTGCTATCATTGACACCAATAAGAACATGTGTCATCATGATGAAATTTGCAGAATGAGACTTGAAAGAGGAGGGCATATGGATTTCATCCTATTTAAATATTTTCAAGTCCTGATTCCTTCAAGATAAAAATTTAATAGGAATAAATGTAATATTCTGTATTTGGGCCTAGAAGGTCAATGACACAAGTCCAGAGCTTGGCAAGTATTTGTAAAAAGCAAACAAATGAAACCTTTCAGTTTCTACTTGACAGCAAATTTAGTGTAAGCTATCAGTATGATTACCTGAAAAGGTCATTAAATCTTAGGTTAAATTGATAGAAATATGGTGTCCAGAAAAAGAGATGGAGAGAATAATATAGCTCTCCTTTGATCTAATCAGATCAAATCCACAATAGGCTGTATTAATGGCCCCAGTTCTTCAGCCCTCCTGTGCCCTTTGTCATGTCACTTTAAAGTTCCTCCCACAAAGGAACCAGAGTTCCCCACCTACCTTGGCATTAGGTTTGGCCATGTGACTTCTTTTGTTAGCAGGCTTCACGTGACCAAAACACTTGTACAACTGGGCTTCTCTCATGCATCTGTCATCTCCATGAGAAGAAAATTTTCAGTGTAGACCGCTGGTCCTACTTGGGGATAAGAGACATGATACAAACTGAACAGCCTTTCCCAAGTCCAAACTAAATCAGCTGACTCCAGAAATATAAGCAAACACAGTCAAGATCAGCAATGTTGTCAAGTCAGGTCAAGCTTAGATGACCTGGGCTCCAACCAATCTAGAGATGCATGCAGCTGGGATTATTGTGGCTGGTTGTTACACAGCACTAGCTAACTAAAACAGGAACTATGTGGAGTTCTGAGAGTTATACTTGATGAGGGACACTGATAAACTAGAATGCAACTATATGAGGGTAGTGGCAACCATGAAGGGTAACAAGGCCATAGGCTATAAGGACCAGTTCATGACATTGATGTCATTTATGCTGAAAAAGAGAAGACTTATGGAGAACATGAACATGATTACCAAATATGTGAAATGCTGTCATATGAAAGAGGGGTTAGATTTCCTCTTCATGACACTTAAGAGTCCTAAGACCTGTTGAGAGAAATTACAAAGGCAGACCCCACCAATGAAACCGTCTGCAATTGGAATGAGTTTTCAGAAGTCATGAAATCCTCTTTGCTGAACATATTAAGGTAGCAGCAACAGGACCCCTTAGCAGGTTTATTGTAGAGAACACTTGACATTAGAGAGAACTCCGAGGGCCCTTCTAACTTTGCAATACTTTCACAGGCCACCACCTGGCCCACAAAACTTTTGTCTCACCACTGTTCTCACTGAAGTGTTCATGTCCCCATCACTCTTCCTGCTTGTCCCTCTGCTACCTAGTACCCCTCCCTGGCTTTGTGGGCTATTTCAGTTTCTCATCAGTACCCTCCTCATTGTTGCATCTGAGATTTGTGTTCTCAGTTTCAGTGATGAAAGCAGAGTGCTATTCATGGGTACACATCAAACAACAGTTCCTAAGGTTTTCCTGGGCCTGCACTCAAACCAGAGAGGACTCAAGCTTTGTGTAAGCCCCTCTTCCACTGTCTGTGGTGTGATATTCTCCCACTCACCCCTCCCCCACATTATTCCTCCTGCTTGGTCAGCCAGAGCCCTCATGCAGGTCTTCCTTACTCAATCAAAACTTGGCTGAGAATGACTTTCTAATATTAGTAATTTACAACTTAACATGCATTGAAGCCCAAGTCCTACCCCCTCTCCCAGAAGCACTTGGATGTGAAGTGCCATCTCTTGCTGTGGAATGAAGTGTGGTCGGTCTTGCATCTTATTCAAGGAATTTACAATAGCCTTGTGATTTCCATTTGGGAGTCAGCCTCACTTGGGCTCCTCCAGCCCCTGTCTTTAGATTCATAAATAAGGATTTAAATAGAGTGGGACACTCGATGTGTGAGATAGTGCCTCTGACACCAGCCCAAACAGGCATCTGAAAACAGAACGCATTAGTCAACGATTTGATATTTCCAAGTAATCTCACCTTCGTAGAAGTCTTCAGTCTGACTCTTTTCAAAGATCATTTTTTAAAAAATGGACTAACAGTGGGAAAAAGTCAGAGTAGAGTCAGATTTAGTGCTCCAAATTAGCAGCATGGTTCCTGTCAAGCTTGTTTCTATGAGAAGCAAACCCCAATGGTCACGGGCAAGTGTGTGGCCCTGGCTTGTCAGAGATATTGATTGACTGCTTGCAATATTGCAGGTGATTTAAATAGTTCCCCACCACTTTGTTTGTTTAATGTCACCTCCATATGAGAATGTCAGCCTCTGACATGTTTGACTTCTCCACAGGACAAATGCCAAACTACGTGTGGTTGTCCCACTGATATAGATTGTTCTTTACTCTCTGTAACCATGATGATGACAATAATTTCTAGATGTTTAATTTAAAAGAAGCACCAACTAAATCCTAATTAGTGGCATAACATGATTCAGGCATCAAGCTGAGAAAGCTTATCTCATTCGCTTTTCTTATCTACACATCTCAAACCTTCCAAATCTGTGTCACCTTTAGGAGTATTTGAGGGCTGCTCTGAGAGGGAACCAGGGGTTGGAGGGGCAGTGCGCATGCAGAATTGGAGCCAGAGCCGAGACTGTCTGGGACCAGAGGCCAAACTTGGCCAGCCCAAGACAAACACAGACTGTAGATAAAAAGAGGAAAGTGGGAAACAGCCAGAGCCAGCAGAAACAACTGTGATGGGGCATAAACAGCACAGAAGACTGGGAAAGCAAAAGTCTGTGCCGTGGGGAGGGGTTGGGGTGAGGAAACAGGGAGGGAGACCAAGAAGATTGGGTGGGGAAGGAAGAGAGAGAAATGGACAAGAGAGAGAAAGATGAGGATTGGAAGCCCAGCACAAAAGTAAGGAAGAGTCTGGAAGACAGAAAGGGAGATGGGAAGGAAAAGATGAAGACTGTGAGGGAAAAAATAAAGGAGGGGAGAGGAAAAGAAGGGAAATGTTGGGTCAGGGAGGAGCAGTAGCCTGCACAAAAGGGCAGCATGAATATTTAGTGCTCTATGAATACCCAGCCATAGACACAAGTGATTATTTTTGATAGAAAAATAATTCCAACCTAGTCTGGTGTGTTATTGAAACATAATAAGTTTTTGGCACTTGTTAGCAGATGTTAGAAGAAATTAAGTTCAGATTTAAATTCAAGATAGTTTTTTTATAGAATATGTTCAAAGTCTGATGTCAAAAAAAAAAGTCTGTGTATGTCTAGACCAGTGATTCTGGAGTAAGGATGGGGCAGGAGTTTGCTCCCCAGGAAACAATGACCACGTCTGGAGACATTTGTGGTTGTCATAATTGGGGACAGACACTGTTAGGTGCTACTGGCATCAAATTAAGGCCAGGATGGCACCCTCGCCCAACAAAAATGTATTGGATCCCCAAGGACAGCAGTGTTGAGGTTAAGAATGGATCAGCAGCATTAGCATCAGCTAGGACCTATTTGCAGGACAGATTCCAGGGCCCACCCCAGACATATGGAATCAGACACTCTGGAGGTGGAGCCCATGGCACTGTTTTAACCAGCCCTCCACGTGATTCCTATGCCTGCTAATGGTTGAGAAATGCTGCTCTAGAGCTACACTGTCTGGTACAATAGTCATGAATATGTAGTTATTTAAATTAATTTAAATGAAATAAAATTAAAAATTCAGTTTTTTAGTCTCAGTAGACAATTTCAAGTACTCAGTAGACAGATGTAGCTAGTGACTGCCATGTTAGATAATGCAGACATAGATCATTCCTATCACCACAGAAAATTCTAGAGCTTTGTTCAGCAAGCTTTTCCCATGAACAAGAAAAGCCAACGAACACGCAGGCTGAGGAAGAAGGTTTTTTAACATGCCATGTCTACACAGAAGCATTCTGAGGCTGAGCTATGGAAGAGATATAACCATGTGGGGCATCTGAAAGAGCCCTGAACTGAAGTCTGGAGGACAAGATTTGAAGTTCGGTGTCATTTTTACAAACATGTGACACTGGGCAAGCCACCTGCCATATGTAAGCTTCACTTCTCCATTTATACAATGGAGTGATATGCTGTTCCTGTCCTGCTTTATCAGTAAGAGTAAGGAATACTAGCTGCTTTAACAAACTCTCTAAATGTTCTTGACATAGCCCAATAACTCATTCACATTAGAGTTGCATGTGGTAATTCAGGGCCACAATGCCGGGATTTCTGTCCATTTTATGCCAAGGACTCCTTGGACAGTCTGACGAAGTCTATGGGCTGCTTCTCAGAAGAAGGTTTGTAAATGTATAAAATAAAATTATGAAAAAAAGCCAATTACATCAAAATGTAGTTATCAAAATAAAAAAACACAGTTACGATATTGTAATATATATGCTTCTTTATTAATGCTGCAATTAATAAGAGAGTGGCAGGTCTAATAACTGCTGCAATTTCAAAGAAGTGAGAAGTGAAAATGATATTTTGAGACATTTCATATCATATTACCTTTGTTAAGCAAAGGTAATATGATATGAAATGTCTGTGATTTCAATTGGAGACAAAGTTTCAAGAACTGTTAATACCACCATGGTTTGTTGCTTACATTTATAATTGAAGGAAATGCTAAATCTCATTAGAAAGTTAGTGGTAATAAAGATATGATTATTTCCCATCTAAGTTTATAGCCCAACAGCTTTGGAACCTCTGGTGTAGTGGCTCTATGTTCCCCGGGGGCCTCCAGTCTTCCCAAAGATTTCCTTGCTCCACTGGTAGCCAGTGAGCAAAGACAGAATCAGGGGAAGGTGATGAGTGATGTGTCAGGGACCAGGCCTGGAAGTGGAAGTGCTCATGTCACTTCTTTCCTCACTCCATCACCCACAGCTACTCCTACACCCACCTAGATTCTAGAGAGCTGAAAAATGGTGTCTGGTACTGTGCCAGGAAGAAGGGCCCTCTGATACGGATAGGCATGTGAGGTCTCTATGATGCCCTGCTACTTCAAAGATTTTTGTTTAAAAATTGGGTATGAAAGCACTCTGTCAAACCAGAAAAGTTCTATTTTTTTGAAGGCAAATTCATGGGAACTGGAAACAATATAATGGAGTCACTTCTTCCTCCAGCAGAGAGCTGGATAGACTAGTGCAGAGAAGTTAAGGGCAATTCCAAGACAGAAGGTCCCAACTTTTAATACAAAGGCCACTTATTCACCATTTCCACCCCAGACTGCATCTTCCCCTCCCCCTACTCCAGAAAATCCTAGAAAAGTTCCAAGACTTCAGACCTGGTGCGTGGCCCACCTCCCACAGTCATTCAAATCCAGACCTGGCAGGCCCCCACAAGGGAGGCAACAAAATTAAAAATAGCTTCTCCTCCAAGGAAAAAAATTAAAAATAGATTCCAACCCATACGAAAATTTGGGTGGAAAGAAAGGAAAAGAAAACAAAATGAATCATCTTTATGTGTTTTGCTGAGCGAGAGCCCGTTACCATGGCTACGGGGCCCTGTGTGCAGGCCTAGTCTTTTCCAGCAAGTTCAAGGCCCACTGAGGAGGTAACAGGGGCGGCTCCATCACCAATATGTTATAGCCATCAGATCTGTGATCTCCCAACACAGCTACTGCCACCAAGTAGGTCATATTAATGGCTGTCACAGTTAATTTAGTGTTCCCTTCCATCGTGATCTGTCTATAGCTGTAATTGAGCAAATGAGAGGACTTGTGTGAGTCTCCTGGGAATTTAGGGGAATCTGGCCTGGTTTTGCAATCTAGACAGTCAGAAGAGGTTATACAAACTTGTGGAGGACCAGTTCTTAAATCAAGGAGCGGAAAAGTCAGCTTTCCAGCCAGCCACTATCTGCCTTCCAGGTGGGTTCATGAGGACACACAGGAAAGTCCCCAAGAAGGCAAGGAAAGAGGAGAGGATCCATTGGTCCCACAGCCTCAGTGGCTGATGAAACACACAGAACTGTGGTCCCATACCTCCAGCAGGTGATCTGCTCAGGGGACAGTTCCCTACATCAGGAAGGGCTAGTCCCATCTCGAAACTAGAATTTGAGGCCTTACTCCAAACTAAAAAGGCCAGCTTAGGGATTTGGTGGAGATTCTTGTCTCTTATGTAGTTTTCTATAACAGAAGTGCTCTGTCTTTTAAGAAAATCCAGCATACTGAAAATCCAAATTTACAAACTAAATAAGATGGAGGAAAAATGAAAAGGAGACCCACTTCATAAAGAAATCTTCACTTTATAATAATTGAGGAACATCCTGGAAATTTTCCACATAGGAGAAGAAAGAGACATATCAACTAAATGCAATATCTGCTCTTAGATAAGATCCTATACCGGAAAAGGAAATGTTGTTAGAAACATTATTAGGGCAATTGACAAAATGGGAATATATATGGTAGATTAGATAAAAATATTGTATTAATAAATTTACTGAAGCTGGTAGCCATACTATTGGTAACTGTACTGTGTTTATATAAGACAATATTCTTAAGAAATACTGACATATTTCAAAGTAAAGGGCCATGATGTATGCAACTTACCCTCAAATGATATAGAAAAAAATTATATATGTATGTATGTGCAAATAGACAGGTACAGAGAGAGGGTATACTGGTGATAAAGTAAATGTGGTAAACATAATATATTAAAAATAGGTGAAGGTGGATAAAATCTGTATATGGCTATTCTTTGTACTGTGACCATTCTTGCAACACTTCTGTTAAGTTTCAAATTATTTCTAATTAATTTTTAATTGGCTTCAATTTCCTTTTAAATAGCCCTCCCAGTGTGTTTAAGCATCATTTAATTCTGCAAAATTGTATTTACACTCAACTTTTAGGGGACAACACTGGTTTATGAAACTCGAGTACATCTGGGATTACATTCCTTACATGTTTCATATATAGCAAATATACTCTAGACCAAGGCTATCCAATAAAAGCTTCTGTGATGTTGGAAATGTCTTATATGTACACTGTCCAATACCATAGCCAGTAGCTACACGTGACTATTGAGCAATGAGGCTAGTCCTAATGGAGATGCGCCATATGTGTAAAATACCAGATTTCAAAGACTTGGTGTAAAAAAAAAGAGTGAAAAATATTTTTAGATATATTGGGTTAAATATATTAACAAAATTCATTTTATCTGTTTCTTTATATGCTTTTTAATGTGACTACCAAGAATTTTTAAATTATTTACATGGCTCACGTTTGTGGCTCACCTTATATTTCTATTGGACGACACTTCCAGAAAGTCATATAAGACAGACTGGTTCTGACTCGGCCCATGGCTGAGGCTGCAAGCCTCTCTTGGTCCAACCATTCTGGCATGAGGAATATTCTTGGGGAATAATGGCTGATTTTAAGGTTTCCAAGGAGCTGGAACCTTCAAAACCTGGGAATTGAACACCTAGACAAGGGAAGAAGTTAGTAGAGAAGTGTTCTAAATTAGGCACCATTTTGTAGAGGTGATGTTTTGTTCAAAGCCCACAGGCAAGAGATGATTCGAAATACAAAGTGGAACTCAGAGTGGGAGGAGAATGAGTGGTAAGAGATAGGATTGGAGATGTAGGCTTCATAAGCCCCACTGAGAAGCTTACATTTTTTTTCCCTAAGCCCAATGAGAAAGTGCCAAAAGTATTTTAAGCAGGTGTTATGGACTGAATATTTGTGTCCTCCTAAAATTCACATTGAAAGCTAATTTCCAATGGGATGGTATTTGGAGATGTGGCCTTTGGGGGTGCTTAGGTCATGAGAGTAGAGCTCTCATGAGTGGGGTTAGTGCCCTTATAAAAATAACTCCAGAGACCTCTCTCGCCCCTTCCACCATGTGAGGAAACAGCAAGAAGTTGGCAGTCTAGGACCTAGAAAAATGCCCTCACTAGAACCTGACCATGCTGGCACCGCGATCTCATACTTCTAGGCCCCATAATTGTGAGAAATAAATGTCTGTTATTTATAAGCCACCCAGTCTATGGTACTTCGTAATAGCAGCCCAAATAGACTAAGACAGCAGGAAAATTGCCTAATCCAGATTGAGTTTTTAAACAGTCATACTAGTAGTTCCCTTAAGTCTGGCTATGTGATTGAGATCCATATTTCCACCACTGTAGAATGCCATCAGGGCAATAGCTCAAGTCTTTGTTCCTTCCGGCCAGAAGACTATGACCAACAGCTCTCAAACAGGGGAGAGGACAGGACCTCACCAAGAACAGCCCTAGTGTGGCTGATTATGTCTTCAAAAAATGCCTACATTGTGGTCCCATGCATTCTTCCAATACCTTGCACTTCCCATCAGAGGTAGAGTCTGCACCCCATAACTTCTCTCACCAATAGCGCTCAGAAGATGTGATGCTATGTGACTTCCAAGGCTAGGTCACAAAAAGGATACGGCTTCCACCTGGTTCTCCTTTAGGACTCTGGTCTTTGGAATCCAGTTACCATGCTGTGAGGAAGCCCTGGCCACATGGAGAGACCACGGCCAGCTAAGGTCTCAGCCAATAGCCAGCATCAACCAGACATTTAAGTGCACAAGCTGCGGGATGATTCCAGTCCCCAAGCTTTGAGTCGGCCAACTGAGACTCCAGACATCATGAAGCAGAGACAAATAATTTCCACTGTGCTCTGTCTGAATTCCTGACCCACAGAATCTGTGAGCATAATAAATGGTTGTTTCAGGCCACTAAGTCTGAACGTTTGTTTGGCAGCCCTAGTACCTGTAATACCTTGAATGTGGCCAAGAGCAACCAAGGAAGGTAGTAGCTGCAATGGGTGCTGGAACATGAAGGCAGGGCCTAAGCAGTAACCACTACTCCAGCCTCTAACACATGTGGGCCACATACCAGTTAGTAACCAGCTGTGAGCTTAGCATTTAGCAGCTAGTAGATAGTTCTCAACTAAGTTTTCTAGAATTATCGATGGCATGGGCAACTTTGCAGAGGAAGGAGTCAAATAAAATGCAGAGCAGATTTAAAAGCATTAAGTTTGACATTAAATAGGTGTTAAAATATGTGTCATCTATATTGCTTTCAGCTCTAGAGAACTCCAGTCATGACAATAATTAATATAATGGCTTGATTTATTGCTACTCTTCCTCAGGATCATATTTATTTCATTATTTTAAAATGTTTGAATCACCCAGGCAAGCTGGATTAGGTGAAAGATTGTGGGGAATGTTCTGCCAGGAAAAAAAGGAGAGAAGAAAAATATATAATTTATAAAATTAGTATCATAAAGTAAAAGTGACTACCCATGTACTTGAAAAATAAACTGGCTCTAGGCAATCTTGGAGGTGAGGTCAATTTTTAAGAACCATAGAAAAGATCAAAAGCTGAATAACATAGCTGGTCAAATGTGTGTTCTTGGGTAAAAACTGATAACTGGTGTCTCCTGACCTGGCCTGCATTTACTAAAATGCCTGACAATGCCCCAGGGAAAGAACAGTGTTCTTGGCCTTTTCAGCTCAGATCACACATTGGAGGAAGTGGCAGGGGCCCACGCTTGTGCAGTCACCCACAGGTACTCACTCTCTTCCCATCCTTCTCCCACCCCTCTAACCTGGACAAAATGTCCCCTCATCAGCCCACTAAAGTGAGTCACTGGGTTGGGGTGGGAGCCGAGTGCACAGAGGATTGTGCCCCTCCCAGAGAGGCACAATGGAAAGACAGGACATAAAAAGCCTGAAGTGATCAACCTCTTGAGCAGAAGGGGAAGGGAAAATACTGGAAACTCTCGCGTGGCTGTTCTCCTGACCTCAAGTATCATTTCATTCAACCCTCATGACAGGCATATGAATGAGATCCTTGTAAGCTCCATATTACAACTAGAAAACAGAAGCTCTAGGTTGAATTTCCCAAGATCACAAAGTCAAAAATTAGAAAACAATGATAATCAGATATCTATAACTAATATTTTCAGAGCCCTTATATGGTCTCAGTAAGTACTCCTAACAACTTAACTTGCATTATGTAGATATTACTATATGAACTGTACAAATAAGAACAGTGAGGCTGAGATAATTTTTCCAAAGTCACAAGACCCTCCATTCCATCCCTTGCAGCCAAGTTATCCCCAGGCCATTTTTTAAGCCTAGAGAAGTGGGAGGGCTGCACCAAGGGTATAAATAAGGTAGTGACGGCACTGGGGTCCCCGGACAGCACTAATGGGTATAGTGCAGAGTGTGTCCCCACGGAGATACAAGATGCAGCAGCATCTCTGCGGATGGTGGGGCCCAGGGATTTACAGCCTAATGAACTAGATCATGAAATCTCATTTGTTTGTTCGATAGCTTCTGTGTTGTACTCAGCTTCACTTAGGATGAAAAGAAAAGGGAAGCTGAGAAAGGGCTCATTTTTCACACTTTCAGGGTGTGGGAAGATTGATAAGAAGGGGGACCCCAGTGGATCCCCAGGAGGCAGGTGTGGCCCAGCAAGCCTGAGAGAGCAGGGAAGCCTGAGAGCACCAACAGTCCGATGGATGTCCTACACAAGCCATTGCCAGCACAGCCACCTGCTCATAGCAAGGCTCTCTGTCCATAATTCGTAATTTAATTTACTCAGAAAGCAGCTATGCTTATCCTCCTACAATCTCTCAGCAGGAGAATAATATAGGAGGTGACCATGGGACCCCACAGAGCAGTGCTTCTCAGACTATCTGTGGTGAGGGACCAGTTGTTTTTATTGTTTTGTTTTCCCAATCTGTCATAGACAAATCTTTGTTGAAATACAATAAAAATAAATTACTGGGAAAAAATAAAATTTAAAAAAGCCCAAAGTTTTAGTATTTGGATTCAATCAATATAAAATTACTCTGTCATATTGCAAAGTTTCTAAATGCTTATTTTCAGTTTCTGTAATTATCTTGTCACTAACAGGTAACAAATTCTTCCCAAATCAGCAGTGGTCTTCAGACCACTATTTGGGTAGCACTGCCCCAGAGGACTCTAGGATGGTCAGGCAAGTCTCCCAGGGGATCAGACATCCTTGAAGAGGAGATCTCTGGACAATGGGTTTAGCAGGACAAGAATGCATAATAGCCCTTCGCTGAGTATAAAATTCTACAAATTTTGATTCTTATCACACTCTTACTCTTGACACATCCTTGAGGGAAGGACTAGGATAGGTATTACATTTGGTCTTCCTCAAATGAGGAAACCAAGGCTTGGGGCAGTATAAGACTTATTCAAGTCCACAAAGAGTTTGTGAAGCCCAGGTCTTCCTCCTCATCTTCAATAACCTCTTAGACCCACTTCCTCTTTCTGATGAAAGGACTCCATTGACTTACAGTGGCACCCCAAGGGAAATCTCTCCAGGGACTCTCCTTTCTGTGATTGCTGATAGCTTCAGTGGGAGTCTCTCAGATTCTTTCTTTCTTACCTGACTTCCTCACACTCTCTTCTATAAAGAATGAGAGACCCCAAAAGACAGCAGAACACGATGTCTGAATCGGAGAACCTCTTCTTGTTGATGATAGGAACCAGGAGATCCACCTCAGATATTTCCTCTCACTCATTAGAGAATTTTACCTCCTGAAATTGAAAGGGTGTCTGTAACCATTGGACTCTGGACCCTTCACACCCTTACTCCCACTCCCTGATGCCTGGACCCGTCTTTCATATCACACTCAAGAAGGGCCATTTAACCATCTTTCCCAAACATGCCATTAACAAGCCCCCAATATAGACTGGACCACCATCTCCTGGCCTGTCAGCTGCCAGCAACAGAAAAACCTGCTTTCACCAGTTATGCTTTTGCCAGCAGATGTCACTGCAGCCTGACCTCAGATTACAAAAACCAAGTCCCTAATTTTGGTCTTGAAGCTCTAGGAAGACCATGGACAAACAAACACCCAGAAGATATATACTTCTTTTGCTCCTTTTCTTTTCTTCCTATATGGCAGATTTGCTATCTGACTGCTAAAAAGATGTTTTTTTATACCATGTGTAAAATGGATAAAATGTGGAAAATCCACATGTTCCTTTCCTTCCCTACAAGTATGCTGTGGGATTCTGGAATGGCTGTGATGTTCCAGGGCTAATTGGTTCCCCTCTTCACATAACCTCAGTAATTTCCCAAAACAGAGTATAAAATCAGAGCACCCCAATAACTGACCAACTTGGTATTTGCCTTACCAGGTATCCCAGAACCAACTCCACCTACTCTCGTTTCCATAGTAACTGAAAAGTTAAAAAAAACTAACAAAATAAGACACCTAAGAGACATAAACAAAATATGTGATGGTGTGGGAAGCTGTAAAGTTTTTATTGCCACCTGTTTGGGAAGACCTGCATAATTCAGTCGTGCTCCTGGCATTTGCAAGGGAAGCAATCACCCCAAAGTTGTGGCAGTAAAGCCTTTATAGAGCCCCCTCATGCAGGCAAGGCAGCTTTCTAGGTACAAAGCCCAAGTTTGATAAACTTTTGCTGCTTGCATTTGCATGATGGAAATAGACAAGATTTTAAACCCAGACTGTTGAGAGGCATAACTTGCTGCTCTCCTGGAACTCAATCACAACCTTGTCTGGATGGAGGTGGCTGGGAAGGGCACCAAACCCAATGGACAGGACCACAGAGTTGGGCAGGGGCACAAGGAAAGATCCACCTGCCTCAGGCTGGGGTCCAGGCAAGTTCTGGTTGAAGGTCACATTACCCTGCATCAGAGAATCATATAACCAAAGTGCCTTCTTTGTGAGCCCATTGACCAAGAGAGCCTGTCTAGTGCCAGTCTGGAGAAGAAAAGGTGGTTCTAACCCAAGTTTGTTTTTGGTGTTCTTTCCCGTCAGCCTCTCATCCTGCTCTATCTGGAGCCCTCACATTTTCTGGCACCCCTTCTCTCACATTCCGCCCATCACTCCCACAATGTTTTACAAGGTGTACCCCTTGGGGATAGGGGTGGGAGAGGAAGGAGTGGCAACGGCTGCTCTTGGTGCCTCCCTCTCTCGGAAGATTACTGCAGCACAGCCCGCGCCCAGTGGTAAAAGTTTGAACGTGTCTGCAGAGCTTAATCAAATGCTAATTCCGTGTGGTGAAAGAATTTGCTGGAATCTGCAAGGGAGCTCCTGGCAGCAAGAAAATGCGTTGATTCACTCCCAAATCTGCTTTGGCCAAGCTGGGTGCGATTTAGACTGTAAAGCTGCATTAAATCACAAAGTACTGTGTGGATCACACAGCCATCCTTTGTGTCGTTAATGAAGGGAAAAACAGGGCTTTATTCTGAAGCTTTGTGTATAATCAGATGCCATGTTGTAAAGCGCTGGAAAACACACCAGAAATCATAATTGGGAGGAAATAAAAGGGTTGGTCCCAAACAGCATATGATTTAAATAAGAAGAAAAAAAGAAACTGCCCCCAAGATTTGTGCATTTCAAGAATCAACTTTTAATTCATTCGCAGGGAGATTACAGAAGGGGAGGAACGGCCTTTAAAATAGTATGAAAAGCTAGTTTAGATGTAAATGAGAGATAATGGGCTTTCTTGGGGGAAATAAGCAAGGGGGCCAAGTTTGTGCTCAGGGAGGGGGGAAGGGAGGACACATCTTGGCATACCAGTATCAGAAGGCCTCTAAACCCAGAGATGGCAGAGGACACAGAATTTTCATCCTGGTGGGAGAGGGTAGGTTTCATGGCACAAGGTCTGGTAACCAGCATTTGGAGGAAAATAAATGTGCTGGCTGCCCTCAGTGGTCCCTAAGGATTCTGGGGCTTGGCTGAGTTGGGGTTGGGAAAGAGCTTCTGCTTTAACACAGGAAATCTTCGTGTGAGCATTTTGAGGTCACTAAGGAAGGGGGTTGGGGCTTTTCTGCTTATTGTACAGCTGGAGTTAAGGAGCCCTGCGTCGAGCCCTCCCCAGCCCTAATTCACTAATGATTTGCTTATTAGTTCAGATCAGGGAGCCAGCTTCTGGAGAGATGTGAATTGGCATTGATTTAATCCTCTTCCCAGCACACGCTCCCAGCCCAGGGTGAAGCTGTGAGGAGAGAAGGGGATGCCAGCCTGTTAAAGGGCAAGTTACTACTTCTTCAGCCTTGCTTTGTCTGCTCTCCTTGCCATCTGCTCTCAAGCAGAGAGGAGCTGGGTGGATGAAGCCCAGGGTCTAGCCCTGGCTGGCTCAGTGGATGATGCTGAGTTCAGTGGACTCCAAGAGAAATGAGGAGTGTGGACAAAATGCTGTGGAAGGTCCCTCAGCTAGAGTATCTCTATTAAGATGGACTGCGACCTTTGGAAAGTTTTGAGGGGAATAATTCTGCCCAATATTTATTCAGTATTCTGTAAGTCAAGTGTTGTTCTATGTATTACTGAAACCACTCAACACCCTATCAGGTAGATATCACCATTATCCATACTTAACAAGGGAGGAGACTGAATCTCAGAATGGTTAAGGTTACACAGGTAAAACGACAGTCTTCTGTCTTCACCACCATGCTATGTGCCTTCATTTAAGCTGCTTCAGCTTCCACATGCCTTCTTCGCCTTTGATGGTCCCCTTTGTAAACTGCCATTAAGAGCATCTTTCCCCATTCTTCTAACTAGATATTTTAGTGATAGTTAAGGACTATCTAGAGTTTGCAGCCCATGGTTCATCCTACTGACTAGGTACTCTTTTCCGAACATGGCAAGAAGCACAATCCAATGTTCGTTTATTCCAATCAAGCTGGCCTAATTGAACTTCCAGCTCAACACCTTTCCTTAGGCAGTCCCCATGCTATACCACCCATCCTTTTCTTTCCCCACCTATCTAAGGCCTATCTAAGACCTATATCCCCAAGGTTTAATTTAAATGGTCATCTTGTCCCCACTCTGACCTCTCCTACAGAGAGCTGTCTCTTCCACTGGGCAATATATGCACTTACTTTTCTTGTCTCCCTGGAACTGAATCTTACACTTCCATGCATTTCTAATTCAACAATGTCTTGGACATAGTAGGCCCTCGGAAAGTATTTGCCAGTTGATTGATTAACAGAACATGAGGCTTTACTTGTGGTTTATTTGAAAATCTCTGGCTAGCTGTTCAATCTCTGTAAGCTCTGATACTTGTCAAAAGAGATCCATTGCAGATTTCTCCTGCCAAGGACTCTGTTTCAGAGTACCACTAAGGGCCCAAATAAAGTAAGAATTTCCAAGAAATCCCTAGAGTTGGCTGGTTCTAAAGTCAGTTCCGAAAAGGTCCAACCAGATTGTATTAAACTCCTACTGCTTGCCTCCTACTAGGCCTTGATGACATCAAAGTGAATAAAATACAATATCTGCTCCGCTATTTGCAGGATTATAACCTGAACTGGACAACCGTGGTGTAGGTGTCCCTCATGAAATGGTAAACTTTCTAAGATCTAGGTCATGTACTAGTTTTGTTCATTGTTGTATCTCTAGAGTGTAGCACAGTGGAACGCATGCTCAGTAACTTTATGTTAAATAAATGAACATGCAGAGAACTTTGCCATGTAACCTTCTTTAATCTTTACCCCAACACAGACAAATTAGTACAACGAGTTTTCATTGTAATGATGATAAAACAGATTGAGAGACTTTGCATTTGCTTCTGGAGATCATACTGGGGGGCTTCAGAGCCAGATCCATGTCTGTCTGACTCCAGACTCGACTACCACACCTGTCCCTGGGGACTTCTGGGATGCCCTCCTGAGTTGGTAGAAAATGGGGCAGAAAGCTATGAGCCAATTCTAATTAAGTGTAAGTTGTTAATTCATACCCCAGTTTAAAAGGAGTCACTCAGAATGAGCCCATCTAGCCCTTGGTTTCTTAATGCCATTTCCCATCACGAGGAAGCAGCCTCCTTAGAAAAACAGATTAAAGGAGGCTAAAGAAACATGACAACTAAATTCAGTATTAATCCTAGATTGGATTCTGGATCAGGGGGGAAAAACATGATACAGAGTACAATAGGACTATTGACAAATTTAAATATGGACTGTATATTAAGTAATATTTTTATCAGTATAAATTCTTTGGATGTGAAAATGGTCTTGTGGTTATATAGGAGAATGTCCTTGTTTTTAGAAATATAGACTGAAATAGTTAGAGGTGAAGTGTCACAGTACCACCAAATTACTTTTGAATGATTAGGGGAAAAGAGAGAGATTGAGAGGGATATAGAAGAGCAAAATGGCAAAATAATGATTAGTGAATTAAGATGTGAGGTATATGGGTGCTCGTTGTACTACTATTCTTTCTATTTTTCTGAAGGTTGGAAATTTTTCAAAATAAAAATTGTAAGAAGAGAGGAATATGCAGAAACGGCCCTTAAAATTTTGCCCACATGAACCAGGAAGGTCTGGGATGGAGGTGGGGACCACAAATGCAGACATTTGGTCACAGCAAGTCAACAACACCTGTGGGAATGGTTTCATTAGCTGAAGTCCATTCTCACAAGAACATTTGCAAGAAGCTGCTATAGAAACACCATTTTTACAGGCATTTTCAAGCATGAAACCAAATTTACTACCAAATACCATCAAATACAGAGCTGTACATGTGAAAACCCTTGAGTGGCAACCCAGGACAAGGTGGAAGCATGTTAGAAGTATCCCATCTCCACTACAGAAACTAAAATCTGGGCCACTTATTACCTTGGGTAACACCTAAATGTTAAAAGGCAGGATGGAGCCAGAGAGAAAAGTTTGCCTGTGAACAAGCTTTAAAAATGAAGCCAGGGTTCAGGTTCCAATACTCAAAATGCCAGTCACCTATTTTTTAAATAGGTGAGTGAGAGTTGAGAATTATGTTTGAAAGGCCACTATCCAGGAATAAATACAGAGATCATCCTATAGATTTCAGAAGTTCTATTTGCTTAGCTTTAGTTTAATTATTTCTAATAAGGATGGGGGACCAATATCTGAAGTTTTTAAAACAAGAATATATTTGTAAATTTTTTAAAATAAAAATTTGGGTAAAAGAAAAAAAAATGCTCAGACCTCCCCCTCAAGATATCTGTCCCAGGTAGGGCTGGAGGGTAGGGATGGAGAGAATCTTTGTAATTAAAGAAAAGAAGTACAACATCAGGCCCATGATTAGCAATACTGTGTTGTATACTTAAAAAATGTACTAAGGGAGTAGATCTTATGTTAAGTGCTATTACCACAAAGGAAGAAAAATACTGGTAGAAGAAAACTTTTTGAAATGATGGATATATTTATGACATTGATGGTGGTGATGTTTTCATGCATGTATTCTTATCTCCAAATACATCAAGTTGTATACATTAAATATCTACAGCTTTTCGTATATCAAGCATACCTCAATAAAGTAGTTTTTTAAAAAAGACAGGGAGAAAAGTGGGGGAATACATTTTAGGTCTAAAATTTTGCCTTAGGTTCATTTTTCACAGAACTACAACAAATAATCCTAAAATTTATATGGAACTAGAAAAGACCCCGAATAACCATGGCAATCTTGAGAAAGAAGAACGATGTTGGAAGTATCATGCCACCTGATATCGAACTACACTACAAGGCCATAATAATCAAAACAGCATGTTACTGGCATAAAAACAGACAGATAGATCAATGGAATAGAATAGAGAACCCAGAAATAAACCCATGTCTATATGGTCATGTAATGTATGACAAAGGAGGCAAGAATATACAATGGAGTAAAGAACGTCTATTCAAGAAATGATGTTGAAAAATTGAACCGTACATGCAAAAATAAATGAAACTGGACCACTTTCTTACTCCATATACAAGAATAAACTCAAAATAGATTAAAGACTTAAATGTAGGACCTGAAACCATAAAACTCCTAGAAGAAAACATAGAAACATAGGCAGTAAACTCTCTGACATATTTTTTATGGTATATCTCCTTGGGCAAGGAAACAAAGGAAAAAATAAACAAATGGTAGTACACTATGGGAAAAAGTTTTTACATAGCAAAGAAAACCATCAACAAAATGAAAAGACATCCTACTGAATGGGAGAAGATATTCATCAGTAATACATCTGATAAGGGGTTAATATCCAAATTTTATTAACTCATACAACTTAACACTAGAAAAACAAACAATCCAGTTTAAAAAAAAAATGGGCAGAAGACCTGAATAGGCATTTCTCCAGAGAGGACATATAGATAGCCAACAGACATATGAAAAAATGCTCAAGGTCACTAATCATCACTAACTATCAAAACCACAATGAGATATCACATCACACTTGTTAGAATGGCAATCATCAAAAAATCAAAAAAAAAGCACATATTGGTGAAGATGTGAAGAACAGGGAGCCCTCGGGCACTATTGGTGGGACCGCAAAGTAGTGAATTCACTATGAAAAACATTTTAGAGATTCCTCAAAAAATTAAAAATAAAACTATCTTATGACCCAGCAATTTCGCTTCTGGGTATTTATCCAAAGAAAACCAAAACACTAATTTGAAAAGATATATGCACTCTTATGTTCATTGCAGCATTATTTACAATCACTAAGATATGGAAACAACCTAAGTGCCCATCAATAGACAATTGGATAAAAAAGATGTGGTACATTTATACAATGGAATATTACTCAGCCATTAAAAACATTAAATCTAACCATTTATGACAACATAGATGGACCTAGAGAGTATTATGCTAAGTGAAAAAAGTCAGAGAGAGACAAATACCACATGATCTCATATGTGGAATGTAAAGAACAAAACAAACAAACGAACAAATAAAAACAGAAACAGATTCGCAGATACAGAGAACAAATTGATGGTTGCCAGATGGGAGTGGTCTTAGAGGGCCAGATGAAAAAGGTAAAGGGACTAAGAAGTCAAATTGGTATTTACAAAATAGTGACAGGGATGTAAAGTACAACACAGGGAATATAGTCAATAATATTGTAATAACTAAGTATAGTGCCAGATGGGTACTAGACTAATCAAGGAGATCACTTCATAAATTATATAAATGTCTAATCACTATGCTGTACACTGAAACTAATGTAAAATAATATCGAATGTCAAGTATAATTGAAAAATAAAAAATAAAATGAAATAAAATTTTGCCTTGGGGGAAAAATACTTCAGGACAAGGACAAACTTTGATGTCAACATTATGAGGAAGGGGCCAAACTCAGGAGGGCTTTCTAATGACAGCCTCTCTGCTAATAAAAGTTGAGATGCAATAGCTTGGCAACTTCAAATTTCTGCTGGTGTAGTTCTAGTGATGCCTTTAGTAGCTTAGAGCAGAATTGCCTCCTAAGGCCCGGCAGTTGAGAAGTGGTTTCTGACTGGGGCAGTTTACAAATCCAGTGATCTTGTTCTCAAGTAGGAGGTCCCACTCAGGGAGAAGGAAAACCCTTACTGCCACCACAACCATCCCTACCACACTAATCAGCCACTCTAAGAGCCTGGTAGGAGTGAAAGTTTTGTTCAGTGGTCAGGGAAACAAAGCCTCTCTTACTTGGCTGGGTGCTATTTTGTTTCTCCTGAGAAGAAACTCAGAATAAGAACAACCACAGAGCTGAAGAGAACCAGAAGCAGACCCTGCCAGCAGAAGATATTCCCATTTGGAAAAATAGGAACAGTCCAGTTCATTGCTACAGGCCATGGTTATTACTGTTTTGATTTTGGTTTGTTTGCGGGAGTTAGACAATTACAGAGAATAGAGTCAAAAAGTCATTTAACCTTCCTCTGTTTTGCATTCCAAAAGTTCTCACAAAAAAGTCTCTGGGCTGAAAGAGAAAGGGTGGGAGCCCTGTATGATGTGGCTTTAGATTGCCCTTTTGGTTAGTTACATTATCTCTTTTTGTAAACATGCCATATGCATTCAAAAAGAATGTGTTGTCTGTCTGTTAAGTGTAAAATTCTATTTATATCCATTAGTTAAAGTTTATTAATTGTGTAGTTCAATCTTCAATAGCTTTATTTATGTTTTGTCTTCTTTATCCATTGATTATCAGAAAGAAAAATCTTAAAATCTCCGGCTACACTTCCTGGTTTATCTATTTTATTTTCCATTTCTGCCTACTGTGGCTTTAAAAGCTTGAGGTTATGTTTAATGGAATGTAAATGCTAATGTAGATAAGAATTTGTCTGTGTTGGTCTCTGTTGTATCTTTCAAACCTAGAACAATGCCTAGAATGTTGTAGACATTTAGTACATTTCACCACATGAATAAATGTGTGTTCATCATTGCTATATACTCTGGAACTCTTTTTCCTTTTCTAGCACCTTTTGAAATTTAGTGTCTATATCCTTGAATTCTAGTTTGTCTGATAGCAAAATTGCTACTCCAGCTTATTTTGAGTTATTTTTCCTAGTATATCCTTTTTTCCATTTATTTACTTTCAGCTATTCCATATACTTTACCTCTAAGAATACAAAATAGCTGAAACTAGACAATAGCAGGCTGGGTCCTGATCTATGAATTTGGCCCACTTATATTTATTGTAATTACCTTTCAGAATTTATTTTACCATTTTATTTCCCATTTTCTTTTAACCATATTTCTTTTTGTACTTATTTTCTTTTATTTCTATCTTTCATTGAACAGTTCAAATGTTTCTGTGCTAGTTTATAAGCTATACAGTTTAAGTTTATTTTTCTGGTGATTACCTCTAGCTTATTTATGCTCATTTCTTTCATTTATTAAACTTATCTACATTTATACTGTGGCAGATTGTATTTTCCAAACATGGCCCCAACAATGTTATCATCCCACATACTATTCTACAATGGGACCTTAACACTCTTCCCATCAAGAAGAAGTAAGGGATACAATCCCTGTCCCCACCTCCCCCTGAATCTGGGTAGATTTGCGATTCAAGTGTAACTTGAATACAGTATAAAGTGACACTGTATGACTTTCAAGGCTAGGTCAAAATAGGGGATGCCACTTCTACCTTGCTTGTGGGATCACTTGTACTGGAGCCCTGAACCACCATTTAAATAGTACAACTGACCCAAGGCTGCCATGCTATAAGCCCAAATACCCACGTGGAGAGAGCTCATGGAGAGGCCCTGAGAACACACAAATAGAGAAAGATACCTAACCAGCCCCCAGTTTCTCCAGCTCCTTTCTGTTCCAGCTCAAGCCACAATCTGCCTATAACCACATGGGAGATTCCAAGTCAGAAACACTCAGTCTAGCCCTTCCAGAATCCCTGGCCCACAGAAATCATGAGAGATAATAAAATGATTGTGGTTATACTAAGTTTGGGGATAATTTTAATGTGAGTGTAACAACCGGAATGGATACATTTCCCTTGGGAAAAGAGAAGTGCTATAGCATTGTCATATCCTTCTAGTTTCTGCCTACCCACCCCACCACTATGTTGGTGTCACTTGAATTTTTCTCTGGTAGAAACAAGTATCTTACTTTTTTATAGAGCAATATGCTTACTAAGTTATAAAATCATTCTCACTTTCTATATATCTCATAAATGGAGTATTTTGTTCATTTATTTCATTGCATCATTTGGTGTATTCATATATGCCATCTTATTTTGTGCTATTTGTTATGCTTCTTTTTTATCCACTTTTTCTTGTATTAGATTACCTAAGTTTTCTTTTTCTCTTTTTCCCCTCTATTGGTTTGGAAATTATGTACTCTGTTTCTACACTGTTAATGCTACCTTAAATTTTTAACATACATACTTGACATGATTAAGTTTTCAGTTAATCAATAGTTCTGCTTTCATCCTAAACAATACAAGGGCCTTGAAGTACCTTAATTTCAATCGCCTTCCTCCATCTTTCACAGTATTATTGTCTTGTTTCAGTTGGTGTTCAAAATTAGACAGAATTATTATTATTTCATAGATATGTACTCAACAACTTCTTTACTTAACATTGCGTCTTACATTACACACTTACCTTCTAGTAGCATTTTCCTTTTTCCTGGAGTACGACCTTTAGGAGTCTTTTCAGTAACAATGTTAGTGGTAGACAGTTTTCGTTTGTCTGAAAATGTCTGTTTCACCTTCTTTCTTGATTAATAATTTAACAGAGTATAGACTTCTAGATAAATTGTCTTCCCCCAGCATTTTTAAGATCTTATGCCACCGTCTTCTCGTTTTTGTTGTTACTGATGAGAAACCTGCTGCCAGTCTTAATGTCATTCCTTAGTAGTTAATCTGTCTGTCTCATTGCTTTTAAGATAATCTCTTTCTCTTTGAAATTTTACCATAATGTGGCCAGGTTTTACTTTTATATATTCTGCCAAAGATTTATTGTGAATTCTGAACCCATCTTTCATCAGTTTTGAAAAATTCTTAGCTATTATGTCATCAAATAATGCTTATCCCACATTCTCTTAGTTCTTCCTTCTAAAACTCCTGTTAATTATAAAAGGGACTTTTTTCATTTTATTCTCTACATCTTTTCACCTCCCTTTCTTATTTTTATTTCTCTGTCCTGAATCCTGGATAATTCTCTGACATCACTCTCTAGTTCAACAATTCTTATTTTACTCATACACTAAGATTTTTATTTCAATAACTATATATATATTTTCTAGAATTTCTATTTAGTTATTTTTCAAATATGCATATTCTTTTCCATAGTGTCTGGTTTTTTCCCCTCAGGCTTGTATTTTTTTCTGTTTTTAATCATTTTAAACATACTAATTGTATGGTCTCTGTATTAGTGTTCTCCAGAGAAACAGAACCAATAGTATATAGAGAACTATATAAGAGGAGATTTATTATATGAATTTGTTTGCATGATTATGGAACCAAGACATCCCATGATCTGCCATCTGCATGTTGGAGATCCAGGAAAACCAATGGTATAGTTCAGTCCAAGTCTGGAGTCAGTGGTGTAAAACTCAGAGTCCGAAGGCCCAAGAATCAGGAGGGAGGATCCCCGAGAGCAAGAGAAGATATATATTCCAGTTCAAACAGAGAGAAAATTTGCCTTTCCTCCACTTTTTTGTTCTATTCAGTCTTTCAATGGATTGGATAATGCCCACCCACATTGTTGAGGGTGATCTTCTATACTCAGTCTACTGATTCAAATGTTAACCTCTTCCAGAAATACCCCTACAGACTCACTCAGAAATAATGTTTTACCAGCTATCTGGACATCCCTTAGTCCAGTCAAGTTGACACAAAAATAACTATTACAGTCTCTAATAGTCATTATCCAAAGTTCTTGCATGTCTAATCCTACTGTTTCTTGCTCATGGAGGATTGTTTCTTCAGTTGTTTTGTATTTTTGAATTGCAAGCTCATCTTAAACATGACCTTATACATGGAAATTATGTGAGACTTGATTGATGGGGTGTCCTTTGAAGCTTTGTTTTTGGTTCTGCCAAGCTCTACAGGGGTTTCACTATCACTTTTATAACAATTTATTAGCTTGGGGCTTCCTGGACCACACAAATAATATATATTTGATTCCTAACCCTCTATAGGTCAAAATTTCTCAGGAGACACTCTTTTCTATTTAGAGCCTAGACCAAGATAGACAAACCCCTCTAGCAGTAGGCAGATTTTCTTCCAATCTACCTTCACTCTGAAGATTCCAACTTTATGGATGAATCTCAAGTCCAACTTTTGCCTCACAGGACCCAAGACATCAGTTCCTGATTCCCCCAAGTGGGCATTAAATTTTCCAGGGCCCTAAGACACCGAGACAATGTCTCTTCCCATTCACTCCCACCCTTAGGCAGTCACATCATCATTCACAAGATCACTGACTTAGGTTTTCAGTACCCTTTTCATTCACAGTCCCTGTCAATTTCTCATGTGCACATCTATTCATTCAATAAATATTTGTTTCTTTCTAGATAACTGTAAGAAATGGGTTTTCAGTGATCTTGATCATAGTATTGCCAGAACTAGAAGCTGAAATTTATTTATATAAGCAAATATGAAATCCACCTTTTGCTGAGATTCCTGGGTATGATATTGATATTCTTTCCTTAAGCATCTCTGAGAGAAATATACTGAGTTACATTTTTGGCACAATTTTTTAATATTACAATCATAAAGGATCACCACTGCCCTAAGTTTCACTATATTGTGGGTTAAAACTCCTGGCATAACATTTGGCCTGCTGGCTGGAATTGCTTCATCATAATCAAGATCCTTAGTACCTCTTCTGTTGATCTTCACTTAAACATACTCGACCTTTTATGTTTTAGCAATACTATTAAGTCATTAATGAGAGAAGCAGTGCATAACATGAGAAAAAATATACATGGCTCTGGAATCAGCAAGACATAATTCCATTACTTTCTAGCTGGTAGTCCTTGGAGATATAGTTCTATCTGAGTCTCAGTTTCCACCATCTGTAAAATAAGAATGATGATACCTACTTTGTAGGGATAGGAATAAAATTAGAGATAATGTCTATAGAGTATCCAACACAAAATAAGATCTTGAGTTATTATTTGACCCACTTTTAAGTTTTTTTCTTTTAACTACATAAGTATGCCCCTTGGTATCACCTATAGTGGCTAAGAGAATGTTACTTTATCTCACTAGTCACCAACTATTTCCTTTTCTTAACATTTATAAAATTCTCCTTTTATATGCCTCTGGTCATTTAGGGAGCAGTCACCTTAACTTTAATTGCCTTAACTAAACCTCCATACCCAATAAATGTGCCTTGTTAGAGTCATAAAATTAATTATGGCTTTATCTGCGTGTTCTTAGCTGGAGTGACGTAAGTAGGAAAGGTGAGGTAATTTCTAAGTTTCTAGTTGGAATATACCTGATTCAGAGGATGTCAGAGCTGAAAGGGACCATAGAAAGCCCCAAAATGAGGAGTCTAAGGGAAAGCAAAAGCTGACCTGACCAAGTTCATTCAATCAGTGAGTGACAGCTGAGATCAAAAGCCAGACTTTCTGATGCCAAGGACAACGCTCCAACTGAAGTCATTTACACCAACCAAACTACGAAGTTACAACTAACTTTCTGGAATGATCAGTGGTAACCTGAAAGCAAGCCAAATTGTCATTGTTAATAATTTCTCTTTTAATTTGTTTCTGTGGCCCTATAAACCTATCAATTGTGGTTTCCCAAGGAGCCCTATGCTTCAGTGTACATAGTAGATATTGTATAACTGTGTGTTCAATGAAGTAATGAAGGACTTGCTGTCTTGCCATTTTCTGAAATTATGTGCCATGAATTCTAAATCTGAACTGAACCCTTATTGTTCTCCTGGCATTGCTATTTTTATGTTTTTAACATTTTCTGCATATGAGAACTAAAATGTCTTTATTCATTCCTGGATGGTTAATCCCTCTGAGACCCAGGAGGTTGACAGCCTTTCTAGGAAGCATGGTCATCTCCATGCTATGCTCTGCACAATGACCACCCAACTAAGTAATGGATGCCATTTGGCAACAAGGAGCCAGGCTGGGACAGGAGGTAAAAGGGGAGGTCAGTGGAGATCCATTAGCTTCATGAGAAAATTCGAATATTGTGTCTTACCAACAGTGAGTTGGGAATGTGGTGGATCTGGACAGTGGTGTATAGTCCCTCAGAACTCAGTGATATTCTAGGAGGGTCTTGAGAAAAATTTGAAATAGCAGGTGAGTGAAGGCATGTGTACCAGACTGTGGGAATGACCTTATTGTCACAAAACATGGCAGTAGAAAGGTTGGAAGCCCAGCAGCCTTAGTGATCTGGGTGGGCAGAGGTAAGCAACAATGCCGATGCACCATAAAGGTCTGACTGGTCAATTTGGTCTTACCATTGGTTTGGGGTTGAGTTCTGAAATAAGATGTTCCTCCCTCTGAAATAAAGGAAAATATTACCTCAAAACTGGGGATGGGAGTGTAACACCCCATGGGATCAGGCTGAGTCTTGCAGCTCATAGGCAGATCATGTCCCGTAGAAATAGTTGTGTCATGGAGGTCCCTGGGACAAAATAAATTCGTCTGTCCTTGAGCCTTGACAGTGCTCACTTGAATTGTTTGGATCATGAGAATTAATTAATTCAAAACATTCCTAACTTGGGAGGTACAACAGAGATGGCTAGGTGTTCCACCAAAATTTATGTCTTCACACCCTCTTGTATGGTATAGACTTGTCTTTGATACACAGTTGTGCAGGCAGAAACTGCATTTCTCAATTAATCTTGTACTCTTGAATGGCCATGTAACTAGTTCTCTCAGCTACTAAATGAGAAAGGAAATGATGTTTATCACTCCCAGACCAAGGCATTTAAGAAGTATGCACATCTGCCTTCTCTGTGTCCTCTCTTTCCCGCTTCTTTTACACTGGAAACTGAGGACACTCAAGTTCTAGAGCAGTGGTTCCCAGAATGGTGGGTAGTGCCTAGGAGTCCTTGTCACCTAGATACACTTAGTCAAAGACAGGCTGATATGGAAGCATAAACTCTCACTCCGTTGCCTGAAGTTGGTATAAACTCAGAGGATAACTCACACTACAGAGCCCCCTGCAGAATCAGGCTGGACTAAGACTTGGTTGGAGATCCCACCTTGCCAACTTCTTCCAATCCATCCTTTTCCTGGTTCCTCGATCCAACACTGATCTCCCCTGGGACCCCATCCCTATTAAATCAATTGCACCCAATTCCTCATTTCGGGTTCTTCTCCTGGGTAGCCCCACCTGAAAATTTCCATTGTCCCTTTTCCTCTCTCCCTGCCTCACCCAGTTGAGGGAAAGATCAAGTGAGACGGTGTACATGACAGCACTTTGTAACTGACAAATATACCCATGTGACTCATCTTCTGTGATACTTTTCCTCAGTGTCCATCAGTATGGGTGTGTCAGGGTGAGATAATTATTTTAGTGACTGGAAATGGAGATCTTGTGAGGGAAGAAATAATGTTGATGTAGGAAAATAACCTTGATGGGACAGAGGAGGCACTAAAGATATTCTTTAGAGGGAGACGATTAAATGGGGTAAATAAGACACTGTGCATATGAAATGAACAGGAAGTCTGAAGAGAGGAGAAAGGATGGCTGGGGTCAGGGAGGCAGCTGGATTAGAATCTACAATTGGGTAATGAAGGGAGAGCTTGGCTCTTACAAGTTGAGTTGCTGACATGCTCACTTCGGTAAAGTCAGTTGTGTACACAATACCTTGTGAGAATGGTCTTTAAGAAACTAGGTTCCTCTTCTTAGTCATCATGGAGCAGGGAAGAGGACAGCCCAGATCTCGCTTTATGTTCTGGCTACATGCAACAACTGCTGACTGGTGGGCTCCACAGACCCACCATCAGTCTGAAAATGGCCCTGCCTGAACTCACCACCTTCCCTCCCAAACTTCATCTTTCTACAGTTCTCCAAAACTCCAATACTTTCATTGCCCTGTCACAAGCTATAATAGTTTTGTTTCTCCCAGAGTAAATCCTGAGACAAAGACTTGGGTGATCCCCAGCAAAAGTGTGGGTAGGAAATAGGTGGGGCTCCCTCCTGCTGGGGGCCTGCTGAAGAAGTGCGTAGAACATATCCCAGAATTTCTCAGCCAAATATTGGGAAACCTGGGGCTTTTTTCAATGGTCTTCATTGGTTGAAAGTTACTCTGGGCATGTTAAATTCTGGGCTGCCCAGTGCCCAGTTCCTAGGGTGCCACAGGAAGGCCTTGGAGAGAGCTCTAGGGAAGTTTGAGTACCTGAAATAGAAAACTGTCAGTATGGATGGGGACCTACTAACCACTGCTACAGACATGAACTCAGAGATGGGTCAGGGGTGTGTGGGACAGAGCTCCCAACTCCTGATCATCTGCCGTAGCTGCTCTTTCCTCATTCTCAACCACTACCAAAGCTCAGGGACACATCATCTCTGTCCTGGAATCAATAACTTACTCTCTGACTGAATTGTGCCTCCTCCAAATTCACATGTTGAAGCCCTAACTCCCAAGGTGACTTTATTTGGAGATAGGTCTTTTAAGTTAGTAATTAAGGTTAAATGGGGCTCTAAGGGTAGGGCCCTGATCTGACAGGATTGGTGTCCTTATAAGAAGAGGAAGAGACACAGGAGCACTCACACATGGGTGTTCTCTCTCTCTCTCTCTCTCTCTCTCTCTCTCTCTCTCTCTCTCTCTCTCTCTCTCTCTCTCTCTCTTTCTCTCTCTCTCTCTCTCTCTCTCTCTCCATGTGAAAACACAGTGAGAAGTGAGAAGGTGGCTGTCTATAAACCAGGAAGATAGGCCTCAGGAGAAATAAACCTTGCCAGCACCTTGATCTGGGCCTTATAGCCTCTGGAGATGTGAGAAAATAAATGTCCGCTGTTTAAGCCACCCAGTCTACGGTAGTATGTTATCGCAGCCTGAGCTGGCTAAGACACTTACCTACAAAGCCCCACACCTCCTTTCTCACTCCCTCCCATTGTGATTCAACTGATTTTCTGAAAGGCAAATCTGGCCCTGTGACTCCCCAGTGCAAACATTTTTGAGAGCTCCCTAGCACCTCCAGGGTCTAACAGATAGCCTTGACATCGGCCCCGAGACCCCATACACACTCAATGTATCTTCCCAGCCTTGTCCACTGACACTTTCTGGCTTGCTTTCAATATTCTAGCTACCTCAAACTATTTTTAGCTCTTCAATTTTGCTATGTGTCTGAACCTCAATACTGTTCCTACTGCTTTCTCCCTTTTGCTCCCCTGACAAATCCCTGCTCCTCCTTCAAGGGTCCCTGCCTCTCCCTGACTCCTCCAACCAGAGTCCTATATGCCATGACCCTCCCCTGGCTTCTAATGTCTGTTGGTATTGAGCTGGTCACCCCACCTGTCTACCTGCTCTCTACATATCCCAGCATTAAGACCTGGAACATAGTAGATGCTCACATATTTATTCAATCTATAAGGAAGCATTGTTCATTCACAAGTCACTGAGTGTTACAATGGAGAGGAACTTTAAAGATACTGTATTCAAGTTCCATATTTAGCAGAGAGTGTAACAGCAGTCAATGCCCCATCCTCATGCTCTTAGGCTTTCCTGTCCTGGTACAGTCCAAGCTGTGCTGTCTTTGCCAGGACCTCATCTCTGCCTAGGAACTTCCTCTGGCCTTTGGTGCCTGCTCTGTCCATAATTGCAGCAAGCCAGAAATGCCAGGAATGAATGCCTACCACCACTTAGGAGCAGCCCTCAACCAATGACTAACAGGACTTGGTGGATAAATATCCCTACACCCTCTCCCCTTAGTCTGGATGTCACTGTGGCATATTCTATACCGTCTTCCAGAGAATCCCAGCAGGATCGAGCTCCAGCTCCCACAGAAATGACTAATCTGACAATCCCTCCTTTATTGATTTCTTTTTTTTTTCGGCCTTACTTCCCAACTTCCCTCCCAGAGTTTCCTGGGACTACCTCCCAAGTAAACTCTTTGCACTTGAATCTTTATATCCACATCTCTTCTGAGGTGACACAAGTTAAGACAGAGACAGAGGTCCAGAGAGGACAAGAAATATGGCCAAGGTCACACTGCTGTTCAATGCCAATGTTGAGTTTATATATTTGTTTCCTGGCTTTTCTTGCCTATACTCATCCTATTGCCCCACACATGGGACTTCCACAGTACCCTACGCTGCAGGTCATAAAGTAAAACCTTTTCCCTATGTGAACCAAGGAAGGAGTCCCTCACCTTTAGTGAGTGATGTGCCCAGGACTAGGGACTCATTCTCTTCCTTCACTATCCAGCCCTGTTCTGTCACTTCTAAACCACTTCTCACTTTCTGTCTTTGGTGCCCCAAACTTTCACCTCCCAATGCAGATAATTCCAGCCAGAAGAAACTGTCTTTGGAGAAGCTTAAAATGTTTAAGCTTCGTATCCCCCAATCCAGCCTTCACCCCCACCATTTTGATTTCAGGCTGTACTGGATGGGAAGATCTCTATTGATTTCAAGACAAGCATGCCAACATTTAAGCCAAAAACCATGAATCTTACACTTGAAAGCCCATTCAAGCCCCTTGGGCTTCTGGGAATTCATACTAAAAAAACTCTCATTCACACACACACACCAAACATATAACACACAACACATGAGATGCAAACATGGAATACATACAACACAGAACAAATAAACACAACACACATACGACACAGACAACGCAAACATATGACCTACATAATGCACACAAACACGACACGTACAACCCACATAGCAAACATAGCACACACATACAACAACATACATGTATTACAAGTAAGCACACACACCACCTCATTTCTTTCAGTTTTTTCCTGACCTGAGCAGGAGGCGACATCTGGAACAGGCAGAGCACCAGCTACAATCCTGTCAGTATATCTGGACTACACTGAGTGCCATGCTGAAGAGAAGGTTACTCCAGTTCATTTCCACCAGGCATTTTAACTGACTTTTCTCATTTCTTTCTCATGCCTTGGTATTAATTAGCCCCGGGATTTCAATCTGATGCATTAGGCAAAAACAATTCTAAATGCTTTTGGAAAAACAAATCCCAAATTAGCTGTAGCTGAACGTGCATCTATTTGAGAGGCAGGCAGCATGAACACTAACACTATAAAAATAGAAGTGACACCCCTCTAAGAGGGAAGGCCAAGACCAGCATGTTTGTTGACTGCCTGGTTCACAGCCCTGCCCTGATGGAGGCTGCAGGGGTAGAGATTCTTGGTCCACAGGAGGGTAGGAAAGAAAAAAATAAGTTTTAAATCTAGGTTACAGGTAAGGAGGGAGAGGTGACAGCAATTCTCTCTTCTTCCTGTTTTCTTTTCCTTGGCTTTCTCTTGTCTCTGGAACAGCCCTGTTTGGAAGTCTAGAGATACCAATTTTCTTTAGGCTGCTAGAGACAAAATCTATTTCAAATTCCTCCCTACTCCAAGCAGTATTCTTCATCCACCTGCCTTGTCCTCTTCTGAGTGCCCCACAGGGTGTAGCAGGGCAAGGACAGCCCACTTAGGGACTGTTCAACATAGCACTATAGTGCCTAACGCCATGCACTGGTCTCTAGTCGACTCATGAAGCTCTGTCTTTTCCCCTCAGTAAAACCTTAAGTTCCTTAAATGCAGGGATGTGGAACCTTTATGGTTAGGAACACCAGACTTGCAAATGTTTTCTGTGTACAATTACTAAACTAATTGTAACAGCTGGACTTGATCAGAAAAGCAGAACCACTCTGAGTGATCCAGAGAAGGGGGAGTCATTATAAAGATTAGCCCTGGTACAGCAGAGGGAGCCAGTTAAGCAGTCGATGTAAGGCTACTGCTTCTGTGCCTGATGATGGTCCTGAAGTCAGCATGGTCAGAGGTCAAAAAGGAAAGGTGGACGTGAAATGGAGGAAGCCAAGGACAAACTGGGCACCATCATCTATTTCTCAATACCTCCAACCTCAAAGAAATGGGGTGACCTGCAAGACAGGCAGGTGCTCTCTAGCATGAAGCCATACATAGATCAGCCCCTGTACTCCGAGGAGTTGAGGGAGGAGACCTGGTAGGAGCTGGAGATGCTGCAGGCCCAGCTGCCACACATGCAAACAAAGTGATCCAGCAGATGGGTGACACAAGCGAGCTGTGACAATACCCACCCTACTCAAACTGTCAGACCATAGAAATGGCTGCTCCTTCACTTCTACCTTTCATATCTCCCACATATTTCTCTTGTGGCCACCCCTAACTCAGAAACATAGAGGTAAGAGAATTCTGGAACACATAATATATAGTTAGGTTAACAAAAAGCCATTAACTGGATAATTATTTTCCAAACTACCCAATGCCCTCCAGTCGGACACATTTGCACCAGGTAATAAGTAAGCTAACATATTGGTGTACTGGTCAACTACTGCTGTGTAACAATCTTAAAATCATAGCAGCATCCAATAATTAAATTTTTTTTCTTACTCACAAGTTTGTGGATTGGCTGAGGGACTTAGCTCCACAAGTCTCTCATCCTCCTCTTAGAAATGGTATGAGCCTGCACACATTCTTTTCATAGTGATGGCAGAGGCACAAGAGGACAAGTGGAAACTTGTGAGGCCTCCTGGGGCCTAGACTCAGACCAGCACACTGCTCCTTCTACTCCACCCATTGGCCAAGCAAGTCACATGGCCAAGCCCAAAGTCAAAGGCAGAGAACATATACTCCACTCATGAAGCCATGGCAAGGATGCAGATGCAAAGAGGGTAAAGAATTGGGATTAATAATTGAATCCATCATTAGAAGACAACTCCCTTTATCTTGACATATCTTGTTCACCATTTTCGTCCTCAACCCTAGAAGAGGCCATGTCTCTTTTTTTCTTCAACTTTGTTCAGTTAATCAGGTTACTTCTGTGTTATTTTTACCCCTATGCATCCACCTTCCTCTCCCTCAAATCTTGTCTAGTAATCATGGAAAGAGGGGAATCTTTTTTTTTTCATTCCATATCTGAGCTAAAAACCATGAGGTGGTTGTGTGAAATTCTGCAACGTATACAACTGAATGCAGGAAAACAAGTCTATTAGCTTTGAAGTGAAATTAGATGAAATAAAGAGTCAATGTTGTCAAACTCTAACAACCCTTGAAATTCTCTGGAGGTGTCATCCATGATCACTTCGAAGTCTCCATGTGCCTCCTCAGATCCAACTAATTAATATCTGTTGTTCTTCAAGTCCCAATACAGAGCTATAAGAAACTTTCTCCATTTAAATTTGCTGTTTATTGTATTTAATGACTAAAATTACTTTTTAATTGTTTATAGTAGAGGAATGAATGATTTAATCCACAGAATATTCTGAGCACATTGCCTTGTACACAGTAAGCATTCAACAACTGTTTTCCAGTTAGTAGTGGCCATAGTCTTCATTCCAAAGGCATAGTGCTTTGAACAGCTATTGCCGTTAACGAACTACCTCAAAATATAGTGGCAAAAAAAACAACTATTGAATTTGACCTTAGAGATATTAAACATCAGGAACTCAAGGCAGGGCATAGCAGGGTTGGCTTGTCTCTGTTCCATGATGACTGGGGCTTCAGTGAGGAAGATTTGAATGGTTAAGAGTGACTTGAATGACTGCAGGCTCATCGGGCATCTCTAATACCTATCTCTCTCTAGCATGGTAGCCTCAAGGTAGCCAGGCACTTTACATGGCAGCTCAGGCTTCCAAGAATTAGTGTTCCATCAAACAAGGCAGAAGCCGTGTGGCCTTTTGTGACCCAGCCTCTGAAGCCATGTTATATCGCCTCTGCAATACCCTACTGATTGAAGTAGTCACAAGCCCATGAGACTCAAGGAAAGGGGACAAGATCCCATTTCTCAACAGAAAGAGCATGAAAGAATTTTCTGCCATGTTTGAAAGCTACCGCTCAGCTATTTCTGGTACATTGACAGTTGAATCAGCTTCTGTGGGTTAACTGGAAACCAAAAAGATTCTTCTTGGCAATGTTTCTATGAGAACTGTTTTTAAGTCCAATAACAGACTTACAAGTTAACTTTGGGAAACAACTCACTCATAAAGTGTAACTTCCTAAATTATCATCCCTCTCCCAAAATGTCTGACACTGTGAACATAGCCAATATTTATTCATTATTAATGTTTATTGAGTACTTCCTATGTACTGGGCTCTATGCTCAGCACTCTACATGGATTAGGTCATTTGATCCTCCCAACCATCCTATAGATTCTTTGTTATTTCCATTTTACAGATAAAGAAACTGAGACTTAGAGAAGGCAAGTGATGAGCCAAAGGTCACACAACTTGGACTGTGACTCAGATTTTGAAACTAGGACTGTCTGTTTGCCAAGCCCAAGTTTAACTACCAGAATTCACTGACTGACTCCGCAAATACTATTTGAGTGAATGAACACTTCCGGAGATATATAAAGGTCAGAGGGCTCTCTCCAGGGAAGCAGGCTTACCAGGAAACTGTCTCCAGATATAGCCATTGATTCCCACCATGGGTGACCAGTTCTTGTGCCAGCAGGTCAAGATGTACCAAAGCGACCGCCCTCCTTTCAGCGTGGACCTAAGTGACACAGTCCTTTCATGGGATTACAGCCATCCCTGCCTTGCATCTGAGCTTCCAGTCTTCTCATTTCCCACTAACCCCATCTTTCCTAAACCAGAGCAAACCAGGCCACCCTCAACTTTTTGTCCCCGGGCATGGATGGGAATGAACAGTTGTTTTGTCCCTGGCTGTACAAAGCCATTTGTGCCACAGCAGCTCTGGGCCAGGGGTGGGGGTGGGGTGGGAAGCGAGGCAAACACAACCCCATTCACCCAGACTGATTAACAGACAGCAACTACGCACAGGCCACAGGCAGGAGGAAGAGTTCAGGCTGGAACCCGTGGCATGCGAGCTGTTTAAGAGGAAAAGAGGTAGTTGCTCTGGTGGGCTATCCCCAGAGGTTTCACAGGCAAGTGTCATTGTCACCAGCCCCAGCCACCACCACCCGTCTGTTTCTCCAGCACCCCTCCTCCATCCTCATCTTGCAGTTTGGAATGAGAAAACCCCCTTGTTTGGTGTCTTTGCAATAACGATGAAAGCCTTTTATTTTCCTTTTAAGAATTCATCTCTGCATTCCAGAGGGGGCATTTGTCACCCCGTGCCCAGGCTGCAGACATCTCCCTCCTTTAGATCCTTCTGCCCAGAATGGCAGCCTTGTCAGACACATGAAAACAGTCCCTCCAGACATCTGGACAAGGCGCAGCCTTTGGCTAAACACGAGGCCATCCTGAATGCCACAGACAGTGAAAGGAGAGCCCTTGTTCCTGGTCCAAATGGCCCAGCTAAATGCATGCAGCTGGGCACAGTGGAGGCAGCCGGGGTGGGTGGGGGGGTGGCGCGGGGTGCAGGGATGGCATGGGGAATGAGGAGATCCAGGCCCTCTTGGCCACCAGCCCAGGCACCTCCACCCGGCAATCTGAAAGGCAAGTTTGCTTTCAAAAGGGGCTCTTAGAATTGCCTTAGTGACACTGTTTCACCCATGGTTTAAAAAGCTCAGTGGTAACTGGTAGTGGGAACTGTGTCTTTTGTCTGCCCAGCACCCTCACCTTCTAGAGACAGAACCTTTCTATCCTGCGGGCAATCATTTCCACTGAAAGTTCTGAGCCTGCCACACCTTCCTCCATCCCTGTCCCCCCACACACGAGACTCTATGAGGCATTTGACTGTGGTTCTGACAATCAGAACCCTCCTTGGGACTTTTTTTCCAGAGATAATGACTCTATTTCCACTAGGGTAACAGACATCTTGCCCACCATATGGCTTGAAGCTGGCTAAGAAATGGAATGAAAAAGCCCTAACATTATGGTTTGATGCCCTGTGTCTGAAGCTATTTGCTGGACACTTCCATTCCCTGAACTAGTATATTTTACTTCTTTCCTCTTGCTGGTTTTATTTGAGTCCCCATGGGGCAGCTAGGCCAGCCTCACTCCTGCTCCAGAAGGATCAGTCTCTTTCCGACCCTCCAGGAGCAATTGTACCCTTGACCAAGAAGCTCTGGGAGAAAATGTAAGACCTGCAGCTCCAGGATCTCTGACCAGTGGTGGCTCAGAGAAGCTCTGAGAGCACCCCATAACCCTCACTCTTTTCCCTACAGTCTGAGCAAGACTCTACACTGCTGGTGGCAGGGCAGCCACGAATGCTGGATGCATAACTCCCACCTGCAGCAGCACGCTACAGTGCTCTGGGAATTATACATAGCGATGTCCTGGGACTGCCTGGGGCCCAGAGGCACCTCAGAACAATCAGTTACAAGTCCTCCAGCATGAAAGAGACTTCTGGCTGTGCAACAATGTGGGAGCACCCAGGACCAGTAACTTGGACAGGCCAGGAAAATGGAGTCCTGAGAGCTGGACTTTGATTATCTAGGCAGATGAGCCTGAGTGTTGAATTTTACTCCACTAACAGGGGCTAGAACTTGCTCCCTCAACTACAAAGCAGTAACAATGGTAGTTCTCTCTACATTACCACTCCCCATCCCCCAGTGCCTTGAACACAGTAAGCATTTTGGCAATGCTACTAAAATGGAAAGCAACTTTTAGGCTCAGAATTGATGTCGGGCACACTGGTATAGTCAAACGAAGTGTTAAAATACTGAAATACTATGTAAAGGTTAATCATGATTGACTCAAGCCCCTTGAGGGGTCTCCCTGCCACCCAGCCTTCCAAATCTTCTTCTAATTCACCTCCAAAAGAGTTAACTCCAGAACCTGCATAGCCCTGATCCAGGACTAAGAAAGGCTCCTTTTGATGGGTGTGTGCCTAGACCTTACTAGTGGTTAAATATTCTCTTATCCCCAGTTAAGCAGAAAGGCAGTGGCTTGAGGTAAGTGAACCCAAGTCAGGAACCCTGAGTCATGAGGCACACGGTCCCAGTCAAGGACTAAGGAGACTATCTAGCTTCTCTAGCATTTCTCACTGAGCTTCCCCTCCCCAACTTCTAACTGCTCTGCCAGCTCTCCCATCCCGTAGACATAAACATGTGTGTGTCAGTGCAAGTGTATATACAATCAGGCACAAAATCAACCATGATGGACATATTCCACTTGCCCTCATCCCCTCTCTGTTCTTCCCCAAATCATTTCTTACCTTACACCCGCCATTGCTCATGTTCTTCCCCTAAGGATACACTTGCTGATAAAATTACTGAAAGCCTACTTTATGCCAAACTTTTTACTCCTTATGGTACTTCCAAGCAGGTATTGTCAGGCCCATTTTACAGAAGAGGAAACTGAGTCTCAGAAGGCGAATTAGTTGTCCCAAACCACACAACAGAGTTGAGATTTAAACCCAGGTCAGAGGGCATACCAGCAGCCACTGTCTTCCACTGTACTCCACCACCTCCCAAGACATTCATATGCAGAAAAAGCTGTCATTAGTGTGGGTAACTATTTAGAACTGTTCTGAAGACAGTTTGACTCTCCTTCCCTATCTGTATGACAAAACCCTCAAGCACAGATACTCTTTCCTTTCTCTGTCCTTTAGGCCCTATCTTCCTCCACTGCTGGCATTATTCAGGCACTCAATCAATATTGATTAAATTGAACATCATAAAATGCACAGAACTAAGTAAGCCATGCAACCTGGAGGGCAGCAAATCTTTTTTAAATGGCTAACTGTGGGACATGTTACTTATCATCTTTGATCTATAAAGGAGAAATAATAGTGGTACCTTCTTCAAGGGTTTGTCGTCAGGTTCAAATGCAAAACAAAAATAGGATAGTGTTGGCACACAGTAAGTGCTCAATAAATATTAGATAATATTGTTGCTATTATTCTCACCCAAAGGTCCAAGCTAAAGGCAAGATTAATTCCCTCTGCCAATTGCTTCATTCAATGAGGGAAATACCCAAGATGACAGACTACATAGCCCAATGACTGTCTCTTAGGGGGCTCTCATGGTAGGATTTGAGCTGCTTTTAAGGTCTCAGCTGCCAAGTCTCCGCTCTGCTGAGACTCTCAGAGGAGAGAGGGAGGGCTAGCCAAGTGAACCATTTTGTGTCTATTTAGAAGCAGTCTTGCACTCTGGTGTAAAGGTCACTGTAATGTACCATGTGACTGAGGCTATGCTCAGAAAAAGCCATGTCCAGGATCCGTTGTTGAACCTGCTCCCACATCCTGCAAGTCACCAGGCACAGACCAGCCGCCGTGTGCTTGAATGCCAAAATCATTTAATGATTGAAAAAGATCGAGATCAATGGCTTCAGCAACTTCTGGGAAGCAGTAACTCAGCGAGCTGTGGAAGGTTCTCAGTTTGCTGTCTCCAGCCTGGCCCTGTGGCAGGATTTATGCTGAATGGGCTCCATGAAGCAAATATATCCTGGGATGGGGCCCTATCCAATCACCCCACCCAGGAAGTGTTGGCATGCTGACATCACCCTCACAGCTGCCAAGTCTCCCTTGCTCTGAGGGGCACTCTCTCATTTCGCATTAATTAGAAGGCCATTTTCCAAGCATTTCCATACCATAATGAAGGGTTTTCTGCACTGGCTCAGTGAAATATTAAAACATCTGACTTGGAATCTTTAAAAAATATATATCCTGTTTGTTCAGTCTGTATATTATATAACTCTTTATATTCCAGGGGAAGGGAGATAAGTTTAGAAGTAACAACTTGTTCAAGACGTTGGTTGGAGGAAGGGGGTTGGCCACACCACCACTATCACCACTAACCACTATGCTGTTCTTTCCCCACCCTTCTTCTGCCTCTAACAGGGAGATGGAGAGAGCAGGAGGGAGGAAGAGATGAGAAGATAGGACATACAGAATCAGAACCTCAAAGAGGACAGAAACAGTAGTCCCCTTGTGATAGACCAGGATGTGGGGGGCTCTCAGTGAACTACACCTCTGAGTATTCCTCTCCTGGTCTAGTCCCCACCCACTCTGACTCTGCACCTGGCCATGTGATTTGCCTTGGTCAATGGGGCTTTAGCAAGAGTGATATAGGCAGAGGCTGGATCAGCATGTGCACATTGTCCTCTTGGAACACCCACTCTTGAGATCCAGCCACCAAGAAAAGAAGCCCAAGTTAGCTATGGGAAAGACAATGTGGAGAGAAAGAGGCCCCAACCCTCTAGCCAACCCCTCTTAAAGAGCTAGATATGTTGATGATGCCATTGAAGACATTCCACTCTCATCCACCATCTGACTTTAGCTACATGTGCTACCTCAAGCAAGACCAACAGAAGATCCACACAGCTGAGCCCTAGTCAGTGCACAGAATCGTGAAAAATAATAAAACCACTTTTATTTCAAGCTAACAAGTTCTAGGGTAGGGTGTTACGCAGCAGTGGAGTACCAAAACATCCCATTATTTTCTAGCAGCATCTGGGTCAAGACCACATTTCATGGTGATGCCCAGTGGAAGTTTCCCAGACATCTGTCATTTAGCATCCACTGATCACTGTAGCTCCCCACTAGCTGCCACCCTTCTCCTAACCTCTAGTATATCCCTTTCTCCTGCTCAATAAAAGTAGGGTTTCTGTTAAACCATAACGTTGACATTTTTCACACAGTAAATCTTGATTATCAAGTGTTTCACTCAGTCATGGTCATTTACTGTGATAGCAAACTAGGGCTCTGGGATTATAAGGATGTAAAAGAAAAGCGTTCTACCTTGTGTGGCAGAGGGTGTGTTTGTGTAAGGCAGTGTGTGGATGCAGTGAGATTGGAATTACTAAAGACTAAATTGTGTGTGTGTGTGTGTGTGTGCGCACCTGTGTGTGGTTATATATAGTAAATTTATATATACATATGTGTGTGTATAATTTCCAGGTTCATGCTATATCACAAACTAAGCTAAGTGTTGAAAGGCTGTTTTGCTATGTAGAAATCCTTGCTATAATGAATTAATAAGATTGCTGTGCAATCAACATATTAATTGTATGTAAATGGTGTTTTTTTAAATGCTTTAAAACAATTTATTCCCCTGAGCATTTTAAATAGGCCCCCTGGAAAGTTGTTTATGTAGTCATTTACTTGGCGAACTTCTCTCTCCTGGAGGTTTCCTTCAACCCACAAATGAACACTTGAGAAAAACTTGTTGTCCCTCTTCTTCTTTCTCTCAAGGTCCCAGGAGCTAATGTCCTGAGTGTTGGGACTTGGGATCCACCAGAGCGATCCTGAAATTTGTTCTTTGTCTCAAATGTCTCTTGTCTCTTCTGCCAATTAATGCCTATCTTGTCGAGGTCTGGGTAAGGTGAAAACATCAATGACTATCAGAGACAAAAGAGAATCGATCAACCCACTAACAACTGCTCACTCTCCCTGCCGTGTCCCTACCTTGGCGTAGGAGACTGCTCCAGCTCGACATCCCGCACGTTCCCAAAACAACCATCATCATTATGCCACAAGTCGCTTAGGACATTGCTCCAGGAACTCCAGAACCTACCCATCAAAACAATAAATAAGAAAAATACAGCACCAAAATAAGATGTTTAATAAAGAAAATATACTTGTTTAAGACATGAAAAGAACCACGGTTTGGTTTGGTTTGGTTTGGTTTGGTTTGGTTTCGTTTCGTTTGTGGCTCCAAACCAATTAATCCAATTTCCAAATTAACCCATGTTCCCAAGGACCTTTGTGATAAGTAAAGTTTCTGCAAATGAGACCTGATCTGAGGCAAGCCTGTTGTCCATCTAGAATTTTCCCACAAGCTCCACAGAAGTATAATTCTATTTATTTTCTTGAGATACATAGATCTCTCAGTATAGAAGAACTATGCAGGGCTCTGTCTGCGAAGTGTGTTTAGAATTCAGCTCCTCTCACCTGGAATATTTCAAGGTAAGTCCTCAGAAAGTAGTCTTGAATCTTTCATCCCTTTCCCCTTTCCCACTTACTTTCTCCAAGTTCACAAGAAGCAGAAGCTCGAGGCTTGAGGGACAATTAATGAAGCTACTACACATCATGACTTTGGGCCAGTTACCTTGGTGACAAAGGTGGCATTTGTGGGGGGGGGGAATCCAGCACTCCTACAGGCTGGAGGCCATTCTTAGGGAGTCCAAGATAAACACTAGAAACCTGTAACCTGTTACTGGGACTGAACTCAGCTTCATGAGGTTTGAAAAGGCTTCTGTCACCCGGTTTCGCCATGGCAGCAGGTCTGTGGAAGGCCTGGTCCTTGCACTGGTCAAATACAAGTTTGCTCCATGCCCACACAGGGCATCACAGTTCTGGGGCTCTCTTGCCCTCAGGCTTCCAAGGAGGTTTGGCCAATGAGAGGCCCTGGCAGAAGATTCGGGGGCAGAAAGAGGGAAGAAGCCAGGGCATTTGTTCCCCTCTTGCTCTGCTTCCTGTGGCCTCCCTAGCAGCAGCTGTGGCTTTTCTGTGGCTCCAGGGTCCCTCCCTTCATGCTCCCACATGGCATATGGACCTATCTTCCAGGTTCCAATAACACCATTTCCTCCCTTTAGCCTTCCAGCCCAAAGGGTAGTAACTGCTTCCTGCTATCATGAATCTCTGGATTGCCTCACCTGTGTGGCTTCTTAGCACATCCATCATCTGTGTAACCAGTTTCCTACATTTGATCCCCTCAGTTGAAAGACCTAATATGGTTTCTGCAGTAGCTATCACTCTCTTTCTTCTTCTGCCTAATTTAACACACACTATCTATGATTTCTCCCACAGCCAAATTTATTGCATTGAGTTCATAAGAACAGTGAGAATTTAGGAAATGGAGGGATAGTGAGACAGAAGGAGGAAGGCAGGAAGGGAGGAATGACTGATAGTAAGTGAGCAATTACCTTGTTAAATATATATGCCTTATTTCATTTAATCTTCACAACAACCTTATGAGTTTGGTACTTTTATTATCCTCATTATACAGATGAGGAAATTTAGAAATTCAGCAATTGGTCCAAGAGCACACAGCTAGGAAGTGGGGTTCTGAAGTTCAAACCTAGGAAGAATCCAGGGAAGCCTCTAGGAGCTCAGCCCCATAACCCGTCAGATGACCCATCTCTACTAAGAACCCTAGGAGGGAATTGGGAGGCACTGAGTTGGCTTCTACAAAGATTGCATTTTAGGCCTGAACTGAACTTAGGGCTCTGCGTGGCTCCAAAGGGGAATTCTCCACAGGTGGGGTGAGGCCAACTTTGTATTGTTCAGTTCAGGAAATTTTAAACAGTAATGAGCTGAGGGTCTTTCTGCTTTCCTTCTGGAGTATGTGTAGGTGAGAAGATGATAGGCACCAGCTTCCACTCTCAACACAATCACCACAGCTGGCCATGACCAAACCCTGGAAAGGAATGTGGCAGTTGCTCCAGATTTCCCAAAGCACCTAGGCCAGGGTGTTGAGGAGAAGGTGGGCCCACTCCGGCCCACTGTGAGACTCCATCCTCAGGTCCCCAGGCCTTCCCACACTAACAGCAATGGCTGTGTCTTCCAGCTGGGCAGGTGAGTGAGAGAAGGTAGTTGCATCAACCTTGGTATCTTGACTCCCACTCCTCCCTGGCTGCTCTATGCCCAAAGCACAAGATTTGCAAAGACAAAGATGTCAAGAACATTTGAAAACAGGACCAAAGGAGAGGCCAAAGCTGAATACAAAACAACGACATTGTGGGAGAAATATTTGGAACCTCTACAGAGGAAATATTTGAGAGTGAAGTCCCTCTAGTTTACCAATAGGTCACCAACTAGCCACCTAATACTTTTGGTTAAAGCATCTGGGGGTAGCCTGTTATCCCCACTGACCAGTCAGAAAGGAAGCAGGCTGGGGCGGCATCCTAAAGCACCCCCTTCCAAACCTTCCATTAACCTTCTCATTGCTGGTTTAGGAGTTTCCTGATAGCAGGGCCCTTGGGGTGTTGGGGCTGTTTACTAAGGAGTACAGAGGGATTTTGATATTTTAAAGATTAGTAGGGAGTCACTGAAGTAGGCCAGCTAAGTGCCTGCCACCCAGGAGGAGGCCTCCTGGTGAGAAGCTGCAGGAACAGGTGACTGCTCTGTAAGGCAGGTATCTTCAGATCCCCAGAAAGGAACCCACATGAATGAGGATCTTTCCTGAGCAGATACACTTTGCCACCACCATTGCAGGCAGACACACTGTGGCCTGTAAGGCTGGCACAGAGATGTCTCGTCACACCTCCACCCCAAAGGGAAAACAGTGATTCGCTCTAAGCTTCCCAGATTCTGTCTCTGTTTGTCTCTGGCCCAGTGCCTGGTCTCTGAGGCCAGCGTTTGTGAGCAGAAGGAGGAGGCCAAGGCCCCTACTGTCTATTCTCTGCAAAAAGCTAAGTGGCTTCGGTGAGGTGGGGGTGAGAGGGAGGTGCATGCAGCTGGGAGGAAGACCTTGACCTCTGGAACCTTAAGCCGCCAGCTGACAGCAGACAGCAAGGGGGGCCCTTGGGAATGGCGTTTTTATTGAGGGAAATTTGTCTTCATTTGAGGCAGCCTACATCTCATCACACAGGTGTGCCTCAAGGCCTGAGACTCCCTGACCCCTACCCTGTCTATGCCTGCACTGGCCAGTATGCTGGTTTGAAGGGGAAGTGGCCTCTTAAAGCTCCTTAGAGCTAGGGTGACAGATGTCAGGGAAGAGTAACAGGAAACTCTGGCAGCACCCCCAGTAGGCTCCTAGCTCCTCCCCTGGAGAGAAGACCTAGGGCAGGGTGGGCACCTCACACACTCGATCCCCAAAACTTGAGTCTACCTGGACCAGCGATTCTGGAAGTTCAAAACTCGTACTTGGCATAATAATCATAGATTTAGATAATAATATATATTTTTTTACCTATGGTTTTCAGAATGCCAACTAAAGAAACTGAACCTCATAATCTTTGTAGCTAGTCAGGAGGTCCCCAGACCTTCTGTTTTCTCTCTCTTGAAAAGAGATTAATGGGAAGGACTCCAAGTGGGTTTTAGAATCTGAAAATATCAGAGTGGAAGTTTTTGATGGCTTTTTATTTTCCTGAAAAAGTTAGGATATTTAAAATGTCGGAAGACCATAAACTATATATGTTCTAGACGCTGCCACTAATCTGCGGAGTTCTGAATACATCATTTCATCTCCCGATGCTTCATGTTTCCAAATATTTTTTTAATCGCCTGATCATCAAAAGAGATGGTCGGAAGTGGGGCTACCAAGGCGTGGGCGCTGACTCTAACTGACCCTTGACCCAGGTTCCCAACTCAGTTTTGCCTGGGAACGGCTTGGGACCCTAAGGGACGGTGGAGGTTGTTGATGGGGTACGCATGGAAAGCCTACGTTAACAGCACCGTGCTAAGCACAACCCTACAGCATGTTTAGGGAGCTGGGGAGAGAGCACGAGGCACGTGGCGCCCTCACTCCAGCACTTTGAAAACGTACGGTGGTGCGGGGCGAGAGGCTGGCGCCGGAGGGGCAACCAGGGATCCGACGCGCGTTGATGTCGTTGTATTAAAAAAGCAAGTTCGAAGGGAGCGAGCGGCGTCTGACCTTGGCTCTCAGGCCCGGCGCACTGCCGCGCTCGCCTCCCCCGCTCACAAGGTTCATTTCCATTTGGAGCGCGGCGCGTCCCAGTTGCCCTTATCTCGCCGCCGCCGCCGCCGCCGCCGCCGCCGCCGCCGCCGCCGCAGCGGCTTTGCAGGCATGGGCGCCCGGGGCTCCCTCCTTCCTTTCCCCTCCCCCCGCCCATCCGCCGCCCGCGCCTTTGTCTGGGCAGGCGGCGCGCTAGGAGCCAGCAGGGCGGGTAATTGGCGGCCGGAGAAGCGAACCGGCCAGCCCAGCCTCCACTAATGAGCGGGCGGAGCCGCGGGGAGGGCGCGTCGGGATCCGGGCACTCAGCCAGGGAGGGGGTTTCTGTGGCCGCGCGCACCCTTGGATAGCCATCCGGGTCCCGACTGTCCCCTCCCTGGGTGTGGCTGGCACCAGCGCCGCGAGGGACATCTCCCCTTCCCTTATGCGGTCCCCAGCGCGCTCCAATTACCCTGCGGCCGTGCCAAGGCCTCCGGCTGCCCCCGGGCCGCCCCAACCCCCCGCCAGCTCCGCGTCCCCGGAGAAGTGCCAGGAACGGAACGCGCAGAGATTGAGAGGGGGCTCCCTGGGGGCTTTGCCGCTCTGCATGGGGATCTTGGCGGCCCTCCGGCGGGGGCACTGCGGGGAGAGCATGCCCCAGGGGGCCAATGCCAGAGGGCTTTCTTTAGGGAAGCCCCCAGGCAGCAGCAAAACCTGCTCTCGCATAGATGGTGATAAAATCCACCCTCATTTCTAAATTAATTATACTGAATTCGCGGTGCTCGGCTGGCCTAGGATGGCTGGCCAGGGCTACAGAGGCCTTGGATTGTCTGTACGGTAGTGCGCTTTGGTCCCTCGCTGGGGAGGGGAAGATCATGTGTTGGTGACTACCGGAAGACCCCTCTCCAAGCCTGAGTGTGCTGGAAGTGACAGAGGCCAGTGGAGCTTTGAGGGTAGAGATGGGGGTAATAGGAGACTTCAGGGAAGCCTTTCTCCAGGCCAGCCCTCCCACTCTGGGAAGCCCACCCTGCTGCCACCACTTGATCCAAGGCCCCCTGACCCAGGAACAGGCTCCTGCCTGTGGTCTAGTCCCCAGCTGTCAGGAATCAGATTCCATAGCAAACTGGCCCTTGACCTTATGCTCAATTTCCGCTCATCACCCCTGAAACCCTCTGCATTTCCACTCTGGTCCCTGGCTGTGTTACTGGTTCTTGAAGTCATTGATGCTTCGAGTTAATTTCATGGCTGCCCTTTCAGATGGGGCTTCTCAGACTTGGAGGCTGAGTCTATACCTGTGGAAGGGTGGGCCCATGACTTGGGAACTTGAGGGCCTGTGGGAGAACCCCATACTGGCCCTAGCATAGCCTTAGGGAACCACAAGCAAGTTAGGACAGTTCCAGGGGATGAGTTTCCCAATGACCTCCAGAGTCACTTGACTTAAGGGGACTGCCACCTACTAGGGGAAGAGAAGATGTCGTCTTCCAAAAACTCCTCACCTAGAAACCCCACCCTTTTCTCCTTTTCTGCTGGACTCCGGGACAGTGGCAACCTAGGAGCAACCCACCCACAACAAGCTTTCCTTCCTTTTTATTTATGTTTTTATTCAGATATAACACATGCAGTGAAGAACACACATCTGAAGTGCACAGCTAAATTTCACATATGTATATGCTTGCATAATCACCACTCAGGACAAGATATAGAACACTTCCAGCAGCCCAGAAGATTCCTTCATGCCTCCTCTTAGTCAACATCCCCCAACTATAGTGACCTCCATCAGCACAGATTAGTTTTGCCTATTTTTACAAAGGAATCATGCAGCATGTGCTCTTTTGTGTATGGCTTATTTCACTCATTGTCTGCCAGATTCATCTAGGCTGTTGCATGAAACAGGGGTTCATCCTTTTTAATTATTGAGTGGCATTCCATCGAATGAAGATATTACAACTTATTTATTCATTTGCCTATTGACAGACATTTGAATTGTCTCCACCTTGGGGCTGTTCTGAATACTGTGGTTATGAACATTCTTAGATATGCCTTTGAGTGGCCATGAAGACCCATTTCTGTTGGATATACACCCAGGAGTGGAAGTGCTGGGTCATAGGTAGGCATATGTTTAACTTTATTGCCAGTTTTTCCAAAGTAGTTGTACCCAGTTAGCTTTTTAAAGCTGCCATCAAGGTACAAATACTGTTCAGAAAAGTTGCAGACACTGTATAATAACGACAGCAGACTTAAATGGAGCTCTTAAAATGTGCTAGGTACTGTTCTAAGGGATTCGCATGTAATTAACATGTACTGGCATGCATTTATACACAAATGTTCTCATGGCGCCTGATTTCATCTTAGAATGAGAATGAGATCTCAAGGGCTAGGTTATACTGATCTTCGCATTGCCTACCCCAATTGGGATCGAAATACAATATTCTGTGTTTATGGAATGAATTGTCTCCATTTTACAGATGAGGAAACCCAAACCCAGAGAGGTGATAACTTGCTGAAGATTCCAGGGCTAGTGTGTGGCCTTGCTGGCGTTCTTATGAATGTAAGCCTAGCTCCTTTAATTAGCTTCTTCTTACACTCCAGATTGATACCTCAGCACTCCAGCGCTTCAATCCTTTGAGATTCTTTAATTTTTTTTTCCGTTCTATTCTTGTGTAACAAACAACTCTAACACTTAGTGACTTAAAACAAGTTATTATTGTCTCTTGGGTTCTATAAGCTGACTGTACTCAGCTAAATGGTTCTCATTTAGGATCTCTCAAGCAGTTGCAGCTGCACTCATCTGCGTGCTGGACCGGGCTGGATGTCCAAAATGGTGCACACATGGCTGGTGTTTGATGCTGGCTATCAGCCAACAGCTTAGCTCAGGCTGTCAAGTGGAGTACCTTCATATGGCTTGGGCTTCCCACAGCATGGCGGCTAGGTTCTAAGCGGAATTTCCCAAGAGCAAGAGTCTCAAGAAGCAGCAAGGGGAAGCCACCAGGCCAATTAAGGGGCTATACCAGGAACTGGTATATATCTATACACCTCCAGCATATTTTGCTAGTCAAAGGAATCACAGGGTCTCACCAGATTCAAAGGGATGGAGACATAAAGTTGATGGATGAGTGGCAGGTCACATGGCAGAAGATCATGTGAGAACGAAAGCTACCATTGTGGCCATCTTCGTAAAGTACATATCTTCCCTGTCCACTCATTTTGCTTCTCAGCTATAGGCTCAGGAAGGCCAAAAACACCCCTCCACCTCTTTGGTTCTTGAAGATTCAAGGTTCCCAGGACTCATTCTATTTCAGGTCAAAACTGCTGAACTGAATCATCTCAACACTGGCCTCTTAGCATGCTCCAGTTGTGCCTACCTGGCGTCATGCCCTGAGCCAGCTCACCATTCCCTGAGCGTACAGCTACTCTGGGTCCCTGCCCACACATATCAGTTCCTCTTCAAGTTCTGAGCACTGACACCAGTCTGGAATGTCCCAACATAAACCTTGACATCTTGGCTCCCCAGCCCCAGCTGCCGCCTATCCACACTCTCCCCTCTCACAATCATCTCTTCTCAGACAAGTAGAGAAGCCACTCAGACCCCTGACCAAACTAAGATTTTCCTACAGCCATCTAAGGTGTTGGAAACGAAGGGTAGTCTCTACCCCTGTGCATTACTCATTTGAAAGAGCACAGACTTTCCAGCTGTAAGACCTGTATTTGAACCCCTGCTCTGCTGCTAACTGGCTGTGTGATCTTAGGCAAGTGGTCAAATGTCCCTGTGACTTGGTGTCCATATCTAAAGAAAGAATGTCATTATTGGGACCAGGTCAGAGGGTTGGTATGAGGATTAAATTATATAAGTATTTGGTAAAGTACGAAAGAGAATAGATACTCCCAGAGCCAAGTCTTCTTTTCTCAGACTCCAAAGCTAATTTTTTAAACTTCTTTCATGTGATTAGTTTTTACATTTGATAAAATTTCACCAAGCAAACATCCACATAATCATTACCCAGATCAAAACAGACATCATCAGCACTGCAGAAGTCACTGCCCCCTCAAATTTCCTACCCACCCTCCAAGACTATCCAGAATTATAACACCCTAAATTAATATCTGGCCCTATTTGTAGCGGCCAACTTTCTTGCACAATTACCAAACAAGATAGTCATCTATCTGGTGTGATTTGAAAGGAACCAGCAAATCCAGCTCCCACTGTGCCTAAATTTCCTCCATTATTGAGGCATTCCTTTGTGTTAATCATTGCTACCACCCATGGTTCTCTTTTAAAATGCAAATCCATCTGTGTTGGGGTAACAGCAATTCCCTAGTCCCATAGAAAAAAATATCTGGTCAACCTTTTCACACTGGCTCCCAGGATATTAGGACTTCCTTAACCAGCAAAAAAATGCAGAAAAGGGGGAAGCATGGACTGAGGAAGATAGACCTTGCCTGCTTCACAATTTTGCCCAAGGCTAGTTTAGACTGTTAGCAAGCTATTTTTAAGCACATTTTAAAATCTGGTGTTTACGGGGATTAGGAATCCATCTTCTCTTCCTACCCTTTCCCCCCAGCCACCATCAACCACAGAAATTCCATCAAGCCACTCAACATATAGAAAGAAAAGTAGGTGGCAATAAAAATGAATCCTGTAGGTTGGCTGGAGTGCAACCCCACTCTGCTCTCCCAATACACCTTTTCTAAGCCAAGCCAAAGAGAGCTTCTGGTAAAATGACGCCATCATATGTCAGTCCTTTGACAAATGAGTCCGATCTGCAGCTGGAGCCTTTGATAAGTCATTTGCAGGCATCTGGGAAACATCCACGCTAGTCTTGGGAATGCATCCTAGCCACATCTCAAATTCACATATTTACATGTTTTTTTTAAAAGCATGCCATACATCTGTGAAGATTTATGGCTTAAAATATTTTTTTCTTTTTTCTGACATTTCACCTTTTCTCCTTATTTTATTTTTTTAGGGAAAAGAAAATATTCACTCCAAGGTTTATTTAGTTCCTGGGTAATAACTGCAGATATTAACAGATAGGCCCATGCATCCAGCATAAAATAATAGAATTTGTTGAGTGCATTAGACATCTAATAATGAGTACCATGGATAGCTGTAGAGCTGAAGAAAGACTTCTCATAGTAAAAGAGAATACATGCCATGAAAAACAAGACATAAAGGACCTTTGTCAAAATGCTCTCTTGTACCTTCAAACATTTGCTCAAGCAAGTCCCTCTACCTGAAAAATTGTCTTGACTTTCTCTCCCATATACTTCCTCCTCATCCAGCAAGATTCAAGTCAACCTCATCTCTTCCAAGAAGCATGCCCGTGCCCTTCTACTGTACTCCCACCTATCACAGCCTTTCCTCATAGTATCCTGGACTTACTCCTGCCAAGGCACTTATCATATAGCATGTAACCATCAACTGTGCTATTGTCCTCTGTGAATTATAAGCTCCTTGAAGGCAGGGCTCATGCCTTCTCCCTTTGCATTCCTGGCACCTAACACTGTCTGCAACTCAGTCTAGTGGATACTGCTGGTGACCACCTGTGCCCCGTAGCCCTGACCACTTCAGTGCAGATCTTTCCAGTTCCAACAGGTACCATCGGCATCTTTGCCCAAGTGTTTTCTCTGGTTTCTGGAGCCTGCTTTGCTGTTCCAGTGGCAGGCCGGGAGTTAATGCCCTTCTCAACAGCCCTCAACTGATGCCTAAAGGGAGCTGGCATACTATCACCCCTCCCTGGATGAAAAAACTGAAGCTAGTGTTCAACATTGGCTTGAAAAGTTCCCTAGTGGTATGAAATTCCAGTTGCCCACAGTGGTAATGGATTTGATAATATGCTCTTCATTGCCTGCCTGCCTTCCCTTCTCAGCCTCACTTGCCCCTCCCCTACCTGTGTTTCCTGGGATCACCTCTCAAATAAACATTCAAATCCTTGTCTAAGGGTCAGCTTCTAGACCACTTAACAGATGCTTAATAAATGATCTTTGAATGGATGAAGAAATGAGTAATAGAATTTTTATAGCATAAATATCAAAAGGAGCTCTCTAGGGCTGGATTTTCTGTAGGGTCTGTATTATCCATTTTAAGTGACTACATTGAGTCAAATTTGTTCTACCCATATCTTGTGTAATTACTAAAACCAACAAAACCATTTTTTCTGTTTTCAAGAGTGTCATTGATTTTCTAGTATATGGTTATTGAAAAAAAAATACTCAATGTGCTCAAATAAATGAGTATTTTCCAAAAAAAAAGTTCTCCTTCACTGTGGACCAAGCAGATAGGCCAAGTGCCAAGGAACTGGGAAGATTGCATAGTGTGGGGCAGAACCCATGACAATCTGGTTTTGATTTGGGTCCCCTGGCCGCCCTGTTTCCCCTTTTCCCTCTTCTGTAATCTGTTACGTTGCAGCTTCAACTGGATTATGGGATTCTATTTAAGTGAGAAGCTGTCAGCCTGCCTGTGCTATCCCTTTCCCAAGGGAGATATCAGCAACTGAGAGTCTGTCCTCACTGCTGTCCCTCAGTCACTTCAGCTAATACAAGGGGCCAGGAAATAAGGAAACAAGTGAAGATCTTGTCGATAGTGCACAGTCTGATTTTACTAATTCCCTTTTTTCCTCAATGATCATCTGCCCATTAGACTCTAGCCTGGTTCTAAAAGACCATTTCCCACCCAGCCTGATGTTTCTGCCACTTATATGATTCGAGGGGGCTTCTTCTGGAAATACTTGAGCTTATTGGAGACAAAGCTGACCACTGACATTCTTTCTACTTCAAAAATTCTTCGAGAATTTTTAAATGTCCAGATTTTTACTTAACTAAAATGTTCTTGCCATTCTTGTCTCCCTGTGTTTCCTGACAGGATTTTAGAATTGAGATTTTCTGTTTGTAGCCTTTTTTGTAGGTAAGAGAGGCCAAATACATACTTAGCCCACAGGTGGTAAAGAAACCCCCAACAAAAAATAGCTAGTATTTATCGAGCCTTATAAGGTACTAAAAGTTAACCCTTACCCAACCCACGGGACACTCTGATTATCTCCATCTGACAGATGTGGAAAGAGAAGCCAAGAGAGATTACAGATCTGTCTCAGAGTCTTTGGCATAGTAAATAACAGTGCAGGGTGCCTGCCACAAGCCCGAGCTCTTAACCATACCACTCAACCAATCCAATAGTTATTGAGCACTCATTATTGCTAGAGGTTGTCGTGTAAACTTAACTTTCTTCTCTTGTTTAATCTTCTATTCAGGATGTCCTATTCAGTAGCATTTGTTTTAATTTTGGGTCCCCCAAAAGGTCACTGTGAGATAAGGATGTGAGTACAAGTCTTTTATTTGAGAAGGGATTCTAGAAGGCACCAGTAGGGGAGTGGGGAAATGAGGCAGAGAAAGGAAAGTAGCTACTAAAGGGTTTGTTATTAATCAAGCTACTACCATTGAGCAACTAGGACTCAGTTCTGCTGATGAGCTTAGGGAGATGTTGTAGAATGTGTGCCTCAATTATCCTGTCTGAAGGGCAAGGAGACTGAGGGATTACCTACTCTCATGGGTCATTGAGGGTTGGCCCCCTGGCCTGCTGCAAACAGACAGAGGAGGCTCCAGGGCCAGAGAAAGCCAAGAGGTGCAGGTGCCAGCAATTGGAAGACTTCGATGACTGTGTACATTGAAGGGTGTGAGGAATATGGCCAAGGTGCCAACTGTGCCTACTACAATATTATTAGCCACATGGTACAGATGAGGAAAAGAAATTTTTTAATACACTGCAAAGATCTTGGTAACTATAGAAGAAGGCCATAATAACTAGAAATCTCAAGACAGCAAGGACAGACAGCACTGTCTCTGCCTTTAAAGGGCTTTCACTTTAAACCACATCAAGATGACCCCCTTCCCTACGATTAGATTTTGAGAGTGTCTTCTGAGTTCCCTTAGGATGTCCCAAGGAAGAGAGAGACAGTAGACAATGTTAACAGAAGAAATAAAAATAACAAAATTTAAAAGAGAAAATTTTTCAGAATGTTTGCTGTAATATGGCAAAACTTTAAATGGAAGAAAATTCCAGACCATGAGGGCAATGTGCTAAATCTTTTGGATTACTCAAAAGCAACAACAAATTCCCTGTGCTGAAAGAGCTATCTCCAAGTTTGATGAGGGAATCCCCTGCTCTCACACCATGTCATGGGCAGGGTCATGAACTCACCTTTGCCCAAGCACAGGAAAGGGGAATTGCCTTAAATGAAAATCCTTCCTGGAACAGGTCTGACTCCCAAAGCTTTGGTGCTCTCAGCAGAATGGTCCAGGAAAACTCCTTTATCTCGAAAGAGAAAAGCCAATTCAGCTAAGGGAATGGTTCCTGAACCATAAAATTTCAAATCATTTCTTTTATGACTCTTAGCAGTGCTGTATTGTCAAGTGTGGTAGGCAGAATAACAGCTCCCAAATACGTCCACAATCTAATCTCCAGACCTGTGAATGTTACCTTATAGGGCAAAAAGGGCTTTGCAGATGTGATTACAGACCTTGAGATGGGGAGATTAACCAGGATTTTCTGGTGGGCTCAATGTAATCACAAGTGTCCTTATAAGTACAAGAGTAGAGCAGGAGAGAGCTCAGCAGCCTGCCATTGCTGGCTTTGAAGATAGAAAGAAGGGACCATGAGCCAAGGGAGGTGTGTGGCCTCTATAAGGTGAAAAAAGCAAGGAAATGAATTCTTCCCTAGGCCACCAACACCTTGACTTTAGCCCAGTGAGACCCATGTCAGACTTCTAACTTTAAGAACTGTGAGAGGATAAGTTTGTATTGTTTTAAGCCACTATGTTTGTGGTAACTTGTTACTGCAGCAACACAAGACCAATACACCAAGGTCCCCAGGGAGCCCCATGCTGGAAAGCTGCTCAAGTCCTCCGTGAGCACTGTGGTGATAGAGTAACCTCACAATTATCTTTTTCAGAAGTACCAGGAAAACTTTCAGAGGGTCCCCACTTCTTGGGATACAGACAACGGTGGTCCCCAGGACATGTCAGGGCTTAAGAGGACTCTCTACCACCTAGGGCTAAACACCACAAGAATTAGAAAACAGTTCCTTTGCAGGGATTTCCTGACCTAAAAACTCTACCCCAGCTGTTTCTCATCATCGTGGGATGGTTTTAATCACACTGAGAATCATAAACCGGTGGAATTACTTAGGAGTACTTGCTAAAGAAGTCCAAGGCTACACTGTCTCTACCCTTAGCTGCTTCATCTCAGGCCTCTTGAGTCAGAATCTCTAAAGGTGAGCTCTGGGAATCTGTGTTTTTTTTTCTTTTTCCCCTCTTTAATTCCCACCCCTTCCGCTCCTGACCTATGGATGTTGCCGTCTCCCCTTAAGAACTGGATCTCCCCTTAAAAACTGGACCTCTGAAGGTGGGGTGTCTCCTCCCACGTGCTGGTGGTGCGCCCCAGGGGTATGGCCCATGGCTCCCCCTGGGGCTCAAACCCAGGACCTTCTACATGTAAAGCAGATGCTAACCACTACACTGTGGAGCCACCCCCTGGGAATCTGTGTTTTTAACAAGCATCTCCAGGGGATTCTGGCACCTGCTTATGGACCAGGATTTAGGAAATACTGTTCTAAACTTCTCAGCTTTCAGAGCCTCCTAGGATACTTCAACCAGCTGAGATTGTGGATTTCAAAACCCTCAAGAGAGATATGCTAATGAAGAAGATTCACCATGAGAACATAAACTTGCAACCTAAGTGGCTTTCACCTTAACAGTCTCTAGCTAGAGCTTGGTCCCAGAGCTGAAAGTCCACCACATCAACAAAGGCCCCTGCATCCAGATTCCATCTCCACCACATTTCCCAGAGCTCTGGCCTCAGCTCTGATGCCTTGCTGCTCCAAGACCTCCATTAACGGAGGAGCGAACTTGAACAATACCCTAAGTGTCGGACACTATTTGTTGACTACTCAACAGCCTCTTTTTCCTTACTACTTGCAAAAGAAGGCTGGTTTTGCTGGCAAGTAGCAACTGAACAGGAAAGGTGTTCCCCCCAACCTTAGAAGACAATTGCTCTAATCCAGTCATAGGATTCCAATCCTCTTTGCCAGTGGTTGGGGAAGAAATGATCTCATGACCCAATTCAAAATAAGAAATCCTAACTGGAAGTCTACTGTGCACTTCCTGACATAAAGGAAAACATTTCAGGAAGTTTTCTTTTCTACCCACTCTCTTCTTTCCTGCCTGGGACACTATTACATAGGGACATAAAGGTTGGTGCTATTGTTGCCATCTCGTGACCATGAAGTGATAGATTTAACAGTTGAAAGAAATGTGCAAAAGATTGCCGAGCAGAAGGATGAAGCCCTTGATAAAAATTATTGGACAGCTTGACTAACCTTGTAAACACCTAGCTCCAGATTTCTTGACATTTATTTAGTTTGTGTTGCTTAGGCCATTGTTAGATAGTTATTCTATATGGCAGTTTTAAAACATATATGCACAACACCCTGCCCCCCCCCCACTTTTTTGACATCACCTCCATCGAGAAGCATGTCTCCTCTTGAATCTGAGCTCTGTAACTACTTGACCAAAAGAATATGGTGGAAGTCTGTGGCAGTTCCCAGCTTTTAAGAAACAGGCCATCTCATTCTTGTCTCTTGGGATACTTGCCCTTAGAACATAGACTTGAGGTTGTGAGGAAATCTGAATAGCCTGTACAGAGGCCCACATGAATAGGAAACAGGAGCCCTGGTCTCCAGGCTTTCTGAGCTCCAGCTGACAGTCAGCATTAACTTACCAGCCATTTGAGTGAGCCATCTTGAAAGTGGATCATCCAGTTCCAAGCAAAGCAGCCCCAACTGATGCCATGGGGAGAAGAGACAAGCTTTCCCCACCAAGCTCTGCTCAAATTGCAAATTATGAGATAAACAAATGATTATTATTATTTTGAGCCACCAAGTTTTGGTGTGATTTTTTATATATTATTGGGTTATAGGAACACTCTGTCACTTGCAGCTGAACTACATTCAGATTGGTTCAGAGCCATCTTATAAACCAGAGGTCTGCAAGCTTTCTCTTATAAAGGTTCATATAGTATTTTTGGCTTTGCAGGTCATACAGCTTCTGTTGCAACGACTCAACTCTCTCATTGCAATGTGAAAGCAGTCATAGACAATAAGTAAAAAGATGGGTGTGGCCATGCTCCAATAAACTGTAACTTACAAAAACAACTGGTAAGCATGATTTGACCCTTGGGCCATAGTTTTCTGGTCTCTACTGTAGATCAAGGCTACATATTATAACTCTTCCCAAGCCTGACTCCTTCTATTAGTCCTTGCCCTCGTTCTCATGCCATCCATGAAGAGACCACTGTCATCATCCATCATATTTTAACCAACAAGCAAGGAAGTTGAAAAACTCAATTTTCCACTGTGCATTGAACCTGGGGCCTGGCCAAAAAACCTTCCAAAAGCCTGTGGTTTCTCCCAGGGAGCCCAGACATCAAAACCATAAAGACTCTTCCCCAGGCAAATCGTTACCCCCACTTGACACTCTATTTAATGGAAAGCCTTTCCCAGAAATAAGTATATTAAAATAAGCTTTGCATATTTTACATTAACTAAAATTTGATGCAAATTGATAATAAATTACCTCCCCCTACTCATTCATTTGGGAATCACATAAACTAGTTTACAGTTATGTATTATTACATTTCACATTAATATAGCCATAGGAAGCTAGGCTTTGGAGAAATTTTCTTCCTACCAAACCATCAGAAATCAAGGAGGTAAAAGTGAGATTTGGTGGGCTATCTGACTCTCTTAATGTGCTGGCCACTCAGAGTTGTGAAAAGTAAGGCATTAGTGCACCACTGCTCGAGGCCCAAGTAATTCATCAAATAGTCACCATTTCTCTTATTTATCTGGCATAATTTTTCCCACTTTAGGATCTTATAGTCTTCTTTTCTTCCTTCTTCCTTTTTTACCTTCTTTCCTTCTTTCTTTCCTTTCATTCTTCCATTAACCTCTACATGAGTACTTTCAGGACCAGTAGCAATGCACTGCCTCCAGATGGCAATAACTAAATTAGATAATGAAAAAGATTGACTATCTAATGGAGGTAAGACAACTAGATAGAGGTGCAAATTGGCTAAAGGTATTCAAGGGTTCATTTCTAAATACACCCTTGCATCTAAAATATAAGTTCAATGGAGACTTCTGTTTAAAGATGGTGGACTGAACACACACATTTATCTCTGCTTCCTCTTGAAATCACTAAACAATAGGAAATAATTTTTTTAAAGACAAACCTACAAAGGCAGAAATAATGAGAAATAAATTTTATAAAGCCACTGAATGGGAACTAACTAACTTACCAAACTTGAAAAAGTAAATACTAAACAGGCAGTGGGATGAGGGAGAGCCTAGAACCTCATGTGTACCATAGAACCTTTCCAGAAATAGGTGACACCAGATGCCTCTAGAAATAAAGGTAAACATGGCTCTGAAAATAGAAGAATTGGTTAAAAGTCTGTTTAGAAGATCACTGTAGGTTCCCCACTCTACTTTTTACAGTCAGACCACTGATGTTTCCATAGAATGCATAGCCCCTAAAAATCATAAAAATGAAGTTCTCTAGACAGGAAATTTCTAGGTAGATTAGAGTTGAAGCTGTGGGGACCATCTGGAAAAGAGGTTAAGTGCAGTCAACATTCTGAATATCAGGGAGACCTGTTCTCTTCCTCATTAACTTTCAGAATGGTGATAGGCAGACTCTCCACCCACAAGTTAGGAAACTGTTGTATCTTACTCTGAGGATTATGGCCAGCCCAAGAAGAAAATACTGAGACCCACTCTTAAACATGAACTGATAGCCAAGGGTCAGCAAATACTTGCTGGAGGTCTCTGATTTGAAAGAGAGATGTCAAAGTCAATCATTAAAGCCTTGGCAGGATCAAACACTATGCAGAGTAAAGAAACCTGGAAACAAAAATTATTGTTAATATTGTCAGAGAAATAATACAGGGATAATAGCAAAAATTTATTAAAGGTTTGTTATATATAAATACTATTCTAAGCACGTTATATGAATTAACTCATTTAATGTTTGCACTGACCCTCTAAGGTAGGTATAATTATTGTTCCCATTTTAAAGATGAGAAAACCAAGGCCCAAAGAGAATAATGTCTTTACCTATGTTGATGCAATTACTAGGTTACTCAAGTAATCTGGCCTCAGAGTCTGCACTCTAACTATCAAACAATTTTACACTCCTGAAGCAAGAACAAGATAACATTAAAAGGAATATTTGGAAAACCCCAAAATAAAACTCTTAAGAATTGAAAATACTATAGAATAAATTAAAAAGTCAATGGGACTATTGATGGATAAACATGAAGAAAGTTTCCAAAAAGTAGAGTAAACAAGACAGAGATGTAAATTAAGAGAGAAGCAATAAGAAAGTTAAAGAATCAGTCCAGGAGGTCCAACATATGAATAATAACCTTTCCAGAAAAAGAGAAGAGAAAACAAAGGAGATGATATCATCAAAGAAAAAGATTCAAGAAAATTTCTTAGAACTGAAAAATATAAATTTCCAGATTTAAAGGGGTTCCTAAGTGTCTAACCTAATAGAAATGGATATGCATGAAGGCACACCATTGTGAAATTTTAGAACTCAAAACAAAGAGAAGGCCCAAAAGGCTTCCGAAAAGAAAAAACATGGATTGTATTAAAAAGTTGAAGAGCCAGAATTCTGTTGGATTTCTCAATAGCAACTCAAAGCTAAAAGATGATGGAGAAATGCCTTCAAAATGGTAAAAGTAAATGATTTCCAGCTCAGCACACTATACTCAAAAGAAAATATATAAAGCAAATATGAGAAAGTATAGACATTTACAACCATGAAGATCCTTTAAAATTTACATTCTATGTACCCTTTCTCAAGAAGCTAATAGAGGATGTGCTCCACCAAAACAAGAGAGTAAACCAAGAAAGAGAAAGACATGGGATCTAAGAAATAAGAAATTTAATATCTAAATCTGAGCAAAGATTAAAGAAATAGAGAAACCAACCAAGAGGCAGAGAAGCAGCAAGATCATATTGCAAAAGAGTGTGTGTTCAGGGAGGAATTATTGCAGCTATCTTTGCAAATAATCTACCACTGTAAGAAAGTGAGAAAATATAATACTATATTACATCGATCAACTATGAATGTTGTTTACATAGTCATAATAATGTGAATGCTTAGTATTGATCTAACCTAAACTACATTTTCGAGAGAGAAACAATGAAGAGTGAGTATAGGTGATGGTGCTGAAAGAGAACTAAATGCTCATTTTCAATCCTAAGACATCAGTAGGAATTAAAAGATAATGCCTAAAACTAAAAATCACGAAGTAGCAGTATAAGTGTGCTAAGAGTTACAAAGGAAAATACCCAAAGAAATAGCCAAAGGTGGTTAAAGGGCAGAGTAAGGTTTTCAGAGACTTCTGTTTGTTTGTTCATAAAAAGCATGTAGAACTCTTTCACTGTTTAATATATATATATATATAAAATACACACACACATATATTTTTTATGACAAAAATAAAAACCAGTATTTTGAAAGGAAGGTATAATAGTTCTGTGATGTAACAATATAATCTCTCATTGACAACCCAAAGCCAGTGCTAAAAGTTGTGTTTTTCCCTCACTAATAAACAAGTAAAAGTAACTTAAAAGGTAACATTTATACAAATACATGTAGATAAAATGAAAAGGCCTCAAACAGAAGTGAAGACTATAAGCTACATAGCCTGGAGGCTGAAGAAAGGCCACATAATGTTAATGAGTGTTTGCCTGATAGTTATAAAGGTAATTTATACCCAGAATATTCCCACCCATGTGAGAGAATGACCCTCCATTTTACTACATGTTGTATTAACGTCAATCACTATACGTTTGAGAACTTTATATATAATGGATAATAATGTTGGAACTTTGCAAACCCTTCTTCTTGGGGGAGCTACACAAAATTCTTTAAGAGAATGGAGCAAAGCAACTGAGGCCTGCAGGGCCAAGCTCTTATTGGGTTCAACAATTGGGTTAAGCAATTCAGCTATGCAAATAAGACCAGAAGCTGGCTCACTCCCAGGCTGAAAACAGGAAATGCCCCGGGGAGTGGGGCCATTTGAAATGGGAAAGTGGGGTCTGGATCTGTTTAAGAAGGAGGTTCAGTAGACAGGGGACTTATTCCTGGACCGTGATACTGTGCCAAGGAAAGACAGCCATGTGGATAAATTGGGGGATTTTGGCCAAGTCACCTAGTTACTTATATCTTGGTGGTTGCTTTTTAAATTTGGACACACTAGTTAATTAACTCGGGGGGGAATTTTTTTTATAATGTATATGTATAACGAATCATCACATTGTATACTTTAAATACCTTATAAGCTTATTTGTCAATTATATCTCAGTAAACATGAAAAATAATATAAAATAGAACATACTAATCATGTACACATGGAATTATTGTGACATTAGAAAAATCTATATATTATATATTCACTTTTGAAATTTTCTGTTTCCCCTTGTGGTAAATTAAATTATTAGACTGAATTCTTCCCTTTTACCTTCACACTATTTGTCATGTAACTTTGCAATCCATTCTTCCCCTAACTTGACTTTGGGCATGACAATATGACTTGCTTTGGTCAATGGAATATAACTGGGAATAACTGTATTGGTTCTGAGCCTAGACCTTAAGAAGCCTCACTTGTGTCTGCTTGCCTCCTTGTGCCTCTGTCATTACCATTGGAAGAATGTGCCCCCAAATCTCTCACTGGTCCAAGGAACATGAATAACATGTAGAGTAAATCTAAACACAATTTACAGATATTGCTTAGCCCAGCTGATCCAGTCTAGATTAACAAAGGCACAACAGCCATCTCACATATGTGAGAGAAATAAATGCTTATGATCATGCCACTGAGACTGTGTGGTTGTTTCTTATACATCAAGAGCTAACTGATACATGTAACCAAGCCAAGAGACTATAAAGACAAAAAGACTAGGAACTGGAAGGGAAGAAATACAGGCAACTCACCTATCAGCAGTGACTATCCAGAAAGCACCTAGAGTGATATGGTCTTAGAATAAAGAGATGCTTGTGCTGAGAAGCTCAGAGTATCCTACTAGAATCCTGGAGATAGGGAATTCTTATTTCATAAGCAGATAGTTTTATAACTTTTTTAATATTAATATTTTAGGATTTCTTTTTTCCTTAGCTTTTGTGCCTGCCTGCTAGCTTTGCCAAGGGCCAAAAGAAAAAGATCTGTGCCCACAATAAGCCTGGGAAAAAAGAGGAATAGTGAACTTCTGGAGTCCAGGCACCATAATGGAAATGAATATAATATAAAAGCATTGCTGGGAAAAGGCAGAAATTGAAGGAGAGAAAATCAGGCAACACAGGTGGCTCTTCTTGCCTAGAGTTGTTTTTCCTAAAGTCTTCTTTCATCCATTAGAGTACTCAGCACTGGGTTAAGTTTAAGCATGTAATTCTTGTATGCAATCAAAATTTACTTGGGTTTGAAATGAAGGCATAATTCAAAGTTGTTCCACTACACCCTGAACTCCCTGAGTGCAAGAACACCTTACTCTTCTATGCATCTCCAATGGCTTGCACAGTGCCTGGCGCATGTTACATGGATGGATGGATGGATGGATGGATGGATGGATGGATGGATGGAAAGACAGCTGGCTAGCTAAATAGTCACTTATTAGAATTTGTGGAAGTATAAGCCTCTACAGAATAGAGGCATTTTTGCTTGGGGATAATCCTATTGAATAAGGACTTCATCTAAAGTTCTTTAAATTATTGTGTATACTGCTAAGTGCTCAAATATCTTTAATATCATTGCTATCATTTAATAAAATTTTGGAGCTTCCTCCATTATCTATTAACTAACAGAACTCATTTTTTAAAAGTGACATCTAGGACCTTATGGTATAATGGAATGTTAATTCAGTCTTTAAATTGCAACTCTATTTATACCTTTGGTTATATGTCATTTCTCAGTCTCATTAATTTCTTTTTTTGTAGTCTAAAAGCTAAGGTGTTGATTGGTGCAGGCATGTTACAGTTGAGGTTACAGTTGAGGACCAGGTGAACCAGATGATTTCAGAAAACAGCTTCTCTGCACCATAATGACAGAGTACATTGGAGCCCCAGCTAGCTCTTTCTCAGATTGGAGCCACTGGTCATGAAGAGGACATGGTGGCCAGAAAACTCACACATTGAGCGCATCCAGGTGAAGTTGACTGCCCACAGCATCGCAGATCAGGGGCAGAATGTTTTCCCAAACACCAGCTTCCTCTGAATATCACCTCTTACTGACCTACTCCCTATCTCTCTGATGCCTACAATTTCCCTTACCACCATCTTAATCCTGCCTCCAGGCTCTGAACACCCTCACTTGCTTGATGACACTCCTGTCTGTCACCTGCCCTCCCTGGCTCTCCTTTCCCATCTCAGTCCTTAACCTCAGTACCTGCCCCACCCCATGAATCTCCTCCCTGGCCCAGGGTCTCCCACTGGCAGCATTGAGAGTGGAATTTTCAGGAGTTGTTTATGGCAGTATCATTAACGTGTCTGTGAAGATTACCTACAAATGTCGAGGCATTTATTTCTGTTCATTGATTTCAATTTGCTGTAGTCATTTCCTGGGCTCCCATTGGCCCACACACTCAGACCCTTCTTCAAGGTATTGCTGAGAGGAGCTCAGAGTTCCTGGGGTAGCCAGTCCTTTATCACAGGGCCCAACTCAGAGTTCCACGAAAGCAACATCTATATGTGGGCCAGTGTCACATAAATGGAAAAACATTTTGAAGCCACAGGCTTCTCTTGAATTAAATATTTATTCATTTCCTGCCTCTTACTCTGTCCACAGAGAATCCAGCTCAAACTAAATAATAAAGGAGGTCAGGTTTATGATTGCACAAAAATACTTACCCTGAAATTATAGGAATATTGGGTCTTACAATTAATGCCAGGACTGTGGAACTTGAGAAAGCCCAAAGAAAAGCAACAGAAATGATGAAGGGGCAGAAAGATAAAGCTGGCAGAAAAAGCTAGAGAGCTGGGCTTGCTTTAAATGGAAAAGACCTTGAGGATGCTTTAATTATAGTCTTCAATGTATTCTGATGCTAGAAAATGGCAGCGTAGGATCTCCGGTTCCACTGGGGACACATTAACTTCTATCACCAGGTCAGCCACCTCTGTGTTCAAACTTTTTTTTATCTCGATTTCTTATTAACAAAAACATATTGAGCACTCACTCAATAATTGAGTTAAAATTATTTAAGGTTAACTTATATCACTGTCCTAATATTATCTTCATGATAAAATATGCACAAAAATAGAAAGTATTAAAAGGTGTGGTCAGTACAACTTTAAATGAACATATTAAGCTGTTCATCCCACTTGTCAGCAGATCACCTCACCATCACATCCACTTTAGCTTCCATGGTCTAGACTGAAAATATGCCCAGCCACAAGGCCTTCATGAGGATGGGAACGTTGTCACATCTCTTATCCAGAATGGAGACAGTTTTGGACCAAGATCCCAGAAGCACACCTTGAGATGAGGATTTATGTGCAAGTGACTGATTAAGAACCAGCTCCCAGGGGAGGTCAGAGAGGAAGTGGGGAAGAAAGACAAGAGGGTGGATGGTGTTGAGTAAGGTACAACTTCAGCCAAGGTCCCTGCAGAGGGTACCTTGTCTTTCACACTCCCCCACTGTAGTCATTGGTTAAGATAGGTCTCTAGGCTGGGGGAGCAGGTGGTGATACATGCTCCAGGACTCCTCCAGCTTTCTGGGTAGGCAGGTTGGCTATGGTAGCCTGAGGGCAATGCTCCAAAAAAGAGCCCTCAGTGCTGACTGGAGAAAGCACACTGCAGCAGTGAGAAGATGTGAAAAAAATGGTAAAACTGTGTGCAAGGAGATCTGGGGAATACTGACATTGTGCACTATGGTAACAAATTCATGTCATACGCTCAATGTTCTCTGACCAACAGACTGAACTGTGCAACATGTGCTCCCAAGTCAGACTCATGCTCTTGTGAGGGAATTCTGGAAATTCTCTTTGGATGAGGCTGAGAGGGACCGGGTGTCCTGATTCCCTGCCCAGCTCTGGATTGAGGAGGAGATTCTTTATGACCTGCAGAGATTGAAACCAAGACCTCAAGAGATTAAAACCACGAAGTCTCCTTTGTAAAACACCAACAACCCCAAAGTACTTGCCAAGAGGTGGTTATCTGGCAAGCTGGAGCAGAGCCTGCACTTTCAAGAAGCATTGCTACAGGCTTGGATAACCAATGGGGACCTGCCATTCCTGGAAATTTGGGCCAAGGACCAAATGCCCCAACTGCCAGCTCATCCTGTGGTCATGTGACCTTGGGTAGAGATTGGCTTCTCTCCGTGTGAACACCTCTGCATCTGTTTAAATGGAAAGGGCTGTTCTTGCTTCCTGCCTAATCCACATATAAATATTTTGCTTCTGGGAAACTCAGGAACCCGTAAGAGAAGGGAAATGACAAGTACCTGCAGCTTTATCATTGTGGCCTGGATGGGCAGGCAGCCACAGCACAGCTACTTGTTATATGTTTCTGGCTGTGCTCTGAGAGCTCAGAACTTGTTGTGTGGCCATGTTCACAGAATCGAACAGACATGGCTCCCCGCTATGACGTTATCACCCTCTACTCGCTGGATATTCCTATTGCTGGTATATTACTATTAATTTTTTGCTATTCTTGCAGCTTTCTATAAGGAACAACTCTATTTCATTATCTGAAATGCTGTGAAGTTAAAAGTGCGTGGGTCTCGATCTAAGGCCACTGGATTTCTGACTCACCAGACAATGATAAAATTTATGTATTTTTGCTCCACCCACCTTTTAGATGGTGCTTATGTGTCATGTTAAATGTAATTCTCTTTAGCTTCCCTAGCTGCCTGGGGCCTAGTTCTTCTTGGTCCTAGAGCCACTCACTTGGGAGCTGCCTCTTCATGTGGCCTCTGGGGTCGATTCATTTTTCTCCCAATGCCTTAATGAGTGATGATTTCTAGAGACAATCAGATCGGCTGTGCAGGAGATTCAGCTCCATCATTACGACAGCCAGATGTATCACAGGCACCATTTTTCAAGCCCATGTTTTTCATCACACAGATATGAGTTGATTAAACCTTCGTGATATTACATCAGGATATTTGAAAATAGCCTTTAGTAACCAGCATGTAGGTCTTATTTCTGATAAATCTATTACTGCTGTGTGAGGTACTTTCACGTATGATATTTGAGAGCAAAGACTAAAGCTAGACTTCCTGGGTCCAAATACCAACCCTGCCACTTACTAATGTGTAACTTTGGTCAAGTGACTCTACCTGTCTGCCCTCAGTTCCCTCCTTGATAAACCAGAAATAATATTAATAATGAGATACTTACCTCATAGGGAGGTTGCCAAGATTAAAGGAGTTAATATGTATAAACTGCACAGTGCATAGTAAGAGATATAGATGTTTGTTATTTATTATTATTATTATTATTATTATTATTTATTCTTCTCTATAGTCCTACAAGGTAGAACTAATTTATAGATAAGAAAACATATTCAAGAAGGGTTAAGTAACTTGCCCAAGCAGTGGAGACGTGGCACTAAATTTTATACTCAGAATCGAATGTCTATGCTCACTGCTGTTTCACTTCTCCCTTCAAAGTTGACCTTTATGATAAGGTAAATAAAAACGTCACTGGGGAGGAAGACCCCACCCCCAGCTCCATCAACAAGGAAAAGGACCAACTGTGACACACATTCAGTTAGTCAATCAGTTATTGATCAAGTCAAAATTAAGTATCAACTGGGTGCCAAGTACTGTGCCAGGCCCTTAAGGACCTTGCAGGCTACCTAAAGAGCTGGACAGAGACACAACTAACCACATACACCATAGTTAGTGCCAGGAAAGACTCCTATACCAAGTGTTATGGGAAAATAGAGATCTGAGGAAAAGGGGGAAGCAGAGAATCTGGTTAATATTGTTAGCTTCTCTGGCTCACACCTTGCATCAGTCAGGCTTCTGCCAATGTTGCTGCATAAGAAACAATCTCTATATCTTTATGGCTTATGAAAACAACCATTTGTTTTTCTTCAGTTAAGCTTGGCTTTAGGCAGCAGGTTGGTTTCAGGGCTGCTTCATATAACACTGCTTTCTTAGACCAGCAGCTATAAGCACATGTTCTTCTTAAAGCAACTAACAAGAAATCAAGAGGCCAATACAAACCATACAAATGTGTTTAAAGCCTGTATTAATGTCACTTCTACTGACTTCCCGTTGGCCAAAACAAGTCACATAGACAAGCATCATTAACAGCACAAGGTACTATACTTTGCCTACTCTAACAGGATGGCCTGCAAAGTGACATTGGTGTGGTTGTATAATTCTGTTACCAGGATGGAGTAAAGACTTGGGAGCAAGATTGTAATCTTCTGTGAGTGCAATGGGCAAGGCCAAGAAAGGAGAATAATGTGGGCTATACAAGCATTAATAGTTACTCTAGGACACAGGGTGTGACTAATATATTTATTAGGTGAGACAAAAATTAAACTCAAATTCCCCTTTCCTACATAACTGAGAAATCTGGGATTTCTTGAATTCTAGTTTGAATGTTTCTAAAGGCTCAAATGAGGTTGTGATGGTTCCGTCACCCTCTCTTCATCTTTCTATTCTCTTGTTTTATGCAGCAGGAAGTTGGACTTGTCAGCCTGAGGATTTTGTGATCTTTACAGTTTGAGATCCCAATGGAAGTGAGAGTCTCCTACAGCATTCACATAACAAATCTCAGGGAAAATGCCAATTGGCCCAGTTTGCCCCATCCATGTATCCCTGAACCAATTACTATGATTCTATAATAGAATGCTCTGGGTGACTAGCTAGGAAGACAGAGGCCTGGGGAACACAATGGTTGTTGGTCCCATTGAGATCCCTTAGAGCGAAGGAGGGTCAGTTCTCCAGAGGAAATTAGCATATCATTTCAGGACAAAGAGAGAACTGGTGGATGCCTGGTTCATCTGCTAGTCTTGCTTGGGCTCATTTATACTGCTGCTGCCACATGATGGTTCAGTGGAATGTAAGGATCCAAAATGACTTCATTCACATGCCTAGAAATTGGTTCTGACTGTTGGCTGGGGTTTCTCTGCTCCCCTCCACATGGCTTCTCACCATCCAGTTGGCTAGACTGGTAGAATGGTGGTCCCAGAGGTCCAAAATAGGGTGAAAATTTAAACCATGTCTCTGAAGGCTTAGTCTCAGAAGTCACCCAGCATCACATCTTCCACATTCTACTGGTCAAAGCAAGTCACAAGGGGAGGGGAAATAAACTCCATGTCTTCATGGGAGGAGAGGCAAACTCACTTGGCAAAGGGGCCTGGGTAAGATTTGTTGTAGTCATCTTTGCAAACAATCTACCATGGTAAGGTTGGAGTGGGCTCAGGACTCTTGGTTGTCGAGCCTCCCCCTAACAAGGTGATATTGACATGGGTGGTCAGGCACACTTTGAAAATGCATTAGATTCCTTCCCACAATGGGGCTTTTCTGTCAGACAGCTCCACTGTCTCTGCTACCTATATCTACCTTTTAAGGCAAGTTCTACCTGCACACCTCCTGCAGGCAGCCTTTCTTATCTCTCTGCATGCCAGTCAATTCCCACAGCCACTGTTTTAGGTGTTCTAAAACAGATAATGTAGTGTCCTTTCTTGCCTTCTTTCTATTGTGGCCCTCTGAAGTGAAGGCCTCCCTCCTAGACTTCCAGATCTTGGAGGGCAGAAGGCACATCTTAGATAACATCAACCCCTGCCCATGGCACCAGAGACAGATCAAGGTGCTCACTGGCACTTAGCAACTGGTGGATGGATAGAGTTACCACTCCTTGTGGGGTCCTGCCCTTCCCCTAGTCTCTCCTAAGACAAAAACCTTGTCCTTGTAGTTGGATGTCATTCTAGCTCTTTTCTGGAAAAAATAAATAAAACAGAGGGTGGGGAGCAAAGGGGAGAAGAAGTAGACTATTAAACTCTCTTGAGTTCAAAATGAGGGAGTGGAGCCTAATGTAATTTAATGAAAAAGAAAAGAATACTACCCCCACTGCTACAATCAGGCCTGCTGAGCTATCATGACTTACCACCTCACTTTACTCCATGGGGCAACATGAAGCAAACCCTAAACACCCTCTTTCATTTCTTGTTCATTTAGTTCTTAAGTAGCAGGAAAAGGCATCATATTAGGACTCACCAGAATTGGTGTTACCTACCCTTATGTGTCTCAACTATCATCTAATGCTCATCGACAAGGCCAACCTGATATTTCCAATATATTGTTAGAGTTATGTAAGAAAGGAACTTGACAGAAGCTAAGCAGAGTTGGGTCTGGCTCGTACTTGGATGGGAGACCACCTAGGAATACCAGGTGCTGTAGGTGTTAAGAAAAAGAAAAAAAAAGGAACTTAATTTAGGAAGCAACAGGGGCTGCCCTTGTGAGCTCTATGGAGTTCTTCTCCCCTACTCGCCCCTACAGTTTCTGGAATGTGTCTTCATGAATAGTAATCCCATCGTTTGGGAGAAACAGTGTGGCATCCAACAAACACCAGGGAAGTGTCCTGCCCTTTTCTGGGGCTCCCAACAGGCATCCAGTGCACTTCTTATCAAAAGAATAAAAGTAGCTTATTTCCCTTGGCAGAGATACCTATGACATAACTCCAGAACAAATGCTCTGCTGGAATGTGGACTGCCTTCCAAATACATGCCACGCTTGCTCACAGGGATTACACTCTCCTCTGCTCAGATCATTTGCAAGGTTTGAAATGCATCCATATTAAACATGAACCATAGCATTTGCCTTTCCATCAGCATTCTACAGATTCAATATAGGGAGACGATTGGGCCTTTCATACTTAGCCAAAAGGCTAGCACTCTAACAAGCCATTTCATGAGAAATAACCCATTTAGAGGTTGGCTGCAGCAGGTCATCACAGTGTGATATGTGCTGAGAAGGTGGATGCAGTGGGAACCCTCACTTTTGTTCATCCACTCAACAAAAATTTATGGACTGTGTACTGAGGCACAAGCCCCAGGGGGAGGAAGGGTGCCAAACCGAGAGGTGGGCTCTACCTACAGGAAGTTTGCAGTCCAGTGAGGGAGCAAGTTCCTTCTCAACACTCACTAGAGAATAATGCACAGACTAGAAATGGCAAAGCACTAGACAGGGGACTGAAGGAATTTGAAACAGTGACATTAGAGCCCTGAACATTGTGTCAACAAAGTCAGATCCAGTCCTCACTAGCTACTGTGTGAGAAATGAGTTCCTCTGGGTTCATCAAACCAAAAGACATTGAGAGAAAATCTAGAAGGAGTCAAAGGCTGAGGAGATGGTGAGATAAGTCAGTGGGGCAGAGGGGTCCAGAACAGGCAGAAAACCCATTTAATTTTTTCTCTCTCCAGCTATCTTTGTGCCTCTATTTCATTTTCTCTTTTTCTATAGTTCTTTCTCTCCTCCCCCTCTCCCTTTTTCTCCTCCTCCTCACTCCTTTTCTCCTCTTCTATCTGTCTGGTTCCTCCTCTGATCATCGTCTCTTTCCCTTTCTAAATTCTTCTTTTGTATTTTGGGTTTTTTTTTCTTTCCATTCTTTTAACCTTTCTTTTCATTCTTCGATCTCTTTATTTTCCTCCTTTCTCTGACAAAACTAGAGAATAATGCACAAGTGGTAAAGGAACTTAAAATACACTCTCTTTCTTGGGGAGGGGAGTATTCATTTGTTTCAAAACCATTCTGCTTGATTTTTTTTTCAAAAAGTAAAAAGTGAACCAGGCTTTTAAGGGAAACAAATAAATAATATTTAAGTTGCATATTGTCATAAGCTGATTTCACATGTGGTCTTCATTAGGTATTTGTCTGCATTCAGTGTCACCAAAATAAATAAGGAAATCTTAGAGGTTATTTTTAAAAATAAAATGGGGAAGAATAGTGAGAAAAAGTATCATGATACAGGAAAGCAATTCATTGAAAGGAAATTTCTAAAGACTAACAAGAAGATGAAGAGATAAACAGCCACCATAAATTATTAGAGAAATGCAAATTAAACAGCATCTCTTCACATCTAAGACATTGGCAAAACTTAGAAAATTAAATAAAACCAAATGTTGTAGAAGATGTGTGTAAATGGGAACTCTTGTGCACTGCTGGTGGCACTGCAAAGTAATACTGTCATTCTGGAGCATTATACAGAAATGAAGTCTATCCAAACCCTATGACCCAGGACTTCACCCCAGAGAAATTCTTAAATAGGCTCATGACAGATCATGATTAAGGTTGTCCATCATAGGTGTGCCAGAGAGAATGGGGGACAACCTGGGCATCCCTCACAAAGGGAAAGGAGAAGTAAAATAGTGGTAGCTGCGTATGACATAGATACATCTGATGGTTACAGAGACATACTACAGAATTCCTTGTAGCAATCAGAATCAATAGACCAGATTTATATGCAGCACATGGACAGATCTTTAAGACGTAGTGTTTACTGAAAAAAGAAAGATCTATGGCTTTATATTAAATTACTATTCTTATAAATTAAAAGCACATGTATACCATCCATAATATAAAGCACAAAAAAGACCGCCATATATCTTTCAAAGGAGATACATTAGAGTAGGAGCTGGACCTAGGGGTAGGATGGGGAGAGAAACATAGAATTGAAGTTGGAGATGTAGAGGAAAATAAGAAAATAAATAAAACAAGAGGGATCTATGTCTGGATTAATGAGCATGGCAATGTGACATGATCAGAGGTGTATAATTGATGCAATTTTCTGCATTTGAAGGCCAAAGGACAGAAAAACAAGAGGAGAGAAAGGGAAAGAGGGAGAGAGAGGGGGTAAAAACAAACAAGATCATTATTATCAAGAAGTTCAGAGAAGGTATGATGGAGCCTCTTTGTAAGAGAAGAAAAATGAATGTCAAAATAAAGGCCTGGAAGGACTTGCCAAAGGTCACATGGCAAAGGAAAGCTTGGGCCCAGGTCTTCTCATTTCTGGTCCAGGCTCTTCTAGCTGCCTCTTTCTCATAATGCAAGGAAGCAATATATTATCAATGGCCCAAATTCAAGATAACTAAGATGGCAACTGAAGAGATGAAGGGAGAAGGAAAGCCAGCAAGTGGGCTTGGTCAAGTGGATGGGGACCCTTCTTTAAGCAGACCAGACAGCTGGGCAGTGGTTCAGAGGGGCTAGTGGCCACTGCTAAGCAAAGGAGCAAGAAGATCCAAGGCTTGAATGCATACAATTTTCATATCCTCGAGGGGAAAAGTGGGACTTACAGAGAACCTCATAGGAGGCTTTGTTTGTCACTCTTTCTGCTCTGGGTTGTTTCAGATATTTCCTTTCATCCTAACTCAGCTTCATGTAAATATGTATGCAGTTATGACTTCTTCAGTTTTAAAGAACAGAAACTCAACTCAAAAACATACTGAGTGAAAAAAAAATCTGGATCCAGAGTTTCAATCATTGTTAAAGGTAACTACCAGGTAACCTTTCTGTGGCAGTCAGTTGTACTGGGGTTTTATCTTTCTCCACAAAGAGACTGTGTAGATAGACAAGCCAATCTGTAGACTATTTTCTGCCCTTCCCATATGTGCCTTCTATACACAAATGGATGCATTCTGGACTAGGGAGTGTGACCCTAAATATACATTTTGTATTGGAGGGAGTACAATTTTATCCCAGAGGAGACTGACCTTAGTAGCCTCCCCTATCCTCTTCCACTCATCCCCAACCAAAGGCCAAGGCAGGCTGGGCTCTTCTGCAGGGAGGCTGGCCCAGGACCGGTAAGGCAACTGGTTGGGCCCACAGAGCTCCCTGCCAGCTATCTCTGAGCTGTAGTTTGTTCCTGGAGGAACCTCTAGCCATTGAGAAAGAAGTTACAAGGGAATTCCAGCTAGTAGGGAGGTCCCTCTCTACATGAAGGACCTTGCCTGCCTCTTGCTTCCCAGCCAGGGCATCAGACCAGGTGCAGATGTAGACAGTGGGCCTACCCCTAAAAGAAGTAGGCGAAAGGGATTGGCTGAGCAGGATGGAGTTCTGGTGGGAGGAGCAGAGCAAGGGAGAAGGGGGTTAGCTGGCCAAAGGTGGTCACCGTCCAGGACAACCAAGGGAGGGGCTGGCCCTGAGCAGAGGTCCAATACAGCCCTGATCTTGCCCTCTCTGGCAAACAAGATCCACCCTGAAGGGCGACCTTCATAATTAGTGGGCCCCCTTATGCCATACCCACTGCTGATTAAGTGCCAACCTTGCATATGAGCTTTTCCAACATGAGCCTACTTAACCCTCACAACCATGTTATGAGGTAGGAAGTACCATGATTCCCTTTTACAGACAAAGAAAGGTACTTAGCCAGGAGAATCGGGCAAGGTTAGAAACCCAGGTCTGGGCTGTACAACCCTGCCTCCCTGGGAACCTCTGCTCACAGGCAATGCCTACACCTGACTCCTTCCTCTGCCCCTGTTTGGCAAACTTCCAGCAGGCCCACAAAAAAACCAAAAGCCTGAAAATAGCCAATCAGGAAAAATGTCAGGGATACTTGGGCTCCACCTGACATTTGTTCACCTGTTGATGCTGGAATTCAGAACAGTTTTCCTAAAAGGGTGGGGAGGAGAGTCAGGTCCTCCTCCTCCTCCTCCTTCCAACCTCAATGGGAGCTGCACACTTCTAATGGCCAATGGTGGAAGAGGCGTGGAGCAGTGCAGGTCACGGCCGCTAAGAGTTGTCATAATTCTCTCCCCTGGAGCAATGAACTCCATCTCCCTCCAGTCTGTGTGGGAGGAATGTAATCCAGTTCTTGAAACTCAGAGCACATAGTGATTCCTTTCTCCTTTTGTGGTCAGGAAATGAGTTTTGCTCTGTTTTTCACTTGGGGGCTTATTATGCAATTGCTTAAAATATGCAATGGGATGCAGATATTTATATGAAGATGTTGAAATGATGACTTTTTAATGGAAGCAATCTAATTATGCCATATCTGCACCCTTTTCATTTAAAAAAATATTTTATAGTGTTTGAAAGAAGAAGAGCTTTTTATGTGTGCGTCTGGGTTGTGTTTTTGTTTTTGTTTAGGGTATGTGGTTTTATTTAATCTCCCAGACTGTTTAAATAGATTGCAAAAAAAATCCAAAAAGTATATGGCTGTGATTTAACAAGATAATTAGCAGCTGCACTTTATAACAAAATCTAAGGCAATTATCACTTCAGGAGGACCCGGAGGAATCCCAGCTGCCAACATTCTGCTTCTCTGCCAGAGGGAATGACATCATAGCTGCTCCAGACAAAGGGGAGGTGATTTCTGGTCACTGTGATGTCATTTGCTCCATCAGACAGTCCCAGACAGCTGGAATACAGGTGGCTACTGCCTAAAACATGAGGGAGGAGGATGGGCACCAGAAGGACATCAGGCTTAAAACCCACCCCCATTCCCCTACTTCCGTTGGGCCACCAGGACAGAAACATGTTTACTTAGGCTTCTCCTCCTCCCCAAGTCCTTGCAGTACCTTCTTTTCAGAAGTTGAATTGTGCCTCTCCACCTCTCTGAAGCCTCCTTTCTAAATTTTTATCCCAACTAATCAAAATTTAGTGGATTATTGGGTCTTGCTCACAGTCGAGTTTACCACTTAGCCAAAATGTGTCCCTTCAAAGATGAGAATTACTAAGTTACATTGAACAGCAAGTCAAAAAAAGCTTAAGAAGATTTGCATTGTCATTTCAGGGTTGCATTCTTTCACTCTGTGGCAAACAGTTTATCAGTGTAAGCTCCCGAACACTTTAGGGATCAAAAACAGCATTCTAACACAGTATTCTCAAATTCCAGGTAGCAAATAGGAATTTGTCATTCACTGAATTTGAGGCATAAAGCTGAGCCATGATTATCTCATTCCCTGATTATAAATTCCAGCAAACACTTAAACGTGTCATGGGACAGCCCAGGATACACTTAAGTATTGAATGCACAGTCAGACTTTTGATGGCTCCAAAGGACAGAAAAAGCGGGTCTGATTTCCTTGTAAATTGTAGGAGTCACAGACCAGCAAGCGATTCTGGTTATAGACAGGTAAATGTGTCCCAACCCCACCAGTTCATGAAACTATAAAGTGGCAGCTAAGTCCCTGTACATCACAGCACCAGATGACATTCTTGGGGCCCGGGTGGAATTTGTCCTCTGTCCTTTGACAAGTAAACCACAGAATGATCTGAGCTTGTTCTTATTCTCTCACTCTCTCAATTCTCCCCTCCCCTTGAAAGCTGTCCCCCTTAGGCTCAAGTTACAAACTGGTAGAGAATGATAGGGTGAGGACATCTTTCATTTCTTCTCCCAATGTCAGCTAGAAGGCTTCTGGGCCACATAGGAAATGAAATGAGACTTAAAAAGCTCCAAGAAAGCCAGACTCCTAGGTTTCACTCAAACACTGATGCTAACCCAAAGGTAACAATGACAGACCTGCCCAGAATTCATCCTCCCTCTGCAACCAGACAGAATTCTATAGCTGGGGACTAAGTGTGCAGCCCACACAGCAGACCCTTTGGCCCAGCGCCATTCTCAGCCTTCTAGAAAATGTCCTGCTTCCTTTATGGAAAACAGGTGTCCATGTCTTCATGCATTAGGCTGGACATCAGGCAGGACCCTGGGCTGAGGGGTTGTTCCTATTATCTCTTGCTGTTTAACAAACCGCCTAACCTTAGTGCTATAAACAACCATTTTAGTATGCTCCTAAGTTCAGTGGGTCCACATTTCAGACAGGACACAGCTGGGGTTGCTTGACTCTGCTCCATGATGTCTGGAGCCTCACCTGGGAAGATTTAAGTAGCTGAGGGGTGACTCAATGGCTGGGGGCCAGAATCATCTGAAGGCTCCTTCACTCACATGTCTGGTGCTTGGGCTAAAAGGACTTGAAAGCTGGGCTCAGCTGGGACTGTTGAACAGCCAATCCACACGTAGCCTCCTCATGTAGACTGTGCTTCCTCATAGCATAGCAGCCAGTAGTCAGACTTTTCCGAAACAGCTTGTTTCTCCAAGAGTGAGTGTTTTAGCAAATAAGGCAGAAATTGCTTAGCCTTTATGACTTAGTCTTGTGAGTCACATAGCATCGCTTTTGTAGTGTTCCTTTGGTTGAAGTTGATACAAGCCCACTCAGAATCCAGGGGAGAGGTCATAGATCCCACCTCTCGACTGGAAGAGTGACAAAGAATTGGCCGCCATGTTTCAAAATCACAGTGAGGCTGACTTCTGTACAGTGTCCACTTTCACCTGCAGCCAGGTGTTTAATGTCATTTAAACATGAGGACAACATTTTTTCATCAAGATCAGTAGCATTAGAACAATGCTTGCAATATGGAGGGGAATGGGGGAGTGGAGGGTGAAGTGCAAAACTTTGGTCTGTCTTTTTTCAGTGTCTAATTATTTCATTTCTGAGAATCTATAAAGGTCCCTCAGACCTTCTCCCTTACTATTTTTTTTCAAAGTAGATGGAAAAGGATGAGCCACATTCCAAGTACAGAAAATGTGGCTGCCATTGTATAGAGCACAAGGAGAGAGAGGCAGAAGGCCTGCTTGGAAGAAGCAGGTTTCTTGGTGGGCTGGGGGTTGGATGATCTGGATGGGAGGGGCCTTGGTCAAGTTGGAGGTAAGAGCCATCTATCTCACGTCCTTCCTCCTCTCTTCCTACCCTCAAAGCCTGAATGTGAGCTAAATTAGCTCAAGACTCCATCCCAGGGCTTCTATCCTGAGAAGGAAAATGTGAAAATAGAAAGCAATAAAGTATCTGAGATTATGGCCAGAGTTCTTGGCAAAGCAGGGCGCTGGGGTGTTTGTTTTGCACTCTACTCCCAAGAATGCCAAGGCCTCTAAAAAAGCACCCAACATTTATACAGACCCATCTAGGTGTTGAGATAGGTAACAGAAGAGGGATCTTAAATCTGGCTGGAAGGGAGCTTCTGGCCCAGGGAGTCCACTCCTATCCTTTTCATGGCTGAGAGAACAAAGGTTCGGAGGGGATGTGACTTGCTCAGGGTCACCAGTGTGTCAGTGGCTGAGTTGGAACTATGCATCAAGGTGCCCTCTGCCCAGGGGTATTTTCTATAGCTGACTGACCATCAGGGGTGACAGCCAGGGAAAAGGCACTAATCACCAGTGTTTAGCCAGCTCCATAAAGCTGCCCTGGGCCTCTAGGCCGCTCTGGGCCTGCCTGGAAGGTCCTGCCTACCCCCAGCAACCCACAGATGCCCCTCAGGCTATCAGGGCCACATCACTGCCACCTGCGGTCTGCCTGGCTAATGGCAATGGCTGTGAAAGGTGTGAAGCCATGGTAATTACAGCATCAAGAAATCACAAATGGATTTGCAAAGATGACATTAAGAGCATTAGACCTGGTGCCTCCGGAGAGGTCGCTGGGAGAAGGCCAAAGCGAGGGCCAGGGGACAGAAGACAGACTCATCCCTGTCTCACTCTACCCTCTTTGTCCCCAGCCGGGCTTGTGATGACAATGCCAGGGTTCACAAACCACTTGCCAAAACCATGTCAGCCACCAGTCTCGTGTGTGTCAGCAAAGATAACAGATGCCTTTCACAAGAATGTAATTGCTTGAAACACAACTGGACAACCCCCCAGGAGGTTACATTAGAAGGAGGGAGCCTTGCTTTGGGGTCTTGGCGGGGGTGACCTGGTAGGCAGTCTCTCCCCAATTCCCATGATCCTTTGACATCCTAATAAGCTGCACTGGCCTCCATGGAAGATAATTATTATGTCAGTGATGCCCGCTTGCCCTCTGGCCAGCCTACATGTGGGCGATGGCAGTGAGGCTGGGATTCCTGGGTAATATTTGTTGCTGGAAGAATTCCCCAGAGACAGGAGGGGCTGAGAGAGACAAATGGAGAGAAGGACAAGCCCTGGGTAAGTTGCCATCTCCAAGCCTGAGAAATGGGTCCAAAGTAGAAAGATTGCTTTTGACCAAAGCTGGCACCAGTAGGTGTCACTGTAAGGAAAGGAGGGGCAGTGTGTGGGGGGGGGGGCGTTGGGGTGGGGGGGAGAGGCTGTCTGTGGACTGTGCTGGTAAAAATAGAGCTTGCCTGTATTCCCACTGCCAAGTCACCAAGCCTGGTGATTTATAAGGCTGGGAGCAGACGTGTGTGTAAATGTTTTTGAGTGCGAGATGTGTAGCCAACCGCGGGCTAGCTTTTTTAAACTTACAAGGAAAGAGCGAGGGAGGGAGGAGAGGGGAGGAGAGAACGAATGCAGCCAGGGTGGGAAGCACATGGGCCACTTTTATGTAACACTCCTCTGATACACTCCACAGTGGGGATTTATGCTCTCTTTGAAGTAAATTGCATCCCGGTGCACCATAGCATGAAAGTTAAGATTTACCATGGCTGGGACCTCCGAGACCCTGCTGGAAGCTAGAATAATTAGCACAGCATTTGGCTGCCTCTCCTCCTGCTCTGCAGGCGGTGACAGGAGTGGCACTAATAGATCTTCTAGACCTGGGCCCCATAAGTTTGCTTTGGGGTCCACAATGTCTATGGGCAACGATGATTCTGGTCAAATGAAGACATGGAGGTAGGAGAAGGGGCTGGGATAGACCCCATTGCTGGGAACACTGACCTGAGCCTCCTGGAGGAGCTCCTCTGTCAAAGGAAGGGTTTAGGCCACAGTAAGCTTTTGAGGAACCCAGGGAAATCATTTACAAACAGATTCCAGTGCCAGACTCCTTACTCACTACAGGTGGGCATCCTGGGACACCTGGCCAGTTTGGGCATCCCCAGATTATATCAGCTCCAGTATTCAAAGGTTTTCAGAAGGCAGTTCCTTCCCCACTCCCAAGTCCTCCTGATTTTTCTCCCCAACCCCCTGTAGGCATCTTTCTGAGGGGACTTTCCCATTTCTTTCATTCAGGAGAAGCTGAGAAGTAAACTTTATCAATAAATCTAGTCCCATGAGGAGAGTTCTAACAGGTTCTGGTCACTCTGGCTCTGCTGCTAACCAGCTGTGTGACCTTGAACAAGTCCCTGCCCCTCTCTGAGCCTCAACTTGCATGTGTATGTCATGATGGAGTTGGATTTTCATAAGATAGTCTTCAAGGGTCTCTTTGAACATTCTTGGATATTTCTGATCCTCCTCCTCCCCAGAACACCCATGTGGAGTTCTAAGGAATCGAAGTAATGTCCAGTTAAGGGGTCATAATAGGATGTCAGTGGGGAGAAGGGGCCTGCAAGCACTGCTCCTGGCAAAGCTTACAAGGGCATACTCAGCAAAGGCTTTCATGGGGTTGCAACAAGGTCACCTTATCATTTACCACTGCACAGAAAAGGGCAGCTTCCCAGGACACCTGGAGACCCCACTTCACGATCATAATAAGAAAGTGACACAGGGTAGCATTTTCCAAAACCTCCATCTGATTCTCACAACCTTTATTTAAGATAGATTATAAAACCGTCCCCATTTCACATCTGAGGAAACTGAGGCTCCAGAAAATGAAGCAATTGAGTATTGTAGAAAAATAGATTTTGAACTGAAATTCATGTGAGTGTTAATCTCAACTCTATCACACAAGCTGGGTGAACTAGGATAACTGAGAAATTCTCAAAGCCTTGGTTTTGTCATCTGTAAAACAGGTATTAACTCTACCTTAATGAAGTCTTATAATGGCTGAGTTAGCAAACATGAAAGGGACACACAGGGCACTTTCCTTGTAGGTGATGTAAACAAGAAGAAAGAAGTATCCTGGGCCAGAGTTGCTTGGCCAGTGACAGGAAAATCAGGCTTCAGATCCAGGCCGCTGGCTATGAGCCACTTTTGCCTCCCAGGCCTCAAGTGGTACCTGGCATGGGTCGGGCCCAGTAAATATTTGCTGAACTGAATTACACCAGCTGCTATCACAGAGGCCTCACTGTTGAGCAGAGTTGAAGAGGCAGTGGATAAAAGCTTCGAGGGCCGCAGAAGATTCTCAAAGGGACTCAGGGCCCCGCGGTATGGAGAGAATTTAAGAAAGGGGAGAACAAAGTTTTAAAAGCTCATGCTACAGGGTACAGAACGCCATGGAGGTTGGGACCAGAATCAGAAGAGGGCAGAAGTTGTGGGGCGGATTCTGCAAGAAGAATGCCCAAAATGCCCTGAGCATCTTTCAGATCAATCATCCAAGGCTTTTAATTTGAAGAAAATCTGATCATTGAAGTGGAACCAACAGCCACAAAAGCCAAGTGAGGTTCCTGAATGAACTATCTTCTGCTCTTCTTCCTTCCCCCCACCACGCTCTAATTCTCCTTTGCCACATAGATAGGAGTGTGAGAAGAAGATATGAAGTAGGGGCTCCCTCCAGTGTAAATCCTAGATCCAGAATTGTGGGAGTGTCTCAGAGCCACCCCAGTGAATTGCCAACCTCTCTCTTCACTCCAGATCCTCCAGCCTCAGATCACTCCCTGAGCTGAAAGTTTCCAGACATCCCAACCCCTAGAATGTTGCATAGGATCTTCCTTCTGCTCCATTGTGGGGAGGGCACAATGAGAAAAGCCTCCCACCATTGATGGAGTCTGAGCCTCCCCTGCATAATTACCCGTTGAGCTCAGAGTCACATCTAATCCCTGAAGTCGCATCCAGGACAGGTGATACAGACTTGCCCAGCTGACAGGTAAACAGAACAGTCCAGGGCTCTTTACCTCACCTCAAAGATCAGAGATGGAAGGATGGATAATCACTGGATGTGTGGATGAATGGGCAGATGGATGGTGGATGTATGGATGGATGGATGGATGGATGGATAGATGGATGGACAGATGAACCAAGTCCACCAGCCCTGGCTAGCTTCTTGCTCTGGATCCTTACACCTGTTACAATCATAAGGTTTTTCCAAGTGTTTTTGCTTACTTTCTCTCTATTATGGCTTTAAAACACTCCCTTTTCTGATCCTCAGAAGACGACAAACAGCCCAGTGACCTCCTGTAAGAAACGGTCACATTTAGTTAGCTACTATTCCACACATATGACATCATGGAAAGAGGGAGACAGACCCAGGTTTGTAAACCAGACCTAACGTTCAGAGAGGTTTTGAGGTTGCCTAAAGCCATGTGACTTTAGGCAACCTCAAAACCTCTCTGAACCTGTTTCATTATCTGTAAAATGGGGATCGTAATCATGACCTCTCCAAGAGTTTCAAGGAAAGATATCACCCCCAAGAAGTGCCTGACATGTGGCAGACATTTTCTTTTCAAGAAAGTGAGCTAGCAGTAGTAGAAAAGAGCCTAGGCTTTGGCATCTAAACTAGTCTGGGTTGGAAACTGCTCAACAACTCATTGTGTGGTGGCTGTGAGCCAAGATAGTGAATTCCCGTCTATTAAAAGGTTACTAATAATACGTACCTTTCAGAGTCATGATGAGGAACAGAGTAGAAATATTTTATGTAAAGCTCTCAGCACAAATGATAGCCATTATTATCACTTGTAAAAGGAGATGGGGAAACTGAGGCACAAAGTGACCTGCTCAGAGAATAAAAGAGCGATGAGCCCATGAGCTGTGCCAAGGCACCTCTAAGGGTGATGTTAACTGTGCCTGGTCTCCACCCAGCAGGCTTGAGGAAACAGAACCCTTCAGGCTCTCTGGGGATCAGGATTTGGTCTGATAAGTTGCAGCTCAAAGGGTGAGCAGGGGCCTGAGAGCTAATTTTGTTCAGTTTCCTGGACTCCCAATCCAGGACTCTATACCTTCACAAGAGAGCATAGCCAGTGATAAAGAACACTAGAGCCGCACCACCATGGCTTCCAATTCTGGTACCACCACTCGGGTTGCGTGACCACTGGCCACAGCATGGCCCCAATGTGTCTGAATAATGGGAATAACAGTGCCTACCACAAAGAGTTGTTGCAATGGTAAGACAGTGCCAGGCATATGCAAAGTTCTCAATCAATGTTAGCTACAATTATTATTCATTCTTTGCCACATAGAGCTTTGATCTCTCAAAGACCCATTAATTGCTCAGCCTCTTCTTGAAGAGATTTTTAAAAACCAGTAAATGAAATTCTACATGAAATCATCACTGTAATATTTCTGCTGCCAGGACAAATCATTAGGAAGGGGAAAACCTGGCAGTGATACCACTGGCCTGCCCAGAATAGAGAAGGGACATTAATATAGTAGTTTCCTGTCTGATGGCTAAGGAAGAGGAGGGGAAACAAAGACCTGCAAAAGGATGGGACACTGGAAGAAAGAGGGCCTGTCATTCAGGAGCCCCCAGGAGGTGGAGGGGTCTCTGTACCCAACAGAGAGAGGCACAGAGCCAGCATGAGCTCTAAGAGAATGAAGGTCCCCACAGGACCACAGCCCAGCATCCCCTTGGCCATGGCTCTCCTGCCCAGCAGAGCCCCTGCAGTGCAGCCAGTGGCCAACCAGTCTCTGGCTCTGATGCTCCCTCCTTCAGGACCCGGGGCTTTCTTGGGTTCAAGGAACCTAAACCTGCCTCCACTCTTCACAGAGTGCTGGGCTGAGGAACTTTGCTATCTATTGAGGCCAGCCCCAAGAGACAGCTAACCCAGGTTTGTGCCACCTCTGCCTCTTCCAAACTCCTTCTGGCCATCAGTTTTCTCAACTAAAGAGTAGGGGTTTGGCCAAGATGGTGGTTTGTAGAGCTGTGTTGGGGGACCCAAGGGTGGGCAGCTGGCTGGTGGAGGCCAAGGTGGGATGTGGGCCTCCACCTTACTTCTTTCAGAGCTGGTCTATCATTAGCCAATTTGAGGACTGTGGTAACAGACATATGATTTTTGTTTGGCAAAAGGGTTCTACCATTTCAAACACAATAATATATAAAACCCCTGATTACAGGGTCTCCTGCCACCCCTCTCTCACCAAGTGTCCTCTGTTCTGGAGGGCACTGAGGACAGGCAGAGGGAGCTGATTTGGACCTGACATAGAATCCAGACACCCTACTGATCCTCCTCCTTGACTGCCATTAGTGTCACAGTTTATCCTCCAGCAAGGACTGGCTGGACAAAATGCCTTGGCCCAAGGCCCACCTGCAGGAGCCAAACCCAACAGTCTCCTTGGTCTCCTGGCTTGTGCCAGCATATTTCTTGGCAGAGGAGGTGATCAGTGGGCAGAAAGAATACTGTTCTGCCTGAGCTTGGGTGCACCAGAAGGATCTCTCACAGGTTGCCCCCACAGGGTGGCTGAGAGTCAGATTCTGGGCTCAGGCCTGGGGTGTCTCAATGGGCAACTTGTTCTGCTGGGGTGGATGGGCAGCAAAGAGCAGTAAAGGTAGAGGCCTGCCTGAGCCCATCTTGGGGCCTTCAGGAACTGGTATAAGCAACCAGGCCCCACTCACGCTCTGAATCTCCAATTGTAAATCCAATTTTGTTGTTCCTGACCAGAAGGCAGGGACACCTAGTGGAGTCACAGGGGTACCTCTCAGATAGTTTCCTAACAGCATGCTTTGTCAGGGGTGAGGAAGACCATCACCATGTTAGACACACAAAAGATAGAAAGAGGGGTGAGATTTGGTTGAAGGAAGAAATAAGTCCCAGAAAGGATGACCAGGAGCCCATAGACTTTTTTATACTTTTTCTTGGATAGTGATCTGAGCACTTTGGTGTAGCAGTCAAGGCCCTCTGAGTTAGGGCCCCTAGTGGGTCTCCCATCCCAGCAGCCAGCCTCTGCCTGCCATATTAATCACTTTCCAGCCCCTCCAGACTCAGCGCTAGGACAATCAGGCCACTCTCCTACCTCTGCTTTTGCACACTCCATTCCTCTAAATGGAATGACCATCCCTTTCCCCAACCTTTTCTCATCCTTATCTAGCTGGCAGGCTCTTGCCCACCCTTCAAAACCCATTTTTCCTGTCTCTGTAAGGCCTTCTCTGATTCTTTCCAAAGAGAGGTTCTTGCCCACTCTTCTGTTTCCTCACAATATCTCATACACACATCACTAGTGGCAATCATTATATTTATTGGAAGAATTTGTCTTTGGCATGAATTACTAGACTCTGAGCTCCTTGATATAGACTATAACTTTTTTTATGCACATATATTTGCATATTTGTATGTATTTTTGTCTTGCCTACCTAAAAAAAATGCTCGAGATCATATTAGGAATAATGAAAACCAGCATTCATCAGCAGCCCAGTGTGTGCCCAGCACCAAATAGGTATTCCCCACAACACGCCTGCAGTGCAGGGGGTACTATTACTCCATTTTGCAAATGAAGAAAATGAGGCTTAGGATACTTAGGTATCCTGCCCAAGGTCACACAACCATTAAAGCTAAGTTAATTCTTTTAGATTCCAGAACCCAGTGTTTTCACCGCTTTCTCCCCACACTGTGATGCTGCTGGAAGGTCTTCCCCCATTTCTCTATCCCTAGTGCCTACCAGTGGAGGCACCATCCCTGCTTGTGAAGTGGCTGGAACAGGTAGGGGAAAGACGGTCTGACCATAATCAGAGATCATAACCCACGGAATGGGTGTCTCTTGCTACTCAAAATATGATCCTTGGATCAGCAGCATCCGCATCACTCAGGAACTTGTACCTAAACACAGGTTCCACTGGAATTCCTGAATCAGAATCTGCATTTGAACAAGATCCACAGGGGACTGATGTGCACAGTAAAGTCTGTGCTTTAGGCACCTGTTTCCACTGGGAAGAGCCAAGGGAAGTTTCTGGCAAAGTGAGCACACAAAGAAGATGGAACAGATTACTTATTAAAAAGCACTTCGAGCACACAAAGAAGATGGAACAGATTACTTTTTAAAAAGCACTTCCAAAGTTTCTCAATGCAAAGGTTAAAATAGAAATTTTCTTTTCCCATTGCCACTTTACTAATTTCTTCTACAATAATTTATTAGAATAGTATCCAAAAAACGTTTAACTATATTTTTTTCCTTTCTTTGACATGTTCAGCCTTAGGAATGAAAAGTTTATGCTACAAAAAGCAGTTTGGCCTTATTGACTAATGCTGAACTTCAATATACCTTTAGTTCTATTCCTAAGTGTACACCCACAGCAGGTGTCACATGTATACACCAAGAGGCATGCATTGGAACGACCACAGCAAAGCTAACCTGCCCCAAAGCCCATCTACAGAGGAATGGATAAATAAATGGTGGATTCGTCACACAATGGAATGCAAACATCATAACGAAAACAAGTAAATTGCAGCTACATGAAACAAAATGGATACATCTCACAATCATAATGTTTAGCAAAACAAGCCAGACCCAAAAGACAACATACTGTGTGATCCATTTATGTAAGGTTGAAAGAAAGGCAAGACATCTATGCAAAAGCAGGATACCTCCCTTGGGGAAAGCATTGACTAGGAGAGGGCATGATGAGGGCTTGTTGTCCCCACCTGGGGCTCCTACACTAGAGCTTTCAACTTGTAAGAATTTATCCAGTTGTACACTTAGGATATGTGCACTTCTGTGAATGTAGGTTAGACTTCAATAAAAAGTTTTAAAAAAAAAAAAGCTAAGTTGCCTAATGGCCTAAATTCTATGAATATGCAATAAACTTGCAGCATAAGAATTTCGTCCTGCAATTTGCCGCTGACTCTGAGTTCAGGAGGTATCAGAGTAACAAAGCACCCCAGGGTGAGCATTTGACAGGAAGCATTAACTGCCCCCACCCCGGGAGACTCAAATATCTGATGGGTTTTCTCCTGCTTAAAATTAAAAACCTGCCCGCAAAGATGCCAAGCAAGGAAGAATGTATCTACAACCCTCATTTTGCAATGTTATTAGCTGTGGGAGTTGAGAGCATTAGGTAGTGGGACTCAACCACAACTGCTGGCTGGACACTGGGTGGCCAGACCTGAAGGACGAGGCAGCTTCCTTACCTTTACACACACAGAGCCTTACCCACAAAGGCGCAAAGAGGTCTGTTGCTTAGTAATGGTTGTCTATGGACCATAGCACTATAGTGCTGGAAAGAGTAATAATAATATCTCATTTTGATTTTACACTGACGTGTGTCTGGTACATATAACTGCTGTATAAACACAATCTCACTGAATATTCGCGACCACCCAGTGAGGTAGGGGCCATTATCATTCCCATTTTACAGATGAAGCTTGGAGCTTTACCAAGGCCACACCATGACCCATGGCAGAGCTGGGATCACACTCAGGTATGGCGTGATCCACAGTCAGCTTCATCTAGAGGCGTCCCTGCCTTAGAGGCCATGCTGTCTAAGCCTCCAATTTTACAAGTGTGGCTACTGGGTAGGGCTGCCTGATTTAGCAAAAAAAAATATATATATATAGGTCACCCAGTTCAGGCTCAATTTCAGATAAATAATGCACAATTTTTTAATATGAGTATGCCCCATGCAATATTGAGATATACTTGTAGCAAAATATTTGTTTGATTGTTGAAAGTTTAACTTAAATTGGGTGGCCTGTATTTTATCTGGTGCTCCTACCACTAGGTCCTGAAGAAGTATAGCGATATATGACGTCACACTAGTGTTTTGTCAGTGGAAGAAGTCTGGAGCCAGAGCCCCAGCCTCCTCATTCAATGCTCATTCCACTGACTTCAGCCCCTCCCTGAACTTTCTCACACCCTGTATTTACAATCAAACCCATCACATTCCCCAGGGACTGCCTCATATTCCTTGTACCCTACTAAGCCAGGCTTGCTGCACTGAGGTCCCCCAATGTTCACAACTGGGGTCACTGCAGCCCCAACCTCAGGCTCAGCCTAGCCCTAGGCTGCATAGACATGGGCACCTCCTTGTGGGAAACCCAGGGCCTCCTAAATTCATAGTGTGGGGACTCAGCCTTGCCACAGCCTCCTTTTCCACTTGGAATCCAGTTCCAGTAAGTAGGGGTTCCAGGTAGCTCTTGCTGTATAATTAGCCACCTCTAAACTTAGAGGCTTAAAACGTGACAATCATTCATTTTGCTCATGAATCTCCACTTTGGGCAGGTCTCTGTACAACATGCCATTGTCTGGGACAGTTCACCTGGAGACTGCTGAAGTCGCCTCCCACATGGTCAGCTCACATAGCTAGCAAGTTGGAGCCAGTATTTAGTTTGGAGTTCAGCCAAAACTCAAAACTCAGGACCAGAGGCCTTGGTTCCTCTGCACATGAGCCTCTGCCCATAACCTGGACTTCCTCACAGAATGGTGGCTATGTCCCAAGTATGAGTGTTCTAAGAGAGAGCCAAGTAGGAGCTGAATCGCTTTTCATGGACCAGGAGTCACATAGTGCCAATTCTCTTTTAGTCCAGGCAATCACAAAAACCCACCTAGGTTCAAATGGAGAAGACATAGATTTTATCTCTTGATGTCAAAGTTCTGGAAGAGCATGTGGGACTCGAAATATTGTGGCTATACAGAACTTGTTGTTGAGACCACACTAGCACCTTCTAACCAAAGCCAAAGTAAACCTTTGGAGACCCTTAGCACTGAAAATGTTATGGCACGACCTTTTCAGGTATTGCTTTGGAGCCCAAGAAATTATTTGCTAAAGAAATCAAATTTGGCTTCTGGTCAAAATGGCAAAGTAGACAAATGTTGTACTCACCTCCTCTCACAACCACATAAAAATTACAACTAAACTACAAAACAACCGTAATTGGGAATCACCTGAAAAGTCTACCTAAACAGAAGTACTACAACTGGAGACACACAAAAAAGGCAACTCCAAGACTGGTAGGAGGGGTGAAGATGCGGAATGGGCTGGTCTCACACCTGCATATGGCAGTTAAGAATCGGGAGGCATATCTTGGCTGCGGAGGTCCCCCTGAAGAAGCAAGAGGACCCAAGCCCACACCGGGCTCCCCAACCCAAGGTTCCAGCACCAGAAAGAGAAGTCCTCACAACTTCTGGCTGTGAAAACCAGTGGAGATTGTGGCTGAGTGAGATAGAGGGCTGTGGGAGTCATGGGTTTTCCTCTCAAAGGGCCGGCACACTGACTTACTCACTGACAGATTCACTTGTTCTGAGCTCCAGCGCTGGAGCAGCAGCTCAAAGGGAGCCAGAGGCATATGTGGAGGAACTGAGTTATCTGAATTCAGGGTGAGGGCTGGAGGGACAGCTTCCTCCCAGACAGAAGTGCTGGCAGAGGGCATTGTTCCTTCATTGAGCCCTCCCCCGCCTGATATGCAGACGCAGGCGGCTGCCATGCCATATCTGAGTGTCCATCAATCTGGCTAACCCAGCTGGCCCTGCCTTGCTGATTTCCCGAGATCCAGTCCCACCCAACTTGTAGGCCCACACAAGCCACTTCTAGAGGTTTTTCCATACAAATGGGCTATCGTGGCTCATGCTTTCCTAAAATCTCTCAAAAAGTTTACAAAACCTAAACAAGCAGTATCTGGCCTCAGCATGCCCCATACCTCTTGCTAAGCAGCTCCAAGTTTGGCATTAGCAATAGCTGGCCTGAGTTTGCAGCTTGGCCTTTCAAGGCACATCCAAGGCCAGCATGGGTGGTGGCCACCTGTGGATTGCTTGGTGGTTTATGCCAGGTGGCCCCACCCAGGGTGCAGGCTGCAATTGAACTTGGCCAGTGGCGGGTCCCTCCCAGAAGACCCCAGTGCTGACATGCCTGGCAGCTAGCTTTGAACTTCCATGGCCACATATGAGGATGACACTCACAAAGGGCATAATGGGCAAGAACCAGAGTCCTGCTAAAGTGAATCCTACTCTGTAGGGTCAGCCCCAGCACAACAGCTCCTCCACTGTAGTCACCAGCCAGTCCTCACAATCAATCAGCCAGAGGGTCAATCCCTCCTACTGACGTACAAACAACAACCAAGGCTCAACTACAACAGAAAGGTACACACAACCCACACAAAGGGAACACCTGGAGCACCCAGCTCAGGTGACCAGGGAGAATGCACTACTGGTCACCTACTACATAAGACACCTATTATGTAAGGCCACTCTACTAAGAACAGGAGACATAGTAGCCCTACCTAATACATAGAAACAAACACAGAGAGGCTGCCAAAATGGGGAGACAAAGAAATGTGTCCCAAATGAAAGAATGGAACAAGACTCCAAAAAACAAACTAAACAAAATGGAGACAGGCAATCTACCAGATGCAGAGTTCAAAACACTGGTTATAAGGATGCTCAATGAACTTAGGTGAAGAATAGATTAACTAAGTGAGAACTTCAATGAAGAGATAGAAAACATAAAAATGATGATAAAAACATTTTAAAAAAAGAAATGAAGACTACAATAACTAAAATGAAGACTACTTTAGGAGGAATAAACAGTAAATTAGATGAAGCAGAGGATCAAATCAGAGATTTAGAAGATAAGGTAGCAAAAAAAAAATACCCAATCAGAACAGCAACAAGAAAAATAATCGAAAAATAATGAGAATAGTTTAAGGGGCTTCTGGAACAACATTAAGCGTACGAACATTTGCATTATAGGGATACCAGGAGGAGAAGAGAGAGAGCAAGGAATTGAAAAATCTAATTCAAGAAATAACAATGGAAAACTTCCTTAACCTGGAGAAGGAAATAGACATACAAGCCTAGGAAGTACAGTGTCCCAAATAAGATGAACCTGAAGAGGCCCACAGCAAGACAAATCATAATTAAAATGCCAAAGTTTAAAGACAAAGAGAGAATCTTAAAAGCAGCAAGAGAAAAGCAGTTAGTTACCTGCAAGAGAGTTCCCATAAGACTGTCAGCTGACTTCTCAACAGAAACTTTACTGACCAGAAGGAATTGGCAGAAAATATTCAAAGCAATGGAAAAGAAGGATCTACAACCAAGATTACTCTACACAGCAAAGCTATCCTTTAGAATTAAAGGGCAGATGGAGAGCTTCCCAGACAAGAAAAAGCTAAAGGTGTTCATCACCACCAAGCCAGTATTACAAGAAATGTTGGAGAGACTTTTTTAAGAGGCCAGCCTCTTACCCATGGTTTCACTTTCCACTGTTTCTGTTACCTGAGATCAACTGTGGTCCAAATATATTAAATGGAAAATTATAGAAGTAAATGATTTAACAAACAATTTATAAGTTTTAAGTGTGCGTGCCATTCTGAGGTGTGTGATGAAATCTCATGCCGTCCTGCCAGGGCATGACTCATCACTTTGTCCAGCACTTTCACACTGTATATGCTCTCTGACTGTTAGTCACTTAGTAACCATCTTGGTCATCAGACAGACTGTTGCAGTATTCCAGTGCTGGTGTTCAAATGACACTTATTTTACTTAAGAAAAAGAAAAAACATTAAAATATGAATAATAAAATGGCAATAACTATCTCTATCAACAATTACTTTAAATGTAAATGGATTAATTTATCCAATTAAAAAATAAGGTGGCTAAATGGCTAAGAAAACAAGACCTTTACATAAACCGTCTACAAGAGACTCATTTCATATTGAAAGACACACACAGACTGAAAGTAAGAAAATGGAAAAAAATGTTTCATGAAAATGAAAACAAACAAAAAAAGCTATGGTAGCAATATTTATACCAAACAAAAATACACTTTAAAACAAAGGCTATAAAAAGAGACAAAAAAGGACTCAGTAATCCCACTTCCAGGTATTTATCAGAAGAAACCCAAACACTTCTTCAAAGGAACATGTGAATCCATTCGTTCATTGCAGCATTTACAATTGTCAAGGTATGGAGGCAACCTGGATGTCTATCAATAAATGCAAGGATAAAAAAGAGGTGATATATATATATATATATATATATATATATATATATATACACACACACAATGAAATATTTCTCATCCATAAAAAAGAATGAAGTCTTACCAGCAGCAAAAATATGGATGGACCTAGAGGGTATTGTGCTGAATGTACTAAGTCAGACAAAGAAAGACAAATGCTGTATAATTTCACTTATTAGTGGAATCTAAAAACTAAATAAATGAACGAACAAAACAGAAACAAACTCATCAAATATTTTGATGGTTGCCAGATGGGAGGAGGTTGGGTTAGAGGAGCCGGTGTAAAGGGGGAGGGGATTAAGAGGTATAAATTGATAGTTATAAAATAGTCATGGGGACATAGAGTAGAGCATGGGGAATATGGTCAGTTGTATTATAATAACCATACATTGTATCAGATGGGTACTAGATTTATCAAGGTGTTCACTTTGTAAGTTATATGAATGTTCAATCACTATGTTGTACACCTGAAACTAATATAATATCATATGCCAACTATGATTTAAATTATTTTAAAAATAAATAAATAAAATTTAATATAAGGTAAAAAAATTCAAGGCAGCTACAAAACAATACATTAAATATAATATCATTCATATTAAAACATTCACAAAAAATCTAGGTTTCTGTGTACATATATGTGTATGGAGATACATATTTTTAAAGTCTTAAAGAAGAAGCATCCAAGAAGATAATATTGGTAGTGTCTGGGAAAGAAACTTGGATTAGGGGCCACAGTGAATAACAAAATGAACTTAGGCTTTATTCAAGTAGCTTGAATAATTTACAGTGGAAAAGTACTCTAGTTAGTTGAGTATTTAAAAATAGAAAAGAAAAAGTAAGAATGGGTGAGAAAGTTGGAAGGAAGAAAGAAATAAAGGTACAAAGATTTCCAGTTGTTGTTAGAATAAAAAGCACAGCTGTCAACATGGTCAATGTGGTAGACTGCATTATTGTGCCCAACTTTCCCTCTACCTGAGATAGAATCACACTCTCACACCCTTTGCCATCTGACTGCATGCCTTATAGAAAGCCAGATACAGTACAGGATGTTTCCTTGTCTGCTGACCTAGGCCATATGGCTGGCTTTGACTAGTGAAGTGTGAACAGGAGTGACGATGTGCCCATTTCAGAATTTTACCTTAAGAGGTATTATTTCCAATTGTCCTCTTGACTTACCCTCAACCATGAGAAGAGCCTGCCTCACGTAGCTGCTTCTTCAATCTTGGTCCCAGAATGAGAAAAATATGGAGCTATCCTGAGCCCAACCCAAAGTCAGGAGCCCAGTCTTGGCCTGTAAAGTTACAGCTGAGTCCCATTGAACCCCAGGCAATTGAAAGACCTATGAGTGGAAAATAAATGCTTGATGTTGCAAGCTACAGAAATTTGGGACCTGTTTGATAAGCAGCAGTATTGCAGCAGAAACCTGACTGGTACAGTCTATGAGACCCTGAGTAATCTGGTCATTGACAACCATTTCAGCTTTATGTCCCTTTATACTGACCTTTTGTTCCCCAAATTTTATTCCCACTGGCCTTTTTTAATGCCTCAAATGTTTATAGCCTTCTCATAAGGTAGTCATTCTACCTGGACTATTTTTTACCCTTATTCTAGCTAATTCCTACGTATACTGCATAGTGAGAGGATTTCATCTGAGCAACCAGCACCTCCCATCTAAATTAGCTTCCTTGTCTATTTTTCATAGTCCTTAACACAATTTAAACTATTACATCTCTGTAATTATTTGACTGCTGTCTCCTCTCCCACTGTCCTGTGAGCTTTATGAAGACAGGGACCATGCTCCTTTTGTTCATCAACATATCCCCACTGATAATGAGCAAGGTGCCTAAATATAGTGCTTTATTGAATAAATAAACATGGCTGAGCATTTCTAATCATGCCGCAAGAATCAGAAGAGGACCTCCTTCCCAGCAGTGATGGGATACAATGAAAGAAGTAGGATTTAATCTGAACCCTAAGATATGGATAGAATTTAATATGAACAAAGACATGGCCATGAGTTGTAACGACTCTAGGGAGAAGCAAAGGGTGGAGCAGGAACAGGAGACTTGAGCTAAATCAAGGTATTAATAGTGAGACAGGGAGAGGTACAACGCTCTGCCCTACCCAGCTGTGGAGCTCCAACTTTATCCAGCAGTAAGTGGGGAGATGTCAATGGGTTTTGAACAAAGACAGGGAATGATAGTCATTTGAAGTTTCTTCTGGAAGATGTCTGCAGGCAGGTCAGTAGACTGGTAAAAGTTGAGGAGGGCAGGAAGGATGAGAGAAGGAATACTGCTAAGCAAAGATAGTCATGGCTGAGGATCAGGACAGACAAGCTCTCCCACTAAAGGAGCTCAAGAAATATTCATTGATGATAATGACTGGATATGTTGGAACAATGTCCAAATTTCTGCCTTGAATGACTAGGGAAAATGGTGAGACTACTAAGAGATATGAAGAAAACAATAGAATGAGCTAGTTTTATGAAGAGGAGAATAAGTATAACATTATATGTGTCAAGTTTGATGAGAGCACAGGCTGTCCAAAAAGCAATTTGGAGATGAGCATCAGAATTGGGGAGAACAGCTATAGAAAATGTCCTAGTTTGGGTTTTCCCAGAATTAGACTCTAAGAAAGATTTGTGTGTTAATGATTTATGGAGAAATTATCTCCAGAAATACTGTGAGGGGAATGGGGAAGTGAGATAGAGAAGAGAAGGAACTGATCAATAAAGGATGAGTTTTCAAGCAAATTAGCACTGCAGGCAATTGGAGTTCAATCCTATTGGGGACCTCTGAGGGGCACTATCAAACTCATGCCTCATATTTCTCCTACCTGAGGGCAGAGAGCAGGATCCTTGCACACTGACTCCCATCAGTCTTGTTTGTAGGCTGTTCTAGGGATCCCTTATTCCTTGACATTTCCAGGCACTGTGCACACAGGCAGAGTCCTGGTGGTTGAAGAAGGCCCTCAAGTAAGGAGATGCATATTCTAGCTGTTGGAAGTGGGTAGCCATGCATGAAATAGAATGGAAATGGTATATTCTCAGTCCCTGTTATATGCCAGATGCACTCCCTAGATACTTACAAATATTATCACTTCCATCTTCACAAGAAACAGAGTTCCAGAGCAGTAACTAACAGCTATAAGTGGTAGGTCACTGAGGCTCATTTTGCCAAAGGGACCAGAAGACATAGGACAATGGTGTCTGTGGGATATCAGCGAGACTCAGAAACCTCCAGCCCCAAGAGGCCACTGTAGCAAGAGAAAGTGAAGGCAAACAGTGAGATCTCTTGCAAGAGCCATGGCAATGGCAGCTCCGTTTAACTCCCTGAATAATAACTTGTCACGAAAGACAAAGTTAGTAAAAAAAAATGTGGAAACCCTACCATTGTTAAGTTGGCAGGACTGAGTGATAGTCATTCTAAGATTCTGAAGGAAATGAAGTGTGTAAATGGCACTGATATAGACAGAGATGGGAAACCTATTCAACAGCTTCTGCTCCTGAAGATAAGAAGAACCTCACCAGAGTAAGTTCACTTTTTGGAGGGAGTGGGATCATCTAGAGGCTGTCTCACTGGGTGCCAACCTGCACAGTTTATCTCAATCCTGAGAAAACAAGAGAAGTACTGAAGGACCAGGTATTGCAAATGGAACTCCAGGTTTTCTCAGCCACATCAAGGACAAAAATAAAGGAAATTAATTTATTGATGCCATGTGGAGGCAAAGAATTCATTTTGAAGAATTGTAGCAAATGGCCAGGAAAATATGAACCAAACACTGAAAATCTCAGTTAATATTAAACAAATTATTAATCATTAACAATAGTTGGAAAACAGACCTGCACAGGCAGATGGAAGGAAATGGAGTTGAGAAAGCTATAGAAAGAAGAGATACTCAACTGCCTTTAAGTATGTAAGAGGTTATTAGTTATTTTCTTGCGATTTAGTGATTATTACTGAGGCAGTGTGTGAGGTAAAGCTGAGTGAATAGGGAAGAGTGATTATATCAGAATTACCTGAGGAGCTATTTCAAAACACAGGTGATCTATGCTACCTCTAACTTTAGCAAATCTTTCAGGATGTCTATCTCATGCTCACTTTGGTATTTGACATCTGTTGTCCTACTCTCTTGTCAACATATGCTATTTACTGCCATTTTCATGTTCTGAGAGTACCTCCCCCTTCTACTGGCTTCCATAATAAACGAAGGGCTGGCAGGTTTTTCCTTCACCATGGTAACTCTGACCAGCATCCAGATGAGATTGTTGAGCCCCCGAGAAAAAGATCAAGGCCTCCTCCTGCATCAGTGTCCCTCCTAACCCCCAGCACATAGTAAGACACATGGTTATTGAATGTATGACACAGATATATCCCAAACCCAACCAGGGTAACCACTTCCAAGCATTTCCTCAAAAGCAGGTCAATTACTGAAATCATCATGGCCTCTCTCTAGGCAGAAATAGTAAAAGGAGAAATACCCACCCACAGGTAGTGTGATATTGGGCCCATGATCTCTTGAGGAAAATGTTAGTCCTCTCAGCCACAAGAAGCAGCAGCAGCAAGCTGGGGCCAGTCTATACTGCTGTGGGTCTCCCACGGGTGCTATAGATATCCTAGCTCCTGTGGCTTTCACGGCTGTTGTGATGTCATGGCAATTTCAGCTCTCTCAGGAAGAGCTGCTTAAGAAGATCCCAACCAGACTGTCCTTGTCCTGGGCCCTGGGTGATTTATAGCCACATCCACACACACATAGTCACTCATCCTGTCCACGGACTGAATCTGGGCTGAGGCCCATAAAATAAGTAACAGCTATTGGCAAATTCATTAATTAAGATTCTGTTTGTACTTTTATTGTGAAGGAAAATCATTTGTCAGCTTAAAGTCAGACTCGGTGCCTGATGAGAACTGTTATTCTAAGAAGGTATTGACTAACCACTCTCTGTGGCATTCCCTCTCTCTTCCCATCTCTGCCACTCTTACCCACCCCCACCTCTGTCAGAGAAAGCCTCCTACTGTCCCTTCATTTGAATCAGGGCCTGTGTGGTAGATCTTATGAGTTGCTTTTGCAGTAGGCCTACCAACTTCTTCCCTGCCAACATAACCCCAATTTTGTTCAGGGAAAGGGCAGTTGGTATGTGTTAAATGTGACTAGCCTCTCCAAACTCTAAAGAATGAAGCTTGATAAGTCAAAGCCAGTTATGGCAACTCTATTTCCTGTTCCAGTGACACAATTCTGACCAATGAGGTGAGAGGAAGTGTGCTAGGGCTCTTCTAAAAGGATTCAAGAAAGGCACATTCTCTCTTCAAGCCTTTGGACTGACCCCTGGAGCCAGTCCAAATCTCTTGTGAACACAAGGAGGCAAGATAGAAGACCACCACCAACATGCTGAGGGTGGCAGAGCAAAATAATGGGAAGGATCTGGGTCTTCAATAACATCAATGAGCACCAAATTAACTAACCCAGGAATTGTCATGCCTCTAGGCTTCTGGGTTATAGATGACAACTTCACAATTATCTACATCATTTGGAGTAAGCTTGTTATTAGAACTGAAAGCATTGGATATAGCTGCAAATATCCTGATACATTGTAACTAACTAAAACTAAAACTACCTCCAAATAGATGCATATTCCAATAGATGGCCCTTGCTCTAGATATTGCATGTGGTTGTCAAATTTCAGACTTTTGCTAGATTCAAGTGGCCCTGTCTTTTTGGTAAAGAACTAAAGATCTATCAGTTAACCACTTTCCCATCAGCCTTCTTGCTCTCACTGGTGAAAACAACCCTCCATCCCCCCTGCCAAAATCAGGAAGGTTTAGGTCAGAGTGAACAAAGATAATACATACACACAATTATTCCTTATGTGGATGTCTTTGTTATAGGTTGAATAGTGTTCCTACCCAAAAAAATTTATATGTGGTAGTCTTAATCCCCAGTACCTTGAGATGCAATTGCATTGGGAAATAGGGTATTTGTAAATGTAATTAATTAAAAAGTCAGACTTGAGTAAGGTGGACCCTAATCCAATATGACAAATGTCCCTATAAAGGGGGGAATTTGGACACAGACATGCACAGAGGGAGCATAAGCCAGCTGACACCTTGATCTAAGACTTCTAGCGTCTAGAAATGTGAGACAATACATTTCTGTCATTTAAGCCACTCGGTTTGTGGTGCTAGGTTACAGCAGCCCCAGGAAATTAATCCAGTGCCTTAGATAAATATTAGAGTCAGTGTAGTATGCAGAGGCACAGTTCACCTATTGAAGACCATAAGGCCAAGGCCATAGTTTTCGGGCAGAGCCCAGGTCTTCTCCAAATTGTAAAGTTTTTCCTAGTGTCTCTAGACACCAAGCTAGCTGGGCAAGCCAGCCAGGCAGTTTTCCAGGGCACCAGTCTGTTAGAGGGTCCAAAATACCACTGGAATAAATAGAAATACCCACGTAAGTCGACGCAAGTTTCCACAAGCTCCTACCAAAGTAAATAGCAGCCTTATATGGAAATTTAAAGAACACCCCTGGCTGGCACTGACCCCTCTCTTTGGGCATTTTTGTAATACACTCACATAGTTGCAATCAGCTGAAATTCTGAAACCAAATAAAGCATGGTGTAATTTTTCTACTTACCAAAAACAATGATCCATTTTATTATATAATTTGTAAACTCTTCAACAGTCTTCCCCACCAAAGTGTCTGATTTGAGAAATTGCCAAAGAAAACTGATGTGAGTTGAAAAAAAAAACTACGAAAAGTATAAGATAGTTTGCCATGTTCTAGGCCATTAATTTTTCTACAGCTGGGGGGTAGAGGTGGGGAATTAGTGAGTAAGTCTGTGCATAAAATGTTTTAATTAATGAGTTTGGCAGAGTCTGCTTCTTAATCCACAGTATCTTCTCTCCCTGTTTTCATGCTAAGAGAATCAACAATTGCAGCTGGGCACATGGCCACCCCAAATAAAGACTATTTCCCAGACTCTCATAGCTAGGAGTGACCATGTGGATAAGCTCTGGCCAATAAAATATAATCAGAAATACCACGTGACAGTTCTGGGAACCCTCTGCTGCTGCTTCTTGATCCTTTCCTCCATTTTGCTAGTCAAAATGCAGCTTCAGCAGTCATCTTGGACCATGAGGTGACCTGGGGATAGGAAGTCATGCATGACAGAGCAGTGGGATAGAAGGAGTGTGGATTCCTAAGGACTTCATATTGCAGAACTTCTATGTCAGGTGCACACTGTTGATGAGAGGGAAATACACCTCTTCTTTGTTTTACATTTCTGTGACTTACAGCCAAATGCTGTTGTGATAGGAAATCCATTCTTTTCCCTGTGTGAAGAAGGGTCTTCAAATTATTCTCCCATGCAGAGTGCTTTAAGTCTTGGTCTAGCTTTGATCAGAAAAAGCATGGCTCCCTCCTGGTCTGGCTTCCACGAAAGGCACTGCTGGGTGACAGGTGTTATAACAGTGATCCTGTGAAGAGGGAGACATTGAGAAGGGCATTGAGAAGGGGAAGCTCCCAAGATCTGTGTGAATGGGAAAGAAGCCGTAAGCCACTGTGGTGATATTCAAGCATAGCTGTAAATTCTTTGACCTTCTTCCTATCAAGAGGTGGAATCTAACCCCTTCCCCTTGAATGTGGGCCAGCCTTAGTGATGAACTTCTAACAAATAGAATCTGGTGGAAGTGACATTGGGTGACTTCCAAGTCTGGGTCATAAAAGGTGCAACAGCTTCCACCTGGTTCTCTCTCTTGAGGTACTCGTCTTTGGAACCCAGCTGCTATGTTGTGAGGAAGCCAAGAACCACTTGGAGAGGCCACGATTAAGCATCCTGACGTCTCAGCCTGCAGCCAGCATTAACACCAGACATACATGTGAGCAAGTCTTCAGATAATCCAACCCTCAGCTTCGAGCTATCTCAGCTGATACTAAGTGGAGAAGAGATAAAGTGTTCCTGCTGAGCCCTGCCAAAACTGTATATTGGTGAGCAAAATTAATGTTATCATTTTAAGCTACTAAGTTTTGGGATGCTTTGTTATATAGCAAGAGATAATTACAATGGCCACTGGCTCTGCCCCCACAAGACTGTATGTCATTGTGTGTGAGTCTTCTACTATCACAGAGGCTTCTGAAAAATTCCAACCTCATTTCAGTGGGCTCCTAAAAGTAAAGCAGGGGTCTTGAGGCCATACCTAGGCTGGAGGACCAAAGAGAGCACAGGTCGGTGGTGTCAAGTGTCCAAAGTGGGGGAGGTCAGTGCAGAGAGAGCCAGCAGTGGCTCCCTGCCTGGAAGTTCTAATCGGTGAGTGTGTGCATGTTCATGTGCACACACACATGCACTCAATACACACATAAACATGAGAAAAGATGAACCTCAGGCCAGAACCTAACCCTAGAGTCTACATGCAGCACTACTCATTCCTCATCTTGCCACCTAAAGCTTCTCCTGCTAGGGCCCACTGGAGAAAACCTAGGTTTCATTTCACTAAGGCCAGTAGCATTACCTAAATAGAGGATCCTGACATTTCTGTGAAGATTTCTCAAAATGAATTCCCAGGTCCCAGCAGCATTAAGAGAGGGATGAGACACCTCCCAAGAGACTTACTCAATAGTAGAATCTCCACAGCTCTCTGCTAAGAGTCAAAGGCTCCTCCATGCTATGAGCTAAATTGCCCCGTTCCCCAAATTCATATATGGAAGCCCTAACCCCCATGTGACTGTAATTAAGGTTAAATGAGGTCATGAGAGTGGGGCCTTAATCCAATAGGATTAGTGTCCTTATCAGAAGAGGCACCAGAGAGCTTACTCTTTCTGCATGCAAACAAAGGAAAGGCCATGTGAGTACACTGGCAGGAGACAGCCATCTACAACCTAAGGTGAGAGGCCTCAAGAGAAACCTACCCTACTGACACCTTTATCTGGGGCTTCTAGCCTCCAGAACCATGAGAAAATAAATGTCTGTTGTTTAAGCTACCCAGTCTGTGGTGTTTTATGGCAGCCAAAGCAGATAAATATACTCCCTGAGAAAAACAAAGAGGGGGGAGAATGAAAGAGACAACACCTTGGACCATAATGGGTTCCCTCTTGGTGACTCAGGGGAGAATTTTGTCCTGGGTCATCCTTGGTAGCACAGTCCCATACAGGGATCTCCTGCAGGCAACATGACTGGGGGGATGTTTGATGTGAAAGCCCCATCCTTACATCTCTCCCCCCAAATCACTCCTAGTGTTAAGCATTGCCCTCTCTCCACAATTTTTTGGTCAAAAACAAACTCATGTTTACCAGCCATGCAGCAGGAGCTATGGACAGCTGGGAGAATCCTCTGGCCAGGGCACAGGGGAGATGATATCTGAAGGCAACTGCTTGATTTCCCTGTATGTTTCCCAGTGCTGGTAAACTGGCACCCTCTCTTCAACTCAGAACAAGCCCGCCTGCCTCTGTTCCAGCTGCTGGCTGGCCTGGCAATTCCTGCTGCTCTCAAGCTGCCAATATCTGTAGGCCTTCCCTCTGGGCTGCCTTCATGCTTTGGATGTAAGTGTACCTATATCAGATTCCCCATCTCTGACCTTCCACCCCCAACACTATAAGTGAAAAGAAGGAAAGAAGTAAGGGAGGGAGGGAGAGAAAGAAGATAAGGAAGGAAGGAAGGAAGGAAGGAAGGAAGGAAGGAAGGAAGGAAGGAAGGAAGGAAGGAAGGAAGGAAGGAAGGAAGGAAAGAAGGGAGGGAGGGATAGAGGGAGGGTGGAAGGGAGGGAGGGAGGGAGGGAGGGAGGAAAGAACCTGTACTGAAGGGCTCAAAGATTTCTCTGTCTACCCTCCTTCCTCATGCCTCCTTGTTGTTTCCTCTAGCTCCACATTAAGGGCACCATGCAAGAGCACTAAGCTATCCTGCTGCATCTGCCTTACTTGCACAAGCTCAGCAGAGCTGCACTATGGCCAATATAAACAACCTGGAAGAGCTTCAAGATTTCCGTGTTAGAACCCAGGAAATTCTTCATCAATATTCAATTCAGAGCTGTGTACCAGGCCCTATGCTAGGTGCATTGGCATGGACCTGAGCAAAGTTACATTGGTTCCTGCTTTCTGCTTCTGAGCACAACACACAACAAGCAAACAAATGAGCAAATCATAGATGGTAGTAAGTCCTACACTGAGAACCAAAACAGTGTGCTGTGGTGGAGCAACTGGGGAGCTCTTTCTGGTGGGTGGAGGAGGAAGGCCTCCCTCAGGGGAACTATAAGCTGAGATGTGAAAAATGGAAAGAAGCAGGCATGTAGCAACTGGAAAGAAGAGCATTCCAATCAGAAGAAATAGCTAGTACAAAGGTCCTTAGATGGGAATGAACTTGGTATGTTCTAGGAATAGCAGGAAAGTCAGTGTGCCTGGAGTTCCCAGAAAAGCGATAGGAGATGACAGCAGAGAGGTCACATAGCACTGGGACATTAAGATAATAAATTGGGATTTCAACTAGAGTTAAGGAAGGGAGATGGCCTAATCAGATTTCTAGTTTTTAAAAGAGTGTTCTGCTCATAACATAACTACTAATTACAAAGGGAAAAATAGTAGCACAGTAGAGAAAATTGGTAGACACCACCTTAACTAAGTGATCGAAGTGAACATCGCTAGTAATAGATCGAATGGGCATCACGTGCTTCCCGATATGATGCACTAAAAAAGACACAGATCACCTCAGTGGGGTTCCTGCCAAACATGCAGAACCTGAATCTAGTCACTGGAAACATCAGAGAAAGCGATACTAAGGTACAGTCTACAAAACAACCAGCCTGTATTCTCTAGAAGTGTTCACGTCATAAAAGACAAAGATAGACCAAGGCACCATGCCACGTTAAAGGAGATCAAGAAGAAACAGTAACTGAATACAGTGGGCAGTTATAGATTGGATCCTGGGTCAGGAAAAATATTTTCTTCTTTCGTTATAAAGGATATTAGGACACTAATGAAATTTGAATACGATCTATCCATCAGGTAATAGTATAGTACCAATCTTAATTTCCTGATTTTGATAAACCGTACTGTGATTATTTTAAGAGAAAGTCTTTGTTTCGTTTTGGCTTTTTTAGGGAATACACCCTGAAATATTTACGGGCAAAGGAGCATCATGTCTGTAACTTGATCTCAACAGAGTGGGGAGGGGTGGGTAAAAGTGTGTGTGTGAGAGAGAGAGAGAGAGAGAGAATGCACACCCCCAGATTGATAAAATGTTAACATTCAGGGAATCTGGGTAAGCAGGATACAGCTACTCTTGGTACTATTTTTGTAACTTTTCAAGTCTGAAATTATTTCAAAATCAGAGTTTATAAAAGTGAAAAAGTTCACTCTGGCTGCCAGATGGAGTATAAACATTCGGGAAATAGGCAGCAGGAGGGAAGCAGGATGAAGGCCCCTGCCCATGGTCTAGGATGCCCTGCTTAGAGGGGACGACGGCCAAGGCTTTCAGATCTGATTCAGAGATCATAACCTTTGGAAAGTCACTTGCCCCTACAGTTCCACTAACAGGAGGCCCAGCCAGTGTCCACCAAATGGCTCCTGCCACTTTCCTTCGCATCTACACTTTAAAGCAATCAAATGTGAAAGCCCAGGGAGGCCAGAGCATCATGGCTGGCACTCAACTCTGAGAATCCTGTCATGGAATGGAGAAACTGGCTGCAGCCCCTGCTGCCTGGTCACCTCTGTCTCCAAATGTCATTGACTGCCTTTGGCTCCCTTGGCCGGCCTCAGGCCCCCCAAGAAATAAGACTCTCTGGGCCCTAGCAGGCCTTTTCCAAGATCCTTTTGACTTGAGCCAGGGCTCAATTCTGAAAAAAATAAAGGAATAGCCATCTTCAGGGTCCTGTGCCTCCTGCCTTGTGCAGGTGACATGTGACATGGCGCAGCCAGCAAGACTGTCTAAACAAGCAGGGGTTTAGCTGCATACCAGGTGCCACACTCATTAAACAAGGGCCAGCCGTGGGGCTAATCTGCCAGCAGCCTCCAGATGCCCGATTCCCTCAGGTGAATGGTGTGCCTGGGTCCTAAGCATGTCTCAGGATGCTGGGTGGTCTGATGATTCTGGACAAATGTGCTGATGGCTGCTGAGGACAGAAAAACCTGCTTCTCACGCCCTCCTTTATCATGCACAGAAGCAAACAATGCTGAGGGGACAGAAGAGGGAAGGCATACACACCCCACATTTGCTGGACCTCCCTCCCCTGTTTAGCAGTTCATAATTCGACACCCACAGCCCACTTTGCTGGATTACAAGCATTCATGGCTTGCAGGAAAAGGAGACCCAAGTGTGGACGTGGTGATAGATTGCTATCAGCAGGGCCTAGGAAAGCCTGTTCCTTTATTCTTTCAAAGTCTTTCATGGAGCCGGCCAAGGAGTGGTGACTCAGACACTCCAGAATCAGGAGCAGCCAGAGCCTTGGGTCTGGGTGCTGATGTCGGCCTCTGTCAGGCCCAGCCCCTGGCTCCTGGCCAGCTGGGAGGCTGGGAGAGTGAAGGTTTGCAGGCTCATAAAAAGAAAGCGCTTATTCCTTTGCCAGACAAGAACGCGCCAGGTTCAGTGAGGAGAGAAGGCCGCTGCTGGTTCCCAGACATTCACGCCCAAAACAGTGTCATCCTGCAGATCTGGAGGCTGGCAAAGATCTGCTTCTTCTTCAGGGCAGGAGACAGCCATGTCAGGAAAGGACCGTGCTGCTGTCCCACTTGCAGGTGACCCAGTTGCAGGTGAGGAAACTGGGGCATTGGGAGAAGGAATGACGGCCAAAGCCCCCCACTGATACCTGTCTCCCTCTTCCCTATGGTAGAAAGGCCTCTAGGAACCTTGGGGGACATAAAGCAATGATGACCCACACCTTCTAAGGTAGCCTGGCTCCTCAGGCTTGAGTTCTAATGCCAAGCTGGAGCAAACCTATGATGTTTCCCTTTTTTTCAGAATCTCTCTTCTTGACTTGAAATGGCACGGCAGCAAGCAAGGTTTCTCAAACTATCTAAGGAGCAACCTTGTTTGTGTTTGTTTATTTGTTTCTTTATTAATTTCAATCCGTCATAGCCAGATACTTTTGTCAAGTACAATAAAAAGATTTGCTAGGAAAATGAAATGAAAAAGAAAGACAAGCTGCAAGACACAAACCCAAACTTTTATGTTAGAGTTAATAGACAAAAACATGCTCTGTCCAGTTGCTATCAGTCCTTAGCTCACTAAAGTCAGGTGCCAATTTGTAAACTGGCACACTGAGTGGCAAAATGTCAAGGTCAAGACATGGGAGTTCTAAGGCCACCTCTGTCACTAACTGGCTGTGTGTGGCTTCCTCCTGAGCTACCACTTTCATTTACACATAGCAGAGTCACAAAATCATCTCAAATGGCAGATGAGCAAAGAAAGATGCCAGTTATTTTCTTTGTCTGTAGCTGTTCCCTTCTTTCTCAACATAGCCAGACGGGGTGGGGCAATGAGGCTTTTGTTTTAAGTAGTAGATTGAGTGTAATACCATTGTGTAAATGGCCCTTTAGGCAAATTCCCAGGTTCTCTTATATTTCTACCCTCAGCCTCTCTTCACCAAGATGCTGTTTGGGCGTATGGGAAAGGAGAATAGAACTTATGCCAGTGCTTCTCACACTTTACTGTGCATACAGATCTCCTGGGGAGAGTGTTAAAATGCAGATGCTGACTCAGCAGATCTGGGGTGGAGCCCAAGACTAGGTGTTCCTACCAAGCTCCCAGGTAATGCTGAGACTGCTGATCCTGAGGCCACACTTTGAATAGCTTATGAAAGATGAGGGACTTATGAAGCCTCATGCAAAGAGAAGAATCAGGTCCTAGGACACCCCCCTGGAAACTTCCAGCTCTCTGCAGTGGAGTGGCTAGTCTTGGCTGCCCTTGGAATGGTGGTTGCTGAGATGCAGAGAACCCTTCCTCTCTGATTGAGATGCAGAGAACTCCTGGCTTAACTCTCAGGGGACAGTCATAATCCCATCATCTTGGCCAGCTCTGTCTCCCCTGAGTTGTCATTTGCCCTGTGGACACCTGAAGACTCTGTGATATTCCCTATCTTGACCCTGGCCTAGAACCGCTGGCACAGAACACATCTACCTTCCACTGAGAGGAGCCAAGGGCAGCTCTGCTCACCATATGGTGCCACCCTCTGAGTTTTCTTTAATATGGAGTCTTCCAGACGAGTGCGGAGTATATTCTCCAAACTGCCTCCCAGAGTTCTTAATACAACCATGGACAGACATGTCACTGCCCAAGACATGCCCCTAACTTCTCAAATATACCTCCCTCTGGCCAAATTCCAGAATGAGAAACTAGAACTCCTTCAGATTACTCCCCCCAGCTCCAGCCCCATCTTCCCATCATTTTCTCAAAGTAGAAGGAACAATAGTCTCTCCACATTCCCCTTCCTGTCGGATTGGGACTTCCCTCTCAGCATAAAGTAGGAACTAAAGGAATATAGGAAATCCTTTTCTCTCCATATAATGCCCAACTTCCACCTGATTTCCACCATGATTTCCTCCCTGTGGGTTGAAACACAGTCTAATTTGACCACAGCTGAGCAATGGCTTCTTTGGTGAACAGTAGCTGCTTTTCTCTGGTGCTCTGGAAACCCTGAGATATACTGGAAATTCACATGCAAATACTCCCTAAATGATCCCTGCTCCCTGGGAAATGAAGGCCTCTCGCTACCCACAAGAATCTGCAAAATGGTCATTCCCTTGACAACTTGGAAATGAGCATGCTTCCTGAGGAAACTAGTGACAGGGACCTCACATGATGCCACAACCCTACACACAATTAGTGAGCACCTACTAGATGCCAGGCACCTGTGTAGGACTGGGGAGCTAGGCAGTCAAGGTCTCAAAGCGCTCCACAAAGGTTATGGCATCATCATCTCCTGTGGTGGGCACTGTGACACACCTTCTAGGTCCCCCTTCAGGGATCTCCCTCATACCACCCAGCTCTCAGCTTCAAGTCTTTCAAAGTCTACCCTACCTGCTGAGAGCTCCCTGGCCAGGCTGCACCTTCCTGGGGCAGCCTACACCCAATAACTGATAGCTTCAGAGTTGTGACATGGAGACCATTCTGATGGGCCACTGAGCTCCAGAGCTCCCTATGGGTTTGGCCAAGGCTGGATCCCATCTCGGCTCCTCCTTCTGCCCACTCCTGCTTCCTTCTTCTCCCTTCCTCAGGTGTGGATCCCAAGGACCCTCCTTCATAAACATCCCACATGCTGAACTCCAACTCAGAGTCTGTTTCTCAGAGAGCCTCACCCTTATCACCCCCAGTGCCTGGGAGATGGGGAGTTGAGAAGATGGGAAAGCAGCCAATAGCTCTCCTTAGGCCCATTCTGAGAAAGAGTGGGGCTGGAGCTGAGGCACACTCTACCTCTTCCACCACAGCTGCCAGCTGAAGTGGAAGCTGCCCCCTCCAGGAACACTGGCCTCTGCTACCTCTACTTTCCTCAAAGGAAAGCCGTGGGAGCATCTGCCAGGCCAGAACCTGGGAGAACTGGACTGGAGAAACTACAGGAGAGGCAAGAATCAGGGTGGGAGATAGACCTGTAGGCTGGAGTGGGAAGAAGAGACTCAGTGGGGAGAGGTAGCATAGTGCAGGAAGGAGCACTGACTTGGCCATTGAGAGACTTGAGTTTCTTCCCATCCAGGCTGGGATGGATGACACTGAATAGATCTGTCCTCTCAGTCAGCCTGACACCTCATCTATCAGATTGGGGATGTGCATCTGTGATCAGGTAGCCTCTAAGACCTTCCAGCTTCTCACTAGGCTGTGTTTGTGGCCCTCGGCCTTACCAATGTGACCCAGACAGCTGAGAAAGTGGAGCAGAATTCACCAGAGGAGATTGCCCTCTCCTTTTTTAAGATCGGTCAAAGGGAGTCTGGTTGTTATGGGCTGAATTGTGTCCCCCCAAAAAAATCATACATTGAAGCCTTACCACTGCCTGTCTCCCCGCCCAAGGACTTCAGAATGTGACTGTATTTGAGATCGGGCCTTTACAGAGATGGTTCAGGTAAATTGAGGTCATTGGGATGGGCCCTAATCCAATCTGACTGGTATCCTTACAAGAAGAGATTAAGACAGAGACATGCACAGAGGGGAGAGGATGTGAGGATATAGAGAGGTGATAGCTATCTATCTACAAGCCAAGGAGAGAGGCCTCAGAAGAAGCCAATCCTACTGACCCCTTGATTTTGAACTTCCCACCTCCAGAACTGTCAGGCAGTACATTCGGTTGTTTAAGCTAGTCTGTGGTCCTTGTTATGACAGTCAGAGGAGACTAATACACTGGTCAGTTAAATGTACAAACCTAATGCTGGAAAGCTTTGTCTATATTGGGAGGCCCAGGCACTGCCAAGGGGGTCCTGGCTGAATATTCATTGCTGGTATGCTGGGCTCTGTGCCAGACAAGGCTACAATTTACCACAAGCCAGGCTCTGAGAAGGCTGCAAGGGTGGGGAAGCTGCGTGCTGACTGCAGAGCTGAGAACTATGGGATGGAACTTTGACATTGTATTTAACAACCCCAGACTATGTATACCCAGGCCTAGATGTCCCACACCAAGAAAGGGAGAAGAGGGAATGTTCTAATAGGACACTGCCACTGTCTGGTTCTGTTTCCTTACCTCTGAGGAGTCTTTCTCAGTTCTAGTACATATGTATGTGCTTCGTCACTCACTGTGGAATATAATAAGAGACATAATAAACTGTTCTCACAGCCCACAGACATAAGGAATATCCACAACCCTACCATGGCCCACTTTACCCACTCAAGGCACCCCAGGGTGTCTCAGGAAGAAGGCTCAGGACCACTCCCAATGCCCCAAGGGCTGATTCTGTTTAACACAACTTTCTCTAAATATTTTCCCTCCAGATTTGGCTGGAGACCCTCATAGTAGGTCAGGGGACTTGAAAAGCAAACTGGGCCTGCCAGAAGCCACGTTAGAGCTGCCTTTGTGAGGAAAACCCAGAAAGCAGGGCTGATCCACTCATAGGCAGCAAAGGGACAAGCCCACCCTCTCCTTCCTGGGTTCAAGACAGGGTACTCACTGTGGCTTGGGAGTGCTGGGCCCAAACAGACCCCAGAAAACAGGCCTCAGCCCTCCAGTCAGCTGCCCTGTGTTTGTTTTCACAGCTGCTCCTCCTGCTCGACTGTTCCAGTGAGCAAAGGAATCTGTTTGTCTGAGTAAAAGAATGTGGCAGAGAAGCAGGAGGCTGCGGTCCCAGGCAGCCCAGGCAGCCTCACAGCAACAGAGCACGCTAAAACCTGCCAGACACTCAGGAGAGTCACCCAAAGACCTAGAGGCCAAGGTTACAGACTCAGAGACACCCTCCACTCTCACCCTCCAGACGGCCCTGCTCTTCCATGTGCCAGGATGTTGCCCAGAGTCCTCACAGCCAGTGCCAGACTGGCAGCCTAAGCACACAGAACAGGAACCCACCCTCTTAAGGTATTTTATTTGCTTTTTTCTCATTTACAGACAAGCCATACACACACACACACACACACACACACACACACACACACACACACTGAGAAGGAGGTCGATCAGCTGTATATAGGAGGAACACGCTCACAGGTCTGAAAATGAGCAAGCCCACAGCCAGGCCTGCAGTGGGCCTGGAGATGAAGAAAGACAGGTGGCAAAGAGGTGCTCCAGCCCCAAGGTCAGCTTGTGCAACCCAGCCAAGGGAGGCCATCTGCCACACTGGAGGTCCAGCCATAGGCCCTAGACCTGTCTTCTTTGTTCTGGAGCATTCTGGACAGCCCAGCGGGAACCCAGGCAGGACCAACCCAAAGTCACCTTCATTTGGATGGTTTTGGCCACAAGGACACTTGAGATCCCAAAATAGGGGCTCTGCTCCTCCAGACACTGATGATACTCAGCCACCCATACCCCCTCACCAACCCTGTGGACTGACCAGAAGTTGCCCTGAGGGCTGGGACAGGGGTGGAAGGGAGACAGCTTCCAGCTAAATTTTCTAGATGACAGCAGACTCTGCCACTATGTGATCAGATTTGAGTTGGAAAATTTCCCACTACTATTGCATTGAATCACTTGGAGAGGTAAGAATAGAATAGAAAATAACTAATCCTCTTAAATCTTGCTTATTTAGATTAATAATCTAGATGTGATTGAGCTCCTCCCCTGGGTCAACCTGTTCACCTCTGAAAGCCTCTAAGAGGTTGAAGGACTCTCCCAAGGTCATACAGCAAGAGTGACCAAGGAAGAAGGTGTCTAGGTCTGGGTTTTTCCAGAAGTTGCACCTGAGACAAGGATTTGGGCCAAGTGATTGATTTGGGAGTAAAGAAGTGAGGCAGAGAAGGGAGGCATCCAGTAAGGAGGATATTATTGAGCCAGACACCAGAGTGAGACACCAGAGGTCAATGCCACTGGGCTTCTCTGAGACACCTGTAAAAGACAACTCAGTGTTATCCCACCTGGGATGTGGGGAAGCTGTGGTATTTTTCCACTACCAGTCATTCATTATTCCTTGGAAGATGCTCCCAGGGGCATTGCCTCAAAACCCCCAGATGGGGGTGTCACGCCCTCAGAGAATGTTCTGGACTGGTGAGTGCCAAGAGAATTTGGAGACCTGGAACATCTCCTGCAGAAGTGATCACAGTTCTATGTGAACCCAGAGTCTTACTGGCTTCTCTGCACTAGCTGTCCCTTACCTGACACCTAAGACTGGAATCTTCAAGGCTCTCCAGCTAGTCTGTGATGAAGTCAGCCTGTCAGGAGTTGGGGGGTGGGCGAGAAGACTTTAGGGTAGAAATAGCCACCTCCAATGCATGTGTGTGCACACACGTGCACACACTTGCCACTTGAATGGGGTTGGGCTTTTGTGCTGGCTTCAAAATGAGAACCCCTTGAGAATCTTTAATACCACACAGAGTAAGTGGGAACCCTCTCAGAAGGGCCCCATACTTTGAGAGTGAAAATCTGGGCCCCATACCCAAATTTACCACCGTGTGACCTTGGGCAGGGGACAGATTGCTGGATACCTCAGAGCATGCATAATGAGGATATTAATACCTTTCTTAATGCCCAAAGGCTTGCTCTAAAAATTAGAAGTAATAGGGTGGCCTTCCTGCCACAGTACCTGGTTCACAACAGGGATAGTTAACCATATTTTTTGAGGTAAATTTCACCTAACATCATTTGAAGCATGTTAAAGTGTACAATTCGGTGACATTAAGTATATTTACAACATTGTACAACAATAACCACTATCTAATTCTAGAATATTTTATCACCCAAAAAGAAATCCTATACCCATTAAGCAGCCACTTCCTATTCGCTCAGCTCTCAAGGTTCTGGCAACCACTAATCTACTCTGTCTCTCTAGATATGCCTATTCTAGACATTTCATATAAATACGATCACGCAACATGTGGGCTTTTGTATCCAGCTTCTTTCATTCAGTATAATGTTTTCGAAGTTCTTCCATGTCATACCATGTGTTAGCACTTCATTCTTTTTTATGACGGAATACTATTCCACTATGTAGATAAACTGCATTCTGTTTATCCATTCATCAGTTGATGGACATTTGGATTGTTTCCATTTTTTGGCTATTATGAATAGTACTGCTGTGAACATTTGTTGAGGGTGGGTGTGAGGACAAGTTTTTGTGTGGGTGTCTGTTTTCAATTCCCTTGGATATATACCTAAGAATAGAATTGCTAGTCGTACGGGAACTCTATGTTTAACTTTGTGAGGAACTGCCCAGCTCTTTTCCTCTGCTGCTATACTGTTTACATTGCCACAAACAATGTAGGAGAGTTTCAATTTCTCCATACCCTCACCAACGCTTGGTGTTTTCCTTTTTTTAAAAAAAATTATAGCCATCCTATAGTATAAAGTGGTATCACATTGTGGTCCTGATTTGTATTTCCTTAATGACTAATGATGTTGAGCATCTTTTCATGTGCTTATTGGCCCATATATATTTTTTAAGATGTCAATCATAGCCAGCCATTATTACCCTGGGATTAAACCAATACACAAGAGTGGACTGAAGTCAGTAGGAAAGGGAATTCCAGAATGCTCTGGGCCTTCATCCCCTTGGTCCAGACATCAGAACTACCAGACAGCTTCAAGGACCTGGAGTGTAGGAACAGCACAGTAGACAGGAACAGTGGCTACTGTTGGTAGCCCACAGACAAAAGAGCAGGAGCAGATCATATCAGCTAATTTATCTATCTTTTTTTGTCTTTTGGATAAATTCCCAGGATTAAGATCCCAGGACAAAGAGGGCAGAAGTTATTATTGCTGCACCTTTATAAACCACCACAAGCTACATGTGTGTGTGGTTTTCCCATTCTTACCTCTCAAGCTTTGGTTATCATTACATTTTTAATTTTATTGGTAACTGTGCATTAAATTTTTATCTTTACATTATTTTCACATCAGATATAAATTTAATTTATCTATTACATTTCCCCTTTATAGTTATCTATGTATTTTGCTCATTTTTAAATATTTTTATCTAGTTAGATGAGCTCTTTCATAAAATAACTATATCAACCATATTTTTGGCTTCAATCTGTTTTTTCTTTATAATTCTATTGTAATGTGGTATAGGTTTTTTTGTCTTTGTGTTAAGCATTTTTGATTATCTTTTGAAATGTGCAGTTAACATTTATTATGTATTTTCTTTTTTTCCATCTTCATTGAAATATAATAGACAACTAGTTGCCTACATTTACATCGTACAATTCAATGAGTTTTTTTGTTCAGTTATAGTTGGTATACAACACACCAGCCTCAGCTGTACAGCATATTGATCAGAAATCCACATAACTCACAAAGCAATCATCTCACCAAATCTAGTATCTCTCCTCCCTGCCACAGATTCATTCCAACATTATTAACCTTCCCCATGCTATCCTCTACATCTCCATGTTTACTATGCAACCATCCACCTGCACCTCTCAATCCCTTTGCCTTCTTTTCCCCCAACCCCCTCCCAACTAGTATCCCTCAAAATATTCTCTGTATCTATGAATTTATATTTTGTATTTTCTGATTCCTCTCATCATATCTAAACTTAAAAAGTCCTTCCCTAGGGGCAGAACATTGTTTTAAAATGAGATTCTTCAGAGGAAACTGTTGTACCTTCTAAGAAATCACAAAATCCCTCTGATGGGTTAGATGACATTGGTTTCCTCCCGTCCCTGAGGTCTTTCTAGCAAGGAGAGACCATTTAGCATCACAGTTCAGAGCTTGGGCTGTGGAGCCAGATGGCTGGGTTTGAATCCCAGCTCTGCCACGTGGACAAGTTACTTCATTCTCTGTGCCTCAACTTCTTCATCTGCAAAATAGAGAGTACCCACTTCACAGGACTATTGAGAAGATTAAATGGTACATTGATTATATCTAATTTTAGCTAAGGAAAGCTCTTGGATCTGGCTGGGGCCTCAGATACCAATGGCAAGTGAAATTGAAGGATGAGATGTGTATTCTTTCTGGTCCTGAGCAAAAAGAGGGCTACAGATAGGTCCTAGCCTGGTTTATTGGGGGAGAGGGCAGGTAGGGAGCGGAGGACAGCCCACTAAGTTCACAGAGCTTCTCTACCAGCTTTTCCCTCTCCTGTTTTTTGTTTTGTTCAATCTGAGGTTGACAGTCCACCTGGCCCACTAAACTGGGGAATAAGTTTATCCTATCTGCTGGTTTACCTGCCCCAACCTCATCCTCATTGCTGACTTTTTTACACCCTGAGGAGGCGATTGCAGATGAAAACAGCCCTGCTCGTTTGGTCACTTGGTCTCCACTACCAGGGCTGCCTCATGTCATCTCCCTCACCCCGGGGCAGCTCAGACCCAGGAATTTTAATTGACCTGAAGTTATAAACTTTGTTAACAAGAGTCAGTCAAAAAAGGCCTGAGGGGGATTCAAATGCCTGTGACTTTCAGGTGGGGGTGTCAAGTCCCTAGGAAGCCAGTCACTAGGGGTTGGTGACAGGCCTCAGCCAGACCAGCTCTGGTGCTGAGCCCCAGACTATCCTGGCTGTGAAAGACTACTATCCCTTTGTTCCTTCAACTGGGTTGGAGTTCAGGGCCCTTGACTTAAAACAAAGTCTATCTTCATTCCTAACTCCCCCACTACCCACAAATATTCTGCAACAGAGTGGCTAATAATAATAATAGATGTCCTGGCCTTAACTTTGTAAATGGTCCTCACATTCACTGTTTGAGTCGTTACTCTTGTGAGGTGAGGGAAGAGAACATTATTGCTCCCACTTTATGGAAGAGGTGACTGAGCCCTCAAAAGGTTAACATTTACGTCCTGGTGTGGTTAAGGTGGGTCTCAATCCAAGAGTTCTAAGTCTTAGCCCAAAGCAGCAGTTCTCCATCTTTACTGCATCCAAATACCCTGGAGGCCCCAGGTGCAACCACACCCCCAGAGTTTCTCATTTAGTGGGTCTATTTTGGAGCCAAAAATTAGTTTTTCTTTCTTTACCCATCTTTACCGAGGTATAATTGAGAAACAAAAAATTGCACATATTTCAGGTGTTCAACTTGATGTTTCAATAGCCATTTACATTGTGAAATGATCACCACAATCATCCAAAAGAAATGAAATCAGTGTCTCAAAGATAATTTGCTTTTCTAACAAGCTTCCAGGTGATGCTGATGCTGCAGGGTGGGGGACCACACTAGGAAAACTGCTGGCCCAAAACTTTTGCCACTGCATCATATCTCCTCATTGTGTTAATAAAAAATGCTTCCAGCAGCTATGGATGGACAGATTTGGGTGTTTTCCAAAGAATCTGTTAATGGCAGTAGAACTAAAATATAAGGCAGAAGCAGTAACCTCCACCTGCAGGATATTTCACACATAAGGGAAGGAGTTTGGATGAGAGAAGCTGGGGTATCTTGGGTTGAGGCTTGAGCACAATAGGTTAATTCTGAGTTCCTTCTGGGGAATCTACATGACTGGGAAGGAGGAAGGTGAAATGATTGCTTATATACAGAACCATCAAGGTCTTGGCTGTGTAAAACATAATCCTTACTTCCAGGTGGTAATGCATTTTAGGCAATGTCTTCTGCTTATACTCAGCAATGCATGAGTCTCAGAGCGGTAGCCAGAGAAATGGTGAGTCGTCGGATATTGAGCGAGTGATAATGGAATCCAGGAGGTGGAAATTACAAGTCGAAAAGCAAAATCGATGCCCTGACTGTGAAATGACTGAATGCTTGGTGAAGAACTGTGTAGAGATGTCCCCCACTCCCCTTGCTCAGCACAGACATTTAAGATGCTCACCAGTTCAGAAGTTCCTTGAGGGCAGGGACCATATTTTAATCTTGGGTAATCGTATTGCATCAGGGCTGAAATGGGCCTTAGAGAGCTTCCAACCCTGGAATGGCAAATCGGTTTCATTTTGGTGCCAGCTACAATCATTTCGTGATGGCTGTCTGAAGTGCTGGGCTGAGAAGCGGTCTGCCTGTCTCTGAACTCTGTGGGGAGTCAGCCACCATCAATTAGTCATGCTTACCATTGGGCAGGGAGCAGGAAGGCAGCACTTTGCTCTGATTAGCCAACTCTGATCTTGTCCTACCTTCCCCAGAGACAGATGAGGAAAACACTGCTCCACAGCCCTGTCTGGGTCCAAGACTACACCCCAGCATACTCCAGTCGCCTAGCAGTCACTCCCTACCAGGCCAAGGGGTCTGTGCTTATTATTCAAGTGCCCATGAACTTGGTCACAAAAAAAATATTGTATCTTCAGTTTTACTAACCTCTAACTGAAATCAAGCATTTCTTTCCATTATGAATGTAGGCAACAAACCATAGTAGTATCAGCAGTCCTGTGACTGTCACCAGTGGAAACCACAGCTATCTTTATAGTACATCAGAGTTGCTGCAGATATCTCTAAAGATCGCTTAGACTCCTCACTAGGATGAAATGATAGCAGTTATTAGACCTGCCACTAAATCTTGTTGTCGAATGCATTAATAAAGAAGTACAAATATTACACCATCACAAAATTGTTTTTAAATATTCGGATAACTGCATTTCAAAAAAATTGGTTACCTCTGTATTTCTATTTTATACATTGAAATACATTATCTTGAGAATGGGTCCATAGGTTTCACCAGATGCCCATAGGGTGCATGGTCAAAAAAAAAAAGGTTATAACCCCTGCCAACATTTGATGATTGCAAGTCCTATGTGCCAGAGCCCCTCCTGGCCTTGGCTTCAGTCAAAGTAGCAGATTTTAGACACACAGGCCACCTTTGGTACCTTGTATTCTTTGTTGTGGCTTGGCAGCAACTGGCAGCTAAGACAGTTCGAATTGGCTGTTCTTCACTCTGGAGAGACAGCTGACCTTGGGAGCTGCCTCGACTCAGATGTCCAGACAGTGACAGCTCTGGCCCTGCGCCAAGCCTCCCCAGTTTGGCCTTTCACAGCAATGGTCGGTCTGGGTCACAGACATAGCAGGTCCATGTTTGGCTCTAGCATTCTTCACTCTCCTATGGCAACCCTTCCCTTCTGCTATGCTGGCTCCCGAGAACCTGAAAGGCAGGCTTCAATGGATACCTTTCTGCTGCATCTGGATGCCTGTTTATCAGCCTCAGGGTGGGGGAGAAGAACAATCTGGAGATTTCAATCAGAGAGCACAGGCCACATAACCTTCATCAGGCTCACCTTGCCGTTTTCATTTTATTTTCAAAATGCAGCTATCTTCCTTCCTTTAGGTATGCAGATGTTGAAGTCTAGGCTATTAACCCTGGAAAGCACCTGAAAAAAAAACTATCTGTTTCATACATCCTCCCACCCTTCACTTTACAAAAACCAGGACATAAGCTAGGAAAGGCAGCATGACCTGCCCGTGTGGCACATACCTGGAACTACAAGGCCAGCCCCTTCCTCATCATTGTACAGGCTCATAAATAATGTAAGATTTTAGCATCATAACCATCTGTCTAGGTCAGTGAAAAATAAAACTGCGAATTCGCCCCTGTTCAAAATCACCATTTGACTAAATGTGGGGAATTGGAGCCACTGTCAATGTTCATTTCCGGGAGCTCTGTTCATGGTAGATTCTCTGTAACTGGCACAACTGGAGGGTCTGTGCAGAATTCTTGTTTGTTTTTATTTTCAAATACCCATTCAGGGATTCTAGAAGTATAGGGTAAAGAGTGGAGGCCTCCCAGTTTTCATTGGCATCACTGACAATGCCTGCAAGATGCTTCTGATTTGAAGGTTACTCTGTTGACCAAGGAATCTTTCCCATTGCCTTTAAGATAAACAGCCATGCCTGAGAAACAAGGTCCTTCAGTTAGTCCAGACAGGCAAGGAGTGATAACAAACGCTCCCCAAATCTCTATGGTTCAACAGAATGTGTAAGAGGTTATTTATCACTCATATCAATTCTAATCAGACATTTCAGGGGCAGCCTTCCACATGGTGATTCAGGGACCCAAGTTTTCTACATCTTGTTAAAAATAGCACTACCAACTTCAATATGTGCCTTCCAAGGTCAAAGTAGAATAGGAAGAGAAAATGGACAATCCTGAGCAGGAAATTTTTATAAATCGGGCACATCAATTCCATTTATTTTCCATAAGCTAGAACTCAGTTACATGGCCTTAACCTAACTTCAAGGAAGGCTGGGAAATGTAGTCTAGCTGTAGACTCAGGAAGACAAGGAAATGGGTGTTGACATTGCCATAGTCTTTAATGTTATACTGGTATCTTAAAGTTCTTTTAGTTGCATGCCACAAACCAGTTTAAATAAGAGAGGAAAATGTCGGATCAAGATGACCAAAAAGTATGCTAGGTACTTCACAGAATCCAAAGGAAAATTAACAAGGAGATTCAAGAAGGGCTTAGATGATGGAGAGGAGATCATTAATAGCTTCCCATTCTATGAGACCCCAGGGTTCTTGACCCTTTTTCTTTGCTTTATTAATTAATTCAACAAATATTCATGAGCATTAAGGCTAGGGAGACCCCAGAATCCCAAAGAGCCCTGAGGCCCAGAACCCCAGAGTTCTAAGTAAGGAATTAGAGCTAACTTTATTGGTGGGGCCTCTGGGAGGATGAACAAGAGTTGGCTGAGCCATTGTTGTGTCTCCTTCACTTTGAAATTCCCAGTGGTTGGACTTGGAAAGGCTCTTAGACAATTGCTATCACCCAGCAGGGCAATTTCTTCCATATACTTCACTGAGTCCCCATTTAAGAGCTTAATGAAAATGAAAGACAATTCTCATAACCTCCATCATTTCTATCTCCAACACTGATAACTTGTACTTACTTATTTTTATGAACACTACTTCTTGACCCTGATCCGTTCACATGGGATTTGGGGGCCAGCCATTGCCCAACTTTATCTTGTTCCTTTTTGCTCTTTTTCTGAAACTTGCAACCTCTGTAGTGGTGGACAGCTAAAAGCAGATTCGGCAAGATCTCACGGGGGAAAGATTATGAGATTTCAGTTATTTCTTGTGTTTCAAACTCCTTTCTGATCTGGGAGGGAGGAAGAGGGCAGCCCGTGTGGGCAACTCAGAAAACAAGCCGACTTGGAAAACAAACCAAGATAAGAGCTTCTTGACACTCTCAGCTAGCAGGTCCCTCATTCACACTGCTTCAAAGACAAACACTTTCCATTTGTCGATTTGTTTTAGGCCTTGCCGAAACTGCAACTCTGTGGCCTTGACTCTAAAAATAAATCGCCTGCAATAATGACGAAGCTGTGCAAAGAGGAAGGCATGCAGAGAAAGAAAGAGATAGAAGGAGGCAAAGCCGAGACCAGGGGGGGAAGGAAACCGAATACCCAAACAGGAAGAAAGGATATGGAGAAATTGCCATGGCTCTTTCCTCCAAACTGATGGCAGGGCCCACTGCAAAAGCCAACAGCCCCAAGTAGGACACTCTGCTGACCCATAGGGTAGGACACTGTCCTCTCCAGACACTGTGATCCAGCTGCTAACAGTAATCCAGGCACTGCCAACATTAGCGCAGCCTGAGAAACTTTTAGAAATGCAAATTATCCCTCTCCACCCCAGCTCGGCTGAATTCAGATCTGCATTTTAACCAGCACATTAACCAGTTAACACATTTAACACATTTCACCAGTGTGCTCATTAGAGTTCGAGAAGCTGGGCAGCTTCCCTGGTATTTCACTGAATGCAATGCAGAGGAGGCAAACTCTTAGTTCTCCTCCTTTCCAACAAACCAGAGGTGAGCCCCTCCCCTGCTAAGGGGCTTCTTCTGGGAACTTTTCTTTGGAGAGAGAAACCTAGCCACATACAGCTAGGCTTCTTGTTGACCACAGTTCATTTAATAGAATGTTGCAGTTCCCCACCTACCTAACCCCAAAATAATTAGGAATCTCTTTGACCAGTCCTGCGATCAGACAACATTCATATGAATGCAGCATGCAGACCTGTTACAGACCTTGTTACTCCCCGAGATCCCTCTGGGATTTGTCATTTGAATCCCTTCTCTCCAACCCTCCTTGCTTTGTTGCTCCTTGCTCTGCTCCTGGCCTGAAATGTTCTCCTGTCTCCTAGTCTTTATGAAATTCTATTTTATGGCCTTGGTGTGAAATTTTGATACACATTGACACCCCTCTTTCATTCTCCCCTCCCCTTATGTCTCATTCACATATTTCAACCCTCCTTACTGTTCTCATCAGTTCTCCAAAGAGGCCATCCTCTCCTCATTTCTGCCTCAGCAATCATAAACTTGGTTGTTTAGTGTGGAATCTGGTTCCCCTTGCTCTTGCCCAGGCCGGGCAGCTGACCGTTCAGGCCATTGTTTAGATGCTGAGCAAGTGATAAACAGTTATGGTTGCTCTTTGCTGGAATTCTAAATAGTGGCTGTCACTCTTCATTGACTATAAAATGTACAAATGTGAATGATAAGAAAGAACATAACTGTGCCCCATCTTATCAAATTTATTTTAGCTGTGCTTTAAAATCAATTTAATTTGTAAATTATTCATGGCATGTAGGAACCATTACAGACTTGCACTAGCAAAACCTATGCTTTAAAAATTGTACTAACTTTTTTTGAAACATTCTGTGGATGCTTTTTATCGTTTTTTTTTTATTACAAAGGTAATGCATATCTATTTTAGAAAATGTGAATACTACAGATAAGCGAAAATAATTATTTTATTATTATCATCTCTAATCCTATGGCCACGAAATAATCACTGTTAACATTTTAGTATATATCCTTTCAGTCTTTTTTTTCTACACACACACATCTCTCTCTCTCTCTCTCTCTCTCTCTCTCTCTCTCTCTTCTCAAGGTTCGTTTTGCATGTCCTAGCTTGTCTCCAAAAATGGCCACCATCAAACCCTTCCACCCTGTTCTGAAGACTCCCACCCCACGCCCCATATTCTGGAACCAGCTCATACCAGCTCTCTAGAGCCAATTGTGAACATCTCTTCCCAAATCTGTATTCAGTGACATCGTGTTAATAGCTTGAAACCAGCCATGGTGGTAAATGCTACCTATCAGGTTTTCTTCCCCCAGACATAGGGTTTTTAAACATTTACCAGTATATCACTGTGTATATATATGCCCAGGGCCAAGTTCATGGGCATGCACTCTGAACACAGGGCCATATGATCAGAATAGTCTTGTGCTTAGTTTATTGCTCTACTGTCATCACCTCAAAATTCTTAATAATTTTGTGTTTGGGCTTGTGTTTTGTTAATAAAGTCTGATGGTACATCAGAACATGAGTATAAGTAGAGGACATGCATACAATGTGGTGTGTACACCATTTCTTGTTGTCCCATTGGCATTGATGTTCATAATGCCCCATGAGCTCAGAATTCTGTTGAACCCACAATCCATGGGAGTTAACAACACCAATAGCAAGTAAGTGTGTGATATCTATGACTGAGTAAGTGGGGAGCTGACAACCCTAAGAGTGCATGCTTTCCATTTGAAATAATACTTAACCCAAATGCAGAAAGAAAGCAATGATGTTTGAAGAAACGTGAACAACCAAAAAACCCTATCATATTTTTTCTTGTGTTATTTCCCTTTGTTAGTCAACCACTCACACTGAATAGGGTGATATAGAGAAAAGGAGAAAATAGGGCAATCCATAGTTCTTTTTTTCCTGTCCTTCCTTACTCATCAGTAAGCTGAAAGTAGTGTTGGCAGAATATGTGCATATCAAGAAATCAAATAAAACAGTCGAGTTAGTTTTGCACAGTGTTACCACTGTTCTGCTAAGAACAAAATGTATATATGTATACGAGCTATGAAACACAAATTCTGTGATTTTGACAATTCTGCTTAAGAGTTAAATGATTATATTTACATTTAAAACTGACATGGCAAAGATGAATGGTAAATTCATGTTAATTGTTTAAATTTTTAATTTTTCTTTACTTAGAGCAACTTTAAATAGTAAATAAGAAAACATCATGACAAGTAAAGAGAGAGACCATAGGAGAAAGGGGAAAGCTTTATATTTTAGTACCTTAACAGCACTTTTTTCCCTGGTTTTTAAACAAGGGGCCTTGCATTTTCATTTAGCACTAGGTCTCACAAATTGTGGAGCCAGCTTTGTGCATGCTACTCCCCACTGAAGGGTGGAGTCTATTCCTCCACCTCTTGAAATAGTCTGGCTTGCAACTGTTTTGACCAGTGGAATTCTGTAGAAGTGAGCTATGTTGGTTGCACACTTCAACTTTAAGAAGACTGGAAGTTTCCATTAACTGCCTCTTGGAGCCCTGAAGCACCATCAAAGAAGTCCAGACTCCTTGCTAGAGAGAGAGGCCATGAAGTGCAAGAGCACTAGGACACCAGATGTGTGAGTAAAGAAGCCACCTTGAAGGTCTAGCCCAGTTGAACCTTTGGATGACTCCAGCCCAAGTTGCCTTCTAACTGAACCTCATGATTGACCCCAGGCAAAAACCACCCAGCTGAGCTCTGTCAACCCACAGAATCATGGGAGATAATAATAAACTGCTGTTTACTGCCACTATGCTTTGGGATGGTTTGTTTGGCAGCAATAGGTGAATACAACAATATCCCTTTCATAGCCCGTGTTTTTAGACTTGAAAGGAAAATTCTAGATTTATTTTTCCAGGAATCAGAATACTAAGTAGAAAATTTCAGGGTAAGATGCAAGCTGAAGGAAGCATGAGAGTAGATCTCAAAAGGTTAGTGTGCCTGAGATTCTTTGGGCAGGGAGAGGGGATTGGGGACATATTAAAACTGCTGCTCTTTTGACTCAGCCCCAAAGATTTGAATTCAATAAATCTTCAGTATGGCTGAAGTCCCTCTACTGTGCCAAGTCCCCCATATGATTCGGAAGCAGGCTTTTGATGGACCACAGTTTATGGACTGCTGCTTCAAGGGTGTTACTCCACAGTAACAGTGGGGTGTTTTTTTTCAGAGTCAGAAGATTGCCCTAGCTACTGCAGCTCCAAATTTTAGAACTCAATGATGGCCTGAGAGGCTTAACTGGAATAAGGATAGACTTGTCCATAACAGAATTTTCCTCATCATATATTTGAAAAAACGACAGAGGAAACAAACAACAAACTATTCTTACACGTTAAGCAGAACTTTAGGGAAATGCATCCAACAGTTATTGATTATTCAGAGGACCACACATGAAAGTTGAGATGGATAATATGCCTTTTAACATCTTCTATCTGCATAAGACTCTTCCTTTTCTTTATTATTCCCAAAGAGACATGGGTGGCCCCAACATACCACTTGATTTTAGTTCTTCAGAGGAAACTAAAAACCATAAGAATATTTTAGGTAGCCATACCAAAAAAAATGATATTACTACAATTCAAATTTCAGTTAGACCATAATATATACATCTTTGTGTTCCTGGCTCCTCACATGGTGCTTGCCTCAAAGTGGGTGACCAGTAATTATTTGTCAAATGAATTAATTTGAGTTATCAATAAACTTGAAGCATCAAACAAAGCTACAATCTTGCTGTCAAACAGACATTACTGGATATGATTAGTGCTCAGTGGACCTAATCTGATCCTCATAAGGAAATGTCCTGAAAGAGAGAGACAATGAGTATATCCTAGTGAAATAACTCACTCAAAGTTTCCCAGAAACGTCTGAATCCCTGGGAAGCAGTTTTAATCTGGCAGCTCTCCAGAAAACAGTTTAATGGAGCCAGTTCCGTGGGTATCCCCAACTCACAGAGGATGAAGGATAGAGGGTGCTCCCTGGTTCTCAGGGCCTGGCTACAGAGAATGGGTGTGACCACAGACCTGGACCAAAGAACAACTGAGTATCTGAGTGGTGAGCAGAGAAGAAGAGTTTATGACCTACCTTCAAAGTGATGAGAATGAATACAGCTCAACCTCACCTTCTTCATTTTTAAATGGTTAGAGCAGTATATATCTCCCAAGGTTTTCATGAGAATTCAATAAGGTTACTCACATAGCATCTTGCACAGTGCCTGGAACATAATAACCCCTAAACAAAATTGTATTTCCTATTCCTTTTCCCCTAACTCTCACTACCCTGGATGATTCTCCCATGCTTCAGCTTTCCATAAAGATACTGTAGTGTATGTTACAAAAGAAGCTGGGAGTGGGTAATGTATCTGGCTGCTAGTCTACCTGGGAATGGCTCTTCATCACAGATTGGGGTCAAGACTGACTAGGTCCTAGGTAGATGGTGAAGCAGCTACCAGGAGAAAGCGTTTCTCATGGCAATGACAGAGGTTTAAAAGGGCAAGTCCAACCATGCAACTACATTTCGTTAGAAGTACACAAGGAGGAGATAGTAGAAGTATAGACCAGAGGCCAGGACCTGGCAAAAGGTGTGACCACAGTCTATCAGAGGGAACTGAAGCTGTGGAGGAGACTTAACTGCTGCAGAGACACTATACAACACAGAAAATGGGAAATACCCCTGGCTTCTTCCCTCTTTCCGCCCCAGGACTTCCATCAGTATCTACCTTTGTCCAATAAAAGTAGGAAGTGAGAGAACATGGGAGCAGAAAAATGCAGTTCCCTGTGAGACAGAGCAGGATAGAAAAGGCAGGGATGAATCTAGGAGCAAACAGGTGAATATAACAGCATTTACTTGGCCCAGACCTGTACATACACCCAGGCAACAAACTTCCCAAACACAGTAGCAGTCAATCCCAGCCCCTCACCTATATCACTTGGCACCAACTGATGCCACACCACAATGGAGACACCTACAACTCTACATGATGGTTCTACCTGCTCACAGGAGCACACTTGGGCTGAGTGCTGGGTAGCCTTGAAAGGCTGCAGAGTTGGCATCCCTGGGAGTGGCCCTCAATCAACAATGGACAAGAGTTGGTAGCTAATACCCCAGCTTCTTTACCCTGTAAGCATGCTTTACATGGTCTCTTAGAGGTCTTTGGTGGAATGAGCTTCAGTGGCCCACAGTGCTAATCTGCTTATTACCACATTTAGTGTTGACTTCCTTTCCTTTCCTCTCATACCTACTTCCATTGCGATTCAACTCCTTCAGCCAACCTGAGACAGACACATCAACACAACTCATAGCCAACATTTGTGCCTTCTCACCACTGTGCCTTAGTAGCAGAGCGAGAACAAGCCCCGTCACAGGGGGTGGAGAGGGGACAGACCCAGCACTGGGCACTCTTGTATTCTTCACTAGGATTTATAAACTACTCACCCCTGGGGCCCTATTTGGCTCCTCCCATCCACCATAGAACAGCTTCCTTTACATTTCTATGGGAGGAAGAGCAGGGGCAGACTTGGGCATGGAACATTCTCCCAGAATGTCTATTGTGTTCCCACTCCCACACCCCCTCATCTGCCCCCAGCACCCTATGAAATGTCGCCCCTCCTCAGAAGAGAGCAAGTTAAGTGCTGCGTTACCAAGGAACTGCCACACTAGCCACCAAAGTGACTGCTCGTTATTTGAACACTTTCTTCTATTTGACTGAATACAGGAAAAATGTCACAAATAGAATATTCATCAACCCCTTGTGCGCCTTTTCTTCCCTGCTTATCTCCCTGCTGTCATGTATGAATCCCGGCTTCAGGTTCATTTGGTATGTTGAGTGCGTGCCGGGGGAGAGGATGCCGCCGAAAGCCTTGCCCACATGCTCTTTGCCTAGACAGCCCTGCCTCCCCATTGGTGACACCCCACCAGACAAACGCCACTCACACTGACCCCTTGAGAGTAGGACAATGTCTGCCTAAGCAAAGAAGCCTTCTGCTCCACACAGAGGGAACATAAAGGACCCGAGGAGCCTTCACAGCCATTTAGTGATTCTCGGCATGTCACTTTCACAGACACCTCAGCTTCCAGAGCTTTTATCCTAAGGTGCTTCTTAGAAAGCGCAGGATGGCATCCCTACCCCACTTCAAACACTGTCTGTTTCTAGATTCTCAGAAGGGCTAAAGCCGCCTGCCAATTTCTCAGCTACAGAATCATCAGCGCAGAGCATCTCCCTCTGCCTCTTTTCCATCAGTGCTAAAGACACAGTTTCCCCAGCCCAGTCCTCCTCCAGCCTGGCCCCACCTTACAGATTGCCCTGTCAGGCTGCTGGGAACATGTTTCTAGGACTGGAAAATCAAAGTACTTATTGCACCGACAATTAGATATTATGTTCAAACCTGAAAACTGATGACTTAAACAAGATAAGGATTTGTTTTTCTCTCCTATAATATCAGTCCAGAAGCAGGCCATTCAGGGCTATTATGGCTGCTCCATGAGGCCACCAAGGACCCAGCCCTTTTCTCCTCCATTATTAGGAGGTGACCATCACCCCATGTTCTTGAGATGGTCATTGAGACTCCAATCATCAACTCAGAATTCCAGGCAGAATAAAAAATAAGGGCAGAAAGGGCCTCCTGATCTGATTTAGCCTCTATTCTACGGAGCTTTCCAAAAATCCCACATAAGAACTTCAGCTTACGTCTTGTTGACCAATAGCTGCAAGGGAAGCTGGGAAATCCAAGTTCTTAGTTGAATGCATTGACATCATGCATAAAATTGGAGTTCTATCAGTGTTTGGGCTTCATTGTGTCTCCCTACAATTCACATGTTGAAGTCCTAACCCCTAGTATCTCAGATTTGACCGTATTTAAAGATAGGGCTTTTATTATTTTTTTAAATTCCCATATCCATTTCCTCTCCCCTTTGGCAACCATCAACTTGTTCTCTATATCTATGGGAGATAGGGCCTTTAAAGAGGTAATTAAGTTAAAATGGGGTCATTATACTGGGCTCTAATCCAATATGACTGGTGTCCTTCTAAGAAAAGGAAATTAGAACACAGACAACACAGATAGAAAAGATCATGTGAAGGCAGTCACCTGCAAGCCAAGTAGAGAGGCCTAGGGAGAAATCAACCTTGTGGACACATTGATCTTGGACTTCTAACTTCCAGAACTGTGAGAAAATAATCGCCTGTTGTTTAAGCCACCTGAACTGTAATACTTTGTTATGGCAGCCCAAGCAGACTAAGACAGGTAGTAAGGGAGAAAAGACTAATGGTCATAAATAGGCAATTAGCAGTACCTGGCACATTTGGGAAAACCTTGTCCTTATTGCCTGAGCTTTTAAGACACATTTCAAGTATTTTAAGATACTTTATAAAAGCTCCTTTTTAAGATACTTTTCATCAGATGGTATCCAGAGGACCTATATCATCCCTATCCTTCCCCAGCCAGGTCTCCCCCAACCTCTATTTCTCTCTTGTCTTTGCATGGCTCTCCTCCCTGGAAATGCTTATATAAATACTGTGGCCTCTCTTGAATGATTTGAAAAGCACTGAAATAGCCCTCCCTCCCTTCTCCTGACCATAAATAGCTTGAAAGTCTAAAGTCAGTGCTTCATTCTTTGGTTAATCAATTATCGCCTATGAACACACAAATTAAATGCCAATTGATCTAGATCTGGTCAGCCCAGGTTGTGATGTTAGGAGAGCATGGGGCAGGGCCAGAGGTATGGCTGGAAAGGGGGTATCAAAGAGACAGAGGCCAAAATGAGGGCACAGAAGGGCCAGGTGGGACTGCTACCAGCAGAGGGGTCCCTCGAACACTGCTGGACCCATCCTTCGTTGCTAAAAGGGTATGTATTAGGGTGCTGGGGTCAAGATCAAAAGTTTTCCTGGGGAAGACCCTGTACCTCCATACCATCTCCACTGCAAATAAAACCATGTTCAGATCCCATATTCCTGCACATTCACTGCCCTGTTCTTCCCCTGCCTACCAAACTTCTTCACAGGGAACAAGCCTGCAGTTGAATTGGGATGTTCTGTCTCCCTGTGTGCCATGACGGTGATTCCCCCTAAGGCGATGCCATAGACATAGACAAAGGACATTCTTCTCTGTCTTTATTGAGTCTGACAGTTCTCTGTCTTCCTCTTTCTTCAATCTATTCACTTTATTGCTCTGACGGAGAACACCTTGAAGAATTCTTTCGGAAAGTGTTAGCTGCCCTTAATCCTTTTATATCCAGAAACATCTTTAATTAGCCCTCACATTTGAATATTGACTTGTTGTCTCAGCACTACACCTGCCCTTTAAACTTGCTCTATACCACTGGGGCTAGGAGACTACAAACAACATTTCCCAGCTGCCTTTTTGATAAGTTCTGCCAATAGGAGGCACTGGTAAGAGATGTGAAGGCAGAAGGAAGGGAGAACGTCCAGGCTCCTGGCTCCAAGAGGATAAAACTACTGGGTTCTCTTTTCTTGGTTGGGCCCTGAGTGATACAAATACGGAATTCAAATCTCAAAATATACTCAGAATTTTGAAGACGTTGCACCACTATCTTCTAGCTTTATAGCTGAGATGTTTATCATCAGGTTACTATTTTTTATTTTTCTGGAAGATTTGGATTTTTTTTCTTAAATTATCCTTAGAGCTCAAAATTGCAATGTCTTTAACAATGGGTATTTTATAATTTTTCATGTTTGGCACTTGGTCTACTCTCTAAATCTAAAGACTGAATGGATTTTTCTCCAGGTCAGGGAAACTGTCTATTCTCATATCACTTTGATAATTTTGTTTCCTACAAGCTTTCTGTTCTTTGCTTCTGAAAATTTTTATTAGATCAACATTTGAATTTCAGCTCCTGATCTATGTCTCTTAATTTTTCTCTTATGCTTTAAAAAAAATTCCTTATCTTTTTGCACTTTTTGAGAGAGTCTTTCAGCCCAGTCATCAATTCAATCTCCAGCCATAGCCAGTCAGCTACTTCATCCAATGAATTGATTACATTAGCAATTGCACTTTTTTCGTTCCAAGAACTCTAATATATTCTTCTGACAACAGCCAGTTTTTTTATTAATGGACAGCACTTTTACTAAATTTAAATATCTTTCTATATCCTGGAAGAATTCTGTGGGGATCAGTTCTCTTGTTTGTTTAGGTTGGTGCCTCTTTCACAACGTTAGTTTTCCTCAAATGTTTGATAATTCTGTAATCTCTGTCCTTGTTAGAGATGAAGATCCAGGCTTATCATTTACAGTGGAGGCTGGTGTGCACTTTCTAAACTCCAGTGGAAAATGTTCTCATGACAGTGAAAGCCAGTTCTGGTTATGGAAGCTCAAATTCTCCTGTTTTGGTGAGAAAGGCCTTAGATCAAGCCACCAATCCTTGGTGGTGTCTGCTAGCTTGTTCTCTAAGCATGGGGAATGCCTTTCTCCCAGTGACTACCACCTGAGGCCATGCCTTTTTCCAGCCACTGTCTATGGTAGTATCCTGAATGAGAACCTCCATGTCGGAGAGCTGTTCTCCTGGCTTTAACCTGAAGACAAGTATCAGGGTAAGGGGCAGAGCCATTAACTCATAGCCTCACACCCCATCCTCTCTCCTCCATCCCTTGCTGCCTCTGGTCTTTGGATTCTTCCAGAGTTTTCCATAAAACTCACCTTTGAAAGAAAAACCTCTTTTTCGCTTTTCTAGAATTATAGGATCTTCAGCATTGCTTTGAGGCTATCTCCCTTACCTTACATCTTCAAGTATATTCTGATGACAACTTTTCCAGCTTCCCAGCTAAGCTTTTGGTTTCGTATAACATTTTAGTATGAAAAAGTTCAAGTATCTACAAAAGTAGATAAAATGTTATGATGAACATTATGCTAGGTGAAATAAACCAGTCACAAAAAGACAAATACTGTATGATTACACTTATGTGAGGTATCTAAACAAGACCATGGAGACAGAGAGTAGAAAGGTAGTAGTAGCCAGGAGCTGAGGAGAAGGGGTAATGGAAAGTTAGTGTTTAATAGGTATAGAGTTGCAAGATGAAAAGTTTTCAAGTTTTTCAAAAAAGAGTTCTGGAGAACAGTTGCACAATAATGTGAATATACTTAGTGCTACTAAACTATATACTTAAAAATGGTTCAGATGGCGAATTTTATGTTATGTGTATGTTATGTGTATTCTACTGCAATTAAATATTTTTTAATATTATAATAAATCCCCCATGAATCCATCACCCACCTTTAACAAATATCAGTTTGTTCATCTGTAGTCATATTCACTCCTCCTCCATGCAACTGCCCCCCCCACACACACATTTTTTTTTCCTTTTGTATTATTTCAATGGAGTTTGAAGAAGGAAGGCAAATGATAAATCAGCAATCTTGAAACACAGTCATGTTTTCATAAATGTTTGAGGAGATTATTGAAGCTGGGTAATGAATACATAGAGGTTCATTACACTCTTCTCTCTACTTTTGAGTGTGTTTGAAAAATTCCATAATTAAACATTTTTTTAAAAAAGTAAAAGTCATAATGAAGTAAGACATCACCAAGGAAGGAAACTAGACTTCAGATGGTGAGCATGCAATAGAGTACACACATGTCAAATTATAATCTTGTACACCTGAAAATTATATAATGTTATTGACCAATGTTACTCCAATTAATTCAGTTTTTTTAAGTAAAAATCATGATGAGGTGAGACATCACCAAGGTTTCAAAAATAAATTTAAAAAGTGTAAGTAAAAATCAGTGTTTGAATAATGAATGCCACTGAATGAAGTACTTTCTCTGAGCTGTTTCTTATAGCAAGTAATTCTTGGCCAACAGGGCAAGAAAAGCAGTACCTTCCTCTTCCTGTTTGAAAGAGTCATTGAGAATCACAGTGGTGTCGGCTGAGACAATTTTCTTAGAGGAGTGCTTTCTTTGTCCAGATGAAGAGAGTGGAAGCAGAAATGAAGAGAGAGAACCTCCACTCGACCCTCCCTGAGACTGTTGTAAGCCCCAAGCCATACTCCTTGCTTCATAGAATGTTTATGTGCAAGTGGAGCTGGTTACACAGGTTTATCCAATGTGTGATAATGTGTGCAGGGTCTACATATATGTGTGCTTGTATGTACATATATTATACTTGGATTAAAAATTTTAAATCATTATCATACAGGAGAAGCATATGAATGGGGCAAGGTTAGCTATGGGTTGATGGTTATTGGGGCTCAGTGAGGGGTACATGGAAGAGCATTATACTGTTTAATCTACTTTAGAAATTGTTTAATCTAAATTTGAAATTTTCCATAATAAAATAACTTCTTTAAAGTGACCTTATTTTTTAATACATGTTTTCTCCCATGAGGATAGGGGAGGATTTGCATGATTGCTTTTAATCAGAAGATAGGGAAAAATATACAAATTCATTGCCATGTATTTCTTTCTATTCCATTAAGGATAGATTTCCTAGTTGTGCTCACTTCTCTGCTTAAAGACCCCTCTATCTTTCTCTCACCTACTTCCTCAATTGCCCTCAATACTCCATGAAATGGGTGTGTGTGTGTGTGTGTGTATTCAGAGACAATTGTTTTCACAACAAGAAAGCTGTCCAGAGCTTCCATTAGCCACCATACACTTTTATTGATTTATATCTTCCTTGCTCCAAAGATGTATTTAAGGTTTGCAGAGATGCATATAATAGAGCAGCATAAAATAAATTATAAATAAAGAAAGAATAAATGAGAGAAAAGAAAAACAAGGATTGGAAAGTAAAATGGAGCCAAGATTGAGGTGACTATACAAAATATTTGCCATAAAATCTATAATGCTCACTAGAAGTAGAATGCAAGTCTTAGGCTGAGTTCCCCAGCAACCCATGTGAAAAAGAAAGCCAGGTTACAGTGTGATTTACAGAGCTAGTGATATAAAAACAAAGCTGACAGTCAGGGGGAGTACAAAACTCCTAACATGGAGATCAAGGAGGCAAGTTTTCACCATGGATTATCATAAATATAGTATGAACAACATTTTCACATTACACACAGCCACAGAACACAAGACTTTCTTTCCTACATACATACTACTATACAGCAATGAGGATGAACAATGTATACCTTTACACAACCATATGGACTTTCTCATAACGTCCTTCAAAATAAGCTAATAGAGAATCTCTATATGCCATTCCAAGAAAATAATTCTGTGGGGTCCAAAGGGGGCTTTAACACTAGGGTGGCTTCCCATGCATCATACCTTGAAGAACCCAAAGCAAATATCTATAGCCTAGAAGTCATGCACCAGGATTCAGGGAGTCCAGAACGCCTTGGCATCATAGGCACAAGTGTGTGCATGTGAATTTTTTCCAGGGAATGGCTCCAAATCTTTCACTAGGTTCTCAAAGGTGTCAGTGACTGTAAGAAAAGTGAAGAACCTGCCTGGAGGAAAAGAAGAATCACAAACTTCAAAACATCTCCATAAACATTTTTCTCGGGCTCCTGGTGCATAATTTCTCAGGTTGCCAGTGAGGGGTAGAAATGTAGGTTTAACATTGAATGGAACTGAGGGTAGGACTAGAATCCTCATGTCATACCAAACTGATCAGAACCAGATCCCACTTGAAGATCTCCCACTCCTGCTCAGAGATTTGCTGGGGGAACTTTGGGGAGAAGGGTAACTTTGAGATGATAGAATGATTCAAGTGCCACCATGGTTTGGACCATCAAGCAGGGCTGTAATAACCTCTATCAAGAGAATTTTTTCTAATTTAAGACAATTATAACTGAACATCCACCTAAATCATTTCTTTCAAAGTCATTCATCTTCGATAGCGTGACTTCCTAATGACTCCTCCAAGCTCAACTAGTGTTAAAAGTGTTCCAAGGTGACCCAGATGATTAGTGCCCAGGTTATAAGCCAAGCAGTGGTACAAGCTAGGGAATCGCTACCACAAACCATGGCTTCAGATCCAGGACAATTAAACTAGAGTTCCTTCTGCCAATAATTAGATAGAAGTTATTTATGAAAATTATTTCTGGATGGTATTACTGATAATAACAATAGTTAACATTTATTAAGAATTTGTCAGGCACTGTTTACCTCCATGTGATCCTTGCAACTGCACTCTGATTGGGAGGGCTGGCTCATCATGCCCATTTTACAGATGGGTAGTCTAAGTCTTGTTCCCCTGAAAATAATTGTTGTATCCATTAAGAAACCACTCTCCCATTTCAATAATCTATTGTTATGTAACAAACCACCCCACAATGTGGTGAAGTAAAACAAAAAATTGTGATTGCCTCTCGTGTTGTGTGGATTGACTGGGCTCAGGTGGCTTTTGCTCCAAGTGGCTCATGCAGTTGCAGTCAGGTGCTGGCTGAGCACTGGAGTCCTCTGAAGGCTCAACTGGGTTGAACATCCAAGATGGTACATGCATGGGTTGGCAGTTGATGCTGGCTATATCTGGGAAGTCAGCTGTCAATCAGAATGCCGACACATGGACTTTCCATGTAACTTAGACTGTGAAATTTGAATTGTTCAATTGTTTAATGAGTAATTTTTATTATAAGTATATACCAAATATTACACAGGATATACTTATACTAAAAAAAAGTTTATCGTTTATCTTAAATTCAAACTAGGAATATATTTATACTAAAAAATATTAGCGATTTATCCAAAAGTCAAATCTAACTGAGTATCTTGCTTTTTTTTTTTTGAGTGTCTTAGATTTGTATTTATCTAGTAACCTTAGTAGGAGACCACTCTTTCCTCATTCTCAACTATGTATTTGGCAGGAGGTGGCCTTATCCCTTGTATTAGGTTTTTGTTTTGTTTTCTTTATTCCCATGTAACAAATTACCACAAACTTAGCTGCTTAAAACATTACCCATTTATTAGCTCACAGTTTCTATGGATCAGAAATCCCAGCATAGAGTGGCTCAGCAGGATTCACTGCTTAGAAGTTCACAAGGCTGAAATGAAGGTATCACATTCCTTTCTGGAAACTCTGGAAGAGAATCTACTCCAAGCACCTTCAGGTTGTTGGCAGAATCTAATTCCACCTCACATTTTTCATGCAGCACCTTCCACCTTCAAGACAGCCAGAGCACATCGAGTTTTCTTCATGCTTTGAATTTCTAAGATTTTTCCTTCTCCTTTCTCTTCTGCCACCAACCAGATAAAATTCTCTGCTTTTAAGGACTCCTTGATTACATTAGTTCCCCCTTCTCCAATCATTTCATTTTTTCAAGATCAACTGTGCTATATAACATAACACAATCAGAGAAACATGGCAGAGTGAGAGACTTCCCAGGGTCTCTCCCCTTGAAACAACAATAAGCTGAACATCTAAAACTCAACAAAAAAACACCCAACTACACACCAGAACATCTGTCCGTGGGATCTGCGCATAAGAGCTACGACAGGTGAGAACCCTAGGTGTTGGGCGGTGGACAACCTCCAGAGCTATTTGTAGGAGGGGGAGGGGAGAAGGAGTGGCAAGTTCCCTGAACAGCCCAGTCTTGGAGAGCTGTGAGCTCCACATGGCCAGCAGCAGTGCCCAGTTATCAGGGTAGAAGGCAGAGAAATAGGGATGGCAGAAAAGTGGGAATGGCAGAGAAAAAAAAACAGTTGATATTTACCAGCTGCGGTTGTAAAACCAACACTGAGCTGCAGCCTCCATCCCCCAACCCAGAGGGCCCCTCCCCCATGCCCTCCAAGACTGAACGACGTGGAGCCCCAGGGGAATCTGAGCAAACACTATCAAAAGTGTCGCTAACACTGACAGGAACTGAGGCAGGGTAGTAAGCGTGATTAAACATCTATAAGAAAAAAAAGACATTATTAAGATTTTATGTAAAGCAGAGATCCAAGAGGCTTAGACGCCACCTACTGGAAACCAAAAGAAAAACACCTTCTTTGCAACAGGCTAGGGACCATTATATAGACCATTAGATTTTCCAGAAATCTTCTTTCTGGAAAAAAAAAAACTCAGAATACACTTCCATTAATGCCCAGGCAGAGAAATAGTCCATTAAACACCATGAACAACCAAGGTGACAAGGAATCTCAGAAAGAAAGAGAAAAATCTCCAGAAAATAAGCTTACAGACATAGAAATATACGACTTCAATGACAGAGAATTCAGGATGGTATTTCTAAAAAAAACTCAATGCGATCTGAAACTAATCATATCAACAATTCCAGAAATTGAAAAAAACAAATGAGCAGAATGAGTTCTTTAGTAAGGAGATTGAAACCCTCAAAAAGAACACAGGAGACTTTCTGGAGATAAAGAACACACTGCAAGAGTTGAAAAATGAAATAACAAACTTGGGGAATAGAGTCGACTAAATGGAGGAAAGGATCTGTGATATTGATGATAGAAATCTAGAAATAAATCAAAAAGAAGAGAGAAACATAAGAATGAAAAATAATGAAAGAGAAATACAAAAACTGGCTGATACAATCAGGAGAGGAAACATAAAAATAATGGGAATTATTGAAGGGGAGGAAAAGGAACAGGGAATAGAAAGCATTTTCAGAATAATAGTTGACGAGAATTTCCCAAATCTAAGGAACGAGCTGGAGCTTGGAATTCAAGAAGTCAATAGAACATCCAATTATCTCAACCAAAAAAAATCCTTCATCAAGACACATTCTATTAAAATTATCAAAAATCAACAACAGTCTACAGCCATGCTACCCTGAACAAGCCCGATCCCATCTGACCTCGGAAGCTAAGCAGGGTCAGGCCTGGTTAGTACTTGGATGGGAAATGACCCAGGAAGACGAAGTGCTGTAGGTGTAAAAAAATAAAGAATAAGGGATTGTAAGCTGACAAGGTCCTTGTAATCTGTGAGGTCACCCAAGGGTTGCCTCACCTAGAAAGAAAGAAAGAAAGAAAGAAAGAAAAGAAAGAAAGAAAGAAGAAAGAAAGAAAGAAGGAAGGAAGGAAGGAAGGAAGGAAGGAAAGGAAGGAAGGGAAGGGAAGTGAAGGAAGGGAAGGAAGGAAGGAAGGAAGGAAGGAGACAGAAGAAAGAAAGAAAGAAAGAAAGAAAGAAAGAAAGAAAGAAAGAAAGAAAGAAAGAAAGAAAGAATGAATCAACAATGAAGACAGAATTCTCAGGGAAACCAGAGAACAGAAGACGGTAACCCATAAAGGAAAACCCACTAGATTATAGTCGAACTTCTTAGCACAAACCTTATAAGCCAGAAATGAGTGGAATCAAATATACAAACTATTAAATGAAAGGAACAACCAACCAAGAATAATGTATTCAGCTAAGCTCTCCTTTAGATATGAAGGAGAAATAAAGACCTTTCCAAACATACAAAAGTTGAGGGAATTCTCCACTACGAGGGCTGCACTACAGGAAATATTGAAAGGTGTCAGCTCACCGAAAGCAAAATGACAAAAAGAAAATACAGAATTAGGAGTAAGGTGACTAGCAAGATGATAAAAGCAGAATACTGCAACCCTTACTAGGAACAGGGTATGATAAGCTTAAAATAAGAAGACATTCACTATAGTAAGATAGTAATGAACATTCAACATACATAGGGACAAGTTTAAACAACAATGACTGAAAAGGAGAGGATACAAAGATCCAAATTCAAAAAGCAGAATGGAGATAAGGCATGAGCAGAAGAAAAAAGGATGACTATATATATAACTCTCCTTTACATATTCGTAAAGGTAACCACATGCCAAAGATTCACAACCGAAGTAATATAACATAAAACAAGAAGGAACAGAGGGTGTCTATGGTCATGCAACCCTGAACATGTTAGATCTCATTTGATCTCGGAAGCTAAGCAGGGTCGGGCCCGGTTAGTACTTGGATGGGAAATCACCTAGGAATACCAGGTATTGTAGGCATTAGAAAAAAAAAACGAAGGACCAGAGGAAAAACCAACAAAAGCCAACCAAAATAAAGAAAACAGAAACACAAGGACAAGGAAGCAATGGAAACACCAAGCTACCAGAAAACAAAAGCTAAAATGGCTATAAGAAGATTTCATATTTCAATAATCACGCTAAATGTAAATGGATTGAACTCACCAATAAAAAGGCACAGAGTTGCAGATTGGATCAAAAAACAAAACCCAAGCATATGCTGCCTCCAGGAGACACATTTCAGTTCCAAAGACAAATATAGACTCAAAGTGAAAGGGTGGAAAATGGTATTTCAAGCAAATGGCATTCAGAGAAGAGTGACAGTGGAGGTACTAATATCAGATGAAATGGACTTCAAAATAAAAAATGTAAAGGAAGATACTGAGGGACACTTCACAATGATGAAGGGAATCGTGCACCAAGAAGACATAACACTTAATAATATCTATGCTCCCAATCAGGGAGCCCCGAAATATGTAAAGCAGTTACTAACAGAACTAAAGGGAGAAACAAATCAAAACACTATCATACTAGGGGATCTAAATACCTCACTGTTGGATGTGGACAGATCATCCAAACAGAATATCAATAAGGAAATAACATCCTTAAATGACACATTAGACCAACTGGATATAATTGACATTTACAGAGCCTTCCATCTCAAAATAGCTGTTTATACATTCTTCTTTGGTGCACGTGGAACATTCTCAAGGATTGACCACATACTGATATACAGAGATAGCCTCAACAAATATAAGAGGGTTGAAACCACACGAACCATATTCTCTGATCAAAATGCTTTGAAACTAGAGATCAATGGTAAAAAGAAGGTGGAAAGAACCACAAATACATGGAGATTCAACAACATGCTACTGAAGAATGACTGGGTCAGAGAAGAAATAAAAAGAGAGATCAAGAGATACTTGGAAATGAATGATAATGATAGTACAAGATATCAAAACTTTTCGGACACGGCAAAAGTGGTCATAAGAGGAAAGTTCATATCATTACAGGCCTATCTCCAAAAACAAGAACGAGCCCAAATAAACAGCCTAATGCTTCATCTTAAAAATTAGAAAAGGAAGAACAAATGAAGCCTAAAGTCAGCAGAAAGAAAGAAATAATCAAAATTAGAGCAGAAATAAATGAAATTGAAAAAAATGAAAAAAATAAATACAACAAAGAGCTGGTTCTTTGAGAAGGTTAATAAAATTGACAAACCCCTGGCTAGATTCACTAAAGAAAAAAAGAGAAAGAACACAAATAAACAAAATCAGAGATGAAAGTAGGGAAATTATGACAGACACTGAAGAAATACAAAGGATCATACAAGAATACTATGAAAAAGTATATAATACCAAATTTAATAACCTAGAAGAAATGGACCAATACTTAGAAAAATGCAACCTTCCTAAACTGAATCAAGAAGATCTGGAAAATCTAAATAGACCAATCAACAGTATGGAAATTGAAACAATCATCAAAAATCTACCAAAAGGTAAAGTCCAGGACCAGATGGTTTCACCAATGAATTCTACCAAACATTCAAAGATTTAATACCAATTCTCCTCAAAATCTTCCCCAAAATCCAAGAGGAGGCAGTACCTGCCAACTCATTTTATAAGGCCAATATTACTCTAATGCCAAAACCTGGTAAGGATAACACACACACGAAAAAACTACAGACCAATATCTCTCATGAACACAGATGCAAAAATCCTAAGATACCAGCGAACCGAATACAGCAACATATTGAAAAGATTATACACCATGATCAAGTTGGCTTCATCCCAGGGGTACAGGGATGGTCCAACATACACAAATCAATTAATGTGATACACCATATAAACAAATTAAAAAATAAGAATCATATGATCATATCAATAGATGCAGTAAAAGCCTTCGACAAGATACAGCACCCATTTATGATCAAAACACTTAACAACATTGGTATAGAAGGAAAATACCATAATATAATAAAGGCCATATGTGACAAGCCCTCAGCCAATGTTATACTTAATGGTGAAAAACAAAAGCTTCCTTCTAAGATCAGGAACAAGGCAAGGCTTTCCACTATCGCCACTGTTATCCAATATAACATTGGTGGCCCTAGCGAGTGCAATCAGACAAGAGAAAGCTATAAAAGGCATTCCAAATAAGAAATGAAGAAGTCAAACTGTCACTATTTGCGGATGACATGATTCTCTATATAGAAAACCCTAAAGACTCCACAAAAACACTACTAGAAACAATAAGCAAATAAAGTAAAGTTTCTGCATACAAAATCAACGTTCAAAAATCCATAGTGTTTCTATACTCTAATAACAAAGCATCAGAAAAAGAAGTGGAAAACATAATTCCTTTTGCAATTGCAACAAAAGAATAAAATACCTAGGAATAAATTTAACAAAACATGTGAAGGACCTATAAAATGAAAACTATAAGACCCTGTTGAAAGAAATCAAAGAAGATACAAAGAAATGGAAAGATATTTCATGTTCTTGGATTGAAAGCATCAGTATACTTAAAATGACCTTATTACCTAAAGCATTATACAGATTTAATGCAATCTCCATCAAAATCCCATTAGCATTTTTTAAAGAAATAGAACAAAAAATCCCCAGATTTGTATGGAAGCACAAAAGACCCCAAAATGCCAAAGCCATCCTGAGAAAAAAGAATGAGACTGGAGGCATCACTCTGCCCAACTTCAAATTATACTACAAAGTGACAGTAATCAAACCGGCATGGTATTGGCAGAAAAACAAAATCGAGAGTCCAGAAGTAAGCACATATTTCCATGGACAAATGATTTTCAACAAAAAAAAAGCCAAAAACATACAGTGGAGAAAGGAAAGCATCTTCAATAAATGGTGCTGGGAAAACTGGAAAGCCACCTGCAAAAGAATGAAACTAGATTGTTGTCTATCACCACATGCCAAAATTAACTCAAAATAGATTAAGGACCTGAATATAAGACTTGAAACAATAAAATATATAGAAGAAAACGTAGGAACTAAACTCAAGGACCTTGGACTTAAAGAGGATTTTACAAATTTGACCTCAAAGGCAAGGGAAGTAAAAGCAAAAATAAATGAATGGGACTACATCAAACTCAAAAGATTCTGCTCAGCAAAAGAAATCATCAACGAGGTAAAGAGACAACCATTTGAATGGGAAAATATATTTCCAAACAACGCCTCTGATAAGGGTCTAATATCCAAAATATACTAAGAATTCATACGACTCAATAACAACATAAAAACAAATGATCCAATAAAAAAAATGGGCAGAGAACCTGAACAAACATTTCTCCCGAGAAGATATACAAATGGTCAACAAATATTTGAAAAGATGCTCAACATCGCTAGCTATTAGGGAAATGCAAATCAAAACCACAATGAGATACCATCTCACACCTGTTACAATAGCTATAATCAACAGGACAAGTAATAACAAATGCTGGAGAGGATGCGGAGAAATAAGAACCTTCATACACTGTTGATGAGACTGCAAATTGGTACAGCCACTATGGAAAACAGTATGGAGGTTCCTCAAAAAACTAAGAATTGATCTACCATGTGATCCAGCAATCTGTCTGCTGAGTATTTACCCCAAAGACTTGAAAACTCATATTTGAAAAGATATTTACACACTGATGTTCATAGCAGTATTATTCACGGTGGCCAGGACATGGAAGCAACCGAAGTGTCCTACGATAGATGATTGGATGAAGAAGCTGTGGTACATATATACAATGGAATATTACTCAGCCATGAGAAGAGATGAAATAATGCCATTTGCAACAACATGGATGGACCTTGAAATAATCATATTAAGCAAAATAAACCAGACAGAAAAAGTTGAAAATCATATGATATCGCTTATATGTAGGATATAAACCTAAAAGCAACAAATCAACAGATCAAACAGAGACTCATGGACATGGACAATGGACTGACTAATGGTTACCAGAGGGGAGGGAGGAGGGGGAGACAGAATGGGGAGAGGTAGATGGGGAAAAAATTTAAATCATTTCTTCAATTAAAAAAATAAATATATAAATAAAAAAATAAAGAAAAAATAAAATTGAGTAAAAGTAAAAATTATATTTATATTAATGGCAGTAGTGCATAATTATATAAAATATATTTTATAATCAAATTATTAATAAAACACTAATAAAATAACTTTTTAAAATTTAAAAATATATATATAACAATCACAGGGGTGAAATTGTATGATATTTACAGCTTCTGGGGTTTAAAAATCATGGGATCTTGGGGGGTTATTTTTAGAAATTTGACCTACCATACCCCCAAACCCAGTGGTAGGCTCTGAGAGTCTTACTCGAATGAATATTTCTGATGTTCGGCTTCATCCCAGAGCTAGTGAGACAGAAGCAAATGTTTGCTCAGAATTTGAAGAAAGAAGTGTTTTCTCTTCTACAGGATTAGATGCTATCTGCATATAGGCCTAGAGGTACCACCATCTGAAAGCCACAAGGGGTGGGCTGGAAGCCCACAGAGCAACCACAGAGCTGGAAAGGGAGCTTGCCCAAGGGAGCAAAGCCAAGAACTTGGGTGGTGATAGCATTGTAACTCTGAATTACCCCCTAGAACCTCACTCTGCTTGACTTTTTACTCTTGTGGGCCTAAGAAGTTTTGATAGGTTTTTCCCACCAATTTCTTTGTTGCTGATGTTTATTGAGACGTAATTGACATATAACATCATCAATTGCAATTGAAACGTTCTACATTGATGCAGGAGGTGATGTCACTGAACCTGGCTGGAGCAAAAGAATGTTCTTGTGGAACTTTAGCCTGGTGTTGCAGTTCTGCCAGGAAAGGAAAAACAACACAAAACAACAGATGACTCAGGGTGCTAAAACCTCATCTCCAAATAGCTAGACTCCTCATCTCTCCAGGATGAATTTACCAGTGTAGAGAGAATTCACATTCATTGAAAAGTTACTAAGTGTCAGAACCTCTATACAATAGTGATGCTGCAAGCACATGAAGTACCACATACAAACAGACACCTGGAGTCCTACAGCTCCTGAGTGAGGACAGTATGCTTTTTCACTCCTTTTACAAAGAAATGGAGAATCAGAGAAGTGTATTAACTTGAACTAGGACTCAAAGCAAGTGGGTGGAGGGGCCAGAGCCAGAATTCACACAGGTCACCTAACTCTGAAGGTAGTGAATTCCAGTCCATGAGCCTGGACTGGCTGAGCAAAAAGTGGCTAAGGCAAGAATTTCCATTTGTCTAGTTTAATCCTCCCAATAACCTTGAAAAGTAGGTATTATGAAAACTGGCCTCATTTTACAGATGAGGGAACCACTTACAGAGTAACTTTTCCTATGTCATAAAAAGAGTTAAGTGCAGAGTTGGGGTCTGAGCCCAGGGCTGGTACTTTTTCCACTGAACAATGTGTGATAGAGGAGGAGAATCGGAATAGAGCGAGGCAGGAATTTGAGGTCAGAGATCAATAATATTTTGGCACCATTCATACACACATTAATTAGTTTGTTCAATTATGCATTCAGATATTTATTAAATACCTCTACCCTGTGACTATGTGAGAAAGGCTCATATCACCAGTCTTTGCCTTCGAGAAATTTATAATCTATAAAGGGAGATGATTTATTTGTGTACCCAAAAGGAGTTACCATTTGGAAAGTGTCATAATGGAGAGAGGCAATTTCTGCAAGTGAGAATGGAATCTAAGGGTGTGTGAGAAATTGAAGACAGAACATTCTATCAGGGTGGGTGTAAGGGAGGAAAGAATAGAAGAAGCAGAATCCAGAGGCAGGAGAGGGGCAGAGCTCACTGCAGGGAACAGACCCACTTGGGTATTTTAACAGGAAGGTATTTAATATGGAGAATTGGGTGCTAACAGCATCATTGAAAGGATTGTGGAAAAGAAGACATTTAGCAAGCCTTTCAGGAATGACCACAGGACATGGCAGGATTGACCCTCTTGGGAGCTACTCCCTCAGCCACAATCAGAAAAGTGGGAATCTGAGATTACTGAGTTCAAAAATATACTAGAGCTTCAATCTAAGAAGGTCAATCTGGAAACTAGGCAGCAGAATACTGCCAAAGATAACTCCACAACTCCACAACCTTATTTGCATATAGGAAACCAACCAAAAGCAAAGGAATATGACCATGACCTCACTTCCATCAACCAAATCTTGGGCAGTCAAAACATGCACTTTCAATTGACAGAACCTATTTCACATCCAGAACCGAAGTTGCAAGGGAGTCTAGAACATTGTTTTTTGTTGTTGTTGTTTTGTTTTGTTTTTGTTTTTGATTTTGTTTTTTACCTTTCTAGCTTCTGCCCTACAGGAAAGCACACAAATAGAGGTGGCAGTGGATGCCGAGCACCCCAGACAATGATAGCTGGTAAACTATGGTTTACCAGCCCAAAATGTCATTCATGCTAAAAGCCCATGATACTAAACCTAGATTTAATACATGATCTAATTGGAGTTTCAGCCTCTCCAAGAAATATAATCTTAATCAACCAGTCTGGAATTTTCTACTCATGCACCAAGAAGTAATCTGTCGCATGGACCCTCCTCCATGCTCCATAGAAAGAAGAAGCAATCTGCATGACAAAAACCCTTCCAGGTATCTTCCCCCTAAAAAAGATGTCCTGGCCCAAAAAAGATCCTTTATTTTCTTTTATTAATAGCTCCCTTGCATCACCCTTTTTTCTATAAAAAGCTTTTATTTTGTACAACCCCTAAGAACTCCCTTCTAGTTGCTAGATCGGATGCTGCCTGATTCATGAATCTCTTAATAAGGACAATTATATCTTCAAGTTTACACGGTTGAACTTTGTTTTTTAATGCCACCAATCCCTCAAAAATTAAAAAGCCTTGATTGTTAACGTTTGCCAATTTCCATAGTGTAAACACTCCCTTAGTGACTGCTATTAAGCTACAGACGTGATATCACTAGGAAGCTGGGAAGAAATGTGTACAATTATCTGTCAGGAGTTAACACAAACCACTCCAGCTCACTTCTGCTAACAGATCCTATCCAATGTATGGCAGAGGCAGTGGGGAGAGGGGATGCAAGTGAAGGAAAGACAACAGGCCATGTTTGCTCCAATGAAAACAGACGCCATACTCTTGTACAATGTTCCCATGTTACTGGTTTCCTTCCTACCTTACCTGCAGGCTCTGCTGGCTTACTTCTCAACACTAAGAATCTGATCTGGTCGGACTGTTAGCCCTAAATGAAGGAAGGAACACAGTCAGTGAAATTAGAGCTTCCCCACAGATGGGCTGTGCCTATGTGGCACTGGCAGATTAAGTTTTCTCATTATCCATTTTTCTCTCAAATGTTCACAAGATGGCAACACAAGGGAAGTGGAGGATTCCAAGTGACAGAGCAAATAAGGAGGCCATTTGCTGACCAGTTTGGAGAATCTTGGACAGAAAGAGCACTCTTTTGGGCTTTTTAAAAAACTTTTGTTTTATATTGCATTGGAGAAAAAATCCTCAAGTTCGACCACTGTGAATTATTGAACCAAAGAAGATAAATTTCAAAAGGAGCAAGAAAGGCACTGGAAAAGAAAAAAATGATGATCAAACAATTAGATCGTATTTTAAATTGTACCTGTGGATATAAGAAAAGGAGGAGGTGGTATTATTTTTTAACTGAAAATGCAAACCCTTTGTGGCTGGAAGCAAGAGTTAACATGAGACCAGATGGGAACTTGCTTGGCCCCCCCAGACCAGCAGAGGAAAGATGGCCTGGCCTCACTGAATTCTAATTGCCTTAGGCCAACAGTAGTGTGGGAACACAAATGGAGGGGGAAATATATAAAAAGTTACAGGACAGTTCATCTACTTCAAGTGTCTTACAGCACACACCTCTTGAATTTTAACGACGAGAGTTACGACTGGGCAATTAACCTCATGAGCAGTAGCCCTCCACCCAAGATGGCTAGAGACAAAAGGCAGATGTAGCATTAGGCTCTCTGCAGTCACCGTAAGGCCTCTGCCTTCCTCCTCCCCGCAGAAGCAATGGCTTTTTACACCAGAATCTCAAAAAAAAGCACACATGCAAGAGAACTACTGTATAACCTATTGTTTTGTTTTGTTTTGTTTTAAACCACCTTGTTTTATTCAAATGTACCGCAATTTTAAATGTGGTAAAATTTAGAAAGATAAGTGGTAAAAATTCCTTTAAAAATCCAAAGGCCCAAGCAGGTTTTAAGCTGTTAAGTGTGTTGGCTACTTAACTATAATAATTAGCTATTCAATACAAAAATCACTTTTCCATCCAGGCCAGCACAACTGTGGGGAATGAGTTACTGAAAGAAGTAAAGAATTTAGTTCCCAGGGAAATCCTTCTGCTTGCTGGGAAGTGGCTTGAGCAGTTTATGCAATATTTTGCAAAAGGGTAGCATTTTTTCAATTGTTCTTACTCCTACTCCAGCCTCACCCCTTTCTGACCAAAGCATAAAAAAGGGAGTGAGGACAACCTGCAGCTGACAAAACTCCTAGGAGCAGAGGGCAGCTGTTGCTCTTTTAAAATAGGGGTGACAAAGGTATGAGTAGATAATTAGGATGGAGTTGAAAATAGTCTCATTTCAAATATAGTGGCTCCCTATGCCCAAGCTGCCATGAAAACAGTTTCAGAAATGGAAGGTATAGGATCATATGTGATCCCAATGTTCTAGAGAAAAAAACAGATTAAGTCATGAACCCCCAACCCCCTCAAGTCATGTGCCATAAGCTCTATAGTTCTTTTTCAACGCCTTGACTAATTTTGTCCCTTTTGGTTATACACTACCAAAAACTGTTGTGTGGGGCTTAGTTAAATAATTTATGTGATTGTTTTAATGAAAATTTCACTCTATATAAGAAAAAACAAAAATAATGGCTACACTGTGTCCTAATTTTGTCCAGGAGTGAGTTAAATATATTCTCATGGACCCCCATGACTCCATGATGGGTGTTCAGCTAGTGGTGTTGGCACTCTAAGTTGCTTGCTAAGTGCTGACGAGAAATAGGCAACCCCTCTAGGAACGAATCTTGCAAAACTAAATCTTTTGAGCATTAGTCATACCACTATGCAGGGCCAGCTCCATAGGTATGTGATCAGTATAGTCACACAGGACCCCAGGCTCAGAAGGGATTTAATGCTCTGCAGTGGCCATCTTTAAATTCTGAATAACTTTACCTTTAGATTTGTGTTTTGTATAAGTAAAGTCTTGTAGGACAATAGAGCATGTGTTGGAGGCTTGAAGCCTGAGCTCATACACAGTTTCACCTCTTGCCCACCCACCCAGCAAACACTTCTATTCTCTACCCCTGAAGAGAGGTTTGGGTTGGCATAGGCACTCCCAGGATGGTAGAATGGGTCATGGTGGAGGGCATGCCAACCCCAGGCCAATAGTACCACAGGGCATCCAGCAGGTCAACTAGGCCTGCCCTTCACCCACCATTTGGGTACCAAGAACACCCTTTCAATGAGGCAGCAATCCCTTAGGGTAGTCCTTTGGTAAGGGGAGACTGACTTCCCTGCCCACAGCTAGGACCCTGCATGTAGGTCTGGCTAGGGAAAAGGGGAACCCAGTGGCTAGTGGCTCAAGAGGACAGAATGGTGAAATGGGACCCCCAGGCACCTGTTAGGGTCAACACTTGACCCCAGGGTTATCTCTGTACCCAAGAGAACATGACATTGTAGCAAATGAAAAAAAAGTTTGACTGGTTGAAAGAGATTGACAAAGGAAAAACCTTCATATTTTAGTACCTTTAATGGCACTTTTTTCCTTAAATTTTAAACAAGGGGTCTTAATTTTCATTTTGTACTGGGTCCCCAAATTATGTAGCTAGCCTATTGCTGTATTTTACCTGAATTTTGATCCCCCAAGGGCTAACAGAGTTCTATATGGCCCTTCACTAACTTTTATCATTTGTATTGGGCCCTCCGGCCTGGCAAGTGAGTCCCGCTCAGCCTGAGGTCTGACCTTCCCCATCTGGAGCCATGGCTGGGTGCCCCAAGCAGGGTACCTGCCCAGTAGTGAGTTGCTAATGATTAAAAAGATTCTCTGGACCTGATAGCCATGATTTTTAGCATTTTCTTGTTCCTGTGGTTAAACACTCCCACCATAGATGATTTCAAGCCACCAATATGACATCACTGAATGCAGAATCAAGAGTAAATGTACACCATCTGTTCTGTGTGCAGGTTGAAGCTGGCCTCAGCCCACGGTGAATCCTAGAGGCATTAAACCAAGGCCCCAGGAAGCAGAGGGAGATAATAGAACAAAAGACATTTCTCCTAGATGCAAAATTTTCCCTCTTGGTGGCACACTGGAATTACATGGTGAGCCTTTAAAATGCATATGGCCAGACTACATCCCAGACCAATGACATCAGCCTCCCCGAAGGTGGACCCAGCAGCAGTATTTTTAAATCCCCAGGTGATTTCATTGTGAGGCCATAGTTGTAAACTTGGGTAGATGAATGGTTCTCAAACCCTAGTGGGCATTAGAATCCCCTGGAGAGCTTGTTAAAATACCCATTCCTGGGCCCCATCTCCTGAATTTCTCATTCTGAGGTCTGAGGTGGAGCCCAGGAATTGGCTTTTCTCACAAGTTCCCAGGTTGTGCCAATGCTGCCGGTTCAGGAACCACACTTTGAGATTCACAGTTTTAGAAAAAGCCTGCCTGGCGTCAGCCACCTGGGGTTCACCCTGATTAAGAAGGTACTAGGTATAAAGCTGTTACTTAATTGGAGGCCCTGGAGTTGGGGTTTACAGAAAACCTCCCTCCTGTGAAGAAGCTATTTGTTAAGAGTGAGAGGCAGGAGCCTGGTAGTAAAAGGCGACTGAGCTGTGACATGCCACCTGCTTAATTAAAAATGCATTCGAGGAGACAGAGGCCAGGTTGATCAGCCCTAGGTGGTCACCTTGAGGAATTTGCTGCCAGCAAGGCTGTCTGAGGAGGAAGGAGAGAGAGGATACCTGGACTGTCTCCTTTTCCCCCTTGGAGTGTCAGCAGCCCATCCTTGGCTTCTTAATTCCCTTCCTAATTTCTTTCTTGCACTATCTTCTAATTTACCCTCCTTAACTTCTTCACTGCAGCCTCTTTCTCAGACTGAAATAGAGAGACATACTTGGCAAACAAACTCTGGTTATTAATAATAATAATACCAACTTTTCAAAAACTTCAATATTGGAATTCCTGCTACCTCGTGTCTGAAAAATCATCAGGTGAGACTTTGGAAAAGCAAACATGGGAAAACCTACTACACTATCTAAGCCTCATTCTTTATAAAATACATCTTTCTTTCTTTCTTTCTTTCTTTATTTATTTTAATGGTGACATTGGTTAAGAAAATTCAGTAAATTTCAGGTGTACAATTTAAAAGTAAGGCATATAAATATTGCACTGTGTGTTCACCTCCCGTAGTTAGTAAAATACATCTTTTTAAACGTAATTAGAACTAAAACTAAAACAAACATTCCAACCCAGGAATTCCACGTCTAGGAATCCTCAGGAAAAATGAGTTCATATGCCCATACAAAGACATTTACAAACATTTGTAGCAACTGTAATCATAAGAGTTAAAAAATATAAACAACCCAGATTGCCATCAACAAGAAAATGGATAAACAAGTTGTGGTATATTCATACAATAGAATACTACTTAACCATGAAAAAGAAAAGCTACTGATACATGTAACAACACAGATGGGCCTCACAGACATTCAGAGTGAAAAAAGCCAGGCATAAAAGAATGCCTACATTCTGATTCAATTTACATGAAGTTCCAGAACAGGCAAAATTAGTCAATGGTGGTAGAACTCAGGATAGTGGTTAAAGAGGTTGAGTAGTATTGACTAAAAAAGGCTAAGAGGGAACCATACCCTTCTGGAATGCTGGAAATGTTCTATATCTTGATCTGGGTGGTAATTAAATGAATCCACACATGTAAAAATTTATCGAGTTGTACACTTAAGATTACTGAACTTTATGATATGTAAATTAAAATTCAAGTTTAAAAAAAGTTATTTTAGGCCATGTGACCTCCTTCGGGTGATAGTTTTTGATACCTAAGAACTGAGGTTTGAAAAAGTTTGACAAATTAGCAAAGATTTTTCTTCTTCTTCTTGAATCAGCCAAGATAAAGAAATGGTTTGGTCAACCCAAGGCCCTGAGATCCAGCACACTCAGGTTTGTGCACTAACACTAGTATGTAGTGAATGGTTGCCCTGGACCAAGCCCCACACCAACATTGTGTGTGTGTTTTCACCTCACACCAGCCCTAAAAGGTGGAGACAATTATTATCCTGATTTTATGGACATGGAACCTGAGGTTCAGAGAGCTTGAGCAACAACTGAGAAAGGAACCCAGCCCTGTGGTCACCGAGGCTGAGCGCTAAGCATCCCATAAAACTGAGTCTACAGCAGAAGATGTCTGGGTATTTCATGGAGAGAAGTCCTGAAGAAGAGCTTGTAATCTTTTCTGTGCCATGCACCTCTTTGGCATCCATAGGCTACTGAGCCTATGAACTCCTTCTCAGAATAATGCTTTAAGTGCATATGACGGAATCTCATGGAATTGCAAAGCAAGCCAATTCTATTGAAATAGGCATCAAAATATTTTGATATAGTCATATATGTGCTTATTTAATGCATTAAATAACGACATAAAATGACTGCTGGATTTTCAAATTAATGATGAGTATAAATGATATTTAGTGCTAGCTGCAAGATAAGGAAGATAAAATATCTGTGATTTCTGTTGCTGACAAAGTTATAGCTACTGCCAATATCATGATTGTTTCTTTCCTAGTCCACTAGATTTGCTGGATTTCAGTTAAAGGTTAGTGAAAATAAAAATGTAATTTTTTTCCCCATTCAAGTTCATGGACCTCCTGGAGTCTATCGGTTTAATAATCCCTCCTTCCAGGAAGCAGCCAGAGGCCCTGGAAAGAGAGGGGACAGCTGGGCTGGATTTAGGGCCTGGCTCTATCAGGAGCTCACTGGGTGGCCTTCCAGAGCTCACTTCCTCCCTCTGGCTCTGGTCCCCTCCTCTGTGAAAGAAAAGAGGTTGCACTTAGGCACTCTTCACAGTCCTTGGCTGTGTGCTTGTCCCCAGAAGCTCCACAGCCAGCTGTGTCTGGGGCTGTCTTCAACCAATCAACACATGTTTAATGTGAGCTTACCCTGTGCTAGGAGCATGGAAACCCCTGAGGGGTGCCTCTCTGCTTCCCAAATGCAAATAGATCACCCATCCTGAACATGGAGGCCAGCAAAAACCCCCAAATGCAGGATTTCCTTCTAGGCCAGCTCCCCTCCAGTTTAGTGTGCCTCCAGAGAGCTCTTATCTCGGCCTGCCTTGCATTTGAATGATCTATGAGTGGCTCTCTCCTCCCCTAGCAAACCTGGAAGAACTCCGAATGCTTTCCTCATCTCTCCACTCCCTTCAATCTGAAGCAGGGACATTTGCAGTTTGAAATTCTTTGTCTCATTGATTCTGTACCCAAAAGAACTGGGGTTAAGTGAGAGGAGAGTCTGTAACCTGGGTTCCAGTCAAAGCAGTAAACACCAGGGAAAATCAGATCAGACCCAGGAAGGGGAGATTAAATACCAAACATCCACTTCCAAAACAAAGCACTCTGTAAGAAGGGGAGTTCAGTGAGATCAGATTCTGTGTTCAAAAGTTTTTTTCTGTGTGTGAATAGCAGAGCTAGATATGGGCCTTGAAAGCAGTCAAGGTGTGAACTGGCCAAGGTGATGGCAAAAGTCAGTAAGTCAGGGTCCAAGGCCCTTCTCTCAACCAGTTCCACCGGTTCTACCACAGAACTCAGACCTGGCCTGGTCGCACTATAGGATCACCTGGGGTCTTTCTTAAAGCGTGCTCTGCCTGAGTTCCTTCCTCAGAGATTCTGATTTAATTTGAGCAAGGTGGGCCCCAGGCCTGGGGATTTCTTGTTAAGCTTCCTGGATGATCAGACGATCAGATGATTGGAAAACAGAGCCAGGACTTCATACCAGTGTTGGCAGTAATGTCCCCGCTGCAGCCATCATGGAGGATTACAGAAGATGAGAAGCGAGTTTTAGGAACTCTCTGAAGTAAGATTACTGCTTACACTGGCATTGGCCAGTAGACACCTGCTGCTGTGTCTTTTTCTCTTTCGCTCAACAAAAACATAGCTAAAACATCTTCGAGGCCCAGATTATCTGGCCCAGGGGTTGTGGTGGATATAAAAGGGTCTGTTTATGTCTAGTCTTACCTGCCAGTGTGCATAAACAAAATAGCTTTAGCAGCAACAGCAAAATGCCACAAAGTCATCACTCCACCCCTCAGCTGAGTGCTAGCCAAAGTTCCCCCAGTTATTTCCTAAAACTTCTAGGTGAGAGGATGTCCAGCATTGAGCACTCTGCTCTGTTCAGGGCCCTCCAGCCATGGTAGGGAAGCAGGGTAGCCTTCCTGATATCACTGCTTACAGGGGCTCTCAGGGTAGCAAGGCAAGGCCTTGGTCAGAGACAGAGTAGGGGTTGGGGGTAATGGGGTCTGGGAACAAAACATTACGAAAAAATATTTTCTCTCACTCTGGCCCCTTTATTAACAAGGCATGATTCCAGCGTTTGCTCCAAGTCCCGTACATTCACATATTCAACAAATATTGACAGCCTGCTGTGCACCAGGCACTGAACTAGATGCTGTCAATACACCAAGAAACAAAACAGATGTTTTTTTTTAATCCCTGCCCTCATGGAGGCTACTTTTCTGGAAACCCCTGGGTAATAGAGAAAGGCCAGAAACAAGATAACCAAGTAAACAATGCAATGGGTCAGATGCTAATAAGTGCCAAGGGGTACAAAAAATAGAGAGGAGGGATAAAGCATACATGGGTGAATGGATGGTGGAGGTGGCTGAGATCCTCACCAAGAAGCTGATATCTGCACAAAGACCTGAAGGGAGGGAGGAATCAGCCAGCATTAACTGGCAGAGGAGGGGGTGGGAGTGGAGAGCATTTCTGTCAGAGGAGAGAGGGGCTGCAAAGACCCTGGGATAGGAATAGGCCAGAGCGAGCCTGCTGTGTTCTGGACAGTATGGCTGGAGCAACAGGATCAAGGAGGAGGGAATAGAGGATGCGGTCAGACAGGTGATAGCCTGGGTCATGTAGGCCTTATAGGACACAGCCAAGGGACAATAGAGTTGCCATCAGCGCTATTTTCACTGTGAGTGAGTTGGGAAATTTTGGAGGGCTTTGAGCAGAGAAGTGAGGTGATCTCCTAGGGCCATGCTGGCTTCTTTATTGAAACTCTCAACTGCAGGGGGCATGGGTGAAGCAGAGAGCCAGTGAAGAGTCATCAGAGAGAAAATCAGGGCTTGGCCCAGCCTGTTGGCAGCCACCCATGAAAACAACCTGAGGTGTTTCAATGGTGAGGCCAACAGGGTTTATTAACTAAGCAGATGTGGAGTAGGAAAGAAAGAGGAGTGGCAAAAGGGAGTCCATGGGTTTGGGCCTTCAAAACTGGAGACAGGGATAGCTGGTTGCTGAGATGGTTGCAAATAGGGGGAATTGCAAATGGAAGAGGAGGTGCCGGGATGGGGGATGTCAGGTGATGCTTGAGGAGCCTTTCTGACACCCCATTGTTGATGTCAAGTAAGTTGAGCAGGCACTTGAGCAGGCTTCTGTGCTCTGTTTCTGAGCTTTGGATGCTAAATGCCACCCCCCAGCCTGGATTGGGACACAGGCAACCCACACCCCTCCATCCTCACTTGGCCAAAGAAAAACAAAGTCCCCAGGTCCATAAGCTCCTAGAAATAATGGAGACCCTTGTCAGCTCAAGTCAGCCAACATAGAGAAAGCCCACTTCAAGTGGAACCACTTCAAATAGAGACCAACATTCCTGAGTAGTGGGAAAAAACTAACTGGGAGTTGATCTCGAAAATGACACTCGAATCATAACAATAAGTTATTTAACTTTAATTTAACAAAATGGAGCATCTAAGTGCAATTGTGCACTATAATTCTTAGTAATAAAGTGCTAATAAGTTTGTTTATGAGTTCAAAGCTTTTCTCTCCCCTCCCCCAGCAAAACACCTAGTGGCACAAGGGCCCCTAAGTCACCCTTGACTTTCACACACCAACATAAAGATGGTCATTTTGGCAAAAATGCTTCAAGGTCTTCATCAGTTGTACTGAGAGTATCTCCTGATACTTTGTTCTTCAAAGGGTCTTCTTATAGAAATTCCCATCATGCCTCCTGCTTGTGGATGTCTCTCCAGTTCATAACCAGCTAACTCAGCCAGACTTTGATTAGCAACTCCTTGTGTGGTGGGAACAATTCCCCAGCATCATTTTCTTTGACTTCAGGAAATCCAGCAGCTCTTGACTTCATTTGGCCACTGCACTACACTGCATCAGGCTGTAGTCCACATCCTGGAGATTCCAGGGCAGGAGGGATGCAGCTGGTAAGCAGGGAGGGATGTATGAGTAGGGACAAATTTCATGTGGTTAATTCATTACTACATATTACTCTAATATGACAACTGCTTTCTTACTCAACCACATAGTTGCAGCGACTCGGAGAGCAAATGTCTGGAGAATGCAAAGCCCTTGTACGTGGCCAAGGGCATTCTACATTATTGGATATGTGCCCTGTTCCCATTCCACTAGGGCACCTCAGGAGCTACTAAGACACAAAAAGATGCATAGAAGTTTCCTATCTGGCAGCTGTGATTCTGCAACCCCAAAGTCTCTAAACCACAGGCTGCATTTTCTCCTTTGTTTTGCTGGATTTTTATTCAAGGACCTACTCCGGAGGCAGGGTGTTACCCATGCAGGGCCCTGCCCCCACAAAGCCACGTTTATGTAATCATTCCAAAACTCACAACTCCTGAAAACTTTGAGGAATGTTATTAGGCCCTGTAGGCCAGAAAGGCCGTTTCCAGGGTAACAGCAGCTGCACACTAAGGAAGCAAAACCTCTCCTGTCCTGCATGCCTCTTGGAGTTCAGGCCACTTCAGAGAAACATATGCCTGGACCAATTCCCGTGTTCTTTGCCCATTAGACCTAGCACCCACAGTGAGGACACATCACTGGTCCCCGTGTACTTGAGGATTACACCTCCTATCTCAGATGTCCCGTCTTGTTGTCTTGTCATAAATCCACCCATACTTATCCATCAGCAAGTTCCAATTTGTGGTCTGGAAAAGTCAGCCTAGATCAGCCTAGATGTGAGAGGAACTACTGCACAGAGTTTGTTTTTCCACAGTGTAGCTCGAAGCTAGCTGCCCGGCTTTTGTTTGGAGCAAGGTGGAAAACTGTCCCTAAGGGAGAGAATGCTCTTTCCAGGTGTTTGAACAACTGCAGGCCTAGAGCGCTTGACTTTTCCCCTTTGACCAGTATCCTTCTTGTCTAAACAAGACACATTTCTCCCATCTGATAAGGAAGCATGGAAATGAGGAGAGAGGCCCACAGAGGAGCATTTTGGAATTGCTGTCCATGTAAGGCTTTCTTCCCCATGTTTGTTGACTTTCTAGTTGCCTGATCCAGCCCAGTTCTGGCAGGATAGCTGAAAAAGAGCCTCCTTCCGTGGGTGAGAGACCCCCCCACACCCACCCCTGCCCCCATTTCCCCCATGACTCATGCACCTCACTGAAGTTCAAGAATAGGACTATAACATTCATGAGCCCAAGGCAGGTCATGGCCATCCTTTTCCCCTTCCCTGCTCCCATCAACACCAAACTCAGCCTTGGCCTTGCTTTTCCTTGTAGGTTTCTTAATCGGGAAAACTCTGAGCTACGGCTGGAATAACAGATGTTTCTGCTGATGACACTGAACTTCCGTGATTCATATAGAGTCAGACCCTCTGATTCCTCCCGGGTATAGAAGAAGTGACTAACAGAAAGCCCTTGGGATTGTGGGCCTTTACCCTTGAGAATGGTAGAGCCCAGTGGAGAAAGAAAATTAATACGCGTGACAAAGAAGGGGTCAGAGCAAAGCTGAATGGTGCTATTAAAATTCAATAGCAATCCAGATGAGGGAGCTTTCAGGGCAGGCCAACCAAAGTGGGTGTGGGGGAGGGTTTGGGGGTCTTGACTGAAGTACAAGATTTCCATAAAAGGGGTGAGGCAGACAGGGCTTGGCAGATCCAAAGCACTGAGGTGAAATGCCCCTGGCCTGTGCGAACACAGACAATCCTCACCAAAACAGGGTTTGCTCACTTCATTTAGAGGCTTTTCTAAACAGATTGGAGCCACTCAACATTTACCAGTCACCTACTATGGGGTACCTGCTGTGGGCTAGGCACCATTTTGGGACCTGCAGAGGATCCGAAGCAGGTTCAGCAGAACTAGGACAGACCAAACAAAGACAAGGAACTGGAACAAGTGACATGTTTCCTGAGTTTAGGTCCCCTAGAAGCCGACACTGAGACAAGAACCTGAGTGCAAATGGTTTATCTGGAAGGAAGCAGGGAAAGGAAGACAGCCAATGAGCAAGTTACTACTGTGGGCAACTGAGGTGCCCAGCTGTGGACCTCCGAGAGCTGGCATAGAACATTCGCTGCAGAGTATTCCACCACAGGCAAGAGATATGTAGTGTTTATCTATCAGCTCCCAGCAGTCATTGGTCGAGGGCTACTCCCAGGGAACATTCATCTCCTAGCACTTCCTGCCTGCATGCCCAATGACCGGAGACAGCCCCTAAGTGAAGGGACACAGGTGCTGGAAGCTGTGTGCACAGAAATGGTGAGCACAGGGGGATGTGGATGAGGCAACCATAGCATCTGTTGCACATGTGACTGAAAGAGGAGAAAGAGGACATAGACTTGTGGCCTCAGTAAAGACACCAGGACAAAGATGGTTTCCCAAACAGTCCCCGAAAGATCCTCGGGGTTCAATATATTGAGCAGCAGGGTAGGGCAGTGGTGCATCATTTCAAATAGAAGCAACATGAATGAAGACAGACACACAAGGGTCATGTCTAGGGGAGGCCAAAAGGTGTAACTTGACTGAAGCACAGTGGCTGGGAAGGTCAGGGGCAGGAGGAGTGAGAGACCTAGGCTACCCTGAGGGGAACTCAAACGCCAAGCAATAGCTTTACTCCTCATTCCATAATAAATGGAATAAGCAAAGGTGTTTGAGGAAGGATAGCATTGAGTTATGTTTTGGGAACATTAACCTGGCCAAAAAGCAAGGATCTGGATAACTCAGAGGCACAGCAATGAGGTAAAAAGTCTCAAATGCACCATTTGTTAGCCACAGCAATAATTATTTCGCCAAGGAGAGATAAAGGGGGGCTCCCTATGGTTCTTGCCCAAAGAGAAAAGGCCCCTGAAAATGTCCTTGCGGAAGTTGCTAAAAGGGGGACCAGCCCCTCAGCTGCTGGGCTTGATTGTTCCTTCTGGCAGAGATGTGGGCCCACTCATCTCTCTCCTATTTTTTTCCTCCAAGAACGCTTTGGCCTCCAGTTTCTGCAAGCTTTGCTCAGTGAGTTTAAACAGCATCTCACAGCATGGCCGAGCAATAACAAATGGTGCCTGGTGGCTCGCCTGCTGGTGGCTTAAAAAACAATTGATGACTTTTAATCAGCTGAATGAGCATGGGACAAATGACAGCATGGCCTGAATGCAGCCCAGACGTCATTGGCTGACATCAGTGGGGAGGAGAGAAGGAGGTGCCTTTCTGGCACGCTTGGGAACAAACAGGAACAGTTCCTGGCAGCTCTGGCTCCACGCCCCAAAGTCACAGCCTTCTTTCACACCTTTTGGGGAGACCGGGAGAACCAGCTGCAAGAGCAGCAAGGGTAAGCCTCCGGAAATTACATAAACCTGCACGTCATATCATGTGATCTGCTGGGCACAGGGCTGGGGCCCTGTAAGGCCAGAGCTCAGGGCCTCCAGCTGTCCCTGGTAACCTGGACAAATCAGTTTCTCTCCAGACTTCAGTTCCCCCCTCTGGAAAATGGAGGTGATAAAGGCAAGCTCGCTTCCTCTGGTAGGTTGGCCCACACATGGGATAGCTTTAGGAGAGGGCTGAATCTCTAAAGGGCTCCATTCAGGGGTCCTTTAGTGGTTTCTACCCCAGCACTACCACCAACATCCCTGCCCCCGCCACTTCCCCCTACCCACATACCAAATGGATACTCATCAAGTGTTTCTGATAAAGGAGTGAAAATTAGAGCAAAGGAAGCCAAAATTGCAGGACTGAAAATGAAGGTATCTACTGAATGCTTACTACATGGCAGGCCCTGTGCTAAGTGTTTCTATGCATTATCTCATTATCTCCATTTGGCAGATGAGGAAACAGGCTCTGAAGGGTTAAGGAGTTTGTCCCTGGTTCTGCTGTGACCATGTAGTGGGAGGCATCTGAGACCCACCTAGTTTCAAGGCCTGCTTTTCCTCACTGTTCCAGCTCAAACTAGGCACAGCGGCAACCTAAGAAAGTAAGAGGCTGGTATTGGGGGCATGTGGCCCTTTGCAGGAACATATAAATTATATTAAGAAGTGCCAGAATTCTGCCCAGGCAGCTACAAGTAATGTTTACAGGCCACACCTCGGTCAGAACCATAGGAATGCAAGACCTTTATGCCATGAATCCTTGTAGTCCACCAAAACTCAGGGATTAAAAATCTGATTCCCGGGATTATCAGTTTTTCCTTTACACTATTTGGATGGCAGACTTCCCTGATACGTTCTGTACCCACAGTCCCCTTCCTAAGTTTTCTTACATCCATCCTAACCCTGTCCTTCCTCCCCTGAACTTCCTAGTACTTACTATCTCCTCTCTGCCACTAGCCCATCACTGCCATAGCTCAGACCCCAGGTCTATATCTCAGACCCCATCCCCCACACAGAAGAAAATCTGGACTCTTCGGCATCATCCTAGGTCATGCCTGCTTGCCCACTCTCCATGCTCATTTGTGTGCTGTTTTCTGTCCCTCCCCATCCCTGGTATATTTCCCAGGTTGCCTAGGAAATGCATCCTGAGATGGAGACCAGCCTTGGAGGTTTCCTGAAGGGTACTTTTAGGAACAACACCTGTGAGGGCAGCAAGATGGGGCAGAAGAGGAGTCAAGCTACTGTGCAGTTGCAATAGAGGCCCCAGCTGACCTCATGGAAAATTCTGGAGCTAGGATGGCCCTTCAGAGATATCCAGAATTGAGGCAAGGGGGTGAGCCATTGTATCCCTTTCCCATAGACTAGTCCCCAATTGAATACAATTGGTTCCCAAGGAGGGGGTCATTGCATTGGGTAAAACAGTTCAGCACATATCAGCTAAGGGACATTCTGAGTAGGTAGCCATCCCTTCACTCCTGAAGGAAGTTCTAGGCGGTGCAGCACCATATCTATAACCCTATCCAACAAAACTCCTGCTCATCCTTCCACTGGCAGTTCTGACCCACCTTTGCCAGACCCCTAGCCACTACTTAACCACCTCAGACTCTCCATGATTTCAGTACTGATTGGAGAGCTTCAGGAACGTCAGGTAATTCCTCACAGCTAGAAGTTGGGATCACATTTACCACCTGAGCACTGTTCCTGGCACAAAGAAGTCTATCCCTAAGTGCTGAGTGGATAGATGCTGCATGGTAGGTGCCGGCAGGCCCAAGGGACCATTCCAGCTTACACGATTTCCACTCAGTGCCTCAAAGTGTCTACGTGGCTTATGCTGATGACAGGCAGGCACAGAGAAAGCTTGCTTCCACAGCCAACCTGGCAACCTCTCTTGGGTTCAGGCCAAGAAAGTCCTGTCCTTGTTCCCTTCCCTGTGCAGCATTCTACTGCAAGTCCATTTCCTAGCTAAGAGGGCCAAGTGCATTTAGAGACCTCTGTGCCAGGGAAAGCCCAGTGCCACTGCCAACCATGCTACATCACCGTTCCTCTGAAGGAAATTACTATTGATCCCACAGCTCTCCTCCCCATGCTGTTTGCCGGGGACAGCCAAGGATTCCCGTGCCAGCTGGGCTCCCACACGGCTCAACTGTTCCCGCACCAGATGGCCAGACCAACACCCTCTGGCTGCCGCACACCCCCAGGAGACAAGGCTCTGACGTCTATCTGCATGGCTTTTTCTGTGTGGAGGACAGCAGGGTCAGAGATTACAGGGCCAACCACATTACAATAAAAATCTCTACATGTCAAAAAGACTTCCAAATCCCAATCATTATCGATGTAACCAAAGAGGCAGGGAAACATTTCTTGTATCCCTGACTTTCACTGTTCATTCAACTGATCTCAGTTGACTACTTACTTGGCCAGAGGGATGCAGTGGCAAACAAAACAGTCCCTACCCTCAAGGAAGTTACAATCTAGCGAGATGACTTAATCATTTATTGTTCAAGCCAGGACATTTTTGAGAACATAAAGGGAATGCAATTAATTGTTAAGCCCAGGTAGTAGGTATAAACCAGGACTTGTCCCAGACAACCCAGAACACTTGATCACCACAGATACAGATACAACCTGACCAAAATGGGGGCGTTCAGATAATGGGGTGTGGTAGTGTTAGGTCATGCCACAAGGTGGCGCAATTGAAATACTCGTAGCTTTTCTTTGTTTTGTTTTCTATCCGGATGAAAACTAATTTTTCTTTCCAATGCTGCAGAACAAATAGAACCCTTCAGTGGTGTGCTAGAACCCGATAGTACCTGTCTGTGAGAGCCAATCATTAATTTTCAGGAGTTTTGTAAGCCAATTGTTAAAGTCATTAATACAATTTAAATTTAAATTAAATTTAAATTAAAATAATTAAAAATTTAACATTGAATAAATCATGTTAAAAACAAAGATAATAAATACTCATAAGTCACACCTTAATAATGACTTTTACAGTTTACTAATATCTATGTTTCTGAGGTTAGTTAATCTGTCATATCTGTGTGGCGGTAGTGTTATTTAATGGTGTGCTATTGCACATCTCTTCCCAGCTCCACAGTCAGACCTATTGCATGAGTAGTTCCAGACTGGCCATGGTTGTGGCATTTACATCATGGAAATCAACAGATGCTACAAATCATGGCTTTGGGAAGGGGAAGCTAGTTGTTAAGCATTTACCAGGAAACTGCTAGAACCAACATTTAGGTTTCATCATTTACATGGACAGTTTTTATATACTTTGGGCAATTCTATCACATACCCCCAAAATTATGATGTCGCTCTCCCTCAAATAAACAAAGGTGGGGAGCAGGCAGGGGTCATGTTTCACCCATAAGCTCATCTGGACTTCACTCAGGAATGGGAAGCGCATATAGATAAGACAGTTCAGTGCTAAATGCCATGACAGGGGTAAGTAAGAGGGAGTCCACAGCCAAGCTCAAGACTCCTCTGGAAAGCTCACCCCAAGCAATTGAAGCCTAATATTTGCATATTCAAGTTCACCAATGGAGAACTCATTGTGATTGGTGAAATAACTTCAGGACTTTCCTTGGTACCACAAATGCTGTCTGTGTAAGGCAGGGCCCCAGCAGGATCGGATGGCCCATTCAACAAGAGGGTTAATTGGGAAGAGTTGAGCAAAGGGACTATTTATAGAGGTGAGGGCAGATTACAGAAACCACAAGGGATAGGAAAGTATCCTGGGACCAGCAACAGCAGGAAACTGCTACCAGGCCCTGGGCTGAAGGGGCAAGGGGCAGGGGCTGTTGGAAGAACAGAAGAGAGCTGTAAGTAAGTGCTGCTCTGGGCACAAAGATGCAACCCCCTCCAAAATGCAGCCCAGACAGGGAAATCCATACCTCACTTCTTGACAACTGCCAGCCAGATTGCCTATTGGTGCATGTCTCATTGGCCAAACTCAACCAGAAGGCAGTGGCCAAAGCCACCCAAGTGATCCAGTCCAAAAGGATCAGCCACATGGGATCCACAGAAAGCAGGTGGATCTGGGGGGCAAACAGATCTGCTCAACCAATATGGTACTGCCCTCACCAGTCTGCAGGCCTCGAAGGATGCACTCACCTGTGTGAAGCCTGATCCAGCATAACAAACTGCAGGCTGGCTGTGGACCAAGAAGCAAGAGGACTGTGGCCTGGCAGAGCTGTACCAAAGCACCAAAGAAGAGCCATCCATAGGCCACGTACTTAACATATGGCCATGTCTGAGCTACACATAAACCCATAATTAAGCCTCTGTGCAGGTGTGGATTCTACCTCGATGCTAAAAAAAAAAAAGCTTACCATCAAGGGTTGTCTTTCACTTGCACAGGTCCCTTCCAAGGTCCTAGAAATTATAATTCATACCTCTACACTGGTTTTCTCAAAGGCGGCCCCAAAACGTGGATCTGATTCTGCCACTGTGACAAGAAAGGGATTGGGCCGGTTACTCTGGTTTCTCCCTGCAGGAGTAAGTCCATTGATAGGGTACAGGAGGACGGAAGTCAGGCAACAGGAGAGGGACACTTCCCCCTACCAGTCCTGAGGGTAAATAGGGGTTTCTAGGCCACTACCTAAAAAGCAGGACCTAAGAAATAAACCCTTGCCCTTACCAGCTTCATTTCTCTCAGAACATTTCCCAAACTCCTCACCCAGTTCTGAGAAAGAGTTAATAGATATGTAGGTAGGTAGAGGCCTTTTGTGGCCAAATGCTGGAAAAGATTGGTGCCCCTCAACACTCCGGAAGATTCACAATGCACATTAGCATAGCAAAGGCTCCAGATAAAGAAAACGTTTGGCTTTGTTTACTGTGGGGGTTGCCCATACTTCCTGGAGCTTAAGCTGAAAGCGAAAGGATGGGTAGGAGTGAGATAGGAGGGTTTGAAGCTGAGGACACAACTAGAAGGAAGACCTAAAAAAGCCAGGAGAACTGGAAGAAGTTGGTTGCAGCTGGAGGGAAGAGTCTGGGGTGCTGGAGCTGGGAGGAGACCGCTGAGCAGACTCTGATCCTGAGGGCACCAGGCAACAATGCACTCTGAACTAGCAGGTTCAGAGCTAGAGCACTGGTCAGATATAGCTCTCCCAGCAGGCCCAGCGTGCTGACCCTTTGCACCCTTCCATCTGTAATCAATGTTTGGGGGTGGGTAGGAGTGAATGCAGACCGCAGTATAAACATGTTCTCATGGAGTCTCCCTGCAAACTCTGGCCTCTCCTCACCCCAGTACTGGGAAGAAGCACAGTGCCCAGTGGCCCCCTGATGACACAAAACCCTCAAAGGTGACATGTGCTTCTGGCCACTTTCCCAGGAACTGAGGAGGGTTTGTAGTTACCCCCTGACCCCTTTATGACCAAAGGCACTGTCCCCTAAACCTTTGGCCATGGGGCTACAGCCTAGGGCCACCAATGAAAGTTTGGCTCTGGAAAAAAATTAACTAGCCTATAGGGGTGGCATCGGTTGTCACTGAAGCTCTCCAGCCCAGGCCACTGGGTGCTGGCCTCAGTTCCATGAGCCCTCAGAGCTGCCAGTGATGGGGAGAAGTGAGAGCTCACAGATTTATCCTCGTTAGAAATATCAAGGGATGGACAGAGGTGGTGTTCAAACAGCCGGGAAGGCATCATCTCTCCTGGCCACTCTCCTCCTATTTGTAGGTCTGTCCTTTCTCCCCAGCAGAGAATATCTGCAGATTGCATCTCCCAGGCCAGAGTGTGGATGAAGCTTTGCTTTCCAGCCTCAAATTACCACCTTCCTTACGTCAAATATGACACATTCTCCAAGCTAATGACCTCTGCCCCCCGCCTTTAAAAACACAGCCCTCCATTTCATCTCTCTCTGGGCTGGTGGCTGCCTTTCCTCAAGCAGACAGAGATGTCAGCAATTCCTCTGTCTTCCGGTGATGATTTCTCTCCTTGATGCCCCCTCTTTTAATCTGACTTCAGTTCGTGTCTGTAACAGAGCAGAACTTTCCAGCCTCCTAGCTTACCCTGGCCACAGGCAGAAGTATGGGGAGCCTTTGATTCAGTGTCGATTTCCAGGGTTGGCTCTCAGATTTGTGTTGAGACTGGTCATTTGAAGAGTCGTGGATCTCAGAAAGCAATCTGGCCTTGGGACTGACTTTCCAAGAGCAGCCAGGCAAGCTAGTAGGTACAGCCAGGCTCTTGGACAGCAGGAGCCCTAGCCAGAGATGAGCCTGACCAAACCCATAAACAACTGGAAAAATAAATGCAAGTCACAAGCAGCATGACCACCAGAGTGTGGCAGCTGACCACCATGCCCTACAGGGGCACAGAGGTGTCTGATGCCTAGAACCTTCTAGAGGCAAAAGAGTGACCAAGAGATTCTAGCACCACCCTTGACTCTACATGGCCCTGCACACACAAGGGTCGTACCTAAAATGATGGAGAGCATGGGAATCTGAGTGTTGGTCCCTGTAACTGTTGAGGTCCTCCCAGAAGCAGATACCAAGATGTAATTAGAAGTTCAAGAGATATACTGGGGAAAACATCTGTGAAGGATCAAGCATGGCAGAAGCAGGAATAAGCAGGGAGAGCCTTGAGAGAGTGATGCAGGTCTGACCTAGGAGAAAGGAGAGGGAAGGGAGAACAAGGGTGGGGTAGGAAGATCCTCAGATGTAGCACAGCTCTGAGAAAGTCTTAGCCAGGCTGATGGGGAGCCCAGAGCAAAGACTGACCATCAGAGAAGTCTCATATCAGGCAGAATAGCCCAGCCCTAGTGTCCCCATCATGCTGTCATCGTGGAACAGTCTGAGGAAAGTGTGGCCTTAGCAGGAACCTTCCAAATCCTGAAGGGAAGATCCTGAAGGGAAGCTGTAGGAGCTGGGAGTAGTTTCTTAGAGTGTGGATGAAGAGAATTAACTATCACCTCATTCATCCCTATCTTTATGGGGATGCTGAACATCCTAGATTCTGGTTATTTTAATCTTTGAGCTCCTCAAGACTGATGGGCTTCCACACCTATTAATAAACACATTTAAGTTGGAAAGGGTTCAGAGCCCTCTTTTATTTGCAAGTACAGAAGGGAGGTGGGGATAGCCAAAGACCACTTAGTACCCAGTCATTGATTTGATTATTACACAATGGTGTATTGAACACCCATTTTGTGCAAATGACTACTATGTTCCAAGGGAGGCCATGAGTCTCCAGAGGACCAGAGGGGTTTGAGCAGGAAAACCTGCTGCCCATGTCCCTGAGCCACCACCCACTGCCCAAGCAGGCTTTTGATTTTCAAAAGGGAGGGGCAACATTCCAGATCAATTCCACTTGGCCCCAAGGTAGAGAAATGAGGGGGTTCAGAACAGAAGTTTCCTAAGAATGGAGAGTAAAATACCAATGATCCCCCCCACACACACTTCTCCTGTATCACCAATTCAAAAATATACACGTGTGTCTATGTGTCACCTCCCCACACAGACACACACACAAAGCCATCTTTGGCATCGTTAATAATTTATCTTTGTAGAACTTTGTACAGTTTACAAATATTAAAGGATTATATCATTGTTTTAATCACAACCTCTTTAGGGTAGCCTGATTCTTCCTGATAATGAAGTTAGGCTCAGAGATAAGACCTGAAAAAGTGAAATGGCTGGTAGGTGGTTCTTACACTTTCGTAGCTATCTCAGATCCCTTCAAGAACCTCCCCTGTTAGAAAAATGCATGCATGCTCAAAATTTTGCCCACACTTTCAGGACATTTTAGTGCCCTACTCCAAGTCTTTGCAGGGCTGCCAGGAGATGGGAGACCAGACTCATGGCATGGTGGGGCTGAGGTAAATCTGGCAGCTCCTGGATGAAATCGAGAGAGGAATCTGTGTGACACCACAGCCAGATTAAGAATTCTCACAAGCCAGGATGGGCATGGAAGGGTTAAGGGGCTGAAGGGTTTTGTTTTTCACCTCTGAAGACTCTGTTATGGGTCATTAAGAACACACAAGGCCTAGAGAGCATTCCATTCCTTGGGCCTGCCTCCAGCACACAGCTTTGCTTCCAAACAAGATAAGTCCTGTGCAGGAAGACCCTGCTTCACAGAGATGCAGATGGGAAATCGCCCCAGATAAGGCTGTTGCTTCAGAGCTGAGTCACACAGGGCCTTTCTGCGGCCAGAATGGCACAACAGAGAGACTGCATTTCCCGCCGCTGAGGAGGGGGACGCTTAAGGAGGGGGAATCTTCCTTAAGGGTCCCCTAAGCCTTCCTGTTCTAGGCTTCTCTGGAGGAAAAATCCCCACCCCACCCCCCGGGATGCCTGGCAAAAGCCGGCAGCCTCCAGGTGGGGCAGGGGGTGGTCCTCCCCATGGTTTGGGGGTTCCAGAGCTGCCTCAGCTGCCTCCTGCTGGGCCCACGTAGAGCTTATCTAACTCCCCCCAACCCGGGTGTTTTCGGGCACCCCAGGCCCCCATCCACCATCCAGGTGGTACCTGTGTCCACGCAGGTGAGGAGAAAGGCCTGTGGGGAACACCATTACTGATAAGTAACAACCCTTTTCAGGTTTAATGACACGTTGCATCCATCCTAAAGCTCTAAAAAAAAAGGAAGGAAAAAAAGGCCCTCTCAAGGGATGGCGCCTCGCGCCCGTAAATAGGAACCACAGGCCGGGGCGCGCGGGGGAGGGTGCCTGGCGCTGCGCGGGTATGAAAATTAACTAGGGGCAGCAGAGTAAATACATTCCACACGGTATTTATTATGCGTCCGTACCTCAGAGGGGGTTCTCTGGCTCCCGGACGTGGCAAATCTTGTCCGGAGCGCCGCAGGCCACGCTGCCCAAGCCGACGGCGCGCGGGAGGGGGTCGGGGGGTGGTGAGGAGTTGGGGATGAGGTGGCTTTTCGTCCCGCACCTGGGAACCCCCGGGTAGGTCCTTTTCCGGGCTGGAGATGGGCAGTGGGGGATGGGGGAAAAGGTGGTCCCAGGCGCTGCTCAGGCTAGGGGGCCCGCAGAGCGGGTGGTGGGGTGGGAACGGGCCTCGCGCCGGGTCCCTTAGCATTCCGCCGGCGCACCCGCCAACGCCGTGTGCGCCCCCGCGCCCCGCTGTAATTACCCCGATTACCAAATGAATCTCGCGCTTTTGTGCTCGCCGGGCAGTGGGTGCGGGGAGGCAGCTCTAATAGTTGTCATTAGAGCCGGGGGAGGCGGGGCGCCGGGGGCGGGGGGTGGGGAGCGCGAGGGTGGGGGAGGCCTGCCGTTCCCTAGCTGTCTCGCTAGATCGCAGGCGGTCCCGGGCGGCGCGCAGGCCGCTGCTGGCTGCTGAGTAATGATTTTTTTTCTAATTGGAGGCGAACAGCGGCCCTAATGGATGGAACCGCTCTCGGCGCGCTCTGTGCGCCCGCCCCTCGATCAATACTGCTCGCTATGACTGTAGAGCCGAGCTCCCCCGCCCTTTGTGTTCAGAGATGCTGCGGGGGCCCCAATCCCCCCACCATCACCACACACATCGCGCCTCCCACACTGCCTCTGCCCCGCCTGGGGCGGCCCCCGTCTCCCAGGACACCCTCCCGCCCCTCCCGGACCCTCCATCCCCCTCTGTCCTCTCACCACATCCAGCAGCCTTGTCTGCGTGGCTTTTCAGCCAGGGAATGTTGTCAGGGAGGCGCAGAGGTGTAGGGGGAAGACAGACAGTGGATTGCCCCCCCCCCATCCTTCCTTCATGACCACGCGTCTGCTGAGCACCCCGGGTCCTGAGGGGAGCCAGGCACTGGTGGCTGCCTCCAAGGGATGGCACCAACTGGTCTGGGAAAGGTTCGCTGAGTCCAATTAAATCCCCGGGTTCTTTCCTTCCTGGGTCCTCTCCTGCTCCAACCCGCTCCTCCTCGGCCCCTTCAGTTTTCTGTAGGACTGGAACCATGGTGCATAGACCCACATCCTGGGGTATCATTCTCCAAGAAGTCCCTGGTCTGTTTATTGGTCTGCTTAGGTGGAAAGCTGGAGGAGGAGGAGAGTCCTTGGGGATAATGGATCAAATGTGCCCCCTGTTTTGTGGGCCTGGTTCCTGCACTGCTACTAACTAGCTAGTGCCTTTGAGCAAAGACTAGGAGCCCAGGGACCCTTTTTCTTACACCCTGGGGAAGTTTATCCAGGCCTAGAAGCTATGTGCCTGGGAAACAGCACTCAAAGGAATGGCCAAACCCTCCCGCTCCTCCCTGCAGTTTACAGACCTTGCCCCCTCCATCCCAGGGAGAAAATCCAAAAGTTCGAGATCCTGAGAGGCCCAAGCTGCTCTACCTTCTATTCTTATTTCTGTGCACTCTGTTGCTATCATTCATGCATAGCACTTAACATCACATGACATAATAAGCACTTGTTTGTTTATTGTCAGTCTTCCCCAGTACCATGTAATCTCCATAAGGACTGGGATTTTTGTCCATCTTGTATCCTCAGCTCCTCAAACAGAGCCTGAAACATAGTAGGTACTCAATAAATATTAGTTGCATAAGTGAATTGAAGGAATTTGAATTTGTCCTAACTTCTTCATCTCCTCTCCTGGGAACAGATAAGACCTTGGCTTCTCACTCCATGGGCTCTGTGGCACATCGTATTTTCCAAAAATGGCCACAGCAATACTTCTGGTCCCACATACTCTGGTCCACAACCTTGCCACTAGCCCCCTTTCAGCAGAGAAGTCTGTTTCCCCTCCACTTGAATCTGGCAGGGCCTTTGCGCCTGCCTCTATGAATAGAATGTAGCCAAAGTGATGCTCCTGACTTCCTAGTTCAGGTCATAAAAGGTGATATGGCACCCATCTGACTCTTTCTCTCTTGGGACAGTCACTCTTGGAACCGAGCCACCATGTAGTAAGGAAGCCCGGGCCACACGAAGAGGCCAAGAATTCCAACCAACAGCTCCAGCTAAGGTCTCAGCTGACAGCCTGTGCCAGCCCCAAGGTAGGTGAAAGCATGAGCCTTCAAATGATCCCAACTCTGGGCCTTTGAGCCACCTTAGTCAATGCCAAGTAGTGTTGCCCTTCAAGCTGCCCAGCTGACACTGAGAGGAGCAGAGACAAGCTATCCATGCCAAGCACTGCCCAAGTAGCAGATTCATGAGCAAACTAAATGTTGATATTTTAAGTCACTAAATTTCAAGATGGTTTGCCACCCAGCAGTAGATACCCAGTCTCCCACTCCACTGACTTCTCTTCAGGCTCCTACTTCCTGGGTATACCGTAGACCTCCTTGTCACCATACACAGAGCCACCTCTCTTCTGAGGCCTTCATCTCTGGGCTCCGTCCCTTCAGCCAGCCACTTTTTTGAGGCTCCTCAGTTCCCCTATCCCATTGCCACAGCTGCCTAGATACATATCAGAGAAGGATCTAAGCTGGCCCTTCTCTGGGCCTGCTCCCAAGAGGCTCAGCTCAGCAGGGGGAAACGACCCAGCCTTGCTGATTGGCACTACCACCATCTGATAATCCTGTTATATCCTCTGGTCAGCTCTCTCCCACCCTACACACAGCTACTCCTCCTATTTTCCATTTAACTTTGAATTCAACCCCACTCCTTGCCCTCCCTCCTACTTCACAGACACCATGGGAGTCACAGATTAGATCCCCACCCTCAGCATCTTGCCACCACACCACCCTGTCCACCTGCCCTCTGGTCCCCTTCACCCTAATCTCACTCTTGAACTCTGTGTCAGAGGAGCTCAACATCTAGGACAGTGGTGTACAATAGATCTTTTTTGAGATGATGGAACTGTTCTTTATCTGCACTTCCCTAGCCACTAGCCACATGTGGCTACTAAGCACTTAAAATGTGGCTAGTACAACCAAATAAATGAATTATTTTATTTTTCTTAATTGAAGTAGTTGGATGTGTCTAGTGGCTACTGTATTGTATGGTGCAATCTAGAGATTAGTCTTTCCCCCTTCCACGTCCCCAGCCTCACCTTACCCATCAGCGATTATCATGTCCTTCTCTCTATTATCCCCTTCCAACTACGGCCCCCACCCCTCATCTTTCTCTGGTCCTTTGCAGCTCGACTTCTTGATGGATTTGTCTCCACGGCCTCTTCTCTCACTCACATCTCAGCCCACAATCATCTAGCTCCCACACCTGCACCCTCTCCATGCCCCAGGTCTACACATGCTATTGTCCTCTCCATCCTCCCATCTGCTCCCCATCTAGTAAACTGATCCTCCTGGAAGCCTCAACTGAAAAGTCTGGAAAAAAGAAAAGGTTTTCTTAGGAAGCCTTACCTGCAACACCATCCCAGAATACGTTTAGTATCCTGGCTGTGTCTTGTGAACCTTGAGACTCAACATGTCACCATTTATTGCAAGTGCCCATGTAATTGTCAGGCTTCCCTGCAGACTGGTCACCCCATGAGGGTAGCAGCTGAGTTCCCTCATGCACCATTCCTCTACCAGGCACAAAATGTGTGTTCAGTCAATATTCGTTGAAGAAATGCCCTAGGAAGAGAGAGAGAAAAAGTCACAACCTAGTGGGGGAGACTATAGCTGAACAAGTAAGTGACGGCTGCTTTACTGGAGGACCCAGTAGGGCAGTGGGAGCACTGGAGTAAGGGGAACTGAAGGTTGGAAAAGACTTCACAAGAAAGTGACATCTCCAGTGGAAGTGAAAGGGCAGAATATGTTTACAGGTGATTAGGATGGTAGAGTATTTCAGGGAGAGCACAAAACCAGACATAAATGGCAAGGAGTAGAAAGAAATGGAGTGCTGGCTTGAGGGGTCAGAGAAGGGAGCTGTAAGAAAGGAGGATGGGGACTAGAGGTGGGCCTGAAGGAAAGGGTCTTGTCTTGTGGGTTGAGCACTTTATCCTCAACCAAGAAATGGCCTGTTCACTTTTGAGATTTTCCATTTGTCTCTTTCCTTGAAGGCTCATAGGGACTTTCAAGCGAGTAACCAAGGCAGTGGTATGGGGAACAGATTCAGGGGCATGAAGCGATGCTCAGGAGATGAGACAGGTAGGAACATGAACAAGCACAGAGCAGCAGGGATGGAGAACAGAGGACCACTTCTGGAGAGTTTCCTACAGTTGCAATAGCCGGACTTAGGTTGCTGCTAGATGGATGTGGGGGAATAATGAAGCAAGAGGTGTCAGCAGTGACTGCACAGTACTGGATAGTGTTGCCTGAGAAGGGAATTTGACAGAAAAAGGAGGTGTTGAGGAGTCCATGGCAGCCATAGAGCTTCCCTGCTCAGCTCCCCCTTTGACAGAGAACCTTCCACAAGAAGTGTAATTCATTGACAGCTTCCAGGTAGGAGTGCCTTTAGGCTCTGCCTATACCTTCACACCAAAGTCACTCACTGCCATTGGCTCAGCATGGCCATTTCTGGCTAGCTCAGGACTCATCTCTGGGTGATCTTGACGCTGGAACTCCCTGTTGGGCTGGCAGAGGCTTTCTCAGAACCACAGTGCAGTCTGAGACTCTTCCTATTCAGTCCTCTTCTTTCCCCTTCTCCTTTCTCAGGCGTCAGACCTGCATCTCAGTCTAAAGGCTCTGCCCTCTTACTCTTGCTCTCTCTCACTTTATCTCCCATAGCCATTCCCCCCAATAAACCTCTTGCACATCTAGTTCCATCTTGGCATTCGCTTCTCAGGGGACAGAGCTGACAGGCATAAAAACCCACACCAGTGCTTTACCCTTCTTGAGCCCTGTGTGAAGTGCTCCCATGCATCAGCTCATTATCCTCCCAGCAGTCCAATGAGGTAGGCACCCTTATCTTTACAGCCGAGGATTGGGGCTTCAAGAGAACAAATGCCTTGCCCAGGGTCGCATGGCTGAAGAGTGATGGAGTCCAAAGTCAGGCCTAGGTGTGCCTTACTCCAAAACTCAGGCTCTCATCTCCTCTACTGGCAAGTCTTTGGGGGCTGTTTGGGGTGAAAGTGTCCTGGAGACAGTGACCAGGCAGATGAGAAAGACCGAATGGGTGATCCTGAGAAACCTCTAGGCCTTACTTTTTCCATCTCTGTGACTTTGGGGACACACACAGATGTCCATACTTGCATGCACATGAGCATGTACACACACGCGCGCACACACACACACACACACACACACACACACACACACGTGCCAGGATCTACTAGGCTGGGAAAACTGGTTCCACAGTGTGGCCCAGCAAGCAGTGGATTAGGAGTAAAGAGATTGGGATTCCAGCTAGGGGCTTTAGTCACCAGCTAAATTACCTTAGGCAAATGACTTGGTTCCTCCAGGAACCTTAATTTCCCCAGAAACTGATAATCTGTTTCTACTGACAATCTGGTACCCTGGTGTTAGATGCCCTTTTCTGCTACAGCCTAATTTCTTGTCCCAGAACTGCCTGTCCAAGGCACCCAAGGAAAAAAAAGGTAGGTGGTTTGTTTTTGTTTTTGTTTTTGTTTCTGGTTTTCAAGGTGAACTGTGCTCTTGGCTCAGGAGCCTGAAAGATAGTCTTTGCAGCCAGGGTTGGAATACCTGAGAACCATTCAGGTTAATAGCAAGGCCAGGCTGCCTGTGAAGAAGGCTTCTGGGTGGCAAGGAGAGGAATGGGAGAGAGGAGCCCACCCAAGACTTGTTTGAGCCTATACCTGGGCCTGTCCATGTTCATCATGAAGGCCCCATTGACAAAAGTGTGCTTTCATTTGTAGTGCCCCTCTCAGCTGCCTGCTGTGGGAGGTCTAACCAGTTGTGTGCTGCTGAGTGTTTAACAACAGGCTCTGGGGCAGGGGCATCTTGTTTTCTAGCATTTGCCAATTTCCATAGAGTAAATCTTTCTACCACAGCCAATTCCAAGCTACCAACTTGTCGTCACTGGATGCAGAGGTGGGAAGAGTTGCACACAGTTGGCTCCATTCTTGTGAGCTAGAGCCAGTGCCAACACACCACTGCATCAGCCCCTGTGGTTAAATGACTAACAGCTCCCCATTTATGGCCAGGGATTCTTAAGTTCAGGGGACCAGGTTGAGAGCAGAAGAGTCAGCCAGAAGGAGCAAGTGTTAGTGTCTTCAATTAGTTGTGCCTATTGGCTGGGCTGACAGTCTAAGAAGGAACATGGCACCAGGTGCCAGATCACAGCTGAAGGTGTCACTGGACATTCTGACCCAATGTTTGTTCTTGCATTTGTTGTCTCTTTCTGATGACTCTCTAGAACTCAGATCTTGCACGTGGCAGACACTTGATATATTTCTGAGAAATCTATGAAAGCTTATATCCAGGCCTTTCTGTCAGAGGCGTCTAGGAGAGCAGTTTGAAGGCTGTGCTACAGCCTTGGGTGCTCTGGGCTGTGTGGAGCTGCCAGGTCAGATTGGGGAGAGAATTGTTCAGGGAATACAGAACTCCCACTGAGTCAGAGAAGAGTCTTCTGAACCAAGAGTGACTACATAGCTCCCCTTCTAGAGAGGGACCCCTCAAATCAGGCCTTACGGCCTGCAAGCTAAAGGCCGTTCCCCAGCCGCTTATCCTCAGACCACTTTTCCTCACTTCCATCCCCTCCTGCTTCTGCCCAAATAACATGAGATCCTTTTCTTTCTTCTTCCTTTCCTTTGTAAAAAGGAGAAGGGTAAGTTCTGCTCAAACCTGCTACTCTTTCAGGAATTGCTGTGAATTAGACTGAATGACACCACACATGCGACAGAGGACAAGCTGCTTCTCAAAGCCCTGTGTGGGCACCTCTGATAACCACCTTGGTGGCTGTCTTCATGCCTGAGGCTCACTAGGGTTTCTAGGGCCAGGCCAAGAAATCGCCAAGGACAAGACAGGCGATGTCTGCCTGGAAACTCCTTGGAGCCCACTCCCCTCAGAGGCCCTTCCTTCAGTGTGAGCCAGGGGGTGAGTTTCCCTGAGCTAGAGCTGAGCCTGACAAGTGACACTTTGATGAGAGACGTGAAGAAGAGTCCCTGGGGAGGTTGTGGAGTCTGGTTCCTGCAGACAGTGTCTCCCCTGAGGCAGTCTTCGTGCTTGAGTGCTGTGTGTGTGTGTGTGTGTGTGTGTGTGTGTGTGTGTGTGTGTACACACATCCTGCTTCTCTGAGGAAGATTCTCTGAGCTCACAGCAAGCTTTACAGAGATCCTTCTGAACACTAGTGGGGCCCACAGACACGAAGAACAGACATGGCAAACCAGCTACAAGCTGCTGGGTTCAGGAGATCCTTCCTGGGGGTTTCCCTGTCCTCACCTTCTTGTTGCCAGCTGGTTCTCTTCTAAGCTGCAGATCTCACACAGTGTGGTAAGGAAGGAAAGATCCAGCCTTCAGGCATGTGAATTGCCTGACAGTCTAAACCCCTGCATTATGCATGGGCCATCAGCCCTGGGCTAGGCACTAGGCAGACAGAGAAATCAATAAAACAGGGTCCCTCTCTTTAGAGAGCTTGCTTGCAGTCTAGTCACTGTAGAAGATGGTAAGGGTCATATGGTCCAAAGAAGCCAAGGTCACATGAAAAGCTTTCTGAAAGAACTAGCATGTGAACTTGAAAAATGTCTAAGCCAACAAAAGCCCCAGGAAATGAAACAGGAAAGAGAACTGGTTCTGTCTTCCAGCAGGGGCTTGTGGTGCAGTGTCAGCGTTCCTTTGAGGGGAAGAAGATGGAATGAATATGAAGGGGAGCAAAGAATCACAGAAGCTCCAGGTGAGACAGTATGCCAGCCATCTAGTCCTCCAGGTCCCCTTCCAGATACCAACAAGCAGAGTAGGCATTTCCTTCATGCCCTGCAGGGAGTACACTAGGGTCACACACGATCCTCTTAATTAGATGGCTCTGAATGTCTCAGTCCCCACGTATACTGAGCAAAAAGGTGCTGCTCCCTTTCTCTTCTCCTTGGGGCTTGCAAGGGCAAATCCCATTCCTCTTCCACCAACAGCTCTTCAAATATTTGAAACAGTACTGTTTTAGTTATCTATTGCTGCCTAAGAGGCACCCCACAACTTAATGGCTTAAAACAGCAATTGACTTTTTCTCACCATTCATGGGTCAGCTCTGCTCAATGGGTGGTTCTTCTATTCCACACTGCATCAGCCAGGGTCACTCATGCAACTGCACTCAAGTGGGAGTTTGGCTGGATCCAAGACATCCCAGATGGCCTTATTCATGTCTTTGACAGTTGGCTAGCTGTTGGCTGAGCTGCCTCTGTTGTCCCCTACTCGGCCTCTCTCTACAGCAGGATAGCCCAGGTTTCTCACCTGGCAGTTCTATTCAAGGGAGCCAAAACAGATGCTGCCATATCTCTTAAGGCCTGGCTCAGATGTCACATGGCATCACTTCTACTGCATTCTTTTGGTCCAAGCTAATCGCAAAGCCAGCCTAGATTCAAGAAGAGGGTAAATGGACTCATTCTTTCTTCCTTTTGATGGGAGGAGCAGCATGCACACACAGGGATGGGAGGAATTGTTGGCGACCAATTTTGTGCACAGTGTGCCAAATCCCATCACATCCCTTGTATCTCAACTCCTCCAGGCTACATAGTCTAGATCCCTTCAGAAGCTCCTGACAGGCCCAAAGTTCTTTCTTCAAAGCCATCCCTCCCCCTCAGAACCCACTCTGGGTTGGGAACATCCTTTTTAAGCCTGTCCTAGAACCTCCTTCAGTGTGGTGGGTAGGCCATTGAGCAGCATGGACTATTGAGAGCTTTTAGAGATGATCTGGAGAGATGAGTTGAGGCCAGAGTAGGCTCTTACCTGTAAGGCAGCTCCCAAATTGACTAAGGCCAGAGGATGGGGGTGAATGAGAGGAGCTTTCTAACTGAGGATATTTAGAGCTCCCTTGTCTGAAAGGCCCTTAGGAGAAAAAGCTTCCTTGCTGGTAAAGACTCTGGAAAACGTTGCACAGGAGAACAAAGCATTCTTTAAAAACCCTAAAGATTCCCCTTGTCCCAGCTGGTCATTTGGAGCAAACACTACTGGTTAGGAAACTCATAATACTTAGTTGCCAATTAATCACTTAAAGCTCTGTGACGTCCCATGTATTGTCTTGGGTTGTTATTTAACTATGGCAGTGTTTATGCTGCCAGGCGCTGGATGGAGCCTCTAAGACAGACTGCAGACTATCTCAGGACACCTTCCTGGTGACAGAGTCCCTCCTCTCAATCTCTCTCTCTCTCTCTCTCTCTCTCTCTCTCTCTCTCTCTCTCTCTCTCTCTCTCTCTCTCTCTCTCCCTCTCTCTCTCTCTCACACACACACAATGATAATTTTTATTGTCTTCTTTATTTTCTTTTGTATTTAAATATTTTCTCTATAATGAGTATATTATGCTTTCATAACAAGAAAAAATGTTATAAACAAATTACAGATTCAAGGAGCTCCTGACAAAAATGTTCATTGCAGTGTTACTTATATTAACAAAACTTGAGAACAGCAACAGTGTCCAGCAACATGAAATTTGCTAAATAAATTGTGATGAATCCATGGAGTACATAATTCTGAAGCCATTTAAAATGATGCTCTATAAGACTGCTTAATGATACAGAAAAATGATCACAGTGAAACATTAAGTGAGAAGACAAGAAGCATTCAAAAATTTAAGAGTTTGATCTAAATCATGATATATAAAAATATATTGATAAGGGCTAGCATTTAGTAGGCATTTACTATGTATCAGCACTTATAGGATCATCTCATTCAATTCTCGCAACATCCCTATAAGGTAAGTACTATTCATTCATAGCCTCATTTTAAAGATAAGAAAACTGAGGCATAGAGAAGTTAAATAACTTATCTAAAATGACACAGAAAGCAAGACTCCTCTCCTACATTCTTAACCACTATGCTGTGTACATATATTATAACAGCTTGGAATGAGATGTGTTAAAATTTTTACAGTGGTAATGTCTAGCTAGAGTTTATAAGTAGTTTGTATTACCTTTGTTACTCTTTTCTGTAAGTTCCAAATTTTTCACAATAGGGCATGATTTACTTTCACCACTGGAAAGAAATATTAATTACTTTAAAAATAAAAATAAATGGGATCTCTCCCCTTCAAAACTCTACCCAATGAACTTAAGGCTTGCAGCCTTCCTTTGATGCTCGGACCCACTGTTCTGGCCCCCACTGGATTTCCTCTTCACTCTCTTCCTTGGCAGCCAGCTCTTCATCAGTATTTGACCGGACCTTGCATGTCCTCAATAGCTGTGGCAAGGCAGCTGCTTCCCCCACACAGAGCCTCCCCATCCCTTCTACCACCCCACGCTGCCTGCACATCCCCCTGGTTTCACAGCCCCAGCATCTGGCAGACACGTGTGTATATCCCAACTCCTCCTGCCTTGCACACATCTTGCCAACCTGACATCACCCACAGCAGCCAAAGTCTTGATATAGGTAACTGCCTCTGAAATCACATCTTTCCACTGGCTACCCAACACAGGGAAGCCCAGAGCAGTACAAACAGCTCAAGACATTATGGTGGGAGTCTGAGGCTGTCATGGAGTGGGGGCAGGGAGCACCAGAAACTCCATTCATGTGATAAAACCTGGAGGTAGGGTCTCGCTATTATTCAGAGCAAAGAGGTCATCCTCAGACTCATTGATATTCAGTTCAAGCCCCAATGGGATTCACTTTGTCCCTGTGAATGTCAGCCTGTATTTATCAGTCAGTCAACAAATATTTATTGAGCCCAAGGCAGCAAGTTACAAGGTACTTGGGATAGGACAAGGGTTCATGGGGGGTGGGGAGGGACAGTGGGCCCCTTATCTTCTACACCACACACACACACAAACACATACACACACACGCACACACACACACATTCTGGAACCACTAACATAGGAACCTAGGAGATTGGTTCTGGTAGATTTCATATAGTTTTAACAGATGGTTTATAGGCTGTTAGATAAAGCGGTAAATGGATCATTGTTCCCCAATTCCTCTCCCCTCCCTGCATTACAATTATCCACCCATACCCCTTGACATGTAATTTTGCAGTTTTTCTCACTAGAAGTAAAGTATATTTCCCCAGCCCTTGACTTGGGTTTGGATCTGTGACTTGCTATGAGCAATGGGATGCTTGCAGAGGTGATACAAGCAGAGTTTTGCAATGTACTTGCAAAGCGGGGCTAGTCCTCGGATGCTTCTGCCAGTATCATGAGAAGAATGGGGCCCAGCTACTGTCAAGTCCAAGGAGCTGGTCCAGACTTCCCTCTGCCCCTAGCTGAATTTTAAATGGCAATGGCTGAGGCACCAGTCTAAGTATTTGAACATCTACTGTCTCACTCAGTCCTCTCAACAGCTTAATGAGGTAAGGCCCATTTTACAGATGAGGAACCTGGATCACAATGAAGTCACCTGGCCGAGATCACATGGCTAGGGAGTGGCAAGTGAGAATTTGAACTTAGCAGTCTGGATCCAGAACCTTCCAGGTGAGCCACCATCATGAACTACTCCTATCACTTACTCCTGACTCCCTAGGAACCTCATCAACCAGTAGATTCTGGGTTCCTGGGTTGGTCAATTCCAGACAAAGGGAACATTTCTTACCTGTGGCGACCTGGTAGCTGTGTTTTATCTCAACCCCTGGCTGATAAAGACTCTAGAACATTCCTGCCCACTACCACCACCACCACACACCAGCTTCAGAGACCCAAAACACCTGACCTTCATCTCTGGGCCTCCAGAACCAGCCTGTGGCACTGACCATGCTTCTGACACCCTGGGAGGAGCTGAGGATAGGCCTCCTAGAGTCCCATCCCATCTCCCATTAGAATTGAAACCTCAGGCAAAGAATGAGATGATCACTTTTTTCAACCTCCTGCCAGTGTCATGGGCTGCCTTGGTTAGTCATGAGGGGCAGGCCCTGAGCCCTTATCTCCAAACCCCCAGGTCCATCACAGGACTCTTGGAATAAGACTCCCACAGCCTGAGAACTACAGTGTCCTGAGTTTAATCTAGAAGTAGAGGTCCCTCTCCATTCTACAGCCCCTAAATGTCGCTAAGGTTTTCTGACACACATGCTCAATGACCTCACTTAATGTCAGTGATAGGTTCTGTGACTAAAGGAAACAATGAATAACGAAACCAATTTTACCATAGGCTAATTGGTATAAATGAAAATTATGTTCCCACAGCATCTCATCAACATTATAATGAAAGGATGTTATTTGAGGAACTGCCTGCTGTATGTGTGTACAACTAATATGTACACAGATATCTTAATTTTGGCCTCAAACTCTTGAAGGGTAGGACAGGTGGGTGGAAGTACTGTCCATTGCTGTTAGAAAAGAAAATTTATTTTAGTCAAACACTAATTTACACTAAGTCCAGGGGATGGTTAAACAATCTTTCACTTTTCTCCATGCAGAGAGATATCTGTGATTAACTCTGAGCAACAAAGACCAAAAATAAGATTGCCCAAAATTAGTCAAAAGTGTATCTTTCACTCAAATTCCAAGCTAAGTGGTTGGGGTTGGTATGGCAGCTCTGTTCCCTGAAACTTCAGGGACTGTGGCAGGTGGTATTTTCCAGAACTGGCCACAATAGTATCTCTCATCCCTCACACTCTTGTGCAATGTGACCTTGATGTTTCTCCCATCAAAAAGGAGAGTCTAATTCCTTTCCCTTTGACTCTGAACAGCCTTGTGACTATTTTGGCCAACAGAGTTGGCAGAGTGATGCTGAGAGACTTCTGAGAGTGGATCACAAAAAGCCATACAGTTTCTTCCTTGTTACTGGAATATTCTTGCTTTAGGCTCATGGAAAACATTCAACTACCCTGAGACCTCCATGCTGTGAGCATGCCAAGCCACATGGAGAGGCCATGCATAGGTGCTCTGATTGGCGGTCCTAATCTCTAGTCATCTATTCCAGACTCCAGACATACAACTGAAGCTATCTTGGATCTTCCAGACCAGCCCTTCAGCCAGCTGAATACCACTGAGTGACCTCAGCCAATACTATCAAGAGTGAAAGAATTGCCCAGCCAAGCCCTTCCCAAATTCCTGACCCACATAATCTATGAGTACAAGGAAATGGCTGTTTTAAGCACAAACTCTGGAGTAGTTTGTTAGACACCAAAAGTAACTGAAACAGGGATTCAGGTTCCATCCAATTCATTGCTCTGCCATACCTGAGGTGGCTTTGTCCTCATTGTTCAAATTGGTGTTTAGAGCTCCAACTATTATATCTGCATTCCAAACAGTAGGATGTTGGGAGTGAGGAAGAAATGCAAAGGACATGGCCCAATTCCTGTTAAAGATGTACCTGGAAGACGTCTCAAGACATCACATCATATTAGCTAGTATTTAGTCATGTAGCCATACCTAGCAGTAAGAGAGGGTACAAAATATTGTCTTTATTCTGGATGACTACGTGCTAAACTAAAAATGAGGAGTTATATTACCTAAGAATATAAAGAAAATGAATATTATAGCAGTCTGCCACAGCATCCAAAATTTCCTTTGCTCTTTCCCTCCTCCTTTATCCCTCTCCTATTTATTTCTACATTCTCAGCCCACCCTAGAATCCTAACTTGAACATCAAGGCTGAAGAAAGCTATAGATCTTCGGAGTGAAAATCCAAAAGACAAATGAGCGTTTCTTTAGCTAGTACTGAAGACACCTCTCAAGGCATAATTTCTGTTGCTAACAAAGTCCCTGTCCCTTTTCTTTCCAAAGACCCCTTCCCACAAAGGATGAGGAAAGATGGTAGGTTGAGGCAGGGGAGGGAGAATCTTGCCTGCCACGTATATTAACTAAAGATCTGTTAGTGTGTCCAGAACTGGCTCATCTAATCCTTGCTCTAAGATATGGCATCACCATTATCTTATTTTAACAGTTGAAAACACCAAGGCTAAGAAAACTTAAGTGACTCACTCAAAGTAACACAGCTAGAAAGTGGCAAGGACAGCAGGGCTGCTTTAGCAACTGTCACAGCTTATCCTTGAGCACGAGGTCAGGTGCCAGGCCCCGGACAGTTGGTCCGTAAACAACAGGTTCAAGTGCGTCCCACGCCTGAGTTCATCAGAGGAGCCACCTGTGTTCTGCACTGTCTGCTGAGATGCTGTGCCTCTCTCCTCCCTATCAACTCCTTCTCACTCCTGCAGGATCACTGGTGAGTGTGCCTGAGGGCACGAGGCCAGTGTTGTGTTTAATCATCCACTACCTCTGCCAAGAGCAGCATCCTTGACTCCTGTGACACAGACAAGCTCCACAGTGGGGCTGTCAGAAGCAAAGCTATAGTGGGGTGGGGGGTGGCTGCAGCAGAGGCACTGTGAGTATGTTCTCTTTCAGTTCATGTTGGGTTCCATTACAGAACCACATGCCCCAGCCTGAGCCTCCAATCTGGCTCTACTCAGAGACAGGCTGATGCAACACACACACCATGTAAATCAGGGAGCTTTACTATGTAAAGAACCATTGCAAATGATAAAAAATGTTCTAGAGATGGTTGTATAACAATGTGAATGTACTTAATAGCACTCAAGTGTATGCCTAAAAATGGTTAAAATACAAATTTTATGTAATATATTTTATAACCATTTATCAGCTCAAGAGCTCAAGAGTCTACAGCTTGGACTGGGCTAGGCTGGACAGTTCTAATGGACTTACCTGGGCTTTCTCATGTAGCTGTGATCAGCTGGCAGGTTGCTTGGCACTGATTGGTCTAGGAGAGCCTCACTCATGTCTGGTGGTAGGTGCTGGTTGTCAGCTAGTGGCGGTAGTGACTGGGCCACATATCTCCAGCTGCATAACCCAGGCATATTCACCCGTTGGCAGTTGTACGGGTCTCAAGAACACAAAGAGAGGGCAAGTCTCAACATGCAGGCACTTTTTAAACCTTTACTAATCATGTCTGATAGTATCTCATTGGCCAAAGCAAGTCACACTCCTCAAGCCCAGAGTCAGTGTGAGTGGAGATGACACAAGGGAGTGAATACAGGAGATGTGAGCAAATTGAGAGTCACTACTGCCACACAGCTTGTTTATGAAGTACTGTTGCAGTTATAATGTACATTTCTGACCACACAGGCACATGGTTTCAAAATAGAAAAGAAAGCTGGTTGCCCAAGCCAGCAGTTACTTTAGTCATTGAAGGTACAAGATGCCCTCAGGCAGAACTGTGGTTTCCAAAAGTGAAGACCACAGAGAGAGAACATTCTAGCATGAAATCTTCCCACCAAGACCCAGAACAAAGCCCACTTCCTCAGCTCTTAGGGATTTCTAGAAAGTCTAGGAGAGCAAGCAGGATACCCCCAGCACATCCCCCAGCCTTGTTTGTGGAAGTGTCAGCCTCTCCCATTCATCCCTACAGGCAAATTGTGATTCCTTGCCCTGCCCCCATCAACATAGAAATGCCGAAAATTTGGGTTTGAAGGAGAAGGGATGGATAGTGAAAAGCAAGCAAAAATTACTCCTTCCATAATTTTCCTTTTTTGCCTTGACCCAAGGAAGAGCAGCCACAGCTGACTGTTCTCTTTCACAGGTGACCTGCCTCTCTTATGAGGGTGAGGGGTGTCCTGCCCTGGTTGCCTGTGTAGGGCCAGCCACCACAGGTAACTGAATAAGAAAACGTAGCCACACCCATAGCACAAGTCTGCATGGGGAGGTGGACAGCTGTGGTCAGCTCCACCAACTATCACTGAGTGACCTTGGGAAAGTTAACCTCATGTTGTTGCTTTTCTCATACATGTAAACCAACAACTAGATTAAGCCCTCCTGCAGGGCCATCCCCAGGATCTTACACCCCAGCTCTTGCAAGTGACTGTCCATAGCACATAGAATATGCTTAACAACCATGGCTTGTCTTTCAAAATGGCTGTCTCCCAAGCTACAAGAGAAGAAAGCTTCTGACATCCAGGCCAGGGTGACAGGGCACCAAGGTTGCTTTTAAACCGATGGCTGGACAGCACATCTAACAGCCCTCTCTTCATTCAAAGGGCCATTATGGCAGTGATGCTCCCAGCCCCCTGGGCCTGATTCCGGACAGCCTCCCTCTCCTCTGCCCAAGAACCACCCCAAAATCTCCACCTCACATAGTCTAAGGATGTCCCAACTGTCCCTTCCCTCATAACCCTACTTCTCACAGCTCAGGCAGGGTCAGGGAGGTGGCCGGATAGGAAGACAGTATCACCAAAAGTTCCAAGAAGCAGGCCAAATCATAGCCCCATGCGCAGCCTCTCTAGAATGTGGGAGCCATGCTGTGGAAAGAATTTTGATTTTTCTCTTCCCCAGACTTCCCCTTCAACAATGCCAACTGGGGGGAAGTAGGGACAAGAGAGCATTTTTAATGACTTCATGTGGTTGCAGCTGTCCTCCAGGATGAAGCATCCTTTGGGAAAAAATAATTAGGATTCTCATGGACTAGAGAAAGAAAAAGGCCAGGAGATGGTGTTCTCTCATTCCTATTCCATGAGACAGGTGCCCCTCCAACAGCCGCACCTCCCCCATTTTACATCCCTATGGTCTACCTGATTTCACCACTCAGCATGTTCAGCTATCCTGCAGCACACCCCAGGTTATCCAGGTGCTATCAAGCTCATTTTGCATGTTCATTCCACAAACACTGCCTCCACCCAGTTCAGTTGGTTTATTGCAAGTTCATTGGTCTCTCAGCACCCCCAGCTCCATCACACTCAGTTTCTTATTGCTACGTGTCAGTTGCATAATATTTGCCCAGTCTTGCATGAGGTAACAAAAAAAGTCTCTGCCTCCCTTTTTTTTTACTTAGACAGGGCTGGAGTGAAGGAGACAAGGGTAGTCCCAGTAGCCAGCATGTCACCCTGGTGCTAGGACACTTGGAGCCTTCCTCATTGGGCTCTCCTATGGAGCCTGGAAAGAATGAACTGCCATTTTTTCCTTATGGGTCAAGTTGGGAATGCTGCAGGCCTCCTACTATCCCCTGTGGGCTCCCTGCTTCTTCATGGCTAGGGAAATCTGGCCATTGTTAAATTGGGGAGGGGGGACTTAGATATGGAGAGGGCGACATAGAGGATGACATAAGTCCATCCTGGCTTTGAAACTCTAAATAGAAGCTACCCTCCTTTCTCCAGGTTCAGAAACGTGGACAAATAGCTTCCCACTTCCCAGGGCCAATGCCCAGCTCTGGCTGGAGAGGAAGGAGAGGGCGGGCTGAAGGAGGGAGGGGGTGGCAGCGCCGCCACTGCTGCTGCTGCCCCCTGTGTATAAAACTCCCTTTGTATGCAGGTCGCCGGCTGCTCCCCATGCCAGGTGCAGCTGCCAGGATTCTCAATGCGGTTTGAACACAATTTGCCAGTGTTGGTTCAGCTCCACTGGCTTCCAGTTGGGGGGCCATATGCTGCCTTTAATCTGCCTGTGTGATTCTCACCGATGTCAATAGGCGCGGGCGGGTGGGTGGCTCAAATGGCCCAAGAGCCGGGGCTGGGGAGGTGTTTCCATTGCTGCCAAGCAGCCTGGCTCTCCACACCAAGGACCACCGGCAGCGGGTCCTCACAGGAAGCCGTGGCGCTGGGCTGCAGGGACAGGCGGGGCCCTGGCCACTGGCAGCTGCCCCTATGTCTGGCTGTGGCGCGTGGGAGCCTCTCTGGTCAGCCATCCCCATAGCCGTCATTGGGCCTTGCCCTCTGCAGAGATCCCTGCCAAGGAAGTCGGCCGGGGAGGTGCCAGTGCTCAGTCCAGACTTCACATTTCCCTCATTCTTTCTTTAATTGGATTTTTGGTCCTGCTGGGCAAAATAAGCTTTCCACTGGCAAAGCACTCTTGCCTCTTCTGAGAGTGCGCTGGTGCCCAGAGGCTCTGGGCAGCTCTAGGCAGAGTGTCACCTTCTTCCCCTAACAAAGCATTCATTTCTTCTCTCCAGAGATGCAAGAGTGCTGTACGCACACATATGCATGCACACGCACACGTACCACACACCACACATACACCACCACATGAACATACATACAATACACACCACATGCACACAAACGCATTTCCCACCACCACCATACATACTACACAATACATGAACACATACTCACCACACACACTCCTCCAGGTCCAGGCAAACCCAGCCTCCCTCCGAAAACTTGATTTTGAAGCCTTTGAAAACAGTGATTCTCACTAATCAGGTGAAGATCCTTGCTCAGAATGGCACAGCATCTGGCTCCACGGTCTGAGCTGGGCCTAGGGACCAGCTGCACCTTCAGCAGCTGGGCTGCCTCTTTCTGAGTAGTTAGACCTCCCTTACCCAAAGCCCTGCAAGTCCCAGTTTTGTACTCAGCCACAGATTAAAGCAAGAAGAAGCCACCTCCCCTCCGTCCTTGACAATCCAGCAACCAGGCTTAGCTTTGTGAGTGTTTGAGGGGTTGGGGGAGGGAGAGGCTGAGGGAGAAACAGCAGGCAAGCTGGAGTCTGACTGAGAAGTGGCATTTTACTAGCAACACGCAACAGAAGACATTTGGATACTCTGAAACTTGGACTGAGCATTAGGGAAGAAAAGGAGGGAAGGAAGAGAAAGAAAGGGGAGCAGGGGGAGGAGGGGATAAGGGGAGGAAGGGTGGAAAGGGAGAGGAGAATGAAATGGGAGAAAAGGAGAAAGGGGGAGGGGAAAGAGGAAGAGAGGAAAGGAGGGAGAAGAGCAGGGGAGACAGGAGGGGGAGGAGAAAAGAGGGAATGTAGAAGGGAGGAGACAGAGGAAGGAGGGAAGGAGAGGGGGAAAGGGAGGAGAAAGGGGATGAGATGGAAGAACAGGAAAAGGGAAGACAAGTAGAAGGGAGGAGAAGGGAGAGGGGAAGGGGAAAGGAAAAAGGGAAGAAAAGAGGGATGAGGGGAAAAGGGGGAAGAGAAAGATGAACAAGAAGAAGTGGAAATAGGAGGGAGAAAAGGGAAGGAGGGGAGGGAAATAGCAATCCCCCCACCCTCACCCCCACCTATTTTAAATGGAGGTGCGTTTTAAATAGAGGCCATTCTGAGGACAGGCAGAGCTAAACCCTAACCTCTCCTAGGTTCAGGCTGGCAGATAAAGGAAACACCGCCTGGGGGATCCGCACCCTCCTAGAATTGTCACTGTGCCAGGGAGCCCAGCAGCCCTCCATCCCTGCTCCTGGGCTCTGGAGGCCCCACATTTCCCAATGGCTGTGCCCTTCCACCCAGGGCCTGCGAGTGTTAGAGACCTCCAATGACCACCTTAAGCAGCCCTCCCCCAGGGTTGTAAAGGCGCCTATTAAAACACCCCGTGATCAACCCCAACAGCGGCCGGAAAGCTGCCAGTGGTCACATACATCACAATATTTCAGAGTCCCTGTTAACAAGCACCCATTAAAATTTGACAACCAGGTAGTAGCACAGAAAGTGCTGGTTTTGAAAAAAGACTTGAGCGTTTTCTGCTGGTTCAGCAAGACAAAGCGAGTTTACCTGTTCCTTGCATTTTAAGCCAGGAGCACAGCGGCCTTAGCTCCTGGGTGCAGCCTGGTTAATGGAATGCAGGGTGTTTATTTGTGAGGCCACATCTGAACCTGGCTTGTTAATGAGCCTGCCGTTGTAAGCTCACTGTCAGTCAGCCTGCCTTTTTTTAATCAAAAGATAAAACAGTCGGTTATCAAGGATTAATGACTCTTACAGCATCCATATGAGGCTCGTATTTATCTTTTAAAAGAAAACGGAAGGAAGAAAAATGACCAGATTTTGTTTCAGTAAGCAGTTTAAATCTGCTCCGGTAAGTTGAATTCATTCATTCATTAATTCGGTCATGTGTCTGAGAGAAGCCAGCAGGAGCCCCTTCCATCACAAGAACTTCTGACTGTGAAATAAACCCTGAGTAACCAGATTAACTATGAAGTATGTCTCTGTCAGGTTTTAGACATTAGTTCAAGTGTAGTTTCTGGGCGTTCTGGCTTATTGTAGCCAGTTGCCCATTCTGGTATTGCAGTCAGTACTTCAGGAGAAGGGGTCTCCATTTCCTGTCTCGGCCTTCAAAATAGAGTTCACATGTGCAATGACATTGTGCCACATTGATTTAACTAAGAATATCGATATTTTAAATAGATTCCCCTGTGATTCATATATTTTGCATTGCACAGAGTATGTAAATATCTCTCTATGTCTGAACACACGGAGGTGTATGCGCCCACAAGAACCTGTATCACATATACATGTGTGTGACCAGGAAGAGTATGGCTACTAAGATACTCATTTAAACTGTTAGGCAGCTTGGTTTATAACAGATAGTATGATACTAAGATCTTTTCTTTAGCAATCCAAGATATAGTTTGGCAAACAACAACAACAACAACAACAACTATTGGCCTTTCTCTCATCCAAAGAGGGCTCTGCTTTTTTCTAAGTTGGTTGTCTTCAATTGGCCTCTTTCTTTGTATTCACTGTCCTCTTTCTGAGTGTCTATGTGCTCTGAGGGATGAAAGCTATAACTATTACATGAGGATACTTGAAATCACAGCCAGAAATGTCAAGGTGCTCCTTCCCATGCTGTCGGCAATGAGACACACTCAGGTTACAATGCCAGCCATTTTGGAAATTAAATGATGTTTACAGCACTGCAGCACATCATTTTATGGCTTCAAAGAAAGGAGAATAAATACTGATTCTAGAGTGGGCCGGGGATCACAGACAAATTCAGAAAAGCCAAATGAGGTCTGTCTAGTGTGATTTAACCCCTTGGGGTCTCAGGCTCCTCATCTGTAAAGTGGTGATATTAACACCTGATCTACCAACCCGCTGGGGAGTCAGAGAATTAGAGAGAACAGAATTTAAAAGAAATGCCTAAAAGGGATTAATTCAGGGTGGCTAACCAACAGCTCAATTCCTGTGGGAAGGGTGTCACCTGGAGGACCTGAAACCCCTGTTGTTTTGCAGATTGATATTCTGACCTCTGGGTTAGGAAGAGGAGGTGGGAGTGTAAAGAGAAAGTCCCAGTGAGAGGTTCCAGAAGCTCAGCCCTGACTAATAAAACTGAGAAGTCCTGGAAAAGCTTCTAGTCAATCTCATCTAGAAGGAATTGGAAATGCAGAGGAAGGGCCATTCCACCCCTACTGTGCCGGCAATTCCTTCTGGTGACCAAAACCCTCAAAATACTAAAGGGTTTTGCCCACAAGATACGTATTAATTACAAAGGGAGAGTCATCATTTTACATTGGAGAAAGCTGACAGACACCCCTTAACCAAATGATAACAGCAAACCAACATCACGTGACTCCTGATATGAAGCACTGAAAAGGATATAGCATGGCTTCTATGATATTCTTGCCAAACATGCAGAACCTGAATCAAATCATGAAGAAACATCAGACAAAGCCAAGGTGAAGGACACTGTACAAAATAACTCTCCTGTATGCTTTAAAAATGTCAAAGTCAAGAAATTGAACTAAAGACCGAAGAACTGTTCCAGATTAAAGGAGACTAAAGAGACATGAAAATGAAATGCAATATGTGATTCTGAATTGGATCTTGGAACAGAAAATTTTTTTTTCTTTTCTATAAAGGGCAGTAGTGGGACAATTGAAGAAATGTAAATGTCTATAGATTCGATAACAGCATCATAGCAATGTTAATTTCCTAATTTTGATAATTATATTGTGGTTATATAAGAGAATATTCTGGTTTCTTAAGATATCTGTACCAAAGTATCAGAGGTAAAGTATCGTGTCTGCAACTTATTCTCATATAGTTCCGAAGTATCTATAGTTATAGCTATGTATCTATACATCTGTGGATATATATACAAAACCTGAACTATATATATGTATGTGTGTATGTATGTATGCATGTATGTGTGTATATATATACACATATATATGTATGTGTGTGTGTGTGTGTATATATATATATATAAAGAAAGAGAGAGAGAGAGAGAGAGAGAGAGAGAATGAGAGAATAAAGGAAAATGGTAAAATATTCACCTTTGGAGAATATGGGTAACGGGGATATCAGAATTCTTTGTACTATGTCTACAACTTTTCTGTGAGCCCGAAATTTTTTAAAGCTGAGTATTATAAATGTATAAAGGACTCTGAGTTTTCCTTGGAATAGCAAGGAACAAGGGAACTGGGGAGTGGACTGGAGCCAGACTTGGCAAAAACATGAGGGCCCCCAAGGGTCACAGGACAGGGTCACCATGACCCATTGGAGAAAAAGTGAGACAGGGCCTGGCACTGGTGCTGACCTCAGCCAAAAAATGCCTCTGGAATTTTCTGCAATATATTCACTACAGCAGGCTGGGAAAGTGGCTCAGTGCCTAGCAAGAGGTTCATCACTTAGTAAGTGGTCAATTGGTTTTGTTGCTGAATGAATGAATGAATGAATGAATACACACTTCCTTCTGCATCCTACGCTACAGGGCAGCAGGCTCTCCAGGTCTGACCAGGGCCTTGCACTCCCATTTACAGGCCCCGGTGGGGTGAGAAGCCTTGATCGGCAGGGAGTCAGGGGCCCCTGCATTCATCCGAAAGCTTATGCCAGATTCATTATTTAAGCAACAGCACATCCCCCAAATAAACACGTGTGTCTTTGCAGCCTGCAGCCCTGGAGCACTATTAAACACGTAGCGGGGGAAAGGCCCAGGCCCTCACTGCTGTGTGCAATTTCCAGCCGGCTGGCTATTCTTTTGTCACCGCCTTTTTATTGGTTTTCTCAAAGTGGTTACAATGCTGTTATTGTAAAACCCTCGCAGCAGAAGAGCAAGAGAGGCAGCAGTGATGGAGAATGGAACAATTTCTGCAGGGAGAGCCTGTACACCTGGTGGGGAAGGCTACCTAGGGAAAGGAGTAGGGGGGAACAGAGCCTTTTTTTACACAGGTCCACTTGACCCACTCATAAATCCACTGGGAGAAAGGTCAGTCCTTGAATTCCCGAGAGAATAAATGGCCTTGCCCTCTCTATCCCTGGGGAGGCCCCTCTGAAGAATACCAGCAACCCCTCCCCATACACAGTCAAGCCCAGCTTCTAGATGCATGGGCAGGCCTGGCCCCAGGTGTGGAGGGGGAGCCTGAAAAACAGAAGCAGGGCTGTGACTTCACCAACATCCCCACTCCTCCCCTGCAAGAAAGACTTTTTTTTCCATCCCACTGGGTTTCATGTATGGAGGTATATGCAATAAAATATGCATATTGTAAGTGCCCCTATGCCTTTTCCAGTGTTCCCCAACGTTTTTGGCATCAGAGACTGGTGCTCCTTTAAAATCTAATGCCCGATGATCTGAGATGGAGCTGAGGCAACGATGCTAGTGCTGGGGAGCGGCTGCAAATACAGATGAAGCTTCTCTAGCTTGCCTGCCATTCATCTCCTGCTGTGTGGCCCAGTTCCTAAAATGCCACTGACCGGGGTTGGGGACACCTGTTTTATACTACCAGCTCAAGAAATAGAGCATTGCTGTCCAATGCAACTTTCTACAAAGTTGAAAATGTTCTGTATCTGTCACATGTGGCTATCAAGCACTTGAAATGTAGCTAGTGTGACTAAGAAACCAAATTTTTCATTATATTTCATTTTAATTTACATAGCCACATGTGGCTGTAGGCCACTGTATCAGACGACACAGATTTAGAACATTTCCATCATTCCAGAAAATTCCTTTGTGCCCCTTCCAGTCAGTACTGCCCAAAAGGTAACAACTACTTTTCTAACTTTTATCAGTGTAGACAAGGGTCTCTCCACCTCAGCACAATTGATATTTGGAGCCATATAATTGTGAGACCGAGCTGTGTGTTGCAGGATGTTTAGCAGATCTCTGGCTTCAACATCCTAGATGCCAGTAGGGCCCACCCCCAGTATGACAACCAAAAACGTCTCTAGACTTAGCCAAATGTCCTCCAATGGGGGATATTGTGAAGACCCACCCCTGGTTGAGAACCACTACCTTAAATAAGTTTTGCCTCTTCTTAAACGTCAATAAATAGAATCATACAGTACATATTGTGTCTTTCTTTCTTTCTTTCTTTCTTTCTTTCTTTCTTTCTTTCTTTCTTTCTTTCTTTCTTTCTTTCTTTCTTTCTTTCTTTCTTTCTTTCTTTCTTATAAACACCAAAAATGTGTTGCTCACAGTTCTGGAGGCTGGAGGTCCAAGATCAGGGTGCAGTATGGTGGGGCAAGGGCCCTCTTCCAGGTCGCAGACTTCTCTCATCATATTCTCACTCTATAAAAGTGTGCAGCTTCTCACTTGTGTTTAGCTTCTTTTATCCAACATAATGTCTGTGAGATTTCTCTAGGGTATTGTAAATATCAGCAGCTCTTTCCTTTGGAATTGTTGAGTAGTATTCCATTATATAGATGTATCACAGTTTGTTTATCCATTGGTCTGTTAATAAACATCTGGGTTGTTTCCAGTTTTGGGCTATCATGCACAAAGTGGCTATAAACATTTATGTACAGAACTTTGTGCGGTCATAGGTTGTCATTTCTCTTGGGTAAATGCCCAATAGTAGAAATGCCGAGCCACAGGTAGATAAGTGTTTAACTTCATCAGAAACTCTTTTCTATTCTACACTGTGCCATTTATGCTCCTACCAGCGACAGATAAGAGAGTTCTAGTTTCTCTACACCTTCGCCATGTAGCATCATCTGTCTTTTTAATTTTAGCTGTTATAGTAGGTAGAAGGTTAGCCTCCTAAAGGCCATAAAACCACCCAGAGCAGTCAGATTAAAAGTGTATCTACAATAACCAAAGCCTAAGAATTGGCATGGGCTTTGGAGACCCCTGGATTTAGTGAGTTCTGAGTCCAGAGAGCTGAGTGGGCCTTGGACTCCCCACAGTGAGGCTATAGCAGGTTGCTTCACCACAATGTTCTTCCTACTCATAAGATGGGAGAGGCCATGGGTTGTGCCACAGGTCGTGCCATGGTGGGGAAGGAAGACACAGACAGGAAGACAGTTCCTGGAAAACAGTTTGCATCACAAAGGAGAATTGCAGGTAAAATGTGTTCTATGGGAAACCTCAACCCTTTTCCCTTCTTCATTCCCACCCCATTTCCAACACACACACACACACAGACACACACACACACACACACACACACACACACGTCCACTAGAGACATAGGACTGCACTTTGTTATTTTCAAGGTGAGCGATGATGTTGATGACGGGGAGATGAGAAGGAAGGAAGAGTTGCTTAGCTGCTATTTAGGGACCTCAAAATGGGTTAGGTTAGAGTTCAAAATGGGTTAGCTAAGGACTTGTCAACTTTTGGAGGGCGTGCCCTGAGAATATTGTCAATTAGACACTAGAAGATGGGAAATGTATCAAAAAAATAAATCCTAACTCCCACCTCGGTACAGCTTCCGGTCTAATTTTCAATGGAAAATAAACAGTGCAACTCAGAAAATGGAGATAATATAATACCACCTGGACCTGGACACAGAAAGCTACCACTGTTGAGACTGACAGAGTATGACAGGTTAATCCAGAGAGGTTTACCAGAGGAAGTCAGGAATCTGAAGGAGAGGAGCACTTGGAATTAACTGCGAGACAGAGGAAGCACCCCACCATCCAAATAAGAATACATGTCCTAACATGCTCTTTTGTTTGGTGCTGTTTCTGAGGGCCTCATTAACTGCAATGCTCCCTTAAATCTTTACCTTGGGGAAATGTTATTCACTCCCCCCAAAAATATTAATCTATTTTTAGAGTCATAAGCAAACTCCGGGTAACGAACAAATTTATGCCTGCCACTACATTGTCAATCTCTTGTGGGCTACCCAGGGAAGGTCTCTGACAACATTATCTTATAGAAGTCAGGTGGTACAGGGGTAAGGGATAAGGGGTTCCCTGGAGATGGTATCACCTATTCTGTCATTGGCTCAGGAGAGAAATGATTGGAACTGAGATGTGGCTTTTCTAGTGTTTGGAAGGTGGACCTTAGTCAATCTAGATGGTAGACATGGATCTAGTTTTCTCGGACCTAGATGTCTTGGGGCGGGAACATTCTTAAGGGCACCCACCAAGGTAAAGCTCAAAGTTGGCATCTGTTTGGGGAGAAGAGATGTTAGCCAGCCAAGAAATCACCATAGAAAAAACATCATGAAGATTGTAAGCCAAATGCTCCTGGTTCTTGTTTCTCTGTGTATTTTCCCTTTGCCTGCATCCAAAATACTTATTAAAATATGAGCTCCATGAGGGCAGGGCATCGTCTGCTTTGTTCACAGCTGCATGAGCAACTAAAGATGCACCTAACAGATGGCTCACTAAATAGTCGTTGAATGGCTGAATAGCAAAGCCCCAACTGAACACTCAGTCCTTGATTTACCTGCGTTGCTCAATCATCTGGAAAGGCGCAGTATTAGAGAACATAGAAGGCCAGTTCACTGTGCAGTGTGAGACCAGCGTGACAGTCTCACAGATGACCAGATCAAGGACCCCAGGGAGAAGGTGACTTCTCTAAATTTTTAAGGTCTAGCCATGTTATCAACCTCTCAGTGCTGATTCATCTTCCATTGCCAGTCTCTGGGGGCGGTGGGCATTATTGTATTCCACAGTGCCCTTAATTGCCCCCTCCTTACACAAACACGTTTCCAGGAAAGAAAAGCTCTAGGCAGACAGGGAAGGCTGGACTCCCAAACTTTCTTCTTATGGTTGGTGCCTAGAATCCCTGGGCCACCCCCAGGAAAGATGCCCTTTATGACTCATCCCAAGAAGGACAGAGTCATTTTCTTTGTTTCACTTCAGCACAGTTGAGACAGGTAGACAATTTAAAAATTAGCTTTATTATTTTTTAAAGAAGAATAGAAACATAAGTAGCATAAAATTACACTCATTTCTCAAGTCCAGACTCCAGGAGGTAGGCATACCTGGACACGTAAGAGGACCCTTGGTTCCAAACCTATGTACTGGAGTGAGATAAGGTATCTGGAATGCCAGCCCACGGGCCTGGCTTTAACTAAGTTCCTCTACTCCTGGCCTGCATCAAGCCAATGCCATCTTCTTCCAAGAGGTAGATGCCATCTCTGTTCTAGGGCCTGTGGGGAGTTGTTCTCCTATCCTTCTGCTACGGGCATGGTACCTCCCAGCTCCCCTTAGTCTCCTTTCCAAGGTGTGATGGCACAGCCAGCCAGTGGATGATTTGCAGGACAGCTGTGGTTGACAGCCAGCAAATAATAGAGCTTTCTGGGTCTATGTTATCTAATCCACCTACCTCTGCAGCTTCCCTTGGCATCTCACTCAGGAAGTGCCCCTCCCCCCACACCATCTGGAAGTGCTTCTTGAAAAATCTACTCATTATTGTTAAAAAGCAACACGGAGGCTTTCACAAGACACAGTTGCAACAGCAGCTTCTAAACTGTAAGTTCCTGGAAGGTAGGAATGTTTACTTTGGCCTCCTCTGTATAACCACCACCTGGCACATGGTAGGAGCTTAATAAATGATAGTGGAATACATGAGGAATTGATAAACTTACAATAAGGGTACCCCAGTGGTTTCTGGATAACAAATTATTCCAAAATTTAGCAGCTTAATAATCATTTTATTATGTTTGCAATTTCCATGGGATAGGAATTTGGACGGGCACAGCAGTGATGCCTTGTCTCCCTGCTCCATGATGTTTGTGGTCTCGTTGAGAAGATATGAAGGTTGGCGAGCTGGAATCATCTGGAGGCTTCTTCACTCACATGTCTGGCAGTTCAGCTGAAATGACACAAAGTCTGGCTGGGCTCAGCTGGGGCTGTCGATCTGAGTACCCATGTGTGTGGCCTCTTTATGTGGATTGGGCTTCCTCACAGAATGGCCAATTCAGGTAATCAGAGTTTTCACATGACAGCCACCCAAGGCTCAAGGCAGAAGCTGCCTGGACTTTTATGACCTAGCCCTGTCATACTCTTGATTTAAGCTGTCATCAGGAAATCCAGATTCAAGAAGAGGAGAAACAAAGCCCACCTCTCATTAGGAGTGTCAGAAAACTCTTTGGTCATGTTTTAAAGCCACCATTAACAGTGAAAGCCCTGTCTCCCTTAAGGATTTTGCATTCATTCCTTCAACGGAATTTATCTCGTGTATCTACCACGTGTTACACCCTGGGTGATATGTAGGAATTTAGTGGTGAACAAAATAAACATATTTCTGCCCTCATATAGCCTGAATTCTACTAGAGAACACAGACATTAAATAAATAAACATGCAAACAAATACATACAGATCATGATAAGCACTATTAAGAAGGGAGGAGTGCCTTAAGAAAGAACAAGGAGACTCAATTTAGATGGGAAGTATCTTGCTCATTTAGAAGCAAAATCTGATGCAAGGTTTTTAGTGCAAACAGTTTCTTTAGAAGTGATTCATGGAAGCTCCTGTAGAGCAATGAGGGCCTGAGAGAGCCAGGAAGGAAGCCGGAGGATGCATTAATAAGTAGGCTACCACTGTGGGCAAATGGCACCCAATGCTGTGAGATACTTCTGATTGACAGTGTAGAACACACCTCAGATTGTTCCACCCAAAGGAGGAAGCTGGGGCATTTACCCTCCAAATCCTAAGAGTCATAGTTGGGGACATTGGTACAGGCTGTCCTCTATGGATATTGCCTACTCAAACAGCCAGGGAGAATCTCAGCAAAGGGCCCCAAGTGATGGTAGAAGGAGCCCTCTTTTGGTTTTAGAGCCAAGAAGATATGGAGGGGCACCAAGGTGCCTGCTCCAGGGGTCAGGGTGCCTACCTCAAGCAAGCGATCTTCTCAAAGGAGTTCAAGGGTCAAGAACACAGGATTATAGATGATCTATACATTTATCTGTGTAGTATGTGGCATTTCATCAAACACCACTCCAACGCCAGCACATAGCACGGAACCTTAAATAACAATGCATTTTTGGTTTTCCTTCTAATGTCTACGAGTTTGCAATGACTGTCCACACTGACCACCCTGCTCCTACCCACCCCTCTCCCGTGTGACCAATGGAAAACATTAGCAAAACTGCCCACAGGCAGGCAAGGTGGGGTTGTTTGTGTCCAGGAGAGTGTTTCCCTTTTGTGTGAGGTTAACTACAAGGAGCTATGAATACCACACCTCACAACTCTGGGCAACCTTTAGATACCAGGAATCAATTCATGGGGGGCTATTTCATGGTCCCCAGGAGGCATCTTTGTTGAGGGGTAGTCACATTAGCAAGAGACCATGCTCTTGACAGGTGCATGGTTCACTGTCAAGGTTGGCAGGTGGCTCTCCAACTTTGGACCCCTTAGTGAGATTCTAAGAACACACACACACACACACACACACAGTTCCTCCACAAAGCTTTACCATGTTAAGCGCCACTGATTCACAGGGCTGCCAAGAACTGGGGATGATGATACAAGAACATCACTTGATAAGTGAGAGCACCTGGAGGAAAAATAAGTGAGCAACTGAAAAAAAAAAGTATTTTTACTAAGACAATGTGATACTGTTTATTATCAAATAGCTAAATAGAATTTCTGTAAAATTTTTAAAGAGCATTTATCTTAATGACCATTTTCAATTCAACCACTACTTAATATCAAGTATATGCCATGCCCTGAATTTAGCAATTTTTTTAAGTTAAGAATAATAATAATGACTCGGTAGTACTAAAGGTGCTTGGCAGGGTGGGGGGCTGAAGTCAGGAAACGGCTCTCAGCAGCTTGTCAACATGTTTCCTTGCTGTGAGCTGCCTTTGTCTGCTGCTTACCTGCAGGTCTTTGAGTGCTCTCCTGCAAAGCAGACCATCCCCGTGTTTTGCCTGGGCCACTGCCACCCTGAGGACAGCCACACTCTGTGTGTGTGTGTGTGTGTGTGTGTGTGTGTGTGTGTGTGTGTGTGAGAGAGAGAGAGAGAGAGAGAGAGAGAGAAAGATGAAAGAGGAAGAAGGAAAAGAAAGGGAGAGAGAGAAACACAAAGGGAGGGAGGGAGGGAGAGAGGGAGGGGAAGACAGAGAAGTGGGAGGAGAAAGAAAATAGAAGAGGGGAGAAGAGGGAGAGAAGAGGAGGATGGGGAGAAGGGAAAAGGGAGGGAGAGGGGAAGAGAGATGGTGAGGAAGGGGAAGGGAGAAGAAAAGGAGAGGGGATAGGATTCTATTAGGATAGAAAAGCCTGGAAGTCAAATTCCTGACCCAGTGATAAATAGAATCCCAGCTGCACCAAGAACACAGCAGTGGTTAAACCATTCACACTTAGAATTCCTCACAGTGGAAAATAAACTACATTGCTGGTAAATGTATAGTTGGGGAAGATGACGTCTGGGACCCAGATCCTACATCTGCTGTCCCTGATATAGGGCACAGAGCCTTGGTGGGTTGAGAAAAGAGGCTGGGGGCCTGAAAGATGATGCAGCCCCAGAAGTCTTCAGGTCAAGTTTCAAAGACCAGAAAGGTAGAGAAAATGAGCCGGAAGGATGCAGGACAGAAACTGGAAGTCAAAGGATGGGAAAGAGAAAAGAGGCCTAGGCCGGAAGGATCATGCAGCTGAGACAGACCCCAAGGAGTCCTGGTGGGTGGGGTGACCTGAAAGAGACCCTGCAAGTCTGGGGTGAAGAAGTGGGAGGAAGGAAAGAAGAAGGCTGCTAGGCTGAGGAGAACAAAAATAAAACTCTGAGCATGGATTTCAAAGCCTTTTCAGGAGCAATTCTCAGAAGCCTTACCTGTATGGTGGACAAAGACTTAAAATCACTGGATCCTGGATCTGAGCTTGCTCTGCCACCCACACTCCAGAGGTTGGGCTTGACCAGAAGTATCTCAGGCTTCCACATCCTCCTCTTTCACCTATCCTCCTCCCTGCCCAGGTATGAAAGGAAGGCCTGTGCAGCAAGGCTCCTCCTAACTCCAACCACCTTCCCCTTCATAAACACCAGTCGCATTCATGCATGGGTGTTGGCCATTGATGGGAGGGGAAGGATGGACCCCTTGGGTCCCTTTCACAGATTATAAGCACTCCTTCCCCAATTTCTGACAGCCTGCCCCTGAGACTCTCTTTGGGACCATACCCACCCACTGGTACTACTGAAGCAGCTCTCCCTCAGAAAGCCAGAAGTGACTAGGAGTTTCTAGACTCACTCCTAGGGTAGCTCTTAACCCTGATGGCATCCAGTCAAGGAGTATATCAGCTCAGCTTTCTTACATGGAGTCAGGACAGACTTTGAGGTGTGACTTACCCTCCAGAGCTCCCGTAACCCCCACAAACTCCATGGGGTCGGGCTGAAGTTACCCACTGCAGCAGGACTTAATCTGAAATTGGCTTCTTCCCCTTCAGGCTTCCCTCACACCCTTAGAGGTGTCTCCTGGAAGCACTTCAATAAGAAAGCACTTCCACACAAATCTTTGTCTCAGGCTCTGCTTCAGGGGAAATGGAAGTCATAGGGCCCATGAGCAAAACAATAAGAAAAGAGATTGTGGGTAGATACATTACAGAGGGCCCCTCATCTAATCCTCAGAATGAGACAGGCACTCTGATATAAGCGCATTGCACAGACGAGAAGCGGAAGCACAGCAATCAGAAGGGACTTGCCCAGGATGGCATAGCTGGTGAGCAGAGCAACCTAGATTAAACCCAGCTACTGCTAGCTCCAAAGCTAGTGTTTAGTCTTTGACATCCCACTGAAATGAGATGGGAGTTGCAGGCTCTCCTGTTGGGAGTCCTGCCATTTCTGAAAGGAGTTAACATCTCCAGGCCTGGCAGCCAAGGGCAATCTGGAGCCAGCCAGGCACTTAGTTGGGATGACCAGGGAGAGAGTGAAAGCTCCATTCAAGCCCTTAGTTTAGCAACGATGCCTATGCAGTCACTAGTTCACCCAGAGCCAGTTCCCCAAAGTCATGATGAATTTGCCAATCATCCAGAGGCCTTTAGCTTGGGGGCCTCTGATTAATTAAACTCCCCAATCTTCATGTGTTTTTTTAAGACAACCCCCAAAAGCCAGCACTCACTAAGAGGAGCTCAGAAGCTGTCAAAAACACCCTATGAATAAATGTTCAGGGTTCCATCCAGAGACACCCACAGTGACTGATGAGTCATTAGATGACCAGCTGTCACCACACAGTGCTATATATAGATGGGGAAGGCCAGAGGGGTGCCTGAGACCTAACATAAGTGGGAGGAATATGTATCTAGAGGGCAAGGCCCAGCTGCGGGGCAGGCCTAGAGTACCTCGAAACTGTGCCCTCAGTTCCCCAAAATAATAGAATCTAGGACTGCATTGTCCCAGTGCAGAATGCTGCTTGAACTGGAAGCAGGGAGCAACAGAGCTGGACATGGGTTATTCCAGCACATTGATGACTATTACTGCTAATGATAGTAATGGGAGAATAATGGCTCAGAGAATATCCCTCATATCACCTCATGTTCTTCCCATCATACAAAGATACAGACAACTTACTAACATCGCTGTCATTTAGGCAGCCCAAATTAAGGTTCTGGAACCCAGGCTTGGTTAGGCCAGGCCTGCACTGTCCAGTGTGGCTATTAAGCACTTAAAATGTTGCCAGTCCAAATTGAGATTGGCTGTAAACCTAAAATACACACTGGATTTCAAAGACTTAGTTCCAAAAAGAGAATGTAAAAACACTTCATTAATAATTTTTTCTTGATAACATGTTGAAATGATAATATTTTGGATAAATTAGGTTAAATAAGATATATTATTAAAATGAATTTCACCTGTTTCTTTTTACATTTTTAACGTGGCTACTAGAATGATATTTCAAATGATATATGTGGCTCACATCTGTGGCTTGCATTATATTTCTATAGGACAACACTGGGTCATAGGCTAGCGGCCAGAACCTTCAGAAAATCCTGGCTATGCCCTCTCCTGATAAATAAAGCCAGCTTCCTGGTTCAACCCTGAGAGAGGCCACTGCTGATCTCCAGACAATGCCAATGGCTAACCACAGCTCCATATACCGGTCAGAGAAGGCCCAGCTGACACACAAAATCCCCTGAGTATCTGTGAACCTTAAACTTGGCTCTCATATCCTCTGGAAATTCATAGCCTTCCTGGGAAGAATGATGAATCCTCTCTTGCCCTCTCTTACCCTCTCTCTTCCTCACTTAACCCCCAAGAGAGTTCAATGCTGTGTGATTGCAAAAAAAATCATAAAATAAGGCCAATTCACAAAAGAAGCAGCCCTTGCCCTCACATATGCAAACAGCAGAGACAATCAAAGGAAAGAAGGGAAAAGAGAAATAGAAAGAGAAACAAAGGTAAGAATTATCTCCAGATAATTCAGACCAAGAGAAAGAAACAGTATCCTGGAGACAGACTCACAAATGTCACACACTGTGCCCACCTGGGAGGAGGAGGAATAGAAGGGGGGGCTTATGCAAGCATGCACGTACACCTTATGTGTGCAGGTCGAACATGAGAGAGCATGAGAGAAAGTTTCAAGAACACGGTCCAAGAAAGAGGCAGACAAACGGAAACAGAACAGGGAAGAAAGAAGCGCAGGGGACAAAGCCAAATGGAGGTGTGGGAGCAAGGCGTATGTGTGCATGGTGAGGGGAGAATGACAGCCTCCCTCTCTGGCGAGGACTGCCCTTTCCTTCTGTGTCAGTTTAAATTATTCACGTCAGGTCAATGGAAAGAATATAGCAAAATAAAAAATGCACTGGAGCCAGGCAGGCCCTGGATTCATGTATGGTGGAAACAGCCCTGGAAGGAGTAAGGGCTTCCTGCCTTGCTCCTGGGAGTGGGCTGGACTTCAGGTATTTTCAGTGAGGGTGATTTTCTGCTGGTTGACAGAGCCAGGGCCTAACAGCACACTCCCATGGGCCAGGCTGGGAGGTTTAAGGAGCTGCATGAGGAATCAGAGTCTCCAGTCAGGTAAGGCCTGGTGAGCAACCGCAGAACACAACCCCTCTAGGGTCGAGCCAGAGCTGCCTTGCTATCTTCCACTTCCTCACAACCCTAGACTGGCTGACACTGTGCCAGCCTCCTGCCTACCCTGACCCTTCACTGGTGAATCCAGAGGCCCTAGGTGACTCTCAGTTAATCCAATCTTAAGTGCTGCTAGGACAAGATGGGGGGATGAGGGTTGCCTTCACCCCCAATATCCACCAATCCCAGGTAATTACATCTCAAATAGGCCTTCTGGGAGCCTGCGCCCACCTTGGTAACCTTGCCAGAAGAGGGCTTCACTGAAGAGGATATAGGACAACTGTGTTAATCTGCTCAGGCTGCCATAACAAAGCACCACAGAATATTTAAGGCTGGGCAGCTTTAAAGAATATAAATTTATTTCTCACAGTTTTGGAGGCTGGAAGCACAAGATCAAAGTGTCAGCAGGATTGGTTTCTTCTGAGGCCTCTCTCCTTGGCTTGCAGATGGCCACCGTATCACTGTGTCCTCCCTCACATGGCCTTCCCTCTGTGTCCTGAACAATCCTCCGGTGTCTCTCTGTGATAGCAGTCAGATTAGATTAGAGTCTACCGTAATGGCCTCATTTTAACTTAGGCCTTATTTCCAAATTCAGTCACATTCTGTGGTACTGAGAGTTTGGACTTCACCACAAGAATTGGGGGTAGGGATGGGACACAATTGAGCCCATAATAACAAAGATCAGAGAAAGACAAGTCTAAGTCTGTATAAGGACTGGGGTGGAGATGGGGCCAGTTCAAGGTGGACCCCTCTGTCTCCCTGCCTGAACTTAGAGTTGCCTCTGTGTACATTTGTAAAACCTGAAGCCGGTAATTCTTTGGAGCAAAGGGCTTGGGGAGTCTTCTCATGGCTGATAGTTGCTATCTTCCCTGGGACCAGGAATTGTGTATCCCTAACTCTAATTCAGTACCTGGCTCTTAGCAGGGAAATGATGATGGAGACAGAACAGAGGTTATTAGGCAAAGCTCTGGGTCCCTATTCATTTAGCATCTTGTCATCAATGGAAGTGACTCCAGAATGAATTTGTGCTGAATTCACAAAGGCCCTTTTGAGGGAAGAGGAGGAAGAGTCGGGGGAGGAGGAGGGAGAGGAGGTGGTGGTGGCAGGGGCAGGGGCAGAGGCAGAAGAGGAAGAGCAAGGAGAAGGAGAAGGAGGAAAGAAGGAAAGAAAAAGAAAAAGAAAACGGAAGGAAGGAAGGAAGGAAGGAAGGAAGGAAGGAAGGAAGGAAGGAAGGAAGGAAGGAAGGAAGGAAAGAGCACGGTGGCAGATTGCATTTTCCAAAATGACTATAGCAAGATCACCCACGCCACATGCCTTTCTCAAAATCTAATGTCACTCACCCATCAAGAGCTGAGGTCTATGGTCCCTCCCCTTGAATCTGGGTAGACTCGTGACAATAGAAGTGTCATTATGTGACTCCCAAGGCTTTCTCTCATGGGATACTCTCAGAAACTGGCCACCATTCCATGGAGAAGCCCAGACTCCACAGAGAGGCCTCAGAGAAATGTTCCAGCTGACAGCCCCAACTAAAATCCCAGCTAAGAGCCAGTGTCAATGGCCAAGCATGTGAGTGAGAAAGGAACCCTTCTATGTGACTTCAGCCCTAGGCATTGTCTGATGGCAGTGCAGAGGGTGGGGGCAGGGGGGGCGGAGAGAGAGAGAGAGAGAGAGAGAGAGAGAGAGAGAGAGAGAGAGAGAGAGAATGAGAGAATATGAACTGCCTAGCTTAGGACATTCAACCCCCAGAACAGCAGGGGATAACAAAATGATACTTGGTTTTTTAAGTCACTAAGTTTTGGAGTGATTCATTATGCAGCAATAGCTCACCTGTCAGCACACACACACAGTGCGTAAAAGTCCCACTTCACAGGGCCTGTTTAAAGGTTCCTGGCAGCAGACCTGGGTGCCCACTACTTAGACTCTGGGGCCAGGCTACAGGATCAAGTCCCTTTTCCACCACTTCTCAGCTGTATAACCTTGGACAAGAGAATTAACACCTCTGTCTCAGTTTCTTCCTCTCTGAACAGGGAACCCACCTGAGCCCTCCAAATGGGATGGTGGTAAGGATGAAATGTGGTAACCCACATCAAGTGCTCAGAACCACGCTAGGCACGCATTACATTCTCAATAACTGCTTGCTGTGATGATATTAGTCAACATCTCCCTTTCCGCTTCCTAACAGGTGGGCTGAGAAACATGCCATTTCTGGCAGACGCTCTGCTGACCGTCTTTTTCCATCACACTGAGGTCACCAGCTCTGCCCCACAGTTATTTGTTTTGTAAAAATGTCGGCAGCTGGGCCCCAGTCCCTTCCCCCCAGGCCTTGTGGAAAGTCAGCTCCCCTCCCCCGATAGTATTTGAGTTCTATTCCCTGCCACTGTCATCTGCTCCCTTGCCTTGCAAACCATTGATTAGCAGAAGACGAAACACTGGCTGAGAGCTGACCTGTTTTTAAAATCCCTTGGCCTGACCCAGACACAGAGCTGTGGGACAGAGGATGGGCAAGCAGTGGAGAACAACAGTTGGCTGGGCTTGAAAGACCCCCTTGCCTCTCCTTTTGTGGGGTGGCCAAACGTTGCAACGTTTGGGTGCCTAGTTCTTCCTACACACTGCTAGAGCATAGTACTCACCTCCTAGAGGTGGCTCCCATAGCCTACAGCGGACCAGGCCATGCCAGGGTGGTTCCAGCTATAACAGGTCTGCTTACTGCTCTGGGTAACAGCAGAAGCAGAGGCCAGGCACCTCACCATAAGAACTGGAGAAGTGGTGGGGGCAGAGAAGAATAAAGTCCAACTAAGGCCTGCCTGGCCTCTCGAAGGGCCCCCTCTGCCTTTTTCTCTGGGACAACAAACACTTGATGCTTCTCCAGTCCAAATTCCCTAGCTGAGGCACCTATGTTTCTCTGACTTTCCAGCTGTCTCATTCTGGGGGCCCAACCTCACAGTGAACCACCATAGGTATTCTTTCTCACTCTCCATTGGGTAACTAGCTTCTTTACCCAGAATCACCACCCTCCCCAACATCACATCTCCCTCCAGTGGCCGGCCACAGCTGGACCTCAGTGGATTCTCGGGCATCTCCTCCCCTAGCCTCCTGGGGCTATAGGGTACACAGGCAGGCTTTCAATGTGTTCACCAGCTCCCTTATTCTGAATAGTCCCTGTCCCGATCCCGTGATTACCTTGAAAAATGATCCCCAGTCTCTAATAAACCAATGTGCTCTTTAGGAAGGACACGTGGAACTTTATTTGCAGCTACTAGTCTTGTCAATGAGAGCACTATTGGTATCTGGGCCTGGACAAGTCTCCATTATATGGGACAGTCCTCTCATTGTAAGATGTTACTTATCATTGGCCCTTGCCCACTAAATGCCAATAGCATCCCTAATCATTATGACAACTAAAAATGTGCCCTCGTTTCCAAATCCTCCCTGAAGTGGGAGTACAGGGGGTGAATAGGGAAGCTTTGTTCATCTCTAGATACAATTCTTTGTACTCCATGACAGTCGCCAAGCTGCAGCTCCCACAGGATCACTTATGCACACTTGATAGGCACAATACCCTCATGTTATTCAACCAGAATCCCCACCACGGCACAGCCACTCCCTCTTCCCCATCCACACTCACAGGTGCATGCTGTGAGCAGGGCCTCCAAACCAGGCACTGCAGGAACTCAGTCCCTAAATCTAATCCTTTTGATTAAGGCTCAGGTGTGGGTTGCCCCTGATAAACCATTCACTGCAAAGCATTTACTGAGAAATCTTTTGTATAATTCCACACCTCCCCTTCCATCACTGGCATCATTATAAAAATTAAAAATAAAAAAGCAATCATGGTTGGAAGAGTTCCACTGGAGCTGTTTGTTCTTTAAGACCTACTGAGTCAAAATTTCCAGTTTAACCCCAAATGTTCGTCTCCTCTGCCTCTACTGTGAGGTTGATGTTTGTACGTTAAAAAGGGAGGGAAATATTGTCTTTTAAAGAAAGAGAAAAGGAAATAAAATCATCCTTTTTCTATGGTATGTACTGGATGCATCCACTTTTCAATATAAATGGAAGTGCTAGCACCTTCCACCTGGCCCTCAAGCTACCATTTCCCAAAAACTCATTGCCAGCCTGGCATAAAGAGGCCACACCTGGATCTTCCAGGAGAAGAAACATCTGTTCTGACAGGGACACAGCTTTTACACACCTGCAGACAGTGTCTATGGGTTTAGCTGAAGTAGGTCCAAATATCCTGGGCAACTTTTCTTCTTAGAACAACAGTTCTTAACACCAGAAGTATCTTACTGATGTCTTAGACTCCCAATCTCATAGCGATGGCCTAGGCCTGAAAGTTCAGGGGGTTCAGTCTTTTGGGGTCTTCTCTGGCAGATGTAATGATACCTATGGTCTCTCTTCCCAGAACAAGACATGCATGTATATGCATGGGGTGTTCCCACATGCTTGCACCCACTCACACAAAATTTCACACACAATCATGAAGCATCTTGAAGCTCATCCACATGCTGTGCACTGAAAATCCACCCCAGGTTTACACCAAGAGGGAATCTGATGTTAAAGCAGCATTGATGGCACATACAGACATAATTCAGTTCCAACAGACAAGGAAACCAACTCTCCAGCAGTTCTTCTCTAGCAAGACTCTCATAAGGATGATAACCACTGTAGAAAGCTCCACTGGTTTGCAAATACACTCAGAGATAATGAGAGAAAGTTTCTGGAGCTCATTGTTGCTCCTGAACACACCAAATTTATGTGAACTGCCAAGGAGAGAGGCCATAAAACAAAATGACCTTGACAAACTCAAAACCCATTGCCCAAAAAGTGAAACAATTCATGCTGATGGCAGTTCCTATAGGTAATAATGCTGCACTGCCTTACACAAGTATGATGTTCTGTATGGCTTATGTGGTTTTCACAGGCATTACTCCATCAGTCTCACAACTGCTCCATGAGGAAGTCAGGGCCCATATTATTGTCCCCATTTAGAGGCTGCAACAACAAAAAAAGGCTCAAGGAGCTGAAGTGATACCCGAAATAACACAGTTGGTAGTGGTAGGACTAGAAGTAGAACTTGGGAATCAGCTGACCCCCAAGTCCAGGAATTGGGAGGGGAGATTACACCATCATGGAGTAATCAACTAACACTAAATATGGAAACCATGATCAGATTTTGTAACTCAGACCCCTAAAGTTCTGCCCACGTGCTTCAGCAACCCAGTTGGGTCATGAAAGGGACCAGCTGCAAAGGTTCTTTTTTCTGTATTTGAACTTGTGTTCCTACTTCCAAATCTTTTCCCTTCTCTACCCCCTTTCAAACAGAGTTCGAGAGGGTTTGAGTTAGAATGGCCATAAAAAGGGAGAGAGAAAGGAAAAAAGACAAAGGAAAACTATAAAAGAGAAGACTTATACCAGTGCTGGTAAGAAAGTGACAGAATCTATAAACAAAAGACAGGTGGGGGAAGAAAAATGTGTGAATGGGAAAGGGCATGGTGGCAATGCTGTGTACCCCATCCCCCAGGCCAGCACTGACATAAGCAAGTCTCTGTTCCAGTTTTATCAAATATTTAGCCACTGGTCACTGTATTTCCATCCAACTTTCCATCTGTCACCCAACCCTAAGCCAGGATGATATTGTTTAATTTTATGTTATGGCTGAACCCCACTTCTGATACCAATTTCTGTATAGGTTAGGTTCTCCTGAGATAACAAATAATCCCCAAAATCAATCTGGGTCATTCTTTCCATGTAATCTCTTCATCTCAAGGAGGCTAGAACAGTCTTTTTGCATGGTGAGGGCAGCAGGTGAAGTAGACAGGCCTCAATGCCCAAGCACTTACCATATCATGCTTGTATCATGTTTTTTGATGTCTCATTGGCCAAAGCAAACCATGTGGCTAAACCCAATGTCAGTGTGAGACAAGTACCCACAGATGTGTATACTGGGAGGTATGATTCATTGGAGGCCATATTTGTAACAATCCACCACACACATGAGCAAAATATCTCCCCACCCACATGATGCCTGAAATGCCATCATTTACCTTATAAACCTTTGACCTAAGCATTGCCTTTTCAGCTTGCTCTTTTAAAAATCAGGCATGGCTTTATTGCATATCCTATGACCCAGGAATTTCATTTCAAGGTGTATAACCAAGAGAAATGAGTGTTTATGTTCTCCAACAGCCATGCACGCAAATACACATAGTGGTTTTATTCATAACAGCCCCAAACTGGAAACAACCCAAATGCCCACCAAGAGAACAGATAAACTGACCATGATATATTTATACAAAAGGACACTACACAGCATTAGAAAAAGAATAAATGACCACTCTATGCAACAACATGGATGGATGTCCCGGCTAATGTTGAGTGAAAGGAGCCAGACGCACAAGAATACATATTTTATGATTCTATTTATTGGAGGTGCAAAAACAGACAAAACAAGTCTATATTGTTAGAAGTGAGAATAATGGTTACCTTTGCGGGAATCTCAACTGAGAGGGGGGCAGAAGGAACTCCTGGAGCAGGTACTGGCAATGTCCTTTATCTTGATCCAGGTGACCATGGATCTATACATATGTAAAAAGCCATAGACCTGTACTCTGAAGATTGGCAGACTTTACTGTATGCATGTTAAATCTTAATTGTCTGTGAAGTACAAAATTAGAAGTAGGGATAGGTTTCCCAGTTTGGCTGCTCTGAACAAGGTAGCAGCTGAAGGAGGGGGCCTGAGGAAGGGTGGGTAGGAGTGCCTGTTTCAGGCCTTCTCCATTTCTGAAGCCAGCAGAAAAAAGGTACTTAGGGCTGGGGCCCAGTGGTGGTGGCCCTGCTGACTCCTCCCCGGGGAGGGAAAGGCTTTGAAGATCCTTTGTTCTGGGGGTTAATCAAGGAAATGAGCTGGTAATGAACAGCAGAAACAATAATTAATAATGGGCAGAATAAAAATGGATTTCAAATCCTGCAGCTAATTTGCCAGGAGACTTACTCCTGCGGCAGGCAGCCACTTTCCCCTATCAGACTGCTGTCAGACTGCTGAGTAAACCAGAACCAGGAAGTGGCAGGACTGGGGAGGGAGGAGGGAAGGACAGGGAATACAATCGCCCTGGGGAATGGGGCTTGGCAAGGACTTGTCTGGTTACTGGGCTTCATCATGGATTCTTCACCCCACAAGGAAGTGTAGGAGACCCCCAAATCTGGAGGATGCCTTCCAGAGTCCCTGGAGCCGCCCCCAACCCACATGATGACTGCCAAACCCAGGGAACCACCACCGGGGTGGCATCCCAGTCTCTTGGAGCCTTGGCACATAGTCTCCACCAATACAGACTCCCTCTGAGGAGCCAAGGTTGGAGGGAAGACAGCAAGATCACACAAAGATGGAAGGAAAACCCTCGTCAGAGAAGAAAGGTTCTAATTGGAGCCCTAAACACTCCAGAAAGATTATCTTTCTGATTCCCAATGCACAAAGAGCAACTAACAATCACCCTGTCCATAAACTCTTACCACCCTTTTCCTCCCCCCACGTCCCACCATGCCACCCCACTGCAAACAGGTCGATTTATATAGTTTTTTATTACTCCATTAGAAAACGAGTGTTCAGGGATCCTTCCAGCTTCCTCCACTTTGGGGGCAAAAGGCTGCCTGGGTCTCCTCTGTGGTTTTTAGTGTGATATCTTGGGGGAAGTGGGTCAAAGTTTATATGTAACGGTCAAGTCTCTTAAGACCTGCCTACATCAGTGTCTTCAGATGACTTTGTCCATGGCCAATAAGAAAAATGTTTCCCTTCCCATCATACCATTCCCTGCATGTCCCCAGTGCCATCCAGCTGTCCCTGGTTTCTCAGGGTTTCTTCTCTTCCCCTCCACAAGGGCCCAGGCTCCAATCTCACTATTTTCTAAGACCATCTATCCTTCCCAGCCCTATACTCCACTTTGTTCTAGGATGTACTCATCAGGTATAGGGGAAGCCCAAACCTATGTCTGTCTTTGACTATGAATCTGTTGGAGGCTCAATGCCTTAACCTGAAGGCTGATGGACAAGTGTTGGGGAAACTCCTCAATTCCCACTACTTGAGTAGCTGCTTATACTGACAAATGGATCTCTCTCCCTTCTCAACTTTAGTAAAGTCGATTCTTCTTGCTAAAGGCTAAGTACTCGCTGAGTTGCAAGTTTCAGAAAATGAGGCCATTGTGGGGCTATTTCTGAGGGAAAGAAAGACTGGCGGTGCCAGCACCAATCCTATCCACCTCCCACAAGAATTGGGCACTATTATTTTTACATCGGGGAAAATTCCATCCTCTATTTCAAAAACAACTGAATCTGGCTTCATCTTTTGCAAAAGATACACTGCGGGGAGAGGGTGAGGATTTAACTCTTAAAGATAGTTCAGGGCAGGTGACCAAAAGGTAGTTAGGATGAAGATGACTTGGCAACATCTAGGAGGACTTTGCAGGTGAAGCTCCTGCAGTTACGGTTTCTGTTTTGGGGTAAAGGAGGATAAGAGAGAGGCCATGGGATGGCATCACGCTGAGAGCACAGCCAGGCTCCAGGTAGGGAAGCCAGTCCCCCAGGAAGGGGCAAAAAGAGGTGGGGTTTCTGGTAGTTTTGGAAACCAGTTATATTTGTCTCCTAGGTCTGCCATAACAAAGAACCACAGACTGGGTGGTTTAAACAACAATTTTATTATCTCACAGTTCTGGAGTCTAGAAGTCCAAGCTCAAGGTGTCAGCAGGCTTGGTTTCTCCTGAGGCCTCTCTCTCTGTCTTGTAGATGGCTGACTTTTTCTTGTGTCCTCGCACGGTTGTCCCTTTGTGTGTGTCTGTGTCCTAATCTTCTCTTATAAGAATACCATCAGTCTGGATTAGGGCCCACCCCTGTGACCTCATTTTAATTTAATTACCTTTTTAAAACCTTATTTTCAAATACAGTCACAGTCTAAGGTGCTGGGTGTCAGGATTTCAACGTAAGAATTTTGGGGGAGACACAATTCACCCATGACACCAGTACAAGGTTTCTCTTCTGTTTCTGCAATTACAACCTGTTCAAACTCCAGTCAACATAGTTCCCAGTCTGGGAGAAGCTGCAGGTTTGTGGACAATACATCAGAGGGTCCTTGTCTGCCCTCTGTCCCCCAAGGCTCCTCCCTGTGCAAATTCTCTCAGTATCTAAGTCCCAACAGTTTCAAGAAGCCTCCCCTAAGTGCTGAGCTCACATGGAGCTTTCCCTTGGCTGAACTCCAGTGCACTATAGGAAGGATTGTTAGAGTCTAGTTCTCTGTATCCTGAGTAGAAATCTGCTTTATGAGTAAGATCTTTGAGAATAGGCAGCGCACACGCACACACACAGACACAGACACTGCCAGTATGCATGTCCTCCCTTTCCCAGAGAGGCAGTTTTGGAAGTTGGTTTTGGGATTGGCTGCACCCTCAGCTCCAAGGATCAGCCTGATTGGTTTAATCAGAGTGAACATCAGGACTTTTCTGGGAATGGTGCAACACAGTCTCTTTTCTGGACAGGGTTTGGTTGTGGGAGAAAGCAAGGCTTAAAGTACAATCACTAAGGCAGCAATTTGGGGTGGCAGGGTGCTAGAAGTTCCAGAGATTTGGACGGGGGCAGGGAATAACTACTATGTACAACTGCTGGAGCCCATCCAGAGGAAACCAAGCAAATAATAGGTATTGGTGTCATGTTTAGGTCCTAGATCAAGCGTACCTAAAGTAGGTTACCCCTGGACCATTCAGTAACATAAACTACTAAATTCCCCCTTTTGCTCTAATTGGTTTGAGTTGGGTTTACAATGGAAAGATCATTAACCGATATAATTTCTTTCAGATACTCCAAACAGCCTAGCCCATGATAACAATGAACACTACAGAATCACAAAGTCATGACCTGTGAAGGCTTCGTAGACGAGGAAACTGAGACAAGGGGTAAAGGGATTTGCTAAATCTTATGGCCAATTAGTGGCTGAGCCTGGATGACAGCCCCGATGTCCAGTCTAGTGCCATTCCCACCGCACCAGAAGAAACGAAGGCCTCTGTTACTCCTGCCCTGTTCCCCAAACTTTTTCCCTGGGGGTGAAGGAGGGGCCAGAGAAAGCCATTGGGAAGCCACAGCATCCTCAGCCTCCCAAACAGGAAGACTCGGTTGCGAGCCAGGAGGCCAGAGTGGAGGTGAAGCAGGAAAATGAGCGGCTTCATGTCAACCACATGTGCCAAATCACCTGGGGACTGTGAGCAAGATGCTAGTGCAGAGTTGGGGAGCAGCTGCCAATCCAGGCAGCAAACATGTTAGTGTCCCCAGGACCTAGGAGGGCCCCATTACATGCTCTAAAGAGCCCTCTGGTGTTAGGAGGGCTGTCCCCAAGTGGAATGATGGGCTTGGCAGGCAGGGCAGAAATATGTTATCCCTGGAAGAGAATAGTCAGACATTCATCATAGACAAGTATGTATGGCCATCTGCATAGCAATCAGATGCCTGGGATTTACCAGGCTGGTCAGCATTTCAAGCTCCAGAAACCATCTTGGGCCATGAAGTGACTTTGGGAATAAGACCCGAATCAATTATTTACTGCTATGTAACAACTTACCTTAAAACTCAGTGGCTTAAAACAATACTATTTGACGGTGTTTTCTCTTTTCTTATGGTCCTGAAGGTTAACTGGGCTCAGTTCAGCAGTTCTTATTCTTCCATATGTTTGTGGTCAGATGGTGGCTAGAGCTGAAATCTGAAGGCTTCCTTACTTTCATGTCAGGTGCCTGAGCTGGGAAGACTTCAACATCTGGGAGTGGAGGGACCAGAATGCCTGCAACACTTCAGGAATCTCTCTCTAAGGTGGCATCTTCAGGGTAGCCAAACTTCTTACATGGCACTTCAAGGCTCAAAGGACCTGTGTTTGTGGTGGGGATGGGTGAGGAGGCAGGGGGAGAGAGAGAGAGAGAGAATGAGAGAGAGAGGAGCCATATGGAAGCATCGCACAGTGTCACCTCTGCCTCATTCAATTCATTAGAAGACAGTCTGGCCCATATTCAAGGAGAGGAAACTTAGACTCCACCTGGTTGGAAGGACTGTTGAAGAATATTCAGACATGGTTCTAAACCACCATAGACACCATACTTAGCAGAGCAACAAGGTCAAGGAGCCTGGGTGTCTGGCCCTGTGCAATGCCAGAGCTGCCCAGGGCTGCCTAAATCTGGACCTCCTAAACATGAGAGAGAAATTGAATTCTATTTTGGACACATTGCTGTCATTTGGGGTTTTCCAGTTACTTTTGGCTCAACCTCATCCTAATTAATACAGAGAGCACAAACTGCCATGTCCTGTTCCTGACACAGAGCAAGCCCTCAAATCAAGACTCGCTAAGTAAGAGTAGTTGGGCCAAGAATAAATTTTTTTAACTAAAACGCTAAAAGTTTTTTTAAAAAAAAGAGTGGATGGGCTGAAGGAGGGATGGAGATAAAGGGGTATGTGTCAGAGATTGGCTGGACATCAGAACTCAAATACGCTATTCCACTGTCCTCTAAGTTCACTTATATTTGTGAGCCTGGATCCTAATATCTATTTGTCAAAATGAGAAAACAGGCAAAATAAACCTAAGGAAATGGAGTGCAGACTGTAAGTGCCTATCAATGAAATTAGTGAATGAATAAGTACAAGGCATAAACAAACAAGAAAATCTCCCCAAAACGAAGGCTCTCAGATGTGGCCAAAGTGTCCCAGCTGGCCCTAAGCTATGTTATTAAAAAGCCTTTTGTCTTTGGACCTGTCTCTTTTCCTCCCCTCCTCCTCCTCCTCCCCCTTCTCCCCCTTCTCTTTCTCTTTTTCCACCTTCCCCTCTTCCTGCAACCCCTCCTTCTCCTTGCCTTCCCTTCCTTTCCTTTCCCTCCCCTTTCTGTTTTCCTCCTATTCTTTATCTAGCACATATTATTTAGCACCCCCTTCCCAGAGAAACGAGGAATTTTCTGATGCTCCAGACAGAGGAAAAAATCAATTCCTCCATTGATTCAAATATCTCAGCAGGCCTGGGGGTTGTGGTCTCAGTACTCCATCTATCCTTCTCTCCCCTTCACCACTCCCACCCATGCTCCTCTCACCTTACCATTCTTTTCCCCTCCCTGCCTTTGCACATGCTATTCTTTCTTCAGAGATGCCATCCCCCCTTTCTGTTCTGACCAACTCTTATTTGTCACTCACTACCCAGCTCTGATGTTACCTCCTCTAGGAAATACCCCAATCTGAGCCTACACAACAAGTGTGGAAGGTACCCTTACCACATGCTCCCAGAAGCCCATGCTCACCTTCATCAAAACACCTATCCCACCGTGTTTGAACAGTCTAACTGGGTCTCCACATTGAAACGGAGTTGCAGGGGTGGTGTGCTACCATTGTAGAACCTCTGAGAATACACATCCAGAACATCTTCGATAGCAGCTCTAATGGCCGAGTCTTCCCTGGATTTCAGCAAAGACTAACCCAGAAGAAGGTGTCTCTTGTGTTCTGATACCTGGGGTGAGTACCTCCTGGCATCTCTCAGATTAAGTATGTGGACAGCCCCTATATTGTGTCCAGTCCCAAAAGAGTCCTGAGTGTTCCTTGGGCTGGTTCCCTGGAATTTGAATTCTGAATATGTTTGAGCAATGTCTTTTCTACTCCTTTCCTAGACACTTCTGTTGTAATAGATTATATTTTTCAAATATGGCCAAAACAGTAATATTTCCTATCCCATATGCTCTTCCAGAATTTTGCCAGTCCCATCAAAAGGTGGTGTCTCTTTCCTCTCCCCTCGAACCTGGGTAGGTTAGTGACTGTTCTAACCAACAGAACATAGTAGAGTGATGCTATGTGACTTTCAATGCTATGTCATACAATGCAAACAGCTTCCACCTGGCTCTCTTCCTCTTTCTCTTCTGGGACACTTGCTCTTGGAACCCAGGCACCGTGCTGTGAGGAAGCCCAAGACACATGGAGAGGTCATGGGTAGGTGTTTGGCCAACAGCTCCAACTAAGGGCTCAGCTGACAGCTAACATCAGCTGCCAGACATATGAGCAAGCAAGCCTCCTACCAGGATGTGCGTGCTTGCCTGACAGCACACTCCCCTAGTGTCTGCAGCAGCAGAGAAGCCCCAGGCAGGAAACAAAAGGCACAGATGCACGGTTTGCACTTTGAGTGAGATGCTGTCATTGTACGTTGGGTCGGAGCCCTCATGAAACTGTCCACCACATCCAAAGCTGGAGGTGGAAGTCAGGCCACAGAGAAGTAAGCCAGGGCAGCAGAGGCAAATGATCCAGCAAGTTTTCTAACCAATATGTCTTAGTTTCTCATATACAAAATGGAAATCATAACAGGGAAGTTGTGAGGATTAAACACGACAATCTAACTGAAGTGTAGGATATGTTGGAAATATGAAATAAATGTCAATCTATTGGGAGTAAAAAAGCTTCCGAGGTCCCACAAAGACTTCTGTAAATCTACAGCAGGCTGACTGCTCTTGAGAGCCATGAGGTCCAAATGCAAGCACCAGTTACTTGAGACACAAAGGATGTTTCAGAATTCTGAAAACTTGCTTTTTGTTGCCTTGGACTTGGAACACTGATTCTATACCATAATGTATAGAATGGAGAGGCATGAGAACAGTTTTCCTGCCACATAAAAGGGAATAAATATTCCACCGGTTTGAGAGGTTGGCTGGCCAGTAGAAAGGTCTCCATGCCAACTGAGGCCTGGAATAGGCCTGAGGCTCTTACAGTACAGGGACAGGAGAGGCACAAAATCCCCAGAGAGGGCATAGAATGGAGAGTAGAAGGTCCGGGGCCTTGTTACACAGCAGCTAGTAGGGGAAATCTGTATTGCCCTATGGAGAAGGCCCACATTTAGCATGGAGCTACAAAGGTAAACTGACCATGGCTAAATGAGGAGCCTTGGCTTAAGGAGTGACCTTGGCAGTGGTCCCAAGGGTGGCCCACATCCTGCACATCCCAGCACAGTGGAAAGGGAAACCAAGAACACCAATGTCCCCACAGCACCCAGAAGGGCTGACTGAAGGGACTCACCAGGGGCATGTAGGGGAACATGATGCAGGTCACTTCTAATGTGACCTCTGGACCCAAGGCCATGGCCACACAGGACATCATGGTCCATGCTCCAGTCCAGGAGGGACAAGCACAACTGGGCCAGGGCCAGTGACCCCAGTGGGTGAGGCCAGGAAACAGGGCAGCATGTGGACACATGTCCATTGCTCAATGCCAGGATGGCATAGGACTCCCTCCTTTCCTACCCCACCAAGGGTCATAGCTCACACCAAGACAGAAAGGGCAAGAGAGAACCCTGAAGAGATAGCACCAGCCTCAGAGTGACTGTGATTTCAACCCAAAGTGACTGTTACCTTGACTTGGCAAATTCAAGTTGTCAACCATCAGCACAAATGGAGGCTCAAGAGCTCAGTTAAGACTGGAGTTTGAGAGAAATAAAGAAAAGCTACATCTTAGCACACCTGAGTGTCAAGAGACTAGAACTTCAACCCACTACATAAGACTTTACTCAAGGATTAGAAATAACAGGAGAAAATGAGGTCAGAACATAGTTTACACATAAATAATCCAGCTGACAAGCTGTGACTTGCTCTCCAGGGTCTATGTCCCTGCGGGAGGCACACACATAGGAGGGGGCAAGCAGAGGAGGCTCTGAAGGAGGGGCAGGATGTCAGGAGTCTGTCCAAAAGAAGACAAAACGTTTGAGTCTCCTTTTTGGATCCTGCTGGCTCTCTCAACAACTCTTAATTACCAGCAATCAGCTCTTAATTACCTACAACAAGAGAGACCAGGGAAAACACAGATAAATGAAATCCATAGATAATCCCCAAACCCCAATTTGGTCGATAACATCATCCAGCTTCTCTGTGTAACCTCTTGCCAGGACTCCTGATCTCCCTACAAGTGGCAGGAAAAAATGATCACAAATTCCCCCTCTTCCTCTGTCCTTGCCCTTGACACCACCTGTCGATGCAGGGGGAGAAACCGATGGGCCCTAAATAATGCCCAAATGGATAGTCTTTCCTCCCTTTCCTGGGAGGCAGCTGCCAGGTCCCCTGGCTGGCTGCCAGGCTCCAAGCCTCCTGGTGCTGGACTGTTTTCACTGTCTGTTTGCCCAACAAACAGGAGTGCTGGCTGTGAATTCAAGCCACCTTGGAGGACAGAAAGGGAGGACAACAGATTCTAGGACAGGGCCTCTGGGACCACAACTGTCCTAGGGCTGCTGTGGGTCATCACGTATCCCACAGACCAGGGGCCTCTTTGTCCACACCTGAGGCAGGATGGCCACCCAGAGCCAGGGACAAAACTAAGGCAGATAAGAGCTTGAAGCAAGAGCAGGAATGGAGGAAAGATGGCACATGCTGGGGGTAGGGGGATTCTTCGTTTCATGAATTTTCCATAGTCAAGGATTCTTAAGCGTTCTCTCCTTCTGAGTAGTCAGGCAAGGCACACACCTCAGGCCCCAAGCCTGGGCCAGCAGAATCCTGGAAAGCTTCCTGTTCTGTTGAAAAAGAATGTTTCATGGCCATCGCTTTGAGAAAAACATCCAATTGTGACCCAAGGGCACCAAAAATTGTGCCCAGTATTAATTAAAAAGAAAAAATAGAGGGCAGGGGATCTATAGAATTAACAACACCCTCCCCTAAGCCTCCTCCATCCCTTCTCTTCCCCTGCCCCATCTCCCTGCAGAGGCTAAGGCAGTTGTCAGGCAGGGGTCCTTTCAAGTCTAGAGGAGTTATGAAAGTTGAACCTAAACCTGAGCATTGCTCTCCCTTTTCTGATTTTTCTTTTTTCCTACAGTCCAGTTAACACAGTGGACAAACCAATCCTCACTCCCGCAGGCCTCGTTAATGAACCTGCAGTAGCAAATGTGCCTTGTTATTGCTGGAAACCTGGAAGCAGCACGCTCCCCACCAATGTGCAAATACCACACAGAAAGGTCTCTCTCCCCTCCCCCTCCTCTCTTGTTCTTGGTCTTTCGCCTCCCCCAGGGTTGTGCACACAGCTAACGCCTGCAGCTGAAGCTTCCAGTGCCAGAGTCCTGCTGGGCAGCATTTCCAGAGTGTACCACCCTCATCATGCCTCCCCCTACCCCTTCCCAACCCTTACCCATCCCCCTCCCAGATGTCTCCCAAAGGACTGGATGAAAAGCTAGCAGTCAGCTGGCCCACATACCTGATTCAACGCCTGCAAATCAGGGCCAGACAGCGCATTGAAGGGAGACAACTGGGCCCAGGTTGAAGGAGACTAAGGAACACTAAGAGCTATGAAGCCACAGTGTGGGGAGGGCTCTGCTGTGGCCTCACCCACCACCCCCGGCCCTGACCGGGTCACAGCCCCTGCTGGACTCTAAGTGGGCATTAATGCGGCCAGCGCTAACTAGATTTTATCACAGGGCCACAGGAATCATTTTCTCCAGTACTTTGCTTCCGTCTATCTCCTTTGATAGGGACGGTTGCTTATGCTTCATGAGGTCATATTTTCAAGCTTTTTGGCCTTTTCTTACTTGCTTAATGACAACTTGAGTAAGGGAAAGACCAAAAGAAAGAGAAAAAAAACACAGGCTCCAGGTACAAGGCAGTTTCCTACAATCCAAAGCCAACATGTTCCCAGGGGGTTATTATGTATCTTTCCTGTCACCTGGTGACCCAAGACACCGGAGGGCCACATAGCACAGCAGGTAAGATACACCAACAGGCCTTCTCACCAAATGATGCAGGGAAGTTCTTAGAAGGAAAAAGAAGAGAATGAGAAAGACAGCATTCGATTTTCCCCGCTGAGGAATCTGACATCACTTTCTGCCAAGCAAAAATTGCCTGCCTTTCTTCAAGCCAGCATTCTGGAGCTGTTTTCTGATTATTTCAATCAGCCTAATAATGTATACATTTGAGACAGCTGCCTTGGCGGTTTGGAGAGTTTGGCTTTTCTCCTGGCTCCTGCAGAAGCCTAATTTTTGCTCCACGATGTTCACATGTAGCTAGGGGAAAGGGGCTTAGATGGATTTCCCAACTCCAAAATATAGTCATCTGGGAATTTGGATCTAGGTCCAGAAGTCTTTTCACATTGACTGGCCGGATTGGAGGCCCCAGTGCTGTGTCGAGTTTGGAGTGTTCAGATTCTCAGCTGGTTTCCTCCCCAACACTAACACTAGGAACTGGCTAAATTTGGGTTCTGTTAATTCCTATTTGCAGTCCTCAGGCCTCAGAGTCCAGTGTGGCTTGCTGGGTATGATGGTTCCCCTTGCAGGTTGTTACTTCATGCCAGGCCTGGGCATAGGGGTTGCCAGCAAGGCCATAAACTTCTACAAGAGCAGAGAGAGAGAGAGAGAGAGAGAGAAAGAGAGAGAGAGAGAGAGAGAGCGGAAAGCAGAGTACAGTGCTATCCACCAAGTGCAACGGAGCCCAAAGAAATGGGTACAATCCACTGAACCATGCTTAATTCAAGTTGACTCTTAAGGTACCCAAACTTAGAATAAGGCTCCTATCAGGCAAAAAAAAATGAAAATTTTGAATGGCATCAGAGAAAGTTAACCAACATATTATATAGAACTACATGTATTAGAATAATAAGTCTGACATTTTGACTGCTTGCTATGATGAGGAGTAATGGCAGGTGTTTTTGCATACATTACCTCATTTAATCCTCACAACAAGAAATGTAGATATGACAATCACCATTTTCATTTCAGAAATAGGGAAAACCCTCCTGTGAGTTAATTTTTTTCTGCAAGTGCAAATGTTTCCTTTTCTGAGCTTATGTTTTTCTAAAACACATGCAATCCTAAATAACCCTTAAAAGATCATGGTCTTTGGAAAAACTTCAGGAAGAGGTTTATCTTCCTGGATGCTATAACTGATGGAAAGGGATGGATGAGATGAAAGGGCAGCCTCTGGTTACAGATGCAGAGCTCGGGCAAAGAACAGATTTTTAAGGGCTCCTCACAGCTGTCTGGACCCACCTTTTCACTCTTTTTTTTTTTTGGCAATTCTGTCCCTGATTGGAAGTTTCTTTCTGACACCATTGCATACATACACAAATTGGTTAATATCTTTCTTCTTGGTTGCAGAACATCATCAGTAGTCTAACTGTTCTGAATATTTCCTGATATTCATCATCCTGAAGGTTTTCAGAAAATGGGGAAGAGGCTATCACTGACCCTGGAGAAGCCTATGTCACTGCCCGCTGCAGGTGGCAGAATGTCAATGAAATATCTCTTCCCTCGGCTCCCCAGAGCTCACAATACCCACTACTAAGCAGGCAACAGTGTCTACCCTCACTGAGCAGAGCACGGCCCTCCCAAGAGAAGTCACTAACAGGGCAGAGTTAGAGCTAGGGGAGTGTCCGGCCCCTAACCAATACCCTAGAGCACATTGCACCCAGAGTTGTCTCCCTCACCACTGACACCTTACATGGCCACAAATTTAGTGATACACTCATCACTCAAAATCTCAAGAAACTCAACTTTTAGAACCACTGCCAGTAGTAGTTAAAAAACACATGAAAAACTTCATTTCATTTCATTAAGCTGAGTCTCATATTTGCCTCCCCCCCAGAAGTATTAGTCCTGAAGTATGGGTAATCTATTTAGAAGGTAATCCCAGGAAATACAATTGACAGAGTGGAGAAAGTGAGATCAGAAAGGGGAAAAAGACAAGAAAAGTGCTTTAATAAGCAGATTTCCACTGTGGGCAACTGACCCATTTGGGCCCCCCTTGGAGACTGTGTAGAACACACTCAGAATTGTCCCTCTGAGTTGCGATGAAACAGAGATATTGATCCATTACTCCCTTGCCTCACTGGCTGAGAGTCTCCCCCAGAGCGTTTACTCCCCAGCATTTGTAGTCCTGTTATCCTGCTTGCCAGCCACTAGGAAAGGCCTTCATCCCTTCCAAGGCCAAATACCCCTTTTGACAGAGATATGCAGGAAGCCATCTGCAGGTACAAGAAGTGTCAGCAGGGGCCTCTGGGGTGGACAGAGTGTATATGGGCACTGAGAGCACCTGCTACAGATCTAGATAACTTCTGAACCATCAGCAAGAAATCAAATCCACCTTCGGGAGGTAAAGACTGCTATCAGGAGAGATCTTCAGAGGAGTAATAATAATAGCTGAAGTTTATTGAGTGCTTATTGTGTACCAGCTGCTGTTCTAAGCATTTTATATGCACTAACCCTTTTAGATATCAAACATCTGTATAAAATAGGCACCATTATTATATCCTTTTGACAGATAAGAAAATAGATGTGGCACAGACTGCAGGGCAATTCCACAGATATCTCTGAGTGGTGAACCTATCATTGAAATAAACAAATAGTCATCCAGGTGATAGACTTTTAAGAAGATAAGGTAGATTCATGTATATATATAAATATATATATGCAAATACATGTGGTTATGTTTGTTAACAGCAAAAATAGTTTCATAATTTATACATGAACCAATGAATAACCAATTAATTTTTGACCACCTTAAAGGCCCTAGCAGTTTAGGAGCACGAAGAGCATGTGCTGGAAATACTAAAGAAGGCTTTATGGAAAAGATGGGCCTGGAGCTGTGGTTGGAAGAAGCAGCATGAAATAAGTCCTAGAGGCAGGATGGAATAGGGCATAAAGGGGCCAGTTCATCTGATGTATTACTCGAGTTGTCAATAGTACTGTTCAAGTATTTCCAGCTCTCTTCTTTCCTGGCATATGGTAGAATTATATTTTCTTGCCTTCCTTTGAGGTTAGATGTAGCCATTTGACTTGACTTGGCCAATGAAATGTTAGTATAAGTTACTTGTATACTATTTGGTGAACACTGATAATTTCCACCACACCTGGTTCCAGAATACTGGCAAGTAGTGGGAAGTTGCAGTATGGAGAGCATAGGCACAGGTGAGGAAGGCTTTTGAGAGCCAAAATATGACCCATGAGGTATTGGGGAGCCACTGTAACCAAAGGAGCAAGGCAAGGACATGAGAAAGGCTGACTTTGGACTTTGGACTAGCAGTCTAATGCTAAACAGACAGGCATGCAGGGGACCAATGGAGGTGGGGTAGGGACTATGCTTATATTCAAGGAGGTTTGTTGGGAGGCTGTTGTATTAATACAGGCCTAATGTGATGAGGGCTTAGTACCCACTATTATCAGAAAAAGAAAGATGAGAAGTAAATCCTGTGACATCTCAAGGAAAAAGAAAGTATGGTGTATTCAGAACCCAGGCTTTGACATCAGACAGAAGATTCAAATCCCACCTCTGATACCTACTAGTTTTTTGATCTTGAGCAAAATACATAACTTCTCAGAGCCTCAGTGTTCTCATGTGCAAAATAGGAATCATGATATTACTTACCTGTACAGCTACTGAGGGTTGAGAGACTAGTGATTATGTTTGTAAATTGACAGTGGAAGTGTTAATGATGGTGGAGATGGTGGTGGTGATAGCAGTGTTGGTGAATCATAAAAAGACTGAAATTAAAGCTCTGGAAAATAAAATGTCTAGAATTAGGGGACAAGACAAAGAAGAGGCTCCCAATATGTAAAATGTAGAAGTTGTAGTCAGAAGATAGAAAGTAAACTATGAAATCCAGGATCCTAGGGAAAAAAATAGAAAAGTTTTAGTAAGAAGGCTTAAGCTCAAAGTGGACACAGAAGATATGAATGACATCATTAGGTCTGACAAGAATAAAGTGACTATGACCTGGTTAAGGAGCAAGTTAGTGGCAAGGGATTAAGAGGGACTAGACATCTGAGAGATGGGGCCCAGCTGGTCCGGACCTCCCTCATAAAGAGTTCGGCAGTGGAAGGAAGGAAGATAAACAGACCCCTATCAGTCAGAAATGCTGCAAGTAAAAAGTTTTTTTTTTTTAATGAAAAATGTAAGGAAAGAAGTCCATGGAGAGAAAGAGAAGTGAAATATTTGTAAAAATGCTTAGTATTCACAGAGTTGAAAGGATCAGCAATAAAGAGGCAAAATTAAGTAGCTAAAATTTAAATAAGCCTCTATTTAAATTATAGCTCCTTTCCTTTCTTTACAGGTCTTTACAGAGCATTTACGTTGAAGACCCCAATATTCTGATGTGGTTGAGCCATTTTTAATAGAATCTTTGCAAGCTGTTCCCCTATATCTCCTCCCTCCTGACTACCCAGGAAAAAGACTACATTTGCCAGCTAAGTGTGGCCATGTGACTAAGTTCTGGCCAATGGGACATAAATGGAAGTATGACATGTTGGCTTCCAGGAATCTTCCTTGAAAGATAGTCAATCCGTGCCTTTCATCTTTTCCTTTTAGTTACTTCTTCTATCCTATTGCCTAAATGTGAGTGTAATGGCTGCCACTTTGGATCATGAAGCTAAAGGCCCTATTCTTCAAAGGGAAGAGCATTGCGCTTGGATATTTCTAGATTCCTGAGGATTTCATGGAGTAGAGCAGTCATTCCAGCTCTGGATTGCAGCCAAAACCCAACTTCCCAGATACAGTTCCCAGGGAGAAGACAATTGGCCTAGATACCCACTAGGGTGGTCTCTGACACTCACTCAGAGAGCAGCCCTCTCTCTTGGGGTAGCCGTTTCACAAAGGGCTGTCCTCAGTCCTCCTAGGCAACCTTCTGTAAAAGGCAGAAGTGAGGTCCACTTTGCCCTCTGCATCCCCCTTGGGCTGGCGAAATCTTAGAAGGAAGGTGCCCTAGTGGTGCATCAGAGCAGCTTGTGAGACACTCGGCCTCAGTGTTGGCTGACTGGCTGGCTGGCTGGCAGGAAGACAGATTCTGATCTCAGTTGTGCATAGCTAACAAGCAGTGACTTCACACTGGTGAAGCAAGCCGATTTGAGTGCTTTCAAGGACAAAATGTGTCCTGCTATCTCGAGGTGAAAATCAGAACCAAGTAGCACCATCTCACTATTTCTAGAGGCAAAGGAAAAGCTTTTAGAATCTGGTTCCATCCTGTTCTGAAATGAAGTCCTCTCAGCCATACCAGTCCCATGCTTCATACAAGTGTCTATATCATTTCCCCCTTATGATTCATCCAGCATGTCTCACTTACTGCCTGGTTCTGTGGTCATCTTTTGAGTAGGTTTTCTATCTCCTCCCGCCACTCCCATGACCTTTTTATGAACTTGAAGGGAGCAGGGACCCTGACTTACTCACCTTTGTAACCATATTACATAGCAACATGCTGGCATGCAGCAAAGGCTCAAAAAAGTTTCAGATTAATCATTACTGCATACAATTTTGTGATTTTTGCTTAAAAATAAGAGGAAGGAGGTCCACATAAGTCATTTACACCAATTCCCTAATGTCAGGGCAGCGTAAAAGAGCTTCACCAAGTTAATTTTAAAGACCTGCCTCTCATAACCCCAAAAATTTCAGAGAGAACTTCCACCAGGCTCTTTGGTAAAAAATAGTGATATAGGTTTTCCAGTGACTAGCCTAAATTCCTCTCGTCGCAGTTTATAACCCCTCCATCTGCTCTTAATGTCAGTGTGACAGCCCAGCTGCTCACTGCCACCTACAACCTGGGCTGACATTCAGCTGAAATGCACTGCTACAACAGCTGTGCTAGTTGTTAAAATATTGAGATGCTTCCATACCATAGAGTAAATATCCACTGTCCCAGGCCCTATGAATGTCCCCATCTGCCACCCTGACCACCCTTGGCCACTCCCTTAGGACCCCTTGGGCTTTCTTTCACTCCAGAGCACTGAGGACCTCCAGAAGCCCAGATCTCAGGGACAGTTCTGAATGGTCAGTGCCCATATTTGAATCTCGCCCAGCCATGGCACCCTTATTCTTCTCTTCCCCAAGATATAAAACAGTGAGTCCAGCAGCCTGCCCCCTCCCTTCAGGTGTTCATGTCCAATGACAGCAGCCCCAAGCAGACGTGTATGTTCTGTGCCAACCATAGATTGGGGATAGGTGTTATAAGTTGTCCACATGAGAGGAGAGATGAAGTCACTCACCTGGGACAGTTGGGAACCAGATGCCCAGAGAGGAAATGGGAGGCTGGAGCCTGGTCTGTGAAGCCACCAAAAGCCAGGATGGGGCTGAGCTGGATTCAGCCAGAGCCAGACCTAAGTGTAAGCCCAGGAGTGACCAGGTTCTGGGGCAAGTATGAGGTCAAAGCCAGCCAGACAAGAGGCAGGCTTATCTGGGCTACCCATCCCTCTCTAGAGTCCGTAAATGCCCAAGAAATGAGAGGGTAGCATATCTTTCAGAAGGCAACCAAAAACCCATGAGAAGTCTCAGAGGAGACTCAAGGTGACCCTGAAGTGGTTTCTGTAAGGATGATGGGTGGCTAGAAGCAGAAATGAAAGAATAGGTATAAAGGGAGCTTTTGAAATGTGGCTCTTGCACCCTCTCATCCTCCCGAGGCCTTGGGACTATCATTTCCTGCCCCTTCGTGATAGAAATTGGTGGCAGCAAGCAACGTTGCCATTGCTGAGGTCATCAAGCAACACAAGCCTGCTGGTGGAGGAGATGATAAAAAGAGGCACTGGGCAGAACAATAGCTCAGGGAACCCTCCTTCTCCTTTCCCTCCAGACTCCAGAGTCATGAACCCAGCAAGCCTGCCCCATACTCTGCTGCAGATGCCTACGAGTTGAAGGGGAAATCTTCATCCATAGGATTTGCCTGGTGACACTGTCACAACTGGAGTGACCAACACTGGTACTGTAGGGCCATAGCCTGGGACTGCTACTGCCTGGGGCCCAACATCAGCCCTACCTCATGGCACAGACAATGATAAGGCCAGACAATGATACCCTTGAGGGGAACGCCTACTGCAAAGGCCAGACAGCAAACAACGTCAGAACCAGCTACATTGGATGTATGTGAGGCTCAAGCATTTAAAATAAATGTGAGGAATATACTCAAGGAGAGAACGGGAGATTTCTATGGTCCTGTGTCAAACAAGGACATAGAAAAATACCAAGTACAAATGAAGGGAAAGAAAAGAAGAGATGAAAAAAAGAGCACCCTTGTTGGGATGAATTCTAAGATGGGTACAATTAGAGACCAAACTAGTGAGCCGGTTCTTCTGATGCTGTCTATGTCCCACCAATATCCCTCAGGTCCCTCTATCATTTTTGTGTATGCTGTGTCTCTTGGTAGGAGGACTGTCCTCAGGCTGCCAAACTCACTTTGCCCATGCACATAGCAAGTTAGAAGTACCTGGTATTTTAAATTCAACCCTTAACCAATGATAGGAGGGAGAGATAGTAAACATTCTCTCCCCCTTGTCCCAGATCAGGGCCAACTCTGAGGTGTGACCTGCCCTGTATTTCAAAAGTACCCTTAATGGGACTGAGCTCAAATATCCTCCTTGAGACTTGCCATGATAGCACACCTTGGGAGGCCCCATTCCCCTACCATCTCAGTTCTCCATTCCCCTCTACTTTTTTTCCCTGAAAGAGGGTCCTAATGGATCACCTTCATATATATCCTTGACTCAAAGTTTTGCTTCTGGCATATCCAGTCTAAGATGTAGGGAAACCCTTCTCTGTGAACAACACCACCATCTCCCACTGCCCAAGCCAAAACCCTTGCAAGCAACCTGGACCCATTGTCTCCCTAACTCCCGCATCCAATCTACCAAAGTTCCTTGGCTCTAGCCCCTCAATGTCTCTGGAATCTTCTCTCACATAGTCACATCCTACATAGACTACTGAAACAGCTCCTTATGGGCCCCATCCCATCCTGTGTTGGCCCCTCCAATTCTTTCTCTAGGACAACCTGAATGGTCCCACCGCACTGGAGCTCAAAGGTGCTCCCTGTTGCCCTCAAGCTAAAATCCAGTCTTACACGTGCTTTCAGGGCCCCTCCTGCTTCGGCCCCTCACACTCATCCAGCCTCATCTCTTCCCACCTACCACTGAACTCAACATTTCCAGGTCTTCACATACATTCTTTTCTCTGTCTCCAATAGTTGTCCTTTCCCCTGCAGCCAACTCTGAGCTTGCTATCCTTCAGCTCTTTGTCTAAATGCCTCCAGCTCTGGAAACCTTCTCTCTCTCTCTCTACCCAGACCAGCTGCCCTGTCACATGCCCCTTAACACTCTGGAATGAACACTCCAGGTGTTAGCTGCCTTTTTTCCAAAAGCAGCCCCTCTCCTCATCTCGTTGTTTCCAAGGCCAGCACCATGTTAGTAATTTGTAACCCTCCTGCGCCTTCACTGAGTTGATTGGTCCAGAGCTGTACACCTTGACCAAGAAAAATCAATGAGAACTTTCCCCCAGAAGTTTTAGGCCTGGAATGGAGAAAAGTGAGTGAATCTCTGACTAGGTGGCTAAAGCCAAGATATATAATGTTCCAAAGCATCAGACATTATAGTCTCTGTCACAGGAAGAAAACTAGTCTGAATAAGAGAGAATAGAAATATTAACGAGAAGAGAGGAGATGGAGAGAAGATGATCTTGGGTTCCTAGTGTCCTGAGCCCAGACATATTGCTGCCTTGAGTTCTATGAGATGCCCACTTCCTTATCAATGATGACAGAACTTTAACTCCATTTTCCCTTAAGCTAGTTTAAACTGAGTTTTGTTCCTTGCCACAAGAGAGACTTAGCTACTAAGCAAACATCAGGCTTTATTTAGTCGGCTTTCTTCAAGTCAGCAAGCTCTTGTCCCTGTCTTCTTCCCTGTGGAATTGGGACACCAAGCACAGTGCTTGGCACATGATAGGTGCTCAGCACTCATGTGGGCAATGGTGGTGATGGTGACAGCAAGTGTAGGGGCTGCTCATTGCTGCAGAACAGGCACAGGCATAGATGGGTTATTTCATCTCTCTAGTGGCTACCCATCTTGCAGCTCCTGCCTCCCTTCTTGTGTACTGCAGGCAGGCAGAAGGGGAGGGGAAGGCATAGGCACTGTTACTCAGTCGGATTCGGTGCTTTAGGAGCCCAAAAGGGCATCAGACAGTTTGAGTGACACTTTTAAGTAGCTTTGGGCCTGGCACAGGGACACTTTGAGATATGCCCCTGCAGGGGTGTGACTGACCCCCACCATAGGCTCAGGAGTGGGTATGCTATTATTCAAGGGCTCTTTCATTTCCAGAGCCTGATGATGAGGATGTACCACACAAACACCCATTACCACATAGCTCTGGGCGCTTCCCAAGAAATGGGATCCTGTTCCTGTAGGACACCACACTGATATTTGAAGAGCCCAGGAACACATCCCAATTCGATTCAATCCACAAATGTGTCTGGAAAAATGCATGTGGCATCCTTTAGAAATGTCATACCCTGGCTATAGCGAGGGTAGGGAATGTTCTGTCACTCTTTAGGGACAACACAGCCCAGGAGGGGAAATATCAGCCTTTTTGCCATTGGAGAGCAGGTGTTTCCAAAACAGATCCACAAAGGGTAAACCGGGTTAGGTACCAAGGTTTAAATTAGGCATAATTACTCAGCCCCACAGTTGTAGGCCCCTCTTTTTTTTTTAGATCTGTGAAGGCTTCTGTCTAAGCTTCTGGAAGCCAGGAAGGCCTGTGATTTTCTCTCTTTGTTTTCCTCTCATTTTTTATGTCATTATTACACATGCAATGATATTTTATGCTAATTTCTAAATAAAAATTATCATATTGTCATAGGACTTCTTTTTATTTATACAGTGCAGAATCTCTACCCATCTCGGCCTCCACCACCATGCCTACCCAAGGCTCCCTCGCTCCCACACTATTTGTTTCTTGTTTCTCTTTCCAGATTTATTTGATGCAAATACAAGAAAATACAAATAGATATATTCTTATTTCTCTCCCTTTTTACATAAAAAGTAGCATGCTATATATACACACTATCCTTCACCTGACCTTTTCATTTAATCTGCTTTCAGGATTTGTCCAATCATACACAGAGGGATTCTTCAACCTTTATTCAACTACAGATTGTTCCAACATGTAGATGCCATAGTTTATGTAGTCCATCCCCTACAGATGGCCATTTTGATTGTTTCTACCACAAGAAATACTGCAGTAAGTAACCATGGACAAATGTCACTACACACACGTGGAGGACTGATTGCATTGATGGCCCCGAGCCTTTACCTCTTCCTGTATCCCTGACCTTTGACCCTTAACTTTGCTGCTCTGTTACTTAAGAGGCATAGTGTGTTTCCTTGACCCTTAAATCTGGACTTCACCATGTAACTTCCTTAGCAGATTTGATGCAAACAGAATTTTTAAAAAGTGCTTGAGGTTTCAATTTTGTCTTTTGTTTCCCTGCAATTACCATGAAACATGCCCAGGCCAGTCTGAGAACAAGCTCAGGCTAGCCTGCTGGGGGATGAGAGCGTGCATGGAACAGAGCCAAGTTGTCCAGCTGAGGCTGTCCTAGACAAGTCAGGCCCTAACCAATCTGCTAGCTGACCACAACGGATACATGAGTGAACTTAGCCAGGATTATCTGAATCTAACTCAAATCAGCAGAGCCACCCAACCAACGAGCTAGTGAGAAGTAATAAAGGTGGTTTTAAGGCTCTACAATTTGGGATGATTTGTTATGCAGCACTAGTTAACTGAAACAACATACAAAGTATATGCAAGTAAATAAATTCCTGAAGTGGAATTACTTGATTAAAGAGTTTGTGCATTTGAAATTTTGATAAATACTGCCAATTTATCCTCATAAAAATTGAACTAATTTATAGTCCCGTAAGCTATGTATGAGAACACTTGGTAGACAGCCTCACCATCATAATATGTTATCAGTTTTTCAGATTTTTGTCAGTCTGTTAGGAGGAAAAGAATATCTCAGTGTAGTTTGATTTGCATTTTCTTATTATGAGTGAGAGTGAGCAACACTTCATATGCTTAAAAACCATTTGTATCTCCTTTTCAGTAAACTGTGTGTTCATATCTTTTGCATATTTCTCCTATTGGATCACTGATATTTTTCTTATTGATTTCTAGGAACTCTTTATATGTTGATGAGATTAGCCTTTGCCTGTGATCACTCTTCCTTGAAACTATACACTCCAGATGAGAAGCCTAATGTCAAAGAGGAAAAACATAGATAGCAGAGGTTTAGCAGAATGTAACTTTTCCTCAAACAATCAGCAACTATGTATTGAGCACTCTCTTGTTCAGGGCTCTGGGTTAGGCATCCCGGCATAGTCATAAAAAATATGACATGGTACTCAAGGAATGTTCTACATATGACTGTAGTTAAATGGCAACATATATCTACCCATAGTCCCTTCCTGAGGGGTGGGGTAGGGAACCATATATATTCCTCAAGGCCCGACCTTTCTGGCCACTGCTAATTGGCCAGGGCAATATGCCTGATCTAGGGCAAAACCAATCCATAACCTGCACTAAATCAATTAGATTCTCTCTTGAGAATCTGAACTCAGAGACATAAAATCAGTCAGAGAATGATGAGCCCTGGAGCTGTCAGACCACTTTGCAGAGTTGGAGCTGCCATTTGGGGCAGCCATACAGAGCCATATGCAATCAGACAAATGAACCAAGGAAGAGCCAAAATGCAGACAGAACACAGCAGTCATCCAGAGACACACGGGATGGAGCAGGCAGAGGCCCCAGGCTGAAGGACAGACTTCCGCCTCATTTCCACCTCTCCAAAGCTCAACTCTTGTCTACATGGCCCCCAACAGTTTTCCTGTAGTTGAGTTCTATAAGAGACCTCTATATCCTGTTACTAAACCTCTTATTTCCTTGAAATAATTTAAGTAGTGTTCTTACTCTTGGTTTCAAGAGTGTTCTAAGACAAGAAATTGTCATATTGGCTGAAAAAAAATAAAGTACTTTATCTCATATGGCATATTTCTGCTCTAAAAAGTTTCATGGTTGCCATCACTTCTTATTTTATAGCTGGAGAAAGTAAAACTGGAGAACCTGGAGACTTGGCCAAGATCACTCTGACCACAAAGGGCAATGCCCAGCCCTGGGCAGGAGGTGTCTATTGCCAAGTGGGCCTTACTCTGCACCTCACTTTGCTGCCTCCAGGCCGAAGCATTACGTAAGCACGTGCTAAATCATGGGACTTAGGCTCTAAGTACTGAATAGTTTCCGGGAGAGAATGATCAATAAGAGCTAGCATGGTCAGGGAGACTGGCCAGGTCCCAGACGACCTCTCTGGTTCCCACCTGCACCCCCCACACTTGGGGACACTTCCCACAGTGCTTATTTATGTGTATGGCACCCTTCCTGGGAGGAAGGCTGGTTCGTTAAAGGAAAATCAGAGTATTGGTCCCCCAAAGAGATATGCTTGTCCAACAGAGTTGCTCAGGTGGCCTCTAGAGAGGATCGGCCACCTCTGCAGGGAGACATGTAGCCATGCATTGCACGCAGAGACTACTCTTCCCACCTACCTGTCATCCCTGGCAGTATTTTACATCAGAAATTGGAAAGAGGGATGCTGAGCCAAGTGACCAGCCACTGTGCCCTCTCATCCAGGACCCTTTCCCTCCCAGCAATCAGCAGAAGAGCCCAGAGGCCTCAAATTTCCCTCCCAGGTTAAATCCAGAAGTTCAGGTGGTGTGGGCTAAGCAAGGGAGTGGGAGTGGAGAGGTCACAGAGGCTGAGACAGCCTCCCGCATGTAAGACTCTACTCCACACATATACTCCCTCCACCCCTTACACCCCCTAGAAGAACTTGCAGACCTCCCCTGTGGGGGTAAATGGGTCCCGGAAAGGAATTCACTTTATCCCTTTTGTCCACAGCCACATCAAAGAAAAGAATTAGCTTTCCCAATCTTTCCTAAGCACCCACTATGTACAAGACATCCTGCAGAGCACTGATGTGGGTTCTGGAGACTTCTGGGTACATTTTCTGAAGAGGAGAGGGGACAGGGCTGGGGCCTAAGGGGAGGGGGAGCAGTAAATTAACCTCCTGCCAAGTAGGACAGAAATCGAATTTCTTCCCCTCCCTTCTCATGCCTCCCTTGACACCTTCCTTGACAACTCACTTTTTATCTCTCTCCAATTACAGTTTTAGACGTTTAGGATGTTGCTGTTTTAGTTTTAAAATTTGTTAGGCTCAATTTATGCCACTTAGTAAAACCTCTTTTCTAAATGAAGCCAAATTAAAACTAAAACAGTACAAGCAATAAAATGTGGGCATTTCATTTTGGGTTAGGTTGGCTTTTTGATTGTTTGTGTAAATGAAGCCGAAAGGAGAATTATGAAGCCTGTCTCAGGGCTAGGTAAAGGGAGCAATTCCATTGGATCAACTGTAGGTCTGTAGCTGGCTCAGGCCAGCCTGGCCTCTTGCCCTCAGGTCTGCCAGAGAAGGTTCTTGTGCAGTTGGGTGCCTTAAAACAGGTCGCTATCCTTTGGCAATGCCCTCCCCTCTCTGATTCCTCAGGCTGATGGGAGGAGCCACTTCCTGCTGGCCAACTGTACCTTGGCAGGCTTCGTATAAGCCAGTGGAGGTGACCCACTACACAGTGTACAATAAAGAGATGGCGAATTGAACTGAACTGACTAACAGTCTGGAAACATCTCTTCTCACATTCTTGCTTGATAATACGCCCCTAATTTCAATGGCCAGGGTGAAGGTGGGGCCCAAGTAAATGGAGAGGAGGGAGGGGGAGGACAGGGAGGAGGGGAGAAGGAGGAGATCCTGAGCTACTAATTAGGCATCTGGTATTAGAGGAGGTGGCTGCCAAACAGGTCAGAGAAATTCCTAGCTGATGAGCCAAGGATCTGAGCCACTAGCTGGGCCTCCCTGGGGCCCTCAGGAGGTGACATCTGGGGTTCCCAGGTTGGCCCCAGCTGTACCAGGGGAAGAGTGCAGAGAATACCATGAAAACTGAGAGCCCAAGAGGGGAGGCTAAGGCAGCAACAATGGCCACAGCGATGAGACAGCGACTAAGGGCCAGTGTGCAGCTTGCCAAGCAATTTGGCTTGTCCCCATGCCAACAATAAAGGCCCAGTGTCTGGAAGGAGATGGGTTTTTTTGTGTGCAGAGGGGACACCTTATGACTGACCCTGGCGGAGAGCCACAATCATCAGGAACATGCTGGAGAGGAGAGCAGACATGAGGGGGCAGAGGAGTCCGTTACAAGAGCAGGGCTAGACTCAGGGTTGCGGGTGTCTGGGGAAGAAGAGTAGAGGGAAGGATGAAATGGAGTAGAATAACTCATGTTGAGGGCCAAGGTTTGTGGGGAGGGGCTGCCCTAATGAAGAAGTCTATTACATTTGGGTTAATCTCTCAAAGCAAATAGAAGTAAAGTACAATCAGTGGAGGAAACTTCTGCAACAATTTAAATGAAACTGGACAAAATCAGCAGAGATTGTATCTGGAGTCCCGCTGGTCCCCAGGATAGCCCAAAGCCTTAGGTTACCCACTGTTGCAGGCTGGTTTCCCCAGAAGCAGAAGCTGTGATAGTGTTTGGGGGAGGGATAAGATGTTTGGGAGGGATTAATCACTCTGAAAGTAAGCAGGGGAGAGCAAGACTGGGCAGACAGGGGAGTCAACTTGAAATGCAAGCCTGACAGAGTCTTGACTAACCTGAAAGAGAAAGCTTGGGAGTAAGGAGTGCCCAGTACTGTGTTCTGTCTATAATCAAAATGGTAGGGCCTTTATAAGGACCCCCACTTCAGCTTGGCCACCAGATATGGGCTGCCCAGAAAAGCATGGCCTTGGGCTCTTAGCAGCTGAGGCCCACCCTGAAGGGGCTGACAGCTGGAGGCTGTCTGTGGACTACACAGCCCACAGCTGGGCAGCGAGTCCTCCCTCGAAAGGAGATCTGGGTGGCACTCCTCCATGTCTGCCATATCTTCTCCCCTTTCTTAATTTCTAAGCTCCTAGTACATCTGGACAGATAAATCTTTCCTTTCTTCTGGGCCTGGTTGCCCCCTCTGTTCTTCCAGAGGCTGATGATTGCCTGGAACCCAGTCTGACTAAGCCCAGCCCAGTGCTTTTGATTGGCTCAATTCTTCCAGGCCCTGGACAAGAATTCCACTCATTTCTCCATCATGATTTCCTCCCACGCTCAGGTGCTACATCCTGGTAACCAGTAGCCATCACAGCTTGCAATTGCAGGGGACCTAATGTTCATGGCTTGTTTGGGGTTTAGCATTGGTTTTGCAGTGCTGGTCATTAGGCTCCATTGTGCCACCCACCAGGGCACTGGCCTGCCCAGGACAAGCCTGAGATGAACTCAACCTCGGTTAAATTGAACAAACCAATCAGGACCACAAAACATCTACTGCTAGACCCATCAACTGTGGCAAACATGGTCCCCACCAGCTTCCAGCTCAGACCCCCTTCCTTCCATGACTTGCCAGTAAGCAGCTGTCACTCAGCCATGTAGCTTTGCCTCTGAAGATTCTGGACCTCCAGCTCCACTTAGGATCCTAGCTATTAGAATAACTGGCACATTCTCTGGATACCCAGCAGCTTCTTGACTTGCCTAGGCTTTTCAGAAGCACAATTTCTCTCTCTCTGGACTAATTTTAAGGGTCCTGAAGAGAAACAACAGATCTGGGGACACATGGCGACAAAGCAAAACACCCTGGGCAAACCCCAGCCCTGATTTCCCTTCCTAACTTCTTTCCTAACCTCCCTGTTTCGTATCCTTTGAAGCTCAGCTAGGGTGGCACAAATTAGGGCACAAAAAGAGCAGTATCAGGGGCTGACAAGTGAAACTAGGAGCAGCTTCTGGCTTACACGGCAGCGGGAAAGGAATGCCTGGAGCACTGCTCTAATATGAACTGGGGGAGAAAGAAGGGGAGACTGTGGCACATATGTATGCACATAAACAGAACCAGCTCATCCAATCAGTACTATTCTGCCCATTTTGCTGGGCTCACCCTGTGGTCCCATGCTCCTGCCAGGAGGATTGTCTTAGATGGAGGTGCTCAGCCCATTCTTACTTATAACTTGGGTCAGCAAGAAGCTGTGGGCTTCTGGGGGTGGAACTTTGGAAGAAGCCTCTTAAAGGCCTACTTAACCCCATTACATACGTTCCTAATATACTTTTCACTGTCAGCAAATAGTACAAATTTGAATTTTACTCACTGATCAAATATTTACCCTGTGAGCTGACAGTCTAGCTGAACTGAGACTTCTACAATTCTCCACATTTGTATTAGATGAATTAGCATTTTATTCTAGGCCTGCTAGTTTAGGAGTCAAAGGTGAGATAAGAAAGACCAGAGGTAGATGCCTAAGCAATTCTCCACGAAGAATGGGTTCGGTTTAGTCTTATGTCTTAGTGTAAGTGACGGGTCTTCTAAACAACCCAACAGCATTTAAAAACATAATTTTGAAAGATACGGAAGATAGTCATTTCTAAAGAACAACAATTTTCTGTATTTCTCATCTACATGACATAACATCCTATCTCTAAAATCTGTTATCCAGAAAAGTGGGCTAAATGTTCATCTCATGATTTATTTGCCATACAAATTAGACAAACCAGGTCATCTCTCAGAGCCTCAGTTTCCTTATCAGCATAGTGATACAAGAACATTACCCCCATCAGAGGTTGTTGCACAAGTCAAAAGAAATATTGAAAGTAACAACATTATAAAATGTAAGGCACTAAATAAAGAGTTGGATAAGACCAGAAACCAGAGCTGTTTTTAAATATAGCCCCCAAATTCTCTGATACTCATCCCATCAAGAATTCCTATTGAATCTGAGTGGGCTTGTGACTGCTTCATTCGATAGAGTATGGCACATGTGACACTATGTGGCTTCTGAGGCCAGGTCAGAAAAGGTCACATATCTTCCAACTGGGTCTCTTGAGATAGTTATTGTGGGGAAAGCTGATTACCACGTAAGAAGTCCAACCACCCTAAAACTCCCCTGCTGGGGAGACCTGTAGAGATGCTCCAGGGTACAGCTCATCCTGTGAGGAACCAGGAATGTGAGAGAAACATCTAGACCCAGTGACCCCATCACTGGGTGGTCTCAGTAGATGCCACAAGGAGCACAAGAATCATCCAACTGAGCCCTGCCCATGGATCTGTGGGCATAACAAAATGCTTGTTATTTTACACTGTTAAGTTCCAATATCTGCCAAGAAATAAAATCCCCCATCTCTGATTTTGTTTCTTCATCCCTATTTGATTCTAAGAGACAGAGTGAAGTGGAATTTCTCATGACCCAACTTTGCGGACATGGAACCACAACATGTCCAGTCATCCATGGAACAATGGAAGGCTTGAACCAGTTCTGTTGCCCAGGTCCCCACTTTTCCCACAGGACAGAGCTGCCCGGACCTCAAAAGAAAAAGCTATCCTCATGAGTTCTGACCTCGTGTAAAAGAATTACTAGGAAACTCCTAATTGCCAAGCAATAAAGTAAATGGGTGCCACAGAAAACCGCAAACAACCCATCATCCACAATTAATTTCCTCTTGGCTTGGGAATGCTGGGGGTTTTGTTGTTAAAGCAGGTTGTTCTTCCCACTTAAGCACTTAAATTTGGGCTCCTTCTAAAATGCGAAAAAAAAAGGAAAAGAAAAAAAAAGACAAAAAGTGCTGGCCTTCCCAGAACCTACACTGCCTGGAAGGAACTTGGTGTGGCCCAGAAGGACGTGATACGCGTGCCGGCAGTGGCCTGCAAGAGATCTTAAAAATACCCTGCTTCAGAGAATCTGGAAAGTGAGCAATCCACACCTGGAAAACAGGTTGCTGGCTGTACAGAGGTTTCCAAGTCTGGATCCCGTTTACACTTGCCGAAGCGCAGCCTTCTAATTCCAGCCGCTCATGAAAAGGCACGTAGGTCTTCCGTGACGTCAAATAGCTCTTTCAACTGAGCATAATTTCTTTCAATGATGAGCTTGGAGGGGTTTCAGCGACAGTGGGGTTTTTTTTTTAATGAATCATAAACATGCAGATCAGATTTAGTGTTATGACTGTGGTGCACAGAGCGTCACTGTTAATTCTTGCTAAGCGCTGACAGCAGGATCAACCCCCAAACAGCACAGGCAAATACACCATCCCAGCCCCGGGGGCTTAGAGACTGCATAATTACAGACAACGCACAGTAGTCATTATCATCACCGGAACATTTCAGCCCAGGCAGGCACCCCCATCGGAGAGCCTCTTGGTGAGCCTGCCAGCTCAGGTTCCCTCAGCCAGCGAGGAGTTTACTCCCGATCTCTAGACCAGGACTTGGATAGAGACTACCAAAAGCAGGGTGGGGTGGACAGAGCTGGAGTGCCCACTCCCAAGTCCTGAAGGCTATACTCCGTGGCAACTGAAACTTGCTCTGAAATGCTGCTGAGTATGAGCTGGAAGGGAAGGGGTGCAGGGCTGTGCAGAATGCATGCCAGATTTTGCTAAATGCTGAACAGCTGAACAAGTCCCCAGGGCTGAGGAAAGAGCGTTCTCTTTCCCTGTGAGCCACTCGCTTGTTTGCTCAGTGTCTCTTATCAAAGGCCAGGGTTAGGGGCTGGAAGTCAGAGTGCTCATCTGGGGTGCCTTGTCACTGTTTATGCCCAGGATGGCCCCTAGGTTGGATAAGGGGGAGACAGCAGGAGTCACCACCACTGGTCAGTTTTCATAGTATTCAGCAAGGGCATCATAAGACCTGCATTTAGAGTTTCTACTCCATTTTTCCTCCAAAAGGTTTAAAGAGAAAGCTAAACTCCTGGGGTCTGCTGAACTGCTGGGTTCTCCTTGCTCCCACTCTGTCAACCTATAACTATTTAATGAGCCTCGGCCACAAGCATGTGATAGTGTCGGAGCTAAAAAGGTGAGAAGGCTCAAGTCCTGTAGGAAGGAAAGGTGATTTTAGATCTTTCAATTCAATATTCTGGTGCCAGAGTGCCAGTAATCCCCCGTTCTTATCCATCATTCCAGAACACCTGCTCTGTGTGCCATGCTTCAGGGTCTCACTTGGTCCTCAAGAACATCATGAGGTGGGTATTAGACCACCCACTCGACAGATGGGGAAACTGAGAGACTCCAAAAATCTGCTCAAAGGCATATAGCTGATGAGGCTCCTGAATGTGAATGGAGTGCTGTTTTCTTTGAAACTGAATACAGACCCTGTAGATCAGTGGTCCTCACCTTGGTCCACACACTAGAATCCCTGGAGAACTTTCAGAAACCCCCAGGCTCAGGCTATACTCCAGACAAAAGTCTGAATTTCTTCAGCTGGGTTGGAGACGTCAGTACTTTTTAAGCCCCCAAAGTGATTCCAACAAGTGGTCAAGGTTAAGAACCAGTACTTGTACCACCGTAATCATCTTTCTTTCCCTTTTTTCCTTCCTTCCTTCCCACAATATGCATGAATGCCTATTAAATGTCAGGTTAGGGCTTCATATCCTCCGAAGCAGTGGTGTGTGTGTGTGTGTGTGTGTGTGTGTGTGTGTGTGTGTGTGTGTGTGTGTGTCTGTGTCTGTGTCCGTGTATCCCCTAGACAGTCACCGAAAGTGACAAAGGGAAGCCCTGACAGGACTGAGCCCACAAGAGTGGCCAGAGTAGAGGCAGAAATTGGGATGCAGTTTAGAAAGCAGTTTTTTAGTTCTGCTTAGAGACTCCAGCAAAGGGTGGAGTTTGGTGCTGACCACTCCGGACTCAGAAATTTTACTCCTAAAGTAGCTTCCATACATCCAAGAGGAGAAAGGTACACATCAATGAAGGCCTAAGCACAGCACCAGGCCTGCAGGGTCACCCATAACCAAGTGGGGAGCTCTTGGGTGACTCCTGCTGTACCCATCGAGCTGCTCTGGGAGGCCAAAGGGTCCCCTTCTCCACTGTCAGGAAAAGAGGGCGAGTGGTAATACCCCGATTCCTACTGTATAACCCTCCCTCTAGAAGCCAGAGAACAGAGCTGCAAATCAACTTTTTCAAACTAAAAGATGCTGATAGGTATGCTTCTTGCATTTTGCATTCAAAGGAATGCCAGGCTTCCTATGTCAAGTGAGATATAGTGAACTTTCTTGGCCAGTGGCAGAATTTTTTTTATCTTTAAGACATAATGTATAGGACAAACACTAATCCCTCACTTAACCAGCATCAGGGAAGAATGAGTTGTTTTAAAGAAATGAATTTGCAGGCTAGGAAAGTTCACCCCCTATAAACTCCAAAACTTCAAAACAAAAGTGTACTTACTTTTAAATAAACCATGTCTAAATTGCATTACACATTTCCCTATTTCCTCTGACAGCATTGACACAGTTGAAGTGGTCTTGGTGGCCCACTCACTCGGAACGTGGACAACTGTATCATTCTGAAAGACAAAGCAGCCTTCTGCGTCAATTTGCTCCTTCAATAGATGGCCCCACTCTGCTATCCTCCTTGAGCACTTGTTTCTGGTTTGTTCTCCTCTCTTCTTGTGCTCAGATATAGACAATAACCCCTTCCTGCTGCTTTTGGTATCCCAGGGGCCTCTCAGTCTCTGCCCACACTGGAACTCAAACTTTTCCTCCAGCTTACTCCTCCTTCTCTGTGTTCCTGACCCCAGCTAATGTCACCTATGTTCACCTAGTCATCGAAGTCAAAACAAAACAAAAATGAAAGCAGAAGTTGGAAGGTATTTCAAAATCAACTGGCTTGTTAGAATAATTTGTGAGGTAAGAGCAAAGAGGCTCTGATGAAAAAGGATCTGAACACTTCTATGGTGAATAGTTAAACAACTTTAGCGCAGGGAATTTCTAACATATTTTTGGCTCTGCTGGATTATTCCAGATACTTGAGGTTGCTAAGTCACATAACTACTGGATAAGCAAGGTGCCATGGCTCATAGTATTTTGTTTCCTTTTAGTTAAGGCATCAATTTGGTATTATTCTAGAAACAAGCTAGAGTTCAGGGGCTTGATAGGAGTACGTCTGTTGTCTTCTCAATTCTCCCATTATGCAATTTTCCAAATGACAGTGGCTCCAAGTCAGAAAGGGGCAGCTGCTAGACCAGGACCAATGTGAAATAAGGGTTAGCCCTCCTCCTTTACCCTTCTTCCTTTCTTTTTTTCCTCTAAGAGAGTGTACCCCCACCTCACCCTGCCCACAGGCCCCACCTGCCTCACACACCAGCCAAAAACCAAGGCAGGGGGAACACTGCCCTAGAATGAGAGAATGGCCCAGAAAATATGGCTTGCTGCAGTCACAGAGAGGAGTGAATCTCTCAGACAGGAGCAGATCACCGCATTCGGGAGCTGAGTCAGAAACAAGATTTGGTCAGTGCACCTGAAGCATACCAGGGCAGCCAGGCCTGATTAGTAGTTGCCAAACTCAAAAGATCGATGCGTAAGTTGGATACCAACACAGCCTTTGGCCATGGGCATATTCCCTTCTCAGGGCAAGAAAACCTGTGCCCACCTCTAAACCATCCTCTTTGAGGCTCCTGGGAAATGGATTCAGAGAGCAGCAGGTGTGTCATGGAAAGAAGAACCAGAAGTCACAGTCAGTGCCTTCACCCAGGCAGCACTGGGTGATGATCGCTTTACACCTCTTGACTCCAGGCTGACCTTTCCCTGCCTTTAACACAATCTATAAAACTGATTACAATGTGATGGGCTAAAGCTTTCTTTCATGGCCCAAGATGGTAGCCCTACATCGTGGATGGGCCAGGCTGTCTTAGCTGTCCACAGGTCTACCCCTAGATGAGGTGAAGGGGAAAGTGTTGGGAAGAGTGAGAAGGGTGGACTGGCCTGCAGAGGGGTTCTCGTTTTCCCATCTCTCTAAACCAGCTCCAAGTGCCACTTGTAAAATCAGCCCTTCCAGCCTTCCCCACCAGCTTCCAGGAGCCCAGTGGCCAAGCATCAAACTGATTTAAGATTCTGGATTCTCAGAAAAAGCCTGAAAGGAGATGGGAGCAGAGATGGCGCAGTGTTCTCCACTGGACACACACCCTGCTTCTCCTGAGCACTAGATCTGTACTCCTGCCCAGGCCTGCCCAGTTACCCCTTGCCCTGCCCCGTCACTCACCGTGGGAGCCACCGGGAGACCAGCCTGGCAGAACAGCTCTCCCACAGCCTCCTTGTCGACCTCCCGGGCAGCTTTTCCGAGCTGTCTCTTTGGCTAACACAGGAGCTTTGGAATGAGAAAGGGAGAGAAAGACATGAGTGGTGGGGGTGGGGGACCTCTCTCTGAGCTTATTAAAAATCTTTTGTGTGCCATAGAATAAGTCCAGTCTTGTTCGTCTTCCTCCCCCAGCACTTAACTTTTTCAGGCCTGATGAGCATAAATGCTTCAGTTAGTCCATGAAACCAAAGACCCTTCTTGGCCTTCAACTATGTCTGGCTTTCCTTTATGTGGCCATCATAATTAGGCGGTGGCCCGACCCCATGGCTGAGGTGGCTGCTCTGGCTCTCCATAGCCCTGTCGCATCTCTGAGGACGCACGCTCTGTGCTAGGCTGGCAGAACAGTCTGGAAGAAAAGCCCGTTGTCAAACAAATCATCATTCTGGGAACACAAAGCCACGGGGACTCTGGGGGTGCTGCTGACACTCGGGGCGGGGGCCGCCAGCATCAGAGAGTCGTGTCTTCTGTGTGGCGCTGAAGCTCCAAGTTTGGAGACAGAAAGCTGGCTTGTGGCCAACAGCAGCGGCGGCAGCCACCTTATCTAAATAAAGGGAGAGGGCGCAGAGTGCAGTGTTATCACAGGCACACAACAGGCTCCGCGAGGGGAAGGGGTGGGTGGATGCTGCGTGGGTGGTTTCATGTTGTGATGTTTTTTTCTTTTGTGGTGGTTGTTTTCTTTTTTATCTATTCAGTTTTGTAGTAGTCAACAGCCCGGCACTTGGCAAAACCTGGCAGCAATACCCACCCAGCCCTTTCCAGTCCAAACAGCTCCTGTCAACTTTTACAACCCCGTGCTAAAACTCCAGGCACGTCTCTTATTGCCAGCACCAGGTTATTTATTTGCCCTGCCTGTCTGGCCTCAGATTTTTTCACGTATATGTTACCCTGCAGTTGCTTCAACTTCCCTCCGGTCCTTAAAATACCAGGAAATGCCCAGTCCAATGGAGCGCTAGGAGGTGTTCTAGTATTTCATGTTTTTAGGGTTCTGCATTGGTTCGTGTCATTTCATCTCTGTTCAGCTTTTGACCTGAAGGAAGAGGAAGCCGTCTCCATTGTGAAAAGTGCTCTCTTTCACTGGAAACCATTGTTATTAATAATAACCTCACCAGGCGTACTATCAAAGGGTCTGCCATATCTGCCATATGTTCCCTGCCCACCAGGGTTTGGTGTACACATGACTCAGAGGGGACACGACTGGCTCAGGTCAGCCGGTGAGAGCCACAGCCTCAGCCACTCCTATAGCCCCATTTACGTTCTGGATCTCTGGTCATTTTCTGGAACTGGGCCTTTCATTCTTTTTTAATCCTTTACACAAACAGTGTGGGGGGGCTTTAAAATCATCCAAAAATATAATAAAATAAAAAGGATTTTCATGGTTGAGCCTGACCCGGTGCAATGCAGAATATATTATTTCTTTCAGAGCAAGGATAGCAGATCTGCACATGAAACACAGATCAAACACGGCCCGCAAAAACAATGGTAGGAAGCATAACCAGAGTGAATTGATTCCTTGATCCCACTGTACCAAAAAATTAAAGAGAAGCACTCCTGGGGTTTTTAACCCAGATATGACTTCAGCCACAGCCGTGTTTCCCATGCTCCAGTATCTCTTGTTTTGGCTCCCTTTTTCTGTGTAAGAAACATAGAATGAAGTAAGCAGTGCCAAGTCCTGCGGGTCCAACTGGCTTTTTAAAAAAAATTACACAGCTCCATTCATTCATCCTCAATACATGTACAGGTTTACACACACATGCATGCAAACACACACACACAAATATGTATTGGTTTGTTTTACCTTTTCCCCAGAAGTAAACATTAAACAGGACAGACTGTCATTTCCTTCAACAGGACAATGAGAAAAAGACAGAAAAGACACTGTCAGGCATCAGGAAAAATTCTTAGAATGAAGAAAGTTCTAATCCCCAGCCTGAGGCCCGTCCAGCATCTCCTTGCCCAAAGAATGATATGGACCCTTAGCTTTCAAAGATCTGTTTAAATATGCAGGTGGTCTAGCTCTACTCAGCTGTTTTTTATGTCAGCAATGGCCCCAGGCTGACCCTAGCCCCGAAGATTCCTGATTGCCCTGCTGGCTGAGTGCTAGAGGGTAGAGCGCGCATCCCACCCTCTGCCTTCTGATGGGCCACCAAAGTGACTCTATCAGGCTGGTCAGCTGCAACCAGTGTCCTCTCTTGACCTCTACTCTAACCCCAAGGACACCCTTTATTTAGACACCACAGTCCAGCTTGATGATCAAGTCCCAGATTTGCTTGCTGGAGACAAACTAGGAATGGCCACAGGCTGACCCCAGAGGACGGCCCAAAAGAGGCCTCAGGAGGGCAGGCCCAGCTCTCAGTCTGAGATGAAACAGAGATCACAAATTTGAGTCTTTAAGGCTTGTGTTCAAATTTCAACTCTCTTGCTGTCTGTGACCTTGGGCTACTGTGTTGCCTCCCTCATCATGATGTCTATATCAGTAAAATGAAAGAGGAGAAGCCATGTGAGAATGGAGCAGAGATATATTTGAAGATGCTGGTCTTAAAGTTTGAAGTGATGTGGCCACAAGCCAAGGAAGGCCTGAAGCCACCAGAAGCTAGAGGAGGAAAGGAACAGATTCTCCCCTGGGATGTCCAGAGGGGGTGAGGCCCTGTGGATACCTTGATTTTGACCCAGTAAGACTAATTTTGGACTTTTGGCCTCCAGAACTGTGAGAGAATAAACTTCTATTGTTCTAAGCCACCAAGTTTGTTATAACATCAATAGAAGACTTATACAGGCTTTACTGAGGGCCACTGAGAGGCATCCATGAGATGGTGCTACATACTATGACCTGGTCATCTTATCTGAATAGGCCCTCACAACAAGCTCGTAAAATGATGGGCAAGGCAGACATAATTTCTTTTACTGAGTAGGAATTGAAGGCTCCCAGAACTTAAGCATCTGTTTAATCACATGCTGTTTGGTGGCAGAGCTGGAACTAGAAGAGAAGTCATCCAGAGTGTGGTGCCATTCCTTCTTCAGCACCCACCATACCCTGTGCATACCCTCTACCATCTTCACAATTCTAAAGAAGTGTAAAATAGGACCTCACCCCTAGTGGGAGCTGGGCAAGACCTCCAGGGACCTGGAAGACAAGGGGACCACTCTTAACCCGCGTCCTGCCCCTGGAGTTGCAGCATTTGGATAAATGCTACTGTGGAGACCAAGTTAGGGATGGAGATCCCACTTTGAGTTGCATCTCTCCTCCCAGAGGAGAGGGAATCCAGAGATGTGATTTTTCCCTCAGTGACTCACTTCCCATCCCTGTCAGGCCTCCCAGACTCCCAGATTCCTCTGCAGTGACATGGAAATACTAACAAGGCCATCCCTTCCTTGAGGAGCTATGGAATTAGTGAATGCATGCCTGTGCAGAAACGCCTGGTGAGTTGGTTATGACCTGCTCTCCCCCTCAGGTCTCCTCAGGCAATGGAGGGCCTCAGGGAAGCTTGTCAGAGGCACCTCGTAGAAAGCCCACCAGGAAGGCCCTACTCAACTCCTCACCCACATGGGGCCCAGCCATGACTGCTGATCCTGCCCAGAGAGCTAGGGACAGCCAGGGACCCTGCAGACTGGATCTTGAAGCTCAGGCTGTTCTCTCTCTCTCTCTCTCTCTCTCTCTCTCTCTCTCTCTCTCTCTCTCTCTCTCTCTCTCTCTCTCTCCCCCCTCCCCCACCATCCACCCTTTCACTTTCCCCTCCCACCATACCCTTCTCACACTCCCATTTGTTCTTTCACACTCTTGCACTCCTTCTTTTCTTTCTTCCTCTCACACTTTCTTACTCTCTCAAGCTCTCTGTTGCACCTGACTCCCCAGAGCTCCCCTTTGGAATCTGGCTGAGGCCAGACTGCCTTGCCTAACTTCCTCCTCCACCTCTCCTGCTTCCCTCACTCCCTCATGGATTTTGCCTGAGAGCATACTCTCCATAAATCCCCCAGCTCAATCTGTTTCTAGAGAATTCTTACCTAAGATACCCTCTAGGGAAGTAAAGACATGGCCCTGCCCTCCAGGAACTCCTGGCCTGGTGGGAGAAGCAGCATGGTAAAGAATCTAGGACAATCTCTACTACTCTAGGTGCTATGATGGATGTCTACTCAGCCCACCACAGGGAAAACTTCATAGAAGAGGAGTTCCATGTATATGAAAAAGCAGGAGAGGGAAGAAAGATGAAAAGGGAGAAGGAGAAAACAAAAATATGAAAAGGGAGCAGAGGAAAGACAGGGCCACAGTCTAATCCACCAGGGTACTGCTAGCTGCTGCGTGTGGCTGGAACATGGGGTTACCAAGGTGGTGGCACAGGGTGGCGAGCCTGGAGAAGTTGCAGGGTCTCATCACAGCAGGCCTCTAGGGGCTCAACTAAGGAGCTCAGATTTTCCCTTGAGGGCAGTAGGGAGCTAATGAAGGCTTTGGAGAGATCCAGATTTGTGTCTGAGAGCTTACCTTGGCTGCAGAGTGGAAAGATTTAAGTGAGGAAGCTGAAGATGGAGATTTAGACAAGATGACCTCTCAGGTTCTTTCAACCTGGAAGTTCTAGAAGTCTCCATGAAAGACAGGAAAAGCTGTGGGACATAGGGAAGAAAGTAGGGCGAGAGATGGCCACTCAACTCCCCTTGACAGCAGCTATCAGGAGAGATAGTAGTAGCCGGAGCATCTGCCTGTGTGCTTGGCTGGGCTATATGCTGCCATTCCTGACCCAGAATCATTCTCACTTTGGCCTGTCATGTGGCCAGGCCTAGAGGTGTCCAGGGCTAGCAGACAGAGCAGGAGGACAGACAGGAACAGCAGAGACAGCAGGGCAATGATGAACTGTGGAGAGGTAAAGTGAGGACCTGGGATGGAGCCAGGTAGGCTCAAGATCCCTGAGAGGTGCATCTGCTTGGGTCCCTCTCCACCCCTGTCCACGGCATAGCCCTGCATTCCTCCCCACTCCCTCAGTGGGGTCAACTGGGGAGAGGGGTGTTCTGGCCACCATCAGTGTTCGGAGAGGCACAAGCATGGCTCAGATTGCCCCTCAGAAGAAGGCTTGGCCTGCAGTCTCTCTGGAAGTCTGGTGATGAGCAGAGCTAGGACAGCAGACAACAAATGACTGGGGCACAAAGGGGGCATGGCCAGAGATGCTCCTCATTAGAATGCAGTGTACTTCCACCAATCTCTATCCAGTGCCCCGGCCATTCTTGCCAAGAGCTACGTGTAGAGCTGCAGGAAACAGAGCAGGACAAGGCACCCAGAATCAGGAATCCTGTGAAGACAAGGAGATGCTTGTCAGGGTTCTGAAAACTAGCAGAGGTGGCAGGACCCAGGGCAGGCCCAGGCTGCCTGCAGAGGTGGAGCACCGGGCAGCACTTCGCCCCTTGGCACCCCACCCACTGTCCTTTCTGCCTGACTCCCTCTTTCCTGGTATTCTAAGACCCCATGGCAGAGGAGCCAGCTTTATCTCTTCCTATGTCATTCTGCAAACACAATGAACACTTCCTAATGCGGTGGGGGGTGTGGGATAGTGTGGGTGGGGCAAGGCTGAGTGAGGCAGGTGGAGTGGGGATCTCTACCGTGCAGTTGTAGGTTATCTTCGCCCCTGCCCTCTGGGAGTTCACAGTCTAATGGGAGAGACAGATACAGTCAAGAACACCCTCGGAGCAATCAGATATGGAGGATAAATGGCATCTATACTTAGTAACTAGGGAGAAGTGATGTGGGGAAAATCATCACATAGCACTCACCAGCCCCCAGGCACTGCTCTAAGCAGTGGATGTGCATTAACTCATTTCCTTCTCACTGGCTCAGAGGCAGGTTCTAGTGCTCACTCCTATTTTACAAATGAAGCAGCTGAGGCACAGAGATGTTGAGTAACTTGCCCAAGGTAACAAAGGTAGAGCGAAATTTGTCCCAAGGCCTTGCTCCCAGATTCTGTGTCCTTAACCACCAGGCCAGACAAAAAGAATGACATCTCTTCGGTCTTTGCAGCAGCCTTAGTGCATGGTGAAGAGAATAGGACCTTGAGTCAAGTAGACCTGTGTAACTCTAGGTGGCCTTGGGCAAGCACTTTGATCTCTCTAAACCCCAGTTTCCTCACCAGGAAAATGCAGATAGCAATAGTCCAGCACCTTACTGAAGGCCTTGAGGAGTAAATGAGTGTAGGGGTGTGGGGCTCTTAGCACCAGGACCATCAGCAGACAGCTTGATTTGTGTGGACCTTTAACAGCCTCAAGTCCTTTTCACATTAATTTGTTCAGCTTGACCTTGACCAAGGAGGAGCCAGGTGGCAGCTATAGGGGTCTGGCACCAAGGCCTTTGGAGAAATGAGGGCTTCAGGAATAACATTAAATAAGTCAGTTCTTGCCTCTTCCTAGCAGAATAGCCAGGTGCCCAGAGCGTCCCCCCAAAGCCACCACCCATGCTTTATCTCAACCCTTCCCCCAGACTCCTGAGCCATTACACAAAGGCATTGATCACCCCTTCATCAGGGGTAGGCCAAGCCTCCAGCCCCAGGGTTCAAGACCAGAGGCCTCAAGTCAGTGTCCATCGAGATGACAGACCAGAACCTGAGGCCAAATGTGAGGGTGGACAGGCTGCAGGAGAAGGGAAGGGAGGGGAGATGTACTGGCCCACACTCCACCCCACTGAGGAGCTACAGAGTCAGCCTGGGATTATCTCCCCCACAAGAAATCCACCCTCAGGCCCCACCACACATGGGGATTTGCAGATGGCTCCTTGATTCAGATCTAAGGCCTTCCCTAGCGGGCATTCACCAGCCTCAGATGCCGTTAGGGGAAAATAATGTGTAAACAAGAGATGGAAACTTTCTGCTGTGGGTGGGCATAAGCAGCTTTCTAGTGGGCTTCAGCCCTGGGCTGCTACCCACCTCCAAGCTCTGTGACCTTGCACTAGCTCTTCCTTTGCTGAGCACCATCCCCAAACCATTTTGTCTGCCTGGCAACATCTGTTTCCAGCCCCATCTCCTTCATGGCACTTTGCTGAAATCACACACACACACACACACGCACACACGGGTTAAAGTTTATCTTCCTATCTTCCTTTCCTTACGTCCAGGTTGTTGCATGTATACTCCTTTGTTGAAGAGAGTACCACACAGTGTTACATTTTTTTCTTTGACCTGGCAATCTCCCAGTTCCAGCTATCTATTGCTTCATAACAAATTACCCACACCTTAATGGTTTAAAATAGCAACATTTATTTTGCTCATCAGTCTGCAATTTCAACAAATGTGGTGGAAACAGTCCACCTCTGCTCTACTCAGTGTCAGCTGGGGCAGCTTAAAGGTAGCATGACTCATTTGAAGGCCCTTCTCATGCCTAGGGGTTCACACTGTCTATTGGCTGGGATCTTAGCTGGGCCTAGGACCAGAGACCCTACACATGGCTTCTACACATGGCCATTGGGCTCCCTGGCAGTATAGCAGTAGGTTCTGAAGGGGAGCACCCCAAAACCAGGCAGAAGCTCTAGCCCCCTTTGTGGCTTCACCTCAAATGATACACAGCATCACTTCTGCTATAATCACAGACCCTTTGATTTCCAGGGAGAGAATACAGACCCCACATTTCAGTAGAGTGTCATCAGTCAATTGGAAGACAAGCATGTGGCATGGCATGTATTGGTGCAGCCATTGTTACAAAGTACAATGCCACATTACTCTACTAGACTAAATGATTCATGAGGACAGGTGGCATTATATGGTGCTAAAAAATGCTTGCAGAAGGAAAAGAAGGACTGAGGGAGCGAGGAAGAGAGGGAAAAGAAAGAGTTTTATAACAAAAGTGCTGGAAGTTACTAAGGAGATCACCTGGTCTGATTCTCCCACTTTAGAAATGAAATAACTGAGGTTCAGAGGTACACACACCCTGTCTAAAGACACAAACCCAGTTCGATAAGATCCAGTGTTTGAGTCCCCCCTATTCCCCATGGTTGGGGAGAGAGAACCCCTTGAAATCTACCTGAAGTCTTGGGCCTGCACAGTTCCCAGAGCCAGTGATATCTTGGCATTTGGGGAACATCGGCCTCATCTTTGGACTTTCTTAGTGCTGGTCTTCACCAGGCCCATGCCCTAGTTCCTGTCTGCCTCCCATGCAAATCCCCATGTATAAGCCAGACTGGGGCAAGTAGCCAGGGCCCACCTTACCCTGCCATGGGCCTGCCTGGGGCTGGAGGCTACCCTGCCCTTCGGTCTGCTGTCAGCCTTCCTGGACCTCCATATGTCAGCCCATATAGGGCTGCTTGACCACCAGACCATCCTCTTTCCAATCCTGCCCCAGACAGCATGGGGTCAGAGAGAAAGTCCTGCCTGTAGGGATGGGAGGGGGGTCAGATGGGTGTCAGTTCAAACATAAGCTCAGGTTGATATGTCCCAAGACATCAGGCTCCCTGGCAGGCAAGCAAGGTGGGTGAAATAGGATATCATCCCTAAAGGACTCAGCAGTTCATTGAAGGTGCTCATAAATAGCAGTTCCTCTTCTCCACCTTTCCCTGATCCTCTATGGCCTCAGGAATGGCAGCAATGCCCTGCTCAGGGCTTTTTTGGATTCCAGGGAATGAAGGGAAGGAAGATGTCTGCCCTCTGAGCCCTGGCTAGGGAAGACAGCAAAGACAGCCTGTTCAGTTACTGTCTTCTCGGGTAGAAAGTGGGAGTGACCCACCAGCCCTTCTCCTCCAGCCTGACCAGAACATTCCTCAACATCATCCAACTCCCACGACAACATTTCTATAATCACCAAACAGTACTGTTATTTCCTACTACATAACAAATAACCCCAAAACTTAGTGGCTTAATACAACATTTTATTATCTCTCATGATGTCACAGTCAGGAATCCAAGCAAGACTCAGCTGGGCAATTCTTCAACAGCACCTGACATCGACTGGAGTCCGTTAGTGGCATTTGTGTAGTGGCTATGCCTAGAGCCTCGACAGAGGAATCCAAGAGGCTGGCCCAGCTAAGCCTCCCTCCCTGGCCATGAAGTGTGATCCAACTTCTGACATGGTGGCTCAAAGCCCCAAGGGATCAAAGAAGTAGCTGCCAGTCCTCATAAAGGCTAAGCCTGACTCTGGCACAGCATCACTCTGCCATTCTGCACTAATTACAGCAGCAGGGGCCCAGCTCAGACTCAGGGAAGGGGTGACAGACCCTCACCTCTCAATAAGAGAAGCCTCAGAGCATCCATGGTTCTCTTTGATCTGCCAGAACCAAGTGACTTTTGGACCTAGGGCCTGGGCTCCTGCGTAGGTCTGTCTGCCCACCAGGCAGCTCTGTACCCAGGGTCAGTCTCACGACTCACTCCAAACTGAGCTTGTTATGGGCTGAATTGTGCCTCCCCTGATCCAAATTCATATATCGAAGCTCTGAACCTCAGGACCTCAGAATGTGACTATATTTGGAGAAAGGGCCTTTAAAGAGGTGATTAAGTTAAAATGAAGCTGTTAGGGTGGCTTGATCCAATCTGACTGGCTCCCTTATAAGAAGAGAAAATATGGACACACAGAGATACACAAGTATGTGAGCACAGAGGAAAGGGCATGTTAGGGAGGACACAGTAAGAAGGTGGCCACCTACAAGCCAAGAAGTAAGGGCTAAAGAGAAACCAACCTTCTGACACCTTAATCTTGGACTTTCAGCCTTCAGAACTGTGAGAAAATTAATGTATGTTGTTCAAGCCACCTAGTCTATGGTACTTTGTTATGGCAGCCTAATACAAAGCTTTTCTAGGTAACCAATACATTGGCATTTTGGTATGTATCACTCTTTGGTAAATTTGGTGAAGAGTCTATTACTCAGCTGCTTTGAGAGTTTGATTAACATGACCAAAGTTCACAGTATGAGCATTAAAACAAGGAATCTAGTTCAGATTCTTCAAAGGTTATTCTTGAGCCAGACCCCATAGGGAGTCCAGTCAGGTACAGTCAAGGTGTATGGCAGCCTGGAGTAGGCAACCAATCAGCACTCACCAGTCCTCATCTCACACACCATTCTGGAGTCTGAGGAGGACCAGTCGAATTCAGCTGAGCCCAAGACCCCATGATCCTATTGGAAAGAGGCTGAAAGGACAGCTAAAAGACAAGGGTCTGATATCCAGCATTCAGTGTCTAGGCATTGGCAGGGATGACAGATGTCTGTCAAGCATACCACAGCAAGCTCTTCTATGGTTTCTGTCCTCTTGACACCTTGTATTGCCTCCTGAACAGCTCTGCGCTGCATGTAGTTTCTCCCCCTTCCACATAGGATGGTGTCATTTGACTCCAAGGGAAAATGATAGCCTCCAAGATGGGATGTCCACAGAGGACTTGAGTTCTAGGAAACAGGAGATGATTGCCAGGGCAGCGTGATTATTATTGCTGTAATTTCTAGCAGTGGCACCTCTCCAGAGTGAGGCAGCTATACTCACCTGAGGGAAAGTTCACCCGCCTCACCCCTGCCCAGAGGACTCACAAATGAGGACTCACGACAGAGGCCCACACTTCCTGAAGTCTGGCTTGGAGCTCAGCCCTGGCCAAGGGCTTTGCAGGCAGAAGCTGCTTTTCTCCTCATAGCAACTTCAATAGAGGGCAGTTTATTATTTGAGCTTCATTGTATAAGGGCAAACAAACTAAGGCCCAGAGAGGGGAGGTGATAGATTCAAGGTCACACAGCTGGTAAGAGGCAGAGCCCAGATTCGAAGCTGGGCCTGTCTGATGCAGTTTCTGTGTCCTTAAATTCTACCCTATGCTATGCCACCAAGGTAAGAAGGCGCAGTAGATGCATGTGTGTATATGTGCATGTGCACACCTATGTGTGCATGTGTGAGTTTGGAGTAATAGAAATAGATTTCGGCACAATACAAGTAACAATTTAAATGACACCACTACCTAAAAAATTTATCAGCAGTTCCTGACATCAGGGAATTTCTCACTGGTCCCAATTCACAGCCATGTTCATGAGCTTCTCTCTTTTGATCCCTCTTCTCTCCCTGCCCTTTTTCTTTCCCATCTGCAAACCAGCCCATGGAATGATCTTCCTAATTTATTAGGCAGAGCAACTCAGTCCTCACTTAGCCTCGCCCACCCACACAGACTGGAGAAAGGCCCAAAAAGGCTCATCAAAGTAGAATATATAGATATTGAATTGTAATGTTGTATATCTGAAATTTATATAATGTTATTAACCAATGTTACCTCAAAAAATTTAATTTTATTAAAAAGTGTTGCAATAGTTTAATGCCAGCCAGAGAAAAACTCTTCTCTGCTCATCTGACCCTCCGCTACCTTTTTCACTCTCCACGATTTGAGACTCTTTCAGCTGGAAAAAGCCCAGCATCAGCTAGAGCGACTGTCTTATTTTACAGATGAGGACACTGAGGCCCAGATGGGCAACACAATTTGTCCAGTGCCACAGAGCACATTTTTGGAGATTTGGGGCTAGAACCCAGGGGCAGAAACAACTAGATGTTACTTAGCTCGGTACTCCTTAATATTCTGTGGGTTGTATCTACAGGATTGGCTTTGGCTGTTCCAGTGACAGGAAGCCTGTATTCATTATCTATTGCTTGGTAACAAATTGCTCCAAAACTTAGCAACTTAAAACAGCAAATGTTTATTATCTCACTCAGTTTCTGAGGCTCAGGAATTCGGGAGCCTGGATGGACGATCCTTGCTCAGGCTGCTGTCAAGCTGTTGTCTGGGGCTGCAGTCTCTCAAGACTTCACCAGGGCAAGAGGATCCGCTTCTGAGCTCACTCACATGGCTGTTGGCAGAAGTCCTCAATTCCTTGCTACATGGGCTTCTTCATAGGACTACTAATGACATAGCTACCCCCAGAGCCAGCGATCCAAAGGAAAGAGAGAGAGAGAGAAGATAAAGAGAGAGAGAGAACCTGAGACAAAAACAGCAGTCTTTTCATAAACAAATCTCAGAAGTGACATGCCAACTCTCTGCCATATCTATTGGTCATACCAATCAAGCCTGGAACAATATAGGAGGGGACTGTACAAAAGTTTGAATTCCAGGAGGCAGAATCATTGAGGTCTTAGAGGCTGCCTACCAAGAGACTAAAACTCAAGAGACTAATGGCTTAAACAAGTGTAAAATGTATTTCCCTCTCTCACAGGTAAAGTCTATAGAAGCAATCCAAAGTTGGTATAATGTTCCACCTTCATGAGGGACCCAGACCTCTACCATCTTGTTTCTGCACCACCCCGCAGTCCAAAATGGTTGCTCAAGTTCTAACCATCACATTTGCACTCCAGCTAGCAGGAAAAAAAACGGCTCCCTTCCTTTTAGGAACTCTTCCTAGAACTTGCACTTGACATGTCTGCTTACATCCTCTTGGCCAACAATTAATCATAAGTCACTTCTAGCCTACAAAAGAGGCTGGAAAATGTAGTTTTTATTTCACATGGTCTATATGCCCAGAAAGAATTCAGGGGCTCTATTACTGAGGGTCAACTAGCAATCTTGGTCTTTGATAACCCCCAAAAAAGAAATCATATACATGCAAAATTATGCATACTACTTGAGAGAGATTGTGGATGCCTATGAAGGCAATTCATAGACAAACATGAAGAACGTTTGTAGATCTTGCCGGAACCTCACACCATTCTTGTGTGTGAACAGTGTTGACTTGGACCCTTTAGGCAGAGTCCTATGAGAAGGCAAGCAATTCCCTGACATAGCCCCACCACATTCCCTCCACAGCTCATAGGCACCATCATCCTACCTGGTAGGATGGTCCACCCTAGGAGGTGGTAGCTGTGCCAGCACCTGGCAGAGTGTGTACCTCACTCTCCTTCAGTGACTTAATGTGAAGCAAGGGCTAGTAAGGAGGGAACCAAAATGGATTGATGTCATGGGTTACACTGGCGGACACCCCATTGGTATTTTCAAGAATCAGCAAATAGTGTTCATTGAAATTCCAAATCAGCTTTTCTCTATTGATATTCAAATGCCAGGTTATAAGCAGACAGACATGGAGCCATTCTCAAGACTATTTGAATTAATCATGCTGTTCCTAGAACTGAAAACTGGTCCAAGATAGAAACCACAATGAGATACCACTTCACATCCACTAGGTTGGTTAAAATAAAAATGATAGACAATACCAAGTGCTGGTAAGGATGAAACACAGCCGGAGCTGTCAGCCATTGTTAATGGGTACAGAAAATAGTACAGTCACTCTGGAAAACAGTTTGGCAATTTCTTATAAAATTATACATGTATTTTGCCATAAGATCCAAGTATTTCACTACTGAGTATCTATGCGAGAAAGATAAAAGTATGTGTCTGCAAAAAATTTGAACATGAATGACCATAGCAGCATTAATCACAGCAGCCCCAAACTGGAAACAACCCAAATGTCCATCAATGGGTTAATGAATATACAAACTGTGGTATATGCGTACAATGGAAAACTACTCAGCAATAAAAAGGAACAAACTATTGATAGATACAACAATTGGGGTGATCTTAAGTGTATTGTGCTATATGAAAAAAGCCAGTGTGAAAGAGGATACACAGTATATACACAGTATGATTCCACTTCTGTGAAATTCAAGAACAGGCAAAAATAAACTATGGCGTTAGAAATCAGAAAAAGAACGGAGCATGAGAGAATGTTCTGGGAATGATAGAAACGAGGTATATCTTGATAGAAGGATGAGTTACACAAGGGTAGACGTTTGTCAAAACTCGAACCTTACCACTTTAAGATCAGTGCATTTCACTATATATAAGTTACATCTGAACTTTAAAAAAAGAAAAAAAAATGATTCGGCAAAAATGAAGGAGCCAGCATCGCACAGACCAAACGCCAACTAGCTGCCTACACTCAATGCAGTGCAAAGCTTGGTGCTGAGTCAGCTATAGCAATACAAATTGAGAACCATTGAAGTCTTCCGGGAAAGGGGGTTATGTCATGGACCTGTTCTAAGACAGCCCCAGCCACTCGACATGCAAGTAGTAATGATAATAGCAGAGTTGCCTGAGATTCTGCTGTCCGAGTTCTGCTGGATGTCCCTCTGCCCTGGTATGTCCTTTCCATCCCCTTCAGCCTTGAAAAGACCACCAATGTGACCAGGGCGGAGTGAGTGTAGATGCTGCCAATGTCAGCTCCCTCTCAGTCAGCTCCCATCTTACAAAGGAGAAAACCAAGACCCAGAGGGCCCCAGACCTAGAAGCTGTGTATTCTCTCTTGCTCAGTACATTCTTATAAACATTTCCAAAGGTACTGAAATGAACAATAAAGCCTATTTTCCTTCATTTTCTCTTTAAAATGTATGCAAAAAATCATTTCATTGTAGAAGCAGGTTTCCCCTCAGGTGGATTACAGTGCGTTTGGACCAGATTTGGTCACAAAAATAAAGACATCCAAAAGTTGTGGGGGCTTTTCCTCAATCTATGAATTAACAGCAGCTAGTGCTTCCACAAATCCTGACTAGCACATTAAGGTAGGTTTCAAACATGCCACATTAGGGAGTAAGTCCCATCAGGGGGCTTGCCTCCGCTCCTCACAATTGTGTAATATTACCAAGCCAACGTCCAGGGAGCCTCAGGAACTCTTCCCTTCCCCAAAAACAGGCACCTCTTGAAGCTCCTCAGCTTATACTAGAAGGGATCAAAATGTCAAATGAAAGGGGCCTTTTCCCAGACTTAAGTGACAAAATGACATCTGTATATCCAGGTCTCTTGGAACTCTCCCCTCCTCTTCTCTCCTGCTTTGTAGCTGCACTTGTCTCCCTCCCACACACATGGCATCAAGAAGCCTCACCCTACTCCCTCTCTCTGTCCCTCTGACTCTTTAAACTCGATACTATTAATACCTGAGCAGCTGCAATTCATTGTGAACCTACTATATGCCAGGCTCTGTATCAGTTAGCTGTAGTTCCTGATTGCAAACAACAGAAACAGATTCTAACTCAGTCAAAGGGGAGTTCACTGGAAGATGACTTAAGATTGGCATAATAAGTTGGAAGTCTGGAGAAGAAAGCTTGGCATGGCAGGGGCCAAGGCTGACCCAGAGACAAACAATGTCTACCCTTCTTCTCAAGATTCAAATGCCAGACAAGAGTATAAAAAGGCAGGGCCACTTTGGATGATAGTCTGGCAGCTTCTCACAAAATTATAAATATACAATTACTCTACAACCCAGCAACTTCACTTCCAGGTATTTATCCAAGAGAATGCATGTCCAGAAAAAATACTTGCACAGGAATGTTCATAGAAGCTTTATAATAACTCAAACTGGAGTCAACTCAAATATCCATCAACTGGTGAACAGATAAACAAATTATGATATGACCTTATACTGAAATACTACTCAATAATATAAAGGAATGTGCTAGCAGTACTTGCAAAATGAGAGTCTCACAGATGTTATGTTGAGCAAAAGAAGCTGAGCACATACTGTAGCACCCATTTATATAAAATCCGAAAAGAGGCAAAACTAACCTACGGTGGCAGAAATCAGAACAGGGGCTGCTCTGGTGACCAATAGGACTGACTGGGGAGGGGACAAGGGAACTTTGGGGAGCAACAGAAATGTTCCATGTCTTCACTGTGGTGGTAGTTCCACAGATGCATATATTTGCCAAAACTCATCAAACTGTACACCTTCTATGCATTTCAATGTATGCAAATTAAGCTTTAATTAAAAAATTAAATTAAAAAGAATCACACGCAGGGTTCATGCTAGGAGCTGGAGATATGATAGTGAACAGGGCAGGCAAAGCACTGTCCAGAGGGAGCTTCCGTCTGGCCCCAGAGCTAATAAATGACAGAGCTGGGGGCGAACTGATATTCTCCTGCCTCCAAAGTCAGTCCCAGGTTTCCTATGTGTTGCCCTGACAGCACACCCCAGAGCCTGGTGTGAGCTCCAGGGAGGTGGCAGGCAGCTGCCTCAGAGGCCAGAGGCCCTTCCTCCAAAGGGCTGCAGGCTGCCAGCGCAGGCCAGTCAGTCCCTCAGTGAGAAAACACTGGCTCAAAGCCTGCCATTCTTAGCCTGCAAAGGCTGCCATGCCTTTCTCTCCTCTCCCGAAGACTTCTGGCCCACAGACCTCACACAAAAAGGAAACTTTAATTCTGTAGTATTTCTGAGCAAAGGAAATATAAAATACTCAGGACTAAAAACGAGAATATTATTCTGAAAGTACCAAACTATCGAAGGATTTTCTTACCCATTCTGACTATTTAAGAGGCAGGCGGAGAGAGGTCTAACTAAATAGGAGTTGGGAGCCACATGCAGACTGAGGAGATGGGAAAGACCAGGTATTGATTTTGACAGGGTGTGGATTGATGGTCATTATCTACTGTTTTCTTGGAGTGAGGTCCTCAGAGCATCACCAGGCAGTGGTCAGCTACTTAATGACTATTCAGGCTTGTCACTCTGGCCCTTAAGCCCCTAGAGGCTAGAGTAGCCAGGATAGACCACCACAGTGGAATATGTCACCCACAAAAACCTCAGGTCCTCCAATCCTAGCTGGACAGCAGCATGGCAATGAATTTTTTTCAAGACCATCTATGTAATTCATTCTATGTTGTAATGTTTTGCAGCTTATGTCATTCAAGTAGCCCTACCTTCGTGAGGTCAGTATTACTGCCCGTAAATGACAGATGAGGAAACTGACTCTTTGAGAAACTTTTGTCTTTGCCCTTAGAGACACAGACAGGAAATAACAGAGACAAGCAAGAACCCAGATCTTCCAAGTCCCACATTTGCAGTTCTTCTCTCCACATTTGTTTGTGATGATGGGAAATTTCTCAGGCCCAAGTGCCTTCTAGAATGGTGAGGCCTGATTCCTGTGGCAGGCAACCTCTAAGATGGCCCCCAGAGACCCATACCTCCTGATATTCACACCTTCTAAGTGTGGAATGACTGAGAGACTACATTCTAACACATGTAATAGAGCAGAAGTGATAGGATGTCACTTCTGAGATTAGGTTACAAAAAGACTGTGACTTCTGTCTTTGGTTCTCTCTTACTCATTCTGTGTCCCTCAGGTCACCAGGTGACATGTTATGAGGACACTCTGAAAGCCTATGGAAAGATCCACATAGTGAGGAACCAAGGGCTGACAGCAACCACCCGAGTGAGCTTAGAAACAAATCTGAGGCCTCCTGCCAACAGCCACGTGCCTGAGCCATTTTGGAAGAAGGTCATCTAGCCTCAGTCAAGCCTTGAGATGACTAAAGCCCTGGATGACATCCTGACTGCATTTCATGACAGATCTTGGGCCAGAATCACCCAGCTAAGCCACTCTGAACCCTAAGAAACTGTGCAAGATAATAAATGTTTGTTGTTTTAAGCTGCTAAGTTCAGGGGTAATTTGTTATACAGCAACAGATAAATAATACAGCTCATAACTAAATCCCTAATTCTACTGCACTGATAACTAATACTCCCTCACCCCCAAGTCTTCTCAGGCCAGAGCATGTGACCCTGACTTTGTTGGCCTGATACACGCAGGCACGCACACGCTCATGCACATACACACACCTCCTCCTCCTCTGATATCTTTGTATATTTGACTTGGTTTCCTTTTCCCATTTTTCTCTCTTCCCCTTTCTCTAAAAAGCATGTCAATGTTGGTCCTCCTACACAGAGAACATTCAAAATTGCTGTTGCGTCATCCCAGGAGAAAGCAAGCCATGAGGTTCCATGCGCTGTACCAGTTACCTTGGCTGCCTAGAATATGTCCCCCGTGCCTTTTGCGTGACTGCCTTTGTTTCGAGCACACCCTAAATTGCCGCTGTGCCAAATGCTGAATGTGACCAGAAATGACACAGGATGAATAATGTGGCATATAATTATCACCACATTTCAGATGAGGGCAATATGCATTTTTCTCAGAGCCGAAGGGATGCAATTTTATTTTGTAACACAAAATGCTCCATTTGGGGGGTCAGGTTTCGAGCAGCCCTTCATTCTGAAGCAATTTCACGTGAATGAAAGCATTTGTATTCATGTGCTATGTAATGCGCATTATCTCAGCCCCAACTCCTGGTATATACTTCTCTGCGTGAGTCCAGCTCTTTTCAGTGAACCAGCCCCAAATCCGAATATGAGAAGGTGACTATAAAGATGTTTTTCACTTATTCCAAGTCTCCGATCTTTGTCTCTGTCTCTGCCCAGTGGGGATGAGCTAGCTTCTCTACAAACAGCTCTAAGATTCCACCGTAGCAGTACCGCCTAGAATAAGACCATACAGACCTTAATGTAGCATTGACCTGACATCCCTGCATGATGATGTCCTAAAACTCTTACCCACAAAAAAAAAAGCAGACTCTGAGCCAAGGATTTGGGTGTGGGTAGTTAATTTGAGAGGTATATTTTTCTGTTCAGGCTGCCGTAACAAAATATCATAGGCTGGGCAGCTTTCACAACAGAGATTTACTTCTCACAGCTCTGGAAGCTGGAAGTCCAAAGTCAAGGTGCCAGCAGAGTTGGATTCCTCTGAGACTTCTCTCCTTGGCTTGCAGATGGCCACCCTCTTGCTTCCTCTTTATATAGTTGTCCCTCTGTGCGCCCACCCCTGGGGTCTCTCTTTGTGTTTAGATTTCTGCTGATAAGGACAGCAGTCAGATTGGATGAGGGCCTACCATAACAGCCTCATTTTAACTTAATCATCTCATTAAAGAATCTATCTCCAAATACAGTCACATTCTGAGGTCCTGGAGGGTTAGAGCTTCAAAATATGAATTTGTAGAGGGACACCATTCAGCCCACAATAGGAAGTGACCCCGGAATCGTGGTAAGACTTGGAAGGGATAATGGCAATATAGGATGCATTATTGTGGGCACTTGGGGGACAGGCCCTCAGGAGACCTCTGGGAGAGTTCCTAGAACACAACACAGAATTATCTCACCAAAGGGCAAGGAAACTGAGGCACCAACACCAATGGATTCCACACTGGTTAAGAGTTCACTCCTGGAGACATTCCCTCCTTGGCATTCCCAGGCTGAGTTCTCTCCCATAACTAGAGAATACCCATAGGCTGAGACTCAGGGGGCTTTGGATGTAAATAAGAATGGAATGAAAGGGAGATTCCCCAGAAATTCAAAATAACGGGCAACCACCTTGAAAAGAGAAGATAAAATCGACAGGATTATTTCCAAGTTTGAAATGATTCTTCTTGAAAAGTCACAAATATAAAATGAAACCAGTTCAGAACAAGACCACCTACTTTAAGTTCTTGCTGCATAGACAGGCAGCTGTAGCCTAGCAAAGTTAACCGACAGGCCCAACGTTGACAACGTAGAGGAGAGAAATGAGAAGGAGATTGTGAGAGATGCATGGCTTCCCAATTCCTAATTGCCAGACTTCCAGGCCAGTACTCTCCCCACGCCAGCAGGCTGCTTCCTCGTGTTACTTTCTTTCTCACTGAGCAAAAGCAAGCTTGGATTTAATAGTCCCTTTGCTGGCTAATAAACTCTCAGCTTGCCAGAAAATGCAAATGAACAACACAGAAAATCTAAGAAAGGTCAGCGGTCATTCCCTTTCTGACACACACCATTTCCGCCTCTGAAGCAGCCAGATGGAGACCCCAGGAGTCTAGTCAAGAAGGGAGGCCACCCTTCAGTCACAGAAGGCTGCATATTGAGCCATGCCTGAGCCCCAAATGTGTGCAGAAGAGCCTTTTGCAAGCTGCAGGATCTTGCCAGAAAGCCACCAACTTCTTCTAGGGCCCTACAAAGGTCCTCCACCCTACAGAGTGTCAGGCTTTCTCTAGGGAGTCTGCCCCACCAGAAACAATAAAACCAGATACTTTTATAGATTTCTCAATTTATGTCGGTCATTTATTCCTCACACAATGACTGTGTGAGGTCAACACCACCTGCCCCATTTTATGGATGTGAAAACTGAGCACCCTAGCTCAGTAAATGTCATCTAGGACCGTACCTTCAGGTAAATTAAGAACTTCATCTTGAAATTGGAATGCTCACTCGGTGAGGCACGTTCCCTTTAAGGCAGCCTGCAAGAGCTGATGAGAAAGTGAGGCTCTCTCGTTTTTATCTCTAAGGGGCTCCAAGGACTGCTGGCACCAACAATGCAGTTAAAACTCATGCATCTGTCACTGGGGCCCATGAGGTTTCTAGAACGTTCTAAGAGCAACAGCCTAGCAGTTAGTCGTGTAGAACCACTGCCAGTTATGAGCTACAGCAGAGCAAAGAGAAGGCCACCAATGCTCACTTGCAGCCTAAGGAAAAGGACGAGGGCAGATGGTCACTCTACTGTCTACCTTGGGATCATCTAAAGTCAGCTGAGAAGGAAGACATTGAATTCCATGACTGATGACCTCTGAGTTTTTGGAGTCGTTCACTCCCAGATTAGGCATGGTGAGCAAGGCTCCCACCAGAGCCCAACCAATATCTTTGGTCTTCAGTTGTTTCCTGTAAGACAGAAGTCAGTAGAATATTTATCTAACTGCCACTTCATCCATCCATTCATTCATCTTTCATCCAAGAAATATTAAATGCCTATTTTGTGCCCGGCATTATTCTAAGCACTAAGGACACAGCAGTGAACCAAACAAATGAAATCTCTGCTCTAATGGGGCTTACATTCTGACAGGGGAGGAATAAGTAATAATCAAGATCAGTAAGAATGATGCATAATATAATCTCTAGAGTGGTAAGTGCTATGTAGGAAAATAAAGCAAAGAAGAAGACAGGGGAAGCTGAGGAGAAAGTTCTCAATATGGCAGTGGGAGAAGGTGTCACTGATCAAGAGATATGAAAAAAGAGAGAGAGGCAGCCTTACAGATGATTGAGGGAAGAACATTCTAGGCAGAGGGAATAGCAAGTGCAAAGGGCCTGAGCTCTGGTGTATCCAGCGAGCGGAAGGGATGGTAAGGAGGCCAGAGTGAAGTGAATGAGGGATAATGACAAGAGATGAGGTCAGAGAGGTGACAGGGACTATTCTGTAGATAGTTGTAGGTAAAGAGAAAGCCTTGAGGCCACCTTGAGCATGATGCAAAGCCACCAGAGGATTCTGAGCACAGAGTGACTTAAGTTTTAACAAGATTGTCTGGCTGTTGTGTTCAGAGTAGAATGAAGAAATACTGAAAGGCAACGCAGAGAGATTAGCACAGGGGCTGCTGCAATAGTCCAAGTGAGAGAATAGAGGCTGCACCAGGGTGGCAGCAGTGAGAACAAGGGGGTTGTCGTGCTGTTGCTGCTGAGGTTATAAGTTTATTCTGAAGGTGCCATCTATGAATTTGTTAACGGATTGGATGTGGGTGTTAACGGAGAGGATGACACTAGGCTTTTGGACTGCACAGTGCAAAGACAGCTGGACCAGAACAGGTATGGAGGATTGCTAAGTTTCTGATGTCTACTAGACATCTACATAGAGAGGCTAAGGGGGAAGATGGATAAATGAATCAGGGGTTCAGGGAAAAGCCCAAGCTAGCATTATACTTTTGGGACTCTTCAGCTTATGGGGGCATTTAGAGCCATGAGATTGAGATGGGATGAAAGCACAGAATGAGAAAGAAAAGGGGTTGGGGGAGGGGGGAAGGAGAGGGAATGAGAGAGGAGACAGGTGAGGGGGAAGGGGAGATCCAAAGACCTGAGAAAGGCCTGCTGCTGTGAGCCACACTGTAGCAGGTAACCATAGTCTTCAAGAAAGTCCCAGTTTGAGACCTTACTCAAGAAGCTATGAACCCCAAGAATGGACAGACTTCAAGGTCTAGGAGAGAGAGGCTAAAGGAAAAGACAGCAGGTCAAAGGGTGGCCTCTATTCACAGAGAAGTGCACTCTTCGGTACTTCTGGGAAACAAGTCAAAGCCTTCACTCTTAGCAGACAAGACACCTTATGCTGGTAGTGGGGGCAAGGAATCTGTTGGTATGCATAGAACAATGTGCTGAGGGATGGGCTGGGCCCCTGGCACAAAGGACCCCTTTCTGGCTTAGGGCAAGGCATGAGCACTAAGATGGACTATTCAAGGCTGATCCAAAGCAGTAATTGCTAGTTACATAGATCTCTGATTGACTAAAAAACAATAAAATGGATGAATCCGCAGATTAACAATCCATAGACAGACTCAGGAGGTGACACTCAAGCTGCCTCTTGACAGTAAAAAAAAAAAAAGAGAGATCCAGGAGGGGCTGGAGAAAACTATTCTAGGAAGAGGGAAAGCAAAGTCCTAAGGATTGCAGCGCAATGCAGCTCGGCACACAGTAGCTTGGAGCTGTGGAGATGCAGAGGGCAAGGAGAATTGAGGCTGGAGCGGTGGATCCAAGAGGGGGTGATAAACCATCAAAAGAAACTCGGCCTTTATCTCCAGGCACTGGAAACCCTGCAAAGCATTTTCAGAAGGGAATAACAGAGTCCAATGTGCATTTTAAAGAGATCATTCAGGCAGTTCTGCAGAAAGGGTATTTGAAGAGGATGGAGCAGGCGATAGAGAGGCCTGGTGTTGGGGTAGGGTGGGGATGACTTGACTTCAACTAAATCGGTGACTTCCCCCACTCAGTCCCTCCCCAGTGGAATCTAGTGGGTCAGGAATCTCTGGCCTTCTCCACATAGCTGCTGTCATCCTAGAGAGATGTCATAAAAGGGGCTCTGGGAGAGAAGAGGTGAGGACCAACTGTGCAGAAGCCTCATCCATCAGCTGCTGACAGTGGGCTCCTTAGGAATGCTGGTGACAAAGGGTCCCAAGATGGAGCAGGAAACTGAAAGGTAAGGCAAGAAGGTGCGCTAGTTCTCAATTCTGCCTCTAGTCAGCCCAAGAAACAATCACAGAAGTCATTGGAGAAGAGGGTTAGTTGGGGGCAGGAGTAGGTCACTGGGGAGGGAAAGGGTACTCTGATTCCAGACAGAAACTTTGGTACCCAAAGAGAAGAAGGACTGTCCAGAGCCCACTGGGTATGCACCCCTACCCCTACCCTACCTCCTGGTTCTGTGTGCTGGGAAGATGGACAATATATACCCAAATCAACACATTGGAAACTGCTGAGTAAGAGCAGGCAAACCAGGGCAAATGAGGCCTAGACACCTCAGCTGAACTCAATGCTGAGAATTTCCATCTAGAACCTGACCCAAAGTAGAACCACCTTCTCCCACCAAGCACACCCCCCTCCTAGGGCCTTACTCTTTTCTCACTATTATTCTTTGGTCTCTCCTAGGATTCTTCTTCCTGATCCTGCCAAAGCACCTATGCCAGTGTTAGCTATGGTCTACACTGCAGGCCTGGGAGATTAAAAACCTTTTTCCAAATCCCCAAGCAAATCAGAGCAGCCCTGGGGTAGCCACAATTCCCAAGCAGGGAGAAGACAGCAAATCCCATCTAGGCACCAGGGAGCCCTGTCTCTGGTCTCACAAGGCCCCTAAAAGCCACACCAGCCAGCCTGAGACTTCATTAAAACCATTCAGTGGCTTGTGTTTGCTGCAAACCCATTGAACAGTCGACATAATCCATTCATACATAAAAATAAGGAAAGGGGAAGGAGCTCGGTCCCACAGGATGTATGTCTGGGAGAAACAGTTTCCATAAAAATCCAAACAGAAACGAAGTTCACGGGGAGGTTTTGGCGGCAGTCACTTTTTGGCTTCTGGAAATTCTAGCTGGGGTAAGATTTCCTTTGTGATCCGTTTGGAAGTGCTCTGACTTGGATTCACAGAAATGAGGGAGGGGAGAGGGGCTCCCCAGTTTCTTTGTTGACCACCTTACAGCTCAGGAATTGTTTTAGAAACCTGGGGTACTTGTTTAAGGCAGCCAGCTGGGGTTCTGGTAGCAGCTCAAAGGGCTGAACTAAGAAGAGAGAGCAAATGATAGGTTAACACAGGCCTACCTCAGCCACCCCAAAGCCTGGTCACTGGGCTGAGTGTCCACAACAGTTGTGGCTATGGAGACACTCCCAGAGCTTTGGAAAAGGGAGGATGACTCTAAGATTTAAATAACTCAGGCAGCAGGATCCCTGTTCCTTCCCATGGGAAACTGGTCCACAGGCCAAGAAACCCCACCAAAGGGTCCCCCCTCTACAGGCCTGGCTGGGGCCAGTAGGCCCACCATCGTGTGCACACATCCACAGACCCACGTCATCTTGCAGAAGGGAAGGTTAGGAGTTATTGTATTATTGTTTTAATAAGCTGGTAAACCAGTATTTTTATTCTCTGTCATCTTTAAAAGAAAAAAAAAACAGAAGAATGCAGCTAGTTTCTTAAATTAGAGATCTGTTGTGTAATTAGTCCATTTTATCTTCTGCGAGTTGTTGCTGTTTTCCCTCTGTGGTTTCCAGAAATGTCATTGGCTAGGCTTAAAAGTAGGGACTTTTTTTTCCTTCCAGAGAAGAATTCTATAAATATTTTCTTCCTTTTAGCATGTTTTAAATTTGAACGACATATTGTAAAGATAGCAAGAGTTATGAATGTCTCTCTTGGCTGCCAATGAAATGCAGTGGGAAAACTGATTAGAAACCGAACTTCTGTCCACAGAGAATGCTACTGGGTCACTCCCTCCAGGGGTTCAGGAGCCAAGGCACCCCAGCTGCCTCTGGTTGTTGGCACTTGGGCTTCAGAGCTGGAAAGAGGAGAGGGCCACTATCAAGATAAACAGGTAGACTCTACTCAGGGAAATGGTGTCCCTTGCTGATGGTCATAATTCTACCCTTAGTGATTCATTTCTTTGGATGAGATTTTAGGCATGAATTTTATACAGTTAGATATGCCTTAATGGTGTTTCATGTTAAAATGCATACCCCTTTTTCCAGCAAAGGTATACAAATATACCACATGTAAAGGGATATTCATAGCTAGGTTATTTGTAGCTGTAAAGGACCAGAAGCAACCCGAATAAATATCCATTGATAGGAGACTGGTTAAATAAAGTCTGGCACATCCTCATAATAGAATGTTATGCTGCCATTAAAAAGAACGCAATAGAGCTATAGGTACATAGGTACTGCAGAATGCTCTGTGAGACATGGTGTTAAGTAAAAAAAAAAGGATGTACAGAATTTTATCTCTGTTAATAGGATGCCATGATTTGTCTTTTAAAAAGGATATATATGTGCAAACTTATATTAGAAGCTGGCAGCAGGGGTGGCCTTCAGGAAGGGAAACAGAGTCAGAAGGGTGACTTGCTTTCATATATAGATACAGGGATAGACTGCCATGCTGTTTGCTTATATTGTGCTATCATTTGCAATTTTTGAAGATATTTATATACAATCATATACATATATCCTTCTCTATGCCTTGACTATCTCTGGAAGAATATATAAGAAGTTGGAGGCAACACAGAGGAGCATCACTTGATTCCAACATAGGCCTTGAAAGTAATTTGACATTTTAAAGAGGCTGTTCTTTCTAGCTAAGGTGGGATGATCCTGGAAAGGTGGGCCAGGCCCTCGGAAGGTGGGATAATAAACTTTATGCTGTTCTGTGTGGCTTCAGATACACACAGGAAAGTATTAATATGGGTTAATGCACCCAACCCTGTGCTTCCAAATGTCCCCAGGTGTCCCTACTCTGTGCCCCATGAATACCTTGTGCCTTTAGTCATTACTACATGTTGGTGGGCTGACGTCTTTGCCTGTCTCCACCCTAGACAGGGAACTCCTTGCAGTTGAGGATGTGTTTTATTGCTCTTTACATCCCCAGGGTCTAGCACAGTGCATACACCTAAGAAGTAGATGCTAGAGCCAGTTAAGCCTGGACACAGCTGTAGGACCTTGGGCAAGTGACTTAACCCCTCAGAATCTACTTCCTCATCTGTAAAATGGAAATGATACTAATCTCTTCTTCATAATGCTGGTGCAAAGATGGAGTTAGATAACAAGTGTGCCTGTTCAGTACAGTATAGATTAGCTAATATCTCAAATAAATGTTTATTGAATGAAAAAAATTATCCCATGAGGCTGAGATGGGTTAAAATGCAAATATTCCCAATACTAACAGCTTCAGGCCCTGTCTCCAGGTAAGAACAGGTTTATGAGATAACTTCTTGTCAGGGCCCCTTTGGCTGCCTGAGAACACCTAGTACCTGAAGAAAGAGGGTGGTTGCAGAGGATAGGGAGACGCGTACTGAAGAATAATGGCAGCAACATCACTGAGCACCTGCTGTGTGGTAGGCATTGCGCCCAGCTCTTACAAATATTATTTTATTGAATCCTCTCAATAACCCTGGAAGGAATCTATTATTGTCCCCTATTTACAGACCAGGAAACTAGGGCTCTTGGAAATAACCCACTTGCATTCCCACCATGGAGCCAGCATTTGAACCCACTTCTATTTGACTCCAAAACTCATGCTGTCGACCAGCCTGCCAGCCCGCCTGCTGGGGAGCCTCCAGGTGGCTCTGTGTAGGCCCTGCCTCGTGTATGCCAGCTGTCTCCGTCTGTCACACTCCAGAGCACCGGTTCACCAAACGCCAGGGAAATCTTCATGCCAAAGGGGCCTGAAAATCCCTTGGTCACAGATGAGAAACAAATCTCTGGGCCTGTGCGGTTGGTGGTGGCCAGGCCCTGGGAAGCTCTCCTCCTCTGAGTCATCACCTGGAGCCACTGACCATTTGGAAATCACTGAGCTCTAATAGGAAATCGATCTTGGTGCATGAGGAGTGGAGAGGAGGGGTGGGAGGAAGATAATCCAGGCTGTTTCCTTTCCCCCTCTAGCCTGGCTCAAGAACATTCCAAAAGTCCTGGAAGAATACCCATAGCTGTCAAAGGAGGAATGGACTAAACTGAAGGGTGTCTGGCAACTTGTCCTCAGCCAGGCCCTCCCAAGAAGGACCTGTAGCTTCCCCAGGCCATCTTGCCAAGGCTTTGCTCCATGTGAACCCAGGGTGCAGAGAGCAGTAGATGAATAGAGAGGAGACACCCAATCAGTAGCCACTGCCTGCAATCCCCCCACCACACACACATACAGCAGACCTGGCTGAGCCCACAGGAAAGTGTGCTGATCCTCTGTTGAGGGATCCACACAGCCAAAATAGCTTTCTCAGGCAGCCAGGAAGACTGACAGTGGTGCCAGGTCTCCCAGCTTTCCAGGAGTCGGTGGCCCAGCACTTGTAGGAGACTCTCATAGCCTGCCCCAGCAAGCCCACAGGAGAAGGCTAAAACAGCAGTAGCAAAAGGAAAGTAAAGGGCATTGGAATTCTAAACAATATTTCGATTTTGGCTGGTTTTTGTTTGCCTCAAGTTAAAGTTGTGCAGTTTTCAGCATCCGAGCTCCTACAGGAAAGAGAACCTTCTCCGTTCAGTGCCCGCCTTCAGAGGGAGGAAAAGGAGGCACAGGAGTCAACTGGGGGCAGAGCGGCCCAAGAGAACCATCTGCCTGTTCACTCTCAGCCCAACAAATGGCCAAAGATGAGCTTCTAAGTGACCCCAACAGCTGAGAGTGACCAAGGCCAAAGTCCCTGGTGGAAAGCCAGAATGTTGACACCCCCTAGCTGACAGGTCAATGTTGTACTTTCTCTCTCTCACTCTTTTGGCAGTCAGCAATAGCACTAGATGCCTACAAGCCAGATGGAATTAATCCAGAAAACAAACTTTCAGAAAGAAAAACTGCTCAGTCCTCAAGGACTGATGGCCTAACAACAAAAGATTCAGAGGCCCTAGTGGACCCCAGATGTCACAGACTTTAGAAACAGTTTGCTGTTAGAAAGTGGTCTAGGTTCACTCTAGAGGGCTTCTGGGGGCCTGGCTCCCATGTCTTCTTTGAGGTACCCCTGGGCTTGCCCCTCGGCAAACTCAACCTTTAAGCATTGAAGTAGACTAGGGTTCCTTGGTTCTGAAGATAGGCTGGAATCACAGTTCTTCCGCCTATTAGCTGTGGTTTTTGAATAAGTTATATCAGCTCTCTGAGCTTTACTTTCCTCTGTAAAATGAAGCTAATGATAATACTGATGTCAGGGTGGCATCATTAAGTTTAAAGAACGTAAATGAAATGTTCGCAATTTAGACCAGTACCTGACGCATAGTAGACCTTCAAGAAATGTTAGTACCTCCTGCTCCCCAGAATCATGCCCTGGGACAGCCCAGCACAGGCTAGCTAAAGCTCAAAGCAGAGCGACAGCTGCCAAAGCGAATTCTACTCACTGGCTGATTTTCCAAAAAGCCTTCCAAGTCTACGCATGACAGGCTCTGTCCCAAACAGAAACCCAGACCCCTGCTCATCATCGTGTCCCCCAATACCTTCATTACTGCAACACATTCTAGGTCTTGGTGGCATACCTTTCCATTGCCCTTAAGATTGGGGAATGGAGGTGGGGGGCTGTCCCTGGGCCCCAGTGAGGAGGAGCACCCGTCATCAAGGCATAGAAGAGCTGGGCTCCTGAGTCCAGATAGTACATGGCTACAGCCAGAGCACACACAGGTGATGCTCTAAGGGGGCTACACTCAGATACATCTTGAGGGGAAACTGCAATACTGAGCCATTGTGCTTATTGACACCATAAATCACCAACTGTGTTCACATCCTATTACGCCTCCCTGTTCCCACTCCCTTCTAGCCAAGCTGTCTCCAGCGCCCCCTTGCCATCCACCCTGCAAGACTTCCTTATACAGGGGCCAGAGCCAACTGCTCACTTACAAGTAAGATGAGTTGGGCTGTTATTTTTCTCCTTTTTCACAAATTTGAACTGCCTTTGTTCCTGAACAATGAGAAGTGTGCAGCTGTGGAAGGTGGAAGGAGCTGAGGGCCAGGGATGGGGTTGGGTAGGGTGAGGACAAGGGCTTTGGTTGCTCTGCAAGCCTCGGACCATTGCTCTGCTGAACGCTGACTCCTGGCAAGCCCTCCTCAAAGCTGGTTTCTGTATCTAGAACATTTTCTCTATTATACTGTCCATAGCCCTTTATAAAAATCGGTTACAGGGTTCAACTCAGCCCAACCAGACACAGGCCAGGTTCCTGTGGATATTTGGGAAGCCAGAGTAGAGTCTGTGGCCATATCGCTCACTGAGCTCATGGCCTGCCAACCCGCTTGCTCCCCACATGCAGAGCAAGTGTCACCTCTGAGGGTCTTTTCTCTCCAAGGACGCTGCCACCAGGTGGTCTTCCTGATTTCTTTTCCTCTGCTTTGACAGGAAATACTAAGCGCACAGAGGCCTTCTCTTTTACTCAGAGGTCTTTGGTTTCATGACCCGGGCAGAGGAGATTCTCCAGATATATCCTGGAAAGCCCCGCAAAAGTAGAGAAAACGTCGTAAATCAGAGCCAAAGCAAGGAAAAAGGAAAAGGATGAAGATTTTCAGGGCACAAGACACCATCAAATATATGGAATTTGAAGGCCCTCCCACGCGCATGCATGCATGTGCATGCACACACACGCACACACACGCACACATACACATACACACACAACAAAGTTAGGAAATATCTAAGACCTTCATAGTGGTCATCTCTAGGTAAAATGGAGTTATGGGAGAATTTGATTTGCGTCTGTATTCCAGTTTCCTTGGACTAGCTGTGTGTCTTAGGGGAAGTTATCTAGTCTCTCAATGTTCCCTTTCCTCACCTATAAAATGGGGTCACAGTAGTACATATCTCAGTGTGTCGTTGTGAAGAGTCAATGAGATTATCCACATCAAGATCTTAGAGCAAGATTAGTCATATATAGTCACAGAATCAATAAATACAGCAATTATAATTATTTTCCCTATTTTGTTAGCCTTTTTCAAGGGAGACACATTGCTTTTAAATTGTATATAAAAATGTTTTATCTAAATTCAAAAGGTAATTATCTGCTTATAAAAATTCAAACAATTTTTAGTATAAAAAGGTGCAACCCTCCTCTCACCCTCCTTCCTGATAGTGCTTTCCTATGTAGAAGGACTCATCACCCTCAGCCTGGCTATATAACTCAAAACCCTCTCCAATACCCTTCTTTTGCTGCTGCCAGCATGACAGGTGAAAACATCATCTCCTTCTTGCTCTGATTTGTGTTTCTTTGATTATAAGTGAGCATATAAGCAAGCATCTTCTGTTTTGTCATTGGATATTTGTATTGGAGGGGCCTTCCTACCCTACCATTATTAAATAGTCCCCTACGAGATTTCACCTATGTTTCTATAGTTTTTTGTAATGTTTAGATTTTTAATCTACCTGGTATTTATTTTGTGTAGGGTGTGAGACTGGGTTCTAATTTTATATTAGTATTACTTAAAAATAATATTAAGAAGTTATTTTGAAAGAAAAGCCCTACACACACACACACACACACACACACAGTTACATATGTGAAGCAGACAACTAGCTTAGTCTATATCTGAAGAGCAAAGTGCAGGCCCTCCCCCAACCCCACCCCTGGGCGAGATGTTCAGACCAAGAAACTCATAGGCCCCAAGTCAGAGCTGGGCCCACAAAGCTCCTGCAGGCTAGGGCAGCCTTGGCAAGCAGGTGTCAGCTGGAAAAGGGCTCTGGCCATGTTTTAGGCTCAGGCTTCCGCCTCCTGCCCTGTAGGGCAGGATGTGTTTTCTGACCCACAGGATTCAGGAAATCACAGATGTAGTTCTGGCTCCTCACCTTCCCCCAGCATGCTGCCAAGGGACCCCACAGCTAGGCCCAGGCTTGGTAGAAGGACCTGTCCACAGACCAGCATTCCAGGGCACAGACTAAGAGGGAAGGTAAATCCAGACACCAGGAATGCAGTCTGCCCCTGCAAAATAATGCTGCTAGCTGCCCAGATCCCCATCATAAAAGCTTAATGTAATTAAGTAGGAAGGAGGAACTTCCAGTGGGAGTCAGGCTGCAGAAAGCATTCTAACAAGGCCAGGCCCCCTGCCAAGGCAAGGCAACTCAACTGGAGGAACAACTTGGCTTCCAGACCCCAACCATACCCTTACTTAGCCACCCAGAGTCTATAGGAAACTCAGGGCTGAATTAAAAAAAAAAGTCCCATCCACCCCAGAGCAAGAGAGGCATGGCCAGCTGCGAGCTGCCAGGTAATGTGGCCTGTCACCCACCATTTATAGGACCCCAGGGACCGGCTTTGTCTTCAAGAAGCCCTCAGGCTGCTGGTGGGGGTGGGAGAATGTTTAAAGGATCCCGTAGTGAGAAATACAAAAACAGAGGGCTTAGGAACCCAGAAGCTGGAATGAAACTGCCTGAGTTCAAATCTTGACTCGGTCACTCCTAGCTGTATGACCTTGCACAAGTTATTTAACCTCTCTGTTTCTCCATTTCCCCATTTGTAAAATGAGGCTTTAAATGGTACTTACTTCATAGATTTATATAAAAATTAAATGTACCTACAATAGCAGTTGACATATGGTAAATGATGCATAAGCATTTGCTGCTATTATCATTATTACTAACCCTAAAGAGGGGTAGCATGCCCTTCTCCCTCACTTTCCTCTTTCTTACTGGCTGGAATGCAGTCATGATGGCTGGAGCTGGAGCAGGCATCTTGGTCCATGAATGAATCTTGGGAACTAAGGCTATACACAGTGGGCTAGGCTACCAGGAACCTCCTTGAGGTAATGAAATTAAAAGGAGTGTTCCCTAAGATCTATAGGCTAAGAGAAGCAGAGAGAGAACTTAGTCACACTAGCTGGCACAACCCCAGATCAGAGTACCAGCTGCTCAAAGAGGGAGGCAGCATCTGCCTGAGAGTAGTGGCAGAATAGGAAGAAAGAGTCAGCTGATTCATTCTGAGGAGCTTAATTAAATGTTAGAAGAAGGCCAACTTGAGCAAGCAGTGGGGAGCCACTGTAGGTTTGTGAGCAGAGGAGTAACAGGATAAAAGCAGGCTTGGGGAGCTCAGCTGCCCCAAGTGAGCTGATGAGTTGGAGAGGGGGAGACTTTGTATGGGGCAATTGGTCAGGGATGACCACAGGAATCCAGAAAGGAGAGGAAAGGGCTGCCCTGTGCTAGAAATCACCAGACTTGAGTGATGTTTCTCTTCTGCCTAACACATGTTTACAAATCACAACTTATTATTTCCCAGCCACACCCCACATCAGGGGCTGCTCCAGTTTACTCTTGCATCCCAAAGTGTCAGTGAGGTTTCCAACCTGGCCCAGTAACCTGGAATAAATAGCAAACCTGATGCCTGAGGCTGCATTGGCCCTTTGGCAGAATCAGCAGGGAGCCAAGGTGCCCACAGAGAATGCCACCTCCAAGACTGTGTATGGGGGCAAAACTGGATCTGCAAGCTGCTGGCTTTACACCCCTGCAGAGTGAGGAATCAAATAAAACAAAACATCAACAAAAAAGGGGGCGGGGGACCATTGCTATACACAGCGCAGCTCGCGTTCATAGACAGGATGCTGGGCGAAAAAAAACAGACATAAAAGGGTACAATGCTAGATGATTCCATTTTACAGTTAAAAAAGTGGGCAGTCAATCTCTAAGTGATAAAGGCCAAGAGAATGATTGCCTCTGTTGATTGTGGGGTACTAACTGGGAGTAGCATTACAGAACTTTCTGGAGCAACTGGCGAGTTCTATATCTTCATCTGGATGGTGGTAGCATGGTATAGACATATGTAAAAATCCATCAAGCTTCATACTTAGTGCACTGGACACTTTATCTATTTTATACCTCAAGGGAAAAATAAAACTACAAAGAGGAGGGAGATCTGCTCTGAGGGGGAAAGGGTGTTGGTACCCAAAACGAACCTTTTTATTTCTCTTTTTATCAAAGTCCTATGCAGAAGCAGCGGCCCCTTTGCCAAGCTCTGCCAAACCTCTCTCCTGTAGTCCCTCTATTAGTGTGGCTCTCCTTCACTGAAATACAATTAGGGAAAAACAGTATCTGTGGCCCAGATGCCACTTCGGAAGTGACCAGGAAGAACAGCAGGGAATCAGCAGGCCCACTGGGAGAGAAAAGAAAAAACAGACACACAGGCGAAGCTGCACCAGCCAATATTCCGACATTCACAGACACATCTTTTTCCTGGATCCCAGGGAAAACTGTCATGTTGCTGAGGAGCCAGAGGCCTCACAAGAGAAGACAAGGTGGAATCCAAGCCGTTGTAGACTCTCTAGCTACTCAGCTGAGGCTGCGACACAGGACGTGTTCAAACATAAATAAACGGGGAGCAGTGAAAGAGAGAGAACAAAGGCAGAGCAGAAAGGCAAACAAGATCAATGGCTGGAAACAGAGACCATCTCTCTCTGTGATCTGAAGCGCTCCTATCTTTCTAAAAACATTTCTGGACCCTGGGCTCTGGACAGAATGCAGGGACCCCGCAAAGTGCCAAAAGGAGGCCACCTCAAATTGCCTGAATGCTCCAACCCCATTTGTCCCATCGACTTCTATTTCAAAATGGCTGCTGCAATTTCACGGCATCTCAGACCTCTCTCATTCCTGTCCTGCTATCTTAGTACAACTTACCCAGTCCTCATGTGGTCCTCACATGTCCAATGTGGGAAATATTTAGTTCACAAAATTGCTAAGGCTGGGAACCTTGCAATTTCAGTATTCCCTATTATGATGAGTATCTCTACATCTGTCAACTCCAGAAAATCAAAATCCCATATATTAATGTTTTAGTTTTATATTTTTCCCCCAAAGTAGACCCTGAAACAAGGATTTGAGTATGGGTAGTTTCTCTGGGAGGTGAGCCCAGGAATCACACGTGAGTGAATGGGGAAAGAGATAGGGCAGGGGGGAAAGCCAACAAAGGCTGCTTCACTGAACAGGCTGGGGCTCAGTCCCACCGGGGACCTTCAGAGAGACTGTGTGAAAGATACCTCTAGATTGTCCTCTCCAGGGGAAAGGAAGCTGGAGTATGTCTCCATCCACTTCCACACCTCTTTGGAAGAAAGTCACTGCTGAGCTATTAATTTTTTGGCATTTTTAGAATTGTTTTCACCTCTCCAACCATGCACGTTCACATGAGTACATATACATGCACAGATCAAGCATGGTCCTAAAGCTGGAGAACACCTCAGGCAGGAGATGCAGAAAGCCACTGGCCTGTAATGAAACAGTCTGCCATGACCTCCAGCATGAGCCAGCATGGCACCATCAGCACCTGCTACATTTAGTCACCATATAGAGGAGCTACGCTCTATTGCTCTGAGATGCTAGAAACAACTTCCAAGTTTGCACATTGCACTGCAAATACCACAAGCCCAAGTCAAATTAACTGAGACCAAAAATGGGAATTTACTGACTCTCGTAACTGGGGAGTCCAGGGAGAGAAATGGCTTCAGGCATAGCTGGATCCAGGAACTGAAGTGGATCCAGAGCTCTCCCTGGCTTCATGGCTTGTCTTTACCTGACTCTGCAGACAGGCTGGCCTGCCAATCCCAGCAGTACTAGATCCACAGCCTTCTGATTTAGCAACCCCAGCAGAAAGAGCCCTCTCCCCAGTGGCTCTGGCAGAGATGCCCTGAAGAAGATTTCGATTGTCCTGCCTAAAATCACATGCCCATTCCTTAACTAATCACTGTAGTCAGGGGAATATGGCACTCTGATTGGCCAGGCCAGGGACACGCACTCCATTTCTGTTGTCACAGAAGAGTGGGCCACCATGATTGACAGCCCCTCCTGCTGCAAAGAATGGGACATGGGCCATTTCACAAGGAAAAAGGACCCCACAGAGGAGCAACTTGCCAAAGACGATGCAAGAGTCAGAAGCAAGTCAAGGACCTTGATCTAGCTGCTTTACTTCCAAGCGGAGGCAGCCTGTTACCGATAAAGAAACACAGATTTGGTGCCAAACAACAAAGCTTCTGGTGTAATCTTGAGCAAAGGTCTTAGCCTCTTTGAGCCTCAGTGTTCTCATCTATAAAATAGGACTAATAATACTTTCCCACAGGATGGTTGAGATAATTCGATGACATAACTAATGGAAAACACTCAGTATGTATGCCTACAGTATTACAGCCCTACTCCAACATCCACACATCTTCTTTTTCCAGCTTCCAACACCCTAATAAGCCAGGAAAAAAAGGTATCCATGAAATCTTGGAACTTTTCAAATGACATTTTGAAGGACAAGGAGAAGTGTCAGTATAAAGTTATCTATTGCTACAGAACAAATTACTTCAAAATTCAGTGGTTTCAAATAACACAAGTTTATCATCTCAGAGTTTCTGTGGGTCAGAAATTTGTGAGCAGCTAGACTCAGTGGTTCTGACCCAGGGTCTCACATGAGGTTGCAGTCAAGGTGCTGACTGGGACTGCAGACATCCAAAGACTCAACCCAGGCTGGAGGATCTGCTTCTAAGGTGCACATTCACATTGCTGTTGGCGGGAAGCCTCAGTCCTCACCATATGGGGCTCTCCATAAGTCAGCTGAGTGTCCTCACCACATGGCAGTTGGCTTCCCTCCTGAGAGGAAAAGTGTCGAAGAAAGTGTAGACACGTCTTTAAAGCACCAGTGTTCAATGCAGGGTGGAGCTTCTACCAGTTATTTCCTTCCCCCCACCTTGATTCACGACTGTCCAAATGAGCTCCTGATCCCTTTCTCACTGAGTTACATGATACATGAAAGCAAATTTCAGAAGGAGACATGACTTGTCTCAGGAGTGGCCATAATAGGTCACACAGAAGAACTGGGAAGTGCAGAGTGCTGCAGGCTGTGGGCAGTGGCATGGGGTTACCTGAGGCATTGGTATTACTGTGCCTCAGATGTCTAATAACCCAGAGCATATTGTGACTACACTTTTGCACTGCACAACTGAGCATCCATCATGCTTTCAGCACCATGGTTGTGCTTTCACAGGGCAAAGGCTATTAAACTGTCCAATGACCCTAGTGGGCCTTGCCAGGGGTTGGACTGAGACTAAATGGTTTCTGTGGCAGGGTCAGCCCCCATAGGGATATGAGCTTGGAGTTGGGGCACACAAATCTCAGTGGTTCCCAAGAGTAGGCAGGCCCAGTCCTGTAAAAGAAGGGGCTGGCTGGTATCAGTCTCATTTTACAGAGGAAGAAACTGAGGTTCAGAGAGGTTGAGCAACTCGCCCCAAACCACACAGTTAGTAAGAAGCAGAGCCAGGCCTTGAACCAACCATATTCTTTGCATTAAACCATTTCTACATTGCATTTAGCATGTTATTTATGGCAGAGCTTCCTAAACTTTGTCACCAAAGGCCCTAACAGTTTCCTGAGGGTCTCAAGTTAAAGCTCAAAGTGGCACCTCAGAAAGCTAGGCGTTTCTCTAGTGTTCTATGTTCAGCTTTGACATTGATAGTCATCTGAATTAGATTCCATCATACAGCCCTGTGCTTATTTTAATATAAAAACAACATTGACAGTCACTCAAAATCAAATACAATTGATCCTCTAGGAAGCACCGCCACCTTGACCCTGTGGTTTCAAGTGCCTCGGCACCCCTGCAGGGACCACAAACTAAAATCACACATGAAAGCTCCCAAAGGGTGACTACTCCTCCTGCTTCCAAGGCCTGAGTCCTGCCCAATGTCATCACAGCTTCCTCCTTTTCTGTCACCCTTATCCCCGGGGGATTCCCAGCAACTCTAAACTGAAAAAGGAAGGGGGAGGTAAGGATCAGGATGGGGGCTTCTCTCACCTTGCTGCTTCACTCACACCCCCATCTCCTCCTCTCTCCCCCAGCCCCACATCAGCACAAAACAGAACTTTGCACATTCTGGAACTGAGCTGTTACAGCTGCCACGAATGCCTGAAAGGAAGGGGTTAAAAACATCTTTCATCTCTCGACAGCGCCTTTATATAGTCTACGTGTGACTCTGAATGGTTATGGCTTTATATAGAGTGTGCTCTGTGTGGAGGGAGAAACCACCGTAGTTAAGGGAACAAAGGCGGTTCTAGTCTAACGACCTGCTTTTATTTGTAGGGACCTTGTCTCCAAAGGGTGGCCTTCAGGTGACATCTGCCATGTTGAGTGTGCGCTTGAAGAATTACACAGATAAACACTGGAGATGCAAATACAAGAGGGGTAAGAATGCCCACAAATAAACTAAAGCTACTCCTGTTTGTTGTTTCTGGAATAAAGGAGAAATCACACGTTTCTCTTTGGATGTTTTCACACATAGCCCAACCTTCAAATGTCAACTTCTGCAGGGTGTTTGACCTAAAAATAGTATAATTTCTGTGTCATTTGAAAAGCTGTTTAAAAGGACAGACTTAAGCCTGATTTTTCAAACACATCTAGCATGAGAAACCGAAGTTGCATTATTTGGAACACAGTCTCTGAAAGAAGCAATAGGCCTACATTTTACTAAAATGGGCCTATTCCTGTGGTTTCTCATAGGTAAAATCTGCTTGTTTAGGGGTTTGGGTTTTTTTTTTGGTGGGGGGGAGGGTTTGTTTTTCGTTTTTGCCACCAGGTCTCTTCTTTGTCCCTTGGCGATAAAGAGAAACTGGGAAAAAAAGAAAGAAACAGCTTGAGGGAGGTGAAGGTAGCTGGGGCCCCACACACCTTTGCATCTTAGATAACAGCCATCCTCTTCTCACTCTAGGGAACCAAAGGGCACAGACATGAGCAAAGGAGTTCCAACCCAGTCTACCTCACAGAGGATATCATACGCACCCTGGCAGGCAGGCTGCCAGAAGTTCAGGGTTTGTTTAGACAGTGCAGGTCATTGCTGTCCACACCCCAAGGTGACGCAGCTTTATAAACATGGAGCATGGAATGCAGTCTGTGAAGTAACTGGGTCAGAGATCCATGCTGCAGACAGGGCGGGGTGCTGGGGACAGGTTCAAGTATGAGGGATCTGACCAGTTTTGCCCAGAGGAAGACATTTCTCCACCCTTTAGAAGGACCCCCAACTTGATTTAAAGTGTGCCAGGCAAAGCTGTCCCTCCCAGCGCCACAGTCAGCCAGGAGAGGTAGGCACCATCCTTGAGAACTATTTCAACAAGCAACCCTTAGTCCTGATGTCTATAGGACTGGAACATCTCTGAAGGCAGGGGCAGGCTGGGCGCATCTCAGCAGCCCCCACATGCCCTGGGAGCAGACTTGGAAACAGGGAGCCAAAGTCCAAATCTTACACTGCTGGTAAACTGGCTATGTAACTTTGAGCAAATCACTTAACTTTTCTGAACCTTCATTTTCCAAGCACAGGGTTTGAACTATCTCCAAAATCTGATCATTCTGGTAGAGCCTCAGTTCACATTCATTAAATGTATGAATAAACAAATGAATTCATGAATAAACAGCTTACAATAAGGGCTCGGAGACCAAGTCACCTCTGCCCTGTGCCCAGCTTCACACCCACAACACTTCTCTCTGTCTGCAACTCCCTGAGGGTCTCTCACCCTGGAAAAGTAAGCCCTTGAAAAATGCTCTCTACAAACATGAATTTACAGACATTTTCAATGTTCCAATGCCCAAGCCTCCCCCTACCCCACCCTACCTACTCGAGGTGGTGCTCCCACTTGGGCGGTCACCCTTGGCTTTCTTCACTGCAGCCCCAGGGAACCCCAGAGAGCCCCATCCCAAGAGCTGCAGCACCAAACCTAGTGAAGAAACAAATCTGACACCCTCCCCCTTCTTGCACTTCACCAGTGGGTTCATTTCAAAGCCTGTGGGTGTATTTCAATAAGAACAACATGAAAACATGGGCGGATTCTTTTCTTTCTAAAAGAAAAAACCAAGAACAATAGCTGCAGTAATAACAAGGCAAAATGTGGACATCTGCTCCCCGCCCTGAAAAACTCCCCAGCTCGCTTCTCCCCCACCTTGTCACATCCCCTCCCCCAAGGCATGGATTGTCAAAAAGTCCAAATTAATTCACCTGCATTGACTAGGCATTGCTACCTGCTGATGTGTTGCTTGCTACTTTTTGTTCATTCATTAAACTAAAATGCCGTGTGCCCTTCCTAGTTGCAGGGCACTGCATGTTGGGAACTGTGGAGGCTTCATTTGAAATAGCCTATAAGGAAGCCTGCAGTCTAATGGGGAGTTGAAACAAGCCCATTAATAACTATGATACGGGGAGAAACGAGGCGAGGCATAAACGCAGGAAGTGCTAAGGAAGAAAAAAAAAGACATTCATTTGTGTGTGTTTAGAACTGGAAATGATGGGCAGGAAGGCTTCATGGAGGAGGTGGCATTTCATCTGGGCATTAAAGTCTGGGTGAGGTTGCACAAGCATTGCTGGAAGGGAAAGCCTTCTGGGCAGAGGACACTGAGTGAGGAAAAGTACAGAGGTGGCAGATGGTAGCAGCAGGGGTCCCAATATCATCCACATTCAGGGTGAGTGTGCAGGGACAATGGCAGATAAGGCCAGCAAAGGGGTCAGAAGAGAACTCAAAGCATGTAGAAAGACTGAGGAGTTTGGAGTTTATTCTGTGAGGTGAGAGAAACCGTAGAAAGCTTCTTTGCCAAGGACTGTGTATAGTCATTTGCCTGTCTCCTCTCAGATCCATTCCTTGCCCTTCTCTTGCTCTGCTAGGTACAGCAGAGAACTACATTTTCCAGGCTTTTTTGCAATTGGCCTCTATCCAGGTTTGGCCAATGGGGAATACTGGTGGGAGATTACAGGGCTAAGAAAAGGGAGAAACCAGGGTATTTCTGCCCATCCTCTGCCTTGGGCAGCATCTCCAGCATTAGTTGCTTCTCCTGCATCTATCTTCTCTGTGGTTCAAGCTCCTGTTGGCTGACTCTGGCTCCCAGGTTCCTATAACACACACTTCCTTTGTCCCTCCAGCCCAAGGGACACTAGCAGCTTCCTATTGTTACTAATCTCGGAGTCGCTAACCTCTGCATTACCTTACTATGCTCTGTTTGACTTTTTGGTTCCTCCAGCCTCTGTGAAGTCAGTTTCCTGGGTTAAATTCCCTATGTTCAAATACCCAGAGTGGTTTCTGTTTCCTTGGCTAGACCTTCACTAATACAGGGTAATTGGATCCAATTTGGCTTCAGAAAGCTCATATCGGCTGCAGAGGACCCTGTGTAACAGTTTACAATCTCCTAGGAGAAGGGTGAGGAAGGATGAGGAAGGCCTGAAGCAAGGCAGCGGCATGAGAATTGACAAGGAAAGACATTCGAAGAGCCCCAGAAGAGGTGATGCAGCAGGACCTCACAGAGACATGGGATAGGGACACCAAAAATAAAGCTGATCTTCAGCTGTAACACCAAGGGAAATGGCTGAGCCACCAACAGAGATAGGAAGAGTCAGAGAGAAGCTGATATGGAAAGGAGATGATAAGCTATTCTTTTTCTCCTTTTTTATTGCTTTTTTCCTGTAATCCATGCACTTGGCTGTTGATCTTGTCCTCATTGATTTTAGATTGAGAGTGATGGAGGAAACTTCTAAAGTAAAAGAGCACCTGGAGACAAGAGTAGGAGAGAGAGGACACTTTCAGGCCAGTAGGAGGGCTGAGCTATAGGAAAAGGGCACAAAGGGAAGTGGGGAGGGGATACCCAAGAACATGTAGAAGAGCCACATGGGGTGGAGGACCTGAGCACTGGGCAGTAGCCAAGGGGACAAGGTGGAAAGAGCAGCAAGACTGGGGACAAGGGCTGTTGAGGCCTGCAGAAAACAGTATCAGTAGTGCAATGGAGGTCATGATATGAGATCAGGGAGCACATAGGGGTCCATGACAAGCAGTCTAGCAGAGACAGACAGGAGAAGGAAGGCAGGGGAAGGCTTGCTCAAGGACCAGGTAGATTTGAACCTGTGAGAAGGGGCCTAATGAAGAGCAAGGACCCAAATGTGCTAGAGTGAGTATGTTCATTCATTCGTTCATTTATTCATTTACTCAACAAGTATTTACCAAGTTCCTCTATGTGCCAAGCACCATTTTGAGGTCTAAGGATGGAGTAGTGACTGAAAGAGATGAAAATTCCCTACCTACTTAAAGCTTCTAGTTGAACGAGGGAAAATAGACAATAAACAAAAACACATCGACTATGTTGCACTGCAGATGATGGTAATGGCTTCGGAGAGGAAAATGTGGGAAACAGGAGTAGGGGGAGTGGGTGTTGCAATTTCAGTAGGGTGGTTGGGGAAGGCTTTGCTGGCAAAGAAACATAAGAAGGTGAGGGAGCAAGCCCCGAGGATATCTGGAAGAAGAGCCTGCCAGAAGGAATAGTTGGTGCAAAGGCCCTGTGGTAAGAGTGTACCTAGGATGTTCCAGGATGACATTCAGGCCAGTATAGCTGGAGTGAGGTGGGGGAAGGGTTTGGGTAGCAGAACATGAGCTCAGGGAGGCAGAAAGGGCCTTGTCAGTCACAGTAAGGGCTTGAACTTTTATTTGAGGAAAATGGGAAGCCACATGAGGGCTTTGAGCTATAGGTGATATGATCCAACTCAGGGTAGTAACTGATAAAGGGAGGTAAGTAATATGAAGATTGAGAAGCTGTAGTAGTGAACTGCCTTCCTGTGGGAACCACTGCCACTGAGGCCCAACTGGGACATATGTATTGGGAGGGGGATGGCTTTCCTGAGAGCAGGTGGGGCAGGGACAGGGCCAAGGACTACCTCGGGTCTTTGCTATGATAGCAGCCGGGGTATGTAAATGCATTGGAATTTGCCAGCACACAGTAGGAGCCTCCCACCCCATGAACAGCCCTTGAGTCCCACACTCACAGTTCCAAGGTACAAAGTATTTATGAGCTTCCTAAAGACCTCTCCCTTCCCCCAGAAGCCTTGAGCAGGGATCTTTACTGTTCATCGTCAGTGTTCACTTCAGGAAGTGGGGAACCATGAGCCTCCAGCCCTCTGGACTTCTAGCTCCCAAAACACTCTGCACTGAGGCCTGACCTCATACTCACCCTGTGTGTGTATGAGATCTCCGCTGGCCTGTCAGAGGCAGCCTGCAAACTAGGTCAACCTCAATGCACTACCCACAGTTTGACCCTGCCCCCAGAGCCATTCTCTTCCCCTCTACACTCAACCATCAGTCTTTATGGGCCTCAATGGAAAGACCCATCACCCCTCACTCCTAAGATAGCTTGCCTCTGGGAAGGCCCAGGCAGTGGATTCTACAAACCACCTGCTGGCAATGGAACCAACAGAGCTAAAGCAGTCAACCTTGTGGCCTATGCTGACTGCATTTCATTCTAGAGCTTCAGCCTAACCTCTTCCCCAAAGGCTTTGCACATCCACAAGAGTGTCTATCTCTGTGACCATGAGCACATGCCTACTGGACCACTCCTTTAGAAGAGTGGTTCCTCACAGCCTGAGACAGCAATTTCTCCTCAGAACTCTGAGTACAACAGTAGTCCCTGGTGAGTACTCAACAGCACTAATCGGTGGCCATGTTGAAACTTGTGGCCCTGTTGGAAAGGGTACATCCAAAAACAGGCATTGATATCTCATCACTGTAGACCTGAAGCTCTTTGTAGAAATGCTGCTGCACTCTCTTACCTCACAACTCTAAACTCTTGATCTCAGAGAGCCCAGGTGTATTCAGCTGAGTATGAAAGGTGCTGCCTTCAACTTCAGAGCGTGTTCCTAAATACTCTGAAACAATAAAGTTTAGTCTCCCTGCTTGCCTTATGAAAGTCAACACTTTTGTACTCTACATAAAGTCGAACATTAAAAATAATAGCTTTTGTGTTGGGGTATACAGTTTCGGTATTTATTGTCCACACTTCAGGATAAAATATTTGACCATTAAGTCACTACAATAAGTTGAAAAACAAGATTACTGCTTTCACATCTTGTGTGATTTGCTAATAATCTTGCTGTTATTCTGACATTATGGTCAAAAGATATTGCTTTTAAAGTTATTGATATGGAATGTGCCCAACACGACAGTTTTTTGAAAGGGAAGACAGGAGATGAGACTATAATTTTATTGGTGTGTGTGTGATGTCTTTTTAAACTTTTTATTATGGAGAATGTCAAACATTTGCTAAAGTCTTGAGAATAATATTAGGAACCGCTGAGGCCCATCACCAGCTTCAAAAACCTGCAGCCCAGGGCCAGTCCAGCCCCACTCTCATCCTAAACCCAGGATGCTTTGAAGCAAGTCCCAGACACCATAGATTTCACTGCACAATACTGAGTTTAGTTAATAATGTAGAGGATTATTGTCAAGGGGTAAGACCTCTGTCCATAGCCTTCTTGCTCTACTTCGATGAAACCAAGAGATGAACTTCAGCCCAGCCAATCCCCAGGAGGCCTGAGACGTGGGTTTCCAGACCTGGGCCACCTGGACCTTTGCTGCAGGAACAGAAGGTGTGTTTGCAACTTAATGAGGGCCCGAGAGGGGAGCAGGGATGGAGGATTGCATGTAAGGCCTTGTTGTAAGTGCCCCCCTGGATCCCTGCCGCCAGTGGGAAAAACACTCCATCTGTAAGAAATGACCTTTCGAAAAAAGCTCATCTGATCTTGTCATTTAATATCAGCTTAAAATTATTCCTGGGGCTTTCCGCAGCCCTCAAGAGCAAGCCCAGACTTGTTTCATGCGCTCCAGCTCTAACGGTATGCCCCCCACACCACCCCTTCACCTTCATCTCTCCCTAGTTCCTACACACACACACACACACACACACACACACACACACACACCTCACTCTAGGCACCTAAAGGAAGCACCCTAGCTGGGTCCCATGTGCCAGGTCCAGTCACCTTCATACCCACTAACCTCTCTGTCTGGAATACACAAATCCCGTCCCACCAGCTATATATTGGTCCTTCGAAGCTCAGCTTTTGTCACCTACCAGGAAGCCTTTACTAGACTCCCCAAAAAGAGCCATCCTCTATACTCACAGAACACCCCATGTTACTTGTCACTGAGTCATTTTTTCCAACAAATATTTACTAAGCTCCTGCTATCTTTCAGGTACTATTATAGCCACTAGTGATATAAAAGTGTAAAGAAAAAACATAAATAAGTACATGCCTTCCTGGAACTTCTGTTCCAGTGGGGGAAAACAGAAAATAAGCCTGTAAAAAATTAGATAACTTCAGGTTCTAATAAGTGTTACAGAGAAGATAAAATGGAGTAACATGGTAAAGATGGAACAGGGGCTACTGATTTAGTTAGTGTGGACAGGGACGGACATTTAACTTGTATTGTGTTTTTTTTAAATGGCCACAAAATTCTTTAACATTCTTCCCTTGAATTGAGAACTGGGGTCTATGTCCCCTCCCCTTGAATGTAGCATGCTTGTGACTACTTGGCAGAAGTGATACCAAGAGAATTCCGAAGCTAGGTGACAGGGCCGTGAAGCCTCTTCTTGGTTCCCATAAACACTCTCACTGGAGCCCTGAGAAGTGAGAAGTGTGATGAGCCTGAGGCTGCCATGCTGTGAGGAAGCCCGAGCAAAAAGAGAGGCCACATTCTGGTCAGTTGTTCCAGATGAACTGAGGGTTTGGGTCTTCCCAGCATAGGCGCCAGGAACCTCCAGATAAGTCCAGTGCCCAGTTGTAGGTCATCCCCAACCTGTATGTCTCCTCAGCTGAGGCTCCAGTCATAGTGGAATGGAAGCAAGCTATCTGCTTTACCTTGTCTGAACTCCTGACTCCCAAACTCATGAGCATAATAAAATTCTTGTTTTGTGTCCCTAAGTTTTAGAATCACTTGTTATGCAGCAATGGGAACCAAAACACATTAAGCCTTGAATGATAAAAAAAAGTCAGGCACGCAGAAAGCTGGGCATGAAGAACACAATGAGTACAAATGTCCTGAGGGAGGACCAAGCTTGGCCTCTTGAGAAATAGGTAGGGCCTTATAGGACATGTAAAGAGTTAGGTATTTTATTCTAAGTGTTACAAGCATTGACAGGAAAAGGAGGAAGTGGAACTTCCATCCATTGCTGATGAATGTGTGAATTCTCTAAGAAAGAAATACCATTCTGGGTCAAGTAAATAATTTAGTGTCATCTCTCTCACAAGGTCCCCAGAAGACGCTAGCTGTGAGGGGCAAGCAGCCATCCATGGCTTCTCCCTCAGCTCCTTCCTAGTGCTCATGGGGCCTCTCCCACTCCCCTCAGAACCCCTGAATACCCCCACCAACCCATCGGTGGGGCTAGGCAGTCTTCCTTTTCCTGACCTTCCCATCTCCCTCAATCATTTTCCCCTTCCTCTTTTTTCACCTGTAGCCCAGATGAGCACCTTCTACCGTCACCTTACTATTTTGTTGCTCACCTGGACTATGGCATCAGCCTCTTCACAAGCCTTCCTGTCTCTGCCCTTATCCCACACCCATTCTCCATGCAGCAGCCTGGAGGATTTTTGTAAATAAACTTTCACTTGAAGTAAAGTGTATAAGAACAGTGCACATATCATAAGTGTATAGTTTGGTGACATTTCACAAAACAGACATATACCCATGTCATCAGCAACCAGATCAAGAAGCCAAGGTCCCCCGAGGCCCTTTCTCCTGACTACCCTGAGTCCTTAAGGGTAACCATTGTCCTGGCTTCCAGCAGCATAAATTAGTTCTGCCTGGCTTTGAATTTTGTGTCAGTGAAATCTATAGTGTATGTTCTTTTGTCTCTGGCTTCTTTTTGCTCAGCACTTTTTCTGGAAGTTTCCTGTGTTGTTGTGGGGCAGAGTTTGCCCATTTTCATTGTTGGCTACTATTCTGTTATGTGAATATGCCACAATTTATTGACCCATTCTACTGCTGATAACCACTGGTACAGTTTTCACGTTATTTTGTTTGTGTGTCTCTTTGTCTTATAAGTAGTGCTGTAATCATATATTGATCCTGAGGGAAGCTTTCTTAAGCAGCAAGTTAACATACACAGCAGAAACGAGCCAAGAGATTGGCAGATAAATGGAGTTGGAGCCCTGATCACACCACACCTGAAGCTCACCCAATGGCTGGATTTTTCAATTACTTAAGCCATTACATCTCTTTATTGTTTAAGCCAAGTTGAGCTGGACTTTCTGTCCCATGCAGTTGAAATCATTCTAATTGGTACAGAAGGCTGGGGAAAGAAAGGGCATTGAGGAGGTAGGAGGAATGCCACAAAAGCATATATAGGATAGGAAGAAGTGAGAAGGCTTAGGTTAAGTCAAATAGGAAAGAGAATACATGGGTTCATTCCAAGGCAAAAACACCTCTAAGGAGGATAATTTGAGCTATAGTTTAATAAATATTTACCCCTTCCCTCATCCTCTATGAGTCAGAGTATACTGCTGCCCCCCGCACACACAAACACACAGTACTGATGTGGTGGTGGACCATATGACCTAGTTTGGCCAATGAGATGTTACCAGACTATAACTCAAGCAAAGTCTTAAAATGCACTGGTGTAGCTGAGCTTTGCCTCTTGTGCTTCTGCCACTACCATAAAAAGAAAGTACCCCCAGCGGCCCAATGGTCTAATGAGGATAAAAGACACATGGAGCAGATCTGAATCCAACCCACAGCCTAGAGCTAAACCCAGCTTACCAGCAGGTACATGAATATAAATAAATGCTTATGGTTATATGCCACGGATTCTGATTATTGCTTGTTGCACAGCACAATTACAATAGCTGACTGATACATAAGGCAAGAGGGAGGACTAATAAGAACAGGAGAAATTCACCTAAGAGGGCAGATTAGTTTTCTTGGGCAGCCATTACCAGGTACCATAGACTGGGTGGCTTAAACAACAGAAATTTATTGTCTCACAGTCTGGAGGCTGGAAGGAAGTCCAAGATCAATGTGTCATCGGGGTTGGTTCTTTCTGAGGGTTATGAGGGAAGATCTGTCCAGGCCTCTCTCCTTAACTTGTAGATGGCCTTCTTTTCCTTGTGTTTCTTCACATCGTCTGTGTCTTGTGGGTATCTGTGTCCAAATTTCCCCTTCTTATAAGGACACCAGTCATACTGGATTAGGGCCCGCCCTAATGAACTCACATTAATTTCATTATCTCTGTAAAGACTGTCTCTCCAAATAAGGTCACATCCTGAGGTCCTGGGGACTAGAACTTCAACATGTGAATTTGCAGGAGACTCAATTCAACCCATAACAGAGAGCATAAGCATGTTTGCAATCATGGCAAGAACACCAATCACAATAATAGGGAAAATTCTCACTGCTATTCATAAGCCTCATATGAAACATCTGTGTCTCACTCCATACCCTAAGTGGGTTTCCACCACTGGGCTCCATTCTGTACTACATGGAAGGAGGCAGTATAGAAAAGGTATAGAAAGGTTTTGAGGTCAGAGAGTTCTGCATTCAGACCTTAACTCAGCAACTAACTGGCTGTTTGACTTTGATTATTTGAACCCTCTGAGCCTATTTACTCATCTGCAAAATAGAGGTCAATTCTACCCCCATTGAGCTTTTCTGAGGATAAAATCATGTGTGTCATTTAGATTAGCATGTGGTAAGTTACAGAAAACCCAACAAGCCATGGCTTAAATAAGTAAGGGATTTGTTTGCTTCCTACAAAAAGGTATAAAGAGAATGGCTATCTACAACTAGCATGGCAGCCCAACCATATCTCTGAAGACCAGGTTTCTCCTGTCTTCTTCTGTAGCATCTTAAGCATGTAACTTTGGTCCCCATGATCACAATATAGCTGCTGTATCTCCAGGCACAGACATAAAGATGGAGGTGGGGTACGACAAAGGACTAAAGGGACACGCCAGCTGAGATGACCCTTTATCAAAAGCTTCCTTTTATAGCCAGTCGGCCAGATCCTGATCACGTGGTCACCACGTGGGAGACCACATGTCTGTACTTTCCAGCCTCTATAATAGAGGAAAGCAAGGGAGAAAACAGTGTGTATAAACAGTCCAGAGGGTCTGCCATATCACACAGACCAAACCTTCAAGCATGTTACCAGTACCAACAAGAATTTGATGTTTGCTCAAGCTCAAGTTTTGTGGAAGAAAACATTTCAGACAAAGCATGGAATCCCATGTGTATCCCCACCCACTTGAGCTGCTGTGATTGCTCTAAGCCCTACATCAGAATTTCCCCACTACCAGTTAGATTAGAGAGTGGGAAAGACGAGGGTGAACATCCTTGAATTTGCTTCCATCCCTTCCTCTCCTTTAAGCCTCAGGTCACCAGAAGATATTCTGCATCCTACAAGGACATTGTGAAACCCATCCCAGCACCTCGGGATAGCATCCAAAATCCGCAAATGCCACCCAAGACCTAGGGACTTTCAAAGGTGCTAGGCTGTGGCAGATGTGGCCCCGGCTGCAGAGAACCAGCTGGCATCTCTGAACATCCTCCCAACCATAGCTGTTGGCACAACCTGACAGGCAGACCCACAGAAATAGCATGGTCCCTAACCCAAAGGGGTCAGTTCTCAGAACACTGCTTCCCAACCTGCTCATACATGAGGCCCACTTCTTATAGGGTCCAAAAACTTCTCCTTGCTGCATTTTTAATATCTGTTAAAAACAACACATAATGGCATATATCAACTAGGAATTATGTAAGGCTTTATAAGACCATATTTTACTCCTAACAGCACTGTAAATATTTGAAAAATGGTCATATTACTACGTGAAAGACAGAATATTTATTCAGCCTACGAACGTGCAGACCGCCTGGCCCAGATATGGATCAGAGGACTCCTTGCTCTAACCAGACAGCCTAGACATTGAGGAACAGAAGTGGGATGCCACAGAATCCCGGGAGTTGAAGGAGGGAGACGGCTTAGAGGGCAATAGCTGAGAACAACAGACTGGCTCTCAGAGAGAAACCAACATCGTATCAGTAGGAGGCTACAGTGAGGGGTCTTGTCAGAGAAAATGTCCTCCAAGAGCCCTCTCAGGAGAAGAGTGAGATTGCACTTAATACGTCAAAAATAAAAAAAAAAAGGTCAGAAATCAAATAATGAGTCTGTGGCATGCTGTATTTTGTAGCCACTTGATTAATGAACATCACCTTATTAAAAATGTTCTGTCCTTCCCTCACTGCCTTTCCCCATGACTTTAACTTTTCTGGATCAGCAGGGTAGCTAGGGCAAGTCAACTCTTCCAAACTGTGCAATTTAAAGTGACAACTCTGGGAAAGATAGCCACCTCATCTCTTTGTGCTTTACTAGCCGGGCTGTCTTGGCTTCTGTCCTCTAGATTTGGTCATTCTCAGGGCCTATAGCTCAGACAAGCTTCCTTGCTGCAGGGAGCTTCTTCCCCTTCTGTTCAGATCAACTGAGGCCAGGTTGTGCCTGGCCATTGAGTCAGCAAAAGACAACCAGGTAACCATACAAGCTGCAAGACCCTCCAGACATATCCCCGCCAGCCACCAAGAAGCCTCTTTGCAGTTTGAAATGAAGCTGTGTCTCTAGACTCCAGTATTTCCCTTTGCCTCCCCTCCCCACCATGGTCCTGGCCTCACGGGCCTGCTATCAGGTCTGTCTGCTTTCTGTCTTCCTTTTCCCAACTGTTCTCCTGCAGTTACTTTAAAATATACAATTTATCACCTCATCCCCTTGCTTAAAAACTTTTTGGTGGCACCTCCCTGATAAAGCCCTCAACTAATAAGAGACCTAAAACCCCCTCAGAATAGGCTATATTTCCTCCTGTGTCTTTCTTCAGGCCTCTCCATCCTGCCTCAGGGATTTTACACCACCCCTCCAGCCTAGAAAGCCCTTCGCACAGTGGTTATCTAGTTAACCCCAACTTACTCTTCCGATTTCAACTCAAATGTAGTTTCTGCAAGCCAAACTTCTCAGAGGCCTCAGACCAAGTCAGGACCCTTGTACCCTCTCCAATGTCTCCATGCCATGGCCATATGACAGAGGGCAAGTTCATACACACTCATAGGTCTGCCTTAGGCTGTCAGTTCCAAGAGCCCAAGCACAGGGTCTATTTGCTTTAACTGGGACATAGTTCCATGGTGTAGCAGTTAGCACGTCTGCTTTATATGTAGAAGGTCCTGGGTTCACACCCCAGTGGAGCCATGATCCATAGTCTGTGGCCATGCCACCCTGAACAAGCCTGATGTCTGATCTCAGAAGCTAAGCAGGGTTGGGCCTGGTTAGCACCTGGATGGGAGACCACCCAGGAAAACCAAGTGCTGTAGACATAAATAATAATAATAAAATTTTTAAAATACTTGCTTTATCTGTGTGGCCCTAGTGCCAATCACTGTGTCCTACCTGATAGGGACCCAATACATATTTATTGAGGAATTAAAGGTAGAAATAAAAACACATCCACTTTCGATTACTTTTTCCTGATTTAAAAAATAATGCATTCCTTTAGAAAATGTAAAAAAAAATAAAAAAAGAAAATTAAATCAACCATATTTCTAGAGATAAGTACTGATAGCAATTATTTTATGTCTTTCCTTTCCATCTTTTATACTTTTTGTTTTACTAAACTGAATCTATTGAATATACAGTACAAAACATTACAGAACAATTATCTCTCAAAAAACACGAACGTACCCTTCCCTCTATTCTTTTCTCTGTCACTTTTTTTCTGATTAAACAATACCATGTAGCCACTGTAGAAAATTTGGAAATTACCAAAAAAGGATAAAAAAAGAAATGTAAATTATCTATAATTGCAAGCTAAGGATTTTCCCCTGGTAACATTGCCCTGTGTTTCCTTTCAATATTTTTTATGCAAAAATTTTGCTGCATGTATTTCTGATAAAATCACAACATGTTTCCAGGTGCTCTCCACCCAGAGACAAAAAAGGGGTGTTTCAGGCAGGATTTTTTTCTGGGCCTCTGCCCTTCCAAGCTGCTTAAAGTAAAGGGTGTCCTGGGGTGGGCAGATCCCATTAGGGTCTCACTGGAGGTGTCTCAGCCCTACCCCCATCCTCACCTGCCCCAGGCCCCTGGGCCTTTTGTATGCCACAGGCCTCCGGTGAGCCCTGGAGGCCAAGTGTGCTTTTGTAACCTGATCACCTTCATTCCTCCCACCATCCCTGCGAATTTCTTTAACAAGGCCTAATTTATGTGCCCTAAAGAGAGCCCAAGGTGCCAGCCTCCCCTGCCTGGAGCCCACCCACAACCACTCCCAAAGCCACAGGGTATTTACAAGGAAGTCGGGTGGGCTTTGATGAAACTGAAGCAGTCCCATTGTCAGGTCAGAAACTCCACCTCTCTGAGTTATGGGGACACAAGACAGGGAATCATAAACAGGAAGCATTTCCACTGTGTCTAGTGGAAGGCAGGCGGGGCTGCTGAATGGATTATAGTCTGAAAAATAAAGAGGCATTGAGTCCTTAAGGGCCACCTCAGTCATGGTACTCTCACCCTGCAGGAGTTCCAGTTGTTATTGCTGCAAGTCCTTGGCAGTCAGGTGAAGTCAGGACAATTAAGGTGCTCAGCTCAGCTGGGAGCCCAAGAGGGGGCAGGCAGACAGCCTCCCAACCCGAGCAGCATAAGCATCCACATATGTTGGGATCTAGAGTAACCTCAATCTCCAAAGCCCTGTCTTCAATGGCAGGAACCTGACCCGCAAGGAAAGACCAAAGGCACCATGGCCATCCAAGAAAGGCTGTCCCACACTCCAGCCTCCAAAAATGCCTTCCTGGAGTAACAGAACACAGGAAAAATGAATTTCCGGGCCCAGCCATACAGTTCCTAGAACTATGCCTCTCCAGGAGGTGATGCTTCTGGGAGTGTTCTGCCCACCCCCAACAATAGTTGGACAAAAGACTGGTGGTGAAAGGAGGTGGGGATGAAGAAGAGGGGCATCATGGGAACAGCCAGTAGGGAACCTTTATCAAGGGGATTTCCCCAATGGAGTATGTCGTGCAACTACCTGCCTCCAGTAGTACCTCTGCAGGCTCTGGTCAAATCCCATCTCATCTGCTTGATCCAGATTTGCAATCAGTTCCTTTCTAAAGCCACCTAGGATGCAGAATCAGAGTACCAGAACTTCAAAAGACTTAAAGCATTGCTAGTCTAGTGTTTCCAAACTGTATGTTGTGAGGATCAGTCAGATGTGCAAAGGAGTTCCTTAGTCAGATAACTTTGGGAAACTGTGTGGTAGAGTGCCTTGGTGACCCCAATTCTTGGTGACCCTCCAGGAATCCATGTCCTTTGCGATGGAGTTTTGCAGTGCCCTCTCATAGCAGGCAGGGTGACCTGTCTGACCTTTTGGTCACTTGGCAATATGATGCCAGCAGACCTGAGGGAAGCAGAGGCTTGCAGTGGCTGGAACTTTGGGGCTTACTCTCTTGAGCCTCTGTCATCACCATGAAAACATGCCCAGGTACCTGTTGGAGGACAAGACACACATGGGACAGAACAGACCTGCTGTAGTCATCCAAACTAGGACCAGCTTAGATGGACCTCCAGTCAGCTACCACCAGATATTTAATCAAGAACATGCCCAACCAACCCCCAGGTGATTCTAGACACGGGAGCAATAAATCTGTAATGTTGTAGGCCCTTAAAGTTTTGCAGCATTGTTGAAGCAAAAGACAATTGGATACAATACTGCATGCTAGAACTCTCAAGAGGAGAGTGGCAATGCACATTAGCATATTAAAGGCCCTGGGAAGTTCTGTTTAACTTTGCTAAACCCAATATTTCCCAAACTCATTTGCTCATGAAACCCTGGTCTCTCAAGTAACACCTTAAAGAAATAATGTTCAGGGGACTGCACAGAGGAAAACACTAATGAAGTCCCACTCCTCATTTTATCATGGAAAATCAGACCCAGAAAGTAGTCTCTCCTGGCTTCTGGGTCAAATTTTTTTCACCTTCATGATATTGCCATTTGCCCTAGCCAAGGGTGGTATCTCCACTTACTAAATCCAGGTCTGAACCACACTATTTCTAATCCAACAAATAAGAAAGTTATGTCGAGTATCTATTACATGCAAGGAACTGCTAGGCACCAAGAAAAGATAAAGTCCTTGGCTTCAAGCAATCCACAGTCTAGTGAAAGAGGAAGGCAAAGAAAAAGATGGTGACCAATGTGAGACCCATACAACATGAGAAGTGCTGTGAAGGGAAGCAATGGGTGCTATGGGGTGCAAAGAATGGGGAGGTGACATACATATAAGAGAAATCTTCATGAAGGGGGTGACATCTGAATTGAGTCTTAAAGAATAAGTAGGAGTTATCTATATGAGAAAGATGAGGTCAGGTGGAATGTGATGGGGTGGTGAATGAGGGAGGAACTGGAGGCAGTGAGAGTGGAAGCGTGAGTGAGCAAAGCTGTATTGGTCAGGGGTCAGTTACAGAGAATAGAATTCATTCCAGCTAGTCTAAACAAAAAGGGATTCCTAGAGGGTATTAAGAGGGTAATAGGATTATTTAGAGGGCTGAAGAGACCCACTCAATGCTGAGCTTCAAGGAAAGTCCCTGAAGTCCACACCACAGAACTAAGCTGTCATGATCAGGGAGCCATTACATAATCAGAAGCCACCACTACCAGCTTGAGAACCATGCAACCTCCGCCATGATCCACATCAGCAAAATGCATGCCTCTCTCCCTCTTTAACTGAGATCCAAAGTCAAGTTTCACACAGGAACATCTGATCAGCTAAACTGAACATCTGAATCTCATCATACCTGGAACCCTAGCTGCAAGAGAGTCTGAGAAATGTATTATTTAGCTATCTAACAGAGGTTAGAATGGATGCTGAATGTCAATTAACCATATCTTACTAAAAATGCACTTAAGGAAAGTAAGTTTCGCATGTATTTAGGACTTATCTTCCCAGGAATATTCTCAGTTCTTAAAGCTTCTTTTTTATGTCTCCCTAAGGGCACCTCCCCCCACTTATGGACATACCATAGGTACTCATTAAAGACCTCCAAAAAGCTTGAGATTATTAACCAGCCTCTTCACTGCTTGATATCTGGGGTGGGCAGGCATCAAGATGAATAAAGGCAACCTTTTTTCTTCTTTGATATTGGAATAAATTGCTACTTTCTTGAACACAGAAGGCTGTATTATTATGAAGGCGTTCTGTATTATTACTGAGAACAATTATTCAGAAGCCAGAAGCCTAGAGCTGACGAGGCTATATTCTCTGAGGAGAAATTCCAGAAACCATTACTCATTACCTTTTTTGCTTATGAAAATAAACTATTCCTTCTTCTGCCTGTCTTTCCGCTCAAGGAAGGACTCAACCCTCCATGTTTGTACTGCATTGGTGAGTTGATGACTGTGAAGGCAGTAGTCTCCATTCTGATGTCAAAGCCAGTGGGTGGTCACTAGATGGGGCCTAGTTGTAGCACTTCACAGAGGAGAACTGTGGGAATAAAGCTTCAGCTTGGTAATATTGAACAAGTGTGTTTCCATAGAGATCCTACAAGCTTACCTAATGAGTGTATCCCTCCCCACCCAGTCTTCCCTGGCAGTGACAGTTCAGGTGGGATGGTGCTTTCCTCACTGTCCAACCAAAACCCTCATGCTCTGCTCTGAGATAAGGAAGACAGGGCCTCTGGAATCAGACATCTGTCCAAACCCCACAGGAGGTGAGGGAGGCCTAATTAATTAGTGTCTGTGAAGCACCTGTATAGCCTCAAATGAGAGGTATGAGGCGACCACAAGCCCAATTAATTATCACCATTGATGGAGCCTTCTGGGCTCACCTCTTTTTTTCAGCTGTGTTGGCCTATCTCAGGACAAAGTCAGGTAAGTGCTGACAGGGCTACTGAGAGGAAAGAAGAAGCAGCAAGCAAAAGATTCTGACTGGAGCCTTGATTCCCCACAGCTGAGGGCCTTGAGCTCTCAAAGTCACCGAAGGTTTCCTGGATATGACCTTTTTCCTCAGAAAAAAATGGCTGTATTCCCCAGAGTGTATATGATTATGTGCCTTTTCCCTCAAAGCGAGGTACTAGTGCCAAGTGGAAACACTTACCTAACTCTGGCCTCTGCTTTAAAGTGGACTGGATCCCCCGAGAATTTCAGCAAAGCCCGACCACCCCAAGGGCCATATTTAAACTCACCACAATTAAATGCAGATTCTGACATCTATCTAGTTCTCTGCTCCTATCTTCTATTTTTCTCCTCCACTCTCCACCATCACCCCTTGGGGAGAGGGTGGGAGGAAAAAGAGAAAATGTACATATAAGAGGACGTTTTATCAAAGCACAATCATCCCTAAATGGAGTGTGGAAAATGAGGGGCTATTTCACATTGGAGTCCTTGTATACTTTATTGCATAAGAGATCACTGGGTGTTTAATTTTCCAGCTCCAAGCATAGGTTTCAGCCAGCCCGGCTGCTTGAACGTAAGTTCAAGGCTGCCTTGGCATTCCTTTGTCCACAGGTCCCCAGAGCTAAGCAGGCCTGGCAGCTAGCATGGTGAGACACTAGAGCATGCAAGGAAGCTGGGGGTGGCTATGCAAGGTGAGGGTCAGTGAAGTCAGGGCCTGTGTGGCCAAGTTTTACACGGCCTAGGTCTGCATGGTCAGGGCCTGTGTAGCCTGGATCTGTGTAGCATGGCAACTGCCACACCCTTAACCAGTCTGAGGCCTCCTGACCCAGAAGTGGGAGATGCTGCTCAGCTTATAACAAAGCTATAAGGCAGCAGGAGTGGAGACCACACTGAAAAAGTATTGGGTTGTATCTGAGAACTCTCGGAGGTACACGTCCACCCAGGAGGACTCCCAGCCCCTCTTCTCTTTAGGCCAGAAGCCTCCCCTACCCACTTTGACATTTCTGACAGGAGGTAGTTTCTCTTGCCCAGACCCTACAGTCCATTCCTCCATTCCACCTCCCATATCCACCTCTTGCTTTCTCTTTCGCCGCCACCAGCACTTTCCTGTCTCTAGGGAGGACAACGAGCCTGGAGCTGTGCACAGCGGCCCAGGCAGCCAATCCTGCCTTCGGGTAAGAACAGGGGGTTGTTTTCCTTACTTCCCCTGACCTCAGAGAGCAGGGAGCTCCAGCCACATTGCTCAGGCAAGGAAAGGGCCCAAGCCTGCTGGCCTTACAGGTTGGGAAGAGACATGCTCGGAAACACAGTGAAAGGAACTGTCAGCCTTCATTATTAATACCTAGTGTTAATATTTAATGCCAGAAAACTGCAGCTCCCTTCTCTACACTGTCACCAAACCTGCATGGGTCATGCCAACCAGAATCCTTCCATCTTAGCACTCTGTAGTCCTCTGCCAAGACCAGCAGAGCATTAGGTTCACCAAAAATAATAGGTTCAAAATGAATTTGAAAAAAATTTTCAAATTAAATAATACCAAAACTGGTTGTGTTTGAAATCTACCCTGCTCTTTAAAAGTCTCTAATACTCTGTGTTCGAATGCCAGAAAGTTTAGAAATGAGACAAGGCATAAGTGTAACCTTTAAAATAGGGAAGATTTTTGCTCTGTGGAGCTTTTTGTATGTTGTTGATGTTCCAGATGTATTTCTTAACCAGCACAAGCAGTGTGGTATGTATGAGACCAACAAAATCTGAAGGATCTGATGAACATCCCAAGATGAATTCAAGATATTGAAAGAACAGGAATATCTACCACTTAGGCAATCAATTAATTCTTACCCATCAAAACCAACTTGTTTCTCAACCTGGGGCACACTGGCAGCATTTAGGGAGGTACAGCCCTTCATTGCACGGGGCTGTCACACACACTGTCCCTGCCCACTCACTCCAAATGGTCCCCTGATACCATGGCCATCAACAACATGCCAACCCATTTACAAACACCCCAGGTGGGGAAGCCCCGATCCAGGTGCACTGGGCCACTGGCATGGGTTTTTGGCAGGTGTGGAAGTATAAAGGTCAACTCAGAAATGACCAAGGCACCAGGCTAGGCCACCAGAGCAGGACCATCCTCATGCTGAGGTCTTTGGAAAGGCAACAGGGTCTGGGACTTGCCTCCACAAAACAAGATGAGGGGGAATCCTGTCCCCAGGCTCACCCCACCCATACTCCACCTCCACCCCAGGGCAGCACCTCCACCCTCCTCACTGAAAGTGGGCTGCCATCTCCACCTGTGGGTGGGTAGTGGCCACAGCTTGCAAGCTTTCATCTCTACAACTTCAAAGAACAGCGTGGTAAAAAAAAAGCCCAGGGCATAATTTTTCAGGATCCAGGAACCTAGATGACTCACCTGTGCTGGCACCAGCCTGGGATCCCTCAACTTGAAGAACACCTCCCAAGCCTGAACCTCACCTGCCACCAGCAACTCACAGGCATTCTTAAAGGACCCGTTACCAGAGCTGAGTCCCTGACTTGGTTGGAAAAGCCATTTGGAGAGGTATAAATAGCAGATGATTTAATTTCAAGGGAATCTTCTCCCTATAAAGTTTTTTATAGTATTTTATTGAGAAATAATTTACACCCAGTAAAATGCAAAAAATCTTAAGTGTACAACTTGACGAATAAAAAAAGAAGTTTTTAATTAAAACACATGCACACTCTAGCTGGAATACCTAAAATGCGAAAGAATGATAATACGCAATGTTGGCCAGGTAGTAGAGCAACAAGAATTCGCATACATATCTCATAGGAGTGGAAGATGGTACCACCACTTTGGAAAATGGTTTGGCAGTTTCTTATAAAGTTAAACAGATACCTAACATACAACCAAGCCATTCCACTCCTGGGTATTTACTCAAGAGAAACAAAAACGTATGTATGTGAACATTCATAGCAGCTTTATTTGTAAGAGCCCAAAACTGGAAACAATACAAACATCTACCACCAGATGAATAGATAAACAAATTGTGGTATATTGTACAGTGGGCTACTAAGCAATAAAGGGAACAAACCCTTTGATACATGCACATGGATGAATCTTGAAATTATCATGCTGAGTAAAAGAAGCCAGGGAGTACATACTGTATGATTTCATTTATATGAAAATCTAGAAAACATACACTATTCTACAGTGACAGAGAGCAAATCGGTGGTTGTCTGGGGATGGGAAAAAGAGAGAAGCAGGCAAGAGGGATTATAAGGGCCCACGAGGAAAGCTTGGGGGGCAACAGATATATTCACAATCTTGATAACAGTGATGGTTTCATGGGTGGATGCATATGTCAAAACGGATCAAACTGTATGATTTAAATATGTGCAGTTTATTGTATGTCAATTATAACTTAATAAAACTGTTTTTTAAAAAGATGGTGTTTCACTGTATGAAAATTATACTACAATTTTTTTAAGTGCTAGAATTCTCTACCACTCTCCCCTACAAAGAAACAAGCACAACAAATCAGGGATCTTGAATTTCACATATCCTCCCCCACTTGGGGATCAGGCAAGAGAAATCCTACTTTAAGCCCAAGACAATTTGACATGAGGGTGGGCACCACACTCCGTCAATGGCAGGAAGACAAGTCAACATGACCGAGCCCAGACCTCCCTTCTCACAGTGTGGCACCGCCTCTTGCTGCAGGGCAAACCGAGGCCAGTAGTCCCAGGGTAAACCACCTATAATGCACACGTTTCCACCTTTTCCTCTCTTCGTTTCTTCCTATCTCTCTTCCTTCTTGGGTGACTATTCATGACTGGAGCATGACAGAAACCACACCAGCCACCAAAATGCTGCACTGTGACAACTTCATCTCTTAATTACAGTAAACATTTACATAATGCTTGGGCATAGCCAGTGCAGAAAAATTCGTTAATGCAGAAACATGCCCTTTAACCATCCCGTTTTATTACACAAACCCTCCAGGGACCTGAGCAGCCTAAGATTTGCAAAAGATGATGGAGAAATTGGCTGAGATATTAAGCCCCTTTCCAGGTGCAATTAAAAGGGGGGTGGAGAACCTCCTGCTGTCACAGATATATATTTTCTTTTCATTCTGAATTCACACTATAAGGATTCCAGGTACCTAGCTGCCATCAGAATTCTAACATTTGCTGGAAATGGAGTTTTGTTTTTACTCTCATCTTTTCCTCTCTGCTTCTGAATTGACAAGCCTGCAGGTTTGCTGGGAGGTCTAATATTTCCACAGCTGCCCAAGCACAAGGCCAGTTGGAAATAAACCCAGCAGCAAAGACCCCCTAAACAATATGAACATTCTTGCTTAAAGCCTTTGATTCTTTAAAACAGACTCTCTCTGGAAAGACCAACTTTAATCACATTTCCTCTAGCAAAACCCAGATGGCCTGGGGAGGGACAGCCCAGGTCAGGTTTATGGTGGGTGAGGAGGTACAGAAGTGCCACAGAAGAATCCCTATTTTCCAGAGGATTCAAACCAGTGAACAAGGAAGGTCACTGTCCACTGAGGGGAGGGGGAGAAAAGACAGTAAGCTTTGGGAAAAGTCAAATCTGAGGGTCTTCCCAGCCTTTTCTACCTCCTCTCCACTCCAGTCTCTCCCTGGCTACGTGATCTTGGAAAAGTGACTCTGTGCCTCAGTTCTGTCAACTTTAAAGCAGGGATAATGGTCCCTACTTTGCAAGGATTTTCTGCAGTTTTGGTGAGGAAACTGTACAGAGCCTCCAGCCAGGGCTAGCATGTCAGCGCTACGCATGCTTGCTTGGTGGCTACTTACAGATACTATTATCATTTTCTTACTATCGCTAGTATCGCCATCATATTTCTCAAACCTTAAGGAGCCAGGAGGATCCCTCATGTGACCTTCCTAGTAATGAAATGGGACTCAAGTGCTCTTGCAGCCCCTTTTCTCCCCTTTTCTCAAAACATGAGGCCTATACCAAATGACCTTGTGCAAGCCACCTCCACAGTTCCCACCCAGACTGGCAAGAAAGGCACCTGGGCTGAGGCTAAGGGTGGAAGGGGCAGCTCTGAGCAGTGAAACCAGAGGGTGGGCATGGCTACCCCATAGGAGAGTGGCCATTTGGGAGGGGGTGAGTAGGCAGGCTGGGGACCTAGGGAGAACTTCTAGATCAGGAATATTGACACCCAAGGCCAACTCTGGGGAGAGGTAGGAGCCCAGGTGTGGGCTCTCCCTCATGTGCAGAAACATGCAATAGCAAATGCCCTACCCAACAACAACTTTCAAGTATGTAATTTATTTCACAGACATTTATAAAGCACTCTGGCTGTGCTAGGCACTTTTGTAGCACCCTATGGGTATCGTAACACTATCTGTTTCATAACTACCCTATGAAACAGATAGTGTTACGATACCCATTTTGCAGATGAGGCAACTGAGGCTCAGAGAGGTTCATTAGCTTGTCCAAGGTCACACAACTAGTAGATGGCAGAATCAGAATTCGAATCCAGGGAGTGGGGCTGCATAGCCTGCTCCCTTATCCACTGCAGATAATACATGCTGCAGAGTTCATAGAAGGTAGAGACCCAGTTGGGGTTGAAGCGGGAGTTGATAGATTTGTTAGGACAGGTGGGAAAAAAAGAGAAAGGCAAAGGGCATTGCAGGTGGGGGCAAGGATGTGAAAGAAGACTTAAGGCAGAAACGAGAACCACATATCTGGTTGGGAAGAACAGGAAAAAAGTTTGTGTCATCAAGTGGGAAATGGAAAGAGAGGGTATCATGGATACTTTTTTGACTATATGTTACAGAAAACATCAACTCAAACTGGCTTCGACCAGTAGCCTTAGAACTCTTTGACCACGATCCACAGTAAGAGGTGTTCTTTCTACTTTGGGTCTGTACATGCACATCCACGTCACCAGACCAACGTTTCACAAAGCACCACTGCATGCGATGCACCCTGATCTTTTTTATTCCGTTCTGTTGGAACTCATTTTCTTCATTGTTGGTTATGACCCACTCAATTGATTTCGAGGCCCATTAATCAGTTCTGATCCACAGTTGGAAAAATACTGGCTTAAACACTAAGGGAATTGATGATGTCAGTAACAAGGAGTGCAGAGGAGGGGTTAGCCCCAGATAGGGGACACTCAGGAACTCTGTGATCTCCATAGGACCTGGGTGCCCCCATCTGCCCACTCAGCTGAGTTTACATCAGCCTAATGCTAATACTGGATTCCCTGGAGCTTATGATGTGCTTGGCCATCCCAGATGACACATTTAAGCAGACAGAAGTCCAGAGGAAGAAAAGACTAGACTGTGAGCGCCTTTTTAAAGAGCAGGTCAGTATTCCCCAGAATCCCCTAGTAGACCTCCCCTCACACCTTCTTGGTCAGGACTGAGCCACAAGTCCACTCCTGACCAGACCCCTAGCCAGAGAAATAGATCAATCACCAGTAGGATGAGACATATCAGGGAGTAAGCCACCATACCCTCTGCAAGCCTGTAAGGGCAGGCCCTCATTATGGATGCTAGCCAAGAAATGCAAAATTGATCCCATGAGGTTTTCAGCAGAAGTGACAGGGTTAAATGTGACAAAGGACAGGGATCCAGAATGGCCAGCCAGTGAGAATGCTGAGCTGTGGGGTTGAGGCATGCTGAGAAGGGCTATAAGCCAGGAGAAGGCAGAAACCAGCTTCCCCCCAGGGGCACCTTGATCAGTCCATGAAGGCTGGCTCTCCAGGGTAGCCTGAAGGGCTAAGAATGGTGTACATACCAGGGGAGGGAGGCAGGAACATCAAGTCCCAGTCCTACCTCTGGGAAAAACCTGCAGGGGACACCCGGTTGAGGCAATGAAGCCAGGTGTCAGTATGTGGGCAAATGAGGGCAAGAGTACTGTCCAGACGAGCCAGGCCTGGAAAAGCAGGTGATAAGAATCAAACTAAGTTTGAAGTAGGGCTGCAAGAAGAAACATAGAAGATAGTATGAGTGTTTCCCACAGAGACAGACTTTAAGATAAAGACTCCAGGGCTGGTAGTTCATGTGTGTTTCAGCTATCTATTGCCAGGCAATGAACCACTCCCATACTTGGCAGCTTAAAATAAATAACAATCATTGATTTGCTCACAATTTTACAATTTGAGCATCAGTTTGGGGCAGCTCAACTGAGGCTGGAAGACCCATTTCCTAAAAAGTCAACGACTTGATGCAGACTATTTTCTGCCAGCTCAAAAATTCATTCTTCCACAGGTCTGGAGGCCAGAAGGCCAAAATCAACACATTGGCAGGTTTGGTTCCTTTTTGAGGGTTCAAAGGGAGAAACTTTTCCAAATCTTTCTCCTAGTTTCTTTGGGTTGCTGGCAATCATTGGTGTTCACTGACTTCTGCTGCATCATCCCGATCTCTGCATCTGCTGTGACATGGCATCTTTCTGTCTGTCTTCATCTCTTTCTTAAAAGGACTCCTGCCATCGGATTTAGGGCCCGCCTAATCCAGTATGACCTCATCTTAACTTGATTACATCTGCAACCACCCTATTTTTAAACAAGGTCACATTCATAGATACTGGGGGTTAGGACTTCACAACATCCTACTTATAGATAGGGGAAATGACAAAAAATTTGCAGCCATCTTTAATCCACCACAATCTCAGTGATGATAACAGGAAGGGAAATGAGGAAGTGAGCAGGGAAGGAAAAACAGTCATAAAGTTTTTGTTATTAAAGCAGTTGTTACTGTGGGCAACTGGGTAAGACTCAGTCCCACTGGGGACCTCTGGGGAACAGCGTAGAACATACCTCAGTCTCCCCAACTGAGAGATGATGTGCTGGACTATTTATCTGCTGATCCCCCCTTGTTAGTGCAGCACTTCCAGCCAGCCCTGTGTCCTGCCACAGGAAGAGTGTGCTGGCAGAAAAACTCCGTTGGCAGAGAGTCATAAGTGTCTGCAATAAAGAGCATAGAGGCAAGAATTACAGGCGGGTGGGTAGGGCACCCTAAGTATCTGCTACAAAAGGCAGCTCAAAACAAGCCAGCAAGAGTTGCAGAGCTGCCCCCTGGCAAAATTCCAACCCCATTCTAAAAGTTTAGCCACTAATAAAGAGCTAGGAGGTACATGAGACTATATAGATGAACCCCAGAAGTCACCCCTAACCATTTGCATCAGACCGAGGGAGGCAGTAAGGGCATGGGCTCCTCACAGTGGGCCAGGGCCACTGGAAGCCAGGTTGAGGAAAGTTCTAATTCTGCCACTAGACAGGGGAAGGGCCCGGGTCTGTGGCCTTGTCCAGAAGCAGGGGCAGACACGAGGCTCCAGGCTGAGCCTTGGGGGAGCAGCTTCCAGGCTTGAGAAGCAGGAACGGCAGTGGGGAGAGGGCCTGCCACAACCACGCTGGCTGCCGAGCCGCCTGAAGTACAGCACACTTCAGATCTAAGCATGACTGGGCTTCAGCAGTCACCCAAGCGGCTTTCCCTGCCCAGAACAGCAGCTCTTTGACCCAGGCCTCAGGAAAAACTGGGAGGAGAGAGACGATGGGAATGTGGGCAGAATGTATTTCCCTCTCTGCTTTTTACCTCCCCTACCAGGTGCTCATGGCCTGCAAAGCAGCCTGCAGAAAACACAGTCATGAGTTTCTCACAAATTATTTTAAATGATTCTCATGCTGTCCATGGGGGGAAATCATGTATTGAAAATCCAGCAAAAGCATAGCCAACCAAGGGCTGCTCTGGATGGCTGCTGAAAAGCAGACAGCGTGGCCACTGGCGTTCAAACCACAAGGGGTCCTGGGATAGAAACAGGCTTCCCAGGCCAAGGCAGGCATGAGCCTGAGGCGATACCCTCTGAAAATGAAGTCACTCCGAGGCCTCACGTGCATGGTCCCATTTAATCCTTCCATCCATCATTCACTCACTCATTCATTTGTTATGCAAGGAATAATCACTAAGTACTTGCTATATGTCACTCGCTGTTCTAGGCCCTGGGAAACTGTTGTGAACAAAACATTTGTTTTAAATCCTTGTAGTCATGGAGCTTACATTCTTGTGGGAGAAAAAGGTAGAAAACAAATAAGCAAAACATGCAGTGTGTTTTATGGTGGGAAGATAGAAGGAGGAAAATAGGACAGGGAAAGGAACAGGGAACATAAGGGCCAGGGGTAAGGGGAAAGTTGTAGCTTTCAAAAAAGTGATCAGGGACGTATTTTCTAAGAAGTTGACTCTTCAACAAAGATCCCGAGGAGGCAAGAGAGGGAGCCCTGTGGATGATGGAGAAAGAGCAGACCAAGGAACTGCCAGCGTGAAGCCTTGAGATGGGAATGGCCAATGTATTCCAGGAACTGCAAAGAGGTCAGGGTCGCTGGTGGAGGAGGAGGAGATAACAGGCCATGAGCTCAGAGAAGAGAGGGAGGCGGGCACAAAAGCAGTCAGGGCCTTCCTGACATCCTTGGCTTTCACTCAGACAACAGAGAAAGGTTCTGGAAGATTCTGTGCCAAAATGGACTGAATCTGATTCAGGTTTTAGGGGCCCCCGCTGGCTGTTGTTTTCAGAGCATTCTGTAAAGGGGTAATAGCAGAAGGGGTGACACCAGTGAAGAGACTACACTTGCAGTGATTCTCCATTTTCAGATACTGAGAACTACAAAAGTAGTAAATAACATTTTAATAAGAATTGTTTTTAATTTCGTCACCAGCATTCCACAAAACCCACCTTTTTCATTATTCCCACTTCAAAGATGAATGAAACAGAGAAGTAACTTACTCAAGTTACCCAGTTGGTAAGCACTTTGACCAAGAAAAATCTGGTCTAGATTTCCCATAAGGCTCAGCCATATTAAAACTCAGATTTACCTAACTTCCTCCTTCTACTGTTTCCTCCTTCCTTTGAGTAAAGCAAAAGTAGACAAAAAGCCCTGTTTTGTCCAGTGGTTTTTGGGTTGATGTCTGATTCCTTCTGGGACTTTTCATGCTTCTGGTCTTTTCCTTGGGAGGCAAAGTAGCATGAGCCAGGGCTGCGGAATAGGATAGGATGGTTTGGGCTGAGCTCGGGCTCTGACACCCACCCTTGGCAGAGCAGTTTCCAGAAGTACAAATCTAGGCTTTACCTCCTCCTGCCATAAGTTCCTTTCCCCTCCATGGCCCAGACAGTAGCCAGTCCTTGGCATCCCCAGCCTTTGGGCTTCGGTACACAGGGCCATGGCTGAAGTTGCTAGGCACCCAGGAGCCAACCCCCTTCCAGGCTTTTGTTTTCGACTGAAGGCAAAGCAGTGAAAAAATTATATGGGATCAGCCATTCCTAGAGTCTATTTTGTATATGGTTGGAGGTACACAGACCCATATTTTTTAATAATTGTGGTTATGTATTTTGATGTGCTAAGAAAAAGAGAACTGACACAGCCAACCCATGACTTCGTGAATGTTATTGCTCAGAAGGAGGCTAAAGTATTTAGGGTTCTTTTTTTTTTAAGGAAAAAGATTTAAATAAAAAGTATTATGTTAATAATAACATAGGAGGTACAAAATACAACAAATATCATGGAGGAATTATAGAATAATGCTGTGGTGGGTTGCCGCAGATGGGGAGAAAATGAAGGGGAAGGCCTCCCCCTATAATCTAAAAAGTTTTTAAAAATACCTTTCAATATAATGGAATAACAAGCATACTATAGAACACTAGAAAAACAGACAACCAAAAATGTTAAAATAAAAATTTCACACTCTCACCTCCCAGATATGACCACCATTAACACCTAAGTGCACATCTGTCTTGGTTTTCTATGGCTATGTAGCAAATAACCACAAATCTAGCAGCTTAAAACAACATCCATTTATCTCATGCCATTTTTGCAGGTCAGAGGTCCAGGTGGACTTGGTTCTCTGCTCTGGGTCCTACAATGCTAAAGTCCTGGTTTCAGCCAGACTGGGCTTTTATCTGGAGGGTCAGAGGGAGCATCCACTTCCAAGTTTGTTCAGATCATTGCCAGAATTCAGGTCCTTGTGGCTGTAGTACTGAGGTATCCATTCTCTAGTTCCCCATTCTCTGGGTCGTGCACATCTTCAAGCCAGGTACAGCACACCTAACCTTCTGATGCTTCGAATCTCTCTGACTTCTCCTTCTGCCTTCCTCTTTTGCTACCAACCAGAGCAAACACTCTGCTTTTAAAGGACTTGAGTGATTAGGTTAGGCCTACCTGAATAATCCCTACTTTAAGGGATTTTGTGTCATGCTATATCACATGACACAATCACAGGTGTAAAATATCACATTCTCAAGTTCCAAGATGATAGTATGGAATCTTGAGATGCCACATGTTTAGAATTCTGCCTACCACAATATCTTTCTGGATATTTCTCTGTACACATATATTTATAAATACATATTTGTATTGTAGATCTAATAAGCAACCTGCTTTTTCCAATCAAGGATCTCTACGTTTCCATTTCAATGAATATTCATCTCATCGAATACCCAGAACATATTCAGATTTCCTCAGTAGACCCAGAAATATCTTTACAAACCAATATCCAGTTCAGGCCTGACATTGCATCTGGTTATATCACTGAAGTTTTTTTCTGGCTAGCCAAACCCTTTTTTTAATGATCGTGATGCATTGAAGTGAGCAGGACAGTTGTTTTACAAAAATGTACCACCTTCTAGATTTTTCAGGTGGCTTCTTCATGATGTCCTTTAGCTTGTTTTCTAGCCCCTGTGTTTCTAAATTGGAAGTTATACACTGGTGTGGTAGCACATATTTAACCTCTGGTTCTCTAGGGGGGAAAGCCCTGATCTGGGGTGTTGGTCAATTTCTGTGGTATAAATACTTCCTCCCTGGCCAATTTCAAGCTACCAGTATGATACCCTGAATTCAGAGTTGGAAAGAGAGGCACATTATTTGCCAACTCAAACCAGTTCCAACACACACTGCCCGATGAATGGGATAAGGTTTTTCGAGGGGATGAGGTGGAGGAGGCTATAAGGAGAAAGACTTGAAGAGCCTTCCCACTCTTACCCCCAAAAGACTGTGGAGGAGACGGAATGATATGTGCTCCAGGAGTGGAAACGACTGGCATCCTCTAGCCTCCAAGAATGCCCAGGGTGAGGTGAGCCATGCAAACTGTGGTTGCAAGAGCCATGGCAAAGATCCCCATCATGAAGCCTGGCCAGGGAGCAAGCAAGCATAGCAGCTAAATCAGCACCCTGTCTTCTTGGGCAGGTCACCTCTACTGACTCTCAGACGTCCCCAGCAGGACACAGTCTCAGCTGCCCACAGTAATAACTTGTTTGATAACCATCCCTCTAGTGGTTTCCTTCCTTTCCCTTCCCATCTTTGCCCTCCTCTACTGGGGCTTCCTGGGGCCACCTTCCAAATAAAAGACTGACCCTCAGATCCTTGTGTCAGCCCTGCTTCTGGGACCCAAACTGAGACAGAAGGCTTCAGGGAATTAGAATCAGCATGAGGTTGTTTCAAGGTTTTACATTTTTTTTTACAAAGGGATGTATTCATTTATTATTAATGCAATTAAATAGCAACTTTAAATAATAAATTTTAAGAGGAAAAACTATGGCTAGGAGACCCAGAAGACTCACTGAGAGACCACAACCTACCTCCCTATCTTCTTTCCCTGAGAACTCACTGTCCCCCCTGCCCCCCACACCTCTCTCCGCATACCCCAAGACACAACAATGGCAGGTGATAATTTTAAGAGGAGCTGACATTTGTTGAGCAGATACTGTGCAGAATGCTTTGTGTAGATTATCTGTTTTACATACTCAGAGCACACGTACTTATCTCCCCTTCCTCCCAAGCTCCCTTTAATATGATCGTGAAGGAACAAAAAAGGTATAAACCCACAATAAGGAGGGGGGAGGTGGGTGTCAGTAGATGAGGGATTTCAACACATTTCTGGAAGACAGAGAGCAGAAGGAAGAGTGGTGACAGGTGACGCAGAGCAGAGTGAGCCACAGCTGGAATCTTCCCCGTAAAGGAGGCATGAGGAAGAGGCTCCAGACTGAGGCTGGGAGTGAAGGGGGTGGGGGTGGGGTCCCTAAGGGCAGGAGAGGGAAATGAGGCTGGAAACAAGATTGACTGAGAGTCTGCAGCCGGAACTGCTGGCCCCAACTCCACCATCCCTACTGCTGGAGGTAGGAAGGCCGGGAGCAAACTTCTTAGTTTCTTAGCATTGACACTGGAATTCCTGCGTGCACTTCCCAACAACCACAACAATAAGAGTGGGGAAGACTCTTTTCTGAAGAAATGAAACACATTTTCTGAGGAGAAGTGGAGCAGCTTATGTGTATATTAGTGCCTTGAAAGAAAGCCCCCATGATCCATCATTTGGGATATCCCAGCTCCCCACTTGCTCCCCTAAAATGGAGCTCATCCATCACCAATCCCCACCCTGCACACATTTATGGCCCGGGTTCCCTGGCTATGCAAGAGACACCCTCCATGGTTGTTTATCTAGAGGAATCCTGAAACATCCAAGAGAAAGAAAAAGAACAATAAAATTGATTGTGGGGAATACAGAGATAATTTAGTAAACAGAGAACTTTAAAAAGGTGGAAGAGAAGAAAGCTTTTATATGGTACCCTCAAAGAGACGTGAGAAGCTATTGCATCCATAAAGCAAGAAGGTGGCACTAACAATTAGAGAAAGTAAGAGCATTTGGAAATTAAAAATATGGGGACAGAGTGAAAGAAATCAACCGAAGGCCCGAAAGAAAAAATTCAAGAGACTCTTCCAGAACATAGAGCATAATGAAAAAGACAGAAAACATAAAATAAAAGATAAGAAACATGGAGGATTGGTCCAGGAGGTCCGAAAGGTGAAGAATAACAGGATTCTCAGAAAGAAGACCAGAGAGGGCAGAGGGAAAGAGCCTGCAAACATACCAACCCTTGTAGCTTAGGGCTGCGCTGGAAGAGGCAGGCTCAGTAAGGCTGCATGTGACCTCACACTCTGTAAGCCAGGCTACTTTATGTTTTGTGTATTCCGTGTCCTCCCTTAATCTTTAGAACTCTCAGCAGAGCCAAGAGGAGCCAAGTGGGAGAAGAGCGTGTCTGTGTAGGGGACCCAAGGGTAAAATGGAGAGGGTACAACATTGGAAACTAGCGTGGTGGTATCAGTGAACCTCAAATATCTGGGAGGCACGAGGTCAGAGCTGTTCACTTCTCATCCCACTAAGAGATTGTCTCTCCAGATCTAGACCCTAGAGGCCTGAGATTTTGTTTGAAAAAAGCATGAGGTGTTCTCTTAGTTTATCTTGAGGATGGGAAAGTCAACTTGTCAGAGATGTCTTCTATCCAGAGGGCAGCACTAAAGTCAGTAGATGGGCCTGATGGGAGCTGATTGGGGCAGAAATTATAAAAGACTTCTCTTTTTAGATGCTTGACAAAGGAGTGAGCCTTCTGTCACCAGAGGCATTTGAGCAGAATCCAGATCAACGTATGTCAGGAAAACTGTAAAAGGAATGTAGAACAGGCCAATTCATAGAAAGTAGAATAAAGGTCACCAGGGGCTAGGTTGAGAGGGAATGAGGATTTAGTGTTTAATGGGTAGAGTTTCTCTTTGAGAAGATGAAAAATGTCTGGAAATAGTGCTGATGTTAGCCAACATTGTCAATGTACTTAGTGCCACTGAACCCTATGCTTTAAAATGGATTAAAATGGTAAACTTTATGTTATATATATTTTACCACAATTTATAAAATCAAAAAAGCAAAAAGGGAATTGGAACCCATATACACTGCTAGTGGGACATAAAATGGTGCAACCATTGTGGAAAATAGTCTAGCAGTTTCTCAATAAAGTTGAACACAGAGTTATCATACAACCCAGCAATTCCACTCCTAGGTATATACGCAAGAGAAATGAAAACATATGTCCACGAATGTTCATAGCAGCATAATTCACAGTAGCCAAAAGACTGAAACAACTCAAGTGTCCACCAACAGATGAAAGGATAATCAAAATGTGGTGCAGCCACACAGTGGAGTATTACTCAGCAATAAAAAGAAATGAAGTACTGATATACTCTACAACATGGATGAACCTTGGAAACATTATGCTGAGTCAAGGAAGCCAGACACAAATGACCACATATTGCATGATTCCATTCATATGAAGTATCCACAATAGGCAAATTTATGGAAACAGAAAGTAGATTAGTGGTTGAGGGTGGTTGGAGGGAAACTGAGAGTAACTATTAATGGGTACGAGGTTTCTTTTGAAGATGATATAAGTGGTGATGGTTGCATTTCTCTCTGAATTTGCTAAAACCCATTGAATTGTATGGTATGTAAATTATATCTCAATAAAGCTGTTTATGTATTTTTTTAAAAAAGGAATAGAGGCTTCCAACTAAGATGAGAGCTGGAGCCAGATGCACGGCACACAAAACTATCTCTTTCCATTCCAAGGCTTGGAGACCTTCTAACTACACCCTCCTCAAGGTTCAGCCCTAGAGGGCTTTCTCAGCAGCCCCTAGACATGCTCCCCTATCATGGTGCCTTCTCGTGGCTAAGTCAGAAGCTTCGGGGAGCACCAAGAAGGCACCCTTTGCATCACGCTGTCAGCCTGGCCCCCTGGGTTGGTTTGTTTTTCCAGGGCATAAATGTATTTTATGGAGAAATAAAATGCACAATAATAAAAAGGGGGAGGGGAGTGTTTCCACAGCCTCACATTTTATCCAAAGGGGCAGTGATTTGGCATCCCTGGCTTGAATATGAAATTATTACACAAGAATTGACTCTCGGTGTCGCCGATGCTCCCTGGGATGATTGCTTCTATAACTTATGGAGACAGCTGAGCGTTTGTATTCAAGTGATCACATAAATTAATATCCATATGTGGAAATGGTGTGCTGGGAGCAGGCCCGGTTTAAGAATGCATTCCTTGTAATGATCCTTGCACCTAAAGAAAAAAGGCCCATCGCGGGCTCTGAGTGCAGGTCTGGAATACTCTAGTCATGGTTCATAAGGGTTTGAAGTAAAATACAACATGCAGAATGTTCCCCCATTTAAAGTAGCTAAGAACTGCATGCTGTGTTCAGCTGTGATGTTATAAGAGGGAATGAAGGGAACTGCTTTTTTGAAAAAAAAATTTAATACATAAATCAAAAAGCATATGTCTTAAAATGTAATGTTTTGCTCCTCAGGGATGGGTTTAGCCCAAAATTCTAGTTATACGTGTGGCAGTAAAGGCCTCCCAGGCTTCCTGCTTGCCAAAAGCTTTTATTTTGCTACGTGACAGGAGACAAAATTATTTCTTTCTCCTTAAGAGATTGCCAACACCATGCCAAAGACTTGACAGGGGTGGCAGCAGCATCAGCAGGAATTAATGATTGGCTTTGTGCGGGCAGGGGATAGGGAAGCAGACAACCCAGTCCCTGCTCTTAGGTCACAGAGAGCATGGAACTGAGGCCACAAGCCACAACCAGGCAAGACTGCCCCCACTGGGGCCGCAGGAATCACGGGGGTTCAGTGCCCCGCACAAGTTGGGTGCTCAAAAAACATTTGCTGAATGAAAATACAGAGGAAAAGGAGCCATGGCATGCAAAACTGCTTCCACCTTCACTGACTTACTCGTTCACTCACTCATTCAGTAAATGTTTCTTGAGCTCTCATTGTGTGTTGGCAAAGCCCTAAACATCTGAGGCGAGATGTAAAGGAGTCAGCCAGCAGAGCTCTCTCACGTGGTGCACATTTAATTCCATTCCATTCATTCTGGGGCTTTTCAACACTGGGTAGATTTATAACCTTTTCAGGTGATGGATGGCAAACGTGTGCTCAATAGAAAAGGATAGATATGGGCGGTCCCTGCAGATTCGGCCACTTCCTCCCATCCTTCCCATCACAGGCTTTCTTCTATCTGAGTGGCAGCCGATCAGCCTTACATAGGACTTGCTGAATTTAAAAACAAAATGTTTGAAGGCCTCTTTTCTATATCAAGAGCTGAACAAACATAGGATAGTACAACTTCTTAATTCCTACACACACACTCACACACACACTAGCATCTCTTGATTCTCTTATACCTTCCCCACACCCCCATCTCACCAACTCTCATTATGCCTTTTCGAGGAGGACAGTAGACTTCTGAGAAACCTAGAGAAAGGCTCCTAAGGTTTCAATGGTACAGTGATGTGCTGGTAACTGTTCAACAACTGACTCTCAGGGGAGAGGGGGAAGCCTGTTTGTAGCATTTGCCAATTTCTGTGGTGTAAATCCTCCCACCATGGCCAATTTCAAGCTACCAATTTGACATTACCACCTGCGGAAGTGGGAAAAGATGTGTCATTAGTTCTATCTGCTGGTGAGCACTGGCTCCTGTGGCCACCTTCAGAAGCGAATCTAAAATGAAGGCATGGGGAAAAGCAAAGGGGATGTGGGGATATCTTCATCTGCTGCCAGAGAGGCCAGTTTCTTCCTCTTGCACCATACTGACTTTGAGATATGGGAATGCAGTTGATACCCCTTAGAATCTGTTCCTATGAAAAGCAGCGAGAACCTGGAAGTATTCCAGCAAACCAGCTATTTCTCTAACCTAGAGAAGCTTCCTAGCTTCTCTCTCTTCTGGCTTGCCAAGGACTCAAACCGTAGACACCTGAGAGAAAAGATTCCACACTGCAGAGCTTAATTGTGATTTCTTTTAAAAGGTTATGCCTTCCCACAGTCCAATATTTCATAATAAGAAAATGGGAATCAAAATTCTTCCCCACTAAGGATGAACAGTGGAATGAGAGATGAAGAAATCACTGAAGGGGAAAAATTGATTTGCAATATCCGCAGCAGAGTCAGTGTCCTTCCCTGCACCTGGATGAGTCTTCCAGTTCTGCCAGAGATTGGATTTTTTCAGAGCGCTGTACAGTTTTACTATGCAAGCCATGAAGATACATGGCAGGCTATGATACCAATTTCCAGCTCCTCCTCACTGAGGACCCAATAATAACCCCTAACTAGTCCTGCTTCCATCTAGATCTTCTTAGGCGGTCCCAAGCAGGCCAGTTGCATCCCTCTGGCTTCAGGTCTTTGTAGCTGGGCCCTCAGTCTTTGCTTATTCACTGTATGCACTGCAGTACACTGTATCATTCCTCAGCAAATATTCACTCCCCTCTCCTCACTCCAGCCCCTCCAGGTAGCCCCTCTATGGGGGAGTACACTGATGTTGGCTTTGGCCACGTAACTCACTTTGCTCAATGGAATATAAGTAAATGTGATACAGAGGTTTTAAATATGTTTGTTTGGCTTGGCCTAGCCTCCTGCACTCCTGCCACCATCCTGAGAATATGCCTCCAGGTAGCTGCTGCTGCTTCAACTTGGGACCCTGGAATGAGAGATGCATGGAACTGACTTAAATCCAACCCCTAGCCTGGAGTGGAGAAGCCACAATCAGCTGTGGGTGAGAAATAAGTGTTTGTGGTAAGTCATTGGGATTTGGGGTCGTTTGTTATGCAGCTGGGTTATAGCAATAGTCATTACATCCACTCCAGGTTATATTTCAATAGAGAGCCTTTATCAACTTGTTTCTACAGAAGGCTTGGCTTCCCACCAATAACGTGTCAAAGACCTTCTTGCAAATCAACTTTCAAGTACTTCAGTACCAGAAGGATGCATGGATACTTTTGGCCACCCGTGATTCCACACATATGACTTTCTGAGCTAGAAATGGAGTTTGCTTTATTCTTTTTCTCCCACAATGAATCATTTGTGAAGTACCCACCATATACCAGATACTGGGTCAGGTACATGGAACCCATAATCAATAATGCTACTTAGGAAAGCAGGTATATAAAAAGTTAACATTTTAAAGCCTAAGTGAATGATACAGATAAAGAGTTCTGGGAATTCAAGAAGAAAAGAATGATCACTTTGAAGTCTGGAGTGAGGAACAGTGGGAATCAAGAAAGGTTTCACAGAAAAGGAAGAAACCAGGATCAATCTTAAAGGAAGAGTTGGTCTTAGAGGCAGGCTGGGGCCCAACCTTCCAGGCAGGCAACAATGAGTTCAAGTGTGCTCAGATAAGGTGTGAGGGACAATGCCCAGAACAGATCAGTTAGAGGGAACATCAAACTGAGTCAGCTCACATAGGCTTTCAAGGTCAAAAGACAGGATTGTCACTCTACCGGATGTGAAGGCTTACTATATAGCGACAGTAATAAAGACAGTGGTACTACTGATGGAAGGACAGATGCATACATCAATGGGAAAAAAAATACAGAATCCAAAAATAGATCCACACTTTTATTATGCAAGAGTTGTCTTTATTCTTATGTTGAAACATTGTATTTTGTCCTTGTCATTTTCTGTTAAGTCCACCTTACCTTCTTGTAGATGTTATAAATATGCTTCTATTTGCTTCCAGTTTTTTTGTTGTTGTTTATATTTTTGCTTTGTTTCTATGTTTAATTATAACCCATACAGATTTCGGAGGGTGGGGGCAGGGTCTTGTGTGAGATACAAATCCAAGTTAGTTCTCTATGTCGATAAATTGTATTAATGGCATTTATTAAATTATTATTCCTTTAGCTGTTATTTGGTTATTTTGATTTGTCATGGATTAAGTTCTCATAGTGTTTTAATTCTCTTTCTAGAATCTTCCCTAGTCAGTCAATCAGTTTTTTGTCTTAGAAATAATTACAGAGGATCTTGGTTATCACAGAAATATATTCAACTCTTGACATTTGTAGGGAATAAAAAAATACTCAGAATTCTGTTTTGTAGGTAAGAAGAACCATTAGAATTTTCAAGCATAATAAAGTAGTCTTCCTATATTTTGGGTTAATCGTGGAACAGACCTGAGGTCAGAAGACCAGGTGGCAGTCTGAAATGATAAGGCCTGAACACAGGTAGAGACAACAGAAAAAGACACAAAGCTACATTTATAAAATCAGAATGTTAGTTATAAAATTCTTCTAAAGCACATATTCATGAATATTCATTCTACAAATGAAGCAGCAGAGTCCAGGGAAGTGAAGTCACTTTCCTGGGACCACATAGTGAGTTAAAGCAAAGCTGGAAACAGAGCCCAGCTGTATCAATTAAGACTGCTACAAGTAACAGAAATCCTGAAAAACACTGGCTTGAGTAAGGGATTTATTTTTCTCTTATAAGAAGTCCAGATGAACATACAGAATCCAGGGCTTGTGCATCCAGTTACCAAAGACCCAGACAGTTTCTTTGTCTCTGGCTCTCTCCCTCATGGTCCCAAGATGGCTGCTACACTTCCAGGCACAGCATCTGTGTTCCAGGCAGGAAGAAAGCAGAGGATTAAAAGTCTTCTCTCTTCAAGGTTGTGCCCTATTTGGGAGTCACATGGCCAGTACTAGCTCTAAAGGAGCCTGGCAATTTGAGAATTTCACTATCTAGCCTCTATGATAGAAAATGAGAAAGTAAAAGGAAATTGGAATGGGCATGAGACTAACTGAAGTATTTGCCTGACACCAGGTCTCTTAGTATTTAATACTGTGACAGGGCTGGCTGTGCTGGGTAGGGAGGAGTGGGGGCTACAAATGTTTATCTAGGCCAGAGCCAAAGAAGACGACTACCTCTTTCTCAGATATTGATAAGGCTCCTGAAAGAGTCAGGGCTAAGAACTACTCAAAAGAAGGGAGACAAGTATCAACATTTGATAGACAAGGGGAAGGAAGCAATGTACCTCATGCCACAACAACAATTACCAGGAACGTATTACTGCCCGCTATGAAGTGTTTCCAGACCCAGGCCTGGGAAGTGTCTTTAAAGTAGAATATAGAAAATCAGATTAAGGGAATGGATGGCAGTCAAGAAAATGTCCTTGGAATGAGGGCAAGAAAACAAAACAGAAAACCAAAAGAAAGGAAGTTAATCTTGGGAGGACAGCTTAGGAAAGGGTTTGAAAGAAAAGCGTGAAATCCTGGACAGGCTCCACCAGAAATGAAAGCAAACATTCTCCCCTGGCACCAACCAGGATGAAGATGTCCCAGCATACTAGGTTCACTTCTGGGTGGGTCTTTTTGAAAGATGTAAAGAAGCCAGAAAAAGAAAACTAAATAATGGCAAAGCTCCTTGGGTCAAACACCATGGTAGAAGGATAGATGAGTTCCCATCTTGCTTTTATACCTGCTGGATTTAACTTCTCTCAACCTCTTTTGAGGTAGTGACTTCTATGTTGGTAAATCAAGACTTTCAACTTGAAGTGACAGAAAACCTAGGTCAAAGTGATTTAAACGAAGAAAGGGAATTTATTGGTACACATAATGAATATGCTGGGGCAGGGCTCACATCAGGTTCAACGGGATCCAGGAGCTCAAACAATGGAGAATGTCACTTAGCTCTGCTCTGTCTTCGTTGGCTCCATTCTCAGGCTGCCTGCCAGCCCAGGTTTATAGCCTATCTTTTTGGTAACTCCAGTAGAAAGCGTGATTCTACTAGACATAGCAAGTTCTCAAATTGTCTCTCTGGGACCAAATCTGGGACCAATCACCGTGGTAAAGTGGGCTGAGGGGGCAGATTCAAATGCTCCATTCATTCCACTTCTGCAGCCAGGAGATAAAGTCAGTCCCCTCCCACAAAGCAATCAGACTGCGCTTCAGAGAGGAGTGGTTCCCCCAAAGTGTGGTTTCTAAATCTAGAAGGGGGACCAAATGTTGGCTAGGAAACGCTAACATTGTCTACCACAGTGTTCTGAGGAGTTCAAAAAAAAAGCCATAAACACCAAAACCTCCCCATCAATCAAAAACTGCCTTTTCCCTGTATCCACTCTTGAGAGTTAGAACCCTAGCTTTTTCCAGCACTGTCAAAGAAATTGCCAGAATCCGAGTTGAAAAGTCTCTTTGAAATCATTTCCCCCCACATCAGGGCGCAGAGAGGGGAAGAGGCCTGCTGAAGCATGTAGGGCTAGATCAGCTGCAGAAGAGAACTAGAAAAGACCTACAAAAATTCAGCCCAACATTCTTTTACTTCCTCCTGCAGCATCTCTAGGACTGGTATATGAAGGACTAAATGAACCCTGGTGACTGTCACTAGAAATGGGAACAGGTCTGGCCAGCCTACCATGATAGCTCAATGAAAATTTTCTTTTGGGGGAAAAAAATCCTCTCTGACTAAAAGAGGCCAAAGTGCATAAAGAACTAGAATATCCATGGCCCTCAGGCCTGGATCAGGGACACTGTGCCTAGGGACAGAGGTGGGAGCAAGACACTTTTCCATGATAAGCTGATTTGAGCAGCAGAGGGCAGGTCCACGGCAGAAGGACTCCTTAGAGACATCACACAGCAGACACCAAAAAAAAAAAAAGTTGCCTCAAAGAGTTCCAAGAAACCATACACCTTTCTGATTCTAATAGCCAGGTGTCTTATCAGGAGAACCGCAAAGGCCTACCACTCTGACCTGCTCCCCACAGTAAGATACACTTCCCCTGGCTCCCCAAGGAAGGCAGGTGTCCCCTTCATGTTTCCACCAAAAGGGAAAAAATGGCTCCTTCACCTGGTTTCCCTTTGATCTTTCCCTTGCCTGTCAACATCCAGGTCTGGCGGTACCATTTCTCAGAAACTTGGGGACATACTTAGTAAGTTTATCCGGGCAATATAGCCAGGACAGGGAGGAAAGTTTTCAGAGAAATATGTTGCAATGCTCTTTATGATAGGCTGCCTTTTTCTCTCCTTATCTTTTTTTACAGGACTCAAGTGGGAACACCAAATGACCTAAGGAATTTGAAAGGATTATCATGATTACTTACACAAGGGTTTTCTGAAACTCCCAGCCAAGCAGGAGAAAGAAACCTCTAAAGTTATACCTTTTCAGGGACTAGTTAGATAAGTGTGGGGCCTAAGCAAACAGACAAACCAGAAACAACATTTCTCCTATTAACTCTTTCAAGTCCTAGAAAACACACTGGAGGCTTTCCAATGTCCCTCAGGGCCCTGATACTCTATAATTTACTGAGACATGCCCTCATTCCTTAAATGAAAGTTCATGAACCAATCCTTTCTTCATCTGCTTTTACTCCTCCCAGGTCCCCCAAAGCACTACAGCTCCAGCTGTGCCAGGTCATCCCCCAGGTGAAAAGTAGTCTCTTATGGAGGGAAGCCCCTGTTTCCTGGAGGGACCAGCAGGGAGCTCTGTATTGGGTCCTAGGAGCACCCATCCTTGCCTTGCCCCCTTCTCAGCTGCCACAGGGCTTGGCAGAGGCTGTCCAAGAGGCCTCATACCTGGTGGACACGAGGGGCCTCCCACATGCCAATCACCCTGGCAGCAGAACCAGATGTAAAGCTTGGCCTGGTGGCCATCCTTCACAACCTCCCAAGATGGTATCACATGCCCCACCTGGGTCAGAGGAGCACCTGAGAAGGAGCCTCAAGCCAGATATAACATCAGGGCTTTTATGGAAAAAAAAAACCACAGGAAACAAATCTCCCAAGCTCTGTAGACATCAGCAGGGATGAGCAGTACTGAGGAGGCTGCTGGCATGGTGCAGGGAACCCCAATGTCAGAGCATAAAGGCAGGGAGTCTCTGCAATTTCCCCTAAAATTTGCAAAAAGGAAAAGAAAAAAATCTCATAAAAAGTGAACTGCATCTGTGTAAACCCAAGGATTCAGGATGCAGAGTCCAGGCCTGACCGGGTCTAAGGGACCCTGGCTGCCTCACGGGATGGGTCTTATGTCAATGAAAGTAAAGCCAATACTTGTAGCTTAAACAAAGAAGGGAAATGGGTAAAAAAAATCACTTAAAAAAAGAAGGTGCCATTGAATTCTGGAAACAAGCCCTACAACGCAGGAATGCACACGGACAGGAGGCAGCAGTTAGTTTCCCAGAAATTGGCAAGACCCTTGCCAATCCTGGACCCCGAAAGAACTCCTCTGTAGGCTTCCTGTGAATGGGCCCACCAAGAGTAGGCCTTCGGCCACCACAGAAGGCCTCGGGCCTCAATTCCCACACCCCAGAGTCCCCGGGACTCTCCCCAGTCCCCCGTGCCTTTTCCAGTCCTACGGGCGAGGGGGGTCAATGTCGTTCAAGTAATTTCTCTGCGAACACAAGATGGCAGCCTTAAATAAATGCAACCCTGCGCAGCTTTTAATCTTACACATCATTAAATTTCTAATTTACACATTATGTTTTCGTGGGCCAACCCATAACTCATTAGTGTTGAACTCACGAGGTATAAAGACCAACGCACCACGGGAGCCGAGACACCCTTCACCAGCCTGGGTTAACAGTTGCTGCCGCGGGGGCAGGGAGAAAGATGAGAGAGGGGTGCAGGGGCGCCCGTGGGGCGCCCGTGGGGCGGAGGCTAGGGCGCGGGCGAGCTTGGGAGCCAGGCCCCGCGCCCGAAGCAGCGCTTGCAGCACCACGTCCGAGAAAGTGCCTGGCCGGCTCCATCCTTCCACGCGCACACACCCCCGCACACTCACACACCCAGATGGCCTCACGAGGCTCACTCAGGCCTCCTTGGCAGACATCTTCCTTGGGAGGATTTCGAGTGAGCTGTGAAAGCCAGAAACTACACGAGTTACAAACTCTGGAATCCCTGGCAGGCCCAGGCCCCCTTCTTCACCCCTAATCCTGACCCCTCGGTTTGGCGCGGGGCCAGGAACCTACCAAAGGACAAAGAACACCCACTGATGGCGCAAGAGAGGGGAGCGGCGCAGGGACCGTCCTAAGTCTTGTCTCCCTTCTGACCCAGGGACCCTTGCAAAACTGGGGTGGCCCAGAATGACCCAAAGCGCGCGGGCTTCAGGGCCCGCCCGTGCCAAGTGAACGGTCTCATAGGCCACCCGCCACCCGAAGCTGGCCGCTCTCCAGGGAAGGACATCACGCAAGCGCAGCTGACAGCCCCAAGCACTGGCTAAGGTACACCCTAAGAGAGAGGCAGGTGTCTGGAAGGCCTGGGGGCCAAAGGAAGTGGTCTGCGCTCCGGGTAAGGCCCCAGGCGACGAGGTCTGGGCTTGGCCTCGCCCAGCACTCAGCCCGCCAGGCCCTCGAGGTGCTCCGAGCTTTTCCAGCCAAAACCAGCTCTGTGTCGGCAGCGGAGTAGGAGGAAAGAGGCCGGGCGCGCGCCCCGCCCTCGCCGCCCGCGGTCACAGGGGCAATTACACTCCTCGCTGCAGACGGTTACCAGCTCGCCCGCGCATCCCTCTCTCCGCTCCCTTCTCCCCTCCCCTCCTCCACTGAACTGCTGGCTCCATCTTAGTGAGCGCGCCCGGAATCGCGGCGGAGGCCAACTGCCTCTGGGGACCTCCTGAGCCTTCTCGCACGCTGCGCCCCTCCCTACCACCACCAGGTTGCGGGGGCGAGCCCTCCACAACTCGCAACGCGTCCCACGCACGCCACACCCCTGGAAGCGGTTGTGTGGCCCCGAAGGGGTGACAGGACTCTTCTTCAAGTGCTGCAAGACCCCTGCAGCTGCGCTTTGTATCGCGACCCTGCGCCAAGCCAATGCAGCCACCCTAGCACCTCGTTTCAAGGCGCGCCTCGGGTTCCCAGGTCTCTTCTCACATCCCACTGGTGTGCTTTCTAATTCCCTTACTCGACGCCTAGCCCACCTGCCTGAAACCTCTGAGGCCTTTGAGCTGCCAGGTGTCCTCTGCTGCACACAAACCGTCCCTTTCCTGGCCCCTGCGGTTTATGCTATCCCAGAAGGTGTCTTTGAAGCTGTGGATAAAAACTCTGGTTTAGGATTAAGGGCTTTATTTCCAACTAACTGCGTGATTTGAGCCAAGTTTCTTAACCTGTTTCCTTACCTGCAAAATGGGAGAAATGAGGCCCATATAAATGCGTTGCTGCGACGTTTAAAGAAGACACATGTATACGTAAACTGCTTGGCACCAAGTCCTGCCTGTTAGCATCACTATTACCACATGGCCAGAACTGTGGCGGTATTGAAAGTGAGGTGGCCTTTTTTCCGAGCAGCGCCCGCGGAGTCCAAGGCCACATTTCACAAATCGAGGTGAGCCCAAGCCACTGGCTAGGCCTGAAGGGAGAAAATAGGAGTCGAGGGCCAGCCAAGCGAGCGAATCACTCAGCCTTCCGCCTTTTGCAAATGAAAAGGGCTCTTTATCCGGCTTCCGCCATTCCTGCGCCAGGTCTTCAATGCCTAAGGCTGAAACCTGGCGCGGCGGTAAATTTAGCCTGAGGGCAGCGCCTCCTAAGGGGCGGGGATGTCTCCTTGGAGGAAGGAGAGGGAACTCAGTAAGAAAATGGAGTTGCCTCTAGGAAGAAGAATCTGGGAGAGGAAACATTCAGGGCCACTGGCGGACCACGGACAAAAAGAAATCGGGTGCAAAAGAAAAAAAGGGGCTCCCCAGAAATTGGGCCACCGGGGGAGCCGCGAGACGGACTTCCCATCTGGGAAGAGCTGCCTACGGGTAATTGGGTTTGCTCGAGTTGCCTCTATAATTAATAAGTGATTTGACTTGGAGATTGGAAATAGTCGTTGAAAGGAAGCCGCGGGTGTAGGGGTGCGAGGGCCGCGAGCCTCCCTCAGAAATCCAGTGACCGCGGAGGAGGACGGTTTAAGGAACACGAGGAATGTGATAATATTGGCATCTAACCTTATAGTGTTTGAGTAATTCGTTGCTTAGCTACTTTGGATAGGCCATTATTTTGCAAACTGGAAACATTTGCAAGTGGTGATATTTTGCTCCTGCCTGACGCAGGGGCTGCAAACCTACCCCTGCTCTGCTGAACTCTTCGAAATATATATGCATAAATTGTTCCTAATGAGACCATCTGTTTTTTATGGCCCCTCTGGAAGCAGGAGGAACCCGAAGACTGCTCTGTCTTGCAGAAATCTGTGGCCAGACAGGCCAAGGAAATAAATAGGGAAGATTAGAAGGGTGTGCGTGATTTAACAGTATGCAGTCAGGGGGTTCGGTGGTCGAAATGTGTGCATGGGTTCCCAGGGGTGCGAGTTATTGAGGGTGCGCTGCTTGAGGAATGAGGGTTCCAGCCAGTGGGCCTCCTAGGAGGCCCAGGGACTCTGCAGGGTTTCACAGCACACATGAACCTCGCTTTTCCATGCCTGGAACATAACTAGAGCCACCCCACGAAACCACATGTCTGCTGCTGCTCGCGGAGCCCAGGACATGTACCGGCGGTGGGTCTCCTCCCCCTGCTGCAGAGGTGAAGGGAGCCGGGCCCGGGGCACATAGCTTGAGAACGCAATTCACCCGACCCCGGCGGGAATGCTGCGCTCACCCGGAGCCTATCCCAGAGGCTGAGCTTTCTGCCTGACGCTCGTCTGGCAGGCCCAGCGTCGCGTCCTGAGCCCGCACTGAGGGTGGCAGGGCAAACACTTTTCACATTACCCGGCGGCTGTTAATTGGGGCAGTGCAAAAGGCGCTGAGCCTACTCCGTTGTGGCGGGAGGCGGGGGTGAGGAGTGGGCAGTGGGGGCCGCTTAATAATAGAGGGGCTGCCCTGGGGAGCCTCAGATATCGGTAACCCCCATGATTAATTCATAACTCTCCACTGCGCCTGGCACCATCTCGAGTCTTTAATCGGTTCTGAATGTCAGCGAGGCTTCCCCGACAGGCTGAGCGCAGCCTTTTGAATGTGTTGAAAGTCGCTGCGCGCACACCAGGAGACAAAGTTGCCATCTGCTCCGGGGACCACGGCAACTGGGCGCTGGGAGGGGCTTTCCTCCCACGGCCCTGGCTGTCCCAGGCGGCCTCCACTTCCCGGCCGGCCCCAGTCTTGCCCCAAAGCCAACACTGTACCCCATGATCTCCCCTCCCCCCGCCCAGGGCGCACGCCTGCTGGAACCTCCCTCTCGCTGAGAAGCCGAGCGCGGCGCCGGGGCGCATGGGGAGCCTGGCGGTCACCCAGATCCAGGCCTATGCTAATGAGATTATGAACTCGGGTTGTTTGTGTGCGCGAACGTGGAAGGGGGCCAGATAAAGTGTGGAGAAGGGGATGACTTAGAGGGGGGAGGGAGAAGCCCTGGGAGAACAAAGCCCCAGGCCCTCGGCCTCCAGAGTCGCAGAAGTGACCGCCACCGGCTCGTGCACAGGCGGAAGCGGGGGGAGGGAGAGAGGCCGGACCTATAAGCGCCCTCGCGGGTTTAGAGAACGCAGAGAGAACACAGGAAAGGCTGAACCCGAATCTCTATGTTTGGCTTTTAGGTTATTTTTCAAAGAAATGGTTCTCAGGGAAGTGGGGAGGGGCATCGTGTCCCGGAGAGGTAGGCGGAGGAAACCCTGTCCCCCTTTCCCCAACCAGCAGAGGGTGTGCTGTGACCAATCTCCCCACTGCGGACCAGTAGGGGGGCAGAGCCGCTGGCGACGGACTGCTGGCCCGAATTGGCCCTGTGTCTGGCGGCTGCGAGCCTGTTCTTCCTCGCTCCCCGGCTCTGCGCGTCGCTTCTCGCCGCAGCGCCTCGCCTCCCGACTGTAATTCCACCCTCCCGCTGGCGCTGGGGCTGCGGAACGGTTTGAGGGAGTTGGAACGGCATCAGATGAGCACACCGGGAGGTGAGATCGGGTAGGAAATAGCCGAAACTTTTGAGTGGTGTGCCGCTGCCCCCCACACACGTATAATTTCCCCTCCTTCCCAGCCGCCACCTCCCCCATCCTTTCGATTCTTCCAGGTTTGCAGTCGTGTCATATGGTTTTGTTTCTATGCTGCTGCTTTTTTTCAGACACGAAAATTGAACACGTGGAGAATTAGCCCGGCTGGAGAAGCGCGCTGGGTGCAGACTCAAACAATGGTTTCCAGCAGCGAAGCTCAGGCAACACCTCCCTTACCTCACCCCCAAATGGCAGCAGCACACTCCATCACAGCCTACCCCTCCCTCAGAGCCTGGGAAGAGACCAGCGTGGGCTGCACTTTCCGCAGTCTTTTCCCGAGTCACACATCCCTACGTGGGCCCCGGACTGCTGGCTCTGAGATCATTGTGCCTGAGGTCTTTGGGGACTTACAGTAATGGGTCCGCTATTTTTCCCTGGGACAGTGCTGTCTCAAAGAGCCACCTCGAGTATTAATGTTTAAAACGCAGCCCAGACTCCAGGTCTCCATCCTTTAGCAATTCTGCCCTTATTCCCTTCCTGGGCTGTACTTTCCTAAGCAGTTTGGAGCACTCCCCACCCGCATCTGATGAGCCAGTCTCCAAGTGGCTGGGCCTCTTAAGAACAGCATCCTTTAGGATTGTCTTCTCCAGAGGCCCCATCCTCCACAGCAATCCCAAACTGTGACGGCTGGGCTCCCAGCCTGTGAGGCCCCCTGGACTTCACTACACTGGCAGGAGCCACAGCCCCCACAGGCAGTTTCTCTCACGCAGAGCCGCTTGTGCATCTTAACCGCGCGCACACACGGCACAGAAGCTCCCAGCTTCCCGGAGCTGGTTTCCTCTTACAGGCTCACGTCAGAGCTGCTGAGACTGTGGCAATGCCTGCGGCTCCCTGTGCAGCCCTAGGTCGCCCTGCAGCGCTGTGAGCTGTGAATTGGCCTTCTCTTCCTCTCCTGCAAAGGTCAAGCCAGTTCCCTCTCTCACAGGGCCATGGTTCCGTTCCTGCCTGCTGAGCTCATACACTGCAGCTTGGATATGGAGATGGGGTGGGCATCCGTGCAGGGAGTGGTCACCCCCAGGCCAGGGGGCAGGGAAAAAGGGTGTGAGATTCAGGAAGGGAAACACTGCAGACAAACCCCAGAAAGCAGTTCAGAATTTGCAGCCAGAGACTCAAGGGAGGGAGAGAGAAACAGGCAAAGGCTATTAGGCCTTGACTCTTAAAAAGGAAGCCTTTCTCCCCTAGGGGCTGCCCTAGGGGAAGGCCTGGAGAAGGGTCCTGATGCCTGCACTGTGTCCCCGTGCAGTTCCTAGGGCACGAGCACCTCTGCTGAAGCTGCGTTTCACTCCAAACAAGAGTCAGAAAGCAAATATGCTAAGACTTAGAATTTAGTGGCCATGGGAGATCGAGTCAGCTGCTGTCCCCAAACGAGGGACCCGGAGAGGCCTTTCTGACCCCCACCCCAGAGGGGCTACTGAGCTCTGTAAGCAGCACTGAGGACGACCGCAACCTCTAGGGGTGGAGAAAAATGAGAGGAAACAGCATTAAACTTGCTTCCTCTAAAGAGTGAGCACTACCTTGAGTTTTCTCTGAACTGTACCTAAAAAGTCAGGAGAGAGAATTCATTAATTTTTGTTTGGTTTAACATTGCCAGCTTCAAATCAACCTTAGCCCCCCCCACCCCGAAGGTTTTGTAAAATATTTAATCTAGCTCAGACAATTTCCTGCAGTCCCTAACTGGACCACCCCACTTACTGAGCTGCTGCCAAAAAGCAAGTTTGACTGCAGGCTGGCCACCAGAGGCCCTTCAGCTGCCTGGTTGGCCTGTACCCTCCACTCAGGAGTTAGGAAAAGCCCCTTTACAGAATCCAGAGAGACCATAGCCTGGGTCACCCTGAAGTCTCAAAACCAGTGCAGAAGTCCAGGAAATGGAGTTTAAGGTGTTTTTCTCATTAAGCTGGTTTTATCTTAGGACCCTCACCCTCCCTGAAGTCACCTTTCTCTGGGTATCTTGTACTTTGACCAGCGCACACTGTGGGAGGGAATGACCCCTGTGTGGCCCTCGAAGTGCCCTCCATGTCCTCCCATTCAGTTTTTTGCCCACATCATCTCACTATGGAACATAGCATGTGGTAGTGGGATCCTTCGACTGCGCTGAGCCTTAGCCCCTTCCAAACGTGAGGCTCACAGGGAGACTCCTGCTCTGCCCGGTTTCCATACCCGCCTCCAGAATAACGAGCCGAAAACATGTGTACTGTAAATAAAGCCTGTCTAAATAAAGCACTTGGGTAAAGGCTGCCGAGAAAACACTCGGCAGCGCTCTGCGCTCAGAGCGTGAGTCAGCTTCCCAGCTCCCGGGAAACAATGGGGACCTTGCCAAGGGTCCCCTTCTGTCAACACCTGATGGTCCCCAGGCCCGTTTAGGTGGTGGAGGCTCTTGCCCATAGGGACCTTTGGCTTCTAGATTCGAAGGGGGAGGGGCGCTCTCGGCGGCCGGAGATTGAGGTTCAGCCTCAGGATTAGCTCGGACAGGAATCCCTCTACCCGCGGCCTCAGCAGAGGGGTTGAGGGTTAAACAAACATGGGGTAGGGGAGTGAGCCTAGGGCGCAGCGGGGCGGAGGCAGGAGGGAAGGGGACGCTGGGGACGTTCGCTACGGAGCCTCCCGGAGGGAAGACGCCTCCTCCCGGTTCCCAAGCCAGACTCTCGCCCACACGGCTGGCCGCCTCCTCCGTGGCCTCCCGAGTCTCAGCGGAAACGAACATAGCTGCTGCCAGTCACCCCGCTCCTTTTACAGTCCCCATGGGCCCCTCCACGTCCACTAGCCTCCCCCCTCCCCCCACGCCGAGTGACACGGCGTGCCCCATTGATGGAGAACAGTACTGGGACTTGTGGTGCCTTCCAAGTTACGTCTTCTATCGCGTCCTCTGAGCTTCCTTGCAGAGCTGTGCACCCCCCTAGTAGGGTTTTGACTGGACCGGTGGCCTCTGCTCTTGCGTGGGCCAGTGGTTTCCCCGCGCCCGGTGACCTTGAAGGTCAGTGATCCACCCGGCAGGCCCGCGGTTTCCGGAGTCGCGCGGCCAGCCCTTCCTCCCCGCCTCTCCGGCCAAGGCCGTCTCTTGTCACGCTCCGGGCGGGGGCGTCAAGGTGCAAGCAACTGAGGGTTTCACCCACACCCTGCGGACACGTGCCCCTCCGGGGCCAGTGTCGGCGCCGCAGCAGCCTGAAATTGCCAAATCTTCGCTGAGCAGGGCTGAGGGCGAGGCCTTAAGAACACGGTTTGAGCTGGAGAAGGCGAGGAAAACAAGTGAAACGGGAGGGGCGGGGTGGGGTGACGGCTCATAAATCAGCCAGCCCCACCCTCAGGCCTTACTGCGGAGGCGCCCCAGCTCCGCGGGGGATAGAGGGTCACTCGGCCACTCCTGGCCGACCTCTGAGCTCTCTCGGAGCCAGCGCCCCACCCTGGGCTCAGGCCGCGCTAGGACCAGCTCCCGGCCCGGATCGTAAACCACCCGCCGGATTCGGCGGGAAGCCGCCCTTGGACGCCGCGCGCATCCGCCCAAGGGGAAGTTTATTTATAGCTTGTAAACGTAAAGGAAACCAGACCGCGCTGGCTCGCTGCACTCATGCTCCTACGCTCCCCACCTGCCCACTAGGGAGGGAGCGGCGGGAGGCGAGGAGCCGCCTAGGTTCTCTCCCCCTACACACACACACACACACACACACACACCCGCCGCTCCACTCTCGGGGAAAACAGGGTAAGGTCCTAAGAGGCTGGCAAGCCTTAAATTCCTATCCAATGCTGTGAAAGCCAGAGAGGGAGGAGGATGGGGCCCCGGCACTGGCGTGGTGAGGGTGGGGCGACCGAGCTGTCCCACTTGGCATGCACCCGTGGGCAGTACCGCGCAGGATTTCACATATCAAGCTCCGGGCCTAAGGAAGTCCTAGAGAGCACGGGATGGGGGAGCCCAGAGAGCCTCTCCTTGGAAGGCGGGATGCTTCCCCGGTTCCTCCCGAGCACGTGTCCTCAGCAGTGCAGGCAAGCGCTGCGCGCCTCAGGCTTCGATCCGCGGGTTACAGCGGCTGGGAGCGCTCCCGCCCCACCCCCACCGTCACCGCCTCTCCCGAGGAGCTCCAGGCTCTGGGGTGCACTTGGGGCAGGCCTGGGGAGCCGGGGAAAAGGAAAAGAGCCAGGGAAGAGATTAGGGAGAAGAGACAAGAAAAAGCCCAGCCTTGAATAGACAAGCAGCGGAGCTGAAAAAGAAGCCGACAAGCCTGCCTTACCACCACCACCGCCACCCGCCCAAGCGACCTCTCCCATTCCCGGCGAAGCGCACCCACCCCCGTCTTCGACTGGAGCGAATTCCCCTGTGTGTGTGTGTGTGTGTGCGCGCGCGCGCGCGCGCGCGCGCCAGGCGGGCAGTTGCGAAACGGGCTCTTGGCTGCAGCGCGGCATAATGGAGGTGGCTGGAACAATGCGCGCTTTGTGCGCGCGGGGAGTTGTTTTCCACCCGACTCGCCCCCCCTCGCTCGAGCCGTATGGCACTTTAATCCCCGCCACGGCTCGACACAAATGCACTTGTGTCCTACGGGTCACTGGGGGCCGAACGGCTGGAGCCGACCCCCTGCAAGCCGCAGACCCCCACCACCAGCTGCCCAATCTTCCTTCCTCCGCACCCCTCACCACCACCACCACCACCTCAATTCCTGGCCTATGCCAGTAAGCCGGTTGGAAGATTCCGGGCCCGCGGGCCACTTTTATTTTTCGTAGAGACAACTCACCCCGCCCCCCCTTCACGAGCTCACACACACATTCGGGCCGACCGCAGGCCCCACACTCGTCCCCCTCCCTCTCCTCGCCCAGTCCCGCCTGCCCGCCCCCGCCCCGTGCTCTGGGCTTCTGCGAACAATAGTAAATGTCAACAGATTCCGCGCGGCGAGTGTCTGACTCAGCCGAGATAAGGGTTCGCGGTTGGCCCCGCGCTCCGCGCCGCCACTGGGGGAGCCCACCCTGACCCCGGCAGGACAGAACCGGCTGTGAGGAAAGATGTGCCAGAGCGGGGTAAATAGGCAGGGAGGCCACCAGTCCCAGCTCGGTAGGGGAGCCTCGCCCAAAGACCAGGCCATGCCCCACCCCCACCCCGCTTAACCCGGTGCCGATGGAGGGCCGCTGGGGCCCGCTTTCAGCTCACGACTCCAGTGCCCTGCGGACACCGGAAAAAAACGTTTGACGAGGGGCTGGACGCAGGAAGCTTTCGACCTACTAGAAGTCGGCCCCTGAAAGACGCGCAGGCTTGGAGTGCTTGTCTCTGGAAACTCATTAAAATATTTTTTAAGCGCGCACATACTCTCCAAGGTCCTCCTCCGTGGTCCACAACTCACCACCCAACTGAGTTAAAATTCGCAAATTAATTCTCACGCGTTGGTATTAATGGGTTGTTCCTCTTAAATTGTTGCCAACTTTGCTAATGGATTATTATTTAAATGATTTCTTTTATATAAAGTACGTGTTGTTTTATAGATGCGTATTTACTTAAAGAAATCAACTGCATCTATTAACATATTAAAGAGAGAATAGAGCATCAGGGCCGGTGTAATGTACTGTTCAGCCTTACTTTGGGTGCTTGCGAAGATAGGAAAATCTTATTTGTTTAATAATAAGTCACTCATGAATATGCAAATAGACTTGGTGCAGTACCTCACTTCTGTCACTATTAATGAGTTGCAAATTAATGTGACAACAAAAGGAAAATCTATTTAGTGGAGGAACTCGGATTCCTACCTGGGGAGAGCCCAAGCCGGCCTGGAACCTGGGTCTTCAGAAGGAGAGCAGTGGGAATGGACACTTTCTCACCCAATCTTTTCCCTGAATCTGCACTATTGTTTGGTCTCAGGGACCTGCTTTGTCAGGAGCCCCTTAAAATTCCTGCTCCAGGCTTAGGAGAAAGGCTGCTCCAGGGTAATTAGGGCCAAGTGTGATAAATGGAAATCAGCCCACAGTTTGAAGTAAAGCGGTTGGTGAAGCAGATTTGGGGGGCGGTTGGGGGATCTTCTCCACCCAGCTTAAAGATTCCCCAAAGCCCTTTTGGCCTTAGTTACTTTGGACGATTAGGACTGTAAGTACCAAATCAGGCTTCAGAGGCCTGACCACAGGTATTAAGACAGCACCCTATGCGCTTGCATTTTATGAGGTGACTCTGCTGATGGGAGGTTTAAGAGCAGATCAGCTCATTTTCCTGCTGACCTGCTTCCCAGAGGTTATAGACTGAAATCTGGTTGTCTCCCATTTGAGACTTTACTTATTTCTGGCCCACACATCACTGCCTGTTTTTCTTTCATCAATGGATGTTGGAGAATGTTTCTAATCCAGTTACATTTGGAAACGTCTCTGAGAAAAAATAAATGCTGAGCTGCCCAGTGGGCTAATAGTGGGCTGATAGTTCAGATGTCTGGGTCGTACCTCAAGAAGCTCTTCAACTAGGGAACCTTCTGGGGAGATGCAAATATGCTATATTTAACCTGACTGATGGCTACATAGTCATAAACAAAATGTAAAACTTCATCAGTCTGTACACTTAAGATTTGTACACTTTACTATGTGGAAGTTGTGTCTTATTTTGGTTATCTATTATTATGTAAAGCCAACTTGAAGCTTAGTGGTGTAAACAACAAAAGTAATTTGTTTTGCTCAAGAATCTGCAATCTGAGCAGGGCTTGACATAGACAACTCCTTCGCTCCACGCTGTGTCAGCTGGGGCAGCTCGACTGGGACTCCAGGATTCACTTTCAAGATGGCTCACACACATGGTTGGCAAGTTGGTGCTGGCTCTAGTTCTTCTCCATGTGGGCCTCTCCACAGGATCACTTGGGCTTCCTCACAGCATGGTGGCTGTGTGCCAAGAACGAGCACTCAAAAGAAAGAGGAAAGGGAAGCTGCCATTTACTTGAGGGCTGAGCATGGAAATTAGCGAGTCCGTTCGACCATTTTCTATTGGTCAAGCAGTCACAGAGCCCCAATTCAAAAGGGAGAGGACGTCGACCCCTCCCTCTTTTCTCTGGATGGGAGGTATGTCAAGGCATCTTGGGGCTATGTTTCAAAACTACCACATATCCATTTTAAAAGAAAACAGAATGTGTGACTTCATTTTACGCTTCCTGTCCCACCCTACTTTTACCTGTTTCCACCTCTCTTTCCTCCCAGCCATTAACAGGAATTTGATATCCCGGTAAATTTGTGTGGGTGTGTATTGAAAAGACCATTTACATTTGGGTTTTAAATTACTATTGATTTGTTAAAGTTCCAGATTTTAAAATCTAGACTTTCACAAGTATTTAACTTCCATTTATTAACCTTGTTATTTTCATATAAAATTAGAGCAATCATTTTTAGAGAGGGCTTTGATTAAGGTTCAATCAAGAGAAGCTGAACAGACTAAATGGTCTTAAACTCTCCCACCCATTTATAAGTTTAGCTAAATTTTCCTAAACATTTTAGACTGAGGTATGTATATTGAATTTGACTTATTTTCTTTTTGAGCATTTGGATTCCTGAATGGACAAACTTATGACCTTAACAAGAAAATCTTCCCAAGGACTTAAACATTTGTAAATTGAATAAATTAAATTTGTGACTATCCCATTGCCTTAAACATTGCAACTCTGCTTTCCAAATCAAATTTTGATCCTTTTTGCCTTAAAATCACAAGTCTAAAATATTACAATTTTAAGTTGGAATCATAAAGCTCACTGTATAATTCTTTACTACCCTCAAGTTTTCATAAACATTACAAATTACATTACACGATAGATTATTATTGAACTTAACACCAAAATATCACCATGGTATGTTTGATTGATTTCATCTTCTCCATATTCAATTCTCAACCTTCCCAAGGTTAAAAGGACCCCCTCTGAGGAATGTGTTTTGTCATCTCAAGGGAGTTGAGATGACTTGATGTAAGGAAATTTTTAAGGCTTTGGAACAAGCAAAAGAGATTACTGGCTGTACTTTCAATGCAATGGTGGAGCCTGAGGGGGGACAGCATTGTCAGAACCTACAGCAATACCACCCATTGCGCCTAGGATATTTTACAACTCTATGAGGTACAGATATCTAATAGCACTGTGACTATTTCTTGCCTATAGACGAGCAAATAGTTTTTATCTGGGGAAGGGACCACCTCCACACCAAAAGCCAGTTTCGCATTCATTTGCAAATTTATTTTAATATTCCTGATCTAGAAATGTTTCTGTTCTTGGTATTCTCTTTTAAACAGGTTGTAATACCTTATCCATTCCTTCACTTAATTAATGAGTTAAATAAAACCTTTGTCATGTTCATTGTATATTTGTATGAGAGTCATGATTTTACCTTCTTTTGAGAATTATCCTTTAACACTGGTCAATGGTCCACCGCACTATAGTGAGATCATATTTGTGGCCAGCTAGAAACTGGAGGCCAAGATGCAGGATATGGGCCTTAGAAATCTCCAGGGATATTTTGCTTATACCTGAGACATACCCACAGAGCCCTTTTAAATCCCGTTTATAGTTGCTATGACAACTGAAAATCCAAGGCCATACCCTTCTGATGGAATTTTTTTCTCAACCTCAGGTTCCAAGTTCAAGGTAAATCCTACCCTGATTTTTTCCTAACCTCTTATCTCTTCGCTTTGTCATCTGTGTGAAAGGGAGGAAAATTTGTAGCTATCACTCACGTTGCCCCAACAGTTGACTGGATTCGATTAACCTATTTACCACCTGTGGTGGTTTTAAAATCTGTCCACAAATTTTTTGATTCTCCTTCTTTCAAAAAATGGAGCTTAATTTTCCTTCCTTTAGTTGTGGGCGGTGCTCAGTGACTCACTTCTAATGAATAGAATGTGACAGAAGTGACTGTCCATTACACCCATGATTAGGATATAAAAGGCATTGTGCCTTCCTCGTTGCTATCTGGGGGAAGCCAGCTGCCATGTCATAGGGACATTCAAGCAGCCCTATGGAATGAGCCATGTGTCGAAGAACTAAGGCCCCCTGCCAACAGCCATGTGAGTGAGCCATCTTGGAAGCAGATCCTGCGGCCCCAGTGAAATCTTCACATGACTGTGGCCCCAGCCAACAACTTGACTGCAACCTTATGAGAGTCCCAGAGCCACAAGTATTCAGCATAGCCGCTCCTGAATTCCTGACCCATAGAAACGTGGAGATAATAAATGTTTGTTGTTTTAAACCACTAAATTGTGGAAGGACTGGTTATGCAGCGATAAATAACTAATATGTGAGTCGATCTTGCATTGTTCTAAACAATTCTAATAACACTAAATGCATTTCTATTTTACCTAGATGAGTAGATGTGCCTCTTTAAATCCCTAAAGGAAGATACCCACTCATTTTCCCCAACCTTAAGGACCATTTTCTAAAAGCCATGAGGAATAACTTAAATCATATTGCTGGGAGTAAGAGGAAAGAGTGAACTAAATATATATGGCAAAATAGTGTTTCCGGCAATAACAGTGATGTAAACTAGCAAGAACAGTAAAACAGTTTTAAATAGTTCTTTTGATCACTTTGCAATTGAAAGTCAGATATTCGTAAGAATTCATTACCATTTAACTTACAGAGAGGAACCATTCTGGGAGACAGAGTCAAAATGAAACAAAAGAGGCATTCATACCCTACAAGAAACCACCAAAAGTGTGAAAAGCAAAACTGGGATGATTAAGTTCTGGAGGAGCGAATCTCCTATAGGTGTGCCCCGAAGTGCTACTTAAAGATAGAATAACTTCCTTTCTATGTACGTGGTATTTTTCAACAACTGACATGATAAAACAATTGGAGTATGACCTAAATGACTCATGTTGCTTCCTGTCCCAGGAGCAAAGACTTGGTAGTGTAGCTAAGACTCTACTCAAAAAGAGTAGGTAGACCATCCCATATTCAAATTACTTAGTCTCGTTCCTTTCTGTGAGCTTAGATGGGAAAAGGGAAGCCTTGTGTGTCTGTGTGTGTTTAAGTGTATATATCTCATGTTCTTATAAATTTGAGTAAATTTGTAATAAAAATGTAATGAACTGATAGAAAAATGTAAATAGTAAGTAAACAGAATCTGGGAGAAGCTAACTAAGAATAGAAAGATGAGATGATATGAAGATCATAGGAGGAATACTTTTTTTCCTAGCAATTTGTCAATATTCATTCATTTGAGCAATATGTATTGAACAGCTACTACAAGCTAGATAGCGATGATAAAAAATTTATAACATAGCCCATTGTTAAAGATGCTCCCAGTCTAGAAGAGGGTTACAGGGAGACAGATTATAGTGATGTGCAATAAAGTATTGTTGTTTCAAGAAGTCTTTGTAGGTTACTAAGTATATATGCAACCAGAATTACACACCTATGTTCACCATAAGTATTTCACCATGTTCACTGGCTGTACTTTTGGCAGTGGGCCCAACAGAAAACTACCCAAATGCCCATCAGCAGCTGAATGAGGAAAGAAACTGTGGTTGTCTTCACACATTGAAATACTATATAGCAGTGAAAATAAACATTCTGTAATCACACATAACAATACAGAGGGATCTCACAAACATGATATTGAGCAGAAAAAGCCAGACATCAAAAGGCACATACTGTATGATTCCATGTACCTGAAATTTAAAACCAGGCCAAACTAGCCTTTGCAGTTGGAGATCAGTACAATAGTTACCCTTTGGGGGAGGGTATAGTGACTGGGCAGAGGAGGACCTCTGGGAGACTGAGAAAGTTATGTTCCTTATTCCAGGTGCTGCTTATACACAAGTGCAACAAGTCCCTTTAGTTTGTGAAAATCCATTTAGCAATACACTTTATAATACATGCACTTTTCTGTATGTGTGCTGTCCTTCAATAAAATGTATAAGGAAAAAATCCACCCTTCCATAGAGTGGATGGGCCAGTGAGGAAGGATTCATTAGTTGATCTTACAATGGGGAGCTTAAGAAAAGCTTCCTGGAGGAGGTGATTCCAGGCTTGTCTTCAAGTAAGTCTGTCTTAGCCTTGGGGATGAATGCAGGAAGGTCTTCAGAGAGGGCAGGAGTGAAAAGCAAACCCCGAGTAACCGAAACCAGCCTGAGTACTGGGGATCTGTAAGGGAAGTGTTGAAAATCACAGTGGCCAGGAAAGAAGGGCGTTTTACTGAAATGTCTTTATCATAGAAGCTTTTCTCCCTCTTGCTCACCAGTGTGAACTTGGGAGCTGGAGATGGTGAGGACGAGATGACATTTGTATTCTAGGAAGCTCCATGGGACAGCAGGGCAGTGGGTGAGTGGCAACAGGCATGACTGAAGGCTGAGAGAACCTTCTGTGTTGTCCAGGCCAGAGACATGGAGGCCTGACCCACTGTGTTATGGGGAAGGAGAGGAGCAGAGAACACTAAGAGACAGCAAGAGCTGCTGTAGAAGAAAAATGAGAAAGAACATCAGAGAGTGAGGAGAAGAATGAAAGGAGGGGTATTTTTAAAGCTTCCAGTAAAACACATTTAAAAATACAGTCTGTTCAGCTGTCTATAAAAGCAGCTTCACTGAATTCTTAAGAAGGACAGAATCAGTCATCAAAGGGATGCCCCGATTTCTCTCTAAAATAGGGCTTCTTAACTTGGGATAGAATTTGTGGGACTTGTAAACTGGGATGGGAAATCTTTTTATTTTTCTTTTCATTAACCTTTAACTAAAATTTAGCATATTCTTTGGTCATGCATGTAGGCAACAATTGCAGCACCTATGACTTAGTCACCAATCAAAATCAGATATTTTCATATATTACAAATAATGCCAATCTCTCAATATATTGATAACATTCATCACTAATTTGAAATTATGACATTTGTTAAGCCTGCTGCTAGATATTATTATTTCTTTTGCTCTTGAACCTGCAATTTGGACAAGGCTTGGTGGACTGTCTTGTCTTGGCTCCAAGCAATGTCAGAGGCTTCAGATGGATGACCCAAATGACTGGGGGATCCTTAAGCATTTCTGTTTCTCTGTTTATCTCAGCAGTCTCCTAGCCTGTCCATGTTATCTGTTCAAGTGAGCTCTCCATCATGGTGGCCTCTTTGTAGTGGGACTTCTTACATAGTGGCTCACAGCTCCTAAGTTCTCAGAGAATAAGGAGGAAACTGCCAGGCCTTTTCTGACCTAGCTAGCTTTAGAAGTTCCAGAATGTCACTTCTGCCACATTCTACTAGTCAAGCAAATCTCTTCCTAAGGTCAGCTTAGATACAAGGGGAGGGGACATAGACTTCACCTCTCTCTCAATGGGGGAAGTGCCAAAGAATCCGTGGACACAATGACTATATCACAGATTTGTAATATTGTTTTATTATAGGCATTGTAAAACACTATTCTTTCTGAGAAGAGATTCATAAGCTTTCTCAGACTGGCTAAGGGTCCATGATGGAGAACCTCTTCTCCAAAATGTCCCTCTGATTATAAGTGTCCTCCTTTATCCACTCCCCACAGCCTTAGTCTTGGCCCAGGTTCCCATCCTCTCTTGCTGGACTACTGAAATAACATCCAATTCGCTTCTGCCATTGGGCTCTTCCATTTCAAATTCTTCCTCCAGTCTATCCTTTCTTAAGCCCAGATCCATCCATGCAGTCAATAAATGAAATGTCCTATGTGGCCAAATGTAAAATGATCTCATGTTTTTCTAACAAAGAGGTCCCAAATACCTTTGTGTCTACCTTGAAATTTTAAGCCTAGAATATTAGATGCGGGTTGAGCTGCAGGGCTGAAGGAGCTAGAGAATCATGCGGTTGTTAGCAGGGCCTCAGTTCCTCACTCACAGTGGCTGGAGGCCTCCCTCACTCAATCACTACATGAGTTTCTCCATAGGGTAGCTCCCAACATGGCAGTCAGCTTCCCCCAGACAGAATAATCTAAGAGAAAGTAAGAGACTGAGCAACCAGATGCCTGCAGTGCATTATGACCTAGCCTCCAGAATCACGCACCATAATGTCCCCTTTATTCTGTTCATTAGAAGCCACCTACCAGGTCCAGCGCACAGATAAGGGAAAGAGAATTTAGCTCCACCTCTTGAAGGGAGGAGTGTTAAAGAATGCGTGGATATGTTTTTTCAGTCATCAGTTACCTACATATATTTAAAAGCACATATTAAAATAAAGTACTAATTGAAATTATATTGCCTTTTCCACTGTCACGGCCCAAAGCTATTTTGTTAAACTTTCCACAAATCTTTGACATTAATGATTTTGTCAACACTATACCATGTCTGTCACCTGACACAGCTTTTCACAGCATGTCCTCTGCCCTGCTAACTGAGTAGTTTAAGCCCTTACACTTTCTGTGTGGAAATTTTATCCAAAGCTACAAGTACTCATTGCCCAGTCATTAGGTTCTTTCTTTCATGCCTTCTTTCTGTATGCATTTGTGATCTCCACAATAGAACCTGACTTGCTTTTGAAAGCAAGCATTAAAAGGCTTATTCACGACAACATTCCATATCTGTGTCTTAACCAGGAATGACTAAATCTTAGTTAACTTTCTTTGTCTCTGCAATGGACTGAATGTTTGTGCACCCCCTCCCCCAATTTGTATGTTGAAATTCTAATCCCCAATGTGATAGTATTAGGAGGTTGGGCCCTTGGAAGGTGATTAGGTCATGAGGTGGGGTGCTCATGAATGGGATTAATGTCCTTATAAGAAGAGACATCAGAAGGTAATCTGGTCTCTTCTGCCACATAAGGAAGGACACACCAAAAAGATGGCCGTCTATGAACTAGGAAGTGAGTTCTCAGTTCCCACTCATTTCCCAGACACCAAATCTGCTGGTGCCTTGATCTTGGACTTCTCAGCTTCCAGGACTGTGAGATATAAATGTCTGTTTATAAGCCACCTAGTCTGTGGTCTTTTGTGATAGCAGCCTGAATAGATTAAGGCAGCCTCTTTTCTTTTCTTTCCTTCCTTTTTCTTTCTTTTTTTTTTCCTTTTTGTAAACCAATTCTGTTAGGTGACCTCTCCTAAGCATTGCAAACCAGCATTGATTGAGGCCATTTCTGGTTAATGAGCCTTCCCCAAGCACCACTTTGTTGTTCAAATATAAGTCAGTTATTGAGAGTGTTCTGTAAAGCAAGTGATTTCATTGGGACTCAAATAATATAAGGCAATGGCCACCAGTTACATGGAGCAATATGTAGTAGACTTTTCACAGAATGGAACCGTATATAGTAATGAGAGTGAATGAACTACAACCACACATAAGCATATGGGTAAATCTTCATAAATTAAATGTTGAGCAAAAGATGCCAAACACAAAAGGATATGTTCAGTAGGATTCCATTTATATAAACTATAAAACCTGGTCAAACTAATCCATTGTGTTAGAAGACAAACTAGGCATTACCCTTGATAGAGAGGTGACTGGAAGAAAGCACAAAGGGCCTTCTGGGAGCTGGTCATGTTCTGGTTCATCTGGATGCTGGTTGCATAGTATGTTCAGTTTGTGAAAATTCATGTATTCATCAAGATGTATATTTATGATTTGTGTGCTTCTTTGCATGCTGTATTTCAATAAGACAATTTCTATGAAAACACTCTAAGGTAACGTCCTTTTTCTGAGGGAAAATATGGCTGTGTGGTACTCGGGCAAAAGAGAAACAGAGTGAGGGAGACGATGCAATCCCTGTCTTCCTAGGGCTTTCAATCTGGCAGGGTGGGCAGATTGTAAATACACAACTACATATGTTTCTATGGAATGGTGTCCATGATAATTAATTTATTTAAAAATAAATATATGCAGGGCAAAGAGGGTTTAGAAAGAGGGATAGTGGAATTGGGCATAGCTTCCCTGGAAAAGGGAACTTAAGCTGAGACTTGAAGTTTGATAAGAAAACTGGGGTGATAGGAAGGAGGTAGCGTTTCTAGGCAGAGGGAACTGCATGTATGAAGCTCCAGGGACAGAAGGGAAATCAGGATGAGTGAAGAAAAGTGGACAAGAGTGGAACCGTTCAGATCACAGGGCCTGTAAAAACCATAAAAAGCTCTAGAAAGTTGAGAGCAGGAGTGACTGGATAGAATCTGCCTTTGAAAAGACCTCTCATGAGGCAGGATGGATGGAGAATAGATAAGACTGGGGGAGCTATACAGGTGGCCAGAAGGGGACAGAAGAGAAAGTGTTTAGGAAGAAGAGTTAGCTAGGTGTGGTAAGAGACCAATTGTCTGTGGGAGAGAATGATCCCCTGGTTTCTGGTATGGACAGCTGGGAAGCTGGTACAGCCACATATCAGGCAGGGAACCTTGGAGAAGGAGCCTTTGAAGAAGTAATATCATGAGGTCAATGTTGAACAGTGTGAGTGTGAGATACCTGTGAAAATAAAGCGATTATAACAGCAGCTATCATGTATTTAAGACTGAATATATTTATCATGTATTTAGACAATGTTAAGCATCATTCTAAGAAATTTACTTGTATGATCTCATTGAATCTTCACAGCAACTCTAGGCATTATTCTAGTTTACAAAGGAGGCAACTGATTTGAATCCAGATCTGAGTCGAAATATAGATCTGATCGTATTTTCTTTACTTTTTTTTTCTACTACTCATTCTTTAGGTAGACTGCTATAACAGTCAGAATTAAAGTTGGTTATGTGGCACAAAAAGGCTATAATAATAGTTTCTTGACAAGAGAGATGCTTGTTTCTCTTTCACTGAAAGATGTATAAGGCTGGTATGGCACTCCATATCAGAGACCTGGTCTCTTTCTATTTTGTTGCTTCAACATCTTAGGCAAGATGCAGCTGCTCAAGCTCCACCCATCACACTTATACTTTTATTCCCATCAGCAGAGAGAAAAATACTGTCTCCTTCTACTTGCTCTTAAACCCAGTGTCTTCTGTTCTCCCACTGGACTGTAAGCACCAAAAAATTGAAAATTGTCTGTTTGTCATTGATATGCTCCTGATATGGTGACTGACCCATTGTAAGTGCTCAATAACTAATTCTTAAATAATGTGAATATCAGGTCCCAAGCATTTCTGTGGCTTATATTATACTTCTGCCTCTGTCTCTTACTTCTTGCCTCTGCTCCCAGGCTCAGCCTTTGAAGTGCCATTGTCCTTCAAGATCTAGGTTTTTGTCACCTTTTTTAGAATGCATCTGTTATGAGTTGAATTGAACCCCACCCCAAAATTCATCTGTTCAAGTTCTAATTCTTAGTACCTAAGAATGACCATATTTAGGAATAGGGTCCTTGAAGATGTAATTAGTTAAGACGAGGTAAACTAAAGTAGGGTGGGCCCTAAGTTCAGTATGACTGATGTCCTCCTGAAAAGGGGAAATTCGAAGACAAATGCACACAGGAAGAATACCTTGTGAACATGAAGGCAGAAATTGAGGTGATGCTTCTAGAAGCCAAGGAACACCAAAGATTGCCAGTAAACCACCAAAAGCTAAGGAAGAGGCCTGTAACAGATTCTCCCTTACGACCTTCAAAAGGAGCTGACCCTGCAGACATTTTTATCTCAGACTTCTGTCCTCCAGAGCCGTGAGACAATAACTGTGAAGCAATATGAAAGTATTGCAGATTTGGTACTTTGTTACATTATGGCCACCCTAGGAAACTAATATAGCATCTCACACCAAGCAGCTGACTCTGGTCTCCGAGTTCCTAAGGGGCACTTTCTTCATAATCTCTGGAGCATGTTGTAAACTTTGCTTTGGACAGGAGCCTGTCTGTCCTAGTTCTGTATGTGAGTTCCTGAGGAAGAAGTGCTATGAGTAGTGACCCTTGCCTGATGTGCAGTAATTCACAGATATTTATGAATTGGCTGAGACACAAAAGTGTCCCAAGTCCCAGGAGTTGGGCTATGTTTGAGGTATTAGTGTGATGTGGCCATGTGTTTCCTTCTTGAAAAATATAATTAACACCCTTCATTGCAAGAGAAGTAGAGCCTTTTTAGATGTTTTAAAACTAATCAGTAAAATCCAAGAAAACCAAGTGGCAGAGGGGGAGTGGTGTCGTTGTTATTGTTTTGTTTGTTTGTTTGTTTGCTTGTTTTGGTGCTACTACACCTTTAGAGAAAAGACTTATCTGCTTTGCAGACTGCTATATTTAATCGACAGGAAACAGGGAACAGAACAAAGTTGGGGGAGCATACGAGTGAGTAGGAAGAGGATGGCAGTCCAAGGAGAATGTAGGATGACACTTCCTTCAAAAGCCCTGCTGGCATGAGAGTGGCCTCAGTTCTAAAATCACTGGGTCTCTTGTGTCCCAAAAGATGCTGGATAGTTTAATTAACTAGAAAACAAAGAAACAAACAAGTAAATAAAAGCGCAAGCCTCTGCTTTAGCCTTCCCTGAGGGAGCAGTGACTCCTGGTCATTTCTCTTTGTTTACCAAGGGGAAAAAGATATAATCCTACACATTCAGGCAGGACCTGCCCTAAATCAGGCCTAGTGCTAAGGCTGAGGGAATACAAAGAAAATTCTCTCCAGCCTCAGAGGTCTTGCAATTTAGTGACAGACGGTACAAATTCCTACAAGTAGAGTGCCCAAATCCAAAATAGCCAGTGTATTCACAGTGAGCCCTGAAGCAGGGGCCATTGTATGCAGACCACTGAGGAGACTCCATACTCAGGTGGGTCCCTAAAACCTTGGCTGCTGTCCTCAAGGAATTTACGCTACCCCAGGGCAGAAATATATGGTGCTTATCTTGTTCCTGGGACCAGAAAAGAAATGAGCCCCTCCCGAGTCTCTGAAAGTTTCATTTTAAGCATGGATTTTGGATGGTGGCTTAAATTTGACCTCATTTTATTTTATTTCTTTTAAAAAGTGCAATGTTAAGGAAGGTTTCTGAAAGGGCTAAAGAAAGGGGCAGGTGAGGGTGAAGCCACACTTCTGGGAGGAGGGAAGATTTGGAAAGTTTGGTGTGGAAGGGCTGTTGGTAGTAGTCTAACAGAGGAATTGGGATTGAGGAGCCCTGGAGGCTTTGGAGGGAGAGGGTTGGTAGGGGATGTATATTTGAGACCGTCCAGCCTTACTGCTGGGCACTGAATGGCCTGGGTTCTGGACTTGGGCCTGGGGAAATAAGAGGAGAGTGGATCTGAAGGACATTGCAGCCAAACATGGGTTAATTTGGGGGTCCTCAGAGAAGGAAGAACTATGAAGAGCTGACAAGTGAGGCTGGAAGTGGGGGACACTGTGCGGGTAGGGGTGTCTGACTGGAAGTCTCAGCCAAGAGGGCAGGCTAAACTGAGGATTTCAAAGTGTCGCATGGGCCTCAGCCAAGGAGAGGCTGGGGTTGGAAGTGGAAAAGTGGGATGAGACTGGGACTAGTGTGCGGGAAATGATGCTCCTCCATTCTCCAGAGAGTTCCTTGAGGTTAGATTGAGTGCCATATCTAAGGGCTCCTGAGCACCCAGTCTGCTCAGAAACAGCTGCCTTCTCTCTTTAGAGAATCATGAGGTAAAAGCAATGTGTTGAAATAGGCAGAGCCAAGAGATGGTATGCCAACATGGCACCTCTAGAGTTCCCTGATATGAATGAGATTTAAACTTTTTATTTAAGCCACTATTAGTTTACTTATGTGTGGTTGTTCACTTTTTTGTTTTTGGCCCTCAAGTCCAAAACTATTCCTGATGGGTACAGTAGGGCATTGATTAAATAAATCCTAGTACAGTAAATTATCATGTTCTCCATCAAAAATAATAATGGAGAAGTATGCTTATTAAGGTAGAACAATGTTCACAATATATTATGTGTAAAAAGCTCCTTATAAAACACCTGTATGATATCAAAACAAAACAAAACAGATACATGCACAAAAAAAGAAAGTTGAAAGAATATTCACCAGAACCTAGCCTCTCCCTCTCCCATGGCTTGCAGTTAATTTGCATAATAAAAAATTAAAATTTTTTAAATTAAAAGAATTTTTTAAGTTCATGCTCTACACTGACTTCACTTATTTAGTTACCAGGAAATTAACCAGGACCCCAGGCTCAGTGGCTTCACTGCACTGTTTCTCTGGGGAACATTTGTGGCTGAGACTCTTGAAATGGTCTCTTTGCCCCTACAGAGGGGGTGAATCATTGAGACCAAGGGAGAACACAATTCTGGAAACTTCTATTTCATATTTCCATGTGAGGGAAAAATTCTCCACAGATTTACACTAGAATTTATAAATCGGTGGGCATGGACATAACTGAGATGATTTTGTTTAGCCTGTACAATACTTTATCAAGGTCATGAACAACTGTGAGCATTCACATAAAAATCCAGATTTCTGGCTCCTCTTTCAGAAAGTCAGGAGAGCCAGCAACCAGGAGTCCCAACGTAGCAATGGCTTGTGGCAGAGCAGCGCCAGCCTCTTTAGACAGGACACTGTTCAGTTTGCACAGCCCTTGCCACCCTCTGGGGTAACCCCAAGACAGGCACTTTTGAAACTCTGGCCCAAACTGCTTCTTTATGTTGCCTTGTGGTCTCTGCAGGCATTCAGTGGGGTCCTTCTGTTTATACTCAGAATGGTTTCCCATCTGTAAAGATTTGGAGCATGTGTGGGGCAAAGAGAGTGTGATGCCTTTAGAATAGGCCTCTAAATTCTTTGACACTTCCTACAGAAGATGGAGTCTAATCCATCTCTTCTTGAATACAGGCTGGCCTCAGTTACTCTCTTCTAACACACAGAATGTGGTGAGAGTGACAATGTGTGACTTTCAGAGGTAGGTCATAAAAAGAAAGACAGCTTCTTAGTGGTCCCCTCTCTTTTAGGGATACTTGCCCATGGAACCCAGCCACCATGCAGGGAAGTGTCCCAGGACACATGCAGAGTGTAGGTGTTCCAGCTGACAACCCCAGCTGGAGTCCCAGCCAACAGCCAGCATCAACTGCCAAACCAGACAAGTGAGTGAAGGAGCCTCCAAACGATTCTAGCCCCAGCTTTTGAGCCACCCCAGCTGATGCCAAGTGGAGCATAGGTGAGTTGTCCCAAAGGAGGCCTGCTCAAGTTATAAATTCATGAGCAAATGAATGTTGTTGTTTTGAAACAAGAAGTTTCTTTTTGACATCTTTATTGAAATATAAGTCACAGATCATAAAATTCACTCATTTAAAGTGTATAATTCAATGGTTTTAGTATATTCATAGAGTTGTATAACCATCATCACAATTTTAGAACATTTTCATCAATGCCCAAAAAGCACCATACTCCCCTCCCTCCCCCCTTCACTCACCAGCCTCTGGCAACAGCTAATCTTCTTTATGCATTTTCCTATTCTTGACATTTCGTACACATAAAATCATTTAATATGTGGCCTTTTGTGTCTGGCTTCTTTTACTTAGCATATTCCACTGTATGGATAGACCACATTTTCACATCCATTCATCAGTTGATGGGCATTTGGTTTCTATTCACTTTTGGCTCTTATGAATAATGCTGCTATGAATATTTGTGTACAATTTTTTCCGTGGACATATGTTTTCTTATCTCTTGGGTGTGTGTGTGTGTGTGTGTGTGTGTGTGTGTGTGTGTGTATACCTAAAAGTGAAGTTGCTTGGGCATTTAGAAAATTCTTTACTTAACATTTTGATGTACTGTCAAACTGTTTTCCACAGTGGTTATACCATTTTATACTCCCATCAACAATGTACAGGGTTTCAATTTCTCCACATCCTCACCAACACTTGTTATTATCTGTGTTTTGATTAGAGACATCCTAATGGATGTGAAGTCATCTCTCACTGTGGTTCTGATTTGCATTTTCCTGATGGCTAATGATATTGAACATATTTTCTTGTACTTATTGGCCATTTATGCATCTTCTTTGGAGAAATGTCTATTTGAATCCTTTACCCATTTTTTTTAAATGGGCAATTTAATTTGTCTTTTTATTATTGAGTCATAAGAGCTGTTTATATATTCTGGATATAAGTCCCCGATCAGATATATGATTTGCAAATATTTTCCCCCAGTCTGTAGGTTGTCTTTTCATTTTCTTAATAGTACTATTAGCAGCATAAAAGTTTTTAATTTTGAAAAAGCCCAATTTATTTTTTCTTTGGTTGCTCATGCTTTTGGTGTCATATCTAAAAGGACCATTGCCTAACCAATATTTGTTTCTATATTTTCTCCTAAAAGTTTAATAGTTTTAGTTCTTACATTTAAGTCATTGCTCTATTCTGAGTTAATTTTGGGATATGACATGAGGTAGGGTCCAATTTCATCCTTTGCATGTAGATCCAGTTTCCCCAGCATAATTTGTTAAAGACTGTCTGTTCCTTATTAAATAGTCTTGGCACTCTTGTTGAAAGTCAGTTGACCCTCTACATAAGAGTTTATTTCTGAGCTTTCTGTTTTATTGTATTTCATTGATCTATATGTCTGTCCTCATGCCGATATAAGCCATGCAGTTTAGGGGTGACTTTTGTGCACCCGTTGTAACTAGAATAGGGAAGCAGCAGGGAAAGGAGAGTGGACAGAAGGAATTAAGTGAAAGATAGAGGAGAAAGGCTGAAGGAAAGAAAGAACTTCCTTGCTCCTTTATAAGTCTCCTTAAGCCTATTCTTGGATTGAATTTGTATATCCTAAAAATGCCAGCCTTACACATGCATAAGCAGACATTTTCTGATCTCAGGAACAAGCCATGAGGGTTGCTTATTTCTGGAGAACTGAAATCTAGTGGCATAACAGAACAACTAGGCTAACTTTGAAAGATTTCAGACTTGTTCTTCTTGGTTTCGCTGTTTTAGCCTGAAGCCTTTGGTTAGGGACATTGTTAGAACTTGTATAGACCTTGCAAACTCAAAGAGTTGGGGATGGCAGTGGCAGAGGCAGAAGTTAAGCTTTGGGCCAATCACTCAGTCTCACTGTTGCCTCCAAAATGTGTTCAGAGTCATGTTCCCACCAGCTAGCTAGCAAGATTAATCTGTAGAAGAAAGCCACGCAGATAGGGAATCATTGCAAACTCTTGAGATTTCCCTTCTAGAGTTGGACATCGGATGTGTGCCTGAAGACCAGAAACTGTTTACTTATGTTAAGTACTGTACGGGCTCCAGTCAAAAGGAACTTCTGCTTCCAAAGTTTATATCCTTGAGATTCTCTCTCTCTTTCTCTCTCTCTCTCTCATTCTCTCTTCCCCCTCCCTCCTTCCTTCCCTCCCTCACTTTTTTTCTCTTTCCTCTTCCTTCCTTCCTTCCTTCCTCTTCCTTCCTTCCTTCCTTCCTTCCTTCCTTCCTTCCTTCCTTCCTTCCTTCTTTCCTTCCTTCCTCTTTCTTCCCATCTTCTTCCTTTTTCTAGTAACCATTTTCCTCTTTCCACTGCTCCCTCACCTAGAGGTAACGACTATCCTAAATTAGGTATGTATCACTCCTGTTCTTATTTTTATACTTTTACTATCGGAAGCCCATTAAGAGTATAGCATAATATTCTACTTATTTGTAAATGTCATATAAATGTGTCACATTATACACATTCTTCTGTAATTTGTCTTCTATTTCGGTCAGTATTGTGACGTGCATTGGTCTTGGTCGGTGTAGATGAGATCTCTTGTCAGTTGGTTATAAGCCAATTTATTTACCCACTTACCTGTTCAAACACCACCTCTCCAGAGAGGCCTTCTCTGACTGTCCACTCATCTAATACAAACCTTTTTCTTTCTTTCTTCTTCTTCTTCTTCTTCTTCTTCTTCTTCTTCTTCTTCTTCATCTTCTTCCCTTTAATATAAACACGCTGGAAAAAATACCAGCTTTCAGAAATAAATCTGGCCCCTGCTAAACTCTGGCCTTAGTCCTCTTTTATAGTACATATGACAGGGGGAAATTATGTTTGGGTCAGCCAAGAAGCAGATGCCAAGATGGAATTAGATAAGAAGGCAAGTCATTGAAAGAGGAAACAGGAAAAGGTAAGAAGGGCCTTCATATCTTGATTAGACCTGACACTTGTGGAAAAAGACAGGAAGGGAAGAGTGGGTAGGAAGACAGATTGCGCTGCTGTTCCAAGATAGGTTCAGGCCATGAGGAATCTTAAGCCAAAGTCTCCCATTGGAGAAGCCCCTCATGTCTTGCCAGGATGAGCTGGCCTCAGCACTGCTGCTGTACTCAGTCACTGGCTGGGAACAGCCCACATGAACATGGTGGTGGATCCAAAGAAGGAAGGCAACTGGGGTCTTCCATGAATTGTATCCTCCAAGGCAGGTCTGAACAGTATGTACTCATGGCTGGAACAGCAGTTCTCTCCCCAGCAGCTTGGTTTTGGCTGCCTGCCTGTAGGTACTTAATAAGGACCTACCTACTCAGGTTGAGACCTGGCTGATCACTCCTTCCATTTGTCCAAACCAAAGGTCTCCAGGAAAGAAAGTGTTATGAAATGAATGTTTAGCATCCCCCACACCCCCTTAAAAAAATTTTTTTTTCAGTTATAGCTCCACCCCTCCTACCAGTCTCAGCATGGCTTCTTCTGTATGTCCTTTTCTGTTCAGCTAGACCTCAGGTGATTCTCAGTGATGGTTGTTCTGTAAGTTAGTTGTAATTTTGAGGTAGTCATGAAGGGAGGCAAGCATAGCATTTACCTACTCAGTCGTTTTGACTGGAAGCCATCCCCTTAATTTGACATGTTGAAATCTTAATTAGATGCGCTGGTATTCATTAGGAGGTAAGGTCTTTGGAAGGTGATTAGGTCATGAGAGTGGAGCCCTCATGAATGAGATTAGTGCCCTTATAAGGGGAGGCCAGAGAGCTAGTTAGCTCCTTTCCCACCATGTGAGGATACAAGAAGTTGGCAGGCTGCAACCCTGAAGAGAGTTCTGGCCAGAACTCAATTATACTAGTACCCTGATCTTGGACTTCTAGCCTCCAGCATTGTAAGAAAGAAACATCTGTTGTTTATAAGCCACTCAGTCAACTGTACATTGTTATAGCAGCCCAAACTGACTAAAACAGGGGTTGAATTTGGTGTGAGGAGAGACAACCCTTTCCCCAAATCCAAATCCCAAATTCTGAACCTGAGCTTCAGGAGAGGCCTTGTGGTGGAGGGGAAGAGGGGCTGCAAAACCTCTTGGGCCTTCTATTTTTAACAGAACCCTAATACCTTTTAGGAATGGGAAAAGAGTGACAAGGTAATAAATGTTTTAACGTGGCTTTGTTTCATCTTTCTCTGAGTAAGTAGTCATGAAAGGCATTGAAAAAAGTCTGAGATGAAAATGATATATATACTTCCCCCTCAACATATTCTTTTGAAAATTTTCAAGCCTATAGAAAAGTTAAAAGAGCAGTTTAATATACCCTTTACCTAGATTCACCACTTATTAGTATCTTACCATGCTTTTGTTATCTGTGTGCTCCATTACTGGACCATTAAAACTTTTTAACTTTTTTATTTTTCAATTACACTTGACATACAATATTATATGTTGCAGGTGTACAACATAGTGATTAGACATTTATACAATTTATGAAGTGATCACTCTGATAAATCTAGTACCTACCTGATACCATATATGGTTATTACAATATCATTAACTATATTCCTTATGCTATACTTTACATTCCCATAACTATCTTGTGACTACAATGTGTACCTCTTAATCCTTTTCTATTTTTCACCCATCCCCCAACCCCTCCCCACGTGGTAACCATGAAAATGTTCTCTGTATCTGTGACTTTGTTTGTGCTTTGTTTGTTCTTTTATTTTGTTCTTTACATTCCACATACAAGTAAAATTATATAACATTTGTTTTTCTCTGACTTAGTCCACTCAGCACAATACCCTCTAGGTCCATCCTTGTTGCTGCAGATAGCAAGATTTCATTCTTTTCTATGGCTGAATAATATTCCATTATATATACGTACCACCTCTTCTTTATCCATTCATTCATTGATGGACACCCAGGTTGCCTCTATATCTTGGTTATTGTAAATAACACTGCAATGAACATATGGATTCACATATCTCTTCAAAGTAGTGCTTTGGGTTTCTTTGGATAAATACCCAGAGGTGGGATTACTGAGTCCTTCTTTGCCTCTTATTATAGCCTTTGGTTTAAAGTCTATTTTGTCTGGTATAAGTATTGCTACCCCAGCATTTTTTGTTTGTTTCCATTTCCATGAAATGTCTTTTTCCATACCTTCATTTTCAGACCTGGTGTGTCTTTTGATCTGAAGTAGGTCTCATAGACAGCATATTTCAGAGTTTTGTTTTCTTATCCATTCAGCCACCCTATGTCTTTTGATCGAAGCACTTTTACTGAACCAATTGAAAGTAAATTAGACATCATGATAATTCACCCCTAAACACCCTAGCATACATTTCCCAAGAATAAGAACATTTTCCTACATAACCACAATGCCATTATCACTCCTAAGGAAATTTACATTTATTCAATAATACCCTCTAATTTATAGTCTATTTCAATTTCCTCATTGACTCTATAGTGATAGCAACCACATCAGTGGTTGCCTGGGGTTAGGAGGCTGTTGAAAGCAAAGAAGCACAAGGGAACTTTTATGGGGGATGGAACTATTAAATTCTTGATTGGGAGTGGTGATTACCTGAGTGTAAAATTGTCAAAACTTAAAGAACTGTACACTTAAAATGGGTGTCTTTTACTGTATATAAATTATACTTCAATAAGATTGATTTTAGAAACTTCCCCAGTAGTCCTAAAAGTGTTTTATAGCTATTTTTTCCTCATCTAGGATTCTATCAAGGTTCATGTATTGCATTTGGTTGCCTTGTCTCTTCAATCTTCTCTAATCTAAACATTTACTCCTGCTTTTATTTTTTATAACATTGATTTTTAAAATAAAGATAAAAGGTCAGGGCAGTTGTCTTACAGAATGTCCCATGTTCTGGGTTTACTTGTCTCCTCATGGTTGGATTTGGTTACACATTTTTGACAAGAACACTGCAGAGGTGATGCTGTGTCCTTATCCATCTCATTGGGAGGCATATGATACCAGTCTGTCCTTCTACTGTTAAGGTTCATCTTGTACATTCCCTGATACTGACTCGGGGTCAGCTATTTCTTCAAGTAGTCCATGATTCTTGACAGAGGAGGATGGTATTTAGAAACCAAGAATTTGGTGCTAGATGAGCTCATTGTTACTGGGGTGTAAATGTCTCTTAGGCCCTTTTAGTAGGCAGAGCTTAGAAATCCACATTGTATTTATTTTGTCTTGAGTTGACAATTCAAACCCAATATTACAAGGTTTTTTCTCCCTTTCCAAATTCCATGTTCATATCTCTCTTTTTAGGCAGTGGTTTCCAACATTACCAATATCTTTATCGTTTACTCTATTTTGCAATATATATAAAGTGATTTCAGAATTACAATACAAATACTACTAAAAGAGACCTGCTAAGTAAAGTTCAAAATATGTTGAAAACTATGTTGAAAACTTAGGCTAATTTTTTTTTCTGCGTAGTAATGTCAACACGATACAAAGTTTCATTTGTTCTTGTTTATATCGGAATTCAGCATTTGTTTTTATTCCATTTTTGTTTTTGGTTTGGGGATCTTTAAACCATTACAAACCATATAATTAGCATACGTAGAGAAGTCTTGCCCCATCCCTGACTCCTCTAGTCTTTGCTATTGAGAGTTAGCATTTGCCATGGTTTCTCTCTTCCAGTTTTTTCAGCAAACAGGTCATTAACAGATGGTACAGATAAGATAAACACGAATCTAGTTTTCAGGAACTTGCAGATTCTGTGTAAAGGGGCAGGCTCCTTTTAGTGTCCTTTTTTTTCTAAGCACACAACTTTTTTTTTAAAGGAGAAACCCACACACATTTACCTCATGCCTACTACCTGTTGGACATTGTATTTGGTGCTTTACGTACATTATCTCATTTAATGCTCACAACAATTCTAAAAGATAGGTATTGATGCTCATTGGTAAAAAACAAACAAAACTTTTATTGTGGAAAATTTCATATATACCCAAAAGTAGAGAGAAGACTAATGCAAATAAACCCCCATGTACCCATCACCCACTTCAATAACTATCAACTGATGATCAGGCAGGCTTGTTTAGTCTATGCTTCTCTTTCCCCCTCCTGGATGATTCTGATGCAAATTCCACATATTCTATCATTTCATCCATAAATATTGCAGCATGTAAAAGGACTCTGTTCCAAAAAGAAATGTTCAGTGTTCCTATTTCCCTGGTTTTAACAAATATTTTTTAGTTTATTCAAATCAGATTCAAATATCCATATTTTGCAATTCTTGGTATTTTTCTTAAATCTCTTTCAAGTCTACAGGTTTCCCTTCCTTCTGGTTTATCCCCTTACAATTTATTTGAAGAAACCGGTCATATGCCTTATGGGGCCTCAGTTTGGCTTTTCCTGAACAGGTACCCACAGTGTCCTAATGTGTTCATTTGTCCCCAGGGTTTCCTGTAAATTATAAACAGATCTAGACCTGTACTGTCCAGCATGGGAGCCACTAGCCATATGTGGCTATTGAGCACCTGAAATATGGCCAGTCTAAACTGAAGTGTTGTAAGTATAAAATATGCATCAGATTTTTTAAGTCTAATACAAAAATACAAAAAAACATTACATTAATAATTTTTATATTGATTGCATGTTGAAATGGTAGTACTTTGGATACACTGAGTTAAAGTAGAATATAAAAATTAATATAACCTGTTTCACTTTTTAAAGTGTAGCTACTAGAAAATTCTAAATTACATACGTGGCCACATTATATTTCTATTGAGCAGCACCGCTCTAGAAGTTTGATCAGTTTCAGGTTTAACTTTTTGGCAACACTACTTCATAGATATGAAGTGTCTTCTTGTCAGGAGGCTCATAATGCCTGGATGTTCCTTTTTGTATTTTCTTTGTTTTTGGTAATGTTGGCAATTTATGATCATTGCCTAGATCCATGTCTACATTAAAGGTTGTAAAACGGTAGCATTTTACTATTTCTTTGTATACCAGCTGGAATACTGTTATAATATTTCCTTTCATATAGGAAAGGCAGGGGAAACACATGGTTCTTTTCCTTTGATAGTTTTCAAAGGATGAGATTTTCCCCAACATCCCTCCAAAGGCAACCAATTAGTTTGTTTTGTGTCCCTTTATGAACTCATGGATTTGAACATATTTTATTTATACTCATTGCAGTTATCCTCACTGATACTCAAAGCAGCCCATATTTATCCAGTGGGGACTTGGCCAAGTTGGCTGCCCAGTCTTTTTGACCCGACCCCACCAGCTTATTGTGTATATCCATACTTCCCTCCAACTTTCTCCCTACTCAAACTGGAATCAACCATTTCTCAAAAGAACCTCATTTTTTTTAATGAGAAAAGGTATTTAGAAACCACAGTCTTGGAACTAGTGGTGCTCATTTCCATTGGTCAGCGTTTCTAGGTCTTTTCCATGGAGAGAACTAGGGAACATTTTTTAAGATAAAATTCATCATGAATTCATAGTAATACTTTAATTCACTAGATCTCCAGTTTATTATAAAAGGATATAACTCAAGAATAGCCAGATGGCAGATGCATAAAACAAGGCATGGGGAATGGGCAAAGAGCTTCGACGCCATGAGAACACCACTTTCTGTAAACTTCCCTATGTTCACCAACCTAGAAGCCCCCATAGTGATACTTCTAATTCAAGTTCAGGACCACATAATTTTTATCCAACTTCACTAATCCTACATTTGCATCTCCTTTCTCCCATGCTGAAAATCCCAGTTCTCGACAATACCAAATATTTTTTGTTTTATCTCACAACACAAAAAGGACAATCTCAGGATAACAATGCTGACACTACCACCAAGGATTACTGAAAACAACTTAAAATGCTTTTGCTTTTTCTGCCCTTAGGGTAAAATCCACAATGGATTGTATAACCAATTTATTGTTTTAAAGTCACTAGAAATAGTTCCTTTTTGTGAGGTTGTGCTACCAACTAGATACATTGTTACATTTTTTTTCACTTTGCTGTTTGATTTGTAGACATTGCTTTTGGTTTATAATTATGTAAACTCTAAAGTCAAATCTATAAGGACATTCAGAGAAGTGTAGCTTTCATCTCTTTCCCTTGCATCCTGTTTATTTCCCAAAGGTAACCATTTAAGGTTTATTCTATTTTTTAAAAAGCAGATATATGTATATGCTTAACTCCCCATACCCTTCCTAAATAGCAGGAAACTATGCATACTTTCCTCACCTTGTTTTTCATTTAATGATACACTCTGAAGAACACTAAAGCAATTTAGATAGCTATTCTTCAATTCCTTGTATAGCCACACAGTACTCACTGTGCGGATGTACCATTGTTAATACAACCAGGGCCTGGCTAGTAGAGATTTGGGTGTTTTCAGCCTTGCTATTACTGTTAGGCCAGTCTGATAAAAGAGGAAGAACAAGGGTAAAGAATAACATGCCTAACTTTGCAAAGACAGTAAGCACATTTAGATTAAATCTGGCTAGAATAGTAGAAAAACTCAAAGTAACATTGGCTTCAACATCATCGTTTTTTTTTCTCAAACATAAAAAGCAGGCAGGGCATGGCTGGTATGGTGGCTCTGCTGCACTAGTACCTCAGAGACCCAGGCTCCTCCAAACACATTGACTGCTTGACTATCACATTTCATGGTCTGTGGTGACTACTCTGACAATAGCTGTCATGGCCACATTCTAGCTAGGAGAGAGAACAGGAAGGACAAAGACAAAGGGCATGCCCTTGACTTTTAGGGACCCCTTTAGAAGTTGAATGAACCACTCTGTTCTTCAACTATAGAGAGCAGTATGAGTGACTCTATACCTGTGATCACACTACAGCTAGTGTGATCTCAGTTATACCGTCTCTTCGCCGTGGAGTAAAGTGGTCTATACCTGTGCTCCCTCTAATACTATGATAGGGGTGGGGTTGTGTGCTTCTACACCTGTGGTTATCTCTTATCTACCCCTAAGGGTGAATTCTTTGACATACAAACTTTTCTAGGTCCCAAGGTCATCTCATCTATACCCTGGACCAGTTCTTTAGTTCTCCATCCATATTCTCAAAACACCCTGATGGTTCTTACAATAAATGTTCTAAATCTCTAATGGCCCCTCCAACTGCATGAACCACAATCGTAAATGTCTCCTAAACCAAGCTCATTACTCTCCTTGCACCACTTAAACCTGTGGTTCCCACCTGTTTTCTTGGCTGAATTAATAGAATGATCTTCGTCCAAAATGTCAGTTGGCCTTGGGCCCTCCCTTTGCCTCCAGCCCAAATACGAACATAAAAAGCTGAATACCCAGGAGTGATTCTTTGCTTTAATTTGGGCTCTTGTGAACCCCTTGTTGTCTACACAGTAGTTCAGCCTCACGAGTCCTCTTTTGCTTAAATCATTTCTGCAGGTCTCTCTTACTGGTCTTGTTAGCTGCTTTTTTCTTTCCACCACTCCCATTTGCTGCCTGAAGTGACTTCCTAAAAATCAAAAGTTCAGCAAAGTATTAACAGTGAATTTAACTCCAGAGTGGGGACAGGAAGAAAGGCTAGCTTGGGATATCAAAGAGCCTCTATTTCCAAAATGTTTGGATTATTTTTTTATAATGAAAGTGTATTTTTTTAATAATCAGAAAATTAATGGATCAAAAACACTTGTTAGCTACCTTCTGTGTTTAGGATACATTCAAACTTCATTTGGTACTCTATTTCTTCTCCACAAAAGGCTCCCTCTCTCATTCCATATACCAGGTTATCTCACAGTGCTGGATTTCCCCATTCCCAACTATGCCTAGCTTTTCCACCTGTCAGGCCAGAGTTTGCTGACTCCTTCTCTCTCCATATACCTCAAGACCTGGATCAAGTACATTGTCTCCACAGCCAATTCCCTGACCCCAAAGCCCCCTCTTCTGTCTGCTCTGCTTTGGTGTTTTCAGGGTTCAATGCAGGTCTGGAAAGCACTCGGCATTCTGAGCATAAACCGATTGATAAAAGAAATCAGATGTTTATCAAATCTTTGAGAAGGACAAAGGAACATGAGACAGTGACAACAGTGGAATCATTGGATTCAACAGTCATCTTCTGAGGTTGTCATCCAGGCATCAGAATGCTCTGGCCACAACCTATCATCCACAAAGCTGAAGATACGATGTTGGAAGGCTGGTCTAGTCACTCCAACTGGTCAGTGTGTCTCCTCAACCTTTCTTATCAGCAGCCAGTAGAACAGAAAGATGACTCTACCTCACTCTGACTTCCAAATGGAATAGGCATTCAGATTCCTAGCTCAAAGGAATCTAGTAATTTTCAGCTTTCTAGCCTTTATAATGAAGGAAGAGCATAAAAAGATGTAGGACAAAAATTGAGGGCCAACTGACAGTGACATGGATACTGTTAGAAAAAGTACAAGCAGTGTAGTCAAAGGTACAGGCAGGCCTTGACTATCGGGCCAAGCAAGTTTGGTCTTAACCTACCTAAAGATAAAGCGTTGGCCATGATGAAGCAACTAGTCTGTCAAGGCCAAAGGCAATGTAGAAGCCAACCAGGGCTTTGAAGGAGATGGGGAAGATAAGGATCTGAGAGATATCAAAACACATGTTTACAAATTGAGCTTTCAGGATAGGATTCAAAATCATATTCTGAGTGTAACTCCCCTGAAATCTCCTAGTGTGCTTTGGATCATAGATTATAAATTGCCCTAAGGTCATCTATGGAGAATTGACCATCAACATCACCTTAAAAAAAATCCATGACAACAATGTTTTAGGAATATATACAACACAACATACTTCAATGTTCTCCTTTCCTCAACAGGTTTATTGCCTTTTAAGAAAATTTTTGTAAAATATAAATACAAAGGCAGAGAATTTACTTACAAAGTTAAAACACAGATTTCAAACATAAACACACAATTCAGAAAATTTTAGTTTTATGTACATTTTCAAGCAACCTCAACATATTATGTTAGTTTTCAATATTTTACAGGGTACAGAAAAAAATAGCTCAAAGTCTTCTTTAAATAAGAGCATAAAATGTTTAAACATATAAACAATCCGGTTTGATGCGTGAAAACTAATTTCACAGCTTTTAAATTAGGATATAAAAGTTTCATACAATTAGTTGTTGTGTGTGGATATGGTTTGAATTTATATTACACGCTACTGGATTACATCCAATAGCATTTACCTGGCCCGAGCAGGTACTCTGTAAACAAAACAAAATTACAACATCACCAAGTGCCTTCACCGAATTCACTCCCCCAAACCAACCACTGTTCTGACACACTCTAAACAGTTATGGCCTCTGTCATCAGAGCTTTGTATGAAAGTAAGCCAAAGTGTGGAGCAACTTTTCCTCATTTTTTTCCTTAAAAAAGAAAAAAACACAAATGTTCCAAGTAAAACCAAACATATCCCAAAGCATGTGTGCACTGAAAAGTAAAGAAACGTTATAACAACTTCATAAAAACTGACTTAAAAGTTTAAAAAGAAAAAAAACCATGTTTCTAAGTCCTTCCGACTGGAGTCATTTCTCTTATATAAAGAAGAGATATTTTCATATGTAATAGTGTCCTTTCTTTACAGAAATAGTCGTATTATGACACATATGCACAAGGATTAACACTATAACACACTGTACATGGCGGGCCTGGCGAGCTCACCAGTAGTCATCTGAGACCATGTCGCTGGGGTGTAGCCATTCCATGGTCGAGCCCAGCAGAGTCTGAAGCTCGTTAGTGAATTCAACCAGATCTAAGAGCTCCTTGCTCTCAGGGTTAAAGGCTTCCAGGTCTTTGGAGCAAGAGAACAAGAGACTTGCTGAAACTTGCCGGTAAAACTCCGCCTCTGCAATGGTGACAATTTCCACATTTGGGAAATTGCAGCGGAATATACGGGAGGACATTTTCAATTTCTTAAGCACATCAGAAAGCAACAGCCAGTTTCGAGGCCTACAAAAGAGAAAGGAAAGTGGTTCAAATTTCTGGCAAAATTAAAAGTGCTCTCGACTATTAAACGTCACCCCGATAGGCTTAATCCCAAATTAAAGCAAGGGCCATTTACTTCTGCTTTGACACCACTTTCCCTACCATTTCTCACCCTACCTAGAAGACAGGATCTACTTCTAGCAGCGGGAAACTCTGGACTCATCTGGATTTAGTACGAGACCATCTAAGGAGGACCAATCAACTTAGCCAGAAGCAGGAGCAACACCTCTGAATGAGACCAATCACAGGCTGCCCTCAGTGCTGCTGGTGCTGATGGAAACCGACAGGTAACAACTTGTTCACTCAGCTCTGGCCACAACTCAGGTCACCGTACCCCAAGTGAGTGCCCTGCTTTAGCCACTGGGGAAAGCCAGTCTGTATCCCAACCATAGTCATCACAAGCTCCTCTTTGATCTCTCCTCTTCCCCTCCCCTCATGAATAGAGCATTATAAACACAGATGGTTGGCTGGGTTTCCTTTCCTTTCCCATACCTCCCCCACCCAGCCCTTAATGCTTTTGAGAAGGAACGCTTTACATTCCTTACATACACCCTTGCCACAGTTCATGATTTCTATTACTAATAAAATATCACTATGACAACATACATGCTTACAGCTTCAGAGACCTTAGAGGAGGATGTTACTCATTAAGCACTGCAGTCAACACAGCACAGAACACAGTCTCCTGACATGTACACCCCAAGGCCTTGGTCACAGGAGCACAGTGGCCCAACCATGGGAGCCATACTGGATCTAACCAAATCTGATGGCACACAAGATCCCAGGTGCCATATAATACTTTTCCTAATCTTATACAAGAAGGAGATATGTTATCGACTTAGTCCAGTAGACCTCAAGTGCCTTGAAAAGCTCCTGTGGTGGCCTATGGGGAAGCTCCTAAGAAGGAACCCTTCACAAAGTGTTTAGTGACTGAAAGATCCACGTTGCTGACTTGTAGCGAAATTCTAATCACTGGCTTCAATGTCTTTTGAGCTCTGGGGGTATGTTCTGATGGGAGCAGTTATACCATGCTGTGGCCTAACCCCCATCCCATGTACACAGTTTCTGGAAAAGATCTACTGCATTTCACAGACACTTAGGCATTCATTCACCCACCCATCCGCATCTGCTTTAAGAGATTTCTAACTCCTGCCACCCTAAGAACATCTGAGCTAGTTCTCAACCACATGATGACCATGCTCACCCCTGAGCGACGGACACTTGGATGTTATAGCATGGTAAGAGGGGGCTTTCTGAAAATTCAAACTCAAACACATCACTGTAGGCCTCATCGTCGTCATCCTGGTCCTCTGGCCCTGGGGGGTTTGCTAAAACATCATATCCGCTTTCATCATCTGGTTCTAATAGAGGGCAAACAAGAAAGAGAGAAAGAAATCAGTTAAGCCACAGAAAGACTTCAGCTGTTGTCAAAAGAGGACTCGTTAAAGATTCTTTCCCAACTGAGCTGCCCTGCTTACAGCACCCACCACCCACCACACCCCACCCACGCCAGAGAAATATTCTGTAACTCATTCACCTCCCCCTGAACTAAAAGGAACAATTCAGCTCACCACACACAGAGCTGCCATAAAACTCCCAAGAGCCATTGGAGTCATCGTCATTACGACCCTGCAGGTCACTTAAATAATCTGGAGAGAGAAAAACAAGATAAAGCCTGTTGGTGAGAATCAAATGCTAGCAGTTAGAAGGCATCTCACTGTCTGTCCACCCCATGACACTCCCTTTGTGCACTTTTTCACATTGTTCTCTGCTGTATCTGACCAAAACCTACATACCTGTTCACCTGCCCTCCCAAGGGAAGGACCACCCCAGCCCATCAAAACAAAATCTAGACTGGCAAGCTAGGAACTGTTTCAGCTCTCAAAGGCAAAAATAAAGTATGTATCACCAGAGGGTGAGGGGTAGCTGGTAAGGGGTAGTAGGGAAGTAGATGGGGTAAGGGGGATCAAAAACGTGGTGACAGAAATCTAACTATGGGAGGTGAACACATAGTGTAAATATATATATATATATATATATATATATATATATATATATATATGCGCCTTACTGTTAAAGTGTACAGCTGAAACTTATTGGATTTCATTAACCAATGTCACCATGTATCTCCTTCTTTGATAGACTAACTTTACACTGCTTTTCCCAGTAAGCAAAACTTAAGGTAAACAAAGAGCTAGTGGCATTCTTTGGCTAGGAAGCGTGTGAAGTCACCATCTAGGTGTTTAAATACCATTTCTTGAACTTTGTCGTACCTGTTAAAAACTTTTCCATAAGTTCGCTGTGGGTCATTTTCATGATGGTTCTACCTGAGTATGTAGCCAAAGTAGGGTCAGCACCATAGGAGAGAAGTAAGCGGACAATTTCCAAATGATCATTCTCGACAGCATCATGGAGAGGCCTAGGAAAGATATGCAGAGGGGTTCAACTTGTGCACACAATGCTTGCCTCTAATAATAGGCATAATTAGGTGTGTGTATGCCAAACTTCTTAGCAGCAGTATTTCACCAAGGAGGCATGTACAGTCACTGCCATTCCAGATAGGGAACCTGAGACAGTGACTGGCCCAAGGTCAAGCAACACCTCTTTACTGAATATTTCAGGCCTAATTCTCAAATGCAAATCTATCTTAATCTAAAGGCCTATGAAGGAACACAAGCAAAAATGAAATCGTATTCAATGAACTGAAGTACTTAAGATAACTTACAAAGGAAAAAAACATCATTATGGAAACCAGTACAATAAGCAATTATTATATCATTTTTTAAAAAGCCCTCTCTTTTAAAAATAAACTAGGTGCAAAGTGGGACCTCTCCCGAAAGCCAAACCCCAACATCTTAGAGAGCAATCATCAACCCTTGGGCCCAGAACCAGAGTCACTGAGAGGAGTTCTCATAAGGGTAGAGCGCCCTTCTGCCAAGGTTGACCGAGGCACAAAATGCTGCCCAAAGTCCCGTCCTGAGGGTACGCTATTTGGAAACCATACCATACCAAATACATTTGTTTTGCTAATGGTATGACTGTTGGGTAAGGCATAGCACCACACCTCCCGGTAGCACGCCACCCACACAACCGGGAAGATGCTCAGGTTGACTCAGACCCAGTCTTTGACCCATGAACCGAGGTCAAGGACAGGGTAGGGGCCAGAATCTAGGGATGTGGGTGGACAGGGCAGGTCCTACCAAGCAGTTGGCCCTATCTGTATTTCTGAAACTGTCAGCTCCCATACATTTTAAGTGCTGTGCTTTGACTTAATAGATACCGATGAAGAGTTCAGGGTCTTAAAAGGCTATACCTCCAATTATTCAGGCAGGCTTAACATTTTCAAGGACTTTCATCCAGGAGCATTGCAAACTTTTAAAGTTTTATCTAAATTTTCCAGAAAGGTCTGGTCGATTCCATTTTAGAAGACTCCATCATCAATGTGCTTCCATGTCACTCTCCATCTTTCCTTCTGGGGCTCCCTGCATACCCAGAGAATCACTCACTACCTGTGCCCTAGCAGGGCCAGGCTGACATCAAGACCCACCACAGACCTGGTTCCATCCTGGGCACTGCAGTTGACATCAGCGCCATATTCAAGAAGGTGTCGCACGATGTTCAACCACCCCCTAGCACAAGCTTCATGCAGGGCACAGTATCCAGCGTTGTCTCGATGATTCACATCACAAATCTTATTCTCCAGACAGTATAAAACCACCTCCTGTGGGGACAGGAAGGGGAATGCCATCAGACCACTACATTATGAACTTTGTAAGGGTGACCTCTCTATAGCTTGGCAGTACCCTCTTTCAAAGGCATACACATCCTTGGGTTCGAGAGCCCGCTATGGCACAGGTAGGCAGTGGATGTCTTAGTGAGGGGGCAAGACATGTGTGAAGGACTTGGCGATAGAGACAGTGTCATCTGGGCTCTGCAGGCTTGTGACTGCATATGAAACCTGGCTCTGCTGCCCTAGCAGCCTGGCCCTGGGCCAGTTACCCTTGAACTTCTCCAAGTGTCCATTTCTTCCTCTGTGAGACAGGAAGAGAATAAGAGGCTCTATAGGGTGGCTGAGAGGATGCAATCAGATAGCTATAAAAGCCCTCACTCAGTCCAGGGCCTGGCATGGCCAGTGCAAAACAGTCTGGCTGCTAACATCTTAGATAGCACATTGACAAGTACAGGGCATTCTCACTTGATGAGTTCATTCAGTAGGTGGTAGTGGATGACAATACAAGTTTAGATAAAAGTATGGACAACCGATACATAGACATGTAATCAGCTAGAGAACATTCCTTAACTTAGAGACAAAGAGATGCCCGGATTAGCTAGATTCTCACACCCCTGTAAAGACCCTAAAACAGAGCCTGGGGCACAAATGCTCCTCTTTGTACATTAATCAGAGTAAAAAAGAGGCTTTCTCTACTGACCACACACATCATCAAGAAATGACACAAAATGCTTCAAATAACCCCACCTCCATTTTGCTTCACCCTCTACCCTCTTCAGGGATGAATCAATATAACGTTTTCATATTTACTTAAGTTAATGACGGGGATCTAATATACCACATACTGTAACCTACACATTTCAAGAACTAAATAAGTCCACCCTTGCCCCTTCTCAGAAGGCATTCTGTGTCAACAGTTTGCATTAGAATCACCGTATTAATCTTACTTTTTTTGCATGTTAATATATTGATATGAAATACTCCCAGAAGCAGAGCAGCAACTTATTCCAACATTTTATTACATTCACTAAGAAAGTTTTCAACCACATAGAATGGCATTTGCCACCAGAAAATGTGTTTTAATCTTTTCCTACAAGTCATGCCCAGCAGAGCTGTCATGTTCTGAGAGCTGGGATAGGCAGAGCCTGCAGGCGGTCCAACACATACTACACTTGGTCAGGGAGAGCTGGATAGGGTCAGAGCAGACCTCTCTGTGACAGCTCTTAAATAACTCATCTGTTAAACCTAAAACAGGGGTCACTCTAGCTATCCACAGATGTTGAGGTGGGTTCTGAAAAACCTTTCATGATCTTTCTGAAGACATGTCAATCACAGATGACCATTCACTTGGGAGCTAACTAGAATGTTCCATATACTCGCCCTTGTGAACCTAATGTTGCACGCTGGTAAACCTGGCCATCGGTGCCCTGTTGCTTCAGGTCACCGGGGCGGGTCCCTTCTGAAACAAGAGGAGGAAGAGAGACGGCATAACCACAAATGTGTTTCTTCATTCAGATCCTAACCTGCCAGAAAGCCCACAATCCTCTGGGCTCCCAGGCCACCTGCCCTGAGCCCTGGTATCTAGGATACCGCATGAAGCTGCTGCTCTTTTAGCAGGCCCTCACTAGCCAGACTCGAGTGGACGGCTGCAAGCTAATGAACTGTATGCCCTAGCCAGGGAGAGGCCCCATCATGTGGCTCTGGGATCAGGTCTGAGCACCACTGACTGCTGTGCACAGATCAATTTACCCAGGTCCTGGTGGCCTGCCTGGTGTCCTGTCAACCAAGGGTTTATTTGCTGACAATTACGGCCTTCACCTGGAAACCTTCATCGCTACTAGGGCTGATTCAAGGGTACCTAGAAATGAAAGGACAGAAAAGCTGATGGGTAAGTCGACTCTTTTCCTCGAGGATGGCAGTAACCCACAGCCAAATCAGACATTCTGCCACGGGCTGTCCTAACTCACTCATGTTGATGTCGTTATTTACACTGCACTTCTCATTTCCCCCAAATGAGTATGTCTTCTGTTATCCCACAATAACCTATGAGATATCAGAAAGGAAAGTGGTACTATTCTCATCCTACACTTGGGGAAACTGAGGCCCAGAGAGGTTAAACTCCAAGTTCAATTAACATGAAGTACTAGACCTAGAACTCAAGTCTTTTGGTATCTGGGCAAATGGGAAGATTCAAAAGGTCCCAGAGGACTTCTGCTAGAGGGATGCAATCCAGACGTGACAAGTATCCCACAGGACTTCTCTGTTGGCGTCAAGAGAGCTAACTACATTCTCCTAGCTGAGAGGGTGATTGGCTTCTAAATGGATGGCAACCTCTGTCACCAACAGTTGGAGGGAATGGTTAAGAGGCCAGCCACGTCTGTCTACCCAATACATTTCTTGGTTTATTTTCTACTCCAGAAACGAGAGTGTTTGAAGGGCAGCCCACCCATTCCCAAACAAAATCAAACTGTTTTTGTTGGACAGTTCTGTTAAGCAGCTATAAGCTGAATGCCATTAACCACAAAATGTAACCATAAAGGCCATAAACCCGACATTGTTAATTAATTAAATGCCTCATTAACTTTTTTTAAAACATGATTTATTCAATTCGTAGAAAATTTAACCATCACCACTAAACGCATAAGCATGTGGTTGCACACTGGCCTTTTAGCCTAAGAAACAGAAGCTTTGTTACTGGGAGGGAAAGGTTTGAGCATCTCTGGCCATGCAAGTCATCTATTTAACACAGAGGGTGTTTCAAAACCTCAGGAACCAGATTAATGACATAAGGCTCAGACAGCCTCTTTACTGCACATGGTATCTTTAGCTAAGCAGAAAATAACAACTGGAAAGACTAAACTTCAGGAAATTCTTGACTCTGTGCATTCTAACTATACCTTTATCCCTTTACTGGGTTAAGCAAATTGTCCTTCAACTTTAAAAGATTTCCATTGCCACATCTCCTGATGAGCCATTATCCTGACATTTTAAATTTTGCCCAAAGAAATCCTAGAAAGTTGGGTTCAAAGTTGAAAGCTTTCATTTAGTAGTTAGATGCTCAGTGCTATAACTGGTGATCTGTGCAATTTACATATTGAAATTTACATTTGAAAGGGAAAAACAAAAACAAAACAAAGCAGTTGTCCTGACACAAACATTCCCAAGGCTTCGTGTGCCATCAAACTTCCTGAGAGAGCCAACAAGGGTATTTTGAGGTCTCTGGGTCCCAAAGAGAGACTGGTGGAAATAATGTGAAGACCAAAGGCAAGGCCAGGAATCCTGCAGTCGACGGCAGGTGGAGCAGGCTGCCTTCCTGCCCATCCCCCATCTCCAGTGTCTGCTGGAAGCACAGTCCATTTTCCCAAACACGACTAGTAAAGAGAGAATGCTTGGCATGAGGAGTCTAGCTCAGTGCCACCCGCAACATCAACCCTGACCTAGGTTCTACTGATTTCAGCTCACCAGAAGCCAACTAGCTGCCGCTTGGATTTCATGAGTTAACTACCAATTCTTTCAGAGTTCTCTCCAGGTAAATCAGAAATCTCTAGAAGGGCCATGTTGATACAAACAGCACATACAATCAACAATCAAAAATACCCCCAAACTAAGAAAGTGCTAGTGCTTCTAACTTCCTACCCACAGCCAGGCCTCAGGAGTAGGCTTGGGAGTAGAGGTAGTCACACCAGGAAGGGTTCACTGCACAATGAACAGCAGCACGGTACTGGCCGGGTTCTGGGAGCCAGGGCTCCGGACAAATCCTGTGAGCCCTCAGCCAAGCTCGTGCCAGCATGAGTCCTGCCACCCCGGCACTCATCCACACCTCCACACTCTGCCTGCTGAGCGGCATTTTATTTTCACCATTCAACTCCCAGAGGGCTGATGCCAGCATTAAAAAACGCCTTTGCCCTGTAGGCTATTACATCACAATTTCAACTGACAAGCGTGGTGGGGGAGCTGCACAGGGCAGAGGGAGTAATCTATCTCACAGAGGTTTAGAACTGTACAAAGGGCAATTCCAATGTGAGCCAGTCCGAGAGAGGAGTGGGGTGGATGAGGAGTGGGGGCTGGGCTTTGGAGCAAGACTACTGGATGGCTACCTGTACACGTTGTCATTTAACCCTTCTGGGGCTCGGTTTTCTCACCTAAAAGCAGGATAATCCTAGTTATTACCACACGGAGATGTGGAAAAGGTGAAATGAGTTACTTTGGATCATACAGGCTTAGAAAGATATAAGCTATCTTTCCATCTATATTGCTACAGCAATATAGGCTATTGTCATCAGCAATGCTGGGTGGAGATATGCAGGCAAGGGCAGTGAGTTTGGGGAAAAGCCTGAGCTGTTTCCCTCCTCAGCATTGGGCTCCCTTGCCCTCTTAGGAAGAGACTGCTCAGGTCCTCCCCACCAACCCCTACCAATACAGACATTGTCTGCCCACAACTCAAAACAGAGCTAACAATTTCTCTCCTTCTTGTTAATCAGCATCCAAAAGGGCTCATTAAAATTCCCCCAGTCGTCAAGCGTTGGGTTATGTCAGATTTTATATCAGAGATAAGTGAGCAAGATCGGAGGATGCCAAGCAGCCTACCTGCCTGAACACGAACTGAACATCAGAGAGGCCTTTCTTTTCACACTGTGATTGAACAAAAGCCACCAAAGAGACAGCTGTGGAGTGGGGCTAACACAAACATCCTGTGGGATACCCAGCCAAGCACCCTGATGTGGAGGGGGCCAGGGTCTGAGTCCCATCACCTCCCCCACCCTGTATCCCCCTCAAACCTCAAGGAATAGTAGCCTGTAGTTTCTGGATTCTGGGCACCCCCAAGGACACTCACCTCATAGCCAAGCCGGGCGGCACGCTGCAGGAGGGTCTCACCGGCATTCTTATTGACAATAAGTCTCCGTGCTTCTGGGGGCATCGGGCGTGACGGGGTGGTCTCTGGAGGGGAGCTTGAGCATGGCAGCTGTGAGGACTGGGAAACTGGTAGCAGTTGTTGCAGACGGTCAAAGGGCTTCTGGTCCTGCTTGGCTGGTGACAGATCATAGTCGGAACTGGGCTCAGGCCGCTTTCGGAATCTCCGTACAGTCACCTATCACAAAACCAGGCAGTGCACACACATTTAAGGCCACCTTCCATAGCCACCTTTTCCCTGAGTTACACACCCGAGCAGAAGGAGGCCCTTTTTCCTTTCTTAGTTTGGGAGAGGGGATTGGGGCCAAGGGTTTCATTCTTACTAGTTTGAAACTTCACCACTACCCAGGAGATGTGCCCCCTAGGATAGGGGAGTGACATTTGGGAGAGGAGTCCAAGAAAAGGAAAACTTTGTCCCCAGAAGCAGAGCAGCAGGCAGGCAAGATGTGCATGTCCAGGCCCGGGGGGGGGGGGGAAGTGAGGGGCCAGAGGTACCTTGCCATCAGCATTCTCCACATAGTAGTCTCCCGTAAGCGACAAGCCCCGCCTGGGCTCCTGGGGGATCAAATGCTTGGTTTTGCACAGTCTCTTCCCGGATGGTTTCTCGCCGGTGTCGGTGTATTTCTGCAGCAGGGAGGCAGCCTGGCAATCCTCTTCTTCGTCTGTGCACAGCACATCTGTCTTCTGGCTTTCTTTAATTTTCTGATGTTTGGCAGGCGGCCTCGAGGCTGGTGTGCAGCTTGGCTGAGTCTGCTTTTTGCTGCTTGCATTGGTGGATGAAAGGCTCTTCATGGGCGGAGAGCCCGAGAACACAGGCAAGCCTAAATCCGGAGGGGGTGGCGGGGGTTGGGGAGGGGGAGAAAAAGCAGGCGTTACACAGTTGTAGCCCGTGCAGAGAGAAAAGCCCATTGTTAGCACTGATCACTAGAGTAGCTTCAGTTTCTAAAGATATACCAATTATGTTTTCAAAGCATTAATATTTTAATTACCCCACATTCAAACAGCAAATAGGTTAACCCACAAAATGCCAAGTGGCAAGTTTCTTCAAAGGCCTGGGACAAGAGGGCAGAAGCCAGACCATTGTGCTTTATTATCTCCACTCCACTGGGCCTGGGTACTTATGACCTGGTGACCAGATATGGCATGAAGGTGGAATAAGTACACTGTCAAGCCCCTAGGATCACCCGGACTTCCTGCCCAGCCATGAGCTGGGTAAGAAGCACCCTGAGAGGTTAAGCTCCCTCCTCTCAGCTGTGCTCCTCACTGTACATTCCAGAAAGAAGTATGGAGACTGGAGTGACATCACGAAAGTACTCCCTGCCCACTACCTTGGTCAATTTTTATGGCACTCAGGTCTCCACGAGGGTCCTTTCCCACAGAGGGTGAGTGACCCAGTCTCCAGGAGTGGGGCAGGCTGTCATGGAGTGGCCTCGCCATACCTTGTTCATTGTCACTGGACTTGAGAGACTCTTCTGACCAGCTTCTGTTGCCTTTGGCCTCTGCCCTTTTCCTGCTGGGTTTCTCTTCGGAGGTGTTATTGCCTTGGGCAGTGACCTCAGGCTGAACAGCCTGGGTCACTTCCTTCCTGCCCTGCCGGCCAGGTTTGCTCTCTGCTGCTGATACCTGCTGCTCCCACCGTTCTCTAAGGTGCAGCAAGTGGCGTTGTTTTTTAGGATGGAGCCCTGTTAATTCAATGCACACCTTCAGGTTGGTCAGCTCATTATAATGTGGGTCTTCTAAGTGGTTAGAGGAATTGTTTGTCATTTCCCTCTCAGGCCAGTCATCTAATGGAGAAATAACTACAAATTAATCAAAAAGCCCCCTGGGGGGGAAACAAACTGTCTTATGCATTACTAATGGGGTGGGGGAGGGGAGGGGTGTGGTCACAGTCTTTGCTACAGCTTCTTGCCAAGTCTTGGGAGGGTCCTATTTATCTTTGGCCATCTTTCAGGCCAAAAGATCTTCCCTGCCTCTGGCTTTGGGGGAGGGAGGTGCGAGCAGCTTCCCCAGGCTCTAGGGTGGGACTGGAAACATCCAATGCACCACCCTGTGACTTCCCCAGGGACCCTGCAGTGAGAGTAGATGCAAGCCAGTCCACCTTTGGCCAAGCAGGGGGCTAAAGCAGACCAAGCTCACCTTTGGAGACCCGTCTCCGTTTGGCTTTCAACAGAGGGTCCTCTGGTAGCTCTTCCACAGTGGTCTCAGTGTGGGTGCTGTCACCTGAGACTTTACGCTTTCTGTCCAGCCGTAGGGTAGGGCTGTGTGGCATGTCCATGGCCACCTGCTCGGTGGGTGGCTCAATCACAGGCTGCCTGTCCATGAAGTACTTCTCCATGGACAAGTCTTTGTCCTCCGAGGTTTCAAAGGGGTCATGTTTGTTTCCACCACTATATTCACCTGGTGAGGGGGTGGGGGGAGCAACAGTAACACAGAAATGAAGGCTCAAAGGTCACCACAAGAAGGCAGGATTTGGGGAGCAGGCGGGGCCCTCCATGCCTAAGGTAATTTGCTACTGACAGACCTTTCTGTTGTCACTGGGGACCTCACACACTGAAAGCACAAACCCCTCAGAAATATAACGACCTACAGGAAGGGCAGCTGAAGACAATCAGGTGGTAAAAGTAGACAGTGGAGTGTATGTCACAACTTTTTATTTCTACCTTTTTAGAGTTGGGGCATGAGGGAATCAAGGATATGTGGCATCGACACTTTTTTTTTTAAGTATAAGATGAAATAACTTCCTGCCTGCTACATCCCAGTCAGTTAACTTGGCTGGTGCTCAGGTCCCCGCTCCGGGGTCCTTTCCCAGAGGATGGGTGACCCCGTAGCAGCAAGATCCAACTAAGCCAGGGCTGACCCTTTCTGTTAACATTGGTTGAGGTCATTATTTTGAAGTAAAAGGATGGTGTAATAATGAGACCAAATATCACCTAAACATTATCTACAGAAGGGATGATACCAGTGTTCACTTTGGCAATAGGTGAGATGATGAAGGAACAGGAATCAGGGAGAGTATTGGGAGGCAAGGAAGCTAGGAGTCCAAGGGCACTGGAAAGAGAAGTGTGATGCGCACACAGAGTCAGGGGTAACGTTAAAGAACTCAACCTTATAACTGTACATCCCTCTGTCCTCTTTTTCACATCTGTGGAGGGGAAAAGCATACCATCACAACTAAGGGGATGCTCCTATTTCTTGTCCAGGAGGAAAGCCCTTGAGATCCTGTCACCTCAGCAACACCATGCATACCTACAAGGACGCAGCCCTTCTACCTGGCACTCCTTCATGCCTTCTCTCACATGCAAGCATCTAAAGACATTCCAAAGACAAGAAACTGCCCCCTTCACCATCTTTTATATGCTAGGCCAGCACTTGCTAAGCTGCTCCAATACCGCCTGTGCTCCTGCTGCTCAATCTGATGTCCACTTGGGGTCTTTCCTTAAATTGCCTCAGCCCAACATCTCTCCCTACTTTGGGTCTAAACCTAAGAAACAGCTCATTGACTGCTTTGCTGCTTGCATTTTTTCTAATACGCGAATAATTCTGTAGCCATCGAGGTGATATCCAGATGTTCCTGCAAGATGACCTTGCATATCACCAGAAGGAACTTGGTATTTCGGTAACGCTGAGCTAAGTAAAGCTGCCCAAGTCCATTTCCAGATAAAATCATAAACACACTCCACATATGTCGATCCCATTCCGCCTCCTTCTCCCGGTCCACTTCACATTATCACCTCCCCACCTTCAGACCAGCCACGCTGGTCCCCTGATCAGTGTTCTCTTGGGGGCATTCCCAACACTGAATGGAAGTCAGCTGTGGAGACAAGTGTCACTCTGGTCTTGGCTAGCCTGTGCTCTTAATGGTGGAAGGAGCCCATTTACCTCCTCTCCAAAGGCATCCTAAGGTGGGACAGATAGTGCTATGTCTACTCCTGCAAAGGATTGGTGGATTCGCCCAAACCATGCAGGTCTTTCGTCATAGCAGTGCTCCAACACAAAGCTGGTGGCAGCCAGAGGAAATCCGTAACTCACCCAAACCTCTGGCCTATGCAGAAAGTGGCTGCAACTCTCACTCTGGCTGCTCTGTGACCCTCTTAACAGCTCTGGCAGTAACAGCGCCACTTTACAACTTGGCCCCCTTCAGTTGTAAAGTGGGAAATATTACTGCAAGCCACCTCCTGGGGTGGGCTTCATAAACCTGGCCTAACCGGCAAAAGAGAAAGGCAAAAGAGAAAGTCCGGAGAAATGGCTTTAACGAAAAGACACCAAGACTCTCAGATCAGCTGGAATTTCAGCTCCCATATGTATGAGGATGTGAGCCCTCCTAGTTATACTATTTGAATTCTCTGGTCCAATTAGCTGTCCCAGAAAGCCCTGTGGGAGGCGCTGGGGAATCAGTGTGTCCAAATATAAGGGCTATCTTATAAACTACCATTGCAATTCTAGAATTAATTTTAAAATGTACTCTCCCACCTACACCCCCCTTTCGGTAGGAAAGATGGTTCAAACCAGGTGGTTTGAAAGCAGAAGTGACTAGGTGATTATGACAGAGTGCCTCTCAGGGTCACAATCAGGCAGCAGCTTGGCCTGGTGTAGGGCCCTTCCCTGAATGGGGCTACACTGCCCTGCTACCTCTACGCATACCTGAAATGTCTCCCAATTAGATTAAAAATTACTTCCACATTTTGTGTTTTAGTTCCAGGTCTCATATTCATCTGAGTTTGTAACAGTCCCAAGCCTGCCTAAATAGGCACTTTCCTCAGGGAGACAAGTTTCCCCTTAATGACAAACTTCCTTCTTAATAGTGAAATTACTTTCTATCTCAACCACCTGACCTTTCGCTACAGGGCCCACATTGCCCACCATAAAAAACCACCTGGAAGACGTAAGATAACTTATTTCACAGGTGTTGGCAGGCAATGACTGACTGAGGACGTTTCCTTGCTCCTTGCTGAATGAGAGCACCCTACAAGACGAGGCTTTCCCATCTCCTCTAGGCTTCCCATCTGATAAAGCTGCCTGGGTGCTGAGGGCATCCCTTCACCTGCCAGAACGAGGAATGTGCCACACATCTGCCTGCCATTCCTGCTCAGCTAGGGATGGCACTACTGTGCTTCACCTTCCAGGCAGTCCACTCCTGCCTTGTCCCCAGAGGCCCCGCAGTATCATCTCTGTGATTCCTCACCCCAAACTGAAATCTCCCACCCACAGAGAGCTTAGCTGTTTTCTTCCCCATGTCACCTCACCTAAAGATCTCCCAAACTAGTTCCGCCCACCCTTTCCTCAGCCCTCAAGTCTCTCAGGACAAAGATCCCAATTCCTTTCAGTGACACCTCCAATACCTTACTTAGGCTAGTAAGAATCCTGAAGAATACCCATCCTTACTTCCCAAGATACACATGGCCACCAGTTATGGGGGAGATTCCAGGTCACATTCCTGCACACCAGACTTGGAGCTCCTCGATGCGGCTATCCCAACTACAACACCCATGATTACCCTTGGGGGCAAAGGAGATGGAGATGAATGAACAGGGTCCTAACCATCATGTTCCGCCATCGTTGCTACTTTCGGCCCTTCTAAAAGTGGGAAGCCATGTGTCCTTGGTCATTCAATCTAAGCAGACGTGACTGTGGCCAGGTTGTTCATGTTTTAACACTTGATCCCTGTAGCACAGTCATATGACTCAGCACATACATCCCATAATTTATCATGGCTATGCCACAGCATTACTTCACAGAAGCATCACCATGGCAACATTTACACGTCACCATGGCAACAAAGCACCCTCACCATGGGTAAACCATGCCCAGTGAGCCCTAAACAAGGTTGGAGGGTTACCCATAACTGAAAGTCTCTCGACTGCAGATAACTATAGCAACTCCAGTAAAGGTTAACAGAAGAGGTAGCGGCAATCTCTGTGCCAAACTCAAAGTAGTTTATAAAACATGTAGGTGCTTGGACAGAAGTTTCCTTAGTTAAGAACTTTCATTAAGCCCTTTGACTCAGGTTTCTTTCAGTTCCTCCCCAGGCATTGCCACTGAGTAGGTCCCGGGTCTGCCCCATCCAAGTAGCTGGCAAGGGAGATACTCATTCTATGTTCAAGATACAGTCATTCCATTTTCAAAATGCCACTGATAGTTCCTATTAATAAATTTCCAAGTTTGAGGAGCCTCCTGGTTCATTTATTCAATTTCTAAAATAAAAAATTCACCCAGCCACCCCTATTATCACAAAGAATAAATGAAAATCCTGGCCATTGTGTTTTCAGGTTAATTCACTTTTCTTAAGCAAGCCCCTCCCAACAAGATGCTATCTTAGAAAGCTCCTGGTACCTCCAGGAACAGAGGGCTGCCTTGGAAGAGGCAAGATATCTGTAAGGCGTCCTGTACCCCTCTTTGTGATCCCTACCTGCCCCAGCTCCCATGTGCTTAGAGCTCAGCTCTCAGCTACACTGACACTCAGGAGAAGAGAACCTGAAAAGGGAACCACTGTGGAGCAGGGCCCAAGCCCATGTGGGCTTAAGACACAAGAGCCAAAAGGACAAAAAAGCCCATTAACTTGCAGCTGAATGGATCCAGCCCTTGCTGTCACCTAGATAAGGTGACAAAAAGGACAATGGCACCTCTAGATTACTCCTCTTAATCAACCACAAGCAACAGAAAACTGGGGATAGTGACTTACCTCCTCTGTTCCCCAATCTTTAAAACTGAGCCTCTAACCTTCCCCAACCCTTGTCCTGCCTTCACTGGCCATTTATCACTCATTGGGCCATGTCATAAATGCTCCAACAATAGACCTCATTGGTCTGAGCTTGAAGGGACTTAGGGAATGTCTTCCTGAATCATTTAAGGCTCAGACCCTGCTCCTCACCGGCTACACTAAGTTCTCATCTCTTTCCTTCAGTGGGAAACATGGGGAAGGACACAAACTTCTCTTAGAGTAAGGCCGGGTTGAGGCCAGAGATGTGAAGGGCATGGGCAACCTAGGGTCTGGCCATGTTACTGAAAAATCAGAGGCAGGGCAAGAAAACTTGAGGCTGGCTAACTTTCTGCTCCCTTCCTCTAGCCTTCCTCACCAGCCACCCAGAAAAGAGAGGGATTCTCCCTTGCAGGCAGTTCCCCGCTCCTCAGGAAAGGACCTACCCATTCGCCTTGCCCACTTTTACCAGGTCTCCAGGTCTCTCTAAGAGCTGGCATCTGAGGCACCTCAGAAGAGAAGAGATACATGCCTGTTGTCATTATCAGCAAAGAAGAAAGCTTTCTTTGCTGCTTTACTCAAAAGCAGCCTGGACCCTTCTTTTTCCCATATCAATCCAGTAAGGTAGAGGTGTAAGGACACCTTTACTTTAGGTACATCAAGAATCTCTGCCATTCAGGTGAGGCCGCCACTGACTAGCAAACAGAAACTTGTTTCTTCAAGACTAATATAGAACAAACTGGTCCTGGTTGTGGCCTACCCAGAATCCTGGCCATGGGCCCTTGTCTGACCCCAAGGATGAGCTAGGGGAGGGGGAGGAGCAGGAGACTGAGCTCTAGGCAGTGAGAAACATGCTCTTTTGTACCATAAATTCTCCCAAACTCCATTAGGCACCAATGAACTAAGTGTGTGTGGGAAGTCCAAAGCTATGACGACCAATGGTACAGAGCTCACAAATGCACCCATCATCCCCAATTGTTCTGTCTCAATAGGGTTTTGAACATTCATCCAGACGCCCTAATTTACTATCTATCACCAACAAGGTTTCTGAGAGCTGGAACGTGATACGGGCCTCAAGTGTACACACATTTAAGAAACAAGGAAAAAGACCTTTCCACTTTTGGTCAACACATCTTATCAGGCAGGGAAGTCTTATCAGCAAATTCCAAAGCCCACCACAGCAGGAGGCCAGCTATTTGGACTGAAGAGTGACTTGAGGAAAATGAGCTTTCTATCTACATATTGCCTCCAAAACATAATACACCCTGTCTGGTGGGAAGGATCCCTTCATTTATACAATTCCCTTGGATTGTGTTGACTCCAATGATGACAAACAAACCCACCAGAGAAAATAATCATGCCTATCTTTACTGTGCCTTCATCATCCTTCATCCCATTTAAACAAAATTTCTGCCTTTGGAGGGAGAATACAAGTATTCTCCATTTCAGACTAGACTGTCACTGTGTGAGGTGGGGACCACCTAGGGCTGGAAATGTCATTACACTGCTACAAACAACAACAACAACAACAACAACAACAACAACAACAACAACAACAACAACAACGTTATCTATACCTGCTACAAAATAGAACATAGATGTACCACACTTATACTTAGTCTCCCACTGCCATTCCTCTACTATATTGTATTAGACTATTAGTATTTCTCCAGAAAAGGAGATGTGTTCCAGGAAATAATCTTTCATAGGTGCCTCATTCCTGGATGCCACAATGTTCCAAAGGACAATCAGCCCTTCCTTTCATGGATGGCCAAGACTGGCCTGTTTCTCCGAGTAGCTGCCAACTGGACATTGGGCCATGATAAGTACATTACTTCCTTTCACCTCCCTCAGCTCTGGAAATAGTCGCCCCATTTTCACCGACATGGTACCACAAACAAGCCACTTGGGTTTACTCACATCTCTCATTGTCGTTCTGGTTGGCAATGGCCTCCTCCAGGGCGACCGACTTTGGCTTTTTGTCCTGATTTCCTTTCAACCTTTCCCACTCAGCAGGGCTGAATTTGCACACCTCGGAGTCTTTGGTTGTTGGGTGGCTACCCTCTCTCTCTTTCATCTCCAACTCTGAGAAGCGCATCATTGCACGCTAGAAAGAGAATGGAGATGGGAAAAAAAACACCTTACCATACAAGCTATTTCATTTGCCTTACCTTAAAGGAAAGTATTTTCAAAGAAAAGTTTGCCCAAAACCAACCACAATTTATAATACAACTGAGGTATTTTAAAGTTTAACAAATAAAAATTTAAGAGTATCTATATGTAAGTAGTCACACATTCTTTATTCATAAAGCCATATGTATAGATATATATGCGGTGTGTATGTATATCCATACATACACTATTGCATAGAGACAGACATTCTCTTTTGAAGGTAAATAAAACAAAAAACACAACGCAAAGAAAACAAAACAAAAACACAACAGAAAAGAAAACAAAATGCACAATGAATAAAGACGACCATGGCCCACAAATTTCCCTTTGTATATTTGGAAATGAAATTTAACTCAAAAGGTTTATGTAAGATTCTAGTAATAAAAATTTGAAGAACTGACCTCACAGTAAGCAGCGGGTAGACATAAAATACTGTCCTCTTGTAATCCTTCCATCTATGTAATTAAAATGGGCACTCAATGGATCATTTAGATAACTTCATCCATTTTTATAAGCATAAACTAAATTTTTTTCTTAACATTGCAAAACAATTTGGCTTTATTTATCTTTTAATTAAAAGTAAAATATCTTAAGGAAATTCCTATACAACATCTATCATTCACTAGCAAGTTAAATACATACTCTATCCCTTTAAGCGAGCTTTTTTTTGGTGAAAAAAAAATTGCACGAATCCCACAGACATGCGGCTGCTACACACCTCCACCAAGTATCACGTAAGGCTTCTAACCAGCACTTCTAGGTATATTTGTTAACATACAATAACGGCAGAGAAATCAAAGCAATTGATAGGTAAACGTCATGCAGTCTTTAGATAGCCTTCATAATAATTAAAACTTACATTATCAGCAATCGAATGAAGTTCTCTTAAAATCTACAGAGTAACTTAAAATAATCAGACACGTGAACCTAAGTGCTACCACTCACATCCCCTTACTGGACACATTTCATACATTTAAATTACCATAAGTTCCATTAACCAAATCTGCCCAGTGTCCTGCCCTACTATATTCTCCCAGTCCTCTTTACACATTAAAAAAAACTGACAACTGGTAACATTTCTGAAATTCAGGTGGGGGGCTCACCTGCAATGCCCGCTGCTCCCGGCTGAGCTGACTGGAATCTGCATACAGTTCGGTAGTGACACATTTGAATCTGTCACCCACGTAACCAGCGGAGTTGGCGATTCTCTTTGCCAGCTTAGATGGCTTCGGTTTCAGCAGTTTGCCATCATTTGATTCTGCCTCTTCAGCTCCATCTTTGGTATAGGTGGGGGTGATGTCCACACTTGGTGGGGCACCGCCCACACAAAATGGTTTGGGATCCTCTTGGGTTTTACCAAAAGTTACAGGACCATCGCTCCCCAGAGTTGGCTCCAGGAATGAAGTGGAGACTGGCATCCCCAGGTTCTCTTTGTTGGTTCCTGCTGGAACATTCTCCTTGCTTAGGCTGAAGACTGATTGGCCCGGAGCCTGTTTGAAAGTATAGGCTTCGTGGAAGTCACTGATGCGCCCCAACTCCTCTCTAAGGGTGATGAAATCACGGTGTGGCTGCAGGGCTGGGTCAGTCGAGGGGTTGGTGGGCTCAGAGCTTTGGCCAACACCCTCAGCTGCAAAGCCAGGTTTGGACACGTTTGCATCAGTTTTAGCATCTGGCTCTTCCCGAAGGAGGTCTACATAGACAAGCTTGTCACTTTTGACGACAGTTTTCCCTTGATTCCAGCTGGAGCTCGGCTTTAGGTTCTTGTCGCCAGGGACATCTGGATGTAACTTAGTGTTGCTAGCTTCCAATATCTCAGAAAAGCGGTTCCGGAGGGTTGGGTCCTCATAGCGGGGTCTCTCATGGGACCGGGACCTCCGCTCGGGTTTCTCCTCTTTCGTGATCTCTATGGGAGTGTGAGGTATCAACATGGGATGCACCATGCCCAACCCCAGAGCGTCTTGGTAGGTCACAAACTCTGGCCGGCCCGTGGGCAGCCCGTAGGGCAGTCCAGGCTTGGGGGCAAGGTGCCCAGGAAAGAGACTGCCATTGGGCAATAAAACTGGGTGAGGGTAGACAGGTCCCTTGCCATGTAAGGAGAGAGGACTTATAGCGATGCCCTCAGGTGCTGGGTAAGGGAGGTAACTCCTAGGGTAGGGAATTGGTGGGGATCTGAATGCTTCATTTGGAGAGAGAAATATTGAGCTTGGTGGGAGGCCATTCTCGCTTGCTTTGAAGCTCGGTTCTGGGTTACTGGCTTTGGTGCCCTTGCTGCTGGTGCCACCGCTGTGCTTGGCAGGCGTGGTTGGGGGCTGGCCCACGTGCTGAATGACAGATGGTGTGGTGTCCATGGAGCTCCTGCTGGTCTTGTTGCCATCTGCATTGGCATTTGGGGCTGGCGATGCAGAGGCTGGGCGGCCCGTGCTGGACACTGCCCCTGAAACATTAGTGACCACAGCATCTGTGCCACCCATGCGGGGACACGAAGAGCTCCGCTGCTGTGGTATCGCCCAGTCCAAGGCCTTGTTTTTCAGTGGCATGCCTTTGCCATTGTTTTCTTCGTTGGGACTTGGCCCAGGCACCACCCAGGATGAGGGAGCTGTGCTAATGATTTCAGATCTATAGATAGCACAACCATTTCCTGGAGGAGATAAGGTTTCTTTTGGAATCTCACTTCCGGAGAGCACTAGGCCACTTCCAGCTCTGCTGTGAACCAAAACGGTGGGAGCCATCTTTTTCATGTGCTCAGCTTTGGAAGCATCTACATCCACCACTTTAGAAGACAAGTCCAGTGGCTTATCAGTGACGTCTTTGGTAATCGTCTGCTTCTCCAAGAGAGGAGGTGAACCGCCATCTTTCCTGTCTTGACTCACCGTTTTCCGAGTGTGCCCAGAAAGTGGCTGTGCGCTTTCAGCCCCTTCCGGAGCCTTTGTATACTTGCTGTTGGAGAGCCTGGCCACAGGGAACTCACTGCTAACCGTCATGTATGGCTTTGACAGGGTGATGGAAGGCGAGGTGGAGATCCTGGCATAATGCTTGTGGAATTCGGAGTAGGTGTCTGCAGTGGGCTGAGAGGGAAGGTGGACTCGGGGTGAAGGCCGAGGCGAGGGTGGCAACAAAAGAGCTGTGTCCCCTGGCAGGCCACTGGTGACTGGCTTGGCAGAGGGCACCCTAGGCTGTTTACTGTTCTGGATGTGAGGATAGGTGTGGGAATCAACAGGGTTCCCAGGACTGACGCCCATCTTCCAGGGCAGGCTTTTGTCTGTGCAGTGGACCAGAGGTGGGATGGCTGGGGAGGCCGAAGGAGTTGAGAGCCTCATGGGTGAAGCCAGGGATGACGGGATGTGAGGACTAACGTAGTGAGGTGGCGGCAAGTATAGAAAGCGCTCCCCATTGGTGCAGACTGGAGAATACAGTGGCTGGGCCAAGCTGTAGGACTGCTGAGGTAGCAAGGCCTTATACATGTTCAGTGAATACTTATTTGGCGAGTCAAGGAACGGGTAGATGGCTGGCGTGGCACCCTCCATGTAAGGATTGACCCAGGGCAGCCGCAGGTAACTAGCACCATTGATGTTGAGAGGGCTCTGTTTGTCGCTGGCAGGTCTGTCCAAGCCCAGTGTTTCTGCTGAGGGCACAGCACTTTTTTGTATTCCAGGTGGTGTTTTGTACATAGCACTGAAGCCATTTGGGGGTTTTCCAGAGACAGTGGAGGTTTCTACCGTTTCAGGTGTATTCGGTTTGAACTGTACCTCTGGGTTTCTTTCAGAAGAAAACCCAAGACCACCTAGAGTGCTTGTGGCAGCCTCTCGACCTTTCTCTGAACCCAGTCCACACAAGCTAGAATAGACAATATTGCCTGGGACACGGAGCCCTTCCCGGATCAGGCCAGTGCGGTCCATGCTCAGCGCTGCAAGGCCATCGATCCGATGAGCCGTGGTTGCATCCACCTTTGCAGAAGAACATGGGTGTTACTTAGGACATTCCTTCAAAGCAGCTGAGCCCATCCCAAAGCAAAACTGCAAACTAGCTCAAACTGATACCAGCCTTAACATCTGAGCACAAAGAGTTAAAAAGGAAAGGATTCACAGAGTCTCTGCTTCCCCACTTATCCAAAACGCTTTGCTGCCCACCTTCTCACCTGTTCAACTAATATCCTGAAAGCCTACAAAAACATTGATCCCTTTAGACTTAAGACCTATACATTAATTCAGTTATCTATTAACTCTGGAAAATTCACCTTCTCTGCAAGAATTGTTTGTGGCAACTGAGACACACCAACTTCACTACTATCAACACCACCCTCACAAGGTCCAAAACTCACACTAAGCCTCTCCAGGCCTCTTGGGTTGGAGGCAGAGGCAGTGTTCACTGATGTTTTCCTGGATGTATTTAACATAACAAGAAGCAATCTTCACTGGGACAGGAGGAACAGAGGACTTTAGCTGTCTCATTTCTAAATCAATAAAGAGGCCATGGGTCAAACTGTGGTTGTGTCTTTTGACTTCCTCTCCCTGGTGTCTAAAGAAGGTTCTGTTTCATATTTTACTGGCAAGGTAAACCCTAAGGATCTACTTGGAGGCTGGAAATTTATCCAGCTGGGAGCATTTGTGTGGCATGTAGCTTAGCGAAGAAAAGGCAGCATATATCCCACCAGTCACTAGGGGACACAGACATAAATGGCAAGCATGTCCAAAGGAGTACTTGGCCAAGGACCCAAGGTGGGAAGAGCTTAGGTGAGGGCCTAGTCCAGCAGCAGACAGAAGCTTTCTACTCAGCTCATCCCTGAAACACCCCTGCCCCGCCCTGAAAAGTTCTTTAATGGTATGCAAATTAATGCACGATTGATTACAGATCACTGAGATTCAGATAGCACATCAACAGAAGCCATTAATCTCTTACCACGTTGTGGTTCAAGGGATTTTCTTCCCTTAGTTCCAGTCTGGCCTTTGAAGTGTCACCATCATTTACGGGAATTTTCCTATTTAAAAGGACACACCAACTTCATGAAAGCGTTCTTCACTTAATCTATCTTTCATAGATTACCCCCCAAACAGACCAGTTTCTAATAACTCCATTCTCCCAACTGCCCTTAAAAAAAATTCTTTCCCAATGAAAGTTGTTGCCAAATGGAGACTCAATTGGACTGAGAAAAACAAAGGCAGGCCAATAGGGATGTGAAATCACAAATACGACCCCAAGTTGGGTAAGCCAGAAATTAGGCACAACCATTCTTCTAGTATAATCTTTTCTCCAGAGAAAAGTAGGCCAAGTAGGCCAATCTGGGCTCTGCTGTCCTAGGCGACCCTTGTAATCTCTACCTGAGGACACACATTAAGCAATACAATGACCAAAGACCACAGTGGGGGACATAAAACTGGACTCCAGTGGCTGGCCACATCATCCACTTCTGTCACCCACAAGGGTAGACTTTTAAAACTTTCCTCCAAAGTTAGGTACTATGTCCTCTGTAACTGGTTTCCATGGTGATAACAAAGCCATATTTGACTGCCTTTATCAAAATGATGGGGGATATATACTAATATCATACAAACGTCAGTCGTTCCAGGCTCCAGAGGAAGCTGCACACCTGTGCCAGGCTGCTGCTGCTGCCCTGGGACTTGTTATCAGAGAGCATCGATAAAGAAAGCGTCTGGTGCCAACTTCTGAATGCCCAGGATAAAATCGCTGACAAGCAGCAGAAGAAAGTTTCATCATTACCCCAGAAAGCAGCTTAAATCATCTACTGCTCAGCTGCCTCTACTCCACACTCTAAAATTACTGATTAAGAAGCATAACAGACCTGTCAGGTGACTGAAACCAGGAGTCATTGGCCTCGGTGAATGAGCGGCAGAGGACACTGAGAAACCCTGAGTTTAAATGAAGTGAAGGGTGGCCAGCTCCCCAGTTATTACTGAGCAAACTATTTGTTTTAAAAGCACATCGAATGCTGATCCACCTGGGCCCACACTCCTGACATTTAGAGTTAAAGCAGCATATAGACTGGGATTAATTCTCCTTCATAAATATGAAATAATAAATTAAGGACGAAAGTGCACTGAAAGGCCGCTTTAGGGGCTAATCTTTTAAAGGGCGGCAATGCTTCGCTGAGCCAGGTTGCCTGTTAAAACTGTAAATCAAGGGCTGCCAGCAAAGCAGGAGATCGTTCTCCTCCACCCTTTTTGGGCCCACTCTGGCTGTGAGAAGGTGAGGGGGGCCTTGGCTCTGCTCAGGGGCAGGTGGGGAAGAGAGACACTTGCGCTCTCCCCAGGGCCTCTGCCAGACAGGCACATTCACCTGTCTTCGTTGATCCCACACATGCGGACCCTCTCGCTGTTCATCCAGCTGTGAACGTTCCCATACAGGGGGGTTGCTGAAAGCATGTCGTCTTCTTGGATGGCAGCTTTTCTTCAAGCGTCTAGTCTGTTAAAAAAAAAAATCCCAGGAGGTTAAATAAAGAGCCAAGCAGGAAACGAGAGAAGCCCTTTTTCTAGGCAATTCATACAGAACACAGACTCAGGAAAGCAGATTGTGCTCGATGTTGTACAGATGGCCAGGAGTGAAGGCACACACCTGACCCAAAGGTCAGGTGAAAGGAGAGGGTTAAAGCGCCACCCTCCCACACACACATACCATCCAAGGTACAGCCCCCCCCCCCCACCCACTTGCCAGCCTCTTTTCCTCTTTCCTAGCATTTAGAGAACCACACTTGGAAAGAACAATGCTGGATTCCAGGGAGCCACACACTGATTCTTCGGGCTGAAAGGATCAGGGTGGGTGGAAGGCACAGTAGTCAGGGGTGGCCCATACCACCATGCATTTCCAGGGCTGTGGTGTGTGCAACTTACAGCTCGAGGGTTAAAAAGAGTTGGTGGACTGGTGAGCAGCCCCACCTCAGCCCTAGATTAGATTAAGCACTGAACTCAGTGGTTTGGCCTGGGAGGTGCAAAGGGAGGTGGCTGAGTAATTCAATGATGCCTGCTCGCTGGGGACAAGAAATCATTAGCGAGTGGGGAAGTCTTAGCGGTCCAGTCTGCTGGGCTGCCAGCCGTTGGCATGCTGAGTGGCCAAAAGCCACCCATTTTCCACCTACATGGAGGTAGGTGGAAAGCAGAGAAGGGGAGATCACCTCTCCCCTCCACACACAATTTCTTACCTTCTCTGCCCACCACCCCCACCCCACGTCACATTCTAGTTTGCCGCATGAGTGAAGGGTCAGGACAAGCTGCATTTTATTAACAGGATTATCACGGCGCGTGATTTATCCTCGTGCAGGATTTTAATTGCTCTTTGGAGGTTGAGCCGTTTCTTTTGACTGCGCTTCAGCCCATATCCTGCTGTTAAATGCTGGGTTAATAAGTAGGGGAGCCTTTAATGCCTGGGACCGATGGCCCTGGGCAATTCCCTGCTCACAATCACATCATCAGCTCCCTTGTCCCACTGGCCACTGCATCTTTATCCCGACCCAAATCAAAGTGTGAAATCATTGGTGTGCAGATCATCAGGGGAACTTTTCTTTCTCCTCCTCCCTCACACACCCACCCACACAGTTTCCGAAAGCCCAAATGTTCCCTAAGTCAACACATTTCCTTTGTTAGCAGGAAAAAATATGCAAATGCTCGTTTTTTACACTTTAGCACACAAGCAGACTGCCAGGTCTGCCTGGGTTGGAGGCACCGGGTCCAGGAACTCCTTTTACTAGAGTCTTGGAGGGTGGGGGTGGAGGAGCACCTGAGAGACCTGAATCCAAAAGCCAGACTGTCCTTGGGCATTTCTTTGTCCTAACTAGGCCTTTTGTCCACCAGCATCCCCCATTGGCCCCTATACATAGAACACCGTCTATTAATCAAGAGCCACATATACAGACACGCCACGCACAGTCAGAGCTCAACAATAAAGCTAGGGGAACAGGAAAGATGAGGCAGACATCTGCAGAGTGTGACAGGCCTTGTGGGATTCTGAAGGAGCTATTTCTCTAGGAAGCATCTTTCTTCAGATAGACTGGGGTGTTTCCACTGCGAGAGCCATGTGTCCCAAAAAGACAGACTTGGGTGCTGAGGAAGGTTCTGTGGGGGCTTGTGGGCTTTTCTTCCATCTTCCAAATATACAAAAATCAAGTTGGGAGGAACGGCACCATTGGTGCTGGGCTGATCACAAGGCACATTCAACAAAGTGTCTCCTCCCTAACCCCTGCCGCCCATCCTAACAAAAGGAAGATATTCTGGGTGGCCTAATGTAGAAGGTGGAGCAACATTCCTTCAAGTATCCTGGTCACTGGCTGCAGCAGTGGGACTGCACATGCCATCTCCTAGTTGTATGTCATGATGAAATGCAAAAATTACACAAGGAACAAAAGGGTCACTCAATCCAATGCTTAAGAAAAGGATGAGGTTAGAAGAATGTATGCCTATGAAACCTCAATTTTCCGGAGTCCCCAGTCTTCAAAACTGGCCTCCTCTTAAACAAGCCACTCCGTACACATCTCCTTTAGTTGCCACTTTGTGACAAGGATCTCTGAGCATCTGACTGAGGAAATAGGAAGGGTGCTGCCTCAATTATCATACTGAGCCCCCTTCCTTTGATAGGGCTAGGGCAGCCTGGAGTTGACAGAAAGGTAAATGTAGTTTAGAGACATCTGGAATCACTGGGTACTTTCAAAGCTTCTCCCCTTCTCCAGGGTTTGTCCTGTGGGGTTTTCAATATTAATGCTGCACAGATAAATGACACTGGACATCAGAATGAAGTGTTCCCACATGCACAGGGTCAGATGGAGTGTTGAGGCCTAGAGCACGATTCAGTGTCATCTGTGTGTGTGTGTTTGGAAAGAATGGGGGATGGGCAGGTTTGAACATGAAGAAACAAAAGGCGGGGTACATTGTTGGATCCTCTTGACTACACACACGCATATGCACGTGCGTGCACACACACACTTATAATCTTTAGCTGCCCCATGAACTTTTTGTGAACTGTTTAAAAGTGGAGGTCTGTTGAACAAACAGCGGCGCCACTGCCAGCCATAATTTCATTGCAACAAGCTAAAGACTTTTAACTCTTCACATCCCTGGTCAAAGATAGAGCTGAGTGGAAAGGGCCAATGAGCAATGGTCCTGCCTGGTACAAGGCCCTTCTCTAAGGCAGCAAACAAGAGCAGCCTAAATCCCCAGCGGGAACATCTTTAGCAAAGGCCATACTGTGTACACCCCACCATTACTGAAGAAAGGGGACTCATCTCCTCTCTCTCTCTGAGATGTATTACTAAAGAAACAGTACAAAAGAGACTGAGAAACAGACATCCAGTGATGCTTATCCCACTTAACTTCTAGAAGCAGCTGTTAAAATAGTTGGGCCCTTTTTTGTTTTTTGGGTTTTTTTTTTTTGGTTTTATTTTTCACCTCTAAGGGGAAGTGCTTCAAAACTGGCTTTGCTGACCCTTGGCCATGGTACATGGTAGACAGGACAATGATATATTTGGATGACAAACAGGGCAAGCACTTTGCTGCTATATATAAAGAGGCTCATTTGCACTTATTTCTCAACGCTCCCCCCACTTCTTCCACAGGCAGGCTATGCTTCTAGAAGTGCCAAGATGTGTGAAGTCACTCATGAAAAGCACTTTACAAGCACCAACCTGTTTGCAGACTGTGAGCTGCGAAACTACACCTTGGCTCTAGGGTTTAACCCTTTTTTCCAGTTGTAGAGAGAAGGGGGCAAAGATGTGGGATACAGATGAAGAGGGAAGATGGCTGAGAAGAGGTCAGACAGGGAGACTGAAGAGTGACTGGTTTCTAAAGAACAGATGGGAATTGTAGTGGCTGCCTGCTGAAATACCAGCTCCGGGGAGAGATCTGGCTCAAAAAACAGACACACACCAAGGGGTCTCCAACTCCCAGTTTGGAGGTAACTGAAAGCACAGGAGAGCTTGAGTCTCCCTCAGCAGACGTGGGCAGTCATCTGCTCTTGAAGCCAATAGCTATGATTTGTATCTGAGCTTGGCCTGGACACTGGAGAGAAGGGCCTGATTGGCAGAAAGAGGTCAGAGGGAGTAAGATTAGGAGCTGTCATCCCAACCTTGGCATCCCTGAGAAGGGGTACTTCTGCTTCTGTGAAAAGACATGAGGGGGCACATGGGCCCCAAGCAGCACCCACCACCACCATTTCAATTATTCCTGCCATGAGAACACCATTACGGATTGAAGAAAAGGAGGGAATGTTTTTTTTCCTTAAAGGTGAGTTACACTGGCAGACAACAAAGAGCAAGTTGAAAAGGAAGGAGCAGTGACTCTGAAAAGCCGGTATGAGTGAAGGGAGGGGAGGGGAGGCAGCACCAGGCTACTACTACTGGCACCCTTCCTTTCTCTCCACCTCTGCTCTTCCTGGCACCAGGCCACTTTCCACTGTGCCTCCGCCCTTGAGGTGCTGATCGGTTAGTCTGCACATCACACTTGTCAAGTGGCACTAACAAAATGAAAAGCATCACCACCAAACCATCCCAACTCCCACACTGTACACCAGCCCTAATGGTGCACTATCCTTGGGTCTCCATCACTAGGTTCCCCTTGCCCCAATCAAACAGTTATCTAGTTAGTGACCAAGAAGGCTTGGACAGGTTTGCAGGAACTTATGGCTAAGATGGCCAAGAAGGCATCAGGGATCGCAGCTAGTGTGCAGTGGGCTGGGGATCTTCTTTGGAGAAGCACCCCCCCACTCTCCCCCGCCCTCCGCTGCATGGTTGGTTATCTAAAGAACACGTAAGAATATGGCCACCATAGCCTCCCAGCTCTAACCCTCATGCACAGTGTGTTTCTGGGCAGGTGGCCGAACCTCTTCAACCTTGGTCCCCTTATCTGTAAATATTTGGCACCATGTTTTCCAGAGGATTAAACTGCACTATGGACTTGAGTTTTGCCTGGCAATAGCTGATACAGGCCATGTTTGACCCCATTAAACAGCATCTGACTCCACTAAACATACTGTGTAACAAACCCCAGAATCACTGCATAGTTTCTTTGTGGCAATGGGAAGGTTGAGGCAGGGACACAGAGGGGGGGCCAGGCCAGGGAGGGGTGACCTTCGGCAGAGTTGTGTGGAGCCCTTCCTGGGGCCGCTTGAAGTGCAGACTGAGTCACGCACAGCGCACAGCAGCACTTCCCTACTGGTGTCAAAGAAGAGGGTGAGGGGGTGAAGAAGTTATTTTAGGATGGGGGAGACTGTGTGGGGGTGGGAAATGAGAAGAAAAAGCTCTCCGGATATGCAGTTGGGGCGGGTCCTCCTGAACTGCTTGTGAGTAGCGTAACAGCAGGGAGTGGGGGACCCCAAGGCTGCCTCCCCAGGTCAGGTCAGGGCCACAGGCTTCCAGGGGTGTGGCTGAGGGAAGTTGGTCCTCCCCCACTCCATGGATGTTGGAGGGGAGGGTGTTTGGAGGAGTCATCCAGTCAGCCCAGGCCCAGTTTCTTGGCATGCTCCAAGCCATGGCCATTGCCTCTAGGGGCATCCCCACCCACACCTCAAGTTTTGCATTAGTAACAGACTGAGCTGCTGGGGTAAGGGGGTTGTTAGGGAGAGAGAGGGGAAGGAGAGAGGAGCACAAAGCGGGGGGGGGGGGGGCTGAACAGAGACTCATGGGTCCTGACCTTTTTGAGCAACCAGAACCTTCCCTGCCTCCTCCCAGGGCGTCTGAGTCAGAGCAGAGAGCCGCTCCAATCGTTCAGGAGTGAACTTGGCCCTTGGTGGCCTCCGCGGTGAGAGCAGGAGGGGCGCACCCCCCCCCCCCTTGCTCAGCCTGGAGCGTGATCGGTCGGCAACAAAGGGATTTTCTCTCCCACCACACACACCAGGGCTGGCGGCTCTGGGCTCGCCCGCCAGCCTGCCCGCCCCTCCTCCACTCCTCTGAGGAGGTCCCCAGGCACCCCCCTGGCCTTCCAGAAACCCCTGCAATCCCCTGACCCAGGTTAACCCATCGGGTTCCCTTGTGCTCCTCTGTGATCCTCCTTCCCAAGCCCCCGCCATACCTCCTGTCCCCGCCATTGAATCTGACAAAAAGCAACTTTGGCTGGGCACACGGAGAAGGCAGGGTGTACTGCTGGCAAAGCCCACCTGGGGAATGGGCACTGAGACCCTTCTGGGCCATCATCCTGGGCTCCCTTCCGACCAGACTGGAGTGTTGTTCCCCGTGGACACCCCTTGCCCCCCGCACAATGATGCAAGCCAAGTGTAGCCAATTGTAAAGAGGGAGTGAGGGCACCAGCAAGGATGACAGCAGAGTTACTGCCCGACCTGAGCTGGCCCTCTCCCCCCCACCTCTCAAACACACACACACACCCTGCCCCCACCCCTCCGCCAAGCCATGGCCCCAGGTCACCTCAGGGACAAACATCGGACATTTCCCCTCCCCCCACCACCCATCCAGGCCACTACAGCGGCTTTTTGTTCCTTTCACTTTCTTTCATGGTTATGCCACACGCGACCACGTGTGTATGCAAGAAGGGGACCCATTAGAAAGCTGGTGTCCCTCCCCAACAGGAGGAGACCCAGGGCAGGAAACCTAGGTTGGATACAGTTAATTGCCCTCACTCTTCTACCCCCTACCCCAAAACCTCACACCCCCTTCTGTCTAGTCTCTATAGACCTGGGTTCCCACTGGCGTCTACACAACCTGGGGGCAAATCCAGAATGAATGATCCACACAACTGGGTTGGTGGGGGGAATGTCAATTCACTGTAGTTTCCACCAGGGCTTTGCAGGAATAAAACACACTTAATCCCTCCCCCCTAACACACAAAGGAACAAGCGATACCATAAGGCTATTAACAACAGCTATCATTAGTACACAGAAAGCACAAAGGAACTTTTTACGAATAAAAGGTGCATAAAACATAGGGTCCTGTGGTCTGCACCCACATTCCTTACTGATTGTGTGCTGCCTGGGGGTCTTGGGAAGGCTGGGGAGGAGAGTCAGAGGAGGAGGGGGTGCCCACTTTCTTTACAAGGAACAATGGGAACCCCAGGTCTGCTATCAGTCTTGGAACTCAGAACACCCCAAACAAAGCTGTGGAACAAGTGCAGCATAGATGTGGGCCCATGAATTTTTTTGGCTGTTCAGAGCTTAATTACTCCTCCTTGATCCGCGGGACTAGACACGACACCGCCAAGGTTAAAATGCCCCGAACAGCGCCGAGCAGATGTGAGCGAGCTGGCAGACGCGCAAATGAGGCCTGCCTTGGAGCACGATAACAAGTGACTAATACATTGCATATCGTTGAAAGAAAATTATTTTTCTCTAATTTGCATTTGCTTGGGGGAAAAAAAAGCCAACCAGAGTCCCTCCTCACAAGCATGAAGTCTAATCCTGGAAATACAGCCCGGCTGCTTTAAGAGAGCTGGAAGGAGGGAAAGACTGCCAGTGTTTTGGCGTTGCAGGCTTGTTTATCTTTCCGCCTTTCCTCCAAGGCGAAACTCGTTTTGCAAGCAACATTCCTACAGAAAATGGCACACGTCATAAAAAGAGACCAATTTATAGAACTGGCACCGAAGTTCATGTATCACTCCAGAAGCATCTCCCAGCTCCCCACTAGGGAACCCAACTAGATGTAGAAGTCCACATTAAAACTCAGAGAGAGGAGACCTGGTGGTGGTGGGGGGCAGGGATTTGATTTGCAGACATCCTGTATGCTGTACACCCAGATACCAAGCAAAGTCACACAGAAAAGAGCAGGATATAGAATTAAGTCAGCTCTAAATGACCCTCCTCCAAACCCTACGGGCCAGGGCTGTGAAGGTTTCCACCTTGGGATGGGGTGTGTGGGTGGGGGGGGGGTGATTTTTATACCCAGTTACCCCAGGACAGCCCAGAGGCAGGCGCACCTTCCTGGCCATCCAAGCATTTTTTGGACTGGCCCAGTGAGTGTCTGCTGCCATGAACAGCTCTCCCTCTCGCCCTGGTGCCTCCCTGCAGTGCCTGGCAGGGGACCAGGAACTCATAGAGGGTTTGTGGCTGTGGGCCTCTAGATGATTAAGTCACAGAGTGGGGTGGCACTGTGGGCAGACCTTAGGACTGCATCTCTGTGTCCTACAGCTGAAGGCAAATACACTCTGGAAAATAGGCAGGCTAAGAAAAAAAGGTTAAGGGATGTGGGTAATCAGAATCCAACTTACATCCCTTCCACCCAAATATACCACCCTTTGGATCTGGAACCTACACACGCGTGTTTCCAATCCAGGAAACAGTACCGAGCATAGACCACACAGCGCTAGCCTGTCTCCCTAACTTGTCGAATAACGGAGCCATTTCAGAGAGGAACAACGGCCTTCAGAGCCTCTGTAATTTCCAGAAAGCTTTCAGTTAATAACACATTCTTTCCAACAAGATTGCTTAGTTAGGGCTGAATGTTATCTCCCCAAATCTTAAAAATCTGGTCATAATCAGATGAGGATCCAGGTCCATAGTTCCTGGCCAAACCTCTCCAGACTGGCACTCATGACCCTGTGAGCCTTTCTCCCTCACCTGTACCTAACAAGTTTCCTAAAGCACAACACACATACCACCGTGTACCTCCATGCCAATCCTGGGAGTCAGGAGTATGTTAGGGGTGGGAGGCTGGAAGGGGGGAGGTCTGCTGCTGAGCTTTCTCTGTCTGAGGACACACTCTGGCCAGAAAGCGGAGGCCACCTCTGCAGCTCTCAGCAGGCCTGCATAGTGTGCGCTTTGTGTAAGTGCTGAGGAGGCGCGAGGAGGCGCAGCGCTGCTCGTGCACCAACAGCTGTCACATTATTTGCACTGGCTGTAAACAGCCTTCACATTCCCCCCTTACCACATAGTTAAAGCTAGACTAACAATCCACAGTTCGAGATCAAACCAACAACAGCAGCATTGTGTCTGCCTCTGCAGCCTTCGCACCAAACCCAGCAGCTGGCAGGTTTCTCTGAAACAAGGGACCCCCCTCTTCCCCCACCCCTCCAGGCTCCAGCCAGGGCTAGCCAAGGCAGCAAGCGTTTGTCGCTGCTGATTGTCAAAGCAAAAGAGCACAGCCATTTCACCAAGGTTTCCATGTGGTTTATCAGCTAGCTCCCAGAGTTTTCTCCTCCTGGTGGCTTGGGGAAGCACCCCTCCCCCAGTTCCTCAGCTGGGAATAAAGGTTATTCAGACTCCCAGGGTCGGTTTGGTTTCCATGCTCAGCAAAGCGTGGGCTCTCCTGCCATGTCGCATTGGCCAGGCAGCTCTGGGTTTTCTGCAGCCCCTTGTGTTTCGGAAATAGTCCATCTCCCTCAATACTCACTGGCTGCCCCACTGATCAAAATGTCTCCTTTATGATTTTTGGTTAAGTCGAACATTTTCATAATCGTCATTATTAGCACAAATTACACGCCTAATCGGTCCTTAAATAGATTTTAATTAAATAATCATACAAGGCTCATTTTATGACTTAAGAAAGGCATTACTTTTCGTTATAAACTTTCCACCAGGATATAGAATAATGAAAGCAGACAAATACTTGAAAATCACCAAAAAATGGTGAGCAGAGTATCATGAAACAGACCAGATTTCACCTTCTGGAAACCAAGCAGAGACCAGACATATCACATCTATACAACTTTCCTCCCGGGAAGGGAGAGAAGATGTCTTCCTCCAAAGTCTTACTTTTGTCTTCTCTTTGGGGCCAGCAGAAACCAACCCCAAATGCTACTTTTCCTTCCCCATCTGAAGAAAATTCTCTAGGTAGGAGTCTCTCTTAGAGACCACTCCTCCTACCGCCAGCAGTTTTCCACCCCTTAGTCTGCTGAGAGTCATGGTGCAAAGCAGGCAGGCTGTGCTTGTTAAATGCTGTGTAAAATGCTGTTAATAAAATAATAAATACAAAGGGTGGAGGCTGCTGGTTCCATGGGTGTTTTGACTGGCAATGCCTTGGCACTTGTCATGTGTTTATGGGAGGGCAGACAACTGGAGGATTTACAGAGTTTGGACATTTCTGTACTTCATTTATTCTTTACTAAATGACCTGGCCTAGAGCTATTTCAAGTTTGCATTTGTACAGAACTGTTAAATGCCTAAGAGTTTCTCCAATTAAGCCAAGTTTTACACCCAAAGCTGGGACATACAAACTCTCAGACTCACCTCATTCCACCCTCAGCCACTATAGCTCTAGAAAACAAACAGACCCTCAACAACAACCCCGTCTCACTCTCCCCACCTTCACCTCCCTCTAGGGGCACCTAGGGCAAAGGTTAAGGTGTCTTCAGATGACAGGCAAGGCCATGGCTACACAGGTGAAAGCGTCGCAGTTAGGCATGTCCCGGCCATACCCTACCTCTAAAATAGTGAGCTAAGATGGGAGGGTGGGGGACTGCTGGCCTGGTAAAACCCACTGTTCACGAAACAATGTCAGCAAAGGCTGGAAGGCATTCTTTAGAGGGGGACCAGGGATTCGTGCCTACTGAAGCTCTTTCAACACAAAGGCTTTTAGGGGAAGAAAGGAAGGGTTGGGGGAGGAGGAGAAAAAGGGAGGGCTCCTGTTTCAGAGCGGGCATCCCCTGAGAGTCAAGAACCAAGTGTAGCTTCAATCAAACACTGACTTCCCCTCTGGGAGTCGAGTAGGAAACCTGATCACAGTAGCTTACTACCGGCCTGGATCCATACAGGTCTGGTTTTCTTCTCATGCTAGTAATTTTTTAAAATATATATCGATATAAAAGAAGCAATCCCTGGCAGACTTTATTGAAAACCACACTGAGCCCTCACAACATCCGGACTTAATCCCTATCAAACAAACCACAGCACCTCTGGCCTCAACAGCAGGCTACCCCCTCACCTCTTCCAACCAGGTCTCTCCCCTTCAGCCACTGCTGTTCCCTCCCCCGAAAGAATGACGAGAAGACTCGCTTTTAAAGAGCACCTAGATACATGTTCTGGAATCAATTCTTAACTATATAATGATCCCACTTAGGGGGTAAAAAATCCAAGTCCTTTCATATGGAACCCTTTAAAATGAAGAATGCAAAGAACTGTGACAAAGAGAAAAAGGAACCCATGGAGGTGGACCCAGAGAAATATCCTTGGAGATACTCTGGGGGGAACATAACCTATATGTCCCCAGACTTTGGCCTCAAGTCTCAAGGGGTCTCAAAAGGTTGTCAGGGGCAGAGGGTACTGGAGGAGAAACCTATAGGAACATGATCAGTCATTTGAATCAGTCACTAATCCTTGGGGCCTACTATGTGCCAAGTATTCTTCTTTGATCCTAAGGTGGATAATTATTCCCAGTCTTACAAATGAAGAAACTTATGGAGGCTCAGAGGCCATAAATAACTTGCCCCCAAGGTCACGCAGCTAGTAAAAATGGGCCACGGTCAAACCCAGTCCTGGAGTTGCGGAGAGGAGCCTATTATTGGTCTAATTGTGTCATTCAAAATCCCCAAGAAGTTCGGAAGACTTCTTTGGGTCCTGTCGTTCAAGTCCAGGGTAAAAGGATAGCCTTTAACACCTAGTCCATAAGGAGTCTGGAACCCAGCTGCTTCTACATCCAGTCGTCTCAGTGCATTTGAAGTCTATCTTAGTGCATCTGAAATCTTTCGCAGCCCCCTCCCCCCATTCTCTACATCTCCCTACGCTGGAATACCCTGGTGTGAGGCCAGGGCTCCAACAAGGCTCCACTTTCTCTTCCTCCAGGAGCCAATAGGCAGGGGTAGTAGGTGGGTCCCTACTTTCAGGTCTCTGCAAGAAGCACTGACTCCTGGAACTAGAATTAGGCTTGCCACCCTAGTTTTGCCACATAAAGCAATAAATCAAATTATCTAGACAGAGTAAAAGCCTTTTGTAAAGAGTGTCTACACCTATCATTCCTAGGGTTTTAATGAAAAATTTCAGGTACCCAAGTATAGTGGGGGAGGGAATTAACATGGAAGTGGCTTGCAAGATGTCAGGCCTTACTGGACTGCTGCCCCCCCCCCAACAAAAACCTATCCTTTCTCCAACTCCTCGTCCCAGAAACACGGGGTCGGTGCCTAACATATCCTCCCTGATGCACCTCTAGTTTCCAGGTCTGCCCCAGACTTTCAGAAGCTCGGGAAACTACCCACACCCTACGGCTGTTTCTAGGTATCTAGCTGGGCTCAGTGGAGATAGGAAACGGCAGGGGCACCGACTGGTTGGTTGCTCCTCCAGAGGACAAGGCTCCAGATGTGCAAAATGGCTCCAAGAACGACTGGGTGGGCAGGGGCCTGGGCGCAGCGGGGAGGATCAAGGTGGCGGCGCCGGGTCCTCGACACGCTACTAGCCAAACACGCCCCCGCGGTTCGGCCTCCCCTGGCTCCCAGCCAGTGGCTCGCTCTCGCTCTTTTTTAAACTTTCCGACCTCCGAGATCGAGGCAGGGTTTCCAATCCCTCCCCGCCCTCCAGTTCTGTGAAGGGCCCAACCTCAGGGAAGGCGACGCACCTCCGGCACCTCCAGAATGCGGTCCGGGCAGACGTCCCCTCCCCCACTTGGGCCACCTGGCACGGGCGGCTTCTCCAAGGGATCGGCGTCCAGCTGACTCAGGGACTGCTGCGTCCTGGGAGGAACTCCGCAGCCTCCAATAGTCCCCGAGCCTGCCCGTGGCACGTTTGCAGTGCGCTCCACACTCGCGCGCTCCCTGAAGGAGCTTATACTCCAGGAGGGAGGAAGAAGAGTGAATGAGGCAGAAAAGGTTACGTGCGGCTTTTTAAAAAAAATTTAACTCGTCAGATATAAAAATTCTGGGTGTCCCTAGCATGAATGCAAGCGCTTGGGTAGAACAATAGAAATGGGGGTGCCAGAAATATTGCAGGAAGACCTCTATAACCCTCTCTTCCTTCTTGCAGTTACTGTTAGCATTAAAAGACCCCAGTGCCTTCAATGCAACAGTGCCTGTTTATAACTTTTTCCCTCTGGGTCCCCACACCCTAAACAAGTTCCCTCCTATTATGGAACCACAAGGGCAAACATTACTCCCTAATATGTGACCGCCTGAAACTCTGGGCCTCTCACCTGCTCTGCCCCTGACACCCTGACCTGACTCACCACCCTCCCCCAGTAGTTCCTCTGGTTTGCACCTAGACAATAAATTTAGTTTAATTTAGCTTCCGGTCTTTAATTTTAGCAGGTCTCCTTTTTGCATGCAAATCAATATGGCAATTACCATCTAAAAGCTCGCCCAGCCCTGGGTCAATGTAAATTGATCATTGTCCGCCTTCCACAAAATAACACCGGGAGTCTGTGGTGCATAATGAGATTATACTGGAAACTGTCTTTTAGATCACAAATTATATTTTATGCTGTCAGGATCTTCTCCTAGCGGACTTCCCCGCTAGTCTAATCACAGGGATCCGAGCCCGGGAGTGCTGAGGGGTGCTGTTGGCTGTGACGATATGGCTCTAAAAATTAACCAAGTGAGGACCCCCATTTCGGAGACTCTCCATGGGGGACAGGAGGACATGAGCTTTGCCCTGGGAATGGGGGCCTTCTACAGAAATACCTTGGAAAAGCATCGTTCACTAAGTCAGACCTCCCCTTCCTGAGGAATACCCTAGGGATAAACAGCAAAAGCCGCCAGGCCAGGAGGGGGGTCGGTGGACGTCCTGGGCCAAGTGCTGGCGACGAAGGCAGCTTGGCCCCGCAGAAGGCTGTTGCGACCCAGGCCCCAGAAGCACAGCCGACTTTGCACACAGATGAAATCCTGCCAGCCATACGCACCTGCAAAGCAGTAAGGGCAGCCAAGGCCAGCCTCAGCCTCCCCTCCGGGAACCGGGTGAGGCCCCGCCACACCTGAACCATGTGAGCTGGAGCCTGAGGCCTCCAAGCTAGAAGGTTCTCCACTCCACTCCCCACGTTCCCACCCCTGCACTGCTCTCCATTCCCGCTGTGGCCCTCAGGGCACGGGTGTGACCCTGGACCCTGGGGCCTAACAAAGGGCCAACTGAGCTCCTTACTGCCTCTGGCTGGCAGGGAGGGGTGGGGACTAAGTACCCCACCCAGCAGGCCAAGCTGGGTCAGACAGGCCAGAGCCCTCGAGGAAACCATCAAGGTGGTATTGATTGCTAGGGCTGCGGGGCGCTCCTGACAACTGTCCTGGCTGTCCGGAGGTTTCGGTCGCACTGAGGCCTATGAGGCTCCCGCCCAGCCGCTGGCCCAGCCCTGCTCCATCGGACCCAGCGCGGGCTCCACCCAAGTGTGGTCTTCCCAATAAAAGCTGGAATTCTCGGCTGGGCTCAGACAAAGAGGGACCGCAGCAAATCGACGCCGCGGGCAAATCAAACCCTAGCCTAGTTTACACGAGCGTCTGGGGTCACAGAGGCGCCTGCTAATCTACCCTATGCAGGCTGTCCCCGCATGGTCTCGTCCAAAAGAAAATGAAAGCATACCTCCCCCTTTATTCCTCCCAGAGGCCGAACTTCACACTTATTTCAGTTGTCTTTATCAGTCCACTAGGCCCTGTGCCACCTTAGCAAACAGTTGAGTGCAACATCCATCCATCCCTCCTGACCCAAAGTGGAAAGCTACTCCTCTTTTTCCTCTACCCTCCATCCACTCAAGGTCAAGAACTCAAAATCTTAGAAATCCTACTTGCACAACACATACCCTCTCTCTCCGCTCTAGGTGGGGAAAAAACTATAACCAGAAGTAATCTTAGTAATTGAGGGCCATCCACCCTTAGCTAGGCCACTTTGTCTTCAGTTCCCTTCTAGCCAAAGAAGCATTATTTCCTTGTGAATGAGGGTGTGAAAGTGGTGGTGTGACCCACACTTCCCTGCCCAAGTCTTCCTCAGCCACTGAGTATTTGTCATTCAGTCTGTGTATCTAAGCATGGATATATGCATATGAATGCTTTTCGTGTTTCCAAGTGACCCTCTTCACACCTTTAAATGGGCTTTTGTCTCTGGAACACAGTTACAGAAATTCTGCCCTAGTTTCCAGCTCAACAAAGTCTGGGATTTTTCTCTTAGAATATCACTATAGGTCTCCTCTATATTTGCAAATCCATGTTTACATTTCTCTTGGCCAGTTCTCTATCTCTTGTTATCTCTTGTTCCTTGTGGGCATCAGAGCCCAAGTGTCTTGATTTGTCTCAGCACATGTCATCCAGGCGCACATCTTAATCTGAACATTCCTGTCTAACACATACACCTCCCTACTACTTACGTTCTTGCATTGCCTATAATGTGACTCATTTTCAAGCCAGACCAATAAGAGTTCATAGCTTAAATGTAACTAGAAGATGTAGACCACAAACCCTAAAAGAGAGAGGAGGGAAAAGGAGACAGGAGTACTACTAATGATTTATTTATACATCCAGCAATTTCACCCTCTGGAAAGAACTAGACCAATGCCTGCAGTTATAAGGAATTTTTAGGCCAATTCAATACTGACCCCACGTATGTGAATACAAATTATTGATCTTGTACACATCACCGTCCAACTCATGTTTGGAGGCAGTCTCTCAGCACATATCTGATTCTAACTCCCCACAAGTTCACGGTTAAAAGTGCATCTATACAAACTCAAGGACCTCTTTGCTCTCTCCAATGCATACCTGTATACAGTAGCCTAGCATTTCAGGCTGGGTTTTTCGGCCTGCAGCAATCTCCATCAGAGGCCTCACAAGACTACAGCTCTCAGCAGATTTCCCCTTACTAGATCTCTCTGGGAACACTGAGGTCTACATATGTATCTCCCAAACTCAGTTCCTTTAAATAAGGGTGCCCAGTGTGTTCTCACCTCCCCCACTGAGAAGTATCGGGTCAAATTGGGTCAAACTAAATCATCTAGCAGCTGCGTTGGGTTTGTTGTGGGTTTGTCGAAGAATGGAGCCCAATACACCAGGATGTGAGCATGCAGAGGAGAAAGGAAAATCCTAGGCCCAGACTCCCGCTTCCCCCCAAGAATTTCTGCTAGGCTCTTTGAGCACCCCACATAACACTCCCCACCGCCTTTAAAGAGTTAAGCGAAACCCTCGCAGCCTTCTCTCCACCCTGCTCGCTGGGCCCGCAGGCTGGCTCGCTCACTCGCTGCTCACGGGAGTCTGCAGCCGCCTCCGCCGCCCGCCCCCCCTCTTTTCCCGTCCTTCAGCCGGGGAGGGAGCCTGCATGCCTGTCTAGACCGATCTATCACAGGCACACCAATAACACCCGCGAGAGCACGGAGACCCTGCCCAGGTCCCTCTGCCCGCACAGTTCCCGGCGGACAAAACCTGGGAAGCGTGACCGCGCCTGCAGGATGGAGGGGGGAGTTAAAGGGCGAGGGGTGCAGCGAGCGCATCGCAGGTCCTCCCCGGCCCTGGCCCCCCAAGCTCCCGCCAGCTTGGCTGCCGGGGCACAGTCACAGCTCTGCGCGCTGGGCAGTCCTATTTTTATCTTGTCTAATCCTAAACTGGGCGGGGAGCACAGGCGTCGTGCTTAGAGAACAAGAGATAGGCGAGGGAGGCGGGGTGGAGCAGCCAGGCTGCAACGCGAGCGGGAGCGAGTTAAAGACACAGTCGAGGCGACCGAGAGCAGGAAGAAAGAGCGGGCTGCGCGGGCCTCGCCGCGCCGCACGCAACGCGCCACCCGGAGAAGTTACACTAGCCTCCCTGCAGCCCCTCACTGCCCCGCCCTCCCCACTTCCCAGCGGCGCTCTCCGCAGCCGGAGCCGCGGGGCCCCGGCCTGTGTGGGAGGCAGAGGCCTGGCCAGCCCTGCAAAGAGCTGGAGAGAATCGCTAATGAGCTGTGCGGCCCATTGATCCGGAGAACACTTCCTAATTAACTCTCAGTCACCTACTGGTGACAGCGCCTCAAAGGACAGCGCTAGGGCCTTCCGAGCCCCAGCCCCGATCTGCCCGCCGAGCTCCTGGCGCCCGAACCCCGCGCGCTCCCCTAACAACCCCAGGCAATCCCGGTGAGCAGTGGCGTATACCCACACACGCAAGGCCAGCCTCGAATTAAACCTGGACGGCATATTAAGCACCGCCACCTCCCTCCCCCTTCCTCCACGCGGTGAAATCATGCCCAAAATAAACACGAGAACCAACACTGTAAAACCCAGACCAGATAAATCGGGAGTGGAGTGGGAAGGGTTGAGAAGCAAACATATTCTCAAAGTGTCCACGTACAGAAGCCTCCAAGGCCGACAATTAAATGCCTTCCACACAAGCAATTCCGTTGGCAAAACCGAATCCAGCACCTCGTAAGGATTGATTTCGGCTCGCCGTGTACGTTTCCAGTACCACAGTAAGTGTCAGATGGCTAGAAATACCCAAGTCACTCTTCGTTCACCACCCACCACCTTCTGGGGTGGGCCATTTCCTCCATATTTTTACTCCCAGGCCATTTTAAGGGTCTTTCTCCAAACCTTAGAACCTAAAACCACTAGCCTTCTCTGAAAAAAAGAAGAAAAAAAGGAAGAAAAAAGAAAAGAGAAAAACCCACCTAAAACCTTGAGCTATCTAGTCTAGACACAGGGAGGCTGTGCGAATACCTATTCGAAGCGCGCTGGTTTCTTTTTAAGGTTTGTTTTTAAATACACATAACCCTCCCCCTTCCTTCGCTCTTCTATTCCCCCAACCCCCACCCTTCAGACGCCAGCGGCGCGCGCCCTCGCGCGCGGGCACTCACGGCCTCTAACTGGAGATCTCGGACTTTCTGGAAAAGATTCATTAACAGCAAATTAAACCTGGCTTGGCTTCGGCCTACACGCGGTCAGACTCCGCCGTCTCGGGCACCCGGGGACGTTCGCACCCGAGAGCGGCAGCAGCGGGAAGCCCGCTAGGACCACGCGTGCCTCGAACCGCCCGGCTCCGCGCACGGCGCCCCAGGGCTTGCTTGGTAAACAGCAGGCGCACGTCGCCGCCGCTCAGAGCCCCCGAGTTGGCGGAGGCTCTGCAGCACAGCCGCTCGCCTGCTCAGAGCGCGGGCCCCGCGGCGCGGCGGCGCCTCGCCCTCCCCGCTGCGGCCGAGGATCACGCCGGGTGCTCAAGTTCCTCTTCGTTCTTCGCCTCTGCACCTCACGCCCTCTGAGAGGGACCAACTTCCTCCGGCCGCAGACTCGCACACGCCCAAAAGGGCTTCCCACCAGACTCCGCGCTGCCCAGCGGAGGGCTCAGGTCTCGCAATCTCCCCCCGCCACTACCACCCCGCCCTCCCTTTCCGCCGCCGCCCCCGCACAGACTACCCCCACTACAGGGGTCTCAGAACTTAAAACCTACCCCGCAGTGGCTGGGAAAGGAGGGGAGGGGGGCAAGAATTGCGGTTTTACAAGAACATTTACAAAACAAAGCGTCTGACCTGGCGGGAGGACGGACGGGCCGAGACTGAACCCCACGCTCTGGTCGGTTTCCTAGTAGTTTTTTTTTTAATCCACGTGATTTGTGCTTTAGGGCAAGCCAAGAAAAAACCCGGGACTCCCCTCCCGAGTTGTGCGGCGGCGGCGGCGGCGGCAGGTCGAGCTCGGCTCGGCCCTGGCGTCCGCCACACACCCTGGCGCACGCACACACCGCGTTCCACTAGGAGGAACGAGCGGCCCCCGGAGAGGCGAGACGAGGCGGCGACGGCTGGGGGTTTTTACAGTTCTTTCCCAAGTCGAAAAAGAAAGCAGACGGGAACCCGCCGCCCTCCCCTTCCTGCTCGCGAGCTAACGCCGAGCCGAGCTTCCCAGCTCCCAGCCCAGCTCCCCCCCCTCCCGCGCCCGACTCGCTGCGCTCAGCGGCGACCGCGCTCCCGAGCACGCAGGCACACAGGCTGCAAACTTCCACTAGCTGAACTCCCAGCTCTCCTCCCGCTCCCCCCCCCGCCAGAGGCGGCAGCCCCCCCCACCGCTGCACCCCTCCCAGGTGCCCACGCGGGGCCGCTTAGCTTGGCTGCATTTTTAATAACTTAGAGCTAAGAAATAAAAACGAAAGCGAATACAGGAGTCAAAGGGAAGCGCGAGGCGAAAGCTTCGTGGGGTGCGCAAGAGTCGCAGGAGCAGCCCGCGGTGGGTGGGGGCTCCGAGGGAGGGGGCTGATTACAGCCCGCGGCGCGTCCGCCCGCTGGTCCTCGCCAGGGAAAGGTGTTTCGGGCACTGACCTGAAATCCTTGGCCGGAGAGTAAGGAGGAAACCGGCGATCCAGCGCTTTGAAGTTTTCCTCCAGTGCAGGGTTGAGGCGGCGAGGAGCCAGGGGCGGCTGAGTGGGTGGGGAGAGGTGTGCGGGGTGGGAGGAAATTGGGGTGGCGACGGTAGTGAGAGGAGATGGAGCCGGGCCGGGGAAGCGCGGCGAGCAGCAAAGTTTGCCGTCCCCGGCTGCCCGCAGCCCGCTCGCGGCGCCGCGCTCGCTCGCCTCACTCGCCGTCTGCTGCTAGTCGGCTGCCCTCGGGGTCGGCCCCGCAGAGGGGTGGGCTCTGGGCCGGGTGGGGGCGGGGCGGGGCGGGCTCAAAGCCTCGGGGCAGGTGGCGACAGCCCTGAGCGATCCTCCGGGCTCCCGCGACTAAGCCGGGCTCGGCAGGGCTCAGCAGCTCTCGCGCCGCCGCTGCTGCCGCCCGCGCTCGGGCAGGAGCCCCAGCGCCATGTTGACGGATTGCCGCGAGCGCTCGCTCGGGCTGGGTGTGTGTGTGTGTGTCTGTGTGTGTGAGTGTGTTGGCCAAGTCGTCTCAGCACGGCGACAGCGCGGCTTGGGCTCCCCGCCCGGCGGCTCTCGGGCTCCCCCTCCACCGCCCGCTTCGCTCCTGGTCTTGGTCGTGATCTGGGCTTCGGCGCGTCTCCCCCGCAGCCGCGGAGCTCGGCAGGCGTTCAGCGAGCAGCGTAGCTCTGCCTCACCTTGCCGCTGGGAGCCCGGGCTCCGTCTGCCGCCGCTCACCGCGATCCCAACGCGTCCCCCCTCTTCGGTTCCCTCCTCTTCCTCCTCCCCCTCCCTCCGCCCGCCCTTTCTCCCTCCCTCCCTCCCTCCCTCCCAGCAGCCGCCTCCCCTCCCCCCGCAGGCGCAGCGCTCGGGCGACAGCCGCCCGCCCGCCGCCGCCTCCAGCTCTCGCAAGTTTGAGCTCCCCCAGCCTCCGCTCACCCTCCGCTGCGGTACCTCGGCAGTGGGCTTTCGGAGGGATGATTCCACAGGAAAGGTTACCCGAGGTGCCCCAGTCGTCACCGATTCCCGGCCCGGCGTGTTTCGCTTCTCGGGGTCCGAACCCCAGACCACTTGGGTGGCGCACCCCTCGCCCTCTCCTCCCCCACTCGGGCCGAGTTGGCTGCGCACACCCGGCCCCGGCGCGCGTCCTGGGCGAGCCCCAGACCGACTCCGGTGGCGGCGGCAGCGAGCGCGGCCCGCAGATCCCGAGCCCAGGGGATGGGGGGCGGCGGGGGCGGCTCTCCCAGCCGCGCGCCGAGACTCCCCTCGCTACCCAGAAGGCCAGTGGAGGACCGCAATTACCATAAAGCGCCTCGCACTTCGGACTGCCAAAGCTGTCAAATCCCAGCAGCAGCCGCCGCTGCCTCTTGCCACCAGCGCTGCGCTCTCCCGGCCACGCGTCCCTTTCGAGACCAAGCAGAGCCTGGCGAGTGCACACTGGCGCCTACCCACTGCCTGGAGTGCCCCTACCTCCCCGAGGAGCCCTTTCCCATTTCGGTGTCAAGAGCTACCTGAAAACACCGCCCTAGGCACCGGTGGCCGTTCTGCCTGAACTACGCGCCCGAGTTCTCCGGACGTTTCAATTGTGTAGGAATTGTTTGGAGAGGCAGGGGGTGTAGGAGGCAGCCTTTGGGGCATAAGGAGGCGGAGGTGGAGGGGTGGGGACTTAAGGGAGCGGAGATCCGCCAGAATGTCTGCCGGTTCTCGGGCATTTCACTGTCTGCACCTCAGATGGCTGGAGGATCTGTCCTGGCCCCTCACCTCCTCTCTAGGAGATTATCTCCCGCGTTTTATTTTCCTTGGCAGGGAGCAACTTTTGGCTTATACCGTTCTCCCCATAAATTTCCACTCGGTAACGTCGTGCTGATCGTACACCCCGCGCCCGCAGCAGTTAATTCAATTGACACGTATTGAGCTTCTCCAGCGCACCCGGCGCGGCGCTGGGCGCGAGGGGAGGGCGGGGGCAGGCGGGAGGGGGAAGCGGAGAGGCGAGGTTCCGGCCTCCCCGGAGCGCAGAGCCTCTGGGGCGAGCCGAGAAGCCCCAGTTCGTGAAGCTGGCGGGAAGGGGTGGGAGTGGGGGAAGGGTGTTCCGGCCTAACCGCACCCAGACCGAGGGCCCGGACGTCCCAGCAAAAGGTGACCCCACTTGGCTGCTCGGTAGACTCTTTATGCTGGCGGTGGAGAGTCTCTTTCTAAGGGACAAGATGGTGCAGGCTCGATGAGAACATCAATCCGAAATGGAGGTGGCTTGTAAATCCACACGGAAAGTTTTAAAATATCCTGGAGTGTCTCCATGCCAAAAATAATCAAAAGCATCTCAAGTTGATTACTAAGTCAAGGTCAAGGCCAAAATCAGCTCTAGCTAGCAGATACCTTTTAAAAATTAGACTTAATACTGACTGTGGGACTGGTTTTAGGTGCGATTTTATTTATTCTGTTTTAGTTCTCAGCACATAGTTATAAAAACAGCCCCTTTCAAAGCAGAAGTGAAACATCTCTACCGTTTGAAACCCGAAACTTCGGGCAGAATTAAATCTTCATGCTCCGGAGCTGCTTATATGCTCCGGGATGCAAAAAGACAGGCAGGCAAGTGTCCCTCACAAACAGTGCCCAGCCCTACTGGGCCACCACTACTTTCAGGACTCACGCCTGCCTGCATGATGGAATGTACATGATTTTCTTCCCATCTTTCTGGAGGTGGATGTCTCTGAAAGCTAACCCACACATTTTTTTAATCTCCGGTAACAAGCAGAAAGACACCTGGACTATTATGCTGTAAAGCTATTTTTTATAAAGACATTTTAGGGCCAGACATTAAAAGTTATTAGACTGAACGCATGCGAGTTACAGACACAGCTGGAGAAAAAGCCTCTGGTTGTGTGTTGTAGCAACATTTCTTTTTGAAGCGACTCCATTTATTCAAAACAAATCTAAAATAACCGGGAAGGCTGAAGTTGGCTATTTGTGGGGGAAACTCTCTGAACGTAGTTCCAGGGGAGGAGGCCACTGTGCCACTGTGGGCCGCTCAGGAGAGCTGGCCTGGGCAAGTGGGGAGCCGTGCCAGGCTCTTCCGGCTCGGTTAGGCAGCGGCAGAGATCCTGGCCCTGTGCCCAGCCACCTTCTCTCCTCTTCCCAAGCCTCCCCAACTCTCCCCCACAGCATAGGCTTTTCCCCGAGTTAGGAATTGCATGTAACCATCCAGAACTTTTGGGAAATCCCGAACCAAGAGAATGCTTGGAGCCTCCTGCCTCTCAGAGTCCTGTAGCCTCCAGGGGCTGCTGACAAAGGGGCCTGTTTAACTTTAAAAGTCTTAGGGTAAAATGAATGGGGGGGGGGGTCGCTGTAAATGTGAAGGGGAGAAATTTGATGCTGGAGACAAATAGGCCAGTAAATTTGCCTTTGACACAATTTGCAGCATTCACAACTCCCTCCGCCACCATTTTTTAAGGAGTCCTGCCTCCAAGGTATCCTCATGTGGGCTGGTGGGATTAAAGGGTTTCTTTTCCATCTCTGAGGGACACAGTTTCCAACTCTGTGGGATTTAAAAAATATCTTATTACGGGAGTCCTAAGAGGCATGAGTCTGTGTGTGTGTGTGTGTGTGTGTGTGTGTGTGCGCGCGCGGGGGTGGGGGTGGGGGGTGGGGGGTGGGGGGGTGGTGTCCATTACTCACTGGAAATTAAAATTTGAGCTATGCCGGAAGTGCTCCAAGGAAGGGGAGTGAGGGAGTAGGGAGTTTACACTTATTGACCCAGGGAGGAGAAGCAGAAAGCTCAGGAAGGGCAATCCCATCTCAGGTCCCCACTCAGGAAGAGGCTCCAGAAGCTAGGGACACCCAGGAGCCTGCAGCAGCATGTGTGAGCAGCCAGGGCCCTCCCCTGCTCCCTCCTTTCCGGCCCTCCCAGGATCCCCTAGGGAGCTGACCTAGAGGTCAGACCGATATACCAGGAACTCAGCAAGGGGAGGATTTCAGTGAAAGCAGAGGAGGCGGAGAGAGCCAGCAAGTGAGCGCAAGGGAGGGGAGGCCGCAGAGGCTTCGGAGAAATAAAGAAATAGGCACTGAGAGGAGAGGTCCTTGGAATTGAGCTGCGGTGGGCCACCCCTCCTCACCCACCTCTCCTCCCCTTGGAAGGGTCTCCCTGTTAACCGTATGGCTCAACCTCAGGCTCTCAGGCATTCCGCAGCTACGGATTCTTCTCAGGCTCTGCAACTGGGCAGGCAGGTCGGTGCTTCCGGGAGCAAGCCTGGAGCTTGGCCGCCCTTTTCAGACCAGGCTGACTGTGCAAGGCCTGCCAGGGCGTCCTTCCACACGTTCAACCAGAGCCCAGGCCTTGGGAAAAAGCCATGAATCCCGTGGTGAGGATCTAAGCTGGTGTTTGGGGAATCTTGGGATTCCAGTATTGTGCGTATGGGTCATTTGTAACATATGTGTAAGATCTAAATAACAAAGCTCTGTAGGCCTCCAATGGTGCTCTTCAGAGGCTGTTCTCCCCTCTATGACACTGGTTATTGGAATAAATGGGAGTTGGGTGATTACAGATAATGTATTTTTACTTTACATAGTGTGAGTCAAGCTATTAGTGTTAGCTATTTAATAAACACAAATACCCATACTAACGGTCTTCTGTGGTCACTTTGTAAGAGAACTCAGGAATAACTCAGTGGCTCTTAAAAGAGCCACTGTCTCCCACCCCAAGCACAGGCCATCCTTATCACAAGAATTTCAGTTATCCGGAAACATCTAAAGGTAGCTGCCTTCCATGGCAGGAGACTGCTAGACTTAGGAATGGCCAAGTTGAATATGGTTGTTCTTTCTGCCTAGCCTTTGAAGGGTTGTTAGGCCATTCCAGTAGGAGAGTCCAAAATGCAGAGCCAGCATGGTAGCAGCAACTGGCTCAGAATTTCTGATCTGGGCTCCATTAGTGTCAGGCTCTGAGATCCCCAAACCCAGAGACCAGTAGGTAAATTACCGTTTACACTGAGGGGCAAGCTGGGTAGATGGGTGTCAGCCAAATAAGCATAAATGCAGGCGGCTTCCAGGAGGTCTCGTCTTGCACTCCACCTGGTCCCAGCTTAGGAGCTCTCCGAAGCCTCCGCGCTGGGCCGGATGCTCCTGCAGATAAACCTGGCCGACACATCCCGCCCTGGTTGCTTGTTTAGCGAGGCGCCTCCAGCTCATATTTTACCTGGCTGGGGACAGTGAGCCGGAACCACGAGGAGAGGGGCGTAGAACCACCAACGGACCCAGCACACCGGCCTTCTGCCCCAGCCATTTTGGGTCCAGGTTCCTCCACTTCCGCAGGACCCCTGCAGAGACACACCACCCCGGGAACTGGAGGCATCTGAAAGGCCCTGCCAGCCCCTCGCTCAGGGAAGGAAAGGAGCACAGCACAGCAGCTGGAAATGCTGCTCTGATTTGCCTCTAAATATTTCTGAGGCCCCCACCAAGTCGGAAGCAGAGGGGAGTGGGTGGTTGCCTTGGGAAGGTCGCAGCCAGGAGCAAAGCTGGGGGCTGGCTCAGGGCTGGAGAGTTCAAAAGGCCTAATCCACGGCACTTTTATCCGCTCCCATTCCCCCTCCAGGCCCACTCTGCTCTGCCTTCGACCCCGCCCCCCAGCCCCTCATCCCTGCGTCTCCAGTGCGTTAGCGGCCGTGCAGCCCCCAGCCGCAGCGAGTGCGATGGCGGAGGGGGGGCGGGGGTGGAGGGCGGGGCGGGGGTGGAGGGAGGGGTTGTGTTGCGAGGCCTGACAGAACCTTCTGTGTGCGGCGGAGGGAGGAGGCTAATGCATAATGCACAGCGCCTGGAAGCCCGGCCATTAGCGGCCTGTCGGTGACACAGACAAACGACTAAGAGGGAGGAGATCCAGCTCGCTCTGGAGTTTAAATATACCAGCGTGGAGGGGAAACGCCATGATTTAAAAGTGTGTTCGCAGACACTTGCATATATTTTAATGATTTCCAGCAGGCCATGCGTCCCAGCCTTACATCCCTCTCCCCAAAAGGGGATGTGTGTGTGTATGGGGGGGGGGAGGCAGAGTGAGAGGCCTCAACAGGAGACTCACTGCCAGCTTTCGCGAGATGAAGGGAAGGAGAGGTTGGGAAACCTAGCGAGAAAGCGAGGCCTAGGGAAGCCACAGGACCCAAGGCCATTGAGCCTTCCACCCCAGACTGGCCCCTCTACGTTGAGCTAGAAAAAGCCTGGGGGAAAGGAAAAAATAAATCTTGCCATCCTTGCTTCCCCCAGGCGCCCACATTTTTGAATTTTCCTTTTCCACTGACGATTCGGAGACCTTCCTCCCGGTTTAACACGCCAGTGTTTTTTAGCAATTAAGGCGAGAAGGGGGTGGGGATGAAGATAAGCCAATTTTTTCTCCGCCATGCAAGTGTGAAAGATAAGATAACATTAAGCTGGGGCAAAGCGGCTGCTTACAACCTCCCCTCAACGATTTTGATCGGTCACTTCTTATCTCGCCCAAATGCTCCTTTCGAAAACTGCATCAGAGAGAGAGAGAGAGAGAGAGAGAGAGAGAGAGAGAGGAGAGAGGAGAGAGGAGAGAGGAGAGAGGAAGGAAGGAAGGAAGGAAGGAAGGAAGGAAGGAAGGAAGGAAGGAAGGAAGGAAGGAAGGAGAAATTTAAAAAAAGCAGAAGGGAAGTATTTTCATTTGGAAGTGACATTTAAAACCCATCTCCTCTACTCCAGCAACTGCCTCCCTCCCTCAATCCGCGGGGCTTTCCAGGAAAAGTTGCACCTCGACTCCCGGGTTTCAGGCTTTCTCGTGGTGGGAAGGATTACTAGTGTAATTAGGATGAGTAAAACCAGGGATGCATGATGAGCATTTATCCTGCATACAGCCCCAAACTCGCAGTAACTGCTTGTAGTTACTGATCGATGTTTGTGTTTCACCATATCGCTCATGTGTTGAAACTAAACAGGTAGTTATATTTGGAAGAGTCGTGTCTAACTATGTCAACACGAAGTGGTTGTTAATGCAAAATAATAAGAAACTACTGATTTTTACAGGTCCCTGGAAGAGGAGAAGGCATCACACGTTCCAGAACCTGCTAACTCTCGGCCAAACTGGACTCTCGGGGAGTTTTATAAAAATCATTCTTTCCACACAAAAATCTCACGAAGGGGTTTCTGGTCGTTTGTATTGAAGGAGGTTTCGGTATGGAACTCTAGGCCCGCAAGGCGGCCTGTAAATTCCCCCCAGCCCAGCGGCTGGCCCCAGATCGGTAACATCAAGGCGGGCGACCCAGGTTGAATTGATGAGCCTCTGCGCGCACCTCCGGCTCAGAGCTCCGAAGCGCCCACTTCCTAACCTTCCATCCCGGGTTCGCACCTTGGAGCCGGGCGCACACCAATTCTACCCCCTCTGGGTCGGGTTGCACGACCTAAAGCCCGGGGCCAGCCGCGGCCGCCGGATTGTCCCCGGGGAGCCAAAACCGCCGAGCGGGGAAACCCCTCCTCTTGCCCTTCCCCGAAGAGCCTGACCGCGGCGTAGGCGCCGAGCGAGCGGGCATCCGCTGACAGCCGGGCCTCACGTAAGGCCCACAAGCGACCCATTAGTCAGCCTGAGTTCCCCTCCGGCGAGTCGTCTGGCGCGGCCCTACGGCCGGGCGCAGGCGAGGCGGGGGTGCGGGGCCGCAGTGAGCTGAGAGTGGGGCGGGGGCGCGGGCTCTGCGGGGCCCGGCCGGGCTCGGTTCCGCGTTCCTGGGCCCACGGGTAAGCTGAGCCGGCGGGGAAGGCCGCTCCCTGACTGGCGCCGAGGCGCCAAGCTGCGCTTCACGTGCCCGCCATATCAGCAGCGGCGAGAGGAGGGGGCAGAGAGGCGCGCCGCAGCTTCTGCGGGGTCTCCGGCCCCTGCCTACCCCTCCCCGCCAGGGGCTGGGCCAGGACCGCAGCCCCCTGCCCTGCGCTAGTCTAGAACAGCGCTGCCAGACTCGGAAAGGCTCCTAGGGCGCCGCTCCGAAAGCTGCGAGGCGGCGGCAGCGAGGGGAGGGTGCTCCTCGCGGCCGCCCCGGGAACTTCCCAGCCGACCCGCCGCCGCCACCGGCACCGGAAGCCCTTGCGCCGCCCTGTGCGGAGTTCGCTGGCCCCCAGGGCTGTTTCAGACAGGGGCCGGCTGCGCGTCATCCCCAATTACTCCTGGCCCCAGGGGCCTCACTCGACCTGGGGGCATCCCCATTTAAGCCCTTAGGACCCTTCCCGAGTTCCAGTGAGGCCTTCCTCTATACTGCCTTAAGTGCCCCCTTTCCACTCCCCAACCCCGCAGCTGGGACGCGAGGGCGCAGAGCCGTCACTCCGGCCGACTGGGCAGGAACACCTGCTCCCGGGCCCTGCAGCTGGGCGCGTGGTGCCGGGAAAGGCTGCCTGCTGTTGTGTGCAGAGATCGCAGAGGAGAAAATGGGGCTCCGAAGCTCTGGGCCAGGCGCAGCCGAGCCTCGGCCACCCCCATCTCTCACCCCTTCTGTGCGATCAAGCCCAAATCCTGGGGACTCAAGTCTCTTGAGGGTAGAAAGGCCGCCTCCCCTGGGATGAAGCTTCTAGCCTTAAGAGGTCGTTCGCAAGACAGATGAGGCAAAACCTGTTTGGGGAGCCTTTTCGGTGTCCTCCCCTCTCTCCAAACCAGACACTCATCTCCCCTCGGTCCCCACTCTGGCCTCGGTCAGGAGACGAGAGTAGGTCATAGCCACACCAGCAATTTTCCTCCCTCCACACGAAGGATCTGGTACCGGGTTCGTACTTTGCCACCCCACGTGTGGATCCTCCCCATTTCCTTCGTGTTCCGAGGAGATACAGAGGCTGAGATGACCTGCGCTCCTCGCCCTGCCTCACCACCCCCCTCCCCCGTCCCGCCCTCCCCAGCAGTCCTGGCCCCGGGCCCGGCCTGGGAAGGCGTTGTTTTGCCAGCGGGAGCCGAGCGAGTGCGCAGAGAAAAGCCTCCCTGCTCTAATGAGAGTGCACACAGCGCTGCAGCGAGGAGGATGATTACCCGGCGGGCGGGGGCGGGGGGGAGAGGGCCCGAGCCGCGGGCGGCGTGTGCGGCGGCCCCACGGGCCCGGAGTCCCCGCCTGTCTGGCTGCTAATCGCACGCTTTCTGCTGTTACGGAGGCAGGCGGGAGCCGGCGGCCGAGCCCAGCGCCGGCGACTCCGCGGGTGACACGGAAACATGGCGCAGCGCCCCTCCCCCGCCCGCTCTCCCCGCGCTCCCGCCTCCCGCCTCGCACTTCCTCCCGCCTGCGCGGCTTTTGCAGTTCTAATGCTCTGCTGTCGGCCCGGCACCATTACGCTAGCAGCAGCTCCTCGGCGGCCCTGCGCGTCTTTCCTCTTTGTTTTCGGGGTCTATAGAAAACGTTTGCTTTTGTCCCAGGATCTCGTTAAACCAAACTTGTGGTGGCAACGGAAGGCGGTGCGGGTGGGGAGGGGCCCGGGGATTTTGGCAGCAGCCGACCAGAGCGTGGTGGAAACTTCTCTTGCTGGGTTCTCCGCCACCCCGCCTTCCACCCTCCACCCTCCCTTCACACACACAAGCCAGGCGGCCTGTGGACGCTTCCCCCTTCTCCCCTGAGAGGCCTCAGCGCTCCAAGAAGGAGGTCTGGGCCAGAGTGACAGTGACCAGCGGTTAAGAGCCTGGGGTACGTGCCTGTGAGCCCCGAGTTTTGGGCACTCGGTGACCTGGCTCCTGGCGGCCCTTACTTGCCTCTTGGTCATTCGGGTCTTTGTATCGGCAAATGGAGAAGCGAGGGAACAGAAGAAAGTGGTTCATGTGTGCGGTTTTTATATTCAGTTATTTGGAATCTCACCCCCAACTGTACATCCTCCTTTATAAGATCTAGGGAAAGAAAGGGCAACCATGGGCTCCATGGAAAAAGGGTCAGAATCCTGGGCCTGGTAGCTGGACCATAGTCTTACTGGCCGGCTCAGCCACACTCGTGCAGAGTGTAGAACAGGAGGGCCAGGTCCCTCGATCCAGGAGACGCCAAACCTCCCTCCCAGGAGCGGGACCGCAGGCCTCCCCTGACGCATTCCCAGCCCAGCGCACACGCGGTGGCTCTCAGCACCGGAGCTGCTCAGGCGGCAATTTTTTAAGCTTGCAATTAAGCGAGGCGTCGCCGTGTCCTCTGCTAGTGTCGATCCTGTCAGTCGCACATGGCCTTGGTGCTCCGGTCCGAGGCCCAGCGATTAGTCACAGGCTCGCTTCGCTCCTTCCCTAATCCGCCTCTGCAGGCAGCCTGGGGACGCGGCCGACTTGGCGGAGCTGGCAGGGAGCCACAGCGCGCAGGGCGGGCCGCCTGGCCAGTACCAGACCCGCTGCAACCAACCCAACGCGGGCCCTGGGGTGCGGGCTTGGGATTCGCTCCCCCTTCATAGTCCCCAGGCTGGGGTGGCGGCGCCCCTCCTCCTCTCGCCCCGCTCTGGGGCCTGCGAGATCTATTTGTGTGGTGTCATTTGCATAAAAATAGGACAAGTGTTTCAGTGCGTTCGAACGCGGGAGGCGAAATCCTTATTGATGTGTCTGTGTGGAGCCCTCGGTTGTCGGAGCGGTTTGATTTAGGGTGTTTGTGTTGCCTTCTGCGAGAAATGAGAGGAAATCCTGCGCAACGCCTTCGGCGGTCCGGGCCGCCAAGAGCAACCCCCTCTGCGCAGCGCGGAACGGTCCACTGCCTGGACCCTGGCGCGCCGGGTCCACAGTGAGCAGGTTGAGGGCCAGGCGGACGGCCCATTATGACTCATAAAACAGAGCGGCCTAATCACCAGCTGCCAACCCGTTTACGTGTGGCGCTTCCCAATGCTCTCTTCGCCCGGCCCGGGCCTCCAGTGGGTTCGTCCCAGACACGGCTACAGCCGCTCAGTGGGGGCTCAGAAGGACCGCTCCTTCTCTTGGGTAGTCTGGTTTCCCTTCCTGGGCAACCCCTGCTCTCCCGGCCTTTTTGCCGCTCGCCAGCAACTCCTCAGCTTGGACAAATAGCTGGGAGGGCGCCGGCCGTGCGGAGCCAGTAAATCAATCATTAACTCCCCAGCGAGACCTGGCCAGGGGAGGGAGCGGCAGCCAGAGGCGAGGCCGTGGGGTGGGCTGCAGGCACCATCCCCAGGTTGGGAGCGGTACACGCGCCAGCGGACAGGGTGCGTGAAGGCTGGTTCCCCAGGGCCTCCCGATCTCCTCCAGAAGATTCCGCCTGACAGGCCTTTCAAGCCTGCACCTCGCCTCGCCTCGCCTGGCAGGTCGAGTTACAGCGCGGCCCCGGGGCAGGCTTGAACATTAACGAGCCGCCCCTGGCCTCGCGGCCTGCTCTCCCCGGGAGAGCCTGCCGCGCTTGGGCAAGCTCCTTGGGTCCAGTCGGGCTCCATCAGACTCCAGCTTGCCAAACCAAATTGATCGCCCGGGTGTCGACCAGTCTCCTTGCGCCGCCCTCCCCACGGAGCCCACCATAGGGCGGCATGCAAGGAGTTAAAAGCTCCAGTTCGCCCTGGCTCCTCCGTGGCGCAGAGGAAGTGCTGATCAAAGTGCTTATGGGGAAGGAAACACACACGCACACTCGGGCCTGGGTCGAAGAAGGCCGACTGGAGGGACGTCTCTGAACCGCCCGCCTCGACCCGCTTCCCACACTCCCGGGAACGCAGTGGTGGCGGCAGCAGCGCTGGCCCGTGCAATTCTCTTCGCGGAGCTCGGCGCTGCGGGGCTGGGAGGACAGCGGGGAGGGTGAGGGATGAGAGGCGGGAGGCGAGCCCGGGCTGAGCGCCAAGAGGCCCGGAGCCGCAGATTAGTCACCGTTCGGCTTGGCGCTCACGGGTGTGCCCGGGAACCGGGAGGGCAGGCATCGGCCCCACTTAATCGGGCCCCCGGGACCTGGGTGCCGCGGCGCAGATGCCCCCGCTTTCACCCCCATGAGTGCCCGGCACACCCGACTGGACTCTCCCAGACCCGCGCTGCCGAGATTCAGTTGTCAGTTCAAGGGCAGGACAGAAACTCTGCAAGCAGAGTCTCGCGAACAGGAAATTTCTCATTGACAAGGTGCTGCCCCTCCCCCACGCCCGGCTTCAAAACAAAACAAAAAACCCTGCGCCAGCAACCAACGCACTCAGCCTGGGCCCGCCGCTGCCTCGGCGACCCCCGCGTCTAGGCTCCCGTCCGGGGAGTGGAAAGCTCGCCGAACCCCGGCCCTTGAGCGCGGGCGCAAATAAACAGGCCCGGCGGGTAGGCTTGTCTGAGGCCCTGCTGAGGGCGCCCAGCTGCCACCCCCAGGGACCCGAGCAGGGTCGGACGGGTACGCTAAGCGCAAGAGGCTCTTTGCCCTCTTGGGTGAAGGACTCCGCAGAGCGGCTTTGCAGAGCTGCTGGAGGCCGCCAGGTCAGCGACTCCTGGGGGGAGGGAGCGGGTAGGCGCGGAGGCGGCGCGGCGCGGGCGACTTGGTGAGTCTCACGGCGGGGAGCCGGGAGGGCTGCGAACTCGGCCTGGCAAAGTTCCCGTGGAAACTCCATGTTTAGAAACTCCAGCCGCGTTGCGGGAGGGGTAGGGGAAGAGAACTCCGGGGGCGCCCGAGGTCTGCCCACACCCGACAGTCACTGCCCCGGAGGGGGTCAGCATCCCCCACCCCCAGCCTAATGAGAAGTCAGGAGGGCGGGGATCGCAGTCCCCGGGCTGCTTCTTTTGTGTATGCCCCTCTGTACTCCACACTCTGAATGAAATTTCTAAACCGTTTTATTTATTGAATTCAGCTAGGGGAGGAAGGCTGCCTTTTTAGGGACCCTGATATTCAGGGCAATTTTGTATTTGACACATGTAAATACTCAGTACTCTCAGGTAAGGTCAAATTATTTATCATCTTAATTTATATTTCAATAGGCCTACAATTTAGAGGCACGAAATGCCTTCTTATGAATCATTATGGTCTATTAGGGGAAGTAATGTATAAACAGCACTATTTGGAAGGGAATCACTTATGTTGACATTTAAATGGCTCTTCAATAGTTAAAAAAAAAGACATTCGAGTGCCTTTGATTAAATATACAATTTACAAGACCATCAGCAAAGCCATCAGGAATATAAATTCTTCTTGAGATTTTTATTTATTTCTCATTTTTTTAATCCTTCCAGGGCACTCATGTCATTTAATTTCTTTGGGAAAATTTACAAATTTCAGGCAAAATGTCCTCCTCCTCTCTCCCAGCTAATGTTCTATCAGGAACCCAGGGAACCACTAGAAATGTAAGCGGACTTCATCAGCAGACACTCCAGTGGGAAGTTTGTAGATCTCTACCTCAGTAACAGAATCAACCACTTTCTAACAATATTGCCACTGGATTGTGAAACATCCTAGCTTCCTTGCTGGAGTGGAACCTTTCTGAAACCCTGTGTTTATCCATCCATCGTGATGTTCCCACAGAACCCAGCACAGAGCCTCAAACCATTTTGTCTTTCTCCTACACCTGCTAAAATAGCATGTAGAGGCTCTTCTTGGCTGAATTATTGAATTGCCCTGTGTATTCATTCCTTTGGAGCATTCCCCATCTTTAGAATGTCCTTCCTTGACCCCATGTCACCTTCCTTGGCTCCTTATTTGTCTGCTCCCTTGCACAGCTGTACTTCTTGAAAGAGGTATATACATCTACATGGCATCTCCATTTCTTACCTCCATTTCTTACTTCTGTGCACTTAAAACTCGGCTAGTTTTGAAGTTATTCTAAGATGTTGGGATAATTGTAATTTGTTTGTTACAGCATAAAATTAGGAACAACCTAAATGTCCAGCAATGCCATTGATGATACATGCACACGATGGAATATTCCGTAGCTATTTAAAAAATAAAGATCTGCTCCATGAACTGATCTGGAATGACCCCAAAGCTCTATTGTTAAGGAAAGACATAGGTACAGAGTGAACCTCTGCAGGCATGTATAATATGTTACAATTTGGGTATGTTACAGTTTGTGTAAAAACAAAGTAGAGGGTAATGTAGACATATATTTATTTGTATGTGCACTAAACATTTTCAACACTGCGGGAGATCACCCCCCACTACCACCACCACTTTCTTTGTACATATGCATGTCCGCCCTTTTACTTTCAGAAATGGGAACACACTGCACAAGCTGTTCTGTACCTCACTATGAAACATATTGCTACTTACAGATAATTTTCTATCAGCACATGGAGATGGGCCTTGTCTATGCCAAGGCTTGTGGAATTCCACTATATAGATACACCATTTATTACACTCTTCAACCCACGCCTCCATTCTCCCTAGCCATTCTGCACAAAGTGCTCAAGATCGCCAGTCACTTCTTGTTGCCAGGAGTGAGGGGTGTTTTTTCAGTCTGTCCTTTGGTCTTGGAAGCACTTAATAACCCTGACTACAACCCCCACTCCCCCCAAGTGCTCTTGGCTTCCCAGATGCTGCACACACATGGTCATCATCCTATCTGAGCCTTTTTCTAGGCTCTTCTCTATGATCTATTAGTTGCCTTGGGACTGGATCCTCCCCCCACCCCACAACCTCATCCAGGCCCGTGGCTTTAAATACCACCTACTTGTTGATGACTCAATTGTTTTCCAGTTCCAGATCCCCATATCAAACTGCAGACCTGACATCTCACTCAAAAATGGTGGAGCTAGGATTCAAACCCAGGCAGTCCAAGCTCCAGAATCCATGTTCTTAGCCACCCTGCTTCACTGCCCCCAGAGCATTCCTAAAACTGAATTCCTAAAAGAATTCATCTACAAATATTTGGGAGTACTTACTAAATGCCAGGCCCTAGGGAAACAGTGGTAAACAGGACAAACTGTCCCTTGAAAAGGGACGAGCTCTTCTTTTGAAATCTGCCCTTTGTCCCAACTCCTTTCCCTGTCAGAGAAAATGTGTCAGTCACTCAAGTGTTTAAAGCAAAATCCTGGGGGAGGGTGGTGGTGGTATCATTCTTGACTTATCTCCTTCACTTGGCACCTCATGTTCCTCCATTCCACTAGAGAGGCTAACTGATTCTACTTACAAATGTTCTGTGCAATAAACCTACTCCTTACCATTCTCCCACATCCCCCTGAGGCCAGGCCACCATCTTCTCTTGCCTTGGTTAGCATAGGATTTTTATTCCAGCTGGTTTCTTATGCTGCCATGCTCACCCCCTCCAACCCATCCTTCACATGGTAGCTAGAAAGGTCTTTTGAAAATATGTCACATGTCACTACTCCACTAATTCCCACTGCACTTGGAACAAAACCTAAACTCCTTAACAAGGCTTACCATCCTTGTCACATCCTGGCTTGCCACTGTCTACCTCACCCTCTCAGGGCCAGCACACAGGCCTGTTGTCAGCTCCTTAATAGGCTCTGAGTGTCCCTCCCTCTGCTGTTATCTCCCCAACAAGACTGTACACTCTGTAAGGACAGGGCATGTCATAGCTGTGAACAAAGTTTGTATCAATGTCCAAAAATGAGCATGTATAAACATAACATTCATGGCTGTATTCCATGTTTAAAACAGTACCTGGCACATATAGATGCTGAAAAAAAATACTGATAAACAGTAAACGAATGACTAAATAATACATTTTAGCTAATTGAAACGATAGTCTACACCAGTGGTCCCCAACCTTTTTGGCACCAAGGACTGGTGCTCCTATGAGAACCTAATGCCTGATGGATGATCTGTGGTGAAACTGAGGTGGTGATGCTAGTGCTGGGAAGTGGCTGCAGATACAGATGAGGCTTTGCTTGCTCACTATGCGGCCCAGTTCCTAACAGGCCACAGATCGGTACTGGTCCACAGACTGGTACCGGTCCATGGCCCAAGATTTGGGGATCCCTGTTATATGCCATGGACAGAGAAGAAACAAAATTCAAGAGAGCAAGACAATTGTGGGTGTGTGCTAAAGGAAAAGAGGAGTGCCTAGGTTTGCAGGGAGTGACTGTAGTTCCATTGAGGACTGAAGTAGAAGAAATCAGGAAAGGAAAGCATGAAGCCATGGGTACCATTCTAATCTGGGGGGATCCAAGGGAGACACATGAGAGTGTGGGGTACGTGTATACAGGGCTTTGTCAGAGGAGCCAAGGTTCTTGGGTGTGCATGTTGGGGGAAGACCTTGGACATCCTATCCTTGCTAAGTACTACAGAATATCATCCACAAGAGATGAGACAAGAGACATTTTAGCCAACAGCAAGATAGAGCCAAAACCAGGAGTATTTGCCTATTGCCAACCATTTTGTCCTTACTTGGTGGCAAAAGAGTAAAACTGTCTTTCTTTTTAAGACCCTCAGAAACCAGAAGAGTGGGTTCTGGCCACAGTTGACCTTGGGCAGTTGGAGCTCTCTCAACTCCATGACATCTGACTTCTAATAGTAACTGTCACTACAAAGCATTTAATAGCAGAGTAAATCTTTTTTTTTAGAGTAAGTCTTTTTTAATGATGAATAATCCAATCCCTACATGATAATAATAGCTACTGTTTATTAAGAGTCTTCACTCTTTTCAGGTACTTTACTAGGTTCATTTTCAAGTTATCTCATGAGCCCCCAAACTGCCCTATAAGTTATTACAGTTCACATTTTATAGTTGAGGAAACTGAAGCTCTTACAATTACCCTCCCAAAATGCATATGTAATCTAGCAGAGTTTGGCTATACCGATTCTGACTCTAAACCTGGGCTCTTTCCAATCAAGTATATTGTTTGCCTCCCACACACATGCACTGTTCCCCTAAACCTTAAAATATTTCTGATTTCTGAGATCAGATCCTATAGAGCTTCTCCGATCATGTCCCTCAGGGTCATCCTGGCAACTGGCCAACTGCAGTAAATAACACAAAAGGAGTTTGTTTCTTTTTGAGATCAGTAGGTCTCAGCTGATCTGTTGTGTTCACCATAGGAACCTAAGAATTTATCATCGGAATGAAGAGTTGACTTCCTCCCAGGTAAGCTTTGAAAGAGTGTGGGGCCAAGTTCAAGGGAAGGACTTCTTCCCCAAAACAAGTTGATTCTCAAGCTCTGTTTGGAAAGTTCTGTACCTCCACCAACAGTAAATTATATCTCAGCCTTTGGCAAGTTTATAAACCACTTATCCTTTCTTTTACACTTGCCAGCAACATTTTCCTCTGCTTTGAGCTTCGATAAAGATTACTCTGCTCTTACCATGGGAAGAGCTAGAGCAGGGGAGAGATGATATAGGAAGAACTCACCAACTTACCACACAGCCCTTCTGAAATTGAACAGCTCTAGAGATGTGGGGAGAGAAGGGTCGCTAGCTTTTTTCAGCTCTTGGCTAGGATTAATAAGGGCTTACTATCCACCAGGCATGGCTCTAAACACTTTATATGCCTTAATAATTTCATTTCATATAGAAAATGACCCTATAATAAAGGTATTCTTATTATCCTCATTTCATAGATAAGGAAGCTGAGGCTTGGAGGATAATTAACTTGCTTTCTTGTCTAGATAGTCATTGACCAATTCCTAGACCCCAAACTTTTATCCATATAGTCTTTCAGACTTTCCAGGCTCCTGTGGTCAGCTTCATAACTGCCAATTCCACGGGCTAATCCTAATTAGGTGCTTTATTCAGCTCTGGAGAAAATGGCTTTCACTGCACCCTGGAATGCAAGCTATGTCTCCTGAAGACATGACAGCATTGAATTTGTCCCGCAGATCTCAGGTTGTTCTGAGATGCCTCTTATCTTAGGTAGCTTTCCAAGATGTGGCCTGTTCTGGGCAAATAGAAGCTCTGGTATGATCGCCATGACAGACTGTGGACATCCCTGCCCTGCCCTCTTTGACAAAGCATACTGGTCAGTCGGTGGATGCCCTCACCCGTTCAATGCCACTGGCTGTGCTGGGACCTTTCTGACCTGCTTGCTGGCACAGAAAGTACAGAGGAGGGAAGATCAATCTCCAAGATAATTTAGGCTCTGTCTTTCCTTGAACCAGCCTCTGTCCTCTGCTCTAGGCCTGACGACTATGATTAATGCACAGCCAAGTATTTCCTCTCTTCAGCTTCTTCCTCGCTCTGGGGTTTATTTTACAGCCTTTGCCAGAGTTTCTCCTCAGAAGAGAGTAAATACTCAGACTGGAGCTCAGTCCTTGGTGTTACTCAGAAAGCATCGGAGGCAACAGGTGGTACCAGGCCATTACTGTAGTAGATAATGTGACTGTTTAGGGTTCCATGCTAACCTACCACCTCCATCAATGGAGGCCTAGTCTTTTAATTATTCAGAAAATACCAAAAATAAGGATTGCATGGAAGGCAATTAATAGGATCACACAGTCTATTTCTCGTTTGTAATGATATATTATTATTTTTCTTCCTACTTTGTTCCAATAATGATTTAAGGCTGCTTCCAATGATACACAAAATTCAGCAAAGAGAAATGGAAGAAGTGGGACATGAATTATAATGTCATGCCTGTTCACAACATCGTTGCCCCAGTCCACATAATAGAACTGAATTCATAATGCCTCTCAAAAAAATGAGGTAATTCAGTTCTTTTTGTGGCAACACTGGGCTCTTTGTAAAGTGAGGGGTTGGTACACAGTAATGAAAAGAACTCTAGAGGGGACAAGTGATCTGGATTCTAATGTTGGTTCCTTCAGTGTGTGACCTTGGGCAAGTCACTCACCCTCTCTAGACTTTGGATTCTGAAATTCTTAAATGTTTCTGCCAATCTCTGAGGCCCCCTTCTCCCTCCCTCTCACTCTTGCCATCACACAGGCAGAAGCCAGCACTGCCCATCTGGCATGAGGCCCCTAGGAATTGCTGTTAGAGAAATGGACTCCCGGGAATTACAGGCTCTCTCCCTCCCTCCTTTGCAGCCCTAACCCAGAGAGGGGAGAAAGAGAGAGAGAAATCTTCCCAGACACTGGGACAATGGAACCCGAATTGCCTCATCCCCTAAGGCAAGAACCCCCACGTACACACACACTTCCAGTCTTCCAGAAGAGCAGGTGGGTAGCCTTTTGGAGGCAGGGAGCCATGCCCCTCCAAACCTTCTTTTTCTCCTTCCTTCAGTTGTAAGCTACTTTCTTTCCTCCTCTTGCAGTTCAAGACACTTACAACCTGACCCAACTCTCTTGATCCAGTCTTATCTCCCCTTCTTCTCATCTTCTAACCATATCTTTCACTTGTTTATCCCTTGCAGCACCCAAAACAAAGCTTAGCATATCATTTGCTTCAAACACACATGTTGTCCACCCCATAACTCAGAGGCTCCATTGGTCCTCTACTGTCTTCTAATAGGGCTTCTCCAAGTTCTTCTTAAAGATTCCTCTGGTCAGAGGGGCTCTAGAGGCTTAGCCCTCATCATTTGCCTCAATTGGGAGGCTGCTGGGAAGATGAGTTTTTAAATGCAAGCACATGCAACAACATGGACATACCCCACAAATGAAATTACACAAAGGAAGGATGCCTCAAAAACATGCACAAGAGGAGCTTACAGGCTGGCGAACACATGGAGAGTTGGGCAGAATGGTAGTCCTGGGGAGGACATGGAAGCTCTCCTCACTCTTTACCTATTCCTTGCCCTAAGCACCTCTTCCATCTGGCTATTCTGAGTTATATCCTTTTATAATAAACTGGTGATCTAGTAAGTGAAAAAAAAATCCACAAGAATATTCCATTTAAATTGAGTTCTAAAGTGGGCAAAGCCAATGTGAGGTGTCACAAATCAGCATAGGGGCTGCTTTGGAGGAAGGGGGACAACAGGGTGGGGAATACTCCTTGGGAGGGGGCACACCAGGGAATTCTGGGGGACTGGAAATACTCTGCATCTTGATCTGGATGCTGGCTGCATGGGTATGCTCAGCTTGTAAAAATTCATCAAGCTGTACATTGAGGATTTACACACTTTTCTGTGTGCTGCACTTCAATAAAATGTTAGCAAAATAAAAAATACAATAAATTAAAAAATACATAAACACACTGGGGAAGAATAAGGCTTATCATTGCATGTGCGCTCTGGTCAGGAGACCTGGCTGCAGGAGAGCAGGGATGCTCTTGGTGGAGGTTGGCTATGAAGGGAGGGCAGTCAGGTTGTTTTAGGGACAGCACAGGTTAAAATCATGTGAATTGAAGTGAACATTCTGCTCCATAATAGAGGCAAATTGTTGAGAGTGATGCCCCAGGCAGAGGTGCCATGCTTGGGCTGAGGTTTCACAGTAGCACTGTCCTTGGCCCAGGACTCCAGAGTGAGAGCAAAAAGTAGGCAGCATTAGTGAATGGCCAGACCCCCATCCTTACTTTTCTCCTAACTTCTGTCCTATGCAGGAACTTCCTTCCACTCCAGCCAAACTGGATTTTTCACTATCCCCTAAATAGGCACAGCCTTTCCCCACTGTTGTGTGTGCATGGTCTCCCCTCCAGACACCCCTTCTCCCCTCCTTCCCCTAACCCTGCTTCTTTCCCCTGGTCCCTGCCAACCACCTGATCATAATAAACAATTATACATAAATTGCCATTCAAGAACCCGGGGGTCACTTTGACCTCTCTGACTGCCTCACCCCTCTGACCTGACCCATCCCCAAATCCTGTTTTATTTCCTCTCCACAGCTCCAGGAATCATGCATTCCCTCTGCTCCAGTGCCTGCCTAGCATGACCTCTCCCCTAAGCTATGGCCATGACCTCCTAACTGGTCCCCCTCATCTGCTCCTGCCCCTCTGCAGTCCATTTCCTGCATAGCAGCTAACAGCAGCAAAGATCAATTGCTACTGGGTGTCAGGCACCCTTCTAGGCCCTCAGCACACCCTAGGGAACAGAATGGTGCCTGTCCCCAAGGTGCTTATATTCCAGCAGTAGAGAAACAGATGATAAACAATAAAAGTAACAGGCCATAACATTACTTCAGATGGTAGACAGTGATACATGCCATGGAAAGAAAAACAGAAGCAGGCAAGGGACGTCAGGGGGCAGGGGGTAGGAAGAAGTTTGCAGGATTCAGGTTGCAGGATTCAGGGGTAATAAGGGGAGGCTTCTTTGAAAAGGTGAGATGTGAGCCAAAAGGATTTCTGGAAGAAGAGAGTGGCAGGCAGAGGCATAGCCAGTGCCCAGGCTCTTTGTGGGGAGAGTGCCTGCTGTGACTAAGGAACAACCAGGATTCCAGGGTGCAAAGGAAGAGGATGCATCAGCGAGGTCATGGAGGACAGTTCTTACAGCCAGAGCAACGGTGTGAGCAATAGTGCTCCCACAGCTCTCTCTATCAAGATAGCTGAGATGAAAATTCTCAGCCAGCTCAGCAGGCCCTACCTTTTGCACCTTTGTTCTTATATTCTGTTTCCAGCCCCTTCCCACATTGGGGCCTTGCCAGAAGCAGGCCTAGCTCCATTTTCCCTCCACTCCCTTTGCCTAGTCATTCAGAGCTCTCTCTATTCAAACGGCATTTCCTCCAAGACACAATTTCCAAACCAGGTTAGTCCCCTAGCTTCACCCTCTCAAACCACCCTGCTGTCACCCTACACCACAGGCTTCACTAGTTCACAGCAATCTATCATTAAGTCTATAATTAGTTCATTTGGTTCATCGCATCTGTGACAGGTGTTTACTCTGTGCCAAGCACTGTCCTGGATGCCAGAGCACCATGGAGAACAGGACCGACAAGGTCCCTATCATATGGGAGACAGGCCATAAACAGAAAGCAAATAAAGACGACAACGTCAGAAGATGCTATGCACTACAAAGATGAAATGGCAGTGTGGCTGCAAAGGGCTGTGAGAGGCACCTTTAGCCAGGATGGCCAGGGAAGTCTTGTTCAGGGGATGAATTCTGAACTGAGAAGGAGCCAGCTGTATGAATATGAAGGAAAATGTGCTCCAGGCAGCCAAGAAACAAGGGCACAGGCCCTGAAGTTAGACTGACAAACTATTTGAGGAGGAGAGGATGGCCTATATGGCTAGAGCCAAAAGGGCTGTCTGTCCAGCTAGAATGACAGTCCCACAAGACCCAAGACCCCTTGTGTTTTCTTTGCATCTGCATCCACTATGCTGGCTCACAGTTAACACTCATTTCATCTGTTGAATGAAAAAGTGGATATTTCAGTTCTGCCCCTCCTTCAATCCCATTCTCTCCATGAACTCTTCTCAGCCCCCTCCAGACCTCTAAGAACATTCCCTCCCCTAAACCAAAACCTCAGAACCTTCACCTGAGATCCTAGAATGGTCTGCTTGGGGCTAGGCCAACACTTGAAATGATGTAAAAATGGTGGCTAAGTGCCTGTATCCATGTTTTGGGGCTGCATGCATCAGAGTCCCAAAGAGTCTGAGACGTGACCCTCAAAAATGTTTATGAAATAATGATCCAAACCCCTTACTTTACAGATGCAGAAACAGAGGTCTGGAGAAGAGGGACCGCATATCCCTGGCTACCAGTCAGGCTGCCAACTGCTAGGCCACGATATCCACCTGATCTGGCAGTGAGGAGCCAGCATGGGCCTGTCATTGACATTTGCAGTCCCACAGCTTCATGTGAGGTGGTGTGCCTCTGGCCCCTTCTGTATGGCTGTCCTTCCTTTTATCTGTAACATACAGTAAGTTTCTCATGGCAGGGATGTCCTCCCTCCTTAGATGATATATTCAAGGGTGGGATGCACTTGTTGGGTTTTTTAAATGTTACTTTACCTGATTCTTTATTTCCATGTCTACACACTTCCAACTGAGGGAGTCCATGAGCACCAGCTGCACAGTAAGCTTCTTCCTCCCATGCCCAAAGGACCACGGAAGCCACCACGTGAGGCGTTAACTGCCTTGTGGTCAGACCTGTGGCTGGATATTCTTAGCAGCCTTTGGCCACCTGTCCTGAGAATTTCAACTCCCCTGTCACCAGGGCTTAGATCCCTCACCACCAGGGCAGAAAAGTTCTCTCTTTCCAAGCAGGCAACTCAGAGTACAAAGTGAAGCAGAGTGTGCTCATTTAAAAGGCCCACAGCCCAGCATCACACTTAGCCTGTTGCTGCTTACTGCTGCCCTGGGCCTGGCTGGCCAGCCAGGCTGTCTGGAAAACACGGTCTGGCTTAGCAGAACTGCTCTGCACAGCAAGAGCTTTTGGCCACAGCATGGCGGTTAGCATGTCTGATCTCTTTCCTAGGGCCCGAGGCAATTTTAGGGCCTGGGAGTCTGGGATATTTGCTAACCTTCCTTTATACAGGTTTCAAGATGTCCACTGTGGATCAAATAGTGACTTTAAAAAAATGGGTTACTGGGATGAGAAATCCTCACTTTGGCCCTTTCCTGAAATCAATACTTGGGTGAGTCCCCCTTCTGAATGAACCTATTTCTCCCACTCTCAAGGAGTATCATATTTGGCCTGCCGCTACACTATGTGTGCAGTGGTGGGGGGGGGGATGGGGATTGAGAGGATCTCAGGGACCCTCCACCAGCACATTGTGAGTGGGGATGGCTGTGTAGAGTCAGTAAGGGGGCTGCAGTCAATTAAGTATGTTTTAGGGAGGTTTCTGCATATTCTCCATCAGTTCATAATGGTGTTCAGAGATAGATGTAGTCAGACTGCCCTGCAGAGCTGCAGCTCTGGCAATGGGTTTTGGCTTTATTGGTCTATTCTGTTGGGTTGCCACCCCAGCCACATCCCTGAGCTGCACTGTGCATCCATCGGAGCTTCCAATAGTATGGCACTTGACCTCCCCAACTCCATATTGTTTCTTCTTATTTTCTCCCCAACTTTCTCATTTCTCTTGAGGTAGCTGTACCTATAGCTGTATCTCTCTTTCCTTCACTTCTCTGGCCCTGGAAGTGCAGGGCTGGGGCAGGGGACAGCAAGCTGGTGTGTGTGTGTGTGTGTGTGTGTGTGTTAGGGGGTTCGGGGGAACATAAATGCTTCCTCTCTCCCAGCACCACTACTCCACCAATCCACAGAAGATAAAAGTCAGGTTCAATGTCAAAACCCTGTGTCTTTAAGGGTGCCACGTGGTGAGGAAGGGCAGCTGTGGAATGGACTTGGAGTGGGGTGGGGGGGAATAAACACCAGAGAAGCTGTGCTAGGAGAATCCTGCTAAATCACCACTGAGTTCTTTGTGGGTTTGGGATTCAAGATCTCAGGGGAATTATTGAGCTAGGGGCTTAAGGGGACCATGAAAACTCTGAAATCAATTCTATTCTACAAATGCTTATTAAATGCTTATTATACATAGCATCCTATGTATAAATCAGGTGCTATGGGAATGAGTATGTGTGCTCCCAGGGGAGACTGACCAGGAAAAGACACTCCAGCATCTTAGGGGCAGTGCCATGTCAGACAGAAGATGGAGAGTACAGGGTCGGGGTGGAGGAGTAGGGGTGATAAGGCAGGTGGGGCCAGTCTGGCTTCTCTTGTTCTGAAAGGCTGCCCCACAATCCACTGAAGGCCAGCTGAGCGGGTGGGAAGATTGGTGGCAAAGGCAAGTAAGATCCCTGCAGCCTGCTGTGCACCCGGCGGTGATGCGTTAGGGGCAGCTGCCCTGGGGAAGGTGCATGTTTGCTGGAGAGAGTGGGTCTGGAGGGTTGAGGATAGATTGGAGTTTTTTCTTACTAACCCCACAATGGGCTGGTAATAAAATAGCAGAAATAGTAACACTGGCAGATGGCATATTTGAGCACTTACTATGGTTGGGCACTGTATAATCTTCCATGGTAGATTAAACATGGCCAAAACTTCCCTGCAGCTCCTCCCACTAAGGGGGTGTGTTATAGGCTGAACTGTGTCTCCTCAAATCCATATGTTGAAGCCCTAACCCCTAGGCTGAAGTCCTACCTCATAATGTAACTCATTTAGAGATAGGGTGTTTAAAGAAGTAATTAACTTAAAATGGGGTCATTAGGGTGGCCCCTAATCTAATACGTCTGGTGTCCTTGTAAGAGGAGGAAGTATAGACACAGAGACACACAAGAGGGAAGACCATGTGAAGACACAGGGAGAAAACAGCCATTTATAAGCCAAATGGCGAGGCCTCAGAAGAAACCAACTCTGCTGATACCTTGGTCTTAGACTTCCAGCCTTCAGAACTGTGAGGCAGTACATGTATGTTGTTTAACCACCCTGTCTGTGGTACTTTGTTATGGCAGCCTGAGCAAACTAATACAAAATGGAATCTGTGTCCCCTCCCCTAGAATCTGGGTTGGCCTGATAATTTGCTGTTACCAGCAGAATGTGGCAGAATCAACACTGCGTAACTTCTGAGGCAAAGCCTTAAGAAGCCTTGTATCTCCTTGCTTCATCCTCTCAGGCAGTGCTGGAAACTGCCACGTGAGGAAGCTAGTCTTGAGTACTAGAGAAGGTACGGTGGCAGGGAGAAGAGCTGAAGTTCACCCCAGTCAAGAGCTAGCACCAAATGCCAAACTGTGCACGATGCCATCTTGGGCCTCCTTGGAGCAGTCTTCTGGCTGGAGTGAGCCTAGCCAATCAACCCAACGGTGAGGAAGAAGAAACAAATGTTGTTCAAGCCAGTTTTAGGATGGTTTGTTACACAGCAAAAACAAAATGACACATCTCTTGAAACATCCTGTAGAAAGGTTCCCATATGAAAGTTTTAGAAGAAAATATGTTTTCGTGAATATTGGGCAAAGCCTTCCATTAAATAGGAACAACCTTTGTCTAGAACTACTTGTCCATCCAGCTACCTCTGGGTTGTCCCCTCACTGTGTCTGAGCCTGTATTTCCAATTCTAGGGCACAGCACAGGGTACCTCACAGGAAAGGGAAAGGGGGCAGGGAGCACTCTCCTTGAATTGTCAAGGGAGAAGACCTCCATTTCTTTATCCACCCTCTAACAACAAGTGGCCACCAGATGTTGATTAATCAAACACCTTTGATACACAGCTGTAGAATTATTGTGAAAATAGCCACCATTTAGTAAGCACCTACTCAGTATAAGGCATATATTTAATGCATGCCCTCAGTTAATTCTCATGTATGGTCAAAACATGCACTAGTTACAATTATTACCCTCTTTTGTAGATGAAGAAACTGGGACTCAGAAAGGTTAAGTAGCCCTCCTGATATCACACATCTGATGGGCCTGGACTCCCAAACTGATGGTCTTTCCTCTCCCCCAAGGTTTGACAATTAAGGGGGATGACATAAGGATAATGGAGATTTTTGCGCCAGAGAGGAGAAGTTTGAGGAGTTGGTCATATAAAGGTAGGGCCAGGCCTCAGTGGTGGGGCTGGGGCCAGGCCAGGTATGTAAGAAGGCAGAACCATGGGTGGAGTTGCCAGGAAATGCCTCAGGGAGAAAGTGAACCAGTCTAGAGGGAGGAGTTTGGAGGTCTCAGGGAGGTTCCTTTAGGGGTGAGGGCAGAAGCACTAACACTATCCAGATCTGGGGCCAAGAACCCCAGATGTATGGAACCCACCCCTGGGGGCAAACTGTCCCTCTTTCATCCTCCTTCTGGCTTCCTGGCTTCTCAATGACTCTGCCTGCCCAAGCAACACCCCAGGCACCTCTAGGCCTTCTTTCCCTCCTCCTGATGCAAATCCCTGACACATGAAGACCATCTGATTAAGGGGCTCACTGTTCTGGGCCCCTGCTGCGTGCTTATCAACACCCCTTCTTTTCAGCCTCATGGAGACACTCTGAGGTGGGTACCTTGTTACTGCTATTTTCCAGGTGGGGAAACTGAGGGACAAAGCTGTGAGAGGATGGGCAGCCTGCAGTATGGCCTTGCCTAGTTACTCTATGCAGGAGTCTTCTCTTGGCCTCCCCAGTGCTCCAAGACCTGCCCTGCTATGGATTCCTGAGGTGTTCACACATGTATATCACTCACTTGGGTATGTGGTATGTGTTCCTCAACTCGCACCATGTCTCACCATCAGCACAGTGTTGGGCACAGAGAAGGAGCCCAATAATATGAGCTCTGGCTAAACTATTGCATTACTATGTAGCTTGAAGCCTCACCCTGCCCTCCTCTGAACACAGTTGCCCAGCTTGAGGCTAGTGATGGGGGAGGTGAAGAAGCCCCAGAAGGAAAAGCAGGAGAACCAGAGAGAATAGTTTCCTCAGACTGCCAAACAGGCCATACTGCCTTTTTATAGTATAAGAATATGAGCAACAGGTGTAAATGGGCCCCTTCTTCAGAAGCAGCTCTCAACCACCCCTTCCCAAATAATAACAAATTGTAGTAGACACACAATGGCTCCTCCCTATTCTGTCCTGCCTTCCAGCATAGCTACTATGCAAATCCTACCAACTCTGGCACCAACTGGAACACAGCCTCATGTTTAAGGCAGCCTATCCCCCACCTTCCCTCTGGAGCCCTGGAGCTGGCCCAAATGCCCCCCCCCTTGACCTTTCCTCAACTCCCTGAGTCTCTCTAGACCTGGGGTAAAGAAAACGAGGTCAGATAAGAGACCCACTCCTGAATGTGAAGCTGAAGAACCATGTCCACAAAAGCTACTTTCCAACTGCCTTCTTTCAAGTGGCCAGTTTGCCATCCCAACACAGCGGGGCCCCCTGAGGGTCCCCACACCAGGGTGTCTTGTCCTTAAGACATTGTGTCCTCAGCTTCCAGTTGAAACCAGGCACATGGCAAGGCTGATATGGGGTGGTAAAAAATCATGGGAACCAACTCTTTGTGTACCTAACAACTCCCACTGGGAAATGAGAAGGTGCCCCACTGCTACCCTGCACAAACTATCCAAAGAGACTAGAAATGACTAGAAACTGAGAAAGACTGTCCTTTCACTCTATCCCTATAGCCTAGTAGACATAAAAAACTGCAACTGGAAGCCTGGCACCTGGCACTGACTTTGCCCTGGAGCTCCCAGGCCTCAAACTAGGAGGCGAATTCATGTTTGTCCAGCACATCAAAAAGAACATCTCACTTAATCCTCAACCCCATGAGATACTATGGAGAATTTAAACATGTTCGAAGGTTAAATGACACTCTTCTCACCAAGAGGTAGGGTTGATACACCCACTCCCAGAATCTGGGTGGTCTCGTGACTGCTTTGAACACAACAGAAGTGAACTTGTGAGATTTCTAAGGCTAAATCAGAAAAAGGCCATGCAGCTTCCTCCTGTTCTCTTGGGGCACCTATTCTGGGAGAAGTTAGAAAGAAGTCAACTGCCATGCTGGGGAGTCATGGGTAGATGCCCCGGTTGGCAGCCCAGCCAAGCTCCCAGGCAATGGCCAGCATGAACTAGTAGCCACGCAAGTGTGCTATCTTAGATATCCTTCAGATGGCTATAGCCTTTGTTGACATTTAACTGCAGCTCAAGGAGAGAACCACCCAGCTGAGCCCTTTTCAGTATTCCTGACCCACGAATTATAAACAAAATGAAGCAGTTGTTTAAGTGGCAGAGTAATTTGTTGGTAGATTATCAACAAATCTAGAGTAATTTGTTGCACCTGAAACAGATCCATGGTGTAGTTTACACATCACAGAAGAGGAAACTGAGTGAGATTCAGAGGGGTTGAGTAACTTGCCCATAATCACACACCTCATAAGTGGAAGAGCTGAGACTCAAACACAGCCTCTCTAAATCCAAAACATTATATCACAGCCCCTTCTCACCGTACCCCTTGACATTTTCTCACTTCCTAGAAGAGAACATTCTTTTCAGACTTAACTAGTTTCCAAACCTGGCTGTGCGTCAGAGTCAGCTGGGTGAATGTTAAAGATAGAGATTGCCAGGCCCCACCCCAGGCCTACTGAGTCAGACTTTTCAGGCATAGGGCCAGGACTCTGCATTCTACACCGACACCCCATGTGATACTGAGACAGTCAGTGAGGGAACCAGCCAGAAGACCCTGCTGCTCAGCCATGTTATTGTAGACAATTAGAAGAGACCAGAAAGCTTTTCTTCAAAATAAACCCAATGTCAGGAAACCACTCATGATATGTGTTCATCTGATTAAATTTAGGCTTTTTTAACCTTAACATCTGAGACGTCTTTTCCAGCTCCACGCAATTAAGAGACAGAACCTAATAGTAGTGTATCCAATCAATAAGTATATCGTGGGCAATGCTGAGAGAAAGATGTATGTGTTTACACCTTGAGAGGCTCTGAGATACCTGCCCTCTAAGAACTTACAACTGAACCGAGGAGATATTATTCATTTCAGAGCAACCGAATGATAATTTTTGTGGCTATGACATTAAGCACAAAAACACCTGGGAGAATTAGACTTAAATCAGTAGTTTGGGAGGGGTTCCATGAAGGAGGTATGTCTGGAGATGGGCATCAGGGTAAGCAAGGAGGTTGTTCCAGGTGGGGACCTAATAGCTGAAGCTCCCTTGGAGGGCAGAGCAGGCAGGAGGGTGTATGTGGGGAGAGGCAGCAGGAAGCCTTGGGCTGTCCGGTGTGTGTGTTTACAGATTGTGGAAACCAAAGCAGGACCAGATGGGGAGGAGAGGAGGGGAGGCCTTGAAGCTTGATGCAAAATTTCATCTTCTGACTTTCCAAAAGCTACTGTCATTAAAGATCAAGAGCCAAATTTCAGATTTTCCTGAAAATGAAAACAAAACCACAAGCTTTTATTTCTTAGGGCATCAGCTAGCATTTCCCCCAGGAGACAGTTGGGAGAATTTTCAAGGAAGGAAAATACTTTGTTTCTGCTCTTTAAGAGCTTGAAATCTAATAGGGTACACCAGAATGCCTAAAAGGAAAAAAAGAAAATTCCAAGTGCTGACAAGGAGCACTTTCATACTCACCTGTGGCAATATAAATTGGTACCACCACTTTGGAAAACTTTGGCACTATCTATTAAAGCTGAACACAGGCCCAACCTATGGCTCAGCAATTCAACTTGTGGCTATACATACACCAAGCAGGAATGTGTCCATCTCTGCACCAGAAGGCATGTACACAAGTGTTCATAGAAGCAAGATTAGCAATCACCCAAAGCAAAACAGCCCAAGTGCCCATCAACATTAGAATAGTAGAGAAATAAAATGTAGTATATTCACACAGTGGGATACTACGCAGCAGAGAATGAATGAGCCACATGGCACACAATGTTGATGGATCTCATAAGCATAATATGGAATAAAAAAAACCAGACACACAAAGAGTTCATATTGTAGATTCTGTTTCTATAAAGTACCAAATCAGGGAACTCTAATCAATGTTATTAGAAGTTAGGATAGCAGTTATCTGTGGGGCGTAGTACCAGGAAGGGGGTGTAAGTTGACTTTCCAGGGTGCTGGTGATGTTTTGTTTCCTGATCTGGATACTGGTTATATGGGTATGTTCATCAAGCTCTACACTTATGATGTGTGCACTTTTCTGTACAGCTATTTTGCTTCAATAAAAAGTAAATCATCATCATCATTGTCATCTCCATCTAATGAGAAATGAAGGCTGAAAGCACAGAAGGGCCTCTGGGAGAGAGTTGTGAAGAGATTTACACTGAAAGTGACAAAGAAACAAAGCTCAGGGAGGTTCATATATGGATAAGTTCAAGATGGACCCAGTGAAATCAAGCCATATCGCCAGTGAAGTCAGAGACCAAGTTGCAGTTTCAGGAATACCCGATGCACTCCATAATGGTGGCTGGTATAAGAGGTGATTACATCCAACTGGTCACCCTTCCAGTCCTAATCTTGGATTAGTTACAGAAGACAAATCACCTTGAACACCTTTCGTAGACAGGAGTCAGAATTCTCCCAAATAAGAAATGGTCTGAATCCCCATGAGGCCCTACCATTTAACATTTGCTCCAGCACTCCATTCTCTTTGCTTACAAGATGTAAATCCTGATGCACCCACCTTGAATTTGTATATGGTGGAGTCCTTTTATTGGAATGACTCTGGGAAAATGTGATTAGATTCCATTAGCCATTGGAATCCATTGAAAAGCGAGCTTTCCTTCCTAAAGGGAAAGGCCAGATTCCAGTACTTGGCTAACTGTGCAGCCCTGGAGGAATTCGTAGAAGGGAGGCCTTATTTTAAATATCATCACTTTCTGAAGAGACACTTATGGATTCTGCCCATGCTATTCAAGGAAGGCATGAGAAAGGCAGAGCAGGACTAGGGGGAAAGGAGCTACAAGAAAGAACTGTCATCTTTGACCTACACCCTTATACAATGCATGATGGTATGTCCTAGACAGCCAGTAAGACTAGCTATAGTCTACTTGATAGTAGAGTGAGGCCCAGTGGTGACACCTCCTGGGTTCTATTCCAGATTTGTGTCACTCCAAGACCTGCTCAGAAGCCAGCAAGGACACTTGCTGAGTCTGGGGTCTCCTCTGGTCTTTCCCACCTGCACCATCTCTGCACAAGAAGCCCAGGCAGGAAGAAAGCTCTCCATCGTGGCCTCTCTCAGCGTCTCTCTCAGATGGCCTGTGGTCCATCTTCCCAGGTTCCCTGAGGTTGGTGGCCATGACTCAGAAGCCTCTAGTGCCATAATAAACCACCTCAAGGACGCTAATGTGTAATTATTGCATGGATTTATTTAAATTTAATCTAAAACAGAAGATTCCAGTGAAGGCAGTTATATCATTTGATATATGTATTTGTATATATAAATGTCATAGCTAGAGATACATAGTTTTGGTTTGAACCATCTGTTTCAGATTGCATTACTGTTCCCAATTCTTCAACGTGCCCTGTATCTATGCCCTTTGCCATTCATCCTGCTAAAGGTGGAGTGTACCTCCCCATCCTATCCCATCGATGTCAGGCCACAGGATGTCTTTTGGCTAATGGAATGCAAGTAGAAGTAACAGTGTGAGAGTTCTAAATCTAGAACTTAAAAGTCATTGTATTTCCACTCTACTCTCTTGCATATTTGCCATCACCATGAGAATAACATGTCCCAGGTAGTCCATTTATCCATGGAGAATAAGAGACACATGGAGCAGATTGGACCCAACCCACACTTAGAGTCAAGCCTGGTTGAGCACAGACTAGATCAGTAGTATCACAGTATCACAGGTGATACACAGAAACGTATGTGAGAAATAAATGCATAATGATATAAGCTACTTAGTTTTGGGGTGGTTTGTTATACAGCATTATTGTGGCAAGCACTGACTGATAACCACCTAAGCACTTTATTCTTTCAACCCAAGACATAATGCACTATCTACCACCTAAAAGAATATTCCATTTCTCTCTATCCCTTTACCCTTATTCATTCTTCATAGCATTTATCACAATCTGAAATAGTACATGTTTTTTTCTACTCATGTATTTATTCTCTTTCTCTCTCCAGTAAAATGAAGTGTTATGATGGCCAAGATACTGTTTTGTTCTCTGCTGTAAAGGCTCAAAGCCTTGGTAGGTGCAGGTATTGGGTATTAAATACTTATGTGTGGAATGGATGTATGTAGTCCTTTTCGTCTTTAGTTAATATGCCTCTTATCGAATTTACATTCCTGCGTGTAGCTCAATGACTTGGCAAAAGGCAAAGTTGGGGAAGAAGAAAACATTTTGTGGAGAAAAATCTGCAAACGGGAGACCTCTGCATGTTGTCCCTGAAGAGGGATGAGTTCCACCTCAAGAAGCCACACCCACTGGCCCACCCTGAGGGGCTGGCCTATTGGCAACCCACTGACTCTTAAGAAGTGCTGAGTTAAGAGACTACAGGGGCCATTATGGCTCTAGAACTAGCAACCTAAATGGGGAGAGGGCATCTAAGAGGCAACAGTGTTGCCTGGGCAGGGTGCAAGGGTGTGCCCAGGTCTGGGGGGCGATGCTGGCCTGAGTGGTGGGCTGGGGAGGGCAAGCTGCCAGCTCTGGCTGGCCCACAGCCAGGAAGTCTGACTGAACGTGGGCCAGCCCTGTTGGCCCACAGACTCTGTAAGCTGAACTGCTCTGGAGCTCCTTGGCCTCTTTGTTTTCACTTCCCCACAGCTCTCCCTTAGTGTTTAGGAATGTGCTTTGAAGGTTCCAGCATGTTTCGCCTCTGCTTAGGGAAACCAAGAGCAGAGGCTGGGCTGAGGCCAGATGGCTGCAGGGAGGGCACCTGTGATCACACTACGAGTGCCCCAAGGGGCAGGTGAAATCCAAGGGGTACAGACTAGGGGGCACTGAAGCCAACCCTAATTCTCTGCTGGGAGACTCTGTTTCCAGTGTTAAACCTTGGAGAGTCTCGGGTTTGTTTTGTTGAGGGAGGCAGTAGTCCCTTACCAGCTTCCCAGAGAGCATGCATTTGTCCAGGAGCTTTGGGAATAAGCTACACTCGTCTATTTGTCCAGGGCAAAAGAGAGGACTATAATGCGTGCTTCAACTAGTCAAGTTGCCTCCTCCATTTGCATTAGACTTATTTTTTTGGCTGGCCTTGGGAAATAGTCAGGCCCACCAAGGAAGGTGGCGAGAAGGACCCTGGCCCAGATGGCCTCTCTTGCATCTCCACCCCTGGGAGAATAGTCTCATTTCCAGGCTACCCTCCTATAAACTTCACGATAGGCTGCATTTAAAAGCAGAACCTTGCAAGTGGCTGGCTTCCTTCTTCCCTTTTCCAGGCCTCTCGTCCACTGTCCTTCATGGTCTTTGTTATCAGGCACAGAAGGACCAAGTCTCTCCTGCTCAGTCCTTTGAGGGCTCATAGCACTGTGGCCTCATATGTCCAGTATAGGGCTTTACACATAGCAAGTGCTTAATAAATGCGCAATGACTAAAATATCAGACCTCTTCAGTGACCAAGAACACCTTGGATCTTTCTCTAACCAGAAGTCGCTTTCCTCTGATTCATCTCTGATTCATTACTCAAAGCAGGCAGCTTTGGGTTTTGGTCTTATTTTTGCCACCGACATGTCACCTTGAGCTAGTGTCCTCACCCTCTGAACCGATTTCCTCAGCTGGGTTAAATGGGGGCTTGATTAATGTCCTGGAAGTCATTCTATGAGATCTCCACACACTCCTGTTTGTGGGCTGTCACTTTATCCTCAGGTCCAGTCATTTCAATCCTGCCCAGGCCCAGGTCTTAGTGGGGTCCCTGGCCTCCAGCGGAAGATTATCTCCCTGTTTTCCACAGTCTGTTTAGCTTCATAACACACACCTGGTCCTTGGGCTTCTGATGCATCTGCTCCTTTTTGTCCTCACAGCCATTTATACAGCTCTAACTCCTGTGTGTGATGGGGCCATGGCACATAAGCAATAATGCCAACACCACAAGGGCACCAGAGTCATTTTTCTGCAGCTAGCATTGTCTATTTGGAGCTCTGGTAGACCTCCCTCCTGCCTGGTGGTGACACGGGCCCTATTTAGTTAACTGTGAACTATGGATTATTTTTTCCTTCTTAATTTTCATTTCTCCTTGATTTCAGCAAGGGACTTAACATGTACTCCAGGTTCGGCTGAGGGTAAACAGAAAATACCATCAGAGGGATATCTCTTCCTTCTCTCAGAAGTCACTCTCTCTGTCCAGGTAATGACTGCCTTTTCCTCCCAGCTGCCTCTCAGCCTCCATATATTTAGTGCACATTGCCCTGTATAGAGTTTAATTAGGCACCAATGCACCCAGGAGCAAGAAGCAAGGACCCCTCTCGGGTTCAGCAAATGGGGCCCAACCCTGGTGCAGAAGCCTGCAGCCAGCCTCCCCTGGCTGGTAAGTGATAGGCTGCCAGCAGGTAGAGGAGGTTGTCCATTCTCCGCTAATGATCGCTTTAGGCTCTCAGTGATAGAAAATCCAGGCGGGCTGGCAAGCTGCAGGGCGCAGCCAGGGACAATTGTATGGACCAGTTTAACATGGGGGGGGGCTGGCAGAAGGAATACTGTGTGTGTGTGTGTGTGTGTGTGTGTGTGTTTCCTGGTCTATTTTCTCTCCCCTCCCCACTGCCTTTCCCTCATTCTTGCTCTCGCTTTCGGTTTTCTCTTCTGTTTCTAGCCCACGCGAGTTGAAATTAGAAAGGTCTTTGCATTCATTTATTTGTTTTAATAAAGACAGCATTTTTAAGCAGCATATTTGCAGCAATTGAGTGTTAAACTAAACACCAAGCCAACTAAATGTGTTAGGGGAAAATGAAAAGTCAGTTTACAAGAAACATATAATTAACACGTTCTTTGACTTTCTCTAAGCCTTTGTCTGGCTGAGGACAAGACAGAGCAACCATAATCAAGTTTAATAAAATGAAAGACAGTATTGAGGCAAATGAGGAACAAAAAAGTTTGGAATGGGAAACAATCCTCAAGAGGAGATTCTGGAGTTACAATATATTAAAAATGAATTTCTTGTTGCCTTATTTTTAGCCAATAGCCATTTTCTCCTTTCAACTACAAAGGCTCCAAAAGGCTCTAGTTTGTTCTGTACCTATTAACAAGGACTGAAGCTGAGACCTGGATGGGGAGGGGAAGGGTGATACAAGGACCAGGCAGGAGATGCATGGGAGTTTCCAGAGACTGATCTACCCAGGCTAATGGAAATTACTATTGAATAATACCAGATTCTTCATGTAGCCTGACTTCCAATAAATTGTTCCCCTCCTCGCCCCTTGGAGAAAGTGAAATAAGACATTAGACTTTCAATAATCTCATATGGTGATGATCAATCGAAACCCAGAGGAGAAAGCCAATTTATAGAAATTGTATCTGCTTCACTGGGCGGCTGGAACCAGGGAGCTGAAAAGAACACGGTGTTTGCCTTTGATGTGTGAAGTTGCCTAAAAATGACAAATGCCAAAAAACATTGCCTGTACACATGGGGCCTTTTCAAAGGGAGAGGATGCTCCCAAAAGGCTTATGTCAAGCAGAGCACAGTAGGGACCTGCCTGCCAAAAGGAGCATGCATATGTTTAGGCCACATCAAAACTATTTATTTTTATTATCTTTCAGCTATTTTAAGTTGCTGATTCCATCTTTCTTGTTTATCACCAATGAAGTTTATTTACTGAATTAACTTTTAATGGATCCTCTACTTTGTTCTTTAATGCTGGCTTCTATGACTTGGTCTTTTTAGCCAGGACTCCTCTTCTTGCCTTTGTGACCAGCTCTCACACACTGCCGCCCCCATCTCAATCCTGGAGGCGAAGGGCTCCCTCTCTGTTAACTCCTTGCCTGCCGGTGTCTTTTCTCTGTAGCTACTAATCACCTCTTTTTGATCATTGCCAAGTTCTCAGGTTGAAGGAAGGAGAAAGGAACTCTTGACCATTCTGACCGGCTTTCCACATGAGCCTGAAAATGTCGACAAATTTGAAACATCTGCCGGGCTGCTTTGGTCTGATTGCTAAAATATGCCGACCTCAAGCCCCCTCCCCCCGCCCCTTTTAATCTGTTTCATATTCACAAATTAAGCATTTAGTCTGGGTAATAAATCAGGGCGGTTTACGAGACTCACTTGAGACAAACAAGCGAGTAGGGCGCAGCACAAGCCCCTGGAAGCCGAGTGCGCGGAGCTGCCAGGAGTCGGGAGCTCCACGCGCTCGAATGCGGACAGCAGCCCTGGCGCGCCCTGACACGCCGCCAGCACCCACATTTTGGCTTGTCCCTGAGCGGGCGGGGCGGAGAGGTGCAGGGGAGCAGCCCAAGCCAGGACCCACACCCCCTCCAACCTTCCACGCGAACCCATGGCGCCCGGCCAGCCCCAGCTCTGGGTAGCTCGGCGCCCCCGCCCCGCCGGGGAGGGGCCATTGGCAAAGGCGACAGCCTCACCCGGCACACACCCTGTGGTGGGCCCATTAAGCCTCTCCCAGCCAAGAAGGCTGGATCCTCCTCCCCCACCTCTTCTGTCTGGCTGTGCTCGGCCTTAAAGATCCCAGGCCCACACTGGCCCGAGAAGCAAACGATCCCTCCCCACATCCAAGTGTGACCTCCACTAAGCCCGGGCACTAGACACACCCCACCCCATCTATCCACGTTGCCTACTCCCAGGTTTCGGTCCCAGCAGCCACAAATCTACTTTCAGATTCAGAAGGGGAGGGCGAGGAGGAGGGCTCTCCTTCACAGTGGATCGAGGCTTCAGAAGGCGAGGGGAGGAGAGACAAGGCACAAACAGGGCCCAGGCCCCCACTGCAGAAACCCTGGCTCAGGCTTCAACGACCACCCAAACTCAGGGGGCTTCAACCTGTGAGCCTTCCGCCCTTCTCTGTGCAAGAAGCGGACCTGGACTGGGGGTCTCGGGCCAGTCCCAGCCTAGGACCTTGGGAGAACCCGAAGGGGAGAGTGGCTCCAGGTCACTTCATCCGGGCCTCAGTCGCCCTGCCACGCTCAAGTTCCCTATTGACTGGCGCTCTCAATGCTACAGTGGGACCCGGAGGCAGAGGCGGAGGGCGGGAAATGGAGAAGACAGAGCGTGCAGCCCACCAAGGACCCGGGAGGGGGGACACAAGAGCAATTCCCCCACCTCGCAACACAGTGCACTCATCACCCTTCCTCGCTTCTCTTTGCACACATTTCGACTGCGAAAGCCATTACCGCCGGCGCGCGAGAGACTTTTTAAATATTTACAGCCCGCTCTCCGCACGGTAGCCTGATCCATCTTGTGGGCGCGGAGGCGGGGCGCAGGGCTCTGCTCCCGGGGAGGTAACGAGCCCAGGCGGGGGCCGCCAGCCGCTTTCCCCCGCCAACCCTGGAGCTCGCCACCTTGTCCCCTCCGGGTGGGGAGGGGGCGGGAGATTTCACGCAGCGCGCCCGGGGCGCTGCCCCTGCCAAAGCAGGCGGGGGTAGGTGGGGCGGGCAGCGTCCAGGAGGAGGGAAGGCCGGGAGGCTGATTTAAAGGTTCTCACCGGGAAGCGAGCGAGGCACAGACCTGAGAGCCGCCGCGCGGTGAAATCCGAGGAGCTCTCTTGGCGAGGAGGGGCTGTCAGAGGCCATTTATCTCTCGCCAGAGTGGAGGCTCGGCTCCCACACCGCCCGCGAGTAACAATGGCAGCGATCAGCAGCTCTGCACGCGCTCCAGTGCATGAATGGATTGCGGAAGATGCCTGCGTTCTTCTCGGCTCCGGCGGCTCTCCCAGCGCCCCCTCCCCGCCCGCCGCCCCCGCCCCCGCCCCCTGGCCGCCTCCGGCCGGAGCGCGCGCCGTACGCCTTGGGATTTGCGAGTTCAGCCCCACTGCGCGGTCACTCTCACCCTGACCCCCGCCGCCGTTCCCAGGGCCTTGGCACCTTGCCATCTTGCCACCGAGTGTCATTAGGGGTTGAAACTTGATACTAGCCTTCCCGACGCAGACACCCCAGCCAGACCCCTCCCTCCTGCGCTCCCCTTGCAAGTTTACTTTCAAGGAGTTAAGACAGGGTTTACGCCTGAACAGCCAGCCTTGTGCGGGCCCAGGCAGAGAGGGCAGGCTAGGAAAGATGTCTTCACTTGCCCTGAGACCTGGGGTGTTTGCAGGCCTCCAGATAGCCCCTAGCCCGAAGGCCCGAGGCCGGCGCCTTCTGCTCCCCCTTTGCAGCTCATCCACCGAGAGTCCCTGCAATTGGCAAATGCACACGCACTCCGGACACCCCCACCTGGACCGCGTGTCTGGCCAACTTTCGGGGCAGCGGCAAAACCGTGTACTCAAATTCTCGGTGGCTTACAGTCAAGAATTCAGTTAACACTATGGACGGCATGAGATCAGCCACAGAAGTCTTCCCCCCTCAACTCTGCAAAGTAGGTCTCATAAAAGCCCCCCTCCAGTTGCTGCCTAAGACTGTGAGCAATGAGAAATGCAGCGAGGGATGCTCCGAGCCCTCCTGGGTTTGCTTTGATGGAGCTAAACCAGACCCTGAAGGACATTTCAGCTCCAGAGGTAGCGGATCCCCCGATGTGTCAGCCTGTGGTGGGGGTAGCCAGGGGTAGGCACTTGTAGCAATCCTAAGGCAGAGCCAAGTCGCTTGCGAGAAAAGGCCGAGCAGAGCTGGGGTGGAGGGAAGGCGGCCAAACGTGCGCTGAGTGGGCCAGCGTACAAGTCGCGACGCTCTCAGAGAGGCAGAGCATGCGACTTGTCCACCCAGAAGACTGGCGAGGGTAGGCTCCCAAGAAGCTGGCAGTGAGACAAAGCGGGAGACGGAGAGGCTTTGCTGCAGACCCGGAAAGGCAGGCAGCAGCGGACGCCTGGGCCCTGACTCAGAGGCATGTGCAGATAGGTCCTGCCTGGCATACCCTCGTTTGTGCGCCCAAGGACAACGATGCGCACTCCCAGGGGGCCTACTGTCAGAGCTGGTCTGTATTGGTCCTGGGCCAGCTTGGTGAGTAAGCTTGGGTCTTCCCAGCAGATGGCAGGGTCCCCTGGGTGATCTTAACTGATAGGGTCCCCTGTGGTCTCTGCCCCTCCCTGAGCCCTGGACAAAGGTTGAGAGTTATAGGAGCAAGGCCCTCTGAGAGCTCATGTCTCTGACCTGGGGGCCTCAGTGCAACTGTTTATCTGACTTGGAGTCGCTGGAGGGCCGTTACCCACCACAGAATTAACATTTGGTCTTCCAGATCACAAGACCCTGACAGCACAACCAGGCCCTGACTTTCCAACAATCGGGAATCAAGGCTGAACTTCCTGCAAGGAGAAACAGTGTAATGTGAAAAGAGGCCTCAGGTTCTTCGCCGCTCCCTCCCACTGCCAGAACACTGGGCCCAGCATCCTCCCCCTTTACTGGGCCAGCAGCGCCCTCCATACACTGCTCCCTGCTGGCTCCTCAACCCTGGGCAGCCACCATAGAGCGTAGAGCATAGAGCGTGTCTCCCTTCCCTTGAATGAAGCTGAGCGCTTTCCTGCGGCTCTTGGCTTTGTGCATAGTCACTGCACCCAACCCCACTACACAGTTGTTCTAGCCCTCTGCTGTCTCCCTGATGGGCATCCTCCAACCTAGCCTGGGAGACTAAGTGGAGGTGGCAAAGGGAGAGGAGGAGATGGCCCATAACGAAGGAGAGGGCTCATGGCTGAGAAAGAGGCTAACCAGAGACACAGCTTGCCAGAGAGGGGTAGTATAAAGGAAAAGCCAACACTAATCCCTCAGTCTGCCTACGTGGGGCCTGACAGTTTACAAAAGCCTTTTCCTTGAATATTATCTCATTTGCACCAGCCTCACCACTGGGTTGTGAGGGAGGTAGGGCAGATAGCATTACTCCCAGTCGAGAGGAGAGAAATGGGGTCCAGAAAGGTTAAGAGAGATCTGTACCAAGGTGGCAAAACTAAGAGTGGTGGAGGAGGCCGGAGGCCCAGGGTTTCCTGTGCCCAAGTTCACTTTCCTGTTCAATAGCTCCGTGTGTGTGTGTGTGTGTGTGTGTGTGTGTGTATGAGAGAGAGAGAGAGAGAGAGAGAGAGAGAGAGAGAAAGAGAGAGAGAGAGATTGAGAGATAGAGAGATTGAGAGAGAAAGAGAGAGAGAGTGTGTGTGTGTGTCTGCACTGAGATGTGTGGAGGGGAAGGGGCTGGCTGGACAGGACTAACAGTCCAGTTAGGGAAGTCCAGGAAGGAAGGACACAGTCCCACACCTCTTCCTCTACCCAGATCTCACACAGCAGCCCCTGCTCTTTCCATAGCAGCCTGAGAGCACTGTGCTGCCTGTTCAGGGGTGAGTTGTCAGCGCCCAGCTGTGCCTTCTGCAGTGGCTATTCCAGAGGTCTTATGTCTTTGGGAGGCCCTGCTCTGCTTGTCTGCTCAGCTCTCCTCTCTGCCTGTCATCCCCGCCCCCAGCCTCGGCTGCAGGATGCCTTGCGTCCAACTGTGGTTTCCGGGCAATAAAACAACTATTAAAGTCTCAGGCACTGCTGGTGATTTGCATCACATCCTCTCGTGCATGGATTCAATATTTAATACACAATATTGAATACGGATATTAAAAATCAATAGCTGAGGACCCCCGGGGATGTGCCACAGTGTGATCCTGCTTCGGGAACACAACCAGCTCCTCTAAAAAGACAGGGAGGGCAAGTTCAGCCAAGCTGAGCCCACCACCAGGGGAAGCGAGGAGTGGTGGATGCCATATCAGGATGCCTCCTGATATGTTTAACTGCACCATTCCTAAGCCCAGCTAAAGGAAGGTGAAAGGAGTGATATGCTCCCGGGCTTTTCTAGTTAGAGGATGGGACAGGATTTGTTTCCAAACAAGCTACCAGGTGGATGGAGCTCCTTTTTGTTGTTGCACTTTGCACTTTGGTTTGGTTCAAGTCTGAGTCCTGCAGGTGAGCACTCAACTCTCCCCATCATGATGGCTCCTTCCCTCAGCCTCAAGACATCCATCACTATAGACCTCATGGGGAGCTCTTGGCATAAGCTTTGGGGGGAGCTGGAACAGGAATTCCAATGGCTCAGAATATTGTTTGCATAGTAAAAGAAATGTGAATGTCTGACATCAGGCTCTGAGTTGCAGGATCTTCCGAGGCAACACCAACATTCAAGACAGAAACCTTAATGCCATGTGACCTGCCCAAGGGCCTGGTGATGGGTGGGTGCTGACAGAGGGAAGGGGGGACAACAACTACAAGAAGGAGGCTGGGACATCAAAACACTACTGCTCCAGAATGAAAATCCAGATTGTCTGTTAGGGGTAGAGGAAGATCCCTGGATGCAAATATCTTTTCAGGCCTGAAGAGGAACACAAATTACTCTCTTCTTTATCCAAATATATAAATATACATTCCCCTACACAGAAACAAGGTTCTCACGGATTGATAGGGTAGGGGTGAGGAGAACAAAGATCTTTGAGAAGATTCCTTTTTTTCCACTACAGAAAGAGAAGAGAAACTAACAGTGGGAGACACACTTAGGTTATCTGACTGGAAGGGCCTGGAGGCTTTTAGATGCTGAAGAACCAGGTGAACTTGACCTATGGAAGTGCCACTCTAGAAAGCAAGTTAGAATATTAATTTTACTGCTTCCCTTTTTACACAGCTTAACTCAGTATGGATTGAGTTGGAAATCTTGCTCTAGTTATAAATGTATTGTGAGGACACCTCCGGAAAATCCCCAAGTGGCAATTTGGATAAAAGAAGAGAAGGAAAGAAGTGTTGGAAAATGACAGTTAATGAGTTAGTGGCCTTGCCTCTTGGTTACCTAACAGTTATCAGAGAACCGTCAAAGTGAGGGAACAGGTGCCCTTCTCAGAACCTTCACAGAAAAAAATTGACACTCTCTGGCTGCTACACATCACTTTGGTAGTGATTTGCAGCCCCAGCCCTCAGGGGGTTTGCCTGTGTGTATTTATTCACTTCTGGGCTGAGGGTGCAGCCACTTTTACAACATCGGGCCCTGGGCCTGTGAAACCCACTAGCAAAAGTTCTCCTCAGAGGAAAAGACACTCTAAGGCAGATGTTGGATACAGAGCAACTGCTCCAGCAGCATCGGTAACATCTTGAATCCTTCAGCACTACCAAACTGCCTCACTTCTCCTTACCCTTGCCATCCCGCCAGGCTCTGGGCCTCCTACACACCCATGCAGACCTGACATTTTGCACCTAGCCAGGACATGTGACTAGAGTATGAGATGGCTGACCAAGGGAGAAAGGAGACTCAGCTGGGGGAATCTACGGCCCAGGAGGGCCTGCTGGCACAAGCTTAGAGCTGACGCAGCTTGGGGGAGGTACACGTCTAGAATCCACTGGATCCACCTGGTATTTCAAATCTAGAGTCAAAGTGATCTTGTCCCATTTGGGTGGGCTAGTCCCAAGGAGAAGGAGAGTGTTGCTACATGAAAGACCTACATATCAAGTCCCAGTGCCGATAGGGACTAGGGGCAGAGCAGGAGAGAGGAGGTATCTTCTGGCTTCCCATCACCTCGCCTTTCAATAACGTTTTCCTGGAAGAAACTGAGGTTCCTAGTGGAGTTGTTTGGGAAGCCTCTCGGGGACTGTACTGTCACTACCTCCGGGTGCAAGACAGCAAAGATGATGGCTTTCTGCCGGGAGGATCCCCGGATAGTATTAACCAAAACAACAAGCCTCAGATTCTGGCGTGAAACTTCACAGTTCCAATTAGGCGCTACCTTCCGTCCCATGCTTCCCTCCCCTCGCCAAAAAAAACACCCCCGAAGTGCTGGAGTGAACACCGAACCTGAGGCCAGGGTCAGCGGAGGGACGGTCCCCACCACCAACAAGTTGCTGGCCGAGATAACAGCTGTGGGAGGGGGAGGGGAGCCGCAGGCAGCCACGACTGAACGGTTGCGATCTAGAAAATTCAACAAGAGGCCGCCGCGTTGGCGGCGGCGGCGGCGGCTCCAATTAGCTTAGCCAACTGGGAAGGCAGTGAGCGAGGCGGCGCCCCTCCCCCGATCGTGCCCGGGGCGAGCAGGCGGGAGGGGCTCAAGGCCTCGGAGCTGCCCGGGCGGCCTTCACCCAGCCCCTCCCGCGGGCTCTCGGAGCGCGCCTGGTGTTTACACACTGTCCTTCCGACACGGGATCAAGTTTCAGGCCACGCTGGAGGCGCCGGGGCCGGCCACAGGCCCCGGAGAGGGGAAGAGCTGGAGCGGGATCTAAGGCGGCGCTGCGCGGACAAGAGGGCCGGCGCGCGTGGACACAGCTAGTGCACGGGACTCCAGGGGTGGGGCGAGGGGAAGCCCATCCAACAGGGTACGCAGGGGCAGGTGGGATTGCGGGGCTCAATCCCAAGGGCGAAGCATATCCAAGTCACAAGTCACAAGAGTGGAGCGATCTGCTCACTCGGACTGAAGAATTTACCCCTGGGAGGGGAAGGACGGCTCTGAGGGGCCCTTGTGAACTCCGCCCCCATTCCCCCCACTGCCTTTGATATACTACCCGATCCTGGCCATTGTTGGGGAAGGGGTGCGTTCTGTGGGCTAGAGGAGGAACGCACGATTGGAGACCTCGAGTTAGGCTGTGCATCCCGGCCGCAGGGCTGCAGAGGCCTCGGGGCGAAGGCTTCTCCACTGCGCACCTCCTCCAAGCTGGCAGCGCGCGAATGCCCCACGCCGTCAGGCGGCGGCGGGTGAGCTCCCAGCAGCTCTGGCACACTGTAAACAGCTGCGTGCGTGCCCTCCCCGCCCGGGCTGGGAACCTCACCCAAACACCATGTCGCCTTCTCTACGGCTCTTGGCTGAGGCAGGAGAAGAGGGAGTGGTGATGGTGGTGGTGGCGGGGGGCGAGACCTTTGTAGCTAAGTTTTGGGAAAGAGCCCTCACCCCACCCCCAGGCCACCAGGGCCCGGGAGCGAGCGTTCTGAACCTGTAGGGGTGCGGGGTGCTCAGGGGAGGGGAAGGAGTCAGCGCCTGCCCCCTCCCCACTGAATGTCTGCTTTGTTCCGGAAAACAAGGGAAGCATTAGGCTGCTGCCCCCAGGGAAACACAAAACTTCTTTTTGAATCTCGCTACGGGGCTCCGGAGACAGACTGAGGAAGGGAAAAGCGGAGAGGGCGGGCGGAGACGGAGACTCTGGAGTGGGGACGACACACCGAGTGGGGTGGAAAGCCGCTCAGGGTGACGGGGCAGGAGACCCGGGAACCCGACTCGGCGCGAAGGTGCCGCTCGAGTTCCAGCGAGCAGTCGGCCCAGCCAAGTGGCGCCGGCCCAGCCTTCAGCTGTGCCAGCTTCCTGCCCTGCCCAGGACCGCGGAGCAGTCGGGGACGCCGCCGCCGGCTGGTCTGGGATCGCAGGACAGCTGGGGTGGGGTGGGGGCGCGAAGGGACAAGTAAAACCCGACTAGAACTTTTTGCACCCTCCACCCCCAGAGTGGGCCCGGACCCGGGACTGTGGGGTGTCAGCTCGGAGCTTTCAACCTTGGAGGAGGGAGGGGGCAAAGGCCCAGGTAGCTATCCCGCACGGAAGGTGGGAGGCAGTCTTAAGTGTCTTTGGTCTCATTTGATGACCGCTAATCCGATCGGCTCCCAGGCCTGCTGTGCTGTTCTGAGGGGGCGAGTCAATTATACCCCAGCTGGTAGGAGCGGGCAAGGGGGCGAGGGAAAGCAAACCTGGAGCTCGCTCTCCAGCTCCCTGTTCTGCCCCAACCGCCACCCCTCATTGCACCTAAGGAAGGTGAGGGCACCCAGGCTCTGCCGCACCCCGACGGGGCGCTCCCCTCCCTCTGCCTCGGAAGCTCAGACTAAGAACGAGGGTTTTCCCCCTTCCCCCTGAGCTCACTGGGTTTCTAACTTCCTCTAAACCTCCCTCCTCACTCCGAAAAGCCCCGGGGAGAGGAGCTGAAAGGAAGCACGCCGCTAGTGTGCGAAATGAAGACCATGTGTGGGGACGGCGGCATCAGAGTGCAGCCGCCAGGGTTGGGGGGTGGGTGGTGAAGGCCCCCGCGCGGCCAGAAGCTCGGGGCGGCAGCAACCAGCGCCTCTCTGCTCGGCGTTGGGGACGCGAAGCTGCAGCAAGAAGCGGCGAAGCGTCAGGGCTGGCCTCGTGGCGGGCAACAGGGCGGGGGTGCGGGAGCTGCCGCGCTGTGGGGGGCGGGGACGCAGCCCCGGCTTCCCGGGCCGCAGCTGCGACCGAGGGCGCAAGAGCAGATCGTGCTCCGCGGCTGTGGCAGCGACGGCGGAGGAGGCTCGGGCCCGCGGCGCTCGCAGCTGAGAATCAACAAAGAGAGGCGGCAGGCGAGCGGGGGAGGGGCGCAGCCGAGCGTTCGCTGGCTGCCGTGGAATAATAAAAAATAATTAATAATGATAATAAGAAAAATCCCCGGGCTTTCATGGCTCTGGGTTTCCGTGTGGCTGCAGCGGGAAGTGCGCTGTCCTTGAGGCGGACTCTCTCGCGTGGTCTGTCCGCCCCTCCCCCTCCCTCGCCCCCTCCCCTCCCCGGGAACCGGGAAGAGAAAGGTCTGCAGCTGACAAATATTATCCATTCTCCCCATCGATCGCGGAGTGTACAGATGTGAGCGCTTGATGTGCCTGCGGAGCGGCGGATCCTCCCTGCTCGCTCGCTCTAGCCCAGGCTCCGCTCGCCGCCCCCCTCCTCCCCCTTTGTTCTCCTCCCCTTTCCCTCTCTTTAAATAGATTTCAGGGCGCTGCCTGTTGGAGAGCAGCTGGCGATCTCTCCCGAGAGAGGGAGAGAGAGAGAGCGAGCGAGCGAGCGAGCGAGCGCAGCCCGAGGTGCCCTGTCACCAGCCTCCCCTCCCCCACCTCGCCTCCTCAGTGCGGGCCCACCCCCACCTTTCTCCAGTTTCCAAAACAAAACACCAGGAACACACACGTCCACTACACCGCGAGTTTCGAAACCTTTGGACCCCTCCCGCTGTCCCCGTGTCGGTGTCTGCGTGGAGGAGGGAGGGGACCGGAAGAGCTGAGGGTCGGGATCTTGCCTCCACAGCAGCAGGGACACAGCCCTGGTCACGCAGAGAGGGGACAGTTTACCCATTAGGAAAAGTCGGCGGAGGCGGCCCTTTTATTCCTCTTTTGCAGATGGCAGACTAAGCCGGCAGCGTCGGTCCTCAAAGGGGTCGGGCGGTAATCACGAGCACACACACACACTCTCACACACACGCGCGCACGGCATGGCCTCCCCGCCCACCCGAGCGCCCGCCACAGCCCGCAGTGCGCCCGGAACTGAAGGGGGGGACTCGGGAGGAGGGGCAGGGAGGGTTTAACCAGGCCGCTCGACTGAGCCGAGGCCACCTCGCCGTCTGTCACTTAAATGATTGTCCTCTGCTCCGCTCGGTGCGGTCAGTAAGGGCTGTTAACAGGCAGTTGCAATCAGTTTCCGAAAGGTCAGCCAAGGTCCTCCGGCTCTCGCAGACGGAAGGCATTACGAAACTGCTTTTGTATCTGCAGGCACTTTAGAAAAAGAGGCGAGGAGGGGCGCACCGCAGCGCTGTGGTGCTGTAAGCCTTGGGAGAGGGGAGGGGGCCGTAAGGCGAGAGAGCTCGCCCCCACCCTCCGCGGCCTGGGCCTGGCGGCGGGGAAACCACCCGGCAAGTGACCCAGGCCCTCCCAGTTTCGATGGGGAAGAAGGAAGGGGGGGGTGGAGCAGGCGGCAAAGGAAGGAGTAATGGGAGGAAGTGGGAGAGGCGTCCTGGCTCCCCTCCTCGCCCGGCCTACGGCCCACAATTGGACCCGGACAAGGGCGGTCTTTTTGTGTGCGGGAAGACCCCAGGTCTTCCTGACGCCTGGAAGTGGGGAGGGAGGTGGTTGGGGGGAAAAAGACCCTTGCAGAGCAAGCGAGTCCCCGCGCGGGTGTCTGAAGACGCTGCTGCTGCCGCCGCTAGAAGTCGTCCATCAGCAACCAGTCCAACCTGCCAGTGATAATGTGCGATCAACACCAAATCACCCCCGCCAGGCGCGATCCATCATCGCTGCGCTCCGCGGGCCCGCGTGAGGCTGACTCGCGGGGGGGGGGGCGGGGGGGCCGCGGAGCAGGAGGCGGACGCCCAGTGCACTGAGACTCTCTGCACACCTCGCTGCCCTTCCTGGAGGCCTACACTCCGACGTTCACAACTCTTTAAGTTCCCCCAACCGCAGAGCGCAGACCCGATGGCTCCGAGTTCCTGGCACAGGTCATAGGATCCCGCGCATCCTCCTTCTTTTACTACCTGGGTCACACCTTAGAAACACGTCCCTTCTTCGGAGCTACCCTGCCTGTCCCCTCCCCCTCCTCCGAGAAAGCCTAGCTGGCGGGAAATTAATATTTAATATCGTGAAATTGATTAAAGGGCTGGAAGCCTACGATGGGGTAGGGGGAAGGGTAGGGCCGTAATTAAAGATCTGAGAGTTGCGGCCGTTCCTCATCTGCCCCAGCAGCACACAGCCTTTGTGAGGCCAAAGAGAGGTCGCGCTGGGGTGAGCCTGGGGGTCCCAGGGTGGTGACCCGAGGGAGGAGATCAGGGGCGGCACGGTCGGGGCGAGCTGTCCCCAGGAGGCGAGTAACCTTAGGGCACCTGGGGCTGCAGGGAGAGCTGCACTTCCCTTGCCCGCCTTATATCATGGGCTCATCTCCGCCACAGGAGCCTGAGGGTCTGGTGCTGAAGCTCCTCGCTGCTACTTCGACATAGAAGCGCCTCCCCTGCCCGGGGTACGCTTGAGGGCGCATCCCCACCTCCGCGACTTCAAAGTCTTCAGCGCAGCCTTCCACTGGGTCCCGTTCCTAGGCCTCCTCCCTAGCCCCTGACTGGGGGCCTCTGGGCCTCCCACGTAGCCCTTCGGTGTCAGGCCCACCTAGTTCTGTAAGTGGGCTACCCGGAGATCCCATTGGTTCTCTGTCCTCCAAGCCTCACTCCCCGGCCGCTCACTTTCAGGGCAGCTTAACTCGTTCAGCTGCACTGCAGATGGGGCCTGCCGCTCGAGGCGGCGGTCTCCTGGGAGTCGTCACGGAACCAGATCGGCTGGCCGCCTGTCGTGCCGTTTGTGGTTACTGCACCTCCCGGGAGGGGCACGGGTCTGAACAGGGCTGGAGGTGGGTGCGCCTGAGCCACCTGAGCTGACTCTACTAGAGGAATTAGGTGGGCGCAAAGTCAGCGGTAACCCGTTGGCGCTGGCTGGCTACGTTTTAGAAATCAGATGGTTGGCTCGGTGGCAGGATACTCTCCCAGTTCGTGGAGGCCAGGCTCCAAAGGGCCGCTTTGAACTTCTTGTATACGATTTTTTTGGTGAGGCAGACTGTCTGAAAAAGTACCAACAAGTGTGCAGAGGGGACAAAACACAAACACAACAAGCAGCATTTTTGGCCCTAATTAGTTGGGGGCCAGGAGGGCCCATCAGTCTCCAGGCTCGCTTGAGGGAAGGTCAGGCAGGACCAGGGAGGATTAGGCTCAGTCTTGGATTTATTGCTGGACTTGAACAAAGCACGGGAGGTGGGATGGGCTGGCTAAACTGGGGCAACAGAGAGGTAATTAAAAGAGGGGATGCAGGAGGAAGGAAAGGCTGGCGTGGCTGCAGCTTAAGAGAGTAGGGGAAGTGTTCTCGTAAAAATAACAAGCTTGTGCAAACATTATGCAGAATGTCTTAATTTCACCAAAAAGTTCACATTCAGCCTCACACTGAGCTGATAACATGCAAACTTTTGATGTAACCTTGAACCAGAGGGAGGTGTCAGCTGCAGTTTACAAAGGGCAAGGGGAAGCTTTTCCAGGAAGTTCTCTTCCTACCTTTGTGATTCTACCTGCAGCAGCTACTCCCTAAGGGAGCCCTTCTGACCTCCCAACCTGAGCCCCTGGTGAGATCACTCAGAATGCACTACATTCATCAATGCCATTTCTGGTAAATTGGACCTTAGTTAGGTTTTGGAGTATCTTACAAGGAAGACAGTCTACACAGTGCGCATACTGATGTCAGAGGAAATGTGATGGGCGGCACACATTCTGTAGCCTTTACCAGGTAATGTTATGGATTTCACAACCAGATATACTAGATTTTCCAAGACAGTTCTGATTTTCAAGAGCTGTGGGCCCTGTGTCTTAGGTGGTCATGATCCCCCACCTGCGGTCACTGGTGTTGTGTAATTGTGCACCAAAGTTGTCCAAAGGCTTACTGACTAAGCCGCCAAGGTGGAGGGGGAGTGGGGATTTGGAATGAGGTCTGCACTCCGTGGTACCCGCTGGTCCTCTGTCCACCGTGTGTAGTCCTGCAGCCATCTTCTTCGCAGTCCTTATCTCAGCCAAGGCCTGTCCCTGCCTCCTCCTACAGGAGTCTGGGGGAGTTGAGTGATAAATATGCCTTTAGGGCTCACCCAGGTAGGTTGCCTGTCCGGGTCTACCGCGTTCTCTGTGGGCCAATAGGGAGTACTGTGCCCCCCACCCCCGCGGGGAGGGGGGACACAGCTGCTGGCACTGGCCCCTGAGGAGCTGCTGCCTGCCTGTCAACCAGGCGCGGGCGGCCAGCGCAGCTGTACGCCGGCCGCCATCTTGGTGCGGGCGGCGCTGCCCCCGGTGGTGGGACCGCAGAGCCGCAGTCGCGCCCGCTCCCTCTGGAGCCCCCTCCGCGCTGCCCTGGCTCCGGGTGGGGGGGGGGGCGCCCCTAGTTGAAGCGCGGCCTGTCGTCGCTGCAACGCCAGAGCGGATTTCAATGCCGAGAAACGACCTCTTGTTCTCGGACTCCGGCACAGGTCGACACGTTATCACTTCTCTTGTGCACAGTGGCCCGTCCTCTCACACCGGAACTTGGGCTGCTGTCCCCGACTGCCACCTGCGGAGGGCAAAGCCTGCAGCTCAGTCCCCACCGTGCAAGCGGTTTATAAGTCTCTTTCGGGACAAGAGAGGATTGGAAAGTTACCTCTCTTTAAGGGATCTTTACTGGGGAAGACCGGCACTCTGTATTTATCCACTTATGGACATGCGTTTATGGAGAGCTTGCTAAGGGCAAGGCACTGTGTTAGCTCCTAGGAGAATCCAAAAGTACAAAAGTTAATTTTTAAAAAAAGATACCCGTGGCCCTTGAGTAATTTACAATGCAGCTTGGAAGGCAGGCTTGTAAACGACTAAACACAAATAAAAAGCAGCGTAAAATGAATGTAAATCATGGACATGAATTCTGCAGTAAATGGCATGGGGCAGGGCCAATTAATTATTTAAAAACATAGGAACTAAACTGAAGGACCTAGGAATTTAAAGAGGATTTTATGAATTTGACCTCCAAAGCAAGGGAAGTAAAACCTAAAATAAATGAATGGGACTACATCAATCTAAAAAGATTCTGCTCGGCAAAAGAGATCGTCAACAAGGCAAAGAGACAACACCTTTGATAAGGGCCTAATATTCCAAAATATACAAAGAACTCATGCAACTCAATAACGACAACAGCAACAACAACAACAACAACAAACAACAATCCAATCAAAAAATAGGCAGAGGACCTGAACAAACACGTCTCCCTAGAGGACATACAAATAGCCAACAAATATTTGAAAAGATGCTCAACATTGCGAGCTATTAGGGAAGTGCAAATCAAAACCACAATGAGATACCATCTCACACCTGTTAGAATAGCTATAGTCAATAGGATAAATAATAACAAATGTCAGAGGGGATGTGGAGAAAAAGGAACCTCATACACTGCTGGTGGGACTGCAAATTAGTACAGCCACTATGGAAAACAGTATGGAGGTTCCTCAAAAAACTAAGAATCAGTCTACCATATGATCCAGCAATCCCTTCCTCTCTCTACTGGGTATTTACCCCAAAGACTTGAAAACCTATATCTGAAAAGATATCTCCGCACAGATATTCATAGCAGCATTAGTCATGGTGGCCAGGACATGGAAGCAACTGAAGTGTCCTACGATAGATGATTATATAAAAAAGCTGTGGTACACATATGCAATGGAATATTACCCAGCCACAAGAAGAGATGAAATACTGCCATATGTGACAACATGGATGGACCTCGAGATAATCGTGCTCAGCGAAATAAGCCAGACTGAAAAAGTTGAAAATCACATGATATCACTTATATGTGGGATATAAACCAAAAAGCAACAAATGAACAGGACAAACAAACAGAGACTCGTGGACAAGGACCAGTGGTTACCAGAGGGGAGGGGAGGGGAGGGGGGAGATAGACGGGGTAAAGGGGTTAAATATGCGGTGACAGAAAGAAATCTAACTATGAGAGGTGAACACGCAGTGTAAAAAAAAAAATATATATATATATATATATACACACACACACACACACACACGCACCTTACTGTTAAAGTGTACAACTGAAACTTATTGGATTTCATTAACCAATGTCAATATAAAAAAATTTTTTTTAAGTAAAAAAAGAATCTTTACTTCTAAAAATGTAGAATCCATTTGGGAATAGGAAAGGAGGACAAAAATTTACTAACACTGGATAGATAGTTTCAGGATTCCAGAGAATAGCAGTCACCACTTCTGAAAGGTTGATGTTTAGGAAAAATGTTGAAAGTTTATTTAAACTAAGCAAAATACCGAGAATCAGAAACATTAGATTCCTTTCTCAGATCCTGACATTAGCATAATGGGAGAAATGCAATTTTCCATCAACACGCAATACCCCCGTATGAAATCAATAAAACTGCCACCACACGTCATAAAAAGAAGAGTACCAGAAAATAAAACTAAAGGGAAGATTAAAAACTTCTAAAAATGTTTCAGACTTAAAGAAAATGGGAGTTAAAAAAAGAAGCACACAAAACCAAAAAGATCAGCTTATTTTCAGATGGTCTTCAAGACGTGAACGTGCAGAAAACTGTCCCAAGATGCTTTGTACAGAGGTTAGAGAGTGTGGGAAAATTAGTCATAGGTCAAAGAAAATTAAGCAAATAAAAAAATGAGGCAATTATTAACTCCTGAGGAAAAAAAAGTCATACAAGAAAGGAAATGCAATCCTGAAACTCATTTGCCTCAGCAATAAACAATATGTATATGGTCACAAAGTAAACATTGGGTATGAATTTAATAACAAATTGCAACGGCTCTAGTGTAAGAATGGGGGAGGGGGAAGCATGATGCAGAGAAGGAAAATACTATACTAGGAAGTCAATAGATGATAGTCACCATGGATTATTTAAGAGAAAGCCACATCTACATATTACTTAGAAATATGATAGTATCTTCCAGAAAAAACAAGGGATGCAGGTACCCATAGGGGACTGCTTTTTTGCACCAAGCCTTAACATATTATTTGGCTTCAAAAATTTTGTGCAAATATTCCTTTGTGGAAAATACAAATTAAATTTTAAAATTTAACACACACCGACTTAGAAAAATAAAACCAAGAACTCCCTAATAGTCATGATGATATAACTAATGTCCTTTGAAACTATCTTCCTTCAACATACCCAACTCAAATTACTCACAAAGTGTGGAAAGAAACAGGCAGGGAGCTCAATGGATTTGGGAGTCCCTGGCCTATATATTCTTGGTCATCAGGGAAGAGCGAGTCATCTCAATTTGCCCTTCCCAAGAGAGATGCCATTTATGGTTTTACTGTGAAAATACCTTTCCAAGTATTAATGGAATTCCAAATAGCAATGCTGTCCACTATAGAGTGAATAAGAGTAAACTTTTCACTGCCTATGTACAAGGCTTCCAAAGGCATTCACTGCTAGTCTAGTAGTGACACTAGGAAAATCCCTCTTTGGAGTTAATTTTGATTAGGAATTGCTTTCTCCAGACGATCCTCCACTTTTAAATGCAAATTCTCTTCATTCATTACACACTAGTGTGAATTTTAGTTCACAGGTAACTTGTTAGGATGTCAAACTCTATTGCACCACCTGTTAAGGTCTTACATTCAAATGCCTTACATCCAGCACATAAAGGCCTGCAGTTAACAACATCCCCTAAAGACTAAAGGCTTCACATTCAAAACCAAAGAAAACATATCCTCCCACCCCCAATCCCACCTTGCTGGCCAAATAAAACAGTTAGGCAGGGTGATACCCCTGTCTTTTTTTTTTAACTCCAAATAAAGCCCTAGGAAGGACCCAGTAATTTATGAACACTGGACCCTGCAGACGAGAGGTGACAAAACAAAGCAAGTCAATGGACCTATTGCTCTAACCTGCTGGGTCAACACTGGCTCTGCAGCCTTAGGCTGGCCCACTCTGCTCCCAAGATGCCCTTTTGACCCCCATCCTGCCCTGTGTCACCATCTCTTTTCTTCTTGATCAGAGAAAGAGAATCTGCTTCTCCTCTGTCCTGAGAACGAAACTGCCACTAGCCTACTCAGTAACTGTGAGAACTGGAGAAAGGTACCCCTGGGCCCGAATTACCTGTCTTGGCTGGGGACCTTTGTGCAGTGTACAAAATGCATAACCTGACGCATTGGTCCTACCTGAGAAATAAGTCAGCTTATTTTAGAGGCCACCTTGAACATTGCTTAGTTCTGACCCACAAGGTTCCTGCCGAATCTTGGTTTCTCTGGTTTCCAGCATAGAAACATTGGGCCCTGCAAACTCAAATCACCTGAAGGGAGGCTGGGGTCAACCAGATACATCCTGGGAAGTTGGGGTGAGGTCAGGAGAGGGGCAAGTAGGTCAGAGTTCACCCAGGAGCTCTCCACTAACTCTGAGACTTCTATTTTCATTGAGATCTAAAACATGAGCCTCATGCCCCAAAGCCTGGCTGAAAATGAAATCCTCATGAGCCAAAAGGAAAGCAGGCCAGAGGGTACACATACCTTTTGGATTTTCAAAAATGAGAAAATGATTAGATTTCAGGAATGACTAGATTTCAGATTTAGGGAAGGTGTGTCAAGTTAAGGGAGCCAGAGAAAACAACTGCTGATTCCCAAACAAAACAGAATCATGTTTTTCCACCATGTTTCTATCTCTGTCTTCTAGTCGAGCCACATTGAAATAGCAGATCAAAGGCAGAGACAAATACAATTATGTTGCCTGTGAAACCCCTAGCATGAAATTAGAAGTCAAAGCCTGTATTCAGGGGTTAGAGATGAAGACAGTGGGAACCTGGGGCCCTAGAGATGTACCCAGCACCTTTCAGTCACAATGTTATCCATGCTGGATATTTAAAACCACACCTGGGGGTAGGGGACACATATTAAGTATTAATTTATTATTAAATTAATGTATTATTTTTTCTACACTTCCTTTAGGAAGTGCATTGACCACATTTCCAGCTTTGTACCACATAAAGATATTTATGTGTTGAAAAAAAGTGATTTGTAAGCAAATAGTGAAAATAATGTTGCCTGGAGTAATGAAGGGTTACCACGGATATGCCCCAAAATGGCAGGCAAAGGATGATGGCAGCCAGATTACCAGTCCCTTACCTGCTTTCTCTTTCAATGCTGAAGAGCCTAAAACCCCATCGAATCTCACCATCCATTTCTTCCTCAATCCTTCCCACATTTTACAAGCTCACAGAGGGTTGTTCTTTGATATCTTCTATTTTTTATAAAGCCCATATTGCTTTATGGCTCTATTTCTTTTACCCTGGCCTAATTTTAGCTTTCTTCCCCCCACCCCCATATAATTTATGTGGTCTCTGGAGGGTAAAAACTCCTATAATAACATAGACTATTCTGTTTAGAGCCATGGCTAATTAAGCTTAGTTCTCAAGAGTGCCTGACATGGCTTTCTTTCTTTCCTTTTTTCCCCCCAATGGCCACAAGTTCTTTGAAATTTTTCCCATTGAGAGGTAGGGTTTATGTCCCTTCTCCTTGAATCTGTCTGGGCTTGTGAGTCACTGTAATCAGTAGATTATAGCACAAACAACTCTGGTTTGTGATTTCTGAGAGTGGGTCAGAAGAGGTGATGCAGCTCTAGTCTTGTTTGCCGCCACGCTTTGTTTTTGGAGCACTGAGATGCCAGTAACTTCAAGTCCTACTACCTTTAAGCCACCATACTGTGAGGAAGCCCAGGCCACAGGGAGGGCCTATATTTGTGCTATGAGACACAGCTGAGGTCCTAGCTAGCAGCCAGCCATGTAGGTGAGGCTGCCACCAGATGATTCCAGGCCCCAGCTCTTTAGTCTTTACACCAAAAATTCAGGACCCACAGAATTCACGTGCAGAATTCAGTTGCTTCCCAGCTAGCTCCCTTGCTGCTAACACACTATGACCCTTCTTTTCATGATGGTAAGTAGGGGATATCGGTTTAATAACATGTTGTTAAATCCATAGAAGAAAGTGAGCTGGATTAAAAACAGAAGTGTGGCAGACAGGACATTTTTGATCATGACCCAAATCCTCCACCTCTGATGACACAACATCTTATTCTTTATGGAATCCCTGTAGGACAGTGACCTGTCTCCTCCTTGAATCTGAGCTCACATTTCCCCTAAAGAATCTGGTTGCAAGGACTCTATTTGTTGTTGCCTCCTGACCTACACTGACTACTGCACAAGGGAGCCAGTTTGCTGGGCAGAAAAGCAGGACCAAGCATTTCTGCAGGGCTAGCTTGGCTCTCCCAACCATTCTTTTCTCTCCCTGCATTTTCCTTGATATTTCTTAAAGGTTCTCATGTCAGGTATGGGGAGGGATGGAAAATGGAAAAACTGTCAGCTTACTTCATTTTCTTCCCAAAGCCCCTATAAATCCTACATCTTTGCATTCCCTAACCCCTGTTACTGGACTTGTGTCACATTCCAGACATATGCATTTTAATTCACAATATTCAAGAATCACACTTGCTAGGTCATACCCACAGAATCACCCAGCAAAGCCCTTGGCCTCTCCCTCCCCTCTTTTCTCTATCCCTCATTTCCTTGAAGCAAGCACTCACAGGCCCCTGCTGCCCAGGCAGCCCCAGAGCTGCACTCACAGCCTGCTCTCCTGGGGAGGTGCCAAGCTCAGGGGTGAGGTGAGGAGGGGCTGCGAGACATCTGGAATATGAAGGACTGAGGAGGGGTCTGTCCTGGCCCCCACCCCAACAAGCAGGGCAGCCAGGGAGCAGAAGAAAAATAGGCCAAATTGTGTGTGTGTTGGGGAGAGGTGGCAGCTACTCATCCCAGGTGGCCTGGTCCTTGGTGCACAACCAGGGCTCAGTGGCAAGTCAGCCCTGCGTGGGAGAGCCAAAGGCTGGCACAGCTCCCTGAGCTCACTGCGTTAGGGATGCCTGTCTCTGTTGGACAAAGGGGGCCTGTGGCTCCAATTTATAGGGCAACTGGAACACACAGAAGTAATTCTCCCTTCTGACCCAAATCACAGTACAGTGAGACCTGTCCCCAGCTAGGGCCATGCATGAACCTTTCCTTCTACATTTTAAACAATATCAGCCCAAATTCTCCTTTGCTCCTTCAAGAATAAGGGTACAACATTTATTAAAATTTGATTATGACCTTCTGGATATTTTACATGCAACGACTTCACCTACTCTTTCCCCAGTCTTGTGATGGAGCCTTCTCATGCCCATTCTACAAGGAAACTGAGGCTCAGAAAAGTTATACAACCACTGGGAGCAGAGCTCCTATCCTAAGCCCAGATGTGTCTTGTTCCAGACCTTTCTGCCATATCTGTGGTCTCCCAAACATTTTGATCACGTATTTTGTGCCAGGCCCTGTGCTGGGCTTACAAAGGTAAATTAGACAGTCTCTGTCCTTAGGAAGTTCATAGGCTAGTGGCGGAGACAGAAACACTGCAGTGTGGTGGGATAGGGGCTCTGAATACCATTCGGAATATCTTGATTATCATTGCCCTCAGCCTCACCTCTTCTCTCTTAGCCACTCTGATTTCTTCTCACAAAATTGCTCTTCTTGTCTTTCCTTAGGCACTAGCTGCTGGCTGCCCTCCCATGTCTGTCTCTTTTTTCCCATCAATGGGGTCTGCACCTACACGCCTGGCAGGGATCCTGGCACTCTACTTGCCTGGAAAGGCTGCCTTGGTAGAGTAGATAGATGTTCTTGGCTTCTGGAATACCAGGGGAGAAGAAAGAGCCTGACTGCAGCCCCAGGCTTCCACAGTTGGGAAATGGGCACAGGGGCAGGGACACTGAGCAGGCTGGTAGGCCCTAGCAAGGCTTTTATTGAAGCCTGTTAGAGGGCTTTGGGCTTCCTCTGATGAAAGGCGCTTAAGTGCATCTGGTTTTGATTACAGGGGAGGAGAAAGCCAGGCGATCTCTCTCCAGGACTGGACCAGTCATTTGGTTCTGCCTTCCTCCAGGCAGAGCTGGTTGCTAGTGAGGCCAGGAGGCCAGCCGTGGGGGCAGGCAGAAAGCAGAGCCTGTACAAAATCCTCCAACTCTTCAAGGCTCCTGACCCCAGCCCCTAGGTCTGCCAGGTGGGACACCCAGAAACAGCATGATGGCTCAGAGATGCCAGACTCCCTTGAGAAGGTCAAGTTCAGAGTGGCTGCTGCCCACATCCTGACCCACAGCTCTTCACTGTTCTCCACCTCCTCATCTCCAAAATATCCTCCCAAGAGCTCTGACCCTCCAACAACCTTCCTGACTGATGTTTTCCCTCGAGAAAAGTTAAAATAGGCTTTTTCTGTCTCAAGGGTTTCCACAAGTGATGAAAAGTAAGGAAATGGAGACCTTTTCAAGTTAAGAAAAAAAAAACCTCAGCGTTTCTTTCTCAACGAATTGGGTATCATTTCCTATAAAACAGACATCATTAAGGATTTCACATCACTGTAACTGACAACCATGCTGAATTAAAAGAAGAGATTAATATTAAAATAAGGTGGCTATCGGGGAATGTCATCAAGGAGTCCATAGTGGCTCAGTGCCCCGCACCTGTCCTTGTGCGGGGATTCCACGTGGGCACAAAAAGCTCTTCGGACATAAGATGAGTTAAACACAATCCGAGGTTCTACAAACGAAAATGCATTTTCTTACTCCCGCCCTGGTTTGATCTTACAGCATGTTATTATTGTCAAGTCTCTTCGCACCATCGTTTCTAAAAAGAAAATCCGTGGGTCTGCGCGGCCCTTCACCGCCTGCTTGGCTTTTATTGTGCACGTAGACTGGTCTGTCTGTGTGGACCCAGCACGTCGTGACCGCCTCGCAGGCGCGCACGGACACCCTCAGATTGGCATTTGGATAAGAGCTGAGTGCATTGTCTCAGCAGATACAGACACACACACACACACGCTACGGACTCCTGGCTAACCCTCCTCTCAACCCATAATTAGAGATGACCTTTGCGAAAGGCAATTAAAATATGGTAATGATCGATATGCTCGCCCCTTTCCAAAAAAGAAAATACACAGGTGTTGGCTTCAAGAGGTTCCACCTGGCCCGGCCAGGAGGCCTCCTCCAGCTCATGAATGAACTCTTTCTCCCGGGAACCTTCGATTCCTCGCTTACCTATGCGCGCGCTGGCTCCCCTCCTCCTCCTCCCCTCCCCCATCAGTGCTCAGGCAGCCAGGAGCTTGCTGGCGGCGGCGGGGCTTTGTCATCCGAACACATACACAGACACGCACACGCGCGCACCCGGCCACCACGGGATTGCGGCGGCTGCTGTGCTGTGTCCTTCTTCGCCGCGCTTCCCTCCCCGCCTCCCTCTTTTTATGGGCTCCTCCAAACCCTTTCTTCCGTCCTTTATGTGTGCGGTCCTTTTAATCGAGGAGCTCGGAAAGCATTTTAGGGGGAGGCCTCCTGCGGGGCATGGGACAGCAGGACTCAGGACGCGCGGAAAGGACTTGTGGGCAGCTGGGCTTTGTTCTTCCCCTTGCCGGGGTCCCGAGGGCGGAAAAGCCTCTGTCACGCTGGGGCCCACCGGCGAATTGGCGGCAGCTGACACTAGCATCCCCCGACCCGCATCAAACTGAAACGTGAAATCCACTCCAGAGTTCACTCCAGACTTGGTCCCGGGGGCGGGGGTCGCATCGCCTCGGGGAAGGTCTCCTGGCCCACAAGTGGCTCTCCCCACACAAATAAATGTGCAGTGTCATTATGGTGGCTCCTGTTGCTCGAGGCCCTGGGGGTGCTCCGGCAGCGCACGCGCACCCCAACCCTATATGGCGCAGAAGGCGAGAAGGGGACTCAGGGGTTGGGGCTCCCCTGGGGGATGCCAGGAGGCGACGCCGCGTCCCGCCCTCGCGCACCTCCCGGCTGCCTTCCGGGACCGCGAGCACGGAGCCAGGGCGGCCTCTCGCCTTTCATTACTGGGCCTACGAAAGCAGCAGCCCAGGCAAATATGTAGCTATTAAAATTAATCGCCCTGCGTTGTCAGCTGAACATAATGCAAATTATTTATGGGCTGTCTGCGCAATATTTATCATCGTGCAGGCTCCAGGCGCTTGGTGCCTCCAGGCCTCCCCCGCCCACCCCGGCCCGCGCAGGGCGAAGCTGTGCGCAGGCTGTGGCGGCCAGGGGGCTCTGGGTAGCGGAATGGGGTTCTGAGGACAGGGCCAGGCACCAGGCTGCCTTCCAGGCCAAGTGCCTCTCTTCATTTTCTGCCATTCATTCCACATTTGCTGGAGGCCTACTATGTGCGAAATTAAGAGGTCTGCGGAACTGGGGGGTAAAAACCAATTTGGAAAAATAGGAACCGGACAAGCTCGGCCTGAGGGGCGATGCAGGAGGAGGCTCCTCGGCTGCCCAAGTGCATTTTCTGTGCCTCAGGTCAGTCTTCCAACCTGGGAAACCCATGTTTGCGGAAGCCAGATTCGCAGTTAGAGAAACCGAGAGCATCGGAGGTGCCCTACAGATCCGTGTTCAACGCTGTTGACTAGAACCGGAATCCAGTGTCCTTCAAGCCTCAAAACTTGTTTGCAGATCGCAGATAACACATTAACTGCTAATTGTCGAAATCGGCCAACCATTTAGTTTATCACTGCTGGGGACCCCGTAGTATTCGCTACACTTTTTATATGTAAAAACAGCCTTGGTACCTCCGAAACGGCTTTTGTGTGGCTTTTGTTTCTCTTTCAAATACTGTGTTTTAAAAAACAGCAGCAACACGCCACCCCACCCCCTCTCCAACCGAGCCTTCCCGTTAAAAAAAAAAAAAAAGCCCAGGAGGAGGAATAATCTATAGGACAATCCCCCCCTACTGGTCGGCGCCAGCGTTAGGGCTTTTCACGTAGATCGAGTCGTCTTGGGCTGCAGAGGTAAACAGGCTTTCTGCACCGCTGCTACAAGAATCAGGAGGGGAAGAACGGGGACTGCGGGGCGGGGAAGGCCTCGTGATCCGGGCTGGGTGCCAGGGAGGGGACGGCACAACACTAGGGGCAATATGGTGGAGGCGAATAGACCCTGTCCGAAGGCCTCAGGGCCAGGAAGGTTGGTGGGCGGTCCAGCCAGAGGCCCTTGCTCACAATCTGCGAGGAAGGCTTAAGGCATAGCCAGGGCCTCTATCCCAGCGTGTCTGGGCACCACCTGGGGCCGGTCACGCTGCCGTGAGTCCATCTGCGGGAACGGAGGTCATGGGGCGCTCCCTCCCACACACAGTTTTAGCAGCTCTGGGCCTTCAGGACACAGAAGAAGGCTATGTCTTTCTTCTGATGTGCATTTTAAGCAAATTCTTGCCCTTCCTCACTGTACCCACCATGAATGCCAATGTAACCTCGTACTTAGCTGACCAAGCCTGAGTCAGAGCCTACTACCGGGGTCCTGGGGGGTGGAGTAGCTATCTGTGGCATCTGCTCTCCAGACTAACAGGAGGGTACATAGCCAGAAAGCTACTTAGAATTTATGTATTCTTTATCCAGTTTCCTTCTCCTTAAAATGTGGTTTGACCTAATTTAGAGGTTCTTCTTTCCCTTTAAACCCCAATTTTTGACAGGCAGTTTTTCTTAGAACATTCCAAAGACTTTCCCATTACTTTAGAAACTTAATTTGAAGTTATGTAAAACAAAAGGAGTTTCAAAATGTTAAGTTGCTTTTGGATTCCCTTTATCCAGTACACTCCTGCATGGATTTGAGGAAGGCCTGGTTTTCACTTTTTTTTAATCAGCAAGTCTACTGTGTTTTCTAGGGTGCGACTGAACATTAATCACACTGAAGTGGAGGGGTCGCACCCTTTTACAAAATGTTTTAACACTTTGATCTTCAGAATCCCACCTGAGGGGTGCGGGTGAGTGTTATCGTTCCTACTGTAGAAATGAGGGGACTGAGCACCTCCTCACCCCAAGTTTCAGGAATCTTGTCTTCCTCATTGAACTGGGGCCAGAGCCTGGTGAAACCCTGCTTGCTCCTTTACACATCCGCCCCCCTCCAGATTAATGTCATTTGTAAATGTTGCATCCTTTCCTGAGATATATCTACTGGGGCCCAGGCCGCGCTTTGGGTTGAGGCAGCACCCACCGCCTACGTTTTAGGCAGCTCTTTTCACAGTCTGCAAACTGCATGGAGGCCCGGATTGTTGCTTACAACTGTTTACTCACTTCCCTCCAGCAGGTCAATTCCAACTCCAGACCCGGGAGGACAATTTTAAAGTGTTTCTGCAGACGAACCCTCTGGCTGTGCCGGAAGTGTTTTATGGTCCTGTGAGCCGAGTTAATCCCAGGAGGTGCAGCGGGATTAGTCCCTGGTGTGGGTGGGGGATTCCTGTGTTAAGGTTTAATTCCATCAGAGATGGGGACTGGTTGGCTTCAACGATGTATGCCTTCTCCCCCATTAAACTAGATCTGGGCTGAGAAGAATGGAAACTGAGGCATGTGGCCCTCAGTCCTCGGCCAGGTGTGGTGTAGGGGGGCGGAGGACGCCCCGAGTGGACGTACCCTGGGAAACCAGTATGGACATAGACTGCGAGTGGAGAGCGCGGTTGTGTATTTTTTCCCCAGGTTTTATTCTTCCAGCGCTGTGGAAAGGAGGAGAGCCGCAATCTGGGGAGGGAGCCGGAAAGAAACACTTAATCACCGGCGTCTCGCTGCTCGTCACGCGAAGATGGCAGCGGCTCCCCTGGGTTTCAAGGTTCCGGGAAAGGCGTGTGTTCTGCCTGGAGGCGCGCGGGCTGCTGCGCTCGCTCTCTCCCTCCCTCTTTCCCTCAGCTAGGTTGTCGTCCGGGTTCACCCAGCCTCTATCAACACCCGCAAGTACGGCTAGGCGAGCCGACTGTCCTTCTGTGGGCCCCGGCGGTGGCGAGGGCAGCGGATTGCTTGAGTCTTCAGGAGCTAAAAGTGGGAAGCTGATCATCCAGCACCGCCTCAGACCATGAATCCCTATCCCCACGAACCCCCATACACCTACACTCGGTCTGGGCACGCAGGGTGACAAGATGCAGCTAGTACAAAACGTGCTGGTTCAACTCGTGTTAGCGGTGGCCAGCGGCTGAGCCAGCCTTTCGGGGAGAGGGGGTTTATCGCCACCCCCTCCACTCGCAGGCCCCATTGTCTGACCCTCCTCTTTGACTCCCTGGACTATCATTAAACGGTGCGCAAGTCCCCGCCAGCCGCGGCCACTTCCCGGGGGTGGGGTGTCAGTGGTATTTCCCCAGGCCTGGCTGCACGCCCTAAGGGTGCCAGCGTCCTTAGGGACGCAGGGGAGCATGAAGGCAGCGCGGCCCCTCCACCCCGGCTCTCCCCCGGCGCAGCGTACAACCGCCAAAGGCTTCTAAAGCGCCTGAGCGGGGAAGAGGAGGGAGGGAAGGCGGAGGCCCGGGAGGGGAACCCGTGTGTGTGTGTGTGTGTGTGTGTGTGTGTGTGTGTGTGTGTACGCCCGGGAGGCCGCTGCGCGCTGGGAACCCGTGTGTGTGTGTGTGTGTGTGTGTGTGTGTGTGTACACGCACGTGCGCCGCGCCCGGAAAGGGGGACAAGTATTTAAGGGAGATGGGGTGAGTGTGAGCAACGCGGAAACAGCCGTCCCAGCTATGGCTGACTAGCTGGCCTCTCCAGCCTCCAGTCGTGGGGCTCTGTGCTCTAGGCTGGTGGCTCAAACCGAGAGGAACTCGTAGCTGCGGAAGGCGCTGCCGGACATTGCGCCAACTCCGCAAGAGGAGCCCGGGGGGCGCGTCCGGAGCCCAGAGGCCAGTGTGAATCAGCTGCCCCCGCTGGCGGCCGTTTACCTCCGCCTCCCGGGACCACTGACACTGGGCGATAAGGAGTTCCTCGGCAATCGGCTGTCCCCAGCCCCCAGTCACCTCCGGCGGACATGACCGCCGGATGCTATGCGGTGAGGTGGGGCGAGGGGCTTTTGCACTGCCTTCTCTGACCCTTTCTCCGCCGTGGAGCCACAATAACGTGCTTCTGTAAGATGCTCTTGAGGTTTCCTTTGCAAAAGAAGGGTCAAATATTGGGCCTTTCGTCTCCTCCCATAACTTTGGAAGGTCGGGGTCTAGGCAGGCCTCTCAAAACACCCCAAACAGCTAGCTTTCACTACACAACACTAGAGAGGCAAAGCAGCCCTATTACCCTCCCTGGTGCATTCTCAGCCCTATCCCAAGCTGTGCAACTTTGGACAAGCCACTTAACAGCTCTGGGCCTCAATGAACAAGGTCCATAATAATAGCGTCTGACTCAGGGTTGTTTTGAGGATAATGAGCACTGCTTCTCATACAGTGCTACGATATGTTCATTGTTAGTATCTGGTAAGTTTTCACCTTTGGATTCAGAGACAGCAAGAAGAACGCCCAGGTTTAAGTTCTCAGAGGCCAGTATGGAATGGGGTTTAGGCAAGGGTGCAGGAGCACAATGGCTCACAAAAAAAAAGTTAAGGCAAAGTGGGCTCACACTGTCTCCACTAGACTTTCCCTTAAAGGCTTGTGCGCATAGTCCTGTAGGGGGGAACATGGGCCTTAATGGTGCTCATTTAGACTGGATTAATGGGAAGCTCCTGCCAGGGCTCAGGCACCATTACCCATCCTCTCCCTGAGGCTTTGGGTGAACAGCACTGGTGTAGAGGACCTCCAGTTGACTCTTTCAGGCCAAGCTTTTTGATGGCTCAAGGCCATCTCCTATAAATCAGTTCTTGGAGGCACTGGGCAAAAGCCACATCCTTTGGGGGTGCACTTTAGCCCAAGTTTAACACTGGTCTGCTGGAATGTGGCAGGCCTAGTCTCTGGGCTGTTGGTGGGCCTCATTTTAGGGGCACACAAATGTACCACTATTTATGTAAATAGAATACATCAGATTTCTAATGTTAAAATGCTTCCCATTTCCTCTGAAATGGGGCCTCCTATGCAACGGGGAGGAGTTGGGGATGAAGGGCCTGAGGAGGCCTGGGGCACCACTCATTCCTGCCCTTGGCTTCTCCCAGGTTACTCATAATTCATCAGGTGGGACTGCCTTTTCCTTTTCAAAGACAACCAAATGGCCTTTCTCTTATGTGCCTGCGGGAGTTGGCCTAATCACTGAAATGTGCTGGCGGTGAGCACTCCTTCTCAGGTGATCTTTATCAGAACTGTGTGTGCCAGGCTGCCGCCCGGGGCCAAAAAACAAAGACACAGGCGCCTCCAGGTTTGCTCCCAAAGCACCAGGGTCAACTCCGGGGCTTCCCCTTCATAGTCTCTGGCCACCAAGCTGCTGCCGGCCAGCCTTGGGAACAAACCCACAGCCCTAAGTCAGAATTCCAGTTCTCGAGCGCCACCCGGAGAGTTCACATTTCCCCCTCTTCCCGAGGCCGCGTGGTGCGCACAAGCAAGAGTCCAAGGGCAGCAGCAGCACACGTGGGGGTGGGAGAAGGCTCCCCGCACGCAGCAGCGCATATTCAGGAAAAGAAAAAGCCAAGAGAAAACCTTGGACTACAAAAGCCAATGCCCAGGGCCATCTACTACTGGGTACAAACAACCCCAGGCAGAAGTTTGCAAGGAGTAAGCAACCCCCAAATATAACTACAACTAAAATAAATCCCCTTTTAGAGTTATGCTAAAAGTCCTCGAAGGTGGAGTGCAAAGGGAACTATGCCTTCTTAGGACGCACGGGCAGTGCCAAGATGCATTGTGCTCAGTCCTGCACCTCCTGCACACACGTGAATAACAGGTAGAGAGGTCGTCATCAATCGATTCACCAATTCTCATAGTATTTATAACCAACTTAACGTGTACTTGATTTAAAGAAAAAAAGATTGATATTGCTTGAAAGATACATGAACAACCTGTATTCAGATGGGCAGCTGTCTGACCACGTTTGTCCCGTCTCTCTAAGAATCCACGTTTTCTAGCCCGGGAAGGGGCAGGCGGCCCTGTGGCTCCTCCTTCGGCGGTTTCCTGGCAAGGCGCCCATCCTCCTCAAGCACTGAGAACGGAGGCGGCCGCATTTAATACTCGTGGGGAGCCTGCTCTGACCTATACTGTCATTTTTTCCATCGGTCAGATTAGGGCTGGGCGGGGGGTGTCTCCTCCAAGGGGCTCTGCACGGATCGTTGGGTTTTCCCCGGCAAACTTAACACGCAGGCAAAAGGGGCAGATGGAAACCAGGCCTCGGCTGGCCGGGCGCGCGTAAGCGCCGTGCTCGGCAGCTCGACGTAAAGCCAGGGCTGGATTTTCGCTGCCCGGGCCCGGCGCCCTCCCAGCGCCAGCGCGATTCTCTCTCCCTCGGGCTGAGCAAACGTGCTCGCCTAATTCCGCCCTGGAGATAGCAGCTGTGCGGTGAAAGGGGGAAAAAACGCCGCAACTTTCCCAGCAGAAAGTGTACGCGCACAGGAGGTGAAAGCCCACCCCAATTCTGTGCACGTAGCGACACAGCATCTAATCAGTGTCTCTGCCAGGAATATGCTTCCGCGGCGGGCGACACCCCCGCCCCCGCCAACCTGCAGGAGGGAGGGGGGATGCAAATGGCGTCTCTTGTCGCAGACTGCACAGCTCCGGCTGCTGCGACTCTAAGTAAACGTCGCAGTGGGCCAAGCGCCGCCACTCTGGGGTCGCAAACACGCTGGAGGTCCGCATCCGTCTCCTGGGTCTGGGTTTCGGGAAAAGGAACTAGCACCTCTCCAGGTTCTGAGGCCATTCCCCTGCCCCTACCTCCGGAAAGAGCTGCCCTTCCCCGACGGGGGTGCGGAGAGGCGAGGGAAACTTTACAAGACTACTGTTCCGCGTGGCGCTGAAGAGGGACGTGGGTGGGTTTCCCATCCGAGGCCTGATCACAGTCCTCCACTCTTACAGACCTCGGACCTGAACCTTGTGGACTATGGGGGTGGGGAGCATTTCGGGCCACTGGTCAGGGTAACATCAAAGTCAGGTGTCCTCAAGGACTTTGGCAGGGTGGCCAAGTTTGTGTCCTTTCTCTCCCACGATGGAGTAGAGCGCGCCACGTTGAGGAAACGTGAGACTTTTCACTCCCGGCCACGAGGCCACTCGTGTCTTAGTGGTTGGGTCGAAGGTTTCTCTACGGCACCTTCTCCCACTCTGTGGTCCCCGCATGGCCCCTATCCCCCGCCCTCCGCGGAGCCCTCAGAAGTAGCTTGCTCCTTCCCTCGCTTCCTGAGGAGGCATGCATGTAGTGTGCCCCACGGCTCCAACCTGCACCTTCCACGGAGCCACCCTGACAGCCTTCCCCGGCCCCAGCCTCCATCGATCCCCTCCCGAAGTCGCCAAGCGAAATGCATCCTTCCCCAAGCGTATTGGGGCACCCCTGGGACGCGGGCAGGGATGGCAGTTCCGGTCGTTTCGGGATTTTGCGTTAAAGATGCAAACAAGGCCGGCGACTGCAAGAACGGCGCCTCCATTCTTGGGGTTCAGACGTCCTTGCACTCTCCACGTCAGTCCCGCTATCGCCACTCAGGTCTGGGGGCCCACTTCCGTACTCCTACGCAACCCTCGGCAATTCCTCGTCCCGCGTGTGCCGTACTACACAGAGCTCCGAATACTCCGACTTCTAACCCAGCCTCTCCATAACTCGTTCTCTCTGGGCTCGCGGCGCCGCTCGTTCTCAGCACCCCGAGTATGCCGGTTCCACCCTCGGCTGCGAAAGCCGCCACCCCGCGCCACCCCCGCCCGGCACGGCCCTTGTCCCAGCCGGGCTCCCCCGCCAGCTGTGCTGCCACCGCCACACGTGACCCGCCCCCGTCGCGGCTTCCGCTGAGCTGCCTGTTCCGGAGCACAAACAATTTCTGCTCTGGCGCGGGGTCTCTCGGGCCCTGGCGTCCTTTCCTCCCTGCTCCCCCCCTTCCGGGTACTAGAACTCAAAACAACTCGCTGACCTTCGGGCCGACCAGCTCCGGCTTCCACGGACTCCGGCATTCCGTTCAAACCTGGCAGCGGCAGCTTCTAAGATTTCACTCTGCTCTGGGCTGGGGGGAGGGGGTGATTTCTTCTGGAGGGGGTGTCTCAGATCGAAAGAGCCACTTCACTCTCCTTCCTCAACTCCGAAGTGAGTTTTTAGACTACCCGGAGGTCCTGGGGAAACTCGGGCAGCCGCGCGCAAAGAAATACCCCCCCAACACACACACACACACACACACACACACACACACACACACACGCTGCCTTGACTAGTGTCTGACGGATTTCCAGGGTCACGGCTCAGAGGCAGAGGACCTGGCTAGCCTTGGAAATACCACCAGGTGGTGGACTGTGGCACCAAGCAAAGCTGGGCTAGGGTAGAGGGATGGTGCTAAATAATAATGGCTTCTACTCTCTGGCTCTGTGCTGAGTACTCCGTAAGTACTCTACAGAAACTGAGGCACAGAGAAAAGGTCAGTTAAGTAACACACTCAGAGTCATCCCGTAGTTAAATGACTTAATGGGAATTTGAACCCAGATCTTCTAGAGTCCAAGGTGGTTAAACATTATGTTATAGTGCTCACCTTGGAATCAAAAATACAGACCCATCTACAAAATTCAGTGTTCGCTTGAGGGCTCTATATTTGGCATGTTGCATTGCGACTGGCACATAGTAGGCACTGAATAAATATTCGTAGTTTGAATGGGTGTCTGATTAAATGATTGACAGAATCATTGATAACAAGTGCTTTTAGAGAAAACAGCCCCAACCATTGTTCATTCTACAAGGATTGTTTTACCATAATAAAATCTCTAGCTGTTTTTTTGAAGGTTTGTAAGTAACAGGAAACCCTTATTTAAAATACATATTAACCTCCCACCTCTACCCACCAGCCAATCAGCATGGCAGCACTTTAACTTGCTGAGGCACATACTCAAAGCAGCTTTTAGTTGGTCTCAGCCATTTTTCTTCCTCCCTGTTCCTTCTCTGTAGGCCTTCTGTTCAGGGTCAGGCAGCCTGGAACTGCATTTGAAGTGATTCTGAACATATAGCAAGAAGAGAGGAGTATACCCCCACCAGACATGGTTCATTGGCTTCCCTTCCACAGGCGGATGGTGGTGGGGTGGTGGTGGGGAGCATGTCTTGCAGCTCAGTGGTTAGCTTTTAATGGAGCACATAAGGATCACCACCATCTGTACAGTTTGTTTCTGAGTTGCAGCCCTCACCAGCTGCAAGGTTACATTTCTAGGAAGGCAGTCATCTACCTTAACCAACACCTCTGAGACGCTGGTCAGTGGGACCACATCTGCAATTTGGAGAGCTGCTGCTGGTACTCTGTGCTGTCTCGCTCCTTCTGGTGGCCAAAGAGGATGCGATTAAAAAAATTGTACATTTAGATAATCCAACAGAATGTACTTCTTTACTATATTGTTATCTTTTCCCTCTTCATTTTCTGAACCAAGTCAGTGGTCCCTTCTTGTCACTAATTGAGCAATATGAAATGAGAAAATTTTCACCTCAGGTTACCTGAAAGTAAACTTTTTCCTTTCTAATTTGATTCCTCCAACATTTGTTGAATGAATGGTATAAGTTATGATATTAGGCAGAACATAAAAAGGAGGAAAAATGCCTGGTCTCTGTTTCTGATTACTGATACAGTCTGTCTGCTCTCCCTCTTCTCCTCTCCCTCCCTCCCTCCCTCCCTCCCTTCTCTCTCTCTCTCTCTCTCTCTCTCTCTCTCTCTCACACACACACACACACACACACGCACACACACAGTTGTGCTCATGTTCCTACAATTATTAATCAATAAATGAAAATGTTTATTTCTTCTCTAAGTAATAATCCAACCTTGATTATAAAGCTGGGGTTTCAGTTTCCTCTTTTACAGTCTGGTCTGGAATGACCAGCAAGACCCTGTGACCTCAGCTTGTTGCCTGCCCAGGTGATTTCCTGAGCATCAGATGATTTCCAAGGAAGCTACATGCCTCAATCCGACATGACTTGATGGTAGCTGAAAACAGCCTTGCCGAAACTCACGTACACCTTGTGTTGGGGGCACTGGTGACAAGTGATACTGCACTGGAGGTTCAGGATGCTAATTTGATTTATTATCTGCCTACAGCCTGGGGAGGAGAAAAGGCTCATAAAAGTGTTCTAGGCTGGTCATTCTGAATGTGAGCATTTATTTATCTGCAAAGCTGCCGAGTGTCCCTGCAGGAAGTCGCAGGCACAGCAATCCCTGACTGAACAGACAAAAGTCTCCCCTTTACACAGACTGCTTTTATTGTTTCCAACAGCTTTGTGTTCTCCCTGGGGGAAGAGGAGTGTCACATAGTGAGGTTTCTTCCTCTTTTCTCACGCTGAGGAGGAAGTGATGTTGTGGCATTAAATCAGCCTGTGAACCACATCAGAGACAGAGTTGGGAAAAGCTCAGTGCAAGGTGCCATTCCTATGGCCTGCCTCTTCCAGGCCCCAAGGAACCCCAGTCTGGGTCTGAGTGTGGGGATGGTGTGTGTGCACACGGTTGTCAAAAAAAAAACCAAGAGAAGCCATACCTGGGAACTATCCCTTGGGTACAAGGGGCTCCAGGGGAATGGTTGCTTCTGACTCTTGAGCCTGCTTCTCATTAGGAGTAAAGGTACCAAAAGACTTCTGGAGTACTTTTCATTCATTTTGCATTCATTCATTGGAAACATTTAGGGATTACCCACTTTGTGCCAAACACTGTGCTAGGCCTGGGTATATACAATGGTAAGCCAAAGACATGGTCTCTGCCCTTGTAGAGTTTACATTCTACTTTGTTTGGCACACAGAAGATTCAGCATGTGGTCCAGACCATCAAATCCTTCCTCATCCAACTGCCTTCCTTAACTCACATTCTTGAGGATTCTTCAAGGAACAATTGAACCCACCCTCCCCAAACTCACCTCCTCCATCTTCTCATGCCACTCACTGCTTTAAATCCTTCAAGCAGCAAGAAGGGGAGGGACATGTGCAAAAGGGGCACCCCCTTCCAGCTTAGTCAGCCTCTTTTATAAAGATTTCTCAGAAGTCTCACCCAATGATTTCCACTTATGTCTCGTTGGCCACCTCTTGCTGCAAGGGAGGCTGAGAAATGTTATCTTAAGCTTGGGTACATTGCTGCCTCAAATTACTAAGGGAGTGGTGGCTATTGGGGCAGGCAACCAGCCACCTCTGCTCATAGTCTCACAGAAAGTATGTAATGGACAGTAGGAAAACAGTTCATAAGTCTAGGAGAGGAGTCAGTAGAAACCCTTTGGAATCTAATCTGGGCTTGCATCCCTGTTTTCTGAGAACTGTCTTTATCTCTTTCCAGGATTGGGATGCCAGAAGCCTCTATGTTGTTGTAGCTGCAGGTGGAAACTTCCCTTAGCTAAGCCACTTCTGCTGTTTTTTACCCCCTGGGAATTGGGGTGGGGATACTGGGCTAGCTCCATGGCATCTGACTAGTGCAGTTGTACAGCCTCATGCTCTGAAGGGACCCATACGTAGACTTTAATGCTCTACAGTTGCCATCTTGACATTCTAAATCATATTATCTTTGAATTTGTGTTTGATAGATGAAGGTTGATGGGACAATGGGGCATGGACCAGGGCATTGGCACCTCTGCTCATGATTGGTCCCACCTCCTGGGGCCTCCTGGCTTACCTCCCTGAGATGGATTCTCAGATGTCTATTTCCCACCTCCCGGTGCCTCAGGCCCTGCCCAACTTCCACACACCATCCTGGCCTTGGGACTGCTGCTGCCTTCTACCCCTAGCAGGGGCCTGGTTGCAAACTTTGGGAAGGCCAGGGTTGGGGTCTGGTGTGCCTCATGGCATCTTGGGATAGGGCAAGGTGGCAGCCTTTCCTGCCTGGCTAGCAAGGCCACAGCACACGTAGCTGGCCACTTGGCAGTTGTGTCTCATGCACCATGGATCCAGGCACCAAGTACATCTCAGCCTAGAGGCTGTAATCCCTTAGAGACCACCAATTGCCAAGGGGTGAGGCAGTGGACATGTGGGAAGAGGAAGACTGACTTCCCTGCTCCTGGCTGGGGCTTGCATTTTAATTTTGTTCTGGGCCCTGCAAATTATACAGTCAGTCCTGCCTGATCATGGAACCATTGTGTTTGATCCTGTGTATGCCAGGCTGGGGAAAGTCAGACTGTAGAAAGACAGAGAATAATAGAGAAGTACAATAAGTAATAGAGTGCCTTCATAAATGTGGGACCCCAGAGAGGGCAGAGATGAATTCCTGAAGGGAGTTCAGTGCCCGGGTCCTGCTCCCTAGGGAGGCCTTGCTGCACTTTTGCTCCTGTGTTCTTCAAATCAAGTCCCTTATGTTCCCTGTGCTATGATGAATGGATATTCCTGATTGTCAATTCAGAGTTTCCATTCAAGAAAAAAAAAAGAGCTTGGTTTGTAGTTCATAGTATAGGGCTTCAATCTCAACTTTGTCATTTAATGAGCTGTGTGATATTAGGCAAGTTAGGTATCCTGTCTGAGCCTTCATTTCCTCAACCTTAAGAAATGACTGGGCATCGTGGTACCAATGCTGGAGGTTGCTATGAAGATTATCTATTTGTGCCCATTTTTGTTAATAGAAAAAATTAAGGCACAACGGCATGTAGGAAATTTAGAATGAAATAACTTCCTTCTCTCATTGTTTTCTCAGTACTTAAATACTGCTTATTTGAATCTGGTTAACTCAAGTGGTTAGAATAGAGTCAAACAAGATGAATATCATAAGTTTGAGCCCTCAACAGATTTGCTTAGCACATTTCCATGACTGAAAACTAAACCCATAAGGTAGATATTCTAGTTACCTATTGCTGTGCAATGAACAGCCCCAAAACTTAGTAGTTTAAAATAACAACCATGTTACTATATCTCATGATCTTGTGGGCCAGGAATTGGGGCAGGTCTAGGATGAGTGGTTCTTCTATTCCTTATGGGATCAACTAGGGTTCCTCAATGGTACTCAGGTGGTGGATGTGCTGGTCTGGAGGGTCCAAGTTGGCTTCATGCGCATGTATGGTGCTTTGGTGGGGATGGCTGGAAGGGTGGGCTCAGCTGGGACTGTAGAATGTGGCTCCTATTTGTGGCCTCTTCAGCACAGTGATCTTAGGGTAATAGTACTTCTAACATGACAGAGAGAGTGTTCCAAAAGACCAGGACAAAATCTAGAAAGCCTCTTCTGACCTAGCATTGGACATGATGCAGAATCACTTTTGCCAATTCATTAGTTACAAGAGAGTCACAAGCTCACTTAGATGCTAAAGCAGGGAGCTACACAAGAATGTGAATACCAGGAGGCTTGGGCATGGTGGGCATCTTTGGAGACTAGTTATCATGGTGGACCATCCACTCTCACGTTTGTGCCCTTAGTCCTGGGGTGGTGGGCAAAGTGTGAGTACATGGATGGAAGAGCTCAGATTTATTCCCATGCACCAGCAGAAAGATTCCAGAAAATCTTGAGCAAGGAGCAAGAGATGGAAATGTTCTTGGGAACATCAGCCCTTACAGAGTATCCAAGAGTTGCTTTGGATGTTAAACCCTAGTCCTGCTTCAAAACCAGTCTTTTGGGGTCTTGAATACTCTTACGAAAAAATCTCAAATTCCTATGAGGGAGTTACTATAATTATCTCCATTTTCCATATGAGGAAACTTAATTAAATGGCTCAGAGTCACAGCTATAAAATGGTATGGCTGGAATTTGAACTCAGATATATCTAATGCCAAAGCAGAAGGTCATTTTACAGTTTACAGTTTAAGTAACTTTCCAAGGTCACCCAGAGAAACCAGAAATACAATTCAATACCTATTCATAGTAAGTGTAAAAATATTTAGCAAACGTAGAAAAGAATGGAAATTCCTTTATCTGATAAAGAGTATATACAGACGAAACTTACAACAAGCATATTTAATGGTAAAATATTGAAAGCTTTCCTCCTGAGATCAAGAGCTACAGAATGATGCCTGCTATTACTCCTTCTATTCGTTACTATGCTGGAGGTCATAGCTGTTGCAATAAAGCAAGAAAATGAAATATAAAGCATCCAGATAGGAAAGGAAGAAATGAAACTGTCATTATTCATAAATGACATGGGTGTGTATGTAGAAAATCCACGAGAACCTACAATTCAACTATAGAATTAATAAGGGGATTCAGCAAGATCATCGAATTTAATATAGTGCTTTTGTGAGGATTCTATGAAAAGCTTATATCAGATACTATTTAAGCCTCATGACAACCTCCTTTTGGCTTCTGGCACCGGTGACCCCTCCTTCTTGACACTCCCTTTACCCTAGCTTCTTTCACACTACCTTTTTTCTGTCCTGTTCTCTTCTCCTTCTGAATTTTTCTCCTAGTCTCCTCTTCTGGTATCTGCTACTACAATGTCAGCCATGCTCAGAACTCTGCCCATAAGCAGTGCTGTGGTGAGCACACCTCCATTGTATTCTATGGGATGGCGTCTCCCATGGTTGTCCAATATCCTCATCATTTCTTTCCTGGACTTTCCCACTGACCTAATCTCCGACTCTACTGCCTTCAGTCTTTTTTTTTTCTCTAATTTTTTAAATTGTGGTAAAATACACATAAATGAAACTTATTATTCTAACCATTGTAAGTATACTGTTCAGTGGTGTTAAGTACATTCATATTATTGCATAACCATCACCATCATCCTCCTGCCTCCAGTCTTGCTCCCTTTGCACCCACATGCCCCCAAGGTGACCTTCCTAAAATGAAAACTTGATCTTGCCTTTTTCCCCTATTTAAATTCTTCCAAGACCTTGAGACACCTTAGTTAAATTCAACATTCTCTGCATGGTTTAATAGCCCTCCATGATCACTGTCCTGTTCACTCCTGATACCCCATATATACTCTCTCTGGTTTCCATGCCTGTGTTAATTTGGATACCTCCAAAAGCTGACCTTGAGCCAAGGATTTTTGAGCATAACAGAGGTGATTCCAGGAAGCACAGTGAAGGAATGGGAATCAAGACAGCGAAGGGAGGAAGTGCCAATCAAGCATACAATAGTGAGCAGATTGCCAATGTGGGTAACAGGGGGTCAATCCTGCTGGTGCCTCTATGGGACCTTGTGCAGCACACCCCTCAGAACTGCCCCAGTGAGGGGTGAGAAAACTGGAGTATTTATCCACCAACTCCCATGCAGTAGTGTGCTGGTAAACCAGCTTTCTGGGAGAACAAAAAAAGTCGTAATTTGTAGTGTTTTCCAATTACCACAATATAAACATTACCACCATGGCTGAGTCTAAGATACCAAAGTTTTAACAATTGGCTTGAAATTTTTCTGAATATGTAACAGTCAGGATCTCCAAAGCTAGTATAACCCTGCTCTCATTCTGCATTAGGTGAGGGGTTATTTCTGGGAAGCTAGGCACCTAGGATCTGCCTAAACATATGGTGGCCAACTGAGCAGGCTTCAGAGGCCAGACAACACCCTCTGATGGAGTTTCAAGTTCTTATCATATTTGGGAAGGCTTTCTAGGTGCCTTCCAGGGTAGGTGGAGAGACATGGGTGAGGCACCAACAGAGCTTGCTATAAGGTCCTTTCAGGGCTTCCCCAACCTGCTCCCAGCTAAAAGGCCTGTTCCTTCTTTGCCCCCCTGCTGAGCTTCTGCTCATCCTTCAATTCTCAGCTGTGGTGTCACCACAAACTGTCCTTGCTCTCATTATAGACCTAAAGCATGCCCTCAGTTTGTTAATTGTGACCTGCCTTTCTCCTTCTCTGGACTGTAAGCTGCGGTCAGAGACGTTGTCTATTACTTTCTGTAACCACAGTGTTTAGCCCAGTGCCCAGCATCAGCTTAGCTACTTAATAAATAGATAACTCACCCTACTCTACTTGGCACATAGTAATGGTAAATCAAATTAGCACTCTCTCCATTCCCTGTTTATATATCCACTGCTCAATCAATCAGTTGGTCTCTCTACAGCTTTATTGGTTATTCCCATCCATTTCCAAGAGGACTTTAGGCAGCAAGCAGGTGCTTCCTTTCCCATGAAGGTGTGAGCGACCATATTTTTTGAAGAAATGATCAGGACACGTGATCTGACACATGTTCCAACACATGGTCTGACAATGGGATAGAATATTTTAAATCACCACCATCTCAGAATATCTGGTTTGCGTGGCTCTGTATAGAACAGAGTCAGGAGCCACAGCCTTGTAATACATACCCAGAGCAGGCAGGAGCTCTATTTTAAAGAGCTCTGTGATTTTAAGAGCGGCATGTGAAGATAACTGAAGAGAGAAGTTGATTTCAGTGGCACTCTAGCTGGAGTGATCACAGGGAGCAGAGAAAAATTTGTGGCAGAAACAAGCTCTCATTAAGACCATATGCTGTATTTCTAATCGATGGCTCTTAGAAGTAATTCCCCGACATTTCACTCATTTTTACTGCCTCCCCTTCAGGGGCAGGAAGAATGGCATTGTTAGCCTGAGTTTATAGATGAGGGTATTTAGAAACAGAGAGGTTAAATGGCTCAGCCCCAGCCACAGAGTGAATCAGAGACATAGCCAGCCTCGAATCCAGAATTCCGATTTGCGCTTCTGTGCCAAGATCCCTTGGGGCTCATTTCCTCTCTAATTTGCATAAATCATCAACATTTTTTTCCCAAGCTTGTGCTGAGAAAGCCCCTTTTCAAACAGCGGAAACTCCCTTTGCCTTCTGTCGCCTTAATTTTATTTTATGAACCAAATTCTTTTACTTCAACACATAGACTTGCCATTTTCCCTTCCATTGAGCCCTTTTCAAAAGAGGTCGTGACCTTTGCTTCTAGATGCAATGGAAATGGGTGAGCCCAAATGAAACAAAACAGATGAGTTGGGACCATATAAAGTGTAATTTCAACTAATGTTCAAAATCCCATGTAGTTGATGATAAATCTTGGATCCTGGCAGGTTATCAGAAAAGTAAGAATGGATAAATGGCGCTACCAGTGTTTGAACCCTCTTGGATGTAAGACATGCCATCAACTTTGGGAGCATATTCATAGGGTTAGAAATAAGAAACTGGACATACCAGGGTCATGCAAGCTTAGAGAAATTTCAATTTGGAAATCTATAGGGAGTCATACCTGAGATTGATGGCAGGTGAACTTGGGCTTCTAGTCACCAGCATAATTACAGAATTACTCATGATCCTTTCACGTATTTAAGAAATTCTTAGCTCATGACCTCATTTATCTGATGGTTCTTAGGTGACTTCAGTATTGAAGTTTCTTGGTATGAACTACACTGCCTGGAATCCCAGGTCAGCACTTAGTGCATTGCTGATGCTCACGAAATAGTAATAATCTTCTTGAAAGTAAAAACATATGCAATGTGTTTGGGAAAAGCTTCCCTTCCCTGTCAAGTACATTGGATAATAAAAATAATTCATGGCTCGTCTGTTTAACCATTAGAAATATAAGGAGCTATTTCTATCAGAAATCTTTGGTAAAATAAAATTCAGCACACACACAAAAAGCTTTTTGTCTACATGGTAATTTATTATTTATTACATTAGTCAGCTATTGCTGTAATAATGCTGTGTAACAAAAGTTTTAAACACACCAAAACTCAGTGGTTTAAAATGTTTGTTTCCTGCTCATGAGTGGGTGGGTCAGCTGGGGCTCTCTTGATCTCAGCTCTGTTTGGCTGCACTCAGCAGCTTGTGTCCAGGCCTGCTCCACATGTCTCCTCATTCTCCTTGGACCAGCAGCTTCCTGGGGCCTTCTTGTCTTATGGCAGATTGCCAGAGAGCAAAAGGCAAGCCAAATGGTATACAAGTACATTTAAAGCCTTTGCTGGCATCATATCTGCTCACATTCCATTGGCTAAAGCAAGTTATAGTATCAAATCCAAAGTCATTGGGCAGGGAAGCAGATAGTGACAAGAGGGAGGGGGAGGTGAAGGAATATTTGCTGAACAATACTCCAATCTCCCACACTTATCAGCCCTAACAGCCTGTGTTATGGGTTGAATTGTGCACCCCCAACTTATATGTTAGAGCCTTGACTCCCCAAAACCTCAGCATTTGGAAATAAGGCTTTTAAAGAGTGATTAAGTTAAAATGAGGCTATTAAGGTGGGCCCTAATCCAATCTGACTAGTGTCCTTAGAAGAGGGGGAAATGTGGACACACAGAGAGACACCAGGATCTTGTGCACACAGAGGAAAGGTTAAGACACAGCAAGAAGGTGGCCATCTGCAAGCTGAGAGAGGCTTGAGAAGAAACCGAACCTGATGACACTTTGATCTTGGGCTTTCAGCTTCCAAAACTATGAGACATAAATCTGTTGTTTAAGCCAACCAGTCTGTGATATTTTGTTATGGCAACCAGAGCAGAATAATACAGCCTATGAACCCCTTGTGAGTGACTCATGGCCATGTCTTACTCATTATGTTGTCCCTCTACAGTACTTAGCACATTACCTTGTATTTATATTTATGCCTATTTGGTGAATGAATTAAATCATCTCTCAGTTTCAAAATCAATAATTGTTTATTTTATCAGCCAGAACTCATGGTTGCAAGGGTTAAAAACCTATTTAAAATCATTTAAACAAAAAGGAAATCTTTTGGGTCAGATGACTGGGGTAGCTTCTAAAGTCTAAGGAGCAATTAAGGGCCTCAGGTGTCGGCAGAAAGGAACACACACCTGCCAGATCCTCTTTACATACTCTGTCACTGAAGCACTTGGCTTTGTTCTTACAGAGAACACAGCTGCCATGAGAATGGTAGATCACTTTTTCAGAAAATGGTGGCAACAATATCTCTCATCCCAGATATTCATCTTACAATGTGACTTTCTTCTCATCAAGAGGTGGGATCTATGTTTTTTGCCCTTGAATCTGTGTGGGCCTGTGACTACGGTAGAAGTTACATTATGTGACTTCCCAAGCTAGGTCATAAAAGATGATACAGCTTCTACCTTGTTCACTGGAACATTGCCTTTGGAGTCCTGAGCTGCCATGTTAGAAGTATGAGGCTGCCATGCTGTCAGGAAACCCAAACTACATGGAGAGGCCACATGAAAGTGTTCTTGCTAAGAGCACCGGTTGAGGTCTTAGCTAATAGCCAGCATCAACCACCACATGCAAGTGAAAATGCTCCCAATGAGTCCAACCCCCGTCATCAAATTGTTCCTGGCCTTCAAGTCTTCTCTGTTGGGGCTTCATCTATTGAGGAGCAGAAACAGCTGTGTACTGACCCACAGAATCAGTGAGTATGATAAAATGGTTGTTTTATGCTGCTATGCTTTAATAATTTGTTACGCAGCAAAGGTAAGTGAATAAAAAGCCCAGAATTATTTCCTTACAGCCCTCCTTTCACTTTATCTTTAGAAAATTCTGGGAAAGATCTCCAATTGGCCAGGCTTGGGTCATATGCTTACTCCTAGAGCCAATTGCTCTGTTCTGGAGGAAGTAGAGTAGTTCTAGCATAGCTTAAGTGTTAATTCCTCGGTAGTAGGTAGGGACATTATTATTGCCAGCTACAGGACGTCATTATTATAAAGCCCAAGGCTGGAGATATTCACCAAAGGCTAGAGGTGTAGTATCAGAAGAAGGGGGATGATAATGTGTTCTGGGCAGACTAAAGTAATAGCTACATTCTATCACCTTTCCTTTATTTGGTAACCTTTTTTTTCTTTTGAAGATTTAAGATAGTTTCCTTCAAAAGAAGATGGGAGACCAGATTCTATTACTTACAAGCTGTGTGACTTTGGACAAGTTACTTTGCCACTGTGAGCCTAATAGGAATATTTTTAATACTTCTTTGGCAAGTTGTTAAGAACTTATTAGAAACGCTTTTCATTTTTAGTCAGAACTCTGTTGGGTCAGCCATCACTTGGAAGCAAAGACTCCAGTGTTTTGGGGAAATGTCCACATTGCTGTATGCATTAATTTCCACATGACCACCATCTTCCCTTTTTTTACCCCAAAATACACATGCATGCACACCAGTCACATATGATGTGCATACACACATTAAATATATACTTTTTCATGTATTCCAAAAAAACTCCAAACTTTTCTTCTTTTCCAAAAGCCAGTAATATTTTTGCAGCCTAAAAATATTCCTAGTGCTTGCTTCGACAGCACATATACTAAAATTGGAAATATTTCTAAGGTCGATATTCTCTACCAGGGATCGGCAAACTTTTTCCATATAGGGCCAGAGAAGAAATATTTTAGGCTTTGCAGGCCATGAGGTTTCTGTTGCAGGTATTCAATTGTCATTGCAGAAAGAATAGTCACAATCTATAAGCAAACGGGTGTGGCTGGATTCCAATAAACTTTTATTTGCAAAATCAGATGGCTGGCCAGATTTGGCACACAGGCTGTAGTGTGCCATAGAATTTATAGCAGCACTGTCCAACTGAAATACAGTGCAAGCCCCAGTTGTAGCGGCAGGAAGAGATTTTCTCCCAGCATCAATTCCTGTCGCGCAGTAGCACCGGCTCCCCTGTTTCAGGAGAGGGTATCCAGGCAGAGCATCTGAGATATGCGGATGCTGGAGCAAAGAAGTTTTCAGAGTACAGTGGACTGTCTCTCAAAGCTGAGGGGATAAAGAATGGGGCATCAGTGGTCTCTGTCTCAGGGGCAAACCTGAGGAGGAAACCTGTGCCTAGGAAGGCTAAACAGTGAAATAGAAAGGTACTAGGGCATTGGAGATATTACAGTGTTGCTGGATCAGGCTTGCCTGAAGCTAGTGCTACCTCTAGACTTTAAGATCACGTGAACCAAAACATGCCTCAATAAGTATTTAAGCCAGTTTCAACAGAGGGTTCTATGTCATGTAACAGAAAGCAGTTTTTGCTGCTCTAGGAATTAAAACGGTTAATTATTCCAGCAATTCTTTGGATGCTGACTATTCTTACTAGGAGAATTGATCTTGGCAATTGCCCATGGCAGTCAGGTCACTGCAAGGCTCAGACTGTCAGCTGAAGCAAAGTGTAAACAGAAACCACACCATTATTAAAGAATATGTGGTATATATATGTGCATATTATTCAGCCATAAAAAAGGGAATCCTGGCATTTGTGACAACACGGATGGACCCTGAGGGCATCATACTAAGTGTAATAAGTCATACAGAGAAAGACAAATATTCAATGATCTCACTTATATGTAGAATCTGAAAAAACAGGCCAAACCAAAACAAACCAAACAAAAAACCAAGCTCATAGATACAGAGAACAGATTGTGGTGGTTGCCATAGGTGGGGGTGGGCAAAATGGGTAAAGAGAGTCAGAAGGTACAAACTTCCAGTCATAAAATAAATAAGTTATGAGGGTATACTGTACAGCATGGTGACTATAGTTAATAATACTGTATTACATATTTTAAAGTTGCTAGAGAGTAAATCATAGAAGTTCTCATCACAAGAAAAACATTTTGTAACTATGTATGGCGACAGATGTTAATTAGACTTATTGTGGTGATCATTTTGCAATATATACAAATATTGAATCATTATGTTGTACACCTGAAACTAATATAATGTTATATGTCACTTACATTTCAATTAAAAAAACACACCATCTATCCAAAAGAGACCAAGGCAGGTATGGTAGGTTGGCTCCCTAAATAATGATTTCAACTCCCTTTTCTCTGACAGTCCTTTAGAGCAAGGCTCTAGAGCCAAGAACCCACTTTCCCAAACATCTATGCAGTAGGGATGGCCATGTGACTCTGTTCTAGACAGTGGGACACATTCAGAAGTCATCTGGCATTGCCTCTTCAGCTACTTTATCCTTTTGCTAAAATGAGGGCCTGGGGCTGGAGATGAAATCACCATTGCCAAGGCTAAAGGAAGGGGAAACAGGTGGGTCCTGGCTCCTTCTTGGCCTTCGTGGGCCACCCTTCCAGACTTGAACTGTATTACCCCGACTTCTTCCTGCTTGAGATAAATTAGTTCCTTTTCTGTTAAAAGCCACCACAGTTGTTGAGTTTTTATGAGGGGCAGCTAAATAAAATCCTATGTGATATAGAATTCTGTAAGCCTCTTTACTTTTACCAAGACGTTTCCTCATCATCTTCCCAAGGATTGTGGGCATGTGGGAGACTTCAGAAGGCCTAAACTGTGGCCAGGGCTACAGATCCAAATCAGGACAGACAAAGTAGATACAGGATTGCTAAACGAGTGTGGGGGGATCTATGTGAGCTTATTTTAAAAAATCTTCAGGGAATCCAGGGGCAATCCAGGGTTGGCTAGTGGATTGGAAGCCAGTTCTCGCTTCTAATCAATGTAGACTACGGGTGAGTGAAAGTATCCAAGTCTCAGTTCCAGCTAGGATATGAGGTGTTTCCCCACACCAACAAGCAATGCTCCAGACATCAGTAGAGCATCCTAAAATACAACATAATTCTCACACTATCTACCTGGAGATAGCATCAGATCCCACAGATTAAGGGCTCATTCCTAGAAGACTACCCCTTCCTCCTACTTCGGATACAAGTCCAGGTTGTCACCTATGTTTTTGACCTGATGGATATAAATCAGAGGTTCCCACAACTCCCTCTTTCCTTGGGTTAGATTACTTTGCTAGAGTGGCTCATAGAACTCAGAGAAACATTTCACTTACTAGATCACTGGCTTATTATAAAAGGATGTAACCCGAGAACAGTCAGATGGAAGAGGTACATAGGGCAAGGTGTGGGATGGGGTGAGGAGCTTTCATGCCCTCTTTAGGTGTATGACTCTCCCCAAATCTCCATGTATTCACCAACCTGGAAGCCTGTCTTTTTAGATTTTGATGGAGGCTTCATTACATAGGCACGATTGATTAAATCATTGGCCACTGGTGATGGATTTAAAACTCCAGTCTCTCTCCCCTCCCCAGAGATTGGGGGTGAGGGTAGGACTGAAAGTTCCGTTCTCTAATCATTTGGTTGGTTCCTGGGTAACTAGCTCCTATTCTTAATCCAAAAGTCACCTTATTGACATAACAAAAGACATCTTTATCACTGTCATCACTTAAGAAATTGCCATAAATGGAAAGGGGGTACAAATATATATTTCTTACTATAAATCACAATATTACAGTGAATCTCCTTTGGATTCTACTAGGAGTGGGCAAGACATTAGAGGCTAAACAATAATCCCAAGCATCATGGTCATGAACATCTCACATTTCTGAAGGACCTGAGTGGTCACCAAGCCCTTGTCACTCAGGAGAAAGTCCTTAAGTTTTAGCTTCTTGCACTTTCCGGAATTCACATCATTCTTTTCATTTCTCTTCAGTGGTAATAAATGGCATTTAAAAAGAGCCATCACAACAAATTTCCTTTCTTCTTGCCTTTCCAGAAAGAAACCTAAGTGCTGGTATTATTTTCCACTTTTAATCACAGCTTGACAAAGATGGAAAGTTAAGTCATGTAATTGCTTTTGTGTTTCGTAGTTCTTTTCACTATTTTGGAAAAAAGAAATGGTTCAATGGATAAAATGTGGGTTTACACTAAACCCCAAACATCACAAGCATTAATAGCAACCATGTGTTATTCCTGAGAATATGCACCTAATTTGTTTGAGGAGGAAAAATAATATGGCGCTGTTCATCTAGTACATGGAGTGAGCCAAAGAGTTCCAAAGGCATGATTGGGGATAGATAGCTGTTTCAGGTATCTTGAAGCAAAACTATATATATTTTGAATAAAAAATTTAAGATGTAGATTATAATAGAAATACTTGAAGCACGATTGCCTTCCCAAAACTCTTGAGTAATAAAGTATCTATCATCAGAATGGGAAGGCCGGGGATGCTTGGCAGTGCCTTCTGCCTGGATTGTCCACAAGGGGACTAAGCCATCCTGTGACCTTCTGAGCAGAGGCCAAGAAGAGGAGATGTAAACAGGTGGAGCTGCAGCTCCACTGTGAATGCCCACCCCAGAGAATGGAAGTGGTGGGGCTCTCTACCCACACTAATCTTTCCCTTCTCTCTCATTGCCAGAAGCCTCAGGTGGGTTAGGGATGGTAGAAGAATGAACTTGAACACACAATTGGTTTCAGGGCCCATGACTTTATAACATTACACTGATTTCCTGCTAGAAAGGTCCAGGCAGCCTTCGTCTTTGTGTATGCGAATTTAGTGCTTGCACAGGAGGTAGGAATATCTAGAATCAGAGCTGTGGTTGAAAGTGCCCCAGCCGCAAATTGTGAAGCGTGTAAAAGTTTTTGTTTGGTCACAAAGTCTGGTGTGCAAAGACTAAGTGCTCTTTATTTTCCTGAAACTAAACTAAAATTACTTTGGCTCTAGAGATCTCATTTCCACTGCTGGTGGAAAATATCAGCATGCCAATTCAAACCAGCTCAGGCATTTCCAGTTTAAAGGTGGTCCTTTTTAGGGTAAATATGGTTCTCCCTCATTCCCACCTCCTTCTGCCTTTCTCCCCAAGGGTAATCAAAGGCTGACCCCTGGTCCTGGTACTCACTGACATCTGCCCATTGGGTTATTTATCTTCGGCTGCACAGGAAACCACTCTAAAACTCAAAACAAGTACAACATTGATTTTTCCCATAGAATCTGTGATTTGAGCAGGGCTAAGAAGAAATAGCTATCTGCTCCACTTGATGTCAGTTGGTGTGGCTTGAAGGTTAGGGGTTCAAATCACTACAAGGCCCTCTCGGACAGCGGGATGTCATCTGGGACCTCATCTGGGGCTGTTGGCTGGAACACCTATACATGGCCTCTGCTCGTGACCTGGGCTTCCTCACAGTGTGGCAGCTGGGTTCTCGGCAGCTGGGTTCTCGGTGGTGGGGTTATGAGGAGAAGTCATTTTGCCTTTCATGAATCCTCAGAAATCATGTGGCATCACTTTCATCACATTCCATTTGTCAAGATGGTCACAAAGTCCTGCCCATCTTCAAGAGGAGAGAGAAATAGGCTCTACCTCTTGATGGGGAAATGGCCAGGTTCTGGAACAGTGTGTGAGATTATAAATAGTGGTGAAGACACCTTCAAAATGCAATCCACTTCGCTCTCTCTTCTTGATGCATTTACTGTTGACCTTTTTAGAGCTGCCATGGTCTCTGGTTTATTAAGTTCACTCTGGCTCCCTTACCACTATCCAGAGGCCTCTTGGTGTTTCAGCCTCACAGCCATATCTGAGACCATCTTGGGGATTGGGAACATTTTTAAAGTTCTATTTCACCATGCCGGGAATGCTGTTGGCCTCCAGTCCTCTTGGGCCATAGCTGCCCTGTGGCTCTGGCACCATGTTGAATGTGAGGCTTCTCTGTATAACTTGCAACCAGCCCTGATGTTTCAAGCTTGAGCTTTACCTTTGGTGCCCATTCCAGCTGGCAGAAAAGAAGAAGCAACTCTGATGAGAGCAGGCTCCTAATAAGGACACTTGTTGTGAATTGTATACACCCCTTCATTTTACACCCTATTGGACAGAACTTTGTCACATGGCCACATCTAACTGGAAAGTGTAGACCTTACTCTGGCAGAATATGTGTTCTGTGAAAAATAGTAAGTTATTTATCAAAGGAGAAAATAATAGATTTTTAGGGAGAACTCTTACCTTGACAGAAATGGGCAACATTTAACCTGAGTTTCATGGCGAGTCAGAACCAATAATGGTAGAACCAGGGGAAGAGTGTTTTAGGCAGAGGGAACAACAAAAACAAAGGCTCAGAAGCAAGAAAGAGTGTAATCTGTTCAAGGAACAGGAATGTAATTAGTGAAGAATGTGACTTGTGGGAGTGAGGGTAGGTAGACAGGAGGAAAGAGATGAAATGAAAAGAAAGGTGGGCAAGTACTAGATCACGAAAACCATGTTGGCCAGGATAAAGAGTTTAGATTTTATTCTACAATGTGTTTCCCTAACAGACTCTTCAATGTCTAAAGTTCCCATAATTAGCAATTTTTTATTTTTTGGTGAAAATTCTATCCAATACAAATATTTATTGAGGGCTTGCTGAAGAGGAGAAATCAGAAGACATCACGGGGAGGTAGAGATAGCTTCACATTTGGAGTATGAGCCTTTAGAAGGTACCCAGTTCAGTCGATTTATTAGTTGAGTATCTCTGGGCAAGTTACTCAACTGCTCTGAGCCTCAGATTCCTTGATAGGCAATGTTGTGAGTTTTAAATAAAATACTGCATGTAAAGGTTCACGGTGAGCTCTAGGGAGCCTATACATGTATTGTTATTGATATATTGCTACAATATTGCTGTAAATTAGTTTATCACATTCTTTCTGGGGTACCCAAGGGCCTATATGAAAGTAGGTGGGGTAGGGAGAGTAAGGATAAAGAGAAAGACCTGGCAGGTAGAGGGCTGAAGGGAGGAGTCCTGGCAAGGTCACCAGGAACTGGGCTTTGAGGGGTGGAGTTGAGGAGGAAGGGTAGATGAGTGCCAATGAGTCATTCTGGCAATGTGTTAGTGGCCACAGTAGGCACCATTGATGCCCATCTCCATCCCCTCAGCTTGTCTCTGCATTCACCTACAGCCGTATTTCTGGAATGCCTATAGTGCTTGCCTCTCTTTTCTTCTTGGCCTATGGGTTTTCTTTGACGTTAGGGGTCTTGCTATAAGTAGGTAACATGAAAATGCCATGGAATTAGCATCCTGGGGAAACACTTGACCAATGGGGAATAGAAAGCCATGGGTAAAAGTCCTGATTGCCCCAAGCTGGATGTTTGGAGTGGGGATATGTTCTGAGATGTGTCCCACACAGCCTTTCAGGGGGTCCCCAGTGGGATTGAGCTTCAGTTACCCCCAGTGGTAACTTGCTCATCAACATCCTCTAAACTGGCTTCTCTTTCAGTCTCACTTCCCTCATCCCTCACTGAGCTTCCTGGGGTCACCTTCCAAATAAGCTCCCTACACCCAAGTTTTCCTCTCAGACTCTGATTTTGGGGGAACCTTAGCCAACCCCCAATACCAATCCTCTTCTGTGCTATCTAAGGTATAAGGGCTTAATACTTACTTTCCCTGCTCCTTTTGCAGTCAGGTGGCCATGTGACCCAGTGCTAGCTATTGGCTCATAAACTGGTCTTATGAAAGATTTCTTGGAAATCTTTTACTTCTTTATGAAAGGAACAGATATTTTTTGTGCTACCCCACTTCCCCCTACCTTCCTGCCTTGACCACGAACACGCTTTTGGAGCTGCAGCGGCCATCTTGAAGCCAGAAGGAAATGTCAAGAGAATCACAGAAACACTGCCTCAGGTGTTTTAAGTTGCCAAACTCAAGCCTATAGACATCTAATTCTAAACTTCTTTTGTGAGAAAAATAACCCTTAGTTTTGTTCAAGATGCTGTTTACAGAGTGCTTGGTTACTTGCGACCTAGCACAGTCCTAGCTGATACAGGGTACCAAAGTCAGTGGAGGCTGCTCCCCAGATTTCCCAGTTATAGAAACAATGAGTCAGGCTTCTCTGTAGCAGGCCAGCAAGTACTGGAGCAGTACAACCTCCCTTCCCCTACCCTGCCAACTCCCAGTCCTGTATTCTCCCCTGTTGGAATTCTACAGTTTCTCCCAAGAAGGATGGTGTAGGCACCTAGGAATTCTGCCTCTTGCCTTCTTAGACTTAAAGCATGAGGAATATGGGAATATGGGTAGCCTTAGAGACCACTGGCAAGTCTTTGGTCTGCTTCGCACACCCTTTAGCCTCAATTTCCTTTTTTTTTTTTACTTCTGATGTACAAAGAGAGCAAGTGCTGAAGGAAAGTGAAAAGAATCTATCTGCATTTTTGGGGACAATTTCCTAATTCCCCTATGATTGGCATTTCTTCTTCACTTTCTGTCTTGTTTTGTCTTCAAATGCAAGCCTGGGAAAACTGAGCTAGTGGCTTTTTAGGGGCTGAATTGCATACAGTTGTTAAGTTGTACTTACTGAGAACCTAGATTACTCTGGGCTAGGGAAAATAGCAGGGAAATGGAAGACCTTCCCTGTCCTAAAACAAGATATACAGTCTGGGTGGGGAGGCACTAGAGCCACTCGGACAACCTATAGCTAGAGAGGCACTTTAGCATAGGATCACCAGCCTATGTTCTGCAACAGAGCACCTGTATTGAGCAAGGGACTTACTTCTCTGTGCCTCAGTTTCTTCCTCCATAAAATGTAGAGAGGTAATCGTATCTAATCCTTGAGGTCATTGGTGCAAATGAAATAAATTAGCTGCGATGATGATAATGGTGATGAAAGTTATGTGTTCATTCTTGATCTCCACAGTGCCCATGGCAATGCTCTGTGAATCCTAAGCCGCAGGAATGATTTACTTCCTCTAACAACTACTTATGAGTACTCAGTATACACCAGGCACTATGTATGCTAGGTGCTGGAGGTACAGTGGCAAAGCAGACAGATAAGGTACCTGCCCTCCTGGTCTAGCAGGGACATGGACATGAAAGTCATTACATCCGTGGCAACTAAGGGTTCTAGGCAGAGGGCCCAGCCAAGGTCCAGGCCTTGTGGTAGGAAGGGGTGAGCTGCTGGAGCCCAGAGGGGCCCAATGAAAAGCGGAGGCTGGAGTGGAATCCAGTTCCTGTAGCCTGGACTATTAGCTGTAGGCAAATGCTCAATGTCAAATATCAGTGATTTGGATCAATCTAGTGGGGAATTCTGTCCTGTAGATCCAGGGCAGAGTGTGTGAGAATCACATGCTGGGCTTCCTTTTGACCTCTGTCTGGCCCCCTATCCATGGCAATGTAGAAGGGCCTGGGGCCCCCACAGGAGCCAGGCAACGATATCTTGCAGGCAACAGTTCTGATCCAGTTACGAAGGAAGATTAGCAATGGAAGATTAATTTCTCCTTGTCATTTCCCCAGGGCCTTAAGCAATCTCAGAGGCAATTTTCCTCACCTAGAACACTGCCCTCGGGAAGCTGGCAGTGATCTGCTGTGGTGTGGCGCCGGGTGAAGGACAGCTGTGGAGTCCCAGCTCTTGAGCTGGATGGTGAGCCAGAGAGAAATGTGCCTGCTGAACAGTCATCACTGTCCTGTAATGGACGCTGAACAAAAGAAAGGAGGGCATAAGCATCGCTTTGCTGTGTGAGCTTTCCATTTGGCTAGGGAGCGTGAAGGACGCCTGAAACAGAGCTTCCGGACTGTCGGTGCAGACCGCCACTCAGAGCCCGGCAGCCTTTGTCTCAAATGAGATTTCTTTTCTTAGTCGTGGCTCTGCCTGGAGGGCGGGGGACTAAACCCAAGGGCACCTTTTCTTCCTTCTGCTAAAAAGAAGGAAGAGGGCAAGGCTGTTTTGTGCTGGGGTCAGGGACCAAACTTCATGCTAACAAGGGAGTCTGAAGTCAGACCTTAGGAAAGACTTCCTGGCCTGAAAGCTAGTCTTCAATCTGGATTTTGATTAGAGGCTTTTCAATGAAACACAGAAAACTTGTTTGAGATGAATTTGAAGACACTTAGGCTAGAGGGTCAAGTAATGGTCTGAAGGCCGGGACAGAGTACATCTCCCAAGATGGACTGTGCCCTTCAACCACTCAGTTGCACCTCCTGCTACTTCACGCATTGCAACTTTATTGGGCACCGACTGTGTTTAAAACAGGGCTCCACTAGTATGACATTGGATGTGGTATTAACTTCTTAGAGTCTATTCCTTCATCCCTAAAATGGGCTTAATATCGTCTTCCTCATAGACAGATGGAAGATTGATAAGCCAACGTAGCTATTACCATTACATCAGATAGAGGTGTCTTCGGCTGCAAGGAACAAAAGACCCAGCTAAAAGTGGCTTAACAAAAGAGGGCTGTATCTCACAAGAGAAGAGCTCCTGATGCAGGCTCATTCCTGGCTCAATCTAGCAACTGAGGGGCTTTCCATATCTCTGCTCCACTATCCTTGGCTTGTTGGAGGTGACTCTCCTCAAGATCTAAAAATGACTAAAGCAATTTCAGACCTCACATGATTAGTTTAAAGACACTGACACCTCCTTCTCTGTATTTTATTAATGCATTTTACTTCCAGTCCCATTGTTTAGGGAGACGAAGCCACCATGATTAGCTTAGACCAAGCATAATTCAACCCTCACCACATTGAAAGGTGAACACTAGAAGAAAATTTGAGCTTTGCCATCAAGGAAGATGGGGAGAGCTGTCAGCGCAGAAGGGGAAAACTTAGTCTTGGATAGGCAACCGGTAGCTTTGGCCACAGTTACCGACCTACCTACCTATCTGTCTACTTACCTACTTACCTTTTTAGTTTTGACTTTATGTCACATTTCCATTAATAGAGAGAGTATAAACCCTTGCTGGCAGGAACACTGTTGATTTTTCTATTCTTCAGTCCCAAGCAGATAGTAGGCACTTTATAAACATTTGTTATTGATGTTGATGACATACGTAAATTACTACAAACATCATGGAGCAGCAGTTTGTACATATTTTTTTGAGAGTTGTAAGAGACTTTAGAAAACATAATATCATACTTTTTGAAGCAGTTCTTAGAGTGTTACTCTGAAATTCATTATGAGAGAAAGATCAAGGAGGAGCTAGTACAGAGAAATAAAAGTATGTCCTTGTCTTGTGAAAGAAAGTCAGGAGAGAAAAATAACCAATATATATCTAAAAGAATCTATATACACACAGACTTTTTTCTTTTTTGGTCGAACTTTCACTTCCTGCTTTACCAAAGTAATCTACATTGAGAATTTTCCCCCCTATAGTAAAGCTGTTTTATAGTTTGGTTAACCGAACAAATCAATAGTGGCACCCAGTGGCTAGAAGGGTTAATCAGGGAATTGCAACTTCTTTTTGCATCTCAGTTCTACCAACTATAGCTGGATTTAACATTTAACTACTGAGTCAAGACTTTGAAGACAATGTTTGTTTGGGCTTAGACTTTGGCAGCATTTTGTTTCCCACACCTTCTTTTCTCTTAACAGTGGAGACCTTAAAGGCCTATTCTCCATCTTGGAGACCAGAAATCAAAGGTGAGAAAACCTCAGTTGTCTGGCAGTTATGGGGATAGTTAAAAGCTTATTCATTTTATCTCTTCTCTAGAACTGAATGAGTGTAATTATGCACATTGCTGAAGTTCCAGGTCTTTCATCCCCAGGACATGCCCCCCCCCCCCAAAATTGCTGAAGTCTGGTCCTTACTGGATTTCAGGAGGCAAGTGATCCAGAGGAAACTGAAACCTCTGCCAGTTAACAGGATAACCAATTAATCAAACCAGTGAGAGGGAACATGAAGATGCCTGTGTCTAGCTTTGGAATTTCATCTTCATCCTTCTAGCAGTTAGTGGGGAGAACATATGACTTATACCAGGCTGGTAATTACTTAGTCACTAGGCTTTGCAAGGTTCTAAGTCCTATTTATTAAGCTTTGTGGACTGCACCTCTGACTCAGAAGGGAAGGTAGGCCTAGGCTGCACACTGAATTTTAGCTGGGCACATAGCCTGTTGGAAAAAATAAAACTCTATTTCTCAGCCTCCTTTGCAGCTAGGTGTGGCCATGTGACTAAGTTCTGCTCAGTGGAATGTTGGTGGAAGTCTTACATGCAACTTCTGGGAAGTGGGAAGTGTCCTAAGAAGAAGTGGTCTTGCCTGTCTTTCCCTGTTCCTTCTAACATTTGCTGGGAGTATAGCCCTGATGGCTGGAGCTCAGGCAGCCATCTTGGACTGTGAGGTGGAGTAGAATGGTCAAGTACCACAATAGAAGAAATATGGGTCTTTGAGTGCCATATCAATTCAGAGCACATTATGGACAAGCTTTCCGTCCTAGCAATTTCCTACTCAAAATGTGATCTCGGACCATCAGAATCAGGGTCACCTGGGAACGTCTTTGAAATGAAAATTCTTAGACTCTACTCCAGACCTGCTGGACCAGAAACTCTTAGAGTGGGGCCAGCCATCTGCATTTTAACAAGCCTATGCGTGATTCTGATGTACTTCATAGTTTCGGAACCACTGCCCTAGACTATCATTTTTCAATTTTTTCGTATTAAGGTCATTTTCATTGATTTTTCTTCCAAAATCTATTAAGAAAAAGTATTTAGAACTAGGACATCCTAATATACCTTTTGTCTTTTCTTCTACCTATTTTCCCCTACTTAATTTAAGAGGAGATATTGTCATCATCAATAAAAATATGAAAATACATAAATTATATATAGGTGAAGGCAGGACTCCTTAAAGCATAAAATTTAGGCCAAGCAAGAGCAAAACTGATACTATGAGCTAAAAATGTCCAAGGATAAACAAGTTGAGTTCATGGAGAGCAAGATGGCAGTTAATTGTAGGGGTCAACTCGACTGGGCCATAGGTACCCAGATATTTTGCTAAACATTATTCTGAGAGTGTCAGTGAAGATTATTTCTGGATGAGATTAACATTTGAATCAGTAGAGTGAGTAAAACAGTTGTCCTCCCCAATGTGGGTGGGCCTCATTCAATCAGTTGAAGGCCCGAATAGAACAAAAAGGCTGACCCTCCTGGGAGTGAGGGAGAACTCCTGCTTAACTGCCTTTGAGTTGGGATGTTGTTTTTTTTCCCCCTGACTTTGAACTTGGACTGAAACATTTGACTCTCCCTGAGTCTTGAGCCCAAAGGCATTCAGACTGGGATACATAATCTACTGGGTCTCCAGCCTGCCGACTAGAGATCTTGGGGTTTGTCAGCCTCCAAATTGTGTGAGCCAGTTTCTTATAATTAATCTCTCTCTCCCTCATTCTTTCTTTCACACACACACACACACAAACACACACACACACTATTGGATTTCTCTGGAGAACTCTAACTAATACAGATAGGGAGGCAGTGTGACAGAGAACGAAGAACCAGAGCACACCATATTTGAATTCTGGTTCTATTATTAGCTACCTGTGAAGTTGCTTAACCTTTCAATCTCACTTTCTTCATCTGTAAAATGGGGCTAATCACACCTTTCCCCCCCCCAATATTTTGACAAGATTAAAAGAGACAATGTTTGTAGAACACTTAGCACAATGCTTAGTTCGATGCTCAGTAATTGATAACAATGACAAAGATGATGGTTATTATTATGGTAACATGATGAGGCTGGGACCCTGGTAAAAGAATATGAGAAGGAAAACACATTCTGAATCTTTCAAGATGATGTTTCATAGCTAGCATCTCTCAAAAACCATGAGTAAGAGAGCCCATGATCATATAACCTACTATTCTTGTCATTATTATGCATCATTATCCACTATAGAGATGATGAGGGCTATGACAGCCAGTCTCCAAGATAGGCCCAATGAGCCACACCTTCTAGTGTTCCTATTGCTGTACAATTCCCTCCTACACTGATTCAGGGTGAATCTATTCTGAACTTATTGTGAATGATAGACTCTTGCTGTTGCGCTAAAGTGTGACTTTGAGGTCAGTTATAAAAGGCATTGCAACTTTTACCTTACCCTCTTGGATTGCTTGCTCTGGGGGAAGCTAGCCACCATATTGCAAGGACATTCAAGCAGCTTTGTGGAGAGATCCACACAGAGAGAAACCAACTTGTCAGCACCACCTTGCCAGCCATATGAGTAAGCTACCATGGAAGTGTATCATACAGGTCCTTGACTTCAAGTCTTCTAGCCAAAGCTCCAGACATTATGGGGCAGAGACAAGCTGTTTTCACTGTGCTTTATCTGAATTCCTGATTCACAGAAATCAAGAGATGTAATAAAAATTGTTATCATTTTTAATTTACTACATTTTGGGGTTACTTTTATGCAGCATTAGATAACTAATATGGGGGATGAGTTCTCTCAGAGCTCAGTCACAGCTGACTGTGCTCATGGAGGTTAATGGCATGCTTGGAGGGGATGTGTCTCACAGCCTCCAGTGAGACAGGGGGAAGTCATAAAAGGTCCATCCATTCCTTTTGAATAAGTTCGTATTACCATGGTAGTTAGACCTACTTTTGAGAAAAATTAAGTTTTACCTGAAGTTTTAAGATGTTACCTAAATAAGAAAACCTGGAGGTACTTGAAAACTAATTCATAGTTAAGTTGTAGCCTCAGAAGAACAAAGCCTTCGATTTGAGTTTGTATCTATTAGGATTAGGTCTGGATATAAGAAACTGGAAAGTCTGAACGATGGTGGCATAAAAAAAGTTTATTTCTCTCATGCATAAAAGAAGTCTAGAGTTTGAAGTCCAGGGCTGGTAGGGTAACTTCACAAATTGTCAAGACTCAAGTTCCTTCAGTCTTGTGGCTCTGACATTCTCAGCATGGGTTGTATCTTATGGTCCAACATGACTGCAGGAGCTCCAGTCATTATGCTTTCATTACAGCCAGCAGGAATAAGGAAGGGATGAAAAAGGACACATGATCTCTATTTAAGGATGTTATCTGGACACTACATCTGAAAGCAGAAATCCCATTTTTGTTTATATCGCATTGGCCAGAATTTAGTCTCATGGTCACATGCAGCTGCAAGAGAGGTGGAGATGCATAGACTCTCCTTCAACAGCTATATTTCCAGAATGGATATTAGGGGACTCAAAGTTCATATTTCCACATTGTTTCAGTAGGAGTTAGTTTCAACTGGGTATGATTGAAAACCCTAAATAATGGTAGCTTAAACAAGAAAAAAATCTAATCATATAAAAGTCCGAAGGAAGGTAATCCAAGACCAGTGTGGTAGCTGTTCTTTATGAAATGCTCCAGGATCCAGAATCCTCTGTCAGTTTTATATTACCTGTGGTGTGCGTCCTCCATTTCTATGGTCATCTTGTGATTCAATATTTCTGCTCAAGATCTAGCCAGGATTTACTACATAATTTGTGGAGCCTCATGCAAGATGAAAACGCAGGGCCTCTTGTTCAGAAGATTATTCAGAATTTCCAGACATCCGCAGCAAAACGTTAAGCCAAATGCTTAATGGGCCTCTCTGAGTGTGGGACCCTGTGCTGCTGTACAGGTCATGCACCCATGGAGCCAGCTTTGCTTTTCCAACCAGAAAAATGATGGTTGTGGCAGCAGCATGTGGCCACAGGTCACATCTTGCAGAGCACTTTCTGTGAAAACAAAGGAAAAATATGCTCAGTACTATTGTTTTTGCCTGTCCAGCATCCATTCTCCCTCCCTTTGATAACACTATCTCTTCCACTTATCTATCACTGCAAAACAAACTATCTTAAAATTTAGTGGCATAAAACAACCATAATAATAGCTCCTGAATTCTGTAAATCAGGAATTTGGCAAGGGCATGGGTGGGGAGGAGCAGCTTGTTTCTGCTCCATGATGTCTGGGCCCTGAGCTGGGAAGAATCTAACAGCTGGGACTGGAGGAGCCACCTCCAAGAGGATATCTCCCTTTGTATGGCTGGCACCTGGGAGTGAATAGATGAAAGTCAGACTCAGCTGTGACCATTGATGGACCACCAAGATGGCTTAGTCTCAGGCTAGAAGGATATATTAGTTTCCCAGGGCTGTCATAACAAGCTGCCACACACTGGGTGGTTTAAACAACATAAATTCATTGTCTCACAGTTCTAGAGTCCAGAAGTCTGAAATCAAGGTGTTGGCAGGGCCGTGCTCCCTCTAAAGATTCTAGGCGAAGATATGTCTTTGCCTCTTCCTGCTTCTGGTGACTTCAGGCACTCCTTGGCTTATAGATGTATCACTCCAATCTCTGATTCTGTCTTCTCATAGCATTCTTCCTGTATCTTTGCATGTGTTCTCCTTTCTATGTGTCTGTGTCCAAATCTCTCTCTTATAAGGACATCAGTCCTACTCGAGTAGGGCCCAGCCCCACACCAGTATAACCTCATCTTGACTTAGCTAATCACAGTTGCAATGACCCTCTTTCCAAATTAGGCCACATTCTGAGGTCCTGGGGGTTAGGACTTCAACGTGTCATTTTTTCTTTGTGGGGGAGGGGGAGGACACAATTTAACCCATAACAAAAGACTTCTTACATGATGACTCAGACTCTAAGAGCAAGTGTTCCCCTCCTCCCCCCAGAAGGTAGTATCTATATGGCTTTTTCTTATCCAACTTTGGAAATCACGGAGTGACTGCTGTTGCTTGAAATAGTCAGAAGCCCATCTCTCAAGAGAAGGTGTCCTAGTCAGCTTAGGCTACCATAACACAATATTGCAGACTGCATGGCTTAAACAACAAACATTTGTTTTCTTACAATTCTGGAGGCTGAAAGTGCAAGATCAAAGTGCTAGCACATTTGGCTCCTGGTGAGGCCTCTCTTGGTTTACAGATGAGCTCTTTCTCTCTCTGTCCTCTCAGAATCTATCCTCTATGCATTCAGAGAGAGAACACTGATGTCTTTTCCTCTTCTTATAAAGGCACCAATCCTATTGGATTAGGGCCCCACCCTTATGACCTCATTTAACTTTAATTATCTCCCTAAAGGCTCTATCTCTATAATACAGTCACCTTGGGGGTTACAGTTTTAACCTACTAATTTAGTTAAATTTATTATGGACTCAAGTCTGTCCGTAACGAAGTTCTTTGGTATAGACAGGGTGACATATGTGTGTCTTTGTTGTTTTTAATCTATACTGTAGAAGAGATGGGTTTACATTTGAAATACACTAATGAAGAATTCACACTCAGGGATTGTTAGTTAGCATTTGAAAGACCTAAATCAGAAGTCCACATTCCAAAGACAGCTACCTCAAGCATATTCACTCTCTACATCTATACCAGAGAGGTCACCAAATAGCATTAAAATGTTAGATATAAGTTTAATTGATAAAATAAGCAGATGTTTAAGGCATGGGGATTGGACATTGCCCAAATTCGATATGCGAATCTGATGAACCCTGGGGCTAAACACTCTTGGGTGTGGTACTCCAGGCCATGAAGTTTGTTTACTCCTGTGGCCTGTTGCCTAACAGAGGACATTATATCTGTTCTAACTTGAGGGGTAGTCGAATCTTGCCACTTAACCGTTGTCACTTCTATGCTCAGTGTACCTTTCAGCTAAGGTACTTGTTGGCAGGTACTTGTTCCTAAGGGCAGAGACCTGGCACTTCACTGAGTTACAAGAGCAGATTGCATAACTGGTTTTGTGTCTGCTTGTAATAAATGTTTTTATCTGCGAATTCTGATTCAGTTGGAGCCTGGCTATGATTTTTTTTAAATGATTCTTAACAGAACATCTTGTAGTGAGGTTGTGAGAGATGGGATCTCAATAACCTTTGCTTTAGACTAGGGCTCTTAACCTGAGGTTCAAGGATAGAATTCATAGAGTCTGTGAATTTGGTGGGGGGGGGGAAATGACATCTCCAATTTTCACTAGCCTCTGACTAAAATTTAGTATTTCTTTCAATTAAAATCAAAAGAAGGGAAACAACCTCAGTAATATTAGCAGCAGTGGCAACTTTTCATCAATTGAAATCACATTTCTATTGTTGCTGTTATCTTGAAATATCACATATGCTCATTAACACTCTGAAATGATGGGCATTTTCGATCTGCTACAGGATCTTGTTACCTAATGATTTAAGAAGCACAGAAGTATCTATATCACAAATTGGTTTTAATAATTTGATGATTTCAATGTTGTTGGTTTACCTTGTAAACCAATGTGTTTATTTATGGTTAATGATCTCTGTTCTGGAAGCTTCTGCCGTTCAGCAGATAGTCCTGGTATACGATGTACACTCAAGGCCAGGCCTGTCATTAAAATGGCAGTGACTGAAAACTTCTGTTTCAAATTGTCTCTTGATATTTTCAATTTGGAGGCCAACTTCATCTCAGATATGATTAGATTCTAGTTGTTTTGGCCTCATGATGTGGCTGACAAAGAGCTCATACAACAAGAACATCTGCTCTGCCTCCATCTTGTTCAGGTGTGCTTGTACTGTTAGTATTATTTTTAACACATGATTTCTTTGCAGGAATCTTTTTAAGCCCTATGGCTCATTTGGGAGTTAAGTTAAAACTAGATCGTATGATCAGTAAATTCACATCACTAGGCACCTGTAAGCTGCAGTGTATCATCATATACTGACAGTGGAGGAGGGAGCAGGCCTACAGCTCTTCTTCTGAAGTCACATGGGTGCTACCTGTGACCACAGTTCACAGTTGTACTGGCCAGATAAGGATATTCACCAGTGGCAATCTGCATGGTAAACTGAAAGACTAGTCACATTGACTTTAATCAATAAATAAAAAGAAAATTAATTTCCATTAATATTTACATTATGACTTTATATATTTTTTTTATCCTTACAAAGTAAGAGAGAAATTAAAGTTGTAAAGTTGTTAACGCACCCCAGTGGAGTGTCAAAGACCATGACTACAGCATAAGCCTTTGTTATTAGCACTTTTGGGCATTCAAATGACATAAAATATTCAGGTGGTATTGACTAAGACCCCCTAAGTTATATTCCTCCATGCATTCATTTTGTTCATTCGTTCATTTATTAATTAATTCAACAAGTATTTATTAAGCACTGGTCTATGTCTGGTTCTGATAGGTACTCAGATTCAAAGATAAATAATCTATATTCTCTACCCTCCCTGGCCACAGTCCAAGAAGAGATGGGCAGTGAACAGTTCTGGGACACTGGGAGAAAGGTGCTTATGTAGGTGGTTAGGGGATAGGGACGCAGGGACCAGGAGGGCTGCTCTCCTGTGCATAGACTATCTGGAAGTGACCCTTAGTCTGGATAGAGAAGATATGTTAGGGTGGGGTAGGGAAGTTTGAGAGAGTCTTTCAGACTCCCAGCAGGAGCTCACAGTGGGTGTTGGGGCAGTTCATCATGGCTGGTGGGCATGTGGATGAGTGACAGTAAGCATGGTGTAGATAAAGCCTGGACCACAGGGCCTTGTCCTCCTTTGGGGGATCTTGATTATATCACGAAGTAATGGGATGGATTTTGGGGTATGTTTTTGGCAGGATTTTATTTATTTCGACTTGAGATATTTTCCCATTCTGATAAGTCCTACATTTTATGCCAGGAAAGTTGTAGAATAAGACTATGATACTTAATGCAAATTAGTAAAGGCAGTCAATTGCACTGAAGGGAAATGTGTAAAGTAACAGACACCTGCACTGCAACTCGTGTGGGGTTAGGGAGAGAGTAGTTGAACCACTTTGCTCTCCATTTTGGTGTCATTTTGACATTAAATAGCCCACTGAAAAACAAACTGTATGAGTGAAAATTCCTGGCCATAAAATATATCATGTCATACTCCAGGGTAACGGCAAAATACTTCCCTATTAAAAACGAAAAAAAAATCAGTGTCTCACATAATTATACCCCAGAAAGTTCTTGTTCAATAAAACAACGAACCTTGCCAATCACCAGTTTCCCTTCCACACATGACAGAACCTGGACCCAAACATTTGGAATGTCACACCAGAGAGACTCAGAGATCGTTTGCTGATGGAAACTTTGAACTTTGATGATTCTTCCCCCTTTTTAGTATGATGAAATTGGCCTAGATATTTTTGCCTTCCAAAATATGCATGGAGATGTGGATGCTGGTGGAGGAAGGCAGAGGCAGGAGTCAGGCCTTTTTATCTTGGCATGGAAAATCAGAATTTGGGCCAGGTCGTAATCACTGAGCTTTATTACCACCTTCTGGCTGCTTCCGGGTTAAGAAGATTGCTGCAGCCCAAACTCTTTCTCAATTTAGTAGATTTCTCACTGTGTCCAAATACCTCAATACTCTCTTCTTGGTCATAGCTCATCAGAAGGCTTCCGAGCAGCTCCTGTCTAAGCTACTCACTCCTTGTGCTTGGGACTCAGCTGTCACCTGTGAGGTCACCCTCCTTCATCATGGAGATTCCCTATGACTCTCTCTTGGGTGGCATCCCCAGTTCCTTGGATTCCATGTTTTCCTCTTTCTTGATTTTCCCCCAAAATTTTGGTGGATCATCTTCTCCAGTTGCTTCTTGAGAAAGGATGCATGCACAGTGATGTTTTGTGGCTTGGTGTGTCAGAGAACTATTTTTCTATGCTCACACTTAACTGATTGTTTGGCTGGATATAGAAGTCTAAGTTGGATCATTTTCCCTTAGAATTTTGAAAGGCATTTTTCCATTTTTCTCTCAAATTCCCGTTTTGCCCTTGAGAAGTCCAAAGCCATTTTGATTCTCAGTTTTTTAAATACATAATACATATTTTCTTTTTAGAAGCTTTTAGTGTTTTTGTCCCCAGTGTCTTGAAAGTTTGTAATGATATACATTTATGTGGGTCAATTTTTATCTATTGTATCAGGTACTCCAATGGTCCTTTTAAGCTATAAACTTGTGTCTTTTAGGTATGGGAAATTTCCCTGAATTATTTCTTTAATGTTTTCTTTCCCTCTGTCTCTCTGTTCTCTCTTTCTAAAACTCCTTTTATTTAGACTTTTGAACTAATCATTAATAACTGATTTTTTTTCTATTTCTCATCTCCCTGTCTTTTCTCTATTTTCTGGAAAATGTTCCTGACTTTATATTCCAATTTTTCTAAATTTTCATGTCCTCAATTCAAAACCCCAATAGTCTGTTTTAATATATCCTCCAGGGGATTCCAATGCAGGCTAGTTTGAGAGCCAGAGCACTCTGCTGATCTGGCTAGACCTTTTAATTGGGAAACCTCTGATGTCAGTAGTATTCAATCTCCTTCCTGGAGAATCTAAGCCTGAATGCCAAGTTGTAGGAGTTGCATGGGCAGGAGAGCTTGGCTGGGGGGCACAATCTTTGCAAGAAAACTTACACCTAATTTCCCTCTTTCCAACTGGACATCTTACTTTCAACTACACCCAGTATCTCTATCCAAATACCCCTTTTTAACCCTCTCCAGATAATAAAAGTCCAGTTCGCTGTCTGGAGCATGGGAAGAGGGACGTAAGGGACAATTGCTTAGATATACATGGAAGGGGAAGGCATCCAGATATCTGACGACTTCTTAAATGGACTTTCAATTGATCCTACTGTTCTTAGTCTCAGTTTCACCTCCTCTTCCAGAAGCACCTGACGTTAACCCCTGAATTGTTGGAGGAGGGAGAGGTTCTGCGGTGCAATTCAGGTAGCTTCTCAGCTTTCCAACTGCCAGTTTAAGATTCAGCTTTCTTAGCCCTGCTAGAAGTTAGTCGCCAAACAACCTTCTGCTTTCCAGCTTCCAAAATCCTTGGCCATTTTCTTCTTTCCTGTTTTCTTTATACTTGCAGGTGAATGCTTTTGAAAATCCCTTTATGATCATTTTCATGAAGTTTTGGAATGAAGCAGTGGAATAAATCCATGTGTTTAATTCTCCATCTTTAACCAGACATACCTTTATTCTCTGAAAGTGTTCCCTCTGGGGGCGAGGAACTATAAACTATCAATAAGAGGATAGAGTTTCCAAAATCGTTTGCTGCTGATGTTCTGCAATCCATGTCAGGCTAGGGCATCTCTGGGACCCCTGGGTAAAAAGGAAATGGATCCATGGCCTACTGTCATTTTAGCAGACTCTTTGAAAATATGGCTTCCATCTCTCGCTCAGAAGCCAACCATAGCTCCCTACCCCTTACTGCCTGCAGTGTTTATGTCTTAAGGGAAGCTTCTGAAGCTTGCCTTGACTGTGCTTTATTTGACTCACCCAGCATACCTCTCTGCTCTCCCCTCCCATCCCCCTAACCACAGACACAGGCATTCCTGCCCCAGCCTCTCCCCCCACACCTTGAAGAATCTCTCTTTCCCCTTTGCCTGTGCAAATCCTGCCATCCCTCTGAATCCAATTGAGGTGCCCCTCTCTCTTTAGGCAGTCTGTCTGCATGTTTTAGTTTTTCTTTCTTCTCCGATCTCACCTCTTTGTCATCAGCATCACACATGGTAGACATATAGTGTCAACTCCACAGGGACACTGATCCATCTTTTGGGTCTTCCACAGTGCCTAGTGTTCTGTTGGGGACACTGTGGATATTAAATATATATTTTTGATTAATTGGTGAGGACATATTTTGCTCTCTTATGTTATTTGTTATTAATTTATATTAACATATTCTTTATTGATAATATATGAATATATATGACACAGAATGTAATATATGTTAATATGTATTAAAAAGTGACAAGCAATATTTTAGCTCAGTTTTCAGTTTCTCTTTTCTTATACTTTTTCTCTTCATACAATCTTGCCTTACAAGTCTTAAGAAAAGATAAGAGGTTTTGCTATAATTGATTAACAGCCTGTTTTTACAATAGAATTTCTACCTGACAGATTTTTCTTAAGTACATTAAGAAATGCATTGCACAAACTATGTTTTAACAATTTTTTCCCGCTATCAGAATGAATCCCCCAATAGTCCTATCATCCTAATGCATTAAACAGTTCATTTTTCTACGTTTCCTTTCAATGTCCTTCTAATTCACTTTTTTAAAAATTGAGGTAAAATTCTCAGAACATAAAATTAACCACTTTAAAGTAAACAATTCAATGGCATTTAGCGCACTCACAATGTTGTACAACCATCACCTCTATCTAGTTCTAAAACACTTTCATTATTCTTAAAAAAAAATAAACCTTGTGCCCATTAAGCAGTTACTTTTTATTCCCTCCTTCTATCAGCCCCTCGAACTACCAGTTTACTTAATTCAACTTTGAAACAAATTATTTTTTTCATTGTAAAATATACATGACAAAATTTACCATTTAAACCATTTTTAAGTGTACAGTTCAGTGGCATTAGGTACATTCACATTGTTATGCAGCCATCACCACCATCCATCTCCAGAATTTTTTCATTTTCTGAAACTGAAACTCTGTACCCATTAAACACTAACTCCCCATTCTCCCCAGCCCCTGCCAACCATTCTTCTACTTTCTGTCTCTATGAGTCTGACTACTCTAAGGACATCATATAAGTGGAATCATCTAGTATTTGTCCTTTTCTGTCTGGCTTATTTCACTGAGCATAATGTTTTCAAGGTTCATCAGTGTGTCAGCATGTGTCAGATTTTCATTCCTTTCAAAGGTCAAGTAATATTCAATTGTGTGTATATACCACACTTTGTTTATTCATTCATCTGTCCATGAACACTTGGCTTGTTTCCACCTTTTGGCAATTGTGAATAGTGCTGCTGTGAACACAGGTATATACTGTATCTGTTTGAGCCACTGCTTTTTAATGCACTTTTAACATAGGTGCAATGGTACCACAGGTACAGTTTGGCATTCTGTTATTTTCTTTAACATTATATCGCACCTGGCTTTTTCTATGTGGCCACATGGTCTTTATAATCATCTTCTCAATAGCTACATAATAGTCAGTCTAAGTAACTCGATTTTCACAAAGAAATGCAGTGCCAGTTTAGACAAGTCCTTGCAAGCCTTCCCATCCTGTGTCTTTTGAAAGTTTGGAACAGGATGCATTTGGAAAACTCTTCCTGAGAGAAGCAGTTTGAACTACAGCAGTTTGAACCTTGCCTCTCTTCCTCTCACCCCCTAACCCCATCTGCATCAAAGCCTCAGGAAACAAAAGGAGACAGCCATGTCTTGATAATAGAAAACAACAAGTTGAAAGACAGAGAGAGGAGCTTCTCTGAAGTTATGTACTAGAAATAGGGGAAAAGGAGGCAAGAAGAAGCTTAAAGCAGAGCAGAAGTGCATTCCGATGAGCTTGTATTCAGCCTGGGTGCACAGCTGTGAGCCCAGCCAGCATCAGCCAGGTACCAGATCCTTTCTATCTCCACATTCCTCCCACATCCTGCATCTTTTGTATGCATCCTTTGGTAACCACCATAACATACCAGAATGCTGACCTCCCATACTTGACTTGGCTCATGTCAAATGATATAAGGAGCCCTTATGCTCCTTCAGAGCATAAGCGGGAAGTAACAGAAACAGAAAAAGGCTTTTGAGGACCTAAGAACTTACTGCTGACAGTCTTGGGTACCTGAAAGGGAAAGAAAGCGCTTTATTTGGCTTTATTTTGTTCACAGAGCCTCCTGTCCCCACCTTAGTTACCTTTACAGTATCACTTGAAGCAATACAGTAGCTTAATTATGCTGCCTTTGAAAACTTTGAACTAGGTAGGCTTGGTTCCTTGTGTTAAAATCCTTTCCTTCCTTTAAGAGCTGAAAGGAGCTTCCCTGCTCAGCCTGGTTTTAAATCCCTCATACCAAGCATAGAGAATTCTATAAATACCAATGCAAACCTGGAGTTTAACCTTTAATTATTCTAGCCTCCAGTTCCACCTCCTGATTCCACCATTTTCTTTCTGCACATATGCCCTCTTTAAACTCTGTCCAGAGCTTGATCACTATTAATAAGAAAAATCACCTTGGAAAGACTTTCAGAACCACCTGAAAATGAACAGGAATAGTGAAAGTGGGTGTAATCTTCTGGGTGTAATCTTCGGAAATATTCATCTGAATTGACGCTGGAGGAATGCATCAGTTTGGTTGTCTAAAATTACTACAATACTCCCCAAGGCAGGTAAAGCCTATATATTAACCTGACTCCATTTTTTTCCCAGGTGGTCTCCTGCAAGCATTTGTTCTGAAGACCTCTGTTGTTGTTATCTATTGCTACATAAGAAACCATCCCAGAATGAGTGATATGAAACAACAACGGTCATTTATTTTGCTCACAAATCTGAAGTCTGGGCAATGCCAGAGGGGATAGCTTGTTTCTGCTCCACATAGTGTCCTCTGGGTTGTCTCAAAGGATAGGTGGTGACTCGACAGCTGGGAGCTAGAATCGTCTGAGGGTTCTCTCTCTCACAGGTGTAGTGTTGATGCTGTCTGTCTGCTGGGACTTCAGTGGGGTTGTTACTGTGGCCCATCCATTTGGTTTCTTGGCTGCCTCATAGCATGGTGGCTGGGTTCTAAGTGTGAGTCCCAAGGGAGCAAGGTAGAAGTGCATGGCATTTTTATGATCTAGCCTTGGAAGTCACATAGCTTCTAGTCTGTTGTCTTCTAATAGTTAAGGCAGTCATGAAGATCTGATCAGGTTCAAGAGAAGATGGCATAGATTTCACCACTGAAAGTGTCATTGTAATTGTAGTAGGGTCATTGTCACATTAAAGAAGAGATTGTGTGTTGGGAGTTGTTCTGGTGGCTATATTAGTCTTCTCAGGCTGTCATAACAAAATGCTACAGACTGGGTGGCTTAACTAATGGAAATTCATTTTCAAACAGCTCTGGAGGCTGGAAGTTCAAGATCTAGGTGTCAGCAGGGTTGGTTTCTCCTGAGGTATCTCTTCTTGGCTTGCAGATGGCTGCCTTTGTTGTGTCCTCACATGGCTTTTTTCTCTGTGGGCATACATAACTGGCATCTCTTTCTTTTTTTTTATCAGGACACTAGTCCTATTAGATTTGGGCCCACTCTTATGACCTTATTTAACCTTAATTAGTTCTCTAAATGCCCTACCTCCAAATATAGTCACTCTGGGGGTTAACATTTTAACATATAAATTTGAGGGCAACACAATTCAATTCATAGCAGTGGCCATCTTTGGAAAATACAATCTGCTTCAGTCCAATAGCTGTTTTGCTTCTCTCTCTCTCTCTGAATCTCTAAAGATGAAATCATCCTTCTCAAAGGATAAATGGGTCAAGAGGACAGTGTTGAGTTTGACCTGCAGGTGAGGTTTGAAAGATGCTGCCCCATACAAGTCTTTACTTTTGTGAGTCAAATCTACCTGCCAAGCCTGGGGCACAGAAATGTTTGAGAACTAGCAATATAGTAGCAGGTGGCCATCTGTAAGTCAAGGAGAAGAGGCCTCAGGAGAAAACAAACTTGCAGACTCCTTGATTTTGGACTTCTGGCCTCCAGAACTGTGAGAGAATAATATAGCAGCCCAACTAGCTGCAAAAGAATGACAGCGGTCTCTCTGGCGATCAATTCAAATCTTGACCTGTGGTGGTTTCCTATTGTGCCACGTCAGCTAAGCTACAGTGACATTTCTCAAAATCTCCTTCCTTTCATGGTTCTAGATTACAATTGATCAGAAGAGAAATTTCCACAATATTTGGAAGGAGGGGGAGAAGCACCTGCCACTCCTCTCTGGTCATCATGGTTATAGCAGTGAAAGACAGAAGGTGCTGGAAAGTGCCAGCATATTCTTATTCTCTCCTGCTATGCATGCAGCTCTGCTTCCTGACTATTGTCCCTGCTGAGCCACAGCCATACCATGCCAGGCCTACCACCAGACACACAGACATATCTTCCATGAGTTTCTCCCCAGGCTTTCTTTCATGGCCCCACTCTGGCAGCTAGATGTGCCTGGCTGTAGGAGATCTGGCTAGTAACTCTTCTCTGACCCTCTAACTTCCCCTTCAGATCCCTCCTTTCCCAGTCTCTCTCACAGTTGGGTCTGGTCTTGGTCCCTTATGAACCCCTTATTTAATAATCTTCATCATGGTCTGAGTCCTGCTCCACCCCTGACTGATCCAACTCTCCTTGTCTTCTCTGTCCCAGTCTCTTTATGGTAACACCATGATATGGCACCTTTCCATGAATTTGATGAGAATTATTCATAATGGAGACCTCAGGGCCAACAGGGGTCCTAGTCCTTGAGATAGGACATGCACACACGTATCTCTAAGTAACAATACTTAAAGACAAAATGGAGTCAGCATTTTAGGGGAGATAGAAATGATGTAGCTCAGGGATTCAAGGGAGGAAGATATTTTCTGGAGTGGAGGGAGTAGTTAGGATTTGACACTTTATCATTTAATTAAGTTGGGCGTGAATTCTGGCTGATCAATGACTGCCTGGAGCAAGGTTTACACAATTGAGAGAGAGGAAACCAATGGGTTCAGAACAGAGTTTCTGGTTGAGAGTGGAGTGCATTTCGCTCCAAATGGTCGTGTTGGTGGGGCGGGGCAGCAGAGCTGTGTGCCCTTTCAGGACTGTGAAACTGGGAGGAGCTTTTGTCCCATCCCCCCACCCCTGCTTCCATGAGGGCTTCAGGCACCCTCTCTGCCACAGAGAGCTTCAGCTCTTAGCTCTGGATGGTTCTCATTAGGCCCGGCACCGAGGTGTGTCCTCACTTTTTCCGTGACATCATTCTTTCCCCCAGGCTTTTGAAACAGTGTGAACACAATAAAATACTGAAGAGTCCGTGGTTCTGCACATTGAGCTTCAAGGGGACAGGTCTATCCCACATTCAATGACGACACCATAATAATTCCTTAACATTAAAAAAAAATTAACTCACCCAACAAGTTAATAAATCAGTTTGCTATGGGGAGCTTACTTTCAGGTGATTTTCAAGAGGTCTCAATCCCAACGGTAAAACATTTTTAACACACCCTCCACTATGTGTATGTTTATTTACTTATAAATTACACTCATGAGCTAATGTTTTTTGTCAAGATCACAAGGGCACATATATGTGTGTGAGGTCCATTATTAGTAATAGGAGCTGGAAATCCACATTTCAAATTATCCTCTTGTTAAGATTGAAGTTTTAAAAACATACTCCTTGTCATATCTGATGAGATTGCTTTTGTTTACTTCAAATATGGTTGGCAGTGCTCTGGAACTAGAACTGTAAGCTTGTCTAGATTCTTCTAAGCTTAAGTTTGCATTCACAGTACTATCTTCAAGCCACAGTTTCTTTCAAAGAGCCATATCAAGCCCCTTGCCCATTTTGTGATGATTAGGTTGGAGCTACATAATATATCTGTAAATCCACTCAACATGACACTTGTACCAGGCTATTTACTGAAGGTGACAAATCATGTGAGGGACACTGTACAAGTGATGGGACTGCCCTACTTCCCTCGGCATTCCTTGCCTGCCACACTGGATGCTGATGTCCAGCCCGAATGAGGTGCCAGGGTCAATCTGCATAGTGCATATTGGTCATTGTAATAGTCAGCTCTTGCTTCAATCATGCTGCAGAACAAACACTCCAAAACTCAGTGGCTTACAATTATAAGCGTTTTTCTTGTGCAGGGTCCTGCAAGGCTGTGGGAGTTGGATTCATCTTGGCTAGGCTGGGCTGGGCTATTTCAGGCTTTAGGTTGGCCGGGCTAGGTTCCACAAGGCAAGTTTTATGCAGGTCTGGAGCCTGGGCTGATATGACTGTAGTCACCTAGGTCCTGTATTTCTGGTGATGGCAGAATCTCCAGAGGGCAAACTATACTATGTAACACATTTAAAGTTCCTGCTCACAAGCCATGTCTGGTAATACAAGGCACATGGCCATCCCCAATGTTACTGAAGCGGGTAGAGTATATTCTAGAGTGGGAGGCACTGCAGTGTTACATGGCAAAGGATATTTACTTTTTCGCACATGAGTGACAAATTAGGATAGATAAGCCAAAGAACCACAATGATGTAAATGGAAGTTCTAAAGTTCTAATATCTTCTTTCTATCTGTATTAGTTCACTAGGGCTGCCATAACAATGTACACAAACTGGGTGGCTTACACAAAAGAAATTTATTGTCTCACAGATCTGGAGGCTGGAAGTCCAAGATCAATGTGTTGGCAGGATTGGTTCCTTCTGAGAGCTGTGAGGGAAGGATCTATTCCTGGCAACTCTCCTTGCTTGCCTTTTCCCTGTGTCTCTTTATATTGTCTTCCCTTCATGCATATCCGTGTCCAAATTACCCCTTTTTATAAGGACACTAATCATATTTTTTAGGGCCCACCCTAATTACCTCATTTTAACTTGATCACCTCTTTAAATATCCTATCTCCAAATAAGGTCACATTCGGAAGTACTGGAGGTTAGGACTTCAACATGTGACTTTTAGGGGGTCACAGTTCATCCCATTAACACTACTCCTAAAAGGATTGTCTTGTGTACCACTCAGGGTATGTGGTCCCCCACTTTGGGGACTTTCTGGCATAGAGACGAGTGGAGAAGGTTCTCTTGCACCTGCCCATGACTGACACCTCTTGGCCCAGTGTTGAGCAAAAGACAAAGGTTCTGGACTTTCAGACCCTGCCCCTAGCTCCAGGATGATCAGGAGCTAGGGGCAGGGTCTGAAAGTCCAGAACCTCTTTGGCCACACCATACCCAAGCCTTAGGCTAGGTGCACCAACACATCTCACACTCAATTTGCTGGGGGGAAGAAATCTATCCTGTTGGCTATCCTGTTGGCTATAAGGTGTCATGGAGGCAAAACCAGTGTGTCAGTCTTAGTACACTTGAAATGGGTATTTCTCCTTCCTTTAGTGAGGTGTCGTGATGTTTAATGTTTGCAAGAAGAGCCCAGAGGAAAGAGCAGAAAAATTCCATTGATGATTCTATGGGACAACCCCACTTTTCTTAATCAAGCTCAGGAAGGAGTTTGGGACAAATGATGGAACTCACACAAGTTTGTGTTCCAACAAATAAGGTGGAATTAGTCAGCATGCATGCACACAGTAAATATACTTAACACTTTATAGGAGTGCTCAAGGAGGCAATTCTCCTAGCCAGTTGCCCTATAACCCTAGTCTGATTCATTCCTAAGTAATGTGGCCCATATGTGTTCCCTGAGACAGCAGAAACAAGTGTCCTTTCTGCTCTGTCAGCGTTTTCTGTCCTAGTGTAAATTAGGTGCACTCTAGCCATTTCATTAAGAAATTATGTCTTTGATATGTCAGGTTTCCAGAACTGAACAGAAGAGCCTGCCTGTGGCTAGGGATAGCCATTTCCCTTAAATACAGTGACCGCTCCTGAGACATCTGGCCAGTAGGGAGGAGGAAGAATAGGAGGCACAAGCAGCCTCACCAGACACACCACCGCAGACAACGAGAGATGTCGACAAGATCATAAGAGAATGATTGGCAGCTTCCTTTCTTCCTCCCCACCCTTACGCCTGGTGTCAGAATATTCCAGACATCTGGAATTATGACTGGTTAAATGCAGTCAAAAGCAGATTTCTTTTTGTGCAAATATTCTGATCTAAGACCAAGGAGGGCAGGGATATTGGGTAATTGCCATCCTTGCAATAAACATATTATGGAAGTTTATAAACTTGGCCTATCTCTTGGTTGCTTTAGGCTTCTGGTGTGTCTGGGAGGGCTTTGATTTTGAGATCTCAGAGATGATAGCCAGACTTTTCCTCTCCTTGCATTTGCAGTGGAATCTGATAAACACATCTGTGGCAAGTCCTATTCTGGGTATTTTGGGGCATACCAAAGGATAGAGTACTTTTTACAAAACAAATACATACATAAAAAGCATGTACGTGACCTAACTGGAGATGAGAAGAATGAAAAATATCACAAGATATTCTGTGCACATGATATCTAAGCTCTCTTTCAGATAGAAGGAATTCAAATGAGCCTCTGCCATTAAAAAACTTTGATTATCAGAAACTTTATTTTAATCAGAGCTTGTCATAAACTTAGTATGTTCAACTGACTTGTGTGTTTAACATTCTTGAGATTATATGATGTTCTAATTATCCAAATTTTTCTTAAATTCAATTTCCCAGGGCCTCGTGGTGTTGAGCTAATCAAGTTTTAATTTTTTAAAAAAGTGTTTATCTCTTGCTCGCTATATATACACAAGTACCAGATCTTGGAAGATGTTGGGGTGCTTTATAGGCAGCCAAACGCACACCCACAGAGTGGGACTTTGCTGATGAAGGGGTAACTCTTGTACTGTCGGGAATCTAAATGCTGCCAGCTTTATTACTGATCACTTTAATTTTCTATGTGAACCTTTTCTTGCTACCTCCCTATGCTACCCCACTCTCTCCAGGAGCCCTAGTACTAACCACTGAAGGCAAAAGATGTACTCTGTGGGTAGATATGTACTTGTATGGCTGTTGGCTTTCTTCTACCCCCTTCTTAGTTACTTGGAAAGATTAGTCTTCAGGAGTGTAGCTAACACACACTGGACTCATAACTCAATTTAGTCTATCACAGCACACAATCACAGGAAATACACGTTATTACAACATGCATACTCACACGTCAGTCCCCACACATGCCACACATCATGGAGTACACATACCCACATTGCACTCAGACACACATTACTGTGCACCCTCCATTCTGCACCCGTATCTTGCTGCATGTGCTCTGCATACACTTGGGCTCAAACAGTTAGGGGAGAGGACTGACATTTTTTTTAAATCCCTGGAACTACTTTGCTTCCCATTCTAGGCTCAGTCCCCAAAGATTAAGAATTGTTTAAGAAAGCTGAACTTGGCCCCACTCCAAGCATTGGAAAGGTTGGGGCCAGAGACTGTGTTATTTCAGCGGAGGGAAGGGAGGCCTGCTATTGCCTGCCTAGGGTCTGGCTTGACTGCATCCCACGGACCGGTTGCACCAAGCCAAATGTCCACTCAGCATCTTCTGCTCATGTCTACCAAGCCCCTTTGCCCTTTGAACCAAGCTCTTTTCTGCCACTGGAATGTCTTTTTCCCCTTTCTCTGCCTATTAAAATCCTCCCCTTTCCTCGGTGCCTCTCACAAGCCCCACTTTCCCTGAAGAAGCCAGCTGGAAATGATCTCTCTGTCATTTCAACTCCTTAAAGGCTTTATTTTCTATAGCATTCATTAGACCCAAAGTAAACATTGCTATTGGACATTTGGAAGATTTTTTTTGTGCACGTAAGAGTAGGGAATGTGTTTTGTGCTTCTCTGCCTTCTGATGGAGCCTAAATATGATGACTTGCACATAATAGGCACTCCACAAATGTTTGTGGGTGTGATAATAATATTAACAGCTACCATTAATTGAACACCTACTGTGTTCCAGGCATTTTATCTAGATGATTTTATTTAATCTTTTTGGTTTTGATTGAATACATTTTACACATGCAATATTTTAGTATGTTCTCTTTATAAAAAATGAATATTTAACAATAGAGTAAAAAGCTCATTCCACTTCCACTCCTTTATTTCCCTCCCTAGAGACAACCACTTTAATAGTTTGGTCTACCTTACCTTTGTCTAATATATGTATATATATATCTATATATATCTATATATCTCCATCCCTGTGGCTGACATACCTATGTAAGATATATACATACACAGTTTTAAATATATATATGGAATTATACTATATGTACAGTAACATGCAATTTAAGATTCACAAAATCTTAAGAAGTATTATTGTTTTTATTTTAGATTTGAGAAGAATCGAGGCTAAGAGAGGTGAATTAACTTTTCCAAGGTCACATAGATGGGAAGCAGAAGAGGCAGGCTTATGAACCTGGCCTCTGCTCTTTCATCTGAATCATTGTGGGGTTTACAGAGTTGCCTTCAGATCATCTGTGTCAGAACACCTGAGGAGCTTGCTAAATGTATGGGTTTCTACTTGCCTCTCAGCCCTGGGTTCTGATTCAGTAGGTTCAGGATGAGGTTCCGGATTCTGTAGAGTCACAATCACCCACGGGTGATTCTGATATATGCTGAGGTTTATAAACATGCTCCTTTGAAGGCATCCAGGGTGGTCTCCTGTTTTTTAGCACCTGTCTACACCAGCTAGAGGGACAGCTGTGAGCAATGAAATGGTGGTGTAGCCATCCTGAGCCAGGCTATGTAAGTTCAAATCCTGGGTCTACTATTTCCAACTGTTAACTGGGGCAAATTAACCTCTCTGGGCCTCAGTCTCATTTGTAAAATGGGGATGATAAATAATAACACCTTACTCATAGGGTTGCTGTTAGGATTAAACGACATTAATAGACATAAAGTATAACAGACATACAGAGTAGCATCTGTAAAAGTTGCTGCTATTGTTAGAACCAAACTATTCTTGAAACTTTCTGGGAAGCTTTGTGGTGTGTTCCTTAGGTCTCTGGCCAGCATTTGGCAGTAAGGTCACATGTTGTGGTTCTCAGTGACATTGTCAGATTGGATCTTTTCTGAGGGCACCTACCCAAATATCCTGCTCGGGTCTGTCTGCCTAAGAAGATCCACTTGATGTGAGGCTGTATACCCTGTCCATCTGCTCTAGTGACAGACAGCTGGAAGGAGCTCAAGAGCATCTAGTCACCTCAAGAGGCTTTTCCTCATGTCTAATCTACTTCTCTCCTGTTGTTATTTTAGAAGGCAGTCCTTTGTGGGTGCTGTTGTGGTCCAGCCAGATTCCCTGCATTGATCATAGTGCTTGTCCCTAGCTAAGTGGCTCACAGCTTTGGCCTTCTCTGGAGAATTGCTCTCTGTCTACAGAAAGCCTCATCCAGAGCTGATCGCTTGGGATTTATGTGCCTTCCTGTGCTATAGAGGTTGCCTGCAGTCAATGACTAACTTATATGGTGAACATAAAGGCCTGGACCCCTTGTGTCAAGTATGGGGTGATGCTGCATCCCCTGCTCTGGAACAGGTTGAGGCTAGATTTGAGCCAAAACTCCATCTTTGCCTGTCTTCTTCCCCTATTCTACTCTGCTTCCCTCCCATCTTTACCTTTTTCTTCTGGGAGCTCTGCCTCAATAATTCACCTGCACAGGAATCCATGTCTGGGGTCTACTTCCAGGGAACATGACCTAGGACAACGCTGGCCACCATGGTCTGTGGTAATAATGCTCGCAATGCATAGAGACTTACGAAGCCATCCCTTGACCTCTTTGTCCCCCACTTAGGTAATTATTTCCCTCCCAGGGCCTGTTTTCTAGCCTCAAAACAGAAGCTGGCATGGTTGGGGGGAGTATGATAAATGAAAGAGGGAGCTGTGGTGTAGTGTGAAGCTGAGAAACACAGTCACCTGGGAGCCAGGAACAGTGGAAAGGTCCCATGCAAAACCAAGCGTTAAGTCCACTGACTGGAGGGATTAATTTGCCTCTCCTTTTCTTCACTTTTGCACCCCAAGGTCAGGAACCCTGAGTGCTAACAAAATAACATTAGTGCCTCTTGCTGCAGTTACCTTAAACCTAACATAGTGAAGGCAAGATACATGAGAAAGACAGAAGAGAGTGTTAAACCTGTTTATGTAGTTGCATTGGAGGTTCGGAGAAGGAAGGCACTGGAAATTCACACAGGCCACTGACAGATGTGGACTTGCCACAGTCTATTATGGAAACAAAATAACCACCAGGAATGGCTGTCCTGCCCCACTGCCTTTTGGTCCAGCACTTTCTTGACAAATATCTGTTCACGTCAGACTGAACTTGGTGTTTCTTTCTGTAGTGCAATTCCCTGAGTATTGTCTTTCCAGAAACTTTTTGATAGGCAGGCGATACTGTTGTAATGTTGGGCATTTGGTTTTTAACTCCCTTTCTTAGTTCTTCAAACAAAGCCATGTAATATGTAGCTTGTTCCTCTTCAGAGGTCAGGGCTGGAAAAGGCCTGGAAAGAGGATGTCAGATACAATCAAGGACATTTTGATTCTCTGTAAAAATTACTTGTGATTTTAATACAAAATATGATACACTGGGGAAAAACAAAGAAACACAAACACCCGGGGGTTAAGTCTAACAACTTTCTGTGTAAATTTTAACTCACAATAAATGCTTCGTCATCTTCTAATTTTTTTTCTTTTTCTTCTAGGTGACCCTTTAATTTACTTCCAACCGTGTTTCACTGCATTTTGAAGAATATCAGGCCTGGATAAATCTTCCCAGCTCACTCTTAACCAGATATGTCCATGTGGAAGATTTAATATTCTTTCAATTAAGCAACAGTAAACTGTGCAGATGGTATAGACCTCCCATATTACCCCCTAAGTTCTCCCTATTATTAATAACTTGTAGTAGAATATTGGTTCAATATTGATGAATCAATATTGGTAAATTACTGTGAACCAATCTCCATAGTCTTCATTAAGTTTCACTCTTGATGTTGTACATTGTATGAGTTTTGTCAAATGCATAATGTCATGTGTCTGCAGTTATAGTATCATACAGAAGAGTTTCACCACCCTAAATATCTCCTGTGCTCCATCTATTCATCCCTCCCACCCTCTCTCCCCTGAACCTGTGGCAACCACTGATCTTTTTACTGCCTCCACAGCTTTTCCTTTTCCAGAATGTCATGTAGTTGGACTTATACAGTATGCAGCGTTTTCATATTGGCTCCTTTACGTCATAATATGCATTTCGGGTTCCTCCATGTCTTTTCATGGCTTGATAACTCATTTCTTTTTAATAGTGAATGATATTCCATTGTCTGGATATACATATCCATTACCATATACTAAAAATTGATGTGAGAGCTAAAGAGATCCAAAGGGGCAAAGAATGAGTCTTAACCTTTGAGAAACTTCTAGTCTAGTCAGAGAGGGAAAGTTACACACCATGAAAAGTTAGCTAATAATATGAAACACACTGAAAGGCACATATGAAATGAATAACTGCTGCAACAGTTATGAAGCAGGAAGAGTCTGTGGAGGGTTCAATGGAAGAAATGTAATGGGATGGGAGCAGGTGAGACAGAAAGGATGGAGAAGGAATTCGAGGAAAGCTCTGCATGTCTCAGCTTTTCACTCTATGTTCTCTCACCAGGCTGTAGACAGAGAAGACAGAAAAGGGATAAGATATGCTCACAGTGTGTCCACCTCTCTGGCTAAAGACTGTCTCCACATGGGGAGTTTCTCCGGCAATGAGCTCACAGGTGGGTAAGATTAATCCCACCCTTAACAGGTCAATAACCACAGCAAGGGAACTGGTGTCTTTATTAAATTTCATCTCCAAGCAGCAAAGCCTCTCAAATCTTTAGCCAAACTTTTCTTGTGTGTGTGGAGTATAAAGTTTACTTTAGAAGAGTTCATTTTTTATACTATTTTTGTATAGATGTGGTGAAATAGGTGATAGGATACCTTCATATTTTTCTGCATTAAAGAAATATGAAACACTTCACAAATTTGTGCATTATTCCTGCTCAAGGTCCATGCTTATCTTCTCTGTACCATTTCAATTTTAGTATATGTGCTACCAAAGCCAGAACTATACTAATTTTTTTTATTGTGATAGAAAATACGTAACATAAAATTCACCATCTTAATCATATTTTTAAGTCTACAGTTCAGTGGCACTAAGTATATGCACATTGTTGTGCAACCATCACCACCATCCATCTCTAGAACTTTTTCATCTTCCTAAACTGAAATTCTGTACCCCTTAAACACCCAACCCCTGATAGGCACCACTCTTTCTGTCTCTATGAATCTGACTACTTTAGTGACCTTATATAAATAAAATTATACAATATTTATCCTTTTGTGTTTGGCTTACTGTCTTCCACAACAGCTGCACCATTCTGTATTCCCACCGGCAGTGCACAAGGATTCCAATTTCTCCACATCTTCACTAATACTTGTTATTTTCTGTTTTTTTTGTTTGTTTTTTATAATAGCTCTCCTAATGGGATGAGGTGTTCTCTCATTGTTGTTTTGATTTCTTCAGCTAAATTTTTTATTCATTGGGGAAAGATTTGAGAGTAAAGATTCCTGTATAGGATGTTAAATGTGAGTGGGCTCAACTTGTCCATTAGTGGCCAGGCTTCCCACCTCTGGCAATTTGTTCGTGTCCTCTGGGGCCTGTTGTATAAAATATATATAAAATATTAATATACCTTCCCCATACCTCATCCTCCTTCCCCAAGGGTGATCTGTGCTATCAGTTCATATGTAAAAAGTTTTTCCAAATATTTAAATGCACGCAAGTATGAACATACGGTTGTGTTTTATCTTTAGTTAATTCATTTTTTAAGTGGCAAGCAAGTTCAAATGCAGGGGTGCTGAATAAGGGGAAAGAAGGAACACATTCCAATGTCTGTCATAAAGCACACAGAAGAATTTCCAGGAAAGCCAAGGCTAAGGCCTGGCTGGTTTTGGTTGGTAAAGATGCAGTAGCCACTTTTAGATTTGGACAGTTCATTATTTACATAAACAGTTAAAGGAAAATTAACCAAAGGTGCCAGTTCCCTGAGTCCTTGTTCCACACCAAAAAGAATGACACTGAAACAAATGGGGCCAGATTAGCGAACTCTTGACAGGCAGTATAATAAGTAGGCAGTTTATGGTCTGCAACTCTATCCTGGGGTGGAGTTGAGGCATATGAAAGTCTCATACCTCATTAGAACCCAAGAGGTGATGAGAAATGGTCTCCTGAAAGCCTCCCAGGGAGCTAGGGGGGTGTTTTGGGCTGAACTATGTCACCCCTCCTGAAATTCATAATGTTGAGGTCCTAACCATCAGTACTCCAGAATGTATTGTACAGACGATCCCCAACTTAACGATGGTTCAACTTATAATATTTCAACTTTACAATAGTGTGAAAGTGATTCACACTTAGTAGAAACCATATTTTGAATTTTGAATTTTGACCTTTTCCCCAGGCTAAGGATATGTGCTACGATACTCTCTTATGATGCTGGGCAGTGGCAGTGAGATAATTTTGCCTAACTGTAGGTGTTCTGAGTACTTTTAAGACAGGTTAGTCTAAGTTATGATGTTCATTAGGTTAGGTATATAAAATGTATGATATTTTCAATTTATGATGGGTGTATTGGGATGTAACCCCATCATGGGTTGAGGAGCATCTGTATGTGGAGACAGGGACTGTAAAGAGGTAATAAAATTAAAATAAGATCATATGAGTGGGCTCTAATCCAATCTGACTGGTATCTATGGGAAGAGATTGGGTTGCAGGCACATACAGACAAAAAGATGACGTGAAGACACAGGAGAAGCTGGCCATATACAAGCTAAAGAGAGAGGCCTGGAGCAAATAATTCCATTTCTGTCCTCAGAAGGAACCAACCTTGTCGACACCTTGATCTTGGACTTCTGGCCCTCAGAACTGTGAGAAATTAAATTCATGTTGTTTAAGCCACCCAGTCTGTGGTACTTTGTTACAGCAGTCCAAGCAAACGAATAAAAGAGGCGAATAGAAGATGGCCTCAGAATAATTTCTCACAGGCCTCCCCATCTTCTTGTGTTTTGCCTAGCTGTGGTTTAAGCCTTTGCCTTCATGGCCCATGTGGACATGTGGAAGGTCACTAGGGTGCCATGGTAAAGCTGTTCCTAGAGGAATACCTGCTTTGTGGATAATGAGATATTGTGTTACCTGTGACTTCCCAATACTTGAATGAACATGTATATATGTTCACTTGTAAAGTATTGTTTTAACTTAAAATTTTTTATTTTCAAAATGAGATTATACTCTGTCTACTTTTTTGCAAGATATATTTTTTTACTTGATTGGTAGTATCACAGGCCATCTTACAGTGGCCACCTGACTCCTGGATCGCTGCTACAATAATGTGCTCTTGAAGCCAACATTTCCACAGTCTATCTGCTGAGTTCTCACCTTCCTGATGGGCAGAAAGGACTTGAGAGGTGAACCAGTAAGGAAACCATTGTATTTTCAACACCAGAGGTAATGGTGACTTAGATAAGACAATGGCAGTGAGGATAGAGAAAACTAGATGAATTTAAGATATATACAATGTATGTAAAATCTTGCCCCTTTTCCTCCCCAACTGTATCCCTCGTCCCTGGTTTATATGTGAAAAGTCCTTCCAGATATTTATTGCACACAACTTGCTATATATAAAGTTCTATTTTATCTTTTGTTTGTTTAGAAATTGAAATTGTACTATTCTATTAGTATATCATACTATTGTGTACTAATAGCATATATAGTATGTATATACATATATAATAATATATTATACTATTATTTTCTGATGCTTTTCATTATTAAAGAACACACCACCTGTAAGGAATTGAGGGATGGAAGGAAAGAAAGCCATGTTGGAAAAGGCCAGGTGATCATTTAATTTCTTCTCTTTCTTCTTGTCCTTCTCATTCATAGCTGGGGTCATCATGAGTTTTCTGAAGACAGTAATGAAATCTAAGAAGAGGCCAATGCAGTGAAATATATCATCCTTATCTTCATTTTTAGTATTTTTCAATGATGAATTGAGTATCAAAAAAGACAAAACCACACATGAGCACAAAATGGATCCAAAGAAAAGATTCCCCAGAGAAGACAAGACCTTCAGGTTCATTGGTGACATCGACATACCTTCCAGAAAGAGGTAGCTATGGAATCTGGCATAAAGTACACTAAGGGTAAAGCAGGTGAAGATCAATGCTGTGCCAGTGAAGGCCGTGGGAAGGATGCTGGGGTTTATGGCAATACAGAACTCCAGAGCAGGGCCCAGGGCAACTCCTATAAGAAAAGCAAATCCACCAAGAAGTCCCAGCTTTTTTGCTCAGTTTCATGGCTATGAGGTGTTGCCATCAGCCAAATCATCAACTCCATGGAGTCTAGGGCAGAGAACAGGCCAGCCTGAATGAAATAAGTGATCACATGGACATAGGCCCCTGAAGTTACCACAACTATAGAGGGCAAAACTGGCTTAGACTTTCTTCAGGTGCTGCTGTATCAATGGGGGTTATGTGAGAAAATTTTTAGGGTGCATCAGAGTTAATCTTCTGATCAAGTAGGTTCATGATGCCAGGACACAGCCTCTGCTCTTCTTACCCACCTCTCAGGAGCCCACGTAACTCTTTTAACACTGGATATGCTTCTTATATCACACTGTTTTGTTGTTGTTGTTGTTGCAGGATGCTTCTTTTCACTTGATGATGTATGGGCAGCCATACATATAAGAACCTACATATGTAGCTCATTCTCTTTTTATTATCTGCATACTATTCCAAGTCAGGATGAAACATATTTTTAAACCTTATCATCATGGTAAACACAGAGGTTGACACCACTATTTTCTGATATTACAATAAACACCCTTGTACCTGCAGTCTCGTTCTCTTTGGAGTTTCTGTAAGATTGATTCCTTGAGTGAAAGCGTTGTCAATATTATATATATCATATCATATCATATCATATCATATCATATTATATTATATATGACAGGAATGTGTTTCTATATGCACCGAAAGCACATATAAGAATGTTCATAGCAGCAACACTTGTTCTTCATCACACAACAGAATAATCAAGTTTGATCTAGTCATGCGATGGAATTCTATACAGCACAAAAATGAATGTTCTTGCTTCATAGAACAACATAGATGAAGCTTAACAATATAGTAGTTGGTGAAAGACACCAGACACAAAAGAATATATACTATATAATTTCATTCATGGAATGTTCAAAAACAGGGAAATCTTGTTAGGAGTCAGGGTAGTGGTTACCTTTGGGGATGTTTACTGACAGAGAGAGGACACAAGGGGTTTCTGGGTACTAATAATGTTGTCTTTCTTTGATCTAAGCAATGATTACATGGGGGAGACTCAGCTGTCTGGGCCACACATGATTTGTGTGTTTTTCTGTAGGCATGCTCTACTTCAATAAAAGTTTACCTACATTTCTTTAAATGTACATGCATTTAATATGGTGATTGCCCTTTAAAAAGATTTCACCAATTTGCAGTCTCACTAATAACATGGTGAGTTCTTTCCCCACATCCTTGCCAACAGTGATGTTAGAAGGCTTTTTGAATTTTTGCCAATTTGATGGCTTTTGAAAAAATATATTTTCATTTTCATTTGCATTTTCCTAATCACCAGTAAGCTGAGTATCTCTCATGTTTATTGGCTCTTTGAATGTCTTTTTCTATGAATTAACCCGTTTACACTTTCTCTGGTACTCTATGGAACAGTTTGGTTCTTATTTATATGTAACGGATATTAACTTTTTGTTGGATGTGTTGCAAACATGTTCTCATAGAGCACCTTTTGTCTTTTAACTTTGTTCATGGCACATCTCATGGGTCTGGTGGGGCTAGGTAAGAAATGTGAATAAGTGATGCAGACTCAGAGGGTTATGGCAGGCCTCTGCTGGGCTCTGGCCAAGCAGTGCTGGTGAGAAGGTGGAAACCGGTGTGCTAGCGTTTCTGATTCTTCAGGAAATTCTAGAAATATAGATTTTTATGGGAAAACTTATTTTAAAATACTGGCAACTTGTTCAAAAAATTTTAAGCACTGTGAGAAACAACACATGTTTGGGCTTGGTGGGATCTGTAGGACACTAGTTTGCAACCTCTGGTCGATGTTATATTTCACTGTAGAGGAGGTTTGTGTTGTCACATCTGTCTCTTTCCTTTTATAATTTCTGAGTTCTGTGTCATAATTATTCTTTTGATCGGTTTAACACATTTTTAACTCTCTAAATCCTTCTCTTTTAAGGGTACAGAGAGAAGCTTTTCATGCTTTTATTCAAGCCACCTTAATGAGAAATAAAGGTGAATACTACATAACTGGTCTCAGAGCGTAGAGGAGGTCCTGACCTTGCAGACCTGGGTAGCTGGGCCTGGGGATGGCTACAACACCAAAGTTAGAACTCCTTCCCATTTTCTCATTTAAGGCCAAAGACCCCCCGCACCCACCACCACCAGCACCACTTCCACCACCGCCACCACACACAGAGTGAGATTTCAAGGGAAGAGAATAATTATTTTATTCCACGATGAAACCAGGGGTCCCTAAGAACACTGAAATGTACACTGAAATGTAAACGACTCACTTCAAACCCCTTTTTGGGAGCAAGTGTTAAGTCAGAGCAGGAAGTGAGCAGCTGGGCACTGCAAGCCTGAAAGTGCAGGAAGATAGAAGAGCCCATCTTGGGCCCTACTCCCCTGGCAGAGGGAACTTCACCATTCCCAATTGTGTCTGCCTTCCCCAGACACTCTCTGCTCCAGTTAAGTCTCACTCTGGCTGAGAGTATTGGCATTGCTCCAAGCAGAGTTAACAGGAAGTAAAGCAAACACCTCAGGTCATCTGGGGTATTTTAATGACCTTTGGTGGTATCATCTGGGCTTTCTCACCCATGCTAATTAGCAGCTTGTTTTGGCCAAGGTAGCACATCTGGAAACTGCTCTGAGGCAGGAAAAAAGGTATCTAGCTGCATAGACAGCAGGACCAAACCAGGGACATAAAAGCCAGCTGAGGGTGGAGCCTGAGTGACATGCTGGGCTCACCTAGGAGAGTTTGTCCTTATAGGCATGCATTTATTCCTAATAATCATAACTGCATTTATTCAGTGCTTAGTGTGTGCTAAGATCTGTACTGAGCACTGAGTATGAACCACCTCATCTCCTTTAATCTACACTCAGCCTGTGAGGTGGGGCTGTTACTCTGAGTGATGGAGTCTAGTGTGAACCAGGTGGCATGCATGAGCCGCCTCAGAATTCTACTTCAAGCCCAGGACCATCTGCCCTCACAACCCCAGGCCAGGCAGGGGTAGCCCCATTCCAGCAATCTCTCCAGCCCAGCCTAGCAATGCTGTGGGTCCCAGGTCTCCAGCCCATAGGTGTTTGGAAGTGCCCCTAGGTACTAACTGCATAGGCTGCAAACTCACTGACTCCACCCCCTCTGCTTTGCCTGAGTGGTCCTGCCCCCTTTTGCCTTGCACTTTGGTGCTACTCCCTTCCCATCTGTGTCCTGGTTGAAGACTAAGGTGTCTCGAGACACTAGCTAATTATGCAGGTGTGAACAAATAATGAAGATGCTGAGTGGTAAAAGTTTTAAAGTGTGACTTTTCCAGGCCACACGCATTCATGAAAAACAGCACAGACAAATAGTTTATTTTCTGATTCTAAAAGCAATTGTGCCCTTTGTGGAGAAGTTGAAGGTACTGAAAGGCATAAAGGAGAAAAAGACCTCATCTTACTGCCTGGAGATAATCATCATCAGCATTTTCAGATTGTTCTTGCCACTTTTTTCACATATACATATAAATTTTCAAATATATATAATTCTGTCTATGGCTATGCCACCCTGAACAAGCCTGATCTCGTCTGATCTCGGAAGCTTAAGCAGGGTCGGGCCTGATTAGTACTTGGATGGGAGACTGCCTGGGAATACCAGGTGCTGTAGGTGTTAAAACACACACACACACACACACACACACACACATAATTCTTAAACAAAGTTGAGATTATTCTAACAATATACTTTTAGATCAGCTTTTTCCACAAATATGTGAGCACTTCTGAAAGGGACCCTGTGAAGGCAAAGGCTTTCTGAGTAAGATGGGTGAAATCAAGGAAAGGGGGATTATGGGTATTTTTTTTTAGTTGGGAGGTTCCCTACCCCACATAGGGGCCTCGGGGTTGGAGAGTGATGCCGTCAGCTTGGGGTGAGGGCAAGAAAAGATCCTTCTGCCACCCTCTTCAATGTCACTCACCAGTCCTTGGGAGGGTGGAGAATTTCCCTGCAGCACCTATCTGGGTCATCAGGGACCTTTGGCCCTGTCTCAGCCCCACTCCATTGTAAGCCAGATTCCTGCAGCCACCGCTTCCACCATAGTTCAGTGTGTGTGTATGTGTGTGTCTTGAGGGGGCCTGTCTCATGCAGGGACAAATGGGCTGGCTTCTGGCTTCTTGAGGCACTCCAGTCATGGGGGCTGGGCACCCCGTGGCCAAGGCACTTCCTGCCTCTTAAGAAATAAGTTGCCTTTTGGCTGTGACCCCTATTAACTGTTTTCCTAGAATTGAAAATTTACTCTGAGTTCTGTCATCCCTTGTGACCCAAGGCCCATGGAAGCAGCACCAAGAGAATAGGACTGGTACCAAATGGAGCCATGCTAACCCATCCTCAAGGGTACATGGGCTGGATGCCAGCCTTGTGAGTATGCCCCTGTCTCCCTCTTTCAACCATCTTACAAAGACAAAGTTCTAGAAATATAGGAAGATTTGGCACTTTCCTGGAAGGCCATACCATTTACATTGATTGGTACCAGTGGAGGAGGCCCTGCAGGCTATAGTAGTTAAAACAAGAGGAATCTGTGTTATAGTCCCAGCTCTGACCCTAGGCATGCCAACTTGGACAAGTTACTCAGCCCTCTGAGTTTAGTATTCTGGTCTGTAAAATGGGCCTAACAGTACTTACTTCAGAGATGCACTGCAGGTTAGAGGCTTTAAAGTACATACATAAGGCATCTACCACAGTGTCCAACACACACTAGGTGCTCAATAAGTGATCATTGTTATTGTGTCTTAAATTTACTCTTCATAACTTTTGAAAAAATATTACTACCTCATTGTATGGAGGGAGCAGCTGAGGCTTAGAAAGTTTAAACAGTGTTTCAGTTATTTATTACTGTGTACCAGCCATTCCAAACCTTAGTGGCTTAAAATAACCGCTGTATGATAATGAATGAATGATAATTTCTTGTGATTCTGTGGATTAATTGAGTGGTTCTTGGGCTTCAGGTGGTGTTAGCTGGTTTCTCTCATGTGGATACAGTCAGTTGGCAATTACTTTGTGCTGGAAGGTCAAAGAAGGCCTCTCACATGCCTAGGGCCCTGGTGTAGGCTGTTATCTGGGCTGCGTTGGTTTTCTGTCTCATGACCCTTTTCACCAGGCTAGCTTAGGCTTCCCCAAGCATGGCAGTTGGGTTCCAGGAGGAAGTTTTCCAAGAGTGAAAGCCTCAATGTGCAAGCATTTACTAATCCTCTGCTTTACGCTATGTTTGTTAATGTCCTATTGGTCAAAGAAAGTCACATGGCAGACACCAGAGTCAATGTGGGAGGAGGCTACATGAAGGCACACCTACTGGGAAGCATGATTCATTGGGGGTTGCCTGCATACCAATGTACCAAAAAAGGCTTGCTTAGGATTACATGGTTATCAAATGGAGTAGCAGGAATTTGAACCCAGGTCTGTCTGACTCCAAAATCCATGCTCTTCCCTCAGGGCATGGCTGAAGGCAGCTCTATGGCAGGCTGGCATTTGTGGCCAGACTCTGGTGGTGAAGTGATTTTCTATATTGCTTCCAGCCCACCCCCACTCCCAGCACTCCATGATGTCCTTAAACCTCTCCTGCTCATGTGACAGAGGGGAGAAAAGTACCCTTCTTCTGCTGGGTCCCCTCTGCCCTTCTCTCTTCCATTTCAACTACAGAAGGCTATTCTTACTTCCTGCACAGTCCCAGCCAGGACAGTGGTGGCCCTATCACTTCTAGCCTCTCTAACCACAGCAGCATCTTGGTTCTAGCTGCCCTCAAGTCATACATACTTCTCTGGACCTTACTTCTATTTCCAGAGATACCCTTACTAGGAAAGCAAGGATCACGGGAACAAAGACAATGTCATGGAGAGAAGCCCAAGTTTATAGCATGTTGTTGTCATCCCAGTGGACTTCCAGTCTACCTACTAGCTGGGCCATCCCATGAGATAAGCCCCCTACCCTGACTCTTTTCTATACTCAGCCAGAGGCTAATTTGAGCTGTGGGAACCCAACCACTTCTGGCTCCTGCCCCTCTCTGACTGAATCAAACCCCTGCCAGTTCCACCCACTGGTCTGACCCCAAGGCTTTCTATCTAGGTGAAAAAATGCCTTTTTCCTGGTCCTTCCTTATTCCCAGTTACTATTGGCTGTGAGCATTGTTCACTTTCCTAGGGTCGGACACTCAGTCTCCCCTCTTCTTAAGGTCTCAAGAGAGTAAGCCATTTGTTCAATACCCTATCATGAGCTGATGGTAAAACTGGGGCCTTGAACCTGGGGCATGATATTTAGCCATTATTTTTGCAGGAGCCCCAGCACTCCCAACCTGAATTTTCAGGGTCTGAGCAGAGCTCTCAGATGTTCTTTCTCAGTGCAGAGTGAAGGCTAACAAAAACTAAAGCCTTTGGAGAAAGAAGAAATGTTCTCTGGATACCACATTAATGACCTTGGGAAGTATGTGTGTGTGTCTGTGTGGGGGGTTTACACTCATGCCCAAAGAAAGGTCATGGTCAGTGAACAGCCTTTGATGGAAAAGAGTCTAAGATGGAACCCAGGAATGTCATCATGCAGCTGCCTGGAATAGATATGGGACCCTGTGTCAGACCAAGCCAGATCTGATGTAAGATCAACAGGTTGAGGTCCTGGGATATGGAACTCCCAGGAAATGGACTGGATGCATGAGATATCTAGGAATTGATGTCCTGTGTGGTCTCACTGAGGGAAACCAGGCAAAATCTGGCAACTGACCTGTAATGGCCAGGGCTCTTGGCTTTGAGCAACAGGAAGCAATTCTGGTCTATTTAAATTTAATAGGACTTTATCAAAAGGATCTTTGGGAGTTCACAAAATAACCAGGAGGGCTAGAGAACTGGGTTTGGAAAGCAAGCCAAACAAAAGAGGCTGTGCAATGATCAGGACCACAGCCAAAGTCAGGCTAACCCAGTGACAACCTTATTGCCAAATCTAGGATGCTCAGACTTACGCTGCCACTTCTGGACATGGATATAGTGCTTGCCATCCCAGGAATAGAATGTCATTGCCATGGTGGTTGCCACCCTCCTCCAGAAGGGACCTCTGTGCTTCTTGCATCTCTGTATTCCCAGCTTCTGACTCTGAGTCTTTGATGAGGCATCCGATTGGTTGAACCTAAGTCAGGAGCCCATGCTAACTGCAAAGGCAGCTTGGAAAATGACTATCTGGCATTTTTAGGTTCTCTGGTAGGAGACAACCAGGAAGATGGAGAATTTGTTAAATATGGTAGTGGGTATTGGATATGGGTCAGCCATATACCTGCCTCACCTGGAAAAATGTAGAGCAACTGTCTCCAGTGAGTGCTAGAGAGTTGTATGCCTCCAGGGACAGCCTGAGCTTATCTTCCCTTCCTCCAGATGATGATGGAAGTTGTGTGTGTGTGTGTGTGTGTGTGTGTGTGTGCATGTGTTGTGTTGTGTTGTGTTTAAAGATAGGAACACATTACACGATGTGCGGTCAGGAACCCTGGGCCCCTCTACCCATTGACCTTAGCTATTCTAGGTCTCAAGGCCTCAGTTCTACTTCACCACATGCTGTCTAGCCTTTGAGCATGCAGAAACTGGATGGTAGCTTCTGCTGTCATCTGTGCTGTTGGGACAAAAGATGCCCCAAGATTGCCAAAACCCCAAATGGAATGGAGCTGTCAGTGCCATGTAACAGATGAGAGTACAGGTTTTCAAATCAGAGAAATTGGAGTTTACCAGCCATGTGAACTTGCACATGTTCCTTAACTTCTCTAAACCTTAGTCACCTTATTTGACAATTGGAGATGAGCTGGCAGGAATTCAGCCTTCATTTCAACCTGGTCCTATGGTGCTTCCACGTTCTGCAGAAGTTGGAAGGCTAAAAACTACAGTTACCAGACACCTTTGTAGCTGAGGCTACGAATGAAAATTAGATTTCAGCAATTAGATGCACTTGTGTGTGAGGTTAGGAAGATGCAGTGAGGCAGATTCCACTTGCTTGCTACTCTGCTGTTGTGGCTGGAAACGTGTGTGTGTTTACATTCTAGTGTTTGATTACTCAAATTGTGAGTGTTGAGAGGTGCTGTGGTGGCAGCAGCTTTCTGAACCCTGGATGACAGCTACAATAGTGTATAGTAAGTCCTCACTTAATGTCATCGATAGGTTCTGCAACTTTAAGCGAAACAGCATATAATGAAACCAATTTACCAGAGGATAATTGATATAAACATGTATTAAGTTCCTTTATCATCTTATCAATGTTATAATGAAACAACATTGAACAAAACCATGTTATTGGAGGACCTGCTGTACTCTTGAAATTAACATTTCTGTGGGTGGCCCCCTCCCCCACTACCTTTCTGATGGTGGCAGAGATGGCAGCAATCTTGGTGGCCCAGCTCAGTGGTGTTATGGGAGTCTAGAGCCTGCCCCTCTGGCCCTCCCAATGATTTTTTGTAAGCACCTAATTTCCTGTGTTAAATCTCTTCTTGTTTAAAATAGCTGGAGAGGTTTTCTGTTTCCTGCAACTGAACTCTAACTACAATAGTGGTAACACCCACTGCTCACACAGTTGTTGGAATGAGGTGAGATGGTAAATACTACACAGCTTTGCAAACTGTAAAGCCCTTTACAAATGTTAGTCTCCCCTTTTGTCAGGGGAGACTAAATGTGATAGAAACATGCTCGCACTTAGTTCAGTTAGAGCTGCTGGGGCAGAAGATAAACTGAAAGAATTCAGGTAATTTGGGTGGGTCACCTGCTTTCAGAAGCCGAAAGGGTCTTCCTATGTATTCAGAGAGAATTCCACCTCTCTGTCTACTGTTTAGAGCAATGACTGTCCCCACAGTTGTGCCCTAGATATCTGGGAAAGGCAGCAGGCTTCCTGATGTGGTCAGCTATCACAGAATTCTCCCCTGCTGGTGTGTGAGGTCCACCATTAACACCACTAGTTGGTTTTGAAGCCCATTTTAATTCCTAACCCCTCCCAGTTAAATCTTTGCCTTTATAAAACCTTCCCCTCCCCTCCCATCAAGTTTGAAGGATTTCCCTTTTTATGGTGAATAACATTCTCATGGCCATGGCATTGGCCCATTCCTATAAGAGTTTCCACAGACAAAAATGAAGAGAATGTAAATTCTCCAGGGTTGCTTGGGAAGAAGTTCAAAACACAAGGGGCCTAAAAGCTGGAGTTGGGGAGACTGGGAAACCCAAGCATAAGGTTGCTGGGTGCTAAGGAAGGAGAGGAACACAGAACTGGAGAAAAGGACATGAAAGTAAAGGAGGACCTAAGAAGCCTCCCACTGTTTGGTGAAAGAATTGTTTTTCTCCCCTCATGGATCCAAATATCTCACCCTCCTGGTGCCCCTCATCCTCCTATGTCTTGTCATGAAATGGGGACCCTCTGTGGAATGAGGGGCCAGGCAAGTGGCCCTGGGGGCTATGAAGCTGGGTGGAAGCTGGGCTTGAGTGTGCTGCTGTAACAATCCAGGCTCTACTCCAGCCCACCAGGGGGCTTGAGGCTGAGGGGTGAGATAAACCGTTTCAGTGGTTTTCAGGCGCCCTAATCAATTGCGAGGCAGGGTGAAGCCTCGAGGGACAGATAAAGCAGCTCTGTGCTCCAAGCCCAGTTGGAGCCGACGTTTGTGTGGTTTGAACTTTTGTGTGGTTTTGACAAGTTCGCTGGGCTGTGCTGAGGTGGTTTACCCTGTTTTCAAACTTCAGTACAGAGAAGCAAACGGCCCTGGACCCTATAAACCATCCCTGAAATGACATAGGTGGCCTGTCCTCTTTCTCCATATACTCCTACAGGCTCTAGGGAAGAGAGGCTGGGTGTGCCCAGGCCATATCCCTGGTTTTCGCCTGTGGCCCGGGTGTTGACGGTTTCAGAAATGCTCCCTCATCCCAAAGCAGGCGAGACCTTTGCGTCCGGCAGTTAGTTGAGCTGCTGCAGGTTTGATTTTCCGTTCCTGCTTGCAAACTAGAAAGCCAAATGCCCATTTTCGGATTCCATCTTCAGCAGCGGGTGACTCTGGGACGCGCAGTCGCCCGGTGCAGAGGAAGTCCGGGACGCTGGGGACACCGCCTGGAGTCTCCGCGCATAGCACTGGGGCGTTTTCTCCTCCAAGCTTGAGGCTCCTCGTTTAACCTCTAATATTCCAGAAAATTGGAACGCTTGTGGACAGGCCTTTGGAGAGGCTGCGCGCCCCAGATCCGAGCGCCACCGGCGGGCGTTCCACGTGCCAATGTCTGTTGCGCTTGTGGGCGGGAGAGCAAGACTGCCCCGCGGGGCGAACGGAAGCCAGGCCAGCAGGGACCCATCTGACAATGCCCTGGGAAGCCTATGCCAGCCTGCAGGGACACAACAAAATAGAACCAGGAACATGTGCTGCTTGGGAGGGAAACTCGGGAGCCTGGCATATTTCAGTGATGCTCGCACCCTCCAGGGACCTTCCTGCCTTCACAGAATGTGAGGACCAAGAGACGAGAGCATGGAGAGAGTGAAAGGGAAGTGGGAAGAAACTGGTCACGGAGGCGGCTATTTTTAATCTCTGCTACAGCTGCGTGTGTTTCTCTGACCAACTAGGCAGTGAAAATTAGACTGGCTCCCGCTGGGCGGGGCAGGGTGGTTGCAGGAGTGGGAGGTGAGCAGCAAAGGGGTGGAAAGGGGGAAATCCCTGAGGACCCAGCAAACCACAGTCTCCAGAAGCCCTCACTGCGCAGAACAACCCTTCTGCTGTCCCTGCCCCTGATGCATCCGCTTTAAACCCTCTTATACCCACTCATCCATCCGTCCATCCGTCCATCCATCCATCCATCCATCCATCCATCCATCCATCTCTCTGTCCATTCATCCATCCCTCCATCCATATTTCTCTTTCCTCCCTCCCTCCCTCACTTGTTCTTTCCTTCCTTCCTTCCTTCCTTCCTTCCTTCCTGTCTTCCATTCTTGCATCCATTTACTTACTCACCTAACCCACCTATACATCCAATCAAGATATTCCAACCACTGGGCTAGGGCTGATGCTTTAACCGTGAACAAAACTTCCCGTGACTGCTCTGTGAAGCTTATAACATTTTAACAGATAGCACAGTTAACAATTAAATAGGGTGAATTTAAAAATAATAACTTCAGATTGTGATGATTTGGACCCCCAAAGCCTGAAGCCCAGGGAAGCAGGTACTCGCAAATTGGCACCATTTTTAAGGAATGACATCATAGACTGGGGGTGGAGTGGGCCCAGGCTGCAGGGTCCAGGGTGCAGGGAATGTGTCCCAGCTGTGGTCAGATGGGCACGAGGCCCTGGTGAGCCGGAATGATCTGGTGTATCTCAGGTTCCTCATGCTTAGCTGATTGGTGACTGTAGGAGTCGGGGTGAGAGACCTACAAGTGGAAGATGCAACCCAAGTGGGCAGAGTTCCAATTTCTTGGTTTAATTTCCCTTTTCTCAACGGAGGGTCTCCTGGAGCTGACTTGACATGTTCTGACATTTATTTTGATACTGGAGACTACTCTGTGGCCTGCAGTATCCTCTATGAATCCCTGTGCCAGAGATCCCACCATTTGAGAGTCCCCAGGATAAATACTAAGATTTATGAGAAGTACTTCAACCCACCACCCTCAAATATGTAAAAATTGGGTTCTTTTTATCATTGGCACCTTGGACGTTTGAGTTGGCAACCTTCTGATAGGAGGAGGGAGGGGAAGTCTTGGGCAGAGAGAGGCAGCAGACCCTGGCTGGAGATATAGGAGACTGGGCTCTGGGACACATAACTTAGGGTAGGTAGCTGGATGGAAGGAGCACATTAATGAGGAGTAGTGATCTTCCCTACTTCAAAGCCTTGCCTTGGCAGCTCTGCTCTGAGGTAGGAGCCCCTCAGCCCCTCTTTCAGCCCCTGAAAGCCATTGAGCATTATTTTAAAGAGGAAATGTAGTCCCCCTGTGTTCTGTGTTCCAGAACCCTGGGAGGCCTACCTCTTCAGGGAGTACGACAACTTCAGTCAGTTATAGTACATTTTGGTGACTGTGCCCCAGCCCACTGGATTCCAGAAAGACCAGGCCAGGCCTCTTTGGGATGACATATGTCAGGGATGTTTTTATTTGGGGGGGGAGAAGGGTATTGCTTAAAATGTGGCCTCTCTGTGGTCTTGCACAATTCTACTTCTAGAGCAGTCTCCTCTATGATGGTTCATTGGTGGCTTCAGGCTTCAGGTTTGAGTGTGGGCTGCATCTTAGCAAAATGCTAAGACGATGTGAACATTTGTGTGTAAGTTCAACCCCAATTTAGCTCTTGAGTCCTTTTCAGGAGAAAACGGGTTGTTGCCTTTGGTTTCAGGTCTCCTTGTGGATGAAATTTGGGAACTAATACTAAACAGCTCAATTGCCTATGATATCAGTGGATCTCAAAATGTGGCCAGAACAGCAGTTTTAGCATTATCTGGGAACTTTTTATAAATGCGAATTTTGGGTGCTCACCCCAGACCTGCTGAGTTAGAATCTTTGAGTGTGGGGTGGAGCCTGAGAATCTGTTTTAAAAGCCCTCCAGGTGATTCTGATGCCCTTTCAAGTTCAAGTTTGAGGACCACTCACTGTTTTATGAAGTTTATTATCCTCGTTTAACAAACGAAGAAAATGAAGTTCAGGGGGCCTAAGTAACTCTCCCAGGATTATGCAGCAAACAAGTGGGGTGCCAGGACTCAAACCCAGATCTTTCATTAGAGAAACTATGTTTTTTCTTTTGTCTCTTCCACCCTCTCTGTCTTATTCCTCACCCCTCTATTTCCTTTCAGTCTCCATCTTCTGTCCTGGAGTTTCTTAACTTGGCCGCATAGTGACATTACCTGGGGAGCTTTAAAACATAATATTGCTGTTAGGGCTTCATCCTAGGAAACGGAATCTCCAGGGTGTGACTCCAGCATCTGTACTTTTTATTCCTCAGTCACAGGCAGCCTTACCCGGATTCCTCTGCTATTCAAAATGTTTCTGATGAATGCATTTGCACTAGGGTGTTAGTAACCGGATGTGTTACCTTTCTCAGGGTATCTGCATTTGAAAAAAAGAACCAAGGACATAAAATAATGAATTGCATAAACATCCTAGCAAGTGGGAGAGACCACCTTTTGATCTTGTTTCTCCCATTTGCAGTAGATTTATTGCTCTTACACATCCTGCTAGGAATCTACCCAGCAGTCCAAGCTGAGATTTCCAAATATGCTGTGTCTTTTGGAGGGGATTTTTGGGCTAGACGAACCTGAATGAATCATTTTTGAATGCCCTTGAACCATCAGCCTTGCCCAAGAGGGCTGAGTTTCCCAAACCTGCAAAACTGAAATTATTTTTTTAAAAAATTTCAAAGCATTCAAGAATGAATGCTAAGGATCTCCTTCCCCATCAGAACTTTCTCAATGCCCGTCCGAAGATACTTGGCCACAGAAATCAAGGTGGTACTTAAGCCATATATTAGATAAGAGTCATTTCTTAACCTTCAATCAAATCCTATGACACCCATAGAATGGCTATTTCTAGGACACAACAAGATTTAGATGTTGACCTAGGCTTCAGGTCACCCCCTTTTTTAATCTTCATAAACCTTTATTTTTAACGGTAAAGAAAAATAAATAAAATCCCACCCTAAAATGATTTTTTTTAATGGCAGCTATCTCTCTACCCTGCTTCCTGCACCTGGTGGGGGATACAGCACGGTCTCCGCCCTTCAGGAAACAGCCCACTTGTCAGCAGCTGGGCTCCCAGGAACAAAGGCCTAGGTTCATTACCACAGTATCGACCCTGACACGTTCCACCCAGGCCACCTCCCCCAGAGTTCCTCAATTCACACCCCAAATGAAATGTAATTGGACCTGGACACCTTTGAAGTCCCCTAGCAGATTGCCAGCATTTTGAAATGTCCTTGATTTGCATGGTGAGGACCTGGTTGGAGGTCACTTTTTCCTTCCCCTCATATCGCACTTTAAAACAGAGAATTATTTTAAATGACATTCCAGAGACAGGAAGAGTTATCCTAGAAGAAAGAAAAATTCTCACAGCCAAAGAAAAAAGAAAAAAAAAGGCAAAATAAGCCTGAGGATTTGATTAATCTTCAATTTGCCCCTTTGCTTAGTTTTTGTTCTGTGAGGGCCATATATAAGGCCATTGACTCTTTTCAAACTTCTCAGGTCCCCTACCCGGGGGATGATAAGGATCCAGGAGACTTGACTAGGAGGTTCTGAAGGCCTACAGACCACTGTTAGGCCTGAAGCAAGAAAATAAGCCCCACTTCAGACCAATATGTTGGCGAGGGAGGCTGGGTGTTGATTGGGGGGGGGTCATCTATCTTCCTTCCCAGCTGAACTCGGGCCACTCTGCAGAAATCATGCACAATCTCAGAAATCAGCATGCCTGCGTGCACTGTGGGTCAAAAGTTTGATGACTTCCTGCAGCGCGCAGAAAGGCCTGCCTGGTGGGGTCATGCCTGCAACCTACACATGCATTTATTGAGCCCACGAGGAGCCAGCTGGGTGGTTTGCTTTGCTCTGAGCAGTGGCCTGTCTCTAGTTTGCTGCTACCCCTCAACTCATTCGCTTCTGTGAGCTTCCTCAGGGAGAGCCATCCTCTGGAGCAAATGATCCACTTACCCTTAGAGCAGCCCTATCCAGTAAAAGTGTTTTCGAGGATGGAAATGTTCTATATCTGTGTTGTCCAATAGGGTAGCTACTATTGGTTATTGAGCACATAAGATGTGGCCAGTGTGACTGAGGAAGTGAAGTTCAAATTTTACATAAGTTTGTTTAATTTAAATAGGCACATGTGGCTAATAGCTACCCTATTGATAACACAGGGATAGATGATCAAATAAAACCCAAGAGTGGATACCCTCGTTTGGGGTTGGGGGGTAAATTGTATTGACCATTGACTCCCCAAAAAGAATATCAGAAAAACTTCTCCATTGAGCAAAGCCGAGTTTATTACACCTATTTCAGTACGGGAGAGTACCCTGTGACAGAATACTAGTAATGTCCAAGCAGGAACACTGTGGAAGGGTATTTATATAGCATTTTAAAGCCTGGACTGGGTGATTTTGAAGTCAGGTCTTTCAAGGCAAGAAACTGACTGAGATTGGGTAGAGTTCATGACAAAATAGTTTTGGATTGCTGAACACAGCAAGGCAAAGGTTTGTAATGTCTTGATGAGCTAGTTGTTGTTCTTGATTACAAGCTATTTTAGTTGGGTCAGTCTTATCTTTTGGGAGCAAGTATTTCTTAGATTAAATAGCTAACTTATTTCTACTTGTTGTAAGTATTATTTAAACATGGGGACAGGAAAGTATGCCTGGTCCTGGTATTGTTTAATGTAGGGAGAGGGAATAACAACTTACATTAAAACTTAGTGACTTAAAATAATAAACATTTATTATCTCACAGTTTCTGAGGGCAAGGAATATGGGAGCGGCTGAGCTGGGTGGTCCTGACTTGGAATCTTTCATGAGATTGAAACCAGGATGTTTTCTGGGGTTACCAACAGTCATCTGAAAGATTTACTGGGGCTAGAGGACCCACTTTCAAGGTGGCTCACTCACATGGTTGGTGAAATAGTGGTGGTTGTTGGCAGGAAGGCCTAGTTCCTTGCCATGTGGGCCCCTCCATTGGGGCTGCTTGAGAATCTCAGTGGCATGGTGGCTGGCTTCCCCCTGAGCAAGTGATTTAAAAGAAAGCCAGGGAGAACCCACAATGTCTTTTATGACCCAACCTTAGAAGCTCCCTTTATCATTTCCAAGATATCTTATTGGTCATATAGTTCAGCCTTATTCAACTTCGGTGGTGACCATGCAAGAGAGTTAACATCAGGGGGTAAGAACCACAGGGAGAGGGAATTGTGTGGTTTCAGTCCTCAGTGGTTAAGTGGAGGGCAGTGGCGTAAAGGAGGTGCAGAGTTTCCTGGGTTTTAGAGCTGAGACACACTGTGGCAGGACTATATACATCAGGGAGTGGGAAACTCACTGGCTGACTCAGCCTTTCACCCATCTTCTTCTGGCATGCTGTTCCAGTTACCATTGATACTTAACAAATTACTCCAAAATTTAGTGGCTTCAAGAAACCATTATGTTCACAGACTCTATGCATTAGGAATTCAGACAGGGCACAGTAGGGGATGGCTTTTTTGTGCTCCAAAATATCTGGGCCCTCAGCTGGAAAGACTCAAAGCCTAGTGATAATAGCTGGTGGCTGGAGTTCTCTGTAGGTTCAGCCACTGACATGTCTGGTGCCTGGGCTGGGAAGACTCAGAACTTAGACTGTGGACTGCAGCACCTACATGTAGCTTCTCCACGTAGTTTGGGCTTCCTCATCACATGGTGGCCTCAGCATAGTGGGATTTCTTACATGGTGGTTCAGGCTTCACGTGTAATTGTTCCAGCAAACAAGGTGGAAGCTGCATGGGCTTTTATGACTCACCCTGGGGAGTCACCCAACATCACTACTGTACTTTATTGATTGAAGCAGTCACAAGCTTGCCTGGATTCAAGGGAAGAGAGTACAGATCCAGTCTCTCAATGGGGAGTTTCAGTGTCACACTATGAAAGAGCACGTGGGAGGGGCGATATTGTTACAGCCATTCTTGGAAAACACAGTCTGCTACACAGACCAGTTTCCCAAGGCTTTTGTCTTTGATGTGCGGTAGCAATGGGGGCTGGGGAAATTTGGGCCCAGGATACTTCACGTAAGCATTTTAGTTAGATGGAACTTGTTCATTTGTGATTATATGTCACTTGCCCAAGTCCGAGCTGAATGGGACACATGAGGAGGAACAGATGAACCCAGGAGAGGGGATCTTCACAGGGGCCCATGGGATAGTGTCCCAGAGGGTGGGGCTGAAGAGAGCTCTACTACTTGTTGACTGAGATCTCGTAATGTTAAGCAACTTAAGATTTTTGTGCCTTGTCTTTAAATTGGGAATAATAATCCCTGCCTTAGGATCATGGTGATGAGCAGGTTGGTAAAGTGTGCAGAGTTGTAGCAGGGTGCCTGGCACATAGTGGATGTTCAACAGATGGGAACTGTTATAATGATATCATATTTACTTCCCCACTTTTATCTAACCTGAGTTCAGTCATCTGTGGCACAGTATTAGTCATCCCTCAGTATCTGCAGGGGAGTGGTTCCAGGACCCCTGAGGATACCAAAATCTGAAGATGCTTAAGTTCCTTACATAAAATGGTGTAGTATTTATATATAACCTATATTTGCATATAGGCTACAGCAGGGTATACCTCCCCATCACTTTATTTATGTGGATTCAGCAGAGTGCTTGGTGCATGGCAAATTTAAGTTTTGCTTTTGGAACTTCCTAGATTTTTTAAAAATTTTTCAATCTGTGGTTGGTTGAATCTGTGGATGTTAAACCCACAGATACAAAGGTTCAACTGTATGTTGCTGGGTAACAAAGCACCCTAAAGTTAGTGGCTTAAAATAGCAAAAGTCTTTTTTCCCATTCTCCTGGTGTCTTTGGCACAGAAATTCTGAGCTTGGCTGGCTCAGCATATTGTAAGAGGATGCTGTCAGATATTGGCGGAGGCTGCATTCATCTGAAGGCTCAGCTGGGGCTGGAGGACACATTTCCAAGGTGGTTCATTCACATGGCTGGTAAATTGGTGCTGGCTGCTGGTTGGGGGCCTCAGTTCTCTCCACATGGACCCCCCCCACAGGGCTGCTTTATGCCCTCATGGCATGGTGGCTGACATCCCTAGAGAAGGTTTCTCCAGGAGGGCAGAATCTGGCAGTCTTGGTCCCTGTTGTATCCCCAGAGCCTGACTTAATGTCTGGTTCAGAGCATTCTGGGAGGGTTTGAAAGGCTGAAAGCTACCTTAGCTATTCTGCCCTAGTTGCTTTATATTTATCTGCAAGGTCTTTTCATGTCTCTGCATAGTTGGCAGTGGGCTCAAGGTTTTAAAGAGGATTCCAAGGTTGCAGGAAAGGAAAAATCAGAGAGAGATAGCTGCCAAGGCTCAGGACCCAGCTGCCCCTTCTTATTGGAAACTCTCTTTTCAGAGCTCGTCCTTGGGCTTCTGAGTGCATTCTCAAGGAGTTCATGTTCACAGAAACCTAAATAACTGTCCTAGAAGGCTGAGAGCTGTGCACATCCTGAGAGAGTCAAGAAAGTGCATGGGAAGAAGCACACATCCTGTTGAGGGTCGCCCAGGGGTCCAGTGTTTCATCTGGGCCAAAAAGGGCAAGTCAAAGTTGCTGTTCTGGTTAAGTAGCAGATACAAAGGCTCTGAGGTGGGTAAGTATGGAGCAGGTTCTGGGGCCTCTGAACAGGAGCCCTGGGCTGTGAGGGCAGGGTCAGATGAGTCTAGACACAGTGTTAAAGCCAAATCTCAGAGTAGTGCTGTAGTTGAGGCAGCCATGGGGAAAGAAGAGGGGCCCAGGGTAGAGAGAATGAAGTAAGGAGATTGCAGGGGTCTGGGCAAAAGCCACAGGAGTCTAAACCAAAGCTGTAGCCCTGGGAACAGGATGGAAGGAAAGGAGAGAGGCAGGTTCCAGAGATATTTAAATGTAAAATTGAACAGATTAGATGACCCATTTAGAAGGGGGGAAGTGGGGACGGTGGATGAAGGTTTTCCCTCTGACTAGAGGCAGTAATCCAGGGCTTAAGGTGCTTACTCAGTGTCCTGGGACTAGCAAGAGACCCAGAAAGCCTTGGGCCTGGCAGAGCTTGGGGCATGATATCATTCATGCAGGGGGTTCAGCTTGGGGTAAGGCTCCCACTACTGCTTATCTCCCAGGCAACCTACTCTGCTGAGAAACATATAGTTTTGACTGTCTAGATTTGCAGGTTACCAAGCACTTGCTCATATATCATTGTCTCGTATAACATCCCAGTCGGAATTGTTATTCCCATTTTACAGATGAAGCAACCTAGACTTCAAGGCCCAGAGAGGTGTGGCATCTTTTCTAAGGTCAAATAGATGGCAGAACCATGCCTGGTATGTAGTTGTCCTAACATACATCCTGCTTTTTCCTCTCACAGCTCCCTTAGCAGCTACTTATACTGAGTAAAGTTCATTAGTATTTGCAGAGTTCTTCCGACCTCTGTGAGGGGTGTAGGTGTGTTAGGTTTGGGTTAGGGCTACAAGTGTGTCTGGTTTTGGGGGCTGGGGGATTCTGATAGGAGTGTTGGAAGTGTGGCTATATGGTGGGTGGGAGTAGAGGTGCGAAAGACAGAGAGATCAGAGCCATTAATCAGAAAAGGGTCCTTGAAAGCAGGCTGATGTGGCTGGGGCCACCATTCAGGAAACCTATCAGAATGACAATGACCTTGAGCAAAGGCCCAGCAAGGTAAGTGTCAAGTTCACAAAGATAACAGGGTTCTTTGCTCCCTCCTTCTTCTGATGCCAGATGTTCAGGAACTTGACCCCCTTTCCTGGTTTTGTCTTGTTTATTGTCTCTTCCCCACCCCCACCCCATGTCCCTCTCTGCTGGTTCCGTTTTCCTGGAATGGGTGACCAGGGTAGTGCCAGGTCCCAGAAGGGAGCTATGGATTCCATCCCCTTAATACCTTCCCCAGCTCCCCTTGCAGCCAGAACACCTAAATGCTTTTTGTGACAAGCTCTCTAAATGATTGGAACTTTCTCCCAAATCAGCACTTTTTCATGCTACATTAGCATTTATTGGTTTGATATTTACATTTGGCAAAGGAGCACCCAGTCCCTGGGTCCCTGGGAGCACACACCATCAACTGAAACAGACTCTGATTGCCACTCACCCCCCTCCCCAACATCTGCCACCTGCCTTGTCCTTCCCTCACTCCTAGTTCATTTTTTAAAAGCTCAGAAGGGTTATCTTAGAAGACCAGAAGGTTGCTGGTATATAGGGGTCCTTCCCGGGAGAGAGAGTGGGGCTCCCAAAACAAAAGGCCTACAGGGACAATCTGAATTTGTATTGCAGTAACGGATATCCCCAACCGCTTCTTCAGTGGATTATAGACTCCTTGAGGGCAGGGATCTGTTTTCAGTTCTTTGAATTTTTCCATATTTCTCTCTAGGGCTAAGAACAAACTCTGCAAACCATAGGTCTGCCCTGGAATTAGTAGGAAGTCTGGCCCTGTCTCCCTCTGACAGCTGCAGTGGGAAAGGGTGGGTGAATTATCCAGGGAATTTGAGGGCAGTAGGGTCCATGGGGTAAGTTGGAAAGTTCTCCATTTTCCATTTTAAACATCCTTGCAGATTAGCTGAGGAGCCTAGCCTGCAAGGTTGTGGTGGTGGAAGGAAGCTGTGTGTAATGTCGTTACAACTCAGCAGACCCAGCTCCAAAAGTCAGAGCTGCTGGAGAACTGATGTGGGCCTTAGTTCCCTCTTTGGTAAAATTGGGATTATGACAGTTACTTCTCTCAAGGGCTGGTTGTAGGAATTAAAGGAGATCAGGCATGTAACAGGTTTAGGATGCCCTGCAGGGCCCAGGAGATAGGTTTAGAAGTACCTGGGATTTATTCAGACGTGTGTGGCCCCATGCCTTGAGGGAATGGAGCCCTGAGTGTAAATCTTAACTCCTCAAGGGGTTCCTGGTATATTTCAGTTGTGCCCTGTGGTTTTCAAAGGGCAGGCTCTCACATCAGCTCCAGAGACCCACTACTCAAAGTAGGGCCCATGAACCCTGCAGCAGCTATAGCAGCAGCAGCAGCAGCACCTGGGAGGCTGTTAGGAGGCAGACCCCTAGGTGAGTCATATGCACATTAAAGTTTGAGAAGCACTTCAGAAACCCCTTGTGGAATCTGCAAAGTGGAAATAACTGGTCACATTTTGAGGATGAGAAAACTTCCTCAGGGACTTGATGACTTCTTTTGCCTAAGCTCATGAACTATCTAGAGAGGGCTTGTGACTCCTCTGTGTCCTGGATGCTTTTCCCCACAGCAGCTATTCCTTGAAGGCTCAGCACACTTCCATGCAAGGTGGAGATGAGCATGGCCAGAGGCCAGGATCTCATCTGCAGCCCCATCTCCATGAAGGCAGCTGGCCACCTGCTGTCCAGGTACTGTGTGGCGCCCATCCTGAGAAGTGTGGAGTATTGGTTCATGTGCTTGAGTTGGGATGACAAGGAGACCAGAGAAAACTGTCATGTCAACAGACACAAGCATACCTTTGTTAAAGTTAAATTTTCAAAAGGTTAAAATACTTCACTCTCATGCAAATATAAAATGACCATGTGTCGAAGATTTGCTTTAACCATTCACTAATGAGGACAACTCTAAGATGTTAAAACCAGTTCCAATGAGGATGTGAGGAACTAGGTAAAATTTATAGACAACTTAATGAAAGAATGTTAGGGTGAGATAGCTAGGTTAGAAATTATTTGCATCTCTACGAGACAAAATCTGAAAGTTAACCAACCTCTGTCCCTACAGGATTGTCAAATAACCTAGTCAATAGGAAATTAATCAAAGGTGCTAGCCCAGCACTGTGCTCAATGAACACCCAATAATCTCTTTTGCCTATTTCCAGTTTTAGATAATTTTTTTCTGACACTCCTTCAGTTAGTCCTTGAGAATCCAGAAATATCTGTTGCCTGAGAATTACCTTCGAAACAGAATGTGGGTCTTGGAAGGAAAGGAGGAAAAAAAGGTGAACAAACCCATCTTCTACCAGATGAAGATTGTGCTTTCTTGTTCACCTTTCCTCTGTCCTGCAGAGTATGGCATATCTGTTTGTAGAGGTCATGAGTTGTCATTGTGTGGGAGAAAATGACAGTTCACATAAAGGAGACAAGGCAGCCTGATCCTGACTCCCATTCTATTTAACCTTGGCCACTGCACAGAGGGGGATGAGGTATCTGCAAACATATGCAGGCTTGTCCAAAATATTTCTCCCTCCTGCATAGTTCTTGCCAATATTGTTAATCTGTGGGTTGACTTCAGACCAAAATAAATCTCCCAGCCCTGGCCACCAGCTAGCTAATTTTACTTTGTAACTAGGGAATAGAAATTGCGGGCCCTCAGCCGACCATTCTGTGTTTATTTAGCTTTCTCTATGCTGCAGTTTAAAAATCACATTTGGCAAAGTAGACCCTCTGTGCATAAGAACAATAACTGAGAGAAACAACAGAGATGGATAGATTGAAAAAGGCAAGTTCTACCATCATCTGCCACATTTGTCTCTCTTCTTTGGATTTTGATCATCCCTGTCTTTTTCCATGATGTCTAGAGTTGTGGAATGTGCCCAAAAGCAGAAGGATGCACAGTCATTTGGGAGAGGGTTCTGTCATTCCTATCAGTCACTACCTAAGAGAATTTAACTGGGTTTTCCTTGACCAATCCTAGAGGGAGCAAATGGGTACAACTTTAACATGTCAGCTCTGGAAAGGACCTTGGAGGGCATCTAGTCCAGCCCCCTAGCTGAGAGGCAGAATTATATAGTGGCTAAGAGCACACATTTGGAGCCAGACACCCTCAATTTGAACCTGACTCCTCCACTTACTAACTTTGTAATCCTGGACAAGTTACTTACCTCTGCTTCAGTTTCCTCATCTGTAAAATAAGACTCACAGGATTGCAGTGGAGAGGAAATGAATAAACATGTATAAAGCATCAAGAGCAGCACAAAGCATATAATAAGCACTTGATAAAGAAATGAGGCTCAGGGAGGAGAAGCTACCTCCCTAAGGCCACTCAGGGAGTTGCCAAACTGAGTTGGACTCAACGAAAAAAAGAGCAAGGTTATTGCCTCTTGGAAATCCTAACTAATGACTGCTTTCTTTCCTTGTGTTACATCATTCCCACTCACCACTTGGAAAGAGCCCTAATGTGGGTCAGGATGGCACATTTTAGTCCAGGCGTGCCTCTGATAGTGGCCCTATGGGTCATTAGTTTGGGAATAGATGGTCTCTTGGGTCCCTATTGGTACTAACATCTTATAATTCAAAATTAAGTTCTGCACCCTCCATTCAAAGTCAAGTCTTTTTTCTCACAACACTCTTTTCACCGCCCCCCCCCCATTTCCCTCTGACATTTTGGCCAACTGTATTCCCCAGGTATCAACAGTTTCCTTTTGGCTCTCCCACTCTGTCCCTCTCCCTATTACTTTCTCCTCTCTTGCCCCCTGCTAAGGCAATCATGGACTTCAACTGCCCCACACCTGAGCCCTGCAGTTGCCATATTTAATTTGATTAGATATTTCAGTCTTGTAGGTGCCTTAAAAGTAGGGACTTGATCTATTCCTTAACCTGACCCACTTTCAGGACTTAGTAGCATGCACTTGGTAGAGTGGCTTATCCGTTATGGTTTGTTGACTGGCTCCAAAGTGAATTGTGATGTTGGATGAAATCTTATATTATCAAGGCTCCCTCTGGCACATTCAGTACAACTGTCATAGATATCCTGTGTTTGAGAGGAAGCCAGTATTATCAATTTCAAAGCCTATCAAAAAGGGTATTTTAGAATAATTAAAATTTCAAACTTGAAAATTTCAAACTGAGATGTAGGAATATGTTAGATACTTTCTCTGCCACATTCCTTTCTCCCCAACCCCCTCCATGTTCCTTCTCCTTAAACTACAAGCCTGAGTCAAATGTTATGTTGCTACTTTTTGGTGAAATGAGGCATTGCAGCCCAGCCCTACAAGACATTATAAATGCCTGGAGGAAAGTGAGTGGAAAATTAAGTGCTGGGAGATGAGACTGTAGAGTCAGATATGACCCAGATAAATATCTTTTGGATTAGGTTGATCCTAAGGGAAGGATGAGGGCTAACAGAATAGAGGAGTCTTGGAGGAGGAAAGACACTACTAAGTGCTCTAAGGGTTGCGGAGGAAAAGTAAATAGTTATTTGGGAATACTAACTTCTGTAATGCCTAATACTGCTACAGCATTTATAACAAGGCCTAGCATACCTAACTGGACTGACCACCAATGTAATCCTGCCTTTCTCAAATCTTTGTCCTTAGTCAAAATGGTTGGAGCCCAATTTAAAACTCTAAATTAAAGAGTAAGGAAAAAAGAGTTCTCACTATATAGTTGGGATGGGTTGCATTTTCAAAAGATGGCTGCAACAATATTTTACATGCTTTTCCACAGTGCGACGTGGTATTCCCCCATCAAGTACAAGGGTCTATTTCTCCACCCCCTTGAACCTTGGTGGGTCCTGTGACTGCTTTGATTGATAGAATGAAATAGAAGTGATGCTATGTGATTTTTCAGGATGAGGTCACAGAAAGCCCTGCAACTTCCACCTGGGCCTACTAGAATGCTCGCTTTTGGGATACTCCTTCCTGGAACCTAGCCACCATGCTGTTAGCAGCCCGAACTCCATGGAGAAGACACATATAAGGAACTCTAGTCGAAGCTCCAATTAAGTTCCCAGCCAGCAGCCAACATTAACTGCCAGCCCTGCATGTGTGCCATCTTGGGTGTCCAGCTCAGTTAAGTCTTCAGAGGACTCCAATCCTAGCCAACACCTGACTGCAACCACATGAGAGACTTGGAGTGAAAACCCACAAGCTGAGCCCAGTCAGCTCAGAACTGTGAGAGATAATAATAAATTGTACTAAAGTCACTAGCTTTGGGGGTACCATGTAGCAATAGATAACCAGGACAACAGCAACTTTGGTTAGATACATGAACCATAGGATGACACATAATTAGGTATATTATTATTATTATTTATTTATTATTTTTTCCATCCATCCCTCTATCCCTCCCCTTTGGCTACCATCAGCTTGTTCTCTGTATCTATGGATCTGTTTCTGTTTTGTTTTATTTGTTTTCATTTTGTTTTTTTAGGTTCTACATATATCTACATATAAATGAGATCATACAGTATTTATCTTTCTCTGTCTGACTTATTTCACTTAGCATGATGCTCTCTAGGTCCATCCATGTTGTTGCAAAATTAGGTATATTTTAAAAATCCTGCATTCAGCTTTAGGACAATGAGTTTCTAACATTGTAGAGCAATACAATTTCAGTTCACATCTGCTGCCTCTGATCAAAACACTATTTTGCACTTCCTGAGAGAGATCGAACACTTCCTGACAGGTGCCCCCTTGTGTCCTCATCTGTGTGACTGTGGAGTTCAGTGTCTCTCACATATTCTAGCACAGCACTTAGTGGCCTATTTGCAGGCCATGAGGGAAGAACTCATGTTCTTGTCTCCAGAAGGTTTCATGGGTGGGATTGTGCCATATATAGCAAAAACCGACCCACACATTTTCTTTTAATCAACTTTATTGATGTATAATTTACATGTAATAAATTACCCATTTTAAGTGTACGTACTGATGAGTTTCGACAAATGTAACCAATGTAACCACCACCCATATTACCACACTTCTCTGTAATTTGCATTCCTATATTTCACTTTTTTTTATTGAACTATTTTTCTGATTAATTTATAGAAATGCTTTGCTTATCATAGATGTTAACATTTTTTCTGTTATGTATCTGCAAAAATTTTGTGGTGTGACCAGCGGAATGGTCCAATGGTGACTCCAGGAACCCTTTTCTTATTGCCTGCTCTAGGCTGATGACCCTTGCCTTTCCTCTAGTGGGAGTGGCTGTGACTGAACCCAAGTTTGCATTGTGCTGAGGGCTCTTCTTCTTCCAGCATGCATGCTCCCAGTCTTGACTATTTATTCCCTTTATGTAAAGTTGCTCCAAGCTTATACAATTAAAAGGTAGTATATAGGGCAGGGAGAGGCAAGATCTCTCCCCTGGATCACAGTCTGCTGTGCATCCAGCATCCAGAGCTCCTGTTCCTCCCCATGGGTTGATGAGAGAGCAGGGTCCATGTGCCTTATCTTGCTGAGTATTTACTTGAAATATTTCCCAATTAAACCTGTACCTTATACCTCTTCCACATGGCATTGTGGTGTTTGCCTTCCCCTTCTTGTCTACATATTTTCTCCCAGTCTGTCATTTTTTCTTAGACATTATTTATGATGTCTGTTTTTCATACATGAGGTTTGACTTTTGCATAGTCAAATCTGTCCATCTTTTCTATGACTTCTGGGTTTTATGGTTTGCTTAGGAAAGCTTTCTTCATTCCAATGATATAAAAATTAGTTTGTGTTTTTTTTTCTAGTATTTCATAGGTTTTTAATGTTTGGCTCCTTATCTATCTGGAATGTACTTTTGTATGTGAGGTTGCCCACCTCCCAGGGGTAAACAGCAGAATTCCTTGGAGCTGTTCTCAGGGTATAATGTTACTATATTATATCAGTTATCTATTGCTACATAACAAATTACACCACTATTTAATGGCTTAAAACAAAAACAAACCTTTATTACCTTACAGTTTCTGAGTCAAGAATTCAGGGGCAGCTTAGCTGGGTAGTTCTGGTTCAGGGACTCTCATGAAGTTGTAGTCAAGATGTTGGCTGGGGCCACAGTCTTCTGAAGGATCCACTTCCAAGGTGGCTCACTTGCATGACTATTGGCAGTAGTCCTCTTTTCTTCACTGGCTATTATCAGGAGGCCTCAGCTCCTCACCATATGGACCTCTCCTTAGAGTGTCCTCACAGTATGGCAGCTGGCACACCCCAAATAGGTTGATCTAAGAATGAGTGGAACAGAAGCTACAATGTTTTTGATAATCTAGCCTCACGAGTCGCACTCCATCATTCTCGCAATGTCTTATTGGTCAGGGAAGGGATATACAAAGGTGTGAATGACATGAGGTGGGGCTCTTTGGAGGCTGTCTTGGAGGTGGGCTACCACATGCATTGTCTGGCCAACATTCTTGGCTCTGTGGTACCTGTCCTTGTGGATGAGGGTCCTTTAGGTTCAAAGTGTAACCAAGAAAATAAAAAGCTATCAAAGTAAGACAACTACTCTAAATGTCTGAAAAGGAAACTGTAATTCTGGCTATGAACGTATGGGCCCCAAAGACTCTTATTTAATTTTGCTGTTTTAGAAGCCAGGAGAAAGACAAACTTTTCAAAGTGAATCAAATTGAGTGATGGGGGGTTGGCCAAGACTAGATCCCAGGATTTCTGATATAAACTCCATAACCTTCTCTGCTACCCTGTGAACACTCACTAGTCTTTGTTAGTTATATTGGTTAAAGTCCACTCAAGAAAACAGGAACTACCTTAGGTATTTTGAGCAGATGGAGTTTAATGCACAAAATTATTTACACATGTGAGGGGAAAACTGAGAGGCCAAACAAGAGAAGGTGAGGCAACCCAGAGATAAGCAAATGCAGGAAGCCTCTATCTCCTCTAAAGCTGGAGGGATGTAGGGAAAAGCCAGGTCACTGAAGCCCAGAAGTGGGGTTGGCAGGCAGAAGCCAGAGCTGTGGTGATCCTGTCCTCTGGGATCTGCAGCCACAGAGGAGCTCCAGCTGCTGAGTAGAACAGAGAAGGAGAAGGATAAATCCCTTGCCTTCTCCTTTCCTCCTGACCTCCATTCTCCTTCCAGTGCCTCCCATGGACTCCAGGAAAACATGCAGACAAAACAGAGCAGAGAAGGGGAAGGAGCAGGCATCTGAAGGCACCAGGCCTGGGACTGGCACGCTACTGTTGGGCATGTGGCAGATATTATTTTCCAAAATTGGCTACAACAATATACCTGGTCCTATATGTTTTTCTGGAACCATGACACTCTCACATCAGGTAAATTTTGAGTCTCTCTCCATCCTGGGTGGAACTTTGCAATTGTCTTCATGAATAGAATAGGATGGAAGTGTTGTTAAATGACTGCTGAGAGAGTAATTAAAGGCCATACAGCTCCCACCTGGCTGGCTTTTGCTCTTCGGATCCCTTCCTTAGAACCCAGCCACCATGCTATGAGCAAGTGGAGAGCCCACCTGGACAGACTCATGGGGAGAGAAACTGAGGCCCCAGCTGATGACCAGCATTATCCTCCAGCCTCCCAGATTCCAAGACTTCTAGCTGAGGTTCCAGATACCATGGATCAGTCAAGCTGTCCCCTGTCTGAACTTCTAACCTGCAGAATCTGTGAGCATAATTATTTTATTTTATTTTTTGCCACTACATCTTGGGAAAATTTTTTGCATGGCTACTGTAACTGGGACAGCTGGGGAGAGAGGCAGGAGGGGTTTGAGTGGATGTTTGGGGTTCAGGGCAATATCAGCCTCCTCTCAAATCTTCTCTTTTGGGGTAGAATCCCAACCAATAATTGGAATTGGTTTGAGAACACATGGAAGCTGATCCCACTCTTCTGAAAATTCTTAAAACCGTGTTTCTGGACCTATTCCCTCAAAGAATTCCTAATTTGTTTTACACATATTTATTGAGTGCCTAAACTGTGCTAGGCAATTATTTTATTTGAAAATAAAACAGGCCTGGTGCCTAACTTCAGGCAGAATGCAAATTACCTTATAAGTAAATATATAATTACAAATCAGGATAAATCTCTGAAGGAAAAATATTGGATGCCAAGAGAGTATAATAGAGGATCCGGATATTGTTTGGGGTGTTGGTGAAGCCTCTCTCAGAATCAATCTCTCTCTCTCTCTCTCTCTCTCTCTCTCTCTCTCTCTCTCTCTCTCCCCTTTGCATGCCTAAACTTACTTACTCTTCAAAGCCATGAAATGTTTTATAACACATTTTAAAAATTAGCAAAATAAGATTTTTCACTGAAAATGATGGTTAGACATGCATATATATATTAAAAAATGTGTATTCACAAGAAACCAGAAACCATTGGGAGTTTTTGCCAGGAGACACATGAAAACTAGGGACTGCATGCCTGAAACAGTGCCTACATGTGCCAACACACTGAATTTGTCATAGAGTTTTAGGGGAATGACTCTTAGTTTCCAGGAGCCAGAGACCCCAGGCTGGCTGGTCGGGTGTGCCCATTGTCTCCAGAAGCCCAAGCACAATGGAGTTGGCTTCAGGTAAAGAGGGCATGGGGGAAGATTAAGGGAGATAAGGAAGCTACACCTGGGAATCCTGGAGAAGTGAGAACTGGGTTGCAAGCTTGGGGCAAGATTAAAGAGCGGGTCAGATCCCTGTCACAGGGGCCACCACGCTGTGCCCCAAGTCTGTCAGTCACTGCACAGAAAGATGGGCCAAAATTGTTACTTCCTGTAGGCCATTGGGGAAAGTGGCAGGTCTGAGACCATTCCCAAGGCTCTCAGATTTTCTTTCACTAGAGAAGGGGGGCTTCCTTTGGAGCTGGGACTTGGGTCTGTCTTTCCATGGGGCCATCCTGCCTGTGGTGGCATCTGGTTCTTCGGCACTAACTGCACACACAGCTTCTTCCAGTTGCAGTTCCCCATGGGATTGAGAGTGACATTGATAGGTTACACTACCTTCTCCATCATGAGCATCATTTTTGCCACTGCTGCTGCCTATATCTGCACAGCCTGGCCCCCAGAAGGTGCTCATGAAATGTCCTTTGCAGGGACTCTTAATGACCAGGATGGTTGTCAAACAACACAGAGCCAGACCTCAAATGGAGCCACAGCCCTGCTTCATGATACTGTGAGAGATACCCAGTGACCCCAGAGCAGACAGGAAGATATGGGTGGAGGGCTTTAGGCCATGATTGCCTTGATGGTATTGCTTGGGTCTACCTTCTGGGCCTTGCTCCTGGCTCACTCTGTCTGGGTCTGCTCCCTACTCTGATTATTCCCTCCCGAAGATATGGAGACCAGCTTTACTAATGGGTGATCATCATGGACACATATGCCCCTAACTTTATTGGGGTCTAGGACAACATTATACACAGAGGCCCAGATATCACATCTCTAAATTCTCAAAAATGAAAATCAGGCTTACCAGCCATAACATAAAGTATGTTGATGACTATAACTTCACAGTGATATAAAAGGCTAGGTATGAATTCATAATTCTTGGATTCCTGAGTTCCCCACTGGAGCACAGCTGGCTCCTGGCCCACATTGGCCCTTTATTTTTCCACCTGTGGGGCTTGGTCCCACACTGGAAGGGGCCTGGTGTGCACACATGCTCATCCTCCAGCCCATATGGTCCAGCTCTGTCTTACCACTCCCCATGTTCCCTTTGTAAACAGTCAGTCACCTCTTGGCTACCTAGGGCTGTGAACCAATGGTTATATGCATTGTTGGGAGGGTAGACAAGAGGAAGATGTCTGGGCAGTCCCTGGTAGTGGGCTTAGGGTTATTTGGCAGGCAATTCTGGGGTCCCAGAATCCAAGAGTGTGTCCAGAAGGGGAGAACAGGCTTCAGGTGGGTGTCCCTTTGGTCCTGTGGACTCTTTTTCCTGGGGTAAGGGTATGGATAGAGCAGTGTTCTCTAGAGCATGGGACCCAGGCCAGGGGCCTTGATTTCCCAGCTCCAAAGTACTTCTTGTCTCAGAGGGCAGACTAAGACTTGTTCAATAGAGTGCTTCTGTATCCTTTGAGCTATCACTCATTTTCTTCTTCTTCATCTTATACAGCTGCTTAGAAACCTTCGTTTAGGCTATTTATCAACCTGGCACCCATTCTTTCAAGGGCGATGTTCAAAATATTTCAATACCATATAGTCTAGGCAATAACTAATCAGAGTTGATGCCTGCCCAGTACTGAAGGATACTTCTGGAAGTTCTATACTGGACTGGGCATTGACCCTTCTGTTGTTGGGTCACGGAGAGGTTAAGGAGGGGTCAGGGCCTCAAAGATAAATACTGGGGGCCGGCTTGGGGAAGGCAACTTTTATCATCAATATAGAGGTACTTCAATGTTTTAACAACAGTGCTGCTGTACCCGTGAATATCAATTCTGTATTCTTGCCTTCTTCCTTGGATTTTATTAGGGGCAGCAGTTTACTCAGTCTACATCTCCAGCTTTGCTTGAAGCTTAGAGGTGGCTCATACTACATAAGAGCAAGTCTTAGTAGGGGCTCATTTAGCTGGGAGGAATCTTCTTTGCCCCTTGCCTTTCTCCTTCTTCCTAACCTGTCCTACCTGGATTGATGATGGCTGGAGCTCCAGCAGCCATTTTGTGACCTTGAGGATGGATGCCCTATGATAAAGAAAGCAAAGCAGAAATATGGAAGGAACCTGGGGCCCTGATAACTGTAGAGCTGCCATACCAGCCCCAGACTGCCCACCACTAGACTCTTTTTATGAGAGTTTTACGAGTTTTATAAACTTCAAATTCACGTAAACCTCTATAGTTAGGTCTCTGTTATTAGCATCTGAATTTGATTACTAACTCATTTCAGTTCCAGTCTTCAATACCCATGTCTCCTCAGGGTGGGTTCAAGATCAGAATGTGGAGGACAAAGGAATCTTCATTTGGCATGTGCCTTCCATAGAGTATGTTTTGTTAGCTAATCATTAAAACCATTCTAGCTATTAGTGTTACCTTCCTTATTTTGACAGGTGAGAAAACTGGTCTGAGAGGTTATGTGGCTTGACCAGTGGCAGAACAAAGGCCAAGGCCTGGGTCTTGCAGACTCTGGAGCCCACACCTGCTTCACCACTTCTCAGTCAGTGCAGGCAGAGAGAGTGTTCAGGACGTCCTCAAAGGCTGGGTATCATTGGCTCGCCTTTGCAGATCCTCACTGGCACCCAGGCAGGCATCTGCTTTTCCAGAAAGGAGGAGTATGTGTGTGTCAGAAAGGAGCCTTAAAAAACCTCCTGTCTTTCACCATTGTTACTTTCTAGAGAAAACCCCAGAAAACCTCAGTAGGGTTATTGGCCAGAGGGTGGGGAAGAGCTGTGAGGCAGTACTAGGCGGCCTTCTGCCCTCAAAGATCAGGGGATTGAAAATCTCTGGGCAGAGGGGAAGCATAGAGGGAGCCATCTCTGAGAGGGAGGCATCCAAGGTGCCTAAGAAGGTGCTAGAGCTTCACAGACTTGGAGGTCACAGTGTCTTTTGAACAAACACTTGTTCTCCTGAAGCCTGAAAGCACAGGTTTCCCCTGACCTCTGAGGGCAGCTGCAGCAGAAGAACCATTTTCTGAGGCAACTTTATTGACTCAAAAGTCACTATGTGGATGCTAGTGGAGGCCTAGCACCTGCAGGCTGGTCCTCATCCTTTCTTGGATCTCTCAACTTGACTCACTTTTATTCCTAGTACATTCGAAGGGGAGGGAGAACTGTCTAGAAGTCTGGAGCTCTTGCCTTCTTGTAGATATCCTTGAGTTTTACATTATGTGTTTTTCTCTTTAGGGGCCAGGGGCCTCATTCTTCCTTCCCCCCATCTGCCTCGAGACTTGCAGAGGTGAAGCGTAGCCTCTGACATCCCAGATAGAGCCTGCCTTAGCAAAATGGCTTCCTGAGCACTGGAGAAAGAGCAAGCAAATTCAAGATAGGAGCAGAGGCTGCTGGCTCAGTGGGCCTCCCCTGGCCGTCTCTGATAGCCCCTCCCTGTCCCTGGCTCCCCTTGGAAAACATGACCCACCAGGCCCTCCTGACAAGCCCCCATCGCACCGCCCCTTTCACAGGCTCCCAAGCGGAGGAGATGGAAAGCAGACCCTTCTGAATGTTTAACTTCAGCTGGGATGATAATAGCTTTCCCATGGATGCAATGTATCCTTTCTCTGTGTCCTTCAGGGATCCCAAAACTCCATACGGTTCTCATTTGCAGCTCGTTCCTGAGGAGGCCTCATTTCCTCGCCACACACCCCTGATGTGGTCAGGGTCTCCCTCCCACAGCCCGAGTAGGGTGGGGGTGGGGGCTTCCTTGAGCTTTTCTCTAATGTTAACCTCCCTTTTGCTTACTCTGGTCTCCTTAGATCCCTCTCTTGGCCTCTGCCCTTCCCCTCATCCCTGCCCCCCAACACCTCAGGCCTTTCAGTTCCTGCTGTCTGAGCCAAGGGTTATGGTCAGGGCTGGGCTGTTCCTTAGGCAGAAGTGGTCTTTCTAAAGGCTTTTCCCACTCAGCCCAGTAGGCATGTTGAATGAGTCCGGGGGTCACCATTAGCACTGTATCCTATGTGAATGGCGCCTCCCAGAGTTATAAGGTAAAAGAAAAGACCCTAACCCCCTCTTGCCAGTCAGCTTTGCTTCTCAATCTCTTTCCATCACACACCTCTTATAACTTTGATCTCTCAGGAAGCCCAGGGGAATTGAGAAGAGGAAAGAAAATAACAATAGGCTCATATTTGCATAAAACTATATTTTTGTTGCTGTTGTTATTTTAAGGCTTTCACATTCCTGGTGTCTCTCAAGCTTCAAAATCTCCCTGTGGAGGTCTGGGACAGGGGTTTGTTATCAGCATTTGAGAAGATAGATGAGGAAAAGGACCCAGGACATTGAAATGACAAGCCTGTATGATAGCTCCGGATTTGGGCGGGAGGAGAAGAAACCAAGGGCGAGTAGGCTGTGGGCTCTGTAGTGAGGCATGTGGACCGTGGAGCCTGTCTGCCTGGGTAGAAGTGTCCCGCTCCACCATTTGCAGATTGGGTAACCTTGTGTGAATCACTTACCCTCTCTGTGCCTCAGTTTCCTCATCTTAAACTAGAGATTATAGCAATATTGCTATGGGTTTATAAAGGAAAAGTGTGAAGAACAGTCCCAAGCACATAGTGTTATGCTCACTGCTATTGTTATTAGATGTGGGAGAGACAAATGAAAGGCCACTGAGAACTTGGCTTCTCTCCCCCTTTGGCCCACCTGTGTCTACAACACACACTTAGAGATTTTCGAAGATAAGTAAGATGCTCTTACCTCTGCATCAGACTGCCACTTCAGGTCTGGCCACCACTTATGTTTTCAAGATCTAGTTTTGAGGTCACAGCCCAGTGGTTTCTATCTTCTTCTCCCTGTTGGCAGTTCTCTGAGGCCTGGTTAGCTAGGTCCAACTGGGGCTCAAGGATCCCAGGACTGCCTGCCTTCTTAGTTGACCAAGGTCTCCAGTACCCACAGAGAAGCAAATTGTTGGAGTGGCCTTTAGGAGCCTGGGAGGAGTCCAGAACCCCTGCTTGCCCTCAAAGGCTGGTCCTTCCTGTGGTTCTTTTGTCTCAGGCTGTGCTCACAATAAATAGATAGGATTAGGAGATCAAAGCACTTTCCGCAGGTTTGGCCTGAAGGGATCCTTTGCTTCCTTCAATGCACCCCTCATCTCTCCTTCCACCGGTGGACTCCTCTCAACTCAGAAATCTCCCCCTGCTTTCATTCTTGTTCTTATCAAGCTGCTGCCTCAGCGCTCCACACTAGGCCAGGCAAGTCTTGCCTGTTGAGGAGGAGCTGGGTTTTCCCCTCCAGGTTGGTGACTAAATCACCAGTTGGAAGTTGAAGCCAGCACGCTGCAGCAGGTCTGTGAAACCCAAACAGTTTCATTTTGAGCCTCAGTTGCAAAACCTGAAATCTTGATATGCTTGTAAATGATGGGTGGATGAATCATGATTGCCTCTCAGGATATCTAATTAGATGCGAGTTCTGCATGGTAGCCAGAACTTGGCCCAGTGAAGGGAGATATCATTATAAATATTCTTTCTTTTTCCTTTGAAAAAGGCAGAAATTCCTGTAAGTGTGGAGAACTTGTGGGATTTTCCTTAAAACTTGAGAGATAGCTTCAACAAATTGTATTGTGAGTGCTCGAAATGCACCTTTTGCCACTTATGGACTCTTCCTCAGGCCATTCTGGCTGCTAGGCCCCCAAACTAGAAGAGAGGTGTGTGTTGAGGAGGTGAGGCCTCTGGGCATATTTCAAGACAAGGCCACTGTGGTCAGATTTTCCTGTCACCAACACAGGTCATGGGAGCCTTTGCTGACCTGCTCCTGGAGCATTCATCTGTCCCTCAGTTGTGAGCCCTGCTCTGGGAGTTGATGATGTGCAGGGCAACTGGGTGCCTGTGAGGGGTGAACTTCCTTGTCAAATGAAAACAGTTATAGGGGATATAGAAAAGCATTTCTGGGGCAATTTCCAGGGAGGAGAAAGATCCCTGCCGTGAGCTTCCCTGGGGTGGGGGCAGACAAACTGGGGACTCTGGCTGCTTTTGTGCTTTTACTTCCAGGAGGACCAGCTTTGGGGAAGCTGCTTTTTCTAGTCCAAGAGGGATTGACAATTTAGGTTTGTTTATTCAACAAAGATTGAATGAATGACTGCCATGTGCCAGAGCTGTTCTAGGTACTGGGAATAGATAAATGAAATGGACAAAAGATTCCACCTCTCATAGAGTTTACATTTTAGAAATGGGAGAACAAAAACAATAAACATAATAAGTGAAACAATGATCTCATCTCCTAATAAGAAGTGCTATGGCAAAATGTAAAAAGAGAGGAGAAGGGGGAATATGAAATTGGGGTGGTGGCTGAATTTAATAAGGTAGTGAAGGGGAACAGAATATGACACCCCAAAATATGCCTCAGTGGCATAAATATTATTTTAAGCTGATCATTTGCAAGAAATAGCAGACACAGGAGAATCTCTGAAAATGAAGTAGAAGTTATCCTTCTAAAAGAGACATTTATATTTATAGGGGAATCCCCATTTGTATGGGTATCTCTCTATATATACTAGGAAGAGAAGAATGACTCGAAATCTTTAGAAACTTTTATCAGTGGAGAAGGCAATGACTTCTGCGTTACGACCTTACCCTTGTTTCCTGTGCTTTTCCTGGTCATCTCCCATAACTGCCTCCTCCCACCCCCAACATCTTTTGTTTTCTTAAGGTGGTAACTTGACCTATTTTGACAAGTTACTCAGATTTCTAGGGGCTCTCCCATGTGTACAGTAGGTATACATGTTATTAAACTTCTGTTTGTTTCTCTCCTGTTAATCTGTCTTTTATTACAGGGGGAGTCTCAGCAAAAAACCTAGAAGGGTAGAGGAAAAATTATTTGTCTTCCCCTACAGTGGTCAGAGAAGCCTCATCAAGAAGGTGACATTGGAACAAAGGCTGAAAGGAGATGAAAGAGTAAGTTGGGTTATATTATCTGGGGAAAGGGAATTCCAGCCAGAGGGAACAGCCAGTGCAAAAATCCTGAGGTATGATCATCTGGAGTGTTCCAGGAATAGCAAGGATGCTAGTGTGGTGGGGGCAGAGGGAGGGAGTAATAAGAGATTAAGACCGAGATGTGAGGGGTGGGAGAGAGTCTTGTACTCTCTTGGAGGCCGTTGTCAGTACCTTGACTTTGAGTAAAATGGGGAGCTATTGCAGGGTTTTGAGCAAAGGAGTGACAAGATCTGACTTCATATAAGTGGTGCAAACCAAAATTAATTTTAGACCGTAATAAAGAATAAAAGGTATTTATTAGAGTAAAATGAGCCGCAGCCTGGGAGACAAAGATTTAGGTAGCAACCTAAATTGTGCTTCACTGAAACAAAGCGGAGCTGCCTTTTATAGAGAAAGTTCTTACTCAGGTTCCCATTAGGTCTGTTTTATGTAAATGAGGTCTCCAAATTTCTGCAATTCTGATTGGTCCAAATTTCATGGTCCTGATTGGTCAGCATTATGCATCCTGGTTGGTAAGTATGGTGCAGTTCTGACTGGATGGGGCAGGTCTCAGTCCATGGGCTGAAAGATGAAACCAGGACCTCCCTTATAATAATTGACTCAGATGTAAAGAATCAGAGCATAGTGTGGGAAGCCCAGTTCAGTTTGAGGTTCTTCATGGTAAACAGAGTACGTGAGGAGTCCCTTTCAGCAAATGGCCACTAGGCTCTTGTTATTTATAAAATTTGGGCTTTCGATTGACCATGGAAATTCATCTCAGCAGATAAGGTCTTTTTCGGGGTTTGCATCAAATGAATCTTTCTTCTTGGGGTTCACAGTGGAATCACATAGTATTTACCTCTTTGTGCATGACTTCTTTCACTTAATATAATGTCTTCAAGGTTCATCCATATTGTAGCATGTATCAGAATTTTATTCCTTTTTAAGACTGAATAATATTCCATTGTATGGATACACTACATTTTGTTTATGGACATTTGGATGGCTTCCACTTTTCGGCTGTTGTGAATAAAGCTGTCATAAACACTGGTGTGCAAATATCTGAGTCTCTGCTTTAAATTCTTTGGGTTTTATATCTAGGAGTGAAATTGCTGGGTCATATGATAACTGTATTTTTTACTTGAGGAATCACTATACCATTTTCCATAGTTGCTGTACCATTTTACATTCTCTCTGACAATACATAGGAATCTCTTTTAAAGACACTTTGGTACAGTTCTTCACACAAGCTGGTGATGTGGAGATGGGATGAAGACCCACCCCACCCCCAACGCACGCTCCCATGGAGGGATTATGGTAGGGTCAAGTGAGGACATACCCAAACTTACAGAGAAGGCTTGATGACAGTTGATGGGAACTTTTTGGTGTCTGAATATTCAGCTCATTCTACCACAGCTTTATCACTTCAGCTGGACCATGTCATAGTGCTGAACAGCTAGGACATAGGTTTGAGTCCTGCCTTTACTGTGGCTGCGTGACCTCAGACAAAGGACTTCCCCTTCCTAGGCCTCAGTTTCCTGCTCTGTATGAAAAAAGAGGAGCGTAATAGAGTGGGGTAGGCATGTAATGAGGTAATGTGAGTCCAGTGATTTCCGGAGGGCTTGGCAGATAGTACATGTTCAATCAGTGGGTGCCATTGTCACTATAATCCATTCCTGGGTATTTGTTTAATGCTAACCTCTAGGTGATAACTTAAACACCTAAAGTCAAAGGTAAGAGCTTACTTTGATACCCATTACTGTTCTAGGATTTGGGGATGGAAGGTTGTGGTGGATACTGTGATACGCCACTCAAATTCAAGAAAGAACTTGTTGTCCCAGTTTTGGGGACGCTTTTAGGGGCACTCTCTGGCTGTCTGCACCTTTAGGAGTTGCCTCAGCTAAAGAGAGTGTCTCAGTCAAAGTCGTGACCTTCTGAATGCACAGTGACCTTTAAATATGGGAGTATAAAGGCCTAGTTACTAGCCCCACTTGTGGACAATTCTGTCGTAGGCTGAATAATGCTCCCTGACCCCCAAGAAGTCTACATCTTGGTTCTCAGAACCTGTGAATATGTTTGTCATCTTATATGGCACAAGGGACTTTGCAGATGTTATTAAATTAAGGATCCCGAGATGGGAAGGTTAGCCTTGATTGTCTGGTCTGGGTGGGCAGGAAATTAGAGTCACGAAAGGATATGTGACAACAGAAGCAGAGGTTAGAGTGATGTGACTGCTGGCTCTGAAGATGGAGGAAGAGGCCAAGAGTCAAGGAATATAGGCAGCCTCTGGAAGCAAGAAAAAACAAGGAAATGGATTCTCCCTTGAAGTCTGCAATGGGAATGCAGTCCTGCCGACACCTTGCTTTTAGATTTCTGACCTCTAGAACTGTAAGAGAACAAACGTGTGGTGTAAGACAGTAAGTTTTTGGTAATTTGCTCTAGCACAAGAGGGAACTAGTACAACTCTTAAGGTGGGGCCAGCTGCAGAGCTCCTTGGGGGTGGGGGTGGAGCCTTCTTCCCCTCAATCCAGCTCTCCACTTTCCTTTCTGGTGGGGTTGATGCCTAATTAACATCCTGCACTTTAAATTTCATCTCAGAGTCTGCTTCCTGGGAAACTCAACCTGCCACACTTGATATATATAGCTTTATTATGGACAATTTCAAACAAACATAAAAGTAGTGAAAATAATATAATGATCTCACGTGATCCCATTGCCCAGCTGGGACAATTGCCAACTTGTGGCCAACTTCTTTGCTTTGTATGGAAATGGTAGTTTAAAGGGAGAAGCTCTGGAGATCCTCACAGTCTAGTGGGGAGTTCAGATGGTACAGACATCTCTGAGGCTAAGAGAATGCCAGGCAGCAGTCCCCACATCAGCAAGTATGTAGCTGGGGCACAGAGAAGGCAGCCTTGGAGAAAGGCAGGAAAGGGATAACCTGCCCAGAGCTGACAAGGAAGGCCATGTCAGGAAGGGGTGGATTCTAGGGGAGAGTCACATGCAAGGCCAATCTCATTTAAAGGGTCCTGAGTCTGAGGCAGGAGGCAGAAGGTGGCAGGAGGCAGATGAGTGGCAAGGGACAGTGATGGGTATCACTCGTATAGAGTAGACCATCATCTGCCTTTGTGTTTTCATTCCATTGTATTTCTAATCTATTGTTTTTTTAAATAGGCCTCCACCTGCTTCTACATGACTATTAATAATAACAATGCTAGCTGCCAGGTGCTGGGCTAAGCACTTGATACAGGTTATCTTACGAATCCTTCCAACAACCATAGGAGGCAAGCACTATTGTTATCACCATTCCACTGAGACTCAGTGGAGTAAGGCCACTTGGCTAAGGTCCCATGGATGGTGTATTAGTTACCTAGGGCTGCTGTAACACATGACTACAAACTGGGTGGCTTACAACAATAGAAATAGATTCTCTCACAGTTCCGAAGGCCAGCAGTCTGAAATCAAGGTGTTGGCAGGCCTGTGCTCCCTCTGAAGGCTCTAGAGGAGGATCTTTCCTTGCATCTCTCCCTTTCTGGTAGCCCCAGGCATCCCTTGGCTTGTGGCTGCATCACTTCAGTGTCTGCTTCCATCTTCACATGGCCTTCTTTCTTCTCTGTGTGTCTCTTCTCTGTGTGTCTCTTATAATGACACTTGTCATTAGATCCAGGGTCCATTTAGATAATTCAGGATGATCTCATCTCAAGATCCCTAACTTAAATACATCTGCAAAGACCATTTTTTTCTAAGTAAACTCACATTCCCAAAGGTTAGGATGTAGACAACGTTTTTTTGGAGGCCACCATTCAACTCACTACAAATCGGAAGAGAGGGACCAGAGATATGAACCTAAGAAAAAGCATCTGCTGTCCCTGGAGTGTGATCCAACCTTGCCAAGAAGAACGGGACCAGTAGAAACTGCCTTGTGCTGGTTTTAGAATGTGGCCACAAGTTATTTGACATTCTTTCCATAGAAAGCTGGTGTCTCTGCCCCTCTCTTCCAATCTGGATGGGCTTGTGGCTCACTTGTCACTAAAAGAATGTGGCAAAGTGATGCTGTGTGGCTTCTAATGGTGTGTCAGAAAAAGTGACACAACATCTGCGTTTTTACAGAAACATTTACCTTTGGAGCCCTGAGCTCCCAAAAGAGCTGCTGACTGCCATGAGGCCACCATGCTGAGAGAAAGCCTAGGCCACGTGGAAAGGTCCCATGTAGGTGCTCTGACCAATAGTTTTGCTGAGACAGATGACAGCCAGTCACCCCCCTCTACCCTATCTCCAGACAATTCTAGCTCCAAGCTATCCTGTCACCCCCAGCCATGGAGTCTTCCCAGCTGTGGCCCCAAAAATCATGGAGCAGAGATGAACTGTCCCTGCTGTCCGCTGTCTTAATTCCTGAGCCACAGAATCTGAGTACAATAAAATGGTCTTTTTATGCAACTAATATTTTTGGGTGGATTGTCACACAGCAATAGTAATCAGGACACCCCTCCTTATCTAGAGAAAGCCCCAAATAGGGCATTAGCAGTTCCTGAGAAATATGTCTGATTAGACAGGGACAAAGAAAGTATCTCCTTATTAAACTACACCCCTACCTCAATTCCCATTGGTTCTATGATGAGAGATGAGATGAGATGAGGTGGCAGGGCGCAGAAAATGGAAACAGCTCTTTTCAGCATGAGAGACCATCCCTCTTCAAAGTCACTCACAGACAGAGCCATGTAGCCTAAGGCTGCAGCTAGGCCTCTCTCCAGCTGCCTTCCCTCCAGCCCCCGTCAGAGCAAGGCTCCTGAATGTAGGCTTCAGTAGAGCCCAGCTGCAGTCATGACCTCCTATGCAGCTGTGGCAGACTGCAAGTTCCTGGCCACTTTCTTTCTCAGATCCTGGCTACCTGACTGATCACCCAGCCCTAGCCCCTGGGGCCCAGCCTATCTTATCCAATGGGGCTGGCTGATCTTCCACCCTGCCTTTGCCAGGGCCCATGATCTGTCTGCAGCCCTGGCTGCTAATTATAGCACAGGCCCATTCACTTGCTGGATTGGATCTTTGGATTTTGTCATTTGCTATGCAGAGGTTTTCTTCTGACTAATTTGTTTACTAGGTTTAATTCTTCAATCATGTTTTCATTTTAAGAGATTTCAGGGTAATTATAAACTTTGAATAAATCCATCTGAGGCATCAAAGTGCTCTCAGCTCAGTTCTGCTAGGGCCTGCCATTCTGTTGCTATGCTTGAGATTTGGTGTGAATAGGACTTTTCCTGCCCATCCCACCCTGACTCCTACAATTGAAAACATCTGGGCCTCTAGGAGCCAAGGTCAGGATTTTTGAAAAAGGCACAACTGAAAACCACACTAGGTTTGGGAAGAGATTGAATCAGGCTGGTGTGTGAATGAGATTGCAGAAACTTTAAGAATCCAGCCCCTCTCTATCCACCTTGCCTAGGCTGCTCCCCTGGGCATTGGGCAGAGGGATTGAGGCCATAGCTTCCTAGTATTGTCAGCTGAGTGACTGTCGAAGTGGGGTACAGGGTGTACCTGGGAGAGTTCCAGCTGCATAGCCCTTGAGCAGTGGGGCCAGGCAAAGTTTCTGAGCTCTCAGGAGTAAAATAATAATAGGTCAAAGAGGCGAATGACAATTCTTGTTCCTTCCACTTTGCAGGCTTGTCATGAAGGAGCTGATATAGGAGGCATTTTATATCACATAGCACAGTTCTGAGATGGTGGTATTGTGGAACAAAGTCTCTTGGCCATATCAGCAGGGTACTGCTGGCAGGGTAGGTGATGTGACACCTGAACAACTGACATAAAGGCAGGAAATGCCACCAGGACCCTAGATGTCTTGACTCTATCACCATCTCTCAACCAGTGTGTCCTGGCTCCTGGGTATGCTGGGATGGTCTCTATGGAATGTGTGAGTATATGAATTCTGACTCCAAGTCCCAGTTCCACCCTCAGTACTTTATCAATGCCACACTGGAGGGCTGCCTGTGTTCCGTATCTTATCAGCATAAACAAATTAAGGTTGCCTAATTTGCATGTCCATATCAAACCTAAAGGCAGGTGGATAGGTAGTGTAGCATGTGCAATAATCATAACTAGGATCAATGGATTAGGCTTAGCTAATTTACGTGCAGCCAATAACAGTCAAGGTATGAAAAGCAAAGTTGCCAGGGGAACCAATCACATGAAGGAAATTTTCCACCAAAGTGTAAGCCCCTGAGCTCATTGTGCTTGATGGTGTTTGCTCTCACTGCAGGAGAGAGAATGTGTGAGAACTTTGGACATGCTCTGACAAGAATGCAGTGCTGGATCCCATGCACAGTGACAGCCTAGGCAACCGCAGGCAAGAGGGAGAGAGTGGCCATACTGTTGTCATTTGGGCTCTCCCAGAAGCAAGCTTAAGACAAAGATTCGACTGTAGGAAGCAGCAGCAGAGGAGTGTGGGTATGCAGGAAGACAGCTAACAAAGGGTGAATGATCAGGCCAGATGCCTCTGTGCACAATTGTTATAGCCTGAATTGTGGCCCTCACAAATTCATTTGTTGAAGTCCTAACCCCTGGTACTTCAGAATGTGACTGTCTTTGGAGAAAGGGTCTTTAAAGAGGCGATTAAAGTCAAATGAGGTCGTTAGGATGGGTCCTAATTCAATATGACTGGTGTCCCTATAAGAAAAGGAAATTAGGACAGAGACACACACAGAGGGAAGACCATGTGAAGACAAAGGGAAGAGAAAGTGGCCAAGGAGAGAAGCCTCAGGAGAAACCAACCTTGCTGACACTTTCATCTTGGACTTCGAGCCTCCAGAACCGTGGGAAAATAAATTCTTGTTTAAGACAGCCAGTCGGTGGTACTTTGTTATGGCAGCCTGAGCAAAAGAATACAGTAACGAAAATTCATTTCCATTGGAGGAGATAGTGTAGAACACAGGCTTCCAAGCTATTCCACTTGAGAGAAGAGGAGGTGGGGGTGTTTATCCCCCAACTTGCCTCAGTCATTAATTAGGGGCTGTTTCTAGGGGGGCATTAATTCCCACACTCTCAATCTGCTGCAGGTGCAGGCAAAGCAGTTTTGGTGACTAGTAGAAGCTCCTAGGTGAAGAAATTTGGGCCTGAATACACTAAATGGTAAGAATGGCAGGACTTGTGGGTGGCAGTAATGATGGCATTAGCTGCACAAGCTTATGGGATGAATCAGACTCTCTTAGGCACTTGCCTAGAAGCTTAGCTTACAGGGGCCTTTAACTTCTTTCTTAAAGGAAAATGTGTGTGCGCAGTGTGTGTATTACTAGGAAGGTTTAGTCTAGATAGAATACTTTTATATTGAATCATCCGGTGTAATTGATTGCTCTCAATGAATATAATGTGCAAAAGTACCTCTGGTTAGTTTCCATGCCAAAGCCAGTGAGGTGAAAAGAACATTTAAAAGAGTTCACTGTGGTCTTGGACCTGTGTAGCTTTGATTGTCTTTCTAGTGAGGCATGAAGCACTTCAGTGCCTCTTGCTAATTTTAGACTCATGTACTGGGCACAGCTAGGATGAGGGTGCTTTGAGTCTGGCTTCTTGGTTTCAAGCAGCTGAAATCAACACTAGCCTACTTTAATAAGAAAAGGATTTCTGGAAGGCGTGAGGTAATCCACAGATTTGAAGAAAGAAGACAAGACTCATAGCCAAGAACACTATGGGAAGGGGGTGGGAGTGGCTTGCTAGACCCCCTACCACAACCTTTGTAGGACACTGTCACTGTTGGACCCTTAAGGTTGCCACCATGGTACATTGTCCCTGCCTTTTTATGACATTCTCTTGAGATTCAGTGTTGGGGTCCCCTGGCTGCTGGGGTTAAATTAAGGGTGGTTGTTTCAGGGAGAGGAGCTTGGCCATGGGCTGCTCTAAATGGGAGGTAGACTATCTGTTTCCCAAGTATTATGCAAACCAGGGGATGCCTCCCAAACGAGATACTTGTCCTTGATACATGGGTGGGTAAAAATCCTAGAAGGATGAAGACAGGGGCGGAGTTGCTCTTGTGAGTCCTGGCTTGTTTCCTCAGTTTTGGGCCAGACTAGTGGAGAATGAGTAGACTGGATATATGGTTGGATGTGGAGTGGGTATCCTTGGCCAAGGATCCCTGTGGGCACCAACATATACCAAGGGGCAGAAGCAGGAAGACTAAAGGACACTGGGTGTTCTGCTTATCTACTATGGTATAACAAACCACTTCAGAACACTGGTTAAAATCATAACAATCACTGTACTGCTTACAAATCTGGAGCTTGACTGGGCTCAGCCAGGCGGTTCTTCACTAAGGGTCTTAGGTTTCAGTGACATGGTAGCAGGGACTGGAGTCATCGAAGGCTTCTTCACTCACAGATCTGGCTTCTGGGTTAGGAAGACTCTCATAGCTGGGGTGGAACCAGCTGGGGTTCTTTGAGTCTCCCCATCTCTGTGTGGACTCTCTGCATGGCCTTTCCAACATGACAGCTCAAGACAGTGGGACTTCATACACATCAGCTCAGGGCTTCCAAGAAAGAAAACCATACAAAATCTATATTGCCTTTTATGACCTAGTCTTGAAAATCATGTGGTATCACTTCCGCCATTTCCTATTCATTCCATGGGAGCCTGGAAGGTCCGCCCACATTCTAGGGGAAGGGATTAGACTCCTTTACCCTATGATTGGAGAACTGTCAAAGAATTTGGGGACATGTTTTAAAACCACCATAGTAGGTTAGAGGATGGCAAACAGCCACATGACTTGACCATTTGACTGGACTGATACATTTTTCCTTCTCAGTTTTTTAATTTGGCAGCTTGTTTCCCATATGCAGAAGGGCCTGGCTCAAACTCCCAGCAGTATGTTAGTAACTAACATGTTTGCACCTCATGGGCTGGACCCAATGATTCTAGTTAATCCTGCTACAACATTATGCCAGGAGAGCTCAGTCCAACTGAAATTTGACTATTGGTTTTTAATTTTGGTGCCATTTTTCATGCTGATGGCTCTTCTGGCTGACAATGAGTTATCCTGGGTGCAAATCAAATACAATAGAATTGCTAATAAGGCCATTAGAATATGCTGGCAGGAGGAAATTTACAAGTTGTCAGACCTGGGCAGACTCTCCCCTTGTCTTTGGGACATAATTTGCTTGACTCAGAATGGACCTATGCATAGGACCAGTTCAGATATTAGAAATAGACACCTGCAGACAGCTGGAGAGACTGAGCAAGTGGCTGCAAGGTCTGAAATCTTACACTGGTTCAGTTGGTTCTCTTTGCAGGAAAAATCTTGTTCTGCAAGTACGCATGTCTCTGAGGATCTCTGTCTAATGTTCCATACACTCTTCTCATGCAAAGAAGTGTCAAGATTTAATTCTCAACCTCTAGGCCCACAAGGAAGGCACCACATATCTGGCATAATGAACTATGTTTTCAGATTTCTAAATTTAGAGGGAAGGTGAGAACACACCAATGGTTTTTCTCTTGTGTCTAATTCTGAGCAAAGATAGACTCTTATCTGTTGAAGACTTCGTGTCGCACATTTAGTCACAGTTTCTTTGTATTTTTTTAAATCTCTAAAAACTGACTGAGAGGAAATAGATTCAGGAGTCACTTCTTAAGGGTGCAATGCTTGATGCCAAATAGTGGTTCTATAAATCAGGAGGTGTTAGGCCTTCAGAGAAGACAGAGCATGGTCTTTAAGAATGGAGATGCAAGGCCAGAAGCTGTGTAGTGATGTTGTTTGGGGAGGGGAAATGTGCTGGGGATTATTTACAAGTGATAAGGGGACCCTCACAGAATCAGCGATAGCTAATACTTATTGAACCTTGCTAGCCACATTTGGACACTTGAAATGCTTGCAACATTTAATCTCATAGCAGCCCTCTGTGGTGTGGATTATTATCACCACCCCCATTTAACAGATGTCAATCTTGAGGTACGGTAACTTTCCCAGGGTCCCCCAACAAGTTAGTGGCAGGGAGAGTGTTTTTAGATTGAGTTCAACTGCCAGGACAGGGAAAGAAATACTGGCTTTAACAAAATAGATACTCTTTCTTATAAAAACAAAGTTTGGAGGTAAATAGTCTAATTCTGGTAATGGCAACTCCGTAATCATTAGCCACCCAAGTTCCTTCTTTCTTGTTATTCCACCATCTAACATATGGTCTGTGCCTTGGGTTGCCAGATAAAATGCAGAACATCAGTTCAATCAGAATTTTAGGTAAAAAAACAAAAAATTAATTAGTATTAGTGTATCCTGTGCCATATGCAATAATTAAATAAAATGTTAACATTAAAGTATTATTTTTTAATTAAATAAAAATACTTTTATTTGCTCAATCTACAACCCTTTTTTCACCTCGTGGTTCCAGATGGCTGCTTGCATTCCAGCCTTCAGAACCACATTTCAGGCAGCAGGAGGGAAAAGAAGGGCTTCCTTCCCTTTAAAGACAGTGTGGAAATCATCCCTTAAGCTACTGCTCACCTCACATTGGCCACATATGGGTTTTAGGGAGGCTAGGAAATATGGCTTTTATTCTGGGAAGCCATGGGCCTAGCTGACAATCAGAGCTTCTGTATTAAGAAAAATGGATATCGGGGTCACTCAGTGTCTGCCACAGCTTGGATTTAAAGAGAAGTCAGAATCTTTTTGAGTCTTGAGGCTTAGTCACCCTGATGTCCTTTTCTCCATTTCATGAAAGAAATAGTTGGGCAGACATGGTGTATGTTTCGCACAGCCCTTTTTGGATCCTTTTCACAATTTCTGGGTACTTCTCCCATGACTTCTCTGTGCTTTTGCTGCTAACAGCCAGCACCTGGGACAGTCTTCACAGGGCTGCCCTAAGGCAGCTGGAGCACTATGCCCACACATGGGAATTGGCTGTTAGCCAATGACTCACTGTGCCAGAGCTGGCAAGCCCCGCTTTCTTGCCTGGAGTCAGGAGGAACACTTAAGCATAATTTACACTCCAGAGCCTCAGTGGGGTCAGGCTGAGGCCGAGTGTGTGCCCTTGCTGGCTGCTTCCTTTTCCTCGTCCTGTTTTCCCCACTCCCTTAACTGGTCCCTCCTGGAAGCATTGCCTTCATAAATCACTTGTACACAAATCCTTGTTGCGTGTCTTAGTGGCCTAAGATAAGGATTTACCCTGGAAAATATAAAGAGGAAGTGGGACAGCACTTTTGGAGACAAAGCGGTTCTGTTGTCACATGCCCCTCTATGATGAAGGGGCCAAAATGACTTGCGAAACTCTTGAGCTTGAATTAGGTCACACCCAGCCTCACTGGCAAATCCTAAACTGTGACAACTTTTATGAGATTGAACATTTAATATTTATTCCAATCTTCCTCCAAGCTGTATGTTTTTTAGGGAATGTGTATTAGTCAGGGTTTGGTTGGGGAAACAGACAGCACTCCATATTTCAAATAGGAAGGGATTAAATATTGGAGATTAGGCGCTTATAAAACATTTGACGAAACTCGAAGAGCAAAGGTCCAGGAAAGCCAATACCAGCTCTCAGATTTCCTCGAAACTTCCAGAGCATCAGAAAGCGCATTGAGTTGCACACTGATCTGCAAGACCAAGGTAGGTGATTCTCAGGGAAGTGCCTGAGAGTTGTCACAAAAGGTTCCATTTGCTGTATCTTTTGTGTCTGCCTGCCATTACTGGATAAGCAGTAATTGTGGCTTCTTGCCTCCCTTTGGCATTCTAAGTCTTGTGTAAGTACAGTTGATCCTCATTATTTGTAGATTCCATATTCACAAATTTGCCTACTCACTAAAATCTATTTGTAATCCTAAAATCAGTACTCACAGCATGATCATAGTCATCCATGGACTTGTGCAGAGTGGCAAAAACCTTGAGTCACCAGCTCACCTATTCCCAGGTGAGGATGCACAAAGTGATGCTCTGCCTTCTTGTTTCAGTTCTCATACTATAAACAAGTATCCTTTTTGAGGTCTATGTAATGGACATGACTTTTACATTTTTGTGCTTTTTGTTGGCAATTATGCTTAAAATGGCCCTCAACTATAGTGCTGAAGAGGTTGTGATGTGCCTTACAGAGAAAATATGTGTATTGGATAAGCTTCATTCAGGCCTGAGTTATAGGGCTGTTGACCATAAGGTCAATGCTAATGAATCAACAATAAACAGTTGACCCTTGGACAACATGGGTTGAAACTGTTCAGGTCCATTTATACATGGATTTTTAAAATAAATACTTTCTGGGTGGTAACCACACAATAGAATAATTAGATGTAAAATTATAATGTACACCCAAAAATTATATAATTGTGTTAACCAATGTTACCCCAATAAACTTAAAATAGTAATAATAATAATAATAATCACATTAAAATCTTTATAAAGGAAAAAGCAAATAAATACTTGTACTGTTTTCAATCTATGGTTGGGAGTCTGCAGATGTGGAGGGCCAGTTGCATACATTGATCTATATAGTTTTCTTTTTATAGGGGACCTGAGCACCAGCATATTTTGGTATCTTTGGGGGGTTCTTGGGACCAATTGCCCACAAATACTGGGGGTAGTTAGTTAAGTTTTTAGGGAGTCAAAAGTTATATGCAGATTTTCAACTGGATTGGGGGATCAGTACCCCTAACCCTTGAGTTAAGGGTCAGCTGTATATTGAATAATCTGTTTTTAAACAGAAACACATATAAAACAAGGTTATATATTGATTGGGTCACAAAAATGTGATGAGAGGCTCTCTGGAACTTAAACCTGTATTTCCACTAGGAACAACAATTTATAATTCACTAAACTCAATGTTCACAGAGACTGTATAGAACATAGTTACCATGATGGGAATCAACATTACTTCTGATTAGTAGAATCTAATTAGTAACCCATTTCACAAGGAATGCTAGACAATATAGTCCCTATGCTTCCAGATGCTTCTATGCTTGGGAGAGCATAGAAGGGAGAATGGTGCTAAGTTGCTGAGAGACAATCCAGGACAGCATGTTAAACCATTTAATATTTTTTTAAAAAGTTTAACTGTTTCCTTAGGGTTTACGGTAGTTAATTAATCGGTGTCTACTTTCAAATAATATTATGCCTTTTTGCATATAGTGTAAAGACCTTTTAAGAGTATACTACCAATTCCTCCCTTGCATTGCTTCTATGTTGGCGTTAGACAGTCAGTTATCTTTCAGAGCAACTTTAAAAAATTAAACACAATTTTATTTACCTTAATTTCTAGTTCTCTTTATTTTTGTAGATCCAAGTTTCTGTCTGATATCATATTCCTTCTACCTGTAACACTTCTCATATTGCAGTTCTGCTGGCAATAAATTCTCACAGTTTTTCTTGTCCAAAAAAGTATTTCTTTAATTATTTGTTTATTTATTAAAACTGCAGTATGTTTATTGCATTTCTCCCCCCTTCTGGCTTTACTGAAGTATAACTGATAAATAAAATAGTTAGATAAAGTATACAATATGATGATTTAATATATGGATACATTGGGAAAGGATTCTCCCATCAAGTTCATTAAGTAAATTCCTGACCCACAGAGTCATAAGAAATAAAACACTAGTTGTTTTAGGCTACTAAATTTTAGAGTGGTTTGTTAGGCAGCAATAGCTAACTAATAAAGCAGAGACTCCCAGGCGCCCACAGTATCCCTTCTCTCTTTGTCCTCTTTAAAAGAAAAACTCATTTTTCAGCTAAGTACAGGGCCACTTGAAATGAAAACTACATTTCTCAATTTTTCTTGTGGCTAGATACAGCCATATGATATTAAGTTCTGGCTGATGGCATATAAGAATAAAGGGTGTATGCAACTTCTGGGATAGCATTTATTTTTGAGGTCTTGATCTTATCAAAACATCAGAGTCTATTGGAGACACCATTGCAATTGGAGAGATAAGAACACTTTGCACTATGACCATTTTTGCTTCCTACCTGACCTGAATGTGATATGGGTTGCTTTGGGTACCTGTTATGAAAAATAAAGAGCAACGGCAACTCAAATATTGTGCTTTAGGTAAAGTGTGAGGATCAAAAAGTCAATGGAGGAAAAGGTTGTTAAAAATGACACTGGGAGCACCAATTGGAAAGACTACTTTTAACCTGCTAGCAATCTTCTAAATTTTGAGTGCCTTGAAAAATAAGTTGTGATGAGTCCACTCATGGAAAATGGATTTAAATCAAGACTTCGAGCCCTCTGTCTGACTTTGGGCATGGAATATTGTCAGGGTAGTAACATAGGCCTGATACTTGCACCTCAATTACCCATTCACAGTTTAAGGTTGTGATCTTGCTGTAGTAGAATTTATAAAGATCTCCTTGCCACATCCTGGCTCCAGGTCCTTCCAGGAGTAGTAGAAAATTAAAAAGTATGATTAAAACTCTGTATTGGAACATATGACTAGTATAGATACCTCTCTAAGGCTCTTCATCCTGTTCGTGATTATGTCTTGTGCATTTTTCACCTCTCTTGACTCCGACACCTTTCTCTCCCTGGCCACTTCCCTGGTTTTGGCCTTTGTAATTTCTCTCCAGGGCTCCCTGCTCCAAACCCTCAGTCCTGTCCCCTGGAATCCATTATCCGCTCTTTAGCTACAGTGATTTCTTTAGAAAGGATGTAAGATTCATGACATACCTGTGCTTAAAATCCTGGCAAGTCTCCCCAATCTTTTCATAGGAAGTAGAAGTCCTCATTCAGGCTCTGGGTATTCTAGCACCATTTTCTGTCCCTGCTTTATTCCTCTTCCTCTTCTTTTACATGTTGGCTATGCTCCAGCCACCCTGGATGGATGCAGCCTAGCTGTCAGAGCCTCAGGGGCTCTTTCCAGGCCCCTTCTTCTAAGCCAACCAACCATTTGTTGCCTTTTAAGACTCAGCTTATGTGTTAGGCTACCTCCTTGAAGTGCCTCTCATATTAGGGCCCTCTTCTTTGTGTTCCAAGTGTGTCTCTGTCATTGTACTTTCAGGTTATTTTCTGATGGTCTGTCTTCCCCACAAGACTGTAAAGTGCTTGATGTGAGTGTATCATCCATGGCCACTGCACGCCATCCTGCCTCCATATCCTGTCAGCACTTACCATGTCTGTGCCCAGCAGCACAGGGCAAGCTGAAAGTGCGAGGAACTGACTTAATGGCTCCTGAGCACAGCTGACAACCAATAAGTGATGGGAGTTGGCTATACAATTACCCAGAGTTTTCTCTGGGGCTATGAGGTCTGGTTGCTCACATTGGTAGCCTTGATTGACTGACTTCCCTTCCTTGTCTTGCTTTTGCTGTTCCTTGTACCTCCCAAATAAACTGTCATCTAGAGCTCACTTCTTATCTCAGGATATGTTTTTGGGGGTGTCCAAACCATGATAGTACTTTGCTTTGTTTGTATATTTCCCACAGCATCTAGTTTAATCCTTGGCAAAGAGCAAGTCCTCAATAATAACTTATCAACTGGCTACCTATCTATCTATGGAATGAATAACTGAATGACTTAGTGTTTTCAAGAACCACTCTTTTTGTGGTAGACACAGAGATGTGTCACCAGATCCCCCTTCAAGGAAATTCTTGTTGTCCATCCCTGGGTTGCATGATGAGCAGACAGCCAAAAGCTGTCCATTCTTTTAACTGGCCTTAGCTAAGGGAACCACCTCGCTCCAGGGCATAACCTTTCTGGGCAGCCCATGCCTGGTGACTAAGTATAAAGGTATATTTTAGCAGAAAGCATAAAAAGGGTATAATGATGTAGCCATTTCAGCCTATCACAGGAAAACTATGGTGGATGATCCTCATTCCTCAGCTCTCTGCCAGATCAGTTTCTCCCTCTGCCCTACCCTGCATCCCTCTACTTCTTTTCACAAGATTTGATGGTCAGTCTTATAAACATCTTGATATCCTGTCATCTGCCTCCTGAGAACCCAACCTACAATACTTGTCCATAGATTCTGTGCTTTCATCACCCCGATTCTCTCACCGTCACTTACAAAGACTTTGCACTTTTCTGACCCTACCCCATTTTTCACATGACTGTCCATTCCCTCTGCCCAGTAATAAGACCTGGATAATGCTTTGTGGTTGACAAAGTATTTCCCCAGATGATATCAGCTTTAGTTTTCATGATAGTTCTGGGAGGTAGGTGTTTTGATTCCCAGTTTTCAGATGAAGAGACTGAAATTTAGAAAAATACAGATTTACCTAAAGTCATAGAGCTTTGAAATGGAAGCTGGAACTCAGAAGCCATTGGCAAGCACAGGAATTTCAGCAGATGATCTCCCTCTTGGTGGGCCAAGGGGTAGGGACTGACAACATCTGGTACAGGAACTATCTGGTATTTGGGTTTAGATACTGAATATGCTTGTTGGATATTTCCTGGGAACAGTAATGTTCTGTAGTACCTTAAGCTGAATTAATATGTGAGATTTGTGGGGAAAGGCCAAGACAGGTCCAAGACTAAGAGCTTGGGGAGGAGGATTGTTGCTGGTAGAGGATTCCCAAGTACTTGCGATGATGGATGACAGATGGCCCTGAATGGGGAGTAGGGAGTTTGTCAGGACTCCATACTGGGGCTGCACCTTCTGCTGAGAGCTGTCTAGTGCAAAAGGAGAAGGCAGAGTTGAGGTGTGAGATTCCCATCTGGAATTTGAGAGTTCCTCTCTCAGTTAATAGAGGGGAGTCTCACTTGGGGAAGTCAGCATGCAACACTCTGCCCAGGTGCTGAATAACATTGCTTTGCAAATGAATTGAGAACACAGGCTGTTCAAGTCTTATCAGCTAGTGCTTCCCACAGGCAGTGGATGGACACATCTAAGGAAAAAAAAGAGACACTTGCTCCCAGGACAGACACAGACGAATGGGTACTTATGTTGAGGAAGAAGCCAGGGATCCATCTCAGATAAAGTCTCACAGCTTCAGCCTGACCCTGGGGCTGGGGGTCTGAGTGTGAGTTCACCTCAGGCTTATCTCACCCATGCAAGGGAACTGAGATCTGTACATCCCACTCATCAGTCATTGGCAAGGCTGCTCCCTCACAGGGAAAGATACATTTCCAGCTCTTCGATGACGCAAGACCCTGAGGGCAGACCCTCTGAAGTAGGGGTCCCCAATCCCTGGGCCATGAACTGATACTTGTCCATGGCCTATTAGGAATCTGGCCACACAGCAGGAGGTGAACGGTGGGTGAGTAAGCGAAGCTTCATCTATATTTGCAGCTGCTCCCCAGCATTAGCATCACCACCTCAGTTCCATCTCAGATCATCAGGTATTAGACTGTCATAGGAGCACCTGTCCCTGGTGCCAAAAAGGTGGGGGACCGCTGCTCTAAAGAAGAGACAGATGCTGTTTATTGGCAACAAAAGCTCACTGAAGCCAAGGGGTGCTCAAGAAAAGTACAGAGGTATCCAGGGGGAAGCCTGGGGAAATTGGCAACAATGATTCTTAGTAAAGAACAAGAAGTTTGTTTGATATTTTTGAGCCCTCCAGAGCATAAAGATGCTCCTCCTCTATGCCTTTCTTGTCATCGTTGTGATAATCTTTGCTCTTGTTGTGAACTCCATGGGGCAGAAACTATAACTTCATATCCCCAGCAATCTGCACAAGGCCTGGTACATAGCCTGCCTGAAACGGTTGCCTAAGGGATGGAAAACAGAATGTTTTGTTCAACAAGAGTATAAACCACTAATGCACGCGGCCAAAACTGAAACAGTGCTTTCTAGGAGCAAGGTGCAGGCCAGGGCATGGACCAGGGCCTTAGCTGGTTCTAGAATGTTTTTCTTGAACGTGGAGCCAGTTTGGCAGTCTCTCTGCTAACCACCAACTCATCTCCTTGAATGAGTGATGCCTTCTGTAGGTGTCAAATAGCTGAAGCTGTTAACTTTTTGTGTGTGGATGGGGAACAAAGGCACTGCTCAGCTTCCCCCAAGAGAGCCTGGATGGTTCTGAGCTTAGACAAGAGTAAGGTAAAAATGAAGCTGGACATCTGGACCAGAGGGAAGTGGACTTTTAGGTTAGGCAAGAAGTCTTTAGTGTAGAGCTAATTCAACTCTGAAAGTAGCTGGAGAAGGACTCGAGTGGGTGTAATGCCCATCCATGCTGTGGCACCCACTTGGGCACTTGATATCCTTTTAAACTTTTTGTATCTTATTCTTTCAAGATCTGATTATTACTCTCCTTCTGAAGCAAGAGGGCTCTGGGGACTGACTCACAGTAATTAAAATCACATGACTTTGGTATAAAAAACTTGGAAAGTCATTATTAACTTACAGTGAGAAATCCAGTCATTTATTCATTTATTTATCCATGAATATTTATTGAGTGCTAACTTAAGCCAGGTTGGTGATGCGTAACCTTAAAGTTCTTTCTGGAAGGTAGCAAAGCCTTTAGGCAGGAGACAAAAACACCACCAGTTATTTTAACAGAGAGAATTTAATATAGAGAATTGTTAGCTAGTTATAAGGGGTTATTAACTAGTCACCAAAGAACCAAAAAAAAAGCCAAAAGGAAACTCTAAGGCATTGTGAGGTAGTAATTTCAGGCAGCAGTTACCACTCCTGTGGGAATATAGGAAAAAAGTTGGGAATTATTAAAACCTAGAAGCTTGGAGGGGGGAATCATATGGGGCTGAAACTCAGATGCCTGAGGAAAAGGCACCTGCTGGCCGGTGCTGGTGTCTGAGCTCAGGGAAGGGGCCCCACAGAAGTGGGACCCAGATCCCTGAGAAAGGGGTGCTGGCCAGCTGGTTTTGGTGTCTCTAAGCTCAGAGAGGGAGCTCATGGAGTTGGGACCCAGACCTCTGAGCTGGGCAGGTGCTGGCCAGCTAGTGTCTTTTGGGTAGGAGGTGATGAGGCTGGTTCCGTGGATGTCAGAAAAACTGCAAACTGGATTCAGCTGCTGCTATAGAAGGCATCACTGTTGCTGGAGTGAAGAAGCATGAGGGTGTGGGGAGGGGATGGGGTGGTATCACTCACAGGGTCAGGAAGCGAACAGGAAACCAAAAGGAAGCCAGCAGGCACTGAAAGGAAGAAACAAGTCCCTTCTTCCTCTAGTCTTGAGTCTTCCTTTAATACCTCCTATGGGCAGAGCCTAACAGGGAGCAGCTGGAAAAACAGAAATGTGGTTTGCAGAGTCCCAGCCACAGCATTATAAAGAAGGATGGGTTTGGAGTTGAGACACAAGATTTTAACTGACACATCTCCAAAGAAATTTGATGTGAGGGTGAACTAATCCCTTCTCCCACAACCTCACTATCAGTTCACACAAAAGCAAGTCTCTGACCAAATCTGTCACACATGGAAATGTTTATTAAATGTGCACTCATGAGCAACCAGGCATAAAAAAATTCCTGCACAAAAAAAGTTCTCTAGACACAAGGAAGTCTCAGCTCTCAGCCTTCTCTTTACATGAAAGGTTGATGCAACATTCCAGAAGCATCAGGGAACCAGAAATCCTCCAACACTAAAGGTTGTACCAAGCCTCAGGTACCACCTCTAAGTTACAGGCTGCAGTCTTTGCTAGATTCTGATAACCTTTTTATGTAAAGTTGGAGACCATCTGGAGCATATTTAAGCAAATCCATAGATCCCAAATACCTTTAATTTCAGCAATGAGAACCTATTTCTAACATTTCTTATGCTAATTAACAAGCTACCAATTTTATTAATGAAAACCCATTTCTGACTTTAACTTTGCTAATTAGGAAAGCCACTGGTATTGATGAAGCCCTTGTGATTGTCATTTGGATATGGCCTTTCTAATGCAAAGCTAGCTGTCTAGCTGGAGAGGAGATTTTCCTTGAGGTCAAATGACTGCCCCTGGAATTGAAGTTTTAACTAACACAGACATAATAGCACACAGTTCAGATGGAAGTATTTAAAACATTAAACATAGACACCACAACAGGTACTCTTTGTACCAGGCACCACCAGGATGTGGTGGTTGACCAGGCACAGTCCTTACTCTGAAGGAGCTTCCAGCCTGGAGACAAACAATAAACAGGCAATCTTGCTTTATGTCTAAAGTACACAGATTGGAGCCAGCCAGCACAGGCCGGGCGCTTATGAAAACATAGGAGGTTCTGCCACTCGATTGTCAGCAAAGTAGGTCAAGTTGCCAGATAAAATACAGGATGTGTAGTTCAATTTGCATTTCAGATCAACAACGAATATTTTTTTAGTACAGGTACTTATATTTTATTTGCTAAATCTGGCAATCTTACTTCTAGGCAAAGCCAGAAGGAAAGTCAAATAGGGTAGAATTTGGCTTGGAGAGTGTGGATCAGTCAAGGTGGGAGGGTAAGATATTTTTAGGTTCTGTGCCTCCCTGGATAAGCCTATCTGTTTTGGATGTTAGGGGTCTGCTCCCCTTAGCAGTGCTAGTCCCAAGCCATATGTGGTCTCTCTGAGCTCCCCTTTTATAAATGCTGCAGAGCAAACCCCTCTGGCTAACACATTCTTTCTTAACCTCCACTCCACCTTAGCTGATTATGTTGAAGCTTCCATAATGGCAATGCTATCTTGCTTCCCTCTTCTAAATAGGTCCCCTGAATGGGGTTATTTTGCTCACAACCTTCATTTTCTTCTTCCATTGATGGCTGATTTCATTTTCATCTTAACGCTCAGAGAGGTTAAGAAACTCACTCAAGGCTAGTCAGTTGGGACTTCATCTCACCTTTGGCTTCAAGGCTTGTGCCCTTTCTGCTGTTTGGTGTCAGTCTATATCCTGGATATTGTGTTCCTTGTATGGGAAAGTAGCTGTTGGGCAAAGTGAAGGACACTGGGCTTGGTGTCAGAGGACTTGGACCTTCTTTAGAAATAGAAACATTGGAGACAGGGTCAGCAGTGTGGGGAGGGCTTTGGTGCTTAGGAGCTATGTATGCTCAGCAACTCATGCAGGTTGACCTGACAGAACCTCTTGATAAAACTGAACTCTAGGCACACAGTGCAATGCAAGGCTAAGCTCTGCTAGTGATGTCCCAGTCCCAGATGGCATAACAACTAAAGGATCAGCTTTTAGGTCAAAGGCCAAGGTAGGTAGGGCTCCCACCTCATCTTTGTAAAACTAGCCCCACCATTCTAGCTCTATGGTCTGGCAATACCTATACTCTCATCTGGAAGAATCAAGGAGGTGGAAGACATGTTCATGATCCACACGAGGCATCAGAACTCAGAGAGACATTTTACGTACTAGATTACTGGTTTCTTTTTTTTTCTGTGTCCCATTTGGATTGTTTACAGAATGCCCAACATAGAACATGATCACTTTCGCTAACCAATGTTACCATAAAAAAAAAGAACATGATCGCAAGTATTTGGTTGTGCAAATACCTTTAATATGAGGGCTAGGTGGAAGGCCATGGGAGGAAGGGAGCAGAGGGGGGATCATTTTATGAACTATATAGATGTCTAACCAATATACTATATACTTGAAACTAATTTAAATAAATAAATTAAAAAAAAACAAGATAATGCTTAAGGACAAATGGGAGACATGATTTTCCTTAAATAAACAGTTAAGCACAGGCCCGTCCTACAGGTATCGGGGGACTATGTCTGCGTGGCAGAGCTGCTGGCCTGTAGACCCTTGAAAGGTCAGGAGTCCCCCAACTCTCCCCCACCCCACCTAACCAATGCACCGAGTCAGGGTACCGGCGACCACAACAAGCCCTCTCTAGAGCCCCTAGTCCTCTACTCATGATGTGTCAGGACCAGGATGCCGGAATTTCTGGAACATCAGTGGCCTGCAGGAGTGAACATCCTGGTCCCCGTGTCTAGGCCTGGAGACGCGCCTAGATGACTTTCTTCAGCTCATCGTACAGGACCAGCATGAAGGCGCCGCCCATGCCCCTGAGGACTTTGGACCAGATACCCTTGAAGGCCTTATCTTCCTTATCTTCCACCAGTCGATGGTCCCCCCGTACATGATGTTGGCTCCTTTGCGCCCCGACTGCATCATCATCCGCTGCCTCACAGTGTCAAAGAGGCAGGAGACCACACTGGCCATGGCCGTCACTGCCTGGGCAATCATCCAGCTTACCACGATGTTCGTGTTCTTGGGGTCAGGCAGCATGCCTTCGGCGGTGTTGTAGACGCCAAAGTAGGCAGCCCAGTAGATGATGATGTCCTGCACGGGGACACTGAAACCCTGGTACAGCCCCAGACTCCGTCGGACTTGGTGATCTTCACTAGTCACTCAGGCGTCTGTACGCCCGCTCAGTGCCGGACTTCCCCACGTCAGCCATGGGACGAGTTCTGGCGAAATCCAAAGGATTTCTGAGCAGAGCAAAATGGCTCGGGCAGCAACGTTGGAGGCCAGGTCGCTTGGAAAGTACCTCCAAAACTGTGTGTGCTTCTCCACACCCCCTAGGAAGATCTGCTTGTACTTGTCCTTGAAGGCAAAGTTGAGGACTTGCATTGGAAAGTAGCAGATGACTTTGGCCAGGTTGCTCCTCCAGAAGGATGGTATACCCTGCTCCTTAGGGATGTGCGTGATGTAGTCCAAGATGCCCTTGTGCTGCTTGTCAGTGTGATCTGCTTACTGGTATGTTGTACCTGCAGCAGCAGCTTGACCCGCTCAATGGGGGCCATGGCCGTCTTGGAGATGGCAGCAGTGATGTCTCCCACCAGGAAATCCTTGTCGAAGGAGATAGCCAGCACGGTGTCTCAGCCCACATAGAGTGGAGCCCAAGGGTAGGTGCCATGGGCTCAGTGCTGCTGCCACAGGGATCAAAAGGCATCACTGGTTTCTTATAAAAGAATATGTAAATCCAGGAACAGTCAGATGGAAAAGATGCATAGGGCAAAGTGTGGGGAAAAGGGGAGGAGCTTCCATGCCCTCTCCAGGCAGGCCATTCTCTGCATCTCCACATGTTCACCAACCTGGAAGCTTTCTGAAACTTGTCCTTTTGGATTTTTATGGAAGCTTCATTATAGAGGCATGATCAATTAACTCATTGGCCATTGGCCATCTATTCAACCTCCAGTCCCTTTCTAGTCCCTGGAGATCAGGGTGTGCTGGGATGTGTGTGGGATGTGGGCTGTAGGTAGATGGGACTGAAAGTTCCAATCCTGTAATCACTGGTTGATTCCCCTGGCAACCAGCACCACTATCCTTAGTTTACCTAAGAGCATTCCAAAAGTCATTTCATTAATATAATAAGACACCTTTATTATGCTTATCACAAGAAATTCCAAGGATTTTAGCAGCTGTGAGCCAGGAACCATGGACAAATATGAAATATAGATGAGAAATATATTTTGGTCATCTGAATGACCAAATACATATTTCTTATAAATCACAATATTGCAAGTTCTTAATCCAGAGTCCCCACTTAAGGTAGTGTTGGTTTGAGATCCAGTTTTAATTTTTTCCATTTGGCATGCCAGTTTTTTTCTCAACTTATACAGGTGATTTCCAAAGCCTTGGCTCTAACATGAGTTTGAAAAAAGAAATCTCTTAATTAGAATTTGAACTTTTAATGCAAGTATGGCAGACATACATACAAGTTCTCAAATCATAAATGATTTGATGAATTTTCAAAAGGAAAACACCCTGAAACAACCTTGCTTGTACTCCAGAAGCCTTCCTGTCTCTTTTCATTCACTATCCATCATAGATTAGTTTTGCTTTTTTCCCCTTCATATAAATCATCCATAATGTTCTCTCTTGTATCTGGAATTTTTCACTTGATATTATATCTGTAAGATTTATCCATATTGTTGTGTCTAGTTGTAGTCTGTTCTCATTGCTGTATAGTATTTCATTACATCATTATACCACAATTTATTCATTCTACTGTTGATGGACATTTAGGGAGTTTCTAGTTTGGGGCTATAAAAAATAATGCTGCTGTGAAACTTGTACACATCTTTTCATGAACTTATATATACACTTCTACTGGGGCATAGGGTATGCATATGTTTAGTTTTAGTAGTTTCTGCGAGTTTTCTAAAGTGGTTGTACCAATTTACAGTCCCACAGAATGGTATGAGAGTTCTGGGTGTCTCACATCTTTGTTAATACTGGGATTTTCCATCTTCATTTTAGCCATTCTGTTGGGGGTATATTGGTTTCTTATTGTGGTTTTAATTGGCATTTACCTAATCTTAATGGAGTTGAGTGCCTTTTCAAATATTTACTTGCCACGTGAATATCTTCTTTTTTGAAGTATCTGCTCAAGACTTTTGCCCATTTTTCTTATGGATTGTCTGTCTTTTTCCTATTAATTTGCAAAAGTTCTTTATATAGCCTGCATATGAGTTCTTTTTCTGTTATATGTACTGAGAATATCCTCTCTCACTCTGTATGTTGCCTTTTCATTTTTTTAATTTCAAATAGTCCAATAGTGCTTTTTTTGTGTTTTGTTAAAGACATTTTTGCCCACAGGTAGCCATGAAGATATTTTCCTCTAAAAGCTTTATTATTTTACCTTTTATATTTAGTTCTGAAATTCTTTTGAAGTTAATTTATATGTATGGTGTGAGATAGGAATCGAGATTCTTTTTTTCTCATTTAGATATAAAATTAATCCAGTACCATTTATTTAAGACTATCTCTACCCCACCCCCCCCCCCACACACACATTGCACACCAGTGTCACACTATCACAAATCAGGTGGTGTGAATGTCTGTCTACTTCTGGATTTTCTATTCTTTTCCATTGAACGGTTTATCTATCTATCTATCCTTGTGCCAGTACCTCACTGTATTCCTCAGAGAGGGCTTGTCTATTTTTGATTAAGTATCTAATTCTTAGATACTTTGTAGTTTTGTGGCTATTATAAATGATGTTTTATTTTTGCTACATTTTATAGTTTCTAGTTATTTCTGGAGGTAAAGAACTGCTACTGATATTTGTAGGCTGATTTTCCAGTTGGAAACCTTATGTACATCTCCTATCAGAGTTTAAAGCTCATTGGTTGTATTTTTATTTCTAGATAGATGAACATATCACCTGCAAATAGCGGTTCAATTTTTTTTCCTTCCACAAATAATACTTTTGTGATAGTTAAACTTATGTGTCAACTTGGGCTAAGCTTTGGTGTCCAGTTTTTTTGTCAAACATCAATCTAGATACTACTATGAAAGTATTTTTGCAGCTGTGATTAACACTGAAATCAGTAGACTTTGAGTAAAGCAGGTTACCCTCCATACTGTTAGTGGGCTGTATCTTATCCCTTGAAGGCTCTAAGAGAAAAAACCGACGTCCCCTCAACAAAAGGGGGGTTCCACCTTTAGAGTGTCTATGGATTTGAGCATCAACATCAGCTTTTCCTTGGGTCTCCAACCTGCCAGCCCGCCCTGCAGATTTCAGACTTTTCAGCCCCTAAAATTGCACGAGCCAATTTCTTAAAATAAATCTCTATCCTTATCTATTTATTTGTCTGTTTGTCTATCTGTCTATCTATCATCTATCTGTCTATCTATCTATCTATCTATCTATCTATCTATCTATCTATCATCTATCATCATCTACATCCTACTGGTCCTGTTTCCCTGGAGAACCTTGACTAATATAACCTCTTAATTATTTTCATTTCTAATATTGGCCAGAACTTCTATACTATATTAAACAGTAGCAGTGATGAGGACATCCTTTTCTCAGTCAGAATCTTAAAGAAATGTGTCTAAGTTTTCTCTAGGTTTTGATACATAACCTTTATTAAGAAAGCTTCTTTGTATCCCAGTTTGCTAGGTTTATTGATATTGAATCTGTGTTGAATTTCAGAGATAAAACTTTTATTATTATAGATTTTTTAAAAACCTGTTAAATTCAGTTAGCTAGTATCCTGTTTGGAATTAGTACATCTGTATTCATAAATGAAAAAGCCCTATAAGTATCTGTTTAAAAATGTGTCACTAACTCGTTTTAGAATTAAGATTATCTGGCCTCATAAAATGAGCTGGACAGCTTTCACTCTTTTTCTAATCCCTAGAACAATTTATGTAAAATAGGAATTAAGTATTTTGAAACTCACCTATAAAATCATCAAGGCCTAAAGTTTTGGGGGAGGGGATGTTTTTGACTACCATTTCAATCTCTTTATACTTGTTGACCTGGAATTAGTCATCTTCTTGATAAAATTTTGACATTTAAAAAATATTTCTAGGACTTTTTTTTATGTTTGTTTTCAATATTAGTAATGCAGAGTCATTGATAATACTTTAAAAATCATCCTTTTTGTATCTGTTGTTATTTCTTCCTTATCTTTCTATATTTTATGTACTCACATTTTCTTTTTTATTCTTGATAACATTTGCCAGAAGTCTGTCTTTTTAAAAGTCTTTTTATAGAATCAGCTTTTGACTTTAATAATAATGCTTATGGGTTTTGCTGCTGTTTTTTATTTCAGAGTTCTGTCAGGAATGAGCCAAGTATTTGCAGTTGTTTTCAATAATAATTGAATGTGCAAGATGAAGGTCAACTCCAGTTACAATGTATCAATAATTGGTAACTATATCTGTCACAATACAGTCTCACCAAAGCTGCAATTATTCTAGAAAGATAGTCAAATTGTTACCTTGGCCACAGTACATATATATCAAGAAACTGTTCACAGGAAAACATGAAAATAGAGTCGAATATTGGAATGACAGCAATATTGTTGATACATGCCAGGACTTGCCAGGACTTGCCAGGACTTTTAGTCTATTCAGCAAATGCACTTCCTTCTGCTTGGGAAGTACCATGAAATTCTGGCCAAAAATTTTTTAGGACCAATCCAGAGACAGGACTTTTTGATTGCAATAGGCTCCTTTTCAGAATCTCTTGATGTGCTCATCATTCTAGCTCAGACCCCTGCCCTCACATACTCAGACCTTCAATGGGCAATTTATAGCACAGGCATTGCAAGTCACTTATCTTTGGTAATGGTCTGCCTTTGCCTCAGTTGAATATAGAAGATTTATAGACAGGAACCTTAGCTCACTGTTGCCATCTTCCTTCATGCCCCCAGTTAAGTGGGCAGATGATAAAGCTTGTACAGTGTACTAAGGATGCTCTGAAGTAGATTACTAGAAAGATGAGCCATAAGACATGCCAGGTTTCTCACTGCCCAAAATGTCACACACTATTCAACTTTTACAGCCAGTCCTGCTGAATTACCATGGGATCATCCATCAAGAACAGTCTCAGCTGTCTCCACACAGATAAATAAGTATGTTGTCTGAATGCCATTCTGTCTATAACTATATTTCACTTATTTTTACCATCTAAGTTAGTCTTTGCTAAAACTTGTGGGATTAGGTCAAGGGTGGGGCTTGCTGCTAGAATAATTAATGCCAGGACTCTCAGAGTGTAGTTGGGTCATTGTGGCATTGTCCAATTGATCAATGGTAGAATATCTCTTCCAGTTATAACTTGAAGAAGACAGACTAATAGAAATGTCTCCTACATAGTCACTGATGTTGGGTCAATGCCACAATGACCCAACTACACTCTGAGAGACTCATGAGGATTGCTCAAAGCCGTGAGGATATAAGCAATAACTCCTCAGTCACTGCAACCATATATAGTATTTTAATTGGGTAGTCCCAAGAATACAACTGTTAAACAGTATGTCACAGGCCATGTTTCCTGAGAAACAGACCCTGAGACAAAGATTTCATGCAGGAAGTATATTGAGGAGTACTCCCAGGATCTACATAAGAAGGTCCTGAGGGATGCAGAATTGGGCAAATTTTAACTATGATAGGGTTGCCACCAAGGCCCAGAAGATCCCTGAAGGGTCTGAGCCCTGGTCACCATGCCATTTTAATACCAGGGTTGCTACATTTATCTATTTCCTACCAAAATTGGTCAGGGAAATACCAAGAGGGGCCCAAGATTATCATCTGAATGCCAAATATAATCCTTCTTATCTCCATTGTAAAAACACAGTCCTACTTCCTTGTGAAGATCAAGGTGAATTAAACTAACCAGGGAAGTGACTCTTCTTATAACATGCTCGTCTCTTAGAGCAAGGAGCCTAAAGTGACTGGGTAAAAGTCATAGCTTACATTTTAATAACATTTTTGCAGAGTCCCTAGTGGAAGAGTTACCCCATTGGGAATCAGAACTTCTAAGCCTGAAGAGCCAAGAGTTGTAGGACGAAAAGCACAAATTCCCCACATGGGTTATTGAGAATAATGGTAAATGAAGTTATGCTTACTTTCACCCTTTCTTACTGGACCCTTGTATTTTACTGACCGAGGACATAGCAGCATATAATTGTCATTAATTTAGGGTATATGCAACATCTTGAAGGAAGACAGAGTATCACTTTTAAGTTGGCACCTCAGCTGTGCATTTAGGCCAGCAGCTTCTGGGTGATTCAGCATGTGATAGGACCAGTGGATATCCTTTACTGTACATCCTTTATCACAAAGTGGATACCTCAGTCTAATGAAATGTTGTACGAGATTCCATGTTGATGGATCAAACATTCTGTGAGCCCTCAAATAGTGGTGCTGTCTAAAGCCCTGTGGACAGAAAAGGTAAACCCTTATCCTGTAGATGTGTTGATCCCACTCAAGATGAATTTCTGCGCCTTTTAGTGTAAAAAGTGTCCAGTATAATCAGTTTAACACCAAGTGGATAGTTGTTCTTTTTGAGGAATGATGCTGTATTGGGGCCACATCACTGACCTCTGTTGCTGGCAGGTTGGACATTCAGAGGTGGCAGTAGTGTGATCAGTCTTGGTGAATGGGAGCCCATACCGTTGGGTGAATGCATAGCCACTATCCTTACTACATCCTTACTAACACCATGTATCCATTGCATCAGAACTGAGGTGCCTCATGACAGAGACTAGCTAACATCAACTTGCTGAGTCATTCTGTCCGCTTGGTTTTCTGGTTCCTCTTCTGTGGCAAACATGCTCTGGTGAGCAATAACATGTCACACAACAACAACAACAACAACAACAACAACAACGACAACAACAAAGGATGGCAGTTGGCTGTACTACAGCTCCACTCAATAGTGGCCTTGAAATATAGTGATGAGAGTAAAATCCTTCCATAAGGCAGAGCTCTGGGAAGTGCATCTAAATATCCACTTTGTGAAAAAATGGAAGTGGCCTATGGTTAGAATACATATGGACTCATGGGAAGTAGTGAATGCCTTAGCTGGTAGGTCAGGGACCTAAAGGAAAAAGATTGAAAGGTCAAGAACAAAGAGGTAAAGGAAAGAAGTATGTGGATGGACATATGGAGGTAAACACAAAGGGCACATATTAATGCCTACCAGAGCATATTTGCCACAAAAGGGGGGGGTGTTCTTGTGAAACATAGTCATCTGGTGGGCTTTTCAGCTTTACACAAAGCAACCCCTATATTAGTTTGCTCAGGCTGCTGTAACAAAATACCACAAACTGCACTTTTAGTTTCTAGTTCCTCATATAAGGAGCTTAGAATTTACCACTCTGTCCTAACAAGTAAAAAGCTGAACAGACTGAAAAATCTACAACCCTTGGATATGTAAGAGAGAGAGAGGACACAAGGCAAACTGCTATCCCCAAGATCAGAGACAAATAGGCAAATGCGTGAATTATAGCTTAAAAGAGCAGAGATTCAAAAGTGGAAACCGCTGTGGGAACCAGTTCCAGGGTGAGAAAACCTGAGTTGTAACTGATAAATTGTTGAAGGCTCAGTGTGGACAACTCCGAAAGATAAACACTCCAGGAAAACCCAGTCATAGGAAGACCCTCACAATTTTGTGAGTTTTAGCTCCAGGAGCTCTACCTGTTTCCCGCAATAAGTATCATAGATAAATTTTCTCATACTTCTGGCATGGGGAGGAAGAAAGGAACCATTTTGAAATATGTCAGAACACTTTATTCTTCACAAAGACTGTCTGCAGGAAAAACTAAACTAGAGCTTAACCTACTGAGGTATTATCAGAGCTTAATTGACCTGGGGGGGGGATATTCAACTCTAGCCAGCTCTGATCTTCCATATGGGAAAAGGGAAATAACCAACTCAAGCTTCTTCTAGCTTTCCATATGTAAAAAGGGAAATATCTAACTCCAGTCCACTCTAGCCATCTTGCCCCATCTAAGTAAGGATGGAGAAAAAAAATTAAGAAACACTTGTGAAGTTCACAGTTCAGAGGCTTGGGCTAAAAGACTGAGACCTAATCGTTGGACTGTGGAATACTGCCCCTCCCTCCACAAACTTACCACCTCATTACTAAAGACTAATTTATAGCAGTTCCTTTTACCCACTACATCATGTCCTGCTATTGAGAAAAATATTACAAACCCTATTAAAAAGTAAAACCACAATTAGAAGAGTCAGTGCAAGCATCAGAACCATATGTGTCAGGGATGTTGGAATTATTAGACTGAGAATGCAAAACAACTATGATTAAAATGCTAGGGCCACTAATTGATAAAGTAGACAGTATGCAAGAACAGATGGGAAATATAAGCAGATGAAAATCCAAAGAAAGAACCAAAAAGAACAAAAAAAAGGAGAAAAAGCACTGTAACAGAAATAAAAAATGCCTTTAGTAGGCTTGTTAATAGACTGGACATGGCTGAGGAAAGACTCTCTGAGATTGAGGATATATCAATAGAAACTTCTAATACTGAAAAGCAAAGAGAACAATGACTATATGTTTTTTTGTGTATTATTTTCTTAGCAATTGCCTTAGGGATTATAATTAACATGTTAAATTTATAACAGTCCAGTTCAGATAAATGCCAACTTAATTTCAAGGGTATATAAAACTTTTCTACTGTAGAGCTCTGTTACCCCTTATGTTGTTATTATTACAAACTATATATTTATGCATTATGTGCCCATGAACATAGATTTATAATTATTGTTATGTATGTCTTTTAAATACGATAAGAAAAAGAAGAGATACAAATAAAAAATACATATTACTGACTTTTATATTGATTTGTCTAGTTACCTTTACCAATGTTCTTTATTAACCTGAAGAACTCCCTTTAGCATCTCTTGTAAGACAGGTCTGTTGTGGCGAATTCACTCAGCTACTTTTGTTTATCTGGGAATATCTTAATTTCTCCTTTACTAAAAACTGTATCAATTATTTTTATTAGTTCTTTTAAACAAGAATTTATTTTGGAAGAAATTTAGAACACCTATTTTTGAGGATAAATTTTATTTGTGAGAGAGACCACAGAAATCAGGTAGGCTTGGAATGTCCTTCGTTTTTGAAGTATAATTTTGCCAGATATAGAATTCTTGGTTTGCAGGTTTTATCTATCTATCTATCTATCTATCTATCTATCTATCTATCTATCTATCTAGATTTTCAACAGTTTGAATATCCCATCTCACTGCCTTCTGGCTTCCATGGTTTCTAATGAGATATCAGCTGTTTATCTGTGTCTTAGTGCATTTGGGCTGCTATAACAGAATACCATATAGTGGATGGCTTTAAACAATAGAAATTTCTCATAGTTATGGAGTCTGTAAAGTCCAGGGTCAAAGTGCCACTGGTGGTGGCATCCAGTGAGGACCTGCTCCTGGTTCATAGTCGAATGTCTTTTTGCTGTGTCCCCACATAGTAGAAGGCATGAGGAAACTCTCTGGGGTCTCTCTTTTTTTATTTATTAATTTTATTAATTTTTGTTCATTTTTTCAAGCTTTATTTAATTATACAATTCAATGAGTTTTTTCAATTATAGTTGGCATACAATAATATATTAGCTTCAGTTGTACAGCATAGTAACTAGAGATCTATATAACTCAAAAGCAATCACCCCACAGGATCTAGTACCCCTCTTCCCCCTTACATATTTTCTTTACCACATTATAACTATTTTCCCAATCCTACACTCTATTTCTCCATGTCTAAGCTGCAACTAACCATTCGTACTTTTTAATTTCTTTGCCTTTTTTTGCCATTCTCCCCAACCTCCCTCCCATCTAGTAGCTCTCAAAATATTCTCTGTATCTATGAGTTTATTTCAGCTTTTGTTATTGTTATTGTTTATTTTGTTCTTTAGATTCCACATGTGTGTGAAATCATGCAACATTTGTCTTTCTTTATCTGATGTACTTATTCAGTGCAATATCCTCTAGGTCTATCAAGGCAATATCTTTTCCCATCCCCTTCCTTGCAGTTTCTGTGTGTCTTTTAATCTGAAATGAGTTTCTTATAGGCAGCATGTGTAGGGCTCTTTTTTTTCTTATCTATTCAGCCACTTTATCTTTTGGTTAGAACACTTAATTCTTTTCCATCTGAGATACTTGTTGATAAGAATGTAGTTATTGCCATTCTTATTCCTGTTTTCTATACATGTTTTTTCTTCTTAAAGAAGTTCCTCCAACATTGAAGTGCCAACAGCAACCAAGGCTCAACTATAATAAGAGGGTACACACAATCCATACAAGAGACACACCTGGAGCACCTGGCTCAGATGACCAGGAAAGACTGTGCTACTAGGACCTATAGCACATCTACTACACAAGGCCACTCTACTAAGACCAGAAGACATAGCAGCCCTACCTGATACATAGAAAGAAACACAAGTAGGCAGCCAAAATGGGAAGACAAAGAAACATGTGCCAAATGAAAGAACAGAAAAAAGCTCCAGAAAAAGAACTAAATAAAATACAGACAAGCAATCTACCAGATAGAGTTTAAAACACTTGGTATTAGGATGCTCAATGAACTTAGGGGAAGAGTAGATGAACTCAGTGAGAACTTTAGCAAAGAGATAGAAAACATAAAACTGGAGAAATAAAACAAAAAAGAACCAGTCAGAAATGAAGAATACAATAACAGAAATGAAGAATATGTTAGGAGTAATCAACAGTAGATTAGGTGAAGAATTAAAAGAATGATTTAGAAGATAAGGTATCAGAAAATACCCAATCAGAACAGCAACAAGCAAAAGAAATCTAAAAAAAATGATAGTTTAAGGAGCCTCTGGGACAACATCAAGCACACCAACATTCTCAACACAGGTATACCAGAAGGAGAAGAGAGAGCGAACATGAAATTGAAAACCTAGTTCAAAAAATAATGATAGAAAACTTCCCTAACCTGGTGAAGGGAATAGACGTACAAGTCCAGGAAGCTCAGAGGGTCCCAAACAAGATGAACCCCAAAAGGGCCATGCCGAAGCACATCGTAATTAAAATGTCAATGCTTAAAGACAAAGAGAGAATCTTTTTTTTAATATTCTTTTTTAAAATTTATTTTATTTTATTATTTTATTTTTTAGGCGAGGCAACCCTTGGTTGACCTCATAGATTGCAAGAAACTTGTCCGCTTACGATCCCTTATTTTTTAAGTTTTTTACACTTACAGCACCTAGTCTTCCTAGGTGATCTCCCATCCAAGTACTAACCAGGTCCGACCCTGCTTAGCTTGTGAGATCAGACGGGATAAGGCTTGTTCAGGGTAGCATGGCCGTAGACAAAGAGAGAATCTTAAAAGCAGCAAGAGAAAAGCAGTTAGTTACCTAGAAGGGAGCTCCCATAAGACTGATTTCTTAACAGAAACTTTATAGGCCAGAAGGAATTAGAAGGAAATATTCAAAGTGATGAAAAAGAAGGACCTACAACCAAGATTACTCTACCCAGCAAAGCTATCATTTAAAATTGAAGGACAGATAAAATTCTTTCCTGACAAGAAAAAGCTAAAGGATCTCATCATCACCAAGTCAGTATTACAGGAAATGTCGGAGGGACTTCTTTAAGAAGGTAAAAAAAAAGTAAATAATATGAATAATAAAAAGGCAATAACTACATATCTATCAACAATTACTTTATTTCTCTATCTATCTATTTATTTCTTTAAAAATTTTATTTTTTTATGGTGACATTGGTTAACAAAATTTAGTGTTTTGTTGTACACTTTAACAGTAAGGCATATATATATTTACTCTGTATGTTCACCTCCAATAGTTTGATTTCTTTCTGTCACCACCTATCCGACTCCCTGTACCCTGTCTACCTCTCTGCTCCCTCTACCCCATACCTTCTGGTAACCACTAGTCTATAGTCCATGTATGAGTCTCTGTTTGTTTGTCCTATTCATTTGTTGCTTTTAGGTTTATCTTTCACGTATTAGTGATATCATGTGATTTTCAACTTTTTCTGTATGGCTTATTTCATTTAGCATGATTATCTCGAGGTCCATCCATGTCGTCGCGAATGGCAGTAATTCATCTCTTATGGATGAGTAATATTCCATTGTATATACATATAATATCTTCTTCATCCAATCATCTATCATAGGACACTTCGGTTGCTTCCATGTCCTGGCCGCTGCAAATAATGCTGCTATGAACATCGGTGTGCAAACATCTTTTGGATATGGGGTTTCAAGTCTTTGAGGCAAATATCTAGTAAAAGGATTGCCAGAGCATATGCTAGATCAATTCTTAGTTTTTTGAGGAACCTCCATACTGTTTTCCATAGTGGCTGTACCAATTTGCAGTCCCACCAGCAGTGTATGAGGGTTCCTTTTTCTCCGCATCCTCTCCAACATTTGTAATTACTTGTCCTGTTGATTATAGCTATTCTAACAGGTGTGAGATGGTAGCTCATTGTGGTTTTGATTTGAATTTCCCTAATAGCTAGCAATATTGAGTATCTTTTCAAATATTTGTTGGCCATTTGTATGTCCTCTAGGGAGAAGTGTCTGTGCAGGTCCTCTGCCCATTTTTTGATTGGATCGTTTGATTTTTGTTGTTATTGAGTTGTATGAGTTCTTTGTATATTTTGGATATTAGGCCCTTATCAGAGGTTTTGCTTGCAAATATATTTTCCCGTTTGAATGGTTGTCTCTTTATCTTGTTGACAACTTCTTTTGCTGAGCAGAAGCTTTTTAGTTTGATGTAGCCTTATTCATTTATTTTAGCTTTTATTTCCCTTGCTTTTGAGGTCAAATTCATAAAATCCTCTTTAAGTCCAAGGTCCTTGAGTTTAGTTCCTATGTTTTCTTCTATGCATTTTATTGTTTCAGGTCTTATATTCAGGTCCTTAATCTATTTTGAATTAATTTTGGTGTGTGGTGATAGATTAGTCTAGTTTCATTCTTTTGCAGGTGGCTTTCCAGTTTTCCCAGCACTATTTATTGAAGAGGCTTTCCTTTCTCCACTGTGTGTTTTTGGTTTTTAAAATGTTAAAAATTATTTGCCCATATAAATACGGGTTTAATTCTGAACTCTCAATTCTGTTCCACTAGTCCGTGTGTCTGCTTTGTTGCCAATACCATGCCATTTTGATTACTGTCACTTTGAAGTATAATTTGAAGTTGGGCAGAGTGATGCCTCCAGCCCTGCTCTTTTTTTTTTCCTCAGGATGGCTTTGGCAATTCGAGATCTTTTGTGCTTCCATACAAATCTGATTATTTTTTGTTCCATTTATTTAAAAAATGGTGATGGGATTTTGATGGGGATTTCATTAAATCTGTATAATGCTTTAGGTAATATGGTTATTTTAACTATGTTGATTCTTCCAATCCAAGAACATGGAATGTCTTTCCATTTCTTTGTATCTCCTGCGATTTCTTTCAATAGGGCCTTATAGTTTTCATTATATAGGTCCTTCACATGTTTCGTTAGATTTATTCCTAGGTATTTTATTCTTCTTATTGCAATTGCAAAAGAAATTATTTTTCCCCTTCTTTTTCTGATGCTTCTTTATTAGAATATAGGAATGCTATGGATTTTTGAACATTGATTTTGCATCCATAAACTTTACTGTATTTGCTTATTGTTTCTAGTAGTGTTTTGTGGCATATTTTGGGTTTTCTATATAGAGCATCGTGTCATCCGCAAATAGTGACAGTCTGACTTTTTCGTTTTCTATCTGGATGCTTTTTATATCTTACTCTTGCCTGATTGCACTCGCCAGGACCTACAAAGTTATATTGAATAGAAATAGCAATAGTGGACAGTCTTGCCTTGTTCCTGACCTTAGAGGGAAGGTTTTTAGTTTTTCACCACTAAGTATAATGTTGTCTGAGGGTTTATCATATATGATCTTTATTATGTTAAGGTACTTTCTTTCTATACCAATTTTGTTAAGTATTTTTGTCGAAGGCTTTTTCTGCGTCTATTGATAGGGTGATATGATTCTTATTTTTTAATTTGTTTATGTGGTCTATCACATTAATTGATTTCCATATTTTGAACCATCCCTGTGCCCCTTAGATGAAGCCCACTTGATCATGGTGTATAATCTTTTTAATATGTTGTTGTATTCAGTTAGCTAGTATCTTATTCAAGATTTTTGCATCTGTGTTCATGAGAGATATTAGTCTATAGTTTTCTTTTTTTGGGTTATCTTTACCAAGTTTTGGTATCAGGGTAATATTGGCCTCATAAAATGAGTTGGGAAGTATTGCCTCCTCTTCGATTTTTTGGAAGAGTTTGAGAACAATAGGTTTTAAATCTTCTTTGAATGTCTGGTAGAATTCACTGGTGAAGCCATCTGGTCTTAAACTTTTACTTTTTGGTAGGTTTTTGATAATTATCAATAAGTACTTTAAATATAAATGCATTAAATACTCCAATCAAAAGGTAAGGTGGCCGAATGGATAAGGAAATAAGACCCTTATATATATATGCTGCCTATAAGAGACTCACTTCAGATCAAAAGACACACACAAGCTTAAAGTAAAGGGATTGAAAAAGATGTTTCACAAAAATGGAAACAAACAAACAAAAAGCTGGGGTAGCAATAGTTTTATACCAGACAAAATAGACTTTAAAACAAAGACTATGACAAGAGACAAAGACCCAATAATTCCACTTCTAGGTATTTATACAAAGAAACCCAAAGCACGACTTTGAGGGGACATGTAAACCATATGTTCATTGCAGCATCATTTACAATAGCCAAAATATGGAAGCAACTTGGGTGTCCATCAGTGGATGAATGGAAAAGAACAGGTGGTACATAGATACAGTGGAAATTACTCAGCCATGAAAAAGAATGAAATCTTGTCACCTGCAACAACATGGATGGACCTAGAGGGTATTGTGCTGCTTGGAATAAGTCTTACAGAGAAAGACAAATGCCATATGATTTCACTTGTATGTGGAATCTAGAGGACAAGATAAACAGACAACAGAAACAAACTCAGAGATACAGAGAGCATTTTGATGATCACTGGGTTGGGTGATAGGGGGCTGAGTGAAGGGGGAAGGGGCTTAAAAGGTATAAATTGGTAGTTACAAAATAGTCATGAGGATGTAGAGTATAGCATGGCAAGTGTAGTCAGCATTATTATGATAACTATGTATGATGCCAGATGGTTACTGGATTTATCAGGATGATCACTTCATAAGTTATATACATGTATAATCACTGTGTTGTACATCTGAAACTATTATAATATTGTATATTAACTATAATTGAATTAAAAATATAAAAATTTTAAAAAGTATATTGTCAACAATTTTATGCCAATAAATTAAAAAATTCAATAGAAATGGACAAATTTCTAGAAAAATAATACATGTATAAAAGATTCAAGAAGAAATAGAAAACCTGAATACTTATATAACTATTAAATAGATATAATACTTTAAAACTTTTTCATATCTCTCCTACTCGTCCAACCACATACACATACACACCATAACTACAAGCTTAGATGAGTGTATCCAAGAATTCTACCAAACATTTATAGAAGAAATAATACTAATATTACAAAACTCTTCCAGATAGTAGGAAAACAGGAATTACTCCTGTACTCCCCTGGTAAAGTCCACATTACCTAGATAGCAAATCACAATAAAAAATTATGAAAAATAAAAATTACAGGCCTATATTTCTGAAGAACATAGATACAAACTATCCTAAGCAAATATTAGCAAACTGAACTTAGTGATAGTACATAAGGGGGAAATAAAAGGATAATATACCTTTACCAGATAAGATTTAATTCAGAAATGCAGTTATTTTGATATAGAAAGTCAACCAATATAATTTGCCACATTAACAGAAAAAGGAAGGGATATCATACAATTCACTTCATAAATGCAGAAAAAATGTTTTATAAAATGTAACATTAATTTATTGATAAAAACTCTTAGCAAATTTCCTTATTTTGATAGAAGGTAACTACAAAATCTTTAGAGAAAAAACTATGCTTAGTTGCGACATGTAGAAAGCTTTCCTTTGATATCAGGAAAAGGATAAGTTTTCCTACAATGGTTCTAGATTTTGCAGCAAGTTAAGAAAAAGAAATAAAAGGTATAAAAACTAGGAAAGAAGAAATAATACTGTAATTATTTGTAGATGATGTTACTCAGTACCTAGAAGAGGAATTCCAAAATATTTCACAGATAAACTACTAAAATTAATAATTATCAAGTTTATGTATACAGGGTCAATATTTTAAAAATCAGTTGTACTTATATATACCAGCAACAGACAGAAACTGAAATTCGATGCCGTTTACAAATTTGATGCTAGGAATAAAAGTATCCAGGAATAAAATTTTTTTAAAGAAGCACAAGATATGCTGCAGAAAACTTAAACATTAGTGGAAGAAATTAAAGGAAAAAAGTAAATAAATGAGAAACATACTACATTCCAGAATTAGAAGGGCCAGTACTATAGAGATGTGAATATTCCCTAAACTGATCTTCAGATACAATGCAATCACAATCATAATCTGAGCAGGTATTTTTGTTTTCTGTTTGTTTGGTGAAACTTGATAAACTGATAGCAAAATTTTATGGAAATTCAAAGGGCCAAAAAGAGCTATGACATACTGGAAGAACAAAGTGAAAAGACTTGTGCTACTGCATATCAAGACTTATTATAAACTGACAGTAAATAAGACAGTATGTGGTTGGGAAAAAAGATAGAAAATAAACCAACGTGACATAATAGTGGGGCCAGAAACAAATCTTTGCATATATGCACAATTGAATTATTACAAAGTAACATTACAGAACGTTGGAGCAAGGATGGTCTTTTCAATAAAGGATGAAAGAACAAATACATAACTATATTTACAAAAATGAAACTTGGTCACTACCTCACACCATACACAACAATCAATTCCAGGCAGATTAGCAGATTAAGTACCTGAATGTAAAAGGCTAAACAATAAAGGTACAGAAGATAACCTATGAAAATGTCTTCATAACCTTAGGGTAAGGGAGGATTTTTTAAAACAGTACATGAAAAAGCACTGATTATAAAAGGAAAAGGTTGGTAAATGTGACCACATTAAAAATAAGATTTTATCTTCATTAAAAGACACCATTACAACAGTGTATAGGCAAGGCATAGGGTGGGGGTATATTTACATTTCATATATCTGACAAAAGCTTCTATTAAAGATATATAATTCCTACAAATCAATGAGCAAAAGATAGAAAGGCACAGTAGAAAAGTGGACAAGAGATTTGAACAAGCATTTCTCAAAAAAGTGCAAATAGATTTATAAAAAGAAGCTCATTCTTATTATTACTTAAAGAAATGGAAATTAAAACTACAACAATATACCATTACACGCCCACAAAAAATAGCTCAAATTTAAGAAAGACAATATTGTCTTTGCAAGGATATAGAACAATAGGAACTTTCATACACTGCTAGTGAAAAGGAATTTTCATTAAAAAGTAATCAGCTCTCTGTTCTGCTTCTTTACATATGCTTGCTGCATGGGCTGTACTGGAAATTGACTTAAGATTCACCTTTTCTTTTATTTGATCTAAGAAACAAATACAACTGTTTGTACCCCCTAGCAACTCTCACCACTTTGTAACACTTTGTAACTGCTGGTAACCCATAGCAACTCCCGCCCTTTGTAATGCAATGTAACTACCTGCAACCATAGCAACTCCCATGCTTTGTAAGGGTATACACACACACGCACACACACACACACACATGCACACACACACACACACACGCACGCGTGCACATATATAATGTTGAAACTGAGCTCCAGGCCCAGATCTTCAGAGTGCTAGCTCCTCTGGGACCGCTGGCGTAATAAACCTGAGTTGAGTTCTCCAACTTTCCGAGTGCTGCTTGGTTTTTCGCCAGTCTAATTTTGGATCTTTTCTGCAACACTAGTGGGAGTGTAAAATACAGCATTTTCAAAAATAATTTAATATATCTACCAAAGTTGACGATATGCATATACTATGAATCAGAAGTTCCACTCCAAGATTTATATGCATCAGAAATGTATGTACATGCATAACAATACTCATAGCAGCAAATATTTGTTAACAATAGAGTAGACAAGTAAATTTTAATTATTCAGTGTATTATTACAACATGTATGTATTATAACATGCATAAATCTTGAAAGCACTATGCTAAGTGAAATTAGCCAGACATAAAAGGACAAATATTGTCTGATTCTACTTATATGACATATCTAGAATAGGTAAGTTCATAGAGACAGAAAGCTGGATAGAGGTTATCAGGGGCTGGAGGGAGGAAAGAATAGAAAATTAGTGCATAATAGGTATGGAGTTTTTGTTTGGAGTGTTGAAAAAGTTTAATGATGACTTTGGGTGTGGCACAGTGTTGGTTTGAGTCTGGAATGGAGGGTAGTTCATCCCAAGTATGCAGGGTGAACACTGCAGACACTGCTGAAGGGTAGATGTGGCAGAGGAGACTGCTGCGATCACTTCAGTCTGCTCTGTGAGCCAGAAATCAAGGCTATCAGCTTAAAGTGAGGATGGAGGAGGAGGTGTTGGAGGTGTGAGGAGAGCACAAGAAGTGAGAAGTTGTTACCTTAGAAAGTGAGAAAGGGAATGGACTGGAGAAATATAGGATGATTGCTGGGTAGCATATAAGGCACAAATGAGGTTCATGATCATTAAGTTAAAGTAGCCCAGTCACCATGCTTGGAGGCTTTTCTCTGTGTGCGTGCAGGCCAGCATAGGTGCAGAACTAGGTGTGACCAGGGCTGTGGTTTTGTTTTGTGCAGTGAGCTCAGTGAAGCCAAACAGGTAAAGGAGCTGAGAGTTCTGCCTGCCAGCGATAGGAATCATTACTCATGTTATTTGAGCAGTGTAAGGAGGGGACAGAGGCCGTTAAGTGGAGGAGGGACAGTGAAAAGGTAGAAGGTTAATGACACTCTGGAGGCCTGGCACAGTGAGATGACCATTGGAGTGGGATTTTTAGGGTGTGCCATAGTCAGAAAGAGGGGTACATGACATTGAGTTGAAGGAGGAGCTGCAGCTCTCTGGTACAAGGCTTAAGGTTTTTCTGTGGCAGTGAAAGGATGAGGGAGGGTGGGGACAAGAGCAGTGGAGGAGATGAGATCAGAGAATGGAGAGTCCAGGCTGGTGGAAAGTTCATCTCCCTATAGATGGACCTGGCACCTTCTTGCATTAAGACTGGCTTCCTTAGGAGTCCTCAACACCATCGACAAAGGTCAAGGGGAAGACCTGTGTACTTTGTCCTTCCCCCAGTAGGAGTCCAGAGGGGACTGTGGGCCTGGAACAAAGATCAAACACACACACACACACACACACACACACACACACACACAACCCCACCAAGCCTTCTACCCCACTTTTATCATCAGATATCCAGAGGGGCCATCAAGGGTTACATATTAATTGAGTGCCCACTACATGGCAGGCAATAGCACTAATACCTACTATGTACTTACTACACGGTAGGCACAGGGCTGAATCCTTTACATTTCTTCTCTTATTTAACCTTTTCAATAACTGTGAGGAAAGTACTGTTAGTTAGCTCATTTTATAGCTGAGAAAATGAAGGCTCAGAAGATTTAAACTTTAGTCTGTCAATTCCAGAATCTGAAACCCTGAACGTGTTGCCTCCTCTGGCAGGTGATCTGAACATGAACCAGATCCATCTCCTGACCTTATTTGTGTAAACAAGTAATTGTAGAACATTTGTTCTTTTGCTCTGGCTCCCAAGGCCACCTTTCCCTTCCAGGAAGCCCTTTCCCCTGCAGCTAGAGTAACTGATGTCCAGGTTTGCCTGGTACTGAGGGTTTCCTGGGATGTGAGATTTTCATTGCTAAAATCTGGACAGTACTGGGCAAGCAGGGACAGTTTGGCTCCCTAGCTGCAGCTCACCTATTAGCTGCTCTCTCCCCTCTCTTTTTTTCTTCTCCTTCAACAGTTTCCCTCATTTCATGCATGACATTTGTTTTACCTCCACTGTCCCCTTGGGGGCCATGAATACGTCCAGGTACCCTCTGGGATCCCAGCACTCTGCTGTGGTAGGGGGGCCACAAAAGGCTACAGTGAGCATTTGGAAAGGCCATTTCCATAAGTGCCCTTTGGGTACCCATAGTACACCTGAACATCACTTGTAAACAGATACATCACTCATATGAACAGGCTAGACCATTCTGGGCTTGACTGACACCTGGGGAAAAAGAAAAGAGCAAACTCAGGTAAGTTCCCTATTCAATTAATTCATTCATTTATCAAATACTTGTTGAGCACCTACTACGTGCCAAGTTCTGCTCTAGGCAGCAGTGAACAAGCCAGGTGGAATCCCTGGCTTATGTGTTCCCTGGTCTCCCAAAGCATTTGTCTCCCTGTCTATCTCTTTGGTAAAAAAAAGGCAGTGCCAAAGTCTTCCATATACTTCAATTCCAAACACCTAGTATGAAATCTGTTACACAGATCTTAGATAAATGTTTAAATGAATGGCTATTTGAATGAATGAATGGATAAATGAGTGATGTAAGGTTCTGACATTACTGCCTAAAGTTCCATCCTGAGAGGTCCGCTAACTTTGATAAGGTCTCTCCATGTTGAAGGCAGCTGTCCCTGAGAGGGACAGTGGCCAGCCATACTTAGTACAAAAGTGACAGCTGATGGAAGAGTACAGGCCTGGGATGGGCCAGGGTGCAATATCAAAGCAAAAGGGACCTTAGGGAAGCCTAGGGGAGCTGAGCCTGCATGCAGTCCCCCCAAATCAGGGAGCAACAGAAGGCATTGAGCAGCTGGGTGAGAGAACTTGGATGAAGATAAGCACTGTTAAGGAAAAAAATTTTCATTGCACTTGTTACAGATGGCAAGGAGACTTTGTTCAGGACCATCACAATACATAGAGGGACGGCTGCAATGAGGTTTGCAGTGGGGAGAGAGACTGGGCTCAACTCTGAGTACAACAAGATGAGAGGAGATTTATAGCCAAGGAGCAGGGTTAGGGGGCAGGGCGGTGGATGGGAAATTACAAAGAGGAAACATCACAGGTAAGAGAGACTCTAAACCAACTTGACAGAATTCTTGCTGAAGGCAGGCTAGGATTGTAAGATATGGAGAGTGTGGGATGAGGAATTTGATCAGATAGCAAGGGTGGGGGATTTTGGCTTAACTGAGACAGCCGGCTTCTTGCTAAAACTAGATTAAGTGGGCAGAGCCACTGGACCAAGAACAGAGCCCAAGGTTGGGCTCTAGTCAGGGTTCTCAGAGGAGCCTGACTCAAGTTTGATCAAAGTACAGAGTCTTTGTCAGCACAGAGAAAGGCACCCATAGCTGCCACCCACTAGTGGCCCTGAAGGGGAGGACTAAGAGGTTCTGACAGGAGAAAGAACTCAGAATTGTCCTCAGAACAAATCCTGGTTCCCACACCAAGCAAATGTCACCCAAGAAAGACCATGGAACTGGTCCATTGCAAATCCACCTCCATGATGGACTGTTTTACCATGGGGGAGTCACTTAGTCACTCTGCTTCATTTTCCCCATTTGCCAAATGATGCTGACTTCAGAGGTTTGTTCTAAGGATCATCTAAGACAGTGGTTCTCAGAGTGGTCTCTAGGCCATCAGCCTCACCTGCAAACTGGCTAGAAATGCAAGACTTGTTGAATCAGAAAGGCAGCTTCTTTAACAAGCTACTAGGGAATTCCCATGAAGTCAAGTTTGAGAAACACTGCTAGGTCAGCACAGGAAGAAACCCTTTAACAATGAGAAATTTTTTTTCTCTGCCCTGATAACAGAACCAGGGGAGTGGGTTTTAGGCCTGCCCTCTAGGTGCACAGGAGAATCACCTAGCCTCTTCCTGGACCAATTATGTCAGACTCTTTAAGGGTGAGTGATGCAGACATCGGCAGCTTTTAAAGCTCCCCAGGTGATTCCAAGTGCAGCCAGCTGGACTCTCAGAACACCCTGGAGGGCTTGTTAAAAACAGAGTGCTAGCCCCACCTCCAGAGTATCCAATTCCCTAGGCCGGGTGGGGCCTGGGAATTTGCATTTCTAAAACATTGCCAGGTGATGCTGGTGCTGCTGCTCATGGGCCACACTGTGAGATCCACTGCTGTAGCTGGTAAGTTCAGAATGGAGATTGTGCTGGGTGAGAGGCTTGACGAGAAGTAACAACTTTCTCCCTACCCCTCACAATGAATTCAGCATGGCATATCCTACTCTGAACTTTGCTGCACATCCATTGTTTTCATTACACTGCACCAGAGAAATGGGTCATTTGACATTTGTGGAGAAACTTAGCTGTGGCATAAGCCTCCCTCAGAGGGAGCAGACATTATCTCCACCAGATCAGCAGATTCCCTTGAAAATCAATAAAGAGGAGCTGTTCGGGCTAGGGTCCCCTGGAACTGGCATGGAACAGCCTCTTGGATCCCCACCTCCATCCCAGCCCTGGGCCTGGCCTCCTAGCCAGCATTTTCTTAGGAGCAAATGCTTTCTGTTATGATTTTATTCCACTTCCCTTGGCTCCCAAGCTCCCCTAGTGGGGAAGGGAATAGGGAGCCAGGAGAGAGGTGCTTTCTGTGGTGTTTTCAGTCACTCTGAGTTCATTCATTCATTCATTCAACATTCATTTCATTCAACAAATATACATGGGAGTTCTAGGAGGGCAGGGACTTTTGTCCTTTTGTTCACAGCTACATGCTCAGTGTCTGGCACATAGTAGGTGTTCAATAAATATTTGATCAATGACAGAGGGCCAACTATGGTTGGTCCCTCCATTGAGTAAGGAAGATACAGCCCCTGCCCTCAAACACCCAGAACGGTATAGCCACTATGGCCTTGCGTGATGGATGTGGTAACACGCAGGGTCTGGGAGCATTTGGCAGAGGCCCTGTCCCAGGCTTTGGGGGGCCAGAAAAGGACTCTCAGGGGAGGCGAGTGTCAGCTGCAGTTTGAAAGATGAGCAGGCCAGGGGAAGAAGAACAGATGAAGAGAGATGACTGTCTCTCACATGCTGCTGAGGATGGAGTATAAAGCAGTGTGACCACTTTGGAAAACTGGCAGAATTGTATACTTTAAATGTGAATGCTACACTTTAAAATGGTTCAAATGGTAAGTTTTATGTGATGTGAATTTCGCCTCAATAAAAACTTTTTTTTGTTGTTTTTTTGTTTTTGCAATACACTTGCTTGTGTTTTCTGCATGGGATGAAATAAAGCAGTGCTGATACAGATAAAGCCCTGCTTACCTTTCTTCCTGGGCACATCTCCCACCTCTGTTCCAGAGGTAACCACCAAATGGAACTTGGTGTCATCATTTCTATACACATCTTTATATTTTTATGACATAGCTGTGCTTTGCTACGTAAAAGGTGATGGTGCACATAGTCAAAACTTTTCCATCTCCCTGTCATCCTGCTGTCTTGCTGCTGCTGCTGCTCTTAGCTCAAGCAAGTGAGTGTTTACAGGGCTTCTCTCATTGGCACATGGTTCTGACCTTGTGTACTTCCTCTGCTATTTGGATCATAGAGTGAAGGCACCACAAGGAAAGACCTAGTCTCTCCTAAACTCAGCCCATGGGTATCTTACTGTATTCTCAGAATAACCTTGTGAGGTAAATATTATTATTACCCCCACTTTGAAGATGAGGAATCTAAAGCGTGGTCTCAGCACAGCTGGTGACTGGTGGGGCCTGATCTCCATCTGGGCCGGACACTACTCCCTCCCACGGGACCTCAGGTTTCTACCTCTCTCTTTGGGAGTTTGGGTACTCACTTAGCTCCTCCTGTTACCAAATTCAGTGGCTGTGGGGCCACTCTAGTCCCCTGATCCAAAAAGGAAGTGTGTAAAGGTTGAGGTGAGGTATGTTCTCTTCCTGTGCAGTGCCTTTGGGAGAGGATGGTCTTTGGGGCTTCCTGTGACCTCAGGGTGCCCAAATGTGGAGCTCTAGAGCCTGAGGCAGCCCTGGGCCTCAGTGACCAGAGTTTGCTCCTATGTTGCTCTCACCTGGGCCTTCCAAGGGTCAGGGGGCCAGGACTAACAAGAGGAGCCAGCACTCAGCAGGGAGCAGAGAGCAAGAATGACATACCTTGTGGGAAAACCTGCCTCAGCCTCTATCTATGTGTCCTTGGGCAAGTCACTTCTTCTCTTGACCTCGACTTCTATATCTTAAAAATTGGGCCTCCTTTTTAATGTCTGAGGTTCATGTATTAGGTCCCTTCCAGCTATAAAAAATGTCTTTGCATCCTAAACTGCTATAGAGATGGAAGAGGAGACTTGGTGTAAGCTCACGGGTATGAAGGTGAGGGGTTTCTACTGGAAAGGCTTTGCTGCTTTGTCACTAAAGTGATTGAATGATTCTTCTTAAAAGGAAGACAAATTTCTGTCTTTTGGGATCATTGTCACCAGAGGAGGTCCAGGGTAGGGAATCCATGAATCAGGTGGCCTACCATGCCGCATGACTCAGAACCACTTGTACTCACATCTTGCTGAATCAATGGACTCAGTGCTGTGAGGAGAGGAGACAGCTCTGTGAACAGGGATGCTAGACAGATGGAGTCTGCAGCAAAGGCAGATAAGGCCCAGGCCTGTCCTGACCACTGCATCTCAGGTGGGCCTGGAGGGAGTGATGGGAAGGAGGGAGCCTGTGTCTGCTGCTCCAGGCATGGGTAAAGCTGTTTGCTTCACTGGGAGGGGCTTGTGGGAAGCCCACTCTCTAAATCTCACCTGAGGAGCTGTCTTGCTGCTCCCATGGGTGTGTCTGAGATATTGGTTGGAGCTCTGAGCCTAAACGCTTCTGCACTGACTCAACTGCTTTTCTTCTTCCTTGAAGAATTTCTTTGACTCATTCCAACTATCCACAAAGTGGGCCCTCTGCAGCCTAGCAAAAAGTGCTTGGCCAACAAAAAAGTCTTTGCCTGCCACCTAAGGCCTTGTCCAATTCAGCCACACTCATATTTCCAGGCTTACCTTTCCCCACCTCAACTCTCTGGTTCACCTGGCTATTGCTCTAGCCACCCTAGTACCCCAACCCCTGTATCTCTCTGCTTTGGCACATGGACTTGCTGAGACCTCCACCACACAGTGGGGACCTTCCCAAAATACCCTTACTTGGGTCATGTTGGACTCCTTCCCCAACTAGTTCAAAACCCCATTAGTGCCTGTTGAAGCCTGTGCAGCTACCCAGCACAGCACACCTGTACTGTTACCTGCTTGTCTTCTCTCCTTGACCATTGCCTGCATGACAACAAGCCACGTCTGTACCATCACTGCTATAACCCAGCACAGTACCTGATACAGAGTGAGGGCCCAGTAGACATCTGATAAGTGAGTGAATTTTTCCTGTATGACCTTCAAGAATGGGAACTGAGGTTCCCATTTTATATCTAAAGAAACTGGAGCTTAGAGAATTACTTGCTCATGTCAGGTGTTGCGATGTAATACAGGTGCAAAGCAGGTCACCTGAGCCCTGACAAATAACCTTGCCTCTCCTGAGACTCACAAGAAAGTGCTCTAAGCAGTCCCACAGTAGCATTTACAAAAAGATGACAACAGCACTTGGGTAGGTAGCATTTGCCAATGTAGTTGGGTAATATTTGGGGGATTTTGAAGTGTGTGTGAAGTGTGTGCATGTGTGTATGTGCATGTGTGTATGCATATGTATGTGCATGGTATGTGATGTATGTGTATGTGGTATGTGTATATATATGTGTGTGGTGTGTGTGTTTCCTTTCAAGAGTTTTCCTCCTTTCCTTCCTTCCTCTTCACTACTTCATGGCCTCTGAGAATTGTGGCTGAGAATTTGTTTCTTGAAACTTAAGGCAACTGAAGAAAGTCTCTCAGTGCCCTAAGGGAGCTTTTAGAAGAAGCCAGTGCAGGAGTGAAGCACCAGGGAGAAACAGAAGAAAGAGAAGCTTCCCTAGTGCTCCTGGCTGGGAAAGCTGGGCCCTCCAGGGAGAGGAGGGAAAAGCCTGTGTGTTTAGGAGCTATGGGCACAAGGCTTGTGTGATGGTTAATTGTAGGGGTCAACTTAGCTGGGCCATGAGGTATCCAAATATATGGCCAAACATTATCCTGGATGTGTCTGTGAGGTGTTTCTGGGTGAGATTAACATTTAAACTGGTGGACTTCAAGTAAAGCAGATTGCTCTCCCTAATGCAGATGGGCCTCATCCAATCAGTTTAAGGCCTGAGTAGAAATAAAATGCTGGCTTTTCTCAAGCAAGAGAAAATTTTCCAGCACATGGCTTTTGGACTTCAACTGCACCATCAGCTCTTTCTGGGTTGCCAGCCTGCCACCCACACTATAGATTTTGGACTTGCCAGCCTCCATACCCACATGAGCCAATTTCTTATAATAAATCTCTTTCTACGATACACACATTCTATTGTTTCTGTTTCTCTGGATGAAGCCTGACTCATGTAGCCTGCTTCCTGTGAGAGCCTGGATTGGCTCCAGTGTTCATGCCCCAGGGTGGAAGAGAGGCCTTGTACCCAGTTGTAGCGGGAGGGAACTTAAAACCTTGCCCTCAAGCTAGTTTTGGGCAGCCTTGGAACTGGATCAGCTCTCACCAAACTGAGAAGCCAGTCATCCTCTCTGAGCACTCTCTGAACACTCCATCACCTACCAACTTGGCCCTCTGACTCCAGATCTGGGAGATGGGCTGAGCCTCCTGTTCTACCCACTATGCTGGGCCCAGATGTCAGCAGGAGGCATAGCTCTTTCCTGAGCCCTGAGAGCCCTTTAAAGACATGGGAGAACATTCTCTCTGAACATCCAAGAGCCCAGTCATCCTTAACTTTAGTCTGCTTGGGCTGCCATAACAAAATTTCATAGACTGGATGGCTTAATAGAAATTTATTTTCTCATAGTTCTGGAAGTTAGAAGTCTAAGATCAAGGTGCCAGCATGTTTGGGTTCTGGTGAGAGCCCTCTTCCTAGCTTGTGGATGGCCACCTTCTTGCTGTATTCTCACATGGCAGAGAGTGAGCTACAGCAAGCTCTCTGGTGTCTCTTCTTATAAGGGTATCAATCCTATTGTATTAGGGCCCTGTCCTCATGACCTCATTTAATCTTAATCACCTCCCAAAGGCCCCATCTCCAAACACAGTCACATTGGGGGTTAGGAGTTCATCATATGGATTTTGGGGGGACACAGTTCAGCCCATAGCACTCTTGCAGATAAATTATTTCCCTCTAAAACTTCTGTTTATTCACTGACTAATACAGGTAAGCCCCCAGGGTCCTTACTTTATGCTAAATCCATGTGTAAAGCTAGTAAGGTCAATCTGTCTTAGGTCCGACCTAGCATTTCCCCCATTAGTTACATTCCCAGGACCCACCCTAATGGCAGGTAAATCATTGGATGCATAATGGATGCTGTGAGGGCCCAAGACAGGACTAGGGTTGGGGTCAGGCCTAGATCAGGTGTAGTTTTATCAAGGGACTTGAAGTTTAAATTAACTTAGTAGGGGAGCAAAACTCTGTGTGTGTGTGTGTGTGTGTGCGTGTGTGAGAGAAAAAGAGGGAAAAATGAGAAAGAACAAGAGAAAGAATGTGTATTTGTGGTGGGGGAGTGTGTGCTACCTGTGTACAGACTCTTTAAATGGGTTTTATGATTTAGCTTTGTCCATGGGGTGTTTTTCATCCTAAACTTTTCTGTTTTCTGGCTAAAACTTCTGGGTTGAGTTGCCAGATAAAATACAGATATCCAGTGAAATTGGAATTTCAGGTAAACAACAAATAAAATTTCCAGTATAAGTATATCCCATGCAATACTTGGGGTATACTTATACTAAAAAAGTATTCCATTCTTTACCTGGAATTCAAATTTAACTGGCACTCTGTATTTTTATTTGCTAAATCTGTCTGGACTACTTATGATGAAGGATGGGTGGGTTACACTCAGGGATGTAAATTAGGGAGTATTAATAGATAAATGGACTAGCATTGTGGCTTCTGCAAGGAGGCAAGCAAGCCCTAGGTTGTAGGAGGGGCAGCAGCTGTCTGCAGAGACCCCTGGGAGAAAAGTGGGCTCATTTTTTTTCTCAACTCACACATCCACTGGTGGATATTCCTGCCATCCTGCCTCACTCACTTTGGTCTTTACTGTGCAGCTCACTTTTTCCAGGTGGATTTTAGGAAGAGGTAGCCTTACCTGGCCTCCAGCTGACTGATGGCTTAGGGAAGTCTGTTTAGATACCTCTGTTCAGCACAAGAGTTTATAGACACCTTGGGTTCTGTGGTTTCATGGAGGGGTGAAGACAGTGTCAAAGATAGGATTTTGGAGAGTGGAATATCAGTTCATGCTACCTATAGATAGAGCCATAACAAGGATAAGTCTCCCTTGGACTGAAAGGCATGGGTGGGTAGATCACAAGAGGAAGCATGGGCTTACCCTAGCAAGGTGAGTTGGGATAGTCACTTTGCTTTTCCAAATCTCATCCTCCTTATTTTTGAAAGAGATTATATAAACATCTACCTTGCATAGTAGTTGTAAGACTTCAGTGGAAATGATATATAAAAAGAGTTCAGCATAGTTTCTGGCCAATGGAGCCAAGGGAAGATGATCTGGGACTTCAGGGTTCCAGGTACTCATAAAGTGCTCAGTCAGCTTGGACTACTAGAACAAGATACCACAGACTGGGTGGCTTAAACAATGGACATTTAGTTCTTACAGTTCTGGAAGCTGGGAATCCAAGATCAAGGTGATAGCTGATTTGGCTCCTGGTGAGAACCTTCTCTTCATGGTTCGTAGATGGTCACTCTCTTGCTATGTTTGAGACAGAGAAAGAGAGGATCGAGGAGAGAGAGAGAGAGGAGAGAGAGAGGGAGAGAGAGAAAAGATGGAGAGAGAGAGCACTTTTGTTTCTTTTTATAGGTATTCCATCATGGGGGCTCCACCTTCATGACATCACCTAAACCTGATCACCTCCCAAAGGCCCCACCTCCTCCTACCATCACACTGGGGATTAGGGTTTCATCATATGAATTTGGGCGGAGTGGGGGAGACATATATTCAGTCCATAACAGTGCTCTTTCAAGTAACATGTTTCTGTTGGCTCTGATTGCAGGACTAAGGTGAACAATATCTCAGTGAAATCTCCAGAAATAAAGTACCCAAGAATATTTCAGAGGCATCTATTTCATTATCTGCAGGCTGATTTGCTCATCTGAGGGAGAGCAGTCAATAGACTGCTGTTAAGGAACCAAAGTGAAAATGGGATCTACGAAGAGAGAGAAAAGAAAACTGCAGATGATATGGAAACAGTGAGTCTTGTTTGCACATTTTTGGGGTAAAATGATTTGGTGGCAGCTGGCAAAATTTTCTGTCCTCGAGCAGGCCAAGTAGGAAGCTCTTAGAAAACAATCTTGGTTTTTTATGAGTTCTCCAGAAAACCTTGAGAATTTAGCTATTGTGGTAGGCAGAATTCCAAGAGGACCCAGGATTCCCATCCCCTGGTAATATACACCCTGAACAATCCTCTATTAATGAGTGTGAATGGAATTGGGAAATATAATGAGATATCACTTCCATGACTAATTAAGTCTCTAATCAGTTGACTTAGAGTTCATCAAAAGGGAGATTATCTTAGGTGGGCCTGATTTAATCAGGTGAGGCCTTAAAGAAGTTAAAGTGGGTAAGACATCAGCGAGGCTCTCACGCTGGTCTCAAGGAGGAAAGCAAACTACCATATTGTGAACTGCTTATGGAGGGGGCCACCTGGCAAAGACCTGAGGGTGGCCTCTACAAGCTGACGAAGGTCCCTGGCTGATAGATATCAAGGAAATGGGGCCTTAGTCATACAATCACAAGAAACCAAATTCTGCAAACAATCAATGAGTTTGGAAGAAGATTCCAAGCTCCAGAAAGGAAGATAGTAGGAAGACACTTTAATGCAGCTTTATGAAATGCCAAGCAGAAAACACAGTTCTACTGGGACTGGATTTCTGACCTACAGAAAATGAGATAAATGCGCATTGTTTTAAGCTGCTAAGTTTTTGGTAATAGGTTATACAACAGTAGAAAAAGAATAAAGCTGTGGAGTGTTTTGATGGGCTCCAGTTTGTCTTTGTATACCATCTACCAGTGTCCTAAATCACTGCCATTTTTTCTCTATCATTTCCTCCATCAAAATTTCTCAGTAGGCGCTCAGTGAATTTTCATTGTTCTCTTTCTTTTCCAAACTCTTATTTTCTAGCATATTTCTTCTCCCATCCTACAACTATATGTAAGCCTTCCCTTTCTAAGAAAATGTCCGTTAACCCTGCCTCATCACCCCAGATAGTGTCATTCCTTTTTTCATTAGTGACACATTTCTTGAAAGAGTAGTCCATACCTCCTCACTTCCACTTCCTACACCGCTCACTGCAGCTGGCACTGTCTCTTTCTCAACAGAAAATTGCCAATGACCTTCTGATGACCACGTCCAATGGCCTCTATACAATTCTCCTCCTCCCAGAACAGATAGCTGTAGTGGGCACTCATGGCTTGGTCACTTAGTTTCTATTCACCCTTCATAATAGTGTCTAGATTGCCCTTTGTAGACCCCTCTTTCCCCATTGTCTAGCAATCAAAGTGTTTGGAAGAGATTGACCCTCCAGGGGTAGACCTGATTTTCCAAAGCCAGCCAGCCCGATCCGGTCCTTTTTACCACAGTGATTGGTTCAAGAGTGGGCATAGAAAGATGAAAAGAAACCAGGTCCTTGGTGATATCATTAAGCCGCTGGATTAAACTTGCACTGAAGCCTATTCTGATTATGTATTTTCCAGTTATGTGAGCCAATAAATCTCTTCAAGATTTATGTTTACATGAATTGTCTTTTCTGTTAATAAAGGGTCCTCACAAATACACATCTCTATAGCATTCGATACTGTTGATTATCTTCTGTTTGAGTAATGGAAAATCCAAATAATTATGGCTTAAACATGGTAGAAGTTTTGGGGTTTGTTTTTATTTTTGTTAGTATAATAAGAATTCTGAGGAGAGTTGGTTGCTAGTGTTGGAGTCATTTCAGGAGCTCAGAGATGTCAGAGGAGTTCTCTGGGCTTTTCCCTCAGAATGCCAACATGGCTTCTGAAGGTGCAACCATTACATCAATAGGTCAAGACAGAAAAAGGAGGGGAGGGAAGAAGAGGCACCCTCACCAGTTGGCTTCTACTAATGTCTCACTGGCCAGAGCCCTGTCACATAGCCACCAATAGCTGTTAGGAGATCTCGGAAGGTATGCCTTTAGACTTTCTGGGTAGTAGAGTCAGCCTGGCTAGAGTAGAGTCAGGGTAGAGTCTGAGTGAATTGATCTAGGGTGTCTTCTTCAAGGACCCAGGACTCCTTCAAAAGCCCTCTTCATCCTCCCTTCTCCACCTACCACAACTTCACTGCTGGATTCTCAGGTACTTTCTCCAGAGCTCCACTGTCTTGGGCAAGCTGATCAGCTGCTGGAGGACTCCAGATGTCTATTCCTGTGCCCACTCTCCCTCCTGTTTGCTTAGCTGTCTACACTGATGTCTCCCTGTCACCTGGCCCATTACCCCACCTGCCTATTATCACTGTTAAGTCAAAAGTCAATATCATCTCCAGATTCTCATCAGACTTACCAAGAGCTGGCTGCAATACTCAGCATCTGGGAACCTAGAATTGTGCCAGTGCTTGTGATTATGGAACAAAGGAGAGCTACCTTCTAGAGCCTCAAAGCTGGAGGGAAGGCAAATGGGGAGGAGGGTTGATGTATCTGGAGGGAAAGAGCCTCAGAAGAAAGTTGGTACTTGCTTCTATGGACTTCATTTCTGGTTTTAACTGAAATTCTGTGAGTTCACAGTGTGACTTTTTTTTATCCAACTGCACTCTAGGCTTCGAGGTCATATAATGATTTCAGGAACAAGCCTATGATTTCCCAAGGCCTGGCCAGACCTTATGACTTCAGATGGTCCTCAACCTCCAGAGATTATGAGACTAGCCCACAGTATGTAACTGGCCTTGCTCAGAAAGCAGCACAAAGTAGGTACCCAGGCATATTGAAAGAAAGGTGAATGGGGAAGGAAGGAAGAAGGGAAGGAAGAAAGAAAGAAAAGAGTGAGGGAGGAAGGGATAGAGAGAGGGAGTGGAGTGAGAGAGAGAATTTGAGAGAGAGGAAGAGACAGAAAGAGAGAGAGAGAGAGAGAGAGAGAGAGAGAGAGAGAGAGAAGAGAGAGAGAGAGAGGAGAGAGAGAGGCACCTGCCTGGAATTGTGAGAAGCCTAGGGGCCTGAGGAGTCTGTCTTTATCTACAATCTCAGGTCATCTCTCTCTATGGGCCTCAATTTCCTCTTCTGCAAAATGAAGGCCTGGATTAGATCACTCCTCAGGCCTCTTCTAGCCTTGACATTCTGTGATTTTCTAATTTCTTTCAGATTTCAGGGGCCTGTAGACCCCATGCTAATGTGTATAAATAAAACATGGGCATTCTAAAGCTCTAAACATCACAAATATTCACTTTGGATTTGTTCTCAATTAACTGTGTGGTAAGCAGCATCCACCTGGGGCCCCACAACTTCCTGTTTGGATTGTTCAACTGTGGCCCCAGCTCCCAGAGGAGGCTGATGGTATGTGGTGGAGGTCCAACCACCCCAGTGAGTGCCTCAGCCTGGACTTTCCTCCCTCTTTAACCTTCCCCCAGGCTGGCCCAGAAAAAGGCTCTGTTCTTAGGCCTCAACCCTAAACCCACCTCACCAGTTGGCATTCCAGGCCCTGATCCTGCCACATCAGGAACATTTCCCTTGGATTACTGTGCTGGCACCTACCCACTTTACATGTCCATCTGGATCCACACTGGAAGGCAGCCTGTTGCCTATTGCAGTATAGCACCTTTGAGCAGTTTAACAGCAGTACTACAGAGGCTATAGATCCTATGTCTCTTCTGTGGGAAATCATTTTTTTTATTTTTAAGGTTTTGTTTTCAAACTTATTTTTATAGCAATTTTAGTTTTGTAAAAAATTGATCTGAAAGTACACCAAGCTCCCCCTCTTCCTCTCCCTCACAGTTTCCCCTATAATTAACAGCTGGCATTAATGTGGTACAGTTGTTACAACTGTTGAGCCAATGTTGGCACATTATTATTACTAAAGTCCATGGTTTACACTAGGATTCACTCTCATTGTTGGACATTCTATGGGTCTTATCAAATGCATAATGTCATGTGTCCACTGTTACAGCATCATACAGAACAATTTCACCACCCAGAACATCCCCTTTGCTCCTCCTATTTATCACATCTTCCCTCCAACTCTTGGCAACCACTGATCTGCTTATCACCTCCATAGTTTTGCTTTTCCCAGGATGTCATGTAGTTGGAATCATCTAGCATATAGCTTTTTTAGACTTAGTTTTTTCACTCCTAGCGATATATATTTAAGTTTCCTTCATGTCTTTTTGTGACTTTAAAACTCATTTCTTTTTATCACTGGATAATATTTCATTGTATGGATATAATTTTTAATTAATCTATTGATGGAAAAGACCAAAGATACAAGATGAACAGCAATCTTCCAAACACGTCTGTAAGAAATCTAGGTTTTAGGGTGGTTTTAGGTAATGTACACAGTGTGTCCAACAAAGAAAATTCAACATCCTGACAGGCAAATTCAGAGTATTAGCTTTCAGGCAAATTACTTTTATTACAGAAAGTTTTTTTCTTAAATAATTGCATTTAAAATAGGATTCCATTAACAATTTTCCTGCAACATTTTAAGCATGCATTCACACTTGAAATTATCAATAAGCATGTTAGATTTTGTGCAAACACAGACACTTTGGAGAGTAAAAGAGGATACTATTAATAATTTTGCCCAGATAACAGGTGTAAGGCAGGACTAAATCAGATAATATATAGCCTTTCTATTTATAACTAGTATCTGTCTTCTTAAAATAGTTGAGGGAACATAGGATATTTTTGTGTTTCTCCAAAAAATGTTAGTGTATTAGTTAAGGTTACACCAGCAGTGGTAATATATAAAATGGCAAATCTGTTTATTTTTCACTCATGTAAAATCCAAAATATGTATTGCAGACTGGTGGAGTGGGAGGTATTAGAGGGAAATGCTCTTCTCCATGCAGTTATGCAGGTACCCAGGCAGATGGAGCCTCTGCCACCTTTCACATGTGCCTTTCAGTCCAGTTTTGGAGTGAGGGGTTTCCTGGGTGCAGACTCTCAGTGCTAAACTTGGGATAGTTTCTGGCAAATCGAAACAGCTGATCACTTGTTTCCAAGGTTGCCCTGAAGATTGACATCCAACTGGTCAGAAGAGGAAGAGAGAGAGAGTGAAGAATGGCACTGCAGGCTTTTATGCACCAGGGCACTCATCACTTCTGCACTTGTTGTTGGCCAGAACAATTTCATGGTCATGCTTAACTGCAAAGGAGACTGGGAAATGTAGTCTGGCTGTGTGCCCCAAAGGAAAGGGAAATGGGTTTCGTGAGAGCTAGATGTCTCTGCCATAGAGGTGAAATTAACAATGTATTGTTTTACTGCTGGGCCCTCAGATTGAGATTGACTTCTTCTTTAGCTAACATATGTTGGGAGGGACTGGTGCCTCCATGTCCCACTTTTATAAATGTAATTCTCACTTGCATAGCAGTCAGTGCTGTCCACATGGCCCAGGCTTCTGCCAATGGGAAGTCTGGAATACTCTGGGGTTCTGGAAAGGTTGGGGGCATGCAATGTGGAGATTACCTGGCAGCCCCAGAAACCCACTAAATAGTGGTCAAGTTGCAAGCAGCGGGGGCAGGATGCCACATTGGGAGATCTGGTTGCACTGAAAATTGAAAACTTGTGATCTGTGACGGCATTACAATACAGCCTGGACCCCAGTGTAATTCGTCTTCAACATGACTACTTTTTCCAGGCTAAAACAATCAGTGGGTCATTTGGTGTAAGCTGAGCATTTTCATGGCAGTTAGCACTCTTTATGATCCTTAGTTCTCATAGCATCCTTGAGAAGTAGGTTAAGGCTATTAGCCATAGCTGGGGGAAGCTACTGTCTGCAGCATGATACTACATGCTTAACTTGTGCAGGCTCTGTCCTCCCCTGGGTACCCTTGATGAAGCCAAGGACCAGGCATGGAAGATTGTTTTCAGGTACCTGACTCCAGGGCCTCAGATACAGGGATCCCTGCCCTCCCCAGTGAGGGGGAGTTTGTGCTGGAAGCAGACAAGGAAATGATGCTAATTTCATTCCTTTTTCTGCTTGGATTCCTCCTGTGGGAGGCAAGGTGGGGGGGAGCTAATGTAAGTAGGTGTCAACAAGAGCACCCAGAGCAACCTTAGCTCTAGGAAATTTGGTTTCTACAGCTCCCACCCAAGGGACCAAGAGCTCTTTTTCAGAGTATGGACTTGGAATCTAGGCCTTTCCTTTCTTAACTCTGTCTTTGGAGCTACAGACTGAGTTGGCTACTGTATTAGTTTTCTGGGGATATTGCAACAAACTTGGTATCTCACAGTTCTGGAGGCCAAAAGTCCACAAATCAGTATCACTGAGCCAAAATCAAGGTGTTTATCAGGGCTGTGCTCCCTCTGGAGGCTTCAGAGGAGAATCTGTTCATTGCCTCTTCCAGCTCCTGGTGGCTGTGGCCTTCCTTGGCTTGTGGCCACATCACTTCAATCTCTGTCTCTGTGATCACGTGGCCTCCTCCTCTCCTCTGTAACTTCCTTCTGCCTTCTTATTAGGACACATGTGACAGCATCTTGGGTCCATTTAAGCAATCTAAGATAAACTTCCCACCTCAAGATCTTTAATTTAATCATACCTGCAAAGTCCTTTTTTTGTCATGTAAGGTAACATTCCAGGGACTAGGATATTGACATGGGTTTTTTTTGGCGGGGGGGGGGGGGAGGGCGGGGCTGGGGGGCTGTGTTATTCAGCCTCCCACAGCTATTATGGTGGAATATACTTCAAACACTGTGAGACCTTTTCTGGGTACACATGGTGGTAAGAGGGGATGGGAAGGAGACCACCTGCTGTATGCCTAAATTATCTCATTTAATTCTTCCAGAACCCTCTGAGTAGCTACTATTCCACTTGGCAGTGTGAAACTCAGAGAGGTTAAGTGATTTACTTAATGTAACACAGCAGATACAAGATAAAGCTGGATTTAAACAGGGCTGTTTGACTCCAGAGGCCATGTTTTTTCCACAGAAACACAGGAAGTTCTGCAAGGGCTGGACTCAGTTGGAATGCAGATGACCTAGCATGCTCATCAGGATCCCCTGAGTAGGAAGGTCTGCCCTTTTTGCCTGTGTGATACTGTCTGTGCTTTATAATAAGAAATATGTATTTGGTCTTCATCCCAGTTTTAGGCACAGAGCTCCTAAAACCCTTGGAATGCCCTAGGTGGTGAGAGCAATAAAGATGTCTTTTGTTAGGCTAATGAGATGACTTTTGGATAGCACCTAAGGATGGGGGCTGGTTGCCAGCAGAACCAACCATGTGATTGGATGATTGGAACTTTCAGTCTCCAGACCTAGACTTCAAGGAGGTGGAGGGAGAGGGGGACCTGAGGTTGAATCAATTGCCAATGGCCAATGATTAATGAGTCATGCCTACATAATGGGGCTTCCATAAATACCCAAAGGACAGAGTTCACAGAGCTTCTGAGTTAGTGAGCACATAGATTTGGGGACTGTAGTGCACCTTGGAGAGGGCGTGAAAGCTCCTTGTTTCTTCCCCACACCTTGCCCTATGCACCTCTTCCATCTGGCTGTCTTGAGTTATATCCTTTTATAATAAACCAGTGATCTAGTAAGTAAAATATTTCTCTGAGTTCTATGAGGTGCTCCAGCAAATTAATAGAACCCAAAGAAGAGGAGGTCGTGGGAACCTCTGATTTATAGCCAGTCAGTCAGAAGCACAGCTAACAACCTGAATTTGTGACTGACATTTGAAGTGGGATGGGGGGAGGGCACTGTTGTAGGACTGAACCCTTAAACTATGAAATCTTATGTTTTTTTCCAGGTAGATAGTGTCAGAATTGAGATGAGTATATGGTGTCTAGAGCATCATTTGGTTGTGTGAGGAAGTTCCTCTTCTACAATTGGAAATTGGGTCCAGGAACCCCAAAAACCTGTTTTGGGGATAACCCCTTGGCTTTGGGCTAACACGGCCTTACTGCAGGCCCCTGAGTGTAGATTAAGCAGACCCAGACCCTGCAGAGGCCCAGTATCTCTTTTGTGAACTACTTTTCACTAACATTATCTCTCGGTTTTCACAGATACATCTCTCTTTATCCATCGCTTCATTTCTGACTCTTCCCTTTATCTCCACCCTGGATCAAACCATTGCCTCTTTTCATTCCTAGCATTCTGGGAAATTCCTTCTCCCTTTACCACTATATGTTTGATAACTTCTTCATACAGGAAAATAAACAAAAGACATAACATCTAATATAAATAAAAGAGTAGTTGCGTGTGTAGAGGAATGCTTCTACCTACAAGGAGACTTTTAAAAAATATCTTCCCAAAGATACAATTCTAGAAGTGGGGCTTCCAGGCAAAAGGGACATCATACTTTTTTCCTCCATCCCCCACCCTCCTTCCTTTTGGCAACCACCATTGTTCTCTGTATCTATGGGTCTATTTCTGTTTTGTTTATTCATTTTTTTAAAGATTCCCCATATGTGGGATAATATGGTATTTGTCCTTCTATGATTTATTTCACTTAGCATAATACCCTCTAGGTTCATCCATGTTGTCACAAGTGGAAAGATTTCATTATTTTTTTCTGGCTGAGTATATATGTACCACATCTTTTCCCATTAATCTATTGATAGACACCTCGGTTGCTTCCATATCTTGGCTATTGTAGATAATGCTGCAATGAACATAGGGATGTGTATATCTTTTCAAATGAGTATTTTTGTTTTCTTTGAAAAAATACCCAGAAGTGGAACTGCTGGGTTGTATGGCAGCATATATTTATAATCCTACCCAATAGAGCATGAGGGTTCCCTTTCTCCACATGCTCACCAGCACTTGTTATTTCTTAATTTTTTGGTGATAGACATTCTAACAGGTGTGATGTAATATCTCATTGTGGTGGTTTTAATTTGCATTTCCCTGATGCATGTTTGATTAATCATGATGCATCTTTAAGGTTTATTTACAAGACTGGTGCCTCAGATGTGAGGCCGATAGCAGTGAAGGATGAAGAGGTTAATTTCTGGTTCCCCTCTGGACTTCCTTTAGACCGAATAAATTCTCCCTTTTTCTCTCCCTTTATAAATCAGTGAATAAATAAATCTAAGCCAACTACCACTCCTCTTTTTTGATGAGAGCTGGGGATGGAGGACAAGCTAACTTTTGCATCTTAACATTTGTGGCCTTATTGGCAAATAGATTAGCAGTTACTAAAACATGCAGCTAATTAAGAGCTACATGTACACACATACACACACATGTAGGCATACATGCACATACCCATATACTTTGGCTGACTGGAAGATCCTGTCCAGGAGAAATTGTAAAGTTGGAAAAGCTTCACATTGTGGGGTCCTCACACCCTGTTTTAGACGGGAAAGTCAAGGCTAGACTGAAACAACAAATCAATCTTGGACATCTCAGTGGCTGAGCACAACAGGTGACATCTTGTTCATATAAAGTCTGATATAGGTTACTAGTGCTCTCCTCTTTCCAATTACTCAAGGATCCATGCTCCCTTCATTCAAGGATAGTACCATTTTAAAATAAGGCCTCCATGTTTGCCACATGAAAGATAGAGAGAGGTTGGAGACTGCACACTTGTTCTTTAATGCTTTGGCCTCCTACTCATATTTCATTGGATAGCCAGTCAGATTGCCCCACTTAACTGTAAAAGCCCCATGAAGTATGGTGTTCTCATGTGCTCAATAAAAAGAGGATAACTGAATATAAATACAGTTGATTCTCATTTTTCATGATAGTTATGTTCTATAATGCCTCCACAAACACTGAAAGAAAGAACATAAAACTATTACTCTTAGTGGAAATATAGGTTCAGTTTCCTGTAAGCCTCTGGTCACATTTTTGTCAGTCAATCTATATCTATGTCTATCTATATATGTATGTATGTATATATATATGTATATATGTATATGTGCATATATGTGTGTGTATGTATATATATATGTTCTTATTTTATGTGTGTTTCTGTTTAAAAATATTTTATTTAATATATATCGTTAATTCATTGAACTCATTCATGGCCAACAGCAGTGTAACTCATGCCCTAATGAGTTACATCTATCTATCTAACACATGTACTTCCTCTGTAACACACATCACAGCCTCCATGCACTAAGGGACGCTGGACAACACTTTAGCACTACACTTTGAGATCATTTTAAAACAGCAAAATAACCATCAAAAAAAGCACAAAAATGTGAAAAATGCGGCACTAAGTAGACCACAAAAAGTACACATTTTTTACAATATGAGAGTTGAAATAAGAAGACAGAACAGCATGGTCTTCTTTGACCTCAGTTGGTAATGTGCACATCAGGTGACTCAAAGTTTTTGTTGCTCTGTGCATATCTATGAATGACCACAAAAGTGATGTGAGTTTTGATCTTGGAATTACAGATAAATTTTAGTGAGTATGCAAATTTGTCAAAAATCCATGACAAATAAGGATCAACTGTATATTCATTGTCTATTGAAGCAGAAAAAACTGTCCCAACATTTAGTGGCTTAAAATAACAACTTGTATTTTGCTCAGGATTCTACAGTTGGGAAGGGTTCAGCTGTGTCAGTTCACCTCTGCTCCACTTGGCATCAACTGGGGTGCCTCGAAGACTGGGAATTGAAATCATGCAAAGCTCACTCATTCGTGGCCCAGGAAGACCCAAATGGCTGGAAGCTGGAACAACTGGAGAAGAAGGATGATATACACACAGCAGTCACTAGTGCATAATAATTTGAAAATCTTACTGTGAAAGCCTCATACTCTGGGGGTGGAGAAGGTCTCTTTATTAGGCATTTTCTCCTGGAGGAACTCTTTTGTTCATTTTTCTCACTGACTCATGGTTCTGGCTTCTTTTTTATTTCTGTCATCATCCTTCATCATATCTAGAGGGGTACTGGGGAAATCCCTTCTTGAGGGGCCACAGAACTTTCCCAACCTGCTTCCTACTCATGGTGGGAGCACAAGGTTTGTTTTAGCTTCATAGCTGGCTTTAGAAAAATGTTTTGGTCCAAGCTCAAGGTTTCTTTGGCAACACAATTCCCTTTAAAATGTTATAGGCTGCTGATATATTTGCTTCTAGTCACTTTCACGTACTGATGACCACATCCAAAATTCTTTTCAAGAGTCAATTTTCATATCGATATATTTATTTGCTTTCTCACCCCTATACCGCACTCACTGCATTTAATGGGAGTCACCTTCATGCATCAGGGAATTGTAGGAAGTCCACATGCTGAATCTGATCTTTACTTTGAGTCATTTTGCCACTCAAAGGTTTTCTCATTCCCATCTCTTACTATTTGCAAGTAAAAGTTTGACTAAATATTTTGTCACTGCATAACATGGGTCACTATCTTACTAAACTCTGATATCAATTTCTTTACTTTCTTTACTGCTTGACTCTATAGTTTAGGTTTTTATTTTAGCAAAACCCCATTTCTGATACCAATTTCTGCATTACTCAGGATAGAATAGACTATGCTACAGAAACAAATTAATGTCCAAATCTCAGTGGCATAAGCAAACGTGTTACTCATGCAAAGTCCAGCTTGAATTGGGCTACTCTCCAGGGCAGTTCTTGGCCATCTAGTGAATCTGGGGTCCCAGATGCTCTGTCTTATCTTTTTGATATATGGCCTCTACGATTGTTGCTGAAAGTGACAGGAGGATTACATGAGATATTTTTAATGACAAAGTCTGCAAGGAGTAGGTTACGTTATTTCCACTTACATCCTGTTGTATAACATACGACCTCAGTCTCACTTCAAGGGAGGCTGAGAAGGGTAGTCTTTCTGTGACTCCAGAAACAAATAAAATGAAACAGGATTTGATGAACTATAGGATTATTTCTTTCACATTCCCTTTTCAGGGCTCTCTATTCTTGTTTATTTGTCCCCGTCAAGTGTCTAATGCTCTCTCACTTACCCCTACGTCACATGTCTCTCCAGATTTCATCTATACTAGGGAATATAAATGACCAATGATAGCTTAAAGCATGACTCTTTTAGAGATAATTGCATGTTAAAGCAAATTTAAGCTTTTAGCTAGAGGGTTAATACTCCAATGTGGGGATTTCAGGCATGAGTAGGCCAGTAGGGGAAATATTCTGGGGTTTTAGAAATGACAGACCAGGCAGGTCTTATGTGTCATCTTTTATGCCACTGCCAAGGGAACTTTACTGTGAGACATTTTGGAGTTGAGAGACATCAGGCTAACAGTGTGAGTGGCCATGTTATTAGATGCAGCCAAACCATTAAAGCATGATTTTCATCTGGCTGTCTAGAGGTATTGATGTGAAGTAGGGAGAAATTATTGTCCACTCCAGCTGATTTGAAATCAGCTTTCAAAGCATCCATCTGTCATCCCTACCTCCCTTCTACCCCCCTACAGAATGAGCGAGGCTTACTACAGAGTGGGTCTGTAATGGGCCTGGAGAGGGAACTGGGGGGAGACTTCCCATGAAATTCTGGGAAGACTGAGGTTTCTGTGTTTCTTGCTGTCATACTCTGGCTCACCCACAGCTGTCTTTGCTCTTTCTGGCTCCAGCCCAAGAAGAAGGAACAGAAATCTCCTTATGAGTACCTCTTTCATTGGCTATATCCATCCCCCAACACACGCTCCAGTCCTGTGGTGCCTTTACACTGTGGCCACCTAGTTAGGCTGGAACTACATTTCCCAGAACCCACTTCTTTGCATTGGTCCCTGTTAGAGTTGGCTGCAGGGAAAATTTGCATGAGATTTGGAAGGCAGAGGTGAAACAGCAGTCACTTTTACACTATGCAACTCCATGTGAGCCAGACAGTCTTGCAGTGGATCTGCTGGCCCACTTTTTGGTCCCAGGACAAAGCCAGGTCCATAGATTCTTTGCTCTCACTGGCTCTTCTCCTTCAGATTCTCCAGGTCCTGGGCTAGGAGTCTGTTCAGTCATGGCTGAAGGCACCAGCTTTTCCTGCAAGTGACCTGTACCATGGAGATTAGAGGTGGTGAAATGTGGATTCTAGCCGCCATGATGTGTTCTGGTTTTTGTTCGCACTTACCCACACCAACCTCCAAGATGCCCCTCAATGGGTCCTACCTCCTGGTATTCATACCTTTGAGTCATTCCTTCCACACTGTACAGGGTTTGTCTGAATGACCAATACGAATATGGCAGAAACAGTGGGATGCCACTATGAATTAGGTTATATAAGACACTGCACCTTCTGTTGGCCCACCTCTCTCTTTTTTTTCTGAGATTGCTTGATATGAGGCAAGCCAGCTGCCAACCCAGTGGAGCGACCCATATTGTGAAAATCTCAGGCATTCAGCCAATAGCCAGCAAGGTACTTGAGGCATCCCATCAATAGATAAGTGAGTGAGCCACCTTGGAAGCAGACGCTTCAACCTCATTCAAGCTTTCAGATGACCATAGGTTCCAGCTGACACCTTAACTGCAACCCCATGACAAACCCTGAGCAAGAACCACTTAGCTAAGCCACTTCAATTACTTGACCTTTGGAAACTGTGAGATAGTAAATGTTTGTTGCTTCAAGTAACAAAATTTTGATGAAATTTGTCCATTTTTTTCATCCCAACCGCTGGCTTTGCTGCCTTCAGGCCCACAACCAGACTGAAGTCAACATTCTAACACAAGCAACTTAACCTTCTCCTACAATCCTGTCAGGCCCAATTCTACAATAAATCTCTTATTCTGTATCACTAAGAGTAGTTCTGCTTCTTTGAGCAAACCCTACCCGATACCACAAGGAATGAAGAGAAGAGATTCCCCAAACCTTTCATCATTAGTTTCCCCTACAGCAGAGGCTCTCAACTTTTGATCAGAACAATCAAGAGAACTTTTCTTTAAAAAAACACCACTGCCTGGGTCCTATCTCTGGAAATTCTGATTTAATTGATCTGGGGTATCACCTGGATATCAAGATCTCTTAAAGCTCCCAGGTTTTTTTGAGGTGCAGCTGGGTTTAAGAGCCCTGATCTAGTCTCCACCAGTCCTATCAGGTCCTCACTCCTACAGCCTTCCTTGGGCTTGGACATGGGCATTCAATCTAGGCATCCATGGTAACTTTTAATTGGGGAGTCATGACACTTAGAAATAGAGGCTATAGAGACTCTTCTCACTGGTGGTGGTAGCTGCAATAAGTCTGAGTTCCCAGGGCAACAGGGCAATGTGGCAATGGCTTTCTGGGTCAGGTTCTGGTTCTTTAACTCCACTACTGCCATCAACACTGTGAGAATTACCCAATAGCCTCTTGATTACATTTCTTTCTGCTTAGATCAGGGGACCTTTAGGGTCTCTTCCAATGCTGAGAGTCTGAATCTGAGAACTTAACTTCACATTAATTCCCCAAGTGACCTTAGGGGCACCCGACCTCTCTGTTGGCTTTAGTTTCCTCATCTGTGAAGGGGAGGGTTGTATTAGATGAGCTCCAGACCTTTTGCCTTGGGTTGGGTTGCCTGGAAATGGGGTCTGAGATGGAGATTTGTGTGCAGGTGGTTTCTGGGGGAGTGCCTTTAGGGTTAACATCTTTAAGAGAGGAAGGGAAACAGGAGTGGGAAAAGTAGGGGCTGAACTGTGATGTAGTCACAACAAAGGCTCCCCATAATCCTCTGGGAGCCTTGAAACTAGGATGGCCCTTCAGAGTTGTCCTGAAGAGAGGTGAGGAGCTAAGACTTTGTACCCCTTATTGACCAGTCATTGTATAGAGTCTGTCCCCAGGGAAGAGAGTGTGACTTTGGGTGAGGCAGCTCTCTTGACCTGAGGGAAATTCCTGGAGATGGACTCACTTGACAGCTGTCAACATCCAACATCCCAGCTGGAGGAATGCATCTCTTGGTCTTGAAGCAGAGGGATCTGAGCAAAGCACCCCACCAAGCATCATATTCCATGATGATAGCCCCAGCCGCAGGGTGATCTGTGAAGAAAGGGGATATTTCTCACTCCCTTTAGTTAAGTATGACATCAGACACCTCAGGAGAGTAGCTAGAAAGTTCCAGGTGATGATAAGCTTGATTAACACACAACTCTTTAAAACCTCTCTTACCATAGCAGAGGTTGAGCCAGAGGAAGGTGTAAAGTTAACTTGCTCCAAAGAAGCAAGGCCCTGGAGAAAAATTAAAAGCCATTCCTGGAGGAAGGAGTGGCTTCCAAAAGGAAAGTCTCCCAGGTATAACACTCAACTCCAGGGAGCATGGAAGATAACAGAGCTACTAGGGACCATAGTCGCCATGGTAACATCTTGGATTCCAAATGAATGAGGCTACTGACCTGTCAATTACACAGTAGTTGCATTTTCAGTGGAAACCAGTCTCAGGCACCTGGCAGGGGCTGAGAGGAGAGATCACTCTTGTGTGCGCACACAGTGGGCTCATGAAAGTATTGATGCTCAAGTGTGAATCTTTGCATATATGATTCTTTATAAGGGCATCTGTGCACATACTTGTGGCATAAGTGTAAAAAAAGGTCAGTTATGTGTGTTGGTGCTGGGGGTGGGGTCTGACGGTTGGACCAACTGCCCATGAACCTTCATTTCGAAGCACGATTTTAGGGCCTTTTTGCCCTTCTTCAGGATATCAACAACTGCCCTTGTCCACCCATCATTAGAAAGTTATTTCTTGGAAGAACTTTTCTATCTTCCACAGCCTCTTTAAAATACAAATAATTATCAAGTTACTGAGTGACCAAGAATGGTGAGCTATCCCAAAAGACAAGCTAAGACACAGAGAAGAAAAGCTGGACCTAGCTTAGTGCCTCTCATCTAGTAGGTGCACAGCATATTTGTATGCATTTATGAATGCATAAATATATGAATAAATAAAGAACTATAGAAGGGGAATGGCAACCAGGAGAGAGAATGGTTTGATGGGGAAGTGAAACGGTTTGTGAGAGCAGCTTCAAGTCCACTTCCATTTCCAATTCAATTCCATGTATTGAACCCCTTTCTTGTGCCAGTTATTGGGCTGGGTGTGAATAGGGAAGTAGGGCAGATTGGAGACCTCCTGAAGGTCAACCCATCAAGGATGGGGGCTTCTTTATGAGTTTCCTTGGTGCTGGACCCAGACTGCAGTTTTTTAGCAAGGCTGGAACCCCAGCTCTTTCCTTGGTCTTCCCAGGCTATCTGGGCCTGTCTGCTGACTTGTTCCCTGTCACGATCAGTTTGATTATGTCTGGAGAGTTGCAGCCTCATCCATCTATTAATTCCATATCTTGGAATTAGTTGGCTACCCCCAGAAGGAGACCCCAGGACAAGGACATGAGTGCAGGTTGTGTATTTGGGAAGTGATCCCAGGAAACATCACTCAGGCATTAGGGAAACGAGACAGAGAAGAGAAGGATGCCAATACAGAGTGTATTATGGGTCAGGTTCCACTGTGGGTAACTGGGCTTAAATCTCACTGGGGACTTCTGGGACACAAGGGAAAACACATGTCTCAGAACTGTCCTCACTGAGGGACAAGGAAGCTGGGGTAATTCTCCACCAACTCATGTTTGCTTTTGTCTGAGGGCTGCTCCTGAGAAACCGCACCGCTTGCATGTCCAGCCTGCTTCATTCAGTGAGATAAAGCTGTTTGAGGAGGACAAGTGGCAGGTGCTTGCACTCTGGCTATTGGCATGTACAAGTATAATCAATGCCGATGGGATAAAGGTGAGGCTCCGCCAGCATCTGCTACATCCCTCATAACCCTTCCAACCATGTGACTAGGGCAGCTGGTTCTCCTGGCCACAGCTTAGTAGGCTCCATGTTGATAAACTTCAGACCTCAGACTTAAGCTGGGTCAGGGCCAGAGTCAGGGCTTCTGAAGCGTTTGCTGACTTAAACTGCCTGGACAGGCACAGTCAGCCATGGACCACAGAATAAGGCAAGCCCATTTGGCAGGGAGCAGAGTCCATTCACTTGTCTTGATTTAAGCCCAAGCTGTGGTCTGTCAGACCAAGGCTTTAGTCTTCAAGAGATGGAGTCTGCAGGGATCTCAGCTTCCATTGCCCACTACTGTCTTCCGTCTGCTCCTGATGCTGGGTTTGGAATCCTCCTGGACACTAGCAAGTACTCCTGGCTTCTGATCACTGGAGCTCCAGCCTCTTTTCTCCTGAGGCTTGTTTTTCTACTTGGCCTCCGCCAAGATTGGTAGGCAATTTCACAATTTGCACGTTTTGGTGTGTTGCCCTCTTTTCTGCTCAGTATTTTTGATGTTGTTGCAGGATATATATCCCCAAGGCTTTTGCAGACACCCTGGCAAGATCTGCCTCTCCTCTCTCCAAGGTTAAGCAAGAGGGCTGCCTTCTACCTCTACCCTGTGTGCTCCTGCAGGCCTTGCCACTGACTCCAAGTGAAGAGCTTTGCCTGCAAGTAAACCGTTCAGAAAGGAACCCCCAGCTTTTGTTGATTGTAAAATAAAAATTCCTCCAACATCCTTGCCACCAAGCTCTGGCCAGTATAGTATTAAGGGAAGATAATCATGGACTATGACGGTCCCCAGGGACTTGGAAATTCCTTCATGCACCCCCTTACTCTCCCAACAAGGATCAAACCAGTGAGATCAAGACTGATGGAGACAGGAAATGCAGAATCTTTAGGAAGTACTGGAGAAGGAGAAAAGCATTTATAATTCTTTCATACAACTCTCCTTTTTCCAACCACTGTATCTCCAGTGCCTTTCCAGTGCCCAGTAACAAATGTCTTACATTTTTGTAATGCTGAGTAATTTTCACAGTGCTTTCACAAGCATCATCTTATTCCCCTGCCCAAACACATTGTGAGGTCTATGAGTGAGCATTATAATTCCCATTATACAGATGTGGTTATGCCCTGAGGCTTAGAGAGCCCAAAAGACTTTACCCCAGAGTTGGCACCTGTTTCAATTAAGATTATGTCCAGAGACTCAAAATAGCCATGGCTTAAATAAAATGAAAGTTTGTTTTTTTTTCTAATCAGAGTCTGGGGATAGGCAGCTCTGTTCCACAAAGTCACAGGGACCAAAGACCCATCAATTACTCTGCCAAACCTAGGTTGTGGTCTTCACCTTCACAATTCAAGATAACAGCTAGAGCTTCAGCCATCACATTTGCATTCCAGGCAGTAGAATGGAAGAATGGGTGAAGAATAAAAAGGGGGGAGAAAAGCATGCCCCTTCCCTTTAAGAACACGTACTGAAAGTTGCACTCACCACTTCTGCTTTCACTTCATAACTTCATCATATGGCCACATCTAACTACAAGGAAGTTTGAGAAGTATAGTTTTTGTTTCAGATGGTCATATGCCCAGGTAAAACTGGGGATTCTATGTCTATGAAAAGAGGGAGAACATATATTGGGAGAGAATTAGTTGTTTCTGCTGTAGCGACTTTTCCATCAAGAGGAAGAATCAGTTTTTAAATCTAGTTTTTTCATTCCAAATTCTGCCTTCTTTCCCTTCTATACCCCATGGTATCACTTATGTGTAGTTTGATTCACAAAACCATAGAATTTCCTCATTGGGAAGGACTTTGGGGGCTCCTTCTATTTTCCCATGGTTGGATGCCTAAAATAACTCTAAAATCTTCTGAACTAATGGCCATCACTTCTCTCGAACATCTTGTAATCCAACCCATTAACAAAGATCTTTCTGTGCTTGAGCCCAAACCAACTTTCCTGGTCCCTTTGACTGTTTGTCTGCATTCTGCCCTTTAGTACCTCTCAGAGCAGAAAGCATCTACTGTTTTCTTTCCTCCTCCGTAGAGCACCCTTCAGATGTTTTAAAAAGATCCTCCTGCTCTCCTTGAGTCTTCTGCTCTCTAGGTTAAATGTTTCAAGTTCTACTAACCAGTCCTTGGTGGCTTGGTGTTGAGGTCTTTCATCATTTTTTACAATATTCTGTTGGTGACTACTCTTCTTACAGTATGGCCTCCTCACTAGGTTACACTCTCTAAGAGGAGAGGGATCTGAAGACTACAGGTACAGAGTATTCAACTCTTAATTTCAGCAAGAGGGAATCATGGAACATACAATGGAATATTACTCATCCATAATAAGAGATGAAATACAGCCATTTGCAACAACATGGATGGACCTCGAGATAATCATGGTAAGCGAAATAAGCCAGATAGAAAAAGTTGAAAATCACATGATACCACTTATATGTTGGATATAAACCTAAAAGCAACAAATGAGCAGGACAAACAAACAGAGACTCATGGACATGGACTATAGACTAGTGGTTACCAGAGGACTATAAACTAGTGGTTATTAGTGGGGTGGGAAAGGACGGGATAGGTAGACAGGATAAAGGGGGTAAAGTATAGGGTTTAAGGGGTAAAGGGGATCAAATATATGGTAGCTAAAGGAAACTGGACTTTGGGTAGTAAACACGCAATGGAATATACAGATATCAAATGATAATGTACACCTGAAAATTATATAATTATATTAACCAATGTTGCCCCAATAAATTTAATTAAAAATTTTTTAAAAGAGGGAATCATGGAGGTAAATTCATAGGCTACTAATGGTCTCTGCTCACACTCTAAATTCTCTGTGAAGTACATGGTGGGGAAGGGCCAGAACAGAGGATTCCATTACTTTGATGTTTAGGATGCTTGTTATGGGTTTCTTAGTCTCTGGATTTCTAAGTGTTATGAGCTGCATGTTTGTGCCCTCCACAAATTTATATGTTAAAACCCTAATCCCCAATGTGATGGCATTTGGAGATGAGGCCTTTTGAAGGTAATTAGTCATGAGGGTAGAGGCCTCATGATAGGATTATTACCCTTAAAAGAAACATGAGAGCCCTCTCTCTCGTTCTCCCTATCCCCTACCTGCCTCCTTCTCCCTCTCTTTCTCCCTCTGTTCCCACACCATGTGAGAAAACCAGGAAGAAGGAGCGTTATCACCAAAACCCTCCTATGTTGGTACCCTGATTTCAAATTTCCAAGCTTTAGAACTATGAGAAGTAAATGTCTGTTGTTTAGCCACTCAGTCTGTAGTATTCTATTACAACAGTTTGAACAAAGACAGAGATTTACAGCCAATTTCTCATCAGAAACCATGGAAGGCAAAAGGTAATGATATGGCATATTCACATTGCTGAAAGAAAAAAAAATTTTAACCAAGAATCTATATCCGGTAAAACTGTCCTTATATCAAAAGCATAAGTCCAGAGATGACAACTGAATGTTTGTATCAGTTAGGATAGAATTTGCTGCAGGTAATAGAAAACCCAGCTTACAGTGTCACATGCATGAGAAATTTTGTCTCCTAAAACAAAAAATCCAGGTTGGAATAATAGCTCAACCATGTTGTCAAGGACTCAATCTCCTATTTTCTTTTTCTTCCATCCTTAAAACATGGGGTTTTTATCCTATGGCTACAATATGGCTGCTGCACTTTCAGGGGTTGCAACTGTGTTTCAGGCAGGAAGAAAGGAATGCAAAAGACAAAGGATGTTTTAAAAGAGAAATATCCTGTTTTTCCTATAAACTTCAACTTGTGAGTTTTGTTGATACTTCATTGGCCAGAATTGGAACACATGTCCTCCATCCAGCTTCAAGGGCATCTGGGAAGAGTTACATTTTAGTTTTCCAGCTTCTGTGGTAGAAAATACTGGAAAAGAGAGTTGTGAATGATTTGGACGTGGTCATTCCAGTATGTGACATAATGTTCTTCTGCATGATAAAGGAATTGTACTCAATGGCCTTTCAACTCCTTTCCAGCTGGGGTTGTGTAGGAATGGACTATTGAGAGGCCGCATGAACTAATGGAAAAAACACTTCAGTGGCTTTGTCACCTTAAAGTCTGGAGTTTGAATACTGGCTCTGCTATAACAAATTGTGTGACCTTGGATAAGCCACTTAATACCACTGAGCTCCACTTACTTTATGTGCAAACTGAGGATAATATTCACTCCTCAAGAGTCTTCTGAGGGTCAGAGTCATATGTTAAGTTCCTAGCACAGAGATGGGCATATAGTCAATACTCATCAAAATGGCAGCTGAGTCCCAGTGTTGGCTACTATGTCTCAGCACTCTCTGGGAAGCCAAAGTTCTGCTCAAGCTTTACCCAGGGCCAGGAGCTGCATCCCCTCTTCCTCTCCTCCAAATACAGTCACTAATGCTGACCACTAGTGATCTAGATCATACTGGAGCCCTTAAGGTAGCCAACTAATTGGTCCTGGTGGTGATAACTTGGACCTCCTAAGGCAGGCAGATCAGCATGGATGGAGGCCACATCAGTGGATATTAAACATTCACTGAAAGTAGAGTAGAAATGCTGGGAATGCTTTAATCAGAGCTGATACCGTGCAGATGAGGTACACTCCAAGACTGAGTGGCTGTCACTAAGGTGGCACCAGAGGTGGCACTTTGAGCTTGCTCTGAGCCAAGAAGTACCTCCCAGTGTAAGGCCGGGATATCCTCTCTGGGGAGGGAGCCCCATGAGCAGAGCTTTAAAGTTTCTTAAAATAGAGCTGAAAGGGCTCCTGCTGCCAGCGAAGAGGTGCTGAGGGCTTTTCCTTCTGCTAAATGTTGTAGCTCTCCTATCATGATTCTGGCTCCCCTTGTCAGTAGTACTTAGCATTACTGGCTGATCTGAAGGAAGCTTAGGGCCTTTGATGACACCAGCTGACGATGACTCAGAGTTAAATGAGACTTGGAAGCACTAACCGAGCAGCTTGGACAGGGTAAGCTGGGACTATTGTCTGCCTTCTGAGAACCTATAACTTGGGCCCTGTTGTAGGCTGAATTGTGTCCCTCCTTTAATTCATACATTGAAGCCCTAACCTCCATTACTTCAGAATATAACTATATTTGAAAACAGGACTTTAAAGAGGTGACTAAACAGTTCCAGGTCAAGGTGGCAAACTAGGTAAACTCTGTGCTGGCCTCCTCTCATGATCACATCAAAATTACAACTAAACTACAGAACAACCATCATTGAGGATCACCTGAAGTCTAGCTGAACAGAAGACCTATTACTAAGAATACACAGAAGAAGTCACATCAAGACTGGTAGGACAGGCAGAAACCTGAAACGAGGTGGTCCCACACTCATGTGTAGTGGTTGAGAATCAGGGGGGTTATCTTGTCCCCCTGGAGGAGTGAAGGGTCTCAGCCTCACATTGGGCTCCCCAGTCTGGAGCATCACTACTAGGAGAGCACTGGATGTGAAAATCAGTGGAGTTTGTGGCTGAGTGAGATGGAAGGCTGTGGGAGTTCCAAGTATTCCTCTTAAAGGGCCCATGTATGCACTGGCTTGCTGACAGATTCATTGGCTCTGAGCTCCAGTGTTGGGGCAGCAGCTCAAAAGGCACCAGGAACATAAAAAGAAGAACTGAATTGTCTAGCTTCAGGTCAAGGGCCGGAGGGTCAGCTTTCTCCCAGTCAGAAGCACTGGCACAGGTTATTGTTCCTTTGTTGAGCCCTTCCTGTCCCAGCATGCAGACTTAGGCAGCCACCATATCTGAGTCTCTATGAACCTGACTAACACCATTTGCTTTACCCAGGTGATTCCCTGAGACTCTGCCCCACCCAAATTGCAGGCCCATCCAAGCCTTTTCCAGTAGATTTTCCATACAAATACCCTGTCCTGGTTCATGCTGCAGACTTTCCAAAAAATCTTGCAAAGATTCCCAAACCCTAAACAAGTAGCATCTGGCCTCAGAGTTCCCTTTACTTCTTGCTAAGCAGCTCCAAGTCTGGTAATGATGACAGCCAACCCTGGTTCACAGTTTAGCCTCTCCCAGGCACCTCTAAGCTAGGCATGAATGGAAGACATGCAGATCACTTTGTGGCCCCAGAGGCCCACATGACCAGTGGCCACTTTGGACTGAGTAGGTCTTGAGGCTGGCACACCTGAAGGCTGTTTTTGACAGAGCTGGAATACTACCTGGACACTTTCACAAATGACACACCCAAATGGCAGAATGGACAGGCACCAGAGCCCTGCTAAAGTGAATCTTGCTCCATAGGATCAGCCCCTACACAATAGCTTCTCTATTGTAGTCACGATATGGCCAGTCCTCACAACCAATCAGCTTCCCTTCTATTGATTTGCAAACAGCAACCAAGACTCAACTACAACAGGAGGGCACACACAACCTACACAAGGGACATACTTGGAACACCTGGCTCAGGTGACCAGGGAGACTGCACTACTGGGCCACATAAGACACCTACTACATAAGGCCACTCTACTAAGACCGGGAGACATAGCAGCTCTACCTAATACACAGAAACAAACACAGGGAGGCAGTCAAAATGGAGACACAAAAAACATGTCCCAAATAAAAGAACAAAACAAAGCTCCAGAAAAAGAACTAAACAAAATGGAGACAAGCAATTTACCAGATGCAGAGTTCAAAACATTGGTTATCAGGATGTTCAGTGATCTCAGTGAGAACTTCAACAAAGAGGTAGGAAACATAGAAATGGAGATAGAAAACATTTTTAAAAAGTAGGAAATGAAGACTACAGTAATTGCAATAAAGAACACATTAGAGAGAATCAATAGTAGATTTGATGACGTAGAGAATCAAATCAGCAATTTGGAAAGTAAGGTATCAGAAAACACCCAATCAGAACGGCAACAAGAAACAAGAATCCAAAACAATGATAATATTTTAAGAGGTTTCTGAGATACCATCAATTGTACCAATATTCGCATCATGGGGATACCAGAAGAAGAGAGAGAGGGCAAGGAATTGAAAACTTATTTGAAGAACTAATGGTGGAAAATTTTCTTAACTTGGCGAAGAAAATAGACATACAAGTCCAGGAAGTGCAGAGTCCCAAACAAGATGAACCCAAAGAGGCCCATACCAAAACACATCACAATTAAAATGCCAAAGTTTAAAGATAAAGAGAGAATCTTAAAAGCAGCAAGAGTTACCCACAGGGAGCTCCCATAAGACTGACAACTGATTTCTCAACAGAAATTTTACAGGACAGAAGAGATTAGCAGGAAATATTTAAAGTGATGAAAAAGAAGGATCTACAACCGTGATTACTCTACTCAGCAAAGCTATCATTTAGAATCAAAGAATAGATAAAGAGCTTCCCTGACGAAAGAATGCTAAAGGATTTCATCATCACCAAGCCAGTATTACAGGAAATGTTAGAGGAGAGGAACTTCTTTAAGAAGAAGAGAAAATAAATAAAAAGTATGAATAATAAAATGGCAATAGCTACATATCTATCAACAATTACTTTAAATGTAAATGCATTAAATACTCCAATCAAAGGGTAGGGTGGCTGAATGAATAAGAAAACAAGACCCTTATATATGCTGCCTATAAGAGACTCACTTCAGATCAAAAGACACACACAAGCTTAAAGTAAAGGGATTGAAAAAGATGTTTCACAAAAATGGAAACAAACAAAAACTACCAGACAAAATAGACTTTAAAACAAAGACTATGACAAGAGACAAAGACCCAATAATCCCACTTCTAGGTATTTATACAAAGAAACCCAAAGCACGACTTTGAGGGGACATGTAAACCATATGTTCATTGCAGCATCATTTACAATAGCCAAAATATGGAAGCAACTTGGGTGTCCATCAGTGGATGAATGGAAAAGAACAGGTGGTACATAGATACAGTGGAAATTACTCAGCCATGAAAAAGAATGAAATCTTGTCACCTGCAACAACATGGATGGACCTAGAGGGTATTGTGCTGATTGGAGTAAGTCTTACAGAGAAAGACAAATGCCATATGATTTCACTTGTATGTGGAATCTAGAGGACAAGATAAACAGACAACAGAAACAAACTCAGAGATACAGAGAGCATTTTAATGGTTACTGGATTGGATGGTAAGGAGTTGAGTGAAGGGGGAAGGGGCTTAAAAGGTATAAATTGGTAGTTACAAAACAGTCATGGGGATGTAGAGTATAGCATGGCAAATGTAGTCAGCAGCATTGTGATAACTATGTATAATGTCAGATGGTTACTGGATTTATCAGGATGATCACTTTGTAAGTTATATAAATGTCTAATCGCTGTGTTTTACATCTGAAACAAACATGCTGTATGTCAAGTATAATTATAAAAAAATAAAAAATTAAAAATAAATTTAAAAAGAAGTGATTAAGTTAAAATGAAGTCATATGGAGGGGCCCTAATCCATTCTGACTGGTGTTCTTATAAGAAGAGATTATGTCAGAGGCACTCACAGAGCGAAGACCACATGAAGACACAGAAAAAAAGCGACCATCTACAAGCCAAGGAGAGAGGCTTTAGAAGAAACCAACCCTGCCAACACCTTGGTCTTGAACTTCTAACTTATAAAGCTGAAACAATAAATTTCTGTTGTTAAAGCCACCCAGTTGTTATGGGAGCCTGAGCTGACTAATACAGGTACCTACAACTTCATTCTAAGCTTTCATCCTGAAAAAAGAAAAAGGAGAAGGAGAGGGATGCTAGTTTGAATTAACTTATGTTTACCATCCATCTTCTCATGTATATAAGCTGCCACATTTATGGTCTCTATTATTATCAAGAAATGTTAATAACAATAGCCAACAGGAGCTGATTGTGATTAACAGTGGGGTCTTAAGATTAAACATTTTGGGAGACTCTTCTTAAGAAAAAGAACACAAAATTGCAAATATAAAACCTAGTATGAGAGTGAATGTTTAAATGAAAAAAGAAATAACAAATTATAATAGTTATAGGCTCACGAAGACCTTGAACTTCACAAAATCCAGAAAAAATACATAATGCTTTTATTAACTGTCTGAAACATTTTTCTTAATTTTTTATTGTTTTTAATTTATTGTTTTATTCTGAGTGACATTGGTTTACAAAATCCAGTAAGTTTCAGGTGTACAATTTAGCAGTAAGGCATATATCTATTGCATTGTGTGATCATCACCCATAGTTAGATTTCTTTCTGTCGCCACATATTTGACCTCTTTTACCCCATTTACCTTCCCTCTTCTCCTCCCTCTCTACTCTCTGGTAACTACTCATCTATTGTCCGTGTCCATGAGTCTCTTGAAACACTTTTAAGATTCATTTCTTCTACTTTTTTGGGCTGCATGGTTTTGGTTGCCTTTTCACATGGTACCAGTTTTTTAATGTCACTTTTCATAAGGACAATAGAAATGTAATTCCATATTTCCTATAGTGTGCTTGATCTCCTTTTTATAAAATTATTGGTAGTCTTGTAAAATTTCTTTCAGGCTCACACTGCATTGTGATGTAATCACAGAGCGACGTTTTTGAAGCATGTGTAGATCTTCCTTCGGTTTGTTTTTGGCTGCTACCAAGATACTTCACTTTTTCTGTCCCATTTGAATTTTGGAATAATCAATAATTCTAAAGCATAAACAAAATTAATGCAAAATTAAGGTGTACATATTGAGCTGCAAAACTACATAATAAAATTAAACTACTCCTATTCTATATACATTGAGATGTTGATGAACATGTGAGTTTTGTCACTGGAGCACTAATTTCTTCAGGCTGTTTTACTGCATCAGTAACAATTTCGTTTGCTGTTTTTTTTCTGGATCCACCAGACTTCATCAGGACAGGACGTGTCAGATACTCTAAAATGCAATCTGAAATACTGGGATGCATAAAACTTACTGCTCTCCAAATAGATGTACTTGTTGTTTGTAGGATTGCTACAGTTTTGTGCCCTACAAACACATGAATTCTGATAAATTTTATGTTGTGCAATTCCCATCAGAAAAGAAATAAAACTATATGGTGCGTTATTAATTGCATACACTGCATTATTGAGTATATTCCTGACATAAGCAAATTTCCATTTTGACTAGACATCAGTGAGAACAGGATTCATCATTTACAATTTTCCACATCTGATGATTTGAAGGTTTTCCACAGACTAGCTTTTGGCACTATACATTTAAGCTTTGTTTCTCTCCACTGCTTACATACTTTTGGAGGCTGGAAGCCATAGGTCACTGTGGCAGACCGTATTTCCCAAAATAGTCAAAACAAGATCTCCCACCCTATCTGCTCTTCTAGTAATGGAACATTGACATTTCTTTCATTGAGGCATGGGGTCTGTCTTCCTTTCCCTCGATTCTGAGTGAGCCTGTGATTACAGCAGAAATGACACTATGTCACTTCCAAGGCTAGATCATATAAAGTGATACAGTTTTTGTCTGGCTTTCTTGGGACAGTGTTCCTTGCAGCCCAGCCATGATGCTGTAAAGAAGCCTAGAGGAGGAGAAAAAAATGGTGTAGATGATAGAGACTCTGTTCATCCCTCTGGTGACCAAATCAAAGTTGTGACAGGAACAAGGAGCAAACAGAGAGGAAAATCGCCTGGGATCTGGACAAATAAGTCATACAACTATGGAAAAAGCTAAGAAATAATCCTTCAATGGGAGAAGGTAGGACGGGGTGAGGACGCAAGGCTGCCTGGTCCCAAGCGGCTGAGTGGGACAGAGGCTGCAGCAGCTGCAGACGCCTCTTTTAAGGGCTGTGTCTGTGAGTGGATTTTTGCGGTGTTGGATTTGTTTGCTCTGAACACCAGCACAGGTTTGGCTGCCTGGAGGGCACCAGGGGCTTACAGTGGGACACTGAGTTTTCAGAGTAAGGGCCAAAAGCTAAAGTCTCTCCCAAATAGAAGTGCCAGTGGCATCCATTGTTCCTCTGTTGAGCCCTCCTCGCTCCCAGTTTGCGGACTCACCACCACCATAGCTGAGACATCATAAAACTGGATAACAAAGGTTACTCCACCCAGAGGATTCCCTGAAACTCTGTCTCCCCCAACTCACAGCCTCACCCATGCCACATCCAGGTGTGTCCTCTCTTAGTCAGGTTCCCTTTGCTAAGTGGCGCCTAGACTCACACTGGAGGCAGTTGGCCTTGGTTTCTGGCATGGTTTCTTGAGGCACCTATGAGCACAGTATCTGTGGATTGCTTGCTGAATCTTAACAGGTGGCCCTGAAGGGGCGCAGGCTGGAGCTAAACCCCTCTTGTGACCATGCCACTGGACACCTACTACACAAAAGCATGCTAATAAGACCGGGAAACTTAGCAGCTTTGCTTAGTATATAGAAACAGACACAGAAAGGCAGCCAAAATGGGAAGACAAAGAAGTGGAAACCATATGAGAGAACAGAAGAGATCCAGGAATAATGGAGTCAAGCAACCTAACAGATGCAGAGTTCAAAACACTGGTTATAAAGATGCTCAGTGAACTTAGGGGAAGAGTAGATGAACTCAGTGAGAACTTTAACAAAAAGATTAAAAAAACCCATAAAAATGGAAATGGAAATTATAAAAGAGAACTAGTCAGAAATGAAGAACACATTATCTGAGATGAAAAGTATGTTAAGTGGAATAAACAGAGTAAATAAAGAAGAGGATCAAATGACCAGTATAGAGGATGGAGAAGCCAAGGACACTCAATCAGAATGGCAAGAAAAAAGAAGCCAAAACTATAATAATAATTTAAGGATCCTACTGAACACTATTAAATGTAAAAATATTTATGTCATAGTGGTTCCTTAAGGAAACCAAGAAGTTGAAGAGCTATTTGAAGAAATTATGATGGAAAACTTCCCTCACCTGGTGAAGGAAATAGACATACAACCCCAGGAAGCTCAGTGAGTCTCAAGAAAGAGGAACCCAAAGAGTCCCACACCAAGACACATCCTAAGATTCCAAAGGTTAAATACAAAGAAAGAATCTTAAAAGCAGCAACAGCAAAGCAGTTAGTAACCTACAAGGGAGTGCCTATAAGACTGGCAGCTGATTTCTCAAAAGAAACCATGCAGGACAAAAGGGCTTGGCACAAAACATTAGACATGATGAAAATCCAGGATCTACAACCAAGAACTTTATCCAGCAAAGTTATCGTTTAGTGTTGAAATGACAGATAAAGAGTTCACAGACAAAAATAAGCTAAGGAAATTTATCAATAGCAAGCCAGTATTACAGAAAATGTTGGAGGGACTTTTTTTTTAAGAAAACGTATCAAAAACATGAATAAAAATGGTAACAACTTTATTCCTATTAATAAGTACCTCAAAATGAAAAGAATTAAGTACTCCAACCAAAAGATAGAGTGGCTGAATGGATAAGAAAACAAGACCTCTACATATGCTGCCTACAAGAGACTCACTTCAGGTTAAAAGACTAAAAGGAAGGGGATGGAGAAAGATATTGCCTTGATGGACCTAGAAGGTATTATGCTGAATGAAATGGAAAGAATAGAGAAAGACAAATATGGCATGATTTTTCATACATGAGGAATTTAAAGAACAAATAAACAATAACAACAAAAGCAGTAATAAACTCATAGTTATAGAGAATATTTTGAGGGCTACTATATGGGAAGGGCATTGGGGGGTGAGCAAAAAGGCAAAAGGATTGAGAGATACAAATGGGTAGTTGCAGAATAGACATGGAGATGTAGAGTGTAGCATGGGGAAGATGGTTAATAATGTAATAAATATGTAAGGGGGAAAAGGGGTATTAGATTTAGTAGAGTGATCGCTTTGCAAGTTATATGGATCTCTGATTACTAGGTTGTACAACTGAAACTGGTATATTATTGTATGCCAAATATAATTGAAAAAAACCTCATTGAACTGTACAATGTAAATATGAGCAACTAATTGTCTTTTTTTAAAAAAAAAAAAAAAAGAAGCCTCGATCACAGCTAGCTAAGGCATTAGCAGACAGCCAGCATCAATCACCCGACATGTGTGTGGGGAGCCTCCAGATTATTCCAGGCCCCAACCTTTGAGCCACCCTAGCTGACATAATGTGAAGCAATGACAAGTTGTCCCCACTGAACCCTTCCCATTGCAGATTTGTGGGCAAAATAAATTATTGCTGTTGTCTTAAGCCACTGAGTTCAGGGGTGACTTGTTATGTCACAATAGATACTCAGGACACATGATTATATTTTGAAATGACCTCTGACAAGTCTCATTATTGGGCAAGTCAGCCCAGAGGGGAACAAGAATGTTCCCAAAGGCCATGATGTGTGATAGTAGCATCAACTTTGCATGGAAGTGGATACAAATCATATATACATATATTTTAAACAAAAATTAATGATATCTGCATTTTCACTTCTCCTTAGCCAGATCCCAAATGTACCATTGGCTACTCTTGCACTACCCAGCCCAATGGGATATATCATGGAGGGGGAATCAAACTGGAAACAGACAGTGGACTGTATAAAACATATAATCATCCAACTACCCCTGACCCTTGGAGGGGCCCTGGAGCTTAAGTTTTATTAGGTTCAGAGTAAATCTACTTCTATAGCCAGTATTTATTAAACATTTATAAATGCTAGGTCCTGGGCTAAACTTTTTATATGAATGGTCATATTTGAGCTTCATTTATGACCCTATAGGTGAGTACTATTCTTATACCTATTTTAAAGATGAGAAAACAGAAGCTCAATATAATTTAAATACATTCAGCACGTAGTAATTGAGTTTTTACAGCTAATAACTATTTGTCTATCATTTTACATGTATAAAGGATCTGAAAATCTATCATGGGTGATATACTTAAAATAAGCCTCCAGACACAATTCTTGTGTCCATTTTATAGAGATTTACACTGAAGTCAGACACTGAACTGTGATTGTGGTGAATACCAAGAAGTATAAGATTCATTCTTTACCCTCAAGAGTTTAAGTTCCTCAAAAAGACTAAGAAATGTTTTTAATATGGAGAAAGTAATGAAAGATGCTAAGGGTGTTAGCCTTATGTGAGGGAGGAGTTCTGAAACACTGTGAGTAATGGGAAACAGGCCTTGAGGTGGGGCCTAGAGTATTGTCTCACTTACATGAAATTTGAGTATTACCCTAGTGCTTCACCAACCAAGGATAAATTTCCCTTTCTCATGGACTAATATGCCCTCTTTGGGTAAAGTCAGGGATAATTAACAAACATTAACTGAAGGGCTTTGGGCATAAGACCCTGAGCTAGATTCTGGTCTTGCTTTTGAAGAGTTTTGAGCTCTGCTGAGAAGGAAAGCCAAATAATGATAATAATATTGGCAATCGCTCCTGTTCTTTGGGAATCAGTTACCCTGCTAGGCACTTTCCCCTCCATTATATTGTTCAAGGTCAGAACAGTCTTGGGTAAATGAGCATTATTATTCTCCTTTTTGAGAAGAGAAAGAATTGAGAGGCTGTAATTTGCCCAAGTTCACAGCTATTAAGTAGGAGGATGGGGATTTGAAGCAAAGACTTGCTGTCTCTATGCCCACTTGCTTTCTGCTCTGGTTAATGCTATAAAGTTCTCAACTAGAAAGGGTCCAAAGAGGTGTCCTAAGAAGCCAGAGTGAAAAGGGGAAGACGACAGCTGGCTGGAGGTCAGATAGTTCCATAGAAAAGGTAGAGCCTTAAACATAGGAGGTAGGGTCCATTTATCTTGGCAAAGAGATGCAGAGAGGACAGTGGAGTTGGCGGGCAGCATGAACAAAAGAAGAGATTGGCAGGATGTTGGGAGTAGTGCATCAGAAGGGGCTGTAGCAGAGGGTGTATAGATATGATAGGAGATGATTTATTCCTATGTATTTGATAGCTTTTTTAATACTATTGCAGAATGATATATTCTTTTCATTTTCCATTTTTTTGTTGCTAATGCATAGAAATGCAATTGATTTTTGTATATTCACCTTATAATCCGTGATCTTGCTCAGCTCGTTTATCAGTTCTAATAGTTTGTTTGTAGATTTCCTTAAATTTTCTACAAACCCAATTATTTATCAGCTGAGGACAAAAATCACTTCTTCCTTTTCAAATTTTTTTTTTTGCTTTTTCTTGCCTTATTGTACCGGCCAGGGCCTCCAGTAAAATAGTGAATAGAAGTGATAAGAGTGGATATCTTTGCCTTATTCCTGATTTTAGAAGGAAAGTGATCAGTCTTTCATAATTACGAAGTTAGCTGTAGGGTTTTTGTACATGCCCTTTATCAAATTGAGAAAGTTTTCTTTTATCTCTAGTTTTCAGAGAGGCTCTATTCTGAACTGATCAGGATTTCTTAAAATGTATAGCCTGGTCTCAGTCATGCCATGGGAAATTAAAGAGGGTCATGACCTTTCATTCATTTATGAAATATTTATTGACCTCGATCAATGTTCTCAATTGGGAGGAGGGGGAGGCAGACAACTGTAGTCATAAGCAGAATGTAGCCATTCCAGTTAAATGCAGTCTTGGGAGGGGGGCATGGTGACTGGACAGAAAAGGTAGAGCAGAAGAACTAGAGACTGGTTCTAGGGCACAAATGAGGTGGCACCATGAAAAAGTCTAGAAATATTTGGAGGGTATGGAAAATGGGGGTGTTCATTTTCAGCATTATTTCTTTTTACAGATGAGCTAACCAATGTACAGTGGGACTAAATAATTTGTCCCAGGTCACACAATACTAAGTAAGTATTGGATCTGAGATTTGAACCTAAGCCATCTGGCTCCAGAGCCCATACTCATAAGCACTACATTATCCCATCTAAACCATAGAAACCTCTGCTACAGCTTTTTGAAAGAGGTCTATAATGGTTCAGAGAAGAGATTGAAAAGTGATAGATAACATAAATCCTATGAGAACCACTAAAAGGAATTATACTTTATAACAGAGAAAAATTGGAGGTAGGGGAGTTGGGAGGGTAGTTAACCATTTCAAAATGGATGTAAAGAGAAGAATATTGATTGGTTTTCCTCATCTTGACAAGGGACGCGGATGTGTTAAAAAACAAAACAAACAAACAAAAACATTGTTCAACCGCATCAAGAGAGTCTGGAATGAAGATGGGAGATGAGCCAGACAGTGCTGGGGAAGGAAAGCCATTTGGGTGGGATGATTTAATTCTCCATCTCTGAGAAGTACAGGCCGAGCTCTAGGACCTCTTAGGGTTTTGTTGAGTCCAAGGATTTCATGAGCTTTTGTGCCCACTTGTTTGTGACTTGTTGCTTTTCTATCCATTTCTCACGGACACTTTTAGTACCACACCTATCCATCCATGATCATCTGTATTCTCTGAGTACAGCGTTGTTCAATAGAACTTTCAGTGATAATAGAAATGTGCTGTCCAATACAATAGCCACTAGCCAGATGTGGCTATTGAGCATGTGAAATGTCACCAGTGTGACTGAGAAGTGGAGTTCTACATTTTATTTCATTTTAATTAATTTAGATTTAAAGAGCCACATGTGATTACCTATTGAACAGCATAGAGCTTCTAAAGGTTGTTTACTGTGAGCACCTGCAACTCTTTGCCTGAGGGCTTTTATTCTGGTTAAAGTAGCACTGCCTCCCACCCTGGAGGTCAGATGAGTCAAAAGGCCTCCTCCCCAACAGCCTCTCTTCCAACTGACAAACCAATGAGGCTCCTCACACCTCCGTTGGGATAACTGAGATGGCTTCACTTGGTCCCAAAGTTCCTCAGTGGGCCAAAGCTCCAGTTGCTCACATTGATATTAATGACCCCGTATTGGTGGCAGTCCCTTCCCTGTTTTACTTCCCTCCTGAATAAACTACTTGTACTTGGGTCTGTCTCAGGATTCACCTCTGGGAGAACCCAAACTAAGACATGCCTGCACTCGGCTAAACTCAAATCAAAGAAACAAATATCCAAGGCATTTGCACTCCTGCTTCTATACAGAGGGGAAAATGATCTGACCAGTCCTTCCTTTGACTATATTCTTCTCTGAATAGAACTGATATGCAATTCTTCCCTGATAGTGACCAATGGCTCACTGACTTTACTCTACTGGGTGCAACTCCATTTTCTCTGAGGACTGTAGGCTGAAGGAAATGCAGAACTAGCCTAGACGCAGCAGAGCTCCTCTGCCTATCTCCACCAGGAGTGCTCAGATTCTGAAAGTGCAGGTGGGGCCTTGGTTTCCAAGTTAGGTGTTTATCTTCAAGGTCAAAGTCAAATTTGCTGAGGGAGCAAGGTCTCTAAAGAGAGAAGGTAGGAGCAAATCTGTGCAGAGTCAGTCTGTGGTGAAGGGTGATCAACCTAGGTTTCCATTTTATTTTTAAACCTTTTCCTTCAGTATGGCCCTATCAAGGGATGACTCAGCTGCAAGGTGAACATGTTTGAAAACTTTCAACTTGAAGAGACTCTTTTCTTTCGTCCCAGCATCTTCTTATCTGCCTAATGCCATTGCTTCCCCTTACTGATGCCTCTCATTTAATAGCAGGCAGTGGACTCTCCATTACCCACCCTGACAGCAAATAGCCATGCCTATTCCCACCTGTCACAGAAACCTGAGATCAGAGATTTTGAAAATCAGGCTGGTCCCTTTCTTACATTACATACAGACAGATAAGCACCCTGAGTGGTAGTATTTCTTGGACTTAAATGTTTATTTTGCTTTATTGCAACTCTTGTGAAGAGACTTTCTTATAAAACTGTTATGACCGACTATTCTTCCTCACTTCCTTGTAGATTATTTCTGCCAGACAATTCATCCAATGGGCAGGAATGAATACAAACTTTTTTCCCCAAAGGGTAGTGCAGCCTGTCCACTGGGACTGAATGACCATGGACAGGCTTTCTCTGCCACTTTATCCAAGACATGTGAGATTCCTGGGCCCAGTGGTTTCCTAAAAGTGGAGTCAAGAGAGGGCCCCTTTGTCCAGCAGAAGGGCCCGGCCTCCTGGCTGAAGAGCTGACCAACTACAGAACCATGGCCATGGCTGAACAGGGAACATTTGGAGCTGGTGTAATTGCTTATGTAGTTTTAATTGCTCATTCTTCAGGCTAACAGGCCCAGAATACTGATCGTTTGCAACGTGCTCAGTAATTAAAAGACCAAGGGTGAGGTAGGGATACGAGAAGTGGTAGGATGAAATGAGGTGAAGAAAACCAAAATGCACAGAACAGGATGCTAGTGGGGGCAGCGGCTGGTCTCCTTTCTGACTCTGAACTAAGGCTGTGTTCCACACCAGTGTTTCACAGTAGTTGTTTTTTTGAACATGAGAGCAACCTTGTTCCAAGCTCCCCAGAAGGAAACTCAGCCCCTAGACAACCCTTTTCAGTTTGCAAAGCACTTCCACCCACATCGTTTCATTGACTTCTAGATGACCTGTGAGATTGACATGATTTGGAACTATGGTTTTCAGGAAAAACATGCTTCGTAAAATGCTTTGCTTTGCACAGGGCCACATGGTCCCAGCAAGTTGTGGAGTTGAAACCCAAACCCACATCTTGTCCTTCCAAATCTCTGGATCTTTCTTCCTTAAGGATAGCAAAACATGGGCTTTTCTCGTGACCCCATCAACATTGCCTCAGTAGCTGGGTTCTGGAATGCATATCTAATTGTCTGGGGGAATTTATAATAAAATATCGATTCTAGGATCCACCTTCAACAAGTGGGGCAGTGTTTTCAGGAGTGGTGGTGGGAGCCTGTGTTTAGGAAATTCCCCTGGCAGCTCTGATGGTTGCCCAGGCTTAGAGCCCTGTTCTTAAGGACACACCATTGACCTCAGTTCCTGTTCAAAGAAGGGCCTCATGGCAGGTGTCTTGGTTTAGGCTTCCCCAGAAGCAGATTCCAAGTCAAGAATTTGAGTGCAAAATAGTTTATTTGGGAAATATAGGAAATGATGGAAGAGTTGGGGAAAATGAGACAGATGAGGGAAGGCAGAAAATTGAGGGTCTGTTATCAAACAAGTTAACTCTGGGGGCAACAAAGGCTTAATCCCATTGGATAACTCTAAGAGACAATGCAAAACATGACTCAGTTATCTCACCTGAAGGGTGAGAACACTGTGCATTTATACTCCAACTGTCTAAGGGTGAGACTGTAAATTCTCTGTCTCTGTTGCTTTCAGTTGATCCTGCAGGCAAGAGCAGACTTCAGCCCCAAGAGAATGTCCTCAGGCTAAAGAGATGAAGATTCTGGCATTTGCAGATTTCACTGGTGTGCATTACAGTGGAAGGCCCTTGGAGGTACAGGGAGGGTGGGGACAGTGTTCCTACAGCAGACATCTACTATATTGTCATAGAGGAGGCTCCTGAGCACCCCTGTTCCCAACCAACTATGATATTCCTCTGGTTCATTGGCAGCTCAGATGCTTCTTAAGCAATTTTAAAGTTGAAATAGTATTAGTCTTCCCCTAAAAGTTATTTATGGATTTATTTTTCTTCTCAGTTTCTTCTTATCTTCCCACGAATGGGAAAGATTGCCTGGCCCTGAAAGCCAAAGGAGACATAGCAACCATGAATAGAAAGAAGACAGTGAGGGAGGAGCTAAGGAGAACTTGAAATCTGTGATGTGTCCCATCTATTCAAATCACAATTCAAGAATCTTGTCCTTGTTTCCAGTGGGAGACATAGATAGATTATGTTGACATGCATGCCCCTGTCTGACTCCTGGTTTGATGACTATAATTCTACAATGTTCTTTTCCTCTCAAGAAAGCACATTGGAATGCAAGTGAGTGAAAGTGATGTTGTTATAGGAATAACCTTGAATGTACTCTAATTTATTTAAGCAAATAATTTGAGATTTATGTATTTCATTGTTAATAACAAATTTTGTGCGAGGCAGCTCACAGCTGATGGGGACATATTCTTGAGAACTACTATTCTATACCATCAAAAAGAAATGTGTTTACTTTCTTTTTGCATCAAGGGCAAAAAACTTCTTGGAAATGGTTTATTTGCATGCATGGCCAACTTTCTATCGGCTGATCAATAAATCAATCAACAAATATTGATTGAGTGTCTACATCGTGCAAGGCATCATGGGGATTTATTGTAAATATAAACATGGTCTCTGCCTCAAAGATATTCAGTCTAATTTGGAGTAAGATCTGTAGACATGAAAAGGTAACTTATAATACAAAGCAGCATATAAATGCTGAATTAGTGGTGTATGCTCATTGATTGGGTTTGGAAAAAATCAAGGAAGACTTCTTAGAGGAAGGGTGATTTGAGCTGGGCCTTGAAGAATAGATAGGAGTTGCACAAAAAGAGAACAATAGAAGGCATTGCAGGCAAAAGCAGCAATGCCAAGGAGAAAACGTCAAAGGCTATTCAGAGACTGTGAGGGCTCTGCCTGGCTGCCGTGGGGTTTATAGATGGGACAGGCACTGCCCTAACTTACAGGACAGCTTGGAGCACTATTGAGTCTCCCTCATTCACAAAACCACTCAATCCTCAATGTTGGAACTTGGTCATTGCTATGAACTGAATTGTGTCTCTCCAAAATTTCTATGTTGAAACTCCAACCCTCAATTTGAAGATGGGGCCCATAAAGAGGTAATTAAGGTTAAAAGAGATCATAAGGGTGGGACTTTAATCTGGTAGGATTGGTAGCCTTATAAGATTTCTCTCCCTTCCTCTTTTACTCCCTTTATGCACACACTGAGAAAAGGCCACATGAGGATATAGCAAGAAGGCAGGCACCTGAAGGCCAAGGAGATAATCTTTATCAGACACCAACCCTGCTGGCATCTTGATCTTGGACTTACAGTCTCCAGAACTGTGAGAAATAAATTTCTGTAGTTTAAGCCACCCAGCTTGCAGCAGCCTGAGCTGACTAAGACAGTCACTTTTGCACCTAATAAAAGACAGGTACCCCCTGGCATGTTTATTCACATTCAGCAAAGCAGACAGTTTTCAGCCAGGGTCTGTGGAACTGGCAAGGGTCCCAGGGCCTCTCTGACCCAGCCTACTCAGCTCTGCCACAGTGGCCTGGTTTCCACTGCCCTCTTTGGAATCTATAAGCCTTAATCAACTGCAATTCTCTTCACATCAGGGATATGCAGGAAGTTCAGGCTGGGTTGACCTTCACCCTCACCCCACATCCCTTCCCAGCCCATGTTGGAGGAGGGCTGCCAGATCTAGCAAATAAAAATACAGGATGGCTAGTTAAATTCGAATTTCAGATAAACAACAAATAGTTTTGTTAGAATAAGTATATCCCATACAATATTTGAAATACATTTATACTAAAAAATTGTTCACTGTTTATCTGAAACTGAAATATAACTGGGTATCCTGTATTTTATCTGGCAATCCTCTATGGGAGGGCTTATGACGATGTGTGGCCAAGCAGAAGACTCCTGTTCTGTGTCACAATGCTTTGTTCAGGGCTGAGCATATGACCCGAAGGTCAAAGCCCTCCCCTGCCAACACATATTCAGACTTTTAGTGCCTTTAGGACTGAAACTTCCCAAGCCATTGAGACGAAGGAAGTCCTGTAGCAATAGGAGGTCTGTCTGAGAACCAAGTTCATACAGAAGGAAGTAGAGCTGAGGGAGAAAAAAAGATCCCTCAAAAACAGTGCTTGACTCAGCTTCACCCCTTGAACTTCAACTAAAATGGGAAGCAGCTCAAGTTGGAAATCCTTCACTGACAACTGACTCAGAGTTCTGTGGGGTAAAGACACCTCAGGTCCACAGGACCCAAACCTGACTAAATTCAAAGGGAGGGCTGCTCCTGAGACACCCCTGTTTAGTCACTGAGCGAACAGCGATTCCCTGGCACAGAGGGTAGTGAAATAGCCTAGTTGGCTCCTCCCTCAAGCACTCTGGGGATCCTTTGTGATATGGTTATCACCTCTGCCACATTCACAAGGTCTTTTCTGCTCTTCCTCCCCTAACATCTAGCTCTTGTTTGTTTAGACCTTTGCTTTTAAGTGAGCCTCATCAGCCACACCCTAAGTTCTCTCCTTTCCTTATCTTTCTCTCCACACTCACTTTTAAGAATATGGCTCACAGACTCTCTAAACCACAGAGATGTTTGTTGGTTTACCCTGGGCATCACCTGGACTGGGCTAAAAATAATGGAGCTGGAAGGACATTAGGGCTGATCCAAGCCAATCTCCTCACCACCCCTATCTCACAGATGAGGAAACCAAGGTACAGAGTGGTTGAAACACCAAAGGCTCCACCGTAAGTTACAAGCAGGTCATGGAATAAGAGGAAAACCACCTGGTTTAGGAGAAAGGTCCCTGGGTTTGGTTTCAAAAAGCCTGCACTTCATTTGTGCTTTATCACAAATCACTTAACCTCTTCTTATCCATTTCCGCAGCTTGAGAACAAGCTTAAAAACCAGGCCAATTCACCTCCTTGTGACTTCTGAGGCTGACAGAGTTACAAAGTGCAGAATGAATGTGTTGGACAAAGACTGCATGGTATTAATGTTGTTAGTGTTACTATTATTATTTAACAAGGCTAATCCACACTGAAGAGGAATGAGCACATATCACGAAATTAATTATAGATTGTTTTAAATCACTGTTTATATTGAAAAAAACGCCTTGTATTTGCCCCACAGTTTCAGGATAAGTCATGTTTCAGAAAAATTTTAATATTTGGAGCTGTGTTGATTAGCTTCACTTCTGTTGCTAAGCAACAGGGTCCTTTGTAGCCTTTGCAGTGTTGGGATTTTTCTAGGAGTGGGGGTAGGGAAAGGGAGCGGGGAGATTAGAGGAGGAAACTACATTATGGTAAATTATTTTGCTGGTTCAACCAATTCTGAAGTTGCCTCAAAAATAAAAACTGCTCCTTTAACAATCTATGTGATTATTGTTCTTGGATGAGAAAAACCCGAACACTACCCAGAGCTCACCACTCACCCATGACTTGAGTTTCAGGTTTGGCAAGACTTGTGTTTACTAGATCAGGGCTGAACCACACGTGGCCCCAAGCTTACCACCACTGACGTTCACCATGGTTCAGCAGGGCGACCTGCCAGTGTGGAGATTAGGGAATCGGGGTCCTAAGGCTGCAAGGAGAGATTGCCATGAGTCAAATGCTCCAATCTCATTCAATAGCTGCTGTGGCCTTTGAGTTGAATTCTAACACTTGAATAGGGATCATCCTTGAGCAAGCTAAGTAGAATACTTTCTGGACCAAAATGGAGACTCACGAATATTTGAAATTCATTAAAAACCCAGGACAGGATACATGGAAGTAACCTAATAGAGCACCTCCTGTGTGATAGGAACTTTATAGGGTTAGCTCATTGAATTCTGGCATCAGCACTAGGAAGGATGAGGAATTGTCCCCATTTGGGAAATTTAGAGAGATTATGCACCTTGCCTCAGGTCACACCAACTAGCACAGGGCAGAGCAAGGATTTAAACTCAAGTTTTTCTGTATCTGAGTGCCATGCACCCATTTGACTAGGCTGCCTGCCCTTACCCAGCTAGGAAAATTTTCAGGCTTAGCATAAAGTTGGCTGTGACTTCTGTTAGTTTGAGGTCTGCTCATGAGTCTCTGATTTCATCACAGACCACTTTATATGTAGTACTATTCCAGTTACTATTGCTGCTTTAACCACCCCAAGTTTAGTGGCACAAAGCAACAGCCATTTTATTATGCTTGTGGAACTCTGGGTCAGGAATTCGGACAGAGTTCAGCTGGGTGATTCTTTTGCTCTTTGTGTTATCTATTGAGACCATCCTGTGGCAAGTGGATGAGGTCTGGAGGGTTCAAGATGGCTTCCCTCACATGTTTGGTGCTTCGGTGGGGACAAGTTGTTGCTTGGAGCATTTCTCCAGCACACAAGTCTCAAGGTAGTTAGATATCTTATGTGGTGACTGATTTCCCCCACAGAAATTGTCCCAAGAGCCTCAGGTGGAAGTTGCATGGCCCTTTGTGACCCAGCTTAGAGTCACACAGTGTTATGCATGCCATAGTCTATCAGTTAAAGTAGTCAGTCACAAGCCCACTCTGACCCCAAATCTTGATGGGAGAATTTGGAAGCCCTGTTTTAAAATGACCCCAGGTACAAAGTTCCTCGTTCCAGTAAGAAATGGATAGTCAAAAATATTTGGATGCTTTGAACATTGTGGAAATGTATGAATAATAGAAACTTTGATATTCAATACTACAAATCTTACTTGTTTTGATGAGTTTAGGGGGTGACCAGTTTAACAGAAGGTAAGCTTAATAAGAGCTTTTGTTTGTGTTGAATTCTATGTCAGATGCAGTCATCAGCTAAGGAGCCTATTTTGTTGACCAGCTAAGTTTCATCTGAAATTAGTGATGCCATTTGCATACAATGTGTTTGTAACTTTTAAAAACCTCCATTCTGCTATGATCATATTTACAATATTGGTTTGGTTAGGGAAGTCTTCTCTCCTTGTAGAAACCAAGTGAGATAATGATGTAGCTTAAAGAAACTTTGGATATTTTAATGAGCTCTACAATCTTATGCTATTCTATTTCTCATTCCTTGATGCTCCATGCCAGGCACTATGCTGGCGCCATTTAGAATATTGAGATGCAAAAGACCATTTACGGCAGAGACTGTTCTCCACTATATTGCCTCTCCTTCTAACATGGTAATCAAAACCTGATATATTTTTTTGCATATCTCCTTTGGATCCAATTTTCAATTAAGATGACGTAAAATATTATTTTATATTAATTTCAGATGTATAGCATAACAATGAGACATTTATATAATTTATGAAGTAATCCCCCTGATTAATCTAGTACCCACCTGCACCTGTCACTACACATAGTTACTACAACATTATTGACTATATTCCCTATGCTGTACTTCACATTCCCATGACTATTTTGTGACTACCAATTTGTACTTCTCAACCCCCTCACCTTTTTCACCCAACCCCCAATACCCCTTCCATCTAGCAATCAGCAGTTTGAATCTGTTTTTGTTTTGTTTGTTCATTTATTTTGTTTTTCAGATTCCACATATAAGTGAAATCATATGGTATTTGTCTCTCTCTGTCTGACCTATTTCACTTAGCATAATACCCTCTAGGTCCATCCATGTAGTTGCAAATGGTAAAATTTCATACTTTTTTGGGTTAGCAATATTCCATCAAATATATATACCATGACTTCTTTATCCAATTGTCTATGAATGGGCACTTAGGTTGCTTCCATATCTTAACTATTATAAATAGTGCTGCAGTGAAGATAGGGGTGCAGAGATCTTTTTGAATTAGTGTTTTTGTTTTAGTTTTCTTTAGATAACTACCCAGAAGCACAATTGTTGGGTCATAAGGTAGTTCTATTTTAAATTTTTTGAGGAACGATCAAACTGTTTTCCATAGTGGCTGTACCAATTTGCAATCCCATCAACAGTGCACAAGAGTTTCCTTTTCTCCACATCCTCACCAACATTTGTTGTCAAACCCTGATATTAACCTAGGCACATGGCCACCTAGAAGAAAAACTACATTTTCCAGCCTCCTTTGCAGGTAGGTGTGGCCATGAGATTAAAATCAGGCTATTGGGATATAAATAGAAGTATCTTGTGGCTACTTCCAGGCACCTTCTTTAAGAGATAGCTGATATTTGACCATTTCTCATTTTATTCTTCGTCTCTTGCTTCCTGGAATATAGAGGTAATGACTGGAGCTCTAGCCACTGTCATGGACCATGAAGACATGGGCTTTACTTTAGGAATGGTGGAAGGAGACTGGGTCCCTGAGGTCTGCTTAGAACAGCAGCCATTCCCAGGCCAAACTACCTATCTTCGGACTTTTACAGATGAGAAAGACATCTCTACCCCCATTTAAACCACTGCAATTTTGAGTTTCTCTTGCTTTTAGCCAAACTTAATCCTTGTCTATACAGTATCTATCCCTAAGGAACTCACAATCTAATGAGGAGACAAAGAAGTCCATAATTATGATCAAAGCAAAATGAAATAAGTGGTCTAATCACAGTGATCACACTTTCCAAGCCAAAAATGGGGATATGGAGCCTAAATACAGGATTATGGGGTCACTTCCAATTATGAGAAATAATCTGAGAGATGCAGTTTTGATGCTGAAATACAGAAATTTCTAGGAGATTTACATGGCTTATGGAGACAGTGTGACTTTTTTAATTTAGGGGTAGCCCAGAAAAATAGAGGACAAATGGTAGCTACTTAGCAATGCCAGAACTAAAAGAAAAATGCCAAGTGAGCCCTGAGGCAGGAGGAAAGATCTCTGTTAAGAAAGCCCTAATGAGATTCACAGAAGAAGAGGTAGAAATTTTACCTTGACCTTGAATTTGGGGATGGCATTCTAAGCAGAGAGAAGAGCAAGAGAAAAAGCCAGGAGGTGTGGACATGTATGAAGAGTTTGTAGAGGGGTCCACATGGCTAGGCAAGAGACGAAACTGGAGAGTTCTCCTCAGTGGGAAGGAACAGGATTTTGCCCAGCTCCCTTTGCCAGGTCTCAGGCAGCTAGCTGTGTGGGCCTGGGACATGCGGTAGACAGTACACGTCAGGGGTCTTGATAGCCACTCTCCTACAAAGGTATCTTTGGCCTTATGTAACTTTTATCATTTTGAGTGAATTTTTGTACATGGCATGAGATAAGGGTCCAATTTTATTTTATTTTTTTTGCATGTGGATATCAATATCCAACTATCTTTGCCCACTTTTGCCCTTTTTGCCCACTGCCTGAATTAAGCATTGAGGTCTTTGATTTATGGGACAAGCAAGCACCACATATTTCACGTGAACAAAAATGAGGAGTGTGAGCAGAGGCCAGGTCATTCTCTGTTGTTCACTTATTTTGACGTGGGCGATTTAGTTTTAAATGTTGACGATCTCACCCAGCACATTCTGATAAAACCCCACTGAGAGTTGTGCCATGGGAAGGAGTTCCTGGAAGCTCAAGTCTCTCTTTAAGTGTCTCTCCCCAGAAATCTTTTCTTTTGACTTGATAAGGTTTAGCGGGTATGTGGATTAACAGAGTGAAAATTAGCACAGTCCTGCTGAGAAGATGGCCAATTGCCCAGAGACTCACTCCACAAAGTCTGTGTTGATAATCTGATGTGGGATGAGGGCAAGGGACAGCATAATGAAATTCTTAATAAAATCCTTTTTCAAAAACTTAGGTGTTTCAAAAAAATTTTTTTTCAAAAATGACAATGAATAAAATGTTGTTCCAGTGCATTAAGACATTAGGGAAGTTGATGCACCAGACCTGTGGGATACTGCCTTTCCAAACTCCTTCCAGGAAAATATAAAGGGCAAGTGGTCAGGATAAGCAATGAGTAAAGACAAGCATACTGTGCCTTGAAATGTTGGTATAGATTATTCAGGTGTTTGATCTGTTTTTAGTTAATTTTTGCATATGGTCTGAAGTAGGGGTCCAACTTCATTCTTTCGTGTGTGGATATTCAGTTGTCCCAGCACCATTTGTTGAAGAGACTAAGTGAACTTGGCACCTTTATCAAAAGTCAATTGACCATAAGTGCATGGGTTTATTTTTGGCCTCCCAATTCTAGTCTACTGACCTATATCTCTATCCTTATGACAATACCACACTGTTTTGATTACTGTAAGTTTTGAAATTAGAAACTTACAGTAAGTCTCCCAACTTTTTTTTCTTTCTCAAAATCATTCTGGCTATTTAGGACCCCTTGCGATTCCATAATTAATTTTAAGATCTCCTTTTTAATTTTCAAGAAAAGACCATTTGTATTTTGATAAGGATTATGTTGAATCTGTAAATTGCTTTGGAAAGTATTGCCATTTTAACAATATTAAGTCTTCCAATCCATAAACATGGGAGGTCTTTCCATTTATTTAGGTCTTTAATTTCTTTCAGCAATGTTTTGCAGATATAAGTATGCGAGTTTTGCACCTCCTTGATTAAACCTATTTCTAAGTACTTTATTCATTTTGATGCTATTGTAAATGGAATTGTTTTTCTTAATTTCATTTTTAGATTGTTTGTTGCTTGTAAACAGAAATACAACCGATTTTTGTGTATGATCCTGTAGCCTGCAACTTTCCTGAATTTTCACTAGTTAAAAGACTTGCAAATTATAGAAAAATCCAATTCAAACTGGCTTGAACCATAAAAGAGATTTATTGGCTCACATAATTTAACAATCTAGTGGGCTCCAGATGTGGTTTTATCAAGCCCTGCTCCACAAAACCTATCTTAATAATCTGATGTGGGATGAGAGCAAGGGACAGGATAATGAGATTTTATACATTTCTCTGTATTCCTCTTAGTTTTGTCCTTCTCTAAGAATTGGTTTTATGCTCAGTTTAATGTTTCTCATGGTTGCAAGATGGTTGCTAAAAGAAACTGGGTCTGCATGCTTCCTTAGTCACATCCAGGGAAAGAAAAAAAAAGCATTTCCTTCCCTCAAAAGTCCTGAGTATCTCTTTGATATGATCATTACTGTCCCTGGGACAAGAGAGATAGAATATTTACTCTGAAGGCAGAAATTGGGTTCAAACCTATCCAAACTACATGGTTGCTACACAATGGAGTTGAGGGAGTACTACAGAGAAGGAGATGGTTCTTAGAGAAAAGTCTCAGAGCTGTTAGGAAGAAAAAAGACGGTGTCCACCAAACCTATAAAATTTATACAGTGCCAGGCAGCATTCAATGACTATTTGCTGAATGAATGAATGAGAAGTCCCACTAGTCCTTTCACTGATACACAGTTTCCTGGGGGCCGTGGCATCCTTCACTTTGGTGAAGGCCAACACTTCAATCTCTGGAAATCTCCTATGGAGATCCCAGGCTCTTCTATGGGAAAAAGCAGGTTCTTTCTACAGGCTCCATAACTTCTCTAATTTCTGAGCAGCAAAACCCTGGTAGAGTAGACCTGGAAAATAGACCTGGAGAACACATGGGGATCCAAAATGAGCAGGGTGGGTCTTGTGAGTTCATGGTGTGGCTCTGAAGTCCTCATCTATAAATTGCTTCCCAGGCCTGGTACCTGATATTCTATTATTAGGAATTCACTCGTCCAGTTTAAGTTTAAAAGACCTTTTCACCTTCAAGTACCCTGCCCCCAACTGGGGCTTTTGTTTGCAATCAAGCATCCTGATAGAGTAGGGAGCTCACCTTTATATGACCCAAACTATAGTAACATTGAAGAGTATATTCGGTGATAAAGCATAAGCTACACCAGAGAAACAGAGTCAGGGATAGGGTTCCCAGGAACCTCAGATCCTAAATTATGAGAACTTGCTTCTCTTCCTAGACATTCAACTTGAATTTAGTTTCATCAGCTATAGACTCAGTCCCTTCTCTGATGAATACAAAACTCCATTGTAGCAGGAGGTAATTACACCAGTAACTCCTCTTCCACAGGCTTTTCGAGATTCTTTCCACTCTTGCATCAATAGGTCAAGTCTATGACCCTTTGAACCTGTGTAGACCTTTGTTAAGGCCTTGACCAATAGAGTGTGGCAGAAGTGATATTCTGTGACTTCTAAGACTGGATCATTAAAATGTACTCTTGCCTTACTCCCTTGGGATACTTGCTCTGGGAACCCAGCTACCATGCTGTGAGAAGCTCAAGCAACCCATGGAGAGGAACCAAGCTTCCAAGCCCATAGACCTAACTGAGTTTTCAGCTAACACCCAGTTCCAACTTGCAAGTCATGTTAGAGAACCATTTTGAAAGCCAGTCTTTGAGGCGGGCAGCTTCTAAGATGGCCGCCCATGGTGGTATTCTTGCTTTTGTGTAATCCCCTGCCCTTTGATATAGACTAGACCAGAGGTCCCCAACCCCTGGGCTGTGGACTAGTACCTGTCTGTGGCCTATAAGGAACCAGGCCACACAGCAGGAGGTGAATGGCAGGCAAGCAAGGGAAGCTTAAACTATTTGCAGTCACTCCCCAGCGCTAGCATCACTGCCTCAGCTCCACCTCAGATCATCAGACATCAGATTCTCATAGGAGCACTGGTCCCTGATGCCAAAAAGGTTGGGGGCCACTGGAGTAAACTGAGTATTTAGCTTCTAACAGAGTATATAGCAAAAATGATAGGATGACACTTCTGAAGTAAGGTTACAAAAAGACTATGTCTTCTGTCTTGGGCACTCTCTTATACACACTCTCTCTTGCATTTCTTACCCTGGGAGAAGCTGGCTGCCATGTTGTAAGATAGTCCTGTAAAGAGGCCTATGTGGTGAGAGACTGAGACCTGCCATTAACCAGATTCTCCAACCAGTCAGGCCTTCATATGAGAACCCAACTACCGCCAACAACTTGATTGCAACACACACGCCTGATGAGGTACCTGGGGCCAGAGTTATCCAGCTAAAAGAGGCACCCAGCTAAACTGCACCCAGAATTCTGACCCACAGAAACTGTGTGAGATTATAATTGTTTGTTATTTTAAGCTGTTAGATGTTGTGGTAATTGGTCACACAGTAAGAGATAACTAATACAACCTTTTATTCCCCAATCAAGTCAGCCTAGCTGACACCGTATGGAGGAGAGACAAGCTGTCCCCACTGAGCCCTGTCCAAATTACAGAATTGTGAGTGAAATAAAGGATTGCTGGGTTTTTAACCCACTAGGTTTGGCAGTGATTTGCTATGCAACGATGGTTAACTTTTCTCATTGAGAGCTATATGACAGGTGCTGGGGAAACAAAGCAATAAACAAACCAGGCTCAAACTTTCATTTACTGTAGCCTAGTGGATTACTTTGTTTGACTGCTATAATGAGAACCACAGACTGACTTAAACAACAGAAATTTGTTGTCTTACAGTTCTAGAAGCTAGAAGTCCAAGATCAAGGTGTTGGCAAAGTCAGTTTTTCCTGAGGCCTCTCTTCTTGACTTTCAGATAGCTGTCTTCTTCTCCCTGTGTCTTCACATGGTATTCCCTCGGTGGGACTGTGTCCAAATTTCCTCTTCTTATAAGAATGCCAGTCATATTGGATTACGGTCTACTCTAATGGCTTCATGTTAACTTAATTACTACTTTCAAGGCTCTATCTCAAATACAGTCATATTCTGAGGTCCTGAGGGTTAGGGCCCCAACATATGAATTATTGGAGGATACAATTCAGCCTATAAGACCTAGTCAACCAAATTTCTTTAGAAAGTCCTCAAAGAACTGATTTTTTAGGAGATAAAATGTGTCCTCTCTTCTCACTGAAGTATTTTATAGTGGTATAATTTTCACAGTCTTCCCAAAGTTTTTAAAAATCTCTTTTAAACTCACTTCCATCTTTTGGAAAGCAATATCCCCCCTGCTACTAATTCCTTACGCCTCCCTCTCTACAGGTTTCTGGGCTTCACCATGGCAAGTCAAGAGCTTACAGTAGACAGAGGCCCACAGCAGACACAAACTCAACATGGTCACAGGGCCTATAGCAAAGGCTCAGGCAGATCCAGAACCCTGGTGGATGCAGGCCTGTGGCAGACAAAGGCCCACAGAGGTCACAGAACCTAGAGCAAGACACAGGCCTTCAGCAGTCCCTGGGCCCAGAATCCAGACAAACATATACTCTAGGGGCAAAACATGGGGCCCTTGGTCCTAGTTTTGTGGTGGCTTTAGTAAGGCCAGAAGAGCTGATTCTCAGCCTCTACTTAAGCATTTCCTGAGGATTAATGACCTCAGGAGAGCTGATGGCCTGAGGCAAAACAGAAAGCCATTACCCTCAGCTCAGCATTAATTCCATCATTATTAGGCCAGATTCTTCTCCCCAGGTTGTTTGGTTGTTTTCTGTTTCCTATGAAATGGAGGGGGGGGGGGGAAGGCAAGTTTTTCCATTACAGGTCATTATTCTTCTACAACAGAGCTATACGGCTGAGGGCGAGTGGTAAATGGCAAAAGCTGTGAGGCCACTAGTCAACAAAGACTTTTCTTGAACTAAGGTTTCTCTGAGGTGCTCCTGGTGTGCTGGAGAAGGTTCCCCTTTCTCTCTGGCCCACCCCCTTTCCCTCTGGGTCCTTTCAACCTTTTTCCTTTCATCCTTCTTCCTACACATCTTTATTAGCATGACCATGGGCCAGACACTGTGCTTATTTTTTTTGTTACTTGGATTTACACTGCTTCCACAAACTCTGTGAAGACTTTCCCCTCCACCTACAAATCCAAGCTTTGTCCCCAGATAACTTGAAGGCCCCTCCAGTTAAATAGGCTTTCCTGGAAGTTATGTTACTTTTTCTTTCACAGCAGGTGGAGTGAAGGAAGGAGGGGGCCCTCAGTGGCTTCTTCCCATTCAAGCTGCCCATGTTAGAAGATGAAGAGCAAGTGTTGAGGCAAAGAAAGGCAGCTTTCTTCCACAAAATTTTTGGCATGCTTTCCTGACTAAGTTTGCTAGCCTTCTCTTGGTGAATGCACCCTGCCAAGGAAAATAAAAACTGAGGACCCAGGAAAGAAGCCACTGTGTACAGAGCACAAGCCTCTAAATAGCTCTTCAGCTCCAGTCTAACTCTCGGAAATGTGACTTTGGGGTAGAACAAAGGCTGCTGTGGAGCAGAATTGGGACAAATATATAACAGTACAGGGATCCTGTAATTCCACTTAACTGCAGATTTATAAGGAATGTGGTCTTCATGGGAGACACTCAAAGTACCCATGGTGGCCGGGCTTCATTTTACAGAAGGGTCCCCTAAATCACTCACAGGGTACAGACCCCAAGCAGCAAGAAGGTCCTGTCTGAGGAGAGCAGGGTTGCAGGCTGGTCTTCAGGACTTTCTTTGCTGAGGCTGGAAAATTCTGATTAACATGAAAACGAAGACAGTTCAGCATCCTCAAGCAGCTGTGGCTTCTATGCTGTGGAGGGGGAAGGTAACCATTCTATCACTGTCTTTCTTGGCCAATTAGATGATTCAGCACATTCCAAGCCTCTCTCTTGAATGAGGTGATTTATAGTAATCTCTGCAGGCCTGACTAGAATGAGTGATGGGAAATAGGGGCTCATCCTCTGTGTGCACATATATGTGCACATGTGCTTGTGTGTGTGTGTCTACACTTTACATATCACTTTCGCAGCACCAGATGGGGGTTGTGTACAAGAGATAAAAACATGTACATACTTCTCGCAGCCACTCTGGTTGCTGACAGTTTCTATTGGAGAAATTCTTCTCTCAGAGAAAAATATTTACATATAGGGATCTCTTCAAGGGAAGAATGAGAAGGAGAGCAGAAGTTTAGGGCTTAGTCCACTTAGCTATTATGAGTTAAGAGCTTCAGGGAAACAAATGAGAAGGTGCTTGCTTTGAGGGAGGTGAGAGGGGCGGAGCCATGTTGCCTCTGATGTATGAGCTTGCTTTTCTGAGGACTGCAGTGGAAAATGGGCCTGATGATGGGCAGAGGCTGTGGATGAACATGACAGGAATGTGTGTGTGTATGCGTGTGTGTGTTTGTGTGTACATTTAGGATGTACACAAGATGCACTTCTGCATCACCATTCAAGTGTTTCTTGTAGGAGTTTTGATGGGCTATTCTAGGTAATTGCTCTAACGTACAGCTCTATTCATCCTAGGGTGGGGGTAGATCTCGTATCTACTATGCCAGGATGGTGGGGGAAGCTGTGTTGTGTCCTTAGGGGTAGAGAAGCCTCAGCTTGATCTTCCTGAATGAATCAAAGATAGATCATGGCAGTTTTGGGGCAGTTATGAAAAGGACTGGTTGTTTCCATCCATCATCCCCCAAAAGAGGCTCTCTAGCTTCTATAATGAACTCTTGATATCACCCATAGAATGCTGACCACTCGCAGTCACTCCCTGCATCACCTATTGGAAGTCTGAGGGAATTAACCATTTTTTCCAGATGCTTTGCATACTTCATTTATTCCCTAATAAAATCTGTTGGCAATACTATTAGTAACTTGTGATGGTTAATTGTATATATCAACTTAGCTGGGCCACAGGGTGCCCAGATACTTGGTCAAGCATCATTCTGGGTGCATCTGTGAAAGTGTTTTTTGGTTAAGATTAACATTTGAATCAGTAGACTGAGAAAAGCAGATTGCCCTCCTTAATATGAGTGGGCCACATCCCAACAGCTGAAGGCCTGAATAAAACAAAAAGATTGAGTAAGAGAAAATTTTGCCTGCCTGACTGCTTGAACTGGGACATTGGTCTTCTCCTGCCTTCAGACTGGAACTTACACCATCAGCTCTCCTGGTTCTCAGGCCTTTGGACTTGGGCTACAACTATACTATTGGCTCTCCTGGGTCTCCAGCTTGCTAACTGCAGATCTTGGAACTTCTCAGTTCCCATAATCACATGAGCCAATTCTTATAATAAATGTCTCTCTCTCTCTCTCTCTCTCTCTCTCTCTCTCTCTCTCTCTCTCTCTCTCTCTCTCTCTCCACACACACACACACACACACACACACACACACACACACATATAATTGGTTGTTTTTTCTGGAGAACTCTGACTAATACATATCCCCATTTAACAGGTAAAAACTGAAGCACAGAGAAGCAAACTTATTGCACAAGGTCTTACTTAAGAAGTTAGGATTTGTAACCAGGCAGTGTGACTCCCAATAGTCTTCTTCCTAAACCACTAGTTCTCTTGCCCTCTGGCTCCTTAACTTCCACATATTTAAATAATTCCTTGGAAGATTCAGCATGGCAGAATGAGATGATAAGTGTGGGTCCTGGGCCATATCACTAACTTGTGCTCCCCATCCAAACCACCCAGGCTCCATCATGGAAGATTAGTAAGAATTCCTGAGGGCTGGCTTGCTGCTTCCTGAGTTCTCAAACCTCAGTTCCCCTGAGAAAACAAGTGATTTAGTGGAAGCAGGAGATGGGAGAACTAGCTTCTGTGTCTACCTAGCTGTTGACATGCTGTGTGGTCATTGCTCTACATCTCAGTTTCGCCAGCTGTGAAAGAGAGGTGTAGGCTTGACTATCTCCATTATTTTTTAATCCTGTGATTCCATAGGCAGGGCAGTGGCATTCCAGATGGATCATTAAGCAGCCTGAAGTAACCAACTCAGCCATTTCACAGCCCAAGTGCTTCATGGTTAATGTACCCAACTGCGGAGGAAGGAATTCAGAGGGTGACAATTCAGAGGTTGCAGCCAAACTCTGATCTTTATTGTAAGACTTTGAGAAAGTTCCTTAATCTCTCCCAGTCTGTTTCTGTAAAATAGAGCTAATGACACCAACTCCTGGGATTGCTGAGATGGTTAAAGGAGGTAATGGAGGCACTGTGCTAATACAAGTGGCCACATAGTCTATGGTGTTTCTTTCTCTTCCTGACTCAGTCTATGTCAACATGGCTCATTTTTCCAGCCAGAGGACTAAAAGTGTCACCCATTTCTTTCCTCTCCTTCTTTCAGGATAGCACTACAGGGTCCAGCTTCGCTCTTAAAAAGTCAAGTTTGCCTTCTCTCTTGATTTTCTCTTCCCTCTTCCTTGTTTCCTGGCTCTTTTCCCTGAATCCTTTCTTTTTCTCAACAAGCAGTGGCTAAAAAGCTCTCTATATGTACATTTGTGCTGTTTATTTCAAGGTCACTTTTCTCCCAGCTTTCTGCATGTGAAGCAAACAACCTCCCTTCTTCTCAGCCTGGCATCATAGATACTTAAAGTAGGGAAGAGGCTGCCTCTATGGGCCATGTGTATGTATAGACATGGACACCCATGTATGCATATGTGTGCATATATGTGCAGAAACGCACATGTGTATGTATGCATGAGGACTCCCACATATGTACATGTATACACATATGTACACCCACATATATGTACCTGTGTGTACATGAAAACATTCAAGGATGCTTCAACATTAAAACATGATTCTCTAGCACCTGCACAAATGAGTCTGATAATACCCTCTTCTTTCCCTGTCCCCAATGTGTAAGATTGCCAGTAAAAATCAAGTTGTACCTACTGGGCTTAAAGGAAGTAAGACATGCCTGGGTAAAAGGAAATAATCTATACTGGGCAGTGCTCTCTTCATCTTAAAGCCAAACATTCTGAGATGTGACTTCTCCCAGAGGAAAAAGAAAAAATTTGAATTAATCAAAGAAACAAATTGAGATGGGTTCATGATGGGTTCAAGAGATATACTGGGTTCATGGATTAGAAAACTCAACATGGCATGGATGCCAATCTATATATTTAACACAATTCCAATAAAAACTCCAGGAGAATTTCTTATAGGTATAGATAAGCTGATTCTAAAATGTATATAGAAAAGCAAAGAAACTAGAATAGCCAAAACAATTTAAAAAAAATTAAAAAAAGAAGGAAGTTGGAAGAATCTCACTACCTGATTTTAAGACCTACTATAAAGCTACAGTGAGATAGTGTGGTGTAGTGGATGGATAAACATATAGATCAATGGAATAGACTAGAGAGTCCAGACATAGACACACCAAAATGTGGCCAATTGATTTTTGATAAAGGTACAAGGCAATTCAGTGGAGAGAGAATAGTCTTTCAACAAATGGTATTGGAGCAATTGGACATCCATATACGAGAAAGTGAACCTCAATCTAAACCTTACAGCTTATACAAAAATTAACTCAAAATGGATCATAAGTCAAAATGTAAAGTGTAAAACTATAAAACTTTTAGATTAAAACCCGGGAGGAAATCTTTATGATCTAAGGCCAGGCATAGTTCTTAGATATGAGACAAAAAGCGTAATTGATAAAAGAAATATTGACAAATTAGACCACATCAAAACAGAAAACTTTCATTTTGTGAAAGACACTGTTAAGAGAATGAAAAAGCAACCTACGGACTGGAGAAAATATTTAAAAATCATGTATCCAAGAAAAGACTTGTAAACCAGATACATAAAGAATTCTCAAAACTCATTAGTAAGAAAACTAACAGCCCAATTAAAAACAATCAAAAGACTTGGGCACTTCACCAAAGTGAATAACAGATGGCAAATAAACACAAAGCTATGTTCAACATCATTGATCATTAAGGAAATGCAAATTAAAATCATAACGAGATACATACTACAAACCTATCAGAGTGGCTAAAATTAAAAACGCTGACCTTATCAAGTGCTGACAAGGATGTGGAGCAACTGGAACTCCCATATATTGTTGGTGGGAATATTAAATAGTACAGCCACTCTGAAAAAATGGTTTGGAAGTTTCTTATAAAATTAAACATACAATTTCCATATGACCCAGTAATCCCATGCTTAGGTTGTTTACCCAAGGAAAATGAAAATATATGTTCACACAAAAATCTGTCTACAAATGTTCACAACAGTTCCATTCATAATTATCAAAAACTGGAAACAACCCAAATATCCTTAAATGAGTGAATGGTTTAATAAATGGTGATGTACCTATATGATGGAAAACTATTCAGCCATAAAAAGAAATAAACTATTGGTATATCCAACTTAGATGAATCTCAAAGGCATTATGTTGAGTGAAGAAACCAGTTTTCAGCAGCTTATGTGCTACATGATTCCATTTGTATGAGGTTCTGGACAAGATGAGACTATAGTGATGGGGAAGGATCAGTGGTTGCCAGACATTAAGGGTAGGGAAGGGCTTGACTTGAAAGGGGTAGGACAAAGGAGTTTTTGGGTGATGGAATTTATACAAGTATCCTGATTGTGGTTACAAGAATCTATACATGTGTTAAAATTCATAGAACTGTACTGTACACAAACATATACACATAATATATACATACTCAAGTCAGAGGGTGGCCCTTAATGAATTAAACACCCAGTATCATTTATCTGTTTGAAAGTCATGAGTTCTTTCCTCTTTTAAGAAGGGAGGTTTGACATATTCACTAGTGTTAGACAGGTACATTCATCATCTGTAGGAGTTGGAGGTTATATATTTTGCACAGAGTTTCCCTACCACCCTCCATCTGGATGCCACCACCGCCACCCACCCCCATAGCAGAGTCTCTTACTTTAGCCAACTCTAATCTTTCTCTTCTATCACAATGTGCCCATACCTATGGGGATCATATTTTTTAATCCTAAGTGGGCCATGTGGTTTCTGTAAGAATCAGTGAACTTAACACAATAGAACAGAATGTTTGAAATAGAGTCTGACCATGGGACATCCAGGGCCCATGGTGGTTCTGTACTGAAAGTGTCTCTGGCTTGCCAGTGACCCCATGTAGATGCTGCATTCATCCTATTTAGAACCTTCTTTCTGGTTCCCGCCCCCTTCTCCCTCAGAAAAGGGGATAGCCTTAGTAGAAATGCAACTCCTGATAAACAGATAAGCAGATTAGGACTGGCAGAAATTAGGCCCTTCAAAACAATCAAGCTGAAGATAAAACAGAAATTTAATGAAAATTGAAAATACAATCCATATTATGTAGCCATTAAAAACGATGTTTACCAGGAATTTGTAATAACATGAAAAATGCTTATATCACTAGGTTGAGAAAGAAAAGAGCAAATTGTGAAATTGTGTATACAGTTGATCACAATTATATTTTAAAAGATATATAGTAAAAAGACTGTAGTTAAATACACTGTAATGCTAGTAATGACTTTCAGTGGGAGGAGGGGACTCCTCTCCACACCGCACTTTAATCTATATATTCCAAATATTTTCTAGAATGACTGTAAACATCTAATTTAAATTAGTCTTTAAACTTAGGAAATTGAATGTTAGAATTTTATTTTCAAAATACAGTTTGAAGCGCTGGTGCTACATGCATAAATGATCAAATATTTATTCAGCACCTATTGTGTCCTGAATCCTTTGTACAATAAAACCACCACCGCCACTCACCCCCATAGCAGAGTCTCTCCAATACACACAATGTCATCATCTTTGTACTGCATTTGTGACTAAGCGTCTCATGGAATACGTAAGGCAAGCTCAAGAATCTGACACAGATATCATTGACAAGTCAGCTTCTTTTTTACAATTTTTCCAAGACAGACACCCTATAACAAACCCATGTCTGGACCTGGTCTCTCCCATGAAGTCGCAACCTCCTGCAACTCTGGCTCAGCCTGCCCCCATTCCAGCCCATCCCCCAGAGCTCATCAAACTCTTCTCCTTTTGTATCTGGCGGCCCACTCTCTCACTGCCTGCTTCCCCTGATTAACAGAGCCCACCTGTCAATCACAGGCCCTGTCAACAGCGTTCGAGGAGTTAATTCAGGGGGCCCTCTGCTTGCCTACCGGCCTATGGTCTACTTGCCTTCCCTGACATGGCATTCTTCCCCCCAGGGCTAAGACCTCTCCCAGCCTCCCTGTTATGTCCCCAGAGTGTCCTGTAGCCCTCTCACAATGCCCGGCTGCCTTCATTAGCCCTGTGGGCCTTGCGGGCCCCTTCTCAGTGCAAGGCACCATTCACTCTGATCCCTGCCCTCCAAATTCAGTGTTAGGCCACCTGACCCCTGTTGGTAACAATTTCTGTGACACTACTCTGTGGGAAAGGCTAGCAACACTTTCTAGACAGATCAGGCCCCATGTGGCCTCCTTTTACCCTGTTCATCTGTTGCTGCACCTTCTTGTAGGGGCCAGGACAGTGGGTGAGGATGCTGCTGCACTTGACCTGGGGAATATGGACCTTGAATGCACACTGTCTTGAGGTCTGGTCTTGAGTTTTGGGTCCCTGGAGAGGATTGCAGAAGGGGCTCTGTCGTCCCGTGTTAAGTGCAAAAACATTGTAAGTAAGAACAGAAGAAGCAAGCATTGCACCGAATCTGTGCTAGCAGAGGTAAATTAAGCTGAGCTTGAGCTCAAAGAGGGGGAATGGGGCTCAGAGCTCCTGCTGGGCAACAGGAAATGTCTAGGGGGTCAGGTAGTGCAGATTCTGGAGGGTCAGAGAGGGAGAGAGGGAAAGAGAAAAGGTAGAAGAGAAAGAGGAGGGAGAGAAGACAGTCATTGGGGCAGACCCTATTTTGAGCCCCGTGCCAGAACTGGCAAGAGATATTCCCAACCTCCAGAAACTCTCAGTCTAATTGGGAAGATAATTGCAGTATACTGTGGTGTGTGCTAGAATAGGGGTAGTTATAGCAAGGTGTGGACTCCAGAAAAGGAACTTGTCTCCCAGCCTCTGTGTGTGTGAGCATGAATGTGTGTGAGTGTGTACAATGGTGGGATGTCAGGAAAGGTCTCCCACAGAGGGTAGTAACTGAACCAAGTCTTGGGTGATGGGAAACAGTTGGCCAGGCAAAGAATAGGTGGGAGGCATTCCAGGTGGCAGGAACTGATGGTGTGAAACTACAGCCTGGCTCGTCTTCTCATTCCATTTTCTCACAGAGGAACCTTAAGGGGATTCTCCTGGAACTTGGCGCAAGCCCCACTTGTATTTTCTACCAAAGGTTGCTGTGATGGGCCCATGTGCCCAGTGGATTGTTGAGCCTGGCAGTCTCGAATATTTTTCAGGGACATTCCCCTGCTCTGATGGATGGTGTTCTAGTCACTATTGCTGAGTAACAAACCATTCTAAAACTTTACGACTTGAAATAACCATTTTATTATGTTCATGGAGTCTACGCGTCAGGAATTCAGATAGGGGCAACTTGTCTCTGCTTTACAATGACCGGGGCCTCAATGGGGTAGAAGGCTGGGTTAACACAAATGGCTGGGAGCTGGAACTATCTTGTAGCTCCTTCAGTCATATGGCTATTGCCTGGGCTGAGATGACTTGAAGGCTAGCTCAACCAGCTTGCTACATATAGGATGTCTTCCCTGTGTCTTGGGCTCTTACAGGATTGTTGCTAGGTTCTGAGAGGAAGTGTCCCTGCAGGTGATAACCAGAGAACAAGGATCTCAAGAGAGGAACCTAGATGGAAACTTCATGGCCTTGGCTGATCTAGCCTGGGATGCCATTCACTGTTACTTTCACTACATTCTATTGGTTACAAGTGAGTCATTAGGTCATCTCAGATTCAAGGAGAAACAGGACATCGATGCCACTTCTCAATGGAAGAAGAGTCGAAGAATTTGCAGACTTGTTTAAAACTGCTCTGGAAGATATCTATGGGCTACTTCTGCCCTCTACAATACACTGGAGACTTTTTTTGATGGCAATATTAAAAAAGAAATTTAAGAGTTTTTAATAGTGTCATTGATAGGTTTATTAGGGGGAAAGCCCAGATCTAAGAGTCATGGATTATTTGAATGACAGCTTGAACCACGACAGCCACTGGCAGCAAGTTTGTTCCAAAGGGAGCTTAATGCACACATCAGCTCAAATAAATGTCAGTTCCATCTGTTGGTGGGAAAAACTAATGCAAAAGGTAGTGCACATAAAGAAAGGAAGAATACTTAGAAAAAGGGGAGGGTGAGTGAGGCATTTTATTAATTAGCAAGATAAGAGAGGTGCCCCTTTTTTGAGACCCCCTTTGTAAAAGAGCCCCAGGAGGGGTCAGAAATTGTTCAGAAGTTAAGGTATGACCAACCACATGGCTTTAGACAGGTCACTTTGGTTTTCTGGCTTCTGTTCCTGTATTTGGAATGTGAGAGGGTCAGATGAAGGTCTCTGACATTACTCCTTGATTTTAAGCAAAAAAAAATGGCATCCAGTAGATCAGGGAGAGTTTGGCTAGTGCAGGGGGACATCCTTCAGTTCAGCAGGGCTTTGCCAAGCTTGCCAACATGGGCTTGGGTAGGAAACCAGCCAAGCAGAAGATTACTTGGTCCATACCCTCAAAATGCTACATGCCCAAGATGCCATTCTCAGCCAGAGTGGTCAGAGTCCCCAGGAATCTAGCACCATGGTTTCAAAGATGTGCTCTATTTATAAAGAATCACATCCCAGGGCACTGTTAAAGTTGACATTAAAAAGAAAAAAAAAAGAATTTTTCTGTACCTTCATGAAATTTAGGGAGAAAAAAAATTTGGCAATTACTTTAAGCTGGCAAAAGAACCACGTAACAGATGATTTTTTAAATCCTGAGTGTGTCCCTTAACACAATCCACATGGAATCCTGGCCAGAGGTTTCCTTCACGCCTGGATAAGCTCCCTCCTGAGTCTTCCATACAAGATTCTGCAAGGCCAACATGACCAGAGGAACAATACAGCACAGGAAACTTTCAGAGGCTTGAGGAGGAGGTAGAGTCACATGCAAAAAGGCTGGCCCCATTCCCTTAGCCTCAGGTTTCTAAGCTCCAGGTCAGGACCTAGAGGAAAGGCAGAATCTTGGCTAATGAAAAAAGCCATCACATAAAACAAATGGGGAGAGGGTGGCTCTGGCAGGGTGAGGACCAGAAGCCTGACTACTTGGCATTTGCTAAGGTCCCTCTTCAGATGCCCAGGTTTCCTCTTTGTGGAAGATGACATTTTCCAAAGATGGCTGCAACAAAAGCTCCCATTCATCCCATATGCTCTTCTACAATGTAAGGCAGAGTGGAACCTATGTCCCCTCCCTCTTGAATCTAATGGCCTGTGACTACAGCGGAAGTGACACTTTCTGATTTCTGAAGCTAAGTCATTGAAGGCCATTGAGTTTCCTCATTGTTCTCTCTTAGGATCTCTCACTCTTTAGAACCCAGTGACCACACTGTGAGGAAGCCCCAGACATAAGGCCCAGCCTACATGTAGGTGTTTTGCCAATAGCTCCCACTGAGATCCCAGTCAATAGCCAGTATAGACCCCCAAACATGTGACTGTAGGAACCTCCATTGATTTCAGCCCCCAGCCTTTGAGTCTACCCAGTTGAGACTCCAGATATTATGGAGCAGAGACAAGGTGTCCTTGTTATAACCTTTCCAAAGTCCTGATCCACAGAATCTGAGTAAAACAAAATGATTGTTGTTTTAAGCCAGTAAGTTTGGGGCTGTTTGTTACATAGTAGTAACCGATAGACCACTGAATTGGTTATAAACCAGCATTTCTTAAATTGTAGTCCTTTAATTTCCCACAACAGAATGGAGTGTGCTAAAAATGCAGGTCCTGGCAAAATTCCAGACTCGAGGGATTGGGATTTGGTGGGAAATAGTATCAGAAAATAAATATTTTAAACAACCACCTCCACATGATTCTTAGGCGTTGATGTGGTCAACTCCATTAGCACAGGGTTAGGGAAACAATTGTGATAATGACTGTTTTTGTTGTTTTGGCTCCAAGTTACAAACCAACTCTGGGTAATTTAAGCCCCAAATGAGACTTTTTGAACGGATGCAGACTTGCTTCCAACTTCTCTATGTAGCTCCTTCATTTTTCCTTTCCTTGCAGACCAATCAGCTCTCTTCCATGCCTCCTTGCATCCAGCTGTGGCCACATGACTAAATTGAGATGAATGGGGAAAAGTCATGTGACAAATTTCTGGAAGCCCTCCTTCAAAGATAACTGACACGTGTCCTTTTCCTCCTTTTCTACATTTTGCTGGCTGGAATGTGATGACGAAAATTGGAATTGGAGCAGCCATTTTGGACCAAGAAGTGATCCTGCAAACAGAGACTATGCACGATTGAATGACAAGACAGTAGGAATCTATAACTTCGAAGTGGAACAGGGCCACCATACCAACCCTAGGCTTCATTATTCTAGACTTTTGTGCATGAAAGAAATAAACTATGTTGTTTAGGCCACTGTGACTTTGGGTCATTGTTATTTGCAATTGAACATCACCTTAACTGGTACAAATAACAGAGAGAAAGTCCCCAAATGACTTGATAACTAAGGCCAAGGGCTGATTGGGGATTGACAAGGTCTCCTAGAACATGCTCTAGAAACATACCAAGAGAAGTCCGCTATCTGTTTTTAGGCTCATTCCAGAACCCACAAGGTTGTTTAATACTTTGGTAACAGACTATCTGCTGGTTCCAGGCTCCCACAAGGAGCTAGATATGGTCTATCAAAACCAGCTGGATACTAGGTGCCAAGGAGAGACTGAGGTCTCCTGGTAACAGGTGATGAGGGTCTACCTTTAAATTTAGGTTTGTGCAGAAGATCTCATTAAGGTTTAACTTTTATCTGATTACTTTAACATTTTTTTTAATAGTTGCCAGTTAATGAGCACTTTCTATATGCTAGGCAAAGTGCTAAGCACTTAGCATACATGATTTCACTTGCTCTCACAACTCTATATGAAAAAGTTTCTCCAATTAACAGTGTGAGAAAACAGGCACATAGGGATAACATGTAATGAGTCCAAGGCCAGACAGATAGCAAACAGAGGAGTTGGAACTCAGACCCAAGTTTCAGTGATTCCAAAGCTCAGGGGCTAACATTTTGGTGACCTTCTAGAAACCAGTTCTCTTTCCTTCCATCTTCCTGGAGCTACCTCTCTAAGCTGGCACTCTTCCTCTCCCCAGGGGGCAGAAACCTGGGATCCCAGCATACTTCCAAAGATCTGGCAACTTATGCCTTGGCAAGTTTCTTTATCAAGGCCATAGATGAAAGAGAACATGCTGGAACAGGCTGGGGCAGTGGATAATGCTCTGAACAGGGTTTGGAAAATATCTTTGGTCTAAGGCTCAGAGACAGTTGGAGAGAAAGTGCTATTGGCCTAATGCCACAGAAGCCACTTCTGAAAGAAAGCTGGATGTGCAATTGTGTCAAGCATAGTAGGGAGTGGATCCAGCCAGTGGTGACTGCTCAAGGGAAATTTTCAACCTTGAGAGCATCCCTACTTTCGAGTGAATGATTACTAGTTGTGCATTCTAGAAAACTAGAAGCCCCTCTTTCCTTTCACCTTAACCTTTACCCCATTCTCCACCTAAACTTCTTTACTTGGAAACCACCAATTAAGAGGCAACAGAGACTACAAGCTGCTAATTAATACTAATTAACAGGGCTACTTAAATGTTATTTTAAAAAGCCAAAAGTGTTTACCTATTATTAAATTGGAATAGTTAAATTGGAAAAGTCGTGCCAAGTTTACATGGCTGCCCAAATGTCTTTCCATTCATCACCTTTCTTTCCAGACCCTTCCTTCCCTTCTGGCCACTGTATGTGTCACACTGATGTTCTCTTCCCAAAGACAGAGACCCTACCTTTTTGATGGCTGGTGCTCAGCCACCTCTTCTACTGTGTCTGGAATAGAAGCTTTGGTGGAGGCAGAGGACATTGAAGTAAGTCTTCTGGGTATGGGAAACCTCAGAGGGTCTTCTGAAGGTGGTCTTGAGTGTCTGGGTCTTTCAGCCCAGTCTTCGCACCCTCACCCCAGAGCCTCCTATGTCCCTGAGTTTTTAAACATACAAGCAAGGCACTCCTGGAAGCTAAATCAGAGATTTCAAGTTTCTGGCTCTCCACCTTCCAGGCACATGGAAAAGTTGCATTTCTCGATCCATTGAGCTTGAGTGGGGCCATGTGACAAGTTGTGACCAATGAGCTATAAGCAGAAGATGAGCTTGCTTTCCTTCTGCCACCATGGAGCCAATATTCTAAACAGTGGCCCATCAATCTATGTCTTAAAGTGAGGGCCAAATAAAGCAGAACCCTCAGCCAACCCCAAACAGGTATATTGTATATGTGTGAGAAATAAATCTTTGTTGTGTTAAGTCACTGAGAATTTAGGGGACCATTTATTATTGCACCAGAGCCTAGCACTCATCACAGTGGTTTTTAACCTCTTGGTGTTTTGGGTCCATTTTCTAATTTGGGAATTCTTGTTAACATACTCGAAGAGATTAGAAATCTCATAGGAAACTAAACACATCAACTACTGGCGCAAGTATTCCTTACTCCAGGTTTTCAGCATCTTTGCAGGCACCCACAGCTACCACTCTTCAACTCTCAGCACGATTTGCATTGGTAAGTACTCACCCACTACAGATAATCATGATTTCCTTAGAGCTGGTTTGATGCACACCACCTCTCTTCCTCATGCTTCTAACCTTAATTCCTTAATTCCTTAATGTTCCATCTGACATGGTGCCAGGAGAGTTCCATTCTCCATCCTTACTCAATTGTCATGTGAAAACTCACCTCTATGCACTCTCAGTACACTTCCCAGGCAAGCTACCCCAGAGATCATAGGAAAGAAAGAATCACAATCCAAGATAAAGAGCTTGAATCACACAATGCAGTAAAGCAACTGGAAACACAGTGAGAAGCAGAGAGAGAGGTGGAGTATGTTCACACACATAGGACAGACTACAAGCTAGTGGAAGGAGCCTGATGCCTGAATCTTGGGGTGAGTGATGTTTTGTCTCTCTCTGTTCCCTCCATCAGCATTTCCCCTCTGAAGATATGGTTTATAAGACCACAGCTGAAGTTTGAGGTGCACAGGAGTCTGGAAGGTGCCTGGGGCCAACAGGGCACACATGCTCTATCAGAGAAATGCAGAGACAGCAGACCTGGCTGCACTTCTTCAGTTAGCCTGAGGAATAGCCACAGAGGTTATTTGCATTTTTGGGGCACAGGATACATCAGGCCAGATGAATATTACCAATGGATGGCTGAATATTAAGTGCCTCGTATGCCTCATGTATATTTAGTTTATTATGAATATTTAGTGCCTCAGGTACCTTAAATATATTTAGTGCCTCATGAATATTTTGTGTCTCTTGTATATTTAGTATCTCATGAATATTAGGAATCTCTTGCTCCTTCCATCTCTTTCTATCTATGTTCACCCATATGCTCTACTTATCTGTCCAACATTTCTCCCAGGTTACTAATTTACTCATCAATGACAAATTTCATCCATTCCACTTGTTTTCTTGTCTTCTATGGCACAATTGAATATTCTCAAACAGTACAGCAAACACACATTATGTCACTTGTAATAATAACTAACTTGGTCAGCATTTTATCACTCATTTACAGTGGTTTACAGAACACAGGATGCCTTAGCACACTGCCCTTCTCTATGCCAGGCACTTTCCAGGCATTTCTCATGTAACCTGCACAACAGCCCATCAAGGTAGGCCTTGTTATGTTTATTTTACATATCAGGACATTGAAACCCAGAGAAGTTTAGACACTTGCCAGAGGTCATGCTGCTGGTAAGAAGCACAGCCAGACCTTGAACTTAGATCTGTTTTAATGTTCTCTCCATTACATCATGCTTTTGGGCTTTCATCTCCACTGGAAGGTGGGTGATGTTATGCATCGGCTTCATGTTTCCCATCTTATCGCCTCCACAATGTCCACAATGGCCCATTCTGCCTCCCCAGCCCACTAATCCAATCTACACATGGTTTACAGAAAGACCATTTAACACAAATCTGATTACATTACACCCCACTTAAACTCTCCAATGACTTCTTATTGTTTTACAAATAAAGATCCAAACCTTTACCATGACCTATGACTTACTCCAAGACCTGCAAGGTCTGGCCCCTGCTGACCATCGCAGCTTTCCTTTCAACCTGTCCCTTTTGTTGTCTGTCTTCCAGTCACTTCTCAAATATGCCATGTTACCTCCCATCACGGTACATTTGCACAAGCGGTTTCTTCTGTCTGCAATGCTTTCCCCTCCTTTCTTCATCTACTTAATGCCTATTAATCCTGTACCTTAGCTTGTATGCCCCTTCCTCCAAAACATTCTCCTATTTTCTCTAGTCTAGGTCAGTTTCCTAGTTTACAAATTCCTACCCTGCAGAGTACTGGCATCAGCTTATAATTATATTTGCATTGGTATAATTATTGATAGCCCATTCGCTGAACTGTAAATGCTCTGAGATTAGGAACTCTGGGTTTTTGTTCCCACTATATCTCTAGTGCCTTTTCTATAAGTGTTTGTTGTTGTCAATATAGATTTTTTCCCTGAGGAAGTTGTCAGAGCCCCTGAATCAGGGACATCCTCAGCTAGTAGACCCTCTCTCAAGAGGGAGAGAAGGACTACATCTTTGTCTTACCTGGAATCAAACTGATGACCACCTGTGTAGTGTGACTTCAAGTGGTCTCAGAAACACCTTCCCTCCCATTACTTCGCTGGAAAATTTCATGACAAAATCATGCCTTTGGGATCAAGTTTTCTATGAAAATGCAAATCTCTCTGAGAGAACTTTTACATAAAGCGATAGCTCAGAATCATTTTCCAAACACATTTATTGAGCAAGTACTGTGTGCCAGAGACTGTGCTGGGCATTTACCATCCATATGGTATGCTAGTTATGTATTTCTGTATAACAAATTATCCCAAAACTTAGAGGTTAAAAACAACATACTTTTTTTTTTTTACCTCAGTTTCTGCAGTCAGGAATCCTGGCAGGACTTAACTGGGTACCTCTAGTTCAGGCTTTCATAAGGGAGGTGGACCACTTCCAAGATCACTCATGTGGTTATTGGTGGCCTCAGGTCCTCATCAGCTGTGGACTATACATATCATTTCCTCACCACATGGGCTTTCCCCAAAGCAGCTCATAACATGGCAGCTAACTTCATTCAGAGTGTTCGAGCAAGAGAGCAAGAGAGAGTAGACAAGATAAAAACCAAGTCTCTCCATAGCCTTCTGCCTTATTCTATTTCTATTCATTAAAAATGAGTCAACAGATCCTGCCCACACTCAAGGGGAGGGGATTATACAAAGGCATGAATATCAGGAGAGAGAGAACATGGGAACCATTGTGAAGGCTGCCTGCCACATATTAGTTCTCATTTTCTTCTCCCAGCAGTCTTGTAAGGAACCTTTGTCTTCATGTCAAAATAGAAAAAGCTGGTTCAAAGAAAGTAAGTTTGGTAGTTAAATTTTACGTGTCAACTTGGCTAAACTATGGTGCCCAATTGTTTGGTCAATCCCAACTCTACACGTCGCTATAAAGATATTTCGTACATGTGATTAACATCTGTAGTCAGTTGACTTTAAGGAAACCAGATTACCCTCGATAGCATAGGTCAGTGTCTTTCAATCAATTGAAGGCTTGAAGAGCAAAACTGATGTTTCCCAGTGAAGAAGGAATTCTGCCTCAAGACTAACACAGAAACCCTGCCTGAGTTTCTAGCCTGTGGTCTGTCTTAAGATTTCAGAGCCAAGACTACAACATCAGTTCTTGTCTGGGTTTCCATTCTGTTGGCCTGCCCTATGAATTTTAGACTCAAGACTGTAACATCAATTGTTACCTGGATTTCTAGCCTGCCAGCCTCCCCTACAAATTTCAGACTTGCCAGCCACCATGATTGTGTATGTCAAGTTCTTAAAACAAATCTCAATGTAAATATAAATATATATCTTATTGATTCTATTTTTTTGAGAACCTACTGATACAATAAGATTCCCAAGTCATGTAATTGGTAAATGGCAAAGCAAAGAGGTGGAGAAAGAAGTTGAGAGCACAAAGCAGTCTTTCAATCAACAAATATTTACTGAGTAATGTGGTAGATTGTGTTTACCAAAGATAGCTACCACAACATATCCAACCCACATATTCTTCTTATAATTTAATGCTGAGGCTTCTCCCATCATGAGGTGTGTCTATGTTCTCTCTCCTTGAATCTGAGTGGGCATGTAACTAACTACACAGAAGTGACACTATTTAATTTCCAAGCTTAGGTCTTAAAAGGTGATACTACTTTTGTTTACCCACCTTGAGGTGTTCACATTTGGAATTCAGCAGCCAGACTATGAGGCAGCCCAAAGGAGCCCTTGTGGAGGGAGTCCCAGGAAAGGCTATGTCTAAGGGTGCTAGCTGACAGTCCAGCTGGAGTTCCAGCCAACGGCCAGCATCAATCACCAGACAGGTGACTGCATAGGGCATCAGACAATTCCAACATCTGACTTTGAGTCTTCCCAACAGAGATCCAAGCCATTCTAGAGCACAGACAAGCTGCTCCTGCTATACTTTGTCTTGTCTGAATTTATAACATATAAAAGTCTTGAAGGATTAAAAAAAAGATAGCTACTGTTTTAAGTTGCTAAATCTAGGGGTGATTTGTTACACAGCACTAGATAACTGACCCTGCATCAGGGCTTGTTGGAGGCCCAAGGGATACACTGGTGAGCAAGAAGGACATAGCCCAATAGAGTTTTGTATTAGGCAGCTTGGGCTACTATAACAAAACACCACTGACTGGGTGGCTTAAACATTTATTTCTCCCAGTTCTGGAGCCTGGGAAGTCCAATATCGAGGATCTAGACAATTCATTTTCTGGTGAGGGCTCTCTTCCTGGCTTGCAGACAGTTGTCTTCTTGCTGTGTCCTCACATGGCAAAGAAGAGATCTCTGTGTCTCTTCTTATAAGAGTACAGCTTCTATCATTGTGGGGGCTCTATCTTCATGACCTAATCATCTCCCAAAGGTCCCACTTCCAAATAGCATCACGTTGTGGGGTAGGACTTCAACATATGAATTTGGGGAGACAGAAACATTCAGTCCATAGCAAGTTTACATACCAAATGGGAAAGACAGCTAAAAATCCCATAAACAAGTAGATAATTTACCAATGTTATTGAGAAGACACAACAAGGAGATCCGGAGGTACTGCTTGAGCTAGGGTAGTCAGAGAAGCCTTCTTTGAAGCAGTGCCATGTGAGTTAAGATGCGAATCTTGGGGAGAGGCAGACAAGCAAAGAGCAGGAGAAAGGCATTCTCACCTGAGAAAACAGCAAGTTCAAGGCTCAAATAAAGGCCAAACTTGAATGGGGTTTTTTTGAAGGATGTCAGCAACAGTGGCAGAGGGCTCTAAGGGGTCTGGTAGAAGTGGGCCCCACTGCCCAAGGCATGGATACACAATTTTATTTGTTGAGAATGAAGTGCCAGGACTCTTCTACTTGTCCCCTCACAGCCAACCTTTGTTTGGTGGTGATGGGGAGGGGGACTCATGGGTCAAATCCATAGCTCCAGGAGATTAGATCCTGGGAGGGGTCAGTGCAAGCTGCTTCAGAGTTGGTCCAGCCCCGCCCAAAGCCTGCCCTGTGCTGAGCTGACCTCTTCTCTAGGCTATGGGTAAGGGAGTGAAGGAAGGGGGGAGGATGGCGGGGCAGAGGGACTCCCACGCATATCAATGGGTTTTTTCTCTTTTCAGTAAGCTCAGCAGAACCCTGGCCTTTGTCTGGGGCCTTGCTTCCCTGGCAGATCTCATAAAGGGCTTCAAGCTGCAGGCTGGGGCTAAGGACAGGGCAATCTGGGCTGTCCTCACAATGGCAGGGTGAGGAGGTTAAAGCCCAGTGTCAGCTGCTCAGAATTTCATCCCTGGGTTTTTTTCTGCTTTTTTTGTTCCTGGTCACAGGCTTGATATTGATGGGGGCCTCTGCAGTTAGCTTCAGAAGAAACGAGTGGGGGACAGCAAGGCTGGCCTTGGCCAAGGTTACGATAGACTGGTGAACCATGGCTAGGGCTGGGGTTTCAGGACAGGGCACAGGAGAAGGATCTGAAGGCCTTGGTTGCACAGTCTTTGGGCTTTCAGACTCATCAATTTGTATCTCAGAGCCCTACTGTCTTAAGAAAGGAACCGACTGCCTCATCTGGTGGATAAGTCTCACATGGCAAGTTTAGTGGGGTGCAGTTTGAGGGAGGAAACTTGCTGTGTAAAGACACTGCTGGGAGACTGAAAAGACCACTCCTGGACTCTCTGGGAATTGTGAATACATGTGCTAAAACTACATATCCTCATCCACGGAGCAGGAAAGATAAATTGTGGTATAGTCACACAATGCAATACTATGCAGCAATAAAAAAGAACAAACTACTGAGACCTCAATAATGTTACTGAGCAAGGGCTTGTAGCTCTATGCACATAGAAGCCAATACTACACACTGGCTTTGAGGGGAAAAAAAGACTTTTATTTCAAGGTCAACTAGCAAGGAGACAAGAGGCAAGCCTCAAATCTGTCTCCCTGATCCAGAGTTCTGGGCGAGATTTAGGAAGTTTCAGCACCAGATCTTCCTGGAAAATGGACCTTTTGCAACTGAAAGGGTTCTGATGTTCAGTTTCTAGTCATGTCCCAATCCTTTGGTCTTATGGAGTGGAGTGAGGGGAGCAGTAAAGGGTTCACAAGTGTTACTCATAAGCTTTGTTTCCAGGTCTTGTTCGAAATAGACACCATGTTGTGTGCAAGAAGCCAGATGCAAATGAATGAATGTTGTTGGATCCCATTTGTAAGAAGTTAATGGACAAGCAAAACCAATCTATAATGCTAGAGTCAGAATAGTGGTTGCTCATGGGGGCATTGTCTATGAGGGGGCATAAAAGAACCTTCTGGGCCAGATGCTGGAATTGCTTTATATCTCAATCTGGGCAATGGTCATATATATCTATACACATATACAAATGCATCAAGCTAAATATTGAAGATCTATTCACTCTACCATGAGCATGTTACACTTTAAGAAAAAACTGAAAAGAAAAAATGACCTGTGCAAGAGGAGCTCTGCTTACCCCTTTCACACCTCCTGGCTACACAAGTCAAATGAAAGTGCTGGGTGTTAATTAGCCCAGGGACTATTCAAGGAACTAAATTCCAGCTGCATGAATGGAGGATTTCAAGTCGCATTCTCAAAAAGAACCTTTTGCTGGCACCTGGCCCATCATTTTGGTTCACCTCCTATCCACACTGCTCAATAGGGGGCTGCTCATGAGCACAGCAGCTGGAAAGCCCTCAGACCAATTACTAACCGTCCTTGAGGTTCTGCAACTCACATGGACAGGGCCAAGGCCAAGGCTATCTTCATGCTCCATGGCGCCACATTTACAGTGTGTTTTCTCCACTACTTCCTCCTTGTACCAAAAAGCATTCTATACCCAGAGCTTCTAAACCTTGCTAATTTGGGTTCCTGAACACATTTGCTGTTTTGATTGAATCTCTTGACTTTCTCCTCTTCATCCTTCTCAACTTGAATTATCCTCCCCTCTATAAATTCTGCCCATAGCAGACACACAGATCCAGAAACATATACATGCACGCCTCTCCAGAAGGGACTCCAGGCTGACCTTGGCAGTTTGAAGAGGTCCCTGGTGCGAAAATGTGAGTGAATGAGACAGATGACCCTCCCACTGGTCCTGCAAGCTAAAGCAGAGCTAGGAAGCACAGAACTTTTTCTAAGCTGGCCTGAAATTTACAAAGGCAATAGATATCAGTGCTCAGGCATCCTGCAGAAGGATGATGAATACAGGCAGTCTTCCTTTAGTGTTTCCTCAACATTGATCATCTCAACAGTGCAGAATTCAGTGAAAATCTGTAAATATTTTATTATGGAGAGATATATAAGAAATGCAGGACACAGTTTCTACTGCTGGAACTCCTCAATATTTATTGAATGAGAAAAAAATGGATGGAGGACTTCCAATTAATCGTGCAGTTATTGAGCATATTCACATACCTGCACTGTTTTCCCCAAAGCCCTCACTAAAATGACAGTAAGGGGAGACAGAGACAGAGAGAGAGAGAGAGAGAGAGAGAGAGAGAGAGAGAGAGAGAGAATGAGAGAGAGAGAGAATGAGAGAGAGGAAAATATAGCCATTGAAAGATGTGATTTTGGAAGCCAGAAAAAAAATGGACAAAAAGTAACTGACTTAGCAGACCAGAGAATGCTGGAAGCTAAACGCCTCTCTGCAGGTAGAAGCTGTGAGAAGCAACCCAATTCAGGCAGCAGAACCTAAGAAAGGCCAAGGAATTGGAGGCCCAGGTACTGCAGAAGGTACAGATGAGCTGAAAATGGGGCTTTTTGCACATTTGTTTAAGAAGCAGTTAGACTTCTCCACCTCTCCCAGCCAGGTCACTTCAAATCCACCCCCCATCAGAGCCTCTGCATTCACTCTAGAAATCGAACACAAAGGACTCTAGACTTAGGATACCATTCTCAGTTGACTGCAAGGGTGCATATTGAAAACATGGGTGCTGTACTGGAAACAGAGTTAATAAATGATGACTGTCATCTATAAACCACTAAGTTTGGGGGTGATTTATTACACAGCCATAGGTATTAATAAAGAAAGTAAAAGATGAAATCGGAAAACAAGGGATTTGAAAAACTGGAGATTGTACATATGGGAGAGAGATGAGGAGAATTCTTACTTGGATGCTGAGGCGAGATCCTATGGGGGTCACTGAACAGTAGGCCTGGAGAAGGACCCAGGCTGATCACAAAAGGAGCATGCAGGATTCTGGAATGTGGTATCAAAGGGGAAAAAAAGCAAGCTGAGCGGTTTGTTTGAAAGTACCCAGAAGAGATGTATACATCTTTGAAATGAATTAAGGATAGCTAAATAAACTAAAAGGGAGTGAGAGGTAAATATTAACTCTGATAAAAATAAAAATTTGTACAGTAAAGGGCATGTATTCCAAACATACCATATAACATTGCAGTGAATACATTTACATACTTATAAACACTAAATATTGGTTTAACAAAAAATCGTGCTATAATTTATTAGTACAATAGAAGCAAGATACAGTGTAGGTGTGGGAAAAAGGGGAGTTAAATTTGATTTCAAGTAAAAACCAATGGTGGATTTGTTTTTTAGGGCTGCCATAACAAATTACCATAGATTGAGTGGCTTAAACAACAAGATTGTATTGTCTCACAGTGTGGAGGCTGAAAGTCCAAGATCAATGTGTCATCAGGGTTGGTTCTTTCTGAGGGTTGTGAGGGAAGATCTGTCCAGGCCTCTCTCCTTGATTTGTAGATGGCTTTCCTCTCACTGTGTTTCTTTACATCATCTGTTTCCTGTGAGCATTTGTGTCCAAATTTCCCCTTCTTATAAGGATATCAGTCATACCGGATTAGGGCCCACCCTAATGCTCTTATCTTAATTTGATTATCCAAAATGACTCTAATTTCCAAATAAGGTCACATTCACAGGTACTGGAAGTTAGAACTTTAGCATTTTTTGGAGGGACACAATTCAACCCATAACAGATGGATAATGTCTGAGATCAATAAATCAAAAAACAATAGCATAAGCACATTATTTAGAGAAACGAAGGTAAATATAAGAATAAACATATCAGAAAGTCCAAAGAGGTTCCTTTTGGGTAGCAGAAATTGGGGTAGAGCCAAGGGGCTATGGCTTTTTCTTTCATAAGCCTGAAAGGACTGCCTGACTTGAAAACATGCACATTTCTCACCCATGTTGATTTCCACATTCATTGTCATTACTATTCAATTACTCATCTGTGGTCCACACATGACCATAAACCCCTGAAGGCTAATAATAGTCATACCAATATTTACATAATGTTTACTATGTATCCACCACTATTCTAAGCAGTTCACCAGTACTATTATTATCCACCATTTCAGATGGCAAAACTGAAGCACAGAGAAGTTAAGTGATTTGCCCAAGGTCATTGAACAGATAAACATTACTTCTATTTCTGATTCATTTTGGCATTCCTTATTCTACTGAGTATGAAATCACACCCATAGTAGGTGCACAATATGTTAGAAGTCGAAAGAAAGGCTGGAGAGGCCTCTTTGTTTGCTTAATGAGTAACCAGTTCCTCCTTATCCTGAACCAACCAAACCTTACATGACTGCACCCCTATGCTCCTCTCTTAGTGAAACTGTCTGCCATTCAAGCCCTGCCATCTGGGTAGGCATATTCTTTTCCATGTAGTCCATCCCACCTCACTGACTGCAGCTTATTGAGCTAGGGCCGGCCAATCAGAGGTTGATCTGGGAGCCATGTCATGACATGGTCTGATGAGGAAATAAAACATAACCAGTCCGGTTCTCCCCATTGGGCAATGTTTTACTTAGCTGCATATGCCTTTCAGACATGGAGAGAAGGCAGTGTCAGTTTGTCCACAGCTGTTGAAGTTGTGAGGACCAAAGAATGGCTGGTGGAGGAAGGAAAGAGAGCAGAACCACCTCACAACCTTGTGCTGCCTAACAACCAGAACTCCCTTTCTTGAGACACCTGATTCTCTTCTGGTCTTATAAACAACCTCCAATGTCTACAATGGTCTGTGTCTTGCATATGAGAAGTTATCCTTTCCAAATGTTTTCCTCTGAGTGTCTTCCCCTGTTTCTCTCTTCTCACCTTTTTATATCCCTCTCTCCTTCTTTAGTGTTCAAGCTAACCAGACATTACATTTTTAATGTACATTGTTTTTCATAAAGTCGTGGACCATCAGGACTGTGAGACACCTTTTAGATTAGCATTGTCCAATAGAACTATGCATAATAATGGAAAGTTCCATATCTGCTCTGTCCAATATGGTGGCAACCAGACACATGTCACTATTAAGCACTTTAAATGTGGCCAGTGCGACTAAAGGACTAATTTTTTATTTAATTTAATTTTAATCAATTTAAATTTAGAAAGCCACACGTAACTAATGGGTACTGGGTTGGGCAGCACAGTCGTTCGATTGATCCATTGCCTCTTTCTACAGATGAGTATCTTGTTGTGAGTATAAGAGCCTTGGATTATCTCTTTCATAACCTAGTGGCTGCCTCCTCAAGTCACTGCCCAGCACAGAGACTGGGGTGACTGGCTCCTGCTGAAAATCAAATACATAGTTGCTTCCTCATAACAGCAGACCAAGGAAGACCCTCAAAGGCAATTAATGCAAGGGCTTGTGTATAACAGGATTTGAGAAACAAGTCTGGTGATGGGGCTGAAGCAGGAGAATTTTGTAACCTCAAATTCAGATCTGCCTCTCCGATTTTACGGACTGCCTCAGAGGTTCAGCCACACTGCTTCTTGGCAGCCCAGATCTCCTATCCCCCACTCTCCAACCTCTTTTCCCAGAGGCCCCTCCATCAAGATGGTCCTGTTCTATACCCCAGTCCCTCAGAACCTCTGTCTGCAGCAGCAGATGGTAAGTCTTGAGACCAGTAATTTACAGTAGTAGATGTGTTAGCCTCTGGGACAGAAATGAGCTAGCTGCTCCTCAGACTGGTTTTCCAGACTTCATATCCCAGGTGTGGCCATGTGACCTTATTCTAGACAATAGCATGTAAGAGGAAAAGATGTACATCACATACAGATCTGGCCCATAGAAACCTTCCATGTGCTCTTTACCCTTCCACACCTTGGTATAGATGAGTCCAACAGAGCTACAATACTGAAGGAACCTACATCTATGAATCACCGCTGGAGAGGAGAGCCTCCCGTCCTTTGGAACACCTACTTTTGGATTTTATTCGGTGATAAATAATTTTTTGATGTAGTAAGCCACTGTACTTTGGAGGGTTATCTGTTAAAGCAGCCAGCATTTCCCTAATTATTACACCTCCAGGGAACATACTTCCCTCTGTAAGTGTCCTTATGTTGTAGATAGTAGGGATTAGGTTCACTCTGGCAGTGCAGTGAGGGGGATGTGGTCTTGTCAGTTGTGATCTGAGTTTCAGACCACAAGGTGAAGGCATAAATGCTTGGTGTCTGAGCTGAGCCCAAAACCGAGTCTGAATGAAGCCTTCTTACCCCTCACAGCCTGCCCTCCTTGTAGCCACAGTCTGACAGACCTTCTTAATGGAAGGTCTCTAACTGAAGTCCGCAGGAAAATGGAATCCCTCTGGAGGAGCAAAGGCTAGCAGCACAACCTCTCTAAGGAATTGACAGTCTTCGGTCTCCATGTAGATAATACATAGGCCATGTGGGGCTTCCTTCCTTCACAGTCCTTGGGCTGGACCAGTGGGCCTCAGACTGAGGGACAGGAAGCATCTTAGCTGCAAAGAGCTCACATGATTCATTCTAGTGTGAACAGCAAGGAGAAAGTCAAAGAAATTGGAATCACGATTTGAGTGAGGCCCAAGGTGGGTATTTCCTGGCAAACATATGAGGATCCTGGCCAAAACTCTCTGCCAAAATTTCTCGGCTCTGAGAGTCACAGATGAAGGGCAAAGAAACTTTCTGCCTCATTAACCAAACCAAGGAACACGAGAGGAGGGTCAGGCTTGGGAGGGGAAATACTGAGATCACTTTGAGGTATACAAAGTTCGAAGGGTTAGTGGGGTGCCCACATACATGCTTCTAACAGCTGGATGGGAATGGGGTCCTGAAAGGGCCGAATGGAGGTGCAAACTTGTGTCTGGAGAGAGGTGATGATGAAAACCACGGTCCCTAAAATCAGAGAGCGGGGGAGGGGATTGCCAAGAGAGCCAGAAAGAATGCCAAGAAGAGGCTTACGGAGGGGACAAAGTGGGACACTTGAGTCACCTAGAAAGTTAGACAAAGAGACGAATGAAGAGCAAGAAGACAGGGAGGAACAAATGCAGGAGAGGGGGTGTCAAGAGGAACCACGTGTGGGGAGAAGGTGACAGAAGAAGAAGTGGTCAGCCATGTGGATCAAGGAGAAATGTGGATCAAGGAGAAAACAGGAGGGGAAGGGACATAGAAAAGCCATTGGATCTGGTGACAGGAGTTCATTGGTAGCCTGTGAGAACAAAAGTTAACCCAGAAAGACATTCACTGGTTGACAAGGTGAAGCTAGGTGGAGATTTTAAATTTATAGCAGAGTCTGCAAAAAAAGACAAATTGCCCCTTAGGGATTGTGAACTAATTGTCATGAGGTACACCTTGGGCGGGGCCGGTCTAGCAGCACAAAACAGAAGCCCACTTGCGTAAGCCTAAGTAAAAAGGGAGAATTTATGGGAAGAACATGAGGCCATCTCAGAGATTCAAGGACAGGAAGTGCAGCTGGCCTCTGGGGACGGGAATCAGCAATTGGGATGCCAGCAGGGACCTTGGCAACTCCATCCTCTCCTTCTTTGTCTCTGCAGTTGCGAGGTCTCTAATTTCAGCTTTCCTCCAAGACTGCTTCTTTCTTCTCTCTCAGCCTTTTCTGCTGCTCTGGACACATGGTGGGAAATGGCTGCCTCGAGTGGCCCTTCTTGTCTATTACCTTCTGTCTTCCCCTGGCCCACAACTGTGCCTGGCACAAAGTGTTCAAGGAGCCAACAAAAACTGCCTAGAATCTCCAAGATGTCCCAAGGCCTAATTCGTGGGAAAGCATCTGATTGGTCCAGTCGGCTCAGATGCCCATCCCTTATCCAATCAGCTATGGCCAAGGGCAGGGTCTTGTGCCCTGGGATTGGAGGGGGGATTGAGGAGGAGCATCTTTGGGAAGGGGGCTCAAGTAGGTTTTTGAAGAAGAGAATGTGGTAGCTGTCATACTCTGATATTCCAGACAAGCTGCAGGCTCCTGATCCTTCTGGAAAAGAGAGAGACTCATGAAGTCAGGCTCCACTTTAATGATGGTCAATAAATAACTCCATGGAGGCCATTCTGAGTGAGATATGTGCATCCACAGACAAACAGCATTCCTGAAAATGAGACTTTCTTGTGCTTCCCTTCCTCTCCTCCATCCCCATCATCCCCCACGCACCCAAGGCCAGGGATACCACTCACAGAACTCATCAGGGCCTCTCGTGACATCCAGGAGATTTACCCAGCCTCAAATCTCATCTTCTTGGATGTAGCCTGACTTTTTTGTTTCCTCTGGTTATAGCCTGAAATGAGCAGAGCTGGATTGGAGGGTGCTGCAGGAGAAGGGGAAGCTTGGAGTGGTTCTAATGTGGATCAGGTAGGGACTCAACAAGAAGCAGTTAGGAGAGTTTGAGAAGTATCTATGTACAAAGGAACCATCAACAAAGATGTGAGTGTAGGGGAAACACAGGAGCAGCACAAGAAGCAGAAGCTGTTAGTAGTGGAGTTGTTCCTACCCCAGGCCCAAAGGGACAAGGAGAGATTGTGGTTACTTAAACCAAGAAGAGGGGGCAGAAGTAAGTAGGGAAGGCCACCTTAAAAGGAATAGGGACCTCCAATGAAAGGGTAAGTCAGCCCAGGTGTCTTACCTGGGTGAGTGCAGAAGGGTCAGCTTTCTGAGGCACAGGACAGGGAGGAGGGGTGGAGCATGGACCTGAAGGGACAAGTAGAAGATGTTGTGGACATCTGCTTACATAGGGGTAGTGCTCAATACTGTGGGCTCCTCCAGGGCCAGCCACTTGGCTCTTTTGCCTTTTGTTGCCAGCACCACACCCACTGCACAGCTCATGCTTTCAGCCTGTGTTTGCTGATGCCCTGAATGAATTCCATGAGCCTCTTTGTTTCTCATATTGGCAGTGTAGTGGTAGCTGATGGCATTCAGCTGAATGGGACCAGGAACTCTTCCTAACGCAAAGGTTTGGAGGATGGAAGAAGGAAAAAGGAAAGAAATCAGAAAAGCCCCAAAGATGAAGGCTAAATGATGCTGTAGCTATTCTATACTTTCTCTCCAGGAAAAGCAATAATAAGCTGTGCTGTCTTCTTTATTACAACCTTTATACTAGCAATAAAAGCCACCAAGACTGGCACATGTAGCGCTTTAAAGTTTACCAAGTGGTTTGTATGCATTATCTGGTCAGATCCCCTCAAGACCCTGTAAGATACACTGTATTATCTTCCAATTTTACAGACCAAGTTCAGAGAGTTTAGGTGACTTGCCCAAGGTCACCCAGCAGGTACTGGTGGGACCACAGCTAAGACTTCGAGTTAATTTCTATTGTCATTTGTGCTCTGCTGCTGATTATGAGAAGTCCTCTCATGCCCATTCCTTGATGGGCATGGTGTCCAGATTTGGGAACTCTGACTTTCAAAAGGTCGAACTGCAAACAGGGACCAGAATTGTCACAGAGAAACTGCGGAACACAGGGCCCCTTTGTTTTCTGCTGCCACCTCCTGGATCATTAATGTGCTTCTCTTCCTTTCACTCTTCTCTGCTTCAGATATAAGCAGAAGTAGAGGGGATGCCATCCCTACTTATTGCAAAGTTGTATAATAATGTTGAAGGTTTTAAAACTGGATTCACTTAAAAATGAAATTTTTAAACATGCTACAACGTGGATGAAATAAGCTGGTCACGAAAGGACAAATACTTTATGATTCAACTTATGTGAGGTCCCTACAATAGTAAAATTCATAAAGACAGAAGGTAGAATGGAAGTAGCCAAGGACTGGGTGGAGAGGGAGGAGTGGGGGGTTAGTGTTTTATGGGGACAGAGTTTCAGTTTTGCAAGATCAAAACAATTCTAGAGATGGATGGTGGTGATGGTTGCACAATGATGTGAATGTAATGAATGGTAAATTTTATATTATGTATATTTAACACAATTTTTTAAAACAGAATTTGGTAAACATTTGATGAGCATCTACTATGTGCTCTGCACTAAGAATTCAAAGCTATAAAGCATTAACTCTATCTTCAAGGATGGATCAGCCCGATTGGGCAAAGTGACATAAATATATTCAGTGCCATGTGGAAAGTGCCATAGTGCAGTGTGCGCAGGACTGAAGCTGGTCTATTACTGGCAGGAGATGGTGGTAATTATGGGGGGACAATAGTAAAGTCTTCCCACAGAAAGTAGTACATTAGTGGGGCTTTCCAGAAACTGAGATGATTTCATGTGTGTGAAAGTGGTTGGTAGGAAAGTGGGAGAACTGGAGACATAGAACATTCTAAGCAGAGGAAAAATAAAGAAGTGTGAAATAGCATGCTGTACAATGTGGATGAAATAAGCTGGTCACGATATTCTCCACTGATAGGTCTATGACAGTGCTTCTCAGAACATCTGTGGTGAAGAACGTGTGTGTGTGTTTGTGTGCGTGTGTGTCTGTGTGTGTATGTGTAATTTCCAGTCCATCCTAGACTGATATGTGGTCATACTGTGTATGACTTTTATGAAGTTCATGCCACATTCCACTCACTGTGGAAGTTTGACCTGATCCATAAGAGTCCACTGATGACCCACTTGAATGTCACAGCAAAGTCAAGCTACTTTCAAGGTTTCAGAATAGTCGCTCTCAATTTCTGTGGTTATCTTATTATAGACCAGCACTGGTCCACGAACAACACTATGAGTACCACTGGTCTATAAGATGGTAAGTCCCTTAAAGTGAGAAACTACTTCTTTTCATTATATTTCTTTGTGCATGCCTTCCAAATTTTAGCAAGACCACCCAAATGAAGCCCTCTCCTTGCCCAAAAAGAGATGCCCACTTGTTAATTAGCCAGTGTTTCTCCAGTGTTTTAAATACGTAAAGCTCTGCCACTATTAAATACTATTATTATTATTAGCCTCATGTCCACTATAGTGGATGTCATTTAATTAGAACTGCATAATAGGCAAATCTGCCTTAATTGGCTGGATGTGGCTAAGAAACCATTTCACATCTGTGTCTGCAACTCTCTGTTTTGTGGCCATCACATCACATTCTCTGGCAATGGGTCATTTTGGAGACCTTGGGCTGGGTTCAGGGAAGGTTATCTGGCTACTGATTAACACTTAATTAGCACCTTTTTCATGTAGCACAGCAGTGACTTTGTAAATTTAAAAATTTCAAGGGACCACTTAATGTAGAATTAAAGTACAAGTGCAATATTTAAGATGCATGAAATTGTTTTACGCATTACAGCATTAACTAGCTCTTAATTTATGCAGTGCATGCCAGCAAAGGGCAATTAAAGTGTAGCAGGGAAAAAATTATAGATCTCTACGTTGTCCTGTCTTCTTTTCTAATGATGCTTTTGAAGGCTTTTGCTATGTTTGTATCTCAACTCATGTTCTAAATTTAGGAATAAATGGTAAATTCTGAAGCTTGTTTGCCCCACAGGAACTGGCATTATCTTTAAAATGAAAGTCTTTCCAACCAATAAGTCCCTCCAGGGCCGAAAAATCCACCCAGGCCTCAGTGATTGGTCCAGGGAGAGGCACATAACCCAATGAAATATCAGGAGACACTTGCTGGAGTCTTATGGGAAAGTGATGCTGGCAGTGTTTTCCTTGGTAGCTGTTAAAAGGAGTGGTTCTCTTTGCCCCTGGTCAGTGTGATATAAGAATGTGAGGTCTGGAACCATGGCAGCCATTTTGTAAGTGGTGTGGAGACGTTGTTTGGAATTTGGGAATGACTCCAAGACTATGGGAGTCCATATGACAAGATGAAGAGAAAGCCAATCTTGGGAGATATTATGAGAGACATTAGATTGGAACTTGTCTGAAGGCAGTCTGACTTCTAGACTTTTGGATTATGTTAGAGCCTATAAATAGAGTTCACATTCCCACCTCCCTGACTCTGTTTATGCTGTTTCCTTTGACTAGAATGCTCTTTTCTCCTTTACATCCTTCCAGGCTAAGCCTAATGCCATCCATCTAAAAAGCTTGCCTTGATCTGAACCATGTTTGGGATGATTAGAACCATGATTCCCTCCTCTGGGAGGGTAATGCCCCTTACTTGAACCTCTCCTTTGGCAAGGAGCACATGCACTGCCCTGAAAAGTATAAAGCTGCTAATGTGACTCTCCATCTCCCCTATGAGGACCTAAGCTCTTGCTTCTGCCCCCAGCATTAGTATCTTACATATTGAGTCTTCAAAGTGCCACAAACCAGTTCCTAGAAAGGAATGTTAATGATATTAGGATGACAGTCAAAAGAGGAGAAAGCGCATACAAACGAGCATATGGTCTTCTTAGTTAAAGCCAAAAACTGGGTAAATGCTGCAGCTGGGTGGATTTCTTCACCCATGCAGCTGCTGAGAGCACATGAAGACTTGTGATAAGAAGGGTGAGGAGTCACAGATATGAGAGCCAGTTAGAATTCTATTTGTCTCTCTGTTTATAACTTACGTATACTGATACCGTCTCCAAGTGCAAAGCCAAGTATTAGGAAAATAAAAGTATCTTTATCACCTCCTCAACCCCACACCCATATCCTCTGTCCCAGACAGAGTTGAGCTGCTTTGATACCCCTCCAGCTGCGCAGAGTCTGATCAGCGACAGCCTCATGGTCCACCCTAGCACTTCTTGGGGTGACTCTGACCAGCTGTCAGGAGCCATCTTAAGACTAGAGGTCCGCCATTATAAATTACCAGGAAGGTCACGTAGCCGGAAAGAACTTGTTCTTCTTTTTGCATAAGTCACTCAGCACCTTCTAACTAAGCAACAGGAAGCCGCAATACCCGCAGGACAGAACGACGCTGATGCCAGCTGGCCAATCAGATCATGCCATATACTCCTCTTTCCCTAATCAGCCCTACCCCTTTCTCTTATTTCCTGTATAAAAGCAACTGCTGCTCAGAATAAAATTTGAGGCTTGATCAGAACACTGTCTTGCCTCCACTCTTTTCTCTCGTCCGTGTTACCCCTCTTTTCTTTAGGTTGGGTTCTCCTCGGTTCTCCCACCAAATAACCGGTCCCGCGGGCGGGACAAGTGGCGCCCAACGTGGGGCACGAGTGCAGAACCCTTACCCAGGCGGACTACGAAATAACAGAGGCTGCAGCTCGTTAAGGAGAAGTTTTTCAGAGAAGACTGCCTTTCACCGCTCATGGAAGGTCCTCGTCTTCGGCTCACCGGAGATCGCCGTCTTCGGTGAGTGTTCATCCGCCTTAGTTTAGTTTCAACACGGACTGCTAGGATCATAAGTAACAAATTTTAAACGGGGAAAAGAGTTGAGCATAACTCCCTCTGTCTTCTCTAGGTCCTCTTGTCTTTTCCTTTTTTTTTCAAAGGATTTGGGACCTTTCTCTCTAGCCCGCTTCTCGGCACAAGCCGTCCACCCCTGAGGTTAGAGGCTGCTTTTTCTGAGTTGGGAAAATACAGTGTGTCAGTCGACTTTAAGGCAGAAGTCGTCCACTCAGAGGGCATCCCGGTCGTAGACCTCTCCCTCCGCCCTGGAGAGAGCTGTAGGTCTGCGATTCGCCTCTTGAGAAGCCGTGTTGGCGGATTGTACCAACCGACTGCCCACGTCGAGACCTCTGATATAATCCCTCCTCTGGCGCCTCTGTAAAAGAGCCTTGTCTATGCCCAAAGGCACAGCCGGCGGGACGTCCGTAGGCATCGCACCCCAGGGGGTCCGTGTTAGCGGATTGTACTAACCGGCTGCCCACGCGGGAGAGAAGTTAAGTTCCCTTCTCCTCCTTTTTGCCTTGATACCTATGTTCACTTCCTCAGTTCCTATCCCTCTTTCTTTTTAGATAAATAAAACAAAAAGATGGGACAAACCTTGTCCAGAGAAGCACTATTCATAAAAGACTTAAAACGCTCATTCAAGGAACGAGGAATCCGAGTAAAAAAGAAGGATTTAGTCAAATTTTTTCTCTTCATTGATGAAGTCTGTCCCTGGTTCATAGTAAATGGCCCCGAAATCCATCCAAAAAAATGGCAAAAGGTAGGCAGAGACTTAAACGATAAGTTACAAAAGGAAGGCCCTGATGCCGTCCCCGTCTCTGCTTTCTCTTATTGGGGACTAATTCGAGATATTGTAGAAACCGCCTCCGATGACCCCGAAAAACGACAACTCTTGTCAGTAGCGGAGTACTGCCTTAAACCGCTGTCTCGCTCAGCATCCGTTGCTTCTCTTCCCACTGAGAAGCCCCCCTCTAGATGTCCCTCAGTCGTTATAGACATGAGCGATCCCTCTCCAACTAAAGGTATATACCCTTCTTTGCCCACAGAACATCCCCCTTCTCCTAAAAGTCCTCTTACCAATCCCTTACTAACTAAAAGACCACTCAATGACCCCTTAGATCCTGGTGATGCCGCCACCTTAGGAGATGAGGCCGTACGATATCATAACCCAGATTGGCCTTCTACTTGGCTCCCACCCTACAATCCACAGTTCTGTGCGCCTGTTCTGCCATTCCCCGCCTCCAACGGCAACAACCTTTCACAAACCAAAGATAAGCTTGCTGCACAGATGGCCGAGATAGAGAACAAACTAGCCTCCCTTCAGGCTGCTTTACAAGAGACTGTCCTTACCGCCCAACGCTTGCCCATAAAACCCTCCAAAAACCCCAAACCAAAAACCCTCACCTTCCCTGTCATCACCCGATCCCAACGACCTGAATCTCCCACCTCTAACACCGCTGATCCCCCTGATGCCCCTGAAGGTGGAGAGGACACTGCTGACAATAATGATGAAGAAGAAAGCAGTGACGACGAACTCCCTCCCCCCGCCCCGGAGCGTAGAGAGTTCCATAAATTACAGTTCAAAAACTTAAAAGAACTAAATACAGCTGTCAGGACTTATGGACCCAATGCTCCTTACACCTTATCTGTCCTCGAAACACTGTCTCGAGGGGGACACCTTCTCCCTTGTGAATGGCTCCGCATAGTCCAGGCTGTCCTCACCCGTGGCCAATATCTAACTTGGCGGGCTGATTTCTGTGACCGCTGCCAGACTATAGCTGCTAATAATCTTAAAAATCCCCGCTCTCATTCTTGGACCTTTGAAAAACTTACTGGTCAGGGGACATATGCCACTGAAGAGCGACAACGAAATCTCCCTATTGGACTCCTTTCTCAGACACATAATGCCGCTCTTGGGGCCTGGAGAACTCTTCCTAGTTCTGGCACCCCCACCACACCACTCACCAAGGTTATCCAAGGTCCCCAGGAAGATTACAGTGAATTTGTCAGTCGCCTTCTAGAGGCTGCTGAGCGCGCTTCGCAACGCCGCTAATGACAGGTTAGTCAAACAATTGGCTTTTGAAAATGCTAACGCCTCCTGCCGGGCCGTCCTCAGGGGTAAGACCCGGGACAAGACGCTCGATGAAATGCTTCGCTTGTGCCGAGACGTTGATCCATTTACTTCCAAGGTATCTCAGGCCATTCATCTAGCGGTTGGTGCTGCAATCCAGGCCAACCCTGGCCAACAAAAAAATTGTTTCAAATGCGGTCAGCCAGGGCACTTTGCCCGTCAATGCCACGGTTCCCATGACAAACCCAGGGTTCAGGGCCCTTATAATAAAGGACCTTCTCCTCCCTCGACACCTTGCCCTATTTGCAAAAAGGGCCGACACTGGGCTAGAGACTGCCGCTCCACCACCGACATACTCGGTAACTCCATCACTCGCCAGCAGGGAAACGGGCAGAGGGGCCAGCCCCGGGCCCCTCAGCCAATCCCTTTTCTCAGGGCCTCGGGGAACAGCCAGATAGAACAAACTCAGCCCCTACCCACCTTTCCCCAAAATCAGTCCATTCCCTTTACAGGGCCACCCCAGGAAGCGCAGGACTGGACCTCTGTGCCTCCTCCGACATCATATTAGAGCCCGATAGCGGGACTCAGGTGATCCCCACAGGCGTTTTTGGGCCCCCTCCCCCTAAAACATTTTTTCTTATCCTTGGAAGGGCCTCCTCTACCTTGCAGGGCATCACCATTTTTCCCTCTATTGTTGACAGTGATTATTCCGGGGAGATAAAGATATTAGCCAGTAGCTCCAGAGGCCCACTTTATATACACCAAGGTCAACGCCTTGCTCAGGCTCTACCCCTACCCCTCGACACATCTAATCCTTCCCTAGGGCCTTCCCGAGGGGCGTCTACGCCTGGTTCCTCTGATATTTTTTGGATCCAACAACTTTCTCGAGAACGCCCATACCGCACACTCAAAATCAATGGCAAAAAATTCAAAGGCATCCTTGACACGGGCGCTGACTCTACAGTGCTTGCAAAGGCCTCCTGGCCTTCCTCCTGGCCTTGCCTCCCAGGAGCCGGTTGACAGCTACAATCAAGAACCGCCCACCGCGCCTGCTGGTCTGCAGTTCTCCCTCCTCGATGAAGAAATAAACCTTCCCTGGTATAGCAAAATATGGCGCTTTATCCGTAGGACCTAGCTCCCGCCCTTCGGGGACGGCCTGGTAACTGGAGACAGGCCCGCCTCTTCCGATATAAAACAAGAGGCCTGGGCACCGAGCTGAGTGCAACGTCTAATAGTGCAAGGGAAGGTCCTTACCTGACCTGCTCCAGAATTCCCTGAGAGCATGCCTGGCTACCTAGAGGTTAGCTGACATCACTCTGCCACTCCCAGCCTTCGGGAGGAGTCAGGCCACTGCTCCCTCACTCGGTTAAAGCTCACCCCCAAGACGCAGAGGCTGGTAGTCAAAGACGGGTAAGAATCCCTCAGGGCTGGGACCAACCTAAGACAGGGCATGATTGCATGACTTTCATGTGCCGATGACGGGTAAGGCCCAGACTGGTGAGGGGTCGCCTAAGACAGGCACAGTCTATCTGCGCCTCAGCAAAAAAGGCTTTGGCATTTTAAGAAATAAAAAAGGGGGAGATGTCAGGAGCCATCTTAAGACTAGAGGTCCGCCATTATAAATTACCAGGAAGGTCACGTAGCCGGAAAGAACTTGTTCTTCTTTTTGCATAAGTCACTCAGCACCTTCTAACTAAGCAACAGGAAGCCGCAATACCCGCAGGACAGAACGACGCTGATGCCAGCTGGCCAATCAGATCATGCCATATACTCCTCTTTCCCTAATCAGCCCTACCCCTTTCTCTTATTTCCTGTATAAAAGCAACTGCTGCTCAGAATAAAATTTGAGGCTTGATCAGAACACTGTCTTGCCTCCACTCTTTTCTCTCGTCCGTGTTACCCCTCTTTTCTTTAGGTTGGGTTCTCCTCGGTTCTCCCACCAAATAACCGGTCCCGCGGGCGGGACAACCAGCAGCTGAGCAAGGCACTGGCACTCAGGGCTGATCATTTCTGCCCAACATCGGGCTGCTCTAATGGGCACCCTTTGCTCGGTGCTCCAGCTGAGTGGGCAAAAACTTTTCAGATCAGTATTGCTGCCTGTCAGCTGTACCTGTCCAGTCCTACTTCTGTACTTCTCATTTCATGGGTTCTCCTCCCAAAGAAACCCTTGGCACTCCTGACTCCCTCTCAATGCCTGCTTCCTAGAGAATCCAAGCTGTGACACCCTCCCTGGAGGTAAAAACTGCTAACTCTTGGATGTGTCTTCTTTCAGACATTTTTTTTCTATTCATTTATGTATATATACTACCTAAAGATTCTTTATTATTCATTTTGTTTTTATACAAATGAGATTGCATTGTGTATGCAAGTCATTCTACAACTTTAAAATTTTAGTACATCTCTGTGAACAGTAGATATCAGTGCACCTCGGTATGTCTTAATTTTTATTTGCTGTATACTATTCCATGGTATGGTTAGTCCATTGTTTACTTAACCATTTTTATACTGATGGGTATTTGGGTCATTTATACTTTCTGTTATTATTAATAATACTGCTAGGAATGTGCAATCAGTGGATTTCAAATAACAATCAAGCTGAACATGATTCCAGGCAGTATAAAACAAGCACAGCAAAAGGCTAAAAGAGGACCTGTATTAAGCATGCCTTTTATTTTCAGTGTTCTGATGCTTGGACATATGGGGGCCTTGCTTATTCCTGGCCAATTCCTATAGATAGTAAACAACTCAACGGTGAGCATGCTTTCAAATGCAAATCAGCCAATCCAGAGCCCTACTCCTAGCAACCTCTTCTATCAGGTCTCACCCTCCATGCCACTATCCACCTGCCCTGATCACCCTAGGGCCAGGTCACAGACAACTAGGGACAGTCCCTGTGCCCCAGAGCCCACTGAGATTTCTCCAACTAGCCAATCCAAGGCCTGCTTATCCTGCCTCACCCATTCCTTTCATGGAAACCACAAAAATGCTTTAGCTCACATTTCCTCCTCTTCCTCTGCCTCCAGACTGACCCCAGTGTTTCCCCATGTGCCCCCTGTGGACTGGCATGCCCTGTAAGTATAACCAATTACCTTTCTATGGCAGTCGTCTCCTGATCTGTTTACCTCACCATACCTGAATAATAATAAGGCCTAGATTTTAAAACAGGGTTTTGTGTTGGCAAGGTGGAACAAACATTTTCTTTTTCTCTTAAAGGTTCCATAATGTTTTTGTTTGTGAATTATTTCTGGGCAAATGTGAAGTGCTAAATGTGCTGTGTTACTTAAGTCAGATACAATAAAGAACTTCCTGAAAAACCCTATTCCTGGAGTATCTTTTAAATAGTGTCATCAATGGCAACAACACCTTCATGAGTAGATTCCCCACAGAGCAGAAGCAGCCTCTCCAGTTGGCTGAAGGCTTTGAGAATTTACCAATCACCAGGGCATGGTTCCACCTCTTGATGAAGGAGGCCATGAGGTTCCCTCCGGCCACAGTCCCTGCAGACAACTAAGGTCATCTTCACCTGTGTTGCCCTGGGGCTCTGGGCCCGATGACGTGGGGCATCTTGGCAAACGCTGGTTTGTGTTCACAGCTGCCTGCCAGGAGCCGGAGCCTGTCAACTCGAGCAGCAGCAAGGGAAGACGTTTCTGACACAAAACCTCAGGGGAATCCGCGGAGGAGCTGGGCTGTCATTACTTATTAACAATGGGCCTGATCCCCAGCCAGGCAGGCCCAGGGAAATAGCCTGTAGGGAAGCCAGCCTTCGCTGGATTAACACTTTCTGGGCAAGAGAGAGCTGTCTGGGGGCGGCGGAGGGGGGGGCAATAGTCACATTTTCACATGTAAGAGGGGCCATTCTTTCCATGTTAGATGTAAACACACTCTTTTCTTCTTCTTTCCTCCTCCTTCTTCATCCTCATTCTTTTCTTCGGTTTTCCTGCCTCCTCAGGTTTTAAGCCAGCAAACCCACAAGATATGGGAGACTGCTAGTTGGGAAAGGAAGATTTGAGAATCCACACTGCCAGAAACCTCAGTATGGTGCCCTCATAGAAGGTATGGGAAGAGGGAGAGGCAGCTGGAGCTAGGGTGTAGGAAAGGTGTGCAAACTAGATGGTCATTAAAGCTGGTTGTTGCCTCTTTTCTCTCCTCAAGGAGTCCTGGAATCCAGTGTCAGCATGTTGTGTCCCAGCTCTGCAATCTCAGCTGGGCAGAGTGACTCACCCATGACATTGCAGGTCCCATTTCCTGGGGAAGCAGATGCTGGGATGGAGATTAGCATGCAGGACATTTTCTTGGGGAGGATTTCTAGGGTCAGCACCTAGAGAAGGGAGGGGCTAGAAGCCAAGCAGGCAGAGGAAGAAACTGAACTACAATGCTAGCCCTAGAAGAGCCTCAGCTGACCCCTAAGAGCACTCTGGAGCTGGGTGACACTTCAGAGTTGTTCGGAGTAGGGCTGTCGGAGCAAGCCCTGATAGCCTTGCAGGGATCAGCCCCTGGGCATGGGCTGCTCCAGAAGCTGGCATGACCCTAGGCAGGGCAGTTTCTTTGGCCTTGAGGAAGGGCTGACAGCTGGGGATAGGCTGCAGACAGCACTCTCAGCAGTGGAAGGTGTAAGTCCTTCTTTCCTGAAGGGAAGGCCTAGCAACCAGCACTCTGCCTCCTGGGTGGGTGAACTGAGGGTTCTCCAATCAAAGGAGGACCATTCCTTAGGATTTCTGCCTCCCTACAGAGGTCATCCTGGCCTCCTTTCCTGCTGTATCTCCTCCTGTTCTCCTTTCATCATTCCTGCCGGCTCTCCTCCCACCGTCCTGCCATCCCTCCCATTCCGCTTCCCTTCCTTATTCCCTGCAGGGGTTACACAGGTTTTCAAAGTTTTAAAGGCCAATCCAATCTGGTGGGCCAGTGCAAGTTTACAAGCAAGCGGAACTGCCCTGATTGAGGTGGAAGGCCAGGGAACCCCTCCCTCTGGCCATTGTGGTCTTGCTATAAAACTTTGTAATCTGTAAAGGGTTGGCTGGCTGAACAGGGAGCATTTTTTCCCTCTAATTGGGTGGTTCCAAACTTCACTGCAGGGGATGCTAAATTGTCATAGGCATTTCTATTTCATTTGTGTCAACAGGAGCAGGAAAATGACAGTTGTGATGTGACCTGTAACGTAAAGTAAATTCCGGTGGGTCATTCGGCGTGTTGGTATGTATGTGTAAGGTTTCATCTGCTTTAGGAGAAGGCAGTGGGTCTAACTGAGGACAGACATTTAAGAATGGTTACTTAACACTTTATCCAAGTCCACGCTCCAGAGCCCTCCATAGCCTAGGCATTAACCAGCACCAGAGGTTTTGTTCATTAGCATAAAGGGCCTTAGAAAGAGTTCTCACTGGGGTTGGAGAGAGATGGACTGGATAGGAATAGGAGAGGCATCCCAGATCTTGCAGGCACAGAGTAGGAAAATGTGGCATGCCCTGCGGTTTGTTCTTGTACGAATGGCATCGTGAGTGTCTTTCCTAAGTGGTCCTACGAGCATCTGGCTGCTGATTTGGTAGATTTTTTTCTCCGTGGAGTCGAACTAGAAAGATAGAGAACCTCACTGCAAGGATTCCCTCAGGCAAACTTTTCTGCAGCAGCTGCCAGAGCTCTGAAAAGGAGAGAGGGCTGGATCTTCACAGAATTTACAGAGTTATAGGACTGCTTGGTGTAGCTTACTCAGAACTTGACCTGAAGACTTCTTTTCACAGTGACCTAGTGGCACAGTGTGGGGAGGGGTCCTCCACCTTCACCCAACTCTAATTAGTCATACCTACACAGATTTACCAAAAAGAACCTAATTGTTTTTCAAGACCAAACTAGTTTAGCTCAATTTGCAAGAGCCAAAAACCCCACCCCAGATCCTCTATAAAACCTTAATCGGCTTTGAATTCCCATCTCCCCGCATCAATTACTACCGTGTACCCCAATGTTTTCTCATGGGATTAATAGGGTTTTAATGGTTGTGTCTTCTGTCATAACAAGTTTTAAGGACTAAAAGTACCTTTTTGCTAAACACTTTCAAAACAGATTGGATCCACAAATTGAAGACTGATCTCTTGGGGTGAAGGTGGAAGGTGGGGAGGGGAGTTTTAAAAAATCAACAGTGCTCAGAAGTGTCTGCAGCTTTCCTAGTATTTGTCAACGTCACAGCAAGGAAGCCTCTGGCCTTCATTAATCAGTAGAAGCTTTTAAGGGCCGGTGTACACAGGCACTGGGACAGGCAGAGTACAAAGCGAACTGCATGGATATGTTCCCTTGTGTCTCTACATTTACAGTTCAGGCTGGATGATGACACGGTGACATTAGATTAGGAGCAGTCGCCAACCGCACACACATCCTGCACACAATTGGACAATCAATGCAAGACACATTGGCAAGGTAATTAGATTAGATACATATATCTAATGGCTTGGAATGCTGATTGCTTACCGAGGAAAAGAACTAGGGCTGTGAGTTATATTCTCGATTTGGGTTAAATCTTCTCTCCCTATAGGCTGGCCTTGAGGAGTGGAGTCGGAGTCACTGGGGACCAGAAGGTTCTCATCCAGCAGTAATGTGCTCACCCGTATGAGGTAAACCCCAATGCTTAAGACCTGAGAGCACAATATCATTTCAGAACTATTCTGATATTGGATGGCATTGTGTTCATAGAAGGTGGATTCAACCCCATAAGATGATTCATAATTACCCTAAGCCAATCATTCTTTAATGATTTAGTTTAGGGACATCCCTGTTCTGGCCAATAGAACCTAACAGAGATCCTGGTGGAACATTTCTCAGAAATAGTTTTCTTCCTGTAAAAAGAGAAATTTTTAGATTGATGTCATCATCACCCATTCACATTCTTCCTGCCTTTGAATGTTGTTGTAAGGATGTGAGATATTGAAGCAGCAGCAGCAGCAGCCATTTTATGACCATGAGGGGATGACAGAATGAATAGAAAGGTAAAAAGAGCCTGAGTCCTTGATGACCTCTTTGGCTACTGAACTCATGACCAGCTGCCTCTGGGCTTCTTGTCAGAGATGTTAATATACCCTTACTGTTTAAAATTCTTTTTGTTGGATACTCTGCTAAGAGCATCCTAATGGGTAAAAACCCCATTTAATAATTGAAAAAGCTAAGGCCCAGAGAGATTAGGTCATAAAGTTGGTTAATGAAAAAGAGAGGCCTATAATCCAGGGATTCAAATTTCATCCAGTGCACTCTTCTCTGCCTCTTAACTCAGCAGAGTCTTAGAGAACCCCTGGCCTCCTCAAGGCCAATGGTGCCAATGATTGGACTCTGTGTGCCTGCCTCCTTTCTCCACCAAATTAGAGCTGGTGGCTTTCACCTGATTGACCTTATTGGCTTCTCACTAATGTTCTGTTTAGAGAAAAAGGCTTTGAAGCTTTAAAATCTTTTACAACCACTGTCTCATCCTGCACCCTTCAATTAACAGGAGCCAGCTCTTTACCCCACTACAGGGGAAACTATAAAGAAAATGTTTTTTTCTATGAGGAAATGTGTGTGGGGGATATAATATTCTATTTCCTAACTTTAATCCTAGATATTCCAGCAAACTGCTCACTCCTGTGCTCACACACACAGACACACACATGCATGCATGCACGTACACACACACACATGCATGCACACACACACAAATGCACTTCAGGAGCACACACATGCAGACACATCACTCACTGGATTTTCATCCTATTAGGCTCTCTGGGGTTATCAGATGCAGAGACAAATTGAGGCTAGTACAGGTTCTGGGGTTTACAGAAGCCTCTGGAGGGCTGAGCACGAGCAAGAACTCCAACCTTGGTTCTGGAAACAGCCAGCAGCCATGGGTGGACTTTCCATCTGACTTTATCCTTGGCTGTTCCAGGCTCTGGGTCCACCTCCATTTTCGAGACCCAGCTTCTCTCAGCTTCTATCACTCCTTCTCAATGTATCCAGAATTGGCAACCGTCTCCAAAAGCAGATCTGATTGGGTGGCCTCCTCACCACACTGCATGGCCCCACCAGCCTAGCTCAGGCTAGACAGATTTCTCAAGCCAGGGCATCTCTGGTCTTTCCCATGGTGCAGATTCCTAATCCAATCAATGGTAACAGGATCACAGAGTTGCATTGACAACTATGCAAAATAAACATGGCTCTCCTCAAATTGGTTATGAATCTTGTAAGTGCCTGCCATTTAATCAGTCCTGTTACAGCCTTCCAAGAACAACTGGAAATTTTCTTCCTTTCTTTCCCTTCCTCCTCTATGCACTCCCTTCCTTTCTTCCTTCCTTCCATTGCTTTTTCATTCGATAAACATTTCTTCAATGCCTACTCTCCCAGTTACCTATTGCTGCATAATAAATGATCTAGGAGCTTCAAAAGAAGACCATTTTGTCATATCTCTCATTTTGGGTGTCAGAATTGGGGTGGGGGCAGGACTTGACTGGGTGATCCTTTTTCCCCTCGTAGCATCTGTTGCCATCACTCAGCAGTATTCCTTGGCAGCCTGGCTGGTGTGCAGAATCAAAATGGACCATATCTGGTGCTTCGGCAGGAAAGGCTAGAAGGTTGGGCTCCTTGGGCTGCTGTCCCTCTTCATGTTCCTTAAGGCCTCTCCACCTGGTATCTCTAGTAGGTGAGTGGGACTTCTTACATGGTGACTCTAATGGTGAGTGTTCCAAGAGACAAGGAAGTAGAAGCTGGCAGTTTCTTCAGACCTGGGCACCAAAATTAGCACAGTGTCCCTTCTTCCATATTCAATTGGTTGAAGAAATCATAGAGCCCACTCAGATTTAAGGAAGGAGGGTGCCTAGACTCCCTCCTGTCAATGGGAGGCATGTGAAAGCACTGGTAGCCATCTTTAATTTGTTACTTCTTTTGCTGGGAGTTGTGAAAGGTGCTGTTAAATAAAAGACAAAATAATAAGAATACTGCCATTTTGTTCCCTTTTTACTTCCTCTGGGCTAAGTCCATATCTGGTGTAGGCTTTCCCATATCCTTAAGTTACAGGAAAAACTCTGACATTATAATGGGAGTAGAGGAGAGATACGGGAGATAGAATCTGGGCAGGGCAGGATTGCTCTCAAGAGGTAATGTTGACTAGGGGTGAGATCCAGGAGAGAAGAAACTGAAGCTCAGACTGCTGGAGCTAAGGGGTGGGCAGAGAGGGAGGCACTGTTGTCAGTTGTTGGAGGAAGGGAGGTCCTTGAGATTGTCTTAATCTGAGAGACTTCTAAAGTCAGAGCCTAAAATGAAGATTTAGGTGCAGGTAGTTAAGTTGGGAAGTGACCCCAGGAAGCATGGGGAAGGGCTGGAGAAGTGAGATGGAGAAGGGAAGGAAACCAACAAAGGGCTTTATCACGTTGGAGCCTGGGAGACTCCAGGAGACCTACTCCAATGTTGTTGACCGAAAAGCAGTGAAGCTATACTGTTTATACACCAACTTCCTTTTCTCATTAATCAAGAGTTGATCCTAGGGTATTGAGCTCCCAGCACCTTTACCCTATTCTGCACCAGTGGCCATCCCAAGACAGTCATTTTGTCCAGGAGCTCTGCCTATTGGTGGCCTTCAGGGTGGCTAAGAGTGTCTGGGTGGGGCCCTAGAAAGTGTCTGCTGAGATGGTTTCTGATGAGAATTTTTATTCCCTTTGCAGTGGATATGCACAGGGCCTCTGTCTCACATACCTCCAGGGGGTGCCCATCACAGTCTGTCCTATATGAAAGATGCCCCCATGGATGTGCAATGTAACCTTTCTCCTCTGCCTTCCCACAAATTCATCATTATAGCCTTCATAACCCAGGAATGCTTTGGGAGCCAGCAAATTCTCTCTGATGTATTTGAAGAATGCCTAGTTGTAAGTCAAGGTCAGCTCTGGGCCAAAACAAAGACACAAGCAGGGACAAGAGGCACCTGCAGTTACCCTGTACATATTTGTCTCCTTGTAGCCCAGAGTCAGGAATAAGGGAAAAGAAGCATCTTCAGAAACATGAGGACAACCTCTGGGACTCACTCTTACGTCTTCCAAGGCTTAAGAAACAAGGAAGTACTTTGTCCACTGAGGCAAGACCAAGTTAGCAGGTTCATTCACCCTTTGTGAGATCCATTTTGTCAGCCATCTTCACAGCCCTCCCACCTCCCAACAGTGTGGGGAACAGAAGAGGCACTGGATGTCGAACCCTGCATCCCAGTTTAGAATCCCGTCTCTGCCATCCCCTAGCTGTGTGACATGGAGGAAGTAACTTGTCCCCTATAAGTTTCTGTCTCCCCATCCAGGATCATCTCTCAGGCCTCTTAAAACTTAGCAGGCTATGATTTATAAATCTGAGCAAGGAGTGAGATGACATGTATCAGTGAACACTGAGGAGTCAAAGTACTATACAAACTGAAAGCTTTCACATGATTATGGCTGCTGTGGTACTGCAGAGCACTCTGTGGAAAACAGCCTCAGCCTTGGTTTATTCTACTCACATAGGAGCCGCACCACCCACCCCAGCCCATGCACTCTCATTCTGCCTCTCTCACCCCTAGCAGCATCTCCCTGCCCTTGGTTACTCCATGAAATCTATGTTGAGAGACTCTGCTTTTCTAATGCTTTCTTCTTGACAGAGGAAGAGGGCTCCCTTAGTTCACCCATATGCCCTTAGGTGCCTCAGTGGACACACTAGGGGGGTTCACCAGTTCATGTCCACAACCATTTCTGCTCCTTACACCAGCCTCAGATCCACTGTTAAATCTGACCCAAGTATCTTGTTTTTGCCTCTTCGCTTCTTTCTGCAACTGCAAGTGCTTTATGTTTTTTATGAAATCTATTTGTATAATCTCTGCAAAGTATGAGATAAGTTCAATTAAGTTCAGTTAGGCCCATACCATGTATGGACAAACCAACCTAAATGAATTATTTAAGAGAGCCTAGGATAAGGTTATGACAAACCAGTAGTTTCTGCTCAGCTGCTTGCCTTTTTCCCTCACATCCACTCTCCTTGGGCTTAATAGGCAAATTATTGAAGGTTTGGGGTGGGGGCAGGAAGCTGTTTCTAGCCTGCAGATCTTGCCTTTTAGATAAGGTGGGGATAAGTCAGTCAGAGCTATCAGATAATGGGCCTCTTCCAGAGACAAGGGAGTGATGGATTTCTCCCATTCTTTGATATCAATGCTTTGATTAGTTTGCATTTTACAGTGCCTTTCCTCTCAGCAACTCAAGGCCTTTTGCAGAATCTTATGTAATGGAAAATAATTCTGCAAAGTAGGCAGATAGGCAAGGCCAGAATCCAGAAACCTCATTCCTCATAGACACACACAGCAATCCTGATGGGACCCATCTGCATTGGGGCAGAAGAATTCGTGGTACTTTGAGGCAGTAAGAGAGCCCAGAGACAAAGTTTACACAATTGCCTTTGTTGAGCTCAAAGGAGGCCCCTCTCCCTGTGCTTGGGTGACTGGCTGTTAAATAAGAAAAGGTGGGACTAAGAGAAGTAAGAGAGGGAGGAATGTGGCAATTATTAAAAGGAAGAAGTCAATAAGTGCATGAACGGGTGATCAACAACCTTGGTCACTCAGGAAATGTAAATTCGAACCATTATGACCAACAGAATGACTAATACATCAAAACAAATCAAAACTAATACTAAGTGCCAGTCAGGATGTGAAGCAACTGGAACTTCATATGCTGTTGGTAGAATATAAGATTTAGCATAGCCATTATGGAAAACTGCACAATAACCACTAAAGTTAAACAAATGCTCACTCTATAACCCAGCAACTCCCTTTCAAGGTAAATACCTATAGATAACACATATGTTCACCAAAAGACCTGTAAAATAATTTCCATCATACTATTCAATTTGCCAAAAACTAGGGACAAACCAAATGTTCATCAGAAGTAAATAAATAAATTCCGGTGCATTTATATTGTGGAATATTATGAAGCAATGAAAAAGAACAAGCGACTTACTTATACAACATATAGAAAACTCTCATGTACAGAATGTGGATTAAAAGAAGGAAGACACAAAAGAGTGTGTTCTGTATAATATGTAAAGTCCAAAATCAGGCTAAAGTAATCAATGGTGATAGAAGTCAGAAAAGTGGTTACCTTTTGATTGGAAGGCAGAAAGGTACCATTTGGGGAGCTGGTAATGGTCCATATCTTGATCTCAGTGCTGGATACACATGAGTTTACTTTGTAAAAATTCACTGAGTTGTACATTCATGATGTGTGTACTTTACTATATGTATGTTACACTTCAAAAAAGGTTTGCAATTAGGAGGGAAAGGGAGTAAGGGAAACACAGACATTCTCAATTTGTGAACAGGTTGGATTCTGACTATCCTTGAATCCATTTGTTCATTAATTCAGAGGGATCACCACCCATTCTACCTGTTAGTGGCAGCAGAGTTAATGTCCATTCTTTTCTGGTGCTTAACTTTCCATCAAATTTTGTGAGCCAAAATATCATAACTACAGAAGCTTCTATTTAGAGTAAGGCCAAACGCATTAGAGATTTATGACCTTATTCATTCACTCATTCATTAATTTAACCATTAAAACCAGGAAAAATTATTATGTGATTCTAGAAATCTCTAGCCAGAATAATTCATTTTTAAATGTTCTCTTATTGGCAATAAGACATTTAAGGCCATGTGGGGAAGAAGTCAAAGCTGGGTTGGGGACCACCACTGCTATAAAAACTGCCTTCACTTCCTTTCCCCTAGATTCCTGGATTGGGGGTACTAATATCTGCTAGAATGGAAGGTGACAATGTAGTGATAGCCTTGACAGAGGGTGTATTAGTTTCCCAGGGCTGCCATAAAGTACCATAAACTGGGTGGCATAAACAATAGAAATGTATTATTTAACAGTTCTGGGAGCTAGAAGTCCAAGATAAGGTATCGAGAGGGTTGGTTCCTATTGAGGGCTGTGAGGGAGAATCTGTTCCAGGCCTCTCTCCTATCTTCTAGTGGTTTGTTGGCAACCTTTGGCGGCCCTTGGCTTGTAAAAACATCACCTCAGTCTCTGCCTTCACCTTCCTGTGGCATTTTCCCTGCATGTCTGTCTCCAAATTTCCCCCTTTTTTATAGAAATTAATTTTTCAATTATAGTTGAGACACAATATTATATTAGTTTCAGGTGTCCAGCATAGTGATTAGACACATATACTTTATGATAAGTCTAGATCCATCTGACACCATACACAGTTATTACAATGTTATTAATTATATTCTTTATGCTGTACTTTACATCCCTGTGACTATCTTTATAACTGGCAATTTGTACATTTTAATCCCTTCGCCTTTTTTACCCAGCCCACCAAACTCCTCCCATCTGGCAACCATCAGTTTGTTCTCTGTATCTATGAGTTTGTTTCTTTTTGTTTGTTTTGTTTTTTAGATTCCATAATAAGTGAATTCATAGGGTATTTGTCTTTCTCTGTCTGACTTTCTTCATTTAACATAATACCCTCTTGGTTCATCCATCACAAATAGTAAGATTTCATTCTTTTTATGAGTGAGTAATATTCCATTGTATATTTGTACCACATCTTCTTTATCCATTTATCCATCCATGGATAGCAAATTTCTCCCTTCTATAAGGATACCAATCATATTGGATTAGCGCCCACCCTAATGATCTCATTTTAACTTGATGACCTCTATAAAGACCCTATCTCCAAATAAGGTCACATTCCGAGGTACTGGAGGGTTAGAACTTCAACATATATTTTTGGGGCATGCAATTTAGTCCAATACCAGAGGGGAATGACCACTCCACCATCACCACCACTGTGTCTGAGGCACATCAGCTGGAAAAGGCTGATGAGAGGCCAGCAGCTTCTGAAACATATGGAGAGGAAAAAGCAGTTGACCTGAAGAATAATTAAAGGTTTCCACCTCCAGAGGCACCAGCAGACATTTCATTCAAAACTGACTTCTTCCTGAATCTCTCTGCCTGAGCATGCTCTCTGGCCAAGGAGATGCTAGCTGGCAAGCTACACCAGCCAGAAGAGCCAGGAAAGGAATCCCCCTCAACCAATGAGTGGCTGAAGTTGGCAGATAAATACTCCAGCTTCCCTGTCCCTTGATGGCATGATCCTGAGGCATGTTTCACACAGGCTCTTCATGGGTCCCCATGGGACTGAGCCCCAGTTGCCTATAGTAGGAACCCGGTCACTGACATAGCCTTTATTGGCCTCCTTCTTGCCCTATCTCACTTCCCTCTTCCCTCACTGTGTATCCTGGATCACCTCCCAAAGAATGACTTGCACTTAGATTCTTATCTCAAGGTCTGCTTTGGGGGAAACCCAACTAAGAGTAAGACCATACAGTCACACACCGGTCTGCACTGAACCTTTTATTAGCCAGCGGTATGGCTTATAGGTCTTTTCCTATCATCGACACATATTGAAAGACTGTTTATTATTCCACAGTCTGTGTACACCATACTAAATTTAGCCAGTCCCCTTCTGGTGGACATTTATGTTGCTTCCAGGTTTTTTTCTGTTATGAACAATGTAGCAAGGAGCAGCCCTGTACACATGTCAATTTGCAAATGGGCCAATAGATCAGGAGAACTTTCCAGAAGTCCAATTGCTGGGTCAAAAGCTAAGGGAAAAGTTTTGATTAGGACCCACCCAGGGGTGGCTCTGGAGCTCAAGATATGAGGTGACAAGAGTATAGTGGCTTGCGTCTGTGAACACTGTTCGTAATGAGGAGCTAGCATGCCTGAAGAGTGCCTGCCCACCCAGAAATTGTAACCATGGCTCTCCGAATTAGAGGGGACCTTCTGTATGCTCTGACTGTGTGCTGGGCAGAAGACCCCCTACAGCAGAAGGGCCTTCCCCCAGAGTCATTGTCTTCAAGTAGAACCCCCACTATCCTTTTTCACATGCCCATACCCCACAGCCATGTTTGTGCCATAGGTAATTCTTTTTCAAGCAAAAGTCTTCAGTTTTCAGATGAAAAATGACTTGTTTTGAGAATATGCACTCCTGAGATCTTTAGGCTCCTCCTTCTGTCTGAATATTGAGAAGAAATTAATTTTTAGGGTAGAAGGAATTGATGAGGAAGCTGAGAACTGGTCCACAGTGTGCACAAAACAGTGTCATATATAATTTGGTCACTCTACTCACTCATGAATACTTACAGTGTTTACCTGCTCATCAGCCCATGCAGAAAATAAATTTTAAAAGTATTAAAATACTTATTTATTCCTCTCTAGAGTTATTTGTTGCCTGTGGGCTGCTTACTTGATATCACTTTAAGATTCAGAGAAAGGTGCCCAGACCTTGCTCTTGGGACTTGAACTAGTGAGATGAGATGACAAAGTCTGGAAGCAGCAATGGTGGCAACCAGAAAGTCAAGGCTGTTGATGGAGAGGAGGGAAGGGATTCTTCTTTCCTTGTATTTTCCTTTGTCCTCTTTCTCTTGTTTTTCCTTTTCATCTTGTATTTCCTTTGTCATTGGAGATAGGGATCAGGGTAAAAATAACACACATACACACACACACACACACACACACACACACACAGAGGAAAGCAGCAATTCAGGACCCGAACCCTGGGAAGAGTCTGATGCCCACACCCACCTAACTCCAACTTCAAGGTCACCATCGGTGTCAAGCCAGGAAAAGCAGGACAGTTAATCACCTCAGCAACCACAGTTATGAAGGGTGGCTTATGGAAAGGTCTATCCTCCTTTGCCCTTGTGGAGGGCCCAAGACTCACCTGGACTCTAAGGATATTCCCTAGGCTGCATGGAGATGATCCCCATTCTGGAGGTGTGAGTTATGGGGTCTGGAGAGAGATGTGGCAAAGGGAGCTGGTCCTCCCAGGCATCCCAGCAAAAGTAGGAAGTTGACCGCTGACTTTATTGCCAAAGGTGTGCAGTTCAAAGGAGGGGTACAGTCAGAAGCAATTAGGAGGAGTAGTGATGCTGACCAGCATTCTTATTTAATGAGCATTTACCCCATGCCATGCCAAGGTACAGATAACCCCAAGTTCTCTTTCTTCATATGCAGGGGAGACCCCTGTGCCTGAAGAATGCATCTAAGGATTCTTAGATATGCATGGTCTCCAGGTAACTGTAAATAACCTCTTTTTCCAGCTCCTATTGGCTCCATCCCCTCAGCATCTCCTATCTCCTATTCATCCTTCACATTCTTGCCTCCCCATTGTAGAGAAGCAGCATAGCAGAGTAGCTGTGAGCGGGGACTCTGGAGCCAGGTGGCATAGGCTAAAATTCCAGCACTCCCAGTGGCCAGCTCTGAGACCTTGGACAAGTCACTCAATTGTTCTGTGCTTCAGTTTCCTGATCTGGTTGTTGTGAGTGTCAATATTAGGAAAGTGATTCTAGCAGTGCCCGGCACATGGTCAGCACTGAATTGGTGTTTGTTAAATAGAAATGATTGCAAGGCTTTTTGCCTATGGAAGGTAGCAGGCTTTTGCAGAAGGTTTGGAGGTAGATAATTATAGTCAGTGAAAGACAAGAAGTAACTTCAGGATGCTGTTCAAGACAGCAACATAGGAAGATCCTGAACTCACTTCCTCCTATGGACACACTGAATCTATATCCACATGGAACAATTTCCTCTGAAAAAGACCTGGAAACTAGCTGAGCAGCACCTTCACATCTACAAATGAGAAAAGAGCCACATTGGGGCAGGAAAGAGAGAGTGAGGACCGTCTTTTCATAAACCCCACCTCCCAGCATAGTAATCCACAGTCAGAAGGGAACAAAAAATCATGAGCTTCTCCCTGAGGAGCAAAGTGCCACATTGGGCACCCTAACATTTAAGACCTGTGCCTGAGAGACCTGTGGCAGGCTGACCTTACCTGACCATTTCTTGTTCGAACAAGTTAGCTCCTGACTGCGCTCCCCACCCTTTCCAGGACTCTCCAACTGACATGATCAGTTCCTGAGGTAATCTGAGTACTCTACCTTTGTTAGAGGAAACCATGACCTCTCAGTTACATAGGGCAGAGGGTGAAATGTGTTTGGTGTGTGACTGCATGTGATTGAGATGTGGCCTTCCTATGAAGCGAGAGTTGAGCCCCCATCTGCAATTCCATGGTGAGCCTCATACAGCTTAGGGTGGTGTCACTGGATCTCCGTGAGGAGTCTTCTCCAGTGACCCACCAATTGCTAAGATGTGCCTGAAAGATCCCCTCAAGGGGAATGGCCAGAGACAGGTGAGCAAATCTCTGAGTGCGTGTGTGACACCAACCACGGGTGGAAAGATGGGTGGACAACAGAGTAAACAGACACCTTTAGGTTGTATGCTTAAGAACTTCAGAAAGGGTTTTTCAGGAGATTATAGAGTTAAACTCACCCTACAGAAACACCACATCTTTTGTGAGATTAACTGGCCCTCTTTTGGCATTGGGTGGCCAGCAGAGGGGGCTCTCTATAGGGAAGTCATTGCAAAGGTCTCAAGTTATTACCAGTCAACCCTGCCACCCAGACAAATTCCCTTACATCAATTCTTGGGAGACAATAGTTTGCACCCGACCCCCTTTGTTGAGAGTCTGCCTAAAAGAGAACTGTAGGGTCCTCAGAGCCTGAGACTTGGCGCCCTCCTGAGGTCAGTTGAAGGAAAGAAAACGTGTGTTGCCAGTAGATTCAGAAGTCAGCCAATCTTTGCCTTCCAATGGGAAAGCCTTGAAAGCAGAGACAAGGGCCAGTTGACATGGACACGGCTGCCTCAGGGGTTCAAGAGCTCCCCAACCATCTAGCCTCAAATTTAAAGGCCTTCTCAGCAAACCAACACAGCTGTATGTTACTCCAGTATGTGGATGGCCTCCTCTTAGCAAGAAAGACCTATGAGGAATGCATGTAAGTAACGCATCTACTCCTCAATATCCTCTGGGAAGCAGATTACAAGGTCTCTAAAAGGAAGGCTCAAATCTGCCAAGAAAGTGTCAAATACCTCTGTTTCCCCCTGTCGCAGGGACAACGCCAACTTGGCCCAGCAAGGAAACAAATAATCTGATCAGTTCCCATCCCTACCACCCAGCGATAAGTCTGCAAATTCCTCAGAATGGCTGGCTTCTGCAAAATCTAGATACCTAATTTCTCCATCCTGGCCAAACCTCTCTATGAATCCACAAAGTGAGGAGACCGGGAGCCCCTGCTCTGGGAATGTACACAACAGAAGGCCTTTGAGGAAATCAAATGGGCACTCACTAACGCCCCCGGACTAGGACTTTCAGACTTAATCAAATCTTTCTTTCTGTACCTTCATGAGTGCATGGGTGTTGCAGTAGGGGTCTTAACCCAACTGCTAGGATCTTGGCACCATCCCATGGCTTATCTCTCCAAACAGCTTGACTCTGTCGCGCAGAGCTGGCCACCCTGCTTGTGAGCACTCACAGCCATGGCCCTCCTTGTGTCAGGGGCAGACAAATTGGCTATGGGGCAAGGACTGACAGTCAAGTATCACATTCAGTAATAACATTACTGGAGTACAAGAGACAATATTGGCTAAGTAATGCCCGGATGGTCAGATACCAAGGAATGCTGTGTGAGAATCCACACATCCACCTAGAGGTAGTACGAACCTTGAACCCAGCCACCTTGCTACCCATAGGGCCTGGCCAGCCAGACCACGATTGCATTGAAGTCATGGATGAAGTGTTTTCCAGCTGACCCAACTTGACAGATCAGCCCCTCAAGGACCCTGATGTAGAATATTACATTGATGGTGGCAGCTTTGTGAGGGGAGGAGAACACCTTGTAGGATATGCTGTGGTGACCCTACATTCCACCACTGAGGCAAAACCTCTACCTAAGTGAACCTCAGCACAGAAGGCAGAGCCCATCGCCTTGACCTGCACTCTTCAGCTGGCAGCACGACTGTGTGCTAATGTATATACTGACTCTAAGTATGCCTTCACCACCCTCCATGTACACAGAGCCTTGTACAAAGAGAAGGGTCTAATCAATTCAGGGGGAAAATAACATAAAACATGGAAAGGAAATCCTAGAACTCTTAGGTGCTGCATGGGCCCCCAAGAAAGTAGCAGTCGTGCACTGCATAGGACATCAAAAAGGGGACGCCATGATGGCCCGGGGCAACCACAGGGCGGACCATGTTGCCAAACTGGCCGTGGCCAAGGAGACGGCCAGTCCTACAGCTCTAACTGCTTCCTCGTTTCCCTGTCCATTAGCTGAATGGGACCCAAGTGCTCGCATCAAGAAGAAGCCTGGTTTGAGACTGAAGAGGGGAGCCTCCTCCCCAGTGAATGGTGGAAGTTCAAGGATGGGAGAATTGCATTTCCTGGGACCCTAGCCCCAGTCTTTGTCAAGCAATTTCACCAAAGGACTCACTTTGGTCTCACTGCCCTAGAAACCACTCTAGGCTGGTACTTCTATATCCCTCAGCTCTATAGCATCTCCTGAGTGGTGTCTGAACAGTGCGAAGTCTGTGCCTGCAACAATCCCAGGCAAGGGCTATGTGCCCTGCTGGGGCTCCAAAGTGTTGGTGGCACCCCCTTTGAGGAAACTTGACATAGACTTCACTGAAAGGTCTCAATCACAGGGCCTCAAGTATCTCTTGGTCTTTGTATGCGCCTCTTCCATTTGGGTAGAGGCTTATCCCACCTGGACTGAGAAGGCCCAAGTAGCCGGACTACTCCTCCAAGAAATTGTTCCATGATTTGGCCTACCAATTACCACTGGCTCAGATAATAGGCAGCCTTTGTAGCAGAAATAGTGCAGCCACTAGCCAAGAATTTAAATATTAAATGGAAATTGCATACTGCCTATTGACCACAGAGTTTGGGACAGGTGGAACACATGAACAGGACCCTTAAGACTCAGTTGGGAAAACTACATCAGGAGACACATCTACATTGGGAGTAAGTCCTCACATGGCACTATTAAGAATCAGGTCAGCCCCAACCAAGAAGACAAGGAAATAGGTGAATTGACTCTGAGACAACAGCTTCAGGCCCTAGAGACCACCTTCCGGACTCTCAACCAATGGGTTAGGGAAAGGCTTCCTGTCAGTTTAACCACTGAAGTTCATTCCTTTAAGCCAGGAGACTCTGTCTGGGTAAAGGAATGGGAACATTCAGCCCCTAAAACCATGGGGAGGGGCCCCTTTACTGTCATCTTATCTACCCTCACTTCAGTTAAGGTTGCTGAAACAATGCCCTGGATACATCATGGCAGACTTAAACATGCAGCTGCAGAGTGGGAATGTGTTCCAAACTCTTTTGAGCCCCTCACGGCAACCTTCCATAAGAAAACACTGACTATGCCGACAGACCAAGGGTAAGATGTCGGCCCTACTTTGGTCACACTGGAAGCTGACCAATCTACGTGCGGCAGAAGCCTGAAGACAACATCTCGTCAGGATGGGACCCTAGCAACCTTTTTAGAGGCTGGTTCTTCACTTTCGGTGGCTTTAAGAACTTAGTTTGGGATAGTACTCCTCCTCCTCCCATGCCTATTGCCTCTTGTTGTCTGGTCAACGACCTCCTTCACAGAAGCTATAGTAAAAGGAAAAACTGCAGCAAAAATCCTCATGCTATGGAGGTACCAGCCCCTGCATCAAAAATTAGAAGAAGGAGATGATGCTCTCTGACCTAGTCCTGGGTCCGAGCATCAAAGGGGGAAATGTGGCAGGGTGACCCTGCCTGACCATTTCCTGCTCACATGAGTTAGTTCCTGACTGCACTCCACACCCTTTCCAGGACTCTTTGACTGACTCGGCAGTCTGAAAACTTGCTTAAAAGATTAAGCCAGTTTCCTTATAGTTTGGCAACCAATCAGTGTTCTCCTTATGTTCTCCTTCCTTATATGGAATATCTATAGTTGTGTAGGAATGCAGAAGTACAAGATTGTATAAAACTGCCTGCCATGTTACAATCGGGGCTCAGCCTTTAGATAAGAATCTGCTGAGCCGGTGCCGGCATCAATAAACGCTGCTTCCTGCTTATAGCCTCGGTGTCCCATCTCTCTATTTGAGAATCCCTCAACACCCTCAAACATCTGGCTTTGAAAACTAACAGGGTTTGTGTCCAGAAGACCCAAAGGGCTATAGCGAACTGAGAAATGACATCTAAAGGTCTTGTGGGAAGAAGCAGTTACAAATTAAACTTCTTACAATTTTCTGGCTGATTCCTCTCACTGGGCATCCTTTTCTGGCCTTCTCTCGTCTAAGCCTCCAGGAGCCACCATTTTGTATTTTTCTTCCTCTCCTTTTGAGACCTTTCTCCTTTCAATTTTCTTGCCCCAGTCTGGGGGAGTCTCAGCCTGCCTGTGGAAAACTCAAAATTCTTACTGCTTTGTTCCCAGAACAAGTTATCACCCTTTGTTGTTCCAACCTCTTCATTCTGAAGGCTGCCCTGCATGATCCTTCTTCATGAAAACACTGATGTGTTTTCCTGAACAAAAGAACCGTCTACCCTGGGTCTCTATCCTTAGTGACCTATACATGATCTTATTTAATCTGTATGACAGCCCTGTAAGCTGAGTACTGCTAGTTCCCCATTCATAGTTGAGTAGGTAATGGCCTAAAGATATTGTCACAAACCAGCTGGTCATGGAGCTGAGATTCAAATCCAGCTCTAACTGCTCCTAATTACTACCCCATACTGCCTTCACATACAAAAAAAAACTATTTTAAAGGAGACCAGAATTGCTGTACCTTACTCTCTAAGTGACCCTGCTCTAGGTTAGGCTAAAACACTATTGTTTCCATCACTACGGAAAACAGTAGGGACCTTCCTCAAAAAATTAAAATTAGAACTATGGTATGATCTAGCAATTCCACTTCTGGGTATTTATTCAAAAGAGTTGAAAGCAGAGACTCAGAGCTCTTTTTCACACCCATGTTCACAGCAGCATTGTTCATGGTCACCAAGAAGTAGAAGCAACCTAAATGCTCATCTGTGGATGAACAAAATATGGTGTATACATTGAATGGAACATTATTCAGCCTTAGAAAAAAAGGAAATTCTGGCTACAACATAGATGGACCTTGAGGACATTATGTTAAGTGAACTAAGCCAGTCACAAAAAGACAAATACTGCCTGATTCCACTTATATGAAGTCCCTAGAGTAGTCAGATTCATAGAGACAGAAAGTAGAAGGGTGGTTGCCAGGGGTTGTGGGGAGGGGGAAAAGAGGAATTGTTCAATGAGTATAGAGTTTCAGTTTTTCAAGACGAAAAGTTCTTATGATCTATTGCACAACAATGTGAACATATTTAACCACTAAATTATACACTTAAAATGGTTAAGATGGTTATATGTTGTGTGTTTTTTACAATTTAAAAGTTGTAAAAATTAAAAAAAAATTAAGACACTATTGCTTCTGAAATGCTTGATGTTTAACCCACTCTGACCTTGCATGTTTTGAAGTTTTGTTTGCAGAACACAAGTCCTGGACTGGTAGATTTGACTCCACCAGGAAATCGCTAAAGCTTCCCCAAGCCATCTCCAAGCAAGATGTTTCTTTATACCTCCTCTCCCCAATCATGTCGAGTTCAGAGACTCTTAATGTTTTAGGGGTCTGAAAATGCTTTTTAGAATCTGATAGAAGTTGCCATGCACTCTCCACCTCCACATCTCAAACGCATAGATGCATTGACACAGATCACTTTCAGAGGATTCTTAGATACCCTGGATCCTCTCTATGGTCTTCCAAGGACCCCTTAATGACATTCTATATAGATCTTACATAGAAGAACTCCCCCAGATTGGCTCGTAAATTTGTTGTTAATCATCTGCTTTCCCTCCCAGTGAAATCAAGGAAAGGAGAACTTCTTACAAAAAGGCCACGTGTGGCATCTCATACTACCAGAGAGTGTATTATCTGTGTGACAATTCACTCTAAAACATCTCTGTATGTACAGAGTGGTGTGTGTGTGTGTGTGTGTGTGTGTGTGTGTGTGTGTGTGTGTGTCTAAGTACTTACCTGAGGGGCAGTTAGCATTGGAAGAACATAATCAGGAACCCACACTCCAAAACTGGTTACTCAAGTGTTTCAAATATCCTCACCTAAATTTACATCAAAGGGCCTCTTAATGAGCATTAGTATCTTAGAAATATTAAGATATATGATTTAAGATTGCAGGCTTCTTGTCTAGGTGGAAATGAAGCTAGCGTAGCCACCTGGCACCCTCATAGCAACACTAAGCTGGAGTTTCATCTGGTCCTCTATCATCTCGCCATTTTCTGAGGACTGTGGTGCCTAATATCCACAGAATTTGGCTGACCCTATCAAGAGAACATTATTGCATCTCAAAGCAAACCCTGCAAGTAAAATGCCTCAGGAGGGCCTGAGGACAGAATGGGAGACTACCAAGCCTACAGGAACGGGTTATATCACCGTTCTTGTACCTGTTTCCTAAGAAATGATCATATGATTGGTTGAATTCCATCTGATGTTTGCTTTCATTCTAATATGCCATTTGAATTCCATTTGACAGTTGGTGGTGGGGAAGTACAAGTAGAGTCCCAACCTATCTCCCTGGCAGCAGGATCAGCTAGGTATACCCACATGCTATCCAAGTTAGATGAGGCTTTGCAGTATTCAGGAATTAAACTGTGTCATTTGGACTCAGTTTCTTCCTCTATCTCTCTTCCTAGCTCTGGCTTCATTCTTAGGCTCCCTGGTATTAGGAAGAAGGCAGCAGTATCACCTCATATTCACTCTGGTTCAGGTTTGGCATGGAAGGTAAAGATCATATTTTCCTGAGTGCTCTAACAAAATGTTCCCAAAGTAAGCCTAATTGCCATTTTGGCCTGACTTGGATCATGTAACCATCTCTGATCAATCACTGATGCTGGGAAAAGATGTTCTGATATGTCGGGCATGGGCCACATGCCACTCCAGGAAGAAGTGTAGTTAGAGGTGAGTGGTGGATTAAAGATGGCCACAAAATCTTTGCCACTATTCCCATTGAGAAATAGAGTTCATTTCTCCTCCCCGTTGAATCTAGGCCAGCATTGTGCCTTATTTTGACAAAAAAAAAAATACAGTAGATATGACACCATAAATTTCAAAGCTGTAGATTCTGCTTTTGTGTGCTTGAAACACAAACAAACCCTCATGGAATGCTGAGGAAGCTCAAGCAGCCATGTGGAGAAGCCAATGTGGGGGAGAATCAAGGAGCCCTGACCAATACCCTCAGCTCATCTCCCAGCAGGCACCCAGCACTATTTGCTAGCTATGTAGGTGGAGCCACCTTGGACAGTTCAGACCAGCTGGGCCTCCTGACACCAGGAAGAGCAGAGGAATCACCCACCTGAGCCTGGTCAACTCACAGAACCATGAGAAATAATGTATTGTTACTGTTTGAAGTCATAAAGTTTGGGGATAGTTTGTTCAACAGCCATAGATAGCTGATACAGAGTGGTTCCCAAATGGAAATCAGATTTTCCTGGAAATTAAATAAATGAATGCTAGATGGACAATAAACAGGATTTACCACAACTATCCACTTTGTGTAGTCAACTCTTCCTGGCAACTGATGGGTTCAAGAAGACATGGAATATTCTGTAGTAACATTTCCGTGACAACTTACCAGTTTTGCCAGTGAAAGCTTCCTGATTCCAGGCTAACAGCTACAGCAATTTTTAATCACAGCTGCTCCATTGGTGGTTCCTGGCCTTCCTGCATGTAGCAAAGATGGTGGCTCCCCTGGTGGGCCAGTCCTGCAGAGTTCTGGGAGTTATTGCTGGAGACTCAGCCTAGAATTTTCACAACAGTCCTTTAGTAGTGGGTTGAGTGGTAGCCCCCAAAGCTATGTCCACATCCTAATCCCTGTAACCTGTACGTGGAACCTTATTTGGCAAAAGGGTCTTTACAGATGTAAGTAATTTAAAGATCTTGAGATGAGGTCATTCTGGATTGCCTACGTGGGCCCTAAATCCAATCACAGGTGTTCTTATAACAGACAGAAAAGGAGAAAACAAAGAAGACCATATGAAGACAGAGGCAGAGGCTGGAGTAATGCAGCCACAAACAGTACTGACAGTCATTGAAAGCTGGAAGAGTCAAAGAATTCTCCAGTGGGAGCATGGCCTGACCTTGATTTCAGACTTATAGCCTCCAGAATGATAAAAGAATCCACTTATGTTTTTTTTAAGCCACCTAGCCTATGGTCATTAGTTATGGTGGCTTCAGGGAACAAATACACCTTCTAATGATTCTTTAAGCACCGACTTCCCTGTATTAAATCCCTTTCTGCTTAAAATACCTGGAGCAATTTGTTTCTTGCACTGAGCCCTGAGTGGTATAACTTCTTTCCCATCCTGGAAATGGAAGACTAGTCAAGCCAGAATACATATTGTGAGTAGGACCCAGGGACATACTCATATTTGAGGCTCATAAAATGGTGCCATCTGTGGTTCTGCTGTCAGCCTCACAGGCAGGTACATTTCTCCCAGTTAGGCAGAAGCATTGGTCCTGATAGAGTTTTCTTCTTACTGCCAGTGTGGCAGCAAGAGTTAATTCTTACTTTAAATTATTCTGCAGCCAGTACCCTGGCTCACCTCTGCTAAGAGCCCACTAGCTCCACAGCCTGGGAACATGGAGCCAGGTAGGGACCACTGATGTCCGCCTTTTGTTCCTTTATTCCACAGAATTTTAAAAAAAGAGCCGGAAATCACCAGACAGGATTGAGTCTTTATCCCAATAACAAGAAGAGGCTCTAGTCACAGTCACTTCTGAAAAAAGCAGGTTGTCTTGGTCATCTTTTTTACTCCAAACCAGAACTCTATATTTTCATGGAGATGTAGGTGGTTTGTGTACATGGTTATCCCTGAATCCATGTGTCTGTGTTTCTGTGTGTGTGTTTGTGTGTGCATTTCTGCGAGTTTGTGTTTGGTGTTTGGATGTATGTGTGTTTCTGTGTATGTGTGTGCAATTAATTGTGTATGTATATTTTTGTGTGCACAAGTATTTATATGTGTGTGGAGAGAGGATGTCAGCAGAAAAGTAGCTGTGGTTACTGTTAATACCATAAACTTGAGCTATTGTTTTCATAAATGAGAAGCTAGAGATGGTCTTTTGCTGCTCTTACCACCCTGCTGTTGAAATGATATTGCTGTGGAAGAATCCTTCCTTCTTTCTGCAAGCATTAATGTATCCACATAAAACAGGATGCGCGAATTCCACTCCATTGAAATCCAGGTGTGATCTGCTTCCTAAGCCCAAGCACTATAGCACTTCATGGCCTTTGTGTTTGAAATCAAAATCAAAACCATAGAAATCTCTACTAGTAAAGGTGACATCAGCACAATGCTTCTCGATAAATTCCCAGTGATGTCTATGTTGGTGGTTATTTATTAAGCACACCTTAAGTGCCTGGAGCTATTCCAGCCACTGGCTTTATTGAGAGAAGTCCATCCTAATTTGAACCCTTAGGAAACTCTTGACCTGGTGTAGCATGATCAACACTGGGCGAGCAGGGGGCGCAGGGAGTCATGAAGCTGCTGGTGGCTCAGGCCAGCTCTGTCCCTCCTAACTTGAGCCCAGGTCTCTGAAAATGGGTCTTCATGACCAAGCCCCTACCTTGAGCCCCGGAAAAAAATCTGCTTAACTCCCAGCTACTTCTAAAGAGACAGGAGGAGTATCATATTAATTTCTGCATTCCTTTAGAATCCTGACCCTGGATCCCCCTCATCAGGCCTGGAACCCTGCTGCCATACACCCTTCTACATTCCCAGCAGCATGCCCCTTCGTTGACCAGGCCACACCAGTCCTCTGACATCTGCCCATCTGGCTTTCCCTATACTCACTGCTAAGCTGGTGGCTGGAAGTGTCTGGAGCTTTGGGCCCGGCCATGTTCACTGTCCCATATGAATATTTCCCAGGACTGGTTCTGACAGCAGCACTAGCAGAGGCTCAGACTCCCTCAAAGCCCTGCCCACTAGCCAGACTGCTCTCAAAAGGGCAGCGTCGCCTGGAAACCAGCCCCGTGACCCCTAAACATTGCTCAGGACTGGGTGAACACCATGACCCTGGAGCTCAGTCAGGGGATTCTTCAAGTGGATTCAGAAGAACAAAAAGCAAAGAATAGAAGCCAAAGCCTGGGGTGGGGGACTGAGGAAAGTGGGAGAAGGACGTCTGAGCACCCACAGCACCAAATCCTCCAGAACCTTACCTTCTGCAGGAGGGACAATTAGTGGCAGTGTCTCAGTGCTCACCATGTACTAAGTACAGGATATGCAGCTTCACACCAAGCCTCACAACAGCATGAATTACTCCTGCCTGTGAAGTGAGGAAACAGAAACACAGCTTGTGTGACCTGCTCACAGTTAGAAAATGTGGTCTGATTCCCATGTGTTTCCCTCAGGTCACCATGCTGACACTCTGCTGTAGATGTCTCAGACCTGATGGTGGTGCAGGTCCCCCACCTGAGTCTGAACTGATGGAGTGTGGGGAGAAGGACAGATGGCTCTACCCCTTCTCCACCACAGCTGTCTCCCTTCAGTAGCACCTGGATTCTGGCCCCTTCTTTCTTCCTTCCTTGAGTCTCAAAACATTAAAGTCACCATCAGAGCCAGGGCTCCCGGCAGCCTCTGTGCTGATTCCCGGCAGCCTCTGCGTTGATTCCTTTCCCATTCATTAAGGGGTCTCTCTTGGATGTCTGTGTTGAGAAACAAATGTTCTCCTCTTTTAGTAAATTATGTGAAACATCACACACAGGGACAGTTGGTTAGAACACAAACCACTGCTTTCCTACAAGGTGAGGACACTGAAGGCACAAAACATATGCAGGGCTGCACATGCACAGTGCCCAGCCTGCCTGCTCAACATATCCTGGTTTCCTTGCATGGGCTCCTCTGCTTCAGTCTCCAGGTCAGCTGGGTACTATGTCTCCCTCCCTAATCCTTGAGGCAACAAGGTCGTCTTTCCAGCTGGTTACCTGGGCACAGGCAGGTTGGGCAGACACAACTCCTCCAGGTGCCTCCCCAACATCTCAGCTTGCTTGGCCTCTCCTTTCTGGTTCTTGAAACCAGAAATCTCACCAATGTGGCTCCTGCGTCAGAATAGGGAAAGGTGGGGAGAGTGGTGGATAAAGCAACATTGGGCTATAAACTAAGCACGTTATTGCACTCTTTTATAACCCCTGCCCTTTGGGGGGCTCTTTCTTCTTTGCCTTCAGGCTCCTAGACCCAGGCTCCCATCCTAAAAAAACCCTACTCTTCGGAATAAATCTTGTGTCAGCCATTTACACCTTAGCATGAATTTAAGTCAATGAAATAATTCTCTCTCCCAGGGAGATTTACATTTAAATTTTTTTAATGGAAATCATTATACAATGAGAGATTTGTCCCCATTAAGAGTCTTTTGGCTCACAATCCCCTAAAGCAGAGAAGCATTTTAGGAGGTACAATGCTTCCACAGACTGGAAATCCTACAACTTCATTCACCTGTCTTCTTTGCAAACTGTCTATCATAAGTCAACTTCTTCCCTCTATGCTCTCTTACTCTCTCCAGCCCAAATTGATTCTGGAGTTTGAAAGTTTTTGTTGACTGCCTTTATGATTCATAAAGTATCAAGATTTCAAGTCTGGTGGGAACTCGGAGATCAAATAATGCAAGTTTCTAGATGAAGAAACAGAAATTCAGAGAGGGAGAGAGAGAGAGAAAGTGAGATGCCCAAGATCCCACAGCAAGTTACAGCAAAGCTGGGACCAAACCCCAGATTTCCTGGCTCTTTGCAGAGCATGGGCCTGTACCAGGGGTCTGCCTTTCCAGGATTAATGACACAGGTAGCCTATGTGCAGCTTGGGAGGAATGTTTCCAGAAGCATTTGATCTAGAAAAAGAGGCCCATGGAGCTCCTTTTGTGACTACAAGGTCTACTAGGTATACAGGCTGGAGAGATCTGAGCAAAGCTCCCTGTTTTCATCGTCCAGACAAATACCTCTCCTGAATTTTGCAACAAAAGGCTTTAGTTTTGTGTTCTTATCAGCCAAAGCCCCTCATCTTACAAAAGTTGACCACCAAGTCAACTTTCTCAGTTGCTTACCTCCCCAGCCCACCCATGGGCCTCTCATCTATTTGAGATTAGCCCTCATCTAAATTTGATCTGAATTTATCCCAGAAGTATAGGCCAAAAGCAGAGGGCCAGAATCAATATGTGGTCTAGTGTATTAACAGGCACTGGAAACATACCGCCTGGGTTCAAATCTCATCTCTGCTATCTCCTAGATCTCTGTCTTTGAGCTGTTTACATAATGTCTCTGGGCCTCAGAACCCTCATTTGTCAGATAGGGATAACTCTGGTACCAGCCTCCAGGTCTGTTGCGACAGTTAAATGAAGTCTATACATGGAAAACACTTGGAAAGGTGCCTGCACATAGTAAGTGCTCACTTAAAGTTACTCATAATGCCATTGGTGCCTCCTTTCAGAACCTCCCAAATGTCTCTTCACTTTTCCCCTGAAACTAAGCACTATGAGCTTTGGTTTAAAAGGGGGATACATTAAAAGGACCCTGTGTGGAAATTTCTGAAATTTATCTGAGAAACTGAAATATACGAGCTATACTCACTTTGCCTTGACTAAACCAAACCAAGGAAACTAATAAGATAAAGTCTTGATGAGATGTGGAATGTGTATGTGTTTGTGTGTGCATGCACGTGCGTGTGTCAGATGGAGTTGTGGGATTTTCCCACTTGCTTGAAATTAGCATTATCCTATATCAGGTCATTATTACATAATCTTTTTTTGCCATGTTCTTTGCTTCTAATGTACAGGTTAGTGATGAGAAATAAAATAATGAGGAAAAGAAGGTAGCATGCTCCAGGGGAGCCTACGCTACATAAATATTTTAACTTTCAAACAAACTTGAATTTTGTGCACACCACTCTCTTCATTCTCTGCATTCTATACTATAAAGCACTGAAGCTATGTAGTTCTGAGCTGGCCACCAGCGTGGCCCAGAAACATCACCTCCTCCCCTTCTTCAGCCTCTGGGTACTGATTCTCAGTAAAGGCTGGGGAATCACTGTGCGGAAGCTGCTGTTCAGGCTGCTTTTAGAGCACCAGCAGCCATAGTTTGGTGTTTATAGGCTCAGGGTAGACTGAACAGCCAGCTGTCTATAGCAGGAAAGTCCCTTGGCTGAAAAATATATCCCCTACTGGCCTGTGGTAAATGCCTGAAATTCCACCATTAGCAATGCATTCCTTTGGTTATGCCACGCCATTCTCAGGCCACAATTTTCAAGTGAAAATGCCCCTTAAGGGAGTAACATGTGAAGACCATGACACTTATGATGAATGAGTGTTTCAGATCATTCCTGAGAAAGAAGGTAAGCATCAGCTGGGGGCAGGGGAGAAGGAGTATGGAAGAAGAGGTGAGGACATGGAAGGCTGAAGGCAAACTTGGACAGCTGGGTCATTATGACGGTTATAAAATATGGCTTTAATTTTCTGATACTCCTTACAATAAAAGGTGGGGTTTATGGCCTCTCCCCTTAAATCTGAGTGAGCTTGTGAATACTTCAACTAATAGAGGATGGATGAAGTACCTGATGTAACCTCTGAGGCTTTATGATCATAAAGGGCCATACAGCATCCCTCTGCTTCTCTGGGACACTCACTTTTAGGGCCCTGGATCATCATGTGAGAAAGTCCAACTACTCCAAGACTACATGCTAGAAAGACTACTCTGAACCTCGCCTGCCAGCCATCCCTGCCAAGGTTCTAGACATGTGAGTGAAGCCACCAGAACAATTTATCTGCCAGTGGGATACCACTAAGAGACTTTCCTCAATTCCTGTAGGAACAGAAGAGTTGTAGAATCAAATCCTGTCCAAATTCCTTACCTATGAAATTGTAAAATATAATAAAACAGTTGTTCTAGGCCACTCAAGAATGGGGTTTATTATGCAAAAATAGATAACTGGAATAGCCATGCACGCAGAACTGGCCTAACAGAGTCAGCTTCACAAACAGCTCATATAAATGCTTCTGGAAATTGGGGTGGGGGGATATCTAAACTCCCAAATAGAGCAAGCCGATTTATCAGAAAAATACTACCTCAAGTCTCTGGAAATAATGTCCAGCCCACACTTGGAGCTTGCGCCCCTGACCTACTACAGGTCATTTATTTGCCAGCCCACAAAACCCTCTGCATATCCATGGTTGGAAGCAGAAGACTTTGGGGAGTCTTGCTCACCTTCCATTAGAAGAAGATGTTGAGTTTCCGAGATGAAACTTGCAGCTCCTCTAGTGTCTAGGACAGGACCTGGTGTCCTACTCTTCAGATCCCTAGAGGAGCAGTGTGAGATTTTATGTGAAAATCATGGGCATAGACTCAGAAGCTGGCAAAGCCTGGGATCAAGAAGTAGCTTCTTCACTTCTTGTTCTTGTTGACTTTGGTCAAATGACTCAGTTTCCTCATCTGTGAAATGGGACAACAGATTCCAGTTCACAGGGTTAATGTGAGAGTTATTTGAGATGGTATATGGGACAGCTCTGGCACAGACAAGATTCACCCTCATCCCATCTCTTTTGCCCACTCCATGGCCCTTTCCACCTCACCACACAGGATCCTCTCCAGAAAGAGCCCTCTCAGTCTCCTTCCCTCATCCTTCCTCACCTTCTGGGCTGTTGCTATGATTGGGAGGTGGAATGAAGAGGTCTCTGGGAACACCGAAAATGAGGCTATTACCCTTCTGAGTACTCCCTGTGGTCCATGAGCCTCTTCTTGCTCATTCCCTAGGCCAGACCAGCTCCCTCAAAGTGCCCTCTTATCATAGAAGGCCACGGGGTATAGGCCTCTTATCTGCAGAATTAGCGGGTTTGGTTTTCCATTTTTACCCTGGGCCACCTCTGAAACAGTTGTCAGATGGGACTAGGACAGGAAATAAAGTAAATCAATCAAAAGTTCTCCAAACTAAGTACAGCCAATCCCGATGGTGGCCCCTTCAAATCTGTCCTCCAGATGGCTGAAGACCACAAATCAGCAAAGGCTCCTCTTGCACGAGGAATCTAAAAATTCCAGATCTATGAGATGGTGGAGGGTTGGGGGGAGTGAGGAGGGGACTGAACCACAGGGAAGGACCTATCTCCCAAGCCTGCTGGGTGCCCACCTCATCCCAGACCCAGCCCAGGGGGACCAGCGGCACATGGTAGCCAGAGACACTTTCCAGGCTCTGCTGGGCTGGGCAGGGTGGAGTTGGGTGGGCCCGCCCGGAGGCCTGCTGTCATCAGGAAATCTTTTCACTCACAGATGGGTAAATTCTATTAGTACACTATTCCTCCTCATGAAAAAGAGAGACTGTTCTTAAGGGAGAAAGGGTGGAGTTGGGAGGTTGCTGTCTTTTTTTTAAGGAGATTTGACAGACAGGAACATACTTTTTTTCTTATGTAAGTGGTAGCCACCAGGTTTATGCTCCTCCTGGAGCATTTTCCACACTCTCCCTTCCTTGCTTCCCCAGATCCTCCTTTCTATTCTGACTTCGTTTGTGCTCCCTCAGAAGTAGACTCTGAGAAAAAAAATTTGGGCATAACTGGTTTATATGGAGAAAATGCAGAGGAGTAGGGGAGGCAAAATGGGAAAAGAAAGGAAACGTTATTAAGAAGGTTACCCTTTGAAGTCTGATGAAGATGGTGGGCTAGGTAAAAGCAGAGTTTGCCTCCTCCCAGGTCTGCATTGAAATTACAACCAAATTATAAAATAATCAGTGTGGAGAATCACCTGAAGTCCAGCTGCTCATAACATGTACATCTGATAATATAAAGGAACCACATTGAAGCTGAAAGGAGGGGCAAAGTCACAAATCGAGCTGGACCTGCAACTGCAGGTGTTGGAGGAACTCTGGGAGGGAAAGCAAGGCTACAGAAGCTCCTCTGAAGGAGAGAGAGGTCCTAGCCTCATTCTGGGTCTCCCCAGCCCAGGGAAGAGGAGCTCCCAAAAATTTTGACTGTAAAAATCAGAGGGGATTCTGGGTGAGAAAGAAAGAGACTGAAACTCTAGACACCCCTTTGAAGGACCCATGCACAGGCTCTCTCACCTGTGGACACTCATCTGGGACACCAGTTGTGGGTCAGAGATTCAGGCAAAATTCATACATGGAAAGACTGCATGACCTAGCTCCAGAACAAGAGCTGGATGGGTAGCCACCATTGTACCCTAGTCAGGCCCCTCTACGAGGCAATCTACAGACTTTGCCAGCTTGCCCATGCAGATAACTCTCACAGGACCATAAGGAAGTGCTGGCCCACTCCACCCAACCTGCAGATTGCCCAAGACAGCTTGTTGCTGGGCCACTGCTAAGCCTTGCCTCCTATCAGGGTCAAATATTCATAGCAGGCAGCCAGTGCTGTAAGTGTACATTCTGGGGACAGTTTCAGGTAGATGCTGCCAACATGAACTTGGGTGGATCTCAGGGATCTGTGGGCCAATCACAGACAGCAGCTGGTCTTGCTGTGATCTGTGACTTTTGTGGGAACGCGAGAACGGTTACCAAAGTTGCAGCATGACTAAAGCTGTATTGACCTGACGGCCATTGTCTCCCTGAGACACCGCCTCACCCAACCCACAAATTGCCCCAGGCAGCCTATTGACAGACAACTGCCACCACCCTGCCCCTCCCCCACGTCTTCCAATCTGCACAGACAACAGACTTTGGCTAGCACTGGGAGGGCATTGCATGGAAATCAGTTGCAGGTAGGCCTTTGCTGCCTGCAAGAGTGAAAATATTTTGTCTGGGGAGCACAGGGGTCTATGGGACCGCCCCAGATGGCAGCTGGTCTCATTGTGATCTGTGACTACAGCAGGAACGCTCGGGCACAGAAGTTGCAGCAAATCTGAGGTTATATTGGCCTCATGGCCCTTGACTCTCTGAGATCCTGCCCCATTTAATACACAAAGTGCCTGCTGCACATTGATAGGCAGCTGCCTATGCCCTGGGGTGGAGCATTCTGTGAGGTCAACAGATCTCAGCCAGTGAAGTGAGCAAAGTTCAGGGACTACAGTGACAGGAAGATTCTGCTTCCAGCATGAGATAAAGTGTCACTTAGGCAAATCTCAGGGGTTTGTGGGCCCATCACATATGACAGTAGGTCATGCAGTGATATCTGACTTTGATGGGAGCCTGCAGTCCCAGCACTGGCAGCAAATCTGGTGCTGTATAGGCCTGATAGCATTGAGCTTCACGGAGACAGTGCCCCATCTAACTCGCAAATTACCTGTGGCAAGCCTGCTCCCAGACAACCAAGTCCCATCCTGTGCTTTCCTTGGGTCACGAATTCAACAGCAAACAACGGCATTCAGTTTGTGCAGCCCACGCAAAGCCCGACCATCCAGGAACAACTTTTGGTGGCGAGCCACAAACTCACACCAACAAGCTTTGGTAATTCTTTTTGTTTTTAAATAATTTATTTATTTTAATAAATTTCAGGTATACAGTACATTGGTTAGACATCTATATAGTTCATAAAACGATCTCCCCAATTGTTCCCTCTCTCTCCTGGCCCTCTATCTACCCTACATATTAATGGTAACTGCATTTGGTAATTCTTACACAGAGCTTGGGTGTGTGCAGGCTCGAGGTGAGCAGCAGCTGGCCTTGTTACAATCTGAACCTTGTACAGTGAGCCACAGAGACAGCGCTGGCATGTAAACTTACGCTGCAGAGGCAGGGAGAAATTTGCTCAATAGATCCAGGAAACCCCCAGGGTCCCTGCACCACCCCACATGCATATCATCCAGAGGCTCTTTCAGTTCCAGAGACTTATGAATAACTGACAGGAACTGTCAGACCTGGAGGAGCACTGGTTCCTCTGCTAAACTGCCTTAGGTCAGGGACGAGGGATAACCAGACCACTGCCTACAGCGTTTTCTCTTCCATTTACCTATAAATCCAGCATATGCAACAACCATCTGCGGATCGCTTTGCAGCTCCCACCAGGTAGCTCTAAGCAATCAAAAGTAGTGGTTGACCGTGGCCTATGGGGGAGCCCCTCACAAGGGACCACAAAACCAATGCACCCGGAGTCTGTCACCAGATCACAACAGAGCAACTCCTGACTAGTCCCGTAAGCAATATACACAAAGGGTGGTCTCAACAAGTATACAAGCCTACTAGGGCAAATCTCACTTAGTGAGGTCAGCCCCCACACAGTAACTCATCCCTGAGGGGACAGGCAATTCCCAGTTAGTCAACCTGAACACTAATTCCATCCACTGAGGTACTAACACCAATAAATACCTAGCTACAACAGAAAATCACATAGAACACACACAAAGATCATGTCCGGAGCCCCCAGCACAGGTGATAAGGGGAGTGTATGACTGGACCATACAGGACACCTTCCAGATAAGGCCATCTAGCCAAGGCTGAGAGATGAAATAAATATTCCTAACACATAAAAATGAATGCAAAGAGGCTATAAAATGAGAAAACAAAGAAATATGCCACAAATGAAACAATAGGAGAAAATCCCAGAAAATAAGCTAAATGAAATGGAGGCAAGCAACCTACCAGAGTTAGAGTTCAAAATAATAGTTATAAGGATGCTCAATGATCTAAGGGAGAGAATGGATGAGCTCAATGAGAACCTCAACATAGAGATAGTAAATATAAAAAGGACATAGAAATTATAAAAAAGAGCCAGACAGAAATGAAGAATACAATAACTGAAATGAAGAATACATTAGAAGGATTCAACAGTAGATTGGACAAAGCCGAAGATCAAATCAGCGAAATGAAAGGCAAAGTAGCAGAATACACCCAATCAGAACAACAAAAAGAAAAAAGAATTTTAAAAAATGAAGATAGTTTAAGAGACCTCTGGGACAACATGAAGCATAACAATATCCTCATCATAGGAGTACCGAAAGGAGAAGAGAGCAAGGGACTGAGAATCTATTTGGAGAAATAATGACAGAAAACAGGCCTAAAAGGGAAATTTATAACAATACAGGCCTACCTCAAGAAACAAGAATAAGCTCAAATAAACAATCTAACCTTACATTTAAAAGAACTAGAAAAAGAACAGCAAAAAAAAAAGTCCAAAGTGAATAGAAGGGAAGAAATAATAAAGATCAGAGCAGAAATAAATGAAATGGAATCTAGAAAACAATACAAAAGATTAATGAAGCCAAGAGCTGGTTCTTTGAAAGGATAAACAAAATTGACAAACCCTTAACCAGACTCATCAAGAAAAAAAAAAGAGAGGACTCAAATAAATAAAATCAGAAATAAAAGGGGAGAAATAACTACGGACTCCACAGAAATACAAAGGATCATAAGAAAATACTACAAGCAATTATATTCAACAAACTAGACAATTTAGAAGAAGTAGATGCATTCCTAGAAACATACAATCTCCCAAGATTGAGTCAAGAAGAAACAAAAAATCTGAACCAACTAATTACCACCAATGAAATCGAATCAGTAGTCAAAAACTTCCCAGGAAACAAAAGTCCTGGACCAGATGGCTTCATAGGCAAATTTTACCAAACATTCAAAGAGAATCAACACCTATTCTTCTCAGACTATTCCAAAAAATTCAAGAAGAGGGAAGACTCCCTAACTCCTTCTGAGGTACCATTACCTCGATTCCAAAACCAGACAAAGACATTACAAAAAAGAAAACTATAGGCTGATATCTCTTATGAACATTGATGCAAAAATGCACAACAAAATATTAGCAAAGTGAATTCAGCAAGACATTAAAAATGTCATATATCATGATCAAGTTGGATTTATTCCTGGGATGCAAGGTTGGTACAATATCTGCAAATCAATTAATGTGATACACCACATTAACAAGTCGAAAGATAAAAATCATATGATCGTATCAATAGATGTAGAAAAAGTGTTTGACAAAATCCAGCATCCATTTATGATAAAAACCCTCAGCAAAGTGGGAATAGAGGGAACATACCTCAACATAATAAAAGCCATATATGACAAACCTACAGCTAACATCATACTCAATGGAGAAAGGCTAAAAGCGTTTTTCTTAAGATCAGGAACAAGACAAGGATGTTCATGTTCACCATTCCTCTTCAACATTATATTGGAAGTCTTAGCCGCAGCAGTAAGACAGGAAAGAGAAATAAAAGGCATCCAAATTGGAAAGGAAGAAGTGCAACTCTCATTATTTGCCAATGACATGATACTAATAGAGAGAACCCTAAAGAGTCCACCAAAAAACTGTTAGAACTGATCAATGAATTCAGTAAAGTAGCAGGTTATAAAATAAATATTCAGAAGTCAGTGACATTTTTATACACCAATGATGAACTTTTAGAAAGAGAAATTCGGAAAACAATCCCTATTGTGTCGAAAACTATAAAATATCTGGGAATCAAATTAGCCAAGAAGGTAGAATACCTGTTTTCAGAAAATTATAAGTCATTTAAAAAAGAAATTGAAGAAGATACAAATAAATGGGTAGGAAGAATCAACATTGTTAAAATGGTCATACTACCCAAAGCAATCTATAGATTCAATGTAATCCCTATCAAAATACCAATGGCATTTTTCAGAAAGCTAGAACAAATAATCCTAAGATTTATATGGAACCAGAAAAGACCCCAAACAGCCATAGTAATCTTGAGAAAGAACAAAGTTGGTGGTATCACACTACCTGACATCAAACTATACAACAAGGCTACAGTAAGCAAAAAATCATGATACTGACATAAAAACAGATACATTGATCAATGGAACAGAATAGAGAGCCCAGAAATAAGTCCACATCTAAATGCTCACGTAATATATGACAAAGGAGGCAAGAATATACAATGGGGTAAAGACAGTCTCTTCAATAAATGGTGTTGGGAAAATTGGACAGATACATGCAAAAAAAAAAGTTGGACCACCTTCTTATACCGTATACAAGAATAAGCTCAAAATGGATTAAAGAATTAAATGTAACATCTAAAAGCATAAAACTTATAGAAGGAAACATAGGCAGTAATCTCTCTGATATTGCTACTAGTTATTTATTTTTCAGACATATCTCCTCAGCAAGAGAAACAAAAGAAAAAATAAACAAATGGGACTACATCAAACTAAAAAGTTTTTGCACAGCAAAGAACACCATCAACAAAACAAAAGACAACTGACTGAATGGGAAAAGATATTCGCTTATGATACATCTGATAAGAGGTTAATATCCAAAATACATAACGAACTCATTCAAATGAACAACAAAACAAACAATCCATTTAAAAAATGGGCAGAAGATCTGAACAGATATTTCTACAAAGAGGAAATATGGATGGCTAATAGACATATGCAAAGATGCTCAAGGTCACTAATCATCAGAGAAATGCAAATTAAAACCACAGTGAGATATCACCTCACACCTGTCAGAATAGCTATCATCAATAAATCAAAGAACAAGTGTTAGCAAGAACATGGAGAAAAAGGAACCTTCATATACTGTTGGTGGGACTACAAATTGGTACAGCCACTATGGAAAATAGTTTGGAGGTTTCTCAAAAAATTAAAAATGGATATACCTTTTGACACAGCAATTGCATTTCTGGGTATTTATCCAAAGAAAACCAAAACAATAATTCGTAGAGATCTATGCACCCCTATGTTCGTGGCTGCACAATTTACAATAGCCAAGATATGGAAGCAACCTAAATGCTCATCAACAGGTGACTGGATAAAGACGTTATGGTTCATTTATACAATGGAATATTACTCAGTCATTTAAAAAAATGAAATCCTACCATTCGCAATGACGTGGATGGACCTAAAAGTTTTTATGCTGAGTGAAATAAGTCAGACAGAGAAAGATAAATACAATATGATTTCACTTATATGCAGAAACTAAGAAACAAAAAGAACAAACTAATCAAAAACAGACTCACAAATACAGAAGACAATCTGGTAACAGCCAGGGGGAGGGGGTTGGGGAGCTAGGATAAAGGAGTGAAGGGTTAAAGAAGTACAAATTAGTAGTTGATAGATAGTCATGAGGCTGGGGAGCACGGCATAGGGAATGCAGTAAGCAGCAATGTAATGGCTAGGTAGAGAGCAAGAGGAGAGAAAGAGCAATCAGAGGGATCATGTCCTAAACTATATAAATGCCTAACCAATGTTCTGTATACTTGAAACTAATAGGAAAAGAAAATGTTAAAAAAGAAAGTTAGCTCCCATCATGCCTGCTTCAGTCTCCTACCTGAGGGTATGGGAGCAGAGATAATTATCTTCTAACATATGCTGTCTCTGGCTGAACTCTGGTCTTCATGGAGGCCGCTAGTGCGCCCTCTGGCAGAGGTCACCTGGGCTCACAGTTGGACGTCTCAGGCACGGATAGAAGCTGGGAATGCCAGAAACATCTGGGCAGGGCAACACCTGAGTCTGCTGCAGATTCCCTCCCTTCAAACCTGTTTCTCTGCCTTCTCTCTCGACTCTTTTATTCACACATGATCAGCTGAGTCACTTGCCACGATCTCTACGTCCATTTCTCAAGAACCTCAAATTGAGCAAAAGTTGCCATAATCCCCCAGATTCTCCTTTTGAGTTGCTGATAAGAAAGAAATGAAATCAGGCTCCCTGCCTTGGAAAAAGCAGAAACAGCTTGGAGAAGGGCAGACTGTTCCCTCGTGTGTGTGGACAGGACTGCCCTCTCTCTCTAGTTTCAGCCTTTAGAGGAGGCAGGCCCTGGCCACAAGTTGCCCTTGGCCGTCTTTCTAGAATGTCCCTGTCCCATTCTGTGTTCTCCCTAAATGCTCCAGAGCCCAAGGGTGAGCTTGGCATTCCCTCGGCCTTTTTTTTGGCATGTCCCGGACCTCACCTCACTTTGTTAAACTTCCACGCTCTGCTGAGGTGGGCCCAGCTGTCATTACTGTGGCCAAACCTTGACACAGAGTGGTGAGGTTTGTTTATATTTTTCATTTCCAAGGCTCCTTCACTCCCAGGAGCAGGAGGTACTGGGGAAGCTGTAATTTGCTAAACAGGCATTAATCTTCACATCAATCTCTAGAGGCAGGTAGAGCTTTTCGGTCAAAACACACAGGGTTGTGATTAGATGAGGCTAGCAGGAGAATGGCCAGGGATTTGCACATCCCCATCCAAGCTGTGGCTCCCCCGGCCCCACTGGCAGAGCTGCCTAATCTCACCCCAGGCTGTGGCCCACACAAAACGGTTTCTTTGTGGAAAAGCAAGAGAGACAGGTGTTAAGGGCAATTCCACTGCTTCCTCTGCCACCTCAGCCTCACCCCAGCCCTCCTCTCTTGGATGGGGTCAAGAGAAAGTGGCACAGCCTTGGAGGAAGATAGACCTGGGTTCAAATCCTGCTGTCACTTTTTTCCATTCAACTAATATGAATGAGTCCTTATTATGTTCCTGGCACTTTTCATTTCTGGGATACAGTGATAAATGTTGGAGTTTCAGGAAGGTCAATTAATAACACTTTCTTCTCCTTCCAACCAATTTAGAAATAGATATAGAAGTACAAAAAGTAAAGTTCAAAATGGCCTTTATTACAGAAGAGGTTATATTGGTGGATGTGGCTTGAGATCTGTCACAATTGTCTTGCTGACACTTGCCTCAGTGCTGATCTGAGCCACTCAGGTACAGGAAGAGCTGAAGACCACAGGGAGCTGAGATGATGTGGTTTTTGGAGGGGTTGCCTCCCAGAAAGTGCTGAGCCCCTTAGGTCCAAATTCTTTGCCCCAGCTCATGGGATAAGTCATTTGCTTCATTTGGGTCCCCAAAGATAATCAACAGAAGCATGTGAATGCAGGGGGGGTGCATTTGAGAGGGGATCCCAGAAAACATGAGCCAAGAATCACAGAGCCTGGCAGGTACTAGGCACTTAGTAAACAATCATTCTCACTTACCTGTATTCTGCAGGCAGTTATGGGTGAACCCAGGGAGTGGCAGTTAGGCTGCTCCACCAGCCTTGAGGGGTGGGTGAGCAACGGAGATGCCAACACTTCGATGCCCACATCTCTGACCAACAATGACATGGAAAACATAAGAGTAGGAAGGACAAAGTTGAGGTGACCAGGAAGAAGCAGCCCCTGCTTATGACTCAAGGAGGAAATAGAGATACTAAATGACTCTAGGATTCTACACTCCAAAGTTTACCTATAGTTCCTAGGCTGAGAAAGTTCTGACTGCAGTCCAAAATTAGTCTTCCCTCAGCACCAGAGATTTTATAGTGGAGATGGGGACACACATGCACACACAAATACAGATACATGCCAACATATATGTATACACACAAATATGTCTGCACATAACACAAATTACCCATATTCACACATATGCAACACATTCTCACATACACACACAGGCACACATACTGACATGTACACATACTCATTTACCCACACAAACTTCTGCTGAGTTCTGTGGTCTCATCAGGCAGTAAATGTCTTAAAGGGCAGCCCTGGGAATGTGACCTCTTCAAAAGCAATCACCCCTTGTCTGTGTGAGGGTCTGTACCCTCCCTTCTACCCATGTCTCCCACCTTCACACCTCCAAGAGCTAGTCAGGAGACTTCACACTGGCTTCTGCCATTTATGCCACAAATTTGCAGCTCAGGAGGCATTCAAAGTGAGGGTCTTTCTCCTGGAACAGGACCTGGTGACCCAGTGGTGGTAGCAGTCCTTCTCCCCTAGGTCAGGGAAGCTCCCCTTATGAGAGAAAGGTGAGAACAAAGCTCAGGGTCGGGCCTCTTCTGGGCAGGGCTCATGCTTCAGACTCCAGGACAGTGCTCACCAACTAGCTCTACACTTCCATATAGGACACTCAGAGGTAAACATGTCTGTCCACCAGACATAGCAAGAGCCATCTGCTGTCCCTGCATGGTGGCTATGGTTTCAGCACAAGCAAATGGTGCCAGGTACACGCCTTATCCAATGGGCAGTCAGCTTTGCTCAGAAAGGACCTGCGGCCCTTATTGCTAATTTGGCTGCAGCCAAAAAAATAAGCATTCTGGGGGCTAGCAGTTCTGTGGACGGCTAAAGGTAAAAGGGAGAGAGACATATTGCAGTCAATGACAGAAAGGGAGGCAAAGGACACTTGCTTTTACGACCCTGGATACTTCTGTCTCATAAGTGAGAAAGGAAGTGGCCTTTTTTTCTAGATACAACTGTCTTAGGTTTCCTCCTATTGAATGGCTGCAATGGGGAAGCACACTGGGTTTTTCAGACTGGCAGCATATAGAAAGTACAGATAAAGCCTAGAATGTGCCAGATTGGGCCAACGTGGGGGAAATTTCCATCATGCTGGCAGGAACGGAAGCCACCAATCAGTGCACTGGTCCAATACCCAACTGACTACCAAGGTGGGGGATCTACTCCATTGCTTGCATTAAACTCAACCCCTGGGGAGGCCTCTCCATCCATTAAAATGAACTTACAATCTGGAGACTGACCTCAAATTAGAAACAACAAGATCAAAGCTTTTTGAGTTTTATTCATTAGTCCCATACTCAAAAAAAAAAAAACAAAAAAAACAATGGGAGTGGAAAGGTAACTTAGTTTTGCTGGCAGAGCATCAAAGTCCATGTTGGAACTTGTTCTAGGCTGGGAAGAAGCAGGACGATAAAGCACAAGTAGCCCCACCAGAAGCTCAGGTGGGGGCTCCTCATGGGGACTACTAAAAGCTGGGACAGTGTGTCAGTTAATTTTGGTTGTGAAACAAAACAAGCCAAAACTTAGTGGCTTAGAACAACCACCATCTGTTTAACTCATGCAACTACGATAGTTTATTTGGGCTGAACTCAGGGAGAGGGGGAATGAGCTCTTACTAAACATGTAGTACAAGTCAGGCTCTGTGACTCTTGGCCTGTGGGCTTTCTCTAGCCTCAGGGCTTGAATTAGGCTGATGGTGAGTTGACATCCCCTAGGAGTAGTCCTCAATGAAGAACTGAAAGCAGTTGAGGGACAATTCAGCAGCTTCTGGACCTCTTAGGGGGATAACTCTGAAGCATGAGGTCCTTGCTGTCCCCCAGGGTCCCTGGCAGAATTGGGCCCCAAGTGCCCCCAGTGGGGATCTGCTCAATGATGTCTCCTTTATTGACTGTTTTCCATCCCTGGCCCACAGCCCATGGTCAGCCAGGAAGCTCTGATTCTAGGTATTGGCTATCGGGTGGCGCAGAGGGCTAACAGGGCCACAGCTATCATTCTCCAGCAGGCTGGCCTGAGCTTGGTCACCTGGTGGCCAAAGATTCCAAGAACAACTAGCAGACGAGCACCATCATGTAAGCAACTTTTCAAGCCTTAGGTTATGACTTGCCAAAGCAAGTCAATGGCCAAGTACGAGGTCTCTGTGGGAAAATGTGACCAAAGGGCAAAGACAAATTTAGAACAAATTTGTAGTCCACTAAAGGCAGTGTGGCAGTCATTGCCATCCCACTTATTGAGGAAGGGCTCTGAGCAGGTTGTGGGCTGATAAGAGACAGAGCTGTTGGCACTTATATCCCCAGCCCCAGATCCAAGCACTGGGTAGCCATATCAAAGAGGCTTGTCGAGTATGTGGATGGACATTGAACACACATCACTTCTGGCAGCAAGATAGGCAACAAAAAGATTTTAGCTTCATCCTGACTCTCCAAAGCCCTCTGTGTTCTTGTGGTCCTCATCAGGTGTCCTTGTTCCAGATTGGAGACACCGGAGCTTATGCCGACAAATGATTGTTTTTACTGTTTTTTTTTTGAACAATGGCCCATGTTTAAGGATTCATAAAACTATGGAATGCATTGCTAGGCCTATAATGCTGTGAGAGGCCCATGTAGAGAAAAACTTAAAAAGAAAATTCATCAAACTAATTACTTCTTCCCCCACCCCCGCCCCCACCCAGCCTCTCTTTCCATTTCCCCTGTTCAGAAAGATGTACAGCCTCAAAGGCTAGGCTGTTTTGAAGCCAAACCTCTGAGGCCTGCTTGTGTGGGAGGGGCATGAAATACCCTGGGCCTCCATCTTTCTCTGGATTTCGGGGCAGACAAGAGTTTCCTGCTGATTCATTTATTCCAGAGGCTGAGGCAAGACCAGGGTACCTTAAGGAGTTGGAGGAAGTAGGGAAGAGAGGGAAATATTGGGACACAGTAAAGCTCTCTGTTATCCATCTCTCTGAGGAAGATTCTATACAACCTCATGTGCTACCTCATGCCATGTCCCCTGAACCCATTTCTGGGTTCACCTACAGCAGTAGCCTGCTGACTGCTTCCCATATAAAGTGACTACCTCTCCTTTTCTGGCTTCCTGCCTGGGGTTTTCTGTGGATGCACAGGAGCTTGCTTGGTAAAGAGCCAGGCTCAGTGCTAGGGTTTGCCACAGCCACAGGCAACCCCAGCCTATGAGGGATGAGAGTCTGTGGAAAAACATTTCGGCTTCACATCTGTCATGGGTTGAATGGTGGCCCCCAAAAGATATGTTAATCCAGAAACTGAATAGGACCTTATTTGGAATAAAGGTTTTAGATCCATAATCAAGTAAAGTATCACAAGATGAGATCATTCTGGATTATCCAAGTAGACCCAATGACAAGTGTCCATAAAAGAGAAGAGAGGGGGAGAAGACACACAGAGGTGACATGAAGATGGAGGCAGATTGGAATGATGTGTCTACAGCCAAGGAATACCAAGGATTGTCAACAGTCATAAGAAGCAGAGAGAGAAGCATGGAATGGATTTTCCCTCAGAGTCTTCAGAAGGAAGCCACCCTGCTGACACCTGGATTTTAGACTCCCAGCCTCCAGACCTGTGAGGCAATACATTCTGTTGTTGTAAGGCATCCAGTTTCTAATACTTTGTTACAGCAGCCCTAGGACACTAGGACAGCTACCCTCAGTAGGATGATTCACAGACATGTTCAAAACAATTCCTAAGAGGATAGATCCCCAGTTGCTCACAGGGACAAACCAGCTCACTTATACTTCTTTATTAGCTTTTCCCCCTTCCCTGTCTCACTTACCCACTGCCCTGCCGCAGATTCCTAGGATCAATTCTAAATAAACCACCTACACCCAAGTCCTTGTCCTCTTTTGGGAGCACCCAAACTAAGAGCACACTCTTCCATACCACTCATTCTTTCATTAATTCATCCCATTACCATTTATAAGGGAGGCAGCACAGGGAGTGGCTATAGTAGACCAAATGATGGGCCCCAAAGATATCCTCATATTAATTCTCAGAACTTGAAAGTGGCACCTTATATGGCAAAAGGGACTTTGCAGATGTGATAAAGTTAAGGATCTTGAGATGGGGAGATCATTCTGTCTTATCCAAGTGAGCCTAGTGTAATCACCAGAGTCCTTCTAAGAGGAAGGCAGGAGGTCAGAGTAGTAGGAGGTCATGTGATCACGGAAGCAGAGATTGGAGGAATGCAGCCACAAGCCAAGGAATACCAGCAGCCTCTAGAAGCTGGGGGGAGCAAAGAATGGATTCTACGTTGGGACCTCCAGAAGGAACCAGTCCTGCCAACACCTTGATTATAGTCCCATAAGATTCATTTCAGATTCTGACTGCCAAAACTGTAAGATGATAAGCTTCTGTTGTTTTAAGCCACTAATTTGTGGTAATTTGTTATAACAGACATAGAAAACTCATACAGCAGTTAAGAATATAAGTGTTGGAATTGGGCATAACCAGGTTGAAGTCTAGGTTCTGCTACTCATTGCTATAGGCCTTGGGCAAGTTACTTATCCTCTCTAAGCATTAGTTTGCTCAGTCGTCAATTGAGGATAGTCATGATGTAGCTTCCTGGTGCTGCTGTCACATGCACCACAGTAGGAAGTACAGGGGATCAGTGGTCAAGTAGATAGTGATAATTCATCAAACAATTACTATCAGCCAGTGACTATGCTCCACCTGTTGGAACATCAGGTCAAATAAAACACAATTCTTGCCTTTGTAAATAAATACAATGCTGGTTTTAAAGAGATTGTAGCCTAGAAGCATGGATGAGACAAACAATGCCTGCTAAGAGGGGATTCCTGAGCCACTGCCCCAAACAGAACAAAGGTACTCCTTGGTGCTTAGATCATAGCAATTAGAGCTTCAGAACTGCACTTCCTCCACATTCCCCCCACTTGGCACAAAGCCTCAGTAGTAACAGTTGTCACAGTTGTAATAGCAGTGGTAATAGTAATAATGGTTACTACTATCACAGCTCTGACATCACCAATGCCCCATCCTTTAGGCTCCAGTATGCTGGTGGATGCTCAGCATCTCAGAAACCCTCCTCACTCTCCAGAAGTCACTTAGAATGGCAGCTATTTTGGGTTCCTGAACCCAATTCCAATGTGTGTATGAGAGGTGGGTCTCCCACATCACCAACATGCTGCAGACACCAGCTGAGTATCCTACAACTCAACTCAATTCTGACACTATCTACTCAGAGATAGCTTCAGATCCCACAGGTTAAGGGCTTAGTCTACTACGCTGCCTCCCCCCCAACCCCCACTTCAGAGATCAGTTGCAAACCCTGTGCTTCTGACCAATGGTTATAAATCAGTGGTTTCCACAACCTTCTTCTTCCTTTGTTTTGATTAATTTGCTAGAGTAGCTCACAAAACTCAGAGAAACATTTGCTTACTAGATCATCAACTTATTATGAAAGGATATAATTCAGGAACATCCAGATGGAAAAGATGCTTAGTGCAAGGTGTGAAGAAAGGCTGAAGAGCTTCAATGCCCTCTATAGGAGGACACTCTCCTAGAATCTCCATGAGTTCATCAACCCAGAAGTTCTTTGAACCTTGTCCTTTTGGGTTTTTAAGGAGGCTTCATGACATAGGTATGTCAATCAGATCATTGGCCCTTGGATATTGATTCAATCTCCATCCCCTCTCCCCTCGCTGAAGGTTGAGGAGTGAAGCTAAATGTTCCAACACTTTAATGGTGTGGTTGGTTCCCCTGAAAACCAGCCCCCAAAGTTAGGTTACCTAAGGGCTTTCCAAAAGTCATCTCACTAATTTAACAAAAGATACATTTATCACCCTATCACAGGAAATTTCCAGGGTTGTAGGAACTCTGTGCCAAGACCAAATATATATTTCTTATTATAAATCACAATATCATAGCAGCCATGCTCACTGCAAAGGTGGGCTCCCTAGAGTCCTAGAAACTCTGCCTCATCTGGGATAAGCCCTATGTGTAGTGTTGGGGATACATAGAAGGTTCCAGATGGACCTTAGAACTGTTCCTTCTCTCTCCTTTTTCCTTCTCTGAGTCAGATACCCACATCCTCCCTGCCCAATGAGTCTTCAGTGTAGGCCTTCGGTACACAGTGACACTTGCCTTTGATAAATGAAATGCAGTTGTCACCTTAAGAGATAGATCACTCTAGAAGCAAGAATAAGATAACCACACCAATGTAAAAGGGGGTTCCCAGGCCCCAGGCCAAAGGGACCCTTTCTATCTGGAATCAGGGAAGGCTTTGTGAAGGAAGTGGCCTTCACGCTAAGGACATTCAGGAATGGTAGCGGGATGATCTGAGGACAAATCACAAAAACAAAGACAGAGGCAGGAAAGGATTTGCAGAGCCCCAGCAAGGAACTGTCCCAGGTGATCTCCCTGTGTCTGGTCACAGAAAGAGGTCCCTTGTTACTGGTCCAAAGTCCACGTGCTTGATGTTTCTAAAGGCCAAAATTCAAAACCTTAGAGATTGGAGTAAAGAAAAGTTGATCAATCTGAGAAGGCGCCAACTGAAAAGATGGGAACCCTAGTAGTATCTCAAATCCATCTTACCAAAGCACAGAGTTCAGGCTACTTTTATGTTAAGGGTAGAGGAAATGGGAGGGGCAAGAGATGACTGACCAATGGCAAATATCTAGGAGCCAGCAGGGGTCCAAGGAAGATTGTACTGGCTGATGTGAGTCTGATCACAAGGTTCCTGCAAACCTTTGATAAACAAAACCTACTTCCCTTATCTCCTCAAGCTGCAAGCAGAATTTCTCGAATGATTAGCATGTCTATATGCAAGACTAAGCAGAAGCTATTAGCTTGAAGGTCATGGGAACAATGCAAGCTTGAACAAGATGGAGTCAGAGAGACCAAGCGTTTCCCTCTATTACACCCTAAGCCCATCCCCAGTTCTGGCCTTGCACACCCAAAGCTCTGGCTACCTTTCGCATGGCAGCAAAGACCTTTCACAGGCCAGCAGCCAGCCAGGAGGAGGAAATTACTCCAGGTAGCCAGCTCCATTTTGCTTGGGGCTGGTCTGGTTTGCAGGGGCCAGCCATGGAGGTCTTCAGGAAGGTGATACAGTTACTAGAGGAAAGAGAGGAGACTGGAGGTGTGCCTGCTGCCCATGATTTCTTTCTGGAGGGCAATTTAGCCATGGTTCAAAAGCTTTCAGATTGACCCAAAAATTGTCAAAGTCCTCATAGTTGATCATAGTTGACACAAGTGAGCTCATCATAGTGTAGATTATAATAGTAAAAACTTGCAAATGACCTAATTGAATCATAGGAGGTACACTTAATAAGTGATAATGTTTTCATACAACAGAAAACTGGACAGTCATTAAAAAACTCAATGTAGATTTTTATTTAGGAAAATATAATCCATTGTTAAGTGAGTAAAGCAGTTTCTGAATTAGTTCATATGGCATGCCTTAATTTTGTTTAAATAAATATGTTTATATGTATATTTGCAGAGATGAAAGTTTGATGACATTAAAGGGGAGCAGAGTTTGCCACCCCAAAATATGCCTCTTTGAGATATTATTTTAGGCTGGTTAATTTTAAGAAACAGCAGACCTGGGAGAAGCTCTGAAAATGGAGTAGTAGTTACCTTCTGTAAAAGAACATTTACATTTATAAGGAAAATCTTCATCTATAAGAGTGTTTCCCTTACTGTACCAGGCCTGCCTACGCTATCAATGGAGAAAGCTTGGGCTTAAATCCGCATAACAATCTTACTCTTGTCTACTGTGCTTTTTCTTGGTCACCTCCCATAACTGATTTTAGCTGAAGATGGTATTTAAGGTGATGGCTTCTACCATTTTGGTGAGTTAGTCTGTTCCTGGGTTTCTCCCATGTATACAGGAGGTATACATGTTATTAAACTTTAATGTTTTTCTCCTGCTAATCTGTCTCATGTCAATTTGTTTATTGGACCAGCCAGAAGAACTTAGAAAAGTGGGAGGAAAATTATTTTAACACCCCAACATTAATATGTCATTATTAATATGTCTTTAACATGTCATTTTAAAAGGTAAAGGTTTCTACTTGTATTTTCTCACCCATGATGGTATTTGGATTCTCCTATCTGGGCCTGCATGAGCTCCCAGGGAGAAATGCCCACAATGGGGACCCTGAGAGTCCTGAGTTGACAAGGTTTTGGGTCAGGATGGCCCACAGAGGCCATGAGACAGTATCAGCTGTAATAAAAGAGAGCCATGGCAGTTATTACCATCCGAGGGGCAAGTCCATGTTAAAATAGCACATAAGTCACAATGACCAGCTTAAAACTGGTTCTGCTCCCTTAAAACAGATTGATGATTAATACAGTGCTTGAAATATTTTACAGAGACAGCACTGAGCATATGTCACCTTTGTTCTCTAGTTGCACCTGAAACCAAAGTCTTGCCCCTCCCACGGAACCAAAAGATCTCAACATGATCAGAACGTGAACACCGGAACTCTTTCTAAAGCAAAGGGTCTGTTGTGCAGGAAGATTTGATGCTGAAGCCCCTTAACATAAATGGCCAAGTTCCAAGGTCCTCCAGTTAAAACTTGCCCTGCGAGCGCTTCCACATACTTGTTCCCTCTAACTCTTTGAAACCCTCTGATTATAAGCCATTGAGGAGTTCAGATTTTAAGTGATACAGCTTCCTATTCTTGTTTAGCACTCTGAAACTAAAGTGACTCTAATTTCTCCACTGTAAAACTCGGCGTTCAGTGTTTGGAGGACAAACTCTCTACTTGTTGAGTCACAAGGCCATAAACTCAGAGGGAGGCCCCAGGACAGAAGGCAGAGACTGGAAGGAAGGGTAGGGGGCCTGAGGTTGTGACCAGCAGTGAGGGACAGAGGTTTCCATATTGTGCCTAGGTTACCTGGGTGCTGGGGCCTTAAAGCAACCACACAGGCCTGGGCACAAAGAGCTGCTCCATGCTGTTTAAGCTTGGCACCCTCCATAACTCTAGAGTGAGAAAGAAGGAGTTAACATCCAGAATCATCCAGTGGAAGCAGCTCAGAGCGCGAAGCGTGTTTATGAAAAATGGGCTCAATTTGATATTTGGAGAGCAATGAAATTGAAATCATTTCAAATTTTAAATGCCCAACATATTGACTCCCACCCTCTGATAGATCATCCAAATTAGTTTGCAAGTTCTCCATGCCTAGCTCTATAAGGCGATTCACTTCTTTGCCAAAAATGTTCCTCTCCTTGAGTTGGAAAACAAGAGGCTTCAGTTTGGCGGGTCTCCCTGATCCCCAGCCCTGGGTGTGCTGCTGTGCATCTTCTGCACATGGCTGGAGGAGGAATGTGTTTTTCTTTCTCTCTTAGGTAATGAATTTGATCTAATGGAGCTGTCTAAATGCCCAGATACTATAGTGATAGGCACCCCGTAAACACAGAGATAAACAGGTAGAGAGATATATGGAGGTGAACATAATTTGCTTCTAAGTGCCTTTTCACTAGTGTAAATAAAGCAAGAGAATAAAGTTGTTGGAGGCACTCACAATACGAATGTAAGAAGGAAATTAAGTGTTAATTATAACATTAAGGATAAATGGAAAGCCCCATGCAGGTGTGTGTGTGTGTGTGTGTGTGTGTGTGTGTTTAGGAAGCAGGAGTGGGAGAGGTTAGAGGAAAGGTACTGGGGCCTGTATAGCTGTACCTATCTCCACAAGCTCAACCCAGGAAGTCATCTGCAGACAGTTTGTCTATGGTTTCCTGTGTCTTTCTGCCAGAAGGCATTCCTTAGCCCAGAGGATACACTTGGGGGTGGCTTGGAGCACAGAGGGTAGGTTGGGTGTTAATGCCCCAGGAATCAGGAGTGACTCTCAACCAATGAGGAATGGAAGTTGAAGAATAAATATCCGCAATTTCCTGGCTTCTCGGAAGGATGATTCCAGTTTCTTCTGAGAGGGTCCAGGGAGCACCACACTCCAGGTACCCACGGGGTAATCCACCCATTAAGAGACCTGAATGGGCTTTCCCCATTTCCCTTTCTCACTTCTAACAACTCACAACTTGCACCTACATCCTTCTCTCAGGGCTCCTCTTTTTTGAGGGTAACTTGAACCAAGACAGGCAGTTTTATACCAGCTGACTGATCTGGAAGTACAGCCTGAAGCTGGTGGACAACGTCACCAAAACACAGAGCCCCCCTCTCAGAAGGGGCCCATACTTGGTTTAACGTTCTGCTGTCTCCATTTGTAAGTTCTTCATAATTTTATATTTGAACCTGTGTTTCATAAGTGACATGGTAGGACAATGGAGCATGCGTGTGAACAGCACAGATATGCTGGATGACAGTTCCAGCTCTGGAGACAGCACAGCCCAAGTGATTCCCTGGCAACCCAGGGTGCACATGCAAGCTTGGGACAGTAGAAGCACAGTGGAGCCCCAAGGCCAAGTTTGGTGGTGGCGATGGGTGAAAGAAGTAGCAGTTGAGGCTGAGGAGAGAGGAGTGGCTTCACAGAGCCTTAGAGCTGGGATCCACTGTGGGAGGACAGCTTGACCACGAATGCCTGGACCCCATTCCTGCAACATCTGCACAAATATTAACTGTACAGCCTGAGCACCTAGACAGAAACTGCTGGAGCTCAGATGGTAAACTTTGTTAGTAAATTAGTTAAAAATCAAAGCGTACACATGGATGTTGCAATAAAGCATATCAGGGAGTTGGTAGAACTTCTCAGAGTTTAGATCTTAGGTTTTGAAAAACACAGAAACACTGCATGATAAATATCCACAGGCTTAGAAATAGAAATTAAACTTAAAGATCATCAAATTCAACTGAAAAGAACACTATTTTCATCAGAAGTTTCAGATGAACCAATTATTAACAAAGAAGACAATTTTTTAAATTGATTTTTTCCTTGTAATTGAAGATACAGTAATAGAATGCATAAATGGGCATTTTGATTACATATAAATCATGAAGCCACTTGAAATTTCTTCTCTGACCTCAACAAGTTACAGGAAATGTCAGAGAAAATATTTAAATGCCATTGTATAAATTTACATTTAAAAATAAATTCAGACTTATGTGAAACTGATTTGCATAGTTAAATTTTTTAAAATTGTTTTGTGAGAATCATTAGCTCCAGATATATTACAATTTTTAAATTTCAAAACATAATATATTTTAAAATAATCTATTAGATATTTATCCCAATGTTATCACAGCATATAAAAATACTCTTAACAGTTCTAGTAACAATTGCATCAGCAGAAAGATCCTTTTCAAAGTTAAACATTATCAAAGTTACCTGTAATCTTGCATTTTCCAAGAATAACTGATGTTGCTTTCCATTTATATTGATTGAAAATGATATTGTTAAAAGCATAAATTTTTTTAGATGAGGCAACCCTTGGTTGACCTCACAAATTGCAAGGACCTCGTCAGTTTACAATCCCTTATTTAATTTAATTTAATTTTATTTTGTTTTTACTCCTACAGCATCTGGTCTTCCTAGGTGGTCTCGCATCCAAGTACTAACCAGGCCCGACCCTGCTTAGCTTCCGAGATCAGATGGGATCAGGCTTGTTCAGAGTGACAGATGAATTTGTAGATCAGTGAGCCAGAAAAATATGACCAATCAAGATATCACAATAATAAAGTATTATTTATGGTATTACATAAAATTATGACAAAAATAATTGTTTTACAATTTGTAAATTTCTGTTTAATTTATGTATCGCTATTATTATTGTTTTAGAAGTCATAAAACATTTTTAAAAGAAAAATCTTTATATTTTAGTACCTTTAACATCGCTTTCTTCCTGCTTTTTGAACGAGGAGCCCTACATTTTCATTTTGTACTGAGCCCCACAATTTAGTTATACAGGCAGCCCCGTCTGCTGAGTTTGCTTACCAAGTTTTCCAAGATAGATAGTTTAGCCCTATGGCCTCTGGGCCGGACACTGACTTTCTGTCTTCTTTATCCAGCTGCAGCACTCCCTCCATCCTTGCTCATATGATTGACAGTAGTAATTGCAAGAGGTAAACTGTGAAGACTGAAGAGAAAGTTCTTGGACCTGAGACCTTCCTTAACTTCTGTTTCACAAACTAGGTCTTTGTCATCAGATCACTGGTCATTCAATCATTGACTGGATGGCACCCAAGTCCTTGTTATCCAGTCATTGGCTGCAGGAGCATAACTTTGAACAAGGAAGCTCACTGTAGCTGAGGACAATTCCCATTAAGGGACATAACTCATAACTGTGAGCCATCAGTAGCTGGGGGCTGTGTAAGTTGGCCCTAAAGAGGGATATGGGCAGAATATGACAGTATCTACTACAGTTCACCCCTTATACCATTTCGTTCATTTCCTTTGTTCCTGGGTCCACATATCCTCCTATCAGGGCTACTACACTATATGATCATTATTGATTTAGAGTATGTACAATGTCCTAGAGGATGGCATCCCATCTTTATAGAATATTATCTCCAAGCTGGTGTATCAGTGGCACTATTAATAGGCAGTTTCTCTACTTTATCATGTCAACAACTCCTGGGTGGTACAGTATGTAACAGAATCAGAGCATCCTGTGGTCATGTGCCTGCTCTCATGTCTCATTTGCTATAAAGAGGACCCTTCTGTTTGAGGCAATGTTATGTGAGATCCTATGTTAGTGAACCACATGCTCTGTAAGCCTTCAGGGAGTGGTGCTAGCTGAGGCCCGGCAGACAGGAAAGGTAAACCCATATCATAAGTATGTACTGATACTAGTCAAGATGAATCATTACCCTTTCCTTGGTAGAAATCAACTTGCTGCCAAGTAGACAACTGGTCTCCTTGAGAAATGGTGACATATTGGGAGTTTAATATCAGTTTCTGTTAATGACAGGTTGGATGTTCATCAGTGCCAGTATCTAGGTCATTTTTAATGAGGGAGATCCCATGCAGTTGGACTCATGAGTAATCTCCTTCACTACCACTGTGATACTTCATTTATGCAGCTATTATGCCACTGTGGCAGTATTGGGGTGGCCAATGACAGAGGATGGCTGATGTCAACTGGCAGAGTTGTTTTGGCTAGGTGGTAGGTCCTAGAGTCCCAGCTCATGATGGGTAGTATGATCACATCGTCACTTGATACCCCATATTTAGATGTGCCATGCAGGGAGCTGCTTTCTGAATAGTATGGCATGACCTTGCTACAAAAGCTAGATACATACAGCTACATTGTGATTCTTCTATTCGCATTAAAGTTTACTATAAACTCCATCCAGTGTCTTAACCCACTACAATTATTTCAAGTATTAGGCCATATAGCCCAAGCCACAGGGCCGCTGGCACCACAGCCTGGACTTGCTGCAGAGTTACTGCCCCACTCAGAGAAGCAAGCCTTCTGTATCACCCAGTTAACGGATATCCCCAAGTGCAGCACATGCTACCCCAGACTCTGAGGAGGCTTGCCAAACCTGGCAGTCCTCTCTTAGTAGTGAGATGAAATGCAATAAGTTGTCTTTTATTTTATAGATGTCCCAGCATGCCCCAGTCCACTGGGTCTCTCAAATCTTCACTGATGTGGTTGGTCCTAATTTTAATAGGTTTATCTCCTACTCTCTGGAGTTCATTTGTCTTGTCAAGACCTCTACATATGTACCACTTTTTGCTCATCTGCTCTGATTAACATTACATCATCGACAGGGTGCATCCACATGATATTTTGCAGAATGCCCAGATAGTCCAGAGCCCTTCAGATTATGAGAGAGGGTGGGAATGTTAATGTAGGCGTGGAGCAAGACTATCCATGTTTACCATTGTCCAGCCCACACATATGCAGACCATTAGAGATGGAAAAGAATGTATTTGCCAGATCTATAGCCATAGACCATGTGCCAGAAGTAAAGGTGTCATATTGGGCAAAGCAGATGCAAGTGAGGGTTTTGCTTGACTAAGTGATCTACTTTTATTTACCACGATCTATCCAGTTTTTTAAGGGCCAGACTGGTGAGTTAAATTGGGATATGTTGGGGACCACCAACTCTGCATTCTTTACATCATTGAGGGTGGCCCTAATCTCTGTCACCCCCCCCCCAGGACATGATACTGCTTAAGATTTATCCTCTTGGCTTGCCGTATGGCAAGAGTATTTCAAAGGCTTCTACTTCATCTTCTTTGTTGTGGTAGCCCTTACTTCATAGGCCAAGGAACCAATATGGATGGGAGTTCTGTTAACCACTGAGTATGTTAATTCCAGTTAGACATTCAGGGACCAGAGAAATGATTAGTGGGTAAGTTCATGGACCCAAAGGAACCACCACTATTTATTACCTGGCCCCCATGTGCTTCCCATTCTAATAAGGGGCCCATGATGGGGGTTTGTGTCTCTGGTGTCAATGTATATACAAACAATCCTTGAAAAATCTGCATAGTCTCATTTTTCTAAGGCTCTCTTACCCAAGTAAATGGCCATAGGACTCTTTGGAATAGGAATGAACCTCAATAAACAAGAGGTAGGAATTGATGATGGCTAAGTACCCCCAGTTTCCTTGCTCATTTGGGAGAACAATTCTGCTCCATAGTGTCTTCTGGAGAGTCCCTAGTGCAATTGTGCCCAAGTTGCCCACAAAGGTTACCTGCTGTTGAGTTCACCCTTGATTGATCTTCTTCCTTGTCCTGGCTCACTTCCCCAGTTCATCAGCATGCTTCTTGGGACCTTCTTTCAAGTGAACTACTTGTACCCACATTTTTGTCTCAGGGTCTGTGTTTCTGGGAACCACACTAAGACAACAGTGCAGACATAAGGTGACCTTAGAAGTCATCTCATCTCTTCTTGACCTTTAGGCACTTCCAGTCTATTTGCAAAGCTATGTGAAAAGGTTCCAGCATCCTCAGTGGCAACCCAGTATAACTCAATTCTCATTGTCACACCTTTGTATTTTATTCTCAACCCTCAATCCCTCCTGTTGGAATTTAAAACCACTTTATCATCTTATGATTTTTTTTTCCTTTTTCTTAGAGATAGAGAATAGCTGACCATCAACTTCAGTGTGAGAACCCCTTATATACTTGAGTGTGGGTGTCAATCTTTACTTCTCCATGCTGAATAATCCAGGTTCTTCTAAAGAGTGTCAGTCCTGTTTTCCAGGCTGTATGCTGTCACCCCCAGCTACTCACCATAGGCAAGCCTGCAGGGTTTGGAAACCACTAGATGCATGTTTTAACCTGAAGAAGTTCACAGAAAGAGGGGTGTCCCAGATACTGTAAATCACCCTCTCCCTTGCCTCCTCCCCAAAGCCAGAGAGAACAAGCCCCAGATTGCTGTTGAAGGCCATAAAACTTCTCCTCTTTAAAGCACCCCTTTGTCAGGAATGTTCATTGTAGCAGGCGTGCAAGTTCACCGAGGGCCCATAAAACTTTCCCAGGCTTTGTGAAGATGACCCCACAGTCCTGCGCCTTAGCAATCCCACTCTTGAGTCCACAATGAAATTGTTGCTGGGTTCACCCAGAAACAGACTGTACTCAATTCGCCTTGTGATTTGTTTGTTAGCTTTACAAATGGCTTTGAGGGTAGACAACCCCTCCTAACCCTGACTACTTGAGCAGTGGAAGCTCAGGGACTTCCTAGGGAACTGTGGGGGCTTTCGGGTCTCCATGGAAATTACAAAACAGTTTATCTTAGTGGGAAAATTGTTGCTGCCCTTGAAGGGTGAGCCAGCATTCAGATGGGACTGGGCTGTCCTGTCTCTGGTGGGCAAAGGTGGTTCGCCTCTTGCCCTCATCAGCATGCTCCAGGATCCACTCCCTGAGAAGCTACAAGGCCCTTGCCTGGTCATTGATGATGAATCTACTCCAGCAATCCTACCTGCCTTGGTAAGCCACATCTACACAACACCAATCAGCAGGAGGATGATATTGATCTCCTACATAGAGTAGTGGTTAAGAGCATAGGCTTCAATCAACCTAAAAGTCCATCCACAGTAGGATGGATATTCATACAACTGGATATAAAAGAACAAAGCAGAAGCATAGATCTTAAAAGTTCTCATCACACACAAAAAAAATTTTGTTAACTAGACTTAATGTGGTGATCATTTTATAATATATACAAATACCAAATCACTATGTTGTATACCTGAAATAAACATAATGTTGTGTCAATTATATACTTTTTTATATATCATAAATTATATATTTTAATATTAATATTTTAAATATTTTAAAAAGAACAAAGCATGACTACACACAACCACATGGACTAATCATACATTCTGCCAAGTGAAAGAAGCCAGATATATAAGAGTAAATAGTATACACTTCCATTTATATAAAGCTTAAAAACGGGCAAAACTTAATCTATGGTAGTAAAAGTAACAATAGCAGTTACCTCTCAGAGGCAAAGGGAATGGTACTGACTGGAAAGGGACACAAGAAAGCTCTCTAGGGGTGATAGAAATGTTCCATATCTTGCTTTGTGTGCTGGTCACATAGGTATACACACATAGAAAAAAATGTAATTGTGCTATCTACTTAAGCTGTGCTCTTTCCTACATGTAAATTATAAGTTAGCATGATATTAGGGGGAAAGCCCCAATTTCTGACCTACAGAACTATGACCAATAAACGGCTATTGTTTTAAGCTGCCAAACTTGTGGTAATCTGTTACATAGCCATAGTAAACTAATACAACTTGGTTCTAACTTTGGTCCTGCCTTTGGAGTTAAACAATTGTAGGTTAAAACCCTTGCTCTGCCACTCATTAGCCATCTTTTAATTGGGTTATTCAATCTTATTGAGACTTATTGTCCTGGGAATACAAATATGTACCTCATAATGTTGTGATCCTCAAATATCACAGTGCCTGGCACAGAATAAGGGCTCAATATATAATACTAAGTACAGGTGTTACTGGGCCTGGAGGGCAGCTGGTTCAGATTGAGACAAATCAGAAGCACCAGAAGAGAAATTTCTCCCTAGATGAAATTGATCGAATACTTGACTTGTCTGAATGTCTTCAGAGGAAATTTAGATACCTGGCAAGTTTAAAGCTTGTGTTACTGATAAGTATGTAGAAAACTAAGAAAACCAGAAGCTAAACAACTATTAACTCCAGAGGAAGGATTGTGCAAGGCAAAAAGTAAAAAAATAAAAAAATAACCATAATTCACTACATGGATCAGTTGTATAAAATATTTACAAAACATTTAAACATTTACTAAGACAAACACTGAATTGTGATGTAATCAAAAGAACAGTATAACTGTTCGGAGCATGAGGATAGGGAGAGAAAGGCACACATATGTGAAAAAAAGCAGGAGGAGAAATGAAAAAATTTAAGGAAAAAAATAGATTGATAGATTAACTATTATGCTCTAATTTGGTCATCATAAGTGAAAGATATTTTAGTCCTTTAATGATTTTAACTTGCGAAAAAAAGGTATAATGATAATATTTTAGGAGGGCAGCAATCAAGATTTGGGGCTAGTTCAGAGTCATCTGGACAAAAAAACATATTTTTCTGCAGGGTTCTAGAAAGCATAGAACTTTCTAGCTAGTGAAAAATAAAATTCCTATGTATTTTACTTTAGAAAGGTAAAAAAATAGCAGTAAATAAATGTGAAGGCATCTGCCTGTGTCAAATTTGTGATAGACAAAATGTTATGCAGGTGGCAGTGTTTAGAAGGAGTGTATTTGACATCACTCATTCCCCAAACTCTCCAGATCTGTGCTGAACATGTCCACATCCAGCTGACATTATGGCTCCGAGGGCCTATAACATAATAGGAGCTTATCAGCCCTGGGTTGGTTGATTCAAAATCATTTCCTGTGGTCAAAGTTGGGAGGCTATTTTTAATATGACAATAATAAACTTCCATTTATAATCCACTTTATAACTTTCCAAGTGATTTCACATACATTTACTGATTTGATTTTCACATGAATGAGTTATTGTTTTCATTAACTTTGGCAGATGAAGCTCAGAGAGGTTAAGTGACATATCCTCGGTCACACAGCAAATTGGAGGCAGGGCCATTGTTAGAACCGAGTCGTATTAGTTTTCTATGGCTATGTAACAGATTACCACAGTTCCATAGGTTAGGAGTTATGGCCCTGCATGCCTGGATTCTCAGCTCAGGTTCTCCCACGGCTAAAATCAAGGTGTCAGCCAAGGCTGAAATCTCACCTGGAGCTCAGAATTCCCTTTCAGCCTCATTCAGGCTATTGTCAGTATTCAGTTCCTTGCCATTACAGGATTGAGGTGTTCGTTTTCTTGCTGGCTTTCGGTCAGGGGTCACTGTCAGCTCCTAGAGACCACTTTCAGGTCCTTGCCACTTGGCCCCCACTATTTAAAGCCAGGAATAAAGAATCTCCGACACCAAATGTCTTTCAGATGTTGGATCCTTCTCATTAGGTGGAGCCCAGTCCCTTTTAAATACTTGCCTGATTAGGTCAGGCCCACCTAGGATAATCTCCCTTTCCTAAAGTCAACTGTGCAATACGGCATAACCTAATCACAGGATTGTCATGCCACCATATTTATAAGTTCCTCTCACATTCAAAGAGAGGGGATTCTATAAATCATTGACCCCTGGGGGCCATCCAGAATTCTGCCTACTGCAGGAGGTGTGCTGGAAATAGCATTCTCCCCACTGTAGCCAAGGCTTCCTTGACCACTCATTTTGAGAGTTCCATGCTCACCTCAGATTATTTTAAAAAAAAGACATATCATTATTAAAAGTCTGCTTAAAGGGATGCCTCTAAGCTGATGCATTATAGTGAGGCTGTTGAGATTGTGGAATGTGTCTGCTTCAGCTCATTACATCAAAGATTTATAATATATTCCAGGGTCCTATCTGGTCAATGCAAATTTTGATAGCCTGAGTTTCTTAAAAGAATCATTTGCAAGAAATAAGCCAGTCGCAGAAAGACAAATACTGTATGATTCCACTTATATGAGTGGTCATTGATACTAGAGTAGTCAAATTCACAGAAACAGGAAATTGAATGTTGGGCGCCAGGGCCTGGGAGGAGGGGTAATGTGAAATTATCATTTAATAGAAATGGAGTTTCAGTTTTTCAAGATGAAAATGTTCTAGAGCTCTCTTGCATAACGCTGAATATACTTAGCACTACTGAACTGTACACTTAAAAATGGTTAAGATAGTAAACTTTACGTTATGTGACTTTTTTAGTACAGTTAAAAATAAAAATCAATTTAAAAATAAAAAAGGAATCACTTACCAAAGCTTTTTGTGATCTGAAGTACAAAAGAGCTCTTCAAACAGCCTCAGGGGCAGGAAGTTACTAAAATATTGTAGTGGATGTGGAGGATTTGCTCTCTTGATAGCAATTCTACCCTCCTTCTTTGTGCTTTCTTATACTAGGGAGCCTGGAAAGCTAGGGTTCTGAGTTCTAATTAGATTGTACCAATCAGATGCTCTTATGGGTGACTCAGAGTGTAGGAGTAAGGCTGAAGCCTCTTGCCATTAACGAGATGGTTCCTGCAGCAGTTTGCCAGTGCCCAACACTAGTCTCACAGGTGTCAATTGGCAGTTGCAGCAACAGCGTAAGAGTTTTCCTGATCCCTGGATCACAGCTAAAGCAGCAGGCTCTGATGCCATCAGTCTCTGTAGAGCCTTCTAGTCTCCTACATTCCTGGTTAAGGTAGTGGTAGATTAACTGCCCTTGGCAGGCTGGTAGTTCTGTGGTATCATTCTGAGAGTCATTCCTGGAGGGCCAGCCCAAAGCCTGATCCTCTTTTCCTTACAATAATTTTGCAAACATTCTAAATACCTTTCTACTTGAAATAGCTAAACTTTTCTTTCTCCTGCAACCCAGCCCTGAGTGTTAGTTGCGGGTGATGGTCAGGCCAATAGATGCATTAGAATTTGATCATTCCATCATATTAGGGTTTGGTGACACTTGGTAGAGACCAACCTCTGACTTTTTCTAGGACTGTGCTTGGTATCTACTGTGTAAATGGAGAATTTAGCAATTCTCCACATCTGCCCACTTTCGCCCTGCCCCCTTACGCTGAGCCTTGTACCCAACTGGACCCCTACTGCCACTGGGCAGTGTTCTCTCCTTTCCCTTTCATAGCTTTTTGAAAACCTTTTTCCCTCTACTTGAATTCTCTATCTGACTGTAACAGACCCTAGAGCTGTCTACCCAAGGCATCCCCCCATCTCTTTCCTGCTAACAGAACCCAATTTTGCTTGGGTATTAGACAAAGATCTCTTAATTTTAGTTAATATGTTCTATGATGGGTTTGTGACCCAGTCCTAGCTAATAAGGGAGCCTCTTAAGGAGCTTCTGAAAGAATTTTTCTTCCTGAGAAGAGGTGAGAGTGGGGGAATTTTCTTATTGCCTGTCTATGATTTCTTCTAAAATAGCTACTTGATGCCAAAACCTACAGCAGCCATTTTAACACCATGAGGTGACAAGAATGGGAAGAAAAAGCCAATAGCTAAGGATGGCAGGGCAGAGTGGCTGACAGAACCAGGTCCTCCATGCAATTAATGAATCATAGACAAATCCTGGAACGACCTACCTCCAGACTTCTTGCTAGCTAAGCAGTAAATGTCCTTAAGATTTAAACCACTATTACTTGGATTTGGGGGTACTCAAGGCAAAAAAGACTTCCTAACTAACATATCTAGCCCATTCCTGATAACTCTCAGCAGATGCCTTTGCCTTTAATTTTGCAGAGAAAATGGAGTCCACTTCCTGCTCATCGCTTCCCCAACACACAAGCATTTCTTCTGCCCCTCTTGTCTCATAGCCAAGGGCCTCTTATCTGTTCATAGGCTAAGCTCTCCTTTGTGCTCTAGATACCAGCCCTGCCACTCTGCAGGGAACTCAGAAATCATATCCTTTCTCTCTTCCATCTTCTACTTTCTGGCAGCCCCTTTCTGACTATGGTCTTGAGTTAGTACCCAAGACTGTGTGTACTGCACTGAGTGGACATGTCTCATCCTAATCACCAGGTAGCTGCTTCTCAAGAGTCCCTTCCTAGTGCCCTGGGCAAGCTCCCAGAGGTGAAAGAAGCAAGAGGTTAAGGTCTTGGAACTGTTCCCCGATTCCAGAGTAACTGGTTGCCTAAGACTGTGTATGTACCATGAGTACTCATACCAATGCCTGCTTTCCACTGCGAGGCTTACTTTCCTTCTGAGTTTCTTCTTATTTTTATTGAGAGAATATTCTCTTTATCTTTAAGGCTTTTATAGTTTTGTATCTCTGCCTTATTTTAGTATATTCTGTTGTTATGATTTATGCTACTTTTACTGGCTCTTTATCCTAGCACATAAACATGTTTAAGTTTGCCACAGCTTAAAAAAAAATAAAAATCCTTTCTTTGACCCTGCATTCTCACTGAGTTTCAGCATTCTCTTTCTCTCTCTCTTCTCTTCATCGTGAGCTCTTTGGAATTTGTCTGCACTCACGGTATTTCTTCACACCCACTCAATCCTGAACCCTCCAGAAGTTCAGCCCAGCTTCACTTTAGCAAAGCAGGGATTTTATTGGCAGGATGCTGGGAATATCACCTGACTGTGGGAAGAAAAGAAGAAAGGGGATGCAACTTGGCCACCAGGACCCCTCAGACTTTTTTCTTGTGGCCCCCATACTCTCTCTTCTCCTAGATTCTCTCTTTGGAGTGATGTCATTCTTCCCTCCAAACGACTTCCAACTGCTCTAGAGCATTCTACCCAACGGTTCCCCTTAGCTCCCATTTGAAAATTACATGGAAGGATTGGTCCAGCCTGGGTCAGGTATCTTCCCATGGATCAATCAGTCATGGCTCTAAGATGCAAAGCCACATAGCCAAGACAAAACCTCAGAGAGAGGAGTAATGAGCCAGCTTCTCAGCTGGCTTCCTCCTCACCAATAGCACTTGCTTGAAACTACTTTCATTCACCTGTTAGTCCCCTTTTCCCCTGCATGGCTCAGGCCTGACCTCTTTCTGTGTGCTTGCTTCTTCCAAATGCTGACACCTGCCTGAAGCCATGGAGGTGTACTCTGCCCATATATAAAGGAGATCAACAATTCCAAGAGATTACTGCACCTCCAGTTGACTTCAACCATGACTCTTGGGTGTATATATAGCCCAGCTTCCTCAGCCTTCAAGAGGATGAGTGTGGTGGCCAGAGATGTGTCCCCAGGTCCCTTTCAAGGAGGAACTTTTTGCTCCAGTATCATCAGACAGCCTTCAATTGCCGAAAACCACCTCGCCCCAAGGACACATAGGCTTCAGCGTTCCCCAGGGGGTTAGTCCAGGCTTTGCAGGCCAGCTTTGCAGTTCGAGCTCTCTCTCTCTGCCCAGTCCCATTTCCTCCCCCTCCTTTTGCAGATGTTTTCCCTAATAACTATTTCACGTGCCAAACCCCATTTCAGTTTTTGCTTCTAGAGAACCTAACCTGTGACAGATGCCCCTCAGCTGTGTGTCCCACACCATCTCCCAGAGGTCCCTGTAAGATAGAGCTCCAGTTGCCCACAGTAGGAACAAGCTTGGTAATGCTCCCTCTATTGGCTGCCTTCCTTCCCTATATCACTTCCCCATTCCCATTATTCTCCGAATCTCTTAAAATGTACTTGCTCTCAAGTCATTTTCTTGTGAACAACCCAAACTCAGACACCAGGATTATGTGAGAGAGGGAGAAATTTTCCTCTACACCTTCTAGGTTTTCAGCTGGTCTAATAATTAAACCAACATGAAACAGATTACCAAGAGAAAATAACCAAATCAAATTACATACATATATATGGGAACCTCACATACATGAGAGAGTCAGAAACCCCAAATATATAAGAAGTTCAGAGACAGAGGGAAAATGAAGCACATATGACATTCTGAGCTAAGAATAAGATAAGGTACCTTGGGACTTCAGAGGAGAGGAAAGTTATTTGCAGGATGATAAGAGCAGAAGTTCAGTAATTAGATGTTTGCCCTATCATATAGATAGGTCATAAAAAGTTGTTTCTAGTAATAACTCTTATTATGGGCAAGGCCCCCAATTTGAATTCTTTAAGAGAGGTAAAATTTTCTCTTGAGCCCACAGGGTCTCAATTGTGTTCTGCTCAAAATAATCCACATGCCAAACTAGCATATCTTGGAGAGGTCTATTTTGAACTCCTTCAATTATGACTTTGTTAAATCAAGTCCCACCCTTTATCTTCAACATGTACTGCAGTGACCATGAGCTCTTCATGAAATGCTTTCTTCTCTCAGCTAGCTGGATTTCCTGCTACTTTACTGCTCACTGTTTTACCTGCCCTTCTTTCTTTGCCCACTCCCAGGATTACAACTCAGCTTCCTCCTACATCCAACACATCACAGGGGATCTCAGTCAGTCCCCCTGGAGTCGACCACCACTACACAGGGATAACCCACACTGTTTGTCTCCAACCCAGCTACCTCTCTCTTGAGCTCTGGACTCAGATACCCAACTGCCTCCTGGCTATCTCTATATGTATATCCCACATATGCTTCAAGTGAACGTGGCAGGGCTGAACTCATCACCTTTTTCTAAGCCAGCTTCCCCTCCTACATTCCCCTTCTCAGCAAATAGTATCACTATATTTGTTGTCTCCAAATTCAGTTCTCTGAGAGTCAGCCAACCTCCTACTCATCTCCCCACTGCCCCATTAGTACTTTCTTGTCCTGGCGCAAACCTACCCTCCACCTCCAATTCGTTTCCCCACTCCCAGGCTCTGCCCTCAATTAACTATGTGATTTTGGATAATTCACCAAATCTCTTTCAGCCTCTGTTTCTATATCTGTAAAATGGGCTGTTAATAGAGTTGCTGTGAGGTTTAAAAGATTTGCACATGTAAAATACTTAGAAAAGTGTATGGCACATAGTAAGTACTCAATGATTGTTAGCTTTTTATAGTTGTTTGTTGTTATTTATTTTTATCCTTCTTAAGGCCCTCATCAATTTCCATCTTGTACTATAGCGGCTTAGATGCCATCTTTAAATGCTCTGCTAGTCTGCAAGATTTTGAGGACAGTGCTATATCTTACTCATCTATCTATCTGTCTATGACCAGTGTCCTTCCATACCTAATTACTTTCAGCCATACTTCCCCTCTGGTAGCATTGGAGTAGCTGGGGAATTTTTTTTTATATTCAGCTAAGGGGAAGTTGAGTTAGAGATATATTCAATTTGAGTTTAGTGGGATATTTTGTATATGTTTGTAAGATGTTGCTAACCATTCCAGTGTAAGAATAGCTTCTAAAAATACTCTCACACCCACTGGGCTGACTCCTCAGGTTGTATAACATGAAGATTCAGACCCAGAGGTTGTATCTCAATGGATACATGTCTTATGGTACCCAGAACCAGCAGCATATGGGTAGTGGAGGAGGAACAAGGTTTGAAAGGTATGGAGTCAGAAGCTACTCTGTGGAAAATTCTTCCAATCTAATCATCAGACATGAAAAATTATAAACAGAGGTTTAGTTCTTATTCGCCCTTAGACAAAGGAAATTATCTTCTGTCAGGAATATATTCAGCAATGCAATGTATATGATGATTATTAATGCACCATATATTTTTTTCCTTTCTCATGGAATGTATGTGGAGCAGAATTTATCAGAATTCCTGGTTTGTAGGACACAAACCTATAACAGTATAACCAACAGTGAGTAGGTCTGTCTGTGAAGTCACATGTTTTATCCACCCCAGTGAATTGCACCATATCTTAGCGTATCTGATGCCTCTTGTTCTGATGAAGTCTGGCAGTTCCAGACAAAACGACAGGCAAAATTGCCACTGACACAGTAAAATACCCTGAAGAACCATATTTATCAATGAGTCAATTTTTATCCCATAAGAGTAATTCGATTACATAATTATGTAGCCCAGTACCATGTAGTGGCAATTTAAGAAGGCATTTGAATTGCTCTCATATGCCCTAATTTCAGATTAACTTTATATATTTTTTCAGAATTATTGATCAAACCAAAAGTCAATCGCTGAGTATGCAGCCAAAAGTTGTAAGATGAAAAGTACTAGAGAGATGTGTTAGGTAGTTAAAATATGTTATGCTACCTTGTCTGGATTCTGTGAGGTTTAGGTATTTGTCAACTCTTTAAAATTCAGAATGTCTTATAATTTCTCATCATACCTAATTTTATACCTATAATCTTATATTCTCTTACTTAAAAAGGAGGCCTCAAAATTGTATAAGTTTCAGGCTTACAAAGCCCAGATCTTCCTCTGATATCACCTCACAACTTGACACATGTGTGTGCCCTCATCATCCCTGTTCTGGTACCCACCACACCCCCTACACATTCCCATGGCCAGGCATGCTGGGAGGTGGCTCTTGACAGAGGAAAGAAAGGGACAAGTAAAAATGCATGGTTCTATCATGTAATAGAGCTGGGACTTGGAAATCACAGAGGTGAAATGGTGGGGCAAATTCAATCAACCAACTCTCACTTTGGGGATTGAGGCACAGGGATGTTTGGCAAATAGAAAAAGGGGGAAAGAAAAGACCCAACATAGGTTGCAGTTCTGTATTTAACCACAAGATGGAGGTAAAAGAGTGATCCCTCCATTTAGCCAAAAACTCATTAAGAGCTAATCAAGGTAAAGCGGGTTTTTCATGTTTCCTGCCCTTGCCTTCTCCCCTTTGTCAAGCCTCAGTGCACTTACTATTGTTCCATTCTTTTTGGTTAAAGTCGTCACAAATCTGCATTTTTGTTTGTTAACTCAGCTGTAGCCCGCAGTTTGTCTTCTAGATGACTTTCTCTGCTTCTTATGGTTAAGGATTATGTTCTTATTAACTATTATTACAAGAATTTTCTGACTCAGAAGTTTCAGGACTTAAAGCTATAGTCTTAGCTCAATAATTGCCTGATTATTTGCTGCTGTGCTTGGAAATTTCATTACCTGGTTTCTATTTCACGTTCATTTCTCCATACCCCTCAGTTGGGACTCTACACAGAGCACTATCAGAGACACCAGCCCCCATCTGTCTAAGAGAGATATGGTTCCATCTAGTTTTACTGGGCCCTGCAAAGGCTGAATTACTCCTATGTTAACCATAAGAAACCGGAGCAACTCGCCTAAGACAGACAATGATCAAAATAGACTGTCAGACTTCCTGGATCCAATCCTCCATTTTCCAAGCTGACTTTGGACACTATCACCCTTCTCCCCTCCCCCACAAGATTTTGGCAGGCCTTAAGCCCTTTAAGCCAAAACCATTAGCTCAGAACACTTTGCAAAGAAAGCATGGTACAGTGAGCAGAACTGACCACCTTCTTGACCTCTTTTGAGAGCTTTGCCTGTCACTGAGAGCCCTTCACCCAGACATGTACTTGGCACATTGAAGGGGGCTCTTGCCAGAAAACCATGCTAGCAATAAAAGGGCAAAGAGCACAGCCCAAGAGCCACCATGCTGCTACCCTGAGTGCTCAGACGCATGAGGTCCTGCCTCTCCAGCGATCAAGACTACAGTGTTTGTCTTTGATAAGTGTAAGCTTTTCTTAAAGTGATGACACTACTGGCTGAGGCTGGAAATTACAGCTGTGTAAGACGACATGGCAAAGCTGACTGACCCATAATCACAGCAGCTCTTAGCTGCACCCTTAGTAAAATCTCCCTGTTCCTTGACTGCTCCAGCATTGACATATCCCATGGGACAATAGGTACTTCTTCAAAGCAGGTGGAGGTAGCAGAATCAGAAACATCATGAGTTGTTTCTCCTGCAGAGAGTCTGTCTGGCTCCAGATCCTCGTTATTCTGTCTTGCTTTGTAGAAGTATCCCACTCTGGATAGCAGCTTGGGTTCTCTGGTTGAGCAGAACAGGAGAACCAGTACTGGACAAGGAATTAGGAGACCTAGATTCAGATGCCAGCTAGGTGATTGTGGCATCTCCCTTCTTCTCCCCAGCTGCAGGAAGTGACACCAGCAGACAACCCCCAACTATCAAGCCCAACAGGTAAGCCACACCTTTTCTCAAGGTAACCACCCCCAAATACTGACAGACAAAGGGGTATTAAAGCCAAGCCCTTTCTCCCCACCTTGAGACAGCTCCAACAGTCAGTCATTCTATCTTTCAAACTCCCAGAGTTGGCTAAGGCTTTCCTGAAAACTGCATTGCAGCTCACCTTCTTCCTCTGCTCACTCTTGTGTTCTCAACTCCCTTCCTTGGGGTGGACCCCTAAGGGATCTCCCTAATAAACCTCACACATGCTAAACTCCATTTCAGAGGCTTCTTAGGAAACCCAGCATGAGACAGTGACCTTAGAAATGTAAATATCCTTTCTGAATCATGTCAGGAGTCTGTCCAAAGCCATGGAGCTAGGTTTAATGCCACCCCTTGTGCCCCCTTTGGGTTCATTTTTTGCAGCTGCCTGCTACAGATCCTATCAGCTCTTAGGAACTAAACACACCAAAGAACCCAATGTGTCAGAAGCCTGAAAACCAGTCACAAATGTGCTCACACAGAGAAGAAGCTGCTCACCAAGGCAGGCTAGAGAGCAGTACTGGGATTCTGTAGCTCTCAACCCCAATTCAAACTGCACTGCTGTATTTGGTTTTTGAGCCCTCCTGCCATTTAATTCTAAGGAACAATTTCCCCACTCAATCCCTCTACCATGAAGACAAGCCAAGGAGGTTGTCCACTCCCATTAGAGGTTGTCCAATATTGATCAATCTTTTCTATCTCTTTTCCTATAGGGCAACCCTGTCCAATAGAAATAAAATTCAAGTCACATGTGTAGTCTTAGATTGTCTAGTAGCCACAAAGTGAAAAGAAACAGGTGAAATTGATTGCAATAATATACTTAATTAACCCAATATATGCAAAATATTATTATCTCAACATGTAATCAATACAAAAATCATAAATTAGGTATTTTAAATTCTTTTTGTTCATAATAAGCCTTGAACTCTGGTGTGTATCTGACATAGCACCTCTCAACTTGGACTAGTCACACTGCAAGCATCCAGTAGCCACTGTAGTGACCATATTGGACAGTGCAGGCACAGATTCTAAGTAAAGAGAGTTGCAGAAGAAGGCACATGAGAATCTGGGATACTGAAGTTGAGTACTTCTGCTTCTAGGGCTGATGAATTTAAGCCTGAACTCAAAAGTTTTTGCTGGCCCTCACCTCTAATTTCTCTATAAATTAGGGGTAATGCTGTATCAGCCTCATAATGCAGGTGTGAGACTATAACAAGATAATATCGCTAAAGCACCTGAGATACCTGTAGGTTTTCCAAAAGCAATGGCTTTCTTACTGTCCCCTCAACCCCACCAATAGTTAGCAACATCAGCCATATCTGAGGCTTATGATGTTTGAAAGCATTACCAAAGACATCTTTATTTCAAGTTGCATGCGTGTGCCTCATACAAATTCTTGACTAATTTTCTAATCCCAATCAGGAAAGGAAGTGTTTTGAGAGAGGTATAATGCTACGTGTTCCTTTAGGATGTAAAATGTTTAATTAGATGCCAAGGATTGAAAATCTTGATTCAGAGCCTGAAATGGCTAATAAGGTTTTATTGTTGCTATTACTTAGAGTTTTTATAGAACTTTAGGCTGGCAGAGTGCTTTTCAATCACTTGAGAAAATCTAACTTTGTTAACAGTGAGATGAGAAAAATGTTCTATTCATCAGGAGAGACAACATACATAATATTTTAAGTATTTAAGAATTATGGCCCTGCTGTGAGAACTACTGAAATTACCTTGTACGTGGATGCAAAAGATTCTCATTACAGGCACAGGACATTAATGCAGACACCAATGTTATTACCCTGCTGAGTGTGCAGGGGTGAACTTCTGCAAGTCAGGAAATAGGCAAGTTTCTAAAACAAATATTAGCTGGCCCTAGTCACACATATGGGGCTTTTTGCCCATACGTGATTTTTGAACATTTTTCTAAAGGAACTCTTAAGGTTTTATGGGTGATTGTATAATAAAATCATACATAGTTCCAATACAGTTTTATTTATGACTGCCCTGGGTCACCAAAATCTCCCAGGATTCTGCTGTTGGGGCTGCTGCAATTGAAGACAAATTTGCACCAATTCCTCTATAAATATTATCAGTAGGCAGCATTGGCTGGAAAGCATGTGAAAAATGGATTTCCCTTCCCATATGCACCAAAGGCAAATTCAGGCCCTCTAGCTTTTGGGATATATCAATTAGTTTCTGCTGCAACAATACTGCTTAACAACCAAGTCAAAGCTCTATTGGCATACAACAATAAGTACCTATGCATCTGGATGGTTGGCTTGGTGGCTCTGATGATCTCATCTGGACTCACAGCTGGTTGGTGGCTGATCTAGGTTGGCCTCAGCTCCAGTATACTCCACGTGTCTCTCATGGTCCAGCAGGCTAGCCCAGGCATAGTACAGTGGATATGGCAGATGCCCAAGAGAGAGCAAGCTCCAATGCACAAGGCATTCTGAGCCTGTCATACCTACTAATAATGGCCCGTTGGCCAAAGCCAGTCATGTGGCCAAACCAGCAACCACAGCTGAGGTAGATCAACTCACCCACTGTGGAAAGGCACTACAAAGTCATATGGGCAAGGACACAGAAGAAAGGAAGGGTGAGAATTATGGCCATCTGTGTGAGCTATCACAGACGAGAATGAATTCAAATAACTTTTTTGAAAAGGAAAGGCAAAAACAATAAATTTCATCAATGTATGTATCTACTTTGACTGAGAAAAAGGTTTTCAACTGGCAATACCAAGCTAATGTCAACCCACTTCCTATCCTCACCTCTTGGAACAGTTCCTAGGCCAAAAGTCATGGGAAATTTTTGACTGAGCTCCAATGGGCACATTTTGACAGAGTGTGAAGCAAGAATACTTTTTTAAGCATACCCCTTTATAAACAACACATAGGAGAGTAGCCCACAGCACACTCCTGCCTGTCTCCTTATAGTAACCTCCACTTACGGCCTGAAGAACTGTGCAGAATTCTACTCATAAAGCAGAAAGACAGAAGTTACAGGTCCCTGTGGTCCCATCTTGTCCAGGTTTGGGTGGTGGCTACGCATTCTGAGAGAGACTCTGCTCTCTGCCATTAGGCCAAGCATCAGCTGGCCCTATGCCAGGCTAGCATTCGTGCCCATCTGTCAGGGTGGCACCTGGCCCTCTTCTAGAAGCAGATGGTTTCAATTGATCTTTCCTTGCCAGTCTTTCCTGCATTAACACTCCAAACCTGCTCTGCTTCATCCTGGAACTTAATGGAATCCTCACATGCTCTAGTTTCCTGTATCTTTTCCCTGGCAGCCAAATTCTTTTTCATCTTCCTTTTTCTCTCTTTTTTAAGTTTTTAGTTTTCTGCAATAGTAGGGTTATAAATGGATTTGTATATATAGAGAGAAAAATCAATAGCCTGTATTTTCTAGGGTAAAATATAACCTACAAAGCACTGACAATTATAAAAAATCATTTATTTCTCCATTTCACTGATCTTGACATACAGCTCACTTCATATTCCTCGACCAAACTGACTTTGACCTTCCTGGATAGATACAGGAGACTTGGCCTAACAAAACCTCTCATTGTAAGACAGAAAATATGAAAACCAGTACCACCATACCCTAAGCCTCAGGCTGACAATTTAGTGGCAAAGAAGACAATACAGATTTAAAAGTTATTTTGTTTTTAAAGGAAAAGCATGAGATAGGGCAGCTAAATATTATGGCTATTCCAAAGGCAAGATTGCACCTCAGCCCTGAGGCTCCAGCAGGGGAGGGAACAGGTGGCCCTGGTGACCTCTGGCCCAAGGACAGCAGGGCACCTCTCCTTCCCGCATCTCCATGCTCTGGCCTGCTGATCTTTGCCTGCAAACCAACCTATGGAGGTTTAGCTTTGCTCAGAGGGGCTGCCCAGCAGCACCCAGCAATGTACAAATCATAGCCCTGGTTGAGTGTTTCTCCTGCTATATGCCTGAGATGCCACCATTAGGGTGAATTAAAGAAGGAAAAAAGACCTAAAAGCGAACACTTCAATATGCATGAAATAGCTCTGGCCAATACAAACATAGTGCAAGCCACAGATGTAATTCAAAATTTTCTAGTAACAATGTTTAAAAATAAGAATAAACAGGTAAAATTAATTTAAATAAGTTATTTTATTTAACCCAATATATCAAAATATTATTGTTTCAGTATATGATCCATAGGAATGGTTATTAATGAGACATTTTACATTCCATTTTGTGTACTAAGTCTTTGAAACCCAGTGTGTCTGTTACACTTACAGCACATTTCAGTTCAGAATGGCCACATTTCAAGTGCTCAACAATCACATGTAGCTAGTGGCCACCATATTAGTGCAGGCCTAAGGTATTTCCAGAAGGGAATCCTTAAAACATTTAACAGGGGTTGCCCCTCAGGAAGAGAACTAAGGGACTGGGGGATATGGATGACAACCTTATTTTAACCATAAACACTTTCGTATTGCTTGAGTTATGTATCAAGTATGTGGATTACATATTCAAAAAGAAAAAAACTGCATACCCTGATATTTTTTGAGCTGCCGGTGGGAGTGTATGCCCACACCACTGTTCCCGAGGGAATTGGCACTGCTCTATTAGTCAGGGTTCTCCAGAGAAACAGAGCCAATAGGATAATATTCTTATAAATTACATTAAAATGTGTTTTTACTATATCAGCACTGTGCTAATTGCTTTTAATCTTCACAAAAATCTCAAAATGGAAAGTATTGTGGGCTCCGTTTTACAATATGGAAACCAAGACTCTGAGAGGTTAAGAAACCGGCCAGCTAGTAAGAGGTGGTACTTGAGTTTGAGCTGATTCTGTCTGACTTCAAACCTAACAGATAAAGATAAGGAGAATGAACACAGATGGTCCAATAAAAGAGATTTATTATAAGGAATTGGCTAATGTGATTCTGGAGTTTAAGTCTCACGATCTGCTGTCTGCAAGCTAGGGACCCAGGAGAGTGGTGGTGCAAGTCCCAATCCAAGGGAAGAAAACCAGTGTTCCAACCCAACAGTCAGGCAGAGAACAAATTTTCCCTTCCGCCTCAACAGATTGGATGAGGCCCACCTACATGGGGCAGGGAGGCAAACTGCTTTACTCAGTCCACTGATTTTAATGTGAATCTCATTCAGAAACACCCTCACAGACACACCCAGAAATCATATTTAATCAAATATCTGGGCACCAAAGGGCCCAGTAAAGTTGACACATAAAATTAACTGTCACATCTACTTCTAGAAATCTATCCTAAATAAATGACTAGACAAGAGACCTAGTGTGTTATGGACAAAGATATTTGTTTCATCATCTTCGTTCTTACTGGAAAATTGAAAACATCCTAAATGTTGTAAACAGATGTGCAGTGAAACTGCACCCTCTGGAGGGGGTGGCTTCTAAAAACAGGCAGTAAGAAGAAATCACCAGCAGTCAAATTGCCCTTAAAAATAATTTAGACAGCAACATTTTGGAAGCACAGCACTAAATTCTACCCAGCAAGGTCATTATTTCTGGGGGTGAGCCCCTGATGAAGTAGTTCACTTGCATTTAGAAACCTCACTGTGTGAAAAATGTATACCCTAGACATTATTAGTATCACCTGGCAAGATGGAAAAGCATTTGAATTGAAAGCAACTGAGGAAATAGAAGATTTGTGGCTTCCATCTCATGCTCATTCTTTGAGTAAATTAGTGGACAGAATCACCCCTGTTATTTAAATTGTTTTCGCTTGCTCTGCAAAGTGTAGACAGTTCAATCGACATACTTTAAAGGGGTTTATGGTGTGACTATGCTATATATTGACATGTGCATAGAAAGAATAAAGTACGTAATGGTATGCCACAAAATGTTATGTTTTTATCTCTAGTCAGGATAATGGATTACTTTTTTCCTATGTCTTCTTTACTTGTGTTTGTGTATGCACATGTTTATCTGTACTTTTTACATTTTTCCCCAGTGGATAGCCTGAAGGTGAATTTTGCATTACTTCTGGAATATAAAAATAATAATTTTTAAGCCAGTGCTAGCCCACCATGAAGTAACCTACCCAGGCCAGAAGAGTTGCAAGCCTATCTGGATCCCACCCGCCCCACCCCCACCCCAACCCCCACCAAGGCATCCTAAAAAGAGAAAATGCCTTCAGGAACAGGTGCATTCTCTTTGCCACACATTTAAAGGGATTAAGGAAGTGTTAGAGATGGTGCTGGTACTCATAGAAAGCTGAGGTCCTGCTGGGGCCCCCTGAGGACAGCAGCTCCCCCAGACAGCTCATCTGCCCAAACTCAGTGCCACTACCCCCTGGGGCTCAAAAAAATTAGAAATGTTTCCTGCAGAGATGACCCCTGCTGGAGGACCCAGCTTCCCTGCCCCTTCCCTTTAGAGATGCAGTGGGGCTTCTGTGGCCACCCCGTAGATTGTCACGCCACATACTGAGCTAGCATAGCTGAACTACCAGCCTTGGCACAGCAGGAGGGATTCCAGCAGACACAGCACACATTTCAGAGGGAAAAGCATGGCCTGGCAGCACTCAGCAAGGCGCAGGTTTAAAGCATGAAACGATCCCATACAGCAACTTGCTGTCATTTCAGTCAGTAAGCTCCAGCCTGTAAACATACTAATGAGAATCACTCCCATGTCCTGGTGGCTCACCCTAGACAGGACTGTATGGACAAGCTCTCATTTCATTTGCATCACAAGCCTCTGGGAAGATGTTGCCACAACTACCACACAGATGAAGGAAGGCAGGCACAGGGAGGCAAATTAATTCACCTAAGTGTTCCCTGGGACAACTCCGAGGCAGAGGTGAGCACACAGGATGTTTATTAAGTCCCCTTGGAAAGGAGGAGAAGGAAGCAGGAAAGGGAGGGCAGAGGGCAAAGTCAGCTGTGATGCAGGCTCAATGACAGCCTTGGCCACCCCCACTAGAAGCTCTGGAGCAAGGATGGCCCTTCGGAGTTGTTCTGAGTTGCACCTAGATGGCCAGATTTTTATACTTCGGCAGCTACTGGTCAATGGATGTGTCCACCCCAGAAGGCTGTGACTGTGGTGAGGTGCACTCTGGAGCAAAGGCAGACCCAGAAGAGGCCGAGAGCTGAGGGCTGTCTGCCAATCATACTGCTGATAATATCGCAATTTCCTGCCATCCCCTTCCCCTGCATCTTGCAGTTAAGCAAGCCCATGTGATCAGTTCAGCCCACTGAGTTGTGAGCTGAAATGACAAGTGTCACTCCCCAGCCCAGTGTCAGTGTGGGAGGGACAACACAAAGGCATGAATATGAGGGGGCGAGATTCACTAGACATCACCAAATGGAAGCCTACCACAGTGATCAAACAATCATTCATTTATTCCATGCATTCGTTCATCCATTAAATCTTTTTTAAGCATCTTGCATGAGCCCAGCACTGTGCTAGGCTCTGGGGATTAAAAGATGAATAAGTAGGGTCGTTGCCCTCAAGGTGCTCCACATGTCACGGGGGAGGTAGGTGCAAGCAAATAATTGCAATATTCTGTCTTCATTTCTATAGGAGAAGAGAGCACTGTCTAGAGGAATCCAGAGAGGCTTCCTAGAGGAGGTGACACATGAGCTAGCTCTAAAAGGGCAAGTAAGTGACTACCAAGCAGATTGGGGGGAGAAGACCCTTGCAGGCAGAGGATGTAACACCTCCAAAGATTTCAAATGTTGTCGTTGGGGTTGTGGAGAGCGGTTCAAAGTGACTGAAGCATGGGGTGTGTGGTATGTGAATGCCAGGCTAAGGTGTTTCGATTTGATGCTAAAACCTGAGGAATCAAAGGAGATTTACCTGCAAAGAAGTAGTCTGAAATGAAGTCTTTCTAGGAGATAACTTGGAAAGGTGGAAGATAAAGTGGCAAAGAAAAAATTAGAGGAAGACCAGGTAGAAGGCCACTGCACGAGTTCTGGAAAGGAATGACGAGGCTCAAACTAAGATATAGGGTTAAGGATTGAGGCCAGAGAGCAGATTCAAGCAGAATTTCTAGGGTTTAAGGACTAGATATTGGGATGGGGGCCTGAGGATGACTAATTCTAGATGATTGGCCTGAGTTTTTTTAGACAGAGGCCTGGAGTGAAGATGACCAGTCTATCAGGCCTTTGTAGCTTGAAAGAAATTTGTTCTAATACTCTGCTTAACAGTTTTCTGGTCTATAGTTTGGTCTCTGGAGGAGATTGATGTTCCCAGAAGAATGTCCTGTGCAGATCAAAGGCTTATGTTTAGGATCCAGAGAGGCATATCTAGTCAAAAAACACAGGCTTCTCTTACCTCTTTCTCTGCTGTTAAGGAATTAGGTCTCATTTTCACATTTTGGCTAACGTTCTTCCTTCAGGAACATATGGGTGCATTTTCTCCTCTACATATAAGGATAGAGATGACATCACTTGCTGATAGATTGAACATAGGGTGTGAAGGAATGAACAAAGGTGAAGATAACACCAGGCTTTGGGGCTGAGCGACTGGAAAAATGGAGTTACAATTTATTGAGATGGGGAAGGCTGTGGGAGGAGCAGGTTAGGGGAGGTAGGAGTTTAATTTTAGACATGCTATAGATGAGATGCTATTAGGCATGCAGGTGCAAAAATGGAGAAAGTGGTTGAATATATTAATACAAAGTTCCAAAACATTACCCAGAATGTGGCAAAGAAGGAAAGATGAAAAATATAAAAGAAAGGTTCATAGATATGGAAGATAGAATGAGATTGTCTAATAAATGTTTGATTGGCATCTAAGAAGTAAAAAAATGGAAGAAAGGCAATATTTGAGGAGATAATGGTTGACAATTTTCCAAAATTAATGAAATATATGAATCTTCAGATCCAGAGCCCAACAAATTCAAACAGGATAGAAAGAAATCCACATTGAGACACATCACAGTGAAACTGTATAAATTAAAGAAAAAGCAAAAATTCAAAAGCAGCTGGTGGGGAGGAGAGTATAATTACCTACAAAAGAGTGACAGAATGTCAGCATAGTTTCCAACAGCAACAGTAGAAACCAGAAGACAGTCAAATGTTCTTTTTAAATATATATATTTCATATATGCAATATATTCTTTTAAAGTGTGTAATTAAGTGGTTTTTCATATATTCACAAAATTGTGCAACATTACCACCACCTAATTTTGGAACATTTTCATCATCCCAGAAAGAAGCCCACTACCAATTGGCAGTCACTCCCTATTCTCCTCTCCCCCCAACCCCTTGTAAGCACTAATCTACTTTTTATTTCTATAGATTTTCCAATTCTGAACATTTCATATAAATAGATACATACAATATGTGGTCCTTTGTGACTGGCTTCTTTTACTTAGCATAATATTTTCTGGGTTTATCCACATTGTAGTGTGTACCAGTGTTTCATTCTTTTTTATGGACAAATAATATTTCATTGTATGGATATACCACATTATGTTTATCCATTTGTCAGTTGGTGGGCATTTGGGTTATTTCTATTTTTTGGCTATTAGAAATAGTGCTAATACAAACATTCGTATACAAGTTTTGTATGGACATATGTTTTTATTTCTCTTAGGTGTATACCTAAGAGTAGAATTGCTGGGTCATATAGTAACTCTATGTTTAACATTTTGAGGAACTATTAAACTGTTTTCCAGAGGAGATGTACCATTTTACATTCTCACCAGCAATATATGAAGGTTCTAATTTCTCTATATCCTTGATAACACATTATTATTTATCTGTCTTTTTTATTATAGCCACCCTCGTGGGTGTGAAGTAGTATTTCATTGTGGCTCTGACTTGTATTTCCCTGATGAATAATGATGTTGAGCATCTTTTCATGTGCTTATTGGCCATTTGTACATATTCTTTAGAGAAATATCTGGCCAAATCCTTTGCCCACTTTTTAAATTGGATTGTCTTTTTATTATTGAATTGTAAGAGTTCTTTTTATATACTTGATACTAGACCCTTATCAGATATATGTTTCTCAAATATTTTATCCCTTTCTATGTTTTGCCTTTTCGTTTCATTGATGATATTCTCTGAAGCGCAAAATTTTTAAATTTTGACAGTTCAATTTATCTATTTTTTCTTTTGTTGTTCATGATTTGGTGTCATATCAAAGAATCCATTGCCAAATGCAAAGCCATGCAGACTTACTCCTGTATTTTACTCTAAGAGTTTTATAGTTTTAACACTGCTGGTTAGGTTTTTATTTATTTTGAGGTAATTTTTGTATATGGTAGGATACGGGAGTCCAACTTCATTCTTTTACATATTGATATACAGTTGTCTCAGCACTATTTGTTGAAAAAGCTATTCTTCCCTCATTGAACGGTCTTGGCACCAAATGCTACCTTGAAAGTGCTGGGAGAAAATATCTATCAACTCAGAATTTTATGCCGAGATAAATTGTATTTCAAGTAAAAGAGTGAAAAAATAACATTTTCAGAAAACAAAAACTAAGAGGTTTTACCAGCACCTGACCCTCACTTAAGGAACTCCTTAAAGGATATACTTCCAGAAGAAGGAAGGGAAGTCTGGAATGCAAGAAGGAACATTTTAGCGGCAGCATCTATCTATCATGCTAAAAAAAACAACCCACATCAGCAGACATAGCATCATGCAGCCCACCAGGAAGTCACCCCAAGAGTCAGGTTCTCTGTGGCAAGGTGGAGGCTCTCTTTAGGGCTGCACGTATTCCTGGATAATAACAGAAGTCTGCCAAAGATCAGCTGCCAAAACACTTACCTCCAGGGAGGCAAGAGAAATGGATCAACCAGAATCCTACAGTCAGATGAATGGTGGGTGGCATCTCTTTCTTCTCCAAGCTGTCCTCGTGTGCTTAGAATCAAGTCCCAGTTCTACTTCTGGTTGGTGAGACACTGTCAGCACAAACTGTGTGTATGTCACTCTCTCTCTTCCCATCCCTTCCTCTTTCTTTTCCTGTTTTTGTACTTGTTTATATTCGACGCTAAACCTACTCTAATTGATCACAGACTTATTCACACACCTTTCTAAACTATTTTCCATGAAATCCAATAGTATTTAATACCAGTAGAATAGACCTTATGTATTATGATCACAAATCAGACAAAACCATGTGAGATTTCCAGAATCTAGTTGAATATCATTTTAATATCTGTAAGTATTGAGTGGTCCTGAGACCATGAAAAAATGCAGACTTCCTGTAAAGTTCAAAGGTCTTTAAACCTAGACAGGAAGATATGTACAGTGCCTTTTAAGAATCAAAGAAATAAGAAATCATTTGTCTGGAAGGAGACAAAGCTTGGGGTGGTGAGCACGCAATAGAGGATACAGATATCATATTATCAAGTTGTATACCTGAAATTTATATAATGTAAATAACCAGTGTTACCCCAATAAATTAAAAAAGAAAGAAGAATGGATAAAATAAATTTTTCAAAAAAATCAATTAGCCTGTGGGGCTTGCAGACTTAAGTGAGAAGACAAAAGAATTAGTTAATGTCAGGGGCCTATAACCACCCCTTGAAATCACAGAAGCATTGACATAGCAACTCCAAATATCCATGTGGGTTCTTTTTGCAACCTCAAGCATGCTGAGAAGATGATATAATGGTTTTCTGGGAGTAAGAGGAATTGCCCAGCTCTCTGCAGCTCCAGAGCTCGTCTGTGGCCAAAATTTCTGGTCAAAAGTAACTTGATTTTGCTGGGATGATAACCATGTTCTTTAGTGGATAACATCTTTTGACCCAGGGAAGATTTCTAATCAAATTTAGAAATGCTTAAGAGTAGCCCATATTTTCTTGTAAAGAAGCTAAGAAAATCAGGCATTTTATGTACTTGTAATGTTTAAGAAGATCTAACCTATTTGAGAAACAGCCATTTGACTCTACTTTAAATCTGTAACTGAAATAGACCTAGGGTTTTAAGTTTAAATTGTACTGTCTGTGTATGGTACCAAAATATTTGGAAGAATTTTAAGTTCACTGGATTTAAAAGTTTAATTTAATTTAAATCTATTAATACTTGAGAGAGTTTTGTTCATTCAAACAGATGAAGTATTTTTTTAAAAAAGGGAATATATTACATTTTGCTGCAGGTGGCAATGTCTCAAGTGGCAGGTTATGGAAGACATTACTGGACCCTTTCCCCACAGCCATCTCTTACTTACAAAACCCAGATTTTTTTCAGTTATGAAGGGCTTTGTTGACTCAGGAGAGGCTGAGCCCTTACCTAGCCCAGGGGTGAAGCCTGGGGTAAATTCTGATGAATCAAAGCCAATTGCAATAATTTCATTCCTCTTGCCAGTGATTGGTTCAGGAAAGGAAGTGTGAAGTTTTGACCAAGGATTAAGTTAAGAAGTCTGCTGGGAGGCTTTCAAGGAACATTTTCCTCTCAAAAAAGGAGCACAAGGAAAGAGATATGACTCCTCCTTCTGACCTTGGGATGTTATGTGAGGATGTGATGCCTGGAGCTGATGCAGCCATATTGTGAGTATGAATGGGCACTGACAACTGATGATGGCAGAGCAAGCAGAAATGTATAAAGAAGCTGTATCACTGATCCTCCAAATTAACCAACCATCATAGAGTTTTAAAATAATACATTCTCCTATTGTCTTTTTTTAAAGTTTTCATACAATCCATGTATTAGTGCTCTTCTCTCTATTTTAAGGATTCCACTTTGGTCATCATTAAATTAATCTTGCATCTTCTCCTTCCCAGAGTTGCTTGTTCTTATTGATTTATTTGAGGGAAATAATATTTTCAAGCCTCCAAAAGTATACAGTTATATGAGCTATTTGTTTTGTTACTTTCCAATTTTACTATATTATGGTCAGATAATATGGCTTATATGATACCTTTTTTGGAATATATTCAAATTTTCCTTGAATGCTAAGCCTTGGTTAATTTTTATAAATTTTCCACTATTGTTTAAATAGAATATGTGTTCCCTGTTGAGTACAACATTTTATATATTTTCTATTAAAGGCTGGGGCTAGGGACAGCTTAAAAGCCTTTTCACTTATATATTCAATGCCTGGGATGAGAAGACTCAGCACAGTTGACAGCTGGTATGGCTGAGCTCCTCAGGTGTCCCTTTATCTCTATATGGTCTCTCTGCATGGTGACTTCAGGGTACTTGTACTTCTTATATGGGGCTCAGGGCTCTAAAGACATGTGTTCCAAAAGGGATAGAGTAAGGCAGAAGTCATATTGCCTTTTGTGATCTAGCCTTGAAAGTTATGCATCACTACCACCATATTCTATTCATTAGAAGTAAATCTCTAAGGCCATCCCATGTTCAATGAAGAGGAATTAGACTCCATCTCTTGACGTGTCGAAGGATTTGCAAACCTGTTTTAAAACCACCACACCAGCCTAACATGTCCCTATCTCTAATTCCTTGGCTTTTCCTTGTAATCTCTACTTCCCAGCATCTCTCAAGCTTCCATGTTCCTTCTGTAGCTAACTCTGTCCTCATTCCAAAATTTTGCCCCTTTATAGTCATGCTCGTATTCTCTAACCCTCCTATTAACTCCCTTTTGCTGAGTCCTGTTAACCATCAGGGATAATAACAAAACGATCACTGTTATTTTAAATTACTAAGTTTTAAGATGATTTGATAGGCAGTAATAGGTCATTGAAAACCATTTCCTTATTTTGAAGACTGATTTCCTAGCACAAAGGTCAAAGTAGGGATGCTACCCTAGTCATTCAGAAGGGATAAGGTCCCAAGCTTGTGGGTGTGGATGAGTTGCCAGAGAGCTCAGAGCATCAGCGACCAGGTTCTTGTCTTATGCTGAGAGAAAAAATTCAAAGGCAAGATGAACGGCAAGCTGGAAAGTGTAAAGTTGTTAAAGTGAAAGTACACATTCAAGTGGGGAATGCGTACAAACTCAGAGGGAGAGAGAGGAGAGGAGAGGAGAGGAGAGGAGAGGAGAGGAGAGGAGAGGAGAGGAGAGGAGAGGAGAGGGGAAGGGAGGGGAGGGGAATGGAGGGGAGGAAAGGGGAGGAGGCTAGGAAGGAGAGGGAGGGGAAAGACAAGAGGGGAGGAGAAGAGAGGAGAGGATGTCTCAATTCCGGGCATTTGTTCCTCTTGAAGGTAGTGCCTAGAAAGGTGTTACTGAGTAGCCTCACTGTCTCCTCCCCATAGGCAGGGAACCCGGTTTCCCAATCTTTCTTCCTTATATGGTGTTTCCAGAACTATCAGGTGCGTGATGGAAGCTGCAGCATTTGCAATGTGGATGAGATTATGATATTATAATTAGCTAATTGTCGTGCCTTAGCCAAAGATGGTGTCTAAGCTGGAAAAGACCGCTTTTGGCTTATCTCCCCTATGAGGGGGCTAAAACAGGGACAGGTCTGAAGGAAGAAAAAATTTCCAAGCCATATCCTGGAGGGGGAGGGAGCATTCCTGGGCTATCTATCCTGCCTCAGCTGGGAGGGTTGGAAGGTCATCTGGGAAAGATAATATAGGATTTTGAAAACAGTCTAGTGGATGCCAAGTGCCAGTGTATCTTCAGTACTGAGAGCTATACTGGGGCTACTATATTGTGGAGGCATAAAAAAATAATTTTCCTCCACGCATTAAGTTCTTCTAGCTGGGCTAATAATCAAATTAACGAACAGATTAACAGGAGAAAATGTACAAAGTTTTTTACAAATGTACATGCCAGAGGTGTCATAGATATGAGTGCATTGGGTATTTGAGGCTTGTATGCCATACTGGACAAAGGAGAAAGGGGGATTTTGAAGGGGAAATAGGCAATTCACAGATAGCTAAGAAAGAGCAGAATATATGGCAAACAAATTCCTGCTGGGCAACCCAGAAACAATGGGACAGAGAAGGAAGCAGGCATTGCTAGATTTCTTCCTGTCCATATGTGCTGAAATGAATGCTCTAAGATGATTATGCTAAGGTTCCCTTCCTGAGGCAGATTTTCTATCTGAAGCTCTTTAGGCAGGAAAGGGGAAGAGTCAATGGTTCTTTCTGAGTCTTTTTGTCCTTAATAACCACCTTAAAATTGTAGACAGAAAAAGGGGGCCACATACTAAACCTGATGAGGTCAGGGGAGGCCTGCCTGAGAGGATTTAGAAACTCAGAGACTGAAAGTAATCACATAGGATGTTGTGAACATAAAAATTCCTAAGTAAAAGTGGGTCATGATGGGTAGTCACATCCTAGGCCTGTAGTTTCCGATGTTTACCTTAAGTGAGCCTGTCTATTGTATTTTTTGCATCTAAGATAACATACCCTTGAAATGTCAGGGTAATCTCCTTTTCCAGACCCCTGAGAGCACACCCACCAGAGCACAAGACCACAGAACCCCTCATTGTTTTCTTGTTCCCCAACTACCATCTCTATTTGCTGTTATTAACTATCCTGTACCCACCAATGTAAAATAAATATGTGCCTGCCCCACCCTACTTTACTTTCTCCTGCCCCATTAATCTACCACCAATGGATTTCATGCACATTTTGGGATGGCAAAACTTTGACCCCCTCAATAACTATTGGTCTCCAAGTTTAACTAATATGATTCAGCCCCAGCAACAGCATCACTCTGGGTAAACTAATATCACACTCACGGGGTCTAAAGTTGAGGCCTGACCCACTCCAGCCACTCCACCTAACTTCACCAGGGATGGATGGCTCCCTGTGACACTGTGCATTTCTCTAGCTGCAACATTTTTACCAAGACTAAGAAACCTTATGTTTGTGAAAGTATTTTAATTAGCTCAACACTTCTTTGGTACTTACTGCTTACTGCGAAACTTAAGAACAGACAGACTCTTTCTGGAAGCTTTAAATTTGAGGGTTTTTTTTTAAAAAAAGTGGTAAGAACACATAACATGAGATGTACCACTCAACAAAACTTGAAGTGCACAATATAGTATTGCTATTTATAGGTACAATGTCATACAGCAGGTCTCTAGAATTTATCTTATATAACGGAAACTTTATACCCATTGATGAACAATTCCCCATTTTCCCCCTACCCTCAAGGTTGAGTCTTAATTGAATTAATTTTTTTAAATTAAAAAAGCATAGAAGAAAAATATATCCCCATTTTTATGTTTAACAAGTATGTAATCTTCTCAAAAATAAATTAACTGAAAATATAAACTTCACATTTCTCATTAAGAAATCCTCGAAGTTTTAGATTATAGAATACCAAAAAGTACATGCTTTGTTTATTTTTTATTTTTTTATTTTATTGTTTAATAAATTTTCAGAATGAATTCTCCTGGATGCTCATTATTATTTTAAATGAGACCTCAAACTAAATATAAGTTAAATTACAAAGAAGATGACAAATATTAACTAATTTCAAAGTTTTCTTAGAAAACTATGGACCATAGAAAACTTTGAATACGTTTTTAAAATAAGACAAATTATAAATTATGAATTTTATAATAATACTGTCACACACCTTTATTTATCCAGGCAGTCATATTCAATAAATACTCTGAGTGCCTAATATTAATAATAATAATCATTTTTGAGCCTTTTTATATATCAGATACTATATATCACCTTGTTTAATCCTTTTAACAGTCATTCGGGTATATTATTTTCTTAATTCCTGTTGCACAGATGAGGAAACTAAGGCAGAGAGAAGCTGAGTAACTTGCCCATTTACTAAGTGGCCACACTCAGATGTGAGCTCCAGCCATTGTGTATCCTTCCTTTTAACCACTATCCTCTGCTGCCTCCATGTGCCCTGCAAGAAACTCAGGCATTGAGATGGAGAGATGTTTAAGACAAGCTCTTCACTTTAAGGAGTTGACACTTGAGTTGAAAAGATCAACAGAGCCCAGAAACAAATAGCACTTGGTAGAACTTTTTTTTTTTAACATTTTTTTAACATTTAATGTTTTCAGACTTACACAAAAGGAGAGTAGTCTAATGAACCCCCATGTACCCATCACCCAATGTAACTAGTATTGATTAATGGCCAATCTCAGTTCATCTATACCCCACCCACTTTTTCTTTCCCCCACCTCTTCCCTACTGATTATTTGAAACCAGCCATCATATTCATTTATGCACAAATACTTGTTTTATGTATCTTTTAAAGAGAAGGAATCCTTGTAAACTTAACTGCAATACCAATATCACCTCCAAAATAATTAACAATGTTATTTTAATATCATTTGGTCTGTAAGAAAGGGAAAATAATCTTCCCTACACTCTTCTAGGTTCTTGGCTGAGACCGCCATCTCCTCCCTGTAATAAAAGGCAACCAAAAGAAAAACAAACAGAAGTTTAATAACATTTATACCTCCAGTATACAAGGGAGAGACCCAGGAAAACTGGAGTGAGGTTATCACTCAAAGCACTGCAAACAAGGATAAAATTGTTAAGCATATTTAGGTCGTTGCCTTCTCTACAGATAAGAGTTTCTAGAGACTGAGTCATCCTCCTCTTCCAGGTACAGAGAGGAAGACACTCTTACAAATGATATTTCCCTTATAAATGTAAATATCCCTTATTAAAGGGTAACTTCTACTCAGTTTTCAGAGCTTTTCCTACGTCTGCTATTTCTTAAAAATAATCAGCCTAAAATAATCCTATGCCAGAGACATATTTTGGGGTGGCAAATTCTGCTCCACTTCAAATTGACTGCTTGAGGGTCCACATATTCAGATTAATAAAAAATTAAATTAAATTAAATTTTAAAAAGCCTAGTTTCTCTCTTAGGACCCCTGGCCCTCTCCAGGTAAATTATCCAAGATGCCAATCCAATTCCATCCTAGTTCTGCTTCCAAACACCTGGAGGAGAAAGAACTAGAGCATCTGAAGTCTCCCAACAGGTACCCTCTTTTTTTGCTGCCGTGACTGCCCCTGAGTTTTGCTGATGAAAACCAGTGTTTTCTGTCCAACCACTCTAATTCACCATTAGTCCAGCTCTTGTCCAGTCCTCGGTGGCTCTCCAAAGAATGCCAACCCCCTCCATCTGAGGAGCCCTGAGATAAGGTGCCAAGAGCTGGGATCCCAAGTGTGTGGCTCTTTACTTTGCCCTGAAACAGCCCCTGTTTCTACAACATACCTGAGGAAAGGAAGGGTTTGCAGGCCCAGTTCCACCCCTAGCCAGAATTCACCTTCCTTAACAGTCCATCCCAAGATGTTGAGCCAAGCTTCTTCCTTCTAGGTGCATTTACCCCAAGGGTTCCCATGTCACCTCTCCAGCCAGCAGACCCCCACCAAGACCCTCTCAATAATCAGAGAAAGGAAAATCCTCAAAAGTGAAGGACTCGGGCCCAGTTCCCTGTCACTGCACACCACAGCCTACTGGGAGAGGCAAGCCACATCCAGCCACAAAGGAAGACCTTGTTATATCCCTCCCTTGCACTGTCAGTCACTGTGTATTTACAAAGCTAAGAGAGGTGGCCCAAGGACCTCTTAGAACCAAGATCAACTCCTAGGTAACCTGCTGCCTCCTCTTAAACAGGCTGTTTCCTTATTTTGCCTTCCTTCTGTTTGTTGTTTAATTTTCATTTTTGTTCATTTTATTTTTTTAACAGGCAATATATTTGTATGATTCAAAATTCAAAAGATACCAAGGGATATATAAAGTCTCCCTTCTGCCCAGATCCTCTCCCTGAAAGCAATCAATTTTATCAATTTCTTGTGTTTCCTTAAGAAATATTTTATCTACATAAGCCAATACACATATATCTACATATATTCCCTTCATTTTACATAAATGGTAGCATATAATACACAGTGTTCTGCTCCTTTATTTATTTTTTATTTATGAGTATATCTTTACAAACATAGGGCTTTCTGTTCTAATTACAGTTGTAGAGTACTCCAAAGTATGAATGGGCTATAAATCATTTAACTAAAAGTCTTCTGTTCATGGACTTTCAGGTTGTTTGAAAACTTTTCCAATTACAAATAACACTTCACTGGATAAACTTATAAACAGGACCCATATGGATTTTAACAAGCAACTTCTCTTGCCTAAAAACAAATTAAAATTCCAACTAAGGAGGCACCCTGCCGTATAATATAAAGAATTATAAAGTATTCTGGAGGATCGGAAAAGGTAGAAGTTACTTTTGGCTGGTTGGGAGCAAAGAGAAGAGATATATGGAGTGAGAAAGACTGAATCTACAGGAGGGGAAATCACAGATGAATTCATTTAGAAAGAATTAAATTACATTGAACTATATATAGAATATACATTAGGGAGGGGGTGAGTCATTTCAATTAAAAAAAAATCCTCGAACTTAAAACTCCAGTATTAAAATGGCATTATGTATACAGCTTGCCTAGGAATGTAAATATCAAGTACTCCAAAATAAATTACAGATATAAGGCAAAATCTGACCCAGTTCTTAGGAACACAGACTATAAAACACTATAATGAAGGCAAAAATCTACATCGAAATCTCCACTGTCTCAGAAGATGGAATTTAAAGAAGTTTTTCCCTGGTCAGTGGTATTATCACTGGTAAATTAGAATAATACTCTTCCTGCCCCTTGTTATTAATGTATACTTGCCCCTTCTTGGCAAATGTCTCTGGTTTGCTTTTTGGTTGGTGGGTGAAAAGTGAGTGTAATGCAGTTAAGGTAGCAAATTTTCCCTCGCACAGGCAGTGGAGACATAATATCTTCCCACACTGTATTTGGTGCTCTGAATTATGAATTAAAACATTAAATATATTGCTTAGTGCATGAGATTATATTTAACTTCATATACTGACCATCTGAGCTTGGCGCCTTCCTGGGTTTGAAAATTAAATTTGTAACAACAGGATTTCCTACGTTTGTTCAGAAAATTATACCCGCAAAAGGGTGGAGAATCATTTTAAGCTGACCTAGAAAGGTGAAAAGTTGATGGAGGTCTGGTATGAATTCCCAACCAAACAAGAACTGGGAAAAGAGCGACATCCACAACTAACTCCTGGAATTTTGACTCCCAGGTTCAAGCTTCCAAAAAATTCTGTCTAGAAGTATTACAAAAGACTTGGGGTTTGGCCTCAACCGACCTAGATTCAAATCTAGATTCTGCCGTAACTGAAGATACAAAAATAGAGAATTAGGTTAATAAATTAGGGTATATCTATACAATGAAATATTATACAATTATTTAAAAGATTTATGCAAGCATTTTGTGAAATGGATAGTACCACAGCATTTCATGTAAAGGCAAAACATTTCAAACATTTTAAATGTCTGTTGAAACGGGTTTGGAAAGTTAAATTATGATACATTCATAATGCTCACAAACTGACCAAGGCCAGTTTGATCAAATAGTCTTATGAGGCCGTCTGGTAGCTGCAATTAGTCTTAGTTTAGGTGGGGCCTACTTATTCCCTATGTTGATGCCAGCACATTATAACAAAAGCAGGTCTCAGGTGCAAGTCAGCCTATCAACAGTGATACAACCTCTTCTATGCATGCAAAGGAGTCTGAACTCTGTCCTTGCATGTAAGGTTCATTTGAGGAGAAGGTTATAATATTCCAGATTCAGGATCTCATTAACCTTGTGGGCAGCATTGGGCAACCAGAATATCCAAATTCATGGCTGGACAGAGCTCCACTTGAGATCTAGCCCCAGGTACCACTAAGCACAGGTTATATATCTGTCTAGATTCAATCATCCTGTTTATGCAAGTGTGAAAAGTATCCTTAGAATAATTCAGCCAATTCATATACCTTTAATACTTCTCAATTAAATAATAAGAACCCATTTTTAATGTGTTGTGTAAGTTCACTTGAACGATCATTATGCTATTTAGTAAAACATTGAAGATAAAAGTAGATGGCGTGCTTGAAGGGTGCCTTTTCTGATCAAAACTAACTGACCACTCCAGGAGCATGAATTCCTATAAATGCCAAAAGTGTGGCTTAAACTAAATAACGTACACATTTCTAACTCACTGCTCATCTTTAAAGTAAATTACAGACATCATAACACAGACAACAGAATACTATGCACCTATTAAAAAGGGTATGGCACATCTCTACCTCCTGCCACAGCAAGATAGTTGAGCCATTTTAAAGTAAAATAAGCAAGAATATATAACATGAAAAATAAAACATATAAAAATATAACATGAAAATATATAAGATAAAAAATCAGATAAAATCATGTATATGATTGAATAGATACATATAGAGGGAAGTCTAGACAGATATGGAACTTATTGTTAGCCCTAGAGAGTCTAATTAGAGGAAAGAGAAGGGAGAATACTTTTTTCTTTATGTGTTTCTATATTTTAATTTTTTTAACAATGAGTGCATATTACTTTGATAACATAAATTTTAAAAATTAACACTTTAAAAGGATGTTGCAGAGGAATAATTATATGGAAAAATGTGTACAATATATTTTTGCATAAAAATATATTCTTGGGTAAAATATACTATATGGTATTATATTAGATATAACAACCATTATTTCCTCATCTGTATGCCCTGTGGCAGAATGTATTTTCCAAAGATGACCACTCCAATAAATATCTTAACCCACAGGCTCTTCTTCCAATGTGACCTTGACAGGTCTCCATTAACAGGTTGGAGGTCTCTATTCCCTCCCCTTGAACCTGGGCAGAACTGTCTATCTGCCTTGAGCAAGCAAGTGATGTGATGAGCAAGTGAGTAAGGACGTGATGATCACTGACCTTCTCAGGCTAGGTCATAAAGGGTTATATGGTTTCATCTGGCTTTCTCTCCCTCTTGGGACACACACTTGAGCCTTTGGAGTCCTGTACTGCCATGTGAGATGTCTGGTTACCCTGAAGCTGTCATGTTGGATGTCCATGTGGAGAGACCATATATAAATATATACATATGTAGAGAGATGCCCAATTTACCCCAGGTATTCCAGCCCCCAGCTATTTGAGTCTTCCTAACCCAGGTGCCAGACAAGTGCAGAAGTCTTCAAGATGATGCCACCTCCAGCCACCATCTGACTGCAACTAAACAGCGTGAGAGACTCCAAGCATGGACCACCCAGCTGAGTCACTCCCAAACTCCTGACACAGAGAAACCCTGAGAGATAATAAATGATTGCTGTTGTTTAAAGCCCCTAAGTTTGGGGGTGATTTGTAGTGCCTTAATAGATGACTACTATACCCTCTTGTGAGAGAACCAGCTTCTTCCTCAGCCTGGGAGGGGAAGCCCTAGAAATTGTTAGTTCCACATACACATCAACAGTGATGGGACCACTGGAGGTTGCCTGACACCAGAGGGCCTTCTCTGTTTCTTCCAGAAATTTGGAATGTGAACATCAACACTGAGTCTCCTAGCTTGGAGGCAATAGACACTTCAGTTTCATTTTTTTCCTACTCTGTGTCCAGCCTGCAGAGGACAGAAGAAGAAATCAAACATTCAGAGAAAAGCAAGAGAGAGACCCCAAAGCCTTAAATGAAGACAACAGGGAACTTCTTTCCTGTTTTTCTATCCTGTTTCTGATGCTCTTCCCTACCCCTCGGTTCCACCTCGAAATACTCTTATAATCATCATCATTATCATAATAGCTAAGGATAACTGAGTGCTCACTATGCCATCCACTGTTCTAAGTTCTCTATGTATATTAACTTTAATCCTCACGTGATCTAAGGGCCGACACCTCTATTATCATTATCCCCATTTCACAGATGAAGAAGAAACTGAGCCCTTAAGGGTAAAGTAACTTGTCCAAGGTCACACAGATAGTTGGTTAACCTAGTCAGAGCTCTTATGCACTCTCTAGCCAGCACTGTTGTTATATACCTTTAGGTCCTGCCAATAAAGTATCCCTGTTTTTGTTAAGGTCTTAAGGTGAGCAAATGAGTCACTTGCAATCAAATTGTTTCTGATTAAGCCAGAAATTATTTCTGATTATTCCAGTTTGGTAAAAATTAATACAAATAGACTTAACATGAGTATGAGAGGGAAAAATAGAATTGTTGTAAGAAACACTGTGATAGCTCCAGGTACAAGTGGTGGGTCAGAACTGCAGGTAACTGGGGCTTCCAGGGTTGAGAGGCTTGCCTGCTGGTACTGCCACTCCTGAGAGTAGGGCTAAAGCAGAGAGAACTGGGTGCAGGGGTGGAAGAGAACGAGGGTCCTCAGGTGGAGAGCATCATGCCAGGCCAAGGCAAGTTTAGGAGCAGAGGAAGGAAATGAATCAAAACTCCAGGTGGATTAGGTAAAAACTGAGGGAATATGAATAAAATATGGGCTTTAGTTAATAATGATGTATTACTATTAGTTCATTAGTTGTGACAAATATATATACAAACATAAGATGTTAAAAGAGGAAGCTCTGGGGTATGTGGGAACTTTCTACTGTTTTCACAACTTGTCTGTATACCTAAAACTATTTATTCTAAACTAAAAAGTGTGTTCCAATGAGCAAACAAACAAACTACAAGTGGAAGGCTGATCTGGGCACCAAGAGACAGTCTGATAGTGGACAAAAGAGAGAGCACAAATTCAGACCAGACATTTGAACACTGGGTCAGTTAGGAACAGGAGGATAAGTCTGTTCCACCCTTTTCTCCCCAACCCTGGGTTCAGGGTGTGGGGCGGGAGGTGGCATACATAAGGCCAGTGACAATGCAAATCCAGGCTCAGATGCTCCCCATTCTGCTCTCACTAATCTCACTAATGGCTGAGTATGGGCCAGCACAAGTCACCTCTACAGGCTGCTGTGTGCAGGGTTCCTGGTGTGACCCTCCCAACAGTCAGGGAGGGTACCTGGAGATGGGAGATTTATCATTCATAATGAAGAAGTATTTGCCAGAGGTGATGAGAGAAGAGGGAGCACAACTGGTTTCCCAATGCTAGTAATGGTTTGGTAATAACCAATTCAGCTCCAGAGTCTAGACTCTTTACCCTTAGGGTCAGCAAGATGGATGCCAACAGCTGGCTGGAACTATAAGTGTAGTCTCCCAAAGGGGAAGGGGCAGATAAGGCCTTGAAGACAGTGCTGGAAGCTTTAAATGGCTGTGGAGGCAGTGGAAGAAAGGAGGAGGTAGTGACTAGGTCAGGAGAAAGGGTGGTCTGGCAGGTTTGAGGGCCCAGCTGAGAGCCAACCCCCTGCGGGGTAATTTCCACAGCAGCAATCAGCAGCCCACTACAAGAAGAGAAGGTGGGCAGCCACATGGTTACAACTATATCCAGGAGAAGACCTGAAAGAAAAAGGAATAACGGTGGGGCTAAGAGAAGGAGTTGGTAGGCCATGGGTCCTAAGTGGGATGGGGAAGGCAGAAAAGACAGAAGGGGAGTTGATGGGGAAAATGTAGGACCAAGGGTCTGCTCAAGTGGACTCTCTTAAAAACAGTTTTGGCAGAGGCTTGGTCTTGCTCTGTTCTTGACTTTGTAATTATCTGGAAATTGAACTTACTATGATCACATGAGCAGTTCCCTCCATTTCGTTCTTCATGTATGAATAGCCATCATTTGTTAATTTGTTCATTCATTCATTCACTCATGTATTGAATGATGCGTGTTTACAATGTGCTCTGTGATCATGGGTCCCTGCTAACTTGGAGGTGAACCATATGAAAAGAAATCTTTCCCCTCTTTCTCCTTTCAGATGCAACATGAATTCTCAGCTATTTCTTCAAGGTTCAGCTCCAAGTTAGCAGGGCCCAGAGTTTACAGAGCACATTGTAAACACATTAACACTGGATACATAAATGAGTATATGAGGAAGTGAATGAACAAAACACATAATGGCTAATATTCTTGTTAGTTTAGATATGTTCATCCAAGAAGTACAAACTAGAAATACCCTATTTTATGGCTGGAGGCATCACTCTGCCCAACTTCAAATTATACTACAAAGCAACAGTAATCAAAACAGCATGGTATTGGCAGCAAAAGAGACACACGGACCAGTGAAACAGAATCAAGACTCCAGAAGTAAACTCATATTTATATGGGCAAATAATTTTCGACATTTTAAAAAGCCAAAAACAAACGGTGGAGAAAGGAATGCCTCTTCAATAAATGGTGTTGGGAAACTGGAAAGCCACCTGCAAAAGAATTAAACTAGACTATTGTCTATCACCACATACCAAAATTAACTCAAAATGGATTAAGAACCTGAATATAAGACCTGAAACAATAAAATGCATAGAAGAAAACATGGAAACTAAATTCAAGGACCTTGGACTTACAGAGGATTTTATGGATGACCTCAAAAGCAAGGGAAGTAAAAGCTAAAATAAATGAATGGGACTATGTCAAACTAAAAAGCTTCAGCAAAAGAAATCGTCAACGAGGTAAAGAGACAACCATCTGAATGGGAGAATATATTTGCAAGCAATGCCTCCAATAAGGGCATAATACCCAAAATATACAAAGAACTCATACAACTCAATAACAACCAAAAAAGATCCAATCACAAAATGGGCAGAGGCACTGAACGGACACTTCACCCCAGAGGACATATAAATGGCCAACAAATATTTGAAAAGATGCTCAGCATTGCTAGCTATTAAGGAAATGCAAATCAAAACCACAATGAGATACCATCTCACACCTGTTAGAATAGCTATAATCAACAGGACAAGTAATAACAAATGTTGGAGAGGATGTGGAGACAAAGGAACCCTCATACACGGCTGGCGGGACTGCAAATTGGTACAGCCACTATGGAAAACAGTATAGAGTTTCCTCAAAAAACTAAGAATTGATCTACCATGCGATCCAGCAGTCTGAATATTAACCTCAAAGACTTGAAAACCCATATCCAAAAGATATTTGCACACCAATGTTCATAGCAACATTATTCACAGTGGCCAGGACATGGAAGCAACTGAAGTGTCCTATGATAGATGATTGGATAAAGAAGATATTGTACGTATATACAATGGAATATTACTCAGCCGTAAGAGATGAATTACTGCCATTTGCGACAACATGGATGGACCTCAAGATAATCATGCTAAGCAAAATAAGCCAGACTGAAAAAGTTGAAAATCACATGATATCACTTATATGTGAGATATAAACCCAAAAGCAACAAACGAACAGGACAAACAAACAGAGACTCATGGACATGGACTATAGACTAGTGGTTACCAGAGGGTAGGGGGTGGGAGAGGAGGGAGTAGGTATCGGTATAAAGGGGGTCAAATATAGAGGGGTAGGGGGAGGGTGAAGTGTGTTAAGGGGATCAAATATGTAGTAGCTGAAGAAAACTGGATTTGGGGTGGTAAACACACAATAGAATACACAGATGTCAAATTATAATGTACATCTGAAAATTACATAATTGTATTAACCAATGTTACCCCAATAAACTTAATTAATTAATTAATTGATTAAATTTTAATTTGAAAATAAATACTAATACCTTATTTTAAAAACTTTTTAGGTATAAGTCGCATATGGTAAAATGAACAGATTTTAAGTGAGAAGCTTGTGTTTTCTTCTGTGTATATCTCCCATGTAACCACCATCCAGATCAAGATACAGACCGTTTCCACCATCCCAGAAAGTCCCTTTGTGCCCCTTCTCAGTTTACCTCCCTTATCCTCAGAAATAACGAATATTCTATCAACATTGATTCAGAGGACACCATGATTTTGATTAGGTTTTTCAGAGAGGTTGGAGAAAACTATCCCAAAGTCACAGAAGTCAGTATCCAGTGGCTCAATGAGATGAAGTGCCCACTAAACCTTAGAAACAAGATTGCCCTCTGTCTCACTCAGGGTTTAATCAGGAAAACAACATGACAAGAATCATGGAAGGCTGGGAAGCTCTCACAAATGGAGAGGTATAGTTTGTGAAGTCACCTCAAAAAGGCGGCTTATTCCAGTCCCCTGTCTGTCTGACATAAATATCCATCTGTCCGGGGTGGAGAGCAGGGAGGATAGTTCTAGTTGTGGTGCTGGGTACAACAGAGGTTAGTGCATTAAATTTTTTCTCTGATTGTATACTCACCAAGTTGATTTTGAGTAAGTAAGATTCCTGTGTTACTTGTATTTTGGGAGAGAATACCCTGACCTGGTTGACATGGGTATGTAAACTACCACATACTTACATAGCTTGCCGTAAATTAACAAAATACTCTTTGCAACGTTAAGATCTTATGAGTTTATTATTTGGGGTTAATGTCACAGAGTCAGAGTCCCTCTGGCACACTGATGGACCTGGGGATCTCAGGCTGGAAGACTGAGGCCTGAATTGGGCCCTGTGGTGAATTCCCATGGTAGAGACCATGTCTAAGGTCTCTTGGAAGACAGCTATTAACATGCCAACCACAACATTGGCCTTTGGACACATTCACACTCACTGAAGACGTGTTTTGTAAACATAAGATTCTCCAAACATAAATTGAAATCGCATGCAAATAACTCCTACCAAGTCAAACAGAGATATGCCTTCTTAAGATTCAAAAAAGCAAACTAGATTTTAAAAAATCTTATTGTAACACACAATGAACATCCAATATCAATGTTCAGAATATGGGTAATTATGAAATGAACACCAGTGTAACAATCATCCCCTACATTAAGAAATGACCAGCATGTCCAAATCTTTCTGCATGTCCCTTTTGGACACATCCCGCTCTCCACCACCCTGGATGTGACCACTCTCCAGATTTTTATGGTAACTCTTTCCTTGTTTTTCTTTATACCTTGACCACCTATGCTATGTCCCTAAACAATATAGTTTCTTTTTGCCTGTTTTTGAACTTTATATAAATGAAATCATACTGTTAATTTCTTATTTATATTTATATATAACATATAATATAATATAATATAATATAATATAATATAATATAATATAATATAATATAATTTATAGATATATATGCGATATAATTATTTATATTTATTCCTTTTCATTGTGTTATAGTATCTCATTGTATGAAAGAGACCATAATTTATTATCCATTCTATTGTCAAATGACATTTAAATTGCTTCCAGTTTTTGGTTATTATGAACAGCATTGTTAAGAACTTTCTTGTACTTGTGTTCTGGCACATTTAAATGTATATTCCTTTAGTATTTATTCCAAGGAATGGAACTGCTGGGATATAGGGGATGTATATCTTAAACTTTAATAGACAAGACAATGTTTTCAGAAATAATTGCACCAATTTATACTCCTACCGGCATGTTACAAGAATTTCAGCTAATTTACATCCTTGCCTACACTTGGCATGGTCAGACTTTTTAAACTTTTTGCACAAATTTTTGTTGTGGTATCTCATGGTTTCAAATTTGCATTCCCCTAACTACTAATGAGGTTAAGCATCTTTTTATACTGGCCTTTTAGGCTTTCTTCTTCTGTATAGCACCTGTTCAAGTCTGCCGCCCATTTTTCTATCAGGTTGTCTTTTTCTTATTGATTTGTAGGAATGATTTATATATTTTGGATAAACTCATCTTTTCTTTTTTCCAATTTGTGGCTTGTATTTTCACTTGGTGGTATTTTATAATTGACTATTTTTTTTAGAATAATTTTAGATTGACAGAAAAATTGAGATGATAGTACAGAGTTCCCACATACCTCACTTAGTTTTCCCTATTATTAAAATCTTACACTCATATGATGCATTCAACACTATTAATGAACCAATATTGACACATTATAATGAACTAGAATCCATATTTTATTCAGATTTCCTTTTTCTGTTGTAAGATCCCATGTTACATCTAGTTGTCATATCTTCTTAGGCCCCTCTTGGTTGTGACAGTTTCTCAGACTCTCCTTGATTTTGATGAACTTGACAGTCTTGAAGAATACTGGTCAGTTATTTTGAAGGATGTACCACAAGTGGGATCTATCTGATGTTTTTCTCATGATTAGACTGGGATTATGGATTAGTAGAGGAAGGCCACAGAGGTAAAGTGCCATTTTCATCACATTGCATCCAGGGTATGTACTATCAACATGGTTTGTCACTTTTGATGTTGACTTTAATTACCTAGCTGAGGTAGTATTTGTTAGATATCTCCACTGTAAATTTCTCTCTCTCTCTCTTTCTCTCTCTCTCTCTCTCTCTCTCTCTCTCTCTCTCTCTCTCTCTCTCTCTCTCATTCTCTCTCTCCCACCACCCCCCTTACTTTTCCATTCTGTATATGGTATCTTTTGAAAAGAAGTTTTTAATTTTAATTCAATGGGAGCTGCATGGTTTGGGAGCATAACATAATCTTGGCCTCCACAGTGCTTCCTGATGACTGATTTCTAGGATCACTGAGAATTTCCTGCTGGAATTAATGGGGGGTAGAGTGGGAGTTAGGGAAGCAAACTGAATTATGTACATATTCTTTCAAATCTTATATCAGGACTTCTCCTTTTGAAACTCAAGAGCTAACATGTTGACATTTTTGTTTTTGGGTTCTTTTGAGAGTCCTCTCCTCAGGGCAGTAGATGGCTGGCATCTTGGCTATGTGGCCCGGGATGAGAGGTGTGGTGAAGGTAGGGGAAGAAGCTTCTTTTAGGCTAACATATGGATCATTCCATCAAATATTATCCTGTGACACACATCTAAATGCTTCAAAGGAAAAGTTAACCACATATCACCAGTTGTTTACTGAATGCTAAAGATTGATTCTGAAGGGCTGCTTTCTAAAGCAGAACTACTGATGATTCTAGATGTGACTTTGAGTACATATGCCCTCCCCTAGGTTTCAATTTCTCAATCTATGAAACAAGGAGAAGGCTTCCTACAGTGTTATATCTTGCTGTATTCCAAAGCTATAAGAAGCAGCATTGCCCTTTTAAGACCTCAGATGAAAAAGGGCTTTAGATTTAAAGGATAAGCAATTCACCTTGAGCCCAGAAAAGGATGTTATTTCTCAAGGCATAGAGTATGAAAGATTGTGAGATTTTGAGGTTTTCTTGGAGGGAGGAGAAAGAGGGATTTGTTTTATTCCAGTCTATTTACAGTATTTTTGGTCTTCTTCAAATTAAAAGAAATAAGAATGTCTTAGAACTCTTTTAAGAACAGAAAAATTTACTCCTTTCCCTGTTTCTTTAGCCTGGTTGAAATTGCAGGAGCTCTGCTCCACTTTTAGCTGATTATGCCACTAAATAAGGTTTATTAAACAAGCTCATTCAGGGCCTTTGGTCTAGAACTTGTTCTAGGATATGCAGAAAGATAGACAAAGAATTAAATTTTAGTTGAGGTGAAGAGAAATTACTACATCATGCTAAAAAATGAATTTCGAAAAATGACTAAATTCATATTGATACTTATTTTTTTCAAGCCAGTCATTTTGGAGTTGCTGTTTGAGAAATTATTTGCTTTAGGCATATTTGGTAATCCAATAATTTCACATTCCTAATGGAAAAATATCCTTTTCTCTTTCAGATTTCTTTAAAGTCACATTTTTGAAAATTCTCCTCTGAAAAAATACAAATTTGAGAGTTGAAAAATTTCCTGAATTTGAGTGAGGAAATCTAGGTCCCATTTCCTAAACTGAGAGTAGCTTTAGTGAACATAGTGGGTTCTATAAGTCCAAACCTGAATATCCAGTGAGTGTTCTGATTCATTTTCAGTTGGGCAAATTTTTCCTAGGATAGGTCTGCTACCTGAGAAACTCCTGGGGTCACTGCTTTCAACATACTCTCCTTTTTTCTCCCTCGGTTAATCCCAAGAAGAAAATGGAGACAGGAAATTGAGGAAACAGGGCATTCATTCCCCCAAAAGCTGTACATTTGTGCACTGAACAATGCTCAAACACCTTTAATGGCTCCCATTTCCTACCAAATCAAGTGTAGTTCTTTTATGTAAAATTCAACATCCTCAACTTAGTTTTTGCTACCTGGAGAAAGCTCCCCATCTCTTTTCCTTGCATATTGAAACCACATCCATCTCTTAACATCATCAACTGGGGCATCATTTTCTGACCACTGATGCTACACTTTGTCCCTGGTTTCTTCACATCATGGGCAAAAAATTATGAGCAATGGGAAGGGAGGATCCTAGTCTAATTAACATGTCTAGCTCTCAAGTAACACAGAGTGAACGGATGAAACAATAAGTAATGTTCTCATCACATCACTCTTGGTAGACCGGGAAAGTCTTAGGAGGTAGGGTTGCTAGATTTAGCAAATCAAAATACAGGACATCCAGGTATATTTGAATTTCAGACAAACAACGAATACTTTTTTTTTTTTAGTATAAGTCGGTCCCATTAAATATTCACGACATATTTATACTAAAAATTATTCGTCGTGCCGTACTTGGAGGGCAGGGATTCCCCTAGGCGCCTGGTGTCTTCCTAGCAAGTGCTCAGCACCTATGTGATCTATGTGGTAGTTAGAATGAAACCCAAGCCAGCCTTGCAACTTCCACAGCTATACCGATGGCAAGGTGGTGCCCCACGACTAGGAAAGACAGACACCCGGGTGGAGACCATCAACCGAGACTGGCCAAAGGATCTGCACTAGGGAGGCAGCCCTACACCATGGGTTCTCCTGCCTCCTCAACAGCCTACGTCTTCCCCCGCCCCAACACCCGCCCTACCCTTCATCTCGTGACCGGTTGTCAGGGGCCGGGGGCGGGACTGCCTGGCTCTGCAATTGCTTCCTGCCATTGGCAGGGCCTAACATTCATCACGGTAGGCTCCGACCATCAGGCTGACGTTGCCCCGGCTACGCCTCTCCCGCCCGCCACGGCGTAGCTGGCGATTGGTGGAGAAGGCGACAGCTGTCCCAGCGGAGGCGACGACGGGGCGGTCTCAGGGAGTGGCGACGAGCCAAAGCGCGTCACCCCCTGGTGCTGCGGTGGTCGCTCGCGTCTTGCCCGCCCGTTCCGTGTTGTCCTGCATTGCTGCGGCCGCCGCGGAACCATGGCTGTGCTCGTCGTGCTGTTGTCCTTGGTGGCGGGTGAGGAACCGGGTGTGGGTGGGGCGCGCTTCAGGAGGCCTTGAGCCTTGGGGCTTCGGGTCGGGGGCGGCCGCGGGAGTGCGGCAGTGGGGCGGGTGCCGCAGTGCAGGCAAGAGGCGGCAGCCTCGCCCCAGCTGCTTCCTTCAGCCTTCTGTCGGGACTGGCCCGTGGCGATCCGGCCTGGCGGGGCCGGGGCCAAGCCAAGCTGGGCTGCGTGGGGGGCACATGAACCGGCTTCACCCTCTGTCTCTTCAAGGAAGGCGCGTCCGCCGGTCTTGTCTCCAGCCTCGGGTCAGCTGGCCGGCGTCTTCCGTCTCGGGGGGCTCTTCAGAGGACCGGAATGCATTTCCCAATTAACTGTTGAACTGTAGCTCTCTGCGAAAAAGGGAAGGCCGACTTCTTAGCTGCCATCAGCTGCTGCATTTCTTTGCATTTTTCTGTTGTCTCCATTTCTAGCAGTTGTCATCAGTGATTGGTGAAATCCTCTCCCCTCCTTCAGCGTTTCAGGATACAAAGTTGGAGGCGGAATAATTGGTTTCATAAGATTATTTCTAAAGGCGAATTAAAGTACCTCTCAATAGTTTGTCATAGTTCCCAATTTTAAGGATTTGGAAACTAAGATGTGAGTCACGTTCTTATGGTCACATGTCAAATAATGATAGCTTTCTGAGTGGAACCTAGGTTCCCTAGCATTCAGCAGGGGGAGTGCAAGTCAGCTTATATTTGGCCTCTTCCTGTGTATCATGTAATTCATTTAATTTTACAGCAATCCTTAGAAGAGGATATTATCTTCGTTGTACAGAGTGAGCAGACCTAAATAACCTAAATAACCTAACACCACACAAGTGGTAAGCAGAAAAGCTGCAGCTGGCTTCAAACCATGTGCCTTTTCTATTATATGTGTTGTGGCATGGTAGTAGAATGCTACTACTGTGTGAGAATGTGGGAATGACCGGGGCGCAGACTAGCCAACAAGAGGCCAAGTTGAGAACAGTTTGGAGGAATTGGGCTCTTCCCCAGTGTATTGATTTAAAACCTATAGCTTAAAAATCAATAGGAGGCCTATGCCTCTGTTGTGTGAAGTGCTGGGAGTCCCACTTTTGGATTGGTGCTTCAGTTCTGCATGGACGTGTAGACCACTGGATGTTCTTGAAATCTGTAGGTCTCCATCCTTGGAGTGCCCAGTGTTTTGTGCTGATGATAGTTACACTTATTTTCATGTCCCCCGAATGTCAGGATTCTTCTGTTTCTTTTGTTTCTGTCTCTGGAAAGTCATTCTAGTCTATCTAGTGAGTGACTTTGGGGAAATTTTTAATTTTTTTTATTCTGCTTTTGAAATTTAAAAATCTTCCATTTGATATTGTGAATTAACTGAACATCTGCTGGAATTCCATGTTTAATGTTATTTTGATTCAGTGAGGTTTAGTGGTTTTTGTTTTGGGTTTGGTACCTGTTTTGGACATGCTTTCCCTAACTGGAATAGTCTGATCCTGTCAGCTTCTGCATTCCTTGGTCTTGTCAGCTGAGGTTAAATTTCTGTTTTCCACAATGACTAAATATGATTTAATGGAAAACATCTTTAAGAGATCAGACTTCTTTGTTTGAGAAAAAAATATGTCTTTTAAAATGGTGTTACCAAACCAGAGAGAGACTAGAGAAAGGGAACTAGGGTTATAAATACCATGTCATGAGGAATATTTGAAAAAATTCAGATGTTTAGCCTGGAGAGGAAAGGCCATGGGCAAACACATGGAATTTGAAGGGATGTCATGTTGAAGAAGGATTTGATTTGGTCACTGAAGCCCCATAGGTCAAAAGTAGGACCTATTTATTTTTTCACTTATTGATCCCATCCACCATTCATAGGTCACTGCATAGTGTGATGGAAATTCCCTAAGGACAGGGGACTTAGCCTCTAGCCCAGAATGGGGAGACTGAAGGAAATTTCCTAGGTGGTGGTAGGGGGATGCCTCACAGGACAAACATGAAAGTTTGGGGTGGGAAGAAAATGCAACTTCCACAGTACAGTGTGTGTAAAAGCACAGATATATGAGAACAAAGAGCAAATAGTTTGTTGGGGCCAGAATGTATAGGGATTAAGTTCGGAGATCCCAGAAGTAAGGTTGGCAAGGTGCCTTGGATGTTATCTTTTGGATTTTGTCTCAAAGGCTCTGGGCAACAACTGAAGGTGCTTAAGCTAAAAATGAATGAACAGACCTGTAATTTTAAAAGGTTATGATAGGAAGGCTAAATCAGAGAGTGGTCTGGCAAGTCATAAGGTGGCCAGTTTCAGCAAAACTGGTCAGGACCAGAAGAGTATACTGGACATGGAGGGAAAAGGATTTGTGGGATAACCACACACACAAAAAAAATGTCGACAGAATTCAGTATTCGATGAGCTGTGGTGCTGAAGAGAGATTTAAAGACGACCAATTCAAGCAGCTGGGTAGAAGTGTCATCCTTCGAGATAGAGAATATAGGAGGAACCTGTGGAAAGATGGTGAATTCAGTTTGAAGGACCCATGGGACTTAAATGCTCAGCAGGCTGTTGGGTATGTAGATTTAAGGCTCAGTGGAAATCTAGTCTGAAAATTAAAATCTGGGAGCCATCAATGTGTTTTTGGTGTTTGCAGCCTTAGGAGTAGTTGGGCCCACCCAGGGAGAAAGTTGTAGACTAGGAAAGCAGTGAGAGTAAGGAATGTAACCCTTAGATCACCGTAGTGTGGAGTTTGCTAGGTGGATCTACTGGGATGCCAGAGGAATGTACATCTGTTTTTTAATCTCGATCTCTCTCCTCTCCATGTCCCGTCCTCTCTTCTCTTCTCCCCCCTCCCTATATATAGTAATGGTCAGATATTTTGTCCCTTAGTTTGGATTTGTCTGATATTTTCTCATGATTAAATTGTGAAGAATACCATACAGGTATCTCATCCTTTTTTAAACTTTTTATTTTTGTGTGCTTTATAATATATTATGAGCATATAGTCTATTGTGCTACAAGTGTATGCTGTATAAATAAATATATGTATAGTGTAGTGAGGCTACTTTCAAATTTTGTACTGAAAGGGTTGAAATCTAAAAAGTCTGGAATCACGTCTCTCAGGGACAGGAAGGGAAAGAAACTAAGGAGAAGCAGCCAGAGGGATTGGAAGAAAAACCAGGGGCCTGAGCTGATGAGGGCCAAGGCAGCAGATTTTCAAGGAGGGAGTTGTTGGTATCAGATACTTTGGGAGGGTAAATAGATTAAGGACTGAAGATTGTCTTTTGGATTTGGTGAGTCGTTTCAGTGTCATGGTGGGGTCAGAAACTGTAGAGTAGGTAGTAAATGTGAAATGAAAATACAGAAGGGAAAATGGGCTACTCTGCCAGGATTCTTCCTCTAAAGGGAAATGGAGGCTGGTAGAGCCAAGGATGACCAAAGGAAGTTTTTTGTGGTTTTACTTATATAATGGGAGCATGGTAGCGTATTTTTATGCTTGAAAGAGCCAGTCAAGAGGGGAGATTTGGTAGTGCAAGGTGTGGCTTCATTTATTCAAAAACTCAACAAACATTTATTGAACACCAGTGTGTCAGGCATTATTTTCAGCCCTGGGGATGTTGTGTCAACAAGATAAAGTGAAATCTCTGCCCTCGTGGAGTTTATGTTCTACAGGGCCAACTTTGTATGCCTACAACCATATAGGCACCTAACTCCTGATAATGTTGTCTATCCCAGAATAGTGGCTTAATGAACATTAAATGAATGATTTAATAGGTGAATTAATGAAGGTCCCTAAGAAGGCTGAACCAGGGGATTATTTTAGACTACATCTGAAGGGAGAGGAGAAGGGTAGGGGGTCATGCAGATAATTGTGGGGAGAGAAGCGGAGGAATTCCTGTTTTCTCTTAAAGCAGGTTATCTGGTGAGACTGAGTTGGGAGTGATAAAATAGGAAGTTGAGAGAAGGAAGCCCATTTCAGTCAATTCAGTACAAGGGAAAACTTTATTCAAAGGACTGCAGTGTTGGGGCAATGGAGATGACTGCTGGCAAACGTAGTGTTTGTAAGTTGAAGTGGCGTCCCCCTTCGTTGGTGTCCCCATTCAGGTAGAGGATGGGTGACTTTCTGTCAGGTATTCTGGATATACCTGTATGAAGCAGCAGTTTCTTGTATAGGAGTCCACAACTGTAAGAATTTTCTGAAACTCCAGGCTCCTGAAGAACTGTCGTACAGGCACAGAAGTGGACTGTAACTATAAATTTGGGACAAAGTAATTTAGTATAACTTTTCTGGGGTTGAGTAAGTAGGACCACATCTCAAAACAGGGCTATCTCCAGATCCAAATTTGGTTCTTTAAATGTGTACAGTGCTTGGAAAGTATGTGTCTCTTACCACCCTATTTTCCTTAGAGTTTGCAATAACTACTACGTTAGTAAACCAAGATGTCTATCAGTTAGAAATGTCCATTCTATTCTAATTTTTTTTAGTCTGCCTTCAGCTAGAACAAGTTGGAAATTCAGGTTCTGGCAGCTGCACTGAATTGAAACTCATAATTCTTCTTGTTGTATCAGCACCATCCTGAGGCCTTTTATTTACTGTCAATACTGTAACAGCAAAACATTTACTGTTGCTTCTAACTTTATTCCCACACTCTGTAAGTGGTACTTTCCTTAGGTCAAAGAGAATAACAGTGGTGTTTTATTAAGGTCTAATTTCCCATACTAGGCATGAACAAGATTTGTTTTAGACTTGGAGCTTCTTTTCATAGGAACCCAAAAGTTTCCATTAGCCACTATGTGTAAGCTAGACATCATCAGGTTAACACATGATGGGTGAAGAGGCCAGATACTTCATCCTAAGCCTTGGAGGGCTTAAAAAATAGTCTCATTTATTCTCATCCTTCATCTTTTAATCCCGGGCCCCACACACCTAGACTAGCTGTCTTTATTATTACAGAATACCTTTTCTCACCCTCTTGATACATCCATTGGAAATACTATTTCCTGGATTTTGTTTCTAAAGTCTGAAATGTTTTATATTCTGACTGGTAACATGTGCCACCATTTGACAGTCCTCATTTCACTAGGTTTGCCTGTGGGATTTAAGGAAAGATATGATATATCCTAAGGCACACTAACCTGCTAAAGTTTAGAGTGAAATACTAGGAATTTTATAAATTTTCATTTTGAAGAGTGGGTTGATGTTAGAAATAATTTAGAGTTTTTAAGTTTTTTCTTTTTTAGTCTGTGCCATGGTTTTTTGTTTTTTTAAATTCTGGAGAAATACAACTGATTTCTAATTCTTGATAAATTGTTACATGCCTATGTTTAAGGGCCTTTTGTAGAAAGGCATCTAGATCATTAGGAGAATTCTGTTTCATAGTTGTACCTTTGTTACAACAGAATGTATGAACTTAAATTCTTAGAGTGATACCTTGGAAAAGAATATATAGATGTGTATTTAGGATTCGGCATTTTGTCCAATCATAATTTAGTATGCTAAGTCAATGGAGAATGAGAAACATATTTAATAATTTTCAACATTGATGCAAGAGATTTATAATGCTGATTATTCACTTATTAATCTGTTTTCTTCTCAGGTGTTTTGGGAAACGAGTTTAGTATTTTAAGATCACCAGGGTCTGTTGTTTTCCGGGATGGAAATTGGCCTATACCAGGAGAGCGAATCCCAGATGTCGCTGCATTATCCATGGGCTTCTCTGTGAAAGAAGTATGTGTATTTAAAAAAAAATATTTGGAGCTACTCTTGAAAGCATTTTTTGTTGATTTCTGCTAATAGCCCAAGAAAGCAACAAGCAAATATAAGTATATTTGTGGAACAGATTACAAAAGTAAAAAAGCTCATTTATAGTTGGGGAGATTTTGGATAAGTACTTCAAGCTTGGCCTATGAAACCAAATCCTTATAAATCATTAACCATGTAATAGTTTATTCATAATAGTGAAGAAGTTCTTTGTGTATGAAAATGCATTTGTCCTATTAATAGAGTGTATAAATTTTTTTTTTCAGTTACACATGATAGATTTTTGTCTTAGTTCAGACTGCTATTCCAAAGTACCATAGACTGCGTGGCTTATAAACAACAGACATTTATTTCTTACTGTTCTGGAGGCTGGAAGTCCGAGATTAGGGTGCCAGCATGACCAAGTTCTAGCGAGGGCCCTCTTCCAGGTTGCAGACTATCAATTTCTTTTTGTAACCTTACATGGTGGAGAGAAGGTGAGAGAGCTCTCTGGAGTCTCTTTTGTAAGGGAACTAACCTGATCTATGAGGGCTCCATCCTTATGACCTAGTCACCTCCTTAAGGTCCCACCTCCTAATACCATCACATTGGGGTTTAGAATTGCAACATGTGAATTGAGGGAGGGGGACACAAATGTTTAGTCCATTACAATTAATTATGAATGATAAAATACGTATGCATCTTACCTGAGTTTAGGAAAATAGTGTGGTCAGTAGCTGTGGGATAGCCTAGCACCTTGGTTTCCTATAATTTAGCCGTAACCTATTATAGTAACTAGCTGCTTACAGGATGTAGCAGAGGGAGCCTAGATCCTATCAGTATGTGAAAGATCTAAGACTAAGGGCTAAAAGAAAGGGGAAGTAGTTTGCTCTGTCTTCCTGTCATTATATCCTCCTCTTTTCTAAGTTCGGTGCTTTTGATGTGGTCTCTAGATATCATCAATCACTCAAAGGAACTTTCCTCCTAGTTCCTGAGTGCCCTTGAAACAAGAAGTAATGCATGGGAACTGTCTCTCTGATGGGCTGATGGGAGCAGTCCCTGAGCCCCAGGTGTGAACATGACTGGTTGTTTACATTTAAAGATGAAATTTGTATTTTGTTCTTTAAAGACTTAAATTGACTACAAATGGCTGTTAAATAACCTTTAGAAACAATTAGTATAATATGAGTTACTTTCAGCAGGAATTTTGTTTTATTTATAAAGAACTTAGTCTAAAGAGAATTGTTAATGAGTCTTGCCATGTCATTGTGAAAGAGAAAAGTGATGTTGTAAATCAGGGCAAACAGTGATGAAGGAAGAAAATGTCCATGGTTATATGGAGACAAAAATATTTTGTGATCTGGAATTTGTAAAGTGCCTATGTTTTGTTTACTTGCCTGCTTTTTTCCATCAAAAGTTTGACTTTATTGTTCAAATCAGTAGAAGCTTAAGAAAATGAGAAAAGTAGAAATCTGCATCCTTGATTAGGAGATTACAATTACTGCCTTAAATAAAACATTTGCTTTACCTGGGAATTTTCATTGCCAGTATCATCCCAGAACCCCCTGATTCTGCTTATTAGATGTTCTGGGGCATGGTTTCCTCAGTTGATAATTAAGCACCCTTTCATGCTTTTCCGTGTTTTAGGACCTTTCTTGGCCAGGACTTGCAGTTGGTAACCTATTCCATCGTCCTCGGGCTACCATTATGGTGATGGTGAAGGGAGTGGACAAACTCACTCTACCCCCAGGCAGTGCCATTTCCTACCCTTTGGAGAATGTGAGTATTGTAAAAAGTTAAAGGTTTACATTTTTAATTTTGTCTTGTCAGCTGGCATTGTGAATTGTGTTCTAAGCATACTTCTCTTGTCTTTTTTTATTCACTGATTAATAAGTAAAACAATTTATTTTTTAAAAAATTACATGGTGATTATAAGTTTATTGAGACTTGTCCATTTCCGATGGATGGGAGTACTTTCTCAGGTAAGAGGTATATAAATTGCCCCACTCTCAGAATAGAGGTTCGAAAAAGAGAAACCAGTTGAGAGTGTATGTGGCTGACATTTTCTTGGGCATTATCTTGTTACTTTCCCTTTGGATTTTTACTGCATTTTTGTGTAAAAAGGAGCCTGGAGGCTATTTGGCTGGCTCACTTACTCCTTCATCAGGTCTTCAAGGAGTAAGGGTAACTGAGCTATTATGAGAGGCCCTCCTTCTTCTGCAAGCATATAGAAGTCACCAAAACAGTTTTACATGTATAACTAAATGTGAAAGCAAGGAAAGGATACATACCATGTGCCAGATTTAGATAGAAAACTCAAAAGCCAGAGTTGTGATCAGGAGCTGAAGCTGGAATTGTGTTCGCTGCAGAAAGCCAGGGTCTGTAAAATACTGTCTTATTCTTGAAAGGAGGACTAGGGCCACCACAGAGGAGCTGACTCTCATCCTTGGCTGTGGGATCCTTAGATTCTCCTTAAAAAATCAGAACTACGAGCTTGTGCTGTGCTCCAAATTTACAGGACACACCCCATATGGACATACCTCCACAGCGCAGGGTTCCTTTGGTTAAAAAAAAATTGACAAGTCAGATTTACAAAGCACTTGGAAGAAAAATGCCAAGCAGGTATAACAAACAGAATTCATCCCTCTAGAACTACAGGTGATAGACTAGTCTCAAAGAGATTTAGAAATACATACATTAAAATTGTGAGAGTTAAAGGAAGGGATAGAAACTGTGAGGCAGCTATAAGACATTTTGATATGTGGTACTTTCATTGATATTCACTCCTAAATATTTCATCATTTATATTGTGATTTCTTTAACCCATGAGTTATTTAGAGGTGTTTAATGTGTGGGTTCTTTTAAAATCATTTTTGATTTTTCAATTTCTAATTTTATTGCATCGTAAGATAGGTCTGTATGATGCTGATTTTTTGGAAATTTTTTCAGACTTTCCTGTGGTCTAGTATAGATTATTCCAAGCACACATGACATGCTTAGAAAAAAACAACTATGTACTAGGCCATGAGGCAGATCTCAACAAATAATACAGAATCTGTATCATATAAACCACCCTCTCTAACAACAATGCAGTTAAATCTGAACACAATAACAAAATGATACCTTAAAAACATATTTGGAAATGGTAAAAAAAAAAAAAGATATGACTTTTCAGGTTTAAAGCACATTAAACACCCAGTAGCCTAAAGCCAAATCACCACCTAGACATAGTAAAATTGAAGAACTGATAAGGACACTGAAAATCTTAAAAGCTTTCAGAGGAAAGACATTGTCATTACAAAGGAATGAGAGTAGAATGATAGCAGATTTCTTATCTGTTGCCCTTAGAGACGAAAGAGCAAGAACAGAAAAGCAGTAATTTGTATAGTATAAGGCTAGGCTGACAATGTTGTTTACATAGTCATAATAATGAAATAATATTGATCCAATGAAAATTATGATAGAACTGTTGGGAGGGTGGAGAGAAAGAAAAAGAATGCATGTATGGGGCAGGGGATGGGGCTGTGGTTGGTGACTGTCGTAGAGCTAAATCCTCATTTTCTGTATTTGGGAATAAATAGATAGTGTCTAAAATTGAAAAAACTGAGATGTAGTAATATAACCATATTATTTAGAGATAGTGGTAACAAAAAAAAGGAAACAAAGGATTCGAAAGTGAGGACTTAAGAGAAATGGGAAATGAGGGGAGGGGCAAACTTATTTTTCATAAAAAGTCTCATAGAAAACTATCTCCTTAAACCATTTGTATACATAACTTTTTTTCTATATAATTCTTGAAAAAAAATTTAAGTCAACAGGAAAAGATAGTCGGAATTGATGCACTGCTAAATAATTAATGGGTTGAGGAGAAAATTACAGTGGAATTTTCAAAATTATTTGGAACTGAATATCAATGAATGTACCATATATTTAAAAAATTCTGGGTTGCAGCTAAAGTGTTAAGAAAAGGGAAATTTACAGCCTTCCAATGCACATGTTAGACAATTTAAAAGATGGAAATTAATGTACTAAATAAACCAGAAGAATTCAGAGTAAATGGAAGAAAGGGAAAAATAAAAATCAAAAGGCAGATGTTTAAAAATTATTTTTAAAAATTTTCACAAGATTATGTGATTACGTGATTTCTGTGTAAATCACTGTGGCAGATCCCTTTAAAATAAGTATATAAAAATCCAAAATGCTATTAAGATTTTCATTAGCATACAATCCAAAACTAAACATTTTAAATCAGAGTAGCTTCATTTTATATGAGTAGACTCTGTGAAAAGAGGGCCTGTTATTGCTTGACCCTGACTGATTGCTCCTAATACTTTTCCTCGCAGTAGGTGGTGAGTGAGATAGAAGGCTCAGAGGAAAAAACCCACAAAATATTTTTTTTACATAGAACGTCTTGGAATTCCACTTAATGAAGCTTCTATTTGATTAGCTAGCTGCTTTCATTAGAATTTCAAGTCATACAGATACAGAAATTCGATTTTCTCCAGGACAAACAATGCGTATCCTTATAATACAGTGGAAGAAAACAATCACTGGATTTTAAGTAGCTGAGCTTTTTCCTTTTTGAGCTTAGCGATCTGTATAATTTTTTTCTTTTCCCTCACAGTTTGGTGCTCATCTGACTCAATAGTTTCTCCAATTTGATTGCTAGGGAGGTGTTACCTTTAATCTTCAACTTCCCTGCCACGAGTGCCATTTCAGTACTTCAGTGAAGCTGGAGAGTTTATGTTACATGTTGTCATGTTCCCTCCAAAGCCTGAGGAGGTGAACTGTGTGATTTCAAAAGGAGAGATCTTATGGCTGACTCAGGGAGCTGGTGACTGACTGTATGCTTTTACAAGTTTGGACTCTTTCTCCTTCTTCACTCATTAACTCATTTTAAGAGAATTTTGGAAAGAGTTAATATGCATTTTGAGTAAGAGTAAACATTGATTTTCTTTCATAGTATGAAATTGAGAAACTTAATTTTGATGGCAGGATTTCATCAGTAAAATTTATATAATCACATTAATTCTGCCTGTACCATGTTGATATTAATTTGCTACTTATAAACATGAACCTTTTACTAGTAAAGGGAATTAACTAGAAAAAAAACACTGTAAGAAATCTCCATGAAAACAAAACCACTACTACTATACTGCTTATTTTAATACAATAATACTGAGAATAAAATAATTTTTGAGGGGAAAATTATTGTAATTTAGTGTTAAAAATAATGTGGAGCAAAAACAGATCTATGGGGATGGAAGTCAGAATTTTGGTTACCCTAGGGGGTAGAGGGAGTGGGTGGGTGGCTTTTAGGGCGCTGTTAATATTCTTTCTTGATCTGGTTGGCTTACATGAGGATATCCGTTTGTAAACTTTCTTGAGCTATTACCCCAAGATTTGTGTACTATATTATATGTATGTTAGACTTTAATAAAAATTCAAGAAAAAAAGTAGGTTTTACCACAGTTGGTTATTTCAGTTTAATATCACCATCATGTGGTCCTAAGAAAAAGACTTCACAATTCTGTGACATACTTTATGCCTTATCTAAGGGTCTTCAGTCTGTCTGAAGACAAATCATACCTCTAATTAAACATTTTTTAAATTTTAAAATGAAAAATGAGGTCTATTTCTTTTGCAACTAAATTTAAGTCTTCAGATTCTTCTGGCCTCTTAAATGCAAGTTAATACTTAATTGTAGAATATGCATTTGTTGTATTATGTTGTAATTAATTAATTATTTAATATTGAAACCAAATGTATTGCTGCATAAAATACACGAATGGCCACCAGAAAATGATGGTTTGTGCAAGATAGTGTTACGTCCTTTGTGTTTGCAAGTTATTTCCTACTTAGCCACATTGGGAGACACACACCCCTTTTGGCCCACTAGGAGACTGTTTGATCTTCTGTACCCTCAAAAGGGTTCTTTGAATTTGGATGTGATTTGGGTCTTCTGAATTATCCATAGAAAATGCTGTTGCTTTTTTTAAGGTTCCTTTTTTAATACTATCTGAAAGATTTTTCTTCCCACTTTGGTTCAGATAATAATTAAAGTCTTACTCTTAAATTTCAGGCAGTTCCTTTTAGTCTTGACAGTGTTGCAAATTCCATTCACTCCTTATTTTCTGAAGAAACTCCTGTAGTTTTGCAGTTGGCTCCCAGTGAGGAAGTAAGTAATACAGTTTTTATTTAAGATACTTTAAAAAATAAGCTTTCATTATTTAATGGAAATTTAAAACCATTTTTATGAAAAATGCTGTCAGACTTCTGTATATCGGAATTAATCAGTAGAACATAACTTAAAAATTTTGAATTCTTTTTGCAGAGAGTGTACATGGTGGGAAAGGCAAACTCAGTTTTTGAAGATCTTTCAGTAACATTACGACAGCTCCGCAATCGCTTGTTTCAAGAAAACTCTATTCTCAATGCACTTCCCCTCAATTCTCTGAGTAGGAACAATGAAGTAAGTACAGTTATTGAGTGGATTAATATCATTTCTGGTTTTCCACATTTCTTGTGTTCCCGACTTTAGAGCAAATGACATTTTAGAAAATGAAAAGTTTTGCAAATTTATTGCTGGAGTAGATTCTTCTTTCCTTTAGTGTAATTTTTTTTATGAAATCTCATATTTTTGTGAGTTGACCTGTAGTAGTAAATAGTATTACATTCTAGTGTGAGGATTGCCACCAGTTAATCTGGACAAACCAGAAATCACACTGTTTACTTGGTGGCTGGTAGAGCTGTGTGGATCTGATAATGTTGGAGCCTCCATCATTCACTCCCCCTTCTGAAGTGTTGTCTCATTTGTCTAGTTCATTCTTGATAGTACATTTTTACTTTTGACTCCTGTTTTTCAGCTTCACCACCTACACATGTGCCCTCTTAACCTCATGGCATGCCACCTTTGTATGCCACCTTTCTGGCTCCCTCCCCTCTACCTACTATGATTGACCAGTACCACAGTCTTATTATCCAATGTGGAACATGTTCAAGGGATGTGAGTAGACTGGGCCATTGGCAGGAACTCGCTACGGTGCACCAGAATATTCTGATGCACTGAGGGAAAACCACTGTAGAGTTTGGATGCTTTATCATAGGTTTATTGGAAGTATGGCTATTGAGCGGTAGTCACTGTGCTGGGAATTGACCATCACCCATCACCTTTCTATTGGAAAATAATGTTTTATATGCATTTTCAATTGAAACGAACCTACCAAATGAAGGACAATTGTTGCATAAATTCACCTACATGCTTAAAATATGTAATATCCTCTGCCTTACTTGATAAATGGCAAATACAAGTCTCCGATGCATATTTAAAGTAATGGTCATTTCTTTCTGTTCTCCGCAGGTTGATCTGCTCTTTCTTTCTGAACTGCAAGTTCTACATGATATTTCAAGTTTGGTAAGTAGGGTGCTCTAACTTTTCAGTTCCATTTATTTTGGTTGCAAAAGACATTTCTAGAGAATCTTTGATAGTGAAACCAATTGAAAAGTTTCATCAAGTATGTCCTGAATTTACAATCCCATGAAAGTTGAGGAATTAGTGGTGGTGTTGGAATTTTGAACTCATCTCATGTTACAGTCAAATTATTTTACATTTCTACTCTTAGGAGACAGTAAATATATCTTCCAAGAATACAGGCCTATGGTGGGCCACCCTAGCTGCAGCCCTGACTTGACTGTTGATTACTTGTCAGACATTAAGAGTTGACTCCTATATTTAAAATAGAAATAACAGTTTGGACTAATAATGCTGTTCAGACCAAGTGAGGAAGGGAATAAATCTGCCTGAAGGGTATTTTTTTCTGTTTTGGTGAATGATTTTTTAAAAAAATCCTCATGTGACTGAAATAGAAAAACTTACCTATTTGCTAGCTACTGAAGTTGTTGCCCAAACTTCTTCTTTTTCAGTGGGGTTGGTTTGGGAATCTAGAAGCATAGTGCGGGGGCCGGTGAGGTGGTCCAGGAGGGCATGTGGGAGGCATCTGCTCTCTGAGCATCAACGGCTCATGTTCTGGGATCAGACTGGTCCAACCATCTGTTCTTTTATACCCTGGGCCATATCTGAAGTTTTTAAACGAAGGAATTTTTTTTTTACAAAAGCTTTTATTACATACTTAGGGAGCCCTATAATTGCACTTTAAAAAGAGATTTAGGCTGGATTTGTTTTATTGGAAACTCCCATTTAAACCAGCTCCGTTTGCCACCATTTAAATTATTTGTATATGGTGACACACTGGTGTGGTTCTATTCAGCCTAGTTTAATTAGGCATAAAACTTCAACTGGTCATATTTGAAATTACTTCATTCGCTTCCTTTTGTTTGTTATTCTCCTAAGTTGTCTCGACATAAGCATCTAGCCAAGGATCATTCTCCTGATTTATATTCACTGGAGCTGGCAGGTTTGGATGAAATTGGGAAACATTATGGGGAAGACTCTGAACAATTCAGAGATGCTTCTAAGATCCTTGTTGACGCTCTGCAAAAGGTAAATTATGGGGTGTGAGGGGTTGGAGTATGACCATTTCACTTTTAGCCTCTTAATGGAAAACATTTGCCTAGTGAAATACTGTTGATTGAAGTCTTACTCACCTTCTTTGGAGGACCTATGATTTTAGTGACCAAGGATAAAGCAGGTCAAAGGAGTATATTGGGATGTCTCTAATGCTGGCAGAGGCAGCATAGGAAATGATAGATAACTCCAGCACAATAGAGTACAGGAGTTTGTTTTATTTTTAATCATGGTTAAATGTAAATAAAACTTAACATTTTAACTATTTTTTAAGTATACAGTTCTGTGACATTAAGTACATTGACATTTTTGTGCCGCTATTACCACCGTCCATCGCCAGAACTTTCATCATAACTGAAACTCTGTCCCCATTAAACACTATGAAATAATTAAAGAATATCTAGCACAGTACCAGACATTTAGTAGATACATAATAAATGATCATTTTCTCCTGCTCTTGAAGTTACTCACTTGCAGCTCTTCCTTTATTCCCCTTTCCTAATTCCCTTCTCCCAATTTATATGCCAACAAATCCGGGCTCTTCTTAATTTTATTTTGAACATTTGTATGTTGAAGCTTAACGGTTTTTGAATATTTTAACATAATCAAAACCTTTAAGACTTGGCTGTTTTAAGAAAGTGTATTTCATGAGCCAATAGGTAAGTGTATGTTCTGGTCGGTGCACAGAAGCTTTACAAATAATTTTAATAAATATATATTTAAGATTCATAGTGATGTCAGTAACTTCAGTTTGCAGATGACATGTATAGTCTTTATGGCGGGAATGCAGTGGTAGAGCTAGTGACTGTCAGATCGTTCGACACATCCCTTGTGAGGAAGACAAGGACTATCCTTGAGGCAAAACAAGAGGTGAGTAAATTTTTATATCTTCCTTTAAAATTGTGAAATTAACTTGTAAAAAACCCACTAAAAGCTCTGTAACCTATGGGCAACATGAATGAGCAGTCAGTAAGTCTAAAAAACAGTTTCAGTTAAAACAGATTTCTTATTCACATAGATATATGTATTTTGCCAGTGATGCTTAGTTCTTTTAGGGATAAAAGTAAATCTGTCAAAGCTGATAAGATAATTCAAATATTGGTATTACAAAGAAACATCAGAAGTTAATGTGAGGGAGTGGTGTGGCTCTCTTAGTCTGGAGACCCTGCTTTTCCAAGAGGTAGGTACATTGTCTTTGTGGTACAGCGCAAAATCCACTGTGTGCACTTTTTATAATTTGATTTATTTCTACAACTTTTTGGCTTGGTTCTTGCTTTGATTTTAATCATTTAAAGTGTTATAGCAAAGGTGATAGATAGCCATAGTCGAATGTGTATGTGTGTGCATGTGTGTATACATTCACATAGACAAGAGTAACACTGTGGCTACCTCAGAACATTGTGAGGCCAAGAACATTATTTACAGTTGGCCTTATCTCTTGGAGCAGATTCCCAATCATTCATAGACACTCCCCTTTGCACCCAGCAATCCATACCTTTCTCAGTTTTACTGATCGCAGGGTGGGACTTAGCATAAGGCCATCAAAGGTAATGCCTGTTCAAGATAATCTAGACATAACGGCTTTGAGATTGTTTCACTCTAAATTGGAGTGAAAGGACCATGTCAAGCTAGACAACCCGAAAAATTTTCCTACTATAGAGCATTCAGAAATGCTGGATAAAAATAAACACCTTCGTGAGTGCATAGTTGATTGCTCAAGTAAGTAAGGGGAATTCTTAAGAAAATAAAGAAGAGGAACTTGAAAATTGTGTGGTAAGCAGGCAGCCCTAGGGACATTTCTAGTTGGGTTACCAAGAGACTGGAAACAAGGTCTTTGGTATCTGAATGTGGCAGGAGGGTGGAACTGACACCTCCATATAAAGCTGGGACCCTGAAAGGACTGTGTCCTAAGAGGGTAGACTAGAAAACAAGTCTGCCCACCAGCAAAGGGAGACTAAAAGGCAGCTTGAGCTTTGTGTAGTGATAGTAGGAACTGCAAGTGGGAATGTCTCCTAGGGAATTCTTAACTGCAGGACCACCTTTGTGTGAGTTTGGGGCTCAGTTTTGTTACCTGCAAGTCCCAGGAAGCCCCAAGCCAAGAAATAAGCACATACCCGCATACTCTGTGATGCCCAGCAGAAGTAAATGTAAAACTTCTCTGGCAGGATACACCCTCCACACAAGCCTTGGTGGAGAGGGGACACCCTACAGTTAATCTCCCCAAATGTGAGCTCAGAACATTGTAAGACACAGGTGGAACCAATCTACAATGAGTACATGGTAGCTAAAGTATCAAATGGCAGAATTAGACTTCTAGGAACTTCAAGTAATAGAATATGGGTATAGGCCATAAAATAACCATTATAACTGATTAAAAAGATTACAGAGGAGTCAAAGAAAAGGAAAAAGATACAGATTTGAATTAATGGGAGACTTTTATTTTTTTATTTTTATTTTTCAACACAAAAAATGAGAGACTTTTAAATACTAGATTCTTTCAACATTGACCATGTTAGGCCTGGTAGTTTATGTCAGGTGACTCCAGAGAGAAGTGCAGCAGTTTCAACAAGTTACTCTTGTTTTGGGAGTTTGACAAACCAGTTTTACAGAGCTGAATCAGTTTATATTCTCAGAGGCATCAGGTCGAATTTTGAATCAGCTGCTGTAAGGAATAAGTTGCATTTATTAGAAAGTAGTTTCTGAAATTATTGTACATGTGGTAAGGGGCAAGACTCAGGTGATGTTACTGGATTTTCTTTACCTATAAGATAGCTAAGTAACATTTTACATATATAATCTAAAATTTAAGATTTCTTTTTTTAAAAACCTAATAGACCGAAATGAACACTTTGAAATGGCAGGTTGCCAGACATTCCTGGGATTCTATTCTGTCCATACCTCCAGTTTCTGATTCACTACCTGTTGTCAACTTTCATCTCTCTATGTCTGCCCCTCAATTCTGCATTGATAGTCTCGTCTGCTTCGCAGAGAAAAAAGGCTTTTGGCTTGAGCTTTCTTTTTAGGGTGATGAAACCTTCTAAAGATTAGATTGTGGTGATGACTGCAACTCTATAAATATACTAAAATTTACTGAATGTAGACTGAGAATGAGTGTGAAAAGAACCCATTTACAAAAAAAAGAGAGAGAGAGAGAGAGAGAGAGAGAGAGAGAGAGAGAGAAAGGTCTCTCAAGGGCAAAATCCTTTAATGTTTTCTCAATTCTGAGCTCCCTGCATGTAAATGTACATGTCTGTATAGCCATCCTCTTCAGTTGAAATCACTTATTTTCCTTCAGCTTAAAGAGAGGCAAAGGTTTAAGGAAACATTGAGTGCTTGCAGCACACCAGATGCTGGGGCTGTGGGTTATAGTCTCTCCTTTGTACTCACTGCCAGTCCCCCTGCCCTCCTTTCTTCCAGCTCATTAATTCAGCACCCTGCTTCCCAGCCTGTCCTTCCCAGATCCATCCTACACATGGTCATCAAAGTTTTCTTAAGACAAACCTGATCATGTTACTTCCTGATCAAAATTTGGTCAGTGGCTTCTTGTTGCCCATAGGCTGAAGGCCAGATTCTCTATAGCTTCCCTGCCTCTAGCTTCAACTCCTGCTAGTTCCCTACCTTTTTTTTATTCTCTAGCTAAAACGAACTAAGTTTCCTAAACACTGCCTTTGCCAGAAGGGATTACATTTCTCAATGCCTTTGCACAGGCCTGGAATCAACTCCACCTCCACCAAGGCCCAGAGATCTCTCTTCAGGACAAAGATGTGCTTGACTGAACCATCATTTATTTTCCTTTCTGAAATTAAAAAAAAAAAGAAAACAATTTTAGTGGATAAATATAAATACAATCATGTGCCACTTAACAATGAGGTTACGTTCTGCAAAATGCATTGTTAGGTGATTTCATCGTTGTATAAACATCATAGAGTGCACTTACATAAACCTAGATGGTATAGCCTACTACACACCTAAGTTATACGGTATAGCCTAGTGCTCCTAGGCTGCAAGCCTAGGAGCATGTTACTGCACTGAATACTATAAACGGTTGTAATGTGTTGTGCTACAATGTTAAGAGGGCTTACAAGATCACCAAGCCACAGGAATTTTTTTAGCACCATCGCAATCTCATGCGATCACAGTTGTAAATGCAGTCCGTCATTGACTAAAATGGCGTTAAGCAGCACATGACTGTATATAACGTGTAACACTAGTTAATTTAAAGAGTAAAAAGAATTTTAACACTATACACCTGAAGAGAATACTTGTTTCTCTGGAGCTCCCTCTGTCTTAACCCTCTACCCTCCCTGTCTAGAGGTAATTGCTGTCCTGAATGTTATGTTAATCATTCCCTTGCTTTTCTTTACACTTTGATTACATAACATATTTATCCTTAAACAGTGTTGTTTAGTTTTGCCTGTTATTTGAATTTTATATAAATGGAATCATACCATATGCATTTGTCAGTGTTTTATGCTCAGTATTAAGAGTCACGCAAGCTGATAAACATAGCTCGTAGTTCAGTCATTTTACAGCTATGTGTTCCATCGTATGGATGTGCCATAATTATCCATTCCTTGATGGACATTCTTGTCCATGTCTCTTGGTGCACATATAGAAGTTTTCCCTAGGGTATGAACTTGCTGGATCATAGGACATGCATACTGCATACCTTCAACTTTATTGGTATTGCCAAATTTTCTCAAGCAATTGATCTGGTTTATGTTTCACCAACATTTCATGTTATCTTCTCCATGAAGGCTCCCTTTTTTGGTTGCTCCTAGTAAAAACATGCCACTTATGAATAAATTTGTTAGTGAATGAATCATATCTACTACATTGAGATAATTTTTTATCTCTTCTTCCCTCTTGATTTTCTTTCTTTTCTTCATTGTAGCAGAACCCACCAAGTCCCTTTAACCTTGCATATAAGTATAATTTTGAGTATCCAGTGGTTTTCAATATGGTACTTTGGATAATGATCGCCTTGGCCTTGGCTGTGATTATCACCTCTTACAATATTTGGAACATGGATCCTGGATATGATAGCATCATTTATAGGATGACAAACCAGAAGATTCGAATGGATTGAACTTTCCTTATGCCTAACTTAGAAAATGGATTTGGAAATTGTTTTCTTAAAATAAATCTTTAGTGTAGTTTAAAGTAGATAGTATACTTTAAATTTTTTTTAAAAAGTAAATTTTGTTCTCAATTTTGTGTGTGCTTGTGAAGTTGTTTTAGAGTGAATTTTGGTATTGATGTGAATTGATTTGTGTGATATAAATTCCATAATATCCTCAAATATTATGATATAACCATTTATATAATTTCATTCCATTTAATATTTGGAAATAATGCACTGAAATAAATGTAAAACATTTAGAATAGCTTGTGTTATTTTTGTTAGGAAAATGCACTGAATTTTTTAGAGACACTTATGAATGCTTAATTTCCTTACACAGGACAGATTTAAATGATATTTGGGCTATTATGTACTATGAACTATTTGTAAATGTTCTAATTTGATGTAAATATCTCTGAAACAAGAAAAGGTTTTTCACTTAGGACAGCCGTAAACTATGAATATGTGTTATATAGTCACTGAGATTTGGAACTGCATCTGATTGACAGAGGATAACTTTTTTTAACCTCTTCTGAAAGTTTGGTGATCTGGATGATCTAGTGTGGGTATTAAAAATAGTACATTGATCTCAGAAGAAACTAGCTTTGTGAAGTTACAGATGTTTGTAATTATACACATAAAAACAAACATTTGGGGGACATCTTAGGGCATGAATATAAAAATCTTTTTATTTCAGTAAACTTTTCCCACTGTGTAAGTTACCATGGTTTGTGGTACAACATCATTCTATAGAATATTAAGTGAAAGTAGATGCTCCTTACTTTTCGTGTGGAAGTGGACCAATATCTATAAAGAGTCACAAATAAAGTTAATGATTCCAAATTTGTGTCATTTCAATATTAAATCTATTTTATATTGTAAAACCCTAACTAACAGTGTTTTATTTAGTCAGAATTGGCTGTTTTCATTATACAAATGGTTTTGTGCCTTTTTTATTGTTTTATTTTCTGGTTACATTATTTTTTAAATGATTTTTTTTATTTTTCAGTTACAGTCAACATACAATATTATATTAGTTTCAAGTGTACAACATAGTGATTAGACATTTATGAAACGCACGAAATGATCACCTGATAAATCTAAGACCCATCTGACACCATACATAGTTATTACATTATTGACTATATTTCCTATGCTATACTTTACATTTCCCATGACTATTTTGTAACTACCAATTTGTACTTCTTAATCCCTTCCCCCTTTTCACCCATCTCCCCAATCCTCCTATCTGGCAACCATCAAAATATTACTCTGTCGATGAGTTTGCTTTGTTTTTTTTTCCGTTTGTTTTTTAGATTCCAGGTATAAGTGAAATCATATGGTATTTGTCTTTCTCTGTCTGACTTACTTCACTTAGCATAGTATCCTCTAGGTCCATCTGTGTTGCAGATCTCAAGATTCCATTCCTTTTTATGGCCGAATATATTCCATTGTATATATGTACCACTTTTTATCCATTCATCTATAGATGGACACTTAGGTTGCTTCCATACTTGGCTGTTGTAAATAATGCTGTAATGACTATATAGATGCATATGTCTTTTCAAATTAGTGTTTTGGGTTTCTTTGGCTAAATACCCAGAAGTGGAATTACTAGGTCCTTTGTCTCTTGGTATAGCCTCTATTTTAAAGTCTGTTTTGTCTAGTATAAGTATTGCTACCCAGCTTTTTATTATTATTATTATTATTATTATTATTATTATTATTTACTTTCAGTCTGTGTGTGTCTTTTGATCTGAAGTGAGTCTTTTGTAGGCAGCATATGTAAAGGCCTTGTTTTCATACAGCGACCCTATGTCTTTTTAATCCATTTACATTTAAAATAATTGTTGATAGATATGTTGTTATTGCCATTTTATTCACATTTTTTACCATTTTCTTCTTTTTAAAGAATTCCCTTTAACATTTCTTATAATACTGGTTTGGTGGTGATGAACTCAAGTTTTTTCTTGTCTGGGAAGCTCTTTATGTGTCCTTTGATTCTCAATGATAGCTTTGCTGGGTAGAATAATCTTGGTTGTAAGTCCTTGCTTTTCATCACTTTGAATATTTTATGCCAATCCCTTATGACCTGCAAAGTTTCTGTTGAGAAATCAGCTTACAGTCTCATGGGAGTTCCCTTGTAGGTAACTAACTACTTTTCTCTTTCTGCTTTTAAGATTCTCTCTGTCTTTAACCTCTGGCATTTTAAGTATAATGTGTCTTGGTGTGGGCCTCTTTGAGTTCATCTTGTTTGGGACTCTCAGTGCTTCCTAGTATAGTTCCTTCACCAGGTTAAGGAAGTTTTTCATCATTTCTTCAAATAGATTCTCAGTTCCTTGCTCTCTCTTCTCCTTCTGGTGCCCCTATGATGCCAATGTTGGTAGGCTGGATGCTGTCCCAGGGCCCCTTAAACTATCCTCATTTTTGGATTTTTTTTTCTTGTTGCTATTCTGAGTGGGTGTTTTCTTATATCTTATCTTCCAAATTGCTGATTCAATCCTCTGCTTCATCAAATCTACAGTCGATTTCCTATAATATATTCTTTATTTCAGTTACTGCATTCTTCATTTCTGTTTTTTTAAATGTTTTCTATCTTCATTTTTATGTTGCCTCTCTCTTTGTTGAACTTCTCACTGAGATCATTGAGTGTCCTTATAACCAGTTTTTTGAACTCTACATCTGGTAGATTGCTTATCTCCATTTTGTTTAGTTTTCTGGAGCTTTGTTCAGATCTTTCACTTGGGACATGTTTCTTTGTCTCATTTTGGCTGCCTTCCTGTGTTTCCATGTATTAGATAGAGCTGCTGTTTCCCAGGCTTGGTAGAGTGCTCTATGTAGTAGGTGTCCTATGGGGCCTGGTGGCTGTCTCCCTAGTCACCAGGTGTGTCCCTCGTATGGATTATCTGTGCCAACCTGTTGTAGTTGAGCCTTGATTGTTGTTTGCACATCAACGGGAGGGACTGACCCTCAGGCTGATTGGCTGTGAGGACCAGCTGTGACTACCATAGAGCTATGGTGCAGGAGTTGACCCTACAGAGTAGGATTTGCTATATTGGGGCTCTGGTGCCTGCCAAGTCTGCCCTTTGGGTATGTCATTTATGGAAGTGGTTGGGTGGTGCTCTGGTGTAGTCTGAAGCTGGCCACCAAGTATGTTGGTTCTGGGGCCTCTTAGGAGGTCATCTGGTACAGTCCGAGGTTAGCCACTGCCTGTGCCCTTCCCAGGGCCACTTGGTATAAGCTACAAAGTGATCTGCAGATGGTTGCCACTATTACTGGACTTGGAGATACCTGGGAGAGACTAAACTGTGAACTGAGGCTGGCTGCCACTAGTACTAGGCTTGGGGTTGCTTAGCAAGAGGTAGAACGCATGCCAAGGCCAGATGCTGCTTGTTTGGGGTTTGCGAACCTTTGAGAGATTTTAGGAAAGTCTGCAGCATGAGCCAAGGACAGGCCATTTGTATGGAAAAGCCACTGGAAGTGTCTTGGCTGGGCCTGCAAGTTGGGTGGAGCAAGGTCTCAGGGAATCACCAGGGCACCGTGAACAGTGTTAGCTATGTTGATGGAGACTCAAATATGGTGCCCACATACGCATGTAGGCTCAGTAGGGGGAGGGCTCAACAAAGGAACAATGGCTTCTGCTAGCACTTTTATCTGGGAGAAAGCTGACCCTCCAGCCCTCGCCCTGAAGCCAGACAATTCAGTTCCTCCTTGTATGTCCCTGGTAGTTTTCAAGCTGCTGCCCCAGCACTGGAGCTCAGAGTGAGTGATTTTGTCAGCATGTATGTGCACAGGCCCTCTAAGAGGAATGCCTGGGACTCACTCAGCCACAATCTCTACTGGTTTTCACAGCCAGAAGTTATGGGGACCTCTCTCCCTGGCACTAGAACCTTGAGCTGGGGAGCCTGGTGCGTGGCTGGGACTCGTCGCTCCTCAGGGAGTGCCTCCACAACCAAGACAGTCCTCTTAATTTTTAACTGCTATACATGGATGTGCAACCAGCCTGTTCCGCATCTCCACCTGTCCTACCATTACCAGTCTTGATGTAGCTTCTTGTATATATGTTTAGTTATAGGACTTCTGATCAGCTAGACTTCAGGTAATTCTCAATGATGATTGTTCTGTAGTTGTAATTTTGATGGGGTTATGGGAGGAGGTAAGCACAGCATTTATTTACTCTGCCGTCTTGACCAGAAGCCTCATATATTTTTTTTTACATTTGTTTATTCTCACTGCCTCATGAGATTGTACCAAATAAAAGGTAGACATTTTAATTACCGCTCCTGTTGAATTCATAGAGAATGGATGATAAATTCATACCAGACTTTAGGTAGGAAAAGTTTAAATTTCCCTATAACATTTTTAAAATGAATAAGCAACTGATTGGTTAGGATATGAAGGACTATCTAAAGTAAAGGCTTAAAGGTTATAATTTTCAAAGACATATTAAGATGTAAAATTTCATGTCGACGTAGTTATAATATTTTAGCAGAGAGTTATGCTGCCCTGCCCCTGGGAATCCTACTTGGGTTTAGTATTGGCTGTTTCTGCCTCTTTGGAAAGATCAAATCATTTCTAAATAACATTGAGGTTGGCAGGTTTGAGAAGATGGAATTTATTTTGTTGTGTTTTTTATCACTTACTGCAAGATATCTTTAACAAACATAGTGTTAAGCATCCATGGAGTGGAAGAAATTTTTGTTTTCTTTTTGCTTCTCATTGGACTATAAATAATAGTGAAGCCGATAACTCCACAGGGAAGAAAAACAACACCATTCAAAAATCACTCAAGTATTCTCCACAGCTACCGGCTGCCAAGTTTCTGGGATGACGGTTTTTCAGCTGCCTAGCCCCAGAACACTCTGACTCCCAAAGAACCCAACAGGGCTTATGTTTGGGGAGCAGGAATCTATAATACTGCAAAGTAGTTAAAATTCTTTTTATTTTCACAAGTTTTTTCTATAAACAGTGCCGTAGAAGTTAGATTGTTATGATTAAATATGAAGTAAACCAATGCCTTTGTAATTTAAAACTGATGAGACTTTAAGTTCTAGGGGAAGAAAAAAATTAATTACACAACAGCACTAATCCTTATAGGGTAAATGGCATCAGCACCCTTCTATCTACATTAGACAGAAAGCAATTAATTAAAATAAATGTTCTGCCAAGATTATTATACCTGTTGCTGATGATTTGCTCTTAAATTAAGTCTAATTTGTTCGGGAACATAAATCACAATGTGTGAGAGGCAGGAAAGCCAGACTCATGGCTATCTATTCCACTGACACTGAAAGAGAAAACCTAATCACTTTATGTCTAATTTGTAGAATATTCCAGGTTTATAAAATATCTAAGATTTTACATGTGGTAGATACTACTTGTGGCCTAATTTTATTAGGAATAATATAGAATTGATTTTTATTTTCTTTTGTTATGTTTTTATTTGTAAGAATGACATTCTCAATCCATTTTCCTTGGTACCAAATAATATGGAAGACATAAACTTACTTTATAATGGATAATCAAACCAACAATTTCAAAAATAGGTAGGAACTGGGGTCAATGACCACTGTATGAGTCATGCAGTGGCATCAAGCCTTCTAACCTTAGACTAGGCAAAATTTCTAGACTTCTCATGACAAAATGACTATGCAATGGTTTCTTGGGAAAAAAAAGAGTTGTTGGAGAAGGTCATTAGTAAGAAATACTGTAATTAAAATGATCTGAGTCATACAGATGAATTCAATTCACCGCTTTGCCACTTAGTTGCTGAATAATCCTGGGCAAATCCCTTAATCTCTTTGAATCAAAGTGTTTAATATATAATGGGGATGGTATCACTCCAGGTTTGGAAAAAATTTTTTAGCATTCAGTGGGATAACATGTTCTAAGGTTTGTGAATGCTTAATATAAACCATAATAACAATTAAATTCAAGGAACTCTGCTTGGACCCATCATTGTACCATTATTGTTGTATACTAGCCAGTTTCTTGTGTTGTGAACACGAATAACAAACTTTGGTTAAGTCATCTTAATTGTCCTATTAATGACCTTTTTATGGCTCAAGATCTAATTCGTGAGCACACATTGCATTTAGTTGTCATGTCTACTTAGTCTCCTTTAATTTGAGACAGTTCACTTTAAAGAGTTATGGCCAGTTATTTTATAGATTGTCCCTCAGTTTGAGTTTGTTTGATGTTTGCTCATAATGAAATTCAGGTTATGCATTTTTTGGAAAGAATACCACAGAAGTGTTGTGTCCACCTCAGCGCATCTTTGTTAGGAGGTATGTAATATCAGTATGTCTCATTTTGGTGATGGTAACTGGTTAAGGTAGTACCTGCCAGATTGCTCCTCTATAAAGTTATTTTTTGTTTGTAATTAGGTACTTTAAGACTATATTTATATCCTACTTTCATCCTTTTTTCACCCATTGATTTTATCATCTACCGATGACTCAGGCCTGAAATAATTATTACTATAATAATAGTAATATGCTGAATGATGACTTTCTCATTCCATTATTCCTTCTATATTAATTGGAATTCTGTAAAGAAGAGCTTTCCCTTCCCTCCCATTAATTTATCTATTCTATTATTTATATCACATGAACATGGATATTTGTTTTTATCTCTGTGTTATAATCCATTACTGTCATTTATTTTGTCACTCAGTTGTCCTAGATTTGGCCAATTGGAACACCTTTCATTAGTTTCTGTGTCCTTCTGACATGTCCCTATCATTTTTCTTGTACTTATTTACTTTTTGGCACCATATGATATTCGTGGACTAAATTTTCAAGTTAATCACCTTTATGTGATACCTTTATTATGATAGCTTTATGTGATGGAAAGAAAGATGGGTGGGAGGCAGATAAGGAAAGAAAAAGTGGTATTCGGGATATATAAACATAATACATGACAAAATGAGGAAGGAATTTGGGGGTAGATGTTCTTGCTTCAAAAGATAACAAGGTCATAGTTGGTTCTTATAAGTTTTGTGTCTACTACTCCTTTACTGTTCCTTTTACCTTCAGCTATCCCTGAAAATCGAAGAAGTATTCCAGTAACTTTTGAATGGACTAAGTGGACTGATTAAAGCAGCTTGCAGACTGGAACCAATCTGTAGGTTGTTATCAGTCTTCGATGTGATAAGTACAAAAATTGAGATCAGTGTTGAGAAATTTTTATAGCCATTTGACATTATATGATATCCAAAACCATGATCAGTAAACTCATCTCATTAAAAAAAGGTACAGACCAGTTTGGGTGTTGTAAAGCTTGCAAGGTGAGTCATATACAGAACAAGCTGTGTCCTAGTCATGCACAACAAAACTGTGTCATAATGGGAGCTAGTTTAAGGTTAGTTTGCCAACCGTTACCCAAAAGTATATAAAATTTAGAATTTATATTTAACTCTAACTTTTACATCACAAATTGTTGGAACTGGATGAAGATTTGAAGACATTTTAGGAATAAATCATCACTTGCTTTTATTTTGGATTAAAATTAAAAAAGAATATCCCGAATTTGCTGAATTACTTTAAAATATCTTTTCTTTCCTGTCAACATAGTTCTGTGAAATTAGTTTCTCTAGTATAAATGTTAAGATAAGACATAGAAACAGTTTAGCTATACATCATCCCCTATATGTAGCACTATCAACAATTCAACCTCAATTAGATAGGTTAACAAGCAACCAAGTGTATTTGTCAATTTAAAACTTTAAATTATTATTAATATACATAGTTTTTGTTCAAAGTGTGTATATAGGCATTTAATGTGGGGAATTCTTTGACTCATAACTTAGTTACAACTGTGGAATGATAAAGTTATGAAAATAATAGCGATTATTACTTGCCTATATATTCACTTTCAATGAATGCATAGTTTTTATAAATTCATACATTTTCTCTGATTATATTGATTAAAAATGTAATTTTATCTGTTAAATATCATAACATTGGACTTGTAATTTTTTGTCATTAAAAGTTATTTTCATTGTATTTTACAAAAATACTGGTCCGCAATGGATTTGAAATTAAAAATTAAAAGCTAGTCCTTTACCACAGCCTCTGCTTGTCCCCACTCCCACCTGCTGTGGCAATGACCCTGTTTGTTCTTTGAGAAGAAGGTGCTATTAACTAGGAACTCTATCTAGAAAATGCCTTGGAAGTAGAAAAAGATTAAACTCAAGGCAAAACTACTTTAAGAAGAAAACAGAAAATAAAAATCAGCTAATAAAAATTCTCCCCATAAAAGCCAACCATAAAAAATCCAAACTGAATTAAAGACACTTAAATATGTCTTTTAATATAAAACATCCTAAAATCAGAAATGTAAAAACTAAGAATGGAAATAGGCAAACAGGTAGAAATGCAAGAGAGCTGACTGAACTCAAGAAAAAAACTGAAGTCAAAGACAACCATCTCAAATGAATAAATTACAAGGGAGAATAGATTCAAATGAAAATTTAATAAAAGATAACTGCATAAAGATGGAGGGGAAAACCAAGAAAATGAAAAGCAGGTAACAGAGTAAAAAGCGTCAGAGAAAAAAGTGGTTGAAATGGAAAATATACAAGAAAACTCTAATGTAGATATAATTTGAGTCCTGAAGAAAAGCAGCAATGGAAGAGACCTAATTTTTAAAATCTTGAATCCAAAGAAACTTTCCAGAAATGAGAAAAATCTACATATTGAAAGGATCCACCACATACTTGAGAAAACTGACTTTATAAATTTTATAAATTCAAACATTTCCTCTGATTATATTGATTAAACATGCAATTTTATCTGTTAAATATCATAAAATTGGACTTGTAATCTATCAACTCTGAGACATATCTTAATAAAATTTTAGACATTAGAGACAAAGAGAAGATCTTCAGAGCTCCAAGGTCAGATTTCTTATATGAAGAGGAAAATTCACCTGGCATCAGACCTCAAGAGTAATACACAAAGTATTGCAAGAGTGGAACAGCATTTTTAAGAAATCTAAGGAAAGAAGATGCAAGCCAAGAATTTTATATCTAGCCTGGCTGCCCTTTAAGAATCGTGTATATAGAAAACACGTTTCGACTTTGAAAAACTCCTAAAAGACACAAAAATAGGCTTGACAAATGAGAAGACATCTTTTTGAATAGGAAGACAACACGTATATTAGTCAGTGTGTTCTAGAGAATATAACACACACACACACACACACACACACACAGATTTATTTTAAGGAATTAGTCCATGTGGTTGTGGAGGCAGGCCAGCAGGCTGAAAACTCAGGGTGTATTTGTTAACAGTCTTGAATTCCTTATAAGAACAACAGTCATATTGGATTAAAGGCCTACCCTACACCAGTAATACCTCATCTTGACTACATAATTACATCTGCAATGACCCTATTCTCAAATAAGGTCACATTCTATGGTACCGGGGTTAGAACTTCAACATATCTTTTTGGTGGATGAAATTCAACTACAATAACATAAGAATGTCAGTTCTAAGTTAATTATCCAATTTAATGTGAGCTCAATGAAAACAAAAATATTTTTATGGAGCTAGAGAAGTTGATCCTAAAGTTTATGTGTGGAAAACTAAGAAAACACTGAAAAGGGAAAGTTACATGGATGAACTAGCCCTATCAGATATTAAAACAAAGCCTCTCTGATTGAAACAGTATGGTACTGGTGCATTAAGAGACAAACCAATGGAATAGAATCGAAAATCCAGAAATAGACTGAAATTCATATGAAAATTTAGTATATGATAAAGGTGGCATCTCACATCATTGGGCAAAAGTGGACTTTTTAATGCATAATGTTGGGGCAACAGGATACCCATATGAGAAAATAAAGAGAGAAGGAAACCATACAAGTACTAGGAGAAAATAGGGTGAATTACTTTATAGCCTAAGTGTAGGGAACAACTTTTCTAATGACTCAAAATTCAGATGCAATAAAATAAAATGTTGATAAATCTAAATTTTTTACATTTTTAGTAATTTTGTTGAAGCATATTTTAGATATCATATAAGTACCTATTTCAATGATGTTTTAATAAATTGACCATGTTGTAGAAGATTACCATAAATCATTTGATCACCCCAATAAGATTCTTCACGCACATTTGCTGTTAATCCTATTTCCCACCTGATCCCCTGCCCCTGGCAACCACTAATCTACTGTCTCTACAGATTTGCCTTTTCTGGACATTTTATATAAGTGACACCATACACTATTGTGGTCCCTTCTGTCTGGCTCCTTTTGCTGGGCATAATGTTGAGGTTCCTTTATGTCGTAGCATGTATCCATAGTTCATTCCTTTTTATTGTTGAATGGTATTTCTTGTATGGATATTACCACATTTTGTCTATTCATTCACTATTTGCAAAAAGTATGAGTAATGATGTTAGAAACACCATAAAAATGTCAACAAATGACAACTAGGAGAAAACATTTGCAACATCTTCACAGATCAAGTACTAATATCTCTATAAAGAGCTTTCAAAATTTGAAAGGAAGAAGTCCAAAATTCCTATTTAGAAATGAGCCGAAGACATGAATAGGCAGTTCACCTAAAAAGATATTAAAATTGTCCTTAAACATGTGAAAAGATGTTCAAATTCACTCATCATAAGAATTCAAATAAAACTATCCTGAGAAAACCAACTAGGAAGACTATAATAAACGAGACATAATAACAAGTGTTAGTGAGGATGTGGAGAAATTGGAAGTCTCATATATTGCTGGTGGGAATGTAAAATTTTGCAGCCACTTTGGAAGACAGTCTGGCAGTTTCTCAAAAGATTAAGCAGAGTTATATGACCCAGCCATTCTGCTCCTAGGTTATCTAACCAACAGAAATGAAAACATACATCCATACAAAAACTTGTACGTGGGTGTCCCTGGCAGCATTATTCATAAAAGCCAAAATGGAAACAACCCAAATGTCCATCAAATGATGAATGGATTAACAAAATGTAGTATATCCCACAGAGTGGAATAGTATTCCACCATAAAAAGGAATGAAGTACTACTACATGCTACATCATGGATGAACCTTGGAAACATGCTAAGCAAAAGAAGCCAGACACAAAATGTCATATTGTATGATTTCATTTATATATAGTGTCCAGAAGAGGCAAATCCTAGGGTCAGAAAGTAGTTTACAGGTTGCCAGGGGCTTCGGAGAGTGGGGAATGAGGAATGACCACTAATGGGTACAGAATTTCTTTTGGGGGTGATGGAAATATTCTAGAAGTGATTGTAGTGATGGTTGCACAACTCTGTGGATATACTAAGAACCACGGAATTGTATGCTTTAAATGGGTTGAGTTTTAAGTTGTAAGGTATGTGAATCATACCTTCATACAGCTGTTACATAAACAGTAGAGTGAGATACCATTTCTCATCTATCAGATTAACATTAAACTAGCTATAAAAAGGGGGAATGTAGAAGATCTCTATGAGATGAAATGGGGTAGTTTCCTGGATATATTGTAAAATGAAAAAGAGTATAGTCTGTCCCCATTTGTGTAAGAAAGGGCAAATAATAATTCGTAAAGATCTATGCACCCCTATGTTCATGGCAGCACAATGTACAATAGCCAAGTTATGGAAGCAACCTAAATGGCCCATTAACAGATGATTGGAGAAAGAAGTTATGGTTCATATATACAATGGAATATTACTCAGCCATTAAAATAAAATGAAATTCTAATATTTGCAATCACATGGATGGACCTAGAGGTTATGCTGAGTGAAGTAAGTCAGACAGAGAAAGATAAATACCAAATGATTTCATTTACATGTGGAATCTAAGGAACAATAAGAACAAACTAATCAAAAACAGACTGACAAATATAGAGGACAATCTGGTGATGGCCAGAGGGGAGGAGAGTTGGGGGGCTGGGAGAAAGGGGTGAATGGTTAAAAAAGTACAAAGTAGTAGTTGATAGATGGTCACGGGGATGGGGAGCACAGCATATGGAATGCAGTTAGCATTAATGTGATGGCTAGGTGGAGAGCCAGAGGAAAAAGCAATTAGGAGGATCATTTTATAAACAACATAAATGTCTAACCAATGTCCTGTATTCTTGAAACTAATAAAATGAAATATTTTTTAAAAGGGGAAATAAGTAAATATGCATATATAAGTAAATTTGCATATATTTTTGCAAAAGGAAACACAGGAAGAATGAACCAGAAAACTATGAAGTTAGTTGCCTATAAGATGTGTGTGTGTTGGGGGAGTGGGGTTACAACATGGAATAAATTGAGGAAACATCCATGCAGGGTATACCTTTTTATGTAGTTTAATACTGAAAGGTCAGAGGAGACAGCTTTAAGGGGCTCCTACTGTCCAAATACGGGCCAATTAGGACAGCAAAATTAAGACAATAAAGGATTATAACCCACTGAATAAAATAGGAATCTATGAGACCACACAATAATAAATAGGTAAGTATATCAATGGGGGGAAAGGGAGGTTCTATACAGCAGTGCTGACTGACATATGTGGAAGGACTGGTAGGATTGAAAAATTGTCACTTTGCATCCATCACAGTAAATGATGATTTGTACATGAATCATTGATGCAAAATCTACAAGAGAGAAAGTGTGATAAAGAACAGGATATTTACATAGTCTTAAAGTATCTATCTATGGATCATTTACTAGCTGCAAGGGGCAGAGTTATAACTCTACAGTGGAAAAACTGGACACTGCCTTGACTAGTTGAGAAATTGATCCAGGTGAAAGGGGACAACAAAATATCCTGCATGATTCTGGGTTGGAATCTTATTGAAGAAAAAAAAGACATTATTGGGACAATTGACAGAATTGAAATATGGACTATAATTACATAAAGTATACAATGTTACTTGTACTATAGTTACAACAGAGAATATCTCTTTTTAGGAAATACTGAAATATTAACAAGTAAAGCAGAATAATGTCTGTGACCTACTCTCAAATGGTTCAGATAAATAGTAATGTGTGTTTGAATACAGAATATATATATACACATACATATATACACACACCTTGGAGTTGTTGCAAGTTCAGTTCCAGACCACCATAAGGAAGCAAATATAATAAAAGTGAGTCACATGAATTTTTGGTTTCCCAGTACATAGAAAAGTTATGTTCATACTGTAGTGTATTAAGTGTGCAACAGCATTGTCTACAAAAAAAAAAAAACATGTGTGTACCTTAATTAAAAAATACTTAATTGCTAGAAAATGCTAACCACCATCTGAGCCTTCAGCGAGATGGAATCTTCTTGCTGTTGGAGGGTCTTACCTTCAATTTGTAAAACAACACACTATCTATGAAGTGTAATAAAGCAAAGCACCATAAAATGAGGTGTGTCTGTATATGACGGAGTAAATATAGATACACACATATATCACATGTATAGGCACCCACATACACACACACACACACACACATATCTATATCTATATCTATATCTATATCTATATCTATATCTATATAGAGAGAGAGGGAGAGAGAGAGAGAGAGAGAGAGAATTATAAACATGGCAAAGTTTAAAAAGCCTGGCTGAGCCAGGACCATGTTTCCCAGAATTACCTTCCACCCATGGTTCCAGGTAAGAGTTGGCTCAGAGATCATTGTAAGAGATTTGGCACAAGGAAGTAAACATGACTCTCAGAAGGCAGTGGGCATTAAATACAGTGGAAGACAAACTCAGAGCTGTTAGCAGATTCCAGCTTGTTCTGTTCTCTGCTCTGTGGCCAACTCTTCTTTCCGATTGACTGCTGGTTTTACATAACAACACTGCCCCCTCTCCAGGCTCATCACCAGACACTTGGCTTTGGGTATCTCAAAGGCAAAACCCTCCCCTCAACATCTCCACCAGTTTCTCTTGGGCCCCAGGCTCCACTCTGGTGGCTGAATGGGCCTGGCTTCTCATACTGACTTGGTCAGTCTAAGTATAAGGAGTAGACACTAACCTATTTCCTATGACAGGACCCCCTCCAAATGAAGCCCCGACAAGAGAGCTGGTGAAGGAAGGCTTTGCAGCCTTTTGCTTGTTTCACCATTGGCCTATTAGGAAGACAGAGGAATAAGGCAGAGACAAAAGGGAGGAAGTAGCAGTTCACTGGAAGCTGGATCCTGTCCCTTAATTGCACTAAGGAACCCAGACCAGACTAGAGACAAGGGGGCATTTTATAGCTAGAGAAATTGAGGTACAACACACTTAAGTGACGTTTTGGTAGCTACTGGAAGATGCTGGAAACCACCAGCCTTCAGCCATTGTATCCACATGAGGGGAAAAAAAAACAGCGTGTAAGAAGGCAGGAGATTAGAATCAGAATCACAGATGGCTTTAAAATTACTTTCAGCAGTAACTGAAAATAGCAGAGCCAATATACCTGCCTATTTTATTCGTCCAGCTTCTCTTGAGGCACTATGCTATTTATTCCCTTTGGTAGAATTTAAGAGCAAATATTCCAAGGAAATGAGCATAGGATGGAGGGGAAATTTTCATAAAATACCAAAGTCTTAAATGTTCAATTTTCACAGCCATAATTCAGAATCAGTCTTATACTTTGTAAATGTTGTCCAGCATTCCAGGGCAACTTTAATGAAATACATTTCTGATTTTTGTTTTAAACCACAAGACAGAAAATCATTTAAAAAAATAAAATGTTGCCATCATTAGAGTAACACTTGATCCAAGTCAGAATCATCAATGGATGCTAAATCTAGTAGGTTAAATATTGGATGAGGAAATGAATATTTACATAGCCTCAGCATACCTCCAACAAATTACTTATTAAATGAAAAGGGGGAAATGCTGACTTTACAGTGGAGAAACCTGGTGAACACTACTTTAATATCCCTGGTAAACCAGACACTAGGCCTCACAAACCTCCTAATGTGATGCACTGCAGACAGAACATTACTCCTGTGGGGCTCCTGCACAAAATGAACAGCCTGAAGGTAGGCAAGTAGAAACATCAAATGAACCCAAACTGAGGGACATTCTATTAAATAGCTGACCTTTACTTTTCTAAAATGTCAAGGTCACGAATGCCAAAAAAAAAAAAAAAAGTGGATGGCTATCGTAAATTAAAGAAGACTAAAGAGACATCACAGTTAAAATGCAATATGCGATCCTGGTCTGGATCCTGGACTAGAAAAACAAAATTGTTATACAGGACATTATTGGGCCAATTGGCAAAATTTGAATAAGGATTGTAGATTATGGTATTATATCAATGTTAAATGTCTTGATTTTGAATGGGTGTATTGCGGTAATGTAAAAGAAAGTCCATGAATGTCCATATGCTTAGGAAATACACAAAATACATACTGAAGTTCTTGAGAAATACCCTTAGGGTAGAGAAAACAATAAAACGAATGTGGCAAAATGTCAACAGCTGGTAAAGCTGGATGAAAGATATATGGGAGTTCTTTTGACACTTCTTCTTGTTTTAAACTATTTTCACTTTCCTGTGACTTTGAAATTATTTCAAGATAAAAAGCTTAAAAAATAATTAAAATAAAAAGATGTGCTGTCTATGGTCCATTGCATTGGAACTCACCGAAGATCATGTGGGTGTAGGGTCGTTAAAGTCAAGCTGGATTTCATGGGACCTGTGACTTGGAATCTTGATTAAAAGAAAGTATGTGTGTGTGGCACATTTTCAGTAGACTGGGATCTACCTTTTAATTTGCTTGTCTCCTCCCATCCTTTCCCTTTGAAAGATGATGGTGAACTTGCTGACCATGTTCATCCTACTGTCTCTGGGTTGAGTCACACACCTTTATGTTGGAGAGGCACCAAAGACAGTAGAAATGCCACTTCCAAAAATGGTAAAGAAATGTTAATTAAAATAATGATAAACCTTGAGCTGTTTAGTCTATTAAAACAGTAAAATATACAGCAGGACTAATTTACCCGTGGGTAAGGGTAGTCACAGTATAGCATTACAGATGTTCTCTAATCTCAAAATTGTTTCGTCACTATCTTTGCTTCAGCCAGGTAGACTTCTCCACAGAGTTGCTCATTTCTTGCCCTGTATCTTTCTCAAGTCTCCCTTCAAGTGCTGGTCAAGTTCCATTATAATGTCTTAGCCTTTGTTTGGGCCATTCACTGCTACTGTAACAACCAACAAATATCAGCCAGGCACAAAACTTATAGAAAAGCTATATTTAGCTGGCACCCACCAGTCTGGAACCTACCAGGAAAGTCACTTATACATTTTCTGTACTTATATTTCTCTACCTGTAAAATACCCCTCTGAACAGACAGACCTTGTCTTGTTCAATATGGGCCACATCTAGTCAGCACGTTAGAAAGGCTTGTGGGGAGAAGGAATATTTCATTTAGTAATACTTTCCCTGGCCTAAGGGAACTTACAACATAATTGGAAGGACAGAAACATATCAAAGTGATTTGTGCAGAGAACTGATGTGAGAAATAGGAAAACTTAATCCTGGTCTACCATGAATTCACTGTGTCACCACGGCAAATAACATGATCTCTCAAGGCTTCACGCCTTCTTTGTAAAATGAGGGGGTTGGATTGGATGATGATAATGATAATAGCTGAAATTCACTGAGCGCTTATTGCATACCAAGCCCTTTACTCAATACTGACAAAGATTAACACATTGAAACCTCACAATACTGCTGGGAGGTATGTACCACTATCATCCCTATTTGACAGATAATCTGTGAGACCCTTTCAACTCCAGTGTTCTATAATTATGTGATTTCAAATTAAGTTCTATGGTAAACCGTATTTTCCAAAGGTGGCCACAATATTTCCCATCCCACATCATGCTCTTCTTAAAAGTGTCACTTTGACACTCCTTTGAAAAGTGGGTCTATGTCCCCTCTCATTGAATTTAGGGAGACTTGTAACTGGAGGAAGTGATCTTATGTGACTTCTGAGGCTAGATTATAAAAACCAGCATAATTAATATCATATTTCTATTGCTGCACAACAGATTACCATAAACTGAGTGGTTTAAAACAGTACCCATTTGTCTACAGCCATGCCACCCTGAACAAGCCCAATCCCATCTCATCTGGAAGCTAAGCAGGGTCGGGCTTGGTTAGTACTTGGATGGGAGATCACCTAGGAAGACCAAGTGTTGTAGGCATAAAAAATAAAATAAAATAAAAAATAAGGGATTGTAAGCTGACAAGGTCCTTGCAATCTGTGAGGTCAACCAAAGGTTGCTTTGCTTAAACAATAAAATAAAATATAAATTGAACAGTGCCTATTTATTAGCTCACAGTATATAGGTCAGAATTCTGGGCACAGCATAGCTGGAATCTGTGATCAGGGTCTAATGAGGCCAAAATGAAGGTGCTGGCTAGACTGAGTTTTCAAAGGATCATTGGGGATCATCTTAGAATTCTGCCTGCCACATAGCTTCCCAGCCAACAACTAGTACCAACTTTCCAGCCATGTTAAGTGAGACATTTTGAAAGTGGATCTTCCAGCCTCAAGCTGACCTGCCCCAGGCAATCCATGGAGCAGACTGAGCTGTCCCCACTGAATCCCACTCAAATCGCAAATGTTGAGTAAAATAAAGGATTGTTGTTCTACGCCACTAAGTTTTGGGGCGATTCGTTACGCAGCAATAGGTAAATGAAACCCAGTAATAACACAAGTGAGATGATCTACAAGTACTGAAAGCTTCTGTGGACAAGGAATAGTAACTCACAATTATTTTAGGACATTGGAACATCTGGCAGTATAAGCCTAAAATGTCATTCAATTCATGTTTGCTGATTTATTAACTCAGACTTATACTGAACTAATTTACACCAGTATACTAGTCATCCATATTTGGAAGCCCAGCATTTTAAAAGGGTTATCTAAAAATTATGCTGCTTTCCTTTTCAGCAATGGCTATACTATGTATTTTTAAGCTATATTTGTGACATATTTGGGATATAACTGAACGTAATGAATTTGTTAACTTTTAAAGATACAATAGGCTTGTCTATAAATCACTACTTAAAATATTAATATTTCAATGTACACTTTAATTACTTTTCAACAATTATTTTTATTGGAAAAAGTAAAAAACATTCAGAAAGTAATCATCAGTTTCGTCATTAAGAATTTTCATCAACGGATATTAACTATTAGGTGAAAGACTGTTGGAGAATACAATATCCGACATTGTCAAACAGGCTACCCTGGATTATTTCTTGATTACAGAAGGAAAGGGTGCCTTTACAATGGAGAAACCTGGCAGACAACTCCTTAACCAAATGATCAAACTTAATATCACCAATGATGGAACAAAGTAACATCCTATGTCTGCCACCGTGATGCATTAAGGAAACGATATCACCTACATACTATTCCTGCCAAAAAATGTTCAACCTAAATCTAATTATGAGAAAATAAACCCAAATTAAGGACATTCTGAAAACCCATCGACTTGTATTCTTCAAAAATGTCTGTCACTAAAGACAACACTGAAAACTCTTCTGGATTAAGGGAGATTAATCTAAAAGAGATAACTAAATGTGAATCTTCATTGGATCCTGGATCCTGGATCTTCCCCCCACACACACACACACGCACGCACAAGAAAAAAAGCCATAAAATTGTAAAACTTAAATATGGACTGCATATTAGATAACAGTACTGTACTAAATGTTAAGTATCTGAGTGGATTATTGTATTGTGGTTAAGTTAGTAGAATGTCCTTGTTAAGAGCCAGATGCTGGAATATTTAGGGGCGAAATGTCACTGTGCCTCCAAGTAACACTCCAGCAAACTGTGTAAGGACTAAAATTCTTTATCTGGTTGAAGAATTTTGTATCAACATCTAGACGACACGGTTGACAGACTGGACTGAACAAGCAAACTTTCCTTCTGTAGAGCTGAGGAGAAGCAGGTAGCCATGCTCATTTTCCTGGGTGGCACGTGTAGCACTGAGAACTTTAAAATGTCTGCAGCACAATGGGAGCAAAGGATGAGGTTGTGATTCTATCTTTGTTAGAGGGAGACTTGCATGCACACACGCATACACTCTATACACTTCAGGTATGTGAAAAAAGGCACTAGAATGGCCGCGCTCCAGCCCTCAAAAGGCACACACAACAGCGGCCCATGCCGTCTGGCACACTTTACGGCAGTTACGCTTGGGCAGATGCCATATCCGGGTACGCTGTGACTTCCGGGCTCTGCGCCCCCTCCCATTATGAGCTGGCTCTTCATCCGTTGGCGTTCCCACGGCTTAGTGATCATGGCGGCCTTGGCGGCACTGTGGCAGAAGGCGAGGAACTACATGAAGACCAAGGAGTTCCGAGATTATATAATGAGCACACATTTTTGGGGGCCCGTGGCCAACTGGGGCCTACCGATAGCCGCCTTTAGGGATATGAAGGCGTCGCCGGACATCATCAGTGGCCGCATGACGACAGCGCTCATCTTCTACTCGATGGCCTTCATGCGCTTCGCTTACCGCGTACAGCCTCGAAACTTGCTGCTGATGGCGTGCCACGGCACCAACGTGATGGCGCAGAGTATACAGGCTAGCCGCTACCTAATGTACCACCATGGTAACAGTGCTGCACAGGCCACTGCTGCCGCCACCGCTAACACCGACGATGACGATGCTGCCGCTGCCGTCACCACCAACACCGCTGACACTGACATTTACACCGACATTACAGCCTGCGATGCCTAGGCTGCCAGCTAGGACTAGGTGGCCGCCAGCCCTAATCCACAGTCCCCAGTTTTCTTAATGACTTTCGAGTAAGCCCTTTTGAATCTCTGCAGTTTGCGAGCACTGTACAAGTATTCTTCCTAAAGAAAAGACTGGTGAAGTTTGGTTTTTGACTCTAAAACAGTGCGAATCTCATTTAAACCTGCAGTTTGGTTAATAAAAAATAGAAAGTAGCACAGAACTAAAGCCAGATGTCGTTGCCTCTTTCTTGACCTGGAAATGTTTTGAAGGTGAGGACAGATTGGTTGGTCTTCCTTCATGTTCATAGGACCTGCAACTCAAGGGTTAGTTTTACATAGGAGAGGAAGACTGAAAAGACACTTTAAACTAATTGCTGTTTTTACTTTCCTAAAGCTCTCTTGGGGACGTGTTTTCATTATTTATTTTGGGTGTCATGGCCAAAAAAGGATGCTTAGCACACATTTTTAAAACTTGGTAGAATCACCAATCTCTTTACACCAAAAAAAATCCCGGGGCTACTTGGAAGTGAGTTTAAATGAACTCAATGAAATCTGGTTTACTTTTAAAGAATGTTTATTAAGAGAATCTATAATCTCTTGGTGACGGAGAGCAATTATAGACTATATGGAAATAGGATAAGCAACTCTGAGGTCAGTTGTGTCAACCCTGGACTCTAGGTAAATAGATAAATAGAAAATAAAAATGACAAAATCATAATCCTTTCCTCATGCCTAAAAATGAGGAAAATGGTAGTTTGCAAAACTGGTTAACCTGTCATCCTATGTTGAACACTAGCTACGGTTGGTAGGGTCAGTGGTCAACTGTATTAGCCCAGAGTATCCTCCTAGGAATCTCACAGGAGCTATGGAGTTTTCTTAAACCCTGGGGGGTGGAGGGGACAGACAGAAGGGTGGGGATGTGAACATGAGGCCATTCTGCAGGTGAGGCTACACCCTGGGACTTGATCCAAAATCTCCCTCTGCCTCTGGAAGATACAGGAATTTACAGAGTGGTCTACTGGGACCCCCAATGTGTGTGTTTAAGACTGCTTAAACCCTGCTTTTGTTAAAGTTTTCAAATACAAAGAAATTGAAAACAACTATCTGAAAGCTTCTGAAATTATTAGGCCTTAGAAAAGACAGACATGTTAGGGGAACGCTGGAAGATTCCCCTTTATCTTCTGTGGCATCAAAGCAGAAGTCCTCTTTGTAGGCAGCTTCTGCAATTCACATTCTATGTAGAGGGGAAAAAATTCTGGAAAACTTGTGTATTAGTTATCTATTGTTCTGAACCAAATCACCCTGAAACTTAACTTAAAACAACAAATATTTATTATCTCACACAATTTCTGAAGGTCAGGAATTGAAGTGGCTTTGCTGGGCGCTGCTAGCTCAGGGTCTGTCAGCTATCCACTCAGGTTGCAGTCTCTGAAGACTTACCTGGAGCTAGAGAATCCAGTTCCAAACTTGCAGTTTGCAGGCGGCTTCAGTTCCTTGTCATATGGGCCACAGGGCTGTTCACAATAAGATTCCCCCACAGCAGGTGTTCTAAGGGCAAAAGCCCAAGATGAAAGCCATAGTTTTTTATTGCTTAATCTGGAAAGTGACATACTATCACCTTGGCTGTGTTCTATTGGTCACATGGACCAATCCAGGTACACTATGGGAGGACAACACAAGGGTGGAAATACCAGGAGGCAGGGATCATTGGGGGCCAATTTGTAGGCTGACTACCACATGGCTATAAAATAAAAATTCTTCTGCATTTCTGAAACTCAACAGAAAGTAATAAAAGCATGTAAAGTTATTGCCCACCTTCCCAAAGTTGTCACAAAAATGCTCAAATTACAGTTTTATGGTCATTACTAACATGCATATATCATAGAGCATGGGTTTGAGAAGTAGGAAAGTAGTCTCTGAAAGACAGTGGTAGTTCCTAATATTTTAGATAATTGAGACTATAATGCAGTAATAAAAAGCTATTCTTAAAGTTCTGAAATGCATCAAACTTATATCAAGATTTTTTATTAAAACATGGAAGGATTTTCCCCTTCATCATTACATTAGTAGAAATTAATATAATTTTAGATTTGTCTAAATTTATTTTGTTATTCAAGTATTATATTTCAATAAGAGGCTACTGTCTGTTGAAGACATTTCAGAGCAGGTAGGTTTCTAATTACCCTAGTAAGGGAGGAGGTACTCTCTGCTGATAATTTCCTATCATTCTGCATTTATAATTTAGCAGACAAAATGATTATGGAAAATATCCAAAAGATTACAACACCTCTACTCTAATGCAGCGCTCCCCTTACAGGATCTAATTGGTAGCATGCCCTCCCAACTAAGACATCTAACCCTTTGTTGCCTAGGATATTCATGCTTAAAGCCATATAAATGATTAATACTTTAATAAAAATGAACCTTTCAAATCATTAGGGTAACAATTATTTCATGATCTCCCCAGACTCTCAAACATAATCCTCTGGCCTTTGCAATTTAACTTAAACTATCTACAGATCTCTACCACTATACCACTATTTTATGACGCCAATACCATTTTCTGAATTGGCAGTTATTTTTCTAGAAGCTTTTGTTACTGACACACTTTTGTCATTTTCCAGAATTTGTGTTTTATACTGAGTTTAATAAGTAATGACTTCCTCCTTAGGTCCTCTGAGCTCCCTGGCAAAGCACAGGCTAAAATCCAAAGAACTATGTTACCTTTGCAACTATAATGCTAAAACCATTTTTCTCCTCACATTCTTTCGAAACTATGAACCAAACACATATTGTATCCCAGGGAGAGGCCAAGGGCAAATCATATTGCTGGATGAAAACAAGGCATTCCAAGATTAAACAAAGCCTTGTGTGGAAGGGAAACCACTTCCTGGGCAGTTTCTGACCCTGACGAATCACAAATGCCCCCAGAGGTTGAGTTGCCTATGATGTATTCCAGGAAATGTGACTCATAACTCTTGCAGTTTGAATTTATATTGTTCATGTCTTTTTATTTTGAAATTAAAAATTTTAAATAAAAAATTTCAAAATACACAAGTGTATTTGTTGTAAAAATTTGAAAAAATTTCATATGCAGTATACAAAACAGAAAAGCCAAATTTCTTCTAACAATTCCCCCTCAACTCCAATTTCTTTCACAGAGGTAACAGCAAAAAGAGCTTGGGAAAAACAGACAACTTTTCCAGAAAGTTGTGAAAATACAGTTTTACAGCATGATATGTATTGTTAAACATCCTGCTTGTCTTTTAATATATCTTAGAGATTATTCCACATTACTACATTGTAGCATTTCCTTATTCTTTTTACCAATTGTGTAATACTCTGTAGCATGGCTGTGCTGATTTATTTAACCAGTCCTCTCTTGATGGCTGGCTGCCAATGCTTGTGAATACCTGTTTTTGTGCACAACTTGTGCCCACATGCACAGATCTGTAGAAGAGAGGCCCACAGGTTGATGTTCCTATACATGCCACATTTGTTTTTAAGCCCTCTCTGGAAATGTCTTCCTTTGTTTCAACTTCAATGTAATTAAGTGCTGCCAGTATAATGTTTTTATAAACAATATATTTAATTAATCAGAACAGACATTAAATCCAGTAAGATGAAACCTCATACGGCATCCTCTATACCTTAAAAGTCTTCACATTTGCATCTATGTCAGTGACTGGCACGTGGTTGACACTTGATAAATGTTTGTTGGATAAAGAAAACTAGATATAAGAGATATGAAATGAAAGTGTTCATAACTCCAAGTGCCTAAAGTTGGAAATCAGGTGTTAAATTGGTTAGTGAATCCATATTTAATTTGATGGCAAGTTTTGTACCTTATATCTAGAAGCTAGGAATATTTAATTAAGTTTCTTAGTTTGGGGGGAGTTGCAAGGTGAATGAAAATTCTTATTACTGAAGTTGTCTCAAGGAACTCCGTGTAATGAAGGGAGAAAGAAAATGTAAGACTAAAGACCCAACATTAATGGGAAAGATTAAAGCAGGAAGTTACAGGCACATATGCATTCATCCAAGTTTTAAAAAATAACATTAAATGTCTTTTAATGTAAAATTACACCAAACACACCCCCACCCTTGGCTCATTCTCTGCAGATCATATCCTTGATGGGAAACTTAGGAAGCAAAGGACCTTGGCTTCACTTAGGTGATTCCTCCAATTCCTCCAGGTAGCAGGGAATAGGCAATTCTGTTCCTGAAGGTCCAGAGGCAACACGGCGCAGTTAAGTACCACTGCATACAATGCAACAGTGGTTTCACAGTTCAGGAAACAAACAGGTCAAAGTGGATGACTTTTTGGGTAAAAGGAATAGAGGAAGTATGAATGAATTTGTGAATCTGTTGAAAGAAAATGATGTCTTTGAATTTCCATAAGAATGTTGAAATTTCATTTTTAAATCTCCTAAGGAAGGACCAGGCTTAGTTAACAGTATAACTAACATTTACAATTATATATAAACACTCCTGAGCTATCAGTTGACCCTTTAGTCAACGAATATGCATTGAGGACAGGAGAACCAGGCTCTGGGCTTGGCACTTGGGATCTAACAGAACAGAAAAAGCTGTGACTGCCACAGGAGCTTACTTTTTCCTAAGTGCCATGAATAAGCCACCACCTGCGGAGCTTCCCTCAACATCCCTGTTTGTGATGCTGGCCTGTGCCCTCCTCCCTCTTTGGTCGATCAGCCCCCAGTGATCAGCCTGGACCCAATTCCTTGTCCTATTCACTGCCTCAGGCTACCAAAAATGGTAGTAACAGTTCTGTACTAATTGGAAATGGCTAGAAATTGGCCTTTCAGGCATTTTTTCTTCTTGCCTTCTTCCAAAAAGGAAAGATTTATTATATTTCGACTTTTACATCACAGCTAGCCCCATGGGCATCCTCATGAATGAGACTTTCAGAAAGTGGGTGGGCAGCAGGGCTGTCTGCCAGTGGGCAGAGAACTCTAAAGGACCCTTCGCAGAGGCTTGGCAAAACACAGCCTTTACTGTGTTAAGCAGCTGGAGTTTAGGACCAGGAAAGAATCTCACCTTTTAATTAGCATCAAAACAAAACAAATAAAACAAAATAACAAAAAAAAAAAAGGAAGAAAGAAAAACCTCTGGGTGATAGCAAGTTTTGGCACAAGAGTATCCAATACATTTTTGGTCAGTATAGATCACATAATATCAAGCTCATGAATTAAAAAAAAATCCCAAAATGTCAAAGGAAAGTCCAGGAAAAGACAACAAAAATTCCTTTTTGGTTGGGTAGAGTATGCTAGTAAGTTTTTCCTTTTACATAGAAAAGAATAGCTGAGATGGAAGCTGTGATAACCTTTCATAGAATATCCCTGATTTTTGTCAAAGGGCAACCTAAAACAGAATATTTAATTTTTTTTTTGAGGGGAAAAAAGTAAAATACAGAAAACATTTATTTTAACAAGTTTTTCTTATGGAAATTAACAAGTTGCTATTAATGCCACAGCTAAGAGCTAGGCATCAATGGTATCACTTTTAAGCTGACGTGCTTTTTAATTATGTTATAAAGTTGATTCACTTAAGCCCAATGACTTCAGGTATATTTGCCTAAACAAAGCTGACAAGGGGGTTATGTTGAATTACTTCACAGATATGAGAACCATCAATTAGAAAGAGCACAGAGCCCAGTGTCTTTACTCTCAAATAATAAGGACACAGGGAAACTTCAGATGATACTAAGTTGTGTGTTCATGATGACTTTACATAAGAGAACAGACATCAAAGAGCTGAGGTTATTCTGTCCTTATTTAACATCAAATGCCTAAACTTACCTCAGGCCTTCCCTTGAAGTGTCTATGCCCTAGGTTCCTTTGAATCCTGTTTTTGATGTTGCAGATGGAGGCTGTCTAGCTTCTGCATATCTTTTGTAAGACCATTTCTAAGATCCTCGTTGTTTCTTAGAAATTCTTTTACCACTTCCAATCGATTTGAGATCTGCAGGCATAAACCATACAATGTACAGCTCAGATCATTTTATAGCAGACTTATAATTCAGATAAAAACTTACTAGTTCCAAGACTGGTTCCTGCTCATGCGTCCACCAAGAGATAGGAACCTTAGCTACGGGCACCTGCCCACATACAGGTTAAGGTTTAAAAAACAAAACCAAACAAATCCTTGAAAACAAAGCAGAGGGCCAGGGGAGGGAGGGAGCAATTGGGGGGGATCATTTTATGAACATTATAGATGTACTGTATACTTGAAAATAATTTAAATAAATAAGTTTATTTTTTTTAAAAAAGCATCCTCACTCAAACAAAACAAGACTCAGGATAGGTGGTTCTGGGCCACACAAGAGGGTGTTTGCTTGCCTCCTCAAGTTTTTTTGCTTTAAAGCCTCCTGCATTATTATGAAAAGGACACACACACACACACACACACACACACACACACACACACACACCCGATCCTTGACTTTCAATGGGGTTACATCCCAATAAACCCATCTTAAGCTGAAAATATAAGACAAAAGTGTATTTAATACACCTAACCTACCAAACATCATAGCTTAGCCTAGCCTACCTCAAACACACTCAGAACACCTATATTAGCCTACAGTAAGGCAAAATCATCTCACTGTTAATGCCCAACATCACAAGAGAAAGTATGGTACTGCATATTGCTAGCTGGGGAAAAGATCAAAATTCAAAGTACAGTTTTTACTGAATGCGTTATCTGTTTCGCACCATCACAAAGTCAAAAAATCTTAAGTAAAACCATCATAAGTCAGGGACCATCTGTATATGCACACATACATATACATACACACACATATACATATGTATATACAAAAATAAAATGAAGCCCTTTCATTTTGGATTTTGTACCCATACATGTATTAACTATATACACATATATTTATATTCACATGGAAATGGATACATATATATGTGTATGGTTAGCCACATGAATGTATATGTACATATCTGTTCATATATATTTAATAGTAATACATGCACAGGTAAAAACTTCAAAATGAGCACAAGGGTACAAGGTAAAATGTCAGTCTTCTTCCAAACCCCGTCCTTAGTCACCTAGCTCCTCCCCACACAGATGACCGCAATGAAATTTCTTGTGTTTCTTCCAGAGATATTCTACATATTTCCACATGAGCATATGTATACACTAGACATTGTTCTTCAACTGATATTTTTTATATCAGATTTTAAAGAGTGGCATCATATTTTTTAATGGCTGAATAATATTTCAGTTATAGCTGTTTCACATTTTAACACATTTCAAATTTTTTGTTAAGACCAATAATGCTAAAGTAACTAACCTGGTACATGTGTCATTTTGTATAAGTGACAAGTCTATTTGTAGAATGTGTTTCTAGAAGGTAAATGCAGTTTTAATTCTGATAGAATTTTGTTTTAATTTATAAATAGAGTTTGCCAAAATTGCCATCTATAGAGGCTGTACCAATTTAAACTCCCACCAGTAACGTAATTCCTGACATTTAAACTAATAAAAGTATTCTCAGAATAGTACCATGGTAGTGTTTTCACTGGGCTTAACCCAGGATACTGTCACTGTGCTTATTAAAAAGATGAGAGTTACTCATATTTTTGGGTATGGTGATTTTTCTTTTAATGGGGGACCCCCAACTCCAAGCTAAGTCAAGATGATCTGAATCTAATGAAGAAAAGTTATGGAGTACCCTACCCCTAGCAGAGAGGTGGTTCTTAAACTTTAGAGAGTATGTATGATCGATTCGGATGCAGTAGGTTTAGGGTGGAAACAGGCACTCAGGTGATTGTGATGTCAGCAAATGAAAAAGCCAGAAGCTGGATGATGGCTGCAAGGGACAGAAGGGAGTGGGAAGACTAGCTGCAGCTTGTGGCCACAATGAATAGGGAGCAGGGAGGGTCAGGGAGTAGGTGTTCAGATAGGTTAGTAATTAGATGGGGACGTGCCCCTCAGCTAGAGCTGTTTATTACATGACTGGAAACAAGCCTACAGCTCCAGAAAGACACTTGGGCTTTAAATAATAAATAGGGAAACCATTACATGTGAAATGAAGATTACGCCAATGACATTATTCACAATGTACATTAGGAAATGTGGGTACTGTACTATTAGAGCTTATTGCCTGTGCCTGGTACTCTAGATGCACCCCAGGGTCCTTCCCACAATTCCATCAGATGCCCATGACCATACTGGCTGGGTCTTTGCACCACACACAAGATCCAGGAAAGAGTGAGGTTCTCCCTCTCCCTGTTTGGAGGCCTTCTCATTTGATGACTTGGGAGCTGCGATCCTTTGTGCTGTTACCTCCTGACCCTCTCTGCCCTTGAAATATGCTTAAGAGGGACAATTATTTTAGCTTGGTTGTGGGGTGGGAGAGAGGGGAGAAAATGTCAAAAGCAGGTTTTTTAAAAATTATTAAGAATGGGGAAGGTTTATGCACATTTATATGTATAGAGGGAAGAGAAAGTAGAGATAAAAAAACAGAAAGTACTAGAAAAATTGAAGCCCTGCTTAGTCAATTAACCAGCTGTGTGACTTTGGCAAGGCACTTGACCTCTCAGAGCTTACTTCCATGTATGCAAATAAAGGATGACAATACCAACCCCACCTAGGATTCTTGTGAGGATTAGAAAGAACCTACTAAAAACACATAGCAGTCTGTCTGGTGCATTCCTTTCTTCCTACATATATTTAACAAATGTTTAGTGAGAAGCATCTACCATGTGCCAGGCACTTTATAGGTAAAATATACTTAGCACTTCATTCTTCTAGTCACTTAAGTCAAAACTCTTAGACTTATCTGTGATGCCTCTTTCACATGCCGGATCTGCCCACTTTCTCACCACCTCTACACTTCCACCCTGGTCCATATCACCATCTCCCTTACCTGGTAACTGCAGCACCCTCCTAATAGGTCTCCCTTCTTTTATCTTTAACTGCCCCTCCCCCCACCACCAGCATCCTTGCATAGCAGCCAGTGCATTCCTTTCGGCATTCTGCTGCTGAGAACTCTGCCTCTGCTCCCATCTCAGGAACAAAAGCCTAGGTCCTTCCAATGGCTCACAAGGCCCAAGAATAACCTGCCTCCTTTACCTACCTTCACTCTCTCACCATCTCACCCACTCTTCTTTCCTTCATTCTGCTCCAGTCACCCTATCTCTACTTTTTGCTATTCTCTTTATCTGAATGCTCTTGCTTCAGATATACACATGGCTAATCCTTACCTCCTCCAAGGTGTTGCTAAGTCTCCCCTTTTCTATGAGGCCACCCTGATCACCCAATTGCAACCTGATACTTGTCACCACTCTGCCACTCCTGATCCTCCATACTCTGCTCTACACATCATTTACTTATTACGTTCACTGTTTACTGTCTGTCTTCCCCTACAGAGATCTTTGTTTTGTTCACTGATGCACACTACGCTTCTAGAACTGTGCCTAGCACATAGTAGCCACTTGCTCAGTAAATATTTCTGCAATATAACAAAGTTTCATTTTGATCCTTTCCCTGACATCCTCAAGTACAATCTGTCACTGCCCCCTCTCTCCAAGCTTCCCCATGGATCTATATGAAGGTGGTTCCCTCACCAAGGTTTACAAAATCAGTAATGATTTTCAAGAATGTGAAATTTCTTCAAGCATTTTTTAGTCACTTACTGCACTGAATGTTCTTTAGCTGAATTTTTAAACTCCCAGGTCCTAACACAGCATGGAGGGCCTACAGGAATATGTAGAGGACTCTTGGGTGGCAGCTGAATTCTGCTGCTGCTGGACCCTTGGTGGATATACTCGACATATGTCCTGAGGGGCCTGAGTAGCTGCTGTTCCCATGTGGCTCTCAAGCAGAACATACTTTACAATCACAGTTATACATGCATAGTATATTTTCATGGGAGCCCCATTTTATAATGTCATATATTATAAGGCTTGCCAATCAAACAAAGAATAAAGATGATGAGCTCTCTCTGCTATGCGCTCCTTGGGACTCCCACGCTCCATGATGCGTTTTCAAGAACCGTCACGTTAAATTACCGCCATTAACCATTTTTTTCCTCAACTTGGCTTTCCAACCCTATCCCTACTATTTTAATGAACACCAGAAACCACTCTTGTTAAACATTCACCAAGCAAGTCCTATGGTTATAATATCATCACTGTATTTCTTAATTCCGAAATGTACTTTTTTTCATATTTCAATATCTCAAATGAGAATGCATCTTACTATTGACAGTGTCTTAGAATAAACTGGCAGCATTTTTTTTTCTTTCTTAGAAGTAACTGAATTAATGGCATCTTACAATTGATGGCATTTTAGAGTCACTGTAATTTTGTATATTGAATTCTGACTTTCGAGACTAACCCTATAGAACACATATAACCACATCTGGTACTGAACTTTCAAATATGTCAATCAATCTCAACTTACGTTTTGATCAACTGAAATATCAAGAGAAATGCCACAGTCTACTGAACAGAAAGCACGCAAAATTGGAACAACTCTATCTAGAGACTTGGGGACCCATAGGACAAGCCAATTAACCCCAATTTCCTATCTGTAAAACAGAGATAATGAGGGTTTGAAATTTACAGTTGCTAGCTCCTTGATGACACCAGATGCAGCATGGCATGTGGAAAGGCACAAGGCAAGAGTGGGGACACCCCCAGGCAGCTCTCATACGCCAGATTTGTAGTCTTGCATCTGACTATGCCTGCTCCTTGGGGTCACTGCCTCACATGTAAAGCAGGGGATACGATAAGATGATTACCAGGTTCCCTTCTAGCTCACAACACACACAGATTCCTGGCTTGAGTGTGTTGCTGCTGATGCATTTTGCTCTTTAGTTACACAGGAAAGAACTGCAGCTCTCTTGAGAGAAGGGAAAACTACTGACAACTTAGGGGCCGTGACCCTGATCTCCTGGTTATCTTCTCTTGTTCGACTCTGCTTCTAAAAGCAGCAGCAAAAAGAGAACTGGGGTTGGCTCTAATGGCATTTTAAAACAAAGCGAGATGAAACACATGGATTTAGTAAACAGAAGACTTAACAGTCTTATTCATCATTTTAAACACCTATGATGTGCCAGGGCAGGCACACCCAAAAACTGGCAGTACCCAGTCCCTGCCCTAAAGTAGCTCACTAAGCTTAATGAAGCATCTGGGTCGAGGTCAGAACAGCTAACGTAGGCATATGGACCAGTAAGGAGCACAGCCTAATGAATGAAATACACACTTGTATTACACCCTCTCTGTGTTTAATGAGGTAACCAGCAATATTACTTTCCTCAGACAAGTAGGAATGGAGAGGTAAAATGATTTGTCTAAGATCTCCTGGGGATCAAGAATTCTAATCCAGCAAGTGATGGAATATTTCGGAACCTTACTAGAATATAATTTTACTGTTCATCATTATTTTTTTTTAAATACCTTGCATGTAACAAAGGAGATTCATATCTCCTGTACTCCTTATCAGAGCTTAAAACCATTAACTTGCAGTGTCCCAACCTAGACACCTTGCTGATCCTTTACCCACCTCCTTCTCTACCTCCTTCCAATCCCATGCCATGATCCAAGTAATCTAATCAGTCATTAAGAGCCATCAGTTCTGCCCAAACGGTGTCTCCAGAATCCGGCTCCTCCTCCACACTCTAGGTTCTGTCCTCTTTCTCTCACCCTCACATGACTGCAAGAGCCTCCTGGCTAGTCTCCAACCTCCAACTGCCATAAGATTTAACTTTCTAAAAAGCCAAATCTGCTCTATTTCATTTACTCTTTCTTACTTAAAAACATCTGTTGGCTCCCTACTGCTTTCTGGAAATAAGGTCCAAATCCCTTGGTATAGCACAGAAAACCTTTCGAAATCTGGCTTCAATTTACCTGACCACCTCATATCTGACCATGCCTCTTATGCTCGCCTTGACAGTGCCCAGGTCTAAGCTACTTTTTCATGCCCTGGCAGGTGCTGTTCCTTCTGCCAAGAATACTCTTCTTCTCTTGCCGATTTGCTAAACTCAGATTTGATTCTGTTAGTCCCAGCTCGACAGCAACTTCCCAGAAAAACTTTTTTTTGCAATCCCCCCTGACCTGGAGAATCTCCAAAGCCTTTATTCAGAATTCCGTGGCACATATTAGTGAAAATATTTGTTTAAAGGCAATAGTAATCTGTGCCAAAAGAATTTTCATTTCTGGAAATTATTTGACTTGTAAATCAGAAATATGACTGGCAATATGTTAAAATGAGCTCTCTTCCTCCCTGGTGCCCTGGTGCCTTTGTTTTGTTTAGTTACATAGACTATGAAATACTTTTTTTTTTTTTTACCTCTTCAGGCAACACCTCTTGTTCTTGTGCTTGAAGATATATCTCTTGAAGTTTTTCCTTTAGTAATTCCATTTCTATTTCATTTACTTGGCTCTCACTCAGGTAAACACCTGCTTCATATTCACACCCATCTCGCTGATCTTCCTCAGGGATGTGAACAGCCCAGTCAGATGTCAACAGCTGTTGGATTACCAAACAAATATATGAACTGGTTGAATGGAAAAGAGAGTCCACTGAATTACTCAATAAATTTGTAATTAGACATCACTGACTAGATCCATTTTAATAACATTCTGTGACCACAGAAAAGCTTCTCAGCCCAGCATAATTCTAGATTTCATATTGACATGTTTTTCCCCATTTACATTCTAAAATTTCATTTAAACCTAATAAACTTCAAATTCTAAATGAGTGACTGTGATTGCTTTTTCTCTTAGTTCTTCATGCCAGAAGTGTTCAATTTAATTTTTACCTCTTCTACTCTGAAGTACACTGTCGCAATCTCTGGGATATTCTTGAATTCATTCAGAAAATTTTGGATCTTCCTCTGGAAATCTCGAAGCCACATAGAAGATACTTTCATCTCTGAAGAGTGCATGATCTCATTACGGCACTTAATCAACTAAAGAAGGACAAAAAAAAGATAAAAAACTTCAAAGTCAAACGGGGGTAAACTGAGATTTTGTAGTTCCAAAGAAAAGTTGCAAAAAGGCTGTGTTAAATACAAAAACCACATGTGTGACCTGCCAGTCCTATCAAGGCTCCAGGGGATGTTCAACTCCCTGCCACCTGAATAATAAATTCATCGGGTTAAGAAATACAAACAAACCTACAACTACCCTTAGCCTTTGAAATCTTGTGACTGGTTGAATATCTCTTACAATCTCTCAAATCCCTTAACTAAAAATAACCTGTCAAAGAGCAAGAGTATTGGCTACCAGCTCTGGGTACACCCAAAGTCTGAAGCAGACAATGCAAAAATCTTTTAAATATCATCTGAGCCCCAAGAAGCTGGGTCAAGGTAGTTTTTGATGTGGAAACCATGATTTAAAAAAACAACTTTTGCCTATATTTTAAGACAAATGGTACTATCATGTATTAACTCAGGTAAAGTCTTCCACATTTTTGTTAAGAGATATCAAAGGGACCAACCTTGTACTGTGATAGTTTTTGTCTCTGCTGATGTCACAGAGGATTCTAAATCCCTTTAGCTGCTGGGATGCTAGTAAAATATACATGCATTTTCTCTGCATATTATAAATAATCCATTCAAATATACTCTCTTCAATGACCCTCAAAATAATGTGCTAGAGCTGTTCTCTAGAGAAACCGAGAAAGTCTAAATGTCCCAGAGGAAATATGACAAGCATAGTGATCTATCATGACCTTGTTTATCCACTAGTGTTTATATTTTCTTCAGCTCTGTATAACTTGGTCTTGCAACTGTTTAGCCAATGAGATTCAGAAGAGCAGGACTCAAATGCTGGCATGCAACAGACAGAATGATGCATCACTCTGTGTGTGTGTGAGAGAGAGAGAGAGAGAGAGAGAGAGAGAGAGAGAGTGTGTGTGTGTGTGTGTGTGTATTTAATACAGAAAATTACTTTGCTTTTGTTTATGGCAGAACAGGGAAAAGAAATTTGAGGTCTACCTAGTTTAGCGGCAAATGGTATCATAACAAGCTGTTAGGAAGCATCAATTAAGGAGAACTACAGGGTCAGTCTCCTGACTGCTCTCACATGGGGGTTCTTGGACATCCCAGAAGGTGCATGGGATGTGAGCCCCACTAGCCTGCTTGAGCGATGTAAACTTTGAAGCAAACTCTAATACCATTTGCACACCACTGTTTTGGGGAGAGACCACATGCTATATCTGCATGCTGCTTTAGCATCACAGGGTGTGTTTCTTGGCTGGTCTTCACAGTACTGACATGACTGACTCCCATTATATAGATTGAATTCTGACAGCTCTTACCTCTGTGACTTTCTTTCGATCAACCAGGAAGTGATCGCAAGAGTTGATAAGGCTTAAAAGAGCAACTGCATCACATTCCTCAGGTCCTGTTTTGTCTGCCAGTCCTCGGGGCATGAAGGCCTGAAGGAGGGGAGGCATAAAGAGCACCTGAGTCTCCTCCAACCCTAGGAGCCACTGGGGCCAATGTTACTTACCTGCTCCCCAAAAGATGACTGAAATTCTCTTACTGAGGTTTCAAGTTAGAGCCTCACGAGTCCAAAACACAAGTCAGGGAACGGTGTGACAGCTAAGCCTTGACCAAGGGCAATAACTAAAGTGTTGCTCTATCTGTCCCTCTGCTCTCAGAGATACTTAAACACTTGACATAACTGATTTTCTATCCTTTCTTACTGGCATATAAGCAGAAAGCATGGGTAGAAAGCACCTTTTATCTTTTCCTTACTGAAGTGTCAGTGGCTGAGTTATTAAAGATTTAAAATTTAAAAATAAGTTACTCCAACGTAGATACTAAAATGGCTTATGAAAGCTGAGAACGTTCAGTATGATAGTATAAAGTTAAGAACCCAGGCTTTGGAGTGTGACAGGGCTGGATTCAAATCCCAGCTCTGCCACCTGCCAACTGTGTGACCTTGGGCAAATTACTTATCCTTAGATCTCTCATCAGTAAATAGGGGTAACTGTCCTCGTCTACCTCAAAGGATGGGCAAGAATTCAATAAGTTAATGCAAGGAAAGCACTTGACAGGTGCCTGGCACATGCTAATAAACAGGCCACAGATGTTGGCAATTATCATGTTAATGGTGCAAGGTGAGTAGAACATCTACAGGAATTACAGATGGAATCCCAGGATTTGAGGCACTAGACATACCAGAAGGGCCTCGTTCTAGCATGATCTTGCCTTTTGTAGGATTTTCTGGCACAGGCGTCAAAAATGGTGTTATAGCAAGGCTTGGACATATTTTTTTCTTGAAACATTTCCGCATTTACATCTGAAGGCTACAACTTTACCAAGCTAAGCTCAAGAGTACATTCCTGCCAAAGGGACTAGAAAAAATAACATATGAAAAATTACTTATATGAAGAACTCGAAATAAAGAGACCTGTTCCCTTGAAAACAAACACATTTCAGTAGGCAAGCAACCACGATGCCTCCTACAATGCTGCTCAGTATGGCGTTTCAAAAAAGGCTCGTGGTAGGTGCTGACAGACCCCAGGGAGAGTCAGTGCCACGTTCCTGATTGTGGTGGAATCCTACACCTGAGCTTCACATAATCAAGGCGAACTTTGTATACACTGAACGGCCCCTATCAAAAGGTATAGAGGCCAGTACCATCAGTCTTTCTATGTCTTAACAGCCACTGACATGCCAGCCCTCTGAAAGAAACCTATTATGGATGCTACAAAGAAGTTAACTAACATGTGATAGACAGACTAATTCCATGAAAAGAGAAAAAGAAAAAACTGCTTACTCCAGCTGTTGCTGACTGGAAAATCCAAAGTTAGAGGGGCCTTCGTTGCCTCAAAGCCAAGCAAGGTTTTTCTTTTCCATTACAAGGCATGTCCTGTCTGGCATCTTCTCACCAATATAAACTTGTCTCCTGTCATTAAAATTTTATTCTAGTAATTATTCCCTTTCTTCAGAACTAGAAGCTGACAGGAAGGCTCCGCTGTCTCCCTGCCACTGAAAGCTGTTTCTTAAAATTGTGTCGCACACCACGTTCCATGTGTTAAATGCACAGTGGTGGGAAACACACCTTATTTCCCCCTCACTACCCTCTGCTGTCTCTGCATTTAGTAGTAGGAGCTGATGTTGCAGAAATAAACAGGGCGCCAGATCATGCTAGGCCTTACTGGCTCTGGAAGAGAGTTTGGAGTTTATTCTAAGAACATCGGAAAGCCATCCAGGTATTTTAGGCAAGGGAAGGAAAAGATCTAATTCTCACTTGAAGACTGCACACACTGCTGTCTGGAAAACTGACCAGAGCAGCAGAGGCGGCCACGTGGGAGGCTACAGTGAGAAGCCAGGTAGGAAAGGGCAAGTGTTGTGACACAGAGATGGAAAGGATTCCAGAGATATTCTGCAGGTACAAAGAGGGTAGTGAGAGTTCAGAAAGAGATGAAGCAAGAATGTCTGTTAGGTAGATGGTGGTGGGGCACGGGCATAGGTTTGCTGGGCAGATGAAGGATCCTGCCTGAGAAGTCAATACAAAGTGCCCAGGAGGTAATGAAGTAGAAGGGTCAAGTAAGCAGTGAGATGGGCATCTGGAGCACAGAAAAGAGGACAAGGCTAGGGTTACAAATTTGTGAGCCATCAGCATAAGGGTAGTATTTAATATTTAACTCCATGGACCTGGATAATATAACCAGAGGAGAAAAGGGGACAGAAGAGACCCGGGAAAGGCCAACACTCAGAAAGAGGCTGGGGAAAAGCCAGGAAGGTAAGAGGAAAGTCAGAGAGAATGTCACAAAGCCAGGAGTGTTTCAAGAAAAGTGGCCAGTAGTGCCAAGTGCCTGAGAGGTAAGAAAGATAAGGCTGGACAGCTAAATGTCACATGTGTCCCCTGGCAAGGCACCTGCAGTGGAATGGTGGAGGGAGGAAGCCAAGGGGAAGGGGTTGAAGACTCACCAGGAATTGTGGAAAAGAGAATAGGTATAAAACCCTTTTTTTGAGAAGTTCTACTGGGTATGCACATGGGAGGCAGACAGAGAAATTGGAGCTAGCTGGGGAATGGATCAGGGAAGTTTTTCCTTTTAAATTTTATATTCCAAGTATTCATGCAAGTGTTTTTTCCTAAACAGCTTTATTGAGATATAATTAACATACCACACAATTCACCCATTTAAAGTGTACGGTTCTTTGTGACAACATAGATGGAGCTTGAGGGCATTATACTCAGTGAAATAAGACAGAAAAGGACAAATACCTTATGATCTCACTTATATGTGGAATCTAAAAAACAAAACAAAACCCAGAGCTTACAAATACAAAAAACAGATTGATGGTTGCCAGAGGTAGGGGTGGGAAAAATAGATGAAGGGGGTGAAAAGTACAAACATTCAGTTATAAAATAATTAAGTCATGGGAATGTAATGTACAGCATGGTGACTGTAGTTAGTAATACTGTATTGCGTATTTGAAAGTTGCTAAGAAAATAAATCTTAAAAGTCCTTGTCATAAGAAAAAAAATTGTAACTGTGGTGATGGATGTTAACTAGAATTATTGTGATCACTTTGCAATATATACATTGAATCATTATGTTGTACCCCTGAAACTAATGTTATATTAATTATACTTCAATAAAATGTTTTAAGTGTACAGTTCGGTGCTTTTTATTCACAGAGTTGGGCAACCATCACCACAGTCGATTTTAGAACATTTTCATCACTCCAAAAAGAAATCCTCTAACCATTAGCTATTACGCCCCTCTCTGTCCCAGACCCTGGCAACCACTAATCTACTTTTTGTCTCTACCGATTTGCCTAATCTGGATATTTCATATAAATGGAATCATACAACACTTGACTGGCTTCTTTCACTTAGCATTTTTCCAAGGTTCATCCGATGTTGTAGCATGTATCAGGACTTCATGCCTTTTTATGGCTAAATAATATACCATAGTGTGAATGTGCCACATTTTGCTTATCCATTCATTAACTGATGGACATTTGTGTTGATTCCACCTTTTGGCTATTGTGAATAGTGCTATGAACATTTGGGCACAGGTTTTTGTGTAGATAAAAGTTTTCACTTCATTGGGTATATACTTAATAGTAGAATTGCTAAGTCATATAATAACTCTATGTTTAATCTTATCTTTCCTTTTAAAATAATTAAATAAACCAAAGCAATATTAAAGCTATTTGTACAGTAATGGGAATAAGCCAGTGGGGGAAAAGTTCCAACACACAAGTGGAGGGGTAGGGCCATTAGAGGAAAGATGCCCTTCCTTTGTAGCAGAAGGAAGAAGATGGTGCACATGGAGATACGTTGGTGGGTCTAATAAAGATGAAATAGCATGTGTCTGTGAGCATTCATCAACTCCAGGAAGCATGAGCAAGGTTAGCAACTAGAATTAAGGGTGGAGGAACATGAGTGGGAGCTTGGCAAGGGATAGGCAGCAACAGTCATCTCCAGGAACAGAAGCCTATAAAGAGACACTGGCCAGACTGCTGGGGCTCGTGATCTATAACTGAAAGTGACAAGACTCATTCTTTTTTATTGCTATGTAGTATTTCATTGTATGTATGTGTGTGTATGTGCGTGTGTATCCCACATCTTCTTTATCCAGTCATCTATTGATGGACACCTAGGTTGCTTCCATACCTTGGCTATCACTAATAATGCTGCAATGAATATAAGGGTGCACATATCTTTTCAAATTAGTGCTTCTGTTTTCTTCTTGCCATCTGCGACAACATGGATGGACCTAGAAGGTATTATGCTAAGTGAAAGAAGTCAGAGAAAGACAAATACTGTATGATTTCACTTATATGTGAAATCTAGAAAAGCAAAATAAATGAATAAACACACAAAATAGAAACCAACCCATAGATATAGAGAACAAGCTGATGGTTGCCAAAGGGGAAAGGGTGGAGAGATGGGAGAAATAAATATGTTACTCATTAAAAAAAAAAAAAAAACAACCTGAAAGTGAAACCAGTCAGCAGCTCCCCTGTACAATCTTCCCCTGAGAAGAAACAGATGGTGTCATGAGGGCTGGAGTTGGGCCAGAAAAAGTTCAAAGGAAGGAGAAAAAAGGAGTATGGGGTTGGAGAAAATCTAAGAAAACAGGGTTGGACTAAGTCTGCAGGTGACAGCAACAAAAAGTGGCATAAACAGGTGGCCTGAGCTTCAAGAGGATTCCAAGGGTATGAAAGCAACAACAGATACCAAAACAGGTGGAGGACAGTCACGGTAAAGAGTAGAGTTTCAAGTCTTTTTCTTTTCTAGGTAAAAGTAGAAGTTGACAATTCTATGATGGCTTGGGGAAAAAAACAGGGAGGAAGGTGCAGGTGTGTGTGTTGGGTTTACTGGTCCATGATAGCCAAAAAAAATCAGGACCACTGATGTAGTCCAACTTCCTCATTTTTGAAGTTAGAGAACATAGGCTAGCCCATTGTCACACCACAACAGCTGAGCTGGGACTCTGATTTCTGCTTCCCAGGCACCAAGCCTGTGCCTGCTGCTAACTGGGCATGAAGACTGACTCCAAAAGCTAATTTGTGTTAGGAGGCCATTTTGACTGCCCCTCCCCACCCCCTACTAGGCTTCGGGCAAACATCAAAACGGCAAAAATATTCCCAATTGGCCCAGCTAGTAAGTCCTACATTGCCAAAATCTGAAAACAAACCTAACAGTATCCGCCCATCCTCAACTCACCAAAGTTTTATTCCTTAGACAGGCACTTAAAAGTCCTTTATATTTTAGTCATAACTTCCCTTAGCTTACTTAGCAATCCTCATAGTACACTAGAGCCAAAATGAGCTACTCTCATTTTGAGGGCGCTTACCCTTAAAAACACTTTTTATGTTTCTCTCTCTGTGCCTGTGCTCGTGATGTTTGCTCTACATCTTGTTCCAGCATCTCTTGTTGAAATCTTTACTACAGCTTTGCAAGCAAGGGTAGCAAACTCAAATGCCTTTAGGAAGCAGAAAGGTAGAAGCAAGCTTCTACTTCACTAAATTGAGCTGGGTCCAACAGAACAGCCATGAACCACCTAGACACTAGACCCTAGATCAAATACCCAAGCCCTCTGGATCTATTTATGAGGCCCTGGGCTCCAGGTGACTCCTACCTGGTGGGTGACGTCCTTCAAGCCTACCAAGCGCAGGTGCTTACCTTGGCCACCTCCCAAGCGTCCACGGGCCAGAGGCCCGGCCGGCAGTTTCCCCAGTGGACATCTCCATTTCTGTTGGTGTGATGTTTCAAAATCTCCCGTTTCCATTCCGCGCACACCTCACACTGAGGATGAAACTACACAGGGCGGCGGTGAGGAGGGGCCGTAAGGGAGGGGAGGGGTCTGGGCATCTGAGCCCCAGGCACTGCGATCGGTCCCGCACGGGAGGGTGTGGAACACTGCCCTCGGGACGGGGTCGCGAATGGGGTTGGGAGGCTGTGGTCAAGGCCCCGGGCTAGGTGCTCACCTGGCGGGCGCGCGGGCTGCACCGCGAGCCGCTGCGGCAAGTGGCGCGGGGGCCCAGGCCGGGGTCGGCAGCGAGTAGGCCGCGGTGGAAGGCCAGCACTTCGCGGCGGATGAAGCCATGTAGGCAGCCGCGGAGCAGCAGCAGGCAGTGGCCCGCCTTCACCCAATTCTTATATTCCGCGCAGTTGAGGCGCACGGCCAACTCCGACAGCACCATGTCCCGCGCCTGCATGAGAAGCCACAGGGCGAGAGGCGGGGCGCAGAGCAGCACGCAGGCGCAGAAGCCTAGGCGGTGCCGGAAACAGCGTGGCCCCGCCTATAGGTCACCCCCAAGTGCTGGGTTGGGTGCCCGGAGCAGAGCGCACGGGTGGCGCCCTCGATCCCCTGGGCAGGGTATTCTGGCTCCCCAGACATGTCTGCCCCACCCTAGTCTTAGGTGACAGCAGACACGTAAGTGCTTCGTCTGATACTTGCCCAGAAAGCTTCTACCTGAAAACTGTTAATGCTCTCTTCTATAATCCCCGAACTGATACCCCGCCAGCCCGATTCGACTTCCTCTCCTGATGTCCGTGCTCATGTTTTTCGTTTATTGTAGGGATGTATAAAGTGCTCAAGACACACTTCTTGAATTACACATGTTCCTTGCATTATACAGTTCTAGAAAGTTTACTTAACTGGCTCCTAAGCTTGATTGCTGTAGCAAATTGGGGCATTAGTGAAACGTGACCGCTGGTAGCTCGTACCGCGCATTATGCGTTTTCGGTGTGCCAACATGACAGAAGGCTCAAAAACATGTCATTGGCCACCTAGCAGAGACGAACTGGACAACACATCACCTGGATCCTGGGAGGCTGCACCACCCTGAGGCGGTTAAGGGCTTCTTCTACTATCGTCCTGTAGCATGGAGCTTAGATGATTACTTAGTACTTTTGATTACACAGTGCTTCTCTCATAAGGCAGTTTAAGTTCCAAATAATTGTGCTATGAAGGTCAGAAGGCAATGGACTTTCAACTCCAAACGACAAGAGGTCATCTCAGTTTTAGTTGCTTAGTGAGCTTCTTGAGCTTGGAAAACATGTTAAAATTATGTGTAGTCAAATGCTGAGAGGGAAGAGTCTAAACATTGAAGTTTCCCCAGACTTTGTGGTTCACAGCAAAGTGGCAGTGTTTAGAACTAGGTCTGCACTCAGCCTGCCTCCTTCTTAGCTGTTTGATCTTAAGCAATCTTAATTTGATCTAGCAAATTGTTTCATTTCTCTGGGCCTGTTTACTCATTTGTAAAAGGATATTTATACCTATCCCGTTGGGTTTTTTGTGAGGATTAAATACACATTGAATACTTAGAACAGTGCCTGGCAATAGTAAGCTCTCTGTAAATATCAACTATTATTTTATATTGACCTAAATGTGCCTTTTCATCAATCAGTATATTCCTGGACAAGGTAGTTTAACAAATCATAGCCACTTCAAAGTGGAAGCAATTTATAGAAAATTGTGAGCAGACCATGGTCTCCTGGAGTTGTGCAGCCCAATGCTGGTTGGCCTCTGCTAATTTATTCTGAATAACCTCAATGCTAAATCTATCCTAAATAAATTTCAAAGCATTCCCTTAGACACACCGTCCATTCCCATCAAACCAAATGAAAAACAATGAAATATACATTAACATTTTCCCATTCTGTCTCTTTAAGGTCCCTGAACAAAAGTTCTCTTAAAAATTTCAATCTACTGATTTTATATCAAGAACACTTGGGTGATAAATAATATTAAGCCAAAACAGAATAGGTATTTCTTTGGGGAAAAATCATGAAAGAAACAACTTTTTATGTTGAAATCGGATCTGAATTTAGAGTAACAAAATTATACTTCTTGCAGTATCAAATTAACGGGTGGTCCAAAGAATGACTAACCTTTAGTATCCTGTGGCTTAACAGGTTACTGTGTTAACTACAACACAGTAATGCTATCAGTGGTATTTAAATTCAAAATAATGTATATTTTAGTTTATGCTTGCACTCAGCTCAGAGTTAATTTCCAAATATAAGGTTCAGCCCATTATTAATAACTCGATATGTTCTATTGAAGTTTTTGCTTTTTTCCTAATTCTGAAAGTAGTTCTATACATTCTGAAATGGCATTTCAGCAGATAGAAGAAAGGTGGCAAATCAGGACCAATTTCTTCTTTCGGGGTTAAATTAATACTAAATCATACTACTATCCAAAACATCTTCATGAAAATTAACTAGAGAGTTGGTAGTTCTCTGAAACTTGTACAAGTTTTATTTATTACTAAAATACTAAAATCACATTGAAAACACCTTAAAGTTAAGACTTAAACCACCTATTAGGAAAAATCTCTGTGGGCATCCAGTCCCTTTGATTGAAACTGGGTAACAAAAGAGGCAAAGACATGGTTTGTGATGAAACCTAAGATTCGAATGCTAGTATTTTCAAGCTTTAATAAAGTATACCAGTTCCAAGTACCAAGCATGATATCAAAATTCAAATTCATGGGTATACTCTTAATAAGCATCAAAAGCAAATTTTGTTCACTGAATCCTATGTCACTTTTGATTTGCACAATGCATTCAGAGATGACTTATAATTAGGAAAAAAGTGTTTACTGAATGCATCATGTTTAAAAATGCAATTAACATTTCAAAACCAACCATACTTAAAAGGGAAAATACCTGAAAAGTTAACTCTATTAATAAAATTATTTGAGACAATATTACCCTGAAGATAAAAAATACATTTGTTGTATATACATGTAGATTTCTACATGAAAGAAAGGATTCAGCTCCAAATAGAAAAGGACTGACCCTTGATAAAGACATCTTAGATTGCCAAACTGATGTGATTACCATTGTAAAGAGAACTAGAAGCAGAAGGATAAAAGTTAAAGGAAGGATTAAAGTTTAGTCACCTGCTCCTGAATGGTGGCAGAGTTGGGCAAGAAGCAGGAGATGACGGCAGAAATCAGACATAGAAGAAAGGCAAAGAATCCTCAACTCTGATCAGAAATGAATAGAGAATCAAGCAAAGTTGAGAGCTGATATAACTGCAGCGAGATGCTTGAAACCAGAATTTGGTAGCTGATAGTTACAGAAGCTCAGTTAAATTATTTTAAAGTAGAATTAGACAAAATGTCTAAAATTAAGTGGAGAACCAATATTACAGTGACCAGATAACTCAGTATGGTATTATCATTTTAAAAACTTTCTCAAATAACAGCAAGTCACCAGAAGACCTTTGCTTCTGATCATATTCTTGGAAGCTTATCAAAGCTCCTGAATGACTGGGAGAAACAGCACAGTGCTCCAAAAAGAAACTCTGCTGAGATGTGTTAGTATCAGAAACTCCATTTGACCCTGGACAGGCCCTGAATCTTGGATTCTTCAAAGTGAGGGGACTAGGCCAGGTGTCTTCCAAGCAAAACATTTTATCATTTTGTTTACAATAACCCCAATTTTGGTGGGGAAGGTATGGAGAGAAGTTAAGCAAGATAAGGAAACATCACAGAAACTTCATGCAAGGGCAGAGCACTCAAGTTCTGTTTCCTAATTAATGCTGTATGAGAAGTATCCTGTAAACTAAATTTGCCTAACAGAAAAGTTACCACATCCTCAACAGATCAGAATGACTGCAGTATTTGAGATCCTTGATTAATATGAAGTACTCACTGTCTCTTCTAAAAGACTGGGTTTTCTCTTTTACCCATATCCTAAACTGAAAGACAACCAAGGTGCTAAATGTTCACCAGTCAATTTAGGAATGTTTAAATAAGCTTGAAACAAAGAAGCAGATATTTTTGGTCAAATTTCAGACATGTATTATTAGAAATTAATTACTGGCCCCACCAGGTTAAAGATAAAGGGAGGCCCTGAGAAGTCTATCGAGCTGATATACACACAAGTGAGTGTCACTGGTTTTTTTTTGTTTTTGTTTTTTGTTTTTTAACCTAGTTTTATTAAATATTGCTTCTTTGGGATGTGTTTATAACAACTCCCAGAACATTTTCATGTAAGGATTCAAAGCGGTCATATTAAAATACAGCTTCAATATAAAGTTTATCACAGTTTTACAGTATTCAAAAATGACAGACCTGCCTTAAAAAAACAAAACAAAAACCAAAAAAGGACTATTACACCCAAAACATAAGAAAACAATTAAATAAACAAGTTTGGCATTTCCGTAACTTTATAGTATAAAACAGAATATTAAATCTATTACTGGCAAGTGGACACTGATGTATTACCTAGTTTGAAATGTGTCCCATTTAAACACACTATACAAGTTCACTATACAAAAGATTGACGGTCTTTTTGATGAAAGAAGTGCACCCTGAAAGTTTTTGCCAGTTTAGAATATTTAGCTCTTAAAGTCAAAAAAGTCCTTTTTCTTTTTTAAACTGAAGGCTAAATTCAGATTTTTTTTTGTTGTTTTGTCTCATTTGTCAGCCTTCCTGGTTTAAAAACAATAGTGTCTATGGACGCCCACCAGGGGGCAGTGTAAGATTAGCCATTAAATCACGAACAGCTGCAAATATTGTGCATTCACCTGCAACAGAGAAAAATGGTCATTAGCTATTCGCAATACAGGAAAGATGATGTTAACACGCCGGTGGGGGTAGGGGTAATTAAATCTAAAATTAGTAAGAACTTTAAAGATCAAATAAAAGAGTAAATTTTAATGGCACAGGTTACAGGGGATTAAACTTTGGTGTTAAGTATCAGGTAGATGATAATTTGGTTTGGTTTTTGTTTTTTGCTCATGAGGAAATTTTAGGCAAGCCCCCGTTAGGTTTCAATTTAAGAAGATATGCCTCGACTTTCTCTACTGACACTGGAGCACTGAGCAAGCCTTTGAAGTTGAGCTTCAAGGCTACTGACAATTTGCTTATGCATTTTGATTCTAATGAAAAGATCTACCCATTTTATATTTATGCATTAGTCACAACATTAGTGGTGTCCTTCTAATGTTGCATTAAAGTTCAGATAAAATTATGACAGCACCATCCAATAGAACTTTCTGTGACGATAGAAATAGTCTATATGTGCACTGTGTTTACCAAGCACTTGTAATGTAGGTAGTATGACTGAGGAACTGAATTTTAAATTTTATTTAATTCTTATTAACTTAAATTTTAATAGCCATATGTGGCTAGTGACAGTTATATTGGATGGTGCAGTTCTGACTCTATTGGAGCTTTCTACCAAATTTGAAGGAAATGATCAACTTCTGGAGGTCAACATTAAAATTGATTAATACAAAAATAAAGTGGTTTTTCTTAAAAGCACTTCACAGGGGGAGGGGTGTGTGATGGGTTTAGGGGGTGAGTAATGATTCATCCTCTCAATTTCCCCTTTGCTCAAAGAAGCTAAATTCCCTGCCCCTTTCTTCTTGTGAATATTAAAATATTTCAATATAATAAACCAAAACCAGTTGTAAATATTATAAACCAAAAGCTGGATCCCTTCCCTAGAGCATAGCCTAACACTACAGTGGCTGAAAGTGAAAGAACTGAAGACCTCAACTGAATAATGGCCTTCTGGCAAAGGGCAGGATGTGCAGTGACCCTGTGCAAGTTACTACAACCTTCTTTTTAATCACTGGAAAATTAAGGTACAGAAAGAAAATGAAATCCAAAGGTTTAACCCAGTCTATGGTAGAAATAAAAGAAAACAAGAAAAAACATGTCCACAATACCCCAACAACTTCTTAAATAAAAGAAGTTATATCTTTTTCTTTTTAAAAAACATTTTCATTATTGATAGGTAGAAAAACTGGCTTGATGACAAGAAAACATTGTTTCCTTTTAATTTTAAATTTCACAAGACATAATGATGATAGTCATCTGCTTGTGACAGAATGGTATTTTATTAAAGTACTACTGGACTGCTACTCTGAAAATTCTGACAACTTTATACTTTGATTCTTAAGGACCTATTTTTAGCTGAAAGAAGAGATAAGTCAAAGGATGAAAGCAGAAAATTGTAAGAAGTGGAAGAAATATTACAACAAAAGAAGCATACCCTTCTCTACTGCCCAGTGCATTCCTTATAAACTACACTTGAGTGAGAACTTACATAAAGCCTATGTATGCAATATGGGGAAACAAACAGCTAAAATTATAAGTTCTCCCATGATTCCTATTTCTAGTAAAATTTTGACACTGTGGTACCTAAAAATGTTTCAGAGAACAACTTTCCCTCATTTAAAAACATAATTCTGTTATATTCTAAACAATAAGATATAGAGAACTTCATTAATATTAGAAATAAGCAAATTTAAGTTTCCTTAATATTAGAAATAAGCAAAATTGGAAGAAAAGTTCTCTTTGTTGAGCTGTTTTATAACCAAAAATTTAGCACTGCCAGGAGTTATGTGTTAAGCATAGGCTACTACAGTATTGAAGGGACCTTGTTTATCTTGCCAGAAACTTTCTTGTTTCCTTGAAAATGCTCAGTTTGAGAGCTTCATCATACACTCGGTGTGAAGGTCCACTTGCACCCGCCTGAACTTATATAAGAAGCCCAAAAAGCAGTGATGCCATTTGTATCAGCTTTTATTCTTCACAAAACATTTAGAAGATACAATCTAGTCATGATTGAACCATGAAATATGAGAAACCGACATGCATTTCAACTTGGTGATGTACAGAGTGGCGGGTATCGATGGTAGGGCAGGAATTCACAGCCATGGAATATTCTATCATCCTAACCTAGGGCTTTGTGGCAATGTGTGCTATAAATACAAGCTTCTGGCATTAGCAACTGGGTCAGTCCCAATAGTAAATCACTAACAAAAATAAAGTTCAGGCAGCAGAGACATGGACAAAAACGAAGAACCAGTGAGAAAGGAAGAAAGCGACAGGCAGACATTAAGAGGGCCACAGCAACCAGAACTCTATTACTAGAACTGGGGGTGAAGTGGGTAAGGAGGGAGCAAAGGGGAGAAGGGGTAATCTCTCAAAAGAATTTTTATAACATATATGCAATAAAATATCTACTGGTCATGTACCTTGTCGTGGTGGGTTCATCTCTGCAAACCTCTTCAGAATGTTGCTGACCATCATGGGAGCAGCAACAGAAGAGTTCTGCTGTCTGGGAATGTCTGCCTGCTGGGTTGTACCTGAAGCCATGTCATAAATGATTGGAACTATAATACTAACAGGTTCTTGGGGAGGGACCGATGTTTTCTGGGTTAGTTGAAGCTGCAGACACGCAACACACACAAAGAGAATAAAAACATAGTAAGAGAATAAACATTTGACTAAATTTATCAAAGGTACTATCATTTACTCTGTCAGATTAAGATAGATCAAGCCAAAGAAAATTAAATGTGACAAACAACTGAATATTATGATTAAGATGGCAACTGTCACATAATTAGTTCAATAACTTTGTTATTACTAAAGGAACCATGATAACATGAATTCTAAATTGACAATTAAGGAATCTGGGCCTCTATTTGGCAGCAACAGATAATTTCTGCAAGTATCCAAAAGGTACTCATCCTCACATGGCTTTTTCCTCAGAGCCTCTGAACACAAACACATGCTGGGTGGTACTTACAAAAAATAGCATTTTGGATTTCAGCACCACAGCAGGAGTCCCAGGAGGTGCAATCGGCGGTGCGCTCGGAGGGATCGTCAGGCAAAACTGAACATTCCATTTTAGCTGTGTTGCCTGGTCAGGAAACTGTTTTGGGGGGGGAAAAATCAAGATAAAGTCATATAAACATTAGGAGTTTGAAAAGTTGGAGAGAATTTTATTTTATACTCAGTTATCAACAGAAATAAAGTTGATAACCTGCATTTTTTTTCAAAAGAAATATAGATGTGAAATTACTAACTGAAAAGTCAACTCTGGATTTATGTAACATGTTCCCCTTCTTTCCCTCCCACTTCATTAATTCTCAAGGCCTGTGGATTCTGCTTCCTCAAGTGCCTCTGACATCTGTTCCCTCCTATTTCAGGACTTTGTTACTTCTCCCGGGTCCCCTTATGGTCCCTTCCAGTGGCTGCCTCTCCCAGTCCATCCTTATTCCACTGCCACATGTCTCAGAACGTGATTCTCATCTAGCTGACAAATGTTCAGTGACATGGAGTGACACGTGTTATTTTCCCCCACCCACTTCCAGGATCAACACCTGGCATTCAAGGCTCTTAACTGGTGCAAATCCATTCCTTCCCTAAAACAAACTAGTCAAACTGTGTTAATAATTTAAAATTATATCCACTGGTGCTTTTTTAGCCACATAAATATTTACTCCTTTAAAAACGCAAATGGATATCTTTTTGACATAATGTTTCCTATAACCTATTAGAGCAAATACTGAGACTATTAACAAAGGAACACTGCTGTCCCAATATTAAAGCACCAACTGAAAAAATGAGTGAGGTATTTGTAATTACCCAAAGCAATGCTAGTAACATTAAAATGAAAGTACTGTAATACTGAAAAAATAGCTGCCACCTGGATTCCATCTATATAATTACATATTTTCATAAAGAAGAAGAGGAATTCAAAATCTCCCAAAGATAGATTTTTTGATAAATGGTATTAGGGCAATTAGTGGTATCTGAAAGACACCAAGGCATATTTAAAATGGATCAAAAATTTAAATAAGTAATTTAAAAACTGAATCTATAACAGTATTAGAGGAAACCCTGGAAGGGTTATATCCTTATCTGAGAGTAAGAAGAGCGTATTAAATGTATTTTCTTTTATAAGAGGTATGCCACTGGTAACTCTGATTGCCTGTGGGGAGGGGGACTAGATGGCTGGACAGGAATGGATGAGAAACTTCCCACTGTATCGTATTGTTCTAAATTCAAAAGACACAAGATGATTATGTTACCTATTCAAATACAAATAAAATTTAAGTTAGAAATTAAGAAGAATTTAAAACAAAAATGGAAGTACTTAAATGAGTGAAAACTAATAAACACTGTTCCCACAAACTCCAAACTCCTCAAACAGACCTGGCTATAAAAGTTTGTACTTCTCTATAACTTACCAGCTCTAGTTTCATAATGTGCACACAGTCCCTGAGGATGTGTGTAGGAGCTCCTAATAGCTTGGTGAAGGCTATTAATGTATTGGCTTTAAATGGTGGTCCTGCAACCTATAGAAATAAATAAAGCAAGTTATTCTTCATTCTACCTTGACTCTACTGTTTCACTGATTATGTTAAAATTATGCATTAATAAACACATACTCTTGTTTCAAAGAATTTCTCCAAAACTTGAAGTTCATCGGGTTTCCACTGTCCTGCATTCTCAGGTGTCACTTTTAGCTGAAGTGTTTGGTTAGTTTTGGGACTAAGGGCTACTCTGCATTTTAGGGCATCCGTCTTAAACATGATCACCCCAGGTTCGTTGGAATTTATCAGCTGTAGCTGCAAAATAAGAAAGATGCATCAAATTAACCTGCGAGACAACATGTAAGACAGAGAGAATGAAAATGTTACCTAGAGAACTGTTTCAAAAAGAAAACAATTCAGTGGATACCTGTTCCAAAACAAAGGTATCTAGGAACTGAACACCAACAACTGCTAACAACATCACAGAGAGGCAATCGGACATCACTTGTCTCTTGGTGGAAGAACATAACAGCACCTATGAAATATTCTTGTGAAACAACAACCAACTTGAGCCTGAATCCAGTAGTTAGATCCATAGGATTGATCCATATTATAGAAATATGGAGGTCAAAAGAATATGTTATATGATTCCAAAGGGATGCGATTAGCAAAATCCAGACTATGAGAAACTCTACGGGACAAATGATATGGTTTCTTCAATAAATTATGTAAGGAGAAATGGAGGTGTAACCTATAATTTGAAAGAGACTTGGAGCTGTAGATAAAACAATAATGGTATGAATTCATTGTTGAAGGTGGGTGAAGAGAATGGAGAGGTACATTGCCCAATTCTCTCTACATGTGTATAGGCTTAAAATTTCCCACAATAACAAGTTTGTTTTTTTTTTTTGAAATGGCACATCAGGGAAAAAAGAATAGAGTACAATTATAAAATGTTCAGTCTGGATTGGGATTTTATGCTAGCCCAGCGGTTGGTAAATATTTCAGGCTATATGGTCCCTGTCGCAACCAGTCAATAATGCCTCTGTAGCTGAAAGCAGCCAGACAATTCATAATTGGGTGGGCGTGGCTGTTCCATTAAACTTTATTTATAAAAACAGCTTGTGGGCAGGACTTGCCCCCAGCCCCAATTTACTGACCTGCTCTAACCTAATATGTTGATTATGCACATGAGGAAAATGACTTTCAAAGAGCTGAAAACTTACATGGCTTTTAAGTGGCAGAGGTGAGATTAGATCACAGGTCTGATAATTACCATTTTAAATGCTAATTTATTCTACTTATATTAAGACTTTTATTTTTTTCAAATGTGAATATAAAGGTTGCAAAATAGCTTGGTACCATCCATGGAGTGGATATTTTCAACATTCACCATTCTGACCACCTCATGAACACATACATACATCAACAACAATAATTATTATAAAGAACTAATATGTACTGAAAACAAGACGTTATGCTATGGGCTTTATATGAAATATTTCAAATTCCAATAGTAGAAATATCAACTATTATTGAAAAGGTGAAGAAATTTGCCCAATTCATAAGATCAGGCAGCATGACCTAGCTACAAACCCAGGCAGCCAGGCTCTACAATGGATGCTCTCAACTCTGTACTACCTCCTACATATATCACCACAGGCTAGGTTAGAAGTCATTTTCTATAAAGGTTTTAAATCAATTCAATTGACCATATACTTAAAAAGCAACTTTAATCCTGTGATCTTTACAAATAATTTGATTTCAATGGTGACTCAGATTCAAAGTCAGTCTGCCTGCAAAAGCATTAAAGCATTTTAGAGGACAACGGGTCATTCATATGCTCTTCTCTGCAAAGCCAGATCCTGGGCACACTTGTCCTATAGTACTGTGCAGACCTATCTCCAGGTCCATGTTAGCCACAGCAAGCAAATTATAAAATGAAGGACTATGTTAACTTAAGAATGGAAGAGAAAATAACGGACTGGGTGAAAAGCATAATTCTAATAAGCTGGATAAAGGAGGTAAGGGAATATCATTTTAGTTCAGATCCTATTCTGAGGGACAACTTAGCACTTGCCTTTGACAATTACCATTTATGAGTTAGTTTCCTAAGGTACTCATACCGTTTCTTGTTGAATAATTCTTTGAAGATGTCGTCTCATGATGACCGATCCAAGGAATCTCTCAAGTGGAGAACAAAGGTAACTACCTGCCAGGCCAGGCACAAGGCCTGGTGTTGGAGAGGGCAGCAGTAAAATGTTCAAGGCACTGTGAGTGAGGATGGTGGGTATGGAGGCTGCCCAGGAGCGCTGAGGTAGTTTACGAGGTGGGGGCATGTTTGTTGGCATCGTTTGGGAACCTTTTGGGAAGGAAAACATGTTATTTGTTTCATTTATAAATACATACTATTTCATTGTTCCCTGCTTTGATTTTATTACAAATCTTTGATATTCTACATCAACCTATACTATTTTAGTTACTCCTTATAACATTCATACATTAGCTTCCTGTTAGCAAAAATGGCCAGTTATTCTCCTCCCTGTGGCCAGTCCCTTTGCAATAAGACTTCACAACAAGACTTTGCAACAACTCCTTCAAGAAAGGGTAGAGTCTATTTCTCTACCTGGAATTTGAGTTGGCTTTGTGATTTGTAGTGGCCTATAGAATGCAGTGGAAGTGATACAGTGCCAGTTGCAATCCTAGGCTTTCACTTACTCTCATGGAGCCCCCTGTCCAGTCACTAGGTGAACAAGCAAGCCCATGATCAAATATGAGAGATACAGCAGAAAGAAGCCTTGCCCACTGGGGGCATCTTATATCAGCCAGGCCCCAGCCAAGCCAAGAGCTGACCACAGATGGATGAGCGAGCCCAGCAGAGCCTGGAAGAATCACCCAGCTGGGCTCAGCCCAAACTTCCAAACTGCAGAATGGTGAGCAAACATGACTGTTTTTTAAAATCACTAAAGGTCACACAGCAAAAGCTAATTAACGTATTTGTACAATTCTTGTCTTCTGTGTTAATTTGCACAATCTTATGAGTTAACTTCGGGTATTTTTTAAGGCCTAGTATTACAGCTAAGGTAGTAGTCATAAGAGAGGTACTGAGTCTCTCCTCAGAAGATTTCTGGAGGCATTTTTCTTACATTTTGCCTGATTTTTCCAATTAACTATTGTTAAAACCGATTTACTAAATGGATAAAAGTTGAAGTTATTAAGTATTCCCGTTCAATGTGTCATGATCTTTAAATGTGAGGATGGAATAAAATAGGTCATTTGTTGGCTATACCAAAAGCGAACATAAAAATGTCAATTATACTCACTTGTTCCAGCTCGAGGGGAATGAGAAGCATCTGGAACTGGAGAATGTAGTGATGGGTTGGCAGGTGACATTCCAGGCAACCGTGTTGCTGGTGAGGGGCCAGACACTTGAGGAGACCCTGGCCAGTTCCCTGCTCGTCCACTTGGTGATACCATAGTGTATGGAGAACTGGGGTCCAGGGTTCCTGTAAACAAGTAAATAAATGGTTTTTGAAATCTGTATTTTAATAAATGTAAAGTATTTTACGGCATTTAATTTGACACCCTACAGGATGATAATTTTATTTTTCTTTCAGTAAGATATCTCACTGAAGCATGATGCTTTTTCACATGCACATCTGAATCTCTGTAGTTTATGTACTTTTTAACATGATATAAAAATTAGATAAAAAGACTGAGAAAGAATAAAATTTACCTTCGCACAAACTCTGAGATGCATAATATATAACAATTTACATTATGTTTGAAAATATTAAGCAAAAAAAAATCGCAAAGCCCCTTTAAGTATTCTTATATTTTCAAACTAACCCTGACAAATTGTTTTCTTGCTACTTAGAGAAGGCTAAGAAGAGGGAAACTTTCCATTTTCTTTATTCAGTAAAGGGTACAATAACTAAGAAATGAACCAAGCAAGTATTGAAAGCAGCCACTTCTTGAACAATTTGACATTTAAATTTCATCTTGGAGAAACCTTTAATATGTTATTTACACCCCACCTTTGTAACCAAATGACAAACCAAGGAAATACTTCTTTCTACCATACATCAGAGAGTAAACGGTCCTTACTTAGAAGTCTTAACAAATTGCTAAGAAAAAAAACACAAGAACATAGGCAAAGGACATAAACTGGCAGGCATGAAGTAAGAAACACCAAAGACCAATGAATTTCACTAATAAAGAAACATATTAAATGATAAATACCATTTTTTCCCTATCAAAATGACCAATATTTTTAAAAATCATAATACCCTGTGTTGGCAATGATGTAGGAAAAGACATTCTTGTATGATAGTAGAGAAAATTGGTATAGCCTTTCATGTGGGCAATTTGTACTATGTTTCAAAAGCTTTAGAATTTTTCAAACCCTTTGAGACAGCAATTCCATTTCTAGGAACTTAACTAAGGAAATAACCATGTGAGCAGAGATGACACCATTTTTGGTTGTGAAAAAATGGAAACATTCTAAACATATCATCATAGGAGAGCAGTTGAATTACAGTATGCCCAGATAAGGGAATACTATGTAGCCATTTATTATGGCAATGTAGAACTTTTACTATCGGAAATGTTCCCACAAATATTAATAGTGAAGAGTAGTATTACAGATGCCACACAGCTGTAAAATATGAGGAAGCTCATTATATTCTGATTTAGTATGGTAATCATGACATATTTAAGTAAAAAAAGTAAGGCACTGAACACCTGGTACAGTATGTTGCCTGCCATGTGTGTAAAAGAGAGGGGGAAAGAACTCTTACATGTATTTGCATAAAATATCTCTGTAAGAGCATTAAGAAATTAATAATACTAAATGCCTCTGGGAAGAGGAACTAGGTGGCTGGTAGAACAGAAAGGAAACACCTCACTGGCTACCTCTTCTATTCTTTATTTATTTGAACCAATTTGAAATAGAATTTTTAAGTTAAAAAGATATAAATTCAAGTCAATATATATGGTAGGGTCCCAACTTTCTGGGAGTGGGGGTGGGTATTTGAGGGGGAGGCAAGATGGGTGAAGAACAACAAAGATTGGAGCAGGCAGGCAAGCATGGGGTGCGTGATAGGGAGAGCGAGAGCGAGAGTGAGGGAGTTCAAAGCAGATAGATTAACTGGTAGATCTCTGTGTGGTATAATTAGGAAAAAATAGTTTTCTTTTGCTCTTTCCCCAATAAACAAGTGCTACTTTTGCAATAAGAAAATACTTATTTAACGAAAACTACTTTCATGTCAAACTCTTACTCTACAGCAATTTCCATGTACAGACTCACCATGTGGACTAGCAAAACTGGCCCCTGGTCCTATTGAGATTCCATGCGAGGATGGGGGAGGAGTTGGAACAAATGATGCTGGTGATGGGGCTCTCAAAGCCCCACTGGGGGAGCTGGCAGCATGCAGATTTCCTAATAAAGGAAAATAATTATAGATAATCTTGCAGGACATATATTATGTCCTGTCCAAGGACCCCAAGTTAAGGTTCTACAGACTAAAGAAACAAGTAGTAAAAAGCTCCCTTGAGTAGCACAGAGGAAAACTGGAACAATTTCATTATTAAAAAAGAGAGAGATCAATTCCATGGGGCCCAAATAATAGCTCTTATGTTGACTAATCTTTTTTTTTTAATATCCAGGGTACTTTTTGCTCACTCATTCAACAAGTAGACATGAACATCAACTTCATGCCAAGCATTGTTGTAGGCACTGGGAATGCAACAATTAACAAGAGACAAAAATTCCTGCTCTCATGAAACATATATTCTAGTAGAATGAGAAAGAATAACAAATATGTGAGGTAGTGGTGAGTGCTATGGAGAAAAACAAGGCAAGGTAAGGAGGCGATATCGTGCAGTGGTAGAGGTGGGTGCTACTCTTTATATAAAGCAATCGGAGAAGACCTCTCTAAGAAGGGGACACATGAGACACGAAGAAAGTGAAGGATAAAGTAGAAAGATATCCAGTAGCTAAGATGTTCCAGGCAAACAGAGGAGCTAGTGCAAAGGCCCCAAAGGCAGCAGCAGTTTAAATAACAGGGAGGAGGCCAGTGTGACTGGAACAGCGTGAGCAAGGGGTGGAGTGGGAAGAGATGAGGTGAGAAGGCGGGGCGGGGGGGGGGGATAACGGGATCCTAGATCACATGGGGACTTGCAGGCCGCTCTAAGGACTTAGGGTTTACCCTGAATGAAATGGGAAGCCATTGCAGAGTTTGGAGCACAGGAGTCATGAATTAACTTATGCTCCAGAAGGATCACTCTAGCTACTATGTGAAAAACAGATTACAGGGCAGGGACAAAAGCTGGGACGGTGAAAAGTGGTTAGATTCGGGATAAATTCTCAAGATAGAGCTAACAATATTTGGTAACTGACTAAATGTGGGTGTAAGAGAAAGGAGTCCAACATGACTAACAGCTTTAGCCCAAGTAGCAGGAAGGAAGGGGCTGCCATTTACTGAGTTGGGGGTCTGCAGGAGGAGCAGCATAGGGAAGGGTAAGGAGGGGAACTGAGATGGTCAGGAGTTGTTTTGGCCACACTGAGTTTCAGATGTCAATTAGACAGCTATGTGGAAATGCTGAATAGATAGCTGGAAAATCCAGGACTTGAGCTCAGGGGAGAGGCCTAAGAGGTATAAAAACTGGGAGACATGAGCTTAAACATGGTATTTAACCACAAGGCTAATTTTAATTTAGAATTATGAAATGGGAACTATGGCTACTAAAACTATGAATAAATGCAACATTAAAATACTTGCTACATTACCATAACTATCTTCATATCATTAAGCCTCAAATTCTCTGCTACTATGTAAGAAAATTTTATTTTTATGTTCTATAATACCTAATGGAATGCCTTACATTCAGTAAATATGTTGATCAACTTGATTAATCTTTAAGTGTTATATTTATCATTTAGCTGTGTGACCTGGACACGAGCCTCAGCTTTTCCACGCCTCCATTTTCCTCTATAAAATGTGAACAACAACAGGACCTATGCCACAGGTTTGCTGTGGGGATTAAATGTGTAAAGTTCTTAGAATGGGGCTTGGCACATATGTAAGCACTATATACCTCTCCACTACTATCATTATTTCAAAATAATTACTTCTTCTAACTTCTATACAAAACCAGTTTCAGCTCATATCCTAGAAACACACTCCCCTTAGGTTCTATGCCCATGTCGCCCGTTTCCCTCCTCACTCCTTGGCTGCTCCTTCTTGGTTGACACCCAGTACTCCTCAGGAGCTCAGCTCACCCGACCACTCGGGCTTCAATGACCTTTGGTGACATGACAATAACTTCCAAGTCTTCATCTGCGGTCCAATTATTTCTGATGAGCACATAGGGGATCATCTACCCAAGAAATCTGACACCTGTCTTCCTTGTTAGATGATAAGCTCAAGAGCAAGGCTGGTAACATTTGGCTTACTGCTGAATCCTAAGCACCATGCAGCATTTGGCACAGAGCAAGTGCTTTAGCAACACCAATGAATTGTTTAGTTAAAAGTAAAATTTTGACATTCTCAAGTGATTTTACAGCACATATCAAGGGGCTGCCAACAGAGCCATTTTGTTTGGACAAATAGGCTGTACACTGCCCAAGTCTGAGTGGCAAGCACTGTTCACTTACACCAGCACTCAGCAAACTTTCTAAAAGGAGTCGTCCTGGTAGGAAAGTAGCCACAGACACTACACAAAGGGGTGTGGCTGTGTTCTAATGAAACTATTTACAAAAACAGGTGGAGGGCAGGACTTGGCCCATAAGCCTTAAGTTTGTCAACTTGACATAGATCATGTGATGAGCACTTCTTGGAGTTTGTGCCATGAGTATGGCTCTGGATGACAATACCTCCATTTAATTCAAACCTTTTAAAGTGCTCTGGAATCATGAATACAGATTTCGCAATCCTGCTATAATGAATGAATTGCAAATATTTGGCCACAGACTAGAGAAGAATTCTCTCTCAAGTCTAAGGCTACATGTGCAGTGTGTGTGTGTATTTTAGATCTGAAGGTGAACACAAGAGAATAATATCTTACCTGGAGACTGTGTGTGCATCATAGAGGGAGATGGGCTAACTGTGCTATGATAGGATGTAGGGGGTGAAGTAAGAGGATAAGCACCTGATGATCCTGGCTGTTTTGGAAATGGCTGAAAAGAAGAAAATTAAACGTTCGTAAAACGCCAACCACATATAGTATGAGTAAGTAGCTTTCCCCAATAAAAAATGAGTGTTAACATTTACAAACTTTGTGAAAATGTGCAAGTTACAGATCAATAACACAAGTTTTTAAAAACTCTTGACTTTCATAATGTTTTAAAAATAGCAACATCCTCATTCTTGACTTTGCAATAACATTGCTTATATCTCTCAATATGTTTTTTGCTCATTTTATCTGTCATAGTTTAACTGGCAGTGTCATTTCTGGCAGTACATAAAAAGTAGTGTCCCTTACATTTGGTGGAGTTTTAGAGCCAATGAAATATGGTAGTTCAACCTGACCTCTACTTACTTTTATCTTCCAACCCCGGTAATGAAAACCCTAGGACAATGTAATCCTTTCTAGTCTATTTTTTTTTAATTGAGGTACAAATCACATATAGTAAATTGCACAGACCTTCAATGTATGGTTGGATGAATTTTTACAAGTCACTGCCACTTAGATCAAGACACTGAAGAACATTAGCAGAACCCCAGAGGCCTCCCTTACACTCCTTCCAAGTCTTTATTGCCTCTCCAAAGGTAAGCACAATTCTGACTTCCATCACTCAAGTTTGGTTTTGCATTTCACATAAACACTGAATGTACTTATTACATACATGGTATCTGGCTTCTTTTGTTCAACAATAAGTCAGAAGAATTCATCATGTTGTTGCATGTAGCTATAGTTTGCCTTCTAATTTCTGTAAAGTATTCCATTGTATAAAATATACCCCATTTTATTCACTCATTCTACTATTGCTAGATATTTAGGTTGTTTACAGTTTGGGGGGTAAATAATGTTGATATGAACATTCTTGTGTTTTTTGATGCATTTCTGCTGCGTATATACCTAAGAGTAGAAGAACTGTTAAATCACAGGTATGCATAATGTTCAGCTCTGGCCCTCTGGAACACTGCTAAACACCATTGTGAGGTAGTTGTACCATTTTATACACCCTCCAAGTACTAAAAGTGAGTTTCAGTTGCTCTTAATACCAAATGTTGGCAAGGATTATCAATTTTTTTCTTAAAGCCATTCTTGTAAGTATGGAGTATTATCTCACTGTGCTTTTTAATTTAGATTTCTGTAATGCTGAATGACACTGAACACTTTGTGCTTGCTGGCCATTTGGACAGCCTCTTCTGTGATAACATCAGTGATCACCTGACATTATTTTAAGTGCATGAGTCTGAGGTTAATGATATTTCCAGTATGGTTAATGCTATTTCAGATACTATTTACTTCTCATCATTGGAAGCCTCGTTTCCCTCTGTTACTATTTTTTCATATGGCTTTCCCGGGAACCCTGGGCCCACCAAGGACCTCCACGTCTTTTAACAAAGAAGCCCAGACCATGTAGAACCTGTTAAGTTAAACAAGTGTGGTGCTGTTTGGAATTTCAGCTACAAATCACCTGTTGCTGGGGTGGTGGCTGGAGTTGTGAAATAAGAGAATCCATCATATCTCCTCCTATGGGAGAAGGGGGATTATCGTCCTCATTTACAGACCTTCTTCGAGCATCCTGATTGCTGTCAACATACATATTCAGGAATGTCTATGGATATAAACAAGTAAAATTTATATTATTTTACATAACTTTAGTATGATATTTTTAATTGTTTATAGTATTTTAACAGAAATAAACATATGTCTATCTCTAAAATTTAAGTTTAACACGCGGTCACTATGTCTAAGACAACCTGAAAGAGATACTGATAATTTTGAAAGGAGGAAATCAAAGGAAATGGTTAATCACAACCACATCTAAGTTGAAAAATCATATCAACCAAGAAGAACTGTGCAAGCGAAAAGTTGAATAAAGACGTACAACATGGCACCTCGAACACTAGGTCAACATATGTTTTTTTTATTAACTTCTGAACAAGAAATGGGGAAAAAATGAAAAGTTGTATGTTGGCCAAATAAGTAAGTTCGACACCTTGAAAAAATTTCCTATTTAGTGAGAATTCTCACTTTTTCAGCTAGAAAATGACATAGGAAAACTGAATAAAAAAACTAAGCCATCTTTTCCTTTTTTATCTAATATAACTTAATTTTGAATCAAGAGTGGGACAGTCTTGTTTTATAAGTAATCAAAAATGAAGCAAGACCAGAGTTTGTGTCTCAAGCACAGATTTCTTTAATATTCTCCATCTTCCCAATCTTCAAAAATATAGATAAGCTCATCAGAATCACTCAAAAGCTTTTGAAAATAGTCTGATTTTTAATTAAAAATGATGGATTCACAACACACATTTTATCTTCTCCTCATACCCTACTGAAACATCTATATATTTTTCTTAAGCAATAAGTAACAAAGACAAAAAGAATGGAAGAGCACAACAGCAATAAATTCTGGAGGCTGCAGAGCATATGGTTGAGTGGTAACCGAACTACTAATGTGAGGAAGTTGTATCCTAAGCAAGCAGTGAGAAAAGCTAAGAAGCAAAGCTATTTCCGTACAGATCCCCAAGACACATAGGAACTGGCAACACCAGTTACCTCTAGAAATGGGGATAAAGGTGGAACCAAAAGACTAGGTGAGAGTCTCTTTAAGGAAACACTGAAACCAAGAAGATAGACAGAAAGACAAGGCACATGAAAAGATACTCAACATCACTAATCACCAGGGCAATGCAAATCAAAACCATAATGAGATAGCGCCTCCTACCTGTTAGAATGGCTATTATAAACAGCCAGGAAATAACAAATTTTGGCAAGGATGTGATGAAAAAGAAACCCTCATGCACTGTTGATGGGAATGTAAATTGGTGTACCCACTATGGAAAACAGTATGGAGGTCCTCAAATAATTAAAAATAGAATTGCTGTATGACCCAGCAATACTATGTCTGGGTATTTATCTGAAGAAAATTAAAATACTAATTCAGAAAGATGTATGTACCCCTATGTTCACTGCAGCATTATTTATAATAGCCAAGATATGGAAACAACCTAAGTGTCCATTGATGGATGATTGGATAAAGAAGATGTGGTATGTATATACAACAGAATACTACTCAGACATAAAAAAGTAATAAAATCTTGTCACCTGTGACAACATGGATGGACCTAGAGGGTAATATACTAAATGAAATAAGTCAAAGACAAATACTTTATGATCTCACTTATATGTGGAATCTAAAAAACAAAACTCCATACAGATACAGAGAACAGACTGATGAGGGTTTGGGGAAGAGGGTTAGGGGGTGAAGGGAGCCAAGACGTTATTTTATAACATCCAGTTATAAAATAAACAAGTTGTGAAGATATAATATACAGCATGGTGACTATAGTCAATAATATTGTGTTGTATATTTGAAAGATACCGAGAGTAAATCTTGCGAGTTCTCATGACGAGAAAAAAATTCTGAAACTTTGTATGGTGACAGATGGTAACTGGACTTGTGGTGATCATTTAGCAGCATATACAAATATTAAATCATCATGTTGTATAACTGAAATTAATAAATGTTATATGCCAATTATACCTCAATTAAAAAGAAAGAGACAATGAAACCCTCCCAGAGCCTCTGTCACTTCTACTGAGTTAGGCTGACCTCTACCACCTTGGCAGAGGGTCTCTCACTTTAATATTCTCTATCTCTAGAATAACTGAGAGAAGAGGTACCATATTAAAAATGGAGATTAAAGTTTACATACTGAATGCTGAGAACACTAGTTTCCTTCTCTTATTTGACTTGTCAAAAACTGGAAGCCAGATGCAGACCATCTATGCAGAAACTCAGAAACTCTTCTCCTGGTACTCACATGAGTCCAACAAAAAGACCTAAAGCTACTGTCACTGGGAGTTACCCAAAGAAATGGCCCAAGCAAATCATCCTGCAGTGAAGATTACAGTTAACAAGTCTCACTTTAAATAAGAGCAGAATTAAGAATTACTTAATATTTGAGGAAAGACACTAATATGAAAGATCAAAACAAACAAAAAAAGGCAAAGTGGATGAAATAGAGATTATGTAGGAAGAAAAGAGATAAAAGGTAGTTTAGCCATATGGAATAGGATGTCATAAAATGAATATTTAGAAACTAAAAAGAGCTCGGAAATTTTTAAAAAGATGGCAAAAAAAAAAAACACTTGGGAGAAATGAAAAATAGAAGGAAAACATGAGGAAATCTGGAAACACAGGTGTAAAAAAAATAGAGGATGAATCCAGGATGTTCAACATCAGAATAGTAAGGGTACCAAAAAGAGCTAACAGAGAAAACAGAGAATCAAGAAACAGTGCAAGGAAGTTCCCCAGAGCAAAAGGATGTAACTTTCCAAACTGAATGAGATTGCACAGCCACATAAGGTTCAAGAATTTGAAGAGGATTAAACTTCCCAATGGTTACAATGGAACCTAAAAGACAATAGAACAATGCCTTCAAAATAATTGCAACCTAGAATTCTATACCTAGCCACTCTCTCAATTAGATAGATGAGGGTAAACTAAAGACGTTTTCAGACACACAAGGTCTCAAATTAACCTTCCGTGTACCTTCTCCCAGGAGTCTATGTAGGAAGTATTCCACCAAAACAATGGAGTAAATGAAGAAATAGACATGGGGTCCAAGCCACAGGGTATGCAACACGAAGAGAGAAGTGAAGGAATCTCCCCTTTCACCATCCTTTGGCAGATTCCTAAGTAAAAATTGTGCATAAGGTCTGAAGTGCTATGATTCCGAATTGGTGGTCAGAGGACTGGGGAAGAGATTTCAAGATGAAACTGGTAAGGTACCTGAAAGGTGAATGTACTAAGGGAAGAGTAATTAGGAAGCATAGTAGAATAGTGTTTACATGTCCACAATAATGTGAACACTGGAAAAATATCACCTAATCAAAATTGCTACCTTACCATACTGTAAGGATAGGAACAAAGAAGAAGGAGCATGTGTATAAGGAGCAGCCTGGAGAGGAAGGGACATATAAGAAAGCATTAAAAAAGAATTAAATCCTCATCTTCCATTATGAGAATCAGATAATGCTCTCAACTAGGAAGTCAACAAATAGTAAAATATAAGCATGCTAGAGATAAAAATGTAAATATGAAGAGAATCATCTATATAAGAGTTGAAAACAGCAGGAAAATGGCGAGAGAAGATTGCAGGAGAGTAATTTTCAGAACAAGCCATTTGACTTTAAACTATAAGTAATTGAGCTATTATACCAGATTCCCCAGGGGTTGTGGACCAGGACCCTGCATTTTAAAAAGAGCATCAAAGTTGAACTGATGAATCAAACCTTCCCAATAATCAATGATAAAGACTACTTTTAAAGTTCCTTAAAGTTCCAAATGGCAAATAGGACTCTCTTCAGTATCTTCCGCCTTATTCATCACAGGGTAGGGAAGTAAAGGAAAGGACATTTTATCATCTCAAATATATAGGCACTGCACTTTATTAGAACTTTTAGCTTCTTCAGAGTAAAGTTGCAGAGATGATGCATTAACATAACCGCTTATTAAATTTAAACAGGAATTTGTTGCTTCCCCCATTATCTCTCCCTCAAAGGAATTGTTTGAGAGACTGTATTATGTTTACTCATAACACTAAAGTCTGTTACCTTTAGTCCTGGTGCAGGATAAAATCCTTCAACTAACTTGCTATTATCAAAAAGACTATAAGCACCATCCCGTATTGCCACAACACCTCGACTCCGGCAGTATATATCAATGCAATACATGTTCCTGAAGGCCAGTCTGATGTGGGTGGATGACTGTGGCAGAATGGAGAAGCACTGGTAGGCAGTATTGGTTCTCTGGGTCAAGCCCAACATTGGCACAGTGGGGAGTTTGTTGATAGCATTTAACGGAGCCTGAGTATCAAACAGTACCTACAAGAAACAAACACAGTGAGAATAGCCAGTGTCTGTACAAATGCTTTATAAAACCTCAGAATTTTTGATATATAACCATCACAAATGAGAGAATGTCCTTCTGACACAATCCATAAAACTTTTCTTTGAAGAGAATGAAACTAGATTACAGTGTCCACCTCTGAAAGAAAATTCTCCACGAAGAGTATAAAATATAAAAGACAAAGGCACTCTCACTGTCAGCCTTAAAGACAAGTTAACTCCACATGATTTTTTTTTGATGAGTTTTACATGAGACACTAATACTGACTGAATCTTATTTTTAAACAGAAATTGAACTTAATTACCTGTAATAACTGAACCACATTTGGTGTTTTGTTGAACATTTCTTGAAGCTGATGGAGAATGGTATTGTGACAGTTACTGCAACCTGAGTTTGGGCCAACAGTTCCCAAAGAAATGTGAAATTTCTGATGTATGGAATTCCATTGGATACTAATCTAAATCAAAGAGAATACATTTCAGAAACTGAGAAAGCAATAGTAGAAGAAAAAATAATGTTTAAACAGTAAAGAAAAATTCCAAAGATCTAAAGGTCTTTATTTAAAAGCAACTCATAAGACTGGACTCTTTAAATTCCAGATGTGCTGTTGCTATGGACTGAAATGTTCACTGAGCACGTGTGTTAGATAGCCCACTTCTACCAAATAAAACAGAGAAGGCGTTAAAGAAAACATTTTGATTATCATTGATGTCAATTATTCGTTTTTCTCTTAAACTGGAGAAAAGTCACCCTTTTAATAAGCACTGTCATAAAGGAAAAGGAAGCTATCCAAACACAAGTGGCCTTCAGTTAAATAGATATTAAAACACTCAAGTAATTTCTGATATTACCTGCTGTGAAAGAGTCTAGAAATTAGCCAGCTGGCTGAATTTTTATACTAAACTTCTAGGGCTTTACTTATGGGGTGGGGAAAAATAAGGAACTATAGGTTATGGAGAATACTTTCCACATTAAGATAGGACCAAAAAATTATCATGTGACCAAAAGCATAGACATACCATGTTGTTCAAAACTATTCAGACATAATCTTCACTAATAGTAATCACATTGCTAAGCAGATTTAAAATCCGTGTAGAAAAAAACACAAATACCAAAAGTATATTGCCTTGTCGAAAATTCAAGATTATATATCCATTCAAAAAGGTTATAATTTGTTTTCAATTTTAAAGAGTTAAGCATTATAATACACTATATTTATATCAACAAAGTATTTAAAATTTACCATTTTATCCTTAATTTTTACTTGAGCCCTCAATTCTTTCAAGGCAGTTTTTCCTAATTTTTGAATCCTTGAATTTTAAAAGATTTACCCGAGGAACTTCAGTTTTAATTAATTCATAAACTTACTGAGCTTCCCTTTGTGGTTCCATAACACAAGATAAGTTTTCGGTAATTATAAACACGAACTTCTGAGAAAATATTTAGATGAGCAGGTATGTCTAAGCAGAAAAGAAACAAAAAAAAAAGATTACATATGCAAAATTTATAAATATATATTTGAAAAGGAGAGCATTTTGGTGGCAATAATTTGTGCCTAGGTCAAAAGGTCTCCAAATATATAATTTAGTGAAGAAAAAAAAAGAAGTAAGAGCATAGATAGTAAGTTTCCATTTCCATTTCTACAAAAGGGGTCCAGGGCAGGGGTGGAGATATATTGAAACAGTGTAGCACGGTGGATAGCCATTCCAATTCCAGTTCTGCCATTTACTTATTAGCCATGTGACTTTCAGCAAATTCTTAATCTCCGTGACTTGTTTTCTTCATTTGTAAAATTAGGTATAACAATTTACCTACCTAATAGGGTGACTGAGGAGTAAATGCGTTAACACAAGCAAACTGTTTATTACCTTGTATGGCACACAATAAACTCTTGGTATGTATTAACTATTCTTATAATATGGTAGACCTGTGTGTAAAAATTTCTGGATACATAAAAAACTTAACAGTGGTTGTGCCTGTGGGAAGGAAACTGAAGCCTAAGTTAAAAGGGAAACATATTTTTCATTGGAGATACTTCTGAATTTTTTTTACAATGTGCACGTTTTACCTCTTCAGTTAAAAAAGGGGGGGGGGTGCTTTTTTTCCCCAAAAGGATGATTACCACATGTACCTGGTAGAGAACGTGCAAATTCCAACACACACTCATATAATCGTGCAATGCTATTCCAGTCATTAAGGAACATTTCAACCACTTTTCTACCACCAACAGGTTCAGACAACAGGTTTTCATATGTCAGATAAACATGCCTGGATGGTCCTACAGGATTAAAAGAAAAGATTAATAGCAATCAATGTGAAAAAAAAAATCCAAAAATATGCAAAGACAAAATGTGTAAAGCATCTCACCTTGCTCCCTGGTAGAAGTGCCATTAAGTGGACAATTTGCAAACACTAACTCTGCCACCCATGTGCGGTTATTTCTACCTTGCAATCGAAAAGTGCAATCGAGGAGAGAGCGGTCCAAAGCTTTCTGGGTTTCCTCATTTATACCCTTACAGGGAGGAATTCTGGTGATGAAAGATAGCATATGAAGTGTACTGCACATCACAGAAAGACAAAAGCACAATGACAGGAAGGGTATCTACATTATAACTTCAGTTCAAACTCCCCTATTAGGTACCTTCTGCAAAAGAAAGAAGCAGTTTGTGTAATTCATGCAATTGAAAGCAATTAATAGCATTTAATCCATTTTTATTCACATCAACATAGAGTAGGACTCAACATAGGACTCTCACTAAGTGATGTTTGTTTTCATCCTTAATCTTGCTATTAGAAAAGACCACAATTCTTCAGAATGAAAATCAAGAATATTGAATTTCTATGAAATCTATCTAGAACATCCTCAAGAAAAAACTAAGAGGACGTGGTTCCACAGTGCAGCGGTTAGCACGTCTACTTTACACACAGAAGGTCCTGGGTTCGTGCCCCAGTGGAGCCACAGTACATGATCTATGACCATGCCACCCTGAACAAGCCTGACAGACATCAGACATCTCGGAAGCTAAGCAGGGTCAGGCCTGGTTAGTACTTGGATGGGAGACCACCTAGGAAAACCAGGTGCTATAGGCATAAATTAAAAAAAAAAAAACTAAGAGAAACAAAATACTTATAAAAATCATTCTTTAAAGACAGGATGATACAGTGGAAAGAACAAGGGCACTGGAGTCAGGGACCTGCATTTTAATTCTTTTTTATTTTTTTGAACCCCCACCCCTGCATTTTAATTGACTCGGCCACACTTAAACCCTCTGATTTCCGTTTCCCAACTGCGAAATGGAAATAAGTAATAATTACCTTATGAGTCAGTGATTTTCAAACATGATAGAACATATATAAAGGGTTTATGGTGGCTAATACAGCAGATATTCATATATGTTAATTACCCTTAAAGTAAACTAAGTCTTGATCACTGACTGCCATTACAAAATTCCAGGTTCATTATCCCCTTCTACTCTTCTTCCATAGAGGTAACACTCATTGTGATAAGCTTTACATGTATTAACTCATTTAACATACATTTTATCAGTACACATATCACATATATAAGAGGAATGTATTAGCTCTGGTGTCTTAAAAATACCTACCTACCCAATTTCCTTTTGCAGGTTTATGGACTATCTTATTTGTCATAAAACATTGAGATAATATATTCTACCTGTTTTTTCAGTAATGGATGAAATAATGAGATAACATTTAATTATACATTATCCTTTAACTCATAGGGAAAGTGGATTAATTCTCAGACTTGGTGTAATGATGATCAATATCTACAGCAAAAAAACAACAAATATAATTGGAAACATAGACTCTTGGTTCAGGCCTCTTATTCAGAATGCAACACCTAGAATAGGTTTCTCAATCTCAGCAATACTGAAGTGTTGGGCTAGATAACTCTGTTGTGGGGGGCTGTCCTGTGCAGCCCTGGCCTCTACCGACCAGATGCCAGGAGCACCTCTACTCCCTCTTCTTAGTTAATGATAACCAAAAATATCTCCAAACATTGCCAAATATCCCCTAGAGCAGTGGTCCCCAACATTTTTGTACCAGAGACCAGTGCTCCTATGAAAATCTAATACCTGATGATCTGAGGTAGAGCTGAGATGGTGATGCTAGTGCTGGGGAGCAGCTGCAAATACGGATGAAACTTCACCCTCTCGTCCACCCGCCACTCACCTCCTGCTGTGTAGCCCAGTTCCTAACAGGCCACATACAAGTACTGGTCTGTGGCCCAAGGGTTGGGGATCCCTGCTCTAGAGGATAAAACCACCCTGGGGTTGAGAATCACTGACCTAGAATAAACAACTTGAGAGTAAAAATGAGACAGAGATTGCATATGGTAAAAAATAAAATTTGTAGGGGGGAAGAAAGCTCTATAGGTTGCTTAAAAATAGAATTAACATAGTACTGAGATTTTCTCAGTAATTAAAAATTCTATCACAGCTACTCTTAAATGCACAGATTTTTTAAAGTTTTTCAAAAGTTAATCCTTCATACTACATACAAGAAAGATTTTATCCAACATTATCTGGGGTAGCAATTACATATATGCTTTTCAACTTCATAGGTACAGTGAGGACATTTGTCTGCCCTTACCCCTCAAAACTTAACCCTAAACCATAATGGTTCTAAAGCAGCCAATCCAGATAGATTTTTAAATCTTGATTTTGAAAATATAAATGCAATATATATCTTCCTTTCATAGAAACTACGTTTCATGAAATTCATCTGGTTAGAAAATGAACACACAGAAGCCAGCACATTTTCCAGTAAAAACTAAGGCAAGTAAGACTCCTTCCAATTTATGCTCTCAGGGACAACACCCCACCCCCAAATGCATTCCATATCACTTTTTAAATCTGTGATACAGATATGATTGGCTCTACTTCAAGGAACCTGTAAAATATTTACTTGCTTTTAAGGGTACAAATGTAGCAGAGAGAATAAAAGTAAACTACAATGATAACTTGAATTTTCCCCATATGATCATGTGAGGGAAAGAAAAAAACAAAACAAGTTCTCCAAAAGGAAACCTGGCAAAATTGTTGCAAACTCAAATACTGCCATTTTGCTAAAAATTAATAAATGAGGAAGATATTTTCTGGACAATGGATTAACTTTATATGAAAATTTCTACCAACTCAAAAAAATTTTTTAATCTAAAGAGCTACTACCCCTGACTGATTTTTCTTCTATAATTCCAAGTACTAAAAAAATTTAGTAATTAGGTTCAGCTCTTCTAGGGCAAATGTGTGTCACCACTGCTCCTTTTGTGCCATCATTTGCTGTGTGTCAGTTTTGTTCTGAAGGGTTTTACAAACTTCAGTAACCATATTATGTCCCTGTGGTACAAATGGGGGCAATCGACACAATGATGGAGATGAAAAAACCTTGTGATGTGGCTAGAAGACCAGCGCCACTGACCATTACTATAATGTTAGTTCAGGAGAAAGTGGGAGATTGGTTGAAGAGCTCAAAATTAGGCACCGTGAGCATGCTGCTCTAGACCCATGCATCATTTGCGCTATAGATCAAGGCTCTTTTGAATCTGCACAAGGCAACAGGTCCATGAGCCATAGCAATTAAAGGTGTTTGCCATAATACTTTCAGAGATATATCAAGGAGGCTTGCTCGACAGATTTTCAAGAAGACAAGTTGAACAAGAACAGAACATATTTTTAGCAAAGAGAAGAAAAATGTGCTAATTTTAAAGCTTTGAAGTATTAACTCATATTCCCATTTAATATTAATATATCTAGGATTAAAAGCATAAAAGAAGAGTTTCTGAAGATTAAATGCATCAGAACAATTACATACTAATTAGATCTATGCAGGATTTTAATTTAATAAAATCATGTTTAGACATTGTTTACTTTTTCTTTCTTCACTTCTATACACTACCCCCATAATGGACAGCATGTACTGGACAAACAACTACCTTTAATTTATTCATTTCCATATATTTTCCTTTTAAGTTCTAAATAAAGAAAACAAGAGCCAGGATATAGTAGACTTTCTCAAAAATTATTGTAAAATGAAGCTAAAACACATCAAATGCTTCCTTATTAGGTAGGACTATTATAAGTTCTCTTGAGTTCAAGAAGGAGACTGAAATTTCTTTCTAAAATGCTGAGTATAAGATATTTTAAAACTCATGGACACAGACAGTGGATAGTGGTTACCAGAGGTAAGGGGGACAAGAGGAAGGCAGATAGGGGTAAAGGGGATCAAATATTTGGTGACAGAAGGAAATTTAACTTTGGGTGGTGAACAGAAAATGCAATATACATATGACATATTATTGAATTGTACACTTGAAACCCATTTGATTAACTACTGGCACCCCGATAATTTTAATTTAAAAATAAAATGCAAAAAAAAAAATCTTCTTCCAAAACACAAAAAACATAAGATAATAGAATACAAATGTTAACATCTACTTTTCTGTAGTAGCCAAGAGTGAAAAGAATAAAATACCTTGCATTTTAAGCAGAATTCAAAACCAAAGGCAATTAAAAGTACTATATTTTCCTATTGATTTCCATTGTAAGGTTAGCTCTTCCTCTCCTGAAAACATTTCAGAGATGGTATTAAGATAGTCAATAAGGGAGCTATTCCAGTTATTCGACTCTTTATCTAGAGTGAGCACCATGACACAAGGGTGGAGACATACCATTTGCTAGCCCTTCCCATCTTCCGTAGAAAAAACTGATTCCCAAGTAACAAAAATTAAAGCCCTGCTGGCTCAAATTGTATACCTGCTATGTCCTGGCAGACAGAGGAACTCAATCAATAAAAATTGCTTATATAATATCTATTATTGAGCAACATCTAAGAAACAATACAAATGCCAAAAAAAAGAAAATGTTTTCTTCGCCAAAAAGGTTCTCTCTCATAAATGGTATGCTAGCTTTGCGAGTCTCATCGTCGTCACCTTATAAAGCACACACACTGCACTAACTTTCCTTTTAAGCATCCTTTGGCCCCTTGTTCTCTTATCTGTTTAGAAACCAGCCCTCTGCTCATCTTGCTCTGTATGCTCTTCCCTGGTGATCTAATTTATTATCCCAGCTCAATTACTATCACCTTGGTAATGACTCATCTACCTCTCCTGCCCAGACCTGTCAACGGAGCTTGAGAAACATCCCTACCTGCCCAAAGGGATGTCTAGGTGCCTCGAAATTAGCAAAGTCCGTTGAAACTCACATCTTCAGTGGCTCTTGTCTCAGAAAACACCACAATTATCCATCATTTACCCAAGATAAAACTAAGAGTCATCTTTGCAACTTTTCCTTTCTCACCTTCAACATCTAATCACCAATCCTTGAACATTTCATCCCCTAAGTCTCTGCAGAATCTTCCTTAGTCCAAGCTATCAACAACTCTAGTGTGAACCATTTTAACAACTGGTTTCACTACTTCAGTCTTGTTTCTCTCCAATTGATTCTCCATATTGCAATCAGTGTGAGCTTTCAAAAACACCGATCTAACGATGTCAGTTTCCTCTTAAAGTCATCTGGTGGCTTCTTATTGCCATTAGGATAAAGTCTAAATTCCTCAAGGACACTTACAAAGCCCTATGGAGCCTGACTCCTTCCTGCTTACATCTCCAGCTTCATCTTTCCCAATTCCTGCCACGCTGAACTTCTTTCAGTTCCAGGAAGCCGAGTTCTCTTGCCTCCAACCCTTCCCAAGAACAGTTATCTCTTCTAGTTAGGACTACCTGGTCTCATGTAGGTTCATTTCCTCTTAATTCTCACCATTCCTGCAGTCAGAATACAATTGGTACTTCCTTTCCAGACATCCGAACTAGCCCAGATCCCCCTGCTATGTGAACCCACAGTATTCTGAAGGGCTTTAACAGAATTCAAGCCTGACACATAGTCACACTCAGGAAACATCTGTTGAATGAATGAAATGCAGGGGGAAAATATCCTAAAATATCAAGTAGTGCTATATCTCCACTTGGTAGGTGAAAGAGAATCCTCCCCCAGACCTTAGTAATCCTATGCAGAAATCCACTGACAGCCACAGGTTTTGGACTCTGCTTTATGTTATCTCAGGGAAGGAGAGGAGCAGCTCTGGCAGTGTAGCTGCAATGTGTGGCACCAAGTGAGACATATATGACAGGGACTTACTTCAATAAGCGAATTGCATGGCTGAAGCCATCACCTTCCATTTGCACTCCTTGATGCGGAATCTCCAAATTGGACAACTGGAAAGAAAAAAGCATAGTTATAATATACCACCAATTTTACAAAGGAAACTACCTTTTCTAAGTACTACGGCTTAGTCTCATGGCACCTGTTCTAGGCCACTCTTTCTTAAAATTACAACATATTAGGCATGAGCATTGGCCATATCATTTGATTTCCTGGGAAACTATACTACATCCAGTGAAACTCAAAGATGACCCAGAGCTTCTATGGTTAAAAAAATGCCTCCATAGGTGGCAAATCTTCAAAATTCAGGAAACTGATCTAATTTTTGTAGTGAGCTAAAAGTATACAGAATCAATTCTGGTGGCTCTAAATTGTACAAATGTAAAATAACACTGGCTTTCTTGTGTAATTCAATAATGTTTGCTTGAAACACAGAATGATAGTCATATCTCACTGCTAATCACAAACAGTATTTTTTAGTTTATAACTTTTCTGGAATATTTTTAACAAATTATTTCCTGTGTGAAACCCAAGAAAACAAAATATCCAATTTATGTATTTACCTAAATGAGGTAGCTTTCCCAATTGAAGGATTCAGAAAATGAGTTAAAAAAAGAATGCAGGGATAATGGTTGAGACCCTATCAGTGGGACTACAGGTTATTTAGGTATGCCAGAAAGTCATATGACCTACCAAAGAAATGCTTGCCTATGGCAGATATTCCCAGGTCTTCTACGGCACTATTTATACCCGCCTTGTTCCAGAAAGCATTTAAGGCAGCCCTTAGTATTTTAGTGAATCCTGCTCTTTTGGACTGGGAAGAGTAGAGGTTTAGAAAAAAAACTACTGACCAAATAGGCAGTAAGGGTTCAGATTCGAAAGGAAGCAAAGTGTGGGAGGGCTCAGAAATGTTGCCTTTATACTGTGTATCTTCTGAGATATGAACGTGTTAGGCAAGATTAGATTTAGTTAATCACATTTCAGTATAAATTGCTTTATGCAGAAAATGTGCTTGCTTTTGTCTTTAACATGTCTTTTTCACTGAGAAGAAAAAGGAGGTAAGATTTAAGCACTTGATTGAGTTCAAGAGTACTACAGAATGTTCTTACATGTCTCATATGTGCAACAGGTATAGGAACACGGATGACTGTCTATAGGTGTTAGTCTATGTGGGAACTACAAAGACACAAGTTTCTGCAAGCGGAGGAGAGGAAAGAATTGTATTACATCACCCCTAGGTACCATATAGCCTTCCTTCCCACTGCAAAGGTAGTAACTGAATGACATTCATAAAATCAATCCACATGGCACAAAGAAAAAGCCCAAGAACACAGTCAAGCAGATAGGAAGCATGAACACTGTACAGTTTAGGATATATGGCCAGTAACCCGACGAGGAGACATTCATCAAGCTCATAGCTCTAAGAGCTGGGACACTGAGGGCAGGAATATCTATTTTAGGTGCCTGTTTCTGGGCTTGGATTCCTCTGTGGTACAAGTCCTCTTCACAATGTCATACCATATGTCCTGCCTTCAGATCCCAAAACCATACAAAGCAGGGGTCAACATACAACAGCTCATGGGCCAAATGAAGGCCACTATCTGTTTTTGTGTTACTGGAACACAGCCAGGCTCATTTACTTAAATATTAACTATGGCCAGTTCATACTACACAACAGATCTGAGTAGCTGTGGTATAAGACCATATGACCCATATGCCTAAAATATTTATGATCTGGTCCTTTACAGAAAAAGTTTACTGATCCCTGCTCTAAAGCATGAAAGTATTTCCAAGAAGTTTTTCCAAGACTATCATTATCGCCTCAACTGAAATAATCCAATTCCACATTTCCAGGTCTCTTGATTCATAATAATTTACAGAGGAGAAAAGTCTTAGAAAAAGTAAAACTTTAAACTAGAAAAAAATAAGGTTTTAGTGTAACACTTTTAAAGCCCTTTTTGGAAATACAAAAGTACAGGTTCTGCTACTTCCCTTTACTTCCATGTTTGGAGATCATGCTAGGTATCACGACTACATATTCTTGAAAAAACACCAATTCTGTATAAGTCTACTGCTTCCTCCATGACAAAATTTAGTTTAATATCCTTTCTGACCTACTTCCCAGAAAGGAACCCAATTTTATTAGTGTGTAAGTAGTATGTATGTCTTCACCAATTCAAAAATAAGCCACCCCTTAATCAACTAACCACCTCTAACACAGTTAAAAAATGCTCCTACTAAGAGGTATATGGAATGTTAATTCACAAAAGCTGTACTTTTTTTTTAAACTGAGAAGTATTTACTTTCCATTTCCATAAAGAGCAGAAGACCCACAATTTGGAATCAGAGAGATAAAATAATTTAAGTCCTGTTCTACACGTGTACCATGAGATACTATGATTTCAACCCCATTCCACCCAAAATGAACAAGATCACAATTATTTTGATTATCCTAATGGAATCCACGTAGGTTTAGCAAAGCATCTTAAAAATTGCTCTTTCATTTAGAGTATCCAAAATCGTTCTGAATTACCTCCAACCGAAGTCCTACGAATGGCATATTTGTATCACACATAGCAACATAGTGAGCTAGAATTTTATTGAAGGCACACATTTCTCCTGATCGTTTGGTTTTCTTGGGTTCTACTGGACATGAATCATCAGATAACTAGAATTTAAATAAAGAACACAAGTGGGTAAAAAAAGTACATGTGATGTAATTAGTTAAAACAGTTCAACTATTATGACAAAGCTCAAGGTTAACCAAAAATCTTATTCATTCAACAAATATTTATTAAGCAAACACTGGCCTAAATTGGGAAAATTTAGTAGTAAATATTGTATATTTAATAAGCTCTCTTGTGGAAAATGGTGAATAATTATTAATTAAAAGGGAAGCATTTTCAAGAAAATAAAGACAATTGTTACTTTAACCTTATTGCTGCCCAGGCTCTAAAAACCCGTATCTAATTCTTTCCCATGTTAAAACCCATGAAAGAACACAAAGAAGTTAACACACGCAAATTCTGTGCTCATTTCCATACGTGATCACACCTTGCGCTTAGTACTGGTTCTAGGATGTTTTCCAGTTTTTGTACGAAAAATCAATTCCTGGATGTTTTCCTTGAACTGCTGCAGCAGGAGTGCCATGACAGGGCTGTCTTCACGATCTGCAGCACTCACAGACATGAAGTAGTACTTGTATGACAGCTGTGTGGGTTTATTGGGAACCTCCAACATCTCTACAACCTAAAAAGGCCCAAATCAGAAATGAGACTCAGAAAAATAATTATTAGGTGTAAGATGTTTTCCTCCTTATAGCAAGTAGGGCTCAGAATTATAAATCTAATATCGATGTTTTTTCTTTAAACAAAGACAAATCAATCGTGATATCAAAAAAAGCATTCCTAGTAAATATATTATGTTTTCTAAAAAACAGATCACACTAAAGATCAATAACAGTAAAAGCGACCATAAACTATAGCAAATGGGACATTTAGACCAGCAGTCCCCAACCTTTTTGGCACCAGGGACAAGTAAGCCTATGAAAATCTAATTCCTGATAATCTGAGATGGAGCTGAGGCAGTGATGCCAGCACTTAGGAGCGGCTGCAAATACAGATGAAGCTTCGCTAGCTTGCCTGCAGCTCACCTCCTGCTGTGCAGCCAGGTTCCTAACAGGCCCTGGACCGTAATGAACCAGTACTGGTCCTGGCCGGGGGCTGGGGACACCTAATTTAGATTATTCACATTAGGTGTTCTTGATGTTTATACCACAGCTTATAAACTGAAAAAAATGTTATTCTTAAGTGTAAAGGTTCTGCTAGATTTTCTAAAATGGTATCTATTTTAAATTGCTCTGCTGTCTCTATTAATCATTAAAACATCCTAAGAATTCCACTATTATGGTAGAGGAAAATGACGACTATCTCTCATACTTGGAAGCCTGTCAAAATAAACCCTGACTTTTCAACTGAAAAATGTAGTCACTGTGAGGACAACAATAATCTCAAGAAGATTCAACACTAAAAAAAATGGTTACTATGTCCCAAGTACTGTTCTAATTACTTGACAGATGGTAATACATTGTACTACTCCTAATGATTCCGTGAAGTAAGGATTCTTATCTTCATTTTTCTGACGAGGAAATTGAGACACAAAAAAGTCAGGTTACTTGCCCAAGGTCTCAGAGCCAAGAAGTGGTGGATTCATGCTCTGATCCCAGAAGTTTGGCTCCAGAGACCTTGCTGTTACCCACTATACCGGCTTACTATTTTCAAGGTCTACCTGAAATTTAAGAAAAGTCCTCTAAATACATTAGTGAGAGAAATAAATGCCATTAGGCAAGGCTCCTGACCAACACACTTTCCTGTCTTTCTTCCCACTTCTCCCTTCTGACACCCCTCCCCACACATTCTCTTTAGGAAATTGTTTGGCCAATACCTAGGCATCACACTGATACACCTGAGGAAATTAAAGAATTAAAAGTAAAATGGACATTCCATCGAATAAAATATATGAATGGCAAATAAGCACATGAAAAGATATTCATCATCAGCCATGAGGGCAGCAAAAATTATGACTACATTAAGATACCACCATATATCTACCAGAATGGCTAATTAAAAAAAAATTATACCAAGTCGTGGTAAGAATGGAATTGTCACATATTGTTGGCGGAAATGCAATATGGTTCAGCCACGTTGGAAAACAGTTTAGCAGTTTTTTATAAAGCTAAACATACACTTACCATATGACCCAATAATCCCACTCCTATTTATCCAAAAGAAATGAAAACAAGTTCACAAAAAACCTATAAGCAAATGCTTATAGCATTCTTATTCATAACTGCCCCAAACTGGAAACAATCCAGATGTCTTTCAACTGAAATGGTTAAACAAACTGTGGCACATCTATACCATGGAATACTACTCGACAATAAAAAGGGTGAACTATTATTATATATACAATATGGATGGAAGTCAAAGGCGTTATGCTGAAAGAAAATAGACTGAAAGGCAAAACTAGAGACAGAAAACAGGCCAGTGGTCACTAATCGAAAGTGGGGAAGGGTTGGATTACAGAGGAACAGCATGAAGGAATCTGGGGGGAGGGTGATGGCTCTGTTCTGTGTTCTGTTAAGATGGAGGTTATAAAACGGTACCATTTATTAAAAATCAAGATACAAAAACATTTATTAAAAATCAAGATACAAAAAAGTAAATTATATCTTAATAAATCTGAGAAAAGTAAAATGGCGGAAAGGCATTTAAAGATAGCAAAATTTTCCTCTGTTCTTAATGTCCATGGTAGTAGTTTTTCCACTTCTATAAATGTATCATTCCTAAGTGAAATATGGAGAATAAAGGGTAACATATATTCAGTTTTGGTCTAAATCATGTGATACAAACTATTGTTTTATAACAAATCACTAGTCATTGAAACTAAAGACTAAGTTTTTGATGATACTGAATAAAGTCAAAAAACAAATTACAACCATTTTATTTTGCGTGTGGATGAGCATAAGATCTTTGTATTCACGGGTTTGATTATTGTGTGTATATTCTGCATATCATTTCAAATGATGACCAGACAGCTCACCAAGAAATGAAACAACAATCATTTGTCGCGTTCCAAATCTAGTTCCACAGCTGGTGTTTAAATTTCAGGAAAAAAGTGAAATTCATATCAATGAGATTTATTAGTTTACATAAGTAACTCTAACTTAAGATATGTCAGACTACATAGGGCACTTTTTGAAGATATCTTTTAAAAGCAGAGTTCAAAATCTTAAAAAAAAAATTCACTCCCACTACCTTCAATCAATAAGCCTGAATTAAGTTCTCGAATACCTTAGATTCTTTGCCAGAAGCAACTACTTGGTGTACACCAAAATTTTTACAAGCAGGGAAATGTATTAGGGTGAGTTCATATTTCAATTTTTGCAAATTTTAACCAATTCAAAGATCTCAAAAAAACTAACTGGAAAGCACCTGGAAAGAGTGAAAAAGAAATAAGAAAGGATCTTACTATGCACTGAAAGGTACATGTAATCAATAAGGTAGATATATATGCCTTTAATCACTAAAGGATGAGGAAATAAAGCTCTCTCAGCCGCCCCTTATTTAAAACACTGCATTATGCACATTAACATTTGATTAAAAGCAAACAAATGTACCTGACACTAAAACATCTCCAAACCTTCACAATAAGAAAAAGCCCCCAGGGTGAGGAATGGGGGCATATCTTATATTCCCCAACCCTGCCTATCATTATATAATTTCTTAAAAACACGATTTTCCTCTCTCCTCCATCCCTACCCCCAGGGTTGAGAATCACCAACTATATGAAAGCCAACGATTCAATAAAATATATTTGCAAGCAAGAAATCATTCAAGATACTAACAGAATTACTGAACCCGATCACCCAAATCATCCTTTTGCATACTTACAATGTAGTATTGTGGCAGACGGGTAAGTTTAATGAACAACTTATTCTTAGAAAGGTTTCCAATAGGATGGGTTGAGTAATTGGACAGCTGCAACGTGTCTGTGCTTATTGTAGGCAGATGTTTTATAGATTGTTTGCAACGCTGTTGTCCAAGCCAAAACCTTAATTTAAAAAAAAATCCACATAATAAAATCATAGATTTTTCTGATTGTGTCCTATTAATTTATAAGTAGATTATTAAAGATCACTAAAAAACCAATTAATTTGTAATTTCACAGAACTAGTAAAAGGATACAAGACCATAATAATGAATCATTTCTCCAGTTTTATATTGAACTGTTAGTTTTAGTTCTAGTTTACAGAGTTTAAACTGCAATGTGAATGATTTTGATTAGTTATAAGGTAAAATTAACTAGTATTAAGGCTGAGATACTATATCGATTTATTACAAAGAATGACAGATTTCCTATGGTTTATAAAACAACACAAACTAATCTCAACATCCTTTATAAAATGTCTGAAATGTTTATGAAACAAATAGAACAAAAGAAAATAAGTATAAAAAACCTCATTTTTTCTGGTATCACTGGAGATATATAGTCCCAGTTTTTGTACTGTAAGTATCAATAACCTTCTTTCTCTCCTGTCTGTTAAATCACCAGATTTCACTGTAATCCTTTTCATAGTACTCCTTTTATTTGTGTTTCTATCCTTGAGGCTAGGACACCATATAATAGGTGAAAAGAGAGTATGTGAAAAAGAGATTTCACAAACTCTCACTGATCCACAATGATATAACTACAGAAATTAACAATATGAACTTAGAAACTTCACAGTAACATGATAATGCCACAATATCAAAGTTCATGATCAGTAGGCTTGCTTTGCTGAACAGGGTACAGACCAGTTCCATTACTATTGGATTTCTGTGGTGAGCTGAACATAGTACAAACTCTACTAGTTGTACAGTAAAACCATGTTATAATATATGACATTTTAAGGGTAGTTTGTCAACTACTATCCAAAAATGTATAAAATCTGGAAAACAAATTTAACTTCACAAGATCATTTGCTAGAACTGGTTACTAATGAAGGGAATGAAGATAAATTCTGAAAATATACTATAGTTGCTTCATTTTAGATAAAAGTTAAAAATTAATATCCTGAACTTGCCAAAACTGCTTTCAAGTCTACTTCTAGTCTCATCGGAATTGAGACTAGTATCTCTACTATGTATGTTATTAAAAGAAAAACGTAGAAACCATTAAGACATACATTATCTCCTATAATTAGCATTATCATCAATCCAACCTAGATTGGTTAAGTTATGGACAAGAAACAAACTCATCTGTCACATTAAAAATTCTAAATAAAAGATATTACAAATACAATATAAATGTAAACACAAGACAGTCTTTTCAAAGCATATATGAAATTGATATTTTACTCTTGACTTTGTTTTGTTATAACTTTGTGGAATAAAAAATTTAAGCATAAGAGTAAATTTTCTATCTTGTCTGTTATATACAGTTTCAATAAGAAATGTATATATATTTTGAATTTTCTTTTTTCTTATGTTTGTTCTGATTATATTTACTGAAATGTAATTTTATGTCTGGACTCTAATAATAAAAAAATTGGGGCTTATATTGTATACATGCTTTTTCATTTCTTTTTTCTAGAATTTGTTTTCATTGCATATTATTAAAAAACGTAATCACAGGAATAGATGCTCAACATCACTAGTCATTAGGAAAATATAAATTAAAACCACAGTGAGATACTTCATCATACTCACTAGGATGGCTATAGTCAAAAACAATAACAAAAGCTGGCATGGATGTACAGAAATAGAAACCTTCAGACATTGCTGATACAACTATAAAGTGGCACACGGCTACTCTGGAAACTACTACAGCAGTTTCTTTAAAAAGTTAAACATAAATTTACCTATGACCATACCTAGTGGAATGAAAATGTAAGTCTACACAGACTTGCACATAATATTCACAGCAGCATTATTCATAATAACCCCCAAATGAGAATAAACCCAAATGTCAATCAATTGATAAATGGATAAACAAAATGTGATATATTCACACAGAATATTATTCATTCATAAAAAGGAATGAAGTACTGATATGTGTTACAACACGAACTCTGAAACATTATGCTAAGTGAAAGAAGCCAATCACAAAAGACTACATACCTTGATTCCATTTATATAAAATGTCCAGAAAATAAAAATGTACAAAAATGTAAAGTAGATTCATAGTTGCCCGGAACTGAGGTTGGGAATGGGAATTAACTGTAAAGGAGCATCTTTTGGGGGTAATGGAAATGTTCCAAATGTTCTAAAACTGAATTGTGGTTATGGTTGCAAAACTCAGTAAATTTATTATATGTCATTGAACTGTACACTTAAAATGAGTGGATTTTATTTTCTTTTCCCCACACGTCTCCTCCCACACGCTCGTGGCATGTACCCAGGGGGGCCTGGCGTACCTGGGGTATAGTCCGTGGCTCCACCTAGGGCGTGAACCCAGGACCTTCTGCATGTAAAGCAGACGTGCTAATAACCCCTACACTATGAAGCCACCCCATGAATGGATTTTATGCTAGGTAAATTGTACTTTGATAAATTTAACTCGAAAAATTAATGTCCCATGATAGATTAGTTATAAACTGGTTATTCACCAAAGATCATTTGGGAAGCACCATTGTAAGTGACAACTTCTTACAAAAAAATTATGTGAGTTTTAGTACAGACACACATTTGATAAGTTTAAGGCTTTTGGGACTTAGTTTTCTGGTTTAGGTTATAATTCTGCTAGCTAGAATGGCCAGATAAACAACCTCAAGTTATGCAAGATGTGAATTATTAAGCATTTAAGTATTTAAACATTGCTTGTTTAGCCGAAATGAATAAAAAATGATGCTAACCACAAAAATTTTAGGAATTGTAACCCAGAGTAATGACTATTATATTTCATACAGATAAACTAAACAGCTGTTCAAAAGAAGGCTTATGTAAAATTATCTACTGGCATTAAAAATTATGTCCTGTTAATGAAAAAATGACTTGATATCAAATTCTTAAAATATTTATAAAACCAAAACTTGCAAAAGGAGAAGACTATAGGCTTAGAAGATCATGAAATCAACAGATCCCACTGAACTATCCAGCCCCACCTCTTCTCCATTTGCCAGCTTTAGTTTTGATCTCTGAGGTATATTTTTATCCCCTGGAATTTTGTTTTATTAATTTTAAAAGAGTTTGTTAGCGTTGCCATAATGGCACCTTTGTATACCAGGGTGGTAATGAAACCTCATAGAATTATCTCTAGCTCCATTTTCAATTTAATTTAGTTTAACAGTATCAAGTAGTCAAAAAACTTTAAGACAAATTGAATGATAGTATTAGAGAAGCAGAAATAATTATTCTAGAAGTGTCAGCTGGTAGATTCATACCATCAAGATTATCCTGGATAAGAACAAACAAGACTCTATTTCAGAGAACACTGGATACAATAAGATTCATTGTGTAAGTGATTTGTAGAGAAAATGCTGCAAGGAAGGAAAGGTGAGTGTCATGCTCTTCATACCTGTATTTGCTCTAGAGGGGAATTTGATACAAAGCACTGCCATCTTGGACCTGTTCCAAGAGAATTCAGATTCTAAGTATCAAAAGGTGCTCAAGTTTCATGTCATAAACATTAAGGTCAGTGACTCATCAAGAGTAATGACGGAGAAAATATAACTTGTCAAATAAGTTCCCATTTTTACTCTTGAACTAAATAAATAAGCTTACTTAAGTTGCTGAATCCAAGGAATGATCCGTTTCATATCATCATTCACTGACTTCTCCATGTCATCCAAAGTGGCCTGGTCTACAGAATAAAGCACATTAATTAATTCCTTATATGAGACACAAAATACCTAGGTAACCCAATATGTAAATAAAATTATTTTAGGCAGAAAGAAATGTTATTTTTGAGTCAGAGAAAACTAAACTAAATGCATCATTAGACATAAATTAACCTAACTTGTTAACCTTGTTTAACATTCAAAGAGAGTTATAGTTAACATAACTAATTAATAGCAAATGTACACTAGCAGGAAGAACTACACGAATTAGTTCTTTGCCTATATTTTAATCATCAAAACTCTTAGTCTAGTTAACTAATATTTTTAACTTTTATGTATTTAAAACTCATATCATTACTAGACTTAGAACCTTTAAAATTATAAAAACTATAAAACTCCATTAAAATGTTTATTTATTAAACACCAATGGTCTCTGGCATGATATTAAAAACAAATGGTCTCTGGCATGAGCAAGAGCTGTTGGCTGAAGATCAGCATGCTAAATGTCACTTAGAATTTTTAATGACACTAGAAAATGCTAGTGTCAACACTAGACTGCTGAGTAAAAAGCAAAATATAAAACGATTTCAACCAAAGAAAAAATAGAGAAAAAACTAGAAAAGCATTGTTATGGATTGAAATGTACAACCTCCCCCCCCCACACACAATTCATATGTTGAGGCTCTAACCCTTAATGAGATAGTATTTAGAAGTAGGGCCTTTGGGAGATAATTAGGTTTAGATGAGATCATGACATGGGGGCCCTCATGATGGGATTAGTACCCATATAGATAGAGGAGACACTAATGAGTCTGCTCTCTCTCTCTTCCTGCCATGTGTGGACACAGTGAGAAGGCCAACATCTAAAAGCCAGGAAGGGAGCTCTCACCATAACCTGACCATGCTGGCAACTTGCTCTCAGACTTCCAACCTCCAGAACTGTGAGAAAATAAATTTCTGTTGTTTAAGCCACCCACTCTGGTTCTGACAAACATATATCCCGTAAAATAACAATGATTGCCAAGAGGCGACTATTTTTTTTTTACATATTTAGGTTTTTCATTTATAAGTATGTACTGTGTTAAAAATCAAAAAAAGGATAAGTTTTGAAGAACAAATAACTGCCTAGTTGCTTTGAAATTAGAATTAAAAGGTAATTCATAAATGTGTCACTTATCATTTAGCTATCTTATGATGTGATTCAAAGTAATGAGGCCAGTTTTCCATGAGTAGGCCACAGAAAATTCTATCTTTATAGCCATACGATACAACCAAAAAACCTTTTATTTTCATCAGTCTATCTAGATTGATATTAAGTTCGAATTGCAAATGTGCTAATATATTCAAGGACAATGTTCCTCTAGCAATAAAAATAACACTAAATTCCTAGTAAGTATTTCATCATTTCAGAACACTAACTAAGTAACAGAACATGTTAGAAATCAAACTTTAATTTCTACTGTGTTTAAGCCAGAAAAAAAATTCTTTCCTTGAGGATCCTGTACTGCAAGTCATCTTAGATGTTTGTATGGTCATATATATGTTCTTCAGCCATGAATGACAGGAGAATCCCTCATGGCCAGCTATTAGAGGTAAAAGAGTTAATCTAAAAAAAAATCAGCCATCAATATTATTACTTTTATATAAGTAAAACAACATAAATGCAGTTCATATTGGGATGTTTAACTTCTGGTACAAAAAAAAATCCAAAGCAGAGTAAAAATGGACCCCAAGAAACAGACATCAGTGAGTTATTCCTTCCATATCTATTCTAGACACTGTTTATGCCACCTCTCCCAATATGTAATGGAAGAAAATTATAATTTTGCTTTTGTTAAAAATATTTTTCCTTACAATGAATGACCATATCATTTAGTAACTTACCAAGTCCGTAAAGCATCAACTGGAACATTCCAGAATGCAAATCTACAAAAATGTGTAGACACTCCGAATTACCACAGGGCTCCAAGATGGGAACAACAAGAGCTGGAAGTGCAGTCTCTATGGAAGCTGAACAGTTAAGAATTAAAAATTATATTTGAGTTCTTTCTTTTAAAAAATATCTCAGTGAGTAGAAACAATCCTGAACATTAGAGGAAAAACATAATTTTTGCAAAATTTGAATATTACTATTAAGTCCATTAGTAGCTCAAAAGGAAGAACGTAATCTTCAAGGTGACTTGAAACAAACATACCTGTCTCAAATAATACAGTGAAAAAATTCCAAGATTCCTTTAATAGGTTAAAATAGCTAGTGCAAATTTAACCTCATTGGGGAGCTGAGTTCTAATTTTACTTTCAATCAGTAATTACTTTTAAGTTAGTTTTTAAGGATTTTCTTTTTGAAGTAGTGGGAAGAAAATTATTTGTTTGGTAAATAGAATAAAATTCATCTATGGCCTAAATATTTTCAATGCCATTCTTCATAAAGAGGTTTTCTGGCAACTAGGGCCCATGTGTTTAAAAAAACACTTGAGAACTATTAAATATTATTGATCATGTAGGAAAATTTTTTTCAAGTTATTTATGTACCTCATTATCAAGTCACAGATAAAATAAGAACATAGGCAACTGCTATTCACAAATTCCCAAAGCTGCCAATATACTTGTTCTAGAGTTTCACAGTATTTTCACCAGGCCCAATTAACTTTTCTCTTAATCCCACAAGTTGACATGACAAATTCCAGTAAAGGAGCAAAGGACTGAAAGCATACCACATGCTGACCAGATAGAGGAGCTGTAAAAGGAATATGCTCTTTTGGTTACCATATTCCTCTAAAGCTACAGTACAGAAGAAAGGTAGGCAGCAAGGAGAGTGTTAAAGTAGGCCCAGCCTTCACCAGGTATGAATTCTCTGTTCTACTTTGTTAAATAAAGACAATAACATCTTGCTTTCTATGCCATGGGTCCATAGGAGGAAGAAATGACAAGTTTGTAAAGGTGCTTGAAAAAGCTAAGGGCTCAACAAATTTAATTACCTGTACTCCTTTATGAATTACACACACACACACACACACACACACACACACACACAAAACCACCTCTTATTATGAATTTGCAATAACTAAAATGAGTAAAGTTACCATTGGTACTGTCTATATAAATCATCAAACAAATTAATAAAGCAAAAAGATTGCAGGACACATTTAATTAGATGAAAACAAACTGTTTTCAGGTATATATGACACATATTTGTATACAAATGTTTAACATATAGGTCCAGTAGAACTCTCACCTAAAAAAAAAAAATAGAACAAAAAAAAAAAACCAAAAGGCAAATAGAAATTTCTTTTACAATGTCTTATAATTCCAACCAGTGTGACAAATTACTTCAAATGTTTTGCTTAACTATATTAATATAATAAAAAGTGCTTACAGATTAGAAGCAGAGTTGCTGATTTTTAAAACATATCTGTACTGTTATAACTACTAACAGGGTAGAAAAGTATTCTTTAAAGCAAAACTTTTTAAAGTATAACAATGGAGCAAAACTCGTTCTGAAAATTGAAATAACAATTATAATTTCAATCTAATTATAAAACTTGAGTATTTTCAAAAAGATACGGCATCGAAGTAGAATATATGACACAATCCGAAAGACAGAAAATACTTTGATATATATCTCTGAACTTATTTTATGGCTATTTTCCTTCATGAAAAATAAAATATATAAGGCCCTAAAAGCATTTAAAGGCAAGAGGAGTTAGGTATCCAAAATTGGAGAAATTGTGAATAAAATATAGAAGGGAGAATTAAAGGCTATGTGAGATGACAGGACTGTACACTACTTTTTCTTGCAGCAGGAATATATACATAGCTCCTCTTTTATTTCCCTGTTCACTGAGGACAACAGGAGGAATAGACCAATAGTAATATAAAGTGTGAAGACTGAAGAGAAACAAATAGGCACAATTAGGAATGGTTCTGTGTGGTCCACAGCTTCTGAACTGACCTTGATACCCCGATTCCTATGCTGACAGAACATACCCCAGGAGAGAGCATCCAGCTTTCAAGAGTCAGGCAATGCTACGATGGGGTCACATGGCAAGTCACCTTTAGTTCCTTGGACTCTTTTTCTGACCTCCCCTCCAAAGTCCTGCCTACTCTCCACTCTCCTCCAAAAACATTCCCACCCTCAAGAAACCACACACTGCCATCTGGGCTATACAAAACCTGCTGTCCATGCATTCCCCTAGCCCTCCCTTGAAATGCTCTATTTCCAGGCTACTCAATTTGACTGATTCCGGTAAGAAGCTAGAATAAAAGCCAGATGATTAAGACTGACTGCACTGAAAGATTCCAAGAACAGCCCCTGGCCCAGGCAAAGGATTCAACTAAAGCATGCTTTCCCATCACAAAAGGGATCAATAAGACTACATGAAAAGTATAAATGCATAAACATGAATTTGAAAAACAAGTTAAAGTATATTTCATAAAATGGTAGGTCAGCAGACACTTTCCTATAGCAGTCCTCATTTCCAGAACTGTTCTGATTAAAGCAGGAATGAGAGAGCCAACTGCACATGCCAGCACTTCCCTCTCCTCCAAAACCACAGTTTCCCAAGCACTTTTCTCCAACACTGAGGACTCTACAGACACCCAATGCTTGAAAACCACTGCTGTGGCACATTCCCACTAGAATTAAAGATCTAGGAAGAGCCTGAGCTAACATCCTCTAACTATAGAAGAGAAGAATGGGGCCCAAAGAGTAGGACTTGTTTGTGGGCACAGAACTGAACTGAGATGGTCTGGCTACTCAAGCAGTGACATCTCCACAAAATGCTACTAAAGAAAAATCTTTGCAACTTACACAAACAGCACATAAAAGTTCCTATTTAGATAATATTGTAGTAACTACGTATAGTGCCAGGTTGAGTACTAGACTAATGGGGGGGGATCACTTCTTAAATTATGTAAATGTGTAACCACTATACTGTATACCAGAGACTAATATGAAATACTGAATGTCAGTCAACTCTAATTTGGAAAAAAAAAAAGCACATGCTTAGAGTCTGTTTCAAAGTAATTTAAATATCCCCTGGGCAATCATACTGAGTTGGTTTTTTTTTTCCTTATTGTCTTATTTACAGACAATGCTAAAGTAAACCAGAGCCTATCAAAAGATCACAGACTCCGGTTTTCTGCAATCCCAACAAATAAGATTTTAGAATTTCACTATTTTGAAAAGTCAGAAATAAGAAAAATTAAGATTGCAAAAATACTTTAAAATTTTCTTTAAGAACAAAAGGGGAATTTCAACAAGGGTGCCAAGACAATTAACTACGGGGAAAATTCTTTTCAACCAATGTTACTGGAACAACTACATACCACCTCACCCCCTACACATACAAAACGCAGCTGGACCCCTCACACCATACATAAACATTAACTAAAGGCAATCTAAATATAAAACGCTTAGAAGAAAACACAGGAGTACACCTTCATGACCTTGGATTAAGTAATGGATTCTTTAGGTATGACACCGAAAGCACAAGCAACAGAAGAAAAAATAGACAAATTGGACATCATCAAAATTAAAAACTTGTGTTACAAACAATACCATAAATAAAGTGAAAAGAAAACCCAACAGAATGAGAGGAAATTCTTGCAAATCATAATACGTGAAAAGGGACTTACATAAAGAACTGTTATATCATAATAAAAAGATAAATAATCTAATTACAACATGGGCAAAGGATCTGGATGATGTTTCTCTTAAAAAGATACAAGAAAAGATGCTCAATAATCATTAGAGAAATGCAAATCAAAACTATAAGATACCACTTCACACCCACCAGGACAGCTAGAAATAAAGAGATAGACAATAACAAGTGTTGGTGAGGATATGGAGAGATTGGAACCCTCACACACTACTAGTGAGATTAAAAAGAGGTGTTAACCATATCAAAAGATAAAACACCAAGTTACCATATGACCCAGCCATTCCACTCCTAGGTATATACATATCCGAAAGAAATGAAAACAGGTTCACACAAAATCCTGTAGACAAATGCTCATAGCAGTATTATTTATCACAGCCAAAAAAAAAAAAGTGGAAACCAACCTCGTTAATGGTGAATGGATAAACAAAATGTATGGTATATCCACACAATAAACTATTTGACAATAAAAATGTGATACTGAAATGTGCTATAACATGGACAAAACTCAAAAACATTCTGTCAACAAAAAATGCAGAAGACCACACATTACAGTAAGTCTTCACTTAACACCATCAATAGGTTCTGGGACTTAAAGCTAAATGACGTATAATGAAACCAATTTTACCACAGGCTAGTTGATAGAAACAAGAGTCAAGTTCCTATGGCATCTCATCAACATTATAACAAAACGACATTGAACGATATTACATTATTCGAGGACCTGCTGTATATGATTTCATTTCTCTGAAATGTCCAGAACAGGCAATTCTATAGACAGAAATAAATTAGTGGTTGCTAGAGGCTCATAGGAGGAGTGAATAGGGGATTGATTGCTAATGGGTACAGGGTTTCTTTTTGGATGATTAAAATGTTCTAAAATTAGATTGTGGTGATGGCTGTGGTGATGACAACTCTTTGAGTATATTAAAAAACACTGAATGAGGGAATTGTATGTGAATTATACTTCAATAAAGTAATTTAAAAAAACAAAAAGGGGCCTTATTTGGGCTTTCTAACTCCAATAAGAATTTTAATTATACTTTTCAATCAAAAATTTTACGTCTGTATTTAACATCTTTGCTTGAAGAATTAAAATGGGGGGGGGGGGATAACAACTTCCACTACATCTTATAATTAAAATTATTAAGACCTGAGGGATCTAAGTTATACCTTGATGGGACTAGTAGACATGTCCCCTCAAAATGGAGTGAGCCACTACATTCACCAGATGTCTGGCATACCTTTATTTAAGACTCATATTTGCATTTTTAAGTTAAGCTGCTCTTCCTCTTAGCCTTTAGCTTTTCTTAGACCCTCTTTTTCACCTCTATTCCTTCGTTTTCCTTGAATAAACACTGTACTATAAATACAAATTTATTTTCCCGACTTAGTCTTTGTGTCAGGCAGTGTTTTCATCTACTTCATCAAACAAGTTTTAATCCAATGTGACTACTCTATACCTAAGAAGCTGCTTTATTAAGTATAATAGATTGAGGCTGGATCTGTGATGATGAAAGGCAGTACCTTAACTCCTAGTACTATTGAGACTTCATATAATATGGTACTTCACTTACATCATCTCACTTAATTAAAGGCTGTTCACCGTGGGCATAAGGTAATCATGGTTAAAAACCGCTAGTACAGGAATAGTAAATGTGCTCATTATGACACTGTGAAACTATATTCCTAGAATGAAAGCACTTACTTTCTAAATGACTATCCCCCAAAGCTCTGAATCTACTAGGTAATTAGAAGATTTTTCACTATGTGTGTGTATCTGTACTTCTTATTTTGAACCCTATTAACGTATTAATAATTCAAAAAATTAAAGGATAAATTCTGCTTCAAAGAGGAATATTTTATAACTGCATTATAAACATTTGCAAAGCTGTCTTAACCTTAGAAGAAAAACTAAAAAAAAAAAAAAAGCTTCCATTTCAATAGGAAAAGTTTTAAGGAGGAACAATATCCATACATCAAAAATAAGGCCAAGCTAAATAAGTAAGAAAGGGGAAAATTAGGACAAGCTTGGTAGATTACAAGTTAAAATGAAGATATGTCCAGCCTCCACACAAAATCAATATATCAGGAAAGAAGTCATATTCAGCAAGACCCCTCAGAAAATAAAAATGAATATTAATTTAAATAAAAGAAAGACAAATGTCAATTGAAAGAACCTACAGTTTTCATTGGCATTGAAGCCTCTAAGAATGGCTTTCAGTTCCTGGAGCTTCTGATGAGCTCGTGCATGAACGCTGTCAATCAGGAGTTTTTCTATTGATAGGTGATCGATCTGCATAGACAAAAACAACAGTATGTACAATTTAAACATTTCTACTTTAAAAGCCTAAGAGCAGATTATTGTGCTTCAACATATTTCCTTTTAGAATGACACTAATTAAGTATAAATTAAAAAAAATAAACATATGGTATTGGTGGTTTAAAGACTATAGTTAACTTCTTGGCAAGTATAGATCAAGATAGTATACGTATCAGTTATCACAGTGATTAAATGACAGGTCTTAAAAATAAAATGATATGAACAAAATCACAAAATTTGAAAGAACATCTTTAAAATTATGTTATATCAGATTTACAAATGTAGAAGCAAAACAATCATTTAAAACAAGTTTCATAAAAGGTTTTAGGAACAATTAAGTATTTTAAAGAATTTGTGCTAAAAGTTTAAGTATAAATGGTAATTATATTATGTTCATTTAATCAAACCAATATTAATATTGAGATCTTCTACCTTCATTGCTCTTTCTACTAATTTGGAATCAGAAGCTGGCAAAGGAGGATCATGAAAAATCTGTAAAGGCTTAGAGACATCATTCTCATCGATTTTAATTGTAACTTTGTGAACAGATGCCGTCCCTGTTTTTCTCCCAAGAACCTGCTGACTAAAGAGAAAAAAAAATATTAAGAATTTTCTCAACAAAGCCTGTTAACTTTTGGAATAAAACAGAGGCAATCTAATTGTGTACCTTAGATAGAGCCTAGAATATGGCAGGCCCTCATTGTTTGTGGAGGGAATACATTAATATTGGGAAGACAGCTATTCTGTAATCCAACACAATATTTGATTTACTGCATCAAAAAAAACATAGACACAGATTTAAAAATAAACATGCACACAAATAAAAACAACCCCAATAAACAACTTGTCTTCTAAGTGGTGTCTATTTATCTGATTCCTTTACAAAGTTTGAGGACTGTAAACAGCCTGATACTGATTTTTCCCAAAACCCTCCCAAGATTTTAAAAGGCACAAATCAAAATGTAAAACTGATAAGCAAGCATTTTTTAAAAATGATACCCAATGATCTAAATTACTGGTCCTTTAGCAATCCAGTATGAGGCCCATAGTAACCTAACTTTTTAAGAACAGTAAGTCTTAGTACAAGCAGATAGATGTCTACATATTTAAAACATGCCATATTCTAAGAAAGGGTTCAATTCTGGATGCCCTATGTGGTTTATGATATCACAAGACCTTGATATACAAAATCATGCTGTTAGAGGTGCACGGCTATCAGTATATAGTAAATCAGAAGCATGACAGAAAGAGAAACAGAGTATTTACAGTCATAGCATGAACCTACCAGAACCAACTTTACTTACTTCCAAACTGACAAGCAGAGGCACTTTCCAGCATGATACCTCTCCACCTGCACAAGGTCTCCCCATCGCTCTCGGATTAACATTAGAGTTTGTGAATGTAGCACTTCTAATTGAAGTGATAAGCAGAAAGAATCTGATAGATCTTGTTAAGCAAATATAACATGTTTTACTACAACAGCCAATGATGTACAAACAAACTTCATTTAACAAAAGCTTTATTCCCAAAGAGCCAACTATGGAAGAAATGTCTGGAATTATATTTCTCCAATGACTTATCCTAAAAAGTGTTATTAATTTGTGGCATAATTTTAGAAAAAGGTATTATATTTCATTTAGATCCAATATAAACAAACCATAAGGTCCAAGTTGCCCTTAAATTCACCAGTTTGGAGAATATGGGTAGACCAAATATTATTATTTTTTTTCCCCCAAATAGTGCCAATAATCACTTTTTGTTTTTACTTTCAAAGTCAACAGGAAAATTTAAAAGTTGATTTATTATAGATGTATCATTATCCTTCGCACTGACCAGTTCCCTCAGCCCCATTTCTACAAAAAAAAAAAAGTGGGGGGTAGGGTGGGCAGAGAAGGAGAGTTTAGGCTGCTACAGTTCAGGACTAGAGGCAAATGGAAATGTGGGGAGAGAAGGAGACACCAATTCTCTACAAATACATGTCTTGGAATTTCAGAAGGATACGTAAGCAATTGTACATGTCCTGAAGAGGTCTCTCATCAGCAAAGAGCCTAGACTGCACCAACTGATGGATAAAGTTGATTTGCATGCTATGAACCAAGGCTCGTCCATCTTCCATTGGCAGGAGAAAAGAAGGTGGTTAATCAGAAAAGTATAGATTGTGTCACAGTACTGGTTAAGGAAGAGCATACTAACAATGACTTAAAAAAACAAAAGAACTGAAACTATGGAAACTAGATAACATTATACTTGAGAAACACTGAAACCTCAAAGACCAGTAGGTAGTTATGATTACCATAAAATCTGCTTCATATTACAGGATAAATTGCTAAACAATTATTATTCTGTAAAAATGTTTTAATACTATAAAAACACCAAACATTTAAATCAATACTTAGGATTTAAATCACTACTGATGATTTACCTCCTGTTTCCTTATCCTCAACTAGAATTTCTAACTTGAGAAGACGCCATGGAACATCAGGATCATCTCCCATCACAGTCAAGGTGGCTTCAAATTCTCCTTCAACTCGAAACTTCACCCGGCCATTTGCTTTTAGAAAAAGAAGAAGAGGTCTACTTTTCTAGAAAATAAGCAGCTTCTTGCTAACCTAGAACTTTGTCTTGCTTATAAGAAATCTTAAATATATTGTTCTTTCGCAAGTATTCAAACAATTCAGTGATTCCAGGTCATCAAGAAACCAAAGGCAACTTCTAATGTCAATGAACAGTATATTCTTGAGGCTCAACCTTGGGACTTTGTCTCTCTTCCAGCCCCAGATCATCTCACCCACTCCCGAGCTTCAAATACAAGAACTGGATTTCCATGTAACAAAGAGAAATGGCAGGCCTAACAAGTCACGGATTTGAATACCACCAGAATTGTAGGTCAAAACTTCATACTTCTTTGAATAAAATCACAAAAGCTATTTTAAAAATATTCTAACAAATCAAATCTTAAAAAAGTAAACTTCAGGTACATACCAACTGTAAGATTTGCTAACTGAGGAGGAAGATCTGTGGTTACAAGCCGATGTCTAAGAATCTGGTTCAACTGGTGAAGTGTGGCTTGTTTCTCAACTTTGGTAATTGGGTCTGGAGGGATAATTTTATCCTTCAAAAAAATTTAAGTGATTTTAAAATAATGTACAGAGGCATAATTTTTACCTGTGCCTGTCTTAACACAGTATTTTCTTATTTTACCCAAGAGAATCTCGACACTCATTTCTGCAGTCTATATCCAATAATAGTGACCATTACTATCATGCATTAGAGGGCCAATGATTCCACCAGCCACTCAGTTAAGACGGTAATGCAACATGATCTTTATGCTCTATTTATGAAACCATCTTAAAGTCACTAGATTACTTCCACTTCTTAAAAATATAAAATAAAATAACACCAAGGCAGTAGAAAACTACAATAAATTTTAAAAAACATTTCCAAAAAGCATGCAATATTTCCACATCTGAATAGATGTAAGTTACGTTTGCATATCTGTTGATATGCAAAATACCTCATTAAAAGTAGGTTCACCCATTTTGATGGTTACTCACTTTCCGACTGCAATTTATTTTTTAAAAAACACGATTTAGAGTGGGGGAGATGCACTTACCCTAATGCAGGTAGGCAGCCGTGGGTAAGACCCAGTAGTCAGTACATCAATGGCATATGGGATGGCAAAACTAGGCAGGCGTGCATGGACCAGAGCATCTCTAGCTAACGAAGCCAGCCGATCAGCAGTGTCCACAAATAGGATGGCTTGCTGATCTAAAAAGCTAGAGATCATCTTTAAAGCAAAGGGTAAATGTATTAAGCTTCCTTGAAAACTAGCCGCTTTTCGCTTCAAATATCACTGATTCATTCCAAAGTAAACTTTGAGGGGAATTAATATAAGTGTTTCATGGTGCAAAATATTACTTCAAAAAATTCCCCAGCAATTAATAAAAATTTTTAAAAACAATAATTTTATATCAACTTAAGTAAAAGGTTTTCCAATTCATTTTTCTATCCTTAACTTACAAGTACATAATATCATGTTAGAATAAATTAAACAAAATGCTTTTTACTCTTACAGACTTCTGTAATTAGTTGGTAACAAGGAGAAAATTCTGAGATGTTCTAAATTAAATTACGGTAGGCCAGAGGGTGGAAGGAAGAGACAAAAGGGTTTAATTGGTTAACAACTGCAGTACAAAACTAACAAAGGACTGCTCCTGCTCCTTAGTGTATGTTGAAATTATTAAATTAACTTTCAGGTGGCCATTTCCGAGATTATCTAAAAAGAGAATAGCCAGGCACCATCGAACCCCAGAAGGCTCCGCTTTTTGTTTACATATGAGCTTAAGAGCTTTACATCTCTGCTGAGGACTCTGCTGGCTTATCCCAGAACTAGCCCCGCTTCAACTTCTCCCATCCCCATCGTCCACAGCTAATGTAAATTCTTAAATCTTTCTCCCCCTCCTTGATGTATAAGAACATTTGCAAAACTCTGAGACAAAGGACTTGAACATGTTTGTCTTTTATACCTGGCTATGCTGCTGGTGGTTTAGACTCCACGTCCCAAGACCAATTTTTTTTTTGGGGGGGGGGACTATCAAGAGCCTAATAAACCCTTTCTTTTAAAAAGACTTCCAGCTGTGGAAGTTAAAATTTTTGTTTAACAGTTTGTAATGGAGTGTGGAATCCTGGACCCAGACTGCCTTATCTCAATTTTAATTTTGCAATTTACTAGTCCCATAATCTTGGGCAAATTACTTAATCTCTCTGTGCGTGTTTTTTCAACTGTAAAATGGAGATGACTTCCAACCTCATGAGGTTGTTCTGAGGATTAAGAGTTAATGCATATGAAACCTTTAGAACATTACCCAGAATATACAAAACACTCAATAAATATTGCCCTTTACGTGATCTAGGCTAACTTCATGCTCAATACAGAAATCCTTTCCCATTAGTACTCTACTCAGTGCATTTCATAAGGGCAGCTGAACTGGTTTGTAGAGCTCCACACAAACCTGGAATCTCTTTCCCCGGAACTTTTATCTTCTATTTCTATTCTGGAACAATACTTAATCTCTCACGTTTTGCAAACACAGGAAGCCTAACCTACCTTCAAGCTTAACATTCCAAGTCACTTCAATTAGTCTTCACATCTCCAAATTCCTGACTTGTCCTACTGCCTGGAAATGCTCCAGTTTATCAGTGGCCAAATTAAAATATGGTATCCATAATTAATACCATATGCACACAAAATGCCCTCCCTGCATTTTCTCAGTATCTGTTTTTCACAAGTCTAGGAAATAGACAAAACCAGATAATTACTATCACCTTAAAGATAAGAAAACTGAGGCTTAAGTTTAGACACTGACTCAAAGAAAGTCAATAATCAGAGAAGCTGGAACCAAAAAGTGCTTCCTCTAGCTCTCAGACCAGCAAAGACCACTACAAGTGCTACTTTCTATGACTAATAAGGAGAACCGAAGTTTTGCCACCCCAATATCTGGGATGGAATATTGATTTTAAGATGGCTATTTTTAAGAAATGAGACTCAGAAAGAACATCAGAACATAAACATGGCAGGACAGGGAGAAATCTAGCAAAGCCTCTTTGTTGGACCCTCTCTGTGTCCTACTATTTCTGGGTGGCCCAGTAAGAATTTGTTTACCATATGTTTACTCCTTCCCATATACCTGTGAATTGCCTACTTCCCCTTTGAAATCTCAGGCCTCTGCCCCCTTTCTCTTTAGTCCACAATGGCATATAAACCTCAACTGCCCAATGTGTCCTCGGGTCTCATTCTTATGGAACCTTCATATATACATATGGAATAAATTTGGACATTTTCTCTTTTCAATCTATCTGTTAATCTGGTTATTAACCCAGCCAGAAGAACTTAAAAAGACGGAAGGAAAATTATTTTTTGCACCCTCACACGAGTAAAATAGATTTCTAACAATGCCACCACACTAACTTCTAAGCAGCAGCCACAATACTAGGACACAGCAAGCTTGGAGTCAACTAAAAGGCCTTGATCTTTTGTACATGACTCTGTAACAAGCAAGGCCCACTTTCTCATCCTAAACCTAAAGCAGGACTGTAATCTGTCTGATTTTAACATATTTAAAATCATTTTGAATCCTGCTTCTCTCAACTCCTGAACTGGTTTTTACTCAGATTTAGGTAATCCCAATTCTCCCTTTACTCAGGACACGGTAAAAATGCTTATTAGACAAAAGCCAGGGCTTCCCTTTAGGAAGACAGTCACCAACCTTAGTGGGCATTTAATTCGGCCCAAGTTCACTCCACCTTAAATGTGGGTAATTAATGAAACATTTTAAACCACTTAGCCCAACTCAAAATATATTAGCTTCAACTATACTCCTTTAAGAAATCAAATTAATAGATTAAAACTTTAGTTTTTATTAGTGAATCCATGTAGGTCCCTAATGACGTACATACCAACTGTTAATATGGTTAATAATAATCTCTTTTAAACTTTAACTGAACATCAATAGATATTCCTCTAAGGAAAATATACAAATTAGCCAAAAGCATATGAAAAGATGTTCAACGTCATTTGTCATCAGAGAAATACAAATAAAAATCACAATGAGATGCCACTACTAAGGAGAGTTAGAATCAAAATGTCAGACAATAATAAATGTTGACATGGAGGAATTAGATTCCTCGTACATTGCTGGTGGGAATGTAAAATGGTATAGCCATTCTGGAAATCAGTCTGGGAGTTCCTCAAATGATTAAACATAGAATTACTATGTGACCTAGTGATTCTAATCCTAGATATATACCCAAGAGATATGAAAACATGTCCACACAGAAACTTGTGCATGAATGTTTATAGCAACATTACTCATAATAGCCAAAAACTGGAAATTACCTAAATGTCTATTAACAGATGAATGGATAAACAAAATACAGTAGATCCATATAATTCAGCTACAAAAACAAAATACTGCTACATGCCATGACATGAATAAGCCTTGAAAACATTATGCTAAGTTATAGAAGCCAGTCACAAAAGACCACATATTATGATTCCATTTATATGAAATGTTCAGAATAGGCAACTCTATAGAGACAGCAGATTACTGGTTGCTTAGGGCTAGGGGCAGGTACTTGGAGGTGACAGGTTTAATTTTTGAGTTGACGAAAATGTTCTAAAATTGACTGTCGTGATGGTTTCACATATCTGTGAATATACCAAAACCCGCTAAATTATACACTTTAAATGGTATGGTATGTGAACTACATCTCAAATAAAGCTGTTTTAAAAAAAAGCTCTAGAAGAAGAGATATTTTCTTTTACTTAGATAAAACATTATCATTAGAGTTCTATAAACTGTATATTTATACACTCAGTTGCACATGTAATATGTCTGGCATGGCTAACAATCATTATCTATTAAGAATCTCTAACGAGACTAGTTAAATAATAATTAGGTTGAGAACAGAAGTATCAAAACATGAATAATCCTCTAATTCTCCACTGATGGACTTTATCCTTGACATAAACACATCTGTATCTCAATTCACAAAACAAAAATACCAAAACTTTATACAAATTCAACATAACTTTATTCAGAATGTGACTTATTGAACAGTCAATTTAAAAAACTAATAAAACACTATACTATGAATTAATGAGAGATGAATGCAATACAGCTCACTATAAAAACCAAGAGTTCTGGGTTTTGTTTGATGTTACTGAAGCACAACTCAGTAATATCAAACAGGTAATTTAAATACCCATGGTATAATTTAAGATTTATCACCAGATTTGAAAAACTGAACACTTGGATTTGATATACTTCAGCAATACCTAACCTTCCACTAGAAGTTTTAACATCTTTAAGAAAAGATTACCCCAAATTAAATAATTATTGAAAAGAAACCTTAAGCTTTTCAGAAATACTACATACCATACTACTTCATTTCAGCCAAAATAGATTCATTTAGACTTGGTGTCCAAATTTCCAATACAATTAAATGAATTGTAAACTTTCTAATAAATAAGCCTGTTTATTAATATTTGAAACGAAAACTATTCTTCGAATGATGCTTTACAGTATATGAAAGACTTTCTGTCAACAAACTTTTACTTCCCAATCACATAAACACACAACAGATGAATAAAAGGAGTTTTTCCCCCATAACAAAACTTAATATGTGGTACAAAATCTTCTCCCTCTAAATAAACCTTTTATCAAGGTTATATAGAAGAATGATACCGGCTTGCTCTTAAGAAACTAAAGATATGTGGCTAGAATACATGTTATAGAATTTTTATCATTGGTTTAGCTGCCAGAGCTGGAATTAAGCATAAACTTTAGTGAAAATTAGGTTTCATTTTTAACTTAAAAAAAAAATTATTCTATAGTTTTAAATTCTCAATTTCCTCATAACCTCTTTTTTTCCTTTCACTTTAGCAATTTTCACATCAGCTTTCTGAGATAAGAGAACTTAGTGAGACTGAGGATAGCAAATGCAATAGGCTAAAACTTAGGTGAGGTCAGGAAAGCATGCAAAGAAACAATTGTGTTGCAGATTTCTTTCTGAAGTGTAATTTTATGGAATATGCAAACCCCAATAGATTTGCCAATATAAAATTACTATAAAATATTTGCAATTTAGCTTCTCAGGGTGCTAAAAATAAATTTAGTCTGGTACCTCTATACTGGTAGCTGCTAACTGTAATTTATCTAGGAAGCCTGATAAGAGAATTTTTAAATGACTTAAATATAATTTAACCAATATAAAGTTGTTTTTCTGCTTTCACCTAGAAAAAACTGATACAAATTTTAATGTCATTACATAATTGAATGAAAAAAAGAATTTTGAGTATCAATGTCAAGCTTACTTAAAGAATCCATCCACTTTCCCCTACTTTCCAAATATAACTGACAGTAACTAGAAGGCTACTTGGCTTTGTAAAGCTGGGCCTGGAGGGCTGACTTCAAAGTAGGTAAATGCTCATATTATTTTAGGACTTTATTCATGTTATGAGTTACTCTATCCCTTCCAATATGAAATCCATTCCCCTCATTACAAGTGATTGAAGTAAAACAGGAGGGAGTAATCGGGTGTCTCATGTGTTAACACCACACCATCCTCCCCCAAATTATAAGCTTAGTAGGCTAACACAGGATCTCTACTGACATTTTTCCTCCTTAACAGTTCTTGAAGATAGCTTAAAACTTTTTTTGGCAGATTTTAGCATCTCTGGTATGTTTCACTACATGTCACTCCTTTGAATTCAAAAGAATGATTCAACAGTCAAGTCTCCAACCACCATGCCCTACACCCTGTGCTCAATAAATTTGGAGAATGAGTAAATGAATAAACAAACAGATAAATACTGTTATCAGATCTGTGATCTTAAAGAAGCTATTTAAATTCTAGGAACCTTATTGTTTCCTCCTCTGTAAAATACTGACTCTGCCATTCTCACAGGACTGTCAAGACTCAACAGGCACCATTTAAGGGAGTACTTTGCAAACTCTAAGGAACCGACAAGTTCAAGTCTCCTATTCAATGTCTTCCAGTGTAATGATGTCTCCAGATATCATCTAGTATTCTTTCTGATCAGGTGTCCATAAACTAAGTTTCTATAGAAATATGTCATACATTATCATACAGAAATATGATTACTCACATAAATAATGTCTCTCAAAACAAATCAGCAGATATAAGTTAAAGCTAAAATTATAAACGTCTATTATAAGTTAACATTCCAAAAAGTTATTTTATATAAAATAAAATCAAAAGTTTAACTCACCGCACATTTTTCCACTTTGCCAGCATTATTAGCCCACTTCACTAAAGCTAGTAATCGAACAAAGAGTTGGCGTGTCCGGCTAGCAAACTGCACTATTTCTATTTTCCTATAAAATAAAAAAGATTCTTAATGAACTAACATATTTGAAAAAGTATTTCATGATTTATTTCATCTGAGCTAAAGTATGACTCAATCGTTGTTTATAACCATTACAGCAAAATGAACCACTTAAATATTTATCTAAATACATATGAATTGTCACACTTTATAAATCATCTGCATGTTTTTTTTTACCTCAGAGTAATAAATCCGAAGGAATGGTTTAGCAACAAATCACGTTTAAAAAAGCAAATTTATATTGTAATAAAAGGTGTTTACTAATATATACTTAATTAACATATAAAATGTGGTCACATAGAGGACCAAATTAGGAGTTATGAATTTCATAATTAAAATCATGAGTTTATGAATTCGTAACCTTTTTGGTAAGATAAAGGAATTGAAGTAGGTCTTTACCAAAGCTTGAAACTGTTCTTTCTATAAAAGCAAGGGCCCAATTCCCATCTTGCAAGGGCATAATTTTTAAAAATTGAATAATGAAAGAACTACATAACTATTTACCAAACTAATGTCAATGACAAACTTAGATACTAAAGTATCCACACAAATCTATGAAAGTAAGCTAGAAGGTCTGTCCCTATTTTTATGCTATACCCACTACAATGCTTTTTCCCCAATATTCATCAGTATTTTTATCTTCTCCTTATAAAGCCTTTAAAGCTTTACTAAAAGCTTTATGCTGTCAATATGTGTTAGTAAGACCTCTCAACTTCATGTCTACTACAAAACTGATAATAATACCTTTAATGGTTTACCTTAAGACACTGAATAAAATATTCAACAGGCCAGGATTAATGATGACAGAACCCAAACAGGTCACCAACCCCCCTCTGAGTGGGCTCTGACCTATTAATCTTAGTACATCTATTAAGTGAGCTACAGATCCAATCCACGTCTCTGCATCTCACCAACAGCAACACAATGATGCAATGCACCAAAATAAAATATTTGCTTAAGTATAATCCTGACTGAAGACTACAGAGTCAAGCTCCTATCAAGAAAATATGTAGCCCACAGACAACCAGATAGACTTAAGGATCAGCCAGCAATATGATTACTGGTAGTATAAAGAGAAGAATCAAGGACACAGATACAGTTTTGACTCTTTGGCCAGTGTCTGTGAAGGAACCTAAGAGATAAAAAAAAGCAGAGCCTCACAGGCAAGAGTGTGACATAGCAGAAATGTTAAATGTACGTTAAGATCTGGCAGCCATCCCAGTGCCTGCCTATAGGAGCCTCAGTACTGTCACTCCAACTCAGGAACAGATTACAGAGAACATGAGGTCTCTTCTCTCCCAGAACAAACTTATTTGTATGTTATTAATTAGGTTTCCCAAATGAGGTCCGCTATTGGAAAAAAGATATCCCCCTTTGCAAACTATTGTAACATGTTTTTTTTTTGACACCATGCTGTCTCAAGTGATAAGGCAGCACCAGTTGGTTTTCCATGGCACAGTTTCCCTTCCTACCAGAGCAGACAAAATAAATCCTTTCATTTTCATTTCTTTCCTTTAAAACTGATCAGCCAAAGCATAACACAGGTATGCTTCAATCACCTCTTCCACCTCTACCTTTCCTATGTATGTCTAATTCAATCAGAAAGGTTAGTTGCAGATAGGGATAAAACACAGTCACTAATAAATGCCAAAATCCTCCCTAGTGACTTGGTATTAAGCAAACAAACAAAAAAATCAACCAAGGAGCATAGGTAGTGCCAAGGCTATAAGTGGCCTATGCTGTAGGCACAATTTAAACCTCCGCCACATGACTTCTTTGAAACCTTAATTCTCTTGCTCCTCTAGCTTACAAAAACATACTAGTGTTTAGTTATACCTTAAGCCTCAAACACCAACTGAATCAAAAAATTCTCTCAACTGTAAAACAGCAATAATAGTAGGCAAATGTCAATTCTCTAACGTTATCTAATAGCATCATTGTAGCAAACAGTAAATTGGCAGGCAACTTTCCAAAGTCAGCTTACTCCTTAGCTTTTTCCTTAAGTTCTGTATCTTCTACATCTTCTTACCCCCTCAGGGACTTGACCTGGTCAGTGACTCAAAACAGGTTTCTAGAATGTAAGGTCCAGAGCTGGTTTCACAACAAGAAATGTCAAGGATGAGGAAATTACATTTCCCAGGGCTCCCTAAACAAATGTTGTAAAAAAATAACCCTAGGCTCTCTAGGCCTAGGTTTCCGATCTACAGCGGGATCTAAGCCCTACCGCTCACTCTCACTCTCACACACACATACACCACCCACTTTCACTCTCCCTCATACACATACATATACATACACTCACAGATATATCAATGCAGACAGATTTAAGGTTTTTTCATACTCACCTTTCCACATCAGATTTCCTTGGCAGTCTAAGAAGAAAAAAGAGAAAATGACTAAATATATGCATACCCTCATCAAAATGATAACGGTCTTTACTTTGACTCTATTAAATACTTTCGTGTTTCCAAAAATTGGATAAACAGCCACTACAGGCTTGTGTGGCTACCAGCTCTTTTTTACTTTTATGAGTTTCCAGCAATATGGCTATAAAAGAAAAACCAACAAAGGACCATTTCTCTCCCTTCAAAATGCTTCTGAGGAGAGGGAGGGGGAGGTAGGTGGGGTAAAAGGGGTCAAATATTTGGTGACGGAAGGAAATCTAATTATAGGTGGTGAACACACAATTCAGTAGATATACGACATACTGTTGAATTGTACACTTGAAACTTATTGGGTTTTGTTGATCAATGTCACCCCAATAATTTTTAATTAAAAAAACTTCAAAAGGTGTTGCACGAACCTCAAACATTTAAAAAGCCCATCTTAAATTAGCACACTATTATCAGAGTCACAGAAATATTCTTTTAAGACCAAAATGGTCATGGATGCAGAGTACTACTCAGTTGTCAGCTTCCCCATACCCAGTGGAACCTTTTTTGTTATGGTGGACAAAACTGGCAGCTGAGCACACAAAAGAACCAGTGTCAGCCAAGGGTTTTTACGGTAATTATGATGTTGCATATGATTAGATATAAATGATTTATATTACTTTTAAACAGCTCCAGTAAGGTTTTAATTTCTTTCTTTGCTAGGTCTCCCGTATTGATAGCCAGCAACCAATGTCACCATTTTCCGTCGCCAAATATTTTCACCATTTAACACTTTTGCATCCACAGATGCTTTTAGAAAGGTCCTGATCTGCCTCCTGAATCACCACATTCTGTAAACCTCTATCCCATGGTCCAAGATTCAATGGTCTAAACAACTCAAAAGCCTCCCCTACATTTAATCAGTTTTTGAAGAATACACACCAAGACCCTTAGATCCTCTTCTCGCACCCACATGCCACAGGTGCAGAAAAACTAAAACCACCTCCAGAGATTCAAAGTACACGGAGGGAATACTATTAAAATGAGCTCTGGCTTGTAGTTACCTACAATTCTTAGGGTAGACAGTGGGATGGAAGCTAAAGATGTCATCCAAATAATAAAGGAAACTAGGGCTGGAAGAACTAGCAGATCAGAGGATGAAGCAGAAATTAAGCCCTTATTGTAAGACTGCAAATAAAAGCAGCTACTGGCAACTTCCTCCATATGCTAAAGCTCTTTGAGAACACTCCTAGAGAAGTCACAACCTTCCTCCTGTAAGGAAGGTAGGTGGGAAAGGAGGGGGGTAGTGAGGAAGGGAAGGGAGGAGGGGCAGGGGGGAGGGGCAGGGAGAGAAGAGTGTATGTGTGTGGGGAGAGAGGCGGGGAGAGGGGGGGGGGAGAGAGAGAGAGAGAGAGAGAGAGAGAGAAACAGAATAGTAGATCTAGCCTTTAGGGGTAGGAAAAACAGGAATCATTGTTCCAGCTCTTCCCACTTGCCCAAGGGACCCTAGAAGGGTCACCTCCTGTAGGTGGTATCATTTCAGGGACAAAAGGTAGGCTTTGCTGTCTGGATCCCTTTTCCCCCCAGTTCCTCCTAATCTATTTAAAATTCATTTATAGATAACAAATCCACCATTTGGGGCAAAAGCCTTAAAATGCAAATTTTCGGAAGTGATAAGTCACAAGAACTTATTTACACCAAAGTATGATATATTTACCTGAGATTTTAGCATTTTCTGATTTTAGTTAAGGGGGTTTAAAAAAAAAGAGCAGAAGCTACATCCCTAAAACATCAAGGCGAAATGTAAATTCTATGATGAGATGGGGGCAGGCAGAAGGAGGAAGTGGTGGAGAAGGAAAAAAATCAGAAATCTGGGGCCAAAAACAAACCATCTAAAATGTCAAGGCTGTCCTTTTTACTTTTGATAGTTCACAGACAAGCATCGAATGTGGCAGAAATAATACTTTATAAAGTGTATCTAGAACACTGGTTTTATATTATTAAGACATTAGTCCTGACAGTTTCTACCTAGAACAAGGGGGGGAAAACATGATTTTGAAACTTCCAAGCAAAGTTCTTAAATTAATATTGATTACCACAAGTCAAAAGGAGAAAAAAGTTATTTTATATACACCTATGCATCAAGAGCAACGGTGACTTTTCCCATAAAATTCTACGTGGTCTATTACAATGACGACTCTCAAAATTCATTCATTGAAGTATTAAATCAATAAATACTTAAACCCCAACTATGTGCCAGGCACTGCTCTAGGTTCTGGGGAAAGTAGCAAACAAATAAAAATCCCTGTCCTCACAGAACTTCCAGCAGGGAGGAGACAGACAATAAATAATGTCCAGTGACAGTAAGTGCTGTGCAGAAAAACAAAGCAGTGAGTAAAGAAGGATAGAGTGAAGAGGCAGAGGGCTTTTCATAGATAAAGTCTTGTGATAAATTATATCTGAACAAAAGCCCAAAAGAAATGAGAAAGCAAACCACAAAGATTTCCGGGAGAAGAGCAAAGGCTGTAATGGGGGTAGGGAGTATGCCTTAAGAAACATCAAGAGTAGACAGAATAAGCAAGGAGAGTATTAGGAAATGAAGTTAAAGAGGAAAGGAGAGAAGGCACAGTTCATGTAGGGTCTTAAAGGCATGGTGACCACATGTTCTGGTTTGCCAAGACAGTCTTGGTTTATGCCTGTTGCTCTAACATTACTAACAGCACCACCTTTCATGCTCAAAAGTGTCCTGATTTGTTCCATAAATTTTATGGTCATTCTATAAATAGATGACTATAAAAACTTTAAGTGAAATGAGGAACCATTGGAGGGTTGTGAGCAGAGAAGTTTTAAAGTAATCATCCTGTCTATTTTACAGAGGAAAAACCAGTTAGCAGACTACTGCAGTAACACATGCAAAGGAATAAAACTTGATGGAAATGTTGGAAAAGTGGTCAGATTCTGAAGTCAGAGATAACAAGACTTGCTGATGTACTGGGTGTGGAACTAGAAAAAAGAGGAGCCCGAAAGTATTCCAGTATTTCTGGCCTAAGCAACAATAGGAAGAATGGAGACACTATTTATGGGCTAGGAAAGGTTGGTGGGGGAGAGATCGAGTGGAAGCAGGAGTTTGGTTCTGGACTTGGAACGCTGAAATGCCTGTTAGGTATTTAAATGTAGGGATCTGGATACAGAGTCTGGAGTCAGTGGAGAGGTCTATGCTGGAAATATAAGTATGGGAACAATCATTATATAAAGGGCATGGGACTAAAATTATATACATATTCTACAGCAATGAAATTGATGTTTCTCCATAACGAAGTCCTAAAATAGTAAAAAGCCCACCATATAATTCAAAGAACTGCTACAAATCCCCTATAGAAAATCAAATTATACAAATTACACAACCACTGAGAAGCATTTTTCGACTTCTTCATAGCTATACATAGGACAGGTGACCTTTACAAACATAAAATTTTCTCATGGATACTCTTAGATTTTTATGTACTCCAACAATAAATGGTGCAAAGAAGTATATTACTACAATAATCCCTAATCATGGCATCTAGTTAAGTTTCTCATTAAACAGGGGTAGACTTTTTTGTCCCATTGAATAAAGTACAGTATATCAAAATTGAGTGAGAATGATGTTTTACAGGAATAAATAGAACCACTTTGAATTATTTTAGTCATTTGCAAACAAATATATTTAGTGTCTAGTAGCAAATTACTGACACTTTACAGTCTAATATCCATGTGCTAATTATTTCAATTGAAAACACTGATCTAGAGTCTAGCAATAGATAAACTATCTAGATAAAAACTGGTAATTCTTACTTTTTCTGAAGCTGGAGTAAAACACATAAAACAAGAATTAAAGTATATATACCCCCAAATTTTCCAGTGCCTTTTTCTTCACACACTGAAAACCATTCGTGTATTCCGATCCTATTCTGAAGGGATTAACACCCTAATCACGTCCCAAGGCATTTCATGGGTAACTTGGTGATTTACAAATTCCCTTCATACTTCAAGAAATAACAGTAGGCCGGTTACAAAAAAATCGTTTACTTACACTAAATGTGTTAAGATTTCAAGACTCTCAAATGTTCCAGAAAAGAAAAAACTTGGAATCCAAAATTTTGAATTTTTATGCACATCTCCTGAGTTCAAACTTAGAAGCGATTACCACCCTCATTTAAAATGTACCGTCAAGAGGTTGTAAAACAGATTTCCCACCTTTACGATTTTTTTTTAAAGCTCGAATATTATATATTCCTAAACCCTATTTTTGGGCTTTGGGCTAAAGTCTTCCAGCCAAGAAATCAATAGGGTTCAGCTGGCAACTTGAACAAGAACCCCAAAGATGGGATTTTTAGCGCAAGTCTAACAACATACATATTAAAAAGTCTCGGTTGCTTCTTCAGAAAGACCCCAAATGCAAAGCTCCTCCACCTCCGCTGAGCCCCAAGAATTCAGAAATTCTAAACTAAGCAGCCCCGCAGAGAAAATAGCAGCCTCTTCGGGAAAGGGAGGCGCAAACCTCTCAGCGGGTTAGGCGGGAAGGGGGGGCTGGGGAGCAGGCATGGGTTTCGCGGTACTTACAGATCCGTCAACACCATGAGCTCCGAGTAGGCCCGGTGCAGCAGAAATTCGATGAGGGTGCTCAGCCGGTAGCCAGGGCTAGCAGCAGCCGCAGCGGCGGCCGCTACGGCGGCTCCAGGTGGAGGTGGCGCTGGGGCAGAGGCAGAGCCGCCGCTACCTCCGCCACCACCTCCGGGCGGGACTAGCTGGTGGTTCTCCAGCTGCACTGGGGCCATGGCGGCACAGAACGGAGGTTGGCGCAGAGGCACGAGATGTGGCCCTCGAGCCTCTGGGGGGCTCGGTCACCGCGCTGAAGTGGGCGCCGGCAGAGCCGCCTACCGCCCGACCGCCTCTGAACAGGAAGCCGTGCGCTGGGAGCAGAGGCCCGCCCCCATGTAGCGACGAGCCTGCCGGCCCCAGGGACGAGAGCGAGGAGCGGGGGGCGGAAGGGCGGGGAAGCGGGGCTGCAGCTGCAGAGAAACTGAGCCGCCGCCGCTGATCAGAGGCTGCTTTGCCAGGCAGCCGCAGCGTCCATGTTGACGGCCCAAAGCGGAAGTCGTTAGGCAGAACGGAAGGGGAACCTGCAGGGGGACTTCCGACAGCAACCTGTACCGTTTTTCCCGGCTGTCGGGCGCCGGGCCATTTGGGGGCGCGTGGGAGTGGGGCGGGGCCGACGCGCGGGCTGGAAAGGCGGAAGCGGGGGCCGCGCGCCGCCGGAAGTGAGTGTGTGGGCGGAGCTGGTGTCACCGCGAACGTCAGCGGTTGCCCCGCCCTTGCCCTCGCCGCCTTCAGGGTTTAAAAGGCTCTCATTTGACTTTAGGTAACTATGTCCCCTTCATGGTGGGGTATGAACCCGGCCCGAGAGCCCCCCGCCTAAATGTTTATGAGTTGTGGTTGTGGAATCGCGAAGAAATTGTAGCGGCTGCGCGCTCGTGGCTTCTCAGGTCTTTGCACCGCCCATAGTCTGCTCATGCGCCTTTCGTGGGATAGAAGACGTTTCTGTCATTTTTTTTTTAACTGTGGGAAAAGATGTGAAAAAATATGATTGGAGGTAGGAGCAGGGCCGCTGACAGAATAACTTCACTCTAATGGAGTTGGATGGATGCTGATCTCATTATCGATCCCCAAATCCCGGCAGTTTTACCACAGAAATCGCCTTTAAGTCCTCTCCCGCGGGCTCTCGCTCGGTCCTAGTCTCTGCTCTTGCAGTAGCCGCCCTGCCGTACAAGGACTTTCAGTGCATCTTCTATGCCCTACCGCCACTCCCCCCCTCAAAATCCATGTTTAATATCTTGCTTCCTGCTTTAAAACGGTGATCTCGCCTTCACCTGCACGTTGGAATCACGGAGTGGGGTGGGAGTCTTTAAAAAAAATACTAGCCTGTGAATATTATGCCAGCCCTACAGATTCGACTTCAGTTGATCTAAGGTGAGGTCTGGGCTTCGGGATTTTTAAAAGCTTCCTAGGTGATTCTAATGTGCAGCTAAGGTGGAAATCCACTGTTACAAACCGTCCATTGGTACGACCCTTTTCAAACATCTTTTTGCAGATTCCTATCTGTAACTCAGGTGTAAGACGCTCTTGCTGTCCCCTGAGGTTAAAATACTCTCGTTCTTGTCCATTTGTGTAATTCTTAGTCATTCTTGAAGCCATTCACCTGTTTTCTGAAGGTGTAACCGCTGGAGTGAATTCGCTTGCTCTCTCCTTTGTGGTCCTAATGTACATTTACACATGATGTCACCATGGTACTTAACAAAAGGTATCAGTATTACTTATACCCTCTACAGGTGCGGTTGCTGGAGGGCAGAGACTACCATTCATCCCTATGCAAGCTACCTCATGGAACATATTTTTTACAAATTAATTAGAATTACCATTTATTTTGGAGGGGTTTTTTTGTTTGTTTTATTGATTTTTCCCCCCTCCTTTGAAAACTATTGGCTTCAGTTAAAAAAAAAATTGGCGGTCACAAACACACAAAAGATAGGTGATCGATGGTCTTTAAGGCCTTTTCTAACACTCAGATTCTGATTCTGTGTGATAGTAACAAGATTTTAACTATGCCTTACTGAACATATTAAACACAGCTATATGTCAAGCCTTTGGATAGTCATTCTATTTGGCAGTAAGGTTCTACCTAAAGGGAGTACAGCCACTTGGCAAATAAAAGAAAAAAGTTAATGAGTGAAAAGAGGTTGTTTTAGAAAAGAGAAAATGTCACCCACGTCCATCCGATTAGATTTTATTGAAATTTCTGTGAATTTGAATTGATATCTTTAAAAATTGAAAACTACTAGTTATTAAAAAGGATATTCTAAAGGAAAATAGGGTGAAATACAGGAATAGGACTGTGAGATTTGATATGCTTCATTTTGGCGATCAGGCAGGTGACATAAATGAAAGTTCCTGAAAGAGATGATAGCCCACCTTCCAAGCTGATAGTATAGCCACTAGGCAAACATAGGAAGTATTAGTAGAAGAAATGGGTGAAGGAGAGAAAATGTTAGCATGTTTGGCTAAGTTACTAAAGGAATGACTCACATCCAAACCACTTTGAGAAATAAGGTAATTTATCATTTTAAAGCCTATAGTACAATGTTTGGCATTGTAGTATAGGTACACAGTTCTTGCATTCATATTTTTCAATTGTTCATCTATTTAGTCATCACCAAATTGCATCACACCTCAGATAGTTTCAGAACTAGCAACATATTTCCTCAGTTCTTAAATTAACCTAAACAATTTAGATCTTTCCTGAAGTCGATCTGGTTTTAATAAAAGGAACAAATTGATTACAAAATTTGGAGGAAAACAAGGAATTTTCCTTTTAAGTCCTTTTAATGGGAAAATGAAATTGTGATAGATACAGTTTCTTTTGGAACATACAGTTGCCTCTCAGAAACAAAAGAGCAGGAAAGGGATTGGAAGGTAATATTTTCTTTCTTCTTATAAGATTGCAGTCATTTCCTTCAAAACAAAGAGAGCAAAAGTAGTAACTGCATTTATTCAACAGGTGCTCCATTCATAGTGACGTTGAGAGAAGGAACATACAATACTGTGAGTGTGGTCTGACCAACCTAGAAAAAAATGAGTACACTTTAATGGCTTTGTATATAAAAGACAACCCAAACTTCTTACTGTGGCCTCTAAAGCCATTAACAGAGTGGCCCTTGCCTGCTCCTCTACCTCAATCTCTTGCCACTCTTTCTGTCACTCACTGCACTGTAACCTCACTGGGTCTAAAACATGCCATTACCTAAGACGTTAGGGCTTGTCCACTGCTCCAGATACCTGACACACTTGTTTTCTGGCCCTTCATACAGCTGGATTTTCATTTTCTTAGTATCAGTTTGAGAAAACCCTCAGGCCTCCCTGGAGTATATGATATTAGACGTGTGCAAGGAAGTTCATTGCAGCATTGTTTGTGGAAGCAAAAAAAAAAAAAAGAAAGAGAAAAAAAGAAAGAAAGAAATAAGAAAGTAAGAAAATCTTAACTGTCCCTTAGTAAGAGAATGGATAAATAAATTACTATATTTCTATGTAACTCTTCAAATGAATGAATTAGACTTACATGTACCAACATGGGTACATATTGAATGAAAAGAGCAATTTTTGATATCATTTCTTTTCATTTTGAAAGCACACAAAATAGCATTCTATAATTTAATATGTTGTTGTCAAAGTGAAAAATGTAAATGGGGATGATAGGCACCACCTTTAGGATAGTAGTTATTTCTAGGAAGGGGTAAGGGATGAGATGATGCTTTATTGGTTATTAGCTATGAGTTATATCTAATGGGTTTCTTGAAGAAAAATGAGAAGGAAAGGTGGCAATATTAATATCTGCTAAATCTGGAGATATTTGATTGTTAATGTATTCTGTACTTTTCAATATTTTTTAAATATTTCATAATTTTTAAAAGTTTAAATTAAAATGTTTCTCTGGTATGGTTTACACTAGCTACCATAACAAACCCCAAAATCCTAGTGACCTAACACAGGAAGAGTTTATTTCTCGTGTTCACAAAGTTCAGTAAAGATGTTCCTAATGGAGAGGTTCCCCACTAAGTAGTAATCCAGAGATTCAGGATCCTCCCAAAGATCCAGGCTCCTTCCATTTTGGGAAACCATCACTCTAACCAGGGAATTTGTTTTTTATGCCCACCCCACAAACCATTAGCTGAGATTAGTCACATGGCCCATTTAAAGGCTAGGAAGCCAAGAAATACAGTCTTCCTGTGTGCCTAGGAAGACAATGAAATAGTTTGGTGAACAAATAACATTGTTTTTATCACGATATTAAAGCAATCTCTCTTTTTGTTTTCTTAAGAGCACCACCTCTAAAATCAGACTACTTGGATTAAAGTCCTAGCTCAACCACTTACAATCTGAATGCTCTCCAGCAAGTTACTTCACTTCTTCGGGTCTCAGTTTCTTCATCTGTAATAATAGTACTTACCTCGGAAGGTGATTGTGAAGAATAAACGAGTTAGCATTTACCAAGGGCTTAAAACAGTAAGTGATCTATAAATATTAACTGTCTTCATCATCACTTAAGAGCAATGATACTTGTATTTGTTTTTCCACCTGAGAATGTATGAACTTGCTGTCTTCTGCTGCCCTCATGTGGCTCTCTCTGATATCCCCAGCGCCTAGTATAGTGCTTAGCTATCCGGCTTTAATGAATGAATGGAACAGGTATATTCCTCAATCTATGCACTGTAGTTCTTTTTTATATTGCAGTAACTTGTTTTGGATTAAGATCGACTTACATATATTTACATGTGAAATGAGATGTTCAGGATTTATTTTTAAATACTTTAGAAAAAAGCTGTGGGAGTTAGATTAAATAAGATTGGGAGTATGTTGACAATTGTTAAAACATGATGGATACACGAAGTTCATTATACAGTTCTTTCTCTTCTGTGTGCGTGAGAATATGCATAATAAAAAGTTTTAAGATTGAGAATGGGTAATCAACTAACGGCCCAGATATTTCTTCTTTCCTAATGAACAGCTTTTAATCTATATCTACTCAATTTTTCAAATTTTTAAAACATTTTTATATTTTATTGAGTGTTTAATTAAAACTAGCAATAAAAAAGAAAACTATAAAGAAACTTCAATTGTAACTACTCAAAAAAGAGAAGTTATCGATTTTAGTTTCAGGCATATAAATAATGTTTTTAAAAAACTTATAGAAATTTATAATCTTAAAACTTTCTAGCTATGCTAAAATTCAGTATCTTTTTTTCATCTCACATAATTACCTTTTTAAAACTTTTATGGTGAGAACATTTAAAATCTACCCTCTTAGCAATTTCAAGTATATAGTACATGTTAGCTATTGTCACCAATAGCTAACATGTACTAGATCCCTAGAAACTTTTTCATCTTATAAGTGGAAGTTTGTACCATTTAACCAACATCTCTCCATTTCCCCCACCCCCAGCATCTGGCAACCACTAATTTACTTTTTGTTTCCATGAGTTTGGCTTTTTTAGATTCCACATATAAGTGAGATCATACAGTATTTGCTTTCTATGCCTTATTTTACTTAGCACATTGTCCTCAAAGTTTTATCCATGTTGTCTCAAATGGCAGGGTTTCTTTATAGGAGAGAGAGCTACAATGGCCCCTAAAAATGTGGCGAAAATCTCCTCATGTGAGTAGGACACACCTATGGAACTAGGCTAGCTTCTTTCTTGAATTTACCATTTTCATTAAATAAGAAAAGACTGTTGTGTCTTTCCAACTCTCTTAGCATTGAGTGTACACAACCTAAGATGGGGATAACTAGGTGCAGGGTTACCTGCAGGTACTGTGTATGATACTCAGTCTCCCCTAGTGCCCAGTAGCAGACCAGTAGCTAGTTCTCAAATGGAATGTAGTGGATAGGTATCTGGGACCCAATGAGTCCAGAGCACCATGGGCAGCTGCAAGCAGAAGCAGCTTCTCTTAGCCAGAGGTGTGTGACAAGGATCTGAATAGCCTGACCCAGATGATTGCAGTTAATTCCCTTCCCCCTTTTATTCCATCTCCAAGTCTGGCTAATTGAATGTGTGGCTGTGAAGAATACTGGTATTTAAATGAGTCATAAAAATTTGTATATACTTCTTCACCCCTCATCCCACCTCATTGTACCCTCATTAGGCATTAAGGCCTCCAGTTTGCCCTGAGGTGGATAAACCTCAATTCCATCTGTAGCCCCCTTTCTCCTTAAAGGCAGTTAAATCAGAATACATAGTTCACAGTCAAGCAGGAAAGTGTTGAAGGAGGAATTTGTTTTAAGGCAGCCACTTGGTTTCTTAGTTCTTCCAGTAGAGAGAGAATGATTTCTGTGGATGGATTGGGTTTTATAGAGGCACTTTTAGTTCCAACTGGGTGGCCACTAATTGTCGGCTTGAGCCCCACCCCACCCCCCAGCTCAATATCAGACCAAATTTCTTTGGTACTCACCCATATCAGTCTCTTCTGTGGGAAACTCCTGCTTTAACAGCCATATCCACATTGCCTGTGGGTCCCTTTGGAGGGAGTTCGTTTGCTAATAAACTTATACTAACTTCTGGCATAACTTCACTGAGGACAATTTGGAATCATAGTGGCCACTTTGGGCAACTTTGACATGAATAAAATTGTTCATCAGAGGGGTGCTTTAGAATACAAAAAAAATCATAAGACTGACTTGTCTAAGCAGAGGAGGTCACATGATTTTTTCCCATACATCAAATATTAATAAGTGCTGGCTTTTTAATGGTATGACTTGATAAAATTATCAAGGTCCTAAGTTATTGTTTAAACCACCTTTAATGACTCTGTTGTGGGTGTGTATATAACTGTGTATCAAATGAGTATTTAGCTTTTACAGTGATAATTTAATTCTAAAACTGGCTTCTTCATATAGAAAGACAGATACAGACTGAGAGTGAAAGTATGGAAATATATTTCATGCAAATTGAAACAAAAGAAAGCTAGGGTCATAATATTCATATCAGACAAAATAGATTTTAAAACAAAGACTGTAAAAAGAGACAAAGAAGGACATTACATAATTAAAATGGGGTCAATCCAAGAAGAGGATATAACATTTATAAATATTTGCATACCTGCCATAAGAGCACCTAAATATATAAAGCAAATATTAACAAATCTAAAGAGAGAAGTTGACAGTAATACGATAATAGTAGAGAAGTTTAATGTCCTACTTATGTCAATAGATAGGTCATCTAAATGAAAAATCAAAAGGAAACATTGGCCTTAAACACCACATTAGAGCAGGTGAACTTAATAGATATACGCAGGACATTTCATCCTAAAACTGCAGAATACATATTCTTTTCAAGTACACATGGAATATTCTCCAGGATAGATCATATTTTAGGCCACAAGACAAGCCTCAGTTAATTCAAAAAGATTTTTAAAATGTCAAGAATCTTTTCTGACTACAGTAGTATGAAACTAGAAATCAATTACGAGAAGAAAACTAGAAAAAAACACAAACGTGGAGACAAAACAATGTGCTACTAAACAACCAATGGGCCAATGAAGAAATCAAACAGAAAATTAAAAATACCTTGAGACAAATGAAAATGGAAACTCAACTTTCCAAAATTTATGGGATGCTACAACAGCAGTTCAAAGAGGGAAGTTCATAGCATACAGGCCTACCTCAAGAAATAAGAAAAATCTCAAATAAACAATCTATCTTCATACCTAAAGGAACTAGATAAAGAAGAAGAAATAAAACCCAAAGTGAGTAGAAGGAAGGAAATAACATAAGATCAGAGTGGAAATAAACTAAATAGAGACCAAAAAAAAAAAAGTAGAAAGGATCAATGAAACTAAGAACCAGTTCCTTGAAAAGACAGATAAAAGTGATAAACCTTAGTCCAAACTCATCAAGAATGAAAAAAGAGACAGACAAATAAAATCAGAAATGAAAGAGGAGAAGTTACAACTGACACCACAGAAATACAAAGGATCATAAAGGATACTATCAAGAAAATGAAAATATAACCTACAAAATAGAAGAAAATATTTGTGAATCAAATCTTAAAAGGGTCTAGTATCCATAATATTTATAGCTTAACAAAAGATAAGCAATACAATTTAAAAATGTGCAAAGGACTTAAATAGACATCTAAAAAAGAATATAGAAGGCCAATAAACACATGAAAAGATGTTCAGTATCACTAATTAGAGAAATACAAATCAAAACTACAATGAGATACTACCTCACAGGTAGCAGGATAGCTGTTATTTAAAAAAAAATAACAGGTGTTGGTGGGGATGTGGAGAATTGGAGCCCACATGCATTGATGGTGGAAATGTAAAATGGTGCAGCTAGATGTTGTGGAAAATAGTTTGATTGGTCTTCAGAAGTTAAGTATATAATTACCACATTACCCAGCAATTTTACTTCTATGTAAATACTCAAAAAGTATTAAAAGCAGGTATACAAAAAAAAAATACTTGTGTGTGAATGTTCACAGCAGCGCTATTCTCAATAGCTGAAGGGGGAAAACAACCCAAATGTCCATCAGCCGATGAATAGATAAACAAAAGGTGGTATATCTATACAATGAGATGTTATTACGCCACAAAAAGGAATGAAATACTGATATGTGTTATAATGGATGAACCTCAAAAACATGCCAAGTGAAAGAAGCCAGACGCAAAAGGTAACATATTGTATGATTTCATTTATATGAAATACCCAGAATAGGTAAATCCACAGAGACAGAAAGCAGATCGGTAGTTTCCAGGGGCTGGAGGAAAGGGAGAATGGGGAGTGACTTCTTAATAGGTATGGGTTTCTTTTTGGGGTGATGAAAATGTTTGGAACTAGATAGAGGTGATGGTTGCAGAATATTGCGAACATGCTAAATGACACTGAATTGTATGATTTAAAACAGTTAATTTTATGTGAATTTTACCTCGTTATGAAAGTATATTAAGATTAATTTTAAAAGGTTTAAAAATGGTAAAAATATTAAGGGTATATTAAATGTTCATAGATTTATTTTTTTAAAAAAGCATATAAATAACTTGCTGTAAATTGTTACATAGATGATATACACAAAAGTAAAATTAAATTTAGGTTTTCTTTTTTATAGAACAACCAACTAATTCTCTGCCTAGATAACAGAAGTTTCTGATAGACCTATTTAAAAATCATAGGACATGTTTTGTTAAGACCAAAAATATTGTTTTTACTTTTTGTGCTTCTAGCAAACTCTTGAATAATCGACAAAAGTTCCTTATTTTTTAAGTTCCAAAAAGTCACTGTTAATTATTAATATGGTTTTTAAAAAATATATGGCTGAATTTTGGGTTTAAAAAGTATGGCCGCAGAGTTAACAAGAAATATTTCTTCCAAGGACATACTGTAGGTATAAAATGTCACAATAACCACCTTCTTTGGGTGGCTACTGCAGCTATACTCACTGAGAAACTTTGTCCTCTAAAGCCATGGACTATCAGAAATTTTACTATTTGAAAATATATGTTTAAGAATAAAATATCCCACTCTTGCCTGAAGGATCTAAGTCCTTATGACCTAGAATAACAGATGCAATTTCCACCCAGAGTGCAGAGATTCAGATAGGGGTTCTGGATTCAATATTCTACATATATACTAACTTTCCATTGCAGCTTAGAGCTGATGTTGATCCCTTTACACACAGCCTTGCAAAAACATGGCTTCATTTAAATTTCATCTAAACTCCACCCATGTCCCAAATTCTAAGATGATTTTATCTTTACTTTCATTTGACATGATGCCCCATGGTTCCTCTGGTGTAATCTTCCTCATCTCAATGCGTCAGTGAACCTGATTTTGTTATACTACAGATTTGCCCTTGGTAGTTGATTGGGCTAACACAGTGTAAAACTCCTATTTCCACAGATGCCAAAGAAGTAGAAAATGACATTCAATAAATCAGAATAAAAAATTTTATTACAGCATACAAACCAGTAGGAGCATCAGCATGGTGGTGCTAGTTCCTATGCCCCCAAATCTCATCACGTGAGGTGATGTGATAGGCTGCACACACAGTGGATTGAGCCACAGCTGAGGAACCTAGAGCCAGGAGCTCAACATGTTGTATAGCAAGCAGTCCCCCTATCCCGGGGAGCAAACAGTCACATTGTAGTCATCTTTTGGCCACCTTGACCAACTAATTTATGTACATGACTATAAAAACTATTTAGTATCAAGGGATGGTTAAGCCCTACAGTGGTACACTTAGCAAAGCCACGCCAGGATGCTTGAGACTGCGGCGGACTACCTCTCCCATAAACCAATAGAAAGATTTGTATCTAGTTCATTTTTACTTCAAAAAATTTACCCCATTCTTTCTAGAGATTTTTAAATGAGATACAGTGAGCCAAAAGTGAAGGAAACTCTCAGTTCTAAGCTAAAAGCAAAATTTAGAGGAAAAACAGTGCTCTCCAAGAATATGTGAACTATAACTTTGGTTTTTATTTGATATTTATGAAGGACGCCAAAATTTCTTTCTCTGAATGTTATCAAAAGATTCTTGAATTAGGTACTATTGAGAGATAGGTAGTGGTATACAACATATTCACTAAACCAAGAGTCCAAATTAAGACTGCCAAAAATTATGAGTTGTTAATTCTTCAGTGATTTCATTTATATATGTTTTCTTAATTTTTCAGTTTTATCTTTTTGCCAATCCAAACAACTGGAAAAAATCTAAAACTCTCCCAGAAATCTTTTGTTCTACTGGAACATAGCCTATGTTGAATCCAAACTATTTGACTTTGAGGGCCCCCAAGATATAAAAATACATGTGGATGAATTTATACCTTCAAGTCTGATATTAGGCTAAGCATTTATCATTTCCCAGAATCATTGTATAACCATTTTTTCACAGCAGAAAATTTAAACTATATTGCCTTATATTTGGCAGGAAAGTAACAGTTCTGTCATGCCGAATATCCATATCCTCTTTATGGATGTTATATTCAATTATTCTGATATTATACGTCATTATTTACTGTCAAATCTTTTTCTCTTTGACAACAGAACACTTCAAGATAAAATAAATAATAGATTTAAGAGACTAGACAGCAATCTGTATTGATGCATAGTGGCACTGAATACTAAACTCATCCGCCTTTGGTATGTAGTTGTCACAGCCTATTTACAGACTTTCCCAGCTCTGGACTGACCTCAGCCAAATACTAGATTAGGTTTCAGATTCATTAGGATCGTGGACACTGTTTTGAGAACAATAAAACCAATGAAACTCTACCTGAGTAAAAGCTAGTTCTACTTTCCTTGTAAATAAAATTTTAAATTTATTTTTAAATAAAACTTGCAAAGCCAGAATATCAGCTAGGAATGACTTTGGCTTCAAGAACAGACAGTGTGGCTAACAGTGGATAGGACTTCATTTTTCTCACATTATAAAGTGTCTGTAGTTTAAGATCCTCTGCTCCATAACTTCATGGTCACGAGATGGCTATCACAACTCCAGACATGGCATGAAACAGAGAAAAAGAAATGCTCCCAGAATACTTGTCCTTTTCCTTATAAAGCAAAACTCTCCCAGGAGCCCTTCAACAGATTTCTGCTTATAGTTCTGGGAAGCATGGCCACTAAAGGCTGTGAAGGAGACTGGGAAACCAATGCTTTTTGTAGACTCTAGAACGGAAGCAAGGCAAGGGCAAAAACAAATGGGAACATTGGGTTAGTCTACCAGCACATGTGAAACATGTGTAACTTCTGTGTTGTTCAGTTCTATTCAATGGGACACAGTATAGCAAAATTAAGGAGGAAATCAAAGAAGTTCTATCTACCAGGAATTCATAATCTCGTTTTCATTTATTTTGCCAAAATACAAATCAAAATCACTGTTCAAGCTTTATTTACTAATATTTCCTTTAGTGTACTGTATGATCTGACCCAATTTAATTTCCTGCCTCCATGTACTTACTCACGCTGTTAGCTCAGCCTGAATAGACCTTTCCCCATTTCTACATATTAAACATTTTATTTGTTCTTTACAATCTAGTCTGAATATTATCTCTCTCGTGATGTGTTCCCTAATCTCCCTAACTGGAAATGACCTGTAAGCTCCTAAGACAAATTATTATTGTCTAAAATAACAATAACTTGAGTGCTTTACATATAGGATATTTCAATCTTCACAACCACTCAAATAGGTACTATTGTTATTCCCATTCTATGGTTATTGAAACTGAAGCTTAGAAAAATTAATTGGTTGAGAGCACACAGCTTGTAAGTGCTAGAGTGAAGTCAACCCCAGCTCTATTTGATGCCAAAATCTATTCTCATTACACTATATCATATTGCTTTCTCCATATACCCACTGGCTGCAAGAGAGTAAATTGAGGTAGTAACAGTCTCTTATTCACCTCTAACTAGCCTCCCCTCCTTTACTCACCCACTGCCTTGGAATTCAGAGGTGCTCAAAAGTTATTAAATAAATCAGTAATGCTGAAGGCTTGATCAATATGGCAGCAGAATAGTACTTAAAGAGATTAGAGATCAGACTGGGTTCAAATAATGACTTATTTGAACAAGTTATTTACTTACCCTATACCACAATTTTCTCACCAGTGAAAGAATAATGGCTCTTTCTCTGTCCTATAGAGTTATTAGGTGTAAATAAAATAATATAAAGTACAAACTGTCCCCAACTTATGATGATTCCACTTAATATTTTTCGATTTTACAGTGGTACAAAAGTGATTCACATTCAGTAGGAACTATACATCAACATGTGAATTTTTATCTTTTCCCAAGTGATATGGGATAGGATACTCTCTAGTAACACTTGGCAGTAAGCTGCAGCTCCCAGTCAGGTACATAAACATGAGGGCAAACAACCAACACCTTACAGCAGCAGTCCCCAACCTTTTTGGCACCAGGGACCAGTGCTCCTATGAGAACCTAATGCCTGATGATCTGAGATGGAGCTGAGGTGGTGATGATAGTGCTGGGGAGTGGCTGCAAATACAGATGAAGCTTCACTCACTTGCCCACTGTTCACTGCCTGCTATGCGGCCCAGTTCCTAACAGGCCATGGACTGGTACCGGTCCACAGCCCTGGGGTTGGAGACCCCTGCTCTATAGTGTCCTATGTTGCCAGCATTTTTTGAATATTGTGTTTTGTGTTTTCACATCCTATCATGTCTACAAAAGACACATGCCTGTGTCTCCTGCTTCTGATGAGATGAAAAGGAAGGCAAATATACTTAAAACAGAACTTGGCACAAAGTAACTATTCAATAAATGTTACTATTTACTTTTCCACTAGCCCTTTTTTCAAATTGAAATGAAAGATCCTCAGAATAGAGGGACCATTTTCAGATGGGCCTACTTAACAAGACATAATGTAAATGTGCTACAAATAATTTACTTATTAATTCTGTTTCATACAGTTAGTTGTTCCTATTACATTATTTAAATTTATTTTTCATAAACATGTAACATTAATAAATACCTATATCTTTTTCTCTACCTCCACACCCTACCCCCCCAAAATAAGAACCTTAATGCATTCAGTTTTCTCTTCTACCTGTGTCCCTCACATGTTGAGATCACCTGGGAATTGAGTTAGACTGTTTTTGGTTTTCTTTGCAGTAGTGTTTACTTAGATTTTTTTTCTTCTTTCTTCAGTCTTGACTAATTTTTATTTTGCCATAGTATAACTTAATTCTTTCAAAAATAGTTTACATATCTAGACTGAGAAATCTTGCAGTTGTCAGTATCTGAGAAAAATAGTTTAGAGGTGTTAAACAAAGGTATTTCATTTAACCCTCAAGGGTGAATGCTAATGAGGCTTGGCCTAAATTCTAGGATCAAAACAATTTTCCCTCAGAACTTTTTAAGATATTGTCTTATAACATTCATTGTTGTTGCCAATTTTATTCTCATTTATTTACAGGTAACCAGTTTGATTTTTTTTCTCTGAATGCTTTAAGGATTTTCTTTAAATTATAAGATCAAACTTTCACCATAATGTATATAGGTAGTAGACTTTGTTAAAAAGAAAATCCATCTGTGCACTTGGTGGGACCTAGTGGCCTGAAAACTAGTGTCTTTTTTGAGGTCTGATAATATTTCATTTATTATTTTTTTATTCTTTCTCTTTCACTCTCTTGTTTTATCCAGGAAGAATCACTATCATGTGGATATTTGAACTTCGGAATCCATCTTCCATGTTTCTTGATATGTCTCATACTTTTCATTTCTTTGCTCCTATGCACTGTATTCTAGAAAAATCTCCTGGCTCAGTCTTCATCTGTGTTTAAAGCTGAAGTTAAGCCAACATACAGTGTTAGGGCATACTGTTCCAAGTCTTACTGGTTAGATATATGGTCTGATTCTTTGATATTTGTGCTATACTAGTCAGTAATTATCTTTAATATCATTCTTAGATGTGCTTGTTATTCTTTTTAGCACATCTCTTGAATTTTTTTATCACCACGATCATATATTTCATTTCTAAAATCTCTAGTTATATATTTCCCCTCATGCACTGTCCTCTAAAATAGCTCTGGGAATATTATACTTAATTTTAAAGTCTTCTCTGGCTTGCTATGTTAACTGTCTCTTCCATTTAGGGAGTTTGCTAACTTTCTTTCCTGGGTGTTCTTGGTTTTGTGCTTATATTTCTTTGAGGTACTTTATTATTCTGTTTATGGATTTGTGCTCCATATAATGAATTTGGCATTGTGAATGAGAGGTTTTAGACAGGTTTCAGTTATCCGAATTAATCTGCAACATAATTCTTTCAGTATTAAAATATATAACTATTTTTGCAAGGACATCGTTATGGCTGTATAATTACTTGCCACATAGGAGTGGTGCCACCTTTATGAGCAGACAATGCTGTATAGAAGACTTTGAGGGGAGAGAGCCTCCCTAAAAAATCAAAATCCAAGGGATATGCCTCTTCTGGATTTGAAGTCCAATTTTATATTACACACATGGTTCGGTAAGTCCTGAACTATGAAACCAATGTAAAACGTTGGTCCTGATTCGGTGATTCCTCCTCAAGAGTTATCAGAGAGATGGAAAGGGGACCTGGAGGGGCAAAGGGTGAATATCTAGCACAAGGGTGTATCTGCTCCCTTTGGATCAAAACATGCCTAGTTAGAGTGCACACCATAGATTGGACAGTTTAAGAGAATCATCGGATTTTAAGACTGGAGGGGACTTTAGGCTCACTCAAACCAGAAATCACAAATTTGTCTATTTCTAGCCTTCAGATTGGCTTTGCATGTTCGATACAGCTTCAAAGCTAGAAACCCAAACAAGCAAACGATAGGCAAAACCCCTCAAATCTTAACGATGCACTTTCCAGTTCCTGATGCGCCAGTGATCAGTTTGCTACCTCTCAGCTCTAAATCTACCTTTCTTTGCCCTGCTTTGTGACACCAGAACTAGTAAACATTTCTCCTCTGTGGGATGATGTAATGTCAGGCTTTGTCAAGTGAGGGTGCTGAAGGAACAGTGAAAAGCATAGCAGAGGCAGGAGCTCCGCTTTCTGGTCAGGTGGGGATATTGTTTTTCCTGAATATGGTGCAGCTGTCAGTGGTATACAGGAGACCAAGTGGTGCCCACCATTCAGCAATTTTCACCAGATTCCCAGCAGGCAGCATCCTTGCCAGCAGTCTGTGGGAGACTCAGTGGCAATGACCCCCGCCCCCCACACACACAGCGAGCTTCCCTAGCAATTAAACAGGCAGCTCCCTGTTCTCCAGCCCCAGCTCGCTAGCCCCAACTCACCAGTACCCTTGCAAACACCACTCTCTCTGATCACTAGCCTTGGCCTGCAAGTTGTGGACCAGCTCTGACCTGTCGCACCTCAGAGGACTTTTTCACCATCCAGTGGGTTGCAATCCACCCTCTCTGACAGGGGCTAAGTCTCAGCCTGGGGATGGTGGAAGATGCAATGCTCTTTCAAGTTTTTTTCCATCCTTGAACCTTCTCTCTCAACACAAGAGGTAGTAGCTGTTCCCTGTAATGCTATTCCTGTTTTTCAGAGTCCTCTTTTATCCTTTTAGTAATCACTTTTAACTCATTAATAATTCTTTGTATTAATTATGTTCAAATTACTGGTGTAGTTTCCATCTCCTGACTGGACCCTAATAAATACACAAATATTGCAAAAATAAACACAAAGAGCACAGGTTGCATTGGATACACATAGAAAAATAAATGTCCCACCACTGTTGAACTTATAACGAAAAATTATAAGCTCTCACAAGGAAACAACCCATCACCAGCAGAAATCCAGACATAGTAAGCAGAAAGATTAGAGCCCCACAAAACCAGAGATAATGGAATAAAATTTGAGAAAGAATAGAATATCAGTATATTTTTAATAATTAGAAACCTAGAAGGATCAAAACACTAAGAACAAGACATTATGAAAAAAAGAATAGATAACTACTGTAGAAATATAAAGATTAAAAAATACTGACAATGAAAAGCATTTTAATGGATGAGTTAAAAAGCAATTTAGACACAAAAGAGTAAATTAACTATAGGATAGATTTAAAGAAATGTTCCAGAATTCTGTAACAGTGATCAAAGATTGAAATTATTGAAAGAAGTTTAATAGATCTAGAAGATAAAATGTAGAAGACCCAGGGCAATGTTTATAGAATACTACTTGTGTAAAAAAAAAAAGGAAAATAAGACTATATTCATATTTTATTATATTTCCATAAAAAAACCAAGGGATACATGCTTCATGAAAAAAATGAAAAAATGTACATCTATGTGAATGTAGTTGTGGTGAGTGAAACAGCAGATGTGGGCAAAGGTGGGAGTTGGACATTTATTACTGTATATATTTTATATTGGTTTAATTTAAAAACCATGCATGTTAGTCTAGGTCCTCTGAGAAGCAGAAGCCAAGATGGGACTGGGTATGCAGGAGACTGATTAAGGGAAATGCCTAGGAGTGTAAAAAGAAAGAAAGCCCTAGAAGGTAGGAACTGACTATTCAAACCACAGTGCAGATACGACCTGTAGCAAAGGTGGGGAGGGGTTACATAGGCAGATTTAAAGTTTGCAGTGCAGCTCTAAGAAGGGTTCAGCCAAGCTGATAAGTCCTCTAACTAAAGCAGCCATTCAAGAGTCATGTATCTTTCAGGAGCAGGTCTGTTTGAGTGTTCTTGCCATGCTTAGTCACTGACTGAAAGCAGCTTGTGTGAAATGTGGCCTTGGTGGTCTCCATGATAATGTGGTGGTATAGTGCAGCAGCTGAGGCCATCTGTCAATTATACTGCCATAGCAAGAGATCTGAATGGCTTATTTTCATAGCCACCATACCATATGATTAAATTTTGAATTCAAAGAAAGATAAAATAAAGACATTTTAGCCAAAGGCATAAGGAGCTTATCATTCACAGACTGTCACCCTAAGAACCTCTGAAGGATTCATTTTGGGAAGAAATATTTTTAACCCTGAAGGACAGTGTACAATGCAAGAAGTGATGGTAAACAAATAAATTTGTAAATATGTGGGAAAGAAATTGGTAAATATGCAGATGAATCTAAATAGGCATTGACTATTAAAAAATAACAAAGATACAACAATGATTAATTTGAGTATTAAAAACAAGGTGGAATTAAAATATTGACAATGACACGTAAGATTGGAAGGGGAAATTGGAGGTAGAGTATTTTAAGGTCCATGCATTAGTCAGGATGTAATCAAGTTAAGATGAGATCATACTGGATTAGTGTGGACCCTAAATCCAATGACTGAAATTGATGAACAAAAGAAGAGAGGGGGAGATTTAAATAGAGAGATATACAGAGGGAAAAGGCCATGTGATGATGGAGGCAGAGATTGGAGTGATGCAGCTATAAGCCAAGGAATATCAAGAATTGCCAGCAGCCTCCATAAGCTAGGAAGAGGCAAGGAAGGATTCTTTTCTACAGTCTTCAGAGAGAGCATGGCCCTACTGATACCTCGATTTTGGAGTTCTAGCCTTCGAAACTGTGAGAAAATAAATTTATGTTGTTTAAGCCAACAAGTGTGTAGTAATTTGCTGTGGCAGCAGTAGAAAACTAATACGCTGCCAAACAATTTTCCAGGGTGGCTGTACCAGTTTACATTCCCACCACCAGTGTATGAGAGATCCAATTTCTCTGCATCCTCTCCAACATTTGGTATCATCATTGTATTTTATTTTAGCTATTCTGATAAGTTTGTAGTGATAGCTCATTGTGATTTAAATGTATATTTCCCTAATGACTAATGTTTATTGAACATCTTTTCATGTACTTATTTGCTGTCCATATCTCTTCCTTGGTGAAATATCTGTTCATGTCTTTAGCCCACTTTATAATTGTATTTTTTTCTAAGTTTTGTATTTATTTCTAAGGTCTGTACTTATTCTACAAAGAAAGCTTTTGACAGATATATGTTTTCAAATATTTTCAACTATATTGTCTTTTCATCCTCTTAATAGAGTATTTTGCAGCACAAAAGTTTTAAATTCTGATGAAGTCCAAATTATTAATTTTTTTCTTTCACGAATTGAACTAAAAGTGTCATTTCTAAGAACTCTTCACCTGGTCCTGGGTCCTGATGTTCTCCTATATTTTCTTCTAAAAGTTTCATAGTTTTGCATTTTACATTTAAATCCATGATCCATTTAGAATTAATTTTTGTACATGGTGTGATGTTTAGGTCAAGGCTCACATTTTTCTTTCTTTCTGTCCAGTTGTTCCAGCATAGTTTGTTGAAAAGGCTGTCTTTCTTTCACTGAATTACTTTTGTACCTTTGTCCAAAATCAATTGGGCATTTCAACAAATGATTCTGGGAAAGTTGGATATCCACATGCAAAAAATGAATTTGGACCAATACTTCACACCACATACAAAAATTAACTCAAAATGTATCAAAGACCTAAATGCAAGAGCTCTCTGCTGTTCAGATTGTGTAATTTCCATTGATTTGTCTTTGAGTTCACTGATTCCTCTATCCTCTCCAATCTACTATTGAACCCATCCAGTGAGTTTATTACAGTAATTGTATTTTCCAGTTCTGTAATTTTTTTGGTTATTTTTAAGTATCATCCATGTTTTTTTGCTAAGAACTTTTTTTTTCATTTGTTTCAGGAGTGTTTGTAATTGCTCATTGAAGTATTTTTATGACTGATGCTTTAAAATTCTTGTCAGGTAATTCCAACATCTGAGTCATCTTAGTGTTAACATCTTTTGCAATTGTCCTAATTTTTGGTTTGATGAATCATCTTCGATTGTATCCTAGATATTTTAGGTATTATATTGTGAGATTCTAGATCCTACTTAATCATTCTTAGCAGGCAATCCTGTTCAGGTATAGGCAACAACTCCTGTGTTTTATCTACTTATAAAATTGGTTTGGTTGTTTTCTTATTGAATTATAAAAGTTCTTTGTATATTCTGAATATACAAGTCCTTTATATGGACATATGACTCACAAATATTTTCTGCCAGTCTATAGCTTTTCATTACTTAGTGATGTTTTTTTGAAATGCAAAAGTTTTGAATATTGATGATGTTGGATTTATTAATTTATTATGAATCATGCTTTTGGGGTCATATCTAAGAAATCTTTCACTAATCAAGGTTCTTAAAATTTCCTCCTGTTTTTTTTAATTACAGATTTTATAGTGTTAGCTTTTACATTTAGGTCTCTGATTCATTTTTAGTCAATTTTTGAGTAGAGTGTGCTTGTGGGTATCCAATTTCCACAGCACCATTTGTTGAAAAGAACTATTGTTTCCCCCATTGAAATGCCTTGGCACCTTTGTCGAAAATCATTTGACCATAAAGATAAAGTTTACTTCTAGCTTCTCAATTCTTTTCCATTCATCTATATGTCTCTCTTTATACCAACACCATACTGTATTAAAAGCTACAGTTTATAATAAGTTTTAAAATTGGGAAGTAGAATTCCTCCAATTTGGTTTTTTATTTTCAGAATCACTTTGGGCATTCTAGGTCTATTCCATTTAACTTTAGGATCAATATTAAGTCAGAAACTTTGAAGGGTCTGAGATTTTACCCTACTTTCAAACTAAGTTAGTTTGTCACCGTTTCACAATCATATACTTACAGAAGACACAAGTGTTCACAGTAAAAGCAACATCCAGAATAGCATCTTGTATCATATCAGTTTCTTGGATGCAGCAGTTCTCTACAGGGCAGCACAAGTGAGGGTCAGATGTTTACCTGCACATGCAGTGGGTTTCACTGCAGGAAATGACCCCCAAAATTATGAGACTCAAAGCCTAGGTTTTTCTGGCACATCTGCCCAATCCTTGCTTTTGGGAAAGAGACAATGACTTTAGTTTGGAATATAAACAAATTTTCTCTGGGGAAAAGAGGGAAGGTCTCTAGATTTATTACCTTGGGATGTAAGCAAATATCTCTAAGGGAGACACATATCTAAATCTCTAACTTCCACGGTCTTTGCTGTTCAAACATGTTCTTTGCTCAGAAGACTTAGGTTGTGCAAAACTGTGAAATATCCATGAAGAATTGTTTCCTAAGTTCTAGCTTATCAATTCCTGCACTAACAACAACAAAAAAATCTGTTGTAATTTTGGTGGGGATTGTGTTAACCTATAGATCAATTTGGGGAGAATATCCATATTAATAATATTGAATCTTCTAATTCATGGACATGGGATGTCTCTCCATTTATTTTGCACTTCTTTACTTCCCCTCATCAGCATTTTTACATTTTCAGTGTACTTGTACTTATCTTGTTAAATTTATTATTCCTAGGTATTTTTATTCTTTTTAATGCTTTTGTGAAGAGAATTGTTTTCTTAATTTCATTTTTTGATTGTTCATTGCTTGTAAATAGTAATACAATTGGTTTTTATACACTGATTTTGTATCCTGTGATTTTGCTGATTGTATTTATTAGTTAATAGATTTTTGTGCATGAATTTCTTAGGGTTTTCTACATATGGATCATGACATCTGCAAATGAATATGGCTTTACTTCTTCCTTTAGAGTCTGAATGCCTTTTATTTTTCTTGCCTGATTGCACTGGCCAGAACCAAAAGCGAAGTGGCAAGAGTGGGTATCCTTGTTTCGTTCCCAATCTTAAGAGGAAACATCCAATCTTTTATAATTAAGTATACTGTTAACTGCAGGGTTTTGTATGTTTTTCAGATTGAGAAATTTCCCTTCTATACTAGGTTTGTTGAGAGTTTTTACTATGAATGTCAAAGGCTTTTTTTCTTTATCTATCGAGATGATCAGGTGGTATCTGTCCTTTATTTTATTATGTAGTTCATTTTCAAGTGAATTTAATTTTACTGAACTTTTAGAAGGGAGATATGGATTTTATAACTTTATGTTCTCACTTGTTGTTTTTAGAAGTGTCCAAAACTATGGTGGCTTAATTGCTGAGATCTCCAGCCTCTATTCCCCTCCCCTACTTTTTCTGGACCTGTCTTTCCTTTGTGTCAGTCGTTACTATTCTGTTCAATTTATATTCATCAGTAGATCTCCTCAGTGTGGATATTTATCCTGAAAGGGTGCATTGGTGGGTTATTTCCAAGAGCTGGTATGTTTTAGCCAGACTGTTTTAGCTCTTAGACCTTATTGCAGATCCATGATACTTGCTTGCTATTGGAATGTTAAAACCCTTACAGTTTTAGCTGTATGAGCCTTCAGTGAGTAGCTGTTGGTTATTTTGTTTTCAGATCAGTGAGAGGCCCTATTACATCCCTTTGTTTCTCTGCTCACAAGGTAATCCTGCAGGTATTGTAGCTGTCACTAGTTTAGTTCCCCCTTGCTCATATTTTGTGGGTTTTTTGGGGAAGGGATAGTTTATCATCTAGTTTTATTGCACAAGTTATATATCTAGTTTTAGTGCACAAATTACTCCTAGTTAAAAAAAGAGCTAGCAGCTGAACAACTTAAACAGGAACATGGGAAACCAAATAACAAAAGTGGCATATGTCAACTCCTGGGACTAAGACTGTGACAGATGTGCATGTGTGCGTGTGCGCGCGCATGTGTGTGTATGTGTTTGTGTGTGTGTGTGTGTGTGTGTGAGAGAGAGAGAGAGAGAGAGAGAGAGAGAGAGAGAAATAATCCCTTTTGTTGGACCAAATCTTCTGTACACCAGGTGGCAAAAATAATTGGGAATGGACAGAGAGTAAACAACAAAATTAGCTACACTCTTAAACTCTACTATTTCAACTTACTAATTTCTTTTTAAATTTTTAATAAAAAATTAAGTTTTATTAGGGAGTCTGGAATTATATTTTACACAGGTAGTTATGAGTGGAGAAGAAAGGAGATTAGTGAACTGATATTTTGGTATTGCAACAGATGTAATTTGAATCTTTCAAATAAAGATGTTTAAAGTTTTTATCATGGTGAGATAATGAGACCTGTTACTATAGTATATGCTCTGTTCAAGGAGGGAGACCTTGAGAGTGAATTTTGCTCCCAAGTGCCATCAGTAGACAAATAAAACAAGCAAATACACAGGACCTAAGTACAGGTGATTACTCAAGTTAAAGTCCAACAAATTTTAAACCAATAAAAGTAATCTAGAGGCTCTAGGTGGATACTTTTAAACCAAATAACTTTGATTGTATACTAAGATGATTTATAAGAAGGTAAGCATATAGATTCAATTTTAAAAATAAATATTTTGAAATCTGGTATGCTATGTGATTGAATTCTCATTGATTAAAATGGGGAATTTCTATTTTGAAAAAGTAAAATGTTGGTTTTTTGGGGTATTTCAAACCCACCCCCTCCAACTCCCCCCCCACGCACACACTATTCTTAATCTAAGAATTTTATTTCAGCCATCAAGTAACATTCAAAATTTTTCCACAAATAACTTTATATTTTTGTCTTAAATTCCCCACATGCTTAATATTGTACATTTTAAACTTTAAAAAAATCCCCAGTACGCTCAGTAATTTAATGGCGCCCAAGTGTGGAAGTGTGGCTCCATTCATTAGTTGAGAGTAAATTTTTTAAAAATTGCAAATAATCCAAAAAAAAGATCAACAAAAAGAATTTGTCTTAAATAGTGAGCCTTCACAAAAAAAAAAGTAGAGAATATACTTCTCTAGTCCTTATATTTTATTTAGGAGTCATAGAAGGAAATACACATACTTGCAAAATATTTTTAATATACATACATTTGAAAGCAAATCTTAATTTTTATTTTATTTTTCATTAAAGTATAGTTGACATACAATATTATATTAGTTTCAGGTATACAACCTAGTGATTCTATATTTCTATACTTTATGAAATGATCACCACAATAAGTCTAGTAAACATCTGTCACCATACAAAGTTATATGATATTATTGACTATTTTCTCTGTGCTCTACAGCATATCTTAATTTTTTTAAAGCCTACAGCACCAGGTATTCTCAGGCAGTCGCATATTCAAGTAGTAACCAGGCCCAATCCTGCTTAGCTTCTGAGATCAGAAAAGATAGGGTGCATTCAAGGTGGTATGGCTGCAGACAGCATATCTTTATTTTTAAATAATTCTAGTTTCAAGTATTTTTCTGACTGCTTAGTATATTCCAATTAAATGCCATAATGACTAGTTATACTTTAAAATTATGGGAAGAATAATTAAAGCTTTTACTCAGGAAAATTAAAAATACATTGCAGAATGTTGATGTCCAAATAATTTTAAAATCAAACTTAAAATTAATGGGCAAGTGCCTCATTAATCTCTACCAAGCAGTTCTGATATTTGAGGAACACAGATGCTAGTTCCAAAAGCCTCCCCTGCTTCCTTCTTCATTTTACCAATGTAATTTGTATGTGTTGTCAACAAAGAGACATTTATAATAAGCAGAACTTGATGAATAAAACTGTCTAATATCTATATCTAAGAAATAATTAATTTCACTTAAGCCAGTTCAAAATTGAGATAACATTGAAAAAGAGATTAAGGTGAAAGGTGTTCCTGGGTATCAACCAGTCTCCTACATATTTAAGGGCAGGGAGTGGGGAAAGAAGATGAATGGCACAAGAAAGGAAAGAAGTCACAAAGGAATCACTAAGAGAAGAAAGGATACATGCCTAAGAGCAAAACAAACAAAACCCTGGCTTCTTTAGCTCTACAGTCTGAAGAAGAAGGAGGAGCCCACATTTGCAACTCTTATAAAATACATTGAATGGGGACCTGACAGACAATATTATTTTTATTGTTTAGAGTTATAACTTGATATAGTCAAAATGTTGCAATTGAAGGATGTGTGAAAGATAGCATATAGAAAATATTTGCCCAGTGACCAACATTATAGTTCATAAAGCATAATATTCAACCAATACTTCTCTGTTGAAACACAATTAGAGTAGGTGACATGAGTCATTTAAAATACTTATTGAGTACCTACTATGTGCCAGGGGTGATTCTAAACACTGAGACTAAAGAGAAAATGAAACAAAACTTCATACCTTTATAAGATTATATTATGGTGGGAAACAGATGAAATCAGAATAAATATGTAAGTTGTAGATATAAAGATATAGATGTTGATATAAAAAGAGCTATATCAATACTAAGTGCTAAAGAGAAAAAAATTAAACCTGGAAGAGGGATAAGATGTCTTGGTCAGAGGTGATGGTGGTGGTATGGAGATGAATAAGAAGGTGACATTAAGTAATATCTGAAGGAAGTGAGGGCATCTTGGGAAAGAGCATTCCAGACAAAGGAAAGAGCAAATGCCAAGACCTTGAGGCAGGAGGTTGTCTTGATGTGTTGGATAAATTACAAGGTCAATGTGGCTGGAGCAGAGTGAGTGAAAGGAAGAGAAATAGGAAGTGAGGTCACGTCTTATAGTTATAGTTTTTTTCCCCTTGTGATGAGAACTTTTAAGATCCCTCATAACACCTTCAAATATACAATAAAGTATTGTGAGCTGTAGTCATTATGTTGTACATTATATCCTCAGAACTTATTTATCTTATAAATGGAAGTTTGTACCTTTTACCAACTTCACCCAAGTATGGACAAGGATGTGAAGAAACTGGATCCCTCATGCATTTCTGGTGGAATGTAAAATGGCACAGCTACTCTGGAAGATAATCTTGCAGTTCCTTTAAAAATGAAACATACATATACCATATGGCCCAGCAATTACACTCCTGGGCATTTATCCCAGAGAAATAAAACTTATGTCCACACCAAAACCTGTATGTGATTGTTCTTAAGTTTTATTAAAATTGGAAACAGCCCAGATGATTTTCATAGGTGAATGGTTAAACCAGTGTGGTACATCCATGCTATGGAATACTATTACTCAGCAATAAAACGAAGTGACGATTGATATGTACAATAGCTTAGGTGAATTCTAAAGGCATTACACTGAGTGAAGAAAAGCCAATTTCAAAAGTTCACATACACTATGATTCTAGTCATATAATGTACTCTAGTGACAAAATTATAGAATTGGAGAAAAAATTAGTGGTTGCCAGGGATTAGAATTGGTAGGGAGTGGTGGGTGTGTCTATAAAGTTTCTTATGGGGATAGAAATGTACTGTATCTTAATTGTGGTGGTGGTTACAATAATCTCCACATGTGATAAAGTAATATAGAACTACACACACACATTGTACCAATGTGAGTTTACTGGTTTCTATATCATTCTATAGTTAGGGAAGGTGTAAATATTGGGGGGAAATGAATAAAAGGTATTTGGGATCTCTCTGTACTATCACTGAAACTTCCTGTGAATCTGTAATTATTTCAGTATTAAAAGTTGAAAAATGTAAAAGGAACCCTCATACACTTCTGGTGGGACTGAAAATTGGTATAGCCACTATGGAAAAACAGTATGGAAGTTCCTCAAAAAACTAAGAATTGGTCTACCATATGATTCAACAATCTCTCTACTGGGTCTTTACCCCAAAGACTTGAAAACCCATATCCAGAAAGATATTTGCACACCAATGTTCAGAGCAGCATTATACGCAGTGACCAGGATGTGGAAGCAACCGAAGTGTCCTATGATAGATGCTACATTATTTCTGTTTACACAGTCAGATGGCTTTTAAAGACATTTAAATAATAAAAAATATTGGATAGTTACCCATGTAATTACTATTTCTAGTGCTCTTCCTTCTTTTGTGTAGATCCATATTTCCTTTTAGTAACATTTTCCCTCTGCCTAAAAGATTTCCTTTAATATTTATTAGAGTGATAGTCTGTTGGTGATGAGTTCTTTTACCTTGTATAAGTCTGAAAAAGTATTGTTTTACCTTTGTTTCTTGAATGTTTTTTCTGGATATAGAATTTTAGGTTGTCTTTTTTTTTTCTTTCAGTACTTTAAAGATATTGTTCCATTGTTTTTGCTTATATTGTTTCCGATGATAAATATGCTGACAGAAGACATTAATTAAGGAAGGTAAGATCACAAACAGCATGAAACTTCATGGGCACAGGCCAAAGTTGTTGTCCACAGGCAGAATTTCTTCTATTTCAGGGAAGCTTCAGCCTTGTTTTTAAGGTTTTCTAACTCCTGTTACCATGGTTCATTACTTCAAGCAAATGCTAAAGATTAAGCTAACAAAAGGTTGTGTCCCTAATAGCATAAAGAGGAGATGTCCTGTTATATCCTTGAGTAGTGGCAGCAGAAGTGACCAGACACAAAATTAAAGTCCTGTTAGATGAAATTTCCTTTTCCTTGCCTTAGCATTAATTCACCTCATTTTATTGCTCAATATATCTTCTGGACTATCCCTCTTCCTTGGTCAAAATTTTAACAACTATGTATTTTAAGTGAAAGATGATGATTGTTTTAAATAATTGGGTAATAGAAAGAAACCAGTAAAGTTAACTTAAAAAGTACCAAGACCCAGCTGAAAAGACAAGCCAATATAATAACTGTCTGGACTTGTCCTTAACAATTGAGTAAGTATTCACAGAACTCTGATTTTCGTTGCTGCTGTTGAGATCTTCCCTTACAGATATGGGTGACCAAATGACTAAGTTCTGTATAATGAGATGTAAACAAGTTTTAGGTAGGGATTTGAGGGAAGCTCTTTTAAAAGGGGGTTGTCTAACCTGGAAAGTGCCCTTTTGCCCTTTCCCTTTTCTCCCTCTTTCCTCCAGCCTAGAATGCAGACACAATGGCTAGTTACAGTGGCCATCTTGCAAACTTTAGGGTGGAAGTTGTATGCTAAGAAGGGCAAAGCAGCAAGATAGAAGAAGCCTAGGACTTGGATGACTCCATGGGCTTGTCAGGCCACCACTGGATTGCCTACCTCTGCCTGCAAAAGAGAAAAACAACCTCACAGTTTATGTAAGTCATCCTTTATTGAGTGTCAGTTACTAGTAGATGAACACAATTCATAAATAATGCACTCACATCCATGTGGTAGGCACTATCTTCTCCTCAGTACCCTTCTTCAGATGAGACCAGTGTGAGTATGACAGAATATTTTAGATCAGAGGTCCTCAACCCCTGGGCCGTGGACTGGTACCAGTCGGTGGCCTGTTAGGAACTGGGTCACACGACAGGACTGGCAGGTGAGCGGCAGGTGAGCAAGTAAAGCTTCATCCATATTTGCATCCACTGCCTGGTGCTAGGATCACTGCCTCAGCTCTACCTCAGATCATCAGGCATTAAATTCTCATAGGAGCACTGGTGCCAGAAAGGTTGGGAACCACTGTTTTAGATCATTAAGTTAAGACTGTGTCTCAGTCAGTCTTTTCCTACACTTTCAAACATTGTGCCTGACATATAGTAGGTCCTCAGTAAAAATTGACTTGGACCAATCAGGGGCTTCGATTAGTCTGGATTCATATCTCTCAGATTTCAGTTTCCAATTTGGCCAGGCCAGCCATGTTCTGTAGTCATTGTGGTTCCTGCTTAAAAACAGCAAGCAAACCTTGCTTCACTTTCAAGGTAGTAGAGTCTAAAACAACCACAAGGGTATTTAAAGTAGTAAAGGGCTGTTTAAAACAGGAGATCAGGCCAGTTCCTAAAATGAAAAAAGGTAGATGATGGTGGAGGTACAAGAAGAAATTCCAGGCTTGTGTTCAACTTTTTTTTCTAACCTAGCTCTCTATGGCACATTTTCTATCTGTTGTTCATCTCTCCTGCCCTTTAGAGTACAAATGTTCATCCGCTTAAACATTTGTAAAATTATCATTTAAAATAAAGTGACCTACATAAATAAATAACTATCATGGATAAATAAATAATCAGCAAAGTAGGGAGGAAGGAAGACACACTCATGCGCATGGATGACACACATAAAGAATCAATATTCTGCTAGGTCACCAGGACAGAGAAAACCTTGAGAGAAGAGAGAGGAGTCAGATGTAGAATATGCCTAGAAAAGGTTTACATACATATTGGAGGAAAGAAGGCTTGCAAACCAGATAAGACATTTTTTCTAACTTTCAAAAATGCATTTCAAAATGACTGGAATTGCTGGCATCTAGCTCCCCTTACAAAATGTGGGAACTTTATGTTGTCCTTATGACAAATCTGCAGCCAAGGAAAACAAAATTCAGTAAGCCATTCAAACAAGAAGGGCCTAGAAATGATGTCTGTAGGAAAGAAGACATGAAGCAGTTTAAGCTTATGGGTGTTGAATATTTCATTCATCTTTTTCTTATGATGCAAGATCAAGAGCTTATCATCCTAACATTACGTAAGTGTATTTGGTCCCTAATTTGAAGAATTTGGGGCATTGGGTAGAATATTCAGAGATAGCAGGGTGTACTCATAGAAATAGAGCTATGAGAAGTCATAAATTTAAACTTTTTGTACTTACTGTACTCCTAACTTTGCCCATCACAACTTTACCTCCAGCATTTTATCTTTGGCTCAACGTATAACTTATTTTATTTTTTACATATTATTTTCTTTTTTCAACTTTTTTATTTTGATAATTTTTAATCTTACAGAAAAGTTGTAAAAATTGTACATCGAACACCCACATGTCCTTTACCTACATTCACCAGTTGTGAACATTTTTCCAAATTAGTGTTCTCTCTATTTAAATGTTTTTGTGTAAATGTGTGTTTGTGCATGCATACACCTTTCTGTGAAAGATCCAAGAGATTTAAATGTAGGTTTCAGACACCTTGATATTTTACTTATATAAACTTCAACCATATTTTTCTTAAGAAAAAAATTTTTTTCTATATAACTATATTTAACACAGGAAAATTATCACACTCAGGAAATTTAACAATGGTATGATGCTATTGACTCATGTACATTCCATATTCATATTTCTTCAAGAGTGCCAATAACAGTAGTATCTTTTATACTGTTTTTTAAAAAGCAAAGTTTCAATTAAAGATCACATATTACGTTTAGTTGTCATATCTCTTTACTTTCTTTTAAAGAAAATCCCTGAACTTTATCTTTCATGATATTGACATTTTTGAAGAGTCCAGGTTAGCTATTTTGCATAATGCTCCTGAAATTTTTGTCTTACTATTTCCTTTTGATTAGAATCTTTTTCGTTTGTTTGTTTGACAGGAATACTTCGTGGGTGATTTGTGTCCTCAGTGCATTTAGTGATGTTAAGTTTGATCATTTGGTTCAAATGGTATCCACCAGACCTCTCCATTTACAAATGTACCCTTTTTTACGTGGTAATTAGTAGTTGTAACTAGTGGTACTTTGAGACTGTGTGAATATATTCTTCTGTAACCATCTTTCACTGAGTGATTTTACTTCTATTGATGATTATTGCCTGAATCAATTATTATAATTGTGATTGCAAAATGTTGGTTTTCTAATTCTAACAATCTTATTTTTATGAACTTTAATTCTTCTGCAAACACCTTTCCCTGCTCCTCCCGCCCCCCTCTTTAATTTTTAAAAAGAAGTGTTGGTTTGAATTCTTTTTCATTCAGTCTTATAATCTGTTCTAGTCATTATTCATTTCAATACTCAATCTGTCCCATATTTAGCAAGTGGGAGCCTGTTCAAGCTGACTTCTGTCTCCCTTTTACATGACCCCATCAGTTTTTGAGTACTTCTATATTTTCTGGCAGAAGATATTCCAAGCCATGCTTTTACTCTCCCTACTTCAGCCTAGAATCATCCACTTCTCCAAGGAGCACTGGTTCTTTTTAGTGGAATGTGATTTTTATGAAGTCTGGGAACTAGGTGTACTCATTGCTATTGAAGTGTTATCCACAGATATTTTAAACAGAAAGGAATTATCATTGAAAATGGTTATTTCAGATGGACTGTATAAGGGTGACTTAGACAAGAATATAAAAATATAAGAATTTTAGTAGGTAGGTAATAATTCCAATAATGGTTTACATTTGTATAAGATGATCGAAGTACATGACATCTGGTAATGTCAAAATCAGTAATCACAGAAATGCCAAAAAGCTATAGTGAACTTGCTTTCATTAGCAGAGTAATACATATTTTCCACATATAATCTAGAATGTAATTTGTATCACTTAACATATATTTTAAACCCAAAATTTATATTTATAGTAAGAATTTGTGCCTAGGTTCTCAACCTTATTTGCACTTATACCTATTTTCAGATTTTATTTGAGAAGGGGAGAGAAAAGATGAATGAAGAAAGAGGAAGGAACTATAAAGTACTGTAAACAGATAAAATAACTAGATTCCTGGTAGTTGAATCTATCATCTGAATGAGTGTTGGCATAAAGCATAGATTTATAAAATGATTTCATTAATTCTCAGGGTATCTGTGTGACAGAAGCTATTAACAACTATGCAATACTGCCAACTATCTCTAGAACTGAGCAAAGTAGGTGCTCTCATAAATTATTTTAAAGTAAATAATGGTCGTATATATAACCCACATGAAACTTAGCTGTAGTATGACCCAGTCTTAACATAGTGCTGTTTTCAAATTAATGTAAAAGCAACATTCAAGAAAAAAATTTCAAAAGCAATTTAATTTTTAATAAAATAGTTTTTAAAATTTCAAAGAGGGTTTCTATTCATATTATACAAGAAAACTTTTCTTCATATTTATTGAGGTATAATCAACAAGTTAAAATTGCATATATTTAGGGCATATGACTTGATGTTTTGATATATGTATACACTGTGAAATAATTTCCATAATTAAGCTAATTAACATATCCATCACCTCACATAATTACCTGCCTCTGTCTCACTGGATCCTAGAAAAGATGGCCCAGAAATTCCCTGAAAAGAGTCAGTTGTAAACCACACGTACTCTCATTGGATCTCCTCTCTCCCATTTGTCCACTTCCTTGCATCAGTTAACACTACCAGCTGGGGACCAAGAACCGCTTGAAGTTCCCAAATTTTCTTGGTTCACAGATTTCACAGAACCCTTAACATCTCAGTAATTTTTTTATGATGCTCTTGGGCCAAAATAAATACCTAACATTTCCATTTATTAAGTATTCAAATCCAAACAAATTGGTAGGTACTTATATCCTAACAGCTTACTAGCCATTTAAAAAAATGATACATTTAATTAGAAAAAACAATATTATAATTTTCTATTTATAAAACCACAGTTACCTACTAACGGGATGGGAGTACTTGTTGCACATCGCAGTTTCGCAAACCTTGGAATCTAACTGGACACCGCCACACTCATTTCCTCTTCCACATTCATTCTCATGTGGTACTTACTTTTCTCGCAACTACCAAAACCCCAGCTTTCCAAAGATATGGATGGCATCACTGAAAGGAATATAGGGTGATCTCTGTGTCAGGGACTTTAATAGAAAACTCATACCAGTGGTCCCTCGGTCCCCAAGGTGGCCAGCCCTTTTGGCTTTATATCCGAACAGCCTTTCTCTTCACAGTAGAGCAGCCAGTATACCTAGGCATGGAGGACCCCAAGTAACAGCCATTATCATGTACCTGAAACAACTACCCTCTCCAAATATACCAACCATTTTCTTCCTTTGGGGTGGATACCTTCAAAGGGAACCCACAGTTACTTCTTAATGTTTGTCTCTGGCACTTCTCCCACAAGTATCTTGGTATACATCTGATGCTAATCACTGACATTGTTCAAAGTCTTTTCCCATGGCTGCTTTGACTCTCAATAAATCAGCTGATAGAAATCAATCCTGGAGTGGGGGCCTCTTAACACCCAGTCTCTGATTAGGCTATCTTAGAACATGCTCTGTAAGAGCTATTATGCATGGGTTTTCATTTAGCAAAATAAATATTTTAAATTTCATCATTTTATTACATTAAAAATGAAGGTAGTCAGTAGCCTTTGGGGATAGGATTATCGGCTTAAGAAAAGCAATAAAACAAGTAACAGTAAATGTTTCTAAAAATCATATAATGCTCATGCTTATTGAGAGAGCAATAGTAACCAGATGGATTTTGTAATGTGTGGCGGACACTGTGATGTGCTGTCTAGATCCCTCTTCAGTGAAGGATCTGTTGACCCAGCTGCCAGGAGTGTGAGTGTGTGTGTGTGCATGTGTGTGTGTGTGTGTGTGTGTGTGTGTGTGTGTGCATGTGCATGCGTATTTAAAAACATTATTCAGTCATGTGCGCATAATGATGTTTTGGTCAGTGATGGATCAAATATATAATGGTGGTCTCTAAGATTATAATGGAGCCGAAAAAGTCCTATCATGTAGTGACATCACAGCTGTCATAATATTGTAACACATTACTCATATGTTTGTGGTGACGATGGTATAAACAAATCTACTGGGCTACCAGTTATATAAAAGTATAGCACATACAATTATGTACAGTACATAATATTATAATAATAAGTGACTATGTTACCGGTTTGTGTACTTACTATCCTATACTTTTTATTATTATTTTAGAATGTACTTTCTACTTATAAAAAGAAGGTTTGCTGTAAAACCTGTGTTATGCCAGCAGCAGCCTCATACATCTCGTGTTTACCACATTTCTTGATTTCATCATTTTTTCTTGTACTTGATTTAATTTCGTGTTGTCTAGATATGTTTAGATACACAAATACTTACCATAGTGTTACGATTCCCTACAGAATTCACTACAGTAATGTGCTGTACAGGTTTGTAGCCTAGGAGCAATAAACTATACCATACAGCCTAGGTGTGTAGTCGGCTATACAATCCAAGTTTCTGTAAGTGCACTCTATGATGTTTGCAGAATGATGAAATCACCTAATGATGCATCTCTCAGAACGTATCCCCATCATTAAGTAATGCATGACTGTAGTGGGTCCTTGAATGAAAAAGACCAAGGTTTGAATCTTAACTCTGCAAATCACTTTGTAATCTTGAACAAGTTACTCAAAGCCTCCATGTTCTTCTATGTAAATAGGGATAATGATAATAACTACCTTAAAAATTGTGTTTAATGAGATAATTGTCCCTAAAGATTTAGTTCAGGACTTGACACATAATAAATGCTCACTAAATGGCAGCTATTATCATTAAGTGACAAAATGAGTAGTAAAGATAATAAATGCTATGAGGTGTCTCTGGAGGAGGGGGGCACTTAAGCTGGTTCTTTGAAAGCTGTAGAAGCTTTGAACAGGCAGAGGGTTGAGGAAGAAAAAGAGGGCTTTCTAGGTAGGAGGGAAAAGATCTTTAAAATTTAAAGATCATTCCAACAGTAGTTGATTTTAATTTTAATTTGTATTTTTTAAAAGTTCCAACTGTCTTTTTTGTCCAGCTATCTTTTACAAGCATCATTATTTAAAATTTCATTTGCTTTCATCATATTTTGCAGAATACTTGAATATAAATAATGTTTTATTATGCATATGAGAGAAAAACATTTTGAATCAAATTCCATGTTCTCTGTCTTTAAGGCCCCCACCAGCTTATCCATCCTTTATAGTTATTTGTATAGTTGCTATTTTGCATTTTAATTTGACCCTGCCTTTTATTTATTTGCACTTATTACCAGAATGCTTTTTTAAACTAAATAGTTTTCGGTGTTTCCTATTCAGTATTTGATGAATGTTTATTACTATAATTCATTGTTCAGAAAAATGTGCTCCCTCTTACATCATCATTGCACTCCATTATCCATGGAGTGTAAACCATTTCACAGTCATTAACTGAATATGTTATTTGGGAATTAAATCAATGGAAAGAAAAGGAAAGGGCATCTAATGGTGGTAGGAGGTAAGAAAAGCAGTGGTGAGGCTTATGCAGAGTACCCCTTTCCCTGCAAGCAGAAAACACATAAAAAGCCTTTGGCTTTCCCTTTCTCTACCTCCCCAATCTCTCCCCCAATCCACCAAATCTAGTAGAAACTTGCATTAATCTCTCTTTCAGATTGGAGTGTGGTTGAACAAACATCTATGGAATATAATGTCTTATGTTATGTTGTCTAAGAAGATGACCCTGAGTCAAGAATTTGAGTGCCAGTTGTTTATTTCGGTGGTAAATCTAGAAAACACCAGTGGGTGAATGGGGAGATGAGACAGGAAGAGAAGGAAACCAGCAAAGGGTATGTTGTTGTCAAGAACTATACAGTGTCATTTATTCATTTAAAATATTAAAAATAATAAATGCTTATTGAAGAAATTTCAGAAATTAGCCTGCCACAGACTCATAGATGCTGGCAGAAGACAGGAGACTCTTGGGTTTGAGGCAAAGGAATATGTCACTCATGGCACAGCAGGCAGCCCCCATGTCTTACAGGGCAATAGAGAATGGCACAGGTGGATGCTGCATGTGCAGTATTTGTAATCAAATTCTCATCCTGCATTGACTGGGGCTACTCCTAGGGACATTATCTCTCTGGCACTTCTGGTCCATGGATCATTCCACCACACCCAGTTGCCAGAGCCAGTCCTGACCAAAACGTAGAGTTGGCTTTGACTGCTAACCTCCCCTTCTCCAAACTTTCCCAAGGAAAATGTGAATTTCTCCCCAGGAGAGGATGGGTCCACATTTTTACGTGCCTTGGTCTCTTTTTTTTTTTTTATCCCAATGAAGTCTGCCTTTGTAAACTCTTCATTTTCACTAGGGAAGAAAGGGCTAGAAACAATCATATTAATACTGGAACTGGGATGAACATCCTAAAATTCAAGATAAAAACACCCTCCTTGAGGACACTTCAGATATCATATGGTGAATAGAAAAGGTTATGGGATGGAGAAGAAATGCCCACTTCACTAGGGCTGGGATTTCCTAGATGATCCTCAGGTGGCCTGGGGAAGGTCAATGCCCCACTTCAAGTGCAGCCTTCTAGGCTTTAGGAAGAAGAGCCCATTGGCATTCTTGCAGCCTCCTACCATTCCCTTTGACTCAGCTCTGTACTAAACCACTTCAATTTATTGGTAACATCCACAGAGGCCAAAAAAATCTTCCTACATTTACACTTTGTCCATTTTCTTCTTCCTCCTATCCTTAAATAACAGATCACTGGACTGAGAACAAAAATCACTTGTTTCAGAGAGCTGGGTCACAACATGACCAGAGTACAGAGGCTCCATTCTTTCTTCGTCCCAGAACACTCTAATGAGAGGCCCTGCCCCCCTTCTTCCACAGTTCCCCACCAGCCACACCAGAGGATAGCTCAGTGTAGCTTATAGATTTGTGAACAGCTAATACTACCCTCCAGGTCAGGGAGCAGCATGGGGTGGAAGGGACCCCACGTCTCTAAGAAACAGAGCTTCCTTGGGCATTAATCCACATGTCCAAAGTTAACCCTGTGGTACATACTGCTGAATTCAGTATCTTTCCACTCTTGCTGAGATCTATCTGAATTTCATTTCTCTTTTTTTTCTCCAGGCTCTTTCTCAGCAAATGAAATTTATATATATTTGGCACTTAGCACTTTTCCCTTATTATTTTTGTTAATGTATCCTTCGACTCTTTAGAAAAGATCTGGTGGTAGTTTCAGAAATATGCCCTTATGGCATTTATCTTTCTCTGACTTGCATTAGTTATCTGTGGACATTTCTAATCACCTCTTCTAGACTGTCAGAGGTCAAGTCTTATGCATCTTTATATCCTAGGCAGTACTCTGCTCTGAATTAAATAAGTGCTCAATTAACATTCATTTAGATCAATTCACATTTTTCAAATGAAGTTTTAGAGAGGATAAAAGAGCATCCCAAGTCTAGTGTATCGGTCAGTTTCTTGTCAAGAACATATACATTACTCTAGATATTTCAAGCAAAGAAGGCTTTAATGAAGGGAATTGGTTACAAAGATGTTGGAATGTTTAAAGGAGTAAAAGGGGCTGGTGTGACTCAGAGACAGGGAAACTGCTGCAATTCCTAGTGGAGACGGTATTGGCCAGATTTCAAGAAGCTGCTACCACCCAGGGACTGAAACACACAAATTCATATTTACTATTGCTATTACCTGGACCACTGCAGCCATGGCTACTTCACAAACAGAATGCCTTCTACCTTCTTACTGCCCTCTAATATGACATGACTGCCTCCTGTTGTCAGAACCCAACCAGAACCCACCTGGCAAGAGAGTCTGGAAAATGTGGTTTGTAGGTTTCCAGCCTTGGTGGTAACAGAGAAAGTGAATGTGGAGCTGAATGTCCATAGACAACATCTAGGATAGATGACTGGGCTAGTGCTGATTTCACTGCAACACTGCAGGGGAAAAAGTCTGCAGGAGAAGAGTTAATCTCCATATCAGAACTTTATAGCAGTCCCACCTCTGAGTCTGAGGAAGGAAGTTACTAGCTGCTGTCAGCCCTGACTCCCTTGGGATAGCAGATCCAGGTTCAAAGGCAGAATTCCCTAGTCGAAACAATGGTCATTAATGCACCCCTCACATGACAGCCCGGGACTCTAGGTGAGTCGTCATATCTTTCCTCAAAAGTTCATCACTTCAATGAACAGACAGAAAGAAAAATGACAGGTGAGAACATAGCAGGTACAAAAACTCCAATATACTGAGTATAAGTTCAAAATGTTTAGGAATTTGGACCACAGGGGTCTTTTCCTTTGCCTCCTTTCTCCCATCTCTGAGATTGAGAAGATTGTCATTTATTGAGTGAATCTGGGCTGCAGAGAAAACCAGATCTGATTCCATATAGATTTATTGACCAGATTTATCCAGTCCAGTTGTCTCCAGGTAACCGTTAGTACCTTCCTTGACACTGCTTGTATGAACATGGCTTTGTGGAACCAACTCTCTCTTGCTAAGGCTGGAACAGGGGAAATAAAACTGGGTATGGTTGCCCTGGCACTGCAAGCAAGGTGTTTTCCCCTTCCTGTCCTGCCTGATGTCCCAGCCTTAACCGCAGGCTATAGAGCCCAAAGAGATCATAGAAGGGATTAAAGGAGTATGTGACCAACACAACCCTCTTTGTCTTTGGCACACACCATCTTTGAAATAAATGAAGAGAAGCAATCTGAATGTTCCCCCTAACTAAAAGTTTCCTACTCTGGCTTGTCATGAGAGAAAAAAAAAGATGCATAAATTTGTTTGGCAGTGTCTTTTTTCTACGTGGAATTAGTCTTTGTGTGTGGTGTAAGATAGGAGTCCAATTTCTTTTTTTTTCTTTTTCCACAAAGATAACCAATTGTCTCAGACCATTTATTGAAAAGTGCATCCTTTCTCACTGATCTGGAATACCACCTCTTCTCTATATCATGTCCATGATTATGTAGAGCTATTTCTGGGCTTTCTATTAATTTCCATTGATCTTTTTGCAGTATAATACCATACTGCTTTAACCACTATTCCTTTATATTGATTGTTTATCTGGTAAGACAGTTATTCTTGCCTTGTTTATTCAGAAGTAATTTAGATATTCTTTTGTCCATTTGCATTTTCATGTAAATTTTTAGATAAACTCAGATTCTACAAAAAAAATGTCTCTTGGAGTTTTGATTGGGATTGCATCAAATCCATAGATCATTTGGGTGATAAATGACATCTTTATAATATTAGTCTTCTAATCCAGGAGCATGGTGTATATTTTTCAATTCATTTAGATCTTTAATAATTCTAATAAAGTTTTATATCTTTCCATAGAAATATCAAAACATTCTATTTTCTTCAATATTCCTTGAGGTAAAGGTAACTTTTGGTTCACCTTTACATTAAAGATATAAATACTTTGGGTGGGCCCTCCATATTGTTTAACTCCAGAAGGCACCATGCACATTTTCAGTGAACGTACTGTAGATTACAGCACAAATGGAGGTGCCCTCTATAGTTGGGCAACATCATTGTCCTCCTGCCTGTAAGGTCCCAGCATAATAAGAAAAGGGTTTCCTATTAAACATTCTACCTTGGGTATATATACCCTGAGCATAGTCTCCTGTTCCCTGCACTCCTTGAGTCAAGTTTAAAGAATTGAGTAATGTTACAATAACAAAACTCTTCCATTATTACTTATTTATATCAATACATTTTTTCAATGTTTGCATCTATAAAAATGAAAAATAGGAATATAATTGCTGTTGAACTGTCTCAATTTAGCAATAAGTACTAGTCATCCATGGATACATGGACTATTCAAAAAAAGTCCATACAACTTAATAAGTGATGTGTTTTAAATAAAGGTTTAATAGTTTTTAAAGACTGTAATAAATTTATGTTGTTCTGATCAGTTGAGTACTATCTATTATAATGATAATTTAATCTAGAAGAACACTAATTTAACTCCTAGAGCCTTTTAGTCATAAACAACTAAACACTGAATTTTAAATATATGTGTATATGTGTATACATATATACACATATTTTTCCAGCTTTATCGAGGTATGTATACATATATATATGTATATGCATATATTTTTATTTCGGGGAAGTGTGATAAGATAATTCATAAAAGATTTTTCAAATTTAGAAATGTATTACATTAGTGTAACATTTGGGGGGGGGGTACTGAAATAGAATTATAACATCTAAGAGAGAAAGAAACAGTACAATATATCCAGCTCTTAAAGAACTTGTTCGTTTTTTTTTTTAATGAACAATGGTTATCACTAAAACACTAAAGAATTTAGAATCCATTGGATACATTTGAAAAAATGACATGTTTTATTTTAAAATGTCAATTTAATTAATTTATTGGAAATTATATCCTGTGATAGTAATTGCTGGCTTTCTACCAAAATCTATTCTCTCCATTATGGTAACTGAGATATATTGTTTTGTTTTTGTTTTGTTTTGAGGAGGCAGCAAAAGTTATACTCAGAGACTGAGTCTGTCTTTGCTAGCAATTTATTTGGCATGGGTTCGCTGTGAGAATTATAATAATTTCAGAAACCAATAGCATACAGGATAATATCTCTTAATAAGCCAAATAAAAAATAACATACTTTAAACAATTGACAGATTAATCATGTTATTGTTCCAGGCAAGGGGACATGAGAGGAATTAAGTTCAAATTTAATATGAGGTGTACCTTTTTACATGAGGAGGCCCTCAGGAGAGATGGTGACCAACCCGGAGCTGATTTCTAGCTGCCAGCACAAAAGTAAAAGTCCCCTCTTGCTGGAGGTGTTGCTAGGGAACAAAGACACCAGTGTTAGTGGACAGGCTGAGCAGCTCTGAGGGTTATCACTCCAGAGACTGATGCACAGTTTAATACCACTACCGACCAAAGAGTTGCCTTAACCTTGGTAGGAGCAAATGTCTCAAGGGCCTTCGGAGGGTTTTTAGGTTCGCAAAGATTCATCTTGCCCAAACTGAAACTCTCAAATAGTCTTCACAAACTGTCAGTATTTATAGTATAAATGTCCCCTTGCCATAGTTGCTTTTCCATGTGTTCTTATCAATAAGCCCCCAGCAGGGCCCCTCAGCAGCTGGTCTGCTGACTGCTTATCAATGACAACAGATGTGGAATGATGACATCCTGGTGTGACTTACTTCATTCTTATATCAAAGCAACTTTTCTTCTTTGTCATACATAAACAAGTGGATTAAAACAACTTCACTTAAGTCATAAACAAGTGGATTCAAAGTCATATTAAACCAGTACACAGAATATGGATATCTAACTAATTTCCCTCAAAACTAAATGTGATTATAAGACTGAACTCTTATCGGTGTAATTTGAGCAAAGTAATGAGTACAAGTCTATTACTTAAGAAAAATTTCCTGACTCTGGATGATCCTTCCTTCTCCTGTCCCTCTAGTTGGAATGGAAAAGACTACAGTGACCTCAAAAGTCTCATATTAAAGATGGCGATTTGTGTGGATACCTAGAACCCTCAGCTCAGAATGTGGCATGAGAGAAATAAACTTTGCGTTTTAATTCTCTAAATTTTAGGGGGCCAGCAGTTAGGCCTTTCCTTAGTTAATACAGGAACTGGCACCATGAGAGTGGAGCACTGCTTTAACAAAACACTAAAGTTTTCAGCATTTGCTTAATGCTTAGGCAACATATGATTAAGAAATAAATAGTGCAAGCTAGGAAGCTTGGGAGTCTAAGACAACTGGTACAAATGTTACCTATGTTAACTTGAAAGTCAGACAATCTGCCTACCAAGCCACTAGCTCTACAGCAAAAAACTGAATGGTAATGTGTAGTGGCTTCTCTTTGCTGCTTTAGCAAGGAGAAAAAGATGAGCTTAGGCAAGGAACAGCTAATTTACAAGCAGAGGTAGAAAGGAATAGAAAGAATTCTTATATCAAAAGCCACAAAAGCCTTACAGGTTTGGAAAATCCAACTGCTTCTGGACCCAAGAGAAAAGTCTCTTACTCAAACATTATTTAAAGACTCATTAAGACCTCTATATCAAACATTAAGATGAACAATGGACCCAGCATGGAGTCAAGGATAAGATTATGGTCATCACCCCTTCATCCATCAAATCTATTGTTTCAAATGTTAACAAGTTAGCTGACATTAAGAGATTGGAGGCATGGAAACAATAAGGAAGTAAGAGTAAAGCAAGCTGAAGAATTGTGTCCAGAAAATCACTTTGGTTGTAAAAACTGGCATATGAAAGTGACTAGACACAAGCTAAATTTACATCTACTTTCATATTTCATTAACTCTTTTTTCAGTTTTATTGAGATGCAATTGATATACAGCACTCTATAAGTTTCAGGTATACAGTATAATGACTTGATTTATATATATTGTGAAGTAATTACTACAGTAAGTTTACTTAACATCCGTCATCTCATATAGATCTTAAAAAATAACACAAAAAATTTCATTTTCCACATGATAAAAATTTTTAGGATTTTACTCCCTTTAACAACTTTCAAATATACCATACGGCAGTGTTAACTATAGTCACCACTCTGTACATTACGTCCCCAGTGCTTACTTATCTTATAACTGGAAGTTTGTACCTTTTGACCACCTGCCTCGGATAACCACAAATCTAATCTCTTTTTCTATGAATTTGGATTTTTTTTGTCTTATATCTTTGTTTTATTTAACTTCTACATATAAGTGAAACCATGCAGTATTTGTCTTTCTCTGTCTTATTACAGTTAGCATAATGCCTTCAGGGTCCATCCATGTTGTCAGAAATGGAAGAATTTCCTTTTTTTTAATGGCTGAATTGTATTGTATTGTATACCACATCATTTTTATCCATCCATCTGTCGATGGACACTTAGGTTGTTTCAATGGCTTGGTTATTGTAAATAATGCTTCAGTGAACATGGGGTACAGTTATTTCTTCGATTCAACAATTCTAAGATATATTTTATTTACATTTTAGCATTCTAGAAATCAGGAGGGTCTTGTAATTAAGAGTATCATGCTCTACTAACTGAGCTAGCTGGGCATCAACTAAGGGTCTTGTAATTAACAATGAATTATAATCTTTGTTTGTCAAACGTCTGTCCTGATGTATTTGTAATTGTTGAAACATACATAAATTTATCCATAGCAATTCATATTGTCAACACTTTGGTTGGCCTATAGGCACTGTGAATACTATATATGTGTTAAGTTTAGTTGCCATTTAAAATGTTTTTTAAAATATTATACCATTATTTGCCATTGAAATGAAAAATTACTGTATTTGTAAAAGGCACAAAACAGCAAGGCATAAATTTGATATTAAGATTCAAATCCTGGTAGGATCAAGAAGTACCAGCAGCGAAACTCACAAAATGGGTGCTGATAGCTCAGAAAATCTCAGAGACAATAGTGGAGGCTGAACTCATGGAGCATTACCAATGCTCTAGATGATACAGAGGATAATAATGTTTGGGAAAATTTGCAACAGCAAGAACCAGGTTGTGAAAATTATACAGCTTCTAAGAAGAATATTTCCTCTTCATATGTGGTTATAAAGAATAATGGCCAAGAAGGAACTCCCAGAGAGCAAAGCCAGGCCCCCTAGAGGATAGTATTCCTGGGAATTCTCCCGACCCTGAGATTCTGCTTTCTCTCTGCTAGCTGGAGTAGTAACTAGAGTGACCTTAGAAGCCATGTATTGAATTTGGCAGAATGTCTGTCCAGTCTGAAACTTGGAACCATTATATAAGAAAGAAATAAACTTCTTATTTTTTAAGCTACTAAATATTGGGAATCTCTTTGTTACAACACATAGTTTTTAACCATTACTAATGCACATGATTTACAACTGTTTAAATTTATACTGAAAAGTATTAGATAACTTCCAGATGTGTGGAAAGGTAAATTGTTTTTATTTGTTTGTTTTAGTTTCTTTTAAGGAATTCACTAGCAAAAAAGGTTTAAAGACTCCTGGAATAGTTCATACTCAATGATTTCTGCTGCTTCACCTTCTAGTTACCCACCAACCTATTATACCATTGTTTCCTCCCCTTCTAAGAGGAGGGATGCAGGTTTCAAAGAGGCCGATATATCAATCACTTGTTCTACACTCTACAGCCTCTAGATATATCAAATGGCTTCCCTACCCATAGTTCCTTCTAAGGCAACTTACCCTAACTAAGTTCCTGTTGAGAGAACTGCCTCATATTTTGTTTCATGTGACCCAGTACACCCCTCTTCCTCACCACTGCTCATGGTCATAGTTGACTGGGCCAGGGTGGGTACCTGACCAATGAGCAGCCAATCTGTAGACAGGCCAATAATCCCTGATGCAGCCTGCCCCTGTCATATTACCTCTTTGTAAGAATATGAAACAGATGGCAAAGGAAGCTGAAGATGAGCACATACCTGCAGAGAGGCCATGAATTAGTGCTGGGACCATTCAGAGCAGAACAAACTCAGGTTACAAAGAAGCAGAAACTGAATTGACAGAAACTAAGAGGTAAAGAAGAGCTATATAGAATAAAGGAAAGAAGTAAACCACAGAGGACGTTTCTTAGTTTCATGCAAGACATGCCGGCTATCCTAGTTATCTTAAAATTTTTTAACTGCAAACACATGAGAATCCTAGAACAAATATCCTTTAAAAGTCATAGCTGAAGTGAAATAATTAAATCTGGGAGGGGAGGGATGAACGCAGAGAAAGTCAAAACCAAAGTGGTAAGCTTGTGCTGATGTTTTGCTCTGATGGAGGTTTTAATTGTCCTCAGCAAACAAGGAGCATGGTGGGGGTGAGACACAAAAAGCTCCCTCAGTGAAAAGATGGACTCTTATTCTATCCAAAAAAGGGACATCACAAGGATACTTATCAATCTAAGCTTGACAATTGTTGGGGCCCCCAAGTAGGACCTACGTCACTTGGCCCACACAGATTAAGTGTCTCTAACGTGGCCTCCCAGAAAGCTGGTACACCTTACATTCCCAATTCTATGTTGAATAATTGAATCTAGCCCTCATTTTTTGGAAAGCCAGTTTGAGGGCAGTTATCCAGTCTGTTTTATTTCTCCATTCTACCAGCCAAATGGCATTTGTCCACTCCGTAAAATGAGTCATGGCTATGGGAATGAGGTTGGGGAAGACATCTGGAAGTGCTGATGGGTTTTTTGTGTAAGTTTAGCAGCTGGGGTCCTCCTTTGCAGTTTCTGATAGATTTCTCAGTAAGATTGAGGATAATGGTGATCAAATTGCAATCAGAGCTGTCTGACAGATGATGGTAGACCCAGAAGTCAGTTAAATTGTAAGGCATGCAAGCAAAACAGTTCTGGAGAGCCACATGAGAGCATTTTCCTTCATGAAGAAAGCTCCCTCCTTTGCTCATCTTGGCATCTGAGATGCTCTCTACCCAGATGCTGGTGTTGCTCTCCCTCCACCTCTACAAAATTGATGTGGCACATTCCAGCAGCTATAACTTCACCTTTTTCCAATAATCTATTACTCATACCCAGACCTTTTGTCCAGAAGGTCCAGGTTCAGGAGGGAAAGGGCATTTTTATAAAACTTATGGAGATCAATTATGTCCCCACATTGGCCCATATGGGTCATCATAGGGAGATCCAGTGACTAGTACACTCAACCAAGTGGTCATTATCCTTATGATCTAGACCATGGCAATTGAACAAGAGAATCCAGATGGCTGAGCCAGAATTAAGTTTCAATCCTCTAGGCCCTTTTTGAACTAAACTACCACCCCGAGAATATATCAACCAGGCTGGCTTGGGGTTGCCATTAGAGGAAGAAAGAAGCATCATGCTTAGAAATGGTCAGAATAGAGTCCCGAGTTTTCAAAATTGGTCTCTAATAATTTGATTATTGTCCTGATCATTACCCAGGAAGTAGCCGAGAAGGGATGATCTCTTTTGGGGAATAACTGCATTTGGTGACCAAACTATTTAACTAAGGTGTGTAGACCAAGGGCAGGCAAGGGAACTGGAAATTGAGTTAGAAATTTTTTAAAGGCAATTTTTGAGGAGGCTGGTCAATCCCTACAATACCAGATGCCTGTGGATGGTAGGAGAATGGAAAGACTATTGAATACTTTGACAATCAGCCCATTGTGTGTGGCTTTTGTCACAAAAGGGACATTATTGTCAGCCTGCAAATGGTCTAGGAAGCTGATCACATGACACAGATTAGCTTCAAGGGCAACAGTGATTTTTTGGACTCAGCTGATCAGACTGGAACAGCAGGACAGTAACCTGAAAAAGTGTTGCTTAGCAATGAGGCCCCACTGATAAGCCTAAGAGGGGGTGAAATGTTCAATATGGTCAATCTTCCAAGAGCATGTGGAGTCAATGCCCCATGTAATGTGGACTCCCTTATTGTGAAACAAATGGGCCAAGTCTGGCATGCAGTGGTAGTGTCTGTATCAGAAACATAAAGATCTTTATTTTGTGCCCAGTATGTAAGGATGGATGTGTTGCCATGTCTGATCTAGGCAGCAATGTTGATAATCTGGACAGTTCAGGCTTGATTTGCAGCTTTATTTTCAGATGTTCTCATCAGAGAATTCAACTTTCCATGGGCATTTACATGAGTGACCCAGATGGTTCGATCAGATGTCCTGATTTGTTTCCACAGAACATGGCCTCCAAGAGGAGTATCTTTAATCTACAGTTTTCCAAGTGGCAGACCAAGCAACTAGCAACTAGGCCATTGGTAATAGCCAAGAAGTCAGTAAAAATATAACAAGTTTCATCATAGGGAATATTGGTCAGAGCTATGAGAATGGCCTTGAGTTCTGCCCTCTAAGTGGAGCCATGTTCATTTTTGGTTCTGCATAGTTGGTGGTGAACTTGAATATCTGCAGCATTCCAGTGGATACAATGGGGTCTCAGTTTGAACCATCAGGGAACCAGGGCCAGGCATTAAGGGAACTTCTGTGAATTAACGGTCCCATTGAGCCAGTGGCTTTGCTTCAGACAACAACAGAGTCAGGGATAAATTACTCTTCCAAAAGGATATCTCACTTTTCCATATAAAGTTGAGATACTGCTTGGACCAGGTCAGCTGCTTTCTTGAATATACCATTTCCTTTTGACAAGTGAAGCTTATTGAACCCATACCTAGAGTCATAGAATCATGGAGTTCAAGTTAACCCACCCCCAAATGGGGATATCAGGCTAGACAGTCGCAAGGCTTCCATGGGTCAGGTGTTACTAGCTGCTTTTCAAAAGAGTCGTTTCTAGCAGCCACATCAGAGAGATGATTAGTCCAAAACCTCAAAGGGCATTTTTGGGTGGAGGATGCCATCTTTTACCAGAGTTTAATCAGCAAAATCATTTGTCATGATCATTAAGATTGTGGGACCCTAAAGGTAGAGAGCACACCATAGATTGTTGGATAGCTTCAAACACAGTCTGTTGGGATAAGCCCCACTCAACAGATGATTAGCAGATTAGCTCATGTAAAAGATCAAGTAGCATGCCTGAATGAGCCATACTGTCTCCAATATGCAGAGTCCAATAAGGTGCTGGGCTTCCTGTTTGGTTGGGAGCGCCAAAGGGACAGCAGCTTTTCTATGACTGTTGGAGGGATTGAGTGTTATAAATCCATCCACTTAGTCTCAAAGAACCTGCTTGGTTAGCAGGCCCCTAAATTTTGTTGGGTTTATCAGCTACTCTTAACTACCCCCATGGTGTGATAGCACCACCATCAAAGTCATTGAGACTAAGGTTTTTGACTTGCCAACAAGGCATCATCCATATAGTGAAATAAATTTTATAAAAGTAAATAAATGAAAGTAGGACTTTAAAAGTGTTTAAATATACTTGCCTTGTAGAAGAAAGGGGATCACAATGTTAAAACCCAATATTCTATCGTCATTTGCATGTGGATAAAGTGGGTCCCAAGACTGTGAGGAGGGACATGGGTTGCTTGGAGAAGCACTTAAAATCAAGAATCCTATTGCTAGAAAAGAACAAACCTAAGTAATTTTTAAAACAATATTTTGATTGAATATTGTAAGACTAAAGACAAAAATAACTACATACAAATGCTGTGATCTGGTTCATAAATATGTTTCTTGACAGAGAATAGGTTAGAAATCCTAAACTACTTAGTGTATATACTAGTGTTGAACAAATAAGAACATACATTTACTCATATAATAACTATAATAAAGAATAGAGTGGATAATAAACCAGGATTCTCACCGTTGGAGAAAGACATTACAAATAAGGAAAGGGGGAAGGCTGAAATGAAACCTGTGGTGTCAGACTTGAATCATAGGTATCAGTTTAAACTCATGGACTTTGGGAAAAAAACATTTTGTTAAATATATTTTTCAGTTACAGTTGACATACAGTATTATATTGGTTTCAGGTGTACAACAAAGTGATTAGACATTTATATACTATACAAAGTGATCACCCCAATAGGTCTAGTACCCACCTGATACCATACATAGTCATTATAATATTATTGGCTATATTCCCTATGCTATACTTTATATCCTCATGACTATTTTGAAAAAAAATACATTTTTAAAAATTGTGATAAATATATACAACATAAAATTTACATGTTCACCATTTTAAGTGTACAATTTAGTGGCATTAATTACATTCACAATGTTATGCAACCGTCACTGCTTTTTCCAAAACTTTTCATCATTTTGAACAGAAATTCTGTAACCATTAAGCAATAATTATTCTCCCTTTTCCCTGTTCCCTGATAACCTCTAGTCTACTTTATGTCTCTATGAATTATATGATTCCATATAAGTGGAATCATACAATATTTGTCCTTTTGTGTCTGAGTTATATCACTCAGCATAATGTGTTCAAGGTTCATTCATGCTATAGTATGTGTCAGAACAGCATAACTTTTTATGACTATATAATATTCCACTGTGTGCATATACCACATTTTGTTTATCCATTCATCTGTTGATGGACACTCAGATTGTTACCATCTTTTGTTGATTGTGAATAATGCTGCAATGAATATTGGCATATAGGTATCGAAGTTCATTTTCAATTCTTCTGGTTATATACCTAGGAATAGAATTGCTGGTTCATATGGTAATTCTATGTTTAGCTTTCTAGGAAACTGTCAAACTGTTTTTGACAGTGGCCGCACCATTTTATATTCCTACCAGCAATATATGAAGGTTCCAATTTTACCACATCCTCACTGACACTTATTATTTTCCACTTTTTTGATTATAGACATCCTGTTAGATGTGAAGTGGTCTCTCATTGTGGTTTCGATATACATTTCCCTAATGACTAATAATGTTGAGCATCTTTTCATGTGGTCCATTTTGTATATCTTTTTTTGTGAAGACTTGTTTTCAGATTTTTTGTTGATTCATTAATTTGATTGTTTACCTTATTATTGGGTTGAATTTTTATACAGTTGACCCTTGAACAACATGGTTTTAAACAGTACACGTCCACTTATGTATGGATTTTTTCAATAAATACATACAGTACTATAAATGTATTTTCTCTTTTGATTTTCTTAATAACGTTTTCTTTTCTCTAGCTTACTATATTGTAAGAATTTAGTATACAATACATATAGCATATAAAATATGTGTTAATTGACTGTTAATGGTAATCAGTAAGAGTTCTGGTCAACAGTAGGCTATTAGTAGTTAAATTTGGGGGAGAGTCAAAAGTTATACTTGTATTTTTGACTGTGCAGGGAGTAGGCAACTCTAATCCTCATGTTGTTCAAGGGTCAACTGTATATATATGTTGATTATACGAGTTTTGTTAGATAGCTATATTGTGACTATTTCTTAGTCTGTGGCTTGTTTTTTTATTTTCTTAATACTGTCTTATGAAGAACAGAGGTTTTCATTTTGAATAAGTCCATTTTCTCAAATGCATTTCTATTGTGGCTGGTCTTTTTTGTTTCCCATCTAAGAAATCTTTGTTTATCTTAAAAGTGAGATTTTCTCTAATTCTTTTTCCAGAAGTTTTATAGTTTTAGCTCTAATTTTAAAGTCTTTGAGCCATTTAAAGTTCATTTTTGTGTATGATATCAGCTAAAAGTTAGTTTACCTTTTTCCACCTCTCTTGTTACCATCTACCCATCTTAGATTCATAGACTGGGCCCTGTAAATTAGACTAACCAAAGACATATTAACAAGAGAAAAACAAGCAGAAGTTTATTAGCATGTGCATCAAGCATACACATGGGAGCACTCAGAGATGAGTAACTCAGAGAGGTGGTTAGAACTTGGGTTTGTATAGCATCTTAACAAAAGAACAATAAATTTTTAGAGAAGTAACAAAACAAAGGCAAAGGACTTGAGTCTCTAGGGTTGTAAATTGTGGGAAGGCAAATATATAGAGGGAACTAATGATAGATAAGATCTAATTAGTAAAGTTTGCTACGTAGATTCCTTTTGATGCAGAATGGGGCGAATCTTTCCAAATGGGGACTCAAGTCCTATTTGCACCCTCTGAGAGAGAGGGTCCTTGACTCTGCACAGGAAAGAATTCAAGTGTGAGTCAGAGTTAGAGACAAAAACAAAGTTTATTAGAGAATGAATAACGCTCCACAGAGATATGGTCTCCTCTCAAAACCAAAGAATGAGACCCCAAGTGTTTGAGGAATTGGATTCATATCAGTTTTCCTTTCAGGGTGCCAATATGCATCATTAAAGACATGGGGAAGTAGTTGTTAGTCATCTCAGCAGGAATCTTCCTGTCGTTGGGAAGCATGCTGATCAGCCAGGTTCCCGTGTCCAGCAGCAGGTAGCAGGCTGTGAATGCATCCTGGTTTAATATTTAGCCAATTTGTGTAGTTCTCAAGCCTCTTTTCTCATGTCTCTGGGCTGAAAAGGGTCTAGAGTTGTCTCCAGTGGTTAACTTTTGTCCTTGGTAGAGAGGGGAGGGGAAACACCATTACAAATGTATGTCCTGCTTTTAGGCAAATGGGGGAGGGCAGAGAGCTCTTGTATTTGTTTCTTCTCAATTGCCTTTAACTTAAAATTATCCTTATGCCACAGTGGCATGTTTTCAGGTAGCATATTCTGCCATTTTTTGGTATTTAGCATTTATATTATAATTGCTCTTTACATATTTTATTCCCTGCACTTCATCCTGATTATCTGTCAGGATTTAAAGGCCATGATCCCTAATACAGTCTTTTATTCATATATTTTTCATTTTGTATAGTATTTGTGTGAGCAAGAATTCATAGCTAATCTCTGGCAAACTAATATACATTACAGCAAATTGTATCTTCACTCTGAGATTATTTGCATTTAAAAATGAAGGCTGAAAAGGAGAATTCCTTTCACCAAAGAGGAATTCCAAGCATCTGTTCCTGGCCAATGAGATATATTTTTTAGAAAGAGGTCAGAAATGGTTTGGGGGAGCATGTACCGAATCATTCCATAGAAGGAAGTAATTTAATTTTAGTCATACCTAGTAAGAAGAACTATCCTAAAGACTTTAATAAAAAAGTCCCTAAGGAGGCCTGAATTTGGAAAGACCAGGAATGTGAATGCACTAGCAATTAAAGGGTTAAAGAGAAATTGCTTCTGCCAGCAGTTTCTGGGATTCTGTCCAAACAGCATGCTGTCAGCAGCATCAGCCAGCAGGAACATATAATCTTCCACCCTTTGGTTCTAGTGGGTAATATTAGCTAAGAAAACACTCCAGATTTTTGCGTTCATATGGTATAACTCACTCATTTCAGACATGATCCTTTCTCCAATAGTTACCTCCTACACTTGAGAAAATTTCTTTTCTTTGTCTCTCTTTTCTCCAATACAGTATCCAGTTTGGGAAACCAATCAGCACCTCCCAGGACAAAAAAGGCATGTTTTTAGACTATAACGTCACTTTTCTTTCATTACTATTATTATTTGAGTCAAAGGGACATAATGGCCTCAGGTTTTAACATTTCTGAAATCAAAGTTTCTACCTAATTCCTTCCTCTGGCCCAAAAATACTGTTCTTATGTCGATGGTCAATACTGTCATTACCTTTGTCCTGGTAAGAAGAATGCTGCTTGGATCAAGTGCCCTCCCCATCTCTGCTGAGAAACAAAGCAAAAATACATTTCATGTACTACACTATAACTTAGTTCAAACCAACAGAATTTATTGAAGATTTCTTATATGCAAAACTCCATTGTGTATATAGAGCTGAATAATTTAATTCAACCAAAGTATATTGAGGGTTAAATGGAGCCAGCAGTAAGGTTACAAAGAACAAATCATGGTCCTGACTTTAGGTAGCTCATTGTGTCAGGTGGACAGTCTACAAACAAATATAAAGCAATAATGATAAGCGCTGTAGTGGAAACTCAGAGGAAGAAACAAATGAATCTTTGAGTTCCTTACAGAGCACTATGGTAGTTTTCAAACCATTTGTTTTTTCTCCACAGTAAGTAATACATTTCTTTTTCTTTTTTAACATTTTCCCCCCTCCCCACTCCTCCCTCCTCTCTGATAACTACTAGTCCATTGTCTATATCCATGAGTCTCTGTTTGTTTGTCCTGTTCATTTGTTGCTTTTAGGTTTATATCCCACATATAAGTGATATCATGCAATTTTCAACCTTTTCTGTCTGGCTTATTTTGCTTAGTATGATTATCTCCAGGTCCATCCATGTTGTTGCAAATGGCAGCATTTTATCTCTTCTGTGGCTGAGTAATATTCCATTGTATATAAGTAATACAGATTTTTACTTGAAGTTTTTATTGAGATAATCGTAGATTCACGTGCAGTTGTGAGGAATAATATGGAGAGATCTCGTGTGCTCTTCCTAGTTTCCACCAATGGTAATATTTTGGAAAACTGTATTATAATATCACAACTAGGATATTGATATTATTACAATCCACTGGTATTATTCAGAATTCCCTAGTTTTACATGTACTTGTGTGTGTTAAATTCTATTATCACCTGCGTAGGCTCATCTATCTACAACCACAGTCAAGATACTAAATAGTCCCATCACAGCAAGGATCCCTCTTGTTGCCCTTTTATAATCAAATTTATCCTCCTGCCACCTCCTCCCTGACCCCTTGCAACCACTGATTTGTTCTACATTTCTAAAACCTTGTCATTTCAAAAATGATATATAAATGGAATCCTTTTGGGATGGCTTAATTCTGTAGAGATTCATCCAGGTTGTTATGAGTATCAATAATTTATTTTTATTGCTAGGTAGTATTTCATGATATGGAATACTACATGGTATGGAATTCTATAGTATGGAATACCACAATCTGTTTAACCATTCATCTGTTGAAGAACAGATGGGCTAATTCTCATCTTAGGCTATTACAAGTAAAGCTGTAATTGCTTAGTTTTATGGTAGTTGCATGTTTAATTTTTAAGAAACTAATAAACTATTTTCCAGAGTACCTGTACCATTTATAGTTCCACCAGCAATATATGAGCCATCCAGTTTCTCTCTATCCTCTTCAGCATTTTGTGTTGTCACTAGTTTTAATTTGTAGCCATTCAGATATGTGTGTGGTGATATCTCATTGTGGTCTTACTTTGTATTTCACTAATGGCTAATAATGTTCAACATCTTTTGATGTGCCTATTTGCCATCTGTATATCCTCTTCAGTGAAGTATGTCTTCTTGTCTTTTGCCCATTTTCTAATCAGATTGTTTGTTTTCTTACTGTTGGGTTGTGAGACTTCTTAAAAAATATCCTAGGTGGTAGTCCTGTCAGATATGTGGTTTGCAAATATTTCTTCCCAGGCTGTAGCTTGTCTTTTCATCTTCTTCACATAGACTTCCACAGAACAAAAGTTTTTAATTTTGATGAGGTCAAATTAATCAATATTTCCTTTTATGGATCATGCTTTTGGTGTCAAATCTATGAACTCTGCCTAGCTCTAGATCCCAAAGATCTTACCCTATGTTTTTTCCTAAAAGTGCATTTCACAAAATCATTTTAATTTCAGAGAAATCACACTGGAGCTTAATGGACCTTAATGGTAGGCAATAAGTTAGAATTTAATAAGAACACTGTATTAGTGTGTTCAGACTGCCAAAACAAAATACCACAGATTAGGTGGTTTAGACAACAGAAGTTTATTTTTTTACAGTTCTAGAGGCTGGAAGTCCAAGATCAAGGTGTTGTCAGGGTTGATTTCTAGTCTCTTCCTTGCTTGTAGACAGCCTCCTCGCCATGTTTTCACATGCCCTTTCGCCTTTGCAAGTGAAGCGAGAAAGACAAAGAAAGACAAAGACAGAGAGAGACAGAGGGAGAGGGAGAGAGAGGGGGAGAGAGAGAATGAGAGAGAGAGAAAGAGAGAGAGAGAGAGAGAGTGAGCACTGTGCTCTCAGATGTCTCTTCCTCTTCTTTTGAGGACATTTCTCTTATTGGAGTAGGGTCCCACCCTTATGACCTTATTTAACCTTAATTACCTTCCTAAATGCCCTATTTCAAATACAGTCACCTGCAGGTTAGAGCTTCAACATATGAATTTGTGAAGGGGGAAGAGGGGATGACACAATTCATTCTATAATGAACACACCCCAGGGTGTTGGACCACCTGTGCTGGCTGTCACAGCCAGTATTATGTGTGAGCATAGGTATTAGCATAACCTGGTTTCAGAAGTCCCATTAGTTCAAGTGCCTGTCTACTTAGTGTGTTCCTATTCTCCTCACCTCTCTGGTTTTCTGGGAATCTCTTCTGCCTCTCTCACACTGATAATGAGGTTCTTACATTCAGAACTGCTGAATTAGTACTATGTGCCCATGGTGTCCTGGGCACAGTTGATTAGTCCAGGAAAGGGACTAGATAGATGCAAACTGTGCCAATCGCAGTCTTTCTCTGAGAATTTTGACTTTTAAGACTAAAACTTGCTTTGGCTGCTTTATCTAACTAAGAAAATCTAAGCTTGGAGACTCTTGGTAGATGGCATTTTCTGCCATGTGGACTAGGAAACAGGGATGGTAAGTTTTCCATGAAAAAGAAAATGAGAAAGAGGCAGAAACTAGGGACAGAGAGCATTCCAGCGCCAACCTCTCTCCCACTGTATCTTGTTCTTAGGTTCTATAAAACACCCCAAAATAAATTACCCTTTTTGCCATGAGGAATTTGAAAGGAGAGGGAATGATAGGAAAGAGAGAGCAGCCTCACAAACATTCTACCCAAGCTCCTCTCCGTATTTTCAGTCCCTTCAGAGCTGACCTAGGTTGGCATACTCTTTAGAACAGCTCTGTCCATAAAATATAATGCAAGCCACATATGCAATTTTTAATTTTCTAGCAGCTAAATTTAAAAAAAATAAAAAGTGAAGTAAAATTTTAAAATATATTTTATTTAGTTCAGTACTGTACATCCAAAATATTATCATTTCAACATATAATCAGTTAATGTGCAACTCTGAATTTTAAAAAATTTCCTGACTGATTCTCATTCAGAAGGCTTCGGAAACATGTATTGTTGGTTACCTCAAGAGGCTTAGAGATTCCTCTAAGAGGGTCTATGGCCAAGCTAACTCCTAGGCTTCTCCGCGGTGGCTCTGTGCCCTGGGAGCCAGGGCAACCATATGAGAATTCCAGGTTTCAATTTGCAACCAACTTGACCACCTACCTAAGGCCCCTTCTAAATAAATCTGTGATTCTAGTTAACACCCTAAAAGCTAAGAGTAGGGACTTTCTTCCTCATCAACACTATCTATCTATCCATCCATCCATCTATCTGTATATCTGTCTCTATCATCTATCATCAGTTGAGTTCTGGAGTCTGTATGTGAGTCTAGCCTATATACCTCTTATTAGTTTTTGTGACCTTGGGCAAATTAGCTCAACTTCTGTGAGATCCTCTTTTCACACCTATATGGGAATAATGATGGCACCTACCTACCACTCATAGGATGAGGACTAAATGAGTGAAGTATGAAAGATGTGAGAAGGGTGAAAAGCACAGTAGCATGCGTTAAGTGCTCTGTAATTGGTGGCCATTATTAATCACAGACCTCCTTGCTAAAGTACTGATAGCTTTCTATTAGCCAATAGGAAGAACAGAAAAGGTAACATACAAAGAATTAAGAAACAGAGACACTTCAAATCTTTGATGTCTAACAATATTTAAGGCTCAGCACAAAACATCCAGTCCACATTTGGGCTTCTATTTGAAGAACAAAATAAAATTAAAGCCCTTTTTTTGTCTTAGCATCTATTTGCACTCTAAGTTTTGGATACGTGGTACTCAAATGAAATTCTTCTTGTGCAATCTCCTTTCTCCTTCCTTTTTCCATAGATTGACCAAAGTTTGCTGATCTTTTAGCATCCTCATTCTCCCTGAAAGTTATAACCCTTTGCTTCTGTCATTCTAAGTGATTTTCCTCTAGAGCATACATAAATAAGTTTAAACAAGCCCTGGAAAATAACATTTACTGTTAGAAAAAGAACCCCTAAGGTGATCTGTAAGTGTATTTAGCTGGAGTCCACCCACATCCCCACTGAGTTAAATGCCCCTGTTATGATGGAAGGAAGACAGAGAGAGAGAGAGAGAGAGAGAGAGAGAGAGAGAGAGAGAGAGAGAGAGAGAAAGAAACAGCAGAAAGTTCAAGATGGGAGATAATTTAGAAAACATTCAACACAATCTTTCATAAATACTGTACCTAGAGCCTAGAGAACCTGGGGCCCAGAGACATTGGCAGCACATGCTTCCAGTGTGTTCCCAAACACCTGCCCAGCCCACACCTGCACAGTAGCCCTTTTCATGTTGCATTATGATTATTAGTGTGACTGTCTTGTCTGCAACCATCAAAACAGCACTCAAGTCTTATTTATCCAAGTCCTCAACGCTATACTTGATACATAGTAGGTAGTGAGTAAATGTTTGATAAATTAGTAAAATGCTTTTGGGCTTGTAACAGTCCATCTTGGCTTAGTCTCTGGTATTGATAAAAGATCAGAGCTAGGTCTTTAGTTTTCATCATTTTTATTTCCATAGCTGTGTCTGTGTTCTCTGGTATGTATTTGCTTTTCTTGGGCCTGAATTTCTGTAAAATGTGGCAGAGTAGACTGACTGGGATCCAAAGCATAATGTGAAACATAATTATCTGATGGGGATTTCAAGATGTTATGAGAATTTAAAATCTTCAACCTATTGCACTTAGAATGGCTATTTCACTACTGAGTGGAGTGTGTTTACCTAAGAATGAAGCCTAAACAGAGGAAATCAGAGTTAAGGGAAATAGAGAAAGGCATCTTACTGATGACATCGTCTGAGTTATCTGCATCCAACCATACCTGAATGAAATCAGTACATCTGTACTTATCTCTTATATGAGCCAATATATTGGCTTTTCATTTAAGCCAGGCTGAATTAGGATTCAGTCACTTGCCACCAAAATAGCATTGATTAATAGAATGAAGACCAAACAATTAGAGAACAACAGAGGCCAACACATATAAAGTATTGTGCTACATAGCACTGATTACAAATGCAGTAGAAGTCCAGAGGCATTAAGAGCTGAGGAGAAGTTAACAGAGGTAATGGGATTGGGGCAGGTCATAATCACTGTAATAATTATTAAAAAAATCAAGAAGGACTGTCTGTGGCTGGTAGGCTATAGTAATATATTTAGTAGAGTAGAGTAGAGCATAACATAACATCATATGCAATCAGAGAATATTATCTAAGAAAAGAAGAAGGGTGGGCCAAGTGCAGTGCTAGCCTTTATCCTCTTTTAAGATTATTAAGAGGCCTGATGGAAGAGGAGAAAATCAACGAGATGCAAGATTGTTAAATTTGGAGAGTATCCAAGCCTACTGTAGCATTTGGGCTGAACATAGTCTACTCTCTAAAGCAGTGGTTCTCAACGTTGGCTGCACATTGGAATCACTTGGGAGGCTTTAAAACATCCAGATACCATATATACGGTGGAGTATTATTAGCCATAAAAAAAAAAGTGAATTCTGCCACTTGTGACAACGCGCGTGAAACTTGAGGGCATTATGCTAAGTGAAATAATTCAGAGAAAAACAAATACCACATGATCTCACTTATATGTGGGAGCTAAAAAAGTTGAACTCATAGAAACAGAGAGTAAATTGATGGTTACAAGAGGCTGGGGTTTGGGGGAAATAGGGAGATATTGGTCAAAGGGTACAAACTTTTAGTTATAAGAACAATAAGTTCTGGGGATCTAATGTACAGCTTGGTGACTATAGGTAACAGTACTGCATTGGATACTTGAAATTTGCTAAGAGAGTAGATCTTAAATGTTCTTACCTCAAAATTTCAAAAAAAGCAACTATATGAGGTGATAGATGTGTTAACTAACCTTAATATGGTAAACATTTTACAATATGTATGTATATCAAATTATCACACTGTACAACTTGAACTTACACAATGTTATTGTCAATTATATCTCAACAAAGCCAAAAAAAAATCCAGATACCCAAGCCATACCCCAGACCAAGTAAATCAGAATCACTGGAGGTGGGACCTAGGTATCAGTATTTTTGAAAACTCCCCAGGTAATTTTACTCTGCAGCCAGGTTTGAGAACAAGTGCTCTGGGACAGTGCTTCTCAAACTTTAATATGCATTTGAATCTTGTTTACATCTGGAACAGGAACCAGAATTTAGGGAGTCAAGTGTAGTTTAAAGTGGTGACGATGGTGGTGGGAAGGATGTTCTTTCCAACTCATGCAGCCAGATTTCCCAGAAATAATTTGTGGACAATTAAGCGTGTTGAAAAGTTGATGGAATGTGTGATAATACCAGTTCTGATGCAGGATATAAGGTGACCAACTGTCCTAGTTTGCCTGGGTCTCAGGGGTTTCCCGGGACACAGGACTTTCAGTGCTGAAACAATAAAGTTGTGGGCAAACTGGAATGGTTAGTCACTCTACCCATTTCTAACCCTCTGGTAAGTGAAGTTCTGGCCACTGTTATGAAGCTTTTCCAAGCAAATAAGCACCATTGGTAGAGTAGGGGTGAACAGAACCTCAGAGGATACTCCTGGGAAAGGAGAATGGAATTGCTGGGGCAAAGGAAGGAAAACAAGTGCTCTGTCTTTATCTGGCTCACAGGCACTTATTCAGAAGGAGAGTGCCTGGAGATAAAATAGTCTGTTGTGTAACATGGAAAAACTGGAAGCTTCTTAATAATATGGAGATTTCAAACTAGAGTGTACAGGAGAATGCTCATTATCCAGGGAGCTTATTTAAGATGCAAACTTAGCCCCTCCCCTAAGAAAGTCTAATTCAAAAGGTCAAAGGCCTTTTAATTAGTATCCCAGGTGATTCCAAGCCACACTGAGAAACACTGAACTAAAGAGCCTGACTGTCAACAGTAGTTTGTTCTGTTAAAGAAAGCTTTCCTGACCGAAGTATGGGCTGACCCAAAGAGGCTCAGCAGAACTGGTAGATGATGGTAAAGTTTCACAAAACAGCAGGTCCAGATGGCTTCAGGAGTGAATTCTAGCAAATCTCTAAGTAACAGATCATTCTAATGCTTTTTGAGTTCCAGACCATAGACAAAGAAGGAAATACAATTCTATTAAGCCAAGATAACATTGAAATCAAACCTACTAAAAATAACACACGCAATAAAATTTCAGACTACTCTCACCAATAAATATCAGTGTAAAAATCCAAAATAAAATATTGTCATAAAAGAAAACCCAGCGTCATATTAAAAGAATAAATCACTGCCACCAAATGGGGTTAATACTAAAAATGCAAGGACAGTTCAGTGTGCAGGAATGTATTACTATGATACACGATATTAATAGAGCAAAAGAAAAAGGAAAAAGAAAAAATCACATGCTTATCTTTGTAGATCAGGTAATAGCATTTAATAAAATTCAACATCTACTCTTAATGCAATTTTTTAAATGCCCACTATGAGCTGGGTATTATCTGATCTCCCAAACCACAAACCTGGACATGCATAGCAGTTTTCCACTGTAAAACAGAAGTAGAATATGTGAAACTAGACCCAAACATGTCAAGAAAGCAAGAGAAAACTGTTCAAGCAGGTGGCTCACACTCCCGTGGTACCTACTTTTTACTGCTACTCTGCCTCTTGTTCAGTTACACCTATGGCCTCCTGGCCTCCATTCCCTATGACCTGTTATCAAAGAAGGAAAAAGTGTGGGCTCACTTCCCTAATGCATTTGCATGGTATGCTGGCACCAGCCAGAAATGGATGACTACTACACTACAGCCCCATTCAAGAGTGGCCCTGAAAATGCTGATGAAGGAAAATCTTCCCAGGAGGCAGAAAATTTTTCTTTACGTTGTCGGAACTGAGATGGCCAGATGACTAGATCCACAGTGCCTCATAGGCAATAACTAATGGGTTATCCAATTGGTCAGGGACTTGGAAAGAATAAGATTAGAAAAGGTATGTAGATGGACCTCTGAGATTAAGTCCAAATTATGAAAGTATTCATATCTATGTAAATGCCCACTATAGAGCATATGCTACAGAGGAGGCTCTCAATAATTAGGTGGACTGGGCAATCCATACCTGGATGTCATTCACCCTCTTCCTCCAGCTACCCTAGTGCTTCCTCAATGATCTTGTAAACTTGGTGTCATAGCATCCACAACACAGGCTTCCCTTGCCAAGCCCACTATGAATGACCAGCCAACAACAGAGGTCAATTCTCAATGTTTGCTATGGCACCATTCCCTGAGGGGGCCAGGCTTGTGGAGCAGATATGAATGGGACTTGAAGTCCAGAGTCAGCCCAGCCTAGCTAAGCACAGCCTGAATCAGCTAAACCACAACCAATCCACAGACCTGTGAGCGAGAAATAAAAAGTTTGCTCTATTAAGCCACTGAGGTTTATGGTGCTGTTTTTTATGCAGCAGAAACCTCATATAGTCCTTTTATTAATCCTCATTGAATCATCCTAATTCAATTGTGCCATCTGTTTTCTTTTGGAACCCTGACTGAATCACGGCCTTCTTGCAGATGATGCAAATATACATAGATCTCCAGCTCAGATGTCTCCTCTTACCCTCAGACCTGTTGATGGTCAATTATCTGCTCAATATCTCCTCTTAGATATCACAAAGATACATGAAATTCAACACTCAATCCTCTGTCACAAACCTGGTCCTCTTTCAGGGGTCTTCATCTTATTCAACAGCACCGCTCATTGAAGAAACCTGTGAACTCTCCTTGACACCCACCTCCATCACCCCTGTATTCAAATTATCATCGTCATGTTGATTTAACCTCATAAATATCTCTTAAATCTGTCCCCTTCTCTTTACCACCACCACCAACACCACTCTAGCTCAAGCCATCGCTACCTCTCACCTAAAATAACCTCCCAATTAGCCCCTTTCTAGTTGGTTCTCCATACAGTAGTCAAAAACATCCTTTTGAAAATTCAATTTCGATCATGTCTATGCCCCAGTTAATGGCTTCCCATTATTGCTTTTAGAATAAAGGCCAGAATGTTTAACATAGGCCTCAGGGCTTCAGGTGGTATGGGCCCTGCTCCCCTTCTTCATAATCCCCTCTGCTCTTTTTATTTGCCGTAATAGGCCACATGGCCTTTTTTATTTGTTATGAACCATCTTACTCCCTGCTGTTCCTTCTTCCTACAAAGCTTTCTCCTCCTTTTGCCTTGTAACACATACTCATGCTTCACATCTCAGCCCAAGCATCACCCCTTTAAAGAAGCCCTCTCTGATCTCCCTAAATCTGGCTTATAACATGGTGTATTTTCCATTTGTGTGATTGCTTGATTAATATTGGTCACCCCATCTACCCACTATAATGCGATCATCAAGAGGGCAGAGGCTATGTCTTATTTTAGTCATCACTGTATTCCCAGAACAGTCTGGCACATTCTAAGCGCTTGGTACCTATTTATTAAATTAACTTGGTAAGTCAGATGTTGAGCTGAAATGTCGCTAGCGTTCATGTCAGCTCTAACCTTTTAGGCTTCCTTTTCTGGTCCTGCCTATAGGATAGTGGGATAATGGGGAAAGCAGCTGACTGGGGTGAAATAGCAGCCTCCATGCAGTCAAAGCCATTGGTTAGAACTGAAAGAAGCCCTTTTCCTACTTCAAAGTTCCTGCTAAGATCAATGTGATAGGCTCCAACACTCAACTGGCCAGATGATTTTCAAGGAATGCTTGACACAGGCCAGAAAATGAATGCCAGAAATCCTGTGACAGAGCTGTTTGTCGGTATATTCCCTGCCTTATTGAACTGAGCCGAAAAAGAGATAAATGGCTCTAAATGCTACTGATTAACCAACAAGGGCGATGCTCAGCCATTCTGGCATTCTTCTTGTTCTTCTTGTCAAGTCTTAACCTCCCTGACTATTCTAGAAAGACCTCAAGCAACCTTGAAATCTCCACAGATGGTTGGTTTGGCTGATGCCCAGTATCTCTTGTCCTGTACTGAAGTATTGGGAAAGGAGGAAGGGACAAGTTACTCTTCTAACTCTTGTATTATATGATTCTGTTATTTTAAATACTTTTCCCTTTTAAAGAATGAATTAATTATGTGTTGATGGAATGACTTAGACTTCATCTGGAAGAAAGATACAGGGAATTCCAGGTGTATGAGTCATCCTGCCACCAGGGGTGGAAGCAGTTCTTCAGGTCTTATCCCATGTTAAGGACAAACTCTCTCTCTCAAGGTTGGATAATGTTCTGAACCCATACTTACCAGGCAGGCTGCCATTTCCAACGAAGCTTCTCCTGAGGCCTGGGAGGAAGGGCATAGATGAGGGACCTGGAAAGTTTGGCCCTTAGAAAGGATCTTGCCCTGGCTGTGAATTATGAATCCAAAATCCCGTGTGAGGCAAGAAAGGGGAGTGAGGGCATGGCTGGGTCCTGAGTTTGGCTAGCAGAAAAGATGTGTCTATTCATAAGATGGAATTCTCTATAGCAGTTAAAATGGATGGCCCAGAGCCACACTATCAACATAGACTAATTTTTAAAACATAATGTTAGAGGAAAAAAGAGTGTGCTACCATTTATAAAATTTTAAAATATGCAAAAATTTATAAATCATTTAGTTTAAATATATATTCCCTAATGATTTATAATAGGATATAACTTAAAGGATTTATAATATGTATATATATTTGACATATATGTACTAAAACTATAAAAATACATATTAAAACCATAACATCAGATACATGATTGTCTTCGGGATAGAGAGAATGAGAGTGAGAAGCGGTACACAGAGAGCTCCAGCTATATCTGAAATGTTTTATACCTTAAGTTGGGTATGTGTTAAATTATTCTGTATACCTTTTGAAAATCTGAAATAGTCCATGATGATTTTTTAAAGGCAGAAAGAAAGGTTAGCTTTCAGGGAGCTTGAATATAAAGTTAAAACACTGACTTGTGTATTGAGCTAGTTCCTCAATTATGACCTCCCAAGTTACCAATATCCCATGAGTAAAATCACCCCTGCATCAAGGGACTTTCTTCTTGATTGCAGCTGAAGCTATAAATACCCCGGTCTCCACCACTGCATCACTGCTTGGCCTGCCGCCACTCCTTTTCCCTTCTCTCTGTCACTGCTGAGAAGCCCCTGCCTCTGCTCACAGCCTTCTGGACATATTCCAATTCTTACTACTGCCTTGTGCACTCCAATCCCCCAAGCTGTAAGAACTTCCACTTCTGACTGGAGAGCAGAGTAAGGAAAAGAGAAGGCAAGCTGTGTTTCTGTTCTCTCAAGTTGGAACTTAGAGTGGATTTTCATGAGGAAATAATATTCTGCCCAATAACTCATTTCCTGATCATCATTAATACTAGAGTCTCACTTCATTATGGGTGACATGGGCTTCGGCAGCCTACCTGGGAACCAAAGTCATTCATAATGAATGGTCTAAATTCTAAGACAGATTTTCCAACAAACTTTTGGATGACACCAATTTTTAAGTTATCAGTTCCCTATAAATTCTTAAGGGGCCAATTAAGTTTTCCTTGGCTAAAGGTATGAATACAAGGATCCAAGGTTGCTGATGGGTGAAGTAAGACAGGGAACTTCAGAGGGACTCCAATTTTCTTTCCTGAGAAAGAAAATTACATTATGGCTTACCTGCCCAGTTGCCTGAATTCTTAGAGTGCCCATACCTCTATTTAAGAAGCCTCTTTCTCTCTGCAGCCTCACATTTTAAATATGGACAGTATAATAATGAACTCCAGTGAGGAGATCTGATCATTTGCCACAAAGTGTGATTTCTAATTGCTAGAATAATATTGCACAATGGAATAATTTCCTACCCAGTAAAAATAATTTCTGTGCCTGAGTGATACTATCCTATTGAAATATAATGCCATTCCAGACAGTGACTACATAATGTCTAGAGTCTTTTTTTTAAAATATAACCTTTAAATGCTAAGCATTAGGAACAAGGCAGTAGCAAGTGATAAAACATGTTCCCAGATGAAGAGAAGAATTCTTTGGGTCTATGTGAGAATCTTGTAATTACCCAATGTCCTTGGATAAAATAGTGAGTCAATAAATTTACAATGCACAGACAGTCTTTGCTCTGTTCCTTTAGAGAAGATCAGTTGTGTGACAAGAATGGAAATGGATTATTCCATAAAGTTGGTGTGCAATATAACATCTGTATTTAGAAAGGCACAGACACCATGTTATTAATTTTAATGCACCAATTTAATCCTCATTATGTGCATCACCAGACTCATAAAAGCAGTATTTTCTTTAGAAAATGAAACTGCAAAACTTTTGTCAACCAGTGACACATGTTACCATAGGTAGATGATGCTTTAGATGTTCTCTAAGAATACAGAAGAAAGAGAAGATGTGGTCCCTGTTCTTAAGGAATTTAGAATACAGGCAATTCTTAGAAGTTCAGAGTGGAAAGGAGCCACACATCAGAAGGAAAGTGAGGCCTAGAGAGGGAAAATGACTTTCCCAAGGTTACACAGCCATGGAATAGAATTGTTCAGATGAAAACCAGGTGTCTATAACTGGAGCCCAAATGCTAGCCTCTTCAACACCAGCTCTTCACAATACCCATGTTGAGACAGGACCAATGCTGTACTAGATTCAAATATTTCTGTAAGGCCAGGCTGTGTTCCTGAGTATAAGGCTTCCTCCTTGGGGTTCATGGGAGGCCTCCTTTCTGGGTCCCTCTAACTACAGCTCATCAAATCATCAACTCAGTATGATTTGGATCATACACTGTTTCTCCAGCTGCCACTCCCATTTTGGCCCCTAACTCTGGGACTGAGGTGAGAGGGCATGGGCAGCAGCAGGGCACTCTACTCATATTCTCATTCCTCAGTACATACTCTTTTCAAGAAGTCTTCTTGGGCAAGACTTTAAACTGCTCCAGATTTGACAAATATCACCCCTAATTACTCTGAAACCCCATTTTTAGGTATATGTGCAAGAGAAATATGTGCATATGTTTACCACAAGACACGCTAGAATGTCCATAGCTATTCATAATAGCCCCAAATTGGAAACTAGTCAAATACTTATCAACTGTATAATGGGTAAATAAATTGTGGACTATTCCCACAGCAGTAATAATAAACTGTCTACAACTACATACACAACATGATGAATCAATATAACGTTGAGCAAATGAAGCCAGGTACTAAACAGTACATTTGCATGATTCCATTTATACAAAGAACAGAAAGAGCCAAAACTAATCTTTGCTATCAGAGGTCAGGATAGTGGTTACCCTCCTTGCAGGGTAGTAGTGACTGAAAGGGGACACAGGGGCTTTTTGGGATGTTGGTAATTAACGCTCTGGTTTCACAGCAATGTTGAGTTGATAAAAACTCATCAAGCTGTATATCTGCTATTTGTGCACATTTTAATATGTATATTTCCAAAAACAGGTTTTAAGAAAAGAAGTCTCCAGCCTGACTTTTTGCCTCCCATTGCCCCCACACATAGACAGGACTACTTGCTGATTCCAGTGCAGCCCCGCTCTCCCACTGCCACAGGCTGTCTTAACTCAGGCACCAGTCCTGCCTCCCCAATCACAAGAAACACATAGTGACCCCTTTAAGGGATTCCCTTAATGCCCCTTCTCATGAGGCTAAAGGTTACAGAGCCGCTTTCCCTTTCCTTCTATTTCGGGCTTAGGGGTAGGGGTGTGATTGATACTCATAGCATGGCGATAGTCTTCTCTAAATAATCTTCTTCACAAATCCTCCTTCCTTGTCCCTGTTCTCAAGGCCTTTATAATCAAAATCGTCTAGGGCATGTGAGAATCTTCGAGCATGTCTTTTGTAAAGTCTGCCTCTATGTACCTATCCACACTCATTTTGGAATATGATATCTCTTGTATTGGTACAAGACAACATCAGGAAGTTCCTGTTTTAATATCTTGTAATATAGGTGAATAAAAAAATCTATCTGGAATAATGACTTATCACAGCAACCCTACAAAGTAGATGTTTTCATCATTCACTTGTCACAAGTGAGAGGGTATATCCTTTTAAAGCCTGTGCTAGTTATTTCACATGGCTATTTTGCTTGATTTTCACAAGAACCATCAGAAATAGATATTATCATCCAAGGTCCAGAGAGGTAAAATAACCAGACTCTAAGTCAAGTAGTAGATTTGGTGAGGTGACCTGCCCTGCCTGAAGTCACACATGTACAACTACATGAGGAAACTGGGACCCCAAGCCAGGTGTTCTGACTCCAAATTTATTCTCCTTCCTCTCATTAAGGGAAGGCAAAGGTGGGAATGTACCAAAGCAGAGAGAGGAGTCTGGGAAACTTCTACCCGCTGGTCTGGGATGTGAGCTTTGGAAAAGACAGGCTTGAGTTTGAGTTACAAATCTGCTACTTGATTTAGAGTTAGGTTGTTTCATCCAACCTTGGATGATAGTATCTGCTTCTGACAGCCCTTGTGAAAATCAAATAAAATAGCCATGTGAAATACCTAGCACATAGATTTTAGAGGATTTTGGTTTCCTTCCGCTCTGTGTCAAGTCCCCAGCTCTAAGGAAAAGTAGATGGGAAGGGACAGACAACAGACATTAACAAAAGAGAACAAGTTTTTGCATAGCTGATATGGGTAGTGGTGGCACATTAGACAAAGTAAGACTATAAAACATGGCCCCTCATCAAATCAGGGTGGAATTTATTTCTCCATAACACTGTTTAGTCTGTTTAGTACTTGGAATGAACAATTTAACCCAACAGTAAAGGTATGCTACAGTCCAAGTTCTTGTATCCTGTAGTCAGGGGTCTGGAGTAAGAGAGGTACGTAAGTTGAAAGAATTTGAAAGAATTTAAAACCACAGATGAGGCTTTCCATGTCAGAAGCTGGAACTTATTCCATGAAAGAATCAGGAAAACCAGGCAAGGGATTCTCCCTACCTTTACCTTTTTTTAAGTATTTCCAGCATTGTTTTGCTTTTGCAGCAGTTCAGAATTATCAAATATAGCAGACATTGTTAGTTACCTACCAAAATCTGTTTCTAGAATCAACTTCTATGGCCATATGCTCAGGGAAAGTATTCCCCCTCACTCCCAGACAATTAGGGTAACTTCATTCCTTTTGTCTACTGGGTTTAGGCATGGGTATATGATCCAAACTTTGCAAATAAAATCTGAGGGAAGTCTGCTGGGGGAATTGCGGAAAAGTTTTGCTCACTCTTATAAAGGAACACAAGACAGGAAGCATCTCCCTTTTTTTGCTCCCACCTCTCAATGCTGTTTTCTGAGGATATGATGCCTGAAGCTGCTGCAGCCATCTTGTGATCAGGAGGCACAAATGTGAAAATAAAACCCAACATACTAAAAAAGAGGGAAACAATAAGAAAAAAATCTGAGTCTTCGATAATATTCTACCACTGAGATAACTCTGAAACTACCTACCTCTAGATATATTATGTGAGTTAATAAATGCCATTATTTTCAAGCCAATTTTAGCCTTGCAACCAAAAGCATTCTAAACCACACAGCAAATATTTTAGTGCCATATTGTTCTTTATAACATTATTAATATTCATGTATTAGGTGATGTAACCAAACAGATACCATCAGAGCAGAGAGAACAGAGGGTTCTAGTGTAGGAAAAGACAGATGAGGTACTAGAAATAGAGTGAAAAGGTGACCAAAAAAGGACAGAAAGGTGGAGGAAATTCCCTTTGCCAAATTGGAGATGTAACTGAAAGAAAGCTGTAAGTATGCTACAGCAAAGTAAGCTACATGTGATACGTTTCCCCTAGCATAACAAATTCGATATACATTGTATGGATTAGACTTTCTCTACAGAAGAAGTTATACTCTGAAAGTGCAACTTCAGACTGGGGGGCAAAACCCCACAACCCTAAGCATTAAAAACAATCAACAATGTTTCTTATATTTAGTATTACTAAAATTATCTGTTTGGTCCTCTTGTTCATGTTTTTCCCCTTTACTGGGCCAGATACCATGGAGATAAACAGTTTTTAAAGAGGTTTAAATTTATTGGGTGATCACTCTTTGCCAGACACTTTGCTAGGGGCCCTATAAATATTGTCTGTTTTAATCTTTATGACAACTGTGGCAGATGCTATTAGTTGGCTGTATACTATCCATTTCACCCTTTTTCCTTGCTCCTCTCACGATGCTTTAGTTAGAAGCAGCTCCCCTCCCTCCCCCTGAGCAGGGGAGGGGACACTCACAGCATAGCAATAGCCCTCTCCAAAGAATTCTCTTCACAAATCTTCCTTTCTTACATGCCTCTGATTTTGTTCAGGGCAACAATATGCCCAAATAAAAATATCACCTTTCCAGATTTCATTGTTTGGGGAAGTCTGTAACAGAGTCTAAAACAATGAGAACTGAGTAAAGTTGTTGCTTGTCCATTCATGAAAGCTTTTTAAAAAAAAATTTCAAAGGAATACCAAAATATGTTTGTAAAGTTTGTATTTGCCTCTAGTAATGGTCAGAGAGAGAGGATGCATTACATACACCTGAGTTTATAAGAAAAAATTAGACCATTTAGAATTCCATTACCCAGTTTTCATGGGCATACATGTAGATAGACATATATGCAAATTTTGCATGTGTTTATGATGTAATTTTTAAAATCTGACAATAACTAGATAAGCTCAAATATTGTGACTTAATATTGGTCAAAACAGTGCCTTTGCTGTTCTGTATTTATAACGCAGAGCCCAGACACACAGGGCCAAACACAGTTTGTGAGACAGTTACACACATTTCATTCTATAATGTGGACACTTTACAGTGAGTAACCTGAGAGCAAGGACATTTTGAAAATAGTGCCAGGGGCCTGGCATGCCATTTTTGTTATTCATGAATGTAAATTTTTTTTAATTTTTAAAAAGCTTTATTGCGGTATGATTGCCATACAATAAACTACACATGTTGAAGGTGTACAGTTTGTTAAGTTTTGACATAAACTTTGCCATTATCAATAATAATAAATATCTCTATTAATCTCAGTGTGGCTGAGGGAATTTTCCTCACTCTGACTCAATACTTTTCCACTCAGCCTTTCCCACCTCCCAACCACTAGCAACTCCAGACCCATAAAAAGGCAGGAGCCTCTTGTTTAGAGCTCTTAGCAGTGAGATAATTTCTCTCAATTGTGTTTCATATTATCTGACCCTTGCCCTGGGGGAAAAATAGACGGTGGGTAGCCAGTCTTTTCCCTTTTGCCTCTTTACTGCACTGTCACAGTAAATGAATAAAAACTTGGTTGTTACTTTAAGTTTGGCTCATTGTCTTAAGTGACCACCTTGGCATCTGGCAGCCTGACAGTCTAATACTTATTTTTATGCCAGTACCACATGCTTTTCATATCTAAAGCATTATAATAACTCTTGAGTCAGGTAGTGTTGGTTACTCAGCTTTTGTTCTTTTCCAAAGTCACTTTGGATGTTACTGGTCTATGCATTTAAGTATGAATTTTAGAGTTCCTTTTCCAATTTCTACAAAAAAAATTATGCTAGAATTTTAATTGAAATCTATAGACCAATTTGGGAAGAATTAAAATCTTAACAATATAGAGTCTTCTTATGCATGAACATAGGTTATCTCCCCATGCATTTATATCTTTTTAATTTCTCCTAGCAAGTTTTTTTCCTTGAATTTTTTTTAACTTAGTTTCAAGTATACAGTACATTGGTTAGACATCGATATAGTTCATAAAATGATCCCCCAATTGCACTTTCCCTCCCCTGACCCTCCACCTGGTCAACGTATTAATGCTAACTACATTCCCATGCCATGCTCCGTGCTCCCCATCCCTGTGACCATCCATCAGCTACTAATTTGTACTTCTTTAGCCCTTTACCCCATCCTCCCTCTGTCCAACATTAAATTATCCACTATTTTTGTGAGTCTATTTTTGATTATTTTGTTCTTTTTATTCCTTAGATTCTGCATATAAGTGAAATCATATAGTGTTTATCTTTCTCTATCTGACTTAAATACCTTCTAGGTCCATCAAAGCAATATCTTTTCCCATCCCCTTCCTTTTCATATGTAGGAGTCTTCTTTTCTTATCCTTTCAGCCACTCTATCTTTTGGTTGGAGCACTTAATTCTTTTCCATTTAAGGTACTTATTGATAGGAATGTAGTTGTTACCATTCTTTATTCCTGTTTTTGATACGTATTTTTTTGTTCTTAAAGAAGTCCCTCCAGCATTTCCTGTAACACTGGCTTGGTGGTGATAAATTCCTTTAGCTTATTTTTGTCTGGGAAGCTCTTTATCTGTCCTTCAACTCTGGGTAAATTATCCTTGGTTGTATATCTTGGGTCTTTATCCTGTCGAATATTCTTTGCCAAGCCCTCTGTCCTACATAGTTTCTTTTGAGAAATCAGCTGTCAGTCTTATGGGTGTTCCCTTATAAATAATTATTTGTTTTTCATTTGCTGTTTTAATATTCTTTCATCGTATTTAACCTTTGGCATTTTGATTATGTCTTGGTGTGGACCTCTTTGGATCCCTGATTTTTGGAATTCTCTGAGCTTCCTAGGGTTTTATGTCCATTTCCTTCTCCAGGTTAGGGAAGTTTTCTATCATTATTTCTTCAAACGGCTGTTCAACATCTTGATTTTCATCAGTTACACCAATCAGAAGGATATTTGGAGCCATAATAGTGTCCCATAACCTCCTTAAATTATTTTTATAGTCTTGGCATTTTTTTTCTTGCCATCCCGATTGAGTGTCCTGATTGGCTTTCCTGTCCTCTGGATAGGGCATTTGATTCTCTACTCCCCCTCGCCTTTATTTCTCTCTTCACCACGTCCACCCCTGACCTATGGATGTTACCATTTTCCCCTTAAGAACTGGATCTCTGAAGGCAGGGCATCTCCTCCCACATGCTCACAGCATGCACCCAGGGCCTGGCGCCGCCAGGGTCTGGTGGATCCTCTTCTTTATTCACTTTGTTTATTCCATTTAACATACTTCTCATCTCAGATAATGTGTTCTTCATTTCAGACTGGTTCCCTTTTATAATTTCCATTTCCATTTTTATATTTTTTAATCTCTTTGTTGAATTTCTCACTGAATTTATCTACACTTCCCAAAAGTTCATTGAGCATCTTTATAACCAGTGTTTCGAACTCCGCATCGGTTAGATTACTTGACTCCATCATTCCTGGATCTTTGTCTCTTCTCTCACATGGTTTCTGCTTCTTTGTCTTCCCATTTTGGCTGACTTTCCATGTCTGTTTCTATGTACTAAGCAAAGCTCCTAAGTCTCCCGGTCTTGTGAAGTAGGTGTCCTGTGGCACAGTCCTGAGAGGGGTTCGGCTGTAGGCCAAACTAAGCCCAAGCCTCTACCCCTCTGGGGCCACCTGTTAAGATTCAGCACGGAATCCACAGATGATGTGCTTATAGTTGCCTCAAAAGGGCACACTAGAAATAGAGGCCAGCTGCTTCCAGTGTGAGTCTAGACGCTGCTCAGCAATGAGCACCTGACTCGCTGAGGATACACCTGGATATGGCTTGGGTGGAGCTGCGAGTTGAGGGAGGCGGGATTTCAGGGAATCCTCTGGGCGGAGTGACCTCTGTTAGGCAGTTTGATGAAGTTACAGCTATGGCAGTGCTGTGTACATGCACTGGGAGAGGAGAGGTCTCAATAGGGAACAATGGATACCACCGGCACTTCTGTGCAGAGCGAGCCTCCCCTCGGCCCTCACTCCGACAATGTCTTCCTGTAAGTCCCTGGTGCCCCCTGCACACAGCCAAATCAGCACTGGTGCTCAGAGCGAGCAGGTCTGTCACCACGAAAATCCATTCACAGATGTGGCCCCTTTAAGAGGTTTCTGCCGCTGCCACAGCCTCTGTCTCACTCAGGCACTTGGGACCGGGCAACCCCACATCCTCACTCTGTCCTACCTTCTGCTGTTGCAAAGTGTTTTCTTGGACTTCTCCCTAGTTGTATGGCTTGTTTATCTGGATCCCAGGCGATTTTTTCTTACTGCTGCTCCTTGTTTCCATCACAACTTTGATTTGGTCGCCAGAGGGATGAACAGAGCTTCTATCATCTATGCCATTTTTTTCTCCTAAACTTCTTTAATTAAGCTCAACATGGTCTCATTTTTTCATATACTTTCCCCCAGAATTTAGTTTTTACTTTTTATTTTATCATAAATAGATTTTAATCATGATTTAAACACATAGAGGCCTGGTTTCACTTTTGTTTTTAACTTTCTTTTAATTGAAATATAATTGACATATAATATTAGTTTCAGGTATACAAGGAATGCTTTTTAAAGGAAGGCCAACTCAGTTAGCTTGTCTCTTAGGCATTTTGCCCTTCTTCCTTTGCCATGTTCCTGGAATACGGATGAGATACTCAGAGATGAGGCAGCCATTTAAAAAGGATATAGACAAAAGCCAAGCATGATCACAACCAAAGCGAAGAGGAGTCTAGGTGCCCATGGCAACACGGAGATATTGTATTTATCCTGGACCACCTTCTCCTAAAATTTATTATGGGAGAAAAATCTACTCCTGTTTGATTAAACCTCTGTGATCAAGTTTCTGCTCTATGCAGCTGAATACACACTAACCGATAACAGTTGTACGCTGAAGTTTACCTTTACAAAAATTGTGAAATTTATCATGCACAAAAAGATTAAAACTCATATAAAGGATTTAGAAATAGAGTAAAAGAAGTTCCCTATCCTCCTCCTTCTGGATCCTACTCCACTCTCCTCCCCTAGAGGATACAACCACCCTGGCTTCATGCAGCAATATTTTCTCCAAGGCTGTTGTCATGCCCCCTTAAAAATTAGTCTCTTGTTCCTATGTTTAAAAAGTATTGAGTTCCTCCCCTAAATTTCATTATGACAATAAATAAGATTTTTTTAAAAAGCAAAACTCTACAGGGACAAAGAGATTGGGAAAGAAAACAACAACAAAATTTTAGAAGCAAGAAAGCAGATAGACACACTGTTACTGGCACAGTAGACCAGAAGAGCTGAACTTCTAAGTTTATCAAGGTAGGGAGATCAAGGAGCAAGCTAATTTATGGTTTAAAACTCCAGAAAGACTCAGCATTTAGAGGCAACCCATACCTTTGACAGTGGGATATAAGTAGGACTGGAAAGAAAAGAAGAGGTTTCATTGAAAGTGAGTGTATCAGTCAGAATCTAGTCAGGATACAGAAACCACACAAATTATTTCATCAGAAGGAATTTAATATAAAGAATTGTTAACTAGGCATAAAGTTGTTAACTAGGCAAATGAAAGGGTAAAAAGAGAACTCTTAAAGTATCACTCCCAGGGCTAGAGGAGACGGGAAAAGGATGGGAATTAGAACCGAGAAACTTGGAGGAGGGGCCCACAGGCCCCGGATCTAGAACTCTGAGAAGAGGGTGTTGCTAAACTCGTACTGGTGTCTTCGGTGTGAGAGCATGATGAGGCTGGTTGTGAGCATTGGAAAAACTGCAAACCGACTTCAACTGTTGCTGCGGGAAAGACCTTTTGCTTCAGTGAAACATTGTTGGGTGCTGCTCACAGCAATAGAAAGAAAACAGGAAGTTTCTTGTTCCTTCTTGTTTCCCCAGCCTTCCAGTTTCCCTCTGTTGCCCTCTATGGGCAGAGGCTAACAGAATAACTGGCAAAATTACTACGGGTGTTCAGAGTCCCAGCTTCAGTGTTGCAAACCTGAGTATAGAAGAGTTTGGCTTAGAACTGGGAGACCATAACATAACTGTCAATACTGGTATTATAAGCAAGTTTGAACCCTGATCTCCAGCCTCAGCAAGGCAACTGCTGCCCCTTCCACACCACCTGAAAAATGAGGTGTATTCTCTGGAGAGTAGAGGGTCTCTAGACTGGGGGACATTGCACACCGTTGACGGTGGGATCCTATACTGAAAATAGGGATTAAATGAAAGCTTACTGAACATCAGGACCTCAGCCTTCTTCTCTCAAATTACCTCCACTGAAAAATCAAATATATATTCTCCGGGCAGGGTATTGGAAGCTTCTTCTCTGAGAAACTGACAGCCCAAGAAAAAAGACATATATATCCTGATATCAATATAATAGGCTAGCTAGATTGTAGTGAAATCTATAATCAGTAACCCTACCAAGCTCTCTTCCAATCAGGCTTTTAAGTTATAATAGTAAAGGTGAGCAGATAGCCTAGAACTACCAGACATCTCAGGAAACTCTAAGGTGCAAGACAGAGGTTAAAATATTGAGAAAAAAGAACTTGGTGGAAACATAGACTATACTGAGAGATACCATCTTTAGTAGTTAATATTTTCTGAGAATAAGAGAAGACATTGCAACCAAATAAAAAGAAAACAAAGAATAAGAAAGAATTCTTAGAAATTAAAAATAAGATATCAGAAATGAAAAACTCAATAAGAGGATAGGAAGCTAAAGTTGCAGAAATCTCCCATAATGTGGAACAAAAATATAAAGAGATGTAAAAGGGAGATAAAAGATAACAAAATCATTGGGTCAGTCAGGAAGTCCAACATGTATGTGAATAATATGAATTTCAGAGTAAGAACACATGGAAAATGGAAGGGTGAAATAAATCAAAGCAATAATTCAAGAAAATTTCTCTGACTTAAAAGATACTTTTCCAGATTAAAAGGACTCACGGTGTATGAGCTGAGAAAAAAACAACAACAACAATAACAAGGCATATAATCATGAAATTTTAGAACAAAAGGGACAAGGGAAAGATTCTGTGAGCTGCAGGGAAAAAAAAATAGTTACAGCAGTATGGGGCCAACCTCCAAAAACTTTATTAGAGACCTCAACCTGCTGCCCAAGTACTCTGGCAATAATTATATGCAACTATAATAAATAGCTATCATTTTTTAAGCACCAAAGACTTCACATTTGTCATCTCTTTTAATTTTATAACCATCCAACAAATTAAATAATCCTATCCCTGTTTTGAAGATGAGGAGATTGGAACTCTAGGAGGTATATGACTTGAATAAGTTCACATAGCTAATTAAGAGTTAATAACAACAATAACTAACATATATTTAATGCTCACTATGTGCCAGACACTATGCTGTAACAGACACTATTGGTTGCCTAGCCAGCAGCCATCCCACCTCTTACCTGCTAACAGATTCCTAATTTTGTTCAGATAACTATTCCTTGGAAAAAGGGACCTTATGTCCATCGTGATTGTCCAAGCCAATCCGAATGACGCTGTTCCCTTTCATCAATGCTTGAATTAAAAACAGACTGTGACTCAGCTCTGTCCAAAGATATAGGAAGGGAAGTCAGTGCGGAATTTCTTGGAAAGGTTTTCTCACTTTTAAAAAGAAACAAAAGAAAGAGATGACTGTCTTCTGCTGCTACATACTGTAGTTTCTGGACATGATGCCTGGAACTATGGCAGCCATTTTATGATCATCAGGGGAGACAGCCTAGGAAAGCCAATAAGCTGATGTTGAAAGAGCATAAAACTTGAAGGAACCTAGGCCTTGAATGAACTAACCAATCCTGAAACTTCCCTACTTTTAGACTTTTTGTTATGTGAGATAATAAAGTTTTCTCGTTATTTCAGGGGAAAAAAATTAGTTACATAGGGTCATGTATCAGAATGGATCTGAACTTCTCAATAGCAACACTCAGAACAATAAAGACAATCGAGCCTTCAAAATGCCAAGGAAAATGAATTCTACCCTAGAATTCTATACCTGCAAAACAAACAATTAATGTGAGGATAGATTAAAGACATTTTCAGATATGCAAAGCCTTAAAAAATTTACCTCCCATGTACCCAATTCTCAAAAGCTATTGGAACTATTCCATCAAAACGAAGGATAGAACCAAGAAAGAGAAAGACACAGGAACCAGGAAACGGGATATAACTCAAGAGAGAGGTGACAAGAGCTCGCAGGGTAACAGTAAAAAGAAACTTCAAGACAGAACCTGAGCCCAAGGAGTAAAGAGTGATCAATATAGATTAGAGCAGGTCAAATATCTCTAGAAAGAATTCTTCAAGAAGATGAAATTGATGGAATACTTGATGAATTTGTTTGGAGGAGGAATTCATTATAAATATATAGGAAATGACACAAATGAGAAAAACAGGAAAATTTAATGTAATTCCAGGAAAAACAAAACGTTGAGTGAGCAAGGAAAAGTAGTCATGGGATACTACACAGTTTAGTTATGAATTACATTTACATAATTATAATGATATAAAGAATGAATATTAGTTTAGCCAAATTATGATATATCTATATTGGGAGGCTTGGGAATGGAAAATGTGGCTGTATGTGGTAAGCAAGGAGTGGGGTGATTAGTGAAAGGGCCAAAATCTTCATTTTTCAAATTGAGACATCAATAGATAATGTCTACACTACAAAAAGCAAGGGCTGTCACTATAAGCATGTTTTTTAGTGATATGAAGAGAAATACCAAAAGAAACCATTTAAGAGAGGAACAAATGGTTGCATTTGGGGAGTGGAAAATGGAAGCAGTGGGGTACAGAGGATTGTTCTTTCTTTTGTTATTAGCCTTGTAAAACTGATTGACTATTTAGAAGTTTGAATAACTTTAGTAATAATAAACCATAAGAAGCATAGAAACCAAAAAAAAATTTTTTAAAGAAAAAGAACCAGTTACTAACTCCAAGGCAAACAAGACTTATTCAAGAAAGGAAAGAACAGGAAATGTACTCAGCTAAGAATACGAGTTACATAATGTGCCAACTATGTTCTCTTTGCCTTCCAGATCCATCTACCCTTCTCCACTGGCTCTGTGCCCAGGAGGCAGGCCTCTATGGACTCTACCAAAAGGTTCCGCGTCCTCTGGCTTCCAGGTGGGTTCTGCCTGTGGAGAGCCCCAGCAGTAGAACAGAGGGAGATAGGAGGACTAATTGGAGTACGTAATTTCTGGCTGCCTTCCTTGCATGGTCATTTTAGGCTGGCTGCATGCCTTCACAACGGTTACAGCTGCTATCAGGCAACTCCACCTATACAGCTCTCGAGTATCCAAGTTCTTCGGAGCCTATGAGTGGTAATAGAGCCCCACCGTTTTACCAGCCCTATCTCTAGTGGTTTCTCTATACCCTGCCCACACTTTTACAAATGGTTCCTTAGTAAACTCTTCTTATATGGCCCAATTTGAGTGTGCCATCTGTTTCTTGCTTGGACCCTAACTGATACACATAACCATAATAATATAAACAATGAATGTTGACTTAATAGAAAGCTCATAATATATTGGGAAGTAAGGAGGGGAAATATGTGTATATTTGAAGAAGGTACGTGGAAGGGAGCTAAGTCCTCATTTTTCATAAGAATATGTATTCTATCCATTTCATAAGCCAAAAAAAGAGAGAAAGAAATAGTACCAAAAAAAGAAATAGGAGTATATTCATATTATTTAGAAATATAGAAGCAAATCTCAGAAGAAACAGAAAAAAAAGAGTTGAAATAAAGATGTTTCAAATTTATTATTTAAATAGCTAAGGAACAGCTTCTAAAATTGTGTTTTTTTGGACCCATTAGTAGGATTTTAGATTGATTTAATGAGTGTCAGTGAATTTTTAAAAAATTAGAACAGAGTAGGAATCATCAATGTCTGTCACAGGTAGTGAAAATAAATATGATTTTGTTAAGCTGTTAAGTTTTATATTTCTCTCTCTCTCTCTCTCATTCTCTCTCTCACACACACACTGTGTGTGTGTGTGTGTGTGTGTGTGTGTGTGTGTGTGTGTGTGTGATGTAAAATATCTTTGAGTTGAATTCAGAAAAGCTTGAAAGTCGCTATTCTAAAAGATAGAATGGTGGCTAAAGATAGGACACAGAAGTAAATTCTCAACCTAATTGGGGTTAAAGAGTTATGTTCTTTTCTGTGGATGCCGTAACATTTCAAATGACTGACAGGAGTAATAATTCACTGCACTTTGTGAGGCCCTGTCAGGTTAATAGTCCCACATGCAGCTCTTATTACATTCACCCTGTGTATTATAATGTTCTTGGCTCACCAGCTAATAAAGAAATAAATTCAGAGCCTCTCTGTTGGAATGATATATTAATACAAGGAAATAATTGCTCAGGACGAGGCTAGGGGAACAATACAATAAGGCTAGCAAGCAAGAATAAAAATTATATCCAATACAGTAGGAAATGGGATATAAATTCAGACCTATTTGCAATTAACTGCTATTTAAACTACAAGCCAGGTGATTCAGGGCTAAAGCAAACAGAATCCCTGGGATGTAAAAACAAAAATACCAACTCACAGGAATATGCAGTTAACTCTCCTTTTGTTAGAAAGATGGAAAATGAGGTCCAGAATGGTGAAATAAATTTAAAAACTGATGTAGTGAGTGTCAGTAAATTTTTCATTCTAGGAAAAAAGTGAATTGGAATTAAATCTTCCTGAAGGTACCGTATTTATCATAAATAGTTGAAACTATATAATTATGGAATTCCAGATATTTTGTAATTTACATAATTATATGAATATATACATTAAGAGGAAAATGAGGAACTAAGCAAACCATATTTTTTCCACCAACTTGTGTAAAGCAAGTGGCACTGAAAAACCAATAATTTCCATGCACCAGAATGTCCATCCATTTGCATTCTAAACACAAATGACAAGTGCAAAATTTTTGATCATGAGAATAAACGCTGATAAATGCTTTCAAGTATATTTTTTACTGTAACCATTAATTGTGAATGGATCATCAATTAAAAGTTGACCCTTACACAACAGTTTTTTAATCTATTGACAGTGTGAGAGGTCATCCCTGAAGCCCTGGTTTCAGGAAAATGCCACCACTCCACTAAGAATACAGAAGCAGCAAGAAAGAAGCTTGTACTCATTAATGCCATCACTTCCTCATTCTTTAGATTGAGATAATGAACTGAAAAGAGTGAAATGAAGGCACTTCTCACCCCTTATGCTCTTACGTCCAGCAGCACATATTGCATGACTCTTGCATGACTCTCGCATGACTCCTCTGAGCCAGGTGTTACAAAGAGAGAAAAATAGGAAGAGATGGAGTTCTGCCCTTGAAGAGTTTTTCAGTCTCATTGGGTACTCAGAGAACAACTAGAACATGATATCAATGGCATCTAATAAAGATATAAGTTGTGTGGATTGTTCAGCCGAACAATAAGTTCAGCTGAAGAGATCCACGTTCCTGATGCCATCTATGGCTCATTCAAAGTCCTGCTGAATAGAATGAGGCTCTCATTTTCTACAGTGTGCTTGGCTGGACCATCAAGTGAATGTAAGGGCCAACATGCAGTTTTGAGTTCACTGCTGAAACCTGCTAACCTTAAAAGCTGACCTGTGTAAGCTCTCAAAATCCTAGATACTTGTCTGCCTTAGGTCATTATTTACCCCTGATAGGCTATAGAAAGCTTGGTTACAAGAAGTAGATATCAGGATAACCAAGTGTCACAGACTGCCCACCAAGCTTGTCTTCTTCCTGAAGCAACCACATGGTAGGTGCCTCAGGCAGGTTCTTTGTTGAAAATAACATCCATTCTGATTGGTTAAACAAAAAGGAATGTATTGAGGGATAGGAGGGGAGCTGACAGAAACTCCAGGACAGTGAGAGAATCAGGCTTGTCAGCCTGAACTGTGCCATCAGACTGCTCCCACTGCTAGGCATGAGCACCGCAGCTCACATGGCCAGTGCTGGGCACAGGACAGTCCCACTAGGGCTTCTGCCACTGCTCTCCTGAAGGCTGGAAGTCTCTCCTTCAGGCTCTGCCATCCTTGCTAGAATAGATTCTGTGCCATGCCTCTGTCCTCACTCTCTTCCAAACTAAATTATTTCATGGGAGTATTGTTACATACCCACACCCTGGCTGCAAATAAGTCTGAGAAAGCAAGTTTCTGCCTTCTGCCTTGGGAGGTAAATGTACAAAGTTCTCTTAACATAAGGAGGGTGTACAGAGGTATCAGGCAGCTAAAAGGCATGGGGAAAATGTTCATTTCTTATGTGAGCCTAAGGCAGAAGGTACAAAGAGTTCCAAAATCAAGATGTTGTTGACTTCTCTACACCACCTCAGGGACATTTGAAATACGTCATGTCCCATCCACTAGAAGGACATAGTGACTCTCTTCTTGACCTTTTAAGGTCATGGGATGTTTGCACAGGTGGGGTGAGCCAAGGTAGCAGCAACAGCAGCAGGCAACAGCTGAAGAGGGACATGTGGCTTAGGAAGTACCTCCTGACACACGTAACACCATTGATGATCTGTGCTAATGGTAGTCACTGAGGGAAATCCTAAACTGTAGTCCAGACGCCCATTTGCCTGGTAAAACCACACACTGAAATAGGACTTCAGTTTCTTCTTAAAAGCTGGAACATAAGTTCTCAGCAGGGGTTAGCCAGTGTATTAGTGTCCTGTGGCTGCTGTAATAAATGACCATAAACTGGATGGCTTAAAATAACACATATTCATTCTCTCATATTTCTGGAATCAATATTACTGGGCCAAAATCAAGATGTGAGTAGAGCCATATTTCTTCCAGAGGTTCTGGGGATGAATCCATCCCTTGTCTCTTCCTTCTTCAGTAGCCGCAGGCATTCTTTGGCTGTTGCCACAGCACTACAATTTCTGCATCCATCTTCACATCACCTTCTGTGTGTGTGTTAGTGTGTGTGTGTGTGTGTGTGTGTGTGTTTGAGTGTGTGAAATCTCCTTCTGTCCCTCTCTCCTAATAATGATAAATGTGATGATAATATTTAGGGTTCACCATAACAATCTAAGATAATCTCTTCATCTCAACACCCTTAACTTAATTACATCTGCAAAGACCCTTTTTCAAAGTAAGGTCACTTGCACAGGATTTAGAGATTAAGACCTGATATCTTTGGGGGACATTATTCAGGCTAGTACAGTGGTAGATGAACGCTGTAGAAGAAGATAGAAGTAGAAGAATGATGCAAGATTGGTGCCAATAAATTATGGAGCTGGGTCCTTTCCTAAATCTCCTCAACCAACCTCTAGCATCCTTGGAATTTGGCAAAACTAAATGATCCATGTCCCTGTACTTAGTTCTTAGAGTGATTAATTTTTTTGACATGAAATTGGCTTCAAAGCTGATACAAGTTAAGCCATTTGGAAAGTAAAATAAAAGTTGTTAGTTAAGAATATCTCTTGACAAGTATAGACACAAATCTAGGTTTGGGCTCTCATAGTCGTTCAGTAGTTACTTTAAACAACTGATTTTTGCTGACTCAGCTATGGCTAACTACAGGTGGCACCAAGGGCTGGTCTAGGGTGCTGGATTTGCATCCTGCTCTGGCACTCCTAATGGTTTGACTTTGGGCAAATTCTTTAGCTCTTTGTGCCTCTTTTCTTATCTCAAAAATAGGGGTAACAATACTTAACCCCATGGATTTGCTATAAGGCTAAAATGAGATAATGTGTGAAAAAAATGCCTGGCACACAATAAGCACTGAATGATAGCCCTTGTTGTTGCCTTATTATTGCTGTTTCCATGCTATTTTGTCCAATCTTTTTTATGCAAATATGGTATATATGAACCAAACCATATTAAAGTGGCCTTCAGAACAATACGAAGTGAGTTTACCAATCACTCTCTACAAAATGGAAATATAAACATTAAAGTTTGTTGAATTGAATGGAAGGAAAATAGAAGCCCAAAGTTGCTATATTGAATAAGCCTCAAATAAATTAAGTGATATTGTTCTTTGTGTGCCTTAACAATGATTCAAATACAGTGGCAAGAATTTTTCTCCACATAAAAGGCTTTTACAGACCTTGAGATGTAGAGTCTATCTTCCAGGCTTAAAATAGTTTCTTTCATAATTTTTTAAATATATGCATTTTCATGGAGGACAGCAGGGGCACCTTTATTAGCAATGTTTCAGTTAAATAGTAAGTTGTCCCAAACACATTGGACTGAACATTTTACCCTAATCAGGTGTAATCAACAAGCAAATATATAAGTTATATCTCTCTTTATATATTCTCAAGAGTATTTATATGTTTAATAAAGCCCACAGTGTGGCTGGTAATTGGAAATGTTGACTGAACCAGGTTTCCTTGTATGAAACGCAAGACTTATGAAATGTTATCATAACTGTGAGTCACAAAAGCCCTTTTGAAACAAATTAATGGCCATTAATGGAAATAATCAAAGAGTACCAACAAAGTTTCAATTAGTCATATTCACTAGTTTTTTTTCCCCTTTTCTTAGCACTTGGTCCTTTATCCTGCTATATTGACATAGTTTTAAAAATTCAAAACAGGGTCTTTTATTTGACATTAGTTTTGTTTATTGGCTGAATATTTTGACACATTTTAAACACTGTAACATAGGAAAAGTTTCATTAAACTTTATTAGCAAAATCAACACAAAACAAAAAATATACTAGTAGGATTTCTATTCTCCAGCGTTCAGAAAGTGAGCTTGGCAAGCTGAAAGAGCATATAAAAAGAGATTAAGTTAAGCAAAAGAAATCATCAACAAGGTAAAGAGACAGCCATTCAAATGGGAAAATATATTTGCAAGCAACACCTCCAATAAGGGCCTAATATCCAAATTATACAAAGAACTCATATGACTCAATAACAAAAACAAAAACAAACAATCCAGTCAAAAAATGGATAGAAGACCTGAGCAGACACTTCTCCCCTAGAGGACATACAAATGGCCAATAAATATATGAAAAGATGCTCAACATCACTAGCTATTAGGGAAATGCAAATCAAAACCACAATGAGATACCATCTCACACCTTTAGAATAGCTATAATCAACAGAACAAGTAATAACAAATGTTGGAAAAGATGTGGAGAAAAAGAATTCTCATACACTGTTGGTGGGACTGCAAATTAGTACAGCCACTATGGAAAACAGTATGGAGGTTCTCAAAAAACTAAGAATTGATCTACCATATGATCCAGCAATCCCTCTTGAAAATCCATATCCAAAAAGATATTTGCGTGCCAATGTTCATAGCAGCATTATACACAGTTGCCAGGACATGGAAGCAACCGAAGTGTCCTGTGATAGATGATTGGCTAAAGAAGCTGTGGTACATATATACAATGGAATATTACTCAGCCATAAGAAGAGACGAAATACTGTCATTTGCAACAACATGGATGGACCTCAAGGTAACCGTGCTAAGAGAAATAAGCCAGACAGAAAAAGTTGAAAATCACATGATATCACTTGTATGTGGGATATAAACCTAAAAGCAACAAATGAGCAGGACAAACAGAGACTCATGGACATGGATTATAGACTAGTGGTTACTACTAGGGTGGGGGAAGAAGGGGGAGGTAGATGGAGTAAAGGGAGTCAAATATAGGGGGCTAGGGAGAGGGTGAAGTGGGTAAAGGGGATCAAATATATGATAGCTGAAGGAAACTGGACTTTGGGTGGTAAACACACAATAGAATATACAAATGTCAAATGATGATGTACGCCTGAAATTATACAATTGTATTAACCAATGTTACCAATAAACTTAATTTAAAAAGAGATTATTTTAATATATTTTTGTTTTTATTATGGTCTCTTAAAATGTGATTTAATGAATCTTATTTTGTAGTAAGCTCAGATTTGCAAATGGAAAGAGTTAGGATCCCTCTAAAATCAGGTAACCTCTGTGTCTAAGTTTGAATACAGAGCATTTAGTAAAGCAAGGCTTGGCTCTTTTTAAGCTAATAATTTATTAGGGAAACATTAGGAAGGTTTTTTCCCCTCTAGAATAAAAGGGGGGTTAGTCCTTGATGCCTGGAAAAGGTGAGAAATCCCTGAGTGGTATTTATGATCCTGGAAGAGTTTTGCCTCTTAAAGGATTTAGTGTGAGTTTAAGCACAACTTCTTGTCAAGCCTGGAGAGTTGCTGATTAACTACCATTACATCTTAGTGATTGCTTTTTATATACACTTAGATGTTTATAGTCCTCTAATTTTTTGTTCTCAGATTTTCTGTGATCTTCATTTATATCTCAGTTTGAATTCCTACAGAAGCTGATAGTGAGACAAGGGTTCAATAACAAGTAGTTTATTTGGAAGATGAAGAAAAACATGGGTAGGGGAGTAGGGGAGTGAGTCCATGAAGGGAAGGCATTAAAGGGTAGATTATCCAGCAAGATACAAGTACGGACCACTAGGGCCTAATCCCACTGGGGAACTCTGGGAAATGGTGTTGAATATGAGCCTCAGAGTCATCCCACATTACGAGTGAGAAAGTTGGGATATTTATACACTAACAAGCTATAGTCTTTGGTTGAGGACTGCTCATGGAGTTGTCAAAATCCTGGGCACTTTCAGCCTGCCATACATTATACCAAGTCCTCAGGCGGATCCAGGCAGTTGGAGCATACTGAAGTGGTAAGGTACCGAAAGTGTCTGCTGCAGGTTACCGCAGAGGATTTCTGTGGGAAATGAATTATTGCAGATAAAGAAATTAGAATAATGCCTGGCACAGAGTAAGGATACAGTGTTAGTTCAATTGTTTTGATAACATTTGCTTGCTTTTTTTAAAAAAATATATCATGAACTTTTTTTTCTTGTCCAAGATCTTCTCTTTCTCTGCCTGCACCTTAAATGCTGGTGTTCCCTTCTGTTCTTATTCTACGTACTCTTTCTGAGCCATCTCTTACTGTGTCATACAGCGGTCACTTTTCTCAACTAATGCACATATTCACACCAGGCCACCTCAGTGTCCTAGCCTCCCCACACACAACTGCCAATCTGAGAACTCTTTTGTGATCATACAGCTCCTCCCCAATCCCTTGCTAATACAGCTCCCCTCCATTTCTGTCGGTGGCTCCACCACCAGAGACTACCCATTCTTTAACTTAGGCCAGGGCACTTGGGCCTAAGCTCTTTCATGGCCCTCAGATAGCCAAACCCACCAAGTACTTAACCCTATTCTCATCCCCAGTGTGATAGGGTGAGACCTGTTCTAGGGTCAGGCCTCACAAGATCAGGATGGCAGAGATCTGGTTCCTAGAGTAAAGAGGATCAGGAAGGCCAGGCATATTGGAGGGAATTTCTTCTTTTGCCTGGCCTGAAGAAAACAAACAAAAACCTCTCTTTAACCATCAAAAGCATAACAAACAAACAACAAAAACTTTTCCCAGAACAAGGGGTCCTAGTAGCACTATACTACATAGTGATGGGAGACTAGTCAAGTAATTCTTCAGAAAATAAGCAAAACTCCTTTAGGGGATTTTATATCTCTCTCTAGGGCTTGAAGGGATACATTGTGATGCAAAAGGAGAGGGAAAAATATATATTTAATCATCTATGGCTGGGCATTCCATCTGGGTGGTATTTTTATCAGGTACCCAGTGATTCTCATGTAGCTTGGCCCAGGCAAACATTCTGGAAACACTGGCCCCAGGCTAAAGGTAGGACCCTGAGGGTAGCATCCAAAGCTCTCCAACATCCAGCCCCTACTCACCTCTTTGGCCTCCTCTCCTGACCCTCTTGACCTGAAAACATCAGCCCCAACAGCACAAGAGGCTGTAATGTCTTTTTACCCCTCCCTCTGCTCAGCCCCTTTCACCCACTGACTCTTATTCACTCTTATTCAATGGCTTTCTCCATATTAGCTCCAAGTTGAGTTAGATGCCACTTCTCTGGGATTTGCTAATGCCTTATTCATACTCATATCATTGCTGTTATTTCACCATGATATAATTATTTATTTGGCTCTGTCTCCTTTAATAGTCTGTGTGAACCTTGAGACTAGGGACCAGTTAGTATTATTCTATGCACCTCCAGTATGGTTGGCCCATAGTACAAAAAAAGGAAGCAAGGGAGGGAAGGAGGAAGAAAGAGAGGGACTGTGCTGGTTTGGGTCTTCAGAGAAGAAGACACGAGGATGGGATAAAATATGCAAGTTTATTAAAGAAAACAAGATAAAATGGAAAAGACTGGTAAACCTTGCAGACCTCCATACAGGTCTGACCTGTGCAGGACAGAGGAAAGAAACAAAGGAAGCATCTTAGACTGCAGTTCAGTCTAAGGAAGATTTGACAAAGCCAAAGGGGAGTCCTTGAGCCAAAGTTGCCTGTCTCTCAGGAGTGGGCCTGACTTAGTATGCCTGCTGCATTCAATCATTGGTGGGGAGCAATCTGTAGGAAGCATAGCCTTAGCTTGTGTGGTGATGGATTTCAGAGGCTGCAGCTGGGGCGCACAATTCAATTACACTTCTGGCATTCAGAGAGCTGAGAGGTGAATTCTCATGAAGGAAGCAGGGAGGACATACTGTATCAGAATCTCTAGAGAAAGTGCTTGGGAATTTTATTTTTCAAAAGGCCTCAGAAGATTCTAAAGTATAACCATGCAACAGGAAATAATCACAGACTCTTGAGGGCTGATCTTACTAACCTGAACCTAAAATGCACCAACAAACCATTATAGCTGGTCATCACAGGGCTGAATTCTAGTTTCACCCTTGTGATTTACCTGATGGCTAGCTCTGTACAGTTTCCTAATCTCTCTAGTGTCCACATTAGGAAACAAATTCAAAAGAGATCTTCAAATAGAAAATTCATCTGACCCCCAACCTTGGTCTTTTCATCTGGATGTTATAAAACCGTGCTTAATTAACTAGAAGAAACTCAACTAACTTCCTTCAAAGCATAGTTTGTACTATTATCATTCAGTTTCTGTATGTACATTGGCACAGTTCCAGCTGGCCTCTCAGGACCACCCATGATGCTGCATGACAGTTTGAGAGATCTGTTAGAGCAAATACACAGTAAAATAGTCCACAAATGCAGACATTTTGATTGTACCAGTTCTTGCAAATTCCTGAGTTCTCCAAGGATAGAAATCATGGTTTGTTTACATTTGTTTTTTCAGTCTTATTCAGTCCTTGACACACAGTAGGCACTTAATAAATGCTTGTTAATAAATGAGCATTTAGGACCTTTACCCCAATTTAATGTGGCCTTCAATGATGTAGCAACATAATCAAATGGCTTGTAAGGTTTTTTCTCTCTCACTTTTGCTTTAGTTTACTTGCAAAGATATTTTATGTACCTTGTAACCAGTTAAAGCACAGACACTTAGGAAAAAATCTTTACCTCCCCACTCTAATCCCACCCCCTGAAGTCACCAGTACTAAACTTGGTTTGTATTCTTCTATACCATTTTTTATGTTCATTCAAAAACATACAAATGCACCTGTTAGTCAGGGTTCTCCTGAGAAACAGAACCAATAGGCTATATATATCTGGATAGATATATCTATATGTACAGAGATATAGATATATCTGTGCTTGTACACACATACACAGAGAAAGAGGTGGCTTATTTTAAGGAACTGAATCATGTGACTATGGGGGCCGGAAAGTTTGATAACTGATGGAAGGCTGGAAATCCAGGTAAGAGTTGATATTGTAGTCTTGAGTCCAAATTCCACAGAGTAAGCCAGGTTGGCTAGAAATTCAGGATTTCTATGTTGCAGTTTTGAGAATTCCTTTTTCAGGGGACCTCAGTCTTTTCTCGTAAGGCCATTAACTGACTGAATGAGGCCTCTATATTATGGAAGGTAGTCTGCTTTACTCAAAGGCTACGGATTTAAATATTAATTACATCTAAAAAATATCTTCACAGCTCCTTTGTTCAGAACCTCGTCCTATGTATCTCTTCATCTGGCTATTGATTTGTATCCTTTAATATTCTATGTAATAAATTGGTAATCTAGTGAGTAAATGCATATTTTCGCGAGTTCTGTGAGTTGAGTTCTAGCAAATTAACTGAACCCAGGGAGGAAGTCATCGCAATCTCCAATCTGTGGGCAGTCAAACAGAAAGAAGCATGAGTAACCTGGGATTGTGTCTGGTGTCTGAAGAGGGGAGGGGTGCAGTCTTGTAGGCCTGAACCTTTAACCTATGGAATCTGATGCTGTCTCCAGGTAGACAGTGTCAGAATTGAATGAATTCTCAGAAACCCTGCTGATGTCTGATAATTGCTTGTTGGTATGGAGGAAAGCACCGCCCCCCACCCCTGCCCATGGTGAAATTGGGTGAGGGAACAATTTATTATGAATATAACACATTTTGTTTATCTTTTCATCTGTCAATGGACACTTGGTTGCTTCTAATTTTTAGCTATTATGAATAATGTTGCTATGAACTTGGATGTACAAATATTGCTTTGAGACTCTGCTTTCAATTCTTTTGGGTATATACCCAGAAGGGGAATTGCTGGGTCATATATAATTCTATTTTTAATTTTTTGAAGAACCACCATTCTGTTTTCCATAGCAGCTGCATCATTTTACATTCTTACCAACAGTCTACAAGGATTCTAATTTCTCAACATCCTCACCAACACTTATTATTTTTTGTTTCTTGGATAGTAGCCATCCTCCTCCTATTATTTTAACTTTCACTTTTATATATGAATATGTATGTATTTATTTATTTATTTATAATCATGTATTTATATATTGGCTATATACATTTTCTTGTCTATGAATTTCTTATATATAATTTATAGTCTTCACCTTTTTTTCTATTAGTTTGTCTTTTGTTTATCAGTATATGGAAGCCCCTGAAAAAATATATAAATAAAAGCAACCCCTATGTATTGAGTTGAAATACTGAAATTGCCATTCTTTTTGGTCATTACCAGTTGCTTATCAACAATTTCATATAGTTCAACTGAATTTATGTATATTAATCCTTTATCTGCAACTTGTTCCAACTATTTTTCACAGCCTGTTAGTTATCCTTTGACTTTTACCAGTATCTTCTACCACTGGAAATTTTTAATTGTCTATATTATCAAATCTATTTCATTTCCTTTATGCTTTCCGAGTTTCTTGTATTATTTTATAAGGTCACCCTACCTGAATATTACATAAATATTCTCCTAAATTTAATTCTAGAATGTTTGTTTGTTTTATCTTTGCATCTAATCCATCTGTAATTAAAGAAATAGGAGTCTAACTTTTATTTTCCATGTAATAGGAAATTATTCTAGTGCCATTTATTAAATAAGCAATCACTGAATTGAAATGCAACATTTATTATTCACTATATTAAGTCCCCATAAAATCTATTTCTTATTTTCTATTCTATCACACTGATCTATTTGTCTATTATGATGCCAATGCCCTATTCTTTTTATTACACTAGCTTTATAGTAAGTTTTAATATCCATTAGGGCAAGATACTAGTGGCCTTGTTTTTCAAAGTTTTATTAGCAATTATCACAGAATAGTTGAGCTATTGTTCTTCGCACAAGTCTACAGTTATCCCTAGTTAAGAGTCAAATCACATACACATCTGAATATCTCCCTCACCTCATGAAGCTAGGCTAGTCGAGTTCAAACTTAACCAACACTTACTGCCAGCCTCTTAGCTTTGTTTCCTTTGAGAGGCTAGTAACCAGAACTTCAGCAAACTGATTGACTAAGAGCATGGAGAAGAGGGAAAGAAAGAAGCAAGTTTCTCCAGAAGTCCTCAGCATAGGCTTATGGTTGTTCACAATGTCCCCCACTGTCCTCAGAATAGACCTTCTGGTAGACAAAGTAGTAAAGGAAGATGGAAGAGCAGTGAAAACAAACTATATGCTTCAGACTTTTGGTTAGGAATGGCCTTGTTCTTAACAAATATTTAAATGACTCTGAATTATAAATAACAATTCCTTTGCCTGTCAGTCTACAATATCACTTATTAAATGAAACTTGGAAGTTCCGATGCAGCAGCGGGATCTCTCAGCAAGTAATGAGGACACATTGAGAGCTAATTAGGGGCATGATGACCAGACAGCTTCCCAAAGCACCTACTTCTGCAGGATGCCAGGCCATCATGGAAATTAATCAAACACCCATACCAGTTAACTCAGGTCTCCCCACAAACTCCTGGCATAACTAGGGAAATATTCGTGGTCCAACTCTCCTTGAAGCAAAGGCTACCTTGAGCAGAAATCCGAAATCTCTAGTGGTCTTGCCCTAGGTTTTGTCATTTTTGTGTCTATGTTTTGCATTGTGCTTCTCTTATAGAGATCATGCAGACTCACTGGTTATGATTAACCTCATTCTTTTTTTAAGTAGTGTTATAAAATTTTAAAAATAATACATGAACTTGGTTTTTAAAATAACCTTGAAATAGTAAAAGTGGACATAGAGGATAAAATAGATATATAGAAAGAAAAAAATGGATAAAGTCTCTCATGTATCTTACCCCCCACCCCATCTCTCCTTAACTTCCCTTATGTCTTACTTACTTGGAGAGGAAGTTCCTGTAAATGAACCAAGAATCCAGTCTTCTTAGATTTCTCATTATAAATTAACACCTTGGTTTACTAAATTGCAAACTGGTTAAATTTCATATAGAGAAAGAGCAGATCCCACATTTCAGGCTAGTAATAAAGAAGAACTGAGCTGGCTAAAAGAGAGGGAACTGAGGAAAGCTGGGGCATGGGGGTGGAAAAAGCACAAGTGGGCACTCCAGGGAGGCAGACAGTCTATATGAAGTCTTCACAGACATAGGAGAAGTTCATCGTGACTTCCAGAAGCCATGAAGAGCCTGAGGGAATCAGGTGTGGGTGTGATCCTATGCATTGGCAATGGAGGGGATTTCAGGTAGCCCACTTGCAAATGTGGCTAGTTGTTCGATGCATGAGAAAGGACATGAAACGGGAGTGGCAGGATGGGTGCAGGAAGTTAGCCCCCTGCCTGGGGCCCACAGTAGGTACCCTCCTTACTGGGCAACACTGCCTTTTGTGGACACTAGAAGATGAACAGAGAAAATGCAAGAGCCTCAGGCAGAAGACAACCATTTAGGCTGGCCCACCTCCTCTTAGAACTACTGGGGAGGGGGAACCACCCCGACCCACTCCCCTCCACTCCTACCCTTGGGAGTGCTGGTAGAAACCACCATCAGCAAAACTGAAGCAGAGTGTTTCCAAACACAGACAGTGTGTCAGATGGCTTCCTTTTGCCACTCCAAATCCACTCCACTCTTCCCCATTCACTCTGTGGCCCTGAAAGCCAATTTTGATAAGCTCTGTCAATGGGCTTCTATGCCTTCCACCTTCCAGTTGCCTTTGGCTACCACTAGGAGATGGGACACTGGGAGGAGAGAGATCAGGATATTTATTTCCCTCAAACGCTTCTTTACTAGGTCTCTGCAGGCTGACTGGTTGTATCCCTGAACCAAAAGCCATCTCTCCTGTCACAGAATTCTCTCTTAAGTTTCCAGTAACTGCTCACACCTTCTGCTCCTTCTGGTCTGTGGTTTCCCTACACCCTGATATGCCTTTATAGTCTATTAAACTCATCTCAATTTACCCAGTCTGAGGGTGCCATCTGTTTCCTGGCAGGACCTGGAATGATACAGATGGCTTGTCTGACAGGGCATATTGATGGAGAGCCCAAGGACTCCTTATTGTTCTAGACAGAGGTAGGGCAGCATGCAGATAGCTGGAGGTTACTACAGACACCTGGAATGAAACTGGAAACTCGAACTCTTTGAAGGTGGGGACTGGGTCTTACAGTCTTTGCAGCCCCAGCACTATGGCAGTAGGGCCTGTCTTTTAGTAGAGGGCCCTCTAAAAACATGTTTCCTTTCTTTCTTCAGTTCAGGAACACTTTTCTGTCTTAGAAGCATCCCTTTCTCAAATGATGATGTCCCTGAGAGGTTGCACTTTGTGTGATTTTCTACTAAAATCAAAACAGTCAGTGAATCCTTGAGCAGGAATTAGATTCCAACACTCTGAAGGGAAGAACAGACCCCAGGAAGAGGCAGCGGCGGAGGAGATGAGCATCTGGAACAGCACTGGAAGAATGCGCCCTAATAGGTAGAAATGGAGGGCTCAAAAGGCCTCCACCCATGCCACAATTTTGCTCAAGACCAAAGTTCTGGGCCAGGAAGAGGTGCTGATCCAGCTTAAGAGAAGCAGAAGAAAAACAAGTGCTCCCACCACTGTGCAGGTGGGTTTCCACCTCTCAAAGGTGGCAGATATAGGCCAGTTACCTGCAAATTTTGCAGTATAGAAATATGCTAATAGTTGTTAAACAATTATATATATATGGCCTTTTAACATTTTTTGAGAGTCAATGTACCCCATGATTACAACTATGTCTAAATATATATGTGTCTTGATAAAGAGAAGAATACATATGAAAATATTTATTGTATTGAGTATTGAGGTTATAGAATATTTTTTAACTTTATTGGGATTTAATGAATATGTAAAACTTGCATACATTTAATGCACACATCTTGATAGGTTTAGACATATGCATACACCTGTGATACCATCAACAGAAAATACTACACATATCCATCACCTTCAAAAATGTCCTTGTGTTCTTTTGTGGTATTTTTTGTTTGGGGGTTTTGTTTTTGTTTCGGTAAGAACACTTAACAAGAGATCTATCCTCTTAACATATTTAACTATAGGTACTATGTTGTACAGCAGATCTCTAGAACTTATCTTGCATTTTGCATAGTTTTTTCACTAAAAATTGTTAATTTCATATTATTCTTATAATAAATAAAAACAGAAGAAAACACATAAAGCAAGAATTTATATGAAATTGGGCAAGATATTTTCTTTTAAACCTTCTTTTCCTCATTTATATAATGATAAAAATGTTCTCCACACTCCATTCCAGATTTTACAAAATGTGATTCCGAACTGTTATAGTGAGTCATAAAAATGTAGATAAAGAAAGAGAGATTTTGATTATTTTAACATTTCCATATAAATCAAGAAATAGGTAGAATTGGTTTTGTCCCCACTGGAAACTTGGGAATTGAAGTTCATTCTGTCTGGCATGATCTCCTATTTCTTCCTCTCAGTCACTTAAAGATTCCTTCCGTGACTCCACATGACCTTGGTGGGCAGGTCAGTCATAGTGCCCTGTGCCCTCCTTAATAGGTATTTAGTGGTCACATGACTAAAACAGAGCCAGTCAGAACCTTCTCTAAAATTGATACATGGACAAAAGAGACAAAGAAGCTTTCTTTCTCCTAGAGCTGTTAAATCTTTCTGCATATTATATAGGTGAACTTAGACAAACCACCTAACTTCTCTGAGCCTCAATTTTCTCACTTTAAATGAGAATATCATAAGAACATGTAAGGGTCAAATAACATAAAGCATGAGAAAGGCTGTTATAAATTTTAAAGTATTTTGTAACATTAATTATTGTCAGTAAATTGAATACTATTAAATATAAATAAAATTATATGATAACCTAATCCATTATAAAGTGTTGGTCAATGACATCTTAAGACATTAAATTTCTGAGAAGTATTTTCATTTTTTAAAGGGACCCATTATATAAAATACAAAAACGGTCTACAGTAATCTATACTGTCAGAAGTTAGAATAGTGGTTAACTTTGCAGGTGAGGCTAGTGTATATCCTCTTCAGTGAAATGTCAGGACTAGGCAAAGATATCTTAGACTTGACACCAAATGTACAAGCAATAAAGGGAAAATTGATAGACTAGGCCTCAACAAAATAAACTTTTGCTCTGGGAAAGATCCTGCTAAGAGGATGGAAAGACAAGCTATAAACTGAGATAAAATATTTGGAAACCAAATATTTTGGCAAAGGACTGACATCAAAAATATATAAAGAATTCTCAAAACTCAATAGTATAACAAAAATGACGACAAATGATTCATTTAGAAAATGGATTTTTAAAAAAAGCATGAAGAGACATTCACCAAAGAGGATATACAATGGCAAATAGGTATCATTTTATTTTATATTATGGCTAAAATAAAAAAATAGTGACGACATCAAATGTTGGTGATGATGCAAAGAAACTAGATCACTCATACCTTGCTGAGAGGAACGTAAAATGATATAGCCACCCTGGAAAACAGTTTGGCAGTTTCCTACAAACTAAATATACACTCACCATATGACCCAGCACTTATACTCCTGGGCATTTATGTGAGAACAGTGAAAATGCATGTTCACACAAAAACCTGTACATAAATGTTTACAGCAGCTCTATTTATAATAGCCCCAAACAGATGTTCTTCCAACAGGTGACAGTTAAACAAACTGGGGTACATACATACCATGAATAAATTAAAAGGAATAAACTATTGATATATATAACAACCTGTATCGATCTTCAGATAATTGAGTGAGTAAAGCTAATCTCAAAAGGCCACACACTGTGTGATCCCAATTGCATAACTTCTTTGACAAAATCATAGAAATGAAGAACAGATTAGTGGTTGCCAGGGGTCAAGGATGGGTGGGATGGGAGGAAGTGGATGTGGCCATAAAAGGGCAATATGAGGAATCCTTGTGGTAATAGAACTTTTCTGTACATTGACAATATCCTGGTGGTGATATTGTGCTATAGTTTTGCAAGATGTTACCATTAAGGGAAACTAGGTAAAGGATACACAGAATCTCTGTATTATTTCTTACAACTGCATTTAAATTTGCAATTATTTCCAAATAAAACATTTAATTTAAAAAGAAATAAGGTAGAGGGATTCCTAAAGAACAGAAAGCCTGTAAGATTCAGAGGAAAAGCATCTTAATGGTATGATTTCAGGCATGGTGGCAAGTTAGTAAAAGAGGGAACTAGGTACACCTTTTGCCACTTTCTTTAAATTCAACATAATATAGAGAGATATTAATATTTACAAATGGATGATTTAAGGAGGATTCTTCATACATTACTCTTTGTAAAATTTGGAGTCATTAGTAAAGGCAAGACAGGAGTTTGTGCTTAATGTCTATCTGGTATTCTTAGCCCCAAACATAAAGGACTTAAAAATATCTCTTGGTGCTCTACGTGTTTGTGTAATTTAACTATAGTGATTTACATAAAAAAGATTAACACAGTTTTAATCTGCACCAAAGAGGAATTTGCAGCTGAAAATATCTCAGTCCTATTTAAGTAAAATTTAAAAATTTTAAATTTTCTTAGACAGAAAACACCCATGGTCTCAAATGTGGTTACAGGATAGTAGTTTCCTGGTGACTCATAAAATATTTCTTTGGGGGGAAAAATACCTCTAGCATGACAAACAGGGTTGCCAAAACTAAAAAGACAAGTTTTCTCAAGTAAAAAGGTTTTTTCTGGGCATGCTCTGTAACTCTGGTAGAAAAGCGGGGACTAGAGAGGTGGTGATGGACAGGAGAGGCTCTTAAAGAGAGACTTTTAAATCAGTATTTCTTTTTGGTAAGTCTAAGAAGTTTAGGAAATACATGTTAAGACAAGAAGGAATTATACTAATAATTTAGCCATGCAGATTCTAAAGAGGACTGTGCGAGGACCAAAACATCTGGGAGATATACATTTTAAAGACACGACCATGAAGATGGAAGTATTAATGAGTTACTGTGCTCCCTCTTGAAGATTGACTATTCAGAGAAAGAAGAGAGGAGGGAGAGGCAAAGAAGTGACTTACATGTTGGTAGTCATGGGCTTAGCGTTTTGCCCATGTCATCTGCAGGTTTTGATCAGCCTTCATTGGTTGGCTAAGGCAGGGACACCTAATGCTGGAAGCAGGCAGTGGAGAGCCACCTGGTAAAATGATTTGGTCTTTGGAAGAGTATAGATATGCAGCCATCAACCAATAAACCAAGGCAGAGTTTTTTGTCAAGGACCACACAAAGATCTGCAAATATGGCAGAATAATTATTCCATCGATTAGGTTATGCCTTACGAGATTCTGTCATAGCAGACTCAAGGGAGATTCTTCTGCTGTCTTTGCAGATGTAGCTGCTGTGTTATGAGAGGGCTACATGGCTAGGACCTGAGGGCATCTGTAGATGCTGAGAGAGATCGCCCACCAACAGCCAGCAAGAAAATGTGGATCTCAGTCCTACAACTTTAAGAAGACAAATTCTACCAGCAACCTAAATGAGTTTGGAAAAGGATCCTGAGCCTGAGATGAGATCATAGCTCCATCTGGCTGACACCTTGATTTCAGCCTGATGATATCCCAAGCAAAAGACCCAGCTAACCTGTCCCAGGAATCCTTACCCATGAAACTGTGAGTAATAAATTCAAGTTTATGGTAATTTATTATGCAACCATAGAAAACTAATATAGAAGGTCTAGCCTGGATTCAGGAATGTTGGGATCAAAGAGGGTTGGTGACAGTGCTCAGCTGAGTAGATAAATCTCACAGGGCACTAACTTCAATTGAGTCAACTGTCAACTATAGAGGACATCCCACCTCTGCCACAGCTGTCTTTAAGGGGCCTTGGCCACTCTCAGACATTGCTGGGAAGAAGTGTAAACTGCCACAACCTTTACAAAAGTCAATTTAGCAATATCTGTGAAAATTATAAGAGCATATGGTCTTTGACACAGTAATTTCACTTCTAGGAATTTACCCCACACATTAGCAGACGTGGGAAATGATCCAGGCTCAAGTTACCCATTTGAACATTCACCTGCTCACTCATTCATTCACTCAACACATGTGTATTGTTAGTAATAGCAAAAGACTGGAAACAACCTAAATTTCTATCAGTAGGAATAATTAAATACATCACCATATGATAGAATGTCACATAGCTAGAGCAAAAGAACCAGGAAGCTGTTTAAGTATCAGTATGGAAAGATCTCTAATAAGTTTTTAAGGGAAAAAGCAGAATAGAGCATACATCATGTTGAAAGGAAGAGAATGAAGACGTATAGTCACATTTGTTCAGGCCTGCATCTAAAACAAGCCCTGGAAGGTTATTGTGGTTGCCTAGTTTGGGAAGGATGGAAACTGGGGAGGTAGGAGCAGGTATTAAAGGGAGACCTTTCTGGTTATGCTTTTTATTTCTGAACCATTTTGAACTATCAGCTATATAAAATGTTAAATGCATGTATTTTAAAGTTAAAACATTTTAAAGGAAGCTCTGGTTCAGTAGAATTAGGAAACCACGTGATCTTTGTAGCATTGCCCCTTGCCATCTCCCTCTCCACCTGCTCACTTTCCTTTGCTTTGAGGGACCAGGATATCAGTATGGAAAGAACACCCTTCCCCCTGCCACTAGTTTCGGATTTCACAGCCTGAGCACTGTCCTTTAATGGTACCACCACATACCTTTCCCATCCCAGCTCCCTGGGGAGAATTTAAAGGCTGTTTTCCCAGAGGCTGCCAAAGTTTTCCAGCTGTACCAGGGCCCCTGCTGGCAGCTGAGATTCCCCTGGGACATGAGAATCTGAGGATCCCAAAAACCACCAGGCCCCAACCATCTGGGAAAACTTGAGTGCAAATTACTCAACCAATCCTACAGATCTGAATCCAACTCAAGCAGGGCTGAAACTCACCTCGGATGTGTCAGTGCTAGTATCAGTACTAATTGTTCACGCCTGGAGTCCATTCTGACAGTTTAGTGTCTGGACTCTATCAGTTGTAAAATATTTTGGCTATCACTTTTGTCCTCTGCTGCTTCTCTCTTACTTTAATCTCCTTACTGCCTCCTCCCCACTACCCTGGGCTTTCTCCCCTGATTCTGCCTCTTGCTGCTGATTACCTTCCAGTATCAGACAAGGCCCAGCCAGAAACAGATGGTACATTCAAATTGGTCATTTGAGAAGAGTGTAATAAGGGATTATTTATAAAAGTGTAGGCAGGGTATAGGGAAACCACCAGGGACAGGGCAGTACCCTGGGGGAAGAGGAGGGACCAACAGTAGAAAGGGATAGGCAGAGCGGGCCCTGGCAGGAGCTAAGACTTGTGGTGGATTAGAGGAAGCAGCCAGCTCACTGTAACTCAACAGAGAGTGAGCCTGGGAAATTAAAAACCCCAGCTCTTCTTCTTTCTTCCATCTCCTACGGGTATCCCATTTTCCAAACCCAATAGAGAGTACAGGAGCCCATTGATTCTATTCATAGAGGTTAACCTCCTAGGCACAGAGCATGATGGGAAGGGTAGAGAGTGGATATGGAGAGGCAAATAGAATATATCTAGCACCCCTCCCATAACATTTTAGAAAAACTCTATCATGGAAAAATTTCAAACATTTTTAAAAGTTGAGAGAATAGTATAATGAACCCCACATACCCATCATCCAGCTTCAACAATTATTGAGTTAGGGCCAATCTCATTTTGTCTATATCTCCACTCACTCTGCTTCCTTATTATTTTGCAGCAAATGCCAGACACCATATGAATTCATCTGTCAATAATACATATGCATTTCTAAAAGATAAGGATTCTTTTTAAATAATAAAAACATTAGCTAAATAAATAAAATAATTCTTTAATATCACCAAATATCCAATCAATGTCAAATTTCCAATTGTCCAATAAATATCATACGTGACTTTTAAGAAAACAATGTTTGCCTGAATCAAAATCTAAGTAAGGGCTAATCTTTGCATAGGTTGATATGTCTTTTGAGTCTCTTTTAAATCTATAATTTCCCCCTCCCCTTCATTGCTTTTTTTTCCCTTACGATTTATTTGTTGAAGAAAAGACATTTCCTACAGTCTAAATTTTGGTGATTGTATTCCCATGGTCTATTTTAACATGCCCTCCCCTCTGTATTTCCTGGAAGTTTATAGTTGGCTCTAGAGGCTTAATCAGATTCAAGTCCAATTTTTATTGCTGCTTGAAAGATGATGGTGTAGTCTTCCTTCAGGAAGCACAGAGTCTGTTTGACAATTTTTGTGCTGGTAGTAGCCATGATGATTGATGCCTGGGTCCATTAATTTATTAGAGATTACAAAGCGACGGTACTAAAATTTATTCCTTTTCTTGTGTTAGCAATTTTGCATCTGGGTTTTTGTTTTTTCAATTCATAATTCCTCATGTAACTCTCTCTCATAACACCTGATATAGCCTTAATGCATCCTTTTTAATGTCTGTATAACTTTTGTGGTATAGATGTACTATTTATTCAGCAATTTTTCTTTTGACAAGCTTTCACTTGGCATCCAGGTTTTTGCAACTACTATAAACAATGCTTCAATAAAATATCCTTTTACACATGTCTTACTATTACTTTCCTTCCTATGGAATAGATTCTCAGGAGCGGGGTTGCTGGAAAAATGCAATATTTTAATATTATCAGATGTTACCAGATTACTTTCTAAAATACTTCAATATCTACCAGCAATGTTCAAGAGTGCTCTTTAATCCATATCCCCAACAGCTATAGGCATTATAGATTTTATGATTTTTTGTCAGATTATGGGTATAAAATAATGTCTCATTGCTTCTGTCTTAGAAGCTAGATTGCTGGGTTTAAATTCTGACTCTGACACTTACTAGATGTGTACCTTGGTCAAATTAACCTCTCAGAATCTGAATTTCTTCATCTGTAAAATGAAGATGAAAATAATACCTACCTTAACATGTTGTAAGGATCAGGTGAGTTAACAGATATAAAGTGCTTAGGACAGTGTCTGGTTCAGTGCAAGGGCTTGTCATTATTTTTCTGTCTATTTTAACTTACTGTCTTTTCCAGCCTAGAGCTTCATGGTATATCATATCAATTCCTCTACTGCCAGCACCTCAGCATCTTGAGTCCCCTGTTCTTTTATTCTCCCACCATTGCAAAGCCTACCCTCTTATCTGGGCTACCAGATGCAATCATGTAAACAATGTCATTATGCATTTAGGGTCTCTTTCCTTAGATGGATCCTGGGCACTAATTAGAAATCTCTCCATGTGTCTTCGAGTCCATTTTCCCTCACCTCCTCAAAGCAGGCATTCTGAATTGTCACCACACTTCCTGATTCTCTACTACACTAACTTTATAGCAGACCACCTTGAATACCTTACCTATAACATTATAGAGTTAGATTTGGTAGACTGACTTGTTCAACATACATTTTTGTGTGTCATGTCTGGAAAGATAAAAAGCGCCTTTGAAACCAGGATTTTGAGTGTGATTTGGGTTATGCCAATTAGAAGCACTCATTAATGAGGTGGTAGCATGCCCTCACAGTGAAAAGTAATTTTTTTCAAATTGTTATAAAATATAGTGTTTTCACTACACAAACCTAGTGTACCCTAAAGAAAAGCACTCTAAAAAAAATCTTCAACTACTTTCACTAGTCTTAGCAACATTAGTATTGCTATTTTCACACACACACACACACACACACACATACACACACACAGGATAAGCCTAATTAATAATTATGTTAATATTATTAAGAATCAATATTTTTCACAAAAGATAAAAGAGAGATGCTAATATAAAATCAAACAAATTAAGTATAAACCCTTTATAATAAGTTCAAATTGAAAATGTCAAGATAAACTTATGATTTAGATTTTTTGTCCAAAAAATTTTGCATCTCTTAGTGTTGTACACTGAAAAAACTCAGATACAATGGCAACTCAGGAGCAATGAGCACACCAGTACCAAAAAGGTGGCCTCTAAATACCATTTTCACCTAAAGGAAACAGGGCTCCTTAGAGAAATGACTGCACACAAAGGTAGGAAATGTACAAACTAAGCAAAGAAACAATCAATGACTGCTGTGGTTGAGTCAAAAAGACACAGACACCAACTTGAAGGCAGTCCCACTGGTTTAAGATGAGTTGATTCGAGCATCGAAATGAATAAGTATTGCAATTGATTGATAAACATCCATTTTTTTTTTAAATTTGTGAGTTCACAATGATACTAAAAAAATGAAACAACCCAGGAAGCTTATTTGTCATCACTGGAAGTTGTTAGAACACTAATTGTCTGTTCTGAAAATTGGTATCTATGTATATATTGTATGTATGTATTTTAGAGGGTCATAATTTTCATTATCTTTTTAAATTTATTTTTCAATAACGGTTTACATGAAACATTATATTAGTTTCAGGTGTACAACATAGTGACTTGACATTTATATACCTTACAAAGTGATCACCCCGATAAGTCTAATACCCATCTGACACCACATGTAGTTATTACAATATTATTGACTATATAACCTATTCTGCATTTTACATCCCCATGACTATTTTTATAACTGGCAATTTTTACTTTTTGGAGTGTTGGGATTATAGGTAAAAAAGATGAAAGTTGGCTTTTAATAAAAGAGAAAGAATTAAACATCCTGCCTTTCGTATATATGAACTGAATTTTTAGGTAACCAGTTAGTGAAGAATGTTTTTCTTTTTAGAAGAATTCCAGATAATATGCAGAATAATGATAAAATAAGGATGTCACCATTTTTCAAGTCCTAATAAAATAATGGATCTTAGCGCTGATCATCAATGACTGCTAAAACCGTTAGGGGAAAGAGTGATAGGAAACTTTATAATGAATGAGTCAGGCTGACACCACCTGATCCCACTAATCAATTTTGGCATCACTACAAGAGAGACAACACACATTATCTATCTCTTGATGGGAAATGATGAAAAGTACATTGTATCAACTATTAAATATTTTTTCCTATTAAAAAAAAAAAAACACCTCTTTAATCTAATCAAGCCTCTATACCTAACTACCAATGACCAGGAAACACAAGGGACAGAGAATGAGTTAAATAACACCTAGCAGAATCAATTAACAAATCTAGACTATAATAGATCCTACAAGACAAATGATACAGTTTTTCCAATAAATCAATGGCATTTGGGAAAAGGATGTGGAGCTGCTATAGAAGTAAAGAAACTTAAGACCTATAATAACCAAATACCATATATGAACCTTGCTTGCACCCTGATGTGAACAAACTAACTGAAAATGATTTTTGTGAGAACTGAGGGAATTTGAATATAGCCTGGGATGAGATTATATTAAAGAATTATTTTTTCATTTTCTAAGGTGTAATAGTGGCATGGTTTTTATATGATTTGCAATGTCTTAATTAGGTAGAGATGTTCACTGAAATGTGTGGATAAAATTATATGGTCTGGATTTTGCTTTAAAATACTCCAAAAGCAAAAAATATTGGGGTGGTGGATAAATAGGACAAAATTGATAAAATATTGATAATTGTTGAAGCTGAGCAATGAGTACATAGAGGTTCATTATATCATCATTTCTACTTTTATATATGTTTAAAATTTTCCATAATAAAAATTATTAAAAATAAATGTTCCTTAAAGATAAAAAAGACCAAGAAATTGTCACATATTGGAGGAGATTAAGGAGACAATAACTAATGAAATATTACTGGATCAGATCTTGAAAGAGAAAAGGAGAAATCCAAATAATGTCTGTAGTTTAGTTTTAAGTATTGTACCAATGTTAATTTCTTAGTTTTATTAAATGTACCAAGGTTATCTTGGTTCATTCAGGTTGCTATAACAAAATACCACAGACTGGGTAACTTATAAGCAACAGAAATTTATTTCTTTCAGTATTGGAGACTGGAAATCCAAGATCGAGGTGCCAGGATGGCCTAGTTAAGGCCCTCTTCCGGGTTCGTAGTGGGTGCCTTCTTTCTATGTCCTCACATGGCAAAGGAGCTAGGAATCTCTCTGGAGCCTCTTTATTATGGCACTAATCCCATTCACGAGAGCTCCACTGTTATGACTTAAGTGCCATCTCCAAATACCATCTCCTTTGGGGATTAGGATTTCAACATATGACTTTTGAGGCAATACAAGCATTCATACCATAGCAATGGTTATATAACATGTTAACATTAGAGAAAACTGGGTGACAGATATATAGGAATACTCTGTACTATCTTTACAACTCTTATGTAAATATAAAATCATTTAAAAACAAAATATTAATAAATAAATGTTCTTTAGTTTATACACATAACAAGTTTTTTTTATTTTATTGGTTTCAAGTATACAGTGCATTGATTAGACATTTATATAGTTTATAAAACAATACCCTTAATTGCTACTTCTCCAGTTTTCCCCCAGCCAATACATTAATGCTAACTGCATTCCCTATGCCGTGCTCCCCATCCCCATGACCATCTATCAACTACTAATTTGTACCTCTTTAACCTTCACCCCATTCGTCCAGCCCCCCAACATCCCTCCCCTCTTGCCATTACCAGATTGTCCTCTATATTTGTAAGTCTACTTTTGATTAGTTTGTTCTTTTTGTTCCTTAGATTCCGCATATAAGTGAAATCATATGATATTTATCTTTCTCTGTCTGACTTATTTCACTCAGCATAATAACTTCCAGGTCCATCCACGTCATTGCAAATGGTAGGATTATATTTTTTTCATGATTGAATAATATTCCATTGTATATACGAACCATAACTTCTTTATCCGCTTGCCTGTTGGTGGGTATTTAGGTTGCTTCCATATCTTGGCTATTATAAATTGCGCTGCCATAAATATTGGGGTGTATAGATCTTTATGAATTATTGTTTTGATTTTCTTTCGAGAAACACCCAAAAGTGCAGTTGCTGAGTCAAAAGGTATATCCATTTTTAATTTTTTAGAAACCTCCAGACTATTTTCCATAGTGGCTATACCAATTCGCAATCCCACCAACAGTGTATGAAGGTTCCCTTTTCTCCGCATCCTCGCCACTTGTTTTTTGATTTATTGATAATAGCCATTCTGACGGATGTGAGGTGATATCACACTGTGGTTTTAATTTGCATTTCTCTGATAATTAGTGACCTTGAGCATCTTTTCATATGTCTATTGGCCATCTGTATTTGTCTTTAGAGAAGTATCTGTTCAGGTTTTCTACCCATTTTTTAATTAGATTATTTGGGGGTTTTTGTTGTTGAGTTGTACGAGTTCTTTATATATCTTGGATATATAAAGATGTATCATTAGTAAATATCTTCTCCCAATCAGTTATCTTTTTGTTTTGTTGATGGTTTCCTTTGCTGTACAAAAACTTTTTAGTTTGATGTAGTCCCACGTGTTTATTTTTTCTTTTGTTTCCCTTCCCCAAGGAGAAATATCCAAAAAGAAATTACTACTAGCAGTTTCAGAGAGTTTACTGCCTATGTTTTCTTCTAGAAGTTTTATGGTTTCAGGTCTTACATTTAAGTCTTCAATCCATTTAGAGTCTATTCTTGTATACAGTGAAAGAAGGTAGTCCAGTTTCTTCTTTTTTTTTTTTGCATCAATAACAAGTTTCTTAAAGTGAACTTACAACTTTAGAGAAAAATACTTATGTCTCTATTATTGTCTTTAAATAATTCTTGAAAGATGAGAAATTGGCATATTACACTACCTCCATGTTTTTTTCCTCTCTAGGATTTCCAGAACGTGATTAGCTATATTATGATTTTTATCTATGTAATCATGTTATAGATAACACTTATGTGCTTCTCTTTCTATCATTGCCTTAGTCTTTAATGGACCCATTGATCACTCCTAGTCATTTTAACCATTATATCTGTCGGTAGAAATATGTCATAAAATTGTGTCTTCAAGGAAGGCTCTTGGGAACTATAAAGCATCTGTGTGTACTATTATACTTGAATGGCAGTCTGGCTTGGAACACATTCTCTTTCCCTGAAGACTTGGTAGGCATTTCTCCTCCATCTTTTAATGTGGGATGCTATTATAGAGAGACTAGAAGTCAGGTGCATTTCTTTTCCCATTTGCAAGTAATTTGTTTTATTTGTAAGGATTCTCATAAGATTCGTTCTTTATCTCTGAAGTCCATTAACTTCATCAGGATATGTGTTGAAATTACTTGTCTTATATCAATTTTTACCTGAGATGGGTTTGTTCTTTCAAGCTGAAAGTCAAGTCTTATTTCTGGAAGAACTCTTGAATTATATGTTTGAGATTGTTGATGTTGTTGTTCCATTTAATCTATTCTCTTATTCAGAATCATCAGTCATACATCTGGTAGATCTCCTTTGTTCTCTATGTATGTCATTATTCTCTTTAATACTTTAAAACTTCTAAAAAGTATTTGTTATATTCTCATTGATTTTATCCCCATGGCTCTTTTCATCAATATCTCCCTCTCTCTTTTTTTTTTTTTTTGCTGTTTCTAATATGACCTTCATTTCTCTTTTATTTCTGTTTTCTCCATTTCTTTCTTTAACTCTGCCAGCTCATATTTTATCTCTTTGTTTTATTTCTTTCTCGAGCTATTTTAGTTCTGTTTAAGCTGCTGATTCACAGATTTTGTTTTTAAGTTTTTTGAATTTCTATATAAATCTTTGGTCATGATTTTTTTTTCCTATGGTAAACTACTTCTGGTGTATGTTCTTTGGCCTTTTCTTGGCCATGCTCCTCTATTCTTAAGGATATTTTTGAGTATTCCCTATATTGGTTCCTTTTTATTATTGCTAATATTTCAATGATGATTGATTTTACTAGACCAACTCTTTGTGGAAGGCAGAAAGGACAAGGTTGAACTCTGAGCAGCAAAATTTAATTCAGAATGTGGAGGCCCTCAAGGTATAAGATAGCCTAAGTAAAAAACTCACAGTATGAGCTCATTAGCAGAATGATGATGACAGAGGAAAGAGTTATTAAACTTAAATGTATATCAGTAGAAATTTTTCAATCTGAGCTACCAAGAAAATGAAGATTTAAAAAAATGAACAGAACCTCAGGGAACTGTGGGACAATAACTAAAAGGCTAGCATTCATATCATCTGAGCTCTAAAAAGGAAGGAGAATGAGTATGGTGCTAAAAAAAGTAGTTGAAGAAATAATGACTTAAGATTTCCACAATTTTGTGAAAGACCTAAACCTGCAGTTTAAAAAAACTTGATTCTAAACAAGATAAACAAAAAGAAGTCCAAAGTCAGATACATCATAATCAAACTGCTGAAAACTAAAGACAAAGAAAAATCTTGAAAGCAGAGAGTAAAACAACATATTACCTATAAAAGAACAACTATTTGAATGACTGTAGATTTCTTATCAGAAACCATGGAGATAAGATGGAAGTGTCACAAAATTTTTGTGTTAAAGAAAAGTCAATATCGAATTTTATATCCGGTGAAAATATTCTTCAGGAATCAGGCAGACTAAGAGAAGTCATTGCCAGCATTGCTTCTCTAAAAGAATTGCTAAAGGAAGTTCTTCAGACAGAGGAAAAATAATAGAAGGAAACTTGGACCATCAAGAGTAAAGGAAGAGCAATAGAAATAGAAACATTTTAGTAAATAAAATAGACCAATCTTCTTTCAAATGCTTTAAAATATGATGATTGAAAGCAAAGATTATATTATTGTTTGATGAGGTTTTCAATGTATATAGATGTAGTATAAAAGATAACTGCAATATAAAGGGAGGAAGATAAAGTGACCTATATGGTGATAAGGGTTCTACATTCTACCTGAAGTGTTAAAATACTGATTCAAAATAGACTGAAAAGTTAAGTATATTGTAATTCCAAGAGCAACCACTTAAAAAACAAAACCCTATACAAAGAGATAGTAAAAAAAATAATAAAAAATAATGGATAAATTAAAATGAAGTAAAAAAATGTTCAAATTATGCAAAAGAAGGCAGGAAATAGAAACAATAACAAAAACTGAATGAACAGACAATAAGTAAAAAAATAATAAACTTAAATGCAAACATATCAATAACTGCATTAAATCTAAATGGTCTACATGTATCAATAAAAAAAGAAAATTTCTAAATACATTCAGCGAAAACTGAGAGAACTACAAGGGGAAAATCCACAATTATATATGGAGGGTTCAACACTCTGTTCTCAATTTTCAATACAACTAGTAGAAAATCAACAAAGATATAGAACTGAACAACACCATGATTAAACTGGATCTAATTAATACTTACATAACAACCCCCTAAATGAGCAGAATACATTCAAGTGCACATGGCACATTCAGACAGATAGACCACATCCTGGGTTCTAAAACAAACCTTAATATATTTAAAGGAACTGAAATCATAGAGTATATTCTCTGACTATAATAGAATCAAACTAGAAATCAATAACAGAAAAATAACATAAAACTCTGCAATCAGAAATTGAAAAACAAATTTCTAAATAATTCATGGATCTTAAATGAAATCAGAAAATATTTTTAACCCAACAAAAATAAACCTACATTTCAAAATTAGGGGGATGCAGCTAAATAAGTACTTAGACACATATTTGTAGTATCAAATGCTGATATTAGAAAAGCTGAAAGATTTTAAATGAATAATTTAATCTTTTACCCTTAAAAAAAAACCTAGAAAAAAAGCAAAAGAAACCCAAAGCAAGCAGAAGGAAGTGAATAATAAAGAGCAGAAGTCAATGAAATTAAGAACAGAAAAACAATTTAACAAAATCAATGAAACAAAAAGCTCGTCCTTTGAAAAGACCAATAAAATTGATCTAACAAGAGTGACAAGGAAAAAGAGAGAAGACAGGAATGAAAGAGAGAATATCACTATAGATTTTGTATACATTCAAAAGGGAATGAGAGAATATTGTGAATAGTTATGGACAAAATTTGACAAATTAAATAGACCAATTCTTCAAAAAGCAAAAACTACCAATATCACTCAAGTGAGACAGCTAATCTGAATAGTCCATAACTATTAAGGAATTTAAATTCATGGTTAAATACCTGTCAAAAAGGAAAGCTCCGAGTTCGGAGAGTTTTACTGGCAAGTTTTACCACATTTAAAGAATAAATGCCGCAATCTCTTTTAGAAAATAGAAGAGACAAGAACACTTCCCAATCAATTTTATGAGGGCAGTAATACTGTGATACTAACACCAGCTAATGACATTACAAGAAAACAACATATCAATATCCCTTATGACCATATACACAAACATTGTAAAGAAAATATTAGTAAATCAAATCTAAGGATCTATTGAAAATACCCTGTAACCAAGTGGAGTTTATCCCAGGAATGCAAAGCTCAGTCAATGTGCAAAAATCAAGGTAATCCATTATATCGACAGGCTATGGAAGAAAAGCCATATGATCATATCAAATAATTCAGAAAAAGTATTTTAGAAAAGTCAACATCCATTCATGGAAAAAGAAAACTCTAAGCAAACTAAGAAACTTTCTCAACCTCATAAAAGTCATCTACAAAAAAACTTACAGCAAACATCATTGTTAATGATGAGAGGTTAAATATGTTACTCTTAAGATTAGAAACAAGGCAAGATAAAACTCTCTCACCACTCCTATTCAGTTTCATACTAGAAGTCTTAGCCAGTACAATAAGGTAAGATAAAGAAATTAAAAGTATACATATTGAAAAGGAAAAAATAAAACTGTTCTTATTCACAAACAACATGATTGTATAGGGAGAAAATCTGAAAGAATCCACAAGAAAAATTTTCTAGAACTAATAAGAAAGTTAAGCAAAGACATAGGATACAAAGTCAACACAGTATTTTGGTATATTAACAATTTGGCAATCATGTTTTTATATACTAGTGATTTGGAAACCAAAATATTTTAAAATATCATTTACATAGTTCCAAGAAATGAAATATCTAAGTATAAATCTAACAAGTCATGTATAGGATCTGTACTCTAAAAACTATAAAAAACTGATGGAAGATATCAAAGACAGAAATAAACATAGAGACATACTGTCTTCATGAATTGGATGACTCAATATAGAAGAAATGTCAGTTCCCCCAAATTGATCTGTAATTGTAACACAAATTCAATCCAAATCCCATTGTAATTTTTAGATATAAATAAACTGATTCTAAAATTTATATGGAAAAACAAAGGAACTCGAATAGCTAAAACAATTTTAAAAAGAATAAAATCATAGGAACCACACTATCAGATTTTAAGACTTACTATGTGGCTACAGTAATAAAAAATGTGTGATATTTTACAAGGGAATAGACACATTGATTAATAGACATGTAGATCAGTGAAATAGAGAACCCAGAAGTAGATCCAGAGAAATGTGTACAAACGAATTTCAACAAAGGTGCAAAAGCAATCCAATAGGGGGAAAATAGCCTTTTAACATGGTGCTGGAGCAACTGTATGTACATCTTTGGTGGGGGGAAAGGGGGGATCTCAACCTAAATTTCACACCTTATATAAAAATTAACTCAAAATGGAACGTAGACTTAAATTCAAAACATAAAACTATAAAACGCTTAGGAAAAATTAGGAGAAAACCTTTGAGACCTAGGGCTAGGCAGGGAATTTTTAGACTTGACATCAAAAGCATGATCCATAAAAGGAAAAATTGGTAAATCGGACCTCATCAAAATTAAAACCTTTTCTATGTGAATGACCCTGTTAAGAGCATGAAAAGACAAGCTATAGCCTGGGAAAAAGTATTAGCAAACCACAAATATGATGAAGGATTTTTATCTACAATATACAAAGAACTCTCAAAACTCAACAGTAACAAAACGATCAGTTAGAAAATGGGCAAAACACATAAACAGACTTTCACCAAACAAGACATATAGGTGGGAAATAAGCACATGAAAAGATGCTCAATGTCACTAACTATTAAGGAAATGCAAAACAAAATCTCAGTGAGATACTACCACACACCTATTAAAATAGCTAAAACAGTCAAATACTGACAACACCAAGGGCTTGGAATTCTCACATACTGCTGGTAGAAATGCAAAATGGTACAGCCACTCTGGAAGATAATGCAGCTGTTTCTTATAAAGTTAAATATACACTTACTATATGTCTCAACAATCCCACTCCTAAATATTTACCCTAAAGCAAGGGCCACCAAATTAAGGCAAGCAGGTCAAATCCAGCCAAGGATCTGCTTTTATATGTCCCTCAGGCTAAGAATGCTTTTTACAATGTTAAAGAGGTTTTATTTTCTCTTTTTTCAAGAATACATTTCAGAGACCCTACGTGACTCACAAAGCCTAAGATATTTACTACCTGGACCTTTACAGAAAATGTTTGCCAACCTCTGCCCTAGAGAAATGAAAACTGATGTTCACACAAAAACTTATACATTGACTTTTATATCCTCTCCATTCCTTTTGCCCAAAACTGGATGCAACCCAAATTTCCTTCCATTGGTAAATGGATTAATAAACTAAATATGATACAGCCCTAATAATAAAATTCTACTCAGCAATAAAAAGGAATAAACTATTTTCACACAAAAACTTGGACAAATCTCAAAGGCATTATGCTGAGTGAAAGTGGTCTCAAAATGTTACATACTTTATGATTCCACTTATATGACATTCTCAAAAATATGAAATTATAGATACAAAAACAAAACAATGGTGTTTGAGGTGAGAGGATATGACTATAAAGAGGCAGCATGAAGAAATTATTGTGGTGATGAAACTATTCAGTATCCTAATTGTGGTGGTGGTTACACAAATCTATATATGGTTTAAAATTCATAGAATTGTATACCAAAGAAAAAATTCTATTTTAATATATGATCATTTAAAAAGGAAAGTAATTTAAAAATTCAAAGTGGACAGACATTTGCCAAAAGAAACATAGCTATTTAAAATTGGCTCATGAAAGAAAATGAAATTTTAAATTGAGCTACTAGTAGTAATAATGGCAAAACAAAGGCAAGAATGCTAGTGCCATTCCAGGTAAAGTTTAGATTGGTTATTAACCTTTGTCATGTTGTTAGCCATTACTACAGATATTATACTATAAAATATTGCTTATGCCAGCACAAGGAAATGCTTCGGTGACTAGGTGGTAAATGTCATGGATCTGGAAGTTAATGGAAAATCGTTAGACATGCCACGAATAGTATTCTTCTGCAATATCAATGCCTCTGGAATAACATTAATAATTAAGCCATTTAAAGTTTCGTTGAGAATTTGGCACAGGTTAGAGCAGTGGGATACCATTATTCCCAGAGAAGATAAATAATATTTTTAATTTTCATAACTAATGCCTAAAATGTCACTGCAGAACAATAACTGGTTCAGCATTCATGGACAGGCACCATAGGGAGTTGGATTTTTCTGGGGTGAGCCTATCATGGGTCTTATAAGCTCAGGTACTTCTGTTAATGGAGCCCTGTGGTAATGAACACTCTAATACTACCTCCAGATGGTGGCAGTGATCAACAATGCCTCTAATCCCTTTTCATCCAATTCAAGAGTTTCAAGTCAGGTCTTGCAAACCAGCATGATATTATCTTTCTTTGCCATCCAAAGGCATATCTCTCCACATAGTCTCTCAGAGTCCATTTTTTAAAAGTTTGTGGAAATATGATCCCTTCTAGATGAGAAAAACAAGATAAGGAAACACTAATTGTACATCTCAAAGTTCACCATGTGCTCTTTCCAGCATACCTGAATCACTGCATGTATCAAGAGAAGAAAATAAATATATTTACTTTGATATTCACCTAACTGGAAGGGAGACTGGGAAATATCGTCTAGTAACGTTCTTAGGAAGAAGAATTAATAGGTTTAGTGAATAGCCAGCCAGTCTTTGTCATAAGCAAACTGATGGTGGTGGAGGATAAATTGGGAAGAGACCACTTGAACAACTTTCTCTGGAGGGTGTTTATTAAGTGATTAATGTCAGCCAAGAATGAGGACTATGAGGCAGAGCAATAAGACTTTGATCACAGACTTGCTTATTAGTTGAATTTTCCAGGAAGCAGATGCTAAGACAATTAGGAGTAAAAAAATTTATTGGTAATTTGTACCTGTAGAAGATAAAAGGGGGAGAATGTAGGCTGGGCAGGGCCAATTTTAGACTACAGTGAAGATCTGACAGTCTTAGCCAATACAGTGGGAAGCTCCAAAGCAAAGATTTCCCATTACATGAGTTCCACATTACACAGTCATGGCAAGGGCCTAGGACCCCCCACCATATTCAGTCATTGCCTGGGAGCTACCAAGGAGACACTAATTCAACAACAATACATGAATGAATTCATTTATGAGAAATCTAGAAACCAGTTAAAAGGCTTCTGTACCTCAGATAAGCCTGAAACCAGCTACATTGAAGCTGGTAAGAAATTTTTGTAGCACCATAGTCTCTGCCCCCCAGCACAGTGCTACATGATTGTGAGGAAACACCTAGCTCCTCGTTTCTCCCTGGGAAGGGAAAGAGAAGACTAGACTGTATGTCCAACATTCTGACTTTTCAGAGGAGCTACCTGAGGGACTGGCTTCTGTCTCATCTGGCTCAGAGGGCTGACAGCACCCAACATACTTTAAATGCCTGGAGTTACTGAGAATAAAAAAAGAGCTGGGCGGCATGCTGCTGCTCCTTAGGACCAGAGTACAGCAGGCAAAGGTCAATACAGCTTAGCAGCCTCTCCCTCAGGGGGAAAAGGAAGAGTGGAGTGTATGTCCAATGTCCCAGCCTTTCAGGGGGCTGCGCAAGGGACTGGTTTCCATCTCAAAGCATGGATGGGACCTAGCATACTCTAGATACTTCGGGACTACTGAGAACAAAAAAAGATCAGTGCAGCCTGTTGCTGCCCCAGAGGCTCATGTACAGGAGACAGAGACCAATATAGGTTGGCAGCTTCTCCCTCAGAAGAGGAAATGAAAAGTAGAAGCATGTATCCAACATTCTGACTTATTGGGGGCTGCCCAAGGGGCTGGTTTCTGTCTAGCACAACTTGAGGTACTGACAGGACCTGGTATGCTCTGGATGCCTGGGAGCCACTGGAAAAAAAAAAACAGATTGGCATGCTGCCGCTTCAGAAGACCCACATACAGTGGACAGACACCAGAGTAAGTGAGAGATTATAAGCTCCTGAATGAAAGAAACAAATAAATCCCTCTAATTAGAAATCAAATGCATAAATCCAGAGAAAACATATCCACAGAAAAGGTTTGAGAGGCCCCCATAATCTCCAGCCATGCTGATTAGTGAAGTTCTTTCCCTGTACAAAGCCATTCCGTAAAGACTGGGAGGGGTGGTTATTTTTTTTTAAATATGCATGCATCCAAATCAGAGCACCTAAATACATGAAGAAAACATTGATAGAACTGAAGGGAAAAATTGACAGCAACATGACAATAGTAGATTTCAATGCCTCACTTTTAGTAATATATAGAACATCCAGAAAATTAACAAGGAAACAGGATTTGAACAACAGTGTACATCAAATTAACCTAACAGACATATACAGAACATTTTACCCAACATCAGCAGAATACGCATTCTTCTCAAGTGCACAGGGAACATTCTCTAGTATAGATCATATGTTAGGTCGCCAAAACGAGTCTCAAAAAATTTAAAAAGACTGAAATCATACGAAATACCTTTCCTGACTACAATGGAATGAAACTATAAATCAATAACCTAAGGAAAACTGGAAAATTCACAGATATGTGGAAATTAAAAAATATACTCCTGAACAATCGATGGGTCAAAGAAGAAATCAAAAGGGAAATCAGAAATATCTTGAGAAAGATGAAAACTAAAGTACAACATACCAAAACTTATAGGATATAGCAAAAGCAGTACTAAGAGGGAATGTTAGAGTGATAAACACATACATTAAAAAAGATCTCAAATAAACAACCTAACCCTATACCTCAAAGAACCTGAAAAAGAAGAACAAACTAAGCCCAACATTAACAGAAAGAAGGAACTAATAAAGATTAGAGTAAAAGTAGACAAAATAGATAATAGAAAAAATGTCAGTAAAATTAAGAGTTGGTTTTTTGAAAAGATAAACGTAATTGCAAACCTTTAGCTATACTAAGAAAAAAGAAGACCCAAGTAAAATAAAAAATTAAAGAAAAAAGATTACAGCCAATGCCGCAGAAATAAAAAAGGATCGTAAGAGACTTCTATAAACAATAACACTAGAAGAAATGGATAAATTCCTGGAACATAGAACCAACGGCACTAAGTCATGAATCGAAAATTTAAACAGACAAATAATGAATAAGGAGATTGAATCATAATCAAAAACCTCCCCAAAAAAGAAAAGCCCAGGACCAGATGACTTCACTGGTGAATTCTACCAACTATTAAAGTATTAGCGCCAATCTTTCTTAAACTCTTCAAAAAAATCAAAATGGAGGGAACACTTCTAAATTCATTTTATGAAGCCAAAATTACCCTGATACCAAAGCCAGATTAGAAGACTACAAGAAAAGAAAATTATAGGCCAATCTCCCTGATAAACACAAATGTAGAAATCCTCTATCCCTGATAAACATAAATGTAGAAATCCTCAACAATATAGTAGCAAACCGAATTCAATATTAAAAGGATCATACACCATGATCAAGTAAGATTTATTCCCGGGATGCAAGGATGATTCAACATATACAAATCAATTAATGTGACACACCATATTAATGAAATGAAGGATAAAAATCATATGATCATATCAATAGATGCAGAAAAAGCATTTAACAAATTTCAACATCCTTTGATAATAAAAATTCTCAACAAATTAGGTATAAAAGTAATGTACCTCAACATAATAAAGGCAATATATGACAAGCACATAGCTCAGTGGTGAAAAACTGCAAACTTTTCTTCGAGATGGGGAACAAGGCAAGGATACTCAGTCTCACTACTTCTATTTAATGTAGTACTGGAAATCCTAGCCATAGTAAAATCATTTCTGTGTACAGATGACATGATCTTATATGTAGAGAACCCTAAAGATTCCACAAAAAAAAAACAAAACTAATAAACGAATTCTGTAAATTTGCAGGATACAAGATCAACATACAAAATTTAGTTGCATATCAATACAGTAAGAACAAACTATTTGAAAAAGAAATTAAGAAAAATATTCCATTTGCAATAGCATCAAAAGGAATAAAATACACAGGAATAAATTTAAGGAAGTGAAAGATCTGTACGCCGAAAACTATAAAACATTGATGAAAGAAATTGAAGAAGACACAAATAAATGAAAAGATATCCTGAATTCATGGATTGAAAGAATTAATATTGTTTAAATGTCCATACTACCCAAAACCATCTATAGAGTCTATGAAATCCCTATGAAAATTAAAATAGCATTTTTTTATAGAAACAAAAGTAAAACAGTCTTAAAATTCATATAGAATCACAAGGGACCGCAAATAGCCAAAGCAATCTTGAGAAATAAGAATAAATCTGGAGGCCTCACACTTCCTAATTTTGAAACATTTTGAAACATACAGTAATCGAAATAGTATGATACTGTCATTAAAAACAGACACATAGATAAATGGAACAGAATCAAGAGCCCAGAAATAAATTTATGCATATATGGTCAGCTTATCGTTAACAAAGGTGCCAAGAAAATACAAAAGAGAAATGATAGTCCCTTCAATAAATGGTGTTGGGAAAACTAGACAGCCACATGAAAACGAATTAAATTGGACCCTTATACATAAAAATCAACTCAAAATGAATTAAAAACTTAAACATAAGATCTGAAACAGTAAAACTTCTAGAAGAAAGCATAGTGGGAAATCTTCATGACAAAATTACAGGCAACAAAAGCAAAAATAGACTACAAAAAAAGTAGGGTCATATCAAACTAAAAAGCTTCTGCACAGCGAAGGAACCAAGGAACAGAGTGAAAAGTCGGCCTATGGAATGGGAGAAAATATTTGCAAACCATGTCTCTGATAAGGGTTTAATATCTAAAATGTATAACTAACTCATATAACTCAATAGCAAAAAAAAATCTGATTTTAAAATGGGGAGAGATTGGATGTGGTTCCATAATGTAGCCGTTAGCACATCTGTTTTACATGCAGAAGGTCCTGGGTTCATGCCCCAGTGAAGCCACGGTCCATGGTCTCTGACCATGCCACCCTGAACAAACTCGATGTCTGACTTGAAAGCTAAGCAGGGTTGGACCTGGGTTAGTATTTGGATGGGAGACCACCTAGGAAGACCAGGTGCTGTAGGCATAAATAATAAATAATTTAAAAAATGGGTAAAGGACATGAATAGGCATGTTTCCAAAGAAGACATACAAATGGCCAACAGGTATATGAAAAGATGCTCAATACCACTAATCATTAAGGAAATGCAATCAAAACCACAATGAGATATCACCTCACACCCATTAGAATGGCCATTATTAAAAAAAGAGAGAACAAGAGTTGGTAAGTATGTGCAGTAATTGGAACACTTGTGCACTGTTGGTAGGAATGTAAAACGGTTTAGCTGCTATGAAAAACAGTATGGCAGTTCCTCAAAAAATAAAAAATATAATTACATATGATCCAGTAATTCCACTCTGGGTATTTATCCAAAAGAATTTATATCAGGATCCCAAAGAGATAGTTTCACTCCCACATGCAACATTAGTCATAATATCCAAGAGGTGAAAACAATCTAATGTCCTTCAACAGATGAATGGATTTTTTAAAAAATGGTATGTACATACAAAGGAATATTATTCAACCATAAAAAAGAAGGAAATACTGTCATATGGTACAACATGGATGAAACTTGAAGACATTATGCCAAGGAAATAAGCCAGTCAGAAGGAAAAATACTACTTATATTCCACTTATCTGAAGTACCTAAAGTAGTTGAACATATTGAAGCAGCAAGTAGGTTGGTGATTGCTATGGGCTGGGGAAGAGGGAGGTGGGGAGTTGCTGTTCGATGGGTATAAAGTTTCAGTCATGAAAGATGAAAAAGTTCTAGAGATCTGCTGTACAACATACTTATAGTTAACAATACTGTACTTTACACTTAAAATTTTAAGAGGGTAAATCTCATGTTACGTGCCTTTTTACCACAGTGAAAAAAAAAAAGGCAGAGCCAGAAGACATTAATAGTAAATGTTATCAGTTAAGTGCATTCCATACAGTTAAATGGTAAATTCCTTTTTGAACATCAGAGCAGCATACCTCCATGACTACTATACTTTCCTTGTCCTGCTCAACATTTTTAGTAGCAGTGACTGAGATAAAGTCATAGAATGATAGATACTGGCATACCTGCACACAATTGACTCATAATGTGAGGATAGTCCTTATGATAGGCAACTAAATTGAGTTTGAAAGCTCTCTTGATCTCATAAACAGAACTGGACTGAATCCAACAAGATGAAATCCTACAACGATTTAGATTAATGATAACCAGTTATATAAATAGTAATGGTGAAAATATTTTTTCATTCATGCGCAAGGATCTGAAAGTTTTATATGACTACAAGACCAAAAATGACATAAGAATGCGTGCTATGGCTACTTAAAAAAAAAGAAAAGACAAGACCGTAGCCACATTAATAAAATATAGTGTCTAGAACAAGGGAGGTGATATCCCATCTAAAATAGGTATTCTCTTCTGAACATCAATATTTAAGAAGGACACTGACAAATTAGACAATGCTCAGAGAAAGATGACCAAGCTTTTGGAATGTAGAGGAACCATGTAATATTAAAAACAAATGAAGGAATAGTGTTTATTCATTTTAAGATATCTTAGCACTCTGTAGCTCTCTTGCAAAGAATATAACACTGTAAAATAAATAAGTTTTAGTTGTACAGATGTGTTCCAATTTCTTTAACTTTTAATTTTAAGATAATTACATATTCACAAGAAGTTGTAAAGATAGTACAGAGAGGTTCCATGAGCACTTTATTCAGTTTTCCTCAATGATTACATCTGACATAATGATAGCACAATATCAAAACCAGGAAACTGACATTGGTACAATGTACATGAATAGTTCTGTGTCATTTTGTTACATGTGTAGATTTGTGTAACCACTATCATGGGTTTTATTGGTTTTTTTCAAAGAGCCAGCTTTTTTGTTTCATTGATTTTCTGTATTATTTTTGTTTTCAATTTCACTAATTTCTGCCCTTATCTTTATTATTCCATTTCTTCTACTTGCTTTGGGTTTATCTTGTTCTTTTTTTTTCTAGGTTCTTGAGGTAAATGCTTAGAGTACTGATTTGAGACTTTGTCTTTTCCGATGAAAGCATTTGGTACTATAAATTTCTCTCTTAGCACTGCTTTAGCTGTGTCCCACAATTTTGATAGAGTATGTTTTAATTTTCATTTTCATTCAATTCAGTGAAATATTTAAAATGTCACTTGAGACTTCCTCCTTGACACAAAGATTATTTGGAAGTATTTTGTTTAGTTTCCAAGTATTTGAAGATTTCCCTGTTATCTTTCTGAAATTGAGTTCTAGTTTAATTATGTTGTGGTCAAAGAACACACTATATGATTTCAAGTCTTCTAAATTTGTTCAGGTTTGTTTTATGGCCCAAGATATATTCTAGCTTGTTACATGTTCCATGTGGAATTGTTTATAAATGTTGATTAGATTATGTTATCTGATGGTGGTGTTATGTTCTTCTATATCGTTGATGATTTTCTGTTCCTTGTTCATTAATTTTTGAGAAAGGAGTGTTGAAGTCTCCAACTATAATTGCGTATTTGTCTTTTTCTCCTTTCAGTACTATCAGTTTTTGATTCACATTTTAGCTGCATACAGACTTAAGGATACTGTCTTCTTGGTATATTGACCCTTTAATCATGATGTGATATCACTCTCTGTCCCTGGTAATTTTCTTTTCTCTGCAGTCTACTTTATCTGATATTAATATAGACACTCATACTTTCTTTTGATTAATGTTCGAATTATATAGCTTTCTCCTCTTGAATTATATAGCTTTTCAACCCACCCATATCATATTTTAAGTGAATATTTTATAAACAATATATATTCGAGCTATTTTTTATCCATTCTGCCAACTCTGTCCTGTAATTGGTGTATTTATGCCATTTAAATTTAATGTAATTGTTGATATGTAAAAGCATAAGTCTGCCTTTTTACTTTTTGATTTCCGTTTATTCTCTGCTTTTTATTTCTCTGTTTTCTTTTTCTTGCCTTCATCTGGGTTACTAGAATATTTTCTAGAATTGCATTTTGATTTATCTGTAGTGTTTTGATTATATCTTCTTGTATACTTTTAATTTATTCTTCTAGATCATAAATATATGCACAGTTTATCAGTGTCATCATTGTTATAGTTTGAGTGAAGTGTAGAAACCTTATTTCCTTTGTGTCCCTTTACTTTCTGCAATTTATATGATAATTGTCTTAAATATTTCCTTTATATACATTTAGAACCATATAAGGCAGTCATAAATTTTGCTTCAAATATCAAACATAATTTATAAAACTCAAAAGGAGAAGGAAAATATATTGTATTTACTCATATTTTTTCTCTTTCCTTTGTTCCTTCTTCCTTCTTGATATTCCAAGATTAATTTGTTTTGTGTTTAGGGAACTTTTAAATTTTTTTCAATAAACTTTGTATTTTATTTTATTTTGTTTAGTTTTTTAACTTTTTAAAAATTACGTTTATTAGGGCAACATTGGTTAATACAATTATATAATTTTCAGTTGAGCATTATAAAAGGAAACTTTACTTTTAGCCATTCTTTAGGGTTCATCTGCTGGTGACACATTCTCTTGGTTTTCCTTCATCTGAGATCATCTCGTTTTTCCCCTTTACTGCTAAAGTATATCTTCGTTGCATATAGAATTCAGAGTTGACAATTCTTTTCTTTGAAAATGCTGTGCCACTTCTTTCTGGTCTCCATGGTATCTAATGAAAAATCCAATATAATTCTAATGGGTTTTCCCCTATAGATAATGAGTCATTTGTCATTTTTCTTTATCTGTTTTCAATAATTTTTTTTTTGTCTTTAGTTTTCAGAAGTTTGACATGTCTTGGTGTGGATTTCTTGAGATCTAACCTAATTGAAATTCAGTCAGCTTTTTAATCTATAGGTCTTTTCCCCAACTGGGGAAATTTTTAATCATTCTTTCTTTGAATACTTTTTCCTTCTTTTTGGGGGATTCTGATGACAAGAGTTAGCTATTTTGTCATAGTCCTATGTATCCCTGGGGCTCTATTTTTTTTTCAGTTTGTTTCCTCTCTGTTGTTCCAATTCTGTAATTTCTATTTCATATCTTCAAGGTCATGATTCTTTCCAATTTGCTGTGAAAAACCATTCTTTGTAATTTTTTATTTCAGTTCTAAAAATTCCATTGTTATTCTTTATATCTTATATTTATTTGCTCAGACTTCTATTTTTTCACTTGTTTCAAGCATGTTCATAATTACTTACTGAAGCATTTTTATGACGACTTTTAAAATCCTTGTCAGATAATTCTAATATTTTTGTCGCCTCAGTGGTAGCTTCTATTAATTGTATTTTTCAAATTAAGATCTTCATGGATCTTGGCATGAGTGATTTTTCTATTCAAGCCTATGTTGTGAGACTCAGGATTTTATTTAAATTGTATGTTCTAACAGGCCTCCTCTGCCACCAGTCTGGTCAGAGATGGGATATTTTACCTCATTACTGCTGGGTAGGCCTAAATGCCCACATTCTCTACTCAGCCTATATTGACACTGGGATAATGGTGAGGAAGAACCCCTTGTTACTTCTGGGTAGGTAAGAGAATTGAGACTCCCCATTAGTAGGCCTCTGCTAATATGATTCTGGCTGGGAGATTGAGGGGGACCTGGTTACTACTCCCCACTTTGCCTCTATTGACACCAGTACAAGGTGGCCTTACCGCTAAGCAATGTTTAAAGTCTTGACTCTCCAGCAGGCCTCCTCCGATACCACCTCAGCAAGGAGGGGAATGGGCTTTTCATTACTGGGAGGTAGAGATGTAGGTCCAGGATTCCCCCAAATGATCTCCATTGACACCAGAGAGTTGGGCCTTGTTACCACTCACTAAGGATGGCTCCCCACTTGACCTTCTCTGACACGCCCCTGGTGGAAACTTGGAGCCCCCTACTTACAACCTGGTGAAGGCTAGCATTTCTGGATGACCAGCTTCTCTAGTATCCAGAAGGATAGATAAAGCAAAAAAAAAGAGAAAATCCAGGGAACTCATTGCCAATCATTCCCCAGGTCCCAGGTCCCTAGACAGTCTGCCTTCCCTCCACCTTTCAGAATCTTTTTATGTTTTATATATAACATCCAGGGGTCTTAGCTGTACTTAGTGGGAATGAAAAGGAAAAGTACTTCTACTCTTATCTTTCCAGAAGCAGAAGTCAAAATAAATACATTTTTATGTATTTTGTTCCACTTTCTAGACAATGAGCTTCATGTTGGCAAGGATCACTTCTGCCTTGTTCACTGAGATATTCTTAACTCTTAACATGGTGCCTGGCACATAATTTATGATCTATAAATATTTGAAAGTAGAATAAATATTTAATCAGAAAAGACAAAACTTTGAGGAAACCCAATAGTTTCCTTCATGTATCCACGAGGTTATTTTATCAAAGGGTTCAATTTGTTTTGCAGCATTTATTACCAGGAATAGAGCTAGAACCAGGAGTAGAAAGTACAGAGTAACAGGTTTTGGTTAATAGAAGGATCTATTTTCTAACAATTAGACCTTTCTAACAATTCAATGAGGTAGTGAGTTTCTAGCCACTGGGAATATTCAAACAAAAGTTGGGTGACAAATCACTCTCCAAGGTCACACTAGTGGAGATTCTTCTACCGTGTGGAAGTTTAAATGAGCTAACCTCTATGCCAGTGCTCTCCAAATATTCATGTGCCTAATACTCACCTTGGGCTCTTGTTAAAATATGAATTCTGATTCAGTAGGTCTGAGATAGCACCTGAGATTCAGCATTCCTAACAAGCTTCTAGGTGATGCTGATGCTGCTGGTTCACAGACCACACTTTGAGGAACAAGTTCCTCTGCCTCTCCTCAATGAATGTTCAAATCAAACAAATTAAATAACTTGTTTTCTGTGAAAAATAAATATTAACATCTGAACTCAGGCCACAGATGTCTATCCCTCTAGTTGGCTGAGACATGAAAGAAAACATGGGTACCCTGAAATGCAGCATTCTTGCCACCAGAAAACATGCTTCATGCACTTCTCAATTTATGTCTTAATTCTATAGTTTGAGCACCAAAGCCTTTCCTAAACCATGTTGCCAGCCTGCTACAAGTTAACAAGGCCTCTTGAAGAAAAGGGATTCTAAGGTCAATTGAATTTGGGAAGCCTGTAGCCTGCACTTCTGGAAATTTACAAAGCTCATTAATTTCCTAAAGACTACAGGAGTACTGAAGTGAAGAAATCTGCATAATTTTGTTTAGCCTAGGCATATTTGACCCCCAAATCTCATAACACCTATTAGTACCTCAAAGGCCAGCAGAGCACATCTGACCCAGATAGAAAGTGCTATTCGCAGTGAACTTTGGTATTTTTTACTCTCATAATATATTATAGAAAGTATATTATTATGCTAGTATTTAAAGCAAGTAAGCCTTCTCAGGAAAACAATTAAATCCTTAACCTCGAATATGAAACCTCTTGTCTTAGTTTGGACTCTCCAAAAGCAGACCCCATGACAAGTATTTGAATATGAATTGTAGAAGTAGGGGGAGATGGTCTCAGGAAGCATCAGGAGGGGAGTGGGAAAGTGAAATTGGAAAAGAAGGAAGCCAAAAGTGTGAGTTATTAAGTGGGTTACAGTTATGGGAAACTGAAACTCAATCCCACTGGGGAATACACTTTGGGGTTGTCTAGTCACTCCCTCACAATGAAGAAAAGAAGCTAAGGTATTTATCCTAAACTCCTGTGCTACTTCCAGGAGTGTTAACTCTCTGGCATTTCCTGCCTGCCCTACCCTACCCACAGCTGAGAGAAAGCACACAGGCTGACTCACAGGTGCTTACCAGAGGGAGACTTAGATTTATATTGGAAAAGTAAGTGCCAAGGGGCTATGAGTGGGGCGCTGACAGTGTCTGCCACATCCCTGAATTCTGAACTCTAGAGTCTTCTTGGCTCCAGTGTAGTTAAATATACAACCCCATTAGTAAAATATTTTTGAAGATACTGAAACAAGCTATATATATTAGATCCAAGAAGCCACCTAAATGACCAGATTCACTGCAGTAAAATGGAACAGGCTGAGGGTACTGACACTTCAAACTGCCCCATCACTCCCTGGAATGGCACAGATGCTACTGGGACAGACTCAGCTGCAGGGATGTGGGGCACAGACCCAGCTTCTAGGATGAAAGTAGTCCAATATAACAGACAGCCCATGGCATCTGACAGCTATGGCAAAGCATGGCTGACTGTGTGATCTAGGCAGCATTAGGATGGCCAAAAATGGGTAAACAAAATGTCTCTAAAGGTCCTCAGAGCGCATCATGGGAATCCAGGCATAGGTAATGCTTAGAGAGCCAGGAGGACAGACAGGCAGTGGGTGACAGTCATCTGTTTCCAGCAGTCGGAGTCAATCATTGGGAAGGGTTTGGGCATGATTCTGGATTCTGTGAGGGAGCCTACCAAGACTAAGTCAAGGCTCCCAACCTTAGAGGGTTAAGGAACCAGACAGGTGCCTAAGGCAGAGCCTTAAATACAAAAAACAAACCCAAGACCAGGAGACGATCAAAAGTAGAACTGCAGCTTCAAGTTAGAGAGACAAAAAACCCAAAGTTAAAATAGTATAAACAGCAAGGATGCTCTGTTTCTTGATCCCAGAATATGGAGCTAGGGCTCCTGAGATAGTCCAGCCTAAGGCCAGAATTTGTCCTGAAGTTTAGGCAAGGCTGAACCAACAGATGAACATGAAGGAGGAGGGAATGAAATTCTCTGAGATTAGGAGTCAGGCAAGGCCTGGCCCTATACTGTGACTTCTGCAGTCAGGTAGATGGTCAGGGGTTCTTACCAAAACCAACCCACCCATCCAACCCAATGCCTTCTTCATGGTCTTGCACATCCCTTCCTCTCCCTAAGACTTTGGAGCACAAAAAATGGCAGTCAGGACCCACTGGTCTTGAAAGGCAGCTGACTTCTGGGATGGAAAATCATTGGAGCCAGTTGTTCTTGTGACAACATCCAGAGCTTCTGTCTTCTGTAATTCACAGAATTTTCAGGTAATTTAAAAGGACTCAATTTTTTAATATTTAAAATCATCTCTTCTCAAATTCCTCTGTTTGCATACTGTTAATGGCTCCTTCTCCCGCCTTTCCCTTCAGATGACACTGTACATGTCTATTTTGGTTAGTTTCCTGTTAACTGTGCTTACTTTCCTCTTTCAATTCTCTTTATTCATCTTTTCTTTTCTGCTCATTTATTTGCTGTTATTTCTTTTTACCCTGAATTTGATCCCGGCAGGCTGTCCCCAGGCCCCCACCACCACCCACAACAAGATTTGGATCTTTTCATTTATATTGACCACAGTGCCAGTAATTTATTTCTTGTAGCACTTTCCTTACCCTTGTTTTCTTTGTGTTTTGTTTTGTTTTTAATCCTTCATTACTCAGCTTTCTATGGCAAAAGTTCAAGACAAAACTGCATATTTTTCTAAGATTTGTCTCTCTCTTAATTCTGTCCTTTCTCCCTTTTGCCCTGGCTTCCTGAAAGTCTGCCTCAGGGATCCATTTTATATCTTGGTTTACACCAATAGCAAGAACTCCTTTACTGTTTTGAATAATTGGTGTTTTTCAGCTAATGGAAAACTTGTTTCTCTTTTGAAAAAACTTGTTTTCCATATAAAACACTGTATCAAAAGAAGCAGATAAACCTCTCTGATACTTATATTGAAATATTTCTGCATTCTCATCTCAGAATTCCAAATATGTGGCATCACTCGTATTTGGAGTCAGACTTCTGACAAGATGCTCTCCATCACCCACAGCTCCTTTATGAGTTTTTCCATCAAATATGACTTCCAGTTATTCAGATGTGCCAGATGATTAGACTTGCCAGCAGCCTCCTAAATACTCAGCAGAGGAAACCTGATATGGTTGGGAGAGGCTGCTTAGGGGAGATTACTTTGCAGTAGTAAAAGTCAGAGGCCTAATATCTGCAGAATTTTGTTCACTTCTCAGAAGTCCTTTGACTGTGCAATGTGGGGAAGTCACTCTAAATCCCTTTGTCTCTTTCCAACTGCAATACCCCATTACAGAAGTTATATGAGAAAAAATATAAAATATTAACAAAATACTTTCAACTTCTTGTATATTTCACCACATTGAATCTAGCAAACTACTGTTCCTCATTTTAGTCAGTCACTCTGGAGCACAGAACTGTTAGCAGTGGTAAGGCTAGCCAGAGGACAGCCTGGGGGAGAGGGATACCTCTCCTTGTTGACCTGCTTGGAGAGGGGCAGGAGCAGGATTGCGGCTCCTACAAACCCCTCCCTCACAGGCATCCAGGTGTATTTCTCTACTCTTCTATTATTTTGTATACCTGAGAGTTCATATTTTTTTCACAGATTATACATTCTTTATTGCTCAATTTAATAAGGGGCCGATAGATTAGAACAATGATGGAGAGGCAGCATAACATGGTGGTTAAGAATATACATTTGGGAGCCAGATGCCCTGGTTTTGATAGCCGGTTCTGCCATATGATAGTTTTGTGACCTTGGGCAAGTTACTTAACTTCTCTGTGCCTTGGTTTCCTCATCTATGAATTTAGAATAATGTTATAAAGATTAAGCAAGTTAATATGTGTAAAGGGACTGCTTGGAACAGTGCCTGGCACATAGTGAGAAACGTCCCAATTCTAATGTTTCTTATGTTACAAAAACATTCTTGAAAATAATTGAATAAGATGTGACAAAAGACTGTTTGGAAATACAGCCTCATATAGCAATGTGGAAAATAAAATGTAAACATAACAAAAAAAATTGTTTAGAGAGTGTTAGGTAAACCATCAAAAATGACCCTGCTGGCAAGATTTCACGCTATGAAACAATAACTCACTGATAGCTGTGCTGTTTATAACTGAAAGGAGGGAAGGACTAGATGGAGGGAGGTAAAGGTACAGGGAAAAAAGAAAAAGAAGAAAGTTCTCTGAGTCTTTCATTTTTTACAAATATAGATCCAAGATCCAAGAGAGTTACTATAGAAATTTAGAAAGTGTGACACTGTATTTTCCCAATATGGCTACATCAATATATGTATCCCATCCTACATTCTCTTCTCTCAATGTGACATTGATATCACTCCCACCAAAGAGCAGAGTCTATGTTCCCTCCCCTGGAATCTGAATGGAGGTGATCTGACCAATGGACTATGGTGGAAATGATGCTAATGTGACTTCCAAGCCTAGGTCATAAAAAGGGACACAACTTGCATTATGTGCACGCTCTCTCTCTCTATCTGGATACTTGCTCTTGGAATTCAGCAATGTGCTATGTGGGCCATATGAGGAGGTGACGTGTAGGTGTTCTGGCTGATAGCCATCATCAGCTGCTAGATATGTGAGTGAGTGGGCCTTTCAGATGCTTCTAGTTCCCAATTATTGAGTCTTCTCAGCTGAAGCCCAGACATTGTGGAGCAGAGACAAGGTGTCTGCTGTCCCCTGTATGAATCATTAACCCATAGAAACCGTAAGGGAAAATAAATGATTATTGTTATTTTAAGCCCCCAAGTTTTAGAATAATTTGTTATGAAGTAATAAAACTATACAGGAAGGCTATAAGAAGGTAAAAAAGTATGATTTCTAGAAAAGAAGAACATCAGAATTTTCCCATGAGAAATCCTATCTGAGCCTTTGGCATTTATACCACTTTATGTTTAAGTCCTTCCCCCTTTAGCAAGCAAACTCATTGCTCTAAAATCTTGACAAATGAACTAAGCTTGATCCAAGTCAAATTGGGAATCTCTGAACAGGTGGCATACTTGGGAGTCTTGAAAGTCCCTCACAGAGATCCAAGACTCAGTTACCCAGGCTGCCACCAAGGACTGTATGAAGGAAGGGCTAAAGATTTTCAACTTGAGAGTAATTATGAAGTGACCTAGAGTCAGGAGCCTATCAGAAGCACAATGAACAATGTTCCAAATTTATTTTCTGTTCTGTTGGCTACAAGTGCATACAAGTGCATACAATAAATGCAAGAAATATAATAAAAGTAACTAAAACACCAGACTACCTTCATTGTTTCCTAATTAAATATACAGGTAATCCATATTTCATTTTAGACAAATTAAAAAGCAAAAATAAAGAAAAAACTAACATAATCCCACCACCCAGAGATATACCACCACTAATAATATTTTGTTGTATTTAAAGAAATATCATGTAGATATTCACCTAGATATATATGAGGGTGAACATATGAAACATTCAGTTCTGTATCTCACTTTTCTCACTTAATAATATATCTGTATATTTTTCCATGTCAAGAAACATAGTTCTACTTTACTATTTTAATGGTCATATAGTAACTCATTGACTGAATATACCATAATTAATTTAGTCAATTTCTTATTATTGAGAATTTTGTCATTTCTGTTTGGTTTCTTTTTAAATAAATATTGTATATATTTAAGATGTACGACATGATGTTTTGATATACATATACACAGTTAAATGATTACTACAGCCAAAGATAATTAACATATCCATCTCCTCATATAATTTCCATGTGTGTGTGTGTGTGTGTGTGTGTGTGTGTGTGTGTGGTAATAGCACTTTAAATCTATTCTTTTAGCAAATTTCAAGTATACAATACAGTACTATTAACTGTAGTCATCATGCTATGCTTTACATCTCTAGAACTTACTCATCCTACATAAATGTGACTTTGTCCTCTTTAACCAATATCTCCCCATTTCCCTCACTTCCTCTCCGGTAACTACCATTCTACTCTCTGCTTCTATGAATTCAACTTTTTTAGATTCCACATATAAGTAATATCATGAGTATTTTTCCTTCTGTCTGGCTTATTTCACTTAGCACGATATCTTTCAGGTTCATTCTTGTCACAAATGACAAGCTTTCCTTTTTTAAGGCTGAATGACATTCATATACATATATATATATATTATTTTCTTTATCCATTAATTCATTAATGGACACTTAGCTTGTTTCCATATCTTGGCTATTGTGAATAATGCTGCAATGAACATTAGAATACAGATCTTTCTATGAGATCATTTCCTTTGGATAAATACCCAGTAGTGGGATTACTGGATTGTAGGGTAATCCTATTTTTAAGTTTTTGAGGAACCTCCATACTATTTGCCATAGTGTCTGTACCACTTTACATTTTCATAAGGATTCCCTTTTCTCTACCTCCTCTAAAACACTTGTTATCTCTTGGGTTTTTTTGATAGTAGCCATTCTAACAGGTGTAAGGTGGTATTTCACTATGGTTTTGATTTGCATTTCCCTGATGATCAGTAATGTTGAGCACCTTTTCTTGTCCCTGTTGGCCATTTGTATGTCTTCTTTGGAAACATGTCTATTCAGGTCCTTTACCCATTTTTAATCAGGTTTTATTTTGGGGGTTTTTTTTGTTTTGTTTTTTGTTTGTTTGTTTTATTGTTTTCTATTGAATTGTATGAGTTCCTTATAGATTTTGGTTTTTAAAAGTGTCTAACATTAACATAAACTATATATGCTGAAGGATCTGGGGAAAGGTTGCCCTGAGTAATCTTTTTTATACTTTTTTGTACTTCCCAGATTTACTGAAATGAATAACTAACTTTATAATTTTAAAAAATGTTCCAAAGAATTTGTTTTCCTTTTTTTAAAATGTACAGAAATGTGTGTGGTCTATGTGAGTAAAATGCTAGAACCAAGAAACGGGTTACAGGGAAGAGAGGTGAAGGGTGAAGTTGAAAATGAAAATGGGGACCAGACCAACAAGGACTTTGGATTCCATAGCTGGGTTGCAGCCTGTAGTTGAAGGCTTTTAGACATGAAAGTGTTTTGATAAGATCTGTATTTCAAAAGGAGAGCTCTGGTTACAAGGAAGAGATAAAGTAGATTTTGGAATTAAGACGCCATTGGTGATGGTATCAGTGGTTTATTGCTGCATTAATGCTGTGTAGCAAAGAACCACAGAACCTCAATGATATAAAACAGTGCTGATTGCTCACATCTGGGGTCAGCTGGAGGCCACTTAGGAAGCCTGCTGGTCTTGCCAAGGCTCATCCACACATCTCAATGTGGTTACTTATTGGCTGGTCTGGACTGGCCTTAGCTTGTCCGGACTGCATTCATAGATGTTTGTATAGCTAACAGGCTTGGAAGATAGGGATGGTATCTCTCTTCAGAGCAAAGGGTACGCATCCTTACCTTCTATTATAAAAGATTCAAGTTCTCCTGTAATGTAATCTACTGTGTGTGCAGGCATCCATCTGGGCCCATCCACATCACCTTCATCAGACCTGGGGTCAAGGAGAACTGATACGAATACTACCCATGCTTGTGCTGCTTGCTGGACCATGAGTAATAAAATTCTTTGCCTCTGACCCAGAAGTTACATGTCTCCTGCCAGTACCCAGGAAACTAATGGGATAAAAATCTCAGATAGTTCACAGTTTTTAATTTTTTTTCAGTTTTATTGAGATATATTGACATACGGCACTGTGTGAGTTTAAGGTGTGCAGCATAACAACTTGATGAACATATATTGCAAAATAATTACCACAATAAGTTTAATTAACATCTGTCACTTCATATAGCTGCAAAAAGTTTTTTCCTTGTGATGAGAACTTTTAGGATCTACTCTCTTAGCAACTTTTAAATATACCATACAGCAGGGTTAACTATAGTCATCATGTTGTACATAATGTCCCAGTGCTTATTTTATAACTAAAATTTTGTACCTTTTGACCACCTTCATCTAACCACCCCCTAGCTTATGATAATCACAAATCTGATTTTTTTTCTGTGAGTTTGGTTTTTGTTGTTGTTTTTATTGTTATTTTTAGGTTCCACTTATAAGCAAGATTATACAGTATTTCTTTCTCTGTCTGGCATTTCACATAGCATAATATCCTCAAAACCCATCCAAGTTGTCATGAATAGCAGGATTTCTGTCTTTTTAGTGGCTGAATAGTATTCCATATATACCATATTTGCCCTTCACAGCTAACATTAGTTGCTTCTCGCTCTCAACCATTGGATCCATGAGAACCTTTCACAGCTATATTCTCAGTGCTGGACACAGGGATTGTATTTAATTGTCACTTCAGAAATATTTGTCAAATGAATAAATTAATCATTTTTATTTATTCTTCATTTGCCATAAAGAGACTGAAAAATACCATTTTACTTGATGTGGTCATCAGTCTCTTGTCATTGTTACTACAAGTAAGCTTTTCCCTCCAGTACTTGTTAAGACAGTGGTATCACAGTATTGGAGTATTTTGGTGTATCATAATTTAAAGCATTTTGGGGATGATGCCTGATGCAGGACTTCTTTCTATCCAACACAGTTATAAATGGGCTCTTATGGATGTTGTTCGCACTTTCCTGAAATGCACTTACATACGAGCTTTGATTTCTTTATGTAAATTTTTCCTGTAGGCTTTAGAAAAGCAACTTGTAGTACTTCCCCGTACAATTGTTGGCTGGATTCCCAACTATTTGTCCAATTGAGTAGGTAAGCCCAGAAGGAATATGGGGAAAAATAAAAATAGGTAATCGACTGACTCAAAAGGAAAAACATGGATAAAGTTTAGGACAACTTGTCCATTCAACTGTATTATGCAAGTTTTCTGCAGCTGTCTACTCAGCTGCCGATGTCTGGGTTAAAGTTCAAAAAGGAAAGTTCTACGAGCACATATTTTTCAATTAAAAAAATATTCACGTATTCAAAACTCAAAGATTTTCCTACATTAAAAAAACAGTGATGAATTTTTAAAAAGCATAAATGCAGGATAGATAGAAGAAATTCAGCTGAGATTTAAACATCATCAATGTTTAAACTGTATTAATTTTAAAATCTCAGCCCTGGCACATTAATAGAGCCTATCTCCTCCTTCTGACTCTGGCAACAATCCCTGGGCTAAACGTGAGTCATAACTTGTGACATCACAGACAGAATCTGCGAGGTGAGGAGTTTCACTTCTCACTTTGACTTATGTTTGCTTGTGCTGATTGGAAAGTAGGGACATAAGAGAAAAGCAGATATGGGAATTGGGTTCTCTTAATTTCATTCCAAAGGCTCTGGCCTAAGAAATATTTAAAGATTTTTTTAAATGGAACAGATGAGACAATTTGAGCTTCAATAAATATATATATGCAATGAATACTTAATGTCACAGAACTGTACACTTAAAAATGATTAAAATGGTAAATTTGATGTTATGTATACTTTGCCACAATAAAAAAGACAATGGATTTAAACCCATAAAGCATGTTTAAATTTTTAAAATATCATAGTGATATTTTAAAAGTAGCCACCTTGTAGGATGTAAGGTAACTGTAATTCCATCATCTGAAAACAAATAAAGAGAAAAAATCAAACATAGATCTTGCTTTTCCTATATAAACTGTATCACTAGGTAACCAAATAGCACATCAGAGAAGCATCTCTTTATAAAATTTTCCCAAGTGGAAATAAAACATAATAAAATTATATTATCACTATTTTGTAAGGCTCAATACATTAATTGATCTAGGCAATGAGAATCAACAGCTGCTAATGTTGCAAAAAGAGACAAAATGTATCTCCTGAGAAAGAACTCAGCACTGCTTCTAGTCTTGCAAAAGAAACTCAACCTAAGTCTGTTCAAACTTCTGAATCCAGCTGACTATTTTCAAGAAACGTGAGGGACAGAATATGTGTTGAAGTGCACCATAAGTGTGTCATCAGCAAAATTCAAATTGTAGGAAATGCTATTGGTCAGATTGTCCATGTTGTTCAACAGGTAAATTATAAGGAAGAGTGAGGGATGAAGATTAAAAGAAATTTAAAGATTAAAAGAGATTTAAAAGATGAATCAATAATTTTTTAGTGAGCAAGGCTCAGCTAGAGCGTCTAAAAATGCACACTCGTGTAATGAAGCCATAAGGAAGTGTGAGGAATTTACTACTATAAAAATCAGAATCCTGGAATAGCTGGCAAAGTACTACTTTTTCACTTGGATGGTAATTATGAAGGTGCAGCCTTATAATAAGTATTCATTTGTGTCATTTTCTATATTTTATTTTATTATAAAAAACATATTTAATGAACTATAGTAATATGAGTCACCCAGGACTGCCATGAGGAAATAGCCAGCTGGTCAGAAAGAAAAATGATGAGAGAACCGGTGAGCCTCCAGAGGCCACCTAAGAGCCAAGAATTTGCCCAGCTACTTGTGGGTGAGTAATAACTGAATTGTATTATGAGTTTGGGCCAAGACAGGGTTTTGAATTCCTGGCAGAAATGGATGGGAAAGGGCTCAGAAGTTGTTTTGAGCAGACCATATTTTAGTTCCTGGAACAATTTAGTTCTTTGGGCATCATAGCCGAGGCCGGCCAACTGCAAGCAAAAACTTGGAATTGCACCTCCAATTCTGTGCTCTTTGAGGGCTATAAGTGAAGAAGTACTAGCTTTAGAGACCCCATTTCATTACAGAGAAGTGCTATCGTGTCTGATCGACAATGCACAGTACACTTAAATCTGTATCCAAGACAGCTTTTCGTCTATCAAAAAATCTAGAAAAGGTGAAGAGCTTGTTACATAAATGATACCAAAAAGCCCAGATGTAAGTCCCCTACAGGAAGGTAGCATAAAATATCAGAGCAGGAGGAACAGTATGTTCTACTAAGGATTGTATTTAACCAATAAACACCTATTAGAATCCTAAAATCTAAAAATCTGACAATACCAATTGCTGATGAGGATGTGAAACAATAGACATTCTCATTCATTGCTGGTGAGAATGCAAAAATTGCAAAGCCTCTTAGAAAGACCATTTGATAATTTCTTACAAAGCTAAATGTGGTCTTACCACACAATACAGCAATTTTGCTACTAGGTATTTACCCAACTGATTTGAAAGTTATAGCCATACAAAAACCGGCACATTAATGTTTATAGCAACTTTATTTATAATCATCAAAAACTGGAGCAACCAAGAAGTCCCTTGATAGGTGAATGGATAAACAATGTACCATATAGTATATGGTACATCTATAAAGTGTAATACTATTCGGTGATAAAAAGGAATGTGCTCTCAAACTGTGCAAAAAATATGGATACATCTTAAATACCTATTGCAAAGTGAAAATAGACAATCTGAAAAGGCTACACACTGTAAGATTGCATTTAGATGATATTCTATAAAAGGCAAAACTGTAGAGACCACAGACAGATCAGTAGTTTCCTTTAAGAAAAGGAGAGGGTTGAATAAGTGAAACACAAGGGGTTTTTAAGGCAAGCAAACTATAGTATGCTTGCCTTAATGGTGGATACATGACAATATGCATTTGTCAAAATCTGTAGAACTTTACAAAATAAAGAATAATGTCTGCAATTTTTTAAAAAGTCATTTAGGAGGCCAGGGTATCCCAGGATAAAACATAAACTATGATAAAAGAATCTATCTGCATTACAAATGTAATAAATAACTTCGCTGAAAGTGGTGGGGAAAAAGATACTGACCTAAATAATTTTGGAAATGAGTAAATACTGTAAGACTAAATACAAAAGGAACTGTATATAAGCACTACACTCTGATTGACTAAGTGGTTTCACATGGGGTTACAGATTAATAATTCTAATGCTAATCAACAAAACAAAAAGACAACTGATTGAAGAGGAGAAGATATTCACTAATGATACATCTGATAAAAGGTTAATATCCAAAATACATAAAGAAGTCATACAACTTAACAACAAAAAAACAATCTAATTAAAAAATGGGCAGAAAACCTGAATAGATTCTTCTCCAAAGACAAATACAGATGGCCAATAGACATATGAAAAGATGCTCAAGGTCACTAATTATTAGAGAATGCAAATTAAAACCACAATGAGGTATCACCTCATACCTGTCAGAATGGTTATCATCAATAAATCAAAGAACAACAAGTGTTAGCAAAGATGCAGAGACAAGGGAACACTCATACACTGTTGGTGGGATTGCGAATTGGTGTAGCCACTATGGAAAAACAGTCTGGAGGTTTCTCAAAAAATTAAAAATGGATATACCTTTTGACCCAGCAATTGCACCTCTGGGTATTTGTCTAAAGAAAACCAAAACAGTAATTCATAAAGATCTATGCACCCCAATATTTATGGCAGTGCAATTTACAATAGCCAAGATATGGAAGCAACCTACATGCTCATCAACAAACGTTTGGATAAAGAAGGTATGGTTCATATATATAATGGAATATTACTCAACCATTAAAAAAATGAAATCCTACCATTTGCAATGACAAGAGGTTATTATGTTGCATGAAATAAGTCAGACAGAAAAAGATAAATACCATATGATTTCACTTATATGCGGAATCTAAGGAACGAAAAGAACAAACTAATCAAAAACAGACTCACAAATACAGAGGACAATTTGGTGACAAACAGAAGGGCAGGGGGCTTGGAGGGCTGGGAGAATGGGGCGAAGGGTTAAAGAAGTACAAATTAGTAGTTGATAGATGGTCACAGGGATGAGGAGCACGGCACAGGGAATGTAGTTAGCATTAATATATTGGCTAGGTGGAAAACCAGAGGAGAGAAAGAACAATTAGGGGGATCATTTTATAAACTATACAAATGTCTAACCAATGTACTGTATACTTTAATAAAATAAAAAAAAATTTTAATTCTATCAGAAACGAAATATTAGCAAGCCCAATTTAAAATAATAATAATGATGATGATAATACATATGTATACTAGAAGTGAACACTTAATTAAATAGATGGCAAATCATAGAAGCCAAGTTTCTCACTGGTAGAGTAGGAGGTTACAAAAAAGCAAGAGGAGAAGGATCGAATGATCCATATGGTATTGGATTAGAATTGGAGACATCTCCAAGGAAATGGAGGCATCATGTTTAGCTTACTATAGGTATAATGGATACACATAGACATATTTATAGATATGTAGATATACACTGTTTAATAATCACACATATATTTCCTTGCTTCATCAGCTGAGAATACCTAGAAGCAAAGAGCATACTGAGTGCCTACATTTTGGTTTCCAATACTAATTTTCTATTTAAAAAAGGAACCCAGGCTCTTTGGAGAAATGGCTGATTCTAAAGCTGGGGCAAGGAATATGTAAAATGAGCCTAGAGCATCTTGTAGTGGCAGAAAGTAAGAAAGTTCTAAACACACACATGCACACACACACACACACACACACACACACACAATAAGGACTATGTCAAAAGGATATAGGAGTCAACCGAATGATCTCCCAGTGGCCAAACTGGAATAATTTGAGTTAAAAAAATGAAGTAGTATTGGATTATAACCCAAATTTCCATGAATACATACCGATATAAATGACTGAGTAAATAAATAAATAAGGAAAAAGAAAGAAATGATCTTGTGCAGAAGAATTCCAAATAATTTATGTAGCTACTCTGCTCTCGAGGAGGTGGAACAAAACTCCCCACTCTTTAAGTGTGAGCTATGCATAGTAATGTTCTTCTAAAGAGGACAGTATGGAAAGGGGGGAAATGGAGTAGCTTACAGTGGAGAAACCTGACAAATACTAGCTCAGCCAGGTGATCAAAGTCGGCATCAATAGTGATAAGTGACGTTGATAGTATATATACCCTTGATATAATGTGATGAGAATGGCACTTTACCTCCATGGCCTTCCTCCCAAAAACCCCGGTGTAATATTAGGAAAATATTAGATAGATCCCAATTGAAGAGCATTTTACAAATTACCTTACCAGTGCTCCTCAAGTCTTTCAAGGTCATCAAAAGCAAGGAAAGTCTGAGAAAAGTCCTGTCACAGCCAAAAGGAGCCTAGGGAGACCTGACTACTAAATGTAATGTGGGATTCTGGATCTATCCTGGGACAGAAAATGGACACCGAGAAAAACTAAGAAAATATGAATAAAGTTTGAACTTTAGCTAATAATAACGCATCAATATTGGTTCATTAATTGTGAAAAATGTACTGTTACAATGTGTTGACAGTGGGAGAAACTGCATGGGGTATATGGGAACCCTCTGTACTATCTCCACAACTTTTCTATAAACCTAAAACTATTCTCAAATAAAATGTTTATTTAGACTGTAAAATAAAGATCGTATTATATACTTTAGAGAATAAGTGATTAATTCATTAATTAATAATGATTAATTAATTCAAGTATTTATTGAACACCTACTTTATATCAGCAACTTTGTTAGAATTTGTAAGGGACCCTTATATAAGTTAAAATTTATCTCAGCCCTCAAGAAACTTACAGTCTAATAGGAAAATGCAGACTCTAAATATCCCATAGGTTTGCTAAGTGATTTTCATTTAAAGCAATGATAGAAGTTTTCATTTTAGTGACTCTAATAATTCCCCTTATGCTATAGAAAGTGCAATAAGCAGCCTCGCCCATGAAGCCCTTCATGTTGAAAAAGAGAAACTCATTCAATGTCACAGTTTTCTTTATTTGCAAAATAAAGTAATATTGTAGAATATAAGAGCTAGGAAGTCTCTTACAGCAAACATTGTGGATGCCATGCTCTTATTGCCTCGTGCTTAACTCATTGATGGGCACAAGCCTGACTTCCAACTTACACCACCTGCATTTCTTTCCTGAGGGCTTACTCTGGCCTCCAGAGCCTATTTTGCTAGCCAAGAGGTGGAAGTACCAGAAAATTAATGCTTCATGTGAGGGAGGCAGAAACTTTCTTCTACCCTTCAGTGTTCTTTCAGCTGGCCTAATAAATCTACATGAGACAGATTAACAAGAGAAAATAACCAAACTTAATTACATGTGTATATATGGGAACCCCACATACATGATAGAATTAAGAGACCACACATACATGAGAGATTCAGAGACAGAAATGGAAAATGAGGTATTCTGAGCTAAGGATAAGGTTAGGTGCCTTGGGGCTTCAGAGGAAGGAAGGTCATTCACAGGATGATAAGAGGAGCAGATGTTGAGTAATTAGATGTTTGCCGTGCCCTACAGAGAAGTCTAAAGGTTACCTCTGGTAATCTCTTATCATCAGCAAGGCCCTTAATTTAAATTCTTCTAGGTAGTTAAGGGGGTCAGAAGTTTCTCTTGAGCCCACAGGGTTTCAGTTGCATTGCTCAAAAATAACCCTCATAACACAGAGGCACATTTTGAGATAACTCATTCTGAATCCCTATACCCCCAGACTTAACCAATGACTGGCTGGAGGTGGTCTTTCAATACCCAAGCTCCCTACCCCTAAGGTGGAATAACTCTGTGGTGAGTGTCGACACTGCCTGCTGTAGGTCCCCAGCAGGATCAAACCCCAGTTGCCTACAGTGGTTATTTACTTGATAGCACAAACTTTATTAGCTGCCTTCACTTCCCCATTCTTTTATCAATGTTTCTTTACCTCCCAAATAAACTACTTATTCAAATTCTTATTTCATGGTATACTTCTAAAACACAAAATGGCCTTCAAGTTCATTTAGTCCAGGGGGAAAGAAATGCAAAGAAGTGACCTGACAATGCCTAGCTCCCACAGCTAATTAGTAGCTAGGCCAGTGACTCACACAAAGTAAGTGCTCAGTAAACTATTGGTTGAATAATAAAGAATGAAAGTGTAGAAACCATGTTTCCTGCCTGCTAATTTGGTGCTCTTTTCACTTAAGCAATTTACCTTTGGTTATTAAAAAGTCCACAATACTTGGGGCTATAATTTAATAGATAAACACACAGATTAAGATGGTAACAGTCAGCCATCATGAGTGGAATTTATTCCTTATGGAAGTCTAGACCATTTCAGGGGGCCAGGGACCACCCGAGAATTGTAAAGTTGGAAATGGGTTAAGAGTCAAAATCAGACATGAGGGGGTGTGGGCTGGTTACCACGTTGAGTAGCACAAGCAGGAGCCTAGGGTGGAAAAAGACTAAGTCATCGGTATATGAGTCACCAAATCCAAGCAAGAGAACTGGCATGTGAGAGGCAGTAGGGCTCACAGTGCTGGCAAGAAGCAAGCTAGCAGAAAATAAGAAGCATCCAGGATGGCCTTGGACAAAGTGCTGTGGATAGCAATCTCATGTGAGGGAACCCCATGGAAGACCTTCATCCTTACCCCTCAGGATGACTTCTGTTGTCTTAAAGTGTAGGATGTGTTACAAACAATTCACAAAATAACAGTTTAGATTTACAGATTGCAGCGCAGATGGCTAGTTGCCCACCTGATATTCATTCTCCCCTTCCTCATTATTAACAGAAGCACTATATTATTGGGGGTTGCATTGTGCTCAGCTTTAAAACAATACTTTCCCAGCTTTCACTGAGGATATTGGTGGCCAATAATGTAAAAGCAAAAGTCATTGCCTGAGGGTACTGACAAAGCTTTGTAAAGGGAACTGACTAAATAAATGTGAGTGATTTCACCTTTTGCTCTTGCCCTTTCCTCCTGCCTACTGCCTAAAATGTGTAATAATGGCTGAGTTGCAGCAGCCATCATGGACCATGAAGCAATCTTGATGATGGGAGCCATGCATCAAATATAGGGAAGCAGAAAGAAGTCTGGATCCTAGATGTGTGTGGAGCTGTCATACAGCCCTGCGTGCCTACCCCTAAACATTTTACAGAAGGCAAAAATAAAGCCCTATCAATGCACTGTAATTTGGGTTTCTGTTACATACTGTGGAACCTAATCCTAACTGATATGTTGACCAAGAATTATAAATGAAATATAATATTGTAGGATATTTTAAACTTTATTTATTAACTATCCTAAAGAAAAACACTAGGAATGTTAGGTTTCCTAAGGAAACCTATACTGAAATATACTGAAAAGAGGAACTTTATTTATTAACTATCCTAAAGAAAAACACTAGGAATGTTAGGTTTCCTAAGGAAACCTATACTGATACTGAAAAGAGGAACTTTAACTCAGTCAATGATTGTATCTTGAAACTAAGAAAATTTCCATGTGAGTAAATTTGTAGTGCTGGATTATCTGCAGCTGTTCTTTGCTGTGGTGGAGTACACAGATCATTTTGAAGAGCTTGGGTCGATGTTATTTTCCATGATAGTGTGATTTATAAGAAATATCTATTTGGTTATTCAGATGAACAAAATATATTTCTTACACATATTTGGTCTTCATTCATAGTTCCTGGCTGCCAGCTCCCCAAACCCTTGGAATTTCCTGAGCAGTAAGAGCAATGGGGGCATCTTTTGTTATAATATTTGGTCTGGTCCTCGGTTCCTGAAAAAAAACCTCTCCGGAGCCATAAAGGTAAAATGGTTATCTTGTTATTCATAGCAAGACATTTCCACCACAACTAGGATTATGTTAATGAAAGTACCTTTTGGAAAGCACCTAAGGATCGATGAACTTTGAAAGCTTTGTACTAAGGGAAAGAAGCCAGACAAAGGCCAGGTATAGTGTAATGTCCAAAATGGGAAAATCAACAGAAACAAAGTAAATCTGTAGTTGCCTAGGTTGTGGGAGTCTTAAGGGAAAAAGGGGAGTGACTGCTAATGGGTATAAGGTTTCTTTTTGGCATGATAAAAATATTCTAAAATGATGTTATGATAAGAATTGCACAACTCCGTGAATATATAAAACCATTGAAGTGTGTACTTTAAATGAATGAATTATGTGGTATGTGAATTTTTATGAAACTGTTAAAAGTGAGGAATTAAAAAATAAATAATAAATGCGATGGATTGAAATACATCAAATATGCTAAAATCCATAGGCTCATAATGATTTTTTTTTAAAAAAAAAAAGCTCTTCAGTCACCTTTAAACAATGTTGGTGAATAAAAGTAAGGAATCAAGCATTTATTCTGGCTTTCCTATATGGCCCATACCTCAGGGTATCCAAATAGTTGATAAGGAAATTTTTTAATTATAGAAAAATTCCCAATAATTAAGGTAGAAGAAATGACAGAATTAGAATCTCACAAGTTTGTGAGATTTAATGAAATAATATATGAAGGCAATGTTTTTCATTAGGTGAAAGGTCGATGGGAACTTTTAAAAAATCTTTTTTAATTTTTTAATTTCAATTGATATTCAATATTATATTAGTTTCAGGTGTATGACATAATGATTAGATATTTATATAACTTATAAAGTGATCCTCCTGATAAGTCTTGCATCCACCTGACACAATATATAGTTATTACAATATTATTGACTATATTCCCTAAGCTGTACTTTACATTCCCATGACTATTTTGTAACTGCAATTTGTATTTCTTAATCCTTTCATCTTTTCACTCAGCCCCCAAACTCCCTCCCATCTAGCAATCACCAGATTGTTCTCTGTGTCTATGAGACTGTTGCTGTTTTGTTTATTCATTTGTTTTGTTTATTAGATTGCACATGTAAGTAAAATCATATGGTATTTGACTTTCTCTGTCTGACTTATTTCACTTAGCATAATACCCTCTAGCTCCATTTGTGTTGTCACAAATAGTAAGATTTCATTTTTATGGCCAAGTAATATTCCATTGTATATGTGTACCACTTCTTTATCTATCTTTCGATTGGAGCATTTAATCCATTTACATTTAAAGTAAGGATTGATAAATATGTAGTTATTGCCATTTTATTGATTGTTTTCTAATTCTTTTTGTAGTTCTCTGTTCCTTTCTTATTCCCTTGCTCTCTTGTATGTTGATGACTTTCTGTATTGTGTTTGGATTCCTTTCTCTTTATTTCTTGTAAATGTTTTGTAGATTTTTGATTTATGGTTACTATATGCTTCACATATACCAGGTTTTGTTTATAACAGTCTATTTTAACTTGATGGTCGCTTAAGTTCGAATACATTCTAAAGTCCCTACCATTTTTATTCATTCCCTCCACATTTATGTTCTTGTCAGTATTTTTACTTCTCTGTGTGTATGTTTTTGTGTATCCCTTAATTCACCATTGTAATTATATATGATCTTCCTACTTCTGCCTTCTAACCTTTGTGCTGCTTTTATTATGTGTTTGCCTTTGTCACATAGGAATTTTTTCTTTGCAACATTTTCTTATTCATATTTTTTATTTCATTTCTTCTTCTTAAAGAAGTTCCTTTAACATTTCTTGTAATACTGGTTTGGTGGTGATAAACTCCCTTCAGCTTTTCCTTGTCTTAAAAGCTTTTTATCTCTTCTTTGATTCTAGATGATAGCCTTTCTGGATAGAGTGATCTTGGTTGGTTGTAGGCCCTCATTTTCCATTACTTTGAATATTTTTGTGCCGCTCCCTTCTGGCCTGCAAAGTTTCTGTTGAGAAATCAGCTGACAGTTTTATGGGAGCTTTCTTGTAGGTAACTAACTACTTTTTTCTTTCTCCTTGATGGGAACTTTAAAAGATGAACTAACAACACCTGAATCCAATGATTAATCTTAGACCCATTAAAAATGGAACAGCCAGACATTATGGATATACACAGTACCACTTACATAGTATTCATGCCAATAAAATCAAACCTGAATTTGATCAAGCCTCTAAATCTACCAATTTATATGACATAAAACATTTAAAAGAATATATTAAATGACACCAGAGAAATGAAAGTTATCAAATACTGACTGTGGAAAATTTTCCAGGGCAAATGTGTCATTTTTTTTTCAGCAAACAAGTAGCACGAATATAAGAGGGAGGGGTAACCTATCAAAAAGACTTAACACATATTAACTACATGCAGTGAGGGACCTTGTCTGGTTCCTAGTTTGAAAAAAAAAATTGTTAAAGAGAAAACCACAGGCCCAAAATGGTATCACTGATGCTAAAAGCCCATGATACTAAACTGAGATTTTACACCTCATCGAATTGCAGTTTCAACCTCTCCCAGAAACAGTCTTAATCAACCAGTCTGGAATTTTTGGTCGAGTACCAGTAAAGTTACTCTTTCACCTGGGCTCTGTCCATCCCCTACAAAAAAAAAAAAAAAGGCAATCTGCATAATAAAAATTCTTCCCATTCTCTTTCCCCCAAAGAAAAGATGTCTGGGGCCAAAAATAATCCTCTTTCCTTTTGTTAATAGCTCTCTTGCCCCACCCTTCTTCCTATAAAAAGTTCTATTTTGTACAACCTCTCAGGGTCCCCTTCTAGTTGCTAGATTGGATGCTGCCCAATTAATGAATCCCTTAATAAAGACAATTAGATCTTCTAATTTACTCAGTTGAATTTCGTATTTTCACAAAACTAACTGTAAAAAAATAAGTATGAGATAATGTAGATTTTGAACATCGACTGGATAAAAATGATATTAAATTGTCAGTATTTTGTAGTTGCGAAAATGGTTATGTTTGAAAAAGGAATTTTTATCTTTTAGATAAAATTCTTAAATATTTTCAGATTAAAAATATTTGGGGTTTGCTTTAAGATAATCTCATGGTGGGTGAGAGGAGTAGCTGAAAATATAAATGAAACAAGATTGGCCATCTGTTCATAATTGTTAAAACCAGGTGATAGGTACATAGTGGTTTATATAATGTACTACTGGTATATATGTTTGAAAATGTTTCAGAATAAAAAGTTTTTATAAAAATGTTCTTTGGAACATATTGTTGAGCCTTGAGTATGGTTTCCATATAAATTTATTACTATTATTTATTTATTTATTTTTTTGCCTAGCAAAGTGTATGGGAATTCCCTTTTGGCTAATCTGACTAAAGCAGATAATTTGGAGGGCAGCGAGGCATGCTTTGAAATCAGGCCCAGGTTTCAGTTCTGATACCACTTTTCACTCACTTTGTCAGATACTTAAATTTTATGAAGCTCAGTTTCTTCATTGGTCAAAAAACATAATATTAATAGCTCCTCTCTCCTGGAGTTGTTTGGGAGATTAAATAAGATAAAGAATACAAAGCACTTGGCACAGAGCCTAGCAGTGCTCTATAACTATTGTGGGCAGCTAATTCTTAATTGTCTCCCTTATCTATTATGGGTTGATTTGGTTCAGCTGGGAGCTTCTACTCTATCTGCTGCCATGTGGGACTATGGTCATTTGGTGGTTGAATAGGGCTGGAACAACCGAGATGGATCACATATATGGCAAGCAATTGATGTTGACTGTTGGCTAGGAACTCAGGTAAAGCTGTTGTCCACAGTACTCACACATGGCCTCTCCATGATACTTGGGCTCCTTACTTCATGGTGGCTAACTTCTGATAGGAAGTGCCCTAAGAGCAAAATAGAAGCAGCCAGTTCTCAGGGCCTGGAATGGGCACAGTGTCATTTCTGCACATTTCATTGGTTAAAAAGTCTCAAGGCCTGCCTAGATACGATGAGGAGAAATAAACTTCACTTCTTAATGAGGAGAGGGGCAAAGAATTTGTAGCCATCTTCAGTCACAAAGATAGAGATTTCAAAGAAACACACCAATAAATTACTCAGTATATGTCTCTGGAAGATGATCGCCTTGAACTACCCTGGTTGACTAAGCCAGGGCCTGGGGAAACAGAGCCTAGCCTCTCACCTTGAGGAGAAACCAGGGCAGGACTAATTCTTCACTGCAGAAGTACCTTGGCATGAGTCAGTGGTTCTCAAAAATAATTTATGCGACCAGATTAGATCATCTATATTTAATTATTGTGGTTATTAACTTGACAAACTGTAATAAAATACTGTTCTCACATGCAATGATTCTTGAGACTTGAGGAACTATTAGTATTCTTTATTAAGGTATTATTTCCTTAATTTTTTACTTTTAAGGCATAACATCTTTCCACATATTTCCTTCTTTTGCTCTTTAACCAACAATTGCCGACTCTCATATTTTCTCTGATATTATCTAAAACACAGTCCAGGTGAGTTAGAGTTTTGTTGTTGTTATTGTTGTTATCATTTTCTTAGAGCTAAAAAACACAAAGCTAGTAGCAAGCCTGGGCAATGTGACTTTTACATAAAGACAGATTTGTTTCTAATTGGAGCATTTACAGTAAGTAAATGACTGATAATGACATCCAGTCACATCTATAAACAAGGAAGTGGAGAACCCAGCTATGCTGAACACTGTTTATTTTCCACTGAAAGAGGATGTAAACTGCTAATCGTAGGCATGACACAGTTTAATTTCTCCACAACACCCCTTCCCGGTTTTCCATTTTAAAATGTGAGGGCGGTTTTGCTCACTAAATTTCTTTGTATAGAATTCTTAAGTGCTATTAACTTTAATGTAGGTTATTGAAAAGAACACCCCAAAAAAGTCTTTTAGAAAAAGATCTTCTGAGCTTGGATTCATTTTGCCGTTGAAAAGTTCCAAGCTGACAGCTGTGATATAAATGCATGGAGAAGGAAATAAACACTGGATCTTTGACCATGACCTGGAAGTTATGTTAGAAGACTAGCATTCTATCAGTTGGCCATAAAGCAAATATGGGAGGGGGTGGAGAGGATGAAACAGCCACATATTTCTGGCCCTTTCTGAAATTCTGAGCATATCAAAGCATACAGCTATTGGCTCAGGGTCATCATGGTAACAAAAGAGTGGTCAAAAGCATTTCTTTAAAAATGAACTGTCTTTTTCTAAGTTAAGACCTTTACTGACATATTTGAGATTTCTGATTTGTTTGAGACTCTTTCTGACTTATTTAAGTCCTTCCTGACTTCTTTTAGACATTGTTTAAGGAATTAGATACCCTTCCTGGTTTGGATGAGACTCTTCCTAACTTGTTTGAGACTATTTCAGCATGTTTGAGACCATTCCTACCTCGTTTCAGACCCATCCTTTCCTGTGAGACCCCCTTTCTGAGATATTTGAGAGTTCCTGACTTAATTGAAATACTTCCTGAAGTACTTGAAACCCATCCAGATATATTTGAAACCCTGATATATTTGAGGGTAGTCCTAAGGACTTTGACATGCTTCCTAACATGTTTGAGATGATTCCCAACATATTTGAGATTCTTTATGTCTGCCATATTTAAAACTCTGCATGACAACTTGGAGACCCATTCTGACTTGTTTAAGACTCTTCCAGACCTGTTCGAGACCTTTCCTGGCATGTTTAAGACCATTCTTGATGTACTGAGTCTACTCCTGTATATTTGAGACTCTTACTTACATATTTAAAACTCTTCTGGTCTTTTTTAGACACTTCCTAACTTGTTTGAGATGATTCCTGCCATGTTTAAGATCTTACCTGACATATTTCAGACCGTTCCTGACATGTCAGAGACCTTCCATGACTTGTTTGGCAGCCTTTCTGACTGTATTTGAAACTTCTTGACATGTTTGAGACCCTGCTTGATCTACTTCAGAAACTTCCTGATGCACTAAGCCTCTTCCTAAAGTTTCAGACCATTCATGACTTTTTGGAGACTTTATAACATGTTAGAGAACTTGGTTGACTATTTGAGACTCACTCTTTCTGTTTGTGATCCTTCGAAAAGTATTTGAGACCCTCTTGACTTGTTAAGACTCTTCCTGAGGTAATGAAAACTCTTCCTGACAACTTCGAGATACTTCCTACCATGTTTGAGACTATTTCTGGCTTGTTTGAGAATATTCATGATATATTTGAGATCCTTGCTAACATATCTGACCCCTTCCTGGCTTGGTTGAGACTGTTTCTGACTGTTTGAGCCTCCTTTTGACATGTTTGAGACACTTCTTGAGGTGTTAGAGATATTGACTGATGTAATTAATCCCTTCCTGTATGTTTGAGACCTTTACTGATATATTTTGAGACGTATGCTGAGGACTTTGACATTTTTTCTGACTTTTTTGCGATTGTACCTGAAGTATCTGAGACTCTGTCTCTTTGAGAACCTTACCAACACACACACACACACACACACACACACACACACACACACACACACACATATATATATAAAAGTCTTTCTGCCTACTTTGAGATCCTTCCTGACTTGTTTGAGATGCTTCCTGATATATTTGAGACCTTTCCTGTTTGAGATTCTGTCTGATGACTTTGAGACATTTCCTGACTTGTTTGACAACCTCTATGACTGTGTGACACCATTTCTAAGTTGTTTTAGATTATTTCTGATGTGTATTAGATTCTTCACATCTGTTTATGATATTTCCTGACATTATTGATGCCTATTGAATATGAGATCCTTCCTGACATGTTTGAGACCCTTCTTGACTTATCCACGACCATTTCTAACATGTTTGAGACCCTATCTGACTTGCTGAGACACTTCTTAACAAGTTTGAGAACTTTCCTATTTAAGATTCCTTCAGTTTGAGACCCTCCTGGACTTACTTGGGACTATTCCTGACATGTTTCCTACTTCTCCTGATTTGTTTGAGACCCTTCCTGATCACTTTAAAACTGTTTCTAACTTCTTTTGAGTTACATTCTGGCTTATTTGAGCTTCTTCCTAATGTATTTTAAATTCTTCTTGACTGTTTGAGCCAGTTCCAGTCATGTTCGAGACCCCCTCATGAGTTGAAACTTTTGCTGATGTTTTTGAATAATTCCTGTCTTTTTGAACAATTTGAGTTCTTTTCTGAAATACTTGCAACATTTTCAGCCATGCTCAAAATGCTTCCTAACCTATCTGAGACATTTCCTGACATCTTGAGAGACTCCTTGATTTATCTGAAACCCTTCCTGACATATCTGAGACTCGCCCTGACTTGTTTGGAATCCTTTTGACGTCTTTGAGACTCTATCTATTTGAGAACCTTCCAGAACTATCTGAAACTCTGCCTGAGGAATTTAAGACCCTTTATCTCTGTTGAATCCCTCACTGATGTCTTTAAACCTCTTCCTAATGACTTTAAGATGCTTCCGGAGTTGTTTGATAAGATTCTTGACATATTTGAGACTCTTGCTCTCTGTTTGTGACAATTTCTGACCTGTTTGAGTCCCTTCTTAACATGTTTCCTATTCCCCCTGATGTAGATGAGATTCTTCCTAATGTATTTGAGACCCTTATTGACTTTTGAGACCATTTCTTACATGGTGACACTCCTGTATATAAGACATTTCTTTTTGAGACCCTTACTAACTTATTAATTATTCTTTTTAACTACTTTGAGAACCTTCCTGACTCGTTCAAGATATTTCTTCATGTTTTTGAGACTCTTCCTCTCTGTTCTAAACACTTCCTGACAAATTTAAGACTCATCCTTACATGTTTGAGACCCTTCATGCTGTGCTTAACAACCTTCCTTATGTATTTAAGACTCCTCATGAAAAGTTTGTGAGTCTTCATGACTTGTTTGAGACTCTTCATGACATATTGAGACCTTCTCTGACATGGTTGAGACACTTCTTGACTTGAGACTCTTACTAAAATCTTTGAGATCCTTCTGGATGTATTTGAGACCCTCTTTTTAGTTGATACCCTTACTGACAAAATTAAAGCTCTTCCTGATTACTTGGACTCCATATGGTCCAATTTGAGACTCTTCCTCTCTGTTCTGGACCATTCCTGTGAAGTTTAAGACCTCATCTATCATGTTGGAGACTCTCCTCACATTTTTGAAAATCTTCCTGCTGTATTTAAATCCCTTCCTGACATGTTTTAGAGCATCCATGACTTCTTTGTGACTTCCTGACATATTAGGAAACTTTTTTGACTTGCTTGAGACCCTTCTCAACTTACTTGAAACCTTTCTGACAAGTCTGAGACCCTTCTAGAAGAATTTAGATCTTTTTCTCTGTGTCTGGAACAGGAATATTCTCAAATAAGACACATTTGCTATTCTTTCTGATATTTTTAATAATCTTTTTGATGTCTTTAAGACAATTCCTAACTGTTTGAGATCATGTATGACATATTTGAGACTCTTTCTGCCCCTTTATAATCATTCCTGACAGATTTGAGAAATTTCTTTTCCTATTTGAGATTCTTCATAATAAAATGAAATTCTTCCTGACATTTATAAGATTTTTTCTTACTTGGGACCCTTCCAAGCTCTTATAACTTGTTCATAACCCTTCCTTACTACTTTGAGGAACTTTCAGATCTGTTTGTGATCCTTTCTCATATATACGAAACACTTCATCCCTTTCCGGATATACCTGACAAGCTTGAGTCCTTTCCTATTATGTTTGAGGCTCCCCTTGATGTATTTGAGACTTTTCTAATGTATTTGAGAACAGTCCCTATGTATTTAAGACTCTTCCTGACATGTTTGAGAGCCCTCATGACCTTTTGAGATTCTTTGCAACATATTAGCAACCTTTTCTTACTACCCTGAGATAATTCTTTACTTGTTTGCGTAACTTTCTGTCAAATTTTAAAGTTCTTTCTTATTACTTTGAGAACTTTCCAGTCTGGTTTGAAAGGATTCATGACGTGTTTCAGATCCTTCCTTTTTCTTTGTGACATGTCTTCTCATTTTTGAAACACATCCAACATGACGAGATTCTTTCTAACTATCTGAGATTTGCTTACCATGTTTGAAACCCTTACAAAACTGAGGCTCCTCCTGACTATTGAGATTCTTCCTGATGATGTTCAGGCACTTCCTGATGTGTCTGAAACTCTTTTTGACTTCCATAAGACTCTTCATGACTTGTATGAGACCCTTCCTGATATGTTTGAGACTTGTATATATCTATTTGAAACTCTTCCCTACAAGTTTGAGACTTCTTGACATATTGGGACCTTTCCAACTATTAGAGACTGTTGCTCTAAGTTTGAGACACTTACTGACTTATTTGAAACTTGTCCTAACTAGTTTGAAACTGTTCCTAACTTGTTTGAGGTGATTTCTGATGAGTTTGAGACATTTCCTCTCAAGTTGTGACCCTTTCAGACATGTTTGAGACTCTTCCTGATAGATTTGAGAACTCTTATTTGAAACACTTCCTAATTTGGCTGGCTATTTAGGGTGATCAGAGACATATTTTTTAAACTCTGCCTGATTAATTTGAGACCCTTCTTTACCAATTTCAGATCCTTCCTGACTTGTTTGAATCTCTTACTGTATTAGATATTCCTCTTGACTATTTGATTCTCTTCCTGCTTGAATAAGATGACTTCTGATATATTGGAGACCCTCCCTAACTTATTGCTACCTTTCTTAACTATTTAAGACACTTCTCATATTTGAGACCCTTATTCACCTTTTGAGAATCTTTTTAACAAATTTGAGATCTTTCCTGATTATTTGATACCCTACTTTTAGGTTTGAGACCCTTTGTGATGTGTTCAAGATGTTCATTTCAGTTCAGAGCCCTTACTGACATATTTTTAAATCTTGCTATGTTGAGATCATTACTGACTTGTTCGAGATGATTTTTGATATATTTGAGACACTTCCTCTCCTTTTGAGAGCATTTATGATGTATGCATGACATTTTCTGATGTATTTGAACCCTTCCTATATGATTGAGACCCTTCTTGTTTGATCTATGACCCTTCCTGAGGTAACTAAAACTCTTCCTTGTCATGTGACCCAGCAATTCCACTCCTAGGTATATACTCCAAAAGAAATGAAAATTGCTCACACAAAACTTGTGTTTAAATGTTCATAGTGGCATTATTTATAATAACCAAAAAGTGGAAACAACTCAAATGTTCTTCAACTGATGAATGGGTAAATAAAATGTGGTATACCCATATAATGAAATAATATTCAGCCATAAAAAGAATGAATTACTGATACATACTACAGCATGGATGGATCTTGAAAACATTGTACTAAGAAAAAGAAACATAACAAAAAGCCAGCTACATGTTATATGATTCCATTTATATGAAAAGTGAGAATAGGCAAATCTATGAGACAAAAAGTAGATCAGTCATTGCCACTGGCTGAGTAATATCAAATAAAATAGACTTTAAAACAAAAAAAAAGTGTAACTAGAAATAAAAAGATATATTTATAATGGTAAAAGTGTTAATACATCTAGAATATGCACCTAACAACCCAAAACATATGAAACAAAAACTGACAGATATTAAAGGAGAAATAGACAAGTCAACAATAATAGTTGGAAACTTCAATAACCCCCATTCAATAATGGATAGAACAATTAGGCAGAAGGTCTAATTGGCAGATGATCAACAAAGAAATAGAGGATTTAACAGCACTATAAATCAACTAGACTAAACAGACACCAACAGAACATTCCACCCAATAACAGCAAAATATAAATTCTCAAGTGCACACAAAACATTCTCCCAATTCAACCATATGTTAGGCCATAAAACAAACCTTAATTTATAATGATTGAAATAATATAAAATGTGTTCTCTAACCACAATAAAACAATATGAGAAATCATAAGTGAAAAATTTGGAAAACTCACAAATAAGAGAAAATTAAACAACATTTTCCTAAATAACCAATGCATCAAAGAATAAATCTAAAAGGAAATTAGAAGATACTTTGAAGTGAAAATGAAAGCACAACATACCAAAACTTATGAGATGCAGCTTAAGCAAGGCACAGAGGGAAATTATAGCTGTAAATGCCTATTTATGGAAGAAGAACTATAACATAACCTTTTACCTTAACACACTGTAAATAAAAGTTCAAACTAAAGCTAAAGCAAACAGAAGGAAGGAAATAATAAAGATTAGAGAATAACAATAAAATAGAGAATAGAAAAACAATAGAGAAAATCAACAAAACCAGAAGGTGCTTCTTGGAAGACATCATTAAAATGGACAAACCTTTAGCTTCACTGACCAAGAAATAAAGACCAAAGACTCAATTTACTAAAATCAGAAATGAAAGAGGGAACATTACTTCGACCTTACAAAATAAAAATGGATTATTAAGGAATACTATGAACAATAATATGCCAACAAATTAGAGAATTTAGATGAATCGGACAAATTCCCAGAAGGACACAAACTACCAAATGAACTCAAGAAGAAATAGAAAATATTAATAGACCTATAACAAATAAAGATATGAATTAGCAATAAAAAAAAACTATCCATAAGAGAAGCCCAGGCCTAGATGGTTTTACTGGTGAATTCTACTAAACTTTTAAAGAATAATTAATAACAATTTTTAATCAACTCTTCTAAAAAATAGGAGAACACTTTCCAGTTCATTTTATAAGGCCAATATTATTCTCATAGAAAAATTAGACAAAGACATCACAAAAAAAAGAACATTACACATCAATATCCCTTATGAATATATACCCCCTAAAAATCAACAAATTACTATGAAACTGAATCCAACAGTGTATAAAAAGCATTATGCACCATGACTAAATGGAATTTATCTCAGGAATGAAAAATTGGTTTAGCATCTGAAAGAAGTTTATACTATGTCAATAGAATATGAAACAAAAACCACACTATCATCTAAATAGACACAGAAAAAACATTTGACAAAATCCAATACTTTTTCATGATAATAACACTCAGCAGTTTAAGAATATAAGAGAGCTTCCTCAGTCTGATAAAGGGTATCTATAAAAAACCCACTGCTTACTTCACACACAACTGTGAAACTGAGTGTTTTCTCCCTAAAGTTAGGAACAAGACAAGTATGTTGGCTCTGGCTACTTCTATTCAATATTTTACTGAAGGTTCTAGCTTGGGCAATTAGGCAAGAAAAAGAAATAAAAGGCATCCAGTTTGGAAAAGAGGAAGTACAACTGTCTCTCTTCACAGATGACATGATCGTAAATATAAAAAATCCTCAGGAGTCCACTAAAAAAAAAAAACAATTAGAATTAATAGGTGAGTTCGACAAAGTTGCAGAATGCAAAATCAATATACAAAAATCAATTTTTTTTCTATGCACCTGCAATGAACGATTTCTGACCTGTTTGAGACCATTCCTCCCTGACTCTTTTAGACCTTTTCTGACATATTAGAGACTTCCCATATGTGTGAGACCTGTTCAGAAGTATTCATGCACTGCATAATGACCTTTCAGTCAAAAACAGACCATATATACAATGGTGGTCCCATAAGATTATAATAGAGCTGAAAAATTCCTATCACCTAGTGATGTCATAGCCGTCTTAATGTCATAACACAACACAGTACACAAATACAGTACTTTCCAATGTGTTACAATTGCCTACAGTATTCAGTTCAGTAACATTGTGTACAGGTTTGTAGCCTAAGGACTATGGGGGAAGTACTACCTTCGCCAGAAAGCTTCATGAGTTTTCACAATTCAAACCCGAACTTTATAAGTATTTTTACTTTTCTAACAGACATTATGGAGTGGATAAATAGATTGACAAGTCTTTTCTATGTCTTTTCCAGTGTCATCTGGAATCAATTTATTGACTACTTCTATCAAGTCATTTGTTCGTACCTCTAGATTCATGATTTCCATGATCTTTTTCCAGATTTGGTGGTCCTCTTGGTAATGAGTGTAAGAGCTCTTCTGAATCTGATTGTTGCACTGTTTAGTAAAATCAACACAGAATAGACAAAGCAAATAAGCATCAGTAGTCCTAACATTAACACGGGCTGCTATTTTTTGACAATGGAGCACATTTTGTCACAGGTAAGATTCATGCCGTAGATGTTAAGCAATTTTTGTCCTGAATGTTCTCAGTAATTAGCTTCAGTTTTCTAATGCAACTTCATCATTCTGCAGGTCAGCAAGGCTCACTTCAAAAACATGACTCTTGAAGCCATCAGATACAATTTTGGTTTCTTGAGTTCTTATAACTAGTTTTTTCCGATGTCTCCTATTGAACATAGTTGATACTTTCACATCACAACACTCTTTCTTAGAAATTGGATCAGCCACTTTCTTCTTGGCTCCCTTTTTACTGCCTTTTGTAAGGCACTCATTCTTGCCAACTGCCACCATGCTGCTCAGAGCCTTTATTTTTGAGACTCTTTCTGACTTCTCCATCCTAACATGTTTTTCACCCTTCTTTACCTATTTGATATTCTTTCTGACTTGTTTGACCCACTTGCTGACATATATGAGTGTCTTCCTGACCTATTTGAGACCCATCCTTATATATAAGGACATTGAGACTTTTCCTGACATTTTAAAGACCCTTTCTGTTTTGTTTAAGACTCTTCATGATAACATTGAGACCCTTCCTGACTTCTTTGAGACCCTTCCTGCTATGTTTGCAATGCTTTCTTGTGTATTTATGACCCTTCGTGATGTATTTAAAACCCTTCCTAATTTACAGTCCCTGATGCAGTCTTAAGGAGAGGCAAAAAGACCTTTAGCCTCAGACTTGCAAGGACCTTTATTCAGGCATCTAGTTAAGAAATGTCTATGACCCCATATCAAGAAAAATCCATCCATGATTTTTCCACTCCTCAAATGAAAAAGCGAAGACTTTTATTGATCTTTTTCTTAATTTTTTTATCAACATTTTCTACAGTTCTGCTTAAGGATCAGTGTTTGTTTGTTTGTTTGTTTTTATTGCTCCAGTCAATGAAAGAGAAACTTTATTGAAGCCCCCAGGCCAGAGGGTTTGGGCAGGGAGCTGCCCTGCAGGCCAAAGGGCCTTATTTGACCTTCTTCTTGGAGCGTAGGTTGTTAGTGTGACCACACTTCTTGCAGCAGTTGACAGCACAGGGATGCAGGTGAATGTAACACTTGGGGCAGATCATCTTGTCACAATTGTACTTCTGGGCAAGCTGGTAGAGGAAGGGCTCAATGATGCCGCCCTGCAGACGAAGCACCAAGTGCAGGGTGGACTCTTTCTCAGTATTATAGACTGAGAATGTTTGGCCATCCTCCAGTTATTCGTCCACAAAAATCAGATGATGCCAGTAAGGTGAGATGCCCTCCTTGTCTTGAATTTTAGCTTTGACGTTTTCAGTGATGTCACTGGGCTTGACCTCAAGTGTTATGGTCTTGCCCGTCAGGGTCTTCACAAAGATCTGCATGTCTGCCTTTGCTGGAGAGACTGCTCGGCCACCTGGTTAAAGAGAAAGAGTGCATCAGTGTTTTTCATTAAAGTATAGTTTTAGCTGTTATCTCAGAGAGCCAAAATAATAATGCCTTACAGGATAGAAAGCAGTTCATTTCTCCCTCATGTTAACATCTGGGCATATGTATAGTCCAGGGATGCTCTGTCAACACCATGGTGGTTCCCAAGCTCCTCTGTCTTATGGAACTACCATCGCTGGGTCTTTCTGTCTTATGAAACTTCTATGCCTGGGTAAAGCTTTGTCCACATGGTCCAAGAGGGCTCATTAGCACATCCCTCTTCCAGCCAGGAAGAAGAAGAAAAAGGGTAGCACTCTGCCTTTTTAAGGACATAACCTACAAGTTGCTCATATTAGTTCTACTCACAAATGGTTGACCAGACTACAGTCGCATGACCATATCTAGCTGTAAAGGAAGCTGGATAATATGGTCTCTATTCTGGGAAACCATTTTACTTTCTTAAATTCAGGGTTTATATTATGACAAGAAAATGAATAAAAAGAGTATTGAAGAAAAATTAGCAGTCTATTCACAGCCTCCCATTTTGAAACTTAGAAAATTTTTATTTGAACAAGAAAAAAAAATTCCTTCTCTGGCAAAAGAAAAAAAAATTGGAATTATTTCCCCTTTTCTTTTCCTTAGCTTAGTAGCTCTCACAGAAGAATAGTTTTTAATTCTAAGCAATAAAAGCCAAAGGGAAAAAAGTTTGCTGAAAATGAATTTATCTGTAATCAGAAATGCCTTGGGCTATTACAATAGTACCTAAAGGCCAACCTGAATTTTGTAACTGAATGTCTGTGCATATAAAAGCACAGAACATTTTGAGATGCAGAATAATATTAGATCACCATCTGGACCATAAGTAATTTATACATTAGATACAAGGGAATCACATAGGTCAAGAACAAGTAATATAGCAAATCTCAGTGAGAAAAAATTCTCCAAACATTGTATCTGTGATTCAAATTAAAAGCCTAATAACAGTTCTGAGAATTGGATTAAGATGCAGGAAAGTCCCTTAGCGCTTACATAAAATTAAATGAACATTATTCCTGATTTTTAAAATATGCAAAAGACACAACAATAAAAAAATAAAAAATAAATAAAATATTCAAAAGAACAGATGATCAAATTAAGTTTAAATCCCCACAATCCAGTCATGGGGGCCAATTAGAATTGAGCTCCATATCCAATGCCCTATCTTTTGGTAAGACTTTGAGGTAAGACTCCCTTATCAGAAGGTGGCTCCATAGTGTAGTGGTTAGTTAGCATGTCTGCTTTACATGCAGAAGGTCCTGGGTTCACACCCCAGGTGGAGCCACGGACCATACCCCATGGGTCACAGGCCTGGGGTACACACAGAGAGCCTGTGGGAGGAGACATCCCGTATTCAGAGATCAAGTCCTTAAGGGGAAATGGCAACATCCATAGGTCAAGGGTAGAAGTGGAGTGGGGAGTGAGAATTAAAGAGGAAAAAAAAAAGACTCTTATCAGAGCTTGACCAAGTAGTGACTTTACACACTGGGCCCCAGGTTTGTGAAATATGGTCAATGCCTTAGCTGCTTTTGAAAGAATTCTCTGAGGTATCTGATTCCAGGACACTTGAAAAAAGACAGAACATGCTCGAAAGAGAGTCAGGGAGCTAGTCCTACTTGGAGGTAAGAGGGTGAGACAGGACACCAGGGTGCCCCAGATCCTTTTGGTAGGGTACAGGTAGGGAGGAGGGTCAAGCTAGGCATTGCCAGGAAGCCACGACAGAGCTTTTCCAGGGTAGAGCCAAGAGCCTGAAGCCTAGAAATTAACTGGTTTAGAAACTGGCAAGATAACTTGACCATTGACCTTCACCAAGTACTTGTCAGTGACTTTGGTCAGCTTTTACAGGCCAAACCATCCACCTGCCAACCTCTCTCCAGATAGTGCCTTAAAGGCCCCATAGATGACGTTTCAGCATTGAGCTCTCTTGAATGGATTCTAATGAATTGGTTGGGCATTTTTCTGTCTTATTGGGAAACGAGTGATCATATGCAGTCCCTCTGAATTTGAATATGTGGATACAAATATGTGTTTTTGAGCATTTAGAATTTTTATTTCATATTTATTGAAAGAATTATTTCTTTTGGTCTTATTTAGACATTTGTTTTCTATCCTATATCACTTTTGGATATACATAAAAGGGAAAATTATATAACAGAACAAATTGGTGAAAGTATTCCCAAGACAGCTTCACATTCAAAATCCCACTTTTCTGAACTGACTTTTAAGAGGTATAGCATAAATACATTAAAGTATGTAAGCTGCGTTAGTCCTAAAATTGATCTTCACATATGTGGTATCTTTTATATGTGGCTTCTAAAAAAAACCCAAACTTGTAAAAGCAGAGAGTAGAATGGTGGTTATCAAGACTGAGGAGGTGGAGAAATTGAAGACATGTTGTTTAAGGGTACATACTTGCAACTAGTATATAAATAAGTCCTGGAGAGCTCATACAGAGTACAGTGATTATAGACAACAAAATTGTATTATAAACATTAAACTTGCTAAGAGATTAGACCTTAATTATTCCGAACACTAGGAGAAATGATAATAATATGCTGTAATAGAGGTATTAGCTAACACTACAATGGCAATATCAATTTATCAAATTCATATGTTAAACACTTTAAACTTACACAATGCTATATGTCAAGTATATCTAAGTAAATAAAATAAATTATATATATATACACATATATATTGATAACAAAAGGATTTAGAGCAACTGGAATTCTTATACTTTGTTGATGGGAGTATAAATTGATACAGTCACTTCGAAAAACAGTTTTATAGCATCTACTAAAGTTAAACATATGCCTACCTTATGACCCCGCAATCCCACTTCTGAGTATATACCAAAGAGAAGTGAGTGTGTATATCCACACAGAGAAGAGGAATTTGCCCAGGGTTACACATTATATATGAGTGGAAATTCTATAAATTTTTCAATAGATGCCACCCCCTGCATATGACAATATCCTGCCAGGTCCAACACCACCAAAAGCAAGTTTACTTGGCCATTGTAAAAAGGATGACATACTTATGCATACTGAATTCTGAGCTGAAGGACATTAAAATGGAAGAGTAATTTAAAAACAGCTTTTGTTTATGATGCCATTTCAGTTATCATGGTAGTGGGTGTTGTGCTGAATTGTACTGCAGCAATTTGATTAAGGCAGGGAACTATGTTTCCTAGAAGCCCCTCCTTGTCTGATTCCAGATTAGACTTTGCCAAAAGAGGAACTTGTGTGAGAATTGTAGGGCAGAAGGCAAGCAGCATTCAACACCCTTGGCAGGTTTCCTGTCGGATATAGTGATGGACAGAAACAGGGGTGCCCTAGAGATTCTAGCTTCTCCAACTCTCTCCTGTTCCACATACAGCTCACATTTTCTACTATTAGCCAACAGCTGCCTTAGACCCACCACCAGGGGCTTGGCTGTGGCCCCACACAGGCAGGAGTTACACAGAGGCCACAGTTTCCCATAAACCTCTCCAGAAACTCTCCCTTCACTGCCCCACTTGGACAGCTGAATTCACTTAGCTTCTTGAACTTTCCCGAAAGCTCTGATTTGTCTAACTGTACCAGTGCTTCCGGTAGTGCATAATGACTCTCTGATCCTCTGACTCCCCCTTCTAGACATTCACTTCCTCAGTTCTTCCCGCATCTGTGAGAGGATTCATTCCTAGAATACTCCTGGTGCTCTGCTTCCCTATCTAAATCCTGACTGATACAATACCTACAAATTTTGATTTACTTTAAATAAAAAATAACATAAAAAAAGAAATATTCCAGATTGTAGGGAAGAATTCCACCTTCTATTTAGAATCTGTATATCCCAGATGCTTGATTTATAGACCATGCATGTGTGTGTGGTGGGGGAAGGAAGAGAGATTAGTAAATGAACTAGTGGAGGATAAATAAAGTATGCCTTGCATATAGATCAAAGTGGGAAAGGAGATGAGAAAGGAAGAACTGAAAAGATATAACTTTATCTTGTTTTTATGAGATAAATGGATGAAAGAGAAGAACTTGGAAGTGAAGATGTTTTTGTAGTTTGAAAAATTTCAAGTAAGTTTTACTGTAATTCCTTAGGACATAGTCAAAGAAAACAACCAGCCAATTCTCTTATCCTCTAAGTAACTGTCCTCTGTGAATTAAAAGAGAAAGGAGTGAGTCTTACTTAGGAAAACCAGTTTTTTATACATAAAGTGTCAAACTACATATGAACAGGAGCAAAGACAATGTGCAAAAACCAAAAGGATAATATCCACCTGGTATCACTGAGGCATATAGTCAATGCTTTAATGTTAAATGTATAACTATGTCAAAAATCCTCTCCTTTCTCCTCCCTATATTAGCTTCTCTCTTTGCAACAATCAGAGAAAGGAAATTTTAAAACACTTGTTTTTGTTCTGTTTGGGGAGACAGCAAAGGTTATGCTCAAAAAGTGAATATGTCTTTGCCAGCAATTTATTTAGTACAGGTTCGCTGTGGGAATTATCATTTCACAAGCCAATAGCATACAGGATAATATCTCTTGATAGCCAAATAAAGAAATAACATACTCCAAACAAATGACAGATTAATCACACTATTGTTCCAGGCAATGGGGGGAGGAACAAAATCTAAATTTAATATGAAATGTAACTTTTTAAAACTATTTTTAATTAAATTTAATGGGGTAACATTAATTAATAATAGTATATAAATTTCGGTGTACAATTTTATAATATATCATCTGTATATTCTATTGTGTGCTCATAACCTGAAGTCTAGTCTCCTTCCATCACCATATATTTGACCACCTTTACCCTCTTCATTCTCTCTCACTCTCCTTCCCCTCTGGTAACCACCAGTCTGCAGTCTGTTTCTGAGTTTATTTGTTTGTTTGTTTTGTTTGTTCATTTGTTGCTTTTTCGTTTAATATCCCACATATGAGTGAAATCATATGGTTCTTTTCCTTTTCCATCTGACTTATTTCACTTAACATAATATTCTGAAGATCCATCCATGCTGTTGAAAATGGCAATATTTCATCTTTTTGTGGCTGAGTAGTATTCCATCGTATGTATGTACCACATCTTCTTTAAGGGGCTAGTATCCAAAATATATAAAGAACTTATACAACTCGATGACAACAAAAATACAAACAATCCAATTAAAAAATGGGCAGAGGACCTGAACAAACACTTCTCCGTAGAGGACATACAAATGGCCAACAGACATACGAAAAGATGCTCAACTTCACTAGCTATTAGAATAATGCAAATCAAAACCACAATGAGATGCCACCTCACACCCATTACAATGGCTATTATCAATAAGACAAGAAATAACAAGTGTTGGAGAGGATGTGGAGAAAGGAAAACTTCATGCATTGCTGGTGGGAATGTAAATTGGTACAGCCACTATGAAAAACAGTATGGAGGTTTCTCAAAAATTAAGAATAAAACTACCATATGACCCAGCAATCTCTCTTCTGGCTATCTACTCGAAAGATTTGAAAACACTTATTCAAAAAGATATATGTTCAAAAAGATATATGCTCTCCTATGTTCATTGCCACACCAGTCACAATAGCCGAAACATTGAGGTGTACCTTTTTATACCAGGAGACCCTCCAGAGAGAAGGCGACCAACCTAGAGCTGATTTCTAGTTGCCAGCACAAAAGTAAAAGTCCCCTCTTGCTAGAGGTGTTGCTAGGGAACAAAGACACCAGTGTTAGTGGACAGGCTGAGCAGCTCTGAGGGTTATCACTCCAGAGACTGATGCACAGTTTAATACCACTACCGACCAAAGAGTCGCCTTAACCTTGGTAGGAGCAAATGTCTCAAGGGCCTTCGGAGGGTTTTTAGGTTTGCAAAGATTCATCTTGCCCAAACTGAAACTCTCAAATAGTCTTCACAAACTGTCAGTATTTATAGTATAAATGTCCCCTTGCCATAGTCGCTTCTCCATGTGTTCTTATCAATAAGCCCCCAGCAGGGCCCCTCAGCAGCTGGTCTGCTGACTGCTTATCAACGACAACAGATGTGGAATGATGACATCCTGGCGTGACTTCATTCTTATATCAAAACAACTTCTTTTCTTCTTTGTCATACATAAACAAGTGGATTAAAACAACTTCACTTAAGTCATAAACAAGTGGATTCAAAATCATATTAAACCAATGCACAAAAAGTTTTCAATAAGAATTTTAAAATTCAACATCTTTTTCGTGGGAGATTGCACATATGTAGAATAAGTGTTCTGGGAAATCATTCTTTCAAAATCAAATTTGTTCATCCCTCTTCTTCCATCCTCACTCAGTGAGCATTTTCATCTGATGTCTTTAAAACATGCCTGCCTCAGGTAGCTTTTATCAATAAAAGGTGGCAGAATTTGCCAATTTCAATAAAAGGTGGCAGAATTTGCCAATTTCCTTTCCCTACTCTGAATCAATAAGCCCAACTCACAGAGCAGTAAACCTTTATTGCCACCAAGATAATATAGATTTCCTTTTCTTTGGTTGCTATTTAAAAGTCTTATTGGTACTTTTGTCTAAAGCATCCACCCATTCCTGTAGCATAGATGCTGACAGTGGCCAAAGATGTGAAATGCCACAAGACAGTCAGCCCGTGGATTCCTCCTCTACCTCAGTCATGCAACTGCACACAGTAGGTCACTGTACAAGTCAGACAACCATCAGCTCATCCTCACGGACACAAAGAAGGAATCCTTTCCACCGCTTGGATCCCTGCGGACCCAAATTCTTGACTCTGCATATGGTTTCACTTCCAACTTGTTGGATTTACAATCGGAAATCTATATTAGTTTCCTGGGGCTACCATAACAAATTACAACAAACTTGGCAGCTTCAAACAACAGCAATTATGCTTTCAGTCTAGAGTCTAGAAGTCCAAAATCAAGGTGTCTACATGGCAATACACCTTGTAGCTTCTGGTGGTTACCAGCATGCCTTGGTGTTCCTTGGCTTGTGGCCACATCACTCCACTGCAATCTCTCCTTGCATTATCACACCTACAACTCTGTGTGTCTGTGTCTTCTCCTCTTGTGCCTTTCTCCTCTAAGGAAAATCTAGGGTAATCTCAGCATCCTGAGATCCTTAAATTAATTACATTTACAAAGATCTTTTGGTCAAATAAGGTCACATTCACAGGTTCCAAGGATTAGGACATGGACACATCTTTTGGGGGCCACCATTCAATCCACTACAAGGCCTTATCTCCCTGGACTCAGAAGTCTTTCTTTTTAAGAGTTTTCAAACCTGTCTCCATAGTGCCGAACTCATTAACACTGCCTATTGCATTCAGAAATGATCCTAACACCAAAAAGTGTGCATTTCACTCAAGAATCCTATTAAAGGGTTCATCCCAAGTTTCTTCTCTCCACCCTACAATCTTTTTCTTCTTCCTCTCCTACTTTCACTCGACTGTGCTGGCTCCAGTCTTCTTGCTCTTATGACTAGAAATCCTCTCTCCCCTTCCTAAATAGAGTAATTTAACTTAGCCCAGTTACTCCAGATTTATGCCTACATATTTTTCACCCTCCTCACACAAAGGATCGTCCAGTTACCAGAATCCACACTTTCTGGTGATAAAGGAAAGGTGTTCAATAACTTTTGTTCCCTTTAGGATTTTTTTTTAATTGATTTATTGAGGTAAAATTCACATAATATAAAATCAACCATCTTTAAGTGTACAATTAAGTGGCATTTAGCACACTCACAGTTATGCAGCTATCACTTCTATCTAGTTGCAAAACATTTTTATTACCCCAAAAGAGAACCTGTACCCATTAAGCAGCCATTCTGTTCCCTCCCTCCCCCAGCACTATGCAACCCTGAATATACTTTCTGTTTCTATAGATTTGCCTATTCTGAACATTATATATAAATGGAAGTATACAATATATGGTATTTTGTGTCTGACTTCTTTCATATAGCGTAATATTCCCAAGTTTCATTCATGTCAGCATGCGTCAGTACTTAATTCCTTTTCATGGCTGATAATATTTCATTGTATGAATACACAACATTTTCTTTATTCATTCATCTGTTGATAATTGCTTTATTTTTTTAGCATTTCACATTGCAGAGTTTTATTCAATTTTTTAATGAATATTTACTGAATGCTAACTATGTGCTAGCCACAGTTCAAGGAGCTGGGGACGTAGCTCTTGACAAAACAGAACAAAAGTCTCCCCCTTCATGAAGCTTACATTCTGATTGGGGTGACAGATTATAAATAAGATAACTAAAATATATAGTCTGCTAGATAGAAGTGCTAAGCAGGGAAGAAGGGTTGGGTAGTGACTAGAAGGGGCTAAAATAATTTTGGCGGGGGTCACTGGTCATTTTCTATTTCTTAATCTAGGTACTGGCTACATGGGCATTCTCAGTTTCTGAAAATGTAGTGAGCTTGCTCTTAGGATTTGTGCACTTTTCTGTGCATGTGTTCCACTTCAATAAAAAGTTTTGTTTTTTTTTTTAGCTAATGTGCTTCCATGTCCTTTAAAAGGCAGTTTATTGCACCTATCTCTGGTGCTGACTCTAACAAAAAAAAAAAGATTTTGCTACATTGAGGGTCCAATAGAATCCCTGACCCTGTTCTCGAGTGGGTTTAGGATATCACCAGAGTGACGTGCTGGTTTCAGCACTCTGCCATTCACTTATGTCCTTCAGGCTTCTGGACCATTCTAGCTCTCTGTGTCTAACCATAACTGTCAGTAGACAGCCAGGGTTTACAATGACCATGTTGGCAATATCAGCTTGTTACCTTATTTCTTTTAAAACACATTTCTGCCATTATACTGAGCCCAGTTTGGCTCTTTTTAAAATACTGTCCTTAACAAGAACAAAAATTTTATTTTTAGGGAAAAAATGACTATGAAATCACACCAGGCTATAATGAAAGGTAATTATGTTCAGAGGAGAAGGGGTCATCCTGAGGTGTCAATTAAAAAAAAATAGTTGAGAATTTCTCTCTCCCCATGTTCCATTCAGTACAACTCAGCCTAAATCAAGAAGCAATCCCTGGAAGGCAGTTAAATTGAACTGATTTGCGGAAAAGATGGGTGAATAATTGAAATTGGTCTTAAGTAGGATCCATACGTCCTACACATGTATAACACCTCGGAGTTTATTCAGCCAAAATTTTGTGGCTACAGACACAAGGTAACTTGATTTACCCACAACATGATGGGCTCTCCCTTCATTATGCAAACTGTTATTATGCCTCTATCATAACTAAAATAAGTTGGGATGTAAAAGTAACAATGACATATACTGACTGAGAAGCTGCTGGACAACAAGGTAGGATCATATCCTTGAGAATGATATTTGAGAGAAGAGAATGGGAGGACACTGAGTCTGAGAAAAGTCAGAACTAGAGGAGACATTTACTGGTACAAATTGGAAAGAAGTCGGCCAAGATGGTAAAGAAGGGGTAAGTGGGATTTAGTTAAGAGAGGAGACTGAAGAAACACTGATATCACTTGAAAGGTAGAGAGAAATGTTTGTCGAGATATATCTGCATGTGCGATTCAGAAAAGCTGCTAGCTCTGAGGACAGGGTTGCCAAAAAGTTTAATTCTGACCTGAAACCAGTGCCAAAAGGGGTGAGATGTTTCTACCTACCAGCCCTAAGAACTAGTCAGACAACCTGAGGGAAAAAGAGGTCAGCAATGAAAATGTCTAATGTCCATATTAAGTTGTGTCAAACTGTATTCAGGTATTAGGCAAAGCCCCTATAATTCACAGACCAAAAGGATACAGTTTATAGATCAAACTTCCTCACGTTTTGGTAAGACAGGTTTGTCAGTGACCAAAATAGAGCAGGTGGAATCCTGAATGAGATTGTGGGGCTGCAGCCTAAAGAGGAGATAGACCTTTAATTCCTCAGGTCATGTGGTAGAAAAGACAAGAGGCCACCATAGGGGCCCATTGCCCAAAACCATTCCTTTCTCAGGTTCTCAGTGAGAGTGTGAGAGTGGGCACCATTTTGATACATCGTGTTTTGAAATTATAATCCAAATACCTAAATGGGAGGAGAGGCTTAAGGTAAATATCACAGATTACCAGATAATTTTCCTACCCGACTCTTATAGTCAGTTTTTCACCTACTAGGGCTCAGTCAATTCATAGTAGTAATAAAACCCTCATAGTCATACAATGTTTAAATGTGAACAAAGTACTCTAGATAGTATTTCATTAGATTATTTCCTCAAGTCCTTGTGAGGAGAGATGCCCTAAAGGTCCAAGGCTATGAAAAGTAAGGAGCCCACCAAGAAGGAGGTCACTCTGGAAGATCCCAGCTATGCCAACTAGGTTCAGTGCAGTGCCCTGAGACTGCTATCACTTTTAGGTCCAAAGATCAAGGAGACAGAGTGGTAATTGGAAACCAGAAGGGAAATTTTTCATACAGGGGGCTGCCTTGAGAAGATCTGTGACCTTCTGTCAAGGAACACAGCCAGACTGAGGTGACCCTGAAATAAGAAAGCCAGGGAGATAGATCCCTAGCTTATTCTACCCCCTTTCTTTGATCTTTTGCTGGGGCTCCCCATTAGCCAAACCCAAGCAGAAGCCAGATGGATTGAGAACATAATAGAGAAGAATGGAGAGTGGGTCCTCAAAACTATGGGCCCCTAACCCGAACCCCCACCAAGACAATGCCCAGACACATAATTGTGCGTAACTTTTTAGGGGGGTTGTGGACCCCTGGAGGTGCATTCGTGGATCTTCTGGAACACATGGATTCCAGATGAGGAGCCCTGGGCTGCGGGGATGCAGCAATATTGCAGTATATGTGATCCGACCCCCATCCGAACCATCAGCAAGTTCTCTTGACCCTCCAAATAGGTTTCCAATAGGTCCACTTTTCTCGTTCTCTGCTGTCGCCATCATCTCCGAGCCTACTAACTGGTCTCCCTGCCTACCCTACAAGTCGTTCTTTACACAGAAGCCAGAAACACAAATAAGACTGTGTCATTTACCTGCCTGAAGCCCTTTGAAGAGTTCCTACTGCTCTTCGAATGAAATCTAAAGCCCTTACTCTGGTGTGCAGGGCACTAAGAGCTTTTGTACCCCTCTGCTCTCATCTCACATTCCTTCATCTGCAGTCACTACTCTCCAGTCACCTTAACCTTTGAAAATCAATTTTACCTCCACCCTTCTAGGTTCTTGGTTGTAACCCCTCTGTAATAAAAGACACATTAACCATAGAAAAAAATAAACGAAAGTTTAATAACATTTATAACTCAAGTATACGTGGGAAATGCCCAAGAAAACTGAATAACTCCCTGAAATGGCCCAAGCCACCACCTTAAATACTATCTTCATCTTAAGAAAAAAGAACATGTTGGGGGGCAATGGGAGGAGCCAGTTATGAGAGGTTATCGGTCAAAGCACAGGCACGGTTTTTATGTGGATTTAAGTCACTGCTTTCTTCATTGATCAGAGTTTCTAGAGATTTAGTCATCCTCCTCTTTCTGGTACAGAGAGAGAGAGACACCCTTACAAATGGAGATTTCCATTATAAATATAAAAGGGTAACTTCTAGTGGGTTTTCAGAGTTTTTTCAATATCTTCTGCTTCTTAAAAATAATTAGTTCAAGATCATCCTCATGTCAAAATGGCATATTTGAAGGTGACAAATTCTGCTCCCTTTCACCTTCCAATAATTAAAACACAGCAAGCTCTTCCCTGCCTCAGGTCCTTTGCACTTACTGTTTTCCAAGAACTAAGTCAAGTTCTTCCCCCATTTTCATACATGGCTGCCTCCCTTATACCTCAGCTTAACTGTCATCTTTTCCGTATCTACCGTAGCCAAAGTTCCCCCACTTCTCTCCCACCACATACCCTGATTCTCCATCACAGTGTTCTATTTCTTTTCTTTACGACACTTACCACAGCTAGAATTATTTTTATGGATTCACTTGATCATTAGTCATCTTCCAAGTAGGATATAAGCTTAACCCTCAGAACATCCTGCACCCACAGCAGTGCCTGCCATAGAGTGGGCACTCAATAACTATTTGTGCTTATTGTTAAACTTGCTTTCTATCAAGATTAGTCCTGATAAGAACCTTAAGTCTGATTTCCTGGATAAAAGAAAATGGTGAAGTACCTGAAGATATAGGAGAAGCAAAGGTAGTTGTGTTACTCAACTTGGGCTGCCATAACAAAATACCATAGACTGAGTAAGTTACACAACAGAAAAATATTTTCTCATAGTTCTGGGGGTTGGAAGTCTGAGATCACAGTACCAGCATGATCAGGTTCCAGCGAGGGTTCTTGAAGATGACTACTTTATCACTGTGCCCTCTCATGGCAAAGAGGGCAGGGGGAGGGGGGCGGGGGCGGCACTTGCTCTCTGGTGTCTCCTCTTATAAGTACACCAATTCCATCATAAGGGCCCCACCCTCATGACCCCTAATTACCTCCCAAAGACCTCATCTCCAAATACCATCACATTTGGGGGTTAGAGCTTCAACATATGAATTTAGGCAGGGAGACACAACTTACTCCATAGCAGTAGTGGAATTCATTAGAAAAGGAATGAAGAGTAGATTCATGGACTTCGAGCATGGACCCAACCACTGTCCCATTCACTCATTTCATAAACATTTGTTGAGTACCTACTATGAACCAAAAGTATGGTGTTGCGCCTTTGGAAATATGTAAATATAGAGAAGATGGTGCTAGCACTCAAAGAGAGAATAAATATGCAGGCAGATACTTAATAAAGTATGGTGAGCACTAAACTAGAGATTTGTACAAAATGAAGTACAAAGTGAGAGTAATGGGTTCTATCCAGGGAAGGCAGGAAAGTTTTCACTGAAGAAGTAACATTTGAATTTTGACTTGAAAAATGAGTAAGGGTTTACTAAATAGAAAAACAGGGTAAAGTATTCCAAATAATGGGAATAGAAGTCCATGGGTTGCGCTCTCTCTCTCTCTCTCTCTCTCTCTCTCTCTCTCTCTTTTTTTTTCCTTGCAATTTATTCATTGAAGAAATGAACTCATTTCTCCTAAAGAATGACTTACTATGCTGGGTTTTGCCTACTGCATCTGGGAGATGTGTACCACGGCTTCTTTAGCCAGTCATCTATCATAGGACACTTTGGTTGCTTCTATGTCCTGGCCACTGCGAATAGTGCTGCTATAACATCGGTGTGAAAATATCTTTTCAGATATGGGTTTTCAAGTCTTTGGGGTAAATACCCAGTAGAGGGGTTACTGGATCATATGGTAAATCAATTCTTAGTTTTTTGAGGAACCTCCATACTGAGAAATTTTGGAATACATGTATTAGTTTATTTTAAAATAAGTATAGCATAAATAACATATTTTATGAAAAATACCATATTTTCCAAAACAAAAACAATTAGTGAGAAAAGTGGTGCTGTACATTTGTGTAAATCTCTTTGATGTCTGACTTAATAGAAGACAGCTGCATTCTCATGTCTTCAATATTCATTCTCTTGTAATATGGTGACTTGGTTGAAGTATCTGAACAATATCCAGCCTCACACAGATATGCAGTCAGAAAAGGGAGGAGAATTTTAATAGGCTCTACAGATAATTGTGGATTCTTTTTAGAAAGAAGTGATAGTTTCGTAAAGGTTAATTGTGATATGAAATCTGAAACATTGATGTATTCTTTATACTCTGTCTCATTAAAATCTATCTTGTACTTTGAATGGATCTTTTACCCATCCATGATATTGTAGCATCATATGTTAGTCATTTCAAAAACATTGGTTTATTGAGTTATACAAATACTGCAAATGTTGAACAGTATCCAAAAAAAATCACATTTGTTAATACCACCACCAATCCCATCAGAAAAATCTTTAAATATTGAGAAGATATTAAACTCACAGTGGTGGATACAAGCTTTCCAAAATTCCAATTTTCACTTGAAAGCTTGAATTTATCATTGGCAATAAATACTGTCAAGTTGTTTTCCTTGAAGTAACAAGGCTCGTGTCTTAATTTTCAAGAAAATATATGCCAAATACTGTTTTCTGAGTAACCATGGTTTGCCTGTCAGTGGTTCTTTTAAGTAAAAATACTGTTCCACAAGAAAAGTGGCTAGTTCAGCTCTCCACTCAAATAATTGTACAATTGCTTTTCCTTGAGACAGCCGTGGTACAATAGTCCCTCCTTATCCACAGATTTGCTTCCCACAGTTTCAGTTACCCATAGTCCTAAAATATTTCATGAAAAATTCTATAAATAAGTAATTCAATAAACAATTCATAAGTTTTAAATTGTGTACTGTTCTAAGTAGAGGTATTGCAGTGCTTGTGTTCAAGTAACCCTTATTTTACTTAAGAATAGCCCCAAAGTACAAGAGTAGTGATGCTGGCAATTCTGATATGCCAAAGAGAAGCCATAAAGTTCTTCTTTTAATTGAAAAAGTGAAGGTTCTCAATTTAATAAGTAAAGAAAATTATCGTATGCTGAGGTTGCTAAGATCTATGGTGGAACAAATCTTCTATCCATGAAATTGTGAAGAAGGAAGAAAATAAATCTCTACTAGTTTTGCTGTCATACCTCAAACTACAAAAGTTACAACCACAGTGCATGATAAGTGCTTAGTTAAGATGGAAAAAGCATTAAATGTGTGTGTGTGTAAGACATAAACAGAAAACATGTTGTGCCAGAAAACATTGAGCCTACGTGAAAACTTCAACAAGGAATCCCCTGAAACGAATGATCACATTTACCTAACTTTTATTATAGTATGTCTTTATAATTGTTCTATTTTATTATTAGTTATTGTTAATCTCTTATTGCGCTTAATTTATAAATTAAACTTTCTCATAGGTATGTGCATATGAAAAAAAACATAGCATATAAAGGGTTCAGTACTATCCACAGTTTCAGGCACCCATTGGGGGTCTCGGAACAAGGTCCCCCAGAATAAGAGGAGACTACTGTACTTCAATATGCAGCAGAAGTGCTTTATGTGTATTTCCCATTTCATCATATAGAATATTGTAAAGACATGTAAACAAGGGTTAAGATTTAATAAAATTAATAATTTTACTGCTTCAACAAGGACACTTAAGTGAAACTGACAATTTTTTTACTGCTAATGTGGCAGTGAAGAATACAGTGAATACTACTACATCGGTACCATTGTCTTAGCTCATGCTAAGGCACCAGCAGTTTTAGCCACTACAGCTTTTGCACCATCACTGCAACGTTAACCTGGTGGAAAAAGGTAAATAACATCTTAGTGCTATTATGAAAATAGGTTTGACTTTGTGTATCCCTGAAACAGAGAGAAACTTTCCCTCAATCAGGATTTGGTTACCCTGAGATCAGTTTGCATTAAAAAAAGGCAAGTTAAATTCTTTTCTTTTTCATTTATTTACCAATTTTTATTGAAAAAAATGATTCTCTAGCATCCTTCAAGGTGATCAATGAGAAATTTTTCGCTAGTTTGTTTCATCGTGAACTTACGCAGTTAACATAGTTGATGTGTTTCTATCCATTGCAGTTATTATTTTTATTGATACTTAACTTGTCCCATCATTTACTAATGGGAGCCTCTTCACACTGGCTGCTGAGTCCTTTTGACATAACCCCAGAAATCTCTAACAGCTTCCTTGCCTTCTTGTATGACAAGATATTCCATGCTCATACTGTGGATCTCAGGCCTGGGGGTAGAAGAGGGACTCTTCACTGGGTGCTCCAACTCAGCTCTGTGGGTAATGATCGTACTTTATGTCTGTTTCTATATTTAAAGGTGCTATTTCTTGCTCTAATATCCTTGTATAATTAATCATTCTTTATATTAAGCTTCCCTTATTCAAATTACTGAGTAATTTCTCTGTCACTGGATTCAGACTGATACAAATGCTCAATTTCACTGAGTTGGTAGTTTTTGCTATGCATTTCCATTGGCTATAGCTAGGAGATAATTATTTTAAAGCAAGAATACGTCATGAATTCATACTGGTAGTTTCTAGTCACAGGATTAAAGAACTTAATTTTATATTTTTTCTCTTCTATGGTGAAAATCTTAGTTTCTAATGACATTAACACAATTAATTACAAGCTGTATCCTACTAAATATATATTTAATAAATATTACACACAAGTATATATAATATTACTATTTAAAAAAAAAACAAAATATTGCTCTCAGTTTAAGAGTTTTTTTTTTTTTTTTTGTATTTTCTTTTCATCCTTCAAGTATATCCCATTGGAAACTTAGAGTCAAGTTACTATCTTTTAAAGTTCACTTGAAATAATTTTTGTCTTCATGCAATTAAACCATTAACTCCATACTCGAATCCATTTGGTTTGTTTTTTGCTTTTTAGATATTACTTTTTTAAATTTAATTTTGCTTTATAATCATGTAAAATGTCGAAATGGTTCTAAAGTTAAATCTTTAATTCAGAGTATCTTCGGAAAAATCTAGTTTCTGTTCCTCTATTTCCATCCATAGGTTCCATTTTATTTATTTTATAATCTATCCTTACATTGTCCTTTTAAAATATAAATAGATACATATTTGCATACTTCCCCCTTTCTTAGATAAACTGTATTAAACTGTGTCCTTTCATTTTTCCACCTCATTTTTATTTTTACTTAACATTGTACCGTGGAGAATACTTCATAGCAGTGCATAGAAATAATCTTTGTTGCTCTTTACTTAAATAGTACTCAGTGTGTATCTGTAACAATTTATTCAACTAGGCCCCCAATAAGCATTTGTGTTGTTTCAGTCTTTTGCTACTATAATTGATGCTGCAATAAATATTTGTGCTTTCATCTTTTTATACTGTACCCTTGGGATAAATTCTTAAAAATGAGAATACCAACAGAAAATGTCAAACTTTTGAATTTTTGCTAACCTGGGATGAAAGAAAAGGTTCCTCAATGTAGTTTTAATTTGCATTTCTATTACATGCAAGACCAACCTCTTTCCATATGTTAAACAGCTATTTGCATTTACTTCTCTTAAATTGATTATTCATATCTTTAGCCTGTTTTTCTAGAATCGTTAAGTCTTTTCCTTACCTATTTTAAAAAGCTTATCATATATTAGGGACAGTAACCCTTTATCTGAGATACAAATTACAAATATTTTTTCTCATTTTGTCATTTATTATTTTATTCTGCATAAGGTGTTTTTGGTTCGTTGTTTGGGTTTGCATACAACAGTTATTTTAATGTAGCCGCATTTATTTTTTCCTTCTGGCTCGTGTATTTTGAGTCATTGTTGTAAAAAATGTTGCCCTCTCTCAGATTACAGGGCCGCCTTTCTAACTAAGTGTCTTCCTCAGAGCAACAACACAGGCCCCCCTTGCATTCCGTAAGAAATGCACTCTCCAGCCCCATCCAAAGCTATTAAATCAGACTCTGCCTTTTAACAAGCTCTCTTTAGGTAGTTAATTTGCACATTAAAATTTGAGAAGCACTGTTTTAGAGAATTTTACCCACATTTCCTTCTAAGACTGGTGAAGTGGATGAATAGATCTTAATTGGAAATCATCGGTGAGCCCTTATTCATAGCTATTAAAGAAAAACAAGGAAGAAATGAGGCCAACACCATCACAGGGTGTAAATGGAAGGCTGTCTAGACTACCAATATTAATAAATACAGATATGGGAATCTTCTATTAAAATGGTCTTTAAAAATATATCTTTTGCTATGCTAGGATTATTCGATCGGCCTATTGATCCATCATTTTATGAAACATCTGTGGACAATATACTAGTGAAAAGTGGGCTTTGGTTATTTTCCAAATGAATAGCCCTATCTCCTGTTGTTAAGCTTTTCGCAATTCTCATGACCATGGACTTTGCAAAGGAAAAAAATAAACCTCCTTAAGGCTTGCTGCACTGCACAAGCAAATTCTATTTCTCTCCCACAAGCTGCAAAGATAGTCACATGACCTACACTAAATAAATGGGTGGATAAAAGATTCCATAGAAAGATTTTTGTCATGCCTTTGCATCTAACGCCATGTAGCTATTTGTCAGTAATTTTCATTTCTGCCAGAATGTGTTATTCAATCTCCTTTGCCAATAGGTTGTGTAGAACCTACTCAATAAAAATAAACATACTAAAGAATTAGATCTCAACTCAGCTGTTTATGACAGCTTTTTGCATTTTTCATTGTCTTGGAATGCAAAAAGGTTTTGCAGGAATGATTAAAGCAGGAATCAGCCATGATAATATGGTGCTGTCATTCATTTTTAACACATGGGCTTGAATTCAAGAGCCACTGAGATTTCCAAACACTATTAGAGAGAAAAATAACTGCTTTGAAGTATAGAACTGGGCCTGTGAACATGAGAAACGTTCTAGTATAAATTTAACAAATGATTTCTTCCTCTAATTGTCTTTTGACCTTGCTAGTATTTCTGAAGCAAAGTATACCATTTGAAACTTATATTTTAGGTGCGGAGAAAGGTAGGTTTTAAAAATATGTGTAAGAAAATACTTCATAAACTGTAAAGCAGCATCTTTATTTTGGTTATTGTAATGGAATTATGGTTTATAGTTCACCTTTATAAAAGGCAGTATATGTAATATTCCAAATATAGATTACTTATTTAATGAGCATCCTTAAATAAAGTAGCAGCTTTCCACAACCTCATGAGAGACATGACCTGCCCAGCTTTGCCTTACCTTGTGACCTAGGCTTATAGAAATGATTTCCATCAAATGTTTTCCTATAGGCATTGCATCGGTCTTTTTGCACAGATAAAATACATAGTTAAAATGATCAGCTGAAAGTTGTTCTTATAAAGTCCTAGGGGGAGTATAAGTTGGTTAATTTTACAAAATTTATCAAAATGACAAATATAATACATAAATCTTTTGACCCATCAATTTTACCTTTAAAGATGTATCCTGCAGTAATATTTGTATACATGTGAAATAATGTATGTACAAGGCTATTTCAAACACCAAAGATTAAAAACAGCCTACATATCCATCAATGGGACACTAGTTACATAAATTATGGTACATCCCTGGAATATCATACAACTGTGAAAAAAAATGGAGAAGCCTTCAGTGATATGGAAAGATATACAAGATATATTGTTAATGGAAAAAAGCAAGGAGCAGAACAATATAGTATTCTGCCATTTAGATAAACATATATATGCACAAACAGAAGAGAAAAATATATGTATAATTATATATATGTACATACACAAAAAGCTAATAAAATTGCTGTGGGGAGGAAAACTGGATATCTGGGAGACAAGGACATGAAGGAGACTTTTCACTATATACTCTTTTATACTTTGAATTTACAATGATATGAATTCACTACTTATTCAAAATGTTTACATGTTTAAAAGTCAATATGTACTTTCGTACTTATATATTTCCTTTTAAAGCACAGTTGTCCATAGATCGTAGAGTAGTCTGACCCCCTTCTCCTCCTTGCTAGCTGAAAAATTTCTACATCAGAGTCACTACTTTGGGGTATGTGTGACCCTGCCGGTAGCCCACCTCTTCCCACAATTCCAGCCATTTTGATCCACATCCAGGCTCAGCCTGACCCCGGCCCTAGGACCAAACACCGCCGTTAGATAAGAAGGCTACAGAAGACTCCTCAGTGCCATGCTGAGACCCGGCATTGAGTTGATTCAACTGTTATTTTACTCTTATGTGAGGACCAGCAAAGGGATGTTCGCATTGTTCCTGACATGTAGTCACCTTCCTTGTCCTGAGTGTCCAACTCTTGGCTTTCGTAATTTGCCCCCCATAGGACTGGGTCCTGTCAGGCTTTTGTCAGTCCTTGTCTTAGGGACTGCAGTCCTTGCATCTGCTGGCAGATGTCTCTTAAACAGAATCCCTTTCTGTGTGCCCACTTCAGTCTCTGAACATTGCCTTCCCCTGGAATTTCAATCGCCAAGTTCTGCCCTCTTATTGAGAGGCCCCATTCCTCTGTTCCCATGTTTACTCCTCCAATTCTGACCATTTTATTTGTTGTTCCCTGTCAACCCTTTAAAACAACAACAACTGATAGTCAATTTATTAAAAAGGCTGATGTAAGCATCTACAATCGTGACTTCAACCTCGACTACTGGTTCAATACTGATGGAAGTAATCTGCTTAACAACCTCAGAAAGACTGTGCAAGTCAATGAGACGCTTGTGGATCCTCATTAAAACCTTCCCCACTGGGAGTTTTTCTTGCAGTGATTCTCAGAGTCATGGTAGACATCTGAACTGGTCCTTTGCACTTTGATATTCTTATCCTTTGCACCTCTGATCAAATCAGCACACACCTTCTTCAAAGATTTTATGTTGCGTTGGTCAGAGTAATTCTAATTCGGTAAATCGCTACCTCTGGTTCCACAGGTGTCTTTCCGATATCTTTAAAAACTGTGCTGCGGTGCGGCTTCCTGACCGACTTTTTCCTCCCTGAGAGAGGGCATAGTGGTGAGTGAGTCAGGAGCAATAGCGAGCTGCACGAAGCTCAAATAAAGTTGCTACCGCGTCTTCCTCAAAGAGAAACTCTTTAACATTAATACCATGATTACTTCCATACTGTGTTAAACCCATTGGAATGAATTTTGTCTTTGTGCCTGGAGCTAGGGCAGAAGGTCCAAGGTGCAGTCCATGCCCTCCCAGTTTGTCCCATCCTATTGCCCAAAACCAGACAAGCTAGACACCCAGAGCAAGTTCACTGTTTAAAATGTACATCCCATTGGAGGGTCTTCTATGCCTCCTCTGAAATTTTGTCTGCTTGAAATTTTGTTTAAATATCTATAATCTCTCAGTTACTCATTGGCAGCATACACATTGAATGGAGGCTTAAGATTTAAATTTTAAAGACGATACCAAGAAATCGATTAACTCATCATCGCAAGAGATTAGCAGAAGCCATGGAAGACATTACAGTGGCTTAGAATAGTGGTTTTCAAACTTCAGTGTGCACCAGCAGGGAGGGCTTGTTAAAGTTGGGACCCCACCTCCAGAGGTTCCGATTCGATGTGTCTGGAGTGGGGCCGAGAATTTGAACTTTTAAAAAGTTCCCAGATGGTGATGATGCTGCTAGTTTAGGTATAAATAGGTTAAGATTAGAAAACTGTGGCATAGAGGGATTATGCAACTTACCCAAGGTCACATAGCTAATTGGAATCCCAGGTAGTGGAACCAGAATTTTGACTCCAGGTATTTTACTCCAGAACCATCATGACATCATTATGGGTTTTTTTAGTAATAAACCAACAAACAAACTTAAAATCTAAAATAAAAATGACCATTTTAGAATGATCATTGTGATTTAGCATTATTAAATGTATTTTTTGGCAACATTTATTTTTCAGCAGCCTGACATTCTCTACTAAGTGCTATTACTATTAACCACTAAACATGTTTCCTCAGAGTTTTAATTATTTTGAATTTAGAAGAAAAATATTTATTGAGCATCCAATATGGTCATCAGGGATAGTAATTGTCAAAAATGTAATTAGTTAAAAATTCAATTCAGAAAATCCTCTGCTCCACTCAGCAAAATAACAAATAAAAAATTTTTCTAGTTGAATTTTTACTATTTTAACGCAAAAGCATAATTTTATTGGCAATGATTCTGTTGAACTTAAGATGTTACTTGGCATCTTTTCTGCATTTTTCACAGGGGAATCTTTATGCATTTGAAAAATTTTGAGTAAGAAATGCAAACAATTCAGCAGTTGTCTTTACCCTTAAAATCATGTGTCTAACTAGGTACTTACTCTATCAATTACATGATTAAAAACAAAGAACTATAATTCTTTCCCCTAAAAAAAGTACCAAAATTATGGTGCTATTATATAAGCAGAACAAAAACTTTTAAAGTATCACTAAATTTTGCTAACATGTGACCAAAAGACTCATCCATGAAGATAACATAACAAATATATAATTATCACTTATGTTTTAAAACAATCCTTTATCTATTGATATATATATATATAAATTTTAAAATACATAATTCCAACTGACTTCCTCATACTTGCAGCTAAGAATTGGCCAATTATTAATCCACCTCTGCCACAGTGCTTTATCTTTACCTTGCCAACAAAGGTTTCAGGATCCTTTAGACTGAAAGGCCATAAAGCTTAGAAAGTATTGGGAAAGGTTCTTGACATACCAGTGAACCATAGGTAGGCTCTCTGTGCATATGCAAACTTTGTTCCATTCCAAAAAGGGGCGGCAGCAACAAATATAACAACTATGCTCTTTCATGAAATGCAGATTCTGAATTATTTAAGATAATTTTTCCAATAAAATGATCTATTGTGACACCAATTATACATTTATGTTCATATGTTTTGTTATACTATATAATTTAGTCTAGTATGCTTAGATTAGACCCAAACAAAACTACAAAACAAACAATGATTTATTACTAAATAGACCATTGGAATAGAGATTAAATAATTTTTTATCAATGTATAATTGACATACAATATCCTATCAGTTTCATGTGTTCATCATAGTGATTTGATATTTATATACATTATAAATCATCCTCACAGCAAGTCTAGTTACCAAATTAAATCATTTAGTGCATTTGTAAAATTTTACCCTCATTGTTGTTCAGGGCACCAAGCTGCAAAGTAAAATTTGAGGGTCAGTACTATAATACAGTAGGCAGAATTCTAGACATTTCAGAAATCTGCGTTGAAGTCCTGCATACATAGAGTGGAACTTTACATGGCTGGGCAAAGAACAACTTCTGTAGAAAGAACTACCAGGAAGTTGTGTTCAGTCAATTCCCAGAGTTCACACAGGACCAAGTATCTTCAAGTTCTTACCAGACTGAGTAGAGAAACTTTAATCCCAGAAATGTCATATTTTAGGAGTGCAGCTAATCTAGCCCTAAAGGAAAGGCTGTTCTAGACCCACCTTGAAAAATCTTAAGAGGAACTCTTAAAGAGATCAAGCTGACTTACATATAGCCTAACTGCCTACCAGTACAAAGTCCAAAAGTATTTAAAATAATATGGCAAATTCTAGGACTCACCTATGTATAATTTATAATGCCTGATAGCCGATCAGAAATTAGCATGCAAAGAAACAGATAATATGACCCATAAGGAGAAAAATAGAAACAGACACAGAAATTATAGAATGATGGGGTTAACAGACAAGGAAGATAAAACAGCTATTACAAATATTCTCAAAATAGGAAGTGTAGTAAAAGAATGAAAATAGAAATGGAAAATATGGGGGGAAAGAGCCAAAATGAAATTCTAGGTATGGAAAACACAATAGTTCGATTTATAATTTCACTGGATGGAATTAATAGATTAGAAACCACAGAAGAAAAGACCAGAGAACTTGAAGACATAGCAACAGAAACTATCCAAAATGAAACACAAAGAGAAAAATGGCTAAAAAACAATACATAGAGCCTAAGTGATCTACAGGAAAATATCAAGTGGTTCAACATAAGTGCAATTGGAATCCCAGGAGAGAAGAAAGAGGGAACACAAAAATATTTAAAGAAATAAAGACCAAAATTTTTCTAAAATAGATATTTAAAATCCAATAAATCTTAGTAGGTGAATGGATAAATAAAATGCAGTATATCCAGACAACGTACTGTTATTCAGTGCTAAAAAGAAATGACTTATCAAATCATGAAAAGACATGGTAGAATCTTAAATGCATATTACTAAATGAAATCTGAGAATACTACATATTGTATGATGCTAACTATAGACATTGTGGAAAAGGAAAATTTCAAAGACAGTGCCAAGCAGGGGTGGGAGATGGTGGGGATAAATAGGCAAAGCACGGAGGATTTTTAGGGCAGTGATAATACTTAGTGTGATATTATAATGATGGATATGTCATTATACATTTGTCCAAACCCATTGAATGTGCAAAGCCTAGAGTGAACTCTAATGTAAACTATAAACTTTGGATGATTATGATGTATCAATATAGATTCATCCTGGTTAAAAAAAAAAAAAAGAGTACCATTCTTGTGAGAGATGATGATAATAGGAGAGGCTATGCACATTTGGAGGCAAGGGAAATATGGAAAATCTCTGTACCTTCCTCTCAATTTTGCTGTAAACCTAAAACATCTCTTAAAAAATAACATTTTTTTCAAATCTTGTAAACACACAGATCTCAACTGCATTACAAACCCCAAACGTGATAAACAGAAAGAAAACATATCAAGACACATTGAAATCAAATTGTTAAAAACACGGCGATAAAGAGGAAAGCTTGGCAATTCTCCAAAAGGAGACTGTCTACTTCAGAAGAGCCTAGACTTCAAAGAATTCCATCCCAGGCACCAAACATCTAAATGAAACGCCTCCAGCTGATTCTTTTCCCCAACTGTTCAAGTCATCCCCAGACATTTCAGTCTTCCAGTTGAGGCCCCAGACATCATATAACAGAGACAAACCAATCCCACTATGTCCTTTGTGAATTTCTTTGTGAACTATAATAAAATACTAGTTGTTTTATGCCATTAAGTTTGGGTTGGTTTGTTATATAGCAATAATAACCAAAATAGATAATACCTACATTAATAAGAAAAGGATGGATAATTATGAATCTGATTTGAAAGCAAACACATACATAACACACATACTCACTCACGTAAGAAACCAACCAGTAAATCTTTGTATAGATTTCTCCCATTCATGATATTACCTCTTAGAGAATGAATTTTCCACAAAATTTCAGCACTTAACATCAAAAATACTCAGACCTCTAGAGAGTTGCTACTGTGAGTCATCATGATGCAGTCTGGGTAGAACTGGCAAAGACTCTGCCTTTTATTTTTATGAAAAGGGATATGTTTATTTCAGAAATGCAGGATTGGTGTGCAATTTGGAAATAAATGCTATTCACTGTATTAACAGAATAAAATAAAAAATTATGAGTATCACAAAATGCATTAAAAGCATTTTAATATAACATCTATTCAAGAAAAAAAAAAATTCTTAGAAAGCTCCAAATAGAAATGGGCTTCCTTAAAGTAGCATGTATTGAAACCCTACAACAGACATCATGTACAATCATAAAATGATAAAACATCATATATAATGATGAAAACTGAAACAAGACAAGAATGTCCACTCTCACTATTCGATCACCATTGTAATGTAGCCAGAATAATAAAGCAAAAAACAATAAATAAGAACGCATCACATCTAGCAAGGAAGAACTAAAATTGTCACTATTTATTAGCAGTATGACTGTGCGTATGGAGAATTGTATATGTGGAAAGTCAGCAAGGTGGAGCATAAAATGTCAAAACACAAAATCAGTTTCATTTTTACATACCATCAAAAAATAATTAGAAGTTTTTTCCTCCCTGGCTGCTTGATTGGTGGCCATCATTATAAACAACACAGTAACTGTCTGGACCAAGATTGTTCATGACCAATAGACTACTTCAATGGAAACAAATAGTCATCAACATCCTTCACCCTGGGTGAACAGTATCTAAGACAGAGATTCAGGACAAACTAGCCAAAATGTACAAGACCACACCAGATGCCATCTTTGTATTTGGATTTGGAACCCATTTTGGTGGTGGCAAGACAATGGCTTTGGCATGATTTATGATTCCTTCGATTATGCAAAGAAAAATGAACTCAAATACAGACTTTCAAGACATGACTTCAAGAAAATAGCTGAAGGAACGCAAGAACAAAATGAAAAAAGTTGGGACTGCGAATGCCAGTGTTGGTGCTGGCAAAAAATGATGTGGATATTGGACAACAGAAAAAGTAAAGATTCCTCAGTGACTTTCTCTGTGGTCATTGAGCAGATTTCATGAGAGGATTAATAAACTAAGATCTTTTAAAAAATAATTAGTAAATGAAACTTTAAGAGAAATCATTTATATTAGCATCAAAAATACTAAATAAAGAAAATAAATCTACCATAGTTGTGCAAAGATTCTACAGAGAAAGCTATTAAATACTATTAATATCTTTAATAGAAATGCATGGAAACCTAGATTGGATCATTTAAGATTGCAAAGATTATAATTTTCCACAAATCAGCAAAACCTAAGCTACATATTCTGTCTATAAGGGAAGATTGACTAGCTTATTCCTTTTTCCTAATATTGATTTTAATATTCAAAATGACCAAGGCCATTATTGAGAATATTAATATATTTTCATGTTGAAATGATTAAAATATTTATTTTTTTGTTTAATTAATTAATTTTTATGGTGATATTGGTTAATGAAATCCAATAAGTTTCAGCTGTACGCTTTAACAGTAACGCATATATGTATTTACACTGTGTGTTCACCTCCCATAGTTAAGATTTCTTTCTGTCACCACATATTTGACCCCCTTTACCCTGTCTACCTACTCCCAACCCCCTACCCTCTGGTAACCACTAGTCTATTGTCCATGTCCATGAGTCTCTGTTTGTTTGTCCTATTCATTTGTTGCTTTTAGGTTTATATCCCACATATAAGTGATATCATATGATTTCCAACTTTTTCTGTCTGGCTTATTTCGCTTAGCATGATTATCTCGAGGTCCATCCATGTTGTCGCAAATGACAGTATTTCGTCTCTTCATATGGCTGAGTAATATTCCATTGTATATATGTACCAAAGCTTCTTTAGCCAATCATCTATCATAGGACACTTTGGTTGCTTCCACATCCTAGCAACTGTGCATAATGCTGCTAGGAACATCGGTGTGCAAATATCTTTTCAGATATGAATTTTCAAGTCTTTGGGGTAAATACCCAGTTGAGGGATTGCTGAATCATATGGTAGATCAATTCTTAGTTTTTTGAGAACCTCCATACTGTTTTCCATAGTGGCTGTACTAATTTGCAGTCCCACCAACAGTGTATGAGGGTTCCTATTTCTCCACATCCTCTCCAGCATTTGTTATTCCTTGTTCTGTTGATTATAGCTATTCTAAAGGTGTGAAATGGTATCTCATTGTGGTTTTGATTTGCATTTCCCTAATAGCTAGTGATGTTGAGCATCTTTTCATATATTTGTTGGCCATTTGTATGTCCTCTAGGGAGAAGTGTCTGTTCGGGTCCTCTATTCATTTTTTGATTAGATCATTTGTTTTTTTTGTTGTTGTTATTGAGTTGTATGAGTTCTTTATATATTTTAGACGCCACTCTGCCCGACTTCAAATTATACTACAAAGCGACAGTAATCAAAACAGTATGGTATTGGCAGAAAAACAGACACATGGACCAGTGGAACAGAATTGCCAGTCCAGAAGTAAACCCATATTTATGTGGGCAAATAATTTTTGACAAAAAAAAAAAAAAACATACAGTGGAGAAAGGAAAGCCTCTTCAATAAATGGTGCTGGGAAAACTGCAAAGCCACCTGCAAAAGAATGAAACTAGACTATTGTCTATCACCGCATACCAAAATTAACTCAAAATGGATTAAGGACCTGAATATAAGACCTGAAACAATAAAATGTATAGAAGAAAACATAAGAACTAAACTCAAGGACCTTGGACTTAAAGAGGATTTTATGAATTTGACCACAGAGGCAAGGGAAATAAAAGATAAAATAAATGAATGGGACTACATCAAAGAGACAACCATCTGAATGGGAAAATATATTTGTAAGCAATGCCGCCGATAAGGGTCTAACATCTAAAATGATATTTAGAATAATAAATGATGTGTAATGCACAAATAGCCCCCAACACCTTTTTTCTTTTTTAAAAATACAGAAATTACAAACTGTAATGGAAACTCTTCAGAGGTATTCTTCTGGGAGACTCAGGGTTGCGGGGCCAGAAACACAGAGCCAGCAGGTCTTATGAGGTGGTGATCTTACTATGACTCAGAAACTCACCATGTACCTAGAAGGATACAGAACTCCCACCCAAAATAAATTGAAAGAGAAGTTGAACTACTCTGGAACTCAATATTCATTTTCATCCTAATTGTTCAAAACTAAAGATGCCTGTTAAAATGGGTATTTATATTCTGGAGAGGAGAGTTTGCCAAAGTTGTCTGATTTTGAACCCAAATATTGCTTAAGCATTTAGTGCACAGCTCCAAATGTATCGAGTTTACTTCTCTCTCTTGCCAAAGTTGCATCATGCCCTTTTCAAGCCACCTTAATTCCATTTTTTCAGCAGTATACGTCACACACAAAGAAGTGCTTTTGGGTTTTATAATCAGAATGCAAAGGTACCATCAAGCTCCTATGGTGCTAAATGTTAGCCTAGCCCAAGCCTTTACAAGGAGCCCCTTCCAATGTGATAGGTTGGCCTGCGGGAGGAGAGCCTTTCTTAAGTATCAGTTCACCAACTCACCATAACTCCCAATGCAAAGCTCCACAGAGGAGCTTGTCAGGTTCCTCTCCCTGTCCCCACCTCAGTGTACCCCAAAGCAGTAGGATGCACTATATTTCCATAGGCAAAAGGGTCTAAGATAGCTCCGAAATAACCCTAACATAGAGATGGAGAAACCTCCACTCCCTCCCTGCACCCACATACCCCTATCAGCCTCTCATTTGCCACTGGAATAACTTTTTCTCTGCCTTCCTGTGGGTTGCTTGAACATTGTTTCGAATTTCATTTAGATATTTCTAGTGTTCTTTAGGTATATCTCTTTATCTAGCATTTTTGGTGGTTGCTCCAAGTATTACAGATGGTCCTCAAATGATGGTTCAACTTATGATTTTTTGACTATATGATAATGAGAAGCATATTCTACTGAATATATATTCAATAGAAATCATACTTCAAATTTTGAATCTTGATCCTTTTCTGGGCTAGCAATATGTGGTAAGATACTTTCTTGTGATGCTGGGGAGCAGCAGCGAGCCACAGCTCCCAGTCAGGCACCTGATCACAAGGGTAGACAACCAATACTCTACAGTATACTGTGTTGCCAGGGTTTTTTGGATATTGTGTACTGAGTACATTTAAGGTAGGTTAGACTAAGCTATGGTGTACTAAATGCATTTTCAACATATGATGGGTTTATTAGAACAGACCCCATCATAAACTGAAGAGCATCTGTACATTATACATACATAATTATTAGTCTATTGCTGTCATTTTATCAATTGAGTGAAGTATAGAAATTGTACTTCCTTTTATGAATGTACCTTCCATTTATAATATAATTGTCTTAAATATTTCCTCTACATTCATTGAGAACTCTATAGATCAATGTTGAAATTTTTGCTTCAAGCATCAAACATGATTTAGAAAATTCAAGAAGAGAATGAAGGTCTATTGTATTTACCCATTTTTTTGCTTTGTCATTTTTTCTTCCTTTCTGATGGGCCATTATTTCTTCTTTTATCATTTTATTTCTATTTAGAGAACTTCCTTTAGCCATTCATAAGGGTAGGTTTACTGACAACAAATTCTTTTAGTTTTTGTCATCAGAGAATGTCTTGATTTCTCCTTCACCCCTGAAGGATATTTTTGCTAGCTATACAATTTTGTGTTGACAGTTCTACCCTCTCAGCACTTGAAAATGCTGTGCCATTTCCTTCTGACCTCCATGGTTTCTGATTCAAAGAAATCTGCTATCATTCAAATTGTTTTTCCTCTATAGGTGGTGTTCTTCTCTGTGGCTGCTTTCAAGATATTTTTCTTGTCTTAAATTTTCAGAAGTTTGACTATGATGAGCCTTGGTATGGATTTCTTTAGGTTTATCCTATTTGGGGTTTGCTAAGCTTTTTGAATATGTGGGTTTATGTCCTTTGCCAAATGTTGAAGATTTTTAGCCATTATTTCTTTGAATACTATTTCAGCTCTGCCTTTTTACGCCTCTCCTTCTGAGACACCATGATCTGAATACAATTTTTTTCTTATCAACTTACATGTCTCTGAAGCTCTGTTCACTTTTTTAAGTCTATTTTCTCTCTGTTGTTCAGATTGGGTAATTCTATTCTGTCCTCAAATTCTCTGATTCTTTCATCTGTCCTCTATAATTTGTTGTTGAATCTGTGCATTAATTTTTTTATTTCAGTTATTGCAATTTTAATTCTAAAATTTCCATTTGGTTCTTATATCTTAGATTTCTTTGTTGAGACCTTTTTTTAGAAAATTTTGCAATCGTGTTTGTAATTGTTCATTGAAGCACTTTTACAACAATTGCTTTAAAATCCTTATCAAATAATTCTAACAATTCTGTCTTCTTGGTTGTCTTTTCCCATTCAAATTGAGATCTTCTTCGTTCTTGGTAAAGCAAATGATATCTATTCCAACAAGGACATTTGATGTTATGTTATATGATTCCAAATATTATTTAAACCTGTGTTTTAGCAGACTTCCTCTAAAGCTGCTCAGACAGGGGAAGCGAGTATACTGTCCCACTACTGCCAGATGGAGGTGAAAGTCCAAGTTCTCCATGGGGCATTTGTTGACATGCGTTTGAGGGTGTGCTCCTTGTTACTGCCAGGCAGGGATGGGAATTCAGGCTTCCTACTAGGCCTCCACTGACAAAGCCCTGGCTGAGAGAGTTAAAGGTTCTTCATTGCTTCTTTCACTGACACCATGGTAAGGGTAGCCTCATAATCACTGAGCAGTGGTGGAAGTCCTAATCCTCCACTAGGTCTCCTCTGACACCACTGAAAAGGAGGGGGAAAGGCATCTTGTTACTGTCTGGTGAGGGTGGAAGCCCAGGCTCCCCACGTGGTTTCCAGTGGCACCAAAGGGTGGAGGGCTCTTTACTACCCAGCAAGGATATAAGTCCTGCCTTCTCACTCAGCCTTCTCTGATACCACCTAGGTTGGGGTGGGGGGTAGGGATGCTTTGGGGCACTTACTTATAGTCTCGCAAGTATGGAAGGCTGGCTTCTCTACTTGTCCTTTGGTGGCAAAGTGGGGCCACAGTTTTTTTGTGTGTGTGTGTGATATTTGGAAAGGGTAGAATGATTATTGTCTAAAAGGTTTCTGTCTTGATAGTTTGCCCTTTTCCTGCTCTATGCCTGTTGTTGTCTCTGGATTGCTGGCTTCTCCAGCACCCAGTCAGGGAGATGTCAGACAAAAAGAAAACTTCAGGAATTTACCACCATGTTGTTGCTTGGGTCCTGAGACCTCTAATGGATGTACCTTTTTCTCTCCACTCTCCAGAATTTTCTTATGTTTATTTTACATATAAAGTGTAGGGGGAAATACATTTATTCCATCTTCCCAGAAATGGAAGTCTCGAAGGTCACCTTTTGATGTTTAGCCACAGCCAGAAAACGATTGCTCCACTGCTCTATATTTGGGTTTGGTGGGCCTTTTCTATTGTAAAAGAATCCATGTGTGAGTGGGGAACAGACTTAGAAAATAAATTACTGGATTAAAAAAATCTTGAAAAGGTAAGCCCCTGCCAAAATTTTTTGTCTCCTTGCTGTCAAGATTATGTAAAACAACACAGATCCAGTTTTAGGGGTTGATGAACTCAAGTCTGGAGGTTTCTGTGCATGTTTTTATTAAGGTATAATTGATGTACAAAAATCCACACATATTTAAAATGTACAATTTGAAAACTATAGTTTTATATGTAAGTATGTATATTTATATTAATTACATATTATTTTTCATATCCACAAAATCATCACTCTATTAATATAGTGATCATATCTATCACTCTCAAAATTTTCCTGGTGTCCCTTTATAATCCTTCCTCCAGCCCTATCCCACCACACCCCTGACCAAGGCAATTACTGATATGCTTTCAGTCACTATAGGTTATTTTGCAATTTTTAGAATTATACAGAAATAGAATCACACAGTATATACTCATTATTGTCTGGCTTCTTTCTCACAGCATAATTAGTTTGGGATTCATCCATGTTGTTGCATGTATCAATCATTCATCCCTTTTGATGTTGAGTGCTGTTCCACCGTATAGATACCCCACAATTCATTTATCTCGGCACCTATTGATGAACATCTGGGTTATTTCTAATTTGGGACTATTACGGATAAAGCTGTTACAAACATTAACATACAAGTCTTTGCATGGATATATGCTTTTTTTTCTCTTGGGTAAATACATAGGCGCAGAATAGCTGGATCATAAGGTAGGTGTATGTTTAACTTTTAAGAAACTGTCAAGTATTTTACAAAGTGGTTGAGCCATTTTACATTCCACCAGCAACATATGAGAGTTCCAGTTCCTCTGCATCCTTGCCAATGGTTGGTATAGCCAGTCTTTCTAATTCTGCCATTCTAATAGGTGTATAGTGGTTTCTTGTGATTTTAATTTGCATTTCCCTAGATAATAATTATATTAAGCAACTTTTCAAGTGCTTTTTGCCATTCATATATCTTTTGGGGGGAAGTGTTTGTTCAAATCATTTGCCCCAATTTAATTGGTTCGTTTCCTTATTATTGAGGTTTGAGAAATTTTATATATATATATTTAGACACAAATCCCTTATGAAATACATGCTTTATAATAAAAAATAGAATTACCACATTATCCAGCAATTCTACTTCTGGGTGTAGGACAAAAACAATTGAAAGCAGGGACTCAGAGAGATATCTGTACACCCATGTTCATAGCAGCATTATTCACAATAGCCAAAAGATATGAATGAATGGATAAACAATATGGTATATCCATACAATGGAATATTATTTAGCCTTAAAAATGAAAGAAATTCTGACACGTGTTACATGGATGAATCTTGACGACATTATGCTAAGCAAAATTAGCCAGTCACAAAAAGACAAATACTGTATGATTCCACTTGTATTAAGTCCCTAGAGAAATCAAATTCAGAGAAACAGAAAGTAGAATGGTGATTTCCAGGAACCAGGGGGAGGGGAGACTGGGGAGTTGTTCAATGGGTATAGAGTTTCAATTTTGCAAGACAAAAGGAGTTCTGGAGATTGGTTGTACAACTACATGAATGTGGTTTTTTTTGTTGTTTTTTGGGGTTTTGTTTGTTTGTTTGTTTTAATGCCTGGAGCACCTGGTATTCCTAGGTGGTCTCCCATCCAAGTATTAACCAAGCCTGACCCTGTGTAGCTTCTGGTTAAGATGGTAAATTTTATGTTACGTGAATTTTGCCACAATTAAAAATTTTAATATATGTGTGTTTTATAAATACTTTTTTCCCAGTCTGTGGCTTGTTTTTTCATTTTCTTGTGTCTTTCAAAGGACAAAAGTTTTTAATTTTGATAAAGTTCAATTTATCATTTAGGGAAGGGTTATTCTTTTGGTGTTATATCTAAGAAAGTTTCACCTAACTCCAGGTCACATTTTTCTGCCTCTCTGCATACCTGGTAATCTTTGACTGGATGTCAGACATTGTGAATTTTACCTTGTTGGTTAAGGTGCTAGATAGTTTTGTATTCCTATAAACATTCTTAATCTTTGTTCTGGGATGTAGTTCGTCTATGTGAACATAGTTTTATCCTTTTTGGTCTTGTTTTCATGATTTGTTATGTGGGTCTGAACCAATTATCAGTCTAGGGCTAATTATTCCCTATTACTGAGACAAGACCTTCCTGAGTACCTAAGTTTCTTATAGGCAGCATATAGTTGCCTTTTATTGTGGTATTTAAACCATTTAAGTGTAATGTAATTTTTATATGGTTAGGCTTGAGTCTAACATCTTGCTATTTGTTTTCTCTCTGCCCCTGCTCTTTGTTCCCTTTTCCTCTTTTTCTGCTTTTTAAAATTTTCATCTTAATTGAGTATTTTATATGATTCCATTTTATCATATTTGTTGGCTAATAGCAGAAGAGGAAGTCAAAGAGTCAAAACACAAGAACTGATTATGCTATCACTGCCTGAACGATGGAGGAGGCCATGTGTCAAGGAATGTGAGTGGCCTCTAAGAGCTGAGAGTGGCTCCCAGTGGAAAGCTAGCCAGAGAAGTTAAATCTCAGTTCAGCAAGCCCAAGAAACTTAAGGCTGTCAATAAAAATTAACTTGAAAGTGGATTTTCCCCCAGAACTTCCAGACAAGAACTCTGCCTGGCTAACAACTTGATTTTAGCTTGTGACACCCTGAGTGGAGACTTAAGCCATGCTGAGCCTGACTTCTAACTTAGAGGAATAAGAGCTAATAAATTGGTGGTCTTCTAAACTACTAAATTTGTGGTAATTTGTTATGCAGCAATAATAAATAACTACATATATATATATATATTTAACTTTAATAGTTGTTTTAGGGTTTCTAGTACATATATTTAACTTATCAGTCTACTTTTAAGTGATACTACACCACCTAACTTATAGTATAAGAACTTTACAATAGTATACTTTCTTTTCTCTCCTCTTGGCCTTTATGGTATTGTTGCCATGCATTTAACTTTTACATGTGTCATAAACTACATAATACATTATGATTCTCTTTGTTTAAACAGTACATTATCTTTTACAGAGATTTACATAATAAGAAGAAATCTTATATATTTAACCACGTCATTACCTTTCTGGTGCTCTTCATTCTTTTGTGTAGATCTAGATTTCTATCTGGTGTAAGTTTTCTCCTGCCTAAAGCATTTCCTTAAACATTTCTTATACTGCATATGTGCAGGTGATAAATTCCTTTAAGCTTCCATAAGTTTGAAAATGACTTTATATTGCTTTACTTTATGAAAGATATTTATCCTAGGTATAGAATTCTAGTTTTTTTGTGTTTGTTGAGTTTCTAAGATCTGTAGGTTTATGATTTTCATAAAGTTTGGAATATTTTGTCCATTATTTCTTCAAATATTTTTTTTCTGTCCTTTCCCTCTTTCAGGGATGCCAATTATCATATTCTAGACCACTTGAAGTTGTCAAACATGTCATTGATGCTCTTTTGATTATTAAAAATTCCTTTTTCTCTATGTGTTTAATTTTGGATAGTTTCTATTACTCCGTCTTCAAATTCACAATTTTTTCTTCTCCATAATCATAAAAGGCACCTACAAAAACCAACCAACAAACAAACAAACAAAACCCTACAGCTAACAATACAGTTAATGGTGAAATACTGAACATTTTCTCCTTAAAAGCAGAAACAAAATAAAAATGTCACTCTCAGCACTTCTATTCAATATCATATTTGAAGTCTGACCCAGTACAAAGCAAGAAAAATAAAAGGTATACAGACCAGAAAGGAAACAGTAAAACTCTATTTGTAGATGACATGATTGTTTATTTAGAAAACCTTAAGAAATACACACGACTACTACCTAATTTTCCTAAGTCACAGAATACAAATACAAACAATTGCAAAATAAAATTAAAAATAAATTTCATGTATAATGTCATCAAAAAACATAAAATACTTAGGAATAAATTTAACATATGCAAGACCTCTGTGCTAGAAAATATTTTTGAGAGAAAAAAAAAACTAAATGAGGAGACAGATCATGTCCATGAATTGGAAGACTCAATATTGTTAATCTGTCAATTCTCCCTAAATCGATCTATAGATTCAATGCAATTTATATACATATACAAGCAGTTATTTTTGTAGATATTGAAAATCTAGTTCTAAAGTGTATATGGAAATATAAAGAACCTGTAATAGTCAAAGAATTTGAAAGGGAAGAACAAAGTTTGAGGACTTATACTACCTGGCTTCTGTGTTAATCAAGAGACTATGGCACATAAATTGACAAATAGAATAGACAGCTAGAAATAGATCCACACTTATATACTCATTTGATTTTTTACAAAAGCACCAAAGCAATTCAGTAGGGAAAAAAGAGTTTATGCAACACATGATGCTATAATAACTGGCTCTCCATATGAAAACATATGAATCTCTACCTCACAGCATTCACAAAAGTTAATTTGAGATGGATCATACACCTAAATGCAAGTTGTAAAACCATGTATTTTTTAAAGGTAATCTCACAAGAATATCCTCCTGATTTAGGATAAAGTTGGTTTAGCAGATCACAGAAAGCAGTACCATGAAAGAAAACAATGATAAATTAGATGATATCAAAATTAAAAACTCTGCTTATCTAAGACACCATTAAGAATATTTAAAAGCAAACTATATACTGGGAAAAAATATTAAAAGAACATATATCTGACAAAGGACTGCTATGCAAGAAATATGAAGAATTCTATAACTCAGTAATAAAAAGACAAACAACTGAACTTAAAATGGGCAAAAGATTTGAACAGATACTTCTCAAAAGAAAATAAACATATGGACAACAATCACATGAAAAAGTGATCAAGGTCATTAGTCATCAGAGAAATACAAATTAAAGCCACAATGAAATACCTCTATACACCCGTTAGAATGGCTAAATTAAAATGACTGATGGCCCAAAATGTTGGTGAGGATGTAGAACAACTGGAATTCTCAAATCCCATTGGTGAAAATGCAGAATTGTACAAAAACTTTAGGAAAAGATCTGGCACATATATATCAGCTTCTTTCTTTTTAACTTCTATCTACTACCCCATAGAGTGTGGCGTAGTTTTTCCAATCCCCAGCAGAATTTAGGTTGCTTAAACTTTCTTGCTATTAGAAATTATTCTCTAAAAAACATGAGACAAATTACTCATAGAAAGGCTGATTTTAAAAAATATTATATATCAATGCCTGATTACTCACACTCTTACCAACACTGAATATTATCAACCTTTTTCATTGTTGTCTACCAATGGGTGAAAAATGTTTTGCATTTTCTCGAGAGTTGTTGAGGTTGTGAGTTTCTTAATATTTTATTGGCCATGTATGGTCTTTCTTTTATGAATTGCCTTTTCATATTCTTTGCTCCCTTTTCTATTGGGTTTGTCTTTTTCTAGTTGATTCTTTATATATTCTGGATACAGTCCTTTGTCAGTTATCATGTTGAAAATATAAAAAAACTGTCTCCTAGTGTGTGGTTTATGGTTTCACTGTCATTGTAGTGTCCTTTGATTAACATAAGTTTTAATTTAAGTATATTCAAATGTATAAGCCTTTCTTTATGGTTTGCACTTTTTGTTTTATTTAAAATTTTCTCCATTATCACAAGATCATAAAGATACTTTTATATTATTTCCTAAAAGGTATTCTAAGTATTTTCCTCTGCAGATATATAATCTGTATAAGAAAAAAGAATGACATCATGTATGCTGTCTTATGACCTGTTGTTTTGTTATTTAGCAATATGTTTTGAACATCTTTTCATGTGAATATGTCACTAGTGTTGTGGGTAGGGTTTCCCAGGAAACAGACTCAGGCAGAGATTCGTTTGCAGGAAGTTTATTAGGTAGTGTTTTCAGCATCAACATCTATAGGGGAAGGAAATAAAGTAAGATTAGACAGGAGGGCAAGCTGGGAAATGGCGCAGAAGCAACAAGGGCTTTAATTTTGTAGCTTAGAGGACCCTGTAACGTCCCAAAATAAAGAAAGCAAGCTGGGTCTTTCTACTCCCATGTTGTTAGATGTGGGCTGTCCCCTGGGAAGGGGGCATGACATTGGACAAGGCAGCTGACTTCAACGGAGTATAATTCCTGGAGTTAGCTGGCAGATGAAGGCTGTCAGCCTGAAGCACTCCCAATAGCTGAGACTCCTGAAGGTGTATCTGAGCACCACATTGTAAAATCCACTGTAGCTAGCTAGCAACATTTGACCCTTGTTTAAGAAACAAGAGTCAGTCTCACTTAACAGGTCTGCAGTAGGTGGCTGCTGGTACCAACAGTATCTGTTCTATTCGAAGGCAAAAACATTCCCAGAAGTCCCCAGTAGACTTCCCCTTTTATGTAATTGGCCAGAACTGGACCAGAGGTCCATCTCTAGGTACAGGAGAAGCTGGAAAAGTGGGATCAAGATTCTCATGATTTTGTGCCTGGAGCAGTGAACACTGCTGCCCTGAGCAATCTCTGGGTTTTGTTAGGCTAGAAGAAAAGGAGAAAGGATATTAGACATGAGATTAACAAACCTGGCCACAAATAGACCTCTACAGGATTATTTTGAATAACTACATATGGATATAATTTACTGACACAGTCTCCTATCGCAGGATATTTGGTTGTTTTCCAGCTTTTTGCTATTATCCACTGTGCTGCAATAAACATAGTTGTAATTTTTCTCTGCCCATATCCTCAATTATTTCTTCAGGATGAAATGTTATATATGTAATCGCTAGGCACAGGGAATGTACCTTTTAAAGAATTTTGATGCAGATTGCCAGGATGTACCTTAAATAGGGTCTAAAAATTTGTTCTACCTGAGCAGTGAACAAAGAAGGCTATCCTTACTGACACTGGATATTAATATTCTTGTTAATTTTCATCAGTTTTGTAATCTTTAAAAAGTACCTAGTTTTAATTTGTATTCTGTATTGATTTTTATTGGCCACATTTGCCAATTTTTGCATCGTGGTCCCCCCCAAAATGTGCTTTGGAATGTTTTAGCTTTCTGGAAAGTACTGAGGTATAATCAGTGTTTTGTTATTTAGCTGTGAGAGTTAATTTCAGCAGGTCTCAGTTGTTTTGCTGGCCAAGGCATGAAACTGATTAATAATGTTTCCTTCTAAGCCTGGGTCCAAGGAATTTCAGAGCCTTTCAACAGGGTTTGTTAGAATTGCTTACTGTTAAAAATGAGACTGAAGATTTGCAGGTGGTCTTGGTGTTACCAATCCCCACCCCCACCTCCAAACCCAGAGGGCTCTGGTTACATTTCAGGCTGGGTGTTAAGAATACCTAAACATACTATATTCATAATTACTATTTGCAGTAGCAAAAGTACTTTGTAACATGAATTTTTTATGACCTTTAAATTGCATTCTGTAAAAGTGCCAAAAATATTTTTAAAATATCACTTAGAAAGGAAAAAGGAGAAAAAATCATTTTGCTAATTAATCTGATGAAGAATGATGACGTGAATTTAGAAACATATCATAGCTATGTTATTGGGAAACATGGCAGTGCTGTTTTCAAAACATTTGCTTAATATGTTGTTCATGAATAATAGATCTCTAACTCCAGTTTATATTTTCTTAGTGAAAAGGGGTTAACAGCTATTATCATGGTAAAAAAAATTCATAGTGCTACAAATCCAACAAAATAACTTAAATATTTTACTATCTCTATATGAATATATTATTCTAAAAATGGCTGGAATAATTTTTACTGAATTTCAGATGACTCTTGTATAATCATTATTGCACTTCATAATTTTTGCACACATAGTCTTGCATGTAAGTACTAAATATTTACTAGCTCAGAAAAATATTCCATAATTTCACATTCACTTAACTTTGAAGATATAGAAGAATAAATTTAAATAGTCAAAAATCATATTTGATGTAGTTTCTAAATTAGTAAGTTATCTTTGAAATGGAGAATAATAAAGAAAACTAACAGTACTAAAGAATGATGTGAAAGTACATGGCCCCTACAAGAATATACTTAGGTATACTGTCAAAATAATAAAGATGGAAAAGAATTGGACTACCCATTTCAGATAAGAATACAGAGAAAACGAGCACTCTATAGATGGAAATGTAATGCCGTATAGCCCTTTCGTGAACCAACCTAGCAATATATAAACAGCATAAAAATTATTCTAGGTCTTTTGTGGCTCCATTTGAACTTTGGGATTAGTTGTTCTAATTCTGAGAAGAATGTCATTGGTATTTTAATAGGGATTGCATTGAATCTGTATATTATTTTAGGTAATAAGGACACTTTAACAATATTAATCCTTCCAATCCATGAGCAAGATATATACTTCCATTTATTTTTATCTTGTTCATTTTCTTTCTTCAATGTCTTACAGTTTTCAGAGTACCGGACTTTCATACCTTTGGTTACATTTATTCCTAGGTATTTTGTCCCTTAATTTCTTTTTCGTGATCTTTTGTTATTGGTATATAGAAATACAACAGATTTCTACATGTTGATTTTGTATCCTGCAACTTTACTAAAGTTGTTTATTAGTTCTAATAGTTTTTTGGAGGAGTCTTTAGGATTTTCTATATATATTGTCCTGTCATCTGCAAATAATGAGAGTTTTATTTCTTTCTTTCCAATGTGGATCCCTTTTATTTCTTTGTCTTGTCTGATTTTGGGGGCAAAGAGAATGAATATTTTAAAACTTGCATTAGATGTGAAAAACGTCTTCTAAAATGTAATTCCAATTTACAAGCAGTGATACCGTGATTTTCAATAAGGAATGTATATATACATATATATTTGGTCTTCCGTTTCTGGCACAGAGCTCCTAATACCCTTGGAATTTCCTAAGTTACAGAGCAACAAAGGTGTCTTTTGTTATGTTGATGAGGTGACTTTGGAAAAGCACCTTAAGAATGGGGACTCCTAGGCAGTGAAGCCAACCTGGTGTTAAGAGGGTTGGAACTTTCTGTCCCACCCAACTAACCTCTGGGGAGGGAAGAGGGGCTGGAGGTTGAAATCAATCACCGGCGGCCAATGAGTTAATCAATCATGCCTCTGTAATGAAGCCTCCATTAAAACTCCAAAAAGACAGTGTTCGGAGAGCTTCCAGGTTGGTGAACACATGGAGATTTTGGGAGAGAGTGGTGCGCTTCTAGAGGGCATGGAAGCTCCTCGCCCCATCCCCACACCTTGCCTTATGCATCTCTTCCATCCGGCTGTTCCTGAGTCATATTCTTTCATAATAAACCGGTGATCTAGTAAGTAAAATATTTCTCTGAGTTCTGTGAGCTGCTCTAGCAAACTAATCAAACTCGGGTAGAGAATTGCTGGAACTTAGTCGGAATTACAGTTAACAGCCTTGGCTTGTGACTGGGGTCTGAAGTGGGGGTGGAGGGTAGGGGCACTCTTGTAGAAATCGACCCTTAACCTTTGGGATCTGATGCAATATCCAGGTAGATAGTGTCAGAATCTAGTTGAGTTGAATTCATGCTGGTGTCTGAGAACTGCATGATATTGTGTAGTAAGCCTCCCCACTCCCCCACCCCCACTTTAGAATTGGGTTCTAGGAACCCAAAAGAATTCGTGTCAGTGAAATGGGATTTTCTAGAGTTGCCCTGGCTCACCAAAACATGTGGTTTGGGAAGAAAATGTATAAAAGGGTGATGGATGAAGAATCTTTGATTCTTGTTGGCAACGTGGTCACCCATGGTATGGAGCAGCAGGAGTTTCTAAAGATGGCTCTAACTCCCAAGGAGCTGGTTCACTAGGGGCATAAGGAAATGCAAACTAAATCGAAAAAGGCAAAATATTCAATGCTTTGGTTATTGTTATCTGTAATAGATGAACTAAAAGTGAAGAGAATGCTATATCAAACTTTGATACTAGACCAAGCTCAGATTTTATAGAGTCAGAGTTCTGGCCACTAGCCTCAAAGCCACCCCCCAGGTAAAAATCAATGTGAGGGAAGGACTAAACTTGAAACCAGTGGGTCTAGTACGAAAGAGTTGTTTCATTTTGTAGATCATTATCATGGCTTCTTGAGAAACGTTTGCATACTGAAATAGGTTGTGAAAATAACTAATTTGAGGGCTGTGTTTTTGTTTTTGAATGATGCAGAGTGAGAGAGCATATCTGGGTTGGTGCTGGACTCACAGCTCACTATGGAACAATCACAGACGGCTATGTGTGATCCAGACACACAGGAGGTTATTTCCTGGGGTACACAGCCAGCATGGTAGACGGATAAAAGCCACAAGTGGTAAGATCTGTTTGCCCAGAAAAGGGGGGACTGCTCAGCTCCCCCAATGAAGACCAAGTGGAACACCCCAGATGAAGCAACTGATATGCTTTTGTCTTCAAGCCATGTGGGACTGGCTTTATGATGACCAGGATATTTACCCGCTAAATATGCCCACTATCCAGGTCACAGCAAATGCTGTGGTGAAGGGGCCCCCTTCACTTGGTCACCCATTTAACCTTATGTTGCAAAATCAAAAAACAATTTGGGAAGCCTTATGGAATTTGCTGTCTCAGCTTCTCCTCCCGGGTCTTTCAGATGCTAATCGAAACCGCAGGTTAATTAACAAGAGAATGGGTAGAGGCTGAGGGGAGAGTCTGGGGACTCTTACCTGCAATGTGGAAATTTTTAAAAGGAAGAAATAAAGGTGAATAAGAGAATATTGAGAGGCAAAACAGCGAAAACAGAAAAGGGAGAGTTAACAGGACTTGTGCCAGCAGGGTGGAAATCTTTAGGTGGTTATTAAGAGATGAGATGAATAGAATGGACGTTGATGGGTTAAAACAAAGATTTAAATACAGCAAGCACTACATAAAGTTGGGCAGGTTAAGGGCCCCCCTATTGGTCCCCTATTATTAAAGGACCCCAATTAAATCTTTTCTATTTATCCCAGTATGGAGAAATTTTAAAAGTTGGAAGGAAAAATTGCAATGAGAAACCCGAGAAGCAATCTCTTGGGGCAGCAGTTAGGCGTATTAATCAAGATAAAGACTAATAAAAGAGCCAAGGCCCCATGACTCAACCTCTCCCTGAAGACCCAAAGCCTTTTGCACAGGAGTGGGTAAAATGGTCAAGGGGTGGATAAGAGATGTTTCCAGGGCTCCTTGATATGAGAGTCCCACAAACTGGCAGCAAAACCCATCGGTGAAGCCCTTACTTGGGCTACAACTAAATTGAAAGTAAAAATATAATTGCTGATAGGATTATGAAAGTATAAGCAGGTAAAGTAGAATAAACATGATGTAAAGAAGTTGTATCAACTTTATTTGAATATTTTATGGAGATGGATATTATGTCTGGTTTAGGAACACTTCCCATACCTAGCATTGTAAAATCAAAACCTATTGATGAAGTCTTAAAGAAGAGGCTGCAGTTAAGAATGTAAAGGTTGGTGGAAATAAGAGAGAGGTTTGTAGGAGAATTTGGGATGTTTGAACAGGCTTTATGTTAAGTGATCGCATCTTTTTTTTTTAATCAAAGTATAATTGATATATAACATTAAAGGCATAGAGTAAGAGGGAAGTAGAAAGGCAGTGAGGAGGGGGACAGAGGAGGACAGAGTAAAGGCACTGAGAGGGACTCAGAAGAACAGAGACAATAGAGACGAGGACAGTGAGAGAGACAGTAAATGCACTGAGAGAGACCCCCGAGTGTTCAGGGAATTCAGTTTATATGTCATTTAGTTCCTGTGAGTTATAGTTTAAAAAACTATTAGCCCATTTCCTTTGGTATGGACATACAGTGAGGAAGGGGAAGAGTATGTAGTGTGGAAAGGTAAGAATATATAAAGTGAAAGGCCTGCTGGCAGTTCCCAGCCTTTAATCCTTAGGTCCCCCATAGTTTTAGCCATAGGGAATGACTGTTGGTACCTGTTTCCCCTTCATACGTATGGGGAATGGATTGTTAGCAGTCCCAATAGAAAACTTTGTTCTGCAAGTGTCCTCCTGGCCTGGCTGCAGGGCTGATCAGCATATTGCAGTCTCTGAATGTACCTTGATTAACATTTCAATTCTCTTGCCTCCTCCCTTCATTAGTAAGATCCCTCTAACGCAGAATCCATAACTTGGAGGATAGAAGCTGGAGTGCTGGTGGGACAGATTCTATGTGCAATAACCCTGTGTGGAGCCTAGACTGCAGGTTATGGCAAGAGCCTCCCAGTGATGACTACTGGTCCTTTGGACTAGGGAATTTCCATTTGAGGGGTATTTACTACCTTGTTATTGAACATTATTAATTGAAGCTACCCCTACAATTGAAGGACATAAAGTGATCTTAAAACCTGAAAAAGCCATAACGTTTAGGATGATGTTGTAGAAGTACCATAATGGAGCCAGCAGAGCCCAGAAGAATTCCATAACAATGTGGAAATGGTTTATACAGGATCTTGTTATTGAGAGAATGCAAGGAGATAGATACTCATGTTCAGGAAACCTCTTTTTCCCTAGGCCTGACTCTGAAACTGAGGAGGTGCTGGATTCTGTTGTCACTTGGACAGTGCCCTATAAATAACTCTCAACCGACTGACAAAGAGCTGCTTGGTTTGTGGACAGCAGTTCCAAGGTAAATGGACAACATCCTGTTTGGAAGGCCACCACTCTGATCAAAGAAGGTAAAAACAGATTAGCCTGGTGGTCTGAACTGCATGCTTTTTCTCATCAGTGATGAAACTATTGAACGGTGGTAACAGCTCCTATGTTTGGGTTTTTAATGACTTTTGGTTAGTGGCCAGTGGCCTGTCCATATGATCTGGCAGGAAGGGAATGGAAACCTGGCCTATTAAAGAGATGCCCATACAGGGCATGGCCCTATGAGAATTTGAAGGGTGCATTAAAGTAGGACATGTTGATACCCATTAGAACTCCCTTCCAGATTTGGAAAGTGCCTGGGATCAACAACCAGATATACTCAGGTGCTCCCTTGAGATGGCCACCTGGGTCCATGAAATAAGTGGATGTTGGAGTCTGCAACAATGCAGCGATGGGCTGATTCTAGACATGTTCCTCTTGCACCCCCCTCTGAGGAACAAAATGTCACTAAGAACTATTCTGTCAGCAAAAGAGTGCAGTTGGCTGTGTGACAGATTCCCTGGGGGAAAGGCTCTTAAGTGGCTGGCAAGTCAAACTAATGTTGGTACCCTAGGAAGCTACAATTGGGTCCTGACAGAAATAGGTACTGACTCTAGACTGGGCTTTGCTTATCCTGTGGTAGATGCAAATGCTCTGAGAGCTTTAAAAGACCTGAATGGAAGGAAAATATGCATCAATTTGAGTGGGACCAAGGAATACACTTTACAGCCCATAATGTCCAACAACAGGAAGAGCTATCCTGCTCAGAGTAATAGTTTGATGGAGAATCAGAATGGAGAAATTAAACACTGGTTGTCTAAAACTGGGAGATAAAGCATGAGAGGCTAGCTTATACACCTTCACAAGTGTGTACCCACACTCAAGATGAACATGAGTGGGGCTAAAGGAGAGGTTCCTACTGGATAGATTTCTCTTTTTCTGGTGGATCTGGGGGAGAGGGAGTTGAGGAGGTGCCAGTATTCTTTCTTCCCCACATCACATCAACTTTTTTCCCCCTACTTGATGTAATGGCGCTATGACTAGGGCTGCAACTATAAGGGCTGGAAACGGGGATGATTTCTAAGCAAGAAACTGTCACTTGTTTTTAACCTTTATGTCAGAATCCCTAATGGCCTGATGGGGCAGGATGTGCCTTCACACCATTCAGCAAGATTGTGTCTAACAGTGAATGCAGCTATATAGTGCCTGGTAGTAGGCATTGCCTACTAGTTCTGCACCTGTGTAACCTTTCTTTCTCTGAATAAAAGTGGACTGAGGGGCAGGCACTTGCTAGGCTAGTATTGTTGCCTGCAATTTAGCCCAGCACAGTGACCAAACCTAATGTTCTTTCCATAGGTGGAAAAGTTTGAGTATAAATGGAGAGAAGGAAAAATTGTAGCAGAGGTAAGGGATGAATAAATGGAATATGTAATGGTAGAAATCTAATATTGCATTAACATCTCAAGAGGCTCAGAGTAAGATGAAATTATCTCTTAACTCAATTATACCAGATGCCTGAAAAAGTTAAGCCATATATTTCCAACACCACTCCTGCTTTTGTAACCTGACACAATCAAATGGAAGCCTGTAAACCTGAGTGCCCTCACCCTGGGAGACATTTTCATATGCTATGATGAGAGACTGGATAGCTATTAATAACTAATGTCTTGACTTTTATAATTGTTTTGCTATTAGGGATTGGTATTCCAAGACTGTGATTTATAATAAGAAATAAATATTTGGTCTTCATCCTTGTTTTTGACACAGAGCTCCTAAACCCCTTGGAATGTCCTAAGTGACAGAGCATTGAAGGTGTCTTTTGTTATGTTAATGCAGTAACTTTTGAACTGCCAGGAAGGATGGGGGCTGGTTGCTAAGCCTCCATGAAAATTCCAAAAAACAAAAACAGAAGCAAACAGAGTTTGGAGAGCTTCCAGGTTGGTGAACACACTGAGATTTTGGAACAGTGGCTCTCCAGAAGAGGGAATGGTAGCTCCTCACCCCTTCCCCAAACCTTGCCCTATGCATCTCCTCCATCTGGCTGTCCTTGAGTTATATTCTTTTATAATAAACCAGTGATCTAGTAAGTAAATGTTTCTCTGAGTTCCATGAGCCACTCTGGCAAGTTAAGTGAATCCAAGGAGGGATCCCTGAAAGCTAGCCAGTCGGTCAGAAGTTCAGGTAACAACCTGGACTTGTTACTGTTGTCTGAATTGAGTTGCTAAGAAGGGGATTATTGGAACCTCCAATCTATACCTGGTTGGTCAGAAGCACAGGAGTCACACTATAGCTACAATAGCCTTCATTTGCCATCTGGCTCTGCTCTGAGCCCCTTTAGCAGAGTGTAACATAGTGGGGAGAGAGCTGGTCACCCCAACAATCCCACAAACCGTGAGGCACCTTTTGTACCTTACTGCCCTAGGGGTCACCAGGGCAGAACTACTGTAACCAACAGGAGACACCGATACACTTGAGGGGCCTTCATAGTAGCATCAGTGTCTGTGGTCTCCTGTTGAGAGCAGAGTCTCATGGAGACTGTTGGAGTAGATTTGTTCCTGAGCATAGGTGACATTCCTTATCAACTCCTAGAAACAATTAGGTGCATTTTCTGGGGCTCTGAGGTTCTTCATGACCAGGTGGCAGGACAGTTAGGTTACACCTGGCTTTGGTTTTATGCCACCAACAGTGGACCTGGGAGTGGCGGCTATAGGAGGAAAGCTAGACAGTATCTTTCAGTTACCCCTAAATTACCTGGGGCTGAGTCTTCTTGGGAGAAATGTCTATTCAGGTCCTCTGCCCATTTTTTAATTAGATTATTTTTCCCCTTTGTTAAGTTGTATGAGTTTCCTATATATTTTGGACATTAACTTCTTACTGGATATATCATTGGTGAATATCTTCTCCCATTTAGTAGGCTGTCTTTTCGTTTTGTTGAGTAGTCTTTTAACTTTAAAATTACAGTCGACATTCAATATCGTATTAATTTTAGGCATACAGTATAGTAGTTAGATATTTATAACTTACAAAGTGATCCCCTCAGTAAGCCTGTACCCACCTCACACCATATATAGTCATTACAGTATTATTGACTATATTCCCTAAGCTGTACTTTACATCCCTGACTATTTTGTAACTGCTAATTTGTACTTCTTAATCCCTTCACCTTTTTCACCCAGCACCCCAACACCTCCTCCCGTCTGACAACCGTTAGTTTGCTCTCTGTATCTATGAGTTTGTTTTTGTGTTGTTCGTTTGTTTTGTTTTTAGGTTCCACGTATAAGTGAAATCATGTGGTATTTGTCTTTGACTTATTTCACTAGCATAGTATCCTCTATGCCCATCCATGCCACAATGGTAAGATTTCATTTTTATGGCCAAGTAATATTCCGTTGTATATGTGTACCACTTCTTTATCCATTCATCTTTTGATTGGAGCATTTAATCCATTTACATTTAAAGTAATTATTGATAGGTATGTAGTTATTGCCATTTTATTGTTTTATGATTATTTTTGTAGCTTTTCTCTGTTCCTTTCTTATTCTCTTGCTCTCTTGTATGTTGATGACTTTCTGTAATGTCGTAGTTGGATTTTTTTCTCTTTATTTCTTGTATATCTCTTACAGATTTTGGCTTGTGGTTACAACGGACTTCATATATACCAACCTATGTTTATAGCAGCCTGTTTTAAGTTTACGGTCACTTAAGTTTGAACACATTCTATAATCACTCCATTTTTATGCACCCACTCCATGTTTATGCTTTTGTCATTACTTTTTACTTTTGTGTGTATCCCTTAATTTACTGTTATAATTATACATGATCTTCCTACTTGTGCCTTTTAACATTTATACTAGCTTTAGTGTTAGTTGATCCACTGCTTTTATTATGTGTTTGCCTTTGTCAGTGAGAATTTTTTTTCTTTGCAATATTTTCTTACTCCTATTTTTGATTTTATTTCTTCTTCTTTAAGAATTTCCTTTAACATTTCTTGTAATACTGGTTTGGTGATGATAAACTCCCTTCAGCTTTTCCTTGTCTTAAAAGCTCTTTATCTCTCCTTTGATTCTAAATGATAGTGATCTTGGTTGTAGGTCCTGTTTTTCATCACTGAATATTTCATGACAATCCCTTCCGGCCTACAAAGTTCTGTGGAGAAATCAGCCGACAGTCGGTCTTATGGGAGCTCCCTGGTAGGTAACTACTTTTCTCTTGCTGCTTTTAAGATTATTTTTGTCTTTAACCTTTGTCGTTTTAATTACAATGTGTCTTGGTGTCATCCTCTTTGGGGTTCACCCTGATTGGGACTCTCTGCATTTCCTGGACTTGTATGTCTTTTCTTTGCCAGGTTAGGGAAGTTTTCAGTCATTATTTCTACAAATATGCTTTTAAGTGCTTTCTTTCTTCTGCTACCCCTATGATGTGAATGTTATGTTTGATGTCCCAGAGGTTCCTTAAGCTGTTCTCTTTTTAAAAAATTATTTTCTTTTTGTTGTTCCAATTAGGTGTTTTCTACTTCCCTGTCTTCCAAATCACTGATTCGATCCTCTGCTTCATCTAACCTGTAATTGATTCCATCTAATGCACTCTTCATTTCAATTATTGTATTCTTCGTTTCTGACGTGTTCTTTTTTTTATCTCTATTGAAGTTCTCACTGAGATCTTCCTTCCCTCAGTTCATTGAACATCCTTATAATTAGTGTTTTGAACTCTGTATCTGGTAGATCACTTGCCTTCATTTTGTTTAGTTCTTTTTCTGGAGTTCTGTCCTGTTCTTTCATTTGGGACATGTTTCTTCGTCTCCTCATTTTGGCTACCTCCCTGTGTTTGTTTCTGTGTGTTATATAGATCTGCTATATCTTCCAGTTTTGGCAGAGTGGCCTTATGTAGTACGTGTCCTATGGAGCCCAGTGGCACCTTCTCTCTGTTCATCTGAGCTGGGTGCTCCAGGGGTGTCTCTTTTCTGGAATGTGTGTACTCTCCTGTTGTAGATAAGCATTGCTTGTTATTTCCTTGTCAGTGGATGGTATTGACCCTCAGGCTGACTGGCTGTGAGCACTGGCCGTGAGTGACCACAGTGGACAAGCTATTGTGCAGGGGCTGATCCCACCAAGTGGGATTCACTTTAGTGGGGCTCTGGTGCCTATTGAATCCACCCTTTGGATATGTGGTTTATGGTGCTAATAGGGTGGTGCTCTGTTGTGGTCTGAAGCCAGCCTCCAGGTATGTTGGTTCTGGTACCTCTTGGGAGAAGCTCCACCACCAAGGTCAGGCACTGCTGTGTTTGGCCCAGGGCCACCTGGTAGGAGCTACAAAGTGATCTGGGGTAAGTAGTTGCCTGTGCGGGGCTTGGGGGCACCTGGGAGTGATTATGCTGTGAACCTAGGCTGGCAGCCACTAGTGCCGGGCTTGGGGCTGCTTAGTAAGAGGTACAGAGCACACCGAATCCAGCTGCTGCTTATTTGGGGTTTGTGGACTTTTGAGAGATTTTTAAAAAGTCTGCAGAGTGGGCCCAGGCTGGCTGCTTATGTGGCTTAACCTCTGAAAGGGGTTCAGGCCAGGCATGAGAATTGGGTGGGGCAAGGTCTCAGAGAATCATGCAAGTGAGACAAAAGCAGTGTCAGTCGGTTTAATGGAGACATTAGAATTTGTCAACACCAAGGTTTTTGGCCTGAATAATTGGAAGAATAGAGTTGCCGAGATAGTAAAGACTATCAAAGACTATCAAAAACTCAGTTTAAGCATGTGTTTTTTGAGATGCCTGTTAGCATCCACGTGGAGACATTAAATAAGCAGTAGGATACGCATGACTGAAAATATAAATTTGGGGGCCCTTAAGATATTAATGGTATTTAAAGCCATCGAACAACATTAATTGTAAAACTATATATACAATAATACTGAATTTGATTCATTCTACAAAGTACATTTTTTTTACATCTCCACAATCTTTAAAATTGGAAGGAATCTTACAACAATATAGTCTTCATTATTGTGATTGACAGTGTTTTCTTTCTTTGCTAGTGGCACTTAAAATAATGGTGTATCATATAGTTGACGGCACCTCAGATTCGATGAAATAGTAATAATAGTAGGAAAAATGATGATGATAGTATTGAGCACTTAATATTGTGCTTCAGACACTGTGCTAAGCCCCTTCCATGATTATCTTTATATGTGGTTATAGTATAGAAATATTAAGAGCGCAGACACTGGAGCATGACTGTGTAGGTCTGAATTTTGGCTCTGAGCTTACTAACCACATGATCCTGGCCAGATAGATGCATTTTATACTTCAATAAAAGAGGAAAGCAAACCAAAACAAAAAGTTTAAGAAAAAAAAGGGATAATCTGTCTCCTGATTAAGAGAAGAAAGTAAGCATACAATGATAATCACTGAAGCATTTTTGTCTAGCTTTCTTTTTGTTTAGTGTTAACATGGTATACTTTTCTCTAGCCCTTTACTTTTAATTGTTCTGTGTCTTTACATTTAAAGTGGGTTTCTTATAGGCAAAAATAGTTGGGGTTTGTTTTTTTTTTATCCGCTCTTGACAGTTTGTCTTTATTTGGTGTTATTTAGACCACTGATGTTTAAAGTGATTATTGATATAGTTGTCTTAATATTTACCATATTCGTTCATGTTTTATGTTCATTGTCCTTGTTCTTTGTTTCTTTCTTTTTTTGTCTTCTACCCTTTTTTCTGCTGTCTCTGATTTTAACCGAATATTTTATATGATTCCATTTTTTTCCTCTCTTAGTATATCAATTATACTAAAGAGGAATTTTCACTCAAAAGGCTAATCAGCTCTTTGTTCTGCTTCTGTAGGTATGCTTGCTGCAATAGGCCGCACTCGAAATTAACTAAAGACTCATCTTTCCTTTTGCTTGTTCTAAGCAACAAATGTAACTGCCTGTACTCCCTAGCAGCTCCCGTGCTTTGTAACTCTTTATAAATGCCTGCGACCCACAACAACTCCCTGCTTTGTGACTCTTTGTAACTGCCTACAACCCATAGCAACTCCCCGCTTTGTAACCATCTGAGGACAAATTAACCAGTCAGCCCATGCAGAATAAGTTCTATATAAGGAATGTTGCAACTGAGCTGGGGCGGGGGCTCAGATCTTCAGAGTACTAGCTCCTCTGGGACCGCTAGCATAATAAACCTGAGTTCTCCAGCTCTCCTGAGTGCTGCTTGGTTTCTCGCGGGTCTGATTTTTGCAACTTTTCTGCAACAATACTTTTTTTTAGTGGCTGCCCTAGAGTTTGTAATATATATTCACAAGTAGTCTAAGTCCACATTCAAATAACACTATACCACTACACTACTTTATGAGTAGTGCAAAGTACCTTATAACAGAGTACTCCCAATTCCTCCCTTCTATTATAACATTGCTGTCATTCATTTCACTTACCCATAAGCCATCACGCTTACGTGTTGCTATCATTATTGCTAACATCGCTATTATTTATCTGTTAGATCAATTAAGAATAAAAAAATAAAATATTTTATTATGCTTTCATTTATTCCTTCTCTAATGCTCTTCCTTTATGTAGATCCAAGTTTATGATCTATATGGTTTCTTTTCTTTCTGGAATAATTCTTTTAATATTTCTTCCAAGGCAGGTCTACTGACAATAAATCCCCTCAATTTTTGTTTGAGAAACTATTTCCTCTTATCTTTTGAAGAATAGTTTGGCTGGATACAGAATTCTAGATTGTATTAACACTTTAAATATTTCATTCCACTCTTCTCTCTTGTTTGCTTGGTTTCTGAAGAGAAATCCAATGTGATTCTTAATTTTGCTCCTCTATAGGTAAGACATATTTTCCCCTTTGGTTTCTTTCAAGATTTTCTCTTTGTCTTTGATTTTCTACAGTTTCAGTATGATATGCCTAGACATAGATTTTTTTGTATTTTTGCCGCTTGGAATTCTCTGAGCTTCCTGGATCTGTGGTTTGGTGTATGTCAACAATATTGGTAAATTTTCGGCCCTTATTACTTTAAATATTTCTTCTGTTCCTTTTTAAATTTCTTCTCCTATTATTTCCATTATGTGTTTGTTAACATTTTTTGTAATAACCCCACAGTTCTTGGGTATTCTGTTGTGTCTTTTTCATTTTTTTTTTCCTCTCTGCATTTCAGTTTTGGAAGTTTCTGCTGACATATATTCAAACTCACGTATTCTTTCCTTGACCGTGTCCAGTCTACCAGTGAGCCCATCAAAAGCATTCTTCATTTCTATTGCAATGTTTTTTATTTCTAGCATTTCCTTTTCATTCTTATTGTTTCCAACTTTTTGCTTATTCACCTGTTCTTACACGTTGTTCTTACATGTTGTTTCCACTAGAGCTCTTAGCATATTATGGATTTTTAAAATTCCTGGTTGATAATTCCAACATTTTTGCCATATCTGAATTTTTTTTATTAATTTGATTTTGATGCTTGCTCTGTCTCTTTAAACTATATCTTTTCCTATTGGTATGCCTTGTAATTTTGTGTTGAAAGCCAGACCTGATGTACTAGAAAAAAGGAACTGTGATTAAATGGCCCTTTAGTAATGTGGTAATAATGTGTGGGGGAGGAGAAGCATTCTATAGTCCTGTGATTAGGTCTCAATTTTTTAATGAGCCTGGGCCCCTGAGTAGTAACCTTCACTAGAGCTTCTCATTCCTTCCCCTCCCTCCCTTTAGATGAGACAGTATGGCTAGAGGAGGTTGGAATTATTTCCCTTCCCCCATGTGGAAGGTTAGATGGACACACACACACCCCACCACCACCACCCCCTCACCACCCCCCCCCCCCCACCATGGGTTAGGCTCAATTTAGGCACTGGCGAAAAAAACTTGTCTCCGTTGAGGGCAGACCTTTGTTTGAATGCTCCGGGTATATTTCAAAGAGGTTACTTTTCCCCATCCCCTGCTGAGAAGAAGGAAGGGAATTTTCTCCAGTCTATATACCCCTGAAAATGTGGTAGAGCTCCTAGGGGTAAAAGTTACAAAATTTGGGGGCCCTCCTAAGCCCGGCTCCCTCTACCCAGGCTCCGCCCCCGCCCCCAGTCATTTACAGTTCAAGTTTTCCTACTGTGGTAACTGGCTCCAGCTGCAGGCTTCTGTTCCAAGGCTTCTGCTCTGGTAAGCTATGATTCTTTGTATTTGCCTGTCTCTCCAGTTGTGGCGGGGCAGCAGACCTGTAACTTCAATTTTTTGATGAATTTAAGAGGAATTATTGATATTCAATATATTTGACTTTTTTTGTTGTGAGGATGGGAGTGATGACTTCCAAGCTCCTTACACGTTAGACCAGAAACTGGAAGTCGGCATTTTCTTATTAATAGCAAAAGATTAAAAACATGCCAAATGTGCATCAGTAAAGGACTGGCTATCCAAATTATGCTGCATCCACCCAGTGGATACAATGCAATAAAAGTAGTCAGTTCTAGATGTCCTGATATTAAGTGAAAAAATGAAAGGTGTAGAAAATAAATAACATGCTAACATTTGCTGAATGTCCTTTGAAGTGAATGAATGTTTTAAAAAAAGATATGTATACACACTGCTTATTCTTCAAAATGAATAAAGCAAATGCAATTTAAAAAGATTAGTGGAAAATACACCAAAATTATAGCTGTTGCATTTTAGCATTATGAGGGATTTTTGTGCCTCAATTTTGCCAACTTCCTTAATTTGGTTACATTATTTCTGTAACTTTTTAAAGGACTATTTATAAAAAAAAATCTGGAAGGAAATACAAGGGTCATTGATTTTGCTGATGGGAGAAAGTAAAATTTCTCCTGTTTGCCAGATATTTTTTAATGTCATATTACATTTACAATAGTGGGTTTTTTGTTTGTTTGTGACACACATGCAGGTTCTGTTTAATTTAAACTTCTGGTGTCCAGATTAGGTAAACTCAGTAAAAACCCCTTTTACAGAATGGTGCTTGGACTAGGCCTACTTCTGTTGGTTATACCACCTGTTACACTACCATTTCTAGCACATGTTTAAAAAAGCTATCATAAATTACTATTTTGATATGCAATCCCATGTTGAAGGACTTGACCAAACAGAAAAGACTGGCTAATTTGGAAATAGTGTATTTTTTTCTCCAGTCCTTGAGAACCGAGAGTAAGCAATGCAGCCATACACAGTAGCACCTTTTGCAAATAGCCACTTGAGTCTGCAAACCCAAGAGCTGTGAGGTCCTCTGCACTACCTAGGGCAACCCGCAAAAGAAGGAGTCCTGGAATGAACACAATAACATAAAGAAGAAAGAATTGATGCTATATAGTTGACAAATTGTTTCTATTTTTTCTAAAAAGAATAAATTTTATACAAAAGAATGAGGCAAAAAATATGCCTAAGAGCCAAGAAAGAATAGCTGTTTCTAGCAGTCAAAAATGCAATATTTAGAATACAAAAATGAAAAACCGAAAACCTCACCAATTTTGGTTGAAAGCCTCTTTGTATTTGTGAAAAATTTGAATTGCAGAATATATTTAGAGAAATAGTATTTTGTTACATTATTATATATAATTATATTACATGTAATATATAAATCATAATACATATTTTTATAGAATATGTATGTATTCTTAGCAGATGAATTCTGTTTTAAAAGTCCTGAAGGAAGTAAACTTGAAACTTCAGTAGCGTGCAGTAGAGTCACAGGGGATGGGTCACATCTTTAACTTGAATCCCTAGCCCTTCCACTCTTGATTCTAAAAAGCTCTGTGTGGAATAGCCCTCTGGTCATTCCTGTGCTGGTTTCAGATGCCTTAGAGAAGCTACTTTAATTACTAAGGATGATCTAGGAGTTGAGGAAGCCTCTGATTTATAGTCATTTGGTCAGAAGCATAGGTGACATCTTGGATTTTCAATTTGTATTTGAAAGGAGAAGGGACAGTATGGTAGGATTGAGCCCTTAATTATACCCAAAAGGTGGTCACTGAAACTTCCAATCTATAGCTGGTAGTTCAGAAGCACAGATGACAACCTGGATTTGTGATTGTCATCTGAAGGGGAGGACAGTCTTGTGCAACTGAATGCTTAATCTGTTGAATCTGGTAATATCTCTGGATGAATAGTGTAAAAATTGAGTTGAATTGTAGGACACCCACTGGTGTTGGAGAATTGTTAGTTGGTGCTGTGGGGAAAGACCACCCTCCATCCACTCACGAGTTGAAATTGGTTATCAGAACCTTAGAGTTTAACAGTGTCATATTTTCCGGAATATGCAGTAATATGTGCAAATTGGAGTAGACTTGGAAGACATTCTAGCAAATGAAAGAGATGGTTGAAATTTTGCTTTTTTACAAAACTTCTAGGCTGGCCAAGAAGAAATAGGGTGTACTAAGACAGAAAGCAAGATGGAGCTGAAGCTTTACCAGGCTGCAATCATGTAGAGAGAATATAATGAAAATGTGATTGATGTCTGACTTGAATTACCAAGTGGTCAGTGTCAGTGAGTGCAGTGCAGTTTTGATTGTGAAAATGGTTGCAAAAATGAGGTTGACTGCAGGTCCACATTTAACTCATGAGGCTTATGTTTTAGCTAGGTAGGACCTGAAAAATTTAGACTCTTCTGGACAGACACGTGGACAGAGGAGAAGAGCTATACTACTGTTTAGGAGTTCTGAGTTTACTAGAACTAGCATAGTGTCAGGAGTGAGGCCGAATTAACACCTCTTAAATCCTGCTGAGGCAATTCACCTGTGCCACAAACTGGTGATAGGAAGAGCCAGGTTTCCCAGGAAGCATAGTTGTTACTCTCCAACTAGGAAAATGTGTACTTCTTAGGCCTAGATGGAATAAACTAGGCTGTGCTCGTAAAAAATGAAAAAGCTCAGATTATTTTGCACTGTGGTGGTTTACATAAAATATATAAAACAGAACCCTTCAAATTTTAAATAAAACCCAAGAGATCCAAAAAGTCTAGAGTAAAAGGAGTGAAATAATACCCTGGATTCTGTCCAAGTCCTTGGGCTGGGATAGGTCAATTTCAAAGAGGTTCTCCCAGAGCAAGATGCACAGACTATTTTTAAGCATGTCTGTTCAAGGCACTGGTGTCCCAAATTCAATAGAATATTCATGAGCAATAGCATATTATCAGCTGTGACCGTTTATATTTTAGTTTGTTCTCCCTAGCTATGTCCTCTGTCTATTGTCATGAAAGAAGATGAAATAAAACCATAGTCTTAGATTCTTAGTTATCATTTTGTTGTATTAAAAATACTAAATCATTATGGACTTGCCTCATTCCATTTAAATCACAAAGGTGTCTCTAGGAGACATATTCCTCCTCTTTTATATTAGTTTAGCCATTAACCCGAAGGACATTTCCATGGGTATGAAGCATTTACCCCCTTGTCTATGAAACTTTGAAGTTCGTAGCCCTGAAAATATTAAATAATCTCAACCTATCCAGGAAATTCTGTTAAGATAAGTGACCTAGTAAATGATGAGTATACTTATCAAGAATTTTTTGGGGGCAAAATAAAAGTGCAATGGGAAATTTTATGAGGAAATGTGATAAAATAAACCTTTGCCCCATCAAGGCAGAACCAGGAAGTAAAAAAATTACAGTTTTAAAGCTAAAGGACAGGTGTTAGGAAAGAGAAACCAAAACATAGGAAATAAGGAGAAAGGACTGGACTATATGAACTTTAAGGAAGTGCACTGTGGCATTGAACCAATTCTTTGAACTCAGAACTGTTCATTTCCTATCCCATTAACTGAGAGTGGAAGGTGTCAAAAGCAGGCAGTCCTATAAGTAGGTGACACCTACCCTGGGAGCCAAGGTACACACTGGGTAGCTCCACAAAGCATGGGAAGGAGTGAGTTGCTGGTGAGTTTGACTTGATAGACTAGGTCCCCTTAGAACTGCTAGTGGGAGTGTAATTTATGGGCTAAACCATTTGAAATTGAATTTTTTCCCACTTTTTAAAAATTAAGATAAAACATACATAACAAAATTTGTCATTTTAACCATTTTTACGTGTACCATTCATTGGCTTTCAGTACATTGACAATGTTTTGTAACCATCACCACTTTCCGTTTCCAGAACTTTTCATCATCTCCCCCCCCAAAATGCCATACCCGTTAAACGATTACTCCCCATCCCCTTCTCACTCCAGCCCCATGTAACCTCTATTCTACTTGCTCTATGAATGTGTCTTTTATAGGTACTTCATTAAGTGAAATCATATAATATATGACCAGTTGTGTCCAGGGTTTTTCATTTAACATAATGTTTTCAAGGTCCATCCATGTTGTAGCATATATTGGAATTTCATTCCTTTTTTTAAGTCTAATTAATATTCCATTGTGTGTGTGTACCACATTTTGTTTTTTCACTTATCTGTTGGTGAACATTTGGATTGTTTCCACAGTTTGGCAACTGTGAATAATGCTGCTATGAACACGGGTAGACAAATATCTGTTTGAGTCCCCGCTTTCGATTCTTGTGGGTACATACTCAGGGATGGAATTGCTGGGTCATATGGTGATTTTATGTTTAGCTTTCTGAGAAACTGCTGAACTGTTTTCTACAGTGGCTGCGCCATTTTGCATTCCCACCAGCAATGTACAAAAGTTCTAATTTCTGCACATCCTTGCCAGTACTTGTTATTTTCCATTTACTATTTTATTTTTGATGCTATCGAAATGGAATTGTTTTAATTTCATTTTCAGGTTGTTGATTTCTATATAAAAATATAATACATTTTTTTAACGTTGCTTTTATATCCTGCAACCTTGCTAAACTCGCTTATTAGCTCTGGTAAATTTTTTATAGTGAATTCCCCAGGATTTTCTCCCCCCTCTCTTTAACTCCCCGCCCACACACACTTCCACCCCTGACCTATGGATCTTGCCATCTCTCTTTTTTAAGAACTGGATCTCTGAAGGCAGGGTGTCTCCTCCGCACTCGCCTAGCTCTTGGGGAGCCGGGCACACTGGGGGTATGCTTCATGGCTCCACCTGGGATGCGAACCCAGGACCTTGTAAAGCAGACGTGCTAACCACTACACTACAGAGCCACCCCCAGGATTGTCTATATAGCAGATCATGTTATCTGCAAATAGAGGTAGTTTTAATTGTTCTTTTCTTACCTGGATGACTTTTAGTTCTTTTTCTTGCTCTGGTTTGAACTACAAGTACAATATTGAATAGAATTGGTGAGAGAAGACAGTCTTGTTAAAGGTACACTTTTTATAGGGTTAGAAGGCCTGTGTTCAAAACTTACCAATTCTGTCTAGTGATTATGGGCAAATCACTTACCCTTTGTTTCCTTAAAATCAGCGATAGCAGTTATATGTTCAGGCTATCACACAGGGTTCTGAGGCTTAAATAAAACAACCATGCAGTTAGCAAACCTACAGTGTACGTGGATAGAGGTGTCTTATTCTCTAGGAGCTCATAAGCTAGTGGACAAGCCATTTATGGAAATAATTATAAAAACAAGATAAAATACATTATGAATTATTAGGGCTATGAAGTGTGTGACCTGGACAGCTTATTAGATAATTTTTGTGGTGAAAACTTTGTATAATCTTGTGCTATAGAGACAAACTTTTAAAATTTAGTAATATCGTCCTCTCACTGTCACTCTAGTTTGGATTCCATTGTAACAACGCTTTATTACAAATTAACATACTTATAGCATAACTAAATCCAACTCTGTTCTATACAAAACATAATCTTGTTTTGTGGGGTTTTGCTGTGATTTTGCATACAATTTGGTGTCCAGCGTTTTTAAGGCAAAAAGAAACCTGTGGTAAACTAGGAACTGCATTTCTTTTGTTCATTCGGGCATCAAAATTCAGGTTAGTCTGTACAGAATAGTTCCAAACACTCACATCAATTTGAGATTAGCCTGATAACCTTCACTTTGGCATATAAACTTAGAATATAGTCCGTGACATAGTGGATATCATGGGTTCATAAGGCCCTTCCGGGTTCTAACACCGAACTGTCCTCATGATTTGACAAAAAAGCTTGATCTTGATACATTTAGTACTGCCTAGTCGCTGTTCCTTGCCATCTGTGGTAGTTCATAATTTTTTTTCTTTAATGTTCTAAGGGCTCCTATGGCTAAAGGGTGGTGGGTGTTAGGAGTCTTTAGTGTTTTCAGGTACTGATGCTGCAGGATAAAGTGAATGAGTTGCTCAGAGCACCGGCTTCTTTGGGTGGGGGAAGGCCACCACTCGAAACTCCTCTTCTCCGGCTACAAGAGATAACCACACCTTCCCCCTATCAACGTGGAGCAGGTGGCCAGGCCCTCGGGACTTCGTAACACTGTTGTCCCCAAGGTACCTGCCCCGTGGGTCCGGCCGGTTCACCGGCCGCGTGACGCGAGTCAGCTGCGCCGCCGGGCCCCTCAGGCACCACGGGTGGGACCGCCCAACGTGTGGTCTGGAGATCTCATCTTCCTGCTACCCCTCCCCCCACAATCCCGGAACTGGGGGAGGCCGGTGACGTCATCATCCGGGCATTAGTCGGCGGGGCCACGCTTCACAATGGAACAAAAACAAGCGGCCCAAGTCAAACTCTGAGCGACGCGGCCGCGGCTCGCGCGATTAACCCTGTCCTGGCCACACACCCTCCCAGTTTCGATCTCTCGGCTCCTCCACCGGCGTGGTATGCCAGATCCTTTCGGGCTTCTCTTTCCCCATTCCTGCCTGTCCTTGTGCCACCTCTGCCCATACAGTGCTTCAGAGCCAAGGACCGTGGAACACTGTTCCTGGTCATAGCGCGACCTTGGAGGGGCGGGCCGGAAGAAACGGTACTGTTTGAACAATCTTTACCGCATTGTCTTCCCCTCCCCCACCCTAGCTTTCCGGGTTCCAAGCGTCTCGCTTGCTTTGCTCTCCCGGCGGCACGCGCCACTCTCCCTGGCTCGACGGCCCGGGGTGGAGGAGGAGCTGAGGGAGCAGCTGAGCGAGAGGGGGAAGGGAGGAGGAGGGCCGAGGGGCGGGCCACGTGAAGGGCGGGGCTTGATGGGGGCGGGGACCTCAGGGCTTTAGGCGGTGCTGGGGCTAGTGGGTGTCTGCGCCGCCGCGCTGTTGCCTCCGCCGCCACTGCTGCTGCCGCCGCCGCCGCTACCGCCTTAGCCACTGGCCAAGCGGTTTTTTTTTTTTTTTTTTTTTTTTGGTTTGCCGGATCCGCCATATTGACGAGGACGGGCATCCGCGGTTGCGGAAGCTAGTCTCCGTCGCCGCCGGAGCCGCAACCTCCCCTCACCCGGCTGGTCCGGGCCTCTGCTGCTCCGAGCTCCTCCCTGCTTCGTTCAGTTCACAGGCGTCGCGGGAGCCCGTCGCTGCCGCCTCTCTCGCGGGAGGCGGCCGCCTCAGCGCCCGGTGTTCGGGTTGGCTCCGGGAGCTAGGAGCAAGCCGTGGTTGGGCGACCAGGCCCGGAACGGGTGCATAGAAGGCGACCAGGGGAAGGTGAAGCCGCCACTGCAGGAGGAGGAGCTGGAGGAGGAGGAGGAGGAGGAGGGGGTGACGCAGGAGAAACGCACCGCCCGGAGCCCGTCTGAGCTCAGCTAGAGCTCCAGCCTGAGGGGAGAAAGGGGGAAGAGGGCCGCCGCCGGTTGAGGAGGAGGCGGCCACTGCTGCTGCAGGGCGGGCGCGGCGAACTGCAAATTCCTGCGCTCTTGTGCAGCTTCCCAGTTCTCAACGTCCGCTGCAGCCTCTCGACACACTTTGTTGCTTGTTCCCCCCGGCCCTGGGATGCATCCCGGGTCGGCCTTGTCCCGGGACTGAGCCGCCTCCGCGTGCCCTGGTTCTGAAGAGAAGACGCCTGTGTCGTGCGGTGAGTAGCTAGCCGTGCCGGGACGACGCGCTTTTCCGGGGCCAACAGCTGGACCTCGGTGAGGGGAGGAGGGCGAGGGGTGTGTGCGTGTGCACGGTTCCTCCTTCGGGGGCCGCGGGCCGGGCAGGGGGCTTCCCCGTCCCCCTCCCCAGGCCCCGGGCCGGGCTAGCGCGCGCGGCGCGGGTCGGGCCGCGGAGCTGGGTTCTCCGCGGAGCGGGCGTCCCGGGAGCTTGTGTGTGTGTTTTGGACTGTAAGGGAAAATGGCTGACGGCTCCGTTCCTCCCCCTCCTCCCCTTTCCCGTCCTGTCTGGGGCCGAGTGGGAGGATGGAGTCTCCGAGCGCGACCGGCAGCCCCCGCATCCGCACCAGGGGGCCCTGTCGGCGCCGGGGACTGGAGGCCCTTGCCCCTGGTGCTCGCAGTTCCGCGGACTGGCGGCTGCTCTCCTCACCAGTGTCGTTCCACTTGACACCAAACGCCATTACTGAGGTGGAGTGATTTGGAGCTGTAGAGCTAGGCCTCGGCTACGCCTGGCTATCAGGCCCGACGACTTGTCCGCCTCCCCTCACCCTCCTGCGATAACCCTCAGCTTCTCCTCAGCCCCTTGGTCTGCGAGCCAGAGCCCGGTTATCGGCCTCCTCCACCTCCTTCGCACGCCTTCACTTGCTGAGGGCCAAAGCCGTGAACGGTGTTTTGATGCAGAAATCTCTTCCAAGCTTGTTTGGACCCCCCACCACCTTTCTATTTTTAACCGTTTATACCAGAAATAGTAGTATGTGCGAGTTTGTTAATGACAAAACCTTCAGATTCTTTTGATGTGAGGCTTCAGGGTTGATAAATGGTTTATTTTTCATTCATTGTGAATAATTAAGTTAAGAAGCTGTGGAGCAGGTGTATACACGATTTGTAATATTTGTATGGATTTCGGTGGCGACTGGAACTTACCCGATAATTTCTTCAGATTTCCCATAGCACCTACTTAAATTAAGCGTATTATATCTTGAAAGTTCCAGTTATAACGTTAATTGGATTGTCCACTGTTCAGTTTACAGGTGTGTGTACTTTCAGGTTGTCTTTCAATTTCAATGAGGGAGTTGTAGATTAAATATTCATGCATTATTTTGGGGGGAGGGAAATATTTTTAGCATTCTTTCCTGGAACTCCATGAGTCCCCTAAATCTACATAATGTTTGTGTATCTTCTGAGGGAAAATTTTGGGGTGCAACGATTAGGAAACTTCTCGGCAGGTACTTAACTCTCTTGGAGCTCATTATCTGATCTTAGTGATTATATGGTAAGGACTGGTTAACCATGACTAGCTTGGCTTTCTTAATCCGTACACTTGGACTTTATAAAAATAGACTACCCGCTCTCCTTTAGATCTCACTGGTCTAATGATTTCAGTGGGCTGCCATTTTGGTTTCAGTAAATGCCTTCCAAGTTCTTTAACATTTATGTATTAAATAATTTGACACACATGTCACCATTTAAAACTCATGTCCCTTGTCATACTTCTAGCCAGTGTTTGGATAGAGTGAAAACCAGAAGTATTCGGAATTGGTGTACCAAGGGTGAACTCAAAATGTTTGGTAGGGTATTATGTTTTGCTCTGTCTAATTAAATACAGACTTTTGGACTTATACGATTTTTTTTCCTTGTCCTTTTCATGTGAACATTTAACTTTTAATTCTTAATGTGTTATTTTAATATTCTTTTGTTTGCTGAGCATGGCAGTTTCTGAGGGGGGACGTTTCTGGAGGAATTAGGTAACAGCAAGAGCAAGTACATGTGAAAATCTAAATTCTTCAGAAAGTAACTTTGAAGGGCAGATTTTACCTTTCACTAAATTATTGGGGTCTCTTGTTAATGTTCCATAGTTCTCTCGTTTTATCAATGGAATGTTCAAGTAGGATTTACTTTGGATCTTTTTTCTTCTAGGGTCTTGAAATAAGTTTTCTGACATCTCAAGAAGATGAGAGATTTCGTGGAGATATCCCCAAAGATATATTTTCTTTGACATGGTATTAATAATATTCTTACAGATTTTGAAACGATTATGAATTTGCTAGTCATGAATTTGATTTTGATTAATTGGACAGAAGCAGGCATTCATTTAGCTTTTTTATTTCATAAGGTCAATTTGAAAACTAAAAGTTTTATACTTCAGTTTCAGAACTTTAATATTAAATTCAGTCTTCATTTAAATCAGGTTAAAGAAAGTTGTTTTAAATAAATAGGGATGTGTTTGGAGTAATTACTTGGGGAAATCTTATTCTGTGGTTATAGAGCTAGTTAATTTTATTTTTAATTTTAAAAGAATGCTTTATAATAGCCTGAATTATATTTACCCTCTTGCTGATATGTTTTCTGAATCTTGCAAAAAAATTTTTTTCAGCAGGAATTTAGTTTCCATTTGGTTCTTTTAGAAGCTGTGCATTTAAAAGCTATTGTATTTATTGCTAAATTGTCACATTTTAACATAAGCTTTAACATTAGTATTTGGGAAAGGGTTTAATGCATTGGACCTCATTCCTGACTGCACATTAGAATCACTTGCAGGGATGGTTAAAAAAATACTGATGCCTGGGTCCCACTCCCAGAGACTGATGCATTGATTTGTTATGGGGCCTGGGTAAAGGTATGCTTTAAAGCACTGGGTTATCTCTCGTTCAGTCAGGGTTGAAAACCACTGCATTATTGCTATTAGCATGTTCTTATTGAATTTTCAAAGGGATAAATAAGATGGATTTTTTTCCCCTCAACTCCTTCCGGTTATCAACATTACCGTAATTTATTGAGCATTATGTGCCAGCACTATGTTAATATAAATTAAATATTTTCCATTTATTAACTTAAGTAGATACTATTATCTCCATTATACAGATGATGGACTGAGGTCTGTCAGTCTCAACCAGCACTACTGTGCCACGTTAATGAAATAATATTGATTATAATTTTTAAAAAACACTTAGAATTTTTGGGTTGTTTCCTGTACCAGAGTAGCTTTTGATTAAAAATTTTAATAAAAACATGACAGTAGCCTGCAATTTGGGAAATACCTTGGTTGGCCAAGGGAGATGCTAAAGTTTTGCAGCAAATTGGTTCTTTCCCTTCCATATGTCTCCCAACATGTTCAGGTTGATAGCTTAGTTGTGTGTTGATGACTAAAATAATGTTAGGCAACTTAACATTCTTAAAAGATCCAGGCATTTGTCTTCCAGTAATTTATTTAAATCATCCCATAAGTGAATATTTAGTGCCTTGAACTTCTATTATTTCAATACGAGAATTCTGAGTTTCACTTAGCCTAGTTTAATATCAGTGTAATTTTCACAAAGTTTTCTGAACTAGGTTTTGTTTTGCATTTTTGTAGTATTGTTTGATAATATTATGGAATAAATGAAATAGCAAGAACACCTTTATTGTTTATTTCTCTTAGTTCCCCTGGTACATTGTGCTAAGTTCTGTATTGAGAGAGGTGGGGAAACTGATTTTCTATGTCAGCTGTGTATCAGAATCACCTGTGGAGCTTTTTAAAAATGTATTTGCCTAGGTCTTACTCTTCAGATTATAATTGAGTAGGTTTGGGGTGGGAACGGCATTAAAACAAACTCGAGATGACTCATGTACGGTTATCCCCCCCCCCCCCCCCCCGCCCCAGTTTGTTTTAGGGAAAGATCTGAGACTCTTCTGAGTTTGTGTCCTACCATTAGGCAGTAATATTCTTGCTTGAGTTTAGTTTTGTCAGTCACGCTGCCAAAAATTCCAGACACATACGTGGCGAATTGTTTCAGACGTTGGATAAATAGTTGGAAGAGACTGGGATTCCACATAGAATTTTATGTGTGTGTGCATGTGCGCACACACTATGTACGTATGCATATATAAAATATATTCGTTACTTCTTACTAAGCATCCTAGAGTTATGGTTCCAGCTCTAATAATCTATTAAGGCATTAGTTTTTTTCTGTTTTTTGTTTTTTATCCATTCAACAAATATTTATTGAGTATCTGCCATGTGTCAGGCTTATCTAGAAGCTTATGTAATATGAAGTGAAGGGCATTGGACTAGCTAATCTCTAAAGTTGTCCTAGCTCTAATTTTGTCATTATTGTGCCTCATAGGAGACTGAATTAAGTTGGTATAAGAAATGTACCTGGTTATGGAATTTTCCTTTTACCTTTCAGTTTCTTTAAATAATTAAATAGAATTTCATTCCAAGCTCCAGTCTTCAGTGAATCCAAATATCAGGTACAGTGGAAATAGATTCTTTTAGAATTCTTTGATACTGGCTTCAGGAATCCCTGTACTTAATGATGATTTTAATTTGGGCCAGAACTTATATACTCTGGTGTCACACCTTTCTCTTGCCATTTCTTTTTTGTATTAATTAATGTTCTGTCATTTATCTTTACACTTTGTGTTTTTTCTCTCCGCTCCCCCCCCAGATGATTTGATTATTTTCATCCTCCAATTTTTTTTAGGTTCATGGTATCCTTCTGGTTAGACTCAAGACCGTAAGTCCACTGATACATTCGTAGCACCTAGAAAGTGTCTGGCACATAGACATTCAATAATTATTTGTTGGATAGATAGTTTACCATATTCTTGGTTTGATTTTTTTTCCCCCACCCCCTTTTTTTTGGCTAATTCTCTTCATTACTTAGTTACTTAACTTGACCTAATAATCCTGAAAGGTGTCTTAGATCTAGTCAGACTCTGGTTTTCAGATGATGAACATGGTTCAAAGAGGTGAAGTAACTTGACTAAGATAACATGCTGCTTCATGAAGCTATTTCCATATTCAGCGAGTCACATTAATTAGTAAATTCTTAAATCCCATTTATCTTTGTAGTCACTCTCAGAAAATTCACACTTAATCTCTCTCTGGTAATGGATAATGAGGTCATAGATTCTGTCCTTTATCTTTTGTGTATTACAGAGCACATAGTATATTTACAGTAACTGCCTGAATGGTAAAATCTGAGGGAATATTTGATTCCAATACCTGGAACTGCTTGTACAAAATTAGTATATTACCGCCCCTTTCAGTTTATCCTTTCTTTAATCGATCATATAAGCTTTCAAGACTTTTAGACTCATGTTGGCTAACTATTATCAGAGAAATTGTTTTTCTGGGGGTGATTTTGAGCCTCAGCTGCAGAGCCTGTGTAGTGGGAAGGAAAGAATTTAATTTAGGTTGGGGAGACTGAGTGAAAAAGATAAAGGGATTAAGAAGTGCAACTTGGTAGTTAAAAAGTAGTCCTGGGAATGTAAAGTACAGCATAGGGAATATAATTAGTAATACTATAGTAACTATAGTACCAGGTGGATACTAAACTAATAGGGGAGTTCACTTTGTAAATAATATAAAATGTCTACCTACTGTGCTGTACACCTGAAACTAATATAATGTCAACTAATTGAAAAATTAAAAAATGAATACAAAAATAATTTTTATTTTTAATTGCCAAAAAACATTCCAAGATACAGCGGTCTTTTATTCCAGATCTAAAGTCCATGGCTAAATAAAGTGGGCTGTGTATAGCTTTGATAAATGCAAATTTACAAATATATGTTGCAGTTCTTTATACAATTTCAGGAGGTTTGTGTTGCCCACTAAGCCCATTAAAACAAACAAAAAATTGGAAAAAGAAAATTTAAGAAGAAAGGAATATTTGACTTTTCTCCCTTTCCTATCCTATTGATGCCCATTACCTTTCTATTGACTTTGGTGGTTTATTGAGAGTTGTAAGTTGAGGTTTTTGGTTTTATCTCTTTTCTGGTCTTTTGTCTGAACTATTTAGAATTTTTAAGTAAGTCTACTCAGTTAACTTTGACAGCAGAGAGTGTGGAAGTTATTGTATGGCATTAGACCCATACTCTACCTAATAGTTTTTTGTTTCTGATTAAGGTAGTATAGAAAGATTGGGTTACTCTTCTTGATAACACCTCTTGAGTTCAGAGCGGGGATCAGCAAACTTGCTGTAAAGAACTGGGTCATAAATATTTTGGGCTTTGTACAGTAAGAAGCAAAATAAATCAAGGATATTAGGTAAATTTTCTATTGATGAAATTCAAGATATGATAATGCAGTACAGTTTGCAAGTCAGGTCTAATAAGACTAGAATTTTGGGGGGCTGATATTATAGCATTTTGCTTAATCAGGGTTTAGTGTTCTTTGCCATCAAATCGACGTAAATATTCCTGTGTGAAAATCATTCTCAGCTTGTGGGCTATATAAATAGGAGGCTGGATTTGGTCTGTTACTATAATTTGCTAGCCCTGGTTTTAGAGTAGTGGTTCTCAGACCTGGAGGGCTTGTTAAAACATTGCTGGACCCTGCCCCCAGCATTTGACTGGCTTGACAATATACATTTCTAATAAGTTCCCAAAGTATGGAACAACCCTGGGAGTTAACTGGTGTGGAGATCAACTTTAGCGTATCCTACTTCAGGCTTACCATTTTGTCTTATTAAAAAAATTTTTTTTTTAAGTTTGTACTTTATTTTAAATTGAACAATTGTATGTTAAATGCCTGTTATATGCTAGGCATTATACCAGGTAACAAGGATACAAGGTGAGCAAAACAGAACTGTCCCTGCTATATATACAAGAGTGACTTCTAAAATCAATTTCCATGTAAATGTCTAACCATTATACTATATACCTGAAACTAATGCAATATTAAATGCCAATTGTAAATGAAAAACAAATTTAAAGAAATTACAAGATAGTAATAGTAAAAAAAAAAAATCAATTTCCACAAACCTTTTAGAGCTAGAGCCTTAGACAATATCATTTTGAAGACAGGGCAGTCGTGTTTGATATTCAGTTGGAGGAAAGTAAATTGGAAAGAGGCATTATCAAAGTATTTCATGTCTTAAGGGATAATGTTCTGTATATAGAAATCAGAACTCCAAAGCTTACTTTTAAATACTTAAATCAGTTTATTATTTGATGGAAAGCTTTCTAAAGTAGTTATATCCTTTTTGTAATTTTTATTTGATTATGAAATTAATGTGTTCTGTTAAGTTTTGGAGCAAAAGCAAAATACACAAACCCCCCCTCTGATAATTCTATCATGTTGAAACAGTATTATTAGATGTCGGTTGAATGAGAAGGTTCTCATCAGTTACATAATGAATTTACCAAGTCACGTCCTCTACCTCTCCTTATTCCTTGCTCAGGACTTAAGTATGTGCCATTTGTTCATTCTGCTTAGTAGAGACACTGTTTTCATGTCCGTCCTCCTTCCCCAGCTCCTTTTTTAGATACTGCTTTTGTAAATACTGCTCAATATTCTCATCTGAAGTTGATTTTAATATAACTTTCCAACTTAATTTCCCACTGTTTTCTTCCCTCGTCCTCCATTTACTTGATTTTCTCAATTCTCCATACACTCCCAATGCTTTCCTACTTCTGATAACTTTGTTTCTTTAGTATATATTTTTTTAGGGGCTTCCTTTTTTTTTTTTGCTAGTGCCAATAACATCATGAACATAATTTAATTGTTCTTTGGCCTGTTTTTTATGCATCTATTTTCATCTTCAGTGGCTACTGAGATTTATAGGATGGTTCATGTACTCTAAAAGGCTCCAGGTTTTTTTGAGTTAATTTTTTTAACGGCCATTTTTTTCAGTGGTTATTTTCACTGTTGTCAGTTGTGGTTTCAGTCTTAGTTTCCTCCCATTTTATTGTGTTGTGGACTGGGAAATGAGATAACAGTACATATTACAATTGTGTGTATGGAGAGTGACGATCTCTTAAAAGAACTTCGTGATGAGCTTTGCTTCCTGTTTCTGTACCCTTTCCCATTGAAAAATGTTAGCTAATCCTCAGTTGTGATATATTTGACTTGTATAGTCTCCCCACGTTAATAAAATATATGTAACATCCCTGAACCTCCTCCATCCCATAAGTCAAGTCAGGCTTCTGTCCATACAGAAGGTGCTTCTTTTTATTGCAAGGTGGTATTGCCTGACTGAGAACAATTCTGTTTTTAGCAGTTCGATGTATTTGTACAATAGTGTCTTGTGAGTTAATTTGCAAGTTCAGTTTTTGCTCCTTTGTAAAAATGAGTGGAAAACAAATGCATCAGCTAGAGGTCTCAAATTTAATATCTCTGAGACAGGGAAGTGATTAGGGATATGAATCTTTAACCTTACTGGGTTAGATTGTTCTCATTGGTTATGCTGGTTGACTTTGTTCAGTGGTGAATGAAATAATTAGAATGAAATAGGAAATTTAGGTGTGGCAAATGTGTAATAAAGCTTATTTGAAAGATGAAGTGTAATTAGGGATTTTAGAATACTTGCCTGCAGTCTGACTCTGAGAGTTGGAAAAACCCCTAGAAATATGTGAGTCTGTTGTTTGGCTTTGAAGTATTTGATTACTGTTACAATTTTAGGAATATGTTATCTATGAAAGGAGGGTACTGCTTAGATACAATGTTTGCCGAGACTTGTGGAAATGACTACAGAAAATCTTATTTACTCATATAGTGTGTCCTTTGTAGATACATATTAGTCAATTATCCAAAGTTCTTGAGATTTTGACTTGGAGCTTGCTGAGCTAGGGTGAGAGGGATTGTGGGTCCAGACCAAGGGTTGGCGAAGGAACTTCATGTAGTGCCTGCAGGTGTATGCTCTGTCTGATAGTGGATATCATTATCTGAGCTATATATATGTTAGCTGTCTCAAATTAGTCCTACTTGAGGATTACCTCAATTATTCTCAGTTCATCATGGGAAGAAGAATCATGTCAGTGAAAGGAGAATCATGGAAAGATTCTTTGGCTTCCATTCATCTACACAACCACAGAATCACATTCTTATCTCTTCCTGCTCTCTCCCCAAATAGTGCTCAAAACTCTTACCATGCCAGTTCTACCCAAAAGAGGTTGTTTTGACATATTTCCATCTAAGTTTCCAAGGTTATTGCTTGTTCTCCCATGTAATCAAACTACACATAGTTGAATGGGTGCTCCAGCCTGTCCTATTTCCATGGCTTTACTCTTGGAGCTCCATCGCTCCTTTATGACTAATATACAGTGTCTTAAAGTATTTTCTGATTTTTTCCAGTTGGAAATGGTCTTTATTATATTCTCTGAACTTCAATAGCATTTTTTCTATGCTTTTCTTTTAGGCTTAACTCATTCTACAGCTTTTTGTTTGTTTGTTTTTAAATTCAGAAACAGCTCCTGGAGAAGATGGCTCTAAGAAGTTTCCTTAGGGCTCAGCTGATAGTCCCCAAGTCTGAATTGTCATTTGTGTGTGGTCAGAACCTTCCTCAGTCTGATAAAGTGTAGTAGGTAGTAAAGAGCTTTAATCTCAAATGGCCTGGGTTACAGTTGTAAGGAACTACTCTGCCAATTAGTGAGCAAGTTATTTAACCTCAGTGAAATTGTAAAATAAAGGATTTGGACCGGGTGATTGCTATCATAACAATTGAATACATTCACTTAATACCATTCTAGCACAAGGGTATATAAAGATGATTAGTCTTTACTTTCTAGGCTCTAATGTCTAGTGGGCCATTCAGTTGTTTATAGTGTGATAAGTACTATATTAAACAGAGGTGTGAAAAATGGAGTAGTATAGATAAATCATAGTTTGAGATCGAGTGAGGTTTGCTGGTTTTCGAAGGTATACTATTTTGGTGACCCGATGAATTAGAGCAGGGACTTCTGGCAGAGGGAGCAATTTGATATCATGGTTTTTAACCTCAACACTATTGACAGTTTGGGCCAGATAGTTTTATTGTGGGGTGCTGTCCTTTTCCTTCCTGTCTTAACCCACAAAATGCCAGTAGTACCCCTTTGCTGCAGTTGTGACAACTAAAAATGTCTCCAGATGTTACCAGGTGTGCCCTGGGGCAAAATTTGAGAAATACTAATTGAAATGGAGGAATGGTAATGTAAAAGTATGTTTTCAGAGGAAAACTAGTACTAGAATATAGAAGGAACACTGGTGATATTGGGAGGGAAGTGATTATGGGAGATGAAACTAGAAAGGTAGTTTGAGGCTAGGTCACAAGGAATAAGTGCCATGTTAGGGTACTTGTTTTTTAGGTAATGAGATGGGCCTTCCAGTTTAAGGGAAAAGACGTGATTAAATTTGTGCTTGTTTTTCGGAAGATAATTCTGATGGTATGGTGGACATGTTAGAGGAGAGTTTGGGGTAGTGGGGGAATTGAGACAGTATTTTTAACAGTTTGACTGAGATGTAAGAGAATTGTTTAGAGAATGAAGTAAAAGGAATGAGATACTTGGGATTCCCCTTGTATGAGGGGTTCCTGCTAATTTGGCTTTTCCTTCTCTGTTGCTGAATGAAGTACTGAACTGAAAACAGAAATACCTTTATTGTCTTCCCCTTCTCTTTCAGCTCTTTCTTTCCTCATCTCCAATTCCCTCTCCCCACTGAGAGCTTCTGTCCAGCTCTGTTGAAAGGTCATTGAGGGAGAGGAATCTGAGTTATAGAACGATGATACAGTCATGTGTCACATGATGTTCTTTGGATCTATCACGGTGGCCCATAAGATTATAATGGAGCTGAAAGATTCCTGTTTCCTAGTGATGTCATAGCAATTGTAAAGTTGAAGTGCAGTACTCACTTGTTTGTGGTGATAGTGGTTTAAACAAATCTGCTGCCAGGCATGTAAAAGTATAGCACAGATATGTATAGTATATAGTACTTGATGATAAACAAGTGTTACTGGTTTATGTATTTACTATACTTTTTATTATTACTTCAGAGTATACTCTTTTTACAAAAGAGTTTGCCGTAAAACAGCTTGTCATGTTATGATGGCAGCCTATTATATCTCATGTTTACCAAGTCTCTTGATTGCACCAGTTTCTTTTATGCTTGATCTAATAATCTCTTGTTGTTTTGGATGGTAGCAAGCTGTGCAGGCTTGTAGCCTAGGAGCAGTAGGCTACACCATATACCCTAATGTGTAGGTGACTGTGCCATCTGAGTTTGTGTAAGTACACTCTGTGATGTTCTAATAACAAAGAAATCATCTAATGATGCCTTTCTCAGAACATATCCCTGTCGTTAAGTGGCACATGACTATTTTCCCAATGTGCCTGTTACTTAAGCAGTGGATTATCAAAGTATATGCCTTTTTTACCACACCTACTCACCCCAAATATAAGGGACTAGAATTTGGCCTCTGGAGAGTATTAACTGTTGAGCAAGGTTTGGGGGCCTTCAAAGGTGTACTGTTTTACATCTACTACTCTCCATGGTTTGTGTAGGTGTTATTTTACAGCTTTAAAAATAGATTGATGCACAAACAGTTGCAAGTATTCCACTGGCTCCTATTTGGGGAGGGTGTTTTTTAAACAGCATCTGTATTTTCAATGAAAATGGTGTAGTCAGTGGAAGAGTACAGGACTTTGAATTAGAAGGGCTGCATTTTAGTTCCAGTTATCCTGCTCTCTGTGAGTCACATAACTTACCTGTTGGGACCTTTTATCAGTAAAACCAAGGTGTTGGAGAAGAGATGACTTTAAGCTACTTTTTTTTTAAGTTAAGAATTTTTATCTTTCTCCCTAGAGATATGGGAAAGATATGGGAGAAACGAGTCTGGAGAAGAGAAATTTTCAAGTACTGAAGGAAAATAAGAAAGGTTAAAAAGTTGATAGGTTTATGAGTAGTTGGATTGACAAATAAGGGACGGATAATATAATTGAATGTGTCATCATTTGGTCACTTATTCTCAAACTGACTGGTCTCAGGACTCCTTTGTAATTATCGGGAACCTTAAAAGAATTTTCGTTTATGTGGGGTTATATCCAATGGTATTTACCGTATTAGAAATTAAAACACATTTACAAATTTATACATTTAGAAGTAACAAAACCTATTACATGTTAATGTAAATAATATTTTTATGAAAAATGGCTTTTCTAGAACAAAAATTAATGAGAAGAGTGTCATTTACATTTTTGCAAATATCTCATCTGACTTAATAGAAGACAGCTGGGTTCTCTGTCCGCTTCCTTCAATTTGTTGCCATATAATACATCATGTAGCCTTTGGAAGAACTCCACTATACACTTGAGAGAGAATGACAAAATGGCAAATAATGTCACCTTATTATGAAATCAATTTTAATCTCTTTGATCTCCTGAAAGGGTCTTAGTGGACCACACTTAGAGACTCCTAAGGGAAGTCTGGCACTATCTTTTGAGAGCCTCACTTACTATAAACTTTTACCATTTTAAAGAAATTTTTATTAGCATTTGCTGAATTTATTCCCAGGCCATAAATTTTTGTTTCTTCTGGGATATCTTTTTCTTCTTTGCAACGTCCTCTTGTGATTTAGGAACAACTTGCTCTTTTTCAATAAGCATCATCTCAGTGTGGCAGGGAGAGCTCATATAAGGGTTAATATGCCCATAAGCTCTGTGAGTTCTGCGCCACATCTTGGAAGCTTTGTTCACCTGGATATGCTCAGTGACCAGAGAACCTACATCTAAACCCTTAAGTTCAGCATTACTCTGCATTTTTAAGCACATGCAGCAAAAATTCACTCTTTGCGGGCCACCAACCCTGTGTCCAGCCTCACTGTTTGGCCTGGACATATCTATCAGTGCCACCATTTTAACGACGGAATGGCACATATGGTTTCTGTAAAGTAACATCCTTCAGATATTTGGTGGCTTTTCAGATGTGCATATCTTGATGGCCTGGGTGTTTCACAGATGTTCTTAAAAGAAAAACAACGATTTGAACCTCTTGATTTGTTTCATTTTGTGGGGTTTTCAGGGTCAAGTGAATAGTGAACAATTTTCAGAGATCATCAGGCCACTTACAGGAAAATTTAAATTTTTGCTAAAGTTTTTGATTGAGATACAAAGTCTTAAGTGTGTAGTTTGCTAAATTTTTACAAATGTATGCATCTGTATAACTACCATTGAGCCAATATACAGAACATTTCCAGCATCCCAGAAGTCTCCGCATGTGCCTCTTATCTCCCCAATTCCTCCAAAAAACACCCCACAGTATTCTGACCTCTATCTTTAAGCAAATTAGTTATGTCTGTTTTTGAACTTCACATAAATGGGATAATACAATATGCACTCATGAGTCTTGCCTCTTTTGCCTAACACACGATTGATTAATTTCTTTTTCATTGCTGTGTAGTCATTATATGAAATATACCATGGTTTATTTATCCATTCTACTGTTGGTGGACACTGGATTGTTTATAGTGTTTTCACTAATTATAGAGTGTTGCTGTGATTACTTTAGTACTTGTCTTTTGGTCATCTTTTGGCACACACCCAGAAGTTGCTGGGTCATAGGATCTGTGCGCATTTAGCTTTAGTAAATACTGCCAACCAGATTTCCCAAATAATTGGTTGTACCAGTATAAAATCCCACCAGCTTGTTCACATTGCTCTTCCTTACCAACACAGTATTGTCAGTCCTTTTAACTTTAACCATATTGATGGAGATTTAGGAATATCTAATTGGGGTTTAAATATTCATTTGCTTGTATCTGTTGATGTTTAGAACCTTTTCATACATTTATTGGTCTTTTGGCTGTTTAACTCCTACCTATAAAATCTGAAGTTTGGCTAGTAGACAGCTTGAAGTCTTGTAGTTCAGAATCACCAGTTGAGAGGATTCTCAAATAAGATTTTTAAAAATGAAAATCTATTAGTGACAAAAGGGAGGTTAAACACCCTGTTAATTTTAAAAGGTATGCATGTTTGGTTTTTAGAATATGTCTGAAAAGATACTTGCTCTTGAGAGATTCAGTACTTCAGACTAAAATATGGCCTTTGACTATAAACCAGGAAGGCAAGAAATAAGTATTGATGAGGATGCAGAGAAAAGGGAACTCTTGTGTACTATTGGTGGAAATGTAAATTGGTTTAGCCACTGTGGAAAAAACAGTATGGAGATTCCTCAGAAAATCAGATAGAACTACCTTATGACCCAGCAATTCCACTTCTTGGTATTTAACTAAAGAAAGTCAAAACACTAACTTGAAAAGATATGTGCACCCTCTTGTTCATTGCACCACTATTTACAATAGCGAAGACTTAAACAACCTAAGTGTCCATCAGTGGATGAATAGGTAACAAAATTGTGTGTGTGTATAAATATGAATATAATTCAGCCATTAAAAAGAATGAAATCTTGCCATTTTTGACAACATAAATGGACCTCAAGGGCATTATACTAAGTAAAGTAAGTCAGAAAAAGACAAATACCCCCATGGTCCTTCTTATATGTGGAATCAAAAACAAAACAAAACCCTAGATCATAGATACAGAGGGGGTAGGATGGGTGGAAGAAATGAGTGAAGGGGAGTCAAAAGGTTAAAAAAAATTATTGAAAGTCAAAAGAAAAAGTTTATTCAATTTTGCATCTGTTCCATTGTTCAGGGCTTTTTTTATGCATCACAATAAATGTCTAAGTTTAGCTATTTTTTGTGTGAAATTCACTCTGTGAAATGCATTTTAAAGAATTTACTTGGCTATCCTGCTTTTTGTGGTGGTGAGGCTAGACTGATTCTATTTTCAGGGTCTGACACAGAGTAGGTGTTCAATAGCGTCACCAAGACAAACAAGTTATCTTTTTCATATATATTTTTTTTACCCTGTTTTTAATTATTGAACTAGATTTCACCTATATAAACATGTTTTAAGGAATGGGCAAGGAAAAGATAACACTTGAATACTCTTAAGACTATCTGATTTTTTTTGGTAAGATTGCATATGTTTTAATCATTGGCGAGCTTTTTGAATAGGCCAAATGTTCTTCATTAACATTTAGCTCCTAATGCCAGAGATATGAGGTTATGCATACCACTCAGTGGTACTTGAGGTTATTGCTGCTGGTCTGATTCTGAACTACACTATTAACATTGACTGCATTAGACTATTCTATACTGTTTCTTATACCTTTTCTCCTCAGTCCTTACAGGCTCGAACTTAGCCTACTACTCATCTGTATCCTTTTAAGATACGACTCAAATGTTCTCAGAAATTTTTGTAGATACTCTGCCTTCATTTAAGTTACTTCTCTCCTTTTCCAAACTTTTTACTAAGGAAGAATTGGACGCACAAAGATGTAAGTAAACTCCCGTCAACTAGCTTTAATTAATGGCTATTCTTTTTAACGTACCCTCTCATTTTAAAGCAAATCGCAGACAGTATTTCAAATGTTTCATATATTCTAGTCTAATTTAGATGTTCTTCCTTGGTGCTCACATTGTCCTCTATTGTAAATTATAGGTTCTTAACATAGTTCTTAGATACTCTTTTTCTACATTGTAAACTTCTCAACAGTAGCTAATGTGTAGCACATATATGAAGTTCTTTCAGCAGTGAGCAGCTGGCATTGGCGTGTGCTGCAGTTTTTCTTGGGCAACTCTACAGTCTGCAGACCTCAGTATGTCCTGTGCCTTTTGCTGAGTGACTCTAGGTTCATCACTGGTGCCAAATTATAATCGGCATTAATCTGGTGAACAGCATTTGCTCCACCCTAGTGACTCCCTGAGACCCACCTCATCCAACTCACATACTGCCTAGAACTCTTTCCTCATTGAGCCTGACAGCTGCTGGCAACAAACAACTCACCTTGGAGTGCCTTGAGCCTTTTGTTGAGCTCTGCCCCAGGCCGTGTACCGATGGCAGCCAGCTTCAGTTCACAGCATGGCCTCCCACGCGCCTCCAGGTCCAGCATAGGCAGCTTCCAACCACGGATCACTTTATAGTTCCTACCAATTTGCTCCAGTCCAGTTATAGGCAGTGGCTGGCCTTGGCCTGCACCAGAGCCCCTCCCAAGAGGCCTCAGAACACATGTCTCGGTAACTAGCTTCAGATCACAATAGAGCACCACCTGAATAGCCTCATAGCAGCATAACCAAAGGGTTGGTCTTAGCAGATACCAGAGCCCACTGGGGCAATTCCCACTCTGTGGAGCCAGCCCTCGCACAGCAGCTCATACACTGTGGTCGTGGCCAGTCACAGCTTGAGGGTCAATTCCACCCACTCACAGGCTAACAGCAATTAACAGGAGAGAACCCCAGGAAAAGGAACTAAAAGAATGAAACAAAGGCAAGAAATCTGCCAGATACAGAATTCAAAACACTGGTTAGAAGGATGCTCAAGGAACTTAGAACTTCAATAAAGAGATAGTAAGCATAAAAAATGACATAGAAACCATAAAAAATGACAAGTCAGAAATGAAAAATACAATAACTAAAATGAAGAATACACTACAAGGAATCAATAGCAGATTAGATGAAACAGGTTTGAAGCAGCTGTTTGAAAGACAGAAGACACCCAATCAGAACAGTAAAAAGAAAAAAGATTTAAAAAGTGAGAATAGTTTTAAAGAACCTCTAGGACAACATCACGTGAAACAACATTTGCATCATTGGGGTACCAGAAGAAGAAGAAGAAGAGAGCAAGGAAGGCATTGAGAACCTATTTGAAGAAATGACTGAAAGTTCCCCTAACCTAGTGAAAGAAATAGACATACAAGTAAAGGAAGCACATAGTCCCAAACAAGATGAACCCCAAAAGGCCCACACGAACACACATCATAATTCAAATGGCAAAGGTCAAAGACAAAGTTGTTTTTTTTTTTTTTAGGCGAGGCAACCCTTGGTTGACCTCGCAGATTATCATCTTACAATCCTTTATTTTTAATTTTTTTTTATATTTCACACCTACAACACTACAACACCTGGTCTTCCTAAGTGGCCTTCCGTCCAAGTACTAACAAGGCTTGACCGTGCTTAGCTTATGAGATCAGACAAGATTGGGGACAAAGAGAATCTTAAACGCAGCAAGAGAAAAGCAGTTAACTACTTAAAGGGAGTTCCCCTAAGACTGTCAGCTGATTTCTCAATGGAAACTTTTCACACCAAAGGGAATTGGCATGAAATAGTCAAAATGATAAAAGCAAGGCCCTACAATACAACCAAGACTACTCTAACTATTCTACCCAGCAAGTCTATCATTTAAAATTGTAGGAGACATGAAGAGCTTCCCAGTCAAGAAAAAGCCAAAGGAGTTCATCACCACCAAACCAGTATTACAAGAAATGTTAAAGGGCCTTCATTAAAAGGAAGAAGGGAGGGTGGTGAAGAACATAAATGTGAGTAATAAAAATGGCAATAACTACACACCTGTTAATAATCATGTTAAATGTAAATAGATTAAATGTTCCAATCAAAAGACAGGATGGGTGAATGGATAAGAAAACAAGACCATATATGTGCTGTCTACAAGAGACCCACTTCAGATTGAAAGACAGACTGAAAGAAAATAAAGGGAAAAGGTATTTATTTCATGTGACAAAATGGAAGAAAATCTGGGGTAGCGATACTTATATCAGACAAAATAGGCTTTAAAACAAAGCCTATAATGAACAAAGAAGACCATTTCATAATAAAGGAATCAATCCAGCAAGAGGATATAACCCTTGTAAATATGTATGCACCCCAACATAGGATCCACCTAAATGTATAAAGCAAATATTGACCAACATAAAGGGAGAGATCAACAGTAATAATACAGTCAGTTATAGTAGTGAATTTTTACACTCCATTGACAACAATGGAAAAGAGAAAACAGGGAAATGGTAGGTAGCCTTAAGTGACACTTTAGGCCAGATAGGTTAGATATTTTTAGAGTATTTCACCCCAAAGCAGAATGTACATTTTTTTCAAGTACACATAGAACATTTTTCAAATTGGACCATATGTTAGGCCACAAAACAAGTGTCAGTAAATTTAAGATTTAAATCATACCAAGGGTCCTCTCTGACCCCATTGGTATGAAACGAGATAAATTACAAGAAAAAAATGGAAAAACAATCACGTGGAGATTAATAACATGTTACTAAACAATAAGTTAACAAAAATCAAGGAAGAAACCAAAAGATACCTTGAAACAAATGAAAATGAAAAACGGCCCAAAATCTGTGGGACACAGCAAAACAAGGAAAATCTCAAACATTCTAAACTTTGCACATAAAGGAAGTAGAAAAAGAATAACAAAGTCCAGAGTGAGAAGAAAGGAAATTTTATAGATCAGAGTAGAAATAAAATAGTCTTAAAAACTCAATGGTGAAACTAAGCTGATTTTTTGAAAAGATAAAATTGATAAACCTTTAACCAGACCCATCAAGACGAAAGAGTGGACCAAAATAAATGAAAGAGAAGTCACAACTTAGACCATAGAAATGCAAGAGATTATAAGAAAATACTATGAACAATTATGCCAACAAATTGGACAATCTGAAAGAAATAGATAAATTTCTGGAAACGTTATCCAAGACAGAATCAAAAATAGAAAATCTGAACAGACTGAATATTACTAACAATCAAATCAGGAATCAAAAAACTAAAGTTTTGAACTGGATAATTTCACAGAGGAATTTTGCCAAATATTCAAAGAATAATTAACACCTAAACTTCTTAAACTATTTCAAAAAATTTCAAGTCCAAATGAAAGTGTATATTGTGCTCTTGGATGGGGAGAATTATCGTTAAAAATGTCCATACTATCCAAAACAATTTATAGATTCAGTGAAATCCCTATCAAAATACCAATGACATTTTTCACAGAACTAGAGCATATCTTAAAATCTGTATAGAACCATAGAAGACCCTGAATATCCATGGCAATCTTGAGAACAAAATTGGAGGTTTCACAATACCTGATAACAAACTATAGTACAAGGTTATAGTCCTTAAAACAGCATGGTACTGGGATAAAAATGACCAGTGGAACAGACTAGAGAGCCCAGAAATAAATCTATGACTATGCGGTCATTTAATCTTTGACACAAGTGGCAAGAATATACACTGGGGTTGAGACAGACTATTCAATAAATATTGCTGAGAAAACTGGACAGATACATGCAAAAAAACGAAACTGTACCACCTTCTTACAGAATATACCAGAATAAACACAAAATAGGTTAGAGACTTTAAGACTTGAAACCATAAAACTTCTAGAAGAAAACATAGGCAGCAAACTAACGTTGCTCTTAGTAATAATTTTTTTACATATCTCTGGGAAGGGAAACAAAAAACAGATGGGACTGCATCAAACTGAAAAGTTTTTGCTCAGGAGAGGAAACGGCGAAAACAAAAAGACAACCTACTGAATGGGAGAAGATTTTTGCCAATGATACATCTGATAAGGGGTTAATATCCAAAATGTATAAAGAACTCATACAACAACATGAAGAACAAAATCTAGTTAAAAAGTGGGCAGAGAACCTAAGTAGACATTTCTCTAGAGAACATACAGATGGCCAATGCACATAAAAAAATGCTCAACATGACTAATGTTCAGAGAAATACAAATTAGAACAATGAGATATCACCTCACACCTATCAGAATGGAGAATGGCTATCATCAATAAGTCAAGAAACATCAAGTGTTGGTGACGATATGTAGAAAAGAGAACTCTCGTGCACTGTTGGTAGAATTGCAAATTAGTGCAGCCACTATGGAAAACTGTGTAGGTTCCTCAAAAAATTAAAGATGGAATTATCTTATGACCCAGTAATTCCACTTCTGAGTATTTATCTGAAGGAAGCCAAAAGACTAGTTTGAAAAAATATATGCACCCCTACATTCACTGCAGTTATTTATGATTCGATAAAGATTACATTCATATACACAGTGGAATATTACTTGGTCATAAAAGTGAAATCTTAACATTTGCATCATTACGAATGGACCTAGAGGGTAATGCTAAGTGAAATAAGTCAGAGAAAGACAAATACCACGTGATTTCACTTATATCTGGAATATAAAGGGAGAAATAAATGAACAAAACAGTCATAGATACAGGGAACAAACTGATGGTTGCCAAATGGGAGGGGTTTTGGGACTGGGTGAAAAAGGTGAAGGGCTTAAGTAGAAATTGGTAGTTACAACATAGTCATGTAAAGGATGTAAAGTGCAGCATAGGGAATACAGTCAATAACATTGTAAAACACGGTGCCAGGTGGATACTAGACTTTAACAGGGGATCACTTCATAAATGATAGAAATGTTTAACCACTGTGCTGTACACACAAAACTAAAGTAATAGTGAATGTCAGCTGTAATTGAAAAGGAAACTAATATACATAAAACTTGAATGACTCTTGCAAACAGTTATCCTAAGTGAAAAGTCAGTTACAAAAGACTCCATATTGTATAGCATTTATATGAAATTTCCAGAATAGGCAAATCTATAAAGACAAAAAAAAAAAAAAATAGATGGGGGCTAGATCTGAGGAAGGAATGGAGAGCGACTGATAATAGGTGTTGGGTTTCTTTTTGGGGTGATGAAAATGTTCTAAAATTGTGATAGCTGTACAACTCTGAATAAACCAAAAACAATTGAATTGTATGCATTAAATTAGATGTATGGCATGTGAATTATCTTAAGGCTGTTATTTTCAAATTATATGAAATTTAAAATATAGTGAAAATAATCAAAGGATTTTTTTTTTTAACAGGCATATATATATTTACACTGTGTGTTCACCACCCATAATTAGATTTCTGTCACCACATATTTGACCCCCTTTACCCGGTCTGCCTTTCCCCTCCCCCCAAGGAATTTCCAAATCTTTGGTTTCCTTTTCAAGTTCTTTACATTTTTTTTTAAAATTAAGTTTATTAGAGTAGCATTGGTTAATACAATCATAATTTTCAGGTGTACATTATCATTTTACATCTGTATATTCAGTTGTGTGTTTACCACTCAAAGTCCAAGGATCTTTACATTTTTGACTTAGTCTAACGGAAAAATCATAAAAAAGTATACCACTGGATGCACATTTAAATTGGTGATTATTGATAATATGTCTTCCTTGCTGAAAGAGTTAAGTGAAATGAGGACTTTATTTTCATTGGATGGGATCAGCATTTCATGATTGGATTATTGATTTCTAAAAGAGTTAACTAATTGTGATAAAGAATGGTTAGCTGTTAATAGGTAACTGAGTGTTAACCTATCACTTAACAGAGTAGACTCATAAGTAAGTATACTTTCTGTGACATGTATGTGTTTGTGTCTGATATTTTAAGTCAACATTACTCAATGGGTTAATTTGTTTAGGGGCTGGAATTTATTGGGTCTTCACATTCTTTGTATGGATTTAGTAAAGGAATACCTAAGTAAAGGTCTGTCTTTCTCTAAAAAGCAATCTGGGAATATGTACACTATAAATCTCAGTGTTTTGAAGAATTATAGTGTAGGAAGTTGTTTCAATGGGCAGAACTATGACCAGTAGGTATCAGTGACAAGGGAAATGGACTTTGACTCAGTAGAAGCAAAATCTTCTTGGGTTTCACAGTGTTGTAACAGGAAACATTCAAGGGGAGATTACAAATTCGTACATTTGGAGCAGTTAATTTCCAAATCTTAATAGTGTTTGAGCAATCTTCCATTCCCTGCAAGATTATAGCCTTCCAAATATCTTTTGGTGCCCTTAATGCTCAGGTTAAAGCAAGTATTTTATTTTTAAAACAAGTTTATTATTATTATTATTATTATTATTATTATTATGATAGTCTTAAACACTAGTACATGTATTTTGACCCAGTTGATTGCTTCATTAGAACTGCTACGTCATTTTAGTATTTATATTAGTTAGCTTTGCATTTTTAATGTTTGGTGTTCAGTTGTACCATTTGATTTGTGGGATAATGAGAACAGAAGCAGACTTAACATGTAAACGATGCATTGATGCCAGGGAGAAATGATGTCACAGCACACCATGTATACAGAGTGATGTAGCTAAATCCCAATACAAAACTACATGTTATGTAGCAGAACAGACTTAATACTGACCAAGTATTTTTCACTCCAAAACCTATATCATGTTCTATGCTCAGTACAAAATTACAGATGGTTATCTTTAAAGTGTCTCCCCTCCAGTGGAATGTTATTTGAAAGAAAGGAGAACTAATACTTAACTGGATACCTGTTGGCATTTTAGGATAATTGTTACCTCATTTAACCATCACAGCCATAGCCTTGTATCCTCAATGAGGAAACTGAGTCTCAAATAGGTTTGAGATCTTGACATGAGATTACACACAGCAAGTACCAGAGTAGAAATTTAAATACATGTATTTCTTGGTAAAAAACTTGCTTTATGCCACAGTGCTTCTGGCAAAATAATTTTATGAGGCCTTTAAGAGTGGTTGATTGGCACACCTAATAGACTTGATAAAGTCATTCAGTTTCTCCCCTTTTGGTTTCTCCTTCTATAGCACCGAAATGAACAAAAATAGTGATAGAGTATGACAAGGGGTGAGCAGAGCTGTTGGTACCAAGGTATCTAGATTTAGAATCTAGATTAGCTAGCTTTGTCCCCTGTTAGCTATTTTGTCCTAGTCAGATTACCTCTTATGTACCTCAGTATTTCCAATCTGTAAAATTGTGATAATGAATATTTACCTCCTAGGATTATTATGAGTAATAAGTTAATAAGTCAAAATGCTTTAAATGATACCTGGCACATGGTAAGTACTCAATAAATGTTAACTGTTATTTATGTGTCGCCCCTAACCAATTGTTTCTCACTTCCTTTTTGGTCCTTTTTCTGCTTTTATTCATTCCATACTGTTCTCTTAATTTCTCTCCTTTCTCCCCATCTCTTCATATTGTTGATTTGAAATAAATCTAGATTGTATTTACTGAGTATTGATGTTTTAAGGCTAAGTTTTCATTTGATGTTTCAGATGTATTTGTTTGGATGCCTGTTTGCATTGGCTGGATAAATTAAAAGGTGGTGTTTTGTGAGAGCTTTTGTAATGTTTTATTTCTTAAAGTAAGTGCTATGGAGCCGAGTACATAGATGTGCTATTTTAAACATTTTTGTGTACCTAAACTTGTATTTTACATACACATTTATAAAAAAGAAAAAGTGTTATAGTGTATTTCAGGCCCATGATCTTGCCTTAGGTTTAGTTTGTCGTTAAGGACAATTCCGAATTTTTATTTGTGGATGGCATGATTTTATATCAAGAAAACCAACTGAGAAACTAGTAAGTGGTTTGAATATGATTACTGTGCCAAAATAAGTTATTTAATTTCCATGTATTTATGAAGTTCGAAAATTTCCTTCAGTTGAATTGTTATTTTATTCCACTGTGTTCAAAGACATCACTTTCAAGCCTTTGAATTTATTGAGACTTAATTTACAGCCTAGCATGTGGTCTGTCCTGGAGAATGCTTTCAAGATTCTCTTTGTATTTGCTTTTATATTATATATTTATTTTATTTTATTTGCTTTTGACATTTTGATTAAGATGTTTCTCATTCTGGTCTGTTTGTATTTATCCTGCTTTGAGTTCATTGAGACTCTTGGATATGCAGATTAATGTTTTTTCTTTGAATTTGGAATTTGGGCCATAGTTTCTTGAAATGTATTTTTTGTTTTATTTTTTTATTTTTTTGTTTTTCTGCCACTTAATTATGTATATGATGGCGGACGGTTTGCTTAATCATGTCCCATGTTTTCTGAAATTCTCATTTTTTTACCTCTCTGTTCTTCAAATTGCTTAATCTGTTCATCTTTTAGTTTGTTGATTAGTTGTTCTCAAAGCTTATATCATCTGTTGAATCACTTCAGTGAATTTTTCATTTCAGCTACAGTATTTGATAGTCTGTTTAAACTTTGGTGTTGTATTTTCCTTCTTTTAAGCATAGTTGTTTTTAGTTCTTTGAACATACCCATAATAGCTGTTTTTAACTCTGTCTGACATGTGGACCCTCTCAAAGATGGTTTCTTTTGCTTGCTTTTTTTCCTCCTGTGTATACACTTCAATTTCCTGGCTTGTCCCCCCATCTTGTAACATTTTGGGGTGAAAACTGGACCTTTCATATAATTTAGCAACTTTGAGTACTGATTACTCTATTACTCATCCCCAGGGCTCCTTGTTACTTGCTTGATTATTTGTCTAATGACTGGATGGACTACTTTAATAAAGTCTATTTTCTCCATGATTTTGCTTTTCAGAGGGGCCACAGTCTTGGTTATGCACACAGTCATCATGGGATGACAGTGGTTTTATAGCAAGACTTTCTTTGTATGTTTTTTGGTGATAACTATTAAGCTGTCAGCCTCTGTTGGGATCACATGGAAATGCTAGTCTCCACTAATTGTTGGCTGGTTGCTCTGTGGTTTTAGGTGAAGCCCTGGGATTTAATTGCTCCTCAGTCTGTTTTAGTTCATTTTTTTTCTGCTTTCCAGGGGGTAATCTTTGAGGTCAGTCTCTGAGCTTTGTTCTGACTCCGGTGTGGGGTTCTTAGCTGTCTCTTTACATGGTTCTGCTAGCTGGTTTAAAGTTTAGCTTGTTGCTCTCATGGGACAGCCAGCCTCTTCATTGCTTATTGCCTATGTCGCCATTGTTTTCTAATGCACCCTCAGGTTCGAACTTCCCTGTACTGTTTTCAAATAAGTCAGTTCACTTTGAGAGGACTTACCCACCCTGAGCAAAACCTTTACGCCATTGATTGAGTGCTGAGGTGGAACAATCAATGATCTACTTCTCTAGGCGTCTTTTCTTTTCTTTTTTGGGGGGCGGGGTGTGTGTGACCAGGGTTAACGAAATCCAGTAAGTTTCAGGTGTACACTTGAGCAGAGTGCTGGGTGGGAGCTGCAGTCTCTGGTCTTAGCTTGTCTCCTAGCGTGGAACCTTGGCCCTATGAGTGAGATAGAGCAAAGGTCATAGGACTGCATTATTCTTCCCTACTGAACTTGGGTCCAGCTTCTGCTCTATAGTTAGGGCCTGGATAGAAGAAAAGACCCCAGACCTCTCAGCTACACTTGCGTGCAGTAGTAGATTCTCTGCAACTCTCAAACTTGGGGATAATGCAATAAGCTAGCCGCCTTCTCCTCTTGGAGAAATAACCTTGACTAGGAGCTTGGGGGGAGAGGGTCCTGTGTTTATGGCTGACCCAACCCGGAATGGAATATCTGTCCTGCGGAGCTGGCTTGGAATGCCACAGACTCTGTTCTTACTGAGGTATAGTAGCTATTCTTGAATGAGTGTTTCTTCATTTACTGAATACCCTTAGTGCACTTTGTTTAAAACGTTTTTTAAATGTTTTAAAGACTGCATTTTTAAAAATAATTTTCACCAGTTAACGGTTGTTTCATTTTGGAGAGTGTTCACAGAGCTTCTAATGCCATCATTCTAGAAGTCATTTTTAACTTAAAATTACTCATTGCCTACAGCCACTTAAAAGTTCATGGTTGATAATGTCTTGGAAAGGGTGCTGGAATTTATTTTATATGGATATACAAAAGCTTCTAATATCTTAATTGTGTACCTACAACTTGACAGACACTTAGTATAGAGGAATTTTGAATAAGAGTGTTTACCAAGCATTCCTAAATGAATAAATTTCTGCTGTCACAAAGAATTTAGAATGCAGTATGTAGTGTGTTGTGGCAACTTGTAGGGAAGTTATCTATAGGAAGTAACAATGGCTATAAATACTGATGTAGTGACAAATTAGAGGGGATATTTAATAGTGGCGATAATAGAATAATGAACATTTTGCTCAAGTAATAATATTTGAATTTAACAAAGATTAATTAAATACCTTCATTTGCATTAGCCCGTTAGTGTTTGGTTGTGAACTAGCATCACACTGGGGAAGGGGAGCTGTACTTAATATAGCTGCCTTGACTGGTTTTGGTTCATTTATCATAATATTTAATAACAATGATGAGTTTTGTGCTAATGATAATGGGAACTAAGAGTAGATAGGCCGTTACTCTTGAGCAAAAGGTTACATTTTAACATCGTTTAGGAATATTTAGGTTTAGAGCAGTGGACTCAGCTATTGAAAATAATTTGCTTCATTTCAAACTCCGTAATGCAAAATCTCATCTCATCACCGAATAATAGTTTTTATAACATGGTTTTGGATTATGCGTATTTCTTAGGAATACAACTCTTGTGTTTCAGAAGAAAAGTCTGGATTGTAGCCATTAATGATGACACAGAATACTTAACATGGGAAAATGAAAATTAACTGAAAAGTCCAGTTTCATAAAATATGTTTCTGCTTTAAAAACGATAGAATATATCTTGGAAGTGGAGATATGGTGAGATTAATGGTAATTTTTTCCTTATTTTCCAGCATTATTAATGTATGGGATGGTGGTTAAAACTGTAGACCCCTGGAGCCTAGTACTGCCTAGATTAGAATCCCGACTCTTCCACTTTGTTTATTCACTCTGCCCCAGTTTCTTTACTGCCAAGTGGCCTAACAATAGGCTTTTTCTGAGGATTAAATAAATTTATACATATAATTTACTTGGAATAGTGCCTGACAAAAACACTCAAATGTTAGCTATTTTAATCACTATTAATAAGAAAATTTTTATTTAAAATTTGAGGTATGTTAGCCTGGCTCTGATAGTATTGAAATTGAGGAAGGGGTTGAGAGGTGACATTAGAAAAATAAGTTAGGGCTGATTGTGACTGACCTTGAATAATAGTTCTTATGTAAAAGGTGGAGAGGAGTAAGCTAGTAACTGTTTCAGAGATTGACAGTGTGGGGAGATTAATTTAGTATTAACCTACTAAAGAGATTGGTAGTGTGGAGACCAGCCAGGATGTTTAAAATTGGAGTCTAGCCTAGAGTGTAGGAGTGGGAGTGGAAAAGATAACATTGGACACATCATAAAAGAGGAATTGTTGGAGATGAGAAGGGAGAGGGTGTGACTTTGTTTTTACTACTCTTCCTGTCCCCCTCCCCCATTTTAGTTTAGAGCACCTATTTTTTGTGTGCCAGTGAATCCTTGGGATTCAGTGATGAAGAGAGTTCATGCAGCTTCTGTCCTTACAGAGCTTTAATTTTGGTAGGCAGAGAGAGCATCAAACAGATGCTATGAAAGAAAGGTACAGCTGGCTCTGAGAGCCCCAGAAGTACGTACAATAAGTCCTCACTTAACGTCTTTGCTAGGTTCTGTGACTTTAAGTGAAATGATATATAATGAATCTCAGTTTTACCATAGGCTAATTGACATAAAGAAGAGTTTATATCATCATCAATGTTAAAAGGAAATGATGGTGAGGTTATTCGAGGACCCGCTGTATTCAATGGATTCTGTCAGATTTGAGAACTGATGAATCAGTGTGGGCAAAACTAAGATTGCTTGTGCAGAGGCCCCAGAGGAAAGCAGCATGAAGGGGGGAGTACATTTTGAAGGAACAAGGAGAAAACAAGTTGAACAAGACTTAAAACAAGTGGGGTAGTTGCAAATTGAAACTGGAGTTGGGTGTTTGAGGGGTTTTAGACCATTAGAGAAGTATTTTGGTCTTTATCCTGGTCTTTGAAGATTTTTAAGCAGGGCTATGACATGATATGGTTTGCATATTAATAAGACTCTGATCATTTCTAATGTGAAAAGGTGAAACATGATTGAAGGGATGGTTGCAAGCTTGACAGTAAGCATGCTTTTAAGAGAAAGAACAGTATCTTAATCTTTGTCCCCCATTTTTTCCCTCTTAATTAATTCTTCCCCTTTGAATTTAGAGAGAAGGTCATTATCTTGGGAGCTATGGTGAATCTTCATGGGTATAATGGGAGAGTCAACAACAGCTTTGGAGTCTAACAGAGGCCACCTGCCATCTTCGACAGGCTCATGTACTTGATCTTTTAGCCTCTGTTAAATTGTACTGATAGTCATATGGGATAGGTATTGTAATGATTAAATGAAGTTATACAAATAAAGCACCTACTATTGTGCCTGATACATAAGCACTCATAACTTTTCTAGAGTAATGTATAAATTAAGATGGAACTGGAAAGGAGCCTGTGATGCTGTGATTTGTAATACGAATATATTTGTTCTTAAACCTAGTTCCTGCCACAGCTTTTAAAACCCTTGCAATCTTTCCAAGTGTGGAGAGCCTTGAAGATGTCTTTTGTTATGTTAATGAGTGAAATGGGAGGTTAAGGATGGGAAACTGACCATGGGATTGGAGGGTTGGTTCTTTCAGTCCCGCCCCTCCCTCACCTCTTGCCTCCTCTGGGGAGGGGAGAGGGGGCTGGAAATTAAGTTAAATTGTCAGTGACTTATGATCCAATTAGTTGTGTGTATGTAATGAAGCCTCTATAAAAACCCAAAAGGATAGAGTTGAGATAGCTTTCAGGATGGTGAACACATGGAGATTTGGGGAGAGTGGCCCTCTTGGAGAGGGCTTGGAAGTTCCTTGCCTTTTCCCCATATCTTGCCCTATGCATCTCTTCCATTTGGCTGTTCCTGAGCTATATCCTTTTATAATAAACTAATGATCTAGTAAGTCAACGTTTCTAAGTTTTGTGACTCGTTCTAGCAAATTAAACCCAAGTCAGAGTCCTTGAAACCTCCAATCTATAGCTAGTCAGAAGCACAGGTGACAGTCTTGTGGGACTGAGCCCTTAACCTGTGGGATCTGATGCTATCTCCATCCAAGCAGATAGTGTCAGAATTGAGTTGAATTGTAGGAAACTCAACTGGTGTTGCAGAGAATTTGCTTGGTGTGGGGGAAAAACTCCACACGTTGTAATTTCATGCAGAATTGTAGAGCCACAGAGAAACTGAATGAAATGGACCAGCAAGTCTACACAATTTTTTGAAGAGTATAAATACTGAAACCTATTTTGCCATGCTAGAGTGGTTATGGATCGTAGTCTCTGAATATAATTGATTGTGAGGTGTGTCACAAGTAAAAATAAATTGTTAAATAGTTAAAACACATACAATAGCAATGTTTGCAAATGAGGTTATCTGAAATTTAGAGTCAAGATTATTCCCCGGTAATTATTTCCCCCTCATATTTCAATGTGTTTTCTTAGAAGGGATTAGAAAAAAGAAACCTAGAAGTCCAGATACCAAGCAAAATGTCTGTGCATAACTATTTATTGTTATTTTTGTGTTCCGCTTCGTGCAGTTTTGGAGTTTGAGCAGTTTTTCTGTGTCCATGGAAGTGTGTCAAACCTGCAATACTTTGGATGTGTCATTTCTCATGTTGTGACAGAAAAACTATCACGTAGGATAAGATACTTTCCTTTTGTACAATAATGCATAAAAACTTTGCCTTTTTAGCATATGAATCTGTCACAGCAATAGAAATTACAATTTAAAATTCAAAAATGTCTAAGTATTAGTGGCTTAAAAATATTTTCATTTCCAAATGGTAGTTATTTTGAAATGAAGCTTAGTACTTAAAAAGATGCTTCATATTGGATTACAATAAAGGTGGAATCTTTATACATTTCACATTAAAATTTTAAATCAGCATAATTTAAGTTATATCTGCTAGTTTATTAATTATAAAATAATTGTCTAAGTTATAATCAAAGTTTTAATTTTGTCATTAGAGAAGTAGTAATCTAGTGTCTGGTAAAGATTAAGCACAGCTTGTATTTCACAGCTTGGTCCTCTCACCTCTGGAGAGTCAAGTAGTTTAAGAAGGGGAAAACAAAGGTTAATGGGTGTGAGACAGAAAGTGCCTTAATAAAAGGGAAGAAAAATCAGTAATTTTGCCTTTTGATTTTAGTATGTAAAACCAGAATAGGTAAAATTCACAAGTTAATTTCCGTAGATGATTTTAAGGATGATATCTATCAAATTCTTTTCTAAGAAACTCAACTCATTTTGATGTCCAGTAAAAGAAATAATTTGTTGGGAGTGTTGGACTTGCTGTCAATTGCTTATTGTCTCTATCCTTAATCTGTAATGTTAGTTTCTTAAGAGCAGGGAGATGTGCCTGCTGTGCACTGTCATATTCCCTTATGCTTAAAATGTGGCCCATTGTAGATGCTCAGTACATATTTCTTGATTCAGCTTTGAGTTTTTATTTAAACATATTTTTTTTTATCAAAAGAAGAAAATTTACAAAGAGAGGCAACTGTAAGTATACTAGTATCATATATACAGAATTGTAGAGGGTTTCAGTGTGTTGTATTAAAAGAGATTCTAGAATATAGGGAACAGTTGAACAGAGATGGGAATAATGACTGGGTAGAGAAAGACCATTCTTTATCCTGAGGTTTTCTCTAGTATTAAGAACCTCCCACTTGAAAGCTGCTAGAGAAATTCAGTTCTGCAAAGTTTAAAATAAGTATAAATGGTTTGCTGCTTTTAGTGTATACTTAAGTTATTTAAAAGAACATAATGCCAACCTTTATTCAGGTAAAGCAGATGGTTTTTCCCATCTTGGATGATGTTGAGATGCTAAGTTTGAATGTGGAAAAATGTTGTGTGTGTTTTAAAGGCAATCTGTAGTTTGAAAGGAAGGTATTTTGTTTAGATGAGGGGTTACACACTGCCACCTTTACATGTACCTGAAAGTTATTTTGTTTAAAGGGCTAGTCCCTTAGTTATCTGCAGAATACTTTTGTCTAGAATAATTTATCCCTTGACTTTTGATTTGTCTATAGATGGAGGTTTCTGGAATACATATAAATGGAAGAATGTTGAGCATAAACAAACAAAACAACAAATCTAATTTTAAAATATTTTAACTCAAATGATCTTGAAACATTAAAGTACTGCAAAGCAAGAGAACAGTCACTGTTCTTACTATATATACCTATCTGTATATAGATTGATAGATTTTATCATGGGAAAATATACCAAAATTTACCATTAAGTGTATCGTTACCGTGGCATTAAGTACATTCACAGTTGCACAACCACACCACCATCCATTTCCAGAACTTTTTCATCTTCCCAAACTGAAACTGTACCCCTTAAACAATAATTCCCCCATTCCCCACTTTCCCCCAACCCCAGGTAACCACCTTTTTACTTTGTCTTTATTTATAGGTACTTCATTAAGTGGAATCATAGAATATCTCTTTGACACTGGTTTATTTCACTTAGCATAATGTCCTCAAGGTTTATCCATGTTGTAGCATATGCTAGAATTTCCTTTTTAATGCTAAATAATATTCTATTGTATGTATATACTGTGTTTCCTTTATTTATTTGCCCTTGGGTTGTTTCCTGGAAAGACTGAGAGATACCTACTGGTTTAGTGGACAAGGTGATAGAATTAATTCTAGAGTTGTTAACTTTCTACCTGTGCTTTGGTCAAATCATTTCTTAGAGCCTTGGTTTTCTGATATATAGAAATACCACAAATTCTGTGTAAACTGTAAAGATGTACCTTTAAAATACCACTTTAATTTTGGTGTGCCTCGGGGTTCGCTCTCCCCAACTTGTCCTACTCTTGGGAACATATTATGCTTACTTCTGTCTGTTTTTAACCTCATCAGTATTTGATATTATCAGTCTTAAACTATTTGTTATGCCAATGACAAGTGAAACAAAATATCGTTAGAACCCCATTTCTGGGTTAAGTGATTATATTTAAATTTGAGGTGATGTTGGACTGTTCTGAAGTAAATGGCAAGTGTGTTTACCTTACTTATAACAAAATACATACATATAGATACATATAACCAGCGAGCTAAAGTTCTCAATCTCATGGAACATTAGAATCAATCACAGTAGGGAAGATTTTTGAAAAGTACTGAGACTTAGGTTTCACTCACATATATTGTAATTCATTTAGTCGGGAATGGGGTTTGGACATCAGTGTGTTTTAAAGCACCTCAGATGATTTTACTGTGCAGCTAAGAATGAGACCCATTGGTCTAATGAATATAGAATTGAGGGTTTGGTGTCATTCCCCTATATTCCTTTGTCAGGTAGCAAAGAATTCCATTGTTAAACAGTTGGGATCTGTATATAGCCTTGTTATTGCTATTGAAGTGCCTGTGGCCAAAACCTTGCCAAAAGTGAACTTAGGGTCACTTTACAAATTTGGTTGTATTAGAGTAGTAGTGGTATATAGTTTGAACCCTCTCCAAAGAAAAACTTCCCCAAAGTTTAAAGTTTCTGCTAAAACCACTTGTAAGCTTGTGTAAAAACCATTTATAATGCCCTGGTACCAATGATGAATGTTAGTTGTACACTCCTTCCTAACATGTCTTTAAAATCAGATTTTATTACCTTGGTTTATGTCTTGAGTATACACATTTTTTTACAGTGTATTTAAGGTGTTAGCAAATTGAAGACAGGTTTTGTTTGTTTCTGCCATTCCATAATTGAATTAAAATGGCAACTAAGTACCTTGGTGTGATGTTTTTGGAATCCCAGGAGTAAACAAAAATATAAGACTGTATGTCTTCTTGATATAACAGGTGATGTACCATTATTATATTTAGTTTATTAAGTTGAGTATAGTATTAATGAAACTTTAGCTTTTCACTTTGCCATCTCATTTATATAGCCATCTTCTCCTAAGATTCACTAGTTTAAATTTGAACAGTTCCTTAATTCGTGTTTTTATATCTAAAACAAATGTACTTTTTTCTTCTACTTGTAGGTTATGCAATGGTCTCTGCAAGATGGTTTATTCTTGAATTGGAGCTTTTTAAGACTGACAAATGCTGGTACTTCATCTTCTATAAGTGGACTATAATTTCCTTCCTCAAGACAACTACATAAGCAGACAAAATTGCAAAGATCTGCCCTGTGTCGAGTATGACAGCCACGACTCGTGGCTCTCCAGTAGGAGGGAATGACAACCAGGGCCAGGCTCCTGATGGACAGTCTCAGCCCCCTCCTCAACAGAATCAGGTAGGATGTTTAAGATATTACTTAAAGCATGGCAGGGATCCCCAACTCCCGGGCTGCAGACTGGTATAGGTCCGTGGTAGCAACCGGGTCACACAGCAGGAGGTGAGCAGCGGGCAGGTGAGCCAAGCAAAGCTTCATCTGTATTTGTAGCTTCTCCCCAGTGCTAGCATCATCGCCTCAGCTCTACCTTAGATCGTCAGGCATTAGATTATCATAGGAGCACTGGTCCCTGGTGCCAAAAAGTTGGGGACCACTATACTGTAGAATACTTAAATAATGGAGCATGTTCCAAATAATTTGTGAAATAACCATAAAACTTATTTTAGAAAAGTAGATATGTTACTGTCTTACACAGTAATAAGAAAGCTCAAGTATTGGAGATAGTGACACTTGAGTATGTGGCCCATCTTTTTCTGGTGTTTTATACTCTCAGTCATCATTAAAATTAAGTATTTAATCCCTGTGTCAATTCTGGAACCTTATGGTTAAGGGAAGGGATTCAAGTCATGTTGCTTGTGTTCAAATTTAAGCTTTTCACCATACTAGCTTTATGACTCAGTTAATTATGTAAAACCTCTAAGCCTTAGCTTTTAATCTGTAAAATGGAGGTAATAAGAATATAACAACTTGATAAAGTTGTTAAGAGGATCAAGTGAAATAATGTTTGCAAAGAGCTAGAAATAGATTTTGGTATCAAGATTTTACGCTGTTCTCCAAACTCATAGGGTGGTATTCTTTTTATATTTTCTGGATGAATTTGTGTAAGATTTCTGTTATTTCTTCATTAATCATTTGGAAGATTTTACTGGTGCAACACCATCTGGCCTGGGGTTTTATTTGCGGAAAGGGTTCGATTGCAAGATTCAACTTGATTTTTAATAGGGGAATTTTCTGGGTGTGTCTTTGTGTCTGTCTTTGGTAAATCTGGATTTTTTGTTTGTTCGTTTGTTTTTTGGTGTCTTTAAGGAATTCGTCCATTTTGAACGTCAGGGTCTGTGGTAATATCTGCTTTTTAATTTCTGATACTGCTAATTTTCATTCTCTGTTCTGATCACTCTTTCTTAGGGATTTATCAAGTTCATTAAACTTTCCCTCAAACTAATTTTTGGCTTTAATTCTCTTCCCCCTCCCTACTTATATGTTTTTACCCTTAGATTTTTGTTCCTTTTACTTCTTTTGTATTTAGATTACTGTTCTTTTTCTCATTTCTTGTAGTGGGAGTTTAGATAATTGGTTTTCAGCCTTTTCTAATGTATACAATTTTAAATTGGGAAATATTAAACTGAATGAGACAAACATATTAAAACTTGTGATAAGCACGTGAATCACAAACATGCTGCTTACAATTGGTACATGCTTATGTAGAATTCTACATGGACAAGTTTTTAGGCAAAAGTATTGTTATTGTAAGATATACACTTAATATCTGTCACTTGGGGATAAGTTCTTAATTGTTCAGCTATAATAGATTAGATAATCTCTCTGTTACAAGTGATAGAAAAGAGCTTTGAGCATGTTCTTCCTCCCTTTCTTTCTCTCCCTCTGCTATTTTAGAGAAGTGAGCAAGTCAGATTTTTAAAGTTTTTTTTTTTTCATAAATATATGTTGACTTTCTATTTCTTTCAGTTCCTGCTTTTAAGACATAAAAGTCACAGATCTTGAGCATCAGGAGTTGTCTTTCTTGTGTCATAAATCGGTTAGCCAGTATTCGGGTTTCTTTAAACATAGTCAAAAGGTTAGATGCCAAAAATTTCTATATTTAAACCAGGAGCTAGTAAAGTTCCAGTATTTGCTCTCTTTTTTTCTGATTTATATCTGTGTTATCTGTAGTCTCTCACATTTTCATTTTCTTATTCTCTACTCTTTAATGTTAGAATTTTAGTGTTTCACAAGATTTGACACTGTTGAACCAAGAAGAGGCAACCATAACATTAATTACTGCCCAACTTTTGGCTTTCTTTTGGAATATACTTTTTACATATTGGTGCAAGAGGAATTTCTAAAATTCAGGTTTTTTTTTTTTTTTTTAACTTAACATATAATATTTTTTAAAAGGGTGTTCCCACAGGCGGGAATTTTAGGCTCTTAGTATATAGTAAAACTCAATAATATATGAAAAGGCCCTGGCAAAGGTACTATGGGTGAATATTCTTGGGTACTATTACTAGGATGATGCAAACTTTCTGAAATGGAATTTATAATTATGTGTATATCAGTAGCACTAAAAGAAGTAGTTCATACTGTTGTAGTAATTCTATTTCCAGCATCCTATCCTAAGGAAAAATTGAAGTTCAACACAAAGATTTATATATAAAAAGATTTATTGCAGCTCTGTTCACGTTAGCATTAAATACTGCAGAATACTAAATGTTGCTTGATTTTTATAAAAGATTCTGGTGAGAAAGAAGAGGTAGGTGGGAAAATACTCAGTGATGAATGGAAAAGGACACAGGCTTAAGCAGGTACAATCATAATTTTGTCGAAATATATATACATATACACATTTATACGCACACACACACATATATACACGTGTGTGTGTGTGTGTGTGTGTGTGTGTGTGTGTGTGTGTGTGTGTGTACGCAGAGAGAGAGAGAGACTGGGTTTTGGGGGGAGCTCACAGAACAAATATTGCAAGGAAATAATGTAAAATTTTATTGGTACTTATCTGTTAATGCGGTATTACAGGTGTTTTAATTGTTATTTTTATCTTTACAATTGTCTATGAACATATATATAATACTTGTCATACCAAGGGAAAGAGGGCTTTTAAAAAGTTAATAAAGCTGACTTCCTAAGTTACATATTTCAAATGCAGATGTTTCTGTCAAGCTTCTAACACTTGAATTCTGTACTATAGATTCTTTTACCTTGAATCTAGCTCTGTAGCGTATGCACAGTGTTCACCATCTTAAATATATAAGTTCACCATTTAGTTGCAAATTATGGGTTCGTATATAAACTTTGTAAGTAGAACAGTGGTATATCCAACTCTCTTCAGTACAAGCATTTGCTTATACAATTATTCAATAGGTACTAAAATGATGAGAGGGGCCCTCTTTCAAAGGGCCATTGACCTACAATAGATAGAAAATTCAAGAACAGATAAATAAAAATCAGCTTAAAATTTAGATTGGTTTTAATTTGAAAGTGTGAAAACACCATCTTTCTAAATTAAGAATTAAACATCATAAAAAGGTAGCATATTTTAGTGTAAATATGCACAGCTAAAGTAGGGGGAAAAGAGAAAGACTTGCTAAAGAGGAGGAATGACAAAATAAAATTAACCATATTAGTTGAAAATAACGTGACTTATTTAGAAACCATAATCATGAAATTTTAATAATTAGATAATGGTTTAAGACTAAGGAAATTGCAGAATAAAATAATTTTCCCCTTCAAATTAAAAAAAATAGAAGCTACAAGCCAGAAACTCCTTAATATGCAAAATGTGGTTTCCTATTTGTGTAATAATTTCTATCATGACAGAGCTTATAAGATGGGAAATGTAAGCAGAGAAGTGGTATACATTGTACTTAAGAACACAAACTTTAGAATTAGACCTGAATTCAAATCCTGACCACAGTCAGAGGTGTGTGACTGTGGGCTAATTACTTATTGTCTCATTTTTTTTTTAATTATTAAATGGCAGAATACTTCCTTAGGCTTTTAAATGAAATTATTTTAAAGCCTAGTGGCGCAGAGATTGCCTGAAATACATAAGCTTACAGTGATCAAATCTTCTTTAAAAATTTTACATTATTTTCCTTTAATCTGTGTTGGTCGAATTATTAGATGTTGTACATATGTTATAGAAACCTAAATCTGGGATATTTAATTTTTAATTAAGACTTCATCGCCTGATTCTTCCAACGAAAATTCCCCGGCAACTCCCCCAGATGAACAAGGTCAAGGTGATGCTCCACCACAGCTTGAAGATGAGGAACCTGCATTTCCACATACTGACCTGGCAAAGTTGGATGATATGATCAATAGGTGAGTAGATTTTATTAATGTGGGTAGTACATAGAAGTAACTAAGTTTCTCAGCATAGTGAATAGTAGATAAGAAAAAGAGAAAGACTGTACAGGAATATCACAGTAATCACACTGCCTCATTAAACAGCCTTAGCACCTTAGTCATTGTCAAGTATTTGTAACCCATGCTTCTTACTGGATTCTAAAAATGAAAGGGAGTAATAATGTCAATGAAGTTTTCAGATTAATGTTGATAACCTAGCTGGTATGTTTCTGAATTGGAACCATATGTGTGATACACCTTTTTGAGAGTTTATGGAGATTTTCTTCTTATTGGTACGTTGGTTGTTAAGATTGCTGGATGACTTAGATAATTTTTGCTTGGCCCTAGGGTAAAGCAGGTCATAATAGATCGAGTTTCTCAGAGCCTGCCCCTTGTGAACTCTTGACTAGTCTGAGGCATTTAACCATCTCACCTATTTTGTTTCTCTTGATCTTCATCTTGGGGCAGTTCAGAGAATAAATTTTCATACTTGTAATACAAACATAGCCGACCCCTCCAGCCCCATTAGTTGGGAGAAGACTGAGAGAATGAAATTGTATGCTAGGGAAGAAAATGAGATAAGGGAAAGAAACTGTTGGGGAACCCCTCATGGCTTTGGTCTCACCAGACCATGGGCTTAACAAGAGAGTGCTAAGAAGGTGTGACACGACCCCCAACCCCCAAAAAGGAAAATAAAGAAAACAGGCTTAAGGTACTTGCCTTACTAAGTATTTTTTGTTGTCGTCGTCACCTTTTAAAAATCAGTGAACAGTATTATGTATATAATGGCAGGGGTGTAGAAACCCTTTGCATTTTTAAATTCTGATGATAATTTATGTGTTATTAAACAAATATTATGTTGAGAAAGTCTTCTGTAATTTTTCCTTACACACACACACACCCCAACCAAAATCGCCAACAGGATTATAGTCTTCCGGATTATCTTTGGATTTACTATCGTGCGTATTGATTTTTCTACAAATATGGGATTCTTACTATAATGTCATTTTGTAACTTGCTTTCCTCACTTCATCTTGAATAGTTTTCCTATTAATATGTATGTAACTCATTGTTTTTAATGATATATTTGAAAAACCACATGAAATGTGATTCTAGCAGATGCCTGTAGTAATGGTATACAGTAAGTTATAGTCAAACAAAATAATGTCCCTGACCATTCTCTGTAGCAGAAACATCATAGCAAAAGGTTATTCTGTTGCTTTTCTATATTTTTCTGGTGATTCTTAATAAGTGTACTTACTAAGTACACTTTTTATGCAGACTCAAGGACAAAGTTGCATATTAGCAAATCCTCAGGAAGAGAAATATAAATGATATTTTTTATGTAAATAAAAACAATGACAAAGGTGGTATACATTTGTTTCTAATAGATTATGTGGTCATGGAGCACTTTTTGTCAGAATGGGAGTTACTGTAGCCATGGGTGAGTTGGGTGGTGGTGAGGAAGAAAGAGTAGGTAAAGAATGGACTCCTAGATGGTTGGGACTGCCACTGAGACCAGAGAAAGCACCACCTGGGTGCTTCTTATATCCTTGTTTGAGGGAGGAGGGTACCTGTGGAGGCATAGAGATTTGGAGACCCATTCTTAACCTTCAGAAAAAGTTGGTGAGTTGTTATGAACTGAGGCAAAAATCAGTCATTTGCCACCTAATTTTTTTCTTTGTGAGGAAATCGAAGACAGACAACTGAGTGGTTTATCATGTCTCCTCTAACCTGAATCCTGAAAGAGCACTTTTTTATGAACTCTAACAATTGGTTATCCATTTAATCGATATTTGGTTATTACAGTAATTTTATATTCTTTTATTTCCTCTCTCATAGCTATATCTTTTGTTTGACAGTTCCTTAAAAACATTGTAGAGACAACAGATGACACTTAGTCTGACAAAGCAGTTATTCTGCCAACCTTGTTTTAATATTTTAATATTTAATATTTTCATGGTGAGATAAGTAATTATTATAATTAGTAACTCATTTATTAGTGCCTCTTTTCATGTGCAACCAGTAAACATCTTTTTATATTTTTAAAACTCTTAGGCCTCGTTGGGTGGTTCCAGTTTTGCCGAAAGGGGAATTAGAAGTACTTTTAGAAGCTGCTATTGATCTTAGTAAAAAAGGTAAGTGTATTACTAGACATGCTTTTACTTCATCTTCGAAGACTTTTATTCTCCTCTTATAAACACTTATATTTCGAGACTAGAACATCTAAGATTTATTGCTGTGACTTATGGTATATACCTAAAGCAAGGGTTCATATTTTTTGGACAGCCTTCAGGGGTATTTGTGAACTCTGAAGTTAATACATAAAATTTTGTGTGTATGAATATTTAAAGCTTATGTTTTTTAATACACAAAAAAAGGTTTAATTTTTCTCAAAAGAAAATAACTTGAAAGATGGAGTCTTTTTTTTTTTTTTTTTTTTAATCAGTAAAAAGGAATCGTGTTTTTGCTCTGTGTCTAGAATTTAAAGCTTATGTTAGAATTCATTTTTTCCGAAACTGGTCTACTTTAGGATGCAATCGAATTCTCCTTAACAAAGGATTACTATTGTAATATTCTCTATATTTTTCAAGAATTGGAGATTAAATGGCAATGACATTTCAGTATCTGACGTAGTATAGCCATGCATGTGTTCTAAGTATCAGGCATTATCACAATCGAAAATTGATTATTATAAAAATTAATTTTTGTTTGATTTTTAATTTATTAATTTATTTTATGGTGACATTGGTTAACAAAATCCAGTAAGTTTCAGTTGTACACTTTAATAGTAAGGCATATATATGTTTACACTGTGTGTTCACCTCCCATAGTTAGATTTCTTTCTGTCACCACCTAAAAAATGAATATTTTTAGTACCTTATATAATCTAATAAAACTGAGAATACATTATCAGGCTTCAATTATTTTCCATGGCTAAAATTTCTTGTGTTCATTTACATATTACTTTATCAATTCAGCAAATATTTGAAGACTCTGTCCTAGGCATGTTTTAGGTCCTAACAGTGATAGGTACAATATTGTCATTCACTGGATGTGTATCTCCTTCATCCCTATATTTCTTTTTCTGGGATTCTGGTTTATTTTAGGGAAAGTTTATATTTTTCTTAAATATAGTACTGCGTCTAAATGTCACCTCTTATGTAATTAAAGTCAAACAGTAGTTTATATACAAATTGAATAGCTTTTCATTTTGTTAACAAGAGTTAAGATTTTGCTTGGGGCATATGATTATTGCCTTTCTGAAATCAGGTGAAGTTAAAGATGTAAAGAAGCATAAATGCTGAGAGTGAAAGAGACTAATAACTAAGACAAGACAAATTATCTTATTTGATAAAACACTTGAATAGTATAAAGATATCGATGGGAAATAGATAATTTACAACCAAAATAAGATTTTGAAAATAGTTATGAGATGTCACTGGTTAAGGTTTACTTTCAGGCACTAAAAAGCTGTGAAATATTTAGATCCCTATCACATGGTACTGGCAACCATTTTGTGTTTAAAGTGCAGTGTCATAATTTGAAATGTTTTCAGTTCATCTCTATATTACTTGGTTTAATGTACTTAATACAGATCCATATCTTTAAAATTCATTGAAGATTATTATTTTTTTGAAAATTATTTTCATTTCTGAATCAGTTACCTTTTTTGGCCTCAACGTTAAAAACACTTTTTTCCCAAAGCTAGTCTGTATTTGTTAACTGTCACTGAATAGTCTATAATTTTTACTTTTTATATAATTGGACATCATAAAACAACTACAGGTATATTTTGTTTCCATTAATTTTTCTCCCCTTTTCTAGGCCTTGATGTTAAAAGTGAAGCATGTCAGCGATTTTTTCGAGATGGGTTGACAATATCATTCACTAAAATCCTTACAGATGAGGCAGTGAGTGGTTGGAAGTTTGAAATTCATGTGAGTCTTGCATTTGACTTTTAAAAAATTAGATTTACATAATGATACCTGTATGTTCTCATTTATATATACATACCCACATACACACCCACATGTATATTTGGTTATATATGTGACCCATTAATTGAATTAAAGGGTCTAAAAATGAGAAACTTTTAAAACACTTTTTATAAATTTTAATTTCTATTGAAGGAAGCATGATCATTTAGAATGAGTGAGATTTAGAGTTAGAAAACTTTGGTTTCATCTGTCTCTTGATTTCTAGAGTGCCTTGTGACATTAGGCACGTCACTACATTTCATTGAAAATATGATGTTATCAGCTGTGAGATGCACCATTCATTTTATGTACCACTGAGGAAGAAATACACGCAATATGAGGACCCTAATATCTGGGACGCAAAGGGTTAATGCAGAAACATTAACTTACTATACAGAAAAAGACAGCAGGGAACCCTGCATACCTTAACCTTGGCACCTGGTAGAGGGAGAAAAAATATTGGAAAATTTAAACCACAAGCTTGTATTCAAATAGTTTTGTAGTCTGAATTCAAATGATAGTTGTGATACAAAGAAATCCTCAAATGGAGAATTTAAAGTGGTCTCTAATTGGTGGTATTTCCAAGTGACTAGCAGAAGGCAAACATACATCTTCTCTACAAATGCCTTCAATCTAGGAAAATGTACAATAAGTATGGAAATGGAAACTCTGGAAGTGGTGTCAGACTTCTGCACTGAGGTTTAGCAAAGCTGCTTCATCTGGATAATTGATAAATTTTTAGAGTTGCTGCCTCTAGTATACAAATTCCAAAGAGAAAACAATGGTAATTTGTATTTTGTCTGTGAATACAGAACATTGCCTTCTTCATTTTGTAAGTCACTGCAAATGGTTTTTGAAAGTTGATACTATATAAATTATAAAGAATATGCTAATTTGTCTTTTTCAATATATCATTTTGGTCCCAATATTAGTGAAACTAAACATAATCTGATCAATATGGAAAAATAGATCATTCCGATATTAAGACTGGAAAATATTTGTTTGGAGTTGCAGTGTTTTGATTTTATAAATCACCTTTCCCCCTTATATAACAGAGGTGTATTATCAACAATACTCATCGCCTAGTGGAGCTATGTGTGGCCAAGTTGTCCCAAGATTGGTTTCCACTTCTAGAACTTCTCTCCATGGCCTTAAATCCTCATTGCAAATTCCACATCTACAATGGTACACGTCCATGTGAACCTGTTTCCTCAAATGTTCAGTTGCCTGAAGATGAACTCTTTGCTCGATCTCCAGACCCTCGATCACCAAAAGTGTGTTGGTTTGTTGCTTTCAAAATTAAATGTTACAGTTTTGTTGTGCCACAAAATTTTAAATGATCCAAACTGTCTGTTAATACAAGGAAGAATAATTTCATACTATTCTTAAAGGGATTCTGAATTATTTTGTTTTGGATTTTCTTTTTAAGCTTTATTGACGTAAAATTGACAGAATTCAAAATTGTTTTAGATTCTTTTTTATTCTTTTAAATTAAGCTTTCTCTATGTAGTTGGTCCCCATTGTCTTCTGCTCAGCCCTTTGGGAAATGCTGATGATTTGGGTTAGTACGAAGCACTATGTTTTCCCTTTTAAATAAGAGTAGGAGAGTGCTGCTTCAACCAAGGCCCACAATCATTTTAGATATTCCAAAATTTTGACTCCAAGATCAGGTACATCCTATAAGTATCAACTAACATGTCATAAAAGTAAGATTACAGAAATTATAAATGAAGGCAACATATTAAATGTATAAATGTCAATGAAATATATATACTATACATAAATGTAAAAGTTCTCCACTGTAAATTTTTATACCAGTATAAATGGTATATACTTTAAAAATATCCTTAAACTATAATTTTAAATAAGTATTATAGAATTAACAATGTATAATTTTTAAATTTTAGAATTTAAGGAGATATTTTTAATATTGTAGGCCTTATAAAAAGGAAAAACCAGCCAGGAAAATTTCAATTTATGCATACAATGCTTGGTTTATTCTGTTAAAAGTAGAAATCATCAAAATGTGTTAAGTTCAGAGATGAGATTTTTCTGACATTTTGCAAAGCTTGTATTGCTTCCACCTCAGGCTTATTTTTGCTTGAGTAAATCAAATTCATACAGAAATAATGGCACTCTCCAACATACACCTGTATTTTTTTATTTTACTATAGTTTTTGTTGTATAAGTCAGTAATACTCTGTAAGAGAATCATAGGGAACCAACTTGATTTAAGATGGTTTCTGGTTGAAGGTATTTTTATCTTTGAAGCCTAGCTCATCTCGAATATTAATGATTACTGAGTATTCTTAATTGCTTAAACATTCATTGTAGCTGAAAACATCAGAAGATAAGCTTTAGACTATTTCTTTACTTCGTACACGTATACTTTTTTATATATTAATACACAATTATCAAGTATATCGGTCTAATAGTTTCATTTAAGTTACCGGAGAAATAAAAATGCACCTCTAAGATGAGATTCTGGGTGAATTCGCATGAGTCAGAAAAAGCTCAACCTGCATGTTCTATGTTAGGAGCAACAGATATAATACCAGGGATTAGTTAACTATAACAAAAAATGAATTCAAACATCTTAGTTACTGAGTATCTTTTTTTAGTTTTTTTTCTAAAGAATGTTCTTATTCACATAAATTTAAAATATATTTTTTCAGTTAATAACGTGTTCTCATGTGAGGGGATCTCTGAAATAGAAGTATAGCTTCTACTTTCTGTTCACCAGCTGTACTTATATGAACAAATAGGTCTGCCTTCATGATCTAATCTGTGCAGCTACTTATGCTTCTCTCTCTCAGGTTTACTATAAACAATATGCAATATTTTTTTTTCCAAAGATGGTTTTACATAATGTTCATTTACTGAATTTTTTATTTCTTGTATATTTCAGTCAAGAAATTACTTTAGAGAGTACTTTCCCCCCCAAAATCAGGAAGTTAACTTTTTTTTTTTTTTAACTGTATTACAGGGTTGGCTAGTGGATCTTCTCAACAAATTCGGCAGTTTAAATGGGTTCCAGATTTTGCATGATCGTTTTATTAATGGATCAGCATTAAATGTTCAAATAATTGCAGCCCTTATTAAGTAAGTTATGTTTTAAAAAGAATCTTCAGTGCGTTATAGAAATTGCTAGATAAAAGTTGAATTTCTTTTTGAAATACGGTTTGTTCTTTTTAACTGGTAACTTGGATTTTTTAAATAATATAGTCTCTGTTCAATCCTAGTTGATTGTAAGGAATCAAGAATTTTAAGAGCTTTTTATCTTTTTTTTTCTTTTCCCAGACCATTTGGACAGTGCTATGAGTTTCTCACTCTACATACAGTGAAAAAGTACTTTCTTCCAGTAATAGAAATGGTTCCACAATTTTTAGAAAACTTAACTGATGAAGAACTGAAAAAAGAAGCAAAGAATGAAGCGAAAAATGATGCCCTTTCAATGATTATTAAGTCTTTGAAGAATTTAGCTTCAAGGGTTCCAGGACAAGAAGAAACTGTAAAAAATTTAGAAATATTCAGGTTAAAAATGATACTTAGGTAAGATATTTACCTCTTGAAATATTTTTGTGAGCGTGTAGAGTCATACTTAACACTGAATTTCTCTTATAGGTTATTGCAAATTTCTTCTTTCAATGGAAAGATGAATGCACTGAATGAGGTTAATAAGGTGATATCTAGTGTATCGTACTACACTCATCGACATGGTAACCCTGAAGAGGAAGAATGGCTCACAGCTGAACGAATGGCAGTAAGTCCTTTGAGTTTTCTTTCATGAGTCAGAATCTACCTAGGGTAAAAATTAGAATAGCTCTATTCAAAGTTAGTAATAACATTTTAAAGGGAACCTTGAAATTGGGAGGTGTTTGGATTGGTTTATGACTCTGTTAAACCTGAGAACATTTTGTAATAACATAGTTTATTATTTAGTAAATAATATGGGTATCTTAACACATCTTTGGTAAACTTACTGATGAACGTAGATGTTGTAAAGTAATTATTAGCTTATTGGGTGTGGTTGGTTGAAATGAAGTAGATAAAGATGATCTTGGGAATAGATTGGTTAAATATTCGGTACCTAATGGATGAAGTAGCTTATTGTTTGTTTGATCAATTCCACTTAAAGATTTTAAAATAAACATTTTATAAATTATTGGAATAAGATCTACATGAATTAATGTTTTACCATTTTAAAAACTTAAGCACTTACATTTATCATTTTGACATTGAAAGTTTAGGAAACTATTTACCATTAGATACATATATATTGCAGTTTTTTTTCTATTGCTAATTAATGCGGCTTATAATTCTTTTAAAAATTTTTGCTCCAGTTTATTTAAACTAAAAAGCTGGTAAACAGTGCACCCATTTCTCTTACCCCCTTCCTCTCGAAACCACCAATCTGATTTCTATGAGCTTGGTTGGTTGGTTTTTTTGTTTTGTTTTGATTTGTCTTTCTCTTATTTTGCTTAACACTGCCCCCGTAGTCCATCCATGTTGTTGGAAATGGCACGATTTCATTCTTTTTTTATGGCTGGATAATAGTCCATTGCGTGTGTATACTATAATTTCTTTATCCATTCATCCATCAGTGGGTACTTAGATTGTTCCCATATCTTAGCTATTGTAAATAATGTTGCAGTGAGCATAAGATCTCTCTGTGAGATACTGATTTCATTTCCTTTGGCTATGTACACTATAATGGGATTACTGAATCAGATGATGGTTCTATTTTTTATTTTTTGAGGACACTCCATACTGTTTTCCATAGTGGTTACACCAGCTTACATTCCCACCAACAATGTGCAGGGGTTTTTCTTTCCTCTACATTCTTACCAGCACTTGTTATTCCTTGTTGTTGTTTGTTTGTTTGTTGTTGTTTTATAATAGCCAATGTACCAGGTGTGAGGTGATATTGCATTGTAGTTTCGATTTGTATTTCCCTGATGACTAATGTTGAGCATTTTATTATGTACCTGTTGGCGAGCTGTATATTGTCTTTGGAAAAATGTCCAAGATCTGCCCAAATTAGTTTTTTTTGTTTTGTTTTGTTTTGTTTTGTTTTTGCTTTTGAGCTGTATCAATTCTTTACATATTTTGGATATTAGCCCCTTATTAGATATACAATTACTAATTATATTCTCCCATTTCAGCAGGTTGCCTTTTAATTTTGTTGGTTTTCTTTGCTGCGCAGAAGCGGTTTTTTAGTTTGATGTAATCTCATTTGTTTTTGTTTTTGTTATGTTGTAGTTTTAAAATGTATGCCACTTAAAAAATATTAGTTGAATAACTTTAGTGTATACTGTCTTGACAGTACTGGCAAGATATCTGTAAAAGAACTGTCCTTGCTCTCAAGGTCGCCTCAGTTTAATAAGGGAGGCAGTGATTAGAACATGTTAAAAAGTATGGGAAGGATACCTAGACATTGGCCTTGTGTTAGTGGGTAGACATCTGGTTTTGTGTATGTGATTTATCTGTCCACCTTGTGAGAAGTGGAGCATAGTTTGAGGTCTGCTTCTGGTCCTTGAACTGTTGCCAGCCCTAGATGAGTACAGAAAACAGCATAAGTGTTGAGAATTTTTTGTAGCAATTTGATACTGTCACATTTTTATTGTATTTTACAAAAATGTCTGCCTGCAACAGATTAGAGTTAAACATGGACCTTTACCAGCCTAGAAATGTACTTCTCTAGTGTGTTTTGGGGCTAAATACTTTATTCTCATTAAGTTGAATACTGTAAAATCATACAGTATGGATTTATTATTACCTTTTGGATCATGAGTTAGAATTTTCTGCTACTGGTATAGATAGTAAATAAATGCCAGTCAAGCAACATAACATAGTGTTAAAGAGAAACAGATGTGGGAAACATACAGACTTGATTCATATTCTAATTCCACCACCTCTGAGTCTGTTTACTTTTTTATAATAGGATAATATATCCCTCACTGGGATTGTTTGGAAGATTAAAGAGCTGCTGGATAAGGAATAATAATGTAATTTGATAAATAAAAGCAAAACATAAAAATGGTTCCTTTTCACCCAAAGCAAAACTGGTGTAAGAAATCTAAAGATACTAAAATGGATCCTATTACCCACCCTACCTTAACCATAGTGATTACTGCACTTAATATTTTTCTGAGTAAATGTTGGAGTACAATTTTTTTTCAATGATTTGACTATTTCTAATTCTTCGAAGCATTTCTGTATGTACGAGTTTAAGTTTCATGAAAGTATTGTGATTTTTAAAATAATTTTATATTAACAGCAAAAATAGTACATCATTGTATTTTGTTTTGTGTTTTTTAATTCCTAATGTTGAAAGTGTGTGTGTGTGTTTATGGTGCCAGTCTGTGGCCTGTTAGGAACTGGACCGCACATCAGGAACTGTGAGCAGCAGGCAAGCAAAGCTTCATCTATATTTACAGCCAGCACTAGCTTCACTGCCTCAGCTCCCACCTCAGATCATTAGACATTAGATTCTCATAGGAGCACCAGTCCCTGGTGTGAAAAAGGTTGGGGACCACTGTAAGCTTCTATATTTTAGTCTGCTTTGAAACAAGTTTTTGAATTATATTTAGGAATGGATACAACAGAACAATATCTTATCCATCGTCTTGCGAGATAGTCTTCATCAGCCACAGTATGTTGAAAAACTAGAGAAGATTCTTCGCTTTGTCATCAAAGAAAAAGCTTTGACCTTACAGGATCTTGATAATATCTGGGCGGCACAGGTAAGGAATTTAAAATGGTGGCTACCTGGTTTTTTAAAAAAAGATAATAAAAACTAAAGAAATACAGTAGTTGTATTGAATGTGCAAATAGTAAAATAAGGAATGTCTATTAAAAGAGAAAGTATAAGACGTCTATAATTGGTTTCTTCATAAACTTAAAAAGAAAACCTTATGTCAAGGTAGTTAAATCACTAGATTATGCATAAAGGTGGATAATAATCCAAAGAATAAGTGACCTTTCTGGTTTCAGAGCTGGAAACTATGATTCTTTCTATTATCTTAATGACATTTCTACTAATGGATCACTTAGGAAGTTTTATTGAATTATATAGTTTCCAAAGCTTTTTTTTTAGTCTGCGGAAACCAAGAAAACCTTCAGTTTTGCCTGTCAGTGCTTAAGTTCCAGTTTTGAAACAATATCATTGGTGTGCCCCATTTTTCTTCTACTTGCAGTGTCATAATTGGCACATTAAATTCAGTAAACTATAATAAAGGTTTACACAGATTCCCAAAGTATATATTAACCATGTATGTCAGGAAGTTGAATTGTCAGTTTTTAGATGATAGTTCTAAAGCATTTTAAATGTTATGATTTCTCTTATGTTTCACAGTTAGATGAAGGAAATGGGAGTGCTTTATTAATAGTTGTCAGCAGGAAGTATACACTAATTACCTGCTATTCAAAGTCTAGTGTGCTGAGATTTTGTTTGTTTTTCTTTGTTTTTTCCATAGGCGGGGAAGCATGAAGCCATTGTGAAGAATGTACATGACCTACTGGCAAAGTTGGCATGGGATTTTTCTCCTGAACAACTGGATCATCTTTTTGATTGCTTTAAGGTAATAGTTAACATTGTAAAGTAGCATTTCATTTTTAGTAAAATTTATTAGATCTGTGAGTTACTTATACTGGTAAATGCTTAAATAGAAATCATTGAGCAATTTCTGGTGTGAGGGAATCGACCATTGTTTGTCTAATGAGAACTTGATGTTCCATATTATAATAATGGTCCTCATAAATAAAGAATCTTCGTCTCTGGCCATGCTATCCTAAACAAGCCCAATCCTGTCTGATCTCGGAAGCTAAGCAGGGTCAGACTTGGATAGTACTTAGACGGGAGACCACCTAAGAAGACCAGGTGCTGTAGGTGTAAAAAAAATAAAATAAGGGATCGTAAGCTGACAAAGCCCTTGCAATCTGTGAGGTCAACCAAGGGTTGTCTCACCTTAAAAAAAAAAAAAAAGAGTCTTCCCTGTCCCCCTACTCTCTTTCCCAAGCTCAGATTGTTAATTTGTGTTCTTTTTCCTTAGCAGTTGGTATTTTCATTATAGGTTCAAGTGAATTTTATAGAACTGAAGGAAAGGATGATATGTTGTAATGAAAAATAAGAGTTGACAGCATGGGATTACCAATACCTTGGCATTCTGGGATTGATATACATAGGCAAATTGGAAATCATGGACTTAATGGTGACGTCATTTACAAGATAACCCAAAGAGCTCCTGCAATAATACCTGCCATCATGCAATTTTAAAGGCCATATCATGTAGTGGTCTCTCTTCAGTTGCTAGTATTGGGTTTGTAAAAGCCAAAGCATTCGTGATTTTGTGAATCAAGACCTTATGGGAGTATACACAAAGCGGTGTTCTTTTAACAACTCACCATTTATACTGAACGCTGCTGGGAGCACAGTTGCTACAGCCAGTTGGGAAATAGCTTGATATTTCGGTAAAAGTTTAAGTTTCTCATGACTCATTCAGTTTGACTTCTGAATATATGCTCTAGAAAAACCCATGCATGCGTGCACCAGACTACATGTTCAACATATGTAGCAAAAGTATTTGTAATAGCAAAAAACTACAATGTACTGTAATAATGATAAAAATTTGTACCTTTCTTGATGTGTATTTTACAATAGAAGAAAAAATCAATTCCAGTTATTGGTTTCTACCACAGACCAATTAAATACAAATTGCTTAGATAAGGGGGCCTCGGAGAGACTGTATTTTAACCAAGATTTTCAGTTGAATCTTAAGCACATTAAAGTTATAAATCACTGTCTTATGAAAAAAATTAATTTGAGGGAAACAAAGTATTGAGTGAATCTTTTTTGTGTCTTTTAAATTTAGACATGTAAAAGAACTTTTATACATTTGTTTTCATCCATTGAAGTATATCAAAGACAGCTGAGGAAATAATAGAATCAGTTATAGGTACTCTAAAGTTGATTGCTGTCCATTTTTAATTTTGAGATGACTTGTGAATTGATGGTGCATGACAAATGATTGCTATAATAGAAGGAAAGAAGAAAGAAGTTGGTTGATACTATACTCCCCGGACCTTCCTCTAAGGATGGTCCGAATATAAAAATAAAAATAATTCCATTGTCTATATTCCTTTTTTCTCCTTTGGCTTAACAGTTGTTTATTGAGCATTTGTTACTTGGTAACAAGCACAATTTTTTGAGGTGTTGGTAAATCTAGCACTTCTTACGGAATGTATCTTGAAACTTGCTACTAAAGATGATTCAAAGGAAGTATAAAGCCCAAGTTACTTTTCAGTTCTTTATAGACTCCAACCAAACGATTTCAGACTTGTTGGTTAGACTTTACTTATGTACTTGCCTAGTCTAATTTTTAAATGTTTGCGTTCTAAGTAAGCCTTTGTTCTTTTGTGAAATGCCTATTTAAGTTAACTTATTTGCCAAATTTTTACCCATTGTGTAGTTTTGTATTTTTCTTATTGATTCATGGGAATTCTTGACATATTTTAAATGATAGTCCTTATCAGTTCAAATGTTGCAAATAATTTCTCCAAGTTTGTGCTTGTCTTTTTTACTTACCTTATGGTGGCTTTGTATGAATAGGTGTTCTTAATTGATTTCTCCTTTTCATATGTAATTATTTTAGTATATATCTCTTAGAGATGAGTACTTTAAGAAAATTTGATATCATTACATGTAAAAAAATTCATTAATATCAACTAGTGTTAAAACTTTCATTTGTCTCAGAGCATACTCTATTTTGGAAGTTTGTTTGAATCAGGATCTATACTTTATAATTGGTTGCATATATCTACAGTTTCCCTCTTCACTAATTTATTGTGTTGAAGAAACTGGACTGATTGTTGTTTTGTTGTATATCAATAGTATAGCATAATGTAGAGACTTATTTTGCTAGAATACATCATAGGTGGTGAGGTGCTCTTCCTTTAGGAGGCATGTTATAAATGCCTGGTTGCCCCTCTATTTTTAAGATATTCTTAATTGTAATATAATTTCACATTTCAGTTTTTCCTTATATTCGTAGTTTTCTTATTCCTTTTATAATTTCGTGGGGGCTATTATAAATGTCCATAATAATTCCATTGAAATGCTCTTTTGTAATTGTAATTAGCTTAATCAGCCTTTTACTCTTTGCCATGAAGTTAATTTCAGTGTATTTTCTAGTAAACACTGATTAGCACCTTTATACATACAGCTTTTCTCATATTATTTAGTAACATTCGTGGCCTCTACCTGCCAGATGCCACCAGCAACTGTCCCCCCATCCCCTCCCCACATTGGATAAATGGGGCATTTTTAAAATTTAAGGTTTTTTATTTTGTTTTTGTTTTCCATTTTAAAGTTATTAAGTAAGTACTCTATCTTGCAGGGAGGGGAATGGTAGTCTTTATTTCCTTAGACATGTTCTCTAATCTTGAAGGACTAGGTGAAATTCCAGCTTAAATAAACAAATTAACAGTAATTAATTAATATCTTATTAGAGAATAGCTCTAAATTCCAAGAGAATTCCTGTCAGTATTAAGAAAAGTAACAAATAACAGGCCGAAGCTAAGGCAGTGGTTCAACGTGGGCAATTCTGCCCCCTGCCTGAGAGAGATTTGTCAATATTTGGAGACATTTTTAGTTGTCACCGCAGTTATGACTGGTTTCTAGTGGGTAGAGACCAGGGATGCTGCTAAATATCCTATAGTGCATGGGACAGTCCCCACAACAAACAATTTTTCAGCTCAAAATGTCAGTGGTACTGAGGTTGAGAAACCCTGATATAAGGTACTTAACTGTAGAGATTTTATTTTCCTGGAGTTAAAATTTGTCTTTGTTTCATATGTCACTTGAATTATGTCAGCTATGTTGTTTTTCTGATGACTATAGTTAATCTGGTGCTACTTAATTTAAGCTATGATAAATAAATAAATGTGTTGCTTAATTTTTTTTTCTAGGCCAGTTGGACAAATGCAAGTAAAAAGCAACGTGAAAAGCTACTTGAGCTGATACGTCGTCTTGCAGAAGATGATAAAGATGGTGTGATGGCACACAAAGTGTTGAACCTCCTGTGGAATCTGGCCCACAGTGATGATGTGCCTGTAGACATCATGGACCTGGCTCTCAGTGCTCACATAAAAATACTAGATTATAGTTGTTCCCAGGTAAGGGTGTGCTGCTTTGCTCACTTTTTGTTACCCTTCTTCACAGTTAAGATGGCTTAGATACAGAATAGTATCAGGTTATTTCAATGTTATTTTTGAAGCTGTCTTTAAGAATTTACTTACTTTTCTTTATGTAAGTTTGCCTCCTCTTCTTAGGTCTCTATGTCAAAGTTCTGTGTATCCTTGGGAGAAAGGCAGTGTAAATGACATATATAATAATAGTATTGTCAAATGTATGGTGCTGAAATACCAGTTTGAGATATATCAAGTATAAGATATTAAAGCTAAGTAGGATCTTTATAGGTAAGAGAAGTTTTCTTTGCTTATCTGGAAGTTAAGAAAAATTATTAAAATTTCCTCAACAATAATAAAACAGTGCCTTCCCTGTGAGCAAATCACACAACTGCTTCCCTGCATTCTAACTTGTAGTATGTTTATCTTTTAATTCATGGTACAGTGAACATTGCTGAATAACTAATTTCTCACTTGTTGAAACTATTTGCTTGTTGAAAGTATTGGCCAATAAACCAAAATTTAGGAAAGAGATAAGAAAATAAACTCTAGTAGATGTGATTCCAATGCTACTCAGTTTTTGACTGTAATTGCTTGTGACAGTTCATTTATTTAGTATATCAAATAGTAATAAGAGCCTTGATTTTAAATTATTTCATTAAATGGAGACATATACCTATAAAACAATGCAAACTTAAGTACACAAACCTGCATTTCTGATTACTTTTGACTTGGGGAAAGGAGTAAAGTAAATAAGGAATGAGAAGTAAAATATACATAAAATAAGTTTGACTTTATAACATTAACTCTTAATTGTGCTTATACCTATTTCTATCCCTTTCTCCTCTTGTCTATTTGTGGATTTCCTTATTTTGATTTTTTTAAAACTTAATTGCTATACTGTTAATTTCTTGGTAAAATATAAATTTTCAGTGTTCCTCACTGTACTAAAAACCTGTGTAGTGTAACAATTAGGGTTATATGTTATTGCTGAATTTTATTATATGATAGAATCTCTGAAAACATTGAATAAAGCTAAGTGCCCACCTTTTAACGTCGAAGTTTCTGTCAGTGTATCTACTAAGTATCTATACCTTTGTGTAGATATATCTGAGTCCATATCATGTTCAGCTTTTGTTTTACTTTTTGGAATTTTGATAGTAAATGTGAACTTAAAAGTGTACTTAAAGCAGCTTTTTAAACTATTAAACTTTACTGCAGTTACAGCATATTTGTGATGCTAATCTTAAGGAGAACTATTTTGTAATTCTCAAAATAATTTAAAGGTGGGATTCTCCAGAGTATTGACCGATATAAAACATTGAAATTGTTTGTTTAAGGACCGTGACACACAGAAGATCCAGTGGATAGATCGCTTTATAGAAGAACTTCGTACAAATGACAAATGGGTCATCCCTGCACTGAAACAAATTAGAGAAATTTGTAGTTTGTTTGGTGAAGCTCCTCAAAATTTGAGGTAAGGCTTTTAACAGAACACGACAGTATTCTTATTGATGTATTTTATTGAAAAGAAACATTATCAGTTGGTAAAGCAAATTTAATTAAGAAAATTAGACTGGGTTGACAAAAGGCTAAGAGAAGGGTTAATATGGAACAAAAGATTCCTTTATTGTATCCCCCTCCTCGATTTTATTGATGAGGAAGTAAGCCACAATTAAAGAGATGCATATCAGAATCAAGATGATAATATTACCTTCAGGTTCTTGGTTCAGAATTATCTCTTTCTATCAAGTATGCCAGACAATTTCATAGCACAGTTGTATCTATTAATCTCATTCTACATTTCAGTTTTTCTTTCCTGCTTGGTTTACCTCTTTGCTCAGTGTCTGTCCTTTATCCCACATTGTATATTTATTATAGACCTTATTGTTTCCTTATTTGGTTCACTCTGAATTATTTAACAATTTACTGTTAAATAATTGAAATGTACTACAGAAGTTTTCAAAGTAAAACTTTTTTTATAGTTAATTAATTTTTAAAGTTAATTTCAAAGATTAAACTGTGATGAGTATGTTTAAATGATGAGAGATGACAAAATATAGTTAAAATTTTTTTCTTATTTTAGTTAAATAACAGTCTTTAAATATGTTACTTTACATGCCAAATTCTAGTTATTAGGGTAATTTGTCCTTGTATTGTTTGGATATAAGAGTTGGGACTGATAAGATGAAAAGGGAAAATAATGTGCAAAGAAAAAGCTACGTAGTGCATAGAATATTCACAATGGGTTCAGTATTCCTGGCTGTGACTCTGGTCTCTAACCAGTCATATCATTTTGTAAAGATTCTCTAATCTGAAGAAATGTATTTTTTTAATATGTGTAAAATTAAATGATTGCTAAGACCCTTTACAGCTCTAGATTATTATGATTAGGCCTAACATAGAAGTAGAAAAGGCCACATATGTTTTGCTTTTAACAATTGAACTTTGTCTTATTTTTTCCTAAGGCTAGAAAAATAATATGAAATCAGAAATGCTATAAGGATAAACAATAAAGAAAATTAAGACATTTATCTTCTTAACAGTAACATTTAAATGAGGGACATGTTTTAATGATGTTTGGCCCACTGTATGTTAATGCCTTTCGGCACCTCTGAAAGGAATTCATTTATCTGTTATAGACACACACAGTTGTTTACATACTCTCCCAAGGAACAGTGGCTTTGTCTCCACTGTAATGGCTATATGAGAGTTTTTGTTTCAAAGAAGGTGGCAAAATAGGTTAGAAAGGAACTAGATCTCTTTCTGGTGGCACCTATAGGCAAACTCGGCTAAAAACCAAGTGCCCCAGAATGTACCTTGAATGGCTAATACATAGAATTTTACTGAAAATATTTTTTAAATTCTTCACTATAATTACAGCATAATTTTTGTGGTGTTAATCTTGCAAGGAGAGTTTCTATTTTATAATTTTGGAAATAATGATGTAAACTTAAGTGCTATAGTACAGGAGTAGAAATTAATCATTGAAGTAGATTCCCATTGGTGTGAAATTGGAGAATATTCATGCATAAATTTTGTGTAAAATAATAATGGAATAAATGTCTAATTTTTTGAGATACTGATTTTTTTTAATTGCTTGATAATGTCATTAAAGTAAATGGCCAGAAGTTTAATTCTGTTATGAAGGAAACCATTTTAAGATTTTAAATTAGTAGCTAAGAATTTAGATTATATATATATGTAAGCTCTTTTGATTCTAACAGAGTTTAATTGCCTAATTATATTGTTAAGTTCTTCTCGTTTCAGTCAGACACAGCGAAGTCCTCATGTATTTTACCGCCATGACCTAATCAATCAACTTCAACACAATCATGCCCTAGTTACTTTGGTAGCAGAAAACCTTGCTACTTACATGGAAAGCATGAGACTGCATGCTAGAGGTATGTATTGTAAGCTAACATGAACTACGGGAAATAATAGGAACCTCTCTTCCCAGCTCTTGGTGAGGAGGCATTAATTACCTTAGAAAGGACAACAAATATATTTTGTCTTCCTTTATGACCTTAGATCAACTTTAATCTTAACTCTTAACCCTAAACTCCAGGCCAGTATTTCAAGGCTCTTTACTAAGTGCCTGTCTTCCTCACTCTCCTTGTTAAATTGATTTCTTTTTCTTCCTTGCCTGGGAGCTGTGCCTGCTTGTACTACAATTGGTTATTACCTTCTTAGGTATGTACTTAACTCATTTTTAACCTTTGTTTCCATACTACCATCACCATTATCTTTCCAAGAAAACCTGAATTCTTGTATATATTCCAGTTATTTTATAATCCTAAGTCCATGTTTCATAAGTGCTTCAGACTTAATGAATTAAAAATTCACAAGTATAGCGATGCAAGGCTATGAGAATCCACATGTTTATATTGGTTTTCAAAGTGTAAATTTGTTTAAACATGTTACTGTAAAGGTTCCTGTGGGTTTAACAGCCAGTTTTTAAGTGCCTACCATATGTGGAACTCTGTTTCAATGATCTTTTTCCCTCTGACAGTTGTATGTGAGTCTGTATGTGCTAGAGTACAGACATGTTCTTAGAGCATATTCCTCTGTCTTATGCCAAATTCATATACCTCCCTACCCCACCAGTAATACCCCAAAAATGTAGGCTCAAGTTTGCTCCCATAGCGATAGAAAGAAAACTTTATATTACCAGTGTTAGAATTGAACATACCACTCTTTAACATGTTATAGTAGAGTTTGCAGAAGCCAATAATATGTATTAAAAATGAGATTATTTTTAATACTCATTATTTGAAGAGTAGACTGTTGGCATTGTTGAATAAAATCCCAGGGTGCTTATAAAGTATGAGGTTTTTACTTAACACTTATATAGTGTGTACATTGCCATATAAAATTCAGATAAACATAATTGAAAAATTAAGCAGCTCTTCAGATAGATACCCCTGCTGATTTTGTCCATCTCTTTGTTCTTTCATTTACCCCCTCATCCAGTTGATACCTCTTAGGCATAGATTATGGGGCTAGATAAGCAATCTAAGCATCAAGCAGTTCATAGGCACCAGGCAATAATCTTTATCATTTCACTCCTAAATTTTTTCTAAGCAGCATGATCGAACAATCATGGTAAAATAGGCATGTGACCATGTGAATTATGTTCCATATCAAATGGCAATCAAAGTCTGAGAGAGGCATGTAGGACACCCAAGCACTCAAGCACAGGGGCTCAGTTTAACATAACTTCGATTCTTATTAGCTCTTCTTGCTGGTACAACGTCCTCATTGATGCCAATTCAGTCCTTCTCTCAAAATGGAGTCGTGTAAATCTCATGTACTGCAATGCTAATTTTAATTTATTTTATCTGCATGTGGTATTGCATTTAATTTCATTGTCAGAGATTGAGAACCCTGCTATTAGGGCAGTCGAGAGATGGTTCATGTGTGGTTTGTCCTCACTGGAGTTTTCTGCTCCATTTTAGTCCAATTCCACATGAGTCATTGCCTCATCTCAATTTCATGGTCACAAGAATGTTTTCAGTCTTTCGTTTCCCGTATTATCTGTATCTCCACAAAGTAAAAGATGTTAATCTGCATAGTCTGATTGCCTTGATTTGAAACATGACCCCAGCATATTAGTTATATGACCTTGGGCAAGTTATTTGTGCTAGAATGATGCCTGGCACGTAGTATGTTCTTGAGTTTTTGTTGCTATTAATATGTTTCCCTGAATTTATTGACACCATACCTTTTGTTTACCTAACTTTGATACTTTTCCTCCTTTATTACAGTATTTTTCTGATTAATATTGATCAGTTTACAGATGTTTAAATATGGCGAAAAAGTAATTTTTTAAGGTAGTAAAATTCTCCTATTAAACTTTTTATAGCATTAAATCACTTCTATGATAACAACAACCACCAGTTTCTGAAATTGAAATTCTAAAGTAAATTACAGTTTTTCTCTCTGTATAATAAAAGTGTTGCTTAGATCCCATTAGGTATAAGGCATTTAGCAGGATAGCATCAGGCTTCCATAGTTCACTGATATTCTCAATTTTTGATAACTGTTTCACCAATATTAAGTATTTGTTCTGCCCACATTTCGTCCCCACTAGCATCTTCAGTTTTGGAAAAAATGTTTCCTCATTTGTATGGTCAGCTGAACCTAACCTCCTCTTTTAACATTATTTAGATAAAGTAATAAGCTTATTAAAATTCTCTCTAGTATTTTCTTATGTGTTCTTATTTCTAGTGCTTTCAGGCACTGACTGGTACTTACCAAGTCATTCTTTTAAAGTTTTTCATGTGTATGCAACAAAGTATAAAGCCACCTTTCAGTTTTCACTCAAGTTTTACCTCATTGGTGGGAAGGCCATTGTACTAATTTGAATACTTATTGGAAATTTTATTTGCCATTTTTCCTGATTTCTGGATAGAGTTGAAAGACTTGCCTTTTCATTATAGGTCAAATTTTTACATTCTGTTTTATAAGGATTGCCACTTTCAGTGACCTCTTCCCAGTCTCTTATATCCAAAACTAGCAATTACAGGAACATTTTTTTTCCCATAAAAAGATTTCTTTGAGTGTTAACTCACCAGCCGTGCTTTTTAATAAGATGTAGACCCTGTGCTCAACTTTCTCAGTAGCTCTGGCTCAGTTCTACACATCGGCCCTTAAGTACTGTTAAGTCTTTGCGAGTTTTTTATGATTAAAAAAAAATTAAGCTAGTATCCATTTTATTAACAGTTTATAGCTCTCTGAACCCATTAAATAAAATAGAAACCCTTCAGTCTATACTGAAAAGAAAGGAAAATGCCAACTAATAAAATATAGAACCTAATGATGATTAAAAAACCAAGGGATGAGGGATTTTAACTTTGGAATGGTAGGAATAAGGTGCTCAGTATACCTCCTTAACAAAACAACCGTTTAAATAGGAAAAAAATTTTTTTTAATCATTTAAAGTATCTGAATTTTCCTAAGGATATATAGCAAGTGGGGAAACAGTTAAGAAAATCTACCAAATTTTGAACAGAACAGCAAGAATCTGTAGCATTTGAATCACAACTCGCTGCTTCTCTCACAGCTGCCAGTCTAGAGCTATGGTTCCTTCAGGGAAAGCTATTGGTGTTTCTTATCTTCCCCTGTCTTGTGATATAGAAGAAGCTCTATTTTAGGTAGTCATGGAGAAGACTGAGATTCTCTTATCCCATTTAACACCTACCTGCTCATAGCGTAGAAGCTTTACTCCAGGTCTGGCAGGCTGAGAATACTGGAGCCCTGATGGACCCACACCACAGCTTACTTACAAGGCGGAAGTTCCATGCCAGGAGGGACAAATGGAGAAAACCAGGGGCTATACCCTTCCCCACACACAGCAACACTGCTCATAGAACAGGGCTCTCTCTGGTAGAAGCCACCCGCTGTATTGCTACTAGCTCCTGTGTAGTGGTACAAAATACAGAAGCTCTGCTCAGAGGGAGAGACAAACTGTGAAGATGAAGAGCTTAGCAGGTAGGCTTGAAGGGACTAACTTTATTTGGACCAGAGCATGCTATTCCTAAGGGTGTTATCAAAACCAGTGGAAATGTTGGCAGTGCTCGTAGCTCCATGTAATCATATAAACAAGTAAAACAGAGCAACTAGAATTATAATGGAGAAATCTAGATAGACAACCAAGATAAACCTTTCTGCGATTGCAGTCAACCCTTGAGTGTCAGGAATGCTGTGCCAATATGCATTAGGCTGCACCCACTCAGAAATAATCAGAGCATGACTTGAGTTGAGGCAAGTTAAAAATATTCCTCAACACATAGACATGTATAAGAAAATAATTCCATTTATGATAGCCTTCAAGAAATAAAATACTTAGGAATAAATTAAACAAAAAAAGTATAAAACTTGTACACCAAAAAGTACAGAAAAACATTGAAGGAAATTATCTAAATAAATGGAAAAACATCCCATGTTCATGGAATGGAAAGCTTCATATTGTTAAGATTGGCAGTACTCTGATTTGATCTATAGATTCAACAAATCCCTAAACATCCTCTTTTTTACAGAAATTAAGAAGCTTAATAAACTGATTTTTGTAAGAGTGCTAAGAATTTTCTATGGGAAGAAATCGTCTCCTTCATAAATGTTACTGGAAAGACAGGCTATCCACATTTAAAAGAATGAAATTGTATCCCTGTTTCACATCATACACAAAAATTAACTAAAAATGGGTCATAGACATAAAAGTATGAAACTCAGGAAAACATGTAGGAATAAATCATTTTGCTCTTGGGTTAGGCAAAGCAAAATTGGGGAAAATGATATTTGACTACATCAAAATTAAAAACTGCAAATGATATGATCAAGAAAGGACAACACAAGAGGGAAAAAATGCCTGTAAATAATATATCTGATAAAGGTCTTGTATCAAGACTATATAAGAACTCTTACAACTCAACAATTAAAAGACAACTCAGATAAAAATGGGCAGAGAATCTGTATGACATTTCTCCAAAGATAAACAGATGGCCAATAGGCACATAAAAGTTTACTCAGTTTCATTAGTTATTAAGGAAATATAAATCAGAACCACAGTGAGAAACTACTAGGGTGGCAAAAATTAAAACAACAGGTATTGACAACAATGGGGAGAAATTGGAGCTTTCATATGTTGCTTGTGGGATTGTGAAGTGCCACCTTGATAAACAGGTTGGCAGTTCTTCAAGATGGTAAACATAGAATTTATCATACGGTTCATACCTGGTTATATACCCAACTGAAATGAAAACATAGATCCATGCAAAAACTTGACATGAATGTATAATAGCATTTTCATAATATCCAGAAAAGTGGAAATAACCCAAATCTCCATCATTTGATGAATGGTTGAATAACATGTCGTATGTCCATACAATGAAATACTATTCAGCAATAAAAATAATGCTACAACATGGATGGACCCTGAAAAGGTTATGCTAAATGGAAAAATGACAGCCATAAAGACCTCATATTGTATGATTTTATATAAAATGTCTAAAATAGACTAAGAGCTGTGGTGAGGGAGAATGGGGAGTGACTATGCAGGGTTTCTTTTTGAAGTGATGAGAAATCTTGCAAATGTAGATTGTGTTGGTGGTTACACAACTTTGTACTATGTATTTTAAATGAATTGGTTTTGTGTTACCTGAATTATGTTTCAACTACAGATACAAAAATGAACTTCTGTTATAATGAATTCTGAAATGCACCCTATGAACTACAAGTTGTCTAATGATAAGAACCAGTTTGTTAGCCTCAGCCATAAACACTTGAGTTAATTTAGTCTCATTTAATTTCTCTTGTTTTCAGTGGGCTATATACTAGCTAGGCAATATGAGTCAGAAATGGATCATGCTCTTAATTTGATTATTAACTAATCACAGTATTTGTTTGGAGTTGAATGTTTACAAGGAAAACCACTAACCGTTTTTATGTTTTAACAGCCAGGAAGCTTTTCTGTAGAGAAGTGTAGGAGCTCTCCATGCTTATTTTACATAGAGGGTTCTTATTACTTGACTTTTCTTGATCACTTTTTGGCTTTCATTGAATGTTTTCAAAGTTCTTCCTGTGCTCAGGGTCCCAGTTATTGATTAAGTGCTGGTACCAAAATAAAAAGGGGTGATGCTAAAACTACAGGGTAAAAGTTTGATAAGAAACAAGGTTTTTACATTGTCTCAAAGTATATCCCCACGAATGACTAATTATGAAGAGGAAAATAGTAACTTAACAGTGGAGAAACCTGGTCAAACCTCCTTGACCAAATGATCCCTTAACATAGATCCTGCCACAAAGTGACATGATGTTCTTCCTGATAATGATACACAGAGGACAGAGGGTTACTTCTGTGGTATTTGCCAAAGTGTCTAGCCTGAATCTAATCACAAAGAAGCATCAGGGAAGCCCAAATTAAGCAATATGCAACAAAATTGGAATATAGTTTCCTAAAAGGTCAGGAAACACAAAGGAAAGGATGATGGAGTCTCCAGATTAAAGACTTAAAAAGGCATATGTACTTATGTGTAAACTAAATGCAGTGTGTGTTTAATCTAGGATTTGGAGAAAAGAAAGTAAATGGACATTGTTAAGAAAATTAAAATTATCTGGAGATACTTCTGGTTATCTTGGGGAGAGGTTTTGAACAAGGATACTATTGGACTATAGTGGGTAGAGGCCTGGGATATACTGCTAAAAATGCTACAATGCACAGGGCAGTTCTACAAACCAAAGAATTATCCCACCCCAAATGTCAGTAGTGTGCTGCTGAGAAAACTTTGAGTCAGGGCACAGTATTATATTTGTGTTTTAATTTGATAACTGTGATATGGTTATGTAAGAGAATATCCTTGTTATTTAGAAATATTTATTGAAGTATTTAATAATAAAAAGACGTTACTAACTCAATCTCAAACGATTTAGAAAAATTACATGTATGTGGTAACTAGGCAATTGAGGCAAATTATAAACTGGTAAATACAGGTAAAGGTGATGAGGGGGATACTTAATATTATTTTTGAAGCTTGTCTTAAGTTTGAAATTATTATAATCACCCCTAAAATAAAGAACCTGCCAAGTAAACAAAGTTGCGTAAACTCCTTGGGCTTTTTGTTTGTTTGTTTGTTTAAGCCCCTGAAGTTTATTCAGATATTTAGCACTCTGAAAAAGAAAATTTCTAACCAGTAGAAGAGAATTTGATAGACTATCTACTTTGTTTAGAAAAACCTTCTGAGAGGTGGTGCTTTAAGTCCTGAGCCCTGATGGAATTGACTTTCATGGAAGTAGACAATAGTGTTAGGACTTTTCATAGATGACAGTATGTGTAAGTAGAAAGCACTTAGTCCTAATATTATTGAGCTTGTCTTCACCAAAGCATCAAAAGCAGGTGTTTCTAAACATTGTAAATGTGCTGTCATTACAACAGGTCAAGATTTTGTTCAGAGAAGAAACCTCACTGTTTTTGGAGGCTTTGATTACCTTTACTATTTCCACAGGGTCTCACACAATTAGGATTCTTTGACACTAGGTACACATGTCATAAGGTTCAGGATCTGGTATAAAAATACCAGTATTTAATGCTAAAGTGAAATTGCAAAATTCTTAATTCCTTCATAACTTGCCACAAGTTTCTGGAAGAAACATCAGTGATTCCTATGTGATTAACCACTCGTCAGAACATTTTCTTCAGCTTTCTTCTGTTCCAAGCTACAAATCAGCTTGACCATTTTCAGGTCATACAGCTTTTTCCAGTAAAATAAAAACAAAAGTTCAAATAAAAAACATAGTTTTAGGGTATTAGATGCTTTCTAAGGTTTTTTGTTCTGGTATTCATTGCAAACAGACTTTTTTACCCATTATATACTATAATAAAAGTATAAAACCAAAGGGTTTACTAGCTTTGTTTTTTTATTTTTTAAAAGGAATTTCTAACTTAAGGCCTAGGGACCAGCACCTACCAATAGTTATGATAGAAGACTCTTTTTCTTGAGTTTCTGAGGCTCTTGTAGACTTTCATAACTAATGATGGTGATAACTATAACTTCATCATATAGAGAGGCATCTTGTATTACTCTAAATTCCTAGGTAGAAATGAGCAATTTTTTATAACATTTTTTTTCTCTGCATGAAGAGTTTTTAGTATAAAAGGAAAGAAATCGAAGAAAAATATGTCATCTTGGTGGTTAGTTCATGTTCGTAGAGCCCTCAGGTCACTCTTTGGCTATAATCAGAAATTGTTTCATTGTATATGAAGATTGGATGAAGGGTTTGTAATGAACTATTTTTTATGGCACGTTTAACAGGTTTTTTGGGTTTTTTGGTCATACAAAAAGAAAATTTGTTTTGGTAGGGGAAAATAGAAGTTGAGTAGAAATTGATAATTAATAAACTTCTGGTTGCCTTTAATGGTAAATTAATGACTTGATTTCCTTTAAAGTCAGCAGTGCTGTGGGTATCCAAATGTATAATGCATGATATATATATATATATATATATGTTTTTGGTTTTTTTTTTGTTTTTTTTTTGTTTTTGATCTGCAGATCATGAAGACTATGACCCACAAACTGTGAGGCTGGGAAGTAGATATAGTCATGTTCAAGAAGTCCAAGAACGGCTTAACTTCCTTAGGTTTGTTTAAAACAATTAGAGTTGCTCTCTTTAAGATACAGATAATGCCACATTAATATGCCATATAGCTTAGGCTATTTTTAGGTTGCCTTTTTCCCTTGCCACATTTTATTTTTCCACATGGAAATCATTACCTGAAAATTACAGGACATTTCCCAATGTGTTCTCTTATTAAATATTTTAGAATTATTGTCTGAGTTTTAACTTTTCTTCTTTGCAATATTTGAAGAGAACACATTTTAAGCTTTTGTATAGACTTCTGCTCTTCATATTTGTTTATGCTAGAAATATATTTATTTTTAAAGAGTAAGTTTCCATATTTTGACACAACTAGCCGGAAAACCATACTGACCTTAATGGTATGATAGACACTAAGGTAATGGGGACAAAAGGGTGCTGAACAGCACCTCAAAAGGGTGATTTGAGTCCTTTGGTGCTTTGTTTAACTTAGCAATGGCTGACAAAAGTAGTCCAAAGTCATGTGTTTAATAACATTATTCTGATAGGGTTGAGGAAAAAAGGTTTATTCCCTTAAAAGCCAAGTGTTGTACAAGGCTGAATTTGCTCAGTGATAATTAGCTTTTAATGACTATACACTTATAGATATGAAATTGTTATAATTTTTAATAGAGATTTCTTGTGAATTTCAGAAATCACATACAGCAGAAGAGCTTATTCAGGTGTGCTAAAGGAAGTGCTTGGAATAATATTATTGAAATACTGGGGAATTTTCTCCTGGACCATGTTAATTACAGGCATTTATTTAACTATTTGCTTAGTTACATTAGGAAACATTTACGTAATGATTTAACTTGAAAAACTCTAGCCACCAGATTTTGAGAAATTTGACATTTGTTTGAAGTGTTTTGTGTGTTTTATTTTTCAACCATCTGCCTGGAAGTACCTGCTTCCCCATATTTGAGAAACCCTGCCATAGTGAGCCATTGTTATTGATTGATGTGTGTTGTATCCCTTAGATTTCCTAGAACAGAAAAGTGGTTTTGAGCCCTTTTGCTATATTTAAGTTTGGTATCAGAAGACCCGTTCTAGTCCCTGCTCTGTTAACACCTATCTACATGACCTGTAGCAACTCACTGAAGGGAAAAGAACCTAACTTTACCACTGTATATTCGGCCTGTGTTAAACACTTTACATTTATCCTTAGCAATACATTGAGGCAGGTCTTATCCCCATTTGATTAATAAGAAAACCAAGATTCACATGGCTTAAACTACTTTGTTTGAAGTCACACAGCCAGTACATAATAGTGTTATATTACTCCACTGTATCTAACTCCAAAAACTATCTTCTTTCTATTAGACCTGTTAATTTTTTTTCAAACCTACCTTGGAGTCCTTAGGACATCTGAGGAGCTTCTTCCAAGATTTCTGAGCAAGCAGTGGAGGTTTAATCCCTTTTTCTTCCTCTCCCAACAACTTAGAGCATTTCTACTTTTATTTTACGCATTGGATTTCCAAATGGAATTTTTGCTTTAAGAAAGTTTTCTGCTGTCCTAAAGGGAAAAAAACAACTTTGGAAATAACTGCAATTTAGCACATTGGACCTCAGTTTCAGATCTGTAAATGAGAGGTCGTAGGGTTAGGGAGGACTAGGTGCTAAAAGCCCTCTTAAACTCAGCAATCTTATAAAAATATTAAAGACCCTAGAAATGATTCCAGAATGCTCTGAAATGGGGAGGGAACATACTGACAAACATATGCACCTTAACTCTAATGTTAAATTATTCAGGATAAAGTGAGATATTCTCTTTGTAATTCAAAGATACAGCAGACAGCATTGGTGGATGATTTCTAAAAGAAATAAAAAGCTAACTGAAGAAAGAGACTGTAGTTGTAACAGAATTCACGCTTATTATTGTCCTTTTTTTAATTAACGAACAGTCACAAAACTAAAAAGACTTGAAAAGAACATCACTGAATAACTAATAAAGATCTGTTGAATATTGAGGCAAAAAGTTTAAATCATATGTAGGTTTTTTTTTTTAATGGGGTCAGGCACTGAGTGATGAATATTAGATCATCAGGAAGTATTAAAATCTAAGCAGTTGTAATTCTTAAATGTCAATCAGTTGATTATCTGTGAAAGTCACTTAGAATACCTCATTCTGCAATGATGCCTTATAAGCAGAAAAATCAACTTTAAACATACTAACCTGTTTAAAGTTCAGGGACAAATCTTACTCAGTTTATGTTCAATCATCTAACAGAGTTCCTAGCACATTGTAGGTACCCAGTATGTCCTTGTTAAATAAATTAATATCTAGTATATTTTAGTATCAGATAAAAGTTGAGAAAAAAAGTTCCTTTTAAGATGTCAGTAAGAACTGACACTTTTTCACTTGTAGTTAAAATAAAATTGTGATAGATTATTTCATATGTGTATAGACAGTTGACATTTCGGGATAAAAATTATGTAGATCTAATTGCTGATTTTTTGTTTTTCCAAGATTTTTGTTGAAGGATGGCCAGCTGTGGCTATGTGCTCCTCAGGCAAAACAAATATGGAAATGCTTAGCAGAGAATGCAGTTTACCTTTGTGATCGTGAAGCCTGTTTTAAGTGGTATTCCAAGTTGATGGGGGATGAACCAGACTTGGATCCTGATATTAATAAGGACTTCTTTGAAAGTAATGTACTTCAGCTTGATCCTTCCCTATTAACTGAAAATGGAATGAAATGCTTTGAGCGCTTCTTCAAAGCTGTGAATTGTCGAGAAGGAAAACTAGTAGCAAAAAGGAGAGCATATATGATGGATGATTTGGAGTTAATAGGATTAGACTACCTTTGGAGGGTAAGTAGACAAGTGGGAACTTTGATATGTTGCAGTTTTTCAAATAAGGGATCAGTTTTGAATATAAATTATATGTATATATGTTTCTCTGATGTTTGTCCCAGGATGTAGTTATAGTTCATCCTTATCATTATGTCATTTGTTGTGTTTTTTATTTTTCTTTGCTTTCCCTCCCCTACCTCTCCTTCTGCCACTGACGTTCCTTTTGTCTCAGCTTAGAATCTGTTGTAGATGTGTTTAGAAATACATTAACCATACACATTTTTTGTGCCTCCTGGAAGTTATTGTTCTTCCCTTTTTTCATTGAAGATCTATTTCTCCTCATGTTAATTTTAGGTATTATATACTTAATGCTAAAATAAATAGAGGACAGAAGAGAACACTTTATTTAGAAAGATCTGTGAATGTATACTTCATTGGTTAGCACTGTTTAACTTGTGATGATTTTTAAATACCTGAGGAAGTAAAGTATTATCTATTTAAGGTTAATCTTTCTGCCTTTATATATGTATTTTTCTCTGATATAATTGACATAACAGCATCTTAGTTTAAGGTATACAACAAAGATTTGATGTATGTACATATTACAAAATGATTACCACAATAATTCTAGTTAACATCTATAACCACACTTAAAATTTTTTTTCCTTGTGATGAGAACTTTTAAGATTTACTCTTAGCAACTTTCAAATATGCGATACAGTATTATTAACTATAGTCACTGTGCTATATACATATAATGTACAGGACTCATTTTATAACTGAAGTTTGTGCCTTTTGACCACTTTGACCCATTTCACCCACCTTCTGCCTCTAAGCCACCAATCTGTTCTCTATCTATGAGTTTGGTTTTTAATTTGTTGTTTTTAACTATGTGTATAGTTCAATAATACATCACATGTATATTGCATTTGTTTACCACCCAAAGCTAAATTCTTTCTGTTAACATATATTTGACCCCTTTTAGTTTTTCGGTGTTTTTAGATTCCATATACAAGCGAGATCACGTGATATTTGTATTTGTTTGGCTTATTTTTCACTTAGCATAATACCCTCAAGATTCATCCATGTTGTCACAGTGTAGTGTTAATACATTTTAAAAATCTGACCTGTTCACAGCAGTTTGTATTGTTTTTGGATATGAAATATTTTTCTGAGAACCGTAGATAAGATCTTTAATATTGTATTTGATCAGACTTTTAACTAAACAGGTTTTCAGCATTTTTTAATAATTTTTTTATTTTTCAATTACAGTTGACAAGTTTTCAACATTTTAAAACAAGAGAAACCCTTTTTAAAAACCTAAATTTACACAATTTTGTAAAATGTAAAACTAGTTGAAGTGTGAGAAAGGAAAGCCTGTTTTTTTTTCTCCGCTTAGTCTCCTTGTCCTTGCGCGTCACCCCTTTCACTTCCCTAAGTCTATTATAGGGTCACACCTAAAACACTTCCTTAAAGCCCTAGAGTTCTGCACATAGTGTGAATACCACTGATATAATTAGGTGGGTAATAAAAGATGTGTAGAAATGGGGTGAGTAACCCTCTTTGCTAAACTCTATTACTTATTATAAAATAATATACATTTTGTAATGTATATAAATGTCGAATCACTGGTGTATACCTGAAAGTAATAGGATATTGTATGTCAGTAATTCATCAATCAAAAATAATGATAATACTGGCCAAAGAAATTATATCCTCAGTAAAATGTGTCTTTCATTCTTAAACAAATTTTTTTATTCAAAAACTTGAGTTTCGCATTTATTTTTTCTTTTGGTCTGTTTACTTAATTATCAAAATGATGTGCTCTTAAATTTTCAAATACTATATTAAAAATAACTGAGGCTTTTGAATTGAAATGCTCAACTAAGAAATTTTTCTTGAAAGGCATTTATGCTTGAATCTTTTTGAACCTAGGTCGTGATTCAGAGTAATGATGATATTGCCAGCAGAGCTATAGATCTCCTTAAAGAAATATATACAAACCTTGGTCCAAGACTACAGGTCAATCAGGTGAGGATTGATGTACACTAAAACTTCTACAAATTCTAATTCTGATTGAAGAACACTTTTGCTTATGAGAATTTATTCATTAATTCATAATTAACTGGAAGCGCTTTTGCTTTAACTCTTATTAAAAATATACCTAAAATATTTAGTCCATATTTCTCTCATACAAAATACTGTCTAAATCATTCTTGTCTTGATAAATATTTTGATGTGAGGATCTTATATATAATTATGGCCAGAGATTTTGTCTGAATATCTTTTGATTCTAATGCCAAATCCTGAAGTCTGTTTTTTGAGTATCTAGTTTATACTTAACTTAGATAATTCTAGTTTCTTTTGACAGAATGTAGTATGTTTATTATCAGTATAGACTCTGGTTAAGTAAGATCATGGTTAATGAGAGCTGCCTTTAAACTAATTTTTGTCATCTTTAATTGCATTGCTTTATATATTAATTTAATTTTCATATTTTAAAGCAACTTGAACTATCTTACCTGGCCCATTATTTCTAGGTGGTAATCCATGAAGACTTCATTCAGTCTTGCTTTGACCGGTTGAAAGCCTCCTATGACACGTTGTGTGTTTTGGATGGTGACAAAGACAGTATTAATTGTGCAAGACAGGAAGCTGTTCGAATGGTTCGAGTATTAACTGTGTTAAGGGAGTATATAAATGAATGTGACAGTGATTATCATGAGGAAAGAACAATTCTACCTATGTCAAGGTTTGTGAATAACTGATCTGTTAGTGCTATTGCATAATTATTTTTTTTTTCCTAGCTGTTTGTTTTTTTTAAAAACTGATATACAGAAAATTAGAAAATTTTTTGTTTTTGAAAATGTTAGTGTCTTACCCATTAAAAACATTATTTGCATGTTATAGAATCTTTTTAGTGATACACCTGTTGTTTTCTAGGATCTGGTTTTTTTGTTGTGTTTTTGGTTGGTAGGGCTTTCTCACTCGTTAAACCAGGTTTCCTCTTTTTTTCCCATTGACTTTATTACTCAGTAAGAGTTGCAGTGTTTTGATGCCATTCGTTTACACTGTTAAAAATAATAGCATAATCAAATTGAAGAGTAATTAGAAAAAACTCTTAATAGCAGCTTTGACAGATAACCAATATAGCAGGAAATATTTTCAAGTGGTCTGCTAACAATTCTCTTAAGGTCATATCGTTTAGTAATTCAAATAGTATTTATAGAGATGTTTATAGAATGAGTGCTATAATATTTATTTTAATACATATTCTTTGTGAAAGAGTTCTCTGTTAACCGTGGAATTATTTAAAATTGCTCCTTAAGCATGGTTTTTATTTTTTGTATCTTACCTGCAAGAAGATAATATACCAACATAAGTGTCATTTTGGGGGGTGAATTTTGGTATTAGGAATTTTTCAGGAAGAAGTGTACATCTTACTTAGCTTTTTTGTTGATAACTCTCAAGATAGTTATCTTCCAAATTTAGTGTTAGTGAGTTGGGCTTTTATAGCATAAAAATAAATGAAGGGTGACTGATTTTTCCTATGGTAATTTCTTATAACTAGACATCTTATTTTCTACAACCATAGGTACAAGAGTAACAATAATGGAATATGATTGTTGTGTTTTAAAGATTACTTATAATATTTGTAATTAAAGAGCAATAAGTTTTTATTTTCAAGGTCCTAAAAATAAGTATCCTTAACTTTCCCTTGTTTAATAAGAAAATGTTCAGTATTAGTTATAGCTTTATTTTCTTTGCAAGAAGATTGAAAAGCCTGCCGAATGTGATGATGTTTTCTCTTTTGTTCCTTCCAGAGCTTTTCGTGGGAAACATCTCTCTTTTATAGTTCGGTTTCCAAACCAGGGCAGACAGGTTGATGACTTGGACGTATGGTCTCATACAAATGATACAATTGGTTCAGTACGACGATGTATTCTGAATCGTATTAAAGCCAATGTAGCCCATACAAAAATTGAGCTCTTTGTGGGTGGTGAACTGATAGATCCTGCAGATGACAGAAAGTTGATCGGTCAATTAAACTTAAAAGATAAATCGGTAAGTATCTGTAATTGCCAAACTTCTCAAGAAAATAAAACCTGATGCTGTTTTTCATATCAATAGTCAACATTTCATGAAAATGTTAATGGAGCATCTGTATGTGTGAGGCTCTGTATTAAGTGTTTTGATTATAACACTAAAGACAAACATCATGTTACCTACACTATAGTAGAGGAAAGGGTTTCTAAAAACAAAACTAAGTGGTTATGTTAGACAACACTTAAAAATTTTATTTTGAAAGTATAACATGTAGGTTTTTGTTTTTGTTGGTGTATCACTAACATCTGTTTTGTATATTTTTCCTTGTCTTTGATATTAACATAGTATATCATTTTCAGCTAATTACAGCCAAACTTACACAAATAAGTTCCAATATGCCTTCAAGCCCTGATAGCTCTTCTGATTCCTCAACTGGCTCTCCTGGAAACCATGGTAATCATTATAGTGATGGTCCCAATCCAGAAGTGGAAAGCTGTTTGCCTGGGGTGGTAAGTAGTTAGTTTTAAGCTACTGTATGCAAGGCATTATGCTAGGTTCTTGAGAATAAACAGGTATATAGAATAGTTCTTTTTTCTTGAGGACCTTACAGTTAATGTGGCAAAATATCAAATAACTATACAGGTAACCATCAACTTCAGAATGGATCCCTCTGAAAGGTAATTGTAACTTGGTTGAAATTTAAAACATTTTCCTATAGATACAATATTGTTATGTTTCCATAAAGTTAACCTATTATACAACATAATTATTATTGAATATATAAATTTAGAAAAATGTCACTGTATTTTGTATTTGTATCACAAAAATAAATCTTTCAGAACTATTTCTGTAGAAAAATAACTAGTCTTTCTCAAATTGTGTCAGTAACACGTATCTAAAGAAATAGTGACTTCCTTTCCTTACCTTCATCCACCCTTCCCCATAAGATTTTTAATGGCTACAGTAGTACAGCCAATCCAGGATCAGAAGGATTGGTTCCCCTACAACACTTGAATTAGTGGTCATGGCAGCCTTTTTTATGTACTTGCATGTATGGTAGAAATGCTTTAACAAAATAGTTAAAGCTGTCACACACAAATTACTGGAGGTCACTTGGATAATTTATTCAGTCTACATCATAAAGGATTTATAAAGTTGAGAAGATGGGGAAGACAGATTACTTTAGAGAATAGAAATGACAAGCAAAATTGTGGAGATTAACAAATTTATTTGGGCCTCCTCTTTTGGGAAGGTATAATTCACAGGTAGGTAAGTATTTTGTGTATTTTATTTTCTAGATAATGTCACTGCATCCCAGATACATCTCTTTCCTTTGGCAAGTTGCAGACTTGGGTAGCAGCCTAAATATGCCACCTCTTAGAGATGGAGCAAGAGTACTTATGAAACTTATGCCACCAGGTAAGAGGTTTTTTTGGTTGTTGTTGTTTTTTTTCTTTAATAATAACATTGATAAAGTACATACTAGATAATAACAGGGGATAATAACAAATTCTTTTCCTAGACGGAACATGCCTTGTGTAGACTAGAGCAGGAGTTGGCACACCTATAGCCCACTGCCTGTTTTGTACAGCCCAAGAGCTAAGAATGGTTTTTACATTTTTATTAGCTAAAGAAAAAATCAAAAAAGCAATATTTTGTGACTCATGTAAATTATATGAAATTTAAATTTTGGTGTCCATAAACAGAACTTATTGGTGTGCAGACATGCTCAGTCATTTACATAGTATCTGTGGCTGCTTTTGTCTTAACACAGCAGAGCTCAGTCGTTGTAGTAGAGACCATATAACCCACAAAGCCTTAAATATTTACTATCTGGCACTTAATAGAAAATGTTTTCAGACCCCTCCTGGACTGTGTATTTTGGGTCATGTGTCATCTATAGCATTGTTCCTTAAAAACAACTACTTTTTATTCTTTAAAAACAACCACTTTCAATTTGTAGCTTTTATTTTTATATATGTATATATCTTCATATCTGTAAGTAATATTTTTGTACAACTCTGTTCATTTTGGATATCTTCTGATTTTCTATTCCATAGATGAAAACTCTTACCCCCATGTTCTCTCAATTTTTGCTTCATACTAAGCATTTACGTTTTCAAGAGTGGGATTAAAAAAAAAAAAAAAGAAAATGAAATTTTGAAGTGTGAAAAGTAGTTTGTTATATCGCCAAAAACTTCTCTTTCCTGCATTCAATAAATTTTCCCTTTTTTCTTTATTTATATATACCTATAGCAAAGTCTTCCCACACAGCATGTAATAACTTTCCATTATTTGCATTATTCATCTGTCAGCTCCACTGTTGTCCTGGACCTTTTCTTCTTCCTCCTTTCATCTGGTTATTTGCTACACAGCTATGCTTTGGAGACTCCTTCAGCTTTCCTGTGGTAGATTCCTGTTCACTGGCTTCTATGTCTTCAGCCTTTCTTTAGGTGCTAAAAGCACACCCTCCTGCAGTTGTCTCAGAAAGCCTACATGGGAGGTGTTTTTTTGTTTTTGTTTTTTGAAACATTGCTTATCTTAACGCAGCCAAACCCTCACATTTGATTAGTAGTTTTGGTATAGAATTATAGGTTGAAAATTTACTCTGTCTAGCTGGTAATGCTGCTAGTGTGAAGAACAAAGCTCTTTGAGTTGTTTCTTTGCATATGATCTTTGTTTCTAGAAGTTTTGGTTTTATCATTGAGTTTTGAAATTTTGTGATGAGATACCTTGGAGAATGGGTCTTTTTTTATGCTAGGTGCTCAGTGGCCTAAAGATACCTAATTTGTGAAGTCTTTGTATCTGCCAATTTTCTTTTCCATGTTTTACTTTCTGTGTGTCTTTGAAATGTCTGTGGTGTTAAATCTACTAAGTTTCATTTACTTAACTTTTCTTTCTTCTGTCATTAGTTTTATTCTGGCTCAAGTCATTTCCTTAACTTTTTCTAACTCTTGCGTTGACTTTTTACCCCCAGATATTCTAGTGTTTAATGTTCAAGACCTTTCTCCGGGTGATTCTTTTCCATGGAATTTTGTTTTTCATGAGCATATTTCAGTGTTTCTGCTCTAATATATGTGTTTTCCTCTAAAACCTAATGCTTTGCAAAATCATGCACTAAAAATAATTGTGGGGAAAACTTGGAAAAAAATTTTTTTTAATTTGTTTTGAAACATTTACAACTTTTACAGAAAAGGTGGAAATACAATTCAGGAACTTATTTGAGAACCATTCGAGAGTAATTTGCTGGGCTAATGTCCCATCACCCTTAAATACTTTATTGTGTATTCCCAACAAACAAGGATATTGGTCTGTATAACCAAAATATACCCATATAAACCAGAACATTAACATTGATTCATTACTACTATCAGCAGTCCCTTAGAGCAAAAAGATCCAGCTCAAAATCATGCATTGCATTTAGTCGACATAGACTTTAGTTTCCTTCTGGAATAGTTTCTCATTCTGTGACTTTTATCACCTACACATTTTTGAAGATTACAGGCCAATTGTTTTTATTTCAATTTATATTTATCTGTTTCAGCATGGTAAGATTCAGGTTATGTGTCTGGAGGGAATACGATATAAGTGAGGCTTCATTTTTCTCAGTGCTTCCTTCATGTTTTGTTTAGTGGCCTTTTTTTCCATTTTTGAATCACCGTTGAGCACTTGAGTGTCATAGGCTTCTCCACTAACTTTTTCCCTTTGAGACTAAGTATTTTGTGGGGAGGGTGGTACTTTGAAACTGTATGCTGTTTCTCACCAGGCTTTCAATTTTCTCATTCATGTATAGTTGTATAAACTCATGGTTTCCTATTTAAGGGGTTATATAATTCATAACATTTATTTAGATGCTCCAGTTATCTCATTTGGCCAGTGGGAGCCTCTTCAAGCCAGTTTCTGTGTCATTTTAACATGTTACCATCATTCTTTGAGTGCTTGCATGCTTTCTGTCTAAAGATGTTTCAGGTTAATGTCATGTATTCACTCTCTACCCCAGTGCTGGAATCAGTCATTTCTCTAGGGACCCCTGATTCCTTTTACCGGAGAATAGTATTTAGAAGGGAAGATCTAGACACTAACTGTGCTCATCGCTACTGGCTGCTCACTAGATAGAATGAAGGAATATATGTGTGTACATCTACGTTTACATCTATATTTTATATATCCATACATAAACGTATATACCCATAGACACACACACACACAGGGGTGGATGGATTTAGACACCATGGGAGTCCTCTAATTCCAGTCCAGTATTACAAGGTTCATGCTAGTTTTTTCCTTTTCCATATTTGTAACTTCCTTCTCTGATCATGAAAAACCTGGCCCTCGTTATCTTTTAATATGTTGTCCTATTTAATTAATACTTGTGTAATCAATCACCTCTATACCACCATCCCTTTCTTTGTGTGGAAGGGCTCTTGCTCTCAGTCTATATATTTTATGTTCATTTATGCTGGGCCTTGCTCCACCCCACGGACACCCTCATTCTGTTTGAGTTGAATCATCACGCTGAGCTCTATCTACCCCATTGTTCCGATTTCCTTCACCTACTTGGCCTCTTAAGTCCCTACATAGGACTGCCTACTCCTCCCACATAGACATCTTCCTCACCCTGCTTGAGCTCTAACACCCTAGGCTAGGCAACCCTTTCACATAGAGTTTAAACACAATGTTAATAGACATAATAAGTGTCTTTAGGGATAACTTGGACAGCCCGCACAGGTAGTTCAGTGTAGCTGAAAGCTGCCTAAGGAGATAATAAAAAGGCATGAAACCAATAGAGGGAAAACACTGTCTTGAATATGCTGAGATAATACAGATGAAAGTGAATCTCTGAGACAGACTACCATAAAGGTGGGCACAGGACAAAGTAAAATCTGCCAAGAGTCAGGAGTCTGGATGTGTACCTCCCAGGATGAGCCCTGGGTGTAGGTGGTCACTTTTAATTTTCCTAAAAGTTAAAAGGGCTTCCTCCTAGTGTGGCAAGCTGCATGAGGGGTTTTTTCTTTGATTGGTTATGGTTTCGTTGAAAAATTAGAATTATTCTCCTGCTGCATTATTCTTATTGTCTGGAAGAAATCACATATAAACAAACTCACCTTCTACATTATACTGACATCATGCTATTTGTCAATTAAATATGAGCTAATTAAGGTTATAAAAACGTGTTATAACAGACTGTACTTATTTCTCTGGAAGATGTTACTAAGAGGTGTATATTTTCTTACTTTTCCTGCACATGTCCTGTTTATTCATAGAGTTCCTTTTTTCCTATTTGAACTTTTTTTTATTGAAATAAGTTCAAACTTAAAGAAGACTACAATCTTGGTTACCCTTCCCCAGATTCAATAATTAGCATATTACCATAGTTGTTATGTCATTCTCTCTGATAGGGTTTTTTTTTTTTTTTTAACTTTTGGAAAACAAGTTATAGATACCATATCTTTTTATAATACCTTAATGCTTTCTAAAAACAAAGACATTCTTTTAATATTACCATAGTATTAATTAAAATCAGAAAATTTAGCATTGATACGTTACTGTAATTTACAGGCTTTATTAATATTTTACCAGTTCTCCCAATAATGTTCAACATTTTCTGATAGAGGATCCAACTCAGGTTCATCATTGCATGATTAGTTGATCTGTCTATTTAATCTGGAACAGTTCCTTAGTTTTTGTCTTTTATGACCCTGATGGTTTTGAAGACACAGATAATTGTGATATCGAATGTGTCTGTGTTTATCTGTTTCCTAATGGTTATATATAGGTTGTATATATTTGACAATACTGCTCATCCTCTGTCTTTCTCAGCATCACCAGGAAGTACATGTCAGTCTGTCCTTTGTTGGTGACATTATCCCACATCATCTAATTGATGTTTGTCAGGTTTCTCCTCTGTAAAGTTATTCTGTTCTAAGATTCTGTAACTCTTTTTTTCCCTCATCAAATGTTTGCTTGTTTTATATCATTCATTGTAATTATTACCTGAATCAGATTTTTCTATGATGGCTGCAAAATGATCTTGATCATACTTTCTATATTTATTAGTTGGCATTCTACTATAAAATAGAGCTTTGCTGCCTCTCCTAGTTATTAGGTGTTAATCACTATTTGCTCATGGATTCTTAGTTTATCCATAACTTTCTGGCACATATTTAAAGCTCATATAGTACTTCTCTTTTCCAGTCCTGGAATCAGCCATTTCTCCTTTTAGTGAGAGGATATTTAGAAACCAAAATCTATATCAATTTCTGTATCTGTCTCTGTTAGGAAAAAAAAACATGGGTTGATATCATACTAATCTGACTTTGTCTTTCTCCATACCATGTTTTATCTATCTCTACATTAGTGAGAAATTGTTTTCCAGCCACATTGATAGGGACAGGGTTCAAACTTTAGCTACTTTAGTTTTTAAGTCTTGGATTCATCTGTACCTTCCCAAGTACCTGTTGTATTATCCTTAGCTCTTTAGGATTTTGTGGGCTACTAACTTACTTATAGGTACCCCCCTCTTCTCCCTTTTACTTCACAAGTGCCTCTTGGTTCAGCTAAGCCAACTTCTATACTACACCTTCAGTAATTTGCTGACATCTCCCTAGTGTTCTTTCATCTTTTGTTTGTATGTCCTTTTGAATTTATATATTTTAAATTAGTGGAGTTTATGAGTATGTTGCTGATAAATATAGTTGAGTAATTGGCTCAGATGATTTTAAAAGCTGTCTTGTATTTTCATTATCTCCTTTTTTTCCTTTTCTTATTTCTATGGGGACAGGATCAGTTCAAATACTAGAGTCTTAGCTAAGGTTTCTCTCAGTGATTTAATTTATTCCTTATTCCTTATCTATTGTATTATTTAGAATTTGTATTTTATATACTAGTATTTGAGTAACAGTTGTTGCTTTATGTATACAGATAGAACCTTCACAACTTTTTAAACATAACCCTCCCCAGAATCCTTGATCTTGTGATTTGAGCATAGTGCCACCAGATGGCGAGAGTGAGCTCTCGCCAAGCAACTCCAAACCGGAAATTTGAGGGTGCTTTTCTTTATTTTATAAAACAAAGTATAGTACCTAAATTTGAAATAGCCAACTTTGAAAATGTCAGTAATGACTGTATTGCTATAATTAAATCATAGACTTTGGACTCACAGATTTCAGTTCCAATCCTGATCTGTAAAACTGGGCTAATAACTTTTCTAGAATTACAGTGATTAAATGAGGCAATGTATGGAAAACCCTTAGCCTAGTGGCTAGTATTTAATCAGTATTCAACAAATAGTTTCTGTCACTATGTTTGATACACATACACTGTGCATATACTCTTTAAGAAAGGAAGCAGGGCTCTAAGAAAAGGAGGTAGTTATAAATTCTGTTTCTAGCTGTGTAACATTTTGGTAATCATTTAGTGTTTGTACACACGTGCATGTATTTTAAAGGGGAAAACCAAGATGGAATTAGTAGCTTTTTTTTTAGTCATTGGCTTTATCTCTTTGTTCATTCTGAATCTTTGCCTGCACTCAAATGCCTCCATTATGTTATGATTTACTGGTAAACTTAGAACTTCTATAGTCTTCTCTGTAGTAATTTAATCTCTTGTAATCTAAACTGTACTCAGGAGCTCCTGTGACCTTTCCTCACATGCATCAGGAAAATAGACTCTTGATTGGAACTGAGTAGTTAAAATGTATACTGCTTTAGCAAGAATTAATTGCTTTTCCTCTTGAGAGCTTCCCTTTTCCCAGCAGTTCAGTGTAATATCTTAAAATATGCCAATGTCTGTTAAAAGTATTTTGCGCCTGTTACTCATTTAAACCTTAAAACATCCCTGTGAAGGAATTACTATTAGTATCTGTATTTTAAAAATGTGGAAACTGGGGCACAGAGAGATTTAAGTCACTTGTCCAGGTACACATAGCTTAAACAGCAGTTCTAGGATTCAAATGCATGCGGTTGGCCTCCAGAGTTAGTACCGTTAACCTTTGTGTTATTGCTCATTGTTTTCTATACTTTTTAGTAGTCCGTTGTTATAATTAATTAGGCTTAGGTGTCTTTTAAAGACATCTAAGTGAATAACTAAAACCTTAACTATATCTGAAGGACAGGATTATGGGTGGTTTAAATTTTTTCTCTTATTTTCCATATTTTGTAAAATGAGCATGTATATAATTGGGGACCTAAAATCACTTAAGCTCACCTATATGAAAACTGAAATGGTCACTCGTGATCATTTTGTTCCGATCCCTCCGATAAATAAACTATAAATTTGGCAACATTAAATGATCTGCTTAGAATTCACTGTGTCCTTTTCGTAGAGCTCTTATTCCGTTTTTTTCTGCTCCTTTTTGTTTCCATCATTTGCTCAATTTATTTTTAAAATAAGACATCATCAGATATAGCATATGAATTGGTTTGTTTTTAAGAGTAATTTGGTGACATTCGTCAGAAGTCACGGACCTTTGCAGTTCTTTCTGCTTGTAGGACTTTTTCCTGATGAAGTAATTGTGAAGATTTGACTGCTGGGACCTTTAGTGTTAAAAAAAAAAAAAAGTTGGGAAAAACACCTAAATGTCCAATAATAGAGATTAAATTGGTATATCAGTAAAATGATGTAATGTCATTTTAATCAATTTAAAATGATAAAAGGGGTGACGTGTAAACAATCACAAATTTATGAAAATTTAATGTCTCATTTAGTTTACATTGTATGTCACTATCTTTTCAGAATAGGGAAAACTAACAATTTTAACACAAATGGAAGATTGTTTTGATAACATATTTCCAGGTTGTTTCTAGGACTGTAAAAATTAGCTTACCCTAAGGAAGTTGTAGTAACTTTCAGTTATCGTTAGTAATCAAAAAAAAAAAAAACTTTTACTTATTTATCAAGTGACATTTTAATCATAGGGCATTTATGTTGGAAATAATTTTTTTGTCAAAGTACTTTCTAAAAGTTGGTTCACTTAAATTTGAGTGGTAGCTAATGCCTGAGATTCTCTTTTTTGGTGGGGGAGGCATCTTTTCACTGTGATTTAAAAGAAACTCATCTTTTAATATTATCCAAAAAAGTTGTACAATTCTTTTTTTTTTATTATTTTTTTAACGTTTGCTTTTGAATATTCAGTTTTAGGTAACCACTAAACCTCTTTCAGTAAAACATACTAGATAATCCACAGTGCCAGGGAAGCAACAATAGAGAAGTTGGAAGGAAGAGCTTGTCAATCTTTTCTTTTTGTTATTTTTTATAAGAACTGCTTCCTTTTGAAGTTATGTTTTCAATCTTCAGTGGCCAAGGGGAAAGCCTGTTGATTTGAGGTCTCTGAGTAAGAGGAGACTGCTTCCTTTGTGTTCGGGTTGGCTAATTAAAGAGCTCTGGTTTATTTTGATTTATTTTATTTTTTTCAACCAATCCAAATCAGTTATGTCTCGTGAAGTTTGAGCCTATAATGCAACTGAATTGTTATTTTATACTAAAGTGGTCTTCAAAATATCAAAAGTAAAATATTATGAACACATGAATGGTGCTTATCTTAGTCTGTGTCTTTTTTCTTCTTACAGATAGCACAACAATAGAAAAATTAAGAGCTATTTGTTTAGACCATGCCAAACTTGGAGAAAGCAGCCTTAGTCCATCTCTTGACTCGCTTTTCTTTGGCCCTTCAGCCTCACAAGTGCTATACCTAACAGAGGTTCGTTTTTTTCTTTTGAATTTATTCCATGTTCTTTAAATTTGACCTCTTATGGTAATGTGAAGATCATAGATAACATTGTAATGAAATATCTTTGAAATGATCAAAAGAATTTCTTAGCAGTGATGATAGGAAAAAAGTATTTTAAAAACCTTTTAATACAGTCTTTCTCGTTTTTTCCCAGGTAGTCTATGCCTTGTTAATGCCTGCCGGTGCACCTTTGGCTGATGATTCCTCTGATTTTCAATTTCACTTCTTGAAAAGCGGTGGCCTACCCCTTGTTCTGAGTATGCTAACCAGAAATAACTTCCTACCAAATGCAGATATGGAAACTCGGAGGGGTGCCTACCTCAATGCTCTTAAAATAGCCAAATTGTTGCTAACTGCCATTGGCTATGGCCACGTTCGAGCTGTGGCAGAAGCTTTTCAGCCAGGTGTAGAAGGCGTGAATCCTATGACATCGGTAATGTAAACTTTAAAAAATCTTTTTATAATAATAGATGGTAATTTTTAAGGCTAAACTTCTCAGCAACTTTTAAGTGTAAAATTCAAAGTTAATTAGAAATGTTGCCAATTCCATTCCAGTGATACCACATTTTAGATCTTTTCTTTTCACCAACTATATACTCTTATTTGAGAGGATAGTTCTCCCTGCCCCCTTAAATCCTGTTGACTTTCAATTATTTTAAACTTAATAAAATTTCCATGTGAATCGCTTACTAGCTCATATTTGGCAGATATGAAAGACACAAGTGGTAATTTTTTAAGAAGATGTAATTGATTTAGCCTTTTGCCAGCCTCTTCTCACTTTAACAAGCTGAATTTCCATTTCTGAACTTACTCTGACTCCATCTTTACCTTGGTGGTGTCCTTGATCTACAGAAGTTCTCAAGACAAGTCAGAATTCAATGCCTATTTGTGAGAGATCATACTATGCATTTAATTCTGACTAAAGTTTGAGTTCTTTTATATGCATTATAAGTAATGGTTTACTATGTTACGGTAGAAGTTAAGAGCTTTAGTGATATAGATTTTCTTTTTTAGAAATGGCTTAGGTTTTAATCAGGGAGACTGGAATGTTAATTAGCTATGTGATACAATATCACATAATTGTGATGATAACCCTTATAAGTGTTTTAAGTGTGAAAGATACTGTGATTGTATTTAAAATAAATAGCACCCTCCCCTACCCCCCACCACCCATTTTTTAAAAGTAGTTGCTAAAATAGTTACAGGTGAAATTATATGAAAACCAGAATTTGCTTGAAAATAATCCTGGGGTGAGGAAGGGATGGAAAGTAAGGGTGCTTGTTAGATACATCTTTTGGTCCTTTTTTCACAGTTGTTGAAGCTGGGCAGTGAGTACATGGGAGTTCGTAATACTATTCACTTCACTTGCGTATATATTAGAAATAGTCCTTTAAAAAGGATTTTCAAAATGACTTAAACCCTATATTTTGTAATTGGGGTTCCATGTTTGTTAGAATTTAAAAAGTCATTATTGTTAAGATAAAAACAGATTCTTATCATGATCCCTGGCACAGGTGCTTAATGAAGTACACAGAAAACAATTAGATACTTCCCTCTTTAACTTTTCTTCAATATTTATTCAGAAAATGTGCTATTGTGGAAATAAAGGTATGTAATTAGCCTCTAACCTCAAGAAGCTCACACTTAGTAGAGAGCTAAAGGTAAATTAGTAAAACAGATCTGTCTTAAATACTATTGTAAAAATACAGTTGATTATTGAACTACATGGGGGTCGTTCACGGGTACGTAGAAAATTTGTGTATAGCTTAAGTCGGCCCAACACATCTACCAGTTCCCAACCACAGACTGAAAATACTTTTTGTCCCCCTACCCACCCTCCATTGTGAGCACACAGCGAGAAGATAATCATCTGCAAGCCATGAAGAAAACTCTCATGAGAACCTGACTGTGGTGACACTCCAGCCTCAGACTTTCAGTCTTCAAAACTGAGAGAAAATAAATTTCTACTTTATACATACCACTGCACCCCACACCACTCCCCAGAAAATAATATAACTGTTTTCAATCCATGGTTGGTTGAATCTGTGGATGTGATATCCAGGACTACAGAGGGCCAACTGTTTATTGGGGGAAAAAAATCTGAATATAAGTGGATGCATATAAGGTGTTTAAAGGTCAGCTGTACTTACAATATAGAGAAGGGGAATTAAATTGAAAAAGAGTAAAATTGGCCAGGCTAATAACTACTTAAAAAATAAATTTTTTTTTTATGGATTTAAAAACTTGAGTATACTATTAAGTAAAACACTGATACTTTTAGTACATTTATACTTTTATTCTCTTACTGATATTTCTTAATTTTTCTCCTTTTTAAAGAACAATTTGATGGCCAGTGGGAATGGGAGCAGGGTCTTCCAGGAGCGTGTATATAAAAGATGTGGTGTACCTTAACTGAGGCTCTAGTTAGGGTTGGAACTTATCGGTTCAGTTTCTCACTTACTCCTACAAAGTTTTGCTGAACCCAGATGTAGAGACACAAGTTGGATTGATCTAAAATGGGGGTTTGCAGAGGGATATGCAGCATTCTAATGCACAAGAAAAAGAGGAAGCCCGCATTGTTGGCAATGTGAAGTACTTTTTGTGTAAGTCACTACAGGTTCTGCTGCAATGCATATATGGAAGGAGGTCATCCTGAGGGAGTGGTGATGGGTGAGGAACAGATGTCTGGTCTGGTCGTGTGCAAATTATTTACTCCAAGTAAAATGGTTGCCCTTTTTCAGGTCAGTCAAGTTACTCATGATCAAGCAGTGGTGCTACAAAGTGCCCTTCAGAGCATTCCTAATCCATCATCTGAATGCATGCTTAGAAATGTGTCAATTCGTCTTGCTCAGCAAATATCTGATGAGGTTAGTATTAAATTTTCAAAGCTCTGGAATGTTTATTTCTTTATACTTTTGACCCTCTATTAATTTAGGAATAACCTTGATCTCGATTTAGGGCTTAATTTTCTTAGGCTCACTCACTTAACGTGAATTTTATGTAACATTTATTGGTATTTTCAGGTTTTAATCCTCTTTCTGTACAACAAACAGCATCCTTTTAAAGTGTATAATTCAATGAATTTTGATATGCATATACGTGTGAAATCACCCTCAAGACACAGAACATTTCTACCACTTTTTCTGTGTGCACTTTTGCAGTCCATTCTTCCCTCCACCCCTCACCCTAGGTAACCACTGATCTTTTGAGACTGTATACTAGTTTTCATTTTCTAGGATTTTATAGAAGTGGAATCCCACACTGTATGTTCTTTTACGTCTCACTTCTTTGGCTCAGAATAACGACTGAGAATTATGAGTGCTTTGCAAACTTTTAGTCAGTTCTTTTTTATTTCCGAATAGTATCCTATGATGAATATTTCACATTGCATTTATCCATATACTTGGTGAAGGACATTTGAATTGTTTTACTTTTTGATTGTGAGTAAAGCTCTTGGGAACATTCTGTACAGTGTTTGTGTAGACAGAGGTTTTTATTTATCTTGGGTAAAAATACTAGGAGTACAATGTTTAGCTCTCCTTCGTAGTCCTTTTAAGATTCTTTCGAAAGTAGTATAGGGCCAGATAATAACTTGGAATACATACTTTGCAATATTGCTGTTAAACAAAAAAATGGGACAAAGGCAACTTGGGAACCTAAAGACAATGGTGCTGCTTCACGGCCATTCCAATTCTCTTACAAGGAGAAACATTTTTGCTTCTCTAGTGGTTATTCCTCTTTGATACTCTTTCAACAGTTGTAATTACTCATCTTGCAGGCTTCAAGATATATGCCTGATATTTGCGTAATTAGAGCTATACAAAAAATTATCTGGGCATCAGGATGTGGAGCATTACAGCTAGTATTTAGCCCAAATGAAGAAATCACTAAAATTTATGAGAAGGTAAGAATTATCACAGAAATATATTCCTTTCAAGTAAATGGTGTTTAATTGTGCATGAAGCTGAAGTTAGCCTTAAAATTCTAATCATTTGCATCTTAATAGGATGAAAGTTAAATGGTGAGAATACAGTAAAATTGTACTCTGAAAATAAAGTACTTTAGAATCCTGCCATGAGACTGCCTTTTTTTGTTGTTTGTTTGTTTTTTAATAAAACTATCTTTTCTACTTCTCACCTGGGTCAGATATAATCTGATTGTCTGACATAATGTACCTGCCCTTGATAGCCACTTCTGCACATTTAGAACGGAAAATTAGGTTATAAGAATTTCTCTGACTCAGTAGATCTTCCCTTTTATGGCCAGCATAACCCTGATTTGCTTGGTATGTGTGTTGGTGTCCTGTAGTATCTGCCTGGTACAGTGCTGGGTATTCATTCAGCTAATACTTGAATACTTGTTTTTTGTTTTGTTTTTTGTTTTTAGGCATGTACTCATTATTAATTTTGATAAAGTCAGATTAGAATTTATTAGCTACCTACCCAAGCATCTTATAGATTGTAAAACCTTCCTTAACTGTTGTCTGACAATTGCTTTTGAATTGAATGGCACTATAAGCTACATAATGGAACTAGTCAGAAGTACCTAATTATAGTAGGCCATAATAGTTCTTGAGAAAGGAAAGGTTGTTGGTACAAAAGTATGCAACTTAAAGTTCTCTAGAACCCTGGAGGACAAAGGAACAGGTGATAGACTCAGTGTGTTCCTTCAGCCCTCTTCAGCAAGTAGCAAAATACTAGAACTGGACTTCATTGTCTATTACAGTCATTTCCATAACTATTCCTTTCCAAAGGGGCCTCAAGAGTTGCAAATAAAGAGGCTGAGGCCAAATGATTTAAGTGAGTAGGTAAGTTTTAAGCACTAACTTGAAGTTGTATGAGCTTTTTCTTAAATGCATTTTAAGTAATTTGCCCCTATCATTTTACAGACCAATGCAGGCAGTGAGCTGGACTTAGAAGACGAACAGGTTTGCTGTGAAGCGTTGGAAGTGATGACTTTATGTTTTGCCTTGATTCCAACAGCCTTAGATGCTCTTAGTAAAGAAAAGGCTTGGCAGACATTCATTATTGACTTACTATTGCACTGTCACAGCAAGTAAGTATCTATTTTAATCATTATAAGAAACTTGTTTTTCTTTTTATAAGCAAAAATCGATTATTTATGCTGGCAGAATTTATCCCAGGAACCAAATATTTATTGTGTCTATAGCACATTAGTTAGGAAAACTTTAACCATGTTTTGCCTAAATCTAAATTTGTTTGGTTTTAGTCTGTGCAAAATGCCAGCGTTAATTCTCGAGGTAAAATTAATTTTCCTCCAATTTCAGAATTTAGTTTTACCTAACAGATATATATATATTTTAGCCCATTTTAAAAATCTAGTGTACAAGATTTAAATCAAATCGGACATTTGTCTCCTGTCTTGGATACTTTGCTGTCAGGGTTTTGCGTTTTGGTTTTGGGGGGTTTTTTAGTGAGGTGGTTAATTCAGTATAAATTCACAAGGCATTGGTATGGTAAGAACTTTTGTATTTTATACTGAGAAATAATGATCAACTATAAAGCCCTCATTTTCATTTAAGAGGTTTTAATCAATATTAATTTTGTTTGGGGCTTTTTGTGTGAGTTGGTCAGATTTGTAGAAATTGTTGGTTTCCATCCTCTTATGTCAATTTAATCCTGACCTTCATGAAGTAACTTGTTAAACTCAAGCTCTGATTATTTTACTGTTATATATCATTAATCTGTCTTACATATATTTTGTGAAATGACAGAAAATGTTCTCTTTGTTCTGTTACATGCTATTCAACAATGACAAATTACTGATGAAAAAGTTAATATAAAGTCAAAATAAGCAATTTGATAAAATGAAGACTAGTGATAAAGCTTTTTTTTTTTTTTTTAATGCCTGCATGACATAATGGAGTATGTTCAATTTACTCACTCCAGAGGATGATACAAAGTGATTTAATGGGTCTCAAGTGGGAAGGTGTACTATTCTTGAAGTCCTTGGTAATTTCCTTTAAGACATCTAGTCAAGCCTCTTCAGAAAGTCCTTTGACAGGATCCTCCCAAATAAGGTTGAGCTTGCTATGTCCTTGAGGAGACTTTATCATTGTTAGACAACTCTGTATGTTAAGAAAGGTAAACTAGTTGATTAAGTCTAATTCCATGAAATAATGCATTGGGCGGAGGGAGGAGTAGAGAGAAGATGATTAGCCAACAGTTTGAATAAAGTCAAATCTAGAGGTAGTAAATATCTTAACTCTTATGTTGATTATATTTTAGACTAAATTAGGAAAATTGGCAGTTAGAAAATAGTCTCAGGAATGTAAAGTACAGCACAGGGAATATAGTCAGTAATACTGTAATAACTATGATGCCAGGTGGATATTAGACTTATGGGGGGTCATCTCGAAAGCTACATAAATGTCTAACCACTATGCTGTACACTTGAAACTAATATAATATTGAATGCCGACTGTAATTGAAAAAAATTTTTAAGCATTAAAAAAACTTACTAGTTAAAGAAATTCTAAAATTAAAAAAAAAACTGAATTAAGAACTTATGTCACTTCTTGGCTTACTAAGTACTAAGGAAATTAGTTTAACAGGTTTTCTGCCTTCTACCCTATATGAAAATTACCCCTTCTAGGAAGTTAGAACTATTTTACTCTCCTCCTCCCTGAAGCTTACTTACAAAAAGTAAAGTACTGTTGACAATAGTATTTCATCGCATTATGCCTCTGTTACCTTATTTTCAACAAAAATAGGCGTCTTCTAAGTTTAAGATCTTTTTGAGCTTTAGGTATCTATCTGATTTTCTTCTCTAGTACTGACTCTCACCCTCCCCTGAAGTTTTTATTTTATAAATATCTTTGAGTACCTATTACAGGTTCAAAAATTTTTCAGTTTGAAATAATTTGACAGCAAGCCTGACCTGAACATTATTTGTTGGCATTACTTTTCTAAAATTTGATCCCCAGACACATTTGGCCTCAAAAGCTTCAGAATAAAGGATTGTGGGCCTACATACACAAGGCTGCCTACCCTTCAGGTAGAGTTTATAATTGAGTAATCATATTATTAACCAGTATAGCTAATTAAAAAGCTTTTCCAACATAATTTTCTCATGTAATTCTATAGCAGTTCAGAGGTAGACTTTGCTGATGAGGGCCTAAGACTGAACTAAAATGACAAAGTTCTCTTGCGTTCCAACTTATTTCTGCCACGTAGTTTGTCTCTGTATAATTCTAATCTACTAGCAAATTATGAGGGTTCCTACTATGTACTCAACAGTGAGAGTCTAAAGTCAAATAAGGTAGTAGTTGTACTCGAGGAACCTTGAGACAAACATTAATTAGTGTCATAAAAGGGAAGTAACTTTGGGAATTGGAAGAATTTACTTTTACCTGGAAGGAGCAGAAGTGAGGGTTCTTTACAGAACATAGCATGTCGGCTGATGTTTAAGTAAGATGTGTGCATAAAACTGGAAAATGGGCATTGGCACTGCTCTTGCTTTCTCTCACTCTTGCTCCCCATTGTATTGTTTTTATTTCCTGTATTTTTGGAGTCTATATACTTTTCTCCATACTGCTCCTACCCTCTTTAAGCAACCAGCACCCATTGCCTGCACAATTGCAGTATACAGTATACTTAATCTTCCCACACCTAGTGCTCCTCTACTGGGGTGTTACTCTAATCCGTTGACAACACTGCACACAGAGTGATCTTTGCAAAATATGATCGTGATGTTTTCTTGCTTATAATCTTTCCATTGCCTTTTAATTTAGTCTGAACATTTAGATTTGGTTTATAAGCACTCCACAATTTGGCCCTTGCTTCTATTTTTAAGTTTCAACTTAAATACCACATTTTCAATTTAAATACCAGATTGTCCAGTAAGTTTTCCTTATCCCTAGGCTCAGAAGGTCTCCTAGGCCTCTGTTCCTATCAGATGAGGTCTGCTTCCACATCATAACACTGACCTTATTTTATTGTAATCACTCTCAGATGGACTTAAATTCCTTTTAGGTAGGTATGTTTTTTGCAGCTCTCTCTAGCACCTGTTGCTTTATATATACCCTGCCTGTTTAACTCATTTATGTTACCTCTCTGATCCATGGAGGTATTTGAGTTTACCACTTCTGGCATAGTGCTTTCAGGGCAGAGCTAAGTAGTCTAGTTTGATGTAATATGGTAGTCAGTCTCATTGGTAAATAATTTATCAGGTACGTATTTGGTACCAGACACTCATATTCTAGCTATTGGGGATATAGCAGTAAACAAAACAGACTAAATGTCAGCCTTCTTAAAGTCTGCATACTAAAGGGGTTGAGGAATGGGAATGGAAGACATATAATATGTTAGATAGTAATTAATTGTATGGAGAGAAATAAAGCAGGAAAGGGGATAAGGAGTTTAGGAGAAGTCAGTGGAGTTCGATTTTATGTAGGCTTACCTCTATTGATGGCATTTTGCTTTATTGAGCTCCACAGATGTTGCATTTTTTATACATTGAAGGCAAGATTATCCATCAGTAAAAAGATCATGACTCACTTTATTATGATCTAGAACCAAACTTGCAGCATCTCTGAGGTGTACCTGTATAGGATACTATACATCAGAGAAGGCTTCCCTAAAAAGGTGACCATTAAATAAAGCTCTGAAAGAGTAAGGTAGTAGTGATCCATGTAGATAATGGGAGAAGTTTGTTTTAAGCATAGGAGCAACAGGTATAAATGTCCTGAGGCAGGAACATGCCTGACATACATGTTAAAGAACAGCAGGGAGACCAGTGTGGTTGGAGCTTTGGTGAGGGCTGAGGACTCTAGTTGTAGAAGGGTAGGGTCAGACAGGTAACAAGCAGCCTGTAAGGATTTTATGGATCATTGGAAGGACGTTGACTTTTACCCTAAGTGAGATGGGACTCCATTGAAGGATTTTGAGCAGAGGAATGATATGCTCTAAGTTAGCATTTTTAAGTTTATTCTGATTGCTCTGTTGAGAATAAGTATAGCGTGGCAGGAAAGGAGTTAGACTTTTTCATTAATCCAAATAAAAGAAGATTGTGGCTGGAAGTATGACAGTAGAAATGATAAGTGATCAGATTTTGAATATGTTGTGAAGATAAGGACAACAGATTTTGTCGATAGACACAGGTTTCTTTTAAAGCATTACAGGTTTCATCAGAAACTGACAGGCACCAACTTTATAGAACCCTACTCTAATTAGGTTATATACCTAACTTAATAAATGAACTAGGGCAGCATGAATAACATACCTTTGAAAACCTGATGGAAATTATGGATCTTCTCCAAAAAAACAACAAAAAACAAAACAAAAAACGGGTACTCCCGACTTCAGTTAACTTAGGTTCCACCAAATTCAACCCATGGAGCTTCTAAAAGTACTCTGATTTATTGGATCATGCATGGGTTTTATCACTCTAAACCTAAAATCTTCCAGGAGGAGTGAGGTTAAAACATAGACCGTATGCTCTCAAGTTCTTTACATTCAATTATAAATTTGGTTCTAAGCCCTCTATCAGCTAGCACAAAGACTAAAATAGTTATTCACAAAATGTCTGTAAGATACACAAATGCTTAGGAGATATTTATTATCTTCTGTATGTCATATATTGTTCTAGGTGTCAGAAACTCTAGCATCAACTGAAAGAGCTTACTTTCTAATGGAGACATACCACCATCTTGTATACAAACAGTATTTATACATTTGATAACTGGTTCTTAGCACCAACTATCCGCTAGGTACTCTTCTAGGTTCTGGAGGCACAGGAGACTAAATAGATGAGGTCTCTGCTCTCTTAAAGCATTTATTCTAGTGCGATCTTATATAGTATGTATTTACAAAAAAAAAAAAAAAAATCCACAATAGTTAGAAATGATCAGTATTGGAACCAGAGACAGTTTTTTTTCCATAGGTCATCAAGGAGAGAATATTACATAATACAGTAGTTGTTAATATTTAGTGCACAGTAGAATCACATGAAGGATTTGTGAAAACACAGGTTGCTGGGCCCCACCTCCAGTATTTCTGACTCAAGATTTCTGGGATAGGGCCTGAGAATTTGCATTTCTAACAGTTCCCTAATGATGTTCTTGCTGCTGATTTGGGGACCATGGTTTGGGAGCTACTGATAAAATTCCGTTGTAATTACAACAGATTTCCTATAGAGTTGTTCTTCTCCAAAGCACAGTTGAATCATAAAGTTCTGTGGGAGGCCAAAAAGATAATGTAAGGCTCACTGTGTAGAGCATCTTATATTTAGAGGAGCATTTCTAGTCTTTTCCAAGAAAGGAGTATTATAAAACATATCCCTCAAACTCTTCAGTGACAATTCGAGGTTGTAGTTTTTGACACTCGCCCTAAATTAACCTATAATATGTTGCTGGCTTAAAGGGGTATTACCTTGTATCTTTGTAATTTTATTTTTAATTTACTTATTTCTTATTCCCCACCCTCCAGGAGAGACCAGTGTTGTAATCTTTCTTCATTTTTTTTCCCCATGAAAATAATATATTAAATGTAAACCATTTTTATTTCAGAACTGTTCGCCAGGTGGCACAGGAGCAGTTCTTTTTAATGTGCACCAGATGTTGCATGGGACACAGACCTCTACTTTTCTTCATTACTCTGCTCTTTACCGTTTTGGGGGTGAGACATTTTTTAAATATGTTTATCAATGTGGTTTGTTCTTTAAACAAAGGACATTCAGGAATTTATGGTTGTAGCTTTTTTTTTTTAAAGTTAACAGTCTATATTTATTTAATAAAATATTAGTAATTTTCTATACTATTTTAGTCATCTGCTCTAGTTAACTGAGTTTTTAAAAAATGGTTCTGAGCATGGGCATGTAAATTCATATTATTCTACTTTATTGTTTCAGAGCACAGCCAGAGAGAGAGCTAAACACTCAGGCGACTATTTCACTCTTTTAAGGCACCTTCTTAATTACGCTTACAATAGTAATATTAATATACCCAATGCTGAAGTTCTTCTCAATAACGAAATTGATTGGCTTAAAAGAATTAGGGTAAGTTGCATTTAATACCGTATTTACTGTATTGATAGAGTGGTTTATTAATAGTTTACAGTTTTGAGCATTTTGGTTAAATGAAAAATATCAAAGAATAATAAAAGGGACCAAAGAATATGCTCTGCATTGTTGGATATTACTAACTCATGAATCATTGAATGAATGCATAACTAGTTTTATAAAATGCTTTGTAGTACTTGAGATTTGGAATACTGATTTTCAACTTTCATTATAGAATATCAGGCCTTTTGGCAAATTTTTATCTTTTACAAAGCATTCTCAAATTGTTTAAAAAAAAAATGAGTCAGGTAGACTACCGCTTAATTTAACTCCTGATCGTAACACCTGATACTTTTTTCTTTGGATTGTATGAGAATTTATTTCTGAAGAAATTTGTAGCTTTTTTCACCCTTCGGATTATTAGCATTTCTCCGGTAGTTTGTAAAGCCGACTTCTAGAAAGTTCTGAAGAGAAATTGCTTAGAATGGAAAGGTTTGGGGGTGGGGATTTCCTCATGCTTATCCAGCCTCCTCATTCTGGCTCCTTCCTCCCTTTCTACCTCTCTTTCCTAAGTTAGGTATTTGATATTTTTTCTTTGGCAGGATGATGTTAAAAGAACTGGTGAAACAGGTGTTGAAGAGACAATCTTGGAGGGCCACCTTGGGGTAACAAAAGAGTTACTGGCCTTTCAAACCCCTGAGAAAAAGTATCATATTGGTTGTGAAAAGGGAGGTGCTAATCTCATTAAAGTAAGTTCATTGTCTTGGTCCTAAAGTAGACATTCTAGCCTTCTAAGTGTTAGCAAATCTGTCTTAATTAGTTTACAGGATCATGTCTTTGGTATTTTATCTTGACTTTTTCCTACTTTGTAAGAATCTTTATAGAGGTTGCAATAATTTTTTAAATACAATTTCTAAGTTTTATATATAAACAAAATTCAGTACTACTAGGTAAAGTACTATTTAATTTTTTCTATTTTATAAAACTGCATTTTTAATCATTTCTTTAATGAACCTTATGTGGCTGTTCAGGAAAACAAAAATTATCATTTTAGTACAGTTTTCATTCAAATTGGTGGTATATGTGTGATTAAAGGAGTTAACTTAGTTAAAATGTAGATTTTTATGAAGTGCTGCAGTCAGCTCACTCTTGATACTTAAATAAAATTTTAACCTGAGATATTAGAAGTTTCTTAATTGTAAATAGTTTTAAAGGGATTTTGGGGTGTGTTTTGTTTTTGTTTTGATTAGAAAATCCAAGGGAGTTTTCTGAGATGTAATGAGAGCATGAATTTTGACAAGTAATTTAATGTTCCTTCCAAGAGACATTTATTTTTTTCCTTGAAAATAATGTACATACATAACTATATATCATATTTGTGTGGCATGCATAAATTTAAATAATCTATAACATATAAATATATAATTATATGTGCTATATCATTGCTAATATGTAACCCTTTTTTCCAACTCTTGTAGGAATTAATTGATGATTTCATCTTTCCTGCATCTAATGTTTACCTGCAGTATATGAGAAATGGAGAATTGCCAGCTGAACAGGCTATTCCAGTCTGTAGTTCACCAGCTACCATTAATGCTGGTTTTGAGTTACTTGTAGCATTAGCTGTTGGCTGTGTGAGGAATCTCAAACAGATAGTAGATTCTTTGACTGAAATGTATTACATTGGTACAGCAATAACTAGTAAGTATTTTAAAATTTTAATGACAGATAATTCTCTGTGTTTAAATTGTTTTCCTGTTTTGCTTTTAGTAATGTCTTCAAATCATGCTTTTCTTTCAGCAACTAGTTTAACATTTAGCAAATAGATATATAATTTAAGACCATTTCAAGCGGAGGGCCTTAATGTAGAAAAGTTTTCAGATGTTTGTTAAATGTCTTTCTGTAAGCGATACAAGTATTTAGCAAAATAAATTTCATTTCAGTCATATATGGAATAAAACCCAAACTCCAGAGTAGTAGTCAGAGGCCAGAATTCAAACTTAATACTTCAAATTTCATGCATTGGAAACTTTTTTAGGCCCTCATTTAGAGAAGCTCTTTAATATTATTTTCATACGAGCTCTAAGAAAATCTGATTTTAAATATTAGAATGTGAGAAGATAACATTTTAGTGCACTTTATATTCTCAGTTAATGCTCACATGAAATAGACTATAGTCTCCAGATCTTACAGATACGGAACTGAAGCTCAAAATAGATGAGGGAAGTCTGATCTCATAAGCTAAGCAGGGTCAGGCCTGGTTAGTACTTAGATGGGAGACCACCTAGGAAGACCAAGTTCTGTAGGTGTAAAAAATAAAAAATAAGGGATTGTAAGCTAACAAGGTCCTTGCAATCTGTGAGGTCAAGCAAGATTGCCTTGCCTTTAAAAAAAAAAAAAAAAAAAAAGATGTGGGAAATAAAAATAACCAAAAAAGCAGAAATAAGAAATCAAACACAATGGAGGCTGTTTCATTTTAAAAGAAAACCACTGTTGATTTACAAAGCTTAAAAATATAATTGATTATACTAAATCTTTAAGAACATGTCAAATAATTTTCGATATGTTATATTTCAGAATATAAGGACGTTTTAATAACATTTAGGAGATTCTGATTAAACTGCTTAAAAGGTTAGACTTTTAGCTGTTTATTCTACCAAATCTATGTATAGTGAGACAGGGGCTTTTTTGTTATTGGGATTTGTTTTTCTTTTTAAACGGTTTTTTTGTTGTTTATTTTTTTAATACACACTTTTATTTAGTTTTCAGTAAGTTTAAACCCTCAAGAGATAAAACATCCATATGGATACAGTGTCCGGTGGCCTCAGCAAGAAGGTTGCTTTGGAATTTGGCATGAACCATGTCACTGTTTCCATGAGCGCAAATAACATTTCCCCAGATTCTACTGGTTTTGTTCATTTTGCCACCAGGAGTCATTGTGTTGTTCTCTGCTTTGTATATGTGAGCACATTTCTTGTCCAAATAGAATTCCGTTTCATCTCTGGCATAAACACCTTCAATTTTAAGAAGGGAAGCTGTGTGCTGCCTCTGGGTTTGGAAGACTCTGCTTGTAGCCAGCAAAAAAAAAATTGCCTGGATTACAGCCTTCTAGACATATTTGCTGTTTTAGAAGTCCTATTCTCAGCATACCTTTACAGCCTCCAGAGGCAGCAGGAAGAGAAAGACCCATTTGTTTTTAAATAGTACACTTGCATGGTAAAAATTTCAAGTACCAAAGAGGATGTTTCCTGCTCATTCCAGTTCTCTAGTCATTCAATCCCCTTTAATACCTGTAATCATTGTGGTCAGTTCATGTCTATCCTCCCAGCATATCTGTATACGCAAAATCCACAACCAATTTTTTTGTTGTTGTTCAGTTTTTAACCACATACTGGCGTATAGTATACATGGTATTCTTTCGTATTCTCCTTAATATAGCTCCAGTTGTTTTCTTTCAACACATAAATATTTACCTGTTTCCATTTTTTGGCTACATACCTTTTGGTTTGATATATTACAATTTATTTAACCAGTTCCATAGGCCATGATGAGATTTACGTTCTTTTGAGGTTTATATTAGTTGGAGGGAGATGCATGGTGATTTACAGTTCTCACTATTTCATTTGCTCCTCAAAATAACATTGTGGTTATTGACAAAGCAAGTATTATCCTTATTACTACATTTATTAGGAAGGAAACACTTACCTGAACAAGGTGAAAGAGTTGGTAAGCATCAGAACTAGGGTGTGAACCCAGATGGTGTTAGGGTTATTTACGACTGAGCAAGCTATAATATATTGATGTCTTTATATAACATTTTATGCCAGAATGAGTTTTGAAGGCACTTTTAAAAACATACAAAAGTAGAAAATTATAACAACTGAACTGAACTATAAAGCTAAAAGTAAAGTTAGCATGTATACATTAGCATCATACCTGAGACTACTTCAGAGACTGCCATTAGTAACAACATCAGATAAAATATGGGTTCACAGATGGGGTAAGAATGTATATAGTGGTACATGTTGCTGTGTATCTTAGGTTTATTGAGGTTGAAATGCAAACTAAGCACTGCTTCAGGTAGCTATAAGAGTGGTGTAATTGTTGCTAATGTTAATTTATCAGCTTAATGGAGCTAAAATGGTTGTATCAATACTATAAGAATCTTTTATCTTCTCAGCATGCGAAGCACTTACTGAGTGGGAATATCTGCCACCTGTTGGACCCCGCCCACCAAAAGGATTTGTGGGGCTGAAAAATGCTGGTGCTACTTGTTACATGAATTCTGTGATTCAGCAACTCTACATGATTCCCTCCATCAGGAATGGTATTCTTGCAGTTGAAGGCACAGGTAGTGATGTTGATGATGATATGTCTGGGGATGAAAAACAGGACAATGAGGTAAATTTTATTTAGCATTTTTGTTTTCTGTGTTTGAAATTCTGATACCAGATACTGTTCTTTCTTAGTGTTGTACTTTGACCTGTTAACATAAATTTGAAAATAAAGCTAGAATCTCCCAGTATGGATTGCTGCTTCTTGACATAATATAGTGTTCACTATCTGCTAGACTTTAAACTACAGTTCTATATTATGGCAGTTTATTTTATGTTAATATACTCACTTCTTTTGTGTATGAAAAGTTGAATATAATTGGAGTTTGTGTAATGATAAGAATCTTAATTTTTAATGTTTATATTTTCATTATCTTCATTAATTTATGCCAAATTATATATTATGCCAGTTTCATTATCCATGCTTGCTTTTACATTTCTTCCAAATCAGTAGCTCTTCTTGCTTAAGTAACAAACTTCTCTCTACTCTAAATGTTACATGGTCTTGTGACAAAATTTAGGCTGCCTACTGAGTATTCAATGCAGAGTAAAGCTTGGAAAGGTTAGGTTGTAGTGGCAGATTTGTTGACATAACTATGGCATGACTCTTTTAAAAAGAGAATATGGCAGAACTTAAGTTATGGTCACGTTTATGTCCATCCTCTATTTATTTTTATTTTACCTTTTCCTGTTCATAGTGTTGGTGGAAACTGAAGAGAAAAGCCAGAGTGTTTTCCAATTGTAGTTAATATCTTGAAATGGGTCTTTCCTCATTTCCTCTCTCAGACACCAGAACTATTTGCTCTGGGGTAGTTTATCATTTATAGAGTTTCTGAAATACAGAGTTGCCTCAACTATTCCCCAGAGGGGTCTGAGCATCTTTACATTTTTAAAAAGCTTCATAGGGAATGCTTACACCCAAACCTGGTTAAGAACCACTGCTCTGAGTGAAAATTGAAATTCTAATTCTGTAGCCTGTCGCATCTTTGGAGATACTTAATTGTATGGGCAACAAGTAAATGAGGCAAACAAAATAGTACAATTTCAATGAAGGTGTCCTACCTTTGTTGTCATGGTACCCTCTGCTCTATGTTGTCTTGACACCCACTGCACTGTGGTTTTTTTGGTTTGGATTGGGTTTTTTGTTTTGTTTTGTTTTGGTTTGGTTTTTTTGTTTTGTTTTGTTTTGTTTTGTTTTGCTTACGTACTTGTTTCCTTCCCTGGACTATAAGTTTCTTATGGACAGGGACTAAATATTGTTTATTTCTGTATTAAAGGTCTCAGATACAAATCTGAAGCCACCGTCTCTATGAATTTGACTATTTTAGAAACCTCATATAAGTGGAATCATACCATATTTGTCTTTTTTTTTTTTTCCATATTTATCTTTTTGTAACTGGCTTATTTCACTTAGCATAATATCCCAAGATTTTCTCCTGTCCTAGCATGTGTCAGAATTTTCTTCCTTTTTAAGGCTAAATAATATCCCATTACATGGATAATGCCGCATTTTATATATCCATCAGTGGACCCTTGGGTTGCTTCCACCTTTTGGCTGTTGTGAATAATGCTGCTGTGAATATCAAAGTACAAATACCTTTTTGAGACCTTTCTTTTGGTTCTTTTGGGTGTATACCCAGAAATGGAGTTGCTAGGTCATATGGTAATTCTATTTTTAATTTTTTAAGGAACTCTTTCGTAGTGGTTACAGTTTTAAATTTTCATGAGGTCCAGTACGTCTTTTTCTTTTGTTGCCTATGCTTGTGGTATCATAGTCAGTAAATCATTGCTGAATCCAATGTCACGAAACTTTTGCCCTGATTTTCTTTTAAGAGTTTCATAAATATAGCTCTTACATTCAGGTCTTTTATCTGTATTGTTAATTTTTGTCTAGTGTTAAGTGGGGAAGAGTCCAGTTTTATTCCTTTGCATATATGGATATCTAGTTTTTCCAGCACCATTTGTTGCTATTCTGAATATATATATTTTAACAAATGTTTATAGTTTTGAGCACTTTATATATATTATCTCATGTAATCCTCTCGAGCTACATGAAGAATGTGTTATCCCCATTTACATATGAGGAAACTGAAGCTTAGAAAGATTAAGTAACTTGTTCAGTTAGCTTAAAACCCACATTTGTGTCCAGTTCAGTCTAAGTTAATCACTACACTCTATTCTGCAGTATTATCTTATCTACCTCTCCAATACATAGGTATTCCTTTATGACAACTCTTTTGTGAAATGGTGTGGATAAACACTAATACTGTAAATTAAAATTTGCAAATTGAAAGTTAAGTGTTTTGGAAATAACAAATGATCTATACTTCTATTTATTCACTAATTATTTGGCATTTGTCTCAACATATTTTACTACAAAGTTAGATTAGCTCATTGATCACATTTTTCGGTTTCTAGAGCAATGTTGATCCCAGAGATGATGTATTTGGATATCCTCAACAATTTGAAGACAAACCCGCATTAAGTAAAACAGAAGATAGGAAAGAGTACAATATTGGTGTTCTAAGACACCTTCAGGTCATCTTTGGTCACCTAGCTGCTTCTCGACTACAGTACTATGTGCCCAGAGGATTTTGGAAACAGTTCAGGTAAACTATGGATGGATAGTAATAGGGATACTGCTTAAACTTTTGTTAACATCTCAGGACACTAATGTTAAACTTCTAAAATATATATCAGAAGGCATCTTAAGTTTCATATTAAGCAATAGTAATATTCAAACTTTATTTCTTAGTTAGGTTTTTTTCCCATCGTCCCCAAAGGAGGAAGTAGAAGTGTCATAGTAAGGAGAAGCAGCATTCAGCATTCTTTATTGTCTTAAGATGTTAATAATTTCTTATTTTTGTTTTGAAAACTTCTAATAGACACAGAAATAAGAAAAATAGTATGAACCCTTAGGTATGCATCACCCAACTTCAACAATTGTCAACCCATGGCCAGTCTTTTTTAATCTACATTCCCATCTTGTTCTTTTCACATTGTTTTGAAGCAAATCTCAGATACATAGTTTCATCCATAAATATTTCAGTATGTATCTCTAATGTCTTTTTAAAAACATAACCATATTATTATCATGTCTTTTTAAAAATCCTTACTATCTTATAGTTGTTTTTACTGTGTATTTTTTTGAAATTAGGATCCAAATGAAGTCCATATACCACAACTGTTGCTTTACCTCTTGAGTCTCTTCTAATCTTTTTTCACCCTTGCAATTATTTGTTGAAGGAAAAAAAAGACAGGTAGTTTCCCACCATCTGGGTTTTATTGATGAGATCCCTGTGGTATTTCAGTAGTTTGTTTTCCTCAGTCCCTTGTATTTCCTATACATAGGTAGTGAGATCTAGAGGCTTACTCAGATCCTTCCTTCCTTCCTTTCTTTCTTTCTCTTTCTTTCTTTCTTTCTTTCTTTCTTTCTTTCTTTCTTTCTTTCTTTCTTTCTTTCTTTCTTTCTTTTCTTCTCTTCTTTTTGAAATGGAATAGGCAAGACTACTTCATAGGTAGTAATATTCATCTCAGCGAGGAGACTAAATAAATGTCTGTCTCTTATAATAATAGCCATTCATCGTGATTGCCTAAATACAGTATTTCATTGGGGTTACAAAACGGTGATATTTATTAACTAAAATAGATCTATAAAGTATATGGCTATCCTGATATACAATTTTGTAGGAAAGCAGGGATAAATAACTTTTTTCTTTGATCTTCAATGATACCTTGCTCTTATTTTTACTCCATTTATTTTACTTTTTAAAAATTCATTACCGATTGTGTCATGCGCTGTATATACCACAGTACAATCATATAAGTCTTTACTGTGCATAAAAGAGGCTGTGATCCTTCATAGCAGTGGGTTTTTTAAATAATATTCCTTAGAATCCCTTCAAGGCATCTCTCAGACTGCTGAGCACAGAGGAAGCAAAGGGTCACCTGATAGTGCTACTCTGGTCCACCTTCCTGTCTTCAATCAGAGCAGCTCTCCTGCTCCCTACAAGGATACTAAGATTCCTTTTGCAACCACTGCTTTATAGTAGTGGCCTCCCTATGACTCACCATATGAATTCTTCTGATTCCCCAAGATTACCTTCCTTAATCCATATTATTGGCTTGCATGCTCCACCTTCCTTCCCAGCTCTGCTTTTGCCCTTTCAGTCCCATCACCCAACACACCTCTCACCCTCATTTCTGACTATTCCAGTTCTCTTTCTTTCCCTAACCTCTCTCACCTCAGCCATAAGACTTTTAGCATTTCTGTTTTTCCTTTTCCAAATTACTCACATGCTTTTTGAGCTTTTATCTTAAAATTTGTCATTCAGCTATAGTTTCTGTCTTATAATGTTTTTGCATTTTTGACTTCTCAATTATTCCCTATCCTAAGTGGATCTTGCAATTTGTCTAAACTAGAACTTGTAGACTATCCACACTGTAGACACACTATATACTCTTTATAATGTGAGTTAATTAACCACATTCCCCACCCCAGAAATTTTGGTTTGAAAATTTTCAAACTAACAGAAAGGTAAAGAAATACTCTAATAATCACCTTAATGTTGCACCCTTTACCCAGATTTACCAGTTGTTATAACATTTTGTTATATTTGCTTATATGAATACTTGGGTTTTGGTTTGGATTTCTCTAAACCAGTTGATAGTTGTTTAAAACATAACACTTTATTTCTCTACATGCTTCAGCACGTGTCCTCTGAGAATAAGGACATTTTCCTATTGTGTGTCATACAGTTATCACACTCATGAAATTTAATATTGATTTAATAACATCTAATATTCATCAGTATGTATTCCGATTTGCCCAGAATATTTTTTATAATTTTCATTTTTCATTTCCAGTCTGGTATCCTGAAAGGAATCACAAGACTATTACCTCTTTGGTCATCTTAAAATAATTTCCCAAAGTTGTCATAACTTTTATGGCACTTAAATTTTTGAAGATTCTAAACCAGTTAGTTGTCTTGCAGAATGTCCCTCATTTTCTTTCTTTGTGTGATTATTTCCTCATGATTAGATTTAAGTTGCATGTTTTTTGACAAAGAAGACTGTGTAGGTGATATTATGTGTTTCGCATTGAGAGGTAAATGGTATCAGTTAATTGATTATTGGTGATACTAACTTTGATCCTTTGTCTTAACATATCCATTGTAAAGGTACCTTTTCCCTTTAGTAATTGATAGTTGACCATATGTTTAAAAGTATCAGTTGACTACAATTTGAGAGCAAATAGAGTGGATTGGTGTCATTTCCAGTAATGAAATGATGATATATTTGATTTCAAACTCACTAAATTTCAAGTCGACAATGAAATAGGGATGAGATTATTTGCTACGTAGAAAAAGCGTTACAAAAGAATTTATCAAAAGGCACTTGTTTCACTAGTGTTATTTAAAACACATTTGTTATATCTCTCACTTAGAATAAATTCGCTTCTATTCTCTATGTGTATTAATCTCTAAATACGAAATTAGATGTCATTGATAGTTTCCAGCAGTGACTAGGTTTTAGCTGTATCGGTTTTCATAAGAATTGATTTGCCTCACTTAAGTCCTCAGATTATTCAAAAGAGATCAACTCTAAAACAAGTCAAACCTTCTCTTTTCACTTGGAAAAATCAATTTAAGAATAAATAGATATTATCTTTGCACTGTATCTGTAGTCCAAAATTTAAGCAAAACGAAATATAATAGTAGTAATTATAACATCTATATGAGATCCACCACCCCCATTTTAATAGCATCTTCAGTTGGATTCAAAATGCATGCATATACCATATTACCTAGAGCAAGCATCCTTCTTGGAGCTATACTGTCCCATCAACCACACCAGTAGTATCATGGTAATTCTTCCCCGCTGGACTATCACTCTTTCTTTCTCCTCCACTTTACTGTATATGTTAAGAGCATTTCTTTCTTTCTATTTCCTTATGTAATTGAGGAATAAATCTCGGTTTATATACTGTCATTTGTGGTTGTATTGCTTTTTTCCTGAAAAATATGTTGTATATTGTTTTAAAAATATCACACATTACAAATTTTATTCAATTCATTTCATAGGCTTTGGGGTGAGCCTGTCAATCTACGTGAACAACATGATGCTTTAGAATTTTTTAATTCATTGGTGGATAGTTTAGATGAAGCTTTGAAAGCCTTAGGACATCCAGCCATGCTAAGTAAAGTTTTGGGAGGTTCCTTTGCTGATCAGAAGATTTGCCAAGGCTGCCCACATAGGTAAGTGCTAATGACATATTTAAAGTGTGTGTTGTACTATTTATTTACTAACAAAAATAAAATTTTTACTAGTAGTTGTGTATAAAAGTGGAGTGTGCTACCGATTACAAAATACCTGAGACTAGTTGAATTATATACTGTGTATACCTTCCTACTGTGGGAGGGTTTTTTCTTGTTTTTGTCAAATAATTTGGTTTCTTTTACTCCATCAGATCTCACTATTTCATACTCTTACATTCTTTTGTGTATGTATAGTCACTCGTGGGGAAATAAAATGGCATTTTGCATACAGCTACAGGTATTACTTATAAATTTGTCTTATAATTATAATGTAAATACAGTAAGTTTAGAAGATGACAGACATGGAGTACTATTTCTTATACAAATGAAAGACTGACTTTAAAATAGCATTACTTATTGTCGTTATCCTTAAGTTATGTTTTCTACACAAAATATAGTAAGAGTTGGCTAAACAAAGTGGTTTTTCTTTCTTTCTTTTTTTTTTTTTTTTTACTTAAAGGTGAAATTAAAGTCTTACATTGAAAATAGTTCAGTACCTATTGTGTGTATATATTTGGTGGAGGAGCTTCATTTTTGGACATAGGGAAATGATTGGTGAGGAGAAATAATATATAAATGAGAAATTTACATAGGTTCAACAATTCATTCAGAACAAGGGCATTTAACTGTTTGCATAGCCTGGGCAACCTATGGTCCTTTTAAGTGGACAATAAAATTGTCATTTTTACTTCTTGTTTTTAATTCACTGATAAAATAGCCAACTTTTGGGTTATCTGTTCTTATCAATCATTTTCGGTTTAAGACAATTTCAAATTTACTTGGAAATTACTCATTTTCTTTGCTAAGTGAAAGTCCAGAGAGCACGATCTTAAGATCCCTAAAGTTCAAATACCTACTCTACAATTCAACTAGTCTTGTTACATGCCAGAAATTTACATAGAGTCCCAACTCTGTTTTAGAGCACTATTTGTCTAGAACAACAGTTAACACACTGTGAACCATATTTTTGTAAACATTTATTGGAACATACCCCCTCCTTTACTTTCTGGCTGCTTTCACTCTAACAGCAGAGTCGAATAGTTGCCACAGAGACCTCACAACACAAAAAGCCTGTAGTATTTACTCACTGGCCTTTTAAATTTTTGCCGACTTCTCCTTTTAGAATGTCTTTTTAAACAGTCATAAGATCTAACTTTTTTCTCTTCTATAGGTTGTTCCCTGATTATAGTAGCAATTTGCTTAATACCTACTTCATGTTCCATTCATGTTCCTTATAAATGCTTTTATTTATGTACCTGTCTTTTTTCCTTAACTAAATTGGAAACTTCTAAATATGAGGAACTGTCTTAAACATTGACTATCCCACAGTGCTTTTCACATGGAAGTCACTCTCAATATATTTGTCAAATGGATAAGTTTGATGGTCGAGACTGTATTCTCCACATCACGTGTTAGAATTTATGAATATGTCTTATCAGAAATCTGAAAATTCCTTTGGTGGAAAATTGCCACAGGGTGGGATTCTGGCTCCTACTCAGATTGCTTTTCCCCTATTAATTTGCATGTTAATGAATTCGTGCTTTAGTAAGGTTTCCATTAAAGGAGGAACATTTAAAATTCAGCCCATTAATAGTTTCAAATACCCTTTTCAGAACTTGTTGAATTCATGTTTTGGCCTTGGCATGAATTGCTGTCTAAACATGACAGTGGAAGCAGTGTGATAGAGACTATAAAGAGCTTAAGCTGTGAAGCCAGACAGACCTGCTTTCAAAACACCATTTATCCTAGTAATCTTGACCAAATTAACCTTTCTGAACTCTACTTCCCTCACCCCAGAAATGGAGATGGTGCTATTTCTCAATAGGTTTGTCATGAAGACAGAGAACCTTGTATATATGTTTTTGTGTGTGTAGGCAACTTAATGTAGTACTCAGTACAGGATAAGTGACCTATAAGTTGTAACTTATTTATTGGTAACACTATGGTCTATAGGTTTTGTTATATTACAAATATTGCAAATGTGATTTTCATTAAGTCCATAACTAAGGAATAAATCCTTTTTGATAATTTCTTAATATCTTTAGATACGAGTGTGAAGAATCTTTTACGACTTTGAATGTAGACATTAGAAATCACCAAAATCTTCTTGATTCTTTGGAACAGTATGTCAAAGGAGATTTATTAGAAGGTGCAAATGCATATCATTGTGAAAAATGCAATAAAAAGGTATGAATTGTCCTGTTTTGCTTAAAATAATTATGATTGCACTTAAGGAATTTGGAAGACATTAATTCTATTTGTCCTTAATATTCCCCTTTTTATTCCTTACCCTGCTTTGTTATAGTGGTAGCAAAAAGGTAGTTAAGCTGATAACTGATTTAAAGGTTTGCCAGGGAAAGAAGATTGAGAGAAAGTATTGCCAGAGGACTAGAGAGAACACGTAAGAGTGAGTCATTTTAGAAGTCATATCATAGTAGCTTAATATCACATCCTCTTAATCTGAGTTACAAAGACACTTTCCATCCATACTCAAGCAAACTGCTATTGAACTTTTCAAAACTACAGTCTTAGAACCTATCATTCTCTTATGTCCGGAGTTAATTGTCAAGACCAAGAAGTTTGCTAAAACTGTTAATTACTTCAGTTAGCCACATAAAGTTTCTTCTACCACCTGTGTTTTTAAACTACTTGCAGCAGATTTTTAGACCCACCTGATTTAGTCTTTATGTAACATCCATTTGAGAGAAACAGTTTACACTTACATGCAGTAAAAGATCTTTCTGGGCTCCCAAACCCTCTCACTACGAAGTCACCTGTGTTGTTTTGACTTTACGTTGCACTTACAGAGGTATTAAAGTCTAGAGATTGAGTTGGTGAGCTGTAAAGCCATACTGCCTGCCACTCACAGCTGAAATGAGGCAAGTTACTTAATCTCTCTGTTAACCCCTAACCCTCATCTGCAATATACCTGTCTGCAATGGTTGTAAGGATTGAATATGTTGCTACTTGGGCAGCACATAGCATATTACTGGATGCTTAACTTCCTAATAAGTATTAGCCACTATTACTGTATTTCTTCAATTTGCTCACAAAAGACCACATCCTAATTAGAGTAATAGTAAATAGCAAACAAGTAATGGTGATTAGATGGCAATGACAGTATAGAAACCAGACAGCAAGTAATGTCTGTTATCACTAATTTTTGTAATTGGTAGTAAATGGCATCAGCTAGTTCCATATTATTTTAGTTAACATTTTAAAAAATATCATCTGTGACAAATACCTTGATTGCCTTCGTCATCGTGTATTTGTTTACACAAGATTTCAGGTTAGTCTTAAGAGAATTTAATAATACAATTAATTTTTTTTTTAATGTGGCTTATAAGAGAACATCTAGTTACTTGCTCTCTTTGTTTTAGGTTGATACTGTAAAGCGCTTGCTGATTAAAAAATTACCTCCTGTTCTTGCTATTCAACTAAAACGATTTGACTATGACTGGGAAAGAGAATGTGCAATCAAGTTCAATGATTATTTTGAATTTCCTCGAGAGCTGGACATGGAACCTTACACAGTTGCAGGTGTTGCAAAGCTGGAAGGAGATAATGTAAACCCAGAGAGTCAGTTGATACAACAGAATGAACAGTGTGAAAGTGAGACAGCAGGAAGCACGAAATACAGACTTGTGGGTGTGCTTGTACACAGTGGTCAAGCAAGTGGGGGACATTATTATTCTTATATCATTCAGAGGAATGGTGGAGATGGTGAGAGAAATCGCTGGTATAAATTTGATGATGGAGATGTAACAGAGTGTAAAATGGATGATGATGAAGAAATGAAAAACCAGTGTTTTGGTGGAGAGTACATGGGAGAAGTATTTGATCACATGATGAAGCGCATGTCATACAGGCGCCAGAAAAGGTGGTGGAATGCTTATATACTTTTTTATGAAAGATTGGACACAGTAGAACAAGGTGACGAGTTGATAAGATACATATCAGAGCTTGCTGTCACCACAAGACCCCATCAGATTATTATGCCATCGGCCATTGAGAGAAGTGTACGGAAACAAAATGTACAATTCATGCATAACCGAATGCAGTACAGTTTGGAATATTTTCAGTTTATGAAAAAATTGCTTACGTGTAATGGTGTTTACTTAAATCCTCCTCCAGGTAAGTTTCAAAATATTTAGCTTCTTAGTAATAAAGTATAACTTACTTAGCTTGCAAGATTTTTTTAGCAGGCATCAACATGTTTAGTTTTTTACTTTCGGTTGTTTTTAAAGTTGTATTTCAGATCACTTACCTTCGAGCGTTATATATTGTCTTGTTATTTGGAAATGAGAGCTTTTGTTTATTGTAACAATTTGTTTTTGATTCAAGCATTAGTTTGAAATGGTGCTTTAGGAGAACTACTACTATGAATTACTTATTTTATGAGTAGCCTAAGAGGAATTTTAACAAAGACTACTGAAAATTAGTGGAAATGCAGACTTGTTTGAAAATAGGGCTTGGACATCGAAGTTTGATTTATTTATTTTATTTTATTTTTGTATGCATTTTATTTATAGGGCAAGATCACCTGTTGCCTGAAGCAGAAGAAATCACTATGATTAGTATACAGCTTGCTGCTAGGTTCCTCTTTACCACAGGATTTCACACCAAGAAAATAGTCCGCGGCTCTGCCAGTGATTGGTACGTTGCTTTAGATTTTCATTTCTATTACACTAACATTTAGTTTGGTTCTTTAATATACTGCTTTATTTTTTCCAAACCATGATAATCTTGTTTCAGATTTGGAATGCATAATAAAACTCTTGGTAATAATAGTAAGAAAAATCATATTAAAATAGTTTCTTAGATTAAATATGGCCTTTTATTATTCAGAGGTGGGCTGTATCAGGAAATTATTATGCTTTACCTTCGATAGATTAAATTGTGCTGTAGATTAAAAGGGTAAAAAATTAAAATGAGTTCATGTTTCTAATTGTGAAAGTATAGAAGCCATATAGAAGCCAATACCTTGATTTAACAATTTTCATTTATTCATCCAGTAGTAAGATATTTAAGGGAAGGAGGAGTGGATATTGTTTTCGTCATTGAACCTAAGAAGAGTTTGGTAATGGATTTATAGAGAACTTTACAAGATTTCATGTATTTTGTCATTCTGTGATAATAGACCAAGCCATAGTATTCATCTGTCATTTTAATATTACTACTAGAAGCAACTATTGATGGTTCTATTCCTCCAGTGGTAAAAAAGGTCTTTGATTTTTATTAGGTTCATAGAGACCCATCCCTTTGCTACAGCAAACAGATTACTGAATTGATATTCATAAATTTTTTTGTGTGTTTTGTCGTAGGTATGATGCATTGTGTATTCTTCTTCGTCATAGCAAGAATGTACGTTTTTGGTTTGCTCATAATGTCCTTTTTAATGTTTCAAATCGCTTCTCTGAATACCTTCTGGAGTGCCCTAGTGCAGAAGTGAGAGGTGCATTTGCAAAACTTATAGTTTTTATTGCACATTTTTCCTTGCAAGATGGGCCATGTCCTTCACCTTTTGCATCTCCTGGACCTTCTAGTCAGGTAATTGCACAGTTTTCTTTCTAATGATTGTTTGCAAATTCTGTTTCCTGGAAGTTTAAAGTCATAATTTTGTGTGCATCTGTTTGATATGTTTACCTAACAAACGTGTATGTATGCACACACACTGCACAATCTGGTGTCTATGGGTTCCATTAAAAGTACTTCACATCAATGAATGGTGGTTATTGGCTCTTTAAAAAATGGAGTTTTCTCTGTTAATTCATCTACAGGAAGTGGCTTAACTATACACTTACTGTTACATGGACTATTTTTAAAGTTTTTTTTAAAAGAACACTTCCATTTTCTAAAAAATTAAAATAGTACGAACACTCTATAATGAAATCTACCTTGGATCTTCATTTCCTTTCCTAACAAGCAACCCTTTTGTCATCAGTCCTTCCAGAAACATCTGCCTATATTCAACAAATGTATGTTCATGTCCCTTTTTTATGTAAATAGAATTATATTGTTCCTGCACCTTGTTTCTGAAAAATAGCTAATGTTTTGTCCTTTACAGGCTTATGACAATTTAAGCCTGAGCGATCACTTACTAAGAGCAGTACTAAATCTCTTGAGAAGGGAAGTTTCAGAGCATGGGCGCCATTTGCAGCAATATTTCAACCTGTTTGTAATGTATGCCAATTTAGGTAAGAATTTAAGTTTTCATAATTCCGTTTTAATGTGTCATTAAGTGGTGAAGTCATTTTAGTCAAGCGATAAGTTGTAATGTGGTCTAAAATGGAAACAGTATTCCATAAAACCTATTATGCATTTTATCTGAAACTTTTTTCATTGCACTTTTCACCTTATATTTTATAGTTATATTCCTGTGTCTTATCTCTGCAATGGACACAGGTCAGAAACTGTGTCTTAACCATATTTTCATTTCCCGAAGTGGTGCCAGATCTGTCTTGTTTTTGAAAATACTGATTCCTAGGCCCCCATCCCACACCAACTGAATCAATTCTCAAAGGTAATTCAAGAAATCGACATTTTCAAAAGACCCCCAGATAATTATGATACTCACCAAGTTTGGGTAAAGGACTTAGTACATAAGTTTATGTTGAAGTAAACTAAATTAAAAGTGTAATATAAATATTCACTTAAATTACCCTGTTGTTCATATGTTATTACCCTATATAACACCGCTTTTTCAAAGGAACCTGCTCTGACATCACTTGATGATTTCAGTGATTCCATAATACTTACCTTAAAAGCGTGCTATACTGTCTTTTTAGTGTATGTGCTGCCAAAATGAGCACCTTACTCTTTTTATTGTGTTCAAGATTTTTTTTCCCCAACTAGATTGCAAAAATCAGAGCTTTTCATAGTAGCATTAGGTAAATATTTGTTAAATGAATAGATCAGTAAGCGTGTCATTAAAAATCCTTCCATTATCATTTTGGTGTTTGTTAATTGGCTAGGAGTTGGTGAATTTTCTATGATTAAAATTATAAAGCATATATCAGTCAATGAAGTGTTCATACACTGAGCCCAAAATGACTGATTTATTGAGATGTTTCAGTTAGGGTCTTAGTGACAATGTATGTTTGGCCAGATTTGGAACTAATTCAAAGACTTAGTTTTGAATAACTTCCTTAAAGTTAAAAAAAAATTTAAGCCTCTTAGATCCAAAATTATGTTCTATACCCAAACATCCCTGTCATTCTAGGTTTTTTGTGTGTAAATTTTGTAATCACCAATTGACCTGTTACCCTTTTAACATTCTACTTCCAGAGAGTGTAGTTGGTCATATTTTCTCTTTTCATACTGGAGATATTTGGTTATTCGTAGCTAAGAAGGAAGAGAATATAAACAAGCATAAGTAGAATATATTTTAGGCATTCACAAAAATCCTATATTGTTTAACTCCCTTTTTAGATATTGCCTACTCACAAAGCGTACATCGTTGGTTTATAATGTAATCTAATTAAAATTTTTCCTGCTAAAAACAAATACAAGTCTATAAACTTTAATATGAAATTATAAGACCACATATGCTTTGGGGTTCTGAATTGTTTGGATTTAAGAAAGATAAGGCAGTGCACATAACCTGCATCATATAACATTACTATAGCAAGGGCCAAGGTATCACCTTAATCATACACAATATTTCTATAGTAAAACATGAATACTCACAGTGGGAGGGGATGAATGAAGGCTATAAATAGCCTTTTGTCAATTCAGGCCAGATTTTCCCACCACACATTTTGGCACCAACATTTATAAAAGCTCTTTTAATATCAGGATTTCAGATAAGGGATCGTGTTCCCGTATTTATTATACTTATTGAAATTTAGCAATAAATAAGAGTCTATTGTCTAATGGGGTATAGAGACAAAATTATAATTTTCATAAAGTATATTAATGGCTGTAATAGAGAAAATGCAAATTACTGTGGAAGTATATCATAGGGGTACCCTACCAGATTTTGCTAATATGGGGTCTTTGATGTAAGATTGGGATGACAGGAGTGGTGAGCAGGATTCTCCAATCATTCTTCTGGCAAGTCTTATGAGGAATTCTGGGTTTTATCCTTAGGGCATTGGAGAGCCATTGCAGAGTTTTGAATAGACATACTTTCTAGAAAGATCACTCCGGCTACAGTGTGGAATGGATTACAAGAGAGTAAGACTAGAAATTGTTAGTAGCAGTCCTAAACCTTTTTGGTACCAGGGACCAGTACTCCTATGAGAATCTAATGCCTGATGATGTGAGGTGAAGCTGAGGCAGTGATGTTAGTGCTGGGGAGCAGCTGCAAATACAGATGAAGCTTCTCTGGCTCCCCTGCCGCTCAGCTCCTGCTCTGCAGCTCAGTTCTTTAAGACGCCATGAACTGGTACCTGTCCACAGCCCAGGGGCTGAAGACCCCTGATCTATAGGCAGGAGATTGTTGTGGCCTGTGTTTGGGAACTGGCAATGAGGGAGGGGGTACTAGTGGACAGTTTCTGGTGTTTTTTATTAGAGGTAGAATCTGTAGGATTTGATGATTGGATGTTCAGAAGCATTGATTTTTAAGAGACAGAGAGGAAGGACTCACAAATGAGATCAAGAAGAGGTTGAAAGAAAATAAGAGGAATCAAAGACTGAGGAAGTGGTGGTTACAGTTTGAGGCCTATTCCTTAGCTTTATACCAGGAGAGGGGGCAGAAATCAAATTAGTATAGGTTGAGGAGCAGGAAGATGAGAAAGCAGAAATACTAAGTTAGGCATCTTTTTCCAAAGCTTGGTCGTGGAAGAAAGAAAGAAGAGACAGGCAATTTATAAAAGAATTATTTTTTATCTCTAAGTAATAGAAAGTGTTCATCTTCTTTATGCTGAGTGTAATGATTGTAATGTCATGGTCACTGTTGAACCATTTTAATACTTAGATCCAATAGTACTGATTCAATAGATTTTCAGTTCTGGTTAAATAATTCTCTAAATACTAAGTAAAAGTTATCTTCCGATCATAAAAATTATGGGAAAATATTTTAGATAGCTATTATGAACCTGAACGCTGTAATATCTTAATTCTTTTCTCTCACATACTAATTATCCTTCTCTTCCCACTTCTCCCTTCATTGTAGGTGTGGCAGAGAAGACACAGCTTCTGAAATTGAGTGTACCTGCCACTTTTATGCTTGTGTCTTTAGATGAAGGCCCAGGTCCTCCAATCAAATACCAGTATGCCGAATTAGGCAAATTATACTCAGTAGTGTCACAGCTGATCCGCTGTTGCAATGTCTCATCAAGAATGCAGTCTTCAATCAATGGTAAAGCCGAATGTTCCATTCTTTACATTGGTTTTAAAACACTACCTAATTGAAAGTAATTCTCAAGATGTTTAATTATAAAACAAGTCTGAAGGTTTATGCTTTGGAAATTTTATATTATTTTGAGTCCTGCACCCTTTTCACATGTCTAAACGGGATCTTTTTCTGTCTGCTTGCTGCTGAGATTGATAACTTGTTTATAAAGTAGTTTAAGAATTAACTTTTTATATCAGAAAATGCTAGTGTTCGCATTTAAATTTTGCATTTTATCATCTGCTCATTGGTATATCTGATCATTGTAATGCCTAATATTATTTTCCTTGTCATACTTAGGAAACTCAATTTAAAATGTTACTTTTCAAAATAAAATGTTATTTTTCTAAAATAAAATCATAAACCAATATGGTAGAAGCTATGTGTTATGGAGAAGCCTTTTACTTTTTATTGATGACAAATCTGTATTCTAGGTAATCCTCCCCTTCCCAATCCTTTTGGTGATCCTAATTTATCACAGCCTATAATGCCAATTCAGCAAAATGTGGCAGACATTTTATTTGTAAGAACAAGTTATGTGAAGAAAATCATTGAGGACTGCAGTAACTCAGAGGAAACCGTCAAATTGCTTCGTTTTTGCTGCTGGGAGAATCCTCAGTTCTCATCTACTGTCCTCAGTGAACTTCTCTGGCAGGTTAAAAGACAATTCTCATTCATATGTCCCTATAATTTGATTTGTTATTCCTTTAAATAAGTTATTCACCATTTCTTACCTGTTTTTAGGTTGCATATTCCTACACTTACGAACTCCGACCCTATTTGGATCTGCTTTTGCAAATCTTATTGATTGAGGACTCCTGGCAGACTCACAGGTAGAAACCCTTTTTTGTTAACTTACCCAACCTTTAGAATAACTAAAATGGCTAGTCAGCACATATTTTTTACCTCTTGGAATTCTAACAAATGTTTAATTTAAAACTTAGGAGTGAATAAAAAATTCTCTTCTCACAATTTTATTTCATTTTTTGTTTTCTCTCATTGCCCAAGTTGCATACTTAATATACTTTTATCTTACAATTTTTTTTATTGTTATTAAGAAAAACTAGCATAGGCTTTTCATAAATATTTTAGGATTAGATTATGTTAGTTTTAGAATTAGTCACAAGAGATAACATTTTAATATTTAAAAATGGTCTATAGATTAGGGTAGTTACATTCTATAAAAGTTACCTTGGACGCTGAATGAGCAATTACCAAAGCATTGCTCCTAGGGATAATATAGCATTATGTTTCTGCAAGCTTCTGGTTACATTTTTATCAACCAGTCAATACATAACCTTTTTTAAATGTGTTCACTTTTAAAGACACCTTATTTAATATATATTGCTAACTCATTCAACAATTAACTCAAAAAGCTCACGTTTGAACAAAGTTTATCTAACATGTGTTTTCCCTGCAAAACCTTCTTGGGTTAAGGAGCACTAGCCATCACTTCAGCACTACACATTTGGGAGCGATTTTAAACAGTGAAATCAACAAAAAGCACAAAAATGTGGAAAAGGTATCACTAAATAGACAGCAAAAAAGACACTTGCCATTCTGCTTATGAGCTCAAAAGCACAAGTGTCAGTTTTTTTGCTGTTACAAATAAAGTTCAGCAAGTAGGCAAAATCATCAGTATGGAATCTGAATAGTGAGCATCAACTATGAGTTTTTCAGAACGTGAAAAGTTTAGAGCGTTTTTGTTGTTCTAAGAACACTTATCCAACTTCACTGTCCCTCATGCTTCCTACAGAAATCTTCTGTTTGGTTTTTTACCAGAAAGGCTTAATACATCTTTAATCCCAAGAGAGTTATTATACAGATGATGATGAACTATGGAATTAGTTGACAACTCCGCCAGATTTTATAAATTATCTACCCACATGGAGGATAGTATAATAGTTTGTTTTGAGCAACAATTCATAATCTATATAGCAGACTGCCTCCTATATGTCAATATAATAATTAAAACATAAACAAGTTGAAAACAAGTTCTGTAACAACAAAATGCTTAAAGAGAAATTACAATCTTGAGTTTTAGTGGGGATCGCAAATGCCAAAATTCATGAATTCTTATTTTCAAAGTATCTCCAAAATTATCATGAATTTCAAACCATCAAGTTAATGTAAAAATGGCATTTAATTAGAATCGATTTTTGTGATACACAAAATTTAATAGTTCCAAAACCATACCCATTTGTTTTGAGCACTATCCAGCACCCTTTTCAATATGATTAAAGGATTTGAAACTTTTCTTATTTACAGATTTTTAGGTAAAACTTTTTAACAATAATTATATTGTATGTATACATGGAAAAGGTTTTCTGTGTCTTTGAGAACTTGCTGGCTTAAATAATGAATATTCATTGGGAAAAAATGAGTTGGTTTTAAGGAAATCTAACTTTTACCATTTTCTTTTCAAAATATTTTAAGCATTTATAGTTTCAAAACCAGCTAGTCACATCATAGCTCTCTTGTTCACTAGAGCAAATGATAATGAATGGTAAAGGCACAAGTGCTGGATTAAACCTGGAAAATTGACTTAGTGTAACAAGATTAGTAAGATATGGTTATTATGAATCACTGGCCCAAGCTTAAATAATTTTCTCATAGCTTTTTATTCAGTAAGCGGTGTTCAAATATTTATGGAACATCTACCATGTGCCCAGCACTGCTAGGCATTGGTAAAAAAGGTAGGCAAAGATACATTGATAAAAATGGCATTTGAAAGCAGTTAATACTAATGGGAAGAAAACATGATGTGGCAGCAATAATAGCTTAGCACTTCATTTATCATTTGACAAAACTGAAGATAAAAAAAGAATAAAAACAGGGATATATAGTGCAGTGGTTCCGATTAAACAGCAAGAAGCCTGTACATGGTTGATTATTAGGTCTGAAATGAGTAAACTTTGCAAAATTACTAAAGCTGTGGTTTCTAAACAAAACATTTTATGACTGTATATAATCTCTCCTCCCCCCCAAAAAATTGCATTTTTATTTGGAACATTCTATTAAAATATGTGATGTATATAAGATTTTTTAAATTATAGACTGACTACGCAGATAATGTTCATTTATTGAGGTAAAATTCACTTAACATAAAATTCATTTTAACTATTTTAATGTATACAATTTTTAATAGCTTTTTGTACATCACAGTGTTGTGCTACTATCACTACTGTCCATCTCCAGAACTTTTTCATCATCCGAAACTGAAACTCTATAACTGTTAAACAATAACTTTCCATTCCCCTCTCCTCCCAGCCCCTAGTAACCACTGTTCTTTCTGTGATTTTGCGTAAGTACCTCATATAAGCGTAATCATACACTTATTTATCCATTTGTGTCTAGTTTATTTCACTTGTCTTCAAGGCTTAATCCATGTTGTAGTGTGTGTCAGAATTTTATTCCTTTTTTAAGGCTGAATAATACTCTACTGTATGCATATATACTACATTTTGTTTACTAGTAGGTGACATTTTTAACACAAAAGAAACAAGTCACATTTTTGTCCCCTCAATCATTTTTTAAATGCATATTGTGGAGAACAAAATCATTAGCTATATATTCTGTTGTAGTTCAATAACAGCTGAAATGAAATCTTATCCGTCATTGGCAAATCAGCAAAGTTACAGTATTATTAGTGAAAATTGCTTTATCTGCCACATGTTCTCATTAGAAGTCAAGTTAATTTCATACTTCTTAATTATATCACTGTTTCATAGTCACTGGATTCTATACCTTCCCTTCAGAAATGCAGTTTTATAAAAGGAACTAATGTGAAGCAAATTCTTACATATAATAGTCATAAACTTAGTTGTTAACTTTTATTTTTAAAATTCATATTAATCTTAGTGCCCTGAATTTACTTCTGATGAAGAATTTGAATGAACATACAGAGCAAAAATCATTTTGGATTAGTAATAAGTTGGTAAGAGCACAAGACTGCTAGGTGGCTGTATGACCTTGGGTAAAGTCATATATTGTCTCTGTGCACATTTTCTCATCTGTTCAAGGGTTTAATAACTACCTACTGTCTAGCATATCTGGTTCTCTTTCAGAATTCACAATGCACTTAAAGGAATCCCAGATGACCGAGATGGGCTGTTTGACACAATCCAGCGCTCTAAGAATCACTATCAAAAAAGAGCATACCAATGTATAAAATGTATGGTAGCTCTCTTTAGCAATTGTCCTGTTGCTTACCAGATTCTGCAGGTGAGGGGTTTTTCTTATAATTTTGTATAAATTGGAATCAAAATTAAAGATTCCATCTTTAAAGAATAGAATTGTGAAAATTTGGAGTTGTCATTTTAATTTAACTTTTAAAAGTATTTTTAAACCTTTTACATCTAGAGTTTTATTTTCTTTTGAAGGGCAACGGAGATCTTAAAAGAAAGTGGACCTGGGCAGTGGAATGGCTTGGAGATGAACTTGAAAGACGACCATACACTGGCAATCCTCAATACACTTACAATAATTGGTCTCCTCCAGTGCAAAGCAATGAAACATCAAATGGTTATTTCTTGGAGAGATCACATAGTGCTAGGATGACACTTGCAAAAGCTTGTGAACTCTGTCCAGAGGAGGTAAAAAAAGCCACCAGTGTGCAGCAAATAGAAATGGAAGAAACCAAAGTAATTCTTTTCTTTATAGGCCAGTGTTTATATGTTGATAATGTTGCATTAATTTGTTTATCTGCAGTAAAAGCAAAGTTGTTAGTGGGTTGGTTTTGTAGATTTAAAAAAAAATTATTTCAAATAGAGAAAAACTTCAATTTGCCTACATAATTCTTTTATCTTTAAATATTTAAAATTAGGAGCCAGATGACCAAGATGCCCCAGATGAGCATGAGTCACCTCCGCCTGAAGATGCCCCATTATACCCCCATTCACCTGGATCTCAATATCAACAGGTAACTAGAGGCCAGTTTGTGTTTTTATTCCCTAGAACCAATTTTTATATTATACTTATTTATTTTTATGTTTTATTTAAAGGATGGCTAAATTTTATGTTGTGACTTTAAGGCAATAGAGGGATTGGTTTGATTAGCTTTGAGGGTGTGATCCAAAGAGGAATGGTTGCAGTGGGGTCATGATGTGGCATGTTTTAACTTGCCCCTGTGGTGTTTTCCTGGTCAAATAGGTGTCCCTCTTGTACTAGTACTAAAAGTTAGTAAAACTGTGATAATTCATGTCAACATAAAATGATGATATTTAGTACAAAGGATTATGGTGACATTTCCTATTCAGCTAAGTCTGCAAATGGATTCTGAAGACATTCATTAGGGCAATGAAGGAAGAATTTCTTGGTTACTCAGCCTAACCAAGTGACAATAGAAATTATTGGGGGGGGGGGTTAAGGATTTAATAAGAGTTTTATAAAATTTCCTGTAAAATCAATAACTAGCTAGATAAAATTATAAAGAAACTTTCTAAATGAGAGCTTCTCTTTCTAAAACCCAGATGTGAATAGTTTAGATCTTTTGAGTCAGTGCTGGGCCCCACCCCAGAACTTCCGATTCAGTAGGTCTGGCGTGGGATCAGGAAAATCTCCATTTTTAACACGTTCCCAAGTGATGCTGCCACTAGCCTGGGAGCCATACTTTCAGAACTGTTATTTAAAGCATTCTTTCTAATATTTCAGGGTAGAAGTAGAAGTAAGTTAAATAGTTAGAAAATGCATGTTCACCGTGTTTATTTTCATAATATAAATTACAGAAAGTAAACCCTAAAATCTTGGCTTGACTGGTGGGGATGTATAGAAAAGTAAGGGTTCAGGGGTTTAAAAGATTAAGGAATCACATCCATAAGGAGAAAAGTTGCTTTTCCTCAGTATGTATTATATTAATCATGACTTGTTAATCCATTAACTTCTTCCACATGGTTTTTTCAATAACAACATTCTGTGTTATAAGTGATTGCTCATGCAGATCTCATGATCGATCAATCAATCAGGTTAGCATATGGAAGTTTCATGTGCTTTTAAGAGTCAGAATAGATGTGGTCTAGTTCACAAGTCATTTTTTGTGGATATTTTTAACCATGAGCAATAAGTGGTTATGATCCCTTATTTGTCATACTTGGGTCTAAATAATTTTTGGCACTAAAAATCACCTTGGCCAAAGATTTATACAGACCTACACCGCTCTTATTTGAGATTTTAGGGTTTGCATTTAGGCTAGCTTTTCTTTCAAACCAATTATCTTTTTTCACGATTAGGCCAAGCATTTTTCTTCTTCATAAATCCCAGAAATAAGTGTTTACATCTCCACAAACTTTGGTCCATGATTTAAGATTAACATATGAAAAGTTTTAACGTGCATCTCTCTTCTCCCCTCCCAGAATAACCATGTGCATGGACAGCCATATACAGGCCCAGCAGCACATCACATGAACAACCCTCAGAGAACTGGCCAACGAGCACAAGAAAATTATGAAGGCGGTGAAGAAGTATCCCCACCTCAGACGAAGGATCAGTGAAATGCACATAATTGACTGGTTCCATCAAGACTGTGCACCCAGGCCTTACAGTCCAACTTTTTTCTGTCTGGCTAATATTTAAAACTAGAAAAACTATTCCTAATCAACATGGAGTGGAGAGTTTATTCACTGTCTTATCTGCAGAAATTTGCTGTCAATATATAACCCGCCTGCAGTGGAAAGTGTATAGTGTTTTGTAATAAATGGCCTGATGCTAATGTGTAAATGGCAAAGGTGTATATAGTATATTAATGTTTGACTGTTAATTCTTAAGCAAGAAACTTTTCTTGATGAGACTCACAGATCTTCAAAAACTACAAAAGTTAATTTTCTTGTTATACCCATTGCACTCTGCAGCCAGTGTTGCCTGCCTTATGGCAGTTGGATCACCTCCCTTTACAAAAACAAAAAATAAACCAACAGCAACAAAACAGCCCATCCATGTCAACCACACCAATAGTTTTATGTTAATTCTTTGCCACTGGAGTCAGTTTTATGATGAGCAATGTAAGGCTGGTAACCTTTAAATTATTTGGTTGATGTGGAAAATTGGTGATGTAACATTGTTTCTAGATCTTTTTCATTGCCTTTTTATTCTGATATTAGGTTAATCATTTTGAAGCTATAGTTATGCTGTAACATTTAGCATGGCTTCACACCAGGTTAGTGTAGCCAATGAGGAAAAAATTACCATAATGACAGCAGTTGTCCTAGTGTGACAGCTGTATTGCTCAGAGCTTTTCCTTCTTACACCTAGAATATAAAATAGAAAACAAGGGGAGAAATGAGACAACAGGCGGTTTTCAGTTAGTTACACGTATGTTGCTTACATCTAATATTTGACAATTCAATCTTGGGTGGGATAAAGAAACTTAAGTATCAGTAATGGAAATTTTAAGATTTAAAACAAGCAAAAATTTTCTATGCCAGGATGCTTGGAGCATAATAGAAGACTGTATTTGGTGTGCTTGTTTTGTTTCTTTGGTAGAGCTTATTAGGTGAATCTTCTAAAACTTTCCTTCTGCTGGATCCCAGAGAAGTAGAAGTCCTCAGAATCCCACAGGACTTGGTACACCACTGCACCAAGACATGTGGCTGAGTTTCTGCTCAGTCACAATTTTACTTGAAAGTAAGAATTGTCCAAGTTCCTTTTCCATTATTCCAAAAGTTTTTACGTTCAAAGCAGTCTAATTAAAAAGGAAACTACTGGTTAGTTAATTAATTGAGGTAACAATTTCAGAATAAACTATTAAAGATAAGGAACTTATCAGTCAATATTGTATTTAAATGAGAATTGGTAACTTGAATGTGTGTGATTTTTTTTTTTTTTTTTTTTTTTTGGGAACCTGTCTGAAAACCAAATACCCCTGCAAACAAATACAGTCTACCACCCTATTCTTTTAAATATTTTGCTGTTTTATTTTATAGAAATTATTTTGCTGGATTCACAAATAGATTTTGATCTAAGAAGAACTTTTTGTCCTGTGATGTGTTTTGGGGGTTTTTTGGTTACTTTTTTGTCCTTTTTGTTTTTTTTTTTGTTTTTTCCCTGAAGGATTGCATATTAAAATTTAATTCTGTGCATAGCATGCCTAGGCATGATGTTTGAATTCAGGAGTCCAGTCCCATTGAGTTTTTGTGCACAGAAAGATTTGACCTTTGGCCCTTTACAAAAGATTCAGAGAAACAGGATGTTGACACTGTAAAAGTTTCCTAACATAATCTTGTACTTTTTGTATGTTTTTTATATACATGTATATTTAATGAGCACAAGCTTGGTTGTATTTTTTACAATTCAGTTAGTAGGAAAATGTTTTGTCAAAAAGGCTGTAGTTGGAACCAAACAAAGCAGAAACAAACTTGAGAATTGCATTATTTTGTGATTAAAGGGGGCAGGTATTTAAGATAAAGCTTTGGGAATCTTATTCGCAGTACTCTGTAGTGAATCTGCCCATCTAGATTTTCTGTAATATTAGGAAATTTTGACACCAGATAGATCCTGTTTTTTTTTTTTTTTACCTTAAGTATTATATCTGAATTTGTTAAGTTTGAAAGTCGTACACACTGTTTGCAATTCCAATTGGTGATTTTAATTTAAAAGTTCCTCAATTCCAAGCTTCCTTAATAATGAGCAAAATATGTTAACTTCATTTGGACAAGTCATTATCATTAAATACACCATCTCACCCTCTGAGGTGATTTTCGCATTTCCTGCTCTTTAACAAAAGTGGTATAATGTACTTAATTTAGAAACTTCAATGACTTGATGTTTTTAAAAGGCTGTGAATTTTTCCTCTTGGAGGGAGATCTCACCTTGGTTTCTTACAAGTTCCCTTGTGCCAGGTGAGGGCTTGTGAATCATTTTTCCCTCCATTTAAGGAAAAGTGGTCTGTGTTGTGACCAGGATCAAGGGAAAGTGAACAGAGAGTTATTTTTATTTGTTTGTGCAAATTATTTTCTATATTTTACTCTTAAACAAGCGTTAATGTATAACCAGAAATTTTAAGATGCATGTTATTGTAAGAGCAACATAGTGGTGATTTTGAGGTCTTTTTCTGAACATAAATGGCACATTTTAACCTTCAAATCTTCAAAGTGCCTAAAGATTATTTAATTATCCCTCAACTGATTTCTTGAGCCATATATATATTTCCCACTTTAAATGTTTGTTGCGGAAGCACTAGCCTTCCTTTCAAAGAACTACCCCCAGAATTCTAAATGGCATGATTACTTTATAGAAGACAAACAATCTGTTTAAGACCGAAGAAGATATTTTCGGTGTTAATCTGTGTGAACAAGAACTATGCCCTGTTGGATCTAAGTATTTCAGTGCACAACTTGGTTAAAACCATATTGCTGCTGTTTCTAAGCCCTCCCCTCCACCAACCAAATTATCATGTTCAGCATTGTAGAGGCAGAAATAAGAAGATAGTCATTTGGGGTTTTTGTCTTTCGTTGATTTTTCTCTCGATGGTAATTTTCCAAACTTGTGTCTTTCAGCTATTATGTATACAACTTTAGAATTATTAAAGTGTTTTATTTTTTTCATGATTACCTTTTATTAGTGAATGATAAGTATTTCATCCTTGTAGTGATTAAAAAGAGGAGCCTTTTTATTTGAATCAAGTTTGTAAATGAAAGCGACTGTCTGTGAATATTAAGATGACTACTCCAAAATAGTTCCTTTCAGTTTTTTCTTAGTATTTTTCCAGCTTATGGTCTCCCATGAACTCTGCTGAATTTTGTGGTTAATTTGGTGGGTATATCCTGCCTTACTGAGATTTATAACTGGATAAGAAAATTGCCTTGTCATAAGTGCCCAATTTTGATCTCTAGTTTGAAGGTACTACACACATACTGCCGAGCAAGTAAAACACTTTTCTCCCCCAAGTTTTTGTTACTGAGAAAAACCATTCAGTACTGGTTTCATAGTAGGGCTCAACCGAAACTGATCCTGCGTCTATGTGAGTGTTTAGTGTTTAATAATAAGGTTTTGGGTGTGGTGATTCACTACAGAAGTGCTAAATGTATTAAGAACTTGCTGCCGATTGTATTTATGATGATTATTTTACTTTTGCAGAAATGTAGCACTTTTCCTCCAAACTTATAGGTGTAAGAAAAGGGGAAAAGGTAAACCATGTTTTAAATTTACAAATGAGTGAAAATTTTTTATTTTGAAATCCAGATTTCCAAAAGGAAATTTCACCACCCAGATCACACACTTTTCAGCATTTTACAAGCCAAGACTGACTGAAGATTGTCCACAGTTCCTAAGATTTAGCACATATACAAAAATAAAACTTTATAAATTAAATTTCGGTTTTCCCTTTTATTTATTAAAATAATTCTAAATGGAAGGTAAATTAGAGGTGTGATAGTAGAGGAATTCAGCTCTCATTTTCTTTATTCAAAGCATATTCACATCTAAGCAGTTCCAAAATCGAGTTGTAATCTAATTGCCAACTTACCTGTTCTAAAATCAAGATTCAGCGAACACTTCGGTATTTCAAAGTTCATTTAAATATCAAAAATAAAAACAAGTCATGTTTTGAGGGAAATTCTAGAAGTGAAGATTGTTAATTCTACAGCAAATTCCACCTGCTCTGCTTTTTAGTTATCTGAAAAGTAATTTTTGTCATATTCCAAAGAAATCTGACTTCCAGAGAAACCTGTTCTTCCCTAATTTCAGGTTACTGCAAGGACCACTGCTTTAAGACACATCCCAGATTTTACACTTTTAAAAATAGACTAACATTTAACAAACTAGTATTCTCCAGTTTGGAAAACTCCAGTTGGATTAAAGTGCTTAAATTGAAATTTTAAGTTTGTTAGCTACATGAATACACCTAACTGAAAATTTTACATAGCTACCAATTTTGAACATTGTAACCTGATCATTTACAAGTAGGTAAAATATAGTTACATTTTTGTTGTATCTACCTAAGCCATCTAAAATGTTTTTTATCCATATATCTCTTAAGTTTAAAAGAATTTTAAAGTTGGTTACATAAGTTTAAACTCATTGTTCAGAAATGTAAATTCTCAAGGAAAATGTTCTTAAACCACACAAACTAAAATTTCAGACCCATTTAAAAATCATCGGTTAAAGGCATTCCACTTAAATATATAAAACAAGTAAGATGAGAATACCGTTATCTGAAAAAGTCATCTTTTGCTCCATTAACATTAGAGAATATACTGCATTTCATCAAAGCAAAGGTGCCTTCTGTTGCACCAGTAAGCAAAATCACTTGATTTTCAGGGATGTCATGTGGGGAATCCCATTTGGTACTAATCCATGTCATGGCAAAATCTTTTTCTATATCTTGAAGTAGAATTTTTCATTGTGAACTTTCTTCACATTGCTTATTTTTGCATTGACCTAGTGGAATATAAAAATATTTTTTATGTGTAGTAACAAAGCTAACCAATTTACAAGTTTATGAGAAAGTTTGATGGAACTGAACCTTTGAAGAGTCAAACTATTAATGGAGTGCTCTCTATATAAGAGGTCCTCTTGAGATCTTTGTCATGGTCTCCAGTTTTGGGGTGTTTTTTTTTTTTTTTTCACGTGCATAACAGTTAACACACCAAGCAGACTTCTGCCCAGCCTTAGTTTTTGCCCATCAAGTTAGAGAAGAGCATAGCAACTGGCTTCCTTTCCCTTCCCCCTATTCCCCAAAGGTAAGCCTAGTGGGAGCCACTTTGCAAGATAAGAATTGTATTTGTTTTCTATTTGCTTTATTTGTATAGATGTAAAAATATTCCAAATGGGAGCTTTGGACACGAGTTTTTCCATGAGTCCATTGGAGGGATTTGCTTGCATGAAAACTAAAGATGTATCCTTACATTGTGGCTATAAGTCCCCTGCTGTTAATCCTGTCAAGTTATCTAATTCTTTCCTACCCATTAAAACACTGGCTGCACTGAGAATTCAGAAGTAAAAGTAATTCTGGGTCTTAAATCAGGTGTTTTAGGCAAGACCAGAAAAAAGGAAACATTTGCATCATGAAGGTTCAGAATCTCCCTTTGAACCTGCCTAAATAGTACAGGGTGCCAAGAAACTAAGTCAACACTTGAGGCTCACCATTTATTTCAGATAAGCCTTTGGCAATTCGTTTTCCTAAGGTTTACATTTAGGTTTTATCCGTGACAGTTATTGATATAAATTTGTGTGCCCTGTTGGGTGAATAGGAAAACAGCTTTTTTAGGCTGTGTTTAAAATCAGAAATCTAGATAGTCATTGCTTAAATGAGATGAGTACCTTACCTTATGAGAATATTAATAGTAATTAGTTCTTTCAGCCATCTACTTTCAGAATGTCTTCTTAAACATTTAGTATAAATCCTTATGCAGATTCCCACAAGATTGTGTTTAAACTGTCTTCCTTAGGAAGTCTGACAAGAACTAAAACCATGAATGTAGGTCCTAAACAGTTTTTTTGGTTTTTGGTTTTTTTTTTTTTTTAATTAAAGGTACTAAAGAGATTTAAAAGGTAAAGCTGCTAAGTCAGTTTTAAATACTAACCTCTTAGGTTGTAGTTAGCCTTCTCGATTGCCCCAAGGTTGGAATTTTTTTATTAAAAATCTTGGTTTAGAAATTGTCACTACTAATGTAAGTGCTAGATAAACTGGATGTTGGATTATTGTTTAGCACTTACTGGCCCAGCATTAGACACTTGAAATAGGCTTCTTAACACAGAGGTTAGCAAATGATAGTCCATTCTTGTAGGGAAAGGAATCCAATATACCAGTGGTCTCCAACCCCTGGGCCGAGGATCGAGGATCAGTACTGGTCCATGGCCTGTTAGGAACTGCGTGCACAGCAGGAGGTAAGCAAGCAAAGCTTCATCTATATCTACAGCCAGTTCCCAGTGCTATAGCATCACTGCCTGAGCTCCACTTCAGATCATCAGGCTTTAGATTCTCACAGCACCGGTCCCTGGTGCCGAGAAGTTTGGAGACCGCTACAATACACTTTTGGAAGGAGTGCAGCCTCAAGAACGTAGTGTTGAAAAACCTTACCACTCATCCATCATAAGATAGAAATGGCTATAGGATGTCCCTCATTGTGTTTTTGTCTCTAGAAAGGCACAGTGCCAACTGGCCAAGAGCAACACATTTTCAGATGTTTTGAGTATTAATTTATCCGTATGCAATTTACATTTAAGTTTTAATTGTCATTCCACTATGCCAAATTGTGATAGGCAATAGTCTTTATAAAATTAGTTTGAGGCTAAAAAAGAGTCATTTATAACATAGGGAAGCCAGTTTAACTCTAGAATGTTAACATTTAAATGCTTTCTTTAAAGTCAAGAATGAACTGAAAAGGCTAGAACCAAAGAAAGACATAATGTCATACCTGCATCTTCCACTAAATACTGAAGTTTGGTGTGTATTAGATAGGTTTAAAAGCAGTTGTTGAAACTTGACCTTCTAAATTTGGCTAGTAAATGGGAGTTGGGGGGAAGTCAAGGTTTGCTTTCATTTTCTGAATTTGTTTACAAGTGTCTATATCAAATCTGAAATGTAGTGTTACATTTTCTGTCTAGATTAAAAGGAAATCTAGCTGCCCAAAATATCTCATATGTTAAATTATGCTATACATCCAGTGCAGTAGTTCTTTGCCATGTGTTTAGTGCAAGCTCCCATAGAGAAATAGCTCTTGTGATGAATTTGATATGGAGTTACACTCTGAAAACTGATATACACCCTTTACTTTTTCTTAGCTCTGCTTTGAAAATAAGTACATTGAAAAAATATACTGACATTTCTGATAGCTCATACAAGGGGTTTCTTGTAGCCACTACTTGGAATGAGAAGAAAAACTACCATGCTCTTCAAAAAACGTATCCATGGATAAACAAGTGTTGGCTAAGATGCAGAGAAAAGGGGACCCTCATACATTGTCGGTGGGATTGCAAATTGGTACAGCCGCTATGGAAAACAGTATGGTGGTTTCTCAAAAAATTAAAAATGGATATACGTTTTGACCCAGCAATTGCACTTCTGGGTATTTATCCAAAGAAAACCAAAACAATAATTCGTAAAGATCTATGCATTCCAATAGTCATGGCAACACAATTTACAATAGCCTAGATATGAAAGCAACCTAAATGCCCATCAACAGATGATTGGATAAAGAAATTATGGTTCATATATACAATGCAATATTACTCAGCCATTTAAAAAATGAAATCCTACCATTTGCAGTGACATGGATGGACCTAGAGGTTATTATGCTGAGTGAAATAAGACAGAGAAAGATAAATACCATATGATTTCACATATGCGGAATCTAAGGAACAAAAAGAACAAATTAATCAAAAACAGACTCACAAATATAGTGGACAATTTGGTGACGGACAGAGGGGAGGGAGGTTTGGGGGGCTGAGAGAAAAGGGTGAAGGGTTAAAGAAGTACAAATTAGTAGTTGATAGTGGGTCATGGGGGTGGGGAGCACGGCAGAGGGAATGCAGTTAATATGTTGGCTAGGTGGAGGGCCAGGGGAGGGAGGGAGCAATTGGGAGGATCATTCTATGAACTATATAGATGTCTAATCAATGTACTGTATACTTGAAATTAATTTAAATAAATTTTAAAAAAACATCCACGGAGGGGAAAAAAACGACAACTCAGATTTTCAAGTGACAGCAGGCTGTACCAGCATACCAATCCATGTGGTTTCCTCAGCACCTTTAAAGTATGGATGTCACAGGCCCCAGTGGTGACCAATAAAACACAACAAAAGAGGCAGGCCCGTGAGCTCTGTGTTCTTGCTCAGTCAGATAGCAATGCCTAGAACTAATAACTAATAAAGCAGTCTTCCTTTGTGTATGGTTCTTGATTTCAATCCTCTATGAATGGTTCCCCATTAAAAAATTAAAAATTTGTTTATTCATATTAAACTCTACTATGGTCATTTTGATTAAATATGCATCTCCTTATAAAGCTGTCCGAAATATGAATTTAGACCACACATTGGTGGCCTCAGTGCAGGAATTTTTCTCATCTGCATTTCACTCTGGTCTTTGCTAAAATGAGTTTATCAAAAGTTAATTTTGCTATAACAATCATTCAGGAATAATAAATACTGCAAACATAGGTGCTGAAGAAATAAATGTAAAGGAGGTGGGGTGGTTATCAGAACTGAAGCACAGCTCTACGATGACGTACACTTCTCATTTAAATTCTTTTGACAGTGCCTTAAGTTTTATTCTGTCCCAGTTGCTCTCTTCATATGAATGTGGGAGATTGGGTCCTATCTTCATCTCTGGAAAGTTCTGGCCTCTGATCACCAAGTGCATAGCCATGAATCATGTACGAATTGTGTATACTTGGTCAGAGAAACGCTAGTGTCAGGCATGTCCTTGTTGGGGGTTTTCAGATGTACTTGTGTCTTTTTATAAGAAAAGCCAGCTTTCATATAGGATACAATTTTCATGTTTAGAGAAAAGCAACAAATATAAACTCTCAGTTTAGAATCAAACTTGGAAAATTGATAAATTTAGGACTGTCTGTAAATAAAATCTTATGTTGAGCCTGGTTACCTGAATAGGTCGATACAAAACAGCCCACAATGATCTGTTCATACTGTTGGCTTTTTAGTAGCTTACTTGAAATTACCTTTTTCTTTAATAACTTAATCAGATTTTGAACATATATGCATTGAAGGAATATTTTGTCCCACTTTGGCCACTTTTCTTTGCATTTGTTTGAATTGATTTTCATTGAAAATGATAGAACTCTGCTGTTCAAGCTCCTGTAGACTTGAACTTGCTTTCCTATTCTAATGTTATAAAGTCAAAGAACCAGCAAGGGCTGCAGTGTCCCTTAAGAAAGGCCTAGAGCCAGACAAAAAGATCAGGGACACATCTCACAGTTAAGTATCAGCAGGTCACTAGGTCTCTGGTTCTGCTATAAAAAGCCTGTCCATATCAATGAAACCATTAAAAAGTCATAGGATAAGAGAGCTTTACACTGAAAAGAGGGGAATCTTCTCAATTTTGGCCATTTACTAAAGTGTATGTTTAACACTGTTAGACATGTGACAGGTGACTCAGGAATACCTGATGATTTTATGCTAAATTGGGTCAAAAACCCGCCCACCCTCAAGCAAGCCTCACTGGCACACTCATTCTGAATATAATCCTGAAAGCTGAGACTGGAGGGCCCTTTTCAACCCGAAAGTTCTGATCTATTATAGGATCCATCTTAAATTTTAAAAGAACAATATAGCCCAGTCTTAGCTGTCATGATGAAAGCAAACCACAAAATATGCTTGATAGAAAGCCATAGATGGTCATAAAATTTTCCTAGTTTTTATTAATTAGTTTTAGCTACCTGGTACAAGCTGCTATCAAGTAGCAAAGAGAACTTTTTAATCTCACTTTGTTGTTTTGCCACTCATCAGTTGATAGAGCATGGGGGTAATGATAAAAAGTAATAAGCAAGAATAAAGTAAGGAACTTTAAGTGTGCAACTGGACTATCGGTCCCAAGGAGTGACTTTGTGTACATATGAATGTAAGTACATGTATGATGGCCTTAAACTCATTACCTTAAAAATATTAGAAGTCATAGACATGAGAGAAGAAACTTAAAGCTAAAAATGAGGACAATTAGAAGAAAATATTGTGTACAATTCTATAATATCCAATCCTACTGCAAAAAAAGATGCTACTGTCCAGTTGGCAGAATTAAAGCTCCAGATCACCTGAGAAGGAAATTCCACTTATATTGAAATGCCATGTGCTTTTAAAGTTAAAAACTTTAGCTTTAAAACTGTATGAGGATCCTAGTCTATATGTTGTCAAATGAGTTTTGACCCAGTTTTCACACACAGAGACTAAAAAGAGACAATCCTGTTCTTGTTATAGTAACAATTTATGCTACATTAAAAGGATTGAATCTCTGCATGGACAGATACACTGCTAGGTTTTTTGTTTTTAAGTGTGTGAGTTAACACAGTTTTGGCATTGTATAGGGTGAATCATAAGTAAATACAGGATGGCTTTTGCAAGGCAGTGGAGCTTCGAAAGTGGTCCAAGGACTGGCTCTGGACTGGATGAATGAGGAACATCTGGGGAGCTTTTTAAAAAACCCAAATTCTTGGTCCCACTCCTAGAAACTGAGTATAGGTGTGGCATGCCCAGGAATCTAACATTTTTTTTTAAGTTCTACATTTAACTGCAGTCAGATTTGAAAACCATTTCCATTGTGCACTGTTGTTCTTTAAAAGGGGGTAGGGGATTGCCAAACTTTAAAACTATAGAGAAGTATACAGACAAATGTAACACCCGTGTACCTATTACCCAGAAATGGCATATTTGCTTCAAGTATTATTTTCATTAAAAGAAATCAGGTATTATAATAAAATACTCGTGTCTCTTGTCCTCAATCCCATTTCCTTCCTCTGTTTCAGAAACCACCATGGTGCTAATTCAGTGTGTATCCTTCAGGCAGCCTGTAATGACACCCAACTTGGCCAACAGATGGCCATTTCAAGATGCCAGAGCAACCTTAGGGTGGGAATTTCGCAGGGAAAACTGGAAGTTGTGTTTCTCCTGAGAAGGACCAAGAAGATCTTATATAAAGAATTCCAAGAAAAAGAATTGGTAAATTCAGGAACATCAATAGTGCATCGTGTAAGCAAAACCACCACAGCGTACTAGGCCAGGGATACCCAATCCCAGGGCCACGGACTGGAATTGGGCCACACAGCAGGAGGTGAACAGTGGGAGAGCAAGTGAAGCTTCATCTGTATTTGCAGCTGCCTTGCATCACCGCCTCAGCTCCACCTCAGATCATCAGGCATTAGATTCTCATAGGAGCACTGGTCCCTGGTGCCAAAAAGGTTGGGGACCGCTGTTCTAGGCAAAGGTCTCAAGGTCCAGAGGAACCGATGGTGTTTCTCCAGAAGTGGTAATGGGATTCTGGGTTAGAAAGGATGTTCTCCACAGATGTGGGGTATAACGTGACTGCCTTTCACCATTTGTGGAAATAAGATTTCTAGTCATCCGTTTTTTCGCGCCTGTGGTTTGAGTCCCTTGAGCAAGAAGAGGATTGGTTTTTGTGTCTGTCTGATTTTCCTTTTAGAAAAGGAAAGTACTGACACCCAGTTTTGCAACTAGGGAGTTTTGATTCTGCCCAAGACAATTCCTCTAGGTTTATGCCTGCATTCCCAGCAGCCCAACTTTGCAATGTTCCCTGATCAAGTAATGACAAATGAAATAGCACGTTAAGCCATCTGGTCGAGTTGGTGCATTTTGCCTCTGGTGTTTATAAACCTGCTTCGGTAAAAAGCAAAAACAAAGCCCAAAGTTTAACACAAAGCATGATTGGGTGAGCAGCCAAAGGCAATTTTTATCTCAGAAGGAAATATAACTTAATTTATTTTTATCCAAGATATTTTGGTAACGTGTGGCTTACTTTAGATCAACGAACAAACTGAGTGTACTCGATATTGCTGAGACACCTCTCTTTTTTAATAAAAGCAAGGAAAATGTGGGGGAGTCACAACTTTGGTGCAGTGTTTTCGTTTAAATTTGGCTTTATTGCTGAAATTAGCAATAAGAATCTTTTGGAATATCGGCTTAACTAGTTCCCCAAAGTGGCTCTTGGTAATGTTTAGGGGATGATTTTCACGGATGACAGTTAGCTTTATTTTTTGTTTGCTTTGGAAAATTCCAATGGAAACATTTTCCTGTTTATTTACTAAATGATATCACAAGATAGTATTATATTTATTTGGTCTTTTCTATAGAACAAGATTACATGTAAAGATTGGATTGTTTGATTCTCAGCAAGCAGTAAGACAGCCCTCATCTTCACAATCCTATGAGGTAGGTAAAACACCCTCATCTTATACATAAAGAAATTTCAGCTCAAAGAGCTTAAATGATTTTTCTGGGGTTGCTCAGCAGGGAGAGAGGAAAAAAGAGAAATTGTTTTCTTTGTATTAAAGTATTGGTCAAATAAAAAAAACAAACAGCAGGTGGCATTTTGAATGCACTCCATGGCTGATGAAGGACACTGACCTCAGGGGTTTTTCTGTTATGCCTTTTGACTGTGAACTCTGTCAGCCAGCATTTAATAATGAAATCTTTCACTTGCAGTATTGGGGACAAAAATATATGGTTTTATATCTTTGACGAGATCATTGGCATTCCACAGCTGTGCGAATATTTGTTAATGAATTCTACCCCCACAGGTGACTGCCACAGACCCAGAGGAAAGACTATTGAGGGTGTTTTGGTCCAGAAACAGGTTACACTATCCTTCAAAGAAAACAAAGGAAAAATTGAGCTTTAAATTTACACAATGTTACATGTAAAATACATTGCAATTTTTAAAATTGAGCTGCAAGGATTAAAGTTACCATTACTAGATAATATTGGTGAATAAAATCTAATGTGTTGTATTTTTAAATATGTGATTGTTTTTCTTCTGCTTTCTAAATTTCCGGCCAAAGCAGGAAATCTAATAAAATTGCATAAAACTGGAAATGCAGAAAGAGACATGCAACTTCTGTAGCTTTCATGGCCTCTAATAAATGTAAAATACTGTAATGCCAGAGGTTCCAGAAACAGCGCCACTCTCAGGATTTTTAAAATCATTTTTAACAATGAAAACCCATTTGAGAATTAAGGCCTTGCAGACACTTCTATTGTCTTGCTATGGGATGGAACATTTTTGCCTGAAACTGCAAGTATATAAGGAAATGAATTTTGAAGTGTCTCCCTAGGTCATGTGATTTCTCCAAGTTTTCTGCACCCTATGTCTGTTCCTCCTCCACCGTACCACTAACAATTTCCCATATCTGCCATCTCGCTAACTCCCTTACCCTCCACCAGTACTCTGTGAATCCCTCTGCACTAGGAGCGAGAACCATAGCACATAGCAGGCACTGAATTAGTTCATGTACTTCCTCAAGGACTGGAACCCAGGTAGTTTGACTCCAGGGCCTTTCAGCATCAAACAGATAAAATCCTTTGTATCCTAGCTTTGGTTACCTAGGGCTGGCTTGAATGATTTAGTCTGTACATGTTTCAACCACACAGTAATTTATGATTTTCATATAAAAATCTGCCTGATAACACAATAAGCACTTATTTTTTTTTAAGCTTCCAAAAAGAGGGATTCCAGTGGGTTCTCTCTAGGTTCTCTTAAGGACCTGTTAGGAAGCCCTTGCTACCTGGAGACAGCAGCTGTTTTGGGCACTGGCCTTTATAGCTACACCTTAGAAACCATCTGAGTTCTGACTGAAACGTACACCTTGTGATGTATTAATGACAAATAGGGTTCTTAATAAGTTGGTTTCCTGTATTTGATCAAAACAAGTCTAATGGATTGACCAAAGGAGGAGAAATGAAGTCTACTGCTGGAAATAAATGGTTTTATGCCCTTTTTATTTATACCTTCAGCCTGTAAACTAATTTCAGGGTAAAAAAATTACAAAGCTGCCTCTATGTGACTAGTTCTCAAGTATGCCGACATTAACATTTTAGTAACATGAAAGCAGCGCTGTTTTCTCATTAGCATAAATCTACTAGATTGCACAGGCATTCTTCCCTGGAAGAAAATACATTTTACCCCCATGGGACTCAAAGCTATTTTCATTTGGAGTGCAAATATATGCAGCTCATAAACATCATTCCCCCACCCAAAATTGGCTCTTGTGAGAGAAAATAAAGGATGCTCACCATTAACATAGAGATTTCTAGAAGCTACAAGAGGTTCTGATTTGAGCAATAATATTTCTAATTAGCCAAAGGGAGAAATGGGGTGATGTAGGTCAAAGGGCACAAATTTTCAGTTATAAGACGTTCTGAGCAGTTAATGTACAGCATGGTGAAAATAGTCAATAATACAGTATCATATACGTGAAAGTCGTTGTGAGTAGATCTTAAGCATTCTTACTACCAAAAAAAAGTTGAGTATGTTAACTATGTAAGGTGATGGATATGTTAATTATCTCGATCTTGGTAACCATTCTACAATGTATATGTATATCAAATCATCATGTAGTACACTTTAAATATATGCAATTATATGTGTCAATTATTCTTCGATAAAGTTTAAAAAAAAAAAGGAAAACTGGGAAGAATCATTGAAGAAGGAGAAAACCAAGATAACCAGATGGAAGCGCCCAGGGGCCCGGGCAGAAGGACCAGGAGGGGGTTTCTAAACACCTGGCTGGTCCCCAAACCTCATAATCTGAGGATTTGTCTGGTTAAAATGAGGACGAATGAGAGAAATCAGGACAACCTAATAAGATTTCATAAAACTGAATTTATTCTATTTAAAGGTCTTTCCTATGGGATTATTAGGTTTGGATCTTTTGAAATTCTAAGGTCTATCCTTATATGATAGTGATTAGTAGTAGTTGGGTAGTTGTTCTTTTTAATTCTCTAACTTAGCACACAAAAAGTTGGCAAACCAAAACTTGTCCTCTTTAAAAAAAAAAGAATAAAGAAGAATGAGAAAGAAAGAAAGAAAGAAAAAGAAGAAAGAAAGAAAGAAAGAAAGAAAGAAAGAAAGAAAGAAAGAAAGAAAGAAAGAAAGAAAGAAAGAAAGAAAGAGAAAGCAAAACCCAGAAGTTTAAGCACAGTTCATCTCTGGCATCTCGGTTAGTAAATGCTGAATTCCCAATGGGGTGAGTTGGGATGGGACCGCCCGTGTTCACCTGAACGGCAAAATTAGAGTGTACCAAGGTAGGTGGAACAGAGGACAGAGGTGGGTTTGTTTTCTTTTTTCCTCCTCTTTAATCCCCCCACCCACTTCTACCCCTGACCTATGGATGTTGCTGTTTTCCCCTTAAGAACTGGATCTCTGAAGGCAGGGCGTCTCCTTCCACATGCTCGCAGTGTGCACCTGGGGCCTGTAGATGTGTGAACCGCTACACCATGGAGCCACCCCAGGTTTGTTTTCTGTAACTAGAGGACTTGACAGGTCAAAGCACTCCAGGCCATTCAAATCCTACCTTGATATGGTTTGTTCACTGGTCCATGGGCCTAGAAAGTCCCTGCATGTGGATTTCGGGAGAAATTCCCCCCTTCCCCAGGGCCCATTGGCTACCTTTCCCAGAATAGGTGATCACAATTTGCCCAGCTCCCTTGGCCAAGAAGGACCACCTTCATCTATTTGTCCACAGGTGATCCCACCCCCACCCACATACACACACAGTCTTCCCTCTTCTCGCTTCATGTCAGGGCCTGGACAGACTGGCCGTGCTGAGGGGAAGATGGCCTTCCACGAGCTCCTCTCCCCACTTTCCTGGACCATGGCCTCCATGGCCCACACTGTCCTACCCTTCAATCATTTGTACAAGTTGTCATCCAAAAGAAAGTAAAGATGAAAATATGCAGGATCACATTTATGAACTGTCACCTTTGTTCCCCCATGCTTCTCTGCCTTCTAGCATTTCCCATTGTCCCTGGATGGTCCACCCTCTCATCACGGCAGCAGCCAGGCCAGTCCTGTTCTTTCTCTTAGGAGGAAAACAGAGGAAAAAGGAGCTGCTTTTGGCATCTGAGTTGTAAAGGCCTAGCCTCTGAGAGGAAACAAAATAACAACAGAGTTATTTCCAAACAGAGAGTGGAATATCCGATGAGTCTGAGCTCGAGGACTTTCGCTGGGCTGCAGTGGTAGGGAGAGGGAGAGTGGGTGGGTGCCAGAAGACCTGCTCCCAGCCCAGCGTTAGCAGACAGCACTGGACTCAGAGGGGCCCGCAGAGGAGGGCAAGACACAGGCATAAAGGTACATGTATGTGCCTCTGTTCACGGTTGCCAAAATGTGGAAACAGCCCAAGTGTCCATCGGCAGATGAATGGATAAAGAAAAAGCAGTATATCCACACAATGGAATATTATTCAGCCATAAAAAGGAGTGAAATACTGATATATGCTCTAACAGGGATGAACCTTGGAAACACAATGCTGGGTGAAAGAAGCCAGACACAAAAGACCACATATTGTATGAGTCCCTTTATATGAAATGTCCACAACAGGCAAATCCATAGAGAGAGAAAGTAAATTAGTGGTTGCCAGGGAATGGGAGATGGGGAGCACTAATGAGTACCGGTTTCCTTTTTGGGTAATGAAAATGTTCTGGAACCAGATAATGTTGATGGTTGCACAACATTGTGAAGATACTAAATGCTACTAAATTGTACATTTTAAAATGGTTAAGCTGGTGACTTTTGTGTTAGGTTTATTTTATCACAATAACAAAATATGTGTGCCTCTTCATATGTGGCTTCAAGGAGGCTCTTGAGCGCACACACAAACCCCCTCTGCCTGGTAAACACCAGCTCCAAGCACAACTTTCTATACCCTCTCTGCTTGGCACATCCTGATGCCACTTACTTACTCCCCAGTCAATCGGTAGCTATTTTTTTTTCTTCCCTATAAGGATACAGGGCATATGGTGAGGGCTATAGACATGGTAACCAAACTCTATGGGTTCTCTCTTGTGTGCCTCGGGACATTTGACTGCAAACTAGCAATACAGTGTTTATTTTGCTATCTAATATGTCTAGTTCCTTTTTGCCTCTGTATTTAAGGGCACAGCTGTAATCTACCAATGCCAGTTAAAGAGAATGGATGATAGAAGCAGCACATGCCTAAGCAAGTTAGGTGAGATGTTAATAAGCAGCTGGAAAGCTAACTACAATAGCCTGTAAAATAGAACAGGGTTAGTTTATGGCAAAAATTTGTGTTCATGAGTTTTATTTCTGTTGGCTTTCTAAAATATCTTCATAGTATGGTCCTTTTTATATGGACAGGCTTTGGATCAAAGCCATGGCCGTTCTTAGAGTGTCCTCATAAATCTTATTTGGGTCAATGTAGAGGAACCATGTTCACATGGCCTTTTTGGGCTAGCTGGAGTCAAAATGGTGACCAAGCATGAGAGTACAAACAGTTCCTGATACACAGATGTGTCTGCTTCAAAAGCTAGAAAGTACATTGGAATTCTGAACATATTTTTCTATAGAATCAGTGTTGTGAATGATGGTTTAATTCTAAGCTAACCCATAGAATCTACTTAACTTGCAATATGCCTGAACTATTCCTATTAATATAACATATAATTTCCACATAGAATTATTACATATGATAATGATTACTATATGTGATATTTAATATCACACAATAATGATTTTATGAATAAAAACCATTCTGTGTTCTATCTGGAAGTGGGAGTCACTATTTAAACCGAGGACTGCACTAAGTCACAAAGGGATTGGAGACGTAGGCCTCCAAAGGGCCCAGCCCAGTGGCCTCCCATACCTGAACTGGGGCCATTCCAGTTTGAGCTGTGGGGACTGACAATTGTCATATTCAACAGAGTGATTTTCTCACCTAAATCTTTTGCTTCTGTCTCCTCACCCCACCCCTTCTACCCAGAAATGGGAGGGGAACTCTGGACAGTCTCCTAGAACCCCCCTCCTGCCCCTGAGACCCAGGAATCAAAGACAAAATCTCATTGAAAACATTAGCTATTCCCACTGCTCCTGACTGAAGCTGGCCAACTTCCAAGGGGGCCGGATTGCAGAGTGGGCCCTCTTCTCCGTGCTTAACTTGAGCTCCAAATGGGGGCTCTTCTGGGACCCCATCAGATCCTGCCACCTAGCTCTGGGTGCTGTCACCAACACAGGCCCAGCAGGAATAGAGCAGGAGGGCAGCAGATGGGGAGGCCTGCACCTTGTTCTCTAGCTGATGTGCCCACCTTGGCCCGTGGTCCCACTCCAGTCACAGAACCCCTGGATCATCTACTGAATCCCCTCCCCATCCCAGACACCCCAAACAAAGAGCCGGGTGTTCTGTACGCGTCAGGAGGCTGAGGGGTGGCAAAATCCCCAGGGGGAGGTCTGATGGCAGGGAGGGCCCCTCACGGACCTCAACAGAGGTCACGGCCCTTTGTCCGTGGCGGGGGAGGGGGCGGGGGCTTCGTGGATGAGGAGGTGGCCTCATGAACTTCAATGAGGAAGCTGCTTGCTCTCTGAGTCTCCTGCCCCATCACCAGCGTTCGTTCAAAACCAAGCGGAGGCTGCTCGAGGCCCTGCCTGTTTTACCTTTTTTTCTGCCGGCGTCGACCTTTGGCGTGGAGCACGACAGAGAAAAGCACCCAGAGTCCCCAGGCGCGAGTCCTGCAGCAAGATGCCGCCATCCCCTTGTCAACCCAGCCTGCGCGGCCTCCCGGGTTCGGGGATGGAAGTGCGGCGCCCTCTAGAGGCCACGCGATTACACGGCGGGGGACGCGGTCGGCTACTGGAGCGGGAGACTGGGAGATGCGGGACCAAGAGGGACAAAGAGGTAAGGTCACAGGGATACACAGATTTTTTAATTTAAAGAAAGAAAACGAAAAACCCCTCATACATTCATACCTACACCGAGCTAATGAAGCTGAAGTGTCAAGGCATCTCATTTGCCGAAGACCCTTGGCGGGGCCCCAGAAATGTATTCACAAGGTCATATGTGTCTGTACAATTTGCAGAAGTGAACTATTTAACTGTAATTGGTTAAGATGAATCTCTTCCTACTCTGACTCTGCTACACTTCCCCTCTGGTCCTGTAGCATGGGAAAGGTGAGGGCCTTTGGGAGCTGGCTAAGGGATACTTGAGTTGAGGATACGTTTACTGTGACTTTAATGAGATCTGTTTACATATATAGTTATTACTGGACATCCTGGGGTAGGAATGGCTTCCAGGAATAATCCAACTGCCCATCTGGCATCATGACACTACAGCAGCTGGGATGTGGGAGGAGGAGGAAAAACAAAGTTTGAAATGTATAGAGCCAGAAGCTAGTCTGTGGAACATTCTTCCAACCACTGAATACCTAAACCTGTGAGCAGATAAAAACGAAAGTTTTTCCTGTCAAGAATACCCATAATGCAGTGAATATAATTGCAAATTTTCTATAAAATGAAATTACTTTTCAAATATGTTCATATGTAACCAACAGAAACTATTATGGCATGGTAAAGTCAATTGTAACATTTTTTTCTTTTTGAAGAGAGATAATATATGAGTTCTTGCATTGTTTAATCTACATAATGAAAAGAAGTGAAGGATATGAATGCACTGGGGAAAAAATGTAAATTTCTTGCCGATTTAACCAAAATACTAACATTGACAAAGATAACATCTCATAATAAACCTCTACAAGACATTGAGGTAAAGTTGGCTGATGAGTATTGTCAATTCAGAGTATTTAAGATTGATCCCTAAATATGAAACCTTGATATGCCCTGAAAATGTACTGCTTTTGTAAGAAAGAAATTTGATAGAGGTTTTCCCAAATTTGACAGCAGTCCTAAAAACATATACAGTATTACTAATAACAAGTTGTGAGGCTGAAAATTTTCTAAATTATCGACAAAAACCAAATTTCCATCAACCATGCTAGTAGAAAACTAATGAATTATCTTTTTACTGTAATGCCAGAAAATGATGTTACAAAATAGTTGTCATATGAAAAGGTGATTGAAGAGTCTGCAGACAGGAATTGTAAGGGGGAAGAAAGTGTCAGGGTTTTCTCAGGCAGTTAACAAAATTTTACATCAGTTTTCTGAATCATGTGAGATTTGAGGTATTTCTCAGCTTTTAAAATGTTATGTATTGTAGTTTCTTTCTGATCCTAAATAACATTTCTTTCCTACCTATTTATACCTTCATAATGTTTTTTTCTTTTTTAAGCTCCTCCCAAAGTCATATAATCGTCAAAAAACCCGCAGACCTAAATCGACCTCCCCACACACGCATACACACACCCCGTGCACACCTACTCATCTCACATGAGAACCAAGAACTCAGGCTTCTTGAGTCAAAAGAGGCACAAGACCTGTTCCCTAGAGACATTTGTGTGCTTTGGGGTAGTTCTTTTTATCAGTAAAAAGTCCTGGTGAGCGTAAGTCCAACATCAGACTTCTACTCCAGAAAATTCATAGACTCACAAAATTACCAAAGATTTATTAAAAGGTAGATACAATGATAATTATTTTTACTAATAAAGCTAATTTTCCAAATAAGCTAATTTTCCTGTTGGTACCTCAGTGCTTTCCATTCCTTTAGTGTCATCCCCAAAGAAATTGCAGAGGATAGCTTTGGGTCTTTCCGTCACCATTGCCTCAGGCAGAAGGGGTGATTTTTCTTTTCATTAGTCTCTTGGGTATTTTAAGACTGTCATCATCTGTTATGCAAAACAACAAAACAAAAAACAAAAAAACAAACTTTCACTTTTTAACTTAATATTTCATGAAGCTAAACTTTTATTTTGTTGTACTGACATTTGTAGACAGAGGTGTTTTTAAAGTCTGTTGCTCAGAGTTAAGTGGCTGCAATCTGCACAGAGGTATCTTATATATGCAACGATATCCTCGTTGGTAGAGAGCTTATAGTCCCATGATGGTTTTTTCCTGTCAGAAGAAGAAACATAAGAGGCATAAGGGTATGCCAGATGGTGAAATATAGGTTTACAGCACCAAAATAGTGTTGTTTTTTATTAAAAACTAGGCTAGTATTGAATGCCAGAAGGTGTGAAACCCAGCTCTGAGTAACAATTTCCACATTTAGCATTAATCTTAGACCATCTAAAGCTCCCACCAGGTGAAGAAGGGTGGACCCACCAGCCTGACTGGGTGCGTTGTTGCAGGGCTGCCCACCCAGAATCCTGAAGGCCCAAGGGAAAGCCAGTTGTCCTACTTCTTGGAGGGTCAGCTTGGCTCCCCACACGTTTTCAGCTCCTTTCGGTAAATCCAAAGGAGAACAATTGCAAGATCACATGTTAAGTGTATGTTTAGTTTTTTAAGAAACCACCAAACTATTTGCCAGAGTGGCTGTGTTTTGCATTCCCACCAGCAATGAATGAGAGTTCTTGTTCTACTTCCTCTCCAGCCTTACATCTTGTCAAATCCAGAACTTTTTCAACATCTTGAATGGAAACTCTGTACCTACAATACGTCCCCTTTTCCCCCTTCCCCAGCCCCTAGTAACCTCTATTCTATTTTGTCTCTATGAATTCGACTATTTTAGATACATCATATAAGTGCAATTGTGGCCATTTTTATAAACAATCTGTCACCTACTCTTAAAAACAGGTAGGTTTATGGGGCTCCAAATTCTTCATCATCATTATGGATGCAGCCATCCTTTCCAGAGTCACATGTAATCTCCAAGATGCCTGGTCTCCTAGGGTGTGGTAGTGCAAGATCTTATTCTGCCTGAAGCTCAGGCCCCTCTCTCTGTCCCTGTAGTGTCGGTTCTCTCATACTCTAGGGAGCAGATGGGTTGCCTCTGACATGTCCTGGCTGCCCGGGTCATGGGGCGATCAAGAGCCCCACTAGCTGCCGAGACCCGCTGCATTTTCCACACCCACATGCCATCTCCTTGAACTCACCTAGCAGACAGCAATGTGTCTGGGCCTCTACCATGTGGCTCTCTGAACACAAAGCTGTGGAGACCCTGAGGAGGAGACTACAGAGGCACCCCATTGCTTTTATTTACCTTAAACCCACTATAATAATAGTATGACCCCTCCCCAGCCTAGGCGAGAGGAGAGGTAGAAAGGAAAGGGATGTGGAAAAGAAAGAGAGAGGAAAAGCAGAATGAGGGGTGTGTATAGTAAAGAATTAACCTTGCCCAAAGAAAGGTCTGGCCTTTGCTTCTAGCTCCTAGAAGGTAATCTCTAAGGACTTGGAATGTGTTGCCTGGTAAGAGTGCCTTTGTTTACCTGGGGGTAGGGACTTTAGATCACACAATATCAGCTCAGCCTCTGGAGGATTAAGGCAAAATTCATCATCTTCCATCAAAAGAAGACTCTTCAGTACTATGACATTTCCAATAAAAGTAACTACAGCTTTGAAATGCCCTTCCTTTGGCTTATTCAAAAACTAATTTGAGACCCTAACTTAAAGTTTGTCACCATGCTTGCTCTCGCCCCACCAGAAGTTGTCATGGATCCAGCTTCGACAGTGCAAGAAGAGGCTGGGAGAGCAGGGCCCCCACAAGTACCCTGAAACACCACCTACAAAAGTATCGATGCCTTAATTCGTTTGTGGCTGAATCGCAATTTTATGGTGTCCAAGCCAACTGCAGGTTGACTGCTCTCAATGCATGTCCTCTCTGCAAATTAGACCTTCATCTTTATTTTCAAGTGCCTGGTAGGAAGATACATTTGGATTCAAAGTCCATTTGCATGTTGACAAGAAATGTCAACATTTCATCTGTCCATTAAAGGAAGAGCTACCAGATTCTTTCAATGTAATTTCAATTGTAATTTAAAACTGCATAATTTTAAATGGATAATAAGAAATGTCAGTTGCTTACTCATGCTAATAATGTAGGGAGGAGGTAGGAGAATTAAAAATGTTAATCAAGCTACATTCAGAGACCACAATATGCTGATCAGCCCTGCAGCCTGGCCAGGAGGACACCTGCAGAACAAAGGAAGATTTCTGCTGGGATTGCTAACAACCCATATCCCACACCTGTGAAAGGGAAACAGAACCCAAAAGTCATTCACTGTGGCTAAAACCATGGGGAACCTATGGATTAAAGTATGGGAACTGCCAGCAGACTTTTCACTCTATATAATTTTTACCTTTTCACATTACATACTCTTATCCTTCCTCTTTGTATGTCCATACCAAAGGAAATGGATTAACAAAGTCTTTTAAACTATAACTCACAGGAACTAAATAATGATATATAAACTGCATCCTTACCAGAGTTTTTCCTTGATAGTGACTATCAAGCATTTAAAGTGTTCGTCGTTATAAAGTCTAGATCAGGAATTGTATGTGGCTGATGCAAGCATAAAACCTCATATAAAAAGTTCTCTGTTGATGAAAGTAAACTGTGGCAGATTGGTTAAAGGCCACCAGTCCCTCCCATGCTAGTATTGCCCTTCGCTCTGCTGCAGGACAGGGCAAATTTCCCCGAGTTGAGGGGGAGACCATGCCCCGCACTGAGAGAAGAGGACCCTTTGGCGGAGAGTGTAGAAAGAATTCATTCGACACACGCGCCAAAGTTAGAGTCAAAAGGAAAGTTTGTTAGAGAAGGGATAACACTCCACAGACAGAGTGTGGTCTCCTCTCAGGCAGAGAGTGAGAGAGACAGAGACAAAGACAGAGTAAAGACACTGAAAGGGTCCCTGAGGGTTCAGAGAATTCAATTTATAATTCATTATTTAGTTCCTGTGAGTTATAGTTTAAAAGACTTTGTTAATCCATTTCCTTTGGTATGGACATACAAAGAGGAAGGATAAGAGTATGTAATGTGAAAAGGTAAAAATATATAGAGTGAAAGGTCTGCTGGCAGTTCCCAGCCTTTAATCCATAGGTTCCCCACAGTTTTAACCATAGGGAATGACTCTATTGGTTCCTGTTTCCCCTTCGCAGGTGGGGAATGGGTTGTTAGCAATCCCAGCAGAAATCTTCCTTCGTTCTGCAGGTGTCCTCCTGACCTCGCTGCAGAGCTGAACAGCAAATTGCAGTCTCTGATTGTGGCTTGATTAACATTTTAATTCTCTTGCCTCATCCCTACATTAATTCCTTCCATCCAGGGGTGGGTCTATTTCTCCACACTCCCCCTCCTCAGAGTCTGGCTTGGCCTTATGACCTGCTTTGACCAATAGAAGCGAGCAGGAAGTGACTTAGACTCCCACAGGTCAGGAAGCTTGAGGCTTCTGCCTTGATTCTCTTGGAAGGTTCTGGTTGCCATATAAGGAAGTCCATCTAGCCTACTTGAATATGAGAAGCCATGAAAGAGAGGAGACCTGAGGCATCGAAGTCCACAGCCAGACATGTGAATGAGGCCATCTTGGGTCTTCCAGCCCAGCTGACCCTCCCTCTTGGGTGAATCCAGTCAAAACCTGCAGAGGAAGTGCCTAGTCAGCCATAATTACGACAGAACATAAACTATTGTTTTGGGCCTCTACACTTTGGAGTGACTTGTTACACAGTAAAGGCTAACTAAAACACAAGCTCAGTTTATCATTAAAAAATAAAAGTATATAATAGGAAGGGGAAGTAGGTGGAGGTAGAGATGACACAAAATTGGCCTGACCTTGATAATTGTTGAAGCCGAAGATTCATTATCTACTCATCTATTTTTGTATATGTTTGAAATTTTTCAAAGTAAAAAGTAAAAAATAAAAAGGGCTGGAAAATTATCATTAGAAAAATATATACAGTCATGTGCCACTTAAAGACAGGATACATTCTGAGAAGTGCATCTTTAGGCAATTTCATTGTGGGAACATCATAGAGGATATTTACATAAACCTGGATGGTAAAGCCAAGTACTGTACTTGTATGTGCTATACTTTTTTCCAACTGAAATTGCAGTGAGTTTATTTACACCAGCATCACCACAAACACGTGACTAATGAATGCTCTACGACATTAGGACAGCTACATCACTAGGCCATAGGAATTTTTCAGCTCCATTAAAAACTTATGGGACCACCATAGTATATGTGGTCTGTGGTTGACTAGAAATATGTTAAAAGGAGCATGACTCCTTGAAATGTAACACCTTTTGTAATAGTTTGTATGTTTAATTTTCTTTACATAATCGCATAATACAGAGTGAAATACATTTTTTCCCCACCAGGCTTCATTTTGACTCTCAAAGTACACTCCTGAATGTTACGGAAATAGTATATAAATTTTCTGGGCGTGTTATGAGGTGAACGAGGATGAAGAGCCCAGCCTGACCACACATCCAGAAATCTCTGCAGACAGCTCGCACCTTCACCAGGCGGAGCTCCAATGCGGCTGGAGCCTCCGGACCCCACCTCTGCACCCCGGGATGGGAGGTGGGATGAGGTCCAACCGCAAGCTCTGGTAGCAACTTGTACTCAGGCTCGCTAGCCCGAAGGCGGGGCTCCGGCCGCCGGGTTTAGGTGGGGGTGGGGTAGGGAAGGGGGTCGGGAGGGGCCGGAACTGGGTGGCCAGGCTGAATTAGGAACCGCTTCGAACCATCCGAGGCGGGGCCAGAAGCGTCTCTGACCGATGGGAGCCATCTTTAGATCCCTGCCTCTATCCTTGCGAGGGGGCGGGTGGCAGGCGCACAGCCTGGGGCTCACGGTAGCCCCCGGGCTCCGAGGCTTTGGGGAGCGAGGAATCTCGGCCCCTCTGAGTCACACTCTCCAGGAACCCCAACACGGATTGGCTGTGAACCCTGCACTGCCGAATCCCAGCCGGCCCGCCTTCAGCCCCGAAGTGAAGGGGCTCAGAGTGGATGACCGGGTGGCGGTGGCCAGCATGGTCCCCAGCGGGGTGCCGGGTGGGCCGACAGGTAAGAGGGCGCGGCCTGGGCTCTGCGGTGAGCGCCACCAGGGCCCTCTAGAACCCGAGTTTCGGCCGCCTTGTTGATCCTGTCCCGCCTCCCGCCTCACTCACTTCCTCAAGACGTTGGAAATGACTGATGCGAGTTCGACCCGGAAGCCAACCTCAGGAAGCCCTCTTTCTTTGCAAGGACTCCTGGAACCAGCAAGGCGGGGGCGGGGAGGTAGAAAGGGGGGAGGGAGAGAGGGAGGGAAAGGAGGGAGGAAGAGGAGTGAATTGCATTGGCCTGTCGCTTCCGCAGCGGAACATGCTGACACCCTGAGTCGCGCCCCGCCCCAGGTCTCAGTGCTCCCGGAACACACAGAACACGCGGACGAGAACATAAACAAGGTTATTTTATTACTTCCTTTTTATTTTTTGCACACTCATCAATAAATAAACTGCAACGGAAAAAAAAAAAGCAAGCAGAATCCTAATATGCTGTTGGTGGCCCTTTAGTGTCTTAAGGACGAATTGGGGCTGGTTAGCAGTGAAGAATCCCTCCAATGCCCCGCTCCAAATCAGCCTCTGCAAGGCCTTGAATCAAACGGAAAAAACATACCAGCAGCAAGCACAGAAAGTGGGGCCGAGTCTACGGCCATGCCACCGAGCCGGATCATGTCTGATCTCGGAGGCTAAGCAGGGTGCGGCCTGGTTAGTACTTGGATGGGAGACCACCTAGGAAGACCAGGTGCCATAGGCGTAAAATAAATAAATGAATAGATGTTAGGTAGATAGATAGGTGATAGATACATACATACATACATAGAAAGTGGGGCCAAGTTTCGCCACCAGCTTATGTATGTTCCTGCTCCTGGGGGACTACTTGCACATGTCACAGAACTAGGCCCAGCTGAAAGCCACCGGCCCTACACACCTCCTAGTATGGCCTCGCCCCCTCATCTCCTTGCACGGATGGGTTCCAGGCAGATTCCTTTGTACAGAGCCCTCACCTCCACCCACCGAGGCCAGTTCTTTGGACAGGAAACAAACACCTGCCTCAAGGTAATGGGTCATCAGAGTCACCTTGCTCAGGAATTTAGAAATGGGACAGGGAAAGAGAAAACTGTCTGTCCGTTCAGTGTAAATAGGAGAGCTATGGGAGGCTGAGGAGACAGGAAGAGGGAGGGGGGAAAAGGGAGAGAGGGAGGGTAGAAGAGCGTGAGAATGATAGATGTTAGCATACAGAAGGGCAGGCCACAGGAATTCTGCCTCTGCTTGTGCTTCCTGCTGCCTTCCAGGCACTTCTGAGGCCCACTGCGGCATCCTCTTATTTTCCATAACAATAGTCCTTTCTTCTGGTTCACTAGGTACCTATGATTTACTACCTTCTGTGGTTCAGTGAGCTTGAAACTTCTGTTAATTGTACTCAACGGACTTCTAAATAATATGCCCTCAAATCAAAGCTTTCTTTCTTCTTTTACTTCTTTTGAAAATAGGTTTTATATTTTAGAGCAGTTTCAGGTTCCTAGCAAAATTGAGAGGAAGGTCCAAAGATTTCTGATATACTCCTGCCCCCACACATGCACTACCACACCCATTATCAACCTGTTCCACTAGACTGATACATTTATTACAACTGATGAATCTACATTGACACATCATTATCACCCAGAGTCCATAGTTTACCTTAGGGTTCACTCTTGGTGGTGTGTACTTTCTATGGGTTTGGACAAATGTGTGATACATATTCACCACTATAGTGTCATACAGAGTAGTTTCACTGTCCTAAAATTCCTGTGTGCTCCACCTATTCATCCCTCCCTCTCCCCAGCCATCAACCACTGATCCTTTTACTGTCTCCATAATTTTGTCTTTTCCAGAATAGTTGGAATCATACAGTATGTACGATTTGTCCTTTTAGATTGGTTCTTTCGCTTAGTAACTCATTTTACTTTTATGGTAAAAGTTTCCTGCTTATGTTTTCCCAATCTTTCTCTCCTTTAGTATACGTAATACATAATACCCTCTAATAGAAGAAAAAAAAATTATTGCAGGCTTACAAATAAATTGGAATCAAATGTTTTTCCTTTGGGGAAAAAGGAAGCTACGATTTACTGAATATTGGAAAGTAGAAATCCCAACACCTCTAGTTTTAGCCACAGTCTAAAGTGTTCTCTGCCTTCATCCTCCAGAGTGGGGAGGTTAAAAAACCTAGGGGTGTATGCTCAGAAGGGTGGCTGTTTCATCCAAGGATGGGCATGACCCTTGGAGGCCTGGCATCCATGGAACCATCCTGAAGGCTGCCTCTCCTCACTCCTGCAGCAGTGTGGTCCTGTCTGAAGTAAGGAGAGCCCAGCAATGTTCTGCATTGAGTCAAAACTAGTGGCCTGTCTCCAGAGCACCTGCAAAAACTCATCTCCCTTTTATTGCTCTAGAGGTCATGATCATTGTGCTACTGGCAGGTATTTTTCTGACATAATCTCCATGCTGTCTTCTCAGCATTTTCCCATCAGCCATAATAATAACAACAGCAATAGCAGTTGATATTATCACTAATTACATGCCAGGCACCTTGCTAAACACTTTATATGTATTTATTTAATCTTCACAGACTTATGAGGTAGGTAATAGTAGTATCCCCCATTTTTATAATAGAAGAAGCTGAGGCACAGAAAAATTAAGTTACATGCTCAAGCTCATACAGCTTGGAAGTTGCGTAACCAAGAGATGAATCCAGACAGCCTAGTTCCAGAGTTTAACTGTTAACCACTACACTGTGATGGGGGAAGATATTAGTTATGTATCACTGTGAAACAAATTACTCCATAATTTCATGATTTAAAACAATGAACAATTATTATCGTATACAGTTTCTGAGGATGCTCTGGCTCAGGGCATCTTGTGGGAAAAGCTGAAGTCAAGCTGTCGGCCAGGGCTGCACTCTCCCAAGACTTGACCTGGCCTAGGGGATCTGCTTCTAAGCTCATTAATGTGGCTGTTGGCAAGAGGCTTCAGTTCCTTATTATGTGGGCCATTCCACAGGGCTACTTCAGACAAGGCGTCCCCCACTTCTGCCTTATATTCTATTAAGTCCAGTCTACATTCAACATGAGTGGATGACAGAAAGGCTGGAGGCCATCTTGGAGGCAAGTTACCACAGGTATGAAGAAAAGACAGACATAAAAGGACCTTGCCCTCAGAAAAACCAAAAACCTGCTCTAGAGGTGACAGAAAAATCTACTGTGCAAACATTAGTCACAACTCAATAAGCCCTTGCCTTGTCTCACATTTTACTAGGCACTATGAAGAGAGGTAGACTTATCTTGAACATGAGCTCTGTGAGGACAGAGTCTACATCTTAGATGCAATATGGTTGTCAGGTTTCCATGAATATTTTTAGCTGACTGACACAAAATAAGTGAAAAATGCACTCTGCTCTTAGAAAGTTAACCTAGTTTTAAAAAAAATCTTAATTACATTTTATCTGCATACTTTTGTGGGTAAAATATAATAAAATTTACCACTTAAATAATTGTAATAACTATGTATAGTACCAGTTGGGTACTAGACTAATCGAGGGGATCACTTTGTAAATTATATAAATGCCTAACCACTATACTGTATACCTGAAACTACTATAAAATAATATCGAATGTCAACTTTAATTGAAAAAATTAAAGAAAGGTTACCACTTTAACCATTTTTATTTGTAACGTTTAGTGGGATTAAGTACATTCACATTATTGTACAAGCAACCTTCAACACCATCCATCTCCAGAACTTTATCGTACCAAGTTGAAAATCTGTGCCCATTAAACAATAACTCCCCATTTTTCCCTTCCTCCTCCCTCTGGCAACCACCTTTATACCTTCTGTCTTTGTGAATTTGACTGCTCTAGGTACCCGATACAAGTGAAATCATATAATATTTATTCTTACGTGTCTGGTTTATTTTGCTCAGCACACTGTCTTCAGGTTTCATTCATGTTGTAGCATGTGTTGAAATTTCATTTCATTCCTTTTTAAGGCTTAATAATATTCCACTGTGTGTATATACCACATTTTGTTTATCCATTCATCCATGGATAGACTTTTGGGTTGCTCCCTCCTTTTGGCCATCATGAATAAAACTGGGTGTACAAATATCTGAGCCTCAGCTTTCTTCTCTTTTGGGTGTGTACCTAGAAGTGGAATTGCTTCGTCATATGGTAATTCTGCATTTAATTTTTTTTTTTGAGGAACCACTCTACTGTTTTCCTAACAACCTATTTTTAGCAATAATAAACACTACCAGTTTTTGGCCTCCCTGTGCTAAGCCCTTTGCACACTTTATTTCAAACCAACACTGCAAGGTAGTTTTATTCTCATTTTTCAACAGATTGATTAACTTGCTCAATATCACACAACTAGTTGGGAGACAAAGTCAGCACGGGTGGATCACTTAGCAAGGCAAATGGATACAAGTCCAGTTTAATAAAACACAATTCAGTCCAAGAAACTTGAGGCCAGAGACTATAGTTACCTATGGAAAGGTTTCTAAAAGTGGTGAACCAAATTTTAAAGATGTTCCATGATCAGGAATCCAGTAGGAAGCTAGGAGAATACTTTGTTGCAGAAGAGGACACAACCTGCCTCAAACCCTGAGCATCTGTGTGTCTCTTATTTGGGCTTGTCAGGAGTTTTAAAAGCATCCCAATTTGCCAGAGACTTTTTGAGTACCATCAACCTAAGTAGCAGAGAGGCTTGTACTGAAGCTTGACTGCAGCAGAGCGATCTCTTGCTCTGGGCCCCCTCAGAGCTGGCTGCCTCTGGATTACTTGGCAATTGAGTCAGAGCAGCTAGTAACGGCAGGGTGTATGTTGCCTCTAAATTCCAAAATGCCACCAAGCATTGTGCTTCTTTCTTGATGATAGGTGGTATGACATGCTACAACTTGTCTTTCACTTCAGAAGTGACATCCTACTAGCTCCCTAGAAATTGCCTCAAGGTGGCAGGAATTTCTGAAAGTGAATAGTGAACCTAATTTTGAAGAAGTGGTCAGAAAGGCGAGTGAAGGGAGAGAATGGCATTCTAGGCAGAGTAAGGGCAGAGACACTGTGACACAAAGAAGTCAATTACAAATGATTTACTGAGTCGATATATGAACAGAGCAAAGAATGTCATAGGTAAGAGGCTAGAGAGACAGACGAGGAGAGAGGGGGAAGATGGAAGAGGTGGCAGAACAAACAAGACGTGGTGAACTTTCCTATATGCATTCTGTATGACCCAACAAATTTCTCCTGGGCATGTATGTCAGGGGTCCCCAAGACCACCCCAGGTTTGATAATTCACTGGGAGGGCTCACAAGACTCAGCAAATAGTTGTTCTCATGGCTGTGATTTATCGCAGTGAAAGGGAACAAAGCTCAGTTAACGAAGGGAAAATCACATAGGGTGAAATCCAGGAGAGACCAGACACAAGCTTCTAAAAGTTCTCTCCCTGTGGGGGACACATATGATGCACTTAATTCCCCCAGCAATGAGTCGTGACAACACATGTAAAATGTTGCTAGCCAGGGAAGCTCATTAGAGACTCAGCACCCAGGGTTTTTACTGTGGGCTGGTCATGTAGGTACCTTCTGCCTGGCACGTACCCAAGTTCCAGACTCCCAGAAGGAAGGCAGGTGTTCAGCACAAACCAAATTGTTTGCATAAGCAGTCTAGACATAGAAAGCCACCCTTATCAGGTAAAGAATGGTGAAAACTCCTATGGAATCCAGATTTCCAGACACCAGCCAATGGCCAACCTAGGAAGCAGGCCTTTCTATCAATAAGTTAAGCCTGTTGTGTTAACTCCTTTCTGCACAATGTGTATCCCCCAGGATTGCTCACACGGGTCCATGAGGGATGCTCATGAGGCGGTCATCACAGTGCTGTTTGTGATGGCAGGGCTCCCAAGCAATCTGGGCATCTGTCATGGGGATGTGGTTCAGTAGGGTGGGGGCACACCTGAAATATCACACAGCAATTAGAAGCATAGTAACAGGAATGGGTCTGAAAAATTTAGTCCTTAGTAAAAAAAAAAGGTAAGAAACAGGATGAAATAAATAACAACACTATTAATGTAATTCAAAATATATTTATACAGGTGCCACTTATCTAAATTTCAGAAATAGGAAACCTAATCAATGCTATTAGAAGTCCAGATACAAATTATTTTTGGAGAGGCAGTGACTCGAAGGGGGATCGAGGCACTTCTGGAACACTGGCCATGTTCTCTTTCTTAAGTGGGGAATTAACTTTGTGAAATTTTATCCAGTTGTGCACTTATGTGCATTTTTCCATATGTTACATGGCTATACAATTTATATTAAAACAAAAAATACTTTCATGGAAAACAGCAATATAAACTTTCCAAGAGCATCTATGAAATGATCGTCTATGGGGGGAGGAGATTAGGAGCGGGAAGTGGAGATAAAATGAAATACGCAGACATGTATGTGTGCTCACCTGATGCAGATCAAGGTTGTTAATATGCCACAAACAGAAGAGTATTATTAATTTGACTCTCTGTACCAAAGGTTAAAAAAAAAAAAAGGAACAATATGGAAATCTCTGCTTGTGATCTCATCATTCAGAAGGACCCCACTTTAGAACTTATTTCTTTGTGGTGTTTATGAATCTGTCTTCATTTATCCATTTTTCTAAGGGATTAGTGACCCCCGCCCCTCACTCCAGGAGCTCTAGGGGTTACCTAGCAGTGCTGAGATCCCAGAGGGTCTGCCAGCCTAGCTCCTGAACTGTAGAGGCTGATCTGGTCAACACTATCCTGCTGAGTGATTTAGTGAGGAGGAAAGATGCACTCTAATCAAATCTCCGGAAAGACTTAAAAGAGCTTTGCCAGTTCTCACACTTTAGCTGCATCCTAATCCCCTGGAGAGCTCATTAAAGAGCAAAGTGCCGGGCCCCACCCCCATGAGTTTCTGATTCAGTAGTTCTAGGATGAGAACAGATTTTGCATTTTTAACCAGTTTCCAAGTGCTGCTGCTGCTGCTGGTGGTCTTGGAAACTCACCTTGAAAACCGCTGATGCTTACAAAGGAGGAAGCTGAAGTATAGCTACCGGCCATTTCTGATTAGCAAACTTTCTTCCTCGAGGCTACCCCAGGTTCCAGAACAAATCTCAGCCCTGGCTGCTGTCTAACCGGGTTGTAGCCTGAGAAGTGGAGCTAATCCTACATAGACAATGGAGATTGATATGTGGGCTTCGAGACTTCAGCTCAGAGACTTAGACACTTAACATCTCCAAACAGCCCCACCCTCCATGCTGTGCTGGAGATGATGGTCTGAGCTTTTAGCTGAGAAATTTGGGCCATAGCCAAGTTTACTAGTCTCAGGGAACTGTGAGTGTGCAATCAAGAAGGGGGTTCCTGCTGTAATTACATGATGATCCTATTCGAAGAAAAAACCTGTTATAAGACGGAGTAGTCAGTCTGTTATGGGTGGACAATTTTCCAGTATGCCAGTATTAAATATTCACTTCTGATTCTGTTAACCAGGCTGTGGTAATCTGATCAAGGATTCTGTTAACCGGGGTGTGGTAATCTGATCAAGGATTTGCTAACGGCCAACTATTAACCAGGGTGTGGTGATCTGCTCAGGGATGTGCTGGTGGCATTATAAACTGTCTCTTCTGGGAGCTCGGGGCTGATTCTCTAGCGGGGAGAGTCAGTCGCTGGCCGGCTAATAAAGGCTCACAATTCATCTCAATTGGCTCCGTGGGTCTTGGATTTGATCGCACCACAACACTTGGAGGCCCCAGCGAGATATCTCCAAGGGGAAGATCTTCTAAGACCTACAACCGTGGCCACCTTGGGCAAGGACCTGCCCCATCTAGGGGACGGCTGCCGAGAGACGTTCCTCAGCCCCAGACGCCAGGCGGACTAGCCCAGGAGGGCAGGCGGACAAAAGGTACAATACTGTAACAATTGGGCACAAGCCATCTGGAGCAGCTTCACCGGTGAGTCAGACTGCACTACAGGTATCCAGATTTCTGGGTATCTGTCGGGGAACTAGTGGAAGGCTGGACGCAGCAATACTTCCCTAGTTCGGTCAAGGTCTGAGACGTCAGACTTAACTTCTGGTACTACAGGTATTCAGGTTTCTGAGTATCTGTCTGAGCTCTAGGGTATGTCTAGGTTTCGGCTTAGACCTGTCTGCTGGTAAGCCCTGGAGTTCGTCTAAGCCTCGGCTTAGACCTGTTCCTATCTGTGGGCCCTAAGAACTAGTGGAAGGCTGGGCGCGGCACAACTTCCCTAGTACGGCCCGGTCTGAGACATCAGATCCTGACCCAGTACTTGCCTGATACGCTAGCGTTTTGTGTTACTTGTAGTCGGTTTTTTCTGTCTGTATTATGTCTGTCTGTCTGGACTGGTCTACCTTAGTCTGTTATTGTTCTTGTCTGTCTGTATTGTGTTTGTCTGTTTGGACTGGTCAAAATGCACTGTTACCTTCTTATTGCCTTGGCTTTCATAAGCGTACTCCATATTTGATGTGTGGTATTTTAATTCTTTCCTTAGATCTGGCCTCTGTGGCCCCATCTGATTGGACGCTAGGTCAGAAGCTGATCCTAGCCCTGGCTTATTTGGCTTTTGTGGGGGTCCTGCCTGTTTTTATTAACATGAGTCAAGCTTCTTCCTCGAATCATCCTACCCCCCTTCAGTGCCTCCTTAATCATTTTAAGGATTTCAGGAGACGAGCCCATGCCTACGGAGCCAGTGTTACTCCCTTTGACCTTCAGAGGTTCTGCCAGTTAGATTGGCCCACATTTGGAACAGGGTGGCCATTGGAAGGGTCACTCAACCTGCAAATAGCCTTTCTGGTGCAGAATATTATCTACGGAAATCCTGGCCACCCTGATCAGGCTCCATATATTGATGTGTGGATCGATATTGTTTCTGATGCCCCCAAGTATCTGAAGGACTGCCACAGCGGAAAAGAATCAAAGACGACTTCCAAGTCTGTCCTTCTCTCTACACCAAAGGGGCAAAAGGAGAAATCGTCCAGACAAAGACCTAACCCTCTTTACCCTCTCTTACAGGCACCCCCTGAGGACCCTGAGATCACTAATCCTCCCCCTTACGCCCCTTAGAACCCAGTCCTATCTCTATCTAACGGGGAGGCAGAGTCCTCCCCACACCCGCACTGGGGTTGTGTACCGGCCCCCACCAGACCCTGATCCTGTCCCTGACTCGTCAAACCAGGCAGCAGTCCTGGCCCCACTCTGGCAATTGGCTCCCCTAGTTGGGGGAGAAACCCAGGGGCCATTCATGTCTATGTCCCTTTTTCCACCAGCGATCTGTACAATTGGAAACACCAGAACCCCTCATTCTCAGAGAAACCCCAGGGATTAACCTCTCTCCTAGAGACTATTTTCTTTACCCACCAGCCGACCTGGGACGACTGTCGGCTACTCCTCCAGGTCCTGTTTACCTCAGACGAGTGGGATCAGATCCAGAGGGAGGCTGCAAAGGCAGTATTAGAGCCCAACGGGCAGCCTTCCACCGACCCGACCCACATCCAACATGTTCTCCCGAGCACCCATCCACCTTGGGACCCCAACACCGATCAAGGTAAGGAGGCTCTCCAACAGTATTGCCAGCTTCTGCTCCAGGGCTTCTGGTCTGCCGGCCAATGACCCATTAACCTATATAAAGTACGTGAGGTCATCCAAACTAAGGATGAGTCACCGGCAGCGTTCCTGGAACGACTCTTAGAGTCATACCGGTTATATACCCCTATTGACCCGGAGGACCCTAATAATAGGAGGGCTGTGAATTGAGCCTTTGTCAGTCAGTTGGCCCCAGATATTAGAAAGAAATTGCAGAGGATGGAAGGGTTTGAAGGAAAGAACCTATCTGAGCTGGTCAAGATAGCCCAATGAGTATTCGACAATAGAGATGAGGTAGATATAACACAGACTAAGAAGATGACCAAGGTCCTGCTTGAGACCATGCAAGAAACCCAGCCAAAGGGACCGCCAGGAAAAGGCAGAGGCCCAGAACAGGCACCCAGGGCAAACAATAGACCCAGGAGAGTCGGGTTAGAAAAGGACCAGTGTGCATATTGCAAGAAAAAAGGACATTGGAAGAATGAGTGCCCTGGAAAAAGACAAGCCCCCCAAAAGAAGGCCCCCCTCGTCCTTTTCAAGGATGGAGAACAAGGAGGTCAGGGCTCTTACATTATGAGCCCCCGGGAGCCCAGGATAACTTTACAAGTCAGGGGTAAGCCTGTAAACTTCTTGGTGGACACAGGAGCTACCTACTCTGTCCTACAAAGCGCCCAGGGCCCACTCTCAAAGGAAAAGACACTTCTACAAGGGGCCACTGGACAAGGGAAATCTTACCCTTGGACCCAAGCCAGGATAACAGATCTGGAAAAGGAACAATCCCACCTCACATACAGTTCCTGAAAACTGCCGCACTCAACCCAGCTGCCCTACTGCCTGACAATGACCCTTGCCAACCCCTGCAGGACTGCCTTGAGGTCCTAGAGAATGTCACCTGCAGTAGACTGGACCTGACAGACAGCCCTTGGCCGAATCCAGATGTTGCTCTATTTATGGATGGGAGTAGCTTCGTCTCAAAAGGAGTCAGGTATGCCGGGGCTGCAGTGGTTACCACTGAGACTGTCATCTGGACACGAGCCCTAAGCCATGGCACTTCAGCTCAGAGGGCTGAACTCATAGCAGTGACTCAAGCTCTGCGATGGGGTAGAAACAAGACTGTTAACATCTTCACGGACAGCAGGTATGCCTTTGCCACGACACACGTACATGGGCATTATATAATGAAAGGGAGCTACTGACCTCGGATGGAAAAGAAATTAAGAATAAAGAGGAAATACTAGCCCTTATTGAGGCAATTTGGCTGCCAAAGAAAGTGGCAATCATCCATTGCCCAGGGCACCAGAGCTCGGGCTCTGAGACAGCACAGGGCAACTCCTTCGCTGATCAGACAGCAAAGGAGGCTGCCCCAAAACCAGTGGGGCTAATTGACATTCTGCCAGCCCTACTTCCCAGAGTGCTAATGGACACCCCTACCTACACACCAGGGGAAACTGAACTATGCAACAAGCTGGGAGGCAAAAAAAGAATCTGCTGGGTGAATTAGGCTCCCTGACGGCTGCATTTTAGTACCTGAGGCCTTGAGCTGAGACCTTATAACCCAGGTTCACTAGAGCACTCACTTGAGAGGAACCAAGGTAACTGAACTGTTAAAAAGAGACTATTACATTCCGGGGCTGCAAGAATGGCCAAGCAGATATCAGCCCGGTGCCACATCTATGCGCAAGTGAATCCAGAGCCCTTCAAGGAAATACAACAAGGGACGAGACTTCGTGGACAAGCACCAGGGGAACATTGGGAGTTGGATTTCACTGAGGTCAGCCCGGGAAACTTCAGATTCAAGTACTTGCTTGTGTTCCTAGACACCAACTCAGGATGGACTGAAGCCTTCCCTACAAAGCAGGAGACTACTCAGGTAGTAGCAAAGAAATTAGTCTCAGAAGTAGTGCCTTGATTTGGCCTGCCCATAACACTGGGGTCCGACAATGGCTATTCTTCTTCCTAAACTTTTGATTTTGTGTTTACTTTACCAGTTAGGATTTGTTGTGCCTAGCAAAACAGAAAACAAATAAGCAGTTTAAACAAGATAGAGGTTTATTTCTCTTTCGTTTTAAGTCTAGAGATAAGCAAACCAAGGCCAATAGGTGGCTCCACAGGCACCTGAGACAAAGGTTCTTTCTGTCTACTTCTTTACCCTTGGGCATGGCTTTCATCCTTCAGATCGCAAAATGGTTTCTAGAAGTCTATCATCATACCCACATTCTAGGCAGGAAGTAGGGGAAAGGCAAGGGATAAAAGACCGTTTCTAGAAACCTCGCCCACCAACTTCCATTTACATCTCAGAGGTTATTCCTAGATGCAAAGAAGGCTGGGAGCATCCTTGCTACCCCCATAATATTAGGGATACTGTTGGTAAGGGGAAGGGAAGAAGAGGATTGGGTAAGTATGTCTACCACTTTTGCCAAGCAAGCTTCCAACAAAATAATTTGGTCTCTAGGTTCCTTTTTTCAATGAATGTAGACTCTTAATGAGGAACATAGATATTTCTGGTCCACATAAACTTATGTTTGGTGTAAAGGAACATGTTCTTCTTTAAGTCAGTATAGTGATGTTACTGAACCAAATTGAATGAGGGTCCACCTGCCCGATGCGCAGCAAAGCTAAACACAGAACATCGAGTTTTGCAATGGAGAAATTAGAGCTAGTTGTAGGGTGTCAAGCAAGGAGAATGGAAAGCTATCACTTAAAACCCGAACTCCTCAATGGCTTTTAATCAAGGGTTTTTAAAGGCAAAGTTTGAGGGTTAGAGGTTAGGGGTAACAGGGTGGCATGAGGAAGCACTGGCAGTGCAGATTTTGATTGGAGAGCTTTGGAACTTGGTCATTTATAACAAGGCTCTTCACCACTGGATCTTCCTGCACAACAGACCTTTCGCTTCTAAAAGAGTTCTGGTGTTCAAGTTCCGGTGATGTCCTGGTTCTATGGTTCGTGAGGGAGTGAGAAACTTTGATTCCGAGTGCAGCTAGAGGTCAAAGTTCCTTCGTGCATGCTTTGGCTGCATGACTTGCGGTTTTGATCTATTGACTCTGAAAGGCAACTCAATACCTATTAAAAACAGGATAGGAACATTTTGAGCTGGTTCTGTAACTGCAGAACCAGCTCAAAATGTTCATATCAGTTTGGGGGCCCTTGAACATTCCAAGACAGTGCTGGGATTGATGTTGGGAGTCTAGATATCCTTTCAGGCTGGCAGTCCTAGAGCCTCAAGTCTAGGTCTTCAGGCGTGCCAGCCAGCCATTTCTCTTGAGTCTGGGAACCTTTCCAGGGCACTGCCTCTGTCCTTTGGATTCTCTGCCCCCTTCTGCCCACTCTGAGGGATGTCTCTCATGTCCCGCTCCTCCTTTGTCACTAAGCAAGACCTCTTCAGTCAGTCCAGGCTTTCCTTAAAGACTAGAATGGGGACTTGCCTAGAGCAGCTCAGTTTGGGCCCTTGAGAGCTCCCAAGGCAAGGAACTACACAGGCCTGACTGGGCCTGCCCAGAGAGGAGAATACCAGGATAGTATATAAAATAATAGGTCTATACATTATTCCGACTTAAGCGATAAGTTGGGGATGCTAAGGAGCTTAAATTTTATTCTATAGGCATTGGAAGCTACTGGAGTTTTCTCAAGAAGGAAAGTGACATGACCAGATGTGCATTTTAGAAAAATTATTCTGGAGGCAGTGGGGAAATTGGACTGGAGTGGGGAAATATGAAAGTAAGGATACCAGTTGAAAGATGCCTGCCAGATTCTCAAAAAGAAACAATGAGGCACTCCAGATGGTATCTTTAAAGGGATTTTGGTGATAGAATTGATCAAATCTTGTGACATTCAGAGTGAGTGATATAAAGAGAAGAGAAGGAAAGGTGAGTCTGCATTTTATACCTTCAGTGGCAAGATAGTGATTTCTAGTATTCATTGAACACTTATTTCATGCCTGACACTGTTCTAAACATTTTACATGCACTCATTTAATCCTCCTACAGCAGTCATGGTTATTATTACCATCCTCATTGTACAGATGAAGAAGCTGAGGTTCCAAGAGGTTAACTTGCCCAAGGACACATGTAAGTGGAGGAGCTGGGAAACAAATCAAGGCACTTTAGCTTCAAACACTGTGCTCTTAATCATTGTTTTGCCATAGCATGTGACAGTCCTAAAGATGTCATTTATGATGTCTGCTAATCCTCTGCATTTTCTGAGTGAGACTGTCCCACCTACAGCTCCTGAAAAGTATTTTTTAGTGATATACCTTACTCCATCCTACCTCCTTGACAAAAGCCGATTGGACCAGAGCGAGCGCTTGACCTCAGACAAAGAAATCCACAGACCTAATGATGTTTTATGATGTGGCCTGCAAGAGAAAATGAACCTGGACAAGATTTGCTTTTATTTGGTAACTAAAATTGTGACATGCTGAAGTACTCATCGGTTAACTGTGGGAGCAGAAGCTAAAAGGTCATAATGTGGTTAGGCCATAAGTAAACACAGGTTATGAAGGAACAGAAAGGTTGAATGAGTAATCAGAGGATGATTGAATGAGTAATCAGAGGATGGTCATCAAGTGGTCATCAAGGAGAGAAGATAGCAGATTGTCCAGGATTGGGGAAGATGCCAGGAGAGGGCAGCCTGGAGGGGACTCATATACAAATGTTCATGGCAGCTTTATTCATAATAAATAGCTTAAAAATTAAAAATAGCACAAATACCTATTGACAGGTAAATGGATAAAAAATTGTGCTATATCTACATAATGGAGCACTGCTGATCAATAAAAAGGAATCCATTATTGACACATGCAACAATATCGATGAATCTCTGAAAACACGCTGAGCAAAAAAAAAAGCAAGACACAAAAGGGTACATACTGTATGATTCCATTTATATGGAATTATAGAAAGACAAATCTAAAGTGACAGAAAGCAGATCAATGGTTGCCTGTGGATGAAGACAGTAAGAGTAGATTGGAAAGAAACACAACTGAAATTTTTAGGATAATAAAATCTATATCTTGATTGTGATAGTGGTTACACATGTGTATACATTTATCAAAACTTATTAAGGGGTTAATACCCCAAATATATCAAGAACTCATAAAACACAACATTAAAAAATCTGATTGAAAAATGGGAAGAGGACCTGAATAGACATTTCTCCAAAGAGAACATACGAATGGCCAATGAACACATGAAAAGATGTTCAACATCACTAATCATCACAGAAATGCAAATCAAAACCACAATAAGATTTCAATGCACACTTGTCAGAATGGCTATTTTCAAAAAGACAACAAAGAATAAGTGTTAGCGAGGATGTGCAGGAAAAGCGACCCTTGCAAACTGTTGGCAGGATTGTAAACTGGTACAACCCTATGGAAAACAGTATGGAGGTTCCTCAAGAAATTGAAGGTAGAACCACCATATGACCCAGCAATTCCACTTCTTCATCTGAAGAAGTTGAAGACACTAATAAGATATATGCGGCCCCATATTCATTGCTGCATTATTTACAATAGCCAAGATATGGAAATAACCTAGGTATCCATCAACAGACGAATGGATAAAGAAGAAATGGTACAGATATACAGTGCATGTTACTCAGCCATAAAGAATGAAATCTTGCCATTTGTGAAAACATGGATGGACCTAGAGGGTATTATGCTAAGTGAAATAAGACAGAGAGAGACAAATACCATGTGACTTCACTTATATTTAGGATTTAAAAAAATAAATGAACAAGACAGAAACAGACTCATAGATACAGAGAACAAACTGATTGTTGCCAGAGGGGAGGGAAGGGTGGGACTGGGTGAAAAAAGTGAAGGAGATTAGGAAGTACACACTGCCACTTATAAAATTAGTCACAGAGATGTAAAGTACAGCATAGGGAATACAGTCAATAATATTGTAATAACTATGTATAGTGCCAGATGGTTACTAGATTTATTGTGGAGGTCACTTTATAAGGTATATAAACATCTGATCATTGTGTTGTACACCTGAAACTAATATTATATTGTATGTCAACTATAATTAAACAATAAATTTTAAAAACTTATCAAAATGTACACTTAAAATTGGTTCATTTGATTTTATGAAAAGTATACTTTAATTAAACTTGTTTTTAAAAAATAATACCGAATGCATGGGAGGTGACTGGAAAATTTGTTTTAGAGCTATGCGACAGCTTTGCAATGGTTTGGGGCCAACAAGGAGAGAAGGGAGATGCAGTATGGCTTTGGACAGAGGCTGCACTAAAGCCGCGATTTGGGTTTTATTTTTTAAAGGATAGCAAAAATGTGGATCATGTGTACAGCCTGTGAGGATGTACAAGAGAGTGAAAAAATAAGAAACTAGAGAAATACTGAAAGACCTCAGAGATGGGCACAACTAGCCAGTCTCAGGAAGGACCTAATAGGCAGATGGAGACACAGGAGCTGAGAGTTTACTAGGCCCCAGTGGAGGAGGGCCTGGTTATCTGCCTGGACTATACTGTGGGAACCTGGGGCTGGGGGAGAAGCACAAGGCTTTGAACCTGCTGTTAGGAGGGGCAGGGAGCTGCCTGGTTCAAGTCCAAGGATTGTCGGACATAAAGCTGGAGCTCATTAATCTGCAATGAAGCCAGTTACTGTGTTTATAGAGTTTACCTTAGCAACCTGGGAGCAAAGTCGGGCGGGGGGTGGGGGAGGAAGGGAGGCTGCTATGTAGCCCTTGTGTCCCCTGTCGCCAGATGCCCCCACTGCTTTGTGTATCCCTCAGCTGCTGTGCATTTGGCCATGTCAGTCCCCTGGCCAGCCCCCAGGTTGGGGTGTGCATTTGTTTTGCTGACTGCCAGCCTTTAAGTCCCCTCTGCTCAGGGAGGAGAGTCCTTAAAATTTCCTGGGAAACAGCTTCCTCCATAGCCCTAACCTTTTGTCTGCTCCCCACCTTCTCAGTCATTCCTGGGGATTTAAGCAAAAGCAGGACCCCTCTCTCCTCCAAAGAAGGAAAAGCCTCCCCTAAGGTGACTTTCAGCCAGACCACAGGCACTTTTCATGGTGATCCATCACATTATATCCTCTGTTGGAGCTTTTCATCTTTAATTATCTTGTGATTACAAAATTACATGCTCCTTAGAAGAGACTTTCAAACAATGTGGAAATGTATAATACACAATAATCTCTGTGCTTCTGCCTTCCAGAAATAACCCCTCCTCACTCTGGTCTATGTTCTTCAGGATATATACATGGATTTTTTATATATAAGAATGTATATTTTGTTTTTATTTTTATTGTGGCAAATATTTATAACATTGTATAAAATATGAAAATTGAAAAAAATTTAATTTTAGAAAATGTTATTCTTAAACTTCTAGTTCAATGGCATTAAGTGTAGTCACATTGTGCAGCCATCACCACCATCTACCTCCATAACTTTTTTATTTTCCCAAACTGAAACTTTGTACCCTTTAAACACTAGCTCCCCCTGTGCCTCTCCCCACAGTCCCTAGCAACTACCATTCTACTTTCTGTCTATATGATACTGACTCCTCGAGGGACCTCATATAAGTGGACTCATACAATATTTGTCCTTTTGTGTCTGGTTTATTTCACTTAGTAGAATGTCTTCAAGTTCATCCATGTTGTAGTATATGTCAGAGTTTCATTCGTGTGTGTGTGTGTGTGTGTGTGTGTGTGTGTGTAAACAACAGACATTTACTTCTCATAGTTCTGGAGGCTAGGAAATAAAAATCAAGGTCCTGGCAGATTCAGTGCCTGGTGAGTTCCTCTTCCTGGCTTGCTGACAACCACCTGCTTGTGTCTTCATATGACAGAGAAAGGGAGAGCTCTGGTCTCTTCCTTTTCTTATAAGGACACTAATCCAATATATCCTGAAGACCCCACCCTCAGGATCTCATCTAACCCTAATTACCTCCCAAAGAACTTCACTTCTAAGTACTATCGCATTGGGAATAGGGCTTCTACAGACAAATTTTGGAGGGACACAAATGTTCGGTTCATAACAAGGAGGCAATGAAAAATTCTCGTCTTTTTATCCTCTAGATGGAAATGACATCAATCTGCATAGAAAAGGAAGCACTCTTTCCCCCCTGCCAAAAACCCTAATTACCAATGAAATTGAATATAATTTCATTAGTTTATTGGATTATACTTTTGTGAATTACCAGTTCAACTCTTTTTTCCATTTTCCCCATTTTTTTATTATACTAAGTAGTATTTTTTTTTTCTTTTTAAAATTTTATTTTTCAATTACAATTGAGATTCAATACTATATTACTTTCAGATGTACAGCATAGTGGTTGGACATTTATATAACTTATGAAGTGAGACCCTTGATAAGTTTAGTACCCACTTGACACCACACATAGTTATTACAATATTATTGACTATATTCCCTATACTGTACTTTACATTCCCATGACTATTTTGTAACTGCCAATTTGTATTTCTTAATTCCTTCACCTTTTTCACCTGGCTCCCCACCCACCTCCCACCTTGCAACCATCAGTTTGTTCTCTGTATCTATGAGTCTTTCTGTTTTGTTTGTTCATTTATTTTGTTTTTTAGATCCCACATATAAGTGAGGTCATATGGTATTTGTCTTTCTCTGATTTATTTCACTTAGCATAATACCCTCTAGGTCTATCCATGTTATCACAAGTGGTACGATTTCATTCATTCTCATAGCCAAGTAATATTCCATCATACATATATGTATACACACATATACAACTTTTTCTTTTTTAATTTTAATTTTTCAATTAGAGTTGACATTCAATATTATTTTATATTAGTTTCAGGTGTACAGCATAATAGTTAGATATTTATATAATTTATAAAGTGATCACTCTAATTAGTCTAGTATCTACCTGGCACTATACATAGTTATTACAATATTATTGACTGTATTTCCTATGCTGTAATTTACATCCCCGTGACTATTTTGTAACTCTAAATTTGTATAGTTTGATATTAGGTGGCATGATACTTCCAACTTTGTTCTTTTTCAAGATTGCCGTGGCTATTTAGGGTCTTTTATGGTTCCATATATACTTTAGGATTATTTGTTCTAGTTCTGTGGAAAATACCATAGGTATTTTGATAAGGATTCCATTGAATCTATAGATTGCTTCGAGTAGTATGGACATTTTAATAATTTTTTAAATATTTTTTATTTTTCAATTATAGTTAGCATATAATATTACATTAGTTTCAGGTGTAAAACATAGTAATTAGACATCTATATAACTTATGAAGTGATCACCCCCAATAAATCTAGTACCTCTCTGACACTGTACATAGTTATTAAAATATTAACTATATTCTTTATGCTATATTTTATATCTCCATAACCATTTTGTAACTACCGTTTGTACTTCTCAATCCCTTTTGCCTTTTTTCATCAACCCTCCCAACTCCCCCTCCCATCTGGTAACCCTCAAAATGTTCTCTATATCTATGAGTTTGTTTCTATTTTTTGTTGTTTATTTTAGTCTGTAGATTTCACATGTACGTGAAATCAGATAGCATTTGTCTTCCTCTTACTTACTCTACTCAGCATAATACCCTCTATGTCCACCATGAAATATCTTTTTCCATCCTTTTACTTTCCATCTGTGTGTGTCTTTGAATCTGGAGTGAGTCTCTTGTAGGCAGCCTATATATAAGGGTTTTGTTTTCTTATCCATTCAGCCACCCTGTCTTTTGATTGGAGCATTTAATTCTTTTTCATGTGAAGTGCTGGTTGATAGATATGTAGTCATTACCATTCTTTATTTGTATTTTTGATACATAGTTTTTTCTTCTTCTTAAAGAAGCCCTTCCAACATTTCCTATAATACTAGTTTGGTGGTGATTAAGTCCTTTAGCCTTTTCTTGTCTGAAAAGCTCTTTATCTGTCCTTCGATTTTAAATGATAGCTTTGCTGGGTTGAGTAATCTTGATGGTAGGTCCTGGGTTTTCTTCACCACTTTGAATATTTTGTGCCGTGCCCTTTTAGTTGGCAAAGTTTCTTTTGAGAAATCCGCTGACAGTCTTATGGGAGTTCCCTTGCAGGTAACTAATTGCTTTCCTCTTGCTGCTTTTAAGATTCTCTCTTTGTATTTAACCATTGGCATTTTAATTATGATGTTTCTTGGTGTGGGCCTCTTTTGGTTCACCTTGTTTGGGACTCTCTGAGCTTCCTGGGGTTGAATGTCTATTTCCTTCACCATATTAGGGAAGCTTTCTGTCGTTATTTCTTCAAATAGGTTTTCAATTTCTTGCTCTCTCTCTCCTTCTGGTGCCCCTATGTTGTGAATGTTGTTACACTTGATTTTGTCCCAGAGGCTCCTTAAGCTATCTTCATTTTTTGGATTCTTTTTTCTTGTTGCTGTTCTGATTGGGTGTCCTCCGCTACCCCTATCCTCTATATCGGTGATTCAATCCTCTGCTTCGTCCACTCTGTCGATTCTCTCTAATGCACTCTTCATCTCAAATATTGTTTTCTTCATTTCTGATTGGTTCCCTTTTATGTTTTCCATCTTCATTTTTATTTTCTCTCTCTTTGTTAAAGTTCTCGCTGAGTTCATCTACTCTTCCCCTAAGTTCACTGAGCATCCTTATAATCACCGTTTTGAACTCTGCACCTGGGAGATTGCTTGTCTCCATTTTGTTGAATTCTTTTTCTGGAGCTTCGTTCTGTTCTTTCATGTGGGACATGCTTCTTTGTCTCCCCATTTTGGCTGCCTCTCTGAGTCTGTTTCTATGTATTAGGTAGGGCTCCTAAGTCTCCTGGCCTTAGTAGAGTGGTTTTATGTAGTAGGTGTCTTGTGGAGCCAGTGGCACAGTCCTGGGAGGGGTCCAGCTGCAGGCCAAGTTCGGCCACAGCCTGTGCTCCTCTGGGGCTACCTGGTAAGAGTAAACAAGCAATTCACAGTCTATTGCCACATGTGCTGGGCTTATAGGTGCCTCGAGAGGCCAACCCAGAAACTAAGGCCAGCTGCTGCAGTTGCAGAGCTTGGGGCAGCTCAGCAAGAGGTACAGGGTATGTCAAGGCCAGATGCTACTTCTTTGGGTTTTGTGAGCCTTTGAGAAATTTTAGGAAAGTCCACAGAAAGAGACAAGATAGGCCATTTATATGGAATAAATCATTGGAAGTGGCTTGGGTGAATCCACAGGTTGGAAGAAGTGGAGTCTGAGGGAATCACCTGGGTGGAGCGACCTGCGTTATCTAGGTTGATGGCGACTCCGATACAGCTGTGCCTCCATCCACGGGCTGGGAACGAGGAGGGCTCAACAAAGGAACAATGGATACTGTCAGCACTTCTGTCTGGGAGCAAGACAACTCTCCAGCCCTCACCCTGAAGCCCGACCACTCAGTGTCTCCCTATATGTCCCTGGAGCTCCTCAAGCAGCTGCCCCAAGGCTGGAGCTCAGAGCGAGTGAGTCCATCAGCGACTAAATCCATGCATGGGCCCTTTAAGAGGAACTTCTGTGACTCCTGCAGCCCCTCTGAGCCCTCTGTGACTCACTTAGCCACAATCTCTGCTGGTCACATGAATTGATTTGTGAATATTAAACCAACCTTGCATCCAAGGAATAAATCCAACTAGATCATGGTGTATGACCTTTTTAATGTATTGTTGGATTCAGTTTGCTAATATTTTGTTGAGGATTTTTTTGTGTCTGTATTCATCAGGGATATCTGCCTATGATTTTTCTTATTTTGTAATGTTTTTGTCTGGTTTTTTAAATCAGGGTAATGGTGGCTTCATGAATTGAGCTCGGGAGCCTTCCCTCTTCTTGAATTTTTTGGAATAGTTTGAGAAGAATAGGTGTTAGTTCTTCTTTGAACATTTGGTAAAATTCACCTGTGAAGCCATCTGGTCCAGGACTTCTATTTTGAGGGAGTTTTTTGATTACTGATTCAATTTAATTAGTAATATTCGGGTAGCTTATATTTTCTGTTTCTTCTTGACTTTGTCTTTGTATGTTTCTAGGAATGTATCCATTTTTTTCCGGATTGTCCAACTTGTTGGCATATAACTGCTCATAGTATATTCTTATAATTTTGTATTTCTGTGGAATCAGTTGTTATGTCTCCTCTTTCATTTCTGATTTTATTTATTTGGGTCCTCTCTCTCTCTTTGTCTTGATGAGTCTGGTTAAAGGTTTATCAATTTTGTTTATCCTTTCAAAGAACCAGCTCTTGGTTTCATTAATCTTTCATATTGTTTTTGTTAGACACTATTTTGTTTTTTTCCTCTCTGATTTTTATTATTTTTTTTCTGCTCACTTTGGGCTTCGTTTGCTGTTCTTTCTCTGATTTTTTAACTGTGAGCTTAGTTTGTTTATTTGAGATATTTTCTGTTTCTTTTTCTTTTTTTATGCCTATAGCACCCAGTCTTCCTAGGTGGTCTCCCATCCAAGTACTAACCAGGCCCGACCCTGATTAGCTTCTGAAATCAGATGGGATCGGGTGTGTTCAGGGTAGCATGGCCATAGAATTTTCTTGTTTCTTGAGGAAGGCCTGTATTGCTATGAATTTTCCTCGTAGGACTGCTTTTCATTTATTCCATAGATTTTTGGGTCATTGTGTTTTTATTTTCATTTGTCTCGAGGTATCTTTTGATTTCTTCCTTGATCTCATTGTTAACCCATTCATTGTTCAGTAGCATGTTATTTAGCCTCCATGCATTTGTGAATTTTTCAGTTTTTTTCTTGTAGTTGATTTCTAGTTTCATACCACTGTGGTTGGAGAAGATGCTTGATATGATTTCGATTTTTTTTTTTTTACGCCTTCAGCACCTGGTACTCCTAGGTGGTCTCTCATCCAAGTACTACCCAGGCCCGACCCTGCTTAGCTTCCGAGATCAGATGAGATCGGGCATGTTCAGGGTGGCATGGGTGTAGACTTGATTTCAATTTTCTTAAATTTACTGAGACTCATTTTGTGGCTAACATGTGGTCTATCTTTGAATATATTCCATGTGCATTTGAAAAGAATGTATATCCTGCTGCTTTGGGGTGAAATGCTCTAAAAATATGAATTAAATCCATCTGGTCTAGTGTGTCTTTTAGGACCATTGTTTCCTTGTTGATTCTTTGCCCGGAACATCTGTCCTTGAGGTATTAAAATCCCCTACTATGACTATATTACTGTTGATCTCTCCCTTTATGTTGGCCAATATTTGCTTTATATATTTAGGTGTTCCGATGTTGGGTGCATAAATGTTTACCTGGGTTATATCCTCTTGTTGAATTGATCCCTTTATTATTAACATCTTTCTTTGTCTCTCATTACAGCCTTTGTTTTAGAATATATTTTGTCTGATATAAGTATTGCAACCCTGGCTTTTTAAATTTTCCATTTGCATAAAATATCTTTTTTCACCCCTTTACTTTCTGTGTGTCTTTCTATCTGAAGCGCATGTCATATAAACAGCATATGTATGGGTTTTCTTTTCTTCCCCCTTTCGCTACCCTATATGTTTTGATTGGAGCACTTAATCTATTTACATTTAAAGTGACTTTTGACAGGTACATATTAATGCCATTTTATTATTCATATTTGTTTGTTTGTTTATTCCCCTTTTTAAAAAAAGTCCCTTTGACATTTCTTGTAATGCTGTTTTTTGTTTTTGTTTTTGTTTTTTTTGGTGATGAATTTCTTTAGCTTTTTCCTATCTGGGAAACTCTTTATTTCACCTTCAATTTTAATGGGTAGCCTTGCCAGGTGGAGTAGTCTTGGTCGTAGGTTCTTGATTTTTACCACATTGAACATTTTCTGCCAATTCCTTCTGGCCTGCAAAATTTCTGTTGAGATATCAGCTGATATTCTTATGGGAGTACCCTTTTAGTAACTAGCTGCCTTTATCTTGCTGCTTTTAGAATTCTTTAACTTTAACTTTGGCATTTTAATTATGACGTGTCTTGATGTGGGCCTCTTTGGGTTCTTCTTTCTTGGGACTCTTTGCACTTCCTGGACTTGTATGTCTATTTCCTTCATCAGGTTAGGGAAGTTTTCTGTCATTACTTCTCCAATTAGGCTCTCAATCCCTTGCTCTCGCTCTTCTCCTTCTGGTACCCTATGATGAAAATGTTAGTATGCCTGATGTTGTCCCAGAAGTCTCTTAAACCTTCTTCATTTTTTTTGATTCTTCCTTTTTTTTTCCTGCTGTTCTAATTGGGTGTTTTCTGCCACCTTCTCTTCCGTACCATTGATTCAGTTGTCGGCTTCATCCAATCTGCTGTTGATTTCTTTAGGTGTATTTTTCATTGCAGTTATTGTATTCTTCATTTCTGACTGGTTCTTTTTTATGGTTTCTATGTCTTTTTTTTATGCTTACTGTCTCTCTGTTGCAATCCTCACTGAGCTCATCTATTCTCCCCCTAAGTTTATTGAACATCCTTGTAACCAGTGTTTTGAACTCTGTTTCTGGGAGGTTGCTTGCCTCCATTTTGTTTAATTTTTTTTCTGGAGTTTTCTCCCATTGTTTCATTTGTGGCATGTTCCTTTGTTTTCTCATTTTAGTTACCTCTCTCCAATTGTTTTAATGTACTAGGTAGATTTGTTGCATCTACCAGGCTTGGCCAGGTGGTCTGATGTAGTAGGTGCCCTGTTGGCTCAAGGCACAGTCTCCCTGGTCACCTGAGCTGGGAGCTCCGGGAGTGTTCTTTTTGTGTATTGTGTGTATTCTCCTGTTGTAGTTAAGCCTTGATTGCTGTTAGCACATCAGTGGTTGGGACTGACTCTCGGGTTAAGTGGCTGTGAGGACTGGCCACTCCCACAGGGTATGAGCTGCTCTGTGGGGACTGACCCCATAGAATGGATATGCCCTAGCAGGCTTTTACACATGTTGAGAACACAACATGGGGCTAGTTTGGTGGTGCTCTGTTCTGGTCTGATGCCTGCCTCCAAGTGTGTTGGTTTTGTGGCCCCTTTGGAGGGGCTTCCATGCAGGCCAAGGTCAGCTGCTGCCTGTGACTGGTTTGGGGCAACCTGGTTAGGAGCTACAAAATGATCCGTGGTTGGTCACTGCCTGTGCTGGATCTGGTGGCAAGTGGGAGAGACTATGCTGTGAATCATGGTTGTTTGCTCCCAGTACCAAGCCTGGGGCAGCTTAGTAAAAGGTCCAGGACACCCCAAGTCCTGAGGTTGCCTGCTAGCTACTCATAAGGCTCTGCAGCTAAAAGAGCCTTTGGGTGGTATGTGGGTTGGCTGGGGTGGGGACTCTGGGAATCATTGGGGTACCATGAGTCGATTTGACCTAGCCAATGCAGATTCAGTTTTGGTGCCAGTGATGAGTCTATGGCCACCCACAAGAGTCTCATCTCACTAATGCCAACTGCTGCCCATCTGGGGTCCACAAACCCCTGAGATTTGTTCAAGAGCTATTGCAGCTCAGGCCGTCGTTGTCTGCCAACCACTGAAGGTCTCTTCTAATGCATGTGCTGCGCAAGCTAAGGACTGTTGACCACTGAATTTACTCCATGAATATTGAATATGCTCCAAGCACAGGGTGAGGCTGGTTGCCGGGCAACAAGCTTGCTGCTGGGCAAATTGTGGGTTGGATAGGGTGGGGTCTCAGGGAGAAATGAACTGGGGCAAGCCAATATCACCAGCTAGTGCAGTTTCAGAATTGGTCCTGTTGGGAAGAGGCTTCAACACAGGCAAGATGGTGCCTGTCTGCGACTGCACCAGAGGGGGGTCCCCAACAAGGGAACAATGACCACTGTCCCTCAAGCCCTTGCCCCATGTTACGCAACTCAGTTTTTCCCCATATGTCTCTCGTGCTTCCCAAGCTGCTGACCCTCCACCAGCATCCAGGGTGTCTGCGAGCAAGTGAGTCTGTGTGCAGGCCCTTTAAGAAGGATGTGTAGGTTTTCAGGTTCCTTTTGTCTCACCCAGATGGTCTGATCTTTACTGTCAGATTTTGTGGGAACTCTTCCTCCCGGTATGAGAACCCTGGCCTGGAGAGCCCCTGTATGAGGTTAAGACCCTTTGCTCCTTTAGGGGGGCCTCTGTAGCCACTATCCCTCCTGGTACTCAGCTGACACATATGGGTGCAGGACCTGTTTTCCTTCTCTGTCCCTCCTACCATTCTCAATGTGGTTTTTTCTTTATATCTTCAGTTGAATGTGATATGTTCCTCTAATCTTCAGGTGATTTTCTGCATTGATTGTTTTATAATTTGATTATAATTTTAATGCAGTCATGGGAGGAGCAAAACTCACATTTACCTAGCCCGCCATCTTGACCCCCCCGCTTCCTATTCCCATTTTTTAAAATTATTTTTTCTTTTTGCTGTAATGTTTGGGTGTTTTCTGCTACCTTGTCTTCCAAATCATTGATTTAGTTGTCTGCTTTATCCAATCTACTGTTGATTTTTTCTAGTGTATTCTTCATTTCAGTAATTAGTTTCTTTTCTGACTGGTTCTTTTTTATGGTTTCTATGTTCTTTTTAATGTTTACTATCTCTCTTGAAGGCCTCACTGAGCGCATCTATTCTCCCTCTAAGTTCATTGAACATCCTTATAACCAGTGTTTTGAACTGTCTCTGGTAGGTTGCTTGTCTCCATTTTGTTTAGTTTTTTTCTGGAGTTTTCTACTGTCCTTTTATTTGTGACATGTTTGTTTTCTCATTTTGGCTGCCTCTCTGTGTTCATGTCTATGTATTAGGTATATCCGCTACATTTCCCAGTCTTAGCTGGGTGGCCTTATGTAGTAGGTGTCCTGTGTGGCCCAGTGGTGCAGTGTCCCTGCTCACCTTGGCCTGGTGCTCTGGGAGTGACCCTTGTGTGGTTATGTGTGCCCTCTTGTAGTAGTTGAGTCTTAATTGTTGTTGGTACATCAGTAATAGTGATCAACTTTTAGGCTGAGTGGCTGTGAGGATTGGTCACACCCACAGGGTATGAACTGCTGCTGTGTAGGAGCTGACTCCATGAATTGGGGTCCGCCTCAGTGGGTTTGTGTGCTTTTTGAGGTCACTCTTTTAGTGTGCTGCTTGTGTGGCTAATCAGGTGGTGCTCTGTTGAAATTTAATGCCAGCCTCTGTGTGTGTTGGTTCTGGAGCCCCTTGGGAGGGGCTCCTGTGCAGGCCAAGGTTAGCTGCTGCCTGTGACTGGCCCAGGGCTACCTGGTAGGAACTACAAAGTTATTTGTGTTTGGTCACTGCCTGAGGAGGACCTAGAGGTATGTGGGAAAGGTCACGTGGTGATCTGAAGCCAACTGCTTTCAGTATCAGGCTTGGGGCAGCTTAGCAAAAGGCCGAGGGTAACCCCAGGCCTGGGGCTGCCTGCCAACTGTTTATAAGACTCAGCAGTTGAATGAGCCTCAAGGGTACCAGATTTGGATGAGGTGGAGGGGGGGGGGTTCTCAGGGAGTCACCGGGGTGGGGCAAGTGGTGTTTCTCAGGTTGGTGCAGATTCAGATTCGTTGCCAGTGCTAAGCCTTTGGCTGCTCACGAAAGCCTCAGCTCACACTGAGGCCAGCTGCTGCCCACCTCAGGCCTGCAGATCTCCAAGATTTGTTCAAGAAATACTGCAGCTAGGACTAGGCCTGGTTGCCTGACACCAAAAGTGTCTCTTGAGATGCACGAGCAAATGCTTGTAGATTACTGCCAAAGGAACATCCTGCTGAGAGTTCAGGGTGGGGCTGGTTGCCCAGTAACTACCCAAAATTGCCATCAGACAATTCCTGAGTTGGGTGGAGTGGGGTCTCAGGGAGTCACTGGGGTGGAGCGAGTAGATTTCACTAGGCCAGTGCAGATTCAGTTTTGGCTGTGTGAGTGGAGGACTCAACACAGGCGAGATGGTGCTCACCTGCAGGCCACACTGGAGGAGGGCTTAACAAAGGGATGATGGTGGTTGTCCCTACAGCTCTCACCCTGAAGCCATATAGCTCAATCTTTCCCTGTATGTCTCTGGCACCTCCCGAGCTGCTGTCCCTCTGCTGGAGCCCAAGGTGAGTGCCTGTGAAAGTATAAATCTGTGCACAGGCCCTTTAAGGGCATGTCTGGTTTTGTTGCGGGATTCTTGAACAGAGAGAGGGGGCACCAAGGCTATAAGCAGGAAGCAGCTTTTATTGATGCTGGCACTAGCTTAGCAGATTCTTATCCAAAGGCTGAGCCCTGATTGTAACATGGTAGGCAGTTTTATACAATCCTGTACTTCCACATTCCCACATAGCTATAGATATTATATATAAGGAAGGAGAACATAAGGAGAACATTGACTGGCTGCCAAACTATAAGGAAACTGGCTTAATCATTTAAGCAGATTTTTGGACTGCCACGTCAGCTGGAGAGTCCTGGGATGGGGAAGGGTGCAGTCAGGAACTAAGTTGTTCGAGCAGGAAATGGTCAGTCAGGGTCAGGCTGACACAGTTTTCCAGCTGCTTTCCATTTTACCGGATTGGCTGGAATCCCCATTGATTTTCACAGCCAGATTTTGTGGGGACGCCTCAGCACTAGAACTCTGGGCTAGGGAGCCCCAGTGTGATGCTGGGGCCCTTTGCTCTCTGGGCAAGGAGGGTGGGTTTCCATAGTCAAGATATCCCTCCTGATGTTCAACCACCACATGTGGGTGTGGGACCAGACTGTTTCATGTCTCTGCCCTTCCTACCAGTCTCAATGTGATCCCCTGTTTATATCCCTAGTTATAGGAGTTTTGTTCAGCTAGTCTTCAGATTGTTCTACAGATTTACTGTTTGATAAGTTAGGTGCAATTTTAATGTGGTCATGAGAGGAGGCAAAAACAGTATTTACCTACCCCACTATCTTGACCCCGGAAGCACAAAACCTCATTCCTTTTTGGGGTTGAATAATATTCCATTGTATGGCTATTCTGCATTTTGTTTATTTATTCATCTATCGATGGACATTTGGGTTGTTTCCACAAGAATGGTTTTCTTATATGTAAGAATATAGTCTTATATATGAAGGAATGTCAGTTAATCCTATTGATTCTCTCTCATCCAATTTAGTTTTTACACAGAAGAGATCAGCAGGCATTCCTTCTCTCCTTCCATGTTCATTATCTATAATCAGATGGCCCTCAGGCCAAACCCCTCTGACTTTCTGTATCCTTTAGTGCTTTTTGCCTCTGTGCCTTTGACCCACTGATTTTTCTTTTCTTCCAGCAGTTTCTATTGCCTAAAACTCTCTGTGTACTCTCTGTATAGCTAATCCCTTTTTTCCCCTTCCCCTACTAGTCCAGTTCTCCCCGTCAAATGGCTTCTGCTGTTTGTATCCACAGCAGCACTTTACAGAGTAACATGAAATTTACGTTTTGTTTGTGTTATTGTGACTTCTCAACTAACCATTGGCACCCTTTGAAGATGTGGTTATTGCTTCTATGATCCCTGGCTCTGGGTTCAACACTGGGCAGTGATTTATGGAGGGCTGATTCCATAAAAGCCTGAGACCTGTCTAAGTAAGTTAGACTAAGCGCTGGGGGTGGGGGGCATTCTTAAGCATGGCAGTGACAAAATCAAGCAGTACTCTATGCAGATCTGTATTTTCTGTGTGTGTGTGGGGGGGGGGGGACTACACTAAACTAAATGTCCTTTGCAAGCCCTAAGAACTTTGGCTTTCTCTCCACATCTGCTTAATGCTCCCTATCTCATCAATGTATGGAAAATATACATTTATTGCACATTTGGGGTGGGCATTCAGACCATGACTACAAAGTCATTATGAATGCTTTGTGGCACAGGACCGAACAGGAGTCAGCAGGGTGGAGAGGAAAGTGCACTAAAAGAGACTTGAAAATCAGATATGATCACTGTGAGCAACTTTATGCCAAAAATTTGGAAAATGAGATGAAAGACAATCTTCTTGATGTAAAATAAAGTCAATTCAACACGAAATGGAATATCAGAGTCAACCAACAATCTCTTTGTAAAAAAATTTATTTATTTATTTTTATGGTGACATTGGTTAACGAAATCCACTGAGTTTCAGCTGTACACTTTAACAGTAAGGCATATATATATTTACACTGTGTGTTCACCTCCCATAGTTAGATTTCTTTCTGTCACCACATATTTGACCCCCTTTACCTCATCTACCTCCCCCATGCCCTGTCCCCCCTACCCTCTGGTAACTACTAGTCTACTGTCCATGTCCATGAGTTTCTGTTTGTCATGTTCATTTGTTGCTTTTAGGTTTATATCCCACATATAAGTGATATCATGTGATTTTCAATTTTTTCTGTCTGGCTTATTTCACTTAGCATGATTACCTTGAGGTCCGACCATGTTGTCACAAATGGCAATATTTCATCTCTCCTTATGGCTGAGCAATATTCCATTGTATATATGAACCAAAGCTTCTTTAGCCAATCATCTATTGTAGGACACTTCAGTTGCTTCCATGTCCTGGCCACTGTGAATAATGCTGCTATGAACATCAGTGTGCAAATATCTTTTCAGATATGGGTTTTTGAGTCTTTGGGGTAAATATCGAGTAGAAGGATTGTTGGGTCATATGGTAGATCAATTCTTAGTTTTTTTTGAAACCTCCATACTGTTTTTCATAGTGGTTGTACCAATTTGCAGTCCCACCAGCAGTGGATGAGGGTTCATTTTCTCCACATCCTCCCCAACATTTGTTATTATTTGTTCTGTTGATTATAGCTATTCTAACAGGTGTGAGATGGTATCTCAATGTTTTGATTTGCATTTTCCTAATAGCTAGCAATGTTGAGGATCTTTTCATATATTTGTTGGCCATTTGTATGTCCTCTAGGGAGAAGTGTTTGTTCAGGTCCTCTGTCCATTTTTGTATTGGATCGGTTTTTGTTGTTGTTGTTGTTATTGAGTTATATGAGTTCTTTGTATATTTTGGATATTAGGCCCTTATCAGAGGCATTGCTTGCAAATATATTTTCCCATTCAGATGGTTGTCTTTTTACCTTGTTGCCAATTTCTTTTGCTGAGCAGAAGCTTTTTAGTTTGATGTAGTCCCATTCATTTATTTTAGCTTTTACTTTCCTTGCCTTTGAGGTCAAATTCATAAAATCCTCTTTAAGTCCAAGGTCCTTGAGTTTAGTTTCCATGTTTTCTTCTGTGCATTTTATTGTTTCCGTTCTTACATTCAGGTCCTTAATCCATTTTGAGTTAATTTTGGTGTGTGGTGATAGACAACAAGTCTAGTTTCATTGTTTTGCAGGTGGCTTTCCAGTTTTCCCAGCACCATTTATTGAAGAGGCTCCCTTTCTCTACTGTATGTTTTTGGCTTTTTTTTTTGTCAAAAATTATTTGCCCATATAAATATGGGTTTACTTCTGGACTGTCAATTCTATTCCACTGGTCAGTGTGTCTGTTTTTCTGCCAGTGCCATGCTGTTTTGATTACTCTTGCTTTGTAGTATAATTTTTCTTAATGCTTACAGCACCTGGTATTTCTAGGTGGTTTCATATCCAAGTACTAACCAGGCTCAATCCTGCTTAGTGTATTATAATTTGAAGTTGGGCAGAGTGATGCCTCCAGCCTTGTTCTTTTTTCTCAGGATGGCTTTGACAGTTCAGGATCTTTTGTGCTTCCATACAAACCTGATGATTTTTTTCATCTATTTCTTTAAAAAATTCCAATAAGAATCTGATGGGGATTGCATTAAATCTGTATAATGCTTTAGGTAACATGGACCAATAACCTCTTAAAAAAAGAATCTGAAAATAAAAAAATTCTCCCAATGCCTCCACTCTGCCCTCCATGAAAGAAGGAAAGAAAGAAGGAGAGGAAGGAAGAAAGGAAGGAGAGACAAAGGGAGGGAGGAGACCAGGTTCAGACACTTTCATGGATGTATTCTACCCAATCTTCAAAAAACAAGAAATCCTACCTTAAAATAGAAAATAAGGAAAGCTATCTAACTCATTTTATGGGGTTATTAGAATCTTGATATCCAAACAAGACAAGTATTATAATAAAATAAGAAAAAAAATGACTAAACTCACTTATGAACACAAATTCTTAAATCCTAAATAAAATATTAGCAAGTTGAATCCAGTAGTGTATAAGACACTAAAACATTATGGCCAAGCAGAGTTATTCAGGAATGGAAGTCTGGTTCAACATCAGAAAATCTATCATGAAATTTAGTGTTGATAAAAGAAAAAAGAAAGAACACTAATGTGGGCATCGGGAGACAGACTTAAGTTCCATCTCTGTTTTGCCATGATTTAGCTGTATAACTTTTTGCCTCCCTCCTACATACTTCCAAAGGGGTTCTCAAGAGTGGCTCTTCAGTCAGCTTTGAGAAGCTGCCTACTCCTCTCCCTGCTTCATTTTCTTCACCTATAAAATGAAATAATATTCTAAGTCCAGAATTTTATACTTTTTATGAGAGAAACGTGATGGAGCACAAACAAACAGGAAGAAAAAAATTGCTACATAGCTGGGTCCTGGCTAAGTAATTATGTCTATTGTGCTGGTGGGCTCCCCAGAAGTAATCAAGCCCATAGTATCTGTAGCCTGTAGGGAAATGCATAAAAGTCATAGATACCACTAGGGTAGACTGGTTACAGACAAGAATAAATAATTTGGACTAAATACAGTACACGCCACCACCCCAAGTATTTTTGAAAAAAAAAATCTGATTAAGCCTCCAGATCTGCATTGTCTAGTGCAGTACTCACTAGCTACATGTGGCTACTTATGCGTAAATGAATTAACATAATATAAAATTCAAAATCCATTTTCTCAGTCACACTGGTCACATCTCAAATGCTTAATATCCACATGTGACCCTAGCTACCATATTGGACAATGTACATATAGAACATTTTGTCATTGCAGAAAGCTCTATTGAACAATGTTGCTCTGGCTCTACCTACCAATTTACAGAGAATACAGGAGACAGAGGAACATGTCAAATCACACCATGAGGATGCACTAAGTAATATTCAGGCTATGGGAAACGCTTATGGACAAATTACTGAGTTTCTTCAACAGTGGCAATAGATCACAAGAAGAAAAATGAGATGGAGGGTAAACCTACAGGCTAATAGACTTAAGACACATATCAGCCAAATGCAATATATGAACTTATTTGTATCTCAATTCAAACAAACTATTAAAATTGTATAAGACAATTGGGGAAACATGAACACTGACTAGATAGTTGGTGATATGAACTAATTATTGTTATAGGGAGTGTTAATGGTATTGTGGTTATATTCTTTTATTAAAATTTTCAAATCTGAGAGCTACATATTGAAAAATCTGCAGATGAAATGATATGATGTCTGGAACCTGCTTCAAAGCATTCTAGGGGGTAGGGAAGCAAGTGAAAGTATAGAGGATATAAGACTGATAAATTTTAAAACTGGGTAATAAGCACAAAGGGGTTTATTGTACTGTTTTCTCTACATCGATGTGTGTTGAAATTTTTCATAATAAAAAGTTGAAACATTTAAAAATGTATGCATAAATATGTATAGTTTCCTCCTTTGTTGCACCACATTTAACGTAGGACTAAATCCAGGGTACCCTCAAGGAAGAAAAGACTACATGGATCCCAGGACAGCAGGCCCATTGTAGATCAACTTGCAGCTACTTGGTAAAGGAGAGAAAGAAAAGAGAGGAGAGGTTATGGAAAGGAAACTCTACAGAGTAGGGGGAGAGGAGAAGCAAGCTGAGAAGAGGCACAAGAAAGAGTGGCAGTCAGCCTGTATCTCAGCTGCAGAGGAGCCACTGTTTCTAGGAGGCACCAGCCTATCCCTTCATCCCCAGGGTGGCCTCACCACCACATAGTCCAATCCTTGGCAATGGAGTCTAGAGACAGCATGCATTTCCAGGCCTCTCATCATCCCAAGCACCCTCCTTTTGGTTCATTTTAGTTTGCCTCTGTCGCTCATAATGGACTCCACATCTTCAGCACAGCATTTGAGACCCATACAACCTGCCTTTCTCCCTCTGCACACGCATACTTGTCCAGTTGTCCTTTCCACCAGCTTTGTACTCTTCTACCCACGCTGCCACTTCACGCCTCTGAATCTTTGCTTAGCCCTGGAATGTAATTTCCCTAGCCTCTTTACCCAAAAGATTCCATCTGCTTCTTGAAAACCCAACTCAAGACCGTCCACTAGGAAACTGTGACACTTTGGAAGCTCTACCCAGATTCTCTGAGATCTCTGCAACTGGTTCCTTGGGCCAGTTCCTTAATTGTTCCAGGTCCTGCTGCTAATGGTCTAAACCTACAGCCTTCACTTGCTGGCCCTTAGGCGATGGGAGCCACTCAGGCTGGAGGTCCCCCAAGTTAGGCATCTTTAAAGACTGTTCGATATAGAGGCATAAAAGCTTTCCCAGACCACACTCTGAGATACAATGTATGCTCTGGAGCTGCACATGGGATCAGGCTGAGGCTAGACTTCTAAGAACATGTTCTTGCTGGGCTGTTTCTCCTCTCCTCTACTGCTTCCCTCACTCACTTACAGTGCATGCACTAATGTGTGCACATACATACACACATACACACAGTTTGTTCCTCTCTTGATTAACAACCTCAGAACACAGCATAGTGATTATGGATTTATTCCTTCTAAAGGCAGAGACCAAATGTCCTGTGTATTTGTTTTCTCCATCCAACCTGGAATGGTTGAAAAACAAGAGATCCTGGCTTAAAGTACCCTCAGGAGAGGATTTGCAGGTGCTGGAGCTACAGGGCTACAAAGGAAGACTTGGTCTAAGCTGTGCAGGAAAAAGTAAAATAAAAACACATAGTTCTGTGGATTATCATGGCCAAACCAAGCTACTAGTATTCAGCTTAGGACCTCTCTGGCTGACAACTGCCTACATGTTAAAGTCACCACCAAGTTGTTTCTAAAGAGAATGTTGCATCTCTCAGCAAGTTGGGGAGAATCATTTCAGGATAATTCTGAGACCACGTCTTACAGGAAGTTCCTCAGGGTTATGATTATAAAGATGCTGTTCCAGGGCTGGGGGTAGGGATGGGGATGCTGCCTGAAGTTCAGAGGATGAAGCCAAAAACTGAGAGCCAGGAAGCTACTAACCATGTGTCAAGACACAGGAGGAAAGCAGAAGGGGACAGGATAACCAAGGGTCAGAGTCAGGCTCCACAGGTCCCACAGAAGACCTTGAGCTAGTTCTAAGAATGTAAATGGAATGTTGCCTGTGTTTGATGTTCATATAATGAAAACCTTACTTTTATTGAGTCTCCTTTAAAATCCATTCGGTGGACTTTACCTGGAGGTGATGGTTTACTTTGTGTATCAACTTGACTGGGCCGTGAAAACCCAGATATCTGGACAAACATTATTCTGGTTGTGTTTATTAGAGTGTTTTTGGATGAGATTAATACTTGAATAGTAGACTGAGTAAAGCAGATTTCCCTAATGTGAGTGGGCCTCATCCAATCAGTTGAAGGCCTGAGTAGAACAAAAAGCATGAGTAAGAGGGAGTGCCTCCTACCCGACTGCCTTTGAACTGGGACATTGTTTTTTCCTGCCTTGGGATATTGGTTATTCCTGGGTATCCAGACTGCTATCACTTGGATTGGAACTTTACCATTAGCTCTTTGGGTCTCTAGCTTGCTGAGTGCAGATCTTGGGGCTCGTCAGCCTCCAGAATCACATGAGCAATTCCTTATAATTATCTCTTTCTCTCTCTATATACACATCCTCTTGGTTCTGAAGAACACTAATATATTGGATAAATAAATCCCATTACTGAGTAAATACTCCAGTGGGCCTTATGACTTTTCAGATCAGTCTTAGTAATATACAGCTTTCTAGTCCTTCAAAGTCACAAATACAGCCTTTCTTCCAAAATTAAAATATCCAGTCCAAGATAATCTTCATAACCTCTCCCCTCCCCTGCTCAGGTCTGCTTCTAGTTGGAATCCTCCGGCAGTAAATAGGTGTGGCTGACTTCCTGTCTGTTTCTCCACCTTGTACCTCCACTTCCCTCCCCCACTTGTAGCTACTCAGTGGAGGGTGGGGTGGAGAGAGGAGTGGTGTCTCTTTTGACCTGGTTCTCTCTCTGCACCTGGCAGGTGTCTAAAGCTGATTCTCTCTCCTGGGAGTTTTCCTGGGCTCTTCAAAGATTCTCGCTGTTGGGGGCCTCTCTCAAGATTGCACATAGGTAGGCTGATCCAATGCAGCAGTGCTCCTTGTCTTGGCCACCATGGTAGTGAGCCCGCTGTCATTTGCCCTTTAAAAGTCCCAGATGAGAGCAGTCCACAGTCTGCTTTAGCTGTTTCAGGTATATAGCTGACACGTCCCTGTGGCCCCAGGAAGGCAGCACATCCCTCTGCCTTGGGCATCTTTGTGGCTTGGTGGGGGCTGGGGAAACTCACTGTGGCATTCTGATACATGTGCAAACCCCCCAGGGGGTAACTCTTGTTCTGTTTGGACTTGGAGCCCATGTAAAAATACTGTCTTCTTCCATCCCTCAGGCAGACAATTCTGAGGCACCTTTTATGTGGCTCCTCAGAAAGTCCCCAGTGATATCAGGCCCTAGTTACCTACAATAATGATGAGCTCAAATTGGTGTTCCCTCCTTTCCTGTTTTACTCTTTCCTATTCCTCGGGACCATCCCACAAAATAAACTATGCAAAGAAGCCCTTTCCTCAGGCTATTTTGGGGGGTGGGTAGTGAGGAGACAGATTCAGATGGAGCCCTTGTTAGGCTTTGGATTGAATCACCTCCCCACATACATCCTCCCCCACATAACCTCTCATTTTTTAGGGGGTGAGTGGTGTCTCTGACACAGTAACTACTACCCTCCTCCACCCCGAATCTCTTCATCTATTTTCCCCTTCTCATTCTAGGACCTTTCCTATCCTTGAACCCTAGAGTCACTGACCATTGCTTTTGTAAATCTGTATATGGTGACATATACCAATTTCACACCTCACTCTGAAAGTTTACATTTACTATTGCTTAGTATCTTTGTAGAAGCTCCCATTTTCATACTCTGTTACATATTAATCAGAAAAAGAACCCAGAGTTCCTCTTCTGGAAAATGATGACTTCTAGTTTTTTAGTGTACATAATGTGATTTTCGGTTCTCCTACCACCCTGGTCGCCTCCCCTGCACCTGCCCCACCCTAAGTACTGTTCTGAGCTGGGTTACTAATGTCAGTCTGAAATTATGCCCATTCCTCCTTGCTGCTGGTGACACAAGGGAGGTACACTCCACCTAAGACCTGTCTGGCCAAAAGTCTATGATTACCTCAATACTATGCGGTTATAAATGCAGCCTAGTACGGTGTTCATTTTAGCAGCCACATCATCTTGCTACTTAGTAGCTCCCAGTCCCTATTTCCTAATGCCTGCTGGACATTTCCACTTGGATGCCTGCAGGTTCCCCAGCTTAACAAGTCCACAGCTTCTCATTAAGTCCTCCCACTGAGGTCTGCCTCATGTATGGTATTTGTGATCTCAGTGGATGGAGTCATCCAGTGTCTCTGGTCAGCCACTTCAGAGACTTTCCTGAGGGCTCTGACTCCTCCTCCCCTCCCCATCTGATCCCACCTATTCCCAGATCCTCTGTGTTCTCCGCCTCAAACATCTCTTCATCCTACTGCCTCCTCTGACCTCCCATCTCTAGTTATTTTTCTCCAAGTCAACTCAGATCTTGTCACTTGTCGGGCTGGAAAATGTTTGTGGCCTTGTCATTGGCCATAAGGCCAGCAAGCTTTCAATTAATGACCAAGAGATATAAATCTTCACAAATAAGCCTTAATAGCCTTCCTCAGCCTCAAGTCCATGCCCGCATATGAGGCCCATATACAAGGCCTTCCTCCAAGGTCAACGTCTTAGATTCAGTGGGACTGCAGTTTGAACTCAATGTCCCTCATCACTTCCCACCACCATGGCTCTGAATTCTGGTCTGACAGTAACTGGATAACTGGGTTTCCAGTCTTATCTTTACTTTCTGTACTCTCATCATCTTCTGTATCAAGTCAGGTTTCTCAATGATGACTGTCTGCTATTAATTTTCAAAGTCTCAGGTTCATGCTGGCTGTATCCAAATAACAGTAATCTGAGTACATACTCTCCAGATCCCTGGAAGCATTGGGTGGCTAAGGCTCATTAGGAAGCCACACGCGTGACCTGCATGCTTTACTCTCAGGACCATGGCTTTGGGAATTCTGGAACACTGTGATCTTCACCCACATCTCTCAGTTGATGTTGTTCTGAGAGACTAACCTTGGGTACTTTCAGAATACCTACTCATGTCCATGGATCCATGGAGGCTGATGGGCCAGTCCAGCCTGCTCTTGGAGTGCCTGAGGAGACCCTGGCACCAATAGAGCATTTGCAAAGGACAATTAAATCCATGGGGGGAAGCCACCCACACTGTGGGTGGACATTCTTAATTTAGGACCTATGAACTCCTAGATGGTGAATCCCCAGAAATTATTGGTAAAATCCGACAATGGGTATTTGTACTTCTGGGGAGAAGATTCACAAAGATTTTCATCAGATTCTCAAAGGAGTTTATGACCCAAATGAAGTTCAAAGGAGAACAAAAGGGCCTTACAGAACCATTTTGTTAGAATGGTTCTTCCTGATTATGTAAGTTATCCATACTCCTGATTATGTAAAATTGGAAAATAAAAAGAACACAAAGAGATAATGATCTTGACATTTTTGTATGCATTGCTCCAACCCTTCCTTTGTGTAAATTAGACTAGATGCTCCTTCGTCACCTGTTTCTTTCTACTTAAGATATCATGGACATCTTCTCAGCTCATTAAATATCCTTTTAGAACTTTAATGACTTAAATGATTTCATAGTATTCAATCATTTTGGTGCCTCATTTATTTTACATTGCTTCCTGGTTATTATTATTATTATTATTATTTGCTATTATAAATAATGTGACATACATCCTCTTATATGTTACAAATATTTTTTTTTGTTTTAATATAATTCTAGGAGTGGAATTTTTGAATTAAAGGGTATAAACACTTTTATTTAAGGATTTTGATATTGACAAGTTATTCTCCATAAAGATTGATTGCAATTTATTTGTCCACAGCAGTTTGTGAGAATACTTATTCCTCTGCATACTCTTGTGATCAATAGCCATTGCGTGTTATCTTTTAGTGGGAGCAGGAGGGGAATATTTGTAATTTAATGGGTCAAATACTGCATCTCAGGTTTTACTAGAGTCTCACATAGAAGCTGATTCATGCTCTAGCTGTGAATTACATAGTTCAAATTGCCTGAGAATTTTCTCTAGAGTTTTGGCAGCCCTCTGACAGGTGCTATTGAATAGAAATGACTCTGTTTTTCTGTGCCTATTTAGGAGACCTAAGACATGGTGACAACTTAATTTCTAGGCAGTGATAAGATTAGAGTCCATGAGATTGAGTGGCAGCAAATAAATATTTGATGGCTCTTTAAAAAGACTCCTTCCTTTCACCTCTATCCTAAGTCAAAATTTTTATGTCCTGTGAAAATTTAAGAATTGTGGTTCATCCTAACGCATCCCTAGCATGCCCCAATTTTCTGGATAATTCAAGGAAAAATGAGCATGTCTGAAAACAAAAATAAACAAACATCTGCATAAAAGCATTCCTTATTTTACATAATGGACATGTTAGGGATTCTAGAAAATTGTAACTGAAATCTTATTTCTGATTTCTCAAGGATTGCCCAGGGTGATTCTCTTTGTAAGTAATAAAATTAGTTGTAAATCCACATTTCTGTCTAGCTGGAATGATGAAAATCAATTAGTCAATTAGTTCAGGGAGCCTAACCTGTGAAGAATATTGTGCTGGGAGCTGTGGGAGGGAGTTTGCTTTTGGTTTTGGGTCTCAGTTCTGCACCTTAGGGCTTTATTGAGGAGTGTGGCGAGTCCCTGCCAGGCTGGATCTACTACTGTCCCCTCTCTGCTGGAGATATTGCTAATGTCACAACTGTTTCCACTGTATTCTCGGCCTTTGGGTACCAGCAAGCTGGAAGGGCATGGCTGAGGGAAAGCAGTTAAGTGTGGAAAATGACCCCAGAGGTCACCAGCCCAGACAGCTATGTCCCAAAACTGGCCAGTAATGTTAACAGGCAGTTTCTGTTTAAACAAAAATTTGTTTCTAAAAGGAAATTCCTTCCCTTCTCTCATTTACAGTAAGGCTAAAAGTTTTAACAGATGAGGAGAGCATAGCATGGAGATAAGCAACTCAGTCCTGAACCAACACAGAACCTTCCTTAAATCTCCACAACAACTTTGCTTTTCAATATCTTGATGTAATGCAACAAAATCCAAGTTTATGATATAACACCATGGAAAGAAGCAAATGAGCAGGCAGGAGTCAGATGCAAATAGGGCATGTCCATAAAATGCCATTTTGAAGTTTGTGGTTTGGAGCTTATTATGCTTTTTCACAGAGAAAAACAGAGCAATGTTTAAAATGGTTGTTAGATTCCTAGGTTAGACTTCAAAATTCTATATAATTCATATTAGGGCTGAAATACCCATCTTGTAATTAAAAATTAGTAGGGAACAAAATGTCATTTTGCAATAATAATTTTATAAAACAAAGAAACAATTTCAGAACAGAAAGCAAGACAGGTTTTATTCATCTGAAGAATTAGTACTTAAAGAAACCAAACTTAATAGAAAGAAGGGAAGAAACCATTAACTTTTAGGAAAATTTTTTTTTACAGTAGAAAAGAAAAGCTTTATTAGAAGGGAAAGTACAATTCCAGACGTGGAAGTGGGCCTGAGCAAGAGAAGTGTGGCTCAAAAGGCCTTGGAAAGATTTTAATAGGTATTTCTGGGAACTCTCAAAGGCTTTAAGACTTTGAAGTCATAGGTTCTTTTTCTCAAATTTTACTTCACACTCTATGACCTTTCTTTTAAAAATGCAATCATAGCACTAAAAACTGCTCTGGTTTAACATTAGCCATGACTGGATGGAGTTTGGGTTCATACATGGAACTAAAAGAGGGAGAGATTTTACTGAAATAACTATGTGCTAGTTGGAAAGAAGCTCTGGGAAATAAAGGTAAAAAGTGAAAGAGGACATAAGTGAAAAAAGATCATCTGAGGTGGAATTACTTGTCTACATGGTGACAGATGTCAGTGAGGAGAAAGAATGATGAGAGTAAAGAAGACTTAGGTCCTCCAGTGCCCTGGGCCTGCAGAATGGCTCTTGTCAGCACCTGAGAGCTTGGGTGCTATACTTAGAGCATGGGGAAAGGGATGGAAGGCACCACGTATATCCAGACATTCACATATAAGGTCTGCTTTAATACCAGTGTTTGAAACTGAGAGCATGCCAGTCTATCAGAGCTCATCTCCAAAGACGGCCACCTCACTGGACTGGTATTCACACTCTTAAGTCCTGGCTGACCCTAGGACTTGCTTTTTGGCTAATAGAATGAGGCGGAATGATACTTGGTGACTTCTGAGGCTAGATCCTAAAAAGTCTTGTAGCTACCACCTGGGTTTCCTGGACTAAGTGCCTTAGGGGAAGCCACCATGCTGGTTTAGGGAAGCTCAAGTTCTCTGAGACTGCTACGCTCTAAGGAAGCTTATATCTGCTTTCCAGCCACTCAACCCAGGTGCCAGATATTCAAGTGAAGGAGATTCAGATAAGTCCAGCCATATCCACTATCTGGCTGCAGCCAAACTCAAAACCTCAAGGGAGAACTGTACAGTTGAGCCTGTTATCTCCCTGAACTGTAAGGAATAATAAATAAATGATTGTTTTAAACCACTAAGTTTTGAGGTATCTTTTATATATCAATAGATAACTGGAACCTGGATTAAGCCCAAAATTTGCTTTTCTACAAAGCACACTGACATCTCAGTTCCAAACTACCATCTACTCCTATGAGGATATGTTGACCCACCCTTCAACATGCTTAGTGCGAGGGAAATCAAGACTCTCCCAGCATGCCTAGCTTTTAGAATTCAATTCACTTCTCCTTAAATCTCACTTGTGAACCCTTTGCTAGGTTAGAAGTCTAGTGATTACAATCAAAGAAAAGTAAGTGATAATGACCATGAACTTCTTAGTAAATAAAGGTAATATTAGCTACTTGTAGCACTCTGGTGGGAGAGCCTTGGTGGATCCCTGGAAGTAACTCTGGGCCAGTGTTCCATAGCTGAGTGGAAAAACAGCTTCCTATCTCTACAATTTCACTGCATGTTTCTCTACGATCTCTTTCTAAGAACTAAGTCCTTCTGCAGACATAGAGCAGTGCAGATGTGTCTCAGAGACTGGCTTGAGGAATTGAGGAAAGAAAGATCATCTGGGCACACTACATGAATTCCTTGTGCTGTGGAAATGACTTTAACAGAGCACTCATTTTCTTGGCAAGTTTTCACTGGGTTGTTGCTGTTTTTAATGACATGGCTGGTACACCCATCATAGATTAATTACACAACTTAAGGCAGAACAACACAGTCATGAAGTTGATGGAGATCACAGTTTCATCAATTCCTTCTTATCAAAACAAACAAACAACAACAACAACAACAAAAACACACAAAAAAACATGATTATGTTAGAGGAGCTGATAAGTCATAAACTGTCTGGGGTCAGTGCCCCTTACAAGATAGATAACCAACAGGAGTTGCTTTCCTCCTTTTACTTGGAATGCTGTCATGAAACACAGATGGTACTCAAAAATGTCTGCCTAATGAATGAATCTATGACTTATGAGTCCTGAAACCGAGGAGCCCAGAGTCAGGTAACCCAGAGAGATACTATAAATAGCCAGACTGAAAACAGCTCCATTCATGCTGTAATTGAGTTACACCCTAGCTAACTAACTATACAGAGTATTCATCCAGGCTAGAAACAGGCAAAAATATAGAATGTCACCAGGGACATCTTCAGGAAAAAAAAAAGTATCCACATTTCCTGACTTTATAGACACCTTGTATATCAACAGCAAACATTTCTGATCTTATACTGGTTCGATCGCAGAGGATATAACATCTTTTTTGTTTTGGGAGGTGCAGCCTAAACCCTACTGTCAAGCACTGCCAAGGGGCTTCACGCAGAGGAGAAACTCAGAAATGACAATGGTGCTTAGTGAGCCACATTATGACAGCTGGTTTCTCTCTGGCTCCCAAAGGGCATCACGAGGATATAAGTAGGCAGTCAGAGGAGCCGGCAGACAGCAGTACATTAGGAAGAGTTTACCTCACTCCAGTCCTTCCCCAGCAGCGCTGGGCTGGAGGACCAATGGCTGGTCTTTTAGAAGTGGTAATGGTGACAATGATGGCAGGGAAGGCAGGAACAGAACAAGAAGGGCCTGATCCCATCCACATAGCCACCAATTCTGAGAGCTTTCTTGAGAAACATTTCCCCTAAGGGGACTTGCTTTTCTTTTCTCTCTGCTTCCTCAACCAACCAGCACTGTGTCCCCTCAAACTGGAGGACCTAGGAGAAATGTTCTTGCTAGAGACTGAATGTTTGTATACTCCACAAATTAATATGTTCAAATCCTAACCCCCAAGGTGATGGTATTAGGAGATAGGCATTTGGGATGTGATTAGGTCACTAGGGTGGAACCCTCACAAATGGGATCAATGCCTTTATAAAAGGGACCCCAGAGGGCTTCCTAGCTCCACTACCACGTGAGGACACAACAGGAAGACAGCTGTCTATGAATCAGGAAGTGAGCTCTTACTAAAGACCAAACTGTTGGTACCTTGAACTTTGCCTTAGAGTCTGCAGAACTGTGAGAAATAAATGTGTGTTGTTCGTAAGCTGCCTAGTCTGGTATTTTTTTCTAGCAGCCCAAACGGGCTAAGACAGTTCTTCAGCTGTCCTTGCGATGAGGTCAAGAAATAATACAAGTAGGTTGTGATGGTTAATTACCAAGTAAGGAGCCCTGCCTGTTATTAAAGTTAGGTTAATCGAAGAGCATAATTGTCCAATAAACCTTTGGGAGCCATGACAAAAAGAAAGTTCAGCATGTGTATCTCTGACTACTTTACATTTCTAGACACTATCAATCTTCCAGGATCCTCAGAAAATCCTTCACTCAATATTTCTCAGAAAATTTTACCAAGAAGGAAGGTGATGATAATTTCAATAACCAGAAAGGAAGGGGAAGGAATCAGTATTGGGCCTTAAAAAAAAATTCTCCCACTGTTACCACCATAAAATAACAACAAAAAGATTACAACTTTAAAGGCACCTTTGAAGGCTCTAGATATATTTTAATTGTCTCAAGTTTCCCACAAATCATGATGTAAGAAGCAGTATTTAAAAGAGAAGGCGTGCATAAAGAAAAAACAGTTGCAAGTCAGAGATGCTGACTGGTTTCATTTTTTTTAACTTTTAATTTTAGAATAATTATAGATTCACAAGAAGTTGCATAACTATAGCACGAAATGAAAATCAAGAAACATATAATCCACAGACCTTATTCAGATTTCACCAGTTTTACCTGTGCTCATTTGCATGTGTATATGTGTGTAGCTCATGCAATGCTATCACATGTGTAGCTTTGTGTGACCACCACTATGATCAGGATAAGGAACTCTACCATCGACACAAGGGTTCTTCAGGTTATCCTTTTATGGCCATACCCACTCCCCTCACCTTCCCTTCCCCTAACCCCTGGGAATACTATGCTGTTCTCCATCTCTAGAATTATGTTATTCCACAAATGTTGTATAAATGGAATTGTGCAATATGTGTCTCCTTTTGAAATTGGCTTTTTCACTCAGTGGAATTCCCTGAAGCTCTGTCCATGTTGTTACGTGTATCAATATGTCTAAGTCAGCTTGGGCTGCTATAACAAAATATCATGGGCTGGTTGGCTGAAACAACAGACATTTTATTTTTCATAGTTCTGGAGATTAGAAGTCCAAGATCAAGATGCCAGAAGATTCGAGTTTTGGTTAGAAACCTTTTCCTGGCTTGAATGGGTAGAGAAGTGAGAGAGCAAGTAAGTGCTCTGCTGTCTCTTCCACTTCTTATAAGGGCATTAATGCCATCATGGGTGTCCCACCCTCATAACTGCTTCTAAACCTAATTACCTCCAAAAGGCCCTACCTCCAAATACTATGATATTGGGAGTTAGGGCTTCAACATATGAATTTGGGAGGACATAAACATTGAGTCCATAACATGATAGTTCATTCGTTTTTATTGTTGAGTAGTATTCCATGGTTTGGCTGTATCACACTTTAATGATCACCCGTTGAAGGATATTTGGGTAGCTTTTAGTCTTTGGTTGTTACAAATAAATATGCTATGAACATCTGTATAGAAGTTTAATTGTGAAAATGTTTTCATTTCTCTGGGATAAATATCTGAGTGCAAGTGCTGGGTCATATGGTAAGTCCATTTTTAGTTTTAAAAGAACCTAGGAAACCATTTTTCCAAAATAGCCATATCATTTTATATTCTCACCAGCAATGTATGATGGAATCAGTTTCTCTGGATACTCTTCAGTATTTGGTGGTGTTACTATTTTTTATTTTAGTTATTCTGATAGGTGTGTGGTAATATCTAATTTTGGTTTTAATCTGTTTCTCTAACGACTGATGATGTTGAACATCTTTTCATATGCTTATTTGCCATCTGTATATCCTCTTCAGTGAAATATATGTTCATGTCTTTTGCCCATTTTCTAATTGGATTGTTTATTACTGTTGAGTTTTGAGAGTCCTTTATATATTCTAGATACAAGTCCTTTGTCAGATATGTGATTTGTAAATATTTTCTCCCAGTCTTTAACTTGTCATTTCATCTTCTTTTTTAAACTTTTTCAATTATAGTTGACATACGATATTATATTAGTTTCAGGTGTACAACATAGTGATTAACATTTATATAACTTATGAAGTGATTACCCTGACTAATTTAGTACCCATCTGGCACCATACAGTTATAACAATATTATCAACTGCATTCCCTATGCTGTACATTTTATCCCCATGATTTTTATAAGTGGCATTTTGTACTTCTCAATCTCTCTTTTTATCTTCTAAACAGGGTCTCTGGCAGAGCAAAGTTTAAAATTTTGATGTGGCTTCATTTTAAAGTTTTAAAAAATAATAGTGATCTCCTGGCATGTACATATGTCATCCATCCATCTGCCCATCCACTCAATGTTTATCAAGCACTTACTATGTTCCTGGTTCAGTGCCTGATACTAGTGATCTGAGAAAGGAATAAAATATAGTTGCTTTCAAGTAGTCACAGTCAGGTAAGGACAGGGGCATGGAGCACACACCTTCCATCGGGGTTTGGTAAGGGATGTAAAGCAGGCTGTGGGAACCCAAGACTGAGCGCACCTGCTCTGGCCAGAGGTGGGGAAGGTGGCTCCTTGCTTGTCTCTTTTATATAGCTTCTGAGGGACTGCCAGTGATGGACCAATTGAAATCCTAGTATTAGTCTAGCTATATATAGGTCATAGTGTATTACGTAAAACATTTCCATATGTTCTTTTTATAGAATATAAAAAGGTTCATTTTCTAGAATATTCTTTACACATTCCGAAATGACTAAAACCAAAATTAAGATCCCGTGAGATTAACAGAGACTTCACCCTGGGATGTGATCATTTTTTAAAAATAAAATGACACCTGTTAGTTCAACAGGTAGTCTTCACTATGAAGAACAGGCATCAAGAAAAGGTGTAGCTGGGGCTTGTTGTATAACAGTCCTTGGTCCTAATATAGCAACATTCATCTGAGAAGCTGAAAGGACTTGACTCACATGACAAGCTGCCTCATTTTGCACTGACTCTTTGAGGAAGGCAAGACGAGATTTATTATGCAGTGGCCTATATTCCAAGTAGAGTATGATGTTCCCTACTCAGGTAACTAGAAAAGTATGTCCAGTAACACAATTGGGAGGAACCTAGAGATCCTTAAGTTAGAAGAGAGGATTAACTATTGGTTTAGGCCACAGTTCTCCTCTAAGAATTTTTTAAAGTGTAAGGCCTGATCTTGCTTATATAGGACTGATCAAATTATCATTATAACAAACACTTAAGGCTCAAGACCTTTTTGTTCTTATATCTAATCAATACCTTGTCCTGTCAGTTCTCCCTGCGTGATGTCCCCCTTTATATTCTCCCTTCCTTCCTATTCCTATTGCAGTTCTGTCCAGGGACACTTGATATCCAGCTGCCCAGCCTCAACTTCTCTCTGCTCAAACTCATCTTCTATACAACTCTATAGATTAAGTATCTAGGTCCTCCCCTTTACCCAAATTCATATGTTGAAGCCAAATTCCCAATATGATGGCATTAGGAGGTGGGGCCTTCAGAAGGTGATTCGGTCTTGAGGGTGAGCCCTCATAAATGCCCTTATAAAAGAGGTCCCAGAGAGGGACACAGCAAGAAGGTGCCATCTACAAACAAGGAAGTGAGTCCTTGCTGGACACTGAATCTGCCGGCACCATGATTTTGGACTTCTAGTCTCCAGAACTGTGAGAGATATGTCAGTTGTTTATAAGACACCCAGTCTATGGTATTCTGTTATAGCAGCCTGAGCTAAGACAGCAACAAAGTCAGATTTATATCCCAAATGCGACATTTCCTCCTGTCACTCCCCTACTTAGAAATCTTTAGTTGTCCCCCACTGCTTATAAAATAAAGTCCAAATGTTTCATTCTATAAGATCAGCTCCAATCTACCTTTTCATTTCCCACTTTTTTTTCTAAACACACATTTAAACACCATGGTCAATAGATGGTCAGCTCCATGATTTTGGGGACTGGCATCTTTCTCATTCGCCACTGTATTTCTGCTTTGTGGGTTTTCTTGAGTGAATGAATTAACTGTCCCCCCCCCAACAATTGTTCCCAAAACTCACTGTTTCTAAAAGTACCCTGGCCACTCCTACCTCCCCCCAAGTTTCTACAAACTAGGTGTCTTCTCCCTCATCCCCACAGCCAGAAACAGCCTTTCCCTTCCCCTATGATTATCTGAATCCTATCCATGTCTCCAGGTCTGACAAATTGTGCTCTGTTACACACATATACAGACTTCATCAAAATCACAAAGACGAAACATGCATGTTTGAAGTCATAGTTTGGCTTGTGCAGAATAATTAATATTCTTATATTCAACATCAATTGTGAAAGGTAATGCATGATAGATTCAAAAACATTTCAGAGAGAAGAGTGGGTGGCAGTTGGTGAGCTGCAACATTTTTCCTTTCATAGAACAATTCTTGTGGAAGAAACAGCATTGCTGCCTTTTTCTATTTTCAGCACAAAGTAACACTTAACTAATCTAATTATTATTCAAGTGAAGGTGTATAGCCACAAACCTTCATTTAATCTGTAAGTTTTACAAAACAACAAACTAACATACAGTAGAGGATGCAAATGGGAGGTCTGCTGGCAAAACTGAACTCATATAAAGGGTATACAGATTTCTCAAGCTAATTTGGAATACATATAAAAGGATATTTTTAACCTTTCTATGAGGCAAGAAGTATTAGGAAAAGCAAACCCTCATGTACCCATCAACTCAGCTTAACAAATAAAACAGTACCAATAGCCCTGAAGCATCTATATTCACAGAGATTACATCAAATAATCTAAATGAGGAGCCAACAGTTAAAAATCATGACATCGCGCACAGCAATATGGATGCCCAGTCCTTCTTGAAAAACCTAGCTCTACGGGTTTTGCATTCCCATAGGAAAATAATGAGTTGGGTTGTCCCTCTGGCCCACCACATCCCACCCCATTTCTGTATCTGGCTATTTTCCTTCATCCATATGACCTGTCTGGCCTGGAGGCATCTGAGTTCATAACCCCTGGTAAATGTTTCATTTCTGGGTTGGCTTTCTCTCCTTTGACACTGTTTAAACTCTCCATTTCTTTAGTTTTCCTGCCTCTGCTTTGGGGTATCTCTTTTCTGGGTAGAGCAGGATCTTTATGAGGCACTAGGCTCCAGGGAGATGTGCAGATGAAACAAAACTTTCCTCAGTGGACGTGTACCCCCAGAAGAAATTGACCTGTGCATGACTGTGTATGATACAAGACAGGCAGCAGTAGAAATCGAAAAAGAGTTGCAGGAACACAGCAGGGAGAAACTGTTAGGTTTCTCCAGAAAAAGAGAACCAATAGGACATGCCATGACCTCCAGGAGTATCCTGACACCTTTGGCAGGGGGCAAAGTGGAAAAGAAGGGTGGGGAATGGTAGAGGATAGGAGAACAGTGATTAGAGAGCTCTATGGGAGCTCAGTGGGCAAATGAACTTGAATGTCATGGGAGGTGTCAAAGGTTTTTGAGCAGGGAAGTGGCACAAAAGGATTGTTTTAAGAAGAAAACTCTGGCAGACAAGTAAAGGGTGGGTAAATGGGGAGAGAGGCAAGAAGGACAATGAGGAAGTTCTACAAATCATCAGGAGCAGGCTAAAACGATGCTTAAACTATCGGGAAGAATATCGTTTTTTTCTTGTGTGGGAAAAACAGCTTATAAATATGTATGTTCTTAAGCTGGCACTCATGTTAGAAAAAAGATTGCTCACTACTGATGTAGAGGTTAATAAAAGGCTGGACTAGGCAGTGAGACAAAGAGACCAATTTGAGAGCCATATGGTAGTTAAGAGGAGAGGTCCACTTATCAGTAACAGGTGATAGAAGAGCAATGGAGTTAAAAAGTCACTGAGGTTCTAAGTCTGGGTGTGAGAAATGGTGGTATTCTCTAAGATAAAGATCAGAGGAGGAAGTTCTTTGGAAGAGGATGAAAAATCCTGTTTAGGACTTGCTGAGTTTGAGGTGTGTGAGAGGCCCTGGTAAGCGGTGTGGCCCTGGCTTCACTTGGTATGGGTTTGATTCCCATCTCTGCCACTCACTACCTGTGTGAACAATGGCATGTGCTTGGGCCTCCTATCTGTACAGTGAGAGGAATGATACTTTCCTTCTAGTGCTGCTGTCAGAATGACATGAGCTAACAAAACGTGTGAAGTATTTAGAACAGTGCTTCTAAACAAAGAAAACAGTTGAAAATGCAGCTCTTAATCTTCCCAGAGAATGCAGAGTTCCAGAGCACCTTCCCAGCTAGTGGTCACATTCCAGGAGGGGCAGGTCACCTACCCTGTGTAGGTGGTGGTACTCATAGACTGTAATTAAACTAATTTCCATAACAAATCTTCCCTGTCTTTCACTTCTTAATATTAGGATGGCCAACAAGGAAGAATTTGCAGGTCAGGGGTTCTACCTAAGTACAAAATTGTGTATTTCTTAATAGAAAACACTGGGTTGGACATTAGGAGTCTGACTCCAATTAGAGTGTGTGTTTTTTCCACACCACCAAGCAATTCTCTGACACCAGCAGGGCATCCTACAATTCAACTCAATTCTGACACTATCTACCCTGGAGATATGGTTGATCCCATAGGTTAAGGGCACAGTCCAACAACTCTGCCCCTCTCCTTGCTTCAGATACTCGTAGCAAATCCAGATTATCATCTGTGCTTCTGACTCATCAGCTATAGATTGGAGGTTCCAAGGACCCCTGCCTTGGGTTCGATTAATTTGTTAGAGCAGCTCAGAGGAGTCAGAGAAACATTTTACTTGCTACATCACCAGTTCCTTATAAAAGGATATAATTGAGAAACAGTCAGATGGAAGAGATGGATAGGGCAAGGTGTGGGGAAAGAGTGAGGAGCTTCCATGCCCTCTCCAGGCAGGCCACTCTCCTCAAATCTCCATGTGTTCATCAACCTGGAAGCTCTCTGAACACTGTCCTTTTGGGTTTTTAGGGAGGCTTCATTACATAGGCATGACTGATTAATTCATTAGCCCTTGGTGATTGAACTCAATGTTCAGCTCCGCTTCCATTCCCAGAGGTGGGAGTGGGGGTGGGACTCAAAGTTCCAACCCTCTAATCAAAGGGTTGGGTCCATTGGTGACCAGCCCCCATCCTGAGGAGCTTTCTAAAAGACACCTAATTAACATAACAAAAGACCTTTCTCACTTCACAGGAAATTGCCAGAGTTTTAGAGTTCAGTGTCAGGAATGGGTGGAAGACTAAATATATATTTCTTACTATATATCACATCACAGATAGTCATACCAAGATGTCTTTAAAGAAATAAAAACGGAAAATTGAAAAGGTTTCCAAAACTTTAAAATAAGACCTAGTAGCCATCAAAGTCTGTAAGACAATTACACCGAGTAGAAAGGTATAGGGGAAAGAGCAAATTAGTTTTACGAAGCAGAGTATGTAATTCCAACACAAGCCTGTATTTGGCCATATCTGGGAGGTTATGGCCAAGCTTCAAGTTCTACATCTGAGAAACTGCTAAAAGCGCCCTACAACATTCCTGGTTTTGTATGTACTAGCTCTCACCCTGGGAGAATAAGAGTGTACAGCAATATCCCAGAGTCTAAACTCCTCTTTTCCCTTTACACCTTTTATCAGCCTTCATAGTAAAGATACAGGACGGGGTCAATTTCCCCCAAGTGCACCCACATTGAGAGAGGGTTCTTTGAGCACAAGAAAAAAATTCAAATGCAAGCCAAAGTTAGAGTCAAAAGGAAAGTTTATTAGAGAAGGGAAAAAGCAAAGACCAGAGAAAGCAAAGACAAAAAGCCAAGACAAGAAATTCTTAGTTTCTGTGAATTACAGTTTAAAGACTTTGTTTACCGATTTTTCCTTTGATATGGGCATATAGTGAGAAAGGATGAATAAAGTCACCTGTGGAAGCAAAGTAATGGATCTAGAGCCCAGGTTACAGCTTGCACAGGGCGGGTAGTTGCACTATTTACCCATCATTTAACAACTACTGTGCATTTTTGTGTTACATCTTGAGCAGTCCTGGGGTGTGACAAGTTCCCTCTCCTCTGTGGGCTCACACACGACGGCAATAGAACACAGTGAGTGTTACAGTGGAGACGTGAACCGTGGGTGCTGTGGGAGTAACCAACTCTGAGACGATGGAGACATGTTTACATATGTGCATCTGCCATGTACTACGTTCTTACTTCTCGAAAAGCACTCTCATGAGCAAGCTCTTGAATCTCAACCACCTTTTGAGGCAGAAATTATTTTAATTCTAAAATTATAGATCAGGAGTTCGAGGCACTAAGATGTTAAGTAAGTTGCCCCCAGTGACACTTGGAAGCAGTAAACAGGGACCCAAACTGCCACTTCAAGGACCTGCAGTTTCCAGGATCTTGTCTGCTCAGCCGCCTCCAGGGATGGGGAGTGGTGTGGGGATTGGGGTGCCAGAAATAGTATACAGTATTTGCTTCAATATGGGTGCTCAACCTAATGCCTGGGAATATAAGAAAGGAAGCATGCAGAAAGCATCTCTTGTTTCAGTTTTCCTAATCCTTTTTAGGTCACTTCTAATGAAATCTGCAAATGACTGCCTGGTGAAGACATGCAAACGACTACTTAGTGGAAAAGTCGTTTGGAGTCCTAAGAAAGTTAGCGCATTTGGCTACCTCAAGTGCACCACATTATTCTTTTTCAGAGTGAATATGTTTGAAGACAAAGCTTTGTATGTTTCCCTCACTTGCTTTCTAATTTGCTATTGCAATTGTAACAATGATTAACAAAATACCCTGGTGGTTTGAACTGAGTATGCCTATGAGCAGGGGTTAACAAAATAGGAAACTGTGGTATATTTTAATTCTTTTAGGTACTTCCATGGCAGTACCCTGTACACTGGCTCTACTCAAAAATAAAACAAAGTCCAGAACCAGGGTAGGCAGCACATCCCATTGTTGCTATATGCAGTTTGAACTGTCAGAACTCACAGCTTTTGAGTCTGTTTACCCTGGTCTATACGAAAAGGAAAGAAGAAAACCACCTCGTCAACTGGCCATGAGAATCCACGAATCTTGGCTGAAAGGGACCTGAATCGAATGATCATTAAGTCTAATGGTTCTCAAGGAGGTATTGTGGAAATCAGTAATTTTTCACTGGCACAATGACTAGCAAGGGCTACTGGCATTAAGCAGGCAGGGGCCAGGCATGCTAGTAAGTCTACAATGCTGATCAGTCACATACAGTGAAGAACTGATCTGCCCAGACACTCACTTAAGTGAAAAACTAGTTCCTCAGGATACAAGCCTAGAACTAACACTACTTTACATATAAACACAAAATGTCTTTGAGCAGTATTGATACACTGAATTCTCCAGGAATGTAACTACTTTACCAACTGAGGAAAGATTGTACTGTTTTGTTTCAACTATTACCTAGAGTTCACCATTTTGGAAAATAAGGTCATCGAATGGCAACACTGTTCATAGTATTTGAGCTGTGAAAACACACTTTTGCAGTTTGCACTTGAAACTGCGCCAGGCAAGTATCTATCATCAGTGTTGCACTGGAGCATTTACATATTAAAATACATTGTTTTATTATAACGATTTTGCTTTTTAGTTTTTGAAATTGTGTTGTTGGATTATCTATGATTTGTTATTTCAGTATGGTTAAAGAAGGCATTACAAAATACTTGATATAAAAAGGAGTTGGGCCTTTTACAGGGTTGTGAAGTCCAGCAGACTCCCTTTGTAAAAGAATTGAGACCCAAAGCCTTAAACGACTTGCCCCAAGACACAAGTTACATTATCTCCCTATTTCTTTAGAATTTCAGTTTCAGTTTTAAAAACCGGAAGGGGAGAGTGGCAGCATGTGAGAAATTATGTGATGAGAAACGAGTTATCTGAATTTTGGCAGAAGATCCTTTGGGGGATGGTGGAAAACCCTGCGTATTATTTGTTAGGCTGAGGGTCAGAAAAGAGTGGGGAAATTCTTTATAAGAACCACCTCTGTATGGCCGCTCGCTTAAAGCCAGGGACCCGCTAGTCAACACATTTTCTTTTATTTAAGGGCCTGTGGTACAACTTGGAACTGGGGATGGCATATTTAGGAGAGGGCCAGAAGGGGTTCTTCCGACGGCAGAAACCCACTCCCTCCCGTTCCGCTTCTACCGCAGTGGCCTGAGGGTCACCCTGACCCCAGGCCAATGACGGCAAAGCACTTCCTTTGGCAGCCCCGATTGGACCCGGCACAAACACCCCCGAGTCTTTAGGAGAGCTCTTCTCGATCCCCAAGGTCCTCTGTCTTAGGTGGGAGGCAGCACCAAGCTGAAGCCACCGGCCCTAAACCTCTGGGAGCCCCGCGAGAGGAAACTGGGGGCCTAGCATAGCCCTTCGAAAGGCGGAGGGCCGGGGTCCCAGGAGGGTGCGCAACCACCCTCACAAGTTCCGGGGGAGTGTTTCATTGTTTCTTCGCCGTGGGGGTTGGGCGCACAAGAGGGAGCTCGAGTCTGGGGTGACCTGAGAGGGACTATTGCGTTTCCGGGCGGTGCCCTGCTGTCTAGGCAACTGTGCTGTAAAGCGTCGGGCCACCAGCAAGCACCACTAGTTCTCCACCCAACCCCAAGCCGGTCAACAACCATCCCGCCCTCCTTCCTCCTCAGTTTCTCCCTCCTCCTTCCCCTTCCGTCCCCCTCCCTCCCCTCCCCTCCTCCTCCCTCCTCTTCCCTCTCCTCTCCTGGTTCCCCCCCCCACCTCGCATTCAGAGCACTTAAACCACGGTTTCCTGCTCCACAAAATGGCCACCGCGCCCGACACCTGCGGTCACGTGACCCGCCGTTCTCTGAAGCCTCTTTTTGCCTAACTCCGATTTCGGGGAAGCTGCCTGCAAAAGAGCGAAGGCTGATTAATTTAGAGAAATTTCACGACATCTCCGAGTCCGCGGACTGAGAGAGAAAGAAGAGAGAGGGCGCGTGTTATAAAGTTACAGCAAAATCCGGGAGAATAGGGAGAAAGGGGAAAAAGACCTAAATTAAATTTTAGGCCTCCTAGTTGGCGGAAAGCTAGTTCTCGCGAGACTAAGGATAGCTGAGAACAGGGGAAGAGAAGCGCAACCTAACTAGAATAGCATTTAGCGCTCCGAGCTCTAAGGTAGGACGACGAGCCCGGGACGAGACTAAGAAGTCCCGCGAGGTTAGGAGTCGACGAGCGCGCAGTAGCTAGGCAGAAGTGGTAACGGCAGGGGGAGTGCGGGTGTGAGAGGGAGGGTACACGTCTTACGTGCTGACGTAGCAGTCTCTCGAGTGGGTATATTAGGTCCGTGGTCGCGCCGTCCGTTCCAGAGCCGCAGTTCTCCCGTGAGAGGACCTTCGCGGTGAATCAAACACACTCGCTCAGCAGCGGAAGACTCCGAGTTCTCGGTACTCTTCAGGGATGAGTCATGTGGCGGTGGAAAATGCGCTCGGGCTGGACCAGCAGGTGAGCTGCAGGGACCCCACCGGGCTGCACGAATCTCTCCCCTGACCTAACCTGGCTTGTGGCGCAGCGCTTACTGACACCCTCAGTTCCCATTTCCTAGGTACCTAGGGCTGGCGAGTGTCAATGGTCAGGGACTATGGAGGAACGGGGAGGTGGCAGGAATGCCGGTTGTGGCTGTCGCCCGGGCCCCGGCTTGGCCCGCGGTATTGTCCCCGGGCCGAGCACAATGGCGGCTTTTGTGTGTGCTTGCGCAGGCGGGCGGAGGGGGAGGGGGAGGGGGTGCGCGCGCGTGCTCGCGTAGACGCGCACGCGCGAACCTCTACTGGCTAGTGACCCATAGGTGTTGGGGGGATCCGCGGTGCACGAATGGGGACTCTGGCTTCCCAAGGGTTTCAGCCCTCAATGCGCGCGATTCTCGGATTCGTGTTTTGGAGACCTGGCGGCATTGGTGTATGTGTGTCTGGGTGTGTGAGCGCGCTCGTGAGCGCGCGTGTGCGGTGGAATGCGGCCCTGGAATGTGGGAGGGGGCATCGCAGGGGGCTGCCTGCACTCGGGGTAATGGCGGCGGCCTCCTTTGTGTGGTGCTGGGTGGCGCTGCGGCCCACTAGCGGGAGAGGCCGGACCAACCGGGCCCCCGGCGAGGACCTGGAAAGGAGGACGCAGTGGGCATCTTGTTCCTGCCGGGCTTCCTTCCGCAGGTTTTCTCGTTTCAGCCAGGTTTCCGCAGGCCCGGCGCTGCAGCCCGGGAGGCCGCGTTTCCGGAGTGGAAAGTTTTGTGACGCAGAATTTTCGGGGAGGAATGGGGGGGGGGGAGGGGAGGGAGTAAAGGGCCGCTGCTTGCGCGGTGGCGCTGGGCTCTGGGCTCTAGAGCTGGAGGTTAAGGACCCGGAGCAGCCCTTACGTACTTGCTCCTGGTAGTCACTGGAGATTTAGCCTATGGCCACGCGTTATTTTGGGGTACGGGTATCACGGGTTGTAAGAGTGTCCTTAAGTTAGTGACTTCTGAATCGACCAGAGGAATAAATGAATGTGACTTGAGGGAAAATAAAAAGTTTTGTTGACTTGTTGCAGCCCGTGGAATAAAATTTTGAAATAGGTCGAATTAGGTGTGTCGTCTTAACTGGAATTCCCTCCTAAGCGTGGGGGGTAGAGGAGAGGAGGATGTGAGAGCTGAGTGGTTAACGCGTTTTGGTGGCAGGAAGTCTGCATCCCTCTGCAACATTGGCACCACGCTTCAGATAAGCTGAGGGATGTTTGGAGCCTTTAAATAAGCTCTGGAGTAATTCTAAAATGAAATTTAGTGATAAATTGATGATTTTCGAGTGGTCACATGTAATACTTTTTAGGGATTTAGCGATGTTTCTTTGGGAGCATTTTCCCCCCCATTAATGAATCAATTGTATTAAATCTTCTAAATTGCTCAGACCATATGTTGAATGGAAGCACAGACAAAAAATCGTGTGGAGCACAGGCTTACTAAGCCCCCAGCTTTAATGTTTTCCATATAGGTGGTGCAGATTTTAAGGTTCTTGACAGGAATTAACTTTAAATTAGTAGTCTATGTAATTTGGAATAACGTACAGTCCTTAGAATTCAGCAGCAAGCATTCACAAAGAAAATTGCAACACTGTAATCCTAACAATTTACAGTAGCGTTTAAAGTTGCCTTTTCATGTTGCCAATGTAAAATTAATAAAACTTGTATGTAACAAGTGCAAAGTTTTTGTTCCTATTATGCTTTGAAGTATCAGTCTGTTGAGATAACTACTGCAGAGAGAAAGCCTGGGAGCGTTTTTGCTGATAGAAATTATAGAAATAAGGTGCTTGAAGTCTTTACTAAGCTGATTTTTTATTTTTCTTTTTTTAAGACTTAGCATGTGCTTCCAATTTTCAGTGACTCCATTTGATGATGCTTGCAATTTTGACAGTATGATCTTGAGTGGACCACTTAATGGTATAGCATATATCACCTTGGCAGACGGGTGGCAACAGTAGTACTGTATGACTCGGTCTTTCGTGGCTTTTAAAATATTTCTTGGGGCACGTATTTTCCCCTCTCCCCCCATTGCTTGTAAGGTACTTCCTGGTTAGTCATTACAGAATGTAATCAAGATAGGTCTTTTTGTAGAATATTGAAGCTTTGAGCTACCAGTGTAAGGAGATAGGTAGAAATGGAGATTAAATGTAGTAAAATGTCCAAGTATTTAAGGGCATTGAATGCCAGTTCTGCCATTTATGCCCAGTCTTTAAACTTATCTCAGTGGTGAAAATGGGAGAATGAATAGGTATGTACTTCACAGGGCTGTGCTTAACGTAGTAGTGCTCATTATGTAGTGGGTATATTGTTAATCTTTTTAAGAGTGCTACACTAATTAAAAATATTTGCAATATTTAGGGGTAAAGGAATTAAAATTCTGCCATTTTTCAGATGTGCTTTGTAAATTTGAAATCCAAGTAGAAAGTTGGCATTGGAAACATTTCTCATATGATTGGAGCTAAAATTAGTCTTTGTCTATATGACATTTAAAATTTTTAATTTCTCGAGCTTTCACTATGGAAAATGTTACAGGGAAAATTCATTTTGAATGAATGACTTAAATTTGGACCGAGTTGGGTACTGGAAAGCACCAATATCTTGATGTGCTGCCAAGGGTGTACATAATACTGTTTTGCATTTGTTTAGAACTTTACAGTCTTAAGCACATTCTTAGTCACTTTCACATTAAGAGTGCCACTTAACTGTGCAGCGGGACTAGTGCTTGTAAATGCTAGCGGGCAGACTAGTTTTAGAATTTTTAGTGTAATATTTCATCATGTGGACTGCTAACGATTTTAACTCTCTTCTAGTTTGCTGGCCTAGACCTGAATTCTTCAGATAATCAGAGTGGAGGAAGTACAGCCAGCAGTAAGTAAAACATTTTATGGATTTACAGAATATTAGGGTTTTAATATATTATTTTGTTGAACTTATTTAAAATTTTAAGACTTTCTCTAGTATTTACTGTGTAAAGAATTATGTAGTAAGTGATCAATCTAAAGCGTCGTGACCTTTTGGTAATAAAAAGGATCGGTTCTCTTGAATAAAAGTGATTTTTAAAAACCGTACAACACATAATTTTTAGAGTTTGTCTATGAACATGGGCCCAGTTTAGAGGTGATGGGGTCGTGTCTATCCCTCATCAGTAAAGGAAACATTCACATATTTAAATCATTATAGCTATCCCTTTTCCACGAAGAACATGAAACTAATAGAATAAAGCTAGATCGAATCTTGGGGTGGTTAGGATTCAAAATGCCATGTGGCTTTTTTTTTTTTTTTTTTTTGGAAAAGAAGTTAGTTAGATGTAAAAGTTATCTCTCCCTTCCCCAGGTTTATTTATTTTTTATTTTTTATTTTTTGTCTTTTTGAGACTTGTTAGAGATTAGTAATAAGGAAATCTCTATTGGCGGCAGTAGACTTGCTTCAGTTTAGGACTCTTCCAACCTATTATCTAAAAAGATGAGTACGAGTTGTAGGGTTTCAAAGCACTTATTTCTTAAAGCGTTGTATTACGTAGTAAAGACAATGTCATTTTTAGGCAGGGACCTAACTGGACACAGTTTTACTTGGCATTTTTTTAAATTTCACCTTATTTCCCATGCTAAGAATCTTTTAAGAATTGATCATCTTAGTAGAAATCTTTAATATTTAATTCAACCCAGAAGGGAAAAAGGAAAATTAAATTGCAGATTTACTAGTAATAAAGTGATTCGACTTCATATGGTGGATATGCATTGTTTGCTTTTTGCCTTTTCATCCATTTCCTAGGCTGTATTCTTGCTTGCATACAGAGCAACAGTCGACTTTCCTTAAACTCAGCAAGCCCCAAATTAAAATTCCCAAATTCTTGAAATTATTAACTTTTCAGCTTTTTCACATATATTCTGTTTGGAATTTATTAGGATAGAAACAAACAAAAAGCCTCTTGAAACGGCTAATTGTGTGATTTATTACCTTTTAGGTTGTTATTGTAATACTTGAGTTGTAACCATTTTGTTAGTTTATGACAATTCTGAAACCAAAGCAGGCCTTTAAAATAATTGTGTTAATTAACCTTTAGTGGCAAGTTAAGCATTTTATATTTGTAAACTTAAACTATTAGGTTCTAAGTCAAATTTGTGTTTGCCAAACTTCTCTCCTTTTTAAAAATTTCTTTATAAAGCAATAACTCATTTAAAGTAAAACTGAATTCATCACTCCCAATTTCCAAGTAAGCAGACTAAGAAGGCTAGGAATTTAAAAAAAAATTTTTTTAGAACTATTTAATAGCACGCGTTTTGGTAAGAAGCTTTAACTTGAAGGTTTTTGGCATTTAGTTTTATATGTATGTCTTTTTTTCTTTTCCTTTTTTTTTTTTTTTTTAGAAGGGCGCTATATTCCTCCTCACTTAAGGAACAGAGAAGCTACTAAAGGTAAGTCCTTTGAACAATTGTAGACCTAATTCTTGCTGAGTTTAGAAGTTGGAGCCCAGGGAAAAGGAGGCACCTTGGGAAGTTTGTAAACTCTGCTTCTGTCAGCTGGTGTTCATATATTAGGAGTTAATCACTTGGGAAAAACCCATTTAATGTCACACAGTGGAAAATTTCTATTTCCTTTGTCATGCTGTTACTAGGCCAAGAGCATGGTATTGTATAATTTCACTAATCTTGTGCTTAATCTGTGTTTGTAATCTTTCACAGCATGATTTCAATTTGAAAAAGATGAGTGGGCGCCCCTACTATGTAAACCTAACTGCATGGTGATAACCCAGTTATTTTTGTCTTGCGGAGGTGCCGAAATGAAGATGAGATTATTGTGGAATAGTTAACAGGGTTGTGTAGTGTTGTGCATGCTCCCAATAAGTTGGGAGTGATTCTCTGGTTTCATTTCCTTGCCTTAACTGTTTCATTTGAAAGGCTTTATCTGAAAGGTATCACAACACCTGGTCTTTTCCCATTTAGTTCGTAATGTGATAGAAAACTAATACATAACGCAAATTATGGGACAACTGTTTGGGTCCTATATAGATGTAGAATAGATGCTCCAAGATTTAGAGGAAAGAGAAGGTCAAGAAAACCATTTAAAGGTCAGGAGGAGGAAGATACTGGATAAAGGTTTTAGTTACTGCAAAGTTTGTCTTTTATCATCATGGGTGTTCTTATTCCTTAGAATGTAGTAGCAGGAATTGACCCCCATGTATATTTGGGGCTTTGGTGCCGTGACAAAAATCAAAGGGGGAGAGGCAGTATCAGGTTTAGAGCTGAAAGAGCTCTTGTCTAACTCAATTCTATTGATAACTAAGGATGTTGGTCACCAGGCTGGCTAATAATAGAGGCAGAAGGCCGAACGAAAGTATCTTAACTTGTAAGCTAATCTCTATTTAATAAAGTGTTACCTAAGCTAGTTAAACCCTCTACTTGTCTTTAAACCCTCTGCCTATCTGGCTAATTTATATCTTTGTCATCCTTTCTTACTGAATGTTTATAGCTGTACTCTAGAAACCTATCTACACTAAGAGTGAGTAGGGAGGTGGATTTTCCTTTTCTGAGGTGTTCTTGAGTCTCACCTGACAGTATATATTTCATCACCTCGAAGAAACATTGAAACAGTGGTAACTGGTTTCCTAGTAAGCTCATTCATACCTATAAAATGAATGGAAGTTAAATTGTGATGGTCATAATACCATAATCATTGCATTACAGGAACAGCTGTTGACCTTTTAGAAGTGATATTTTTTCAGAACATTTTTAAATTGTGAGATTGCTTGGTTTTCTGGTGGAGAGAATTGGAGATATAAAACATTTTGTGTTCCCTAATGTAAACCAGCTCTAAATCTTGATACTTTTTTAGTGCCATGATAAGAATTATTTCCACTGTCCCTCCGGCTTATAGAGAGAAAATTAAGTCAGTAGAGGGTTTTAAAATCAGAAACATAAGAATTATGTCAAGGTATTGTTAATTACTAATTAATACGGTTAAATGGTTTTTTTTTTTTCATCGAAGGATTCTACGATAAAGACAGTTCAGGGTGGAGTTCTAGTAAAGATAAGGATGCATACAGCAGTTTTGGATCTCGTAGTGATTCAAGAGGGAAGTCTAGCTTCTTCAGTGATCGTGGAACTGGGTCAAGGGGAAGGTAAGTGATTTATCTAATTCTGTTACATGTGTGCACAGTACAGCAATTTAGGAATCGGTCTTCAATTTGATGAGTCCTCATCCTGTACTCTGATCATTAAACATATTTTCACCCTTTAATAGACCACTTATTTGGATGTTAAACATTACATCTGTTTAAATCATATCTTCTTAGCTGTAAGAGGTCTTTACTAAATTAAACTTGTTACATAGAAATTAGATAAGAATAAGAACATGCCCTTTGGCATAAATGAAATCAGTTATTTTTATATTTCCCTAGTTTTATGTATTCTATTTAAAAATAAGTTTAGCGAATGGCCTAATTTGGTTGAGATTTTTGTGGATAATTCTATATGACAATTTTTAAACACCTTATATTTTTGATTACACAAGTGTGGTGAACTGACCTCATGCGCCTAATAGCTGTGGTTAGTCCTGTGTGTCCTGATTTTTCGCAAACAGGCCTAAAAACTAAAAGCATCTTAATTCAGGTAAGGATTATTTTCTACCTTTTATGCAAATTCTTGTCACACAGGTGAATTGTCCTTTAAATGACATCCTTGTATAATCGGGACAATTGATATTTGGTGTGCTGTTTTCTTTTCTCTACCACTAAATAAATATATGTGGATGAGAACTTTAATAAAGGTATGTTATATGCTGATTTCAAATATATTAAGACTTGATTCTTAATTTCAGCATAAATGAGGCCTGTGTATGCTGTATAACTATAGAAATAAAAAGGATGCTGATTTTAGAAAACGTAAACGACACATACAATCTGGCTAATTACAGGGCCTATTTTGACAAATAAGAGTAAACTAGTATTGGGTTGTTGACATTCTTGAGGTTAACCGTAATGAATAATTCAGCTTCTCCAGGTACCATTCCAGATTAGTGGTAAGAATCTGATAATTTTTAATGTGATATTGATTGATTGATTGTGCTGTTCAGGTTTGATGATCGTGGACGGAGTGACTATGATGGCATTGGCAGCCGTGGTGACAGAAGTGGCTTTGGCAAATTTGAACGAGGTGGGAATAGTCGCTGGTGTGACAAATCAGATGAGGATGATTGGTCAAAACCGCTCCCACCAAGTGAACGTTTGGAACAGTAAGTTTCTGAATTGCATGTTAATTGTGATGCAGCCTTCTTAGCTAGAATGACAAACTTACCATTTTTTTGATTTCAGGGAACTCTTTTCTGGAGGCAACACTGGGATTAACTTTGAGAAATATGATGATATTCCAGTTGAGGCAACAGGCAACAACTGTCCTCCACACATTGAAAGTGTAAGTATCTTTGATCTTTAAGACAATGGGGGAAGTGTAAATGTTTTCACAGTACATCAAAATGAGATGGGCTTCCTGGTATACATAAACCCATGCTTCCTTTATTTTAACAATTCTTAAAAGTTACTTTAAAAACTGACCTCATTGGCGCATGGAAAAGGGAGAGAATTTAGTTCAGTGTTACCATTAATTTGAAATAGGGAATGGGTCAAACACAGGAAGAATTCAAAACTTCTATGTAGATTAAGCCCACGGGGTCGATTTTTTTTCCAAAAATGTAAAAATTTTTGTTTAAAGCAATTGTAAACTAACATACATGTCAGTTAATAGTTTGGGCTTTTTTTTTTTTCATTATTAGTAGAAAACAAAAATGGCTCCAGATAGCATTTCTAGCTATTTAACCCTGTTGAATTTCTCGACAGTTCAGTGATGTTGAGATGGGAGAAATTATTATGGGAAACATTGAGCTTACTCGTTATACTCGCCCAACTCCAGTGCAAAAGCATGCTATTCCTATTATCAAAGAGAAAAGAGACTTGATGGCTTGTGCCCAAACAGGTAAGCTCACTTGATAAAAGTAAAAGTAGGATAAGATTGGAGAATAGCCTGTGGCCCATAGAAATGTGGCCAAGGGAAAGTTCCACTGTGGGGTCTTTTGGGAACAGCCTCTGAATTCAGTATAAGCCTTATTATAATATCTGTGAGTTGAACCAGTTTGAAAGAGGGGGACAAAATTCTCCCACTAAAAATATATAGCACTTTGAATCATTTGTTATTTTTTCCTATGGAAGAAAATGTCATTCTTTATACACTATCAATATATACCTACACAGAATTGTTAGAAATTGAAATTTGACACCACTTTGGAGGCAAAATTCCTGCTTTCTTTACAAACACAAATGGAAAGAAGTGAATTATCAATCAGTTTTGTACACTTTTCTGTTAAGGAACAAAATGTTTCGATTTTTACAGGCTATGCAGTCTCTGAACTACTCAGCTTTTTTGTAGTGAGAAGGCAGCCATAAATAATGTGTAAATTAATTGAGCATGGCCGTATTCCAAATAAAGCTTTATCTACAAAGATATAAATAGTCTGGGCCTTAGTTTGTTGACTCCTATTACAAGGTGGATCAAATAAGTCACTTAGTATTTTAAACTTAGCTGTTAATTTTTAGAAAATTTACTTGGGTGTAAAGTAAAATTACTAATTGACTAGTAATGGGGCAGTTATCAAACACTGTCACCTAACACCACTTATTCAAAAGTAATGTGTTTTTGTGATTGAATTAAATATGCTTTCTCTTAAACAGGGTCTGGAAAAACTGCAGCTTTTCTTTTGCCCATCTTGAGTCAGATTTATTCTGATGGTCCAGGCGAGGCCTTGAGGGCCATGAAGGTAAATATTTCTTTATAAAACAGGAAATTATTGTAGAACTTTGTAGATAGCTGTAGAGACAGCTTTCTAAATGACACTATTTAACAAAAAAATTTTCAAATGGAATCCATAAATTACAGAGGGAGAATATATTGTAATAAATCTTTAACAAGATATTAGAGTTCAATTTATAAATTAATTTCTTAGGAAAATGGAAGGTATGGGCGCCGCAAACAGTACCCAATCTCCTTGGTATTGGCACCAACTAGAGAATTGGCAGTACAGATCTATGAGGAAGCCAGGAAAGTAAGTATATATATTTCATTGGTTATTGGCTTTCTGATGGATTTTAATGAAATGGTTAATGACCACGCAAAAATCTCTACTTTGTAATTGGTAACATTTCTTTGTTTATAGTTTTCATACCGATCTAGAGTTCGTCCTTGTGTGGTTTATGGTGGTGCTGATATTGGTCAGCAGATTCGAGACTTAGAACGTGGATGTCACTTGTTAGTAGCCACTCCAGGACGTCTCGTGGACATGATGGAACGAGGAAAGATTGGATTAGACTTCTGCAAGTATGTTAATTTTTAAATGTATGGAGAATACAGTGCTAATTTTTAAAAAATTGCTGGCCATTACTTGTATAGTACTTATTTTAGCATTGTCTAAAATTTAAGATTGAGAAGTGATTTTAGCTGTATAATTTTTATGAAAAGTTTGTTCATTGTAATTTTAATGTTGAAAAATCAGTGACATTTTAGTAGAGGCTAAGAATGACGACCAGACTGTGGGACAGAGTCAAGTATTAAAAGTTAATTTGCCTGTGTGCTTTTGGATGATTTATTTAGTGGCAAAAATCCTGGGCTGTGTGTGCATCAAATTGTGTGATATGAGGGGTTTAATAACTACCTGAAAGAAAACATAATGGTACTTTTACAGGTACAGCGATACTAAACAACTTTTTTTCACGGCAGATACTTGGTGTTGGATGAAGCTGATCGGATGTTAGATATGGGATTTGAACCTCAAATACGTAGAATAGTTGAACAAGATACTATGCCACCAAAGGGAGTTCGCCACACTATGATGTTTAGTGCTACTTTCCCTAAGGAAATACAGGTATTGTTTAGGGCTGCGAATAATATTTGTTTACTTAGGAAATTGTCTCAGTAGATAATAAAAACTTTTTTTTTCCTTTCAGATGCTTGCTCGTGATTTCTTGGATGAGTATATCTTTCTGGCTGTAGGAAGAGTTGGCTCTACCTCTGAGAACATCACACAGAAAGTAGTTTGGGTGGAAGAGTTAGACAAAAGATCATTTCTGCTTGACCTTCTAAATGCAACAGGTAAAATTATGAATAATTTCTGTATTACTCTGGTGGCTTAGGTAATGAGAATTGGATTACCTTTATTGTTCCCATTCAGAATGGTCTGTTAACAATGGTGTATTTTAATTACCTCTATTTGCATGTTTACTTAGTGCAAAGAGAACAAAGCCCCTATTACTGACAAATACCTTGTAATTTTTCAAATTTAGGCAAGGATTCACTGACTTTAGTGTTTGTGGAGACCAAAAAGGGTGCAGATTCTTTGGAGGAGTTCTTATACCGTGAAGGGTATGCTTGTACCAGTATCCATGGAGACCGATCTCAGAGAGATAGAGAAGAGGCCCTTCACCAGTTCCGCTCAGGAAAAAGCCCAATACTAGTGGCTACAGCAGTATGTTTAATATAATCTCTTCATGTTTAACTCTTGGTTTTCTTTTAAGTGGGCCATATATAACAAAAGTTATCTTCCAGGTAGCAGCAAGAGGACTGGACATTTCAAATGTAAAACATGTTATCAATTTTGATTTGCCAAGTGATATTGAAGAATATGTACATCGCATTGGCCGTACAGGACGTGTAGGAAACCTTGGTAAGTGTGTGTGTGGTTAGGTTACTTGATGGTCTGGTGTTCATTTTTCAGTCTGACGCATGTAGTGAAGAACACTTTAGGATCTTAAGTTACAAGAACTCTATTTCCAAGGAATGTAGTTAAAAAGTATATTTCAGCAATAGAAGTAACAGAAAAGTCAGGTTTTGTTCAAGGAACCTTTAAGTTGGTTAAATAGCAATTTTTATCCTTTTAAATATTCTGTTTACTGACAAAAGTAAGATTACTGTGCTATTTTATGGAAAACCTTAATTTATGTATTTTTCGGAACTGTTTTAGGCCTTGCCACCTCTTTCTTTAATGAAAGAAATGTAAACATCACGAAGGATTTGTTGGATCTTCTTGTTGAAGCAAAACAAGAGGTGCCATCTTGGTTAGAAAACATGGCTTATGAACACCACTATAAGGGTAGCAGTCGTGGACGGTCTAAGAGGTGAGTTACAGGTGGTATATAATGAGGGGGATGAGTGCTGTGTTCAAGGTTAACAAGCTTAATTTTCTTAGGCTCCTAGATCTTTTGTGTTATTGGAGATATTAGTAAAAAGGGTGACAGGTCAGTGGCAGACTTTCATGGCTAAGGCCATTCAAAACACTATTAAGGAACATGAGGCTGAATGGAGAATTGATTGAATTGAAAAATTAGAAAGTGGTTATTGGGAAGTTTTAGTAAGAATTTGGGGTTATTTAGTGGGAATTCATCTTCATATGAACCAATACACATTTTTGTCCTCATAGTAGTAGATTCAGTGGAGGATTTGGTGCCAGAGATTATCGACAAAGTAGTGGTGGCAGCAGTTCCAGCTTCAGCAGCCGCGCAAGCAGCAGCCGCAGTGGTGGAGGCAGCCACGGCAGCAGCAGAGGGTTTGGTGGAGGTAATATTAAATTTTTAATGTATTTGGGAAGGGTTCTTTTCCTTTTAGTCGTCCTTTTCAAAGCATAATTAAACCACTATGCTGTATACCTGAAACACATAAAATAATTATTGAATGTCAATTCTAATGGAAAAATAATTTTTTAAAAGCATAATATTGGGGAAGTTCAACTCTAAATTGCTTTTTACAGTTTTAAATCTAAAATACTTAAGGGAAAGATGGTATTTAACAGTGGATGACTTAATTTCTTTCTTTTTTTTTTAATCTCTCATTAGGTGGCTATGGAGGCTTTTACAACAGTGATGGATATGGAGGAAATTACAACTCCCAGGGGGTTGACTGGTGGGGTAACTGAACCTGCTTTACAGTAGGTCACCCTGCCAAACAAGCTAATATGGAAACCACATGTAACTTAGCCAGACTATACCTTGTGTAGCTTCAAGAACTCGCAGTACATTACCAGCTGTGATTCTCCACTGAAATTTTTTTTTTTAAGGGAGCTCAAGGTCACATGAAGAAGTGAAAGGAACAATCAGCAGCCCTGTTCAGAAGGTGGTTTGAAGACTTCATTGCTGTAGTTTGGATTAACTCCCCTCCCGCCAACCCCCATCCCAAACTGCATTTATAATTTGTGACTGAGGATCATTTGTTTGTTAATGTACTGTGCCTTTAACTTTAGACAACTTTTTATTTTGATGTCCTGTTGGCTCAGTAATGCTCAAGATACCAATTGTTTTGACAAAATAAATTTACTGAACTTGGGCTAAAATCAAACCTTGGCACACAGGTGTGATACAACTTAACAGGAATCATCGATTCATCCATAAATATTACAAGGAAAATACTTACGTGGTAAGCCCGCATTAGGGCTTTTTGATACTTGCAGATTGGGGGAAAACAAACAACAAACGTCTTGAAGCATATTTAATGGAATTAGTTTCTAATGTGGCAAACTGTATTAAAGTTCTGATTTGCTCACTCTATCCTGGATAGGTATTTAGAACCTGATAGTCTTTAAACAAGCCATTCCAGTCATGATGAGGTGATGTATGATATGAGTACATGCATACATTCAAAGCACAGTTTTCAAAGTTAATGCAAGTAAAATACAGCAATTCCTCTTTCAATGTTTAGGCAGATCATTATGAGCTAGCCAAATGTGGGCATACTATTATTACAGGGAAAGTTTAAAGGTCTGATAACTTGAAATAGGTTTTTAGGAGAATTCATCTACTTAGACTTTTTAAATGCCTGCCATAAATGAAACTGAAATGGTAGAATGGCTGACCACAGCAATGACCAGCCCTCGTTAGGGCCCTGGATGATTTTTGGTCTAATAACGCATGCTAGTGTTGATGTTTTTTGGTCAAGAGGGTATGAACAGGAAGAATTAATGCAGCAGGCTTTATTTTAAATGCCGATTCACATTACTCTGTTCAAGCTGCGTTGAGATGTTAAACTGGCTTACTATAGACTTTGTAAAAATGGCTCCAGAAGAGTAACAAACTGAAATATTTGAGATCACACAGGTTGGAAATATGTACATAACTGCACAAGGTGTCAATTCTGCTATACAGTGCAGTTTTAGTCAGTTTTAGTTGCATAGGTTTCCATTGTATTTATAGTCTGTTTATGCTAAATCTGGCCAAAGATGAGCATTGTCCACCACTAAAATGCCTCTGCCACTTTGAATTCTGTGCTGATTTTGTGGCCAGAATGCGGTGATCAAAACGCTCAATCTTTTTACAGTGGCATAGGAAGACGGCAAAAATTTCCTAAAGTGCAATAGATTTTCAAGTGTATTGTGCCTTGTTCTAAAACTTTTATTAAGTAGGTGCACTTGACAGTATTGAGGTCATTTGTTATGGTGCTATTTCAATTAGTCTAGGTTTAGGCCCTTGTACATTTTGCCCATAACTTTTTACAAAGTACTTCTTTTATTGCACATTCAGAGAATTTTATATATATGTCTTGTGTGCGTGTCCTTAAACTTCCAATCTTATTTTGTCTCTTGGAGATTGTTGAACGCAGCTTGTCTAGGAAGGGGGATGGGACTAGATTCTAAAATTTATTTGGGACCATGGGAGTGATAGTTGGGAAGAAAACTATTTGCACACGACAGATTTCTAGATACTTTTTGCTGCTAGTTTTATGTAATATTTATTGAACATTTTGACAAATATTTATTTTTGTAAGCCTAAAAGTGATTCTTTGAAAGTTTAAAGAAACTTGACCAAAAGACAGTACAAAAACACTGGCACTTGAATGTTGAATGTCACCGTATGCGTGAAATTATATATTTCGGGGTAGTGTGAGCTTTTAATGTTAAGTCATATTAAACTCTTAAGTCAAATTAAGCAGACCCGGCATTGGCAGTGTAGCCATAACTTTCTGATGTTAGTAAAAACAAAATTGGCGACTTGAAATTAATCATGCCAAGGTTTTGATACACTTGTCTTAAGATATTAATGAAACACTTCAAAACACTGATATGAAGTGTCCAGATTCTGATGTTTGTTGTGTGAGTTTTGTTTTAGTTGTATTTTTTTTTTTTCCAGTGAATGTCTGGCACATTGCAATCCTCAAACATGTGGTTATCTTTGTTGTATTGGCATAGTCAGTGACTTGTACATTCAGCAATAGCGTTTGAGCAAGTTTATCAGTAAGCAATATTTTCAGTTAATAAATAAGGTTTCAAAAATCACAAGAATGGATTTAAACTTGCTGAATGTAAAGATGAACCTCAAGTCACTGTAGCTTTAGTAATTGCTTATTGTATTAGTTTAGATGCTAGCACTGCATGTGCTGTGCATATTCTGATTTTATTAAAATAAAAAGTTGAACTGCACAGTCTTCCTTTGTTGTTGTCAACTGTGGTTTATTATTAGAAGTGAAAATAAAGTTGTGCTCTTGCTTGAAGAATTGTAAGATGTTATTTCTTTGGTTGCTGTCCAGTGCTAATTTTGAGATTCCCCTTGGGGGCAGAATTATTTTGGTACCATAAATATTTGTTAATGCAGTGAGAAAAGGGTTTGTGTAACGGATGGTAATCTTAAAGGTCCTTATTGATGTACGAAGAGTCTTACAAATTGGCTTGTACTTTAAGCAAGCTTAATATGGGTTGGAATCTTGAAGTTCTTGACAGAGGGTTGAATAATGAAAGAATGGGGTAAAAAACAAGTGTATTCATGATCCAATGAGTGATGGTAAGTACCTAGGGGCTCAAGAGTATTTTAGGTAAGAGTAAGATGCCATGGGCTTGCCCTCTTTTTTTTTTTTTTTTGGCTGATGTCCTTTATTAAGCATAAGTTGCTGCAGGTGGCTTGCTACTAGTTAACAAGATGGTATGAGCGCCATATTGAATAAGAACTTGGTTTGAACCATTTGAGAAGGCTATTTTGGGGGCAAAAAGGTCAAAAATGGGCAGTTTGATAGGGTTCAACCTAATGAAAGTATACATATTGAACTTCTGTTTTACTTTTTGAGTTGTAGGTTTGCAGCATGGTTAACGTTTGTATTTAACATTTGTATTCCTGTTTTCCTTGTAATACTGAAGATGACATTTTTCTAAGAGGTGTAAAAATGCCTCTTCAATCTTTTGACTGGATATCATTCTTCAATATAGTGCAGGTGCAATCCACACTTGCCTAGAAGATATTCAACAGCTCACCTCTTACCTGACATCAGTTGATTAGCAGTATGCAGAATGGTGGCTGAACCTCTACTCCTGACCAAGTTACTGGATAGGGCCTAGTAGGTTATCTGGTAGACATGATGCAAAGGCTGATTTGGGGTCATTTCAAAAATTGCATGGGTTAATTGAGTATTGGGTTTTGGGAATGTATCAGTAAATTCAGATGTCCTTGCCCTCTTGGAACTGGGTGTTGGCAACAGAAGTACCTGGGAAATGATTCTAGGGCAACTCTCCTAATAGAATCCATCTGAGGTTTATGCAAGAATCTTGCTGCTTTTGTTATTCCTAAATCTCCCCTGGGAACTCTAATGTAACCAACTTTGGGATGGAGCCCACTGTTCTCTACTCTATCCACTGTTTCAAAACTTGCATTTGCTATTATGTTTCAGGTACTTAATGGCAGAGCAGCTCTATACTCCAAATGATAATACGTACTGAACCAAACAAATCATGGCACTCCTATGGAACCCTTATGGTGTGGTACTAATCTACCTGTGCAGCTTTTAACTTCCTATCCCTTATTCTGTAGCTGAATATGATGCTATCTTTCAGACTTGTCCTACACTCTGCCTTAGTTTTTGTGCACCTTCTTTCTTCTAACTAGATTTGGAGTTAACAGTAATTCTATATGTTGTACTCAGAATATTAAGCTGCCTTTTCCAGTTACTAGCGGTGTGGAGGAAATGCTCTAATGGGTGGAGGAAAGGGTAGGTTACAATTGGAGCATGCAGAATGATCTCAACTGAGAATATATCGACTGGGAGGAAATCTAAAATAGTGACAGTCCTTTGATTCTGATTGAAATTGAAAAATTTTCTGCCTCATACTAAACGATTATTATACAATTAGAATATATTTTCTAATAAAACATGGATTTTGATTGTTTTAGTTTGAAATGATTAAAGATTTAGAGAAAGTTGTGAAAATAGTACAGAGAGGTCCTGTACCCTTCACCCAGTTTCTCCTCATGGCAACATTTGGTATAACTAGTACATCAAACCAGGAAATGGACATTGGTACAATACACAGACATTCAGATTTCTCTAGTTTTACATGTATTGGTGTATATGTGTGCAGTTTTATCACATGTTGATTTGTGTAGCCACCTCCACAAAACTTTCATCATCAAGATCTTCCTAGGGCTACTTTTACAGTCAAACCTGTCCTTTCCTGCCTCCCTACCCTGTCATTAACTCTTGTCAACCACTCATCTGTTTTTCATCTTTAAAATGCCATTTTGAAATTGTTGACATAAATGGAATTGTGCAGTATGTGACCTTTTGAGATTGGCTGTTACTCAGCATAATGTCCTTGAGAGCCATTCACGTTGCAAATAGTTTGTTCCTTTTATTTGCTGAGTAGTGTGGATGTTCCCTAGTTTATCCATTCAGCCTCTGAAGGACATTTGGCTTGCTTGTTTCCAGTTTTGACTATTACAAATTGAAGTAGCTATGAACATTCATGTACAGGGTTTTGTGTGGGCATAAATTTCCATTTTTCTGGCATAAATGTCCAGGAATGCAATTTTCGATCATATGGTAAGTATATGCTTAGTTTAAGAACCTGTCAAACCATTTTTCAGGGTGGCTGTACCATTTTACAGTCCCACCAGCAATGCACGAGCGATCCAGTTTCCATCCTCACTGGCATTTGGTGTTAGATTTTATTTTGTCCTTGCTAATTGGTGTGAAGTGATATCATTGTGGTCTTAATTTGCATTTCCTTAATGACTAGTGATGTTGAACATCTTTTCATGTGCTTATTTGCTATCCTTATATTCTCTTTGGTAAAATGTATGTTCATGTCTTTTGCTCACTTTAAAATTAATTACTTTTTACTACTGAGTTTTTAATTTTTTGGTTCTTTTTTTAATGCATTCTAGGTACAAGTCCTTTGTCGGATATGTGGTTTGCAAATATTTTCTCCCAGTCTATAGCTTGTCTTTTCATTTTCTTAATGAGGTCTTTTGCAGAGCAAACACTTTTAATTTTTAAAAAACACTTAATTTTGATGCAGTCCAATTTATCAGTATCTCCTTTTGTGGATTATTATGCTTTTACTGTCATGTCTAAGAACCCTTTACCCAGCCCTAGGTCCTGAAGATTTTCTCCTTGTTTTTTCATAATAATTTTACATTTAAATCTGTGATCCATTTTGAGTCAATTTTTGAGGTGTGAGGTTTAGGTTGAAGTTCACTTTTTAAACTATGGATGTCCAATTGTTCTAGCACCATTTATTAAAAATATCCTTCCTAGAAGAAAAAAGAAAAGGGAAAAAAGACTATCCTTCCTTGGTTGTCTTGCTTTTTGCAACTTTGTCAAAAATCCGTTGACTGTCCTTGTGTGGGTCTATTTTGGGGTTCTTTTCTGTTTCATTGATTTATGTGTCTATCCCTCCACCAGTACCACACTGTTTCTTTTTTAAAAATTAAATATATTGGCGTGATCTTGGTTAAAAATATTATATAGGTTTCAAGTGTACAATTCTATAATACATAATCCATATATTGCATTGTATTCACCACCCAAAGTCAAATCTTCCGTCACCATATATTTGATGCCATTTACCCTTATCTACTCCCCACTCCCCGCTTTCCCTCTGGTAACCATTAAACTGTTGTCTGTGTCTATAAGTTTTTGTTTGTCTTGTTTGTTGCTTTCAGTTTTGTTTTATATTTCAATTTTGTATGAGTGAAATCATGGTTCTAATTTTTTTCTGTTTGATTTATTTCGCTTAGCATGATAATCTCAAGATCTATGCACGTTGTCACAAATGGCAGTATTTCATCTTACTGATGAAATATTACAGCTGAGTAATATTCCAATTATTACTGTTTCAATTATTTCTAGCTATATAGGGAATCTTAAAATTGGGTAAAGTGATCAATTTATTCTTTTTCAAAATCGTTTTAGCTATTCTAGTTCCTTTCCCTTTCCATATAAATTTTAGAATAAGCTACAAAAAATCTTGCTGGGATTTTTATGGTCATTGTGCTGAACCTATACATCAGTTTGGGGGAGGATCTACATCTTTACTATGTTGAGTCTAAAACATTTTTAAGTTGTGAACCCAGAATATCCAGCCAACCGGGAAGATTACCTAGTAGAGTTTCTACATGGAACGCTCCTATTTATTCTCCTAGGATCATGCTCTTCTTTTAGAGCACGTCCATGGCGCAAGTGTCTCCATGAAATGCCACATTTTGTGAAGGAAGTTCATGCAGCAATATATTAAGCAGTCCAGCTTCTAGTCATGACAGCCTAGGTGTTTCAGACCAACCCTCCTGCTGAAGACAACCATAAAAACACATGCAAATATTATGTAGGCATTCCCGTTCTGAGTAAATATCTTCTGAAAGGGTTCCTGTTAGGGAACAGAGATTTCCATCAAATAAATTAGTAACTACCTGTGCAGAGAATACAATATTCAGCATACTTGGAAGAAACCTCATACCTTCTCAGTTTCACCTTTTTAAAACTCATCATTTTGAGAGTGTACTTTGGATTCTTACTTGAATATTAATTCTCAGCATGCATTCAACTGAATTACTGTAATGTCCCAGAATTTTAATAACAAAATTTTAATGTCAATTTTCATCAAGGAACTGTGTCCTTGGATTGTACTGTGGTGACTTCCTGTAGAAGTTCTTTAATTGGCATATATGTCGGCAGTGACTTCTCTTTCACAAGGGGCACAGAAACTGCTATGTGCAATTTGCATTCCTCTATTCTGTGGATTTCCAAGACATCTACAGTGTAAGTGGTTTTCCTGTGGGATAAATTTATCTTGAGTATCAGTGTCACAAATATGTTTTGCTTCTAAGAAGCATGTTTTTCTCTGTGAACGCTGAAAACTATATATGTTTTCACTTTGGCCCACTCGTAGGAATGAGGTCAATGGCATTAATTAATGATACCCCTGGTTGAATCTTGTTTCTTCTTTTTCAACTGTTTTGATTTTCCTGCATGGACATCTGAAAGTTGCCTCCAAATTTTGGAGTGAGATAAGCTATATCAAATGAAACTTAAAGCTATTTTCTTTAGTGTGTTGTTTTGGTTTCTTACCAAACAAGTAGGAATATCTTGAAATGGGAATTTAGATTTAATGATGATGATAAAAAGAAAAGAGGGCAGCACAGCAGCCCAGGTAATCCAATTCCTTTTCCTCCATTCGAGTTGGATAGGATACATTCTTAGGTTTTATCTAATTCTATAGGGAAGTTGGGTTTATCTTCCTGTCCTGTGGCTTTTCAGAAACTCATTAAGACTGGATGGTTCGTATGATTGTATTCTCTACTAGAGGAGATCAAATAACTAATGAGATTTGTTTCGAATGTTAGTGTCAATAGGGTGGACACAGCTATAGGCTTACTATGTTTTAATGATCTGGCAGCAAAAATAAAGATGTTTTTAAAGGTTTAGTATGTAAGGATATGTTTTAGTAAGGGCTCTGTTTAAAACCCTAAATAAAGAGAGGAGCTGTTGTAGCCGCCAGCCCCCCGAAAGACGCATGTACCACCAGAACTCAGTGAGTTATAGGAAACACACTCTTTATTCAGCCAGCTGGGTCTGCTAGGGGTACGCAGACCCCAAATTAAGCAGCCCCAAAATGTAGAGGTACAGGGTTTTTAAGCCCCAAATCCCATTCTTCTTTCTGTCTAAACACAAAGGTCTATTTTTCTTCTATTCATTACCTGTCAACCCACAGGTTGGGTGTGCAAGCAGGGGTACAGAAGCAGAAAGCTTATAGTTAGAATGTTATGTTCCTATGGGCGATAGCCTGTGTTCTCATGGTGATAGCCATGTTCTCATGGGCAATAGCCAAGCAGTAATTTCCTGTAAGTAATAAATTTCTAGCAGTCATTTTTCAGGCACCACAGAGTTAGCATCACCCCTGGCTATATTGGTGCTTCTTCTTCTCTTAGGGGCTTTCCATTACCTCCAAGTGGAGGAATTATGGAATGTTCCTGTTCTATTTATGCCTTTCTCAAGAATTTAGCGTTGTGGTGGTCTCTCCTCTATTAATGCATTATCTATATTTCCCTCTCTCCTGGATCAATCCCTTATTATAACCTGTCTCAAAGCCCTCTCTTGAATTCATGCCTCTCTCCAGCTTACTACTCCATTTTCTATATTTTATTCCCCTCAAAACCTCAAATTTACTGTCTACTTCCTTACCTCTTTTATTTTTATTTTATTTTATCAGTTTTCTTTCTCCATCATTCCACTGAAGTGACTCTTATTAAAAATGTCATAGTTACCTATTCTTTGTCATCTTACTAGATCTTTCAGCAGCACTTAACACTGAGCACTTTCTTATTGGCCCTTTTGTCCCAAGGGTTCTGCGAGCCCACACTTACCTGATTTTCTTCCTTCAATCTCTTTTGCTGAGTCCTCTCCTTCCCAACTCTTCAATACTGGAGGGCCCCAGGGTTCAGTCATTAACCAGCCTCTCTATCTCCAGTTTCTCCCTAAGTGCTTTCATTCATTTTCATGGCTTTGGATATCATCTCTTTTAATTAGTTAATATTTTATGTAGACAATACATTCACTTATTTCAAGAATCACATGATATATGAAGTGATACAGTGAAGTCTGTTCCCACCCGCCCCATCCCAACCAATAGTTGCTTGTGTATCCTTCCACAGTGTCCTTCTGTAAATGTAAGCGTTATAAGTATACTTTTTCCTCATTTTACACAAAAGGTAACGCATTATAAACATTGTTCCATACTTTTTTTTTTTTACTAAACAATATGTACTGGATATGTTTGCATATCAATATATAGAAAGAATTCACTCTTTCTTTCATCATATAATCAGAATAGTCTATTGTGTGGCTATATCATCATTAGACAATTATCCTTCTATTGATGAACATATAGATTGTTTTCCATCCTTTGCTATTACAAACAACACTTCAATGAATGATTAACTTTGTACACCTAAGTCTGTCTGTTGAAATTTGGGCAAATATGACCCAAGTTGTTCCCCCAAGGAGTTGTATCCATTGACACTTCCACCAGCAATGTACCAGAATGTTTCTTTTCCCATAGTTTTGTCTATGAGCATATTTTCAAACTTGTATTTTGGCCAATGTGATTGAGATTCTATTTTTCACCTGCGTAATTTTAATTTATAGTAGTCTTCTGAGTGAGCTTAAACACTTTCCCATATATTTAAGGTCTATTGGCATTTTTTTCCCTGTGGATTATCTATTCACGAATATCTTTTGCCCATTTTTCTTCTATTTTATTGGTTTATTTTTATGGATTTGTAGAAGCTCTATCAAGAAGATTAGCTCTTTGTCATATGAGTAGCTATTTTTTAAAAACACTTTGTTATTTGTATTTTCACCCTGTTTATGGTGTTTTTCAGTTATGTAGAGTTTTTTTTTTAATGTGTGGTCTATTTCATCAGTCTTTTCTTTAGGCCTACTAAATACTGAGCCATAGTTTTTTTTTTCTTACTCAACATATTGAAAAAGAATTCTCCTATGTTTTTTTTTCTTTTATAGTGATATTTCTACTTTTATGGTTATATTTTCACATTAATTTTTTATCCATTTTGAATTTATCTTGAAGTATGATAATGGTGTATGAATCCAACATTTTTTCCATTTGACCCAGCCACCATCTATTGAAATATTTGTCTTTTCTACACTGTATTAGGGTAGGATTAAAGTACTATAACAAAGAGGTTCTGAAATACTACTGAAACCAGATAGAAATAATTTCTCTTACCTACTGTTTCAGAATTTGTGTTCCAAGGTTAGTGGGTGACTCTGTTGCACCCAGTCATTCAGGATTGAGACTCCTTCCATTTTATTTCTCTACCTTTAGGTCAGTAGTTCTCAAAATGTGGTCCTTACACCAGCAATATTAGCATTACCTGAAAACTTGTTAGAAATACGAATTCTTAAAGTCCACATATGACAAACCCTCAGCCAACATTATACTTAATGATGAAAAACTAAAAACCTTCCCTCTAAGATCAGGAACAAGGCAAGGCTGTCCACTATCACCACTGTTATTCAATATAACATTGGAGATCCTAGCAAGTGCAGTCAGGCAAGAGAAAGAAATAAAAGGCATCCAAATAGGAAACAAAGATGTCAAACTGTCACTATTTGCAGGTGATATGATTCTCTATATAGAAAACCCTACAGACTCCATAAGAACACTACTAGAAACAATAAGCAAAAACAGTAAAGTTTCTGGATACAAAATCAAAGTTCAAAAATCCATAGCATTTCTATACTCTAATAATGAAGTGTCAGAATAAGTAGTGGAAAAAATAATTTCTTTTTGCAATTGCAACAACAAGAATAAAATACTTAGGAATAAATCTAACGGAACATGTGAAGGACCTATATAATGAACACTACAAGAGCCTATTAAAAGAAATCAAAGAAGATACAAAGAAATGAAAAGATAGTCTGTGTTCTTGGATTGGAAGAATTAACATAGTTAAAATGACCATATTAGCTAAAGCATTATACAAATTTAATGCAATCCCCATCAAAATACCATTGGAATTTTTTAAAGAAATGGAACAAAAAATCATCACATTTATATGGAAGCATAAAAGACCCCAAATTGCCAAAGGCATCTTGAGAAAGAAGAATGAGGCTGGAGGCATCACTCTGCCGACTTCAAATTATACTACAAAGCAACAGTAATCAAAATGGCATGGTATTGGCAGAAAAACAGACATACTGACCAGTGAAACAGAATCGGCAGTCCAGAAGTAAGCCCATATTTATATGGGCAAATAATTTTCAACAAAAAAGCCAAAACATACAGTGGAGAAAGGAAAGCCTCTTCAATAAATGGTGCTGGGAAAACTGGAAAGCCACCTGCAAAACAATGAAACTAGACTTGTTGTCTATCACCACACACCAAAATTAACTCAAAGTGGATTAAGGACCTGAATATAAGACCCAAAACAATAAAATGCATAGAAGAAAACATGGAAACTAAACTCAAGGACCTTGGACTTAAAGAGGATTTTATGAATTTGACCACAAAGGCGAGGGAAGTAAAAGCTAAAATAAATGAATGGGACGACATCAAACTAAAAAGCTTCTGCTCAGCAAAAGAAATTGGCAAGCAACACCTCCAATAAGGGCCTAATATCCAAAATATACAAAGAACTCATATGAATCAATAACAACAAAAAACAAACGACCCTATCAAAAAATGGGCAGAGGACCTGAATATACACTTCTCTATAGAGGACATACAAATGGCCAACAGACATATGAAAAGATGCTCAATATCACTATCTATTAGGGAAATGCAAATAAAAACTACAATGAGATATCATCTCACACCTGTTAGAATAACTATAATCAACAGAACAAATAATAACAAATGTTGGAGAGGATGTGGAGAAAAAGGAACCCTCATACACTGCTGGTGGGACTGCAAATTGGTACAGCCACTATGAAAAACAGTATGGAGGTTTCTCAGAAGACTAAGAATTGATCTACCATATGACCCAACAATCCCTCTACTCGATATTTACCCCAAAGACTCAAAAACCCATATCTGAAAAGATATTTGCACACTGATGTTCATAGCAGCATTATTCACAGTGGCCAGGACATGGAAGCAACTGAAGTGTCCTACAATAGATGATTGGCTAAAGAAGCTTTGGTTCATATATACAATGGAATATTGCTCAGCCATAAGGAGAGATGAAATATTGCCATTTGCGACAACATGGTCGGACCTCAAGGTAATCATGCTAAGTGAAATAAGCCAGACAGAAAAAGTTGAAAATCACATGATATCACTTATATGTGGGATATAAACCTAAAAGCAACAAATGAACATGACAAACAGAAACTCATGGACATGGACAGTAGACTAGTAGTTACCAGAGGGTAGGGGGGACAGGGCATGGGGGAGGTAGATGAGGTAAAGGGGGTCAAATATGTGGTGACAGAAAGAAATCTAACTATGGGAGGTGAACACACAGTGTAAATATATATATGCCTTACTGTTAAAGTGTACAGCTGAAACTTATTGGATTTCGTTAACCAATGTCACCATAAAAAGAAAAAAGAAAGAAAGAAATAAGAATTCTTGAGCCCGACCCCAGATCTGCTGACTCAGAAACAATGGAGATGGGGTCCAGTGATCTATGTTTTAACAAGTCCTCTAGGGGGTTCTGATGCCCACTGGCACATGAAAACTGCTGATCTAGGTCATTGTCCTCATCTGTGTGGTTTAAATAAACCTATATTGCAGACAGCAGGAAAGAGAAAAAGAGCTCAGAAGAGGTACAGCAGCTGTTTTCATGTGTCAGTACAGAAGTGGCATACATTCATTCATATGCCATTTTTGACTAAATCTTGGTCATATGGCCACATCTAACTGTAAGGGAGGCTGGGAAGTGTAATTTAGCTGGGCACATTCTACTATTGTAAAAGAAGTGGAGAATGTATTTGAGAAGATAGCTAACAGTCTCTAACACAGCCAACAATTATCAGGTACAAAACTCCCATTATACAGATGAGCTCACATCTGGAATTTCTACTGTGTTAATACTGACTTTTTGATACATATGCTAGAACCACATAGTTTTGAGGATTTATAATTTTTTTAAAAAAGAATTTTATGGTTTTATTAACACAGATACAATGTGCACACAAACTGTGTATTCATTTTCTTCACTGCACAGCCTGGCATTAGTATTGGCGACTGATGGCCAGCTGGGCTTCTCTTTCCATAGTGGCTTTGTGGTTCTTTGAGGAGATGTTGTGAACGGTCTCAGCACAGTAAGATTTGTTGCACATCAGCAGCACTTGAAGCTCGTTGACATCATGGACAAGGAACTTCCAAAAGCCACTGAGCAGCATGTGCTTTGTTTTCTTGTTGTTTCCATAACCAATGTTGGGCATCAAGATCTGGCCCTTGAATCTTCTATGCACTCTATTGTCAGTGCTTCTGGGTTTCCTCCAGTTAGGCTTAATTTTGACATATTGGCCTGACTGAACTTCTTGGTCCTCTTTTTGATGATCTTAGGCTTCATGAGGGGTCTGAGGGCAGCCATAATTCTGAATTGAAGATGGCTGCACCTCCATAGGCAGCACGGATGAAGAGTTGTAATATGTTTTAATATCTTTAATACCTAGTTCTCCCTTCAGTGCTATTTAATTTAGTTTTATTTTTACTCTTCTTAATTTTTTAAAAAACATTACAATTGGTCTGTTTAGTTCTAAAAATGAAGATTTCGCACATTTCATGTAAAGTTTATTTCTAGTTATTTTATATTATTTGTTGCTATTACAAATGGAGTATCTTCTTCTATTATGTTTTCTAGCTGATAATTGTATATCTGAAAGCTATTGATTTCAGTATATATTATTTTCTGCTACCTTGCTCAATTATCATATTGTTTATAATAGTTTCTCAGTTGATTCTCTTGGCTTTTCAAGGCATACAATTACATTATCTGCAAATAATAATAGTTTTACTTCCTCCCTTCTAATTATTAGACCTCTAATTTATTTCTCTTATCTAACAGCTTTGGTTAGGCTCTCCTGTGCAACGTTAAATAATAATTGTGCATTCTTCTGGTGTTTTCCCATTAAGCATGTTGCTAGAATAATGTCAAACATGTTAAAGTATCAATCTATTCATATTTTGAGTTTTTATAAAGAACGAATGTTGAATTTGTCAAATGCCTTTCAGCCTTTGTGGAAAAGATATGTTTTTCTCACTAGATTTATTAATATACTTAAGCATTTTCATAAATTTTCTAATAGTCAAATAATGTAGTACTCCTCACCATCTAAACCAAAGAACTGCATAGATGGTGGATATAACAGATACTTATATTTTCTCTCTCCATTCCCTGATCTCTCTAGGGTCCTTCCCCATCTCATTAAATGGCATAATCACTCACCTAGTCACTTAGGTCAAAAGCTTAGAAGTCATTTCATTTTTCTCATTCTCTCATGCCAATTATCAACAAATCTCATAAATTCTACTTCCAAACCTTACTATTTCATCATTACCACTGCTAAAATCCTTGTCCAAGTTAATTTCTTTACTCACCTGAACTAATGTGACAGCCTCCTTAACTGGTCTCTCTGCCTTTATTATGGCTTATAAGACTCTACTTCATTTGGTTCCTACTAAACCTCCAACCCACTGTGCCAGCCACTGTGCTCCTATCATACCAACCTGCTTTCAGTTTCTTTATTAGGCCAACCTCATTCTTTCTGCTAGAACCTTCTTCTTATAGCTGTCTCCTCCTCATTCAGATCTCAACTCAAATGTTGCCTCTTTAAAAAGATCCTTCCCCACCTTCCTAGCAAAGTACTCTAATTAAAGTACCAAGGATGCCTTAAAGGAAAGATGTGCAACCTCTGACAGGGTCCTGAGCTAGTATCTTGCCTACAAAGGGTGGAGCAGGAGCTACTGAGGCTGATCATTCTTCTTTGGCCACCTCACTTGCAGCTTATGAGGGACGGGTCATAGAGAGCTGGGCTTCCACTCTGGCTTGGTCACTAGACGTGGCACACTCCAGGCAGAGACATCTTCCTGGTTCCCTTGATACCTCTGTTTTGATGGCTATCCTTCTTTACGTCTTCCTGTCATGAAAGGATCTATAACATGAAGTTGCTTTTACTTCCTAAAAGTAAGATGCTGTCTATTCATGAGCAAGAGAATACCACCATACTGACTGTGACCTTCGGCAAGTACCTGAACCTCTGACTCATAGCTTTCTTTCTGTGTAGTAGTAATAACAAAATTGTCTTATACAATTTTTGTGACAAGGGATGACGTATTTAAAGTGCTATTTTATCATTCCATGGTTTCAATAGACATATAATAGTGACCTGTCACAACTGTTACAAAAAATAAAACTCTGCCCCTCCCCCCTAATCATTTCACTACTCTCCCAGGGTAGGAAGGTCAGAGCCACCCTGATAACTCCTTATTTCACCACCTTCCTCCACTAGCCAGTTATCTAAGGCTGGCACATTGTTATTGAACATTTCTAATGTCTGCGGTTCCTTCCTTTCCTGCTGACTTCAGCCTAGACTACAGAAATAGCTGCCTCTCTGCCTCCATTCTCTCCTTCTCTGTGACACATATCGTTTTCTGCTGTTTCTTACTAAAAGAACCTCAGTTTGGTTCAGGATAGATGTGCCTCTCTAAGAACACTTGTCTCCTCAGCCTCCCTTGCAGCTAGGGTAGCCTTGTCTCTCAGTTCTGGTTAATGAGTTGTAGGTGGAAGCCCCTGCGGGTGGGCGTCCGTTCCCAAACAAAACCTCATGAAAAGATTTTGACTTTACTGTTTTTTCTCTCCTGGAAATTGGAGCACAATACCCAGAGGTACAGGAACTGATCTGTAACCATAAGGACAAAAATCATATAATGACAATGGTGAAGTAGAAAGATGAGCAAGTCTACCTCCAAGATGACCTGGTTAACCTGGTGCCCCAGCTTGAGATGTCTTCCTCTGGACCTCTCAGTACATAAGAAAAATAAACCCCTATGTATCTTGGTCTCTATCCTTTGGGCTGTCAATTTTTGCAACTCTTTGACAGGTTTAAATTTTTTTCTAAATAAAAAGTTGAGAAGTAAAAGAACCTATAAACTAGCGGGAAAGGTCAGATCCAATCATCTGTCATGATGCAAATATTTTCCCATTGTAAGAGATATTATTTGTATGACTTTTTTAGAAATACTATGAAATTTCTTGTTTTAAAACTCAACTGTATATTTTAATTTTTACTGTTAAAAAAGATAGCACATACGTGCGTGCGCACACACACACACACACATATTCCTCCCAGGGATATGGAGAGCATCTGGCTGTGGTGACACTGTGTTGTCATAGTCTCTTTGAGTTCAACCTACTTGAAGTAAGTTCAGGTTCTTGGATGTTTATAGTTATGCTCTCCTCCAATTTTGAAAGATTTCAGCCATTATTTCTTCAAATATTCTCTCTGACCCTTTCTTTCTTCCTTCTCCTTCTGGAATTTCATAGTGCATATGTTGATCTGCTTGACGATGTTCCACAGGTCCTTTATGTTCTGTTCACTTTTATTTTTTTATTTTTTATTTTTTCACTTTTCTTCAACATGTTTTCTTTCTATGTCTCAGACTTGGTAAGTTCCATCGTTCTATCTCCAAGTTTGCTAATTATTTTCTCTGCCTGCTCAAATCTGCCTTTGAATCCTTCTATTAAAACTTTCATTTCAGTTATTATACTTTTCGGCACCAGAGTTTTTCTTGTTTTCTTTCAGATTTTCTATTTATTGATATTTCCACTTTGCTCATTAATCATTTTCTTGATTTTCTTCACATCTTCCAGTAGTTTTTTGGGCATCTTTAAGAGAATTATTTAAAGTCTTTGTCTAGTGTGCCATCCGCTCTTTCTCAAGGATGGTTTCTGTTGGTTCATTTTTTCCCCCTTTGAATGGGCTATATATTCATGTTTCTTTGTATGCATTGTGATTTTGTTGTTGTTGTTGTTGTTGAAAACTGAACATTTGAATCTAATAATGTAGTAAGTAGAAATCAGATTCTCTCCCTTCTCCAAGTTTGCTGATTCTTGTTTTTGTTTTTTGGTTGCTGTAAGCTGCGTCTATGCCTGGGAAGCCTGAGATATAAATTTAAGCTCCTCTAAGGGCTTTTTTTTAGAAGCTTGAGTCTTTCCCTGGGTGTGTGCAGTGACTTTATAAATTCCCTCGTACATGTAGTCGTTTTTGAATGTTCTAGACTTTAAATGTCTGGTTCTCAAAAAGAGAAAGAGAGAAGAATGGAGGGAAAGGGAAGAAAAGGGTGTTGGCCCTTTAAATTTCTTGGATTTTTCTTCAGCTGAAGGGGGAAGGGCTTGCAATAGGGTGGAGAGGGGTGTTAATAGTCCAATGATCAAAACCAGGAATTTAACCTTGGTATGATGCTATTCAGTAAACTATGGACCTAATTCAAATGTCAGCAGTTTTTTTTTCCCACAAAAGTTTTTCTGTTTCAGGATCCAACACAGGATTCCACATTGCATTTAGTTGTTATGTTTCCTTAGTCTCCCCCAATCTCTGACAGTTCTTTAGTCATCTCTTGTCTTTTGTAGACACTCTTGAAATGTACTAGTCATATATTTGTGGAGTGTCTCTTGATGGGTTTGTCTGATGTTTTCTCATGAGTAGATTGAGGTTATCATTTTGGGCGAGAATACCACAGGAATGATGTTGTGCCCCTCTCATCATATTGGGAGTTACAGGATACCAATGTGTCTTATTACTGGTAATGTTAACCCTGATCATTGGTTAAGGTGGTTTCTCCACTGCAAAATTACTATTTCCCATTTGTTACTAGTAAATATCTTAGAGAACATACTTTGAAACTATGTGTATATCCTGTTTCTCTTTTGCCCACTGATTCGTTGCCTGCATCAATAACTACTGGGTTGTTTGTATTTCCCTCATTCTTTCCACATTTATTAAATGAAATTCTTCTACAAGGAAGAGCTGTCCCTTCTTCCTCATTTATTTATTTATTCAGTTATTTATTAATATCAATATGGACTCCCAGATATTTATTTTATTTTATGGATTATAATCCAATGCTGTCATTATTTTGTTGCTCAACTTGTTCTATTTTGGCCATTGGAAGCCCTTCGTGTTAGCTTGTGTCCTTTTAACATGCTCCTATCATTTTGTAAAAACGTCCTTATTTTCCTTATGCAGAACTTTTTGGGGAGACTTTTTATCGAAGAGGCTATTTACAAAGATGTTGTCAGGATTATGAGATTTAACAGGATTTTGAGGCATCCAGGAAATAGCAATAGCAGGAAGCCATTAACATCCATAAGTCCAAAGGGGTAGGTGGAGGAAATGATATTACTGAAGCCTGAGAAGAGCTGGTGCCATGAAAAGGGGCCACTTGACAGGACCTGTGGTCATGGAAGTTTCTAACACTGCCAGAACCATAGCAGAGCAGAAAGTAAGTGGAATAAAGATTCCAATTCCTTTTTATTCCCACCTCTCAGTCTGCTGCGTGTCCTTCTGATTAGCTGGACCCAGCTGGAAGCCAGAGAGGCAAAGGAGCTTGGTTGATGAAGTCTGTTAAAAGTCAACCTCCAAGGGCATAGAAAGACAAAGAATAAATTTGGTAGCAAATGGAGAATAACTATCACAAGATATCACTTTCTATATGAATCCTTTTCTGACCCCCATGCCTGGCTAGGTGCCCATAGCCTTCTGTCAGAATGCTGTCATGCATATTGCTTGTTTACTTATCAGTGTCTCTCCCTAGACACTCAACTCCATGAGAAGTGGGGCTGTGTCTCATTCATCCTGTGACCCCTGTTCAGGGATGGCCCACAGTAAGTGTTCAGTGCATGTTGTGGGAAGAGATGAAATTGGGGTCTTGTAGGCCAGAGTTAGAATTGTCACAGGGACAATCCTCCTTCTGCCCGGGATTCTGTTCTTGAATCTTACTGCCCTCCAACCCTTCAGGGTCTGAACAAACCATGTAGTCTTCATGCCTCTGTGCCTTTACATACTGTTCCTTGTCCTTCGAATGTTAACTCTTATAAGTGGTAGGTGAAATTAGATGGGCAACATGTTGATAATTATTAAAACTGGGTGATGAGACTATAAGGGCTCATTACACCAGTCTACAGATTTTGTATGTTTGAGAATTCCCATTAAAATAGGTTTCAAATCAGCAATTATGGAGCATGCATGGCATGTAAGACCCTTTGCTTACAGACACTGAGGACACAGTGGTGAACCAGCCAGCAGTTGATAGAAGTAGGAGGTAACAGCTTTTCCTGTCATTGGAAAGCTCCTCACTGTCCCATGCCATGCCCAGGCCAGGCTCCAGGGGTCTGCCCCTGAGACATCCCATCTATCTCCTCCAGGACTCAGATGCAGCACAGAAATAAACAGGGTTTTTAGCTCCTTACTGTGGACTGAACCATGCTCCCTCAAAACTTATATGTTGAAGCCTTAACCCCCAGTGTGATGGCATATGGAAATGGCATCTTTGAAAGGTAATTAAGGTTAGATGAGGTCATGAGGATGGGACGCCCCATGATGGGATTAGTGCTCCTATAAGAAGAGCTTGCTTTCTCTTTCTGTCATGTGAGGGTATGATGAGAAGGCTGCAAGTCAGGAAGAGATCTCTCACAAGAACCCGATCATGCTGGTACACTGATCTTGACTGCCAGCCTCCAGAACTAGGAGAAAATTTCTGTTATCTAAGCCACTCAGTCTAAGGTGTTCTATAATGGCAGTCCCTAGCTGACTAATACACCCCATGAGATGACAATTGCCCTTGCCTGGCCCTAGTTCTAAGGGTATCGTTCATCACTCTTGGCTTCAGAGAGTGTGAAGGGTCAGAGATCCTGGAAACTATGTAAAGGCTTCAGAGTCAGTGGTCTTGGGGGTGAAGGGCCCAACCCATAAAACTAGGGCAGATGGAAAAGTTCTTATTCTGTCAAACAGCTGCGCTGGTGTCTTTCAGCTACAGCAGTAGGGATGTAGCCTATACATGGAAGCCCATGACAGTGGCAAAAAATGCTGAGCTCTGAAATGGTACTGGGATGAGATGACACTGTTTTCTATGTGAAATTGATATATGGGCTCATTTAGAGCTTTGTACATTTAATTATTCTGGCAATGGTAACTCTGTGGAATTAGCCTTTAGTAATCAACCAAATGTACCCAAACTGATAGATGCATTTACTGACCCAGCAGTTCCATTCCTAGGACATATCCAATGGAAATACAAAGCTATGTTTACTCAAAGACAAAAATGTTCATAACAGCACTCATTGTAATAGCCCCAAACCAGAAACTACCCAAATGCCCTCTGCCAATGGGGAATAGAGAAATAAATGGTGCATTCACACAATGGAGTACTACACAGCAACGAGAATGAACAAGCTATCGCTACAACACAGATGATCCTCATAATGCTGAGCAAAAAAGCAAACAAACATGAATCTATATACTATATGATCCCATTTATATGAAGTTCAAAAAAGGCAAAATGAATTCATGCTAGTAAACGTCAGGACAGTGGTTCTACTTCATTAAAAGTTTTTTTAAAGTCCATGTTAACAAATGGTTTACAGGGTACAAAATGCTTTTGCGCATCTCATTTTTCATGCCAGCAGTATTTTATTGAGATACTATTTACATATAACAATGTGCATACATACTAAGTGACCAGCTCAATGAGTTTTGCCACATGTATATACCCAGGTAACTCACACTTAGATTAAGCTATAGGACATTCCAGCAATCCAGAGAGTTCCCCCAACATTATCTCCTTTCATCTTCATGAAAACCTCAGGACAACGAAGTCTTTATTTGCCCCATCACCACTGAGGAACATCAGCCTGAGAGACTGAGACCAGGAGGGTATCCAGTGCCTCCTCAGGGTCAGAATGGCACTGCCCTGATGGCAGAGGGATGGCTGAGAGACCCTCGGCAGCCTTCTCAGCACCCTCCATCTTAAGCTTGTATCATTAACCAATGTGTTGACTTCCTGGAAAATGAACTCTGTTCCCCTTTCCACATTTCTGAGCAGGAAGCCGAGGTGGCAGGGTGCAGGGCACTGGTTCTTTTTTCTTTTTAATTTATGGTTATTTTCCTGAGCCATCTCCTAACCATCAACATTCTGGACAATGCCTTGGAGTCTGAAGTTTGTCAGTCCCGAGTGCGGTGATGCTAGTGCCAGGCTAGAAACCACCCCTGGGGAGGGAGTGGCCCCTGAACTGTCAAACTGGGTGGGCAGGGCATCTGGTGAAGAAAAGGCAGGCCCAATCCATGGATGCTGCAAAAGAGGGAGCCTTAGAATGAGCTCAAGCCGAAGCTTCCAGGAGGTCAGTGCGGGTGCACTCGAATCCAATTCTCACTGCCCCCCAATCCCAGACTGGGGCTAGGTGAGGTTTGAGGGCTGACCCTAAGCAAACTAGAACAAATAGAAGGTGCACCCTGAACCCTTCAGTGGATTTCTTCCTCGAGTTCAAAATCCTTTCTTAAGTAGGCTCTGTATCTAGGAAACAGCTCTAGGGACATAGCCTGGGCACCTACATGGCCTCTATTCTTCAATGGTGACCCAGTAGGCTCAATTGGGGCAAGGACACCTTTGTACAGTGGTCCTCAGAGCTCTGGGAAGTTTCTTGGCCCTCTTAGAAGTTCTCTTTACTATTCTAGTCAATAACAGAGCTTCCCCATCCCCTACTGGGATTGGAACTCCTTTCTGGAAAGTCAGTGGACTGCAGGGCAGGCATGGAGCAGAGCCTTCCCTGGTTTTCCTTCAGGGCAGAGTCCCCTGTAGCCACACTCTCACTGGCTCCTGAGAGTGGGAGGCTGAGGAGCTGGGTGACTCATTCTATTTCTGGGAAAAAAAGAATCAGAGGTTCTGATGGGCTTATTTATTTATGACCAAGATCTGGATGAGGGGGTGACATGAGAAACATAAAAGGGCTTGACAAAATTTAGCAAAGTCTCAGGCAGCAGCCCATGAGGAATCCATTAGTTTTCTATTTAAAAAAAAAAGCTTTCATTCCAAAGCCACAAATGAACTTACACCATCTGCTCATCTCCCGGCCAAGGAGTACAATTCCAGGAAGCAAGAGAAGTGAGGCCTGCGTGGCTGATATATGATGACAGTCGATCATGAACAGCTGTTTATTCTCAGTAACTACTTCCATGTAGACCCATTTCAGGGATTTGCTGTTTTTAACATGGGAGAAATGAAATAAGCCCCCAATTCCTGTGTACAGTGTTCACTCTGTCTCTTGTGTAGTTTTTGACTGATACACGGTGACCCTAGCTCAGTCCTCTCTAGAACTTGATGACAAGCCCAAAGACAAAGAAAAGCCAGGTCTCAGCACTGACCTACCCCTCAGGGAGCCTGTGCCAGGCCAGACAAGAAAACAAAAAGCCTCGAGTTGCTCAAGGGCCTGAGGTTTCACTTGGTTCAAAAAAACCCTTCTTCTTGTTCCCCAGAACTGAGCTTCTGAGTAACAGCTGTTCATCGCTGCCCACACAAATAGCTTTGTCTCCATTTACAACAAGATCATTGAGGTTGGGCTTTGATATGAATTCTAACCCTCTGATTTCAGCACATGTCCTCTCCATGTTATAAAAGTGTGTGTGTGTGGGGGGGGGCGGGGGACTATAATAATTTCTGGACAGGAAGTTATTTAGCTGAAAAAAAAGATGAAGCTTTCCTGTGAGTACAAACATAGCCACACCTCATCCTGGAAGGTCCTTCCAGAGAGATAACAACTGGACAGCAAAAGTCACAGGCTGCCCAAGATTTGGAGAGCTCAGGGTGAAATGGAAACTTCCTGTTTAGTTTAGTCCCTTAAAGCTGCCAGGGTGGAAATTTAAACTAAGTCTGTCCTACTGGGAAAAATCAGAACTGCTAGATCAGTCCTGTCCCATCAGCCACGCCCTTCTGTAACCACCCGAGGACGAGACAGCGATAATACCATAATAATGCATAGGAGTTACCTAGTGGCACCAGATGCTTTCAATTAGCTAATTTTAACTTCACAGCAACCTTCTGGAGTGGGGATAAGGGTGGGGAGCAGATATAATCTTCATTTTTTTTTTAAACTGATTAGAGTTGTCCTGGGAGATTAAATGTCAAATAGCAACACAAAGCCTGAGTCAGGACCTGGCTTGGCCTTGGCCCTCCCCCCATGCCAGCTGCTTCTTTCTAAATATCTCCAAGCACTCAGTTTCTTGGGCCTTTAGTTTTTGCACCTAGGCTACCATGATGAATTCCCTGGCAATGCTCACACTCGTAAGCACATCACTTCCACCATCCTCAAACTTGGGCTCTCTGTGGAAGGTGATCTAACCCAGGGGCTGCCCAAAATCTCTGAGTAGTCCTAGGTAATTTTCATGATAGTAGACAAGTAGGGATTCCAGAACTTAGCATGGGAGTGCTTAAACTTTGTCACAGTTGTGGAGCATGTTAAAAACACATATGTCAAGGATGTAGAGAAACCCTCATTCATTGCTGGTGAGATTGTTAAATGGTGCAGCTGCTGAGGAAAACAGTTTGGCAGTTCCTCAAAAGGTTAAACATAGAATTACCCTATGACGCAGGAATTCCACTCTTGAGTACCTACCCAAGACAAGTGAGCATATATGTCCACATAAAAACTTGTACATGAATATTTGTAGCAGCATTATTCATAACAGCCCCAAAATAGAAGCAGTCCATTAACTGATGGATAATCAAAATGCGATCTACCCATACAGTGAAATAATATTCAATAATTAAAAGGAATGAAGTACTGATACATGCTACAACATGGCTGAACCTTGAAATCATTCTGCTGAGTGAAGAAGCGAGACACAAAGAACCACATATTGTATAATTCTATTTGTATGAAATGTCCAGAATAGGCAAATCCATAGAGACAGAAAGTAGATTAGTGGTTGTCAGGGGCTGGAGGAGGTGGGAATAGAGAGTGACTGTTACTGGGTATGGAATTTCCTTTGGGGTGATGAAAATGTTCTAAAATTAGCTAGTGGTGATAGTTTCAAAACCGTGAATATACTAAAAAACATTGACTTGTACACTTTAAAGGGGTGAATTTTATGGCATGTGAATTATATCTCCATTAAGCTATTACGAAAAAATACATATGCCTGGGCCTACCCTCCCTCAGAGATTCTGGTTTAGCAAGTCTGAGGTGAGACCTGGACACTTGCCTTTTTAGTAAAGTATCGTACAGGTTGGGGAGGGAGTGGTTTATAAGGAAGTATATGACATCACGCTTGTCCCTGAGGAGTTCGGTCATACTGGAGAAACAGGGGAATCTCTTAGGGGGCAATTCAGGGTCAAACCATGTGACCCTGTACTAGAGAAGAGTACATAAGAAGTTTGGAAGAGAGGACAGTGTAAGTCAAGGTGGCCTGGGAGGGGTGGGGGAACTGAGTTGAGTCTTGGAGGATGGACAGGATTACACAGACAGAAAGGATACATTTCAGGTAAGAGAATGAGCCTGGCTGAGACTCAGAGGTGGGAATAAGCATGGCATGTGCCGGGAGTGGTTTGGGTCTGCTCGTACTGACCTGGAAGGTAAAAGTGGGGGAGTTGAGGAAGAAGGGTTTGGATGAGTGGGCTGAGGTCCTCCATGAATGCCAGGACACATTGTAGTAGGGGATGTGGAACCAAAGACAATTATAGTGACATGAAGAGAGCAGAATTTTAGGAGGAATAGCCTCGCATTTATGTAAAAATATGTTGTAAACAAAGACTGGCAGTAAAAGGCCAATTGAGCAGTTCGGGCAGAAATCTAGAAATAAGATGGTGAGGGTCTGGGCCAGTGGCTTGATGGGAGATGAGAGGGGAAAGATCAAAATCAGAGTTTAAAGAGGAAATTGGCATGAGATTGGCTAATGGAGAATGAAAGAAAGAGAAGAATCAGAGAGAAGCCTATATGTTCGTGGGCATGAAAGGAGGGAAAATGGCTGCTTCCTGAGTGAGACCAAGACCTGGTTTAAATCCTGGTTCTACCACTATTGGCCATGCCGTATGATATCTCTGTGCTTTAGTCTTCCCAACAGTAAAGTTCAAATAACAGTAGTAACTATCCCATAGGTTGTCATGACGAGTAACAGAAAATCCATGTGAAAAAGAGGGAATACTGAAGAATATGACAGAGCTTTTCTCTTGCATTTCTATATAGGCCACCTTCTTCCTGGGCAGCCTGAGGAGCCATTTGCTTGGAACTGGGGAAGGTTTTACCAAATTTAATTCTTAAGTGAATTAAAAATCATTCCTGAATAAAAATTTTAAAAAATGGGACGTCAAGCAAATGAACCCATTAACAAAATAAAAAAACAACCTACTAAATGGGAGAAAATATTTGTAAATCATACATTTGACAAGGGGCTAATATCCAAAATATACAAAGAACTTATACAATTTAATAGCAAAAAAAAAAAAAAAAACCAGAAAGAATTTGATTAAAAAGTGGGCAGATCTGAATAGGTATATTCTCCCCTGCCCCCCAAAAAACCCATATAGATGGCCAACAAGTACACAAAAAGATGCTCAACATCATTAATCATCAGGGAAATGCAAATCAAAACCACAATGAGATATCACCTGTTAGAATGGCTGTTAAAAGACAAAAAAACAAGTGTTGGTGAGGATGTGGAGAAGAGGAAACCCTTGTGCAATATTGATGAGAAAGTAAACTGGTGCAGCCTCTATGGAAAACAGTATGAAGGTGCCTCAAAAAATTAAAAATAGAACTACCATATAATTCAGCAATTCTACTTCTGGGTATTTATCCAAACACAATGAAAACACTATTTGGGAAAGATATCTGCACCCTTATGTTCATTGCAGCATTATTTACAATAGCCATGATATAGCAAAATTTTATTTTTTTAATGACTGAATTCAGGCATAAAAAGAATGAAATTTTGCCATTTGCAACAACAACATGGATGGACCTAGAGGGCATTAGCTAAATGAAAAGTCAGACAGAGAAAGACAAATACTATATGATGTCACTTATATGTGGAATATAAAAAAGAAAAGAAAAGAAAAAGAAACCCACAAAACCCCCTACAAAATCAAGTTCATAGATACAAAGAACAGATTGGTAGTTGCTAGAGACAGGGAGTGGGAGGCGATGAGAGAAATGGGGGTTGGAAGGATCAAACTTTCAGTTATAAAATAAATAAATCCTGGGGGTGTAATGCACAGCATGATGCCTATAGTTAATAATACTGCATTGTATATTTGAAAGTTGCTAGGAGAGTAGCTCTTAAAAGTTTTTATCAGGAGGAAAAAACTTTGTAACTATGTATGGTGACAGATATTAACTAGACTTACTCTGGCGATCATTTCACAATATATACAAACATTGAATCGTTATGTTGTACACCTGAAACTAATATAATGGTTTATGTGTATTATACCGCAATAATAAAAAAAAATAACTCTTGGAGAATTCACATCAGAATAGTTCTTCCATGATGGAAAGACGATACCCTTTCTTTCAACATTGATCAGGCTGCAAGGCTTGTTGCCTTCAAGTATGTATGATCTAGAGGAAGTGAAAGTCCAATATTTGCCCCTATGCTCCCTGGGAAGTGTGGACAGAAACATGGAGGCAGGGCCAGGAGAGGTGTGGCAGTGGATTCCAAGGTTACTTTTCTGGGCTTATGAAGCCAGAGAAAGGGTGGAAAGTTGAAGATGAAAGGGAAGCCAGAGGCCTCGTTAAACTTACATTTGGGACCCTGAGAAGAAAGTGTGTCTTATTCTGCTCCCCTGCAACACACACACTTGGGGACCTCATGAGAATGTCTTGGGCGTACAACATGGTGAGATAGAGGGAACAGAAGTGTAGCCATCCAGGATCGCCCTCCAGTGCTGCATAGCCTGGACAGAAAATTCTGTTCTGGCTGGAATTAGACCAAGAAGAGGGAATAAGGCTATAGGTAGAAATTTAGGAGTCAACATCCATCAAACTCCTAGAAAATTTTGTTCTGGGAAATATATTGAGAGTGGTACAAAAATGAACTACAGCTGGAGCTCTCAAGAAATGGTCCTTGAAGCCAAGCTTGGTGAGCTCACTGATAAACAGGGTGGAGAGACCCATAAATTAGGGAAAACTAGGTCAGAAGCCTGGGAGCACCCCCAGCCAAGGGGAGGATATAGGACAGAGTCACAGAGGAGAGCTGAATGAAGTGTAGCAGGAAAACTGGAAAAGCACTGTGTGAAAGAAGCCGAGGGAAGGTAGGGTGGAGGTGTGTGGGGGGATGGGAACCAGAGCTTCAGTGACAGATGTTTAGTTCCTTAAGTGCTTGGTGCACACCCACTGCACTGAGGGGCCAAGTTAAGCTAATCCCTGTGGAAAGAGCTGTGCTCTTGGCATGCCTCTGAGTACTGTGGTCCTCTCATATTTCAGGATTGGCAAGCTGAATTCTTCAGGCCTTGAATGTGCTCTTCTGAGGGATCTGGAGCACCCCCGTTGAATCCCAGGCTGACAGAAAAGCAGGTCCCAGGCCCCTACTGCTGAGGACACATCTATTGTAGGTGGGACAGGTGAGTCAGGGCTTTCAGTAGCCCAGGGGAGTACTCCCTGTCAGCAGGGAGCCCGGGTCCTGGCTCCTGGCCAGAGGGCATGGGAGCAACTCGGTTCCCTTCCATTCCTCTGGCAATCTGGGCAGGGTGGCCCAATCCAGGTGCCAGTGTGGCAGAGGCCGTGGGAGTGCCCAAAAGCGGGTGGGCAGGTCACTTGCGTAGGCAAGCTTGCCCGGTCCAGATCCCTGAACTGGGCCAGGAGGGTGTGTCAGGCAATTAACTGAGGATGGCAGGACGGCAGTGGCTGTGTATATAACCCTGATTTCCACATGACTTGCCGCTTCTTGTTCTTCCTGTCTGGGGTAATTTTAGTTTTGCTTGGTTGTTACTTTCAACAGCACTTGGACTGAAAAAGGAAACTAAACTAAAAAAGAAACTAAACCCTTCTATTTTACTCAGAGGGGTGTTTGGGGATGGATTTTCAAGCCCCTGGTTGAAAAGGGAATAGTGGGGACCTCACTTCCTGAGGCTATCAGATGCTACTAGAATTACAGAAATAACAAGCATTTTTTCATGTGACACATCTTTGTGACACAACATAGATATCAAACAGTCTAATTTACCAAGTTTTTTTGAGATTTTTTAATATTACTATTAACGCCTACAGTGCCCAGTCTTCCTTGGTGGTCTCCCATCCAAGTACTAACCAGTCCTGACCCTGCTTAGCTTCTGAAATCAGATATCAGGCTTGTTCAGGGTGGCATGGCCATAGACTGTGGACTGTGGCTCCATTGGAGTGTGAGCCTAGGACCTTCTGTGTGTAAAGCAGACGGGCTAACTGCTACACTATGGAACCACGTCCGAGATGTTTTTTATAATTTGAAACTCTTGTGTTTCCTGTCAATTTTTGTGAGTGAAAGTTGTTCTGTCAATTTATTAAAGTAGACAACACATTCTGGAATTGACAGCCTTTGTAATTTGCTCCTAGCACCACAAAAATCGATCTTTTCTCTCAATACTCAGTAATGTAAACTTCAGACTTGTTCATTTACTTATTCATATATTCATTCACCCATCCATCCATCTATCCATCCATCCATCCATCCATCCATCCATCCATCCATCCATCCAGTAAACAGTTTTTGAGCACCAAATATGTGCCAATATACTGCTCGAAGCTGGGATGCAGAGATGAAAAATACAGTCTATGGGGGTAGGGAGGGAGAAAATAAAAACAAACTTACCATTTCTTGTGAAAGTGTTATGCTAGATGCTGCAAATACTGTTAATGGCCCACCCCATCTTCTTTGAGCCCCCTGTCCTAGCTCACCTGCAGGGGTGAAGTGGGCAGGTGACCACACTACCTCAGCTTCTCAGCCTGAGTATCTGGGTGAAGGCGGGTTAGCAACAGGGTATGGAAGTTGGTGGAGAAACGCCCCAGACTCCCGATCCTCCAATGGGCCAATTTTGAGGGTTGTTCCGCCAGTGTCTCAGGTGACCCCCCAGGTGACCCCTCAGGTGACCCCCATTGCCCACTGTGGTAATCAGCTCATAAACTCATCTTTTATTGGCTTCTCTCTCTGGCTCACTTTCCCCACTCTATCACTTGCGATTCCTGGGGTCACCTCTCAAATAAACCACCTGTACACAAAGTCCTTGTCTCAGGTGTTAAAGAGAAAACTTGTGTTAAAGCCCATGATACTAAACCCAGATTTAATACCTGACCTAATTGTTGTTTTGACCTCTCCCAGAAACATAATCTTAATCAATCAGTCTGGAATTTTCTGTTCAACCAATGAGGTAATCTGTCACATGGGCCCTCTCAATCTCATCCTCTCAATCTCGCTACCCCACCCCCCCACCCCCCCGGAAAGAAGAGGCAGTTTGCGTGATAAAAACTTGCCATTCCTTTCCCCCAAAGATGTCCTGATCTAAAATTAATCTTTTTTGTCTATGACTATGCCACTCTGAACGTGCCCAATCTTGTTTGATCTCGGAAGCTAAGCAGGGTCGGGCCTAGTTAGTACTTGGATGGGAGACCACCTAGGAAGACCGGGTGCTGTAGCCATTTTAAAAAGAATAAAATTAACCTTTTCTTTTGCTAACAGCTCCCTTGCCCTACTCTTTCCATATAAAAACCTTCCTTTTTGTATAAACCTTCTGAGTATGCTTCTAGTTGCTAGATGGCATGCTGCCTGATTCCCAAATAGCTTAGTGAAGCCAATTAGAACTTCAAGTTTACTGGGTCAAATTTTGTTTTTTAATACAGAATTTGCTTTGGAGGTGGGTGCAAACTAAGACAATAGGGATGAGAGTGGAGAGAACTAAAGGAGCACAGAGGATGGCCCTCAACCCAGACCAGGTGGATCATGAAAGTTTCACTAACAAACGTCTTGAGGCAAGTCAGATGAGAAGCCTGAGTTGGTCAGGCAAAGAAGAGGGAGAAAGGGTTGGGTTCCAGCAGAGGGACCAACACGTGGAAAGGTTTGTGGGTTTGAGAAACCATACAGAACTGTAAATAGTTCAGAACACCCAGAATGCAAGGTAGGCAAGTGTGAGAGTTGTCCTGGTGATCTGGCCCGGGTCTTACACACAGCCAGGTGCTGTGAGCCTGTGAGATCCCTTTATGTTGTATTCAACTCTTTTCTCAATTTCGAACTTGCATCATCACTGTGAGCAAACACCCTACTAGCCTCTTTCCCTACTGGCGGCTGCTGGAAAAAAAAAGACGACAGCTAATATTGAAATGCCAACTTTTTACCCAGAGTTTAGAAATCTTTCACAAACATCAAAACAAAACCTCATCTCCACCCTAATGTTGTGAGGGAAAGCAGCAATCAGTTGATCACTTATTCCCGCAGTAAATATTTATGTGGCATGTACTGGGAGTCAGGTGGGTGGGTACATAGCACAAGGAAATGGCAGGTCATCCTCACAGGGAAGTCTCTGAGCCCACTTGCAAGCGGACATTTGCCAGAAAATGAGCCGTAGCATTGATCCTGAGTCGAAGTATATAGTTGAACAGAGGGCAAGTGGCAGAAAGTCAAGCCTCACCTTTTCTACTTTCCTCCCCCTCTCTCCCTCCCTTTTCTTCTTCCTTCCTTTAAAGAAATGTAGTTTTATTCTCTTCAAGTACCCATAAGGGCAGAGCTAATCATGTTCTTCCGTTCGTATTTATTTTTCTGAACAGATAATATGTACACCTTCTTTGTTCTCGAAAAAGAAGGAAGGTAACCTGGAAACAGTCTTCCTCCTTCCTCTGTCCTCTAGTCACTTGGTCCCCTCCCCAAGGACAACCTTTGGGACCAGTTTCTTATCTATCTTCCAGAAATATCGTGTGCATTGACTAACATATCTGATTATATTTTTCTTTTGGCCCCATATAAATAGCAGCATCTTATATACCACCTGAACTTTACGTTTTTACCAAAAAATAATTCCTGGAGCTCTTTTTATATCAGTGTATCTGGAGCAGCCTCCTTTTGGGGGCCATACCATCATGTATTTGGCCAGCCTATTATTGATGGATATTTAAGTTGCAGACAGTCTTTTTGTGGTTACAAACAATGCTGCGATGTATATATCATTGTTTGGAGATCATCTTGCACACAAGTGAGTATATCTGTAAGACGAATCCTTAAAGGTAGATTTGCTAGGTTAAAAGGATGAGCAACTTTAATTTTCATAGATATTGCCAATTTGTCCACCATAGAGGTTATACCTATTTACATGATAATTAGCAATAAATTAATGCAGCAGTTTCTCTACACCCTTTTAAATACAGTACATTAGTTTTCTATGGCTGTATAATAGATTACCACAAACTCAGTGGCTTAAAGCAAACCCATTTATTAGCTTACAATTCTATAGGTCAGAAGTCTGTCATGGCATGGCTGGATACTCTGCTCAGGATATCACAAGGTTAAAATTAAGGTGTCAGCAAGGCCGAGCTCTTGTTTGGAGATGCTGATGAAATACCTGCTTCCAAGCTTGTTTCTGTTATTGGCAGAATTCAGTTCCTTATGGTTGTTGTACTAATGTCTGCTTTTCTTTTCTAGCTGTCAGCTGGGGGCTGCTCCCAGCCGCTAGAGGCTTCCTACATTCTTTGCCACATGGCCCTTTTCATTTTTAAGTGAATCAAATTCTTCTTGTGCTTCTCTGACTTCCCAGTCTGCAATCTCTATACCTAGAATTAAAGGGGCTGTGTGATTAGGTCATGCCCACTCAGATCATCTTAAGGTCACCTTCGCAGCAACACCTAGATTAGTATATGAGTGAATAACTGGGAGAAGGTGCCTGTATACCATGGGGTGGAAATCGGGGACCTCATCTTAGAATTCTTCCTGCCTCACACCAAGTTATCAAACTTTTTGATCTTCGTTAATTCGAGAGATGAAAATGGAATTTATCAGATATTTCTCTTACTATGCTGCAAATCTTTTAATTATTCAACATCCATTTTTATTGCGTTGTTTTGTGTGTGTGTGTGTATGTGTGTGTGAATGATACTTGCTTATGTCCTTTGCCCCTTTTTCTACTGGATTCCTGGTCTTTTTCTTTTATTAGAAGAGCTCTTTATGTGTTAAGGATATTTCCTACTATAATGACTTTATTTGTCTTATTTATTTTACCTGGAATCCCACCCTCCTTCTTGCAGCCTCCTGAAACGTTATTCATTACTTACAGCCCAGGTCAAACTCACATTGCCCAGAGGGCCGCATCTGACCATATCAGTGCCTGGTCATTGACTCCTCTTGACTCTTTTTTTGTGCTGTGCTATGCTTCATGATTGTTGATTACTCTTAGCCCCCCAGCTGGGATGTTGAGTTTCTTTATGGCAGAGATCCAAAGAAAGAAATTCAAGTATAAGACTAAGCATGTGATATGCACAAAACTAGTAAAGTTTTGCCTTGAACTTTGTCTCCACATTTCCTATGTTCGTTATAAACACTCGTCACCATCCACCTCAAATAGCCTTGTCTTTGTAATTTCTACCCATTTTTTATGATTATTAAATGATATTAGAGCATGTTAATGAGTAATCTCTCATGTAATCATTCATTTTTGGTTAGTTTGTTTCTCTTTGACATAATTTAATTAGTGAAATTTGTCTCCAAATCTGTAACATTTTCTATTTTATTTGGTTTGAAATCAATTTAAGATTTTACCAGAGAATACATCTTCATTTTTTAAAGTCAAATGGAACCGAAAAGCTCATAATCAGGGCAATCACCCTGCCTTCCGCTTTCCCTACCTCTTTCACTTCTCTTCCAAAGCAGATACTTTTAGCCCTATTCTCTCTTTCAGCTGATACATACCTATATATTTCTAATTAGTGCACTTAAATCACTATATTTTACTTTTTAAGTTTAGACATGATCGATGACTTCCTATCATAGCGATGAAGACTGGACCTTTTCACATAACCTGATCCCATTTTCCCCCTCCCTTTATTCCCCCAAAAGGGTTATTTTATATTTTTTGGTTAAAACAAGTTAGCAGTTATATTACTATGACCATGCAAATGCTCACTGCTGAACGAGATCATGCTGCACGGTCACATTTCCTTTCTTACTCTACAGTTCTATAAATGTGGGTATGTCAGTAAGGATGCTTTAAACTTCAGGTAAGAGAAAACCCATCTTACTAACAATGAGTTAAACCATAAGGCTCTTTCTTGCTTTCTTAGTGAGTGTGAAGTGGGCAGACCAAGGGTAGATTCAGAGGGTTGGCAATGTCATCAGAACTCAGTTCCTCTCTTCTTTCTACTCTGCTATCCTGTATCCTGTTCTCATATTCAGTTTTGCTCTTAATAGTCACAAGCTGGTTGACACGTTTTCAAGAGTTATATTTTCACACTATATTATTTGATAAGAGAAGACAACTCTCCTCCTATGCTTCTCTCTTTTATTTTGATTGGGAAAGAATGCAGGTAATTCCTTTCCTAAAACTCCAAGTAGACTTCCTTCTATATTTCTTGGGTCGGAACTAGGTCACATGACTCTCCGCTACAAGGGAATCTGGGAAAGCAAGTATGTGGCATTTTTACCCTATGTTATAGAAAAGGAGGTTGAGAATCTGTAGCCAACCAACAGCGCACGCCTGTTAGGATGTTTTTCTGCAAATGATAAGATCATACTGGCTGGAACATCGATTGGTGAGTCTACATGTCCTTGTTTGAAGAACTCAGCAGTTCTTGGCCTGTCTCTGAGTAATTTGTTTGAATACTTAGGAGAGGTTTTACAGTTTCAATGGTCAATTACTTTTCATTTCTTTTTGTATTATTTTTTACTAGTTTCAAGTAAACAGTACATTGGTTATACATTTATATATTTTATAAAATGATCCCCCTAATTGCTTCTTCTCTCCTCTGGTTTTCCACCTAGCCAATATATGAACGCTAACTGTATTACTCATGTCATGCTCACCATCCCTGTGACTATCTATCAACTACTAATTTGTACTTCTTTAACCTTTCGCCTAATTCTCCCAGCCCCCCAGCCCTCCTCCCCTCTGTCCATCACCAAATTGTCCTCTATATTTGTGAGTATGTTTTTCATTAGTTTGTTCTTTTTGTCCCTTAGATTCCACATGTAAGTGAAATCATACGGTATTTATCTTTCTGTCTGACTTATTTCACTCAGCATAATAACCCTCTAGGTCCATCCATGTCATTGCAAATGGTATCAATAGTCAATTACTTTTTAGATCCCTCAAACTAGATAACCAATAAAACAATCTCACTTCCCTAGAATTAGAAGGACCAGTATTCTTGTTTTTTTTCTTGTCGAATATCTTTAGGTACATTCCACTATTCCTGATTTGGAGTGTGTTCCTTTTGACTACTCTTCTAATTGAGAAATAATAGAAAGATGAGGCTACACTGTGATATAGAAGTAAGAGGGGTTTTAAAAAGTTTCCATGCATTTTCAGATTATCCTAGATTTTCCCTATTAAAATTAGAATAATCATAAAATATTTTAGTAATGATAGAAACATTATGATCAAAGATGAAACTATCAAAGAGATAAAGTCTCACCCAATACCACTAGTTAATTCTTATGAGGCTTTGGAATACAACTTTTCCACAATTGTTACACTTTTTCTTGGTACCGGTGAATATGTCGGTTTTAACTATGTGAAAATTCATGTTTAGTACAATCTGAAATCATGGCCGTGTTAGGTAATGAGGTGATCCTTTTAAAAGAGAACTGTTTGTATGACTATAAAATTATTTTTCATTTTAATAGAATAATTTTATGAAAATTTTCTTTGCAAATACAATAGGAGCTGCAGAACTGGTAGGAAACTGATGGTTCTTTGGGTGTGCTTATGAAGTCAGACTTCCCACTATGAAAAACATTTATGCCGCTTTCCACTGAGTACAAATGGTTCAAGATCAACTTCCTCAAACTCTTCAAACAGCCTGGAACTGTTGACAAATTTAGCCCAACTTATTCAGGCATACCCTACCTGGATGCCATGGAGAGTTCCATGGGTTCCCAGGTCTTCAGTTGGTGAGGAGTTGCCCAATGTTTCCTGTTCTCCCACTGAACTTTGCCCTTATGGACTCCAGCTCCTATACTGGATTTTCTCTTTCAGGTCCAGTCCTGTTCTTACCCTTTGGAATCCTCAAATGATCTTGGCTACCTCAGGCCTGGTGCTCATTGTGCTTGACCTTGCCCTCAGATTTCTCTGCTCCACCTGTGTCCTGCAGGTGTCCTGCTCTGGCTCAGTCCCAGGATGAAACTCCCAGCACTGGACTGCCTGGCTACTTTTATCCAGGGCAGAGACATGCCCCATGTTACAGGAACAGGGATGAAATGGTTGTTGGACCCCAAAACCTGTCTTTGGGGAGGTGCACTATTGCCCCCTTGTATATATGTGCCCTGGACAAAGACAAGCATGGACATCTGCTCCTGACCACTGAACATTATAGGGAGCCACCTGCTAGACTTTCTGATGGACCTGCGACATCCCAGTGTCACAGCGAGGTCTGACACATCACTACCAGCACCTGACAGACCTCTATCTGCCCTGTTTATCAAAGAGCCTTACCACCTCCGCAGGCCACTCTCTACCTGATTTCCAATTGAGGCTACAGTTTTTCATAATGATAGCCTTCGCTGAGCTCTTTTATATGTGCCAAGCGCTGCACTAAGTGTGTCACAGTGATTATTTCCTTAAGACTAGTTACAACCTTGGGAGGTAGGTACTATGTTCAGCCCATTTCACAGATGATGCAACTGAAGCTTCCAGAGTTCCTGTCATTGGGCAACAGTTACCGCAGCTTTCCAGTTCATGCCCTACAGCTAGACTGAATAACTCACGTGGCCCCACACTAACTCATCATCTGGGTAACAGGTAATCTGGAAATTTTCCTTCCTCTATCCAGAACATTTCATTTCTTGGTCACTAGAGCTTTCATTCCTACTGTCCCTGAGCCACACCATAATGTCAACTGCCTATCAATATCTAGCAAGACTTCTTGTCTCAGTAGGACATAGGACAGTCCCTATCAGATTTAGGGGTGGCCAATAGGGTAACCTACAATTTGGGAAAGAGGGGTATATGGCATGGACTGACAGACATTGGACTCCAAGGGACACAATCAGAGAAAACAACCCAAGACTCTCCCTCACCCCCATCACTGCTTCAGCTTTCCCTGTTGAAAATGTGAAGTCCACTTTCTTGGCCCATGCAAGCTCACAGGCTTTCTCATTTCCATGGAATTCCACTATCAGTGACCCCTATCCAGGCAATCAACAGCATCTTTACCACTCCCTGTATGGTCTGGCTCATCAAGAGCCTACTGCATTCCTTCCTGTGTTAGATTTACATCGCTGATGTAACAAATTACCAGAAACTTAGCGACTTAAAACAACATCGGATCATCTTACAGTTTGGAAGGTCAGAGGTCCAAACATCAAGGTATTGGCTGTATTCCTTTAGCAGGCTCCAGGAGAGAATGCATTTCCTTGCCTTTTCCAGCTATAGGCTGCCTGCATTCTTTGGCTCATGGCCTTCAAAGCTTTCAATGTAGAATCTTCCAATCTGTCTCTCTCTTTTTCCCTCTCTGGCCTCATCACATTGCCTTCTCTCACTCTCACCCTCTTAACTCCCTCTTAGAAGGACTCTTCTGATCACATTGGACCTGGATAGATAATCCACATTGATCTCCCCATCCTGAGATCCTTAACTTGATCACGTCTGCAAAGTCCCTTTTGCCACATAAAGTGACATTCACAGGTTTTGGGGATTACCATATCTTCCACCACAAGAGCCCCACTGCTGGAGATGGGAAGCAAGAGAATTCAGGGAGGAGTTACTGGGTTGTAGTAGTGACTCTGGCTAGCTCTAGCTAATACGTACTATAGGAAGAGGAGGTGGGGACAAAGCACCTGAGAAAACCTGCCTTCCTTTTCAGGAAAAGGCATTCCCTCAAATGAATTTGGAGCAGTCTCGATTCTGCCTTTCCCTGCCCAACTGCCTAGGTGGGAGAGGGCAGAGGGGTGGGGGCTGCCCTTAAACCAGGTCATCTTACCATCCCCTATTGAATGGATGACTAGCAAGGAATGTCACCACTTCCACACATATGCCTAGTCCTGTCCTCTCTTTGTCTCCTGACCCCCGGCCTTGCCCCATGTTTCTATCTCTGCTTCTAACTTGGAGACTTGCCTGCTGACCTTACTTTCCCATCCTTGGTCCCAGTGGTTGTTAAAACAGGCCCATCCTCCAGCTCTCTGTACTTCAGTAGAAATCCAGGTACTATCTTTGGTCCCCTGGGGTATCACACTCTGCACTTCAAGGAGGTCAGCATTGCTCAGGGAAGAAGGTCTAGAAATATTCACCACTCTTCTCTTGTTCTTCCCTGGCCCCTTGCTCCAAGGCATTCTGACCAGAATGTGGTGCATACACAGTTTTCTCTCAACAGAACATAGGTCACTGTGAACTCAACTTTGTGAATAATTGTAAAGTGGTGTTTTTATTTTTTTCAGCCTTATGATCTCGAAAAATGCTTAATATTTTAGTTCATTTAGACATTTAGATCCTGGAATTTAAGGGAAAATGATAATTTGTAATGACAAGCAAATAGACTATTTAAAATCAGGACTGCCCCAGAATAACCAGAACATATGATCAACATCTGGAAAACATCTACATAAATGGTGTGGCCACAACAAATACCAGAGAATTGGAAATTTTAAGAACTAAACCGAGGGTTTCTGGGTCCTAAGAACAACAAAATGAAGTCCTTGTGGATTATATAGAAAAACGATATTACAGGGGAGAGTAAAAAAAACCCAACCATTTTTACTATAATTAAACACAGACACAGCAAACTAGTGTACGACTTAATGAATTATTTTAAGCCGAACATCCTTGTAACCACCATCCAGATCAGGAAATAGAACTTTGTCAGACATCCTAGAAATCCCTTCATATTTTCCCATCCATTTCCCATCCAAATCATAGCTCCCTCCCTCCTTTATAAGTAACTGTGATCTTTACTTCTACGCTAATCACAAAAAAACAATAGTTTTTATCACCCAATTGTGCATGCTTACATACCATAGTTTAGCCTGCCCTTCAGAAACTTAACTATTTTCTAAGTCGCTTTTAACCTATTTTCCCCCTTCTATCCTTTTCTTTTCCTTACAATTTATCTGTTGAAGGGCCTGAGCTGTTTTGTCCTGTAGAGTTTCCTGTAGTTTGGGCATTGCCCATTCATACTCTTGGCTCTGTTCACCATGTTCTTTTGCCCTTCATCAGAGGAGATTTGGGCTGTGGAAGGAAGGAATGGCAAACGTGACCACCTCACCAGCTCATCCATGATCTTTTCCCAGACATCTTGTGAATGGGGCTGGTGCATATGCTGCTCCTTATGCCTGTGGTGGCACTTTCTTCCTCAGCCTAGTTCATTGGGCTCCCAGTTTCCCTCATGGAACTCCCTCTCAGTGCCCAATCCTAGGGCTAGGGGATCTCACACACAGCCACAGTCTCCTGGCTTCATTCCCAGTTCTGGCTGGTTTCAGTGAGGTCGTGGGGGAAACAGCCAACTTCTCTTCACAAAGGATACTGTAGAACCTGCCTGGGATAGGGCCTATCTTCTAGCAAAACAGCATTGCAGCAGGTCAGGCAATCTCTGTCAGTGGTAATGCCTCTGGCAATCAGCTTCAAAAGTGAGCCTGTGTCCCATGAAGCACAGGTGATTACTTAGAAGCATTCTTTGTTGCAGCTCTTTATAGCCCTGTCCTGGGTGGGCCTTTCACATGCGCTGGGCTGCCCCAGGCAGCAAAGGGAGCTCCTAATCCTTGTGCCACATACCACAAGAATCTGTAGAGATTGCATGGTTACCTACACCTTGGGATCCAGTGGTCAGTGCTTGCATAGCCCTGAGTCCTGAGCTTTGCCCTTCTCAGGACAGCTACTCATGTGACCACTGTTCAGGCTCCAGGGAAATACTTCTGTCTAGTGTTCGCCCTGTGTTCTCAAAACCGAAGACATTATTTATGGATGTCATGAAGGTTTATGGAGTGTGCCTCCTCTGATTTTGGAGATGGCCACTACTTGGGAGAGTGAGGAGGATTTGAGCTGCAGAAGGTTTAAGTGAAGGAAAAGACAGATTAACTTGTCAAACCCTTCCTTCCAGATACCATGAATACAAGAGATTCACATGAAACCAAGTATCATTTCCCACTGATGATGGGTGTCCCTATTATTGCTTTTCTGTGTTCCGAATTATGGTTCTGGAGGTAGGCTAAGAAACACTATGAGGCAATAAAAAATTCATATTACTCTTAAATTTATACATATGTATGATATACATACAAACAGACACATTCACACTTATAATATGCAGGAAGCAAGTTATCAGTTCTCTACAATGGAACCCAGATGGACGTTGACCACTAATGATGCAAAAAGTTATATATTTAGAAAAACATTTAACAAAACATTTAATTAAAATTTCAAATTAATAAAATCTCAGCATGATTTAAATAATATGGACTTTAAATTCTGATGTATACATTTAAAATCATTAGACATGTGATATGGGGCCCTGTAAATGTGGGGGCCGGGTCAGACCTCATCCTTGGGCTCCAAGCTGTACAGCAGCTCAGAGCAATGTCACAGCTGCCCTCATTAATTGAAAACTGCTTTCTTTAAAGCTCCAGGCTTGAGCCATTCTCCTTTGAGAATGCCACTATTTCTTTTTTTTTCCTTTTTGTCTCTATTTTTAATATTTCAATTATAAACACAGATTACTTGATTAATTGCAATCTTAAAAACCTTCAACTGTTTGTGGCAGCCTGGAGTAATAAGACATCAGGATTTCTTCTCTTCATATTTTTGGTTGCTTCCAAATTCTCTACTTTTCTAAATCTTCAAATTTTCCGAATTACTTTTATAATCTGAAAAAAAAATTATAATGAAAAAAAAAATCTGGCAAACTTTTGTTGCTGAGCAGGATATAACTTTTCTTGATCAGAAATCTGATTCATATAAACCCTGATAAATTTTAAAAGAATCGATTCAGCCATTCAGTGACTATTGACCGAGCACCTACAACACGCCAGGCACCATTCTGGGAGCTCAGGGTATAGCAGCAAAGCTTTCACTTTCTGAAATAAAGCATTTAAAGTTCTCTCCTAAAAAATCCCACAGAGAACTGTAGGATAAAGCCAAGTGGATGATAGTTGAGGATGAGGAGAGGTAGGAACAGGAGGTAACCTTAGCTCTGAATTGATTTGGGATTCATTTATTTTGTCTTATACGTAAGTCTTGCTACCTATGAAATGATTTCAATATTCTGTACACAAGCTTATGCAACAAACCCTATTTTAAATAGATAATTAGTAGTTATTATAATGAAATAGAGTTATTTTGAGATGGTTTTTGTGACATACAAATACTTATGTTTAAAGATACATTTTAAAAAGCCTCAATGAGAATGATTAATAATTGTAATCAGCCTCATCATGGAGTCACAGGGTAGAAGACCATCAGTCACCTCTGTAGGTTTTGTAATAGTCACTGATTTCAGTTTCTTGCTCAAAGGAATAGCAGAGAGAGTTCTATAATCTTCTGCAGTATGGGTGGGGAAAAGGTGTTATGGGGCACACTCTGATGAAGCCGGAGTTGCCAGCTGCTGAAAGGGGCAGGCAGGGTGGAGACACTCAACTAACCGGAAGAACAAAGTTCAGTTCAGGCCTCATACCCCTTCCCCGCCAGCTGCTAAGCCCCTAGCCTGGGTGTTCAAAACTTGGATATTTCGTAAATTAGTCCCAAACTGAAGAGAGAAGTTCACTTCCGTTGGAGGGTGGAAAACGGTGTCCCAAGTCAGGTTGGGGTTAGGGACTATAGAAGGAATCGCTCCACTCTGTCCTTATTTGGTAGTAAGAAAGGAAACAGGGAAGGCCTCAATGAGGGGCTCTTTGCTTCTTACCTGAAGGTTTTAGGTGTGGTGTGGCTAAACCAGCATTGTTGTTTTCCTGATTGACATTTAACGTTAGCCGTGATGGAACTTCTTACAAGAGCACTGTTGTTTCCTCATGTTTGTAGAACTGGAGGAAAACTTGTAAAATTTTCTCTTGCCGAAGTTCTGAATGGTTCTTTGCTTCAACAATTGATTTTGATCTGACCAGTATCATCCTTAGATCTTGGCGAGAGGGGCCTTACCCTATGCCCCACATTTCAAAGACCCTCACAGGTCACAAAATACATTTATTAACACATGGGCTGAGGATTGGCTGGTCAGCATTGGCACAGCCTGGGCTGTGACCTTGAACATCCACTCCCATTACTGATGGTATGTTCAGGCATGCCGTGTCCTTCAAACAAAAGGTAACCATGGTCGCATGCTGTGGAGATTTGTGGGTTGTGCTGCTGAAGACACCAGAGGTGAAGAGCATTTCAGAGAGTGAGTAGTTGGGTTTGAAGACTGAAGTACTCCATAAGAGAAAAGCATTTGTCAACTCCTTTCTCTTAGAACACGTGAATAAAAGCAGTTCCCCTAGTGGTTCTGAGTGTCCATTTTCTTGATTCTCTTAGAATCCCAATTTATGGTTCTGAAGGTTCTTATTCATTATTATTATTATTTTTTAACCCTTGGTTGACCCCACAGATTTCAAGGACCTTGTCAGCTTACAGTCCCTTATTTTTGTATTTTTTACACCTACAGCACATGGTCTTCCTAGGTGGTCTCCCATCCAAGTACTAACCATGCCCGACCCTGCTTAGCTTCCAAGATCAGATGAGATCAGGCTTATTCAGAGTGGCATGGCTGTAGACAGGTTCTTATTCATTAAAGTAATTTTCACAACATAGCAGCTGAGGAACATTGGCAAAATATTGTTCAATATTTAAGAACATATAACAATATACAAAACAATTTATATTACTCTTAATTTGGTACATATATGTAGGTCTTCACCAAATGTGTGAAATATGATGCCAGTTTTTTTTATTAGTTTCAAGTATACAGTACATTGGTTAGACCCTTATATAGTTTTGATGCCAGTTTTTTATATTGTTTTAGTGTTACAAAATATTTAATAAGAATTAATCAAATTTTCAAAAACTTAAACAGCCTTTATTTAAATAATTTGGGTAAAAATTAGATACCTGTTGATTATATTTGTCATTAATTAAATATATTTTTATTGTGGTAAAATATACATAAAATTTGACACCTTAATTATTTTTAACTGTACATTTCAGTGGTAGTAAGTACATTTATATTGCTGTGCAACCATCATCACTCTCTCTCTCCAGAGCTCTTTTCATCTTGCAAAACCGAAACTCTGTACCGATTAAACACTAACTTTCCATTCCTCCCCTGCCCCAGCCTTTGGCAATCAACGTCTTTAATTTTAATACAAAATTTTGAATATTTTAGAAGAAAAAAATTTTTGAAATATATACAGATGCTTTGAAATTTTGATTTTTACCACCTACTTCAATTAAAAAATATGATGTAAATATATTTAAAATGTGTACGATTTTAATGTAAATTACATCTTGTAAGAAAATAAAGATATATATTGGCGTTTGCACTGGTTCTTGGTGCAAAGATCCCAAAACCCTTGTAATCTCCTAAGTGATAACACTAGGAGCATCTTTTGTTCTAATATTTGGTCTTTGACCCCAGTACTCTTGTCCTGAACTGTTTTGGGTGGCCAGATTTAGCAAATAAAAATACAGAAGCCAAGTAAAATTTGAATTTCAGATAAACAAATATATTTTTTAGGACGATCATGTTTTATGAAATTTTTGAAATATGCCAAAACCTATGCAGTGTTTACCTGAAATTTAAATTTACTGGACAGCCATCCTCTACTTTATCTGGTAACTCTATGTGAATTCTTCAAATGTAAGGAGACTTGCCCACAACGACTCTAAACCACTGTGAATTTTTACTGTAATTCAACTTTGTGTAATCTGCTAAGGATTTAAAAACACTTTTCTTATTGTGAAGTAAAAAAAAAAAAAAACAGAAAAGTGCCCAAAACTTACACGTGTGATCTAACAAATGTTTATAAAGTGAACTCCTATGTCAACAGCACCCAGATCAAGAACTAGGACATTGCTTCCACACTTGAAGCTTCTAGGTATTCTACCCAATTATAGTCCTCTCTGTCCTCAAGAAATAATGCCTCTCCTGACTTTTATAGTAATTATTTTCTTGCTTTTCCTTAAAATTTGACTATTCATATGTGTATTCTAAAACAATAAGGTTTAGCTTTTTTCAGCTGCCACCAAGCCATAGGCATCTTTTGGGACAACTGGCACAAGTGCTGCAAGACTAGGGGCAAGAGAAAGCCCTCCCACAAGAAGCAAAAATATGTGCCAGGACGCTCCGCTGCCAATGCTAAGATTGACCCCTGCCATGTACACACAGTCCGAGTGCAGGGAAGCAGCAAGTACCACACCTTGGGTCTGAACGTGGGGAAATTCTCCTGGGGCCCCAAGTGTTGTATGCGCAAAATAAGGATTATTGATGCTGTCTACAATGCATGCAACAACAAACTGGTCCACACAAAGACCCTAGTAAATAATTGTATCACGCTCATTGATAGTACACACCAGACGGACAGTCGTATGAGTGTCACTATGCACTCACTGCCCCTGGGCTGCAAGAAGGGGCCAAGCTGACTCCGGAGGAAGAAGAGATTTTAAACAAAAAAAATGATCAAAGAAAATTCAGAAGAAATATGATGAAAGAAAAAAGAATGCCAAAATCAGCAGTCTTCTAGAGCAGTGGTCCCTGACCTTTTTGGCAGCAGGGACTGGTGCTCCTATGAGAATCTAATGCCTGATGATCTGAGGTGGACCTGAGGCGGTGATGCTGGCACTGGGGAGTGGCTATAAATACAGATGAAGCTTCACTCACAAGCCTCCTGCTGTGTGGCCCAGTTCCTAACAGGCCACGGACTGGTGCCGGTTCGTGGCTCTGGGTTGGGGACCCCTGAGTTAGAAGAGCAGTTCCAGCAAGGCAAGCTTCTTGCATGCATGCTTCAACACTAGGCCAACGTGGCTGAGAAGATGGCTATGTGCAAGAGGGCAAGGAGCTAGAGTTCATCTGAGGAAAATCAAGGCCCGGAAAGGCAAATAAATCCCCCTCCTTCCTATCTTAGCTTATGTAATAAAAGTGTTTATTTTTCTGTAAAAAAAAAAAAATAATATATATATATATATATATATTGTGTGTGTGTGTGTGTGTGTGTGTGCTATGCCTATGTTTGAACTTTAGAGAAATTAATTATACTGTATGCATTTTCATGTGTGTGTGTGTGGGGGGGTACCAAACGTTCTATGCTCTGGCATGTAGTTCTAGTTGGTTCACTCTCACTGTAATATTCACAAATATTACATAATTTATTTACCTTTTCTGCTGTTGATGAAGAGTTGGGGTGTCTCTAGTTTGGAGCACTTATATACTTTTTAAAGTTTAAGCCAGGAAGTGGTGTCCTTTTTATATATATGTTAGAATATACAGTTTCATCCCCCTCTTGCTTCTTTTCCTTAAATTTAGGTATCACAAGTTTTTAGTTTGTGGATTTCTGAAGTTCTCATTCCTAGGAAAAAGGGAATACAAAGTAGCTATCCTCAGTTTTCTTGATCTTTTTATCTTGCCAGTTTTGTGGTTATTCCATCAGCTCAACTTGGTCCACCTATAATTATAAGGTTTGTGTTCAGGAAACAAGACTTAAAAGGGAGGCAGAAACAGCTCCCACTGACCCAGATCAATTTTTTCCAAGTGAAATATCTGTAATTAGGCCAGTCGTGATATTTTCCTGGAGAAATAATTGAGTGAATTTGGAAAAAGAGTTTTAAGGATGTGTCTGGGGAGGGGGTGAGGAGTAAGGGGAGGCAGATGAAATGCAAAATGTATGAGTTTGGTTCAATGTTTATCTACTCCTTTCTGTAAGAAATGAATTTTTGGTAACACCAACCTATCCTTTGAAGAAAGGGAGCTCCTCCAAGAGTAAAGGAATATAAAAGCTTTAGAAATAAACATGGGTGATCTAAAAAATAATTTTTGTTGGGAAAAAAAAGCCTTTAAAAACAAGTTTTCAAACCCAGAATCCACAAAACAAAAAAATGGGTAGTTTAATTATATAAAATTTAAAATGTCTGTGCAAACAAAAATACCATAACAGAAGATAAAAGATTAATAGAGACTCTCCCAAAATATATTTGGAATACAGATGGCATACTGTCAACTAATTTCCTGAATATACAAAAAGATCAATGAGAACAAAGACCAGTATCCCAACAGAAAATGGGCAAAGGTCAGGAAAAGGTAATTTACAGAAAAAAAAATATAAATGGCTACTAAGCATGTGTTAAGATGTTCATTGTGAGAAAAAAGAATGAGGCTGGAGGCATTACTCTGCCCGACTTCAAATTATACTACAAAGTGACAGTAATCAAAACAGCATGGTATTGGCAGAAAAACAAACACACTGACCTGTGGAACAGACTTGACAGTCCAGAAGTAAACTCATATTTATATGTGCAAATAATTTTTAACAAAAAAGCCAAAATATACAATGGAGAAAGGAAAGCCTCTTAAATAAATAGTGCTGGAAAAATGGGTAAAAGAATGAAACTAGACTATTGTCTGTCTCTGCACACCAAAATTAACTCAAAATAGATTAAGGACTTGAATATAAGACCTGAAACAATAAAATGCATAGAAGAAAACATGAGAACTAAACTCAAGGTCCTTAAAGACAAGACAAAGGAAGTAAAAGCAAAAATAAACGAGTGGGACTACATCAAACTAAGAAGCTTCTGCTCAGCAAAAGAAACTGTCAACAAGGTAAAGAGACAACCATCCAAATGGGAAAATGTATTTGCAAGCAACGCCTCCAATAAGGGCCTAATATCCACAATATACAAATAATTTATATAATTCAAGAACAACAACAGAACAAACGATCCAATCAAAAAATGGACAGAGGACCTGAACAGACACTTCTCCCTAAAGGACATACGAATGGCCAAGAAATATATAAAAATGCTCAACATCGCTAGCTATTAGGGAAAAGCAAATCAAAACCACATTGAGATACCATCTCACACCTGTTAGAATAACTATAATCAACAGGACAAGTAATAATATATTGGAGAGGATGTGTAGAAATAGGAACTCTCATACACTATTGGTGGGACTGCAAATTGGTACAGCCACTATGAAAAACAGCATGGAGATTCCTCAAAAAACTAAGAATTGATCTATCCTATGATCCAGCAATTCCTCTACTGGGTATTTACCCCAAAGACTTGAAAACCTACATCTGAAAAGATATTTGCACACTGATGTTCATAGCAGCATTATTCATAGTGGCCAGGACATGAAAGCAACTGAAGTATCCTACGATAGATGATTGGCTAAAGAAGCTTTGGTACATATATACAATGGGATATTATTCAGCCATAAGAAGAGATGAAATACTGCCATTTGCGAGAACATGGATGAACCTTGAAATAATCATGCCAAGTGAAATAAGCCAGACAGAAAAAGTTGAAAACCACACGATATCACTTAAATGTGGGATATAAACCTAAAAGCAACAAATGAACAGGACAAACAATGGATTAGTGGTTAGCAGAAGGGAGAGAGGAGGGGGTCGGGGGGAGGGGGGAAAATAAATAAAATGTTTAAAAATTTAAAAAAAATGCTCAATGTAATTCCTACTTAAAGAAATGCAAGTTAAACCAACAATATTATAATAACTAATATTACCCCATAAATTGGATTAAAAAAACAAAAATAATAAAATAAAAATAAAACAATATAGCTTACCTAATGGCCAGAGATTTAAAATTTAGATAGAACCAGGATATGGTAGAAATAGAAATTCTCATTCTATCTTGGTATGCGTGCAAATTAGTAACTCCCTCAGGAAATGATTTCATAATACCTAACAATCTGGCAATATTTAGCATAGTTTAAAGGTACACAAACTCTTTGACTCAGCAATTCTACTTCAAGGAATTTATCCTATAGATATATTGAAACAAACAGGTAAAGGTAAATATGAAAGAATGTTCACTATCACACTGCTTGTATTGTCCAATGATAGGAATTGGTTAAGTAAATTGCAGTCTATCGTTACTGTGGTAGAATGTAGTAGATCTATGAGTACTGAGGTAGAAAGAAGTCTGCGATTATCATTAAAGATGTTTTCAAATGTTCTGCTTCTTTCTTCCCTCCCCACACAGGGTAGAATTGCACTTTCCTACTCTCTTTGAAGATAGGTGTGGTCACAAGGTTTGTGGCCAATGAGATCTGAACAGAAGTGACCTATATCCCTTCTGGGTGAACACTTTACTTGCCGATGCATGACATTCCCTTCTCCCTGCCCCAACGATTGCAGATACAAACGTTGAGACGGGGCCTGGGTCTCCAAGTGACAATGATGAGTTTAGCCCTCTTATCTATTGAGGTTAGACATGTGGTAGGAGTGGGAAAGAAACATTTAAACCCCCAAGATTGTGATTGCTTTTTATTACCTCAATGTATTCTAGCCTGTCACGACCAATACCATTTCCAAGAAAACTGTTAAATGAAAACAAAACAAAACAAAACCTAAGTACAAAAAGAGTGATCTCATTTGTATGTGTGTGTGTGTTTATATGCTTAAGAAACTTCTGGAAGGATTCATGAGAAACTTAATACGGCTTACAATGAAGGTGTTGAAAGGAGGCAGAGATGGGGAAGGCAATTTCTGCTTTTCACATTATAGCCTATACTGTTGGATTAAAAAAGCCCATGAGCACAGTAAGTTTACATTTAAAACTAGCTAATGTTTCCTCAAAAGGATTTCTACAAGAATGTTCATGGAAACCTTATTCATAGTAGCCCCACACTGGAAATAGCCCAGATGTCCATGAGGAATTGATAAAGAAATTCTGCTATAGTCATACAGTGGAATACTTACTGTCCAGCAATGAGAATTAATGAACTATGTTAAATGTAACAACATGGATACTGATACAAATATAACATTGAGCAAAAGGAGCCTCACACATCTGCTTATGTGAAGCATAGAAACTGGAAAGCTAATTTATGGTGTTAGAAGTCAGGATAATGATTATCTAACTGAATGGATGGGATTTGACTGGGAATGGCTACATGGGGGCTCCTAGGGTAAGGGCCACACGGATATGCTCAATTTGTGGAAATTCATGGAGCTGTGTTTTACCATACATGCACATATCATATATTTCTATATAGGTTACACTTCAATAAAAAGTTCTAAGTCAAATCTAGTTGATATAAAGAATTAAGAAATAGAAAGAAGGTGGGGCTTGGCCGAGTAGTGCTAGTGGCACTAGACAGGCTCGGTCGGTGGTGGTGCCCTGTTGGCAACATCTCCTTGCATGCAGGCCTGGGCACATTCATGCCCTGAAGCCAGAAGCCCAGTACCCTTGTGTGAGCCGCTGAATCAAAGCCGAGCAGGCTACATTCCACTCCCAGGCATAATCTCAGGGTCAGCCTTATTGCTTGTGTTTAAAACTCCTGCATGGACATCTGCTGGATCCCTGAGTGGTGATCAGGGCTTTCTAGTGGGGACAGGGTGTCCTTGGCCATGAGCGCAGGAGCCTTGTTCTGTTGCAGGGGAGATGCAGAAACACAAGCTAGAACAGGATCTGCTAGCCTCTTGGCAGTGATGCTTAATTAGCTTCCTGCAGAAGACTTTGTTTTGTTTTTAACATTTAAAAAATCATCTACTTTCAGCAATTTTATTGAGCAAAAAATCAAATGAAAAACAATCGATTCCTATATAGTGTAGTTCAGGAGTCTCACGAGGTTGAAACTACTTTCATAATAACACTAAGACATTGTTTGCCTTTTTCACTGTCATTCTCTTATGAGTGTACAGTGGCATTTTCCAAGGGCTCTGTATGTTTGCTGACACAAAGATTGAAGGGGGAAGCACTTGAAGAAAACAGCTGTCTTCTATTAAGCCATGCATGAGAGATTTGCAAAAATGCAAAACAATGCCACACTTCTGGCTTTTTTTGGGGGGGAACAATAGTTATTTTTCATAGGAGCATTTGATTTATGTTAATATGTGATAGGTTCCTTATCTTATTTTAAACAAATTAACACATATACACTTAAAAATTTCTCAGTTTTAATTTCTAATGCTGTAAATATTAATAGCTATAATCCACACAAACAAAAGTTCCTTGGCGGTCCTCGGTAAGTTTTAACAGTGTAAAGGGGTTCTGAGATCAAATATTTGTGAACCACTGCTAGCTCTATAGTTTTTTTAAAAAACTTCTAATTTTATAAAAACCTTAGATTTATAGAAAAGTTGCAAAACCAGTACAAACTTCCTGTGCATCTCTCACTAAGCTTCCCCTAATGTAAGCATCTTGCATAATGTACATGGTACATTAGCCAAAATGAAGGAACCAAAATGAAGGAACTAAACTATAAACTGTTTAGATTTCTCCAGTTTTTCTACTACCTTCCTAAAAGCACCCACCATCCTACCTTCTAACAGCATAGGAGAATTTTGCCTGCTTTTTTACTTTTTTATTCTACATAAAAGAAATCATACAACTTGTACTCCTTTGTGTCTGGCTTTCCACCCAATGATCTGTTTGTGAGATTCGATAAAAGACTAAATGGAATTTTAAGGGAACATAATCAATCAGGAGGGTCTATGGGAAGAACTAGGGCTTATGGGAGGAGTTTTGGCACTGTACATTATCCAGAGAATGAACAGGAAGAATGAATCTACATGAAGAACTCTATGTTTATAATAAAGTGCTATGGTTCTAACTTGCCCTTCCCTTAACTTCTTTTTTCCATTATATAAATATCCCTCCATCTTGGCACGCAGGACAGTGTGCACATGGCTTGCCATGTCTGCATGCACTAGGTTGCAACCCTTTTTTTAAATTCCAAATAAATCCTTTTTGTTTTTGAAACATCTAGTCAGTCTTATTTTTCAGTTGACAGATTCATTCATTTGTTGCATGTACTTGTAGTTTGTTCATTCTTGTTGCTGTATAGCAGGGGTCAGCAAACTTTTTCTTACAGGACTAGGTAATAAATGCTTTAGGCTTGTTGATGGTTTCTGTCACAACTACTCAACTCTACCTTTGCAGCATGAAAGTTGCCATACATAATATGTAAACGAATGAGCGTGGCTGTGTTCCAATAACAAAAACAGGCAACAGGCCATAGATTGCAGACCCCTGCATATAGTATTCCATTGTGTGAATATCCACAATTGTGCATTCAAGTAGTTTTCACTTTGGGGCTGTTACAAATGGTGCTACTCTGAACATTCAAGTACATGAATTTCTCCTGGGTGTATACCCAAGAGCAGAATAGATTACTGCCAAACAGTTCTTCAATACGATTGTACCAATTTACACTCCCAGCAACAGTATATGAGGGTTCCAGCTATTCTATATTCTCACCAACATTTGGTATTATATTTTCTTTTGAGCCATACTGGTGGGTGTGAAGTGGTGATTCATTATGGTTTTAATTTGTAATTCCCTGGTAATTAATGAAATGGACCAACTTTACATGGGCTTTTGTCAAGTGTGTATTCAGGTCTTTCATCCCTATACACCTATCAATATGTGCCTGTTATTTTTCTTGCTTTTTCACTTTATATTATTTTGTATGAACATTTTCATGTTCTTATATCATCCACATAATGTCATTAAAATTTTTGCTTGATTGTCACCCATATTGCTGTTTACCATTTTGTTTTTGTAATTTATTATTGTCAATCACCTGAATGCTTTTGTTTAATTTAGGCTTGTGTGTGTGTATGAGGGGGAGGTCTTTGGGTTATACTCCCCAGAATAAAATTACTGTGTCAAAGAGTCTGAATACTTTTATAGTTCTTGTTGTTTATGGTAATTATATATTTTGTATTGTTTTCATTGTTTAAAGAATATTATCTTACAAAGTTGTATTAGTTGACTCTTTTGATTATGAGGTATAGAAATCAAATACAAAACAGTTTAAGTCTCCAAGGGATTTTTTTTGGTGGGAGGGGGAAAGAGGAGTTACTATTTAATGGGTACAGAGTTTAAGTTTGGGATGATGGAAAAGTTCTGATGCATAGTGGGGATAGTTGTATAACAATGTGAGTATACTTAATGCCACTCAATTGTACTCTTAAAAAGGGTTAAAATGGTAAATTTTATATTCTATATATTTTACCACAATTTTTAAAAAGGGGGGAAGAATTTCTTGGCTCTAGCAACTGAATCTTTTACTTCAGGAATGGCTGGATCCAGGGGTCCAGGCAATATCATTAAGACTCTGGCTGCCTCACTCCCATATCTTAGTTCTTTTCTTTGTGTGGGTTTCAAACTCAGGTAAATTCTCTCCATATGGCAATAGATATAGTTACTAGTGTCACTAGGTTTATGTCCTCCTTAACCCTCAGATTCCCAGAGAATTTACCATGACTCTCTCCCCAGTGTCCAAATTAGTGTTTGAAAAGGGCTTTGATTGGCCTGTTAGGATCACATGCCCATTCTAGGATCACTATCTTCAGGAGGATGAGTAACTTTGGCATAAGGGTCACCTCCTTACCATAGAACAAGAGGATTGACAATTCTACCAGAATCTGGAGGGAAAGTTTCCCAAAGAATGAGATGAGCTCTGCTACAGTTCTGGTAACACAGAAGAAATGGAGCCAGGCAAAAACAACAGATGTCCACTGCATATGTTCTGGATTTCCTGTGTAACTCAAGCACTACCAAAGAGAGCATTTCAATGTTTCAAAAACATTCTTATGTGATTGGTATTTTGTTTTTATTTATTTTTTAATTGTAATGCCTTGTGGTTTGACCAGTTGGTGGATGGTATTTCTGCCTTTCTGTGAATGCCAAACCTAACAAGTTGAATAAACCAGTTAATGTGTATTAAATTAATGAAAGAATGAATCTTTGTGGTTCAATATAGAAATGTAGTTTTTCATATGTTGTTTGTGAATGGTATGATCGATGTAAACTTGAAAAGAGACTATCTCAACTTGTCTCATCTTTAGTTATTCCACGTATCTGTTAAATATATTACTGATTATGAGATTGTCTTATAGCATGTAGCACAAGCCCTGGAACCTAGTAACCACCCCAAAATTTTTACTGAATGAGTTGCTTAATCATATAGTATTTTAACTTAATTCTTTGTCTTTTATTTCCCAAAATGGAATGTTGAGGGCTCCAATTGAAAGAATATTTGTTTTTATTTCTTCTTGCTTTTTTGTCCATATTCTTTCCTGGACTTTGTTGCAGTGGTTTTTATAAAACATACATCCATGATTTTTTTTCATTTTCATGATTTAATGTACATTTGGCCATTATGTAATGACCTTATTTATTTCGTGTACTGCCTTTTGCTGTGACATCTGCTTTATCTGCTTCCAAAATAGTAATCCTGGCTTTTCTTCTGTTCACATAGGAATATCCTCTAACACCGCTATTCTGTCGATTTTTTTGGTTTGTGTGTCCTATAGGCACCAAATCAGTAGATTTTGTTCTTTTCACAGTTAGTGAGCTGTCTTCTTTTTATAGGAGAGTTCAGCCTGTTTACATTAAGTACTTTAATTGATGAAATGTTACCATATCTTATTTCCTTTTAAATTAATTTTAATTTTAATTTTTTCTCTTTCTTTCAATTTATGGGCTTAATGTGGGAAACTTTAAACTTTTTGTTTCTCTTTGAATTATATCAGAAGATAACCTTACCTCATCAGTTTTTCTAACATTTTCAATGTATTAGGCTTTTTCACAACTGTCTAGTTCTAGAATTTACTTCTATTATTAAACTGGGATACATTGAATCCTTATGTAGGACTATTAAAAGTGTAGGTTTTTTTTGTTCTTTTAGTTACTTATTTTAAAGAAAGCATAAACAATGTATATTAGTATGGAATGTCAACTAACTCTTTTATTCTGTGATATGAGCCTTCCTGTACAAGTTATTTTATGATTCTTATTAATGGATGCTAAGAAAAAACCCAGTTTGACTAAAAAGTGAAACAGAGTGGCTGGTAGAATGTGTCTCATTACTTCATAGTCATGTATTATCTTTGAAAACAAATGAGAACCATATAAATAGTAATTGTGTGTGTATAAACTCAATTTTTAAGTTGTAATAGCAGCCACCTAGAGTACTTAACATTTGATTGTAACTTTTTAAAAATTTGGCAACATACAAAATTTTAGTCAAATTAGAGAAAACTTCAATCCCTTTTGCTTATCGATTTTTAAAATCTTAATAGAAGTTATGTATAAAACTTGACAAACAGCATGCTTGCGCGTGTATATACACAAGCAAAAGTGTAGGTGTATGTACACACACCGTTAGCTTTGACTAAATTTCTCAACTGAAATGAAACCGAACTTCTCATTTAAATATATATGTAGAATATCCCACTGAATCACCAACTGAAAGTTTTTAATAAAAGTTTCACCTTAGCTAATCAGAAATACTTTTGAGGCCAAAGAGCTATAATTCAGCTTAATATAATTTAGGCTTACAAATTATTCAGCCAAACAAGATTTGAAATTATCAATTGCCTGCAAAATAAATTTTTTCCTTGATATTTCCTTCTAATGGCAAAAAAAGGAATACCTTTACATTTAGCTTTTACTTTGTAAACAGTTAAAACTAGTAAAGAAAGCTCACTAGTCTTCAGTAATATAAGATATTATATAAATACCATGTTCTTATCATTGAATTCTTCAGCAAGAATCTGTTTTAAAAAAATTTCCTTTGGATTGCTTCATTAGCACTTCAAGCCTCTGTTCTGCAACTCTAATAACTGGCTCAGATTTCTTAGGTTTATGTCGATCACATATTTCAGATTTGTTGCTGTGTGTTACCTGTGTACAATAACAAAAATCGGAGAAGCTGCATCAAATTACAAAAGCAACATAAGGAAAAACTCAAAGATACATAATATAAAAAAGATAAAGTACATTAGGGATTTCCTTTCACCATTACATGAATGAAATGTAATCTTTTTAATACTTTTGAAAATAATGTTCTAACTTTCATTTTTTAATTTATCAAGAGGATGAAATTTTTAAATGGCCCGCCTTTATTTTTCAATTAAAAACTAAAACAATAGACTGAATTAATTTTATTAATACACACATCAAGTTATTGAAATGGTGACTTCATGTAGTTTTTTCCTTAAAGATGGCATGTGCCGGTAGAAAGATACAGACATGGCTACAGCCTTCAGATGTTTACTTGAAAAGATTCTTTAACAGCAGTTTGATATTGGGCTTCCTCGTCTAGCTCAAAGTTCACATATTCTCCATAAGCAAACTGATGTCTTTGCAGTGAGACTCATCTAACACAGAGAGGACTTGCTCAACCTACCCCAACCTCCAAGGACAGAGCCTGTAGACTAAAATTTCGAGATAAAAGTCGAGTGATCCTAAAACTATCTTATTCACTCAAACTGATGTCTTCGATTTAGATGACTAATGAAATTTCTAGTAATCTAGTTAGGATCTCTCTAGGAAAGAGACACACAAAAAGTACAGGTCAAAGGAACCTTCTGAAATAGGTAATTACTATTACAGTGATCCAGTAAATGCTGTCTGGTAAAATTTGATTCTTAACACAAAAGACACTTGAAGGTGGGACTCTCAGAAGAACTTACAGTCTCTTGATAAGTTATGTAGAGATGGTTTTGAAGGCTTGTTTTTGTTTTCATTTTAATATTGCAGTGCCTTTATTGTGTATGTGAACCTGGGAAGGAAATTTTCCTTAGCAACAGTGAAATTGTGTAATTGATTGCATTTGTATCTTTTTTTCCTTTATTGAAATATAATAGACGATTAGTTGCTTGTATTTACATTGTATAATTCAATGAGTTTTATTTTCAATTATAGTTGGCATACAATAATATACCAGTTTCAGTTGTATAGCATAGTGATCAGAGATCCACATAACTCACAAAGCGATCACCCCACTAAATCTAGTATCCCTCTTCCCCCTTACATATTTATTACAATATTATTAACCGTCTTCCCCATGCAACACTCTACATCTCCATGTATATTCTGCAACTATCCATTTGTACCTCTTAATCCCTTTGCCTTCCCCCCCATCCTCCTCCCATGTAATATTCCTCTAAATATTCTCTGTGTATAAGAGTTTATTTCCACTTTTGTTATTGTTGTTGATTTTGTTCTTTAGATTCCACATATACGTGGAATCATGCAATATTTGCCTTTCTCTATCCAACCCATTTCATTCAGTGCAATACCCTCTCGGTCCATTACAGCAATATCTTTCTTCATCCCCTTCCTTTTAGTCTGTGTGTATCTTTTAATCTGAAGTGAGTCTCTTGTATGCAGCATATGTAGGGGTCTTGTTTTCTTATCCATTCAGCCACTTTATCTTTTGGTTGGAGCACTTAATTCTTTTCCATTTGAGGTACTTGTTGATAAGAATGTAGTTATTATCATTCTTTATTCACATTTTTTGATATTTTGTGCCAAATCTTTCTGCCCTGCATAGTTTCTTTTGAGAAATCAGCAGCCAGTCTTATGGGTGCTCCCTTATAGGAAACTAACTGCTTTTGTCTTGCTGCTTTTAAGATGCTCTCTTTGTATTTAAACTTTGGCATTTTAATTATGATGTGTCTTGGTGTGGGCCTCTTTGAGTTCCTGTTTTTTGGGACTCTCTGAACTTCCTGGGGTTTTATATTTATTTCCTTTACCAGGTTAGGGAAGTTTTCCATGATTATTTTTTCAAATAGCTCTTCAGCATCCTATTTTTTTTCCCAGTACCCCCATGACACGGATATTTTTACAGTTAATAGTGTTCCATAGGCTCCTTAAATTATTATTATAGTCTTGGCTTCTTTTTTTTAAACACTTACAGCACCTGGTGTTCCTAAGTGGTCTCCCATCCAAGAACTAACCAGGCCCAACCCTGCTTAGCTTCCAAGATCAGACGAGATGGGGCATGTTCAGGGTGGCATGGCTTCTTTTTTCTTGCCATTCTGATTGAGTGTCCTTGGCTTTCCCATCCTCTACATAGGTCATTCGATCCTCTTCTTTATTCATGTTGTTTATTCCATTTAATATATTTCTCATCTCAGATAATATGTTCTTCATTTCTGACTGGTTCTCTTTTATAATTTCCATTTCCAGTTTTATGTTTTTTTATCTCTCTGTTAAAGATCTCAGTGAGTTCATCTACATTTCCCATAAATTCATTGAGCATCTTTATAACCAGTGTTTTGAACTCTGCATGTGTTAGATTGCTTGACTTCATTATTTCTGGATCTCTGTTCTGTTCCCTCATATGGTTTCTGCTTCTTTGTCATCCCATTTTGGCTGTCTTTCTGTCTGTTTCTATGTACTAAGCAAAGCTCTTATGTCTTCTGGTCTTATTAGTACGGCTTTGTGTGGTAGGTGTCCAGTGGCACAGTCCCGAGAGGGGTTCAGCTGCAGGCCAAATTTAGGCCCAGCCTGTGCCCCTTCGAGGCCACCTGTTAAGATTCTGCAAGCAATCCACAGATGCTGTGCTTATAGTTGCCTCAAAAAGCCATACCAGAAACTGAAGCCAACTGCCACCAGTCTAGGCGCTGCTTGCCAAAGGGAACCTGACTAAGCGAGGACACACCTGTATGTGGCTTAGGTGGGGCTGTGAGTTAAGGGAGGCAGAGTTTCAGGAAATCCTCTGGGCAAAGCAGCCTCTGTTATCCAGTTTGATGATGTCACGGCTATGGCAGCACTGCCTCCATGCACTGGGAGAGGTAGAGCTCAACACAGGAATAAAGGATACCTCTGGCATTTTTGTACAGAGAGAGTCTTGCCTCGGCCCTCACTCCAACAACTCAGTGTTCCCCTGCAAGTCCCTGATGCCCCTTGCACAGCCAAACCAGCGCTGGTGCTCAGAGCAAGCAGGTCCGTCACTGTGAAAGTCTGCTCACGGACATGGTCCCTTTAAGAAGCGTCTGCAGCTGTTGCTGCTATGACCTCCGTCCCACTCAGCCCCTCGGGACTGGGCAGCCTTGCGTCCTTGCCCCATCCTACCTTCTGCCGCTGCAGGGTAATTTCTTAGATTTCTCCCTAGTTGTATGGCTTATTTATCTAGATTCCAGGCAATTTTCCTCGCTGTTTTCTCCTTGTTTCTGTCACAAATTTGATTTGGTCACCAGAGGGATAAACAGAGCCTCTATCGTCTATGCCATTTTTTTCCTCCTCACATTTCTATCTTCGAATGGGCTGCTGGGAAATTTGAAAGTCATCTCTAAAAACAGTGTGTAACCTTATGTCATGAATTTTAGATGTTAACCTTAGCTTTATGCTATTTTTACTGTCCTGTTTTCCTTCCTGTCCGATTTCTTCACTTTGGTTAGAAAAAATTTGATTAGAAAAATTTTTATTGTAGATAATGTATTTTATTTTTGTGTTGTATGCTACTAGAATTCTTTTTCAGAATGAGATAAATTTCAAATAAAACAAATAATATTCTTATGTATATATCCCAAGCCTGCTCAATGGATGTTTTTGGAAAAATTGGCTAGGCATCTTCAAATTTGTGGCTCATCACTTGTGGACACCCACTGATCTAGAATTATGTGGGGCCATAGCTTTGCTTGATAATCCATGTAGGTGAAATAATACTTTTAAATCTTTATGATAATCTTTATAGCTCTATTATTTCCACAAAAATCTTATATCCAAGGAAGCCACAGAGAACTCTTTTCTGATATGATACTCTTAAAGTGACCCTTAGAGATGATCTTGGATATCTATACAATGAAGATTTCCATGTTCAATTTAATGTTCATCTTAATGTTTGAAAAATAACACAGCTGTCCTGCACTTTCACCCAACTTGGTGGCTCGAGACCATTTTTACTAGAAATCCAAGCCTCATAGTTGAGGCTTTGCAAATAGTATTGGGTCAATTGTACATTTTGCTCTCTTACTGTGGATAAAGGTGTAGCAGGAGAAATATTCATTTGTTTAAGAACTGGTGGTAGCACTGTTGCTTACCATGTAGCCAATCCCCATCTACATTGCTAACAGAACCCTGATTTTGTTTGGGCAGCCATGTGCTCGGCTCCAGGGGACAAGGAGGCTTGGGTTCAACTTATAATAGCAGTCTTGTTTCCCTTCTCCAGAAACTCACTTTTCCATTTTCTTTTGCATTTGAGAGTATTCATGTCACTCATCACTACCAATAAGGTTCAAAGAGAAATCTGCTGGAAAGCTTCTGGAAAAAATTTTCTCTTGCTTGTAAGAAACAGAGAGAGGAGGAGAAGTTGGTGGCCTCCCTAGATGCACTCCCTGCTTTCTTCCTTTTAATGTACATGAAGTCAGTATCTGCCTTCTTGCAACAAGCCTGAACATGAGAAGCCAACATACAATGGTGGTGGAATGGAAAGGTAGGAAAGCACCAGGGACTTCTGACATTACCTGCTCAACCAACCCTGAACCCACCTACCACAGACCTCTTATTAAGTAAACAATATATATCTTTATGTTTTAAGATTGTGGTTCTTAAAGTGTGTTCTGGGGATCTCTGGGAATCCCCAAGACCCTTTTAGAAGCCCCACAAGGAAAAAACAATTTTCATAATAATAATAAGATGTTATTTGCCCTTTTCATCATTATTTTCTCATGAGCATACAGTGGAGTTTTCTAGGAGTTACATAATGTTTTCATATCACAACAGACTGAAAGGCGAAGCAGAGAATCCAGCTGTCTCTATCAAGTCAGACAAAAAAGAGATTTGCAAAGATGTAAAACAGTGTCATTCTCACCCATTTCTCTTGGAAAACAGAGAGCTATTTTTCGTAAATATGTTGTATTTTGTTATTATGCAATTAGCCTATTATTTTCAAATTAATAAATACAAATTTAAAATTTTTCTCAGCTTTAATTTTTATATAGTAAATATTAATAGATATAACATAAGCAAAGCCTTTTGGGGACCTGTTATAATTTTTAAGAGTGTAAAGGAGTTCTGAAACCAAAAAAGTTTGAAAGCTGCTGATGTAAGTCATTACTAGGTGCGTTTTTCTGTTAATTGCTGCAGAAATGGCTAATTTTGGCAAAGCATTCCTGAGTGATAACAGAATTCTTGGAGCAGAACTGTCTTTATTTAGAAAGGCAAACTCATGGGCTATTGTAATTGTAGAAAGATAACAAAGCTGGGGCCACCTGGGAATGAATGAGACAAAGAGAAAGTCAGGCTTCTCAGCAGAAGAATAGAGTGAGAATTTGGGGTATTTGGGGTGAGTCTGATAGGGAGAGGAACAAAGGAGACATGGCCCACAAAATAGCTGGAGGTAGAGCTGAGTTGGAGAGATGCCCAGGGGAAGGTCCCAGTGGGGAAAGGGGATTGGAATGAGGGAGAGAAGAATGGCTGAGAGCTGACTACTATTCTGTCTTAAATGCTCCTCTATGCATTTCTGTGAAGTAGCACCCCACTGCTGCCCAAATCCCCAGCAAACATTTCCTACACATTCACAGCAGCCTTGATGAATGGTGTTTTGGGGAAATTGAGGAAAAGAAGCCTTATTACATGTTGAGGTTGACATGGAATGGACAGAAAACAAGAAGTGAAATGGAAGTGACAGAATTCTGAGCAAGCAGAAAAACAGTCACTAGGTAAAACATACCATTCTCCTGTTCCGCCCCACTATCTGGTGCTTCCCCATAGATATTGGATAAAGACACAGGGTTTCCCATCTCAAGGGAATTTGAGACTATCGTATTAGAATTTCAAAGAGCTGCATTACTGTAGCTGGTGTCTGTATTAGCAATGCACTGTCAGCTATTTTCCAGAGGCCTTCGCATTTAATGTCTGAGAAGTTGCCCTCATTCCTTTCTAGGTGCTAGGAGACAGGAATCTCTAGCTCCTCATACCCTGGTGAGGACCTAAAGGGTAGGTACAGGTCTCAGGGAGATCTTTTTGGAGGCAGTCAAATTGCTTTACCAAACATCCAATCTCAACATTTTACTGCTAAGATTTATTTATTTATTGGTGTTGCCCTCTGGGTTTTGGCAACTTACCTAAATGACCACTACTTTTCATATTCATTTACTCGGCTTACAAAGAAAAATGTTTCACTCAGATATGAAGAATCCGTACTTATTTAATATGTTTTAAAAGTTTAATGAGGAGTTATTAAGCGCTTGGAAACTGCAGCTTTCAGGATGAAAGCAGCGATCTGTGGTTGTGACATCATCACTCTTAATTACCTCTTTTCAAAAATCTGCCTGAATGGAAGAAGAGGTGGGTGTGTCTATGTGGGTATTTAATGTGATGATTAAAATATATTAATGATAGTTTTCACTTCTCAAGCATGGTAGATCTTAGGATCTTCTTTTAAGTGCTTTCACAGGTTTTAATTAGCCCTTACAACCCTACTAGGAAGAAGTAAAACAACTTCATTTTACAAAAGAGAAAAGTGAAACGCAGGAGATGGGGCCTATTTGGGGGAAGGATTTTAGTAGAATGAAGCTGCCTCCCCACAACTCAGAATGAGCTTAACCTTCGCTTCAACCAAGAATTGACATTCACAAGTTTTAAATAAAGAGCATACATTTGTTTCAAACCTTGACACAGTAGACACCTGAGACAAAACAGCACATTTTGGGGGGCCATAAGAAATTAATACATTAGTGCTTATTATAAACCACCTCTTATGGTTATCTAAACAAACTAAAAAAAAAGAAGCAATATGTCCAATGGGTCATAAAACTCAGACATTCTTATTTTCAATTTTGTCTTTAACCATTTTGAATTGAGTTCTGAATTATGTATAGAACTGTTCTAGATTTTTTTTAAAGAAAGAAGAGACGATTGCTAATTATTTCATTTTTAATAGGTTATTTTTATTTTCAAATGAAGGAAATATAGGAAAGTTGATAAGAATGCATAGCAGTAAATGTAGAGAAAAACAAAAAATTTTTTTCCCATGGAATATATCTAACTATATATCTGAAAGAGGCAAAACAAGGGGAATACTTTTTAAAAGCTACTATAAAAAAATTTCGAACTCACAAAGTAAAGAGACCCCATTTATTGATCACCCAGTTTTCAGTTATCAACTCTCTGTTAGTTTTGTTTAAATTTACTCCACCACTTGTTTTGTGGGAGTATTCTAAAGCAAATCCCAGACATCATATCATTTCACCATAAATATTTCTGTATTTTTTCAAACTGCAGAAGAACCTTAAAAATAGAACCATAATGCCATTATCACACCCAACAGAAAACCAATTCTGTATATTATCTAATAATTAATCTATGTGTCATTTCTACTGATTGTTCTAAAATTGTCCAAAAATTGCTTTGATCAATGTTTCCTAAGCCTCTTTTACTTACCAGATTTCCCTTATTCCCCCTCCTCTCCTGTTCCATTCATTTGTTGGAAAACCTGGATCATTTGCCCTGTAAAACTTTCCACAGTTCATGTATTTAACTGATTGTATCTTTGGTGACTTTTAACATATCTCTCCACCCTTCGTATTTTCGAATTTCTTTAAATAGCAGCTAGATCTGGAGACTTGATTAGCTTCAAGTTCTTTTTCTCTTTTGGCCCTAAATACATCAGTGGTAGTGTTGTGTACTTTCTATTATGCCTAGTTGTGCCATTTTGAGGAAATGTTAAGAATGATCAGTAGGATCCATGATATCATTGCAATCTAGTGATTTCCTCATTCTATCACATCTGCATTTATTAGCTATGATTCTTTTATAAAGAAAACCTTTCCCTCGTCAACTATTGTATTTAGTAGTTATCCTGAAACACAGTCCGTAGAGAAAAGGCAAAATAAATGCTTGATTCTTTCCCTTTAGGTATCACCTTTCAGAATAATGCCCTAGTTATCTCCAAAGTCTGCTGATGAGTTTTTCTTTCTTGTGTCATTATAAACTCATGGATTGAACAAATATATTTATTTCATTTGATGTATTTCAATTCACTAGTCGCTATTCATCTTGACACTTGTCCCAAATATCTTTGATGGCTTGTCTTCTGAAATAATATAATGTTTCAGGGTCATGTTTTATTTTGCCTGCCCCAGACCTGGAAGCGGCCTTTTCTTCAAGGAGTGATGGTTCTTTTTACTGGGAAATGAAAAGAGACCTACTTTCGAGGCAATGCAAACAGTAATGATTTCAAGAGATTCCAAGGAAGTGTATCTTTGGGCAGCAGGCAGCTTTTTTAGAGTGAAATGGCAGGAAGGGACCCTGGGTCAGCTCTTCATTTACGGATGAGAAAACAGGGTGTCAGCCACCACAAGAACTATGTGGCCGGGTCAGGAGGGCAGGACACTGGGAGACCCTCACCAGGGTGCGACCTTTGGCAAGTCAGGCCCTCTCCCCGGCATTCCTTCCAGCCAGACACTATGTGGCTCCAGGTGCGTGACTAACATTTCCGGCACAGACGCGCCCTGGGACTTTCCCCGTCCTCCGCCTTGCCCCGCCTAGTTGGTGAGAATGGGGTGGCGGGGGCGGGAACGGGCGAAGGAGCTGCCCCGCCCAGGCTCCTGAACCCTCAGCTCCCCCTGGCGGCCTAACCCCCGGGGCGGAGCTTTGCGCTCGACTGCCCCACCTTTTGGCCCCTGGGTTGGGAGAGGCGGGTGGATGCAAGCAGAGGCTGTAGAGGTTTCACAAGGACACGACCTTAAGCGGAAAAAACCACTGTGTCACGGGGGTTGCCAACCGGGGTTAGCGAGCTGAACTAGTTCTCCGACGCCCAAGGAAGTGACGGTGGGAGAGGCTGGGCTGAAACGTCCAGACTTGTGATTGGCTGTCGACTGCCTCTTCATTACCATGGTGGCAAGCCCGCACCCCGGCTGCGTTCGGGTCTGCAGTTGGGGCGACATCACTCCACCGGGGGAAAGCGAAACCAAGGCACTGTTTTCTCTGCTCCTCCCCTCCCCGGAATTGCAGAACCGAGGTCTCTGGCCTTTTCTGATCTAACCAGCCCATATAGAGATGGGTTTCGATTGGAAGGTCGAAAGGGAAACGACTGGGGAAGTCGGAGTGGTTAGCTAAAAGAGAACAAAGGAGTTAGGTGCTTTTAGCACTGGATGGATTCAGTCAAAGTAGTTAGTTTAGTGGTGCCTGGCAAGCCCCATCCCCCTTCTCATGTAAGCAGCGCACGGCCACAGGTATGGGGATCCTTTGTGTTCCCATCTTGCTAAGATCCCATAAAAACCCAGGGGCTGGGAGGCAGGAGGACTGGGTCCTAGCTCCATCTTCACCTAACTGTCACCCTGGGGAGCAGGTCATTTAACCTATGTAGGCCTCAATTTCCTCACTTGAAGAATGATGATGGTATGAATTAGAATTAGTGGTCCCCAACCTTTTTGGCAGCAGGAACTGGTGCTCCTATGAGAACCTAATGCCTGATGATCTGAGGTGGTGCTGAGGTGGTGATGCTAGTGCTGGGGAGCGGCTGCAAATACAGATGAAGCTTTGTTCACATGCTGCTCACTTCCTGTTGTGTGGCCCAGTTCCTAACAGGCCACGGACCAGTACTGGTCTGCAGCCCGGGGGTTGGGGACCCCTGGAGTAGATTATGGAATACGTTTCAAGTATAGTAAGGCATGAAAAGTGAAGGTGTCTGTCCTGAGATTCCTCTAGCAAGTCCGAAAAAGGCTGTCACTCACCCAGTCCTCTTTCTATAGCTCTTCCATACATTCTCACAGGAGATTCATTAGCAAACATTTGTGCACCACTGACTGTGCACTTAACATAGGCTCGCCCTAATGTTTGTGGGATGGGGGGGCAAAAGTACACACGGTGGCCACATACCGTATTCAAAATATTTAAAAGTTATAAATCAAGCTGACAAACTGTTAAATAAAATGTGTTCTATCCTCTTACCATGTCAAAGTTACCTTCATAATGATCTGGGAGGTCAGATTCAAGTTTGGAATTTTTGCATTGGAGCTTCTTTACCAGTTCTGAGATGGAACATGGTGGTGCAGAGAGTGGCCCCAGCTCAAGGCTTGTAGCACAGTATCCCTCTCTTCCCAGCCCGGGGCCATCCCACACCATAAAGGCCCTTTTCTGCACATGTCCTCACTTGCAATCAGCTGAACCTTAAGGGGGGCACAGTGGTGAGTGGCATAGTCTACTCTCAGGAGAATGGACTAAGAAAAGAAGGTTCAGAATCTGTTGGTCAGGGAGTTCTGAGGTCCCAGGTACCCAGAAACTGAGTGGGCATGTTCCTTGGCCCCAGGACTCCTCATCTTCCATCTTGCCCAGTGTGTGGGTGGTAGTGGCCAGGTGTTGTGGGGGTGTGGACTTGGGTAAAGTACAGCCCTGGCCCATCCAAACACTATCAATGGCAAGGCTGATGCCTGCAGATGAGGAAGGAGGGTGCCAAGAAGGGGCTTATTTCGTAAAGAAGGTAGCACTTGTACTGAGTCCACTGGGAAGGGTGGGCTTTCAGTAGGTGAAGTGGGGAAAGAAAGGAGCAAATGCCAGGAGACCAGTCATCCAGGGTCAGAATGTCTATGAATTCTCACCACAGTGCAGAAAGGCTGGAGGCTAATCTGTGTCCTCTGAATAACAGCTAAAGCCTCCACTATTGCTACACAATGTAGGGTGGTGTCGCCAGCTGTGGAGCTGGTGAGGGGCAGCCTCATGTATCAGAGCAGGATGAGACCCTACGGCCCATCCCAGGGCAGCTCTACGTTGGGCAAAAGTCCCAACACCCCTCCCATACCATGTTTCCTTGGTCATCAGCACTTCTTTACCAACTCTAGACTGGGGAAGCTTAGCTACTCCCAGCTTTCTGAAGGAGTTTTGCCATTTGATTTTCAGAGAGAGATGACTCTGGAAAGAAGTTTTCTTTAGAGATCAGTGTGTGCATCAGCCTAGGCACACCAAGGCCAGTGTGGCCAGGACAGCCAGGACGTAGCAGGTTTCCATGGATACCCAGGAGCTTGGTCTCAGTAGAACAGAGGGCCAGACCCTGCAGCCAGACATGATGGATCTGCTAGGGTCAGAAAAATGTGGGGACATCTGAACTGCCACCTTGAGCAGATCTCCTGCACCGCTCCCCTAATTGGGGCTTTCTGAACTTTCCTGTGTGTAGAAATCTTGTTTAAATGTAGGCGTTGATTCCGGAGGTTTAGGGTAGGGGTGGAGGTGCTGATATTTCAAATTTGTAACCTAGAAAGAAGTTGTCTTTAGGGATCAGTGAGAGCATCGCATCTTTTTTTGCTAGGTAGCCAGAGGCTGCTGGAAAATGAAAAACTCTCATCTTTGGGAACAGCCCTCTACCGAGGGCAGGAGTTGGTGGATAAATGCCCCAGCTCCCTACTCTGAAGTTGAGGTGTTTCTGAGATGTATGCTCTATACTGTTGTCCAGAGTTCACCACAGATTAGATTTTACTTGCCTGTCGTGCCAACTTGCTTGATGACACCATTGATTTCTACCTTCCCCACTCCCCTGCTGGTACTTTCTGCAATCACCTCCCAAATCAAGTACTTCCATTCATATCTCTGTCTCTGAATCTGCTTCTGGGGGGAACCTGAACGAAGAGTAAGAACATTTCATGTTGCAGTTGGGCTCAAGGTTCCTCATCTGTAAATAAAGGTGTCAGAGGGAGCTATTGCAGTTTGCTACTTCTGCCTTGTATCAGACAAAATGGCACCTGGCTTTGTTTCACTTAGTGCCAGGCTAAATCTGCCTGTGCCCTTTGCCATTACAGAATGGTCTTGTCTCTTGTGGTGTTTGTACATGTGTGCAACCAGGAGGAGTCAGGCAGAGAAATAGAAGGAATCTGGTTTAGTATTCAAGTCCCCTCCATGAGCTCCCATAGAAGACTGCTGAATGTTTGAACTCCTGAACTTGGAAGGAGGAATTCTGTCTTCTCCTTTTATTAAAGACCCCTTGCTGAGTTCCTGCTGGCTATCCCCCACCAATGCAACAGCAATTACAAACACTAGGAAGCTTTTCTAGACGGCCAAAGTGCTGCAAAGGCCAAATACTGCTTCCTGGGCCACCTTTATTTCACGTGCTCACTTAGCACAGCCCTCCTCCCCTTCCCTACCCTTTTTTTTTATCAGCTGCCAACTGCATTGTGACAGAGAGCCAGTCTGAGTGCAAACTACCCTCCTCCCCAGCCCTTGAGTGGCTGGGAGGTCAGGCTACCTTGATCTTTGGATAACAGGATCCTATCTGAAGTTTCTCTTTGGGGGCATTTCAGTCAATTGCACTTCTTGTGACAACTTGTCCCCCATTGCTTTTCTCCCCCTTGGGAAAAGTTTTTGATTCCAAGGCTGCTTATGTCCCAGTTGGAATCACCAGGTAAATGGGCCTCTTCTTGTTTCCCTTGAGGGTCTCTGATTATTCCTTACTTTCCACTCAAGATAAATGTCCGATTTCACAGGCAGAGATGGTCTTTCTCAGGAACATCCTTGGACCAGAGCAAGTGAAAGCAAAGGCAACCCTAGAAGCTGCGAACAAGGGTTGAAGGTGCAGACAGGTTGCTTGCACAGCCATATTTCAGCCTCTGGCCTGCTGCTGGGGGAGTAGAGGTTTTCTTGGGCCAAGGTTTGGGATGAAGACTGCAAAGACACCTTCAATACTATTGGTCACAAGGGGAGTGTTGCCCACTGCTCCCACCTAGGTAGGGCAAGCCCACCACTGGGGACAGCCACTTCATTTGGGAAGGCTTCCTCTATCCACATTCCTACTCCAGCTTTCATATGGTTTTCTTCCTAGCAGAGGTTATGACCAGTTCAGCCATACTTTGGCTTTCAAGGTCCAAATGAGAGAAAGCAAAAATTACACAGGTTACAGCAGCCTCAGATGCTTAGATTCATACCCAGACTCCTTGTTGAGGGGACTCCAGGCCTCTGCCCATTAGCCTAGGCACACCAAGGCCAGTGTGGCCAGGATAGCCAGGATGTAGCAAGTTTCCATGGATACCTGGGAGCTTGGTCTCAGCAAAACAGAGGGCCAGACCCTGGCACCAGAAAAATGTGGAGACGCCTGACCTGCCATCATTACCTTGAGCAGATCCCCTCCACCATTCCCCTAAATTGGGGCTTTCTGAACTTTCTTGAGTGTAGGAATCTTGTTCAAATGCAGATGTTGATTCCAGAGGTGGGGGGTACTGATATTCCAAATTCCTAACTAGCTCACCATACTACTGCTGCTGGTCAAGGGCCACACTCTGAGTATTGAGGGCCTGAGTCCTGATGGATTTGAGAAAGCCTAGCCAGATTCTAAAAATGGCCCTTGGACTTGTTGCCTTGGGTGATGGCCAGCACAGCCTCAACCCCAAAGCTGGGACTCTAGCCTGATTGTTGTGAAGGGCCTTCTTTACAGTCTGGTTTTGGATCATCCACCATCAACCACTCCAAAGAAAGTAAATCAACAGCCTGCATTTTGGGAAAACATTATTTTAAGCCGTCCTGTCCTTTTCCACCTCCCCAAGTTATATAACACATCCTTGTTGAAAATGCTGATAATGCTGTTTGGGTGGCAAGAAACCAATTTCTGGCTGCATATTGGTTGGGGCTGGGGCTGGGGTCAGGGCAGGAGGTGGGATCTGTGGAGGTTTTAAGAAGAGAAAGGGGCCTGGCAGATGGAGAGGCCAAAGCCTGGGGATAAAGCCGATTGGTGTGTCAGCAAAATCTGTCACTGGCTTTGGTGATTCAAAAGGCAGACACATTCTTTCATCTCTGGTAATCCTCATCTGATACAGGATTTTTCTGTCATTAAATCTGGAGAAAGAAAAATAAGCTCTCGAACCTGCACAAGCAACGATTCCTCCTTGCCCCCTGCTCACCATCCCCCACCTTACTTTTCTGTTGGATGATTTAGCGTCTGTGGCTGCCTGACTTTGGAGATGGCTGGGTTGGGGGAGCTAAAGGGCACCTCAGAGGAGGAGTGGGACCAAGCAGACCCCTAGAACGGTAAGCAACATTTGCTAGAACGGTAAGCAACATTTGGGGACTATTCATTAAGGTTTCTCTGCAGAGATTTCTTGTCTGTCCATTTTCTTGCTGGGTTGTTGGTGAGTCCATCTGAGTTGCTGTCAAGGTTTTAGTCTGATGAAGCATTTCCAAATAGATCCAAGCTGTCAGTTTGCGGGGAGCTTCTGATTGACCGTTGTTACTGGTTTTCTTAACCCAACACCAAGATTGATGAGGAGAAATGAGTGTGAAAAAGAGGGGAAAAGTAGGCAGTTTGGAGGAAGTATGGAGGTGTGAGGGGACTGAGTGTCCTGGTTCTCCAGGGACTGCTCTTGGGCACCTAGTGACCTGTGTTCTCTCCCCTCAGGTAGGGATCTCACATCTGGGTGGTTCTAAGCCACTAGATTCGTGAAAGATCACGGAATGTTGGTCCTGTTGCTGCATGGTGAGTTACAAGGCCTCCTCCTTCTGTCTCCTAGCAGTCAGTTGCCAGTAGCTGCAGGGGTTGGGAAGTCCAGAGAAGATGCTAGAAGATACTTGGAAACCCAAGGAGCATGATCTTCAAGTGGCTTCTGTGAAAACTGTTCCTGGACACTGGTTCTTTGGATTAGGTTTCACTGAATGTGTGATCGTGGGGGAGGGAATGGAGAATGAGAGAAAAAAAGTAGGTGATGGGGTTTTTTGTTTATTTGAAAATAGAACTCCTAGGCCAAATATATGAAAAAACCATTTTGGTGATTTTTAAATTCTAATTTCAGTTATGAATTTATTGGTGTAATCACCAAAAACTACAGTGGTTTTCTAGTCACATTATTTTAAGCTCACTTACTTAAAAAAAATTCCTTAAAGAAAACATGAAAACTATCTTGTTGGAATTGTGTGATTATGGATGTTGAAAATTTTTCCTCCAAGTTTTGGTCCGGTCGTTCTAAGGGTTTTAATGTAACACAAAGCCTCATCACAATTTTTTCCCACAGCTCTACAGTCCTAGATGCTCAAATCTAACTGAGATAGCCCAAGGAAAAAAATCCCTTAAGTTCTACAGTAAATTATTCTAAACAAGCATCTGACCCTCGGATGAATGTAATTAGTTGAATTTTTAACTACCAATGTAGTAGACCTCTGTCTGCAATGCTGACGGAGAAAAATTTACCAGATAATTCTAAAATGATACTGTTAGAATTTTCTTACTCTTTATTCTACCTTTTTGAAAAGGAGAACTTGCTCTATTCAATGAACCAACAGGTACACACCGTACCTTCAATACACTCAGGGGATATTATGAGAGATATGATTGCATAGATTTTGTCCTTGAGAAAGTTATATTCTTTTATGGGAGACCAAACAAATAAATGAGAAAAAATTGAAATGAGGAGCAGGGAACACCATGATAAATAGGACATGAGTGCCTACTTCGAGGAGCCTGCAAAGGACAGAGGTTGACATTTATATAATTACGAATAGTCGGCTCTTTCTCATTTCCCCTACCTAGAAAAGATATGAAGTTTGATTGACTCATTGGGCCAGAATGTTTGCTTCCAAGAGCCAGTATTATTTTAAATGTGCACCAAAAGCTCTCCCATTCCTTACAGAATGCAGACAGTATTCATAGCCTGCCTGCTGCAAAACAGGAACTGTCCCTGCTGCAGGAACCCGAAATACATCCAGACTTTTTGTGACAAGTTGGAGAGCTTAGTGGTGACATCATTTGCTAACAATAGATGCACTTAAAATTAATGACCGTCTCCACATCCCCTGGCACTTGAATTTAAAACACACTCAGCAGCACAGACAATATTCCTTTGACTACAAGTCACAAGTATTACTGACGACATGTTCTCTTGAAGCAGACAGAGTTAGAGCTTTCTCTACCTCAACTAGAGAAAAATGACTAAGTGAGCCCTACATAAAGAATCAGAAGTGGCTCACAGCAGAGTAAATCTGGAGCAAAATGGAAAAAGAAGTTCTCTAGACAGGAGGTCTCCTGGAAGGGCCTCAACTCTCATCCTTCCCCCATGTCCACTTCTTCAGGGCCATCCTTATGTTTCTCACAGCATAATGTCCCAATTCCTAAACTTGCTTTATAGGATCCTTCACCAGTGGCTTGCTCTAGACTGTGAATCTTTAAAAAGGGCGAGGGTTTATGTTTTTTTCACCTCATAGTTTATAGAGTCTGAGACATATTAGTTGCTTAATAAGGATTTGGTTGTTGAATGGGTAAAGCCACCCAGATTAGAACTGTTCCAATAACTGACAAAGCCTTGCATACAAAATATAAATGAGAATATATATGAGAATACATATATAATATATATTTTTTAAAACTCTTAAAACCCAACAATAAGATAACCTAATTTTTTAAACCAGACAAACAAATTTGAAAAGTTATTTCATCAAAGAAGACATACAAGTGCCTAATAAGCACATGACAAGATGCTCAACATCATTAGTCATTAGGGAAATGCAAATGAAAACCACAATGAGCTGCCACTTCACACTCACTAAGATGGATAGAATCAAAAAGGCAGACAGTAGCAAGTGTTGATAAGGATGTGGAGCAACTGGGACTCTCACATGCTGCTGGCGGGAATGCAAAATGTCCAGCCACTTTGGAAAACATTTTCTTCTAAAGTTCAACATTTACTTACCATTTAACCCAGCAATCCCACTCCTAAATGAGAAATGAAAACACATGTCCACAGAAAGACTTGCACACAGGTCCTAACATCAGCTTTAGTCATAATAGGTGAAAACTCGAAGCAATCCAAATGCTCATCAACAGGAGACTGAATACACAAATCGAGGTATATTAGTACAATGGAATGCTGCTCAGCAATAAAAAGAAACAATCAACCGATATTCAGAACAACATAGATGAATTATGTTCAGTCAACATAACGTTGTCTGAAAGAACCATTTGTTTCCATTTATTTACTTATTTATTTTTATTTATTTATCATTTTTAAAATTTATTTTATGCCTACAGCACCTGGTATTCCTAGGTGGACTTTCATCCAAGTACTATCCAGGCCCGACCCTACTTAGTTTCCGAGATCGGACAGGATTGGACACGTTCAGGGTAGCATGGCTGTAGACCCATTTTCTTCCATTTATATGAAGTTCTAGAACAGACAGAACTAATCTATAGTTCAGAAAGCAGATCAGTTGGTTGCCTGGAGCCAAGGATGGGAAGGGGACAACTATCAAAAGGACCTGAGGAAACTTACTAGGTGGTAAAAATGTTATAAATCGGGATTGGGGTGGTGGTTACATGGATATATACATTTGTTATACTGACGGAACTGTACACTTCAAATGGGTACATTTTATTGTAAGTAAATTATGTGTCAATCAACTTGATTTAAAAGGAAAAAGGAAAGCCGTAGAGAGAGAGCAGCTGTACCCTAGGGAGAACAAATCCCTCATTATTGAGAGTCAAGCACTTTGGAATGTTGGATAGTGTGTGTGTGAGATTCATCGATGTCATCATATTAATTAGTGATTCCTTCCTTTTGATTGCCATGTAGACTTCCCTTGTATGATTGTACTCATTTGTTTATTCATTCTCCTATTGCTGAGCAGGTAAGTTGTTTCTAGTTTGGGGCAATCATCAATATTTAGGTTCCAAAGTCTTTCTGGGGTCTCGTGTTCTACTCCTCAGATGGGACAGCTCTCCACCTCAAGATCCGCAGGAACTTTGAGGCCGTTAGCAGATCACCCTTCTGGAGACAGACTGCTTTTTCTCTCCCTCATGACTCACATTAGCCAGCAAAGCTAGAGTATGAATCCACGATGCTTTCTTTTCTGTCACAAAAGGTGTGAGAAACAGGAGGGCCTCCCCTCCTATGTTTTGAAAATCTAGCACTGGGTCTTGGCCTATGGAGCAATCGGGATAGAATTTGCCAGAAGTGGGAGAGGAATGACTTCTAGAGTCAAAGGGGCTGAATAGATTTCGCTGAAACAGAAAATTGACCATATTTTCCCTTGCTATTTTGGTTTCATGAGGTACAAGTTCTTTGAAAACAATGAGAATGAAGAAACACTTCAAACTCAATTTGTGGTTGGAAACTCCATGAGTAACTGTTCTCCTAGTAAACCTCAAGGGAGAAAAGCACATATTTGAAAAGCTGAGGGCTTATGAAGGAGAAATTCCTCAGCTGGTCTGCATTAAGACATCATTCTGTGGGGTGTGTGAGCCCAGCCATCATTACCTCCCTGCAGCCCAGGGTTGGGGTGCGAGGGGGTGCTTGCCAGGACGCCAACCAGAACACAAAAGCAGGGACTCATTTCTGTTGTTTGCCCAAATTCAGGGACACCTTGTAAAAAAATTTTTTTTATTGAAGTAAAATTCACATAAAATTAACCATTAACTATTTTAAAGTGTACAATTCAGCAACATTCAGTATGATTACAATGTTGTACAACCATCACCTCTATCTAGTTCCAAGATATTTTTATCAATGTGAAAAGAAACCCTATATCTATTTAGCAGTCATACCTCAGTCTTCCCTGATCTACTAATCTACTTTCTGTTTATGAATTTGCCTCTGTGGACATTTCATATAAACGGAGTCGCACAATATGTATTTTTGGATGTCTGGCTGGCTGCTTTCAGCTAGCATAATGTTTTTGAAGTTCATCCATGTAGTAGCATGTGTCAGTACTTCATTTTTTTTATGGCAGAATAATATTCCACTGTGTGTATGTACTGTATTTTGTTTATCCATTCATTTGTTGATAAACATTTGTTGTCTGCATAGTTGGGCTATTGTGAATAATGTTGCTATGAACATTCATGTACAGGTATTTGTTAGAATACCTTCTTTCAGGTCCTTTGGGTATATATGTAGGAGTGGCGTTGCTGTGGCATATGGTAACTCTATCTTATAGCTTATAATATTTTGAACCACACAGATGAATTCCATGTTTATAAAGTCGGTCCACCTAAACCCTTGTTTTTAGACTTGGGCTGTATATTGGTGGAATTGCCTATGAAGCTTTAGCTGTACCAATGCCTTATTCTACCTCTGAAGATTCTGACGTAATTGGTATGGCCTGGAAATTGTAAGCTGTGGGTGGGTTAAAAGTTCCTCAGGTGATTCTAATGTGCATCCCGGATAGAGAACTATTTTAGACTCTTCCTTGAAGTCTACTTATAGTAATAACTTCAATATTCTGACATTTGGTGCCTTGCTTTCCTCTGAGGCAGATTTCCACATAGTCCTTGAAGTACTGGTCCCTTGGTCAGATTGAATCTTGTGACAACAGTGGCTCATGGAGTCTGCACTGAGCTTTGACCAATGCTTTCACAGATGTTTCAAGAATTCCAACTTATCTCTTCCTCATGATTGTCCACCTGATGAGGAAACAGATGCACAAAGGTTGCCTGAGGTTAAAGAAAAACCAAACCAAAACAAACCAAAACAAAAAAAGCAGTATGAGAGAGCAAGGATGAAAGGCAGTGTCATCAGAGTTTATGAGAGTACTGTAGTGAGAGGCCGCACCCTCAGGATGAATGTTTCCAGACTGAATGCTCTGGGAAGCCCCACATATGAATCCTGAACTATGACAGAGGCTGACTGAGCCGGGGCCAGTGCTGCTGAGTTTCTCATCTTTCCCTCCCTACCTCAGACTGGGAATAAAAGCACTGAAGCCTTTTCAGATTTCCATATGGATCCTTCCCAAAAGTACTGGTGTGAGAAGAGAAATTACTAAGCAACTGCCAATGTGTTTGACCTTCTCTTCTCGCAAACTGTGATTTTTATTTTAATTTGGTAGATGTTATTCTGGCCAAATATTCCTGTGGAACTCAACTCTGGACAGCTTGCGAGATTTGTTTTTGGAATGATCGTTGCCGATTACAGGAGAGGCCACTTTTCATTTGGATTTGAGAAAATCAGGGATGGCCTAAATAATTTTGAATTCAATTTTCTCTATTTCCGTGGCAATGAGTGATAAGGAGCTTCCTTTTGGGTGAGGGGCACAGCCTGGCCCCAAATTTGAGTCGTTTTCTTTTTTAAGGCGAAGAGTTCACATGGTTCTTTGGGGAAAGGGGGAAGGCCCAGAAGGAGATGATATTTGAGAGATTAAGGGAAACTGTCTTACTCAAGACGTTGCTCAGAAGGGGTTTATTCAGGGGTGCCAGGTGTTCCTTGGCCTCCAGGTTGGAGGCCCACTGCCTAAAGCAATGCCTAAACCAGATAGTGGGGCAGTTCCAGCAAAAATCCTGTGGCCACCACCATTGGCAATATACCTTGAAGCTCATGGGAATCATGCTGGGTGCTGGGCACCAGAAATTTCACCATGGGAGCCTAAAAGCCAGATCCCTGTGCCGCCATCATAGACAGAAAATGGTTTCTTCCCAGCACCTACTTCTGAATCCAAGTCTCTCTGGGTATGTGTGCTCTACAAAGCTAGGTCATGTGCTTTGGCCCTAACCACAAGGGAAGTTGGGAAAGAGAGTTTTCAGTTTCAGTCTTGTGGAGGCAGGACTTATAATGTAGGAAATTCCCTAAATGTAGAAAGAGTGCTTAAATGGTGTCAGAGAGCCAGAAACAGTGTTAAATGTCCACTATTATCAGAGGTGGTTTAATTGCAAGAAACAGAAGTCCACTCATCCAAGCAGATGGTTTGAGGGAGTTTCTGAAATGGAAACAGGAAAATGTCAGAGAAGCAACTATAGCAGGCCCTTATGGGAACTACAGAGCTGGCCAGCAGCTTTTCACTCTCCCTGATTTCCATCTCTGTGATTCATATGTTGGATGTAGTCCTCTCTCTGCGCACCAGGTTCCTCACCTTGTCCTTGGCTCCTGCTTTCCTACAGCTTTGACTTGTATGTGGCTTTGGTACAAATCCCAGCCACAATGACATACAGTTTGGTGCCCACATTATTCCACTATCTGTTCCATGTCCACAAGGAGGGAATGAATCTGATTGACTCTGCTTAGGTCAAATGTTCACCTGCAGCCCAAACAGCTATGGCTGGGAGGAGGCGGTAGAGTCACGTGGGGTTCTAAGTAGGATGTTTTTTCTTAGATGCATACTTGGTGATAGCTGCTGTACAGCCATGGAAAATGAGAGCCAGGAGGGCCCTGAAAAGTCAGGAAGTGTATGCCCTTCAGTTTACAGTTAAAGAAGTGGAAGCTCAGAAAGGCTAGGTGTTAAATGTCTAACCACTATGCTGCACACCCGAAACTAATATAAAATAATATTGAATATTAACTCTAACTGAAAAATAAAAATTAAAAGAAAGAAAGGCTAGGTGTGTGGGATGGAGGATAGTATAGTATAGTATAGTGGCAAGACAAAGAACAAAGGTTGGTGTCGTTTAACCACCCTGAACCTGTTTCCTCTTTTGTGAGAAGGGAATAATGCTTTGCAGTATTGTCGTATTAAATGAAATAATGTATATAGCAAGCTTAGCCCTCAGCAAACACTAATTAAAAGTTGCTTGTTATAAGAGCAAAAGAAACCTAAGAAATTTGATTAATTTGAGTAATGTTATACATGCTCATATCACCCAGATAACATTCCTAAACTATGTCCTGTAGATAGTTGCTGTCTTTTGCAATGGAGTCCATCTGGAAGCCTTGTTCTGTTGAGTTCCCAGAGCCACTGCCAGCAGCTCTGTTCAAGGACTGCATATAACTGTAAATTGTATAGTATGCACTCTTTTATGTCAGATTTCTTTGCTCAACATAATGTTTTTGTTGACTGGATCAGTAGTTCGTTTCTTTTGTTTGCTGAGCAGTATTCTGTTATATAAATGTAATTCTCTGCTGTACTGTTTGGTAATTTGCAGTGTTTATCTATTACGAATAAGCCACTGTGAACATTCTTGTAGTCTTTATGTGAACATTTTTTTTTCATTTCTGTTGGTTGAATGCCTAGGTGTGAAATTGCCGAGTCATGAGGTACACATATATTTAGCTTTAATAGACACTGCCGAAGTTTTCCAAAGTTATTGAGCTATTTTCCACTCTCACCAATAATCCAATTATTCTATATTCTCACCAACACTTGGGATTGTCGGTCTTTTAAATTTTAGTTATTCTAGTGGTTGTGTAGGGAGATGTCATTGTAGCTTTAATTTGCAGTTCCCTAAATGGCTAATGACGTTGAGCACCTTTTCAGGTGTTTAATGGCTACTTAATATATTCTTTATAAAGTGTTCAAGTCTTTTACCCATTTTTATTTAGGTGTTTGTCTTTCATTATTCTGTACACAAACCATATACATACAGTATTCCTTTTCTTAATGGTATTTTTTAAACAGCTTTATAAAGATATAATTAACGTATAACAAACTGAATGTTTTTAAAGTGTATCCTCATGAAACCATCAACATGATCAAGATAATGAACATATTCATCACCCCTAAGATTCATTGCCTCCTTCTTGCCCCACCTACCCTCCCCACCTATTGCTAGGCAACCATGGATCTTTCTGTTACTATAGACTTATTTACGGTTTCTAAAATTTTATGCAAGTGAAATGAATTGTATAGTATGTACCCTTTTTTATCTGTTTTCTTTCACTCAGCAAAATTATCTTGAGATTCATCCATTTTGCATGTATCAGCAGCCCATTCCTTTTTATCACTGAGTAGTATTCCATTGTATGGATATATCATAATTTGTTTACCCAGTCAACTCTTGAGTGTTCGTGTTGTTTCCAGTTTTGGGTTATTATGAATAAAGCTGCTGTGAACATTCATGCCAAGTCTTTTGTATGGGCATATGCTTTTATTTCTCTCGGAGCAGAATAGATGGATCATAAGGTAGATATATGTTTAACTTTTAAAGAGACTGCCACATTGTTTCCAAGTGTGGAAACAATTTCCATTTTACATTCCCACAAGCAGTGTAAGAGAGTCCCAGTTGTCCCATATGCTCTCTAATACTTGGTATGGTCAGTCTTCCTAATTTTAATAGGTGGCTATTTTACCTGCATTTCTCTAACAACTAATGAGGTTGACCATCTTTATATATGTTTATTGCCTTTTGTATATCTTTTTTTGTAAAGTATTTCTTCAAATATTTTGCCCATTTTTATTAATTGGATTATCTGTTTTCTTATTATTGAGTTTTGAGAGTTCTTTATATATTTTGGATATAAGTCCTTTGTGAGATGTCTGTGGTCTATCTGTTCATTCTTTTAATAATGTCTTTAAAAGAGAAGTTTTTAATTTTTATGAAGTCTAATTTATTACTTTTTTCTTTTATGGTGAGTCCTTTATTTGTTTATTTTTTGTCCCAAGAAATCTTTGCCTACCACTAGGTAACAAAACTCCTATGTTATCTTCAAGAAACTTTATAGTTTTAACTTTTACATTTAGGTTTACAGTCCATCTAAAATGAGTTCTTATGTATGATGTGAGGTAAGGGTCGAGATTCTTTTTTATTTTCTAAGGATTGCAATATGCATCTTTAATTTATCATGGTTTGCCTTGAATTAATCTTATACTGCTTCACGAATAATGTAAGATCTTTATAAGAGTACAACTCAGTTTACTTCCCTTTTCATCCTTTATGCTATTGTCATATTTTCATTTACATATATTATAAACTCCACAATACACTGTTATTTTTTGCTTTAAACAGTCTTTTGTCTGTTAAGCAATTAAAGTGAGAAAAGAGAAGATTTTATATTTAGTGACATTTTTTCCTTTTCCATTGCTCTTCATTGCTTCCTATAGATCTGAATTTTATCTAGGATCATTTTCCTTCAGGCTAAAGAACATCTTCATTTCTTCTGTGCAGAAGATCTGTTGGAGATCAATTTTCTTAGATTTTGCTAACCTGAAACTATCTTTATTTTACTTCATTTGTAAAGATGTTTTCATTGGATACAGAATTCTAGGTTGCCAGATTTTACTTTTCTTTCAACATTTTAAAAGATATAATTCTATTGTCTTATGGCCTCTGTTGTTTCTGATAAGAAGCCAGTCATTATTTTTTATTGTTGTTTACTCTATGTAATGCGTCTTTTTTCTTTGGATGCTTTAATGAATTTTCTCTTTGGTTTTTAGCAGTTTGACTATGACATTGCTAGGGGTGTGTGTGTAATGTTAGCTGGGGTTTGTTGAGCTTGTTTTTAATCAAATTTTGGAAATGATCTTCAATTATTTTTCTTCCATATTCTCTCTTTTTTCTTCTCAGGGATTCCAAATACATGAGTGTTAGTCTAATTGTGCAATATAATCCCATAGTCATTGAAGCTCTGATATTTTTTTCCAATCTTTTTTCTCTCTGTGCTTCATTTTGGGTAATTTCTATTGACCTGTCTTCAAGTTCATGAATCTTTTCCTCTGCTGTGTCTAATTTGATATTTTTCCTTTTCATTTTTAGAGTTTCCATACCTCTTCTAAAATTCAAATTCCCTATGTCTTCACCCAGTATATCAATTTTTTCCCTATAAATTCATTAACATATTTATAATAAATCCTTGTTTGGTAATTCTAACATGTGGGCTGTCTCTGGGTCTGTTTCTGTTGACTATTTTTTTTCCTTTTGATAAGTGTCATATTTTGCTGCTTCTCTATGTATCTAGTATTATTTGACTGTGTACTGGATATCATAGATGGTAGTTATAGTAATTCTAGATTCTCTTATCTTCCTTTGAAGAATGTTGAATTTTGTTTTGGCATTTAAGTCACTGGCAGATCACTTTGATACTGGGGAAGCTTGCTTTTAGGCTTTGTTAGTGTAGGCTTAATTCAGTTTTGCCCTTTGTCTTAGGAAATGGTCTTCATTCCTAAGGTGCAGTGCCCTGGGATTTCAATGGAAAGCTCCAGGTGTTTTACAGGGTCTTCTAACTGGGTGAACCTTGAACTCAATCTTTCTCTCATTACTGAGAAATTTCCACTACCTCTGTTTAGCTCTTCTGGCCTTCAGTTCTTGGCTCCTTGGAGTCACCCCACACTTATGCACTTTAGGACTCAAACAGGGATCTAAGGGGAGTCTGTACGCCAATTTTGTGGCTCCCTCTTTTCCATGTTTTCCCTCCTCAATTTTCACCTACTGTGGCAACTGTACACTCTGACCTCTAATTTGTAAGCCCAATAAGACTCTTATTTTCTCCTTGAGCTCTATTCTCGTGTGCAGTGTGGACTTGAAAACACCCTGAGAGGAAAAGCCAGTTAAATGTGGCTCTCACCTAGTTTACTTCTTCTTTTAAGAGTTGTATCTACTCTAGTTGCCCATTTAGGTTTCTCTCCAGTGCCTTCAAACGATTTTTAAAAAGTATTTTTTCCAGAGTTTGCACTAGCTATCAGCAGGAATACTAATCTGATACAAGCTACTCAGCTAAGCAGAACTTACCTAAATATGTTATATATTTTTTAATTTTGCTTTTCTGAATTATTAGGCATATACTTAGTCTTCATATTGGGTAAGCCAATACTGGAGTTTTGCTGTCTGTTAAGTTTACTTGGTTTAATTTAAATTTCACTAAAAATCTAGTAAATTAGTTATTTCTAATGGTTATCAAAGTTTGAGAGGCTGAAAATAGGTTTCTGATAGTGACAGCAACTTGAATGTTTAAAGTCTAAAATAAACTTTAATCTATTTTCTGAAATAAGTATGACATTCACAAGGTTCAAAATTTAAAAAGTAAAAAGGATATATAATAAAAAGCTTCATCTCTCTCACATGTGTTTTTTAAAAATTGGCTGCTACATTTTTGATCTCTTGACTTATACAAGCAAATTGGTTTTATCCTGTCTGTCACAATCCCATGAACTCCTTGATAAAGAATTTTTTTTTTCGATAAATGACATCCTCCAGCAGAAATTGTTACAGAGGAAGGCATCAATTCCATTTAATTCTGTAAACATTTACTAAGCCATATAGTGTGTCTGGAACAATGTTAGCTATTGTAGAGTAGAAACATGAGTCATATGGTTGAGAGTGCACTTTTGTTAATTAGAAAGGAGACGAGAATAGAATTAAGGACTATTTGTAAGGAAATCTGATGCCTTCTACTTGACCCAGTTGGGAGAGTTAATAGAAAAAAGTTCTGCCTCTGTCCCGCTGACACCTGGACTTAAGGTTATATTCTTGGCCCTGTCTTTCTAACAGGGTGTCTCTCCAGGCCTGTAGCGGCCCTGTTTACAGCCAAGCTCAGCACAGGGTCCAGGAACCTTGCTGAAAGCTTGGTGTCTAGTTTACAGTTCTTAGGGGGAGAGAAATGATAAGCTAAGATCAGAATATCACAATATCAGAATATCAAATTAGCTACAGTTAACAACTGAAGGATTGCTCAAAGGCTTGAGCATTCTCTAGCCACATCTAAAAGGGCTAAATCCCACTCTCAGCATCTGAAAAAACATGGAGTGTCCATGACAAATGTACTGAGAAGATACTGGAAGCTGAGAAAATCTAAAGAGGCAGCAGCAAGTGTATTCTACACACTCCTTGTGTGGCCACGCCTTCAGTTTCCCACAAGGGCTTGGATAGGGAAGGCAGGGTCATGTGTACATGGTGGAAGGGACTGAATGATAGGCTAAAGGTGTTTTCTAGAACTTTGGGAGTACTGCTAAGGAGAGGTAGAAATTATGAATATCAGTGGTCAGGTTTATTATATCTGGGAATCTTTATTCCTCTGCAGGAATTTCAGATCATACACAATTTACCTTTGAGCTGATCCTCGCCAGAAAATAAAATTTGTGCATCTTCTGTGCTGTTGTTCCCACTGGAACTCAAAATGGAGCTTGGAACCCCTGGCTACCATAGGAAAGCAGCCCATGACATTCTATTTTGCTACAGGTGGCAAGCCTACTGGAGGGCTTTTGAAATCTTTATCTGATTCCCACTCAAACACTCAGAACAAAATTAATTTATAAGCATCATTCTTTCCCTTGATGACACACACAAAAAAGTCTCTAGAGAGCAGGGGCTGGTGAATGGAAATTAACTGCACAGGGTCCACGATTATTCTTTTGAGATGTATAAGAAGATCATTGCTAGTTTACTTAGTATGCTGTCCTTATGGCTTAATTTTAGTGACCGTTAAAGAAAAAAAAAAGATTGATAGGCTTTTCTTTCATTTCCAACCTCCTGTTCCCTAATTCTCTCTTCTTCATGAGTCTTAATTTATTCAGTAGAGGTCTTCAGGAATTGAATTCTTATGGTGGGAGGGACTAGAGAAGCACCAATAGAAATATAATGCAAGAAACGTATGTTTAAATTTCCAAGTAGCCCATTAAAAAGGTAAAAAGAAACAGTTGACATTAATTTTTAATAATTTCGTTAAGCCAATATATTATTTCAACGTATAAACATATAAAAGTTATTGATGAGATATTTTTTCTCTTTTTTTGTATTAAGTCTTTGAGATCTGTTTTGTACTTTACACTTACAGCACAGCAGTTCAGGCTAGCCACATTTCAAGTACACAAGAGCCACATGTGGCTAGTGGCTATAGTATTGGGCAGTGCGGACCTAGAATGTAGGCCACAGTGATTCCCTAGGGAAGCCTCCTACGCATGCAGACAGCACACCCTCTCGGCTGCATTCTAGGAGAGTACAAGCAATGATACAGGCATGAGGGGGTTTAGAATGCGGTCAGATCCTGGGATTCCCGCTGAGTTTTGCTGATTAAGATAACTGGGAAGCAAAGGGAAGGGCGTCGTGGGTGGGGAATACCGTGTAAAATCTGGGAAGCAGAAAGAGTCAGTTGGAGGACGTGGCTCTTCAGGAGCTAAGAGAAACTGTGGAGGGCTGCATCCTGCCACTCAGACAGGTAGGTCACCTGCAATGACCATCTGGCCGACCGTTTCTCCCTTTGTCTTTTCTCCTCCTTCCCTAATCCTGCCCTAACAGTGATCCTCTGCCTGCCCAGTGCTACAGCTGAGGAGGCCTGCACACGCACCTGCCCCGCAGCCTGTGCCTGCAGCAGCGTGGAGCAAGGCTGCTCAGTGCGCTGTGATCGCGCGGGCCTCCAAAGGGTGCCAGCCGAGTTCCCATGCGAGGCGGCTTCCATCGATCTGGACCGGAATGGCCTGCGTTTCTTGGGTGAGAGGGCCTTTGGCACGCTGCCGTCGCTGCGCCGCCTGTCGCTGCGCCACAATAATCTGTCCTTCATTACACCAGGCGCCTTCAAAGGCCTGCCACGTCTGGCCGAGCTGCGCCTGGCACACAACGGCGACCTGCGCTACCTGCACGCACGCACCTTCGCCGCACTGGGCCGCCTGCGCCGCCTTGACCTAGCTGCCTGCCGCCTCTTCAGCGTGCCCGAGCGCCTCCTGGCTGAGCTGCCCTCCCTGCGCGAGCTTGCTGCCTTCGACAACCTGTTCCGCCGCGTGCCGGGTGCGCTGCGTGGCCTGGCCAACCTGACGCACGTGCACCTGGAGCGCTGCCGCATCGAGGCTGTGGCTTCTAGCTCCCTGGAGGGCCTGCGACGCCTGCGGTCGCTCAGCCTGCAGGCCAACCGCGTCCGTGCAGTGCATGCTGACGCCTTCCGTGACTGTGGTGCCCTGGAGCATCTGCTGCTCAATGACAACCTGCTGGCCATGCTGCCAGCCGATGCATTCCGTGGTCTGCGCCACCTGCGCACGCTCAACTTGGGTGGCAACTCGCTGGGCCATGTGGCACGCGCCTGGTTCACCGACCTGGCGGAACTCGAGCTGCTCTACTTGGACCGCAACGCCATAGCCTTCGTGGAAGAAGGTGCCTTCCAGAACCTCTCGGGCCTCCTTGCTCTGCATCTCAACAGCAACCACCTCACCGTGCTCACCTGGGCCGCCTTCCAGCCCGGCTTCTTCCTGGGTCGCCTCTTTCTTTTCCGCAACCCGTGGCACTGTGACTGCGGCCTGGAGTGGCTGCGGGACTGGATGGAGAGCTCTGGGCACGCCGTCGATGTGCCGTGTGCCTCCCCAGGTTCCGTGGCTGGCTTGGACCTCAGTCAGGTGGCCTTTGGGCGCTCTTCCAATGGCTTCTGTGTGGATCCTGAGGAACTGAACCTAACTGTGTCCAGCCCAGGCTCATCCCCAGAGCCAGCGGCCACCACTGTGAGCAGGTTCAGTAGCCTCCTCTCCAAGTTGCTGGCCCCAAGGGCTCCATTGGGGGAGGCAGCCAACACCACAGAGGAGCCAGCCAATGTTTCGCTGTCTGACAGCCTTCCCTCTGGTGGGGTGGGAAGCTCGGGCTACAACATGCTGTTTCTCCTTGGGTCTAGTCTCCTGCTCAGCGTTTTCCAGCATGTGGTGTTTGTCCTACAGACAGACTCACTCTGCCACACTGGGGTGGTCCAAACCACCTGAGGCATCAGGGGAACATTTAGTTAACCGGGCTGGAGAATGTTTGTGGTAGGGGCAGAGGGAAATGGGATGGGGGCAGGTGCTGAAAATGCCAACAGAAGGTGGAAAAAACAGTTTGCCTCCAGAAATGGGCCTAGAAAGAGGACAACCCTGGGAAATGCCACGTGGAGGTGGGGTATGGATTTCTGCTCATGTTACGTGGATGTCAACTGGAAAAGAGAAGCAAGAATGAACATAGGCCCTCCAGTGAGAAGGCTAGGAACTGGACGCTCCTAGCGCCTCTGGGTTCTACCGGCATCCCTTCCCGTCATCTTCCAGGAAGCAGGGACTACAGTGCCTAAATTAGAGTCAGTCCATTGGCTAAGTATTAAGAACTGTGCCAATTCTCCTGGTGGGGCAACCCATTAGGCTCAATCCCTTTGTTTTCTACCACAATCTTCCTCTCCCTGGGCCTGGGGACACTTGGGTTCAGGAAGATGTACAGGACAGGAGAGTAGAAAGGTGGGATAGGGACTTAGATATAAGGCGGCTGCGGCAGTGGTTTCTGGGGTCTAAGATGTGTTCCCAGGGGGTTAAAACAAAGCTCCATTTCATTTACTCCATGATTATTCCCAGAGGTAGCCTTAGGTAGCTTTAGGGCAAGGCAAGGAAAAAAAGAGGGGAAGCATCTGTCCGTGGACAAATAAATTTGTAAAATCCTAAGATTAAAAAAATAGTTAAACAGATTTTTCTACTGCAGGACCTTTCAGAGTCTTTCATATTAAAACGTATATTGGAAATCTCTGGGGAAGCCACAAAATCCTCTTTTCTTAGTGTTTTGTGGCAAGAGTGTCTGGAAGATACAGAGATGCTATGTTAGCAGGACATGGAGTCTCTAGCTTAGACGATCCTATTAGGTGTGAAAATTATTATGGGTTGCACACTTTGGGGCTGATTAATGGCCAAGTGGAAAGGAAGCAGCCAGTAGGTGGAAAGGGGGGCTGAGAGATTTCTTAGGGCAGGAGTTGGCCAACTCTTAAATCCCCAGGCCTGTGTCAGAGCAAAGGCTGTACATCTACTAAATACTTGTTCAAGCTGTTATCCATCTACAGGTAATTTTGATTGTATTTGTCAACATTCTGGAAATCCTTAATCTTAATGTCCTGAGCTCCTCTCTCTGTATTTGAAAAGGTAAGTTTTCAGAACCCGCATAGATTCAGGGTGCACAGAGTTGTCAGTTCTTCATGGTGACAGTACTTTTTTTGTGTCTCTAGATAATACTAAGTATTAGAAATGTTGCAGAAAGCACCACTGAAAGCTGGAGTGTTCAAATGGGTTGCGACAATTAGTGATCATCAAGTCAATTTAATTGGTCACAACCAGCATTAAAAAAAAAGATAAAACACAAAAGTCATAGAGCATCGCATGTAATATAAGAGTAAGTATTGTTTTGTAAAACTTTTAATTTCATTTGTATGCATTTGTTCATATTATATATGTATGTATGTGTATGTCTGGATTGCTGCATACGAATCTATATTTTATTGTGGGTTAGCATTAAAAATTTGAAAGTCACTAATCTAGAGCATGCATGATATTTTTAAAAAAACTTCTATTTTTTGAAAAATCTCAAACCTACAGAAAAGTTGCAAGAATAGTAGAATAAACACTTTGGCTATTCACCTAGGTGTTCCAGTTAACATTTTACTATATTTACTTTCTCTTTCTCTCCATGTCATTGTTATTTCTTACTAACAGTTTGAATTTAGTTGCAAACATTATGACCCTTCATTGCTACATACCTCATCATGTATTTACTAAGAACAAGGACATTCTCTTATCCACAATACCATTATCAAAATCAGGAACCTTGTCGTCGATACAATACTATTATTAAAATATACTCTATCTTGAAATTTCAACAATTGTCTAAATGATTTTTAAGCAGTCATTGTTTCTCCTGTGGGTGGGAAATAAGGTTCCTAGGTCGTGGCTTATGTTTATTTGATCACGATACTTTAAAATTCTAAATCTGTCAATTAATTTCAATGTTTCAAAATGAATTCATTCTCCAAATGTTTTACTTTTCAAATGTGAGAACCAGATGAGGTCAGAAATGTTTGTTCAAATCGTGTGTGTGTGACCATGGGAACTGAGTGAGGATCACAAGACTTGTGGAGACCAGATTTCCACATTTGGGTACCCACAGAAGCCCACAGCAGACATGGAGCCTGCATTACTGAGGGACAAGATTTTGCCTTGGGAAGAAAGTCCTTCCTTTCTTTTGGAGCAGGTTCCTAAGAGCCTGCCTCAAAATTCTGCTCCAGTCTGTCTGGGTGGTTAGATGGCCAGCTTTTCAAGGAACATTTGTTTGGCTGAATGTTTTTGAACAAGTATAAACACTGAAACAGCCTCCGGGGAGACAGATTTTTATAAAGCTACCCAGCCTAATAGAATTCTGGGAATGTGGGAGTTACTTACTGTCAAACAGATCCAGAGTTGCCTGGAACAAGTTCCCAGTGAGTTGTGGCCATTGTGAGCTCTCATGAGAGAATGGGAAATGGAGAGTTCCCTGTTTTGAGTTCATTATGTTTCTCATTACATCATTGGCTAATTAGTACCCTGGAAAATATAAAGGTACTATGAATTCTGCTCAGCAAAACTATGTGTACCTGTCAGGATGGACTATGTTATGGTGTGGTAACAAACAATCCCCAATCTTCAGTGGCTTACTGAGGGTTATTTCTCTCTTACGTAACATGGCCAATATGAGCTTATTAGGGAGCTCTATTCATTGGAGCCATTCGGGGATGCAGGTTTATGAAGGAGCTACCATTTTAGGACACTAACCAAACATGGGCACTAGAGTTTGCCAAAACAGAAAAGGAAAGCTTGAGAGAATCACGCGTCACTCTTAAATGCTTCCACCCAGATGTGACACATATTGCTTTTCACATTTTATTGGCCAAAATTTCACATTGCCACACTTAACTTCACTAAGGCAGGAAAGTATAGTCCTCCTGTGTGCCCAGAAGAAGAGAACTGAGAATATCGGTGAACACTATCAATGCTCCAAAGCATTATTGGCTCCAGTCGCTTCGCCTGATAGAATAAAGCCTGGACTTCTCAGAACCGTCAGAAGAAATAGAGGCTTGAGGGGGAAATCTTATGAACAGGCCACTAGCCCCAGTGTTTCTCTCCTCTCAGCACCCCACGTAAGCCTTTGAACACAATATTTACTCAAGGCAGTAGGAATGCGATGGCCTCATTTTATTGGTTCTTTCAGGGAAGGGAAGAGAAAATGTAGAGACAAAAGGTTCCTATTTTTCCCTTTAAAAAATGTTTTCCACACAAAGAAAGACTCAAATCCCCAGAAGCTTGATCTTTGGAAAATTCCCTCTCACAAAGCTCCCTAGCTGTTTCTAACAGGTTTGCCTGTGGGCTAGGCTGTGGTTTCACAAAGATAGTCAATAGCCCCCATGTCTACCCATCTCTTTGTCAGGCCACCACAATGCTGCCCTCCAGAGGACACTGTCTGCTGGACACAGTTGTCATTGGCTGTTGGTCTCCTTTGCCATCTTCACCCCAACTTCAAGGGAGAAGACCCTGTTGTAGTTTGATCAAATCTAAAACCCACGAAGCCAATTGAGATGAATTGTGAGCCTTTATTAGCCTATTAGCTGGCCAGTGACTGACTCTCCACCATGCAGGGTTAGAGGAGATCAGTCCCAAGCTCCCAAAAGAGGCAGCTTATAATGCCTAGAACAAGCAAGCAGTTTACAGAAGCAGAAGTTGGCCGTTTGAAAATGTTCCACCCTTAACAACCCCACTCTCTTTCTTGATCCTCTGGCCCAAGGACAACTTAGGCCCTCCCCCTGGGTCCCTCACAGTGTAGAAGAGCACACCAGCTGAGAGGTGAAGGAGACTTTTCAATTCTCTTCCAGTATAATGGAAGAGAAATAAGTAGCCCCTCTGTCTACTGCTGTATATGTTATGGATGGACAATTTTCCAGTAAGCCAGCATTAAGGATTTACTTCTGATTCTGTTAACCAGGGTGTGGTAATCTGATCAAGGAGATGCTGTTAACCAGGGTAATTTGATCAAGGATATACTAACGGCCAACTGTTAACCAGGGTGTGATCTTCTCAGGGATGTGCTGGTGGCTATATAAACTGCTTCTTCTGGGAGCTCGGGGCTGATCTCTTCTAACCCTGCATGGTGGAGAGTCAGTCGCCAGCCGGCTAATAAAGGCTCACGATTCATCTCAATTGGCTCCGTGAGTCTTGGATTTGATCACACCACAACATATATAGCTGTTAGCGGAACTCCCAGTCCCCAGTCCCCAGTCCCCAGTCCCCAGTCCCCAGTCCCCAGTCCCCAATCCCCAATCCCCAATCCCCAATCCCCTCAGGGTCCTCTGTACCTGGGGTGGTTTAATTCCCTCCCTAAGCCATAAACACTGGGAATGCCCAGGTTTCCTTGTGTTTCTGAGACCAGACTCTCAGGGAGGACTCTTTCTGTCTCCCTGTCTAAGACCCACCTTTCCAGCCCCACACTGGAAGAGAGGCTGGTCCTGCTCTCTGCAGCATTCCCCATATGATGTCACACACAGTCCCCCAGTGGGATCTCTCAGAGCTGGAGGAGCCAGTCAAATCCAGATCCTCAGCCCACTTTCCTGCCTCTTTTCCTGTCCTTTCTTAGTTCCCGCTACACATTGCCTGAAAACTTCTGCTCAGAGCTCCAAAAGAACAAACAATAGTTCTGTGGACACCGGGTAGCCTAAAGTTTCACAAAGCCAAGTAACATTTCTCCCCAGAAAGCTCCAAAGTTTGGGGGACTGGGAGACATAGCACTGATAAAAGATACGGAAATTTCCCCTCTTTTTTTTAAAAAAATGATATCCCCCCCCTTTTTAAGTATTACAGTTATGATTTGTTTTTGTCTTGAAAGATATTTTCTTTTTCTGTTATCAAACAGGACACTTCACTCTATACTCTGAGACCGTGTTCAGGTTTCCTCCTTAAGAGCGAGGAGTGGGCCCCGCCTTTTTATTTGGTCTAAGTCTGATGTCTTCACAGAGCAGAAGATAGTCTTTCCTGGAGGCCCACCCAAATATCTTCCCCAGGGGGCAGAAACTTCTTGGGTTTCTGGGTTACAGAAGTCTGAGAACTCTATCCCCATCCTGTTCACTCTGTTAGACAGGAAGTGTCTGTACCTATTGGTTCTCCTGGGTAATAGGGGTGGAGGGGCCTTGTATGGCCTTGTGGCTAGTGGTCAGGAAAGGCTGAGGGGGACAAGAGTCATACCAGGGGATGTGGTATTTTTATGTTTTAAGTAGCAATAACAACGGGATCTCTGCTATCTCTCTCTCTCGCTCTCTCTCTGTCTCTCTGTCTCTCTCACATACATGCGTGCGCACATGCACACACTCACATAGCCTGGACTGATTTGATTTGAGGAGTACTTAGCAGGCCCCTTGTCTCACTTTAGCATCTGTCTTCCTATGGCCTGGGGTACAAGAGTGATATGAAACACGGTCCCCTCCACGGTATGCCTGGCCAACTTAAGTTGCTGAATAAATATTACTCATATTCTTTCTATTTGTGTGTTCCAAGCAAAGAAAATTTAGAAGCACTCACAAACATTTGTAATTTTCAGGGGAGTTCCTTGAAATGTTGCTGATTTTTACAACTGTGATCCTGAGAGGAGAAAAAGAGAGCTTTTGTTCAGAGCCAGACTGAGCGAAATACCAAGCCACAGGGAGACCTGTGGAGGGCTTACCTCTGTGGTTTACAGCAGCCTAGTAAGAATTCTCTTTGAGCTTCATGGTCGAGGCCTCCCTCACAATCCATTAGTGGGTCATGGCATTAGTAGTAGCAATCAGCATTAAAAAATAACAGTGTCAAAGTGATGGGAAACTTTAGCGTGCATCATAGATAGTAAAAAATAAAATTATTTCATTTAACTTTTGCTTCAGTTGTGTGCGTGCGTGTGTACTGGATCACCATACAAAATACATCTCTCACTGTGAATCACGACTGTGAGTATCTGAAAGCCAATGTCATAGATCAGTTTGATTCCTTGTTTGTTCTCAAAGAATGTGGGGTTTAAACTCAAGTACAAGACTCCATTTTATTTACTAATTATTCTACTCGGCCAGCTAATTTTCTTGCATCACCACCAAAAAGTTGACTTGTCTTATTTATAGCTTGTTTAAAGGCCTAGTTAGATCAAAAGAAGTAAGATTGGGCATTTTGAAGAGCACCTGGACAATTAGGAGTAGAATCAAGGTGTTTTTTGATCAGCCTGAAGAGGCTGGGTGAAGTGGTGTGTGCAGCATAGGTGGCTAATGAGTCTGGAGCTCCTGCAGAGGCCCACAGAGCCACTAATGGCTATTTCTTTTAATAAGTTAATAACTAATAATGAGAACATCTTTGAATGACCTTGTTGGTGTCTCTCAGTTATATCTATTATTAAATCATCCAATAACATGAAAAAAAGGGTAAATGATTACAGAGATTGCGATCATTTAGGATAAACCCTGTTGCATCACTTCTGTGCCCTGTTCCTAATACTAGATATAGCTGCCTTTCTAAAATGTTCCTAATTTTATTCCAAAATGCCTATTGCTCTGGAATTCAAATGGTTACCGTTATTGTCTACCTATTATGTTTCAGATATTCAGTGCCTAAACATCTAATCATCTCATTTAGTCATTGTTACCTCTATTTTACAGATGTAGAAATTTGTGTTTAGAGAATTAAGTGACTTGCCAAAGGTCCACAGCTAGTAAGTGGGAAAATTAGGATTTGAATCCAGGTCTCCAAGCTCTAGACCCAGAGTAAATTTTTCTGCCTCTAGATAGTGATGTGATAATTTTCATTTCTGGGAACTTTTCTCTTCAGGAACTAAGAACTGAAGTTCAGAGGAAAGGACTGAAAATTTCTATCACAATCTCATCAAAATTATTTGAAGACATAGATAAGCCTATTTTAAAATTTATGCGAAAAGGCATAGGCATTAGAATAGCTATACCAATCTTGACAAAGAAGAATGAAGTAGGAGAAATAATTATGTGGTATTTAAGTCTTACTATGTAGCTACAGTAATCAAAACAGTATTGTCAAAAAGATAGGAACATAGAAAAAGATCAATGAACAGAATGAAGAACACAGAAATAGGCCCAAATAGACTTAGCTGATTTTTGACAAAAATGCAAAAGCATTTTAATGGACAAAGGATAACCTTTTAAACAAATGGTGCTTGAGCAATTGGATAGCCATAGGCAAAAAAATGAACCTCAACCTAAACCTATCACCTTATACAAAAATTAACTCAAAATACATCTTAGAATAAAACATAAAATATAAAATTATAAATCTTTTAGAACAAAAGTAGAAAATCTTTGGGACCTAGGACGAGGCAAATAGTTCTTAGATTTGACATCGATAGGACAATCCATAAAAGGAAAAATGGACAAATTCTATCGCATCAAAATAAAGGATTTTGTTTTGCACAAGCCCATGTAAAGAGGATGAAAAGACAAGTTATAGCCTGGGAGAAAACATTTGCAAACCTCATATTCCACCAAAAAAAAAATCTCAAATCTCAACAGTAAAATTACAAACGATGTAATGAGAAAATGAGCCCCAAAACATAAACAGATATTTTAATGAAGAGGATATATAGATGGCAAATAAGCACATGAAAAGATGTTCAACATCATTAGCCATCGGAAAAATGCAAATTAAAACCTCAACTTGATAACACCACACACCTATGAGAATGGCTAAAACATAGTGACTACATCAAATACTGACAAGGATAGGGAGAAACTGGATCACTCATACATTGCTGGTGGGAATGTAAAAATATATAGACAACCTAGAAAAAGTTTGGCATTTTTTTTCCAAAATTAAACAAGCAACTACCATATGACTCGGCATTTGTACTCCTGGGCATTCTTTTTTGGTGGAGAGCTTGGAGCTCCAGGGACCAGGTTCTTGTCTTATGCTATGAGAAAGAATTCAAGGGCAAGATGAACTGTAAGCAAGACGGTGCAAGGTTCATTAAAATGAAAGTACACACTCGAGGGGAATGTGGGCAAAGTCAAAAGTGCGGGTGGAAAGATTGGGCGGGGCGGGGCGGGGAAGAGAGAGACAGAAAGACAGAGAGAGAATGAGGTAGTCATACAAGTATGTCTGGTTTATGAACTTTTGTTCTTGGAGGCAGAGCCCAGAAATGTGGTACTGATATAGCCTTTGTGGCTCCTCATAGTAGGCAGGGAGCTCGGTTTCCCGCTCTCTCTTCCTTATATGGTGTTTCTGGAACTGTCATGGCATTAGGTGCATGATGGGAGCCACAGTATTTGCAATACGGATGAAATTATAATCATATTATGATTAATCAAAGATCATGCCTTAGCCAATGATGACATCTAAACTGGAAAAGACCAGTTTTGGCTTATCTCCCCTTGCTGGGGCTAAAACAGGGGGAGGCCTGAAGATAGAAAAAAATTTCTGGAGCCATATCCTGGCAGGGTAGTGGGCATCTCTGAGCTATCTATCCCGCCTCAATTCATCCCATTAAATGAAAACTTATGTTCACATGAAAACTTATACATGAATGTTCATAACATCTTTATTCATGCTAGCTAAAAACTGGAACTGGCACAGATATTCTTCAGTGGTTGACTGATTAAATAAATTGTGGTAGCTCCATTCTATCGACTACTACTCAGGAATAAAAAGGAATAAGCTACTGATACACACAACTTGGATGAATCTCTAGGGAATTATGTTGAGTGAAAAAAGCCAATTCCCAAAGTTGCATACTGTGTGATTCCATTTACATAAGATATTTGAAATGACAACATTTTTGAAATTGAGAACAGATTAGTGGTGGCGAGGGGGTCAGGACTGGGTGGAAGGAAGGTGAGTGTGGTTATAAAGGACAACAGGAGGGATCCTTATAATGGGATTGTTCAGTATCTTGACTGTGGTGATCGATACGTGAGCCTGCACAGTTGACAAAATTGTACAGAACTAAATACACATGTAAACACACATATGCACAGAGTACAAATGATGTAGGACAGGGCGAATCCTCCCAAGTGGGGGTAAAATGTTGCACCAAGAGAGAGCTGGTGAGGGTTCTTGACTATGCAGAGGACACAATTCAAGCACACACCAGGGTTAGAAACAAAAGGATAGTTTATTAGAAAAAGAATAATGTTTCACAGACAGAGAGTGGTCTCCTCTCAAAGACAGAGAATGAGAGAGCTGAGAGGGACTGAGAGGGACAGAGAGACAGAAAGAAAAGACCCCTAAGTGGGGAATTCAGTTTATATATCATTCTTGGTTTCTATGAATTACAGTTTAAAGATTTTGTTTACTTATTTTCCTTTTATGGTATGGATATACAGGGTGAAAAGCATGGGTTTGTGGCTGTGAATGGTATGGTAGCAATCTTGGCCTTTGTTCCATAGGTCCCCCATGTTTTTGGCTATAGGAAATGAATAGTTGGGTTTATTTTTTGTAGGGTATAACTTAAAGACTCTGTTTTTCCTTCACAGTATGGGTAAATTGTTTATTAGTAATCCAGCAGGAATCTTTCTTTGTTCTATAGGTTTCTTTGTGGTCCGGCTGTACGGCTGATGAGTATATAGCTTCATTTAATGTTTAGTTTTCATGCCTCCTCCTTACATTACAAGTGAAACTGGGGAAATCTGAATAAGATCAGTGGGATGGATTGATTAAATGTCAATATCCTAGTTGTGATATTGTACTCTAATTTTGTAAAATGTTACTATTGGGGGAAACTAGGAAAAGCATACATGAGATCTCTCTGTATTATTTCTTACAACTGCATGTGAATCTACAATTATCTCAGTAAATGTTTCAATTAAAAAAAGATGCTAACATTTGAATTCTTGATTTTCAAGGTGAAGGGTGTTCCAAGTCCTCTTTGCATTCCTGGCATGGTGCCATATCAGTACTGGTCCCCATCCCCCTCATCTTGCAAACAAATTTTACTAATAAGGAAAACAATTTTCATTATTAAATATGGTGACATTTTTTGGCTTTCCCCTGCTCCCAACTAGTAATTTTCTTTACTGACATTTTTTGCTTTCTCTAATTTTAAAATACATTCATCAGCAAAACAGAACACTGTTTATTATGCGGAGAATATCAAAAGCTCCCCCTGGGGGTTTGAAATGTTTCTATCTCAAGCTGAGAAGCGGCATTGCGTGTTACCCGGCATGTTCTTTAGCTTTGTAAACTAGCATCCTCTGGTCTCCAGATGGATGAACCCTCCACAGCACTTAGTTAATTTCAGGTTATGGCTGACCAAGAACGACTTGTGCTTTCTGGTTTCCCTGGCACAGGGCTGACGTCACTGTGATTAATACGGCTAGGGCAGGAACAGCCTTCTGGAAAGACAAAGCCAGCATCGCTTGTCTCACTGCACCACTGAGTGCCGAAGCTTCCATTTCTTCATTGGAAAAATGCTTTTTAAAATTTTTTTATTTTTTTTTTACCTCAAACAGTTATTGTGAGGAATGAAGAGTAGAAATAGCTGTGAAGCACTTGGTGCTAGTCAAGGAAATGTGAGTTGTCAGTTGAATCTCAAGTAGGGCTGGGCTCAGCTGTAACATAAATCCCCGAATATCAGTGGCTTAAACAAGGTAAAAGTTTATTTCCCTCTCATGATAAAGTCCCAGGGAAAAAAGTCACAGGGGACAAAAAAAAATAGCGTTCCCTCTACCTTTCCGAGTTCTCAGCTGAGACCCTTGTAATAAAAGATAGATTAACAAGAGAAAAAAAACCCCATAAGTTTAATAACATGTATAGCTCCTGTATATTTGGGAGAGGAGCAGGGAAACTAACTCCCTGAGGTGGCTTGATCAGTTTAAATACCACCTTCAGCTAAAGACAAAAGAAATAAAGGGAGGAGGGGTAGGGGAAGGAAGGACAGTTATGGGGAGCTGACCAGGAAAAGCACAGTAAACAAGGGTAAGGTTGTTAAGCAGATTTAAGTCCCTGCCTTCTCCACTGATAAGATTCTCTTGTGTTTTAGAATCGTCCTTCTCTTTCTGGCACAAAGTGGCAGACAGCCTTACAAATGGAGATTTCTTTTATAAATGTAAATGTCTCTCATCAAAGGGTAGCTTGTTTTCAGAGCTTCTCCTTAGTTTGTTGTTTCTGAAAATAATCAGCCAAAAATAATCCTTATGGCAAAGAGGTGAATTGTGGGGTGACATATTCGGTTACCCTTCAAAGTCTGGAGCATGTGTGGCAGCTCTGCTCCACAAAGCTCTTAAGGACTCAGATTCCTCCTGTATTATTGTTCCACTGTGTGTGTTTCTATTCTTGCTGTCATCTCATGATCCAAGAGGGCTGCCAGAGCCCCAATGTTGACATAAGAATATTCAAACCTATAGAGAATTTTAACAATAAATTATTTGAACTAAATAGAAAATGCACCTGGAAGCAAAACTGCAATAAACTGAGAAAAATTCTTCCAAGAAATAAAAGTTCACAGCAATGACCGTTTGCGGTTTCTTTTACGCATTTGGAATTAAGGAGGGAATGTAAGGAAGATTATATTGAAGGTGGGAGAAAGGAAGGAGGGGATCGGATTACTGGATAGTTAACAAGATTAAGTGCTCTCTTAAGGGTGGTCATACTTTAGAAGGAGGGGTCTGAAAAGAGGCATTTCGAAGGTGTGTTACCTTAGATGCACAGAAACAATGGACAGGGCTTGCTTAAGGCAAAGATGAGCCTTTTACTAAACAAGTTATATGCCTGAGGCATGACTATCCATCATGACCTGACCAGTTAGGAATGGTGGAGGCTAAAAAATAATCAATACTTCTCCTACTTATAAGTTCTTTTAGTTGGGCTGGGCTATTAATCAAATGAACAGAGACACATTAACAGGAGAAAATTAAATTTTAATACATGCGCATGGGGAATTCACATAGGTATGAAAATTTCAAAGCCATTTTGGACAAAAGAGAAAAGAAGGAGCAGGGTATTATATTTCAGAAGCGAGAATGTAGTTGAGGAAGAAAGACCGGAACACACAAGGCAGGAAAACTCTTGCTAGGCAACTCAGAAACAACGGGTATTTAGTTAACAGGCCCCTCGCCTCAAGCCCTTGTATTTACAATACTTAATTCAAATTAGGCTCTTGGGGTAAGGTGCACATCCTAAAATTCTCTTCCTGAAGCAGGTTTTTCAATCTGAAATTCTTGGGCAGGAAAAGAGGAAGGTGAAAAGTTCTTTCCGAGCCTTCTGTTCCCAAATTACCAGCTTAAAATCAATATCCCAAAAGGCAAAACTTTTGGGCCCCTTCAAGCTCCATAGAGGTAAAATGTAGACCTCTAAGGAGGGGCCACTAGACTGCTGAAGGAAGAGGACACAATGAAACTGGTTCTGCTAGTGTTGGAGAAACTGAAACTGGACTTAGCTGCTGCTACAAGAAAGCAGTGTGGCTGCCCTGGTGAAGAAGTATTGCTGGGGCGCTGCTCACAGGAGCAGGAAGCAAACAGGCCTAAGCAAGGCCCTCTTCCTCCTCTAGCCTGCCTGGCTTCCTCTAGCACCCCCTATTGGCAGAACCTAACAGACCAACTGGCAAACCAAAGTGTTTTGCTGAGTGCCAGGCTCTAGCTCACAAAGTGAGTATAGAAGGGTGGGTTTGGAGCCGAGAGACCATAACTTACTAACAGGCACAGTACCCAAAGGTAATAGGCCTCCTCCTGTTGAGAAACACACAGAAAAGATGTACAGTTCAACAATTTATCACCCAAAAAATAAATAAATAAATAAAAATCCCTGAGGCAACCACTACCCAAATCTAGAAACCTACATCTTCCCAAAGTTCTTCCCAATCTCTCTTCCTACCTCTCCCCTCTAGAGGTCAGCACTAGCCTGGCCTTTATGGTAATTACTTCCCAGCTTTATTTTTATAGTGTGCGTCTTTGAATACTACGGTTTTGTTTTCAAAGTTTATATAAATGGAATTACACTGAATCTCGTCTTTTGTGTCTGGCTTCTTTTAATTTAATTTAATTTAATTTATTATTATTATTATCATTATTATTATTTTACATCTATAGCACGTGGTCTTCTTAGGTGGTCTCCCATTCAAGTACTAACCAGGCCCAACTCTGTTGCTTCCGAGATTAAATGGGATCGGGCTTGTTCAGGGTGGCATGGTCATAGACTGTCTCTGGCTTCTTTTATTCAACATTATTTTTGTGAGATTCATCCATGTTGTTTTGTGTGGCTATAGTTTGCTCATCTTTCTTGCTATATGAATACACAGGTTTTCCCAGCTTTTCGAAAGTTTGCGTTATGCCGTCTTCATTTTTACAAAAGGTACATTGGTACCTGTTTTCACTAACTGAAAGAAATCCAAAGAGGATTTCTGCTTTTACAAAAAAGGCAAAAAGTGAAATAACGTTCAGCATTTGTTTTGCAGTGAATCATTACAGAGGCAACGAAAGTGGCTCCACCAAGCTCCTTCCCCTGGAACTATAGTCAGCATCTCAGCATCAAGCACTATGGCTTTGAACTGCGCCTGAGAACATCTGTGGATTGTCTTGATTTATTTTGTGTATTCGTTGGCAAAGATGTGTCCTAATGATGCAGGACTGGGCGAATCTCCTGAGCGAGAGGGTGAGGGTTCTTGACTGCACACAGGAAAGAACTCAAGTGCACTCCAGAGTTAGAGACAGAAGGAAAGTTTATTAGAGAAGAAATAACGCTCTGTAGAGCTTGATCTCCTCTCAGAAACAGAGAATGAGAGAGACTGAGAGACACTGAGAGGGACCCCAATTGTTCAAAGAATTCAGTTTATATATATTTCTTAGTTTCTATAAATTACAGTTTAAAGACTTTGTTCTCCCTATTTTCCTTTGATGGTGTAGGAATGCAGTGTGAAAAGGCATGCTAGTAATCTCAGCCTTTGTTCTATAGGTTCCCCATTGTTAGGTCATAGCGAATGAATGATTGGATTTATTTTGCTTAGGGCACGACTTGAAGACTCTGTTTTCCTTTCATGGTATAAGTAGTTTGTTAGTAATCCCAGCAGGAATATTCCTTTGTTCCGTAGGTTTCCTCCTTGTTTGGCAGCGGCACATGTTTTAGGCTCTGGTTTAACATTTAGTCAATTTATGTAGTTCTCATACCTCTTCCCTATATCACTAAGGTAATTGCTTCTTTGCTTTATCCCTTTATAGCTTACAAAAGTTTTCATAGGCATGCTCTACTTTTGGATAGCAGGGGAAGCCTGTACCACAATTTATTTATGCATTCTATTGCTGATGGACTTTTGGGTTATTTTCATTTTGGGTTTCTTAGGAATAATGCTGCTATTAATATTATACATATCTCTTGGTATACAAGTGTGTACATTTTGGTTGGCTATATATCTTGGAGTGGGATAACTGAGTCATGGGGTGTTTATATTTTTAACTTTAATTGATAATGCTAAACTATTTGCCAATTTACATTCCCTTCCTTGGTGTATAAAGTCTCTATTGCTCCATATCTTTACTGGGTTTACCGTATCCTTATCTGACACCACCAATATGTTGAGTGTATAGTGGCATCTTGGTTTTAATGTACATTTCCCTGAATACTAGTGATGATGAGAGTTTTTTCATGTTTACTGGCTAGATGGATATCTACTTTTGTGAAGTGCTTGTTCAAGTCCCATATATTTTTCCACTGAGTTATCCATCTTACTGATTTGTAGAAAACCAGCCTTTTGACACATATTTTGCAATATTTTTTCCCATTCTGTGGTTTCCTTTTTCAGCTCTTAAGAGTGCATTTCGATAAATAGTCTTAATTCCTTCTAAAGATCCTAAATTTGATAGTCTAATTTCTCAGTCTCTTACTTTATGGTTTGTGCTTTTTTTTTGTCCTGTTTAAATAATTTTTTCCTACCCTATATCATGAAGATACTCTAGGATACTATTTTGTAGAAGCTTTATTGTTTCGCCTTTCACGTTTAGATCTATATTCTGCCTGGAGTTAATTTGTGTGTATGATGTAAAGTAGGGATCGAGATTTATTTTTTTCTACATGGTTATCCAGTTGTCCTCACATTATTTATCAAAACAAAACAAAACAAAACAAAACCATTTTTTTCCGCACTGGCCACTACTCTGCTAGTGTCTAAATACGCTGGGACTGTTTCTGGGCTATTTTATTCCATTAGTCTATATTTCTATCCTTGTGCCAATACTACACTAGTTTACATACTGTAGCTTTATAGTAGTAAGTCTTGAAAGCTGTTAGAGGAAGTTCTTACATCCTGTTCTCCTTCAAGTTTGCCTTGACTATTTTACGTCCTTCGAATTTCCATGTAAATTTTATAATCTGTTTACCAAGTGCCACAAACAAAACAAAACAAAAAAAAAATAAAACTTGTTGGAACTTTGAATTATATTGCATTGAATCCATAGACCAGTTTGGGGAGAACTGACATCTTTACAATACTGTATCTTCCATCCATGACTACTGCATATTTCTCCCATTATTTAGTCTTCTTTCAAGTTTTTCATTAATGTTTTATAAACCATTGGAGTCTTACACTTCTTTTGTTACACTTATTTCTAGGTTTTTAATGTTATTCAAATTTTATATATCTCTCTCTAGTAATTTTTTGTCTGCTTGTCAATTATTATGAGAGAGGTGTGTTAAAATAGCCCACTATTATATTGATTTGTGCATTACTCATTGAAGTTCTGTAAGTTATTTTCTTTACTTTGAGGCCAAGTTATTACCAATATAGAATTGTTATATCTTCCTGTTGAAGTGAACCTTTTTATCTTGATGAAATGATCTCTAGTAATGCTTTTTGCCTTAAAGTTTGTTTTCTCTAAAATTAATATAGCTACACTGATTTCTTTTGGATATTGTTTTCATAATATATCTTTTCTGTCCTTTTATTTTAAACTTTCCTCTATCCAATGCTTAAAATGTGTCTCTTTTAAGTCTAGAGACTAAAATTTTAAAAAGTACAATCTGACCATTCTTACTTTTAATTGGAACATTTAGTGTATTTACATTTAATGAAACTTAAAAAATATATTTGGATTTACATTTACCTTCTTAATAAGGGCCTTCGATTTGTCCCTCTTGTTCTGTATTATTGATTCTCTTCTTTCTTGCTGTCTTTTGTATTGATTTAGTATTTTTTTATTATTATACACTCTTATATTTTTCTTTTTTTTCATATATGACAAAGGTTTATTTCATTTAAGTGGGAAATGATGAACTTTTTAATAAATTGTGATGGGAAGTTGGATTTCTTACCTCACACTATATTTTATTTTATTTTTTTAATTGAAATTATTGGAGTGACATTGATCAACAAAATTAAATAAGTTTCAATCTTATATTTATCTGTTAGTGGTTACTCTAAACTTGCATCCTTGACTTACAAAAGTCTAACATTAATTCATGTTAATGTTTCCTATTTTGACAGTGTAAAGACCTTAAGACATATTAACTTTATTTACCTTCTTCCCAACTTAAATGCCAGAGTTAGCATATGTTTTATTTCTATGTAGATTTTAAACCTAACAAGACTGTTATTTGTTTATACAGATGTATCCATCTATTTACATATTTTCTTTTCATGTACCTAGTAATTTTTTTTTGTTTGTCAGACATCGTATTTGATAAATTATTTGTAGAAATAATTTGAAGCCTAGAATGTGTCTTCTGCCAGAGATAAATAACATTTTATTCTTAAGGTATCTGGGTATGAGCAATCTAAGTCAGGGCTTGAGAAGGTTTGAAGCTGAGAAGAGGTTCAACCTTACCCCTAGGATGCAAACTTTCGGGATCTCCAATGAAAGTGTGGGAAGGTCACAATCCACCCCCGCGCCCCCCGCAGAATTACTCCAGTACCTTCTTCCCATTCCTTAGAAGCAGCCACAAGTGCTGCTCAGCTTCTTGGCCTCCTCCTCTGGAGTGGGCAAATGTCTCCAGAGTAAAAGTGGCCCTAAATGCTCACCTACTCCCTTGGGTGTCAGTTTTCTCCCAGATCCTGGCCCCATAACTCTTCACTATCTTGATAGTTTGCTAATGTCTCCAAACAGAAGTTTCAAATATTTCTATTAGCTGTTTTAGTTATCTTATATATGAGGATTGGTGTAAATTACATAGTTTGCTATTAGTGGAATGTGAAATCCCTTATTAAGACTTTAATTTCTAATTATCCTGATTATTTGTGAATTTTAAGAAAGACCATTCAGATTTAACCTTCTGTGAATTGCCTGTTCATATCTTCGCTCATTTTTTTCTTTTAAAAGTGATTTTTAGAAGTTCTTTATAACTATGAATGCTAATTTTGTCAGTTATGTGTGCCGCTAGCATCATCTCCAGGTCTATGGCTTATCTTTTCATTTTGTATATAGTGTCTTCTGTAAACAGAACTTTTTAGTTTTTAATTTAAATTATTTTAATTTTATCAATCATTTTCTTTCATGGTTCATGCATTTTTTTAAAAAGTGATCCTTCCTTTCTCTGAGGTCATAAAAATTTTACAACTACTTCATAATTAAAAGCCATCAAAATTTTAATTTTTTATATATGATGAAGTAGGAATCTAATTAAGAATTTTGCATATGGATAATTCAAGAGAATAGTCCATGATTCCACCACTGCACTATAGTCCCATCTTTGTAATGTTTAATTTTTCACATACTTGTGGATCTGTTTCTGAGATCTCTATTCCATTCCTTGGGTCTGTTCGTCTCTCCCAGTATATTGCCTTTATTACTTCAACTAAGCTCTCTAATATGCTTTATTTTCTGGTTTGGCAACTCTCCCCTTAAGAGATTTATTCTTCTTGACATAGTACAAGTCTGCCATTGTAGTTGGTTTAGACAAATGAGCTGTGTAGCTTACTGAGCTGGAGCTGACAGCTTGAGTTCTTGGGCAGTAATCAAAAGCATTTATTAGGGGAATAAATTATTCTAACTGAATTTCATGACTTGTTATAATGTGGTTTTTGACTTCGTGCTACCTTTCCCCCCTCTTTGTCATTATATGATTCTCCCCATCCAGGTCTGGCTGGAGAAGGCTGTCCTCACAGGGAAGTGAGAGGCTCTTGGGTTCTCAAGGAATTGGCCTGATGGCAGCAGCCAGGCCCAGTCACAGGGCTAGCACAGACTTGGAGGGCTGTTGGCGTTGGCTTGCAGTGCTCCCAGCCTTCAGCTACTACCATGCCATGTTCTTTGGTATGTGCCCACTGGACACCCATCTATGGAATGCTTATGTTTTGCTCAAGTTGATTTACTTTAAAAACTATAAGTAGGTTCCATCTACCTTGGACTCCCTTGAGCAATGATAGCTGAAATCATTATACATATAATTATGTATACATTAATGCAAACAATTAAAATCAAAAATGTCATCTGTGTTTTACTAAAATGATCTGGTACCACCAGGAGCATATGTGTTAGGCATAAACATATGAAAGGAGAGGAGGAAAGATTTAGAAGGGTTTCAGGGAGGAGGTAGGGGACCAAGTAAGTTCCCAGCAGTTGCATGCTCCCCTCACTTAATGCATAGAGGCAGTCTATCAGATGGATGCGCTTTTCTGTATTTTATTCTTGGGAAAACTGAGCATAGGAGGTGAGGCCAGGTGCCCAAGATACACAGGTAGAGGAGGTGGCACTAGGAGTGTACACAGCCTGAACTCACTCTGCTACTAGCCCATGCCACCCAGCTCTGGGGTTGGGGGTGAAGGTGGGATGGAAGAGGGGAACACAGTGTGCAGATGTGGAGAATGAGGCACAGAATTGTCCTTGCTGTGTTGCCCCAACAGTTGCTCGAGTTAAGGTAGCAAGGTTATAAGTTTGAGAGACATTATATATATATATATTACATATAAATATATATTACATATAATATATATATTTATATTATATATAATATATATTATTATAGATATAATTATATAATTATATATAATATATATTATTATAGATATAATTATATATTATATATAAATATATATATTTAAATGTTATAAGTAAAGTCATAAATAAAGAAAAAATGTATAGATTATCCTACCTTCATAATACCACCACTGTTTGAATTTGGAGTTATTTCTTTATGGTGGAGGTCTCTTGGTCAAGAGGGCTGAGGAAGGAGGTACACTAATGAGTGCAAAGCACTCAGGGCCTGGAACATCAGCGTAACTACTCAGTAAATGTCACTGATTGCTTTTATTGCATTTAGATTAATTAAAATTGGTTCAGAGAAATATGATTATTTTACAAAAAATATAAACTTTAATTTTTATGGTTCTCGGTAGATGTCACCATATTACTTCCAGTGCTGTGATCAGTAGTTGAAAATACCAGTTTCATTAACTAGCTTTGGGTATTATGTTTTTTAAATCTATTAATTATTAATAGGTCGATATAACATCTCGGGTTTTAAAAATTTTAACTTGTATTTCTTTGATCATTGAGATATTTTTCAATGTTCATTTTTTAATAGTAGCCTTATATAGTCTGTTAAATGTTCATGTACTTTGTTTATGTATTGGGATGTTCATATTTTTAACCAGCTTATATAAACTCATTATATAATAAGTACATTAACTCTTGAAATATCACATTTGCTACAAAATGTCTTTCAGAGTTTGTGTTCTACAACTTTTTCATATAAAAGTTTGTTTTTATAGGATCAAATCTTTTGGTTGGTTTGAGACTTCTTTCTCCTGTATAAACTTAAAAAGTTACTCTCTTCTAGAATTTTACTGAACACTTAATATTGTATTCTTTTCATTTTCTATCACTTAATTTTACACTGAACTTTGTCTGAAACTAATTTTTGTGTATGATGTCTTAACTGTCTTAATTTTAGAATAGATTAAATCTGGAAGGGCTACTCATCCCTCATTTATTCTTTTTTCCCTAGCATTTCCTTTAACTCAAATTCAAATTTAAAAAAAAAATCACTGTTTATTCTTCTTGAACAGTTATTTTGTAAAGATCCAAAAAGTTGTCTGGATTTTGATTTGGTATTGTATAAAACTACACATTAATTTGGAAAAATTTGATGCTATTAGAATATTTAGTTCTCCCATTCAAGAACATTTCTCTACTTATTTAAGTCTTATATTCTCAGTGCAATTTTGTCTTATTTTCTACCATATAAATCCCATGGATTTTCTTGGTTCCAAAAAACTTGTTGTTGACTGAGAATGGCATCCTTTTAACCTTAAAATTTCCAACTTTATTATTAATACGTAAGAAGAATATTGAGTTCTGTTTTTTACATCTGCTCTTTATTAACTTGAATGGATGTCCAGTTGTTCTATTTGCATTTTAAGGTGCACAATGATATTATTAGTAAATATGGACAATTTTGTCTTTTTCAACATTTATACTTCTTTGTTCTGTTTCTGGGCAGTGCTTTTAAAGCAGTGGTAAATAATTATGGAGGGATGAGGATATGTTAAATAAGTCATGGAGCAGTGTGTTTGGTATGGAACCTTCACTGCATTAAAAAATACAAATCTATGTATACACACTGGTCTGACAGAGATACACAGTGTTTATAGCAGTTGTCTCTGAGTGGCAGAATTTGGTTGACTATCTACTTTTTGTTTATCCATATTTTCTGATTATTCTATGCAGAACATGTATCATTTGGGTAATTTAAAACATGATGGCATTTTTAATGTCTTTATTGTGTCATTTTTAGATAGATTATGTTTGCTCTGGGTTGAAACAGCTATTCTTTATCTGCTAAAGGTCTTTTCTATCTCATTCAATTTTTTATTTTTTAAATTTTTTAAATTAAAAAAAGTTTTAAGTCTATTGGGGTAACATTGGTTAATACAAATATATAATTTTCAGGTGTACATTATCATTTGACATCTGTATATTCCATTGTGTGTTTACCAACCAGAGTCCAGTTTCCTTCAGCTACCATATATTTGATCCTCTTTACCCACTTCACCCTCCCCCAAACCCTATATTTGATCCCCTTTACCTCGTCTACCTCCCCCGTCCTCCCCCATCCCACTAGTAACCACTAGTCTATAGTCCTCTGGTAACTTCTAATCTATAGTCTATGTCCATGAGTCTCCGTTTGTTTGTCCTACTCATTTGTTGCTTTTAGGTTTATATCTCACATATAAGTGGTTTTCAATTTTTTCTGTCTGGCTTATTTTGCTTAGCATGATTATCTCGAGTTCCATCCATGTTGTTGGAAATGGCAGTCTATCTTATTTTTAAGAGTTCTTATTTGTTTTTAAATTAAAACTGGGTGTTGAATTTTGTCAATTTTGTTTTTTTGCTGCCGCGGAGATGGTCATATGGTTTTTCTTTTTTTGTAACTGAGGTATATTTTATATACAATAAAATGCACAGATCTTAGGTGTTCAGTTTGATGTGTTTAGACATTTGTACATACTCATGTAATCACTACGCCAAACAAGAAATAGAACATTTTCATCACCCCGGAAAGTTTTAGAGGAAATTCTGTGGTAGGGTATTGATTCACGTGGCTGAGTCTCCACCGCCAGCCTTGTGCAGTCTCGATTTCTCACCTCCAGCATGTTTAACATCTTGAGGGCCTGGAGCCATATGGGAGACCCCAATAGGCTGTTCCCTCTCAAGTTATTCATCAAACCATGCATATTGCAGAAGGAAGCCAGATTCTCTGCAGGACAAGTGGCCATGGGGTGGGGGAGATAAAGCAGTATTCTAGGATGTGAAGAGGGCAACGGCAGTAGCTTGAAGCTTTTAGTGGCTCTGCCTAAGAAACAGTCTATAGCAAAACTGCTTCTAGGCATCACCTTCTGATAGGGGGAAGCGAAGAGAGGAGGTGGATGCAGGACCTCCAACACTGCCATAACCATGGGATTTCAGCTGCAGGCCCCATGTCTTATGCTCATTTCTTGATTCAGATGCCACCTTCTGGAACATTCTCCCCTTGAGCATCTTGGCCTTTGGCTGGGTGGCTAGCTTGTACTACATTGTCTTATAGGAGGCTTGGTACCTCAGGATACTCAGGGTTACTACCCTCAGTCACCTTGAACTCAAGGTCACTATTACCCTGCACCAATCTTGTTGCATTCTTTTTGCGGATTCCTGGTCTCTGTGGCAATTGTTCATGGAATGATACCTAGTGTTATTTATTCAGCTAATCATATTATAGTAAACTGGGAAAAATGCAGAACTACATGCTTCTACTCATTTCTACTTGCTTAATATTGGCATGGCATGTTTTCAATGCCATGAAGTGAGGCAAATGAGCTTCATGGTGGCATTGCACTTTTGGTGTTCTCTACATCAAAGGTGAGAAGTCTGCAGAAAGATGACTTGGGATTCCCTGAATCAAAAGGCCAGGGGCACAATTTCTTATGTCTGATGTGTTCTAGACTGATATATATTTGTCATAGGGTGAAGTTTATCTGAGTAAAGCAATTAGTTGCTCCTAGTTTATGTTTCCTTAATATGGGTCTTCTTAGCATGAGCCGTGACCACATTCAGGCTGGGCTATCTCTGGGGGTGTGCATGTTTCGAAAGATGCAAGTGTAGGTGTCTGCAGTCACCATGGTTCTTTGCTTGGGCGGAGCCTAGGACAAGTGCAGGGAAGAGAGGGTGTAAACTAGGTTATCGAGGCACACGATGGGCTGCATCCCAGACTCCAGTCAGAGACCAAAGCAAACCTCCCAGCACCAAGGGCAGCAAGCTTCCTCCGGAGGCTTTCTACGTGCGTCAAACAAGGTACATGTTTTCCATGCTTGGCACCTACACCACTCAAATCAATTTAGACTTCTATTTCTAGGAGCTATCACTACTTGGATTTTTTTTTAACCTGAAGCTATTTTAAATCTGTACCCAAATGCAAGCAACTAAGATTGAACAGTTTTCGTTGCACTGTCTGCACCAGCCATACTGAACATGGAGACTGCTAGGGTGGACCCTGGGAGTCTGGGAGCTGCCCACTGTCCCTGGTCTTTGTGGGAGGGAGAGGAACTCCCTCTCCCTCTAAACCTTATGTGGTTTATCACCAAGTTGTTTGGCCTGCAATCTGAGGAGACAACTGCCTTTTCGTGTTTTATACATTTTATTCATACATTTCTCCAACTTTGAAATGACAAAAGCCCAATCCTATGGTTTCCCATTACACAGCATCCTACAAGTATGTATATTCTACAAAGAATACTATGGAGTTTCTCTTCCTCCCCTGTCACACAAGAGATAACTGATTAGGGTTCCATCAACTTGTACTGTACTGGCAATGCACCAGTGTTCTGGTAGTTCTGGCGACAGGGCAAAGGGATCACGGCGGGAGAGCGTGTGCTAAGGCATGTAAATAGATACACACACAGAGAAAGAAAAGCGGGACATTTACAGAGAATCCGAACCTTTCTGATCCCTTCACCTCCTGGGTGTTGAAGAACACCTCCTGCACAAACGCTCTTGCACACTAAGGCTTTGCTGTACCCTGCAAATACTTACAATTGGATATGGTGAAATATACAACAACCATTAACATAGCTCTCTTTTTATCACTGAGACAATAATACTTCAAAACCTTTTATAAAAAGGCAATTATAAATACAGAAAAAAGAACACGTTGGCAAAACTTTATGCAAAACAACCCCAGAACTGAGTTTGAATGGCGACGTGCCTGCATTGCAATTAAACATGATGCTCTGGTCTGAGCATGTGAGGCTCGTGTGGCCTTCGCATCAGTCACCCTGCTTGGTGCCCCTACAGCTTTCCCACCTGCCTGCATAAGTGCCATTCCAGGATATAGCTGAGACTGGAAATTAATTCCCTCAATTCTCGGTCTCTTAAAAAAATGGGCCACTCACTGTGGAGGAATGCCTATTTCTACTCCCAAGCAGAACTCCTTTTAAGAGGTGGCATGTGCTCTGGGTCCCGAGATGGTCACCTCCAGGCCTCTGTTGGTGAGAACACCGACAGGCTCCCTTGGTCTTGTGCCAGAGACAATGGAGCTAACACATACGTGGCAGTGAAATTTTGAGTTTCTGAGCATACATAGATACGGAGTTGTGCTTGGGGCCAGAAACGAGGTCTCCTGTGTGGTGACAAACATCTCTTTCCATTTTCTTTTGCTTGGTCCATTTGCACAGGTTCAAGAGAGTTGATGGAGGGTTAGGTGAAAGGTGGTGGGAGCTCTGGCTTTTCAACTCCTCCCCAAAGAGCTAAGACTTGGCGGTGCCTTTCCTGGAGATGGCATGGCCCTCCTCCTCCTCCTCTCTCTGTGTGCTGGGTCTGCAGCCCAAGAATGGCAGAGAAAAGACCAGATAAAAGGGATGTCGACTGATGAACATACTCTCTTCCCTCTTTTCCACTTCCTGGACATGTGTCACAGCTAAACTTCACTCGCTAAGCTAGAAGACCTGAGACTTCCAATTGCTCCATGATTAAGGCAAACTGACAAGTAAGTAAGTGTACACAAAGCCAATCAAGCATTAAGCCTTATGGGCATAGTCTTGTAATTGTGGACACCAAATGGAGAAGAAAACCTTACTTTAAAAGGGGTAAGAGAAAAGCTCTACCAAATGAAATGATTCATGATTAAAACTTTTAGCCCTTGTGTAAACTGCAGTGGGAAGCAAAATACCTTTCTAAGAGGAGAATTAATTAGAGGTGCAGAACAAGAGAAAAACACTCAGGGACCTTTAACTTATGACATGCCATAATCAGCCTCAGTATCATAAGCCTTTGTAAAGGGGATGGAATTAGGGGGCCATGCTCAGTTCTGGAAAAACAAACCCTTCCCTGCCCCCAACACACCAGTTTGATGATAAGAAACAAGAAGGAGGAAGGCAGGAGGTCCTTAAAGGGCTTGTTTTGGAATGCCAATTGCAAGGTGCTTTCTCCTTTTTCCAAGGAGACAGCCTGGGAGGCATAATAATTGAGAATTTATTAATCAAGAAATTTTTTTGCTAGCTTTAGCAGCAGGTTCTCTCTGCACTGAGTTGAGACCGACCTGAAATGATGAAAAGGACATCACATTAGTGAAAGACAAGAGACTTTGCTTTGGCCGCCTGTCCTTAAGGGAGAATGTTCAGTTTGGGCATCTCCCCCATTCTATTTCCCCAAGGGTGGCTTAACTGGCTATACTTTTTCAAGGAAGGAACTCAAAAGCCTTAATGAACAGATAACTACAAGTGATTTAAAAACAGACCTTCTTCCACAGTAATGAGATTGAAGGCTTTAAAAGGACAATCGTAGCACTGAGTCCAGGCCTGACTGGCTGGCCTCAGGAATGGGAGATGGAATTGAACTTGGGGAAGAGGAGCACTTGCTGCCTCCTTCAATGCAGTGAAGGCTTCGCAGCATCTTTAGATATTCTGCCACCAATAGGATGGGCTCAGAAGAGCCTTCTGAATGCAAATAGCAAGAAGTATGCCATCTATTTCTTTTCCTCTCTGAGCAAATATTTCAAACCATCTCACCTGACAGGAGATACATTTAATCGCATTTTAAAGGGCTACCATATTATCTTGACTCTGGGAAACTTCCAGATGAATTGATATTTTCCTTTTTAGCATTAAAATGGAATGTGCTGCATGAGCAAAGTAATTACAGCCTTATACTTAGAAAATCAGGACATTTATTTTAAACAAATAATTCAACATATTAAAAACATCCCCTTTTTGCTATGGGGAGTGGGGTTTGGGTGGAGTTGAGAACCCTCAGAATGTGGCTCATTTAACCAGTTCTTAGATTTAATAATCTAATCATTTGCTCCGGTATTTAAAAGGAAAAAAACAAGAGATGGTTTTTCTGCTAGAATGAAAGAAATAAAGCTTGTCAGTATTTTTCTCTGATTGTTAAGTGGATGACTGTAACGTAGTGGCAGCAGCAATGTACTGAAATTACTCTCAATTCAGATATTTAAATATTTTCTGCTAGGTCATAAAGACACTGCTTTAGAGATGTTTATTAGTGGAATGGAACAGATGACCTCTTTGAGAAGTCAAACAGTTCTGAGTGCAAGAATTCTGGCATCTGCACAATGGCAAAAGCAATGCCTATCTGTGTTCTTCCCCAAAGACACATAAAGCAATCAAGAAGAGAGGACTGGAGCTACGATGCTTCTCAATTCTGGGGTCACAGACATTTAAATTGTCATTGCTCTGCTTGATCCACGTTTATTAACATAGTGGATGGCTTAAGCCAGGCATCCTCAGCATCTCTGGAGATTTGGTCTAAAAGGGCATGTTGGGGCATGAGGGTTTCCACTAGAGGGAGGGTGTTTCTGTTCCACATGTATTAGCTGTACTTTTCTTTGTGCTTCACTGGAAAAGAGGTAGAGTGGGCCCTTTCACAATGAGAAGAGCCTGGATTGTGGTGAGTACAATCACGGGAATGATTTTCTGGCCTTGGCATCAGATTTGAATCAATCCTAACACAGCCCTAACAATTCTTGACACTCTGTCTAGGGTGTCTCTGGTTTGGTGGTATGGTCACCCTGTTGTGGAGCCCCAACAGAAGCAGTTCATTCAACATCTTGTTAGCAAGTTGCAGATTCATCTGGTCATTGACTAAAGACAACATTAGAGAAAAAACTCAGTATCATTTAATAAGAATACGTGTGTGGGGGGAATGACACCATAAAAGGAGTATACAAATGTCTTCTCTGCGTGGTCCTTCAGGAGGAGCTGTACAGCTCAGAACACGCCCTGCACATCCTGCCAAGGCACAAAGAGATGAGGCCATCTAACTAATAAGAAGCAAGCATGATGGTATTTTTTCAAGGATCACAGGTTAATAGAACCACTTCACACACCCTGAAACTCTAATGAAAAACCTTCCACTGACCTCTGGCAAAGAGTCAGAAAATGCTCAGCCTGAGTCTCCTATATTGGAAGGATGTGACTTCATGGAAGGGTGATGAGATGGTAAATGTTCTAAAGCAACAAGGAAAGATGATTCTCCTGTGCCAAGGGATATAGCAAGAGGAAGGAGAAACCACAGATGGCCTCTAGTACATTGGTGGCCCTTGGGTACACTGTGTGTGCTCTGGGAGCCAGGCATGGTTTGAGCTGTGCTCTGGCAGAGTATTTTGTTGTCCTGCCAACTGATAGTCATTCCTGGGCCTTTGATGGTTCAATGAGCATCTAATGGATTCTAAAATGTAAAAGATTATCAGCTTGTAAACCTGAACAAATCTATAATAAAATGAAGGACCCAAAAGCATTTAATTATTGAACACATAAAAGGAAGTATATTTAAAAAGAATTGGTCATATTGTTCTGTTAGTTATCATTTTAAAGGAATTTACAGGGCTGTTATAGATTATTCTTTTGGAGTAATTCAGTTTATAGCAAATGTCTAAACTGGTTTCTTCATTGCACAGTATATTCTCTTAAAATGGGTACTTTAAAACAATTACATACATATTAAAAATCATCATTTCTTTGCTTAATTAAAACGTTAATACTCTCAGACAACACAGATCTGAAATGGTGAAACCAGCAATTCCCCCTCCCACCTTACAACAAATTAAATTGAGACAAAATTACAAACACATTTCACTACATGATTATTATTAATAAAAATCAGTTGTTTTTTTTTATAAAGTTGCCCGAAATGCAAGGGATGTGCATAGGTTTACAACTTAGTCATAATAGCATTTTATTCTTATTCCCCTGGGTGTGCCCCATGAACGGAATGTACTTGGCTGTAGATTACAGATCGTTTTGTCCAACACAGACACACCGACAGTATAAACGCTCGCGACTGTCCACATGCATTAAGAGTCAAGACCCAACTTCAAATCTCTAAAAGGTTTACAGGGTGCTTCAAAGAGACAGTATCACATTATCTGGATGTTACATAAAGGACTTAAAAAAAATACTATTCTAAAAAAAAAGAGAGAAAAAAGGCCTTTAAAAATTTATGACTGTTTTGTAATCACTAGACTGAATATTTCAAATAAATAAAGGAAAGAAAGATATTCCAATCCATAAAATCAGACTCTAAAAAGAATGTAGTGTTCCACCCCCACTCAAGGTAACAGAATCATTGTTTATTATTATTAAAATAGATTATAGAAAGCAGCATCTATTTTGTGCAGTTTTTAGGGGCCTTGGAAATAAAAAGCTATGATTTCCAAAAATATAACATTCCAAAGGATTGAATAATACATACATTTAAAGATACATTTTATTAAAGTTTAGGAGAACTGATTAAAAAAGATACTGTCTCTTTAAATTAGTGTATAATTGTTTTTCTCCTCCTACCTATTCGGACATGACAATAATTATAAATGTAGGTCACACTACAACTAGGTAGTCTCTAGGGACCACGACCTGCTGACACAAGGTCGATAACAAAGAGGCGTTTCCATGTATGAGGTGGCTCCCAGTTATACGTCAGATATCTGGGGAGAGGCCTAATAGACCCAGGAGACTGGGACCCACTGCGGGGCTGTGCACACGAGCTCGACGGCTTCCTCCAGATGTCTGATTGTCTCATCAATTTCATTGTTGATAATTGTGAGATCAAAGTAGTGTGCATATGTTCTCTGTAAGATATCAGACTCCTTCTGTAGACGCTGAAGAGATTCATCCTAAATGGTGATGGGATGGAGGTAGGGGTGGGCATGGGGGAAGGGAAAAGCAAAGAGGAGAGAGAAGTCAGCTGCATTCTTTCTTTTTACATTTCTGTTCGTCTCAGTGTCAGAAACAATCAAGGCCAGACCTTGATGTGCCGCATATGGGCATAAGGCCAAGTCCACTTCGTGACAGAGGAGACAATGATTCTGGGGATGGCGGGGTTACAGAACTACTGCTTGAAACCCAGACTGCTCACCATGCAACAGGGAGCTCCAGACAGACCAGAGAAAACACAGATTCTTTAGCAAACACATTGCCCTACCGGGCCTATCTCTGCTTGTCCCAGGGTCAGTTAGAGACCGACTAGCATAGCCTGAGCTGTTCTATCCTCATTCTTCTAACCTAGGTCCACCTCATCCCCAGTCACTGTCCAGTTTGGTGGGAGCGCTTTGGTGGCGAGGTCAGAGCCCTGCCTCTACCTTCTCTTGGTTCTCTGCAGTCACTTGCACTGGGCCCCAGAGCCTAGCTGCATTTGCACCAAGAAGCCCTGGCCTCCGGACAACAAATTAAAGTTGTATTTTTCTCTTTTCTACTTAGAGGTTCAACATGTTCCAGGAATTCAATTACATATAATGGCCCTTGTTCAATAGCAGTGGATGCCAGAGGCAAAAGCTTTTTGGATGTTACAAATAATGGATGAAATAAGGCCATTTCCCAGATACAATAGCAACTGGCATCTGATAAATCCCCTCAAATTAGTCTGGATTGGAAATGGCCAAATGTCACTGTTCATAAGTATCCACATCTCTTAGGGAAAACACTGAAAAAAAGTAGCCAATGAACTCTAGGGAGCTTTATTGCAGTAAAGGAGTTTCCTCAACCCCCATCGCTTGCTACAGATTTTGAGAACTCTCACCAAGGTGAGCCCCCAGTAGGAGGGAATTCTGGGTCCCTAGTTTGTTATGGGAGTGTAACTTTAGCCTCAGGGCAACAGTTTTTTTTTAAGAAAGAGATCTCTTTAATCTGCCTCTGCATCTTCATGGGTCAAATCATGTTATGGACAAGTTCAAATTTGAAACCAGAGAACTTTGTAAGTCAAATTAATTGCCCCCACTCCCCCAACACTAGGTAGGTGAGCTATTGGGCTAAGTCTTAAACACACACACACACAATTAAAGATCTGTTTATTTGATTAGAATGTGTCTCCCCAGCTAGAGTGTAAACTTGTCTTGTGTGCCCTATTGCTGTTGTGGCAGCATCTGGCACTGTACCTTGTACACAAGAAGTTCTTAATAAATGTTGTTGAAAGAACAAGCACTTGGCTGATTAATACTGGCCATAACAGGATTTGATGAGTGTTAAATCTATAATCAAGAGACAGAGCAATTCTACTAGGAAATGGGGGCCCATGATAACAGAGACAGATCTCCAGAGAAACTAAAAATGTGGTGCTTTCAGGGACTTGGGAGCCACGGCATCCAGTGCTGGCTTGGGACCCTTCCTCTTCTCTGAAGCCCATCTGTTATTTGTAAGAAATCCTTCCTGATGTGCCTGTGGGTGTAACTCTTTGGAAAGGGGATCCAAAGTGACATGTGATTGAGTCTATCATGGCACCACAGTGGGGATGGACAGACACGGAAGTTGGAAACTCAATGAGATTGTCTTACCTGTTTTGTCATCTCCTACCGGAATTTCAAAGCAGGACATGGCATGCTTTAGATGTTAGGTATTTACTATAGTGTTGATAAGACCTCAGTTAATCATCACCTTCTAAGATCATAACAATATACTTTCTGCTTGCACTTAAAAAGCATAGTATTTTCACTGTGGCTTTACTTTACAATAAACACAATGAAAAAGCCGCATTTTAGGAAACATGCATTCACCCAAAGACAGGAGTGCTTCCTATCAGTATGGGAAGGAACAATTCCTATCATGACATTCTCTGGGCTACGGGATTCTACTGGAATATTCATTCCTGGACTTCAAAAATCACTAGGAGAGTTTATGATTTTCCCAGAAAGCTGGACTGATGAAAACATTCAAGAAAATTTATGGCTGAGAGTAGTTCTCTATACAGAAAAATAAAGCTTCCTCTTAAGGATCTTACAAGGTGAAGCTGTATTTGTCACAGTTTCCTCCTTGACAACAGCTTGTCTGCGGGCTTGTCTTACATGTAAGCAGGATTTAACTCAGTGAAAACAAAATGCCTTCATTCTAACAGCAAAAGCAAGGATTTGTGGGAACAAAACGTCTACATTCTAAATCTATGAAAGTAAACAAGGTTGTATTTCATCACCTCCTAGCTGGTACTTACAGGCAATTTTCTGCACCATTTTGGCAGCTATGGAAAATTAGTAAAAGGGTAGGAAAACAGGCAAAACACACACACACACACACACACAAAGATGATAATTCAAGAAAAATACATGTCAACCAAAGGATAAGAGCTAATCATAACGTAGAGTTTCAAATATATTTGTGTATTAAATAAGATACAAAAAAATAGAATTTACAAAGGAATATCTCTTTTGCAGACAAAATGACAAAAAATAATGACTGAAAATATAAGTGACACAAAAATATAAATACTTAGTCTTCCTTAAAGGTACACAAAGTGAAAATTTCCAAGCCTTGATTTTTATTGCCATAAGCTCAGGTGTTTAGGACAGTATTTACTGAACAGAGCCAAGAACCCTCTGGTGGTTTCTAAATCCTGCAGAAGTAATTGTCTTCAGGATAACTTTGTGTATTAGTCTCTTCTTAAGAATGGCCCTACGTCAGGTAAGAACCAAGCACCAATACATACTAAACCATACCTACCTTCTTATCTGCCCAGTAATAGAAAGCCTTACAAGTCAGCCAGGTAGGAGATGTGTGCAGCCAACTCTTGCAGTCACCATCTCCATAGCAGTTGCTGACTTGAGTTAGCTTAATAGGGGACAGAGCTCATTCCTAGGTTTGGTAGTCCAGGGGTCTAGATAGAAATTCTGCATTGGTTCCACTCCAGACAGAGGCTGACCAGCGGACCCAAGGGTTGCCTTGCCAAGGTCATGAATTCCTTAATAGCTCTCTCTTCAGGCAAAGCAATCCTTGGCTCAGAGATGGGCCCGGGGCTGCTGCTTTCTTAGCACAGTACTTATCAGAAGAGGAATGGCCTGGCAGATCTAGAGGGCAGGAGCCACCAGGAAAGCCTCTGCCCTGGAGGGGTGAAGGTTTTTAAACTTTAAAAGTGGACTTACTGATTAGACCACAGGCTGACTGTGCTGGGGAGTTTGCCTAATGACTCTGATCTAATCCCTATTACTGAAAGAGGACCTCAAACTCTGGAAATCTTAATAGCCAGTGTCAAAAACAAAGCAGAGCTCCACTTAGTCGTCTTAATGAGATGGGGCTTTAGTCTTGAATATACAACACAAATAGATCTTTACTATGGGTGGGTGTGCTAATTTGTGAAAAATTGATCAATTCTTACCTCATTCAAACCTGGAGTAATAGTTGGTGCAGCAATAAAAACAACAAAAGGAGCAAACTCGGCAGTTCTCAGGACCTTCAGTGCCTGTGTAAAAAAAAATTGAGGCTTAGAAGAAACAAGTAATGTAACTTTCAAATGAGTCTACAAAAATTTACATGACTGAAAAAGCCCTTGATTCAAATATTTGGTAAGGTATTATTAAATTTACCAACTTTATAAATAACTTACATTCTCCTTTTCTTCCAAAGGATAGACAATAGCCATCAGCAAATAAAAGGTGACAAACTGGACATTTTTCTTATGCATCTCATGAAACAATGTGACTTATTTTTCTTTGGAAAAGTTAACACTGATTATGTTGGTTGATGTTCATTTAAACCTGGTTATTAATTGTAGCCTGAGTTTCAATTTATAAGAAATGCATTTTGGGGTAGATTGGGACAGCAGGTTGGCTTACCATCTATCTCGAGTCCATTTCACATTTTAAATTTCAAATTGCTAACAAGGATTAAAAAATCCCGGCCATTGTCACTGTGAGGTTATGTTCACAGTTTATGAGTTGCCCTGATAAATATCCCTGTGGGCTCATGGGGAAGGGAGACCCTGCCCAGGGTTGGAGTCTGGAGCCACTAAAGGAGCTGTGTGGTGGTGAGCAATTCATAGGCACACGAGATGACACCGCATTCAAGGGAGAGAGGCCTCTGAAGCCTCTTGCAGTTCCTTGTGCAGGCATCGAAAACTTCTAACTATGCAAACTACACTTTACATGGATATAGTACAAAGCTGACATCTGATGGTGTAGCAGTTGATTCTGATAAGAGATCGCTACTTCAGTTCCTCCCGATGAGGACATGATATTCCTAGGTTACAAACTCTCCTCTATGGAACAAAACTCAACATATACAGGCACACAATTCACAAGTATTGACATGTAATTAATTTGTATGCATCAGTGGTAAAAATCTTGCTGCCCTTCACACAAGAAGTTAACATTTCTATTCTGTAATCCACATATTTTGCTTTCTAAATGGCATTTTAATTGTTTGCTTTGCCCTATTCCTATTCTTCCTTTTATTTGCCTGGTTTACTGCAGTAGCAATTAGACTGGTCATTCTGCCTCCAGTTTTGCTTTGTTCTAATCCATACCAAAACCTGTCACTGAAATGATCTTTTGGAAATGCAAATCCTAACATGTCACTCATCTGCTTCAAACCCTTCAACAGCTCCCTGTTGGCCCTGGGGAAAAATGTGCACTCTGTAGCATAAAGGCCAGATCCCTCCCTCACAAGCTGACCCATGCTTACCTCATTAGCTTTTCTCTGCCCCTCCTTGGACTGGCCTTGCAGAGCTACTTTCAGTTCCAGTAAGGGACAAACTCTCTCTGGCTTCCTGGCCTTTTTTTCTTACTATTCCCTCTGCCTGGACCCTCCATCTCCTCATCCCTGTCCCCACTCTCCCTTTTGCTTGGCTAAGTGTTTACTGAACAGAGTATTGATGTTCTTTCCTCTGGAAAGTCCTATGCGAACACTGAGCTGAGGTTAGGCACTCCTATGTGCTTCTGACACACTCGCATGTATGCACTTGTAGTATCCATCACACTGAAAATGCAAGTGCCCAGATACTGGAGGGTAAGCCTCTTGAAGGCAGGGGCCTGCATCTTGTTGTCTCCCTTGTGCCCAAAATGGCACCTGGAATAAATTGTCTTTATGATAAAATGAAATGTAAGGCAGTACGTATAATTTGTACAAAATCTATCTTGCCTTTTGAGGCTGCTTTGACAAGAGGGTGCTATGCTTTCATGGCTGAAGGGAATCTCGACCTCTATGAATATTATATAGGCACATAAGAGGTAAATTGGATAGTAGAGATTTTGACTTTCTTTTTCAGTGGAAATTCACTTTCATTAGTATTATATTTCTGAATTTTAGTTACACAGACTCTCCTTGTGGGTTAAGGGAATGTGGTACACTGTTTTACTTGTCCATCAAAGTAAATTTAATTGTGAAATTAATTGTAAATTTAATTGTGAAAGCCACAGGCTCAGATTCCTCTTGTTAAAAAGTTCTTCAAGCTTGCCTATGTTCATGTTTGAAAGAGGTAATTGGTTATTTCTCTGTCAACCCTTTTGTAACTGAAGACTTAGCAAGGAACAAACATCATGAAAAAATCCATATATAGCTCAATTGAGCTTAACAGGAATATCCCCTTAGAAATGTCCTTTTTGTCAATATTATCTTGGGCCTTTTCTTCAGTTCTTCCTGTGCTTGTAAGTCAGGTGACTACAGGTCAGTTGAGACATAAGGTTTCCTCCTCGCCCCACACCTACCCACAGCCAGCTTCTGGGCAACTGACATGGGGAAAAAATCCTAATGCATAGTTCCAACCCTTGTTTTAATTCCTGAAACTATTCTAATTACCAGATGGAACTTCACACAGTCTAGATGCTGAATGGAACCTATTGATGATGTCAAGAATGACACCCTAGGCATGACATGGTCTTTGCTCAGTGACTCTAGCCTGATAGCCACCCAATTCTTTGAATATTCTAAGTTATAGACTGCTACCATATTACCACACCAGAGAATACATTAGCTCCCTGCAGATAACCCTTCTCTGTACTGTATGCACACCCTTCGTCTTTATCCATGAAGACATGAAGGTCATTCTGCACTTACTGCATGAAACTGTCAATGAAGACTGTACTCATCACACCGATGAATGTCTCTTGTGCCTAAGAATCAGGTTATATTGTTTTAGCAACTAATTCCAAGGAAAGAGCTGGCATACTTCTATTAGGTGAGAATTACTTGATCCATAACATTCTCCTTTTTGTCCTAGGAAGTTTAGAGCTAAATTTCATGTTTATCATAGTAACTACTATAGCCTTGCTTTACTTGGTTAGCATATTTGCAGTTGTTTCCTATTCTTTGGCTTTAATTCTCTATTCCTATCCTATATTATTATATTTTCAGATAGTATAATATGCCTTGAATCCTGATTGAGATTTTCTTATCTAGTTGCCCTTATATTTTCAGCAGAGTCACCACACTTTTCCTTAGTTGTTCTTGAAGGTCTCTGCCCCATCCTCTGCTTTACTTATGGGTCTCAAGTGGGTGCCATTTTTTGTGCAGTCTTAGCTTACCTGAGGTTCAGGGTCACTTCAGTGATTTACAAGGATTCTCCTCCCTTAGGCCATTAATAAGTGACCTTAAGATATATCTCTAAATACTTTTCCTTTCTGACTTAAGAGGAGACACAAATTTGTTAATATTTATATGCAAATATCTATTTTCTGAATCCCAGGGAGGAGAGAAAGTCTAGAAAGATCGCTGAAAATATGCTGGATACGAACAGCCAAAGTAATGTTAATTTAACATTTAAAGTTAATTTTTCAGTTCTCTTTTGGGGAGATAAACTGATTTTATGGCTCATATGTAGTCAATAATTAATCTCAGGTTACCATCTTCAAGGAATAAAAACCCATTTGACCAAGTATCTAAGATGCAGATATATTTAAGGTTAACTTATTTGGTTTGCCAACTTCAAAAGTACATGATGTCAAGCACATGAGTCATTCTGTATGAAAATCTAAGGGTTTAAAGAAGAGCACAGTGATCCCTGAAACAATAAGAGAGCCAACTGATTTCATAAAATAGTCCCTGGCTCAGTCCTTGTTTTGAAGCACAGATTCCCAACAAGACTGTAGCTATACCTTGATGACAACCTTTCCCTTTGTGGGCAAAAGCAAAATCACAAATATTCTGCTCCTTTTAACTTTTCAATACGACAAATGGATAAGTCAGAATAAAAGTAAAATTTAAAACCATCACAGTAAGTTTTGATTATACACTGGAGCTCTTATAGTTTCAGCTTAAGGACGCAGATTATTTTCTGAGCCATGGCCTTATTTCCATTAGAAATAAGTTCCACAGTTTTTCGCAGGTTTGACTGTCTTCTAGATTTTTCTAAATGTAAACAAACAAACAAACCCAGATCTAAAATGTACCACTATATTCAAGGTGGACCAGCATAAAGATTCTCAGGGTTAACTCCTCTAGGACAACACAGAGAAAGGAGGCTGGGATTTATTGTAAAAAACCTAAAACCCACACCAACCCTGTTCAAGTACAGACCTCATTTTCAATTGGCTGTAAAACCTTGGTCAAGTTATAATTACATTAAGCCTTGGTTTCTTCATCTACAAAAGTAGATCCTGATATCTCTAATCCCAGAGTTACAAAGATTAGGTAAGGAGTGCTAATGCTTGGCAAAGTATAGAGCACTATAGGAACACAATCTATTATTATTATTTTAAAAGAAGCCAGGTTACAAATTTTCCTCTAGTTTAATGTCTTTATTATGGTCCTCTAGGTTTAAAGTTGGACCATAATGTTTTATCATACAGTATTATTAGACATGTGTTCAATTTGGCCTGAACTGTCTTAAAATAAGAGGGCACAAAGTATTAGACCTGAACTAAATGAGCTGAACACCAGTGTTAGGTCTATGATCCACATGTAGTAGAAGTGGTATCAGCAATGGTATAAGTGAGAGGGTTTTAAAAAAAGGTCACATGGCATTTCTCTTGTTATGGACAGTTTGTGATGTACATAGAGGAAGGAATTTCATCCTCACCAGCTTGCCTTCTTATTTGTATTCTTAGCTCTTGGCGCAAGGCTTGGAATATAGTAAGTGCTTAATACAAGCTGGTTGAATCAAACTGTCCCTGAGCTACAGTAAAAAGGGTAACGTAACAGGCTGGGGTGAAGGAAAAGGGTGTAGAGAAAAATGTCCTACGGAGAGAGCCTCCCTTTAATGAGGCTCTGCCTGACGGCAAGTCGGTCATGGCCACAGGCATCCTGAAGGCAGGATGTGGGCCTTGCTGAGCCTGGGGAGAGAGTAGGCTAAAGATAGAGAAGCCCCAGGGTGAAGCCCAGGAAATGCAGACTCTGTAGGCAGCTATACCATTGGATGCAATAGTCAGTATGCGAGCAGGACAGGGCATGAGTCTAGACTGGGCACCTGTGGCCCCGGGTGGGAGAGCCTGGGACCAGAGTGGTCAACCAGACCAATGAGAGGAGCAGGACCTGAGTGATCTCTGTCCCTAGAGCCATGGGCCCAGAGAGGCTCAGGCAGAGAACAGGATGCCTATGGCCTGCCCTCAGGGGTGAGTGGCCCAGAGAAATCATGGTTCTAAGAGGTGGGGATACAGGAAGCAGGAGAGAAGAATGCAGTGAGCTCATTCAGCAGCGAGGGGGAGCAGGGAAAGTGCCCAGCCCACGGCAAGAGGTGCTCTGGTGCTCAATACCACACATAAAAGTGACTGCTGTGGACATCCTGATAAGGCTGAGAGAAATGTCTCCCGCTGAGCAGTGCAGAGCAATGCATAACTGTGCAAGGGCAAGGGCACAGGGAGAGCTGGACACTAGGAGTAGAGCGACAGCAGCAGCAGCAGCAGCAGCAGCAACAATAGCAGCAGTGGTGGCGGCAGCAGTGGCAGCAGCAGCAAGTAAGGCAGAAAGCCCTCAAAAGTGGACTTAGGTAATGCAGAGGGGGTCTGAGGAGCCCTGCAGCCAGCATACTGCTAGAGACATTACTACCAGCAGAAAACGACGTTCAGGTGAAGACCAGTGTGGAACCCAAGGAGAGGATGTCGAAGACCAGGACCAGGATTGAGACTTTGCCTCTAGCCACCCCTGGCCAGAAGATTTTTCCAATCCCTAGTAAGGAGGGATTAGTAGTTAAACAAAAATCAATCTGCGTTACACATCATATATTTAGCTCTATATAGGCCCAAGTTAATTGTTAAGTAAACTGTATAGTGTTCATCCTACTGGTGTTTCCTTCCCAGCCCCTTAACCAGATTCTGAGTTCAAGAAGCCCATCAGGTGCTGTGAAATGGAAATGGATGAACCCACTGGCCATAATGTTAGGATCTTGGAGTGGAGTAACTGAGCTGTCAGGCCGCAGGTCACACTGACCCTGGCTATGCAGATTCCATCCTCACTTTGGGGATGGCTACGGGACCAAGTCTCATAAAGTGGCCCTGAGCAAGGATCTTTCCTGCCTGGGATAGACAGGTAAGCCCCCTGATGAAATGGAGCCTGCTTGAGGGGAACTGGTCTACCATTTCAGTAGGTGGCATGCTGGTTCTAAGTGATAAGGAATTTTTGGTACAGATGGGTCTTAGAAATGGTAGGCCTGGGAGTCATGGGCCACACACAAGCCTCTCCTGTGACCTGCCCTGATGGTTACAACTCCCGAAACCTTCCCTTTGGGCTTTAAACCCTACTTCTGTTTAGTTTGTTCTCAGAGACGAAAAAATAGCTTGTCTGCCTTTTTGATGTACAGGACTTTGACTTTCTCCTTTTCAAGTTTAATAATTCCTATAGCTTCTAGTGTAGGACTCATCTACAAATCATCTAATCACCTCTGCATCTGGCTCTCTGAGTCTTCTCCAAGTTCTCCATATCCCTCTTAGTTTTAGCTCAGGGTCTGGTATTGTCTTCAGTAAAGAGATGGCAGAAGCTGACAACTACCATGGGGCTCCATCCTGGCTCCACTGGACACCTCGCACCCAGCCTTACTTATGCTTGCTTTCATAAAGCTAGTGCTGTGTTTCAGACTGAGGACCCAGGATCAAAGTTTTTCACCTAAGATTAACATAAGATGCTGGCAGAGGCTCTGATGGTCTAGCATGAACTAACTATACACAGAGAGGAAAGGTGGCTGTTGGGATAACAAAGTGCCAGAGTTTCATCCTGAGGTCAGATTATTGTAGGATTTCTGGCAGGCACAGACCCAATAAGGCACTTTATTGAGTACAATGAGACTCGTAAGATAATAGTCTCTTTTTCTTCAATACATGGTATATGCACTGAGTCCAATGATTAGTCAGTTTTCAGTCTAGACTATTAACTCCTGATGACCTTATTACTGATACTTTCCTGTAGTTTATTAAGTTATTATGTGACCCATGACGTTCTAATGGTATTTTGGATTTCAGAACCTGAGCTTAGCATGCAGGCAAGATGACGGGGGCTGGGTGTGGCTGGGAATTACCTGAGGCTCCACGTCCAGTATTGCAATCAGCCCCTGCTCGTGGATCTTCCGAATGGTCTCCAGTTTTGTCCCATACATCGCATCTTCATGGCTGCCATACTCCAAGTATTCATTATTAGAGATGTCTTGCATCATTTGGTCATGAGATACAAAGTAATAATTCTTTCCATTTTCTTCATCTTTCTTTGGAGGTCTGGTTGTATCTGCAAAGTCACATGTCAGGAGCGGTTTAAAAGTCTGAGCTTATAAGCCTATGTTCCCAATGGGCTTACCCAAACCCAATCTCTTCTTAAAAGCTACAGATTCTTTAGTATATGTCTCATGCCCTGTTCTCACTTCCAGTAGCTCTGTGGAAGTAAAATGTGGAAGTCATATTTATCTGTGTGACATCGGACCACAGGAGCTCGTTAGTTGTTTGGCTTGGTGAATCTTTCAGTGTTCAGATAAGATCTATTTCCCTCCTTCAGGAGTCACTGCAAGAAAAAGACACTAAATGACCCAAGATTAACATAACCCACTGTATACCTTAATGCAGTTAGACAGAAGGAAAAAAGAAAACTTAAAAAAAGGAAAACCACACACGTTTATTTAAATTTAAATAAATTAAAATTAAAATTTCAGTTCCTCTCACTGGCCATATTTCCAGGGTTCAGTAGCCACATGTGGCTAATGGCTACTGTACTGGACAGTGCAGATACTGAACACTGTCAGTATCAGAGAAAGTTCTATTGAATAGTGTATGTCTACAGCATCTTGCAAAAGGATGATGTTAGAATACAGAAAAAGACATGCCATATTAAAAACAAAATGGCTGCCAGATGTGGCCATAATAGTTAAGAAAGAGCTAAATTAGGAGTTGGCCTGCTGTCTGTTTTTATAAATAAAGTTCTATTAGAATACAGCCATGCCCATTTGTTTACATATTGTCTATGGCTAATTTCATGCTCCAGTGGCAGAGTTGAGTAGTTGTGAGAGAAACCATATGGCCCTCAAAGCCTCACATATTTACTATCTGGTCCTTTACAAAAAAGGTTTGCTGATCCCGACCTAAGAAAGTGTATACTAAAATATCTGCCAGCAAGTCCTAGTTCTGTGGGATACTAATAAGACCAGTATTCTGCAAAACACACTTCAGGAAATTTTTTCTAGAGAAGTCAGAAACATTGGTTTTAACATTCTTTTCTCCCATCTCCTTTCTTTTCCTTCTCTTTCCTTCTTTCCTCTCTTCTCTTTCTCCTCTCTCCTTCTTTTCTCCCTCCTTCTTTCCTCCCTTACTTCCATCCTTCCCTTCCTCTCTCCCTTTCTTTTCTTCCTTTCTCCCTTCCTCTTTTCTTTTCTTTCAGTTTCCTTTTTTCCTTCTTTGTCTCTCCTTCCTTGAGCAGCAAGGATAAATTTGTGCTACTCTTTGCTGTGCATGAGTCCAAATCCATGGGAAATTCTCCTTATTCTGCCCCAACTAGACTATTAGACTATTAGAACTGCCAAGTGCTATGGAAATCAAAATGTGGATATTTTAAAAAAGGACCTTTTCTCTAGGCACATGAAAGGCTAAAGAAATGGCATACTATGTGGAAGCTATCTTCCACCATCTATGTGGACACTATCTTCAGTCATCTCTGTATGTAAGCATATGATTTATACATACCTGGGGACAAATATTTCAGAGAATAGACATGACCAAGGTCAGCAACTATATGCTTTAAAACAAAGCTACTTAATATACATTTAATAACATGGAAATTCAATTGTTATGTGATTGAGAAGCAACTAAATGTTAGTTAAACTTGCCGTACTCATGATCTAGACATAAGAAGAATTAAAAGGACATTTTTTAGTGTTTTATTAGAAAACCCCGGTGGCACCAGTTGAAACAATATTTGATAAATTTATTTTTTGGGTGTAAATCAGACAGTGTTCTAGGATGAAGGTGATCTTATGAAGCCTCATGGTTTTCTGGGGTGTCAAGGAAACAGTAAGTGGTGTTAACATGGCCTCAGGAAGGTATGGAAGGCTCTACAGGACAGAACCAATCTTCACATTTTCTCCTGATGCTCTTAAAACTCATTCTCCTTGAATTCTTCTCATCCAGAACAAACCTCTAACTGCTGGGAAGCTTTGGGATTCAAAATTTAAACTCTGTAGTAGTAATAATAACAAAATGATAGTGATAAGATTTATCTAGTATCTGCTAAGTGCTTCAAATAATCTCAAATTCTCTTTATATCTCTAGAATTACTTCATTTTTATGGTTGAGGAAACAAAGAGGGCAAGAAGTTAAGGATAAGACAGAAAATAAGGAAAATAAAAATATTACGGATTTAAAGTTTTTTATAATAAAGAATTAATAGCACATTGACTGGATTTTTGAAGTGATAAAAGTCATCAATTTAGGTATTGAGTAAGGAAGACATTGTTACATAAAAAAAAACTATTCTATCATTAAAACCTATTTTTCTGAAGAATAATTAATCTGAGTAATGTTTGTGACATACTGTTGGAAAAATCAGGTTACAAACAAAATGGATGAGCCCAATTTTGTTTTAAAACAACAACAATGATAAATACACAGTGCACATATTTGCACTAAGAGAAGTTTGAAAGGGTATACAATAAAATATCTATAGCATTATTACTGGGGGAGTAGGGTTGGGATTATTAACTTATTTTCTTCTTTGTTCTTTTTTTGGATCTTCCAAATTTCCTGTAATGAACAGTTATTACTTATGTAATCAGAAAAAAAGTAAATTACAATATTAAAAAAGTACTAGAAAAAAGATAATTAAAAGAGAGTGAGACATGACTTACGTGGAATAGGGTATGCAAATCGGTCTGGGTGCTTTGTGATGAGAGTATTTTTTATGTGTCTTCTCCCAACACCATGCGCACCTATGTCATTTTTTAAAAAGAGAGTTAAAATTGACAACTGTTAATAATATTCACAAAATGTTTTGAAGATGAGAATAAGAAAGTCACACAATCAAACTTACCTAATAAGACTAGTGTTTTCCTTTTGAATGCTGGCAGTTTTACTACTTCTTCATATGTAACAAGATCTAATTGATCAAACACTAAAATGCAAAGATTTAGGAAAAGGTAAATTTACAGAAGGAATATTTCATGTATGTAAATTATAATTTTACCGGCAAAACTAAAGTAATAGTAAAAGCATGTCTTAAAAAAATATAAATCCAACTTATAGTATGTTTAAGTCATATAATCTTTCAGGAGAATATTTCATTTTTAAGCCCATGAAAATGCACTTTAGACTGGGGCATCCAAAGATACATTGAGCACATGCATAAAAGTCCAATTCTAAAAGATACTGCATATCTTTTCATGCAGTATACAACAAATCATATGAATTCATTCAAAACCACATGCTGTTTAGAGTTTTGCAATTCTAAGAAATTGGCAATACTAAAAAAGAAAAACATCTGCAGACAGTGACCAACATGAATATAGCATGAATGCAACTATAAAGTTAACCAAGAAAGAGTCCAGCTAGATTATTTCTAGGGATGGATGAGAGACGCATAGACAGCTTCTCTTTAACTTCAACTTTCAACAGAGTTGCCTCAGGTAGCATGCCAGATTCTTTCAAAGTCAAGTTCTGTAACTATGATTTCATAAGCTTTAGAAATGAGCATATCACAGGTATACTGTAACTCAGCTATCGATGGAAAGTCTTGGGAATGTAGGGGTACATGCTTCCCTGGGCCCCAAACTCTGTCAGTCTGTGTGCAGTAAATCAGTATCAACAGAATGGAAAGAAGCATGAAGCAGAGCCTGAGCTTGGAAACTTTTGCAAAAGGGAGTTCTCTAATCATCATAGACTGAGAAGAAATACTTTAAAGATATTTTTTGGAAACCTGCCTCTTAACAAAACTACTACAAAGAATTTTCTGAGAGGATGATCATTCCTGCTGAAGTTCAAGGTAGTTCAATTCTCACACACGTTTGAAAAATCTCACAAGAAGGCTAAAAACATGCATCTATGTTTCCTGTAATATTTTTTCTGCGTGGTAATACCCAAATGTTGTCAGGCGCATACTGAAATTTCTTTTTTAAAAAAATATGGAATAAACTCTGAATTTTAGAGGGGTTGAAATATATTTAATAGAATAGATTCCCTGTTGTAATAAAGGAATCTGGGGGTGCTTCAGTCAATCATTAAGAGAAGCTTCTATTCTCTGGAACAATATGGCCAAATAATTCTGAATATTGACTCAGTCCTTAACATTTGTGATCTTCCCAGCAGCAAAGAATCTTAAAATGCAAAATAGAACACTCTGAAATGCAATAGATCAGAAACAAACAAATAAACAAAAGTATCATTCCCAAAATATTAAGAAAAAGAAATAGAATATGTTAAAATAAGGGTTAGTGCATGTTAATGGGTATTTATGCATTTTTCTTTTGATAACTTGATTGCATAAAAGTTGACTGAAAGTCTTTAAAGTATATTCTCTAGCAACAGCTAAAATCCAAGAAGTGCTTTCTGTGCTTAGAATGGTAGACTTAAAAAATCAAAATGAACAGGAGGTTCTCTGTGTAGAAGAGCTATCTAGTCATGCTGCAGTGGTAATGGAGTAAATGAGAGTTGCAAAAATAAAAGCAGGAGTGCTTACAGCATTGATTTTTATACATATTGCCCTCGGAGTGATATTTCCATCAAGAAAAAGTATGTTTATGAAAGAGATCATCAACAAGCTGATATATTTTAATATATAAAAATAATTGAGCATCTCACAAAAGAGAAGATGATGATGATACAAGCTTTCTGAATCGTATACACACTCCTCTCCCTCTATAGAGCCCTAACTGCAACCCTACTGAATTAAGACTTGTCATTTTTTAAAAAATACATAAGAATGAGTTAGATATCAACCATCAGTGCCACAAACAAATGAACAGATATGTTACGAGTCTATATTTTAACCATAAATGAGTAGCATGAAGAGGTTACACTGGTCTAAATGAAATCATCACATGGTCATAGGATTGAGAAACAATAAAAAAGGATATTATAAAATAAGACATACAAGGAATATAAGGAGAACACTTTTAAAGACTGGACTTTTAAAGGTTTTAAGATGTTTACTGATTAAAAAAAAGGACTTAATGAGAGGAAACCATCAAAAACAAAGAGGCATAGTCACTCAACAGGTTACTTACATGCACAGAGGCCATTGGGAGTAAGACAGCATGAAAAATGTACAGGGGTCATTGAAATATGGCTTTTAATATATTAGTGAAATAAAAGTATAATATGCACAAAGAAACTTTACCATGCAATATTATAAACATGAGGCAAATAAATCACATTAAAAAACAAACTCATTTTCATAAAAGTTTAACAATATCCTCATATAAAAGCCAGTGGGTTTTACATACTAGCATACACATAGAAATTTTGTCTGGGACTAGCTACAAGAAACCTTTTTTCACAGTATGTAGGTGTAGAAGCCTTTTGTTTTTCATTTTGTACCTTCCTGTACTGTTTGCAATTTCTAATCATGTGTACCTACTACTTTTACTGTTTAAAAAAGAAAAAAACACCCACAGGGCATTGAGATTACGGGCCACATTTTGTTGTCTTTAGAGTTCTCTGTATTAAAGAAAAAAGTCTATATCTTTTTAAAGTCAACAGTACTAATTCGTGGCATTAAGCATAATGGTATTATAGAAATCCTCTATGTTCATATGGATATATGCAAGTAGGGTGTCTCGAGATATTTAGATACCTCTGCTCAGGGCTCTAACATTGAGAAACTGGATTAATGAATACTTTTTTCTCTAAAGTTTACATTAGCAACTTGATCTTAAACTAATTTTGGAAGTCCTAGGGCTGAGGAATCCCAATGCCTTGAGAGTATAGTTCTTCTAGCAGCAAGATAATGCTTTTCCCATCAAATTCATGTGGCTAAAAACTTTTATGCATTGCAGAAAATGTATTTTCTGTAAATACTACACACACCATAATCAAATCTATTCCCAAGGCTTCAGAAATACTGTCTGGCATGGTTTGCTCATATTATCTTGATTTCCTGGTAAGCTACTCAATATTCATGAAACTTTTAAATATTTAGGTAACTACTTTCTAGTGGAATTTTTTCATAAACAGGCCTTTAACATTGATTCCTTGTCTCAGTTTTGAAAAACTAAAAGTATCTTCAAATACTGTGCAACCGCCAATAAGAAAAGACACTGCACACTAGCAACACTGGGCTGAGTGCACGTGCAAATGCCTGCAGAGGCCAGGCAGCTAATGTGTTGGAATGAGTGGGCCAGGTACAGGAATGGAGCAGTAGGGACAATGGGTCCTAGAGAATGAGTGTTCAATTCTAAAGGGGCATCAGCAGCCCAGAGTTGCTAAGGGAGAACAGCTGATAAAATACTTGACTTCCCTTGCTGACAATTTCATCTCTTATAAAGATAATCACTAAGCAATGGTTCTGGATTTAACAATGAAGAAAATAGAAGAGCTGGTTGGTGAAGGGGAAGAAACTTCAAGAGATGGTGACAGAAAGGCCTTGCCAGGCAGCATACTTCAAAAAGTCCAGGAAAATAGTTGGGCATTTTTTCCTGACCAGAAAAACTAATAGGAGAGCTCATGAGTGATGACTTTGTGGGGGAGGGAGCCCTAACAATGACATTCTGATGAGATAATTACAAACAAGCCTAAAGGCAAGTTCTACAAGAAACTTGAGTGGCTCTGCAAGGACCTTCTAAGCTTAGACTTGCTATCAAAGACTATAGAAAGAGGGTCTTATACTCGATGACAAATCTTGTGCGAGAGGGAACTGTAAACACAATAAGGAAGAACCTGAGGCCCAGAAGACTGCTGCTTAGGAACATGCTGAAGATAACAAAAAAGTGGTGTTGGTGGGTCTCCCCCAACTTCCTAGTTCTAAGTTTACAAGAACTTAGACAGGTCTATGGTTTTGGAAAGGAGGTATAATGTCAAAAGAGAAGAAGCAATTATATTTTATCCCTATGAGGTTCCTGCCTTCTTTATCAAGGGTGATACCTTTCAAACTTGATAGGCAATGTTTACCAGAGCTCAAGTCTGAGATAAGGGACAGTGAATGAGTACTTGGCTTCATTAAATGATACTCATTTGTCAAGGCCAGTGATGAAAGAATCTGAGACCCACAGAATTTTGGATTAGAAAAGATATCTTTGATTGACTAAGCAATCCCCTCATTCTGAGGCACACAGAAGCCAAGTGATTTGTGCAAGTTGCTGGGTTACTCAGGTATGCTAATCCATGGTTCTTTCTCAGGTCGGGTATTAAGCTTATGGGTGCATTTGCAGGACCATTGAGCATCACCTGTGATGAGTCAGGAGAAGGGGAACGATGGAAGATCAGTGATGCCCCAGCAGTCAAAGCATGGAAAAAGGGGACTGTGGAAAAGAGTAGCTGCCAGATTGAATGTTGATTCTTTGGCAAAATTCTTGATAGCTAAATTCTTGATAGTGAATGATTCAATGGATTCTTTGTTAGAATTTAGAGGTTATAGTTTTTCAATCAATTGGATTTGTATTTTTCGTCACAGCTGAATTAATTAAAGAATATTGGCAAGTTGAATACTCACGTCTACATGTCTTCCATTAGTATAGTATAAAGTTAATGATAAATTGACAGCCTCAACTGGTCATTTCTTTGCTTTTCTAGGTTTAAATTAATTTTAATGCTATCTATCTATATTATTTAAAATTATTGTCAAAATTACAAAGATATATATAAATGTCAACACATCTTGTGAGCCTGTTTGAAGCAGATGGAATTAAGGTGACTATGGAGCCTTGGCAACAACCATTCACATTCTGTGTTAAACATCATTTGCTGACACTACAGTGAATTTCTTCAAATAGCACTCCTTGAGCATTTACAATTAATAGTTACTAAATTATGTCTAATTTGCGTTAAATATTTCTTCCCTTTATAAAACAAACAAAGAAAGAAAGCCATTATTGAACTCGTGGTACATAATCAGAAATGCTATAATTTATTGGAAATAAGAATGTGGTACAATGCAGCTAATGTGAAAGGACAGAGTCTTCATTTAACTGAACCATTTAAAATTAATGCATATGGCCACTCACATTCATTCCACATTATACAGAACTTCAAAATGTTACTTTTACTCTCTGAATAAGAAATGAACCATTCAGAGTTTCTAAATAATTTTTCCTAGTGAGTGCTAGTAACATATGTTAATAATATTCTACAGAGAAATGCATTTCACATTTGTCAGAAACATTATACTATCAAATTGAGTATGCATTATTAAGTATTCACTTGTTTTTTTTTTGCCATGTGTTTGATTTTTGGAGTTATTTCTGAAACCTTGGGAACTAATCTACTGCCAATGTTGCGACTTGCAATTCCTCAGAAAACATTCCTTATAAAAGGAGTCATATTAAGACGTAATTGAAAATAAGTAAATACCGCTCTGTATATTATCATGCATTCTTTAACTCAAGTTACATCCTGTGAGTCTTCTGGGAATTCTACTGCAATAACAGGTCATGTTTTTTGATATTCATTTCAGTGTTTACCAAACAAGTGAATATTTGTCTTAAGTTGATGCAAGCTTCCATAGAGACAAATATACCATGAAGGGAAGGCCAAGATAACGCTCTTGGTCTTTTAGAAGCCAGGAAAATACCATGAGGGAAGAAGACTAGTCACAGAAACTGACTAAATCAAGTTCTTATCCGATGTCATCTGTGCTCTTTCAAACCAATCATGGAACCATTTGCAGCACAGCTCTCTATTAAGAGAGCACCTTTGCCCTCTGAAATGTGTCCTAGGGCCAAGTCCAAGGACCAGAGAGGAGCCAGGAGCAAGGATATTTGCTCAAGACCATTCTCAGCAAGGAGATAAGAATCTTGGTGACCAAGCAAATTCTCAAACACTCATTTCTCAGGGGAGGACTTAAGGTACTGGGTTCTTTTCATTCCAGAAAATACTATTTCCAAATAGCATTTTCCTCCTATAAAGTATAGCTTTGTAAAATATCTGGCAAATAATCATAATTGAAGGAAAGCATTTCTGAACGTTTGTATAAGCTGATGAAGACCTCATATGGTGGAATTTTTGGATAAATTTCGAAGATGGAATTGAGATGTGACATCTATTTCCATTTTTTAGACTTGAAACCAGCCTCAGTGACAGTTGTACTTTTCCCTACCTGCATTGTGCTTTGCCAAATATTTATCTTTGTACTGCTTCTTTTTCTTGCCAAACCAAGTACAGCTGGCCTGCTGCTCCTGTTTGGTCTTCTCCATGGCAATGCAAGCTACTCGCCTAGTATACAAAGAAAGAGAGAAAAAAATTAATGTATGTTTTATGTTGATAAAAGAGAAAAATCACTCATTTGAATAGTTTACATGAACCTGCATGAACATTCTCCTCATTAGTTTTCAAGTCATTGAGATAAAGGTTTTTCTTGGCCTTCATGACAATTTCCTAGAAATGTTTTAAAAGAACTGGCTTATAATAAAATGATGTGTTCCTTGAGCATATACTAACTGATAACACAGATGAGAACCCTAGATATATGGTCATGACATGTAGTGGAAAGAACATGGGATTTTGAGTTGAGACAGATCTGGTCTGAATTCTGGCTCTATCATTTATTAGCTTTTATTGATTTATTGTTAGGTGCTTTTCTGGGAAATTTACATGTATTAACTCATTTAGTCTTTCTAAACATATGAAATTGCATCACTGCTTTGGAGATGAGAAGATTGAAGGACTGAGAGATTAAGTAATTTGCCACAAGTCACACAGCTAAGAAATATGAAAGTGAGAGCAGTCTTGTACCAGAGCCCATGCTCTTAGCCAGAACATTGTATTGGCAAGAAAAAATGCTAACAATGTCTCTAGAACAGTGGGAGGCACAGTAGATGCTTAATAAATGGTAGTACTACTATATGGCAATTCTAGTCTAAGATAGAAAAATAATGTTATGATTAAATCCACAGGTAGAATTACAATAAGAAAATTATAATTTTGTTTCACATGATTATAATATTCAGCATCTGTAACATATGCATAAATATTGCTAAAAAGTTGCTCTCATAGATTTAGTCTAAGCAAATAATTGTGTGATACTGCCATAGAAGGTTTTGCTTAATTATTTTGCTTGGGGACCAACCAGGGGTCCCCTAGTGAGCCACATATAAGGAGACTCTAAAATCACTATCAGAATGCAATATAATGCTATTGAAAATGACAAGTTGTTTTACAATGAGGTTGTACTGATTTAAACTCCAACTAGCAACAGATTAGAATCCCTTCCTTGGCAATACTTGGTATTATCATTCTTTAATTTTAACCATTATAGTGGGCAAGTAATGGAATAATACTGTGTTTTGAGTTTGCATTTCACTGATTACTGAGATTGAACACCTTCTCATGTTTATTGGCTATTGGCTTTCTCCTTTTGTAAAGTACCTGTTTAAGTCTTTTGACTATTTTTCTATCCAGTTGTCTTTGTCTTATTGATTTGTAGGAATTCTTTATATGGCCTAGTTATTACACCTTTGTTAGTTATACATATTGCAGATATCTTCTTCTACTTTGTGGCTTGCGTTTTTTGCTCTTGTATGGTATCCTTTGATGAATATAACTTATTAGTTTTAATTTAATCAAATTTAGCAATCTTTTCTTTTATAGGAAGTATTTTTGATATCTCATTTAAGAAACCCTTCTTTGGTGAGATAAAGAGCTCCAAGACAGAGAAAAGCTTAAGGAATTAATCATCAAAAAGTCAGTATTGCAAGAATGTTAAAGGAACTTCTGTAAAAAAAAATAGAAAAAACAGATACGAATAATAAAACGGCAGTAACTATGTACCTATCAGTAATCACTTTAAATGTAAATGAATTAAATGCTCCAATCAAAAGACAGGGTAGCTGATGGATAAGAAAACAAGACCCATATGTTGTCTACAAGAGACTCACTTCAGATCAAATGACACTCACAGACTGAAAGTAAAGAGATGGAAGAAAGATATTTTACGCAAATGGAAATGAAAAAAAAAGGTCTGAGTAGCAATACTTATATCAGACAAAATAGACTTTAAAGCAAAGCCTTTAATAAGAGACAAAGAAGTGCATTACATAATGATAAAGTCATCAATAAATCAAGAGGACATAACCCGAGTAAACATATACGCACCCAACATAGGAGCACCTACATACATAAAGCAATTATTGACTGACATAAAAGTAGAGTTCAACAGTAATACACTCATAGTAGGAGGCTATAACACCCCAATGACATCAATGGACAGATCTCCCAGGCAAAGAATCAACAAGGAAACAGTGACACTGCCTAAAAAACATACTAGACCAGATGGATTTAACAGATATTTTTCGAGCATATCATCCCAAAGCAGCAAAATATACATTCTTCTCAACTGCACATGGAATATTTTCCAGGACAGACCACATGATAGGACATAAAACAAGTCTCAATAAATTTAAGAAGACTGAAATCACATCAACTGTCTTCTCCGATCACAATTGTATGAAATTAGACAACAACCACAAGGAAAAATCTGGAAAATACACAAACATATGGAGGCTAAATAGCATGCTACTAAACAATAAATGGGTTATTAATGAGGTCAAGGAAAAAATCAAAACATACCTAGAGACAAATGAAAATGAAAACACAATGACTCAAAATGGGACACAGCAAAAGCAGTCCTAAGATGGAAATTCATAGCATTATAGGCTTACCTCAAGAAACAAGAAAAAACTCAAACCATCTAATCTTACACTTAAAAGAACTAGAAGAAGAACAGCAAATAAAGCCTAAAGTGAGTAGAAGGAAGGAAACAATAAAGATCAGAGTGGAAATAAATGAAATAGAATCTAGACAAACAATACAAAAGATTAATGAAATGAAGAACTGGTTCTTTGAAAGGATAAACAAAATTGAAAAACCCTTAACCAGACTCATCAAGGAAAAAAGAGAGAGGACTCAAATAAATAAAATCAGAAATGAAAGAGAAATGGACTTCATAGAAAACAAAGAAAATATAAGCAATTGTACGTCAACAAATTGGACAATCTGGAAGAAACGGATACATTCCTAGAAACAGACAATCTCCCAAGACCGAGTTAAGAAGAAACAAAAAAACTGAACCAGCCAATTACCACCAATGAAATCAAATCAGTAATCAAAAATATCCCAAGAATCCAAAGTCCTGGACCAGATGGCTTCATAGGCAAATTTTACCAAATGTCAGAAGAAAAATTAACACATATTCTTGTCAAACTATTCCAAAAAATTCAAGAAGACGGAAGGCTTCCTAACTCCTTTTATAAGGCCACCATTACCTTGATTCCCAAACCAGACAAAGACATTACAAAAAAAGAAAATTATAGGCTGATATCTCTTATGAACACTGAGGTAAAAATCCTCAAAAAAATATTAGCAAACCGAATTCAGCAATACATTAAAAAAATTATACACCACGATCGAGATGGATTTATTCCTGGGATTCAAAGTCGGTACAATATCTGTAAATCAATTAATGTGATATACTACATTAACAAATCAAAAGATAAAAACCATATGATCATATCAATAGATGTAGAAAAAGTGTTTGACAAAATCCAGCATCCATTTATGATAAAAACCCTCAGCAAAGTGGGAATAGAGGGAACATACCTCAACATAATAAAAGCCATATATGACAAACCTACAGCTAACATCTTACTCAATGGGGAAAGGCTAAAGCATTTTCCTTAATATCAGGAACAAGACAAGGATGCCCACTTTCACTACTCCTCTTTAACACTGTATTGGAAGTCTTAGCCACAGCAATCAGAAAAGAGAAAGAAATAAAAGGTATCAAGATTGGAAAGGAAAAAGTAAAACTCTTGTTATTTGCAGATGACATGATACTGTATATAGAGGACCCTAAAGATTCCACCAACAAACTGTTAGAACTGATCAATGAACTCAGTAAAGAAGTCAGTGTCATTTTTATATACCAATAATGAACTTTCAGAAAGAGAAATTAAGAAAACAATCCCATTTATAATGGCATCAAAAACAATACAATACCTGGGAATCAAATAAGCCAAGAAGGTAAAAGACCTGTTCTCAGAAAATTATAAGTCATTGAAAAAAGAAATTGAAGAAGATATAAAAAAATGGAAGCATATACTGTGCTCATGAGTAGGAAGAATCCATATCATTAAAATGGCCATACTACCCAAAGCAATCTATAGATTCAATGCAATGCTTATCAAAATATCAATGGTATTTTTCACAGAACTAGAAAAAATAATCCTAAAATTTATATGGAATCAGAAAAGATTCCAAATAGCCATAGCAATCTTGATAAAGAAGAATAAAGTTGGAAGTAATGACTATCTGATATCAAACTATACCAAAAGGCTACAGTAATCAAAAGAGTATGGTACCAGCATAAAAACAGATACATTGATCAATGGAACAGAATAGAGAACTCAGAAATAAATGCATGCCTACATGCTCAATTAATATATGATAAAGGAGGCAAGAATATACAATGGGGTAAAGACGTCTCTTCAATAAATGATGCTGGGAGAATTGGACAGATTCATGCCAAAAAAAAAAAGAAACTGGATCGCCTTTTTATGCCATATACAAGAATAAACTCAAAATGGATTAAAGACTTAAATGTAAAAACCGAAACCATAAAACTTCTAGAAGAAAACTTAGGCGGTAATCTCTCTGATATTGCTACTAGTAATTTATTTTCAGATGTATCTCCTTAGGCAAGGAAACAAAAGAAAAAATAAACAAATGGGACTACATTAAACTAAAAAAGTTTTTGCACAGCAAAGGAAACCATCAACAAAATGAAAAGACAACTGACTGAATGGGAAAAGATATTCGTTTATGATACATCTGATAAGAAGTTAATACCCAAAATATATAAACAAGTCATACAACTCAATAACAAAAAAACCAAACAATCAATTAAAAAATGGGCAGAAGACCTGAGCAGATATTTCTCCAAAGAGGACATACAGATGGACAATAGACATATGAAAAGATGCTCAAGGTCACTAATCATCAGAGAAATGCAAATGAAAACCACAATGAAATATCACCTTACACCTGTCAGAATGGCTGTCATCAATAAATCAATGAACAACAGGTGTTGGTGAGGATTTGGAGAGAAGGGAACCCTCATACACTGTTGGTAGGATTGCAAATTGGTACAGCCACTATGGAAAAACAGTCTGGAGGTTTCTCAAAAAGTTAAAAATGGATATACCTTTTGACCCAGCAATTTCACTGCTGGGTATTTATCCAAAATAAATAATAATTCGTAAAGATCTATGCACCTCTATGTTCATGGCAGTACAATTTATAATAGCCAAGATATGGAAGCAACCTACATGCCCATCAACAGGTGATTGGATAAGAAGTTATGGTTCATATATACAATGGAATATTTTCAGTCATTAAAAAAATGAAATCCTATTTGCAACAACATGAGCAGACCTAGAGGTTATTATGCTGAGTGAAATAAGTCAGACAGAGAAAGATAAATACCATATGATTTTGCTTATATGTGAAATCTAAGGAGCAAAGAGAACAAACTTATCAAAAACAGACTCACAACTATAGAGAACAATCTGGTGATGGCCAGAAGAAAAAGGGGTTAGGGGACTGAGAGGAAGGGGTGAAGAATTTAAGAAGTACAAATTAGTAGTTGTTAGATGGTCCCAGGGATGGGCAGCATGGCATAGGCATTACATTAAATTACATTACATTAATATAATGGCTAGGTGTTGAGGCAGAGGAGAGAAAGAACAATTAGGGGGATTGTTTTACAAACTATTTCAATGTCAAACCAATGTACTGTATATTCGAAATTAATAAAATTTTTTAAAAAAGAAATCCTTCTTTGTCCCTGAAGATATACTCCAATATTACTTTCTCAAGGGTTTATAGTTTTGTCTTCCACATTTTGGGTTTTAATACACTGGAACTGATTTTTATATATGGTGTGAAGTTAGGGGTTGATTTTATTTCTTTTGTCCCTAATGAATATCCAATTGTCCCAGCATGACTTATGGAAAAGTCTATCCGTTCCTTACTAGTGACTATGTATGGGAGTGTTTTGGTGTTCTCTTCACTTGGTCTATTTGAGCATCTCTGTTCCAATACATTATGTTAATTACTACAGCTTTATAATAAGTCTTGGTATCAGGTGGAGTAAGGCTTCCCTTCTTATTCCTCTAAAAAGAGCATCTTGTGTGCATTTCCATGAAAACTTTAAAATTAGCTTGTTAATTTCAAAATGATTGGGATTGCACTGAATCTATGAATCCCGGAGGAACAGACATCTTTAGAATATTGAGTCTTCTAGTCTATGAATATGGAATTTCTCTCCATTTATTTAGGTCTTCTTTAATGTCTCAAAAATTTTATAATTTATCCTGTGTCTTGAACATCTTTGTTAGATTAGTTCCTAAGTTGTTCATTATAAACAAAAGGTATACAAATGGCATTTAAATTTTTTTTGTAATATTGAAAATTCAAACATGTACAGGAGTAGAGAATAGTTGTAATGAACTCCAAATACCTAAAACTAAGTTTCAACATTTATTAACTTATGGCTTACTTTTTTTTTTATTCACAACCTACCCACCACAGATGATTCTGAAACAAATCTGTTTGTATCATTTCTTCCATAAATATTCTTAAATTTCCTTTAAATCTATAGGTTCTCACTCCTTCCCTCTCTTCTTTTCTTGCAATTTATTTGTTGCAGAAACTGGTTGCTTGTCCTGTAGTTTCAAGTCTGGATTTTTCTGATTTTGTCTTTTGTATTTCCTGCAAATAGGTAATTAGATCTAGAGCCCCAATCAATTTTAAGTTTTATATTTTTTGCAAGATGACTTTATAGTATTATGCTTTTGCAGGTGGTGTTATGTATGGTACGTTAAAATATTTGTTTTGTTTGTTGCTGGTAAATAGGAATATAATTGATTTTTGTATATTGATTTTATATCAGCCATCTTGTTAAACTCTCATATCATCTAATTGTTTATGTATAGATTCCTTTGAATTACTACACACAGAATCGTAACACCTGCAATATTTTTTTCCTTTCCAATAATGTTTGCTGTAGGTTTACCGTGGATGCTCTGAATCAAATTAAAGAGGTCCCCTTCAATTCAGTTTGTGAGAGTTTTAATCATGAGTGAATGTTGAATTTTATCAAATGCTTTTTCTGCATCTATTGATATGACCAGGTGGATTTTCTTCCTTAGTCTTTTAATATGGTGGATTGGGTTGTGTGGTTTTCAAATGTTGAATCAACTATGTATTCCCAGTATAAACTCTATTGGGTCAAAAAGTATAATTTTTTTATATGTTGTTGGATTCAATTTGCTAATATTTTGATGAGAATTTTAATTTCTATGTTCATGAGGGATACTGGTCTGTAGTTTTCTTTTTTTAAAAAAAATTTTATTTCATTAGTTTGAAGTATACAGTATTATAAGTCATTGTAGCTTTCTTTTCTTGAATTGCCTTTATTTAATTTTGTAATTAGGGAATGTGGGCATCATAAAATTAGTTGGAAAGTGTTCTCTTCTGTTTTCTTGAAGAGACTGTCTTCCACAGGTCTTACTCTCTCTTGTTCATTCATGGCTTTATTATTTATTTAGTTATTTATTTTTGGTTAGGAGAATGACGTTTTTTGGTAAACACTGGATTCTCAGCAACAGAATCAAGGTCACTCTCCATATATTATGCAAGTGGCACACAGAGGAGGCTGATGAACCCTTTGCTTTGGGTATTCTAGTACAAACCAATATACGCTGTTAGTCATAACTACAGCTTCTGTGAGGCACAGGGTATTTGGAAACAAATAGAACTGAGAAATTTTTGACAGGTTAAGAGACAAAATCCTGACCTTGTGAAGCTTATGTGATAATCTACAGAATATCTAATAATAAATGTTTTTAAGCTTAAAAAAATAAAAACAAAAAGTTCCCAGTAAAAATTGGTGGAGTGGCCATATGTGGTGTAATGATAAAAAACCAAACAAACAGATTTTAACCAGCCACTCAAGAATTGAATATCATTTCTTTTAGCTCAGCAAGTGGAGGGAAATAGTGTTAGGGTTTAGGTCAACCTGGATGGAAATTTCAGACAAGTTTAACATTTTATTGCTGAGGCAGGGGACCCTTTCTTGATTTGGCAACTCAAAAATATCAAAGGACTAGAATGATGAGCCTTGTCAAGCAAGATGAAATTTAACAAGGATAAATAAGGTAGCATTTGAGTCCCCCAAAACTGACTTCTCATCTACAGGATGTGAAAAATGTCAGTTGGTCGTAACATATTTGAACAAAAGCTTCTGGGTCTGGCTGACAGTATTATTTCAAATTTTTCTCATTAGTATTGCATGTCCACCAACATTCTAGAGACCGGTTCAGTTTTCCAACAGGGACTCTGCTCCTTCCCCTCAGCCAGAAATGCCTTCCTGTACCCGCAAAGTCCTACTCAGGTCTCAAGACACATACTGTCCAGTGGGCCTCTTCCTCACCATCCCAGTTAGATTTCCTTTCTCTTGCTTCAGTTTTTGCAACTTTATTGAGCTCAGTTTTTTTTTGCAACAAACTGAATATATTAAAGTGTACAATTTCATCAGTTTTGATATATCGCATGATAAGATATATCACCCTACGAATTTCCTTAGCCCCACTGTAATCTCTCTCTCCCTCCTTTGGCCCCTAGGCAACCACTGTCACTATACATTAGTTTTGCATTTTATGGAGTTTCATGTAAATGCAATCATATAGTACATTCTCTTTTTTCCCTGGAAACTCAGCATGACAACTTTGAATTTCATCCTTATTGTTGTGTGTATCAATAGTTCATTCCTTTTAACTACTTAATAGCACCCCATTGTATGGATATGACATCATTTGTTTATCCATTTACCTGTTGATGAAATTTTTTAAAAATTTAGCCATTTTAATAGGTCCGTGGCCACTGAGTTTTTATTGCTGCATTTTTTCTTGCAAGTTCCTTTCGGTTCTTTTTCAAATCTGCTATGCCATTAAAATTTCTCTGTTCTCTTACTATGTTTTTCAAGTCTTATTATCGATTTTTAAAAACCTGCTAATAAGCACAGTTGTTTAAAAACCTTTTCTCCTAATTCCAATATATGAAGAGCATTTGGGTTTGTTTCTGCTGTCCTTTCAGTTGGGCTTCTCTTTGTTAGGTCTCACTTGTTTCCTCATGTGCTTGGTTATTTTGACTGGCTGGTCCTTGCCCTTGAAAAAGTTTATGTGGGGAATTAGGAAGAGCTCTAAGATGAGGCCTAAGATAAAAGTGTTCTTCTTCAGAGATTTTCTTTTTGTTTCTAACAGATATTTGGAATTACTAGTAAAAGAGAGACCTCAAATCAAGTGCATGGCTGGAGTTTCCCTGGCTGTCCTAGGCTATGTGTACCTTGGTGCAAAGCCATTCAAGGCGGACCAGTAGCTGCAATTTTTTTCAGGGGAACTCTGTCATCCTTTTACTCTTGCCTTTTGCTTTGTTCAGTCACAAGGCAGCCTTCTCTATGGTACCCTGGTCCTGAAGGACAATAAGGGCATGCTCATCTGCTTGCTCTTAACCTGTGGTTATAGCCTTTTGCAGTCTTAACAATGTGGGAAGGGTCTCCTAACAGACCCCCTCCTGTACTTGTACCGGCCTTGGGTCTTAACCTTAATCCTTTGGCAGAGAAGTTTTTAGTACTACAAATGTCCTCCTGGTTAAATGGGCCAATTTGGTGCTATAATTTTTATTGCTCTGATTAATGGTTTTCATATAAAAAAATGGTCACTGAGTTCTCCTATACCTTTTTAGCTACTCAATGTTTTTAAGGTAATTTTCAAAAACATATTTTCTGCAGCATTCTTCATTTTATTCAGCAGGAGGATTGATTCAAATAACCTAGTCTACCATTACAGGAAATAGGAAGCAAATTTGCTTTTTCCACTGCCATTTCTCAGGATTGCTCCAGAGGACTCGGGAGTTCTAGGCATTGGTGAAATATGATTTATACACTTGATCTGAGTGGGAAGAAGAGGTCTGGAATCTACATAATTATTTTCAGTAAAAGCTCATCCATCATATATGGCAACATTCAAGAACACATTTTATAAAATGTAATATCAGTAATAATATAATAACATTATCATCATCATCAAAATGACTCCTCCAGCTAATGTTTAAACTGTTTCTTGAAGATCAGACTGAAAGACAATGCCAGGTGGAAGGCTTCTATTTCCTATCTGGGCCTACAATTCCTCATGTAAAATGATGGCATCCGAAGTTCTTATCAGTTCCAATGTTCTAAATCTTAGAATATTTTTGGGGAAATGCAGGATAGCTAGAAGAGGCAATCAAGCAAAAGCAAAAAATTTCTCAAACAAAATTGAGAAATCCCTTTAATTAGTAAGAAAAATAGGTGAAAGAAGTTACAAATGTTTATGGGCTTAATGCCTTTTTAGCTAGGTTCAAGTATTTTAGGAGGCACTGGCACAATGCCTAATGGTTACTTTTTGTCACATGAAACAAAACTCAGACATAAAATTATTTCTTTTGCACTAGATTTCTGATATATTGCTAAAGAACGAACAAAGGTAAAACGATCAACATTTTTCAAAAAACAGTTCAACTAAGCAAATTGTAACAATAGCAGAAATAGATTTTACCAAGATATATAATAATCTGTGACTCCTCTCAGTTACAACTAGTGTCTACAAACTGTCTGACTTTAACCTGCTTTCAAAGCTCAAACTTTTAGCATATGGCTATGCCACCCTGAACATGCCTGATCTTGTCTAATCTCAGAAGCTAAGCAGGATCAGGCCTGGTTAGTACTTGGATGGGAGAGACCACCTAGGAATACCAAGTGCTGTAGGAGTTAAAAAAGACAAAAACAAAGCTCAAGCTTTCTAACAGACCTGAATTTTTAAAGACCTGGCAACGTAAAGAACAGAGCTTCTGACTACTTTTTTCTACTAACAGTGAAACACATTTTATGTTGAAATACCCTGAGTGACACTGCATCACGGTACTTGAGTTTTTCACTGGTGGTAGAGTGGAATGCAGGTGATGAGAGCTTGAGGAGGGTCAAGGAGATAGTACATTAAAAAAATTCAATTCTAAAAGGATTGAAAAAGCATATAGAAGTTGAGGGTTCTGCTAAGGGACCACAAAATGTCACAGAGACTGGAGGCTAGTCACTCAACTTCTTTCTAGACCTTTCTCTCCTGATACATGAAACAAAGATCTGAATGTATAAGTAGGAGCTCACTAGATGCTGAGGATTTAGAATTCTTTGACAACTAATTTGAATTCTGTTAGACTGGTAGAGCGAAGAATATACCAAACAGGTTTTACACTATAAAACAATAATATAAAGTTGAAAAATAGATGGGCAAGGTTTCTTTTTTATTATAAAACAAAACAAAACAAAACAAAAAACATACCATTCCTGAAGCTCAGGTGAAGGAATGAGACCTGCAGTTCCATTTTTGGAGTTTTCTAGTTTACCCTGCCACCAATTGTGATCATCCTTACTAATAATCTGGATAATGTCACCAACTCTGAATCGAATGCCAGCTTCCTTGCAGGGGATGAGGTCATCCTTGGCTGGATCATATTCAAATTGTGCTCTTACATAGATCTATAAAACAGGAGTTTGTAAGAAAGAATGCCATGGTGATGTGAAAGAAAACAGTTAGCTCTAAGCTAATAACCACACACCAACACTTACAATACAAACAGGACATCAGATGGTGAAAGCAAAAATTATGCATGGAAATACGACACAAAAACCGTTACCACTAGAAATAATGTACTACATTTGATGTGTACAGGTTTAAATCTTTGCTGTTTTTATTTGAAGGGAATGCTTAGGATACTTGTTTACTAAAAATAAAGACTTAATTTCCACTTTTACTATAATGGGCCTATAATTACAGAAATATATGCTTACCATTTTAAAATCTGTATATATTTAGTTGATATTATGGATAAGTCATCATGATCATGTGGCAGCCTTTAATTATACACAAGTATTTAGGGTAGGTTTTAACCCCAAGGCAGCACATGGTACAAACTTAGTAAGAACACTGTGTTAGTATCTTGCTGTAAAATGCCTGCATGACAACTGACAGTGTGTCTACATGCTGCTGACAAACTTAAATGTAATTTAAACAATGTTCGGAAGCATTTAAAAATAGTTTTATTTTTAAAAAAGGATTTAGGCTTTATATTTGTATTTTACACTTTTTAGAGAAGAAAAATAATTTGAATCCTAGCTTTGCCAATGTAATACTTGAAATTAGCACAGAGCTTCAAGATATGCATAGTTCAAGGCACTGAGCTTTATGAGATGCAAATGTAAGTAGTAAATATTATCAAAGGAAACAGACTAGCACACAAAGGGTTATCCTATGGCAGCATTTTATGAATTACTGGATTTCTAAATGTTTTAAAATAAGGTGCTACATATCCAATGCTGTATCACTTATGCAGTCTTAATACTAAACTGTGGGTGAATTCTATCAGGTGCTAACTTATGCAAATCTTAACTCTAAATCTGATTATTTAATATCACATTTCAAGAAAAAATCCCATAAAAATCTATCTCAAAATTAAATTGGAATATTAATGTTTAAGTCACTGTAAAACCAACCTGAAGGCTTTGTAACTATTGTGTAATTATTCTGTTTAAGTTTCTTTTCAGAAATCCAGCCTATTACAAGTCTCTGCATTTGTACCTAAAATCCATACTTTGGAGGAACTGGCAAATTGTAAGTTACTTGCCAGTATTAGCTAGCACTTAGCTTTTCACATTTGAACTAACAGAGGCATATGAGGACATAAAACAAGGATATTTATGTTCTTATTTTTCATTATAAATGGGTTTTAGAAATACACATGCAAATACAAATTAAGAAAAGGACTTCAAATTTCAGAAAATTATTGCTTAAAAATGTTCATCAGCATGTACATTTTAGTTATTCTTAGGATTATAAGAATTCTGTCGCCTTTAAAATTTTTTCCACCCAGAGGAAGGCCCATAAGACCCCTAGAAGGCTGAATTCTTAACCATCGACACAAAATTATCAGGTTGAAATTACAATAACCATCACAGCTACCAAGATGTGAGGGAAAAATCTTTATAGAGAATTAGTCATGTTTAATGTGTTAAAATGAAATGGTACAAGCTCTCAATGCTCAAATGTTATGGTCCAAAATGCAAACATTATGGAATGGAAAGGGTTAATAAAAGACTGGCTATTAGTGGCTCAGTTAGAGAAGTTTCTATAGAGAATATCTATTCACCTGTCGTCCTTTTGGTTGGGTAGTTGATGGCAAGTCCTGTAGAATAAAGCCAACCCAGGAGAAAAATTTTCATTTACTTTTCAAAAGTACAAGGTAATTTGTGTGTTCTGTTACAATATGGTTAAAAAAGTGAGCTAGATTTAAATTGTAAAGAGATAATATACATTATTCCATTTCTTGGAAATGTTGTTATCAAAAAAACAAAAAACAACAACAACAAAAAAAACCCAAAAAACCAAACCCAGGCCATTTAGCAGCAAGCTGAAGAAAGCAGGTAAGTTTAAGCAGAGAGAAAATGTGTTCTTAAGAAATAACTCAGCATCTTCAACACAAAAGCCACTGCGAGTGAAACAGCCTATTAAAAAAAAAAACCCAAACTAAAAAGAGCTGTTGCCCTTTTCAACTTAGCCACTGCAACCACTTAGATTTTGAAAAATTCAATGGCTACATAGATTTTCACCATATTAAAAGTATTAAATGTTAACTGTTATTAATTAGTTCCTTCGGTAGCCTATTTTGAAGTTGAAAATAAAAGTAATAGGAAATTTTCTTCCATAATTTCATTTACTGATATTATTCCATTTAAGATGATCTCTAAATTATTAAAAATTTTACCTGATAAAAAAAGTTGATATGTTTTTAAATGGCAAATTAATAGGAAAAAAAAGTGATACTGCTGTATTATTAGAACTCTCAATAATTTTAACAGCAATATCAGCAACTTAGATTTTGTTACCCCCAAATATTGCATATTTGCACCTATTAGTGCTTCCATTTGTTTAAATAAGTTAAAAAGGTTTTTTTTTTAATATTTCAAAATGGAGTTCTGAGAAAATGTAAAATTCCAAGTTCAAATCGAAATATAAAGTACTTTGTGTTAAAGATGTGATAACAGCGTGGCTTAAGTGCAGTTTGAAGCCAGTTCCTTTTGCTTTTCATATCCAGGCAAGGCTTATAATTCACAAAAATATGTGCACGTACCACAATAACAGAGGGCACACCAATTCGTAAACTTAGATAGCGGAAACTAAAACGTGTTGCTGATATCACTTAGAACAGAAAACTACAAAGCCTGAGAAGACCCAAATGCCTACTCTGCAAAATCTGTATATTTATCTTTCTCAAAATAAAAAAAATTATTTAGAAATTTCAACAAATTTCCATTTACATCCTTTGCATAAGTTTGAGCAAAGTCATAAATACTACTGGGGTGACGCAGGAATATTTTGAGAATGACCAAAGCGGTTTTGAAATACATTTCTTCAAATTTAACTAACGGAAGGGATTTTATTGAGAAGAAAATGTTGAAAAAGATTTTCCAGGAGTAAATTGCATTGTAGCTGTAGTATATTGGCAGAAGACAATATTTCCACTGAACACATGTAACTAGAACACTCATGGCAGGTGGCACCAACAAAATTGTCACACTTTGCCGTGTGAAGCTATTGTTCTTACCGAAACAGAATTGTTAGTGCTGCTATGACCATTAGCTGGGGACTGTCTGGAAGTGGAGGGGGAATCTCTCTGAAATAAGACACAAGGTTCATTAACATAGAACACCAGCACAGAAACAGAGATATTCACATCAACAGTTACAACCACATTCTGACAACCATTTCCTTTGAGGTTTTAGCTGCAAAGGTGCCATACTGACTCACTTGCAATTTAGAAAAAAACTTTGCAGTTTAAAGATTCACATATTGTAAATGATGACTGTGTCATTCGTTAATCATTTCTTTCCTGTCTCCAATATTCTCTAACCTTTGCTTTCTTTAAATGATACCCAGAAGAGTGACTTGATATTAAAATCCTAATTAACAATTACTATACAAGGGCAAATATTACTATAAAATTACTGTACTGAAGATCCCAACTGCCTAATTTTTATTAAAAATTGGGTTTGAAAAGTATTTAGTAATTTTTAGCTATCTCATTGTCAAAATTACTGAATAACCCAATTTGAAGTGAAATGAACCTAAAAAACTTCTCATGTTGTAATCACTTTGGAATCTTTCTAGGACAAATATTACTAATAAAGGTAAAAGATAGCTATACACCAGAGAAGAAACCATTATTATTTAGATCATTTTAGCAGATGGATTAAAATATAATCTTGAACCTCTAAAAATATTACACTTCCAGCAAAAATTCCAAGTGCCACAGCCCTAGATCCATGCTCCTCAATTGCATTCTCTACACTACTTGACATACGCAAAGTCCTTTCCAGGCTCCATTCCCTTATTGTCCAAATCAACTTTAATGATAAGACCAAGGAGAGGAAGAAAGTAAGTGCTTTAAATTTTAAATTCTTTGAAACTTGAAATGTGCATATCTGCTCAAAAGACATGTTTTTTTCCCTACGAGATTTAAAGAAAACTTCTGAAACTCATTATCCCTTTAAAAAATGGGATTCCAAAGATGAGCATTATCAAATGTTAGTGAGCAGATTATGTCTGCATGTCACTGCCACAGACTACAGTCAGTAGGGTCAGGGTTAGATGCAGGGTTCCCTCTTTTACCAAGGGCCAAGGGGATGCTGATACACGTGGTCAGAGAGTCTTCCTTTGGGAAGTATTGCCCTAGTTGGGAAGAATCCAACCACAGGCTTGAATTCTGCCAGAGCACAGGAGGGTCAAACAGGTTGGGTGGGGCTGGCTGGGGAGTATCATTTTCTCTTCTATTCAGAGGTAAAGAAGGTAAGAGAGGGGCTCTTTTTACTCAAGAGCATAGAATTTACTTATGGAATACTGATCCCACCCAAAACTAGTTAAACTACTTAAAAACACAAGAGACCCTTAAGTACTATTAATAACTAACAATATCTTCTTGTTAGTTGGCTAAAAAGAAAAATCAATCATGTTTACTAACTTTCTTCAATGATAAGAAATGATATGAGGACTATCTGTGATTTTAGAATATTAAAATGCTTTGCATAAAATGTGTGTGTGTGTGACATTCTCTCCTTCCTAGGAAGGTTTATGTTCCAGGTAACATATTTCAAAACTATGAATCTGGAGCAGAAATAGTTGTACATTTTTTTTTGAAATATAGTTATTGAAGTTCCATAAAAATCCAGCAAGAGGAGCTCAAGACCTAATATAAACAGAAACTCCAACTGACATGGCTCACTGAAAATATACTTGACAAAATTACAAATTCTTATACATATCTTCGATAGGTTTAGAAAAAACATGAAGCCTCCAATTTTTCTTGTGAAACTTATAGATTACTTTAGACTAGAAGAAGCATTATAATTTTTCCCTCAACTTCTCCTAAGTACAATTTCAATTTTCTAGATGAGTTCCAATAAGTTACCTGTCAGTTTTAAAAACTAACTGTAGGAAATGTGTACTTCACATTGATATATTTCATGTACATGAAAGAACAGGCTTCAAAAAATAATGCTATAGCTAAATATGCAATGAGGAAAGAGGATACTGTTTACACCACTTTGTATTTCCAAATATAAAAGGAATAGATTTTTGAATATCATTTAATAACCAACATAAAACTAAATAGTATAAGTTGGAAAAGCTACAATTTTTATAGGATAAGCTTATTGTAAGAAAGAAACTTTGGAGTTGTATTACTCTAGAAAACTTACTTGTTTACGAATCACATAACATTTTGAATTAAGCAATTTTGCAAAAGGTTGCAAAAACCTATATTTCCCAAATAATGTCATTTATCAATTCCTTACAGACTTAACATCAAAATAGAGACCTGTTACAATTGTGTGAAGGACTCTATCTTGACAGAAATAGATTGCTTGCTTCTCGGATTCTTGGAAAGAAGAACTATCTATGAGATTTCTTAACAAGAGAAAGTGAATGTACTTCCTGGAAATATTATTGCAATTATTATCTTGAATTTTTTCCTCAGAGACTCTACTATTTTTTTTTATTAAGTCTTATGTAGCTTCTCTATATTTTGCTGTGATTCCAGCCTGGAGAAAGGAGAGCCCCATGAAAGTAGGGCTGAGTGGGTGGATGGGACCTACTCTGTTCCGTTATCTTTGTTGTAAAATTGGTGTGCAGTGATCAACAGCACAGGCAGAAACAATTTCCCAGAAAGCCAAAACATTCAGCCATCAGCAGACAGTTAGTTTAAGAACCCAGAGGAGATGGGGTGTTTCATTAGACCTATTACCTCACAGGATGATGACTGAGTGCGGTAACTTGGCACGATCTTGAAGGTGATACTCCCCCGCATTTCCCGCTGAAGGAAGAAAAGAGAGCTCTCTTAACAAACAAATGTTGCACATAAAAACACATGAGGAACCACTCGAAACACATGAGAGCAATTAATGGAAGCCAACTGACAGCACCTGTACCTAAAATGAAACCAAGTTATAATTCAAGGACTGCTCACAGTAACAGTCAAGTTGTTCCTGGGAGAAGCCCTGCAAAGTCAAGGCTGATTGCCTAGTGCAGTGGTTTAAACAGAGGTCCCCTTTTTGGCACCGGGGACTGGTGCTCCTGTGAGAATCTAATGCCTGATGATTTCAGGTGGAGCTGAGGTGGTGATGCTAGTGCTGGGGAGTGACTGCAAATACAGATGAAGCTTCGCTTGCCTGCCTGCTACTTACCTCCTGCTGCGTGGCCCAGTTCCTAACAGGCCATAGACTGGTACCTGTCTGCAGCTCAGGAGTTGGGACTCCTGGTTTAACATACCTTTTTAGAGAGATGAATACAAAAAACTCTAAGTGACATGTTCTTCACAAGTGAATACAAATTGATCTGGACAATGAACAAGTAATTACATAAAAATTATATTTAGTAGGCTGCATTGTGACGGTATATTCCATAAAATTTTCTTTTTATGTCATCATTTTCACTTTGTTTTTTTACTATAATGAGTATGTTTACTTATTTCACACTTCACAGATATTCATAACATGGGAAGCTGCTACAGGTTGTAGTGGGAAGAAAGGTTTGAGACCAGAGGTCCAAAACATTTCCCTCTGCCTGCCAGGGCCTATCATTCTGCTTTTTTTTTTTAATCCAAAGTCTAATTAGAATACAGATTTGGGATATGTATGGACAGAAATGGCTTGGTCTACTATGACTTTCCTCCTCTCTCTGCTGTAGAGAAATCCAATACATCTGCTATGAGTGAGCTAAACAGGAGAGGTTTCTGACATTGTTGATGCCAGCAGAGTTGAGGTCAGTGAGAAACTAGTTCACAGGTATGCACAACTAGAGAGGTTTTCTATAAACATCTACTCAATAAGAAACAGCAGATAAAGGATGAAAGAAGAGTGTTAAAGCCCAATGCTGCTAAAGGTGGGTAAAATGTTTCCAAACTCTGCTGTATGTAAACATTTTCCTAGTTGTCAGTTTTTATGAATGTTGTATAAGTTCAAGTCCACACAAATAATGGTACCAGAGATACTATGGTTACAAAAGAACACCCCTCATATGTGCAATAAAGAAAGCTAACAACTGAAAGTCAAATTTAGACAAAGAAAAAGAAACTCTCATTTACTCACAAGCATTTTTTGCAGCTGCTCCACTGTTTGGTTAGCCACACTGATGCCATTGATTTCTCGAATTTCATCACCAACATGAAGTGTACCTAAGAAGTTACACAAAATTATAAACACAAAAAGATATATACTTCTATAATAATAAAATCTAAACGTAGCAATGTAAGTAGTTTTTAAAAATTAAGCTAAATACTGAAGGCAAAAATTTCAGAAACAGGTATAAGTTTGGCTCAAGTAGTAAACTCACCAAAACAGATACACCTACTTATGGAAGATCTATTTTTCAAAGATGGCTCTGGAAATCTGCCTATTTTTGAGGCTGTGCATATAATGTTTAAAAGTACAGCTTCTAGATCCAGGCTGTCTGGGTTCAAATCCCAGCTTCACCACTTACTAGCTTTAAGATCTTGGGTAAGTTACTGAAACCCTCCATGTCCTCTGTAAAACAGACATGAAAATAGTACCAATCTCATAGGATTGTTGTGAGGATTAAATGCGTTTAATACATGTAAAGGGCTCAGAAAGGTTTTTGGCACATAGTAAGTACCATTTAAGTATTTCCTGTTATTATTACCACTTATCTACCAAATATGATACAAAGGTTGTTGATTTTCAAAGAATTGTGATGTAATACCTGTGTAACACTAAAGTTATATCTGACATACTGCAATCTTTTTATAATAATTTGGTAGGCATTTCATTACTCTGTAAAACTTTAACTGGAAAAAGTGACTGAGAGCCAATGTTTAAAAAGAACTTTATATAAAATTTTGCCTCCTTATTTATAAATTGTGTACATTTTTACGTATTGACCTGATGTTACAAAAGGCTCACTATTATCTTTTAAAGGCACATTTTAAAATGTGTAGAAATAAAATAAGACACCTGGAATTTGTTTCAAAATAATCCAGGGGGGTGGGCAGTCAGGTAAGTATAGATGAAACCAGTGTAACTATGAATTAACAATAATTTTAGCTGGATTATGGGTACACAGCCAATCACTGCACTATTTACTGTCTGCACTCTTCTCTACTTGAACTCACTGCATTGTTCTCACTACTCATGTTGAAAAATTAACATAATAAAAACCCAGTTTGTAGACTTTTGCTTCTAATATGGCTGACTGGTCACTCAAAGAATTTCTCAGAAATATAGATGGACAATAGACATATGAAAAGATGCTCAAGGTCATTAATTATCAGAGAAATGCAAATTAAAACCACAATGAGATATCACCTCACACCTGTCAGAATGGCTATTATCAATGAATCAAAGAACAACAAGTGTTGGTGAGGATGTGAAGAAAAGGGAACTCTCGTGCATTGCTGATGGTGTTGCAAATTGGTACAGCCACTAAGAAAAACAGTTTGGAGGGTCCTCAAAAAATTTAAAATAGAACTTCCTTTTGATCCAGCAATTACAGTTCTGGTTATTTCTCCATAGGAAACCAAAATACTAATTTGAAAAGATATATGCATCCCTAAGTCCACTGCAGTGCTATTTACAACAGCCGAGATACACAAGCAACTTAAGTGTCCATCGATAGACAACTGGGTAAAGAAGATTCGGTACTTGTATACACTGGAATATCACTCAGCCATAAAAAATAAAATGTTACCATTTGCAACAACATGGATGGACCTAGAGGGCATGATGTTAAGAGAATAAGTCAGACAGAGAAAGAGAAATATCATATAATCTCATTTATACGTGGAATATAAAGAACAAAATAGACAAACAAAATAAAAAGAAGCTCATAGATACAGAGAACAAACTGGTGATTACCAGGTGGGAGGTGGGGTTGGGGGCTGGGTGAAAAAGATAGATGGATTAAGAAGTACAAATTGGTATTTATAAAGCAGTCACAGGGCTATAAAGTACAACACAGGAAATATAGTCAAAAATATTGTAATAACTACATATAGTGGCAAGTGACTAGTAGACTAATTGAGGGCATCGTTTCATAAATTATACAACTGTGTAACCACTATGCTATATGCTTGAAACTAATATAAAATAATATTGAATGTCAACTGTGATTGAAAACTAAAAGCTAAAAAAAAAGTGTCAAGACTTCTATTGGAGGTGGCAGGTTCTAGCCACTGCAGTAACATAAGAAAAAGAGATTAAAGAAATAATGATATTGTGACTTTACTGAATTTACAGCAAATTATTAAAAATAATAAACAAAAAATTCATACTGGAATCTAAAACCAAATATCTTCCTGAGTGAGTGCTGTCTACTCTCTAAGCCTATAAAGATTCCCCTGAAGGCAGTAGTAATGTCAGACACCATCTGCGTACACGGTGGTCATCTCTAAGAGGACAGGAAGGCACTAAAATACTTACGGTGTTATTTCTTGCTCTCTGGGGTAAAGGAAAGAGGTGTTAAGTACAAAAATAACCTGATATCAAAGGAATTCTGATTTTTGGACAAGAGAATCATTTTTGGATCAGACTCTATACACTAACTAGTGCATATAACTCAGCTCTTTCAAAGAGGAGCCTGTGTAAATCCTGCCCACCTGAGGTTAACACAAATTTCACTTTCTTAAAAAAAATCATTCTTAGTCTATTTCAGTCTTTAGTGAATTCCTTCCTCGGAATGATTGTACTTTACTGTAGCAGGTAATAAGAACTTAAGCATAGATTTGATATCTCTTATTTTACCACTGAATTTTTATATTATTTATCAAATTCTAATTTCCTAATTTATAAATAGTATGTCTCAGCCCTGAAAGGAGAGATCAATTCTTTAACTGTCATTTAACTTTAAAAAAATAAATATTTTACTTCCTATAATAGATGTCTTCCATATGTCCTGGGGCTTAATAGGATGCTTTGCTTTATCTTTCATGGTCTCTAATAAGTCAGGATCTAAACAGTGATTCAGAGATGCTCCAGCAGCAGAACTGTAATATGCCCTCCCTCCATTATCTATAGGCTGTAGCATGCATGGATGAATAAGAACAAATAGAGGTCAATAGTGATTAAAACAAAAGATAGATCATTTATATGGAATATAAATTTAACAGATATTTTATATGGATCATAAAAAAACACTTTCTCCACCAGGCTACAAGAAAAATAATTTAAGAAAGAAAAGAAAGAATATATGAAACTTACCTTGCCTGTGAATCATGCCCCCATGCATAATTCTTGCAACAATACAATGATTTAGCTCATTCATTTTTAAAGTGATTCCCTGTAAAAAGTTAAGTAAAAATAAAATTACTATGACCTGGCACCTGTTTTTATATTTGTGATTTGCTGTGGATAATTTTAATTACAAAAGTTAGGAAAACATTAAAGAAAATATGGAAAATGGAGGAGAAAACCATCCATTACTGCAGCATGCTATGACAAAATTATTTTTGGTATTGCGATTGCTATAATAATGTATATGCATTTACATAGCACTTTTGAATCTTCTTTTTCAAATGATCTGTTTATTTAATATTTTAAAGTAATATTTTTTATTTTTAATTGTAGTTGGCATACAATATTATATTAATTTCAGGTGATTAGACACCTATATAACTCATAAAGTGATCACCCCAATGAATCTAGTATGCCTTTGACACTGTACATAGTTATTATAATATTATTGACTATATTCCTTTTGCTATACTTTTATATCTCCATGACTATTTTGTAACTACCAATTTGTACTTCCTAATCCCTCCACACTTTTTCACTGAGCCCCTCAAACCCCCTCCCCATCTGGTAACCCTCAAAAGGTTCTCTGTATCTATGAGTTTGTTTCTGTTTTTTTTTTTTAAATTTTGTTCTTTAGATTCCACATGTACAGGAAATCATGTGATATTTGTCTTTCTCTTCACTCAGCACAATACCCTCTAGGTCCATCATGAAATATCTTTTTCCATCCTTTTACTTTCCATCTGTGTGTGTGTCTTTTAACCTGAAGTGAGTCTCTTGTAGGCACCTTATGTAAGGGTCTTGTTTTCTTATCCATTCAGCTGCCCCATCTTTTGACTGGAGCATTTAATTCTTTTTCATTTGCAGTACTTGTTGATAGATATGTAGTTATTACCATTCTTTATTCATATTTTGATACATAGTTTTTCCTTCTTCTTAAACAAGTCCCTCCAACATTTCCTGTAATATCGGCTTGGTGGTACTGAACTCCTTTAGTTTTTTCTTGTCTGGGAAGCTCATTATCTGTCCTTCGAGTCTAAATGATAGCTCTGCTGGGTAGAGTAATCTTGGTTGTAGGTCCTTTTTCCCCCTCACTTTGAGTATTTCCTGCCTATTCCTTCTGGCCTGCAAAGTTTCTGTTGAGAAATCTACTGATAGTCATATGAGAGCTCTCTTGTAGGTAACTGACTGCTTTCCTATTGCTGCTTTTAAGATTCTTTCTTTGTCTTTAAACTCTGGCCTTTTAATTATGATGTGTCTTGGTGTGGGCCTCTTTGGGTTTGGAACTCTGTGCTTCCTGGGTTTGTATGTCTATTTCCTTCAACAGGTTAGGGAAGCTTTGCATCCTTGTTTTGTCAAATAGGTTTTCAACTTCTTGTTCTTTCTCTTCTCCTTCTGGTACCCCTATGATGTGAATGTTGTTACACTTGATTTTGTCACAGAGGCTCCTTAAGCTATCTTCATATTTTGGATTCTTTTATTGTTGTTGTTTTGATTGGGTGTCGGTGTCCTCCATTACCCCATCCTCTATAGCAGTGATTTGATCCTCTGCTTCATACACTCTGTTGATTTCATCTAATGTACTCATCATCTCAGATAATGTATTCTACATTTCCGATTAGTTCTCTTTTACGTTTTCCATCTCCATTTTTATGTTATTCATCTCTTTGTTAAAGTTCTCACTGAATTCATCTGCTCTTTCCCTAAGTTCATTGAGCATCCTTATAACCATTGTTTTGAACTCTGCATCTGGTATATTGCTTGTCTGCATTTTGTTGAGTTCTTTTTCTAGAGCTTTATTTTGTTCTTTCATGTGGGACATGCTTCTTTGTCTTCCCATTTTGGCTGCCTTGCTGTGTCTGTTTCTATGTAATAGGTAGGACTCCTAAGTCTCCCGGTCTTAACGGAGTGGCTTTATGTAGTAGGTGTCCTGGGGGGCCCAGTGACACAGTCCTGGGGAGGATCCAGCTGCAGATCAAGTTTAGCTGCAGTCTGAGTGCCTGTGAGGACACCCGGTAAGAGTCATCAAGAATCCACAGATGGATACCACCAGCACTGGGCTTACAGGTGCCTCAAGAGTCCAAGTCAGAAGCTGAAGCTGGCTGCTACTTGAGGCTACTCAGCAAGAGGTACAGGGCACACCGAGCCCAGATGCTGCTTCTTTGGGTTTTATGAGCCTTCGAGGGATTTTAGGAGTCTGCAGCAAGAACCAAGGAAGGCCATGAGTATGGAATAAACTACTGGAAGCAACTTAGATGGGTCTGCAAGTTGGGAGAGGCAGAGTCTCAGAGAATCACCTGGGTGGAGTGAGGAGTGTTATCCAGGTTGATGGTGACTCAGCTCTGGTGGTGCCTGCATCTGCAGGCTGGGAGTGGGGAGAGCTCAATAAAGGAGCAATGAATACTGCCAGCACTTCTGTCTGGGAGCAAGCCACCCCTCCAGCCCTTGCCCTGAAGCCTGACAACTCAGCGTCTCCTCATATGTCCCTGGTGCTCCTCGAGCACCTATCCCAGTACTAGAGCTCAGAGTGAGTGAGTCCCGCTGTAAGTCTGTGCACAGGCCCATTGAGAGCAAAGTCTGAGACTCTTGCAGCCCTGTCTCACTCTGCACAACTTCCACTGGTTTTCACAGTTGGAGGTTGTGGGAACTTCTCTTCCAGGCACTGGAACCATGGGCTGGGGAGCCCAATGTGGGGCTGGGACCTCTTGCTCCTCAGGTGGGGGAGGGGACTCTGCAGCCAAGATAGCCCTCTCAATTCCTGATCACCACATACAGTTGCGGCATTAGGCTGTTTCAGGTCTCCACTCCTTCGGCTTGTTTGAGGTGACCTCTTATTTTTGTCCTTAGTTGTAGGGCTTCTGTTCAGCCAGACCTCAGATGACTCCCCATGCTGGCTGCTCTGTAGTTTTGTTATAATTTTGGTGTGGTCACAAGAGGAGACATGCACAGCCTCTACCTTCTAAGCTGTCTTTACCGGTCCTCTGAATCTTCTGATTATTTTCCATGTTGCTTTAATTTTCATTTTGTTAATCATTTTTTTTAAAAGTTTTTTGATCTATAATTGACATACACTTATTTAATATGTACAATTTGATAATTATGATGATTTACATCTATAAGTATAAAACCATCACTATAGTCAAGATAGTGAATATATTCATCACCTCCCCAAGGTTTCTTTATGCTTGCTAATAATCTACTCCTATCCCTCCATTCCCTGCCCACCCCTCCATCCCCAAGCAACCACTTATATGTTTTTGCTGGCTATAGATTAGTTTGCACTTTCTATAAATGAACTCATACAGTATGTACTATTTTTTGTTGTTGCTTTTATTTCACTCACAAAGTGAGATCCAACCATGTTGCATGTATCAATAGTTCATTTTTTTGTTCTTGCTATTCATTTTTTTTCTTGCCATTCCACTGTATAGATAGACCATTTTGTTTATCCATTCACCCACTGAATTGTTTCTAGTTTTTGGCTATTATTAATAAAACTGTATTCTTGGGTGAGTCTCCACTTGGTTATGACATATTCTTTATTTAAGATACAAATTCGTTTAGAATTTTTGTATCTATATTCATGAGAGCCATTGGTCTGTAGTTTTCCTGTAATGTCTATGTCTTTATCTGGTTTTGGTATCAGGGTAATGCTAGCATCATCATCATCATCATCATCATATTAATAATAATAATGATGATGATAGTAACAAAAAATAAATTGGGAAGAATTCCTTCATTTTCAATGTTTTAGGAAAAGTTTGTGTAGAACTGGTATTATTCCTTTATTATATCTTTGGTAGAGTTCACCGGTGAAACAATCTTGGCCTAGAGTTTTCTTGAGGGACGGTTTTTAACTGCAAATTCAATTTTTAAATAGTATAGGGTGACTCAGTTTATTCCCTCTTAAGTGAGCTTTGGTACTTTCTGTCTTCCAAGGAATTTATCCATTTCATCTCAGTTGTTGAACTTGTTGGCATGAAGTTGTTTATTTTATTTCCTTATCATTTTTACATCGTAGAATTTGTAGTAATGTCACTTCTGTTATGCATGATATTGGTAAGTAGTGGCTACTTCTTTTTTCCTGATCAATCTGATGTTCTCAAAGAAAAAGTATGCTTTATTGATTTTTCTCTATCATTTTTGTTTTCTATTTCATTGATTTCTGCTTTGATCTTTATTATTTATTTTCTTTTACTCATTTTGAGTTAAATTTGTTTGTTTGTTTGTTTGTTTTTGGTTTTAGTTTCTTAAAGTAGAAGCTGAGGTCATTGATTTAAGACATTTCTTCTTTTCTAAAATATGTGTTTAGTGCTACGCATTTCTCCCTAGTACTAATTTAGTCCCATACCACAAATTCTGGTACATTGTCATTTCATTTTAATTTACTTCAAAATACCTTTTAATTTCTTCTTTGATCCAAGGGTTATTTACAATTGTGTTATTTAGGTTTCAAGTGCTTGGGGATTCTGTGAGAGATCATTTTGTTATTCATTTCTAATTTAATTCTACTGTGGTTTGATAATATACTTTGATATTAACATAGCCATTCATGTGTACTTTTCATTAATGTCATCATGGTATATCTTTTCCTATCATTTTACTTTGAAACTATTGGTCTTTATGTAAAAAGCATTTCTTGGCAGGCAATATATAATTAGGTATTCCTCTCCCCCACCCCACCATCTGATAATCTTTGCTTTTAAATTGGGGGAATTTAGACTATTTACATTTATTATCATTATTGATACAGTCAGGTATAAATATATTCTTTTGCTATTTGTTCCATCTGTTATATGTACCCGTTTTCCTGTTTTCTGCCTTTTTTTGGATTTGTTAACTTACTTTTATTCTATTTTCTCTCCTGTTGTTTTATTAGCTATAATTCTGTTTTGCTGTATTAGTGGTTAATTTAGGGTTTATAGCATACATCTTTAACTTACCATTATCTACCTTCAAGTGATATTACACCATGTAACAAATAGTATAAGAACCTTATAACAGTATACTTCTCCTTCCTTCCTCCTAACCTTTGTGCTACTGTTGTTATACACTTTACTTTTATGTATGTTATAAACCCCAAACACATTGCTATTATTTTTGTTTAAGTTGCCAATTATCTTTTAAAGAGATTTAAATGATAAGATGTCCTTTAACATTTCTTATACTGTAGGTCTACTGAATACATTTAGTTTTGGTATATCTGAAAATATTTTTAATTTACCTTTATTTTTTGAAAGATACCTTTGCTGAATTTTGAATTGTAAGGTGAGAGGTTTTTTTGGTTAACTTTCATTACTTTAAAGACATTGTTATTCTTAATTGTATTGTCTTTGATAAGAAATCTAATATCTTTATCTTTGTTCCCCTATATGTAACATTTCTTTCTTTCTTTTTTCCTTCTTCCTTCCTTCACTCCCTCCCTTTTTCCTTTCTTTCTTTCATTCTTCTGTTTTTTAAATTTATTTTTTATTTTTAAATTATTTTTTTAAATTAAGTTTATTGGGGTAACATTGGTTAATACAATTATATAATTTTCAGGTGTACATTATTATTTGACATCTGTATATTCTACTGTGTGTTTACCACCCAAAGTCCACTTTCCTTCAGCTATCATGTATTTGATCCTCTTTATCCACTTCACCCTCCCCCTAATCCCCTATATTTGACCCCTTTTACCCTGTCTACCTCCCCCCTCCTTTTCCACTCCCTACCCTCTGGTAACCACTAGTCTATAGTCCATGTCCACGAGTCTCTGTTTGTTTGTTCTGTTCATTTGTTGCTTTTAGGTTCATATCCCATGTATAAGTGATATCATGTGATTTTCAACTTTTTCTTTCTAGCTTATTTCACTTAGCATGATTATCTCACGGTTCATCCACGTTGTTGCAAATGGCAGTATTTCGTCTCTTCTCATAGCTGAGTAATATCCCATTGTATATATGTACCACAACTTCTTTAGCCAGTCACAGATCGTAGGGCACCTTGGTTGCTTCCATGTCCTGGCCACTGTGAATAATACTGCTATGCACATCAGTGTGCAAATATCTTTATAGACATGAGTTTTCAAGTCTTTGAGGTAAATATCCAGTAGAAGGATTGCTGGATCATATGGTAGATCAACCCTTAGTTTTTTGAGGAACCCCCATACTGTTTTCCATAGTGGCTATACCAATTTGCAGTCCCACAAACCATGTATGAGGGTTCCTTTTTCTCCGCATCCTCTCCAACATTTGTTATTATTTGCCCCGTTGATTATTGCTATTCTAACAGGTGTGAGATGGTATCTCATTGTGCTTTTGATTTGCATTTCCCTAAGAGCTAGCAATATTAAGCATCTTTTCATATATTTGTTGGCCATTTGTATGACCTCTATGGAGAAGTGTCTGTTTAGGTCCTCTGCCTATTTTTTTATTGGATTGTTTGTTTGTTTTGTTGTTATTGAGTCGTATGAGTTCTTTGTATATTTTGGATATTAGGCCCTTATCGGAGGCGTTGCTTGCAAATATATTTTCCCATTCGGATGGTTGTCTCTTTACCTTGTCGATGGTTTCTTTTGCTGAGTAGAAGAACCTTTTTAGTGATATAGTCCCATTCATTTATTTTAGCTTTTACTTCCCTTGCCTTTGAGGTCAAATTCATAAAATCCTCTTTGAGTCCAAGGTCCTCGAGTTTAGTTCCTATGTTTTCTTCTATGCATTTTATTGTTTCAGGTCTTATATTCAGGTCCTTAATCGATTTTGAGTTAATTTTGGTGTGTGGTGCTAGACAACAGTCTAGTTTCATTCTTTTGCAAGTGGCTTTCCAGTTTCCCAGCACCATTTATTGAAGAGGTTTTCCTTTCTCCACTGTATCTTTTTGGCTTGTTTGTTCAAAATTTTTTGCTCACATAAATATGGGTTTACTTCTAGACTCTTGATTTTTGTTCCCCTGGTCCGTGTGTCTGTTTTTCTGCCAATACCATGCTGTTCTGATTACTGTCACTTTGTAGTATAATTTGAAGTCGGGCAGAGTGATGCCTCCAGCCTCGTTCTTTTTTCTCAGGATGGCTTTGGCAATTCAGGGTCTTTTGCACTTCCATACAAATTTGATGACTTTTTGTTCTATTTCTTTAAAAAATGCCGATGGGATTCTAGACTCTTGATTCTGTTCCACTGGTCTGTTTTTTCTGCTAATACTATGCTGTTTTTATTACTGTCGCTTTGTAGTATAATTTGACTTTTTTTTAAAATTTAATTTTATTATTAGTTTCAAGTATACAGTACATTGGTTAGACATTTATATAGTTTATGAAACGATCCCTCTGATTGCTCTTTCTCTCTTCTGGTTCTACACTTAGCTATTACATTACTGCTGACTGCAATCTCTATGCTGGGCTCTCTCTGACTGTTTTTAAGATTTATCATGGGTTCTAAGCAGTGTGATTATTATGTATCTTGGTGTTTTCTTCGTATTTCTTTTTCATGGGGTTCACTGTGGTTCTTGCAACTGCAGAGTTATAGTTCTCATCATTTGGAATGTTTTTAGCCATTATTTTTTCTAATATTTTCCCTCATCTCCTTCATTTTCTTCTCTTTCATAGACTCCAATTAAAGATATATTGCGCTGTTTGCAGAGTGGTGTTCATTTAAAAATCTTTTTCTCTCAGTTTTGTTTTGGATAATTTTTATTGCTGTCTTTGAATTCACGAGTCTTTTAGTTTGAAATGTCTAATTTGCCATTAATCTCATATTGTATTTTTCTGCTAATTCTAATGTCTTTGTCAGTTCTGTGTCAGTTTTGATTGATCGATTATTCTTCACATTATAGGTTACATTTTCCGAACTCTTTACATGCTTAGTAATCTTATTTTATTTCATTTTATTATTAGTTTCAAGTATATAGTACATTGGTTAGATATTTATATAGTTTATAAAATGATCCCCCTAATTGCTCCTTCCTGTGGCTCTCCACCTAGCCAATGCATTAATGCTAACTGCATTCCCTATGCCATGCTCCCAAACCCTGAGACCATCTATCAACTACTAATTTGTACTTTTTTAACCCTTCACCCCATTCTCCCAATCCCCCAAACTCCCCTCCCCTCTGGCCATCACCAGACTGTTCTCTATATTTGTGAGTCTGTTTTTGATTAGTTTGTTCTCTTTGCTCCTTAGATTCCACATATAAGCGAAATCATATGGTATTTATCTTTCTCTGTCTGACTTATTTCACTCAGCATAATAACCTCTCGGTTCATCCATATTGTTGCATATGGTAGGATTTCATTTTTTTAATGGCTGAGTAATATTCCATTGTATATATGAACTATAACTTCTTTATCCAATTGTCTGTTGATGGGCATTTAGGTTGCTTCCATATCTTGGTTATTGTGAATTGTGCTGCCATGAACATAAGGGTGCAAAACTGTTACAGATTATTGTTTTCTTGGATAAATACCCAAAAGTGCAATTGCTGGGCCAAAAGGTATATACATTTTTAATTTTTTGAGAAACCTCCAGACTGTTTTTCCATAGTGGTTGCACCAATTTGCAATCCTAAACAGTGTATGAGTGTTCCCTTTTCTCCATATTCTCACCAACACCTGTTGTTCTTTGATTTATTGATAGCCATTCTGACAGGTATGAGGTGATATCTCATTGTGGTTTTAAATTGCATTTCACTGATGATTAGTGACCTTGAGCATCTTTTCATATGTCTCTTGGTAATCTGTATGTCCTCTTTGGAGAAATATCTGTTCAGGTATTCTGTCCATTTTAAAAATGGATTGTGTGTGTGTGTTTGCTAAGTTGTATGAGTTTTTTATATATTTTGGATATTAACCTCTTATCAGATGTATCATAAGTGAGTAACTTCTCTCATTCAGTTGGTTGTTTTTTTGTTTTGTTGATGGTTTCCTTTGCTGTACAAAAACTTTTTAGTTCGATGTAGTTCCATTTGTTTATTTTTTCTTTTGTCACCCTTACCCGAAGAGATATTTCCAAAAAGAAATTACTAGTAGCAATATCAGAGAGATTACTGCCTATGGTTTCTTCTAGAAGTTTTATGGTTTTGGTTCTTACATTTAAGTCTTTAATCCATTTTAAGTTTATTCTTGTATATGGCGTAAAAAGGTGGTCCAGTTTCTTTCTTTCTTTCTTTCTTTCTTTCTTTCTTTCTTTCTTTCTTTCTTTCTTTCTTTCTTTCTTTCTTTTCTTTTCTTTTCTTTCTTTTCTTTTCTTTCTCTCTCTCTCTCTCTTTCTTTTTTAGCATGCATCTGTCTAATTCTCCCAGCATTATTTATTGAAGAGACTGTCTTTACCCCATTGTATATTCTTGCCTCCTTTGTCATATATTAATTGAGTGTATAGATGTGGATTTATTTCTGGGCTCTATTTGTTCCATTGATCAATGTATCTGTTCTTATGCCAGTAGCATGCTGTTTTGATCACTGTAGCCTTGTAGTATAGTTTGATATCAGGTAGTGTGATACCTCCAACTTTGGTCTTCTTTCTCAAGACTGTCATGGCTATTTGGGGTCTTTTCTGGTTCCATATAAATTTCAGGATGATTTGTTTTAGTTCTGTAAAAAATGCTTTTGGTGTTTCGATAGAGATTGCATTGAATCTATAGATTGCTTTACGTAGTATGGAAATTTTAATGATGTTAATTCTTCCTGTCCATGGCCACAGTATATCCTTCCATTTATTTGTATCTTTTTCAATTTCTTTCCTCAATGACTTACAAGTTTCTGAGAACAGGTCTTTTATCTCCTTTGATTCCTAAGTATTTTATTGTTTTTCATACAATCAAAAAATGAGATTGTTTTCTTAATTTCTCTTTCTGATAGTTTGTTATTGGTGTATAAAAATGCAACTGACTTTTAAATATTGATTTTGTATCTTGCTACTGTACTGAATTCATTGATCAGTTTTAACAGTTTTTTGGTGGACTCTTTAGAGTTCTCTATACATGCCTAGTAATCTTTGATTAGATGCCAGATATTGTGAATTTTATCTTGTTTCATGCTAGATTTTTTTTATTCCTATAGATATTCTTTAGCTTTTCTCTGGGATGTATTTCAGTTACTTTGAAATAGTTTGATCCTTTGAGCCTTGCTTTCATGATTTGTTAGGCAAGTCTGGAGCAATTCTCTGTCTAGGGCTAATTATTCCTCATTCCTGAGGCAATATCTTCCTGTGTACTGTACACAATGCCCCACAAATTGGTTTTTCCAGTTTGGCAGATGGTAACAGGCAGTCTGGTCTTTCCTTAGCTCTGGGTAGTTTCCTCTCATAAATGTGCTGATCATTATTCAGAATAATAATTGAGGGGTCCCTCTATAGATCTCTGGAGTTCTTTCTCTGTGCATCTCTCTCTTCTTCAATACTCTTTCCTATGAACTTTATGTACCTTGGTCTCCGCAGACTTTCAGTTTTGTCTCTTCAATTTAGAAAGTATGCACAGACAGGGTCTCTGTCTCAGTCTCTGCTCTCTGTGCTGTGGCCTGCAAACTCAAGTCACTAAGGTGGGGCAATCATAAGGCTTATCTTGTTTGCTTCCTGTCTCTTAGGGATAACTGTCCTTTGTTGCTTGATGTCTAATGTCTTGAAAATTGTTCTTTCATGTAATTTTGTCTGTTTAAAAAATTTTTTGGTTGTTTCAGGTGAAAGGGTAAATCTGGTCCCTGTTACTCCATCTTGGCCAGAAATGGAAGCTCCACATATTTAATGCTAGAATACTATTCTATGGAATAGATTACTTTTGGTTTTCTAATTATTCACCATTAAAAGACAAGCTTTCATAAAAATATTTTTGCACTAGACCTGGTTGATTCTAAGAATCACATGGTGGCTTTTTAAATAATACTGATTTTTAAATTCTCTCTTTGGATTTATATTCAAGATGTCTAGAATGGAGCCTAGCAATCTGCATTTTTAACAAGTGCCCTTGGTTAAACTGGTTTTGAATTTGAGATGATTAAGGGTAGGGAAACTCTGTCTTATCTTCTTCATTGGAGAATAACACTTAGAAAGCCTCATGAAAATATTTGAGATTTTATAATCTAGACTCTGTCTGAATTTGTACAATTCTACAAAATACAACTTTGCATGGTTCCTATTTTATAGTTCTTAGAAGTGGCAGGCAAGACATGTTTCATTTCCAACTTACACATCAATCAGCATGTATGGTTACCAAGAAAGGTGTTCCTGGAAAAATGTTGCAAATTAATGTGTAAGACAAATCTAATTTCATAAGGGAAATGATAGTATGATGGGAGTTCTATCCTTGAAATTAATAAACCAATGTATTCATTCAGCCAACACTACTGTGAACCTTTATGTGGCAGATACTCTGCTAGGCATAGTAGTGAATGAGACAGACAGGGTCTCTCATGGCTAGGGTAAGTTCATCTCAAACCAACTGGAGTTAACATTCATTATTTTGTCTGCCCCAAACATTTCTCTGCAGAGAGGAATTGATTCATGTTCTTTTGGTTCCCAAGTTCTCAAATTCCAGGGAAAGCACTGGCCCAGCTTGGGTTGGGTGCCTACTCCCACACCTACTCCAGCTTAGAGTAAACTCATGGTGTTTCCTTATTTACATAAGCCTTTCCCTTATTGTCTAAGCTAGTTCAAGTTTGGTCTCTATCACTTGCAACTGAGGGAGTCTCAATCAATAGATAAATAATTACAAATGCGATATTACAAATGAGAAAACAAGGGTATAACGGGAGTACATCACCCTTGGGAGGGTGGACTTAGCATAGTTGGACACATTGTAGAAGTTCCAAAAAAACAAAAAGAGATCATATGGGTATATCTTGCATAGTAATATAATGCTTTTAATAAGACAACTAAGAAAGCAAATGAAGCTGTATTACACATAATAGAGAATTATATTATTGAAGATATATATTTTCCATAAAATAATTTCCATTTTTATGACAACGAGTCATAAAACACACCTTCACTGGGATCACAGAAGAAAGAAGAGAGAAGGGCTTCTTTAAGAAGACTTTCAGGGGAGATTTAAGGCCATTTTATACTTTTTGAGAAAAGTAACTTAGGGATGCAATTTTATGCTTTTATTCAACCTATGATTCTAGGTAGTCAGCCTTCATACGAAAGACCATGCTATTGTCATTGGGCTGCTTTAGAACATGATGATCACAAGACACTTCTAAGCTGCCTTCTCGAGGCCAATTTCACCTTCCTGTCTGCTTTGCTTGGCTGATCACCCCTTCTTCCTGATGCTCTAACATAGCCTTCTCTCCTCTATAGCTATGGCATAACTGTTCTTGTTAAACAAACTCTGTTAAATTGCATATTTTCTTGTTTAATGTAGGAAGCCCTGTGAAAGGTGAGCTCTGGGAAAGATATGTCTTATCTGCCACTATGTCACTGTCATCTAATATAGTTATCTGCACATAGCAGGCACTTAACAAACATTTGCTAAGTGAGCGAATGAATATATAAAATGAATGAATGGAATATTAGCCTTTCAGAGCTAGGTGGGATCTTGGAGATCATTTAATCAAGTATGCTTTTGGCAATACTTGCTAAGCAAAATATGAGCAAACTGAGGCTCACTGATATAAAGTGATTTGTTCAAGGAACCCAAAGCTGCTACTGCCTGTGTTCTTATGTCAATGATTTGCTTGGTGAGCACTAGAAGGGGCAAGATGATTTGCATGTCCCTGCCTATTGCTGGGATATTATAGTACAACTGGCAAAGCACAGTAAATGAGAATTACAACCTGAAATGTTTAGAGTTGAGGGCTCTCTGGAAATTGCAGTCATAGAATCAATGCTCTGTAACTCTTTCTTTCATTTGGAGAGCAACTAGGCAACTTTCTTAAGTAGGTATTTGTTTTTCTACATCCCAATATCCCTTCCCTATGTTCTGAGAAAAAGATATGAATGCACTAAATCTGAATATTTTTCCGTAAAGATAGGATTCCTCCCCCGAATGTGGAACTTTCCCAATGTTCCCTGTTTTAGTAGGTAGCATTATTGTCTACCTAGTTGTGAAAATCTAAAGTTTAGGGTCGTTCTTGATACTTGCTTCTCCTTTATCTCCATCATCAATCCATTACTGAGGTCTATTGATTTTACTCTTTTGTTAAATCTATCCACTTCTTTCCATTTGATATCTATTCCTATAGTTCAGTTCCATCATTTCTCCCCTGTAATACTATATTAAAAGCCTCTTAACTGGTCTTCCCATACCCACACTTGTTCCCCTCTAATCCATTCTTCAGAGTGATTATTTCTCAAATGAAAATCTGATCTTGTCTCCCTGCTTAAAACTCATTAATTGCTTCCTGATGTTTTTAAGGTAAAGAACAGAATCTTTAACATGTCTTTCAACATTTGTGTGGTCCCATTCCTGCCACTCACCTTGTTTTCTACAGTCCAGCCATGGTGCTGTCTTTCTATTTTGAAACTAAGTCAAGAGCCTTTTTACTACCAGGTTTCTGCGTGTGCTACATGGTTTTCCAGGATCTTCTCCACTGTGCCCTACCTATCCCAGGCCCTGCTTTTGTTCAGTTAACATCAAGGAGCCTTTCTTTGATCTTCCTAATCTATATAAATTCTATGAGAATAAGGTAGGGGTCAGCTTCAGTTCTATTCCAACGCTATTCCTAAGCGCTGAGAAAATTAATTCATAGATACGAATAGAAGGAATTTGATTTTAGCAATTTTATTCAATTCTTTGCCTTCTGAATTATTCTTCCTCTAATTTTGTTGAAGGCAAAAGATCTGGAAGCCACAAACCTCATAAAAGGATTTTTTTACAATGCCATTATAATGTCACTTTATCAACACCAATACCAATATTTCAAATTATTCCTTTGTTGTCCTGGAGGCTTTCACACTCTGGAGTAAAGCACTTTTTTTAACCTTTTTCTTTCTTGTTATATTTTTTTTAATTAGAAGAGCAATTGTAAAAGGAGAAGTGAGATGGAGAACCAACATGTCTTAGGTATGATGTCAGCACAACAATTCTGGGTGGTGGTGGAGGACAGTCATGAAATGAGGGTCTGCAAACTGACTTCTTTAAAACTATCCATGCCATCCTTCCCCCACAACCCCTACTACCTCCTGGTAGTACAGGTTGAAGTTAGCTGCTCTAACTGATATTGGGATTTTATGAGAGTATAGAAAACTTTCTTTTCCTACTTACCATTGGTTCATCTGTGTTCTTTTGGAACTGGACCAGCCGAACTCTGGTGACGTTCTCCATATCCATGTCTCCATTGGCGCTTTCTGGAGAATCACCATTTAAATAGGGAGAGGTGGGAGGAGGTGTGACCCTCAGCGCTTCATCACTGTAAACTTCATGTGCCACTACATCGTGAGTCTGAAGTAAGGCCTGGTATTTTATGAAAGAAGTAAAATATTAATAACAGTACTATTCCAGCAAAATCTATTATATTAACATATATAAAATTATTCTTTACCTGTCAAAGTTATCGCTCATCAATAGAGAACTCAAAGCACATTACACCTAGATACAACCATACCTTGATTTCTTTGTGACAAATAATCATGATAGATGGATAAAAAAATGAATGAACAAATTAATAAATGAGTAAATTAATGAATGGATATGTTTGTTGATTACCTGGGTTTGAGGTATGATCTGATGCTGTGAAAAAGTACCAACTAACTTGTTCAAATAAAGGTGGACGTAATGCAATTTCAAATAATTTAGAAGAATCATCTTGTAAATAGAGGTGGCAAATTGTGCTGGGGCTTATAAAGGTAATAAATTTAGAAAGAACCAGTGTAGTAATTGGTGTATTGAGCAAATATCTTTCATTGGTGGTATTAACAATAACTTTTATATAATCCATAGGACAAAGATAATTTGTAATATGTCTTAGTAAAAGAAATAAAAAAACACACAAGTATACCTGAAAAAAAGGTAACTTTCCAAAATATCACATATAATATGTAGCTCAAAATCTAAACTTATTTAATTTAATGTTTTTAGTCATTTCTATTTTTTTAGAGCACTTGACTAAATGAAAAATAAGTTGACAGTTACGACTTTTTTTTGCAAACCATGTTGACAAAGAAAAAGTGATTTCTTTGTATTGATATCTGCATGTGTCACCTCAGTGAAATTAGATAACAAATATCCCTTGTTTCGCTAAAAAAGGATATTCTTCCACTTACTGTACTTTTGGTCCCATCATAAAAGTTTTTAATAAGCATGAATATTTGAATGTTTCTACTTCAAAGATAATTTTACAGCTGAATATCAGTATGTTTGGAGCTTTACATAGATTATGTTTTCTTCTATGCTAACTATAAGTTCAGTTCTGTTTTATTTACTCTGCGATCTGTGTGGTAATGAAATATCTGGAGATAATGAAATACAATGAAAACTGCTTTAAAAGTATAACCATTAGTATCTCAAATTAAGTTATTTAATTAAAAGGCTTATCAAAGTTATGACTTGGCAATTTTAATTTTAAAGGAATACATATGAGGCAAAAATAAAGTAACAATGCAGTAAATTCATAAAGAAGATGGTGTTAATTTGTCATCAACAGAGTATGTGCTTGGAGCGATACATGCATTTGGCTTTCTAGTGGAAATGGCAGATATTTCCAAGATCTCAGAGGGCTGGCCTTAACTGGGGTCTGGGTGAGGGGCACTGAGGGGGCACTAAGCAATGCACAGCTAGCGAGCAGGGCTCTACAATGGCCCTTGGGACCTTGGTTTCCTGATCATTGCCTGACTGCACCCTGCACTGGTACCCCAAGCACAACTGTGGAGGTTGTGCTATGTGGGTAAATCCCTCTTTTTCCACTTTAATTGTGGCTACTCAAGGGACTAAGACTTAGGGCAAGAAGCAAAAATCAATAACAGGCAAACTGAAAAACTTCATTCACTAAAATTAGGTTAATTGAATTAACTGTAGATGTGTCTTCCATAATTAGTAAATTTTAAAAAACATGCTTTGTATGACTGGAGGATATATAGCCAGGTAAATAGAGAACCAAGCTTTCATCAGGTTATAATGTCAGTTACATGAGTTGGAGAAAATGTTTATGCTGCTTTTTGCAAATGATTTTTTCCCTTTTAAATATATAAGCAAACACTTGTATTTAATGTATTATTTATAAGGAAGGATAAGCCCACAATTACAAAATGCTCCAATTGAACTTTAAAGAAAAACGCTCAACTTATGCCACTGAATGAGGTCATACTTGATATTAACCACAACTTGCCTCTGTAAAAGACTGCTACCATAAAATAAAAACGTAACCTGAAGCTCCGATGCATATGGGAACAGAAAAAAGGGGGTCACTCACACATTGTTAAAAAAAAAGCCATTAAAAATAGTATGCCCAATAAAAGATAGGAAAATCAAAGTTTGAATATTTTTCTTCAGATATGTTATGAGGTATGATTGAGCAATTGTTACTAATCTGAAATAGCTATTATTCTTAATTAAATAAGAATCACGTAATAGGAAAAAAACACTTTCACTTTTTGTACTATAATAAGGATATGGACAGACATCTAACAACTTCAGATGAGAGTGAAAAAAAATCTGACTACTTTGTAATGAACAAGAAAAACTGAGTTTTAGGTTCAAAAGTGGTTCCTCTGGCTTTTTAATTATAAATCATAAAATTTACCACTTAATGAAGTTTTCATGACAACTAAAGTGATTTTAACCATCTTGCTTTTTGGAAAGTAGGATATGAATTTGCTTTTAAAACCTTCTGTTTTAGATTTGATTTCTTAAAAAATTAAAGCATAAACTTCTATGAATATTTGCCTTTATCTTTAATGCTTTATATTTTATAATTGCAATAAGCAAAGGATTTGTTCTTTTTTAAAAAAACTAGTCTTTCAAATGGAATAACTGAAAAAAGATTAATATGATAATATTTTTGATCATTACCTTTAAATATAGTGTAAGACTTTAAAAATCATTTAAATCTATACCTATTTACTCTTCCTTTAATTACTGTAAACATTTATGAGTATATGTATTTTTAAGTGTTAGGTAATTCAATGTTAAACCTTCATGTTTTAATGATCAAAAAGCAAAGAAAAAGCCAGATAATTGAACAAATAAGTGTGAAATTATAAATACACTAATAACTTCCAAACCTTGGCATGATAAAAACATAAGCATTAAAATATTTTCCTTTAGCTGTTATTATTTATTTAAAAATACCAAGATTTTGAAATCATGATTTTAAAATGCTTATAAGATAGAAAGTTTCAGCATTTAACAGTTTATTTAACATATTGTATATAGCTCAGAATTATATTTCCCACATGGGACATTATCCAAACATATGCTTATTTAGAAATGACCAATGAGCTCAAATTAAATTTATAGGAAAATGGATCTTCATTATAAGTCAACCCACCTTTAAGAACATGGGCTTTGGAGCCAGCAAAATCTGGGTTTTGAACCTCAAGGAGACTACTTACTATATGGGTGACCTCAAGCAAGCCTCTTTACCTTTCTAGGACACAGTTTCCTCTGTGAACTGTAAAAGGGGTTAGTCATACCACCTCATATCCCAACCATTAGCAAGTCCTGTTGTATTCAACCATCTCTACTGAAGAGTCTCAATCTACCCATTGTCTATCAGCCCTATCCTTCTCCAAGCCTTTACCCTCTCATGACAGCCTTTTACCTAATTGGTCTCCTTCTTTTAACACTTGTCCTCCCTGTAGTTCATTCTCTATACAGCAGCCCCAGAAATTTCTAAAGCATGGATCTGATCTTTCCTGCTTGCAATCACTCAGTGCCATCCTACTGCAATCAGGAGAAAATCCGGGCTCTTTACCATGGCCTGGAAGGCCCTACATGGTCGGCCTGTGTCACCCTCTTCTAGTTCTTCTTGTACTATTCCCTTGTTTACTATATCCCAGCCACAATGGCCTTCTTTCTGTACTCTGAGCCTATAAAGTTCCTTCCTGCTTCTGGGCCTTTGCATTTGCTCTTCCCCAGGCTTGGAATTCAGAAGGTTAGTTCTTTCATATAATGAGGCTCACATGTTAACTCCTTTCTTTTCTTCATAGTTATTATCATTATATGAAATTATCTTGTTAGTTTACTTGCTCACCTTCTGTCCCTAGCTCATCTATCCATTCCCCCGCCCCACCCCCACTAGAATGGAAGTTCCATGAAGGCAGGGACCTTGTTTGTCCTATTCACCACTATCTTTAGAGCCTAGCATGGTGCTTGACACATAGTAGGCATTTACATATTTGATGAATGAATGAAAATGTTTTTTAAACATGGAGCTAGGTATTCAAAAATTATAAGAATTATTTATTATTTCTGGAAATGTTTACTAATAACAGTACACATATTAACTTTTCTCTGACTTCAGGAAAGCAAAATAATCAAGGCTTTGAAGGTAGATAAGTCGTGAAACACAGGGCTATCTGGGCATTAGTGGTCTTGAAAAAAACCTTAACCTTAAAAAAGGCTGTATTTTGGATATATATTAATTTCTTTATTTTGCCTATATCAAATCTGAAAGATTTACTGGTCTCAAATAATTGTATATCATTCTCTGACTTGAGCTGAGTTTACTTAGCAATTTATAGACAGACCTGTCTGTCCAAAATGTACAGATTTCTATCTATGGAAAACACACTGCACAGAGCAGTTGAGGCGAGCCTAATCTATATGCAAATGGGCACATTCCTAACTTAGTCAATAATTTACTGAGAATATACTATGTACCCTGCACATGATAAGATACTATGGAATAACTAATAATGTTCATTAGCTAACATTTATTAAGTGTCAAGCATTTGTCAGGCACTGTGCTAAGCATGGTAGATGTATCATCTATTTAAGTCTTACTCCAACTCCATGAGGGTGGCTCAGAGAGTCAGATTTCACAGAACTAGTAGTGCAAGGTTGGAGTTCAATCACAGGTCTATCTGAATCCACAGCTTTAACCACTTTTACACTATATAAGACATGATAGCTAAAGGGGAATTCATTATAATCTGGGGAAACGTGGCCTACACATGAAACAATCAGGGAACAAGGCAATATTAAGTAAGGGTAATTAACTCCTGACATTTGTGATTTCTCATACTTGAGGATACTACTATGGCATAGAGTTTCTTCATTTTCCTGGTCTGTGAAACAGGTAATAACAACAATTAAATGAGATCATAAATTCAGTGAGAGCTAAGCTGAGGTGAGATTGCTCATCCACTGTGGAAGGGACCAGCTTTGGCAAACCAGTATGTTTTAGAATGTTACACAGGTGAATACAAACAGGTGCATATAGAACCTGGTTTCTTGTAACTCACTGGAGAGTGCTGCTGTCACATAAGAATCAAGCCAAATATTCTCAAGGATTATACTTGAGTTCAGCCTTTCATGCTTGGGTGGGAGAATTAGGGTGAATGCAATGATTGCTTCTTTCTAGGTGGTCGCTTTGAGGATAAATTCTATTTCAATGATTGGGTAAAAGTTTTAAAAACATTGTATTATCACAATGTATATCAAAACTCACAGTAACTGGTATGATCTACTTATTATACTGTTACTATTGTTTTAAAAATATCACTGCAATAGCAGTAATAAAAACATATATTTAAGTCAGATTTTCTCCCAAAGGGCAGATACTTGGATTTTCCACTCTCTACATATACTGATATGTGGCTGTTTTAAAAATGTTATATTCAATATAAATTTTCATCTGTAATCATGATTTCAAATTGCAGTTAAGTAGACAACTATAGACCTTCTTCTACAGAAAATTATCTCATTTATTTTGAGTTCTGTTGAACCATTTAGTTTTATAATAATTGGTCCAATATGGGTGCTATCCCTGTTTTCCACACAGTACAAATGAATAAAGTATAAGTTCTACATTGTTAAGAGACGTAATTCTTCCAATAAATACATCACCTAGGTTCAGAGAATTCTTTACTAAGGGTGAAGGGGAATAAGAGCTACAAGTTTCCAGTTACAAAATAAGCAAGCTATGGAGATGTAGTGTACAGCACAGGGGATGTGTCAGTAATATCATAATAACTGAATGGTGATAGATAGATACTAGACTTATCATGGTGACCACATTGTAAAGTATATAAATATCTAATCACTATGTTGTATACCTAAAACTAATATAATATTGTATACCAACTATAATTTAACAAGAAAAAAAATTTAAGATTAAAAACTTCTTTTAAAATAAGGTTTTAGTTCTACGGGAATTTACTTATTACTTACCATGAAATGAGGTTGTGTTAAAATACGCTTTAGTTCCTTTGCGTCATTATTCTCAGGGTAACATGAAATTTCTTCCAATACCTAAAAAATAAAAAAGCAAGATATATAATAGTGCAAACAGCATGCAAGACTTCAAAGATACAGAATTCTTTTAAATTACAAATTATGAGTAAATTTTTAATGGCAGGCAAAACAATTATTTTGGAAAAATTCATCATTTTATTTAAAGGTTGGTTATTAATAGAGAATATATTGATGGCAATAAAAATAAAACAAATTGCTATAATAGTCTATGCCTACATTATCCAACTATAACCCAAAAGGTTATTGAAAAAAAAAACACAAAACAAAATGACAAGTCCACAATAATATTTATGACAGGTGTAAGTAACTTAATTTAATGGGAAACTAAACCTTTTTCCAAACTCAACATCAAAATGAATCTATAATAAAAGCTAAAAACAGCTTTACTTTATGTTAATAAAACTGTCAATTCCTTTTAGAATGATTAAAATGACACAGGCTCAAATCAAAACAACTTAAAGAAGAATAACACTTATGCAATTTTCCTTGCAGCCTGGCAGAATCAATGTTATTCTCCACACTCATCTCATAAAGAGAGAACCACATCCCTGCCGATAATTCCTGGGATTAATTGCCAGGGAATCCAAGAGAATAATTTTAAAAAACAAAACCCTAAATTTGCTCTTTCCACTCAAATTTTCATCACTAATTATAGTTGTTAACATTTTCTCTGTACAGGGAAAATGGTTGTTTTCAGAAGAAATTGTTTTTCAAAAGTTATTTTTCATCACTAGGATGGAGTTTACCTGTTTAGAATTTGATTATGTGACATGAGCCCAGGGGGAAAGCCTTTGTTCTCTTTCAGAGTAAACACATCATACTAGATGTCTTGACTGTAGATGGCTGAACTCACAGTGAGGTTATACACATTGCACTCAATTCTAAAAGGTGAGCCAATCAAGGATTGCTTCAGCAGGATTGGATATCAGGGGCACAAAAGTCACCTGTCCATTAGAAATCTCTTACCTCATCTTGGAGAATCTGTTAATACTGAGGCAGAAGGGGATGTTGTGAGGTCACTTAGCCTAAGGTTTAGACTTCAGCAGCATACCTATGTGCTATTCAACTACCTCATTTGGGAAGAACAAACAAACAAACAAACAAACAAACAAACAAACAAACAACAGAAACTACAGGGGTTCTTTCTTATCTAAAGGCACCCTTATCAAGTTTTGTTTATGCTGATAATTCATATTAATGATGATAACTCAGTTCTCCCTGGTGTATTTTATGCTTTGAGTTTTTCTTGCAGTGAAAAAAGGACAAAACCACATACTCTCTTTGGTCCCCTGCTACTTTCACAGTCTATGATGTTTTTTTTAATACCCCCCAGTACCACTTCCACCCCTGGTTGCCATCTCCCCTTAAGAACTGGATCTCTGAAGGTGGGGCATTCCTCCCACGTGCTCAAGGTGTACACCCGGGGCCTGGCGCCCAGGGCCTGGCCTGTGATCCACTGGGGCGGGAACCCAGGACCTTCTGCATGTAAAGCAGATGTGCTAACCACTGCTCTATGGAACCATTCCCCTGCACCCAGTCTATGATTCTAAACACTGATGATGTGTGGTCTCCTAAGTTATAGAGGACCTCTCCAGGCTGGTGTCCTGACCATGTAGGCAGGCCTAGCAGCTCTTATGTCCTCAGTCTTGTTTCTCAGTGAATATATGATATTTTCCAGTACAGGGCTTATGTTTAAAATCTGGTAGGAAAGACATTATGACTTTCATATTATTTTTACTTAGTAATCTCACTTTATAAGAAACATATTTTTTCCAATGGGAAATATGTGCATAGAGACTTTTATGACATCGAAAAGTGAATAAAGAACCCTCGATGTCTAACAATGGAGGGATTGCTAATTCATCATAATTTAGTAATAGCAAAGAAAAATTATGCTGTCATCAGAGCTTATATTTATAAAGCCCAAGTAGGAACATGGAAAAAATGCTCATGATATAATGTTATGTAAACAAAAGATACGTTTTGATTGAGACCATGTCAAATTTTGTGTACAAATGGATAAGGACTGGAAAAGGTTATGCAAATGAAAATTACTGCATTAGGATGATGAGATTATAAGTGAATTTTTATTTTTAAAACTTCCTGCAATGTCATATGTCTATATTAAAAAGTTAAAAAGGCTGTGTACTAAAAAGTTAAAAATGTTAGATGTACAGTAACCTAAAATTTATAAAAATGACATTTCTAAACTTAGTTGCTATAGATATTTAATTAACTTTTCAAACATTACCTTGAATAAGGAACTCAAATGTTCAGAGCATGTCTACTTCCACTGAGTACAGTAAAATAATTTAAAATAATGAAACAAAATTGATATCTTAACATGTTCAAGTTTACATAGCAGAACAAGAACTAGAAATCTAGGAAATGTTGCTGCTGAGATTTCTTTCTTTTCTGTATGCAAATGCTCAGTAAAATTTAGAATTACTAAATCTGAGTAAAATGATCCAACTGTGACTCTAAGGAAGCTACCTCTTCCTGTGCAGTAGAAATGTTTTCAATAAAGGTAGCAAATATGACACCCAGATATGTTTACAAAATATGTCACTTACCTCTTTGGCTCTCTGTACAGCATCACTTGGAGGATTCCTGATTTGTGGTGAAGACTTTGTATTAATTTTGTCATACAGCTAAAAGCAAAAGAGAAAAATCCAATTAACATTTATCATTCTTTACTAAAATTAAGTTTTATATTTCTTATTTCACTAAACAATATTTTCCTCTTAAAAAGGTAGGCTGATGATTTCAGTGTAATCTTCTTGTTAATCATCTCTTATTCATTCAAGGAAACATTTCAGAATATAATCCATATGCATAATCTTTTTAAAGAATCATCTTTAAATAGATGGTCCAAAATTCTATCGATGTGGCAATTTCCTTGTCATTTTAAATTAATTAATATTTCAGTAATCAGATTATTTTTCCCTCTGATAGAAGCAACATTTAATAAGATGAATACAGAGTAAAATGGCTAAGACGCTTTTGAAAGAATTTTCACAGAAACCTCAATCTTGGGAAAGGGCAAACCCAACTCCTTCTAGGAAGGAATATTCTCACAAAAGATTCATGCTTATTTTACTAGGGCTATTCATTAATAGTATCAGTGCTGGCATCCTTCAACAGGAAATCAAGGACATAAACTTTTGTCCTTTTAAATTTGAAATTCACAGAGTATGAGAAGACATTGAAAGACTAAATGTATTTAAAAAAATCCTCACAAATCTAAGTGATCCAAAATTTAACTTTCTGAAGAAAATGAATTAGAAAAAAATTTCTATAGTGTAGAAATACAAGTAAAATATTAATTTCTACCTCAGATGAAATGTCTCATTCAATAGTCTGCTTTGAAAAGTGACAAGTTAAAAATGATCTTGGCTAGTCTGCCACATCTATTTTCTAACTTCTCTAAAATAGGTGGGGATTTTTGAGGGGTCAGTTTTGCTTTTGTCTTCTTTCCCTCCCTGTACTATGTACAACCATGCTAGTTGAGAGGTCAAATATTGACTATAAGCATTCTTCGGATTACAGTTAGATTTGTTTATACTGATGCAAGACAAAGGTTTATGATTTGTAGATATTTGGGCTACATCATATATAAAAATGCCCAATGACAAACACACAAGTAAATAAATGCCTAATGAAAACAATGTAAAGATAGAGCAGTGACCATTTTTAAATGATGGCATTAAAATGATGGCACTAATAAACCAGAAACCTGTAGAATATAAGTAAGTAAGTTAGTAAAATGCTGCTCTATTTCAAATATTATATTTACATTCAGAGAACTAGTGATATGTGGCTGGTTCACCCAAGTTAGCCCAAATCTCTGTAGAATACACATGGGAAGTATCCATCCTTTAAATGGTTTCTATCTCTAAAGATTGCAGATTTTGAAATTTGGAACTAGGGAATATGTTTTCCCATATAAATGATGTTATACATAGTGTAAGGTTATTAGATTAGTCTATAGAGATGAAAGAAATACTGTACATATACAATAAAAAATAGAAGAAAAAAAACCTAACCCCCTAAATAAGGAACATAAGTTAAAAAAAACAAATATGAAATACATAACACTTTAAAATAAACATAGTTATCACCTGATATATCATAATATTAATAATGAAACAAAAACATCTACATGCATAATAAAAAGATTTTTAAAACTCTTGAATGCTACTATTTGAAAAAAAGCAAATTTAATTCAAAGCTTTACAAGCTGATGGCATTATCAATTTATAATGCCTAATTTCACCACAAAAAGTTTTGCCTTTTTCTTGACCAAGGGCTATAACTAGCACTACTTTAAAAATTTTCAACTATAATTAGGATCAGTTTCTATTTACACATTTAATAAATGCACATTTGTTTTTATTCACAAAGTAACAAAAATTCCATAGCTCCCAGAATTTCTCTCTGTCACTGGAGATTTTTTATTTTTGGCATGGTCTTACTACGCCAAGTACAGTTTCCTAGGTCAGTGTGGTTTCTTGAGGACTCTTAGCATAATCAGCAGGTGTGGTTATTAAACATATATGTTCCTTGGCCTCGCTTCAGACCTACTGAATCAGAATTTGAAAAAGGGGGTCCAGACACTTGTGCTTTAATAAATTCCTTAGATATTTGTAAATCTTATGCCCAGTGTTAAGTTCTGAGAGTGAGAGTAGTAGTACTAATAACAATAATGACAATGCTACTTTTATTGAGCACTTATTAGATGCTAGTTACTAGTTAAAGTTCTTAACATATATTCTTCATTTAACCTCAAACATCCCTATAAAGTCGATACTCCCGTTTCCCCCCACTTTACAGATGGGGGAAGTGAGGCATAAAGTAATAAAGTGAGAACCACTATTCTAGCCTTATAACTACTTCACAGGTTGCAGATGCCTAGAATTTCAATATTTTTGAGGCCAGCTCCAAGGAAAGTGCTCAGACCAAATTTTCCTCTGCTCCTTTGGTCTAGCTTGATCCAGTTCATCACACAATTGCCTAAAGTTCAATTGAACTAGTGGTGGGATAAGGGAGAGGTGAGATGCTTAGTATCAAAGGCAGATAGAATAGGAAGGAATTAAAAAAAGGCCTTACACCTGAGATGGAGGCACTGGGCTCTGCCACTCAAGCTCCTAGGAAAGCACAGAACTGGAGCTCTTAAGGCAGGCAGTGGATAGAGTAGATGGTGCCCATGTGGCTAAGAACAGATGGTGAATCTCACCTGCCTGCTCATTAACCAACAAGGTGAGCAAGAACAAAGGCAGGGAGGGGCAGAGGAGGGGCTCATGTCACTATCAGTGGGAAAAAGTGACCCTTTGTTGATCCATCCATATATCCATCTACCTAGCATTTATTGAGGTCCTACTATTATGCACTACACATTTAGGTTCTATTTACTAGGGTTACAAAGATGACAAAGATGAGAATTCTTGTCCTCAAAGAATTCACAACTTCCAAGGACATGTATAACTAAAGGCTCTGAGGATCTGAGAGTAGCCTGGTTTCCACTTTATGTCTCAACTAGAAAGGATCTCAGTGAGTAGCCCCAAGTTGGAGACTATCTGGATGTGTGTGCATAACATGTCAACCTTCATTTTCCCCCTCAATTTCTATGACTATTTTTGCCTTAGAGACTCAAAATATTTTAGGGAAACCATAACAAATACAAAGTGTTTGAAAAATGTGGCAAAGTAAATAAATAAAAAGTCATCGATGGAGGAAAAGTTTGAATGCAATGTAATGTTAAAATGTTTCAAAACAGTAGTCAGAAACATGCAGCTTTTCAACTCCTCATTCTTATGGGTCATTTTCATATGTATGCTGCCTACGAGATGAAATTCAGGATTCAAAGTTCAAATCCAGATAGAGTTTCGTCAAGGTCTGGGGCAAGTGAGAGGCGCGGTTGGGTTTTGAGAACAACGAAGAGCTGTGTTTCTCTTTCTTATCATCCTTGACTCCTTCCCAGAGTCCATCATGTATAAAGAATATACAGAATAATGTGATTTGGGACTTTGCCTGTTTTAGATTTCAGCTAAAGCCCAGAGCTAAGGCCAATAGGAAGTAAGTGGCACCAAGTCGGCGAGGAAACTGCCAGACCATCCCTCTAGGGCTTCCTGAAAGGTGGTCTCAAAATTGTCCTTCCACACTCATTCAAGCACCCCATTCTGCCTAAAGAGGCAGATGCCTGGAATCTGAAGTCACAGGATGAGGAGAGCAAATATTTGATTTTTCTTTCTTCTTCTTGATGGGGAAGAATGGAGGGGGAGTTGCCCCCTTCCTCATGTAAGTGAAGGATGGTGGATACTTCAAAAGAACCATACATAGAAACTGGAGCAAGGAGAGCTCACTATCTCATTCACTGGAGGAATGCTTGTTGAGTTGCAGCAATTTATAAAGCCCATCTTGGTGCGGCAGGAAAGAAGCCCTATGAGAGAAAGTCCTTGGAGCAGCTTGATATGTGGTGTTTGGGGTCCCAAGTGAAAAAAGGCCACCTGGGGCAGACCTTGATAGCAGGGTGAGGGCAGCCATAGGTCAGACCACACTTGTAATTATATGCTAGGGCAAGAATCTGTGTGTTTCTCATAAGTCAAGCTGCTGTCTCAGAAATTAATCTGGCTGGAACCTACCCAAGAGGGCTGTCTGCACTGAGCAAGAGGATCCAGAAGTAAGTAGCTGTAGGGTAATACCTGGGGAAAGAAACAACCCAGGACAAGGCCAAGAGGGCAATGGCTATATGAAGGACAAGATTATAGAACATGCTGTTAAAGTGCTTCTTTCTTTTTGCCATGACCACTCTTGAATTCATTGAGCCTGTAATAGCACCTAACATAGGCTGAGTACATAGTAGATGTTTAATACATGCGTCTTCAAAAAATAAATGAGTATTTGAGCTGGTGCATAAGAACTATATGTATGTATGTGTGTGTGTATTAAAATTCATAGTAACATAAAAATTAACAGAGTGGAAATACTTATTTCTTAGCTTGTTTCTTTCAGAACCAGATATCATTTATCTTCAGTTATGCTTATATAGTTAAAAAGTTCACACAAAATTAAGAAATTATATTTTGATCACATTTAACTCTTTTTTTTTTGTATTTCAAGTATGACTTACTTAAAAAAATTTTTCAAGGTAGAAGAGATCTTAGATATTAACATAATTCAACTACTCCATTTTGAGAAGGAGAAAGCTGAGGTCCAGTGAGGTGAAGTGACAAGTTCAGGGTCCTGTAGACAGAGCAGCAGGAACTAGACCATGGCCTCCTGATACGCTGTCTTTTCTTTTATACCAGATTTCCTTGGTTTATATTAAAATCCAGTAATACACAAAGTCTCATGTCAGGGAGACACCTTCAGCAAATATTTAGGGAAGTAACCATAGAAAATGCCATTTATAGGCAGTAGGAAAAAATACACTAAATATTATTTGAAATGTATTAGCTAATCAACTACAAGCCTCACCCTGTTAAAGAATGTTAGAATCCTAATCTTCCTGACCAGATGGGAAATTCTTCAAGCTTTGAGGGCCATTCAGACTCTGTCACAACCACTCAACCCTGCTGTGTATGAGAAGGCAGCCAGTAACAATTCATAAATGAATGGGCATGGCTGTGTTACAATAAAACTTTACTTATAAGATCAAGTGGCTGACTGGATTTGGCCTGAGAGCTGTATTTGGCTGTTATAGAAGCTTAAATTCAAGGTGGATTGAAATGACAAAATGTATTTGTTTTTGCCATTTGCTTTCCTGAAATTTGAAGATATCAAATATATTTGTAAAGCTGAGGAATAGAAGGTGAGGCAGAGGGAGGAAAGAATGTTAATAAATTATCCCTAGAGAGAAAACAAGAATGATTTTGTAACTGTTTGTTTTCTCTTTTTAATGAAATTACAGTTACCCAACCTCAGCACTTTTTATTTTTAAAAAAGGCAAAATGAGGAAATGTGAACAGCTGCAAGGGAACAGAGTGTTTCATACTGTCTCACTCACAGGCAGGCTTGCCAGTCTCTGGCACTGGGTCAGATATGATCACACACAGCTATGTGTATATACTTTATTTTTCTGTTTTAAGGAGTACAGACACAATTCTGTTAGGGGTCACATTCTATATTTAAGATGGGTTGTTTTAAACAAAGCAGAATAAAGGTGGTGGTAACATTAAATTCGACTCTCCTGAGATTATAATTTCAAACATAAAGATGATAGTCAGTTAATATGTCACTTTTTGTTTACATTCAAAACACTAAATCATTTCATTTTTTCACCATACTATATTATATCTCGCTCTCTTCTGATTTCTTGTCCTCAAATAGAAGCCTTTGTTTTGCTCAGTTTACATGTAGCATTTAGCAAGATCAACATTTAAAATGGAAGAGTTGGCAGAGAACCCATGAAATTACTATCACCGAGTTATATATTTCACTAAGTTTTTAGCATAGAGAAAACCAAATCTAAGGATCGGAATGTATATTAGTTGAGAAAGATTATAACTTTTGCAACTAGACTATACACATGGGCCAAATAATGAATGGAACACTGAAGTTCATTAGCAACAAACCATCTTACCACTAACTTCAAAGATACTGCAGAAGCTCCTTGTTGGAGAAGATCTAAAGTTGTCAAGGGTCGAATATTTAGCTACAATGTATGTAATGAAATGTGCCTATGATACTAGTGAAACACATAATAACAGTGTTCACAAGTTTATACTGCACAACAATAATGGGAATTGAAATGATTTGCTCTGGAAACAGTCTATCTTATTAAGAACTTTCTTCACAGCAAAGGAAACTTTCATCAACAAAAAAAGACAACCCACTGAATGGGAGAAGATATTCACTTATGATACAACTCATACAACTCAACAACAACTCATACAACTCAACAACAACAACAACAACAAACAAATAATCCAATTAAAAAATGGGGAGAAGACCTGAACAGATATTTCTCCAAAGAGGACACACAGATGGACAATAGACATATGAAAAGGTGCTCAAGGTCATTAATCATCAGAGAAACGCAAATTAAAACCACAATGAGATATCACTTCACACCTTTTAGAAGGCTATCATCAATAAATCAAAGAACAACAGGTGTTGGCAAGGATATAGAGAAAAGGGAACACTCATACACTGTTGTTGGGATTACAAATTGGTATAGCCACTATGGAAAACAGTCTGGAGATTTCTCAAAAAATTAAAAATGGATATACCTTTTGACCCAGCAATTGCACTTCTGGGTATTTATCCAAAGTAAACAATAATTCATAAAGATCTATGTACCTCTATGTTCATGGCAGCACAATTTACAATAGCCAAGATATGGAAGCAACCTAAATGCCCATCAACAGACGATTGGATAAGAAGTTATGGTTCATATATACAATGGAACATTTTCAACCATTAAAAAAAATGAAATCTTACCATTTGCAATGACATGGATGGACCTAAAGGTTATTATGCTGAGTGAAATAAGTCAGACAGAGAAAGATAAATACCATATGATTTCACTTATATGTGGAATCTAAGGAACAAAAAGAACAAACTAATCAAAAACAGACTCACAAATATAGTGGACAATCTGGTGATGGCCAGAGAAGAGTGGGGTTGGAAGAATTATGAATTAGTAGTTGATAGATGGTCATGGGGATGCAGAGCACGGCATAGGGAATGCAGTTAGCATTAATGTATTGGCTAGGTGGAGAGCCACAGGAAGGAGAAATTAGGGGGATCGTTTTATAAACTATGTAAATGTCTAACCAATATACTGTATATTTGAAACTAATAATAATATAAAATACTTTCTTTACACATTCTTTAAAGAAATGGGGTGATTAAGAACAAAGTTTCAATGTCATATCTTTTCAGTGAACCGGGGTGATCAACCATTGATATCCAATAGTATTTTTTTAAAAAAATATATTTGAAATCCAGCAAAATGTTAGGGAAAGGAGATTTAATACTAAAATATAAGGAACTGATATCCAACTACTGCACTGGAGCTGATTTTAAGAAGTTAGAGATCAGAGAAAATCTTCTGAGATCTAAAATCTATTTTTCTCCTGTTCAAGTTTATATATAAACTTGCTATCTCTTGGGTAAAAATAAGAAAAAGCTCTTTCAAAGATCTTTGGCATCATTAAACATGACATAGTCCAAACTACGAAAAGAACCATATATTTAACAGTGGTCTAAAATTTCATAATGGGAAATTTAAGTGTGGAAGAAACACATGACAAAATTTAAAAAAGCATTCTCAAAAATTTAAGGAGCTACAATTAAACTTTGGGAAAAACTTATATAATCTGTCCATCTTACAAATCTAGGAATGATTATGCAACACGGGGAGACTATGATTCACAAAAAGAAATTAAAATCACTTAGGGCATTTTTCTTTTGTGGGATAAAAAAATGTCTATTCTATTAGCACTAAGAATTGTTTTTACTAAAAATTATATTCTATAAAATTTCAAAACAATCAATTTAATGAAAAAATAGCTGAAGAAAGTACTCAAATATTAGTTAAGCAGATGACTTTTGATCTGGATGGAGATAATGTACTACTTTCATTTGAAGAGTGTACTTTCATTTTACTTGCACATTATCCTTCACAATTTCTACTATGTGCTAACCTTCCCTCTGAAAGTTTAGAAAATATGTAAATAGCTAAATTTTATAAATCTTAAATAAACTTGTTTCTCACATTAAAAAAAGGGCATCAAATTCACAAATCTAGTGACCATAATAAAGCAGGAGTTCCATCCTGGAATTTAGATTTTCCATAATTAAAGGTTCAGAGCTGCTACCAATACTACGGTTCAGTATATAGTGGGCAACTTGTGTTAGAAATGGATATCTGATGTTCTGCATATTGTATATAGTGGTCAATAAGGATGTTTCTGGAAGTCCTTGAGTTAGACATCCCAGGAAAGCTTTAGCCTAAGAGTACAGCAGTGAAATGCTAGCTTAAACCAAGTTTTAGAAAGTTACACACATATATACATATATACACACACATACATACATACATACATACATACATACATACATACATACAAACATACATATACACATATATCATTACTTGAAGTCTTATTAAGGGGTCCAGCTGACTTAGCAATATGCTACTTGAACTAAATCCATTATAAAAGTTCCCTTCTGACAGCAAAAGGAAATTGAAAAACCAGTATATCTGGGCTAATTCAAGATTTCCTGAAAGAGTTGTAAAATACTTGTGATCTTGAAGCAAAAGTACCCCTAAAGAAGCCCTTGTTTGGCTTAGGTTTTATTTGTCTGTGTACAGACTTGTTTTTGTTTAAATCCTATTAGACTGCTGCATTTATAGGGATTTATTTTTGAATCCAAGAAATTAAGACTTCCTTGACTTTCTAGTTCAGTCTAAAAAGACTGTCCCTTTGGTGGACTAACAGTATAGGCCACTGTGGCAGATTTCTGGTCAGTTGGCAGCTCTTTCTGGGAAACTCAAACATTGGCTTTGGATGACTTAACTTGACTGTTCTTAAGGCCTTTTCCAGTTGGCAGTTAACTTTAAAATTGAGCCCTGCAAGAAACAAATCATAATGCCTACTCTTGAGCAAGCGAAAGAAAGCATGAGGAAAAACAAGCCTATATAGATGATATAGGTAGGCTTTAATTTGCTTTTAAGCAAACTTCCAGAAATAGGGCACTTTTTGATACCAGATTCAAGAATTTTTCTAACTGTGAGAAACTTCACTATGATATAAATTTCTTTTCCATTCAAAAAACACTAAAAGCATTTTTAAAAAGTGTTAAAACCTAATTCCTAATGTGCTTTTCTGAAACATCTACAATAATAGTTAAATGATATTTACACTAAATGAATATCCTATTAGTAATTTGCTGCTTTAAAAGAAAACATTTACATCAGGTGTGTCATATACTATTTTATTTAATTACTGATGCAATACAATAATTTTTGACTTAAGATACAACTTCTATTTTGCATAGGTAAATACAAGTAGCTGCAGCAAAAAAATGAATTTCTGTTGTGGAAAGTTCAAAGAGAACAAAACAAAGACAGTCTGGCAGAAGTGGTTTCTGAGAATGTTTGAAGGGCCACAAAGAAAAGTGGCCTTGGATTATGGATGGTGCAAGCCAAGCTGACTGAATGTTCTTCGACTGAATATATTACATTCCTTTCTAGGGGGGAAATGCCTTGTCCTTGAGAATAGCATGAAGAAGAACCAGTGCTTGTTGCACTTTGAAGGCTTTTTGAACATTCCTTTGCCTTCTGGTAAAGATGACTATGGTGTCATAAAAAGAGAATGGCACTCAGTGGGAAACACTGGTACCAGGGACAAGCTGAATCATTATTTTTGGTATTTTAGAGTAAATTCTAATCCCTGTTTTAAGGAGTAATTCATCTGAATGAATGAGGGAACTAGAGAGACTCCAGTAGTTAATAATACTTTCAGTGAAAATCACACATTCCTTTCACATAGGCGATAACTTAAGAGCCCAGATAGAGCAATTGCCTGGGAATAGAAATAATAAGGCTGAATTCTCTACTATCAGACAGTTTCATTCTGAGAATTTGGTTTTTACTATTATATAACTGTCTACCGTAAAACATTGATATTGGATAGATGGAGAAACAAAAATGTGATATATACATACAATGAAATATTTTTCAGCCTTTCAAAGGAAGGAAATTCTGACATATGCTACAACATGGATGAAACTTGAGCATATTATATTAGGTGACATAAGCCAGACACAAAAAAACAAATATGCTATTATTCCACTTATACTACAAGGTACCTACAGCAGTCAATTCACTGAGACAGGAAGTAGAATGTTGGCTGCCAGGGACTAGGGAAAGAAGGAAATGGTAAGTTGGTGTTTAATGAGATAATGTTCAGTTGGGGAAGCTGAAAAACGTTCTGGAGATGGATGGTAGTGTGGTTGCACAAGAGTGGGAATGTACTTAATGCCACTGAGCTGTACACTTACAAGTTGTTAAAGTGATGAATTTTATGTTATGTATATTTTGCCACAATAAAAAGACAACAAATTGGTATTATGTCAAATAAAATCTGTGGAAAAGCTATGAACTTTGGGGAATGATAAATATGTATTTGAGAATAGAAATTAACTAAAAGAATAAACTAAATCATGTTGTTCTAAAAATGTACCCCCCCACTGAAAAATACATAAAAACTATGTAATTCATACAGTTCTTTTTATAAAAAAAAAGGCAATTTGGAATTCTTCCACAGGGGACAACTACACGTTGGTTAACAAAACAGATCTAAGGAGAGGAAAATAAATTTAGCATTTTAAAGACAGTAAATAATAAACTGTTGGCCATAAAGCTAAATATCGAGATGGGGAAATCAGTGTAATGACTCTGTGAAATCTACTGCAATGACCCTTTCGGTGGGCTTTGTTAGAACTCCAAAGGGTAAGCAGCTTGGCTTTGCTGGATTGGTGTTAGGACACAGGGACGATACCAGGAGACACTGGAAACCGATTCTGTAGTGGGAGCAATGGATTATAAATGACATTTGAGATCCAAAGTACACTATCCTCCATAGCACATGGAAGAAACTTCCAACAGTGCTTTACCTTAAAATAATACAAAAAGGGTAAACAATTTTTTTAAATAAAAAGAAAATATATTACTTTTCATTTTTTTTAACTTTTAAAACCTTTATTGAGGTATCATTTATAAACTATAAAATTCACTCACTTTAAGTATACAGTCTAATGATTTTTGATAAATTCATACAATTGTATAATCATCATCTCAATCCAGTTTAGGAATATTTCCTTCATTCCCAAAAGTTCCCTTGTGTTATATCTAAGAATTCTTTGCCTAACACAAGGTAATGAAAATTTACTTCTATATTTAAACGTTTTATAGTCTTAAGCTTACAGTGGGTCTATGATTCATCTTGTGGAAATTTGTGTGTATGGTGTTAGGTAAAGGTCTAAGTTCATTTCTTCGCATATGGATATCCAGTTGCTCCAGCACCATGTTAAAAAAACAACACACTATTCCTTGCCCATTGAATTGCCTTGCCATCTTTGTTGAAAATCAATTGACCATGAATATGAGGGTTTATTTCTAAAGTCATTTCTGTTCCCTTGATCTATCTCTATCCTTATACCAATACCATATTGTTTTCATTATCATAGTTTCATGGTAAGCTTTGAAATCAGTTCTCTAAATTTGTTTCTCTTTTTTTTAAAATTGTTTTGTCATTTCCATATAAATTTTAGGATTGGCTTGTCAACATCTACAAAAAAATCTGCAGGGATGTTGGTAAGGATTGCATTGACTCTGTAAATCAAGATGGGGAAAACTGCCATCTTAACAATACTGAGTCCTCTAATCCAACAATATGATATCTCTCTCCATTTATTTAGATCTTCTTTGCTTTCTTTCAGCAACATTTGTAGTTTTTAGTGTATGAGTCTTATACTACTTTTGTGCAATCCACTAAGTATTTTACTGTTTTCGATGGCATTGTGAATTTCTTTAATTTTATTTTCAGATGATTTGTTGCTTGTATATAGAAGCACAGTTAATATTTGTATATTGATCTTATATCCTGCGATCTTGTTAAACTTGCCTATTAGTTCTAGTAGATTTTTTTTGTAGATTTCTTAGAATTGTCTACATACAAGAATATATCTTAGCAAGAAGACGGTTTTATTTCTTCCTTTCCAATATGCATGTCTTCAGTTTCTTTTTCTTGTCTCATTGCACTGGCCGGAATGCTCCAGTACAATGCTGACTAGATGTGGTAGGAGCAGACAGTCTTTGTTTTGTTTCTGCTTGCATTAGTTTTCTGTTCTGCTTAACAAATGACCATATACCTTAGCAGCTTTTTTTTGGTGGCTAAGTTTATTGATATCTACATTAAGAATAAAGAAAGACTAATTTGAAAATATTCAGGACATATGCTATTTATTGCTCTCTTTACTTCAGGAATTTTATTTCATGTGGTACTTTTCTATTGATACTAATACTTCAATACACTGATGGAAACAGATATGGGGGTTTTTGTTCACCAAGTTAGTAACAGTGGAATGAGAAACTCCAATACCCAAAGTGAGCAGCAGTACACTTCAAACTCCAGCCCCAGGAAGCAAGTAGCACAAGTGCTACCACCCACATTGGCCCATTAGCCAGCTGCTTTCATATTTGCTGAAGTTCACTCTTGGGATGGGACCCTGAGAAGGTACCAGTAGTTTAGCCTTTGAAGGTCCTTAGATAGGTCTTATTAGTCCAGACGTTTAACTACAAATCAACTGGACTATAAGTTCATGGGAAACATAGCTTTGGCGTTTCCTGACTGGTAATCTATTTAAACATCCAAACTTAACAGTGTATTAACTTATTTTCAGACCCCAAGTTGCTGAAAAACATCAAATTACTGCAGAAGTTCTGTTTTTTCCCTTTAGGAAACTTTCAAGTTCTAAAAATATGCTGTTCCCAAATGTGACTACTAATTTAATAACATATTAGAAAGTAAAATAGTAAATCAAGAGCTGTAGTTTTCGAGTGCTAATTCCAGGTCAGATGGAAAACTCTCTAACTCTAACTCTCCCTAAACAGTAAACAATTATAATAAAGAGGTCAGGAGTATAAAATATGGAGGATTCTAGACAACAGTTTATTTCTAATGCAATGTTTAAAAACATTCATCTATTATAAAAACTTATTTATATATTAATATAAAATTGCTAAATTAAGTAGCTACTACAGTTAATTTTTGCTTTATTAACCTGATCACTGGTAATATTTTTAGAAAACATAATTTTAGGACTTCCCACAAAAATAATCTTAATTAGGTGGGGCATCATATTTACTATGGAAACAGCAGTATGTAATAAATGCTAACAGCTGTTCAGAGGTATGACAGATGGTGGGTGAATGTTTAAAACTTAGTTGTCAGAGTTTGGCAGAGATAAATGCATCATTTAACAATGTTTTATAACACTGCTGACTTACAAAGTCAACATTTATTCTGTTTCCACAAGAAATTGAGAAGACTGAGAGTTGCCACCAAATAACATCTGCAAAATGCTTTTTAATCTAAAAAAAACTCTCGACTTTTCAGTCCATCAAAAAAGCATCCATCATCTGACTATCCAGTGTATCACATATAAGTTCCAACCCAAAACTGATTCAAAACATCATTAAAAGACACAACTACACTTAAACAGCAATTCCCAAGAAAGTCTAGTTAAGGAACAGGGTAATACTTCATTATTTTATATTTGATTTGTGTAATTTGCACTCATGCCTGAAGAATCACTTCAGGGCAAAATGAGTTTTCCATGCTGTACTGGGCTGAATACTGTTCCCTAAAAATTCATGTATACTTGGAACCTCAGAATGTGACCTTATTTGGAAATAGAGTCTTTGCAGATGTGATTAGATGATGTCCTATTGGATTAGGATGGGCCCTAAATCCAATGACTGGTGCCCTTTTAAGAAGGCCATGTGTAGACACAGAGTCACACATAAAGAGAACTCCATGTGAAGATGGAGGCAGAGAATGGGGTGATGTATTTATAAGCAAGAAATGCCAAGGATTACAGACAACTACCAGAAGCTGGAAAAGGCAAGGACAGATTCTTCCCTGGAGACTTTGGAGGGAGCATGGCCCCGCTGACACCTCGATTTAGGACTTCTGGCCTCTAGAACTGTGAGAATAATTTTTGTTATTTTAAGCCACCCAGTTTGTGGTGTTTTGTTACGACAGCTCTAACAAACTAACAGACATGCCAAACTGTATTGTACTAAAATTGATCTCTACATTTCATATAGAGACCATCTCTGAACCAGTACTTTTAATTTCTGAAAGTAGATGTACTGGAATAAGCTGAGCCAAGTATAGCTCTGCCTTGAGCCTCTTTTGTTTCTTCCCACAAAACAAGGAGCAGCTGCGTATGCCAGGTAGAACTGGTTGGATAGCACATATTTAAAGATTCTGAATCTATTTCTAACTATAGATTAAACTAGATATATTTTACTAGAATTCATATCAAAAAGCATTTCCTCCCTCAGTGGAACCACTGTATTTTCCTTTTGTTTTACTGTAAATTCTTTCAACCTGACAGATGTTTTGTTTCCTCCAAATGCTAATAATGTTTCTTTGAATTTGGAACTTCTTACTGTTTTAAAGGCGTGACTAGAAAAAATAAAGTACTTGATGATCTTTAGTTTTCTGTAGGAACTTAATCCTATTTCTTTTTGTCAGCTTAAAAATTATGGCCTCAAACGTAGCTATTTAGAGTGTTACTAAATTAACAGGAATTATTTAAATATAATAAAATATTTCACAAAATGGCTCAGTGGTATTAAGTAACAATAAATCTATGGTCCACAAAACTGACAGTAGGTGTCACTACTTAGAATCCTTAAAAAAGGTATCGATGTTGATTCTGTAAAACAAAACAACCCAAATCCAAGCTCAGGATATAGAACATTAAAAATGGTCAAAGTTTGAAAAGCTTCTTCTCAAGAATTGGTTATGCCATGTTCCTTTATTTTGCATACCATTGAAAAAATTTTTAATGATTAGTTAGATCTGTCTATGTGGCAGCCACTTGAATACTTCATTGATTACATTATTGAAATGTAGCCTGTTGGCTCTGAAACGAGATTAATGAACCGTATTTATGGACTGTAGATCATGAAGGTATATTCTAATGATGGCTTATGTCATTCATGATTAAGCTTTCATTGAAGGATAGCTCAATTTGGATCTTTAGAACCAAATGCATCCTGATACTGCCCAGGGAAAGCCTTATAGTCAGTAATTTCAGGAGGGGACTGGGATTCATGTGTAGCATTTAGCACTTGTCTGTCAAATTCTGCAGACATGGTGTCTTTTTATTGGGCACAGCTTGTTCTCAGGCCATCAGTTCCTTTCCAAATCAATATGCACTGACAGGGCAGATGCTGAATCCGCAGATACATCTTTAAGTTTATAATTCATAAATATCCAAAAGAACTTCAAGCATGTTTTTCCTCACTAAAATATGAGTCTTTTTTGAAGATGTAACAATGTCTACCCAAGAATGAAGCAGTTATTCAAAATAGGTGTTTTCAGTGAGGTCTGAGAAGTTTAGCATTGGGCAATAACTGGTGCCTGGCTCAGCTCCATTCTTTGTCTGACCATCTACCCCCCCCTTGTAAAATCTTTAGTCTCAAGCTTGGTGTGCTCAGATACTTTGTTACATTAGTAAGAAATACAACTGCAAAGACCAATTTGGGCTTCCCTGGGCCTTTAAATGATGAAAAGGCCTTATCTAAAGAAGGTCAGTAAATCTTAGCAAAGACTTAACCACTTATTACACTGAAATAAACCCAATCTCCATGCTCTGCTGCAGCTTCTTAAATATATCCCAGAGACTAATTCTAGTAAAGGGTATACTTTCTATGAGAAATTCACAATTGTGAAAACTTTCTAAATCATATGAAGCAGTGATAGAGAAAAATAGATATTAAAATAGCCAATGAATAGAGGTCGAACTTTAATTCAAATAACACATAACAAGAATGACAACCATGATGGTGATGATGATGATGATAGAGGAAGAGAAGGAGAAAGAGGAGGGAGAACGCTAGGAGCTATCCACAAAATAGGATGAATTCTGAGGGTTTTTGGTGCCCAAGGAAAGTAACAGTTATTTGAAGTAAACTTAATCTGAAATGTCCTCAAATTACTTGAGATAAATTACACTAAAGAGAAGAGCCATTTTCTCATTTTCCTGAGCACATTTTAGCTTTATTGAGGTATAATTGACAAACACAATTGTTAACATATTTAAAGAATATATGATTTGTTAAATGTAAACATTGTGATAGGATTCTCATAATCAAGTTAATTAACACATCCATCGCCTCACATATTTATCTCTCTTTTTTTTGGTGAGAACACTTAACTTCTACTCTATTAGCAAATTTCAATTATAAAATACAGCATTATCAACTAGAGTCTATGTTATACATTAGATCCTCAGACCTTATTCATCTTATAACTTAAAGTCTGAACCCTTGTACCAACCTCTCTCCATTTCCCCCACCTTCCCAGCCAGGGACAAACATCATTCTACTCTATTTTCATAAGTTCAAATTTTTTTGGGGGGGTTTCACATATAAGTGATACTATGCAGTATTTGTCTTTCTCCGTCTGGCTTATTTCACTTTGCACATTTTAAAACTATGTTTTCCTGCTTTCTTGGAGCTAGGTAGGCATGTAACTAGTACTTGCCAATGGAATACGGGAAAAAGTGACATAGCCCCCATTTCCAACCCTGACCCTGCGAAATTTTCCATTTTCTTGCATCTGCTGGCTGTGTGTAAAGAATGCAGCAGAAGATTCCAAAGTCCTGGTGGATGGGAGAACCACACAATAGAAAGCCTGGATTCATGAATGACTATATGGAAGAGACCCCCTTCATCTACCTGCATTAGACTGTGATGTGAGCAAGAAATAAAATATAAAGAAGCCGAATTAATTAATTTTTTTATGATTAATATGGTTTAACTAAATTTATGGAAAGAAGCAACTGTTAGATACCTATGACTGTACTTAGTGTGAAGTTGATACATAATGCAACATTCTTAGCTTAGCTTTTCCCTAACTAGTCCTCATCAATTTGAGAGGGTTGTGAATAGAAGTTCTGTGCCTCAATTAGTTTGAGAAATGCTCTTAAAGTCAATCAGGTTTCTTTGCTATAGGGCATCTCAGAGGTGTTAATATACTAACATCCATGGTAAATCTGTACAAAAGGAATAAAGAAAGTAGCATTTCCCAAACTTATTTAGTTGATAAATAATTTAACTAATAAATTTAAGATCTACTCCCCATTCCCAACCCTACCATGGCAACACCCACCACTATCTCCCAGAGCAATGTTCTGTAGAACACATTCTGGGAAGTTTTGCTTTAGTTTGATTTGTATCATATGTTGGATTGATCAGAGTTGGCACCAAAAGTTCTAGGCATCCCAAAGCAAATATCATTCTCTTATTAAGGGAAAGTTTTTCTTGTATAAAGACTAATATGCACTAAGAAAGTTTCCACTGCTTAAGTGAACCAAGTTCTGTAAGAAAGGCATTTTACTAAAATGTGACTGAAATAAAGGCAGATGTGAACTGTTATCTTCTGATTTTTTTGTATCTCAATCTGCTGTCAATGGAGCCTGTCATATTTAATGATGGAGTATATTCTTCTGTTTTAAGAAGACACTGAGTCTATGAAAACTGGCAATATTAAATATGAAATGTGAATATAGTCCATTGCATAATATCGTATTTGCTTTTGTTTGTCCTATAACTCATGCTTAAGGTGCAGTGTTTTAAAACAATGTTTAAAACAAAAAATAATCACAGCTAAGATCAATGGATTCTTCTACTAGAAATACACACATGTAATTTTTCTCACTGTGACTTGTCAGGCTATATTGCATTCATGCTATATATTAAGATATTACCTTATTTCAATTATGAATCTGTGACTATTTCCCACATTTCCCATAGACTTAAGACAACTGAAAAAGGACTATTATGATGGACATCTGGAAATTCATGTAAAGTAAAAGGGTATGCTAAATATTAAGCTTACCAAAAAATAATAAAAAGACTTACATCTAGTAGTGTGTGAAGATGCTGATCCTGGAAAACACTGTGTAGAAAATCTAAGTCCTTTTCACTGCAGTCTGTAAGTGCGTGAATTTCTTCCAAGCTGTCTAGCACCTGTGAGACTGCTCCTAAGGGGAACAGAAAAGAAATAGCCAGTACAGAAAGTCAATGTCAAACTAACCATGCAAGATTTGTAACCTAAATCTTGTACTTCATAACAATGAACTAACAAATAGAACTTCAAAGGTTAGTGTCTTTAGTGAAGGATACACTTAAATGAGTTTCATATCACTTTAAGGATAGAGTATTTTCAGTGAGTTTATATTCTTAATAATGTATTGTGTGCTTCTCATTTTTCAAAGTAAAATGAAGCTTGTCTTATGTGAATTAAGGCAATTCATACACTCTAATTGAGTTAGCAGATCTGGGTGCGGCAAGTTATACATCAGAAGAATGTGCATTCCATGACCCCAGAATGTTTTGAAATATTACAGAAATAACACAGGTGAACCTTTTATACAGATGCATTACTTTAAGAACTGAAGGTAGAGCCAGCTGTAGATCTGAGGGACAAACCTTCAACTATGAGCTCTTGTGGTGTAAAATAGCCTTCTTAGGATTTTAAAGGCTCAAACTTAAGCTAACAAATATCCCGGTCTCTTTTTTTTCTCCTTCCTTAACATACAAAGTCAAGAGAACCAAGTTGTTCTCAGTCTATTGGGCCCTTTTTATTCAGAAGACAAAGACAAATGGTAAGTATACTTGACTGACACTTCCAAATACCATATCAAATATTAGGGAAAATCATTTTTGCAGAGCAAAGCAAATGGTAGTGTTGTGACTTTCTTTAAATTTCCTTTTATAACCAGGAATCCTGAGAGGTATCAGCAGGGAAAGACGCATATCGAGTAGTAAGAAAGTCACTGATACAGCCTTAAAGAAAGGATTAGCCTATTTTGCTCTGAAGACAACATGTACATACATACTCCAAGAAAGAAAAGAACCCAGAGACGAAGCTTCAGAATATTAGTATACACGATGTTAGAGAAATTCTAACAATAGTGCCTCATTGCACATGTAAGTCTTGAATCAGTAGTTTTCAACCAGCAGCAATTTTGCCCTCTGGGGGACATTTGACAACAGCCAGTGACATTTTTGGCTGTCACAACAATGGTACTGGTGTGGGGGAGGAATGGGTTGTGCTACTGTCATCTAGTTAGTAGAGGCCCGGGATGCTATTAAACATCCTACAATGCCCAGGACAGCACCCTCCCACCCCAAGAAAGAATTATGCAGACTAAAATACCAATAGTGCCGATGTTGAAAAACTCTGCTTTAGATAAAGATAAAAATCTTAACTTTTTCTGGTCTGGAACTCTATGCTGTTTCCAATTACTTCTGCTTTTGGACCTTATCCATTTGCATGCACTTACTGGTGAGAATATAAACAAGTACCACTTTTCCAGACGCAATCTGGTAACATATATCAAAGCACCCTAAAGATGCTCATGTACTTTGATTTAGTAATTCCACTTACAAAAAACTACCTTAAGGAAAAAATGAAATGTAGAAAAAATTTAAAAGATATTTATCACATAAAATAAAAAATATCTAATAAAGACAATATAAATTATAAACATCCATATGGAGTATATAGCCAAATGAAAATTGCTTTTGAAGAATTTTAAAGACATAGAAAAATCCTCATGATATAAAATTCAAGAAAGCAGAATACAAAACCATACAAACTTTATATTCTCAATTTTCACTGCAAAAAACATATATACACAAACTCAGGAAAAAACCCAGAATGAAACATACCAAAAGGATAACAGTAGTTACCTTTATTTTCCTATTTATACTCAACTCTGTTCTTGTCCATATGTTCCAAGTTTTCTACACTAGAAAAAAAGTTGCTATATACACAACTGTTTTTTGTAGTATTATTTAATTATGTTAAAGATTTGGGGCTTAAGCCACAAATCAAGTAATTATCCATGTAGAAATAACTGTGGTTAATTTACAAAACTGACTTATTTTGAGACAACTGTAGATTTACATGTAGGTGTCAGAAATAATAGAGAGATCGCATGTACACTTCACTCAGTTTCCCCCAATGGTAGCATTTTGTGCAAACTGTCATACAACACCACAACTGGGATACTGACATACAAGTTAAGCTACAGAATATTTCCATCACAAGGATCCTTCCTGTTGCCTCTTTATAGCCACATTCATTTCTCTCCTATGCTAACCTCTCCAAACTCTTAACAACTGCTAATCTGGTATCTATTTCTAAAATTTTGTCATTTCAAGGATGTTATATAAGTGAAACTATACAGTATATAATCTTTTGAGACTGGCTTTTTTGACCCAGCATAATCTCTGGAGATTCATCCAGGTTGTTGCATGTATCAACAGTTCAATCCTTTTTAATGTTGGGTAGTATTCAAAGCCATGGATGTATCACAGTTTGACCATTCGTTGTTGATGGGACTGTGGATACTTCTTAATTTTGAAATATTACTCCTACCAGGCTATTGGTATTCTTTCATTGAAAACATTAAGTCGATATTAAGTGGGATCAAAAAAGGTACAAGGCAGAAATCAATTCATATTTTCCCTGCTATTCCTGAAAAGATATTAACCTAATCTACTTTCTTCTACCTGCTCTTCTCAGGACTTTTGCTTTGTTCTGTGTAGGAAAAACCATAGAAATTAGTTTAAAGCCAGCTCGTTTATCATCCCTTATTTAAAGCCTTGGAAATCAAGAGACAATATGAAGAAATTAGTCCCAAGTGTCCCATTGAACCCCTGACACCCAGCACATCATCAAGAGTAAAATTTAATGGTACCAGGTTTATAAAATTACTAAAGCCAGTTCCAGTTCTAAACTTCTGTATTTATGAAATCACAAGAACAAAAATACTAGTGAAAAAATTCTTTTGTATATTAAAAAAATTCAACAGGTACCAAAAAATCTAGTTAACATTGTCGCTCAGTTATCTTAGTGAAATCTGATCTAGTTTTTATTGTTTTTTTTTTAGCATCAATGCTAGTATAAAATCCAGTTAGCAATTTATTAATACTATAAGATTAAAATAAAACAATCTTGTATTTATCAAACACTAAGATGGCAAGTGTAACTGCTGGGAAGCAATTTGGGCTGTACCAGACCAGAGATGTATCATTTGTTGGTCTGTGATCTCCCAAAGCTCTGTGAAATTCCTGTTCCATCAACACACTACATGTGCACTTGTTCATTCTTCTTTTCTGTGCTGTGAGTTCCTTAAGGTAGATCTGTATTTGCTTCATTTTATAATATCCACAAAGTATGCATTGAATTAATTCAGTACTAAAGAAACATCATAATAACAGCAGCTTCCAATTCTTAAGTGTTTAATACATGCCAGCCACATCCTCAGAACAATGCAGTAAGGTAGATATATATCACCTGACCTTTCTAGATAAGGAACGGAAGTTCAGAGAGGCCAAGGAAGGTCATAGGTAGAGGTGGTGGAGCCAGGACTCAACTCTGTTGTGTCTGGCTCTGAAATCTATGCTGTACCTGACTTACTACACCAGGAAACATAGTGGGAACCTTCAACAATAAGTTATGTATGGTTTATGCATGGGTATGGAGGTTAAAAAAAGAACTTGAACCCTATTGGGCCAGACAATAACCAAAACCTTTATGGAATGTTCCGGTTTTTTTTTTTTTTTGCCAGATTCTAGGTAGGAGCTTCAGAGCAAAAAAGGTAATGATCTCTGGCCTTGAGGAAGGGACTCTCAGGCTGCTGCGTGAAGTAGTCGCCCTATGTTATACCCTGAAATAAATAATATAGATGAGGTAAAAAAAAAAGTAAAACAGAAATAGGTTTCCTAGTGGGGAGAACTTCGGAGAAGAGATGGATGAGCAGGAATTCAACACCTCCACTTAGGGTCTAATCTGCTTGTATGGCTCCAGTGGATGCTTTGCTGGAAAGCCCAAAGGCATCTGTTTTAGTGGGCAACACCCACCAGGTCAGCAGATCTATTTAACCTCCTTTAATCTGTTACTTTTTCTGAACTGATTTATAGTCTTATCTTGCACCTTAATACGATTAACTCATGAATGGAAGCATTTCCATAGCTGTATTCAAGTTGCCTATTGTAAACTCTGAAATGTGCCCTTAATTTTAAGTTTCTGTAATTAGGTAGGAAAATTAGTTTTTAATCCATTTTTCCTTCGTCGTTTCAAATTGAATAAACACATATTTTTCGTTTAACCTCAAAATCTTTCTTCACTCTTGATCATTTTAACACCTTCCATTGATACCTCGTCTAGTTTCATTATTTTTCTTTGAGCATGACCAGCAGAACTACAGAACACATTCTTAGTCTGACAGATATATGTAATTATTATCTGTAGTTCAATACCGAGCCCACCTCAAAGTATCATAATTTTTCCAATTCATTATAAAATATGAATTAACAAAAACATTTATGGGGCTTTTCTATTGCTATTTGTTTTAAACACTGAGGCAGTAAAAATAATATGACATAACATGCATACACAGACTCTTAAGGTGCTACTAGTATTTATTTTGTTGATCACTACTATCATATCTGAAAGATCACTTATCTCAAAAACTGAAAATGATGTTTTTAAATTTTTTTATAAGACCACTGTATAAACTTGTAACTACCTTGACAAAAATCAATACATAAATAGTATGAGTTCACCTCAGAGGGCAATTTATTTAATGGCAGGACTATAGGCATCCTATTCATGTTTGTATTCCAGGCTGTGCTTTAAGAGTGTTTTGTACAAAAAGACACAATAAAACGTGTTCAATTAAAATGATTTTCCCTGAGCAGATGCTGAAGAATTAAAAATAAAGTATTATTATGAAATCACAGAAAACAGTTAATTTTATGGCAGTTTCCCTAAAGTCATAATGAAAATTATTTTAATACTTCTATTTATATAACAGTTTATAATTTCCAAAGTGCTTCTACATTGATTGCCTTACATGATTTTACAATAATCTCATAGTAAGTATTTTTATATTTGAAAAATCAGAGGCTCAGCAGGGTTAAATTAACCTGGGGCCATAGCACTGAGAAGAATAGTGAGTCCTAGAATCCAGGTCTCTAACAATCCACTATAGACTGGTGCCTCCACAAACTATGTTTCATCCTCAGCAACATACCTGAAAAATTTGCATTTGGTAATAAGATGATATCCAATTTCTATTCTCTCATTAATCTCAATTTTATTTACCATATAAGGTTTATTTTCTTAAGCTTCAGTCTAAACTTCCACAATGATAAATCTATTAGAAAGTAATCAAACCCTGCCTTCGGAATAGTATTTTACTTTAATTTTTGCATAATTCATTTGGTAATCAAGTTTATATCTAAAAATTAGGTTGATAATCATACATTTTAACTTTGAATGTTTCTGCTTTTTCTAAGAATCTCACTGATAGAAACAAGTCTTTCGAAAGTTTTCTGCTACTATTATGAAATAATCAAAAAAGCATAAATATGTCAACTGTTTTAAAACTGTTTCCTGAGTCTATTTCTTTAAAGAGGAACATGCTTTTAGGGTCAATGACAACTTTGAGTCTAGAAGACTTTCATTACAGGAGTGGAAAAAAAATCTCATTAAAAAGTTGACTGAGTGAAAACAAATTGAAAGAAGGAAAGAATAATAAATAGTAGAATGTTTAAACTAAAAAAGTTCTTAATGTCAAAGTAGGCTGTCTGTCTTAAAACTATTTCCTTTTATGTTTTACTATGAAAAAATTCAAGTGTATACAGCTGAAAGAATTGTACTTACCATCTAGCTTCTAAAATTGTTAATAGTTTGCAATATTCGCAACATCAGTCATTTCACCTTTAAACACTTTAAGCATGGATTTTGATAGTTCTTTCTCTCTTAGGTACATTTACATTAAAGTGAAATATACAAATATTAAGTTTACCATTCAATGAGTTTCAATAAATATATACAATGCACATATCTGATAACTGCATATACCCATATATGTACTTATTTCAGTAACAAAGATTTCTATGTGTGTATTTACACAATTATACATATAGCTATAAAAGCTAGTGTATCACTGAGTAAATTCAGCATCTTAATCTAGTCTAGCTTCTGAAGAGTTATCAGTAACTTCTCTTTGCTGTCATATTAGCAACCCCATTTATACAACATTGAATCACTATACACACATTCATATCACATACTCAATCAAAACCCCCTCCTTACAAGCACAACAGTGTTTTATAAAATCTACTTATAAGGTATAATTCATTAAGTTATAATTTCCCAATGTAAGTGTACATTTTCATCACTCCAAAAAGTTTCCTCTTGTCCCTTTATAGCCAATCTCTTCCCTTGACCCCTACCCTCTGCAGTTGGGCCTTCACATGAGATCTCAGCTCTGGACAACAGCCTGACTATAATTTCATGAGACCTTGAGTCAGAGGCACTCAGTGAAGCCATGCCTAGATTCCTGACCCATAGAAACTGTGAGATGATAAATGCTGCTTTGTGGTTATTCATTACATAGCAACAGGTAACTAATATACTGTGACATTTTTATACAGGCCTGTGTCACTTAACTATGTTTTGGTCAATGACAGACCACATATACAATGGTGGTCCCACAAGATTATAATGGAGTTGAAAAATTCCTATTGCTTAGTAATGTCATAGCTGTTGTAATGTCATAGTGCAACACATTACTCATTTGTTTGTGGTGATGCTGGTGTGAACAAATCCACTGCACTAACAATCACATAAAAGTAGAGCACATACAATTACACTAGTAGGCTATACCACTTAGGTTTGGGTAAGTGCACTCTACTAATGTTCACACAATGATGAAATTGCTTAATGACACATTTCTCAGATCATATCTCCATTGTTACGCAGTGCATGACTGTAATGAAGGCAACGAAATATGACAATGAATTCAATTGTTAGCTTCCAGATTTTCTAATTTATCTTTGTCTCATATACTTTTCCTCCAATAAGCACAATGTTAAGGTAATTGAAATTTTTATTGAGATAATTAAAGATTCATATGTAGTTGTAAGAAATAATACAGAGATCCCTTATATATTTTGCTCAGTTTCTCCACTGGTAACATTTTACAAAACTATGGTATAATATCAAAACCAGAATACTGACATTGATACAATCCACCCATATTATTCAGATTGCCTAAATTTTACTTGTATTCATTTTTGTGTGCATGTATGTATATGTAATTTCTTACATACTTTTTATTTTACATACTCAAATTACATCCCTTTGTAGTATAAATCTAGCCATTACATTATTCTTTATCAATGTTCTTTCTGATGGTAAAAGTTAAGAGAAATAAATTCAGGAGTTTATTTCATAGCTCTATATCAATAAACTGAAAATAGTCATTAACAGAGAGCAATAAAAACTGCTTATAGATCATGTAATTATCAAAGGAAAAATTCACTTACCCTGATAATTTTCTTGAAAGCAAACTATAAAATAAAATGTTACCCTTTCCCCAGAATTAATGTATTTGTGCTTGAAATTAAGATGTGAAATAATATTAAGTACAGTTAAAATTTTAACACTGCCTCTTTTCCTCATGAAAGAAGTGAGAAGTTAATATTATTTGTATAACAATGCCCCAGGAAATCAATATATCCAAGCACTTATTTTATGATCAGGCAGTGTTAAAATTCATAATTAAACATCTAAATACAAACAGCCAAGGAAAAAGTCAAGCTGACTATGAACCATGCAAAGCCAAACACTTTTGCATTAAAAATTAAACCTTAGAGGAAAACAAAGGGATACCTACTTTCTGCTGCTAGAAGTCCTAGGAGGAAGGCAGCATATGGACAAACAACAAACAGTACGATTTTAGAGCAAGCAGGTTATCAAGCCACAGTTGGGCCCAGTAGATGAGCCGCAAAAAGCAGGGTCCTTCAGCTGAGCCCAAAGTGAGCCCCTCTGTTCCATAAGCACATTTACTGGGATTGTTTAGGATTTCAGTCAATAAAACACTGGGTTCTGATTCTAACTTCTTTGATTTGAAATGTGAAAACAGAATATTTTCACTTTGATTAAATAACAAAGCTAAAATATACTGTTTATCATAAGATTAAACTCAGCAAATTATAGTGAATATATATATAGTAATTTCAATAATTGAAATAGAGAAAAATCTCATGTAAAAATTGTTTTAGAATGTAAACAGCATACCTAAACATGTTAGATTCTTCTTTAGATGACAAATTGGGAAACTGATTTGTTTTAAATTTATTTTCAAATTGTAATTTTAAATAGAATTTTGAGGGGACCAAAATAGAATTGTCAGCTTTTAATTTTGTCAAACAAGATCATTAAACAAATCTAACTACCAACCATTTATTGTCATTTCATAGAAAAGACTAGAAAAGGCATTTTGTAGAAAAGACTAGAAAAGGCATTTTGTAAAGATGAAAAATAGACAGTCCATCTCAAGAAAGGGTAGTTGGTGACCTTATACTCTTCTCTCTCTCTAACCCCTTCTTCTGCACCTCCACCCCCATTCTACAAATACATGCTTTATGATCATATTTCTCTTTTTGCCATGGGCTTGGAAGAACTTTCAGGTAATGATGAAAAGTGTTTTGTGTTTTGTACTGTAAAACAAACCCATGCAAATTTAAACATAAAGACAGTGGAAAGGATAATGTTGAGAACTTAAAATAAATGATGCAGAATTTAAAGATTAGAATTAAACAGAATAATTTAGATTTGAAAATTAATAAAAATATTAAGAAATAAAGAAATGAAAAATAAAAAATAATAAAAAATATAGGTGTGTTAATTTATGAAATTATGTCAATCCAGATGAACTATATAATAGGCTTTCTTCAACCAACCATACAACCATTACTGTTGGTTGCAGAAAAGGAAGTTGCTGGCAGATAGCTATTTGATAAAGAATGCTACTAAAATTGTATGCCTCCCTTTAAACAGCTTAGTTTTAAAAATTAATTTTAGGAACATATAAATAATTTCTGATAGCCACGTGAAAGAAAAAATCATAAAATTTCCTTCATATTTTTCTTTCGTTTTGACTCCTGAGTATACAATAATTTCCTCTTAGGGTAGGTGATCAGACATGATAATTCTTCTATCTTTTATTCATAGCAGATAGACAGTGCTATCTAAAAATATTTTGAAGACAGACATTTAGCACATCAAATGAAGATATAGGCTGCATACAAGATTATTAAGATCTAGAAATTTTAAAAAAGACAAAAAAAAGAAATAGGGTGTGACTGCAGGAAAAGAAAGATGAAATGTGAAATTGTGAACAATTAATTTGAGGGCTTGCAGGCTACCTGCAAGACAGTGTAATAAATTTATTTTTTCATTTAAAAAGCAAGTAGTGTTATCTGAAACTATTTCAACCATATCATTTATAGATTGTACTGAGAAACAAAAAATTGGGCTACAAAATATATTTAATAGAAAATAGACATGACTATAACTATAGACAATTCCTTTCCCTGAAAGAAAAACCCAACTTTTCACAGAAAGGAACACTCACGAGCTCATTAAACTCTTACTAGGCAGAGGTACATATTAAAGGGCAACATTAAAGATCAGGTCTATGAAACTATTGCAGGGACCATCCATACTGGTCTGTAGGCCCATTTCTAAAGGTTAAAATAGTATTAGAGATTTTGATCTAAAGTCTTGAAATATATTCCAAGTATGTGACTATATCACGTAATCACAGCACAACATAAAACCATTATTGGATCCAGTCCCGCTAGATAGGGTCAACTGTAATCTGACTATGAGGAGAGACGAAAGAGGTGCCGAGCTAACAAACAACCACAAGAAGCCACAGGTGAAAGGAACAACAACAACAACAAACGGAAAAAAAAGACAAGAAACAATAGGGAACACTAGGGAACATATCTATAAACACAACTATGGCCTTGTCTTTCATGTAGTAAGGGCTCTGGGCAATTATCAAATCAGAACAAAAGGAAACCAGCAAAGCCTTCTCCTCAGAGTCTCTTCTCTTAAGATTCCCATTTTTGAATGTTTTTGGAAATCACCTTCACTCAAAAGAGGAAGATTCACATCCCAATTAGTAATGGTCAAAATCAGGAACTGTATAGCTGCTGGAATGGAAAATCTGATCCTGTCATCTTGCACAAGGTGTAAGCACATACCAATTGGTAAGAAATGCTCTTCCTATATATGCGCATGTACGTATTTGCATTTGAGCCTGTATGTGCACATATACATATAAACAGCAGGAAGAAGCATAAATACTGATAAATGCTCATGGTTCCAACAGGAAAGAATATTAGCATATCCCTACTTTCTATATTCCTAATTGTGAAGGACAAAGAACTCATGCTTTAGAATGGGCCTTAGGCCTTGATGCCAATGGTAATATATAAACATTGAATGAGCTAGTCTAAGAGTACAAGAATCAAATCAACAGCACCAAGTCGACCATATGACGAATGAGAGACTCTAAAGAAAAAAGAAAAATCGAGGGCAGGGGACATGTGATGCAGGGGTTAAATTAATAAAGAAATACATAAATAAAATAAAACTTAAACATATATACATGCATCTCTATATACATATATATGGATCCTGTGGATTTTTAGTGAATGATATTTGGGAATACTTTGCTAGTTAAGATGAAAATATGGGCATTTTATAATATAATTTTGTGAACACTGGTGAGTTTTTTCAGGAATACCTCTAAACATTTAATCAATATAGATAACTGTTCTATGTTTTCTCCCTTGAATTCTTGTGTACATGTGTTATAGACTTTAAAAAAAGAGAACTTGTAAATAATTTCAAGAGAGAATTCACAAGACAGCTTTACATGGAAAGATTCAATTAAAAGCAGTGCTGCCCCAATGTCTGCTCTGCTACAGTCGACATGGAGAAACTCTTACATCAGAACTTTTTGTTGGGATAGAAGGTAATCAGAGTGATCCAAAAAGGTTGACTACAAAGTTGGATTGGATGAAGTGCAACATTAGGCCTGGAGTGGGAAAAAGGGAAGACATATTTCTGAGGTAAAAAGGAAAAAGTGAAATGTTGGTTTTAGAGTAGTAGGCAAGAGAAACTTTGCTATTATGATTAAAAGGAACCGGGTACGTGTGGACAGGATTTGGTTGCTGACAAAATTCCTTGGCATCCCTTGGAGGATCTGACTAGATTCACAGAGAAAGGTTTATTCAAAATGGAAGAGAAAGGATGTAGACTCCAAATGATTCACACTGGTGAATGAATGAATGACCTAGTTACCTGAGGAGGTAGGGTCTTCAGAAAAGTCTGGCAACTCTTCAGGGGGATCCCCATAGAATGAGTTGAATTTGTGACTTGACACAGCTGCTAGTACTGCACCCTAAAACAAAGAGATAAAAATATTATACATTAAAACAAATGCATGAATATAAAAAGTTAACAAATGGTTATTTAAGGATTGATTATTCAGAAAGTCAAATATATAGGAGATGACAGCTAGAAAAAAGGTAGCTTTTAAATAATTTTGGATTCCTTTAAATCGATCACATATGCATATAACAGAATAACAATGTTGGAGATGCAAAAGTATATGAAACCATTTACATCTTGAACTCAAGCAAGTACCACACAATGGAATATTCTGTGGTCTCTATAAAATGATGCTGCAGAAGGATGAAATACAAAGATGCTTGTGATGAATTACACAAAAAAGGTTTTAAAACAATCTATAGTATGATCTCATTTAGAAAAAAGACAACATATATCAAACTGTTATTAGTATTAATTATCTCTGGGAAGTAGAAATATGAGCCACTTTTCCTTTTTGAATCTTTTCCCCCCTTTCTTTTTGCTGTTAACAATGACTATATGTTGCTCTTGTACAGTATTTCTTGATCAGGCCACATAGCAGAATCAACTACATGTGACTCTTTTAAACCACATGCATAACCTCCCCTGATTCCTCATTGGGAATCACTGTCATATTGAGTGCATGACATCCCTTAGGACTGTTGGGTGGAAAAAGGTTGGGAATTATTGTTTCAGTGACAAAAAGAATGACAGTACCTATTTTGTAAAAGTGTTCAATTCTGTGAGTTTTAGGTATAGGCTAGAATATCCAGATGTATTCCTTGGCTCTACCACTTTTAAGCTGCATGATGCTACTTGAGTCAATCATTTAACTTCCTGAGTTTTTTTCTCCATCATAAAGTGAGAATATTAAAACAGACATTACTTACTTTATAGGTTTGTCAAAAGTCATAATGTATATGGAAGTGCTTTGTAAACTGTAAAGCATTTTGTAAATGCAAATGATTACTAACCCTACTAATATAGAGCTAGAACATGAGCATAGCCTTTTGTTGGTCTAAGTATCAATTCATGCAAGTAGTCTTTTAAGTCTAAATTTTAAATACTGAACTCAGATTTTTTTTGAAAAGACAAATCTTTTATGTGTGTAGGCCTATATAAAAACATTAATCGAAATATATTTCCACAAGATTCATTTTTAGGGGAGTCATGTTAGGGTTTCCTTCTAAAAACAGAAATTGAAAAAGACACAGACTGTAGAAAGGGAAGAGAAAAGTGGTAATACCATTCTAGGCGATGTTTTAGATTTCCAAAAGTCTAGAGTTAATACATGAGAAGTTCTCAGGCAGAATTTTATGGTCAGCTACCACGATGAAAAAATAGTACTGAATGCTGAGTTCTTCTTTCTACAGTAGAAGCTTATTTCACTTTACATATTATACATCTTCCCTAAAAGCTGGGTGGGAATGGAATTTTTATAAATCAAATCATGTGTTCGTCATACACTGAAACTAAAATTTTAGAGATGCTTTATTTTTATTTCCAAATAAAGTTAATTGAGTTTTTAAATTAAATTAACATTAGTTAATAAGATTTTATAAAGTGTCAAGTGCACAATAATACATTGTCTCTATATTTTGTATTGTGTGCTCATCACCCAAAGTTTAGTCTTCCGTCACCATGTATTTGACTCTTTTTACCCTCTTCAACCTCTCTCACCCCCCTTCTCCTATGGTATGTGTTAGTTTTATGTTTCAAGGCATATTCTAGCTACTACTGTAGCCAAAGATCTAGAAATACTTACACTACCAGGAAAGCACTATTTAAAGGAGCCCTGAGAGGTATATTCTTTTGAAACAATAGTAGAGCTCCTAATTTATTTGTTTTATAGCTAGCGGTTTTGTTATTTAGTTCTCTAAACTCAGTGACTGCATGCTGTTAGAATTTTCCACACAAAATTACTATGTAAAATAGCAAAATGGTTCTGAAACACTTTATGGATTTATAGAATTTTATTAGAGTGTGAGAGTCAACCTTAGAGATGATTCATTCTAAGAGACTCATTCTGTAGATTAGGAAATCGAGGTTCAGAGAGGCTTAGCAACCTATTAAGATTGCTGCCAACTTTGAGATAGAATCAAGGGTAGGCAGAATTGAGATTCTCTGACTACTCCTCCAAGTTTAAGAGTTTTTACTACACTAGGGGTCAACAATCATTTTCTGTAAAGGGTCAGACAATAAATATTTTAGGCTTGAAGGCAACTACTCAACTCTGTCATTGTAGTGTGAAAGCAGCCATAGACAATACATACATGAATGTTCATGCTGCGTTCCAATAAGACTTTCCATATAAAAATAGGTGGTGGGCTAGATTTGGTTTCCAGGTGGTAGTTTGCTAATCCCTGTACTATACTATTGTTATTAAGGAACTCAGATCTTATATAAGTAGCTCTTCAAACTTCCTATTTTGTTAAATTCTTGGTAAAGAAGTTTTCTATCTAATTTAGTAGGTACACTTTAGTATGCTTTGAAAGTAAAACATACCAATTTTGAATTAAGACTATTCACAAGCTGTTAAGATAACTAATACTAAGGATGCAATTTTCAAGCAAATTAATCTAGAAAAAAGGCAGATTCTAAACTCAAAGAAATCAATAAGTAATCAATTCTTAACTTAATCATAATTATAGTTCATATGTCAAACATCAAAATGGAATGCTCCCAGCTAGATGATTCTGTGTCTCATTTAAGGAAGTTAAAAAAAAGAACATGGTTAGCTCAGACTTCTGCTAAGTTAAACTAGTAAACAGACTTAAGGAGGCAAAACAAACTTATTAAGTAAGAAGCATAAGAGTTGAATACATGTATAGCTGCCTTGAAGACAACGCCAAGCAAAAAACCAATATGTGCTCCTTTTTTGGTGTCCCCTAACTTAGCTCAGAAACAAACATCTTGAAGTTTGATAGGGAGGTACATTTTAACAAGTCTAAATACAAAATACACAAGTATAACATGTAGGATAACTGGCTTTGTATGCAATTGGCAAGGTAACACATAGCTATAGTACAATATACTGGGGGGCGGCAGGGAGTCCACCACAGGGACATGTAAATATGAGTGTGACACAGAATTTGAGAGAGGGTCATCTTATTAGGATGCAGAACACTAAATTCAAAGCCTTAAACTTGGAGAGGATGAGGCTGAACAGAGATGACCAAAAAGGCTAGAAAATCATTTCAAGGTAGAAATGTTAAAGGATTTGGGTTGATTACATTTAATAATTAGGTCCTATGGGCTTTGCTGGCTTCAGCGAGGCTTTTTTATGGTCTTTGCCTGGTAGTTGGCTAGCTACCAGCTAGGGTGATGAGGGTATTGGGCCATGCATTTCCAACGAAATTTTCTCATGGTATGGCAGAGGTTCAAGAGAGGGAACAAATAAACGCCCTCAGTCTTCCTGAAACAAAAACTCAGAACTAGCATAATGTTGCCTCTGCTATATTCTATTGGTCCAAGCAAGTCACAAGGACAAGCAAGATTCAAGGATTGGGAAAACAGATTCTCTCTTTTAACGGGAAGAACTACAAAGTCACCTTGCAAAGAGACAACAACAGCCTGGACAGTGGAGAACTGTGACCATAGTACCTGTATGTATGTGTTTAAATAAGTAGCATTTATTGTTATTATTAACCTACAAAAAGAGAATTAGGTCCTAGATGATGAGACAAATTCAAGATGATCAGAGAAGTGATTAAATCAGAGCTTTCATTCTCTCTCCATATAGTCACAGCCAAAGTTATCATTTGGTATCGTCATCATAGCCTAAACAGATATGATACTCAAATGTAACTTAAACATAGGTCTAAAACCTGGAATTGCATCACATAAAGTTAGGATATATAAATAAAGGAGTCTGCACTATCTCCTTTTAATAAAATTAAAAATGAGACTTAAAGTGTAGTAGATATGGCTATATTTAAGAGCAATTGTATGGCATAGATATCTTAGGAATTCTGATGGCCTGTGAAAAAGTAGTTTATAAAGATGGTCTTTTGATGTACATAACTTTTAAAAGCAACATTGCCTAACTTAGGAAGTAATAAATTCTCCATTTCAGAATTATAAAATTAATAGACTTGCTTTTTAAAATCAATACAAGAGGATCAAAATCACTTTAATTATTATTCATTATTTAATTATTATTCATTATTTATTTAAATATTATTATTATTTATGAAACTGCTCATACCAGAATAATATTTTTTCTGTTTTTAGAATTAAAGGTGCCTTTTATGTACTAGATTTATTGCTCTGAGTAGCTGGAGCCCACACCTGCTATGCTAATCTATACATAACCTCACTAGAATGCTGGCTTTCATTAGGCTCAAAGGTCCTTGAGAAATTCTTAAGTCGGCTCTCGTTGAATTAACAGAAAGAGGAAGAATGCCAAAAGTTAGCTGTTAGAGATTCCTGGCTGACTTCTCGAAAGGTGCTGCATAGGTGTAAACATCACTCTTGGAGGTGCCAAGACTTCAGATAGCAGTGTTGTACAATAGAACTTTCTGCAATGATAGAAATGTTTATACTTGTGCTGTCCAATACAGTAGCCATCAACCACATGTGGTATTGAGCACTTGAAACATGGCTACTGCAACTGAGAAATCAAAATTCAAAATTTTATTTAATATTTACAAATTAAAATAAAAATTTAAATAGCTACATATGGTTAGTGGATAAGTACTGCATTGGATAGTTCAGCTGTATAAAATATTGGAAAACAGCATTCCTAAACAAACTTTTTCTAGTTCTGTAAAGTTCAGGAATCTAAGAGACTAATCAATAAGTCAGGGAAGTGTGCAGGCTATGCTTTTGCAATCTGCAAAATCAATAAAGGAAAATTGTAGAAAGTTATCAGGAATATTACTCGCTTTCTGTATGTATAAGGAACAAATAATTTTATCCTCTAAATTGAACCACATGGATTCAACTCACCATGTCTTGAACTGATTGCAATAAATTTACCCAAATACAGAATCTTGCTTCTATTTATACAGAATTTCTTCAACATACTTCACTGTAGGGAAATTTGCTTTCTGGATGTAGATATAATTTATCAAAAAAGGGGGGTGATTTTTAGAACAGATTTGCATTCTTCCCTACGTAGACATGCTCAGACACTCATGGACACCCCCAAAGCCCTCTTCCCACTTTCCATCCACCCCTCTTGCTCAACAACTCCTTCAAGTAGATGACAGCTAGGGTTAGAGTACAGGTGTGCCGCCTCAAGAGACACACAGTGCACAGATTTTCCAGACAGCCTAGATCGCACAGTCTGTCTCAGGCATCCTAACATTCAAGTTGAGAAAGTGATCTTCACACCTCGGCATATGCTCAGGCCTATGCTCAGGCCTATGTAGTTTATTAAAGGAAACAGTGTTTCTAGAGGATTTTTAAAACTGAAATATTAAGATTCTAGAGCTCAGTATAAACTAGTAACCAAAATGGAGAAGTTTTCCATCATCATTCTCAGACGTAAAAATAAAACAATGAAATAAAGGAGAATGAAAAGAAGTATATGATGATAATTCAAGTCACATGCAAAGTTTCATAAACTTTTTTTTATCTATAGTCTGAAAATAATGTTAATGCTTTCTAGTTATCCAAATAATTTTCTCATTAGGGATTTGTAATCTTCTACAGCCTGTTGAAGAGGTTAAGTGCCAAAATGAAAGTACAAATATGGAAAAAAATTTCTTACTGTTTAGTATCAGTACTATTATAACCAATAATGAGTAACTGTCTTGAAATTTCAGCAAAGTAACATAAGTAATGTTTTATATTCTGGCACAGAATATTTTCACAAAACTATCAGAAATAGAAAAATGTTTTAACTGCAAAAACAATAAAATCTCCACTAATAATACCTGTTTGGGTATCAGCCTTTTTGAAGGCAAATTATTTATTGAGATCAAAAATCTTACATACATGTACACTTTGATGCTAACAATTCCAGTAGCAGAGAACTTACCCTAAGGATATAATCAGAGCTGTACAAAGATTTATTAATGAAAATAGCCAATGCAATAGTATTCCTGGCCATGGAAAACTGGAAGCAATCTTCATGTTTACAGCTGGTTAATTAAATTATGATAAGTACATATGATGGATTTTTCTAGAATCATTGCAAGTTTGTGCTTTAGAGTAGTAACTCTCAATAAGGTGGACATATCAGAATCACCCATGAGGCTTTTCAATAAATATACAACCCTCCAACCTCCTGCATGCCTGGGGCTGAGGGAGAGAAGGGTGGTCTCTTAGGTGAGTAGAATGGTACAGTAAGCCATTGTTATTATGGGAATGTGTCATATCTTCAAGTGTGCCAAAGTGAAAGTCAGTATTTAAGAAGAATATTTTATCACCTGTTGTAAAAAAGTGGGTTATGTGAAGTTCACATAAGTAACCACTTAAAAGTGTACAATTCAGTGATATTTAGTAGATTCACAATGCTGTGCGGCCATTACTTCTGTCTAGTTCCAAAACATCTTCACCCTACTCCCCGCAACCCGCCACCAAATTCCCTATACCCATTAAGCAGTTACTACCTAGTATCGGGGCATCACCAATATGCTTTCTTTCTCTATGGATTTGCAGACATAAATACCTATTGTAGATATTACAAATAAATGGAATTATAGAATATTTGGCCTTATATGTGTTTTATTGTCCCAGCACCATTTGTTGAAAAGACTATTCCTTCCCCCTTGAATTGCCTTTGCACTTTTGTTGAAAATCTACTGAGCATAAATAAAAGGGTTTATACCTGAACTCTTAATTCTGTTCTATAATCTACATATCTATACTTATACCATACCAGTACCAGAGTGTCCTGTTAACTGTAGCTTTACAGTAAGTATTGGAATTGAAAAGTATGAATCCTTCAACTTTGTTCTTTTTTTACAGATTATTTTAGTTATTCTAGGTCCTTTGCATTTCCACATAAATTTTAGGATCAGTTTGTCAATTTCTGCTAAAACTTTGATAGGGATTGTGTTGAATCTTTAGATCAATTTGGGATGAACTGCCATCTTAACAATATTGAGTCTTCCGATCCACACACATTAAATTTCTTTCCATTTAGATCTTCTTTAATTTCTCTCAGCAGTTAGGTTTACAAGTCTTACACTTATTTTAGTTAAATTTATTCATAAGTATTTAATTATTTTAATGGTAGTATGAATGCAATTGTTTCTTAAATTTTAAGATTGTTCATTGTTCATATATAGAAATACAATTCAATTTTATATACTGATCTTGTATTCTGCCACCTTGCTAAACTTGTTATTTGAAAGAGATTTTAAAAGATTCCTTAGGATTTTTTATATATAGGATCATATCATCTGTAAACAAAGACAACTTTACTTTCTTTCCAATCTAAATGCTTTTTATTTTGTTTTCTTGCCTGATTGTACTAGAGCCAGAGTATTTGTATTTTTATTAAGTTCTCAGGTGACAGTGATGCTATTGGTCTGGGAGATCACACTCGGAGAGCCACTGCTCTAAAGAATGTCTATCACATAATGGATATGAGACTAGAGGAAAGTAATGAAAGGGACGTGAATATATAATATATCACAAGTATAAGATCCTCTCTTTCTAGGTACTGTGAAGGAAAAAGATAGAAATGGTCGGAAAAGTCTAAGCATAATTACTTAGGAAGAAATAGAAAAATAGAGATTATCCAGTGAAAATTTTCGGGTTCTATACATTTTTGAAAAGCCTTTAAAAACCTCAAAATGCTAATGTCGATGACTGGAAAAAAGCTACAATGGTATGGCATGTCCATTAAGGAATTACAGTTATTTATAAATAAAGTACCAAATCAAAGATATTAACATTAAAATAATAATAAAACAATAATAATCATAATAATGTTAAAAGCAAATAAATAATATCTATGGAGCACTTATGTCTTCCAGGTACTGTTCTGATTGCTATAATATATGAATTCATTAAAACCTTATAACCCTATAAGTTAGCTATTATCATCTCCATTTTATAGATAAGGAAGTTGAGGCACAGAGCATTTAAACTTGTTCAAGGTTTCACAGCTTGTAAGTGTCAGAGCTAGGATTCACCAAAGGCAATGTAGCTCCAGAGCCCACTCTTTCCCATAATGCTGTCTGTATTCTTCTTTCTTCTTGCCACCAACAATAAAAATTGCCAACCTCTAACTAAGTAACAAAAGCAATTTTCTATGTTTTCTGTGAACTTCCCTTTTACTCGCTTCTAAGGGCATCAGAAATTCAGTTGCTGCCCACCATATTTGCAAAGCTTAAAAGTAGTGTCTGGGTAGAATGATGGGTACCTAGCTGTTCATTTGTGAAAATAAGTTGTATGGTGGGCTCTGGAAACCAGGGAAGTTGCAATCTTTGTTCTAGCAGCTTACAGAAAAAGCAGAATGAGAATTAGTTCTTTGAGGAAGGTAGGTGTAACATGCTTTATCATGACTGACTGAATCACTCAAAAGAATACAGCTGTAGCAGAAGCTGAAAAACTCAATAACCCTGCTGATGTTCCTAATTCTAGGTTGTTTGGTAGGCTTCGAAACTTTAAATATCCCTGCAAAGGGATGTGGTAAATTCACATGACCCCTTTCTGCTGTGACAGCTTGGTCCTGTCTGAGAGAATCTTAGTCACCATTTTGGCTATTTTAGGCCCAAGTCTGATTTTGTGGCACTGGGAGAAATACAGCATGTGATTCTTGTGATGGGGCAAACCTAAGCCCTATGGTAAAAAGCCTGTATTTGGGAAATGAAAGGTTCAACCCCAGACAGAGTAATGTCACATAGTCCAAAGCAGTATTAGAGTTAAGAAGACTTTAGGGAAGAACTGAGAAAGAATTCATGGTTTCTTTGGTGGTGGTGGTGGTGGTGGTGGTGGGAACTAACTTAAAAACAGCTGACCAAAATTCATTTTGGATAATAAGCTTTTTTTCTCTTGTAGTCTGTTCTGGTTCAGGTGTATATCTAAGAAAAGAAATAAAAGTCTTGGGAAACTTCTTTGGATATCATCTTAATAATTATTTTTGCCAACGGATTTTAAAGCAAAGAGAGAAGAGTCAGTTTGAATCCTTGCTTTAAAACAACTGGGAGAAAGGCTTAACTTGGAATAACCATCACCAACAATGATGTTAAAATTTCCCTTGCTCTGTAGCAGCACTGTCCAAGAGAAATTTTTGCAATGACGAAAGTCCTCTATCTGCATTGTCCAATAGAGTAGCTACTAGCCACATATGGTTGGTTATTGAGCACTTGAATTTGCTAGTGTGACTGAAGAACTGACCTTTAATTTTATGGAATTTTAATTAATTTAAATTTAAATTGTTGCATGTAGGCTGTGGCTATCTTGTTGGACAGTTTGGCTCTATAGGATAATATTGTGGCCTACATAGTTTCCCCAAACTTCATATAAATGTTCTTATAAATCTAGAGTATACAATCATTCACATATTTCAGGGCTTGACTAATAATGAATACTATTATTGCGACTTGTGACATATTTGCAAATACTTACAAAAAAAGTTTTACAGTTGGCAGGAGTCATGTGGCTAAGAAGGACTATTATCCAACCAACCACTGTGGTCTCCAACCTTTTTGGCACCAGGGATGGTTGCTCCTATGAGAATCCCATGCCTGATGAACTGAGGAGGAGCTGAGGCAGTAATGCTAGCACTGGGGAACGGCTGCAAATACATATGAAACATCGCTTGCTTGCCCACCGCCCACCTCCTGCTGTGTGGCCCAGTTCCCAACAGGCCAAGGACCAGTATTAGTCCATGGCCTGGGGGTCAAGATCCTTGACTTAGAAGACAGAGTTAAATGTTTTTATAGTAATGAACAGCAAGCCAAACATAAGTTAATTTTAAGACCATAATATAATAGAGTTAGGGGGAGGGAAATGCTGTCCCATAAAATATTTGCCCGATGCTAACAAGACTCCATTATTTGATGTTAGGTCTTTAAAAAAAATTGAAGTCAAATGGGCTTCCCATATAAGGTAATTATCATTTTTTTTGTGGGGTAGAGGATAAGAAGGGTAGTCAAAGGAGAAAGGTACTTAAGAAGAATAAAGAAAAGGGAAGAAAAGTAATATGAAAATATCTTCTAGTACACCAAGGTAGTGGGGATTTTTATTGCTTTGTGATGGTTGTTCGATCCTAGTTTCAATTCTAATTTGGTGGTGTTTCCGGTGACCGAAACTGACATTTTTGTCAAAATATTTGTTTAAGAAAATGAATAGTAAATTATTGTTTTAAAAGTAATTTTATCTTTGCTATGAATTTTAAAAATGAGTCTAAAATATGATTAACCTTCCATTTATTATAACTTATCATTTAGATTCATACTTAGATATTACCTTACATGATTTAAAAAATCAAAGTCTTATTGAAATGGTGGTAATTTTTGGAAGTGAGAATTTAGCTATATGAAAAATAATGGCCAACATTAGAATATATTTATGGTCCCCGAAACAGAATAAAAACATCATCATCAATGTATCTGGCTTTTTGATGATTTCTTTAATTTACCTTTAATTTCCTCCTTGCATTGAATTTCCTCAGTTGCTCTACCGTTTCTGGAAGATGAATCTTGTAGGCATAACGATCCCTCTCCTATAAAAGAAGAAAATAAAACCTACAACTTTCAAAAAGTTAAGAAGCTTAACCTAAAATAACAAAGTCCAAATTCTTAAATGTGAAACTTAGACTGAATTCTAGGAGACTGGAGATTTGATTCCATGATACCAGTAAACATTCTCAAATGAGGCATATAAAGGTCAAACTAATAGTGAAATAATATTTTATTTTCAGCAATAATAAAGGGCTGCAATAATGGGTCATGTGCTTTTCAGATATATGGCTAAAATAAGTAATCATAATATGATGAAGGTATGACATTACCTTTGACATGACAGGTAAAATGAGCATTTGAAAAATTAACTCCACAACTTATTCAGTGTTCTGAGTTGTCTGGAATACTGGATTTAAAAAAAAATCACAGTATCTTTGAGATAGAACAAACTTCAAGATGATCTAATTCACCCATTTCTCTATGTGAGATCTCCTTCAATCCCTGATAGATGATCATTCTGTTTGACCTTGCCCAGTAGGAGATGACTATTTTATGGCAACCTATTATAATTTTGAGAAAGTGAAAAAATTCTTACTCAGCCTGGGTCCTTATTTGGCTTGTTTGGCCTAGCTCTGTCTTCAGGGGCATCTCAGAATAAACATATTACCTCTTCCATATAATAACTCTTCAGCAGTTAAGAGAGGGCTCTTGCTTCCACTGAATCTATTCTTCTTTGTGATAATGTCTCCAGTTGCATAACTATTCCTCACATATATTTTGAAGCTCTTCTTCTTATCCCCCTCTTTGGTTTTACTTGAATTTGTCAATGTATCTTAAAATATTTATATGCTATAAGTATTAATTTCAGAACTATTTCCTGAGAGCCTACTATGTGCCAGACATTGTTCTATGTACTTGAGATACATAAGTAAGCTGACAAAGATTCAGGCCCTCATGTAGCTCATTTTCCAGTGAGAGAAGACAAGAAAATCCAAAAAAGGTAAATCATAGAGCATGTTAAAAGTGCTATGGGATAAAGCAAATAGTAAAGCAAAGTAAGAGGGATTGGTACATTGCAACTTAAAATAGGGTGGTCAAAGTAGACTCACTTGAAAAAACTTCCAAAAAGAGGTGAGGGAGTGGTCTAGGCAGAGAGACCGACTAAAGGAGGGGGTGTGCCTGTAATTTTAGAAAATTAGCAATGAGACCTGTGTGTGGAGTAAATCGTAGGTCAGATCAAAGGTGGCAAGGCTGCATAGGCCATAAAAGGCCTTTGGCTTTTATTCTGGAGGGTTTCAAGCTGCAGTGACATGACCTGACAACTTTTAAGGAAACCTTTGGTTGTTCTGTTATGAAGATTGGAAGGGGGTGAGAATTTTATAAAGAAAAAGCAGTTAGGGTGCTATTACAGTAATCAAGGGGAGAGATGATGGTGGATGAAATAAGATGGAAACAATAAAAAGGATAAAAAGGAGATAGACTCTGAATATACTTTGTTTTCCCCAAAAAGTTTTACTGAGGTATATTTAGCATATGAAAAACTCTGCATGTTTAAAATGTATAATTTGATAAGTTTTGACATATGTATACAACCATAAAACAATCATCACAATTAAGATAATGAATATATCCATCACTCTCAAAAGTTACCTCATGTTCCTTTGTCATCCTGTTCCCTGTTCCCAGGTAACCACTGATCTACTTTCTATCACTATAGATGAGTTTGCATTTTCTGGAATTTTTATATAAATGGAATCATACAGTATGTATTCATTATTATTCAGCTTCTTTCACTCAGTATAAAGATTTTGAACCTCATCCATGTTGTCGTATCAATAATTCATTCTTTTTTATTGCTGAGTGGTATTCTGCTGTAAGGATATACCATAATTTGTTTATCCATTCATCTGTTGACGAGCCCTGAGTTGGTTCCAATTTTTGGCTATTATAGATAAAGCTGCTATGAACATTAATATGCAAGTCTTTGTATGGACATATATTTCATTTTTCTTAGGTATATATTTAGGAGCAGAATGGCTGGGTCATATTATAAGAATATATTTAACTCTTTAAGAAACCACTAAACTGTTTTCTAATGTGGTTGTACCATTTTACATCTCCATATCAGTGTATCAGTTCCAGTTATTCTACATCCTCACCAATACTTGGTGTGATCAGTCTTTTTGATTTTAGCCATTTTGATACATGTGTGTATAGATGTCTCACTGTGGCATTAACCTATATTTCCCTAATGACTAAGGGAGTTGAGCAACTGTGTGTGAGCTTATTTGCCATCCATTTATCTTTGTTGAATTGTTGAAATCTTTTCCCTTTTTTGAATTGGGTTGTATGTTTTCTCAGTTTTAAGAATTCTTTATATATTCTGGACATAAGTCTTTTGTCAGGTATATAATTTGCAAATATTTAACCCCAAGTTTTTGGCTTGTCTTTTCATTCTCTTACAGTGTCTTTCCAAGAACAGAAGTTCCTGTGACTGAATATATTCGGAAGGTAGAGAGAACAGGATTCCCTGACAGACTGGATGGAGGGTGCGAGAGAAAGAGAGGAGTCAAGGGCAACACCAAGGTTTTCAGTGTGAGCAACTGGAAGTCTGACACCCGTTGAGATGGGGAAGGCTGCAGACAGAATAGGTTTTTAGGGGGAAGATGGTAAGATGGGGGAGAGATCAGGACTTTAGTTTTAGAAATGTTATACTTGAGATACCTAAAGTTCAAGAAGAGATTCAAGTAGGTACTTGGACAAATAAGCCTGAAATTCAGGAGAGAAGTTTGTGCTGGGAAAAATTTTTTGAGGGGCCATAAACGTTTAGAAGGCATTATGTATTAAGGTAGTACTTAACTGTGCACCAGGCACTGAATTTAGGATTTTCACAGGCATTAGTCCATTTATTCTTTAAAACAACTATACAAGATAGTAGAATAATGCTACACATTAGTTATCTCGAAAGTTATGGTTCAAACTGGACATAATTGTCATCATCACAGCTAGTATTTACTGAGGGCTCATTATGTGCCAAGCACTGTTGCAGTGCTTTATGTGCTTATATTACTTATTCCTCACAGCAATCCTGTGAGACACACATCATTTTTATCCTACTACATAGTTGAAAAAACAAGATGAATTATACCAGATGAAGATTAATTCGTATAGAGTAAAGTGGGCCTCTTACATTCTTCAATTTATATTCTATACTGTTTGTAAATTAAGTTCAAGGTGATACTCTTATTAGTTTGTAACTAAAATTCTTGTTCAGATATGAGCCACTTCTAAAATCATTGTTTTGGTATCATATACTTACAAATTTATTTTTGAATGTAAATGAAGAATTTACAGTTAGCCTTGTCAAAATTTCACATTATCAGTGAAAATTCCTGAGAAACAAACACAAACACTTCAACATTTATTTTCTATATTAATGATTAAAAGTAACAAGAGGTCCACCGGAGAGCAAAATTATATTTTTCTTGAGTTTACATACAACACAATGTCAAAATGACTACAAGTTTCATCTCTGCTGGATTCTATATGCTAAACATCTTGGAAATGATTTCATTATTTTAGGACTTAACCTCCTTTCCCTGCACTGAGCCAAAACAGGTTCACCCATACAGAAGATATGAGAATTTATCAAATAATTAACTAACAGAGAAAAGGATAAAATTACTATTTCAGAATGAGCAATGGAATCTTTTAATGGTTTGCTGTTATGATTATGGATTATAAACTTTAATTATGTTATGCTTAGTGATCTTTAATTAATATAAAGTGTTTCCCTTAGTTCTGTGAGTTGTTCTAGCAAATAATCAAATCCAAGGAAAGAGGCGTCATGGAAATCTCCAATTCATAGCCAAGTTGGATAAAAGTAGCGAGTAACCTGGGGACCTACTACTTGACAATGGCATCTGAAGTAGGGGGTAGTCTCATGGGACTGAGCCCTTAGTCTGTGGAGTCTGCATTAACTCCAGGCAGTGTCAGAATTGAATTTAAGTGTAGGATAATTCGCTGGTGTCTGAAGAATTACTTGGTGTGTGAAAAAGCCCACACATTTGGTGTCAGAAGTGTTGTAAGTGTGGTAATAGTGTGAGAGTAAAGGAGAACCACACAGAAGTGTTTTTACTAAAGTTATATGCTGTTTAATTCCATTTATATTACACCTTCGAAAGGACAAAAAATATAGTGATGAACAATGGATCGGTAGTTAGTAGGGGTTAGTATATCTAGGAAGATATTATTATTAAGGAGTAGCATGATGGGTGACAGAACAGTTCTGTATCTGGATTATAGTGGTGGTTATTCAATTCTATACATGTGATAAAATTTCACAGAACTATATACACACACAAAATACATGTAAAACTGATGAAATTCAAATAAGGCCCGTGATTAATAGTACTGCTCCAATGTTGACTTCTTGGTTTTGATAATTGTTATAGTTATATGTTATCATTAGGGGGAAGAGTGGTGAAGAATACATAGGAACTCTGCAGTATTTTTGCCACTTCTATGTGAGTCTAAAATTATTTCAAAATAAAAAGTTTAAAACACATAACTTCCACTCTACATGTTTAACATTCCTATGGGTTTCCTAATTCTAAATACCTTGAATCACTCACTGAGCCCCATCAAGGGAGTTTTTCCTTCCTTAAAAACTCTTGGTCTAGGTATTTCTTTTCCACTCTCACTTTTACTCCCTGGACAGGCCCCTGTCACCTGACTGGACAGCCATAGCTTCTATAGGATTTCTTTGACTCTATGGCTTGCATCCAACAGGCAAAGCATCTGCACACAGTGTCCAAAGCAATTAAATGAGCATGCTGCTTGCACTCTATCATTGTTCAAAAGCTTGCAGTAACTTTTTACTCTCTACATTCTGATAGCCAAAGTACTTAATTTGGCATTCTAGGATGCATATATTCTTCCTTCAAACCAAAATTTCCAGTCTACTACTGCTGCAATCTTCAAAGAACTGATGTTTGTACAGTAGTCCCCTTTATCCACCATTCCATTTTCCATGGTTTCAGTTATCCATGGTCAATCATAGTCTGAAAATATTAAATGAAAAATTTCAGAAATAAACAATTTATACATTTTAAATTGCGTGCCATTCTGAGTAGCGTGATGAAATCTCACACTGTCTCATTCTGTTCCATCCGGATGTGAATCATCCCTTTGTTCAGGGCATCCACACCTGTATACGGCTGCTAATTGACTAATTAGCAGCTGTCTTGGTCATCAGATAAATTGTTCTATTTTATAACTATTGTTTTTAATCTCTTATTGTGCTTAATTTACAAATTAAACTTTAGTATAGGTATGTATGTATAGGTAAAAACATAGTATATCTAGGATTTGGTACTATCTGCTGTTTCAGGCATCCACTGAGGGTCTTGGAACATATCCCTCTAAATATCTGGGGACTACCGTATTATACTAGTTTACTTTCTGCCCCCACCCCCATATGCCCTGGACATTTTATAATGCTTTGCCTGTGCTCCCCTGTACTTCCTATGTGGAGTGTAGGCCCCCCACCCTTCAGTCCCAGTAACACGTGCAGCCTTCCCTGCAGCTCCAGTCTACAGTGATCTCTCATACTCCTCATTAGTCTTCCTGAGCTGGTACTTCTGTATTCTTGTGTGATGCTTCTCATGTATGACTCTTTGAGGTTATCTTTCTGTGTTTTTGTTATATTAGTATCATTTGAAAATCCATTTCACAGCTTGACTATGCCTTTCTCTCACAGATTGGGAGTTTAGTACATAGCAGACTGTGAACTCTATTTCCATCAAACACCTTTTCTGCTCACCATTCACTAAAATTAAGTGTAGAGAGAGATAAGGACACAGTAAAAAAATGTTTGTTTATAAAATTATGCCTAAGTTATGACTTCTGATATTTTCTAAGCAGATAAAATTGTGAGATTAAAAAAAAATTTATTAAGGTATCTCTTACTAGAAAGTAAGTAAACAATAACAGAACCCTAAGGCAATCTAAATGAGACAAAATAATAAAAACAAATTTTTCTGGACTAACTAGTCCTACCTGAATGTAATAGTAATGTCATATAACTTTAGAAAAGTTTTTATTGCATGTGCCTTGCACTTTAATGAAGTACTTGATTCATTCTCCCTGTATGCAGTAGCTGCTGAATACACATTTAATTGGTTTGTTGATTAATTTTTCCAAAATTCAAACTGATTAGCCTGACGGAAATACCCTTTTTGTGTTTTAGTACAGTAATATACTTTAGGGTCTACATATTAAGGCTAGAAAGGTATAAAAAGAGCTCAATTATCTATGAGGAAAGTAAAATTTTAGTTGGTCTTACTTTTCTTGGAATGAATATTCACAATGAGCATCACTAATTTAAATAGTTAAAGACATTGACACAGGTATGACTTAACAATCATAAGACATTCATATATTACTTGGTCTATTTACTCAAATTCTGTTTTGATATGAAATGACTGAGTAGGACATCATTTTTTTTTCACCAAAGAAATAGTTCTTGTTTTTTTGTAGGTTTTTTTTTTTGGACACAAAAAAATGGTATTATGACTTCGGGTACTCTTCACTACAAGAATTTTCATCATAAGGATTTTCATAATATTTCTTCACTTTGCAAGAGTTTTTCATATTTAAACCAGAGCTTAAATTTTAACCATTACTAAATTAATACCACCACATCCAGAACAATGATTTACAAATATATATGGACAAGTATTTAAATGTAGCAAGTCTGTTCTCATCAGCTATATAACATTTTCATTGAATTCTTCCATCGGCAGATGACACATAAGCAATGAAGGTAAATTGTAGTTCAAACATGGCGCATGACACTGAGATCAAACAGTGGACCTTTTTCATTTAAGTTATTCTAATGCCAGAAATCTATATTATGTATTAATTTCAGAATACTGAGAATGAGAACTAAAATCATCACAGGGACAAGGGTTTCCAAAAATAAATATGTTATTAGCCAAGATAAGCATGATAATGAAAGCCAAATTTTCTAAATGATCTTAACAATAACTAATATGACTGCCATTATTATTTGGCATTTAAACTAGCTTTTAATGGACAAAAGATCCCCATTATGGAGAAATGAGAAAGGCAAAGGAGAAATAGGAACACCCCTTACACTGTTCATTTCTGGGAGATATTGTGGGTTTGGTTTCGGACCACCAGAATAAAGCAAGTCATGTGAATTTTTTGGCTTCCTGGTGGATATAAAAGTTATGTTTGTACTATACTGTAGTAGTCTATTAAGTGTGCAATAACAGCATTACGTGTGAAAAAAACACCGTGTATACCCTAATTAAAAATACTTCATTGCTAACAAATGCTAACCATCATCTGAGCTTTTAGCAAGTCATAATCTTTTTGCTGGTGGAGGGTCTTACCTTCAATTTCTAAAAAAATGCAGTATCTGTGAAGTACAATAAGGCAAAGAGCCATAAAACAAGGTATGCCTATACTAAGAAAGTATTTAAGAACTATACCTACTCTTTTCTGGGAGAAATCAAAAATAAGTAGAACTGGATATTTCAAGTCAACAGTACCTAAAACTGAGTATCAGAGGGTTTGAGAAGTAATATTTGAGAAGTAATATTCTTAAGGATAACAAGATCCATTGGAATGTCAAAACTGTTCTGTAATATTATTATTGATGTCAATATTACTAAGATACATTATTAATCTATGCTTTAATATATTTATTGTTTTGTATAATCTCTTGGGATATAGCATGATATAATATAATGAACATCCATTTGTTCATGTATTAAATCCTTACCTAATATTTATTGAGCACCTACTATATACTTGATACTTTCTAGGGTGCTAGACAGAAATGAATCAATAGCCTCAAATTCTCACCCTTATGCAGCTTATATTTTATGGGGATAAATATGACAACAAATAAATACAATATAAGTCTGTCTTATGGTGACAAATGCTATACAGAAAACTAAGGCAGGGGAGGGGGACAGGGAATACTGATGGAAGGGGTCATTCTTTCTCCCAAATTTTAAATTGGGTGCTCAGGAAAGAGCTTACTAAGAAGTTGATACTTAAGCAAAGACCTGAAGATGGTGAGGGAAGAAGCTGTGAAGATATCTGGAGGAAGCGTGTTCTAGGGAAAGGGCTTGACTAACACAGGAGTGCCGAGGCAAGAATGTGCCTACTGTCAGGGGAACAGCAAGGAGGCCAATATGAGGGGAACAGAGTGAGAGAAGAGGACAGTAAGGGTGAAATCAGAGAGGTATGAGGGAGCAAAACTATATATTAGATTAAGAACGACTATATCAGGAAGAGGCCTGGCCTGAAGGTATAAATTCAGGAGTCATTGCTGTGCAGACAGCATTTAAAGTCATTAAAACTAGATAAGGTCTCCAAGGGCCTGAGTGTAGAGAAAAAGAGGAGTAAGAATGGATGCCTATGGCAATGCAATGTGAAGAGGTGGGTAAGATGAAGAAGAATCAGCATGATCTGAGAAGGAGCAGGCACAGAGGCAGCAGGGAAACTGGGGAGTGAGGTGTCCCGAAGCCAAGAGAAGACAGTGTTTCAGGAGGATGGATGTCTACTGTTGTTGAGATGCCAAGAGGGAAAAAACCTGAGATTTGACCACTGGACTTGAGTAGTGTGAAGGTCATTAGTGAATAGACTAATGTCAGTGGAGTTGGTAGGATTGCAATCCATTGGAGTGTTTTAAGAAGAAGGGATGGTAGAAACTGGAGAAAGTGAGTACAGACAACTCTATAAGATTTTGCTGTCAAGGGGAGCAGAAAATAGTGATAAAAGCTAGAGAAAGTTGTAGGGTTAGGAGGTGTGTGTGTGTGTGTGTGTATAATAAAAATAAATCATATTATCCTAGATTCAACAGAGATAGGAAACTGATCATGCATGAAAGGAGAAAACAGCTGGAGTAATGTCCTTAAGTAAGTGAAAGGGGCAGGATCTCATGTATAGGCAGAATTAAAACCATGGTTTCACCCTTGCCAACTTCTGTGACTTGTGGCAAGGTTCTTAACCTCTCAGAGACTTAGTTTTCTCATCTGTAAAGTGAGCATTTCCTGAAATTATCGACCTACATAATGTTGCCATCAAACAGTACTGTTTAATTGAAGTCCCAGCTTGTGATTTTCCTTAATACTCCCTGGCAAGATAGGATATAAAAATAATTTTTTAAAATCTGCCTTTTTCCTAAGACAATAAATCCATATCTGTATCTGTGAAGTAAAAATGCTTTAAAGTACATGGTCACACCCCAAATAAAGAAAATTTATTATAACACAGTACTATTTCAATTATTCATATTGAACAACTTTGGCACATGTGTTGGTAGAGAACAAATGGGCCTTCCTTCCTGACATATTCTGTCTCAATCCACTTTTGTACCCTCTGTCTCATAGCAGAATGTCACTCAAATGGTATACCCTCAACTCAGATATTTATAGAGGATGTGCAGAAAGAGCCAACTGGATGAACAAAACTGTAACGAAAAATGCCCAGAAAAATGATAATGTGGAAAGGGCCTCCTTAGAGAGCAATACATTCTGGTCACTGAAGTGTTCAAACAAAGTGTAGGAGGCTACCTATGAGCTCATGTACCTTAAGCCAAGGGTGATTCAGCGCTTCATAAACAGTGATCCTTTCAGCTGGATCCAGCATCAGCATGCGACGCACTAGGTCTTTGGCACTTTCAGAGATATGGCTCCACTGCCTTGGATTCATCTGAAGAGGAGGAAAGGAAAATGACATAGTTATTTTCAGTGATAAGTTAGCATTCATTGTTATTTAATATTCCTATACTGTTTCAATATCAATGAAATTCTTAGCGCAAAGAACAGAAATCTGATTCTAAAGGTTTGTTTTCTAAGGAAGAAGAGGACAAATGTAATTTTTTTGGTGTTGCTCATTATATGAGATGTTTGCATCAGTAAATATTCATGTTGTTACATAAGCTATATTTTTAATAACTGAAAAGTAGAATGTGCATGATTCCTGTTTCTACCTTAGCTAAAGAGATTAGAGAGTAGTTTGACTTAGAAAGGACTAAAAGAAAATTTAAAGATAAAAAATTAAAAAAAATATTTTTAATATTTTTGTTTTAAAATTTGGGATTAACAGTAATTGTGAAGCTATGCAAAGTTATTAATAAAATATTTTGGTCACTGTATATCAGTTTCAGTATTTAGGAAAAAGATACTATTATCATAAGTTCTACTACAAAGTAACCAAATCACTTCTATATTGCTTTTAATTTAGTTACTTTTATCTCTCTTAGAAACAACTAAGCTACAAGATAAATTGACTAAAGTCAAACAGAAAAAATTATGGGTTCTTTAAAAGATACAGGACTCATGAGAAAGGCTATGAGAAAAAAGAACTAGAAGGCTCCTGGGAAAAGGGGTAAGGTCTGAGACCAGGAATCAGAAAAAAAGAAATGCAAAGGAACGCTTTGGGCTTGGGGTTGGGAAGGCAAGTGTGGACAGAAAGATGGAGGTGGAGTAGGGTCTCATTCCCTATTTAATATCAGGAAGTCGACTGATTGGTAAGTTTAAGTAAGCATCCTGGTGCTAGGAGTTTTAAGCAATGCCATTGCTTTAACTGGCAGAAACCTGTCACCTTCTAAGGGAGGAAGATGAAGAATGAAGTCCACAACAATTTAAAGCCAAATGAAATCACAACATGCATCACAGTACATATGAATCATTACAATTTGGCCAAGGGTTAGCATTTAGAGACTTCATTCTGGCTAATGTGAGGCTTTGTACTTGTAGATGGGGAGTGGAAAAAGTCTCCATGTTAGGGATAGCTCTTAAAATTAGAAAGGGTTCCATTTTCTTTTTCTAACAGGCAGAATTCCACACGATTGTAACTTCTGTTTGTCAAAGCCCATTAAAATAAATGCCATGAAACTTCTGCAATATTGTCATCTGACTGAAATTGTGATCAATGGCCCAGTTTGAAATAAGGAGGTGAGTGATTAGAGGGGGCTTAGACAGCTTGTTCCCTCTTCCACACTCTAGAGTTGATGTACTCTTTAAAGTCGGAATAATTGGTCTTCAGAAAAGGGGATGAAAAATCCTCTGACAGTGGTGGTAGGGTTTCTGACGTGAGTAAAAGTTGAGAAGTATACTCCACTGTTCTCTTCATGAGGGAACTCAAACTAGGGTTTTCTCTTCCTTTGGCTGAGAAGAGTAGCTAAAATTAATTTGGGAGGTCGAGTTTAGAAGAACGAACAAAACAAGGCTATAAAAACAGTTACTTATTTAAATCCAAAAGCCAGGCAACTCAGACTTCGGCTATGTAGATACCATCTGGCTACCTATAACAATGATATAAGATGATACTACTGTATCTTTTATATACTTTGGAAAATATATTTCTGGTCTTTATAAAAAAGTTAATTGAAATTAAATGTTAGTACATACTCCAGTTAAATAGCATTCTCTTGCATCTACTTCAAAAGATAAACTCAAGTAAGCTAGCAAATGAGAATAAAAAGTTAAATTAAAATCATTTAAGACCAGTAGTCATCTATAAACTATGACAATTTAAATGTACTACATTTAAAAGATGTCATCAAAATTTTCTTGAAAAAACACCCATAGGGATCAAGGGTTTTGTTAACAGTTCTTCTGTTAAGAACCACCAGGGTGATGAAATATTTTGGAGATCTGCTTGAAAATAATTTAGTAGTATGTGGAATATGGATAAAACAAGATGGTGGGTATGTTGATAAGTATTGAAGCTGGAAGTTCATTATACTCCTGTCTCTACTGTTTTTGTTTGAAACCTGAGGCTTTTGTAAGAGCCATGAATATGAGCAAGAGGTGAGGTTAGCTAAGTAAAAGAGTAAATAAATAAGTTTTTAACCTCAAAGCTTCAAACCTCTGAGTATAGAAATTGTGATAGAGCTGCCACTATCCATCTGACTTACTATAATATTAAGAATAGGGAATTTTACATTAATTCAATTTTTGGACATGCGTGAACAGTTCAAGTTTCTTACAAAGAAACAAAAATAACTATTCAATGCTTTAAATATAGACAAAATGAAATACCAGAAGCTGTTGGAATGAAGCACATTGTCTTGGAAACAAGGAAGTTAGCAACTGAATAAACACAAAGGAAGAATTCCATTATTAGTAAATGCTTATAATTCAAAAAGGCAGATGGGAGATTTTATTATATGGTACCTACGTCATAAGTCGCTGTGAGGATAAAATGAGTTAATGTAAGTGCTTAGAACTATTCCTGGTACAAAGTAAGTGCTATGTATGAGTTAGCTATCATCATTGCTAGTATTATTATTTTACTGATATGTTACTAATTGTGTTTATTTTCATATGTTAGTATTTGTAATTTCACTTGGCAAAATTCAACCAGAAAACCATCGCATTAAATATAAAATAAAGATGAAGAATTACTAAAATTACCTAGGTGAAATTTCCATTTTAACTTTACAAATTAAGCAAAAAGCTTTTAAAATCAAGCACTTTTCTCAAGTTATGCAAAAAAAGGCCAAAGAAGTTCATTTTCCAGCTTAGCTTGAATAAATGGATTTGGTCACTAGACAGCAAATGGCTGCTTTTAAATCCGGGCTCAGGTTTGTCATGAACACCTTACTCAGGGTAAAATTAAAGGTCAAATTCTTTCACAATAAATTCTAAGGATCATTCCAAATTCTTTCCCTGAACTAGAATTTTATTTGAAATCAGTAGGTCATTTTTGCCTAGCTAAACAAGCAGTTTTATAAGAATATATTATAAAAATATATTGATTTGTAGTATGGTTTGTGAATCTGAGGGCCTACGACTCAAATTGTCATCTTGCATGTGAGGGGAAGGGGGCGCATCAGTGTGGTCTCTGGTTTTTACACTGTATCAAAGAGTATTAGGGTCCCTGTTTTCTAGCCTGAACACAGAGGATAACTTTAGCTGCAGCACAGGGGGAAGGAGAAGGGAAGGAGGGGCAAGTCAATGGTTGTTTTAAAGCCAGTCTCTTCTCTTCCCCCTAGATGACAGTTTAGCTGATAGCAACTCCAATTTACTTGGGGCTTATGCTGCCTACCAAGGCCAGTGATGTAAGCAAAGAACTTTTCTCTGTCTTGGTAACTATGTGATAATCAATAAGCAATCCAATGACAGATATTTCAAAGCACATTTTTTCTGAATAATTTAATCTCAATGGAAAAAGTAAAACATTCATAATATGTTACCTTATATTTCCCTTTAATAATGCCTTCAAACAATCTTTCCTTGGTTCCATAAAAAGGCAAACAACCACTTAGCAGGATAAAAAGAATCACACCACAACCCCAGACATCTACAGGTTTTCCATAAGGCTCTCTTTTGACAACTTCTGGGGCCATAAAATGAGGTGTTCCAACACGTCCTACATGTAAAATATCAAGGAAAAAAATGTTAACATAAAATGGGCTTCCCCCCCCCATTTGAAGACAAAATAAAAGAACAATAACAGTCTGAATGAAAAGTTTAAAAATATAAATATTCTCTTACCACTTCTCCCATCCTCCATAAAATCAAGCTTGCAATACATTATCTATCTAATCACCTCTTGAAAATAGAGCCAAGGATAGGTAATTTGTTTTCTAAAACTGGTACTTTCTATTGAATTCAGCAGGATACATAGTGTTTACCAATTTCTTGTTTCATGAAGAAGTTGTCTAAATTTTCTAATTTTCACGTTTAAAAAATCACTAAAAATATAGAGCAGAGGCAGGTAAAAGTCAGCAGGCAGAGTCTGTAGCTGCTCAGGAAAGAACTGGGAGGGCCTGCCCTGGACAGGGGCAGGAAAGGGATGGGTGGAGCAGGAGTGAGAAAAAAACTCTGTGGCGAAAAGGATTACTTTGACTGCCAAATGGAAATTCTCAAATTAAACCTAATGATGAGAACTTTTATTGGGAATGTGAGTTTGATCAGTTGACTTGGCTAGCAATTAACAACGATTAATATTTTGTTATAATAGGATTTTAAAGCTTCCTCCTGATGTTAACATTGGAAGAGGATAAGAGTTAAGTATATGACATAAAGCAAAGTCATAGCACTCCTCCCATTCAATCCTTTTTGACTTCCATCTTCTTTAAAGATTTTTCTTTTTTTCCTATCAAAGCTAGCTTTCAAGAAAGAATCTGATAACAGTTATTTGCATACTAGTAACCATTTTTAATTCAGTATCCCAAAGGGAGTCCTTTCTTCTACTGTAGAATGAAAGGCTTATACCCTGTAGGGAATTATTGTGGGAGGGGGCACTGCCCACCAGACTTGGCAGCTCTTCTAGCTGTATGGAGGCCCAGTCTCCTCCTTTCTTCCTTTTCTCCTTTCTCTCTCTCATCATACTGACTCTAAGATCACTTTTACTTTGAATATTTCATAATACTTCATCTAGAGCTCAGAGCTGTGGTTCAGAGTTGAAAGAAATCTCAGAGATCCCTTAATCGAGAGAGAGAGAGGGAGGGAGAGGGGGAGAGGGAGGGAGGGAGGGAGGGAGGGAGGGAGGGGGAGAGAGAGAGAGAGAGAGAGAGAGAGAGAGAGAGAGAGAGAGAGAGATTGTATCATAAAGTCCTATTAGTGCTTGTCGAGCTCAGCTGGGATGAAGATGGATAAAGCAGCTCTTAGTTTGTATACTAGGGATGTACCCTTGCTTCGGATCATTATGGTTCCCCTCTCTCCCTCATAATATAAGAGATTAAGTTCAGGGTTCAGAAAGTGAAAATATTTTCATGTAAAATGTATAGTAGATCAGTGAAAACTACTGGTTAAAAGGAAATATTTTTATTTCTATATTGCCCTATTTTGCTTCCTCAAGTAACATAAAGAAGCTGAAGCACTGAAATCTAAGCCTCCTACCTCGTTAACAGCCTGGATAGGGTGGGACAATTGGAGATTCACCGTGTTCCAATGGACAACAGTGGCATGAATAGGGAAGACCAGGACAAGAGATCGGGGTACCTGCCAACAGTTGGCATTATGCTTTGAAACTCAACTTACTTTCTACCACTTCTCATACAAGAATGGGCCAAGCAACTCAAAGTGAGGTCCTCACTTTGAAATTAGTCAGAGCCACCATGGCCAACTCGAGCCATGCTAAGGAGGTTCTCTCCATTTATCTGGATTGAAGACTACCTTGATGTGGAGAATTAGTGTTTATCCTTGAGGAATATGCATGTCTTTTGGTTCAACAATTTGCCCAATGACGATATAAGGAAGGACCATGGTAGAAAGTATAAGAATGACATTTTTTATTTTGTGTAGATTGGCAGAATGTAAAAGGACCAGAGTTAACCTTTAACATACACTAATCTCCCCAAACTCTCTGTTTGTGATCTCTTAACTATTCCTTCTTGTGGTCACTTGATTTTCATGACTGATCACAAAAATGCTAAGAACAGGAAGCCAATTACTGATATTAAATGTCAATGTATATGACATACATCAGATATATATTTAAATATTTTGTTTTCTGATAATATAATAAAATCTTATTACCTAGAACCCAAGGGAGGGAATGGTTCTGTTTAAATAGTTACACATTCAGTACTATAAGATCTTCATACACCTAAACCTTTTTACTTTAATACTTTTGGATGGCTACCTTCCTGTAATTTCTTGACTTCTTTTATACAAGATGCTGCACACAATTTAAACTTTTCTTGATGACTCTTTGTGGATTGAATTATTATTGTGGGTATCAATTAAAGAACTATGTTATAGAACAGGAAACACTTCCAGGAACTTCAGAGGTATGCAAGGGTTGATTTCTTCACTATTAAAAGGCTGCTGTGCTTTCCCAGTTTTGGTATCTGATCAGCATTCATTTTCTTTCTCTCACTATGTTTACTCCAGCCTCATAATTTGTTGCATAAGATCTGCTATTAACTGGAAACTAACAAGAAACCAGCATCTTTCATTTAATAACAATTTCTAAGTACCTGCTAGGTCCTAGACACCATAGTAGGTGCTGTGGACATACAGAGGGATAAGCCACAGTCCCTCTGGACCTTGACAAAGCCAAGCTTTTGATATCAAATGCTACATGGAAGAATGTAACTCAGTTATGGTAATATGGAAGAGAAGGAGTAGGTTACCTAATTCAGGATGGTGAAGTTCAGCCTGCTTTTAAGATGAGATGATTGTTGGCTCAGGATTCAAGAACAGTAAGAGTTAACTAGATAGATAAAATAGCAAAAGGCATTCCAACCAAGGGAAACAGCAGGTACAAGGTATAAAGGAATATGAAAAATGGGAGCATGTCAGCCTCAGAGAGAGTGTCTTTAGCTCACCTGAGAGACCATCAGTGGGTTTTAAAGGCAGGAAAAGTCTTGCTGCTATTATGATTTTCTAGGTTCCTAGTTATCTTTTGGATAAGTGAATTTTCCAGGTAGCTGAGTTTCAGTAGGGGAAGTGTAAACATATGTAAGTGGTCTTTACTATATGGAATATATAGAGAATTCCTTTCTATTTGGAAGACTGAGTGATCAAAGATTCCAACTGATAGGAAAATAGCTTTCTGTCAAATATTAGCAAATTAACTGATAAATATTAGCAACAATTTCAAAAGTACCTTAAACAACATATATTGTTTTTGAAAGTCATTGTAATGCTTGAAGTAGTTATTTTAAGACTGTAGGGAAAAGTTAAAAGATGAAAATATTTTCGCCATCAATAAGTATTTTAATTCTAGAAATACTAAGAAAAAAAATTTTGCATAGCTCATACATTGTTGGTTCAAAATCAGGTTTAAAAATATGTAATTAAGGGGAAAGTTTCATAGACTTTTGGAAAATAGGTTAACATGCAGAAAATGTTAAGGTAAATCTAATGAATCTGTTTTTCCCTTCAATCAAGATGTACAATAAAGAAATGAAGTCATTATCTGTGGTTAGTATGTAACAGATAAAATGAATTGGTTTCATTTCATTTTATCCTATCAACCTTGGGAATGTAATCATCAGAAATCATTTAACTGTATAGTCTTAACAGGAATGATCCGTTTAAACACCAGATTTGAATGTTAGTTTTACAGCAACATTTGTTTTAAAAAAACAACATAGGATTTGTAGTCGATTGCAAAATTAATATGAGCCAGCGGTGTTATGTGGTTGTCCAAAAATCTAATGCAACTTGGGGAGCCTGGTAGAAATTAAGACCCAAAGCAACAGAAGTGATAACCCGAACCTCTTGTGTGCTGGACCGTACCTGTAGTTGTGTTTAGTTCTGGCTCCATACTTCATGCATAGTGAAAAGATTCTGAACCAGTTTATATGGGGAATGCTTAAATTAACCTAGACAAGTTAACTTGGACAAGACTTTAGGGAAAATGACAGCTGTCTTCAAACATCTGAATGGCTATCATGTGGAAGGATTAAAACTGTTCAGGGTGGCTACAAAAATCTGAATGAGGACTTCTGGGCAGAAGTTACAGGAAGATAGACTTCTATTCAATGCAAGGATGAATGTTTCAATATTTAAGGAGCTTTCCAAACATAGAATAAACTGTCCTGGGACATAGTGAGTTCTTTGCTATCTGAGGAATTAAACTAAAGCTCAACCTTTTGCTGGGAATTTTATGAAGGAATTCAATCATTAGTTCTAAAACTGGAGAAGTTAAGGCCCTTTTGAATCCTGAGATTCAATGATTCTATGATTAAACCATGCTTTATTCCCTGACCCTTTGGTCAGTTTTCTAATCACAGATGAAAAGTTTTGAATTAGGAAAAAAATTAGTTTTTAAAACTATACTCAATTTGCGGTTTCTCATATTATTGGAAATGATTAGCTGCAAGAAAATTCAAAACTAGAAGAAAATTTAAATACAATTTAATTTTAGAGGGCGATATAGTGAAATAACAATTCAAAGAATACAACTATGACTCATGGTTCATTTTTCAGAAGATGGTCTGTGTTAACACCGCTTTGATGTTTTAATAATAGTGAATGAAATGAAATGAAATGAAATATCCTGTGTAACAGATTATTACTTTGATATTTATTATTTGTCAGGTATTTGAACTTAATATAAACATTTTTGAAAGACAACAAGTTAAAAAAGGTTCTGTTGACGTTTTTCATAATTTTCCTCTTTGTGAAGGCTGGCAATATTTGGAGATAGAAAACAGCAATGACTAAAAGACTGATAGTCTGTAGAACAGACAACTAAGTAATTTGCAAAACTGAGGAACAGGACTAAAATCAGGACAGCATTCTGAGCTGGAGTGTATTCAAAGGAATAAACAAAAAACCAAACACTTGAATCTGTAATTAGCATGCACCTCTGTACAGTGGTGAAGACAATTTCTATTTTAACTTTTCTTCTTTGTTTTTTTGACATGGGAATTTTCTAATGTTTTGCTTTGGCTAATAATAAAATCAGCCTGCATTCGCATCTGCTTGCTCTTCCTAAACACACAGATTATGGCTTGAGCAGGACTCTGACCAATGGAAAGAGGAAAACAGTATGAAATTAAAAATTAGCCATAGACGTAAACCTGAAAGTGGTTAATCCACACATTTTAGATTTGATTTCGTTTGCTCAGTTCAACTTTAAAAGTCACTTTGCCTCAAATATCATCTTCTAACACTGCTTTAATCTCTTCTCTGTTAAGTGATGGGGATATAAAGAGTAAAAAGACAATTTATTCTTAAGGGACTAAAATTCTAGTTATGACTACAATTATTAAATTCAAGACTATAGGATGGCACTTTTGGGGAGTGGGGTAGGGTTGGGTGGAATGGGGTACAGGTATAAAACACTGAAGGTAGGCTAATACTTAGTTTGAAAGTTTTATACCAGCCTGAAAGTGACAAGGTTTTGAATGATATATTTTTTTAAAAAGTGTTCTTACCTCCAGCTACAAGTCCAGACTCCCCTAATTGAATAGCTACCCCAAAGCCTCCAAGTTTAACAGGTGCTGAGTTTTCCTTTGAGGCCAGTAGAACACAGTGAGGCTGAAAAGAAAATGAGACAGACAGACAAACAACAACAAAAAAACAAAGATAAGGATTAATTGAATATGAACAATTCAATCTACACAAAACAGTAACATGACAATATAAAAATACATTAAAAACATCTGAATTATTTTGGATGCTTGAATTATTTGTCCTATTCTTATCTCTGGCTAACTTCTCCAAAAACTTACCTGTTCTATTCAGTGTTTTTCAGGTATTATTTGCTTCTAAGATTAGGGTATGGTGTTAAGAATTACTCAAGATACTAATCCCTATGTTGTACACCTGGAACTAATATAATATTGTATGTCAACTATAATTTTAAATAATTAAAAGAAGAATTACTCAGGAAGCATGGATGTTCAAGAAAGACATACAATTTCTGTCTTTTCATGCAATATTCTCTTCCTTTGAATGACAGTTTACATTTGTTTAAGGGAAAATATATTTGACATATATATTTGCCAGAATATTTCTGAAAATCTCTGACTTTATCTACACTGTATCTTGGTCTTTAGGGGATGCTGATTGTCCTTTCTTTATCCATCCTCCCACCATCTTCTTTCTTTTCTTTATGCATTCCACCCCTTAGTATGAAAAGTCAGATTTAATGACTCCAATTGATCCTTGCTCCTCCCTGGGAATACATTTTCTCTGGAGCTGCTCTTTCTCTCTGTGGGAGTGGGAGATGAGAAATGAGAAGGGGGAAAGGAGACGACTTGGTTGGCCTCTAGTCCAGGGCAAAGATATCCTGCCTACTCCAGAGTAGCTGCTTGACTGAAGCTCCCTACGATTCACATGCTTCATGGTTACAATGAGAGTTTATTTGTAGGATGTTGTCTTCTGCACCTCTCTCTTTCTGGGACCTTGTTGGGGCTGATATCGGGAAAGTTGGTTCAAACAGAGATTGATGACAATGAACCCAAAGATGAAAGCAATAGCCCTAGCATGATTCTGGTGTGGGGCACAGTATGTGGACAAGCCTAGAAAAGGATAGGCCTTGAAGCCAGGGTCAGAACTCCAGATTGTATGCTGAGTGAGATAGGAAACCACTGGAAAGTTCTGAACAGGGGAACATTATGATAAGTTTTAGGTTCTGAAAGGAGCACTTGCATGGAGAACAGATTGCCAGGGCAGAAGACTGAAAGAAAGGAGACCAGGTAGAAGGCTTCTATAGTTGTTTGGGCAAGAAAAATTGTAATTTGGACTAGCTTAGAGTGACAGAAGCAGAGATGGTAAAAAGTAGTCAAATTCAGGATACACTCTGAAGGTAAAGCGGACAGGAAATGCTAATGAATATGGCGAATGAGAGAAAGAGGTAAGTCAAGTATGACAACTAGGTTTTAGTTTTGGACAATAGAGCAAAAATGAAGATGCTATTTACTGAAATTGGGAATACAGGGGGAGGAGTTTGTAAGAGGGATCAAGAATTTGGTTTTACATAAATTGAGTGTGAGAGCTTATAAAATGGAAGAGGGAAGGCTGGGATTAGAGGTATAAATTTGGGATCTACAACGTACAGACAGCATTTACAGTCAAAGTAATGAATTAAATTGCTTAGGTAGAAGGTTTGCGACTTGGTTCACACCACCAATATTTGAGGTCAGAAAAATGAGAACAATCTAGCAAAGGAAACAGGAAAATCAGAGGAGTCTGGTGTCCTGAAAGGCTACTGAGATGTCATTTGAGATAAGAACCGAGAATTGACTATTAGACTTGGCGATCTGGGTGTCACTGGTGATCTTGATAAGAGGGGTTTGGGTAGTATAACAGAGACAAAAAAAAATCTCCATTGGACCAAGTTTAAGAGAGAATGAGAATGGTTTTTGTTTGTTTGTTTAGTTTAAATAAATTGATTTATTTAAAAAAATGACACCACAAAATGCTGCTGAGAATGTGGAGACTGGATCATTGCTACATTGCTAGTAAAAAGGTACAGCCACTCTGGATAAGAGTTTGGCAGTTTTTAAAAAAACTGAAGATGCAACTACCAAACAACCCAGCAATTACAATCCTGTGCATTTATCTCAGAAAAATAAAAACTTACATTCACACAAGAACCTGCATATCAATATTTATAGCAGCTTTTTCCATGATAGATAGAGAATGAGAAAGATGATATGGAGATAGTAAATTCAGATATCTTTCAAAACTTTACTGTATTAGGAATAAAGAAATGGGATGTAGCTAGAAAAGAATGTAAAGGAAGGAAGTTTCTTTTTTGAAAACTTTTTAATGTTTATAATTGGAGAAAAGAGATTAGTAAACTTCCATAAGACTGTCACCTAGCTTTACCAATTACTGCCATTCTGCCATTCTTGCTTCACCTATCCCCATTTATTATTTTTTTGCTCAAGTATTTTAAAATAAACCATATCATCTCACTTGTTAATAATTCAGTATTTCTAACAGATGACTTAAAAGCCTAATGTAATTACATCCAATAAAATTGACAAGTCTTTAATATCATCTAATATAAATCCATATTCAAATTTCCTTGACTGCCTCAAAAATGTCTTTTTACAGTTGGTTAGTTCAAAATGGTATTTAAAGTCCATACATCGTATTTGATAGTTATATCATTTAAGTCTCTTTTACTCTATTAACATATCCCCCTCATATTTTTAAAAAAATGTTCATGCCATTGATTTGTTAGGATACTTTTCCCTGTGGAATCCCCTATGATCTGGACTTGGCTAAATGTACTTACATAGTGTCATTTAATATGTTCCTCAATTTCCTGTATTTCCTGTAAATTCATAGTTAGATCTAGAAACTTGATTAGATTCACATTCAATTTTAATTGTTTTTGCTATAATACTTCATAAGTGGTATACCTATTTTATCACAGCGGGGAGAACATAATGTCTGTTTGTCTTACTTTGATCTGTTTTGTCTGCCTTGATCCATCATTAAAAAGTTCACCATCAACTTTTCATTCATTGATTTCAGTTAGCCATTCTTGCCTAGCTCTATCATTAGAGATTTTCAAAATTGAGGTTCTCCCCTATTGTTATGAAAACTATCAAACACAGAGAAAAATGAAAGAATTGTACAGTAAATAGACATATTCACCACATAGATTCTACAATTAACATTATGCTACATTTCCTTTATCAAATATCTATCCATTCATTTCTCTATATAATCATTAGTCTTTTCGCTACACTTCTGCATACATACTATTAGAGTTTAATATTTGTTTAAATATTTGTTTAAATATGGTAACATTTACATACTGTGAAATACACAGATCTTAAGAGTACTATTACAGAGTTTTGACATCTTACATATATTTGCGTAACCCAAATCCCTATCGAGATATTATCTTCATTTCAGAAATCTCCCTCATCCCTCTCCCATTCAATCTCTGCTGCCATGTCCCCAGTGCAAGCCACTATTTTGATATTTTTTCCCCGTAAGTTTGTTTTGCCTGTACTAGAACTTCATATACACAAAGCCATATAGTATATATTCTTTTCTGTAAGCCTTCTCTTGCTCAGCATGTTTTTGAGATTTATTCATTTTGTTGTGATCAGTAGTTCATTTCTTTTTATTGCTGAGTAAGTATTCTGTTGTATAAAAATACTAGTTTGCCCATTCTCCTCTTGATTGACATTAGAGATGTTTCTAGTTTTTGGATATTATGAATAAAGCTGTTATGAACTATTTCCAGAATAACAAGTTGGTTTCTAGGCAACCTCCAAAGGTGAATGATGAAGGGGTTTTTTTGGTATTAATATCAATTTATAGATTTTTATATATTTGATGTGTTTTAATCTATTGCAACCATTATTCATTTTGATGCTTAAATTCCATTTTTAGCCAGTTGGAGCCGAGCCCTTTTAAGTCAGCTCTTATGTTCTTTTGTAAGACTCTAGGAGTCTGATAACTTCCTTGCTTTCAGACACAAGATGTTTGAGGCTTGTCTTTTTCATTTCTTGCCCCAGATCTGGAATTGGCATTTCTCCAAGCAGCCCCTTTTCTGTTTAGTGGGAAAAGGTATATAAATCCACATAAGTTATATCATCCACCTAGTAGGTACATTATGACTACTGGATTATCATTGCTTTGATTTTTCAGTGGACAGAGCTAAAAATATATGTATTTTTTTATAAGGAGAAAAACACATCACCAAATCATACTGATGCTTCTTTCTGCTCAATTATAAGATTTTTACTTCTTTTTCTCAAGCAATGTTGGTACCTAATGACATTAACATAATTACTCATTTGCTTTATCCTTTAGTGTGTGTTTGTGTATATAAAAGTTTAAAAATAGCAATGCTTATATTACCAGTAACAACAAAATCACTGTAAGCTGCTTAAGATTTCTTTGTGGTTTTGTCCTTAATATATAACCTAAAAGGGATGCCTAGTTAAAATATTACTTTACTGTTGAAGAAAGTAAGAATTCATGAGTCTAGGCTGATGTAAAAAAATAAGTAAATGAATCGGAGGGGAAAGAATAAGCTTTCCTTTACACAGAAAATTAATAAATATAGAATAAATTCTGTCATTAGAAAATCACGATTTGGTAATTATCATCATGATTGATTTCAGGTAAGAACCATCAAAGGGTGCTAACTGGTAGGTGGAAAGTTTCCAGTGATAGGATATTTATATAATTTCAAAGTAGCTCACCACAGGGTATTTATTAATTACAAAAGATAAAATAGTAATTTCACAGAGGAGAAACCTGGCAGACATTACCGTCAAAGTTACTATTGCGAGTAATGGGACTAACTGATAGCATGTGCTTCCTTTACTGAGAAGAACTCAGCAACATTGCCAAAGGACATAACTGGATCTAATCATAAATAAAAAAACATCAGACAAAACCAAACAAAGGGACATTCTAGAAAGTAACTGGCCCATTTTCTTCAAATACTGTTTCAGATTAAAGGGATTAAAGGAGACCAAAGAGATTTAACAGCTAAAATGCAATACATGATCTTGTTTTTATTTTTTCTATAAAAGATATTATTAAAACAATTGAAATTGGATCAAGAGCTAGAAATTACATAATAGTATTCTTTCAATATAAATTCTCTGACTTTGATAATTTTACTGTGGCTATTAAGTCCTTATTTTGGGGAAATATATAGATAGGTAGATAAAGAGATAGGTAAGAGTGAGACATTCTGAAGGATAAAGCAAATTAGAAAATGTTAATGTATGGGGAATCTGAGTAAAAGGTATCTGGAATTGTTTTTATTATTTTTTAAACTTTTCTGTAAGTCTAAAATTATGTAAAAAAAACCCCTACCCCATTTTAGAGTCACTTAAAATAATTTTCCTTATGGTTATACTTTCAATGTTACATGGTGAGGTCAATTGGTTTTAATTAGATTTTGACTTAATTTGGTGTTTTAATTATATAAAATGTTTATATAGTTCCCAAGTCAAAACTGTAAACAAATACCATTCAGAGAGGTCCAGCTTTTATCCCCTCTCCTCATTCCCAGCCTCTCCCACCTCATAGGTAATTAATAGCATTTGTTTTTTTGGTTTATCTTTCTATTATTTTGAGTTTTTTGAAAATAATTAAATACATATAAATATTCAAAAATTTCACATAACAATATATTTGATAGATGACTCCACAGAAGTACCTAGAGATCTTCTTTTTTATTTTTTTGAAGAGAAACATTTGTAGGCTGATAGGAAAGAGCCTGTACAGAGGAAAAAATACCAGGGAAAGAGGGGATGGGATGTAATGCACTGGTGACAGTGAAGGCAGGGTACTGATGCACCTGTAGAGGCAGACAGATGTGGATGTAGGATGAGGAAGTATTCTCTGAGCACTTGCATTTTCCATTTACTTTGAAATAAAAAGTGATCATCAGGTGGGAGTGGGGAAGGGTAGGAGCCTGTTCACAGTTTGAGAAGAGTGAAGGTGTGAAAAAGTATTTTCAAAGAATAGGAACATGAATTGACTAAGGCAGTGGTCCTAAAGCTTTAGCATCAGAATCACACAGATTTGCTGGCCTCCACCCCACACAGTTTCTTATTCATAAGGTCTGAGGTGAGATTCATAAGGTTGGGCATTTCTAACAAGTTCCTGAGTAATGCTGACACTGCTGGTCTGGGAACCATACCTTGAGAACCACCAGACTAAGAAAATATAGCAAGACCGCTGGGAGCACAGGAGCCCATTTGAGGTTTACGGTCATGAATGTAAAGCAAGACCAATTAGCAGGCTTGTTTGTTTGAACCTAGCAGCCCTCATTTTAGCTGGCAGGGTTCAGGCTTGGAGTGTGTTCTGAACTTAACCAAGTGTGGAATTTAGAGAAAGAGAGGACAGTGATATCAGTAGTAGAGAGCATCAAATAAGCAAATCCACTTATTTCTTCTTTTTTACTTTTATCTTTATATAAATAAAAAGCTATGATAGCAACGAAGGAGGAAGAAGAAGGATGAGGGGAAGAGGATATATAGGAATGAGCTAAGAACATAGAGACAGAAAGTAGAAAGTTTAGAATGAATAGGAAAAAGTTTATATAAAGGAAGAACTAGAAAAAGATTGTAATCAAATCTGGTCACAGTAAGGCCAGGAAATACAAGATTAAAAAACAGAATAGTATTCTGAAAAAGGGATGGTTTAGGTGTGGAAAAATAGCTAGCATAATATAGAAGAAAATATTTATTTTAGATTTTATGAAATAGAATGCTGATAGATAAATATCGATTTAGTCATTAAAAAAATCCTGCTAGGATCTTGAAAAGATAGTTGCACACCTAGGTTTACTGCAGCATTATTCATAATAGTCAAGAGGTGGAAGCAACCCAAATGTCCATTGGCAGATGAATGAATAAAGAAAATGTGGACATACAATGGAATATTATGCAGCCTTAAAGAAATCTTGTTAAATGCTACAACGTGGGTGAACCTTGGTGATACCATGTTAAACAAAATAAGCCATTTATAATTAGAATGTTAGATAAAGTCTAATGAGTTAAATATTACTTAGCATAAACAAAGCTTCAGGGCAACAGTTATAAGGAAAATAAAAACTAACTTTTCTTCATTTCAGATGACAACAAAAAAAGAAAAATGACATTAAACTGGAGGGACAGATAGTGGTTAAATATTGAATTAGGACCAAAACGAATCTGCAGAATTCCTTCACTATTTTCTTTAAACTATGGGATATATTTCAATTTTCTTGGGAGAGTTTATCACAGTGATAAAATGGGGAGAATACCATTACAAATCTCATCTAGTCCTAAAAGTATAAGATTGTTTTAGAAAATAAATCCAAGATCTTAAAAGAATATATGAAATATACTAAAATAATGTACAGACCAAATCAAGTTTAAAAAATTAAAGAATAAAATAATTAATTACTAATATTAGTATCATTAATACAGGTATGCCATTTTATGTGAATATCTAAATTTCTAAAATGAATCCAGAAACAGAAATTCAGTGCTTGTGTTTTAAAAGTCCATATAGCATATTATATATCACTTCTCACAAAAAAATTAAAATTCTTTTTTATGCTTAGAATTTATAAACTTCTTTATTTTGAGGGATAAGGGAAAACTTCTTACAATTGGCAAGGTGAAGGTATTCATATAAAAGATATAAGTTCCTAAAGTTAAGTGTTCACTGAGCTTAAATTTGTTACATAATGATAGGGCTTTTTAATATTTCCACAAGGAGTCGGAGGGTTGTCATATCGAAAAAAGAAAGAAAAGGGGAAAAAAAACTATTACCACACTGGAACATAAAAAAAAGAAAACCTCAACCAATTAGACCATGACCGGATGGAGGAACCTAGCTGACACATCAAGACGAGTCTGTGTCTAGGCAAGTTTGGTGTTCAGCTCCTTTTACTTCAAGAGAGCCTGAACTGTGAGTATTCCTTGATTTCACTATATAAATGATCCTTTATTTTAGTTAAAACTTGATTACCTGAATATTAAAAGTGAAACCTCTTTCATGGTGACACTTTTAGAACCTTCAGTAAACTACTTAAATGATGCCTTTGCCTTGACTTAAAATGAGGCTGTCTTCTTAGTTACTTGTAATACTTGAGGACACTGGAGGTATTTAAGCTCATATTGCCAATACTGTTACATGGTTTATACTGTAGTTTGTATATTGCCATAAAGACTTGCAGATCTACTTGAATCAATTCATTTTCATATATTACAAATTTTATTTCCAATGTATTATAAATGATCTATACTTTATTAACTTTATTAAGTTATGCTATCTCCCTACTTTCAATGATAATGTTTTCTTTATTATATTATTACTATTTTATGGTAGTTACCAGACTGATTAAATTTTAAGTTTTGGATTTCAGGAGTGAATAAGGTGAATATTAGAGAAAAGGAATTTCAACTAAAATTTAACAAATGGTTTTTTTAGACAGTTAAGTTTATAACAAAACCTAATATACTGCTGATAGTATTATTTCTAAAGTAATATGGTTTCAATTTTCATTCTGTATGCAGCAATTAACGCAGTTTTTGAAGCATGGCCTGAGTAATTCGGTCATTATCAAGTCAAACTACAAACAGTGAAAGGTTTCTACCATTGCCAAATAGGTATGTATTTTAACATAGCGATGTGATGTTTTCACAAACATACCCCAAAAAATGCATTTAAAAAGCTTTTGCTTATCGAAGGGCACAGTGGAATCTGTTGGGTCCATTAAGCTCCTACATGAAGTTGTTGAAAAATATTGACAAGGGTAGGTTGGTAGTGGTAGTCACAGCACTAACACAGAGTTGCAAACTTCAGGCTATCCCAAGTAATGACATTACAAAATCATTTAGCATCCACTATCAGGAAACCACTGTGACCACTTCAATATAGCACATGAGTCACAAGTAATGTCTGTTGGGAAATTAGCCCACTATGTGAACACAGTGGTTTTTTCCTGTCTTTATTGGCTATTCCTAATTGATTAAATAAGTAGTGTTTAAAACATCAGTAAATGACCTTAAGAACAGTGAGTAACTGACACATTGTAAAGGAGGCAAAAATCATCGGCCATTAAATTTAAAACCGAATTTAATCTGTTGTTAATAAATGACTGGACATTAGCTATTTAATATAGAGTTCTAAATGATGGCTACTATTACTATTTAAACAAATGCACTGCTTTTGCTTTATTCTCTTTAAGCTTGAAAATAAAGCAAAACCAGAAAGGTTTATTGGTGATCTTTTCCAACTATTATTTATTTGCTGATTAGAGCCGAGGCGAATGGTTTCAGGATATGTGCTTTGTGCTAACAGCTTTCAAGGAACATCATGATTAAAACTCCCAGGCCTAGAAGTAAGTCAGAAAAGATATGCTCTGGGAAAAGTGACAAACATTCTGACAAATGATTTGTGATTGTGTAAACTCTGTACTTATTTACTTATTATAATGGACATAGCAAATAAAAAGATGAATGCCTTTTCCAAAGAAGTAAAGCTAGATGGCATAAACCCCTCTTAAAATTGATAATGTGGATAACGTTGAAGGAATCATGTGAAAACACTCATCATTAGTTAAGAAAATGCTGTTCATTTGTGATTAAGAGGAGTGAGGTTTGGTGAAAAGGATCATGGGCTCTAAAAGCTAGATAGATCTGAGTCCCAACTTGGGTACTGCCATTTAAGAGCTGTGTGGTCATGGGTAAAGATCATAACCTCTTGATCTTTCATGACTTCTTTTGTAATATCTGCCTCACATAGTTATTATGAGGATTATGTAAATGAATAACATAAATATGCTTAACACATTGCCTGGTACACAGCAAATGCTAAATAAACATTAGTTAATGGTTCAGCTATCTAGCTCAAGAGTTCAATTCTGAATGCACATCGGAATCCCCCGAGGAGCTTTTAAAGGAAACCATTGCCTGGAGCCCATTCCAGACCAATTAAATCAGAAGATCTGGGGATGAAGCCAGGCATTGGTATCTTTAAAAAGCCATCAAGGGGATTCTAGTAAGGAGCAAGGATTGAGAACCACTGAGAATGTCTTCTACAAAGTACCCATTTGGTAGTAGTTTTAACAATCTCTGGTGGTAAGACCCTTATTACTTCCTAGGATAGATTGTTTCATTCTAAAAAAGTATTTCCTTAAAAGGAGGCAACATCTGCCTCTGCAATTTCTACTCAATGGTTGTTCTGCTTTCTGAAGACACTCACAAGGCCTTGTAAAGCATTCACATCTCCAGTGTAAGATGCCTATTTCCTTCAACCCATTCCTATGACATGATTTGGCCTCTTCTCCCCATTGGCTCTGTGGCCTATTCTAAGTGTGCTGTTGGGGATGAAATATTGTATTCCAGGTGGAACCTGACCAGTTTGGGACAGAACCAGATTAGTAGTAATAATTTTCATCGAGACAAGCTGTATCTATGAATCTGGCCAAAGAAGGGGTTAGTTTTTGTTGCTGCCACATCACACTACTGATATAGCAACTGTAGTCAACTGTAATTGTGTTTCTATTAATGAAGCTAAAGCCTGCATATACTTGAACAGCTGATTTTACTGTCCACATGTGGAACTTCAGAGACTTTTCTACTAAATTCTCTCTTTCATTCAACATTTATTATGCTAAGCCCTTGATATACAGAGTTAAACAAAAAAGATTTGGTTCCTAACCCTAATGGAATTTAAAATACAGTATAGGAGAAGAAAAAAAACTAGTTTTTAAAGTTATTTCAGCCATCCGAAGTCTCCGAATCACATCACTTATCATGCCTCAGACCCCTTTCATCAGTGGCTACGAGATGACTCTACCTGAGTCTCTACCCACTCCCTGTGTAACCATACAATGCAGGTCCCTCTGTAGGTGCCCTTCACCTTTCTGCTAATCCCAACTGCAATATCAGCTTAATTTTTGACAGCCTGCCATTCTTCCTAGATTGCCCTTTCCTTTTAGAATTTCATAACACACACACACAAAATGCCTGAAAGTTTCTATCAACTTTATGAAATGTCTTCCTGCAGTTAAGGCACATGACAGACTAGACTCTGTCCTCCTGCCTCCTTCCCTTCACCACCCTGAACTCTGGAGAAAGACTCTTACCAAGGATTACATAACTTCCTCTTCACCAGTTCCTCTTCTCTGGTAATAATTTTCTCCCATTACAAAGTTTTAAAACTATTTTTTACCCTCTACTGAAATGGTTTCTTGATCAAATTACAGGTAGAGTTAAGAAAAGCTAAGTTCTTTCAAATATTTTTCTTTGTGTATAATGTCAAATCAGTAAATCAATTACTATAATTTGGATCTACTTTACATTACTGCATTCAGAGTTTGAATGCACACGGCTACAAAAATGTCTACCGAGAGCAGTGTCTCTATGTTGTTTCACCTTTGTTTTCCAAGCAGTCCTTAGCCAGGTATGAAACATTTATTAAAATGAGATTAATCAACAATTGTTTTTTAAAAAGCTAACTTTGATAGACAACTATGTGCCAGGGGTAAGTGCTTCATATGCATTTTTAACTTCTACAAACAAGAAAACTGAGGCTTAGAAGAGATTAAATTGTTTGCCCAAGGTCACAGAGTTAGTTACATTTAATTCTGATAACCTTGCTCTGAATGTCTTTATGTTACACCTGCTAAGAGGCTGCTGCAGAGAAAAAGGGCAGTCACTCTAAGAAAAGAATGTGAACTCCTGGAACCTTCTCCTCACATCTTCTAGCTCTTTATGATGACCTCTCAGACTGAGCTTTTCATAGCAAGCAATGCCCAGGAAAGAGCCAATAACAAGTGGCATTGCCAAAATTCTCCACAAACAAGTGGAATTCACACACTATCTTCTTATAAGGTTCTAGTCTCAAATTATCTCAGGGCATATTTAAGCTGAAGTTAGTTACTTTCAAAATCTTGGATGCATATCTGTTTCCCAGCTACATTATCACTCTATGCTTCTAGGTCAGGAGACTTTCTGACCTGAGTCGGTGGCAGTGTTGTCAACTAACTTGGTTTTGTTTGGCTACTTCGCTCTCCTGTGCAGTGTTATAAGAGTCTGCCTAACGATGAAGGTGCTGTGCTTTCTTGGTATGTTATGTTAATTGCATGCCCTGTAGGCAAATGGTTTTAATATGCCCAACTTGGTCTTAGGTTGAAAAAGAAGAAATTTAGGACTCTTTCATCTATTCCTACCATGGAATGAGAGACTGCTATAGTTTATCTGTCACATGCCAAGTGGCAACATGTGTTAAAATGAATGAATGCTACATATGAGGGAAGGAATCAAGGCAGGAAGCTGGGCAAGGTCCAGAAGTGGGTCCCACTCACTTATGGCTATAACAACCTTAGGGAAATCGACACTCATCTTTGAAAAATACGAGTTGTCATTTCTCTTCGCTTCCATTTCTATTCGTGTAACAATTTCCCTAAGGGAAGATGATTTCATAGTTCAGTTATTTATTGTAATGTAATAAATAAAACAAACCTTGAACATATATCAGCCACAGGAAAGGTTAGAGCAGGACAACCCATAAGATTCTATTATATTTGCTGCTCGTTTTGTAAAACCACAATGCTGCTACAAACATATTGTAGCTACTCAAATGGTCCAAAGTAAGATAAAAGTAAACTTTCTCATGATGTCTGAAAAAAAATCTATTATTTATGCTCAGAGTTAAAGTAAACTGTTATTAAAATAGGAAATGATTCAATATTTGGCATTCTGTTGTAGGAAAAATCTGAAGATCTTATAGAAGCTACACACGAGGGACATGTCATTTGGCACCTTCACTTTTTGATCCCTACAAAAGATGATAAGAAGTCACACCACAACAATGATGACTACTTCGGTCAGCAGTTGGCCCTGCTCCTCCCAGGAAGAGCGCTTTATAACTAACCAGAGTGTCCAACTGCCATACAACTTCTCAGGAGCATCAAATTTTACTGACTGTCCCATGGATGAAAAAGTACTCTCTAGTGTGTTAATAGCATTTTACTCTGTTATTTTCATTGTGGGACTGGTTGGAAACATAATCGCCCTCTATGTATTTCTGGGTATCCACCGCAAAAGAAATTCCATTCAGATTTACCTCCTTAATGTAGCCATTGCGGACCTCTTACTTATCTTCTGCCTCCCTTTCCGAATAATGTATCACATTAACCAAAACAAGTGGACACTAGGTGTGATTCTTTGCAAGGTTGTGGGAACGCTATTTTATATGAACATGTATATTAGCATTATTTTGCTTGGATTCATCAGTTTGGATCGCTACATAAAAATTAATCGGTCTATACAACAACGGAAGGCAATAACAACCAAACAAAGTGTTTATGTTTGCTGTGCAGTATGGACAATTGCTCTTGCTGGATTTTTAACTATGATTATTTTAACTCTTAAGAAAGGTGGCCATAATTCCACAAAGTGTTTCCATTATAGAGATAAGCAAAATGCAAAAGGAGAAGCAATTTTTAATTTGATTCTTGTGGTAATGTTCTGGCTAGTTTTCCTACTAATAATCCTCTCATATATTAAGATTGGGAAGAATCTATTGAGGATTTCTAAAAGGAGGTCAAAATTTCCTAATTCTGGTAAATATGCCACTACAGCCCGAAATTCTTTTATTGTGCTTATCATTTTTACTACATGTTTTGTTCCCTATCATGCCTTCCGATTTGTCTATATTTCTTTACAGCTAAATGTGTCATCTTGTTTTTGGAAGGAAATCGTTCACAAAACCAATGAGATCATGCTGGTTTTCTCATCTTTCAATAGCTGCTTAGATCCAGTCATGTATTTCCTGATGTCTAGTAATATCCGCAAAATAATGTGCCAACTTCTTTCTAGAAGATTTCAAGGGGAATCTAGCAGGAGTGAAAGCACTTCAGAATTTAAACCAGGATACTCTCTGAATGAGGCATCTGCTGCAGCCAAAATTCAGTGTACTTCTTAAAGCATTTGCAGCAAACATATTTAAAGCTTCTCAATTCCTTGAAGAACTAAAAATTACAAAACAAAGCTCCCATCTTCTCAAAGCTCTCTTCTTACTTTTGATATTTCATTTGCTTAATTGTAAAATATTTCAAGAACAAGAAAAGCTTACACTCATGGCTAGATTTTAAATCTGTTTGTAAAATCTTTTCAATATATATTGTTAAGCTAACATTCTTGACATAGATCATAAAGTTAAGTAAAATTTATGGCTTGAACAGAATAAATAAAGAAAATGTCATGGTTTCTCAAGTCACTTGTTACACAAAATCAAACACTTGATACTAATTTAAAGTGCTTAAAAGTAACCTAAATGATTTGAGGACTGGCTTAAAATGTCAGAAAATATATGTTGATTGTCATTTAAAAAGCTTGTAAATTTGCCACTATATTCAATGAGGCCTAAACCTCTATAACAGATGAAATGATAATAAAATTCTAAAAAAATGAAGTCACTTACTATCTATCATTGACTAGGTAAAATGGAAAGAATTTAAATACTGCGCAGTGAAATCAAACAACAGATAAGCTAAGAATTCAATATCTTAGCAACAGGACTTAAAACTGCACCTTACTTAAAATAGTTTTATAAATGGTTCAGCCATCTTGAACCACACTTTGATAGAGCGAAACTGAAGACGTACTCATCCTGTGACCCAGCAAGTCCATTATTAGGCATACATCTTACAGAACCACTTGAATATGTATATAAGAAAACTGTTCATCATACTAAACAACTAGAAACAACCTAAGTGAATATGCATTAACAGAGGAATAAGGAAATAAACTGGTTTATTCACAAAAGGAGTACTACTATGCAGCATTTCCATGAAATGAACCACACCTGCATGCATCAACATGGAGAATTCTCAAAAACAATGTCGAATAAAAAACAAACTGCAAAAGGGTAACATATGAAGTCATTTATGTAAAATACAAAAATACATAAAACAGTACCATCTTCTTTATAGATCTATAGATATGCAATAAAAATAAAAAGCATGCATGGTAATATACACAATATGTATACCAAATGAAAGTTTGTGGTTATATCTGGAGAGATCTGAGGCAAACACGACAAAATGTTAACGTCTGTTAAAGCTATATGGTAGTACATGGGTATTTGTTATATTATTTTTCATATATTTAAGTATTTGAAATGTTTCATAATAATAAAGAAAACCTGCAGGTTAGAATTAAAGGGAGCAAATTCTGAAATTTTCATGTATGTTCAAAAATAATTGGAGAGTAAATGCCAAAAGAAAGGGATCTTATTTATCAATGATTCCCCAGAGTTCAGTGCCTTGCCTGGCACACAGCAGATCATCAACACATATTCAGTGAATAATTGAATGAATGGGTGAATAAATGGATGGCTGAATGAGACAAAAAAGAGGGAGGGGTGGGGTACTTAACGGAATTGAAAAAGTGGGTATATTTCATTTTTTTTTTCCTAGCTAATGTGTCTGGACATCATACAACTGTAATCAGGAGATGTCATTAAGGCAACCATTCTCAAGTGTGGCTGGCATTTGTTCTTTGGTCACACATAGAACCAGGATGCCATTTACTGAATATGTAAAAGCATGTTATGACAAACTCCAAGGATCCATTCATAAGTTTCTGTGACAGAGTATGAGAATTATTTATACTCAGAATACTTCTTTGAACTTTAGGTAGACCACTGGCTGAGACATCAATATTCAAAGAGTACGAATATTGTTAGGGCTGAATTTATTTTAATGAGATTTGTATACAATTAGCGCTCAGTTAGCTGTATTTTGATAAGTACATACAATTGGTCGAATAAAGAATAGGTCAAAGCAGAATTACATTAAAAAAAACAAGAAACATTTGAGAAAATGAAATGTGCAGAAAAATTAGAGGCTCAGAAAAAAGTAATAAAATTTATATGGATTACCTTGCTTTGACATTGCTGACAGATATCACCTAACTGAAATTCAGTACTTGTTTATATTTTAAATATAATACTGATTTTCCCTCATGGTCTCAAAATCAAATTTTTTTTTACATTACTGGTAAATATTTATATCCCTACATGTCTTTATTGTAAACATACAGTTTGAATGGTTACGCTACATTATCTTATTGTTATTAGTTTTATGGAATATTAAAAGAAACAAATACACTCATAGTTCTAGAAGCTGTCTCATAATTTTATTGAGTGAGATGATCCCTATAGAGCCCTGTACAATGGCATTCTTAAAAAAATTAAAAAGTTCACTGAGCTAATTCTTGTTATAATATTTGTGATAAGATAAATTTTGACAAACATCAACCTGCCTATAAGCTCATAACAGATTTTGTTTACCAACAGAACAGGCAGGGGAAATACATAAAATGGGATGGCCAGAAGCTTAAAGGTAAACATCGAAACTAGGAAAATAAATAGGGGAAGCTGATCTGGATCAAAGGAAGTGGGGGACAGTAACTCATAAAGGATAAATTAGCTTTCATTAATAACAGCAATGTTCATGACAGGAATGGTAACAAACCCATTCTATTTTGTGGTCAGAACAATACTCCAGAGCAAACACCCTACAGGATGCCAGAGGAAGGATAGTCAAAAGAATGGGATTATTTAACCTTAAAGCAGAAAATAAGGAAAGACAGAGCATAAGTGTGTATGTGTGTGTATGTGTGTGTGTGTGTGTGTGTGTGTGTGTGTGTGTGTCTGTGTCTGTGTGGCCTCACAGAGAAAGTAGAAAGATCAGTGAACGATGGGAGTTGCAAGCAGTGTGTTTCACTAAATTTTAAGAGAGGGTTTTCTAATAATTACAGATCTCAAATGGAGTAGAAAGCCAGTGAGTTATTTGCTAATAAAACTGTCTCAATATAGTATGAATCTCCAGCAGGCTCGGAAGGTAGCAAAGCATTTAAAGTATTTAACAAAGTTTGGATTAGATGTCCTTTATTCCCTTTAATAGAAGTTTTGGTTTTGATAGAATGTTCAATGCCTTAATAATGAGTGGCAACCAGAGGCTGCCTGCAATCATGTGCCAATACAGTAATGCCCTCAGGTCTATGCAGGTATGTGCAGCTGAGGGGAAGGAGGATGCTTGCTTTATGGTCCATGTTCCCCAAGCAATTTCCCTGAATCTTCTTTTGTAGTGATTTTGTCCAATGTCCCTTGGTCAGCACATAGTCGGCATTCTTTAATATTCACTGCTAGAGAGATTGTTTAAATTATAACTAAAATAAGTTGATGGATTCTGGGGACTTTGTGACATTTATGTTAGGTATTCAGGTATTTAGGTATTTAGGTATTTCTTTGCTCTCTTACTTACCCTTGCTTTTGTTCTGCGTAATCAGAGTGGTTGAACAGGTCACCACATTGCATCCTGAAATGGGGACGAGGCACCTTCGCTGTAAACTTGGCTCAATAGCATGAACTCAGGTGGGAACGGTAATCACTCTGATGTGTTTTATTTTCACATTTTACCCAGTGTCAAGCTTTTGGACCAAAAGATCTTGATGCCTTCCATTAATATCGCTGGCAGTTCTGGCATAGGTACTTTCCTGTTACAGACATTTCCTGCCTCTTCTCATTTTCTCTTACTTGCCAAGACTTTCTAGTATCCCCCAATAACCGTGTTTCTTTCCTGCACTCAGCAGTACCTCTTTTTCTTCCCCAATTCAGTTTTGTCTCTTTGTTATCCTAATTTCTCTTTTAATTGCCTTTCTCACAATTTAGTTCCTTCTTCTTTTGTGTGTCCCTTAATCTGTCAGAAGCATAAAATGCTTCATATCTGTGGAAATTCAATTTGTACTCAAAAGGAAAACACTGTTTCCTCTATATTAAAAAAAACTTTCAGCTGGTTGCAAAGGAAACTGATGAGGTTTGCATGCATGTTCATATTCAGTTCCCCTTTGTGGCCAGTGAAACTTGAAAAACAATGGAACACACAGGGTCAGCTCCTGTGGGGACTGATTATAGACTTCCAAATATATATGGCAAGTTGTGAGACAAGTCAGCTAAGTAAATAAATGTTGGTTTCATGCTCTGATAGTTTGCATTTGTGATCCTGAAAGTAACAAAACCTTGAGAAATGAGTACAACCTAGCATGGCGGGGCAGGGTTGGGGTGGGGTGTGGGTGGGGTGGAGAGCTACTAAGGGGAAAAGCAAGACTGATAATCTTTCCATATTAGTCCCACCCTTATCTGTGGGGTGTATGTTCCAAGACTCCCAGTGGGTGCTTGAAATTGTGGATGGTACCGAATCCTATATATACTATGTTTTTTCCTACACATACATTAATATAAATTAGGCAGATATTAACAACAACAATAATAGAACAATTATAACAATATACTGTATTAAAGTCATGTGAATATGGTCTCTCTGACAACCTATCTGAAAACCAAGATGATTCACTAAAGTGACTAATGGGGGTAGGGAACATTAACAGTGTAGAGACGCTGGACAAGGGGAAGATTCACATTCTGAGCAGGACAGAACAGGACAGTGCAAGATTTCATCTTGCTACTCAGAAAAGCACACAAATTGAACAGAAAGGAAGAGGCTACTTACAGAGGATAGAATGTATAAAGGAAACAGTATGGATTCATGATTCTTCTAATACACTTTTTAATATAAGAAATAATCAAAACAATATGACAGTTCCAAGACCAAAGTAGGACACAGTGGGCATCCCTTTGCAAAGCTAACTTTTCTTTTTAGAATATCACCCAAGATACAATGGACACTGGGGAATACATATTATATTGTGTGTGTATTACGTATATATGTTATATATATACATATATTATATATATACACATATATATTATACATACATATATAGCCCAAGGAAAGAGCTTATGCACTGCACTTTGAAGGAAAAATATAAAAAACTAATTAGAACACTACAACTGCAAGAACCTTAAAAGACATATGGTAGATAAAAAATGGTAGATCAACATTCTCTACAGTTCCTTCCATCCAGAGGGAAATCTTTGCCTACCTCTTGAATCTGGGCAGTACTGTGACTTGTTTTGACCAATAAAATGTGGTTGACATTATATGACATCTGAGCAAGACCTTAAGCCTTGCAGCTTCCAGTTTTGCCTTCTTGGAACCCCAAGATCATCATGTTGTAAGTAAACCCAGGTGGAAGATCACATGAAGAGAGATGCTCAGCTGAACTGCCTGATGATTAAGAAGCTCCATGACTGAACCCAGGTGAGACTGACAGAAGAACTGCCCAGCTGAGCCCAGAATAAATGGCAGAACTGACAGTGAACAGATGGTTGTTGTCATAAGCACAATGTCTGGGGGTGGTTTGGTACATACCAATAGATAAATGATGTATATAAAACATAACTAAAAAGTATGTATACCATTGATTTCTAAAAAGGTAAAAACAAATATAATAATTTTGTTAGTAAAAAATACAATGCTTTGAATTATTTTACTTGAAAGCTCATGGACTTGCTGTGTGTGTGTGTGTGTGTGTGAGAGAGAGAGAGAGAGAGAGAGAGAGAGAGAGAGAGAGAGAGAGAGAGAGAGAGATCTCTTACAAACCCCTGCAGGGTGGAGAATGACAGTGTTATAAAAGATTTAGTATTAGAGATAAAAACAAGCATATGCTGCTCCTGATGGAGACAGCTGAATAATGAGACAACTGGTTAGGGGGCTGAAGAGGAAGGGATCTGTACAGTTTGTTAACCTGACAGGAGGAAACGATTACAGTGGAGAATAAAGGTGATTTCTCCTATACTTTCTTCATTAGGTGAAATATGCTTTAAGTTACATTTATTAATAGTCACAACATGTTTTTATTACCAGTCTTTTAGTATTATTTGACTTTGAAAATGATGTCTATAAATTGCTATGATTAAAAAAATTTTAAAGAAAAAAACCCCCACATACTCAAATGTCAGACTTTCTTTTTACCACTAGGATAATTATAGTTGGGAAGGTTTTATACTAAGGTGATTCTTGTGATAATCATGAGTACAAAGCAAAACAAAAAAATCCCCAAAGGTCATATCCTATTAAAGGCAGATGAGTGGCACTGGGTTTTCATCTTAAGGACAGAAATCCATTGTCCACACAAACACTTTTATTCTATAATGTTTAGAGTGTTTTTCAGCTACTAAAATAAATAAGTTTATTATTTAGTTAGAACTTAAAAAACCTAAACTTTTACATCGTTTTAAGTTTCTGGCTGGGTAACAACAGTACAATGCAGGCAGCTTCTGCTTCAGCTTTTAATAGGGAAAGAGGTTTAACTAAGGCTGGTAATATATTGCCCTCTGCTGGACAAAGCATCACCAGAGAACTGAGTCTTACAGACTTTTTCTGGGTTAAAATTTAACTGTGGTTTCTTCTTTCCAATTTTCTCTACCAGATGTTTCTGGAGATACAAAACTCCAGAGAACATATATTTCCTGGCTTCAATACTTTATTTGCATATCTACTAAAACAATACATTTTAGACTTGTTTTTAATGGAGGAAAGGGAAGAAGAAACAACATGGCAATATTAGAAACTATGCCATGTATAATACAATTTGAGAAATATCTAAAACACCAAGACGTGTTTAGCGTGATGCCTTAAGATGACTACTTCAAATTTAATATATCTCCATCCATCAAAGATTACGAAGATACAACCACCAACATAAGGGTGGATTTAGGCAAAGAACATCAGTGAATGCTAAAATTCATTGGCTGAAAGGGAAACGATATATTCACAGAGTCTCAAAATATGATCCTCAGATTACTTATTAATTACAAAGAGGAAAAAGTACCTTCACAATGGGGAATTGGCAGAAATTAATAAATTTATAGATTGGAAATTGGAAACAGGTATATAGTGAGCTACATTTTTGGTTACTGGGGATACTTGGTCACCTTATACAAAACAATAAACCAGATTCTGGTAGCAGCTAAGAATATGGACTCTGAAGTCAGACCACTTGGGTTCATATCTAGGCCATACAATATACCAGTTATATTACCACCAGCAAGTTATTTATCTTCTATTGACATAAATCTCCCTATCTAGAAAACGATGGTAATAATGGTATCTATCTCAGAGATACTTTTTAAATTAAATGCGCTTACATAAAGCACTTCAGTGGCCGTTATTTACTATTATTATAAATTTCCTAAAAGTTATTCTCAGGAAAACTTGCTACTTCAATATCTGGGACTCTTAGTAAGATAAAATGAATGCAGACCCTAACAGGTACAGGAGGGAAGTCTTCACATATCCAACTTTCCCTCATTTTCTCTTGCCATCTCTCTTTTTCCCTTGAATAAGGATAGGAAATGATATGGAGCAGGGGATTTAACCTTAAGACAATTTTATCTAGAAATGCAAAAGAGGTGACTGGTAATAAAACAGCCAGGTACATATGTTATAGAATGCCTTTTAAATTCTCTAAACCTCATTGCAATTCAAGTGGTTGTTTTCCAGAGTATAGATATATGTGGTTTGGCTGTCTTCAAAATCTTTTTTTGCCTTGTGTAATCCAATGCTAAAGTTTCTTCCTTCCAAAAGCCTGATAATTTCCTGTTTGCTTTTCAACTGCCATCTCTGAGGTCATTCCAATTCTTATGATTGCCACTGACACTGCTATAGGATTTCTGTGGTGTACATTTCTAGAAGACAATATCTATCTAGTGCATTCAAACCTATGTGCAAAGACAAAAGGCAGAGGTGTAATACAGTGAAACTCTGATCCATTTATGTTTTGTCATTAGATCTTTTTTACAAAGCTAATCACTTTTCTGTACTATTACAAACTTCCAAACTTTGGACTGTAATTTCTGTGTTTTTAATAGTTCTTAACGGAAATACTCTCATGGTTTGCTGAGAAACCAGCTCTTAGAAGCAAGTTATTCTTCCCACCATGATTAATGGCAGTATGGCCATGATTATAGCTGCTCATAGGAGGTGGTGGGGGTTTGTGAGCAGTACAACTGGAGATAGGGTTGTGGCCAAAACACCACATCCTGAAGACAGCAGGGGGCTCAGTGAGCCTTGAAAAAACCACAACTTTGAGTAACAGGTTTATGCTTCACTCCTAAAGGCAAGCACTGGCTTGGGTATGCATTGAACCAGATAAAGGTTTCCACTGTCTCCTGCCCCTTTAGGGAAATAATTATCTTTGGAATGTGATGTTCTAATATGGACTATGTGAGGCATGTCTTCTCTTCCTGCACACTAGCTTCCCAATGACCTGAGCTCCTGATTGGTCAGAGAGAGTACTTAAAAGGCCAAGTGTAGCCAGTTTAGACATGAGCTTGGATAGCTTAAAACAACTGTCTAGTTGAAACACAAAGGTTCAGGTATAACTGAGCTGTCCTGTGTCCTCTGGGTTCTGGCTCTGGGAGAAGTTAATAAGGGACTCTAATCTCAACCCCAATAATCCATGTGAATAAGGAAAACTCTCAAGCGCCCCTGCTGTACAGAGCTGACCATGATTGTCAAATGAAATTGCCACATGCCTGCCTTTCGAACCACTCTTACTGAACCACTCCAAATGAATTCTAGGGCCAGAATAAAGAACACAGTTGATATTTACACATATCTCAAAAGCAGGAAACTTAGCAAAGGCAGGACTTATATTTTGGGGAACTACTTTAACACCTCAAGAAATAACTTGCAAGAACAGAACACTTAGGATGATCAATATTTGGCAGATATTATTGGAAATATTAGAACTGTTAGGCATTTGGATTTGGATAACAAAAGTAGAACTTTGAAGAGGAGATGGATGAGAAAGACAAATGAGAACCAAAGAAAATGACTGATGACTTGAATGCAAAAAGTCCAAGGGGCCACTTTTAGAACTTGCAATTCTTTAAAATTTTGGCTGAGAAGTTATATTTTGCTAATTTAGTATTCTCTGACATTTACACTTTTCTACCAATTGCAATATTTCCTAGTAACTTAGAAAAATATAAATAAAAATTTCCTTATAGTTCAATTAGGAAACTCAAAATCACTTAAATCATAAAGAATTAAAACCAATACCGATTGGATAAAAGTTAGCTTAATAAAGTCCAAAGTTTTCAAAGATAGGAAAAATCTGGGCTTGATTTCATAGTCAGTTGTGCTACTTGAGAGCCCAGAATGGAAAACCCTGTAATGTAAACAATTTAAAACTTGACCTCGGTTTACTTACCATAAATATCATAAAGCACTCTACTGACCCTTGAGAAAGCAGAAATAATTTTTGCTTTCTAAGGCAGAGAGTGGGGTTGAACAAAAAAGATATGTGCTTTAAAGTTAATTTACTTCTTATATCACCTTGGACATGCTACTTAACCTCTTTGAGACTCATTTTCCTCACATGCAAAATGGGACCACCACCACGCATCATGAGTGTTCTTAAATGCAAATAGTCCTGCCCAGCACCAGCACAGAATTGTTGCTCACTGTTAGTTTTCTTCTCTTTCACTCCATTTCCTTTGGCCTTTCAAAACCACTTTGATTTACTGTTTTCATCCATTTATAACTCATAGAACATTTAAAACCTCACATAACATATTAAACTGAATTCTTAGCTTGCTTATGGGATCTCAAATTTCCAGAGCCTAAATTAGCTTGTGGCTAATATACTTCTGTGACTACCACACACCACTAGAAACATAGTAGGAACTCATTTGTTAAATGAATTACAGTGCTTAAGAAAAATAAAAGGACTAAAAATCAAAATAGGGGAGAAAACGGCCAAACTTACACCTATTCAGGCATTCTTGCCTGATAGTCAATTGTCTGACAGTCATTTTAAGAAATACTTCTGACTCTTCCTCAGTTCAATGGTTGAATGACATCTGTGATAGTCAGCTTCCAAGATGGCTCCCAATGATCGTCATCTGATATTTATCCTTCCTACAATGGCTCTGTGTGACCAACAAAATACTGCAAAAATGACAGTGTTGACTTTAGAGGCTATATATATTTTTTAAAAAGGCACTGCAGCTATGGCCTTGTTCTCTTAGATCACTTGCTCTAGTGGGAACTAGCCATCATGCTGTGAGGGCAGATGGCTGTATGACCTTGGGCAACTTATATGGCCTTTCTGAGGTTCAGTTTTCCTCACTTTTAAAATGAAGATATTTATTTTATAGTACTTATTTTACAGGGTATTGTGAAGATTAAATAAGACATGCATGTAAAGCACATAGTAGGATGCCTGACACATAATAAACTTTCATTAAATGTGGCTAATACTGGTGGTGGTGGCCTTGCATGACATTTAGTCCCGTCCAAAATGTAAACATTTGGTCCACACCAACTCATCTACCTAATCCCATGTGCCATGACCAGCTACTGAGTGAGGATAGAAGAGTTATCACAGGCAAAAGAGCCATAACACAATTACTGGACCAATAAAACATGATTGCATTTTTCAGTGTGTTAATCCTATAAACCAATAATGTAAATAAACATTATGGGCTGTTTGAACTCAGGGATATTTCCTAGGTATGGACATTTTTGCTAGGACCAAATAGCGAGGTCTATTTGGCATGGACAAAATCTGCTCAGGGATGTTTGGATAGGACCAGATTTCAAGGATTTTTTGTCATGTACCAAATGTCTCTGTGAATGGGTGTTTTGGGTAGGACCAAATGTCTGTTAATCAGTGGTGGTGGTAGTAGAAGTTGGATGCGAGATGTGAAGGAAAGAATGAAATCAAGGATGATTCCTAGGTTTTTGGCTTGAATAACTAAAAAAGTGATAGCATAATTTTCTGAGTTTGAGGAAAATGGCAGAAAAGTTGTGGAGAACAAAGGCATTCTTTTTTTGGAACAAAGATGCTTAATCCTTAAAAGGTAATATTAAAATTATCTTTCAATCACTTATAAACAGCATTCCATCGTTTCTTTTCTAAATTGTTTCAAACTGTTTTGTTTGTTTGTTTGTTTGTTTGAAGTAATTCCATCCTGGAATATGAAAAATTATTGAAGTAAAAATGATACAGTTTCCAGAGGCCAAATTACTCTGCCATTGATGGCCATGTAATGTCGGATGAGTCACAGTTCTTAAAAAAATGATGGCAAGCATTGCAAAGATGAACAGCAGCAGAACAAAATCTAGACACTAAGATGGTTTTCACTTTTGTTTTAGAGAGAAACATTAGCAAACATTAGGGAGAATTTATGCAATTTACATGAAATAAGACAAGCAATGGAGATTGAGAAATGGCAAAGTAGTTCTATTAATTTTAAATGAAGATTTACTGATAACTAAAGTACTCAGACTTGATAAAATCAGATTTCTGTTCCCATTTTCAGACTCCCACTGGTTTAACTTCCTAAGAAAGGGTAGTGTGTGACACAGGTCTGGCTTCCCAGCTCTACACTCAGCTTTCATTCAGTTACTAGTTCAGACTGGTTAAACAATCCTATACATAAAATTGGTTTCACAATTCTTTATATCATAATATAACTATTCATTTTATCTGAGGCATACTTGGTCTTCAGATTCTAGTAGTTTCCAGGATTCCCCAAATCTATTATGAACTGCTCCAAATCAACTTTAAATCTGAATGGAGGTAGCATAGGGCAATTAGAATTAGTAGAATGAGTTAGTTCTTAGTAACCAAGTTGGGACTCAAACTCCTGGGTGCAGTCTGTGCTTATAGTTTACTGCACTGGGCCTTACTTCTTTATCCTTAAAACAAAGGGTTTATACCCACAGGTGATCATAAAAGGTTCTATTCTAGCTCTATGATATTTGATTCTACCAAGAACATTTTGAGTTTTGTTTCTCTTTATTCTTAATAAAGATGAATTGCAAATAAGCCATTCACAAATGATTTTGCAGACAAATTTGTACCAATATTTTACTGGGTCAACACAAAGTGATTCCCTCTACCACTGTGTTGTATAAAACTAATTAGCCATGAGGATTAAACCTTTGAACTTTAGTCAAGTATGCTAATAAAGCTGAAGTATAATTGGGTTATGAAATAACAAGGAAGTACAGTATATATATGGTCCACCAACTTCCTCTTACTATAAAAATAGAGAAATTTTTTGAGGTAGTTGCTACATTTACCATAACTACTGGATTTCCTTAATATTGTTTAATTTTTTTTAAATGTCATTGGTGTCATACAAGAATCTGTTCACACTGACAAAAACTGAAGGGTTCTGGAAGAGTGATGATCTGAGAATTTTAAGTCTGAAGTTTACCATCACTGCCCTGAATGACAGAGCCTTGATTGGCATAAACTACTTGTACAGGTAAGACTGATCACTTACTTTTAGCTTAAAAGTTAACTCTGTAGAAATTCTAACAGAATTAAAATGTTTACATTTTGAAAACTGATCATTAAAAGGTAGTCAACATATTAACTATAGATAATTGTTAGTAACTGAAGTTAGTTGTAGAACTTTGTTGATTTGTCATATTAGCAGAGACACAATGTGTGTATGAGTGAGTCAAGACAGATACTCTGCTGAGGGAAATGCAGACATTTTTTGGAAAGCAATTCTGCATATATAATGTGATTTTTATTTGATTTTTTTAAGCTTCACAGTATTTTCCAAATTTTAGAAGAGAATTATCTAGTAGTTTTATAATCAAAGTTTATTTCTAAAGGAGAGGTACATAGTAGATACAAGTTGGGTGTTCGAGAAGCTAAAGATGTTAACTAGTTATCGTTTGTTACAGTGAAGTTCCTATAGAGTCTCAATGTCATTTGTCTGATAATGCTAGACTCTGAATATCTTTTTACCTCCCTTCTGTTCTGAAGCATTTGCTAGTGTGAAGTAGAAAAGCAAGGCAATGATAATGAGTAATATGAGATATCAGATGCTATACGAGGTGGTCTAATTTTTTTTAAAAAGGAATACTATTAAGAAAGAAACACCTTTACAGATTTTAGTATAAAACATATTATCTACACAAAGTAGGGACTAGTGTTTTTATTTAATATTAACATAAAATGAAATTTCATTCCTTATGAAAAATAAAAATCTACTTTGATCAGGTAAATTTTTCTTAAGATATAAACGGGCTTATTTCACTTTTTAGTTGACTGATTTAAAAATCAGTCAAGTTGCAGATTAAGTTTTATATATTTACAACCAGATATACACTAACTGCAACCAGATTCCAATTTGCCAGGCTGCAGTGGGTTGAGATACACTCACTGTGAAGCACATGGACTATTTTCTAAATACAAATTACAAAGGAATAAATTAAAATGATAAAGACACTGGTAGATATTAATTAAGGGTCTCAATAATTGAACCTAGAGACACAACACAGGCCTTAAACTTTCAAGTCTTTGGATGGGTATTGTTTAGTTTTAAAAATTATTTCAAAATTATAGTAATAATTCTTCTCAAATACACAATTTCTGTAATCCATGATTCTGAAGAGAGAGAGAGAGAGAGAGAGAGAGAGAGAGAGAGAGAGAGAGAGAGAGAGAGAGAGTGTAAAATAGCCCTGAGCAGCTGGGGGCATATAAGAATCATAGAAGGCAGTGTATGGTTAAAACTTTATGTTTATCAAAAGAGCATATATGATTTAAAAAATGAGATTGAGAATCCCCAATTTAGATTATAAAAGAGTGAAGAATGTGGCACATAGAAAGCTATGGTGAAAAACATAGAAGAGTGTGGCACATTCTGAATAGAGCTCATGATTCTTATTTGACTAGAATACAATAACTTTTATTATTCCCACCTGAAAGAAATGAATTAATGAGGAAAAATAAGGAAAAAGTTTTTATGTGACTCTTTAACACTTCATGTGCATTCTTTGAAGAAAGATTTAAAAATAAGACATAAAAAAGCAAAAACCACACTTGCATTTATGCTGTGATTGATTAAAATAGCTCTAGAAAACATATTCTCTGAAAAACCAGACACTCAATTACTCACAAAGACACACGGGGGCGCTCTAACCAACAAGCACAGCAGCTAGTTTTGACAGAATTTTAAAGTAAGCTTTGTATTGAAATATGATAGTTTAACATTAAATATTTGAAATAAGAAATTACTGATGCTCTTTGGTAAAGATCCTGGGATTCTGGTGTTTATCCTTGGTTATTACACTTCTGTTTAATTCAGGATCTTGCCTATTTTTTTTATATTGAATTAAGTTTAGTTCCGGATGTGAAGAGATTCTTTTAATAGTATTAGATTAGGGAGAAGTGCTTTAACCTAGTCATGAAAAGATACCACTTAAAAAAGTATTTATGTACAATTAAGGTAATAATTAAAAATCAGTCTTTTCTCTATTAAATGTAGTCACAAATGCTTTTGCAACACTTTCCTTTGGCCAGTATATATTGCTTGCATGTGCCTTAATTTTTAAAAAAATTTCTAGGTAAAAATCAATTGTAATTTACAAATTGATTTATAATCTAATAGAAGAACTATAAATTCCTCCAGTATAAAGTGATAAATCTCAGGCATTTAACTATTTGTATCAAATTTTGTTTTTTAGACAAAAGCACTAGCTACGATAATCAACTTTTTGCTTTTATTTCAACTGGACAATTGTGATTAGAAAAGGTGAGATAGCATCTATATTTTCCCTTTCCATCTAATACATTGTGTTATTATTTTATTTCATCCACTACATTAAAAATATTCAGCTTACGTACAATCTTTAACTTTAATATTCAATATCTGTAATTCTGTTCTAGCTCCTGTGACAAAATTCAAGAAAATCTGATATAAATGAGTAACAACTCAACATGTATTCAACCATCCATGATCTCTTCTATGGCTTTACCAATCATTTATATCTTCCTTTGTATCATTGGTCTCTTTGGAAATTCTCTTTCTCAATGGGTGTTTTTAACAAAAATAGGTAAGAAAACATCAACCCACATCTACCTAGCACATCTTGTGACTGCAAACTTACTTGTGTGCAGTGCTATGCCTTTCATGGGTATCTATTTTCTGAAAGGTTTTCAATGGGAATATCGATCGACAAAATGCAGGGTGGTCAATTTTTTGGGAACTCTATCCATGCATGTGAGCATGTTTGTCAGCCTCCTAATTCTAAGTTGGATTGCTATAAGCCGCTACGCTACCTTAATGAAAAAGGATTCCACGCAAGAGACCACCTCATGCTATGAGAAAATATTTTATGGCCATTTACTGAAAAAATTCCGCCAGCCCAACTTTGCTAGAAAACTATGTGTTTACATATGGGGAGCTGTACTAGGCATAATTATTCCAGTTACCATATACTACTCAGTTGTAGAGGCTACAGAAGGAGAAGAGATCCTGTGCTATAACCGGAAGATGGAACTAGGAGCTATGATCTCTCAGATTGCAGGTCTCATTGGAACCACATTTATTGGATTTTCATTTTTAGTTGTACTAACATCATACTACTCTTTTGTCAGCCATCTGAAAAAAATAAGAACCTGTACATCCATTACAGAGAAAGATTTAACTTACAGTTCTGTGAGAAGGCATCTTTTGGTCATCCAGATTCTACTAATTGTTTGCTTCCTTCCATATAGCATTTTTAAACCTATTTTTTATGTTCTACACCAAAGAGAGGACTGTAAGCAACTGAATTATTTAATCGAAATAAAAAACATCCTCACCTGTCTTGCATCAGCCAGAAGTAGTACAGACCCCATTATATTTCTTTTTTTAGATAAAACATTCAAGAAGACACTATATAATCTCTTTACAAAATCTGATTCACCACATATATAACTCTAGATTTGACTTCTGGATGAAAAACAACACCAAACAGTAAAGTGTTTATATGACTTTATTGGGGACACTAAACTACATGATCACCAGGTCATAACTGGATTGATAACAGGCACCAAGAAAACCTCTTTGATTTTTTAAAATAAAACTCACTTTACAGTTCTACTTATACTGAAGGTTGAGATGGCAGAGGCTTTCAGAAGCAAAAGTCACGCATACTGAAAGGATCTCACTGCATATGAAGGAGAAGAGATCCTGCATATGAAACCAATTGACCATTTTCTATTTAAACTCAACCATGGATGTGTCTATTCAGAACACAATATTTTATGACTGTAGGATAAAAAAGCAACTGGCTTATGACTTTTCTGCTCTGTAGTAGTTAGAATACAAGGGTTCATCTATGGATAGTGTTTGTTGGTAACTTTAAAAATGAGTAAAAGAAAAAAGTGAATAAAAAATTTCCTCATTTAAGTTCTATCTAAATGTACGAATAATGCAGTGCAAAAGTTCAAGGTTTTATAAACATATTATTTATTTGGTATCTGACTCATGTTATTATGAGAAGAAATATTCATTGATTCGGTATTTGTTAAGCAGATATTATTTATAAATATGCTTAAATATTTGGATTAGGCTTTGCCATAGTAAAAAGTTAATGTCATTATATGCCAGTCTTGATCACATTTTATGTAGTTTCCTCTCTATTCAATATAAATATTGTTATTAATGACTAACAGTATCTGGCATATAGATAAGTTCAATTAATTTTTGTGAAATAAATGAATGAATGATAAGGCAGTATAATAGTAGTGTTGTTGAGAGATTGGTCTCAGTAGTTAGAGTCCATTGGTTCAATTCTAGCTCCACCACTTATTTAGCCAGACAATTGTAGGCAACTTATTTACTCTCTTTGTTAATTTCTTCATTTGTAGAATGGAAAAATACTACATAATTCATAGGTACTATTATCGAATCAGATGATGTTACTATTAGGAGTAGCTACCATTTACTAAGCATTGTTATGTGCCAGGCACTCTGCTTATATGCTTTACATATATACTATTTTAATCATCACTGCCCCAAAATATGCCAATTTACTGATGAAAAACTGAACTGCATAGTTAAGTTGCCCAGACTTTCTCCAATATCAAAACAAATATAATTAAAGAGTAAGCATTTCTTAATGGTCATTTCTTTTATGTAATCTTGTCAGTAAGACAAATGATGGTGACTATATTCTGTATTATATACACTATAGTTAAAAACTTTTTTAAATGCATGTTTTATCTTCCCAAAGAGATCATAAGCACCTTTGGAACTATAGTCTGTTTTCTATTTCTACTTCCATGGTACTTGCATTCTCTGCTCAGATAAGAATTAAAAAAAATTGAAGCTGAATAAACATTAACTGCTACTTGGATAGAGACTGCTTAAAGACTCATTTATTCTCTACATGGCAATTTCTTCATGCTCAAAAAGAAGTTTCAAACAAATTCATAGAGCAATTCTAAGCCTTCAATCTCATAGCGTGTTTTGTTCCTGAATTAAAAATGTAGAAACAATTCACTGTACAGATTCCCCAAGAGCTATGTGTTCAAAATCACTAGTGGTTTTTCTAACACATCTGCATATTGTAATTTAAAAAGAATAGAAAACAAACAGTAAATGTTTCTTCTTTTTTTTTTTACTTCAATGCTTAACTGAGAGAAGCAAATGTTTAGAGAAAAGTCTGAAAAAACACATGCTGGCTTCAAATATTTACAATGTATATCTATGCTTTTATAGCAGCAATCTGATTTCTAGCTGATTAATCTACAGAGACAAAGGCAGACCTGGGAACCCCATGTGACTCCCTGAGTGCTGGCTGTAAACTGAGGTGTCCAATCTTGTAACTTCATAGAAATGAGGATCACAAAATAACTCAAAAGCTGACCAGGAAAGTTTCTGAGACATCTAGCTTTTTCCAGTTATACCAGCAGTTTTATTCTTATACAAGTTTTAAAACCAAAACTCAAAACTAAGAGGAGCTGAGAAGATGATCAATAGTTTTCATTTAACATAAGCTATACTGTATAAATCTCATTGCACTTAGGATTTTAAATATATATATCTTCTAAAAACCATTATTAAAAAATTGCCTTACATGGCTACACATTAAATAAAAGAAAAAAGATATTGCTGGAGTTCCCTGCATTTAAAAAAGGCAGAAATAGAGTTATGCAATTTCTTTTTAAGTTACTCATTCTGACAGAAAACTCCCATTTTAATTCGATTTATCTTTACAACATAGATGCTTTCCTGAACAGGTGATTGTAGTCATGTTAAATTTTTTGGCTATTTAATGTCATTGTAAATATTTCATATGAAATATCACTTTCTAAATATATCCTAACTTTAAAGTGTGGATTTCAGAAAAACAGCGTTTTTAATGTGTCTGTGAGTTATAGTCAAACACAATTTCAGAAGCCCCCAATTTTTATTTAGGCCAACAATATTATATCTTAAAACAGGTATGACAAATATTTATTTCCTCTTTTATCTTTTTCATATACACACCTCTCATTAAGGCAGCTTTCAAACTATTAATCAGGAGCACAAACCATTAAGACTAAACAAGCAAACTTAAGGATAGGCTACTCAACCCGGAAAAGGGTTTTTACTCCCTGGGTAGAAGAGGAGGAAGTCAATTATGTTCTGATTTGTAAGAACTCCTGCAGCTTCTCCCTGGCCTTGCAGTTTGCAGGGTGGGAATTACTATGAACAGATGTGGGCAGATAAGCTGAAAGGAAATCTTGCTTGGCAAACCACAAAGGGAGCATAGAGCAACACTGGTTATTTGCCAAGCATTTCAATCGTGTAGCTAATGCCATGGACTTTCCTCTGACTGCCCCCAAATTCTAATTGAATTAACATCAGTGGGAAGAGTTACTATAGCTAGAAAGATTTTATATCCGACAGAAAAAAAAGCTCTTTGGCTATAACAAACATGCTTGCTACCTTTGGCTGAGGAGAGGAGCAGTGAAAGGATTGACATTTAATAAGCAAAAGAAGCAGCCATTTTTTTCTTTTGAAATAAAGGAGTTGATTGTTTTTTTGAAGGGTGGGGTGGGAGAAGAGAAACACAGCAGTTAGAAATACAAGATAAACTGGAGACAATATTATAGTTCATGAGATTTTTCTAAGTACAATTTTAGAACCCCACATTCAAACTGAACATACACATGTGCTCAACAACCTTACAGAAGTTGCAGATTAACCAATGTGCTTCGTATACTCAAGAATAAAAGAAATAAGTTTTTAGATTAATGTGAATTCCATTTTTTTATATAACACTTTTGGGAGGTGTGGTAAGAGATGTAAAAGAAATATCAGCAACCAAGAGCAATAGAGGAAGAAATACTGTAAGAAATCCACAATGCCATGGCAACTAGTGTGATATAATGAATGCCTGTTTATAATAAAGTCTGGCCTGAAGCAGGTGAAAGAAGAACTGAGACCAGAAGGGGACCAAAATGTAGCCAGGCATGTCAATGGGTTAGTGAGGAAAACCATTTAAAGGAAGCTCACACAGAAATGCTGGGTGGAGGCTTCTGGCTTAGTGTCTGTGTGACTGAGGTTTTTGCTCAGTTCTGAGAACTAAAACCTGAGCCCCCAAATCTCCTGGACACAGGCCCCACTCAGAATAGAAAGAGATTGTGTGTAGCGGTTTGCATTCAGAGAAGCTACTTAACTTCAACTTCAGTTATTAAAATTGTATGCCAGTAGGTCAGAGCCACAGAAAGGTCTAAGGACTGCATTGTGAGGCTACCTCTAGGAGTTAGGAAAGACAAGAGAACTCCAACTCTCAGTGCTTAACAGAGCCAATGAGGCAGGCAAGGAGCCAGGAGTTGCATTTATCTTAACTGTACTATTTCTTTTTGCAGTACTTTAAAGGGTGAGAGGAAGAAAAGAGAAAAACACTGAAACATAATGAGTTTTCATATCCTTTCACAAGAAAAAGAGGAATAAAAGGGAAAAAGGTGACAAAAAATAGGAATTTGCATGCATGCCTTAATGAATGCCTGTAGGGAGGCAAAGCATGAGAAAGATAACATTATTAACTACAGGTGATTTTTGTGCCCCAGAGGAAAATTTGGCAATATCCGGAGGCATTTTTGAGTGTCTCAGGTGGGGTGGGGGGAGGGATGCTATTGGCATCTAGTGAGTTAGAGGCTAGATAGGGACAAAAATATACAGGACAGTCTCTCCCAACAAAGTACCCAAGCCCAAAATGTTGCTAGTGTGGCTGCTGGAAGACCCTGTAGTATGTTAACACTCTTCCCCAAATTTCGAAAAGGACTATACAATTACTCCCCCCGCCCAAATTTTATGTGAAACTGCTTCTCCAAAGTAAGCTGGGTCCAGTATAGGTCACGTAATATGATATACTCAAATCTGACTTGATATAATAAAAAAATTAGACTCAATATGATGACTTCAAAAAGAAATGCCTACCAAGTAAAGAAAAAGGTATTATTAATTGATGCAATGTTAGGACCTTTGGGAAACATAATGCTTTTGGATCAATATCAAGAATTTGAGAGAGAATGAGAATATTCTTGGCTAGATGAAACAGGTGATTAAGTAATCTAATTTTTTTCTAAAAGGGATGAAACATTGCAATGCTCTATTTTCTGTACTAAGTATAAAGGAAGAAATCTTTGACAAAAAATACTTTAATTACAGAAACCAAAATCTATATATATTCGAGTCATAGATTATACACTTGAATGTGAAGAAAAGCTAACAGGCTGCTTTATTAGCAGAAATATTAACATATCAAGTGAAATTTTCAATTACTAGCCATATGTAATGTGTTTTTATTAAAGTTTTATAATGGCCACTATTTTGGAAAATGCCTATAACAAGGTCCTGAATAAAACTACTTTAAGTTATCAAATTGTATTAACAAATCCTGCTGATACAACCTTCAAAATACATCTGGAATCTACTTTTTTGCCACCTCTATTGCTACCACACTGGTCCATCTCTTGTTTTACTGCTTCTGCCAACAAAGCAATGTATACTTGACACTTGAACAACACGGGTTTGAATTGCATGGGTCCACTATAGGTGAATTTTTTCCCATAAACACAGTCAGCCCTCTCATATCCATGGGTTTCGCATCTGCAGATTAAACCACCTGAGGATCAAGAAGAGTATTTTCATGTTCTCAACTGGAGTTTCCCAGCTGTAGATTAAAAATACCGTTTTCATTCCATGGTTGGGTGAATCCTCAGATGTGAATGGCCGATTGTAGAGTCAAGTTATATTCAGATTTCTGACTGTGCTTGGGGGTGGGTGGGTGGAATTCTGGGCCTAGGTTTCAAGAGGCCTGGCTACTTCTAATTTTGCTGTTTTTGAGGGGAGGGGAGGTGGGAGGGAGGGGGAGAAAGACAGGGAGATACAGAGACAGACAGAGAGAATGAAAGAGACAGAGAGAGACCGAGACAGGGAGAGAAAGAGACAGAGAGGGAGAGATAAAGAAAGAGACAGAAAGACAGAAGTGAGGAAGAGAGGGAGTCAGGGGAAGAGGGGAAGAGAGACAGAGAGAGACAGAGAGAGAGACAGAAAGAGAGAGACAGGGAGGGAGGGAGGGAGATAGAGATGCCTCAAAGAAGAGACTACGAAGAAGGTCCAGTCAGCTCCCAGCTGTTCTAGTCACAGAAAAGTGAGTGGAACCTTCATGGATACTTGTCATGCTCTCTTAGCCAGTAGTCTGTGGAACAGAATCAAGCAGGCCCCATCAAGCTCTGACCAAACTGCAGAGTTGTGAACAAATAAAGGGTGGCAGTTGTTTGTTGTGCTGATCTGAAGTCGTACACTGCCTCACATTTCCCGACTGAGCCCATAACAGCTTTGGGGCTCCAAGTACAGTATTCTGCATGAAGTAGGTATTCAAATATTTGAGTAAATCAATCAGAAGGTAAAGAGAAGGTAAAGTCAAATATAACTACTTTGGGATTTTATTTAGTTTTGGATTATCATATCAAATAGCATGGCTATTCAAAAGCTGACTATATTACTAAAAGAATTATTATTATTATTATTATTATTATTATTATTATTATTATTATTATTTCTGGCATAGTAAGTTATCCTGTAGTATATTTGATAGAATAGTCCTGCCCCAAAACATAATTACAGCAAGGTACTCAAGGAAGATAAATGAAGCTGCAATTGCCAAAGTGATCACTGGGGCAACTATTAGGAAAACAAAGTCAGCAAAGAATCCAGTTCTCCAGGTATGTGAAGAAGAACACAGGTGCTGTGAGAGAAATGATCAGGAGCCCTCTGCACAGGATACAGAGTGCAGAAAACACAGGCCCTGGGTAACTCTTAGTATGCTAGTTCCACTGTAGTTACTGACAAAAGCTTCCTTCATCTACTTTTGAGACTTTTTTCCTTCCCCAGGCTTTCAAAATATTTTGTGCCAGGTGGAGCCCCCAAATCCAATCTCTGTGTCCCATGTGCCCAGGGCCGCTTCTCCATGTCCCATGGAGGGGTATTACTGAAAGAATTATAGCAGAGCAGCGGTTTCCAACCTTTTTGGCAGTAGGGACCAGTGCTCCTATGAGAATCTACTGTCTGAAGACCTGAGGTGGAGCTGAAGCAATGATGGTAGTGTTGGGGAGCGGCTGCACATATGGATGAAGCTTTGCTCATTCGCCTGTCACTCACCTCCTGTCTATGGCCTGGGGTTTGGGGACCCCCGTAGTAGAGTTATGTTGTCAATCATTATTTATTATAAGATGATGACATAATTAGTTTTCAAGAACAGAATTCAAAATAAAATAGCCTCTTGAAAAAGGCATTTTAACACAATGTTATTACATGAACTAAGAATCTGTTTCACCCATTTTAAATTTTAAAATGGTCATTTTTGTCTTGTATATATTTTATAACATATACAAGGCTATAGTTTACTTGTATATATGTACTTTCTTATATTAATTAAATGCAAAAGAATAACACAGCATGCTACTATCATTGGCATTTTCTACCCTTTATCTTTCCACACTTTTTATTCTTTTTGTTTGCATTTAACTAAAGAATATCGTTTAAATAAAAGTGCTATTTATCCATTGAGTTTTTCAGGGTTGACTGATGATAATAACAGTATCATTTTTCTATTGCCACATTTGAAAAGTATGAGTGTTTTAAAACTAATTTTTCACTAATATGTATTTTGCACATTTCTCATGGAATTTTTTCAATGAATTTTTAAAAATCTTAATTAAAAAAATTTTCAATTACAGTTGGAATAGAATATTATATTAGTTTTAGGTGTACAACATAGTGATTAGACACTTATATAACTTACAAAGTGATCACCTTGATAAATCTAGGACCCATCTGACACCGTATTTATTATATTATTAACTATATTCCTTATGCTGTACTTTACATTCCCATGACCATTTTCTAACTACCAATTTGTACGTCTTAATCTCTTCCCATTTTCCACCCATCTCCCTAATCCCCCTCCATCTGGCAACAATTAAACTGTTCTCTGTACCTGTGAGTTTGTTTCTGTTGTGTTTATTTGTTTGTTTTTGTTATTTAGATCCCACATATGAGTGAAATCATATGGCATTTGTCTTTCTCTGTCTGATTTACTCTACTCAGCACAATACCCTCTAGGTCTATCCATATTGTTGCATTGCAGATGGCAAAATTTCAATCTTTTTTATGGCTGAATAATATTCCATTGTATATATGTACCACCTTTTCTTTATCCATTCGTACATAGATGGACACCCAGGTTGCTTCTATATCTTGACTATTATTGTAAATAATGCTGAGATGAATATATGAACTCACATTTCCCTTTGAAGTAGTGTTTTGGGTTTCTTTGGATAAACGCCCAGAGTGGGATTACTGAGTCCTTCTTTGTCTCTTATTATAGCCTTTGTTTTAAAGTTTATTTTGTCTAGTATGAGTATTGTTGCCGTAGAGTTTTGTGGTTGTTTGTTTACATTTTCATGAAATATCTTTTTCATCCTTTTACTTTGTGTGCCTTTCGATCTGAAGTGAGATCCTTATAGGCAGCATATGTAAGGACCTTGTTTTCTTAGCTTTTCAGCTATCCTATCCTTTGATTGGAGCATGTAATCTATTTACATTTAAAGTAATTGTTGATAGATATGTAATTGTTGCCATTTTATTATTTATATCTTTGATATTTTTTTTTCTTAAGTAAGCCCCTCCAACATTTCTTTTAATACTGGCATGGTGGTGATGAACTTCTTCAGTTTTTTCTTGTCTGGAAAGCTCTTTATCTGTCCTTTGATTCTCAGTGATAGCTTTGCTGGGTAGAGTAATCTTAGTTGTAGGTTCTTGCTTTTTATGACTTTAAATATTTTGTGCCAATCCCTTCTGGCTTGCAAAGTTTCCATTGAGAAATCAGTTGCCAGTATTATGGGTGCTCCCTTGTAGGTGACTAACTGCTTTTCTCTTGCTGCTTTTTAAGATTCACTCTTTGTCTTTAAACTTTGGCATTTTAATTATGATGTGTTTGGTGTGGGCCTCTTTGGGTTTACCTTGTTTGGGACTCTCTGTATTTCCTGGGCTTGTATATCTATTTCCTTTGCCAGGTTAGTGACATTTTCCATCATTATTTCCTGAAATAGGTTTTCAATTCCCTGAACTCTCTCTTCTCCTTCTGGTACCCCTATGATGCAAATGTTGGTACACCTGATGTTGTCCCAGAGGCCCCTTAAACTTTCCTCATATTTTTGGATTCTCTTTTCTTGTTGCTGTTCTAATTGGGTGTTTTCTGCTAACACATCTTCAAAATTGCTGATTCGATTCTCTGCTTCACCGAATCTACTGTCTATTTACTCTAATTTATTCTTTATTTCAGTTATTGTATTCTTCATATCTTATTATATAATGGTCGTTAGCCTGTTGCAAAGGTGTTTTTATTTTGGTTTCCAGTAGGTGGCGTCTAAGCGTCTTGGATTTCTGTTTTATATAAAGTCTTAATGTCTTTTTTTCCCCTTATAGATGTTTAATCACTCTCGCTACCCTCAGTCTCAGTTCCTGTCAGTGTTAGCGACAGTTTTGGTAGCATTTGCTCAGATTCCCCTGGCGCTCTGTGGCGATCCATCTTGGAGGGTACGGGGGAGGGGCCCTATGGGTTGGGGTATGGAGGCTGCGGCGTAGCCTCGGTTTTGCAGCCACAGCTGGTAAAAGTCAACTGTTGTTTCTTTGCCATTCCTGCTTTTCTGTTGTCCCTGTTTCTCTGCCTTCTGCCCTGATTACTGGGACCTGCTGCTGGCCCAATGGAGCTCATGGCACTCCCAGGCAGGGCTGTTCAGGGAATTCACCATACCTTCTCCCCTCCCCCTCCTCCTGCAGGGAGCTCTGATGGCTGTGAGAGGCAGCTTCTTTATTTCTCTCAGTCTTCCACCCAGCATCTGGGGGTCTGATCTGTGGTAGCTCTTACACACAGATCCCACACTCAGACATGCTGGTGTGCAGTTTGGGTGTTTTTTTGTTGAGTTTTAGATGTTCAGCTTATTGTTGTTTCAAGGGGAGAGATCTGGGGACATCTCTCACTCTGTCATGTTTAATCCAATTCCTCTGTATTGTTCATTTTTGACTGGTTCTTTTCTATGTTCACCATCTTCATTTTTATGTTTTCTATCTCTTTGTTAAAGTTCTCACTGAGTTCATCTACTCTTCCCCTAAATTCACTGAGCATCCTTATAATCAGTGTTTTGAACTCTGCATCTGGCAGATTGCTTGTCTCCATTTCATTTATAATTTTTTTCTGAAGTTTTATTTGGTTCTTTCATTTGAGACATGTTTCCTTATCTTCCTGTTTTGGCTGTCCCCCTCCCCCGTGTTTATATGTATTAGGTAGGGCTGGCTATGTCTCCTGGCCTTAGGAGAGTGGCCTTATGTAGTAGGTGTCCTGTGAGGCTCAGTGGCAGTCTTCCCTGGCAACCTGAGCCAGGTGCTCAAGGTGTGTCCCTTGTATGGGTTGCGAGTGCCCTCCTGTTGTAGTTGAGCATCGATTCTGTTTGCAGATAAATGGGAGGGATTGGTCTTGAGGACTGGCCAGCAAGAGGCTGATCCTATGGAGCAAGATTCACTTTAGCAGGGCCCTGGTGCCTGCCCAGTCTGTTCTTTGGATATGTTGTCCTCGAGTGCAACTCTGGGTGGTGCTCTGGCTTAGTCAGAAGCTGCCACAAGAGTGTGCCAGTCCTGGGGCCTCCTGGGAGGGGCCCCACCACAGGCCAAGTTCAGCTGTAGCCTGCGCCCTGCCTGAAGCCATCTGGCAAGAGTAACTAAGCAATCTGCAGATGGCCGCCACTTATGCTGGGTTTAGAGGTGCCTCAAGAGTCCAAGCCATGAACCAAAGCCAGTTGCCGGTAGTGCTGGGCTTGGGGCTCTTCAGTAAGAGGTATGGAGCATGCTGAGGCCAGATGCTGCTTATCTGGGTTTTGTGAACCTTTGAGAGACTTTAGGAAAGTCCACAGCATAAGCTAGGCCAGGCTGTTTGTGTGGAAAAGCCACTGAAAGAGGCTTGGGCGAGCCCATAAGTTGGGTGGGACAGGGTCTCAGGGATTCACCAGGGAGGGGCAACCAGTGTTAGCTGTGACCTCCTGCATCTGCATGCTAGGACAGGGAAGGGCTTAACAAAGAGACAATGGATTCTGCCAGCACTTATGTCTGGGAGAACACTCCCTCTCCAGCTTTCACCTTGAAGCTAGAAAATTCAGTTCCTCCCTGTACGTTCCAGACTGCACTGGCTGCCCCAGCACTGGAGCTTAGAGACAGTGAGTCCATCAGCAAGTAAGTCTACACGTGGGCCTCCTAAGAGGAATGTCTGCGATTTTTGCTGACCTGTCTCACTCAGCCATAATCTCCACTGGTTTTCGTAGCCAGAATTCTCTTCCTGGTACTGGAACCCTAGGCTGGGGAGCCTGGTGTGGGGCTGGGACCACTTGCTCCTCTGGGGGTACCTTTGCTGCTAAGATATTTCTCCTGATTCTCAGCCACCACAGGCATGTATGGGGACCAGGTCGCTCTGCATCTCCGCCCCTCTTACCACTCTTGAAGTAGCCTCTTATATGTCTCCTATTGTAAGACTTCTGTTCAGCTAGACTTCAGGTCACTCCCAGGGATGGCTGTTCTGTATCTAATTTTGTATACAATTTTGTATGTAATTTTGATGTGGTTGTGAGAGGTGTTAAGCACAGTGTTTATCTACTCCACCATCTTGACCGGAACCACCTTATTGGATTTTCCATTTGTTATTATAACATGCCAAGAGATTGTCGTGAAATTGTTCATGATTTTCCTCAGCTTTAACCATGAGAGTTTAAGTTAAAATTTCTCAAACATTATAGAGAATTTAACTAAACTCTACTTGATTTTCTTAACCATTAAAATACATTGACAAAGCCAGGCTTTTGATAATATGTCCTGAGGGAAGGAGAGCACCACATCTGTAGATGATGAGGGTTAGAGAGAGAGGCCAGTGACAAACTATCAGAGTGCTGAAAGTGGACAACAAGGTCAGAGAAACCTCAGGGGCTCTTAGTGATTCGAGGCCTAGGAAGGGGCTGGGGATCAGGAAGAAGACCCACTGGTCTCTTTTCCTGCATGTCTCCATGTTCTTGCTGACACTGTTTGGAGCCAAGGACTGATAGTTCTCATAAACTTGATACTGGAACAAACAGGAAGAAAAACTGAATAATGGTAATATTCATGTACCTAAGGGTACAAACAATATTACATCTATAATTATAACTTCAGACTATTTTAAAAAATTATTTGCAAAAATAATAAAATGCTGACTATTCTACACTATGGCATTACAAAAATATAAGTGTATAATGACCTTTTACTATATAAACCAAATTCTCACCCCTGCAATTAACTTAGTATAGGATATTGTTTGTTTTTTCCTATTTGTTGGATTTTTTATTCTTTTCTCAGAAATAGAATGGCAAAAAAAGAAATAACAGAATTTTAGAATGTATATATATTTTAATAAAAGTAAGGAAACTGAAATTATAAAAAGTGCTGCTTTAAGAATTAGCATAGTGACTCCTCAAATATAAAGCAGTTAAATAATATTTTATTTCTAAAATTTAAGATGCTTTCCCTGAGAATATTAGAGAAAAATTCTAATTAATATTATTATTACAAGTCAGTTTCTCTTCACAAATATTAAAGTTAGTAATAAAGGTGACTTACCTTCACATCCCTGTGAATTATGTTGTTATCATGACAATAGCGCAGAGCTTCTAGTATCTGTCTCATGTAATGACTGTAGAAAAACAAAAGAAATCTAAAACTGTAAAAAAAACCTTTTATTTTTCAAACTTAATATACAGTTGTATATAATAGCTAGCTTATATATAATTACTAGTTTGTAGCTCCCACATTCATGTTTGCTGCCCATGCACACTTTCCATTTGAGTAAACAAGATTGGTGGAACGTGAGACCTAATAATGAAAAGTTGGCAGTATCACAAGTTTATGAGCTTCATAAAGAAATCATGTGTTCTATATTTTTTAAGATATCAAGTCAAAAGAATTTCAAGCAGTTTATAAGTAAAATAGCCCTGCAAGCTAAAAATTCCAGCATTAAAACAGTTCTCTGATACTCAGTTATACTACTTAATTATACCGGATTGCTATTAAGTGAACAGTGCTCAGAGGAATGCCAAAAATTCTGACTAAAGGGTTAGGGGCCTTTTATCTGCCAGCAGAGGCTGGCTCTCTGCTTTATGTCTATTAAGCTCTAAGGATGAATATGAGAGGAGAACCCCCTTACGCCCACAATTTCTTTTTGCAACATAATCATGTTTTAGTCAGGGCATCCCTGAACAAAGCGGAGTTTGTACTGGGCCTAAGTCCTAGGAAGTAGGATTCCTCACATGGCCACCAGGGGTTCGTTAAGGATCCCTACTGGGTCCACTGAGGAGTTAGCCTTTTGAAGAAGTCCACATAGGGTGTGACAAGAGTAGTTTATTCAGTATTTTTTCAGAACTTACGTTGATTTCCTTCCCTCAATTCTAAAGTTCTTCTTCTGTAATCCCACCTTTTCATTCTGGGTGTCTTTTTCATCTTCTCTTCTTCTGCATTTTACTCTCTTCATGTATTTCCTTTTTTCCTATTATCCCTCTTCCTTTCTCATTTTCTCCTTTTCTTTCCCAAACCAGCCATGACATAGAAATGCAATATACTCAATATTATTTATTGTATAATATTTACTGAATTTTGTTTTATCTTTCTAGATCTTATATTCCCCACACTTTAAAATAAAAATGAAACAAATAGTACTTATAAATGACCTTGTGTGTGTACTTGTGTACTTGTGACTCAAGACAAAAAATATTTCCCCCTCTTGCTTTACAATTAAAAGACATTTCCATTAAATTCCCACTTTGGTAGGTTACTTTCTAACCAAACTCAATATAAATGTCCCTCTTATAAGCATATGAATTATTTCATTTTTTTAAAAAGAAAGGTAGGAAAACAAAAAAATCAACCCAGACATTGTTCCTATACTTATTGTAACCTTACAACTAAGCTCTAAGTAGAGAGGTAGGCTCATGTAGGCCTTAGATGTTCCATTTTTCTTACTTTGCAAATGCACACATAAGGGGTTGTGGTCACATACTCTTTGCATGGGACAATGCAGCCTGTAATTAAGTTTCTGTTTGAGTTAGGGGTTCTTAACTTGGTGTTGTGGCCCTTTCCTGGTTCAAATCAGGCTTTGGAGGATCTGTGACTCCTTGAAATGGTGGAGTCGAAAAACGTGAAAGTGCTTTATAAACTCTAAACCATGCTACAAAGACTGTCATTATTATTACAATTTTATTATTATTGTTAAATTTAGTCGAAGGATTAGGAACAGCTTATTTGTGCACCTAGATGTGAATAGTGGGTAAGTTTAAACTAGGTGATGTGGACATAGCTTATAACTATAGTATGGACTACTTTGGATATATGGTACTAGGACAGTCACTTATATCTTTAGCCTAAAGAAAATTCTAATCTCAAAGAGCCTCAAAAATACTCACTGAATGAATATTTTAAAATCTGAATATCAGAGTATTCAAGTATTTCATCCAAATATACATACATATCAGAATCTCTGGGTTATGTATATGTAGAATTGTTTTCTCTCCAGATAGATCTTCCTCTCCTGAAAGATCAGATTTAAACTGATCTTTCTCTACCTTTTTGGTCATGACCCTGGGAGGTATTCATGTGAACAGTATGCAAGAAGAATAAAGAGAGAACCGAAATCCACCCACATGTTCTAGAGAGTTCCTGACTAAACTTTAATCAAAGAGTTCCATTTCCTGAAGCATCATGGTGGCCTATCCTTGCAGAGAAACTCAGCAGTATATGTTTGTCTCCATCTTCCTTAACGATCAGGAATAATGAGAACTCTGTGGAAGGAAAGAGTTGGCCAGCAACACACTCACTTCCTTTGTAAGGAGGCATTTTGGGGGTGGTGGAAGAAGAGAAGGGACATGACTTTGTCTACTCTCCTTGTCAACTCTGGGTAAAAATATTAATGTTCTTTGCTATGCAGAAGAGAACTTATCTCTGAAATGCCCTTAACAGAATGTTCCTGGCTAAGAACTACCTGTGGTAAATAGAACCTGGGATCTTTGAGGCATGGATGACTTCTTGGAAGATGTCATGTAAAGTATACAACTCTCCGGGCATACAATGGAGAGGTTTAATAATTGAAATGCTCCCCTGTGTGTGTGTAATCCTACAAACTTCATGTAGAGACCTCACCTATTCTGGGCCAGAGGGGTATTTCTGTAACAAGAAGAAATGATATGGGAAGGATTGAGGTGGCAAGCTGCCCTTGAAGGCCCAGATCTCTTTATGCTTCAGCTGAACCTTTTGATTACCTGTGTCCTTATAATTACTTAGTAAAACTTGGTACTAGGTAAGATCTCTTTGATTTGTGAGACTTTGATTTGATAATTTGATCCTGTATGTTAGCTCATGCCACAACTCATTACCTCTGAAAGAACAGAGGTAATCACTAATTGGGTTGTAAGGACTGAACACAGTTTTATTTTAGCCATGCTTTGCTGATCCTCTTGAAGTTCAGCCAGTTGGAGAAAAGCAACATTATCAATTTGATTACTTGGTGTCTCAGAGTCTTCTTGCAGTTGGTCTCACTAGAATGCTGATGTAAGCTGAATTTCCCAACAATGAATCAGAGAGAGAAAGGAAGGTTAGAAGTCATCTGGTTGAACATTTTAACCAAAAAAAAAAAAAGAAGGATCTATGTACCCTTGTTACATGATCACTGATATTCTGCAATAGGAAACATACCTAATAATACTTTCTTAGGCTGCCCCTCCTGCCTTTTTGGTCATTTTTAGAAAGGGTCTTTAATAAATCATTCGAAAGTTGTCTTTCTGCAGTGTCACTTAGTGGTTTCAATGCTAATTTTTTCTGGTCCATTTTGGAAAGTTCCTTTCATGAAACTACCATTTTAGCAGCAAATATAGGGGGATTTTAAAATCAATAGGCTTTCATTTTGATTTATATAAACATCTTCCTTTTCTATAAATCTCAAGATTGGGAGAGACCCCCAAGTCATTTCACTGTATGACACCACCTCTATATTCTACTATTTTCCCTATTCGACACCCAGCCCAGTGTCAGACAGACTTGAAGTTAAGGAAAAGAAATATTGATGAGTGGGGACCAATTAAAAGTGGAAAAGGTTAACATCAACAGTGCCAGCAGATATGCTAGGTACATCAGCCTTACTGTGGTTCAAGAGGAAAAAGTTATCTTCCTCCATCAAGGTTTACGTTTTATAAAATCAACATTCAGAATTTCCAGTTTTCCCTATTTGATGCTGCTGTTGAAAGATGTCAATATGGGAAAGTGCAAAAGGCAAGCTGCCTCAAATTCTTAAAGAAATATATGTAAATAATGATATGAAAAAGTCTGAGAGTTTCACGTTGTTGGATAAAGTAGTTTACCACTATTGCCATAAAAAAACCAACATGGCATTGACTATTTTTTGGTATTAAACAATGTTTTTTAATTCTGAAGCACAATAAAGAATAATACTTAAAACTATAGTAAGAACTCAAAACAAAAAAAAATGAGATTAAAAAATCACCTAGAATGTGCTTGAATGAGCATGGCACAAAATAAAAGAAGATATTTAGCAATATATTTAATCATACATATTTAATATATTTAGTTAATATATATAAACTTTCACTTGCTTCCTCTTCCTAGCTCCACTAGCACAAAACAGTAGCTATCTTGAATTGAGTATATTCTTTATCTTGTGTTATAGTTATGGCTGCTCCATCCCCTGAGATCGGGGCTCTTGCTCCTCAGGCAGGAGGAGGCAGGGCAATGAATTTGAAGAAGTCAAGTTACTCTGAGCTAAAAGTTGTATGAGGTAGTCTTCTAGGCTGTTTCTAGCTATATTTGTCCATGATGCCGCAATTATAAAATGAATGATAGGAGGAAAGACGAAGATATTACAATCATTTAGTGGTCACTGTTTCTTAAATGGTAGAAAGTTTTAATAAATCCCAATGGATTTGTGTGTTTAAATCCTTCAATATATTATGGTTGGTGACTGAGGAGAGATGCTGTATGCCATTAATGTGTGTACCACATGTATTAAAAAGGCAATCTATTGGAGTGAATGTTTATGATATGATTGTCACCAAAGCAGAAAGCTGTGTTGCTCTAAACCTATAAACAAGTGGCCCAGTGCATGGCTCCTCTGATTTTTCATATTTACTCCTCATTTTGAGATATTGGTTCTTTATAACTCCTCCACTTAGAACAATGACTGCCATTTGTCTGGGATATCACACCAAGGCCTGAAGTGAATATATTCAACAGAAAAACTGTACTTTTATTTCTGTTCTTTCTACTGTTCTGTCCTTTTCTTCAGATTAACTGGCCACATGACAATTCACTATCATTAAAAGGCAAACTGAAGAACCAATGAGGCACATCTGTCAAAAAACAAAAATCAAACACACAAACAAAAAGCCTAAGTTTAGTTCTGCATGGTTCCTGAGCTATCAAATCTCTTCTTGTATAAAATTCATCAGAAATGGGAAAGATAGCAGTATTAATGTGGAACTGTAAACTCATGGTAATAAATTCATTCAATATTTTGCATTTCCAGTCACTATTTGGTTCCACTAGTGCACATTAAACAGATGTGCTCCTTGTAGGGGAGTGGCAGTATGCCCATCATTAGTTCAAAGAACAGGCCACTTTATATATTTTTTGGGGGGGTCATTTCCTTCTTTTACTTGCATCTTGACCTCTGGGGAGTTTATACAAATTACATACCTGGCTACAGCTTCACTGTATACAAAACCAGCGTCAGCTCGTTTTACGATTTCAAAACATAGATCAGCTCCATCCATACTGCAGAGAAATGTAAAAAAAAGTATAAGAAAAGAAGAAACTCCAGGAAGAAAACACTGAAAGTGAATATATTGTAACTAAGTTACTAGTTGACTTACAGTTAATGATTGTAATAAGTCAGCTAAATCTCTTTTCTTTCAATGAAAAATATACATAACTTATAAAGGACATTATAATAGCCTTAACATTGAAAATCTACAGTGAAAGAAATAGGAAGAACAAGCAAATTATAGCATCAAATAACATAAGGTATGGAAAACTGACTATAAATTTTCTTTAGGTTATCACAATAGGAAGTCTCAGGAAAGGGCAAAGCTGGGGACAGAATTTTTGAGTTAAATTCTGAAATTATCTATGTCTAGCCATGTCATGTAATATTTTAGGAATATGACAAGGATTCTAAAACATTTAGCTATAGTTATCACCACTAGGATATCTAAGTTATATACTGTGGAAGGAAAAAAATAATTAGCTAATCAATAATTTATTTTTGTTTACAGTTTTATTACCAAAGTTAATTGTGACAAACTTATTCTAATAGAGTGATGTGTTGGTGACACAGTGCCCTCAAACTTAAAAGGTTCTCTATTCCTCACCAGATCAGTTAAGATCTCTTGTTGTCTTGGCCACACATCTTGCCTCTTCTACCTATCCTGTTCCAATGACTTTTAAGAATACCTCACTCTCTAGGCACACTAGTCTTATTACTACTCCCCGAATATACCATTTTCTTTTTTTCCTTTTCTGGACACATGTGTCTGTATACATTGCTTCTTATATTCAAAACCTACCTAACTCAAGGTTCCATTCTAATCCCATCTTCTCTCAAAAGCCCCCAAATGATAATCAGCCACGTTAAGCCCTTTGTTTGCTTAAATTCTACAACCCCATATAGGCCATATCATAACATTCAGCACTTACATACAAATATATATGGGTATATATAAAACTTTTGCCATATCATTACAGATATTAATGAAATAATTCAAATATTAATAGTTAGCTAACATTTTCACAATGTTTTAAGGCTTATAAAGTGTTTTCAAATCCTGTATCTCCATCCATTTATTCAGTAGCTCAGGCTCCAATATATCTGCTGCAGGTATTATACTGAGGAAAGAGAAACTTCTAGTAGGGAAAGAAAAAGAACTAACTATTCATTACTATTACTAATAATTACTAAATAATTAGTTATAATAATAATTAGTAATCATTACTAACTAATATTACTACCCACTAAACATCATGGGAAGCACTCCTGCTTATATCTCCCTTCATTCTTATAATCACCTCATGAGGTCAGCACCCTCATTCTTAAATAATTTGTCTGAATGAGTTAACTAGTATGTGACAGGGACAGGACTCAAATGCTTACTTATGTTCAATGCTCTTCCTTTTATCCAGAGGTACATCTACTGGGTGTGCAAGGACCAAACGCACGTATTTAAGCTCAACAGTTCAACAATAGCATAAAGTCCTAAAGAACAAGTGTATTTTATACTTTCAACACAGAAGACTGAGCATACAGTAAATATTTAATAAATAGATGATTATATTAATTAAATTTTGGTGTGTTTTTATTTAAATGAAAATATTTTCACATTTATATATATGGCTTTACAAATTTTACTTAGTTTCTATTTCTCAGCTAATGAACATTTTCCAATGTTAAATAGAATTCTTCTCCAAAATAATTTTTATGTTGCCCTAGTCTATTCTGAAGCATAGCCGTGCTCATTCTCCACCAACAGAAATTAAGCCCAGATGAACATGATCATGCATCTTTGTGAATGACCCTGCTCATCTGCTATAGTAAAGGTAAAATTTTTGATAACACACACTACTGGAAAAATTTTAACAATTCATACTTCTCCTACTGAGTGTGAAAGTGTCCTTTCCTTTATTTTGTCTCTGCTAGGATGACTAGTTTTTAAAATTTTTGCTAACCAGATAGCAAGAAAAAGTCATTTATGATTGCTTTAATTTGTTTTTCCTTGATTACTAGAGAGGCTGAATGTTTTCATTTCTTTGCACTGTGAAGAGGAAAAACAATTTTTAAAGATGACTATAGTTTAAGCTGGTTGGTTATAATATACGAGGACTGAAAAACACGTCAAAGGAAGAAAATTACAGTGTTGTTTAACTGTTTTCCTTATTAATTATGAAATGTGAAGACAAGCACTACACAACTTAGATAAGAGTTAGGCAAATGAGAAAGTTAAATTAATTGCATCATAAAGCAAGCTGTTCTGAGAGCCAGAGGAAGTTTTTTGAGGGACCTAGAGGAAGGAAACAAAGAGTCTTTGGGGTAGGAGAAGGTAGTAACATAGTGAGAAGTCAACCTATGGAGGAAACCAGTCAGTGAGAAATAACTGGAAATTATTTACTGTCCTGTGCTATAATTACCGGCATGGATCAATCCATTTATTCTGGTCACCTGAAATACTAGTACTTGAAATGACAATCTCTACACATGTATATACATACACAGGTATTTTTAGGTTTCTACTCTTTTCCACAGACCTGTCTATTCTTGTATCTAGTACCATACCATTTTTAATATTGTAATAGTATATGTTAATATTTGGCAAAATAATTCTCATTTCATTATTATTCTTCATCAACATTTCTTATAATTTTTTTTCCCAGGTGAATTTTAAAATTGGTTTGTCAAATGCTAAATCATTTTTATATTTTAGCTGAGATGCCATTTATTTATAGGTTAACTTCTAGGAAATAAAATTTTTCTAATATTCTCATCTATGAAAATGATATGTCTCTCCATTTCCTCTCATGTCTCTAGTTAATAGTTTTCAGGTTTTCTTTATATTGGTTCCAAATACTGATCATTGAGTTTTCCCCTTGAGACATTTTATATTTTTAGTTGCTATTATAAATGGGATCTATTAGGTATTATACATTTTTAATACAATGGTTCATAATAATGGTTCAGAGGTATTAAACAAAATCACCTATGTAACTTTTTAAATATGTATGCATGTTTTTTGAGGAGTTGATATGAAAATAACTCATCTCTGTGAAAGTAATTTTCTATTATTAAAGCTATTTAATCAAGTATTCATAACATTAATTGATATTAAAGAGGTAATCCATTAACTTTTAATTTTGTGAGATACAGAAATAAAAACTAAAAATGCTGTTATTAAAACACATTTTATTCATCACTTAAATTTAAAATATATGTATTCATAATACATACAATCCAAATACAATAACCTTGAACAAATAATTTAATGTCTCAAGTATTTGATAAACTTTATTTGATAATATAATGCTTCTAAAAAGAATTATAAGACTTCTTTCATTGCTTTTCTCTTTGGCTTCCCATCTTAGGGTGTTTCTGGGGCTGTCTAGAAGCTTCAAAAAGCATGTTCTGAATTTTCCCAATTGGTTCCATTCTGAGAAAGTGAAATGCAAGGGAGAAGAAGCCATGCTATGGATGAGTATAGGGAGTGCTTCCATACTATATACAGAGAAAAACTATGGGAACTTTACTGACTTCTGAAAAGTGATGAGATTATGAAAGATCTTAGCCATTCCTCCCTTTTGTCTATCTGAATTAAAAAAAAATTTAAAATAAACACACATTACTTATATAATAAAAAAATTTATCCCAAAACAAATACACCAAACAAACGAAATAGAGGCACGAGGTATGACTGGCTATATGCTGAAGGGATCAGAGTATATTACCCCAAAATATGTCACTTTGATATAGGATTATTTTGAACTGAAGGTAATTAAAAAACAGCAGACACAGAAAGAATTCCTGCTCTCCTCCATTCTGTCCCAAAACAGTGCAAAAATTTCTTTTTGTAAAGGTGTTCTCTTCTCAAGTGCCAGGAAGAGAACTACTCTTATCTGCATAACAAACCTTACTAAACAACTTTTATTTACAATGCATGTTCTGCTCACCTTGCAACAACTTACCCCCAACCCTAGACGCCCACCCTCACTACTCTGCTTCCTTTGTCTAGTTTCTTTTCCACACATTACCACTCTTTGTTAAAATAGCATATAAGCCTCTGGGTCTAACTGCCTCTTTGTGGTTTTCGTTTTTTTTTCTGTGAGCCCCCATGACCCTAACATGTGCGTATGAAATAAATCTTTTCTCCTGTTAATCTGTCACTTGCCTGTTTAATTTGCAGGCTCCAGACAACCTAAGAGGGTAGAGAAGTTATACCTTCCTCTACAATGCATTCTGTAAAAGCAGAGAAGAAGGGGACTTGTAGGAGACTAGCACCTGATTGTTTGAAAAAATATTTCCAAAATCAATTGTGGCAGTTTTTTCACCCCTCAGGTACATTATGAACCAATATTTTTATAAAGTACAAAATCATGTGTTATGATTTCACAGCAGTGTCAAATTGCTCCAACTGTTTCTAAATGTTTACTCTCAATTTCTGTACTAATCTCATTATAGATTGGTAAAATTTGGTAGATTAGAATTCATCTGCAAACTATTCTTTGAGGAACACTGTAAAGAACAGACCAAATCTGGATTTCTTTGACTAGCGTTTTTTCTGAAGGTGACAAAAACAAAAACAAAAACAAAAGAACAAAACAAGCAAAAATAACTATGAAAACTGGGTGAGTGAAAAAATATTCTTAAAGCTTTAAAGAATTAACAGTATGAATATAAAACTACCTAGTGAGAATGGGGAAAGAAAGCTGATTCTGTCCTGGGGGTAGGAGTGGGCTATGGAAAGAAGGCAGCTTTGGGAGATGGGGGTGGGGTGTCTGCACTTTTAGGGAACACTGGAGTCAGTCAGATGAAGACTGACAAGGTCCAATTGCTTTTGCACCAGGGTGATTCAAAAGTAGAGACAGAGCTTTTCTTTTGGCAGACCCTAGAAGAGCCTGCCAAAGGCTAATACCCTGATAAAACGTCCCATGTTCTGGGCTGGGGCCATAAAGAGCTGCATTTTGAAAACAGGGGTATAGAAAATATTCTGGTATTGATAGTATAAAAAAATCCACAATGGTTACCATAGAGATAAAGACTGAACTTAAAAAACTTTAGCAAGAAATTATAAAACGTGACAATACAGATTTGAAAAAGCAGCAAATAGAAATTTTGGAATAGAAAAATATAATGCCAAAATTAAGAACTTAAGCAGATTAGATAGCTGAAAGAGAAAATCAGTGATCTGAAAGATATATCAGATTGAAGCATAGACAGACAAAACATGGAAAATATAAAGGTGAGCATAAGAAACAAAGGATTATGGTGAAAAGGTCAGCATAAATTTTATTGATGTTTCGAAAGTGAAGCAGAAGCCAATACTGAAAATACAATGGCTGATAATTACCCAGAAATAATTAAAGATACCACTCTGCTGATTTGAGAAGCCCAATAAACATCAAGCAAGATAAATAAAAGAAATCTGTAGTTACAGAAAATAGTGGAAATGTATCTTAAATTAATATAACTGCCAAACCAAAATTCTCTTTTTACTAAATAAACCGTTAAAGAATAAAGGTAAAAAAATTCTTTCAGATAAGCAAAAAAACCAAGAGGATTTGTCACCAGCATATCTATCCCTAAAGGAAATACAAAAGAGTATTCCTCAGGCAGAAGAAAAATGAAGTCAAATAAAAACTCAGAGATGCAGCAAAGCATAAAAAAACAAACTATGTACAGTCATGCATGGCTTAACAATGGGATATGCTCTGAGAAATGCACTATTGGGCAATTTTATCATTGTATGAACACCACAGAATATATGTACACAAACCTAGATAGTACAGTCTACTATACACCTAGGCTACATGGTATACCATCATTGTATATGTGGTCAATCCTTGACCGAAATGTTGTTATGTGATGACTGTAGGTGAATCTAAATCATCAATGACTGTATAAAACAACCATTTTCTCACTCTCTCTGGAGAGAGAGACCATATAAAATAATAACTATTCTGAGAGAAAGAGTTGATTATTTTAAATAAAAATCCTTGACAATAACATCTGTCAGGAGGCATACTGCAATTTCTAGGACAACCACTAAGTTCTCTAACTTTTTGACACCAGAGCCCTTTTCTATTCTTAAAGATTGAGACTCCCAAAGGAATTGTGTTTGTGTGGGTTTTATCCATCAATATTAAAAATTAAAATCCAGAAATGTAAAAATCATTTATTTAAAAAGAGCAATAATAAACCCATTATATGTTAACGGAAATATTTTTCATGACAAATAAATATATATTCTAAAACAAAATAAATTCAGCAAGAAGAGTGACATTGTTTTACATTTTGTAAATCTTCATTTCTGGTTTGATAGAAGACAGCTAGATTCTCATATCTGTTTCTACATTCAGTCTGTTACAATATGTTATTTGGTTGAAGTACATAAAGAAAATCTGGCCTCATGCAGATATATAATTGGAAGGAGGTATATTTTAATAGCCCTTGAAGATATTTGTGAATATTCTTTGATACTATACCAAGACTCGAGAAGTAGTTTCTTACAGATAAATTGCAATATGGAACCTGAAACTCTATCAGTGAACTTCCTTACTTTGTTAAACTATAATCCATTGTTCTGTCTTGTTCTTTGAATAGATCTTTTACTTGTTCATGACTTTGTAACATGCATCAGTCGTTTGAAAAATACTGGTCCATCGAGTTATGCAGATTTTCAAAATATTGATACACTTGATTGTATGATATAAAAAACCACATTCACTAATATCACCACTCATGACATTAGAAACATTCTTTAAGACCTGGGAAGCTGTTAAACTCATGGTGGCAGATACAAGTTTTCCACAATTCTAATTTTCAAGTGAAAATTAGAATTTCATCACTGGCAACAACTGCTATGAGTTGTTTCCCTTGAAGTAGGAGTCTCACTTCATTCATTTTTGATTAAATGTCTGCCACATATCCAAGTTTGAATAACTTTGGTTTGTCTGTGATGTTACACACACACATACCTCTCACAGTGTTGGAGAAACTTCTTGAATCAGGTAATCTACTGCTGATGGAAAAACACATCAGTACAACCTTTCTGGAGGGCAATTTTATGGTGCTTGATGAAAGCTTTAAAAATGTGCATGCCTTTTGACTCAATAATTTCATTACAAGGGAAATAATCAGGGACATTTGCCAAGTTTTAATGACCAGGGTTTATCATAGCTATTTATAATAGGAAGAAGTCAGAAACAACCTAAACATCTAACAATAGGAGAATGGTTAACTAAACTGCAGTAAATCCACAGTGTAGAATGTTATGCTGTCATTAAGTTGATGCTATAGAAGTATATTTATTGATATAGAAGGATGTTCACATTTATTAGGAGGTACAAACATAATACAAATATATGTATGTATGCAGATTCATTGAGTAGTTTTTGGATATTATAACAGGGTGTTAAAGAGTGGATGGGGAGGGCTATATTTGAATATTTTTGTTTTTGATTTTACTTTAAAAAAATAAACAAGTACTACTATATTTGTCATGAGAAAAACACTGTAAATATTAAAAAAATAAAATGCAAAAATACTGCTTCAGAATGTAGCTAAAACAGTATTTATAAAGCAGTTTGTATCATAAATTTATGCTTTAAAACTTTAAATTACCAAATTTAACAGAAACATTACAAATATGGATGTCAAATATTAGAAAATAAGAAAAGCTAGTCAGTGAGATTTCATCAGGAGAAAATGTTTTAAAAGAAAAGTAGATTAAATCTAATGAAGACAGAAGGAAACAATAATGAGCAGACATTAATGAAAAAACAAACAACAGAGCAAGAGAGAAGCAAAAAATAGTTTCTTTGAAAAGATTAATAAAATGGAACTAGAAAATCCCTGACGTTTTGAAATTGAACAATATACTTTTACTACACAGATCTCAGAACAAATCATTACAAAGAAAGTATTTAAAACTGAATAATAAAAATAAACATATCAAAACTTATAAAATGCAGATAAAGTAGTACTTAAGGGAAATGTACTGTTGCAAATGCATATATTAGAAAAGAAGAAAGCCTGAAAATTTGTAAACTAAGCATCCATCCATTCTCCATAAGTTATATATAGATCATCAATTTAAACTCAAATAAATTAGAAGGAAATAAAAATAGAAATTAATAACGTGGAAAACAAAGAGACATTAGAAGGATAAACAAAGCTAATAGTTATTCCCTGTGAAATGATGAATCTTTGGCAAGACCAATTTGTTCGGTTGCTCATGGGCACCATTACGCCAGTGGGAAGGTGGCTCAATACCTAAGATGGCTGACAGCTCACAACCAAAGTTACAGTGAGATCAGCCAAACAGAGAAGTTCCCGCCCTGTAACCCCACCGACATCCTGAGATCAGCCAAACGGGAAAAGTCCCCGCCCTGTAACCCCACCGACATCCTGGGCCAAAATCTTTAAAAACCACGCCTATACCCTAGGCACGCACGACTTCTCTGGCCCCTTTCCTTGGGACCAGAGAACCTCGCCCACAGACCCTAATAAAGCCTGTTTCATACTTTGCTTTGGCTCAATTTCACCCTCATTCTCGTCTCCTCTGGCCGATCACAATTTGAAAAAATTAGAAAAGACATATATAGAAAGCAAAATTAAGAATAAAAAAGGAGATATCATTTCATATCTTGCCGACATTAAAAAAGATGGTATTGAAACTCCATGCCACAAATTTGAAAATTTATATGAAATGAAAAAATGTCCAGAAAAACAAAAATCAAAAACGAACACAAAAAGAATTAGAAAACCTAAATAATTTTTTACTGATTAAAGGAATTAAACCAGTAATTTAAAACCTTCTGGCATAGAAAACTCTAGGCCTAGATGGAATTTTTGAAAAGTTCTACTGAACGTTTTGAGGAGAAATAAATGACTAAAAAGCAGGAACAGTCTCCAATTCATTTTATGAAGCCTACTTAACCTACATACTCAAACCCGTTAAGGACAGCATGAGAAAATCAAAGAATGATCTCACTAATGAACATTGATGTAAATAACCCAAACAAAACATTAGTAAACCAAAACAGCCACACATAAAAATTACATGAGGACCAAGCTGGGTTTACTAGAGAATTGTAAATATGTTTTAACATTTGGAATTCAATTAATATAATTCTGAACATTTAACATACAAAAATGTCTACTCCAGCAAGTCGTATTCAACAGTATTCTGGTGGTCCAAGTCAGTACAATAGGGCAAGATAAAGAAATGAAATGTGTAAGAATTGAAAAAGAAGAAACAAATTGTTATTATTTACAAATGGTATAATTGCATATATAACATGTCCAAAATAATTTAGGGTAAAATTAGAATTAATCAGAATTTAGCAAAATCACTATCATAAATCAAATGAAATTTTCTAAAGAACGTTTTTTAAAAATGCAGAAATAAATATAATAGAAAGCTGTATAGGACCTCTAGGGAGAAAAGTATGATATTTACTAAGATAAAAATAAGTAGAATAAATGGAGAGAAAATTATCCTGTCGATAGCCCAGAAGACTCAATATTGTAAACAGCCAATCTTTCCCAAATTAAAGCATAAATTCAATGGAATTCCAATAAAAATCTCAATAGGTTTTGTAGAAAATGCAAAGTAGAATCTAAAATGTATATGGAAATACAAAAGGGAAAGAAGATCCAAGATATTTTGAGAGAATAATAAGGTGGGAAGAATTGTTCTACTTGATTTCAAAATTTTGTAATATAAAGCTCAGTAATTAAGACTGTATGCTACTGACACTAAGACAGATGAACAGGGCAGAAGAACACAACAGAGCCATACATATATAGGTGCTTGATTGATGAGAAAGGAGTGACTGCAGAGTATTGGACAGAGATGGTTTCTTCAAATAAACATATGCTTATATATACCTGAATGTTCATAGCAGCACTGTTCACAATAGCCACCAACTGTCAACAACCCAAATGTCCATCAATAGTAGAAAGGATAAAGCATTAGTATATTCATATAATAGAATACAACACAGCAATGAAAAGAAATTACAGCTATACAAAGAAATTTGGCTGAATCCTAAAGATAAAACACCGAGTGAAAGAAGCAGACAAAGCAAAATACAAATGGTCTGATTTCTTTTATATATAGTTCAAAAACAGAAATAGTCTTATTTTGTTGGGGTGAATAATTAAAGGTGGTATATATTGAGTGCTTACTACGTGACTTTTCTAAGTGCTTTACATGTATTAATTCATTTAATAGTTACAAGAAGTCCATGAGGTAGGTATTATTATTAACACCCCTATTTTATTTATGAGAAAACTGAGAATCAGCAAAGGTTAAGTAATTTTCCCAAGAGGTCACACTGATAGTAAGTGGCAGAGCCAGGATTCAAACTTGGGCAGTCTGATTTCAGAGTCCATGCACTGTCTGCTTCAAAATACTCAAGTTACAAAGAGGTAAACTTCTAACTTCTGCTCAAGGGCCTGAGTTACTTAATAGAAGATGAGATTATAGCTAAGTAAGGAAAATCACAGTATAAGGAGGGCTCTGTATAACAAACCTATTTGCATGCCCATTATGGGGGCCCCATGTTCCAGAACCACCTAGGGGGAATCTTGAAAATGCAGAGCCTCCATCTCCATCCCTCCAGATGATACATGTATTGTTGATATGGTTTAAATGAATTCTCTATAGTTAATAGTTTGCCAATAAATGCTTTAATCCTTGTATATACAGATCCATCTCAAATAACCCATAATCACCATCTTTCCCCAATACTTTTGCTCTCTTAATGCCCCTGCTAGGGATGTCCTCTTTCCACTTTTCCACATGTATCTCTCCTACACTGATGTTGGTGCTTTCATCGACTTTGTATAAGTGTACCTGCCTGTTCTAGCTTGCAACTCTTTCTCCCACTGACCTCTTAGGGTCCTAAGAATCTGTGCCTATGGTCATTTAGATCTACACTACCAGTTATTATTTATTTCATGGCTACGTATCTGTCTGGTCTGTACAATTTGACTATAAACAACTAGAGGATGTAAATAGGTCTTTTATCATCAGCATAATATTCTACATATTGATGAATATTTACAAAGATCTGTTGGTAGTTAATTCATTTCTGAGAGAGGGGAGGCTCATCCACACACGAACTTTTTCATAATCCTTCCCCCACCTAAACAACTCCATTTTTGTGGGGAGGAATGGTTAGAACATTGCACATTAGAGTTTCAGAGGAAGGAAAGGGTACATCTTCAAGGGATACAGAGAGTCTTCATGTGGCCTCTCGGATAGGGGAGAAGGAGTAGAGCAGAGTGTAAGAATGAGCGAAAGCAAGAGATTAGGGGAGTGGTGGGGACTACAAGGTAGTTAAGAGCAGCATCTCTAGGCATTTCTTTTGACAAGCAAACAACAATAAGACCTGGAGCACTAGAAAATGAGTCAAGGTGTTAGGTGGGTTTAGGGTAGATTGTGGGAATATTTAAGGCGCTATAATTTGAGCTAAGCTCTCCTTTCCCATCTATACTGTAAATAGGATACAACTAAATTCTTTCAGTGTCAACTAGGACTGTGAATGGAGAAGGTACTTACAAAGGATTGTTAACTATGATATGCAAGGACACAGAAACCTTTATCTTTTCAGTGGGGACAGGGGATGTTCACTGTGACAGGAAATTGCTTAATAAAGAACTTCTGATATACTATCAAAGAGATTAAGATGATTGGGCATATCCCCATATACCTATGTACCAGTTGTATTTCTTTTGGTGGGAACTGTATATTCCTATCTTGTCCATTTGTATATGAAGCTTAATATATTCCCTTCCATTGGAGGGAGCCTTCTTTACCAATGTTCAGTAGAATGTAACCATCTTATGTTACTTAATTTTCTAGTCAATTAATTTTCTAGTTTTTTCTATTTTAGTTAAATCTACTGATGTTTTCCTTTGTGAATCCCAGTCCTTTGATGTTATGGGTTCTATTTGCAAGTCTACCTTTAACTGCTTGGGGGACCTTGATCATGCCATTTAACCTTTCTGGGTTGATAATGACTCCTTAATAAAATAACAGGATTTGGTTTAGCAATCTCTAAGGTCTCTTTATATCCATAGAATTCTGATTCTTTGAAAAAAAAAACCAGCTTGAAAGAATTTGCTATCTCTAAAATTGAAATGTAGTCTAAGATACTGTTTATCAAGTTTTAGAAATTGAGGATTGTTTTAATGACATTCTAGATATCAAAGGTTGACTTGTCACCATTTTCAGAGTCCTATATTCACTACCCTTTTCTTTTTTTCTAGACACTTCTCTTGGCTAATTGCTTAAAGGACCAAGATCTCTTGACCTCTAATCAATGTTGTTTGACAATTGTGCCTCCTGGTGGATGAAGAAACTGCAGCTACAAGAGATAGTAAATGATCCTAACATAGATAGATGATTATTTATGTTAACATGCCCCTCTATATGGTTTTCTGAAATTCCCAGAAAAGAAAGGAAGACAGTTGAGAGCAACAACCTCTGTTATATTAAGTATATAGGAACCTTGCTATTAGCCCTTAGTGTTCTCACTAATCTTTATAGCTAAACACCCACCTCCTCAACCTCTAACATTCATATATACACACACATATTTTTTTCTTTTAGTTAAGGCTCTGAAGGAGAATAAAAGAGGGGGAGGGGCCTCCAGATAGAAATCACCAAGAGTCACATCGCAGAATTTTGGAACTAGAAGTTTAATTAAAAGACTTAATGGCAGCTGGGACTAGAACTTCAGCCTCTTGATTCTCAGCTCCCTGTGTAACTCCATGCTTCCTGCTCACCTTTTTGGAGGAGGGTACACTTTCCCCTTGGCCTAACATGGACTTACATAGGTTGTTGAGAAAATAGTGATATTCTACTTCTTTAAGAGGCTTTTTAAAAATTACTGCATATCCTCACAAGTGAAGGGAATCTCTCACCTGTGCTTTTTTCCCACCTAACCAGGAGACAGACAGGGTTTCATGGTGCTAGATAGCAACCAAGCCATCACTGTTTCTGTTCTCAGCATGAGGTCTACAGAGTTCATCTAAGACTTTGGGCACTAAATGGCTCTAGTTCTGTTTACTTGGGCCCAGGTCCTTAAACTTCTCTCTTTTCTACATATCCACTCCCCTAATCTTTTAACTTCATTAATTTTAAAAAAATAATTGTGCAAATACCTTATATGCAATTCTTTATCTACTGGATGTATTAGTTCAGCTAGTTTAAGCACATTTTGTTATTTATTTGTTTATTTTTAAATTTCTTAGACCTCTGTTCTAGTCCCACTTATTTTCACAGGTGAGAGCTGGGGTAGAAACTTCTACCACACAAAATCAAATCAATCATAATCATTGTATCAGTTTACTTTCTATCCTGCGTAAGTTCTTAAAACTCTGGTGCAGGTGAGTATCTTTGATGTTTCCTAAATATCTCTAGCTCTTCTTTTAGTCTCTTCTCTGTAAAAATACAGCTCTCCCTGATTCTCCTTGATGCCTTTTATTCATTTGTAGGCAGGATCCTCAGGATGCAGTCCTTGCCCTCACTAACAGCAAAGCCCCTGGCCTATAGAAGGATGTATCCCTTCAAATGATGTTGATATGAAAACCCCAACATTTTCCTTTTAGCCATTTGTGGAATTCAAAGATCCAGGGTCATTCTCTGACAGTTCTACTTCAGGCATGTCCTCTGTTTACCTGTCTCTCAAAACACCTAAAGAACTGTAAATAATCATACCAGACTATGATGTTGCCTTGCAGATGAGAAAGGTAGGCTAATTTGGAAAATGATATCATCTTGAACGAACACACCAGGGATTAAAAATTAATTACACAGTTAACTATTTATTTTCTGTTTTCATTTTACTGCCATTTCTACTCTAAAACCAAACTAGCTGGTATAATTCTTCCTTCTAGGCAAGTTCCTATCTAACGTGAAAAAATTTATGTTGGTATTTATAAAACTATAGATGTATAGATATAAGCAAAAACAGAGGCATAAAGCATAGGTACCTGCCCAAGTTTGAATTGTTCCAACTTAGCAAGAAAAATTGGAACCATTACTCTGCCCTCATGAGACGATTCCATATGCCCGTAAATTATTTCCAAGTTTCAAATATGACAAAGAAAAAAATAGTTCTTGAATGTTCAAATAATATCATGGCCAATTTGCAAAACGCAACAAAACTCTGTATGTAGATAACTAAAAGTCAGCAGTTAACTAGACAGATCCTCTGAGTATTACAGGAAGACACATAGCCCTTACAAACTAGGATTTTCATATTAGTCTCTCCTTTGGGATAAGATACTGAAGGTTCCTGTTAAATGCAGATCCATTAATAGCTAACTGCAAAGATTTACTGAGAATTTAACTGCACACCAAGTGCCATTTGAAGTGTTTTACATGTAATAACTTATTTAACTCTCATAACAACTCAAGGAGACAGCTACTATTTTACAGATGAGGAAATTAAGGCTTAAGACAAATGTTACACAACTTGTGCAAGGTGCATAGTTAGTAGAAGAGCCAGGATTTGAACCTAAGCATTTTGGCTTCAGAATCCTGAGCTCTTAACTTCTAATCCTGAAGCTTTACAATCAATAGAATTTATGACAATGACAGTGAAGGTGATGGTAAGACTATCTAGTGTTTTATCAGAGTATTTTCCCATTTCATTTCATTCTCACAAATTGGTAGGGTTTCTAGAAACTGAGATGCCAAGCAGTAAAATGGGCTTTGTCCTAATGGTAATGACTTCTAAACTCCATCTCTAACCCAGATTCTTCTCCTGGGGGCCAGACTCATATGGAAAGCTGTGTACTAGATATTTACAGGTAGATGTCCCACAATTACTACAAAGTCAGATGATTCAAAAGTTAATTAGTAATTCCCTCCACCCCCTAAACCTCATTTCTATCTCCAGGGGATAGTCTTTCTTTGATTTGGGAGTTTGGGGCTATTACCTCTTTAAGTTAGGCCTCTCCTCATCATTCCCTTATGTTCTATTGCTATAATTCCTGTTTACGTATGTTGGATATTCTTAATCTGGCCTCCACAATTCTTAGCTTCACTTTTACACTTGCCATATCTTCCTAACAGTGCTTTGTTCTATATTGGTTCTTCAATACTGTCTTTCAACTTGGCCATATTAATTCTAAAGAGAGATACAGTGCACACACATATGCAGAAGCTCCCTTAAGGATTTTTTTTAACATTTACCAAATGGAACAGGCAGCCTCTTGTTCTATGGATGTTAACCCCTCCCTTTATCTTTTTGAAGACTTTAAAGTCCCTTTCAGATTTTCAATTGCCATTTCCATTTATTTTAAACCAAATTTCCTATCTATTTTGTTTCAGGATGTTAGTTTTTCTTTGGGTACTTTGAAATTTTTATTTGAATACTAATCTTAAATGGGGATTTGTTTTTGTTTTTGTTTTTCTCCTTCTGATTCCTCGAGTGATCCCTTTATATATGATTGCTAGAGCTTTTCTCAGCCATTGTTTGAGGCTGAGGGTCTCTGTTCCACCCCTTATTTCATGCAGTGAGCCAGACTACAGTTCAGTTCCCTTCTCTGTAGGGGTTCTCAGTCATTACAATGAAAAAGTTGAACTCCAAATCTCATCTTGCATGAAATTCTTTACTGACTTTAGTTTTGACCCTTTACTACATTCTTCACATTGACTATAAGGGTCTCTAGTGCACAAATATGATTGTATTATTGCCTTGGTAAATTATTTCAATGTGTTCTACCAACTATAGAGTAAAATTTAAAGTCTGAACAAATGTCACCTCCTCAGAAAAGGCTTCCTGTAAACACCCTATCTGAAGTAGCATCCTCATCACTCTATATCCTTACCTGGACCCTGTTCTCCATAGCACTCACTATTAGTTTCTACCTTCCACTAGAATATAAGTGTCATATAGGCATGGATCTTAAATTACTCACTGTTCAATCCTACGTACCTAGAACAGTGCCTGGCATATTGTTGGCATTCAACAAACATTTGTGAATGGATTAATTGAAATCCTTAACATGGCATCAAAAGCCCTAGCTATCAGAACAACTAAGAATGAAGGCAGTAGAGTCAAACTGCCTAGGTTGGAATCCTAGCTGTGCCACACTAGCTTTGTGACCTTGAGCAAGTCGCAACCTCCTGAAATGTAGTTTTTCTCATTTGTAAAATGGGCATAGTAATTAACCTTAGTAGGTTGTTGAGAAACATAAAGAGACAATAAAAAAGTGTAAGGTGTAAGGTGTAGCATGCAGTTACACACATTATCACTGGTTTTTATTATTACATGTCCAAAGTCATCTCCAGTCATTCCCTGATCTTGTTCTAAAGTTAATAACCCACCATTATTAATAGTGCTCCAATCATATAAGATGACTCGCATTTCTGGCCATTCTACATGTTCTTTGCTCTGCCTTAATGCTTACCTCCTTTCCCATTATTCATATAGTTGATCTGGGAGTTTAATAAACTTTTCCACCTAGAACCCCAGCCCAAACATGGAAACAGCAGTGGGCTTTTATTTGTCCCTGGTTGGACACAGAACATATCCCTGATTCGAAAGAAGGTTATCCATAGGGGATCAGTTCAACAACTTAGGATACTCTGGTTTCTAGAAAAGAAGGGGGAAACTGAGACAAGTGGATAAATTCATTTACTCATTCATTTGTAATACTGTCTCGAATGTGAAGCAGAGAAGCAGAAAGAAATAACTTGCCCTTGAAGGTCATGAAGATTTGGGAACTGGGGAACATGTTTTGGGGTTATGTGCAAGCTCTTGAGTAAACAGGGAAAGTCGGTCTTTCCAGAGTAAAGTAGATTCAAAACCCTGAGGGAGCAGTGACCTTGGTCCTTGAGGTCTTTTTTTCTAGTTTTTATGAGGCCTGGCTTCATTGTTTTTTTTTTTCCCTTTAAATTTCATGAAATTTGTATATCTTTACAACTTTACTACTTTTGTCTGGTTTCATCCCTGCCATTACCAGTTGGCAAACTCTTGATTATCCTTTAAGTCTCAGTACCACCTCCTCTATGAAGGCTCTTTCTCCTTCTTCCTCTTTCCCCCTCTCACTGTAATTCTTTACATGTCTATCCATCTCTAGGCTGACCTCCTAGCTATATCTCACAGATAACAGGCTTAAGAAACAAAATTACTAAATGGATAAAGTTGGTGACAGAGCTAGGATAATAGTACAGGCCAATCCATTTGTCTTCTATTATTTTACTAATTATCTCTCTCACTTAGGAAATGAGCTACCAGATAGGGATACCAAAAGGGAGCAAAGAAATACCAAGAGATATCAAATAGAGAGCATGTCTCAGAACTGAGAAATAATGGGAGCTCTGTATAATATGAGCACTGGACATTGATTAAAGAATAAGGGAGTTTAGTGAAGGATGGAACTAAGAGGTGACCAAATCCTTCATTTCCCAACAATATTGTTCTTGATATACTTTCTTACCTGGCTTCTGTGACACCTTGCTGTTGTGATTTCCCTTCCATCTCTTCTGCTATTCCGACTTTATCTCATTTGCTAGCTATTCCTGCTGTTCTACAACCTTTCAGATTTGGGAGACCCTTAGTCCTCAAATCCTCTTTTCTTTTTCTTCTATATATACTTGTCTAAATCATCTAAATAGTAACCATCCTCAAATCTCTATATTTCCCAAGCTCCCTCTCTCTGTGCTCCTAATCTACATGTTCAACTTCATCTCTAGCAACTTCACTCAAATGTCTCACAGAAATTTCAAATTCAAGACGTCCAAAATGTATGTTTACCATCTATTTCTAGGCACCATTATATATTAGGTGCTCAAGCCAGTGATCAGAGAGTTAACTTTGACTCCTTTATCCAATTATCGAATCCTGCCCATTCTAATTTCTAAATATCTTCAGAGTCTATTCACTTCCTTTCATCTCTACTGACACTGATCTAGTCTAGCCATCAATGTTCATACTAAATCACTGTAATGGTCTCCTAATTCTTTCTACAACTAAATCCAACTCTATGGCAATATTATAGCCAAAGAATGCTTGAAGAATGGAAGTCTAATCATATAATTTTGCTTGTGATGGCATCCACATTTTTAAGATCCAAAATCCTTGCCATGTCTTAAGGGCCCATCAAGATTTTGCCCCTATTTCTTGTGAACCTCTTAAGCCCTTGATAATGTGCATGAGAAATATGAAGAATATCTTTAAGAAAAACAATACTTTCTAGAGTATGGCAAATAGATAGAACAAATATATTTTTTACATTCCCATACTAATATTCAAAGACACTGACTACTAACTCAAGTCAACAATTGGTAGAGGGACAAATTATCTTATCTTTACTTCTGAGTGCTACAAATTCTCTTAGGCTCAATGATGTCACAATAATGTCAAATTCACTTTAGCATTCTGGCTAAGTCTACAGATACAGATGAAGGCCATAAAAATAAATCAGAATTTATCTGTGACTCTCCTTGTCCAGATTTATACATATAAGCACAGTTTTAGAATGATATAAGGCATTTATTAATTGATATGACTGAGAGATTAGTTAAGTTCTTTAGATCACAATTTAAAATTTAAGTCTATAACTCTCATACAGTGCTGGTGGGAATGCAAAGTGGTATATTTATGGAAGGAATATGACATTAGAAATAGTGTGAAATAATGTATGCACGAGGTTATTAATGTAACTGAAGAAGACTGGAAATGATCCAATGTCTATCAACAGGGGACTGGGTTAATAAACTATATCCATAATGTAGTGCTATACAGGTATAAACAGGAATGAAGATGTCTACATACTGCTATGGAGAGATCCCTGTTGTTTTTATAGTGTTAAATTAAAAATGATCAAGGTTTGAAGATAGTATAAGAGAGTGTGTAAGAAGAGGGTAGTACAAAAATACAAATATATACATATTTTCTTATTCTTTCAAACAGAAATAATGAAAAATAAAATTAAAACTAATTAAAAAATAATTTCCAAAACTGGAAATGAAAAAAAAAGGCTGGTAGCAATACTTATCCGAGACAAATTAGACTGTAAAACAAAGGCTATACAAGAGATAAAGAAGTAAAGAAGGACCCACTAATCCTACTTTTGGGTATCTATCCAAAGAAACCCAAAACACTACTTCAAAGGGACATGTGAATCCATATGTTCATCACAGCATTGTTTACAATAGCCAAGACATGGAGGCAACCTGGGTGTCCATTGATGGATGAATAAATAAAGAAGAGGTAGTACATATATATACAATGGAATATCACTCAACCATAAAAAAAGAATAAAATCTTGCCATCTGCAACAACATGGATGGACCTAGAGGGTACTGTGCTGAGTGGAGTAAGTCAGACAGAAAAAGACAAATGCCATATGATTTCACTTACATGTGGAATCTAAAGAACAAAATAAATGAACAAACAAAACAGAAATGAACTCATGGATACAGAGAATTTTGATGGTTGCCAGATGGGAGGGGGTTTGGAGGGTTGCAGGGGTGGGTGAAGCAGGGGAAGGGATTAAGAAGTACAAATTGGTAGCTAGAAAATAGTTATGGGGATGTAAAGTATAGCATAAGGAATGTAGTCAATAATACTGTAATGCAGGAGTCCCCAACATTTTTGGCACTAGGGACCTGTGAGTATCTAATGCCTGATGATCTGAGGTGGAGCTGAGTGATGCTAGCTAGCACTGGGTAGTAGCTGCAAATACAGATGAAACTTGCTTGCTTGGCCCTCCACCCTACGCTGCTAACCTCCTGCTGTGTGGCTCAGTTCTTAACAGGCCATGGACCAGTATCAGTCCATGGTACAGGGGTTGGGGACCCCTGTTGTAATGACTATGTTTGGTGTCAGATGGGTACTAGATTTATTGGGGTGATAACTTTGTAAGTTATATGCCTGTCTGATCGCTATGTAGTATACCTGAAACAAATGTAATACTGTATGCCGACTGTAATTAAAGAATAAAAAAATATAAAAAAATTTCCTCTAAGTTAGGAAGTGAATGAGAACAGGGATACGAGCCAGACCTTTTTAAATGAACTCTATTTATAAGTTTAACTTTGTAATCATGTACATGTTTTTCATAATCTAAAAACAAAATTGAATCAAGACCAAAAAAAAAAGAGGCAATCCCTAAAATTAAAAACAACTGATGCAGATATCTGAATAAGATCGGTAAAGAGTATCAATGTCTTTCTTGGTTGTGATTTTATGCTAGTTTTTCAAAATGTTAACAGTGGGAGAAACTGGGCAACATTTACAAGATTTCTCTATATTAGTTCTCATAGCTGCATGTGAATCTACAATTATTTCAATTAAACTTTAATTGAAAAAAAAATAAACCTAATTCTATATCAAGCTTGTGTCATAACCACAAAGAGAAGAATTATTTAAGTGATGTTCAAACCCAGTGTTTTGATTTGTGCATCCCTAGTGGGATATAGTCTAAGGATGAAAAAAAAGGCAAAGAAATTCTAACCTGCATTCAGTAGTCTTACTTTTATTATATATTTAAACTGGTAGGATGAAGCAAGTATGTTAATGTGGCAAGGAATGCAGATTTTTGGACAAAACATGTACCATACAAAATTTACAAAGTAAAAATTCTGTAATTTCTTTCTCATTTAATAAAACTTTATATTATGGAAAATTTTAAAACTAGAAAGTATAGAGTAATGATGCCTCATATATCGACTATCGTGCTTCAACAATGAACTATTACTTGTTGCTCACCCCTCACTTGATTTTGAGGCAAATCGCAGACATTAATATCACTTAATGCATAAATATTTCAGTACTTATCTCCAGAAGGTAAGGACTCTTAGCACAATAACCATAATAACAAAATTACACATTAAAAACTAACAATTAATTCCTCATTATCCAATTAATGTCTCACAAATAAAAAAATCTGCAATTGTTACTTTAACTGGAAATAATAGTGTAAACTCATGTCTTCATTTTTGTTCATTTTGTTTTGGTTAAAGACAAGTTTTTATTTTAGAATAATTTTAGACTTACATAAAGATTAGAAAGGTAGTACAGATTTCCTGTATTCCCCTCACCCAATTTCCTCTAATGTTAACATCTTAGGTAACTATAGTACATTGGTCAACAGTAAGAGAGTAACAGTGGTACGTTACTATTAAACTCCATACTGTATTCAGATTTCATCATTTGTTGACTAATGTACTTCCTTTGTTCTGGGATCCCATGCAGGATACCACATTGCATTTTGTCAAGTCTCCTCTGTCCTCTCTGGTCTGTGTCAATTTTTCAGTCTTTCCTTGTTTTTCATAAATTTGACAGAGTATTTTGTAGAAAGACCTTCAATTTTCATCTGCCTGAAGGTTTTTTCATTTTTAGATGGGAGTTGTAGGTATTTGGGGAAGAATACCACAGAGGTGAAGTGCTTTTCTCACCACATTGTCTCAGGGGGCACATGATATCCACATGACTTATATCACTGGTGAATGATATTAACTTCTTGATTCCTTGGTTAAGAGAGGGTGAGGCAGATTTCTTCACTGTAAAGTTACTATGTTCCTCTTTTCATGCTCTGTTCTTTGAAAGTCCAGCTCACATTTAAAGTGGGAGGGAGATTATCTCCATCTCCTGGAGGGGAGTTATCCACATATATCATTTGGAATTCTGTAAGGAAGATTTTTTTATTCTCTCCCATTTTAAAATTTATTCAATAATTTATATCAGTATGAACTCATATTTATTTTATACTTTGGGTTATAATCCAATACTATTCTATTTATTTTATTGCCCAAAATGTTTCAGGTTTGTCCACTGGGAGCTCTTTCAGGTTGGTTCCTGTGACTTTTTGATGTACCCCATCTTTTTGTTTTGTTTTGTTTTTGAACACTTCCTTATTTTCAGGAACTTATAAAATGCTCCAGGCTCATCTTGTATTTTCTCTGCCCCAGTCCTAGAATAATCATTTTTCCAAGGATCCCTGGCTCCTTCTCTCAGAGAATGACATTTAGAAATGAAGATCTGGGTGTGGGTATGCTTATTACAACTGAAGTGTCACCACTTCAAGGCCCTCTCAGTGGACAGAGCTAGGAGATATATGTATATATACAAACCCACACATATATATTATATTTCTGTGTCTATCTCTGTGTATACATGCATATATGTACTGGTAGAAGCAAATAAAAGTCCTCTCTGGAGGAAGAAAACATAATTTTAGGTTAGTAATTTTCAAAATAATTTCTAGCACACAGTCAAAATGAATCAGGTACATGGAGAGGTAAGAGATCTTGACCAAGAACCAGCATAAATGACAGACAATAAAACAAACCTACTGTGGCTTCATATGATGCAGTTATCCAACACAGATTATTAAATAATGAAGCTTTCTATGTGCCGGAACATAAAAGCTGAACATATTTTTTCAGATAAATGAAATAATAAAAAGTAATATAGATTTTAAAAGGAAAAACATGCATAACACAGAAAAGAAGATAGAAGATATAGAGAATACCATAAGGTAAACCTGTATCTATACTTAACTGGGTCACAAAGGTGATAAAAAAAGGTGGGGGGCAGAGGCAATATTTGAAGAGATAATGCCTGACAATTTTCCATAACTATGAATAATATCAATAAATTGATTCAAGAGACTTAAAGAACCTAAGGCAGGATACACACACATACACAAACATACACGATGCATCACAGAGAAAACTACAGAAAAAAATTGAAGAAAACATTGTTTTTAATAACCTGAGAAATAAAGACAGATTACCCTGAGAGAAGTGACAGACTGCCAGCTGAATTCTTAATATCGACAGAAACCAGAGACAGCAGAATGATATCTAATGGAAAGAAAATGCCAACTTAGAATTCTCTACTCAGTGATTATCCTTCAAGATTGAGGGGGATTCTGAAACTAACAAAAAAGGAGAGTCTGCACCCAGCAGACAGATACAAGAAAAATGAATCCAGATAAAACCTTAGAGATGTTGAAAGGATAGAGAACAAAGAAAGGACAAGTGTGAGAGTAAATCTAAATGAATAAAAATAATAAATAATTTTGAGTGATGTAAATGCACATAACATATACTTATTCATACAAATATAGTTTGAATGTATGAATATAATAGCCTATAAGTCAAGGGAGGCATTATTTGAAATTTATGTGTCCTGTAGCGCTTGTACTATTCAGGAAGTCAATAATGGTATTACTATTAGAATATGATGAATTAGGGAGTCATACTATTATTTCTGGGACATACACTAAGATGATAAAAAAGAGTGCTTAAATCTCCAAACTAATAGATGAAAAACTGAATGATAAAAAATATTCAATTGATCCAGATAAATCAGGGAAAACAAGGAAAAGAAACATGCAATACATGGTACAAATAGAAAGCACATAGAAAGAGCACAGATATAAATCAAACTACCCTAAGACATAATAAAATATAAAATATAATTAAATGGACTAAATGCCTCAATTAAAAGACAAAGATTGAGTCTAGAATAAAAAACAACTTAACTACGTGTTTTTAACAACAGGCACACCTATAACCCAAGGATACAAAAAGGTTAAAACTAAAAGGAAGGAAAAAACCCCAGGAAATTAAACCTGAATCAAAAGGGCAGAAATTACTGAAATAGAAAAGAAAAACACAATAAAAAAATTATGAAGCTAAAAGTCATTGTTTAAAAAACTAATACCGGTAAATGCCTGGCAAGGCTGAGAAAGAAAAAGAAAAGGCCAAATTACCAGTATTGGGAATGAAAAAGATCCTGCAGAGATATTGTGAACTACATTATGCCAAAATTATTTACACTTGAGATAAAATGCGCTCATTCTTAGCAAAATACATTTCATCAAAAATGACAGTAGTAAATAGAAAACCTTAATATTCCTACAAATATTTAAGGAAATAAGTCAGAAATGATAACCCTTCTCTTAAGAAAGTCTAGCCTGGATAAGTTTATAGGTGAGTTCTACCAATCATGTAAAGACGACGAGGACGATGACAACAACAGCAACAACAACAACAACAACAAAACCCAGAACACTCCTCGATTCATTTTATATGGCTAGCATAATCTAAATATGAAAATATGATATGGACAGTATAAGAAAATTCTAGTGCCATCTTCCCATAAATGTAGATGTAAAAAGTCTAAACAAAATATAAAGAAACCAAATTCAGCAACATATAAAAAGGATTATAAGGATTAGACATCATGACCAATTTGGTTAACCAAAGAATCAATGAAATTAATTGTATTAAAAAATTAAAGAAGAAAATCATATAATCATTTCAACCTATACTGAAAAGAAATCATTTGATAAAATTAACCATCCACTCATGATTAACAAACTCTAAGATCAGAAACAAAGAAAACTGCTATCACCATTGTTCTGGATGTTAATCCACTGTAGTAAAGGCTAGAAAAAAATGTAAAAGAGTTGGAAAGGAATAAATAAAATTCTCCTCACATACAGATGATATGATTAGGTATGCAGAAAATCCAAACAATTGTACAGATAAATTATTGGGACTGATGAAGCTTGATGAATAGAAAGTCAATACAAGGAAGAAGGGAAAGAGAAGAGAATGAGAGAGAAAGATCTACATTTAAAAGCAAATACCTAAGAATAAATCTAACAAAAGATGTATATAACCTCTGCAGAGAAAAGCATGAAACATTTTTTTCTTTTAAAAACAATTTTTCTTTTTTTTTAGTTTTTAGCTATAATTGACATTAAATATTATTTTATATTAGTTTCAGGTGTACAGCATAGTGGCTTGCCATTTATATAATTTAGGAAGTGATCCCCCAATTAGTTGAGTATCCATCCACCTGGCACTATACACTGTTATTACAATATTAGTGACTATATTCCCTATGCTGTACTTCACATCTCTGTGACTATTTTGTAACTACCAATACGTACTTCTTAATCAATTCACCTTTTTTATTTGGTTCCTCAAGCCCCTCCCAGCTGGCAATCACCAGTTACTTCTCTGTATCTGTGAGTTTGTTTTCATTTTGTTTGTTCATTTATTTTGTTCTTCAGTTTCCTCATATAAGTGAAATCATTTGGTATTTATCTTTCTCTGACTGACTTACTTCACTCAGTGTAATATTCTCTAGGTTCATCTATGTTGGTGCAAATCGTAAAACATTACTGAAAGAAACCAAAGATCTAAATAAATGTGAAGACAGAGACCATATTCATGAATTGGAAGACTCAATATTGTAAACTGTTGATTGTTCTCTAGTTACTAAGATCTGCTATAATAATTCAAGGCAAAATCTCAACAGGTTGTGTGTGTGTGGAAATTAACAATCTGATTCTAAAATGTATAGGAAAGATACAGAGAAAAGTACATCCCTCAAACCATGTCTGAAGAAGAAGGTGGAAGGAAGGCCCTCCCCTACCAGTTCCCAGGACTTACTATAAAGCTAACGTAAATAAAACAGTGTTTTTGGCACAATGCCACGATAATAGGCTAATGGACCAGGACAGAGCCTGGAAATAATCACACATGTATGGATGCTTGAGTTATGGCAAAAATGGCAGAGCAGTCTTTTCAGTAATTTTGCTGAGACTATTGAATATCTACATGGAAAGAAATGAAATTGGACTGCTAACTCACAGTGTACCCCTAAACAATTCCAGATGGATGATAAAACATAGGAGGCTATCTTCATAATCTCAGAGTAGTAAACATTTCTTAAACAAGACACAAAACACTAACCATAAAAGGAAAAAATGTATAAATTAGACTATATTAAAACTATAAACTTCTGTTAATCAAAAGATACTATTTTAAGAATAAAGAGGTAGGTCACTAAGTGGCAATTAGGGTCGAGTAATGAGGAAAAACCACAGTGAGATTCTACTACACAATAATATGCAAAAATAAATATTCTGACAATGCTGAGCATTAGCAAGAATGTGCAGAAGAGGTAATAAGCAATCATGAGACTAAAAGGAAGGTGCACCAACAACAGGCTTTTAAAACAGAGGCAGTGCCAGGAAAATCAGGACTTGGATCACCTTAGAGATGCATATATGATAGGTAAAGGGTCAGCTTATACATCTACTTTAGAAAATAGCATGATATTATCTAGTAAAACTGAAGTTGCACAGATTCTAAAACCTATCAATTTCACTCATAGGTCTATACCCTCATGAATGTGTACTAGAGTGTACCAGGATACATGTACAATATTGTTTACAATAGCATTGTTCAAAATAGTCAAATCTGCAAACGACCCAAATATCCATTAACATTAAGATGAATAAATTGTGAATGTTCACTGCAATGCTATATAGTGATAAAATGGAGCACAAAGCAACTTAGATTAATCTCACAGACCGAAAAAGAGTGTATACTGCATGTTTCCATTTAAATAGGACAGATAACACTGAATTATATTATTCAGGGATACCTATTTGGATGGTATAGCTATCAAAGCATGGCACTGAAATCTAGATTAAAAGTAATTCTGAGAGAGGTATGGGTATGTGATCAGAAAGGGGAAAGCAAGGGCTGTTGAGGTACTGGAAGTTTTTTAAATTTCTCGACCTGGGTTGTAGTTACATGGTTGTTGATTTTACAATTATCCCTTAAGTTTTATATTTCTGCAAATACATTTTTATAAATCTTATAAGGCCTATAAGAAGATTAATTCTATGCGTGATACAGGTGTTTATATATATTCATATATTCTTTTACTCAGCAATTCTACTTTTAAGAACTTACTTGGAGGAAGCAGAACAATCAGGGAGTGTGAATGGATAATTATGTACAAGAATATTGTTAATCGTAACATTTTTTTTCCTTATAGGAAAAACAGAAAACAGTGTATCTAATAATGTGTCCCAATAGGGAAATTATTAAATTAAATATGGCACATGCATACAGTTTAGACAACTTAATGCGGCTGTTAAAATACTGTATCTAAAAAATATTTAATGGCATTTCAAAATGCTTAAAATTAAGTGAAAAGGAAACAAAACTGAAAATATAAATGATCTCAATTTAGTGCAGTTTTGATAAATATAAGCAGAAAGAAATGTTCTAAAATGTTCACTGTGATTAACTTTTGCAAATGGTATTATTTTTGTCATAATTTTACATAATTTCTAAGTTTGTATATGTATTGTAAAAGTTGCTGACAGTAAAAACTATTTATAACTTTTATTTTAAATGAATAAACTACTTCTTTTAAATGATAGTTAATTAAATTTTCTTCCTATTTTATGTGTATATAAATTTATTCAAAATTATATTAGTGGTTGAAGATCAACTTTCATATACAAAAAATTTTTTTACCAGGGTGACAATTTCAAATGCATTTCTAAGATAGTAGGCATTAGAATGTAGTTTGTTTTCAAATGTAGCATTCGAAGCTTAAAATCTATTCTATACTATAAGATCTCAATCTATAATGTTTTATGCAAAAATTGGAAAACCTAAAATTTTTTTCACTACCCAAAATGATATAGTAATTCTAGTTAAAAGTTTAAAAAACTCAAACAGCAATTTTCTTTACAGGTAATTAATTATTTTTTGTTTGCAGACCCTGGAGTTTATCAACTCAAAACCCTTCTGTTTATCTCTATTTTGGTTTGTTCAGAAAAGAGTTAAAACAGCAAACCTAAAGTACTATCTTTTGAAAAGCCTGCTTATAAGGTTGGCTCTTAATTGGCATCTGGGAACTTGGATGGGTTCCTTCCCTCCTAACTGAAAAAAGTGGCTCACTGTGTCTCCTCTATTTGTGCAAACAATATGATTTATCCTCTACACCAGCTTTCCTTCTGGGAGTCTGGAAGACGGTATGTGCCAGACAAACAGTGCCTACCAGCCCCCAATGAAACCTTGGGCGCTGAGTCTCTCATGAGCTTCCCTAGTCGGCAATATTTCACATGTGTTGTCACAACTAGTTGCTGGCAAAAGACTCTTGGAAGCTTGTGCCTCATTGTCCTTGGACTTCAACTCATGTACCTTTTCCTTTGGCTGATTTTGCTTTATGTTCTTTAGCTGTAATAAATCACAGCTGTGAATATGACTATATCCTAAGTCCTATGAGTCCTCTTAGTGTATCATCAAACCTGTGGGATGGTCTTGGGGACCCATGACACATAGTTCTTAAAACTAAAATGCAACTAAACATTTAATATAGTAGTAAAGCTAGTCAAGAGAAATGTTTAATTTTAAAATATTTGTAATGATACTGAAGTTTTTTTTTTTTCAACTAGTATTTATCAAAGGCCTACAAAGGCACCCAGCTAGGTCTTTTTATGTATCTTATTGAATTACCTTAAGCATCAAGTTTCTAATGTTTACTAGGACCAAATAATATTTTTCAACCATTTCCTATTACCCAGCACTTAAACAGGCATTCAATAATTATGTGCTGAATGAATAGTAATTTATATTACACAAAAATAAAAAATCAAAATACATTAGATAAGACTAGCTATAAAAATATGTACAAATCTTCATATAAATTAAAATGTTACAGTCTAGGTTCCTCTTGTAATCAGTTCTACTCTATCAGCATAAATGAATTCCACAAATATTCCCTCCTCCAAGCATAAACACAGACCAAAAAGAAAAATTAAATTAAATTAAAATAATAAAAGCACCTTGAGTCTATTTATCTCCATTGTGAGCTCAAAAATACAAACTGCTAATATTATTTTAAAATACAAACTACTGTTTTCGGGTCAGATGTGTTTTAAATCCATATTTAATTACTGTAAAAGTCTTCCCATGGTATACGTAATCATTCTACAATAGGGTAATTAAAATTCTTTGGCCAGTCAATTTAGGATCTACAGCTTAATTCAAGTTTCAGACACTACTAAAGGGAGGGATGCAACACAGCCCTGTCTTCAAAATTGAACCTACATTTTAAAATATATTTCAGCCAATTGCTACAGGCAAGTACATATTTAAGTGTAACCCTGAAGCAACGGATATACTGCAAAATATGCAGATTTTCAACAACCTACTATGTGTGTTGGGGAAAATGACAATATAGCTCTAAATAGTATTTCTCCTATTTTAAAAGTCAATCATCTCTCTTGACCTCTCACTAAGGGATCCAGATTTGTTGAAACTGAATATCTAGGGTGGGGATTAGGCACATACTTGTTATATAAGCTCTACTCAGGATTTTCCAATGCTAAGTTTTGAAATATATTTTTTCTAACCTTTTCCAGCCCTAAAATTCTGGTTCTGAGAGTCTCTGTATTTGAATATGCTTTAAACTTATAAACCATTTGTAGTTAAATGGGTATCAACTCATTCTAAGGATTTTCTAACATGATATGCAACATGATTAGGCCATATAATTTTATGACTTCAGTTTAGGAAAAACAAGGGAGAGCTGGTTATAGATAGTCTGTGGCAAAGACAGATATGGATACCATATTAAGAAACTCACTGATAATCCAAATATATTGTTTGTTCTAGCCTTTTTTCCCATCGAAATTATCAGAGCTGTTTTCGAGCAGCCTGCAAATTTCCAAAGTCGACTGACCTTATTTCATTTGTTTCCCTGTGCCTTGTCCACTATGTATTGTTGTCATGTCAGAACACTGTAGAAAGGATCGAGATTATGCATAACCTATGTACTAGGGGTAATTCTATTCTATTGCCAGAAAAATGGAACTAATTCTGGAGTAGCTTCATCTGCATGAAGCTAGGTAAGCAATCTCTTACCTAGCCAGTAGGTGGAGGCACACACAAATTTACTGCTCTGCTTTTTGATACACAGACCTAAAATCTTACAATAATCGATGGTTTGGGTTCTTTTGTCTGTTTTAAACTCAGAAGGTTACAGAGAATTAAAAAAAACTGGGGTGAATTTATAAGAAATCATGATAAAAAAAGAACAATTTTATATTTCTATTTTGTTTCTGGCCCTCTGAGAAATAACTAAGTTATTTTAACTGTGAATTTATAATCTACTTCAGATCTCTAAAGCCAATAAAACAATTCTAAATTTAGAAATATGCCCTTTAAAATTCATGTTCAATCAGGGAAAATGGAACATCAACTGAATATGACAGGATATTAAGACATTATTGTTGATTTTGCTAGGTATAATAGTATTACGGTATATCTTTTTAAAAGTCCTTATCTGTTAGAAATATAATAGGATTATTTATAGTTGACATCTCCAGGAGATAGAGACAACAGCAAAGGATAGTAGAAAAAAATGGCAAAATGTTGATAATGGTTGAAGCTGGGTGACAGACACACTGAGGTTCATTATATTATTCTGCTTTTATTTGAAAATTTCTAAAATAAAAGGTTAAAAAATTTCAATAGAAACTCCTGTTCTGGTGATTTGGGTTAACAATGGGATTAGGTGACTGGTAAATATGCAATTTTAATGAGCTCTTATCTCAATATATAGTCATTGATGAATTATTTCAATCACAACTGAATCATATAAATGAGCTATATAAACTCCCATACAGATTCAACACTGAGAAACTAAAACTAACCTGCTCAATCTACTGAAAACAAAACCTTATAGTTGTAGAGCTCTTTACCATTTTACGAAAAGTAAATTCACATAGTTTTCTCATCTAGTTCTCATAATCTTATGAAGATTTTAAAGGTAAGAAAACTGAGGCTCAGAGAAGCTAAAAGACTTGGCCAAAGTCACATTACTAAAATGACAGAGTTGGGATACTAAGCCAAGTTTCATGACACCAAAGAGCATCTTTTCTCTACTATACTGTCACTTAGACTTTCTTGAAATAAATAGCAAACAGGTTGAAAGTTAGGCACATTTTTAAACTTTGCTTTCCATGCTTACTACTTTATATGATGAAACCTATTTTTTTTTAGTTTTCTCAGTGAATAAAAATATGGACTGAAACAGATTTCTTGAACAAAGAATAAAATTTAACCAGAAAAAGTGATTAAAAGAATTATCTTAAAATGAGAAGGGACATTAGAGGCCCTCTCTAGTCCAAAATTAAAATCTTATTTTCAGGTTCCTTAGATGGATCCAGCTTCAGCTTGAGCATTTCTAGTGAGGAATGTTTACTATGTGAGATAGCCCGTTTCATTTACACAGTCTAATTACTAAAGAGGCCTTCTTTGCTTATCAGTGAAATCTACCTGCCACTTGCTGATTCTAGTTACAACCCTGACCGTACACTGGATAAACATATAACCCTCTTAAGATTCATCTTTCAAATAACTGAAGACATCCATTATGTTCTACCATGGGCTTCTGCTCTGAGGACTCTTAGCAGAAAAAGAAAAGCAAGAAATTCTTGGGTAACTAAAGCCTCCCAGTCTTTTCAATAGCTCTTCCATGTCATTGGTCTTCAAACTGGGACTCAAGTATCTCTGGGAGTACTCAAAGTCCTTCCAAGGGACTAGAATATTTTTAAGGCAATAAATTTCCATATCTTTACTTGCCATAATTTGGTCTATCTGAGAACAAATCCATGGTCTGCTGATTTCCTTTTTACATCTCCACTCACAGGAACCCATCTCAACTGACAAACCACTCACCTATCCTGAGAAGCCTGCCTAGCTTCAAAGAGACAACTGGAAAATGCAAATTTCCTGAGAGGGAGAGAACCCTGAGAGAAAATCAGAGAGCTTGGGAAAAAAAGGGGAGAGCCATCTTATTTCATCCAGACAATATATTCATGGCAAAGCCTTATCTGTTTTATAATTAGAAATCAGTAGTAACATGATTGTCACAGGGATCTATTAACACTTTAATTTTATTTGAAAAATGAAGTCAGATTTGTTTCTGACAGAAGGAGAGTCTGATTTGGCTGACTGGTTTGACAGTTTTTCCATTTAGGTCACAATACAGACATTTTCTAAAATTGAATGAGATAAAGGTGCAGCTCTACAGCTTTAAAAAATATCTTTAAAAGAATATGAAAAACACTAAAAATTAGAACCTCACAATAAAAGTTTTTATTATCAACTTAAAAATATGTGAGGAGGTACATGGTTTTCAAAATTCTTTTAGGTTTGCCGACAAAGATTTTGAAGGCTGTAACTCTGTGACAGAATTTCTAGGCTCTTTCTCACTCTGGTTATCCCTTTCTGGTAACATGCCAGTATCCTGCTTACTATGAACATTCCAGGAGAATGAGTAGTATACAATTCAGTGGGAGTGTGGCTTCATTCTGAATACTACATACTTCTAATATAGCCAAAGGTTCCATTCGGGGCTTTTAAAGCTGTTGTAACAACTAACTAAAAGATCTACATCTTTTTCACATAAACAGTTACAACTAAGTTTACAGTAATCTTGCACTTATATATTTGTATGAATGAGTTTATATTAACTGGTCTTAAATTTCATTTTCTTTGTTTCAGCTCCTTTGCTGCAAACTTGTAAAATATTTTAAAATTTTTATCAAGATATTCAGTATATAAGCTAACCCTCTGTAGGGGGCAGCTTCTGACATGGCTCCCAGTGATCACCACCCCTGTGTAATCCTGTCCTTTTATGTGTGGGCTGGATCTAGTGACTTATTTCTAACAGAATATGGCATAAGTGATGGTGTATGATTTCTGAGATGAGATTACAAGATTGACTTCTGTCTTATTTATATTCTTGCCCTCTTGCTTGCTGGCTCTGATGAAGCCACCTACCATGTTATGTTATGAGTTGCTTTATGGAGAGACCCAGTTACAAGTAACCTAGGGTAGCCTCAGGCCAATAGCTCATGAGGAATCAAGGCCCTCAGTCCAGTAGCCTACCGCCAACTACCATGAGAGTGAGCTTTGAAACAGATCCATCCTCAAAGGAGCTTTAAAATGACTTGGGAAAAAAATGGCTTGGGAAAAAAAGGGGAGAGCCATCTGGTAGCTCCATGATTACCAGCTTGTGAGAGACCCTAATTAAAATCATTAATTAAAATTTGAACAAAATAGGATATCATCCCATAAACCTTTATATAATCTCTTTGGGCACAATCATCCAATCAGCTATAAAACTACCCAGGTATCGTATCTTTAGCTCACATTTTTCCATCTTACCAACAATAATTCTGTGAGAAGAAACATGTCAAGTAGCTTACTGAAATCAAGTTACACTGTTATCTACAGCATCTCTTTTTTACGTCAATATGGTGATTATATCAAAAGAGGAAGTTCAGTCTGTTATTGCTTGTTTTTAGTTGCTAGAGAGGCCTGTTACATGGAGGCCTCTACTTCTACCTTACTCCTCTTCACTAAGACTCCTGTGGTCCGAATTTTCTATTTTGGGGCCTCCTATCCTTCTGAACTTTTTCTTTTAGAGCCTCTTATCTAAAGCATGCTAAAAATGTGAAGGTAACTAAATATGACCAATGTTTGCTTTCTTAGCTGTTGTGAACCTTAAGATGAGATAATCCTTTTGTTTTTGTTACTTTAGGTCTTTCTAAACATGAATTCACAACTATAGTTAAATTATAAAAGTATGTGCATTATCCAAAACCAACATTGCTTAAAACTTTAACCCTTAAGAAAATAAAATGTACACTCACAATTCAAAAACCATGTAAAGCATTCCATCTGAGCTATATGTCTCCAATAACTCTACAATGTGGGGATGTTTCAGCATATGACAGATACTGGCTTCTCGCTTTAGATCTGCAAAACAAACATACAACATACTTTATTAGGTAGGAACAAAAGACAATTAGAGTGAATGATGAATGAATGGATATGATCTATGGTAACATGAAGACTTCTCTAACTAAAGAGATGAAATCCCCCATTTAAGCTAGGCCTAACATATTATTCATTAAAATCTTTGACAGTATAACTTTTCCATATTTTTGCCAGCTTAAATCTATATACATTATAGCATTGGTTCTTATTAACAAAAATGTAAATAGCACAAATACTTTCCCCAAACTCATAATCAAGTTTTAAAATTTACAACTCTTTCTTGATTTGCTAATAAGTAACTCAATTTGCTGTTTTGAATTTTACCTCTTTTTCTTAGTTTTCCCTAAACTGAATAAGAGTATGTTATCTATTATTTAGCATAAAATCTAGCATTTCTAGACACACATCAGGGAAGCTGTATAGAATAGGGAGCAAAAAAAAAAAGACACTAGTCCCAGTGTCAAAGTCAGAGATTCTTTTACATCATCTATGAAATGTGTTAGATGATTCAGAACATTACCTACAGTGCTATTTTGAAAAATAAATTCAGACAATATAGGTAAGACAAGTGTGTAAGTTCTATAATACTATTTAGAAAATAAAAATGTTATCATTGTCATCATTGTCATCATCATCATCATCATCACATGAAAATAGTTTCGATATAGGTATTGCTTGCCATGTCTATATTGAACAAGAAAATTAAAGCCTTCTTGTGTTAACAGCGCTGGAATTTTATCTGTTTTCAGATGAATAAAATCCATTATGACATTTTTATATTTGGAAGTAGAAGGCAGACAGGTAAAGAAGCAAAAGAGGTAACATTATCTCCTCTCCGATTTATTAATTAACTTAGTATTGTCAACAAGATCAATGGCTGCAGAGGGAACTGTAGAAGACTTATGTAAAAGGTAGAATGAGGAAAACAAGTCAGTAAACCAGACAAAAGAGAAGCTCCCACAAAAAGAAGAATCAATAACACAATATTAAGAAAGTGAAGGGAATAGAAGGAATTAAGATTCGAGTAGTTGGAGAAAGTGCAGAAAAGGCTGTTGTGATTCAGCCAGAAATGACCATTAGCATTCTGGGCAAGATTAAGTTCTGCTGAGAAGTCAGGCTTTAGGTTAGTATGCAGGAGACGGTTAAGCAATAATAAATTAAAATATATCATGTCTCTCACTGTGCTAATTACTTAATGCAGTCATTGTTATATACTGTCTCAATAACCATCTATAAGTATTTTACAGATGAGGAAACAGGCTGAGAAGTGTGTTCAAGTTCACACAGCTATCACAAGGGGTTGTTTGAGCCCTGGCTTCTCCAGCTCCTCAGTGCCTGGTTTAGATATGATCAGATTAGAAGAATCTGGCAGTAGGAAAAGAATAGCAGGTCAAAGGAGGTTTGGTTTGTTTGTCTATTTTTGCTGTTGTTTTAAAAGTAACACTCTGTGTGCTTGCAAGTGGCAGTGATGAAAAGCCCATAGGATCTGGAGGCCCAAAACTTGGTGCTGGTCCTGCCTCAGTCACTGCTACATGTCAGCTGACTGCTAACCTCTACAAATGCCTAACTGACTCCAAATGAAATGGGGAAGGCAATAGGTGATGTTGGATCTGGAGAGTGTACTTAATTGACTTTGGAGAGCAGTGGTAAGATTCAAATGAGAAATGAATGTGAAAAGACTGTGTGGAACGAAGCACTATGAGGCTGAGGGGATAAAGTGACTCAGTGTTCACTGTAAAGGAATAGATCAGAGGTACCTTCTTTTTTTACCTTAGTTTCTTTTTCCATTTCTTTCTATTCTGATGTAAAAGCTGATTTTAACTCAATGCTCTGACATTGGAATCGAGAAGTAAACAGACGTTTAATGTTTGCCACAGTGAAAACTAGTCTTTTCTCCTGTTTTCAGTTTACTTTTTATTTCGCCCCTTTCATGTAACTACAGGGTTTTTCAGCCCCCACACTCATCATTTACCATATGCCATATTTGTTGTACTGAAAGACTGAAAGTAGGCACGAATGCTCTAAAGATCTCTCCATTTAACTTGAACATTACTGCTTGGTATATGGCTGACCCTGCTCCTGGTCTAGCCTCTATCACCCACATACCCTCAAAATGATGGCAAAATTGCTGGGGACTCTGATGTCAAAGATTTAAGCCATTTAAATGTCACCATTATATTTCTAATATTTCTGAGACTAAAATCAGAACACCTATTGAAAAGCACAAAACTAACAACATAAAAATATATTTGAAATTATAATGATGATGCAAAAGACGGCTTATAACTAGGATAATTGTGGCACTATTTTCCATAATCCAGTTATTAAACGGGTGTATTAAAAAGCCCAAATAGAAAATCATGGTTTAAAAAACACAAATGCATTATATATGCATTGTAACTACAGATTTCAAGAACATTAAACTCAAAATGTTTATTTTAGATGCAAATGTGAATTAAAGATATATATTAAGTAATAATCCCTTGGTGATATAGCAAACTAAAAACACTAGGGGCATACCTTGTTTTATTACACTTCATAGATACCATATTTTATAATTTTTATTTATTCATATTTTTTATTAAAAATTATTTGGGTGACAATAAAATCAAATAAGTTTTAGGTGTATGATTCAATGTCATATATATATATACACATGCGCTTATATATGTATTATATATATACTGCATTATATTCACCACACAAGGTAGATTTCTTACTATCACCAAATATTTGATCCCTGTTACCTCTATCTACTTCTCCCCTCTTCCATTCCCTCTGGTAACCACTAATTCACTGTCATGTCCTTTAGTCTCTGTTTGTTGTGTTTGTTGCTTTCAGTTTTATATCCTACACATGTGTGAAATCATATGGTTTTCAACTATTTCTGTCTCGCTTATTTCACTTAGCACGATTATCTCAAGATCCATTATGTTGTTGCAAATGGCAATATTTCATCTCTTCTTATGGCTGAGTAATATCCCATTACATACATGTACCACATCCTCCTTTTAAAAATTTTATTTATTTATTTTAATGGTGACATTGGTTAATGAAATTCAGTAAGTTTCAGCTGTACACTTTAACAGTAAGGCATATGTTTACACTGTGTGTTCACCTTCCATAGTTGGATTTCTTTCTGTCACCACATATTTGACCCCCTTTACTTAGTCTACCTCCCCCTCACCCAACCCCCTACCCTCTGGCAACCACTAGTCTATAAACCATGTTCATGAGTCTCTGTCCTGTTCATTTGTTGCTTTTAGGTTTATATCTCACATATAAGTGATATGTGATTTTCAATTTTTTCCATCTGGCTTATTTCACATAACATGATTATCTCAAGGTCTATTCATGTTGTCCCAAATGGCAGTATTTCATCTCTTCTTAGGGCTGGGTAATATTCCATTGTATATATGTAACACAGCTTCTTTAGCCAATCATCTATCATAGGACACTTCGGTTGCTTCCATGTCCTGGCCACTGTGAATAATGTTGCTATGAACATCGGTGTGCAAATATCTTTTCGGATTGCTGGATCATATGGTACATAAATCTTACTTTTTTGAGGAAGTTCCATACTGTTTTCCATAGTGGTCGTACCAATTTGCAGTCCCACCAGCAGTGTATGAGGGTTCCTTTGTCTCCACATCCTCTCTAACATTTGTTATTACTTGTCCTGTTGATTATAGCTATTCTAACAGGTGTGAGATGGTATCTTATTGTGTGTGTGTGTGTTTTTAAGTCTACAGTACCCGATATTCCAAAGGGGTCTCCCATCCAAGTACTAGCCAGGTCCAAACTTGCTTAGCTTCCGAGATCAGACGAGATTCGGTGCCTTCAGGGTGGCATGGGTATAAGCCTCATTGTGGTTTTGATTTGCATTTCCCTAATAGCTAGCGAAGTTGAGCATTATTTCAAATATATATTGTCTATTTGTGTGTCCTCTAGGGCGAAGTGTCTGTTCAGGTCCTCTGCCCATTTTTTCATTGGATCATTTGGTTCTTTGCTGTTATTGAGTTGTAGGAGTTCTTTGTGTATTTTGGATATTAGGCCCTTATCAGAGGTGTTGCTTGTAAATACATTATCTCTTTACCTTGCTGACAATTTCTTTTGCTGAATAGAAGCATTTTAGTTTAATGTAGTCCCATTCATTTATTTTAGCTTTTATTTCTTTTGCCTTTGAGGCCAAATTCATAAAACCTCTTTATGTCCAAGGTCCTTAAGTTTAGTTCCTATGTTTTCTTCTATGCATTTTATTGTTTCAGGTGTTGTATTCATGTCCCTGTTCCATTTTGAGTTAATTTTGGTGTATGGTAATAAACAGCAGTTTAATTTCATTCTTTTGCATGCGGCTTTCCAATTTCTGAGCACCATTTATTGAAAAGGCTTTCCTTTCTCCACTGTATGTTTTTGGCCTTTTTGTCAAAAATTATTTGCCCATATACATATGGGTTAACTTCTGGACTCTCGATTCTGTTCCACTGGTCCATGTGTCTGTTTCTCTGCCAATACCATGCCTTTTTGATTACTGTTGCTTTGTAGTATAATGTGAAGTTGGGAAGAGTGATGCCTCCAGCCTCATTCTTTTTTCTCAGGATGGCTTTGGCAATTTGGGGTCTTTTGTGCTTCCATACAAATCTGATGATTTTTTGTTTTATTTCTTTTAAAAATGCTGATGGGATTTTGATGGGATTGCATTAAATCTGTATAATGCTTTTGATAATTTGGTCATTTTAACTATGTTGATTCTTCCAATCCAAGAACACGGAATATCTTTCCATTTCTTTGTATCTTCTTCGATTCCTTTTAATAGGGTCTTGTAGTTTTCATTATATAGGTCCTTCACATGTTTCATTAAATTTATTCCTAGGCATTTAATCTTTTTGTTGCAATTGCAAAAGGAATTATATTTTCCACTTCTTTTTCTGACACTTCATTATTAGAGTATAGGAATGCTATGGATTTTTGAACATTGATTTTGTATCCAGAGACTTTATTTTCTTACTGTTTCTAGTAGTGTTTTTGTGGAGTCTTTAGGGTTTTCTATATAGAGAATCATGTCATCTGCAAATAGTGACAGTTGGACTTCTTCATTTCATATTCAGATGCCTTTTATAGCTTTCTCTTGTCTGAATGCACTCGCTAGGACCTCCAACATTATACTGAATAACAGTGGCGATAGTGGACAGCCTTGCCTTGTTCCTGATCTTAGAGGGAAGGTTTTTAGTTTTTTACTATTAAGTATAGTATTGGCTGAGGGTTTGTCATAGATGGCCTTTATTATGTTAAGGTACATTCTTTCTATACCTATTTTGTTTTGTGTTTTGATCATAAATGGATGCTCTATCTTGTTGAAGGCTTTTTCTGCATCTATTGATTTGCATATGTTGAACCATCCTTGTGCCTCTGGGATGAAGTCCAATTGATCATGGTGTATAATCTTTTTAATATGTTGCTGTATTCAGTTCACCAGTATCTTATTTAGGATTTTTCCATCTGTGTTCATGAGAGAGATTGGTCTGGAGTTTTCTTCTTTTGTGTTATCTTTACCAGCTTTTGGTATCAGGGTAATATTGGCCTCATAAAATGAGTTGTAAAGTACTGCCTCCTCTTCAATTTTTTGGAAGAGTTTGAGGAGAATAGATATTAAATCTTCTTTGAATGTTTGGTAGGATTCACTGGTGAAGCCACTGGTCCTGGACTTTTACTTTCTGGTAGGTTTTTGATGATTGTTTCAATTTCTATACTGCTTATTGGTATAGTTAGAGTTTCCAGTTTTTCTTGATTCAGTCTGGGAAGGTTGTATTTTTCTAAGTAGTGGTCCATTTCTTCTTCTAGGTTATTAAATTTGGTGTTATATACTTTTTCATAGCATTCCTGTATGATCCTTAGTATTTTTGCAGTGTCTGTCACAATTTCCCCCCTTTCATCTTTGATTGTGTTTGTGTCCACTCTCTTTTTTCTTTAGTGAGTCTAGCCAGGGGGTTGTCAATTTTATTAACCTTCTCAAAGAACTAGATCTTTGTTACATATATTTCTATTTTTTTTGTTTTCAATTTCATTTATTTCTGCTCTAATTTTGATTATTTCTTTCCTTCCGCTGACTTTAGGTTTCACTGGTTCTTCCTTTTCTAGTTTTTGTAAGATGAAGCATTAGGTTGTTTATCTGGACTCGTTCTTATTTTTGGAGGTAGACCTGTAATGATATGAACTTTCCTCTTATGACCGCTTTTGCTGTGTCCCAAAAGTTTTGATATGTTGTACTATTATTATCATGTGTTTCTATGCATCTCTTGATTTCTCTTTTTATTTCTTCTCTGACCCAGTTATTCTTCAGTAGCATGGTGTTTAATCTCCATGTGATTCTTCGTGATTTCTTTCTGCAGCTGATTTCTAGTTTCAGAGCATTATGATCAGATAATATCATATGGTTGGTATGATTTAAACCCTCTTATATTTGTTGAGGTTATCTCTGTGGTCGAATCTTGAGAATGTTCCTTGTGCACTAGAGAAGAATGTATAAGCAGCTGTTTGGGGATGGAAGGCTCTATAAATATCAATTATGTCCAGTTGGTGTAATGTGTCATTTAAGGGTGGTATTTCCTTACTGATGCTCTGTTTGGATGATCTGTCCTTATCCAACGGCGGGGTATTTAAGTCCCCTACTACAATAGTGTTTTGGTCTGTTTCTCCCTTTAGTTCTCTTACTAATTTTTTTACATATTTTGGAGCACCCTGATTGGGAGCATAGATATTAATAAGTGTTATGTCTTCTTGGTGCTTGATTCCCTTTACCTTTATGAAGTGTCCCTTAGTATCTTTCTTTACCTTTTCTATTTTGAAGTCTATCTCATCTGATATTAGTACCGCTACTCCCGCTTTTCCCTGAATGCCATTTGCTTGAAATATCATTTTCCATTCTTCCACTTTGAATCTATATTTGTCTTTGGAGCTGAGATGTGTCTCCTGGAGGCAGCATATGGTTGGGTTTTGTTTTTTGATCCATTCTGCAACTCTGTGCCTTTTTATTGGTGTGTTCAGTCCATTTGCGTTTTGGGTGATTATGGAAATATGAAGTCTCCTTACAGCTATCTTTTGCTTTCAGGTAGCTCAGTATTTCCATGGCTTTATTGTCCTTGTGTTTCTGTTTTCTTTATTTTGATTGGCTTTTGTGGGTTTTGCCTCTGGTTCTTCTTGTTTTATGTTATATACTTGAGTTCTGAATCTTTGGTGTGTGGTTACCATTACAAATATGAAAAAGATATATATATATATATATATATATATATATATATATATATATATATACGGTCATCCATGTTCTTCTGCGTGTGCCTTATCTCCATTCCTTTTTGAGAACTTGGATCTTTATATCCTCCCCTTTTCAGTCATTGTTATCTTAATTTTTCCCTAGGTATACTCAACATTCATTACTATCTTGCTATAGCAATTCTCATCTCATTAGTTAAGTTTATAATGCCCTGTTCCTACTATGGGTTGCCCTCCTCTCTTTCTATTTGCCTGATAGTCACTTTACTCATAATTATGCATTTGTTTTGTCATTTTGTTTTAGGTATTTCCTGTAGTGCAAACCTCTTAGTGAATAATTCCCTCAACATTTGTATGTCTGGAAATGTCTTAATTTTTCCTTCATATCTAAAGGAGAGTTTAGCTGGATACATTATTCTAGGATGGTAGTTCTTTTCACTTAGTAGTTTGAATATTTGATTCTACTCTTTTCTGACTTGTAAGGTTTGTGCTGAGAAGTCCAATGATAATCTAATGGGTTTTCCTTTATAAGTTACTATTTTCTTCTCCCTGGCTGCCCTGAGAATTCTTTCTTTGTCATTGAGTTTTGATAATTTTTAATACAATGTGTTTTGGTGAAGGCCTTTTTGGGTTGCAATAATTGAGTGTTCTGTTGACTTCTTGAATTCCATGCTCTAGCTCATTCCTTAGATTTGGGAAATTCTTGTCCACTATTTGTCTGAAAATGCTTTCTAGTCCCTGCTCCTTTTTCTCCCCTTCGAGAATGCCCGTTATTCTTATGTTTCCTCTCCCGATGGTGTCAGCTAGTCCTTGTATTTTTCTTTCATTATTTTTCATTCTTTGGTTTCTCTCTTCTTCCGATTTATTTCTAGATTTTTGTCTTCGATATCACTGATCCTTTCCTCCATTTGGTTGAATCTATTTTCCAAGCTTGCCATTTTATTTTTCATCTCTTGCAGCATGTTCTTCGTCTCCAGAAGATCTATTGTGCTCTTTTTGAGGGTTTCAATCTCCTTGCTAAAGAACTCATTCTGTTCATCTAGTTATTTTTTCAGTCCCTGAAATTGTTGATATGACTTGTTTCGGAACTCCCTGAGCTTTTTCAGGACTACCATCCTCAATACTCTGTCATTTGAGTTCCATATTTCTATGTCTGTAAGCTTATTATCTGCAGATTTTTCTCTTTCTTTCTGCAATGCCTTGTCATTTTGGTTGTTCATGGTGTTTAATAATGGACTATTTCTTCATCTGGGCAATAATGGAAATGTATCCTGCTTTTTTTTTTCCAGATAAATTTATTATATAAACGTCTCTCTTTAGCCTGTTGCAAAGAAGGTGCTTTACTTTTGGTTTCCAGTAGGTGTCATCTAAGCCTCTTGGATCCGTGCTTTATATAAAATATTAATAATACCTTTTTATTTTCTGATAGAAATTTAATCATGCTTGCTTCCCTTAGTCTCTGTTCCTGTCATTGTTAGCAACAGTTTTGTTCGTGTTTGCTCAGATTCCCCTGGGGCTCTGTGGTGTTTGGTCTCGGAGAGTATGGGGGGAGTGGCCCTCTGGGTTGGGGGTTGGGGGTTTTGGCTCAGCTTTGGTTTTTCTAACTGTGGCCAGTAAAAGTCAACTGTTGTTTCTCTGCCATCTGGTCCTGTTTCTTCACTTTCTGCCCTGATGTCTGGGCCCTGCCACCAGCTGCGTGGAACTCATGGCACTCCCAGGCAGGGCTGTTCAGGGATATTGCTGTACCTTCTCTCCTACCCTCCTCCTGCAGGGAGCTCTGGAGGTTGTGAGAGGCAGCTTCCTTGGGTGTGCAGTTTGGGTGTTTTTTTGTTGAGTTTTAGATGTCCACCGTATTGTTGTTTCAAGGGGAGAGATCTGGGGATGCCTCTCATTCTGCCATGTTTCTCCAAACCCTCATCACCTCTTCTTTACCCAATCATCTATCATAGGATAATTCGGTTGCTTCTATGTCTTGGCCAGCAGGAATAATGCTGCTATGAACATTGGGGTTGCATATATCTTTATTTTTTGGAGGGGTGGGGTAAATATCCAGAAGAGGGATTGCTAGGTGATATGGTAATTCAAGTTTTAGGTTTTTGAGGAAACTCCTTACTGTTTTTCATAGTGTTCTACCAATTTACATTCTCTACAGCAGTGTATGAGGGTTCCTTTCACCCCATAACCTCTCCAACACTTGTTATTACTTGTCCTATTGATGATAGCCATTCTAACAGGTGTGAGATGGTATCTCATTGTGGTTTCGATTTACATTTCCTTAATAACTAGTGAAATGGAGCATCTTTTCATATATTTGTTGGTCATTTGTTTGTCTTCTATTCAGGTCTTCTAGCCGTTTAATTGGATTGTTTGTTTGTTTTTATTGTTGAGTTGTATGAGTTCTTTATATATTTTGGATATTAGGCCCTTATCAATCAGAGGCATTGTTTGCAAATATATTCTCCCATTCAGATGGTGGCCTCTCTTCTTTTTTGATAGTATCCTTTGCTGTGCAGAAGCTTTTTAGTATGATATAGTCTCATTCATTTATTTTGGCTTTTACTTCCCTTGCCTTTGAGGTCAAATTCATAAAATCCTTTCTAAATCTAAGGTCCATAAGTTTAGTTCCTACGTTTTCTTCTACACATTTTATTTTTTCAGGTGTTGTATTCAGGTCATCCCTGATCCATTTTGAGTTAATTTTTGTGTATGGTAATAAACAGTAGTCTAGTTTCATTCTTTTGCATGTGGCTTTCTGTTTTCTGAGCACCATTTATTGAAGAGACTTTCCTCTCTCCATTGTATGTTTTTGGCTTTTTTGTCGAAAATTATTTGTCCATATAAATATGGGTTTACTTCTGGACTCTTGATTCTGTTTTACTGGTCTATGTGTCTGTTTTTCCGCCAATACCATGCCGTTCTGATTCCTGTTGCTTTGTAGTATAATGTGAAGTTGGGCAGAGTAATGCCATCAGCCTCATTCTTTTTTCTCAGGATGGCTTTGGCAATTTGGGGTCTTTTGTGCTTCCATAGAAATCTGATAATTTTTTTTCTATTTCTTTAGAACATGCTGATGGGATTTTGATGGGGATTGCATTAAATCTGTATAATGATTTAAGTAAATGGTCATTTTAACTATGTTGATTCTCCTGTTCCAAGCACACAGGTCTTTTTCTGGGTTTTAATTTCCTCAGTGAAGTATTACTATTGTTCACTGATTTCATTTACAACTTCTTTGAGCTGTCAGAATTTTCTTACATCTCACTGATTTTTTTTCAGAAGTGCTATCTCGAATTCTCTGTCATTTAAGTCATATATTTCTGTCTTTAAGCTGATTTTCTGGAGATTTTTCACTTTCTTTCTGAGCTGCCTTGTCACCTTGGTGTTCATGTTGTTTAATGCACTATTTTCCCCCCCTGGGCATTAATGAAAGTGTACTTTGCCTTATTTAAAAAAAAAAGAAAATTTATTATATATTGATTACTCTTTAGCAGGTTGATAAGAAGGGGTTTTTCTTTTGATTTCCAGTAGGTGGAATCCAAGCTTTTTGGCTCTCTGTTTTGAGGTTACAAATTCCCTTTTCTCTCTGGTGGGCTGTGTGCCTCCTCTGTGATCAGGTCACCTCAGTCCCATGGTTCCACCCCCATGGGAGGAAGTTATGGGCTATTGGGGTTTGAGCCTCTGAAGAGGCCCTGAAGTCCTATTACTGCCCTAATAGATGCAATGTTCCTTTGTTTTCTTCCCAATCAGATGGACTGGATAGAGGTGGGGTTGCTTAGGAATGGCCCTTGGTGTGTATGGCTTTTTTACTTCCTGTAATGTTGTCTTCCAGGTTTCAGCTATCTTGCTTCCATATCACTGTGCTTGTCTCTGGTACTGGCTGTAGTGTATGTTTCAGTAATGGCTGCACAAATTCCCCTGCTGTTTGGTCATGCTAGCTCTGAGAGAATATGGGGGGCATCCTCTGGCTTGGTTGGGGGGACATGGCCAGGCTCTCGATACTCGGCCTCTCACTTGAGAATGGAGGTTGCTGACACAGCTGTCGTATCTTGGCCTTAGTCTCTGCCCTACTCTCTGCCCTGATCCTTGGGCTTCACTTTGTGGAATATGCTGATCACTCAGGCAGTGCTGCTCAGGGCTTCAAAAAGCCAAGAACTGGCCATGAAATCTCCTCTCCATTTCCTCCTGCAGGGAGCTCCAGCTGCATATGGAAAGCTCCTTTGTTTTTCTCTCTTAATCTTTCTCCCAGACTCAGCACAATTTGCCCATCTTCTGATGCTCTGATGCACGGATCTCTCAGATGTGCCTATGTGCAGGCTGGGTGTTATTTGTTGAGTTGTAGATGTTCAGCTTGTGTTTATTTCAAGGGAAAAGATCTGGGGAGATCTTTCTGATGTTATCACCTATGTTTTTTATAAATTAGAGGCAAGGTCCTCCATCAGAAAAAAGATTATGACTCGCTTTATTGTGATATTTACTTTATTGTGGTGGTCTAGAACTGAACCCCCAATATCTCTGAGGTATGCCTGTATTTGCATACAAATCAACTCATGAGGCAAAGTACAAAGGAATTAGAAAGTACGTGGTAATAATATGATTTGAAATAGTGATTTTTTTTCACTGCTTAGAGATATTAGCACAGAACATTCTTTGAAAGACCTGACCCAGAGTTACCATGGCTGTTTGGAAGTGCCGTTTTGTCTGCAGTAACTAGTAACTCTCTCCACTTTTCCTTGTACTTTTAAAATTTTGTAATTTCTCAGGGAAATTTAAAAAGATTTAAAAAGTAATTTATTTTGATGTTTAGTACCCTTATATTTAAGTATGTGCCTATGTTTAATTAATTCATTTCCCTTTAAAAGTAGCACTAGTAATATGGAAAGTAATATTTAATTTTCTTGTTGAAATTGGAGAAATACAAATTGCTGTATGGCATAAGAACTCCTACTCCTATTCTTATTCATACTACTAGTTTTATAATAAGTGTGGGTTTAAAATTCTTTTAAAAAATTTTCCTGGAAAGTATTTATTATACATTTCACTACTAGTTGTTATTGTGATAGAATTCTCCATACTATCTTTTAAAAGTTGGGTACTACTTTCAGAGTGCCACAATTCTGCAATAAATTAATTTGACTGTGGGTCAAAAATAATTTTGGTATTTAAAAATATGATCAAAGAAATGATTTCTGACATTCTTAGCATTGGAGTAGCAATCTCAACCTCATTATATAACAGATCTAAATTTAAGTGAGCTTGCCCAGAACCATTTAGCAAGGATTTAGATCAGCATCGTCCAATAGAAATATGTGAGTCACATACGTAATTTAAGAAATTTCAGTAGCCAGTAAAAAGGAAGAATAGGTAAAGTTTATTTTAACATATGTTAATCAGTCCAATATATATATCTAAGGTATTATTTCAACATATAATCATATTAAAAATTATTAATGAAATATGTTACATTCTCTTTTTGTACTAAGTTTTTGAGATCCAGTGTGTGTTTTACACTTATAGCACATTTCAATTTGGATCAGCCATATTTCAAGTGCTCCATAGCCACATGTGGCTAGTGGCTACCAAATTGGAATGGTACAGCTATAGACAAATTGACTTGCTTTAATTCTTATCCTCTTCCAATATGAGTTCTTCTGCGTTTCTTACACAAATATTTGTAAAATCGCTGTCATTCAAAAAAGAATTTAAACTCAAAAGGTGTGTTTTTTAAAAAAATACTTCCATATAGGAAAACACTACAGCTTCTTTTAATAACCTAAATACATCACTTAATAACTAAATCTGGGATTTCTTCAATATTCTTAATCTACACCCATTATTTGTTCAGCAGTTTTGAAATATTTTGTCTTGCTTAGTCAAACACACAAAAGGTAGTCAGCATCCATTGTATAGTGCTCTTTGTACACTTCAAAAATTTATTGACTGACCTTATATTATGCAGTACAACATTTGGGAGTTTACTGTGCAACATTTGAGATTTTAAGTGCCCCTCTATAAGTCCTCATTTAATAATTATAATAACCCTTTGAGATAAATGCATTCATCCCCACTTTACAGAAGAAGAAATTGAGGCCTCAAGTTCAGTGTGATAAGTTGTTGAAATCACGCATTAGTAAATAGAGGAAGCAGGACTAATAACTGAAGTCTGGTGCTCTTTACATCGCAGCATAATTCCTGGGGTCATGCAGTTGTTATGTGTACCCTTAAGATCCAATCACACAACAGTGCTAATGTGGTAACATTAACTTGGTAACAAGCTATCAAGACTGCTACAGAACCAGCTTATTTCAGCTGCACTGTCACCAGTGATGATCAGAAACCAGATATTGATCTTTTCCTGACAAATACGTAAGTATTCTCATTCATTTCCAATTTCCAGGTTGTTAGAAGCTCAATAGTTAACAAAATTCACTGAGATGATCCAGCCTCCAAATGCACTTAAAGAATATTCTAATCTAGTCACAGAAATAATTAGGATATTATTAATTAATATTTTCAATAGAATCAGTATTAATAACAAAATAAGTAGATGAAAGTCATTATTGACTCAACATTTTCCCCTTAGTGTACTGAAATTAATGACCATATGATATCTTTCAGAAGGAATCCAAGCAGAACCTTGGAAGGATTATAGTACTAGCAAAGTCAAATTCTGTTGCTGAGTCACACCTTTGTCTAAGAACCAAACTGAAGACTAAAGAACCCAGTTGCCTTTGGCAATAATACAGGTCAAGTTGCTTTAATCAGGCTATCTTCCTATAAATCAGGAGAGCTGACTTTCTCAACTAGTGGATGACCAGACAGGCTCACACACCAATCTGGGTTAACTGCAAACTCATTTCTTTGATTGTTTACATATTTTACTACCACCCAAAACATTCTATTATCTTTCTTCACATAGAAAAAAAAATCCAAGCAGCTTCTAATTCTTTTGAATTCTTTTCCATTTTTAAAAAATCCTATGGCTTAAAATCTTATTTATCAAGTGAATAAAGGAAGCAGCATATTATTAATTCAGAATCTATGACTGATGTAAAATTTTTAAATAGGCAAAAATCAATCTTAACCGCATTAAGCATTTATATATTAATGGGGTTTTGGTAATATATTTCTCAAAGCATTTTCAGTTCTGATAAATGTAATGAATATATTAAAGCAGCCTGCCCAGTTGAATACCAAATTTGAACTAAATTCAACACTATAATTGTAAATAACTATCAGCTGTAAAATATAATGAAGCCAATTACTGTGAGAAGTACTGGTCTTCCCTCTCACTCTTCATTAGGATGAATTTGTTAGATAATTATTTAAAGTGCCATTTAAATTTTAAAAATTCCAAGTCATTCCTAATCAATATTGAAGTACTATTAATATCTGAATTTACTAATTAGATATTAATGATTATAGGTGACCAATTCAATGATTTTACTAATATTTATCTTATGCAGAGTTAAAATGTCCTGAAAGTAGAACATTTGCTTAAAAGGCATTTGTGGATAAGAGTCAACATCAGGTTAAAAAGAAATCAAATTATTTGTCTTTTAGAAGATATAACTGAATCTTCTACTCAAGCTGTTACTCAACCATGAATTTGGTGAAAATCTGTTTTGGACTCAACTAGTAAAACAGAAAGATGTTAAATATATATATTTAACAGGCAGAAGTGACTGAAATCCAAATCAAATATAGTTCCAGCATTAGAGTTCTTCTCAAACATATGAATGACTATCATTAAGATCATATTTTATATATGATAAAAATAGAAATACAATGTTCTAAACATCTCTAGAAGGTATGATTCCTCTGTTCCCTTTTATTTTGGGAAATGTAAACTAAAAAGCTTTACAAAACAGGAGAAAGATGAGGAATTTTACTATTACAAAAACTCAGATGCCTATTTCAAAATGGTACTCCTAACTTTTAAAATAAAATTGGATAAATACTGGTTTATATCTCAATTACTTTTTAATATTAAAGTCTTAAAAAACATACATGTTAGGAGCATGAAGGAACTTTGTGGAATGATAGAGTGTATATATTTATTAAAATTCATTGACCTGTATACTTAAATAGGTTTGTTTTATTATGCATAAATTTTTATTCAATAAAGTTTAAAATGAAAGGTTATTGTAATAAGACAGGAATCCAACTAATATGTCTAAGTCAAAAAATGTTATTCTGTATTTTACACTTTCCTAATTATTTTATCTATATTTACATTCCATTTTTATTTATTTACTGATAACTGAGGAGCTCAACAAGTATATGTAGCATAATAGGCTTCATTATACCCACTTCCCCCCACTCCTCCTTCCTCTAGGATGGGGCCAGTCCAGGAAATACTACCAGCAGGACCAAAAGTCTCCCCAGAAAGCAATTTGTAGTCTGTTTTAATATATAAATAAATGAATGACTGAGACCAAGATTTTCTTTGGCCCAGTAAAATAATTATCAAAATTAAAAAAAAAACAATATGGGATTCCCCATTCGGCAGTAGACTCTTTTTGTCAACAAATCTCACAAACAGTAAAAAAACAAATTTATAGTAAAAAATACCAATATGTGACACTTATTTTGAAAAAGATTAATAAAAACAATAAGCTAACATTCAATAGATAACTTGAAATCAGGGATTATGGATAATCTTGAAGACTCATGCCTCAACCACCAAATTCTTCTTATATTTTATTTTGTCGGTCTATTGCCAAAATTCTAATTTATATGGATAGCTACAAATGGCTAACAGGTGTGTAAAATTTAAATCGCTTGCTGTGTAATCTTAATTTTTAAAAAACTGATCAAGAAGTTTCAAAGAGCAGTAGTAGAAATTTTTTTGTTCCAAAGTGGAATCACTGAGAGTAGTTGAAAGTGGCAGAGAGGATACTTTTTGTACATAGTGAAACTCTGGATTAAGAGAAACAGAGATTGTAAAAAGGCCATATTTTTCCTTATTTCAATAAAATTTTAAGTAAATAACACACTGCTTTATCCTTAGAATAAACTGTCTTGAGATAATCACCTAATCCATCTTTTTGATGTCTCAAGAGCACTGTTGAGAATGGAAAGCCATAGAAACAAATGCCTCCCGGCATACCCAAATAATGGACCATTTTGAGGATAACCATTAGCTAGATAAAAAATCATAAGTGTATTCCCCATATTTTAGCCTCTGCCCCAAACCTACCACTTTACTTGTGAAATGCATGAAATCACCATAAAGTATGTTTTTCTTCTTTCTTTTTTTTTGAAAAATTACAGAAAGTCCCTTTGGGAACCTTCCATGTGGCATAATTTCTTGCTTCCCATCTTGACATCAAAACAATACAAATTGTTTATTTATTAGAATATAGTGTTTACACAATATAAAATAAGTATATTTTATATTTGTGCTAAGGGTTTTCTCTATTTGTTATAGGCTGAATGACAAAAAATTTATTTCCTAACTCTTTAAAAAATATACATTTATAATCAACCTGCCTTCTTCATTTTTTTCCTCAATAGCTCTTTTGACATTTCATCAAACTTGTAATGGGTAAAACATAAGTTTCCTTCTGAGATAGAAGCAGAAGCTTCTAGCATCTGTTTCACACACAGTTGAGTGCAATTCCAGCAAGGCAGGATGCTCAGAGGCAGTGAAAACAAGTAGAAGGAAATTAGGCAGGCAGGGCCTTAACTTAAGAATCATTTGTCACTTAGTAACAAAAGGCCTAATTCATGTCTCAATATTACGGGAAACAAAGACAATCAATACCTTATTTAGGTAATCCTAGATAATGGTTTATTTCATATAAGTGACTTTTCCAGAAAGGGTACCAACTCATCCTGGTTTGCCAGGGACTTTCCAGTTGTAGCACTGAAAATTCTGTATACTATGAACCTGCCCTCAGTACCACACATCCTATTTCCACAGATCTGGCATTTACCCTTTCAAATGCTAACACTCTTCTGCAGGGATGCACTTATCATATAATAGAACAACACCACCAATTAACAGCTGTATAACCTTAGAACATCAGTTACATCATCTATAAAAGGGAAAGAGTAAGAGAATAGCTCCCATACCAGGTTGTATTAGCCATGGACGATTAATAAAGTATGTTAAAGTACTTGCCATGGTGCATCACAGAGTATGTGCACAATAAGTTTTATTTCTTTTCCCTTTAACCATTTTTGGTGGAAATAATTCTTTCCTACCTTTAACAAACGTCAATCAAACCAAGTCTGATGAGAAGTTGGCACTTATCATATAATAAGCCACATTGCTAGCCAGTTGTAATTCTGCTTTTGGTTTGCAGTTTTTCATCTACAATTTTTTTGGGGGGAATCATGTAATAATGTTCTTAAGGTGACCAGAGGATTATTTTGGAAAAAAGTAAAAATCAGGTATAGTTGAAGTATCTAATAATAATAAGGGCACTGCTTAAAAAAAGTAAAACAGAATCCACATAGCTGCATGTGTATGGTCAACTGAATATTAGCATCATTATTCTTCCAGACAGCCCTTGAAGTCCTCCTCACACCAACTAGACTCCTCTTTCACTTCTTATATGCAACTGTCAAAACCTGTCCATTCTATTTCTGCAAACCTGTCAAAATGATCTGCCCATAGTTTTGACACTCTATTGTCTCTCACCCTACTTTCAGCCCTCATGGAATTTTGTTTGGATCACAGAGATCTTTTAATTGGTTTCTTTGCTTCCACTTCCTTCTTTTCTACTTATTAAATTGTCATCATAGCTTTACTCTAAAACAGGTATTATCATATTACTCTCCAAACCTTCATTGCTCTCCATTCCCTACACCAATATGTTACAATCCCTCAGCCTGGCTTTGAAAGCTTTCCAAAAATGTTATTTTAAGTCAAATAAATTAACTGGAGTCCACAGAGCTATTTAGCAACACAAATGGAAATGGAACCTCATTCTCTCATTTCTTAGTCAAGTAACTTAGGTTTACTGTTTTTGGATGTCACACATATTACATTCCTTTCCTCCCTGACCCCCATCCTAGACAATCTGCAGCATCTGCACTACCCCCATGTTCTCTATGCTCTTGAAAATGCTGCTCCCTCTGTTTGACTCCATGTACTTCCTTCTCTGCTGCTAAATCCCAACTCATTCATCAAAATTCCACTCATACTTTGCTTGAAAGTTCTTAACATTCTTCCCCCTGTTGAGGTAGACATATCCTGCTGTGAACTAACAACACTTCCCTGTACAGGTCTCAGTATCTCAGCATTTACCAAACTGTTTTACTTCTAGTGATTTACATTCCTGTCAACTCTGCTAAAGGCAGCACCAAATACCCAGAACTCATTTGACCAACATGTTATATCTTCTGTCTCACATCAAAGTATATGTATCACTGATCAGAGAGTACTAGAAATGGGAGGGACACTAAAAAAGGCCATGATCACATGCATCTCTCTATCCTCACATTTTACACAGAAGAGAAATGAGGCCACAGAAAAACAAATGATGTACCCAAAGTCCCATAGCTAGCTCACGGCACAACTGGAAGATGAACCCAGGTCTGCTACCCAATATAGTAATCTTTCTGTTACCCCACACCTGACAGGAAAAAGACTAAAAATGTCCAACATTTGAGGCAATCTACTCCAGGTAGCACATTCACACAGACAAGAATTTTCAGAGAATGACCTGCCCCAAATGTCATCTACTTACAGATAACTGGATGCTAATGTTATCCTGTAGTGTATTACGATGACTTGAAAATACTCACTTTTGAATGCACTAGCTTTAAGCCAAAGTAATACATGCCTAATATTTCTATGTCACTGCATAGTGCCCATTCTATATAGTTAATATAAATGACATGGCCAAAATGTCTTGTTATAAAAAATAATTAAGATTTAAAGTTTCATATAAATTTAAATAAAATCCGCATATATAAATTTAAACATTTGTATGTGTGGATTTTGTCTTTGGTTAACTATTCAGGAGTAATTTTGTCAGGTTAAGTGATTACAACTCCAAAAGAAGCTGGTGTATGAAAAGAATATATCTAATTTTCTTCCATTAGGGGACACTAAAGATCATATTATTGCTAGTTAGAAAAATCATATAACCAAGATCTCTAGCTATAGACAATACTATTGGTCTCGATAACATAATACACAGATGAGATGATTATTTGCCTTTGAGATGTCTAACAACAATAACCATCAGTTAACATTTTCTGGTATATTCTATGAGTCAGATTCGATTTTAGATGTGTCCACTCATTGAACCCTCACTACAACCCTAAAAGGCAGATGATAATACATATAAGGAAGCTAGGGCAGAGAGCAGTTAAGTAGCTCATCCACAAAACTAATAATCTACAGAGCAAATATTTGGACCAGGCAGAACCTATGCTCTTAATACTCTGCTGTACACTACTTCTTAGGTCTACAACTACTAAATTTTGAATATGAACTTTATAGGTAAGCTACTTCTTTGTACTATTTTAAAAACTGAAATATAGAATCATGATTAAAGTTCAATCAGAGCAAATTTCAGTAATAAAATCATAATTTCTTTCAAAAAAATCTTAGTTTAGTCCTTTCGATTCAAGATGCTTGATTATATTTTTGAAAAACTAGTTTTCTATAAAATACAGACTCACTAAAAATACAATGACTAGGCAGGACTTCTGGAAAAGCTGTGTGAGCTCAGGGAACCCCTCCCCACCCTCAGACATATTCAGCTGGTCAAAATGAACAATCATTCAGTCTCTGGAGAATGATCAAAAGTCTTCGACAAATTGAGAAGCCCTTATGCAATAAAATTTACAGAAACTTGATAAGAACAATCGGAAGTTGTACATCATTCAGGATAGTGGCTGCATCCATGTCCCTATAGCTCTGCCTTATGAAGGGACTGCTTTAAGGGGCCCAATAGCTGAGTGGAAGATCAGTATCTTGAAGTGGAAGAGATAATTAGGGTAGATTTTGCATCTGGTGAACATGGGTAGCTCTCATTTTCCATAGTTCCATGCTGTAGAAGGCCTATGTTGAGTGGGTAGTAGAAGCCAGATGGCAGCACCCATTCCCCCACCCCCAACTCTAGCTAAATACAGGTTATCTGGGTGGGGCAGCTGATAAAGCACAGTCCCCCTTTCTCATACTGGTCTGGTGATGCAAGAGAACTAAAGAGGTGGGCTTGGCAGCCAAGTGGCAGTTCCCATGTCTTTCAACTTCCTAGGCAGAAGAACTAGTCCAAGTACATTTAGCGCCTGGAGAACATTGTCATCCTCCCTTACATTGGGTATGGACTATCTATATTGAGTGGTATAGCAGCAGCCAGGATGGGGCACCACTCTATGCCTCCGGCCCTCTCCAAAACACAAAGTCCTGCTCCATAGGGAGGATCTTGGTGGAACAGCCAGTAAGGAGTTAATTCCTCATTCTCCTCAGCTCTTCCTCCATAGTGAAAAGATTCTGCTCAGGGGAGGGTATAGCAAGTGACATAGACTAGCAAAGCCTGCTCCTGAAAAGGGGCTCAACTTTAATTGCATCAGACTATAGCACAAATTGTACCACTGGGTAGTTGTCAAAAACAATAGAGCAATTGGCTAGCAATTAGCACACTGTGATATGAATAGAGGTGGATCATTTTAATGGGCAATGGGGGAAGAGACAGTTAAATAGAGAAAAGTTAAAGCCACAGTCCTTTCTAATGGTCAGGAAGGTTGTGCTCCTGTTCAAGGCTATTCCCTCTAGATAAGGACATAAGAGGTTGCACTGAACTAATCCAGAAAATCACTAAACAATAAACAAGCAAACAAAAATAACAAGCCCTGGAGTGTGGAAGGGATATTACTATCCAGAGCTGCTGTAACAAAAATGTAGGAGACAAAAACAGAAAGTGTGACCCTTATATAGGTTTACAGGGGAAAAAAGCAGAAAATAGAAACTGCCTTTGAGGGGCCCAGATGTTGGACTTAGCAGCTATTATAAATATCTTAATAAAACTAAAAGAAACTCATGTTTAAAGAATTAAAGGAAGGTGTGACACAATCTCTAATCAAATAGAAAATATCAGTAAAGAGAAAGAAATTATAAAAAAGAATAAAATGTATATTCTGGAGTTAAAACTACAATAATGACCAAAATGAAGAATTTACTAGAAGGGCTCAAAAATAGATTTGAGCTGGCAGAATCAGCAAATTTGAAGATAGATTGATAGAGATTATGCAATGTGAAGAACACAGAGGAAAAAAGAATGAACCATGAACAGAGCCTCTGAAAAATGTGGGACACCATTTACACATTAACATATGCATAATGAGAATACCATAAGGAGAGAAGAAAAAAGCTGAAAAAATATACTGATATGAAAATTAAACAAACAAACAAACAAACAAATAAATGGGTGAAAACAAACAAATCTCCCACAGAGAAGATATTCAAATACCAATCAGGTTATTTGAATCTATTCTTTAAGACTTCATGATTCTGTTTCTTTTTATCCACCCCAATTGCCACATGGAAGTTAGTTGAAGCCATCATTTATCTTATTTAAATTACTGCAAAAGCACCCAAATCTTATCCTTAACACTACAAAAAAAATTCTTTCTAAAGTGAAAATTCAATCATGTCTAAGGATAGTTCTCCCTACCCCCCCCCCACTCAAACCTTATTCTTCTTAGACATGGCTTACTGGTCAATTTTGAGCTTTTCAGAATCACCACAGTACTTACTTAAAAAAAAGTTTCTAGTCCACACATGTTACCTACCAGATTGGACTCAATGAGAAAGGGGCCCAAAGATCAAGCAATGTTTTAAATAACCAACACTCTTACCTTCCTCCCCAACAATTACCCTCCATAATGAAGAATCAGAACTACAGTAAACTTGTTTGTGTCTGTATTCTTAGTTCTTGCTGCTCCCAGAAAGTTCCAAAAGGTGATCATTAGTGATTAGAGAGAGCTATATTGTAGGGGAGGGTAACCAGAGAACCATACACTATAATAAAAATATAATGCATATAATAATTTAGGGAATCATAATTTAAATGTATGAATAAGTAAACTAATACTTTCACTTAAACATGGTGGTCTAAATGCATGCTTTTTTTGCTACCTAATATTTCAGAGGGAAAAAAACACTAAAAAGGCAAAGACCCACAAAAATAAAGAGATTGAGAGAGGAATCAGGAGCATATTAGACAGATAAACAAAATCTTGGATGGTAGAAACTAAACTGACAAAGTTAGCAGAGAAAGTTGAAATCCAAATGTAGCAGCCATTAAGAAGATGTGACTCAATTTCTAACTGCAGGGATTGAGACTGACTGACAACCCCAGGTGCAGCATGATGAATCCATCACTGTGTTCCCACTAACATTAAGCTTCCCACAGGCTACTCTCAGCCAGTGACTAACAATAGCAGGAATACTAAAGCAGGCTCATTTCTATAAGATATGGGACTCTGATGACCAAGACTGGCTCAAGGATAGTCCCTACCAAAACTTACTTGAAATTACACCTTAGTCTCAGATTTTTCTCTACCCTTTCTCCTCCAAAGGAGTCAGACCTGTATATCCTATGATAGTTGTCCCAGTCTCCTTCGCCTCCCTCCCCTTTCATTTTTCACTCTTGGCTAGTTTCCCAATAAATTTCTTGCATAGCTAATCCTTTCTTGGCATCTGCTTTCTGCAGAACCTGAACACACAAAGCTTACAACAAGGCAAGCCAGTAAGAAGTAAGCTAATATGCCTACCAAAATGTTCTCAAGAAAGGTTTAGGAAAAGGAAGCTCCAATCTTTGAAGGCAGGGGTGCACAGTGGCGCAGACAAGAGGAAGATTGGCTAAACCATTGCAGAAACAGCCTGACCCTAGTATCTTTGACCAGGCAAATTATCCCTCCCCAACTATTTGGAGACTTTGGACATTAGACTCATAGCTTAGGTCAAAATGAGGTGCTATACTTAGGAAGATTAACTGTAAAGTTCATGTGTTAACTATGTATGTTAAAATAAACATTGAGCTTCCTTCCCTGAGGTGGCTCCTGGAACCACTGCAATCAGGCTTAGACCTGTGTACTGCCACCCTCCACCCTCCAAATAAACATACTCTTAGCCCAAAGCATAAGCTTGAAAGATTGTTCTCTGGCAAATTGACTTGCTTAAGAACTATAAGCCTACATATACTGACATCCATGCGGCTCTTGAAAATGCTTCAGTTCTTGTCAGATCACCTATTGTTAAGTTACCTATGTACAGAGATTCCAGACAATTACTCAATACTTTCCTCTTATCAAACAAACAAACGAACAAACAAAGAAAAAGCCAAAGATCACCAGACATTTAAGGAAAGCCTCTAAAAGGAAAGAGACTAAAAGAAACAAGTAGAAAAAAAAAATATTTCGAGGAAACCATTTCCTGCATAAACAAGGCAAAGAAAATTTCAAAAAATATACTATTTTGAGATAGATAAGAATAATATGAAACCCAGGAAACAAGAACAGGAAACTATATAATACTAATAATTTAAAAGAGAAATATTTGGGAGGAAAAATCCTTGAAAATAAAAATGAGAGCCAAAACAGGAGATTCAAATAGAAAAGGGGTAGAAGATCAAGTTGAGAAACTATCTCAAAGTAGAAGAAAAAGACAGAGATGGAACTAGGGAAGAAAAGGTTATAGATGAATATCAATCCTGCGAACACTGAATGAGACAGCAACTCTAAAAAGGAAAAACAGAGAAACTGGAGGGAAGGAACTTATCTAAGAAATAATACAAAAGTATTCTCTGAACTGAACAATGAATTTCTAGATTTAAAAAGATTTCTACGAACCCAGCAGAATGACTTTTAAAAAGGCTTACACTAAAGAATAGCATTTTGAAATTTCAGAAAACTAGGGTAAAAAGAACATCATTAAAGTTTTCAGGAAAAGAAAAAAAGGGTCAGGCATTATTCTGACTGTTTTACTTATGTTATTCAATCTTTTCAATAACTCTGGAGGTAAGTAAGTTTATTATACCCAATTTCTAGGTGAGAAAACTTAGGCATAGAAAAATTATATGATTTGTCCAAGCCACACAGCTGGTAAGTATGATATGACCCCAAGTCTAGGAAATCTAGGAAACAGGGAATCCAGCACAGATGAAAAGCAAAAAGAATTCCCATGATGACAGTCCAATAGAACAGGACAGCAACCAATTTAGAATGAAACAGATGAAGGGCTCTGTTGCCAAGAAAAAAGGAAATGTGATGAAGTATCCAATAGGATTGCATGTATTGTAACTATATACTACAGTGGGGGTAGTCTAGGAGTGAATTAGCTATAATACATAGAAAATAAAGCAATCATCAAAAAGATGTCAACTATTTACTCCAGGTGTAACAATAAATTACACAAGAAATATAATCACATTACGCTAATGTCTGAAGTATACATAATGCCATAAATATGGGGGAGGGAAAGTGAGGAGGGATAGGGGTAGTAACATAAGAGAGTCACATTTTTCATAACTATGTCAATAACTGATAATATCTAAAACTGTAAAATTGAAAAATTGTAATATAAACATATGTTGTTAGTTACAAAAGAAACAGCAAAAATGCTTAAAGTGGTTTCCTCAGATAATAGATTGGTGGCGTTGGAATGAATTAGGACAGGAGTTGTCTTTTGTTGTTATTAGAAGTAGTATGATTTAATTTTTAAAACCTATGTGCTTATATTACTTAGATAAAAGTAAAACTCAAATATACAAAGAACCAGAATAGAACTTTATGTTTAATCCATTAAAACTCATATATTTACTTATTTGTTTTTAAAAATAATTTCATTATTTTTCAATTACAGTTGGCATACAATATTATATTAGTTGCAGGTGTACAACATAGTGATTAGACATTTATACAACATACAAAGTGATCACCTTGATAAATGTAGTACCCATCTAATATCACAGTTATTACAATATTACTGACTATATTTCTTATGCTATACTTTATATCCCCATACCTATTTTATAACTACAAATTAGTACTTCTTAATCCCTCCCGCCTCTTTCACTCACCTCAACTCCCTCCCATCTGACAACCATCAAAATATTCTCTGTATCTATGATTTTCTGTTCTGTTTTTCTGTTTTGTTATTTAGATTACACATGTAAGTGAACTCATATGGCATTTGTCTTTCTCTGGCTGACTTACTACACTCAGCATAATACCCTCTAGGTCCATCCACGTTTTTGCAGATGGCAAGATTTCTTCATCCACTAATGGATACCCAGGTTGCCTCTATATCTTGACTACTGTAAATAATGCTGCAAAGTCCCTTCAAAGTCACTCACATGTGTTGTGTTTTGTAGAGATAAATACCCAGAAATGAGATTACTGGGTCCTTCTTTGTCTCTTGTTATAGCCTTTGTTTTAAAGTCTATTTTGCCTGGTGTAAGTACTGTAATCCACGATTTTTTGTTTTGTTTTGTTTCCATTTTCATGTAATATATTTTTTTAATCTCTTTACTTTCAGTTTGTATTTTTTCTATCTGAAGTGAGTCTCTTGTAGGCAGCCTATGTAAGGGTCTTGTTTGCTTATCCATTTGGCCACCCTATCTTTTGATTGGAGCATTTAATTATTTTTCATTTGAAATGTTTGTTGGTAGGTATGTAGTTATTGCCATTTTATTATTCATATATATATATATATTTATCTGTTTTTCCTTTTTCTTATTCTTTTAAAGAAGTCCTTCCAACATTTTCTGCAATACTGGCTTGGTGGTGACGAACTCCTTTAGCTTTTTCTTGTCTGGGAAATTCTTTATTTGCCCTTTGATTATCAATAATAGCTTTGCTGGGTAGAGTAATCTTAGTTGTAGGTCCTTGCTTTTCATTACTTTGAATATTTTGTACCAATCCCTTCTGGCCTGCAAAGTTTCTGTTGAGAAATCAGCTGACAGTCTTATAGCAGCTCCCTTGTAGGTAATTGCTTTTCTCTTGCTGCTTTTAAGATTCTATCTTGGTCTTTAACCTCTGACATTTTAATTATCATGTGTCTTGGTGTGGGACTCTTTGGTTCATCTTATTTGGGACTCTGTGCTTCCTGGGCTTGTATGTCTATTTCTTTCACCAGGACAAGAAGTTTTCCATTATTATTTCTTCAGATAGGTTTTCAATTCCTTGTTTTCTCTCTTCTCCTTCTAGCACCTCTATGATGTGAATGTTGGTACACTTGTTGTTGTCCCAAAGACCCCTTAAACTATCCTCGTTTTTGGATTTTTTTTCTTGTTGCTGTTCTGATTGGGTGTTTTCTGCTACCTTTTCTTCTAAAATACTGATGTGATCCTCTGCTTCATCTAATCTGTTGTTGATTCCCTAAAACGTACTCTTAATTTTAGCTATTGTATTCTTCATTTCTGACTGGTTCTTTTCTATGCTCTCTATCTCCATTTTTATGTTTTATATCTCTTTGTTAAAGTTCTTACTGAGTTCATCTACTCTTCCCCTAAGTTAATTAAGCATCCTTATGACTAGTATTTTGAACTCTGCACCTGGTAGATTGCTTATCTCCTTTTTGTTTAGTTCTTTTTCTGGAGCTTTGTTCTGTTTTTTTTTTTCATTTGGGATGTCTGTCTCCCTATTTTTGTTGCTTCCTTGTTTTGTTTTTATGTATTAGATAGGGCTGCTATGTCTCCCGGTCTTAGGAGAGTGGTTTTAATAGTAGCCATTCTGAAGGGCCCAATGTTGCAGTATCCATGGTCACCTGAGATGGGTGCTCAAGGTGTATCTCTTGTATGGGTTGAGGGTACCCTCCTGTTGTAGTTGAGCCTTGGCTGCTGTTGGTATGTCAGTGGGAGGGATTCATCCTCAGGCTGATTGTTTGTGAGGACTGGCTGGTGACTATAGTAAAGGAAGTCTTGTGCAGGGGCTGACCCTATGGAGCAGGATTTACTTTAGCAGGGCTCTGGTTCCTGGCCAGTCTGATCTTTGGGTGTGTCATCTATGGACGTGGCCCCGAGTGGTGCTCTGGCTCAGCCCAAAGCCAGCTATCAGGTGTGAAGATTGGGGCCTTCTGGCAGCAGCCTACTGAAGGCCAAGTTCAGCTGTAGCCTGTGCCCTGCCCAGGGACACCTGGCATGAGTTACTAAGCAATCAGCAGAAGGCTGCTACCCATGCTGGGCTTAGACGTATCTCAAGAGGCCAGCTGTTGCTAGTGCTGGGATTGGGGCTGCTTAGCAAGAGGTGTGGGGCACATGAAGGCCAGATGCTGCCTGTTTGGGTTTTATGAACCTTTGACAGATTATAGGACAGTCCCCAGCATGAACCAAGACAGGCCATTTGCATGGAAAATCCACTGGAAGCAGCTTGATTGGGCCCAAAAGTTGGGTGAGGTGGGGTCAGGGAATCACCAGGGCAGGGCAACCAGTGTTAGCCAGGTTGTTGGAGACTCAGATATGGTGGCTGCCTGCCATACACTTATGATTATTGAAGAAAGGGAAGACATAAGTAGAGTCAAGATGTGTGAGGTTCCAAACATTTACAAATTAAAAACTAAACAAAAACTTTACTACCAGAAAAAAGTGATGCTTGCTATAACAGCCATTAGAAAAAAATATAGAAATATTAAAGATGGGAAGTAAATGTACAGTTATCCATTTAAAAAATTTTCATTCATGAAGTATTTGGTGTACTTTTTTCATTGTGCCCTAACCCGTTTCTTGGGATTCAAAGTGTGCCCCAATTTACAGGGCATAAATTATTCATATACTAAGAAAAAATTATGATGATTTTCAAGTGATTTGGGAAAAATAACATTTCTTACACCAATTCCCTATGATATATTAACTTTCAGAATTGTTGAAGCTAGGTTCAAATGTTTTCTTACATAGGTGTCAACCCACCATTTGTTGAATATTTATATCTATATAAATGGAGACACACATACAGTTAAAATACAATAGAACAAAAACTCAAGACATAGAAGACAGAAAAGAGAGAGAACACAGCTATGAACTAATGTTCTTAGAAAGTCCATCTTCCTAACTAAAACTACTAAGGTGACACCAGGGATCACTGATAAGCTTGCTTTGTAAGAAGTTCAACACTAGTCATGGCTCACTTCTTTTTTGATAACTGTTATTTTTATATGTTACAAATGATAAAACTCCTTGCAAAGAATAACAAAGCTCATGTGATGTGCTGGGGCTTTAAAAGCATATGATCACCAACAAAAGGAAGCATTTTCAAGCTGTTTCATTTATTGTTTAAATTTTATTAGGCAACTCACTGCCTGTTCTCCTCTACAGTATAAAAAGAAAAACCTCTTGTTAAAATAAAAAATTAAAAAGTATTGTCTAAACTGTGCTAAGTAAGACTCATTCTAAGATAAGGTCTTGGATACTGTGAACTAAACACGAGGCTTTGTCCTTTAGACTGATGGCTCTCCCACTTTAACATAAGCACTCATTTTATTCTATCTCAATTTATAAGTTTGATCCACTGGTAGTGAAGTACTAAAAAACACAATAAAAATTGTGTTTTATTTCTTGGTTAATTACAATGTTCAAACACCACTGGAAATAACTCCCTTTTAAAATTCCCAGTTTTGCTCATTTTTATTCTCTCCTCTTTTTAAATATGGCATGGGTCTCATTAATGTCATTAGTTTTAATGCCTGCTGAGAGAAAATGCTGATTTCGTGAACATGGAATCAATTTTCTGAATTAAAAAAGGTTTTTGTGAGGCTACTTCTTCTTACATAGTATTTTCTTGGGAACCTTCACTGTAAGAAATGCTTTAATCATTGTGGTAGGTGCCAGATTACCAAATGTGCATTTATGTAATAAAATCATATTAAGCTTCTTGAAATATGTTCCTTTACTGCTTGCAATCATTTAACCTTGCTGCGACCTCCAATGCATGAGGAAGAATAAAGACACTCTGAAGTCAACCAACGTACAGTGAGTGAAAAGAGAGTAGGAAACTGAGATTGCAAGTAGGGAAAGGGGAGGAAGAAGGGAAAGAAGGTCTCATATTCAAAGTTTAAGAGCAACTAGGTTAACAGGTTCAGGACAGAAGAGCTGGGAGGAGCCAAACGACACCATAAATAGGCTTTGGGGCCACTACTGTAAGATAGGCAAAAGAAAAAAAAAAGGGCAAAGTCCAACCCAGGACCTGAGATAGGGTGAAGACAGTGCTCCCTGAAGAGACTGGAAAAGGGATAGGAAGGGCAATGCCTAGCACAATATGACCACTGCTGTGACAAAGTACCATAGGTGAGCTACTTTCAAAAGTCTGGGCTGATATACACAATTGGCCATGGCACAAATCTTCAAGGAAAAGTTCAGAACCGTATGAGGTAGGGCTGTTAAGGAAATAAAGAATACTGAATAAGAGTATAGAGAGGTGAGGTACAGAATAGGAACCTGGTACAAAAAATGGTTAGAGTAATACAAGGAAGAAAGTGGTGCTGGGCTTTTAAAGGGATAGTATAATTACAGTAATCCAGATTATGTGGTATACTCTGACTTTATAGAGACTGAAATTAATAGGGAATATTTAGAAACAGCATACATTCACATACATCTCTGGCACACACTTTACGACCAGATATGTAAATATGTTATATGTTGGGATGCATTCACTAAGATGCTTACAAATACTGAAGTGACATTAAATGAAGAAACAATAGATGACAAAAACCTTTTACTCCATGTTTTCTAAAAGTAGATGGGTAAAAATAAAAGTAAGTATTACTGGATCAGCTACTGTATATTAGGAAGATGTATATATTTTTAAAAGTATCTTAAAATTCCATAAGTTTCTTGAGGATGAAGACTATATATTACATTTTGTTTACTACAAAATGCTATGCACTACACTTGATGGATGACATATACAGTAGGCAATAAAGGTTCATCAAATAAAGTTTTAAAGAATGTGAACCCAATGGAATACAAAGAAACAAGAACAAGCTGTGTATTTTGTTATGGAGTGAACTCAAGAATATATATTATTTAGTGAAAAAAGATGCAGAATAGTGTGTAGAATATGCCACTTTTTATGCAAGAAGAGGGGCGTATATGTGTTGTGTGTTTACACACACATATGTATTTATAATTTTTAAGAAAAGACAACAAAAGATAAACAAAAAGCTAATGAAAATGATTATTTATGAAGAAAAGAGGTAACAGGGATGGAAAATACATTTTTTTAATAGTTCGTCTTTGGAATCAGGTAAACATTCTATGTAATTAGAAAACAAAATTAAATCAAAAATTTAAAACTCAGTACCTAGAAATATCAAAATGAAACAAATAACCTAATAATATGCCAAGTTGGTGGCTAAACCATAATTATTTTAAGTCACTTTTTTAATTTAAAACTTTTTACTTTGAAATAATTTCAAGCTTAGAAAATTATTGAATATTTTGTTTTCATAAAACTAGTCACCACTTTTCCAGTCACATAATTCTGTCCTCATGGTACTTTATCATTCTCAAAAAATTGTTTTAATGCGGTTACAATAAAAATGACTGCCAATGACAAGTTTTCCGACTACCAACTTCTCCTTGGGCTTCCAATCATATGCAGACAAAAGGAAGATGCCATCAGAACCTCCTCATAAGTGTTGCTTAAAAGATGCCTTACTTGACCTTTTGAAGTAAAAAGCAGTGACAATGTAACCCAAGAAAGACTGCTGTACAAACCTGGAGCTGATTCTATAATAGTCTAGCTGCCCATCCATTTATTTTGAAGGCAGCATAGCATGATAATGATGAACAACAGAGCCTTGGAAGTTTGATAGAAATGAGTTTGCATATGGGCTCTGTCATTTACTTGATTGATATGTAAGCTTAAACAAGTTACTTAACCTCTTGTAAGCTTCAATTCCTTCATCTATAAAATGGGCATAATAAGGGACATGTATAAGATTGTAATGAGAACTGATACATCTCTTAGCAAGGCACCTCAGATCATTGAAATGCTAAATAAATGTAAGCTATTGTTAATATATTATTGTATTATTAACTCTTGTCATTGTAATACTCTAGTCTTCAATTTCAACCTCATAATCTTAATCACGCTGGAAATACAGCAATAGTCTTCCAACCAGAGCATAAGTAAAAACAAGCTAAGTTCTATCATTAGTCTTAACAAAATTCTGTAACATTCTGTCCCTATCTGAAAATGAAGTCATTAGAATTCTTAAAAGTCATATTAAAAACCAAGACAATGACTTCTGCTTCTAACTATGAAAGTTTAATTAGAACAGAACTTTCTTTTTCCACTGAACTAGAAAACTAAACAAATATTTTTCAGTGATTGAGACAACAAGCAGTAAAGGACTATGATTCCTATGGGAAAGGAAATTAATGGAATGAATGCCTGATGGTAAGCCTGGCTTCTTCCTGGAAGGATTTTCCAGTTCCCAGCATAAGAAAGGGAATCAAGGCAGAGCATGGCAGTGTTACTAAGTTGAGGAGACAGGGATCACAGTTTAGGGAGGATGAGAGAGATAGAATATTCAGGGCAGAGTACCAAAGAGAAGGCAGTTAGGCATAGAAAAACTTTAAAAATCTGCACAAAGAACACTAAAGGTCTTTATCTTAATAATAATTTCTGCATGTATAGGTTGAAACTCCATAAGGCTGGACAAAAAAGGCAGGGAGACAGTGGAGTTCTAACCTGTCACAGTGGAGAGACTTCATTGAACACTAAAGACAATCAGCAGAGACCTCAGGAAGGTAACATCTAACTGATAGAGCTAAATTAAGCTCCAGAATAAAGGCTACTCTAGATCTGGACTAAAAAAGGAAGCAGAAAATTATAAAACAACTAAAAGGAAAGCTAATCAATACAAACAGACCTATAAGTGACAGATACGAAGCCAATACAAGGCAGGAACTTCAAAACAGCTTAGGAATATGCCCAAGTATTTAAAAGAAATTATGAACATAATGAGAAAAGAAACAGAAGAAATGAAAATGAACAAAAAGCAGGTTTTTGAGTTGAAAAAATACATTATCTTAAATGAAAAGCTCACTAGATAAACTAAACAGATTAGACAATGCATAAAGAAAATATATCAATGAACCTGAAGACAAAGCAACAGAAATTTCCTAGATGTAAAGCAATTTCTCAAGAGAGAAAAAAGACTGAAATTAAAACACAGAATCTTAGTGACATGTGGGACAATCTTAAGGGGTCTAACACACGTGCAACTGGAGCCCCCAAAGGAGAGGAGAGGCAGGTGGAGACAGAAAAAAATCACGAAGAAATAATGTCCCAAATTTCCCCTGATGTTATATGAACTATAAACCCTCAGATAGAAGAAAGCTTAAAGAACCTCAAACAGATTAAAATATAAAAACCATCACCAAAGCAAATCACCAACAAACTGCAAAAAAGTGATAGAATTTTAAAAGCAGAGAAAAGTCACCACATAAAATAAAAACAAAAACAAGAGATCAGTTCATAATAATAGTGAAATCAATTCATCAAAAGGGTATAACAATCCTAAATATATTGCACCTAATAACAGAGCTTCAAAATATATGAAAGACAAAAATGATAGAAGTGCATGAAAAATTAGACAAATCCACAACTGATAAAAAAAAAGTAGGCAGAAAATCAATGAGGATATAGAGGAGTTGAATAATGCCATTAGATAACTCAAAATAATTACTATTCATAGAACATTATATACAAGAACAAATGATACCATTTACTTAATGGCAACCTGGAACTTTTTATCAAGATAGGCCATATTCTGGGCCATTAAAAAAATCTCTGGCAAGCAAACAATAGAGTACACAGATACTGAATTATAATCTTGTATACCTGAAAAATATATAATGTTATTAATCAAGTTATCCCAATAAATTTTAAAAATTCACGAAAAATTCTCAATAAATTTAAAAGGATTCAGGTCAAAAAGTATGTCCTCTGATTATAATAAATAAAACTAGAATTCAATATTTGAATTTAAATATTTGGAAATTAAATAACACACTTCTAAATAAGTCATGAGTCAAAGCAGAAACCAAAGGGAAAATGTATAGTATTAAACACCTACCTTAGGAAAGGAGAAAAGTCTCAATTCAATTATCTTAGTTTACAACGTAAGAAACTAATCAGGATTATAAAAAAGAAAACATGTGAGCTAACAATACTAAGGACAAAAAGAGTGACATCACTGAAGTTTTCAGAAATAACAAGGATAATAAATGTTATAAACAACTTCATGCCAAAAATTCACCAACTTAGATACAATGTACAACTTCATGAAAGACACAAACTACCAAATTCACTTAAGAAGGAATAAACTAATAGTCCTTTACTGTATTAAAAATAGAATTTTTCATTAAAGACCATCCCTCACAGAAAACTTCAGGCTCACTTGGCTTCACTGATGAATTCTACCAAGCATACAATAAAGAAATACAGTTGACCTTTGAACAACATGGGTTTGAAGTGCATGGGTCAATTCACATATAATTGGACCTATGCAGTTCAAAACTGCCTTTTTTAAGGGAGAAATATATTTCTGATCTGCGGTTAGGAATCCACCTATTCAGAGGTTGATTTAACTTATAAACAAATTTTTGAATGCATGGAGGCTTGGTGCTCCTAACCCTCACATTGTCCAAGGGTCAATGGTAATAATAATTATACACAAACCATTTCCAAAAAATGAAGAAAGAAGGAATACTTCCCAACTTATTCCATGGGGTCAGCATTCCTTTGATATCAAAACCAGATAAAGAAGTTATAAGAAAACTATAGACAAATATCTGATAGATAAATATAGATAGGTCAAAATAGATAAATAGCCAACAGATTAAAAAACAGACAAATATCCAGGAATACAGTTTGGTTTATCATTACAATATCTATCAATATAATTTATAACATTAATAAACTAAAAAAATATATACATAATCACCTTGATAAATGCAGAAAAAGGATTTTACAAAATCCAACATCCATTCTTGACAAAAACTAGAAATAGAAGGAAACTTCTTCAACTTGAGAAAGGTCATCCAGAAAGAGTATACAGCTACCATTATACTTAATGGTAAAAGATTAAATGTTTTCCAAGATCAGGAATAAGACAATATCTGCTCTTATGACTTCTATTCAACATTATACTAGATGCTCTAGCCAGTGCAATAAATAAGGCAAGAAAACCAAATAAGGGCTCTAGATTGGAATGGGAGATATAATGCTGATCGTATTAAAGGGGATGTAATTGACATGATCATTCATGTAGAAAATCAGAGGGAACTTTCAAAAAAGCTACTAGAACTACTGAATTCACCAAAATTATAGAATATAAGACTGATATATAAAAATAAATTGTATATAAAAGACCATTTACAATACCAGTAGATATATAATATAGAGATAAAGCTCACAAAATTTGTAAAAAAAAATTTACATCAAAAACTACAAAATGCCGCTAAGAGATATTAAACACAAATAAAAGAGATATTGAGTTCATGGGTTAGGAGACTCATTATTGTTAATTTGCCTGTCTAAGTCTATTTGGGCTGCTTTGGCAAAACACCACAGACTTAGTAGTTTATAAACAATAGAAATTTATTTATTACAGTTTTAGAGGCTGGGAAGTCCAAGACCAAAGCACCGGCATGGTCGTGTTCTGATGAGAGCCCTCTTCCTGGTGAGCCAGGATCTTAGCGCTATGTCCTCACATAGTAGAAAGAGGTTAGGGAGCTCTATGCTGTCTCTTTTATAAGATAAAACAAGACCCTTACTTAGGCTGCCTACAAGAGACTCACTTCAGATTAAAATACATTCATAGACTAAAAGTAAAGGGATGGGAAAAGATATTGCATGATGGACCTAGAGGGTAGTGTGCTGAATGTAGTTAAGTCAGATAGAAGAAGATAAATGCCATATGACTGCATGTATATGTGGAATCTAAAGAACAAAATAAACAAATAAACAGAAACAAACTCATAGAGAAAACATTTTGAGGGTTACCCATATCAGAGGGGGCTTGAGAGGTTCAGGGGAAAGGGGATTAAGAAGTACAAATTGGTAGTTATAAATAATCATGGAGATAAAAAGTATAGCATAAGGAATATAGCCAATAATATTGTAATAACTATGTATAGTGTTAGAGGGGCACTAAATTTATTGTGGTGACCACTTTGTGAGTTATATAGATGTCTAATCACTATGTATACACCTGAAACTAATATAGTATTGTATGCCAACTCTAACTGAAAAATAAAAAATTGTTATTAAAAAGAGAAATAGGCGCTGTTAGGAAAATGAAAAATCACTGGGTAAAAATATTTGTAAATTATATATCTTATAAAGGACTTACATTTAGAGTATATAAAAAATTCACATAACTCGACAACATAAAACAATATAAAAAGAGTAAAATATTTGAACATATATCTCAACAAAGAAGATATATGAATTCAATAAGCACATGAAACAATGTTCAACATCAGTAGTCACTAGGGATACACAAATTAGTAACACAAAGAGATATTAATACATACCTAATAAATTAGCTAAAATTAAAAGGACTTATACCAAGTGTTATCAAGGATAGAGAGGAACTGGGCTCTCACATACTGCTAGTAGAAATGTAAAATGATATGGCTACTTTGGAAAACAGGCAGTTTCTTAAAAAGGTAAATGTACACCTATCATATGATTCAGCCATAAACCTGACGATATATAGAAAAAAACACATGGAGACTGGTAGGAGGGGTGGAGATGCAAAGTGGGCTTGTCCTGTACCATGCATGACAGTTGAGTGGCAGGAGGGAGAGTATAGCTGCAGAGGACCCTTGAAATAATGAGAGGCCCCTGCATCATGCAGGGGCTCCCCAGCCCAGGGTTCCAGTCCCAGGAAGAGGATTTCCCACAAAATCTGACTGTAAAAATTAGTGGGGATTCTGGCTGTCTGGGTGAGATGGAAGGAACCTGAAAACCTAAATGCCCCCATTAACGGACCCATGCACAGACTCAGTTGCTGGCAGATACTCATCTTGGGCTCCAGAGGAGGGTCAGTGGTTTGGGAGACGCAAGAGATAGACATACCAGGAAAGAGAGTTGCATGGCAAGGGGGCAAGGGCTGGAGGGACAATTGTCATTGCTCCTTTGTCGGACCTCCCTCCAGGGGCAGTCTGCAAGTAGGTCTCGCCTGTGTTGAACCCTCCCACTGTGCAGCCAATTCTGAAGCTGCATTGGCCGGCAAGATAGGTGCTCCATCCCATTTCTCCCTGTGGCCCTGCCCTGCCCAGCCAACAGATGGCCTTTGCGGCCCATTGCCCAGTAGCCAGCCCCACTCTGTGCATTCCCTGGGTTGCACATTTATTGGCAGGCAGCAACCCTCAGCTCGCAGAGCCCACACATTTTGGGAAAGACTTTTCATGGAGAGCCACTGGTAGCAGCCCAAACTACAGAATTTATGAACAAACCTCGGGTGTCTGTGAACCTGAGGTAGACAGTAGCTGGCCTTGCTGTGATCTAAGACTTTTACAGGAAGCCCCAGATTCAGCTCTATCGTGAAAATAGACTCTGCATCAGCCAGGTGAAATTTGCTAACTTTATTCTGGCGACTCTGTGGGTCCCTGCCCCAATCAACTCACATATGGGCAGTTGGCAGGCAGCCCCAGGCCTGAAGGTACACTGGCCCTTTTGCTAAGCCACTCCAGGCTCAGTAATGGGGGTTAACTGACCTTGGCTCATAGCATGGTCTTTCCAACACGTCTCCAGATCCAGCACTGACAGCAATCATCTGTGGATCGTGTTGTAGCTCCTACTAGGAAGCCCCGAGCAATCAAAGGCAGTATCTGATCTTGGCCTACAGGGGAGCCCCTCCCAAGAGGCTTCAGAACCAACACGCCCTAAGGCTGGCATCAGATAACAACAGAGCAACACCTGACTAGCTCCATAAGAGACACAACTAAAGGATGGTCTTAACAGGTATGTGCGACTGCCGGGGCGAATCCCACTCCATGGGGTCAGCCCCCACAAAGCAGCTCATACCCTGTGGGCATGGCCAGTCCCCACAGCCAGTATGCCCACGCGTCAATCCTATCCACTTGACATGCTAACAGAAATCAAGGCTTCGCTACAACAGAAGATCACACACAACCCACACAAAGATCAGTCCAGAGCCCTCAGCACAAATGATCAGGGAGATGGTGCCACTGCACTACACAATACACCTATTATGTAAAAGCACCTGGCCCAGGCCAGGAGATGTAACAAATCTTCCTAATACATAGAAACAAACACAGAGAGGCAACAAAAATGAGAAAACACAAAAACGTGCTGCAAATGAAAACTCCAGAAAAAAAATGTAAATGAAATAAAGGCAAGCAACCTACCAGAGACAGAGTTCAAAACACTAGTTATAAGGAAGCTCAATGAACTTAGAGGGAGAAGAGATGATTTCAGTGAGGACTATGACAAAGAGATAGTAAGTATAAAAAGGACATAGAAACCATAAATAAGAAACAGCCAGAAATGAAAAGCACACTAAATGGAATTGACAGATTAGATGAAGCAGAGGATCAAATCAGCGAGTTGGAAGACAAGGTAAGAGAACGCCCAATCAGAACAGCAAAAAGAAAAAAGAATTTTTAAAAAATGAGGAAAGTTTAAGAAACTTCTTAATCAATATCATAAGTGCCAATATCCACATCATAGGGATACCAGAAAGACAAGAGAAATCAAGGGATTCAGAACCTATTTGAAGAAATAATGACAGAGAACTTCCCTAACCTGGTGAAGGAAACAGACATATAAGTCCAAAAAGCACAAACAGTCCCAAACAAAAGGAACCCCAAAAGATTCACACCAAGACACATCATCATTAAAATGCCAAAGATTGTATACAGAGAATCCTAAAAGCAGCAAGAAAAGGCAGCTAGCTATTTACAAGGCTACTCCCATAAGAATGTCAGCTGACTTTTCAACAGAAACTTTGCAGGCCAGAAGGGACTGACAGAAAATATTCAAAGTGATGAAAAATAAGAACTTACAACCAAGACTACTGTATGCAGGAAGGCTATCAATTAAAATTGAAGGTGAGATAAAGAACAGGAAAAAGCTAAAGGAATTCATCACTGACAAGTTGGAATTACAAGAAATGTTAAGTGGACTTCTATAAAAAGAGAAGGGGGGGAAACCCTCTAAATATAAATAATAAAATGGTGATAACTATGTACCTACCAATAATAAATTTAAATGAAAATGGATTAAAAGCTCCAATCAAAAGACATAGGGTAACTGAATGGATAAGAAAACAAGACCCATACATATGCTGTGTACAAGAGAACTACCTCAGATCAAATGACACACACAGGCTGAAAGTTAAGGGATGGAAAAAGATATTTCACACAAATGGAAACAAACAAAACAAAAGCTGGGGTAGTGATGCTTATATCAGATAGACTTTAAAACAGAGGTTATAATAAGAGACAAAGAAGAATATTACATAATGATAAAGCGGTCAATATAACAGGAGGACCAACTCTAATAAATGTTTATGCACCCACATATATAAAGCAATTATGGACTGATATAAAGGGAGAGATTGACAGTAATACACTCATTGTAGGAGACTTTAACACCCCATTGACACCAATGGACAGATCTTTAGACAGAAAACAAATAAGGAAACAGCAGCATTAAATGATACACCAGACCTGATGGATTTAATTGATATTTTCAGAACGTTCCACCCGAAAGCAGCAGAATATACATTCTTCTCAAGGGCACATGGAACATTTTATAGGATAGACCACATGTTAGGCCACAAAACAAGTCCCAGTAAATTTGAAAAAACTGAAATCATATCAAGCATCTTCTCCAACCACAATGGTATGAAACTAGAAATCAACTACAAGAAAAAACTGAAAAATACACACACATGGAGGCTAAACAATATGCTTCTAGACAATGAATGGGCTAACAATGGGATCATAGAAGGAATCAAAAGATACCTAGAGACCAACGAAAATGAAAACACAATGCACCTCAAAATCTATGGGACATAGCGAAAGCAGTCCTAAGAGGGAAATTCATAGCAATACAAGCCTACCTAGAAAAACAAGAAAAATCTCAAACAAACTATCTAATCTTACATCTAAAAGAACTAGAAAGAGATTTGCAGACAAAATTTGAAGTGAGTAGAAGGAAGGACATAATAAAGATCAGAGCGGGAATGAATGAAATAGAATCTAGAAAAACAATACAAAAGATCAATGAAATCAAGAGCTGGTTCTTTGAAAGGATAAACAAAATTGATAAACCTTTACCCAGGCTCAGCAAGGAAAAAAGGGAGAGGACACAAATAAATACAATCAGAAATAAAAGAGAAGTACAGACTCCACAGAAATACAAAGGATTATAAGAAAATACTATGAGCAGTTATACGCCAACAAATTAGACCATCTGGAAGAAATGGATACATTCCTAGAAGCATACTGTCATCCAAGACTGAGTCAAGAACAAAAGTCCTGGACTGGATGGCTTCATAGGTGAATTTTACCAAACATTCAAGGAAGAATTAACACCTATTCTTATTAAACTATTCCAAAATACTGAAGAGGAGGGAAGGCTTCCTAATTCTTCTTATGAAGCCACCATTACCCTTATTCCAAATCCAGACAAAGTACAAAAAAGAAAACTATAGGTCATTATCCATAAGGAACATTGATGCAAACATCCTCAACAAAATATTAGCAAACCAAATTCAGTAATACATTAAAAATATCATGCACCATGATCAAGTGAACTTATTCCTGGGATGCAAGGTTGATTTAATATCTACAAATCAATTAATGTGATACACCACATTAACAAATCTAAAGATAAAAATCATATGATCAGATCAATAGATGCTGTAAAAGTGTTTGACAAAATCCAGCATCCATTTATGATAAAAACTCTTAGCAAAGTGGGAATTGAGGAAACATAACTCAACATAATAAAGGCCTTATATGAAAAACTTACAGCTAACATTTTATCCCATAAGGAAAGGCTAAAAGTGTTTTCCTTAAGATTAGAAACAAGATAAGGATGCCTGCCTTCACCATTTCTACTCAACATAGTACTGGAAGTCCTAGCAATGGCAATCAGATAAGAAAGAAATAAAAGGGATACAAATTGGAAAGGAAGAAGTAAAACTGTCATTATTGGCAGATGACATGATACTATATATAGAAAATCCTAACGATTCCACCAAAAAATGGCAGAACTGAGAAATGAATTCAGTTAGCTGGATACAAAATTAATATTCAGAAGGTGGTTGCATTTTTATACACCAATAATGAACTTTCAGAAAGAGAAATTAAGGAAACAATCCCATTTACAATTGCATCCAAAACAATAAAATACCTAGGAATCAAATTAACCAACAAGGTAAAAGATGTGTTCTTAGAAAATTATAAGTAATTGAAGAAAGAAATTGAAGAAGATACAAATAAATAGAAGCATATACTGTGTTCATGGGTGGGAAGAATCAACATAATTAAAATGGCCATTCTATCCAAAGCAATCTACATATTTAATGCAATTCCTATCAACATATCAATGGCATTTTTCAGAGAACTAGAACAAATAATCCAAAAATTTATATGGAACCATAAAAGATCCTGAATAGTCACAGCAATTTTGAGAAAAAAGAACGAAGTTAGAAATACACTACCTGATATCAAACTATACTACAAGGCTACAGTAATAAACACAGCATGGGTACTGGCATAAAAGGAGATATGTAAGATCAATGGAACAAAATAGAGAGCCCAGAAATAAATCCATGCCTACATAGTCATTGAATCTTTGACAAAGAAGGCAAGAATATACAATGGGGTAAAGATGGTCTCTTCAGTAAATGGTGTCGGTAATACTGGACAGATACATGCAAAAAATGAAACTGGACCACCTTCTTATACCATATACAAGAATAAACTCAAAATGGATTAAAGACTTAAAGGTAAGATCCTAAACCATAAAACTTCCAGAAGAAATCACAGGCAGTAAACTTTCTGATATTGCTATTAGTAATTTTTTTCTGATACAGCTCCTCGGACAAGGGAAACAAAAGAAAAAATAAACAAAAAGACTACATCAAACTACAAAATTTTTGCACAGCAAAGTAAACCATCAATAAAACAAAAAGACAAACTATCGAATGGGAGAAGGTATTTGCCTATGATACATCTGACAAATTTCATAAAGAACTCATACAACTCAGCAACAAAAACACAAACATTCCAATTAAAAAATGGTAGATCTGAAGAAACATTTCTCCAAAGAGGACATACAGATGGGCAACAGAATATAAAGAGATGCTCACTAATCATCAGAGAAATGCAAATTAAAACTACAATGAGATATCACCTCACACCTGTCAGATTGGCTATCATCAATAAATCAAAAAACAACAAATGTTGACTAGGTTGTGGAGAAAAGGGAACCATCATACACTGTTGGTGGGACTGCAAATTGGTACAGCCACTATGGAAAACAGTTTGGAGGTTCCTCAAAACATTAAAAATAGAACTAACTTTTGACCCATCCATTGCACTTCTGGGTATTTATTGAAAGAAAGTCAATAAACTAGTTTGTAAAGATCTATGCACTTCTATGTTCACAGTAGTGCTATTCACAATAGCTAAGATATGGAAGGAACCTAAGTGCCTATCAATAGACATTGGATAAAGAAGAAGTGGTACATATATACAATGGAATATTACTCACCCATTAATAAAATGAATTCTTACTATTTGCAATGACATGGATGGTCCTAGAGAGTATTATGCTGAGTGAAATAAGTCAGACAGAGAAAGATAAATACCATATGATTTCACTTATTTGTGGAATCTAAGGAACAAAAGAAATGAAATGCAAACAGACTCACGGATACAGAGAACTCATGATTGACAGAGGGAAGGGGGTTTGGGGACTTGATGACAAAGGTGAGGGGATGAAGTAAAATTAGTAGTTGCAAAATAGCCACAGGGATTTAGACTATAGCTTAAGGAATACAGTCAATATTATTGTAATGGTGTGTGTAGTGCCAGGCAGGTGCTATAGTAATCAGGGGGATCACTTCATAAGTTATATAAATGTCTAACCATTGTATTGTATATCTGAAACCAATAAAAAAGCTACTCAAACTAATAAGTGAATTTAGCAAGATGCTGAATATAAGATCAATATACAAGACTCAGTTGTATTTCTATATGCTATCATGCGTTAGATTAAAAAATTTAAAAATAATACCACTTACTAGAGCATCAAAGAAACACAAGGTCCTAAAAATAAATTTATTGGAATATGCATTCTTAAAATAACAAAAATATTGTTGAAAGTAAAGATCTACATAAATGGAGAAATATACTGCGTTCATGGACAGGAAGACTCAATACCGTTATGTTTTCTATTCTTTCCAAACTAATATATAGATTCAAAGTAACTCCAATCAAAATCCTATGCCTTTATGCAGAACTTGATGAACTTATTCATTTTTTAAGGAAATGTAAAGGACTCAGAATAGCCTCAACATTTTTTAACATAAATGTAGAATTCAGGTTATCAGATATTAAGAGGCAATATAGAGTAATCTAGAGCGTGTGAGTCTGATATAAGGATAAACATATTAATCAGAATAGAAAGTGCAGAAATAGCTAATACATTATTTTTGGTAAAGGTGCCAAAATAACTCAATAGGGAAAGGGTAGCTTTTTCAACAAATGCTGCTCTAACAAATGGCTATCCATCAATTGCGACTCTTCATACCATACACAACCCTTATGTCAAAGTGAATCATAAGCCTAGAAAAATAGCTAAAACTATAATTCTAGAAGAAAATCTTCACAAATTTGATGTAGATAAAATTTTAAGACACAAAATCAATGAACTATGAAATTTAAAAAATAGTAAACTGGACATCATCCACATTAAAAACTTATGTGCTTTGAAAGATTCCATTAAGTATATGAAATGGAAAGCCATAGACTAAGAGAAAATATTTGCTATGTGTATTTGCTATATACATATTTGACAAAGGAAGTGTATCCAGAATATATAAGGAACTCCTTAATACAACTTAATACAAAGACACACATTTCAGTAAATATATATATATGTACAAGATATGAATATATAAGTACAATATCTTTAACCAAAAAAGATATATGATACCCAATAAGCACAACATCTTTAGTCATCAAGTAAATGTAAATTAAAACCATAAGAAATACCATGGCACACTTACTAAAATGGCAAAAATTGAAAAGGATGTCAATAACAACTATTGGTGAGGAAGGGGAGCTACTGGAATTCTCATACATTATTGGTAGTAATGTAAAATAGGGCACTGTGAAAAATAGCATGGCAGTTTCTAAATGACCCAGTCATTGCACTCCTAGGTGATTATACAAGAAAAATAAAAATATATATCCAAAGATTTGTACACAAACATTCAAAGCAGCTTTATTCAGAGCCCCCAAAGTAGAAACAATCCATATTTCTATTAACAAGAAAATTGGTTTAAAAACTGTGGTATATTCATGCAATAAAAAGAGCTATTGATATACACAACAAACATAGGGATGAATCTTAAAACCATTATGCTAAAAAGAAAAGCCACACACAAAAGTATACAATATATAATTTTGCTTATATGAAATCTAGAACACAAAACTTAAGAGTAGCAACAGAAAGCAGACCAGTTTGGGCCAGGGAAAGGGAGTATGACCACAATGGAGCACAATGAAACTTTCTGAGATAATGAAAATGTTAATTGTGATGCTGCTAAATGTAGAATTCGGGTTATTGGATATTAAGAGGTAATATAGAGAGAGTGTCCTGACCAAATTAATAACCCCCAGAACCTTTGAGCATATTAAATAGTTGTTTTATGCCATTAAGCTTTGGAGTGATTTGTTATGTAACCATAGCACCTAGAATAGTATATGGTGAAGCAAAATGTTCTGATCAAAAATGGCTATTATCCCTAAATGAAAATGCATTCTTGATTTTGTTTCTTTGTGCTAGAATAGCATCTCTAATGATGATGTGTCACAGTGTACTTTCCTGTTTCTTGACATATTACTTTATTTTTAAACATTTGTTGAGCATTTACCATATATGAAACTTCTAGCTTGCTTAAAAGTCAAGTATCCTTTACAAAGTCAAATTTGAACCTAAGTCTTTCTGAAATTAACTTCCCTATTCTTACTCATGGCACTTACAATTCCTCTTACAATGATGTCACTACAGCTACTGTGACTGATGACTAGACTGACCAACTAGAATATTTTTGTTGTACCTTTAAAATGTTCCTTCCCTGTCTAGCTCCATGGCTTTTTTTCCTGCCATTACTTTTAGCTCTCTTTATTCCTTCATCCATCATGTCTGCTGGGTGTAATACATCCCACTCTGGCACACTCTACCCATACAACTCTCGTCTCCTAAAATGTATGCTAATTAGTACTTCTGAGGGAAATCATATCAGTATGTTGATGAGTACTGCTACAAACTCCTTGCATATAGACTCAGCTGGGCCTTGAGGCAGCCTAGCACTTTTTCCATTTATCTCCCTTTCATTCCTCTAAAATGCAGCTATAAACTCTCACCTCTACTCTCTACCACCATGGCTACTCTCACCAGGTGGCTCTGCTTCCTATGTCACCAAGAAAATAGGGCCATCAGCTGAGGGAAGTCCTTTACTTCCTCCTCCTGCCTGCAAGGCCCAGCTCTATTTGTACACTGAAATACAGTGTCTCAGTGGAAGAGGAGCCCAATTTCCATCTATGATTTAGACCCATCCTCTATCTGATGTCTACCAAAGACCTTGCTCTAATAATACATCCTTTTCCTTCCTACTCTTTCCCCTAGCATAAAAAGATGCTGAACTCCCTCACATCTTAAACTTTACTCCTATTCCACATGCCCTTCCACCTATCACTATCTCACCTCTTCCCAGTCTAGCCTCTTGAAAATTATTTTATGTTTACTTTCCGCACTTCCTCGCTACCCATTCCTTTCTCAGCCTACTACAATCTGGCTTCTATCTCCATCAAAACACTGAAACTACCCTGGCCAATATTCTCACTGATTTCCACGTTGTCAATTTCTATGGACATCACAGTTATTCTCACATTGGCCTCTTTATAGCATTTGAAACTACAGGAAATCTCTCAGCTTCTGTGATAACATTACCTGATGACAATTTTCCTACGTCTCTATTCTCATCCTGGTTCTTTTCCCCCAGCTCATCCTTTCTTTAAAGTAAGTGTTCCTCAAGATCCTGACCTTGACTGCATTTTATTTTCATTGTGGTACTTTAATGCCCTGTGTTTAAGCAATCATATATATTTCTGGGATTTCATCTGTTACCTACATGATGATGATTCTCAAATCTTTTCTCTGTTGCTCTGACCTTTGTCCTTAGTTTTATACTAAAATATCTAACTGCCTACTGATATCACTGCTATTCAACTGGTCACATGTACCAAAAATATTAGCATTTCCTAGAATTTTCCTTTTACTTAAGTCCTATACCACCAAGTCCTATTGATTGAATCTCCTTACTGTTTCTTCTATTTGGTCCCTCTTCTCCATCCAGGACTATTCTCAAAGTTTAATTCAGGAACCTATTTCCTGTGTGGACCACTGCAACTTCCTAGCTAATTCTCCCTCCTTATCCAACCTCCTTTACAATAATCTCCCTATCTCAAGATCTTTAACCATATCTGCAAAATCCTTTTTGACTTTTGGGGGTGGGAGAGCATTATTTAGCCTTCCACAAATGTAACAACAATTATTATTATATGTATGGCTCCCTGCATTGTGACCTCCTTGAGGGCATGTTCTTTTTTGTCTTCTTGGTATTTGACATATAGCAAGAAGTTAATAAAGGTCTGTTAAATAAATCTAACAAAGGATTTATGCTGGGAACTAAGAGGAAATAAGACTGACTTGTTAAAGTGGATATATATACAAAATAACAGAAAAGCAAACAAAAATTTCACTTAACACAAGGACAAAGAAGCAACGGAAACACCGAGCTACCAGAAAGCAAAAGATAAAATGGCTATAAGAAGAACTCGTATTTCAATAATCACCCTAAATGCAAAAGGGCTAAACTCACCAATAAAAAGGCACAGAGTTGCAGATTGGCTCAAAAAACAAAACCCAACCATATATGCTGCCTTCAGGAGACACATCTCAGCTCCAAAGACAAATATACACTCAAAGTGAAAGAATGGAAAATGATATTTCAAGCAAGTGGCATTCAGGGGAAAGCGGGAATAGCGGTACTGATATCAGATGAGATAGACTTCAAAATAGAAAAGGTAAAGAAAGATACTAAGGGACACTTCATAAAGGTAAAGGGAATCATGTACCAAGAAGACATAACACTTATTAATATCTTTGCTCCCAATCAGGGTGCCCCAAAATATGTAAAACAATTAGTAAGAGAACTAAAGGGAGAAACAGACCAAATCACTATCGTAGTAGGGGACTTAAATACCCCGCCGTTGGATAAGGACAGATCATCCAAACAGAGCATCAGTAAGGAAATACCACCCTTAAATGACACATTACACCAACTGAACATAATTGATATTTATAGAGCCTTCCATCCCCAAACAGCTGCTTATACATTCTTCTCTAGTGCACAAGGAACATTCTCAAGATTCAACTACATACTGGGACACAGAGATAACCTCAACAAATATAAGAGGGTTGAAATCATACTAACCATATGATATTCTCTGATCATAATGCTCTGACACTAGAAAGCAACTGCAGAAAGAAATAATGAAGAATCACAAATACATGCAGAATACACACAAGAATAACTGGGTCAGAGAAGAAATAAAAAGAGATCAAGAGATACATAGAAATGAATGATAATGATAGTACAACATATCAAAACTTTTGGGACATGGCAAAAGTAGTCATAAGAGGAAATTTCATATGATTGCAGGCTTATCTCCAAAAACAAGAATGAGCCCAAATAAATAACCTAACACTTCATCTTAAAAAACTAGAAAAGGAAGAACAAATGAAGCCTAAAGTCACAGAAGGAAAGAAATAATCAAAATTAGAGCAGAAATAAATGAAACCGATAACAAAAAAAGATAGAAAAAAATAAATGCAACAAAGAGCTGGTTCTTCAACAAGGTTAAGAAAATTGACAAACCCTTGGCTAGACTCACAAAAGAAAAAAGAGAAAGGACACAAATAAATAAAATCAGGGATGAAAGAGGGGAAATTACAACAGATGTCGCAGAAATACAAAGGATCACACAAGAATACTATGAAAAAGTATATAACACCAAATTTAATAACCTAGAAGAAATGGACCACTACTTAGAAAAATACAACCTTCCTAGACTGAATTGAGATGAACTAGAAAATCTAAGTAGACCGATCAGCAGTTTGGAAATTCAATCATCAAAAACCTACCCCAAAGCAGCAATCAGGACTAGATGGCTTCACTAGTGAATTCTACCAAACATTCAAAGAAGATTTAATACCTATTCTCCTCATACTCTTCCAAAAAGTCAAAGAGGAGGTAACACTTCCCAACTAATTTTATGAGGCCAATATTACTCTGATACCAAAACCAGGTAAAGATAACACAAAAAAAGAAAACTACAAACCAATCTCTCTCATAAACACAGAAGCAAAAATCCTAAATAAGATACTAGTGAACCGAATATAGCAACATATTAAAAACATTATACACCACAATCAAGTGGGCTTCATCCCAGAGGCACAGGGATGGTTCAACATATGCAAATCAACTAATGTGATACATAAAATAAACAAATTAAAAAGGAAGAATCATATGATCATATCAATAGATGCAGAAAAAGTCTTTGACAAGATACAGCATCCATTTATGATCAAAACATTTAACAAAATCAGAATAGAAGGAAAGTACCTTAATGTAATAAAGGCCATATATGACAAGCCCTCAGCCAACATTATACTTAATGGTGAAAAACTAAATACCTTCCCTTAAAGATAAGGAACAAGGCAAGTTTGTCCACTATCGCCAATCTTATTCAATATAACATTGGAGGTCCAAGCGAGTGCAAACAGAAAAGAGAAAGATATAAAAGGCATCCAAAGAGGAAAAGAAGTTAAACTGTCACTATTTGCAGATAACATGATTCTCTCTATAGAACACCCTAAAGACTCCACAAGAACACTACTAGAAACAATAAGCAAATACAATAAAGTCTCTGGATACAAAATCAATGTTCGAAAATCCATAGCTTTCTTACATTCTAATAATGAAGCGTCAGAAAAAGAAGTGGAAAAAATAATTCCTTTTGCAATTGCAACAACAAAAAAATAAAATACCTAGGAATATATTTAATGGAACACGTGAAGGACCTATATAATGAAAGCTACGAGACTGTATTAAAAGAAATCAAAGAAGATATTCCATGTTCTTGGATTTAAAGAATCAACACACTTAAAATGATATTAACTAAAGCATTATACAGATTTAATGCAATCCGCATCAAAATCTCATCAACCTTTTTAGAAGAAATAGAACAAAAAAAATCATCAAATTTGTATGGAAGCACAAAAGACCCCATATTGCTAAAGCCATCCTGAGAAAAAAGAACGAGGCTGGAGGTATCACTCTGTCTGACTTCAAATTATACTACCAGGTGACAGTAATCAAAACGGCATGGTATTGGCAGCAAAACAGACACACGGACCAGTGGAACAGAATTGAGAGTCCAGAAGTAAACTCATATTTATATGGCAAATAATTTTCGACAAAAAAGCCAAAAACAGACAATGGAGAAAGGAAAACCTCTTCAAAAAATGGTGCTGGGAAAACTGGAAAGCCACCTGCGAAAGAATGAAAGTAGACTATTGTCTATCACACATACCAAAATTAACTTGAAATGGATTAAGGATCTAAATATAAGACCTGAAACAATAAAATGTATAGAAGAGAACATAGGAACTTAGCTTAAGACTTTGGACTTAAAGAAGATTTTATGAATTTGACCTCAAAATAAAGGGAATTAAAAGCAAAAATAAATGAATGGGAGTACATCAAACTAAAATGCTTCTGCTCAGCAAAAGAAATCATCAACAAGGTAAAGAGATAACATCTGAATGGGAAAATATATTTGCAAGCAGCAGCTCTGATAAGGTACTAATATCCAAAATATACAAAAACTCATACAAGTCAATAACAACAAAAAAACAAATGATCCAATAAAAAAATGGGCAGAGGACCTGAACAGACACTTCTCCCTAGAGAACATACAGGTGGCCAACAAATATAGGGAAAGATCCTCAACATCACTAGCTATTAGGGAAATGCAAATCAAAGGCACAATGAGATACCATCTCACACCTGTTAGAATAGCTATAATCAACAGGACAAATAATAACAAATATTGGAGAGGAAGTGGAGACAAAGGAACCTGCATACACTGCTGGTGGGACTGCAAATTGGTACAGCCACTACAGAAAACGGTATGGAACTTCCTCAAAAAAGTAAGATTTATGTACCATATGATCCAGCAATCCGAAAAGATATTTGCACACCGATGTTCATAGCAACATTATTCACAGTGGCCAGGACATGGAAGCAACCGCAGTGTCCTATGATAGATGATTGGCTAAAGAAGCTGTGTTACATATATACAATGGAATATTACTCAGCCACAAGAAGAGATGAAATACTGCCATTTGTGACAACATGGATGGACCTTGAGATAATCATGCTAAGCAAAATAAGCCAGACAGAAAAAGTTGAAAATCACATATCACTTATATGTGAGATATAAACCTAAAAGGAACAAATGAACAGGACAAATAAACAGAGACTCATGGACATGGACTATAGACTAGTGATTACCAGAGGGTAAGGGGTGGGAGAGGAGGGGGTAGTCGGGATAAAGGGGGTCAAATATAGAGGGGTAGAGGTAGGAGAGTAGGGGGAGGGGGAAGTGGGCAAAGGGGATCAAATATATGATTGCTGAAAGAAACTGGACTTTGAGTGGTAAACACACAACAGAATATACAGATGTCAAATGATAATGTACACCTGAAAAATTACATAATTACATAACATTAAGCAATGTTACTCCAATAAATTTATTAAAAATTTTAAAAATTTTCACTCAAATCCTGAGGAAATAAGGCAATACAGAGAACCATTTTAAATTATATGTTCCCAAGACCGGGAAAAATGATGAAGATAGTACTTAAGTAAGTAATAGTAAGTAATTCAAAATGGCAAAAGTGAGCAGAATAAATTAAGAGGTGGGGTGTACCTAATAAGAAAATTTTTGGAGTAGTTGGGCAATGAGAAGATTAAGGCCTGATTGAGGCATTGGTAAGTGGGAATGAAAAAGAAAGGAAGGTACAAGATTCATGTTATTAAAACTGATAACATAAATTAATTCTAATAATAGAACAATTAGTAGCACTAATCCACAATGTGTCTATTAGTATTTATGTATATATGATCAGATAGACCTCTCTTGTACAGAGAGGTCTATCTGATATTATATGTATATATATTATATATATATATGTATATATATACACATATATATATATATAAAATCATACTTTAAACTCACTTTATTTTCAGAGAAACATTCTGGTTTTGACTTAATATATGGAGTAATAGTGCTTCCACCAAAACTCATTTGGATATTCAGTGTTATTCTACACAATCTACTTAGGTAACATGTGAAATGCAAATATCACAGGAACAAATATGTAACATGAGCTAATCCAAAATTCTAAACAAAATTATGGTTCTATTCTATTTAAGTGGGTGATTTTTCCGGTAGAATTTGATTTTTTAAATTTAATCTTGCTGAAGTGATGAAATCAATACTAAATATCCTACTCTGAAATAACCTCTAATATTTAGTTACGAATCATTTAAGGGAATAAGGACTAGGAGAAAAAGAAGGCAAAATAAAAGCACTACTTAGTATTACAGATGGGATTGCTTGATACAACAGCTCATTAAAACTATATTCACTGTTAGACACACCATCCTCATGCCAGTTTTCAACCTCTAGTCTCTCAGGTGCAAATTCGTTTTTCATTGTCTGCCCTGCACTATTGGAGCTGGACTCTAAATGTTTTACCAACTGACATAAAATTAAACTGTCTGTAGAGGGCACTGGAGAAGAAAGAGCTTTGCCCTCTTGGTTCCAGTGTATTCTTCTCATCAGGATCTTGCAGTGAGTGCAGTTAATCTGCAGCACTCAGTGACCAGCAGTGTGTGGCACATTTCCATGTGCAGGCAGCTATGCAGCAGAGTGTTGCTGGTAGGGCACTCTCCCTGTGACTAGCTTTCCCTGGCAGCTTTCCAGCAGAGTCTGGCTGGTGGGCCACCTCGTGTAAACAGCTTTCCTTAGTACCCTCTTGGTCAGTCTGCTGCAAGTTCAAAGGTGAGGCATCTCCCTAAGGGTGGCTTTCTCTGGACTCCAGAGGACAGATTTCCAAGTCCCGCCAGCATGGTATTTCTGTGAACTCTGTGACTGAGTGAGCCCTGGCCATGCCCTCTCCAACAAGGTTTGGATCTCTGCCTTACCGGGAGGGAGGCCAGCCATTTTCCTGGAGTGTTCTATCTTAGCCCTTGCGGTAGTGGCTGCTCCCTATGTGTGCTATTCCTGCATTTTCAGGGTTCTCTAATTCTTAATAGTCAATTCCCCAATATTCCAATCTCCTTGTAATAATTCTTTACATTAAACTTTATCTGTTCAACTTACTGTTTGGTTTCTGTCTCCTGTTTGGACCTTGACTGATAACAACACCCTCAGACAAAAAGAAAAACAACAACCCATAACTGTTCTGACTGGCCTTTGATGTGACCAGATTATCTAAAGTGATAAAATATTCACTGTAGATACTCAGCAAATTCTTTGATTGCCTGAAATTCTAGAACTTAAACTGGTCATATATAGAATCATAGGAAAGAGAGACATAGTTGTAGAATTTTTCTTTGTTTTAGAGTCAAAAATTTAAAAATGTACTATAAAACCAACAACAGCAAGTACGCTTCATTTCATGAATTTTTAAATTTATCTATACCTGCCTATTCTGATGAAACAAACCAGCTCTGCACTTAACTCTAAGGATTTCCTTGCATGAAAATTTTATGACATGTTCCAGGACTCTTGAGCCTTCTGGTTGCCACGCTCTACCATTGGCTGACAGATGATATGTTCTTAGAAATTGTTTTATAGACTTGAAATTCTTACTAAAAATGAAAAGCACTTCATAGTTCAAAAGGTAATCACTGTTTCCTTATATTATTCTTCTGAATAAAAGAGTACCCAAATCATATTATAAAAAACAGCCTACCTAAAAAAATTTTCCTATCTTTTGATTACAAAAATATTAAAATTTAGTTCTAATAAACACCACCAGATGAAATTTTAAATAGTCCCTTTCCAATTGTAGAACACAATCTGTCCTTATTTTAGTTTCCTATTCACAAATTATTCACTGGTGTCAAATGTATCCTGAATTGGTACTTAATGAGGACATTCGATCCTATGGTAGAATTTTAGTACTGCTTTGGAATGTAGTACCAGCTACTACAACCTTTCTCAAACAGTAAGGTGACAAAGTTTAAATTTAAAAATTACTTGGTGTGGCAAATTAAAGATGGCCAGAAATTTTTGTTATTTGTCACATTCAGAGGTGGGATCTATGTCCCCTCCCTTTCAATCCCAGTGGGCTCTGTGCCTTCTCTGGCTAGTAAGATACAGTGGAAATAAAACTATGCCAGTTTCCTTTGTGCCTGATGGAGGATTTTCCTTAATATATTATCCAGGCCTGTGTCAGCACACCACCCTGGACTTTAGTTAAGATTAGTTTTAAAATATCAGACTGTGTGGGTAGCTAGCCTAATAGTTGTAAAATTTCACTTAAAATTTGTATTCCCTTTAATTATTCTTGGCTTAATTTTTAATAATTATTAATTATTTAATAGGAGCTCCTGATAAATTTCCATTGTTTTTAATATACATTGATAAAACTGTTATTAATTCCTCTTTACTGAAGCATTAACAGTATATTAAGGCAAAAAAATTTTTAAATGTACTAGTAATGCATTTACTTTGCTTATCTTGAGATAATTCCAACAGAAAGTAGGCATCATATAAAATCTAAATGGGAGGGAAAATCACTGGATGATCTCAAGTTAATAATCCTGAGAGAAATTTTAAGAAGAAAAACAAAATATGAAAATACCCTTAACTAAATATAAGTCACAGAAATATACACTAGAGAAAAGAGGGTTTTCAAATAGTAAACTAGCCAGACACAGTCAATATATGGTAAGCCAGAACATAAAAGGGCACATTCTCCCCCAAATCAGCAGTCCTTAATAAACATCTCAGATTTATGAGTGGAAAATTTATTTTATCAGCTACTCTGGGGACAAAATGTTTGAAAAAAGACAATAACTTCCATGACTCTGTTCGCTTAAAAAATTTTTTTTGAAATTTGTTTTGTCTAATAGTATTAGAGAAAAAAAATCATGTCTTGTTAGAGCCTAGAAAAACTACTGTGGCTTTACTTCAAAAAAGAGGAAGATGAAATAAATAAACAAATGGAAGTTTGTAGAGTGGTAGAGATGGGATTGAGGTGGGCAAGATGAAGATAATTTCAGAAAGCAATTAGGACGAATCTCAATGGACATAGAAAAATTATGGCCCACCTACAAAGTGCTAAGTGTGAGCTTAGGTGCTTTATAGATATCATCCTTAATTTTTGCACCAGCTCTGTGAGGACAGTATTATTACTCCCATTTGACACCTAGGAAAGCTGAGATTTATGAAACTTAATATTATGTCCCACAGGACAGATTTGGAACTCTTCCCATGCTTTTCCTACTATAATGGATCTGTAAAATAATTGTAAAACGTTTAGCTATAGCCTTCTTATTATTTAATAATCTCAAACTCTCCTTGAACAAGAACTGAACAGGACAGTATTGTTCTTTATTTAGTCTTGTTCAAGAAACTGATGTTTTCATATGACATGAGGCGAGAAGATGATCATATTAAAAAGATAAAAGGTTAGTTTCCAAAGCTCAGTAAAAAATCATTAGGTAAATAATTAATGTGGGGATACAGAAAAAATTTGGTAACATTTTCATTCATATATTAGAAGTGTTAAAAATATGTAGAGACAAATTGGCAAAGCTTTTGAGAAAGCTTGTGTCGTCTATTGACTCTGCAATAAAAATTGAGCAATTTGGAAACCATTACTCAAACAGTAGTCTTAAAATTCCTTGTTAGTTATTTCTGAAGAGTAAGCAAAATAGATAAAATCTACCCAATTGATGAGGAAGAAATACAAGTAAGCCAAGATGATGCAAAGCTAATTCAAACAGACTAGTGGAATTATTTCCAAAGCATTTATTTCTGAAATGCACTTCTTATGTTGTAACTTTAGATGCATTTTGAACCAAATGCCTTTTGTCATTATTCTTAATTATCCAGTAAACATAAAAACTAGTCTCATCTATGTCCCTAGTGGCTCTCCCTTCATATTATTATTTAATACTAAGGATGAAGATATTCTGTCTGGATTACTAGATTTAAAAGTATCTATATTTTTATCTATATATACCCTAATGCTTAGCATTCTGCACAGAAGAGGTATTTAATGAACCTTCCCCCAAAAGACTGAATATGTGAACAAACCAAATCCCAACTAGGTAAAATGTAAATACCTAAATAGTCTAGACAAATCTTTATCTCTGACCACATGAGCTGAGGAAATAAAACTGCTTTACTCTCTTTCCCTCTGGACAACGTAGACCTATTCCTTGTGCACACATCATAAATGTACAGCTTGATGAATTTTCAGTGACCTCTCCCACATAACCAACACTTAGATCAAGGAATAGAATATTACCAGCATCTCAGAAGCCCCTAGGGTGCTCGCTCTTAGTCACTGTCTCCTCTCCTGAAAGTAACTACTATTTTGATTTCAAATGTCATAGATTAGTTATGCTGTTTTTGTACTTTAAATAAATGGAATCGTAGGGTAGATTAGCCTTTTATGTCTGGCTTCTTTCACTCATCATGATGAGGTTTGTTAAAGCAAATTTCTTCTGAATTATATGCTACGAACTGCATAATATCTTAAAAATTACTTTTAATGATCCATCAGCTAACAAGTTGATAAGTCCCATTAATTTTGTTGAAAGCAAAGCAAGAATCAATCTAACTTGAAAAAGTATGTGTTGTCTTTGAGAGTCACTCACTTCCGCAACATTTACACCAATTTTCAAACTGTCCCTCTGGCTTCCTGGAGGTTTTTATACATATGGCAACACCTCTTAAAACATACCACAGTGAGATTCTGGATGAGTGAGAGGAAGACCCGTTGTATAGTGAGAGAAAAAAAAACTGAGAAAGGGAATATGAGAAAGGAGAACATGTATGTCCACAATAGGCATTTTCTTGGGCATATCACCTTTAGAAGAAATACATATAGAAGTCAAGAATAGGGAAATTGGTTCTCTTAAAACTATCCATGCCTGATCTTTCTTAGAGAAGTCTTTGTGAACGAACACCTAGGAGCACCTGAACCCAGTTTGAAGAGTGTCTATTAATGAGTGATAATTCAAATGTTAGTTTTCTCCCCATTTCCATTCCTTTCTCACCAACAACTTGATTTAGACTTCTATTCATTGGCAAGTAATACAAGTTATCATCTTAAGCCTGCAACTCTCATACTATCCCAGAGACATTTTAAATTTCAAGAGGGCAGACTGCCTCTTATATTTCTTTGTATCCCGTTCATATTACTGAGCATGAACGCTGTTAAAAGGTATTCAATATGCACAAAATTTTGCTATCATTAAAAGCTATTCATTGCCAAAGAAAACCAGGCACAGTAATATTCCTGTGTAAATTAGGAATACAAGAACTGGATACTAAATGTAAATGATTCTTCAAAGCTCTCACATAGGCAAATATTGAATTTTAACAGAGCCCTCAGATTATGGAAAACAGCAAAGGTTAAGAAATCACCACATCCTTTGTTTTCCAGAAAAGAGCTTACTGTAGGAAAACAGCTTCCCCAGATAACAAAAGGACTCACAGGTGGCTGCCACCATCGTTTACCCATGATAAGACAGATAGCTCCTTTGAATTCCCATTCTTCCATAAATGATGTAAGTGATTACAATGAAATTCTTGCCCCTACTGATGAATCAGAACAAGATGCTTGTTAACCAAACTTCGGTTAAGTTTCTCTCTTTCTCCTAGGTCTTCCCACTTCCTCACACAGGCACACCTTGTTATACTGTGCTTTGATTTATTGCACTTCTCAGATATTGTGTTTTTTACAAATTGAAAGTTTGTGGCAACCCTGCATTAAGCCATTTTTTCAATAGCATTTGCTCACTTAATGTCTCTGTGTCACAATTTAGTAATTCTCACAATATTTCAAGCTTTTTCACGATTATCATGTTACGGTGATCTGTGATCAGTGATCTTTATTAAAATTATTAGAGTGACATTGGTTAATAAAATAGGTTTCAAGTGTACAATTCAATAATATGTCATATGTATATTACATTGTGTGTTCACCATCCAAAGTTAAATTTCCTTCCACCACCAAATATTTGACCCCCCTTACCCCTATATACCTCCTTCCTTTCCCCTTCCCTCTGGTAACCATTAATCCACTGTCCATGTCCATGAGTCTGTGATTGTCATGTTTGTTTGTTACTTTTAGTTTTATACCCCACATATGAGTGAAATCATATGGTTGGTTCTCAACTTTCTCTGACTTATCTTGCTTAGCATGGTAATCTCGAGATCCACCCATGTTGTCACAAATGATAGTATTTCATCTTTTCTTATGGCTAATATTCCATTGTATATATGTACCACATCTTCTTTATCCAATCATCTATCAATGAACACTTCAGTTGTTTCTATGTCTTGGCCACTGAGAACAATGCTGATTAGTGATCTTTTATGTTACTATTATAATGGTTTTAGGGCACTACTAACTGTACTCATATAAGATGGTGAACTTGATAAATGTTGTGTGTGTATTTTGACTGTTCTATGGACTGGCTGTTCCTCTGTTTCTCTCCCTCTCTTTGAGCTTCCTTAATTTTGAGACACAGAAATATTAAAATTAGGCCAATTAATATCTCTATAATGGCCTGTAAGTGTTCAATTGGAAGAAGCACAAGTCTCTCACTTTAAATAAAAAGCTAGAAGTGATTAAGCTTAGTGAGGAAGGCCTATTGAATGCTGAGATAGGCTAAAGGCTAGGCCTCTTACACTAAACAGTTAGCTGAGTTTGAATGCAAAGAAAAAGTTCTTGAAGGAAATTCAAAGTGCTACTCCAGTGAACACATGAATGATAAGAAAGTGAAATAGCCTATTGCCACAATATTCTCTTAAGTCAAAGCCTAATTCAGAACAAGGCCCTAACTCTTCAATTCTATGAAGGCTGAGAGAGGTAAGAAAGCTGCAGAAGAAAAGTTTGAAGTTAGCAGAGGTTAGTTGATGAAGTTTAAGGAAAGAAGGTGTCTCCATAAGATAAAAGTGCAAGGTGAAGCAAGTGCTGATGGAGAAGTGGAAGCAGGTTATCTAGAAGATCTAGCTAAGATAATTAATAAAGGTGGTTACAATAAATAGCAGAATTTCAATGTAGGTGAGACAGCCTTTTATTGGAAGAAGATGCCATCTAGGACTTTCATAGCTAGAAGTCAAATGTCTAGATTTAAGGCTTCAAAGGACAAGCTGACTCTCTTGTGAGGGGCTGATGCAGGTGGTGATGTTGAAAGTAATGCAGGTGGTTAAGTTGAAAGCAATGCTCATTTATCATTCCAAAAATCCTAGGGCCCTTAGAAATTATAGTAAATCGACTCTGCCTGTGCCCTATAAATAGAAGAACAAAGCCTGGATGATAGCACATCTGTTTATAACATGGTTTACTGAATATTTTAAGCCCACTGTTGAGACCTACTGCTCAGAAAAAAAGATTCCTTTCAAAATATTAGTGCTCATTGACAATGCACCTGGTCACCCAAGACCTCTGATGGAGATGTACAATGAGCTTAATGTTTTTTTTTTATGTCTGCTAGCAAAACATCCACTCTGCAGCCCATGGATCAAGGAGTAATTTCGACTTTCAAGTGTTATTAAGAAATACATTTTGTAAGGCTATAGCTACCATAGATAGTGTCTCCTCTGATGGACCTGGGCAAAGTAAATTGAAGACCTTCTGGGAAAGATCCACCATTTCAGATGCCATTAAGAATGTGATTCATAGGAAGAGTCAAAATATCAACATTAATTGGAGTTTGGAAGAAGTTGATTTCAACTCTCATGGATGACTTTGAGGGGCTCAAGACGTAATTGGAGATGTGGTGGAAATAGTATGAGAACTAGAATTAGAAGTGGAGCCTGCCAATGTAACTAAACTAAATTGCTGCCATCTCATGATAAAACTTGAATGGATGAAGAGTTACTTCTTATGGATGAACAAAGAAAGCAGTTTCCTGAGATGGAATTTACACCTGGTGAAGATGCTGTAAAGAAGTTGTGAAATGACAACAAAATATTTCGAATATTACATAAATTTAGTTGGTAAAGCAGCAGCATGGTTTGAGAAAACCGACCCTGATTTTGAAAAAAGTTTGCTGGGAGTAAAATGCTATCAAACAATATTGCATGTGATAGAGAAATCATTCATGAAAGGAAGAGTCAATTTATGTGGCATAATAATTTTAAGCAATTGCCATAGCCACTCCAACCTTCAGAAATCACTACCCTGATCCATCACCAGCCATAAACATCATTGTGAGATCGTCCACCAGCAAAAAGATTATAACTTGCTGAAGACTCACATGATGGTTAGTATTTTTTAGCTATAAAGTATTTTTTAATTAATGTATTACATTTTTTAGGCATAATGCTGTTGCACACTTAATAGGCTACAGTATGATGTAAACGTACCTTTAATATACCCCAGGAAAACAAAAAATTTGTGTGACTTGCTTTATTGCGATATTCGCTTTATTGTGGTAGTTTGGAATGGAACTAGCAATACCTCCAAGGTATGCCTGTGCTCACTTCTTTCTAGCCTTCTTTATTCCTCCTAATTAAAAAACCTTTTGTCTAATCCTTAAGATATTGCAACATTCCTTTTTGACTCCCTGAAATAATTCTTTCAATAAAGTCTCTCCTTACAAAGCATAATTTATTTTTTATTTGATACATTATTTAAATGTGTAATGCAAACTTCTTTCAGAATAACTTTATTCACAGAAGACTTATTTCATAGGCTATTTCCAACCTTATTTATGTAGATGGTTTAACGGTAACTTAAACATTCAATATATCCAATAATATTGAATATTCAATATATCATCTACTTTTTGGACTTAAATTTTAAATAGTAACTATATTCCGTGACCTAGTATATAAAATGAATTTCCCATCTTCTATTGCTCATATACCAAGGGCTTTTGCATCCGCTAAACTAGCAAAATATCTGCCAATATCTATTTTCCAATTTTATAGCTTTCTGAGGTATTCTCTAAATCACATAATTCAAAAGATAGCAAAATGCAAGCTTGAAAGAAAATATGTAGTTATTTATGTAGGATAAGAGAACAGAAAAAAAGATTAAAAAATGAAGTATAGGGAAGACCAAAAAAAATGGCGTACATAATAGTGGTTTTGTTCGACTGCTCTCACGACCATGTCAAAGGTATGATGGAAACACAGAGCAAAGAGAAAGCAGAGTCACCTGTAGATCTAGATGAACAAAAGTACTACTACTAGGAAGAGAGATAAGATATCAACCTGCAATAGTAAAAGGTAGGAGCGGGCAAAGATGTGAGGCTGCCTGGTCCCCAGCAGCTGAATGGGACAGAGGCTGTGGCAGTGGCAGCCAGCAGCTGCAGACGACTCTTAAAGGGCCCGTGTCCACAAGTGGACTTTCCCAGTGATAGACCTGCTTGCTCTGAGCACCAGCACTCACTTGGCTGCACGGGGGACACTAGGGACTTACAGGGGGTGAGGGCCAGAGGTGAGGCTTTCTCCTGGACAGAAATGCTGGTGGTATCCACTGTTCCTCTGTTGAGCCCTCCCTACTCCCAGCATGCAGACTCAGAGCTGTCATGGCTGAGACGTCATCTAACTAGGTAACAGAGGTTGTTTTGCTCAGAGGATTCCCTGAAACTCCGCCTCCCCTAACTCATGATGCTACCCAAGCCACATCCAGTTGTGTCCTTGAGGAGTCCTGTGTTCCTTGTTGGGTAGCTCCAAGACCCACACTAGTGGCAGCTGACCGCGGTTTCTGGAGTGGACTCTTGAGGCAACTATAAGCATAACATCTGGATTGCTTGCTAAATCTTAACAGGTGGCTCCAGAGGGACATAGGCTGGGGCTAAACTTGGCTTGTAGCTGCACCCCTCTCAGGGCTGTGCTACTGGACACCTACAACACAAAGCCATGCAAATAAGACCAGGAGACTTAGGAGCTTTGCTTAGTATATAGAAATAGACATGGGAAGGCAGACAAAATGGAAAGACAAAAAAGCAGAAACCATATGAAAGAACAGAACAGAGATCCAGGAATAATGGAGTTAAGTAATCTAACAGATGCAGAGTTCAAAACGCTGGTTATAAGATGCTCAATGAACTTAGGGGAAGTATAGATGAATTCAGTGAGAACTTTAACAAAGAGATAATAAAAATAAAAGTGGAAATGAAAATTATAAAAGGGAACCAGTCAGAAATGAATACATTATTTGAGATGAAGAGTGTATTAGAGGGAATCATCAATGTAGATAAAGAGGATCAATCCACCAATAAAGAGGATGGGGTAGCCAAGGACACTCAATCAGAACAGCAAGAAAAAGGAAGCCAAGACTATAATAATAATTTAAGGAGCCTATGGGACACTATTAAATGTAAAAATATCCACGTCATAGGGGTACCTGAAGGAAAAAAAAGACATTTGAAGAAATAATGATGGAAAACTTCCCTAACCTGGTGAAGGAAATAGACATATAAGCCCAGGAAGTTCAGAGAGTCCCCAAACAAGATGAATCCAAAGAGGCCCACACAAAGACAGATCATAATTAAAATGCTCAAAGTTAAATACGAAGAGAGAATCTTAAAAGCAGCAAGAGAAAAGCAGTTAGTTACCTACAAGGGATACCCATAAGACTAGCAGCTGATTTCTCGAAAGACACTTTGCAGGATAGAAGGGACTAGCAGGAAATATTCAAAAGATGAAAATTTGGGATCTACAACCAAGAATAGTTATCCAGTGAAGGTATCTTTCAGTTGAAAGACAGATAAAGAGCTTCCCAGACAAAAATAAGCTAAAGGAATTCATCAACACCAAGCCAATATTACAGAAATTTTGGAGGGACTTAACTTTAAGAAGAAAAGTCATGTATCAAAAACTGAATAAAGACTAGTAATAACTGTATATCTACCAACAAGTACCTGAAATGGAAAAGAATTAAGTTCTCCAACTAAAGGATAGGGTGGCTGAATGAATAAAAAAACAAGATGCCTACATATGCTGCCTACAAGAGACTCATTTCAGATTAAAAGACACACACAGACCAAAAGGAAGAGAATGGAAGAAGATATTGTCTTGATGGACGTAGAGAGTATTGTGTTAAATGAAGTCAGTCAGATAGAAAAAGATAAATACAACATGATTTCACATACATGTGGAATCTAAAAAACAAACTCAACAACAATAACAACAAAAATGGTAACAAACCCATAGATACAGAGAATATCTTGAGGGCTACTAGATGAGAGGGGTTTGGGGGTATGGTGTAAAAGAGCAAAGGAATTAAGAAGTATGAATGTATAGTTACAATATAATCATTAAGATATAAAGGGTAGGTAGCATAAGGAAAATAGTCAACAACGTTGTAAAAATATGTAAGGGGAAAGACGGGTACTAGATTTAGTGGGGTAACCACTTTGTGAGATATATAGATCTCTAATCACTATGCTGTACAATTGAAACAAATATTTTATGGCAACTATAATTGAAAAAAAAGACTCATTGAAGTGTACAACGTAAATATGAGAAACTAATTATTATATTTCAGTAAAACTGGGAAAAAAATTTTAAATGAAGCATAAATTAGTCTATATAGTGGAGGAGGGGAAAGCTAAAAAAAGGGTGCTTATTCCAGAATAAAAAATGAGCAGTCTCTCATCTTACATTTTTCATACTGTTACATTTCCTCATTTCCTGAGTGTAATGGAATATTGTAACAGGGAATGTAAAAAGGAATATTACAATAGGGAGTGGAGTCTATTTTAGTAAAGAGAACATTCTCCTTATAAGATCTACAAATATCTCAAGAAGTAGGAAAAAGATGTTTTCTTTTCTTTTTTTTTAATTAGGAGGAATAAACAAGGCTAGAAAGCACTGAGTAAAGGCATACTTTTTAGATATTGCTGATTGTCCAGAAATGCTTGGTACAATACAGTGAAATGATCTGATTACTAAAAAACAGATGTATTTGTTTTTAAAGTTGATTCTTCAGCCTCAAAAGCTTCAATACAGTCATTTAAAAAGCCACCAGGAAAAACAGACAAAGATGTGCCATTAAGACAGTTAACTAAAATAGCACTCCTAATTTATTGCCTAAGATATACAGAAAAGACATGATTTTCTATATAACGGTATTTGCTTTAAAAATAAAGAAAAACAAAAAACCTAACGGGGAAACCCCCCTTTAGGAATATATATTATCCAGTGAGCCATGTAGTAATTAAATAACTACTTTGGTCAGGAACTATGAAAAGGGGTGATTGAAAATTATTCCACTAAGTGGAAGCTGGTTTCTAGCAGTTTTCTTTAACATATTTAATGAAATACAAAACTTTCTATTTTCCCCACAGAACCACTATTAATGAATGCGACTTTTTAAATATTAGCTAAGTTTAAGGACTCTATCAGCCATAACAGTCTATGATGAATATTATCAATGCTCAGCAATGGTTATCTGATAACTCAAAAATAAAATTAATGTTGTACATGTACATGACAAGGCACATAAATCACAATTTATTCATGTTTGAAAGCATGGGTCTTCATTTCAAATATTTAGTTTATAGAATATCACATTAAATCTATGATCAGAACTTAAAAACACATGATTAATCTATTTGGGAATCATTTTATGGTATTTTAGATAACAAAACATAACAGAAGTATAAGCCTTAATATCTTGGAATTTGCTGAATTATTTCTAACTACTTCAACTGTAAAGTATATGGAAGAAATGGTGACACTTATAAAATGCAACTGCAAATAAAAGATTTTGGCAAATTATTTCTGCATGCGAAAGGAGAAGACATATATTTATTAGCTAGACAAGTACTTATTCCACAAAATGAACATAAATTCTCTAAGTAAATTAAGTCTATTAAATATTCATGTTTCATGAGGAAAGCAAATGACAGTTTTTGATTATGCTCTTGGTTACATTAATCATTTTGTCCACCTGGAACAATTTGGATTATTTGGAAACAAATACCTGAAGTTAAAAAGGTTTTGCCTATATTCTCAAATTTCTGTGGGCCAGTTATCCATTTTGTAGATAAGATACAAGATCATGAGGGACTTTAAAATAGATTTTTATTTAAAAATAATTGTACATTAAGAGGAAGTACAAAAATATTACAGAGTTTCTGTGCACCCTTAACTCAGTTTCCCCCTAATGGTAACACCCTATGTAATAACTAACTGTAGTACAATACAAAAACCAGGAAACTGACATTGGTACAATTGAGACATCTTATTCAGATTTTACATGCACTCCTGTGTATATGTATACAGCTATTCAGTTTTATTACCATGTATAAACTCATGTAGTCATCACCACAGCAGATACAGAACTGTTCCACAAAGATGCCCCACAATGATCCTAACATACTATCCCTTTATAGTCACAGCTACTTACTTCTTGAGCTCCTCACACAAACTCTGGTCTCTTAACATGTGATAATAACTAATCTATAATTCCAGTTCTATAATTTTAGGACTTTGAAACTTATATAAAAGAAATGATATAGTATCCGAAATTTAGAAATAGGTTTTCTTAAATACAGCTTAATTCCCTTAAGATCTACCCAAGTAGTTGTATGCATCAACATTTTCAGGTTTTTGTTTTGTGTTTAGTAGTATTCCCTGGTTTGGATGTGCCACAAGTTGTTTAACCACCAACCTATTATAAGACACTTTAGCTCTTTATAAGTTTTACCTATTTCAAATAGAATTGCTATAAAAGCTTGATTACATGTCTAGTGTGAACATAGGTTTTCCTTTCTCTGGGATGTACATTTCCTTAGAGTACAATTGCTGGATTGTATGACAAGTACATGTTTAGTTTTTAAAAGAAACTGCCAAACTATTTTCTGGAGTGACTATATCACTTTATATTCCCACCAAGAACTTATGAAAGACCCACATTCCCCATATCCTTGCCAAAGTATAGTATATAATTATTTTATCATAGCTGTTCCAATAGTTGTATAACAATATCTCATTGTGGTTTAAATTTATATTTCTGTAATAAATAATGATGTTGACCATATTTAAATGTGCTTGGTAGGAACTTCCACTATCCTTTTTGGATAATGTTCATGTCCCTTATCCACTATCTAATTGGATGGTTTCTTCTCCATCTCCTTATTGTATTTATATACATAAATATATATAGATTATGCATTTGATGTCCTGTCTAAGAACTCCATTTCTTAGGTCCTGATGATTTTCTGGTATACTTTCTTTAAAAGTTATGTAGTTTTATGCTTTATATTTAAATCTATGATCCACTTTGGGTATTTTCGTATTATCCTTTTTTTTATTAAAAATTATTAGGGTAACATTGATAACAAAATCCAAAAAGTATCAAGTGTACAATTCAACAGTATGTCGCATATACATTGCATCATGTATTCACCGCTATAAGTTAATTTCTTTTGTCACATCATATTTGATCTCTTTTACTCCTAACTACTCCCCTCCCCCACGTCTCCCTGGTAACCACTAGTACACAGTCCATGCCCATGAGTCTCTGTTTGTTTGTCCTGTTTATTTGTTGCTTTTAGATTCATATCCCACATATAAATAATATCATGTGGTTTTCAACTCTTTCTGTCTGGCTTATTTCGCTTAGCATGATTATCTCAAGATCCATCCATATTGTCAAAAGACAGTATTTCATCTCTTCTTATGACTAATATTCTACTGTATATATGCACCACACCTTCTTGATCTAATCATCTATCGTAGGCCACCTCGCTTGCTTGCATGTGCTGGCTACTGTGAATAATGCTGCTATGAACATCGGTGTGCATATGTCTTTTTGAATATGGGTTTTCAAGACTTCAGAGTAAATTCCCAGTAGAGAGATTGCTGGATCACATGGTAGAACAAATCTTAGCTTTTTGAGGAACCTCCGTACTGTTGTCCATAATGGCTGTACCAATTTGCAGTCCCACTAGCATTGTTATGAGGGTTCTTTTTTCTCCACATTCTCTCCAACACTTGTTATTACTTGTCCTATGGATGACAGTCATTACAACAGATGTGCAATGGTATCTCAATGTCGTTTTGAATTGTACTTTCATAAAAGCTAAGCAAGTTGAGCACCCTTTTATATGTTTGTTGGCCATTTGTAAGTCTTCTTAGGAAAAGTGTCTGTTCAGGTCTTCTGCCCAGTTTTTAATTGGATTAGTTTTTGTTGTTGTTATTGAGTTGTATGAGTTCTTTACATATTTAGGATATTAGGCCTCATTGGAGGTGTTGCTTGCAAATATATTCTCACATTAGGATGGTTGCATCTTTGCCTTGATGATGGTTTCTTTTGCTTTTCAGATGACTTTTAGTTTGATATAGTCCCATTAACTTATTTTGATTTTACTTCCCTTGTCTTTGAGGTCAAATTCATAAAAAACCCTCTTTAAGTCCAAGGACCATGAATTTAATACCTGTTTCCTTCTATGCAACTTATTGTTTCAGGTCTTATATTCAGGTCCTTAATCCATTTTGAGTTAATTTTGGTGTGTGATGATAGATAACCATCTAGATTCATTCTTTTGCAAGTGGCTTTCCAGTTTTCCCAGCACCATTTATTGAAGATGCTTTCCTTTCTTCATTGAATGTTTTTGGCTCCTTTGTCAAAAATTATTTGCTCATATGTATAGGGGTTGACATCCGGACTCTCACTTCTGTTCCATTGGTCTGTGCCTCTGCCAATATCATGCTGTTTTGATTACTGTCTCTTTGTAGCGATAATATGAAGTCAGGCAGAGTGATCCCTCCGGACTTATTCTTTTGTTCTCAGGATTGCTTAGGCTATTCAAGGTCTTTTGTGTTTCCATACAAATCTGACAATTGTTCTATTTCTTTAAAAAATGCCAATGGGATTTTGATGGGGATTGCAGTAAACCTGTATGCTTTAGGTACTAGGGTCATTTTAACTATGTTGATTCTTCCAATCCAAGAACATGGAATATCCTTCTTCTTCAATTTCTTTTAATAATGTCTTATAGTTTTCAGTGTATAGGTCCTTCTCGTTGTTAGGTTTATTCCTAGCTATTTTGTTATTTTTGCTGCAATTGCAGAAGGATTTTTTTCACTTCTTTTTCTAACGATTCATTATTAGAGTATAAGAATGATATGAACTTTTGAACATTGATCTAGTATCCTGAAACTTTACTGTATTTGTTTATTGTTTCTAGTAGTGTTCTTGTAGAGTCTTTAGGGTTTTCTATATAGAGGATCATGTCATCTGCAAATAGTGACAGTTTGACTTCTTTATTTCCTATTTGGATGTCTTTTATATCTTTCTCTTGCCTGATTGCACTTGCCAGAACCTCCAATGTTATATTGAATAACAGTGGTGATAGTGGACAGCCTTGTCTTGTTCCTGATCTTAGAGGAAAGGTTTTTAGTTTTTCTCCATTAAGTATAATGTTGGTGTAGGGTTTGTTGTGTACGGTCTTTATTATGTTAAGGTACTTTTCTTCTATACTGATTTTGTGAAGTGTTTTGATCATAAATGGATGTTGTATCTTGTCGAAGGCTTTTTCTGCATCTATTGATTGTCTGATTCTTCTTTTTTAATTTGTTTATGTGATGTATCACATTGATCGATTTGTGTATGTTGAGCCATCCCTGTGCCTCTGGGATGGAGCCCACTCGACCGTGATGTATAATCTTTTTAATATGTTGCTGTATTCAGTTCACTAGTATCTTATTTCAGATTTTTGCCTCTGTGTTCATGAGCGATATTGGTCTGGAGTTTTCTTTTTTGTGTGTTATCTTTTCCAGATTTTTGTACCAGTGTAATATTGGCCTCATAAAATGAGTTAGGAAGTATTGCTTCCTTTTTGATTTTTTTGGAAGAGTTTGAGAAGAATAGGGATTAAATCTTCTTTGAATGTTTGGTAGAATTCACTGGTGAAGCCATCTGGTCCTGGATTGCTGCTTTTTGGTAGGTTTCTGATGACTGTTCAATTCCTATACTGCTATATTTAAATTTTCCAGTTCTTCATGATTCAGTCTAGAAAGGTTGTATATTTCTAAGATTTTGTCCATTTCTTCTTGGTTATTAAATTTGGTGTCATATAATTTTTCATGGTATTCTTATATTGTCCTTTGTATTTCTGCAGTATCTGTCCTAATTTCTCTTTTTTCATTCCTGATTTCATTTATTTGTTCTTTTTCTGTGTGTGTGTGTGTGTGTGTGTGTGTGTGTGTGTGTGTGTGTGTTTTTAACGATGTAGCGTGAAGTCGTTTACTTGGGCTTGATCTTGTTTTTTGAGATAGGCTTGTAGTGATATGAACTTTCCTCTTATTGCAAAAGTTTTGATATGTTGTACTTTCATTCTCATTCCTTTCTATGTATCCTTGATCTATTTTTTAATTTCTGCGTTGACTCAGTCATTCTTCAGTAGCATGCTGTTTAATCTACATGCATTTGTGGTTTTCCTCATTTTCTTTTTACGGTTGATCTCCAGCTTCAAAGCATTATGAACAGAGAATATGCTTGGTATGATTTCAATCCTCTTATATATGTTGAGGCTAGTTTTATGTCCCAGCATATGTCAGTCCTTGAGAATGTCCTATGTGCACTAGAGAAGAATGAGTAAGCTTCTGTTTGGAGATGAAAGGCTCTGTAATGTCGATTACACTCAAGCGGTCTAATGTGTTATTTTTAAGAATATTATTTTATTCCTGATTTTGTTTGAATGATCTATTTATATCCAACGGTGGGGTATTTAGGTACCCTACTATGATAGAGTTTTGGTCAGTATCTCCCTTTAGTTCTGTTAGTAATTGCTTTATATATTTGGGGGCTCCCTGATTGGGAGCATAGATATTGGTAAGTGTTATGTCTTCTTAATGTATGGTTTCAACATTATTGTCTCTTAGTAGCTCTATTTACCTTTTTTTTTATCTTTAAGTCTTTTTATTCAGATGTAATTACTGTTATACCCACTTTTCTTTGGATGCAATTTGCTTGGATTATCATTTTCTAACCTTTCACTTTGAGTCTATATTTATTCTTGTAGCTGAGATGTGTTTCTTGAAGGCAGCATATAGTTGGGTTTTGGTTTTTGATCTAATTTGCAACTCTGTGCCATTTTATTGGTGAGTTTCGTTCATTTACATTGTTAATTATTGAAATATGAGGTTTTCCTACAGTCATTTTATCTTTTGTTTTCTGGTAGCTCAGCATTTCCATTCTTTCCTTGTCTTTGTGTTTCTGTCTGTAAATTTAACTTGGTGGGTTTTCGTGGATCTTCCCCTTGGTCCTTCTTGTTTCATGTTATGTATTTTTGATCTTTGGTGTGTGGTTACCATTAAGATTATGTAAAGGATAGTTATATGTGTATGTGTATGTGGGCTGATTCTCCTCAGTATTTCCTGTAATGCAGGTCTCATAGAGGAGAATTCTCTCAACTTTACTATGTCTGTAAAGGTCTATTTTTCTCCTTCATATGTAAAGGAGAGCTTTGCTGGATACATTATTCTTGGTTGGTAATTCCTTTCACTTAAAGTTGGAATATTTGGTTCCACTGCTTTCTTGCATGTAAGGTTTGTGCCGAGAAGTCCAAAGATAGACTAATGGGTTTTCCTTTACAGTTTATTGTCTTCTTTTCCATGGTTGCCTTGAGAATACTTTCTTTGTCATTAATTTTTGATAATTTTAAAATAATCTGTTTTGGCAAAGGTCTTTTGCATTGAGATAACTGGGTGTTTTGTTAGCTTCTTGCATTCACAGATCCAGCTCATTCCTTAGATTTGGGTAATTCTTGTCAATTACTTGTTTGAATATGGGCTCTGTTCCTTTCTCCTTCTCTTCTCTTTCTGGTATACCCATTATTATTATGTTGCTTCTCCTAATGGTGTCAGATAGTTCTTGTATAGCTTTTTTTTTCATTCTCAGGTCTCTCTCTCTTCTTCCTTCTGAGTCATTTTTAGATTTCTGTCTTTGACACTGATTTTTTCCTTCATTGGGTCAGCCCTATGTCCTAAGCTTGCTCTTTCATATTTCATCTCTTTCAATATGTTCTATATCTTCAGAAGTTCTATTTGGTTCTTTTTCAAGGTTTCAATTTCCTTACTAAAATACTCAATTTTGTTGGCCTATTTTGATCCTAATTTATTGGAATTATCAATCAGATTTTCCTGCACCTCATTTGAGTTATTTTCAGGAGTGCCATCCTGAACTCTCTGTCATTTAATCACATATTTCTATGTTTTTAAGCTTACTTTCTGGAGGTTCTTCTCTTTCTTTCTGAGCTGCCTTGTCATCATTGTTATTCATGGTGTTTGATGTATTATTTCTCCACCTGGGCATTAATGAGAGTGTACTCTGCCTTTTTTTCCCCCAGAAAGATTTATTATACAGGCATCTCTCTTTAGCCTGTTTTAAGGGGTTTTCCTTTGATTTCTAGTTTTTGGCATCTAAGCCTCTTAGATCTCTGCTTTGAGGCTAATAATGCTTCAAACCACTATTGGCTGTGTTCAGTCCCAGCATCTATCTGTGGTACCAGTCATGTTTTCTTCCCCTCAGTAATTGTTGTGCAAATTCCTCTGGGTCTCCCTGGTGCTAGGTCTAGGAGGATAAGAAGCTCTAGGTTGGTGGGTGGGGGTTGCTGCTAGGCTCCATGTCTCAACCTTTTGCTTTGCAATGGCAGCTGTTATGACACAACTGTTGCCCCCCTGCACTTAGTTCCCATTCTGCTTTCTGCCCTGATCTCTGGGCTCTGCTGCATGGAATTCGCTGATCCCTCAGGAAGGGCTGACCAGCCACAAACTCTCCCCTCCTTCTCCTCCTTCAGGGAGCTCTGGATACATGTGGCAGCTTCTCTGTTCCTCCAATCTATCCCTCAGACTTGCATGTTTCTGACCTTTGGAAGCTCTTATGCATAGATCACTCACTCAGACTGGCTTGTATGCAGGTTAGGTATTATTTGTTGAGATTTAGATGTTTAGCTTATTGCTTTTCAAAAGGTGAGATCCGGGGAGATCCCTTACTCCACCATGCTTCTGATGTCATTCTATGATCCATTTTAATTTGTATATAAGATGTGCAATTTAGGCTTAGGTTCAATTTTTGGCCTATGGATGTCCAATTGTTTTACCACCATTTGTTAAAACACACTACCCTTTCTTCATTGAATTGGGTTTGAATCTTTGTCAAAAATCAGTTGGCTGTACTTGTGTGGGGCTACTTCTGGGCAATCTAATGTTTCATCAATCTGTGTCTCTTTGCCAGTTCCATACTATATTAATTCTTACAGCTATGTGAGCCTTAAAATAAGGTAGAATGATTCTGCTCATTTTATTACACTTTTTCAAAATTATTTTAACTATTCTTGTTCTTTTACATTTCCATATATATTTTAGCATGAGCTTTCTATATCCACATATCTTCCTGTGATTTTAAATGGAACTGGAGCAAATCTATATATAAATTTGGGGGACAAATGACATCTTTACTATGCTGATTATTTCAATCCATGAACAGAGTACATCTCTCCACTTATTTAGATTTTGATTTTTTTTATCAGAATTTTGTAGTTTTTACCATGTAAGGCTTCTACGTATTTCATGGGATTTGTACCTAAGAATTTCATTTTGTTTTGGGTAATTGCAAATAATACTGTTTTTAACTGTGGTTTCCAGGTGTTCTTACTATTACATAGATATACAGAAATACAATTGATTTTGGTGTTTCTCTCATATCATTGATGAACTCATTTATTAGTTATGGGAATTTTTTTTTAGGTCCGTGGAATTTTGTACAATTTTCCACTTTCATGTCATCTGCAAATAGAAGCAGTATCATTTCTTCTTTCCAATCTATATGCTTATATTTCCTGTTTCTACTTTATTGTGATGACTTTCAGCACTAGGCTGAATAAAAATGGTGAGAGTGAACATCCTTGTCTTGTTCCCATTCTAAAAGGAAAAGCATTTGGAGTAAGTTTTTCTGAATGACGTAAAGTCTATTCTAGATTTTTTTTTTTGCAAGTGAACATCCAGTTGTACCAGCACCGTTTATTGAAAAGATTATCCCTTTTCCATTGGATTGCCTTTGCTACTTTGTTAAATATCAACTGACTGCATTTGTGTGGATCTATTTCTGGGCTCTCTTTTCCAGTCTATGGTTCTTTTGCTTATTCTTTCATAAATATTACACTGTCTTAATTATTGTAGCTTTAAAGTAAGTATTGAAATCGATATAGTGTGTAAGTCCATCAACTCTGTTCTTTGTGGTTATTCTGGGTCTTTTGCCTTTCCATAAAAACTTTAGAATCAGTTTATTAATGTCCGTGAATGTGCTAACTTTGAAAGGGATTGCATGGAATCTATAGTATCAAGTTGAGAAGTAAGTCTTCCTATCCATGAATGTGGAATATCTTTCCACTTATGTTTATCTTCTTTGATTTCTTTCATCAGTTTGTAGTTTTCTTTGTATAGAACTTGTACACATTGCATTAAACTTATACATAAGTATTTAAATATTTTTGGTGTCAATGTAATGGTGTTATATTTTAAATTTCGAGTTACAATTGCTCATTGCTGATATATAAAGAAACAATCGACTTCAGTATATTAACCCTGTCTCCTGAAATCTTGCTATAATTACTTTTCAGGAGTTTTTGTTGTAGATTCTTTGGGATTTCCTACATAGACAATCATATTATCTGACAACAAAGGCAGTTTAGTTTTCTTTCTTCCTTCCAAATCTGTATAGCTTTTATTTCCTCATCCTAATTCCATTAGCTGGGACTTCTACATAGGATGTTGAATAGGAGTGGTGAGTGCAGACTTCCTTGCCTTGTTCACAATTTTAAAAAGAAAGTAACTAGTTTCAGACCACTGAGTATAATGTTAGTGATTGTATTATTTGTAGATGTTCTTTATTAAGGTCAAGAATTTACCCTCTATTTCTAGTTTGCTAAAAGTTTTTATCATGAATAGGTGTTAGATTTTGTCAAATTATTTTTCTGTATCTATTGATATGGTCAAATGAATTTTCTTCTTTAGCCTGTTGACATGATAGATTACAGTAATTGATTTTAGAATATTGAATCAGCCTTGTGTAGCCTTCATTCCTTTCTAGAGTGGAATCATATTCCACTGTAAGTAACATTCCATTGTGTTTATCCATTCATCAGTTGATGAATAAATATTTGGTTCATTTCCACATTTTGGCTACAATGAATAATGCTGCTGTGAACATCTGTGTACCAGTTTTGTGTGAACACATTTTCAGTACACTTGGGTATATACCTAGGTGTAGAATTGCTAGGTCATAGGGTAACTGTATGTTTAATTTTTAAGAAACTGCCAAACTGTTTCCCACAGCATCTGCACCATTTTACATTCCTGCCAGCAATGTATGAGGGTTCCAATTTCTCTACAGCCTTTCTAACAAATGTTATTGTTTGTCGCTTTGAGTATAGCCATCCTAGAGGGTGTAAAGTGGTATCTCATATGGTTGGTATTTCCATTTCCCTAATGACCAATGATGCTGAACATGTTTTGAAATGTTTATTGATCATTTGTAAACTTTCTTTGAAGAAAAATGTCCATTTGGAGCTATTTTTTAAATTGAGTTCTTTATTGTTGGCTTTTAAGAGTTCTTTGTCTGTTTGGGATACTAGACCCTTATCAGACATATGATTTGCAAATATTTTCCCCCATTCTGTCTTATCTTTTGATTTTCTTAATAGTGTCCTTTGAAGGAAAAACATTTTTAATTTTGAAGTCCAAATTATCCATTTTTTTCTTTGATTACTTGTGCTTTAGTGTTCATGTCTATAAAACCAATGCTTAAATCAAGGTCATGATGTATGCCTGTTTCTTCTAAAAGTTTTATAGTTCTAACTTATGTTTAGATCGCTGATCTATTTTGAGTTAATTTTCATATATAATATGCAGAAGGGGTCCGTCTTCATGCATTTGTTCAGTTGTCCTAATACCACTGTTTTAAAGAGACTATTCTTTCTCTATTGAGCTTTCTTGGCACTGCTGTTGAAAATCATTTGACTGTAAATGTATGATTTATTACTGAACTCTTAATTCAATTTCATTGATCTATATGTAAATCATTAAACAAGTACCACGCCATGTGTATTAATGTAGCTTTGCAGGAAATTTTGAAATCAGTAAATGTGAATCCTCCAACTTTGTCCATTTTCTCTCAATATTGTTATGGTTATTTGGAATCTCTTGCTTTTCTATGTGAATTTTAAGATCAGTGTGTCAATTTCTGCAAAAATGATGCTAAGGATTTTGACAGGGATTGCACTGACTCTGTTAATCAATTTAGAAAGTACTGTCATCTTAATAAGATTAAGTCTTCTGATTGATGAAGATGGAAGGCCTTTGCATATACTACATACGTCCTTAATTTTTTTCAATTTTTATTTTATTCAATATTTTATACTTTTTCGATTTACAAGTACTATACTTCCTTGGTTGAACATAATCCAAAGTATTTTATTCTTTTCAATGCTGTTAAGTGGAACTGTTTCCCCATAATTTCATTTTTAGATTTTTCACCGATGGTGTACAGAAATACAATTGATTTCTATACATTGATCCTTTATCCTGCAATCTTCCTAAACACATTTATTATATCAAATAGTTGTTGTTGTGGATTCCTTAGGATGTTCTAAATACATGATCACGTCCTCTGCAAATAGAAGTTTTGTTTCTTTCCGATCTGGATACCTTTTATTTCTTTTCTTTTTTTTTTTACATAATTTGCCTGATTAAAATTTTCAGTACAATGCTGAATAAAAGTGCCAAGAGCAGACATCTTTGTCTTATTCCTGATCTGAAGGGGAAAGCATTCAATCTTATTCTATTAAATATGAAGTTAGTCATTGGGGTTTTTTTTAGATGCTTTTTATCAGGTTGAAGTTTTCTATTCACAGTTTTATTGAATGTTTTTATTATGAAAATGTTTTTGTTATTATTTTGTTAAATGCTTTTTCTGTATCTATTGAGATGATCATGTGATTTTATCCAGTAGTCTATTAATTATGTACATTACATTCGATTTTTGAAAATTTTCAACCAAGCATGCATTTCTAAGATAAACCTCATTAACTCAGTATATAATACTTTAAAAATATATTTTTTGAGATATAACATATCATATAATTTGCCCACAAAAGGTACAATTTAATGGATTTTAGTGTATCCACAGTCATGCAATCACCACATTCAATTTCTGAACATTTAATCACCTCAAAAAGAAATCCCATTTCCATTAGAAGATACTCTCCATTCCTTCCTTTCTCCAGACCCTGGCAGCCACTATTCTTTCTTCTGTCACTATAGATTTATTTATTCTTGACATTTCATATGAATGAAATATACAATATGTGATCTCTTATGACTGGCTTTTTCACTTAGCATAATGTATTCAAGGTTCATCCATATTGTATCTTATATCAGCATTCCATTCTTTTTTATGGCTGCATAAATATTTCATTGTATGGCTATACCATATTTTGTTTATCTTTATCAGCTGATAGACATTTAAGTTCCACTTCTAGGCTATTATGAATAATGCTGCTATGAATATTCATATACAAGGTTTTATGTGGACATGTTTTATTTTTCTTGGGTATAGGCCTAATAGTAAAATTCCTGTGTCATATGGTAACTCTTGTCTTTAACTTTTTGAAAGACTATAAAGCATTTTGTATGTTGCTGGATTTGGTCTGCTAGTATCTTCTTGAGAACATGTGTGTTTATATTCAAAAGTGATATTGCTTTGTAGTTTTCTTATGGTGTCTTCATTTAGTTTCACTATTAGCTCTCACAGGATAAGTTAAGAAGTATTCCTTCTAATATTTAGAAAAATTAGTGAAGGAATGACGTTATTTCTTTAAATGTATAGTACAAGTCACCAAAAGTCACCTGGGCCTCATCTTCTTCATGGAAGTTTTGAATTACAGTTTCAGTCTCTGCTTATTAAAAGTCCATTAAGATATTCCATTTCTTCTTGAATCAGTTTTGGTAAATTCCCTCTTTCTAGAAATTAGTCTGTTTCATCTAGGTTAACAAATCTGTTGGCACAAAATTGTTGGTAGTATTCTCTTATAATTCTTTTTGTAATGTTAATAGTAATGCACCCTTCTTCATTCCTGATTTTATTGAAATAATCTCTTTTTTATTGATCAGGTACTCAATTTCCTGTCTTTTCAAAGAAACAACTTTTAGTTCTATTGATTTTCTCTATCTTTTTATTCTTTATTTCTCCTTTAATCTTTATTATTTCATTCTTTCTGTCTGCTTTGGGTTTGGATTTATTTTCTAGTTTCTTTACGTAGAAGGTTATTGATTTGAGATCTTTCTCCTTTTTTCCATATAGACATTTACAACGATAAATTTCCCTCTAATCACTGCTTTTGCTGCATCCCATGAACTTTGGTATTTTGTGTTTTTTTTTCACCCATCTCAAAGTATTTCTGACTTTTCCTTTCAATTTCTTCTTTGACCCATTGGCTATTTAGTAGTATGTGGTTTTATTTCCACAAATTTGTGATTTCTAATTCAATTCCTTTGTGATAAGAGGAGATACTTTGTGTGATTTTAATCCTTTTAAATTCATTGAGACATATTTGATTGACTAACATATAATCTATCCTACCTAATGTTCTATGTGCACTTGAGAAAAATGTGTATTCTGTTGTTGAGTGGAGTGTTCTACACGTCTATTAGGTCTAGTTGGCTTATAGTGTTGTTCAAGTCTTTCTTTGTTGATATTAAGGCTAGTCATTGTATCCATAATTGAGAGTTGGACATTCAAGTCTCTAATTATTATTGTTGAATTGTCTGTTTTCCCCTTCAATTCTGCCTTTTTTTTTGTTTCACATATTTTGGGGCTCCGTTATAAGGTGCATATATAATTGTTATAACTTCTTGATGGATGGATCCTTGATTCATTATAAAATGTCCTTTATCTCTAGTAATGATTTATGTTCTAAAGTCTATGTTATCTGATATTACCATAGCCACTCCAGACCTCTTATGGTTACTGTTTGCATGGTACATCTTTCTCTATTCATTTACTTTCAACCTATTTATGTCTTTGAATCTACAATGTCTCAATAGACAGCATATAATTGGGTCGTATTTTTCATCCATTCTGCCAACCTCTGCATTTTAACTGGAGTGTTTAATTCACTTACATTTAATATAATTACTGAAAAGGTAAAATTTATATTCAATTTTTTTCTACTTGTGTTCTATATGTCTTTTTTGTTCCTGTATTCCTCTATTACTGCCTTCTTTTACGTTAAAAAGATATTTTCTAGTATACCTGTTTAATTCTCTTGTATTTTTTAATTTTTACTATTTTGGAGGGTCATTTTCTTATTTCTTGACTTGGGAACAACAATATCTTATAACAATCTAGGTCCAATTGATATAAACTTAATCTCAATAGTATATAAACACTTTGAGTCTATTTAGTTCCATTCTCTTCTCTGTGCTGTTATTTTCCTTCCAATTACACTTTTATACATTTTTATGCCCATCAACACAGATGTATAATTTTTACTTTATGAAGTTGTCTCTTAAATCAGGAGAAAAAAATTACAATAAAAATACATTTATACTGTTTTTTATATTTATATATGTGATTACTTTTATTGGTGCTCTTAATTTCCTCTTATGGTTTTGGTTACTATCTAGTGTTTTCTTTTGAGGGAAGGTCTGCTAGAGACGAATTTTCTCTTTTATTTATTTGGGAATATCTTAATTTATCCTTAATTTTTGAGCTATGGTTTTGCTGGATAAAGAATTCTTGGTAGACAATCTTTCATCATTTTGAATATGTTATCCCATTGTCTTCTGGCCTCCATGGTTTGTGATGAGAAATCTGCTATTAATCTTATTGAGGACCCCTTGTATGTGATGCTGTTGCTTTTGGCAGTTTGATTACAATGTATCCTTGAGTTCCTTGAGTTTATCTTATTTGGAGTTTGTTGAACTTCTTGGTTACATAGATTTATGTTTTTCAACAGATTCTGGAAGTTCTGGCCATTATTTATTCAAATATTCCACCTATCCCTTTCTCTTTGACTGAGAATCCAGTTATGCACATGTTGATATGCTTGATGTTATCCCACAGGTGTCTGAGGCTCTGTTAATTTCACTAAATTTTTTCCTTCTGTTCCTCAAACTAAATAATCTTAATGGACCTATCTTCAAGATGTTAATTCTTTCTGTTGCCTGTTAAAACTCGTTGTTGAGATCTTCCACTGAATTTTCATTTTTATCATTATCTTCAACTCCATAATTTCTACTTGGTTCTCTTTTTAAATAATTTCTATGACTTTATCGATAGTTTTTATTTGGTGAGATACCATTCTCATACTTCTGCATTAGTTTTTAGACATGGTTTCTTTTATTTCTTTGAATGAATTTAAAATAACTGATTTAAACTATTTTTCTAGTAAGTTCAACATATGGGTTTGCTCAAGGATAGTTTCTATTTACTGTTTTTTACCTTGTTAATAATGAATCATACTTTCTTGTTTCTTTACATGTCTCATAAATTTTCGCTGAAGACTAGACATTTTAAATGTGTCAACTCTGAAAATTAGCATCTCCCTGCCTCCAGGATTTGTTGTTAATGTAGCTATTTATTTTTGCTCCTGTTTTATTTGTTTAGTGACTTTTTGGAACTAATTCTGTAAAGTCTGCATTCATTGTTTGTGGCCATTAATTCTGTTTGGCGAGCTTAGTCTTTATTTACAGGTTGTGTGTGTGTCTGTGAGAGATAGATATCTTCAAAACTCAGTCTGGGAGTTGACAGCTCTGCCTTAGCATTCAATTCTTGGTTGCACAGCCTGAAAGTCAGCCAGAGTTGAGCACTTAGGGCCTTTTTAGGTCTTTCCTGAACATGTGTACAATCCTACACATGTGTATGGTCTTCTCGATTCCCATGAATATGTTGCTTTTCATGACCCCTACAGACATCTTATTACCCAGCTTTTATTTTTAAGCTTTTAGATTAGTGCTTTGTTATCTATTACCTCAGGCAGCTGTGAAGTTAAACAACTGTCTCTAAAAATCTTCAACAAATGCCCTTGAAAGGTTTGTTTGTTTGTTTTTTTGTTCGTTTGTTTGTTTTACAGCAGGTGACCTACAAGTCAGGCCAAATAAAGACAAGCCTTGCAAGTAGGGTCTTCTAGGAAACTAGCAGACAGGTCAAATAATGACAATTTCCTGGACATGAGGCTTTGATGCTGTTCCACTTCTATTCTGCCTCCTCTGGTGGCAACCAGGCTCCTGGTTTTCACCACAATTGTGAACTGATTGTTTTCAAGGTTATTCTAGAGCTGGGGAGAGGGGAATGGGAATGGGGCAAGTTAAAATGCCACAAACTCACTGTTCTTATCAAGAATCACCTTTTTTCCCCTTGACTAATTCTTCCTGGATAGCTGCAAGCCTTTGGTTAACTTCCAGCATTCTGAAAAAGTTGATTATAAGAATTTTTGCCGGTTTCCCCCTTGCTTTTATAGAGATGAAAATTGTTGAAGGTCTTTACTCCTCCAATTTTGTTGACCTCATTTGCTATCTGGAACTTTTAGCGTGAGATATTCCTGGAGACTAAGCAAACTGGAACCTAATCTATATTCTTTCCAGAACACAACTTAATAATATTCCCAAATAAAACCACTGCTTTTGAACTTTCAAAATTAAACCATAAAGAATTGAATCCCTTCAAGATCTCAGAATTCTGTCAATTCAGTTTCCAGTTCTATACATCTTATCTTCTTTAAATTTCCTTATGACTATTTACCTGAATTAATTTTGATACCTACTTTTAAAATAAAAATGTCAAATTTAATTAGTGGCTCAGTAGAGTAAGAGATAAAATGTGTATTAATTAAAAGTTTAAGATAATTATCAAGGAATTTCATTAATGGGGGTTGTGCATGTAAGTATGAAGAATCCTCCAATCTGAAGTAATATCATAGTATAAATTCACCCAGAGTTCACTTAATAGGAATGTCTTATTCATGTCATGTTCATAAGCATCAATGACTTTTTCGTAAATGTGAAAGAAGTAGTTCTGAACCATTTAGGAATAATATGCCTTCGTGGAAATCTAAAAAAAAAAGCTGTGGACTTTCATCCTGGGGGGAAAATATATTAAATATGTATAATACATAATAATATATATAATTCTTCTTATAATTTAAAAGGTTCCTGGATATTCTGCAGTCTATAAGAACCCCCACTGAATCAAGAATTAGGATATCAATGTGAAAAACAGAGAACAGATCTTCAATAGAGCAATAAGAATTTAAAATGCAAAAACATATATAACTAGACTCCAACTAATGTACATATTTCATTTTAAAAGCTAACATGTACATTACGTATTTGGAATTTATTACATGTCTTTCTTATAAAAACAATATTAGAAACAATGGCTAGAGACTATTAAACTGTAAGTCTCAAGAGTAGGTGTTCTTTTTATTTGTCTTTGTGTCAGAATGACCGATCCAAAAAAACAGGATATGTTAGGTTCCCAGGTGACCCGTTACAAAACCTATTTTACTTGATAATATATTTAAATACAAATGCAGTAAGAAAACAAGAAAAAACATTAAGGCAATGACAAAGATCAAATAAACCACAAAAGAAAATAATAAAAAAAAATAGAAAAGTAAAGAAAAGTAAAAGTAAAAATAATTATCTGTTGCTTGAGAGACAGGCTTAATTGGAAGAGAATATAAGAGTAAATACAGGTATTTAGATATCTCTATTTGAATGTATAGATGCCTTATTGTTGCATGAAATTTCACTTCAAAATATGTTTCTTGTTAATACAGAATCTCCTATGTTTACCCATGATTGAGGTCATTTTTGGACCCTAACAATTCATAAACAGCCTGGCTGGGCAAAGGGGATACAATGTTTTGTGTGTAGTGACTGGAAAAGAGCTGAAAGAAGTTGGAAATGGGGGACACTTTTCAAAGAGGTTTTATATAATGAATAAAATGAATAATTTGTCATTTCTTATATATATCTTAGAATAAAATGTGTTCAAATTATAATAAAGTAAGCTAGTTGAACATGAACAGAGAAAGGTATGGGAACACCATTGCAAAAAAAAAAGAGGAAAAGATAGAAATAAATTTTTTTTAGTCATTTCTCTCTCAACAATTTTTATTGTTTGATTTCATGACATTACATTCTTATGGCTTTTCTCCTACACCTCCATTATTATTGCTCTCTTTTGTAAATCCTCTTTTCTACCTTCTCCTTAAGTGTTGATGTTCCTTGAGTTTTTATTCCTGACTCACTTCTTTTTACTCAACCCCTATCTTTGAATTTTTCATCTGTTAAAATTTCAAATGCCATTTATATGTGGTTTATTCTAAAGTCTATTTTCTCCTAAGCAAATCTTCTCTTAAGCTCCAGGCCCATATATCCAAATTCCTGTCAGATGTCAACACTTATATGTCTATTGCACCTTACGTTCAATATATCTAAAACTGAACTAAATTCATTTCAAATTTCTTCTTCTCTCCTCCTCCTCCTCCTCCTCCTCCTCCTCCTCCTCCTCCTCCTCTCCTCCTCCTCCGCCTCCTCCTCCTCCTCATATGCTCTATCTGGTCTTTTACATCACTGTCCACCTATTTGCTTAAGCTAAAAAAAAATGTGCCTTCAATTTCTCTTTTAGATTCACAACTGAATTATCACCAAGTCTGCCAAATTTGTCTCCTCAGTATTTCTTAAATACTCCACCCTATTTATTCTTACTGCCTCTAGATCAGGTGTCTTACTATAAAGATGACATTTTTTATTCTGTTTCTTAGTCATTGTGAGTCACTGTGCTAAAGAAGATGGAGAAACTACATTTTGGAGCCATAAATATAAACTACCATATGTAGTGGGACATGGGACATTTTCATATGAATAACACTGAACTCTGATGAAAACCAGATAAAGCCATGCGTAATATGCAAAAGTCAACTGGATATCATTTAGTATCTATAGGCTGTAGCCCTACCATATAGGATCAATGGAATTAACTGGCCTTGTCTTCAGAACAGGACTTGAAGACATTTATATAGCCAAAGCAATGCCAAAGCAACAAAGGAGCAAGCTACAATTTCCCACCTATTATATTAGGTAAAGAGGTAAGCTTTAAACAAGAGACATTGACTATATGCCAACCCTCTCTTTTGTTTAGTTTGGCATTTGACTCTCTTAATAGGTGACAACCAAAAGAGGTTCAGCCTGGCAGGCTGAGACTATAGCTCCAGAGATCCCTTGCTGAAGAAATCTATCAATAAACAACCTCAGCCAACTGAGAAAGTAATTGTCTCTCCAAAAATGTGTTTAGCCTGAAGAGATTCAGAATTAGGTATAATGCCGAACTAAATCAATATAGGTGTACTGAGTAATTGATTTAGACTTGTGATTTTAAACTGGAATCTTATTAAGTTCATTTAAGAGAAAACTAGGTTTATACAAAATTACCTCAATACTCAGGAAAATTTTCTTTCTTAGTTGGCAACTGAGGTACAAAAAATCAAATACTGCATATTAAACTTAAATGCAGTTAAAAGGTTTTTAAAAACATAATTTATTTGTAAAACTGGCTTAGAAGTAAGTTTTAAATTCTGCTAAATTTATAAAATAATTTGTATGCAAAAGTAATAGCTAATTCCAGAGTATGAAACCATAAGATAGAAAAATCTCTAAATCTAATCAGAAGATTTTAAAGATTAAAGCACTATAAAAATCAGTTAGTGATTCTTTATAAGTAACAACCTCCAGGAATCTTTTATAATCAGTATGTGGATAATAATAATTCAAAGTATTTAAAAGTACTGATCCTAAAAAAAGATCTGCAGGAATAGATTAACCTGGAGCTCATACTATGTGGACTTTTACTTCCCAAAGTTAAGATCACTGGATAAAATATAAATAGGCTACTCTGCCTTCGCTTTTCCAATTAAACTATTGACTACACTGCTTTTAGGATTAAAAAGGAAAAAACTAAAGAAGGATATGTCTTTTACTGGACTGTGAAAAAGTCTAAAGTTAGAAGACAGGCTAATTAGAAAACAATATAATAACTACCATCTGAAGTATAAACACATGTGAATCATAGCTACCTGAAACTGTGGCTTAAAAAACTGTAAAAAATAAATAATTTAAAAATGATTACATATTGTATATAAATATTCATAAATATGATCACCCATATCAATGTCTTGAAAAAATTTTAAGTCCTGTAAGCCCTAACAGTACTGATCTTTCAAATTCTCTCACATACACACTTAAGCCAAAGCCAAAGGTGATATATGAGTCTTCTGGTTCTATTACATCATATTCCTAAAGGTAGTAAATTAGGAATTTAAAGAAAATACATCTTTGTTTCTTCTGAATTTGCAATTATCATACATTTGTCATTATTTTCCCTCACTCCCTTCCCACTCCATGTTCCATACCATCGGACTCAAAATTAGACCCTAAAAAATATATGTTCTGATTTCACTTTCTTCCTAGCAAGAAAACAGGCCCATAAGCAATCCTAGGTGACGTTATAATTCCATAAGTCGCTCTACCTATTTTTCAAATAATATGTTCTAAAACTCTGACAAACTAGAACAGAGTTTAAACTGTCTCCACCCATGTCCCACTACATTACACCCTCCACTTCCCCACTCCCAGATGAAGGTTAGGTTGATAAATGGATTTTGGAGATGAAATAAAGCCAGACATCAAATAACTTACTTGAAATCCATCTCTTACCTTCTGTACTTAACCCTGGACTTGATGTGAACTTGGCTACATCAACAATTTTTACAGCAAATTGTTGCCCAGTTTCTCTGTTGATACATCGTCGTACAACACTGAAGGGACCCCTAAAAAAAAAGCGAAGTTTAATTTGTTGATTTTCTTAAGTTCCTATTTCCCTTCAACATCTTACTGATATTTCATTGTCTACTATAGCTATAGTTTTCAAAATAAAGTTTAAATAATGTAATTTGAACACTTTTCTATAATTCATGAGGTAAGCAATTCATAATTTGAAGTTATTAAACCAGAAAAATGAAAACCAAATTTGCACTTCAAAACCACTTTAAAAAATTCTAAACGGTATTCTTATATTCAAGGCAAATAATTTTGTAATATTCTATACGTATTATCAACATCTTAAAATAAGAAATTGATTATTAGCAATATACATAGCTTTTATATTTTGAATCAGAAACTTAAGTAATTCTTGACCTCTTCCTCTCATCTTATCCACACTTTTCTAATCTTAACTAACAAGTCCTATTGAGTTTATCTCAAATATCTCTTAACCCTGTCTACGTCTTTCCATGTCTGATACCCTGGTCTAAGCTACTAGCATTTTCTAACAGAACTACTGAAAAACTTGTTTCTCCAATTCATTTTTGCATTGATGATTTAAAAATGAAAATCTTATATTAGTTTCTGCTTAAAATCCTAAAGAGAGGAGGTATGTGCAAAACATACATTTAATTGAAAACCAAAATATATAAGTAATTCCTAAGTAAAATAAAAGAAAAAATACTCTAAAATAATCTGGGAAAAACACTTGAATAGGTACTTTACAAGGAGAAAGTCCTGCATGATTTTGACTCCTACAACCACTACAGTCCCACCAGAAGTCACAGAGAAATCCTCAAACTTCAAATCAGAATTGTTCTAAACTGCCGTAGAAAGGAAGTAATTTCTACCAGCGGAAAGCCACTGGTCATCTTCATTTGCCTACCCAGTCCTCTCCTCAATCTGAATTTGTGGCTCTCAATATAGGCCATATAACTGAATCAACTGGGATCAATGATAAAATGCCAATGCCCAGGCCAAGGCATTAAAACCTACACACATGCATGCATGCACACACACAGTTCCTTATGATTAGTAGTTATCAAATAAGTGCCTGAACTAAAGATAATCCAAAGATATATTTGTATATGCTTGAACAGACTATTTAATAATACGGAATGCAATAGCAATATACTATAGTTTATTTGAAGGCTAGTATGGTTTAAGCCATTAAATACACACATGTATACGTGTACATGTGTGTATTTCCCCCTTCTCAGGCAAAGAAAAGAACAAAACAAAACACCTTTGTTGGTTTTTACAGGTAAAAACAGTATACTTGAATGCATGTGGTAAATCAGCAGATAAAGGTTCTCCATTTATACTAGGATACTTGGAATACTGCTTGCCTTAAAGTATGTTTGCCTTTTTTCTTTCCTTTAGAGGACAAGCAAAAGAATATAATCTAACCCAGACTTAAACATTTCTCTGAGATCATATGAATTAGTTGATTTCATCATGTCATCATTAGGACATCAATTACACTACAGTTTCAAATCTCTCTTGAAGCAACTTAACAAAGCTAACCCAGAAAGAAAAGAAATAGTAATAACATACCTTTCAGAACTCTATAGAAAGAGGACCTTTTTGATAATCACTCAGAACTATTCAAAGATTTTCCTCTATGACAAGATAATATAACAAAGTGAGACAGGACTCCCACAAATGTTTTCACTTTCAATCTGGATGTCTTAGTTTTGATCACTTACCCTGACAATAGCAAGTAATTTCAAGAAAAGCTTAACGTAATTGTTTTTTGTTCACGCATAAACCCTTGGCACTCTCTCTCTCTCTCTCTCTGTTTGTGTGCTGTGCTTCAGTTCACTACATCTTTTTGGAAACTTTCAGAGATCTGTAAGTGGGATTATCTGTGGTCAACTGAGTCAATTCTTTAATTTTTCCTGTTTGAACAAAGATGAGGAAGAAAGCATAGCTTCTCCCCCTCCATACTTTTAGTAATAGTAAAATGAAGAAAGCTAAGAAGAAGGGAGAGAAAAGAGAATACTTAGAACAAAAAAAAGAAAGAAAAAGAATTATGTTTAAATCTGTGAATAAAAATGGAATCAAATTCTCAATTCTTTAGGCTAATTTTAGAATGCAAGGCAAAGAAAATGAGTTTATCTATAAATATTGATGACTCAAAGACAGGTCACAAGTAAAGCATTTTTAAGGGTCTTCTGTCCTTCAGTGACATTCAGAGGGTTGGCAAAGGTGAAACAAATTTAGTACACTAAAAAGGGACTGAAATATACTTTAAGTTTTCTCATGTGTGATTTAATCCATCAACTAGAAACTCAGGGGAATCTGATATTTAAATGAGTATATAGCATCTACAATTTTAGTAGGATGGACTCAATTACATTTATTTGAAGTTACAAAGAGGCAGGCTACAAGAAAATCTGGCTTGGTTTCCCATCTTAAAAGGGGGAATAGGATATAACGAAACAAAGACAACTGACTGAATGGGAGAAGATATTTGCCTATGACACATCTTGTAAGGGTTTAATATCCAGAATTTATAAGGAACTCATATAACTCAACCAAAAAAAATTCTAATTAAAAAACAGGCAGAAGGCCTGAATAGGTATTTCTCCAAAGAAGACATAACAGGTGGCCAATAGACATATGAGAAAATGCTCAAGATCACTAAGCATCAGAGAAATGCAAATTAAAACCACAATGAAATATCACCTCACTCCTGTCAGAAGGGCTATCATCGATAAATCAAAAAACAATAAGTGTTGGCAAAGATGTGCAGAAAAGGGAACCTTCATACACTGTTGGTGGGATTGCAAATTGGTGCAGCCACTATGGAAAACAGTTTGGAGATTCCTCAAAAATTTAAAAATAGAACTACCTATGACCCAGCGATTGCGCTTCTGGGTATTTATCCAAAGAAAACCAAAACGGTAATTCTAAAAGATTTATGCACCCTATGTACACTGCTGTGCTATTTACAATAGCTATGATAAAGAAGTTACGGCACATTATACAAAAAATATTACTCAGCTATAAAAAATAAAATCTTACTATTTGCAATGACATGGATGGACCCAGAGGACATTACACTAAGTGAAATAAGTCAGATGAGAAAGAGAAATACCATGTGATTTCACTTATATGTGCAATCTAAGGAACAGAATAAACAAAAAATGAAAACAGATTCATAGATACAGAGAACAAACTGGTGATTGCTAGATGGAAGGGGTGTTGTGTGAAAAGGTGAAGGGATTACGAAGTACAAATTGGTAGTTACAAAATAGTCATGGGGATGTGGAGTACAGCATAGAGAATATAAGCAATAATATTGTAATAACTATATATGGTGCCAGGTGGGTACCAGAGTAATCAGGGAGGATCATTTAATAAATTATATAAATATTTAACAACTGTGCTATACACCTGAAATGCAAAATAAAATAAAAAGGTGGGTTATAATCAAGTATATATAAAACATCTAATGTATGAAATTTATTAAATATACTTGAATAGTTTAAGGAGCAGCAAAAATTCAGAAGGCCTAGGTTTTGGTCTGGCCTAACTTTTTTGATGCTTGAAATTTCATGCTTAAATGTTTTTAGTCTATGGTACATTCAATTCTTGAGTATTTATGTGGGGGAAATACTGACAGAGATAGTTGTAAGCCATCATCATAAACTACCATCTTTCTCATATTTCCACTAATTCTGGTCAGGGTATTAATCAAAATGGAATAAGACAATTAATAGCATTTCAGATCTGATGAAATATATATTCTTTATTCAGTTCTTTAAGAGTACTGAATATTGACTGGGATTGTGGTACTTGAGGCAGGTGGCTGCTTGCAGAATTCTATGTTTTAAGTAAAAGGTCATTTAAACCGGAATATGTTACAAGTGAATATGTTACAATGAATACTTTAACATCTCTAAGGTTTTGAAAAGAATGCAGCTGTACCTCTATGCTGACACAAAATGATCTTTAGTTTTCATTAATGTCAAGAAAGGTTAAGTCTAGGAAAGAAATAATGGTGATACCCAAAGTAACTACGTTAAAAAGGTGACTAGAATTAAAAGAAATACTACAGTATGTTGGTTTCCAGGAAATAGGATAGATTTAGCACAATGCATCTAATTTATTTTCCTTTCCAACCCCTACTAAAACGATACCAAAAAGGTTAAAATTTTTTTTAAGGACTGGGAGAACAAGAGGCAACAACAGTAATAATAAAAATTGAGAAGCAAGAAAGCAGAGTAATTGTTAACTGGTTTAGCACACATGGGAAAGTTGAACTGCAAAGAGAAAATAAGAAAAGTTCAGAACCAAACCCATTTATGCCATATAAGCCTGAAGAAGCATTTAACTGGTAGCACCAGATAACTCTCAAACTAGAGGGAAAGGGTGAGCTAAAATAACAAGGTTTGAATGAGTTAGAGTCCTGGAGCCCCTCCTTACCTCCTGCCACTGGGTAACTGCTCCACCCTCATCCTCACAGAGGTCCATTCTCTAGAGAAGGTAAAACACCTAGTCTTAGAACTAGGGGCACAGGCAGTTGAGGAAGTGGGTACTATACGGAAATCAAGGGGGTTATGCGATCACATCACACAAACTGAATGCAGACAGCCTTAGTCCCTTTTCCCCTTAACAGCAGGGAACGTTAGAAGCTAAGTCTTTATCCTTCAGGCAAGAGAGGAAAGATTTTCTACTGAATATCCACCCATCAAAGAAGGAAAGGCCTAAAGATATGACATGAAGTTTAAACTGCTCAACCAAATCATCCTCCCTTGAAACCCAAAGTTAGTAAATTCTGCTTGCAAGTTTAGGGCTCTCAACCAGCTTTTAGTCCCTCTACTGCAGCTTTCCAATCTTGGTACTATTGACATTTTGGACTGGATAGTCCTTTGTTGTGTGAAAATGTCCTGGGCACTAGGACGCTTAACAGTATCCCCAGCCTCTACTTGCTAGATGCCAGTAGCACTCCCTCACTCAGTTTTGACAACTAAAATATCTCCAAACGTTGTTAAATGTCCCCTGGTGGGGGCAGCAAACTGCACCAATTGAGAACCACTGCTCTATTCTTAATCATGAGTAGACAACCAAATTCCCAAGACATCTGGAGAAGAGTCTCTAATTTTAAAAAGATCAAAACGAACAGAAAGAGCAACTTAGAGGAAACAGAGGAAACAAGAAGAAGAAAACTTCCAACTACCATTAATATCTTCAGAAATATATCATAACTATGAAACAAAATTAGAACTTTCGAAAAACAAAAAATAAAGGGCTTTTAACACGTAAAGAAATTTAAAACTCAATACAAGGGCTGGGAGATAAAGTTTAATATCCCAGAAAGTAGAACAAAAGAACAAAGAAAACAGAGGGAAGGGACTCGAAGGAATAATACAATACAATTTCTCAGAACATAAATCATGAGTTTCCCAAGTTAAAAGAACCACCGAGTATTCAGCAAAATAGATTAACAGACCCATGTCCACATCCCACTGTAAAGTTTAAGAACATTGTGGGTCAGAAGATTTTCAAATTTCCAGAAGTGGGGGTCAGGTTGTTCTGGGAGGGGGCGGTGATAAAGTTCACACACCATGGATCAGGGACTATAATGGCTTCCAATCTCTCAATGGAAACACTAAAAGCAAAAAGACAATAGAGCAACACCTTCAAAATTGTGAGGGAAAATTCTTTCTAGCCTTTAATTCTACACACAGCAGAAAAATCAATGATCATAAAAACATTTTCAAACATGAAAGAGCTCAAATTACTTGCAATACATAGTTTCTGAAGAAATTATTGTAGCATGTGTTGCCAAAACAAGAGAGTAGACCAGTAAAAAGGATGCCAAGGGACAGCAAATAGGAGCTCCAACACAGAAGACATGTAAGGGAACCCCCAGGAGTACAAAGGAGGGAGACCTTAGGCTGACAGCTATGTGTCAAGCAGAGGTTAACCAGTTCAGACTGAGAGCTGTGATAGATTCTTACTGCCACTTGTTGTTCACCTTTTTAACCTGAAAACAGAAGGACCAGGTAAGCCAGGATCAGGTTCTTCTGTTTTGTTTTTGCTGACCCTGGAGCTGATGAGATTCCTGCTCTTCTCTGCAGCCTGGATCAGCAGAGGACTCTTATTTCACTCCGCAGCAGTATTCCCCTTTGGCCTATTCCTGAGAGCTGGAGGCAGGTGTTGGTGAGCCAAAAAGGAAGAAACGCAGAGCAGCCCATGCCCTAACCACATTCGCACTGGACATTCAGTGCCCAGCTGGCCTGCACTGCAGCACCAACATCCTGCCTGTGAAGAGCCCAGTGCACTGGGATTTACTTTGGACCTTGCCAACTGACTTCCCAGCAGGGGCTCCTGTATGTTCTCAGCATATCTGAAGCCAGACTGTGAACAGCTTTTGTTCAGCTCCCTTCTGCTTAAAGTCTTCATATAATAGTGGTAATACTGTCCTCTTCCTTCACAGCTAAGTTTGTGCTTGCTACTCATTTTTTAAAGACTAAACAATATACTTTTTAGGGATACATACGTAGATGGTAAAGCTATTTAAAAAAAAACCCAAAAGGAATGATTAATTCAAAAGCCAGGACAATAGTTATGGTAGAGGGAGGTCATGATTGGGAAGGGGCACACAGGGCTTTTAAAGGTACTAGTAATATTCTATTCTAATGTGGATGATGGATTCATGAGTTTTCATTTTATTATTATTCCTTTACATATATACATACACTTTCTAAACTCCTCCAATACATATATTTTCCAGTTAAAAATGTTTTTAATGGCTGAGGGGTACATCCCTAAGTAATCAAAGAAGGTCTTAATTTTTTACATATTTATACAGTATAAATTATTTTAAATGACTTGATAAATATAAATGAAAAACAATGTTTGCATCTCAAACATAACAAAGTCAATATGAATTAATTGTAATTTTACATCTAACTGAACTAAATTTAAAATGATACTTTAAGTTGTTACCTGTAAACTATTGGGTGACATCTGTAAAATACAGTTCCCACCCTATAAGAGGTTTACAAACAAAACACATTATGTCTCAGGTAGCCTTTGATAAATGGGGAGAACTTCCTATCCACATCACAGTCCTAGAAGCTTCACTACATTTATAATGAGTTGTGCCAATGTACTGCAAGAGGTGTAGGAAAATGTGAACAAGAACTAATTAACAAAGGGAAAGAAAAGGGTGAGGGTATTGGAGACTAAAAACAAATTCAAACATACATATACACAAAGTCAATAGATAGTCAATCCTCATTATTAATGCTTAATGCAGATTAAGCATTTGAGAATCCACTTACTACAATTTATTTGTAACCCAAAATCAATACTCACAGCACTTCCATGGTCATTGGCAGTTGTGTGCATAACAGTGAAAAATTTGAGTAAACTGACCTGCCCATCAGCTAAAATTGAATTAAGTTGAAACTACCTACTTGTTTCAGCTCTACAAATATAAACAAGTGTCCTTTCTGTTATCTATTTAGTGCATTTTTTTTTTGCATTTTGTGCTCTTTCCTGGTGATTTCACTGTTTAAAATGGCCCCCAAGTGTAGTACTGAGTATAATATTAAAGTGCTGTCTTGTGTTCCTAACTGCAAAAAAGGTACAATGTGTCTTACAGAGGACATACAAGTGTTAGATAAGCTTCATTCAGACGTGAATCACAAGCCCGCTGGCCACAATTTCAGTGTTAAAAAATCAATATGTTTAAATATGGTGTCTTTAAATAGAAATGCACATAAAGCAGGTTTTATATGGATTGGTTGAAGAAAATCAGAGGCTCACAGGAATTTAACCCCTGTATTTCCCCTAGGGGCAATCATTCAGTATTCACTCATTCAGTGTTTGCAGCAACTTTACGGAACATAACTACTGCAAATAATAAGAATCGACTGTGTGTGTGTACCCACCCTCCCACATATACATGTACATGTGCATTTATACTATGGAATATATAATATGTAATATTATGTAATATGTATTTACATTAGAATATAAACTAATTTAAATATTTGGTGAATGATGTATCAAAACAAACTAGGAATGAATGAGTCGCTGATAAATTTATAATATCACACAATTCTATATAAATATATAAAATTCTGAGAACTCATGGTACTTCTAGATATTTTTACATCCATTTACTAAACCTATATATCTTCCTACTATCCTCTGTACTGTCCTGCTGTTAGGAATTGAGGGAAATAGTGGGTAGGTAAAAATGAAACAAGGCAAAAATATAATGGTAATAATGACATCAGCAGTATAAGAATAAAATCTTGAAAATGATACTCTATAGACACATAAATATATATAAAAATGATATCTAATAAAGATAATGATGGTCTTTTCCTCTTATTTCATCAACACTGTTAGTTTAGCCATTGCCACTAAAGGAGAGCTTAGGCACGTCAATCAGTAATCCCTTTCCTTGCCTTCCTGTTGCTTTGTGGTAGTGATAGGAAGACAGAGCTGTTGTTCTGACACTTTTTTTATCTTTAATACTTCTGGTATCCACCTGTACCTCTAACACACACACCTACACACATACACCAAGCTGGGTACTTTAGGTACCATAACTAAATCAAAGGAAAAGAGTTTGCCTAATCATACTACTGCCAAAGAAATAAAGATGAAGTAAAAAATTAACATCAAAGTCTTAGGAACTGTTGCCTAAATGTTAACAATTAAAGACGTGACAAAGAAATTAAGCTCAGGACAATACAGATCATTCCTTGAAAAAAGAAAGGGGAGGCTTATTTGAAAAAGTTGGCATGGATCTCTAACAAGCTAACAAGAACAAACCTGGCTCAACTGTCAAAGCTGAGTACTTCATAGCTTTAAGACTAGCATTTACTACCTTAGTACTTGTATTAGCATAATTAATACCTCTGTGAAACCTTGATAGTTTAATGAAAAGTTTAGTAGACCTCGCTGTAGATTTTATGTAGCACACCATCCTCTGGTCTGAGTCTACATATGACACATTTACCATTTACTACTTTTATGGGAGGACTGCAGAGCATACATAGAAGTCTCTAGTGATCCAAGAGTTCTGGAAAATTTGAATGATTATTTCTGTGTGTGAATGTTTGAAGGGCTGGGGTTAGAGACAACGTACTGGGATATGGACTCTTGGTCTTTGTTAGTTCATATATGATGGAGCATGTATCAAGGAAAGTTGCTAAGAAAGGAGAAAAAGATTTTTGTAACAGATAAAAGGAAAGAGGGTACATAAGGAAGAAGGAGATGAACAAGAAAACATATGAAGGACTGTAATATAAACACATCCCAAAGTAAGAACTATGACTTGTTTGTATATGTTTAGGCCTTTTTAGCTAGATAAATATAGAATTTACACAAATACTGAAACATGTTAAAAAACCTCTATTGATATTTTATCCCATTCATTACCTCATTTTGCCCAACGGAAAAAGACCAAAAATACAAAGAACAAATGAAAGAGATTAATAAAGCACTCTTGCCCTCAGGAAACGCCCAATCTAATAGATTGTTGTTGGTATATATACATAATTTTAGTATAATATTAAGGAACAAAGTATTGAAATTGTATAATACTAAGAGTTTATTATCTGTGGATAGGAAGGTGGTCAGAGAAAACATCTATGATAGGGACACCTAAGAGGGCTTGGAAAAATAAAGAGTTTTTCAGGCCAACAAAGGAAAGGGGAGGATTCCAGAAATAATTGGTAGCATGTGCAACAGCCTAGAGCCAAGTAAAAACACGGTGTATGCTAAATACTCTAAGCTATTTAGTACTGGTATGAAAAATTAAGGATGAGAAGTAGCTGAAAAAGGAGAAGAGGGGCCAGAAATCACTATGACAGAAGTGTGTAGGAGGGTTGAAAAGTGGGTGGGGGCCAGTTAGAAAGTTATTACATTAGTCCAAACAAGAGATCTTAACCAATACAGTAGAGGCAACTGATACTTAAAAATATATTGACAAGACAAAAGAATAAATGATTAGCTACAGGGTGGTTGAGGGTGAGTTTAAAGAATGACTTACAGATTTATAGAGTGCAATTAGATAGGAAGGGGTCAACAAGTAGATGATAAAGACTTATATGCCAAGTGTGCTGCTAGGAACTTTATATATATTCTCTCATTATTTATCATAATTTATCACTACTTATCATAATAGCTAATATACTATTATCCCCCATTTTAGAGATTAGGAAACTGAGGCTAAGATCAGTTACTTACAGCAAAACAATATTGAAAGGTGGAGTCAAGACCGGAGCCCAGACATATTAAACTCTAAAACCCAAATTCTCAGTTTTTGGATTCCCTAGGAAGCATGAATGAACAGGAGGTAACTGAAGCTATTGATGTGACTGAGTACTTAGGAGTACAGACCAAATAGGACAAAAGACAGAGCCCCAGAAAACATGAACATACCCTCCAATCCAGCCAGGAAAAAAAAAGTACTAAAGACAAGCTCTTAGAGCATAGCATCTTGCAGAAATACAGACATGAAGACCAAGTGATAAACTGGGTCTTAGACATGAACAAAGAGGTTTCTCCCCATTCCTTCCAAGGCTGGCACAAGAGAAGTGTAATTTTCACTTTTAAATTAAGAGCTGCACAATCACATTTTTATTTTCTAAATGTGGAACTATATATCAGAAATTTGCCCAATGAAAATATTTAGTAGAGAAACAACTTTTTAGAAACTCACTCTTGACCTTTTCTACTAGTATTAATGAACTTATTTATACTAGTACTAACATTATTATAATTGTCAAATTCTGTGTGCATAATCTAGTTTTATAATCTGAAACTAATAATTATGGAAGTCTGATAGTATGAAATGACATTGTAAATTATATTTATAAAATGAATATGTTCTATTAATGTCACTAACAGATTGCTTTCCAAATGCTACGGTATCCTATAATAGTATTGTTGCCTGCCAATAATTATAACCCTGCATCTAAGAGAGAAACAGGGAATTAATATTTGAACTCAAAAGTTTCTGTCTTCATTAACGGATTTTTTTCAATGATACTTCTGTAAAGTACTGTTAATCCCTTTCCATTCGGAATCATGTTTTATGGCTCTCTATAAAAAATTAGACCTATTTCCAAATTAAATAAAATTAAATTATCTAATTAAATAAGTTAGTGAAAGAAATTGCAAAGTAGCATACCCCCTCTTCTAGTATTCACTTTAGTTGTATCAGGATTATGCAAATTTTATATAGCAGATCAGAAACAAAAATGTAATTAGCTAACACTCTAAATCAGTTTCCAAAATTGATTATCTTGTGGAGTCCATAAAGGATTAAGTTTCTTTGTCAAGGAAATTGAGGAAACACCATATAAAATACCTACCCCTCACCCGCCTCCACCCCATATTCACATTGCACATTAGCAGCCAAGTTTTGCAGTTAGGAAATAAGCATCTCTTTCTACTATACTCCACTCCCATCACCCATGTAGCACCTATTAATCATTAGTGTTCCTTGAATAACACTTAGAACAAGATGATCTATATTGTAATATTAATAATAATAAATTATAAAGTTGTGATGATTATGAATCATTCAGATTTCAAATAACTTTTTCTGAAACAAATATTCTCCCCCCATACATGGCATATAAATTTTGTTTAAATTTTTACAGAGATGGGGGTAATTCAATTGTTTGCTTAGTGAAGAATGGAAAAGATTTAACTATGCGATTCAAATGTCTATTCATTAATATTCCCCGAAGTAATTTACTTTTTACAATTGTTAATATAAGCATATTTAGCAGACAGTAATGCGACCCCTGGTCTTTTAACAAACAAACAAAAAAAACAGATAACCAAAAGGCAAAGCATACAAAGGAAATAAGTATTTACACCCGATTACCCAGCTCAGTGCAGGGCAGCAGAAAATATGTTTTGAATCATAATTATAGTAATCAGTTTCTAGGTCTAAAGATGTAAAGTAGATGATCTGGAAAATAATTAGTTTAGTGGAAAAAAATGAGAAAATAAGAATATAAAATAAATGAATATAACTGTTTAGGCAAGATAGTAAAATTGAATATTCAAACGGTTGGAGAATTTTTTGTATTAGGTAAGAAACTGAAGTCCTTATATGTTACAGAGTATGCAAGTTAGTAATGCTCATTTTTAACCTGTTTCCCAAGGATGAATTAAACTTTCAGTGCTCATGTAAGGACTTCCTTTTAAACAATAACGAACACACACAAATGTGATATGTGTGTGTGTGTGTATCACAAATGTGATACATATCACATATATATATATATATCAAACATATACCTATTTGAAAATGTGTTCATATATATATATATATATATGATATATACTTGATATAAACACATTTTCATTATCCATTCACTCATCAATGGACATTTAGGTTGTTTCCACAGTGTAGCTGTTGTGAATAATGCTGCAATGAACATGGGAGTGAAGAATCTCTTCCAGAAAACTGATTTGATTTTCTTTGGATATATATCCAGAAGAATTGCTGAATCGTTTGGCAGTTTTCTTTTTAATATTTTGAGGAACTTCCATACTGCTTTCCATAATGGCTGTGCCATTTTATATTCTCACCAAGAGTAAACGAAGGTTCCCTTTTCTCAGGACAAGAAGAGAAAGGGCCATCATATACCTCAATACATTTGAAACTGAACTCCTGATCTCCCCTCTCCCTATCTCAGTTGAAGATCAACTCCTTATTTCCTTCCATTTGCTTAGCCAATAATTTTGGTGCCATAGATCCCTTTCTTTCACATTTCAATTTCAATTCATTAGGAAATGCTCTTTACTTTGCTGAAATCTTCTTTCCATTTGTTTCAAGAAAATTTGTAACCAAATGTTGAAGCAATTTTATGACAGCTGAATTAAAATTCTCAAGAGATAATTGCAATATCTGATTCAATTTGGTATTTGTTTCAGTTGAGTGCCTTCTCTCAGAGTTCAAATTGTAGTCTTCCTGGTGCTTGGTATGATGAGTGCTTTTCAACTAGATTCTGGATATTTTAGTCATTGTTAGGAAACTCGATCACAGGCTCTTCTATTTTAGCAGGCACTTGCCCTGTTTAGGTTTAGTGTGTTAAGTTCTAGACTACTTTTGTGGGCTTTAGTTCCAATGGCAGTTTACTTTTCTGAGTACTTACAATGCTATTTTGTTGGTCTGCTTAATTCTTCTGGTGCTGCTGGGGGCTCCCAGTTAATCCCTGCAGATGCCATCTGCAGGGATGAGAGGTGCTTCCTGGGGACACTTGTTGTCCCTGGGAAACTCTGAGAGAGAGGAGGTCAGAAGTTACAGGGCCCAGGTCTCATTCTATCATGGTGTGGAGCACAGGGAGACCCATTGCTGATGGTGCTGCTGCCATTCACATCATCACCACTGCCTACAGATCAGACCACCCATTAGGGCTGGTTGTGGAGTGGAGGCTTGTATGGCCTGGCCTTTACTCTTGTTACTGCTGTTGGGAGACTGGACAACTGGGGCCTGAGTTGTGGCATGGGGGCTAAAATAGTCAGGACTTTGCTGCTGCTGGCAGATCAAACCACGCACCAGAACCCTGGTTGTGTAGCAGGGGCTGGGATGCCCAGGGACTTTGCTGCTTCTGCTGGGGCTGTGGGCAGATCAGACTGCCTACTGGGCTCCAGGTAGTTGAGCCTGACTAGGTCTCAGGCTTTTGTTCACCCAGTAAACTCACCATATTGTCATTACTCAAGTGCTGAGGTTCCTAGCCTTCTTTCCATTTTCAGAATCCTTTTTTTTTTTTGCTTTCAGTTGAATAACATCCAGGGCATTTAGTTGTATTTATAGGGGAGGGGCAGGGAAAAGTGAGTCTACACCACCTTGTCTTAGAAGTGAAGTCTGTGCATTTTCAACCTCTTTCATTCTACTTAGCATTAGGAATCTTTTCTATTCAAAATTAGGGGACAAGCAATTGTTCTTTAATGTCCAATGTATCCAGTTAAAAATAGTCATTAAACTCATTAGATCCATAATATATCCATGAATCCTGGCTCAGAATTTTAGGGTCTCAAACAGGTAGTTGATGTTTCTCAACCTTCTGGGGTTTGAAGAATACCGAACTAGCCAAAGTATACTAGAATAGGGGTGCCTTTCTGTTGTCCCAGATGCATGTATGCACACATGCACATGCACACAAACACACACACTCAGTCACTCTGACAGCCTTCCTATTTGGGAAACAGTGTTTTAAATAACAGTCTCATTATTTGGTCTTACATATTACAGAAAGTGAGGAAAGTTAGAAATTATAGTAACCTACAAAAATAAGGTTATGCATAACTAAAATGCAAATTTTTAAATTAAAAATCATTGGGGTGACATTGATTAAAAACTCAAATAAGTTTTAAGTGTATCATTCAATAGTAAATCGTATACATATTGCATTGTGTGTTCACCATCCAGAGTCAGATTTCCTGCCGTCATCAAATATTTGACCCCTTTTACCATTATATACCTCCCCCTCCCCACTTCCCTCTGGTAACCACTAATCCACTGTCCATGTCCATGAGTGATATCATGTGGTTTTCAACTTTTTCTATCTGACTTATTTTGCTTAGGATGATTATCTCAAGATCCATCCATGTTGTCGCGAATGGCAGTATTTAACCCTTTCTTATGGCTGAGTAATATTCCATTGTATATATGTACTACAGCTTCTTTATCCAATCATCTATGGTAGGACACTTCAGTTGTTTCCATGTGCTGGCCACCGTGAATAATGCTACTATGAACATTGGGGTGCATATATCTTTTTGGATAGATGTTTTCAAGTTTTTTGGGTAAATAACCAGAAGAGGGATTACTGGATCATATGGTAATTCTATTCTTAGTTTTTTGAGGAAATTCTTTCCTGTTTTCCATAGTGGCTGTACCAATTTGCAGTTCCACCAGTAGTGTATGAGGTTTCCTTTTCCCCCACATCCTTTCCAGTACTTGTGAAAATCTCCTTTTAACAAAGGATCTATTTCTTGTATCTCTCTAACATGTAGAACTATGCCTGACATTATGCTACTGAAGACTAAAAAAATGCTTTCTGGATGGACAAATGGACAGATAAATCCACTTTAAGATATAGAAACATGGGTTTCATCTTAAAGACACATTATATTTCAATTATTCTATATTATAGCTCTTGAATAGCTTTTACAGCTCTTTAATTTCTTAGAGGAGATTTTACATATCTAATAGTAATAAAAATTTTAATTTGTCATTGTCAATTACTAAAAGGCGAACAAAAGTTATAAAAATCATATAACATGCTAATTAATTTTTGAATATTTCTTTTAAAATAAATTCTTTTGTTTTGTTGCACTTCTGAGTATTTATCCAAAGAAAACCAAAACAATAATTCATAAAGATCTATGCACTCAAATATTCATGGCAGCACAATTTACAATAGTGAAGATATGGAAGCAACCTAAATGCCCATCAACAGATGACTGGATAAAGAAATTATTATTCATACATACAATAGAATATTACTGAACCATTAAAAAAATGAAATCCTACCATTTGCAACGACATGGATGAACCTAGAGGTTATTATGCTGAGAGAAATAAGTCAGAGAAAGATAAATACCATATGATTTCACTTATTTGTGGAATCTAAGGAACAAAAGAACAAACTAATCAACAACAGATTCACAAATATAGTGGACAATCTGGTGATGGACGGGGGAGGGTGTGGGGCTGGGAGAATGGGGTGAAGGGTTAAAGAAGTACAAATTAATAGTTAATAGCTGTTCATGGGGATGGGGAGCATGGCAGAGGGAATGCGATTAGCATTAATATGTTGGCTAGGTGGAGGGCCAGGGCAGCGAGGGAGCAATTGGGAGGATCATTTTATGAACTATATAGATGTCTAACCAATGTACTGAATACTTGAAACTAATTTAATAATTTTTTTTTAAAAAAGCCAACTAAAGACAAATACAAACTGAAAGTCTGAGTCATGTCAGGCCCACACTAAACAAATTTCTAAAGGATACTTCAGGCAGGAAGAAAACTACCCCAGATAAAACATCAGAGATGCGGCAAAGAGTGGAGATGAAAGTAAGACATAAATATGGGGGTAAATCTATATAAATACTGAATGTGTAAAACAACAACAATAATGATGTCTTGTGGGTTTACAAAGAGAGAGAATTAAGATGTATGATAAATATTAACATATAAACCAAGAAGAGATAAAGTTAAAATGTACTAAGATCTTTACCCTGGCTGAGATTAAGAGTAATGAAACTTAATATGACACTTTGTAAGTACATAATAACATGATGTTTTTTTAATTGTAACCACTAAAGAACTGAAACAGTTTCTAAAGTCCAAAGTAATTGGGGGAGGGAATGGAGTGATAAAAAACAACCGCACAAGAGAGAAAATAAAAAATAAAATAGAAAAGGTAGGACAAATGTAGAACATAAGAGATTTAAACTCAAATATATTACTGCTATATGCTGGGAGTATGAAAAAATAAACACACAATAAACAAAAATCAGTAAGCAAATTAAAAGTGTGTTTAGTCCACGGCCATGACATCCTGAACATGCCGATCTCGTCTGATCTCGGAAGCTAAGCAGGGTCGAGCCTGGTTAGTACTTAGATGAGAGACTACCTAGGAAGACCACGTGCTGTAGGCATAAAAAAAAAAGTGTATTGAAAGGGGATGAGTCTACAGCAAAAAAGAATGTCAAGGAATTGGAAATACTCAGTTGTGTTTGGGACAGGTTTTAGTATTAATAGGGTAGTCAGGGTAGGCCTCCAAGCAAAACTCCTTCCTTCTCTATAGTTGACCTAAAGGCACATACCTCCAGCCACAGCTCTGGGGCTACCATTGTGGGGACCATTATTATTTTCAATGTATTATATTCCTCCCATGCTTGTTACCCCTCCACTTCCTAGAGGGCTTCTGAGTTATTTCATCCTGGATTTGCCCTGATGATCACAAGAACAGCAGCCCTACTATTTATACCTATTACTTGCCAAGCATTTTACTAGGTGCTTCACAAAAGGTCTCAAGCAATTTTCTTAATAGCTCTAGAAGAAAGACACTATTATTCCCATTTTACAGATAAGAGCATTAACTTTAAAATCTTATTCAGTTGCCCACAGTTAATATATTGCAGAGCTAGAATTTTAAAGTAAAATCTGCCTGGCTGTTAAGTTCTGTGGGCTTTCCACTATCCATGCTGTACCTTGTGCCGACCATTATTGCCAAGAATAAGGAAAAGTAGATTTAGAAGGTAAAAACTCAGCAAATGATCAGTAGGTGCCATTAGATACATTAAAGACCCTTAATAAGCCTTTGACTGACTGAGGAGATTTTTGTGATCAAGGACCAGCTAAAGAATAATGCTCAGAGAACTGGGTTAACAGGCTAGAGTGGGAAGTCAGTGTAGTCGCTTTCAACAGGTATGTTTCCTGTCACCTTTTTGGACTTCCTTTTGCCTTGCTTTGGCATATAATGTTTCTTTTCCTTCTTCTTGTCATCCTGAGTATGTCCAAGAAATCTTAGTTTTTCTTAGTCTGTAGGTAATATTCTGTGTTTTCTTGTCTCATTCCCATTCTCTCAGTTGAAATGTTTTGATTCTGCTTCTTATAGTGTATGCTGGCTGATTTTTCCCAAACAACAAAAATTTAAAGTCTAGGAAACAGGAAAGTTGAATTAACTTCCCCAGCCGCAATGGTTTTGAAGTTCTTATACAATGCTTAATTCTGTCAAGTCAGCCATGCTACACTCAAAGAAAAGAGATCTCCCTGTCGCCATACCAGGAGTACCCTGAAAACCCGCAATCAGACCTGAATCAAGTCTTTTTGTTTTGGGAGAAGAAATGATACTGGAAGAGGGGGCATGCTAATTGTTAGAAAAAAAATAAGAATGACACCTATGGGCTATATTAGGTTACTGTTGCATAACAAATTATCACATATTTAGCAGTCTAAAACAATAGCCATTCATGATTATCAGTTTCTGTAGGTCAGGAGTCCAAATAGTTTAGCTAAGTTCTCTGCTTAGGGTCTCACAGGCTGATATTAAGGTGTGAGAAGCTTATATCTAGAGGCTCCAGCTTGTTGGCAGACTTCAGTTCCTATGGCTGTAGGACTAAAGGTCCATTTCCTTGCTGGCCATTAGCCAGGCTCAGAGCTCCTAGAGACCACCTGCATTCCTTTCCAGGCAACCTCTTCGTTTTTTAAGCTATCGATGGAGAATTTCTCTTGCAGCAGCATTCTCTCTTTCTCTCAATCCAAATCTCTTTCTTTAGGCTATCTCATTTAAATTAGCCTTCTTCACTTAAATTTATTTTACAAAATTATACCACTTCCATTAACAGTATGGAAAACAGTATCACTTTACCATAAATAGATGGTGGCCATAAAAATAAATAGAACGAAAACAATAGTGCTATAAAATTCTAGGAAGGTATTGTTGCCTTCCTTCTAAATGCTGTGAACTTTAGGACTACTCTCACTTAGGAAAAAGAGGCTATGCTGGTTATTAATGTTATATTAAAACCAAACATATTTTATAAAAGTTATTAGAGTAATCAGAAAGACTGAAAGAAGACTATAGAGAATTCTTTCTGTTTATTATTATTTACTTAAGATTTGCTAGGGTACCTACCACCTAAAATAAAGCTTACCAAAATACCTGTCTCACACTTTAGGAAATACTATTTTAAGCCCTGGTTAGAAATTTGGACTGAAAGAGAAGTGGTATAGGGTTCCCCTAAAGGATTTTAAATACCTTATGGTAGTAAAGACTAAACAAACAAAAAAGACCATAATTGGATTGAACCTAAAAAGAGTGTGGTTAATGAATTGCCCTGAATTCAGATACATATACATTCCTTGGAGCTTCCAAAGGCACAATGACCCTCATACATCTATCCCTACATTGCTGCCACTTCTATTCTCCTTGAAAGCAATATTATTCTATCTTGCTCAGACTGCATTCCTTTATGAATTCTTAAAAAAGAAATTATACTGTACCTAATATACCTGGCAACGATATCATTTAGATCAGGACTCAGCTAACTACAGGGCACAAGACAAATCCAGGCTGCCACCTGTTTCAGTGAATACAGTTTTATTGAAATATAGCCACATGCATTTCTTTACATAGTATCTACTTCTTTGCTACGACAGCAGAGCTGAGTGGTTGTGACAGAAACCAAATGGCCTTGAAAAGACTAAAATATTTACTCTATGGCACTTTACAGAAATAGGTTGCCTACTCCTCACTTAAGATGTTTCCAAGTGTTGATCTCAATCATATAACATGTTCATGTTTCAGATTATGTTAAATTATTACGTTTCTTACCTCTTCGATTCTGTTATAGGTAAATCCGGCATGTCAATTCTACTTAAAATAAGGAATTGTACTTGTTGAAGAAGTAATACTGCATTCCCAGGATTATTAGAGTCTAGATCTCAAGGAATATCACTACCTATGCTCCTCTGGCTTTTCTTAACTATTTTATTCACCTCATCACCAAGAGATTATTCTAAATAGTAAGTCAGAACACCTTTTATGATACTGATCTTTTAAAATAAAACTTTACTTTTCACAATAGTTTTGGATTTTCAAAAAAATTACAAAGATAATACATAGAGTTCCCGTATCTCTTGTCTGCAGTTCCCCTATCATTAACATCTTCCATTGGAATGGTACTTTTGTTACAGTTAGTGAATCAATACTGATATATCAGCATTAACTAAAGTCCATACTTTATTCAGATTTCCTTAGTTTTTAATCTAAATGTTCTTTTTTCTGTTCCAGGATTGCACATAACATTTAGTCAGATCTTCTTAGACTCCTCTTGGCTGTGACATTTTCTTAAACTTAACTTGTTTTTGATGACCTTGGCAGTTTTGAGGAATACTGTTCAAGTGATTTGCAGAATTTTCTTGAATGAAATTTCTCTGATGGTTTCCCCATGATTATACTGGAGTTATGTGTTTTGGGGAGGAAGACCACAGAGGTAAAGTGTCACTTTATCACATCATAACAAAGGTATGTACTGTCACCATGACTTATCACTGTTGTTGACGACCTTGGTTACGTGGTTGACACAGTTTTGTCAGGTTTCTCCGATAAAGTTATTTTTTCCCTCCCTTTTCAGACTGTAGTCTTTGGAAGGAAGTTGCTCTGTTCAGTCCACATGTACTGTATTTCTTAGTTATTAGACTTTAATAAATGACTTATTTTAATAAGTGACTTACTTGAATCAACATTCATGTAAAAGTAAAAATAAAAAACAGCTAAAATTTTCTACTTGCCACACAAACTGTATTTAAATATTTGGATGAAATTAACACCATAAGGGTCTTTAATTTTCTTCATTCATAATACTCTGGCAATTCTTATAAAGATTCATTGTTTTTTTTTTTTTGAAGGCATGTCATAGAGTGAAGAAATCTTATAATTTCCCAATTAAATAAGTCAAAAATCTCCACAAGTAAGTACTCCTTAGGCAAAAGACCTAACAAAATGTGACTGATTCTAGAATATTTTTTGTCTACCACTTTTATCCCATGTAGTACAAAGTAAATAAGCCAACACCATCTCACAACCCAATGATACTACCCTCTCTACGAACTGTAAAATGAAAACAGATAAGTTTTTGTGAAGAAAACGACTAAGAATTCTTGGTTGAGTTATGTTGTCCTTTGTTGGTACCCTTTCTTAGGGCTATGGTAATTGAGCCAGAACACGATAATATTAACATCAGTAGCTCCCAATTCCCCTAGCAGCTAAGACCTGGCTGCTAAAGTACAATCATTACTAAAATGAACTTAATAAGTGGAAGAAATTTTTGCTAATCCTTTTCAGGTTGGTTCTGGGCTGAAATGAGGCATTCCAGATCCCCTCTCCTAACTCAGCGCTGGCCAGTGTCCCACTCTTCCTCTGTGCTGGCTATCACTAATCACCGACACAAGCAATCTTAAAGGATGTCCCTTAAAGAGACTCCAGAAAGAAAGCCCTTAGTAGCAGGCAGCTGCTCTAGGAGCAACTCGAAGAGGACTCTGTTAGCCAGTTACTTCCCCACTGTCAAGAGATGGGCATTTGCAGGCAAACCAAAGTGGAGATTGGATCCACAGGACTCAGGGCAGGGGCAGATTTGCTGACAAAGACAAATGTTACTCAATAGCTGAGAAAGTTCAAATCCACTCCATGGGACCCACCTAGAACTAATCCTGTAGAAGATATCTAACACATTAGCTGAGGTCATGGGTTCACTCACTATTTCTTCCCATGTCCTCATATGATCAAATATTTCATAGTTGAAGATTAAAATAAGTGAAAAGCTTACAGAAAAAATGCTATTGTCAGAGGCGATGACAAAGAAAAGGATCGAAATGATGCCATTTGAACACTATCCAAATTATAAAATTTCAGAAGAATTCTTTATCCAAAATATTTAGTCGTTCTGGTACTAAATTTTAGCAAAAAGAAGAAATAAATATTTTTGACCTTGACCCAAGTCTGACCTCACTCAATGAACAGTCTTAGAAGAAAATGCAAAGCTGATGCTGACCTTGCTTTCTTCATTGGGAAAAAATGAGAATCCAATTATGTTGCCTAGAATGACATTTATACTGCTTAACATTAATTGCTCCAAACAAAAAGCTTGTACTGAAGTAAAAGGTGAAAAATGCATACCAAGAACCAAGACTTTTAAAATAGTACATCTGGTGTGCAAGTCATTGTAGGGCTGCAGGCAATTAGGGTTTCTTCAAACATCTTTGACAGAGCCAGCTATAATAGAGGAGAATAAATGAGTTCCATGTACAGTCCTATTTTTATTTTGGTTGTAACATTATTAGTAAATAACACTGAAAGCACTGAACAACAAAGAGTTTATCAGTTGAAAAAATTATGGTCTACAATTCTTTCTGGAAAACACATCAAAAAAGCCATTACCCTTCCATTTGTAGAAAAATTCTGGTACTTCCATCGTACACAAATGCAGTTACTGTTCTTAATGAGATTTTTTTTTTACTTCCATATAACAGACTGGATTTTTGAGCTTGTTTTATACCTCTGATTTACCACAAATATTTAGCTAATACGTAATGCAAACAATCCGAAGTACTATACACATCTGCTGCTTTCATTTCTTGAACACATAAAATGGATCTCAATACCAGCTAAGAAAATCACATTAGGCTAAAAATGTACTGCGGATAATATAGTATTGATCAAGACTAATAATTCTTTTTGAAAGAGATAACTCAGTTGAAACCTTAACTCTAGTGGGTAAAATGTATTATAGTGATCAGAAAATAAAGATGGTTGTGGTGATAAGTGGAACTAGCAAAGTCTACTACTTCAACTATTGCTCAAGACATTCTCAACCTTGCCATAATGTTGCTTTTCAGAGAACAGAGACAAGCAGGAATGTTAACAAATGCTTATTGTTTTAGATTAGTACTTGATTCAAATACACAATGCTTACTGGTTTCCGATCTTTGCTGTTGTTTTTTTTTTTTATGTTTTAGGCGAGGCAACCCTTGGTTAACCTCAAAGATTGCAAGGACCTTGTCAGTTTACAATCCCTTATTTTTTTTATTTTTTACACCTACAGCACCTGGTCTTCCTAGGTGGTCTCCCATCCAAGTACTAACCAGGCTTAACCAAGCTTAGCTTCAGAGATCAGACGGGATTGGGCTTATTCAGGGTGGCATGGCCATAGTGGTTTCCAATCTTAATAAAACATTAAATAAACTGTCAACCACAGTGTGTAATGTTAAAGCTATTACAGCAAATCTGTTTTTATTGCTATACCTAAAATCTTGGGAGAGATTTTTACACTAAACCAGGAAGTCACTGCTAAGCAAGAGAATAGTTTCGGTAACATGTTCTTTAAAAAATGAAATTCTGTACTTAATCTTTGTCTAGAGTAGAACTGATCAGAAACAATGCATATATGAAAATCATCATACTACTCCTTTTTGGTTTTTCAGTGAGTCTTCTTTACGGCCTAACAAAACATTATATCCTTATTCTGTTGGCATTTCCTTTCTTCAGAATTCAGCTTCTATAGAGCATTTGCAAAACCATTTTAGCCTTCTTCCTTCTTCCTCCTTATATGGAACATCTTGATTAACTCCCAGCCTCAGCCATGCTACTTTCCTCATCATCAGAAATATAATTATGTTGACACTTTCAATCCAAGCCATTTAAAAGCCACAATCTACCTCTACTCATGCTCTTTGATTCCTGAGTTATTAAAATGTTTTTGAAGTAGTGTTAACGACAATATCAAGGTAGGGGGGACGTTGGTGGAGAGGAATGCCAAGGAATCAAGAATGCATGTGAAATGAAGTATAATAATCAGGAAGGCATAATAGTGCTTTCTTTTAAAAAACTATATTGGTTAATATATTAGTGTAGAATGATAAAGAAAAAATTATATTACAGTTCCAGTACAAAAGAAAACTTACAATGGTAGAACCATAGAGCCATAATCAATAAAAAATTTTAAAGCCTGGTTTTAGGATTTACACAGAAAACAATTAATCCCAATAAAAATACTTTCAGGAAAATCAATATGAAAACAAAAAATACAAAAGTTTTAACTGTATAGTACAGAAACATGATCACGGAATTAAATTGCCTTAGTGGAACCATTTGGGCTAAGAAATACTTTCTCAACAAAAAATTCATTAATATTGGTTTAATTCTGATGAAAATATTTATATTTACATCCAAGTAGTCAAAAGATTCCATAGGTCAAAAGTCCTGTACTTATCAAAGAAGCATAAAAGAAATATCCATTCACATGTCACATTTACCATAGTCTTCCAACAGGACCAACAATAAGAACAATAAAATTATTAGTAACGGGTACTGTATTAGGATTATAAGCATATATTCAAATATATTATTAGTTTATTATTAGTATTTTAGGTATTAACACAGTCATTTTTCTAAGATTTTCTAGTATTATTAACCAATTCTTTTAACTACTCTAAAAGATAGGCAGTGTCTTTATTCCCATTTTACAGATGAGGAAACTGAGGTACAGAGAGGTTAAATAACTTGGCCATAGCCCCAGAGCTAGTAAGTGGTTCAATTAGAATTCAAATCCTAAGTTTCCAGATCTAGAGCCCATGACTTTCTTAATTACTATGTTATCTCTGCCTTGTACCTGTATCAAACAAATGCCCAAGGTCCCCTATTGAATTTATCCAATCTTTATCCTCTTTATAGAAGCAAAAACTTACCTGTTGTACCTATCAGGAAATTTTGCAGACTTTGGTTGCCTTGTGTGTTTTGTTTATATTCTGTAGCACTTGCCTTTTAACTAGTATATAGTAAATATTCACTTATATGAGAAAAAACCACTGTATTTTGTAGAAAGCATTTCTCATATTCAAAGTTTAGTTTAAAAATAATTTCAGACTTACAAAACTTAACACTGTATATAGACTTAAATTTCCGTTCTGCTGAATGATTATGCTATTAAGTGACACTAAAAACATCTTGTTCTTAATTGGTTAGAAGGTGATGCAGAACTAGAATATCAAAAATATTTCTTCTGGAGTAACTAGCAGCAACAATTCTATCAAGTACCTTGTAGGCAAATAAACTAGCAGAGACAGAGTCACACTCTCAGACATTTGATGCTACAGTAGGAGTCAAGATAATATGGGTGTCCAGTCCTGGCTTTGCAATTGATGGATTATATATTTTTGAGGCACAGTCACTCTATGTCTGTTTCCTCATTTTTAATAGAGGGTGTTTAGAAGTGGATAAGTACTTCCATTCTGTCAAGCTCTAAATTCTAACATCAGAAAAAAACATAAAGCATTGGAGATTTCCTCATAGGTTTTTCTATTGACACCATCCCTCTATGTTTCATTGACTACCACCGGACAATCATCTTCTCTGACTGAAGATTGTAATGTGTGTGTTCTAGTTCTAAATTCATTAGAACTAAATTTATTAGTTCCAATTCTCTGGGGCTTCCCTCAAATAGGAGAATTTGACTGATCCTTGATCTTTCTTTGTAGGGACAAGTCACTTCATTTACCCAAAGACTGCAGTTTAACAGTAAGAAGCAAAAGGGAGAATACTCATGAGACACAGCATTTCCAGAGTGGGCGAAAGGTTTATTGCTGATAGAAGTTACCATATTCTAGCCCCATTGCTAAACAGATATTATGAATAAGGGCAAAACCTATGGTGGTAACTTGAGACCACAAGAAAGACCAAAGCCTAGAAGGAGAGGGTCTGTTAATAAATATTAGACATAACTCCATGCCTTTTTTTGCATGAAATACTCATTAAACCTCAAAAAGATGCTGTGGCTGTGGACTACCTGTGCCTAACAAAGGCAGTTATCCAATAAGGTACTTGATGACTTCAATTCTGATCAATCAGATAAAACTATTACATGTACCAAAGGATTTAGTTAATCCAAATCTAAAATACTAGGCTCTTAAGAAATCATTTCACCATTCTATATCATGAGTTTCTCTTCCTTCCCACAATATTTAGGTAGGGTAATGATACTTTTGTTATTTAGCACAAAGATGTCCTAGTGTAAAATACTGTGACATACAACCAACTTCAGCTTCACTCACCACAAAGTTTACTTACATCTTAGACATGGTTGGTGGTACAACATTGTGAACATAATTAAAACCACTAAATTATACACCTGAAATGGTGAAAATGACAAATTTCATGTTATACACATTTTACCACAATTTTTAAATAATAATAAAAATGGGAAAGAACAAAAAATATGTCTCAGAATGTATTTTCATTAGGCATGAGTATATGTTTATAAAAATTATTATGTTTTTAAGTAAATACATTATGATGCTTGAGTTTTAAAGGACCAACTTTTTAATTAAAAGCACTAGCCAACATCAATCACATAATTACAAAAATCTCCTAGGAATAAGAAAGCAAATGCCTACAGATACAGGTAGATTTAACTTACACATATTATACTTCTGAAAACTTAGTTATATGTGAGTTACATATTAATGAATCTGAGGAAAAAACTAATAAAACTCAGCTTGAAAAGGTGATTTCTCTACAGTGGATGGATGGAGAAATATATATATAAAATTTCTTCTGCAAAGGAAGCAAATGCCCAATAAATACCTAAAATTCAGCTTCTGTACATGGTCTTGGTAAAGTGAGGCTCATCTAGAAAAAAAAAGTCAGATGTAGAGATGACTCCAAATGCCACTTACTTAAGCCAGTCCCTCATTTTATAGATGAAGGCTTTAGGTCTGCAAAAGGCAAAAGACAACCACCATCTCACAGACACTTTAAAGCACACTCTCATAGACACATGGACATATGGACACATGAGGTACTAGTAACAGAGCTAGGACCTGAACTCTGGAACTCAAAGTGCAACAGTCTTCATTCACGTCATGCTGTTCTCCATTTCTTTTCCTTCTCAACAATCATCATGGCTCCAGAATACCAAATACATTTTTTAATTCATATGAACACTTGTTTACTCATATTTTTAATCATTTTTTATCCCTACCACATTTCCCAAGGTGTGCTTTGAAGCTCAGTATGCCTGCAAAGTTCTCTAGTACTCAAAAGTTCCATAAGAGTAAAATAAGTTCAGAAAACACTCTATAATATCCCTATCTTAAAAAATCTCAAAGCATATTAGCAAATTTAAGGCTCTGAAGGGTGTTACATAAGAGTCTGGTTAAATTTCATTAAAACTAGCTTTTCCTAAACTGAGCACAAAATCTTTAAGAAAAAAAAGAACCAATATTCTTATAGGCACATTTTGGGAGAAGCTGTCCCACAGCCTCCTTAAAGACCTAGAGTATACATGCATCTGTGGAATTGAATTCAACTCAGAACACATCAAATAAACTGTCACCAAAAAGCATAACTGTATGTCATCTGTAATTGAAAATAAAGAATATTTAAAAAAAATAAACACTGAATAATTTAAAAGAAAAAAGTACACTCATCAACTAACTATACAATTAATTCTTGGGGGAAGAAAATATATTAGAATGTATAAAGATAATAGGCCCTACACAGTAAAAGAGTAAATTCTGACAAATAATTTTTATTCATGTTTTGACATAGTTTAACATCATTTAAAGATAAAAAGCAAAACACACAAAGAATAAGACTGTGACACATTATAGGCAGACTAAACACATGCTAGTCCTACTCCAAAAAAAAAAAAACAAAAAAACAGAAACAAACAAACAAACAAACAATATCCTTAGGATTGATGTTCTCCCCAAGGATTTTAGGAACAGTCTTTCTGTTGAAATGATTATACAGATTTGGTGGCAACCTGAAGTGATTATATAAGTTTCCTGATAACCTGAGGGCAGCAGGATTTGGTAAGCCTACACTAAGTCAGAATAACATTTTAATTCTATGAAGCATGGAATTTTGGGAATTCGATATAAAATGTACAATTAACTCTTGAACAATACACAGGTTTGAACTGCACAGGCCCACTTATGCATGGATATTTTTCAATAAATAATGTAAATGTATTTCTCTTCCTTATGATTTTCTTAATAACATTTTCTTTTCTCTAGCCTACTTTATTGTAAGAATATGGTATATAATACATAACATAGGAAATATGTGCTTATCAATTGTTTATGTTATCAGTTAGGCTTCCAGTCAACAGTAGGCTATTAGTAGTTAAGTTTTCAGGAGTCAAAAGTTAAGCACAGATTCCTGACTGCATGGGAGTTGGCATTCTAAACCCTGCATTGTTCAAGAGTTAAGTGTAATTACATACATCTTATATAACTTGAAATGTTACATCTACCTGTACTAGCTATAATGGCAAACTATGGGATGTTAGCTATAAATGTTTCTGAAATTTTATCAGTTGTACATCAGATGGCAAGGACAATTTTTTAAAAAATCCCTTCTTATCCTACTGAGTAGAAGCTTTGTCTTAATAATGTCTCTGTTGCTTGAGAAAGACATGCTCTAATGCTGTATGGGAGGGTCCTTGTTCCAGTGAAGAGGGGTTTATCTTGATTTATGGGCCCATGTGACTACTTGGTAGCCTTTCAATTCTGCCAACCAGTTACAAGAAATTCAAGTACTCGAGAAGGGTTAAGATAGTTTCTATTGTTGGATGTGTTTTAATTTAAATTACCTTATGCTGCATTCACATTTAAGATACCCTCTAAAACCACAAACCTAGATTCTACCTTACTAGTGACAAGGTTTCTCCCTGATACATAAAAAAAAAAACCACTCCTAATCTTAAACACGCCCACCTACATACCACTTCCAGAGTATCTATCAATGCTAATTAAACTTTGCTCAGAAGATACAGAAAAGCAGCTGGCTTTTTGAAGGGACTGAAAGTCACATTACAAATGAGAGACCCCTGCATCTTGAAACAGGTACTTAGGCAGCATTATCACAGGTGCTTGACCTATTCAGCTCTCCTCTACTCTGTCCCAGACTGTGCTCGAGACTGAGATCTGACTATCCCAAATGGAACAGATTGAAGTCATTGACTACATGAAGCTCAGTGGGAATGATTCAAATGTCCAAGCATGTCTATGAAAATATCAAAGAATATTTGGCTCTAATTTTTCTTCCATTTTCATATTTTTCAAATTCTACTTTAAAATTTGAAATTGTAGGCAAAATTCAAATGTTTATTATAAGGATAGTTGCTCTAGTTTGTTTATTCTTTAGAACTATACAGGCATAACTCAGAAATATCATGGGTTTGGTTTCAGACCACAATATTAAGCAAATATCTCAATAAAGTGAATCATAATAATGTTTTGGTTCCCCAGTGCACATAAAAGTTATGTTTATACTATGCTGTAGTCTATTGAGTGTGCAATAGCATTATGTCTAAAAATACAATGTACATACCTTAACTAAAAATATTTTATTGCTAAAAATATAAACCATCATTCGAGACTTCAGTGAGTCATAACCTTTTTGCTGGTGGATGGGTCTCACCTCGATGTTGATGGCTGCCAACTGATCAGGGTGGTGGTTACTGAAAGCTGGGGAGGCTCTGGCAATTTCTTAAAATAACAATGAATTGTGGCATCAGTTGACTCTCCCTTTCATGAACTATTTCTTTGTAGCATGTGATGCTGTTTGACAGAATTTTCCCCACAGAAATTCTTTCAATATTGGAGTCAATCCTCTCAAACCCTACTGCTGCTTTATCAACTAAGATTATGATATTCCAAATCCTTTGTTGTCATTTTAACAATCTCCATAGCCATCTTCACAATAGATTCTATCTCAAGAAATCACTTTCTTTACTTATCCATAAGAAGCAATTCTTCATCCATTCAAATTTTATCACAAGATTGCATCAATTCAGTCACATCTTCGGGCTCCACTTCTAATTCTTGTTCTCTTGCTATTTCCACCACATCTGCAGTTACTTCCTCCACTGAAGTCTTGGACCCCTAAAAGTCATCCATGAGGGTTGAAATCAACTTATTCCAAACTCCTGTTAATACTGATATTTTGATCTTATGAATCGTGAACAATCTTAATGGCATCTGGAATGGTGAATTATTTCCAGAAGGTCTTCAATTTACTTTGCCCAGGCCCATCAGAGGAGAGACACTATCTATGGCAGCTATAGCCTTATGAAATGCATTTCTTAAATAATAAAAATTCAAAGTCATAATTACTCCTTGATCCCTGGGCTGCAGAGTGGATGTTGTGCTACCAGGCATAAAAACAACATTAATCTCATTGTACATCTCCATCAGAGGTCTTGGAGGATCAGGTGTATTGTCAATGAGCAGTAATATGTTGAAAGGAATCTTTCTTTCTGAGCAGTAGGTCTCAAAAGTGGGCTTAAAATATTCAGTAAACCATGTTGTAAACAGATGTACTGTCATCCAGGCTTTGTTCTTTCATTTATAGAGCACAGGCAGATTCAATTTACCATCATTCTTAAGGGCCCTAGGATTTTTGGAATGGTAAATGAGCACTACCTTCAACTTAACATCACACCACCTGCATTAGCTCCTAACAAGAGAGTCAGCCTGTCCTTTGAAGGCAAGCATTATGAACTTCTTTCTAGCTATGAAATTTCTGGATGGCATCTTCTTTCGATATAAAGCTTGTTTATCTAAATTGAAAATCTGTTGTTTATTGTAGTCACCTTCATTAATTATCTGGATAACTTGCTGCAGCTTCTCATCAGCAGTTGCTGCTTCATTTTTATGTTATAGAAACATTTATAGAAACATTTTCTTTCCTTAAATCTCATGAATTGACCTCTGCTAGCTTCAAACTTTTCTTCTACATCTTCCTCACCTCTCTCAGCCTTCATAGAATTAAAGAGAGTTAGGGTCTTGCTCTGGGTTAGGCTTTGGCTTAAGGGAATATTGTGGCTGGTTTGATTTTCTATCCAAACCACTAAAACATTCTCTATATTAGCGATAATGCTGTTTCACTTTCTTATCATTTGGGTATATTCACTAAAGTAACACTCTGAATTTCCTTCAAGGACTCTTCTTTGCATTTACAAGAGGTCTACCTTTCAGTTTACCTAGGCTTTTGACATGCCCTCCTCACTAAGCTTAATCATTTCTAGCTTTTGATTTAAAGAGAAGTTCGACTCCTTGTTTTACTTGAACACATAGAGTCCATTGTAGGGTTATTATTTGGCCTAATTTCAATATTGTTGTGTCTCAGGGAATAGGGAGGCCCAAGAGACAGGAGGTCACCCGGTAGGTAGAGTAGTGAGAACACACACAACATTCATCAATTAAATTCTCCGTCTTATATAGCCGAGGTTCATGGTGCACTATAACTAATATAATAATTTTAAAAAGTTTGGAATATTGTCAGAATTACCAAAACATGACACAGAGACATGAAGTGAACAGAACTGTTGGAAAAATGGAGCTTACACACTTGCTTGACATGTTTGCTACAAACCTTCACTTTGTTTTAAAACACAATATCTGCAAAGCACAATAAAACAAAGTGCAATAAAATGAGGTATGTCTGTATTGCCTATGATAAGAACTTACCAAGTAAATCATCTAACAATTGAAAGATTTATTAAACATCTGACCTCAGCAGAGATCATTTTAAAGGTCAAGGAGAAAAAATGTAAATAAAATTAACTTTACAGAAATTAAAAATCATAGTTCATTTTCTTTCATTTACAGCTAAATTTCAAAATAATTTACCTGTATGGTGATACAATAAGATGCTATAGAGAGAGATGATGGAGAATTTGGAAGCAATACAAAAATGCGAAATTATTACTGTGGTAACTAGAGCTGGTGCCATTTATTAGAAATGGTAAGCATCATTTATCTGTTATGCTAAATAAATCTGAAATTTTTTTCAGAAAGTTCTACAAGAGGAGTTTACCTTTATTCATTTGTATGTAATTTAATTTACCATTACTCAGCAAGAAATCAATTAATCAAAAGTATTAAGAATATGAAAGAAAATTTCCTGTCCTAAAAGATCTCATTAAAATTCAGATTAATATACAGAAATTCAACATTAGACCCCTTGAAACCTAAACAAATATTTGATGAATGCAAGACTTATGGATATTTTCAATATACAACCTGTTTTTATTTCAGGGAGCTACCATTTCTTGAGCATTCTCAAATAATGAGAGGTTTCACATCTGTTAAACACGTAAAAATATATAAGTTCCTTTACTGAATCTCAAGAATGACACTTTGTAGAAACTAACATAATGGGATATTACATACACTCTGCTTACACATCTTTATGATTAGACAACTGTTTTGTCTTTTGCTTTGTGGTTTTCAGACTTATTTCCTTATTCACCCTCAATTTAATAGGTTTATAAGTATTACTAGAGGAAAGCTTCATATCACTCTGGAAACTGGTCCTACTTCCTTAGGTCTAACTTATAATGCTAGAGCCATCTCATTTCACTTGCACATCACTATATGAGATAGATCAAGGCACTTTTTTTATTTCTTATTTCTCAACAGTTCTGAAAAGCAAACACAGTATTAACCCTATTTTAAAGATAAAAACGGAAATACAGAGAGCTCAGAGAGGGGCTGCTGGTAATGCCCTAGTTCCTTGACTTGTGTGCTGCTTATAGGAGTGTGTATAGTTTGTAAAAGCTCATCAAGCTACATACACTAATAATTTGTATATTATTCTATATGCTATGTTATACTTCAGTAAAAAGTTCAAAAAGGTAAAATACTAAAAACTCAGACATAAGAAAATTGAGGGAATTCTCCACTATGAGGCCTGCACTACAGGAAATATTGAAAGGGGTCAGCTCACGTAAAACAAAATGACAAAAACAAAACAAACAAACAAACAGAAAGCATAATTAGAGGTAAAGTGACTATCAGGCAAATAGAAGCAGAGGAGTATAACCCTGACTAAGCAAAGGGCATTATAAGCTTAAATAACAATAAGAGAATTGCTACAGCATGATAGTATGTCTGGAAAAGTCTTAATTTCTCCTTTAAATCTAACAGAGAGCTTAGCTGGATATATTTTTCTAGGCTGCTAGTTTCTTTCACTTAATCGTTTAAATATTTGATTCCATTCCTTTCTGGCTTGTAAAGTTTGCGCTGAGAAGTCCAATGATAATCTAGTGGGTTTTCCTTTAAAGTTACCATTTTCTTCACCCTGGCTTCACTGAGATTTGTCTTTGCCATTGATTTTTGATAATTTTAATACAATGTATCTTGGTGAAGGCCTTTTTGGGTTGAGATCATTGGGGTTCTGTTGACTTCTTGAATTCCGAGCTCCAGCTCATTCCTTAGATTTGGGAAATTCTCATCCACTATTTGTTGGAAAATGCTTTCTAGTCCGTGCTCCTTTTCCTCACTTCGAGAATCCTCATTATTTTTATGTTTCCCCTCCTGATGGTATCAGCTAGTTCTTATATTTCTCTTCATTATTTTTCATTCTTCGGTTTCTCTCTTCTTCCTTATTTATTTCTAGATTTCTGTCTTCAATATCACTGATCCTTTCCTCCATTTGGTCGACTCTTTTCTCAAGCTTGCTATTTCTTTTATCTCTTGCAGTGTGTTCTTTATCTCCAGAAGATCTCTTGTGCTCTTTTTGAGGGTTTAAATCTCCTTGCTAAAGAACTCATTCTGTTCATCTAGTTGTTTTTTCAATTCCTGAAACTGTTGCTATGACTCGTTATGGCACTCACTGTGTTTTGTCAGGAGTACCATCCTGAATTCTCTGTCATTTAAGTTGTATATTTCTATGTCTGTAAGCTTATTTTCTGGAGATTTTTCTCTTTCTTTCTGAGATGCCTTGTCACCTTGGTTGTTCATGGTGTTTAATGGACTATGTCTCCGCCTGGGCATTAATGGAAATGTATTCTGCTTTTTTTCCAGAAAGAAGATTTTTTATATAAAGGTATCTCTTTAGCCTGCTGCAAAGAAGCCATGTTTCTTTCGGTTTCCAGTAGGTGGTATTTAAGCCTCTTGGATCCCTGCTTGATATGTAAAGCCTTAAAAATGCCTTTTTATTTTCTTATAGATATTTAATCATGCTCACTACTCTCAGTTCCGGTCCCTGTCAAGGTTAGCAGCAGTTTTGGTAGCATTTGTTTAGATTCCCCTGGGGCACCATGATGTTCGGTCTCAGAGGGTATGGGGGGAGGGGCACTCTGAGTCGGGGATAGGGGCTGCGGCTCAGCCTCGGTTTTACAACCATGGCTGGTAAAAATCAACTGTTGTTTTTCTGCCGTCCTGCTCCTCTGTTTTCTGCCTTGATGACTGGGCCCTGCCTCCAGCCTCAGGGAGCTCACAGCTTTCCCAGGCAGGCTATTCCAGGAACTGGCTGCTCCTTCTCTCCTCCCCATCCTCCTACAGGTAGCTCCTGTGGCTGCAAGAGGCAGCTTCGTCAGACACCCGGGGTTCTGACCTGTGGTAGCTCTTATGTGCATATCCCATGCTCAGATATGCTGGTGTGCAGTTTTGGTGTTTTTTGTTAAGTTTTAGATATTCAGCTTAATGCTTCAAAGGAAGAGATCTGGGACATCTCTCACTGTTCCATGTTTCCTTTCGCAAACCTGTAACCCTATTCTTTATCCAAGAAGTAGACTGTAATCTACTGGAGATTTGGGGCTTCCATCATGTTGCTGTCCTCATACTCACTTCCTCATCTCCAGAAGAGTATACAAAATCTTTTCTTTTTTAATCTTTGAGTGATATTCTTTCTTCCAATCAGTTGAGCTGATTCACACACCCCTTCAATATCCTGGCATGAGCATGAGGGCTGGAAGGGAAGCCACCATTGTGCCTTAGTCCGGCCCCCCTACCTGGCAATCTACAGATGGCCAGCTTGACTGTGTAGACTTCTCCTCCCTTGTTTTTTAACTTTGATTAAAGTTAAAAGTGGTTTCTGTACCAACATTACAGTATTATAATATTCTGAAGTTGAGTATATAGTTACCTTTACCAGTGAGTTTTATACATTCATATGTTTTCTTGTTGTTAATTAGTGTCATTTCAACTTGAATAATTTCTTTTTTATTTCTTCTAAGGCAGATCTAGTGGTGATGAATTCAGTCAACTTTTGTTTGGGAAAGTCTATCTCTCCTTCATTTGTACTTCAGAAATGAAGTACATCTTTGCCAGAATTGCCTTTTTGTTATTGTTGTTAAATTCATAAGACCTTTTTTATTGAGGTAACATTGGTGAATAACAAGTCTCAGGTATACAACATTATAATTCAGTATCTGTATACACTACAGCATGCTCACCACTGAAAGTCTAGTTGCCATCCTTGGCCTCGCCATACATTTGACATTCTTTACTCATTTTGCCCTCTCCCCACCCTTTCCCCCCCTGGTAACCACAAATCTGTTGTCCATATCTATGAGTTTGTTTTTGTTTTATTTTAATTTTTTATATTCTATATGAGTGAAATCATACAGTATTTGTCTTTTTGCATCTGACCTATTTCACTTAGCATAATATCCTCAAAGTCCATCCATGTTGTCGCAAATGACAATGCATCACCATTTTTAGGGATGAGTGGTATTCCATTATATATATCACATATTCTTCATCCATTCATCTGTTGACAGACACTTACATTGTTTTCATATCTTGGCTATTGTAAATAATGCTGTAATGAGTGCATGGTATCTTCCTGTACTAGTGTTTTCATATTCTTCAGATAAATACCCAAAAGGGAATTGTTGGGTCATCTTCTTGGTTGGCAGTTTTTTCCTTTTAGCACTCGGGATACATCATGCCACTTTCTCCTAGCCTGCTAGGTTTCTTGTGAGAAAACTGCTGATAGTCATATTGGGAGAGGGATAGGGGAAGAGGGGGAAGAAGAGAAGGCTTATATCTAAAGAGTAGCTTTTCTTTCACTGCTTTCAAAATTCTTTGTCTTTGACTTTTGACAATTTGATTACATATTTTGGTGAAGACTTTTTGATGTTTAGTCTATTTGGGGCACTTTGAGTATCACAATGTGCATGTTCATTTCCTTCCTATGATTTGGAAGTTTTCTATTATTTCTTTAAATAAGCTATCTGCACCTTTCTCATTTTCTGCTCCTTCTGGGGCTCTCACCAAAAAGGTGCTATCATTGGAGAACTTATAAACAACTAATGGCAAGTTCACTTTCTACTTAATTATGGTAACTCTCACTGTTGACAGGAACCAAGACTTTGGGTAAACTGTATCACTTGATGACTAAAATAATATCTATTTTGCTTTAACAGGATCACATAGAGAACACAATGCCCATTTTTCTTTATCATTTAACCATTACCAATTATCTCCTTTCTTGGTAATTATGTCCACATATTTTTTCTCTTATACTTTTTCCCTGTCTTTTCCAAATGTTCCTGTCCTTAGAAAAAAAGCATTTCCCCTAGTCCTAATTTCTCTCACTTTATGAGTCTAAAAAGCAAGATGCCCATCAATGCTTTGAATATAACTATATCAAGGAAAAAGAAAAGACTTTATTAAAAAAAAATTAGTCTTCAGAACTGATGCCTAAGTCTTTAATCAATTAAAAGTTAGTGACTCTTAATGCTGGTTACTCTTGCTAGGTGGTAGCAAAACATTTGATAACATCATATGCCAAATGAGGCTACAGCTCAGGGAAATACAGGAAAACTTCAGGATATGTGTGTATGATGGCTTTTTCTTGCAGTTTTTAAGCCCAGTCTTACAGAGACTAAATCAAACTAGAACTAGCCATTCTATGCCTGTAGCCTTCAATATAGATGAACTGAAAGTCACATAATTTGAAGCTTTGTAGGGCTGTAAACATCAATGGCCTCTCTAATTAAAATTTAGGTGATTATAAGTAGTAACTCAGAGAAATAACTGTCTTAGCAGGATAAGTCCACAGCTCCAAGCTGTTTTAAGAACTCTCTTCAGGACAAAGAAGAAAACCAGCCATAAAAAATCAAATTAAGTATGTTGCCTACCTCAAGGCAGATGACTAATAATTTAAAAAGCTATAGGAAAAGGGCTGGGTACAGAGGCCAGTAAGTAGAAGAATTTTCAAGCTAAGAATCTATGTCTAGATATGGCTTCTCCCCAGTGGAGCTTACTTAAAGCAAAAAATATAAAAAACCTCTAGGGTTTTGAGAAAATAATATTATCATAGAAACTGTAAGACTGCTCTGCAGCAGCCAGCAAGTTAACTCTCTAAGATGAATCATGGCCCCAAACCCTCACCAACAGAACATTAGCTGTGAAAGTTGTACATTCCCCAAGAAAATTAGGCTTCCCAATGAGTACTTCAGATGGGGCCATGGAGAATGAACAAAGACTTTCTAAAGAATAGTCAGGGCCTGTTTTGGGGTAAAAGAAATTCACCTGTATTACTCAGATTATTGCGATTGTTGCTTTGATGCTGCTGTACGTTAAGAAAACCATGCCAACCTTGCCTTTGGTGACCGAATGCTACTTGGTTTCTGCCACCCCAGAATCCAATTATTTCCACTGTATTTAGGTTTACGGATTCAGTAGCAGCAGTTTCCACTGTAATTTCTGACCTACGGAGAAGGGCAATCACAGAGCTCTTCAAGAATGCTGGGGCTTTCCTCACAAATTTATGTCCCAAGCAAAGGAAATCCCATTAGAGAGCCATTCAAGGAACTTTCTCTATTGGCAGGACAGGGAATCTTTGCTCTCTCTTCTCAGTAGGATTTGATTGCTGCTATCCTTTCCATTCCCCTCCCCTCCCCCGCCTTTTTGATAGGAACTTTTACTATAGTTACCCTATTCTTTTTCTACCTATGTTACAGTGGAGGAGGGGGCAGTTTGTGGGGCACCAGACAACAATAAGTCATATCTAGACCTAATGCAGAAGACTGCACATCACTAGGAAATTGCAAATTTAGAAAATGAATACAGTAACTGGGAAGTATTTCCATTGAGGAGGAGCAGGTGAGCATGTTCCTTGTGTGTGAAGAACACTGAATAAAGATTGGATAGCTAAAGGGCATCTAATATTGTTCATCATTCACCTAATATCCAGTCTCCCATTCTCTGGCAATCAGAAGCCCAAAGTTGTTGTTCTATAATGTGCTCGAGCAAAAACACATGTCCCAGTTTTGTGGTAGATGAAATGGTCATGTGATATAGTTTGATCAATGACATAAAAACAGACTTCACTAGATGTGGTTTACAGGAAAGTTCTTTAAAGATGTCTTACTCATCTGGCAGACACTGTTTTGCTCCTCCCCCATCTTTCAGACTGGCTAGAACACAGATGGGATGACTCAGAAGCTAAGAATGGCTGGCAATAAGACTAGAAGGCACCTAGGTCCTTCCTTAATGGTATCTTAGAGACATCCTACTAGCCCTGGAATGCCTAACTTTGGAATCCTAATTTCATAAGTTCAAATTTATTTAGGCCACTACTCTGGATTTTCTGTTCCGCATAGTGAAATTCAATTCCTTAAGTGATACACATAGAATCCTGTAACTCACTGAGGAATTAACCAAATTTATTCCAAATTTCTGTTAGTAAAAATAAGATCTGTAAAAAAACTATATCAGGTACCTTAGGTTTACATAGCCTGACTACCATATATTTGCCATCCATATGTTGCCTTTAAAGTCCACTTCAGGCATGGTTGAAAATCTGAGTACTCTCTTCCAAGAAGTTGGAAATACACCTACAAAATTATTTCAACTTCAAATTTCAACAGTTACAACTGATCAATTGACCTGGCACCCAATATATAACCTACTAGCCACCTTAGAACTCTAGAATTCTAAGATTCTAAGATAAAATTATAGGCCTTACAATGGAGAAAAAGTGTCAAGAGTTCTACACCTTGTAAAGTAACTCAGATCAAATAATATAATCTAATTCTACAATCTGGACCAGTCATATATTCTCAAAAAAAGTGTTCCTTCATTTGTGGCATAGAAAAATATGAAAACCTACTTACTTCATAGGGTTGATATGAAGATCACATACAAAATGAGTGTGAAAAAACATTGAACTTTAAATTATTTTGAACAGGTAAATTATTAATAAGTTAAAAGCATGTAATTTTTCTTCACAACTAGCATAATTTGCTATTTAGAAGTACTCAATATCTAAAATTAAACTCACTTCAAAAACATGATTATTGTCTTATGTAGCAGTATAGAGAATTCTACTAAGAGTTAATTCTTCTGATTTTACACCGAAGAAATAATGGACTGGGTAGGGGCAGGGCAAATGATCAAGGGTATATACCAATTATTTCCACATATTTAATTCCACCAGGCAGAAATAACACCAGCATTCATGAAAAAATTTAGTTTTTATCTTAGTGGGTTAATCTTTTTAAAAGAAAAAGTACTCTTATTATAGGAGAGGGGAAGTTCATCACATGTTTTATTTATTTTTTTTAATTCAAAGCGGAGAAATCTCTTCAACTCTATAGACTAAAATTTATAGTAAGGTAAAAATAATTACACAAGCTTAATTAAATCAGCAAATATTTGATTGCCTACCAAATATAATGACTTGTTGCTATTATAATAGTGAAAAACTTATGACTCCTCACCTCAGTAAGAGTTATAAAGTAAGCCCTAAGATCTATGTCTTAGTACCCAGGATAAAAATGTAATTGAAGTTTCAATTTTTAGAGACGCTTTAGTAATATACAGATTTACTTATTAATATCTCACTATCAGTGGTCTTTAAAACAGGTGTGACATGTTCACAGTTGAAGTTCATTAAAGTTTTCCAGAGCTTGTTTCAATTTCCTTTTTGACACTTTGAAAACACTTAGAACCACTCGGAAAGCCCAGAAATGAAAGTTATAGAAGCTTTAAAAATAAGCTTTAAAATGGCCACACCAAGATACATCATAACTAAAATGCCAAAGGTCAAAGACAAAGAGAGAATCTTAAAAGCAGCAAGAGAAAGGCAGCTAGTTATGGGGGTACCCTTATCCCCATAAGAATGTCTGCTGATATTTCAATGGAAACTTTGCAGGCCAGAAAGACTGGCAAGAAACATTCAAAGTTATGAAAAACAAGAATCTACAAACACAAATACTCTACCCAGCAAGGCTTTTGATTAAAATGGAAGGTGAGATAAAGAGCTCCCCAGACAGGGAAAAGCTTAAGAAATTCATCACCAAGAAACCACTATTACAAGAAATGTTAAAGGAATGTCTGTAAAAGAAGAAGGGGTCAAAAAGAAAAAAGAAATAAGAATAATAAAATGGCAGTAACTATGTACTTATCGGTAATCACTTTAAATGTAAACGGATTAAATGCTCCAATCGAAAGACAGAGTAGGTAGCTGAATGGATAGGATAACAAAGCCCATCAATATGCTGTCTACAAGAAGCCCACTTCAGGTCAAACGACACTCACAGACTGAAAGTAAAGAGCTAGGAAAAGATATTTTATGCAAATAGAAATGAGAAAAAAAAGCCAGGGTAGCAATATTTATATCAGATAAAATAGACTTTAAAACAAAGGCTATAATAAGAGACAAAGAAGGGCATTACATAATGATAAAGCGATCGATAAATCAAGAGGACATAACCCTACTAAACATATACACACCGAACATATGAGCACCTACATACATAAAGCAATTATTGACTGACATAAAAGGAGAGATCAACAGTAATACACTCATAGTAGAAGACTGTTAACACTCCATTGAGATCAATGGACAGATCTTCCAGACAAAAAAAAATCAACAAGGAAACATTGGGCTTAAAAGACACACTAGACCAGATGGATTTAAGAGATATTTTCAAAGCATTTTACCCTGAAGCAGCAAAATATACACTCTTCTCAAGTGCACATGGAACATTTTCCAGGATAAATCATATGTTAGGACACAAAACAAGTTTTGATAAATTTAAGAAGACTGAAATCATATCAAAAACGTCTTCTCTGGTCACAATGGTATGAAACTAGAAATCAACTAAAGAAAAAGTACCAGAAAATACAAACACATGAAGGCTAAATAACATGCTACTAAACAATGAATGGGTTAACAATGAGAAGAAATTAAAAGATACCTAGAGACAAATGAAAATGAAAATACAATGACTCAAAACCTATGGGACACAGCGAAAGCAGTCCTAAGAGGGAAATTCATAGCAATTCATGCCTGCCTCAAGAAACGAGAAAAAAAGCTCAAATAAACAATCTAACCATACACTTAAAAGAATTACAAAAAGAACAGCAAACAAAGCCCAAAGTGAGTAGAAGGAAGCAAATAATAAAGATCAGAACAGAAATAAATGAAAATCTAGAAAAATACAAAAGATTAATGAAACCAAGAACTGGTTCTTTAAAAGGATAAACAAAATTGACAGACTCTTTACCAAATTCATCAAGGAAAAAAGGGAGAGAACACAAATAGATAAAATCAGAAATGAAAGAGAAAAAATAACCACGGACTCCACAGAGAAACAAAGGATCATAAGAAAATACTATGAGCAATTATACGCCAACAAACTAGACAATCTAGAAGAAATGGACACATTCCTAGAAACATACAATCTCCCAAGACTGAGTCAAGAAGAAACAGAAAATCTGAATTGACTGACTACTACCAATGAAATAGAATCAATAATCAAAAGCCTCCCAAAAGTTCTGAACCAGATGGCTTCATAGGTGAATTTTACCAAACATTCAAAGAATTAACATGTACTCTCCTCAAACTGTTCCAAAAAATTCAAGAAGATAAAAGGCTCCCTAACTCCTTTTATGAGGCCACATTCCAAAACCAGAAAAAGAAAGACATTACAAAAAAAAGAAAGTTAATGCTGAGTGAAATGTCAGAGAAAGACAAACACTATATGATTTCACTTATATGTGGAATCTAAGGAACAAAAAGAACAATCTAATCAGAAACAGGCTCACAAATATAGAGGATGATCTGGTGATGGCCAGAGGGGAGGGGGGTTGGCAACTAGGAGAAAGGGGTGAAGTGTTAAAGAAGTACAAATTAGTAGTAGATAGATGGTCACCAGGATGGGGAGCACGGCATAGGGAATGCAGTTAGCTAGGTGGAGAGGCAGAGGATAAAAAGAGCAATTAGGGGGATCGTTCTATAAACTATATAAATGTCTAACCAATATACTCTATCCTTGTAATGAATAATAACATAAAATTTATAAAAAGAAAGTTATAAAAGCTCTGAAACTGAGAGACTACAAAGGGAACATAACAATGTGGAACAAATTACAAAAACATCTTTAAGATCAAACTTACTCAGATCACTCCTGGAATACACTGAATATAAATAAATATAACATCGATTCCAAGTATAAAAAACAAAAGGCATATATATGGGTAGCAGATACACACATATATCATATCATCTTTGTAGATCCATGAATGAACACCTGGGTTGCTTTCATATCTGGGCTATTGTAAATAATGATGTAATAAACATTGGGGTTCATATCACTTTTCAAATTAGTGTTTTCATTTTCTTTGGATAAATACCCAGAAGTGGAATTGCTGAGTCATATGGTAGCTCTATTTTTAATTTTTTGAGGAACTTCCATACTGTTTTCCATAGTGGTTGCAACAACTCACAATCCCACCAACAGTGCAACCCCTTTTCCCACATCCTAAAGGAAAGATCTTAGTTTTAAAAACTAACAAATAAGGACATGTAAGTAGAGTTAGGAAATTTCAAGTCAAAAATCAAAATGTTCTGGCTAGTTGAGAAGATAAAAGCTTCTTTCAAAAACACAGTTATCTGTCATAGATAAAAGTACTATATATATCCTGTCATCTAATCCATCCTACTTGGCTAATGTGAATAAAATCTTAGTAACTTTCTAAAAGACATTATGTAACAGGTATGCTATAAAATACCTTTGACACTGGGCATATACAACCATGATCAGGAGACGTGCTAGAAGCTTTTACTATCCACTGTGGGCCAATGGGTACCATCTGTGATTACTGAAAATCATACAAGCAAACACAGAAGATTTAAAATATTTCATATATTCTCCTGTACAAAGTTATCTGTATACTGCTACTTAATAAACTCTATTAGATTTTACCAAGCTGGAAGTAGCACCTTCTGAGGAAAACGGTGGAGAAATAAAAGTTTTATCAAAACATAAATGAAATATTGCATGATCTTCAAGGTCAGCCACATGCAAGAGATATCAGAGTACTACAGACTGAATGTTTATGTCCTCCCAAAACTCATATGTTCCAATCTAATCACCAATGTGATGATATTTTGAGGTGGAGCCTTTGAGCTGATTAGGTATTGAGGGCTAGAGCCCTCATGAATAAAATCAGTGCCCTTATCAAAGAAAAAGCTATGTTTCTCCATCTGTTGTATGAGGACATGAGAAGATGGCCACAGGAAGCAGGCCCTCACTAGACACTAAATCTGCCAGCACCTTGATCTTAGATTTCCCACCTTCTAGAACTATGAGAAATAAATATTTACTTTTTAAGCCACCTAGTTTATGAATTTTTTTGTTATAGCAATCTGAATAGTCTATGACAGAGGGCAAATTCTTCATAAGTACATCCCAAATCAGGTTCTCATAAGTTTCCCATCCCAGCTTCTGACCGGGAGGAAGCCATCTTTTTCTAGGCTAGCTGAGTCCATATATTGTTATTGTTGTTTTGTACAAATGTTAAATTCCTAACCAAACACTCAAATATTTAAAATTTCTAAAGTCTTTATCTGCCACCTAAGCAAATAAAACTGGGTATGATATATCTGTACATTTCCAAGATAAAATCACTTAAATATTCTAGACACGTCCGAGACTGACAAACAGTGAAGTGTCTAAACTTAATATATCCACTTGAAGAATCACCTTGGATTCAAAAGGGGCAGTAGTTGAGATCAGGGCTATTTTACCCCTTTCAATAAATCATAAGGCTTTTTATTTTAATATATCAGGCACAGCAGTCTCAGCAAATATTGAATTAAAAGCTTAACAATACTGATTTTGAGACTTACAAAAGCAGTAATATCTTTCTAATTAGTTTAAGCTAGAACTCTGAAGGCACCAAAAACAAAATCAAATCTACCGAAACCATCAATCTATTACAAATGCCACAATTCCTCAGCTAATTCCAGGTGAAGAAATATAACTCTAAAGAAAAAACTCAAAGCAATAACATCCATCTATCGTCATATCTGTCTATCTGAGATAATATTACAACCTTCAATGTCTTCTTTTTCTATTTTACTTTTCTATTCTGGAATTAAAAAATTAGGTTAACTATAGATCTGACACAAAGATTCCAATTTAGCCACCCACCAATAGATCATAAAGCCATCTGAAGTTTTAGACTATACAGTAACCACAGGTAGCGCCGGATGGTCTGAAAGACTAAAGATACTTGCTACATGTGCTCTGCTATGCTTCCTAGCAAGAACCCCAATAACTTAAAACTGGGAGACAGAAAAACGGCTTGCAATTGGTACTTTCCAGAACAAAGGAAGAAAAGTTTTAACAGAATAAGGCCCTCCAGCTGAAGCACATCTCCCATGTTGGCTGGCTGTTGGTTAATTGTGGTTTTCTTTAATACAATGCTGATGAGTCACTTTGAAGGAACTTATAATACAAATAAATGTTGGGAAGGAAGTTCAAATAGAACATATCAACACCAAACAATAATATTTTGGAAATAAAATTCATACAGTGGTCATTTAAAGAGAAAACATTTTATAACATAAAACCAGCATAAATACCACTGTATAATAAAAATTTCCACTAGTAACATTTGCTTCATAACAGTTTCTTAATATTAATCCCATATTTTCCACATAATGCTTGGAAGCCATTCACAGCCTTAAGCAGTATTAGACTCAGTATTTCACTAACTGACCTAATGCTATGGCCCAGGAAAAAGTAATAATTGCACTGAGAGGTCAATTTATTCCAGAGAAAGGCTTAAATGAAACACACCATAATTCAAAGGACTGAGAAATTATCATAAAGAATTTCCCAGCATAACTGGTAAAATAGATGGGGTAAATCATGCTTTCAAGTTTGACAGTATCGGTAGAACTTTGCTTTATTCCTTCTTTGTTGGCATCCCCTTTATTAATAAACTACTTATTAACTGTTTATGCTTATTATGCTACTGAATAAACTACTTTAGCTTACTAGTATCCAAATAGAGAGCCCAACTGTTCCTACAAAGCATTATTTGGGCCAGGGCCTGGGTAATAAAAGGGGTTTCTTAAAAAATACCCACCCACATCTTGCAATTTCTGTTCTTACCCAATTTCCCAGTTTTCCTTTTCTCCTCAGTGTGTATGTGTCTGTATAAAATCTCACTCTATATTCTACCTGCCTTTCCCTAATCCCAAGAATGATACTGACCTTCTAATATAGGGAAGAGGCAAGAGGACTCCACGAATTGACTAAATATTAAACCAAGTTGTATTCAGAGCCTGCAGTGTGCTGTCAGACCACAGGGAGCCCACAGAACAAAGGGAGATTGCAGCTGAGATTATTAACAAACTATTTACCTGTACCTTTAATGCTACATACCCACACTGTGAAAAGAAAACAGGAAAACAAAGTCTTTGAAGCTATACCCAACACAAAATAAACTCAACCAACCATTCATTCCCCACTGCCAGAACAGACCATGGGGAACCTACAGAACAAAGGCTGAGAATACTAACATGTCTTTAACACTGCATACCCACACCTGAAAAGGAAAACATATTTAAACCAAATTCCTCACTCAGAGTCTCTCTCTCTGGTTTTGAGAGAAGACCATGCCTCTGTCTGTGGAGCATTATTTCTTCTCTAATAAATTTTCCTTTTGTCTCTAACTCTGGCTTATACTTGAATTCTTTCTTGCATGGAGTCAAGGACTCCCTTTTTCTCTCAGTGGGCTTAGGGCTTGAGTCCCTACTTGGGAAGATTTGCTTCATCCTGCATCACTTCCACTCCCAAGACTAGGCTAATTGTGGAGAACTAGAATGATACTTATGATCAGTAACTTTTAAGAAAGCACTTGCTATACTGGGAAAAATGGCACATTATTTGAGGAATGAAAATCTATTTAAATTCTTACTTCATACTGAAAAACAAAATAAGTTTCAGATGAATCAAAGCATTAAATGTAATAATCAAAACAAAGAGACAAATGTAGGTGAATTTCCACAGGATTCCCAGGAAAAGGACTTCCTTAGTATCAAAACAATTACAGAAATAATAAAGGGAGGACTGATGGATTTTGACTACAGTATAAGCTCTCCTAATCAATCTCCACTTCACCAATTTCACAGACTGTCCCATTCCCCAACCCCAGTGTAGAAGCCTAAAGAAAGCCCACAGCATGCTGACTGCTCTGTGCTAACAGTCTACTATGTAGTACACCTACCCATGAGCCCTACAAATTAAGTTGCCTCCTTACCATTATTTACGGTTATTCCTAAATTCATTCCTTTTGCTAGTTGTGTACCTCTTACTGTAATTCCTAATTACAGGTTACATCAGTTTACTGGGAGTGTTTGGAAAGACCAGACAAAGGTGATGCTGAAATTAAATGTAGGTGACAAAACTGCAAAAGACTGGGGGGATATGTAAAATACCTGAAAGGATTATTTATTGATTACAGCTCATTAAGATATCACTCCACTTTAAAGAAACCAAAACTAGAAATCATTGATGATGCCTTTTGGATGAGATGTAAAAAAGAAATACACAGATTTCTTATCAATTAACACTCATATTCAAAGAAAAGGCAGCCAGTATAAAAGGATTAGCTACTTACTGTATAATCTGAAAATTTAATGTTGAAGATACATAGGTAACCTTTTAAAAGATATTCTTTCCTGTTAAAGGGATCTGAATGATTTTCATTTTCCATACATCTACTTATCAGGAAAATCAAAAAGTGAACTTGAAAATGCTTGAAAGACAATAATAGGTTAATATGTTTGACATATAAAGTTTACATAATTTTATAAATTAAGAAGAAAAGGCCTAGGCAATAATATGAAAATGGGAAAAAACCTCAAATGGCTCATTTATAGAAGGATACAAAAAAAATTAAACATGAAGGAAATGAATACATTCACTTGTTATCAAAAAGACACAAAATAGTTCAACAAGATAATATTTTTGCCTATCAGGTCAATGAAACTTAAGCAATTAGCATGTTCAATGTTGCCAAATGCACAGTGCAACAGATAGGGATACCATTTGCTACTGAAAGAAGACATTTTGGTAGAACCTTTCTAGAGATCTATTGGGTTACCTATGTCAAGAGGCTTAAAAGTGTTTATATGCTTTGACCAGGCAATTCTATTTCTGGAAAATCATTCTTAGAAAATAATCGGAAATCTGGATAAAGCTTTGGCACTAAGATACTCTTCAAAGTGTTATTTATATTAAAATTTTGGGAAAAGTCTTTACTCAACATAAATTATTGTGTCAGGCACTGAAGATGAAGTAGTAAACAAAATAGTCCCAACCCACTTTGAATTTTAGAGCCTGTTGAAAAGGTAGATAAATTGAACAAGTAATTATCTGAAGTCCAACAACAGGGGAATTATCAAGTAACTTATGAGACATCCAATGATAAGATGATATACAGTTATCAAAAATTATTTATAATGAATTATCAAGGACATTAGGAAACATTTAAACTAAATGAAAAGCTAGTAAACTACAAATGGGTATAAAAATACATTGAAAGGAAAAAGAGAGCTTCCCAACTTATCTACCAGAAGGATTTCAGTGTATGATTTGAAATTTCTGTATAAGCAGAAAATAAAAGCCAAGGCAGACTTGTAAACTGTAAACTGCTTGAACTCTGAATATGTGGGTTGGAGCACATAAAGTTCATTCATTTTATAATCTTACTATGTTCTTGATATTATACAAATGGTGGAGATATAAAAGCCCTGGTTCCTGCCTTTGAGAAGCTCATATTCTAAAGGTGGAAGCAGATGTCCAAGAAGTAATGGAAAAATCCAGGAAAAAGAGGGTTTCAAGGGAGGGAGGGGCTTTTGATTAAACATAGCTGACTGAACACAAGCATTCATCTGCCTCCTAGAAGCCATGAGAGTGAGGAATTACAAAAGATATAAGCCAACAAGATCAAGAAAGTGGTAGAGAATCTGACAACAAAGGATAAACATTCATAAATTTTAAAATAAAAAGCATTTAGAAAAGAGGTAGGTAACATGGTTGTATATTTCTTCATTCTGCCAAGTACTTGTAAGTGAAGAATCTAAATGGAAGCAAGTAAGCCAGTTCTTTCTGAGGGCCAGGATCCTAGAAAAACAGAAGGTAAAGGGTCAAGAATTGCTGTATCGAGACATTTGAAGGAAATGGGAATTTTTTAAAGGAGGAAGAATCCTTTAAAACAGCAGTCCCCAACATTTTTGGCACCAGAACTGATACTCCTATGATAATTTAATGCCTGATGATTTGGGGTAGAACTGAGGCAGTGATGCTAGCTAGCACTGGAGAGCAGCCCAGGGATTGGAAAACCTCTGCTTTAAAAGAGCATCAAGACTTGCAGATTCTTTCTCCTCAACCATGAGATATGGTGACTGCCTTTTCTCCACACAGTAGGAGACTTATATTACTCTCTAAAGAGGTTAAACCAAACAGTCCCCAACTTAGGAACACTGGTCATAACAGAACAGAAATGGGTTGCCTTACTGAAAACAAGGCTAAATAAAAGTCTGTGTGACCAATAGTGAAAGATACAGCCCTTTCCAGGAGAGGCTTCTGAATACTAGATGAGAGTTTATTACTCCCAAATCCCCTCCCACAAGAGATTCCAGGAGTCCTATGTAGAAAAAAAAACTGGCTTAAGAAAAAAGAACTGACAGGGCGATCCCTCATAATTACCCAGGTTTCCTCCCTCCCCCAATCACACCACACTGAAGCCCCAGTCAATAAACCCCACTCATGAACACTGAGTTTTCAATCAACTTTTCCTTAATAGAAACAACATGCCAAGATGCTTGAATTCCTCTAATAGGAAGACAGGTACCAAGAATAAGAGAAAACAGACAATACAAGAAAAAAAAAGTCAAGTAATTATAATTCCACTTTCCTCTCTTCTTTGAGGGCATTATATAAAGCATCCAAGAAACAGAATCAGTTGGGGGTAGGGGAATACCTCTTAGAAATGAAATACAGAATTGGAAAATAAGTTGAAGGGACCTCACAGAAAGTAAGACAAGATGAGAAAACATGGAAAATATGAGAGAAAACATAAAACTTGAGGGTAAAAATCCAAGTAATATGAGTTAAAAAAAACCCCAAGAAATAGAAAGGAAGAAATTGTCAAAGAATATAATTTTTCAGAACCGAAAAATAATGAATCTTCAAATTGAAAGGCCCACTGAGTGCCCAATGGGGGGGGGGGAAGGATCCACACTAAAGTATATTATGAAAGGTGAGAACCCCAGGGATAAAGAAAAAGTCTAAAAAACTGACAAAGTGAAAAATGAAAATGAACAAGTTACAAAAGATTAGTAACTTTAGAGAGAACAATGTAGCAGTGCCTTTGAAACTCTGAGAGCAATTTCCAACCTAGAAATCCATATTCTATTATTTACGTAAACTATATTATATCCACATAAACTATCAACGAAGCCAAAGGGTATAATAAAGACATTTTCTACATGGTGTATTCATAGTTTCCTACTGCTGCTGCAAAAAATTACCACACACTTAAGTGGCCTAAGAGAACATATATTTTTTTCTCTTAGTTTTAGAGGTCCGAAGTCTAAAATCAAGGTGTTGGCTGTGTTCTTTCTAGAGGCATCAGGAAAGAATCTGTTTCCTTGCCTTTTCCAGCTTCCAGAGGCCGTCTACAATACTTGACTCATGTACCCTTTCTCCAACTTTAAAGTGTATCCGTTCCAACCTTGGACTTGGTCATGTCTCCATTTACTAACTCTGATCCCCCTGCCTTCCTCTTGTAAGGACCCTTGTGATTACACTGGACCCACCTGGATAATCCAGAATAATCTCCCACCACAAAAATCCTTAATTTAATGACATCTCAATGACCCTTTTACCATATAAGGTAATATATTCACAGGTTGTGGGAAATAGGATGTGGACATCTTATTCAGCATACTAAAGTCTCAAAATTCACTTCCTAGTCAACCTTTCTCCAGAAGCTACGGAAAGGATATGCTTTACCAAAACCAGAGAGTAGACTGATGTTAGCATAAGGTTAGAACAAGATCACCTCCAAATCAGACAATCCATGAAAAAGCTCCAAAATTCAATCAGGCATCTTTTTTTTTTAGCATCAAGAGTTTTGTGGATAGAAAAATATGAAAACCTGGCACTATTTCATCAAATTCAAAAAGACTAAGCAGAAAAGTATATTAAGAGACAAAGTTCTGTCAAGTATTATAGCAGTGAGGATGGAGACTGCAGACCTTTCGGAATGGAAAGTAGGTGGTAATATATAAACTGAATTGAAGGGCCTGGATGAGAAGACCACTTCTCATTGTTCGAGCCACCTATAAATAGGGCTCAATGTATCATGGTGTCACAAACAAGAATTTGCTATGAAACCTTAACCAGGTGAGGTTAGGGTCTGACATAATGGTTTCCTTAACCCATTTTCCGCTTGCCAGAAAAATACTCAGCAGCAACACTTGCAGCTGCAGCATTCACCCTGAGATAACCTGTGGATTATAGTTCTAAACTTACCCGCAAAGTTTGCCACAAAATATCTCGCTTTTATTATTTTTGCATAGCTCTAGTATAGAGATAGTCTTTGGAAACAAATGACATCATTCTGTTTATAGGATTTTGTTTTTAGTAGTGGTATTTCCATTTATAAAATATAGTAAAATTCTCAATCATTGAAAATGTCAAATCCTAGAAAACAGTATTCCTACACATGATGTTAACATCGTTCTTGAACAGTTAGTTGTTAGCTGAAGATTCATTTGATGAACTGATTTATGTATACATTTTGGTTACATAAGGATTAGAGACAAGTTCTGTTTATAAATAACTCCAAGAACAGTTTTTGTATTTTATTTTCACATTGAAAAACTCAGATTTGCTTCAGCCTTAAAAAGCGTGTTTATGTAAAATTAACACTGACAATGAGTTGCACTTTTTTTTCTAATCAGGAAATGGATAAATATCTCTTAACTTGGGGAACATTTAGAAATTAACAACAGAAATGGAAACACAGAAAAAAGTCTGCTAAACCTGGAAGGGTACAATATCTTCACAAAGGAAAAGATATTTGAGCTGTGTTTTCAGGTAAGTGGGGCACATGTATACACTAGTATTGAGGAAGATGGAGGGAAACAATATAACGCAGAAGTGAAATACCTTTTGGAGTAATATAACCTAGGTTAGAAACTTGGCTTTGTACTCACTCGCTATGCAAACCTCTTAAACTCAGTAAAGCCCCAATTAATTCATTTGCAAAATTTGTAAACAATAGCACCTACCTCATGGGTTTGAGAATTAAATAAGAATAATTTTGGGGTCACCCAGTGGAATAGCCAGAAGGCAACAAAGATTAAAATTATCCAAAAGTAACTTTTCTCCAAAGCATAATCACATAATCTCTCCTGTTGTCTCCATAGTTTTTAGACTGTGGTTTTTCCTTTTTTTCAGTCCCAGCCTGAGAAACTCAGTTAATCTAGATTACCATTGTCTGATAGAACTTTCTGCGGTGATGGGAATGTTCTAAGTCTGTACCACACATTTTGCAGCCATTAGCCATATGCAGCTACTGAGCACTTGAAATGTGGCTGATGCAACTAAGGAACTGCATTAAAAAAATAATATCTTCACTGAGCTTTAATTCACATACCATAAAGTTCACCCTTTAAAAGTATACAATTCAAAGTTCTTTTTTTAGTATAGTCAAAAATACGTGTCTCCATCAATAAGCTCCACCTAATTCCAGAACGCTTTAATAATCTCAGAAAGAAACCCCATATCCATTAGCAGTCATTCCCCATCCTCTCTTTCCCCCAGCCCTTGGCAACCATTAATCTGGTTTTTGTCTCAATAGATTTGCCTATTCTGGACATTTCATATAAAAGAAATCATACAATATGTGTTCTTTTGTGTCTGGCTTCTTTTACTTAGCATAATGCTTTTGAGGTTCATCTTTTGGTAGCATGTATCAGTACCTCAGTTCTTTTATGGCTGGATACTATTCCGTTGTAATGACTACCACTTTTTGTTTATCCATGCATCAATCAGTAGACATTTGGGTTGTTTCTACCTTTTGGCTATTGTGAATAAAGCTTCTATGAACATCGCTGTACAAGTTTTTGTGTGAACATATGTTTTTGATTCTCTTAGGTATATGTCTAGAAGTAGAATTGCTGGGTTGTATAAAAACTGTAATTTTTAAAGGAACCATAGGAGTGTTTTCTACAGTGGCTGCATGTTTTAAATTCCCACTGGCAATGTATGAGAGAATCACTTTCTCCACATCCTCACTAACATTTGTTATTGTCTGTCTTTTTGATTTACAGCCATCCTAGTGCATGTGAAGTAGCATCTCATTATGGTTTTGATTTGTACTTCCCTAATGACTAATGATGTTGAGCACTTTTTCATGTTTATTGGCCATCTGTAAATCTTCTTTGAAAAAATCTCTATTCAATGAACTTTAAATTTTATTTTTAATTAATTTTAAATAGTCACATCTGGCTAGTAGCTACAGTGTTAGGCAGATGGCTGGATTCAGCATCTGATCCCCTTACCATTGCTCGAGGTCTGGTGGGAATTGCTAGGTGACTGAAGGTCAAGCCCAGCTTCGTAACTATTCCCAGATGCCCCAGATGGAACCAGGAGTAAGGGAGAAAGGAAAGAGAAAGGAAAATTGGTGCAACACCTGGAAGGAGGAGGTAAGTGGCCTGGCACTTAAGAAGCTGTCAAAACTTACTGTTGCTGATGAAAGCAACTGATGTTTATTGAGCACTTGCAAGGTGCCAGGGACTGTGCTTTATATATACTATCTCATTTAATCCTTATAACAATCCAATCAGGTAGACCATACTGTCTCCATTTTACAAATGAGGAAGCGTTTTACATCAGGTAAGCAAGTATTAGTAATTCTATTCACTATAAAATTCTCCATTCCATATCAACCTTAGAAACTTCATCTAGTTTAATTATAGCAATGATCTTATAGATCTCAACTAGGAAAGCTAAGTGTTATTCAGGATTCCTCCATTATGTTCATCATTCTGTATCTACTAACCTATCTCAAAGGGACATTATGAGAATTAGATGGTGTTTGACGTAGCCAAATATTAGCACTAAATGAAAATATAAACTCCTGACTTTGTGTAATATGGGCCAGATTTTATCATTTCTAATGTGTTCAGATATTCTCCCCTTCTTCGAACTGGTTCAACAACTATATAATGAACATTGCCTATGTGCCAGATGCTGTCCTAGATGTAGAAATACAGCAATGACTATGACAGCCATGAATCCTGACCTAATGAAGCTTAAAACAAATATTTAAAAACTATAAAGTTTTAAAAGTACACAAGCTCCAATAAGTTTATGTCACATGGAGACCTTGTTGCAGTGACTATTTCATAATGAACCTTATCCCTGCAGCATAAGTACCCTTAAATGATACTCTCTGCCTACTAAGAAATTCTGAGTCTGAACATTATAGCCTTTAAAATGGCTCAAAGTCTACACAGTTGGCAGAACTCATCTACAGCAGTTTCTTCAAGGGAAGTAGCACCAGCTCCCAAGCACGGCCTGCTGCCAAGGAATGAAGGGAGTTATTAAAGCTTACCTCCAGCTCTGTGTGGCTGTCCCAGACTCTTATAAACACAAGAGGAGGACATCACAGCAAGTATGGCATGATTTCACAAGCTTTTATTAACACCCACCCCTGACCCCTATTTCAGGTAGATAAAACAGAAATGATGAGGTTCAGATGATTCATGTGGGTGGCTATTGTGTTGAACGGGACAATAAGGCTGCAGAAAACTGCTCTCTTTTAAAAAGTTCACATTTTATTCATCATTATAAATAACAATTTAATTTTAACAACACTGCATTTCCAAACAAGACAGTAAAGTTCAAATTCTCCTCTAGATGGGTTGCTTTTGGCAACAGACCTAAGTAGCCATACTCTGAGCCGTGGCCTTTGCTTGAGTCTCTCTCATTGTACCTCACCTCTGCAATGAGTAAGCAGGGCAATACATTAAGTTGATTGGGAAAGCCTAAATGAAAGGTCTAACTCAGTCATTTCTAGTTTCAAGCTCACAATTTCCTGTTTCTTACCTAGCATCCCCTACCAAAGTATTCAACTTGAATTTACTGAGTGAAATCATGGTCCAAACAAACTCACTGGTAATATAACAGTATCATTTGGTCAAGTCATGTCTCTTAACTGAAAATATCAGTCATGTACAACCATGGAATCACAGCTGCAAAAACAATAGTTTTGCCTGATCTTGCTACTAGAATTAATGAAGACTGTAGGAAAGTCTCCCCCCACTCCAAATGCTATTATACTTCCTTTAGTGGTGTGGGTAGAGGGAAAGATTCCAAGTGCCTCAATAAGAATGTCAAGTCAGTTATTGTATTTTATATGACACTGACCACCAATTACCTTGACTGAAAGCAAGTACAAAAGAATATCAAGACTATTGAAAACTCATCTGGTAAATTTTCTAAGATTACTTACAATATCCATTATCTATTTGCTCATAAACACTCCTAGAAGACAAGTGACTACAGTACTACAGGCCAAAGATAAAAAATTTCCAGACGGTATGGCACTATTTCAGTGGTTTAGAGTACACCAGTTTCCACAAATTTCTAAGCTTAGCAGTCCCAAGGTGGGCTTTCTCTTGAGGAAGTAAAAAGGCAGTAAGAATTTGGAGAAATGAAGACTATAATAGATAATTAAGTTATGTTACTCTAGCATACAGAAAAACCAAGGACATACCAGTGCAGAATCAGCGAGAAAATGTCATGGAATTGTTAAACAGGCTATCATTACTACCAAACATAGGAGGTAAGGGCACAGTAATATATTATTTTTATTCAGAAGTCTCTAGTCACTGAGTAATAGTTTGATCAGAGAGAGGAATGGGTTTATAGAAATAAGAGGGTCAAGTGTAAAGGCAAAAATAGGTGTTTACCTATTGATTTCAGATATTTGCAGTTCAGTATTATGGGCAGGAAAACAGTACCAAGGCTTCAACTAAAGCATGAATCAGAAACTTAAAAAAAATTGAAACAGCAAACTTTTTGTTTAAGGGGCCAGAAAAGTAAATATTATAGGCTTTGTGGGCCATATGGTCTCTGCTGCAACTATTCGACTCTGCCCTTGTAGTGTGGAAGCAGCCATAGACAACATTTAAATGAATGAGAGTAGATTTAGTCCCAAAAAAACTTTATTTACATAAACAGACAGTGGACCAATTTGCCCCATGGGGCAGAGTTTACTAAGCTCTGATCTATTGTTCTATATCAGTGGCTCTCTAACTTTAGCCTGCCTTAAAATCCCTTGGAGGGCTGTTAAAATAGAGATTGCTAGACCCCACCCTCCGAACTTCTGATCTGTAGGGCTGGGGTGTGGCCCTGAGAATCTGTATTTCTAACAAGTTTCCAGGTGAGGCTGCTGCTGCTGGTCAGGATGAGGTCCACACTTTGAGAGTCAGTACTCTAAACCTTACAGCTAAACAGGAAGGTCAACTTTTTAAGTAGCTGCCAAAGTTCATATCTGATTGGCTACAAAAATGTCACTTGTAGTAAGTTCCAAATTTCAAAGCTCATATAAGATTAAATAATTTAAAGAGAAGCAAAGGGAAACATTGTAGTTGGGATTTTTTTCTTTGCTTTGACTTCAGTGTAAACATTGTCCCATCAGTAAAATACACATAATTCATCCGTGATCTCTTTATTCAACATTTTCACCTAACATGCTCTAAATCCTATAAAGAGTTGAGAAGTATTAAGCTCTAGAAATCAAACAAGAAAATAAAATCAGTTTTAAAGTTGCAAAATCAAAGAATTCAACAAAGCCCATATGTAATTAGAAGTGTCCCATTTCGATAAAATCAAAATAATATAAGGTAGTTTAAGACTTTTGAAGAATTGTGTCATTTTATGTTCATAAGAATCCCATGATGTATATCATAAAGCTTTACTATCCTTTTTTTTATAAGATGAAGAAACTGAGAAAAACAAATCAAGTCATTATCTGTCACAATTAAAAATGTTTCCTTAAGATACTTTTTTCCTAGTAAGGTTTAAACTGTATTTATCAAATCCAATTTATAAATATCTTTTCATGACTGTGTCTATGAATGTGTCTTCATGGGGAAAAATATTCTAAGATCTTCAAGTCCATATTCACATTCATGGGCCTAATTCTCAAGCCACACAGGCAAGTCTAATCAAGAAGGCTGAACTTTAATCAGATGGCAATTTAAAACACACTCAATCTTTAGTGTAAATGGGTCACAGATTATGGAACCATAGGGATTCCTTCCAGCTGCACAATAGAAACACTCAACAGTGGGATAAATACTATTACTGGAGATAATTTCAAAAGCAGAGGAGCAAGCCTAGAAGATTCCTCTCCAGATTCCCAGGCTCTTTCTGCAGTGATATTTAAAGTATATTCATTTGAATAGATATTTATACAAATCATTTTCACATCCATTATAAGATGGAAATGTTTAAAAAAAAGAAGCATAACTTCAATACAGTATAGGTTTATTCCATTCTTATTAGCATGCTTTTAAAAGTATTATATATGTTGATTATAATGTGAGATTAATCTAAACTGTGATCTGAATACTCTAGTAACAATTGTTAAACATTTATATGAAAATCCTCAGTGAAAACACTTTGTTTATTTTACAAGTATCTAATTATTTTACAAGTGACTAAATCAAAGAAAAAATTATATATTAAAGAGATAATTTCGAGCTCAATGTCATATACTACTGTTGGTACAAAAACCCAGTTAATATGATCTATTAAGCCTAAGAAAACCAGTAAAGATTCATAAAGGCTCACTATTCTGCTTTGGAACTAATGGCCCAGATGGAATTCAGCAAAAACATCTAAACTAAATAATGCAATATAAATAATATTATCCAAGGATTGTCTTAGGATAAGATGCCTTTTAAATATATGGTAGCTGAAGGAAACTGGACTCCGGGTGATTATCACACAATAGAATATATAGATGTCAAATTATAATGTACACTTGAAAATTATATAATTACATTAACCAATATTACCCCAATAAACTTTAAAAAAACTGCAAAAAAAAAAATAAAGTGATTACTGATAGGTAAAAAAAAAAGATGCCTTTTACTCTCCTCTGAAGCCAATCTAAGAAGTATTTTCATCAAAATAAATGATCTGAACAGATTCCAACATGATTACTCTTCCACATGAAAATATAACATGACCTAGTAAATGAAATGCTGTTCTATAAATTTAGGTAATTTAGATTCAGTGCCCAATCATATCAGAGACTACAACTGTAGGATCATTCCATTTCATTTTGCTTGCTGTTAAGATGTGGACACTATCATTATAATAAAATTTGGGAAAGTTACATAAAAGAATGCTGTAATATTCATAAACCCTGTATATGGCTGTTTCCTAAATATATATTCTGGGATTTTCCTTGTGTCATTTCTGAAAGTTCGCACTATGAACAATTAATTCATCTGTTAAATGCCCAAATGCAAAGACAAAAGCTGTGATACAAAATTCTTTCTTTTGACATAATTATAATCCAGAACACTCTTGCAAATGAATTATGAAATCTATAAGCTCAAAGAATACTATCTTTCCTATGTACATAAGAAGCAATGACAATATTTTTAAAAGCCGCAAAGCACTCTAAACAGTGTGTCTACTACCACAGAATATATTGAATAAAATGGATATTGGATATAAAATAGAATTTGAAGATGTTTCATTTACATAGCACAAACACATACCTCTAATCCCAAACAATGATTCTACCAGGGGCTATTGATGAACTCACAAAATATACATATACGGCACATCACAACTCTCCAATTAGGGATGGAGATTTAGCTAGTGATTTATCCCTAACTTTATTAAAGCCGATATTTTAAATAATTGTCTAATTCTGTTCATTTTTAGTATGTTCTCAACTCTATTTTCATTCATTCTATAGGCAATAAGCTAGAATGAGGGAAATAATTTTTTTCAGGAACTCTACATTTATATTGCCTCCAGTCAGACAATCTTAGAAGACTTCCGATAGGTTTCTTCCCTTTAATCTGGGAACAAAAAGAAAGTCCAAAAGTAGTTTTAAAAAAAGAAAGAAAAATACTAAATGTATAGAACGCCCTCATTTAACAGTGAAAACAGTTCAGTGGATCAGTCTCAATATCTTTACATTTTGCATAAAAACTTACTGTGGGGCTACTCAGACCACTGAAAGAACATTCCAGCCTTGAGGATAAACAAGAATTGGAACTGGACAAAAAACTCCAGCTTCATTTTTAATCTACAACAGGATCAGCAAACTACAGTCCAAGGGCCAAATCGAGCCCACCATCTATTTTTGTAAAGTTTAACTGGAACACAGCCACACTCATTTGTTCTCATCTGGTTGTCTTCATGCTACAAGGCAGAGTTGAATAGCTGTGACAGACACTATGTGGCCCACAAAACCTAAAATATTTACTATCTGGTAGTTTACAAATAGTTTGCCAACACTTTGTTTACAATACCTAAAATTGTAGAAAGTCACCTCAAATATGTCCATGAGATAAAGGGTTGATCAACAACTCATAAAATTTGTTTTAATTTATGTCTCATTTATGTGTTAAACAGAATCTATAGGCAAATTCTGATGGTACTTACCTGATTAAAAAGCATTCTAACCTTCACACATTGCTGGTGGAAATATAAAACTGTGCAGCCACTTTGGAAAACAGTCTGGCATTCCTCAAAAAGTCAAAGAGTTACAATTTGACAAAGCAGTTATACTTCTAGGTATATATCCAAGAAAAAAACATATGTCCACATAAAAACTTGCACATGAATGTCCATAGCAGGCTTATTTATAATACCCAAATGGCCCATCAATTGATGAACAGATCAACGAATGTGGTATATCCACAAAATGGAGTATATTGGGCCTTAAAAAAGAATGAAATACTGATATATCTACAACATGGACGAACCTTGAAAGTATCATGCTTAAAGAAAGAAACCAGTCACAAAAGACCATATATTGTATGATTCCAATTATATGAAATGTCCAGAATAGGCACATCTGTAGAAACAGAAAGTAGATAGTCATTATCCAAAGCTAGAGAAGGATTGGACGTAAGAGCTAAAGTATACAGGGTTTCTTTTTGGGGTGAGGAAAATGTTTACAAATTTATTGTGTTGATGGTTGCACGACTGTGAATATACTAAAAACCATTAAATTGTTTACTTTGAATGGGTGAATTGTTTGGTATATGAATTAACTTTCAATAAAGCTGTTCCTCAAAAAATGTCCATTCTATTAATCCGCTTACTACATCCAAGATCAGAATACTAGAGTCCTATATTTAGGAATACACCTTTTAAAAATACAGCCTCCTCTCATACTAAATGACAAGCAGCAAAATAGTACTGCAGAGCAGGTGCTTAGGTGGGTCACATATATCCAGGTGTGAGTCCCCATGCTGCCACTTATTATTGCCGCTTTGCTTCCTTTTCCTCAGTTTCCTCATCTGAAAAATGGGGAGTAGGTGATTGCCTCAGAGGGAAGGGTGCGGCCAAGGTTAAATTAGAAAGATATCAAAAATTTAACATGGTGTCCATCATATAATAAGCACTCAAGCCACAGAATTTGAAAACCAAAAAGAAAAAAAAGAATCCCTAAAGTTATCCCTGAAAAATTTAATTTTATACTTATTTGAATTTCTTATATATGTTACCTGTATCACTAAAACTAAAATAGGAGCTATGAACCTAAAACTAGTCTAAAAATAAGGTTTATTAATGCATAGAAGAAAACATAGGAACTAAACTCAAAGACCTTCAACTGAAAGAGGATTTTATGAATTTGACTGCAAAGGCAAGGGAAGTAAGTAAAAGCTAAAATAAATGAATGAGACTTCATCAAACTAAAAAGCTCCTGCTCAGCTAAAGAAATTGTCAACAAGGTAAAGAGACAACTATCCAAATGGGAAAATCCATTTGCAAGCAATACCTATGATAAGGGCCTAATGTACAAAATATACAAAGAACTCATACGACTCAATAACAACAAAAAACAAATGATCCAATCAAAAATTAGGCAGAGGATCTGAACAGATACTTCTCCCCAGAGGACATACAAATGGCCAACAAATATATGAAAAGATGCTCAACATTGCTAGCTATTAGTGAAATGCAAATCAAAACCACAATGAGATACCTTCTCACACCTATTAGAATGGCAATAATCAACAGGTCAAGCAATAAAAAATGTTGGAGGGGATGTGGAGAAATAGGAACTCTCATCCACTGCTGATGGGACTGCAAATTGGTACAGCCGCTAAGGAAAACAGTATGGAGGTTTCTCAAAAAACTAAGAATTGATTACCATATGATCCAGCAATCTCCCTACTGGGTATTTATCCCAAAAACTTGAAAACTCATATCTATAAAGATATTTGCACACAAATGATCATAGCAGCATTGACCAGGACATGGAAGCAACCAAAGTACCCTATGATAGATGGTTGGCTAAAGAAGCGGTGGTACATACATACAATGGAATATTACTCAGCCATAAGAAGAGATAAAATACTGCCATTTGTGACAACATGGATGGAACTCAAGATAATCATGCTAAGCTAAATAAGCCAGACAGAGAAAGTTGAAAATCACATGATATCACTTATATGTGGCATATAAACCTAAAAGCAACAAATGAGCAAGACAAACAAACAGAGACTCATGGACATGGACTATAGACTAGTGGTTACCAGAGGACTATAGAGTAGTGGTTACTAGTGGGGTGGGGCAGGGTAGGGGGGAGGTAGACAGGGTAAAGGGGTTCAAATATGGAAGTAGGGGGAGGGTGAAGTGGGTAAAGGGGATCAAATATATGGTAGCTGAAGGAAACTGGACTTTGGGTGGTGAACACACAACAGGATATACAGATGTCAAATGATAATGTACACCTGAAAATTACATGACTATATTAACCAATGTTACCCCAATAAACTTAATTTAAAAATAAATAAAAAATAAAAATAAGATTTATTAACTAAAAAAGAAAATAGGATAAACATTTTTTAAAACTTTCTTAAGATATTTTTATTTTCTCTACCTGTATTCTTCTACTCCTTTCTCTAAACAAGGAAACAGGCCTGAAAAGATTACACAAGTTACCCTAGAAGAAGACCAATCATTCAAGCCTCATATCCTCTGTAAAGATTTCCCAAACTTCCTTCTACTAGAGGGTCATAGTCTATGGACTAACTGCTCACTTAAGATACTCTTTTAAAAATTCCTGAGTACTTATTATATGTCAGTTATTGAGTCATGCTGAGGTTACTAGGTGAACAAAGCAGATGTGACCCTGGCCTTAACGGGACTTCAGGTCTAGTTAGATTAGATTTGAACTACTTGTCAACTTCTCCCATTGACAGAGAGCTCCTTTAGGCTAGATAACTCAAGTATTTGGTGAATAATATTAAAGGCAATTAAGATAACAACTTTTTGACATTTTGCATAGATCACATTATTCAATTCTCACAACACCCCTTCAAGATATATACTATCACTCTCATTTTACATATAAAGAAAATGAGGCTCAGAGATGTCAATTAACTTGTCCAGGGCCACACAGCTAGAAATTAATGCATAAATGAACAAATGAATAAATGAATAAATGTTAACACCATTAACAATTTTACACATGGGGTAGAAAAGAATGTTCATTTCATCATAGCATTTAAGTAATAGAGCCTATGTTTAAGCACTGAGAAAGTACACATTTGGAAATTGTTGAAACTTATCTACATAGCTGCCAAAAGTAACTTGAGTATCTGAGAGACATTCTAGAAATAAAATATACTTATGCTGCACTTCACAATCTCTAATCCATGCAAATGGCTTGTAAAGTAGCTATCATTCCTTCTATAAATAAGGAGAAAATGGTCATGCTATGCCCAAATATTACCACATCAAATCTAAGGGGACTGCCTTACAAGCTACAAAGCAATGCTGATCCATATGTTTGGGGGAAAGTAAACAGAAAGGCCAAAAATCTACAAAGTTTCCTAAAAACATGAATTAGATTCTATAAAATAGCAGTAGTAATGGTAATCTGCACATGATAGTGGGCTAGAGACCTCTGAAATTGAATTAATAACATTGAGTGTTTTAATAAAACATTAAAATCTCAATATGGTTAAATGGTAATACTTCCATCCTATCTTAAAAAGCACACCAAAATTCAGGGTCAAAATTAAAAGCCTGAAATATGGACTCAACACAGTATATTTTGGATATTATTAAACTACACCAAAAGGGCTAGGAGGCAATCATCGTTCCACCTATAAATAAATATTTAAATATTCAGAATAATTCAAAAATTCAAAACGATGGTAACAAAGCAAAAAAATGTATAAAACGAAATAAAAAAGATTGAAAAAAAGAATGTGCAACGCCCAGTAATAGAACACAAGACACGGGAAATGAAATAACATTTACTTAGATACAAAAAATCAGCTTAAGTACAATAAAGTAATACATTCTTTTGGTGAATGGATGTGGACAACTAAAAAAAGCCAATGAACAAATTTAAGTTGGGGGGAGGGAATGAGGGAGGTGAAAGGGAAGGAGAGTACTATACTTATCCAAATGGGATGAAAGACCTTGAGACAAAGAATTCTGTTCCCTATAGGAGAAAGGTTTAAGAAAACAACAATGGTTTGACAAATATCAAGAACTTAAAGTATCTAAATTTTTATTTGTCATTTTATGAAAGGTTTCCATTTAAATAAAAGTTATGCAACTAGCTCTGGAATCAAAAAGACCTAATCTTAGAAAACTAAGTGGGTTTACCTAAAAGCCAGCCATCAGAATCTGCAAAACGCAATTACAGTGAAAAAATCATGTATTCCTTTTTCTTACCCTAAATATATTGGTGTTGAGAAAGATTCACAAGAAGATAGTATATTACCAACATCCACAGAAACGAAGCCAGAACTTTGCTTTTCAGTCACACCATGAATTGAATATTAAAGATTATATTCATTCTGATCAATGCTTTAAATGTTTCTTTGTTATAAACAAGCCCTTTCTTGGTCCTCAATCAGGGTGTGTTGGCATTTTACATTATTGATCACCCCCCACTCTACTTTGAAACTTCTATGATGCCCACCTATCCTGATCCTTCTAGCTCTGTAATACTCCAAACCACAATCTTCCAGCTCGGCCAACCTCCAAAAACTCATTTACTCATATTTTTACTTCCATACAGATGATTCCCACATCTTCATTGTTTGGAATGGAAACTCCAGTCTGGCATTTCTAGCAATGCCTGCTTAGAAATAGCTTGCACTCAATTCAAAGCCAAAGTACCAATCCACACCATGAGCAGCAAGCAGTTTAAGAGCAGATAGAGTTAGATACATAAATGGATATGGAAAGGCCATCAGGTATACTATTTTTCAATTGAAAATGAGTATTTCATTATATAGTGCACAAATATGATCCCATTCTGTTTTTTAAATAAAAATTTTCAGAATGATATACTGGAAAATGGTTACCTCTAAGAATGGTGCTATGGATGGCAAGAGAATGGAGAGAGACTTACTATTTACCTTTGTACTGTCTATATTTTTAAGTTATTTTATAATTTATTTCATAAAAAACAAGTTAATTGATAAAAAAGAAAGTAATAGAAAAATAGTAAACTAGCTTTAGAAACAAAATCTTTCTGGTGTAGAAAGTCAAAGAGAGACTCTCCCTATATTGACTTGGGCTCTACGACCAATCATACCACAGCACCATAATGGTCTGGATAGCTCCAGGAGAAAAATAATGGAAAGCAGGTATTATAGCACCTTGAAACCTGTAGCGTAAATCCAGAGCCATAGCTGATGGTTTTAGAATCTGCACTGTCAGTTTCAACTAAAAAATAAAACCCAAAATGTGAGAGCTGCACACCCCATCAGCCTGTTGGTTGGGTCAGGTACCTGCTCTCTAGCAGTAATTCAGTCACTTGATTATTTAGGTGTGCAGTGCTGGCAGACAGCTGAGACACTCACAACTCAGAAGCTATGGTTCAGTACATGTTTTTCAGATTCAGAGGGAACAATTTTAGTGTTTTTATAATGAGATATAGGAATAACTACCCTGTGGAAACCATCCCGCCCCACTCCCAACAAACGTCTATCTCTGAAAACTCATTACTTCTGGATTGGAAAATTAGAGGTAATTAACTATTCTCTCTGTTAGGTCAGAGGAATTGGAAGAAAAAACCTGGAGAGGAAAAGGGGTAGAGAAAGTTCCAAAACCAATTATATTTTGGATGGATGGCCAAGATTCTATATTTCCATTGCTAAAGAATGCATGGATTTATTAGTTTGGTGACAAACATTATTATTTCACTAAAGAGAAAGATAAAAAGAAAAACAAAATCAATGAAACAATGACTAGTAGCATGGAACCTCTACTGAAGAGGTAAGAAATTTAACTAGAAAGTTAAACAATTAAAATTTGCGGAAAATACTCTGAAAATGAAGACATGTGCCTTGCTGTAAGGAAACCCAATGCAGCATGAAATAAATGAACTTTAGAACCCGTAGGAATTCCATGTGATCATGGGCAAGTTACTCACCCACCTCTGAATCTAAGTGTCTTCTGTAAAATGGATACAAGTAGAAGAGATAATACATGTAACATTTAACATGAGAAGGCATACATGTCGATTCCCCTTCTGAGGTAGGCATTGTTATAAAATGTTTTTTCTTTTAAACAATCTTATGTTGAAGTTACTTTAAACAGTGCCTATGCCAAATTTAAAATGTGAAAACGAGAGGAGGGGAAATGGTGTAGATGACAGAGGCTTTGTTCATCCCTCCTACAACCAAATCACAATTGTGACAGAAACACAGAGCAAACAGCAAGACAATTAGCCTGGGATCCAGATGAACAGAAGCACTACAACTAGGGAGAGAAATAAAAAATCACCATGCAACCATAGAAGGTAGGAGGGGGCAAAGGCACAAAGCTGCCCGGTCCCTAGTGGCTGACTGGGAGAGAGGCTGTGGCAGCAGCAGTGGCAGCTGCAGACGCCTCTTAAACAGGCCATGTCTGCAAGCGGACTTTCCCAGTGATGGACCTGCTTACTCTGAGCACTAGCGCCAGGTCGGCTGCTCAGGGGGTACCAGGAACTGACAGGGGAACACTGAGTTGTCAGAGCTAGGGCTGGAGGCAAGGCTTTCTCTGGGGCTGAAGTGCAGGCAGTATCCATTATTCCTGTCAATCCAGCCACCCCCTAGTGTGCGGACTCAGCACCACCATAGCTGAGATGTCATCAAACTGGATAACAGAGGTTGCTCCTCCCAGAGGATTCCCTGAAACTCCGCCTCCCCCAACTCACAGCCCCACCCAAGCCACATCCAGTTGTGTCCTCCAGGAGTCTGGTGCTGAGCCAACACAAGACTCACATTAGTAACAACTGGCCTCTGTTTCTGGCGTTGCCTCTTGAGGCAACTCTAAGCACAGCATCTGTGGATTGATTGCTGAAATCTTAACAGGTGGCCCCGTAGAACAGGCTGGGGCTAAATCTGGCCTGCAGCTGAACCCCTATCAGGACTGTGCCACTGGACACCTACCACACAAAGCCACACTAATAAGACCAGGAGACTTAGGAGCTTTGCTTAGTACATGGAAACAGACATGAGAAGGCAGCCAAAATGGGAAGACAAAAAAGTAGAAATCATATAAGAGAACAGAACGGAGATCCAAGAATAGTGGAGTCAAGCAATCTACCCGATGCAGAGTTCAAAACACTGGTTATAAAGAAGCTCAATGAGCTTAGGAGATGTGTAGATGAATTCAGTGAGAACTTTAACAAAGAGATTTAAAAAACTTAAAACGAGAATGGAAATTATAAAAGAAAACCCAGTCAGAAACAAAGAACACATTATTTGAGATGAAGAATATTTATTAGAGGGAATAAACAGAGTGAATAAAGAAGAGGATTAAACCACCAATATAGAGAGGATGGGGAAGCCAAGAACACTCAATCAGAATGGCAAGAAAAAAGAAACCAAGACTATAATAATTTAAGGAGCCTATGGGACAAAATTAAATGGCAAAGTATCCATGTTATAAAGATACTTGAAGGAAAACAAGAAGTTGAAGAGCTTTTTGAAGAAATAATGATGAAAAACTTCCCTAACCTGGTGAAGAAAATAGACATAAGACTCCAGGAAGCTCAGAGAGCCTCCAAAAAATAAACGAACCCAAAGAGACCCATGACAAGACACATTATAATTAAAATGCCAAAGTTTAAATACAAAGAGAGAATCTTAAAAGCAGCAGGAGAAAAAGTACTTGGTTACCTACAAGGGAGTACCCATAAGACTGGCAGCTGATTTCTCAAAAGAAACTTTGCAGGACAGAAGGGACTGGCAGGAAATGTTCAAAGTGATGAAAACCCAGGATCTAAAAGCAAGAATACTTTATCTAGCAAAGCTATCATTCACAGTTGAAGGACAGATAAAGAGCTTCTCAGAAAAAAATAAGCTAAAGGAATTCATCAACACCAAGCCAGTGTTACAGGAAATATTGGAAGGACTTCTTTAAGAAGGGAAAAAATGTATCAAAACAATCAAGAACTACATATCTATCAACAAGTACCTTAAATGGAAAAGAATAAGTGCTCCAACCATAAGATAGAATGGCTGAATGGATAAGAAAACAAGACCTCTGCATATGCTGCCTACAAGAGATTCACTGCAGATTTAAAAATACACACAGACTAAATGGAAGGGGATGGAATAAAATATGGCCTTGTTGGACATAGAGGGTATTGTGTTGAATAAGTCAGATAGAGAAAGACAAATACCACATGATTTCATATACATGTGGAGTCTAAAGAACAAAATAAACAAGAACAACAAAAATGGAAACAAACTCACAGATACAGAGAATATTTTGAGGGCTACTAGATAGGAGAGGTGTTGGAGAGATGGCAAAAAAGGGCAAAGGGATTAGGAAGTACAAATAGTTACAAAACAGACATGGAAATATAAAGTGTAGCATAAGGAATAATGTAATAAATACATAAGGGGAAAGTGGGGTGTACCTGATTTAGTGGGGCGATCACTTTGTGAGTTATATAGATGTCTAATCACTATGCTGTACAACTGAAACTAATATATTATTGCATGCCGATTTTAATTGAAAAAACTCATTGAATTGTATAATGCACATACGAACAACAAATTGTCTATTATATTTCAATAAATCCAGAAAAAAGTAAATAAATAAAATGTGAAATATTTACCAAAATACAGTAATTCAAGAACAACCTCAAAAAGTAAGATATACTTGCTTTTTTAATTTACTGAGCAGACCTACAACTGAAGATGGTAAAAGAATTTTCAATTTAAAGAAATATCCAGGAACACAATTTAAGGAACATTAGAGATACAGTTTGTAGGTGAAATTGTTGCAGATACAAGGGGAAAATGGAAGGGAGTGAACTGCATATGTCAGGGACATAGAAGCATGTCACATTCATAGACAGTAAGAGAGTCACAGGAAGTATTTATAAAGACAACGTGCAAACCACATTTCTAGAAACTCCAAGTCCTAAGGCAGTCTTTCAAAGGGGAGATGAGTAGACTCAAAAAGATTCTACAAGTGCAGAAAAGAAAAGCAGCTGAGTAGTTCAGTTCCCTCTAAAATGGTCCCGGAATCAAACTCCATCATCATGAATTGACACTGCTTACCTATTCCTAATAACACCTGCCATGTGTAGGAATCCAACCCCCATGTTTAACAGGTATTTCCTCTGTGGAACTTCGGTTTAACCACCACAGCTTGGATCCTTCTGGGCTACCTGGTGACTGTGTTTTTTACTTTGTTACATGATTGTCACTCAATCAAGCGCTTCTTTATGGAATAGCTACTCATTTCTGGCCCATTCTTGTTTCCTTCAGGGTTAAACTTGACTTTTTCCCAACATTAAAAACTTGTTTATCTACAGCATCTAAATAAAATTTCCAGGAAAAATGTTCCAACATAATGTGGTATTAGAAAAGCCAATCAGTGGGCCAACTGATATATGTGAAAGCCATATTAATTAGTATAAATCAATGGTTCCCAATCTTTTTGGCACTAGGGACCGGTCGGTGCTCCTATGAGAATCTAATGCCTGATGATCTGAGGTGGATCTGAGGCGGTGCAATCCGCAGCAAATATAGATGAAGCTTTGCTCATTTGCCTGCAGCTCACCTCCTGCTGTGTGGCCTGGTTCTTAACAGGCTATGGACAAGTATCAGTCTGTGGCCAGGGGGTTGGGGACCCCTAGTACAAATAGTAAAGCTTAATTCTTCTCTATGTTAAATTACATATTTACATATTACTAAACCAGTATTTACATAAAGGCTTCATTTAACTCAATTATCTGGTAAACAGTGTTACTGGAATCACAAGTTTGGCATTTAAAGTATATAAGCAACATAACCATAGTCTTAATAGAGTATATGTGCAAACAAAATCCATATTAAACTGATAAATTTCTTACTATTGAATTGAGTCATTCTAGTAGACAGCTATCATCAACTATTATTGAAGCATTCCCCGTTCTGTTTTGTTCCAAACATCAGACAATCATCATGTTATCATTAGATGAATGTCATGAATCAATGTGAATCTTAAAAGACTCAAGAAATCAAAAGCCAAACATAGGCTGAAACAAAATTCTTACACAACGAGGCTCAGAAACAGCACAGAGAAAATAAAATCCATGTTTTGGTCTTTTGGCTTCAATACCTCCCCCAAAATGTTCTTTCTACTTTTTAAAAATTGTAACCCTCTGAAAAGCCAGTCTCAAAATATTACATACATAAAACAATGACTCTCAATCATAGCTACATATTAGAATAATTTATAGATCTTTTAAAAAAAGACACAGGGCCTGGTAACTGATCTTTCTAAAAAAAAACTCCATTGCTAATTCTAATATGCAGCCAGGTGGGAAACCAGTATTCTAAACTAATACAGCCTTTTGGGACGGTAATTGCTCTGAGATTAATAAACATGCTTTTTGTCTTTTCATAAGATTTTATTAATTTGCTCAATACATGCCATCCATAGCTAATGAACAACTGTTACATAGCAGGCACTGTGTTAATGGAGAAAGATGTGCAAGATATGTTCCCTGCCCTCAAGAAGCTTCTTATTAGTAGGTAGGGAGTAGTTAGGTAGAGAGACCCATAAATAAGTAACTGTAATTAAATATAAGTGCTCTTGAGGTATAAGAAAATACAGCATGCCTTACATGTCATTCTTGAGCTGGGGTCATGCTGCAGCATTCCAATTTTAGTATATGTCTTACCAAACCAGGAAAGACAGAAGTTACAGTTACTAAATACCCGGGCAAGTATTCAGCCTGCACAAGGTGAAAACAGTGTGCATTTTGCTATTCTCCTTCACAGAAACTATTGTACCATGAAGGTAGGAATTTCTATGTCTTAATTTGGATGAATCATCTTAAAATTTCCTTCATGTAATATTACCAATTGTACAGTTACCTATAAAACTATAAATCTGCAGAATATATAGTAAATGATTATGACAAAAATTAGCCAATTACCGATAGTTGCATAACACCTTTCCTTTCCAGTAATTGCTACATTTGCTAAGACAAGAAGTTTTGGGACTATGAAAAGGTCTCACCATTGGTGATTTTTTTCAGTTGTTTGAAAGATGGTACATAGAAAAATGATAAGGAAGCAATACACATTCAAATGAGCTTTTTGGTAAGACTTTCAAAAATAAGAAACACGGGAGAAAAGAGTTCAAATTAAAAGAAAAGAGATGGTGTCCGTTCAATATTCACAATGAATCAGGCATATGATTCCCTCAAAGATAGTGGATAAGTGAGTAGATAAGTAGTAAGGTAAGAGAGTGAGTGGATAGTCAACTTATCTTTAAAAGTTAATCTATTTTGAAGTACCTCAGTGAAAATTTAAACCTATTAAGTAAGACCTAGGGGTCAAAATCAACTTGTGATACTAACTCGACATGAAAGAAAATCACAATTCCAGAGAACTTGGACAGAAATCAACAAAAAGGTTTTCAGTACAAATGAACATCTCCAAGGCCTTTCTGTTTAAATCCAGAGTTGAACAAATTATAAGTTAATATGTATGCTGTCAAAGTCCCTGCAAGAAAATCTCAAGTGAATTTCAATTTCCAGATCAATATGTGCTGAGACAATGTACCAGAGAAACCTTCAACCTTTACACTGGGTGAAGAACACTATCATTACACTCTTTACCATGAAGGCTACCCTGAATTCATTATTACATGGAATGACATAAATGACACTGACCAAGTCAAATTTTGTAGAATATGAATGAGATTTCACATTTGCTGTAGTTAAGGTAGCCAGAGAGTACCCATCACCTCAAAATTAGCTTGCTCTTCCTCCTTATGCAACTCTGAAGCAACAGAAGAGATTAATTTAGTTCTATCAGAGCTGTTTCCTGAGAATATTCTATCAATTATAAGTCAGCAGAATATTGATTGTGCTAATGCGATGCTGACCACTTCTTTTTGATATCCAAAGAGATCACACTATCACTCTTACAGACCTCAATGAATCAGAACTAGTAACTAACACTGATTCAATGATGGCTATATTCCATCATCGCAATATAATTAACATTTTAATCTCACAGTTTCCAATTATGACTTTGCTGGCTCATTTAAATCAAATATGACTAAAACATAACAGACACCATTCACTTCCACACACATACAATCATTTGGGGGCTTTGGGGAAACACCCTAATTCACCTTCACTGGGTGCTAGGAATAAAGAAACCAAGGGGATCTTTTTGACATATTTGTCTGTCTAGAGCTTTGCTATTCACACTGGCTGTCGAGCATTTACAATGTGGCTAGTCCAACAGAGGAACTGAATTTTGAATTTATTTTTCATTAATTTAAATTTAAATTTAGAGAGAGATACCTGATTCTGTTATTGAAAAACTTTTAAGTATGTTTGGAACAACTTGGGTATGTGAATCTATTTTTGCATATGCAAATTTTGTAAAACCTAGACACAAATCACGTATTTCTTATGAAAATATTATTTAGTGTCCGAATTGAGATGTGTTGCTAGTGTAAAATACACATTGGATTTCAAAGACTGAGTACGAAAGAAAGGCTGTAAAATATCTCAATAATCTGGATCTACTGGGTTAAATAAAATATTTTATTAAAATTACTTGCATCTATTTGTTTTTAATATTTTCATGTCACTATTAGAAAATTTACATGTGTAAAATTACATGTGGCTCCCATTATTTATCTTTTGGACAGCGCTGCTCTAGAGCACTTCACCAAGGGACACATTTGGATATTTTTCTAGTAGGCAGGCTGGTCATGTAACAAACAATAGGGGCAAGGAGTAACATGTCCTCCTATCAGTTGGGTCTGAGGAAAGTGTGTAGCAAGCTGTAGTCACAATTTCACCATGTGAGGCAACACAGTAATATCCCAACATGGAAGGGGAAAAAACTGAGTTATCAGCAGTTAAACAAATTGATATCTAGCATTGCAGACAACTTAAAAGAAAAAGAGCCAACTGCTCTAAGGTCTTGGTTTCATTTTCCAACTGCAGACCTTAAAATAGACAATAAAGCACTGCTTCCAAAAAAGAAGTAAAATATTGCAATAGCAGCTATCTAGCAATCCTCAATAAATAAGCACAAATTGCTCTCAAATCTTATCTTCTCAACTCTGAAAGCCACAGGATACACGTTGAACTAGGAAATCAACTTCATATTGCCAGCATTTCCCTCACAAGCAAATTAGCAGGATTGTGCACTTAGAATTCTGTTTGACAAGAATGAAAAGGAAACTATTCAAAACAGATTTAAGAAATGGACAATTAGATGAGGAACTGCAGATTTAATTCTCAATCAGCACTGTGATTAATCTGATTCCCTGCTTTTCCCTAGTGTAATTATACAACACAGATGAAAGGATGAGCATTTGGACTGTCAGTTCTATATTCTAGACCAGCCCAGTGACTCAAAGCAGACGGCTCTGCCACACTAACCACCATCCCAATAGCAGTCGAGGGAAGCCTCGAACACATTTAACAGTCATTGCATAACGAGACATTAAAAATTCTGATCTCCCCAACTCTTTCCACGTTCGTCTACACCAGGTGAGGAATTTGCTGAAACTGAACGTAACCCCTCTTAAATGACCCCTTCCAATCCGGGCATGGGGTGAACACAAAGGCATCTAATATCCTTCACAATAGACACACACCCGGCAATTAAAATCCCTGGACGTTCTTTCTCTTTTTCCCCACGCAAGCAAAAGAAATGCACGCTGCTCTTTTCGTTAATGGTGTGTGGTAAACGAAAGGTAACAATAAACCCAACTGTTCCCAGGAAGCAACTATAAAATCGGTTCGGCCACGTCCCTGTGCAACCGTCAGATAAAATGCAGACAGCAGATTTCAGCCGGCCCCACGCCTCATGGGGTGGCCGACCTCGGCTAGTTTGCCTCCACCGATCGCTGGGAACTCCCCCAGACCCACACTGGGCAGGAGTTCCAGGGCGGCGGAGGTGAGGGAAGGCAGGGGGCAGGCCCGGGGCAGGCCCGGGGCAGGCCTGGGGCGGGTGTGGGTGCAGAAGGACCCGGGCATCACTGAAATGCATTTTCCCACACTCCCGCTCCCTCGCGTGGAGACTCACTTGCCGATCACCTCGCACAGCTCGTACACATCCTCGAACAGCACGTCGTCGTCGGCCATGGTCCGGAGGGGACAGCGGCCGAGGCGTGGAGGGCTTTGAAAATGGGGGTGGGGGCGCCAAAGAGCTCAGTGCCCGGCCCCCGACTCGCCTCCTCCCCTCAGGACCCGCGAGCCCTCAGTGCTGAGGACGCTCGAATGGGGCGCGAGGCCCGGAGACTGCGGCGCCTTCCTCTGCGGGAGACCGCCCCGGCGCGGGCGGCGGGGCCGGGGCGCGGGAGCGAGGGCGGCCCGGGCCCGGCGCCGCCAGCCCGCCCGCTGCTCCTTGCGCTGCTCGGGCCGCGCTGCTGGGCGTGCGGATCCTCGGGGGCCGCGCGGCGCCCCGCTCTCCGCTATCTGCTTGTCAGTCCGCGCGGGCCGTGAGGCCGCGACCGCTCCTTCTGCTAAAGCTGGCTCCGGCGCGGCGCGGGGCAGCTCCGGCTACAGAGGGGGCCGCGATAGGACCATAGAGGGAGGATCGCCGCGGAGGGAGGTGGCGGCGGCAGATCGGCGCTGGGGACCAGGAGGCGGCGGCAGAGATGCTCCCTCCTTCTTCTACTCCTCCCGCCGCCGCCACCACCGCCCGCCTGGGAGTGGGAGGGGGCTTCGCAGGACTGGCTCTCAGTGCAGGAGGGAGCTGCGGCCGCCGCCTTCAGGTCCTCCTCCTCGGCCTCAGCAACCGACCAGCTCCCGAACCCCGCGCAACCGCCTCGCGCACACACTCCCTCGCGCTAGGGGCAAGCTGCCTAGACCCACAGGCCCCGCCCACTCCAGCCCGTCGGGGGGCGGTGTCTCAGGGGAAGGGCACAGGGCTGAGTAGCGCATGCGCGCGCCGCCAGTCACGTCACGGCGAATGGGCGGACGCTGGGGAAATCTAGAAGCGGCGGGGGGTTGTGGTGGCGGTGTTGGCTGTTGGGCGAGCGGGTAGCAGCTCCTTATGCGGGGGCTAGTCGAGGTTGTTACCTCCGTGCCCAAGCTGCAGAAGGAGCCGGGGACAAAAGGTCTACGGCCGAATGCACGTTCTTGGCTATCTGTAGCAAGAGGCTCGGAATCCTAGCTGCTCTACCCCTCTTCTTTTGTAACAGCAGGAAGACTTTCCCAGTTTTTGCTGGGAAAGAGTCTCAATGAATGGGAAATCAAGAAGACAGGGGGAAAGGTTGTCACTCTGGACCGTGCTAGGCAACGGATGATTTTAGTACCACTTTTGTCATTAATGAAAATAAAGGCTGGGGAAAGAGGGATCGTCCACCTACAAGAAAAGGACCAAACAAAATCTGTCCAGAAAGGTGTGCAACAACAAATGGCAATTTATAGAGACAGCTTCTCCCGCATCCTGCCTTCCCCCCACCACCACCCCCCACGCTAGAGACGGCCTGGAGAGAAGTCAGGAAGGCAGGGACATACAGAGACTTTAAGCCCCTTTGTATATTCCCCCACCCACACCCCGAGCCCCCAGGACCTGCTCTGCTCCCTTTACTCCCTATAAATGTTAGACAATTCAGGATAAAAATGCAACTAGAGAGAGTGGATGCATGGGGTCAGCCAGGGAGTGAGGTTTTGGGTGTTGCCGCTGTGTTGGGTTATATTCAATATGAAGATTTCTGTTCGACTGAGCATGTGCGGAATGAGCCAACACCATCAGACAGGTATATGCCTCAGTTGAGGACCAATAAAAAAAGTCTTTGTTCCTCTGCACAGCTGATGTGCCCAATTAGTTCATAAGTCAGCCTCCAGAAATCATCGGGTAAATTTCTCAGTGCGGTAATAAAAAGGAAAAAAGAAAAAAGATAGTATTTACCAAAGTGTGTGGGGGTGGGTGGAGACTCACAGCCTATTTTTTTATTCAGAAAGGTTTTGTGCAAACCCGTGACCACTCCCTCAAGAGGCTGAGTGATTTGTCAGTGTTAAGAATTTGAGTACCAAACCTGTTTTGAAAAAATGCAAATCAGAGAGAAAATATAATTGTATGAGGAGGTTTTTCCTCCTTTCTCAAAGAGCTTGTACATTCTCTAGGAAAGGGAGCTTTAGAGAGCCTGAGAAACACTGCCTCCACTGAGAGCCCCACATTTTCAAGTTACTCACCCCAAATTGGCATGTCTACCTGGTGCCTAATGAATAAGGCGTCATTCTACCATGAAGTGCACAATGACCCTCACAAGTCACCTTGTCAGCTTCGTTTCCTCTCCCCAGCCAAAGTCTGAGCTATGCCAGGGCTTGTTATCTTCATTTTGGGGTTATTTTCCAAATAAACCCCAGGGGCCTATATTCAGAGGTAGAAAAGGACAATTATAAAATAAAAGAAAGTGGAGTTGAATAAAAAAGATGACAGAGATAGGTCTGCACTCTGCTCATGGAATCACACCCTGTTTAGATCTGGAAAGAGCAAGTTCAGTTCAGTAATTCACAGATGTGAGGGATGTGATGGTTGCTCTCCCAGAAGCCATTCCACCACCATGAGGTAGCAGCTCAGGGTTTGAGAGGATTGTTACCACCTTACCTGGAGAGCTTGGGCCCTGATTCATTAAACTAATAAATGCAGCCCCCTTGCCACAATGATTGGCCTAACTTAATCAGCTCTTGGCATTCCCTGGTCACTAGTCTTGAATGGTTCAAGGTATTCCAGTCAGCAGAAAGCTCAGGATTTTTTGTCTTTATGGATGGGAAACACTGTCCCCACCTCCACCTTGAGTAAGAAGGTATGCAGCCTCAATCATGGGAATCTGACATCTTGTACCCATGAAGGTAGTCAGACATAAGATGAAGGTGGAACTGAGGGGCAGCCAGTTGAAGATGTCCTCAATGACATCGATCTCTTAGCAAACTTTCTACACCTTCTGGTCATATAAGAAAATGAATTCCCTTATTGTTTAAGCCATTTGGAGTTGAGTTTCCTGTTGCTTTCAAAGAAAGCATCCTACAAATGGTATAACAGATGAGAAAACGATTCAGAGACAACTGCATGTCCATGGTCACATAGTTAGCTGAGCATCTAATCTGAACCTAAATCTCCCTGCTCCCAGTGTGGTATTTAGTCATACAGAGGTTATCTGGAATACGAATCCCTCAGAATTTGTACCATGCATTATGGCTGGATGTGGCCCCTCTATGTTTCTGCAATTAAAATGTCCAAGCCTTTTAAATGAAATGAATTACTCTCTGGGCTTCTTCCAAAAATCCAATACTCCACCAACAAGTAAGCACAAGTATAAATGATTGGATGCCAATAACTTAGTTATGTTTTCATTTCCACGAAGAAAATGTTGAAGTTCTAGGTGCATCAGTTAGATTGTGTTCAGGTGTTAATAACTTAATAATCAATAACAGTGGTTTAAAAAATGGGAGAGCAGGGAGTTGGGAGGCAGGTGGTTACTAACACTGGATCAGCTACACAAAAGTGTCATCAGTTACCTCAGTTCTTTCTTTCCACTCTGCCATCCTTGATACATTAACTTCTCATTCTCAGGATTGTTGTTTCATCGTCACAAGATGGCTGCCATAATTTCTAACATCAAACTGCAGGAATTAAGAAGACAGTGAGAGTAAACAAGGCTGTTTTGCCCCCTCTCTCATTTCTTATTAGGAAAAATCCATTTAACCTTTTCTCATCTCAATAACCAGAACAGAGTCACATAGCAGCCCTCATCTATAAGGGAAGCTGAAAACTCTGGTATCTGACTTCTTGCCTCATCTTTGATAGTAGTAAGCAAGGAAGAAGCAGGTGAAGAATAGGCTTTGGCAGCCAATCAGCAGTATTTCCAATACTAGAAAAATTATCAATGAAATAATTCTATATCTTCATTAAAATGTAGATATACTGTGAGTATATAACTGACAGGCCTTTAAAAATTTCAGAACCATGAAAAAACCCACAATAATGGGGTTGGTGCTAAACAAATTTGATTCTCAGATGTCAGTGAAAATCTTCAATGACTTGAAGGCATTGAGTTTCCTCACAATTGCATTAGACATTCTCAGGTTGTTGGGCTCCCACTTAATTTAAAAATGACACAGATATCAAAGGGGCAAACATTTTAGAGAAATATTATCATGAATACAACACAGAGGTCAGCATGGCATGGGGTTAATTTAGGCAATTCAGGGTTCAGCTGCCTATGATTGCTTAAGCATATAAATGTTACCAAATCACTGAATTAAATTAAAAATGACAGTGTATTAAACTGGAATAAAGTTATTGCCTGGTGGTATAAGCAGGTGTCTAACCTCAAATAAGTTCTCCAGAAAAAGCTACATGTACTGGATATATCCAATATCATGTTGCAAATCATTTATTTTATGTTCATTCAGTGAATGTCTATGGTAACTACTGAGGCTCTAGCTACAAACAAAGCAGACATGGTCTCTGCCCTCTCCAAGTTTTGTTCTAGAAGAAAACAAGTATCAAGCAAATTATTATGATGGAAAGTGATGGTAATAAGGATGTGACAAGTATGGGGAGCAAATAGCAAGGGGACTTATGGGTCAGGGAAGACCCAACTAAAGAAATGTTTGAGACAGAAAAAAAATATAGAAATTAACCAAAATGAAAGGAATGGGGACCAGTTGATCCTAGGTAGAGAGAACAGCATTTGTGATGTCCTAGAGGTGAGCAATAATATGCTTTTTTGGGAAGAAGAATTTGCTCTTCCGGAGAAGTGGGTCACAGCTGGATCGTAGAGTATAGGAAGAAAGAGGGCAGAGGGGGTTAGAGAAACAGGCAAGGGCTGGATAGCAGGAGGCACTAAATGCCATTTTAAAGAGTTCACTCATTAAAGGACTGCAGATTTTAGTGGCACTAGTCTTATGTGTAGACTGAAACCCCCAAATCTCCATCATGAACAGAATTCTACTTTTAAGTAACTCCCCTTTTCACTTGGTGCACACTATCCTCTCCCTTAGTTACTTTTAAAATGCAGACACTCTTGTATTAAATATGAAATCCCTTAAATTGTTTGAGCAGACACCGTAGGTGCTCCACTTGAATCCCCTCCTAGTCCTTTTACCTTTCTCTGCCCCTCTCTTAGCGTCAGCATATTTTTGCTTCCAAAACCCACCCATGCTTGTGACTTTAGAAACTTCTCACAAGCTATTGAAATCATTTTGCCTATATGGAAGTGCCTGGGAATTTATGTCTCCCTGATCTGGCTGTTAGTGCAGGGATGTGAAAGTCCAGATCCTTTCCCCAGGAGAGAAGGTACAACTCTGAGGGATTACTTACAACCTGAGCTTCCCTATCAGGCTGCAGCTACCCTCCACAGGATTTTGCCTAGCTCCCTCCCCTTCTCTTTCCTACCTCTCTCATTCGCTAACAGGTTTCTCCTTAATAAATCATTTACTCATGAATCTCCTTATCAGAAATTGCTTTGGGGGAACTCAGCCTAAGACAATGGTGTTTCTCAAAGAGACAGTTGCATATATGTCATCTGGGAGCTTGTGAAAAATGTTAAAAACTGTTGATTCCTGGGCCCTACCCAAAGCTTACTGAATCTGAATCTCCTGGAGCATGTCGCAGAAATCTATATTTTAATAAGCTCCCTAAGTGAGTTTTGTACACCTAAAAATGAAGAATCACTGCCCAAACACTGGCTGCTGAATATATTTACTGGAAAAAAGGAGCCAGGGCTGACTTCATCACTGGGGTTGAAAAACCATAATAAATACAAAAGAACACTTCAGGGAGCAGAAGAGGATCTGAATACAAATGTGTCTCCTTCCATAAACCTCTGTCTAAAGATTCGTTTTACCCTTCTTTCTTTAATATCAATGAACAACTTGCTGGTAACTTTTGTTTGACAGTAGAAACAAAATTGCCATTGGACACAGCACATTGTCTGTACACACTGAACGTGTTGTAATTCAAAAGTAAATCAAAAGGTATCCATTCATTGAGCCTCTTAAGATCACAAGTACTCATTGGCCTCCTGGGGACTCAACACTGTCATATGTGCTAATGGGAAGTGCAAGTGACAGAAAACTCAAACCAGATTAAACAATACAGAATCTTCAGCCCACATAATTGAAAAGTTGAGATGTATACTAGTTTCATGTGAGGCTTGATCCAGGACTCAAATGAAGTCACTGATGATCCATTTTCTTCCAATCTCATCATTGTGCATTCTGTGGTACTGGCTTCATTCTTAGGTTTCACAAGGTAGGCCCCAGAGGTCCATGCTCTTCCCTTGGAGTAGCACAATAATTGTCACTGTTCCAGACTTCACCTTCTTATATATCAGCATCCAGGAAAAGAAGAGTTCTATCCAGTAGGCCTTACCCATGTTCTAGGATTTACTCTCTCTCTCTCTCTCTTTGACTTGTATTAAGGCACATGACCATCCCTGAAACAATTGCTGTAGCCAGGGAATGAGAGTCACTGAATAACTTATCCAATCAGGCCCCACACTCAAGCTTGCCATGGGATTCAATTTCCTGCTCAGAATGGAGAGATAGGAAAAGGCTCTAAAGAACAATAGGGACACTTTCAGTAGGAGAGGAGCAGAATGAATAGTGGGAAGTTTCCCTGTTCTCCTAGTTACCCAAGCACTGGCACCGGCTTCTTAGTACTCTACTTTCTCCATGTTCAGCTAGTAATTAGACCCTGCGGATTTTTCTTTCAAAATTGTTTCTAGATTCTTTCTTTTCCACTTCTTCAGGCTCCATCCCATAAATGCATACTTAGATGCTGCCTCATTTTACTCACTGGGCTCCTGCCTCCAAGTGCTTGTCCCATCTTGCTCACAATGGGGAGGCCCAATTCAGACCCATGAAAGAGAATTCTCAGTGCCTAAAACAGTGTCTGGTTTGTAGTAGGTATTCAAAAAGCATTTGTTGAATAAAGAATAAATGAATGGCTTCATACCCCTTATCACTTCCTGGAATTCCCCTTTATTTGTTTTGTTTCTAGCCTTTTTCCTTCAACTCTTGAACCTACAAAGTGTCTGGAATATAGTAAGTTCTCCATATATGTTTGTTAAATAAATAAATAAATAAATAAATAAATAAATAGATAGATAAATAAATAAATGTATATTTTTTGAATTGGGTTAGGGAATCAGTCATAATTGGGAAGAGACTGAGGAGCTAATGGAAACAGTTAAAGTGGTTGGATTCTCGGGGAGGGAAAATGCTGAAATACAATTTTCACAGAGGAGGGGGAAGTCAACAGTATCTGTGCTGGAGAAGTATGGAAGAGAGCAGGGACAGCAAAAAAGGGGTTATTGGACTTATGTCTACTAATTGAAAGTTATTCTACTAGCTATCTTTTGTGTTGGAAAAAAATTTAAATCTCACACGCATTTGGAATTTTTCCTTCTGACTTAGCTATGAGAGATTTCCAAGGTGAAGTGGGAAATTAAATTTGTATCACCTTCTTTATTTCCTTTTCTGTATTTCCTAGTGCTTCCTTATTAAGCTGCCATGAAACCGTCACACTACATGGTAAAAATGCACAATCAGCTGCAATGTGTCCAATGGGTGACTTATATTGAGCCCAAATCTGGCTAAGTTGCAAAGGGTGATGTAAGTCACCCAAGCCTCAATAGAAAGAAGTATAATTTACTATGCTAAGTGCACTGTGGAAAAGGTCAAGTGATTAATGAGTCACCAGTATGAAATACAAGCCTATCAACACTGGTAGGATTAATCATTTACCTTCTTCAAGGCACAGATGTAGCAGATTCTTTCTGAGGGTCTTTCCTGACAGTATAAGTCTGCCAAACACTTAAGGAGATATTTCTTTCTCACCATACTTTCTCATAAATTATCACCCCCCCCTTTTTAAAGGAGACTCTTTTCCTGAAAAATCTTTATTCTCATAGAGAGAATCTATAATGTCAGGATCTGCACCAATAAAATGCTTCCCATTTTGGTCAAGAGAGAAAAATAACTTAGCTTTTCCATAGGCTGTGGTAATTCCCAGATTTGATAGAAACTCAACAATGATATTTTGCCTTAAGTATTCTAATCAAATATTTCCAATTCCAGCTTACTTATCCTTGTTATCTATTTTAAATTGCCTTATAAATGCAGACAATAGCTAAGAAAGTAACCTTTTAAAAGATAATAGCAAACCAAACTAAGGGGAAAAGATAGAGATTCTAATGGCTTATAAAGAACTAACAGAAGAACCATTTATTCAGAGCTTATTACAAATGCCAGACACTATGCAAAGTTGTTACACATATTTCATTTAATCCACTTGACAACTTTATGAAATAGATATTATTGCCCTCATTTTACAGATAAGGAAAGTGATATTTGGAGACACTGTTGAGTAATGTGTCAAGGATTACACAGGTAGAAAGAAATGGACAAATGTTTGAACCAAGTCTACCAGATCCCAAAGCCTGAACAATTGCACACCTTAATATTTACTTTATTGTGTTTCTCAAAGGCAGTAAGATTTATTTTAGTTTTTTTTTTTCAGATTAAGCAAAGTGTACCTCAGGCAAAGGGTACAATGGGTTTAATAGCAATAGCAACAATAATAATAGTTCCTGTGTATTAAAATTTTACTTAGTGCTAGGCATTGTGTTAAGTGTTTTTCAAGCACTTATTTGTTCATTCAATTAAATTTTATTGAGTCTTTACTATATACTAAACACTGAAGGTACAATAGTGGGCAAAATCAACATGATTCTTGCCTTTTTGAAGTTTATAAATTAGTGAGAGAAGCAGACATGAATCAAATAATCACAAAAACAAATGCGTAATTATTTTCACAAGGTTTCCAAGACTATTGAATAGGGAAAGGACAGTCTTTTCAACAAATGATGTTGGGAAAACTGGATATCCACATACAAAAGAATGAAGTTGGACCCTTACCTTTTACTATACAAAAAATTAACTCAAAGTGGATCAAAAACCTAAATGTAAGACCTAAAACTGTACAGTGCTTAGAAGAAAGCATAGAAGAAACACTTTATGCCATTGGATTTGGCAATGATTTCTTGGATTTGACACTAAATGCACAGGCAACAAAAGTTATAGTAGATAAATTGGGCAATATCAAAATTAAAAACTTCTGTGCATAGAAGGATACAGTCAACAGAGTGAAAAGGCAACCTACAGAATGGGAGAAAATATTTGCAAATCGTCTATCCGATAAGTGGTTAATATATAGATATATAAAAAATTTCTATAACTTAATAACAACAACAAAAAAAACCCAAATAAGTGGGGGTGGGGAGATGGGTGAAAAACCTGAAAGGGAATAAGAGGTACAAACTTCCAGTTATAAAAGAAATAACCCACAGAGGTGTAATGTACAGCACAGAGAATATAGTCAATAATATTGTAATAACTTTGTATAGTGACAGATGATTTACTAGTCTTAGTGTGGTGATCACATCATAAGGTATATAAATGTTGAATTACTATGTATTACCTGAAACTAATACATTATTGTAAGCCAACCATACTTAAATAAAATTTGTTTAAAAGTGGGCAACAGACTTGAGTAGACATATTTCCAAGGAAGATATGCAAGTGGCCAAAAAGCATATGAAAAGGTGCAGTTACTATGGAAAATAGTATGGCAGTTTCTCAAAAAAGTAAAAATAGAATTACATATGACCCAGCAATATTACTTTTGGATATGTATCTTAAAAAATTAAAACCAGGGTCTCAAAGATTTTTGCACATCCACGTTTATAGCAGTACTATTCACAATAACCAAAAGATGGAAGCAACCTAAATATCTATCCTCAGATGAATGGATAACAAAATGTGGTGTGTACACACAATGAAATGTTATTCAGCCTTAAAAAGGAAGGAGATTCTGTCATATGTAGCAACATGATTGAACCCCGAGGACGTCATACTAAGTGAAACAAGCTAGTTACAAAAATGACTTCCCAAATGTGAGGTATGAAAAGCAAACTCATAGAAACAGAAAGTAGAATGGTGGTTGTCAGGGGCTGGAGAAGAGGGGAAAGAGGGGAGTCAGTGTTTAATGGGTATAGTGTTTCTGTTTTGTAAGATGAAAAAGTTCTGAAGACTGATTGCACAATATTGTGAATATACTTAACATTGTACACTTAAAAATGATTAAAATGGCAAGTTTTGTTTATGTATTTTATCATAATTGCAAATTAAAAATTGTAGTGTATAATTAAAACACTTATTTCCTTTAATATTTTTTAAACAACTCAATAAGAGTGCTTTATATCGTGCTCATTTCATAGAGCAAATAGTCTTAGAGAGGCCAAGTCACTTGCCTAAGGTAACAGTTATTCTCATGAGTGGAGATGGAATTTGAACTCATTTTTTGAGGCTAAAGTTCATGCTCTAAACTGTCACCCAACTTAGCTAGCCAGGTTTTCCAACAAATGGTTCAAACTACCGCTTGCTGGGTTTGGTCACTATGGCTGGAGAAATCACAGAGCATCCAGTTGAGAGTGAAGTGTGGGTAGCTGTGGATATCAAGGTTGCTTGCTGATGAAAGGCCTGCCTCTCATTAAATATGCCCGTTTCTCTCCACTCCTACAAAAAAGGACTGTAGAAGTCTGATTTCTATTCTATAAACAGTTTACTTCTTTCTTTCTCTACCAAAGATAACAACTTAAACCCAAGTGGAGATAAAACCTAGAAGATTTTAGCAGAGTAACTGCTTTAAAAGACTATTGGCAGGGTAGAATGGTAAATAATACATGAGTTCCTAAGATAAAGCCCTTGGTTACATTCTGGAGTTCTAGTTAAATCATAGATTGCTTTGAGCCTAAATAAGGCAACTGGTAAATGTGAGCCAGAGAGTACTTTTTCCAGGGAAAAGAGGAAAAAGGGAGACAGATGTCCTGGCAGGAGGATCCTGAGGTCTGGGTGTTGATGCGGGGGAAGCCGTGACCTAAGAAATTTCAGAGTAAAGCTAGTGTAACATTAAAGAAAATGCTCCATGCTGATACTGTTGAGCAGATCAAGGCTGATACCATTGTGGGGACTACTGCACTAGGCCAAAGTAGAAATCCAGGCAGTGGTGACAAAAATGGGCTTGGAGATAGGCTAAAGTGCTACTCGCTTAAGTGGGTACAAACAGGGACAGACCTTTGGTCAAGTGAAGGAATGTAGTCCTGATATAAGCTCAAAAACTCCAAGGTAACATTGATACAGGATGGGGCAAATTTCCCCAAGTGGGGACTCAAGCCATAAGCCTGCTGAAAGAGAGGGTCCTTGACTGCATTCAGGAAGAACTGAAATGTGAACCAGAGTTAAAGACAAAAGGAAAGTTTATTAGAGAAGGAATAATGCTCCACAGACCGAGACATGGTCTCCTCTCAAAGCAAGAGAATGAGATCCTGAATGTTTGAGGAATTCAGTTTATATGTGATTCTTAGTTTCTATGAATCACAACTTAAAGTTTCTGTTTTCCCTTCACAGTGTGGGTATGCAGCTTTAAAGGTGTGGGTATGCAACGTTAAAGACATGTTAGCAATCTCAGCCTTTGTTCTGTAGGTTCCCTGTGGTCTGACAGTAGGGAATGAATGATTGGATTTATTTTGTGGAGGGTATAGCTTTAAAGACTTTGGTTTCCTGTTTTCCTTTCATGGTAAGGGTATGTAGTATTAAAGGTATGGGTAAATAGTTTGTTAGTAATCTCAGCAGGAATGTCCCTTAGTACTGTAGGTTCCCTGTGGTCTGGTAACATGGCTCTGAATACAACTTGGTTTAATATTTCGATTGTGGAGCCCTCATGTCTCTTCCCTATATCAACATTGGAGGGAGTAGACTTAGCTTGCAGTTGAACAAATTATAGCTTCACTTCCAAGAGACCTAAACATCTATAGATATTCTTTATGACCACGAACTTGAGAATAAGAAAAGGACTGGAAAAGGAGTCTTTTAAATTAAGTTTATTGGGGTAACATTGGTTAATACAACTACAGAATTTTCAGGTGTACATTATAATTTGACATCTGTATATTCTATCATGTGTTTACCACCCAAAGTCCAGTTTCCTTCAGCTACCTTATATTAGATCCCCTTTCCCCCTTCTACTTTCCCCCTCCTCCACTACCACATACCCTCTGGTAACAACTAGTCTATAGACCATGTACCTGAGTCTCTGTTTGTTTCTCCTGTTTGATTGTTGCTTTTAGCTTTATAGCCCACATATAAGTGATATCATGAGATTTCCAACTTTTTCTGTCTGGTTTATTTAGCTTAGCATGAGTATCTTGCGGTCCATCCAGGTTGTTGCAAATGGCAGTATTTCATCTCTTCTTATGGCTGAGTAATATTCCACCATATATATGTAGCACAGCTTCTTTAGCCAATCATCTATCGTAGGACATGTCGGTTGCTTCCATGTCCTGGTCACTGTGAATAATGCTGCTATGAACATTGGCGTACAGACATCCTTTTGAATATGGGTCTTAAATTCTTTGGGATAAATATCCAGTAGAAGGATTGCTGGATCATACGGTAATCAATTCTTAGGTTTTCAAGGAACCTCTTATTTTCCATAGTGGCTGTACCAATTTGCAATCCCACCAGCAGTATATGAGGGTTCCCTTTTCTCCACATCCCCTCTAACATTTGTTATTACTTGTCCTGTTTATTATAGCTATTCTAACAGATATGAGATGGTATCTCATTGTGGTTTTGATTTGTATTTTTTTAATAGCTCGTGAAGTTGAGCATCTTTTCAAATATTTGTTGCCCATTTGGATGTCCTCTAGGGACAAGTGTCTGCTCATTTTTAAATTAGATTATATGATCTTTTGTTGTTATTGAGTAGTACGAGTTTTTTGTATATTTTGGATATTAGGCCTTTATCAGAGGCATTGCTCGTGAATATATTTTCCCATTTGGATGGTTTTCTCTTTACCTTGTTGATGGCTTCTTTTGCTGAACAGAAGCTTTTTACTTTGATGTAGTCCCATTCATTTATTTTAGCTTTTACTTCCCTTGCTTTTGAGGTCAAATTCATAAAATCCGCTTTCAGTCGAAGGTCCTTGAGTTTAGTTCCTATGTTTTCTTCTATGATTTTATTGTTTCAAGGTCTTATATTCAGGTCCTTAAACCATTTTGAGTTAATTTTGGTGTATGGTGATAGACAACAGTCTAGTTTCACCCTTTTACAGAAGGCTTTCCAGTTTTCCCAGCACCATTTGTTGAAGGGGCTTTCCTTTCTCCATTGTATGTTTTTGGCTTTTAGTCAAAAATTATTTGCCCATGTAAACATGGGATTACTTCTGGGCTTTTGATTCTGTTCCACTGGTCCAAGTATCTGTTCTGTTGCCAATACCATGCAGTTTTGATTTCTGTCACTTTGTATTATAATTTGAAATCAGGTAGAGTGATGCCTCCAGCCTTGTTCTATTTTCTCAGGATGGTTTTTGCAGTACGGGGTCTTTTGTGCTTCCATACAAATCTGATGATATTTTGGTCTATTTCTTTAAAAAATGCCAATGGGATTTTGATGGGGATTGCAGTAAATCTGTATAATGCTTTGGGTAATAAGTTCATTTTAAGTATGTTGATGTTTCCAATCCAAGAACACGAAATATCTTTCTATTTCTTTGTATTTTCTTCAATTTCTTTTAATAGGGTCTTGTAGTTTTCATTATTTAGGTGCTTCATATGTTTTGTTAGATTTATTCCTAGGTATTTTATTCTTTGTTGCAATCGCAAAAGGAATTATTTTTTCTACTTATTTTACTGACACTTCATTATTAGAGCATAGGACTGCTATGGATTTTTGAACATTGATTTTATATCCAGATACTTTACTGTATTTGTTTATTGTTTCTAGTAGTGTTCTTGTGGAGTCTTTAGGGTGTTCTATAGAGAGAATCATGTCATCTGCAAACAGTTGGACTTCTTTGTTTCCTATTTGGATACCTTTTATATCTTTCTCTGGCTGATTGCACTCGCTAGGACCTCCAATGTTATATTGAATAACAGTGGCGATAGTGGACAGCTTTTCCTTGTTCTTGATCTTAGAGGGAAGGTATTTAGTTTTTTTACCATTAAGTATAATGTTCACTGAGGGTTTGTCGTAGATGGCCTTTATTATGTTAAGGCACTTTCCTTCTATACCGATTTTGTGAAGTGTTTTGATCATAAATGGATGCTGTATCTTGTCGAATGCTTTTTCTGCATCTATTGATATGATCATGTGATTCTTCCTTTTTAATTTGTTTATGTAGTGTATCACATGAATCAATTTGCATATGTTGAACCATCCCTATGCCCCTGGGATGAAGCCCACTTGATCGTGGTGTATAATCTTTTTAATATGTTACTGTATTCGATTTGCTAGTACCTTATTTAGAATTTTTACATCTGCATTCTTGAGTGATAGTGGTCTGTATTTTTCTTTTTTAACGTTGTCTTTACCATGCGTTGGAATCAGGGTAATACTGGCTTCATAAAATGAGTTTGGATGCATTGCCTCTTCGATTTTTTGGAAGAGTTTGAGGAGAATAGATATTATATCTTTGAATATTTGTTAGAATTCACTGGCGAAGGCATGTGGCCCTGGATTTTTACTTTTTGGTAGGTTTTTAAATAATTGCTTCAATTTTCATACTGCTTATCGATCTATTTAGATTTTCTAGTTCTTCTTGATTCAGTGTAGGAAGACTGTATTTTTCTAAGTACTGGTCCATTTCTTCTAGGTTATTAAATTTGGTGTTATATACTTTTTCATAATATTCTTGTATGATCCTTTGTATTTTTTTGGTGTCTGCAATAATTTTTCTTCTCTCATTCCTGATTTTGTTTATTAGTGTGTTCTCTCTTTTTTCCTTAGTGAGCCTAGCCAGGGGTTTGTCAATTTTATTAACTTTCTCAAAGAACCAGCTCTTTGTCACATTTACTTTCTCTATTGTTTATTTTTTATTTCAATTTTCTTTATTTCTGCTCTAATTTTGATTATTTCTTTCCTTCTGCTGACTTAAGGCTTCATTTCTTCTTCTTTGTCTATTTTTTTATTATTTAAGATGTAGCATTAGGTTGTTTATTTGGGCTCGTTCTTGTTTTTGGAGATAGACCTATAATGATATGAACTTTCCTCCTATGATTGCTTTGCCATGTCCCAAAAATTTTGATATGTTGTGCTATCATTCATTTCTATGTATCTCTTGATCTGTCTTTTTATTTCTTCTCTGACCTAGTTATCCTTCAGTAGCATGTTGTTTAATCTCCATGTATTTGTGGTTCTTCCTGCTTTTTTTTTATAATTGACCTCTAGTTTCAAAGCTTTATAATCAGAGAATGTGGTTGGTATGATTTCAGCCATCTTATATTTTTTGAGGTTATCTCTGTGTCCCAGTATGTGGTTGATTCTTGAAAATGTTCCATGTGCACTAGAGAAGAATGTATAAGCAGTTGATTTGGGATGGAAGGCTCTGTGTATGTCGATTATGTCCAGTTGGTCTAATGTGTCATTTAAGGATGGTATTTCCTTATTGATTTTCTGTTTGGATGATCTGTCCATATCCGACAGTGGAGTATTTAGGTCTTCTACTATGATAGTGTTTTGATTTGTTTCCCCATTTAGTTCTGTTAGTAATTGCTTTACATATTTTGGGGCTTCTTGATTGGGACCATAAATATTAATAAGTATTATGTCTTCTTGGTGCATGATTCTTTTTATCATTATGAAGTATCCCTCACTGTCTTTCTTTACCTTTTTTATTTTGAAGTCTATTTTGTCAGATATTAGTACTGTTATTCCCGCTTTTCTCTGAATGCCATTTGCTTGAAATATCATTTTCCTTTCTTTTACTTTGAGTCTATATTAGTCTTTGGAGCTGAGATGTGTCTCCTGGAGACAGCACATGGTTGTGTTTTATTTTTTGATTCAGTGTGCAACTCTGTGTCTTTTAATTGGTGAGTTCAGTCCATTTACATTTAAGGTGTTTGTTGAAATATATGATCTTTTAGCCATTTTATCATTTGCTTTCTGGTAGCTCGATATTTCCATTGCTTCCTTATCCTCGTGTTTCTGTTTTCTTTATTTTGGTTGACTTTTGTGTGTTTTGCCTCTTGTCCTTCTTGTTTTATGTTATATACTTCAGTTCTGAATCTTTGGTGTGTGGTTACCATTATGAATATGTAAAGCATAGTTACATATATATATATATATATATATATATATACACACACACACACACATACGGTTGTCTATTTTCTTTTGTGCGTGCCTTATCTCCATTCCCCTTTGCAAATTTGGATCTTTGAATCCTCTCCTTTCAGTCACTCTTGTTTCATTTTGTCCCTATGCATGCTAAACATTCATTACTATCTTGCTATAGCAAATTTTTTCTTATCGTTTAAGCTTATAATTCCTTGTTTCTAATAATAGTCGCTCTCCTCTGCTTCTATTTGTCTGCTAGTCACCTTACTCTTAATTATTTATTTTTTTTTTGTTTTGTTATTTTGTTTTAGATGAGCTGACACCTTTCAGTATTTCTTTGCAATGCAAGAATTCCCTCAATTTTTGTATGTCTGGAAAGATCTTTATTTCTCTTTCATATCTCGAGGAGAGCTTAACTGGATACATTATTTTTGGCTGGAAGTCTTTTTCACTTAATAGTTTGAGTATCTAATTCCAATTCTTTGTTGCTCGTAAGGTTGTGCTGAGAAGTCCAATGATAATCTAATGGGTTTTCCTTTTTTAGATTACCATCTTCTTTTTCCTGGCTACCCTGAGAATTCTGTCTTTGTCATTAATTTTTGATAATTTTAATACAATGTGTCTTGGTGAAGGCATTTTTGGTTTGAGATTACTGGGTGTTCTTTTGACTTCTTGAATTCCAAGCTCCAGTTCATTCTTTAGATTTGGGAAATTCTCGTCCACTATTTGTCTGAAAATGCTTTCTAGTCCCTGCTCCTTTTCATCACCTTTGATAATGCCCATTATTCTTATGTTTCCTCTCCTGATGTTATCAGCTAGTACTTGTATTTCTCTTTCATTCTCTTTTATTGTTCAGTTTCTCTTCTTCCTTCTGATTCATTTCTAGATTTCTGTCTTCAATATCATTGATCCTTTCCTCCATTTGGTCTACTCTATTTTCAAAGTGTGCTATTTTATTTTTCAGCTCTTGCAGTGTGTTCTTCATCTCCAGAGTTTCTATCATGCTCTTATTGAGGGTTTCAATCTCCTTGCTAAAGAATGCATTCTGTTCATCTAGTTGTTTTTTTCAATTCTTGAAATTGTTGATATGAATATTTTAGATCTCATTAAGTTTTTCAGAAGTATCATCCTGAATTCTTTGTCATTTAAGACACATATTTCTATGTCTGTAAGCTTATTTTCTGCCAATTTTTCTCTTTCTTTCACAGCTGCTGGTCACCTTGGTTGTTCATGGCGTTCAATGTACTATTTCCCTACCTGGGTATTAATGGAAGTGTATTCTGCTTTTTCCGCCCCCAGTAAGTAGATTTATTATATTAAGGTCTCTCTTTAGCCTGTGGTAGCTCTTATGTGCAGATCTTATGTTCAGATGTGTTGGTGTAGAGTTTGGTATTTTTTTGTTGAATTTTATATGTTTAGGTTATTGTTGGTTCAAGGGGAGTAATCTCGGAACGTCTCTCACTCTGCCATGTTTCTGACATCACTTGGGTGATTTTCTTTACACTTTATGTATTTATTAAATTTTCTACAACGAATACATAATTTTCTAATTGAACAAAAGCACAAGATAAAAAGTCAAATTGTTTAGAGTTTTCAGGTATTAAAATTAAAATTCAAGGTAACAATTAGATTTTTGTATAGATCCAGGAAATGAATCTGCTTCTTATTTTAAGCAATTGTTTGTAATCGAGTCTGGCTGCATTATTTGTGGGGCACAGGAAAAAATAAAAAAGCAAGTTCCTTTCTCTAAAATTATTAAGAATTACAAGACAACAACAACAGCAGAACATTAAATGAAGCATGAGCCCCCTTCTAAACATAGGCAATTCTATAGGTTGTATGCCCAGGAAGCCAGCCCTTTTTTTTCATTATTGTCACGCATAGATACAATGGCCTTTTCATTACATTAGGCAAAATCTGAGAACTAGAGCTAGTTTCTGCAAATTTTGGTGATGAAAATCAAGCTTTACATATGGCCATAACCATCTTTGACACTTTTGTTTTTTTCTTCTTTGTACTGTTTTGATAATTATTAGTTTGACTCTGTCTACCTGATACCAAAATTCATAAAAATTGTGTAATGTTCGGTCAGTTACCTGGATCTTTCTCCAAAGCTAGAAATTTCATATTGTACAACAAACAAATGGGAGCACAACCTTCGTTGACTAGACTTCACGTTGGTGCATGGCTTCAAGAGTCTCTCTCTCTCTACTAAGCCTGTCTTCAGCAGATTGGAATATTTTATTTGACTGACAATTTGAATCTGGCCATTGAATCAGTGGTTAAAATGTGCCCCCCCCCAAACTATTGATGTTTCTTCTTGGCTTTCTGTTTAAATTATCTTGAATAGCCAATTTCAATCCTGATATGAAAGGGAAATAATTAAATTCTTCTGAGTTCCAATCCAGTGAGGTACCAAATGAAACCAATGTTTAGGGAGCCTCAGATGAAACAAGCTCTAAAAATGCAAATTTCCTACTTTTTCAGCCCCTAGCTCTTATATATTTGAGAAGTTACCTCTTTTTGGAAGCCTTTTTTGATACACTTTGTGGCCCAGTCCTTGCTCTATGCTTCTGTAGCAACCTGCTTACACATCTTATCCCACATTGTGATCAATTATATTTGAATATGTTCTTCCCACCAGACTATGGGTAGACACAGAGATTTGCCGCCCATAACCCCCTTCATGATGGAGTTGCTGACTAGCTGCGGGAAGTGTGGTCAGCCCGTTCAGGGTCTGTTTCTACTGCAGACAAGCCCCTGGCCCTAGGTCATGCCTTTCCCTGGGTAGCCTACAATCAGTGACTGATCAAGCTGGGAATATTGAGTCCCAGCCAGTTTAACCAGATTCAGGATTACTCTGATGGACAGTTCTTGCTCCAGAAATCCCTGCAGGTTACGGGAGACTCTGTCAGAGTTGCATTGCAGTTCAACATCTCTGACCAATCCTGCCTCCTTCCCCCCGCAGATTACCTTCAAGGTGTTGATCCTTAATAACCATTAGGTACCCCAAACTCCATTTCACTGTCTGCTTTTGGAGAATCCAATCTATGACACAGACGGTGCCTTTGTATTTGTGAATTGTAGCATCTTGCCTCAGTAAACACTCAGGCCATGCTGGTCGAACTCAATAGTTTACTATCAACTTAAAAATGCAGTATTATTGGTTTTCTCTCTCCTTTTCATGGAAATCATATGATGAAAATCATTGTGAATTTTTTTCACATTGTTAAACATACCACCAATAAAAAAATATAATAAAGTGATTCTGAAATATCTTTAAACAAATTATTCAGTCAATATAATCTTTGTGTTACCTGTATAATTTTTAACACAATAACATCAACACCTTAATATAGTATCAAACTTTGCCAGTCTCTTTATAGGCTGTTAAAGTGGTACTTTTGTTTAAGCATTGGGAGAATGTTTATTTATTGATGGAAATGAAGGCAATCCCTAAAGTGCTTTTAAATATAAAGAATGTAGTGTGGATTCTTAGTCATCGATTTTCCTTATAATATATTTTTTGTTTGTTTATTTTTAGCAATATGCTTTAGAAGAGAAATTAGGTTGGGGGAAACTGAAGGAAGCAATGAAGAGAAGAAATAAACAAATTGCTAGCAATGTCAAGAGGCTACAAGTGATGTTACAGCAGCTAAATCAGTTCTCAGTGTAATTAGGATCAGGGATAAAATTGTAAGTAAAATCAAAAGAAAACCAAACAAGTGCTAAACAACATCCCCTTACTACTACCCTCCTGAAGAACACTCCTCCTCCCGTCAAGCTACAAAAACCTACCTATCTGATAATCTAATATCATGCCATGTACAGCAGCTTTGATTTCCAATTAACAGGCACTAAATTAATCTAAATGCAATGGAGCTTACAGCTCAAAAGATGCCAGAACACAAGGGAGAAGGCATTCAAGTACAGAAGGATGAGACGAGGCAAATCGGAGTAAGACAATTTGTGAGAACATAAGAGAACTTGCTATAGAAGTTGTCTATTTAAAAAAGCAAGTTTAACAGTTTGTGAAATAGTGTCTATGTTGTCCTCTGAAAATGATGGAAAGCTTGTTTAAACTAAATGTTATACTTTTTAATCCTTTTCAGGTGTTTATTCAAAGCAATGTTGCAGTCAAAACTATAGAGAAAGTAAAAGACCAGTGGTTAGGGGACGTTGGAAGGAAAGAATGAATAGATTGAATATAGGGGATGTTCAGGATGGTGAAGTTATGTGTGATACTGTAATGGCAGATACATGACATTATGCATTTGGCAAAACCCATAACTGTATAACACCAAGCTTGAGCCTTGATATAAACCATGGACTTCAGTAAATAATAAAGTATTAATATTGGTTTGTCAATTGTAACAAATGCAGGGGAAACTAGGGGTGCAAGGGTGGGAGGGAGAGTATATAGGAACCCTCTGTACATCCTGCTCAAGTTTCCTCTAAACTTAGAACTGCTCTAAACATTAAATTTTATTACAGTAGTCCCCCTTACCCATAGGGGATACATTTCAAGGCCTCCGGTGGATGCCTGACACCACAGATAGTACCAAACCCTTTATATACTATAGTTTTTTCCTATACATACATATCTATGATAAATTTGATGTATAAATAGACACAATAAGGGATTAACAATAATAACTAATAATAAAATAGAACAATTATAATAATATTCTGTAATAAAAGTTATATTAATGTGGTCTCTCTGATCACCTAGATGGCTACTAAGTGACTAACAGGCAGGGAGCGTGGATATACTGCACGAAGGGATGATTCACATCTGGGCAGGATAGCAGGAGATTTCATAACACCGCTACTCAGAACAGTGCACAACTTAAAACTTACTAATTGTTTATTTCTGGAATTTTCCATTTAATATTTTCAGACTGCGGTTGACCACAGAAAACTGAAACTTAGGAAAGTGAAACAACAGTTTGGGGGAGGGGACTACTGCGATTTAAAAAAAAGATAGAAATTTAACTTTGGATGGTGAACACACAATGCAATATATATATATATATGTATGTATATATATAGCATATTATTGAATTGAACACTTGAAAACTATATAATTGTATTCACTAATATCACACCAGTAAATTTAGACTTCTATGATAACGACTGCTAAAACTGAGATGAGCGAGTTTGAATTTCATTTACCAAGAACGCCTTTTACATACTTCTGCTGGTAGCAGCCCCCATCTTTCCATCCCAGTAAGTGGGTAAATGACTCAGACCTAATCACTTTTATTTGGCCACAAGAATTAGTCCAGAGTATATGAGTCAAAGCCAGACCCCTCAGAGACCTTCCCTGGGAGAGAGCTCCCTTCTCATCAGTAATCAGCTACAGCCGCGGGCTCTCGCAACCTAAAGAATGTCTAAAAGAATGAAACAGAGAAAAACAGGAATGATGGGTGGAAAGCAGATGTTTAAAGTCCCTGGGTTCAGAGACTTATGGCCAGCTTGCTCATGTTCTTTGTTTGGCCTCACGACACAGCGCAAGCCGTTTTTCTGCTTAAGCTTGTTTGAATTAAGTTTCTGTCCATTGTAGCCTAAAGAAAAATAAAATTTTTGACTTTCCCATCTTGAGCAAGTACTCCTTTACTGGAGGCTTACTATATGCCAGACACTTGCTACAGAGTATCTTATATGATTTTCACAGGAAATTTATGAGGTAGCTATGTTGTATACGTGATGAAATGGGGACTCCTAGAGATTAGGTAACTTGCTCAACATTGCACACTAATAAAAGGCAGGATTTGAACCCAAGTCTGACTCAATCCAAAGCCCATGCTCATAACCAGTGTGCAACATGTGTACAATGTACCTTTACCATCACTGAAGCATAGCTTACTCTACCCTGGACTACACCTATTAAGATCTCTTTTGAAACTACAAACTTTGTTCTCAATCTGGATTCAAACTTCTGTCCCAATACTTACTATTAAGTTAAACCACATGAAATTGATGATATTTGGCCATTTATGACCGTAGGAATAGCATTTTCTTATAGTTCAACATAGAAGCCATGCAAGCTGATGTGCATTATCTAACTTTTTAAGAGTCTCAGTTTCTTAGCCTATTAAATGGTGATGTAGCCTAAGCAGAGCCAGAGATAAACATTTGGTCAACAGGCTCTCAGATGAGGATTTAGGAGTGATTATTTCATTATGGAAGATTTTACAGGAAGCCTAGAGAAGGAGTGGGGAAAGTAAGATAAAGAGGAGAAACCAACAAAGGGTATGTTGATGAACATGTTACTGCTGTGAGCAAGGGCTCAATCCTGCTGGGGAGCTTCTGACAGACTGCGTAGAACACGCCCTGAAAATATTCCCTCTGAGAGCTGAGGAAGCCAAGGCATTTATCCACCAACTCCTGTTATTCACTGCATGATGGTCATTTCCTGGCACTTTGAGACCACACTTCATGCAGGTTGAGGAGGTCTTGCACCCAAAGCATAGAAACACAGGAAGCAGGGTCTGTATGAAAATTTTCTGTATGAGACCTCTGGGGCGGGTCATGGGGTATGAATAGGGTATGCACAGTGACTACTACAGAGGGTGTTACTATCCACTTTGTGGAATTTTTAGTAAGGATGAAGTATGTGTAACATAGTTGTTAAAATAGCTAATCGATTTAGTTGGAGGGTAAGGGCCAGATTAAATTAAAAGACTCATTTCATAGATTTGGAAACTCATTTTGAGTTTGATTTCTAGGTATTTTATCTGCCCAAATAAATATATCTATATTGTAAATATCCATTTTTCCCATTGTTCGACACATTGGGTCAGAATGAACATATTGTTTTAGAATTTGGTATTTTCTTTTAACATATCTTGGACTTTTTCTCTGTCATCCTATATGGATATCCTCATTCTTTTTTAATGTCTGCATGGTATGCACAGCACTTTATTGTGTAGATTTACTATAATTTATTTAATCATTATGCCGTTGATGGATAGTTATCTTATTTTCCAGGGTTTCACTATCACAAAGAGAGCTGTGTTGGACATCTTATATGCATATTGCTGCACCTTTATGCAAGTGCGTCTGTAAGATAAGTTCCTGCTAGTGTAGTTGTTGTATCCCAAAATGTGTACATTTAAAATGCTGATAAATATTGACAAATCAGTCTCTGGGAAGCTTGCTCCTATTTACACACTCACTAAGAGTGTGCAAATTGCTATTTCCTCCCATCCTTGTCCATACTGATTAGTTTTTTTAGATTCTGCTTTGGGAGGTGAGCACATTTGGAAACAGTTTCAAAACTGTGTGCTGAGCTTTTGCTTCCTTTAAATTATAGTAATAATAATGGATAGAATAAATCATTTGTTGGTTTATTCAACCAATATGTTTTAGGATCTACCATGTGACAGCACTGTGCAAAAGACTGGGGATTAGATGTCAACAATGACATAGGTAAGGATTTATAAATGCAGTTATAGTCACTACTTCAGTGGAAAACTGTTGAGACAATGAGAGAGGGTAGCAGTTGCTACCCTGACCAAATACCTTTGCTTTTACCACTTCCGAGCACACAGGCCTGGACATTTTCTCTGCCTTCCAGAGCCTGCTTTGCCACCCATGCGACAGGCCAAAAATACCAAGAAATTAATGCTCTATTGGAATTATTGTTCAGCCAATAAATAAGAGGAATTGGTGTCTAATACTGCAGCTCCCTGGCTTCCTGGATACAATAACTCTGAATTGTATGTGCTCCATTGATTCCAAGTGGACCTGAGTTGAAGTCACCCACAGTGAAAATAGGTAACTTTGTTGGCTTTTTTTCCTTTTCTGTCCCATCTCTCCACCTCGCTTCTGGGTGTTTCATTCACCTTTCAAATAAATAACTTATACTGCAGTCCTTGTCTCAGAGTTTGCTTCTGGGGGATCCCAAATTAAGGCCTATACTTCAGCTATATTTTACTTTGATGAATTGTCCTGTAATTATTACTCTTATATGTAGCTTTCATAATCTCTGCAATTTACGATCTAAGAAACAAGGGTCAGCAGAGTTGAGCAGAGTCCTAAGGCTTAACTTTAAAAATATCTTCCAAATTCAAGTATTTCATAATAAACAGTGGAGATTTTAGTTTCAAATAATTAAAGGAAACTTTTATAAAACATTCACATCGTTATTTATTCTTTCATAATTCAAAATCTTTTTCCTCTGAAGCGTAGAGTTAGCTTTTTTCACTTGAATGTTGGGTTTTCTCCCTCTAGCATCCTAGATATGAGAGATGCATGCATCCTTTGTCCCCTGGGATTTTTAAATATGCAGCAATTGGCACACATGGCCTCCAGTTTTAAATCTTTACAGCCCTCTATGGCCTTAGCTGACAGCTGTATTTAAAAGACCTAATGGTCTCTTTTCTTTTGCCTAATTTTGCCCAGGCAACATGAGTGCAAACATTTGGGGTTCATTTGAATTCTCCAAACTTAAACCCATCAAATCTTTTCAGTAACCAAACTGAAAAGATTTCTTTGTCACCAGTGAATTGATTAAACATGGAATTTCATAAAGCTACTACTGTCCTGTGAACTATGAGGCTACAATGCATTGAGGTAATTTGTTTCAACAAAACTTTGCAGGTCCCATTATATGTCATGACTTTTAGATATAGCGCAGTGGCACTTTCTGCAGCAAAATAATTTCATCTCAAAGCTAGAATGCAAACTGGTCTATCTCTCAAATTTTAATTACTTAGATTTCTACCCCCTGATGGTTGTGAGGGAGAGGAAAGGACAAAAAATAAAGGGCACATTTCATAAATGAGTTCTTTAGAAACAGTGTGGGTAAAAGGATGTATACAATTTCAGGGGCAAACAGAGACCTGAACCATTGTTTTCATACAGAGAAAGGAGAAAGGGAAACATTCTATCTGATCTCTGGGCCTGCTTTTTATTTCTAAAGCTACAGTTACTTCCCAATCTGGCCCTTTCCTGTGACACTAAACACCACCAGCCAGCCTTAGAAGAAAGGGACTCAAAGAGACTGCTATCTAGAGAAGTTTCTGCACGCAGATCCTGGAAATCTTTGATACAAATGCTGTCCAGAATCCCCAAGCTTTATGTTTGAGGATAAACTTGGTTGTCTTGGTATTGGACAGGCCCCATGTGGGGCATGATGACTGATATCTAAATTTCTTCTCTGTCCCATATTCTACCATTAAGTCAGTGACTGCCTTCACACCCTATTCAGCTCCCAAGAATTGTAGTTTCTATATGAAAAGAGATGAGTATTTACTATTTTCTAGTTAAAAGTTTAAAGATATCAATTCTTCAGAAAATGATAAGTTTAAAGATAGTAAACTGAATTTACTCTACCTGTCTGGCATGAACCAAAATTAGTAACTTCTTTCATTTAAGTAATTTCTCACATTTCCACTCTTGGTTCCATCAGGCTTCACTGTTTACTTACATTCCAAGTGTTCTTCTCTTAGTGTCTTCTACTCACTCTTATTTTTTTCTATTATCTATTATCTATTATTTTTGGACTTAATAGGCAGTGATATAAGTTAAAATACTGGCTCCCCATCTTTATGCATAAAGAGCCTCTTTATTCTTTTTTATGGCTGCATGACAGCCCATTGCATGGATGTGTTATGGTTTATTAAATCAGCCCTGTATAGATAAACAACTGTGATGTTTCCATTTCTTTCTATTGCAAACAGTGATGGAAAACATTACTTGGTACATGCTTCGTTTTCCCATAAGCAAATATGTCTGTAGGATACATTCTTAGAAGAGGAATTGCTAAGTTCAAGGTCATATTTTTTTGTAATTATTTTACGGCTTCATTGAAATATAATATAATAGACAGTTGCTCATATTTACATTGTATAGTAAAATGAGGTTTCTTTTCAATTACAATTGGCATACAATAATGTATTAGTTTCAATTGTACAGCATAGGGATTAGAGGTCTATATAACTCACAAAGTGGTCACCCCACTAAATCAGGTACCCCTCTTTCCCCTTACATATTTATTACAACATTTTCCTTATGCTACACTTTATATCTCCATGACTATTTTGTAACTATCCATTTGTATTTCTTAATCCCTTTGTCCTTTTTCACTGTACCCCCACCCCACTTCCTGTCTAGTAGCCCACAAAATATTCTCTGTATCTATCAATTTGTTTCTGTTTTTGTCATTGTTGTGTTCATTTTGTTCTTTAGATTCCACATGTATGTGAAATCATGTGGTATTTGTCTTTCTCTATCTGACTTACTTCACTCAGCGCGATACCCTCTAGGTCTATCAAGGCAATATCTTATTCCATCCCCTTCCTTTTAGTGTGTGTGTGTGTGTGTGTGTGTGTGTGTGTGTGTGTGTGTTTAAATATGATGTGAGTCTCTTGTAGGCAATATATATAGGGGTCTTGTTCTCTTATCCATTTAGCCACTCTGTCTTTTGGTTGGAGCACTTAATTATTCTTTTCCATTTGAGGTACTTGTTAATAAGAATGTACTTATTACCATTTTTTATTCATGTTTTTGATACATGTTTTTTCTTCTTAAAGAAGTCCCTCCAACATTTCCTGTAATATTGGCTTGGTGTTCATAAATTCCTTTAGCTTATTTTTTTCTAGGAGGCTCTTTATCTGTCCTTCAACTCTAAGTGATAGCTTTGCAAAATAAAGTATTCTTGCTTGTAGATCCTGGATTTTCATCACTTTGAACATTTCCTGACAATCCCTCCTGTCCTGCAAAGTTTCTTTTGAGAAATCAGCTACCAGTCTTATGGGCACGCCTTTATAGGTAACTAACTGCTTTTCTCTTGCTGCTTTTTAAGATTCTCTCTTTGTATTTAACCTTTAGCATTTTAATGATCACATCTCTTGGTGTGGGCCTCTTTGGGTTCATCTTTTTTGGGACTCTTTGAGCTTCCTGGGGTTGTATGTCTATTTCTTTTACCAAGATAGGGAAGTTTTTCATCATGATTTCTTCAAATAGCTTTTCACCTTCTTATTTTCCTTCACGTACCTCTACGACATGGATATTTTTACATTTAATTTTGTCCCATAGGTCCTTAAATTATTTTTAGAGTCTTGGCTTCCTTTTACTTGCCATTTTGATTGAGTGTCCTTGGAGTCCCCATCCTCTATATTAGTGGTTCAATCCTCTTCTTTATCCACTCTGTTGATTCCTTCTAATATATCCTTTATCTCAGGTAATGTGTTCTTCATTTCTGACTGGTTTCCTTTTGTAATTTCCACTTCCATTTTTATTTTTTATCTCTGTTAAAGTTCTAACTGAATTCATCTAAACTTCCCCTAAATTCAATGAGCATCTTTATAACCAGTGTTTTGAACTCTGCATCTGTTAGGTTACTTGACTCCATTATTCCTGGATCTCTTTTCTGTTCTCTCATGTGGTTTCTGCCTTTTTGTCTTCCCATTTTGGCTGCCTTCCCACGTCTGTTTCTATGTACTAAGCAAAGCTCCTAAGTCACCTCGTCTTATTAGCATGGCTTTGTGTAGTAGAGGTCCAGTGGCACAGTCCTGAGAGGGTTTCAGCTATAGGCCAAGTTTAGCTTCAGTCCGTGCCCCTCCGGTGCCACCTGTTAAGATTCACCAAGCAATCCACAGATACTGTGCTTATAGTTGCCTCAAGAGACAATGCCAGAAACAGAGGCCAGCTGCCACAAGTGTGGGTCTTGGAGCTGCTTAGCAAAGAGCACCTGACTGACCAAGGACAGAACTAGATATGGTTTGTGTGGGGCCACGAGTTGGAGGAGGGGGTGTTTCAGGGAATCATCTGGGTGGAGTGACTTCCATTATCCAGTTTGATGATGTCTCAGCAATGGTGGCACTGCTTCCACACACTGGGAGAGGGGAGAGGTCAATGGAGGAACAATGGATACCACCAACACTATTGCCCGGAGAGATCCTAGCCTCTGGCCTTCTCTCTGACAACTTAGTATCCCCCTGTAAGTCCCTGGTGTCCCCAAAGCAGCCGACCAGGCACTGGTGTTCAGTGTGAGCAGGTCCATCACCACAAAAGTTTGCTTGTGGACGCAGCCTGTTTAAGAGGCATCTGCAATTGCCAGATGCCACTGCCACAGCCTCTGTCCTACTCAGCCACTGGTGACTGGGCAGCCTTGTTTCTTCATCCCCTCCTACCTTCCACCATTGCAGGGTGATTTCTTATTTCTCTCCCTACTTGTAGTGCTTCTGTTGATCTAGATCCCAGGAGACTTCACTTACTATTTGCTCTGTGTTTCTGTCACAACTTTGATTTCGTCGCAAGGGGGATGAACAAAGTCTCTATCATCTACGCCATTTCTCCCTCCTCCTGTTTTTGTAATTTTAATAGGTGTGGCTACATTGGCTTTCACAAAATTAGTCCAATGTGCTGGGTCTTATATTTTTTTCTGAGCGCTTCCGCAGTATTTGAATCACACTTGCAGGTTTGTCAGCTTTCTGCTCATCTGTCACACCCACGGACTCTCTTACATCAGTAAATCTTAAATCAGTAAATCATACAAAGTATTTTATTCTTATTATAATTAACAATCTTAAAAGAAAAACAAAAAAGGAGATTAAAATCAAAGGACTTGGGTGTAAGTCTTTGGTATACTTCTTACATGTCTTGTGACACTGGGAAAATTACTCATCTACTCTGAGCCTAGTTTTTATCATGTAAAAAGTGGGGTAAGGCTACCATCTCATACTTTTTGTGAAAATGAAAAGAGATATTTTATAAGAAGCACCCATTATTGTCCTGAAATACAGTAGGGATCTTGTAATTGATGGTTTCTTCCCTTCTTTACCATATTCTCATTTTAGTTTTCTTATTTTAAAAAAGGCATAAAGTTTCTGAGAGTGTGAAATTATAAACTATGTGGAAATGTTTTGTAAACTATGTATGGCTGATAAAATTTTAAGATAACCCCAATGACTCATACCCTTATATATTCTCCTATTGAATGTGGGGAAGACCTATAAATATGATAGGGTATCATTCTCATCATTATTTTATGTTATATGACACTATTGACTTTAAGAAAGGGAGATTATCCTCAGTGGGCCAGCTTAATCCAGAGAGCTCTTTAGAAGCAAAGAGTTTTCTTTGGCTAGTCACAGAAGAGGAAGGCAGAGTGACACTTGCTGATTGGTCCAGAAGAAAGCAAATGTCCGTGTGAATTTTCTACGGGAGCTACATGGCAAGGAACTAGGGGCAGCTGAAAACAGTCACCAGTCAACAGTATGCAGAAAAATTGGGATCTAAGTCCTACAACCCCAAGGAACTGAATTCTGCCAACAATCATTGAGCCTGGAAGAGCACTCTGATTCTCTGATGAGAAGCCTTTAAATGTCAGCCTGGTGGGACCTTGAGTAGAAAATCCATGCACATTGTACTCAGACTCTAACTTATACAAATGTGTGTTTTTATAAGCTTCTAAATTTACAACTACTTGTTATGCAGCACTAGAAAACTGATACACTATACGCATTCTATGTCCAGTGAGATAAACCAGTGATGAGATTGTATAGAGGCCATGGAAAACAAAATTAATATTTGTTCTCTTTTAACACTATACTACCATCATTTAATTTGTGTTCCCATTGATTCAATTCTTATTTTCTTTCTGGAAGCCAATTTCTCCAAGCAGAAGAATGTGCATGGCACTTTAATATCCCTTTTACATTTTTAGGGCCTTGCATTTACCAAATGTTCATTCTTGCTTCTAAAAAAAACATTTTTTTCTTTTTCTTAAAACTATTTTTGTTTAATTTGTGAGAAACTTAACTATTATGCTGTGAATGACAAAATCTGACTGTATAAGAACAAATGTGAGTTTTGGTGAGTTTCATTCTATTACTCAGAAAGGGTAGAACTAACCCTCTTTCAGTTGAAGATTAGACTGAAGATTCCATGTTCTAATTTGGTTATTGTTCTGTATTATCCACTCCTTGTATATATTTTGTGCATTTTGAATCTCTTATAAAGAAAACTGTTCAGATGAACAGCTAGTGGTGAGTTTTCTAAAGAGAAAAATTATGAGGCGACTTGATTTTAACTGTTATCGTCATGTCCATGAGAATAAAATTATGAATCAAGAGAGCATATAGAACCTTAACTTGAAAGTTTATGGGGGTTATAAGCTATTATATGTTAACAACTATCTGAGAGATAAAATTGATAGAGCTTATACATGTTTTAAGTGTGCTGGCTGAAACTTAACTCTTTATATTATTGCCTTAGTCCAGTTTTTTAAAACCATGAAAATTAAAATAATTATTATCCATTAAAATATATTTAATAAGAATAACATAATGATCATATATAGTTTGTCTAATTTTAAAAATTGATTACTTTTTAGGACACAATATTTTTTGAAATTTTATATTTACAATTTTGCATTCTGATTTCACATAGTAACATGGTATCTTATGCACTGAGCTATTTGTATGACATAAAAAAAAGAATTTGGTGTACACGTGTTCATCAGTAAATATCTATCTCTCATATAGGGTTCAAAAGGGTGGAGCAAATTTCTAGATGATGCTTTCGCTCTTGGTTAACTTGATGGATTAATTGATGAGGGTCTTCTAATATAGTGATAAATAATTTCTATATTTATTATTTTTATTCTAAAGCTATTGATTGTTTAAAAATTTATTTTTGATGGCTTAACTTTCCTAAATAAGGCAATGAAAGTGTCAACATACAGGCAATCTGCTAGTATAGTGGTGTATTAGCGTCCACTTTAAAGACTTCAGCTGCTGCCTACACACTTCACTTTTCCCTTGGAGCTCAAGGGATTGTACAGTTAATCCTTCTAACATACATTTACACTTGATAAAAAAACAGGTGGAGGGATCTTTATTTCGCAAATAAGACTCTTACACATAAAGAGGCTAATGATTTGCCGACAAGCCAGCAACAAACTGTCTGGAAGCCCTCATGGCTGTCCTCTTAGACCAGAATTCTCTGATCCACATTATCATGCTTTTGTCTTTATAGTCATACTCTCAGTGAAACAGGTTTTCCTTATAAACCATATGGTTATTTGCAGGATGTAAATGGAGAAATAGACAAAGTAGGTCTTTTATCATACTGTTTTTATCATATTGTTCAAGTAATCACCGATCGATATTCATAGTTATAAAATCATTTCTGTTTAGTACTTTGGCCCCTCCTTTTGTCCCTCTATTTGAATATATTAGAAAGAAATAAAGCGGTTTATCACATTTTTATTTTTAACAAATGCTTTTGGAATGCTATTATAATAACAATATACAATATTAAGGTGGAGGACTAACATGGGATCATCTTCCCAATGGCATTAACATAGCTGAATACCAAAGAAAGTATTTTTTATCCCATGAATATTTCATGGAAGCCAACTTCTTTGTAACCATGTAAGTCTGCTAAACCACTGAGAGTTTTTGTGCAGTCATGATTATAAAACATGTCTCAGAATTTGGGGAAACACCAAAAAAACCATAGGACCACATTGTACAATCTGAGTAGCTCCACTGTGCCATAATACTTAAAATAAAAGGAAGTAATTGCAGGACCCACTTTGAAGATATGAAACATGAGAATTTCACTCAATCTGCCTCTCCTCTCTCCAGATGGCAGCATCACCACCAGAATCACAAACAACAGCAGGTAATTTTAGCAGACTGCATTTCATGCAAAAGAAAAAAAAAGTTTAGTTGTACCAACAGACAAGAAAATTTAACAATTCAGCCACAATTAAATAATGTGGCATCAGTTATATAAAGAATATTTGAAAATTGTAACTAAATTTAGAAAAATGCAGATTAACTGCTGGGAAAAATTGATCCCAAATGTGGTCAGGAATTGAAATGTTCTTATAAATCAACATATTGCTTCATAGAGATAACATCATATTACATAAATAATTTATGCATATGGGTCAGAAGGTTACTTCTGCTTCTAGTATAGCTATATGACTTTTGTTCATTCATTTGACCTCTTCGAATTAGTATTTTCACCTGTAAAATGGGATGATGGGATGGGATGAAAAATCAAGAGTGTATCATTAATAAATTTCATTTCACAAACCCATGGGTACAAGGAATGATCTTAACATTTTTCCAAAATGTCACTTCAGTCATTTTCCTTTTCTGAAAGTTGTTATGGGATCTTACCCAGGGTCAAGGTACTGTGTATGTCTGTGTGTAAGTGTCCATCTCATCCTCTGCAATTGGTTTACACTGAGACATATGCTGCCCCTGACCATGTGGCACCCATTTCTCTCTTGGGTCTTGCTCTCTCTCAAGGGCATTGCTAAGAATTAGATGCAGGTCTCCTTTCTCTAGGGATCTATCAGCATTTACTTCTGATAGTCTGGGGCCATTTTTTTCTAGTCTGAGGGAAATCTTTTTCCTTACACATTTCTTTAAGAAACTCTATATAGATCTATGGATATTTTCCAAAAAGCTTAGGCTTTTAGAAAACAAAACCTGGAAAGATATGCAAACTTTTTTTGACTTTTCTGCCTATATGATTAAAGGTGGGTGTGATGAAGTAAGGAAAAAATTCAAGATTATTGTTGAAAAATATCCATTCAGTCAACACATAGTTATTGAGCACATACTATACACTAGACCTTGTGCTATACCTTTGAAATATAAGATATATCTTGTTCATCTGCTGTGAGAAAGACAGGCATAATCCCTGCTCAGGTACTTACACTCTAGAGGAGATAGACATTAAAAAGTGACTTAAATGAGTAATTGCACAATTGCACTTGTGATAAGTGCTGTAAAGGACATGCAGAAGGTGTTAAGAGCAGATATAAGGGGGAACTGATCTAATCTGGGGACAGGGAAGGTTTCTTTGAGGCAACCATTGAGGCTGAGATCTGAAGGATAAATAGCAATCTGTTTGGGGTGGGGAGGGGACATTCAAGCAGAGGAGAAGTATATACAGATGGAAGGGTAATGGCCCAGTGAACCAGGTTAACATCGTCTACCTGATGCAGATGTGCAAAGAAATGTAACATTATTTTCTGTGGTCAAACTCAGCAAAGACACATAACTTATTCTATCCCTTTCCAGTATACTTATTTCAATTTATTATTTTCCCTGAATTCAATGACCATTATTTGTCATTATCCAATTTAGAAGTGTGTCAATTATCATAATTTGCTACTATTCAATACTACTCCTTATATCATTGAATTCCTATACAGCTATGTGGAAGTTACTAACCTTTCTATCCACTAGATTTTGAGCCCAAGAGCTGATTGGGAGGAGGAGATACTGGGCACTTCTGTGCAAACTTGTGTACTAACTTTCCCTTTCTTCGTGGAATCAAGAATGTATGGAAGGGAGGTAAGAGAACATAGGAGACCAGATAGGAGGCAAGTGCAATGGTCCAAGTGAACAATGATGATAGTTGGACCAGGAGGATAAAAATAATGATAAAAATGTAAATGGACTTAGACACATAGAAGAGGGAGGATAAATAGAATTTAGAGATTGATTAGATATGTATGTGATAAGGAGACATTTGGGGAGAGGAGAGTGACTTCTAGGGTTTCAGGATAGGTGGTGTCACCACTTACTGTGATATGGAACATTGGAGGAAGGAAATGGGAGGATTTTCTTGTGGGGGAATGTACCATTGAAATGGTTCCTTCTGGAAAGGGTTGAAATTTCTTAAATTGAAGCCTAGCAATTACTTGGATAGGCTGTCTTCTGGGTTGATTTGAGTCAAGAACAAATCCTGAGAATTTTCTGATGGTACAATTGCCTCCTCAAATGTTCACTTGGGTGTAATTGGCATCTTACACTTCAAATGTCCCAAATGGAGTTTATGGTCTTCCTTCTAAACCTGCTCATTCTACAGTGTCTTTCATCTCAGGAAATAATAACTTTGTCCTTTTAGTTACTCTGACAAAACTTCTGGAGTCATCCTTAATTTTCTTTTATATGCCACACATACAATCAATCAGTAAATCCTATTGTTTCTACTTTAAAATATATCTAAAACCCAACTATTTCTTTTCACCTACACTGCTACCTCATTTGTTCCAAGCCATTATCATTTTGTCATATTGCAATAGCCTCTCACTGCCCTCTCTGCTTCCATTCAAGCTCTTCTTTGGTCTATTATTGACATAGTGGCCAGAGTGAACCTGTTAAAATAAGCCGGATCGTGTCATTCCTGTACTCAAAATCCTCCAATGGCTCTTCATTCTTATCAAAGTTAAAGTTAAAGTCCTAATAGTGTCCTACAAGGCCCTATATGATCTGACTTTAGCGATCTCTCTAACTTCATATCCTACCTCTCTGGATATTTCCCAAATATGATAAGTATATTTTCATCTCAGAGTCTTTGCAAATTCTATTCTTTCTGCCTGGAATGCTTTCCTTTTTTACATGTGCATAGCTCACTTTCTTACCTCCTACTCAAATGATAACTTATCAGTAAGGCCTTCTCTGATACCCTATTAAAAATTGCAGACCTGTTCCAATGGTCTATCCCCCTTCTCTGCTTCATTTTTCACAGCATTTATAACCATTTAATATATAACATACTTTACTTTTTATTATCTGGCTCCTTTTTCTCATCCCACTCACGAGAATGCACACTCAATGAGGGAAAGGATTTTTTTTCTCCCTCACTATGTGTCTAGCTTGGCATTTGACATATAGGAAGGGCTTCAGTGGTTTTGCTTATAATCAACCCAGCTGAATCTCAGATTTGGCCTTTTATTTGGAGAGATCATCACACTTGTCCTGTTGGGAGTACTCAGGGCTTTGGAAGAATCCCAGGATTCAGAGTTTTTAAATTCCTTTGGCCCCTTCATAACATTCTCATTCCAATGAGCAATATTTGAGTCATTTCCAATTGAGGCATTAATCTTAACTCAAGGAAGCTAGCACAGCATACAAGTCAGATAGTGCTATTCAGCCTGGCTCATGACTGCATCCAGCTAAGCTCACAACAGTCTTCTCAAGTGGGTCCCAACTCAGACTTCCAGCATGTTGGGTTAATTATGACTTAAAATTAGTAGTAAAATATTTTATGAACATTTTTCAATCAAGTTCTTTTCCTATCTAACAACTCCTTATGAAGATAGTAGTGGTCTTGGTTCAGGGATGGCAGCAGCCAAAAATAAAATCACACTATGTCAGTGGGTCCTCTGTAAAGCTAACATGGAAATGGAGTTAGTAGTGCGATAGTTTTACTGGGGGTAAAACTTATGAAAAATAAAATGAGGCTGAAACAGGATTGGGCAGGGAAAGCCTGCAGATTGAGAAACAGATGAAAAGTTGCTATTAGAATAGTCTTGCTTTGGGCAGAAATGGCCAGTCATTGGCTGAGTCATTGGCTGGGGCTTCCAGAGAAAAGCTTGGCCTCAGCTCCAAAGCTACCGCAGATCTTGAAGGCATTATAGCTGGAGGCTGTCAGCTGATTGAACTCCTTGGTGCTGAATGGCAAGTTCTTTCTTGAAGGGCTGTATGAGCAGCACATCTCCATGACTGTCACACATACTCACTAAAATGTTATTTCTTCTCCTCGCTTGATCTACAGGTTGGTCCATGTTGGGTTTTGGAGGGAGGAACAAGGAAGGCAGGCTTATGTAATAGTTCACTGCATCTGGAGGATGTCAGCCTGACTTCAACTGGCTGAGGAGTAGTTGGTGGCAAGATTTCTTTCTTGTTTTTTCCCCCTTTGGTCTGAGGAGACAAAAACCAATAAACTAACTGGATTTTGTGAATTTGCTTGAGATATCTGGTTCAAAATAGGAGGTTTTGAGCATTAACCAAAGCCTTATCTTTTGGTGACAGGTCAATACAGGGAGAGCACCAATCCTGTTGACATATTTTGAAATATCTTTCATAACTAATGCAAATCGAATGCTTTAAAGTTTTAAATCATTCCCACTAGTGCACACTTCAAAACAAAGTAACACTGGCAGTTATTATATTATCTTAAAAAAACACTTTTACAATCAATTAAGTTCATTATGCCTGAATAATCATTACCAATTATGTATAATTTAAATAATTTCTGCAAGATGATTTATTTATGACTGTCAGGCCTACTAACCACTTTTGAAAACATCACTCAGTAGTGTGATAAAGTTTACTGTTGAAACTGTTTCAAACCCTAGGGAATTGCCCTGGGACACATTGTTACAGACAGGAAGGATGGCTCATGAAAATTGTCTAAGTGCCTTGCTTTTCCTTATCTTCCTCTGGCCGAGCACTCTAAAGAATTCTTCCTTATCTTGATATTCTTATTTATTCTTGATATTTCACCAGATGAAACCGACTCACTCAGATATCCTTATATTTTGCTACCAACTGTTGCAAATCTTCCTTCTTGATGGGCACTCATTCGGAGATCCTTGAGACAGCTGGCTGTAAGCCACTGGCTTTGCCAGCACTATATGAATTAAAATTTTCCCATCCTGGGACCTGGGGCCCCTTACTGTCACCAATCCTACCACCTGTCCACATTTTCTCAAGATCTATTGTATGCAACTTCACTCTTGTTTAGGCCTGCTTGATAGCAAGAGATAGAAATCTACTCACTCTAGCTTGAAGTAAAGCAGTATTGATCGTAATATTAAATGCTACATTCTCATGGCCACTAGAGGATAAAAACTGGATTATGGCCAGACCAAAAAGGAATGGGAACTGGGATGGCAGGCATTGTAGGGGGTCCTGCCAACTTTTATAGAGCTACAGCACAATTTCTTCTCTTGGGTCCTATCTCTTGTGGCTTTTTTACACCTCCAGAACTTCAGCTCATGTGTGGTGCTGGCTTGCCATGGCACTGACTCCTGCCCTGACTTTACTTGATTTTATTTCCAAGATTCAATCTCTCAGTTCCCAATTTCTATATTTAGTTTTATAGTGCTACAATTCTGAATTCCCAGAAGAAAGTCAGCTGTAAACCCCTGGTCCAATTACCTGTGACTAGAATGGGGACATAATAATAGTTCTATGGTGGAAGATGAAACAGATTTTCTGAGAAGAGAGCATGGATGGCAAGTTTATGATTGGCATGACAGCTGAAAGTTGGGATTCAATTTCTGGAGCCCCTGTAAGTAGTTAGGAAGAATAATAAGAATTTGCATAATTATTTAGAGTAATTTTATTATCATGAGGTAGTACAGCATAATAATTAAGGGCATAGGCTTATAACTTATTTGATCTTAGATATGTTATTTCTCTGTATCTGTTTCCTCATCGGTAGAATGAAGATTATGGTACCCATATTACAGTGTTGTTGTCAGTTAACATATGTAAAATACTTAGAATAGTGACTGGCTTTTATTAAGTGATAAATAAGCATCAGTTATTATGTTCTTAACTACATTCTTCTTTGAGTTCCTAATTGAATAGCAGTATAAACTTTACATTTTATTGTATAAATTCTATTTATACAAAAATAAATATTATTTGTGTTATCTCATTGGCATCAATTGATTAACAAACGGTTGGTGTAGGTAGACAGGTAATTTCACTTTTATGGCTATTTGGGCTATTTGCTTTATTATTTAGCAAAGTGAGATATTTAATATTTTAGTCATAGAAGTACTGACTTGCATTTGTATACCTCATCCTGCTAGTTAATAGTTTTCTTTAAATTAATACATTTAAATGAAAAAAGTCTCAAATACATCTCTTTAAAAAAGTAAACACTTTATCATTACAATAAATGAATACCCTGTATCTCTTGCCTTGTATAGAAGAAGATAACCATAGATAAAACTACAATGAAAACAGAACAAGGTTACTAAAGTCTAACTAAATAACACTTGCCTGCTCAGAACATGAAGTAAGCTCGCTGTAAAGAAAAGAGAGAGATTAATAAGTGTTAGAGGGTGTTAAAGACCAGCCCCAAGTTGAAACTTTGGTAATGTAATCAGAGGATTAAAAAGAATTGTACAGTAAATAATGCTCTCACTATGTGGCTTAATGCTATTTAATGGTGGGTGTTAGGCCTGCCAAAGCTATTCCTGAAATTGCCTCTACTACCTCCAGTAGTGCAAGTTTTACACAACGAGAAACTACTGGAGGGACTAAAAGCCTATAAGCAAAGGGAAGACTAGGAACGGTGCTTTAGTCATTTTTACTCTATTTTCTCTACAGAGTTATAGCTCAGGGAAAGTAGGAGGCCTGAAATTCAAATCCTTTCCCCAACACTTACTAGTCTTAGAAATTGTTTATCATCTTTTATTTTTTCACCTGTAATATGGGGTGGAGGGAGGATAATAGTACCTAACTTGCAGAGTTATTATAAAGATTAAATATGACCACATATGAGGAGTACCTAGCACAGATCTTATGTATAATAAACCATAATAATATATGTTTTGTATTGTAAATGAGATCATGCATATACTGACTTGATTTTTACTCTGAATAACTTATAGTTATCTCTTCACGTGCGTTCATGTAAATCTGCCTCATTTTAGAAATGACTGCATAAAATCCTGAATATGTATATTCCATATATTCTTTAACTCATCTTTTGTTAGGGGGCATTCAGGTTGTTTTGTGTGTATATATGTATGTGTATTCATTTTATAAGTGATTGTATTGAGGCTCAAAGTGGTTAAAGTAGCCAGAGCGTACCAAAGTCATACCATATTCTGTGCCTCTATATTCTGAAACATTGTCAACAGTAGCTTCATCCCACCAATGTGATGCTCTGTCTATGCATATCAGAAATATCAGCTGTCCCTAGGTGTCAGCTTCCTGAATTGGAGTTAAGGCAGTTTGATTCACATGTAAAGGGGAAAATTACATTGCTTAAGGGGGTATATAAAAGCCCCCCCCTGCCTATGGAGAGAGCATAAATGTGTGGGATAAAAGTGAAAGGGTGTAGCCAGAGGTCAGACAGGGCTGGGAAAGACTGAAAAGATGAGGGGGGTGCAGGAGGAGACAATGCCAATCTTCACTAGAAGTGAAAGGAAGAGACAGGAAAGCTTTGTAGGCTCACTCTGCTTATATCTTAATTTTGCATCCTCTTTTGTTACCTGTTTATGGTGTAGAAGGAATAGCAAATTACATTTCAGCACCTGTCTAGCACAATGTTGCATCCTACAAATGCTCAATAAATATTTACTAAGTGAATGAATAGATTTACATTCCTGATTACCTAAGACTTAGGGAACCTTGAGCCAGGCAACTAGGCATGGCAGGGACACCATCTGTGAGTGAAGGCACTATCCAACTTGGCTCCACACAGAAAAGCCAAATCAGACAATGGTTAAAGGAAAGTACTAAACTTTATGGTTGCCACATGGAGTCAAACACAATTCATAGCATTGTTTCAGGTGCTAGCAGAGGAAAAAATCTTGAAAGAACTATTACAAGACTTCACGTGTCCTTTGCGCAGCATCATAAAAACAGGATATTTTGCCCAAGTTTACGATTCCATTAAAAAAGAAAAAAGAAAGCCAAGGAAAGATACTAACTACATATCTCTTTGTCCAAGTCAGTTTACAAAATATATTGAACTGGGCTATGTGGCCACCAAGAACAAAATACATCAGTTATTTTTAGTGGAGCTAGAGCAAGTCTAAATAAGTGCAAATCTGCCTGCCTAGAGGGAAGTAATATCATCCTCTTTATGTCCTAGACATGCTTTCAAAGTGCAATATTTTGAGTATAGGTAGCCTGTATTCCAGGTTAAATAGTTGCGAACTGAGTTATGTTTGTTTATTTGTTTGTTTATTTATTTATTTATGTATTGTTGATATAGAATATATTAGTTCCAGGTGTACAACATAGTGACTATACATTTATATAGCTTATGAAGTGATCACCACAATGCCTAGTAACCATTTATCACCATACATAGTTACTATATTATCGACTATATTCTCTACGCTGTATGTTAAAAATATGGAACAATTCACAAATTTGCATGTCATTTTTGTACAGAGGCCATGCTAATCTTTTCTGTATTGTGAACTGAGTACTTTTAGAGCAGTGGCTCCAATTGATTTGAAGTGGTTCAAACAAATATAGGCTATGTGGTTTGAGTTCTGCTGGTGCCTCATTTTAGCTGTGTATATTAGTCACAATTTTGCTGAAATAATGCTGTGTACCAAGTAACTATCAAATCTCCCTTATTTTTCTCACTTGCAAACCAGTGTATTGAATGTGGGATCAGCTAAGCTTGGGTCCAGGCTGTAGGATGGGTTTCAGTCTGTTCCACATTATCTCCTCATTCTGAAAAAGCTGTTCAGGATATGTTTCCTCACGGTAGATGGAAGAAGTGCAAGACATAAAGTAAAACCACACAGGCATATTTAAAACCTTTACTTATGTCATCCCAACTAACATTCTATTGGCCAAAGCTTATGTCAACAAAACAGGGAAGAATGCTTCTATGGAGAGAGGAAAAGACAATAAAGAAAAATTGTAAGCAAATAATGCACTCTTACAGACCATGGGATCTTAGTTAAGATGCTGAACTTCATTGTGTCTTAGTTTTCATTATCTAAAAAATAAGCATCATAATGTTACCTACTTCATAGGGTTGTTTGAAGACTTAAATGAGTTAATATGTATAAAGAGGATAGAATAGTGCCTGACTCAAAGTAAGAGCCCAATAAATATGAATTATTCATATTTAAGCTATTTTTTAAGAAGGTAAAAAGTTCTTGATTTCTAGGAACTCGAATTTCAACAAATTTTGACATAATTATATTGTTCATATTAATGGACCTTTTAGCATGTATTCAGAAAGATGATAAAATAGAGTCAAGTAAATAGAACCTAGATTAATCAAAACCCAAGTAGTCTGGCTATAAGAATTTTAAATTGTTAGAATTGCAGGGGACATTGGAGTTTCTCTCATCTCTGAAAGAGCATGGGGTTAGAGTCTGAAGATTAAGGTTAAAATTAAGTCTCTGCCACTTGTGCATGTCCCAGAACCTAATTTGAAACATATAGAAAATTAGGATAATGAACTAATTGTTATGATCAAGTCAGATAATATACAAATAGTGCACTTGAAAATGTAAAGCACTACACAAACAGTATCGCGCTTAATCCATTCTCCATTTTACAGACCTAAGTTGCACGAGTTTATCTAATTCATTGTAGAAGAGCCAAGATTAGAATACTGTCTACTAACTCAAGGAGCATTGATTTAAACTTAAACAGATTTCTAGCATTACCCTTTTTGGTAAAAAATAAAAAGACAAAAGACAAAATCAGTTTATATCAAGGATGTAATAAAAATTTAAACATTACCTTCAAACATTACCTTCAAGTATATTTCTTTGGGTCAGTGAATTTTAATACAATTTACTTTATTTTTTCTCTCTGCTATACTGGGAATCTACAGTGCTACCTAGAATAATAACCCTAAGGTAAAGGAAAACCTTGAATTATCTAAAGGAGCATTATTACTATTTTTATAAAAGAAGGAAAGTTAACTAAAATATTTTTAAAGGATATTAAGAATTAAGGTAAAAACAAATAAAAATTTCTAGTTAACCTTTAAATTACATTCTGCAATTGTTATCATTAATCAAGGTTTTAATAGATTTGTAAAATGTGAAAGTTTTGAGGTTGAGAAATTCTGTCATAGAAAATGTGAGTTACTGCCTGGAGTGAGACCATGAGAGGTAGCTTGATTTAGTAGGGAGAGTATACATGCTGGGATCAGAGAATTAAGTGCAAATTCCAGCTGTGCCACTTCATAGCTGTGTAGTTTGCAGCAGGTTACTTAACTTCTCTGTACTCTTTTGAATCATGTTAAAGACTGTGAGAGAACATAAGCTCCTTTCAGGCAGGAACTTTTTGTTTTGTTCACCACTGTATCCTCAGTGCCTGGAACAATGATTAGCCGAATAAGCATTAAAGATAACCAGTGTCCAGCTCAACACCCAGCACATAGTAGGTGTCAATACAAGATAGCTACTTTTTATATCATAAAGAGAAAAATAATGTTTTTTTTTAGAAAAATTATGTGATCCCTGTTTCTAGCCATGCAGTGAGCACAGGGCTCAAACCCAGGGCATATTGTCAGGAACTTGAGGAAAGATAGGCATGAAGTCAAAGGCACTTAAAACACTACAACCACAGGGAAGAGCTGGAATAGATAACCAAAGAGCTAACCTGAATAAAATACACTCCAAAGAAATTGGGCACACTGGAAAATTCCAGCCTTAAATTCAATGTCTGGCATTTAGAAGGATTTAAGAAGTATTTGTTGAATGAATAAATACATAAATGAATGAGTCTAACTTGAAGCCACAGTGGAACCCATGACCGTGGGAGAAAAATTAGAGGTAGGGCCTCGAAAGTTCTTCCAGCTACTTCTGACAACCTGTGACAAAGGAGGGGAGGTTGCTTTTTTAAAGGTCATTGAAAGAAGAGTATGGGTATAATTTATAGATGTGTGTCAATAGGACATTCTCTACCAGGAGAAAATGTACAGTACAGTGAAGAATTATGTGACAGTATGGTGGGACTTGGGAAGAGACCAAATTAATTGAACTATGACTACTGAGAGAAATAGCCTTAACCTTAGGTTAGAGGAAGTGCTGTGGTGTTTTGAGGATAGGATTACATGGCTAATGAGAATAAAAGGGTAAAAATTAAAGAAGCAACAAATAGTGATTATACTATGAAAGTTGCTCAGAAATATAGAAGTGTTCTATACCTTTTCAGCAATAGTGCAAATACCATCAATGGGGGAAAGAAGAGTCTTTTCAACAAATGGTGCTGAGACAACTGGGTACCAACCTGCAAAAGAATGAAATTGGGGAGTGATGTCAGAAACATGGTGGAGTGAGAGAGATCCCCAGATCTTTCTCCTTGCAAATTCAATAAGCTGAACACCAAAAAAAATCAATAAAAACACCAAACCTGCACACCAGCACATCTGAGTTTGGGATCTGTGCATGAGAGATGCCATAGGATAAACAGAGGACTTTATATAATCTTCTTACTGGGAAAAAGCGGAATACACTTTTATTAATGCTCAGGCAGAGAAATAGTCCATTAAACACCATGAATAACAAAGGTGACAAGGCATCTCAGAAAGAAAGAAAAAATCTCCAGAAAATTAGCTTAAAGACAGAGAAATATACGCTTAAATGACAGAGAATTCAAAATGGTACTTTTGAAAAAACTCAGTGAGATCCAAAATAATTCATACCAACAATTCTGGAATTGAAACAAATAGATCACCAGAATTAGTTTTTTACCAAAAAGATTGAAAATCTCAAACAGAACCAAATAGAACTTCTGGAGATGAAGAACACACTGCAAGAGCTGAAAAATGAAAGAACAAGCTTGGAAAATAGAGTCGACCAAATGGTGGAAAGGATCAGTGATATCAAAGACAGAAAACTAGAAATAAATTAGAAAAAGGAAGAGAGAAACAAAAGAATAAAAATTAATGAAAGAAAAACACAAAAAACTAGCTGCTTAGGAGAGGAAACATAGGAAAAATAAAATTCTCAAAATGGAGGAAAAAGAGCATGGATTAGAAAGCAGTTCAGACAAATAGTGGTCGAAAATTTCCCAAATCTAAGGAATGAGCTGGAGCTTGGCATTCAAGAAGTCAACAAAACACCCAATTATCTCAATCCAAAAGGGCCTTCATCAAGACACATAGTATTAAAATTATCAAAAATCAATGACAAAGAAAGAATTCTTAGGGCAGCCAGGGAAAAGAAGATAATAACCTAAAAAGGAAAATCCATTAGATTATTGTAAGACTTCACAGCACAAACCTTACAAACCAGAAAGGAGTGGAACCAAATATTCAAAGTATAAAATGAAAAAAACTACCAACCAAGAATAATGTATTCAGCTAAGTTCTCCTTTAGATATGAAGAAGAACTAAAGAACTTTCCAGAAATACAAAAATTGAGGAAATTCTCCACTATGAAGCCTGCATTACAGGAAATACTGAAAGAGGGCAGCTTACCTAAAACAAAATGAAAAAAAAAACAATTAAGAATAAGTTGACTAGCAGGTTAAAAAAAGCAGAGGAGTGTAGCCCTTACTAAAACAGGGCATTACAAGCTTAAACATTAAGAAAATATCTGCTATAGCAAGATAGTAATAAACGTTCAGCATACATAGGGACAAATTGAGACAACAATGACTGAAAATGGGAGGATTCAAAGATCCAAATTCACAAAGGGGAATGGAGATAAGACACTCACAGAAGAAAATATACAACCGTATACACACACACACATACATATATACATATATATATGTGTATATATATATGTACGTGTGTGTATATATATGTGTATATATATATTTGTAATGGTAATCACAAACTAAAGTCAGAACTGAAGTATAAAACATAAAACAAGAAGGACCAGATGCAAAACCCACAAAAGCCAACCAAAATAAAGAAAACTGAAACACAAAGAAAAGGGAACAATGAAAATACTGAGCTCTCAAAAAGCAAAAGATAAAATGTCTATAAGAAGACCTCATATTTCAATAATCACGCTAAATGTAAATGGACTGAATGCACCAATAAAAAGGCACAGAGTTGCAGATTGGATCAAAAAACAAAACCTGACCATATGCTGCTTCCAGGAAACACATCTCAGCTCCAAAGACAAATATATACTCAGAATGAAAGGGTAGAAAATGATATTTCAAGCAAATAGCATTCAGAGAAAAGTGAAAGTAGTGGTACTAATATCAGACGAAATAGACTTCAAAATGAAAAATGGTAAAGAAAGATACTGAGGGACACTTCATCATGAAAAAGGGAATCATACACCAAGAAAATATAACACATTAATATCTATGCTTTTGAAATATGTAAAGCAATTACTAACAGAACTAAAGGGAGAAAAAGACCAAAACACTATCGTAGTAGAGCACCTAAATACCCCACTGTCGGATATGGACAGATAATCCAAACAGAAAATCAATAAGGAAATAACATCCTTAAATGACACATTAGACCAACTGGACATAATTGACATTTACAGAGACTTTCATCCCAAAACAGCTGCTTATACATTCATCTCTGTGCACATGGAACATTCTCAAAAGTTGATCACATACAGGGATACAGAGAGTGCCTGAACAATATAAGAGGATTGGAATCGTACCAGCTATATTCTCTGATCATAATGCTTTGAAGCTGGAGACCAGCTGTAAAAAAGAAAGCTGGAAGAACCACAAAAACATGGAGATTAAACAACATTCTACTGAAGAATGACTGGGTCAGAGAGGAAATAAAATGACTGAACAAGACATACATAGAAATGAAAGAAAATGATAATAAAATATATCAAAACTTTGGAGACAGAGCAAAAGTGGTCATAAGAAGAAAGTTCATGTCAGTGCAGGCCTATCTCCAAAACCAAGAATGAGTCCAATAAACAACCTAATGCTTCATTTAAAAAAAATCTAGAAAAGAAACAACAAATGGAGCCTAAAGTCACAGAAGGAAAGAAATCATCAAAATTAGAACATAAATAAATAAAATTGAAACAAATATACAATAGAAAAAATAAATACAACAAAGAACTGGTTCTTTTAGAGGCTAATAAAATTGACAAATCCCTGGCTAGACTCACAAAAGAAAAAAGAGAAAGGTCACAAATAAACAAAATCAGGGATGAAAAAGGGGAAATTACGACAAACACTACAGAAATAGAAAGGATCATACAAGAATACTATGAAAATTATATAACACCAAATTTAATAACCTAGAATAAATGGACCACTAGTTAGAAAAATACAATCTTCCTAGACTGAATCAAGAGGGTCTGGAAAACCAAAATAGACCGATCAGTAGTATGGAAGTTGAAACAATCATCAAAAACCTACTGAAAAGTAAAAGTCCAGGACCAGATGGCTTCACTAGTGAATTCTACAAACATTCAAAGATTTAATACCTATTCTTCTAAAACTCTTCCGAAAATTCAAAGAGGAGGCAATACTTACCAACTCATTTTATGAGGCCAATATTACTCTGACACCAAAACCTTGTAAAGATAACACACAAAAAAGAAAACTATAGACCAATCTCTCTCATGAACACAGATGGAAAAATCCTAAATAAGATACTGGTTAACTGAATACAGCAACATATTAAAACAATTATACACCATGATCAATTGGGCTTCATCCCAGAGGCACAGGGATGGTTCAACGTATGCAAATCAATTAAGGTGATACATAAAACAAATTAAAAAAGAAGAATCATGTGATCATATCAATAGATGCAGAAAAAGCCTTCGACATGATACAGCATCCATTTACGATCAAAACACTTAACAAAATTGGCATAGTAGAAAAGTACTTTAACATAATAAAAGCCATCTATGACGAACCCTCAACCAACATTATAGTTAATGGTGAAACTCTAAAAACCTTCCCTCTAAGATCAGGAACCAGGCAAGGCTTTCCACTATCTCCACTGTTATTCATTATAAAATTGTAGGTCCTAGTGAGTGCAATCAGAGAAGAGAAAGATATAGAAGTCGTCCAAATAGGAAATGAAGAAGTCCAACTGTCACTATTTGCGGATGACATGATTGTCTATATAGAAAACCCTAAAGACTCCACAAGAACACTACTAGAAACAATAAGCAAATACAGTAAAGTCTTTGGATATAAAATCAATGTTCAAATATCCATAACGTTCCTATACTCTAATAATGAAGTGTCAGAAAAAGAAGTGGAAAAAATAATTCCTTTTGGAATTGCAACAAAAAGAATAAAATACCTAGGAATAAATTTAACGAAACATGTGAAGGACCTAAATAATGAAAACTATAAGACCCTATTAAAAGAAATTGAAGAAGATACAATGATACGGAAAGGTATTCCATGTTCTTAGGTTGGAAGAATCAACACACTTAAATGATCACATTACCTCAAGCATTATTCAGATTTAAGGCAATCTCCATCAAAATCCCATCGACATTTTTTAAAGAAATAGAATAAAAAAGCATCATACTTGTATGGAAGCACAAAGACCATGGATTGCCAAAGCCATACTGAGAAAAAAGAACGAGGCTGGAGGCATCACTCCGCCCAATTTCAAATTATACTACAAAGCAACAGTCATCAAAACGGCATGGTATTGGCAACAAAACAGACACATGGACCAGTGGAACAGAATCAAGAGTCGAGAAATAAACCCATATTTATATGGGCAAATAATTTTTGACAGAAAAGCCAAAAACATACAGTGGAGGAAGGAAAGCCTTTTCAAGAAATGGTACTGGGAATGTTGGAAGGCCAGCTACAAAAGAATGAAATTAGACTATTGTCTATCGCCATACACCCACATTAACTCGAAGTGGATTAAGGACTTGAGTCTAAGACCTGAAACAATAAAATGCATAGAAGAAAACATAGGAACTAAACTCATGGACTTTAGACTTAAAGAAGATTTTTATGAATTTGATCTCAAAGGCAAGGGAAGTAAAAGTAAAAATAAATGAATGGGCTATATCAAACTGACAAGCTTCTGCAAAGCAAAAGAAATCATTGACAAGGTAAAGAGATGACTATTCGAATGAGAAAATATATTTGCAAGCAATGCTTCCAATAAGGACCTAATATCCAAAATATACAAAGAACTCATATGACTCAATGACAACAACAAGGACAACAAAAACCAAATAATCCAATCAAAAAATGGCCAGAGGACATGAACAGTCACTTCTCCCTAGAGGACATACAAATGGCCAAATTATGAAAAGATGCTTGACATGACTAACTATTAGGGAAATGCAAATCTAAATCGCAATGAGATACCATCTCACACCTGTTAGAATAGCTGTAATCAACAGGACAAGTAATAACACATGTTGGAGGGGATGTAGAGAAAAAGAAATCCTCATACACTGCTGGTGGGACTGCAAATTGGTACAGCCACTATGGAAAACAATATGAGGTTCCTAAAAAATTTAAGAATTGATCTACCATATGATCCAGCAATCCCTCTACTGGGTATTTACCCCAAAGTCTTCAAAACCCATATCTGAAAAGACATTTGCACAGAGATGTTCATAGCAGCACTATTCACATTGGCCAGGATATGGAAGCAACTGAAGTGTTCTATGATAGATGATTGGTTAAAGAAGCGGTGGTACATATATACAATGGAATATTACTCAGCCATAAGAAGAGATGAAATACTGCCAGTTGCAACAACATGGATGGAACTCGAGATAATCATGCTAAGCTAAATACACCAGACAGAAAAAGTTGAAAATCACATGCTATCACTTACATTTGGGATATAAACCTAAAAGCAACATATCAACAGGACAGAGACTCAGGGACATGAACAATGGACTAGTGGTTACCAGAGGGTAGGGGGTGGGGGAAGAAGGAAGAGGTAGATGAGTGAGGTGAGGGGGTTAAGTAATGAGGGGTTGAGGGAGGGTGAAGAGGTTAAGAGGGGTCAAACATATGGTAGCTGAAGGAAACTGGACTCTGGATGATTATCACACAATAGAATTTATAGATGTCAAATTATAATGTACACCTGAAATTATATAATTGTATTAACCAATGTTACCCCAATAAACTTAAAAAAAAATTTTGGGGATAGACTGGGAAAAATGGCATAGATGATAGAAGTTACGTTCATTCCCTTTTGTGACCAAATCAAAGTTGGGATGGAACTATGAAGCAAACAGCAAGCAGAGTCACCTAGAGTATAGATGAACAGAAGCCCTACAACTAGGGAGAGAAATAAGAAATCACACTGCAATGTTGGAGGTAGGAGGAGTTGAAGAAACGAGGCTACCTGGTGCCAAGTCGCTGATTTGCACAGAGGCTACAGCAGTGTCAGCCGGCATCTGCAGATACCTCTTAAAGGTGTTGTGTCTGTGATTGGCCTTTCATGGTGATGGACCTCGTTACTCTGAGCACCAGTGTCCAGTCAACTGCTCGGGGGCACCGGGGACTTATAGGGGGACACTGAATTATCATAGTGAGGGGCCAGAGGTGAGATTTTCTCCTGGGCACAAGTGCTGGTGGTATCCATTGTTCCTCTGTTGAGCCCTCCCCGCTCCCAGTGTTTGGACACAGCACCGCCATAGCAGAGACATCATCCAACTAGATAACAGAGGTTGCTCCACCCAGAGGATTCCCTGAAACCCCTCCTCCCCCATGGCCCTACCCACGCCACATCCAGTGGTGTCTCCTGGGAGTCCTGTGCCACCTTTTGAGCAGCACAAAGACTTACACTGATGGCAGCTAACCTCAGTTTCTGGTGTGACTTCTTGAGGCAACTATAAGCACAGCATCTGTGGATTGCTTGCTGAATCTTAACAGGTGTCCCTGGAGGGGCATAGGCTTGGGTTAAAATTGGCCTGCTGCTAATCCCCTCAGGACTGGGTTCCTGGACACCTACTACACAAAGCCATGCTAATAAGACAAGGAGACTTAGGAGCTTTGCTTAGTACGTAGAAATAGACACAGAAAGACAGCCAAAATGAGAAGATAATGAAGTAGAAACCATATGAAAGAACAGAACTTCGATCGAGGAAAAATGTAGTCAAGCCATCCAACAGATGCAAAGTTAAAAACACTAGTTATAAAGATGCTCAATGAAATTAAGGGAAGTGTAAATAAACTCAGTGACAACTTTAACAAAGAAGTAAAAAAACATAAAAATGTAAATGGAAATTATAAAGGGAATCCAGTCATAAATGAATAATACATTACCTGAAATGAAGAGTATATTAGAGGGAATCAATAGTCTGGAAGAAGAAGAGGATCGAAACACTGATATAGAGGATAGGGAAGCCAAGGACAACCAATGAGAATGGCAAGAAAAAGTCACCAGAAATATAATAATGATTTAAGGAGCCTATGGGGCAAAATTAAGGGTAATAGCATCTGTGTCATACAAGTCCCTGAAGAGGTAGAACAAGAAGTTGAAAATATTTTTGAAGAAATAATGATGGATAACTTCCCTAACCTGGTGAAGGAAATAGACATACAACCCCAGGAAGCTCTGAGAGTCTCAAAAACCAGGAACCCAAGGAGGCCCACATCAAATCAAACCATAATTAAAATGCCGAAGGTTAAATACAAAGAGAGAATCTTAAAAGTAGCAAGAGAAAAGCGGTTAGTTACCTGCAAGGGAGCAATCGTGAGACTGGCAGCTCATTTCTCAAAAGAGACTTTGCAAGACAGAAGGGCTTGGCACAAAATATTCAACATGATGAAAACCAATGATCTATAACCAAGAGTACTTTATCTAGCAAAGCTATCATTTAGAGTCAACGGACAGATAAAGACCTTCCCAGAAAAAATAACCTAAAGGAATTTATGAATAGCAAGCCAATATTACAGGAATTGTTGGAGGGACTTCTTTAAGAAGAAGAAACATGTATCAAAATAGGAATAAAGAATGGTAATAACTACATTCCTATTAACAAGTACCTCAAATGGAAAAGAATTAAGTGCTCCAACCAAAAGATAGAGTTTCTGAATGGATAAGAAAACAAGACCCCTACATATACTGCCTGTAAGAGACTCACTTCAGATTAAAAGACACACACACACACACTAAAAGGGGATGGAAAAAGATATGGCCTGATGGACCTAGAGTGTATTGCACTGAATAAAGTAAGTCAGATAGAGAAAGACAAATATTATATGATTTCATGTACATGCGGAATCGAAAGAACAAAATAAACAACAACAAAAATGGAAACAAACTCATAAATACAGAAAATATTTTGAGGGCTACTAGACAGGAGGGGGTTTGTAGGGGTTAGTAAAAAGAGTGAAAGGATTAAGAAATACAAATGGATAGTTACAAAAAAATCATGGAGATATAAAATGTAGCATAAGGAAAATAGTCAACAATGTTGTAATAAATATGTAAGGAGGAAGACGGGTACTAGATTTAGTGGGGTGACCACTTCATGAGTTATATACATCTGAAATCGCTGTGCTGTACAACTGAAACTAATGCATTATTGTATGCCAACTATAATTGGAAAAAACTTCATTGAATTGTCCAATGTAAATATGAGCAACTAATTGTCTATTATACTTTGATAAAGCTAGGAAAAAATTAAAAACTTTTGTGTATCTAAGGATACTATTAAGAGAGTAAGAAGCCAAAAATATTAAAAAGGGAAAGTAAAAAGTCAACTCATAAAATGGGAGAAAACATTTCCAAATCATATATTTGATAAACATTTAATATCTGGAATATATAAAGACAAATATATAAAAACTCAACAACGAAAGGACAAACAACCCAAGTTAAAAATGGACAAAGGACTTAGGCAAACATTTTTCCAAAGAAGATGTACAAATGGCCAATAAGCTCATAAAAAGGTGCTCGACATCATTAGTCATTAGAGAAATGAAAATCAAAACCTGTATGAGATATCACTTCATACCTATTAGGATGGTTATTTAAAAAAATTAAAAACATACCACGGGGTAGGGAGAGGGAGGAAGGGAGGGATAGATGAAAAAAATTTTAAATCATTTCTTCAATTAAAAAAATTTTTAAAAATAAAAACAAGTGTTAGTGATGATGTGGAGAAATTAGAACTTTAGTATGTTCCTAGTGGGGATGTAAAATGCTGAAGTTACTGTTGAAAGCAGTTTGGCCTTTTTCTCAAAAAGTTAATCAGAATTACCATATGACCCTGCAATTCCACTCCTAGGTATTTACCCCAAAAAACTGAAATCAGGGATTCAAACAAATACTTGTATGTCAATGTCCATAGCAGCATTATTCATAATAGCCAGAATGGAAACAATCCAAATGTTAATCAACAGATGAATGAATAAATAAAATGTGTAATATATATACATTAAGATATTATTCATCCATGGAAATAAATGAAGTTTCGATACATGCTACAACATGGATAAACTCTGAAAACATTACACTGAGTGAAATGAGACACAAAAGAACAAATGTTTGTTTCCACTTTTTTGAAATATCTAGAACAGGCAAATTCATAGAGACAAAAAGCAGTTACCTAAAAGGAGGGGGAAGAGGGATGTTTTTTTCTTAATGGTTTCTGTTTGAAATGATGAGAGGATTTTGGAAATGGAAAGTGGTGATAGGTGCACAACATTGTGAATATAATTAATGCCACTGAATTGAACACTCAAAAATTCCATGCATGCATATATATCATATACATATTTACCACAGTAATAAAAAACAAAATAAAGAAATGATGCTCCTACCTGGGGTCATTGTCACTGATTGAATAATGTCTCCCTCTCAAGATGTCCGCACCCTAATCCTTGATATTATATCTTTGTATGTTATGTTATGTGGCAAAAGAGACTTTGTAGATGGATTAAGGTTACAGATTTTAAGATAAAGAGATTATTCTGGATTATCTGGGTAGGCCTAATGTAATCAATTAAAAATGGAAGAGAAAGGCAGAAGAAGAGGTCATAGAAATACAATGAAAGTAGAGGAGGGAGAAGGCAAAGTGTGACAGGGACTCGAACCATCCACCATTGCTGGCTTTGAAGATTTGTAGAGGGAGCTGTGAGCCAAGGAGTTCAGTAGACCTCTGGGAACTGAGAACAGCCCTCAGCTGACATCCAGCAAGGAAATGAGATCTCGGTCCTATAACCACAAGGAATTCTGTCAGCAACTTGAATAAACAAAGAGACAGATTCTCCCTTAGGGCCTCCAGAAAAGAACACAAACCTGCAGACCCATTAATTTTAGCTTGGTGAGACCTGTGTTGGATGTACAAAACTGTAAAATAATAAATTTGTGTTTAAAAAAATAGAGATACTATTGTGGAGGTAGCTATTACTCTGTGATTGGAAGATAGCCAGGGTACAGATGAGGGATTTTGCTGAGTGGTCAGAAAACAGAAAGCAAAACAACCATCAAAAGATGTTGTGGCAGATTGTTTTCTCCAAAGAGTATAATAGCATATCTCCCATCCCATGTGCTCCTCTGCAATGAGGACTTACCATTCCCTCATCAAGAAGTCCCTCCCCTTGACTGTGGGCTGGCATTTGTGACTTGCTTGTAACTGATGGAATGTAATGAAAGTAATCTTGCATGATATCTAAGGCTATGTCAAAAGACACCATGCAGCTTTTGTCGAGTTCCCTTGAAATACTCTTTCTCTATATGCTACTTCTCAGGACATTGTGTGTTAGAATCTAGGCTTCGTGTTGGGAGGAAATCCAAGTCACACAGAGAGGCCAAATGTAGGTGTTCCAGCCTCAAAGTTATCCCCACCCAGGTGCCACATGGGTGAATGAAGAGGTCTCCAGATAATTCTAACCTACAGCCATTTGAGTTACCTCCAGCTGAAACTCAATCTATGTGCCCCCCAATTGTAGCACATAGAGAAGCCATCCCTGCCAGGCCTCATCTATATTCCTGACCCACAGAATCTGTGAGTTAAATGATTGTTGTTTATGCCATTGAGTTTGGAGTGTTTTGTTACAGAACAATAACTAACCAAAATAAGTGTTAAAAAACAGAATTTAAGGCTAGGGGAATGGTTGTCTTCATGACTCATGGAATGTAGATTGCCAGGGATGAAGAAGAATCAAAGAAAAAAGCATGATTATACTTCTATGGAGCAGCATTAAATGAGAGATCCCTTCTGTTTTGATGAAAGGCTTGGGATGGGGCTTTCGATAGCCACTCTCAGCACCTGAGGAACACCACTGTAATTCTCAAAAGTACTGAAGTTTCAATTTATTGTAGCCAAGCTGACCCTGAGTAAGGGTTGACCAGCCCACAGGAATTATTTTCAGTTGGCTAAAGCAGAGTACAGATCTGTATATTGAAGTACCAGTGAAGAATGCATTTCATCATATTGATTTTTTTGTGTGTGAAAAGCTGTTAAATAATGAAAACTACTACTGATGCTTTCTGAAAGCCTCTTCAAATGACCTAAATTATGACTGTTAAATGAATACAAAACTGAAAACATTATGAGATTAAAGAATTATGTTCAGAACCAAGCCATCCTCAGAGGATCCAAAAAAATGCTCTCATAGAAAGAAGTGTTAACATTTCATAAATATTACTATGCCAAGAAAACAAGCAGTGATGCAAATAAAAGTAGTAGGGCCTCTAGATGAACCAGTGAGTCATTATATCGGTGCCTATACTCTTGGCTAGAGGGAAAATGAGGGGGGAAAGTGGACTATAGGTAACAGTGAGGTTTAACAAAAATTTCCTCAGAAGAAACATTGCAAAAAGCAAAAGCAGTATCATCTTTTTGTTTGCTTTTTTGTTTGTTTGTTTTCTTTTTAGTTTTTTAATTAGTAGACATCCCAACGGTTGGTCACTCTTATGTTCTTTAGAAGTCTCTGGAATACACATCACCATTCATTAGAACTGTGGAGTTAAAGAGTACCATAAGATCATTTGGCCAAAGTCAGTGTACTAATTCAACTTGCATTCTTGACTACTCAGCTGAGCTATGCTAAATAAATACAATAATTGTCCTCTAAGCCTTATCCTATAATTTCCGCTTTGTTCATTCTGGACTTCATACTTTCAGGGAGGTTATACATATATACAATATTAAGTTACTCCTTCTTCAAGAACTTTTTACTGATTCTTACATCTGTATCTCGCAGTTTGTTCTCCTAAGTCACTCCTTGGTTCTACTCTTTTACTTATATACTTTCCCTTGTTTTTGCAAAAAAGATAATCCATTATCTAAAGTGATTGTAATGAATTTTAAGTGGGAATATTCATCATACCTTTTTATTTTAATCTAATTAATTTACTTTGGAAATCCTGTTTTCAGTAGTAGCATTCAAGTAAATGCCTAAGTGGCCATTATGAATTAGTATAACTAGCTTTTAAAAGAAAGCTAAAGTCGGTGTTGGATAATATGGACATTATTTTCCAGACTTTGGGGGAGAAAACATAAAACTCTCTTTCTATCAACATGAGGAGGTTGGAGTAGACCATTGCTTTTCAAATTGGAATGTATGAGCACTAGGGATTCTCTGACCTCCTTTTAGGGGTGCCAGTGAATGAGAGGCCACTCAACAGGTAAAGCTTCCTCAATCCTTGCCCCTCACAATGTCAACCAGAGTGATTCCACTTTCATCTGTTTTTTTCATATTGTAAGATTTTGTTTGTACAAAGGTTTGTGAATTTAATTTTTTGAAAACTTTCGGTCTATCTAATCTCTAAAATGTCCTTCCTCTAGCTCTTAAATTCTGTGGTTCTGTCAAGTCATTAAAAAGAAGCTATAGACTCAGGACTATAAACAAATAGTTTAAATATATTTTTATAGTCTACCTTCGTGCATTGGATAAGTTCAAACAGCAAGTGCAAAGGGAGCTTGATTGTATTGTGTTGTGCAGTTCAGCTGATGCTCTTGATTTGCAAGAGCAATAGTGCTCCTACCTCGCTATAATTCTTTAGCAAAATGAAAGGTGCGCACATTTCATAATCTCTTGTGCTTCTTAAAGCATCTTTGGGCTTTGACTAGTTAGACCTTGAAGACTTAACAATCAATGTAGCAGATGATGTTGGTGCCTATGTTTATTCGTGCTTTCATCATTTCTATATATGCCTGCAGCTTTTTGCTATGAGCACCTCTCACCTTTTTCTCGAGGGCTTTCTCTGGCCACAGAGGCATGTTTGGTCTATGTACAAGGAAGGTTGGAAGTGCTGGGGAGTTGATGTTTCCAGGGCTAGCCCTCAAATAATGACGGATAAGAGTTGATGGAGAACTATTCCAGCTTCATCACCCCTTGGGTGAGACAATTCTGAGGCATGTTCTGTAGTCACCCAGAGGCCACCAGTAGGGTTAAGCCCTAATTGCCCATAGCACTAACTTCATTAACCCACCCTGCATTGCCTCATTTCCCTTCCCTGTCTCTCCTACTAGTTCTTTATGGTATCACCTCCAAAACTAACTATTCTCAAACTACTTGCATTCATATACTTTTTGCAGGGTCTGCTTCTGGGGGAAACCCAAGTGTATCAGTCAGGGTCCAGTCAAGAGACAGGGTTCTGTCAGGAGACAGAAACTCTACCAGTTATTTTAACAGGAGAATTTAATGTAAAAATTGTTAACTAGGTATAAAATTAATTTTGTATCTATATTAGTTTCCTGGGACTGCCATAAAGAAGTACCACAAACTAGGTGGTTTAAACAACAGAAATGTATTGTCTCACAGTACTGGAGGCCAGAAGTCTGAAATCAAGGTGTTGGCAGGGTAGACAGTTTTTTTTCCTGAGGCTTGTAAGGGACAACCTATTCCACACCTCTCCTCTAGCTTATGCTTTCCTTAGCATGTAGATGATGTTCTTTCTGTGTATTTATATTGTTTTCCCTATGTATAAGTTTGTCTCTGTGTCCTGATTTTACCTTTTGATAAGGACACCAATAATATTGAATTAAGGCTCATCTTAATGACCTCATCTTAACTTGACAATCTTCTAAGACCCCATTTCCAAGTAAGGTCACATTCATAGGTACTCGAAGTTAGGACTTCAACATCTGTTTTTGAGGGAGACACAATTCAATCCATAACAGTACCTGACAGGGGGAAAAGAGATTTCTAAAGTATCATCAAGGTAATAACTCCAGGAAACAGCTATTACCCTTAGCACTGAGGGAACAAAAGGAAAATGTTGAAATCATTACAGGTTAGAGACCTGGAGGAGGGACCACATGAGGCAGAAACACAGATGCTTGATGAAGGGACACCAGGGGGCTGGCACTGATGTTTTTGTACTAAAAGAAGAGGCTTCATGGAGCTTGGACTCAGACACTAGAGGAGGTGGTGCCGGTATGCTGGTGCTGGTATTTTTGGGGTGGGGCTATGATGAAACTCATTTCTGAAAGTGTTGGAAAACTGCAAACTGGATTTAGTTGCTGCTACAGGAAGGAATTGTCACTACTGGCATTGAGAAGTAAGATTGGGCTGACTCTCATAGGAACATGAAGCAGATAGGAAACCCCAAGAAGCAAACAGGAAGTAAACAGGAAGGAGCATGTCCCTTCTCTCTCCTCCAGCTTTTCATTTTTCTCTAGCACTCTGTACGGACAAAGCCTATGAAGGAACAGCTGGCAAGCAGAAATTTGTAGAATCGCAGTCCCAGCGTCATAAAGCAAACTATAGAAGGCTGGGTTTGGAGCTGAGAGAGAATAGATTAATCACTGGCACACCAAACTTAGACAAGCAGTCAACTCAGAAAAGTAAGATTTTTAAAAAATTTAGTTTATTGGGGTAACATTGGTTAATACAATTATATACTTTTGGGGCGTACATTATAATTTGACATCTGTGTATTCTATTGTGTGTTTACCACCCAAAGTCCAGTTTCCTTCAGCTACCATATATTTGACCCCCTTTACCATGTCTACTTCCCCTCTCCTCCCTCAGCCCCTACCCTCTGGTAACCACTAGTCTATGGTTCATGTCCATGAGTCTCTGTTTATTCGTCCTGTTCATTTGTTGCTTTTAGGTTTATAACCCACACACAAGTGATATCATGTGATTTTCAACTTTTTCTGTCTAGCTTATTTTGCTTAGCATGATTTCTCAAGGTCCATCTATGTTGTCACAAATGGCAGTATTTCATCTCTTCTTATGGTTGAGTAATATTCTTTATCCAATCATCTATTGTAGGAAACTTCAGTTGCTTCCATGTCCTGGCCACTGTGAATAATGCTGCTATGAACATTGGTATGCAATTATCTAGAAAAGTAAGATTTTTATCCCAAGGAAAGTAAAGATTAGGCCTAAGAACATCAACGACGGTGCTTAATTAATGGTAGTTACTGAGGCAAGTATTTGAGTAAGAAAAAAACACCTATATAGAGGTAAGGCTATAAAGTAATGTGATTGAACTTTGAACAATATACTAGAACTTCAGCATACAATTGAGAATAGTTCTGTTCAAAATAGTTTTGTGGAAATTTTTCAACTCATTCTTTTAATATGGCCATGGCTCAAAAAATCTTTGAAATTTCTCTTTGGGAGCCTGTGGCCTGCATTTTAATTTAATCCATGTTGCCAATACTTTGTCTCTTAAGGGTGAATTAACTTTTTGGAAAAAATGTCATCTCAAACTGAACCTGGTGAATAAAAGTCTTTTTGAAAAGTTGAGTAGAGGGATTTTGGAGGTGATGTGTCAAAATCATGGTATAATTTCTGTCTTAATGTGATATCTGGCTGGTAGTCTCTGAAGCTATAATTCTCAACTTGTCAATAAATTGATCATGAACAGAGAAAAGATGAAGGCTCACAATAACAAAGAAAATCAAAATTAATATTTTGTCAGTTACCAACTCTGTTTAGAATTTTAATTAGTTATAAGGGTGATCCACTTGTTCAAAAAATACAATTTATGATCTAAAAGTGGTTTTCTGTCATTTACAGAAAAGATTCTGGAAATGTGATAAAGGAGGTCATTTCGTGCGTCCTTCAAGAAATGGAGGGCTCAAGTGGCTCAAAGTTGTTCAGGTTTGAGCCTAGCAGAAAACATAGCAGTCATCCACTTAGTAGTTGGGAGTGTTCATGAGACAGCTAGAACACTCTTCCTTGCTTATCTCTTTTTCTATTAGTATTATCATATTTAGCAGAGACCAGAAATCTTCCAGAAAACTATTTGTAAGAAAGTATAGAAGGAATTGCTAATACTTTATTATAGTTAAGAGACCAGAAGAATTCTTGGCATAGTGCATGCTGGTGATTATAGTTTTCTGTGTTCTTTATTGACTTAAGGAATGATAAAGCCAAGCTATAGAAGTAAGGGAAGATTCCAACTTAATACCTCAGAGTTGCACTGAAAATTAGATTGAGAACAATGTACTTCAACACAATTGAACTCTCAGAAAGTGAAGCAAGCAATGCCTAGGACAAATTAAGACAACCAAAGTCTGTATTTAGCAAGAACTGTGTCAGGCTATGTCTCTCTCCATTTTGAGAATGAGTAAACAGAAACAACTTGCATAGGGGTCTGCGAAAAAATATGGCAGAACAAGAGAAACACCACTCTGAAGACTCAGGAGAATACCAGCTCTGAAATGATTTACTATTGAAACCAGAAGAAAATTATATACTTAAGGTTATAAGATGTAACTTCTATGAAACAGGAGCTGAAGCCTTAGGGAAAGTAGTAGCAAAAATGAAGACAACTGTGAATGAATACTAGGAAGATGGCTGAGATAAAGAAAAAATTTTAAATGAAACTGTAAGAGAACTAAAAGTGCAATAGCAGAATCAAAAATTCTTTTTGGAGATGGAAAAGAGCAGAACTGAACTGAATTGGTAATGCAGAAAATAAACATTATTTTTCCCCCAGATTGTAGGGGAAAAGTAGAACAAAAATGAAAAGACATGGGCAAAGAGAAAGATTATGAAACCTAAAAATTATAGATACACTAGAGAAAGAGATTAGTATGACTAGAACACAAGCAATGATCTGGTTGTGCAGACAGAAAGTCCAGAATATTCCAGGCACAAAAATAAAAATCTCTTGTAGACATATTTTGAATCATTAGGATTTAAATATATCCTATAAATATCTAGTTATTTAATTAGTTTACTTATAAAAAAGGGAAAAATCAGGCTAATTCCAATGCTTTTAACTGAAGTAAAGGCTGAAAGATTACAGAACAATGACTAACATGGTTGGAGAGAGAAAGATTTAGTTTGAATAATCAATATTTATTTATGAATTGAGGCAACAAAAAGACATGAACATTATGGACTCAGAAAATATGCCATCCATGTTGTTTTTAAAAAATAATTTGAAGATTTCCATCCGTGTAAACATTTACTATATGAATTGCAAGTGTTTATATTTATATTTTCTAAATGACTAAGTGGGATAAACACAAAACGATGCATAGAATATGTATGTCTTTAAAGGAACAACAAGAACACCAACAAATGGCATAAAAGCAATCAAACATCAGTTATAATAATAAACAAATTGTTAAAACTTCTTATTAAACTAGAAATAGATGTACAATGGAATATTACTCGACCATAAAAAAGAATGAAATCTTACCATTTGCGACAACATGGATGGACCTAAGGGGTATTATGCTAAGTGAAATAAGTCAAACAAAGACAAATGCCATAGGATTTCACTTATATGTGGAATCTTAAAAACAAAATAAGTGAGCAAACAAAACAGAAACAAACTTATAGATATAGAGAATAAACTGATGGTTGCCAAGAGTATTGGGGGGCAGGATAAAAAGGTAAAGAGATTAAGAAGTACAAACTGGCAGTTAAAAAGTTGTTATAGGGATGCAAAGTACGGCACAGGGATTATAATCAATAATATTGTAATAACCATACACATGGTGTCAGGTGGGTACAAAGTTTATTGAGGGGATCACAAGTTATACAAATGTCTCACCACTATGCTATACCCATGACACTAATATAATATTGAATGTCAACTGTAATTGAAAAAAAAATTAGAAGTACTCTCTGATTATATTATAAAAAATGCCAATATTTTGCTTGTAAGGGACAAAAAGACATTGAATCTTAAAAATTAAAAATGAACAAAAATTTATCCTTGCATTTGCAAATAAAAGAAAGGCAGAAGCAGAATTATTAATCTTGAGCAAAGCAGAAAAAAAGCAAAAGGAATTATACAGAATAAAAATATAACAATAATGAACTTTATATGCCAAATAACTTAGTATCACTATTGAAAAGAGAGAAATTATCAGGAACTCATTGACAAACTAAAAAAAAAACATAAAAGCAAGAGGATATGTCAAATTTAAATAATATAATTAATAAAATGTTGAACTTTATACTTTACAGGAAATGTATTTTCTTTCCAATTAGCTACACCTTAATTCCAAAAGTTTAAGAAAATGTTTTGTATTTCAAAAAGCAGAAATCATGCAGGCAATGTACTTGAGCACAATGCAATCAAAGTAAAAAATAACTGCTAAAAAGTTTAAGCAACTCCCCAAACATTTCGAATTTAAAGCTATTGTATTAAATTACTTTACTTCAGAGAATAAATAAAGGTATAATTTATGGCTTAAGGAAAACCCATATAATGGAATCTAGCTACAGCTATACTCAAAGGCAAATTTATAACTTTAATTTTTATTTTTATTAATAAGGCACAATTAAAGTAAATAAACAATCAGCTCAAGAATTTAGGAGTTTCTGTTAGGGTAATACTCCTGGCCTCCCAACTTCTCACTCAATTCTTCTCAGAGGAGGAGAGCAATTTACTTGGTTGGTGAGTTTGGGAGAAGTAATTGAGCATACTTAACTAGCCCTTCATAGATTCTCTCTTGTGGAGACACCCTGACCACAGGATGCTCATATTTTCTATTAGTTACTACCTCTATGATGGATACCTGCTGGTGTTCAGGTAAGGCCTGAATCTAATTCAGTCTACTGGGCTGCAGTTCTGAAGAGAGTTTCTTAAGTCAGTTTTAAAAGTAATAAAACAGACATATTAGCCACAGCAATAAGGCAAGAATGAGAAATAAAAGGTATCCTAACTGGAAAGGAAGAAGTAAAACTATCATTATTTGTCAATGACACGATACTATGTATAAAGAACCCTAAAGATTCCACCAAAAAAACTGTTAGAACTGATCGATGAATTCAGTAAAATAGCAGGTTACAAAATAAATATTCAGAAGTCAGTGTCATTTTTATACACCAATGATGAACTTTTGGAGAGAGAAATTAAGAAAATCCTATTTACAATTGCATTGAAAACAATAAAATACCTGGGAATCAAATTAACCAAGGAGGTAAAAGACCTGTTCTCAGAAAATGATGTCATTGAAAATAAAATTGAAGAAGATACAAATAAATAGAAGCATATACCGTGCTCATAGGAAGGAAGAATCAACATAATTAAAATGGCCATACTACCCAAAGCAATCTATAGATTCAATCCTCATCATAATACCAATGACACTTTTCAGAGGGCTAGGACAAATAATCCTAAAATTTATATGGAACTATAAAAGATCCTGAATAGCCATGGCAGTAGAACAAAGTTGGAGTTATCACACTACCTGTGACAAGGCTACAGTAATTAAAACAATGAGGTTCTGGCAAAAAAACCCAAATACACTGATCAGTGGAACAGAATAGAGAGCCCAGAAATAAATCCATGCCTATATGCTCACTTAGAATATGACAAAGGAGGCAAGAGTATTCAGGGGTAAAGACAGTCTCTCCAATAAACAGTGTTGGGAAAATTGGACAGATAGATACACACAAAAAAAGAAACTGGACCACTTTGTTACACTACATACAAGAATAGACTCAAAATGGATTAAAGACTTAAATGTAAGACTCGAAACCATAACACTTCTAGAAGAAAACATAGGCAGTAAACTCTCTGATATTGCTAATGGTAATTTTTTCCCAGATATATCTCCTCAGGCAAGGGAAACAAAAGTAAAATAAACAAATAGGACTACATCAAACTAAAAAGTTTTTGTACAGCAAAAGAAACCATCAACAAAACAAAAAGACAACCAACTGAACGGGAAAAGATATTCGCTTATGATACATCTGATAAGGGGTTAATATCCAAAATATCTAAAGAACTCATACAACTCAACGACAACAAAACAAACAATCCAATTAAAAAATGGGTAGAAGACCTGAACAGATAGTTCTCCAAAGAGGAAATACAGATGGCCAATAGACATATGAAAAGAAGCTCAAGGTCGCTAATCATCAGAGAAATGCAAATTAAAACCACAAAGAAATATCACCTCACACCTGTCAGAATGGCTATCATCAATAAATCAAAGAACAACAAATGTTGGTGAGGATGCCGAACCCTCATACATTGTTGGTAGGATTGCAAATCGGTACAGCTGCTATGGACACCAGTCTGAAGATTTCTCAAAATATTAAAATGGATATACCTTTTGACCCAGCAATTACACTTCTGGGTATTTATCCAAAGAAAACCAAAACAATAATTCATAAAGATCTGTGCACCCCAATATTCATGGCAGCACAATTTACAATAGCCAAGATATGGAAGCAACCTAAATGTCCATCAACAGATGACTAGATAAAGAAGTTATGGTTCATATATACAAAGGAATATTACTGAGTGATTAAAAAACTGAAATCCTACCATTTCCAATGACATGGATGGACCTAGAGGTTATTATGCTGAGTGAAGTAAGTCAGACAGAGAAAGATAAGTACCATATTATTTCACTTATATGCAGAATCTAAAGGACAAAAAGAACAAAGTAATAAAAAATAGACTCACAAATACAGAGGACAATCTGGTGACAGCCAAAGGTGAGGGGAATTGGGGGGCCAAGAGAATGGGGGTGAATGGTTAAAGAAGTACAAAACAGTAGTTGATAGATGGTCATGGAGATCGAGAACATGGCATTGGGAATGCATTTATCATTAATGTAATGGATAGATGGAGAGCCAGAGAAGAGAAAGAGTAATTAGGGGGATTGTTTTATAAACTATATAAATGTCTAACTTATGTACTGTATATATACTTAAAACTAATAAAATAAAATTGAAAAAAACTAAAATTTATTTCCATCTATGCCTTATTTCTCAGTTTAAGTTTTGGGAGTGAAGGTGGGCCCTCTAACACCATAACAAAATTAAGGAAAAAAGTAGATTTGGAAATATCAAATTAGTTTCTCTGGCAAAAAATAAATAGTGTAGTCAAACTTCTGCAAAACCACATCTTTCATTCACTGAACAAACATTTGTTGAACACCTGCTATGTACCAGGCATTGTATATGAGCTGCAAAGTAAATAGTCTACAAGACAGACACAATTCTTGTTTTCATGGAGCTTACAATCTGGGGAAGAACTACATACAATAAATAGTCAATATACACAATATAGTATGACAAGTCCTGTGATCATCTTGAGGAATTAAAAGAAGCCCAATATTCCTAAAGCATAGGGTTTGAAGTGTTGGCAGGTGAGAGATGAGTTGGGAAGAGTTTAGCAGGGCCAAATTATGCAGGACCTCCTATGTCTAAGGAATCTGAAATTCATCCTAAGTGCAATGAGGATCCATGAAAAGGTTCAAGCAAGAGAGGCTTACAATTAGATTTTCATTTTTAAAAAATTATTCTGATCATAATTTGAAGAATGGTTTGAAGAGGGCAAGACAAGGGTGCTGGTAATCTATTTGAGAGTATATCTGGTCTGTTCTAGGAAATTGACAATAAGAATGGGAAAAAGTGGGTGGATTGAGGATATATAGAAGAGGCGGATAATACAAAGTTTTGTCATTGATTAGATGCAGTGGTTGAGGGAGAGAAGAGCCAAAGATAATGCCAAGCTTTCTGGGTTGGACAACTGAGTAAATGGCGGTGCCTTTCATTGAGTGAAGGAACATAGGAGGAGCAAGATTTAAGGAGAGCATCACTAATTCAATTTTGGATGTGTGGAGTTTGAGAGAACTGTGTGGCCTCTGAGTAGAAATGTCATCTAGGCAAATGAATATATGGGTCTGAAGCTTAGGAGAGAAAGCTGGGCTGCAGCCATAAATCTAGGAATAGTCAGCACATAGAGATGGCAATGAAAGTCATGGATGTACCTGAGAGTGCCCTGAGACTACATGAAGAGTAAAAATAGGACGTGCTGCTCTGTTATGTCTTGACACATGCTTCCAAAGACCATGTATTGCACTTAGCTGTTATGTCTTTTAGTTTTCTTTAATCTAGAACAATACCTTAGCCACTTTTTGGGGGGAGGGGAGATGGTTTATGACAATAACACTCTTGAGGAGTTCAGACAAGTTGTCTTGTGAAATGTCCTACAACCTAGATTTGTTTGATTGTTTCCTTATGATTAGATTTAGTTTATATGCTTTTGGCAAGACTTGTTAGTGTGTCCTGCTCAGTGCATCAAGTTAGGAAGAACATTGTGTCATGTTTTCTCATTATTTATTGTGCTACATTTGAGCCCTTGGTTGAGGTATACTCACTAGATTTCTTTGTTGTACCTTTTCTTTTCTCCTTTGTGTCTAGAAAGTGTTCTGTGATGTAGAAAGTGAGATTGTAAATATCCTCTTCAACAGCTTTTCACCACCAGGGTCTGAATAAATTGTTACAATGGTGGTTATAAATGATCAGGTTACAATTTTAAAAATATTTTTATGTGTTTGTTAGCTCACATTCTTCTGAAAAAAAGAGCTTTTTCTCATTTTTAAAAGTATCACTATAGAATTATGGATACTTTTTAAAAAGTTAAATGTGTTGCAATTTATTATCATTATTTTTCAGTAGATGTTAAAACTGGCATAAATTTCTGTTCAAGAAGGGACACAGGTAGAAGTCAAAGGAATACAATGACTCCTACAGTAAGGAAAGAGAAGCCCCAGGGTGCATTCCAATCCCATCATGCCCTGGGGCTTAGGAGCACTCCTTTTTTCCTTCCCTCAAACCAGTAAAGGCTGTGGTTTCCACACCTTCCTGCTCACGGGGACTGCTGTCAACTACCTTTCTCTCAGGTAATTTGGTCCTGCCTCTAATCCGATCAATTCATGTAAGATATCTGTCTTTTCCTTATATGTGTCATTACGGTCCGTGCACTGGTATAATCTCAAATTCCATTACTTCTGCCTGCTACTGAACTGATTCTCCTTAGAAAACAAAACAAAACAAAAAGGTATCTATACTAATTAGGATATTTGTACCTATGCTGTAACAGATAACAGTTTATTTCTTTTTAATATAAAAATTTCAGTAGATGATTCAAGACTAGTATGGTGGCTTCACAATCATCACGGTCCGAGGACCTTCTATCTTGCTTGTTTCTATTCTACCTTTAATTCATTGCTTCTAACTTATGTCCAAGATATTTGCTTCAGCTTCCACCATTGTGCTAACACTATGGTCAATAGATATGAGGTTAAGTGCAAGGTAAGGGCAGATCTCTGCTCTATAAAGACACAACCTGGAAGTTGAACATATTACTTCTATTCATATTCCATTAGCCAGAACTGGATAATTTGTCATACCTAGACGCAAAGGAGGCTGGGTAATATATTCTGGGTCATCATGTGCCTTTATCATGTGCCCATGTCATTGTGTGACTTTCTATCACTATGCAAGTCAAGGAGAATGGATTTAGGGTGACATTTACAGTTACAGCCATAGCATCTTAATAGAAGTTTTATAAAGCAATAATTTTAATCATGTAAAAATCAGTGTCAGTTTTTAGCTGAGTTCCACACCCTCCTGTTCAAACCTACATAAAAGAGATGCAAGAGGGAAAGTGTCAGATGGCATTGGTATGTTTCTGACTTGTTTTATTTTCTGTCTTTAGGGGTTGTGTGTGCTCCTGATGTCCCATAGAGGAATCTATTTGGAAGAATTAGATTAAACACATCTGGGGATAGAATATCTATTAATATATAACATCCCAACTTTAGATATGTTTTATCCTAATTCCTTTAGCATTTTGCAGCTGTTTGGGGTTCACAGACAAAAACTACTGAGTCACAATGAAGATAATCAAGGTTATCTTGTTGTCAATCTTTTTTTTCTGGAAAAATAAGTAGGTGGGAGAGTCATGATCAGTTAAAAACTTTTTTTTTCTCCTTGGGCTACACCTATCAAATATTCAGGCTGCCGTAGGCATGAGCCCATTCATTACTCTAAGGAAAGTGGCTGGGCAGCCCCTCCTTCCCTCTCCGATTGCCCATCTTACAAAAATCAGAAAGACACTTCCTTTTTCTTCTTCCTTTCTCTCCTTCCCATATTTCATTCCTTCTAGCCCTAGCTCTGTGCTTTACTGGAGAGCATCAGAGTTTGAGTTGGTGTTTGAAACAGTGGAGATAAATTGTTAGATGAAAGAAATTAAGTCTCTAGGCAGTTCTTTGGATTGATAGTATTACTAGGAACAAATATCATGTGCCCCATCCCTATTGCGAAGGGCCTTGTTCAGCACTAGCACTACATCATCCCTACCAGGAAAGAAATAGTTGTGAATTACTGAAAGGCAGGTTGGTGGAGAGAACCTATGTTGTCTTTCAGTAAATACCTGGGAAGGTCGAGGACGTTACAGATTAAAGTTCTTTACACAAATTAAATTCAGTAGAGAACTAACATCAGTAAAGATGTTGTTCAAAGCATTATTTCTTAGAATAGTGAACTCTAACCATAGGCAGTAGCTATGAAATGACTAAACAAAAACAACATAAAAGAACCCAGCATAAATTAATCAGAATTTCCACATCTAAATGACAGTGTCCTCCAAATAAAGATGGAGGACTAGTCCATGAAATAATTGCTTTAGGTTAAAAAACTGCAATGACTCTTTAGAGGTTGTGTGCTTACACCCAGATTTTAGGAGCTAAGTGTTGTGGCTAAATACGATAGAAACAAACAACCTGAGTAAGTCTGGGATGGTCTAGCGAACCAGCAGACAAAAGAAAAGTGATTCACAGTCTGGTTCCAACAACACAGGGCAAGTATATGCCAGGCCCAACTGAACTTCTGTGTCATTCTGATCTCCGATTGGGCTTGTGGTCAATACAGGGAGAAAACTCTGTTTTGTCAGTAGAAAGAAAGGAAGTATGGATATACATCTATTCAATTGTTTTTCATCTAACATTTATGTAAGCCATGTTAGGGGTCAGACATTGTGGTAGGCTGTGGGTATAAAGTAAAGACTTTCAGGGCTTTTCAGTCCAGCAAGGGGAGATAGATATGTAATAAAATGTAATATAAATGATAAATGTTGAGTTAGTGCTTCTCAACTTTAGTATGCATAAGAAACACCCAAGGGGCTTGATTAAAACACATGCCAAGTGGAATAAGTCATACAGAAAAGGACAAAAACCATATGAGTTCATTGTATATGTAATATAAAACAAAAAGTAACAAACAAAACAAATAAAAACAAACTCATAGATACAGACAATAGAATGGTGGTTGCCAGAGGGAAAAGAGGGTAGAGGAAGAGCTAAGTGAGTAAAGGGGGTCAAATATATGGTAACTGGAGGAAACTATACTTTTGGTGGCACACAATAGAGTTCACAGAAGTTGAATTGTAATCTCATACACTTGAAAATTATATAATGTTATTAATCAATTTTATCCAAAAAAATTAATAAATAAATACATGGCAATGTGAAAGCACATGTAAGGAATAGTGTGTACATGAGGAGGGAGTTGTCTGTTTTATCTGAAAGTGATGATTGAGTTGAGCTTCAAACAATAAGTAGATATTTCTTCATCAGGTATAAAAGGAGAAGTGGATAGAATTTAGAAACAGTTTACTTACTGTGTTTGACATCCAATGTATGACAGATTGGGATGTAGAGATGAGCATGGGCCAGATCATGAAGGGTCTTAAGTGTCACACTGAGGAGTTGAAATTTTATCTTGTATGCAAGGGAGAGCCATTGAGAATTTTAAGCAAGGGAATAAACCATACAGGTATCCAACAAAGAACTCTCCAGTAAGAGGAAACAACAAAGGTAAATACCTTGAAGCTGGAGTGGTTTTGGCTTATTCATGGAGAAGCAAGGAGGCAAGTGTAGCTGTAATATGAGAAGGATAGTACAAAATGATGATATCAAATAACTAGGCAGGGATCATATTGTGTAGGGCCTTGGGGAATATAGTAAGAACACTGGATTTTATTTGAAGCCTGTCGAGCATGGGTATGGCATGATATAAGTTAGGTTTGAAAGTATCACTATGTGTACTGTAAGCAAGTAAGAGTGGAGGCAAGAAAATAGGAGACTGCTGTAGGAGCCGAGGGGCTAGTTGATGTTGACTTGGATGAAGGGAGTTTTGACAAATTCATATATTCATGTATCTACCACCACAGTCATGATATTGAACACTTCCATTATTCTAAAAATTGTTTCATGCTGCCTCTTTGTGCTCACTCCATCCTCCCAAGCCTCAAGCTCTTGGCAACCACTAATTTTATTTTTGTCTCTATAGTTTTATCTTTCCCTGAATTTCATATAAATATATCATACAATATGTAGCCTTTTGGATCCAGTTTTTTTTATTAAGCAAAATGTGTTTGACATTCAACCCTGATGTTGTGTGAATCAATAGTTCATTCTTTTTTATTGCTAGTAGAATTCCATTTTATAGATATACCACAGTTTGTTTCTCCATTCACCAACTGAAGGACATTTGGGTTGTTTCCAGTTTGGGGTGATTATGAATGAAGCTTCCATAAACATTTGTAAATAAATTTCTGTATGAACATAAGTTTTCGTTTCTTTTGGATAAATATCTTGGAGTGCAATTGGTATATGGAGTGTTTGTTTAACTTCATAAGAAATTGCCAAACTGTTTTCCATTGAGGGTGGAGCATTTTGCATTCTTTCCAGCAACACATAAGAGTTCCAGTTGCTCTACAACCTCCTCAGCATTTGGTATTGGTAATAAATTTTATTTTAGCCATTCTAGTGGATATGGAGTGGTATCTCGTTGTGATTTTAATTTGCATTTTCCTAATGACTAAAGTTGTAGACTAATGACTAAAGTAAAGCCAGAAGGATTTACTGATGGAATAGATGTGGGGTGTGAAAGAGTGAAGAGTTAAGGATGATTTCAAAGTCTTTGGCCTGAGCAAAATGACAGTGGAAAGAGGTGGAGAGAATTCAGAAACAGTTAATGTGACATGATTTCAGTGGCTTAGGAAAAGCTCAGAAATTGTTATTAGGAAAGAGAAAATGGTTGTTGTTATTGGACAAAGGAAAAGTGATAGCACACTTCTCCATGTTCCCATCAAAAACTGCAAATAAGACTTATTCAGAGCAAATAGAATTGAAGATGATTAAAAAATTTTTTACAGGTGGTGTGTGGGTGGAAAATGAAGGGTGTCACCCTCAAGGAAAGACATGTCAGTCTGGGTAAAAACAGGCTCCTGTTAACACCTCAGGGATATGATTCACTGTGAAACTCTTAAACCCATTTTATAGCCTAGGTGGGTAGTTTTTGGGGCAAAGTTTTTACTGACACAAAGAACAGAGAGAAGTTGATGAATTGGATAATGGAACTTCGTACTTGAGCATAATGAACCATGATGCCATCCTGAATAAACAAATTTAAGGAAGGAATTACATTGGCCCATACCAAACAGAACCAAAAGAAAGCTGACAAAGCAAGGGAGCCTGCCAGAAGCACTATACCCTGGATTCTCCATCTGATTTCACAGCAGGATCCAGGATAATTATCCATGTGTAGATTGTCAATCATTTCTGGTTCAGGTATAGGTGAGGGTAATCTAAGGAACAATAGAGGAGATTATCTGGGATCCTCCTAACTCTGGTGCACTGGTGACAGGATCCAATCAAAGAAGACTGAGATCTTTTTACTATATTTCTGGTATGCTCCATGGCTCAATTTCCAGTTCTGCTTTGGCTTCTCTATCAATTTCCTCTCTTGAACTTTTTAGCTTTATTTTTATTTGTTGTGTTTAGCAATGAAAATAGCTTTATTATTTAGATTTATGCTTTGCGCAAAATTCAAGAGATTTATAAAAATGCACTAAAGAAAGTAAAAGTTTTCTGAAATCTCACCAACTAGGAAACTCACCTTTAATGTTTGGGGAGGCTATCCTTTCATGTTTATACATGCATGTTCACAGTTGCATTTTTACTTAAATGAGATAAGTAAAAATACAACTGTGAATATTTTCTTTAAATCATGGAAAACTTTTGAAAAAATGATTTTTGTTTAATTTTTTTTACTGACACCCCCTACCTCGCTTTTGGTGTTTATTCTTCTAGAACTTTTTCCATGACACACATGCACACATGCACTGAATTAAGCACTATTTCATGAAAACAGGATCTCTGTAAAGTACCTCTTTGGATATTCCTTTTCTTACTGTACTTGCATTGTTCTTTCCTATGGTTGCCTAAAATTCTGTGCTACAATTGATTGGCATAAATTTTACTTCCTTTTTGTGGCACTACAAATACTGCCACAGTAAATATTTCTGTATATGTTCCTTACATACTGGGGATTTGTTTATTATACTGGTGTTTTTATTTCTATATGATAGAATCCAAGAAATAAGATTTCTGAGTAGAAAAGTATATATAATTGTGCTTTAAATAAATGTTGCCAAATTACTTTCTCAAAAGATTGTTCATGATATCCTTTTATGATACTTTCCCCATCTTTACTGAGGTATAACTGACATATAAAAATGGTGTATATTTTAGGCTTATGGTGATGTTTTAATTTATGTGTATATTATGAAATAATCACCACAATAAAGTTAATTAATATATCCATCATTTCATATGGTTACTCTATTTTGTGGTGAGAAAGCTTAAGATCTACCCTCTTAACAAATTTCAAGTATACAACACAGTCTTGTTAACTATGCTCACATTGCTATACTTTAGAACTTATTTATCTTTCATAACTGAAACTTTATACCCTTTGACCAACATCTTTCCATTTGCTCCCCCCCCACACACCCCCACTGCCCCTGGCAACTATCATTCTGTTCTTTGCTTCCATGAATTTGACCATTTTAGATTCCACACATAAGTGAATTCATGCAGTATTTGTCTTTCCATGTCTGGTTTATTTTGCTAGTACAGTGTCTTCCAGGTTCATTGACGTTATAGCAAATGTCAAGATTTCCTTCCTAAATAAGATAGCAAGGAAACATGGTGGAGTGAAAGACATCCTCAGAACTCTCCCCCTGACACAACAATAAGCTAAACATCTAAAACTCAACAAAAAACACTCAAACTGCACAACAGCACGTCTGAGTGTGGGATCTGCACATAAGAGCTACCACAGGTCAGAACCATGGGTGTTGGGCAGTGACTTGGAGAAATAAAAAAGCTGCCTCTTGCAAACACTGGAGCTTCTTGCAGGAGGAGGGGGAGAGGTGAAGGTGTGGTGACTTCCCTGATCAGCTTGCCTGGAAGTGCTGGATCTTCTAGCAGCCAGCAGCAGGGCCCAGTTGTCAGGGCAGAAAGCAGAGAAGTGAGAAGGGATAGCAGAGAAACAACAATTGATTTTTACTGGCTCTGGTTCCAAAACTGAGGCGAACCGCAGCCCCCAACTCCCAAACCAGAGAGGCCCTCCCCCCATAACCTCCGAGACCAAACACCATGGAGCCCCAGGGGAAACTGAGCAAATGCTGCCAAGACTGAAGCAACCTCTCACAGCCTCTGGAGCTCCCTGCAGGAGGAGGGGGAGGGGAGAAGGTGCAGCAGCTTACCTGATCAACCTGCCTGGAAGTGTTAGAACTTGAGCAGCCAGCAGCATGGCCCAATCATCAGGGAAGAAAGCAGAGAGGCAGGACGGGATCGCGGAGAAACAACAGTTAATTTTACTGGCCTTGATTGCAAAACTGAGCCTGAGCCACAGTTCCCAACTCCCAACCCAGAGGGCCTCTCTCCCCATACCCTCTGAGACCGATCACAACGGAGTCCCAGGGGACCATGCGCAAATGCAACCAAAACCGTTGCTAACACTGACGGGGGCTGAAACTGAGAGTAGCAAATGTGATTAAATATCTACAAGAAAATAAAAAAGACATCTAGACTTTATATGAAGCAGGGAGCTAAGAGGCTTAGAGGACACCTACTGGAAACCAAAAGAAAAGCACCTTATTTGCGGCAGACTAAAAAGAGACCTTTAAATAACAAATCTTTTTGGAAAAGCAACAGAATATACGTCCATTAATGCCAAGGCAGAGAAATAGACCATTGAACACCATGAAAAACCAAGATGACAAGGCATCTCAGAAAGAAAAAGAAAAATTTCCAGAAAATAAGCTTATAGACATAAAAATATGCAACTTAAATGACATAGAATTCAGAATGGTACTTCTGAAAAAACTCAAGGAGATCCTAAACAACTCAAATCAACAATTTCAGGAATTGAAAAAACAACTAGATGAGCAGAACAAGATTGAAAACCTAAAATGAAACCAAATAGAACTTCTGGAGATTAAGAACACATGGCAAGAGTTAAAAAATGAAATAGCAAGCTTGGAAAATAGAGTCGACCAAATGGAGGAAATGATCGGTGATACTGAAGACAGAAATCTAGAAATAAATTAGAAGGATGAAGAGATAAAACGAAGAATAAAAAATAATGACAGAGAAATTGAAGAACTAGCTGATACCATCAAGAGAAGAAACATAAGAATAATGGGCATTATTGAAGTTGAGGGAAAGGAGCAAGGACTAGAAAGCATTTTCAGACAAATAGTGGACAAGATTTTCTCAAACCTAAGGAAGAGCTAGAGCTTGGAATTCAAGAAATCAACAGAACCCTCAATTATCTCAACCCAAAAAAGGCCTTCACCAAGATACATTGTATTAAAATTATCAAAAATGAACAACAAAGACAGCTTTCTCAGGGCAGCCGGGGAAAAGAAGACAGTAACTTATAAAGGAAAACCCATTAGATTATCCTTGGACTTCTCAGCACAAACCTTACAAGCCAGAAAGGAATGCAATCAAATATTTAAACAATTAAGTGAAAGGAACTACCAGCCTAGAATGATGTATTCAGCTAAGCTCTCTTTTAGATATGAAGGAGAAATTAAGACCTTTCCAGACATACAAAAATTGAGGGAATCCTCCACTATGAGGTCCGTACTACAGAAAATACTGAAAAGGGTCAGCTCATCTAAAACGAAATACAAAACAAAATTAAAAAACATAATTAATAATAAAGTGACTGTCAGGCAAATAGAAGAAGAAGAAGAGTACAAATGTTACTAAGAACAGGGCATTACAAGCTTAAATAATAAGAAGAGAATTGCTACAGCAAAATAGTAATGAACGTTCAGCATATACAGGGGAAATTGAGACAACAATAACTGAAAAGGGGAGGATTCAAAGATCCAAATTCACAGAGGGTAAAGGACATAGGAACACGCAGAAGAAAATGGAAGAGCGTATATATAAAACTATTCTTTTCATATTCTTAATGGTAACCACACACCAAAGATTCAGAACTGAAGTATATAACACAAAACAAAAAGTACCAGAGGCAAAACCCACAAAGCCAACCAAAATAGAGAAAACAGAAACACAAAGAAAAGGAAGCAATGAAAACTCCAAGCTACCAGAAAGCCAAAGTTAAAATGGCTAAAAGAAGACCTCATATTTCAATAATCACCCTAAATGTAAATAGACTGAATTCATCAATAAAAAGGCACAGAGTTGCAGATTGGATCCAAAAACAAAACCCAACTATATGCTGCCTCTAGGACACACATCTCAGTTCCAAAGGCAAGTATAGACTCAAAGTGAAAGGGTGGAAAATGATATTTCAAGCAAATGGCATTCAGAGAAAAGTGGGAGTAGCGGTACTAATATCAGATGAAATAGACTTCAAAATAAAAAGGTAAAGACAGATATTTCATCACGATAAAGAGAATCATGCATCAAGAAGACATAAAACTTATTAATATCTATGTTCCCAATCAGGGAGCCTCGAAATATAAAAAGCAATTACTAACAGAACTAAAGGGAGAAACAGACCAAAACACTATTGTAGTAAGTGATCTAAACCCCACTGTTGGATATGGACAGATCATCCAAATAGAAAATCAATGAGGAAATAACATCCTTAAATGACACATTACACCAACTGGACATAATTGACATATACAGAGCCTTCGTCCCAAATTAGCTACTTATACATTCTGCTCTAGTGCACATGGAACGTTCTCAAGAATTGACCACATACTGGGACAAGGAAATAGCGTTAACAAATATAAGAGGGTTGAAATCATACCAACTATATCTCTGATCATAATGCTTTGAAACTAGAGATCAACTGCAAAAAGAAATCAAGAAGACACACAAATACATGGAGATTAAACAACATGCTACTGAAGAATGACTGGGTCAGAGAAGAAATAAAAAGAGAGATCAAGATACATAGAAATGAATGATAATGATAGTACATCATATCAAAACTTTTAGGACATGGCAGAAGTGGTCATAAGAGAAAAGTTTACGTCATTACAGGCCTAGCTCTAAAACAAGAATGAGCCCAAATAAAGAAACTAATGCTCCATCTTAAAAACTGGAAAAGTAAGAGCAAATGAGACCTAAAGTAAGCTGAGGGAAAGAAATAATCATAATTAGAGCAGAAATAAAGGAAATTGAAAACAAAAAACAATAGAAAAAATAAATATAACAAGGAACTGGTTTTTTGAGAAGGTTAATAAAATTGACAAACCCCTGACTAGACTCACTAAAGAAATAAGAGAGAGTACACAAATAAACAAAATCAGGGGTGAAAGAGGGGAAATTATGACTAACATCACAGAAATACTAAAGGTTCATGCAATAATACTATGAAAAAGTATATAACATCAAATTTAATAACTTAGAAGAAATGAACCAGTACTTAGAAAAATACAATGTTTCTACACAGAATCAAGAAGATTTGGAAAATCTGAATAGAACACTATGGAAATTGAAACAATCGTAAAAAGCCTACTGAAAAGTAAAGGTCCAGGAACAGATGGCTTCACAAGTGAATTCTAACAAACATACAAAGAATATTTAATACCTATTCTCCTCGAACTCTTCCAAAAAATTTAAGAGGAGGCAATACTTCACAACTCATTTTATGAGGCCAATATTGCTCTGATACCAAAACCTGGTAAAGATAACACAAAAAAGAAAACTATAGACCAATATATCTCATGAGCACAGATGTAAAACTCCTAAATAAGATGATAGCGAACCGAATACGGCAACATATTTAAAAGATTCTACACTACAATCAAGTGGGTTTCATCCCAGAGGTACAGGGATAGTTCAACATACACAAATTGATTAATATGATACACTACATAAACAAATTAAAAAGGAAGAATCATGTGATCATATCAATAGATGCAGAAAAAGCCTTCGACAAGATGCAGCATCCATTTACGATCAAAACACTTAACAAAATTAGTATAGAAGGAAAATACCTTAACATAATAAGGCCATCTATGACAAACCCTCAGCCAACATTATTCTTAATGGTTAAACACTAAAAACCTTCCCTCTAAGATCATAAATAAGACAAGGCTGTCCACTATTGCCACTGTCATTCAATATAATATTGGAGGTCCTAGCAGATGCAGTCTGGCAAGAGAATGATATAAAAGGCATCCAAACAGGAAATGAAGAAGTCAAACTGTCACCTTTTGCAGATGACATGATTCTCCCTATAGAAAACCCTAAGGACTCCAGAAAAACACTACTAGAAACAATAAGAAGATACAGTAAAGTTTCTGGATACAAAATCAACGTTCAAAAATCCATAACATTCCTATACTCTAATAATGAAGTGTTGGAAAAAGAAGTGGAAAAAATAATTTCTTTTGCAATTGCAACAAGTAGAATAAAATACCTAGGAATAAATGTAATGTAATGAAACATGTGAAGGTCCTAAATAATGAAAACTATAAGACCTTATTAAAAGAAATTGAAGTAGATACAGTGATATGGAAAGATATTCTGTGTTCTTGGATTGCAAGCATCAACATAGTTAAAATAACCATATTACCTAAGCATTATACAGATTTTTAAAGAAATAGAAAAAAAAATCATCAGATTTGTATGGAAGCACAAAAGACCCCCAATTGCCAAAGCCATCCTGAGAAAAAGAACGAAGCTGGAGGCATAACTCTGTCCAACTTCAAATTATACTAGAAAGTGACAGCAATCAAAATGGCATGGTATTGGGAGCAAAACAGACCCATGGACCAGTAGAACAGAATCAAGAGTCCGGAAATAAACCCATATTTATATGGGCAAATAATTTTTGACAGAAAAGCCAAAAACATACAGTGGAGAAAGGAAAGCCTTTTCAATAAATGGTACTGGGAATGTTGGAAGGCCACCTGAAAAAGAATGAAACTAGACTGTTGTCTATCAGCACACACTATAATTAACTCAAAATGCATTAAGAACCTGAATATAAGACCAGAATCAATAAAATGCATAGAAGAAAACATAGGAACTAAACTCAGGGACCTTAGACTTAAAGAGGATTTTATGAATTTGATCTCAAAGGCAAGGGAAGTAAAAGCTAAGACACATGAACAGGACTATATCAAAATAAAAAGCATCTACTCAGCAAAAGAAATTGTTGACAAGGTAGAGAGACAACCATCCGAATAGGAAAATACATTTGCAAGCAATGGCTCTGATAAGGACCTAATATCCAAAATATAGAAAGAACTCATACAACTAAAAAACAACAAAAAAACCCAAATGATCCAATCACAAAATGGGCAGGGGATCTGAACAGGCCCTTCTCCCTAGAGGATGTACAAATGGGCAACAAATATTTGAAAAGATGGTCAACATCACTAGCTGTTAGGGAAATACAAATCAAAACCACAACAAGATACCATCTCACACCTGTTAGAATAGCTGTAATCAACAGGACAAGTAATAACACATGTTGGAGAGGATGTGGAGACAAAGGAACCCTAGTCCACTGTTGGTGGGACTGCAAATTGGTACAGCTACTATGGAAAGCAATATGGAGGTTCCTCAAAAAACCAAGAATTGATCTACCATGTGATCCAGCAATTCCTCTACTGGATATTTACCCAAAAGACTTGAAAATTCATATCTGAAAAGATATTTTCACACTGATGTTCATAGCAGCGCTATTCACAGTGGCCAGGACATTGAAGCATCCAAAGTGTCCCATGATAGATAATTGGCTAAAGAAGAGGTGGAATATACAATGGAATATTACTCAGCCATAAGAAAAGATGAAATATTGCCAGTTGTCAGACAGAAAAAGTTGAAAATCACATGATATCATTTATATGTGGGATATAAACCTAAAAGCAACAAATGAACAGGACAAACAGAGACTCAGGGACATGGACAATGGACTAGTGGTTACCAGAGGGTAAATGGTAGGGGAGAAGGGAAGAGGTAGATGAGGCAAAAGGGGTCAAATATAGGGGTTTGGGGAAGGGTGAAGTGGGTACAGAGGAACAAGTATATGGTAGCTGAAGAAATCTGGATACTGTGTGGTAATCACACAATAGAATATATAGATGTCAAATTATAATATGCACTCAATAATTATATAATTGTAGTAATCAATGTTACCCCAATAAACTTAAAAAATAAAATTTAGCTAAATAATAATTTCTTAGATATATAATTCATTGAATAATGAATTTTTATGTATATTATTATATATAATTATATATAATAAATTATTTTATGGAATAACAAATTATTGTTATATTATTGTATATAACAAATTATTATATGGAATAATGAATTATTATACATATAATATTTTCTTTGTCCATTCTTCTGTCAATTGGCATTTAGGGTGTTTCATTAGCTTCTTGGCTATTGTGAATAATGCTGCAATTAACATGGGAGAGCAAATATCTTTTCAAGATTCTTATTTCTACCAGAGGGTATGGGGTGGTGGGAGGGTGGAGGTAGATGGAGTAAAGGGGATCAAATATGTGGTGAAAGAAAGAAATCTAACTATGGGAGGTGAACACACAGTGTAAAAAAATTTACACATATATATAAATATATTAACAGTAAGGCATATATATATATATATATATGCTGTATGTGTATATATATATATATATATATATATATATATACAGCTGAAACTTATTAGATTCTGTTAACCTATATTACCATAACAAAAAATTTTTTAAAAATGCTGATTTCATTTCCTTTGGATGTAAACCCAGAAGTGGGATTTCTGGATCATAAAATAGTTCTAATTTTGATTTTTGGGGAACCTCCATACTGTTTTTCATAATGGCTGTACCAATTTATATTCCCACTAATAGCAAACAAATATTCCATTTTCTCCACAACTTTGCCATCACTTGTTATCTTTGTCATTTTGCTAATAGCCATTCTAACAAATTTGAGGTGATATCTCATTGCACTTTTGATTCGTATTTCAATTATGATTAGTGATGTTGAACACCATTTCATGTACATTTGACCATTTTTGTCCTATTTTGAGAAATGTCTATTTAGGACCTTTACCCATATTTTAATTGGGTTATTTATTTAGTTTGCTATTGCATTGTATGAGTTACTTGTCATTTCATTTTTTTTTTTTTTTTTGGATATTAGCCTCTTATCAAATATATGGCTTGGAAATATTTTTACCATTTATGTAGATTGTTTTTTTTACCTTGTAGATTATTTTATTTGCTGTTTAGAAGATTTTAGATTGGTGCAATCCTGCTGGTCTATTTTTGCCTTTTGCCTCTACTTTTGGTGTTATATCCAAAAATTATAGCCCAGACCAATGTCAAAAAGCTTTAAACCTATGGTTTCTTCTGATACTTTTATGATTTCAGATATTATGTTTAAGTATTGTAAACCATTTTGAGTAGATTTTTGTATGTGCTGTGAGATAAGTGTATAATTTCATTTTTCTGATGTGAATATCCAGTTTTTCCAACATCATCTATTGAAGAGATTATCTTTTCTTGATTATGTGTTCTTGGCACTCTTGTCAAAAATCAGTTGACCACAGACACATTGATTTATTTCTTGGGTGTCTATTCTTTTTCATTTGTCAATGTCTGTTTTTATGCCAATAGCATCCTGTTTTAATTACTATAGCTTTGTAATATATTTTGAAATTAGAAAGTTTGATATCTCTAGCTTTGTTCTTCCTTTCAAGATTGCTTAGGATATTGGTGGGGTTTTCTAGTTCCATATAAATTTTAGAATAATTTTTTCTGTTTCTGTAAAAAATACTATTGAGATTTTTATAGGGCTTGCATTGAATCCGTAAATCACTTTGGATAGTATGGACATTTTAACAATATTAATTCTCCCAATCCATGAACATGGAATATCTTTCCATTTATCTGTGTATTTTTAAATTTCCTTCATCAACTTTTTAATAATAGTCAGTGCGCAAATCTTTCACCTTTTTGGCTGAGTTTCTTCCTAAGTATGTATTTATTTTGTTGCAATTGTGAATGAGATTGTTTCCGAATTTTGTTTATTGATCTGTATTCTACAACTTTCCTGAATTTATTAGTTCAAACAGTTTTTTGATGGAGTCTTCAGGGTTTTTTATATATAATATCATGCAATATGCAAATAGAGACAATTTTTTTCTTTCTTTCACAATTGGATGCCTTTTTAAAATACTTACTTATTTTTATTATGGTGACATTGGTTAATGAAATCCAGTAAGTTTCAGGTGTATAATTCAACAATAAGGCATATATATATATATATATATATATATATATATATACACATATACATATACATACACACACATGCACATTGTATTGAGCGTTCACCGTCCATAGTTAGATTTCTTTCTGTCACCACATATTTGACCTCTTTAACCCCTTATTTCTATTTCTTTATTTTCAGCCTACATGTTTCTTTAAATCTCAAGCAAGTTTCTTGTAGACAGTAGTATATCACCGAATCTTGTTTTTTTAAAAATTTATTCAGCCACTCTATGCCTTTTGATTGGAGAGCTTAATCCATTTACACTTAAAGTAATTATGGATTACTGCTAATTTTTTCTGTTTGTTATGCATGTTGGGGAGTAGGGGGTGTATGAGAATTTTCTGTACTTTCTGTTTGATTTTGCTGTGAACCTAACACTGCTTTAAAAAGTAAAGCATATTTACAGGTAAAAAGAAACAAGTAATCTTAATTAATAATTTTATAATATATTTTATTTAACCAAATATATGCACAGAAGTGTCATATAGATGTTTAACACTTAAACAATGTTAAATGGGTTTCTGATTGGCTGCTGGACTTTTCAGTGCCATTTTTACCCTAATGTGTATTGTAACTATCCAAGAAGGGGAAATCAGTGGTCGAAGATAGCCTAGTGATTCCTGTTTGGGAAAATATTGCTGTATTGCAGTGACTTGTGAAAAATAGATCATTCTGTCAGTCATTGATAACATCCCAACTTGGCTGAGCCATTGTGCTTTAGTTTGAACTTCCTGAAAAGCATATCTTATGAGTAAGTGTGAGTGGAGAATTTTATCTGAGAGGTAATGTCAGGAAGCACTACTAGGGACATAGAAAAGTGAGACAGGGGAGAGAAAAAAGGCAATATAGAGTGTGTTCATGTGGGTAATTGGGGATCAAGTTTGCTGAGGACTTCTAGAAGAGAGATCCTGCTTGAGAGGTGAGGAAGCTGAGAAACTTATCAACCAACTCCCATGTCTCTGCATTTGAGGGTAGTATGTAGAAAACAGTTAATTCCAAGGAGATATGGGCTGGGTGCCAACAGTGTTAGCTACATGTTGTAAACAGTATTGCAAAAAAACATGCATCTCACATTTTGCTGTATGTTTCCTGTCTTAATTACTTTTTCCCTGATACTGATGCTTCTTGAAATCCTAATCGACCTTCACATTCTATGTCAAATATTAATTCCGCCAAAAAATTTTCCTTAATTTTTCCAACTACAAATGACACCACTCATTCTGTTTAGCATGATAGCATTAAATCCTTACTTCAATAATTCTTCTCTTGTACAATTTTTCTGCATTGCATTATAGTTATTCACAATTAAATTCTATCTCTTACCAAGACATTTTATTCAAGAAGGGAAGTGCCTATCTTATTCTTCTTTCTATACTCACAGCATTTAGCACAGTGGCTTTTGCAGGACAAGAGCCCAATTAATGTTTGTTGAATGACTGAAAATCTTTAAATTCTAAAACAAAAACAGTATTAGCACAGTATGATTCAGTACATGAAGAATTTAGTTGTTACTTCTACAAGTAAAATGATGGCTTCAATCACTTATTTATAGACTAGTCATTCTCCTTTGTTGGAAGAAGTTTGTATCTAGATGGCTAAACATTTAAATAAATGCCAAGATGGGATGGAAAATTGTATCATTCCATCCAGACTACAAGACATGTATATTGGTGGGTCTGTTCTGAAGGCCTACTTAAAAGTAGTTAAGTGTGTCCTTGGCAATTTTCTGACTTTATTCAGACAGATGTTTTTGTTCGTTTAGATCAATATAAAAGTCAAGATAGTTCCACTTTGTTTTTAATAGAAAATACTGCATTTATTCTGCATTCATAATACATGTTTATAGTCATTTTTATACAGTAAATGTTATTAATCAAGAGAAGTAATCTGGGCTAAGCCATTGCCCTCAATAAGTAAAAAAATGGGGGTATAATTGGAAATGGCTTCCCCTCTCCTATTTTTGTATGTTCTACTTAATATTTGGCAGATGGTGTATGAATAGAAATGCTTAAGCTGGAATGCTTTATGGGGTTTTAAACTGTTGTTAATTAGTTGTGAAATAATTTTAGTTACTTAGAGATTCCATTTTGACAGTGCTTCAAATATATGTCACATATTGGCAAACTATTACAGACCATCATTTTAAATAATTTTACTTATATAGATGGGAAGAAAAATAGGTGAATATATGTAATATATTTATAGAGAAGAAATTTGACAGGGTAAAGAATAACTGTTTGCCTTAAATTGGGCTGTAAAAATCCTGAAGCATTTGAGTTTTTTAAACAATTCAAAGAAATTACTTTAAAAAATTAGAAAAAAGTAATGTGAAAGAAAGAGGAATATCAATTCAGTCTAAGCCTGTTCTTCCAAACTCTTCTTTTTAATATTTCTATTCTTTCTCTCACTCTTTTTGCTGTCTATGTGCACTTTTGTTCTTAGGCCGGAAGAAGGAGGTAACAGTCATGACTATCGAAAGTAGCCTTTTAATAACTCTGGAAAGATTTACTGATGAAAGATAATGTTATGTGTAAAGCACTGGAGAGTAAAGAGAGATTTGTTCATTTATTCATTCAAAGATATTTGAATGAATAAATAAAATATTAGGAAGACACAGTTCTCAATTTTAAGGGATTTATAATTTAGTAAAACACAGAAAACATACAGTCCAATGACAATTATAAAATACAGACTATGAAAATATCCAAGGATAAGTTAGAAAATATTTTTAAAAATATAAAAGAGGGAGAATGACTTCAAGTTTGGGGGGATGTTATGATTGTGGAGTCTGGGAAAACTTCCTTAAAGAGGTAACATTTGAGTCTTAACATGAAGAATGGGTAGAATTTTCATAGGCAGGTAAGAGAATATTCACAAGAGATACATTACCCTTATCCTCTTCCTCTAACTGTAACTTCCTCTGTTATAGCCCAAATATGTTGGGGAGAGATGACCCCGTACCAAGTTCCAGGGATGGCCTTGGTTGACTAAAACAAATCAGCATCTTCTGTTCCCCAAACTGAGGTAGAGAAAAGACCGGGAAAATCAATTGGTCAGAAACACAGGCAAGGTCTCTGCATCAGACACCTAGATTAGAGACGGATCAAGAGCCAGAAGTTGAAATAATTGGTCAATGGAGCTGTTAGAGTGTTTGGGACTTGGATTAAATACCAAATGTCCTGGATACATTATTTAGGGCAGGGAAGTAAACTCAACTTGAAATGTTATCAGATTTGACTAACAGAAAAATTATTCTGATGTCATGTCCAGAACCCAGTGCCTTATAACATGCTGGCTTTGGTCCATTTCACCATTTCTCCTTGTTTTTACATGGTATCTCTCCCCCTCCACACACAGTTATTAATTCTTCAATTGTATCTTCATAAATTTCTTAGATCTGTTCACTTCTTTCTGTCCCCACTGCTGCTGTCCTAGGTTTCCTTCATCACTTCTCATCCATATGACTGCAAATACCTTCCTTATTGATCTCCCTGGGACCCATCTGGCCTCCTCTTATTCCACAATGATCTTACCAAAACAAAAATCTAATCATTATATTTCCAAGTCTTATCTTTCATCACTCCTCAAACTCCATATATGCCCTAGTCACACTAAGTATGCATGCAATGGCTTCCTGAGTATAACAATGCTCTGTACCTTTGTACGTGATGGTTCTTTGCCTATAACTACTCTGTCTCCTTCCCTCTGCTCCCAGTTTACACCCCAGGCCTTCCTCAGAATATGAATATTTTGGACCTCTTCTTTCCAATCTACAGAGACCCATGGGGGTTGATACATTAGTCTCCTGTCGTGACTATGAGGGTGAACACTGGACAGCAGAGTGTCACCTAGCTTCAGTGAGGTGTTTTAGGAAATGTAGCACAAGACTATTCAGGCTCTTTCAACTCTTATGAAGCTAACAGTGAATAGGGGAAGGACATTGGAGGGCAGGTTGGGCATTAACCAAGGTCAAGACAGTCAGAAGTCAGGGTCTAGAGAAACACTGAATATAGAACAGACAATTGTTTTGAAGCAAGACTGGAAGGGAAACGAGTTGACAACTCTGGACTCTAATGCCTCTTCTATCCTCTGGTTTTGCCTTCTCCAATTTGTCTGAATCACTTCCATTTCCCAAAGATGAATGATGTAATATATTGATATTTAAGGGGACTGTTTTAAATTATTTTTGAATCACCTTATGAAATTTATAACAAACATTTCTAGTTTTGAAAATATTTACATTTTGCAAAACTTTTCCAGTAACATTAGTTTAAAGATTGATTTTGTTCTATAGGTAGAAAGAACTAACTAATTAATTCATAAAAATGAGCTTTTAGAGTAATTCTTTTCTTGCCTCATGTTGTGTGGAATTTTAACTAAGTACTAGACAAATTAGTTTTGCCTTTGTGGCATTTGCATAGCTAATGTTTTACAACTGTTTAAAAAACGTAATCAGTCATTGTAGGACAGCAGTTTTGCAGCTGCATTACAAAGAAAGTTGCATGATCTGTATTTGCCATCTTCACCAATCTTAATGTTCCTGTTAAACTTTTATTAATGAAGATTAAATAAACTCATTTATTTGACAACTGTTTTTTTTAGCATTTAGTATAAACAACACATTATGGTAAGTAAGGATACAAGGACATAAAATACTCATTGCAACTCTCAGAAAGAGAATCTAGTAAGGAATAAAGATATATAGAAAAATAAGTAAAAACAGAAAGACATGTAATACATGTCATTTAAAAAGTATAAAGTGCAGCAGTTATTTCACTGGGGTGACAGAAGAAGAATTCTTTGAGCAAATATAGAGAGCAGAGATAAAGAGGGAGGAAAGGAAGGTCTAGGGAGAAGCAATTCCAAGAGCAAAAGCTCCATGGTAGAACATATCGGCTTGTTCAGGGGAGTGATGAAAGAGTATTTGATATTTGGGCCATATTGATTGGGGCAGATTGTTCAAGGCTTTTAAAATATGCTAGTGTGAAAGCTTTTTTTTGCCAGTATTTTTAAAAATGAGATCTACAGAGTTATTTTTCAAGATCCATGTCTTTTATTTTAGATTATTTTGACAACAACAAAAGATTATTTCTCATTCACACTACATCTACATTATGGGTCAGCTGTAGCTCTACTTCACTCGAAGACCCAAGCGATTGTTTTAGCATCTATCTGGAACATTTTGATTGGCAGGGTAGAAGAAAAGAAGAATATGGTAAGCCATGTCATGCCATTTAAAGCTTTTGTTCAGAAGTAATGCATTTCATTGGCCAAATGAGGTCTATGGGAACTGAAAAAGTTTTGTCTTCATCTAGATGATAATCTAAAAAAATTCAATGGATTTTGGATGACCTGAACATTTACCTTTAAAACAAGAATAGCCATAAGCTTTCAGAATTTGTGTTGGCTTCAGTGACTAGATAGCATCAAATAGTACCACTGGGTTGCTTTATTAGCATTCCTTAGGCAATCAGATGCAGCTGGAGAAAGTAAATGATCCTTATGCCTTTGCCCCACTTGAAACCAGGCTTTGGATAGAGAAGTGGGAGGATTTAGTCATCACAGGTGCATTGAAATATTGGTGTGCCAAAAAAAAAATAGTGGGAACAACAACAAAGAAGCACATTTGTGCCAAAGCATTCAGTGCCATAATTATGTTTAAGATGAAAATTTAGTTTCACAACTGATAACATACTTATGTTTAAGATGAAAATTTAATTTAACAACATTAAATTAATGTTGTTAATTGGACTTTAATTGCTTAGTAGTTTGGTTATTATTTAATTTATAAAGTACTTTTAGTTTATGGTTACATAAGACATGTAAACACAAAGAGTTTATGATACTTCTATGTTTTATATAAGTAAAACTTTTATAAAGTTAAAAAATAGAAGTTAAATTTTTATTAATGAAGATTAAATAAATTCATTTATTTGACAACTGTTTTTTTTGAGCATTTAGTATAAATGACACATTGTGTTAAGCAAAGATGCAAGTACATAAATACTCATTGCAACTCTCAGAAAGAGAATCTGGTAAGGAATAAAGATACATCTAAAAATAAGTCAAAATAGAAAAAAAGATGTAATATAAGTCATTAAAAAGTATAAAGTGCAGCAGTTAAATGGTGATAAAATAATTTAAGACTCCTCCTCCCTTATACAATAACTGAAATGGAGAATGCATTAGAGGGAATCAGCAGATTAGATGAAGCAGAGGATTGAATCAGCAATTTAGAAGATAAGGTCGCAGAAAATACCCAATCAGAATAACAACAAAATTTTTTTTAAAAAAAGGATAGTTTAAGGGGCCTGTAGGATAACATCAAACATACCAAAATTTGTTTCATAAGGGTAGCAGAAATAGAACAGAGAGAGAGAAAGAAATTGAAAACCTATTTCAAGAAATAACAATGGAAAACTTCCCTAACCTGGTAAGGGAAATAGATATACAAACCTAGGAAGCTTAGAAAGTCCCAAACAAGATGAATTCAAAGAGGCCTCACCAAGACATATCAAAATTAAAATGCCAAAGCTTAGAGACAGAGAGAGAATCTTAAAAACTACAAAAGGAAGGCAGTTAGTTACCTACAAGGGAGCTCCCATAAGACTGTCAGCTGATTTTTTCCACAGAAACATTGCAGGTCAGGAGGGATTGGCAGGAAACATTCAAATTGATGAGAAGCAAGAACCTACAAGCAAGAGTACTCTACCCAGCAAAACTATCATTTAGAATCAAAGGACAGATAAAGAGCTTCTCAGACAAGAAAAAGCTAAAGGAGTTTATCACCACCAAGCCAGTATTATAGGAAATGTTGAAGGGAATTCCTTAAGAATAAAAAGGGAAAAAATATATCAAAAATATGAATAATAAAATGGCGACAACTGTATATCTATTAACAGTTACTTTACATGTAAATGGATTAAGTGCTTCAATCAAATGATAGAGTGAGTGGCTGAATGGATGATAAAACAAGACCCTAATGTACGCTGCCCACAAGAGACACTTCAGATTGAAAGAAACACACAGACTGAGAGTAAAGGTATGAAAAAAGATGTTTCATGAAAATGGAAACAAACAAAAAAGCAGGGGCAGCAATACTTATACCAGACAAAATAGACTTTAAAACAACATAGATTTTTTTGAAAAACAATTTTTTAATTAATTAATTTATTTTCTTATGGTGAAATTGGTTAATGAAATCCAATAAGTTTCAGCTGTACACTTTAACAGTAAGACATATATATTTACACTGTGTGTCCACCTCCCACAGTTAGATTTCTTTCTGTCACCACATATTTGACCCCTGTGCCCCATCTACCTCCCCGCTCCCACAACCCCTACACTCTGGTAACCACTAGTCTATAGTCAATGGCCATGAGTCTCTGTTTCTTCTGTTCATTTGTTGCTTATAGGTTTGCATCCCACATTTAAAGTGATATCACATGGTTTTCAATTTTTTTCTCTCTGGCTTATTTCACTTAACATGATTATCTCAAGGTCCATCCAGGTTGTCACAAATGGCAGTATTTCATCTTTTCTTATGGCTGAGTAATATTCCATTGTACATATGTACCACTGCTTCTTTAGCCAATCATCTATTGTAGGACACCGGTTACTTCCATATCCTGGCCACTGTGAATAATGATGCTTTGAACATTGGTATGCTCATATCTTTTCTAATTGCTGAATCATATGGTAGATAAATTCCTAGTTTTTTGAGGAACCTCCATATTGTTTTCCATAGTGGCTGTACCAATTTGCAGTCCCACCAGCAGTGTATGCAGGTTCCTTTGTCTCCACATCCTCTCCAACATTTGTTATTACTTATTCTGTTGATTATAGTTATTCTAACAGGTGTGAGATGGTATCTCATTGTGCTTTTTATTTGCATTTCCCTAATAGCTAGCGATGTTGACCATCTTTTCAAATATTTGTTGCCCATTTGTATGTCCTCTAGGGAGAAATGCCTGTTCAGGTCCCCTGCCCATTTCGTGATTGGATCATTTGGCTTTTTTGCTGGTTTTGAGTCATATGAGTTCTTTGTATATTTTGGATATTAGGTCCTTATTGGAGACATTGCTTGCAAATATATTTTCCCATTCAGATGGTTATATCTTTACCTTGTTGATGATTTCTTCTGCTGAGCAGAGATTTTTAGTTTGATGTAGTCCCATTCATTTATTTTTGGTTTTACTTTCCTTGCCTTTGAGGTCAAATTCATAAAGTCCTCTTTAAGTATAAGGTCCTTGAGTTTAGTTCCTATGTTTTTTTCTATTTTATTGATTCTGATCTTGTATTCGGTTCCTTAATCCATTTTAAGTTAATTTTGGCGTGTGGTGATAGACAACAGTCTAGTTTCATTCTTTTGCAGGTGGCTTTCCAGTTTTCCCAGCATTTACTGAAGAGTTTTTTCTTTCTCAACTATTTGTTTCTGGCTTTTTTGTTGAAAATTATTTGCCCAATAAATATGGATTTACTTCTGGATTCTTGATACTGTTCCACTGGTCCGTGTGTCTGTTTTGTTGCCAATACCATGCTGCTTTGATTACTATTGCTTTGTAGTATAATTTGAAGATGAGCAGAGTGATGTCTCCAGGCTCGTTCTTTTTTTCTCAGGATGGCTTTGACAATTGGGGGTCTTTTATGCTTCCATACAAATCTGATGATTTTTTGTTCTATTTTTTAAAAAAATGGTGATGGGATTTTGATGGCGATTGCATTAAATCTGTATAATGCTTAGGTAATATGGTTATTTTAACTATGTTGATTCTTCCAATTCCAAAACATGGAATATTGTTCCATTCGTTTGTATCTTCTTCAATATCTTTTAATAGGGTCTTATAGTTTTCATTATTTAGGTCCTTCACATGTTTCATTACATTTATTCCTAGGTACTTTATTCTACTTGTTGCAATTGCAAAAAGAGTTAATTTTTTTCCACTTCTTCTTCCGACACTTCATTATTAGATATAGGAACACTATGGATTTTTGAACGTTGATTTTGTATCCAGAAACTTTACTGTATTTTCTTATTGTTTCTAGTAGTGTTTTTTTTTTTTTTGGAGTCTTTAGGATTTTCTATAGAGAGAATCATGTCATCTGCAAAAGGTGACAGTTTGACTTCTTCATTTCCTGTTTGGATGCCTTTTATATCATTCTCTTGCCAGACTGCACCTGCTAGGACCTCCAATTTTATATTGAATGACAGTGGCAATAGTGGACAGCCTTGTCTTGTTTCTGATCTTAGAGGGAAGGTTTTTAGTGTTTAACCATTAAGAATAATGTTGGCTGAGGGTTTGTCATAGATGGCCTTATTATGTTAAGGTATTTTCCTTCTATACTAATTTTGTTAAGTGTTTTGATCGTAAATGGATGCTGCATCTTGTCGAAGGCTTTTTCTGCATCTATTGATATGATCACATGATTCTTCCTTTTTAATTTGTTTATGTAGTGTATCATATTAATCAATTTGTGTATGTTGAACTATCCCTGTACCTCTGGGATGAAACCCACTTGATCGTGGTGTATAATCTTTTTACTATGATGCCGTATTGGTTTGCTAGTATCTTATTTAGGAGTTTTACATCTGTGCTCATGAGATATATTGGTCTGTAGTTTTTTGTGTGTGTGTGTGTTATCTTTACCAGGTTTTGGTATCAGAACAATATTGGCCTTATAAAATGAGTTGTGAAGTATTGCCTCCTCTTGGATTTTTTGGAAGAATTTTAGGAGAATAGGTGTCATATCTTCTTTGTATGTTTGTTAGAATTCACTTGTGAAGCCATCTGGTCCTGGACTTTTACTTTCTGGTAGTATTTTTATGATTGTTTCAATTTCTATACTGGTGATCAGTCTGTTTTTTTATTTTCCAGTTCTTCTTGATTCAGTCTAGGAAGGTTATATCTTTCTAAGTACTGGTCCATTTCTTCTAGGTTATTAAATTTGGTGTTATATACTTTTCATAGTATTCTTGTATGATCCTTTGTATTTCTGATATTAGTCATAATTCCCCTTCTTTCATCCCTGATTTTGATTATTTGTGTCCTTTTTCTCTTTTCTTTAGTGAGTCTAACCAGTGAATTGTCAAATTTATTAATCTTCTGAAAGAACCAGGTTTTTGTCGCATTTATTTTGTCTATTTTTTCAATTTCCTTTATTTCTGCTCTAATTTTGATTATTTCTTTCCTTCTGGTGACTTATGCTTCATTTGTTCTTCTTTTCTAATTTTTTAAGATTATGCATTAGGTTGTTTATTTTGGCTCATTCTTGTTTTTGGAGATAGACTTGTAATGACATGAACTTTCCTCTTATGACCGCTTTTGCTGTGTCCCAAAAGTTCTGATATGTTGTACTATCATTATCATTCATTTTTATGTATCTCTTGATGTCTTTTTTTTAAATTTCTTTTCTGATCCAGTTATTCTTTAATAGCATGTGGGTTAATCTCCATGTATTTGTCATTCTTCCTGCTTTCATTTTGAAGTTGATCTCTAGTTTCAAAGCATTATGATCAGAGAACATGGTTGGCTATCTGTGTGTCCCAGTATGTGGTCGATTCTTGAAAATGTTTCATGTGCACTCGAGAAGAATGTATAAGCAGCTGTTTTGGGATGGAAGGCTCTGTATATGTCAATTATGTGTAGTGTGTCATTTAAGAACGTTATTTCCTTATTGATTTTCTGTTTAGATGATCTATCCATATATGACAGTGGGGTGTTTAGATCCCCTACTACTATAGTGTTTTGGTCTGTTTCTCCCTTTAGTTCTGTTAGTAATTGCTTTGCATATTTGGAGGCTTTCTGTTTGGGAGCACAGATATTAATAAGTGCTATGTCTCTTGGTGTATGATTCCCTTTATCGTTATGAAGTGTCTGTCAGTATCTTTCTTTACTTTTTTTATTTCGAAATCTATTTCATGTGATATTGGTACCACTATTCTCGCTTTTTCTATGAATGCCATTTGCTTGAAATATCATTTTCCACCCTTTCACTTTGAGTCTATATTTGTCTTTGAAACTGAGATGTGTCTGCTGGAGGCAGCATATGTTTTTGTTTTGTTTTTTGATCCATTCTGCAACTCTGTGCCTTTTTATTGGTAAGTTCGATTCATTTATGTTTAGGGTGATTATTGAAATATGAGGTCTTCTTATAACCATTTTATCATACTTTCTCATAGCTCAGTGTTTCCATTGTTTCTTTGTCCTTGAGTTTCTGTGTTCTTTATTTTGGTTGGCTTTTGTGTGTTTTGCTTCTGGTCCTTCTTGTTTTATGTTATATACTTCAGTTCCGAATCTTTGGCATGTGGTTACAATTATGACTATCTAAAAGATAGTTTTATATATATATATATATATATATATATATATATATATATATATAGTTATCCATTTTCTTCTGCTCATGCCTTATCTCCATTCCTCTTTGCAGACTTGGATCTTTGAATTCTCCCCTTTTCAGTCATTGTTGTCTTTATTTGTCTCTATGTATGCTGAACATTCATTGCTATCTTGTTTTAACAATTCTCTTATTATTTAAGCATATAATGTCTTGTTCTTGGTAGGGTTGCATTCCTCTGCTTCTATTTGCCTGATAGTCACTTAACTCCTAATTATGTATTTTTTTCTCACTTTGTTTTAGGCGAATTGACCCCTTTCAGTATTTCCTGTAGTGCAGGTCTTGTAGTGGGGAATTCTCTCAATTTTTGTATGTCTGGAAAAATCTTAATTTCTCCTTCATATCCAAAGGAGAACTTACCTGGATATATTATTCTAGGCTGGTAGTTCCTCTCAGTTAATAGTCTAAATAGTTGATTCCATTCCCTTCTGGCATGTAAAGTTTGTGCTGAGTAGTCCGAGGATAGTCTTATGGATATACCTTTTTAAGTTACTGTTTTATTTTCTCCCTGGATGTCTTGAGAATATCTTTGTCATTGATTTTTGATAATTTTAATACAATGTGTCTTGGTAAAAGCCTTTTTGAGTTGAGATAATTGGTTGTTTTCTTGACTTCTTGAATTCCAAGCTCCAGCTCATTCCTTAGATTTGGGAAATTCTTGTCCACTATTTATTGGAAAATGCATTTTAATCCCTGTTCCTGTTCCTTGCTTTGAGAATGCCCATTATTCTCATGTTTTTTTTCTCCTGATGGTATCAGCTAGTTCTTGAATTTCTCTTTCATTATTTTTTATTCTTCGGTTTCTCTCTTCTTCCTTCTGATTTATTTCTAGATTTCTGTCTTCATTTTCACTGATCCTTTACTCTATTTGATTGTCTCTATTTCTCAAGCTTGCTATTTCATTTTTCAACTCTTTAGTGTGTGTGTATTTTTTTTTATCTCCAGAAGATCTATTCTGTTCTTTTTGAGGGTTTCATTCTCCTTGCTAAAGAACTTATTCTGCTGATTTAGTTGTTTTTTCAGTTCCTGAAATTGATATGACTTGTTTCCAAACTCACTGAGTTTTTTTAGAAATAACATCCTGAATTCTCTGTCATTTAAATTGCATATTTCTATGTCTGTAAGCTTATTTTTTGGAGATTTCTCTCTTTTTTTTTCTGTGATGCCTTGTTGTCTTGGTTGTTCATAGTGTTTAATGGACTATTTCCCTGCCTAGGCATTAATGGAAATGTATTCTTCTTTTTTTTACAGAAAGATTTATTATATAAATGTCTGTCTTTAGCTTGTTGCAAAGAAGGCAATTTTCTTTTGGTTTCCAGTAGGTGGTGTTTATGCCTCATGGATCTCTGCTTTATATAAAGCTTTAACAACATCTTTTATTTTCTTATAGATATTTAATCATACTTGGTACTCTCAGTTTCTGATAGTGTTAGCAACAATTTTGGTAGTGTTTGCGCAGATTCCCCTGGGCTCCTCAGTGTTCCTTCTGGAGGATATAGGGGAGGGGCCCTCTGGGTTGGGGTTTGGGGGCTGCAGCTCAGCCTGGGTTTTGCAAATATGGCTGGTAAAAATCAACTGTTGTTTCTCTGCTGGCCAACTCTCTGCTTTCTGCCCTGATGGCTGGGCCCTAAGGCAGCCGGCCATGGGGAGCTCACATCTTCTCCAGGCACAGCTGTTCAGGGAACTTGCTGCTCCTCTGCTCCCCCTCATCCTACAGGGAGCTCCACTGGCTGCGAGAAGCAGTTTCTTTATTCCAGTCCACCACTTGACACCTGGGGTTCTAACCTGTAGTAGCTCTTATGTGCAGATCCCATGTTCAGATGTGATGCTTTGCAGTTTGTGTGTTTTTTGTTGAGTTTTACATATTCAGTTTATTGCCGTTATAAACGGAGAGATGTGGGAATGTCTCTCACTCTGCCATGTTTCTAAAGATCTGTTCTGTTCTTTTTGAGAATTTCAGTCTCTTTGCTCTGCTCATCTAGTTGTTTTTTCAATTCCTGAAATTGTTGATTTGAGTTGTTTTGGATCTCACTGAGTTTTTTTCAGAAGTACCATCTCAAATTCTCTATCATTTAAGATACATATTTCTCTTTCCGTAAGGTTATTTTCTGGAGATTTTTCTTTCTTTCTGAGATGCCTTGTCACCTTGGTTTTTCATGATGTTTAATGGTTTATTTCTCCACCTGGGTATTAATGGAAGTGTATTCTATTGTTTTTCCAGAAAGAAGCTTTATTATATAAAGGTCTCTCTTTAGCCTGCTGCAAAGAAGCCACTTTTCTTTTGGTTTCCAGTAGGTGGCATCTAAGCCTCTTGAATCCTTGCTTTATATAAAGTTTTAATAGTGCCTTTTTACTTTTGAGTAGATATTTAATCATGCTCTCTACCCTCAGTTTCATTCCCTGTCAATGTTAGCAACAGTTTCAGTAGAGTTTGCTCTAATTCTCCCAGGGCTCTGCGGTGATTGGTCTCAGAGGGTATGGGGGGAGAAGCCCTCTGGGTTGGAGGTTAGGGGCTCGGCTCAGCTACAGTTTTGCAACTGAGGCTGGTAAAAATCAACTGTTGTTTCTCTGCCATCCTATTTCTCTGCTTTCTGTCCTGATGACTGGTCCCTGCTGCTGGCCACATGGAACTCACGGAACTCCCAGGCAGGGCTGTTCAGGGAACTTGCCTACTTTCTCCCCTCCACATACTCCTACAGGGAGCTCTGGCAGCTGCAAGAGGCAGCTTTTTTATTTCTCTCAGTCCACCGCCCAACACCCAGGATTCTGACCTGTGGTAGCTCTTATGCGCAGATCCCAAACTCAGATGTGCTGGTGTGCAGTTTGGGTATTTTTTATTGAGTTTTGGATGTTCAGCTTATTGCTGTTTCAAGGGGAGAGATCTGGAGACATCTCTCACTCTGCCATATTCCTTCCAACTACCATAGGAGTCTTTACAACAAGAGACAATTAGGGAGTTAGTTATCCTGGTTCTGGGTATATTTCTGACAAAAACCAAACACTTCTTTGAAGGAACATGGGCATTCATATGTTCATTTCAACACTATTTGCAATAGTCAAAATATGGAGACTACTTGGTTGTCCATCAATAAATCCATGCATAATGAAGATGTGGTACATACATACAATGGAATGTTACTCAACCATAAAAAGTGATATCTTGCCATCTATAACAACGTAGATGAACCTAGATGGTATTGTTATGAATGGAGTAAGTCAGACAGAGAAAGGCAAGTGCCATATGGTTTCACTTGCACGTGGAACTTAAAGAACAAAAACAAACAAACACAATAGAAACAAACTCACAGGTAAAGAGAACATTTTGATAGTTGCCTGATGGGAGGGGAGTTAGGGGGTTGCACGAAAAAGGGGAAAGGATTAAAAAGTACAAATTAGTAGTTAGAAAATAGTCATGGGGATATAAAGTATAGCATAAAGAATATAGTCAATAATATTGTAATAACTATATGGTTTCAGATGGGTATTAGATTTATCAAGGTATCACTTTGCAAGTTAAATCAATGTCTAATTACTGTGTTGTACACATGAAACTAATAAAATATTGTATGCTGACTGTAAGTTAAAAATTAAAAAATTATTAAATTCCTAAAAAAAGAAGGATGGGTAAACAAATAAAATCATACATATATATGTACAAATAAAAATTATGTCATAAAACAATAATTATGACATTATTAAACATGTGGAGAATAGCACATAATGCTGAAAGGCGTTAATCAACATTAAAGTGTTCTGGAGGTAGATTAAGATATTATTTGTCATTACATTTTGCAAGTTAAGGAGTAGCAATGCTTAAAATTCATGGGCAACTACTAAAAGGATAAAAAAATAAAGTACATAAAATCTGTGTCAGATAAAATGTAATAAAAAATCACCTGAATAGATTCAATCAATCCTGAAAAGTATTAAAGGAGGTAAAAGAAATAAAAACAAGTCATGTAGAAATAAAAATACAAGATAAAGAAATATTAATTTACATTAATAATCACAATAAACTAATACATCAACACAAAATGATAAGAGGCTCAATTGACCAGGGAATATAAAAATCTTACACTTCCTTGTATCCGTTAAAAATTGTTTTGTTGTTATTGTTGTTTGCTACATTCCTGTGGGACTCATGAATGAAAGCTTCTTTGGCTACCAGGGCCAAATTACTTGCAGACCTGTCCCTCAAACAACATCCATAAAAGCTGGAGTACAGACATGTGTATTATCTCCTTTCAGGAGGATATTGTTGACTTGGAGTAGATTGGAAGGAGTATGCAGGAGAAGAGTCTTCTGGCTTTCCCAGTCTTTGCAAAGGATTGCAGCCAGCCCCTAGTGCCTGTTAAATGAGAGTCCTGACATTCGGGCAGCAGTTTTTGAAGAATGCAGATAAAGTATGCAGCCTTTTAGGGAAAGACTAGGACATGGATGATTTTGCCTATTCCCTCTGTAAAAAGCCATGGTGAATGCTGTGCACCCACTGAGAATTGCTTCTTTGCTATAGTCTCATGGGTCTCATGGACACAAGCCCTGTTGACTTTCGGGGCAAGATGTTTTGGGAACCCATCCCTCTGGTCAGATTCTTAAAAATTGGGGCACTAGATGTGGGGCCAAAATCCTTTGCTATTCAGGGAGAAGCCAGGAGTTGAGGATTCTTTGTTGATTGTACAGTGCTGTGCTGGGATGGGGTTTATAGCAAGAGTATGTCTCAGTCTTCCCTACTCATTTCAATGTGAGTATTTTCTCATTCACTTATAGGTGTCACTCAGCTTGTTTCTAAGTCTCCCCATGTGTGTAACTGTACATTTGGTGCACCCATGGCAGGTGAAGGACTCAGGAGCCTCCTCTGTCATTGTTTTGGCCAATTCTAGAAATTTATTTCAAAGAGATTATTAAATGGTTATTATTATATTTATGAATATGTAGAAAAAATAAAATTTGATCTTTACTCCATATCATACACAGAATTCAAACCCAAATGGATAAAATTGGGAACTGCAAAAAGGAAAAATTAAAGACCTTTCATAGAAAATATAGGAGAATATATTTTGGTCCTAGGGGTATGGAAGGATTTCTTAAATAAGATAAAAAGTTACAATGGTGAAAACGATATTGATAAATTTGCCTGCATTAAAATTAACAACTTATGTTTATCAAATGACAGCTTAAAAGCAAGTTAAAAATAAGCTACAGATTTAGTAAAAGATATCTGCAATGCATAGAACTGGCAAAGATTTAGTATCCAAAATATATGAAGAACTACTCAGTTAGTAAGAAAAGACAGTAACTTATTAGGAAAATGGGCAAAAGACATTAGTTAGCATTTTATAAAGAAAAAGAAATACAATGGACAAATGGTCACTGTTTTAGGTTTGATTCTCTAGAAGCCTGAGGGAGGAATTCTTCAAGGAAGTCCTCTAAAAAGAAACCTGTAAGAAAGTGAGGGAAGTAGGATAAAACAAGGGAAGGAGATAACCAGAGATGTGATTTCGGCCTGATCCCATGGGGGAACTTTGGAGTGTGGAAGGCACCACAAATTTGTCTCACTTTGCATTGCACAGCCAGTCATTGGCTGTGGGCTAACCCAGGCTTTTTCAGGTGAGGTGACTCCCATTGGCCAAGGGCATTTCTCCAAAGAAGAGTGAAGCTGTGAATCATTAGCAGCCAATCTAGCTGCATCTAGGGGGAAAATGCACTGGTCCAATATAGGAGATCTGGGCAGGGCACCAATAATGTCCATTACAGTTACTTTAATTAGTAATCAGGGAAATAGAAATTGTGACTAAAAAGAAATATAATTTAAAAAATCTACCTATCATCTATCTATCTATCTATCTATCTATCTATCTATCTATCTATCATCATCATCATCATCATCTATCTATCATCTATATATCTATATCTATCTATGTATTATAGCTTCTTATTGAGGTAAGTTATGGACTGAATTGTGTCCTTCATGTTGAAACACTAATCCCCATCATGACTGTATTTGAAGATAGGGTCTTTAAGGAAATAACTAAGGTAAAATGAGGTCATAAGAATGGGGTCCCAATCTGATAGGACTGCTGTCATTACAAGGAGAGGAAGAAATGCCAGAGGCTCACTCTCTCTCCCTCCCACCTGCCCCGCTATCAGTTAGGAAAAGAGGTTTCACCAGAAACCAATCCTGATGGCAGCATTATCTTACACTTCTAGTCTCCAGACTGTGAGAAAATAAATTTCTGTTGTTTCAGCCACCCAGTCTGTGGCATTTTGTTGTGGCAGCCTGAGCTGACTTATACAAAGTATACTTTACATACAATAGAATTAACTCATTTTTAGTGTACAGTCTGATGAATTTTGGTAATTGCATTCATTCATGTAATGTCCACTACAATCAAGATATAAAACAGTTCCATCATCCTAGAAAGTTTTCTAATGTCCTTTTGCAGTTGATCTTCTCTCATCCTCAGGCAACTACTGATCTGTTCCCTGCCACTATAGTTTTGACTCTTCTAGAGATTCATATAAATGGAGTCATATAGTATTTAGTATTTTGTGTTTGGCTTCTTTCACTGACATAATATTTTTGAGATTCATCTATGTTATTTTGTCTATTAATATGAAACACAATTTATCCCCACTATATTTGTAAAAATAATGCAGTCTGACAATACCAAGTGCTGGATAAGATTAGATAGGAACTCATATATTGTTGGTGGATTGTAAATTGTTGCAACCATTCTTGAAAAAAGTCTGCATTTATATTGTAAAATTACGCATTTGCTTACTCCATGAGCTAACAATTCCTTTCATGTAAATACCCTAAATAAAATCTTTCATATGTGCTCCAGTGTATAAACACACATGAAAAAATCCCCTAAACCTCCAAATGTTTGTTCATAGAAAAATGGGTTAAAGTATGTTATAGGTATATAAAATGGAATATTATACAGCAGTGAAAATGAATGAAATATATCTCCAAGCAACAACATGAATTATTCTTGGAAGCATAATCTTAAGTGAAAAATAAGTCAACTTCTGAAAGTTTATATGTGGGTCACACAGCTTTTTAGTACTGAAGATGAGGAAACTTAACAGCATTTAAGTGCGTGCAATTGACAAAACTATAAAAAAATAGAATGATGCACATAAATGTAGCATAGTAAATATTTCTGGTAGGGAGATAAGAGTGTTGGTTAGGAAAGAATGCATAAGTAGACGAGAATTATTTTGGTGTTATAGTGCTTAGGCAGTGATTTCATTGATTTTATTATATTCCTATGTCTTATCATTTATTTAAATATTTTATTTATTCTTTTCATGTATAAAATACATAAAAATATTTAAAAAACAAAATATTTAAAATTGATTATATACAATTTGGAACTCATTTTTTTCTAAGTGAGTTATTCAATTTGATCATAATTTTTATCTAGATTCTTTCAGTAATTCACCCTTTCTTCAAGTTATTTATTTGTAATAATTCTGTCATATTCGTTTTTTTTTTCCTGGAAAAAATCCCAAAGGAAACCTTTGATCATTTTTGCTCGGCAGTTTCTCCTCAAAAATGCTAGTCACATGGAACTGCCAAAAGATTTAAATAGTCCCCAAAGAAGCATTTTTCATCCAAATAAATTATTTTAGACAATGTCATCCTGATATAATAGTTCATTAAAAATATATAACTTAATTTTATTTCCACAAGTCTGTAATGTTATGTGAGATATTGGTTCAAGTTGCCTGGGAAGATTAAAAATATGATAAAAGGAACTCTGAATTGACAGATGACACATAGAGACCAAGTGAAGATGGCTCGTGAAGAAAAACTTTGTATGTTCTTCTTTTCCTTTCAGAAATAGCTGTCCATTTCTCTTCAATCTGGACGTTTTGGGGAATGATTTTCCAAGAAATACCTTCTCTTATGAAAATCTACTGAGATCTTTATGTGTTTTTCACTTTGACACCCAAGCCACGAAACTCTGCCGAACAAAGTCATACAACCCTGGGGACATATCATAGATAATAATAATGGCCTCTAACTTCAGTTGGCCTATTCTGTCCATACTAATCCATCTACCCTAGCTCTTACCCTCGACTTTTAACAGATGAAGTGAATTTATAACTCCACAGAGAAAACAGATATATGCTGGGCATGAAGCCCTTCAGTATTGTACCTCATTTCTGTAAATTTAGGACTTTCCAGTCCTTACCTTACTGTAGCTCTCTGTAACATTTAATTCTACCGACCATGCTAGACAGGAAACTTAAATAAGTGCCATGAACAAGTGTAGCATTATAGGGAGGGGAGGGACTGGGTGAACTGAATTGCTGATCTTTGCTGTGTGAGAAGATGAACTGAGATCTTCTGGGCTTTCAAAAAACAAAACAAACAAACAAAAAAACAAACAAAAAACAAACCCAAAAACTGGAGCTGTGGATATTAGCTAGCTACAGATGCCTAGAAACATCTATCCTTGCAACTTCCTCTATGCAGGAAACTTCACCTCTTTTTTTCCATGCTGAATTCTGGTATCTTAAGGAATCTCTTACTGCTTTAGTCACAACTGGGCTACAATGTCTCTCCATCTTCACCTGCTATTCTCTTTGCTGTAATGGTGGGGGAAGTTTTCTAAATTGAAGACCAAATGCATTTTCTTATAGAAATAATGATGGTATTCAGTTGCAGTCGAAATAAGACCCTTAGTGTAGTGTAATCGTCCAGATACATTATGAGTTTAATAGACAGCCTGCTTTTGCTAGGGAATCTAAACAACCTATTATGAAATTGCTTCTAAGTAAAAACGCACTCTGAATTCCACATAATTGACTTATAAACAAACAGATCCAGTGCCTGTGTTGAGAACTGCCTGTTCTGGAAGCTAAGAATTTAGTTTTTTTTAAAAAGTGGCTTTTACCCTTTTGTCCCTAGGTCAGCCATACTTTTCTGAATCTTTTATCATCTGTTTTACAGCATCGATTAAAATAATTTTCTCTGAAAGTATACCAAAACATCTGTCCATTCACTTTGAATAATATTCTCATTTTTTAATGTGCTATCAATATAGTATTTTAAAGCATTTCCACTTTTGAACTGTCCTTTTACTTGTAAAGGAATTTCTATCTGCATTGAATGTACATAGGTTTTAAAATTTTTATTTTATTATTACTTTAAAGTATACAGTACATCGGTTAGACATTTATATGGTTTATGAAATGATTACCCCAATTATCACCCCTCTGGCTCTACACCTAGCCATCATAATAATGCTGACTGCTTTCCCTATGCCATGTTCCCCATCTCTGTGATCATCTACCAACTACTAATTTGAACCTCTTTAACGATTCACCTCTTCTCCCAGACCCCAACTCCCTTCCCCTCTGGCCATCACCAGATTGTTCTCTATATTTGTGAGTCTCAGCAATTATTTTTTCAAAATCTACTAGGTTGCAGGCACTGTACAAGGTGCTAGGAATGAACTAACAATGTGCATCTCAATTTTTACCCTTGTAATGCTTATACTCTAACACTGATAGGTAGTAAAACATTGATTATCTAAAGCAACTTTCAGAATCATTGTGATCAGGACTTTTCACCCCCCTTAAAATAGGGTTTCTCAAGCTCAGATATTTTGAAACTTGGAGTTGGATAATTCTTTATTGTAGGGGGTGTCCTGTGTTTTGCAGGCTGTTTAGCAACATTCTTGGCCTCTACTTACTAAATGCCAGTAGCATTCTTCTCCCATTAGTAACAATCAAAAAATGTTTCCATACATTGCCAGATGCCCCCAGGGGAAGAAATTAATCCACATGTGAGAAATTTAGGGAATGATATTAACCACAAAATCCTGGCTTTCACTGGGATCTCCCATTTATTCTCTGTGTGTCTTTTAATCTGAAGTGAGTCACTTGTAGGTGGCATATGTAGGGTTTTTTTTTTATCCATTCGGCAACTCTATCTTTTGGTTGGAGCACTTAATTCTTTTCCATTTGAGGTACCTGTTAACAGGGATGTACTTATTATCATTCTTTATTCCTATTTTGATACATGTTTTTTCTTCTTAAAGAAGTGCTTCCAACATTTCCTGTAATACTGGCTTGGTGTCGATAAATTCCTTTAGGTTATTTTTGTCTGGGAAGCTCTTTATCTGTCTTTCGATTCTTAATGATAGCTTGGCTGGATAAAATGTTCTTTGTTATAGATCCTGGGTTTTCAACACTTTGAATATTTTGTGTCAAGCCCTTTCACCCTGCAAAGTTTCTTTTGAGAAATCAGCTGCCAGTCTATGGGTGCTCCCTTGTAGGTACCTAATTGCTTTTGCTGCTTTTAAGATTCTCTCTTTGTATTCAACCTTTGGAATTTTAATTATGATGTGTCTTGGTGTGGGCCTCTTTGGGTTCATTTTTTGGGGGGACTCCTTTGCTTCCTGGGATTTTATGTCTATTTCCTTCCATAAGTTAGGGAAGTTTTCCATCATTATTTCTTCAAATAGATCTTCAGTGTCTTGTTCCTTTTCAGGTACCCCTATGACATGGATATTTTTACATTCAATTTTGCCCCATAGGCTCCTTAAATTATTATTATAGTCTTAGCTTATTTTTTTCTTGCTATTCTGATTGAATGTCCTTGGCTTCCTCATCCTCTATATTGGTGGTTCAATTCTCTTCTTTATCCACTCTGTAGATTTCCTCTAATATACTCTTGATCTCAGATAATGTATTCTTCATTTCTGTGTGGTTCCCTTTTATAATTTCCATTTCCATTATATGATACTTTATTTTTTTATCTCTGTTAAAGTTCTCACTGAATTCATCTACATGTCACCTAAGTCCATTTAGCATCTTTATAACCAGTGATTTGAATCTGCATCTGTTAGGTTGCTTGACTCCATTATTCCTGGATCTCTCTTCTGTTCTCTCATGTGATTTCTGCTTCTTTGTCTTCCCATTTTGGCTACCTTTCTGTTTCTGTTTCTATGTACTAAGCAAAGTTCCTAAGTCACCTGGTCTTATTAGCATGGCTTTGTGTAGTAGGTGTCCAGAGGTACAGTCCTGAGAGGGTTTCAGCTGCAGGCCAAGTTTAGCCTCAGCCCATGCCCCTCCAGTGCCACCTGTTAAGATTCAGTAAACAATCCACAGATTGTGCTTACAGTTGCCTCAAGAAACCACACCAGAAACCGAGGCCAGCTGCCACTAGTGTTAAGTCTTGGCTCTGATCAGCAAGGAGCACCTGACTCGCCGAGGACACACCTGGATGTGGCTTAGGTGGGGCTCAGAGCTGGGGGAGGCAGAGTTTCAGGGAATCCTCTGGGCAAGTGACCTCTGTTATCTGGCTTGATGACATCTCAGCTATGGTGGTGCTGTGTCAGCACACTGGGAGAGGAGAGGGCCCAGAGTTCAAAAGAGGAACCATGGATACCCCAACACTTCTGTCCAGGTGAGATCCTCACCTCAGGCCCTTGCTCCAACAACTCAGTGTCCCTCTATAAGACCCTGGTGCCCGCCATGCAGCCAACCTGGTTCTGGTGCTCAAGGCAAGTAGGTCAGTCACTGCAAAAGTCTGCTCAGGACTCGGCTCTTATAAGAGACATCTGCAGCTGCAGGTTGCCGCTGCTGTAGCCTCTGTCCCACTCAGCTGCTTGGAACGGGCAGTCTCGTGTCCTCGCTTGGTCCTACCTCTTTTGTTGCATGGTGATTTCTTATTTCTCTCCTTAGTTGTAAAGCTCGTTCATCTATATCCCAGACAACTTTCCTGCAGATTGCTCCATGTTTCCATCACAGTTTGATTTGTTTGCAGGAGGGATGAACAAGCTTCTATCATCAACACTATTATTTCCTATTTGCTTGTATATAGTTTTTTAAAATTAACTAATTAATTTTTTATGGTGACGTTGGTTAATAAACTCCAATAAGTTTCAGCTGTACATTTTAACAGTAAGGCATATTTAAATTTATATTTATTTATATTTTATTTATATTTATATTTAATTTATATTTAGTGTGCACATCCTATAGTTAGAATACTTTCTGTCCCCACATATTTGACTCTTTTACCCCATATATATACACCCTTCCCCCTACCCTCTGGTAACCACTACTCTGTTGTCCATGTCCATGAGTCTCTATTTGTTTGTCCTGTTCGTTTGTTGCTTTTAGGTTTATATCCCACATATAAGTGATATCATGTGATTTCAACTTATTCTGTATGGTTTATTTCACTTAGCATGATTATCTCGAGGCCCATCCATGTTGTCGCAAATGGCAGTATTTCATCTCTTCTTATGGCTGAGTAGTATTCCATTGTATATATGTACCACAGCTTCTTTAGCCAATCATCTATCATAGGACACTTCAGTTGCTACCATGTCCTGGCCACTGTGAATAATGTTGCTTTGAACATTGGTGTGCAAATATCTTTTCGGATATGTGTTTTCAAGTCTTTGGGAGTACTCAGTAAAGAGATTGTTGGATCATATGGCAGAATAATTCTTACTTTTTTTAGGAACCTCCATACTGTTTTCCATTGCAGTCCCACCAGCAGCGTATAAGGTTTCTTTTTTCTCTGCATCCTATCCAATGTTGGTTATTACTTGTCCTATTGATTATAGCTATTCTAACAGATGTGAGGTGGTATATCATTGTGGTTTTGATTTGCATTTCTCTAATAGCTAGTGATGTTGAGCATCTTTTCAAGTATTTGTTGTCCGTTTGTCTGCCCTCTAGGGAGAAATGTCTGTTCAGGTCCTCTGCCCATTTTTTGATTGGGTCATTTTGTTATTGTTGTTGTTGAGTTGTATAGGTTCTTTGTGTATTTTGGATATTGGGTCCTTATTGGAGGCATTGCCTTCAAATATATTATCCTATTCAGATGGTTGTCCTTTACCTTATAGAAGGCTTCTTTTGCTGTGAAGAGAAGCTATTTAGTTTGCTATAGTCTCATTCATTTGCTGTAGTCTCATTCATTTATTTTTGCTTTTACTTCCCTTGCCTTTGAGGTCAAACTCATAAAATCCCCTTTCAGTCCAAGGTCCTTAAGTTTAGTTCCTATGTTTTCTTCTATTCAGGTTCTTAACCCATTTTGAGTTAATTTTGGTGTGTGGTGATAACAAGAGTCTAGATTCATTCTTTTGCAGGTGGCTTTCCAGTTTTTGAAGCACCACTTATTGAAGAGGCTTTCCTTTCTCCACTGTATGTTTTTGTTTTTTTGTTTTTTGCTGAAAATTGTGTGCCCATATAAATATGGGTTTACTTCTGAACTCTTGATTCTGTTCCCTTGGTCTGTGTGTCTATTTTGCTGCCAATATCATGTTGTTTTGATTACTATTCTTTGTAGTATAATTTGAAGTCGAGCAGAGTGATGCTTCCAGTCTCATTCTTTTTTCTCGGGATGGCTTTGGCAATTCGGGGTCTTTTGTGCTTCCACACAAATCTGATGATTTTTTTTTTGTTCTATTTTTTTAAAAAATGCCAATGGGATTTTGATGGGGATTACATTAAACCTGTATAATGCTTTAGGTAATATGGTTATTTTAACTATGTTGATGCTTGCAATCCAAGAACACAGAATATCTTTCCATTTCTTTGTATCTTCTTTGATTTCTTTTAATAGGGTCTTATAGTTTTCAGTATATTAATTTTTCACATATTTTATTAAATTTATTCCTAGGTATTTTATTCTTTTTGTTGCAGTTGCAAAAGGAATTATTTTTTTCCACTTCTATTTCTGGTACTTCATTATTAGAGTATAAGAAAGCTAAGGATGTTTGAACATTGATTTTGTATCCAGAGACTTTATTTTCTTATTGTTTCTAGTAGTGTTTTTGTGGAGTCTTTAGGGTTTTCTATATAGAGAATCATGTCATCTGCAAATAGTGACAGTTGGACTTCTTCATTTCATATTCAGATGCCTTTTATAGCTTTCTCTTGTCTGAATGCACTCGCTAGGACCTCCAACGTTATACTGAATAACAGTGGTGATAGTGGACAGCCTTGCCTTCTTTCTGATGTTAGAGGAAAGGTTTTAAAAGTTTCACCATTGACTATAATGTTGGCTGAGTTTTTGTCGTAGATGGCCTTTACTATGTTAAGGTATTTTCCTTCTATACTGATTTTTTTAAGTGTTTTGATCATAAATGGATGCTGTATCTTGTCAAAGGCTTTTTCTGCATTTATTTATATGATCACATGATTCTTCCTTTTTAATTTGTTTATGTAGTGTATTATATTAATCGACTTGTGTATGTTGAACTATCCCTGTTCCTCTGGGATGAAGCCCACTTGATTGTGGTGTATAATCTTTTTACTATGATGCTGTGTTTGGTTTGCTAGTATCTTATTTAGGAGTTTCCCATCTGTGTTAATGAGATATATTGGTCTGTAGTTTTCTTTTTTTGTGTTATCTTTACCAGGTTCTGATATCAGAGTAATATTGGCCTCATAAAATGAGTTGGGAAGTATTGCCTCCTCTTTGAATTTTTGGAAGAGTTTGAGGAGAATGGATATTAAATCTTCTTTGAATGTTTGGTAGGATTCACTGGTGAAGCCATCTGGTCCTGGACTTTTACTTTCTGGTAGGCTTTTGATGATTGTTTCAATTTCTATACTGCCAATTGTTCTATTTAGATTTTCTAGATCTTATTGATTCAGTCTAGAAAGATTATATCTTTCTAAGTACTGGTCCATTTCTTCCAGGTTATTAAATTTGGTTTTATATATATTTCATAGTATTCTTATATGATCCTTTTGTATTTCTGTGATATCAGTCATAATTACCCTTTTTCATCCCTGATTTTGTTTATTTGTGTCTCTTCTCTTTTTTATTTAGTGAGTCTAGCCAGGGGTTTGTCAATTTTATCTACCTTCTCAAGGAACCAGCTCTTTGTCACATTTATTTTTTTCTATTGATATTTTTGCTTTCAATTTCCTTAATTTATGCTCTAATTTTGATTATTTCTTTCCTTCTGTGACTTTAGGCTTCATTTATTCTTTTTCCCTAGTTTTTTAAGATGAAGCATTAAGTTGTTTTGGGGCTCATTCTTGTTTTTGGAGATAGGCCTGCAATTATATGAACTTTTATCTTATGATATCTTTTGATGTGTTCCAAAAGTTTTGATATGTTGTATCATCATTATCATTCATTTCTATGTATCTCTTGATCTCTCTTTTTGTTTTCTCTCTGATCCAGTTATTTTTCAGTAGTATGTTGTTTAATCTCCATGTATTTGTGGTTCTTTCTGTTCTTTCTTTCTTTCTGTTTTTTCTTTCTGTTCTTTCTTTTTTTCTTTCTTTCTTTCTTTCTTTCTTTCTTTCTTTCTTTCTTTCTTTCTTTCTTTCTTTCTTTCTTTCTTTGTTCTTTTACAGTTGGTCTCTAGTTTCAAAGATCATGATCAGAGGTATGTATGGTTGGTATGATTTCAACCCTCTTATATTTGTTGAGGCTGTTTCCTTGTCCCAGTATATGGTTGATTCTTGAGAATGTTCCATATGCACTAGAGAAGAATGTATAAGTAGCTGATTTGGGATGGAAGGCTCTGTATAAGTCAATTATGTCCAGTTGTTCTAATGTGTCATGTAAGGACGGTATTTCCTTTTTGATTTTCTGTTTGTATGATCTGTCCATATACAACAGTGGGGTATTGAGGTCTACTACTGTGATAGTGTTTTGGTTTGTTTCTCACTTTAGTTCTGTTAGTAATTGCTTTACGTATTTCGGGGCTCCCTGATTGGGAACATAGATATCAATAAGTGTTATGTGTTCTTGGTGCATGATTCCCTTTATCATGATGAAGTATCCCTTTGTATCTTTCTTTACTTTTTTTATTTCGATGTGTATTTTGTCTGATATTAGTACCATAACTCCCACCTTTCTCTGAGTGCCATTTGCTTGAAATATCATTTTCCACCCTTTTACTTTGAGTCTATATTTGTCTTTGGAGCTGAGATGTGTCTTCTGGAGGCAGCATATGTTTCGATTTTTCTTTATCCATTCTGCAACTTTGTGCCTTTGTATTGGTGAGTTCAGTCCATTTATATTTAGGGTGATTATTGAATTATGAGGTTTTCTTATAGCCATTTGATCTTTTGCTTTCTTATAACTTGAAGTTTCCATTACTTCCTTTTCCTTGTGTTTCTGTTTTCTTTATTTTGGTTGGGTTTTGTGGGTTTTTCCTCTGGTTCTTCTTGTTTTATGTTATATCCTTCAGTTCTGCATCTTTGGTGCGTGGTTATCATTATGAATATGTAAAGTATAATTATATATATACAGTCATCCATTTTTTCTTCTGCTCATGTGTTATCTCCATTCCTCTTTGCAAATTTGGATCTTTGAATCCTCCCATTTTCAGTCATCGTTGCCTCAGTTTATCCTTTTGTATGCTGAACATTTATTATTATCTTGCTGTAGAAAATCTCTTATAATTGTTTAAGTTTATCATGCCCTGTTTTTAGTAAGGGTTGCATTCCTCTGCTTCTATTTGCCTCATAGTCACCTTACTCCTAATTATGTTTTTTTTTTGTCATTTTGTTCAGGTAAGCTGACCCATTTCAGTATTTCTTACAGAGCAGGCCTCATAGTGGAGAATTCCCTCAATTTTTTTATGTCTGGAAAGGTCTTAATTTCTCCTCCATATCTAAAGTAGAGCTTAGCTGGATACATTGTTCTTGGCTAGTAGTTCTTTTCCTTTAATAGTTGAAATATATGTTTCCACTCTTTTCTGTCTTGTAAGGTTTGTGCTGAGTAGTCCGATGATAATCTAATGGTTTTTTCTTTATAGGTTACTGTTTTTTTTTTCCTGGCTACGCTGAGAATTCATTTTTTGTCATTGATTTTTGATAATTTTAATACAATGTGTCTTGGTGATGGCCTTTTGGTTGAGATACTTGGGTGTTCTGTTGACTTATTGATTTCCAAGCTCCAGCTCATTCCTTAGGCTTGGGAAATTCTTGTCCACTATTTGTCTGAAAATGCTTTCTAGTCCCTGTTCCTTTTCCTTCCCTTTGTGAACACCCGTTATTCTTATGTTTATTCTCCCAATGATATTACCTAATTCTTTTATTTCTCTTTCATTCTTTTTTATTCTTCAATTTATCTCTTCTTCCTTCTGATATATTTCTAGATTTCTATCTTTGATATCACTGATCCTTTCCTCCACTTGATTGACTCTATTTCCCAAACTTGCTATTTCATTTTTCATTTCTAGTAGTGTGTTTCTCATATCCAGGAGTTCTATTTGGTTCTTTTTGTTGCTTCCAATATCCTTGCAAATGAACTCTTTCTGCCCATCTAGTTTTTTTTCCCTTGAAGTTGTTGGTATAAATCATTTTAGATGTCATTGAGTTTTTTCAGAAGTACCATCTTGAATTCTCTGTCTATTATTTTGCATATATCTATGTCTATAAGCTGATTTTCTGGAGATTTTTTTTCTTTCTTTCTGAGATGCCTTTTCACCTTGGTTGTTCATGGTGTTTAATGGACTATTTCTCCACCTGGGAATTAATGGAAGTGCATTCTGCTTTCTCGTCCAGAAAAAAGATTCATTATATAAAAGTCTCTCTTAAGCCTGTTGCAAAGAAGGCATTTTTCTTTTGGTTTCCAGTAGGTGGTGGCTAATCCTCTTGAATCCCTGCTTTATATAAATTCTTAATAGTGCCTTTTTTTTCCTTTATAGATATTCAATCACTCTTGCTACCCCCCAGGCTCAGTCTCTGTCAGTGTTAGGGAAAGTTTTGTTAGTGTTTGCTCCAACTCTCCTGGGGCTCCATGGTGTTTGTTCTTGGAGGACACAGGGGGAGGGGCCCTCTGGGTTGGGGAATGGGGGCTGCTCGGTTTTACAATCATGGCTGGTAATAATCAACTGCTGTTTCTCTGTCATCCTTCTTTTCTGCTGTCCCCACTTATCTGCTTTCTGCCCTGATGCCTGGGCAGTGCCACACACCTAGTAGATCTCACAGCTCTCCCAGGCAGGGCTATTCAGGGAACTTGCCACACCTTCATCCCTCCATCCTCCTCCTATAGGGAGCTGTGTCTCCAAAAGGCAGCTTCTTTGTTTTCCCCATTTACTGCCCGACTCCTGAGTTTCTGACATATGGTAGTTCTCATGTACAGAGCCCATGCTCAGACATACTGGTGTGCATTTCGGGTGTTTTGTTGTTGTTGTCGAGTTTCAGATGTTCAGCTTATTGTGTTCCAAGGGGAGAGATTGGGGATATCTCTCACTCCTCCATATTTCTGACATCACTCCCCATAGTTTTAATGTATGAAAGCTGAGTGGAAAGTTCCATTGGTCCATCCAGTTTCTCTACTGGATGGTAATGTTCTTTAGGGAAGGATTATGCCTAGTCAACATTGCACCCTCTTTGCTTATTTAGGACCTTGATTGTAAGTGCCAAAGAACTCATTCTTGCACTCAACTGAAACACTGTAGTTTTGATCCATTTTGAAATATGGTAGCATGGCAATTGGGAATGAAGAACTTACCTCATTAAGACTGTCTTTCTTGGCTACTGGGATTAATTAGGTAAAATCTAGATTATGTGAGTAACGTTTTCCATAGTAAGGAAATTATATCTTTGTGGTAGAGAGACCAAGTTCCTCATTAAGCCCATTTCTTCTTCTTGGGCTCACAGCTATAGTGCTTTTCCCAATATCCTCTGTAGTGAGAGATTTTCCATGTTCTAGGAAATAGAATGTGAATGGGGGTGAGTGTTCCATTTCCAGGGCTGGCCCACAAACACTTTCTATGTATAATTCCCATGCTTGTATCCTATTTGTTGGTTGAGTGTGGAAGACTCTGAGGCTAAAAAAGGAGGTGAAGACTGACAATGAAAATAGCCTGGGTCCTTGAGTGACCATGTGAGAGTCCATTCAATTGGAAACACCAGGTTTGAACTTCATATGGTCAAGAAATAAACTTCTGCTCTATTCACATACTGAGGTAATGGGGTTTGCCTCTTTAGCAGCTAGCATCACCCTAACTAAAACAATCCTCTTTAAACATTTTGAAAACTGTTTTGTCTTTTGTATATGTAGATGATGGTTTTATCCCAACAAGAGTTCTCAGACACCAACTGAGTGTTCTACAATTCAGCTCAATCCTGACAGTACGTAGAGTTGGCCTAGATCCTACAAGTTATGGGGCTCAGTCCCTCAAGGCTTCTCCTACTTCAGACGCCAGCCACAAATCCTCGATGTTCTCAACCCATCTACACTTCTGCCTGGCTGGCTACAAATTTGGGGCTTCCCATGCCACTCTCACTTTTAGGTTCAATAATTAACTAGAGTGATTCACAAAACTCACTGAAAGTGCTATACTTAGAATTACAATTTTATTATAGAAAATACAACTCAGGAACAGCCAAATGGAGAGATGAATAGGACAAGGTCTGTGGGGTAGGTGACATAGAGTTTCTATGTCCGCTTCTCATGGAATAAAGGAACTAATCTTCCAAGAACACCTTTATGTTCACCAACCTGAAAGCTCTACTGAGCCTCAGGGTTTTTACTGAGATTTCGTTATGTAGTATGAAGGATTAAATCACTGGTAACATTGTTGAACCCAATCTCTGATCCTCTCTCCTTCCCAGAGGTACAATGGGGCTAAAAGTTCCAACTCTTTAATCATACACTTGGTATTTGGTGACCAGTCTCATTCCGAAGCTATCTAGGGGACCCACCATGAGTTATTTCATTAGTATAAACTCAGTATGAATAAAGGGGGCTCCTTGAGTATAACAAAGGACACTCCTATCAGGAAACTCCAAGAATTTTTGAAGCTCTGTGCCAGGAATGGGAGATAAAGACCATATATGTTCTTTATTATACCACAGTAGCTAATGACAAAGGTCAAATTTCTGAGTGTAAAATTTTTATGGCTTGAGCTTATTGACCAAAGAAATTCCCTGAATTGGGGCTTGTTCACTAGACCTTTCCTTTTCATGTTCTAAAATTTTCTCCTGTATCCTGGATCTTCTTAGTTCCTCACTTCTATTATAGCTCTAACATGCACATGCTTTCAAGTAAAGTTGGAAGGAAAGGTCACGCTCATGTTTGACTGATAGCCTTTTTAATTATTTTAACTTCACTATTGCTTTGTATCATTTTGTGTCTGGAATTCCAATATGTTAATATTTTTTTGAAATGACATTTATTGCTATTTCTGATTATTAAATGCATACCTGCTAATGAAAAGATTTTACTAAGAGAAAATTACTGTTAACATTTATAGTATATTTACTTACAGTCTTTCTCTCTATGTATTTGCAGATAATTTTTTCTCTTTACACAATTCAAATTATATTGCATATTGAGTTTGGTAGTGCATTTTTCATTTGTCTTTATATCATAATAATTTCTTATGTCATTTAGTACTCTTTGAAAACATTACTTTAATGGCAATAAAAAGTCCATATGTATACTATGTATATAGGTATATCATAGTGTATTTAGATTTTCCCCGTGGTCAGAATATAATGGCTTTTGTGTTTTCAGTCTTATAAATAGTACTAGAATGAGCATGTTGTTATATAAATCATTATGTGTGTCTTTCATTATTTATTTTAGACATTTTTTATTTTTTAAATTTTTAAATTTTTATTTTATTAGTTTCAAGATATACAGTACATTGGTTAGACATTTATATAGTTTATAAAATGATCCCCCTCATTGCTCTTTTTCTCCTCTGGCTCTCCACCTAACCATTACATTAATGCTAACTGCATTTTCTATGCCGCACTCCCCATTCCCATGACCATCTACCAACTACTAATTTGTACTTCTTTAACCCTTCACCCCATTCTCACAGTCTGCCAATTTCCCTCCCATTTGGCCATCACCAGATTGCCCTCTGTATTTGTGAGTCTGTTTTTTATTAGTTTGTTCATTTTTTCCTTAGATTCTGCATATAAGTGAAACCATATGGCATTTGTCTTTCTCCGTCTGACTTATTTCACTCAGCATAATAGCCTCTAGGTCCACCCATGTCATTGCAAATGGTAAGATTTTGTTTTTTAATGGCCGAGTAATATTCCATTGTATATATGAACCATAACTTCTTTATCTAATCATCTGTCGATGAGCATTTAGGTCGCTTCCATATCTTAGCTATTGTGAGTTGTGCTGCCATGAACATAGGGGTGCATAGATCTTTATGAATTATTATTTTGGTTTTCTTTGGATAAATACCCAGAAGTGTAATTGCTGGGTCAAAAGGTATATCCATTTTAATTTTTTGAGAACCCTCCAGACTGTTGTCCATAGCAGCTGTACCAATTTGCAATCCCAACAACAGTGTCTGAGAGTGCTCTTTTCTCCACATCCCCGCCGACATTTGTTGTTCTTTGATTTATTGATGATAGCCACTCTGACAGGTGTGAGGTGATATTTCATTGTGGTTTTAATTTGCATTCCTCTGATGATTAGCGACCTTGAGTATCTTTTCATATGTCTACTGGCTGTCTGTATTTCCTCTTTGGAGAACTATCTGTTCAGGTCTTCTACCCATTTTTTAATTGAATTGTTTGTTTTGTTGTTGAGTTGTATGAGTTCTTTAGATATTTTGGATATTAACCTCTTATCAGATGTATCATAAGCAAATATCTTTTCCTGTTCAGTCGGTTGTCTTTTTGTTTTGATGATGGTTTCCTTTGCTGTACAAACACTTTTTGGGTTGATGTAGCCCCATTTATTTATCTTTTCTTTTGTTTCCCTTGCCCAAGGAGATATATCCTAAAAGAAATTACTGTTAGCAGTGTCAGAGAGTGTACTGCCTATCTTTTGTTCTAGAAGTTTTATGGTTCCAAGTCTTACATTTAAGGCTTTAATCCATTTTGAATCTATTGTATACAGTTTAAGAAGGCTGTCCAGCATTCCTTTTTTTTGCATGTATCTGTCCCATTTTCCCAGCACCATTTATTGAAGAGACTGTCTTTACCCCATTGTATATTCTTCCTCCTTTGTCATATATTAAGTGAGCGTATAGGCGTGGATTTATTTCCGAGCTCTCTATTCTGTTCTATAGATCAATGTGTCTGTTTTTATGCCAGTACCATGCTGTTTTGATTACTGTAGCCTTGTAGTATAGTTTGATATCAGGCACTGTGGTATCTCCAACTTTGTTCTTCTTTCTCAAGATTATCCCCAAGCATTTTGTAAAGATTAAACAATGGATATAAAGCACCTAGCACTGTGTCTGGTACATGAAAAGTATGACCAAAAATGTTTTGTTAATTGTGTGGAATTTGAGAAAAGGGAAAGAAACTCTTCGTTCCCTTTCAAATATTTGCAGCAAAATTCTGATCCCCTTTCACATTTGGCAGGGAACAAGGGGTCCTATACACCTTGGAGGAAGAAACTATAAAAGCCACTAAGCCTAGACCTGGTAGCTAAGATGCTCTCTACCTGGTTTCACTCATACTTCTATGCGGTACCCCAAACACTCACCCCTACTTGTAACAGAGGGAATGTCTATGCTTCACCACTTTGCCCAAAACAATCCCTCCCCTGAGCTCTTTATTTTTATTCATGATACCACCATTCTCTCAGTCACCCAGGCTCCAGTCCTTGGTATTCTTTCTATTTCTTTCTCCCTATTCTTTTATAATTCATGTTTTGCATGAATGTTCATATCCATTTCCTCCCTTCCATTCTCACTGCCACTACCCTTGTTGAGGTCCAAATGTTTTTTTTTTTAAATCTTTAAATTATAATAATAGCTTCCTAGTTAGGCTTTTTCATTTCAACCTTCTTCCCTGGCTATATGCTCCCATCCTTAAAGACCTTAAATAATTAAACATTGCCTATTCAAGCCATTAAACATTTATTTCAAGCATAATTGTGAATTAAACTATTCTAGGTGTTCTCTAAGATTCAATAATTGAAAAATACAGACCTTAATTAGTGGAAGAGATGGATTTTCTTTAAATTAAAATTATTTTTGTATTTAACAACTACTTGGAGAGAAATATACATACACACACATGCATACAAAACACTGTCAGTGTTCAAAGTGAGGAATAAATGGATTTGGTGTAAATATTAGAAACAAACTTTAAAAACTCCATTTCTATGGACTGAATGTTTGTGCTCTATCCCCAGATTCATATGTTGAAATCCTAACCCCCCGCCCCAAGATGAAGGTATTAGGAAGTGGGGGCTTTAGGAAGTGATTATGTCATGAGGGTGAAGCCTTCACAAATAAGATTAGGGCCCTTATAGCAGGGACCCCCAGAGATATCTTTTACCACTTCTGCCATGTGAGGTAACAGTGAAAAGATGGCTGTCTATGAACCAGAAAGTGGCCCAAATCTGTCAGCATCTTGACCTTGTATTTCCTAGTTTCTAGAACTGTGAGAAATAAAGTCTTGTTGTTTATAAGCCACGCAGTCTATGGTACTTTTGTTGTAGCAGCCCAAATGGAGTAAGATATCCATTGTTTGTACAAAATCTTTAAGGATGAATAGGATTTTGACAAGTTGAGTTAAGAAAATTGGCATTAAGGGAAAGGGGGCCACATTATGAAAGACATTTTGGTAGGGGAATGTCAAGGGGGGGCATCAAGGAACTGCAAAGAGTCTGGTTAGGACAATTAAATAGAAGAAGGAAAGTACTGATAGATGAGCTGGGAAAAGTTGGGAGGGCTTATATAAAAGAGAGGGCTTTGAATATGAAACTGAGGAGTTTATACTCCACTCTCACTACAATATCTAATAGTTTGGGAGCATTTTGCTTGTTTTTAAGAATATTGAGATTGTTTATCATGAAAGTAAACACAGTCAAAGCTTGTTAGTCTAAGTTATGGTGCATGAGACACTGTAAAAAAATTTTTCACTTCATAATTTAGTTTAGAAAGGTTGGATATCAATTCTAGTTGTTCATATCTTGAAGACTAGGAATGTAACATTTTTATCTATTCATTTTTTAACATTCATTTCAACCTAACAGCTAAATATTAGGCAAAACTGTAGGGATCTTACCTATTATGAAAATGAATAGGCCCTGAGAGCCAGCCAAGTCAGAATGGGTTCAAGGTGAATGTTGAAAAGATAGCTAACAGAGGAAATGTCTTCAGAAGAATGAAGACTGAGCTACTCAGAGAGAAGTAGAGAGATCATTTCAATGGAAGGAAATGGAGGCTTCAGCAAAGGTTGGTATGCGTAGACTGAGTCAGGTTATATGCTTGGAGGCAATGGCTACAAAATATTCAAAACCAGAAACCTCAGGAAAAACCTCATAAATTAGATTTGAGGCTTAAAGGTAACCAAGTGTCAGCAGCTAGATTACCTTTCTGGCACTGCGAATCTTAGGTTAATAAGTTTAGAGGGATCTTTTCAGAAGTCCTCATCTAATATTCTGCTTCTTTATTTCATTGCTCTCCTCACTGTCATTTGCATTCTATATATGACTTCTTACTTCAAATTTATTTGTTTGTTCATTTGTTTGTTTGTTTTTATCTTGTCAAACTTTGTATTCATCAGGAAATGCCCTAAGTTTTGCTTTATATGACTTCTATCTGGTAGTCACTGTGCTCTAGGAAATGACTTCATTGCAACACTCTAAAGTAGTAGTTATGCACAATGGAATGTGCATAAGCTGCTGTCTCCATGGGTGTTAATTGTAACATGTCAATGAAAGACCAGGTTCCTAAGGCTGGCAAAGTGCTATAATGTTCAAAAGCGAAATAATTTTCGACCCTGGCAGTTTAAAATTCGTGATTGTCCTTACTATTTGACTCAGAAAGACATAAAATAAGAAAACTATGGTGGATTTATTTAAAATGTATACCACCCATAAAAGGCAAAATGATGAGGTGCATAGAGCACTAAATAGAAACATGGGATGAAACAAAGACCTTGTGTTTTAAGACCAGCAAGTGGCCCATTTTGACTAAAACATTTGAAAAAGAGAGAAATATTGGAGGATTAGGCCAAAGAGTAGGGTGGGACTGTGTTCTTTGGGAGCTTGAGTACCAAGATGAGGAGCTGGTACTTAATCTGACATGTCATGGAGAGCAATAGATGGTGGGTTGGTTTTTTGTTTGTTTGGGAGTAATTAAATAATATAATTAGATTTGCTTAATTCATTATCAATGCATAGGCTAGATTTAATTAAGAAGATAATTAAGGAGATAAAGAAGACCAGAAAACAAGTTAGGAGTATAATAGAGATAGCTAGCTGACCAATAAAAATCAATTTATACCCTTTGTGGTATAGAGGTGGTGCTTGAGAGTGGCTCTCCAGATGGACTATATTAACCAGCACCCCCACATCTTTCATCTCGTTGGGACTCTGTTATTGATTCTTGCAAATGGAACGTGAATGGAACTGATACTCATCACCTACAGATTAAGGTAGTTATGTGTGCATGATCCTCCAATGCTTTCTTTTTTCCACTATCTGCCAGCCCTTGGATACCAGACAAAATTTGAAGCCACAAAATTGTAAAGCCATAAGATGGAAGCACAAGCCTTTCTCATACATTTGAAAATTTTTAAAGGTGTAGGAACCTGTCTGGGGCTACTTAGTTTTAAGTTATAAAATGAGGCTCACAAGTAATAAACCTTGGATTTCATATGCAATAACCCAGTTTCTTTGTGCAGAGAAAAGCTGGAAGCTACCCTCTTGACATTTTTATTTTATTCTGTCCCATATTACCATCTCTTACTTTAACATCCTGTCCTAAAAAGAACCTGATGAGGTAGTGTGCCTCAGTCATTAAATCTCTTGTAGGATTTAGAGAATAATTTATTTTTTTGCTTATTTATGATAAAATAAGGAGTCAACTGAACAGTTTGATGGCTAATGGGAAAGTCTCACTCTAAATACCTTCCTTATATTATCTAAACTTCAAGCACCTAGATATTCATTTACTTAAAACACAAGTACACATACATATATGCATACGTATATATATATACACACGCACACACACACACACATATATATGCACACACACACATACACACACACATACACACTTCCATAGGTTAAACTTCAATGTGTCTGCCCTAACTTCTGGGAAAATCACATGGCCTGCAGCTTAACGAAAGAACTGAGCCAACATAGCTAGGTACAATACCATTTATTGGTATAGTGAGTTGGGCAGGACAAGGCATAGGATCCAAGGCCTGTCAATATACTCAAGACTCTCATGTTTTAAGCCAAAATTCCCCAAGAAAATTAGAGTGCCTCACTCCATAAAGTGACTTCGGGAGCCCTGAGTGTCTGACAGGGTCATAGGAAGCAGAAGTCAAAAGGAGGACAACAACAGGTCAGAGCCAAGTCAGGGCAGGTCCTTGAGTGAAACAAGGATTATACACAGAGAGGAAAGAACTGAGGAAGAGATACTTGTTCCTAGAACCGTATCAATTGTTGTTGTCTGTCCAACAATTTCTGAGGTAGCTTAAAGGCATGAGGTGAAAAGTCAAACTGGTAAAATATTTAAACAAGTTTACAGAAAAAACTCCCATGAACTTATATCACCAATACTGATGTTGCTCTAAATTCCTTCTCAATTTTTATCAATAAACAGAACTATATTTTTTACTTAGTTATAACCAGTATGTACATCCTACTCTTTGTCATTTTTTCATTTAACATTATTTTGTATACATATATCAAAGTAACGACATATTCACACCATTTTTTTTCCATCTATGTATCATGCTCATGTGTTCAAATGTCTAGTTTGAAATATTTGGGTATTTTTCTATGATTCATTATTATGCATAAACAGTGCTATAAACATCTTTGGATTTTTCGTTTATTTGCTTCACTGGGATTTCTTCTCAATGGGGATGATAACCAGGTTAAAAGATACAAACAATATTTTATTCTTGTTATTTGGTGCCAAATTGTTCCATGTAAAGTTTCATATCTTATTGAAAATGCAAAGAACCCCCAAAATGTATATATTTTTTGCATTTAAAAGAAATAGGGGCATCTATAAACATATCATAAAAGACTAATCAAGTCAATGCAATCCCTAACAAAATATCAATGGTATTTTTTAGAGAGCTAGAAAAAAATTCTAAAATTTATATAGAACCATAAAAGACCCCAAGTAGCCATGGCAATTTTGAGAAATAAGAACAAAGTTGCAGGTATCACAGTGCCTGATATCAAACTATACTACAAGGCTACAGTAATCAAAACAGCATGGTACTGGCATAAAAACAGACACATTGATCTATAGAACAGAATAGAGAGCTCGGAAATAAATCCACGCCTATACGCTCACTTAATATATGACAAAGGAGGAAGAATATACAATGGGGTAAAGACAGTCTCTTCAATAAATGGTGCTGGGAAAATGGGACAGATACATGCAAAAAAAAGGAATGCTGGACAGCCTTCTTAAACTGTATACAATAGATTCAAAATGGATTAAAGCCTTAAATGTAAGACTTGGAACCATAAAACTTCTAGAACAAAAGATAGGCAGTACACTCTCTGACACTGCTAACAGTAATTTCTTTTAGGATATATCTCCTTGGGCAAGGGAAACAAAAGAAAAGATAAATAAATGGGGCTACATCAACCCAAAAAGTGTTTGTACAGCAAAGGAAACCATCATCAAAACAAAAAGACAACCGACTGAACAGGAAAAGATATTTGCTTATGATACATCTGATAAGAGGTTAATATCCAAAATATCTAAAGAACTCATACAACTCAACAACAAAACAAACAATTCAATTAAAAAATGGGTAGAAGACCTGAACAGATAGTTCTCCAAAGAGGAAATACAGACAGCCAGTAGACATATGAAAAGATACTCAAGGTCGCTAATCATCAGAGGAATGCAAATTAAAACCACAATGAAATATCACCTCACACCTGTCAGAGTGGCTATCATCAATAAATCAAAGAACAACAAATGTCGGCGGGGATGTGGAGAAAAGAGCACTCTCAGACACTGTTGTTGGGATTGCAAATTGGTACAGCTGCTATGGACAACAGTCTGGAGGGTTCTCAAAAAATTAAAATGGATATACCTTTTGACCCAGCAATTACACTTCTGGGTATTTATCCAAAGAAAACCAAAATAATAATTCATAAAGATCTATGCACCCCTATGTTCATGGCAGCACAACTCACAATAGCTAAGATATGGAAGCGACCTAAATGCTCATCGACAGATGATTAGATAAAGAAGTTATGGTTCATATATACAATGGAATATTACTCGGCCATTAAAAAACAAAATCTTACCATTTGCAATGACATGGGTGGACCTAGAGGCTATTATGCTGAGTGAAATAAGTCAGACGGAGAAAGACAAATGCCATATGGTTTCACTTATATGCAGAATCTAAGGAAAAAATGAACAAACTAATAAAAAACAGACTCACAAATACAGAGGGCAATCTGGTGATGGCCAAATGGGAGGGAAATTGGCAGACTGTGAGAATGGGGTGAAGGGTTAAAGAAGTACAAATTAGTAGTTGGTAGATGGTCATGGGAATGGGGAGTGCGGCATAGAAAATGCAGTTAGCATTAATGTAATGGTTAGGTGGAGAGCCAGAGGAGAAAAAGAGCAATGAGGGGGATCATTTTATAAACTATATAAATGTCTAACCAATGTACTGTATATCTTGAAACTAATAAAATAAAATTAAAAAAACTTTAGGGATTGATATTTTGTGAGGAATTAGTATCCCCATTTTACAGATTAAGAAAACTAAAGTTTAGAGAAGTTAGTGAATTGGTTCAAGATTGTCTGTAAATAAGGTGCCCTATCTGATTAGCAAGTTAGGAGCCTTACTACAACATTATGGTGTCTTCAGAGGCTGGAGCTGGGTAAGGATTTGAACCTTATTTATCTTTGCATTTTCTCCTATCTACAACTTCAAATTCAGTGACTGGTATAAAGCAAGCTTTTCATCAATGTCTGTTGAATGAAGGAGCAGGTATGTCTGAACTAAATGGAGGGATAGGAAAGAAAAGTTTAAAGAGTCATAGTGAGGATTAACAGGGATGAGTTAACCAGGTGGAGGGAAGAGGAAATCATGCAATGGGGTAGGATTGTCTCTTTCTAGATTAAACAAAGAAGACAAATAGTTTAAGGGTTAAGACACATTTATCTCTTTGAGATCCTGATTTCAATTCCTTTGGATATATACCAGATAGTGAGATTGCTAGATTACATAGTAGTTCTATTTTTAGGTTTTTGAGGAGAAACTTTGGAGGTTATAGGTAAGTTTATGGCATAGATTGTGGTGATGATTTAATAAATGCATAATTATTTCCAGACTTATCAGGTCATATACATTAATTATATACAACTTTTATATGTTTAAAAAAAGTTAAGATACATTTAGAAATGTTATACTGTAGAAGGTTGCACCTAGGAGTATCAAAGCCCAGCTTCCTTGCCTTAGATCTGGACATCTCTGAGGTATAACTCACACTTTAAATTTCTCCTGTGGGGTCAAAATGCAGCTGCTCTCTGAGGAACTTGCGTGAAATCACCCCCTTGCTTGGCTTCTGCCCAGTCTCTGTACTGCTTTTTCCATTCCATTCCTGGTCTGGCTGGAGAGCAAGTTATTATTAAATCATTTACATACAAACCCTCTATTCCAGGATCTGCTTCTGGGTAACTCAACCTAAGCCTCAATAATCTGAGGGTTTTGAAAGCAAAAGCCAAAAAATGTACATTTCTCCTACCAGTCTTTCTTCCATGTAACAGCATCTCCCTCACTTACATGCACTATCTCCCCATGTCTGAGATGAAGGAATCCAATGGCCTTTCTCTTTCCTTTGGGGAAGGAGAAAATACAGTGTAAAAGTCAAATGAGCTTATTAATAAATAATCATTCTGTAGTTACTAATAGGTTATATGGACTACTTTCTCCTCTCTGCTTGCCTGTTCTTTAGTAGAGTTTCTTAGTGAGATGGTTAAAGTAAGAGAGTAAGAAGTAAAGAAGAAATTTAGGGAGCCCAAGATAATTTAATCTTCTAGATGAATGATATGTCCCTGAATTGATAATTTATAGCAAGCTATATGAGCAGAGAAACCAGGTGTGAATATTTGGTAACACTTCAGATGTCCTCTCCTCCTTCTCCTCACAACTCTGGTGATTAGACTGACTCCTATGTTTCTTCAAGGATTTGAATCTTGCCTTAAAATAATGGTGTACCTTAAGGGTGATTGCCTGTAGGTCCTGTGACTCTTCAAAAGTTTTTCCTAATAGCTGACCAAGTCCACCAAGAGCTATGTCTTTTAAGTGCAAATAACCTTAAAGGGTTTTATTAGTTTCTGAGACCTGCAGTATCCAAGTACCACAAATTTAAGGACTTCAGGCACCAGAAATTTGTTCTCTCTTGGTTCTGGAGGCTAGAAATCTGAAATCAAAGATTCTGATTTTGAAATCAGATTCTGAAATCAGAATCCTGAAGATTCTGCAGGAAACTCTATTTCAGGTCTTTTTCTCAGCTTCGGGTGGTTGCCTGCAGTCCTTGGCATTCCTAGGCTTGCAGCTGCATCACTCTAATCTCTGCCTCCATTGTCACATGGCCTTCTCTGTCAGTCTCTGTCTCTCTAAATTTCTCTCTCCTTATAAGGACAACAGTCATTGGATTTAGAGCCCACCCTAATCTCATATGACTTTATCTTATCCTGATTATATCTGCAAGGATCTTATTTTCAAATAAGGTCACCTTCACAGATACTGAAGGTATGACTTAGACATGTCTTTTGGGGGATGCTGTCGAACCCACAACAAGAGTTAGCACTAAATTATTGCCAGTTACTTACAGATTAGTACAAATGAAGCATTTTTAGCAGGCTTCCTTTGAGATGAGATTTTCATAATTACAGAGACATGATGTGGGGGTAGGGCAGAGAAGAGAGCCTGAGAGTATGCTGCTATGATTCTGTCACTTTGATCATAAAAAAGGATGAGGAGGCCAAGAAGTCAGAGGAGCTGCAACTGGACAAGGAAAAAAGAATTGAGTGGTTTTGTTGAAATTCTAGATGAGTCCTGAGGGAAAGAAGTCTTAGTATAATTGTCCATGATTTAATAAAATGCCTCTCCCTAATTTGAATAGTTTTGAGAGGTAATTGAAATTTCACATTCATAAGTTTTTAAATTTCAACTCATCTTTTCTGTCTTTGATTTTTTTATAACTCAACTACTAAAATTTGGTTTTTGGTTTCTTTTAATAGGATTTCTTTTATAATCCTAGGGAATCATGGATTTTTACTCCTCAATTGTATCATCTTAATTATTTGAATGTTAGAAAAACTGTCAAAATAAAGTGTCAAAGACAAAACTAAATCTCAAGCAAAATTTAAAAAGGCTGTTTATTTATTCATAAACTTGTAGCAGGAAAACCCTTCTACAGGTCGCTTTAGTTTTAGAAGGGGTTAAAAGGTGTTAGAAAAGAGAATCAGTTTTAGAGTGGAAGTAAGAAATACTGAGACAGTTTCTAATTGCCAAGCATTCTATTAAGGTGAGATTTTTGGAAGTGGGTGAGACTCTCTAATTGTTTTTAGGCACACTTAATAGTTCTTGGCTGGCTGCAAGAGAGCAAAGAAGCAGTTTGGAGACATTTCAAAGAGGAAGGATTGTTTAATGTTGAGGCATAAGGTTTTATGTGGCTGGCCATTTCCTGGAACAAGTGAGAGTCAATGGGGTGCTTTTTTTCAAGTCAAACTGTCACTGTGGTTTGCAAGGACCACAACTGTGGAGCTGATCATGTTGGCTATCCCAAGTGTCAGTGGTATTGCTGACCAAGAAAGGAAGGTTTGATGGTGAAATGCCCAGTTGGAAGAATGCACAAGACGCAGACATGAGAATGAAATGGCAGGCACCAACTTTATTGTGTGGAGCACATTTCTGTTGGGAAGTGCAGTCCATTGAGGGGAGTGCGCAGTATTGCACACACTTCTTATGCTCCCCTTTCTATGCTTCCCTTCTGCTCTCCAGCAAACCGCATGGCTCTTCACAAAGCAGAGTACAATAGTGGCCTTCAGCCACATATCTGTGATACGATAAGCTGAAGTATGTTTACATATATTCTAAATCTGGGGTCCTATTCTTAACCATGGGCCTGGATCACAGCCAGACCTTGGACCAGCCAGACCTTGGGCCAGTCAGGCCTTGGATCAGCCAGGCCTTGGATAATGGCCAGACCTTGGATCACAGCCAGACCTTGGGCCAGCCAGGCCTGGCACCCACATGGTCTTTATTAGGAGAGGAAGAGCTGCCATGGCAGACCATTTCCCAAAAGTAGTGTGAGCTATAGATATTAAGTTAGAGCTTTAGATAATACAACCCATTGGAATGGGATGTAAAGGATAAGATAAGATTACTTATTAAATGGCACTTTGAAACAAAGCTAAATTTGCTTGCCTGGCAATCCTCAAATACCAACTCAGCAGAGTCTCTTGGAAGAAGTAAAGGTTTAGATATAGGGTGAAAAAGGAGAAAGTACTTCAAATGAAGCAAAATTCTAAATTCAGGTCTCTCATTGGCTCATAAAGCAGATTGTAAACTCTTCTGAGTGGCCACTTTTAGGTTTTTCATCACTAAGTGCCAGAAAGTCTAGTTTCAAAAAGTCCAAGATGGGCTATGTTAAATTCCAGTGGGTCTAGGTTAATTCAGTGGAGTGTTCATATGCACATTCAAGAAGCTCAATGAGCATTTTCTTTAACAAGGAAAACTTAATATATCAATGTTAATGAAAATTGAAACAAAAAATACCCATAATTTTACAAATTGAAACAAAAAAATACCCATAATACCCATAAAAATACCCTATGCCTTCATGCAATGTTTTATTTTGGGGTATGGATTTTAAGTTTTTGTCGAATGATTACATATTTAATAGATATAAATATTCTGTGCATACTGTTTGAATTTTCCTTTCTGACTTGACAACATTTACAAATATTTTTTTATGTCACTACATGGTCTTTATTATTAGGATTTCAATGGCTATATAATAGTCTCCCTAATCAATATAATATCTTTCATTTACTCTTGTTTCCCATTTTGAATATTTGGTTATTTCTAATTAAATATATATATATGTATATATGTAAATGTATATACATATACATGTGTATATATGTATATATGTATATGTGTATATATATCTATGTGTGTGTGTATATGTGTGTGTGCGTGTGTGTATGTATAGCAGCAGGGAACATCTTTTTGATTCAATAATTCTTCTCTTAAATTTTTTCCTTAAGATTAATTCCCCCTAAATAAACATCTATGTCAAAAGGAAGAAACATCTTTTAACTCTTAATATGAAGGACCAAGTTTCTTTTTAATGTCCGGTTGGCATAGCCTTCACACCCACCCCACCCCAGAGCAGTGTATGTGTACCATCTTTACCCCAACTTTGCCAGTATGCATTGTTCTTATTGTTTAAAAAAACCTTGCTAATTTAATAGCATAAAATGATAACTCAAGATTACTTTAAATTGCATTTCTTTATTTGAGAGGATAGCCTTTTTCTCATCTCTTTATTTCCTAATTTTAATTACCTCTTTATGCCTTTTGCTCATTTGGTATATTTAATTTTTGAACAAAAAAACACACTGCCTTCCCCTGGACCTATCCCAATCAAAACTTAATGAAAAGGAATGTTCTTTTAAAAAAAACTAATTAATTAATTAATTATTTTTATGGTGATATTGGTTAACAAAATCCAATAAGTTTCAGCTGTACACTTTAACAGGAAGGTATATATATGTTTACACTGTGTGTTTATCTCTCATATTTAGTTTGTTTTTTACCTTCTGCATGGGGGTGGCTGCTGACAGCAAAAGCAGTCTTTATTTTTAAAACATTCCTCTTGCAATTCAGTCCCTGTAATATAAATAAGTGTTCTTCAGCACACTCTTCCTTGATGAAAAGATAGATTTCTGCTATCGAAACTGCCTTCCAAGAATAATGCAAATGTCTTTAGCTTCTGTTTTTTTCTCAGACGAATTAAACAGCAGATTTTAACATCTATGATCTATTTAGTCATGATGTGTGTCTTCTAACAAATGCCTTATACGAAAATGTTTCTCTTGAATTTTCTTTGATTTGCCACCAATTCCAACTAATTGTCCCTCTGTCTCATGGCCCTTTGTATCATTCTACTCAATGTCTTTTCTCCGCCCTGATGTTGCAACCATTGGCTTACTTTCTGCATCGGAAGGGATATATCAATGATTCATCACAAGTGCTTTTTCCAAATATTTTCATAGACTGTTTCTGTGGAGATGGATTATCCGGTATTTCTACTATAAAAGGAATGAATGTGTGCAGAGTCTATTTAGCCCTATATTGTAATTTTATATAAATACCATTATTCTATTATTCCTAGGGCTTGCCCCAAAGTCAATACATAATTATACCACCTGGCAAACTTTTTTTCTGTAAAGGGCCAGATAGTAAATATTTTAGGCTCTGCTGGCCATGTAAGATTTCTGTTGCATATTTTCTCCTCTTCCTTCTCTTCTTCTTTTGCCTCTTCCTCCTCTTCCTCAATCTTTTAAAAATGCAAAAAGCTATTCTTAGGCTATAATTGGAACTTGGGTTTGGCATATGATCTGTAGGTGGTCATCCTTCACCTAAAAGAATTGAGAAAAAAATTGATTGTTATTTTTTCTTTTTTGAGTGAAATGATGAATAAATAGGATTAATTAGCAAGCTTTTTTCTTTTTAAACAATAACAAAAAAGCATATTTGTGGCAGTGAAGATGGATCTCATCTGAATGATTAATATCATAAAAAAAGAAAGAAAACAAAGCTGCCATACCATACTTGGAGCTTTTGTTTATTTTCTGCACTTCTCGAGAAAGGTCTTGCAATAAGAACCAAAATGTTACATTCCCTGATGCTGCATTCGGAAAACTATCAGTGATGTTAATAATAATGTATTTAGAACTGAATTAAAATATGGGCACTGAAAGGGCTTCATACCCATATATTTTTTCTACTTAGATTTGTATTACCAGAGTGCTAATAAGTTGTGCTTTACATTGATCAAAAGGACTTATGCACAAGTATGCAGATGATGATCATTTTTGGCACTGGAATTTTGCCTTATATTTTTCAATAAGTCACATAATATAATGTCCCCATTAATTTTTCATTCATAATAATTTATTTGAATTTCTTAAAGTAACTTTTTATGTAGTCTGTATTAGTCTGCTCAGGCTGCCAATAAAGAATACCACAGATTGGGTGCCTTAAACAAGAAAATTTATTTTCTCACAGTTCTGGAGACTGGAATTTCAAGATCAAGGTGGTTTCTGGTGAGGAATCTCTTTCTGGCTAGCAGATTGCCACCTTCTCCCTGTGTCCTTATATAGCCTTTTCTCTGTGTGGGTGTAGAGAGAGGGAAAGCTCTGATGTTTGATTTTATTTTTATAAGGTCACAGTCCTTTTGGATCAGGTATCCACCCTATGACTTCACTTAATCTTTATCACCTACTTATAGGTCCTGTCTCCAAATAGTCTCACTGGGAGTTGTGGTTTCAACATATGAATTGAGGGAGGGGGATCGGGCACTATTAAAGTCTGTAACACAGTCAAAACAGATATTACAAATTTCATTACTAACTCCCTTGGTCTCTCACTCAGAATCTGTTTACCTCATCCTATAATCAATTCCAAGAAAATTTTTATTTCATTTCTAAGTCCACATGAATTTCGTGAAATAAAATTAGAATAAAGGGGAGGAGCTGCTATAGAAAGACATAGGGACTGACCACAGGCAGAAGGGACATTGGAAAAGAGACTTACTTTGGATCGGGGGACAAAAGAAAAAAATATGAAAAGAAGAAGATTTAAACATCAATTATTTCAATGGTCCAGGGTTATGGAATGCAGAGAAAACTGGCCCTATAGATTTTGGAAGAGCCTGAAGGCCTCACTCACTGGAGCTACATGGCAATGAATTTGTAGTGACTAAGTCAATGAGAAAAAGTTCTTTGTTTAAGAAAGAGGAATGAATGTAACACATTTTCGACTAGATAGTTTAGGATAAACAAGTGTGATTGCTTTGAAGAACAAACCCTTAACTCCCTGGAGAGGTCTTGGACTGGCTCTAGTGATTTTTCTTCCTGGAAAGCAAGGTTCAGGGCCCACACGATCTAATTGTCTGGTGTCCCTGTTTCCCCATTCTGCTCTCCTCACCTCTACTCAGAAGAATCTTGCTCTAGTCTGGGTCCTGAAATCTTTCTTCCTTTATTTTTTCCCTCAAACTTTTGTTCTGTATACCAGAGGCTCTCTGTTCTCCTAGGCCCCAGAGTATTAAGCTTTTGGAAACCCAAACCAGGAAACTTGTAGATTAATTTAGCTTTCAGTCCAGTCCCTCTCCCTGCCCCTCCAGTAGGCAAGAAACTTAAAACTGACTCTGAGCCTGAATGGGATGGTCGGGGGAGGGGACAAACCTGGAAAGACTAAGAGCACACACATTGGTTTCTAGACTCTTCATAACAACCCTTTGTGGTAGATACTATTATCATCCTCATTTTCCAGAGGAGAAAAGAGACTCAGAGAAGTTAAGTTACCTAAGGTCAAACAGCTAGTAAGTGATGAAGTGGCAGAGCCAGGATTCAAATTCAGTTTTGTTTGCTCCTATGCCTCTAGTCCTTTCATGCTTCCTTGGAAGAAAGAGGAGTTTCTTAACTGATGGGATTAACTTTGCTGAAATTAACTCTGCATTAATTTCTCTACTTAACAAGTAATAGGTGCTTTTGCAATCCTACTTTATGAGATCTCATATTTTCCAGCAGCAAACCTGGGCCATGAAAGTGATTCTACTGAGAAATGGGTCTTGGCAACTAGAGCCAATGTCAAAACCAATGTCAAAACCAACATCAAAAACCCAGCATCAAAACATGCAGACCGTACCGCTCAAAAGGTTGGGCCTTGTTGGGAATTAAAAAGGATACCTTTTAATTTTACAACTCCAGAGACAGTATTTAATTTTGTTTCCTGAAGAAAACAATAAGCAGCTTGCATAGTTGGAAATTAACTTCCATACTCCAAATTATGCAAACGACAGAACAGGAAGGAAACATTAAGCAAAAATGTAAAAAAACTCTTGTCAGCATTATTTTTACTTAACTGGAGTCTTCATAATTGACTTTTATACAGAGCTCTTTTTCTTTCCTTCCTGTGTTGGTGTTCTCCATGTGAAATTGTTGGTCTGGATCCCAGATTCAAGAGCTGGAAGTTTCATCCTGCTGAAAAGTTTAGGCTGGCTTCACTCAGCAGGCCGAGGTTTCATCAATGGCGACACCTCTCAGCCATATGTCAATAAAGCAATGTTATAATAGAAAACAAATTCAGAAGTGAGTCATCAGCTTTCTGTCTACTCCTTAGGAAAGTTGCATTACTCATACATGAAAAAATTTCACCACTTTCTCTTCACCTTTGTATAAATCCTTCTCATCCTGAGTTTCCAAGGTTACTACAAGCTCAATTGGAAGGAACAAGTACCTTGGATGGCAATTTTCCAATGGAATTGGAAGTGACCACCATAGACAAAGACAGCACAAGATGAAAAACAAGCTGCCACACAGCTGGTTGGAGGATTCAAAGGCCACCCTTTCTCAGAGTCTGGATTTTGGAATGCATCATAGGGTGAAGTAATCATACAAATGGCCAGCTGTGGAAACTAAATAAGGCTTTCCATAATTTTCACTTTTGCAGCTATGGCAAAACATGCAACATGAAGGGGAGTTTGGTCTGGAGACCTATTTTTAATTAAAGCAGGGCCTTCAAGAATTGAAATCCATTATACTTTAGAGAAGAGTTGATCATCCCAACTACTTCTCTATTATACAACCCAATTTGATCTATTCTTAAACGCAGAAAGAATGGTTGGCATCATACTATAGATTATTGCAACCATAATTCCTTAGTCCTATCCAATGAGGCCTCCATATCAAATATTATTAAAATTACTTACTCCACCCAATCAGGAACTGATAAATACTTTGTAGTCCTAAATCTTACTCCTATGTTTTGTTTAGTGTCCTCACCTCTGAAGGGACTGAATTCACCTTTATCATGTTACCCATAGAGTATCTCAACAGCTCTGCAGTCACACACAATATTGCCTGCAAAATCTTAAGCACATCCAACTTTCTCTAGGAGCACAGGTATGACATCAAACTGATGATATCCTCCTCTGACTAGCTTCATTTTACACACTTATTCAGGAAATACAAACACTCGAAATTGAGCTCACAAAAAGGGAATGGGCCATTGCCCCATACATACAGCACAATGCTCTGTCACTTCAGTTAATTTTCTGACATTGGTTAAGAAATAGCAATTGACTTTCTTAGCACCCACAATCTTAAAACAAGCTCATCATCTTTTAGTCTTTTTGGGTTCTGGAGACAATGTATTTTCCCCTTATGAATTTTACTTAAGCCTAGTTATGCTGTTACTTACAAATAGCCCATTTTGAATAGGGGCATCTATAACATAAAGCTCCAGAATCCATCCAAATTTTAATGAAACATGCACTCCTGTTGATCCCCTCTTCCCAGAGACTCCATCTCTGTAGATGCTTTAGCAACTTTCTCTCATGCCTTCTGGAGTGTCTGGACCACCCATGATGGTCATAAATTTCCAATGCCTTTTGGTGCAAGAAACTGCCCTCCTTACCCACATTATACATCATTAGAGGGAAAAGTACTGACCATATACTGGGCCCTTCTGAAGATGGAGATTTTCACAGGCTCTTGAGCATGTGATCCTTTATACTCAGCTGACCATTATGCCTTGGGTCATGAAAGTAGCATTCTGTGAGCTTGGCATGGCTACGGAGGTTTCCTTTATAGCAGATAGAGCCAAACCTTGGGGTTCTGGTATATCCCACCTGGAGGAGGGAGTGGCCTCCCCTGTCCTCAGTTCCTTGCTAGATGACAAGGTACTGGATGAGTTCACCTTTCATGCTATTAGCTACCTGTGAAGCTTCTTAGCAGTAACAGAATAAACAATAATGGGAGTTTGTATACTTTATGTATGGTATTACCACCATCATATACAATGGTGCTCATGTGAAAGTTGATGATTTTCCTCTCTTAGCCAGGTCTTACCTGATTAAGGATGGGACTTCAACACAATCTGATGAACTTCAGGCAATCATATTAGCAATGGCTTCTCTGGACAACAATAGGCTCCAGAGAAATATGTGTATATTTTACACACTCATGGACCATTGTCAATGGGCTGTCTAGCTCAGCCAATGACAGCAGCAATTCTTTGTCCAAGGTTGTCCTTTTTGGGGTAAAGAACTCTGAGCAGCTCTTGTTTCACACATGTGTAAATGAGTGTCACACATGCCTCTGTACATTCTAAAGCCATAATACAAGACCTCACCAAGACATTCCTTATCCCCTGCAAAATTCTAGACATTATTGATAGTGACCAAGGCATGAATATTTCTTCTCAAAATATATATCACTGAGCTCTTGGGCAAGACATTAAATAGAACTTTTACTTTTCTTATGGGCTTCAGGCTATAGGCCTCATAGAACATTATAATGACCTACTTACACATGTTCATTCAATAAAATGAAACATGGCACTTTTCAGTCGGTCAAACATCAAGGGTAAATGTAATAAAGAGTTCTACTCAATTATTGATATGAGACTGTTGACAGCTTTCAAGCCCACCAATTTCCCTTCTTCTACTGCATACTTGAGCAAGCCAATAAGAAAGCCTGGACATTCTTTCTTTTTGTACCGGTGGTGAGTTCAAACTATGTAAGCCCTAGTCCATATGTAGGAACCCTCTTCCCAGCCCCATCCTTTAACTACCATTAAACTTTAAGCCAGTTGTTTCTCCCTATTTCAAACCATTTTTGGACCTTCTTGGGGGCCTGCCCTGTACTACCTAGAAAGTCTCATTATATGGATAATCTTTTCAGATGTTCATGCTGTATGTGTGGTATCATCAGTCTGAGCATCAAAACCAATTTTGATAGGTGGAGGTCCATCCTGTTTCTGTGAGATGACCACAACATATACAATGTCCTCGACATAATAGAAGTTTATTTCTTGCTCAAATAATATTCCAAGTGGATATTTCTCATCAATGGCTGGTTTTCCTCCATATACTGGCTTAGGGACCTGGATTCCTTCCATCTTATAGCTCCACTATTCTCTAGGACCTTATCTTCATATTAGCATCTAACTGTGGAAGGGGAATGGGAACATTCCCTTGGAATCTTTGGAGCCTAGGCCCACCCTGCTGTCTAGGTTGGTCGTGGAAGGCAGAAATTCTTAGTGGAAAAATGCTTGCATTTAATCAGTCAGCCTGAGCTCCCATCCCAGCTTCACCCCTTGCTACTTAATCCAGAATGTATATTACTTTTGTTTGCATTTCATTAGTCACAACTAGTCTTATGGCCACCCTTCAATAATAGGATATGCTGGGAAATGTAGTTTTTCATGTCTTAGTAACAAGCCTATACTATAAAGGGGGACAAGAATTTTAGTGTACAGCTAATCATCTTTGCCACAGGGACATAATCCAATCTATAGATGTCTGAGAACCTGAAATGAATTTGGCCCTATCTTGGCATGGGAGAGAACATGCATATGACAGTCTGGTCTCCAGACTCTGAAATAAACATTTTTAGGGTAGAGTTCTTGGGAACAGGTGTTTCAGTTGTTGTGATAGCTTAATCTTTGTTTTCCCTTGAGCCCTTTCTTCTTGCTGCTTCTTCCTTCCTTTCCACTTTTCTCCTTTCACATTCATGAATAAAGGTTAAAGTGGCAGGGGACGATGGGGTGGGGAGAGAGAGACATGGATCAATCTTACTTGGCTATATTAACAGGGGTGTGGGTAAGGAGAAGAGGGCCAATCCATTCTCCCTTCTCTCTTTTGCATGCCCTAAGCCAAATTTCAGTGAGGCCTAAAATCTGGTTGCTGTTCATGAGATCTTGAGCTTCTTAGCTATTTTAATTCCAAGCAACTAATTTTGAAATTAACTTTGGGACAAATATGTATTCTATTGAGAAAAGTACCCAAAGAAATATTTATTTCTATTTGGCTCCCCCATACTGACTCACTCACTTCCCACACTCCATTCTCTCTATTTCCCTAGAGTTAAAACAATGTATTATGATGGTCTAAGGGACTTGATGCCACCCAGATTATTGTTATGTTAGGGTGTTTTTTGGTTATTCAAATAATCACTTCTCTGTTCATGCTTATGTACTGAATTTTATCACTGCTCTATGAATCAAAATATCAAAAACAAGCTAATAAAATAATATTGAGCTGGGGTTGAGTGAAGGGAATCAGTGAGCCACAGGTCTTTTGTACTCTCCCTTGGTGTATAGATTGAACATCACATCTGATCTAAATCCATAAAGTAACTAAGCCCACCATGTGCTGTTTTCATTTTTTAATAAAGCCTCCCCAGGCACATATTTTAGGGTCTCTTTTTCATTTTAATATCCTTTAAATGATTGAAAATCAGATTTTCCCACTGACTGCCTTTTGTCTCAAATGATAAATGATGGCTTCTGTCTGCTCCCCTCTCTGGTTCTGAATGGTGTTCAAAATAAGCTGGTTCTCAGTGCTACGTTTTTGCTGCTGTCAGGGAATTTATGTAGGATGTGAGCTGAGCTATGGCAACTGCAGTGATTGGATAACTGCTCCTTCAGAGCTGCATGCATAGCACAAACCATGGTGGGGCTTTTTTTGGTTCTTCCTCAAATAGCTGCCGTTCTTGTTTGGGGGTTTAAAATGTTCATGCATTTGCAAGTAAGAGAAAGAATAAAAAAATTCTTGGCAATTTATGATTTGGCAAATGAATCTTATTGCATTACACTGGATGTGTGACTTTGGGCAAAACTTTTAACCTTTTTGAGCCTCAATTTATTTATCTATAAATTGAGAATATTGATGTGCATGAATCTTAAGGTCCTTTCCATGTATGAAATTCCATATCTGGGGCCTTAGTTTTATATTTAGGGGCCTAAATTCCATATTATGTGCCTTCAATTGCTGATATGAATTGTCTTTACTAGCTTTTTTTCTTTTTCTTCAAGTACAAAATCCAAGAGAGGGATAATATTCTGTTGCATTCCATGTTTAAAAAATAAATAAATAGCATTCTTCCCTGTTTAAAATGTCCAATGCTGAACTAAGTACATTCTTTTCAAAACTCCTTCTTCCCTAGCATTCCCCACCTTCAGTAACAGCACCACATTGGCCCAGTTTCCCAATCTAGAAACTTCCAAGTCATCCCCGCTCCTCCCTATCAGCTCCTTTTCTATCCCCTGACCTTACCTTTTGCTGCTCTCGGCCACTGCATTTGTGGAAAGGGCACTTTAGAGGCTAGGTCTATGCTGCTGTCTAGGCTTGTCATGGAAGGCAGAAATTCTTAGTGGAAAATGCTTGAATCTAATCAGTCAGCCTGAGCTCCCATCCCAGCTTCACTCCTTGCTAAGAGCTCTGCAACTTGCCCTACACTAAATGGGAGAGCTGGGTCTCTAGAATGTAGGACAGCCTGAGCCCTGCGCATCAGTTGTGCACTACAACTTGCTAGCCTTATGACTTTTCTAAGCCATAACACCTTTTCTGAGAAATGCTTATAATGATACTACCCAGCTCTCAGGGATTTAATGTATGTAAGTACTTAGTCCAGTGCCTTGGTGTACCATAAGTGCCCATATTTCCTAGCTTATCAAACAAGGCTCTTCATAATCTGGTTTTGATCAAATCGGAATTCTATACTTTTGTCATTCAGAGTTCTCAAAATTTCCTAAACATCATTCTCTAAATACATTGTATTCTTGCACACTCTGCAACATTGCATTTATTCTTTCCTTTGTTTGGAACAGACTTTTCTTTTTTCTTTTCCATTTCTTTTCTTTCCTCCATCTCTTTTCTTCTCTCCTTCCTCCTTCTCTCCCTCCCTCTTTCCTTTCTTCCTTTCCCAGTTAATGCCTAAGTTTTAGTTTTCTATTGTTTTATAACAAACCACTCCAAAAATTGGCAACAACACAATTCATTATTTCTCACAAACCCATGGGTTAAGTGGGTAGTCTTACCTGGAATCACTTGTGCAGTCAGCTGGCAGCTCAGCTGGACCTGGAAAATCTAAGATGGCCTTGCATTCCTTGGGTTTGGGAACTGACTCTTGGTGATGACTCTCTCATGATTTGGAAGTCCAGTCTAGGCTTCCTTACATGGTGGCAGGAACATTCAAAGAAATCAAAGGTGTAAGCTATAAGGTCCCTTGAGGTCTAAGCTCTAGAACTCACACAGTGTCATTTACACCACATTCTATTGGTCAAGGCAAGATACAAGCCAGTCCAGATTTGAGGGGTGAGCAAATAGACTTGACTTTTTAATGGGAAGATGTGAAAAATCTTGTAGTTATATTTATTACAGCCTACATATCCTTCAAGGTCAAGTTCATGTGTAAACACTCCCTATTCCATCATTAATTTATCTTTCAATTCTGTCATCCATTCTTCTATTTACTAGGAAAATACATCAGGTACCTTGTATTAGCCAGGAACTGGGCACTGAGAACACAAAGGCAAACTCCTTATGGTCCCATCACCTTTTGTCTCTACTTCTTGTTATAATATTTATCCCATTATGTTATAATTGTTTGTTTACATATAAAGTTTTCCTAGTAGAGTGTGAGGTCATGAAGGGTAGAAATGCTGTCTCATCTCACTTTTCATAGAAGTAACAAAGTGTTATTTTAAAGCTAATAATATAGCTTTTTGTTTGTTTTCTATTATTCCTGGAGAGGTAACATGTTCCTCTGTGGAGGAAGATTGCTTTTTTATTTAGGGAAAATGGCTCATCACTTTGATGAGCTTTTTGTTTATGTACAGCCTGAGCTTTCACATATTTCGTAGAAAAGTTAAGGGCAAAGTGAAAGTGAAAATGTGAACATGCCTCTCTTTCTAACAACCTCTCTATTAGTGTTTGCCATGCCAGGAAGGAAATTAAAACCCTTGAGTTAATCTTAGGGAAAAACTAGGCAGGTTTCTCCACAGGAAAACAGTGATCATGGCTTTTTATTCTTTGGATGTCATAATCACATTTCCTTTAGTGAAATGTTAAATAAGATCATCCAACAATTAAACTACATAGGAATTGTTTCTTTCATATCTTTGGAAATTATGGAGGAATGATTTTATTTGTTCTATAGTTTATAAAACCAGACAGGTGCTTAGCAGTTGAATGGGTAATTTGTTTGTTTAATATAAATGAGAAAAAACAAGTTACTCATGTTTAAGGATATAAACTCCAAGAGTTTGTTTTGTATTTTGCTTTTAAGTTTTATTTCTTTTTTTATGTCACTTTTTTCTGCTTATGAAAAAATGCATGACCCATTTTGCCTAATACAAATATATATATACACACAAGTATGTCTACATACTCATATACTCATTTACACGTGCATACATATTACAACCTGGATCAAATAACTGATGTACATATATTTTCACTTTACATTATCACAGGGACTTTCCAATCTTATTGAACATTCTTTGAAGAAAGAATTTCTGGTAATGTAACATACTTTATTTAAATATTTACCACTCGAGTAGTTTTTAGTTACTGTACATAATGTTCCAACATATTTTCAGGTACATGATTTTTTTGTTTATCACCATTGGGATATATTTTCTAATGGCTAATTAGTGGTTCATAGAGCATGGATAAGCAAAAGCTTCTTGCTCTATGTTACCACACTGCCCTTTAGAAAGATTATGACAATTTACAATCTTTCAAATAGTGTAGAAGAGTCAATTTCTATGCACTTTCTTTTCCTGTATTGGTAATTTCATTAAAAATCACTTTGCTTAACAGGTAGTGAAAATGGCATGCTGTTGTTTTTCATTTGTTTTTTTCTTTTTTGGTGTATTGACGTAGCTTCTCTTTCAATAAATTGTGAGCTGCTTCTTTAGATCCTTAAAACCAGAGAAATGCAGTACAGCTGTCTCCTGGGATGCCAAGAGTTTGTGTTACCATTTCCTGAGCTAGAACTTGACTCTAGTCTAGTGAAGTCCATGTACCAGATATCTCCACAACAACATCTCTGAGCCCCTCAAGGGGAATCTACTCACACACAGTAAACAGCATCCAATTCACTGAAAATTTTGCAAGGGCTGTAGAGGAGAGTTATATTGCACATCTCACTGCAAACAACTTGAAATCTTGGGATGTTTTGCTTACCTCCAAGCTCCTCTCTTTCTAGTCTCTGTTGCCCCAATGCCCAGGGTATTCTTTTCATTTTTCTCTACATGTGGCACTTGATCTTGCTAAGTTCTCCTCAGTCCTTGAATGTCCCTTAATTATCTCAGCCAATTAGTGACCCTAACTTGTTAACCAGCCAAGACCATTGAGGCTCTCATTCCCCTTACCCACCACCAAAGAACTTATCAACATAGTTTCTCATCGGGAGGGAGTGTTCTTATGTAGCAGCTGCTAAGAGAACATTTTCTCCACATTGTTTCAAAAGCATTATATAAAACTTTTGGTAAAGTTAAAAATGATATATTTCTTAGGTTGGGTTCCCAATTTTTTTCCAGAGGTGGGGAGGTGCCCTCAAGACCAGCATCTGTAAGGAAATGAAGAAAGCAGGATTAGGCAGAGAGAGGAATTGAGCTGCCATACAGTTACAACAGAGGCCTCAGGTAATCCTGTGGGGAGCTCTGAAACTGGCATGGTTCTTCAGAGTTGCCCCAAATTGAGGCAAGGGGGTTGGACCTTTGTACCTCAAACCCCAGAACTAGTTCTTAGATATAGATGCCCCTGAAGGAATGGGAATAATTTGGGGGCAGTTCTTGTCTACTGAGAGCAAATCTTGGGGAAGGACATGGCTGGGAATCTTTAGCAACCAATACTCTTGGCAATGAGTGCTTTGCTCTAAAGGGGGATCCGGGTGATTTTCTCAGGGACTTTATTTTTGAGATAGGCTTACCACTGGAAATTTTTTTGACTCTAAAGTGTGCTTAAAAATTAAGCTGGAGGTGTGTTTGAGGGTGCAAAAGCAGAGTGAAGTCTTCAGAATTGGATGGAGGTAGGTCGAAACATTGGTTCTGACTGTTTTATCTATATACTCTTATGCAAGTCATTTATGCACTCTGACCCTTTGTTTTTCCATCTGTAAAATGGTGTAAATAACACCTTTACTCTTAAGGGATACATAAAAGCATTTAAGTAAGACGAATAATGTTAGATATTTAGCACTGTACCTCTTGGCACTTTGGATACTCAATATGTGTTACTTTCCTTTTTCCTCTTCTTCATTCTCTGGCATCTGTCTCAAAAAATCTTCCTTTTCTTAATGTGAAGCCTGTGTACACGTAATATTCTTGAGAAGTTTTTCAAGAACTTAGAAGCCTGGGTTGTAAACTTGGGAGTTTGGACCATTTGATCTTTAAGTTTAGTTACGTTTTAAAGTTCTATTTTAACATTCTGTGATCAAATGCATTAGAGCACATGATACAATTCTTATCTCATTAGTATTTTCACTATCATCACTTTGGTTTTAATGAACTACTTTGGCTATCCTGGTACTCTGTGTATTCACATGTTTCCGGTAATTAGAAGAATTACATGAAGAAAATTTTTTGGGACCATTCAGGACAAATGGCACCAAATGATATTCCTTTGTTGTCAGCTTCTTGTGAAGGAAGCACTGGTCCTGTATCTTAAGATTCCTATTGTGTGAAGGACACAAGTGAGAATAATAAAGTATTTAATACATATTAGTTTTCCTAACTAGATGGTGAACTTTTAATTGGCAGAAAGTTTCTCTTTATTACAGGGAAAAGTTCTTACCAATTGATTAGGCCTAAAACTCCTGTGACTGATTATCATCATTAGATAGCATGTGCACACACGTGCATGCAAACATACGTGCGTGTGCGTGTGCACGCGTGCACACGCACACACACACTTTGATTATGCATCATTATAACAGCTGAATCAACTAGCTGCTGCTGTGTGTATTGACTGACCCAAAAGATGGTCTGCAATACCTTTGTATACTGTGGACTTCCGAAATATCTCTGTTAGTCTGCTTGGCCTGCTATATAACAAGATACTATAGACAGGGTGGTTTAAACAACAGAAATTCATTTTCTCAGTCATCTTTTGGAATCTAGAAGTCCAAGATCAAGGTGCCAACATAATTAATTTCTGGTGAGTGTCCCTTTTTCTGGTTTACGTATGGCCTTTCTTTTGTGCACATGCTTAAGGAGAGAGAGAGAAAGAGGGAGGGAGAGGGAGATAGACAGAGGGAAGGAAGGAGGGAGAGAGAAGGGGAGAGTGGGAGATGGGTAGAGGGGAAGACAAGAGAGAGAGGGAGGGAGAGAGAGAGGGGGGAAAGATAGAGTGAGAGAAAAAGAGAGGGAGGGAGAGGGAGGGAAAGGGAGAGGAAGAGAGGGAGAGGGAGAGAGACAGAGCATTTGTGTGTGAGCACTCAAGTGAGTGCTCTGGTATCTCTTCCTCTTATAAGGACACCGGTCCAAATGAATTGGAGCCCCTCCACCCTCAAGATCTCATTTAACTTTAATTACAGTCTTACAGACCCAGTCTCCAAATACAGTCACATTGGGGGTTAGGGCTTCAACTAATAAACTTTGGGGAAAAACAATTCAGTCTCTAATTATCATTAGGTTGAAGTTTGATTTTGGCTTTTGTGTAATTATCCAAGTACCAGGTCATCAGTTAGGCAAATCACTCAGGGCTGTAATTCATTAGCTATTTAGGAGTTAACTATATATAACTGTATATACACAAAGTGATGTTGACTTATTTTTGATGTTATGGGGTCTGCAGACTGAAGACCTGTTAAATTTGGTTATTCTCAATTGGAGGGTGCTTTTTAATGGTTACTTGTGGGGCATTTAAATCTTCATTTTTTAATCCCGATTTTCTATTGAAATTTCCTTTGTATTTTGAACTTTTTTCCTGAGCACTGATTTGCTATGTTACAACTGGTTTTCAGAGATGAAGCTTCTCTGTTTCATTTAGTTTGAAAAGTTGCTGTTTGAAGCTGTTGTATGTGAATTTTGCCTCCTCTTTCAGAATAAATAAATTTTGTTTATTTATTTCCGAGGAAACTGTTTCTCAGAAAAAATGATTCCCTACGGGTTTGTGATGGTTTTAATACATCTATAAACAAGGCCATTTCCCCAGAACAGCCATTGTTACTTAAGAGAATTCTTTTATATGTCTCCATTCAAGTCTATATTTGAAAATAATTGATTTTGTTTTACCTGTTGAAATATCACTTTAAGTGTTTTTTTATCCATTTCCAAGCCCTTGGAAAATTTGATAGTAGGTATTGATAGCTGTATGAAACTACCTTTTCTGAGCTCTATTTGGTATTTTCCACTTCTGTTTGCATAGGGCTGGGTGGCAGAGTAAAGAAGGAAAGAAGTCTATACTTGATTTACTCTTCCCCAACATAAAAGCCCCTTGCAAGCTTTAGTTTTGTTTCACCCTGAACAAATAAGTCCTAAGATTCCATGTCCATCATGTTTTCAGTTATGTTACTTATATCTGGAGCAGAATGGAGGTTTCTAATCCACAGCAGCTATGTGGTTGGTGAACTATTCACTGTTGGTCAATGATACATTAAAAATTGAGAGTAAGTATTTGAAAACTTTCATATCAATTTGACATTGCAAAAATACCCAAGTATATAATCACCAAACTCATTTTCTCAAATAGGTTATAGACCTGCACTGTTGAGTGTGGTAGCCACTAGTCTAATGTAGCTAATTAGCACTTGAGATGTGGCTAGTGTGAATTGAGATACCTGTAAATATTAACTATACACTGGATTTCAAAAGCTTAGTATGATAAAAGATATAAAATATCTCATTAATAATGTTTTTATATGTTGCAATGATAATATTTTTCATATTTTGGGTTAACATATAAAATTAAGATCACTTGTTTCTTTTTAATTAAATTTTTTAATGAAGTTTATTGGACCCCCTTTAACTGTCTGTGTATCCCCTCCAACCCAATGCCCTTCCCTCTGGTAACCACTAGTCTAGAGTTCATGTCCATGAGTTTCTGTTTGTTTGTCCTGTTCATTTGTTGCTTTTAGGTTTATATCCCGCGTATAAGTGATATCATGTGCTTTTCAACTTTTTCTGTCTGACTTATTTTGCTTAGTATGATTATCTTGAGGCCCGTCCATGTTGTCGCAAATGGCAGTATTTCATCTCTTCTTATGGCTGAGTAATATTCCATTGTATATATGTACCACTGCTTCTTTATCCAATCATCTATCATAGGACACTTCAGTTGTTTGCATGTCCTGGCCACTGTGAATGATGCTGCTATGAACATTGGTGTGCAAATACCTTTTCGGATATGGGTTTTCAAGGCTTTTGGGTAAATGCCCAGTAGGGGGATTGCTGCATCATATGGTAGATCAATATTTAGTTTTTTGAGAACCTCCATACTATTTTCCATAGTGCCTGCATCAATTTGCAGTCCCACCAGCAGTGGATGAAGGTTCCTTTTTCTCCACATCATCTCTAACATTTGTTATTACTTGTCCTGTTGATTATGGCTATTCAAACAGGTGTGAGATGGGATCTCATTGTGGTTTTGATTTGCATTTCCCTACTAGTTAGCGATGTTGAGCATCTTTTCAAGTATTTGCTGCCCATTTGTATGTCCTCTAGGGAGAAATGTCTGTTCAGGTCCTCTCCCCATTATTTAATTGGATCATTTGTTCTTTTGTTATTGAGTTGTATGAGTTCTTTGTATATTTTGTATATTAGGCCCTTATTGGAGGTGTTGCTTACAAATATATTTTTCCATTTGGATGGTTCTCTCTTTACCTGCTGATTTCTTTTGCTGAGCAGAAGCATTTTAGTTTGATGTAGTCCCATTCATTTATTTTTGCTTTTAATTCTCTTTATTTTGAGGTCAAATTTATAAAATCCTCTTTAAGTCCAAGGTCCTTGAGTTTAGTTCCTATGTTTTCTTCTATGTGTTTTATTGTTTCAGGTCTTATATTCAGGTCCTTAATCCATTTTGAGCTAATTTTTGTGTGTGATGGTAGACAACAGTCTAGTTTCACTATTTTGTAGGTAGCTTTTCAGTTTTCCCAGCACCATTTACTAAAGAGGCTTTCCTTTCTCCGCTGTACGTTTTTGGCTTTTCTGTCAAAAATTATTTGCCTATATAAATATGGGGTTACTTCTGAACTCTTGATTCTGTTCCACTGGTCCGCATGTCTGTTTTGCTGCCAATACCATGCCATTTTGATTACTGTCACTTTGTAGTATAATTTGAAGTTGGGCAGATTGATGCCTCCAGGCTTGTTCTTTTTTCTCAGGATGGCTTTGGCAATTTGGGGTCTTTTGTGCTTCCATACAAATCTGATGATTTTTGTTCTATTTCTTTAAGGAATTATATTTTCCACGTCTTTTTCTGACACTTCATTATTATAGTACAGGAATGCTATAGATTTTTGAATGTTGATTTTGTGTCCAGAAATTTTACTGTATTTGCTTATTGTTTCCAGTAGTGTTCTTGTGGAGTCTTTAGGGTTCTCTATGTAGAGAATCATGTCATCTGCAAATAGTGACAGTTTGACTTCTTCATTTCCTATTTGGATTCCTTTTATATCTTTCTCTTGTCTGATTGCACTCACTAGGACCTCCAATGTTATATTGAATAAGAGTGGTGATAGTGGACAGGATTGCCTTATTCCTGATCTTGGAAGGTTTTCTGTTTTTCACCATTAAGATAATGTTGACCTTGGGTTTGTTATAGATAGCCTTTATTATGTTAAAGTATATTTCTTCTATACTGATTTTGTGAAGTGTTTTGATCATAAATGGATGCTGTATCTTGTCAAAGGCTTTTTCTGCATTTATTGATATGATCATATGATTCTCCTTTTTTAATTTGTTTATGTGGTGTATTACACTAATTGATTTGTGTATGTTGAGCCATCCCTGTGCCTCTGGGATGAAGCTCACTTGATCATGATGTATAATCTCTTTAATATGTTGCTGTATTTGGTTTGCTAGTATCTTATTTAGGATTTTTGCATCTGTGTTCATGAGAGAGATTGCTCTGTAGTTTTCTTTTTTGTGTGTTATCTTTATCAGGTTTTGGTATCAGGGTAATATTGGCCTCATAAAATGAATGGGAAGTATTGCCTCCTTTGTTTTTTTTGGAAGAGTTTGAGGAGAATAGGTATTAAATTTTCTTTGAATGTTTGGTAGAATTCACCAGTAAAGCCATCTGGTCCTGGACTTTTAGTTTTTGGTAGGTTTTTGATGATTGTTTCAATTTCCATACTGTGGATCGATCTATTTAGATTTTCCAGATCTTCTTGATTCAGTCTAGAAAGGTAGTATTTTTCTAAGTACTGGTCCATTTCTTCTAGGTTATTAAATTTGGTGTTATATACTTTTTCATAGTATTCTTGTATGATCCTTTGCTTTTCTGCCGTATCAGTCATAATTTCCCCTCTTTCATCCCTGATTTTGTTTATTGGTGTCCCTTCTCTTTTTTCTTTAGTGAGTCTAGCCAAAGGTTTGTCATTTTTTTAACCTTTTCAAAGAACCAGGTCTTTGTTGCATTTATGTTTTCTATTGTTCCTTTTTTTTGTTTCCAGTTTCATTTATTTCTGCTCTAATTTTGATTATTTTTTTCCTTTACCGATTATAGACTTCATTCATTCTTCCTTTTCTAGTTTTTTTTTTTTAAGATGAAACTTTAGGTTGTTTATTTGGGCTTGTTCTTGGTTTTGGAGGTAGGCCTGTAAAGATATGAACTTTCCTCTTATGACTGCTCTGCTGTGTCCCAAAAGTTTTGATGTGCTCTCATTATCTTCTCTTGATTTCTCTTTTTATTTCTTCTTTGACCCAATTATTCTTCAGTAGCATGTTGTTTAATCTCCATGTATTTTTTGTATTTTTGGTTCTTCCTGATTTCTTTCTGAAGTTGATCTTTAGTTTCAAAGCATTATTATTAAAGAATATGGTCAGTATGATTTCAAACCTCTTATATTTGTTGAGGCTATCTCTGTGTCCCAGTATGTGGTCGATTCTTGAGAATGTTCCATGTGCACTAGAGAAGAATGTACAGGCAGCTTTTTAGAGATGGATGGCTCTGTAAATGTCAATTATGTACTGTTGGTTAATGTGTGATTTAAGGACATGATTTCCTCATTGAATTTCCGTTTGGATGATCAATCTATATCCAACAGTGGGGTATTTAGGTCCCCTACTATGATAGTGTTTTGATCTATTTCTCCCTTAGGTTCTGTTAGTTATTTCTTTATATAATTCAGGTCTTCCTGATTGGGAGCATAGATATTTATAAGTGTTATGTCTTCTTGGTGCATGATTCCCTTTATCATGATTAAGTGTCCTTCAGTATCTTTCTTACCCTTTTTTATTTTGAAGTCTATTTCATCTGATATTAGTACTGCTACTCCCACTATCCTCTGAATGCCATTTGATTGTAATATCATTTTTCACCCTTTCACTTTGAGTCTATATTTGCCTTTAGAACTGGGACGTGTCTCCTGGAGGCAGTATATTGTTGGGTTTTGTTTTTTGATCCAATCTGCAACACTGTGTCTTTTTTTTTTTTGGCGAGTTTAGTTCATTTACATTTAGGGTGATTATTGAAATATGAGGTCATCTTATAACCATTTTATCTTTTATTTTCTGGTAGCTCGTGTTTCCATTTTTTAACTCTTGCAGTGTTTTTTTTTTCTCTAGAAGATCTTTTCTTTTTGAGGGTTCAATCTCCTTGCTCTGCTCATCTAGGTGTTTTTTCAATTCCTGAAATTATTGATATGACTCGTTTCAGAACTCACTGAGTTTTTTCAGAAGTACTATTATGAAGTCTTGTCATTTAAGTTTCATATTTCTATTCCTGTAAGCTTGTTCTCTGGAGATATTTTTCTTTCTGAGATGCTTGTTACTTTGGTTGTTCATGGTGTTTATTGAACTATTTCTCCTCCGGGGCATTAATGGAAATGTATTCTGCTGTTTTTTCAGTGAGAAGATTTATTATATAAAGGTCTCTCTTTAAGCCTGTTGCAAAGAATTCACTTTTTGTTTGGTTTCATGTAGGTGATGTCTAAGCCTTTTGGATCCCTGCTTTATAAAAAGTTTTAATAATGCCTTTTTCTTTTCTGATAAATATTGAATCATGCTTGCTGCCCTCAGTTAGTCCCTGTCAGTGTTAGCAACAGTTTTGGTAGCATTTGCTCAGATTCCCCTGGGGCTCCATGGTGATTGGTCTCAGAAGGTATAGGGGAAGAGGCCATCTGGTTTGGAGGGAGTGGGCTGCAGCTCAGCATCAGTTTAGCAAACATGGCCAAAAATCAACTGTTGTTTCTCTGGTTTCTGCCCTGATAACTGGGCCCTGCCACTAGCTGACCATGGGGAGCTCACAGCACTTCCAGGCCATCTGTTAGGGATCTTGTGGCCACTTCTCCCCTCCCCCTCCTCCTATAGGTAGCTCCGCCAGCTATAAGAGGCAGCTTTTTCATTTCTCCCAGTCCATCGACCAACACCCGCAGTTCTGACCTGCAGTCGCTGTTATGCACAGATCCCATGCTGAGGTGTGCTGGTGTGCAGTTTGAGTGGTATTTTCTTTTTGAGTTTTAGATGTTCAGTTTATTGTTGTTTCAAGGGGAGAGATCTGGAGACATCTCTCACTCTGCAATGTTTCCAAAGTCTTCTTTTTACTTTTAAATAGACTTTACTTTTTAGAAGAGTTTTAGGTTCACAGTAAATGAAGCATAAAGTAGAGCAAGTTCCCATATACCCCTACTCCCCAACATGCATAGCTCTCGCATTATTGACATCTCCCATCAGAGTGGTATATTTGTTAAAATTTATGAACTTACATTGACACATCATTGTCGTTCAAAGTCCATAGTTTACACTAGGATTTACTCTTGATGTTGTATAGTATATGAGTTCAGACAAATGTATAATGATATTCACCCACTGTTATAATATCCTACATAGTAGTTTCACTGCCCCCTACCTCTGTGCTTTGCCTATTCATCTCCTTCCCTTATAACCACTGGCAACCACTGATATTTTTACTGTCTCCATAGTTTCACCTTTTCCAGGATGTCATACAGTTGAAATCATACAGTATGTAGCCTTTTCTGATATTACTTCTTTCACTTAGTAATATGCATTTAAGTTTCCTTTATGTCTTTTAAATGCTTGAGAGCTCATTTCTTTTAAGTGCTGAATAATATTTCATTGTCTTGTAATATCATAGTTTAATTATTCATTCACCTACTGAAGGACATTTTGGTTGCTTCCAAGTTTTGGCAATTATGAATAAACTACTATAAACATCTGTGTGGTTTCTGCATGGACATACATTTTCAACTCTTTTGGGTAAATACCAAGTGGCATAATTCCTGGATTGTATGGTAAGAGTATGTTTAGTTTTATGAAAAACCACTAAACTGTTTTTCAAAGTAGATGAATCAGTGTGCATTCTCACCAGCAATAAATAAGAGTTCCTATTGCTCCATGTCTTCAACAGCATTTAGTATTATCAATGTTCTGGATTTTAGCCATTCTAATGGTGTGCAATGGTATCTCTGTTGTTTTAATTTACATTTCCCTAATGATATAAGGTGTAGAGCATTTTTTCATATGCTTATTTGCCATCTGTATATCTTCTTTGGTAAGCCGTCTATTCAGGTCTTCAGCCCATTTTTTAATTAAGTTTTTTTTGTTTGTTTTCTTATTGTTAAAAGTTCTTAGTATATTTTGAATAAAAGTTCTTAGTATATTTTGACACACCATTTATCAGGCGTGTCTTTTGCAGGTATTTTCTCCCAGTGTGTGTCTTGTCTTATTCTCTTGACAATGCCTTTAGCAGAGCATAGGTTTTTTAAATTTTAATGAGGCAGCTTACCAATTGTTTCTTTCATGGGTTGTGAATTTGTTGTTGTATCTAAAATGTCATCATCATGCCTGTGATCATCTAAATTTTCTCCTATGTTATCTTCTAGGAATTTTATAGTTTTGCACTTTACATTTAGGTCTATGAACTATTTCAAGTTAATTTTGTGAAAGGTATAAAGTTTCTACCTTTTTTTTTTGCATATGGGTATGCAGCTCTCCCAGCATCATTTGTTGAAATGACTATATTTTCTACATTGTATTGCCTTTGCTCCTTTGCCAAAGATATTGACTATATGTGGGCCTATTTCTGGGCTTTCTATTTTATTCCATTGATCTATTTGTCTATTCTATTACCACTACCACTACCACACTATCTTGATTACTGTAGCTTTACAGTACATCTTGAAGTTGGGTAGCATCAATCCTTCAACTTTGTCCTTCTCTTTTAATATTGTGTTGGTTATTCTAGGTCTTTTGCTTCTTCATATAAACTCTAGAGATAGTTCATTGATATCCACAAACTAACTTATGGGGATTTTGATTGGGATTGCATTGAATCTATAGATCAAGTTGGGAAGAACTAACATCTTGAAAATATAGATTCTTCCCCTTTTTACTTTTTTTCTTTTTTCCTCCAGCTTTATTGAAATATAATGACAATTAGTTGCTCATATTTACACTGTACAATTCAATGAGTTTTTTTCAGTTATAGTTAGCATACAATAATATATTAGTTTCAGTTGTACGGCATAGTGATTAGAGCTCAAGTGATCACTCGACTAGTACCCCTCTTCCCCCTTACATATTTGTTACAATATTGTTGACTATTTTCCTTAAGCTACACTTTATAACTCCATGACTATTTTGTAACTATCCATTTGTATTTCTTAATCCCTTCCTCCTTTTATACCATCCTGCACAACCCACCTTCTGTCTAGTAGCCCTCAAAATATTTTTTGTAGCTATGAGTTTGTTTCTGTTTTTGTTGTTTTGTTGTTTATTTTGTTCTTTAGATTTTGAATGCACGTGAAATCACTTGATATTTGTTTTTATCTGACTTACTTAATTTAACACAATACCTTCCAGGCCCATCAAGGCAATATCATTTTTTTATCCCCTTCCTTTTAGTCTGTGTGTGTCTTTTAATCTGAAGTGAGTCTCTTGTAGGCGGTATATGTAGGAGTCTTGTTTTCTTACCTATTCAGCCACCCTATCCTTTGGTGGGAGCACTTAATTCTTTTCCGTTTAAAGTAGTCATTGATAGATATGTAATTATTTCCATTTCTTATTCATGATTTTGATACATTTTTTTTGTAAAGATATCCCTTCGACATTTCCTGTATACTGGCTTGGTATTGATAAATTCCTTTAGTTTATTTTTGTCTGGGAAGATCTCTATCTGTTCTTTGACTCTAAATGATAGCTTTGCTGGATAAAGTATTCCCAGTTGTAGATGCGGGGTTTTCAACACTTCAAATATTTTGTGACAAGCCCTTCTGTCCTGCAAAGTTTCTTTTGAGAAATCAGCTGCCAGTCTTATGGGTACTCCCTTGGAGGTAACTAACTGCTTTTCTCTTGCTGCTTTTAAGATACTCTTTGTATTTAACCTTTGGCATTTTAATTATAATGTGTCTTGTGTGGGCCTCTTGGGTTCTTCTTTCTTGACCCTCTCTGAGCTTCTTGGTGTTGTATGTCTATTTCCTTAACCAGCTGAGTGAAGTTTTCCATTATTATTTCTTCAAATAGCTTTTCAGTGTCTTGTTTTCCTTAAGGTACCCCTATGACATGGATATTTTTGTATTTAATTTTGTCCCATAGGCTCCTTAAATTATTATAGTCTTGGCTTCTTCTTGCCATTCTGATTGAGTGTCCTTGGCATCCTCATCCTCTATATTGGTGGTTCAATTCTCTTCTTTATCCACACTGTAGATCTCTTCTAATATACTCTTTATCTCAGATAATGCATTCTTCATTCCTATCTGGTTCCCTTTTATAATTTTCATTTCCAATTTATGTTTTTTTTATCTCTGTTAAAGTTCTCACTGAATTCATCTACACTTCACCTAAGTCCTTTGAGCATCTGTATAACCAGTGATTTGAATCTGCATCTGTTAGGTTACTTGACTCCATCATTACTGGATCTCTCTTCTGTTCTCTCATATGGTTTCTGCTTCTTTGTCTTCCCATTTTGGCTGCCTTTCTGTTTCTGTTTCTATGTACTAAGCAAAGCTCCTAAGTCACCTGGTCTTATTAGGATGGCTTTGTGTAGTAGGTGTCCAGAGGTACAGTCCTGAGACGGTTTCAGCTGCAGGCCAGTTTAAGCCCCAGCCTGTGCCCCTCCAGGGCCACCTGTTAAGATTAAGCAAGCAATCCATATCTGCTAACCCAGAAACTGAGGTCAGAAGTCACCAGTGTGGGTATTGGAGCTTGCTCTGTAAGTTGCATAGGATTCACCAAGGACACAACTGAATATGGCTTGGGCAGGATCGTCAGTTGGGGAAGGCAGAGCGTTAGGGAATCTTCTGGGCAGACTGTTATCCAGTTTGATGACATCTCAGCTATGGAGGCACTGTTGTCTGCACACTGGGAGTGGGGAGGGCTCTGCAAAGGAACAATGGATACCACCAACACTTCTGCTGGGAGAAAGCCTGAATTCTGACTATCAATCACTCTGACAACTCAGTATCCCCCTGTAAATTCCTTGTGTTCCCCTGAGCAGCCAGCCCAGTGCTGGTGCTCAGAATGAGTAAGTCCATCACTGTGGAAGTCCAGTCGCAGACACAGCCCCTTTAAGAGGCATCTGCAGCTGCTGTAGCCTCTGTCCCTCTAGGTCGCTGGGGACCCGGTAGCCTCGCGTCCTCACCTCGTCCTACCTACTCTAGTAGTAGAGCGATTTTTTATTTCTCTCCCTAGTTGTAGGGCTTGTTTATTTAGACCCCAGGCAACTCTGCTTGCTGTTTGCTCTGTTTTTGTTACAACTTTGATGTGGTTGTTAGAACAGATGAACAAAGCCTCTATCATCTATGCCATTTTGACTTCTTGCCCTCTTTTTACTTTTTTATGTTTTTTAAAAAGTCTACAGCACCTAGTCTTCCTAGGTTGTTTCCCATCCAAGTACTAACCAGGCCCAACCCTGCTTAGCTTCTGAGATCAGACGAGATCGGGCACATTCAAGATGGCATGGCCGTAGACTCTTTTTACTTTTTTAATGTGGCTACTAGAAAATAAAAAAAAAATTGTATATGTGGCTTTGAACTATGTAGGTATAGACTACTTCCAGTGTAGTTTACATGTAGTTTGAGAAGCATTGCTTTCTACATCCTTGTGCAATAACCTTGTTTTGTGAAGTAAAGCAAGGACTTGCCACTTCAGGCAGTTCTTCATGTTCCTGAATATTATTTACTTTAAATATCTGCTAGAGTCATTGGTAACTTCTCAGAATTTTTCCTCAGGTCACATATCATGGCCAAATTAGTACTTCCACTAGAGTCTCATTTGCATAAATTAGGTGTTATTTACCCTAAAGTGTATCATGTGTGTGTTTACCAAAAGCATTCCTCTTCCCCATTCACTCCTCACTATGAACACTTCTCTATGGATACTGTTTCTTGAGTTCAGCTTGTGTGACTGGTTCATTATCACCTCTGGGTTCAGTATATTGATGAGCAAATCTACCTGCTCCCCTCAAAACTGAGCTCCAGTAAAATCCTCTGTGAAATTGCCCCACTCCATTCCCTGAGCTAAAACTTCTCATACGATTTCCCATACTACCTTCCTTTTCCCCCCTGCATCTAAACATTTCTCAGATTGTGTTATATATTTTGCCTAGTAGGCCTTCCTCACCTGAAGCCACTAGAGCTCAGGAGGTTAGATTTATTTGTTTTTGAAATGATAGCATCTAGGCAATTTAATGCATCATGTAATTCTTTCAAATATTTCCCAGATTGGAGCTACAATGAGTTTTAAAAACTTAGCAACATATTTTGGGTGGCCAATATTAATCATCCAACCAACAAATATTTTTTGGCTATCTCCTTTGCAAAATGCTGATCTGGGTAATTTGCTGCAGATACTAGTTATCATTTTATCTCACTCAGCCTCTGAATCCCCTTCTTACATGTAGAGAAATCCCCACTTTATGAATCTTGGTGGTAAGAAAGTTCCACTTTCCATTAAGACAACTTTGAATGTCTGATCTAGACTTTCCTAGTTTCCCTTGCAGGTAGGACATGTGTGCACAACAGAGGCTCAATTACTCAGACACATTTCTTCCACATTGGACCTGGGAGTAGTGGCTTAAATAAGCAGACATTGGGGGAACCCTTGGCTTTCCAGAGACCAGCATAGGTGGTGGTACAGTGCTGTGTTTGGTGCTTGGGGCTAGTGGCAGCAGAATCTTCTCTGGCCTGTGCAGGGATTTAGGGTATTGTTTTGAGCCAGATTCTCCAGACCTCTAGGCATTTCTGTGAGTCATTCAATATACTTTTGATAAATTCTTTTCCCATTGAGATTGGTTAGAGTTGGTTTCTGTTACTGACAACTAAATATACTGACTGATTCAGGATAATAAGAAATAAACACTTGAAAAGTGAAGTGACGATTCATCATCCCGGTATAAAAAATGTCACAAAAGCAACAGATTCACTGCAGAACAAACCACCGGGGAAACATGCTATTATTGAAGAGGTAATGGTCTCAGCAGGTTGCTGCAATAACCTGAGAGTCTTTCATAGAGGAGGTAGCCTCATTTCAGGCTGGTAGGATAGGCTTGGCACAGAGATAGACTGGCTGTTGTGGGAAATATCAAATAAGTAAAATATGTGTTTCTAACCATGAAATAGATTAGAACCTGCAAGATGTACAGAAAGTCTCAAAAATAAAAGGCGAAAAAAAGTACCTGGAAGGAGACTTGCAACATTTAGTAAATAAAAATAAAGACACCCAGGTCTTGGGGTCAAGATGGCAGACTAGGTAAAAGCAGGGTTCACCTCTTCTCAGGTCCACATTAAAATTACAATCTAATTATAAAAAAATAATCAATGTAGAAAATCAGCTGAAGTCCAGCAGATCATAATGTGTACATCTGATAATATAAAGAAGCCACATCGAAGTTGGTAGGAGGGACAAAGTTGTGAATTGGGCTGGACTCACACTGGTGGGTGACGGAGGAACACCAGGAGAGCGATACCGCAGAGGCCCCCTGAAGGAGAGAGGGGTCCCAGCCCCATATGGGGGCTCCCAAGCCCAGGGAAGAGGAGTTTCCAAGAAAATCTGACTATAAAAATCACAGGGGATTCTGGCTGTCGGGGTGATGGAAGGCTACTGAAATCCCAGACACCCTTTTAAAGGGCCCACACACAAACTCCCTTGCTCATGGATACCCACTGAGGCATTCACAGTGGGACCGAGGCTCAGGCAGGATTCATACAGAGAAAGACTGAATTACCTGGTTCCAGAACAAGAGCTGGACATGCAGCTGCCATTGTGCCTTAGTCGAGGTCCCTCTACAGGGCAGTCTACAGATCAGCAATGCCAGCTCGCGTATGCAGTTCTCTCCCCCAACACAGCCAGTTCTGAAGCTGCACTGACCTGAGGAGATCATCTTGCAACTTGCATACTGCTGGGAGAAGGTTGTTGCAGAGTGGCTGCCCCACCAGGGCTGAACATTCCATGCAGGCAGCAGGCCTCAGCCTATGCTGTGAGAGCATTTCCAGGACAGTTTCGGACAGATTGCTGCTGACAACATGAGCCTGGGCAGATCTCGGAGAGCTTTGGGCCGGCCCCAGACAACAGCTAGTCTCACTGTGATCTGTGACTATGGCAGAAATGTGCAGGCATAGAAGTTGCAGCAAAACTGAGGCTGTGTTCACCTGATAACCATTGTTTCCCTGAGAAACTGCTTAACCCAATATACAAATTTCCCTTAGGTGCCTGTTGACAGGCAACCGCCTCAGCCCTGCTTCTTTTCACGGTTGCACATTTTGAGTAATCAACAGACCTTGGCTGGCGCAGTGAGTGTATTTCAGGGAAATCAGTTGCAAGCAGATCCCTGCTGCCTACAAGAGCTGTAATATCACTTGAGGGGAATGCAGGGGTTGGCGGGACCACCCCAGATGGCAGCTGGTAGTACTGTGATCTGTGACTACAGCAGGAATGCTCGGGCACAGAAGTAGCAGCAAAACTGAGGCTGTATTAGCCTGATGGCCCTTGTTTCCCTGAGATCCCACTTCACCTAAGCCACAAAGCGCCTGTGGCGTGGTGACAGGCAGCCGCCCCTACCCTACCTCTATCTGGGGTTGTGCATTCTGTGCAAGCAACAGACCTTAGCTAGTGCAGTGAACAAATTTCAGGGAACACAGTGATGGGAAGATCACTGCTACAAGAATGAGATACAATACTGCTTGAGCAGATCACAGGGTTTGATGGGTCCATCCCAGATGGCAGTAGGTCTAGCAGTGATATGAGACTTTTGTAGGAGTTGCGATCACAGAACTTGTAGCAAAGCTGGTGCTGTATAGGGGTGATGGCCCCATGTCTCACTGAGACACCATCCCAACTAACCCACAAATTACCTGTGGCAGGTGTGTTCCTAGGCAACCTGGTCCTATCCTGTTCTTCCTTGGGACATTAATTCAACACCAAACAATGTCATTCAGTTAGGGAGGCACATGCAAAGCCTGTGCATCTGGAAGAAGCTCTTGGTGGTGGGCCACAAACACATACCCATGAGCTTCAGAAATTCTTGAACAGATCTCATTTTTAGGTCAGTGGCTGACCTTGCCGTGAACTGAGACTTGTACAGGAAGCCACAGAGACAGTGCTGGCATGTAAACTGTCATTGCAGTAGTAGGGGGAAATCTACTCAGTTTATCCAAGTGACTCCCTGGGTTCCTGCACCACAGAATGGGTATATCACCCAGACAAACTTCCAGTTGTGGAGTCTTACAGGCAATTGACAGGCAACTTTAGGCCCCAAGGAGCACTGTTTCTTTTTCTAAACACCCAGGCTTGATAGAAGAGATAACTGAACTGTGGTTAATAGTGTTGTCTCTTCCACTTACTGTAGATCTAGCATAAGCAGAAAACTACTGCGAATTGCTTTGTGGCCTTAACAGGTTGCCCTGAGAAATCAAAGGCAGTAGCTGACTTTGGCCAACTGGGGAGGCCCTCCTAAGGGGCCATGAAACCAATGCACCTGGAGGCTGGCACTAGACACCAAAGGAGCAACTGCTGAATAGCCTCATAACCAGTACACACAAAGAGTGGTCTCAGCAAATAAACAAGCCTGCTAGGGCAAATCCCATTCAGTGGACACAGCCCTCACATACCAACTCATACCCGGGAGCATAGACAATTCCCACAGTTAGTCAACCTAAGTGTTAATTCCATTCACTGAAGTACTAACACCAATAAAGTCTTGGCTACAGCAGAAAATCACATACAATCCACACAAAGAACATGTTCAGAGCCCCTAGCACAGATTAGGATGACTTCCACACATGACTGTCTGACCAAGGCTGAGAGACGAATCAAATATTCTTATAGAAACAAACACAGAGAGGCTAATAAAATGAGAAAACAAAGAAACATGTCACAAATGAAACAACAGAAAACTCCAGAAAATAAACTAAATGAAATGGGCAAGCAGCCTACCAGAAACAGAGTTCAGAGTAACAGTTATAAGGATGCTCAACAACCTTATGAGGTGAATGGATGAGCACAATGAGAACCTTAACAGAGAGATAGTAAGCATTAAAAAGGGCATAAAAACCATTAAAAAGAACCAGACAGAAATGAAAAATACTATAACTGAAATGAAGAATATACTAGAAGAATTCAACAGTAGATTGGATGAACAAAGATCGGATCAGCGAATTGGAAGACAAGACAGCTGAATACACCCAATCAGACAAAAAAAAGAAAAAAAAGAAAAGAGTTTTAGAAAATGAGGATAGTTTGAGACTTCTGGGACAACATGATATGTAAAAATATCTGAATCGTAGGAGTACCTGAAAAGGAAGAGAGAAATCGAGACTCTATTTGAAGAAAGAATGACTGAAAACTTCCCTTAGCTGGCAGAGGAATTAGACGTATAGGTCCAGAAAGCCCAAAGAGTCCCAAATAAGAGGAATTCAAACAGACCCATACGAAGACACTCATTAAAACATTAAAGGTCACAGACAAAGAGAGAATCTTAAAAGCAGCAAGAGAAAGGAAGCTAGTTACTTACAAGGGTACCCTCATAAGAATGTCTGCTGACTTTTCAATGGAAAATTTGCAAGCCAGAAGGGAATGGCAAGAAAGATTCAAAGTTATGAACAAACAGGCATCTACAACCATGGATAGTCTACACAGCAAAGCTTTCAATTAAAATAGAAGGAGAGATAAAGAGCTTCCCAGACAGAAAAAAAGCTTAAGGAATTCATCACCAACAAGCCGGTCTTACACAAAATGTTAAACGGTCTTCTGTAAAAAGAGAAGGGGTAAAAAAGAAAATAGAAATAACAAATATGAATAATAAGATGACAGTAACAATGTACCTATCAGTAATCACTTTAAATATAAATGGAGTAAATGTTCCAATCGAAAGACATAGAGTGAACAAATGGATAAGAAAACAAGACCCAAGCATATGCTATCTACAAGAACCCACTTCAGATCAAGTGACACTCACAGACTGAAAGTAAAGAGATGGAAAAAGATATTTTACACAAATGGAAATGAAAAAAGTCAGGGTAGCAATACTTATATCAGATAAAATAGAGTTTAAAACAAAGGCTATAATAAGAGATAAAAAAGGACATTACATAATGATAAAGGGCTTGATAAATCAAGAGGACATTACCCTAGTAAACATATACACACCGAACATAGGAGCGCCTACATAGATAAAGCAATTATTGACCGACTTAAAAGGAGAGATCAAAAGTAATACGCTCATAGTAGGAGACTTTAACACCCTATTGACACCCATAGACAGATCTTCCAGGCAAAGAATCAACAAGGAAATTGACGAGGCCTAAAAGACACACTAGAACAGATGGACTTAATAGATATTTTCAGAGCATTTTACCCCAAAGCAGCAAAGTATACATTTTTCTCAAGTGCACATGGAATGTTTTCAAGGATAGACCACGTGTTAGGATACAAAACAAGTCTCAATAAATTTAAGAAGATTGAAATCATATCAACCGTCTTCTCTGATCACAAGGAAATCGACTACAAGAAAAAACTGGAAAATACACAAACACATGGAGGCTAAATAACATGCTACTAAACACTGATTGGGTTATTAATGAGAGCAAGGAAGAAATCAAAAGATACCCAAAGACAAATGAAAATGAAACACAATGACTCAAAATTTATGAGACACAGCGAAAGCAGTCCTATGAGAGGAATACATAGCAATACAGGCCTACTTCGAGGAACAAGAAAAAGCTCAAATAAACAATCTAACCTTACAATTAAAAGTACTAGAAAAATAACAGAAAACAAAGCCCAAAGTGAATAGAAGGAAGGAAATAATAAAGATCAGAGTGGAAATAAATGAATAGAGTCTAGAAAATCAATACAAAATATTAATGAAACCAAGAGCTGGTTCTTTGAAAGGATAAATAAAATCGGCAGACCTTTAGCCAGACTCATTAAGGCAAAAAGAGAGAGGACGCAAATAAATATAATCAGAAATAAAAGAGGGGAAATAACCACGAACTCCACAGAAATACAGTGGATCATAAGAAAATACTGCGAGCCAACAAATTAGACAATCTGGAAGAAATAGACACATTCCTAAAAACATACAATCTCCCAAGACTGAGCAAGAAGAAACATAAAATCTGAACCAACTGATTACCACCAATGAAATAGAATCAGTAATCAAAAACCTCCCAGAAAACAAAAGTCCTGGATCAGATGGCTTCATACGTGAATATTGCCAAACATTCAAAGAAGAATTATCACTTATTCTTCTCAAACTATTCCAAAAAATTCAAGAAGAGGAAAGTCTCCCTAACTCCTTTTATGAGGCCACCATTACCTTGATTACAAAACCAGACAAAGACATTACAAACAAAACAAAACAAAACAAACAAACAAAAAACCTATAGGCCAATATCTCTTATGAACATTGACGCAAAATCCTAAACAAAATCTAAGCAATACAGTAAAAGTATCACGCACCATGATCAAGTTGGATTTATTCCTGGAGTGCAAGGTTGGTTCAATATCCACAAATCAATTAATGTGATATACCACATTAACAAATCGAAAGATAAAAACCATATGATCATATCATCGATGCAGAAAAAATGTTCAACAAAATCCAGCATCCATTTATGATAAAAACTCTCAGCAAAGTGAAAATAGAGGGACATACCTCAACATAATAAAGGCCATAAATGACAAACCTACCACTAACATCATACTCAATGAGGAAAGACTAAAAGCATTTTCCTTAAGATCAGGAACAAGACAAGGATGCCCACTTCCACCAGTCCTCTTCAACATTGTACTGGAAGTCTTAGCCACAGCAATAAGACAAGAAAGAGAAATAAAAGGCATCCGAATTAGAAAGGAAGAAGTAAAACTTTGTTATTTGCTGATGACATGATACTATGTATAGAGAACCCTAAATATTCCACCAAAAAACTCTTAGAACTGATCAATGAATTCAGTAAAGTAGCAGGTTACAAAATAAATATTCAGAAGTCAGTGGCATTTTTATACACCAATGACGAACTTTCAGAAAGAGAAATTAAGAAAAACAATCCCATGTACTCTTATGTCGAAAACTATAAAATACATGGGAATCAAATTAACCAAGAAGGTAGAAGACCTGTTTTCAGAAAATTATAAGTCATTGAAAAAGAAATTGAAGAAGATACAGATAAATGGAAGCATATACCTCATTCGTGGGTAGGAAGAATCAACATGGTTAAAACGGCCATACTACCCAAAGCAATCTATAGATTCAACGCAATCCCTATCAAAATACCAGTGGCATTTTTCAGTGAACTAGAACAAAGAATCCAAAACTTTATATGGAAACATAAAAGACTCCAAGTAGGCATGGCAGTCTTGAGAAAGAAGAACAAAGTTGGAGGTATCACACTACCTGATATCAAACTATACTACGAGGCTACAGTAATCAAAACAGCATGGTACTGGCATAAAAACAGATGCATTGATCAATGGAACAGAACAGAGAGCCCAGAAATAAATCCACGCCTATATACTCACTTAATATATGACAAAGGAGGTAAGAGTGTACAATGGGGTAACAGCAGTTTCTTCGATAAATGGTGCTGGGAAAATTGGACAGATACTTACAAAAAAAGCAGCTGGACCATCTTCTTACGCCATATATAATAGTAGACTTAAAGTGTATTAAAGATTTAAATGTAAGACCCCAAACCATACAACTTTTAGAAGAAAACAGGCAGTAAACTCTCTTATATTACCAACAGGAATTTCTTTTCAGATATTTATTTTTGGGAAAGAGAAACAAAAGAAAAAAAATAAACAAATGGGACCATATCAACCCCAAAAGTTTTTGTACAGCAAAGGAAGCCGTCATCAAAACAAAAAGATGACCGAAACAAAAAGATGACCGACTGGGAGAAGATATTCACTTATGATACATCTGATAAGGGGTTAATATCCAAAATTTGTAAAGAACTTATCCTACTCAACAACAACAAAACAAACAATCCCATTAAAAAATGGGTAGAGGACCTGAACCGATACTTCTCCAAAGAGGAAATACAGATGGCTAACAAACATATGAAAAGATACTTAAGGTCGCTAATCATCAGAGAAATGCAAATTAAAACCACACTGAGGTATCACCTTACACCTGGCAGAATGGCTATCCTCAATAAATGAAAAAACAGCAAGTTTTGACAAAGATGCAGAGAAAAGGGAACCTTCATACATTGTTGGTGGGATAGCAAATTGGTACAGTCGCTATGGAAAACAGTATGGAGGTTTCTCAAAAAATGAAAAATGGATACACCTTTTGACCCAGTAATTGCACTTATGGGTATTTATCCAAAGAAAACCAAAACAATAATTTGTAGAGATCTATGCATTCCAATATTCATGGCAGCACAATTTACAATAGCCAAGATATGGAAGCAACCTAAATGCCCATCAACGGATGATTGGATAAAGAAATTATGGTTCATATATACAATAGAATATTCTCAGCCATTAAAAAATGAAATCTACCATTTGCAATGACATGGATGGAACTAGAGGTTATTATGTTGAGTGAAATAAGTCAGACAGAGAAAGATAAATACCATATGATTTCACTCATCTGTGGTATAAGGAACAAAAATAACAGACTAATCAAGAACAGACTCACAAATACAGTGGATAATTTGGTGATGGACAGAGGGAAGGGGTGTCTGGAGGCTGGGAGAATAGGGTGAAGGGTTAAAGAAGTACAAATTAGTATTTGATAGTTGGGCACGGGGAGTATGACAGAGGGAATGCAGTTAGCATTAATATGATGGCTAAGTGGAGAGTCATGAGAGGGAGGGTGCAATCGAGGAAATTAGTATAACAACGTTATAGATGTCTAACCAGTGAACTGTATACTTGAAACTAATTTAAATAAATAAATTTATTTAAGGAAATACTGAGTAGAGTAAAAGAGTCAGCAGGACAATATTTAATTTAAAATATTCATAAATATTAACTCAAAATGGATCATAGACCTAAATGTAAAATGCAAAACCATAAAAATCCTAAAAGATAACCTAGGTGACCATCTAGGTGACCTTGGGTATAGTGATGATTTTTTATATGCAACATCAAAAGTGCAATTCATTTAAGAAAAATTGATAAGGTGTATTTCATTAAAATTTAAAAACTTCTGTTGTGTGAAAGATACTGTCAAAAAATGAGAAGACAAGCCACAGACAGGGAGAAAGTATTTGCAAAAGACCCATCTGATGCATGACTGTTACCCAAAGTATAAAATGAACTATAAGAAAATGAACAATCTTAATAAAAATTGGTAAAAAGACTTAAGCAGACATTTAACTAAAGTAGATATACATATGGCAATTAAGCATGTTGAAAAATTCTCCACATCATATGTCAGTAGGGAATTGTAAATTAAAACAACAATGACATACACTGTACACCTATTTAAATGCCCAAAATTCAGAATATTGACAACACCAAATGCTGTAGCAACAGAGACTCTCATTCATTTCAGGTGGGAATGTAAAATGGTACAGCCATTTTGGAAAGCAGTTTAGCACTTTCTTACAAAACTAAATATACTATTACCATACAATCCAGCAATCATGTTCCTTGGTATTTACCCAAATGAGCTGAGGATTTACGGCCACACAAAAAAAGTATACACAGATGTTTATAGAAGTTTTATGCACTATTGAAAAACTTGGTAGCAACCAAGATGTCCTTCAATAAGTGAACAGATAAATGAAATGTAGTACACCTAGACTATGGAATATTACTCAGCACTTAAAAGAAATGAGCTATCAAGCCATGAAAAGACATGGAGGAATCATAAATTCACATTGCTAAGTGAAAGAAAGTAATCTGAAAAGGCTATATACTGTATGATTCTAACTATATGACACTCTTGGAAAGGTAAAACTATGGAGATAGTAACATTGTCAGTGGTTGCCAGGGGTTGAGGAAAAGGGAGAGAATAGGCAGAGCACAGGATCTTTAGGGCAGTGAATATAATCTACATGATACTATAATGATGGATAGATGTCATTATACATTCATTTGTCTAAACTCATAGACTGTACAATAGCAAAAGTGAAGCCTAATATAAACTATGGACATTGGATGATGAGGATGTGTCAATATATGCTTATTGATTGCAACAAATGTATTACTCTGGTACAGAACGTTGATGCAGGAGGCTGTGTATGTATAGGGGCAGAAGTTATATGGTAAATCTTTGTACATTTTGCAGTGAATCTAAAACTTATAAAAAAATAAAGTCTAATTTTAAAAAGAAAGGACATATACACAGAAAATATCCTAATATATTTAATATGACTATATTAAGTTATTCAGGAAACATTTATTAACCATCAACTTGTGCCAGACCCAATTCCAGGTACTGGGGAATATGGCAGTAAACAAGACTTAGATCCTATCAATTTTCTGTACCCACAATGCGTATATTCTAGTAGGAAGGAACAACATAAAACAAATAAACATCCACCAAAAAAAATCCAGCAATAATAAATGCTGCAATGAAAACAAAACAAAATATTTTCAAATGTGACTGGTAACAACTTTGATTACATGGTCAGAAAAGGCCTGATGTATGAGTGACAAAGGAATTCATCCATGTGGAGTTGAGGACAGAGATCAGGCCATTCAAAGAAAAAAGAAGGTATGAAGGCCCTACTAGGGGAAGAGGAAGGTTAGTTTTTTAGAGGAACAAAGAAAAGGTCGGTGTGGGTTGAGCTCAGTGAGCAAGGGGAACAGTAGTCAAAATAAGGACAGAGAAATAGGCAGGACCCAAATCATGCAGGGCCATTGGTGACAAAGTTGGAAATTTCTATTCTAAAGGAAATGGGGATCTCTGGAAACATGGCGGATTGAGAGATGTCCCTAGATCTCTCCCCTTAAAAACAGCAGTAAGCTGAACATCTAAAACTGAACAACAACAAAAATCCCAAACTGCACACCAGTAAGTCTGAGCATGGGATCTGCGCATAAGAGCTACCATAGGTCAGAAACCTGGGTGTCGGGCACTGGACCGGGATTAATAAAGAAGCTGCCTCTTGCAACCATAGGAGCTCCTTACAGGAGGAGAGGGAGGGGAGAAGGGGCAGTGAGTTCCCTGAGCATCGCTGCCTGGAAAAGCTGTGAGGACCCTGTAGAGGACCAGGGGCAGGGCCCACTCATCAGGACAGAAGGCAGAAAAGCAGCCAGCAGAGAAACAACAGTTGATTTTTACCAACCGTGGTTGCAAATCTGAGGCTTAGCCTCAGCCCACAACCCCCAATCCAGAGGGTCCCTCCCCTCATACCCTTCTAGATAAAACACCACGGAGCCCCAGGGGAATCTGAGCAAATGTTATCAAAACTGTTGCTAACACTGACAGGGACTGAAAATGAGGTAGCAAGCATGATTAAATATTTATCAGAAATTAAAAAGGCATTTTTAAAGCTTTATATAAAGCAGAGATCCAAGAGGCTTAGACTCACCTGCTGGAAACCAAGAGAAAAGTACCTTCTTTGCAGCAGGCTAAAGAGAGACCATTATATAATAAATCTTCTTTCTGGGAAGACAGCAGAATATATTTCCACTAATGACCAGGTGGAGAAATAGTCCATTAAATGCCATGAAAAACCAAGGTAAAAAGACATCTCACAAAGAAGAAAAAATTTCCAGAAAATAAGCTTACAGACATAGAGTGTGTGACTTAAATGATGGAGAATTCTGGATGATACTTCTAAAAAAGCTCAATGAGATCCAAAATGAGTCAAATCAACAATTTCAGGAAGTGAAAAACAACTAGATGAGCAGAGCAAGGAGATTGAAACCATCAGTGGAAAAAAAAAGAATAGATCATCTAGAGATTAAAAAATACACTACAGGTGTCAAAAAATGAAATAGCAAGCTTGGGAAATAGAGTCGAACAAATGGGGAAAAGGATCAGTGATATCAAAGATAGAAATCTAGAAATAAATCAGAAGGAAGAAGAGAAAAACCCAAGAATGAAAAATAATGAAAGAGAAATACAAGAACTAGCTGATACCATCATGAGAGAAACGTAAGAATAATGGGCATTATTGAAGTTGAGGAAAAGGAGGAAGGACTGGAAAAGATTTTCAGACAAATAGTGGGTGAGATTTTCCCAAATCTAAGGAATGAGCTGGACCTTGGAATTCAAGAGGTCAACAGAACACCCAATTATCTCAACCCCGAAAGGCCTTTACTAAGACAGATTGTATTAAAATTAACAAAAATCAATGCCAAAGACAGAATTCTCTGGGCAGCCAGGGATAAGAAAATGGTAAAATATAAAGGTAAACCCATTAGATTATCCTTGGACTTCTCAGTCCAAACTTAAGAGCCATAAATAAATAGAAACAAATATTTAAACTATTAAGTAAAAAGGACTACCTACCTAGAATAATGTATCCAGCTAAGCTCTCCTATAGATATGAAGGAGAAATTAAGACCTTTCCAGACATACAAAAATTGAGGAAATTCTCCACTACAAGGTCTACACTACAGGAAATACTGAAAGGGGTCAGTTCACCTAAAAGAAAATAACAAAAAAAATACATAATTAAGACTAAAGTGACTATCAGATAAATAGAAGCAGAGGTGTGCAACCCTTACTAAGAACAGGACATTACAAGCTTAATACTAACAAGAGAATTGTTATAACAAGGTAGTAATGAACATTCAGTATACATAGGGACAAATTGAGACAACAATGACTGAAAAGGAGAGGATTCAAAGATCTAAATTCACAAAGGGGAATGGAGATAAGGCAAGCGTAGATGAAAATGGACAAATATATCTATATATATACACATATGTGTGTGTGTGTGTATACACACACACACACACTATCTTTTACATATTTGTAATGGTAACCACAAACCCAAGACTCAGAACTGAAGTATATAACATAAAACAAGAGAGAGGCAAAACCCACAAAAGCCAACCAAAATAAATAAAAAAAAACAGAAATACAAGGAAAAGGAAGCAATGGAAACACATAGCTACCAGAAAGCAAAAAAAAATAAATGGCTATAAGACCTCATATTTAAATAATTACCCTAAATGTAAATAGACTGAAATCATCAATAAAAAGGCACAGAGTTTCAAAATTGATCAGAAAACAAAACCCAACTGTTTGCTGTTTCCAGGAGAAACATCTCACTTCCAAAGACCAATATAGACTCAAAGTGAAAGAGTAGAAAATAATATTTCAAGCAAATAGCATTCAGAGAAAAATGAGAGAAGCAGTATTAATATCAGATGAAATAGACTTCAAACTAAAAACGGTAAAGAAAGATACTGAGGGACACCTCATAACGATAAAGGGAAGCATGAACCAAGAACACATAACACTTAGTAACATCAATGCTCCTAATCAGGGAGCACCAAAATATGTAAAGCAATTGCTAACAGAACTAAAAAGAGAAACAGACCAAAACAGTATCGTAGTAGGGGATCTAAACACCCTACTGTCGGATATGGACAGATCATCTAAACAGAAAATCTATAAGGAAATAACATCCTTAAATGACACATTAATCCAACTGGACATAATTGACATTTAAAGAGCCTTCCATCCAAAACAGCTGCATATACATTCTTCTCTAGTGCACATGGAATGTTCCCCAGAATCGATCACATACTGGGACACAGAAATAGCCTCAACGAATATAAGAGGGGTGAAACCATACTAACCATATACTCTGATCATAATTCTTTGAAACTAGAGATCAATTTCAAGATGAAAGCAGGAAGAAAGACAAATACATGGAGATTAAACAACAAGCTACTGAAGAATAACTGAGTAAGGAAAGGAAGAAAAAGAGATCAAGAGATACAAAGAAATAAATAATAATGATATTATAAAACATCAAAACTTTTGGGACATGGCAAAAGGGGTGATAAGAGGAAAGTTAATATTTACAGGCCTATCTCCAAAAACAAGAACAAGCCCAAATAAACAACCTAACGCTTCATCTTTAAACACTAGAAAAGGAAGAACAAATGAAGCCTAAAGTCACAGAAGGAAAGAAATCATCAAAATTAGAGCAGAAATAAAGGAAATTGAAAAAAAAGAATAGAAAAAATAAATGCAACAAAGAGCTGGTTCTTTGAGAAGCTTATTAAATTGACACACTCATGGCTAGAATCACTAAAGAAAAAAGAGAAAGGACACAAAAAAATCAGGATGAAGGAGGGGAAATTACAACTGACATCGCAGAAATACAGAGGATGACACAAGATACTATGAAAAAGTATATAACACCAAATTTAATAACCTAGAAGAAATGGACCAGAACTTAGAAAAACAATCTTCCTAAACTGAATCAAGAACTGGAAAATCTAAATAGACCTATCAGCAGTATGGAAATTGAAACAATCATCAAAAACCTACTGAAAAGTCAAAGTCCAGGACCAGATGGCTTTACCAGTGAATTCTACCAAATATTCAAAGAAGATTTAATACATATTCTCCTCAAACTCTTCCAATAAATTGAAAAGAAAGCAATACTTCCTAAAACATTTTATGAGGCCAATATTACTCTGATACCAAAACCAGGGGCACAGGGATGGTTCAACATATGCAAATTGATTAATCTGATACATCACATAAACAAATTAAAAAATAAAAATCATATAATAATATCAATAGATGCAGAAAAAGACTTTGACAAGATACAGAATCCATTTATGATCATAACACTTCACAAAATTGGTATAGAAGGAAAGTATCATAACATAATAAAGGCCATCTATGACAAACCCTCAGCCAACATTATACCTAATGGCAAAAACCTAAAAACCTTCCCTCTAAGATCAGGAACAAGGCAAGGCTGTCCATTATCACTGCTGCTATTCAATATAACATTGGAGGTCCTACTGAGAGCAATCAGACAAGAGAAAGATATAAAAGACATACAAATAGGAAACAAAAAAGTCATACTGTCGTGCTTTGTGGATAACATGATTCTCTATATGGAAAACCATAAAGACTTCACAGGAACACTACTAGAAAAAATAAGCAAATACAGTAAAGTCTCTGGATACAAAATCAACGTTTAAAAATCCATGGCGTTCCTATACTCTAATAAAGAAGTGCCAGAAAAAAAGTGGAATAAATAATTCCTTTTGCAATTGCAACAAAAAGATTAAATACCTAGGAATACATTTAACGAAACATATGAAGGGCCTATATGATGAAAACTACAAGACTCCATTAAAAGAAAATGAAGAAGATACAAAGAAATGGAAATATATTCCGTGTTCTTGGATTAGAAGAACCGGCATAGTTAAACTAACCTAAAGCATTATACAGGTTTAATGCAATATTCGTCAAAATCTCATCGGCATTTTTTAAAGAAATAGAACAAAAAAATCATCAGATTTGTATGGAAATACAAAAGACCATTGAATTGCCAAAGCCGTCCTGATAAAAAAGAACAAGGCTGGAGGCACCACTCTGCCCAACTTCAAATTATACTACAAAGTGACAGTAATCGAAACAGCATGGTATTTGCAGCAAAACAGACACATGGACCAGTGGAACAGAATTGAGAGTCCAGAAATAAACCCATATTAATATGAGCAAACAATTTTCAACAAACAATCCAAAAAGATACAGTGGAGAAAGGAAAGCCTCTCCAATAAATGGTGCTGGGAAAACTGTAAAACTACCTGCAAAATAATGAAACTAGGCTGTTGTCTATCACCACACACCAAAATTAGCTCAAAATGGAATAAGGACCTAAATATAAGATCAGAAACAATAAAATGCATAGAAGAAAACAGGAACTAAACTCAAGGACCATTGACTTAAAGAGGATTTTATTAATTTGACCTTTAAGGCAAGGGAAGAAAAAGCTAAAATAAATGAATGTGACTACATCAAACTAAAGAGCTTCTGTTCAGCAAACAAAATCATCAACAAGGTAAAGATACAACCATCTGAATGGGAAAATATCTTTGCAAGCAACACCTCCAATTAGGGCCTAATATTCAAAGAACTCATTAAACTCAATAACAAAAAAAAAATTGATCCAGTCAAAAAATGGGCAGAGAGCCTGAACAGACACTTTCCCCTAGAGGACATACAAATGGCCAACATTTATATGAAAAGATGCTCAACATTGCTAGTTATTAGGGAAATGCAAATCAAAATCACAATGAGATACCATCTCACACCTGTTAGAATATCTATAATCAACAGGACAAGTAATAACAAATATTGGAGACAATGTGGAGAAAAAGGAACCCTCATAGACTGCTGGTGGGACTGCAAATTGGTACAGCCACTATGGAAAACAGTATGGAGATTCCTCAAAAAACTAAGAATTCATCTATCATTTGATTCAGCCATCCCTCTACTGGGTATTTACCCCAAAGCTTTGAAAACCCATATCCAAGAAGGTATTTGCACATCAATGTTTATTACAGCATTATTCACAGCGGCCGGGATATGGAAGCAACCAAAATGTTCTATGATAGATGATTGGCTAAAGAAGGTGTGATACATATATATGATGGAATATTATTCAGCCATAAGAAGAGTTGAAATACTGCCATTTGTGACAACATGGATAGAACTCGAGATAATCATGCTAAGCAAAATAAGCCAGACAGAAAAAGTTGGAAATCACATAATATCACTTATATGTGGGATATAAACCTAAAAGCAACAAATGAGCATGATAGATACTCATGGACATGGACTATAGACTAGTGGTTACAGATTGTGGGGGGTGAGGGAGGAGGGTGGAGATAGACAGGGTAAAGGGAGTCAAATATAGGGGAGTAGAGGGAGGGCAAAGTGGATAAAGGGGATCGAATATATGGTAGCTGAAGGAAACTGGACTTTGAGTGGTAAACACACAATAGAATATACAGATGTCAAATTATAATGTACACCTGAAAATTATGTAATTGTATTAGCCAATGTTACCCCAATAAACTTGATTAAAAATTAATATATAAATAAAGGAAATAGGAAGCCACTAGGGGGAGTGGAGGTGTTTAAGTGGGGATATGACAACCTTGAACTTTTTTTAAAATATCACTCGGCTTTGTGGAGAAAGAGCTCAAGAGGGTCAAGAGTAGAAACTATTTGACTAGTTTTATGGAGGGTACTCCAAAACTTGGGAGAAGATGGCGACTTGATCTAGGATGGTAGTGGTAGCATGCAGAGATGTAGGAAGACTGGAGATCTGTTTTAGAGATAATGTCAACAGGAAGGCTGATGACTATAATTTATATATATATATATATATATATATATATATATACACACACACACATACATATATTTATTTATTTATTTAAATATCCTGGAGACATATATGCCAACTGTATAATAGCAGCTAATCTCAGGGCTAAGACTAGAGTAAAGACAGTGAGGCACAAAATTTAAGGAGATATCAAAATACACAGTTATTTAAATAATATTTTAATATAATAGTTTCTTAAAATCAAAATTAATGTAAAAATGCATGATGAACAAAATATCAAAATTTTAAACAGAGAGGATCAGTATTACTGGTTTTTTCTTTTGCCTCACGCTCTGCTATGACTTGGCATAGCATGGTTTCTGATCATGTCTGGATTTTAAATTTTTCTAATTCATTCATCAAAGTATTGCTTTTTTCGATTTCTAAAAATGTTATAATAAAATGCTATATATATTAATAGTATAGCCTGTTTTTAACTTTTAATTATTTAGCTTTCAATTACAGTTGGTATGCATTATTATATTATATTAGTTGGCATATATTATTACATTATGAAGTGATCACCCTGATAAATCTAATACTCATCTGACACCTACATAGTTTCTACAATATTATTGACTATATTTCATATGCTATACTTTACATCCCCATGACTATTTTGTAACTACCAATTTGAACTTCTTAATTCCTTCCCTTTTTTTACCCACCACACCCTCAATTCCCCACCTCGCCCCACAATCTGGCAACCATCAAAATGTACTCTGTATCTATGAGTTTGTTTCTGTTTTGTTTGTTCATTTTTGTCCTTTAGATTCCACGTGTAAGTGAAATAATATGGCATTTGTCTTTCTCCACTCAGCACAATATCCTCTAGGTCCTCCCATGTTGTTGAAGATGGCAAGATTTCACTCTTTTTTATAGCTGAGTAATACTCCATTGTATATATGTACCACCTCTTCTTTAACTATTCATCCATTGACAGACACCCAGGTTGCCTCCATGTCTTGGCTATTATAAATACTGCTCCAATAAACATATGGATTTGTATATCCCTTAGATGTAGTGTTTTGGTTTTGTTCAGATACACAGAACTGGGATAACTTGGGCCTTCTCTGTCTCTTCTTATAGTCTTTGTTTTAAAGTCTACTTTGTTTGGTATAAGTATTACTATCCAAGTTTTTTGTTTTTGTTTTCTTTGTTTCCATTTTCATGAAATATTTCTTTTCATGCCTTTACTTTCAGTTTTTGTGTGCCGAGCTTGGGGCTGCTCAGCAAGATGTTCAGGGCATGCCATGGTCATATGCTCCTTCTTTGGGCTCTGTGAACCTTTGAGAGATTTTAGGAAAACCTGCAGCATAAGCCAAAACAGCCATTTGTATGGAAAAGCCACTGGAAGTGGCTTGGGTGGGCCCACATGTTAAGTGGGGCAGCATCTCAGGGAATCACCAGGGCAGGGTGACCAGTGTTAGGCAGGCTGATGGACACTCAGATATGGTGGCTGCCTGTATCTGCAAGCTTAAATGGAGGAGATCTCAACAAAGAGACAATGGATTCTGCCAGCACTTTCATCTGGAAGAAAGCTTCCCATCCGGCCCTTGTTCTGAATCCAGAAACACAGCTCCTCCCTTTATGTCTCTAGTGCTTTTCAAGCAGCTGCCTGAGTGCTGGAGTTCAGAGCAAGTGAGTCAGTCAGCAAATAAGTCTGCACATGGGCCCCTTAAAAGGAATGTCTGCTACTTCAGCTGCCCTCTTTCTCATTCAGGAACAATCTCCACTGGTTTTCACAGCCAAAATTTGTGAGGACTTCTCTTCTAGGCACTGGTACCCTGTGCTGGAGAGCCTGGTGTGGGATAGACCCCTCAATCCTCAGGGGGGACCTCTGCAGCTGAGATATACCTGCTGATTTTCAACTGCCACATGCAGATGTGGGACCAGCCTGTTCTGTGTCTTCACCTCTCCTACCAGTCCTGAGGTGGCCTCTTCTGTATGTCCCTAGTTGTAGGACTTCAGTTCAGCTAGACTTCAAGTGACTCTCAGTGGTCACTGTTCTGTAGTTTAGTTGTAATTTTGATGTGGCCATGACAGAAGGCAAGTACAGCATTTATCTACTCTGCCATCTTGACTGAAGTCAAAAAATTATGTATCTTAACTACTGAGTTTTCTGGTACATTCTTAAATTTTGTACCTGAAGCAAGTTCCTCACTTGCTTCATTCTAGTCCTGGCCCTGCTGCATCCACAGAGATGAGACTAGGAATGGAGCAGGTAATCAAAGGAACTTTATTTGTAATGATCTAACTCTCAGAAGATTATATGCATATTATTGAGTAATTTTTAAATATATACGTAGAAGAAAGACAGGACTCACATGTGTGAATATGTCACCAATGTTCATTTCAGGTTAAAAGGAGTAGGTATGGAAGCTTTTGGTCAAGATGGGAGAGTAGGTAAACACTGGGCTAAACTACAAAACAACCATCATTGAGAATTACCTGAAGTCTAGTTGAACAGGATATACGGAAGATATATTAAGACTGGCAGGAGGAGCAGAGACCTGAACCAGGCTAGTCCCATACCCACACGTGGTGGTTAAAAATTAGTAGAGATATCTTGGTTGCATAGATCCCCTCTGAGGAGTGAGGGGTCCCAGCCCCACAACAGGTTCCCCAAGACAGGGGAGTCCCCGCAACTTATGGCTGTGAAAACCAATGGAGACTTTGGTCAAGTGAGATGGAGGGCTCCTAGAATAGCAGAGAATCCTCTCAAAGGGCCCATGCACACACTTACTGACAGACTCACTTGCTCTGATATCCAGCCCTGGGGCAGTGGCTTGAAAGGCCCTAGGAACTTACTGGTTGGAACTGAATTTTCTGGCTTCAGGGAAAGGGTTAGAGGGGTGGTTTTCTCCCAGACAGAAGTTCTCTGGAAGCATCTTGGGTAGACCCACATGTTGGATAGAGCAGGGCTAATAGTGTTAGATAGATTGGTGAGGATTCAGATATATTTCCTGCCTGCATGTATAGAGCTCAAGAAAGGAAATATATCTGAATCCTCACCTCTAAGCACAGAACAAGCGGCAACCACCTGTAGATCACTTTATAACTCATACCAAGTGGCCCCAGGCAGGGCACAGATAGTGGCTTACCTTGGCCTGCAACAGAGCCCCTCCCAAGAGGCCCCAGAACCAACACACTGATGGTCACCTTCAGACGACACAAGAGAACCACCTAACCACCTCACAAATGACAAACTCATAGGGCAGACTCAGCAGGCACAAGAGCCTCACAAAAGTGAATCCTGCTCTGTAGGGTCAGCCCCTGCACCCCAGCTCCTCCATTATAGTCCCAGCCAGTCATCACAACCAATCAGCCTAAGGGCCAGTCACTTCTACTGACATGCAAAGAACACTCAAGGCTCAACTACAACAGGAAGGCACGCATGATTCACACAAGAGGCACACCTGGAGTACCCAGCTCAGATGACCAGGGAAATTGTGCCACTAAGCCCCACAGGATACTTACTACATAAGGCTGCACTATCAAGACCAGAAGACATAGCAGCTTTACCTAATACATAGAAACAAACACAGGGAAGCAGCTAAAATGGGGAGATAAAGAAACATGTCTCAAATGAAAGAATAGAACAAACCTCCAGAAAAAGAATTAAACAAAGAGGACACAAGAAACATTGGTTATAAGGATGCTTGTTGAACTTTGGGGAAGAGTAAATGAACTCAGTGAGAACTTTAACAAAGAGTAAGAAAACATAAAAATGGAAGTGGAAAACATAAAAAAGAACCAGCCAGAAATGAAGAATACAATAACTGAAATAAATAGCACATTAGAGGGAATCAAAGCAGATTTGATGAACACAGGATCAAATCAGCAATTTGAAAATTAAGGTAGCAAAAAACACCCAATAAGAATAGCTACAAGAAAAAAAAGAATTAAAAAAAGGATAGTTTAAGGGGCCTCTGGGACAACATCAAGCATAGCAACATTCACAACATAGGAAAAGAAGAGAGAGAGCAAGGAATTGAAAACTTATTTCAAGAAATAGTGACAGAATACTTCCCAAACCTGGCAAACAAAATAAACATACAAGCCCAAGAAGCACAGAGAGTCCCAAACAAAATGAACCCAGAGACCTACACTAGGACACATCATAATTAAAATGTCAAAACTTAAAGACAAAGAATCTTAAAAGCAGCAAGAGAAAAGCAGTTAGTTACCTACAAGGCTAGCTCCCATAATACTGTCAACTGATTTCTCAACAGAAATTTTGCAGTCCAGAAGGGATTGGTAGGAAATATTCAAAGTGATGAAAAGCAAGGACATAAACCAAGATCACTCAGCAAAGCTATAATTTAGAATTGAAAGACAGATAAAGAGCTTCACAGGCAAGAAAAAGCTAAAGGGGTTCATCACCACCAAGCCACTATTACAAGAAACATTAAAGGGATTTATTTAAGAAGAAAAAAACAGATAAAAATATGAATAATAAAATGGCAATAACTATCAAAAATTACTTTAAATGTAAATGGATTAAATGTTTCAATCAAAAGACAAATGGAGGAAAAAGATACTTCATGTATATGAAAGAAAAAAAGCTCGGGTAGCAATACTTGTAATAGATAAAATCGACTTTAAAACAAAGTCTATAAAAAGAGACAAAGAACCCAGTTTTTCCACTTCTAGGTATTTATCTGAAGAAACCCAAAACACTAATTTGAAAAGACTTATACATCCATATGGTCATTGCAGCATTATCTACAATAGCCAAGATATGAAGAAACCTAAATGTCCATCTTCGATGAATGGATAAAGAAGAAGTGGTACATATATACAATGGAATATTACTTGTCCATAAAAAGTAATCAAGTCTTTCCATTTGCAAAAACATAGATGGACCTAGAGGAATAAATCAGACAGAGAAAGAAAAATATCATGTAATTTTATGTATATGTGTGATCTAAAAAAGTAAATAAAATAGAAACAAACTCACAGATATAGAGAACATTTTGATTATTGCTAGATAGGAGAAGGATTGTGCGGAAGGGATTAAGAGGTACAAATTTCCACTTATAAAACAGTCATGGAATGTAAAGTATAGCATAGGGAATATAGTCAATAATACTGTAATAACTATGTTTGGTGTCAGATGGGTACTATATTTATCAGGGTGATCACTTCATAAGTTATATAAATGCCTAATCACTACATTGTACACCTAAAACTAATATAATATTATACTTCAAATATAATTGAAAAATAAAAGATGTTTTTAGAAAAGGAGTAGGGTTGATGGTTCTTTTTCATCAATGTACTTTCTGGTACAATTTTTCTAAATTTGTTCCATTTTCATTCATCTGAAATACTTCAGAAGGGCCAGACCATCTCTGGAACTGCCCATGGCTTCAGCTGAGGTCTCTGTTGCTACATTGTATCCCAGTTTCTTCATCTAACCCTGCTTCCCTCACTCCTTTACAGGTCGTAATCCTGAGGATAGCCCCAGTAACCTTCCTGCATACAAATCTCCATCTCAGATGCTGGTTTTAGAGAACCCATCTAAAACAGTGATTTCTAAAATTTCCCCAAATTAAAAAAACAATGAAAATTCGTGCCCACCAAACATGAATGAATGGTACTTTTTACATTAAAAGTAAAGATTATTAGTAGGATTTTAGATGGTATAAAAATTAAACAAGAAGCCAATGGTGATCTATCTCATTCAGTGAGTATTATGATGGAAACAGGGTTAAACAGAGACAAGAACTACTATGGATGGCTGTTACTATAGAGGGCAGCTGTGGATCTCATTTAACATGACCTGGAACAAGGGTCCTGATGAGTTTAGTGTTTGCAGGAGGGAAATTGTCATTTTCCCACAATTATAGGAAAGGAGTTAAAAAGGGGTTGGCATTGCTTCTTTCAATTTGAGAGACAGATTAGCTATTTTTGCAGGAACAGCTGCCAGTGTTACTTTTCACTTAAATTAAATAGCCAGCCTCAGTTGACCATCTGTCAAAGAGAAACTCACAACTATTTAGAGGCTGTGACACAAATCAAACTATGATATGACATATTCTCTGTATACTAAAAAGATTTTCAATTTTTAGCCCACATATTTCAAATGATACTTAATGCTAATTTCAAAACAACTAAAAGTTCTGAAGTTCATTATCATCAGCTTTACACATAACATTACTATTTTGTACTTTCATAAAGTACCTTTGATTCAAGGATCTCTAAGAGCTTTACAAGCCTTAATTAGACTTTATATACCCCTGTGAAATTATCATCATCCTAATTTAAGTGTGTGTAATTAACAAGTGGGAAGGTAAATGACTTATTGTATGGTTTAGCAACATGTCAAAATTCAGAACAAAACTCAAGAGAGAGATGATCTAAGGCTTACACAAGAATCACTAGGTCTGGGAGGAACAAATCATTAAACATGACTTCAGATTTTATTCCATCTCACTGATTTTATGTCATTTCCCTCAGAAATAGCGAATTAGTTTATTCAAGTAATTAAAATGGAGGGGAGATTAAAGAGCAAAGAGGATAGGCAGAAGAGTCATAGAAATAGGTTTGTTCCTGGGATCTCCCCTCTTCTAGAGACAGAAACCTGTAGAGAACCCATTTTGTGTGGCTTCATGCCAATGAGGGGGCATATTTCCCCAAGACTGAGCCAGTATATCCCTTCCACCTGGTCATCGTTAGGTCAGATGGGCATATGTAACTGATCAGGTAAATTGGTATCCTCTCTGGGACTTTCCAGCTAGAGCAATGAGTAGAAGGCGCTCTCCCTGTTGGAGCTGCCTAGGTGGTAAGATATGAGTTTGGGGCCATTAGTGGTCAGTCATTAAGCCTTCAGCATGGAAAAACCCTGTCAAAAAGATGGAAAAGGAGATAAGTAAACCTGTATGCTTTTCTGTCCCTGTGCCTTCAGGCTGTTCTACCTGTGAATTTATTAGCAATTTTAAAAAGATGATATATGGATGGGTAGATGAATAGTTGAATAGATGTTAGGGAGAAGGAGAGAGGAGGTGAGAGGGAGGGGGAGAGGGAGGGAGAGAGAAATAAAGGGTTCAACAGCTCACCAGAGTAGCATAAAGATTACTTTAAACTGAAAACATCTGAACAAACAGCAGCCACGGAAAGAAACCTTATCTAAACTCAAGCAGAAACTCCTGAAAACACAACTGTCATTAACCCACCCTCTGAGGGTGTTTTCTCCAAGACTGACCTTTAGCACCTGGAAGGTTCAAATTCAGCTGCCATAAATCCCCCTCTAAAGCAGCTTCCAGCTAGAAAGAAGACTGTCTATTATTATTGAGATCAAAAAGACCAATAGAACCTTCCATACTTTCACATCAAAGATCTAAAATACCCTCTTTGTGTTAAACTGGTATATAAACCCTTACTCCTGGCTGTTCAGCAAGTCAGCTTTTCTTGAGTTCCCACATACATATGAAATAAACTTTTCTCTTCTTAATCTATCTTTTGCCAATTAATTTGCAAGCCCACACTACTCAAATATAATTTGGTAGAGGAAAAATTTTTCTTCCCAAAATTCAGTTTCTGTCTTTTATAACTAATAATAGTGGGTAGGCTGGGTTATTGTCCTATCATTGGTCACCTTGGATTAGAGGCAAAGTAAGCACAATTCCTTTCTCCTCACAACTTTCCTTTTTTCCTCTGGCAGCCAATTCTATCATACCACTTAAATTCTTGTGGACAATTATATAAAAAATAGAAAATTTACCTTTATATGCATTTGCTCCCAGCTAAGGCTCCCTAATGCTTGTTTAGCATAGATAGCTCATGGGAGAAAAAAAGAAGCCAAGTAGGTTTGAAAAATTATAAGGTAGAAGGAAGAACAGAAATAGAAGCTAATCCTAGGGAAGAAGTAGCCCTTTCAGAAAAGCATGAGAAAAAGCAAACCTAAAGTCCCAGGAGAGTATTTTAATAGTGCCACATTCCTAATAATGTCACATTGTGAAAGTACGGAGTTCAATTAATTGTTAAAAACTTAGTCAATCATCTTCAGCTCAAAAAAAAAGGATGCATTCACAAGTTGCAGGATTTAGAAACCAGAAGATCATTAAATCAAGTGAATATCATGGTCTTTGGCTATTTTAGAAGCTAAGACAATATTTTGCAATTTTTATTCCATTTCTAAATATGATAGGAAATTCAGATTAGTCCTATGGACCACTAACTCACATTCAAACAGAATTCAGGGCTCATTTATGCGTTAAAATATACCACCAATTTATGCAGAACCCAAAAAGACACCAAATAGCCAAAGCAGTATTGAGAAAGAAGAACAAAGCTGGAGGCATCACGCTTCCTGATTTCGAACTATATTACAAAGCTATAGTAATCAAAATAGTATGGTATTGCATAAAAACAAATATATAGATCAATGGAACAGATTAAAGGGCCAAGAAATAAACCCATGTATATATGGTCCATTAATTTATGACAAAGGAGTCAAGAATTTATAATAGAGAAAGAATGGTCTCTTCAATAAATGGTGTGAATAAAACTGGATAGCCTCATGCAAAAGAATAAGACTGGACCTCTATCTTACATTATATATAAAAAACAAACAAGCAAACAAACAAACAACTCAAAGTGAATGGAAGACTTGAATATAAAACCTGAAATTATAAAATTCCTAGAAGAAAACACAGGGGGTAATCTCAACATTGATCTTGGCAATGAATTTTTGGATTTTACACCAAAAGCAAAGGCAACAAAAGCAAAAATAAATAAGTGGGACTATATCAAACTAAAAAGCTTCTGCACAGCAAAGGAAACCATCAACAAAATGAAAAGGCAACCTATGGAATAGGAGAAAATATTTAAAAACCACATATCCAATAAAGGGTTAATATTCAATATATACAAAGAACTCATACAACTCAATAGCAAAAAAGAAAAAGAAATAACCCAATTTTAAAGTGAGCAAAGGACTTAAATAGACATTTTCCCAAAGAAGACATACAATTGGACAATAGACATATGAAAGGGTGCTCAACATCACTAATCATCAAGGAAATGTAAATCAAAACCACAATGAGATATCACCTCACACCTGTTCGGGTGGCTATTATCAAAAAGACAAGAAATAAATGCTGGCAAAAATGTAAGTGTTCATTGATAGATGAATAGAGAAAGAAAATTATAAATAAAATAAAATATTATTCAGCCTTAAAAAGAAAGAAACCCTGTCTTTTGCAATAATGTGGATGAACTGGAGGGTATTTTGCTAAGTGAAATAAGCTAGACAGAGAGAGAAAAATACTGCATAGTATCACTTATATGTAGAATCTTTTTTAAAAAAATCAAACTCATAAAAACCGAGAGTAGAAAAGTGGTTGCCAAGGGCAAGAGGTGGAGAAATAGGAAGAGGTTGGTGAAAATGTATAAACTTTCAGTTATAAGATGAATAATCTGAGGATCTACTGTACAACATGCTAATTATGGTTGATAACAGTATCATATAATTTAAATTTGCTAAGAGAGTAGAACTTAAATACTCTTACCAAAAAAAATGATAGACAAATATGTGAGGTGATGGATATATTAATTAACTCAATGGCGGTAATCCTTTCACAATGTGACGTATGTTAAATCATCATGTTGAACACTCTAAATATCTTATAATTTTATTTGTCAATTATAACTCAATAAAGCTGAAAAAAACATAGCACCACTTAGCACCCCCAAATCCTTTCATTGGGTTGGCTCTTTTATGACAATAAGATCCATAGTTTAGGGTGCAACAAGCGAATATCAAGGAATGCTCTAGACTTGGGGTTGCAAAAAACTGGAATTTTATTCCCATAAACACCGTTTAACACAAACCTTGGAAATTGGTGAAAATAAAGATATTTTCATTATCACAATCTTTCATTGTAATTGAGTTTAACACCTATCGATTATGTGTATCAGGCAGCTTTTTCTATGAATGGTGCAGTAACAAATAACCTGAAAATCTCAGTGTCATACAATAAAGAGTATTTCTCACTCCAGATTTTATGTCTGCCATGAGTGAGCTACAGTTCTCTGTTCTCATTAAGGACCCAAGATGAAGGAGTAGCCCCTATCTGTGACAGAGAACAAAGAGTAAAAGAGCTGGCAAATGCACATTAAGCTTCTGCTCTGCTCATATTTCATTGGCCAAAACAAGTCATACAGTCAAGCCTGACAATGGGATGGGGAAATATAGTCATCTTCAGGGAACCATGGCAAGTTTTTCTGCAATACGTAAGGATGTATAATTCTCTTGTAGGGAAAACAGGATTGAATAATTGGGAACAATGATATAGTTATCTATGTTGAATAAAAATGAAACCCATTTAGTAGACATTCCTAATATTTCTACTCAACTAAAATATGCACAATAATATGGTAAGAGAAGTATCACCTCTTTAGGACAAGTGAAAACAGTGGGATTGAATAAAGAGGAGAAGGAGGAGGAGAGAGAAAAAGAGAGGGGAGGATGCTAAGCGGGGGGGGGGGAGGCATCAATAACTAGAAATAACATATACTGAGGACTTCCATGGGCCAGAAACCCTGTGATAAGTTCTCCGCAAGATAGAAAAAAAGTCAACTTCTTACCCTGACAAGGCCTGCAGAACTTCGATCACATTCTTATCTTCCAGTCTTAAGTACAATTTATACCATATTTATTTTCACTTCATAAATCATAAAGTAATAAAATTATTAGAAACTCCAAAAGTTCATCTGTTAAACCTCTCTAGTTAAGAAAACATTTGAACCATTCAAGACATTTTTCTCCAATTTTTTTCCACAGAAAAGAATAGACATTCTTTTCCTTAATAATTCTAGAGGTAGAATGACAAATGCTCCCATATTTCAACATTTTATCATCAATAAATTTTTACAGACACCCAAATATCTCTTACATCAAATAAGCCAACCATCAAAAATTCCCATCAGCATTCTTATAACTACTCTGAGTACAGCCACGATGTATCTGGTGCCATACTTATATCTGTCTGAACTAGCATGATGTTCCTAAAACAGAAATCTGACCATGTCATTTTTCTGCTTAAAACTCTTCAGCAACTTCCTGATGCCTATTTCATTAGATAAATACCTGGTTACTTATCTCTACAACCACCTGCCACCAGAATGTAAGCTCCTTGAAAAGTGAATCTTGTATCTTGTTCATAGCTGTAACCAGAATGCCTAGAACAATGTCTGACCCATTGTAGAGACTCAGTAAATATTTGCTGAATAAATGAGTAAATGAACAAATGAATGAATGAATGTAAGGTGTTCTATGACTTAACTTCATCTCTCACCCCCTAGTAAAACTGAAATACCAGAATTTCCCTATGCAAAAGCCTCTGTGGGTTTGCTTCATGTTAGATTTCCTATCTATATCACTCTTACTTATTTTCTTGACCTGGCTGCTCCAGTGCATCCTTCAGGACCCATTTCAAGCTATCCACTCCTCCAGGAAGCCTTTCCTGAACCTTTAGGCTAAGTTAAGTTTCCCTTTCCTGTAAACAAGTACTGTGTGCTTACCTCTATCACAATCCTTACACCTATGAACAGGTAAGAATGCTTATACTTTCCAAATGATGGGCTGCCTTCTTTAGTTTTTTCTATTATTCAAAAATGTTTACAATATACTAGTTAAATAGAATAAATGCCTAGAACAATGTCTGACCCATTGTAGAGGCTCAGTAAATATTTGCTGAATAAATGAGTAAATGAACAAATGAATGAATGAATGAATGTAAGGTGTTCTATGACTTAACTTCATCTCTCACATAGAATAAATGTGATTGTCATTGTTTACTCATTCCATTAAATATTATGTTTCCTTCAGGTGTATAATCCCTGTGTCCTATATCTTGCTCATGATCCCATTAGAATATATACCACATCCAATACACAATGGGCACCCAAGCAGCTCTTGGAACTGTCAGGGATGATGTTAAAACTAAAGAAATAAAATATAGGAAGTCCTTACTTCATGTGAAAACAAAGTTGCCAAAACATATATGCCTATAGATTGTTATTAGTCCACTGGACCCATTTACCACCATTCTAGGTATATCATACTTTCACTTCTGGCACCAGAAGGCTAAAGAAAGACCTAACTAATGCAGCAGACTGTATTTTAATATTTTGTTGCAGTCACTACATATTTAGAGTGTACCTACTATGTTCCAAGCACTGACATTTATTCTTTTTCTTTTTTATCTCACCTACTTTTCCTATGCTCCATTTTCATAGTTTGTACAAAGCACATGTTTCTTGAAAGCAGAAATGGATTGTTTAAATATCCAGGGGCCCTTTATTTACAGATATGGTAGTTGTTTGGAGTCCAGAGGCCACAAGGGATGGCCATATGGATTAGATTACAGAAAGGGATTTATAAACAGGAGACAGCTTTGTTAAATCAAAAGAACTAAAAGAGGCCAGATTAATTTATCATTTTATAGATGTCTGTAAAATGACTGAAAATAAAACAGGAAGCCTATAAAGTTATCTATTTAAAGCCTAGCAAGAGGTCCAGTATGACCATTGGAGAATTTTTCTGACCAAATGCAGCATAAGATCTGGCATAAAATTGGAAGAAAGTTACCTCTATTAATCAGACATGGAAGAAACTGGTTGAGCTGAGATCAACGAAAGGACCTAATTCTGTCCAAGCAGGCAAAGAAAAAACTGTAAGTTTTCTTGGGGAGAGCAGAGCTTCCTCTGCTATACTTCACAGGGCAGCTATTTCCATCGTCTTAGCATACCTTTTCAATACAAGAAAGATTTGGAATTCCTATGGGATTTTCTGCAGATTGGAAATATGACAATTAAATCTTTAAATTCAGACTGTAAAGCCTGACAATATTTTGGGATTAAAAGGCTTCTCTTGACCCAGATTTTTTTAGACTGAGCGAGAGGTTCTTTTTGGTATGTCTGATAAGGTGTTTACCAATATCCTGAAGGCTTCAACACAGATTAAAGCCAGAAAGGCACACAGACCACCGAGAAACGAAGGGGTTATTTTCAGACCAAAACAATACAGGTACGCTGTTTTTAGCAACAATATTGTCATGCTCAGAGATAACCATGGCTCTGAGAGTTCTGCAAAGCTTCTCAGACCTCCTGCTACTCCTTAGATATGACTTTGGAAAAGAAATTTTCTTTTGTCTTTCTGGCAAACCTTACTAGAGGATAATTTATGGAGAAGTCATAGGTGAACTTTGTGGTGTTTCCAGTTAATGAGAAAAACCATGTCTAAATTTTTCTCCAGGGTGCAGTAGAAACGGGGTTTAAACACTCATATTCAATAATGATTGGACACAGTGTTTCCTAACTTGACACAAAAATTTGCCTTTCAGCTAAGACCAAAATCAGGCAACTTCAGTTAAGTGGATATTTCTCTGTTTAAAAGCAGGTGGCAGGGAAAGTTCATATATAACATTTCCTATTGAAAATATTAAGTCAACATTTAGCTGTAACTAGCAAACACCATATGTATTAATTAACTATGCATTAGGTTTTTCTACTGTTTTTTTTTCTTTTTATAGTTATGGGTTGATTTCATAACAACTAAGCTGATTAACTTGGCTCCTTTATTTTTCTGTAAACTGAGGCACATAGAGGCAAAATGGTTTCCCAAAGAAAAGTCAGAGTATTGAGCTATTATAATTAACTCATATTCAGTAGCAAGTTGTGGGTGACTTCCAGCCAACATCTGCTTCTATAATGATGCAATTCCATTCATTCCCAGGAAAAAAAAGAATATGCAAAATTTCAATCCCATGGCAATATAAAGTTAGTAATACATATTCCCACTGGGATATTATAAAAGAGAAATGAGATAATATATGTGAAATGCTTCTAGTTCCTCAGAAGAAAGGTACTATACAAATTCAAAGTATTGTTATGAATAATAACAAGGCTTAAAAATAATACAACTTTCTTTGGTCTATTTTCCTAAAATAAAGTGGCTCCTTTTGAATATAAACTCCAGAATGTATTTTTCAATTGACATTTCTGCCACTCAGTCATTACCAACGATTTATGTAGGTCTTCTAAATATGAACCATTGTGGCTTCATTATTTTCTATGATTAACAAATTTCTTTTCCAACAATAGTGCTATTAAGTGAAAACAATTTTTCCCTGTTAATTTCCAACTGTCTCAAGTTTACAGCTCAGATGCCCGAAGGTTTAAATCCTTGGTAGTCAACGCTAAAATTATGAAAGAATCTTGTTTATTCTCTTCCTTCACACTACATATGGGAATTATTTGAACACTTGCCTCATTCGACCTGTCAAGATTATAAACTACTAGAAGGTAGAGGTTGAGTGTTGTCATCTTCATATCTATCACAGCACCTCATGATGAATTTGAAAGCATAACTGAAATCTCAAAGAACTGCAAGGGAACTGAGCACTTCCGCTGAACTCTAGGCACCTTTGCCCTTTTCCTGGACAACCACAGAAAGAAAACAGCTCTGCCAGAGCTCCCCACTGAGGGGGCACTGATTTTCTCCTTGCAGTGCTGAGATCCTCAGTCATATCTGGAACACCAAGATACCCTCCAGCTTTTTGTCATTTGGGCTACAAAGGGTCTGTTTTATATTTGAATCCTCCAGGTGCCAACCCTGAGGAAAAGATATCAAGCCAGTCTTTTATTTGGGTGGTGATTCAAGAAACACCAGAAGGGGAGTAGGATGGGAAATGAGAATAGAAGGCATCCAATATAAGGTGTATTACTGAGCTGGTTACCACTGTGGGAGAACAGAGCTCAAACTTGCTTGGGAACTCTAGGAGATAGAATGGAACATACACCAAAGTTTCCCCTGCCAAGGGTCTAGGAAGCTGGGGTATTTGTCTGCCAACTCAGTGCAGTCATTGTGGAGGGCTGCTGGGGAAAAAGAGAAGCATGGGGGAATTAACTCTGGCATTTTTTACCTGCCCTTGGTGCAAACCAGGTGGGTGCCCACAGCCAGAGAAAACCCTCAGGCAAAACCCACAGGTGTGTATATTCGAAAGCTGGTAGGCCACTGGTTGTCCAGGAATGTACACAGCCCAGTATGGCCACCCAGGGATCCATAAAGAGGAAAAGTCTGAGACACCATCCACTTTTCACTCTGCACAGGGGCTCTGCTGGCCATTCTTCAGATCCTTAGTAATCTAATGAAGGAAGACCCTAAGGATGGATTTTCTCTCTCCATTGGCCCTCCCATCATGATCACCTTCTCTTCCAAGGGCATGTTATTTAGGACCAACTTCCCACCCTTGTCAGTCGAGAGCCACCTGTCAACACAAAATTCAAAATGCTCAGATAAATCCCAGAGGCCGAGGCCCAGGAATACTTACACCCCACAGATGTATTGGCACTTCCAGCAGAGTTATCTTCTCTCTTCTTTCCTCAGCCTCACCTCATTCATTCCTCTAAGCATGAAAAAATAAAAGTAGACTGCCTACAAAAAGTTTATAGCCCATTGTATGTTATGTATAAATAGTCATTTTTGAAAACTAGAATACTGTCTTGTTTTTATTTCAGTTTAGTCTAAAGAAAGTATCCTGATTTTTGCTCCAGAAGTTTTCTGATAGACTTTGGTTGCATTCTAACTTATTGAGCTAAATGTCAGCAGCTGAAATTAAAATCCCACACAAGTTCAGACTGTTTCCACTGAACTAACTCAGCAAATTATCATGGTGACAGGTCACTGAACATGTTGGGAGAAATATTCCAAAAGAGTTTGGGGCAAAAACTACAGTTATGGTCCTCTTTTATTCTCATCCCTGACCATTCCCAGCACCAATGCCCCACCTTCCCCAGCAAATGCTTTGGGTAGGGCCAAGGTAGAGGAAAGTTAATAGGGACTGGGGAATGGAGCTTCAATGTTCAGAAACTGATTAAAAGAGGCAATTGCTAGACTTGTTCTTCCTTCCTTCACATCAAGCCATATACATCCATGGAAAAGCAGAGAACAGCCCTTAAGAGTCTATAAATCTATTAATTAATCAACCAATAAGTCCTGTACAAATTGGGGAAATATAATGAATTTTGGACTCAGAAATGAACCTAGAGCTCCAGGGTGCTGGCGTTATCACTTATTTTCTCTGTGACCTGGGCAAGGAACTTAGCCTCACTGCACCTCAGTCCCCTTACACATATTGGATGCACAGTAGATGCTCAATAGTCCCCTTATTCCTTTTTTATGAGGAAGCAATATCAAGTGGAAGAAGCCCAGCTTCAGAGGCAAGGAGATGGGTTAAAATCTCAGTGGCACCACTCACCTTGGGGCCAATGATCAACATGTGTGTCACATCTTAAGATGATTTGATAACTTATGTTTTCCCTTCGACCCCACCCTGGTATCTCAAAACTTACAAAAATAAATTGTGTCCTAATATGTTTAGTACAAGAACAATGGGTTATCCATTCTTCTAAAGTATGAGAAATACATTTATCTATCTATCCCTATTGGTTCTCCCTAAGCAACTGGATTCCTCAGGAAAGCAGGTGCTTATAGCCAATTAGAAGGCAAGGTAAGAAACTGGTTGAGATTGGGGCAAGTTTATGGCATAAATACTATGGATTGGTGGACATAGCAAAATAAGGGTTTTGAACAAGTCTTTATAACTAAGCTCTTAGTCTTCGTAAGTTACTTTAATTAGTTAATGGTCTTAGTTTCTAGGAACTATTATTTCCTGGAGCAACTAGCTTAAGTTATTTTTGCTTGTTCTCAGTATTTTATAACATGGGGATAGGAAAGTGTGCTCAGTCCCAGTATTGTTCAACACAAGAAAAAGAACTTACGTTGGTTTCAGTTTTCAATGTGAAGAAGACAAAACAGGGAGCGGTTAAATAACTAGCTCCAAATTCCACTGGTAGTTGGTAACAGCGGAGGTTTGAACTCAGCCTCCAATTTCATCCCTTTTGTTGTTTCCTTCCTTTTTTTTGTATGCAGTGTTTTTGTTTTAGTGTTTATTTTGATTCTGTTATTCACTTGCTTTCACTGACAGATTTTATTTCTCGAATGCCTTCTTGAGCAAGACGTGCACTCTTTCCTCATTCCCCTTTGTGCTCCTCACCACTCTGCACCATGGAAGAGTCTTTGCTTTTTTTTTTGAGGAAGCTCCAGGCATCTCCAAGCAGCTGGGGCCACAGGGATTCTGCTAGAACCGTCAAGTCTGAAAATGCATCTTTAACAGGCACAGGCCCCAGAGAATGACTTTTCCCACTAGCCCAACTGTGGGGCCCAAAACTCTCCAGACAACTGACCAATACATCAAGGTAATGTCACTTGTCTTAGTCACACTCACCTCTCATACTATTCTTTTTCTTCTCTCTCTACTTTCACCCTTTCTTTCCCTTCTCCATGCTCTTTGCAAGAAGTCTCCTAAGCCTTTCCACATACAATATCTCACTTTTTGGGTGGCCCTCATTTCAGTAATCAGCAAGCCCTTTGCTAGAATTACAATTACATTCCACAATGAGAGCACATAAATGGTAATTCACTCTCAATAACCTCATCCTCTGTAAAAGGGTTCTTGAAAAGTTATGAGACAAATCACTATTAATTTGATCATATTTAATATGTACTTGAGGACTTAACAGTTAGAGAAATCTCACTATGAGAACTTTTATATATCAAATAATTATTTAAATTTCCTTATCCTCTATATTGAGATTTTCCTCCCATAGCAGGTGATCTGGCACTGCATTTGAGTGAATATTACACAAGAATCCTTCTGAAATCTAAAATGCATCCCTAAAATAAAAATGCATCTCAATGTCCAAAATAATACAGCAATACTCTGCCCCATATAATAATATTCCTATAAAAGAAGCCCTGCCACTTCAGTAGCAGGGACAAAATATGAAATGCAGAACAGATGTTGACAGAAGTAAAACCCACTTAGGAACTGATCTCCAAAAAAAGGTTCCAGTCCATAAAAATGGTGTATTTCATCCTAGATCTAGTTTAAACAATGCAAACTGGCATTATCTGACATTCTAATTGGTCCCATTTTGTTGCTGCCCAAATGGCCTACTTTTTCATTATTCTAGTCATTTTAATGTAGGGAAGAGGCAGAGAATTTCAAATGTGAATCAAGCCACATTCATAGACTGCAATGTGCTGATCAGTCCTGAATCCAGGCCAGGAGGACACTTTCAGAATAAAGGAAGATTTCTGCAGGATTACTAACAACCCATTCTCCACACCTGTGAAGGGGGAACAGGAAACAAGAGTCATTCATATGGCTAAAACCATGGGGGAACCTATGGATTAAAGGCTAGGAACTACCAGCAAGCCTTTCACTCTACATATTCTTACCTTTTCAGCTACTCCCCTTCCTCACTATATGTGCATATCAAAGGAAATTGGTTAACAAAGTCTTTTAAACAATAACTCACAGGAACTAAAGAATGATATATAAACTGAATTCCCTGAACACTTGGCCCTCTACTCATTAACTTTCCAAGCCTCTCTTGGTCACTCTAATTCTCTGTCTCTGAGGGGAGACCACACTCTGCATGTGGAGTGTTACCCCTTTTTAAATAAACGTTCCTTTTGACTCTAATTTTGGCATGTGTTGAATTCCTTTTTCACTCTCCACCAAAGGACCCTCTTCTCTCGGTGCAAGGCTTGATCTCCCTGTCGCTTGGGGGAAATTTGTCCTATCCTGCATCAATTTGTCATTATTCTACTCAGAGCACTATACGGCATGAGGCCTCATTACAAAAATAAGGTGTTTTCACTAATCAGGATTTCTTTGCGCCACCAGCTACTTATTTGTATGTGCACTATACACACTACCCAATCATCTCTGGCTTGACTTTGAGAAGATTACTGAATAAGATTATGGGCTCCGAGTGTGTGGAGATTGGAGGGGTAATTGTGAAAGGTATTAGACTGGCAATTGCTCAAGAAAAAATGCTGGTATCAACTATTCACCTCTTTGTTGATTTCACTACTTCATTTTGGATCTTTTGTTTGTCAATGAGGCTATCAGAACTTAGACTTAAATCACTATTGAACAATTTGACAACTCTCCTGTCAAAATTACTTTACTTGTACTGAGCTTGTTCTGAAGAGACTTCCTGAGAACTCCCAGGGAAATTAATGGGGTCTAGCCATAGAGGTTAATACTGAATGAGTTGGCAGGGGTTTCACCTAACCAGTCACAAGAAAACAGAATTTCTTGTGGAGAAGTCATTTACAGATCCATGAAGCTGTAACTATTATGTATTTGATATTTGCTTGCCAATCTTACACAGCTCTCAAATAGCTCAAAAGTCACTTCCTCAGCAAGGCCATCTCATAGACCCCAGGAGAGAGCAGGTAGCCCTGTTATTGTCTCATACTTCTTATACAGGTCCTTCAAAAATTGTTTGTAATTGTATTTACTTAATATCTGTATTTCCCTCACTAATTCTAAGTGCTGTTCATATACAGATCAGGCTTAGAGACACTCAATATATATTTCTTGAATGAAAGTAAAAAGCTCAACAGACATACCTTGACTCTGAGCTAAACTGTTCTTTTATAGATTAACTTCTGAATAAGATCCATACTTACCCCATAACAGTTGGTAGCTTATAATGGCCATCTCACTTGGTTAGTTTGATTTCTTCTTTGTAACTTGTTGAAAGCAACTGGCGTTTTCCAGGTAGATACCTACTGAAAATGAATTGCTATTTCTTTCCTGTAAATATAACTGTAATTTCAAGCTAGGTCCAGAGATGCAGAAGTCAAAAGAAATCGATACCTAGTTGCCTTGCCAACTCTTTTTTATAACTTTATTCACAATAGGCAAGCAGATTTTCAGAAATGATAAATGAGTACTGAAATACAAACTTTAAAAACTGGAATAAAAATAACTTGTACACATATGTGAGATATAAAATTAAAAAGCAACAAACGAACAAGAAAAATAAACAAAAACTCATAGACAGAGATAACAGTTTACTGGTTATCAGAGGGAAAGGGAGGAAGGGAGAACATAGAAAAGGGTCAAGGGGGTCAAATATATGGTGAAAGAAGATTTGACTTTGGGTTGTTAACACACCATGCAATATACAGACGGTGTATTATAGAATTATACACTCGAAACCTATATAATTTTATTAACCAATGTCATCCCAATAAATTTAATAATAAAAAAATTGTACACAAATGTTCATGACAGCCTTATTTACAATACTAAAAGTGGAAACAACCCAAATATTCACCAAGGGATAAAAGGATAAACAGTGTGGTATACACATACAATGAATTATTATTTAGCTATAAAACGTAATAAAGAACTAATATATGCTACATGATAAACCTTGAAAGCATTGTGCCAAGTGAAAGAAACTAAGAAAAAAAGGTACATATTGCATGACTCCATTTATATGAAACATCTAGAATAAGCAAATTCATAGAGAAGAAAAAGCAGATTAATAGTTGCCAGGGACTGAAGGTAGGTGGGAATAGTAAATGACTACTTAATGGATAGAGGGTTTCCTTTTGAGGTGATGAAGAATTTCTAAAACTAGATCTAGGTGATGCTTACACAGAATTATGAATGCACTTAATGCCACTGAGTTATACATTTTAAAATGGTTACAGTTGTAGTGATAGATTTTTATCACTGTGTATGTGTAGTTTACCAAAATTTTAAAAAACTAAAAGTTAAAAATAAAACTGGAATCAAAATTCACAGGCTCAAAAACCAACAAAGAGACGATAAGAAATCATCAGCCTTTGTAAATGAAAACTATAAGACTAGTGTTATTAATTCACATTTTCACACACTGCATTCGGTTACTATTACTACTACTACTACTACTACTACTACTACTACTACTACTATTACTAGTACAACCACCACCACCTCTACTACTCTACCCCTTCTATACACACTAAATTTCCCAAACAATTCAAGGGAAAATATTAATGAGATTAACTTGAGACTTAGAAGATCAATTACTATTTTTAAATTAGTTATTTTAGACTTAAGATGATTAAAATTTAAATGGAAAATTTGTAAAGGAATATATTTCCCTAGATATTTTTGGTGATATTTTTAAGCACACCAACCAAAAGACAAAGAACTAGCTTTGTGAGCCTAGGCAAGTTGTTACTTACTCTGGCCTTCAGCTTTTTCATCTCTGAAATGAAAGCGTTAGATGAGAGAATTCTGCATTCTTTAAGATTACCTCCTAAGAATTAGGAAAAGAAATTGATGATGTGGATCTTCATAGCAACGATTTAGGGATTTTATCAGGCTACTCAATTAATTGTATCCAGCCATTTCTAATAAAGAAAGCTTAGACCAAGAATAGCAAACTCAATGAGGTATATGGCTCTACAGGCCAGGCAGGTAATTAAATAACTGAGGGACTAGGTAGTAACAATGGTGAATTGAAATGCTAATGCCTCACGAAAATGGAGCAGTCTCTTCTCAACTCCAGTTGATTACTGCTACAAAAAATTATGTGGGCCCAGTGATGCCAGAGCTTCCTAAATAGGAAAAGCCAGAAATTCGGATATTTCCATATTTTGAAATTTTACAAACAATTCAGCTTTTTCGGAAAAACTCGTTCAGGCCAAACTAAACATTCCTACCAGGCTATGGATAGTCCAAAGTCACCAATTTTCAACTTCTGGTTGGAATATTTATTAACTTGCTTAGCTGGCATTGCTGACAGAAAAGCCACCATGCACACCTTGATTTCTCCAATAGCCTTACATGAAACACGGTGTAATATAGTGTGGCTCAACCCATTTGCTAATGTATTTATTCAACACATATTTATTGAACATCTATTGTACTTCTGATACTATCAAGCAAACAAGACAAAGCAAAACATGACACTGTTCCTGCTCTCATAGGATTTACAGTCTAGTGGGGTAGATGAACTTTAATTAAAGAATCATAGTAAAAATCTGGGAAATATGGCAGAGTGAGAGACATCCTCAGATCTCTCCCCTTGAAACAACAATAAGCTGAACATCTAAAACTCAAAATAGGCACCTAAATTGCACACCAGCTCATCTGAGCATGGGATCTGCACATAAGAACTACCACAGGTCAGAACCCTAGGTGTCGAGCAGTGGAATGGGAGAAATAAAGAAGCTATCTCTTGTGGCCTCCGGAGTTCCTTGCAGGAGGAGGGAGAGGGGTGAAGGTGCAGCAACTTCCCTGATCAGCCCTGTCTGGAAGTGCCAGGACTTCTGTGCAGCTGGCAGCAAGGCCCAGTCATTAGGGATGCAGGACGGGACAGCAGAGAAAGAACAATTGAATTTTACTGGCCCTGATTGCAAAACCAAGCCTGAGCTGCAGCCCCCAACCCTCAACCCAAAAAGCCCCTACCCCCTTATCCTCCAAGACCAAAAACCATGGAGCCCCAGGGGAATCTGAGCAAATGCTGCCAAAATGTTGCTAACACTGACAGGGACTGAAACTAAGGGTAGCAAGTGTGATTAAATATCTACAAGGAAAAAAAAGACATTATTTAGGATTTAGACATTATAAAGCAGGGATTCAAGAGGCTCAGATGCCACCTACTGGAAACTAAGAGAAAAGTGCCTCCTTTGCAGCAGGCTAAAGAGAGACCTTTATATAATAAATCTTCTTTCTGGAAAAACAACAGAATACACTTCCATTATGCCTAGGCAGAGAAATAGTCCATTAAACATCATGAACAACCAAGGTGACAAGGCATCTCAGAAAGAAAGAGAAAAATCTACAGAAAATAAGCTTACAGACACAGAAATATGCAGCTTAAATGACAAAAAATTCAAGATGGTACTTCTGAAAAAACTCAGTGAGTTCTGAAACGAGTCAAATCAACAAATTCAGGAATTGTAAAAACAACTAGATGAGCAGAATGAGTTGTTAGAAAGGAGATTGAAACCCTCAAAAAGAGTACAATAGATCTTCTGGAGATGAAGAACACACTGCAAGAGATGAAAAATAAAACAACGAGTTTAGAAATAGATTCAACCAAATGGAGGAAAGGATCAGTGAAATCGAAGACAGAAATCTAGAAATAAATCAGAAGGAAGAAGAGATAAACCAAAGAATGAAAAATAATGAAAGAGAAATACAAGAACTAGCTGATATATAAGGAGAGAAAACATAAGAATAATGGGCATTACTGAAGGTGAAGAAAAGAAGCAGGTACTAGAAAGCATTTTTAGACAAATAGTGGGTGAGAATTTCCCAAATCTAAAGGATGAGCTGGACCTTGAATTCAAGAAGTCAACAGACACCCAATGATCTAAACCCAAAAAGGCCTTCACCAAGACACATTGTATTAAAGTTATCAAAAATCAATGACAAAAATAGAATTATCAGGGCAGCTAGAGAAAAGAAGATGGTAACTTATAAAGGAAAACCCATTAGATTATCACTGGACTTCCCAACACAGACCTTACAAGCCAGAAAGGAATTGAATAAAATATTTAAACTATTAAGTGAAAGGAACCGCCAGCATAGAATAATGTATCCAACTAAGCTCTCCTTTAGATATGAAAAAGAAATTGAGACCTTCCCAGACATACAAAAATTGAGGGAATTTTCCACTATAAGGCCTACACTAAGGAAATACAGAAAAGGTCAGCACACTTAAAACAGAATAACAAAAAATATATACATAATCAGGAGTAAAGTGACTATCAGACAAATAGAAGCAGAAAAGTGCAACCCTTACTAAGAACAGGACATTATAAAATTACATAATAAGAAGAGAATTGTTATAACAGGATAAAAGAAAATGAATGACTATATCATAAGTATATCCTTTACTTATTTGTAAAGGTAACCACACACCAAAGATTCAGAACTGAAGTATATAACATGAAGCAAGAAGAACCAGAGGGAAAACCAACAAAAGCCAACAACAACAACAACAATAATAATAATAATAATAATAATAATAAAAACTGAAACACAAGGACAAAGAAGCAATATAAACGCCGAGCTATCAGAAAGCAAAAGATAAAATGGCTATAAGAAGACCTCATATTTCAATAATCACTCGAAATATAAATAGACTGAACTCACCAACAAAAAGGCGCAGAGTTGCAGAATAGATCAAAAAGCAAAACCCAACCATATGCTGCCTCCAGGAGACACATCTCAGCTCCAAACACAAATATAGACTCAAAGTGAAAGGATGGAAAATGATATTTCAAGCAAATGGCATTCAGAGAAAAGTGGGAGTAGTGGTACTAATATCAGACGAAATAGACTTCAAAATAAAAAATGGAAAGAAAGATACTGAGAGACATTTCATAATGATAAAGGGAAATGTGTACCAAGAAGACTTATTAGTAACACTTATTAGTATTTTTGCACCCAATCAGGGAGCCTCAAACATGAAACATTCTCAAGAATCAACCACAAACTAGGACACAGAGATAACCTCAACAAATATAAGAGAGTTGAAATCCTACCAACCATATTCTCTGATCAAAATGCTTTGAAACTAGAGATTAACTCCAAGAAGAAATCAGGAAGTAAATATGTGGAGATTTAACAGCATGCTACTGAAGAATAACTGGGGCAGGGAAGAAATAAAAAGAGAGATCAAGAGATACATACAAACAAATGATAATGATTGTAGGCCATATCAAAATTTTTCAGACATAGCAAAAGAGGTAATAAGAAGAAATTCATATTATTACAGGCCTATCTCCAAAAACAAGAATGAGCTCAAATAAATAACCTAATGCTTCATCTTAAAAAAACTAGAAAAGGAAGAACAAATGAGGCCTAAATTCAGCAGAAGGAAAGTAATCATCAAAATTAGAGCAGAAATAAATAAAATTGAAAAAAAAAACAATAGAAAAAATAAATATAACAAGGAGCTGGTTCTTTGAGAAGCTTAATAAAATTGACAAACCCCTGGCTAGACTCACTAAAAAAAAAAAAAGAGAAAGGACAAAAATAAACAAAATCAGGAATGAAAACAAGGAAATTATGACTGACATTGCAGAAATACAAAGGATCATGCAAGAATACTATGAAAAAGTATATAATAACAAATTTAATAACCTAGAAGAAATGGACCAGTACTCAGGAAAACACAATCTTCCTACACTGAATCAAGAAGATCTAGAAAATCTAAATAGACTTATCAGCAGTATGGAAATTGAAACAATCACCAAAAATCTACCAAAAAGTAAAAGTCCAGGACCAGATGGATTCATCAGTGAATTCTACCAAATATTCCAAAAAATTTACTACCTCTTCTCCTCAAACTCTTCCAAAATTTTGAAGAGGAAGAAATACTTCTTATTCATTTTATGAGGTGAATGTTACCTTGATACCAAGATCTGGTAAAGATAACACAAAAAAAGCAAACTACAGAGCAATCTCTCTCGTGGACACAGATGCAAAACTCCTAAATAGATACTACTGAACTGAATACACCAACATATTAAAAAGATTATACACCATGATCAAGTGGGCTTCATCCCAGGGACACAGGGATGGTTCAGCATATGCAAATCAATTAATGTGATATACTGCATAAACAAATTAAAAAATAAGAATCAAATGATCATATCAATAGATGCAGAAAAAGCCTTCGACAAGATACAGCATCCATACAGTCAAAATACTTCACAAAATTGGTAAAGAAGGAAAATATATTAACATAATAAAGGCCATATATGACAAACATTCATCCAACATTATACTTAATGGTAAAAAAGTAAAAACTTTCCCTCTAAAATCAGGAACAAGGTAATGTTGTTCACTATCACCACTGCTATTCAATATAACATTGGCAGTCTTAGAAAGTGCAATCAGGCAAGAGAAAGATATAAAAGGCATCCAAATAGGAAATGAAGAAGTCAAACTGTCACTATTTGCAAATGACATGATTCTCTACATAGACAACCTAAAAACTCCACAAGAACACTACTAGAAACAATAAGAAAATACAATAAAGTCTCTGGATACAAAATGAATGTTTAAAAGTCCATAGCTTTCCTATTCTCTAATAACGAAGTGTCAGAAAAAGAAGTGGAAAAAATAATTTCTTTTTCAATTGCAACAAAAAGAATAAAATACCTAGGAATAAATTTAATGAAACATGTGAAGGGCCTGTATAATGAAAACTACAAGGCCCCATTAAAAGAAATCAAAGAAGATACAAAGAAATGGAAAGATATTTCATGTTCTTGGATTGGAAGAATCAACATAGTTAAAATGACCATATTACCTAAGCATTATACAGATTTAATGCAATCCTCGTCAAAATCTCATTGGAATTTTTCAAAGAAATAGAACAAAAATCATCAGATTTGTATGGAAGCATAAAAGACCCCAAATTGCCAAAGCCATTCTGAGAAAAAAAAATTGAGGCTGGAGGCATCACTCAGCCTGACTTCAAATTATACTACAAAGTGACAGTAATCAAAACAGCATGGTATTGGCAGCAAAACAGACACACGAACCAGGGGAACAGAATCGAGAGTCCAGGAATAAACCCATATTCATATGGACAAGTAATTTTTGACAAAAAGGCCAAAAACATACAGTGGAGAAAGAAAAGCCTCTTCAAAAAATGGTACTTGGAATGTTGGAAGACTACCTGCAAAAGAATGAAACTAGATTGTTGTCTATCACTACACACCAACATTAACTCAAAATGTATTAAGAACCTGAATATGAGACGGGAATCCATGGAATGTATAAAATAAAACATAAGAACTAAACTCAAGGTCCTTGGACTTAAAGAGGATTTTATGAATTTTACCTCAAAGGCAAGGGAAGCAAAAGCTTCTCTTTAGTTTGACTACATCAAACTAAAATGCTTCTGCTCCGCTAATTGTCAACAAGGTAAAGAGACAACAAACTGAATGGGAAAATATATTTTCAAGCAATGCCTCTGATAAGGGCCTAATATCCAAAATATACAAAGAACTCATACAACTCAATAACAATGACAACAACAAAAAAACAAACGATTCAATTAATAAATGGGCAGAGGACCTGAACATACACTTTTCCCTAGAGGATATACAAATGGCCAAAAGATATATGAAACAATGCTCAACATTGCTAGCTATTAGGGAAATTCAAATCAAAACCACAATGAGATATCATTTCATAACCGTTAGAATAGTTGTAATCAACAGGACAAGTAATAATGTTGGAGAGGATGCAGAGAAAAAGGAGCCCTCATATACCACTGGTGTGACTGCAAATTGGTACAGTCACTATGGAAAACAGTATGGAGGTTTCTCAAAAAACTAAGAATAGATCTACCATATGATCCAGCCATCCCTCTACTGGGTATTTACCCCAAAGACTTGAAAATCCATATCCAAAAATATTTGCATACTGATGTTCATAGCAGCACTATTCACAGTGGCCAGGATATGGAAGCAACCAAAGTGTCCTATGACAAATTATTGGCTAAAGAAGCTGTGGTTCATATATACAATGGAATATTACTCAGTCATAAGAAGAGATGAAATACTGCCATTTGCAACAACATGGATGGACCTCAAGATAGTCACACTAAGCGAAATAAGCCAGACTGAAAAAGTTGAAAATCACATGATATTACTTATATGTGGGATATAAACCTAAAAGCAACAATGAATAGGACAAATAGAGATTCAGGGACATGGACAATGGACTAGTGGTTACCAGAGAGTAGGGGTTGGAGGAGGAGGAAAAAGGTAGACAGAGTAAAAGGGGTCAAATATAGAGTGGTTGGCAGAGGGTGAAGTGGGTTACAGGGATCAAATATATGGTGGCTAAAGAAAACTGGACTCTGGGTGGCAAACGCCCAGATGTCAAATTATAACATACACCCAAAAATTATATAATTGTATTAACCAATGTTACCTCAATAAACTTAAAATAAATAAAGACATTATACATAAAAATAAATAAATAAAAATTATATAATCACATAAATAGATTCAGAAAAGCCTTTGACAAAATCCAGCTTCCATTTGCAATAAAAACTCAGCAAATTAGAAAAAGGAGAAACATCCCTCAACATAATAAAGGCCATATATGACAAACCCACAGTTAACATCATACTTAAAGGGAAAAAACTAAAAGTGTTTTTTTTAAGACCAGGAACAATACAAGAATGCCCACTTTCATCACTTTTATTCAACATAATATTGGAAGTCCTAGCCACAGCAATCACAAAAGAAAAAGAAATAAAATTTATCCAAATCGGAAAGCAAGAAGTAAACTGTCATTATTTGCAGATGACATAATACTCTATATAGAGAACCATAAAGATTTCATCAAAAAGCTGTTAGAACTGATAAATGAATTCAGTAAAGTAGCAGGATACAAAATTAATATTCAGAAATTGGTAGCATTTTTATACACCAACAACAAATTATCAGAAAGAGAAATTAAGAAAACAGTCAAATTTACAATTAAACAACAACAACAAAAATACCTAAATATAAATTTAACCAAGGAGGAAAAAACCTTTACGTAGAAAATTATAAGACTTTAAAGAAGATACAAATAAATGGAAGCACATACTGTGCTCATGAATAGGAGGAATAACATCCTTAATATGTTTCTATTACTCAAAGCAATCTATAGATTTAATACAATCCCTACCAAAATACCAATGGCATTTTTCACAGAACTGGAATAAATAATCCAAAAATTTATGTGGAACCAAAAAAGACCTTAAATATCCACAGCAATCTTGAGAAAGAAGAATAAAATAAGTTATCATGCTATCTGATATCAAACTACACTGCAAGTCTATAGTGATCGAAACAATATTGTGCTGGCATAAAAACAGATACACAGATTAATGGAAAAGAATAGAGAGCCCAGAAATAAATCCATAACTATGTGGTCACTTAATCTATTACAAAGAAGGCAAGAATATACAATGTGGTAAAGACAGTCAATTCAACAAAAGGTGTTGGTAAAACTGGACAGATATATACAAAAAAATGAAACTGGACCACCTTTTTACACCATATACAAAAGTAAACTCAAAATAGATTAAAGACTTAAATATAAGACCCAAAACTATAGAACACATAGATAGTAAACTCTCTGACATTGTTCTTAGCAACATTTTTTTCTGATATATTTCCCTGGACAATGGGAAAAAAAGGAAAAACAAACAAATGGAACTACATCAAACTAAAAAGGTTTTTCACACCAAAGGAAACCATCAACGAAATGAAAGAAAACCTACTTAATGAGGGAAGATATTCATTCATTCACCAATGATACATCAGAAAAGAAGGTAATATCCAAAATTTATAAAGAACTCATACAACTCAATACCGAAATAACAAACAATCTAATTAAAAAATGTGCAGGGAATCTGAATAGACATTTCCCCAAAGAGGACATACAGATGGCCAATAGACATATGAAAATATTCTCAAGGTCACAAATCACAAGAGAAATGCAAATTCAAGCCACAATGAGATATCATCTCATACCTGTCAGAATGGCTATTATCAATAAATTTTTAAAAAAGTTTTGGCAAGGATAGGGAAAAAAGGAAACCCTTGCACTGCTGGTAGGATTGCAAATTGGTACAGCCACTATGGAAAACAGTATGGAGAGTCCTCAAAAAATTAAAAATAGAACTACCTTATGATCCAGGAATTGATCTTCTGAGTATTTATCTGAAGAAATCCAAAACATTAATTCAAATAGATATATTCACTTTTATGTCCACTGCAGTGCTATTTAAAATAAGCAAGATATGGAAGCAAACAAAATGCCCATTAATAGACGATTGGATAAAGAAGTGGTGGTACATATATACAATGGAATATTACTCAGCAATAAGAAAATGAAGTCTTACCATTTGCAACAAAACATAGATGGACTCAGAGGGTACCATGCTAAATGAAATATGTCAGACAGAAATAGACAAATACCATATGATCTCACTTATATGTAGAGTCTAAGGAACAAACAAAACAAACAAACAAACAAAAAACAGAAACAGACTCATAGACACAGAGAACAATTTAATAGTTACCAGATGGAAGGTGGTTGAGGGGTTAGGTGAAAAAGATGAAGGGATTTAGATGTACAAATTGACTATCACGAAATAGTCACAGGAATGTAAAGTACAGGGTAAGAAATATAGTCAATAATATTGTAATATATAGTGCCATGTGGATATAAAACTAACTGTGGGATCACTTTGTAAATTATATGAATGTCTAACTATGCTATACACCTGAAACTAATATAAAACAATATTGAATGTCAACTGTAATTGAGCATAAATATAAAAAACATGCTTTATATCCTCAAGACACCTGCATATTGCAGGGGAGGCAAATGACCAAAAAAATAAATAAACATGAAAATAAATGTCTAATTACAAATTGTAATGTGTACTAAGAAAGAAATGAACAAGTGCTAGAAGATCAAAAGGAGGAGGAGGCTACTTTAGATAATGGACTGAGATATCTTGCATGAATGCCATTCAAGCTACTATCCCTAGATAAAGTGGATGTTAGCCCATAAGAATGGAAAGCAAACTGTCCCAGGCAGAGGAAAGGCATGTGCAAAGTTCCTAAAGTAAGAAAGAACCTGGCACATTTGAAGAATTAAAGTAAGGCCAATGTGGATGGAACTTTGCACCCAAATATGATTTACCCAACACACTTCCTGAATTCACTTTATTTTTATCACACAGCCTGAAAACCCACCAAAGAGAAATTCACTAATATATGTAAGAGATTCATTAGAATTAATTTTTAAAACACACTTCACTTCTTCAGTAGCTCAGGAGCCTGGTCATGGCAGGATCTTTCATGGAAGCATCAAAAACATCCAAAGGAGAAAGACCCAGAAGATACCTGAAGGCTGGGAATAAGGGAAAGCACTCTTCATTAGTGGGTCCCAAATGTGAACGAGCCAGACCAGGGAAGTTAGTGGGGGCTAGAACAACACTATTTTTTGGAGTAAATGGCTTAGTGCTGGGACTGACGAGATAAGAAAATATAAAGTTAAAAGGGTTGTAGATTAAAGATGGCTACAAATTTTTTGACACATCGCCCATCAAGAGATAGGGTCTCTTTCTTCACTTCTTGAATATGGACTACACTGTGACTCCTCTGACCAACAGAGGGTGGCAGGAGTAATGATATGCTACTTCTTGGCCAAGCATTTAAGAAAACCAGCAGCTTCTAACTTGGTCTTTTGGATGCCTGAACCTCCATGGAAGAAGAGACCTGGTGGAAAGGCTCTGAGACTACATGAATGGCCTTCGCATCATCTCCACCAGAGTGTCATACATGTGCTTAAAGCCATTTGGGCCTTTTCAGACGAGCCATTGATCAAATACCACCAGGTAACCCTAATCAACATAACATGGAACAGAAGAGTTGAGCAGGAGAATTCTGTCTCAATTTTGTGACACACAAAATTATGAGATGTCATAAACCTCTTGTTTGAGAACACTGGGCTTTCGAGGTTGTCTGTTCGAAAGGAATATATAGTGAAACACTGGCCAAGGATCCTTTTGTCCTATGGAATTTTTAAGCTTTCAAGCCTATGGAATGCTTGGGATTTCTTGGCCTTTTTGGGGCCTTCTTTTGGTTTCTTTTGTTTGCACTACTAAAGCCTTTTATAAACCCTTAATTTAAAAAACTAGACAGTTCCAGAAGAGAAAAAGTAAGAAGTGGGAGCATGCTAGATACACAATCAGAGTTGGATGGATATTTGTTTGTTGAATAGAGACCAAAATAACCCTTTGAATAACTGTCTAGCCCAGTTAAGCAGGAAGGAAAGATTGCCCTCAAGTAAAAGCTGGATCTTACTCTTGAGCTGAATCTCTTTTGAAATACAAGAAAGTAGCAAATAGAGTTCCAGAAATGAGCAAACCTGAAACTCACCACCTCTTATAAGATTGTTTTATGGCCAAATCTACTTGTATAATGGTAACTGCCTGTTTAGGAAACAAACATTGAAAATACCATAGTAATAGATTTCTTCATTATTGTGCCAGTCTTTTATGTTCTTTGTGTCTGTTTACAATTTCCCTATATAAATACTTGAAATTGGCCCAAATTATTCTTGGTAATTGGATCAGGAGTGGTAAGAATAATCACAAATAAGTCTCAAGATTCAAATGAGTTGTAGTTTCAAACCAAGTATCAGAACTGCCTAAAGTGAGTTGTACTGCCTTACTCTGCCTCCCTGGATGGAATACTTAAAATGATGAAATGACAGGGGATTAAAAAGAATACAAAGGCATATAAATATATTTTATAAATGATTCAGAAAAGAAATTCTGAGACTTAAGGCCTCTAATTTTGCCAACAATTAGTAACCTTAGACAAACCTAATCTCTCTGAGTCTCAGTGTCTTCTGGCCATTGGGGAGAAAAATCTTAAAAGTTCACAAAATTGTTATGTAACTCTATGTGATCATTAATATGAAAGCACTCTTCAACACACACACACACACACACACACACACAGAGTTAAAAGTGGTCTGCATATATAAAGTGGTAATATAGAAAATCCAAAGTTTATTTGCCACTGAGGAATAAACAGAGCTATATGAAGCTCATGTTGGAGATTATCTAATACAACTCATTTATTTTTCAGATGACAAAATTCAGGTCTAAAATAGTTCATTGGTTTACAAAGGTTGAAGGGCAAATGACTAGAAAAGTGTTCTTTTTCACATCTAGCCTAGTGGTCTCTCAAGTCCCCTGATTGCCCTTAACCATTTCTGAAGCAGCAGGCAATGTCTAGAATGCTCATCAGCAAGTGTGTAGTTCTCAGGACTTTACTAATTAAAGTTAGAAGTTACAAGTCAGTCTCTGACATTCGTAGCCAATCCATCACCTAGTGCTGTTAAGTTTACTTCTTAAATCTCTGGAGATTCATTTCCTTCTTTTCACTCACATGGCCAAGTCCCTGAACCAAGTTTCCATCCTTTCTCACTTGGTCTAACCTAACTGTTCTCCTAGCTACCATTCTTAGCCCCTCCAATCTGTTCTCCATAACACAGCCAAAAGAATGTTCTTAAAATGTAAATCTAATCACATTTGCCAGCTTAAAATCTTTCAAAAATTAACCATTAAAAAAAATATTTTCCCATGACCCAACAGGCTCTACAGAATCTGGCCATTGCCAATTCTTTTATATGCATTGTGTACTCTCTTTCCTGTTCCAGGGTCAAGCCACACTGTGCCAATGTTCCATTCTCCAATTCTGGCATGCCCATGACCATTCCAAACCCCTTTGCCTCATTAGCTCCTTTCACTCACAAATCCAAATCAACTCAAATGTCTCCATCCTCCATAAAATTTTGTGAGTCACCCTCCAGACTAGAACAAGACTCAGATATTCCTATTATTTCCTTTCTGGCTCTTTTTAGAGTTTGATATTCTATATTTATCTGGGTAATTATTTGACCAATGCCAATCTCTGCCGTCACAAGCTATAAGGTCCATAGGGGCAATACCCATGTCTATTTTATTCCCTATTCACTCACTAGTTAGTGTCTGGCATTCAGTAGGTGCTCAATAACTGTTGATTGGGAAAAAGAATGAAGAAACAGTTGATGACCCCAGGGTACAATAACCAGCATTTTTTTCACTGAATCGTCAAAAATATGGAAATCACCTAAAAAAATAAAAAGAACCAGTTTTTATTTCATTAGAACTTGTTAAGCTCTAATAATTCACAAATTCCAGTGGAAAGATTTAACTTTTAAAAACAATTCTTACTTTTAGAACATTACTCTATCTAAAGGTCTTCTTTTAGATCCCCTAAAATGATGTCAGTTCCTCTCTCTCCCCACCATTGAGCCCAACAGTATCCTAAATCTAATATTAAAATTGGTATAAAATTTGTAAAAAAAAATGTACATTAAAATTTTTCAGTTAGGCAGAAAAAGGTAAAGAGTGAACCAAAAATATCTCTAATATAGATGGAGAAAATTCGAAATCTTTTATTTTAAAAGCAGGTGGTACAGAGAAACCCATTAGTTAGTAAACTTCTAATGCATTTCGAACATGTGCTAGACATTATGTATATCATTTAATCCCACAACCTTGCTATTAGTTGGATATTATATATTTTATACTTAAGAAAGTAAGCAAGTAGCTAGCCCAAGTTTACATAGCTCTATATGTTGGCACGGCTAGACTTCAAACTCAAAGCAATCTGATTTTAAAGGTTATCTGCCCTTTCTTAAACTATTCTATCATCCTTAAGAGAGATACACAGAAGCACTTGCCACCATAATCCAATTATTTTCATTTGCTCCCCCAAAACTATCTTCCCAAACTAATTTCTGAGCATTTTCAGGAAATAAGCTGGAGATGAATCTTCTCTATCTTCATTCTGTGCATTCAGAATCTTTGACTCTTTGCTAATGTTTGAAGTACTGAGGCAGACACACACACACATTTACTTATACCAGTCACACCTCTATGCTTAGCCTGTGAGCTCCCTTGAGTGCAAGGGCCATGTCTCATTCATCTTTGGAGCCCAGATGCTGAGTGCAGTCTCTGGCTCTCAATAAATATTTGTTAAATTAACTGGATGAATGTGGACTGATGCAGAGATAAATAAAACATGGCCCTTGACTTCAATACATTTAAGATCTAATAGGAGAAAGAACATATACAAGACATAATAATAAAAGACAGTAGTAAAAGTGTCACAGAGAGTTAAAGGCCAAGAAAAGGCTTCAAGAAAGAGAGAACTTTGAGTGGAGTCTTATAGACTTGATAGGATCCCAACAAGCCAAATTAGGTAATGGATGTTTTCATGGAGGGTATTTCAGGTGGACAAAACAACATAAATGGAGGTCCAGAAGAGAAAAGCCTTAAATATGACCCAGAATAATCTCATTTGGTTGAAACATAGAGTGCAGATAGAGATGCTTGGCAAGTAAGCTAGATTCAAACTAGGGAGACAGGGTAAGGAGATAAAGAGAAGGAAAGAGCAGCATTCTGTGAAAGACTTATTGGAAACTACGTGCAAGGTGAACTGAGAAGTAGGAAGAAGTCAGAGCAATGCCTATAGAGAGGATAGTTATAACTCAAGTCAGAAGCAACTGTGCTCTCAGGGTCTCCTACCAACCCAAAGAATTTGGGCACCATTTTTTCCCCAAAAAGATGAATGAGTACAAGCGGCCAGGAACCAAGATGGGCACTGATTTTCCTAAATATCCTGATGTTTTCATTTTTCATCAGAACAAACAGCAGGTCATTCTCTTCCTTGATATTTATCATGAAATTGGGTGAAGCATATGCTCCAAGGAGCTAAATCCCCTAGAATCAGCCCTCAGTAAATGATGGATGGAGGTTGGAGGACAAATATCCCAGCTTCCTTGCTGGGGCAATTCTGAGGCATATTCCACACTGTGTCCCAGAGCGTCCCAGTGGGACTGAGTCCCAGTTGCCCAGAGTAGTAACCTGCTTGATACTGTACATTATAACCTGGCCTCTCTTTCCTGTCTGACATCCACACTCCCTTTACTGCTATTTCCTAGAATAAATTCCCAAATAAACTATTTTGCTTCAAATCCTTGTCTCAGGGTCAGTTTCTGGGAGAACCCAAACTAAGACATAAGTATTCTTGGCTTCTTCAAGATGGTTAAGCTTCTACTACCAAAAAGAGAGAGGCCTAAGTTTGGCATGGAGAAATCCACAAGGTATGGAACACCAGGCCTGCCTGGGTCAACATAAGATGATACCCTGCCAGAGGAGAGAAGGGTATTTCTACCAGTCTGTGAGCCATGATGAAACAACTGACCAAACCTTTCATGTATAGTCACGGCTGCCACATTCAACAGACAGCCAAAGAAGGATATTGAAATTAGTTTTTAGGTCCTTGTGTTCTTTTCCAATCTAAATTGCTGCTCTCACATATCTGGAGCTTCTCTAAGGGAATTTTATGGAAGCTTTCCAAAGGTCTGGGCTACCATGGGCTGAAGAGAGAGAGAGAGAGAGAGAGAGAGAGAGAGAGAGAGAGAGAGAGAGAGAGAGAGAGAGAGAGAGAGAAGCAGCAAGGAGAGTCTACATGTGAAGCATCAAAGGACTCTGCCCTTAAAACAGAAACTTGGCATAAGGAGAAGCTGCTCAGAAAGGGGACTCAGCAACTAAGTGGACTAGGAGGACTTTCCAGTCAAGCTTTGTTATAGCCTGGAATCACAGTCAAGCTCTCCATGGGCACAAACTCAACAGCTAAGGGAAACACTCATTATAACTCAGGAGTTAACTTCCTAAATTGCATTAGACTAGATAGTACTAAAATATCTATCCAGTACTACTCTTGGCAGCAGTACAAAAGCAGGGAAACTAGATGTACTGCTAAATGACTAAAAGCATATATGTGTATGTGGGTGTTCCCTTTCTTTCTGGTTTAAAAGCTATAGGCCTAACTAACATGTGTCCCTGAGCCTTTCTGTTTGCCATGATGTCAAATTAGGTTTTACTGCCCAAACACATTTAATACATTTCAATTGTCCAAAAAAGGAGTGGGGTGTTTTTTCCTATTGAGGAAGCAGTATTCAAACATACTATATCTCTATGCTGTTGTTGCCCACAGCCTTTAAGACTTAGCACACCAGAGTAACATCTTTGTTGAATAACATATGAAGGGACAAATGCCACATCTGGAATTTTGAACATACCAATTATGAGACAACAGGATCCAATGGAAAGCTCTGAATCAAAATATTTAGATGATTAATGCAAGAATTTGGCATAGAGTTTGCTAAGAAAGAAACATGCAATTTTAGCTCATTTTCTATCTACGTTTGGCATGTAAATGGTTACCTGTTTAATTTTCTCTAAAGATAACAATAATGCCAGTGACTGAAATGGTCAGTAACTTTGGAATCCAATGCAGTGAAAAAAAGACCATAACCAAAAGTAATTTGAAGCATAGTGTGCGAGTCAGGGTATACAGCATACTGTGTAATTGTAAAGGCACAGAGCAGCTATAAAAACTCTAAAAATGAATTGTTGTGTTACCTTATTTTAAAACAAGAACACAGTGAAGTTCATGGGCTTATACTTTGGAACAGAGTCCTAGACTGATGCTGCAAATCTTTCAAATGTATTAGTTATCCAACTAAAGCAGTGCCACACTGTGGAATAGGAATTTGACTTTCCAGAACCAGAATGAAAACCATCTGTTCCTGGTTGCCTCACACAGACAAATAAGGTCCAGTCACAGGTTTGACCCCCAGATAGGTCAGATAGCCTTGCTTCTACTGGCCTGTTTCTCTTACCTCCCTGCCTTGCCCTTCAACCTCTTTTCTTTGCTCACCAACAACCTGCCTCCATCACCTCCTCCTCCAAGACCTGGACTTTGGCCTTCCTCTCTTTCATCTTTTCATCCTTTCTTCAGGGTATGATCTTCTCATATATCTTTATTTTCTACCTAATAACAGATGTTTCCTAGACTTGCTCTGGACCCACATTTCTTGTTAATTTAGTACAATCTGTCCCACAGCACCCTATAAATAAAATATCTAGAAGTAAGTTCATTGCTCTCTCACCTGAACTTCTCTCATTTTGGGCTTCCCATGATCCAGATTAAGATTTTTCAAATATGCATGCCTCTTCCCTACTCTTTCCAAATTCTCATCCTACACCAAGCCCATATCAACTCAAAAAGAAATTACTGGGGGTGGGGGAAACCTTCTAACTCATTTTTCTGCCTCCACATTCTTCCCAATTATCCATCTAATACTAAACAGTATATCTGATGTCCAAAAAACTAGCCCATTCTTGCATCGTGAACATTTTGTTTACAGAGCTAATCTTTCTTGTGTACACAACATGTAGGACTAACCATCATTGCACACAAGGAAAGCTTGTTGTCATCCTTCACACAAGTACTCTCCCCTACTAAGAAGTATGGGCTTTGAGGGAAAATCCCCACACACATACACAATATGAATCTGGCTTCACTAGTTATGCAGCTTAAGACAAGTTATTAAACTTCTGAGTCTTAACTTCTAGACTTATATATTTTTAAAAGGAAAGGTTAATTATATCTATCTCACAGTATTGTTTGTTTACAGCTTTATTGAGGTATAGTTGATCAATAAAATTTGTATAAATTTAAGATTGTGTGATATTTTGATATATGTACACGTTGTGAAAATATTATCACAAAAAACCTAATTAACATATCTATCACCTCTTATAGATGCCTTTTTTGAGGTGAGAACACTTAAGATTTATCTTCTAAGCAAATTTCAAGTATACAATATGCTATTATAACTATAGACACTATGCTGTACATTAGATCCCCAGAACTTGTCTTATAACTGCAAGTTTAGACTCTTTGACAACATCTCCCCATTTCCTCCAGCACCTGGCAACCACCATTCTACTCTCTGCTTCCATAAGTTTTAGTTAAGATTCTATATATAAATGTGATCATGGAGTATTTGTCTTCCTGTATGTGGCTTATGTCACTTAGTATAATATCCTCCAGTTTCATCCATGATGCTACAAATGGCAGAACTTCTGAAATTTGTTAAGACTGAATAATATTCCATTACATATATATGTGTGCATGTGTGTGTGAGTGTGTGTGTATCACTTTATCTACTCACTCATCAACAGACACACAAGTATTTTCCATATTTCAGTTATTCTCATGTATTGTTCTGAGGTTGGAATGACTTAACATACAGTAAAGTACCTAGCAAAACATCCAGAAAATAGTACAGGTTTGATAAGTTAATTTTTTATTTTTTTCATTATATTTAGCCCACTACTCTTGGATACCTTTGCTTGGTAATATCAAGCTCTTCCGGTCAGGTTCTCTATCCCTTTTCAGGTAGGGTTGTCAGATAAAATAAATATATACCTATGCTTTTAAAAATTATAAATAACCAAATTATATAATAAATCATAAGAATTATAAAACATATATTTGAGATTTACACTAAAAAACTGTGAACTATTTGTAATTAAAAAAAATAGTGTACATCCTTATATATCTTTTTTAATTTTATTTTATTATTAGTAGAAAAGTACATACTACATTGCTTGGACATTAATATAGTTTATGAAACAATCACCCTGATTGCCCTTTCTCTCCTCTGGCTCTACACCTAGCCACTATATTAATGCTAACTACCTTCCCTATGCTGTACTCCCCATCCCCATGAACATCAATCAACTACTAATTTGTACTTCTTTAACCCTTCACCCCTTTCTCACAACCCTCGAAAATCCCTCCCCTCTGGCTGTCACCTGATTGTCCTATATATTTGTGAGTCTGTTTTTGATTAGTTGGTTCTTTTTGTTCCTTAGATTGTGCTTTTAAGTGAAATCATATGGCATTTATTTTTCTCTATCTGACTTATTTCATTCAGCATATAACTTCTAGGCCCAACCATGTCATTGCAAATGGTAGGATTTCATTTCTTAAATGTCTGAGTAATATTTCATTGTATATATGAGCCATAACTTCTTTTTTATATAAATTTATTTAAATTAGTTTCAAGTATACAGTTCACTGGTTAGACATCTATAACGTTGTTATACTATTCCCTCGATTGCGCCCTCCCTCTCATGACTCTCCACTTAGCCATCATATTAATGCTAACTGCATTCCCTCTGTCATACTCCCCGTGCCCAACTATCAAATACTAATTTGTACTTCTTTAACCCTTCACCCTATTCTCCCAGCCTCCAGACACCCCTTCCCTCTGTCCATCACCAAATTATCCACTGTATTTGTGAGTCTGTTCTTGATTAGTCTGTTATTTTTGTTCCTTATACCACAGATGAGTGAAATCATATGGTATTTATCTTTCTCTGTCTGACTTATTTCACTCAACATAATAACCTCTAGTTCCATCCATGTCATTGCAAATGGTAGATTTCATTTTTTAATGGCTGAGAATATTCTATTGTATATATGAACCATAATTTCTTTATCCAATCATCCGTTGATGGGCATTTAGGTTGCTTCCATATCTTGGCTATTGTAAATTGTGCTGCCATGAATATTGGAATGCATAGATCTCTACAAATTATTGTTTTGGTTTTCTTTGGATAAATACCCAGGAGTGCAATTGCTAAGTCAAAAAGTATGTCCATTTTAAATTTTTTGAGAAACCTCAATACTGTTTTCCATAGCGACTGTACCAATTTGTAATCCCACCAACAACGTATGAGGGTTCCCTTTTCTCTGCATCCTTGCCAATACTTGCTGTTTTTTGATTTATTGAGGATAGCCATTCTGCCAGGTGTAAGGTGATACCTCAGTGTGGTTTTAATTTGCATTTCTCTGATGATTAGCGACCTTAAGTATCTTTTCATATGTTTGTTAGCCATCTGTATTTCCTCTTTGGAGAAGTATCGGTTCAGGTCCTCTACCCATTTTTTAATGGGATTGTTTGTTTTGTTGTTGTTGAGTAGGATAAGTTCTTTACAAATTTTGGATATTAACCCCTTATCAGATGTATCATAAGTGAATATCTTCTCCCAGTCGGTCATCTTTTTGTTTCGGTCATCTTTTTGTTTTGATGACGGCTTCCTTTGCTGTACAAAAACTTTTGGGGTTGATATGGTCCCATTTGTTTATTTTTTTTCTTTTGTTTCTCTTTCCCAAAAATAAATATCTGAAAAGAAATTCCTGTTGGTAATATAAGAGAGTTTACTGCCTGTTTTCTTCTAAAAGTTGTATGGTTTGGGGTCTTACATTTAAATCTTTAATACACTTTAAGTCTACTATTATATATGGCGTAAGAAGATGGTCCAGCTGCTTTTTTTGTAAGTATCTGTCCAATTTTCCCAGCACCATTTATCGAAGAAACTGCTGTTACCCCATTGTACACTCTTACCTCCTTTGTCATATATTAAGTGAGTATATAGGCGTGGATTTATTTCTGGGCTCTCTGTTCTGTTCCATTGATCAATGCATCTGTTTTTATGCCAGTACCATGCTGTTTTGATTACTGTAGCCTCGTAGTATAGTTTGATATCAGGTAGTGTGATACCTCCAACTTTGTTCTTCTTTCTCAAGACTGCCATGCCTACTTGGAGTCTTTTATGTTTCCATATAAAGTTTTGGATTCTTTGTTCTAGTTCACTGAAAAATGCCACTGGTATTTTGATAGGGATTGCGTTGAATCTATAGATTGCTTTGGGTAGTATGGCCGTTTTAACCATGTTGATTCTTCCTACCCACGAATGAGGTATATGCTTCCATTTATCTGTATCTTCTTCAATTTCTTTTTCAATGACTTATAATTTTCTGAAAACAGGTCTTCTACCTTCTTGGTTAATTTGATTCCCATGTATTTTATAGTTTTCGACATAAGAGTACATGGGATTGTTTTCTTAATTTCTCTTTCTGAAAGTTCGTCATTGGTGTATAAAAATGCCACTGACTTCTGAATATTTATTTTGTAACCTGCTACTTTACTGAATTCATTGATCAGTTCTAAGAGTTTTTTGGTGGAATATTTAGGGTTCTCTATACATAGTATCATGTCATCAGCAAATAACAAAGTTTTACTTCTTCCTTTCTAATTCGGATGCCTTTTATTTCTCTTTCTTGTCTTATTGCTGTGGCTAAGACTTCCAGTACAATGTTGAAGAGGACTGGTGGAAGTGGGCATCCTTGTCTTGTTCCTGATCTTAAGGAAAATGTTTTTAGTCTTTCCTCATTGAGTATGATGTTAGTGGTAGGTTTGTCATTTATGGCCTTTATTATGTTGAGGTATGTCCCTCTATTTTCACTTTGCTGAGAGTTTTTATCATAAATGGATGCTGGATTTTGTTGAACATTTTTTCTGCATCGATGATATGATCATATGGTTTTTATCTTTCGATTTGTTAACGTGGTATATCACATTAATTGATTTGTGGATATTGAACCAACCTTGCACTCCAGGAATAAATCCAACTTGATCATGGTGCGTGATACTTTTACTGTATTGCTTAGATTTTGTTTAGGATTTTGCGTCAATGTTCATAAGAGATATTGGCCTATAGGTTTTTTGTTTGTTTGTTTTGTTTTGTTTTGTTTGTAATGTCTTTGTCTGGTTTTGTAATCAAGGTAATGGTGGCCTCATAAAAGGAGTTAGGGAGACTTTCCTCTTCTTGAATTTTTTGGAATAGTTTGAGAAGAATAAGTGATAATTCTTCTTTGAATGTTTGGCAATATTCACGTATGAAGCCATCTGATCCAGGACTTTTGTTTTCTGGGAGGTTTTTGATTACTGATTCTATTTCATTGGTGGTAATCAGTTGGTTCAGATTTTATGTTTCTTCTTGCTCAGTCTTGGGAGATTGTATGTTTTTAGGAATGTGTCTATTTCTTCCAGATTGTCTAATTTGTTGGCTCGCAGTATTTTCTTATGATCCACTGTATTTCTGTGGAGTTCGTGGTTATTTCCCCTCTTTTATTTCTGATTATATTTATTTGCGTCCTCTCTCTTTTTGCCTTAATGAGTCTGGCTAAAGGTCTGCCGATTTTATTTATCCTTTCAAAGAACCAGCTCTTGGTTTCATTAATATTTTGTATTGATTTTCTAGACTCTATTCATTTATTTCCACTCTGATCTTTATTATTTCCTTCCTTCTATTCACTTTGGGCTTTGTTTTCTGTTATTTTTCTAGTACTTTTAATTGTAAGGTTAGATTGTTTATTTGAGCTTTTTCTTGTTCCTCGAAGTAGGCCTGTATTGCTATGTATTCCTCTCATAGGACTGCTTTCGCTGTGTCTCATAAATTTTGAGTCATTGTGTTTCATTTTCATTTGTCTTTGGGTATCTTTTGATTTCTTCCTTGCTCTCATTAATAACCCAATCAGTGTTTAGTAGCATGTTATTTAGCCTCCATGTGTTTGTGTATTTTCCAGTTTTTTCTTGTAGTCGATTTCCTTGTGATCAGAGAAGACGGTTGATATGATTTCAATCTTCTTAAATTTATTGAGACTTGTTTTGTATCCTAACACGTGGTCTATCCTTGAAAACATTCCATGTGCACTTGAGAAAAATGTATACTTTGCTGCTTTGGGGTAAAATGCTCTGAAAATATCTATTAAGTCCATCTGTTCTAGTGTGTCTTTTAGGCCTCGTCAATTTCCTTGTTGATTCTTTGCCTGGAAGATCTGTCTATGGGTGTCAATAGGGTGTTAAAGTCTCCTACTATGAGCGTATTACTTTTGATCTCTCCTTTTAAGTCGGTCAATAATTGCTTTATCTATGTAGGCGCTCCTATGTTCGGTGTGTATATGTTTACTAGAGTTATGTCCTCTTGATTTATCAATCCCTTTATCATTATGTAATGTCCTTCTTTGTCCCTTATTATAGCCTTTGTTTTAAAATCTATTTTATCTGATATAAGTATTGCTACCCTGCCTTTTTTTTTTCATTTCCATTTGTGTAAAATATCTTTTTCCATCTCTTTACTTTCAGTCTGTGAGTGTCACTTGATCTGAAGTGGGTTCTTGTAGATAGCGTATGCTTGGGTCTTGTTTTCTTATCCATTTGTTCACTCTATGTCTTTCGATTGGAACATTTACTCCATTTACATTTAAAGTGATTACTGATAGGTACATTGTTACTGTCATCTTATTATTCATATTTGTTATTTCTATTTTCTTTTTTACCCCTTCTCTTTTTACAGAAGACCGTTTAACATTTTGTGTAAGACCGGCTTGTTGGTGATGAATTCCTTAAGCTTTTTTTCTGTCTGGGAAGCTCTTTATCTCTCCTTCTATTTTAATTGAAAGCTTTGCTGTGTAGACTATCCATGGTTGTAGATGCCTGTTTGTTCATAACTTTGAATCTTTCTTGCCATTCCCTTCTGGCTTGCAAATTTTCCATTGAAAAGTCAGCAGACATTCTTATGAGGGTACCCTTGTAAGTAACTAGCTTCCTTTCTCTTGCTGCTTTTAAGATTCTCTCTTTGTCTGTGACCTTTAATGTTTTAATGAGTGTCTTCGTATGGGTCTGTTTGAATTCCTCTTATTTGGGACTCTTTGGGCTTTCTGGACCTATACGTCTAATTCCTCTGCCAGCTAAGGGAAGTTTTCAGTCATTCTTTCTTCAAATAGAGTCTCGATTTCTCTCTTCCTTTTCAGGTACTCCTACGATTCAGATATTTTTACATATCATGTTGTCCCAGAAGTCTCAAACTATCCTCATTTTCTAAAACTCTTTTCTTTTTTTTCTTTTTTTTGTCTGATTGGGTGTATTCAGCTGTCTTGTCTTCCAATTCGCTGATCCGATCTTTGTTCATCCAATCTACTGTTGAATTCTTCTAGTATATTCTTCATTTCAGTTATAGTATTTTTCATTTCTGTCTGGTTCTTTTTAATGGTTTTTATGCCCTTTTTAATGCTTACTATCTCTCTGTTAAGGTTCTCATTGTGCTCATCCATTCACCTCATAAGGTTGTTGAGCATCCTTATAACTGTTACTCTGAACTCTGTTTCTGGTAGGCTGCTTGCCCATTTCATTTAGTTTATTTTCTGGAGTTTTCTGTTGTTTCATTTGTGACATGTTTCTTTGTTTTCTCATTTTCTTAGCATCTCTGTGTTTGTTTCTCTGTGTCAGGAACATTTGTTCCATCACCACGCTTTGGCCAGATGGCCTTATGTGAAAGGTGTCATGTGTGGTCCACTGGCACATTCTCCTTGATTCCTTGTGCTGAAAGCTCTGGAGGTGATCTTTATGTAGGTTGTGTGTGATCTTCTGTTGTTGCCAAGACTTTATTGTTGTTAGTAGATCAGTGGGTGGGATTATCATCCAGGCTGACTAATTGTGGGAATTGGCTGCACCCTCAGGATAAGAGTTGTTGAGTGGGGGCTGACCCCACTGAGTGGGATTTACTCTAGCAGGCTTGTGTACTTGTTGCAATCATCCTGAAACAAGTCGGGAGTTGCTCCGTTGTGGTCTAGTGCCGGCCTCCAGATTCATTGGTTTTGTGGCCCCTTGAGAGGTGCTCCCCCATAGGCCAAGGTCAGCTGCTGCTTTTGATTGCTCAGGGCTACCCAATAAGAACTGCAAAGTGATCTGCTGATGGTTGTTGCTTATGCTGGATTGGTTTCGATTTGGCTTTTTTATGTTATCAGATGTAGGTGTTATGACCAGCTGGACTTCAGGTGATTCTCTACATTGATTTTTTATAATTGGGTTGTAATTTCAATGCGGTCCTGGCAGGATACAAACTCTGCATTTACCTAGTCACCATCTTCCTCTGAATCACCACTCAGAATTTTTGAGATCTTACTCCCCCTCCCTTGCCCCACCCTTTTCTTTCTCTGGATATATACATATAATTTCAATTTTCATTACTGTGTAGTATTCCATCATGTGTATATACCACTCCTTATTCATATGGTATATATAGTGATCAGTATTTGGATTTCCTGCCCCCCCCTTTTTTTTGGATATTACAAGCAATGCTGCATCCTTGTCATGTCTTCTGGTGCACATGTACAGGTTTTTCTATCAGGGAGATTCCTGGAAGTGAAATTGCTCCATCAAAATGTATACCCTCTGTATGGAGAGTGTATTTTCAGTTTCAATGGATCCTGGCTGAGTGCTTTCAGAGTATGAGAGTATCCTTTTCCCTACAACCTAATCAACGTTTGATGCTGTATAACTTTAACTTTACCAATCATATGGTTGAAAATGATATCTCATAAAAATTATTTTATCCTGATTATTGGTGAGGATGAACATATTTTCACACTTATTTACTTTTCAGTATTTCGTCTTTTATTAAAAGACCATTTTAAATCTATTGCCCATTTTTTCTATTAGGCTGTCTTCAAATGATTAATTTAAAAGAGTTCTTTCTATTTGTTATTAATATTTAACTATTATATTTATTGCAAATACTTTCCCCTAGTTTATTGATTATCTTTTAAAATTGTTTATGATTTTTTTTTTGCCATAGGGAAGGTTATTTTTTGCCTGGAGTCAAATATATTGGTTTTTTTCTTTTACTATTTCTGCTATTTGAGTCTTATTTAAGGAGGGTTTCCCTACCTTTAGAAAGATACCATTCTATTTATTTTAAATATGTATATGTTTGCTGATTTATTTACAGATCTTTTATTGACCTTTGATTTATATTTTTGTATGATGTGAAGGATTATCTTTATTATTTTTAATTAATAAATTTCTAGTTATTTGGTATGCCCTACACATTAACTTGTTCCTCCACTGAGTTTATCTTTTCAGGCTGTATCTTGGTGGGCATGATGGAGAGGATTCTGTACTTACAGAGTTTGGACTACCCACTTACTACTCCTTTCTGCAAACTGTAAATACTCAGATTCTTAGTAGTCATTGGCTAAAGAGGAGGGCACTAAGTCACTAAATGGTCAGGATGATAGAACTGTCTACTGTATCACTGCAGGCTACCCCAAACCCAACAAATTTCCTTGTGTCTAGATTGGAGAATATATTCTTCAAAATTCCTTGAGGAAGGTAATATAGCACAATATCTTTCCAATCAGACAGAGCTGAGTTTAAATCTTAGCTCTGCCATTTCCATCTGTGTAACCTTGGGCAAGTTCGTTAATCTCTCAGACTTAATTTCCATGTCCTTAAAAGGGTAATTATAATTCTTATTTTGTGGGTTAATTGTGAAGATTGGAGATAATATTTATAAAGTACTTTGGCAAAGGTTTAGTGCTCTATCTGTTAACCATTATCATTTCTTGTTATGATAAAAACTTCTGCAGAGATGTGAATATATGGGGGTAGAGGAAGAGCAAAAATTGAGAAATGGCAACCATTCTCAAAGGGGTGGTAGGATAGATGTGAGGGTGTTTGCACTCTCAGAGAAGCACAGGAGAGGTGTTGGAGCCAGTGCCACAACAGTCTAACACCCATGCTAGGCCAGCAAAAAGTACCTGGGGCTCTAGGCTCTTCCCTTGTTAAACAAAACCATGAGTCATGACCTTGGGAAAGAGTGTGTGGGAACTCTGAGAATGAAGGTATGAACAGGTCTATTGTCTGAGAATAAGTAAACTGAAGATATCTTCAGGTAGAGGTGGAAGAAATTATCTTATGGAAATGAATTAATAGGGCTAATAGAAAGTGTCCTAGGGTCAAAGCTGGAGCTACGAAAAAGAACTCAAAATGATGCCTACCCAAGAGAATCATTACATGCTCTGTAAGACTCATTGGTTGGCAGTGGAAAGCCCTGCACCATTCTCTAAGGCACAGCGGCTCCTGGCTTGCTGGTAGGCTTGGGCTGAAGTTCATATATGATAAAGACAAACAAGAGAGGAATGGGTTCTGGAGAATGTGGCCATAGAGCAAGCCTTGGTGACCTGTGGTGGTGGAGCTGTGTATATCCTTTGTACTCAAAATGGAGTCCATAGATTGGTAGCATAGGCCTTATTAGAAATGGAGAATATTGGATTCCAACCCAGACCCACTGAATTAGAATCTGCATTTTATCAAGATTCTCAGGTGATTTGAATGCACACCAAAGTTTGAGAAGAACTTGTCTAGATCAGGGATAGAATAGGCTCAAGTGGACAAAGGAGTTCTTAGAAGATTTGCTTATTAGACTTCTTAAAAGCAAATACATAAAATTATGCAGCATAAAACATTTTTTTAACCTTAAGATTTCATAAAATCCTATTCCAGAAGTGCTGCATCTATTACTTGGTCAGGTAAAGAATATTTTGGTTTGAGATTATTTTTAATACCCAAATAACCAAACCATTTTTTTTTACTTTCGATAAAATAGAAATCCTACTTTAATTTTTCTGTAGAGGAAAAGGCTTATCAATATGAACAAGTACTATGTTTAATTCTTTCATTTGTTTCCAATGAGAATCATTATTGAACTGCCGTTTAAGAAAAAAAATGTCTATTAGATATTCACTGAGATAATTAAATTTACTCAGTTGAAGAATTCTGCTTAGTTTGGATCCACTCAAACAGTATATTTTAACATTTAAGAAACTTATAGAATTTTCTTTTCATTTTGGTAATTCCAGGGGAAAGTGCCTAGTGAAAATTTATTTTGTTGTCATGATTTAGAATAAAAACAAAATTTCATTTGGCTTCCTACCCTCTAAGAGAGCATTCTCAAAGCGTGGTCCCTGGACTAGCAACATCAACATCCCTGGGGAACTTGTTAGAAACACAAATTCTCGAGCCCCATCTAAGACCTAGTAAATTAGAACCTCTGGGGGTGGGTTCCAGCAAACTACATGTTTAATAATTCCTCCAGGTGATTCTTATTCATGCTAAAGTTTGAGAACCATTGTTTGAAGCCACATGGTCTAAGAAACGAAAGGTCAAATGCAATGGAAGAATGTGGAAGTTGATCTAGAGCCATGGGTTCCATTCCCATCTGTGACACTTCACTGTGTGACCTTGGATAAGGCATCACACTATTCTGGGCTTCAATTTCTTCATTTTAAAAATGGAATACTTGTAAAAGATGATATTTAAGGTTCCTTGAGTCTCCAATAGATCAGATCTGCCAATTGGAACAGATTTTACACTCAGGCATTTTCCTTGAAATTAACAAGATAAAAAAGAATAAGCTAAAAAGATCTTTAATGTTAAGTCATACATTTTAAGGTGATCCCAGTTAAGCAAAAAAAATTAAAAATTGAATGGATTGAATAAACTCCATTCATATATCAGATGTCGGTCTGATAGATAACATTGCTAGTTATCTATCAGGTAATCAATCACCTATGGATCCACTTTGCTACAAGTTAAGTATGATATTTGACTCCTTGTATGGCAAAAACTTATAAGTTCTTACTTATGAGAATTTACTTTCCTTTCTGAAACATTTCAGCTTTCACCTTGGAATTATATTAAATACGTCCCCACGTGGTTGAAATGGTTGTTGCAAAGTCAATGTAGTCAAGTCTATTTAATTTTTCAGCACACTTGGTTACATAATTTTCTTGCACTTGGGTGATTAGAAACAACCAACTATAAGGTGATATCAGTGGTCAGCAAGAAGGGGCTGCACTCTGGTACAAGGAAAAATAGATTGCTGACCTCCAAGGATATTGAGCAAGCTACAGAAGTAGGCCCAAGTACCAAAAGAATAGGGCCATTTAGTAAAGAGAGTATTGCACTATTGCTCTGAGTAATCACTAACGTTGCTACTGGAAGCTTTCAGTCGTAAAAAGATTAAATTCTGTTTAGTATCTCTTTTAGAAGGTAGGAAAGATCATTGTTCATTTAAAAAATAATTCCATAAAATTATTATTCCTCAAAAAATTATATTTTGTTTATCTGGAAGTTGAAATTATACAACACAATGTTTTTCTTAACAATGATGGATTGAGTCACTACTGTACACAGAAGAAAAAAAGGTTAAATGGGCAGCAAATGGAGACATCACATGAAATAATTAAAAGGCTTAATTTGTCATTTTTAAAATAGCATTTATTGAAAGGCTTATAAAAAGATACTTGTACTTGTAGATTCGGGTGTATTTTATGCATTATGGAATGTCATGTATGAGTTCTATAGGCAGAGATAATCCTTATATTAAACTATCTTATTCCCCCATCCCCCAGACATTATTCCAACAGGTGAGTACTAGGGATAAAAATAAAAAAAAATAATTAGAAAAATTGTCACCTAGGCCTTGGAGAAATAGGATGCAGACACTGTTATCCTTTATCAGTTATAGAGAGAAATTCACCCCATATCACTGGAAATCAGGGTATCTGGGCTCTTAGAGAAATTACATGACCTTGGGAAATTCATATATGCTTATCGTGTTTCACTTCCTCACCCATAGAATGGTAAAACTATATAAAAGACTAGATTAGATAAAATATAAGACTAGACCTATGTAAAATGTAAGAATGTAACCTCTATCTAGGTAGACTGCATAAAACAAAAGATTCACTTCAGGGCTAAGATCCCATAATTTTTTGATATGCCCTCCACTCCATCTCAGCTACATTTTGTCATGGTCATGTCCAATGACTTTACCCTTTTCAAGCTTTCTGTCTTAAGTATCTCACTCTTTGACTACTACCTCCTATATTTTTTAACTTACTTCCTTAAATGCACCCACTCAAACTAGTCTTTGACACTACCAGAACCTCCAATGTATTGACTATACTCCCTTTTCACCTATATATTTTTATAAACCTTAATTAAAATCTATGGTACATAATTATACCTTCCCTTTGCTTAAACCTTCAATTCCCTTATCCCCTTCTTCCTCCATTACAATGACTTGGTGAAATTGCATCCCTGGTGTCTGAGGTTAGGATCTTTGGGAAATAGACTCAGATTTGCAGACAAGAGATTCGTGGGGGAGTATTTTGGGAAAAATCACGTAGGAGGAATGAAGAAGCAGAATTGAGCCGAAGGAGAAATTGAACTATAATGCATTGAAGTAGAGGCTTCAAATGATACTATGGGGCATGTTGAAGAGCAGGGATGACCCTTTAGAATCATTCTACCTTGGGATAAGGTGACTGGTATTTTTTTTACTGCTTTTATTGATTAGTCATTAGGTGTGGGAAGCCCTGGGAAGGGGCGCGAGGCTGCTGCCTTTAGCTGCGGGCAATTCCTGGAGAGTGATTCAGCTGAGAGCTGTTGGCCTCCAACACTACCATCATCCGGGAAAATGAGTCTCAGTACTGAGTGGGAAACCTTGGCCATGCAGCACAACATCCACTATACTTAGTTAAGGCCATTCTACAGGTCGGGAAGTGAAAACACCTACTCCAGGTCTGTAGCTGAGCTGCTGATTGAGGTTGGAAAGAAACTTAGAACCAAGCTGAATAGTCTAATTTTAAATTCATCACCACTAACCTCAAGTGAGAGTTAGTTCTGCCTATAGTCCTACTACATTTCTGTTTCATACCTTCACATCATTCCTCCCATACCTTTTCTTATTTTCACTCTTGACTGATAACCTTGTGACTTACTTGAAAAATATAAGCAGACAACTTCCAAATTTTATTTCCACCAATATGGTAATGTATACCTGAATCTATCCTTTTGATACAATGAGGAATTGCTGATGTTCCTATCTAAGTCCAATTCCTCCTTATACTGGATTCAATTTTCCCTTTTCTCTCTTGCACTGTCATTTTCCCTCTTTGTAATGGATTGTTCCTTTTGACATAAAAACACATGGGTAGCATTTTCCATCTTAAAAGCATTCCTGCCTTGACTCACATTACACTTTGGCTACCATCCTTTTTCTGCCCTACTTCACAGAAAAACTCATTGAATGAGTTGTCTTCTCCTACTTCTCTTTTCTCCATTTCACTTTTCTTCCCATTCTTTCTTAAAACTTGTACAATAACTCCCTCCTACTACTACACTGATACTGCATTTGTCAAAGTCTCTAGTATCCCTATGTTACCTTACTTGGCTTATCTGCAACATTGGGCTTAGGTGACTATTCTTTTCTTGAAACACTTTCCTCAATTAGTCGTGGTTTCCCTCATCTTCTGGTTTCCCCTCTTAGCTCAATGACAGCTTCCTTCCATCTTCTGTTCTCAGTCCTCCTAATCTGCCCAATCTCTAAATTTTGGAAAGCTTCAGGGCCGAGTCCTCGAACTTATTTACATCTCTTTCTACACATAGTTGCTAAGTGGTTTCATCTAGTCTAGTAGCTTTTTTTTTAACCAGGATTTTCTCTAGAACTCAAGATTTACAGATCCAACTGCCTATTTGATATCTTCACTTGAATAAAATAATAATAGCTAAATGGACTGGATACGTCCTATATACCAGGTATTTTTCTAAGTCCCTCATGTATAATTATTCAAATATTAAATGTCCAATAGGCATCTCAAACTTAGCATGTCTAAAACTGAATCTCTGATTCTCATTCCCATCAAAATCAGCTCCTCCCTCAATATTTACTACCTCAGTGGCAGCACCTTTAATTCAGTTGTTCAGGTCCCAAACTTCAGCGCAATCCTAACTCCACTTTTTCTTTCATACCCCACATCCAATTCATTAGCAAATTCTATTAGCTCTATTTTCAGAGTACATTCTAAATTCAAACAGTTCTTATTACCTTTATCACTGCCACCTGATTCAAGGCTTCATCATCTTTGCCTGGAATATTGCCTTTCTATTGGTCTCTCTGCTTTTTTAAAAATTAATTTTTATTTAAATTTTTAAAATTATAGTTGGCATATAATAATATATTAGTTTTAGATGTACAACATAGTGATTCAAAATTTATATACCTTGTGGTGCGATCATCACACTAAGTCTAGTAACCATCTGTCACTATGCCACGTAATTACAATATTATTGACTATGTTCCTTGTGCTGTACACTAAATCTACATGGCTTGTTTATTTACAACTGGAAATTTGTACCTCTTATTTCCCTTCACCCACCCTCTACCCCTTGCTCCTCTGGCAACCATCAGTAAGACAAACTAATGGCTTCTCTGCTTTCACTATTGCCCCTTCTCTAAACAGCAGCTACAGTGAGCCTTTTAAAACATAAGTCAGATTATGTCTTTTCTTTGCTCAAAACCTCCTAATGCCTTTCCATTTCACTCAGAAAAAAATTTAAAATCTTTACTGTGACCTATAAGGTCCTAAATGACAGGCCCCTAGTTAGCTCTCTGGCTTTATCTCCTACCACTCTTCACCTCCATCACTATTGTACTGCACTGGCTTCCTTGCTGTTCTCCGAACTCCCTACCTAAGCATCTGTGCATTTGTGGCTCCTTCTACCTAGGAAACAGTTTGACATGCTGTCATTATGCCTACTTAAAATTGGTATTTGATGATTGCTTACTGGAAGATTTTTATTTACATGCATGATCTGATTATCTTGAACTAGAAAGCAAAACCATGAAGTTATTATTCTTGCATGACCTTCTTAGGTAAGCAGACATTGTCTATATAGAAGTCCAAAATACAGAAGCAGATTAAATATAAAATTGCAGCTAAGGCTATATCTTTCTTCTATTAAACTCACCATGGTGATTTAGTTTTAGCAAAACAGTTTAATCCATCATATTATGTGAATGTTGATCATATGCATTTTATTGACTCTGTAGTTTTGTTTGCATTTAATTTATAAATTAGTTTTAGTATTATAGTTGAATAAGAGTGATCAACATAAGGAATTTATTTTTAGTTTTATGATTGAGACTATTTGAGTAATATTATAATAGAATTAATGAGACAACACCGGAGTCTGCGAGTATGTTTCTCCTTTAAAAGAGGTCTATATATTAAGCCAAATTTGAAAAACACATTTTAGGTAATTACATGATGATTTTCACAATAAAATTCCTTATAAGAGAGAAAGGGTGAGAGGCTTAAATATTTCAGACCAAAGTTAAAAAATAAGAAAAGTTTTGGTAGTATATTTAGCCACTTAAAGAAAACTACGGGAAAATAAATTGGTGAAATTGAAAAAATATATTTCCTGGCTAAGGAATTATGAAACATGTAGAGCCAGGAAAGAAGATCATATTAATTTTCCAGACACTTTCTACTTTCCATTCCTCCATTTCATTAAACATCCCTCAAAAGAAAAAAAAAAGTAGAGACCTAAAGATAAAGCCAAATAGCATGGAAAATATTGAGAGAGGTTTTTCCTATAATAAAGCTAAATTTATCCTTGCTTTTTGGGGGGAAAAGTGGTTGTCATAAAGAGATGTTTTAAAAGTTAGTACTATGGATATCTGGTAACTGCAAGACCAAACAAAAACAAAAACACAAGGCACTCATATAAACTTGGCCTTCATTTAAAAGGGAAACTTTGGAAGTGTTTTTGAAACCTTCCAAAGTTTCCTCATAAATTGATTCCCCATGAGACACTGACAGAATGAATTAGCTTTATAAAACACAGCTTAAGTCACTGAACAGTTAATTCAACCAGTGTTTGGAATTATTGAGAAAGAAATTACAGTGGCAGAATTCAAAGATGAACCCTAAGATTCCAGATTCCTGGTGTACATGCAGCTTCTCCCAGTTATTCACTCAAATAATAATCTAGGTGTTGTTACGAAGGAATTTTGCAGATGCAGTTAAGGTCTCAAATCAGTTGACCTTAAGATGGTCTAGGTGGACTTGACCTAATCACATGAACCCATTTTAATGTTAGCTTGGTGAGACCTGAGCAGAGAATCCAGTCACACTGTGCCTAGACTCTAACCTACAGGACTATGAAATAATAAACATGTATTTTTTTAAGCCACTAAGTTTATGATAATTTATGTAGCAATATAAAATAAATACAGAAATTATTTATCTTTTCAACCAGTTGTATTGGAGTCATATAAAAACTGTCAAAGTTGTCTTCAGAGCAAGGATGGGCAGAAGTAAAAATCACTATTTTTATTCATCCATGATCCCAAATTTAATTAATATAAGACTATGTCCTTAAAATCTTCAGAATGTCAAAGAATACAAAATAAATAATGAAAACCCAACAGTAACAGGGAAACCACAGGGTATGTCATGTGTTGTTGAGTTCTTCCAACTCCTACTATGGGCATCCAGTTGGGAGTCTAGACTTAGTTTTGAGGAACCTCCAATACGCTGTGCAGAATTATAGGTATGTGCTCAGTTAACAAGGCCTCCGATGATGAAACTCATTTATAGGAAGTTAGTTTTAAATAAGAGAAACTGTGATAAATCAATATAATCTCTGACTGCATATAAGGCATCTGCCATGTATTATGAAGGCAGAATTGATGGCATATTCTGCTTGGTGACAAAAAATACCTCTGATAAGATAAAAGTTGAAGAGTGTTTCTTCTCTTTCAGATTTATTCACTAGGAGGCTATCCATGTCAGGGGTGGAAAACTTTTTCTGGAAGGATCATATTTTAGGCTTTGAGGGCCATGTAGCCTCTGTTGGAATTAGTGAATTCTGTTGCTGTAGTGCTGTAGTATAAAATCATCCATAGATAATATGTAAATGAATTAGCATAGCAATATTCCAATAAATATTTAGTTATAAAAACAAGCAATGGGCTGTTTTGCAGACCCTGATCTAGTCAGGTGAGGAGGGCCTGAACTGATAGTGGCATATAGGGAAATAGAAAGGAGAGTACAAATCTGAAAGATATCATGGAAATAGAACTCATAAGAGCTGACAGGTAATTGGCTTTTTGGAGAGGAGAAGATGACTTCAGACTTTCTAGTTTGGGAGGATAATGGCATCCATAAGATGGAAATAAAGATGAAAGAGATGGTGTGCGTGCATGAGTGTGTGTGTGTGGTCTGTTGGGGAGTTGTGGAGAAAATGGATTGGACATGGAAATAATAAATTTGAGGTGCCTTCAGAATATTGATGTGGACAAGTCTAGGAGGCAGTTAGAAGTATAAGAAGAGAGGGAGGGGAGTGAGAGCGAGAGAATGAGAGTGAGAGCGAGAGCGAGAGCGAGAGCGAGAGCGAGAGCGAGAGAGAGAGAGAAAAGGAGAGGGAGAGGGAGATCGAAGTGGATTTATTTGGGTGAGTTGGGAGTTTTATTTATGGAGATGATGTCTTTAAGAAGTCATGGGTGTAGGTGAGATCACACATGGAAGGTTTATAGAATATGAGCTAATGTATATAAAAGTGCTCTCTAAACTGTAAAGCATTATACAAATGTAAAATATTCTTATTATTAAATGTGACAAACAGAAGCATAAAAGGCCGTGACAACAATTTTATGTCTCAGAATCCCTGCTTGTTCCCAATAATTGCATTTTCATCCTGTGATGGTCTTTGAACAGCTTTTTTCCTCCCCCCTGGATACACACTGAGATTGTAATGCATTAAATACTATCTGTGTAGTGGCATAATGCTTTTTTTGCCCCCTAACAGATAATCTCAAACCTCTTTTGGTAGATATGTGCCTCTAAGCAGGCTGGGACAAAGACTGAGAGATGCTGCTTTGATATTAGAATCCAGTGCTTAGAGTTTGATTTAAATGAGGAATAAGGCAGCAAGTTTAGGGATATCAACATTTATTTACTTAGACAGAACAAGATACACAGAATGTAGGAGCAGAATAGACTTAATAGATATCAAGTTAGAGTTGAAAAAGTCCTGAACTCTCTAAAAGTCTTTTCCATGGGGAATTGCTCTTTTCCCTAATTTCAAGGATGGCAGTACTATCCCTTAAGAAGGCTTGACCTGGCAGTATGATCCCTTAAGACTTGACCTGCATTTCCAGGGCATTTCTGTTATCTATTACTGCTGAACAAATGATCTCAAAACTTAGTGGCTTAAAACAGAAACTATGTTTTTATATTGCATGATTTTGTGGGTCTAGAATTTGGACATGGTTTGTCTTCTGTTCTGTATATAGTGTCAACACAGGTCACTTGCTGGTATTCAGCTGGTGGATAGATTGATTTGTGAGATCTGAGACAGCTTCACTCACATGTATGGCTAGAAGACTGGGCTCAGCTGGGGACCAGGACATCTACACATGGCCTCTCCAACATGGTGGCCTCAGAATAGTCAGATTTCTAATGTAGGGGGTCAGGTCTAATAGTGAGTGATCTGTCAAGATATATGCTGCATAGGCTTTCATGACCCAGCCTTGAAGTTTCATTGTGTTAATTCTGCCATATTCTATTGCCTGAAGGGGTCATGAATCTTTGAATCTTTAAATCTTTGAATCTGCCCAGATTTAAGATGAGGGATGGGAAGAGCATCAAATAATTTGTGACTATGTGTTAAAACCAGTACAAAGGCCATCTAGCAGAAGGATGTGCTCCCTTGATGACAGCTCAAATGATATGGATGCTAGGAAGCCCTGCCCTCCTAGGCCTAGCATTTCTTGGAGTGATGGAGGTTTTAGTAGTCCATGTTAGTTGCATTTTGATGGGATGAGTTCTCTTAACCAGAGAGCACACCTTGAAATGAGGACTTGAATGCATGTTGTTTATTTTGGGGCATAATCTCAGGGAACAGAGTGGGGGACTGAGAAGAGTGAAACAGGGGGGTAGGGAAAGACAATCCCAGGTTGTGTTGTCAGGTTCATCACTGTGGCCTGGGCTTCTGGATCTCAATCTCGCTGGGATCTTCTGAGGTTTTGTGTGGTTGCACCTCAGAATTGTCTGTCTGGAGGACAGAAGATAAGCTCATCAACTCCCATTTTCTACTGATCAGGGGATACCCCACAGGATGTTGGCTCTCTCTTACTTCTAGCTCTACAAAGGCATAAGCCTTGATGAAACCCATATCGTAGCATCAGAAAGATCCTCAGTCAGATAAATGTCAAATTACAGTTGCATGCATATGGTTACCATAGCAATGAAAGGGTTAAAAAGTGGTCTGGGAAGATGTGAGACGGTCATTAAAGGCACCTGAAATTGGATTAAACATGGTGGAGTGAGAGACATTCCCATATATCTCCCTTGAAACAACAATAAGCTGAATATCTAAAACTCAACAAAAAAACACCCAAACTGCACACTAGAACGTCTGAGCATGGGATCTACACATAAGAGCTACCACAGTTCAAAACCCTGAGTGTTGGGCAGTGGACTGGGAGAAACAAAATAAACTGCCTCTCACAGCTTGAACTCATCGTAGGAGGAGGGAAAAAGGTAAAGGTGTGGCAAGTCCCGGAACAGCTCTGCCTGGGAGTGCTGTGAGCTCCACTAGACCGGCGACAGTGCCTAGTCATCAGAGCAAAAGGCAGAGAAATGAGGACGGCAGAAAAGTGGGGACAGCAGAGAAACAACAGTTAGTTTTACCAGCCTTGATTGCAAAACAGAGGTTGAGCCAAACCCCTATCCCCTACCCCAGAAGGCCCCTCCTCCCACACCTTCTGAGATGGACCAACTTGGAGCCCCAGTGAAATCTGAGCAAAAGCTGCCGAAAATGTTGCTAACACTGACAGGAACTGAGACAAGTGTGGTTAAACATCTATAAGAAAAAGTAAAAGACATTATTAAGACTTTATATAAAGCAGAGATCCAAAGGTCTTAGATGCCACCTACTGGAAACCAAAAGAAAAACACCTTATTTGCAACAGGCTAAGACCATTATATAATAAATTTTCATTCTGGAATTTAAAAAGAAGCAGAACACACTTCCATTAATGCCCAGGAGGAAAAAATAGTTCATTAAACACCATGAACAATCAAGGTGACAAGGCATCTCAGAAAGAAAGAGAAAAATCTCCTGAAAATAAGTTTACAGACATAGAAATAAGCGACTTAAATGATAGAGAATTCAGGATGGTACTTCTGAAAAAATGCAATGAGTTCCAAAAAGAACCATATCAACAATTTCAGGAATTGAAAAACAACTAGATGAGCAGAATGAGTTCTTTAGCACGGAGATTGAAATCCTCAAAAAGAACCAAATAGAACTTCTGGAGATAAAGAGCACACTGCAAGATGAAAAATGAAATAACAAGCTTGGGAAATAGAATCGACCAAATGAAGGAAAGGACCAGTGATATCAAAGACAGACATCTAGAAATAAATCAGAAGGAAGAAGAGAGAAACCAAAGAATGAAAAATAATGAAAGAGAAATTCAAGAACTAGCTGATACCATCAGGAGAAAAAAAAACATAAGAATAATGGGCATCTCAAAGGTAAGAAAAAGGAACAGGGATTAGAAAGCATTTTCAGAAAAATTGTTGATGAGAATTTCCCAAATCTAAGGAATAAATTGGAGCTTTGAATTCAAGAAGTCAACAGAACAACCAATTATCTCAACCCAAGAAGGCCTCCACCAAGACACATTGTATTAAAATTATCAAAAATCAATGACAAAGACAGAGTTCCCAGGTCAGCCAGAGAAAAGAAGATGATAAATTATAAAGGACCACCCATTAGATTATCCTCGGACTTCTCAGTTGAAACCTAACAAGCTATAAGGGAGTGGAATCCAATATTCAAACTATGAAATGAAAGAAACTACCAACCTTGAATAATGTATCCAGCTAAGCTCTCCTTTAGATATGAAGGAAAAATTAAGACCTTTCCAGACATACAAAAATTCAGGGAAGTATCCACTATGAGGCTTGCACTACAGGAAATACTGAAAGGAGTCAACTCACCCAAAACAAAATGACAAAAAATATATATATAATTAGGAGTAAGGTGATTAGCACGCTGATAAATAGCAGAGGAGTGCAACCCTTACTAGGAGCAAGAGTGTCATAAGCTAAAAATAAGAAGAGATTTGATATAGCAAGATAGTAATGAACGCTCAGCATGCATAGGGACAAATTGAGACAATAATGACTGAAAAAAAAATATATATATATAGTTACCATTACAAATATGTAAAGAATAGTTATATGTGTATATATATATGTATGTGTATATATATGTGTGTGCATGTGTATATATATATATATGTGTGTGTGTATGTGTGTAAAACTATCCTTTACATATTTGTAATGGTAACCACATGCCAAAGATTCAAAAACAAAGTATATAATATAAAAAAAGGAGGACCAGAAGGAAAACCCACTAAAGCCAAACAAAATAAAGAAAACAGAAACACAAGGACAAAGAAGCAATGTGTCCTTGCTTCTTTGTGGAGAAAACATACTACCAAGCTACCAGAAAACAAAAGATAAAATGGCTATAAGAAGACCTCAATTTCAAAATCCTCCTAAATGTAAATGGATTAAACTCACCAATGAAAAGGTACAGAGTCACAGAATGGATCAAAAAACAAAACCCAACAAAATACTGCCTCCAGGAGACACATCTCAGTTCCAAAGACAAATATAGATTCAAGATGAAACGGTGGAAAATAATATTTCAAGCAAATGGCATTCAGAGAAAGCAGGAGTAGTTGTATTAATATCAGATGAAATATACTTCAAAATAAAAAAAGGTAAAGAAAGATACTGAAGGACACATTATCATGACAAAGGGAATCATGAACCAAGAAAATTTAACACTTATTATTATCTATGCTCCCAATCAGGGAGCCCCGAAATATGTAAAGTAATTGCTAACAGAACTAAAGGGAGAAATAGACCAAAACACTATTGTAGGAGGAGACCTAAACCTAAATACTCCACTGTCAGATACGGACAGATCATTCTAACAGAAAAACAATAAGGAAATCACATCCTTAAATGATACATTAGATGAACTGGACATAATTGACATTTATGGAGCATTTCATCCCAAAACAGCTGCTTATATATTTTTCTCTAGTCCACATGGAACATTCTCAAGGATTGGCCAATACTGAGACACAGAGTAGTCTCAAAAAACATAAGAGGGTTGAAATAATATTCTTTGATCGAAATGATTTGAAACTAGATATCAACTGTAAAAAGAAAGTGGAGAGAACCACAAATACATGGAGATTAAACAACATACTACTGAAGCATAACTGGGTCAGAGAAGAAATAAAAGGAAAGATCAGGAGATACATAGAAACGAGTATTAATGATAGTATAAAATATCAAAACTTTTGGGACAAAACAAAAGCTGTCATGAGAAGAAAGTTCATATCAATATAGGCCTATCTCCAAAAACAAGAGCAAGTCCAAATAAACCTAATGCTTCATCTTAAAAACCTAAAAAATGAAGAAAGAAATGAAGCCTAAAGTCAGCAGAAGGAAAGAAATAATCAAAATTAGAGCAGAAATAAATGAAATTGAAAACAAAAAATGATAGGAAAAATAAATGCAATGAAGAGTCAGTTCTTTGAAAAGATTGATATTATTGACAAACCCCTGGCTAAACTCACTAAAGAAAAAAGAGCAAGGACACAAATAAACAATATCAGAGATGAAAGAGGAAATTACAACTGACATTGCAGAAATATAAAGGATCACATAAGAATACTATGAAAATGTATATAACACAAAATTTAACAACCTAGAAGAAATAGACCAGTACTTAGAAAGATAACCATCCTAGACTGAATCAAAAAGATCTGGATAAGTCAAATAGACTAATCAGTGGTATAGAAATTGAAACAATCAAAAACCTACCAAAAAGTCCAGGGGCATATGGCTTCACCGGTGAATTCTACCAAACATTTAAAGAAAATTTAATACCTATTCTCCTCAAACTCTTCTAAAAAATTGAAAAGAAGACAAACTTCACAACACATTTTATGAGGCCAATATTACTCTGATACAAAAACCTGGTAAAGATAACACAATATAGAAAACAACTACAGACCAATATCTCTCATGAACACGGATACAAAAATCTGAAATAAGATACAAACAACATATTAAAAGATTATACACCTTGATCAAATGGGCTTCATCCCAGAGGCACAGGGGTGGTCTGACACACGCAAATCAATTAGTGTGATACACCACATAAACAAATTAAAAAATAAGAATCATATGATCATATCAATAGATGAAGAAAAAGCCACCAATGTGATATGGTATCCATATATGATCAAAACACTTAACAAAATCAGTATAGAAGGAAAGTACCTTAAGATAATAAAGGCCATCTATGACAAACCTTCAGCGAACATTATATTTAATGGTGAAAAACTAAAAACTTTCCCTCTAAGATCAGAAACAAGTCAAGTCTGTCCATTATTGCCACTGTTATTTAGTATAAAATTGGAGGTCCTAGCAAGAGCAATCAGACAAGAGAAAGGTATAAAAGGCATTCAAACAGGAAATGAAGAAGTTAAACTGTCATTATTTGTGGATGACATGATTCTCTAGATAGAAAACCCTAAAGACTCCACAAGAACACTACTAGAAACAATAGGCAAATACAGTGAAGTCTCTGGATACAAAATCAACATAAAAAAAATCCATAGGGTTCCTATGCTTTAATAATGAAGTGTCAGAAAAAGAAGTAGAAAAAATAATTCCTTTTGCAATTGCAAAAAAATAATAAAATACCTAGGAATAAATTTAACAAAACAAGTGAAAGATCGATATAATGAAAACTATAAGACTCTATTAAAAGAAATCGAAGAAGATACAAAGAAATGGAAATATATTCCATGTTCTTGGATTGGAAGAATCAACATAGTTAAAATGACTATATTACTGAAAGCATTATACAGATTTAATGCAATTCCCATCAAAATCTCATTGGTAATTTTTAAAGAAATTGAGCAAAATATCATCAAATTTGTATGGAAGCACAAAAGACTCTCGAATTGCCAAAGCCATCCTGAGAAAAAGGAATGAGACTGGAGGCATCACTCTGCCTGACTTCAAATTATACTACAAAGCGACAGTAATCAAAATGGCATGATATTGGCAGCAAAACAGACACAAGGACCAGTGGAACAGAATCGAGAGTCCAGAAGTAAACCCATATTTATATGGGCCAACAATTTTTGACAAAAAGGCCAAAAACATACAGTGGAGAAAAGAAAGCCTCTTCAATAAATGGTGCTTGGAAAACTGGAAAGCCATCTGCAAAAGAATGAAATTAGACTGTTGTCTATCACCTCACACCAAAATTAACTCAAAGTGGATTAAGGACCTGAATAAAGGATTTGAAACAATACAATGCATAGAAGAAAACATAGGAACTAAACTCAAGCAACTTGGACTTAAAGAGGATTTTATGAATTTGACCTTAAAAACAAGAGAAGTAAAAGCAAAGATAAATGAATGGGACTACATCAAACTAAAAAGCTTTAGCTCAGCAAGAGAAACTTTTAACAACATCAGGAGAGAACCATCTGAATGGGAAAATATATTTGCAAGCAATGCCTCCAATAATGCTCTAGTATTTAAACATATACAAAGAACTCATGTAACTGAATAAGAACAAAAAATACATACAATGGAATATTACTCAGCTGTAGGAAGAGATGAAACACTGTTATTTGCGATAACATGGATGGACCTTGAATTAATCATACTAAGTGAACTAATCATACTAAGTGTAAAAAGGTTGAAAACCACCTGATATCAGTTTATGTGGGATATAAACGTGAAAGCAACAAATGAATAGGATAAACAAACAGATACTCATGGACAGAGTCTAATGGACTAGTGGGTACCAGAGGAGAGTGGGAAAGGGAGGGAGAAAAATGAAAAAATAAAATGTTTAAATAAAATAAGTAAATAAATAGAAGTTAAATAAAAATAAAGGTACCTGATACGCATGCACATGCTTGAACTTCCCCATTCACTAAGCCAAGAATACAAACTTCAAAGCAAGGGGCCTAAATAGCATAAGCAGATGCAATATAGTTTGTTTCAGATTTTTCCCTTTTCCTGGGTTCCCGATTGAGACTGAATGTGCAGCTGCCAATGACACTCTCCCTGAGGCTCATGACACTTATGTCTGTAAAAGCTTATATCAGTAATCAAAATCACTGACTACTGTTTAAGAAAAGATTTGCACTGATCAGACTTTCCTGGTTCATAAATGAACAGCTCTAGCAAGGGATACATCCTTATCCCAGAGGAGAAACCAGAGTCAGTAACTGGTCCAGATGTCCCATACAATGCCCCTGTCTCCAGCACTCAGGTGGACAGGAAACTCCATTCCTCACAGTGGCAGACTAATAATTGTTCTCCACTATCTAGTTCCATGTGAGGAATTTACACCAATCAAGGCTGGTAACGTTTATCATTGTATCTGCTTGGCAAAGTAAAGGACAGACCAATGGATGGAAATGGAAGGGGCAAGGATATCAGTATAGTCTCAGAGGCCAACTTCAAGGCTCCAAGTAAGGGAGATGATAAGTTTACCCTCTTCTAAGTGAACCCACATGTAAAATCCATATTTCTATATAAAAGAAGGATGGTTTAGCTCTTTACAAAAGGAATCTCCAGGGGACTAATTTGCCTATTGAACTCTCTGGGGCATTTATTGATGGTTTTGTTTTATTGAAAGCATAGGTCTGCATGGCATGCTGTAGCAATTCTCAAAATGATTCTAGATTTTGGATATTTTGTTGAAAGCTTTTGTGAAATTTCAATAAATAAATATGATGGAAAAGGGTTGCTCAGCTTCAAATTAGGGATAGGGATCTCTAATTGCAGATTCTTCTCTCCATCTTTCTTCATCCCTCCAATTGCCTTGACCCTTGAGAGACAGCAACACACTTTGTACAGCTCTGAGGATCATATTTTGGTAGTCTCTGATATATAGTACAAGTTAGGAATGTGTTCTGCTGCAAGCAATAGAAAATTGTATGACAGTGGTTTAAAGACATAAGGAGTTACTTTTTCTTGCTATCGAGATGTCAGAAAATGGAGGAATACTATTATTTCAGCAACTTCAGTCCTTTACTTCTGCTATGCTTATTATATTGATCTATGGTTGTGAAAGAACTGCAGCATCTCTAAGTGTCATTTCTGAGTTCAGGGCCGATACAATGTTGAAGGGGGGAATTTATTTTGCCTTCTGAATCTTTGCCTAATTTTTGGGAGGGAGAGGGAGTGACACATTATCAGGAGACTGTCCTTTATATCTCATTAGCCAGAAACAGGTCACAGGCCCATCCTAGACCAATACTGACTAAAGAGAATGGAGAGGACCATTTAATCAAGTAATAATTTATTCCCTAAGACTAAGGAATGGGCTGTTTCTCTCTGAAATCACAGAATCTCTGCATGTTTCTTAATCAAATCAGGTTTTATAAGCAGAGAAGTAGGAGATGAAGAAGGACAGTTGGATGGGCAATTGGATAGACAATAAACTCTCTGTTAGAGTCAATGGGCCAGGAAACCTGATTGTGAGTTACAGCTTGGCCACTTCACTCTTTTGTGAAACACTGGACAAGTCACTTGACATGGCCTGGCTGCAGTGACATCATGCATAAATTGAGGAAAGTGGACGGAAAACTTGAGTGTCAAGTTTTGTTCTAGCTCTTACATTCAATGGTTCTGTGTAATTTTAATAACTTCATGAATGTTCATGGCTAAACCAAACCTGTTTGTAACTGAAACAGATGCCCTAATAGAGCTGTTTTGGCTCAAGACTGGCTGCTTATATTTTCATGCAGTAAGTTATATGCCGTGGATTTCAAAGAAATGCCACTTAAAACATTTTCAATAACACCTGAAATACAATATTACATTACTTTCAGTCATATGACATAGTGATTAGACATTTATATAATTTATATATAATTATATGTTGAAGTAATCACTCCAATAAATATAGTACCTGATGCCATACATAGTTACTATAATACTATTGACTATATTCTTAATGCTAGAATTTATATCTCCATGACTATTTTGTAACTACCAATTTGAATCTCTTAATTCCTCCATCCTTTCTCTTCCCTCCAACCACCCTCCATTCTGGCAACCATCAAAATGTTCTCTGTATCTATTACTTTGTTTTTGTTTTGTTTATTTATTTTGTTCTTTAAATTAGATATGTAAGTGAAATCATATGGCATTTTCTTTGACTTCTTCCACTTAGTGCAATATCTTCTAGGTCCAACCAACTTGTTGCAGATAGCAAAATTTCATTCTTTTTTATGGCTGAGTAATATTCCATTTAATATATATGTACCACTTCTTTATTAATTCATCTATTAATGGACACTTAGGTGGCTTCCATACCTTGGCTAGTATAAGTAATCTTGCAGTGAGCATACAGATGCATATGTCTTTCTGAATATGTGGTTCCTTCTCTGTCTCTTGTTATAGCATTTGTTTTAAAGTCTATTTTGTCTGGTATAAGTATTTCTACTCTAACCTTTTTGTTTGTTTCCATTTTCATAAAACATCTTTTTTTTCATCTCTTAACTTTCAGTCTATGTGTATCTTTTGACCTGAAGTGAGTCTCTTGTAGGCAGCATATGTAAGGGTATTATTTATCTAGCCTCCTTTTCTTTTGATTGGAGCACTCAATCCATTTACATTTAAAATAATTGTTGCTTGATACATAGTTATGGCCACTTTATTTTTCATATTAAAAAATTTTTTTTCTTTCATCTTCTTAAAGAAGTCCTTCTAACATTTTCTGTAATATTGGCTTGGTGGTGATGAACCCCTTTAACTTTTTCCTTTCTATGAAGCTTTTTATCTGTTCTTCAATTCTAAATGATGGCTTTCTTGAATAGAATAATCTTGGTTGCAGGTCCTTGCTCTTCATCACTGAATATTTTCTGCCAGTCTCTTTTGGCCTGCAAAATTTCTGTTGAGAAATCTTCTGACAGTCTTATGGGAGCTCCCTTGTAGGTAACTAGCTGTTTTCCTCTTGCTGCTTTTAAGATTCTTTCTTTGTCTTTAACCTTTGGCATTTTAAATATTATGTATCTTGTTATGGGCCTCTTTCGGTTCATCTTATTGGGGACTCTGCTCTTCCTGGACAAGTCTGAATCTCCATCAACCAGGCTAACACTGTTTGCTCCACCCAGGTGATTCCCTGAGACCCTGCCCCTCCCAAATGCAAGCCCTGAGCCTCTTCCAGTGCTTTTCCATACAAATGGCCTGTCTTGGCTCATGCTGTTGACTTTTCTAATTCTCTCAAAGGTTCACAAACTCCCAATAAGCAGCATCTGTCCTTGGCATTCCCCTTACCTCCTCCTAAGTATCCCCAAGCCCAGTAGTAGTGGCAGCTTGGCCTTAGTTTGCAGTTTAGCTTCTCCTAGGCACCTCCAAGTCTAGGCACCACAAGTGGCAACCACAGGTAGATCACTTTGTAGCTCATACCAAGTTACCCCAGGCAGGGCACAGGCAGTGGCTTACCTTGGCCTGCAACGGAGCCCCTCCCAAGAAGCCCCAAAACCAACACAATGATGGTCACCTTCAGATGACACCAGAGAACCACCTAACCACCTCCACAAATGACAAACCTATAAGTCAGACTCAGCAGCACCAGAGCCTCATAAAAGTAAATCCTGCTCTGTAGGGTCAGCTCCTGTACCACAGCTCCTCCATTGTAGTTACAGCCAGTCATCATAACCAATCAGTCTAAGAGTCAATAACTCTCACTGACATGCAAAGAACACTCAAGGCTCAACTATAACATGAGAGCACACATGACTCACACAAGGGACACACCTGGAGTACTCAGCTCAGATGACCAGGGAGATTGTGCCAGTATGCTCCACAGGATACCTACTACCTAAGACCACACTATTAAGACTGGAAAACATATCAGCTATAGCTAATACATAGAAACAAACACAGGGAGGCAGCCAAAATGGGAAGACAAAGAAATTTGTCCCAAATGAAAGAATAGAACAAAGTGCCAGAAAAAGAACTAAAGAAAAAGGACATAAGCAATCTACAAGATGCAGAGATCAAAACACTGGTAATAAGGATGCTCAATGATCTCAGTGAAAAAAAACTTCAACAGAGATAAGAAACATAAAAATGGACGTAGAAAACATAAAAAAGAACCAGTCAGAAATGAAAAATATGAAAACTGAAATAAAGAATACATTAAAGGAAATTGACCAACAGATTAGGTGAATCACAGGATTGAATCAGCAATTTTGATTAGGTAGCAGAAAACACCCAATCAAAACAGTAAAAAGAACAAAGAATCCCAAAATATGAGAATAGTTTAAGGGGCCTCTGGGACAACATAAATCATACTAACATTCACATAATAGAGGTATCAGAAGGAGAAGAGAGAGAGAGCAAGGGACTTAAAATCTATTTGAAGTAATACTGATGGAGATCTACTCTAACCTGGTAAAAGAAATAGACATTTAAGCTCAGGAAATTCCACTTTTTTAACCTTTGAAAAAATCAGCTTTTTATTCTCTTCCCTCCACATAGTTAAATTCTACATTTGAATAGTACAAATTTATTTCATGTAACTCTTATTTAGTTTTTCTTAGTTGAAAAAAGGAAAAAACCTCAACCTTCCTATTTAGTATAAAGCTCCTTCGAAGTAACAAGGAATTATTACCAGCCCTCTGATTGATTATCCAATATTAAAATAAAGTAGATGCCTTTTTCAATATATAATTGCAGTTAGTATTTGGCTGTATTGAGTATACAGTTTTCACCAGTTGCTAACAAAAGTAAAGACTGAAGATTCCTATCAGGTGATATAGTTAGCACAGTGCCTGGTTTTTGGTAATTACTCAGTAAATGTTTTATGAATCAATAAATTATAATAAGAGACATAAATGAGCCAGATTAGACTAGGATAGAATTAATTAATCAGAGTTAGATTTTTATATTTTTACTATTCTTGATGTTATAAAGGAGGATGTTGGAAAAGAACTTACTTAAAATGCTTGATAAATAACATATTATTTGTACATTAGTCAATGTACAAAAGGAAATCAGAAATGGTGTAGCATGCCAATTCATTCACTGACTATTAACTGAGTACCCTCTCCGAAGGTGCCAAGCATTTTTCTAGGTAGTGCAATACAATAGATACTAAGAGAGACAATGGTTCCTGCTGCTACGGAGCTTTCATTACAATGGAAGTAAAAACTACTTCAAGTAGTGATAAGTGCTAGGAAGAAAATGAAACAGGATAATGTGATAGTGAGTGAGTAGACAAACAGCATTAGCTATGGCAGTCATGGAAGGCCTCTCTGAATAGTTGCCATGTGAGCTGAGACCAGAAGATATGGGGGAACAGTGTTCCAGTCAGAGGGAACACTAAGTACAAATGCCCTTAGATAGTAATGAGGCTCACGCATTTGAAGATGGGTAAGAGCCAGTGTGGCTTGAATGTAGTGAACAAGTAGGGGAAAGAATGGAGAGATTAATTGGGAAGGGCGACCAAGGGGCAAACTCTATAGAATCTTGTAGAACAAAGCTATTATTCTAATTGCAATGAAAATCTATATAGGTTTTTAAGCAGGGAAAAGACATAATCTGCTTCAAAATTTTGTAAGATCTATCTACTGTGTAGAGAGTGGGTTAGAAAGGGCAAAACCAGAAACAAGGACATCAGTTCGAAGGCTATTGCAGTAGTTCAGGTGGGAGAAGATAATGCCTTATGAACAGGGAAATAGGGAAGAGTGGATAGATTTGAGATATATTTTGGAAGCAGAGTGATCGCACTTGCTAATGAATTGTATATGGGGGGTTGATGATGGAAGTAAAAGAATTAAGCATGGCCTCTAGATTTTGAGCTGAAGCAACTAAGAGAAAGGGCTGTGACTTTTTTTTTGATAATGGGAAGATGGGGATGGAGACAAGTACTTGAGGTGGGGGTATTGGCTGGCAGTTAGAAGTTATGATTTGGAATCATTAGATTTTTTTCTGCCTTACAGGCATCTACATCTTAAAAGTCTACTTTGAAGTAGGAGCTTTACAAATGAGTCTTCTTAGGAACACAATGGTTAAAGACAAAAGTGAAAGGAATAAGTCTTAAACTCTCAACAGAATCTTTACAGTGCTGTGCCTCCTGCAGCCTCTAGTTTTAGGGAGACAGAGATAACTCTTCCAATATAATCTACCTGGACAGGGAAAAAAGTGAAACCGCGTATGTGTAAAACCTTCAATATGGGCTTTCCTAATTCCCTCTTCGCCTTTCCGATCAGTCCAATTGCTTACATTGGCAGAAAATCTAAGAAAATAGAGGCGACTTTGTAGAGAAATGAATTGATGGGCAGTCTCTTAGGATTATCAAGATTAATGGAAAAGAAAAAAAGCTGTCCTCAAATAAACACAAGATAAAATACCAGAACGATGTGGGGAACAAACAATAAAACCCTAGGATGGTGTCTTCACTTTGATAAGGTAGAAATATGCAGGCAGGGAATTCTCTAAAAATTTTTCACTTGGTGAAGCTATTAAAATAAAATCTATATACTTTTAATTATAAATCAAACAGGAAGAACTTTGGGAACTCACAGAGCTTATAAAAAGTCAAGGTGGTATTAAGGCAAGGCAAATTTGATACTGTTCTATATTTTAGTCCTAGGAAAATATAAGATTTTTCTTAGAATTTCTTGATCTCTGGGTATGTTGCTAAGAATTCTGTAATGGCATACTTCATTCAGAATTCAAGTGAATTGGTTCTCTCTTTTCCTGCTCTTCCCATGACAAGGTTCTGGCTTAAGTACCCTTGAATAGGGGCTACCTGCTGGGTGACTCACTTGGGCACATAAATCTCTCTTTCTCCTTTCTCTGTCAAATGAAGGGATGCAGAGTGGATGAATGATCAGACTGGCAGGCATTTGATTTTGACAGGCAGGCCTGCAGAGATTTTTAAAGTTTCTCTGGAGTCTCATTGCAAAGTGCATATACAGGTTTTATACATAGTAGTGTTTTTAAAAATTGTTGAATGGTGATCAGTGACTAATATATTATGAAATGGATTAAGTGGTATTGATCAAGATATTAAAATGTAAAATAAGATAAACAGAATAAAAATATCAGTGTGTATTGTGCATAGTAAGGGTAAGTATTGTTTCATGAAACTTCAATTATAAATATAACTATTTCCTGGGTTATGATGTATAATGTATTATTTTTACTTCAAGTTAATGTTAAAAGGAAAGTTTGAGAAACACTTAAACATTTAAAGCAATTTTTTGCTCGATATGTAGTTATTGCTATTTCACTATTCATATTTTTGATCTTTTTTTCTTCATCTTCTTAAAGAAGTCCTTTTAAAATACATATGGCCAATAGACATATGAAAAGATGCTCAACATATCTCATAATCAGAAGAATACAAATTAAAACCTCAATAAGTTACCACCTCACACATATCCGAATGGTTATCATCAATAAATTAAAAAACAAGTGCTGGTGAGTATGTGGAGAAAAGGGAACCCTCATACACTGTTGATGAGATTGCAAATTGGTACAGCCACTATGGAGGTTCCTTAAAAAACTAAAAATGGAACCAACTTTTGACCCATCAATTGCACTTCTGGGTATTTATCCAAAGAAAACTAAAACTAATTCATAAAGATCTATGTTCATATCAGCTTTATTCATAATAGCCGAGATATGGAAGCAACCTACATGCCCACCGAGAGACAATTTGATACAGAAATTACGGTTCATATATACAACAGGATATTACTCAGCCATAAAAAATGAAATCTTGCCATTTGCAATGACATGGATAGACCTAGAGGTTATTATGCTGAGTCAAATAAGTCAGACAGGGAAAGATAAATACAGTATGATTTCACTTATATCAGAATCTAAGGAATAAAAGGAACAAATGAATCAAAACAGACTCACAGATACAGAGGACAATCTGGTCATTGCCAGAAGGAAGAGGGGCTGAGATGGGGTGGGGAGAAAAAGTGAAGGGTTGAAGAAGTACAAATTAGTAGTTAAAAAAGTCATGGGGTTGTAGAGTACAGCAATGCAAATATACTCAATAGTATTATAATGACTATATGCAGAGCCAGATAGGTGATAGAGTAATCAGGGAGTTCATTTCAATAAACTGTACAAATGTCTACCCAATGTACTATATATCTGAAACTAATAAAAATCAAAAGAAGTCCCTTTAACATTTCTTGTAATACATTTTGATGGTGATGAACTTCTTTAGCTTTTTGTCATCTGGGAAGATATTTATTTGTCCTTCGATTCTAAATAATAGCTTTGCTGAGTAGGTTAATCTTGTGTATTTTGCGCCAATCTCTTCTGGTTTATAGTTTCTGTTGAAAAAAATCAGCTGACAGTTTCGTGGGAGCTTCCTTGTAGGTAACTAACTGCTTTTCTCTTGCTGCTTTTGAGATTCTTTCTTTGTCTTTAAGCTTTGGCATTTTAATTATGATGTGTCTTGGTGCGGGCCTGTTTGGGCTCATCTTATTTGAGACTCTCTGTGCTTCCTGGGGTTGTAAGTCTATTTCCTTCACCAGGTGAAGGAAATTTTCAGTCTTTTGCACATGTTACCATTACGAATATGTAAAGGATAGTTATATATATATATTTATATAATATATACATATATATACAGTCATCTATTTTCTTCTGTGTGTGCCTTATCTCCATTTCCTTTTGTGAATTTGGATCTTTGAATCTTCCCCTTTTCAGTCATTGTTATCTCAATTTGTTCCTATGTACGCCAAATGTTCATTACTATCTTGATATAGCAAATCTCTTCCTACCGTTTAAGGTTATAATGCCCTGTTCTTAGTAAAGTTAGCACTCCTCTACTTCTATCAGCCTGTTATTTGCCTTACTTCTAATTATGTATTTTTTTTGTCATTTTGTTTTAGGTGAGCTGATCCCTTTTAGTATTTCCTGTAATGCAGGCCTTGTAGTGGAGAATTCCCTCAATATTTGTTTGTCTGGAAAGGTTTTTATTTCTCCTTCATATCTAAAGGAGAGCTTAGCTAGATACATTATTCTTGGCTGGTAGTACCTTTCATTTAATAATTTGTATATTGGATTCCACTGCTTTCTGACCTGTAAGGTTTGTACCTAGAAGTCCAATGATAATCTAATGGATTTTCTTTTTTTAGGTTACCGTCTTTTCCCTGGCTTCCTGAGAATTCTCTCTTCATCATTGATTTTTGATAATTTTAATACAATGTGCTTTGATGAAGTCTTTCTTTGGATTCTTTTTTGAGATAATTGGGTGTTCTGTTGACTTCTTGAATGCCAAAGTCCAGTTCATTCCTTAGATGTAGGAAATTCTCATCAACTATTTGTCTGAAAATGCTTTCTAATCCCTGTTCCTTTTCCTCACCTTTGAGAATGCCCAATATGCTTATGTTTCCTCTCCTGATGGTATCAGCTAGTTCTTGTATTTCTCTTTCATTATTTTCCATTCTTTGGTTTCTCTCTTCTTCCTTCTGATTTATTTCTAGATTTCTGTCTTTGATATCACTGATCATTTCCTCCATTTGGTATACTCTTTTTCCAAAGCTTGCTATTTTATTTTTCAATTCTTGCAGTGTTTTTTTTTATCTCCAGAAGATCTATTGTGGTCTTTTTGAGGGTTTCAATCTCCTAGCTAAAGAACTCATTCTGCTCATCTATTTGTTTTTTAAATTCCTGAAAGTGTTGATATCAATTATTTATGGTTTCATTGAATTTTTTCAGAACTACCATCCTGAATTCTTTGTCATTTAAATTGCATATTTCTACGTCTGTAAGCTTATTTTCTGAAGATTTTTCTGTTTCTTTCTGAACTGCCTTGTCTTCTTGGTTGTTCATGGTGTTTAATTGACTATGCGTTAATGGAAGTCTCTGCCTGGGCATTAATGGAAGTCTATTATGCTTTTTTTTCCAGAATGATTTATAATATAAAGGTCTCTCTTTAGCTTGTTGCAAAGAAGCCATTTTTCTTTTGGTTTCCAGTAGGTGGCGTCTAATCTTTATGGATCCCTGCTTTATATAACATCTTAATAATACCTTTTTATTTTCTTATAGATGTTTAATCATGCTTGCTACCCTCAGTCTTAGTGTTAGTGACAGTTTTGGTAGCATTTGCTCAGCTTCCCCTCAGCCTCCACGGTGTTCGGTCTTCGAGGATATGACAGTTGGGGCTCTCATGGTTGGAGAGAGGGGTTTGGGGCTCAGCCTCCTGTTTTGCAAGTGGGGCTGGCAATAACCAACTGTTTTTTCTCTGCAGTTCCCACTTGTCTTCCATCCCCACTTCTCTTCTGTCTCCACTTCTCTGGTTTCTGCCTTGATCCCTGGGCACTGCCGCCGACCGCATGGAGCTCACAGCTCTCCCAGGTAGGGTTGTTCAGCCAACCTGCCACACTTTCTCCCCTTCCCCTCCTTTGGCAGCTCCAGCTGCAAGAGACAGCTTCTTTGTTTCTCCTAGTCTACCGCTTGACTCACAGGGTTCTCACCTGTGGTAGAGCTTATGCGCAGATCCCATGCTCAGACATGCTGGTGTGTAGTTTAGGCATTTTTTTGTTCAGTTTTAGATGTTCAGCTTATATTTGTTTCAAGGGAAGTGATCTTGGGACGTCCTTCACTCTGCCATGTTTCTGACTTCACTTTCAAAGAGAGAATCTTAAAAGCAGCACATTAGTTACCTACAAGGTAGTACCCATAAGACTGGATAGAAGGGATTGGCAGAAAATGTTCAAAGAGATGAAAATCCAGAATTTACAACCAGGAATACTTTATCCAGGAAAGCTATCATTTAGAGTCAAAGGACAGATAAAGAGCTTCCCAGACAAAAAGAAGCTAAAGGAATTCATCAACACCAATCCAGTATTACAGGAAATGTTGGAGGGACTACTTTAAGAGAAAAAAAAGAAAACGTGTATCAAAAATGTAAATAAAAAATGGTAATAACTACATACCTATTGACAAGTACTTCAAACGGAAAATAATTAAGTGCTCCAACCAAAATATAGAGTGGCTGAGTGAATAAGAAAACAAGACTCCTACAAATTGCTGCCTACAAGAAACTCAAGATTAAAAGAGTCACACAAACTGAAAGGAAGGTGATGGAAATAGGTATGGCCTTGATGAACCTAGGGGGTGTTGTGCTGAATGAAGTAAGTCATATAAAGTCAAATGCCACATGATTTTACACTCATGTGGAATCTAAAGAACAAAATGAACAACGACAACAACAAGAATGAAAACAAACTCATAGATATAAAGAATGTTTTTATGGCTACTAGATGGGAGTGGGGTTTGGGAATGGTGAAAAAGAGCAAAGTGCTTAAGTAGCACAAATGGATAGTTACAAAATATAAATGGAGATATAAAGTGCAGCATATGGAAAATAGTTAACAGTGTTTAATAAATATATAAGTGGGAAGAGGGGTACTAGATTTAATAGGATGACCACTTTGTGAGATATATATATATATATATATATATATATATATATTTTCACTATGCTGTACAACCAAATCTAATAAATTATTGTATGCCAACTATAATTGGAAAAAACTCATTGAATTGTATAGTGTAAATATAAGCAACTAATTGTTTATTTCAATAAAACCAGAAAAATTAAAAAAATATATATTAGAGGGCTTTGAAGCAGGAAGAAAAAAAATTTTTAAAAACCTGAAGATAGGTTGATTGAGATTATTCAGTCTGAGGAACAAAAAGGAAAAAGAATATTGAAAAATTAACAGTCTCAGAGACTTGTACACATGATTGGAATCCTAGGAGAGGAGAGAAAGGGACAGAAAAAATATTTAAAAAAATAATGAAAACCATTAATCTACCTATCGAAGTAATTAACAACCTCCATGTAGGACAAACTGAGAAAGAATTGAAAATAAATATAGTTTTACTTCATTTCAAATCTGGATGCATCTTATTTAGCCCTTACCTGATTGCATCAGCTAGAACTTCCATTACAATGTTGAATAAAACCGGTGAGAGTGAACATCCTTCGCTTATTCCCAGTTTTGGGGAGAGGGCATGCATTATGTATTTCACCATTAAGTATAATATTATCTATAGGTTTTTCATAGATGATATTTCTAATTTCTTGAGAATTTTTATAATAAATGAATATTGGATAGTGTCAAATACTTTTTCTGAATTTGAGATGATCATGTGATTTTTGTCCTTCATCCCATTATTATAATATATTCCATTAATCGACTTTCACATGTTAAACTACCCTTACATTCCTAGTATAAAAAATTATTCAATTATGACATGTAATTTTTATTACGTTTCTGGATTTAGTTTATTTACATGTGTTAAGGATTTTTGAATTTATATTCATGAAGGATATTTGTAGTTTTCTTTTCATGTCATGTCTTTGTCTGACATTGGTATCAGGGTAACACTAGCTGGATAAAATGAGTTAGAATTTGTTTCTTCCTCTCCTACTTATTTGAAAAAGGATTGGATTAGCTTCTTTAAATATTGAATTGAATTCACCAATGATGCCATCTTGGCCAGGGTTTTCTTTTATGGAAGATTTTTTATGACTAATTTTATTTCTTTAATTGTTATAGATTTAGTCATATTTTTAATTTCTTCTTGGGTCGGTTTAGGTAATTTTTGTCTTTCTAGGAATTTGTGCATTTCATCAAGGTGATTGAATTTGCTGGGATACAGTTGTTCATAGTATTCTCATTTAGTACATTTAATTTCTGTGAGTCCAATAATGATATCTTCTTTTTCATTTTTGAATTTCATAATTTATGTCTTCTTTTCTTTTCTTGGTCAGTCTAACTAAATTTTTGTCAGTTTTGTTGATTATTACAAGAAACCAATTTTGGTGTCAGTGATTTTCTCTATTTTTTGTTTTTTATTTCCTTGATTTTCCTGTTGATCTTTGACATTTCTTCTGCTTGCTTTGGGGTTAGTTATCTTTTTTTTTCATTTATTAAGCTAGGAACTTAGGTTATTAATTTGACAACATTCTTTTTTTATATAGGCATTTAAAGTTACACATTTCTCTAGAAATAGTGCTTTATCTGTATCACATAGTTTGCTATATTGTTTTTCTTTCATTTTTACAGCTTTATGGAAATATAATAGACAATAAGTTGCTCATATTTACATTGTAGAATTCAATGAGATTTTTTCTTTTTTTGAACACAACTGTATCCTTTCCCCCTGCCGTACCCTTGAACTAAAAAAATTATTACATAAAAGGAATTATAAAAAAATAATACATTTTCATTAAAAATTCAAAAAGTATACGATGATTTATTTTCCAGAAATTTTCCACAAATTTATCAGTGTGTGTGGTGTGTGTGTATGTGTAAATGGACTCATTTCATAAACTATCATGTATCTTTTTTGTTCACGTGCCCATCCTTATACTTAACTCACTCTATTTCTTAATAAATATTGCTAGTCTCCAATATGTTTTTTTGCTTAATTTATTTTTTAGTTAAGTTTATTGGGGTAACATTGGTTAATATAATTATATAATTTTCGGGTGTACATTATCATTTGACATCTGTATATTCTATTGTGTGTTTACCACTCAAAGTCCAGTTTTCTTCAGCTACCATTTATTTGATCCCCTTTACCCACTTTATCCTCCCTATTTGATTTCCTTTACCCTGTCTACCTACCCCTTTTCCCCCAACCCACTGGTAACCACTAGTCTATAGTCCTCTGTTAACCACTAGCCTATAGTCCATGTCTATGAGTCTCTGTGTGTTTGTCCTGCTCATTTGTTGCTTTTAGGTTTATATCCCACACGTAAGTTATATCATGTTATTTTCAACTTTTTCAATCTGGCTTATTTCGCTTAGCGTGACTATCTTGAGGTCCATCCATGTTGTTGCAAATGGCAGTATTTCATCTCTTCTCATGACTGAGTAATATTCCATTGTATATATGAACCACAGCTTCTTTAGCCAGTCATCTGTTGTAGGACACTTCGGTTGCTTCCATGTCCTGGCCACTGTGAATAATAATGCTATGAACATTGGTGTGCAAATATCTTTTTGGATATAGGTTTCAAGTCTTTGGGGGTACATACCAAGTAGAAGGTTGCTGGATCATATGGCTTATCAATTTTTAGTATTTTAAGGAACTTCCATACTGTTTTCCATAGTGGCTGTACCAATGTGCAGTCCCACCAGCAGTGTATGAGGGTTCCTTTTTTTACGCATCCTCTCCAACATTTGTTATTACTTGCCCTGTTGATTATAGCTATTCTAACAGGTGTGAGATGGTATCTCATTGTAGTTTTGATTTGTATTTCCCTAATAGCTAGTGATGTTGAACATCATTACATATATTTTTTGGCCATTTGTATGTCCTCTAGGGAGAAGTATTTGTTCGGATCTTCTGCCCATTATTTAATTGGATCATTTGTTTTGTCGTTGTTGTTGTTATTGAGTCATATGAGTTCTTTGTATATTTTCAATATTAGGACCTTATCGGAAGTGTTGCTTGCAAATATATTTACCCATTCAGATGTTTCTCTCTTTACCTTGTTGATGATTTCTTTTGCTAAGCAGCTTTTTAGTTTGATTAATTTAGTCTCATTAATTTATTTTAGCTTTTACTTCCCTTGCTTTTGCAGTAAAATTCATAAAATCGTCTTTTTAAGTCCAAGGTTTTTGAGTTTAGTTCCTATTTTTTTCTATGCATTTAGCTTTTACTTCTCTGACTTTTGAAGTCAAATTAATAAAATCCTCTTTAAATCCAAGGCCCTTGAATTTAGATCCTATGTTTTCTTCTATGCATTTTATCAATTCTGGTCTTATATTTATGTTCTTAATCCATTTCAAGTTTATTTTGGCATATGGTGATAGACAACAGTCTAGTTTCATTCTTTTGCGGTTGGCCTTTCAACATTCCCAGTACCATTTATTGAAGAGGCTATCCTTTCTCCACTGTATGTTTTTGGCTTTTCTGTCAAAAATTATTTGCCCATATAAATATGAGTTTACTTCAGGACTCTTGATTCTGTTCCACTGGTCCATGTGTTTGTTTTGCTACCAATACCATGCTGTTTTGATTATTGTCTCCTAGTAGTATAATTTGAAGTCAGGCAGAGTGATGCCTCCAGTCTTGTTCTTTTTTCTCAGGATGGCTTTGGCAATTTGTGATCTTTTGTGCTTCCATAAAAATCTGATGATTTTTTGTTCTATTCCCTTAAAAAAGGTCAGTGAGATTTTGATGGGAATTGCATTAAATCTGTATAACGCTTTAGATAATATGGTCATTTAAGTATGTTGGTTCTTCTGATTGAAGATCATGGAATAACCTTCCATTTCTTTGTATCTTCTTCGATTTCTTTTAACAGGTCTTATGGTTTTCATTTATAGGTCCTTCACTTGTTTCATTAAATTTATTCCTAGGTATTTTATTCTTTTTTTTTTTTTGCAATTGCAAAAGGAACTAATTTTTCTATTTATTTTCTGATACCCATTATTAGAGTATAAGAAAGCTATGGATTTTTGAACATTGATTTTGTATCTAGAGATTTTACTGTATTTGCTTATTGTTTCTAGTCGTGTTCTTGTGGAGCCTTTAGGGTTTTCTATATAAAGAATTATTTCATCTGCAAATAGTGACAGTTTGACTTCTTCGTTTCCTATTCGGATGTCTTTTTTATCTTTCTTTCGTATGATTGCACTCGTTAGGATTTCCAATGTTATACTGAATAACAGTGGCGATAGCGGACAGACTTGCCTTGTTCCTGATCTTACAGGGAAGGCTTTTAGTGTTTCGCCATTAAATATAATATTGGCTGAAGGTTTGTCATAGCTAGCCTTTATTATGTTAAGGTATTTTCCTTCTATACTGATTTTATGAAGTGTTTTGATCATAAATGGATGCTATAGCTTGTTGAAGGCTTTCTCTCCATCTATTGATACGATCATATAATTCTTATTTTTTAATTTCTATATATGGTGTATCACATTAATTGATCTGCGCATGTCGAACCATCCCTGTGCTTCTGGGATGAAGCCCACTTGGTCGTGGTGTATAATCTTTTTAATATGTTGCTGTATTTGGTTTGCTAGTATCTTATTTAGGAATTTTGCATCTATGTTCATGAGCGATATTGGTCTATAATTTTCTTTTTTGTGTTATCTTTATCAGATCTTGGTATCAGAGTAATGTTGGCCACATAAAATGTGTTCATAAGTAGTGCCTCCTCTTTGATTTTTTGGAAGAGTTCAAGTAAATCTTCTTAGAATGTTTGGTAGAATTCACTAGTGACGCCATCTGGTCCTGGACTTTTACTTTCTGGTAGGTTTTTGATGATTATTCCAATTTCCATACTGCTGATTGGTCTATTTAGATTTTCCAGTTCTTCTCGATTCAGTCTAGGAAGGTCGTATTTTTCTAAGTAGTGGTCGATTTCTTCTAGGTTATTAAATTTGGTGTTATATACTTTTCCATAATATTCTTGTGTGATCCTTTGTATTTCTGTGATATCAGTTGTAGTTTCCTCTCTTTCATTCCTGATTTTGTTTATTTGTGCCATTTCTCTTTTTTTCTTTAGTGAGTCTAGCTAGGGGCTTGTCAATTGTATTACCCTCTCAAAGAACCAGCTATTTGCAGCATTTATATTTCCTATCATTTTTTTCAATTTATTTTATTTCTGCTCTAATTTTTATTTCTTTCCTTATGCTGTATTTAGGCTCATTTGTTCTTCCTTTTCTAGTTTTTCAAGATGAAGCATTAGGTCGTTTATCTGGGCTCATTCTTGTTTTTTGGAGATAGGCCTGTAATGATATGAGCTTTCCTCTTATGACTGCTTTTGCCATGTCCCAAAAGTTTTGATGTGTTGTACTATCATTATCATTCATTTCTATGTATCTCTTGATCTCTCTTGTTATTTTTTCCCTGACCCAGTTATTTTTCAGTAGCATGTTGTTTAATCTCCATGTATTTTTGGTTCTTCTCGATTTCCTTCTGAAGTTGATCTCTAGTTTCAAAGCATTATGATCAGAGAATATGGTTGGTATGATTTCACACCTCTTATATTTGTTGAGGCTATCTCTGTGTCCCAGTACGTGGTTGATTCTTAAGAATGTTCCATGTGCGCTAGAGAAGAATATATAAGCAGCTGATTTGGGATGAAAGGCTCTGTATACATCAATTATGTTTAGTTTATCTAATGTGTCACTTAAGAATGTTATTTCCTTATTGATTTTCTGTTTAGATGATCTGTCCATATCTGACAGTGGGGTATTTAGGTCCCCTACTATGATAGCATTTTGGTCTGTTTCTCCCTTTAGTTTTGTTAGTTATTGCTTTACATATTTTGGGGCTCTCTGATTGGGAGCATAGATATTAATAAGTGTTTTGTCTTCTTGGTTCATAATTCCCTTTATCGTTACGAGTTTTCACTCATTTTCTTTACGTTTTTTTATTTTGAACTATATTTCATCTGATGCTAGCACCAGTACTCCCACTTTTCTCTGAATGCCATTTGCTTGAAATGTCATTTTCCACCCTTTCACTCTTGAGCCTATATTTGTCTTTGAAGCCGAGATGTGTCTCCAGGAGGCAGCATATAGTTGGGTTTTGTTTTCTGATCCATTCTTCAACTCTGTGCTTTATATTGGTGAGCTCAATCCATTTACATTTAGGGTGGTTATTGAAATATGAGGTCATCTTATAGCCATTTTATCTTTTGCTTTCTGTTAGCTCAGTGTTTCCATTGTTTCCTTGTTTTTGTGCTTCTGTTTTCTTTATTTTGGTTGGGTTTTGTGTGTTTTCCCTCTATCCCTTCTTGTTTCATGTTATATACAACAGTTCTGAGTCTTTGGCGTGTGGTTACCATTATGAATATGTAAGGAATAGTCACACACACACATACACATATAAATACTTGTCCTTTTTCTTTTGCATGTGCCTCATTTCCATTCCCCTTTGTGAAGTTGGGTCTTTGCATCTTCTACTTTTCAGTCATTGTTATATCAATTTGTTCCTATGTATGCTGAACATTCATGACTGTCTTGTTATAACAATTCTGTTCTTATTATTTAAACTTATAATGCCCTGTTTTTAGTAAGGTTTGCACTCCTCTGCTTCTATTTACCTGGTAGTCACTTTACTCCTAATTATGGTGGGGTGTTTTTTTTTTGTCATTTTGTTTTAGTTGAGCTCACCCCTTTCAGTATTTCTTGTCGTGCAGGTCTCACAGTGGAGAATTCCCTGAATTTTTGTGTTTCTGGAAAGGTCTTAATTTCTTCTTCATATCTAAAGGAGAGTTTAGCTGGATACATTATTCTAGGCTGGTAGTTCCTTTCACTTAATAGTTTAAATATTTGATTCCATTCCTTTTTGGATTGTAAGGTTTACACTGAGAATTCTGAGGATAATCTAATGGGTTTACCTTTATATGTTACCATTTTTTTTCTCACTGGCTGCCCTGAGAATTCTGTTGTTGTTTGTTTTTGTCATCGATTTTTGATAATTTAATACAGTGTGTTTTGGTGAAGGCCTTTTGGGGTTTAGATAATTGGTTGTTCTGTTAACCTCTTGAATTTTGATCTCCAGCTCATTCCTTAGATTTGGAAAATTCTCATCAACTATTTGTCTGAAAATGCTTTCTAATCCCTGTTCCTTTTCCTTGCCTTCACTAATGCCCATTATTCTTATATTTCCTCTCCTGATGGTATCAGCTAGTTCTTGTATTTCTCTTTCATTATTTTCCATTCTTTGGTTTCTCTCTTCTTCCTTCTGATTTATTTCTAGATTTCTGTCTTCGATATCATTGATCCTTTCCCAGCTTACTATTTTATTTTTCAGCTCTTGCTGTGTGTTCTTCATCTCCAGAGGTTTTATTTGGTTCTTTTTGAGGGTTTCAATCTTCTTGCTCTGCTCACCTATTTGTTTTGTCAATTCCCGAAATTATTGATTTGAGTTTTTTGGATCTCATTGAGTTTTTTTCAGAAGTACCATCCTAAATTCTCTGTCATTTAAGTCACATATTTTCATGTCCTTAAGGTTATTATTTGGAGATTTTTCTCTTTCTTTCTAAGATGCCTTGTCACTTTGGTTGTTCGTAATGTTTAATGGACTATTTCTCTGCCTAGGAATTAATGGAAGTGTATTATACTATTTTTCCAGAAAGAAGATTTATTATATAAAGGTCTCTCTTTAACCTGTTGCAAAGAATATGCTCTTTTTTTTTGTTTGTTTCCAGTGGGTGGCATCTAAGCCTCTTGAATCCTTGCTTTGTATAAAGTCTTAATAATACCTTTTAAAATTTCTTGTAGATATTTAATCACTCTTGCTACCCTCAGTTTCAGTCTCTGTCAGTGTCAGTGACAGCCTTGGCAGCATTTGCTCAGATTTCCCTGGGGCTCCACGGTGAATAGTCTCGGAGTGTATGGGGGAAGGGCACTCTGGGTTGGGGTTTGGGGGCTGCGGCTCAGCCTCGGTTTTGCAACCTCAGCCAGAAAAAATGAGCTGTTGCTCCTCCGTGGTCTTGTCCTGCTTCTCTGAGTTCTGTCCTGATGACTAGGCCTTGCAGCCACAGCTATCCCAGGCAGCAATGTTCAGGGAACTTGCAGCAGGAACTCACCACTCCTTCTCCCCTCCCCCTCCTCCTGCAGAGAGCTCCAGTGGCTGCAGAGAGGCAGCTTCTCTATTACTCCTGATCTGCCACCCAATATCCAGGTAATGACCTGTTGTAGCTCATAAGCGCCGACCTCACGCTCAGACTTGCTTGTGTGCCATTTGGGTGTTTTTTGTTGAGTTTTAGATGTTCAGCTTATTGCTGTTTCAAGGAAGGAGATCTGGGGACGTCTCTTACTCTGTCATGTTTTCTCAATTTGTCAATGAGTTTTTTTTTTCAATTATAGTTGGCATATAATAATATACCAGTGTCAGTTGTACAGCATAATGATCAGAGATCCACATAACACTTAAAGCAACCATCATACTAAATCTAGCACCCCTCTTCCCTGTTACATATTTATTACAACATTATTAACCATCTTCCCCATACTACACTCTACATCTCCATGTTTATTCTGCAACTATCCATTTGTACCTCTTAATCCCTTTGCCTTTTTTCACCATTTCCCCAACCCCCCTCTTATCTAGTATACCTCAAAATATTCTTTGTATCTATGAGTTTATTTCCACTTTTGTTGTTTATTTTGTTTTTTAGATTCCACATATACATGAAATTGTGTGATATTTGTCTTTATCTGACTAACTTCATTCAGCTCAATACCCTCTATGTCCATCAAGGCAATATCTTTTTCCATCCCTTTCCTTTTAATCTGTGTGTGTCTTTTAATCTAAAGTGAGTCTCTTATAGGCAGTAAATGTAGGGGTCTTGTTTTCTTATCTATTCAGCCACCTTATCCTTAGGTTAGAGCACTTAATTCTTTTCCATTTGAGGTAGTCATTGATAGATATGTAGTTATTTCCATTTTTATTCATGATTTTGATACATATTTTTTTTCCTTAAATTATCCCTCCAACATTTCCTGTATACTGGCTTGGTGTTGATAAATTCTTTTAGTTATTTTTGTCTGGGATCTCTTTATCTGTCCTTCAACTCTGAATGATAGCTTTTCTGGATAAAGTATTCTTCATGGTAGATCCTGGGTTTTCATCACTTTGAACATTTCCTACCATTCCATTCTGTCCTACAAAGTTTCTTTTGAGGAATCAGCTGCCAGTCTTATGGGTGCTTCCTTGTAGGTAACAAATTATTTTTCTCTTGCTGCTTTTAAGATCCTCTCTTGTCTTTAACCTTTGGCATTTTAATTATGATGTGTCTTGGTGTGGGCCTCTTTGGGTTTCTATTTCTTGGGACTCTCTGAGCTTCCTGGGGTTGTATGTCTATTTCCTTTACCAGCTGAAGGAAGTTTTCTGTCATTGTTTCTTCAAATAGCTTTTCAGTGTCTTGTTTTCCTTCAGGTACCCCTATGACATGGATATTTTTACATTTAATAGCCTCCCATAGGCCTCTTAAATTATTATTATAGTCTTGGCTTCTTTTTTCTTGCCCTTCAGATTGAGTGTCCTTGGCTTCCCCATCCTCTATATCAGTGGTTCGATCCTCTTCTTTATCCACTCTGTTAATTCCCTCTAATATACTCTTCATATCAGATAAAGTGTTCTTCAATTCTGACTGGTTCTCTTTTATAATTTCCATTTCCATTTTTATGTTTTTTATCTCTTTGTTAAAGTTCTCACTGAATTCATCTATACTTCCCCTCAGTTCATTGGGCATCTTTATAACCAGTGTTTTAAACACTGCATCTGTTGGATTACTTACCTCCATTATTCCTGGATCTCTGTTCTGTTCTCTTACATAGTTTCTGTTTCTTTGTCTTCACATTTTGTCAACCTTTCTGCATCTTTTCCTATATACTAAGCAAAGCTCCTAAGTCTCACAGTCTCGTTAGCCTGGTTTTGTGTAGTAGGTGTTCAGTGGCACAGTCTTGAGAGGGTTTCAGCTGCAAGATCACTTTTAGTCTCAGCCTGTGCCCCTCCGGGGCCACCTGTTAAGATTCAGCAAGCAACCCATAGATGCTGTGCTTACAGTTGCCTCAAGAAACCACACCAGAAACTGAGGCCAGCTGCCACCAGTGTGGATCTTGAAGCTGCTCAGCAAGGAGCACCAGACTCGTGGAGGATAGAATTGGATCTGACTTGGGAGGGGCCATGAGTTATGGATGGTGGAGTTTCAAGGAATCCCCTGGGCGGAGCAACCTCTGTTATCCAGTTTGATGACATCTTGGCTATGGTGGTGCTGTGTCCACACACTGGGGGCAGGGAAGGCTCAATAGAGGAACAATGGATACCGCCAGGCACTTCTGTCTAGGAGTGAGCCTCTCCTCAGGCCCACACTCCAATATCTAAGTGCCCCCTGTAAGTACTTATTGCCCCCAATTAGCTGACCAGGTGCTGGTGATCAGAGTGAGCAGGTCCATCACCACAAAATTCCTCTTGTGGACTGGGCCACTTTAAGAGTCATCTGCAGCTGCCAGCTGCCGCTGCTGCAGCCTCTGTCCCTCTCAGCCACTTGGGACTAGGCAGGCTTGCGTTTTCTCCCTCCTATCTTTTATCATGCAGGTTGATTAATTATTTCTCTACCTAGTTGTAGTGCTTCTGTTTGTCTAGATACCAGGTGACTTTCCTAGCTGTTTGCTCGGTGTTTCTGTCAGAACTTTGATTTGGCTGCAAGAGGGATGAACAAAGCCTCTATCATCTATGCAAATTTTTTTGCCTCCATGATATATTGCTTTTGTTTCAATTCAGTTCAAAACATTTTCTAATTTCACTTGCGATTTCTTCTGTGGCACGTTGATTATTTAGAAGTGTATTGTTTAACTTAAAATTTTATTAATTTCTCAAATTTCTTTTTGTTGATTTATAATTTATTTAATTGTGATTGAAGGACATTGTTTGTATGATTTTCATTCTTTTAAGTTTATTGAATCTTGTTTTATGATCTAGTATATGTTCTATCATCAAGAATTTTCCACATACACTTGAAAAGAATGTATATTCTGCTTTTGTTGGGTGAGGTGTTGTACTGATGTCTTTAGGTCAAGTTGGTTGATAGTGTTTTCCAAGTCTTCTATATCTTTTCTGTTTTATGTCTATTTTATCCATTATTGAGAGTGGGCTATACAATGTTAATTGTTGTTGAATTATCTGTGTGTCCCCTTAGTACTGTCAGTTTCTGCTTCATGTAGTTTGGAATTCTGTTGTGAAGCATGTATATGTTTATAATTGTTTATCTTCCTTATTAATTGATACTTTATTATCATTTTTAAAATTTATTTTTTAAGTGGTCACCATGATGTGCATTACATCTCTGAGACTTATTTATCTTATAACTGGAATGATACCTTATAATTATAAAATGTCCTTCTTTGTTTGTAGTAATTTTTTTTGTCTTAATGTCTACTTTGTCTGTTACTAGTATAGTGACGTTACCCCTCTTATAGTTGTTATTTGCATGGTATATTTTATCATACTTTACTTTTAACCTATTTGTATCTTTGAATCTAAATATGTCTCTTGTATACGGTATATAGTTGGAACTTGTTTTATATCCAGTCTGACAATGTGTACCTTTTGATTTGAGTATTTAATCCTCTTATTTTTTAATTGAAATTTTGATTGAGATAATTGTATATTCACATGCAGGTCTAACAAATAATACAGTGTGGTTCCTGGTACACATTGCAAAACTATAGTATAGTATTGCAAGCTGAATATTGACATTGATATGATTCACAGCTCTTATTCAGATTTCCCTAGTTTTATTTGTACTCCTATGTGTGTGTGTGTGTGTGTGTGTGTGTGTGTGTGTGTGGAGGGGGTGGGTTTATTAAGTCCTATGCAATATTATCACCTTTGTAGGTTAGCTTATACACCACCACAGTCAAGGACCCAAGCATTTTAAACACCATAAGGATCCCTCATATTGCTCTTTTGTAACCACCCTTCGTCCCCTGTCACCACCACCTTTGCCCCTCCCTGACTCTTGGTAACTACTAATCTGACCTCTATTTCTAAAATTTTCTTATTTTAAAATGTAAATAAATGGAACCATGAATTATGTAATTCTTTAGGATTGGATATTTTTGCTGAAAAAATATGCAATGCTATTAATTTGCATATCATCTTTGCACATGAGCCATGCTAATATTCTCTGTCTCATTGCCATTTTGTGTATTTGTTGCCAAAGTGTTCACAGTCATTTATTTTTAGTATAGGTTTTAAAGGTATTTTTATTATATCTCTCAATTTTTTATTTTTTTATTTTTATTTTTTTTATGCCTCATGTCTTTTTATTCCTCTATTCCTCCTTTACTACCTTATTATAATAAATAAAGTTTTTTTCTGGTGTACCATTTCAATTCCTTTGATTTTTGTTTTTAATTTTATTTTTTAGAATGATTTGCTTGGTTTTTTTGAAGGAATCATGGTATAGATCTTAACTAAAAGCTATCTATTTCAGATAATGCTGACTTAATTCCAGTAAACTATAGAAACTTTGCTCCAATATAGCTCTATTCCCTCGCCCTCTCCTTTGTGATATTATTGTCATATACATTAATTCTTCATATGGTAAGTCCCAGAAGTATAGTTTTATAATTATTCTTTTATGCAACTGTCCTTTAAATAAGGTAAGAGAGGAGGGAAGAGCTATCTCTTTTATTTAACCACATAATTACCTTTACTCATGCTCTTTATTTCTTTGTGTGGATTTGAATCACTGTCCCAGTGCCATTTCCTTTCAGCCTGAAGAACTTGTTTTAGTGTTCTTTGTAAAGCAAGCCATGTTTATCTGGGAATATCTTTATTTTGCCTTCATTTTTGAAATTTAGTTCTACCATACAAGGGATTTTTGGTTGAGTGTTTTTTTTTTCCCATTACTCTTAATATGTCATCACCCTGCTTTCTGTATCTCCACCATTTCTGATAAGAATCAGCTGTTAAACTATTGAGTACCCCTCCCCATTGTATGTGAATTGTTTTTCTCTTGCTGCTTTCAAGATTTTGTTTTCTCTTTTTTGCTTTTCAACACTGACTATGATGTATCTCAATGTAGATTTCTTTGTGTTTTTTTCCTACTTTGAATCTATTAAACTTTTTGGATGTGTAAATTAATGTTTTCTGATCAATTAGAGGAAGTTTTTAGCTATTATCTCTCTGACTATTTTTTCTGCCTCTTTCTCTCTTCTTCTCAGACTCCAGGTATTCATATGTTGGTACTTATGACACTTAATGGTGTCATAGATTTCTCAGGTTCTGCTAATATTTCTTTGTTATGTTTTCTTTCTGTTCTTTGGATTAGACAATTTCCATTGTTTTATCTTCAAGTTTTCTGACTTTTTTTTCTGCCAGCTTAAATCTGTTGTTGAGCCACTATAGTGAAATTTTCATTTCAGTTCTTGTACTTTTTAACTCCTGAATTTCAAAATGGTGCCTTAAAAATAATTCCTCTTTACTGATAGTATTTACTTGATGCGTCATTAATATCATATTTTCTTTTAATTCTTTAAACATAATTTCTTTTAGTTCTTTGACCATATTTATAATACCTGCTTTGAAGTATTTGTCCAGCACCTGGTGCTTTTCAGAGACAGTTTCCATTGCTTGCATTTTTTTTCTTGTGTATGGGTCTCATTGTCCTGTTTTTTGTTTGTGTGTTTATTTTTTGCATGTCTTATAACTTTTCGAAAAAACTGAACATTTTGATAATATATTATAGAACCTCTGGATTTTGATTTTTCTCTCCCCTGCATTTGTTGTTGCTATTTTTGTTTCTTGTTTATTTAGTGACTTACCTGGACTAACTGTATATTTCTCTTTCCTTATATTGTACAACCACTGATGTCTCTACTCACTTTTTTAAAAAAAAAACTTTATTGAGCTATAATTAAAATATAAAATTATATTAGTTTCAGGTGTATAACTTAATGATTTTATATTTGTACATATTGCAGAATGATTACCACAATTGGTCTAGTTAACATCCATCAAAATATATAGTCACAAAAAAAACCTTTTTTCTGAGATTTACTCTCTTAGCAACTTTCAAATATGCAATACAGTATTATTAACTAAAGTCACCATGCTGTACATTATATCCCCATGACATTTATTTTATAATTTGAATTTTATACCTTTGACCCCCTTCGCCCACTTTTCCCACCCACCACCCACTGCCTCCGTCAACCAGAAAGGTCTCTGTATATATAAGCTCAGTTTTTTTGGAGGGAGGATGGGGTGTTTCACATATAAGTGTGATTATACACTATTTGTCTCTCTGTCATACTTATTTCTCTTAGCATAATGCCCTTAAATTCCATCCATACTGTCACAAATGGTGATTTCTCATTATTTATTATGGCTGAATATTTCATTACATATATATCGTCTTTATCTACTCATCAATCAATTAACACTTAAGTTGTTTCCATATCTTGGCTATTGTGAATAATGCTACAATGAACATGGGGGTGCATATGTCTTTTTGAATTAGTTTTTTTTTGATAACTACCCCACATACTCATTAAAAATAATTATTGGTATTATTATTAAGACTAGCTTTCTGAGGTCACTCTTTGGTCAGCATAGCTTAGTGATTAACCAAAGATTCATCAAAGGTTGTGTTTAAACATGTTGAACCAGTAGGCTTATCCTTTGCCAATGGATCCGTGTGTTTGGGAAATGACATTCAAAGTTTAGGCAGTTGACAAGTCCTTCACAGCTTTTACTTTCTGTACTTGCAAAGTTTCACATTCATCCAGCGACAAGTAGCTCACTAAAGTTTTCCCCAGTCTCATCTTAGTATTAGCACAGCCCTGTGTTCACATATAGCATTTTGGATCCCTAAGGACATGTGGGAGTTTATGAAGGCTGACTTTGGCTGTCTCGATCCCTGAATCTCACTTGTACATTTCTAACCTGTCTTATGTTATGCCTAACTAGTATGGTAACCTCAGACTAGCTTTAATTTTGATTGTCTTTGATTATTTGCCACCAAGATTGTCATTGTGTTGTCATTCCCTTGGGCATGGGTTTTCCCATGCTTGCTTCAAATCATGTCAGCCTCTCTAGTGCTCATGCCCTACTTTGCACTGCTAGAACTACCTGTATCTTGAAGCTGGGGTCTAGAGCATCAACAGCCTTAGGCAAAAATAGAGTAAATGTTCTCTGTTCTCACTAAGATGCAAAAGTTTTTCTTGAATAAATGCTTATCAGTTTGTTTTTTGCTTTTGGTTACTTTTCAGCTTCTGATGATTTTGTCCAGTTTTATCATTGCTTTTTGGGAAGAGAATTTACCAAGCTTCTTGCTCAGCTATTCTGGAAGTTCTATCCCAGCAATAGCCTTTTTTAGTTGTGTTTGTCACAGACAACACCCAAATTGGAAGACTTCTCAGAATGTAGCAGATTCATATCCAGAGTACAGACATACCTAGGAGATATTATGGTTTTGGTTCTATACCACTGTAATAAAGCAAATGTTACAGTAAAGTGAGTCACACAAATATTTTGGTTTCCCAGTGCATATAAAAGTTATGTTTATATAATACTGTAGTATATTACATGCACAATAGCATTATGTCTAAAAAATTGTGCACATCTTATTTTAAAAAATGCTTTTTTGCTAACCATCATCCAAACCTTCAGGGAGTCATAATCGTTTTGTTGGTGGACAGTCCTGCCTTGATGTTGATGGCTGCTGACTGATCAGGATAGTGGTTGCTAAAGGTTGGGGTGGCTGTGGCAATTTCTTAAAATAAGACAAGAATGAAGTTTTTTGCATTGATTGATTCTTCTTTTCATGAATGATTTCTCTATAGCATGCAATGCTGTTTGATAACATTTTACGCACACTTCTTTCAAAATTGGAGTCAATACTCTCAAATCCCACCACTATTTTATCAACTAAGTTTATGTAATATTCTAAATCCTTTGTTGTCATTTCAACAATCTTCATAGCATCTTCACCAGGAATAGTTTCCATCTCAAGAAACCACTTTCTATTCTCATCTATAAGAAGTAACTCTTCATTTGTTAAAGTTTTATGAGATTGCAGCAATTTACTCACATCTTCAGGTTTAAATTCTAATTCTAGTTTTCTTGCTATTTCTACCACATTTGCAGTTAGTTAGTCCCTCCACAACTTGGCTAGCCGTTTGGTGCAAGAGACCTAGCATTTGGCCTGTCTCAGCTTTCGACATGACTTCCTCACTCAGTTTAATCATTTCTAGCTTTTGATTCAAAGTGAGAGACTTGTGACTCTTCCTTTCACTTGAACAGTTAGAGGCCATTGTAGGATTATTAATTGGCCTAATTCCATTATTGTTGCATTTCAGGGAATAGAGAGGCCCAAGGAGAGGAAGAGAGATGGGGGAATGCCCAGTTGGTTAAAGGAGTCAGAACGCACACAATGTTTATTGATTAAGTTCTCTGTCTTATATGAGTATGACCCATGTTGTCCCAAAACGATTATAATAGTAACATAAAAAATCACTAATCATGGATCACCGTAACAATTATAATAATAATGAGAAAGTTTGAAATATTGTGAGAATCACCAAAATGTGACACAGAGATACTAAGTGAGCAAATGCTGTTGGAAAATGGTGTCAGTGGACTTGCTCAAGGCAGAGTTGACACAAACCTTCAATTCATAAAAAGTTATGCAATATCTGTGAAGTACAATAAAGTGAAGTACAATAAAATGAGATATGCTTATTGTTCTGCATATCTTGGGTGGGGCAAGTGCAAAGCAAAGTCCATTGATGTGTCTCCTTAATATTTCATCAGCTTTCAAAAGGAGACTTACAGAGGGACTGATCATCCTGTATTGAGCGAGAGGATGAGCAACCAAATATCTAGAAGTTTGCCACTCCATATGGCAGTGGATATGAAGGCTGGTATGGATGGTGCCTTCATCTACACATTTGAGAAATAGTCTTCAAGGTGGAGAATCGAGAAAGAGGAGGGATGTTTTCCTTCATAGGATGTTAATTGTGGGAAATGAGAGGATGGAAAATTACCTGTGGAAGAAACTCTCAAGTTAAAAAAAAATTCTAAGGGATATGTTTCTCTTCCTCTTTATATATACATATAAATTGTTCTATGTCTGTTTGTCCATGGTTAGACTCAGTGGTCTATCTGCACATGGCTGTCAACATACTCATAAGGTTGGACATCCTTCATAGTTGGAGGGAGTAATGGCTTCTGTAGTGTTGGGTCTCTGTGCGTCTGTGTGTGTGCCATGAGAAACCCCTTCCCACACAAAGCTTTTTGAGGTACCAGACTGCTACATCTTTGGCATGTATTTTCGATTAATAAATGACTTTTGTATGGAATGTTTTAAGTTATTATTTTTATAGCAGCCTTAATTAACATATTATAATGCTGATGAAGGTTGCTTTTTTCCCTCATGTTGTTTCTACTTTTATGTACTATATTTTGCTTATTTTACTAATTACCTATGTAACAGCACGATATCTAAATTGGTCTAAAGGCATCATTCTAAATTTAAAAGCAACATTGAAAAGCAGTAATCCTCACAAGTGTGTTTCTTATGAATGACAGTGAGCACTTAACTAATTACTATGTAGGAACTGCATGCTGATTACAGAACAAATGTTTGAAGGGAGCAGCAACCTGCATAACCCTATTTTGAAAAAGCAGATCTGTTTTTATTTTATCTTTCTCAGTTTTAGCTGGTGTCTTAAAGAGAGATGTGATTTTGCAGCTTTAGGAAGCACTCATTGATTTTAGGCAATTATCAGAACTAAGAACTGGAGAAATTCAAGAATAGGGCTCCAGCACTTTGTCCTAAAAAATATTGTGGAAGCAGAGAGTCTTCAGTTTTAATGGCCAAGTTCTGTCCATTTTGTGAGCAAATGTCATACTGAAACACAGAAATATAGCTTAGAGAATAGATTCAGAGGACAAACAGCATGGAGGTATAGCTATAACTTAGTGCTTTAGCCATCTTTAATGGAAATGAAGTGTCTAGCCAAGCTTAATATATAATGTATCATAAAACACTTGTCTGTCAGTCTCCCAGGTACAATAAATGGGGAAAACACAGACCTCAAAGAAAGGCTATGATAAGCTTTGTAGAGGGGCTCAAATTACTTGGCTTGTTGTGGAGGGGTTGAAGGCTGTGAAAGAGGAATGATGTAATATATATTTTTAGTGTTTCTAAGAAGTGACTGTCTCTAGCCTTCTTCCAGTGGGTAGTGGGAGAGGCAAAAGGACAGAGAGAAGCTGGGTTTATAGATCTACATAGGAAAAATTAAGTTTGGTTCCAGTTACAGATGATTAAGCTTGTTCTTTTCTATTTGGAGGGTAGTATAGCAGGGGAGAGATAGAACTCATCTAGCTGGTGGCATTTCTCAAGATGTCTACCACTTTTGTACTTTGCTGTTACCTCATACTTTTCTCATGGTAAAGCAGTCGCCCAGTGTACCCTAGTAAAGATGGCTATCTCTGTCTCCATGCTCAAGAGCCCCAGTTACTCTCTTTCTCTCAGGGTTCCCTCAGTCATCATCTATACTTCTTGCTATCCCAGCATGTTCTGCCCCTTAGCTAAATAATCCTGCTTGGTAGATTATTATCCTTTCCTATTACTGAGCATACTCTTTTGAGTGCTCTTTACACCTATGAACTGAAAGACCTAGGGTGTAAGCCCCATGACTCTCAGTTTCCTAATCTGTATAATGGGAAGAATAAGTTATCCCTTTGGGACTCAAATACAGGTCTACTGACTTAAATTCTAAAGCACGTTCTGTGACTCACCACAGGATCTCTACGCTCAAGTTCCATCCATTTTGTGAGTAAATGTTTTTCTAAACTATGCCCTGCCTCTTTCTAGAAAGCCCACTGAAATAGTTGCCTACATTAAGTCGTTTCAAAATAGATTGACCTGACTCCATTCATTTCATGTATGCTCAGAATTCTCTATACTTCTGGATCTTCTTATCATTCTCTCTTGTGTTTCAGCACACAGTAAAGCATATGCTCAAGCATACACATGTACACATATAGCATCATGTTCACATTCACGCTCATATGTAGTACCATGAAGTTCTGAGAGAGTGGCTCTTTATGTGACACAATTTGAGGTTTTACAGACCAGAGTCTGCCCTAACATGTGAGGAAAACAGCCCTTTATCTAAGTTTAACAAACTCATTCTTTTATTGATTGATCGATTGATTGATTCATGATTTTTTTCCATACATGTTCTGCTAGGAACTACTTAATTATCCCCTTATATTTTGTGTGCATGGGTAGAGGTGAGGTACCTAGAGACTGAGGATGAGCTGCTTTCAGAGAGGTGGATGGGCACCTAAGTCTAACCTGACTCATGTGCCAGTATTTCTCAGGATCATCCCAGTCTACACAGCTGTGTCTATTTTTTTGATGTTACTATCACTTAAGAATATTTAAGCATATTCAGAATTGCCCAGTTTCTCAATGATTTAAAACCTCCTTCAGGGTCTAAGCCGTCACTTTATGCTTTTGCTGTGTCTTCTAATATTGTCTACAGGGATCTTTCTTTGATAGAATAGCTTTAACTTTGATCCAGTAAAAGAGATACATTTTATATTTCAACCCAGTACATATATGCATGTGTACAAATATATAAATGACTGAAACAAGGCTTTTTCAAAACTATACTAGCCCTTCATATATGCTAGGTCAAGTGCACTTTGAACTATTCTGTTCTGTTCCATCCCATTTTAAAATGATGCTCTTGACCCACTGTGGCAAAATTATTTACCAAACCCATTTCCTCTTCTGGGCACACATCTAGTCTACATTTTCCAGCCTCCCTTATGGTTTGATGTGGCCGAGGCACTGAGTTCTAGATAATAGAATGTGGTCAAGAGTGATGTGTACACCTTTCAGGTCTGACCTATAAAAACCTTCCATGTGGGATCCGCTAAGTCTTTTCCCAACCCATTGGCTTGATGCAGACAAACATGACAATCTTGGAAGCCATGATTTTAAGATGGTAGTGCTTCAAGATTGTAGTGAGCCTGAGCCCCGCTCCCAAGTCTCTGGCTAGAACATCTACTTTGGACTTTTGTGAGAAACAAATAAGTTTCTATTGTTTTGAACCACTATACATTTTGGTTCCGTTTATCATAGCAGCTAATGTTATCCTAACTAATATACCCCCCATAAACTCATTAGCTTACTCTATTTTTATTTTTTTTATATTTGTTTAATATTTTTAATGGTGACATTGGTTAACAAAATCTAATGTTTCAGCTGTACACTTTAACAGTAAGGCAGAAATATATTTACACTGTGTGTTCACCTCCCATCATTAGATTTCTTTCTGTCACCACATATTTGACCCCCTTTACCTCTTTTACCACCCCCTCCCCACTTCTCCCCTGCCCTCTGGTAATCACTAGTCTATTGTCCATGTGCATGAGTCTGTTTGTCCTGTTCACTTGTTACTTTTAGGTTTATATCCTACATATAAGTGATATCATGTGATTTTTAACTTTTTCTGTCTGGGTTATTTCACTTTGCAAGTTTATCTCGAGGATCATCCATGTTGTCAAAAATGACAGTATTTCATTTCTTCTGGTTGAGTAATATTCCATTGTATATATGTACACAGCTTTTTTAGCTAATCATCTATTTTAGGACACTTCAGCTGCTTCCGTGTCCTGGATATGGTCAATAATGCTGCTATGAACATTGATGTGCAAAGATTTTTTTTTCAGATATGAGTTTTCAATTGTTTGGAGTAAATACCCAGTGAGGTATTGCTGGATCATATGGTAGATCAATTCTTAGTTTTTCTGAGGAATCTCCATACTGTTTTCCACAGGGGCTGTACCAATTTGCAGTCTTACCAACAGTGTATGAGGGTTCCTTTCTCTCTGCATCCTCTCCAACATTTGTTATTACCTGTCCTGTTGATTATAGCTATTCTAACAGGTGTGAGGTTGTATCTCATTATGGTTTTGATTTGCATTTTCCTAATAGCTAGTGATGTTAAGCATCTTTTCAAATATTTGTTGGCCATTTGTATGTCCTCTAGGGAGAAGTGTTTGTTCAGGCTCTCTGCCCATTCTTTTTTTGATTGGATTGTTTTGTTGTTGTTGTTGTTGTCGTTGTTGTTGTTATTGAGTTATATAAATTCTTTGTATATTTTGGTAATTAAGCTCTTATTGGAGATGTTACTTACAAATATATTTTCCCATTTGGATGGTTGTCTCTTTACCTTGTTGATGGTTTCTTTCGCTGTGCAGAAGCTTTTTAGTTTGATGTAATCCCATTCATTTATTGTTGCTTTCACTTCCCTTGCTATTGAGGTCAAATTCATAAAATCCTCTTTTAAGTCCAAGGTTCTTGAGTTTAGTTCCTATGTTTTCTTCTATGTATTTTATTGTTTCAGGTCCTATATTCAGGAAGTTGTTTCTCTTTTTAGCAACTATGTATACCATTTTTTAAATTTAAAGTTTTTAAAATATAAACATTCTACACCATGCTACACCTCTCTTCGATTCCACTTAATCCATCAGACCCACAAACAGCATTTTGTTTTTATTTATTTATTTATTTATTTATTTATTTATTTATTTAAAGTTTATTAGGGTAACATTGGTTAATACAATAATATAATTTTCAAGTGTACATTATAATTTGACATCTATATATTCTATTGTGTGATTACCACCCAGAGTCTAGTTTCCTTCAGTTACCCTGCTATGAGGGATACTAATAATACCTGATCTCTGTAAGCTCTAAAATTTCTCATGTGAAACCAGGGTTGAGAACCATCCTGAGAGCCTGCAGCCAGATCAGTGCTTCTTGAACTATCTGTGCATATCAGTCACCAGGGGATCTTGTTAAAATGTAGGTTCTGTTTCACAAGGTCTAGGCTTCGTCTGAGGTTCTGCACTTCTAAAATGCTCCCTGGTGATGTCTTTGCCACTGGACTACACTTGTGGAGCAAAGAACCAGGTGACCTGGTCAGATTGCTCTTTACAATTAATGCTTCAGGCTCTCATCTGGAAGAATAAGAGGAATCAGGGGTCATTTTCTGCCTTTTATATTCATTAAATGATCTAACTCTATTCCACAAATCAGGCACCATGAATATTAACAACTGCCTCCAGACAAGGTTGGCCACTTTTGCCAGACTCTGCCAGACTCCAGCTCTTAACTTCTTGGTACTCAGGTTACATGGTAATAATTTCAAGATTCTTTTTTTAGTTAGAATTCATTTTTTAAATATAATCATCTCTAAACATTTCTGAAATTTTCCCTTTGAAAATATTTTTCTCTGCCAAATAACCATTTGCACTGAATATTTAATGTCATACTTTTATTGAAGAAACCATACAATATTGACATGGGAAGGGATTTTGGAACCCAGCTCACCAGCTGCTCTGCATTTGAAGAGATTGGGGAACCTGCAGACTCATTTCTAGTGTTGAAGTATAATCTTCAAATGTTAAAAGCATGACTCTCATAAAAACATAGAATGAATACATATAAGACATTTTATTCATTTCATGAATTAATGAGGGAACCAGCAAGATGGTGAGACTGGATCAAAGGACATATGTCTCTATCTATCTATCTATCTATCTATCTATCTATCTATTATCTATCTATCATCTACCTATCATCTATCTGTCAGTCAAAAGAATGCTGAAATTGATTTATTAATAGAGACAAAACTGGTAAATTTCTTTTGGGACCGTAAACTGTAACCTGTGGGGTTACCTTTTCTACTAGACACAAATATACAAATTAAACTCTAACTTAACAGTCTCTGGGCCATAATAAAATAGGAAATAACAATGTCAAACACAAGTGCATTCTCCTGTACCATCAAGTAATTCTTGGGTGAGCCTAGTTAAAATGACATTGAAAAGATATTCAGTCATTCTCCTACTTTAGTTCTCAGTTTTGGATAATTTTTCTTAATGTTGACAAAATCTGACAAACACCAGGACTCAGTACACTTTTAAACATCCCCATTATTGGCAAATCAGCAATGACATTACTTCTGGCAGCTGTTTTTAAGTTTTTTTTCTACCAAGACAATGATATCATGTGACAGCCATGTGTGTGACATACTCTTCTGGGCCTGCCCAGGGTTATATGGGGCCTCTAACACCACACCATTCTCTCTGTCTAGAAAAAGTGTATGCATATGTGTGACCCTGATGTCATTATGAGGGATGGATATATATATATATATATATATATATATATATATATATATATATATATATATCCCCCATAATGGATACACATACATCTTCACAGATATTATTTTTATTTAAGAAATTATTCTTAAACCTAGCTACTTAAACTATTAGTAAAAATAAATTTCCTCACAGCTCACATCAATACTCACTTCAACATATTAACATGGCATGACATTGCTTGAGAAATGCTGATTTCTGAGAGTAAGCTCTTATATATTTCGTAAAATATCATACCAGTTTGATTGAATCTATATCTGTTTCTCTGGTTCTTGCCTTGCATTGAGCTGTGGAAATCTCAAATCCCATATATTTGGCTTGACTGCAAGAAGTACTGGAATATAGGGAGTTGGAGACACATTGAGTGATCCTTAACCACTTATAGTTCAACAATTATGGCCTTGCGGTCACTAGTTTTTCACATAGTGTCTGTCAAGACTGTATCTCAAATATTCAATGGGGATGAAAATGAATTTTTCAAATACTCTGTGCTAGATGTCTCAGTGGTTTCCCTCTGCTGAGATGATGCTCAGTCAAGCTCACAGTGACTTCAGGATCATGGTGAACAACTCTTTCTTGGACATGTCCTGGAACTAGGGGAGACCTTTCATGGTCATGTCTGTATTCTACAATCTCATCCCCAAGCCATGGCTGATGGGGAGGTAGAAACCCAACCCCACTGGGGTGGGTGAGACTCTCTGTCTTGGAAATATGGGCCTTGGAACAGAAAGACAGCACCGAAGAGGTACTGGCACTAAGTCCTTGCTGATCATAGTTCTTTAGAGAGAAACTTGGTGAATACCTTCTCTTGGGATCCCTGGAACTGCCCTAGGTCTACAAAATCTGGTCAGCTAATAATTAATTTGATTTTATAAATATGTTAAATAAGTTTCTATTAAATTTCACTTTACCTTTTGTTGTTCTTAATTTTGTAAAAGTTGGTTTCAGTTTCTTTAAAGTGAGAACATCTTAATTAATGGAGATGCCCTCAAAGTAATGAAGTAGATGGAGGCTGAACTGGCTTGAGTGAAGGGACTTTGGTTCTAGCCTTAGCTCTGTCACTTGTTGATTTGGCTATGAATAAACTATGTATTCTTTGAATCTTAATTTCTTCTACCATAATTAAAGGGACTGGAATAGAGATGTATTAAGGTCTTGAGGCAGTTTTAACAAGTGGCTCCAAAACTTTTGATATCCTTTATTGAGATGTGGGATCTATGTCACCATGCCTTGAAATTGGCGGGCTTCTGACTGCTTCAACCAACAGAGGATGGCAGGAATGATGCTGTGTAACTTCTGAGGCTGAGTCCAGAAAGGCAATGCAGTTTCCCTCTTGTTTGCTGGGACACTAATGCTGGAGCCCTAAGTCCCTATGTAAGAAGTTTAACTACACTATGGAGGCCTTACTGTGATGAAGCCTAAGCCACATCCATGAGAAACGTGTAAGTGTTACAGCTGAGTCTCAGCTGAGCTGCCTTCCAATAGCCAACTGTTAACCATGTGAGTGGCTATCTTGGATGTCCAGCCCAGTTTAGCCTTCAGATGACTGCAACTCCAGCTGACATCTGCCTGTAACCACATGACAGACCCAAAATAAGAACTGTCCAGTCAAACCCTTCCAAGATTCCTGATCCAGATTCTCCTTCTAGATTCCCGTGGGCCTAATAAAATAATTGTTTCATGCCAATAAGTTCTGGAGTTGTTTATTATATTGCCATAGTAGTGGAAACTGTCCCCTTTGGCCTTGATAATCATCTACTCTCTCCCTCCATTCTTATATCTGTCTATTCAATTCTTCCAACCAGTTATCATTTTTAAAAGTCTTACTCTACACAGAACTGGGGCCTTAAAGATGAATCAGTCACTATCCATGGCCTCTAAAAGCTTCCAGAGCATACAGGAAGGGGAAAACCAGCATGAGTGAAACCAGGTCAAACTATAGGAAATATAAAACAGTGGCCAGAAGGCATGAGCAGCAGGCGTTGGAAACTACATTAGGAATGGTTAAATACAACTGATGAGCAAGACAGATAAGATCATGGCTCTTGTAAATGGACATCCTAATGGAGGAAGATAGTCAATAAAGAAATAAACAAACCAAGGGAACACATTTGCAATGGTGAAGTGGGTGAGACTGGAGCATGGGAGGCCAATTATAAGGCTGAAGTAAAGTCCAAGTGAAAGAGAAGAGAGAAAAAGACTGGATAAGAGAGAATGGAGGGAAGGCTGACAGAAGAGTCAAGCAACAGTGGGTGCTAACTGAGTTTGGCTAACAATTGAAGTGGCTAGCTGGGTTGGCTGGCCCACATCATTTCTGGGTTCTTCCACCATCTTGGTTGGAGGACACTGTCCCTTTATGGGGTTATCTTGAACCCTCTTCACTAACTTCCACATCAGAACCTGCCTTTGGGAAAGAGTATGACAAAGCTATTCACAAGAAGGTACCAGTGATCAATAATAAAATTTAACACAGTGTCTTTTCATGAGACATCGGCAATCTAACATTTAAAGTAAAGAAATGAAGCTTTGAGGGTAAGAATGTCTGGAATTGACAAAAGGGAGGTTGTAATGACTCAAGTCAGCCTGAGTCAAAAAAGGGTGAATGCAGCAGGACTACATGAAGGATTACCCAAGATCCTTTCTTCTTTTTCCTCTGAGTTTCTCTCTTCTCCCTCTCCCTCTCCCTGTAGCTTGGTAGCATTTCCCCCTCTTTCAGTTTGAATGGATTTTTCTGCATCTCAGCGCATGGGCCAAACATGGCAGCCCCAAATGGTGTCCTCGGCACCTGTATCACCTTACACATCTATAACCTGTACTCAACTACTGAATCATCTGAGTCCCATTTCCAAGTTTTGGTGAAGAGACCATAGCCCAGCTTGGATCCAAGTCTCCACTAGTATATTGAGCTGTAGGCAGGCTTGGTCAATCAGGAAAAGTTTGCTTGGGTAGGTTTTCTCTGAGCAGAGCCTTACATGAGGAGATGGTAGTCACCTCTATTGCATTAGAGGTGAGCTTTTCAGTAGAAGGCACTCCAGGATGCAGATTCTACTTGATATCTGATTTCTTATAAGACAAAATTTGTCCTCAGTAACCATTCTGAAGACTATTGGCAACTATTTCTAGGAATATCCTCCTCTTAGCTACATTGTTCCAAAAGGAGATGAAAAAGATCAGTGAGAGCTGGTGGTTTGTTTTTATTCTTTTAAATCTCAGATGACTGTAGTTGCCTGTTAATTAGCCTCCAGGAAAGCCCTGTTTTACTTTATTTCCTGGACTGATGGGTGTTTAAACCTAGACATGGTGGCACCTCCACTGCAATTTTGATTGCCCCATTTTCCCAGAAGTTAAGGTAGATGCCTCCCCTGTTGACTCAGTTACTATAGTAAAGAATAGAGTCTAATGTTTCTGAGAAAATCCTGCCCACTTAAACCTCAGAGAAGGGCAGGGGAATAGTCTTCATTGAACTCTTTTTGTGTGCCAGACACCATGCCAGGAACACTTCTGCCAAACTCCTCTATTGATCTCATAGCAATGATGTGATGTTCAGCAGAGAGAAGTCCCATGTGGTGGGTGAGTTTGTAACCACACAGCTTCTTATTTAGATATTACATTTTTTGTTTTCTGTGTGTGGAATCATTGTACTTACCCTTGTTTCTTGGAGCATGAAGTGAAGGTACAGGGATGTTTGATCCCATTTCTTGAAGTAACAAAGCACAAATGTATTATAAGAGAACTCTCAACCCCCAGAATCCTTTGGTACTACTAAGCAGGGATGGTGTTCACGTATAAGGGATTAGCTATGGGTGATATTCTTTTCCTCGTGGTAATAATAATTTTTTATTTCTCAGTTATATTTGGCATATAATATTATATTAGTTTCAGGTGTACAACATAGTGATTAGACATCTATAAAACTCGCAAAGTGATCACCCCAATAAATCTAGTACTCATTTGACGCCACATATAGTTATTACAATATTATTGGCTACATTCTTTATGCTATAGTTTCTATCTCAATGACTATTTTGTAACTACTAATTTATATTTCTTAATCTCTCCCCCCATTTTCACTGACCCCCTCCAAGACCCTCCTATTTGGTGACCCTCAAAATGTTCTCTGTATCTATGAGTTTGTTTCTGTTTCTGTTTGTTTGTTTATTTTGTTCTTTAGATTCCACATACATGTGCAATCTTATGGCATTTGTCTTCCTCTATCTGACTTACTCCACTCAGCACATTGCCCTCTAGTCAGTGGTCTCCAACTTTTTTGACACCATGGACCAGTTTCGTGGAAGGCAATTTTTCCACAGACCATGAGATGGTTTGGGGAGGATTCAAGAGCATTACATTTATTGTGCACTTTATTTCTATTATTACATTGTAATATGTAATGAAATAATTATACAACTCACCATAATTCAGAGTCAGTGGGAGCTCTGAGCTCGTTTTCCTTCAACTAGACAGTCCTATTTGGGAGTTATGGGAGACAGTGATACCTGAAGTGTGTTGATTATGTCTAGTCTACTCCATAATCTCGTTTTGGTTGCTGTCACTGCAGAAAACCCTGCTTCACAAAGATAGGATGTTGGAAATGGAAGCAGGCTTTTCAGTGCTTTTGTGGCAATCTCAAGATATTCTGCCTTGACTTTAATCCAGAATGTATGGAAATTTGAGGTTGTCTCAAACATGCTTTTAGGGCCACTATCATTTGCAATCTCAAGCAGTTGATCCTCTACTAGCATACACAAAGTCGATTTACCTGGCTTATTGAAAATGGGTTGCAGATCCATTCCTTCCCAGTTCGGGGGCTTTTTGTGGTTGGGAAGTAATGCTCAAACTCTTTTGAAAGCTGAGGTAAGTGATCATGCACCAGCTAAGAGAAAGAAGGCCCTGGCTTAGTCTCTTTCAAAATCTCTGCTAATGTTTGAAACATTTCAAAAATCCTGTTTCTCTTCATCCCCATAATTCCAGTTTGGCTTGGAAAGCAGTCACTTTATCTGCTGACTTGAACAGAATTCTGTTCTCCCCTGAAGTGACTGATTGAGTTGGTTAGGCGAGTTGAACATGTCATGCAAATAAGCAAGTTTTGAAACCCATTCTGTGTCGCTGAAATATGCTGCTAGTGGTGACTGTTTTTCTAAAAGAAATCTCTAGAGTGGCTCTGGTAACTCAAAAACTCTAGCCAGTGATCTACCTTTAGAAAGCCATCTTACTTCTATGTATAAGAGAAGACATGTGTGCTCTGAGTCCATCTCCTCACAGAACTGCATGAACAGACGTGTGTTAAGGGCATGTACTTTAATGTGGTTGATAATTTTAATCACATCCTGCAAAACGTTGTCAAGTTCAAGTGACATTTTCCATCCAGCCAGCATTTCTCTATGGATGACACAGTATGTAGACACATATTCAGAAATGACTTCATTGACCTGAGTAGTAAAACCAAGAACCCATCTAGTCATGGTAACCACTCCATTCATGTATATACTGACACAGAATAACCAATTCAGTTTTCCTGATAAGTAATTATTTAAAGACTTGAATATTTCTGCAGCTGTGGTATTGATTGGCAACAAAAGCGCATATAACATATCCTCATGTGAATACTCCTGAAAAATAGATCATACAAAAATAAGCATTGTTGCCTTGTTGTCAACATTGGTAGACTTGTCAACCTGGATTGCATATCATGGTGACTGATTAATCCTTTCTAACAAATGTGACTCAATAGCCTCTGCTATTTCATCAATTTGTCTAGTTATATCACCTTTTGAACTGCAGCCTCTCCTAAAAGTTCACAAGTGTCCTTAGCAGCATGCAGGATCAAATCTTCACCAATAGTAAAGGGTTTATTAGCTTTAGCAATGTGGTTAGCAATGTGCTCTCAGTGCATCGTTTGATGAAATGGTGGCCTTCAATAATTGCTTCTGTTTTTGTGTTGATATTTTTTTACTTTTCAAAAAACTCCCAATGCTAGGCTTTTAATGCAGGGTGCTTGGTCTCCATGTAGCAAAGCTCTGTTGAAGCTTTGATGGCTTCATTGAATAGCCAGTTGTCACATATTTTACAAAGTAGACTTGGAGAATGTGAATCACCTGTTGTAACGAACCCATAATTTAAGTAGGACTCTTGGTATTTTCTTTTAAATGCAGCTTTCTTTTTGTGGACAGTCTTAGAGTCTTCTGCTGTCTTATCATCGGGTCTTTCCCCCTTTTCAAAGAAGCTCTCCAGTGACATTTGGTTTTACTCATTTTGGCAAAGGCTTACCAAAACTGTGACTGAGACAAGTGTACAATGGGGAAAAGAAGCAAGGATGGAGGTGGAGCTGAGGCAGTGATGCTAGCACTGGGGAGTGGCTGCAAATACAGATGAGGCTTTGCTTGTTTGTGTGCTGTTCACCTCCTGCTGTGTGGCCTGGTTTCTCACAGGGCACAGACTGGTACTTTTGTGTGGCCCGGGGGTTGGGGACCCCTGCTCTAGGCCCAGCATTAAATATCCTTTTCCATCCCATTACTTTCAGTTTATGTGTGTCTTTTAATCTGAAGTGAGTCTCTTGTAGGCAGCATATCTAAGAATCTTATTTTCCTATCCATTCAGCCACTCTATCTTTTGATCGGAGCATTTAATTATTTTGCATTTGAAGTACTTGTTGGTAGGTATGTAGTTATTGCCATTCTTTATTTAGATTTTTGATAAATATTTTTTCTTCTCCTTAAAGAAGTCCCTCAAACATCTGTAACTCTGGCTTGGTGGTGATGAGCTCCTTTAGCCTTTTCTTGTTTGGGACACTTTTTATCTTTCCTTCGATTCTAAATGATAGCTTTGTTAGTGAAGTAATCTTGGTTGTAAGTCCTGGGTTTTTATCACTTTTAATATTTTTTGCCAAACCCTTCTGGCCTGTAGAGTTTCTGTTGAAAGATTGGCTGATAGCTTTATGAATGCTCCCTTGCATGTAACTAATTGCTTTTCTCTTGCTGCTTTTGAGATTCTCTCTTTGTTTTTAACCTTGTCATTTTAATTATTATGTGTCTTGGTGTGGGCCTCTTTGGGTTCATCTTATTGGTATTCTGAACTCCCTGGGTTGTATGTTATTTCCTTCACAGGTTAGGAATGTTTTCCATCATTATTTTCTGAAATAGATTTTCAATTCCTTGCTCTCTCTCTTCTCCTTCTGGTACCCCTATGATGTGAATATTGTCATGCTTGATGTAATTCCAGAGGCTCCTTAAACTTTCTTCATTTTTTGAATTCTTTTTCCTTGTTGCTGTTCTGATTGGATGTCCTCTGCTACCCCATTCTATGTGTCACTGATTTAATCCTCTGTTTCATCCACTCCATTGATTCCTTCTAATAAACTCTTAATCTCAGATATTGTATTTTTCATTTCTGACTGACTCTCTATTATGTTTTCCATCTCCATTTTTATGTTTTTTTTTTATCTTGTTAAAATTCTTACTGAGTTCATCTACTCTTCCACTAAGTTCCTTGAGCATCCTTATAACCAGTGTTTTGAACTCTACATCTGGTATATTGCTTGTCTCCATTTTGGTGAATTCTTTTTCTGGAGCTTTGTTCTATTCTTCACGTGGGACATGCTTTTTTTGTCTCCATATTTTGACTGCTCCCCTGTGTCTGTATCTATGTATTAGTTAGGGCTCCTAAGTCTCTCGGTCTTAGTACAGTGGCTTTATGTAGTAGGTGTGCCATGGGGCCCAGTAGTGCTGTCCTGAGAAGTCCAGCTGCAGGCCAAGTTCGGCTGCAACCTGTGAACTTCTGGGGCCACCTTTAAGGGTCACCAAACAATCACATGTGACTGCCACCCATGCTGGGTTTTTAGGAGCCTGGAGGGGCCAAGTTGGAAACTGAGGCCAGCTGCTACTAGTGCGTGGTTTGGGGTTGCTCAGCTTGAGGTACAGGGCATGCTGAGGCCAAGATGCTACTTCTCTGGGTTTCGCGAAACTTTGAGAGATTTTATGAAAGTTCCCAGCATGATAGAAGGTAGCTTGTTTTATGGAATAAACCATTGGAAGCAGCTTGGGTGGTACCACAAATTGGGAGAGGAGGAGTCTCATGGAATCCCCTGGGCAGGTGACCTGTGTTATCCAGATTGATGGTGACTCAGATATGGCAGCACACTGGGAGCCAGGAGGCCTCAAAAAAAGAATGATGGATACTGTCAGCATTTCTGTTCAGGAGAAAGTTGCCCCTTCAGCTTTCTCTTTAAAGCCCAACAACTCGGTGTCTCCTCGTATGTCCCTGGCACCCCTCGAGCAGCTGCCCTAGTGCTGGAGCTCTGAGTTTGTGAGTCTGTCACAAAGTAAGGCAAGCCATGGACCTTTTAAGAGGAATATCTGTGCTTTCTGCAGCCCTCCATCTCACTTAGAGCCAATGTGTCTGTCAGTAAGTGTATGCATGGGCCCTCTGTCTCACTCAACTATAACCTCCACTGTTATTCACAGCCAGATGTTGTGGGGACTTCTCAGCAATGGAAGCCCAGTGTGTGGCCCTCCCTATTCACAATCACCACACGTGGTTATGGGACTGGGCTATTTGGGTCTCCATCCCTCCTACTGTTTCTAGGTGACCTGTTATTTGAGGTGACTTAGTTGTAGGGCTCCTGTTCAGCCAAACCTCAGATAACTCCACATACTGGTTGCTCTGTAGTTTTGTTATAATTTTGATGTGCTCGCGAGAGGAAGCATGAATAGCCTCTGCCTTCTACACCATCTTGTGAGCTTTCCTGGGAGGTATTCTTTTGTGAAGGATGAGGAACCAGAAGAAGAGAAACCACAAACGGAAGGTCTAAATTTATGTTTGAACTTAAATTTTCTTTTAAAAAGATTTACCATTTAATATCTTGTCTCTTGGAATGAAGGAATTCCTTTAATTGGCTTTATGCAGTAATTTGCATAGTAGTATGCACTTTCTCAGGTTGACTAAACATATTTTAGTTGTTATAATGGAATTCCTAGTCACTTTAGACCCCTCCAGGGTTAATCCTTAGTTTCCTACATTGGTGAGCCTTCCAAGAGAAAGGTGAGCAGGAAGTATCAATGTTGATATTTAACCCCCAAACTGTAAATGACTAGAAATTTTGTAACCATAATAATAGATTGCAGAACTTTATTGACCATGTCAATGACACAGGGTACCTTATTTGGATTTCATTATGATCCTAAAATTTAATCAGTGTTATTTAAGCTTCAGAAAGAGGGGAACTCTAGATTCAGAAGTTTAGTAGTAGCTTGCTCTGAAGAAGTATGAGTTCAGAGGTTAAGGCATGTGGATTCAAATTCTGCCTTATGGTTTTTTATGTGTGGGATCTTAGCCTCAGGTTTCAATTATTAAGTTTTTATTAGTGAAAAAAAATGGTAATGGTCAAAATTACCTATTACATAGTGTCTAAGTGAGGATGAACTAAGATTCTGTATGTTTGGTTCCTGCTCTGACCACCCCATTAGGCCATGCAGCTCACAAATGGCAGGTCTGGGACTTGAACACAGGATTATTGGGTTCACAACTTGTAAAACTCTACACTGCTTTCCATGGAGAGATTTTAATTCCAAAATAAAGATAGACTGAGGTCAAGGAAAAATTTTAGAGTTCAAAGTCAGCTCCTAAGTTTGACCGATGGGAAACAGTCCCTTTCCCCCATATACCTACCTACACATACATAAATGTTTGAGAACATGTGTGCATATATTTCAGGATAATTCTATTAGGGTAGGGCAAGAGAAATCATACCATGATGTGGAATGTATACTTACTGACAGATGTTAGTTCTGCTAAGCAATCCTTTTGTTATTTTTGTTTTTCTTCATAAATCAACTTTATTTACATATAATAAAATATACTCATTTTTAAGTTTGAACACTTGTTAAATCACCATGAAAATTGAGCTACAAAGCATTCTCATTATCCCAGAAACTTCTCTCATGCTTCTTTGAAGCCAATTTCCCCAGCCCTAGGTAACCATTGATCTGCTTTCTATTACTATAGAAACTGCATGTCTTAGAATTCCATGTAAGTGAAATCATGCAGTTTGTACTTTTTTGTTTCATTGTTTTTGCTGAGCATAGTGTCTGAGATTCATCTATTTCTGAGATTCATCCATGTTGTGTATCAGTAATTTATCCCTCTTTCTTGTTGTGTAGTATATCCTTGTATGGATATGCCCATGTGTTTATCCATTCATCCTGACAGGCAATCCTTCAGCATAGGGCCAGACAGAACCACTTTAGACATGGGCAACTGGGACCTCTCCCTGGGCCCTGGAATTTAGTGGACCTCCCTTTGGCCTTTCTCTAGACAAGTCCTTCCCCACAAGGTGAAATGGCCGTGGGGCCAAGGAAATGTGACCACTCAGAACCCTTGTTTAGGTATCCAGAACAAATCACCTGTCCAAATGGCCATGAGTTTGCTGCCAGGGCCTGCATTGGCCTTACCCTTGGATTAGTCTTCCTGCAGGTAAACAGTTGGTATAGACTAAATGTTTGTGTCCTCCCTGAATTCATTCATTGAAACCTAATTCTCAATGTATTTGGAGGTGGGGCCTTTTTGAGGTGATTAGGTCTATCCTCATGAATGGGATTTGTACCCTTATGAAAGAGGCTCCGGAGGGCTCCCTTGCCCCTTCTACTACATGAAGACCTGGTGTAAAGATGGTTCTCTATGAACCGAGAAGCAGGTTACCACCATCACCAGACAAAATCTGCCAGTACCTTGATCTAGGACTTCCTAGCTCCCAAATCTGTGAGTAATAAAGTTCTGTCGCTCATAAGCCATACGGTATTCATAAACCATATAGTATTCTTTTACAGCCACCTAAATGGACTAAGACAATAGTATTATACCCCAAAACCTGGGGGGTGGAAGTCTGCAGAGGGAGTAGGGGTTTTGAGGGCTGGGGGTATAGAAAGAATGCATGGATCTTGGATGTGCAGGCTGAGCTGCTCATGCTCATTATGCAAATTATCCACATGAGAGGAAGAAAAGAGGGGGTCTGCTGTAGGCTGAGGGCCTTTTTTGTTGTATTTATTCCCCAGCCCACGAGTGATAAGGATGGGTGAGTGGCCATAAGAGCAGGAGCAGAAGGGAGGAAAAGATTCTCAAGAAGAAATACAAATTCTAAAGAGACAGAAAATCGATTTTAGAGGTAACAGAACAGAGAGTTTTAGAATCAGAAATATTTTTAGATTTCATGTTTTCTCATTCTTTAATTTCACAGATGAGAGAACTGAAGCCTAGATTGGTTAAGTGACTTCTATAAGGTAACACAGCTAGTTAGTGGCAGATCCAAGATAAGAAGTGAGATTTTCTAATTCTAGGTCAAAACTCTTAATATATACAAGGACAACGGTCTTCAAATGCTTTTGTTTGCATAGCCCTTAAATTATTTTTGTTAAACTATGAATCCCCTTCACATATTTTGAACTTCTAAAATATTTTAGATCATAAACTTAAATAGTTGAAAAGGATTTAATTTCCAATGTACTGCAAATATCATCATTTAAAAATAGAATTGTCATGTCATAACTTAGAAATAGAATCTAAATACCATAGTCATTTGCTACCCACTAACATCCATTTTAAAAACACATGAACAAGCTCTTCTTTAATAGACAGAAATTTTATATTATAACTTTTTCTATGTGAACTTGAATTTTCTTTCTATTCTCCCCAAAATATTGTCCTAATATACTTTATGCTTGAAAGATTTTTATTTATTATTTTACTATAATTTCCTGAATATGTACTCACACACATATATTTTGAAATTATACATTGTCTTTCTCTGTGTTGTTTCATTCATTTATTAAACAAATATATATTGAATGCTAATTATGTGCCAGACATTGTTCTGGGTGCTAGTTATATGAATATAAGGGGAAGAGCATGTTATATAGAGGAATAGCTGGTGCAATTACCCTGAGGCCAGAGTGTGCCTGTCATGTTTGGAGAAGGGCAAGAAGTCCAGTATGCCTGGAGCCGGAAGATGGAGAGTGAAAACCCCCAGAGATCACCTCACAGTTCTTAGGTAGTAAGCCTTATAGAATATTTTAGGGATATTTAGCTTTGACTTATGGAAGTTTTTTGAGCAAAAAAATTATGTCATTTGGCTTAAGTTTTAACAAGATCTTTCTGGCTGTTGTGTTAAAAATAAACTGTAAGGAGATGTGGGCCAAAGAAGGGAGAGCTGTTAAGTAGGGTGCCGGTTATCTTTCGCTTGCTCTTCAGATCTACTTTCCACCTTTATCCCCACTGTTCTGTAGCATAGAGATGGACTTTCCATGGACCACATTGGTGGGCTGCTTGCTCTCTGGCTTTCAGTGGATTCAGTTAATGGAGACAAGTAGGGGATGAGAGAGAGGAAAGAGGATGAGATCAGAGCATTTATTCCATTTATTCCTCTAGTTTCCTCTCTGCAGAGTCACTGCAGGTTTGCTGTGTCCTTCTATCTAGAGCCACAACTCCTATCAGGTAATAGTGTCCCCTTGTAGCTACCCTTTTGGGGTTTCTGGTAACTGCTCTCTTCTGTTGCTTCTTTAGGCCTAGAGGTAGACAGTGGTATCTTACTTGTGTGAGTCCCTATTGCTTCATTATCACTTAACCCCAGCCACAACTTTACAAGCAGTCCCTTAACTACCTTATCTTCAGTTAACCTTTCAGTGTGCCATTTATTTTCTGTTAGGGCATGGGCTCTTTCAGTTATTTATCGCTATGTATAAAACCACCCCAAAACTTAATGACTTATAAGACTGACACTCATTTATTTGCTCAGAATTTTAAAATTTATGCAAGGCTTGGCAGATATAGCTCATCTTCACCCCATGTGGCATTAGCTAGGGTAGCTGGGGCTGGAAAATTCACTTATAAGATGGCTCACTCATATGACTGGCATTGGTGCTAGCTGTTGTTTAGGAGTTCAGCCGGGGATATTGGCCAGGGGATTTGATTCTCCTCCAAGTGGGCTGTTAGGGCTTCCACACAGCATGGAGGCTGGGATCCAAGAGGCAGGAAGCAGAAGCTGCCACTCCTCTTAAAGCCTAAAGGTCCAGAGTGACATGCATCAATTCTATATGTAATTGGTTGAATCAGTCAGAGGCCAAGTCCAGATTAAAGCGGGTAGAAAGGAGCACAATAAATTTATGGCCATCTTTAATTAACCATGCTGACTGAGACAGAAGAGTATTGCCATAATTTGAGTAAGAGATGATGATTGCCTGAATCAGGGTGATGATGTGAAGTGGTTGGATCCAGGTTATAGTTCGAAGAGAGCTTACAGGGTCTGCTGATTAGATATGAGGTATGGAAGAAAGAGGGGAATTGTCTTCTGAAAAGTAGAAATCCAGATAGAATTAAACATGTAAGCATTTTATTAGTATTATTTCCTTTATGAAAGGAAATAGGGAAGGAGCCAGAGAAAGCTGGGTGAGCCATCAGACCATAATAGGAGTCTGACCTTGGATGAAGGGGAGAGGGAGAGAAGGTTGAGTGGAAGAGTCCAAGGCGAGCATGTGGTCTAAAGAAGATTTGGCAAAGCCATTGGAGAGTTCTTGAGCCAAAATTTGCCTATTAAGGTGTTCTGTGTCTCTCAGGAATGAGTCTTCCTTACTATCTCTGTCACACTCAATTATTGGAGGGGAGCAGTCTGTGGAAGAGGTGAACTCAATGCAAATGCTATGAGAATTTTAAGCACAGCATATGGGGCTCTCAGTCAATTACACTCCCTGTATAGGAGGTCTGTGAAGCACATTCTCATGGCTGCCTCAGGGGTCAAGGATAACTCTAAAGTTTTTTACCTGAACAGCTAAAATGATGAAAGTGCCTTCAATGATCTATGGAAGATTGAGAGAAGAGCTGGTTGGGAGAATATCAGAAGTGTGATTTTATACATGTTGTGTTTGACATACCTATTATGTATTCCAGTAGAAATATTAAAGAGGCAATTGAATATATATGCCAAGGTTTCAGGGGAGATGTTTATGTTGTAGATAATAAATTAGGGACAGTAAGACTCTAAGTGTTAAGACAAATGTGTTCTCAATGGAGTTATCATTACTATATTATTGGCACCAAATTGATCAAAACAACATAAATATATATCAAATTCTGATAAATAAAATGTAAATTATTAAAAAATCAAAGTAAAATTTTATTGGAAATACATCTCTTTATAAAATACGTCTGTGGATGAATGTTACTTATTGTTAAAAAGAGACAGGGTTCAGCATCGACTGTATTCGCATTTTTCATAGTTATCGATTTAAATGCCCGAAATCTTGTTCACATAAATATGCAGATCAGAGTGGAAAGAGTTTTTATTATAATAACATTACTCGGTTCTTTAAACTCCTTCTACATTGTATGCTAAAGAGGCTATAGTAACCTATTATCAAAAATAATTTTAAATTATCAGCTGACAACTCCAGTAGGTCTTCCTGCAGTTTTACTGAAAACAAAGAATTGGACACCAACTGGCTTACAAAATTTATTACTGAATGATTAGAGTTACTTGCTTTGTCAACACCACTTCCAAATTTTAAATTGTTCCTCTGCTTGATGCCTGAATCATTTTTGCTACCTGGGGAAGATTCTGGATAGATGAGAGATGGAGTTTTTTTTTTAGCAGAGTGGAAGGCAATTGGAAAAAGGGAGGTAGGAAAGCTGGATCTGCATTTTCATCATAGGTGTGTCTTTAGGCAAATGTTAGAAAAGAGGCTCTGAAAATAGAGTCCTTTGAAACCTCCTTGCATGCAAGATGGAAAGTCTTCTCATATTTTAATTTGCACACTTGAAGCAGAATGATTGAGAAGCTCCTCACACAAGGTGCTGGGATTTATTTGGAAGATGACTGTAGCAGCCCGCCGAGGCATATTGACATAGGAACATTTAGGAGAGCTGATTTGAGAGGCCTTGGCACAGAGCAAGGTCTGTCCCTTAGGCTGGAAGAAGGTGAATCTGCTTTACTTGTGTTTCAGGCAATTCTGGAAAATAAAAGCTCAGGCTTAGGCTAGGGCCAGAGTAAGGTGGATGGAATGGAGAAAGAAACAGATATTGGTGCTAAGAGGGTGGCCCAATATGGAATACGAGGGGCTTTTAAGAACTTAAACAATGAGTTAGGCTACTTCAAGTCAATTTCAAAAAAAAAATGAGGTTGGGTGTATGTAATGGGGAAGAATTTGGTTAAGAATCAGCCCTAAAAGGATGAGGAGAAAGGATAGTTAGGATGGGAGGTGAAGAAATTACTTAATCTCCAGAGCTCTGGCTCCTTAGACAGTTCCTTCTCATTCTCGTGGGTGCCATAAAGTCTCAACACAGTAAAGATTCCTGGACAGCCTGTTAGGGTACCACCCCAGCCCATTTCCCTTTTGCTGATGTTGAGGAGAGATCATTGCATTCAAGTCAGAAGGCCAAGGTTGGACCTGCATCTATCACCCCAATTGATTGTGTGGCCTTTGGAAAACTTTACTATGAGTCTCTGTTTCCATATCTCTAAAATGGAAACAAAGATATTTACTTTCACTGCTTCAAAAAAATAATTTTAGAGTATTTTACTATTCTGTTGCTTTTTAACATTGTAAAAATCAAAGGAGAATATCTGTGAACATGCTTTCTAAATCAAGATGCCCATGCAATTCAATTCAGTATCAGTGAGTACCTCCTATGTGTCAGATACCATGGGACAGGAGGAGTTAGACACAGAGGGCCATGTGAGGGTGGAAACTGCCTAGAGTGAGAACCAGGCACTGATAAAACCCATAAAAAGGGAGACTGAAAAAGAGATGCTAGCTGTACTGGTAAAGCAATCTGTAGCCATGGGGGCAAGTGGTAATAAATTTCAACTCAGGGGATCCAGGAATGTGTTCATGGAGGAGGAGGAGTTTGCCTTGGGCCTTGAAGGCCAAGTGGGAATTTACTAGGCAGAGAAGTAGGACAAAGAAATCTCAGGCTGAGGCACCAGCAGGGTACAAATACAGAGGAATGGAAATGTCTGGAATGTGCAGAGGACTGTGGACATTTAGGAAAACATCATGTATCAGTAATCACCCTAAATGTAAATGGACTGAACTCACCAATAAAAAAGCACAGAGCAGCAGATTGGATCAAAAAACAAAACCCAACCATTTGTTGCCTTCAAGACACGCCTCTCAGCTGCAAGGACAAATATAGACTCTAAGTGAAAGTGTAGGAGATGATACCCAAGTTAATGACATCCAGAGAAAAATGAGTGTAGCCGTACTTGTATCTGAAGAAATAGATTTCAAGATAAGTAAACAGGAGAAAAAGATGGACACTTTATAATGACAATGGGGACATTATATCAAGAAGACATAACACATCAATATACAACCAAATGGGAGCATATATTTGCAAACTGTGCTTCAACAAGGGGCTAATATTTAAAATATATAAAGAAGTCATATAACTCAACAATGACAACACCAAAAAAATCCAATTAAAAAATGGGCAGAGGACCTGAACAAACACTCCTCCCAAGAAAGCATACAAATGGCCAACATACATATGAAAAGATGCTCAACTTCACTAGCTATTAGGGAAATGCAAATCAAAGCCACAATGAGATATTACCTCATACCCGTTATAGAATGGCTATCATCAACAGGACAAGTAACAACAGGTGTTAGAGAGAATGCGAAGAAAATGTAACCCTCATACACTGCTGATGGGAATGTAAATTGGTATAGCCACTATAGAAACCAGTACAGGGTTACTAAAAAAAATTGCAAATTGAATTATTATATGGCCCAGAAATCCCTCTCCTGGGTGTCTACCCCCCAAAATCTGAAATAATTTATCCATAAAGATATATGCACCCCAATGTTCATTGCAGCAATGTTCATGGCAGCCAAGACATGGAAACAACTAAGGTGTCCTTCAATAGATGATTTGATAAGGAAGATGTCCATATATACAATGCAATATTATTCAACCATAAGAAAATATGAAGTAGTGCCATTTGCCGCATCATGGATGGATCTTGAGATTGTCATACTAAGGGAAGTAAGTCAGGCAGAAAATGTTGAAAACCATATGATTTCACTCATATGTGGAATATAAAACTGAAAGCAACAAATAAACAAATGACGAACAAACAAACAAACAAAAACTCGTAGACACAGACAACAGTTTAGTGGTTACCAGAGGAAAAATAGGGAGGGGAGGAGGTAGATAAGGGTAAAGGGAGTCTAATACATGATAACAGAAGGAAATTTATCTTTGGGTGGTAAACATGCAATGCAATATACAGAATGCATACTATTGAATTGTACACTTGAAATGTATATAATTTATTAACCAATATCACTCCAATAAATGTAATTTAAAAATCTATTATAAAATCAATGGATCAAAAATCCCTTTTTAGGTCTTTCAATACACAATACTATATTACCCTCCAAAAAAATTTGTGCCACCATCTGCTGTGTGAGAGAGTCGGCTTTAACACACCTTTTCCCTGAATCCACTGTGACTTTTTTCTTTTGAAACCATTTTTTTAAATTTAATTTTAATTTTTGATAATTTTTATTTTTCAATTATAGTTGGCATACAACATCATATTAGTGTCAGGTGTATGACATGGTGATTAGACATTTATATAACTTACAAAAAGATCACCTTGATAAGTTTAGTACCCATCTGACATCATACATAGTTATTACAATATTATTGGCTTTATTCCTTATGCTGTATTTTACTTCCCCATGACTGTTTCATAACTACCAATTTGTACTTTTTAATCCCTTCACCTTTTTCACCCAACCCTCAACACCTTCCATATGGCAACCATCAAAATGTTCTCTGTATCTATGAGTTTGTTTCTGTTTTGTTTGTTTTTCTTCTTTAGATTCCACTTGTAATTTAAATAATATGGCATTTGTCTTTTGCTGTCTGACTTACTCTATTAAGCACAGTACCCTCTAAGTTTATCTATGTTATTGCAGATGGTAAGATTTCATTAGTTTTTTTAAAGCTGAGTAATATTCCATGTATATATGTACCACCTCTTCTTTATCCACTCATTCATTGATGGACACCCAGGATGCCTCTATATCTTGGCTACTGTAAATAACGCTGCAGTAAACACATGGATTCACATGTCCCTTCAAAGTAGTGTTTTGGGTTTCTTTGGGTAAATATTCAGAAAAGGAATAGTTAGGTCTTTTTATGTCTCTTGTTATAGCCTTCGTTGTAAAGTCTATTTTGTCTGATATAAATATTGTGACCCCAGCTCTTTTTGTTTGTTTCCATTTTCATGAACTATCTTTATCCATCTCTTTACTTTTAGTCTATGTATGTCTTTCGATCTGAAGTGAGTCTTGTAAAGGTTTTGTTTTATCATCCATTCAGTAATACTATGCTTTGATTGGAACATTTAACTCATTTACAGTTAAAGTAATTGTTAATAGATATGTAATTATTGCCATTTTATTCCTCATATTTTAATCTTTTTTCATATTTCTTCTTCTTAAGAAGTTGTTCCAACAACTCCTGTGATACTGGCTTGGTTGTGATGAACTCCTTTAGCTTTTCCTTGTCTGGGAAGCTCTTTATCTGTTCTTTGATTCTGAATGATAGCTTTGCTGCGTAGAATAATCTTGATTTGCAGGTCCTTGCTTTTCATCGCTTTACTATTTTATGCCAATTCCTTCTGGCCTGCAAAGTTTTTGTTGAGAAATCAGCTGGCAGTTATGGTAGCTCCCTTGTAGGTAACTAACTGCTTTTCTCTTGCTGCTTTTGAGATTCTCTTTTTGTCTTTAACCTTGGGATTTTAGTTATGATGTGTCTTGATGTAAGCCTGTTTGGATCATCTTATTTGAGCTTTTCTGTGCTTCTTGGGTTTGTATGTCTATTTCCTTAACTATGTTAGGGAGCTAGGTTTTCCATCAATATTTTTTCACACAGGTTTTCAGTTCTTGCTCTCTCTCTTCTCCTTCGGGGACCCCTATGATGTGAATGTTGATATATTTGATGTTGTCTCAGAAGCCCCTTAAACTATTGTCATTTTTTAAATTCTTTTTTTTTGTTATTGTTACTGTTATGATTGGGTGTTTTTGCTGCCTTATCTTCTAAATCACTGATTTGATCCCCTGCTAATCTACTGTTGATTCCTCCTAAGGTATTCTTCATTTCAGTTATTGTATTCTTCATTTCTTACTGGTTCTTTTTTATGTTTTCTATCTCTTTGTTAAGATTCTCACTGAGTTCATTTGCTCTTCACCTAAATTCATTGAGCACCTTATAACAGATGCAGTATTTTGAACTCCGCATCTGATATATTGCTTGTCTCCATTTTGGTGAATTCTGGAACTTTGTTCTGTTCTTCATGTGGGACATGCTTTTTTTGTCTCCCTAATTTGACTGCCTCTCCGTGCCTGTTTCTATGTATTAGGTAGGGCTCCTAAGTCTCTTTGTCTTAGTAGAGTGGGCTTATGTAGTAGCTGTGCTGTGGGGCACAGTGGTGTAGTCTGCCTGGTCATCTGAGCTAGGTGCTCCAGGTGTGTCCCTTGTGTAGATTGTGTGTACGCTCCTTTTGCAGCTGAGCCTTGGTTGCTATTTGCACATTATGGGAGGATTGATCCTCGGGCTGATTCATTGTGAGAACTGGCCAGTGGCACAGTTGGAGGAGCTGTTGTGCAGGGGCTGACCCTATGGAGCAGGTGAACTTTGCTGGGCTCTGGTTCCTGATCAGTCTGCTCTTTAGATGTGTGGTACTTGGATGTGGTCCTAGGTCGTGCTTTGGCTCAGTCCAAAACTGGACCCAGGGCCTCCTCGAAGGGATCCCACCACAGGACAAGTTCAGCTGTGGCCTGTGCCTCATTCAAGGCCATTGGTTGGCATGAGCTACCAAGCAATCAGAAGATGACTGCTGCCCATACAGGGCTTAGAGGCGCCTTGAAAGGCCAAGTCACAAAATAAGGCCAGCTGTTGCTATGCTAGGCTTGGGAATACTCAGCAAGGGATATGGGGCATGCAGAGGCCATATGCTATTTGTTTGGGTTTTATGAACCTTTGAGAGATTTTAGGAAAGTCCACAGCTTAAGCTAAGACAGGTCGTTTGTATGGAAAATCCACTGGAAGTAGCTTGGGTGGATCTGCAACTTGAGTGGGGTTCTCAGGTAATCACCTGGGAACAATAAATGGTGTTCACCAGGTTGATGGAGACTCAGATATGGCCACTGCCTGTGTTGCACATGGGGCAGAGGAGGGCTCAACAAATAAACAATGCCCTCTGCTAGCACTTCTGTCTGAAAGAAAGCTGCTCCTCCAGCTCTCACCCTGAAGCCCGACAATTCAGCTACTCTCAGAATGTCCCTGGCACTGCCCCAGTGATGGAGCTCAGAGTGAGTGAGTCTGTCTGCAAGTAGTCCATGTATGAGACCCCTGTAGCCCTCTGACCCACTCAGCTCATTTTTCAGATCCAGATTTTGTGGGGACTTCTCTTCCCAGCACTAGAACCACAGGTTTGGGAGCCCAACATCAGGCTGGGTCCCCTTGCTTTTCTGAGGGGACCTCTGCAGTCAGGATATCCCTCCTGATTTTTAACCACCATATGTGGCACGTGTGGTTGTGGAACCAGTCCATTCTGCATCTCTGCCACTTCTACCACTCTCAAGGTGTTTTCTTTTGTACATCCTTAGTTATAGGATCTGTTCAGCTAGACTTTAGACAATTTTATTATTTTATTTGGGGGAGGGAATTAATAAATGTTTAATTGTAAACATCCACAAAATATAATGTTAAGGTTTTCATATTTATAAACATTTCATTCCATTTGAAAACAATTGTAGGTTAGGATTTCTTCTCATCTCACAATAATTCTTGAGTATGCTTGATGATTGTGGACAAATCATAGCAATAAGTGAATTAAATGAATTCATCAAATAATTATAAAAGCAAAGTTAAAAGAACTTTCAAAAATTTCCGCAGAAAGATATATGTTTTGATGATGCTGTATTTTGGATATGCTTGCTATAACGCTTAGAGCTATAAAGGTTTTAAAACATTCCTCGCAAGGAGAATTGACTTATATTGGCTTAGTTGAGCCAATAGATTGACTTCCTAAAGGTCAGGTGATTATTTCTGAGTTAAGCAACTGTGATGGTGGAGGTGCTAGTGGGTCTCTTAGTTGGGGCCTTTTTAAAAATATTAATTAATTAATTTTTTATGGTGACATTGGTTAACGAAATCCAATGTTTCATCTGTACACTTCAATAGTAAGGCATACATAAGTTTACACTGTGTGTTCGTTCATCTCATATAGTTAGATTTCTTTCTGTCACCACATATTTGGCCTCCTTTGCCCCATCTACCAACCCCATCTACACCCCCTATCCTCTAGTAACCACTAATCTATAGTCTATGTGCATGAGTCTCTGTTTGTTTGTCCTGTTCATTTGTTGCTTTTAGGTTTATATCCCACATATAAGTGATATCATGTGATTTTTCAACATTTTCTGTCTGGCTTATTTCATTTAGCATGATTATCTCAAGGTCCACCCGTGTGGTCACAAATGGCAGTATTTGATCTCTTCTTATAGCTGAGTAATATTCCATTGTATATATGTACCACAGCTTCTTTAACCAATCATCTACCATAAGACACTTCAGTTGCTTCCATGTCCTGGCCACTGTAAATAATGCTGCTATGAACATCGGTGTGCAAATGTCTTTTTAGATATGGGTTTTCAAGTCTTTGGTGTAAATACCCAGTAGAGGGATTGCTGGATCATTTGATAGGTCAATTCTTAGTTTTTTGAGGAACCTCCATACTGTTTTCCATATTGGCTGTACCAGTCTGTAGTCCAACCAGCAGTATATGAGGGTTCCCTTTCCTCTGCATTCTCTTCGGCATTTGTTATTACTTGTCCGGTTGATTATAGCTATTCTAACGAGTGTGAGGTGGTATCTTATTATGGTTTTGATTTGCATTTCCCTAATAGCTAGTGATATTAAGCATATTTTCAAATATTTGTTGGCCATTTGTATGTCTTCTAGGGAGAAGTGTCTGTTCAGGTCCTCTTCCCATTTTTTGATTGGATCATTTGATTTTGTTGTTGTTGTTGTTATTGAGTCATATGAGTTCTTTGTATACTTTGGATATCAGGCCCTTATCGAAGGCGTTGCTTGCAAATATATTTTCCCATTTGGATGGTCGTCTCTTTATCCTGTTGACGATTTCTTTTGTTGAGCAGAAGATTTTTAGTTTGATGTAGTCGCATTCATTTATTTTAGATTTTACTTTTTAGGTGATTTTAAATGACAGTTGTCCTGTAGTTTAGTTGTAATTTTGATGTGTCATGAGAGGAGGCAAACACAACTTTTATTTACCCCATCATCTTGCCTAGAAAATCTCTACCATGAATTTTTATGCCAACATAACAAATTAACATTTTCTGAGAATGATGTTTGATCCATGATCTATGCTTTGATTTCAAACCCTTTTAATCTTGTTTCCGTCTCAATGACATTATCATGTAGTGGTTAGAGACACAGCTATAGAGAAGACTGCATAAGATTTCATCCTTGATTTACTACTTTATAGATAGGCTGAGCATTCCCACAATGGTGAGTGAGCCTTTTCATGCCTCAGTTTCCTTATATCTGGGGTTGAGTCGTACTATGAAAAATTTTACTGGGCTCATTTTTTGTTTTCAAATTTTCTATGATTACACATTGTGTGTTATTTTTTAAAAATCTTATAAAATATGAATAGTGTGATATGATTTGTCTCTTTAGAAGGTCAATGGCTGCCACTAGGACAATGAATCTCAGAAGGCAAGGCTGGAAGCCTAGAAAGAGGTACTCAAAGGTGGGGAGGATAGATGGAGAGGGCTGAGGTGCTTGTGACAGTGAGAAGGAAGGGAGTCAAATATAAGAGAGTGGGAGGTGGAGGTGTTTAAGTGGCACAAACTTCCAGTTATAAGATGAATAAGTTTAGAGGATGTACTGTAAAACATATTGACTATAGGTAATAAACTGTATTCTATGTTTGAAAGCTGCTAACTTTTAAGTTGATCTTTTAACTTTTAACTTTTAGGTTGATCTTTTAACTCTTAACTTTTAAGTTGACCTTACAAGTTCTCACCACAAGAAACAGATTTGTAACTATATGAGGTGGTGGATGTTAACTAGACTTATTGTGTTGATCATTTCACAATATATACAAATATCAAATCATTGTCGTACACCTAAAATGAATACAATGTTATATATCAATTCTATCTCTATGAAACTGGAAAAAAATACAACCTAGTTTAAGAAACATATACTATTTGTATAATTTTAATTTAAAAATAAATTGAATATAAGTTAAAAATATATAAAGAAGAGAAGGCTAGCAGAGGGGCACTCAGTGGGGTCCAGTGAGGGCATGGAGGGGTGTGAATAGGTAGATTGGAGGTTCCCTTTCAAGGGTACCTGAGGCCGCCTTCTGCTTACTTTCATTCTCAAGTCTAGGGGATTCTGCAGTCCTCTTTTACCCTGACTCTTGTGGGGACAATATTGGGCTTGTTCAGCATGCCAGGGAGAGCTGACTTTTTTTACTAGCTCACTGCACCACTGGTTTTATCCCAGCTTCAAAAATGTTCTTTTAATGGCATATGCTGTGTTGATGAGACTATATCTTTCGTGTCCTCCCCATTTTCCCTCCCATCACTCTTTTTAAGTCTTTTATTACTGTCTTGCTGGGTATGTACCATGGGTAAACACTGTGACAGGTGCCATGGGTCATATAAAAGATAACATGAACCTCACTCTTCAAGGGACACAAAAGGGCACCTCCAATCTGTCATTGCTTTTTTTCCCAGAGGACTTTGGAAATCACAGCATGACAAGGAAAGGAGAGGAGACCATTGTTTGTTGAGTACCTCCGGATATGTGCCAGGTAGTGTGCTAAAAACTATACATACATTTTCTTGCTTAATAATCTCAACAACTGCAATGGTAAGCATTATTACCTCATCTTATAGATGAGAAAATTGTGGCTCAGAGAGTTTTGGTAACTGGTGTAAAGCCATAAAATTAGAGATTTGAATATGAGCCTGTTTGACTGACATTTGAGCCTGCTCTGCCTTCACTATTTTATATTCATTGGCCAAGGACCATTGAAACCCACATTCATTCCTTTCCTGATATTTTCATTACCTTGTTTATAATTATTCTCAGAGGGAGGGAGGAGTTATGAAAGTGAAGTGATGAGCAGAGTTCTTCCACAGGCTCCAATAAGCTGTTGCCTCTGAAAGGAGTCATGCACATTTGCCTTGGTCATAGTGGGTAGTGATTTCCTTGGACTGGTGGAAGTTCAGGAAGGGCTGAGAGTGGTGAACTTTCTCAAGCGACTTCCTCTGTCAGGCTCCTTAGGGCCATAGTGATAATCTGACTGGATTACCCATGGCATGAGGAATGCCAGAGATGGTTCGGCAAGAAACCTAGTGTCCTAGCTTTCTCTGGAAGACCCTGAAAGCCATGATGCTGTTGCAGCAGTGGCTTCTGACTCAGAGATTTGATGATGATCAGAAATGAGGCAATTATTAGAAATGGGCTGATTGAAGGGTATCATAACTGAAGGGAAGTTAGCAACCAGGTTCTGGCCCTGCTTGGTTTTATTTGTGGCATGGCTTTTTTTAGGTTTCTGTTGATTAGCCCTCTTGAGAAAGTGGAAGCTTGGCTACTCCACAGCAGCCTGAGGCATCAACCAGGACAGCCTGGGAAGCTCCAGTTTCTAGGAGTCCTGAAATGGTGGCTGTTATGAGAACAGTGGACAACCTCAGCCATATTGGGCTCAGCATTCTCTGAATTCAAAGAGCCTTGGTCCAATCATCTGATACCCCAGGAAGTTGTGTTTCTTATTGAGGGAGAGTAAAAAATTTCTCTGGCTCTTAGAGCCCTGGGGGCCAACAGAGAATTTTAAGGCCACACATCCCTGGGGTTCCTCCCAGAGAAAAGCTCTAGAAAGTTCTTCTGGCAGGATGGGTAGGAGGCTTCCCCTGGGGAGTTCATAACATCACATCCATACCTTATACCTGCATTTATCTCATTAAGGTGAAATGATCAGATGCTAATGTTAAGTCAAATCATTAGAGGCAGATAGGGGAGACTGTTCCCAGCACCCAGCATGGTGCATGATGCACAAGAGACACTCTGTCAATGGTGACCTGTTTGTTGAAATGAGAGGGCTGCCCTCAGAGACTCAGGTTCTTTTCACCTTCCCGATCTGCTTATGTCCCCATAGCTGCAAGATGACTGATCCATTTCTATACCTCATGTCCACATTACAGGCAATCAACAGAAATGGAGGGAGGAAAGGATGACCTTTTATTGAGTAAACAAGACTTTTCCAAAAATCTCTGTCAGATCAGTGTTATATGCACATCTCTAAGCAGCAAAGGAGCCTGGGAAGGTGTATGTTTCCTCAAAGGCTTGTCCTCTTAAACAAAATATGGGTTCTTTTAGTTAGTATGGGAATGTATTAGTTTTCTAGGGCTGATGTAACAAAGTACCACAAATTGGTGCTTTGAATAACAAAAAATTATTGTCTTACAGTTCTGAGGGACAGAAGTCAGAGATCAAGGTGTTGGCAGTGTAGATTCTTTGCAAAGTCTGTGAACAAAAGATCTCTTCTATATATCTCTCTTAGCTTCTGGCGGTTTGTTGGTAATTTTTGGTGTTCCTTGGCACCACCTTAATCTCTGCCTTTATCTTCACATGGGACTCCCTCAGTGTGCATGTCTCTGTGTCCAAGTTTTTCCTTTTTTGTGTGTCCAGCTTTTTCTCTTAGCATATATTTTAAAAATTTTAATTAGTTTCAAATAATTAAATTGGGACACTCTAACCAATACAGTACATTGGTTAGACATCTACATAATTCATAAAATGATCCCTCTCAATTGCTTTCTCCCTCCCCTGAACCTCCATCTAGCCAACGTAATAATGCTAACTACATTTCCTATGCCATGCTCCCCATCCCTGTGACCATCAACCAACTACTAATTTGTACTTCTTTAACCCTTCACCCAATTCTCCCAGCCCCCAACCCCCCACCCCACTGTTCATCATCAAATTGTCCATTATATTTGTGAGTCTTTTTTTGATTAGTTTGTTCTTTTTATTCCTTAGATTCTGCATATAAGTGGAATCATATAGTGTTTATCTTTCTCTGTCTGACTTAAATCCCTTCTAGGTCCATCAAAGCAATATCTTTTTCTATCCTCTTCCTTTTCATATGTAGGGGTCTTATTTTCTTATTCTTTCAGCCACTCTATCTTTTGGCTGGAACACTTAATTCTTTTCCATTTAAGGCACCTATTGATAGGAATGTAGTTATTACCATTCTATATTCCTGTTTTTGATACATGTTTTTTCTTTTTAAAAATGTCCCTCCAACCTTTCCTGTAATAATATCTTGGTGTTGATGAATTCTTTTGCTTATTTTTGTTTTGGAAGCTCTTTATCTGTCCTTCAACTCTAAATGATAGCTTTGCTGGGTAAATTATTCTTGGTTGTAGATCCTGGTTCTTCATCCTGTTGAATATTTTTTGTCAAGCCCTTCTCTCCAGCATAGTTTCTTTTGAGAAATCAGCCACCAGTCTTATGGGTGTTCTCTTATAAGTAACTATCTGTTTTACTCTTGTTGCTTTTAATATTCTTTCTTTCTTTCTTTGTATTTAATCTTTGGCATTTTAATTATGATGTGTTTTAGTGTGGACCTCTTTGTATCCCTGATTTTTGGAATTCTCTGAACTTCCTGGGGTTTTATGTCCATTTCTTTACCAGGTTAGAGAAGTTTTTCATCATTATTTCTTCAAATAGCTGTTCAACATCTTGATTTTCTTCAGTTATACCTATCAGACAGATATTTGGACCCTTAATAGTGTCCATATTCTCCTTAAATTATTTTTATAGTCTTAGCATCTTATCTCTTGCTGTTCTGATTGTGTGTTCTTGGCTTTTCCATCTTTAGATAAGACATTTGATCCTTTTTTTATTCACTTTGTTTATTCCTTTGTTTATTCCATTTAATATACTTCTCAACTCAGGTAATGTATTCTCTATTTCAGACTGGTTCCCTTTTATAATTTCCACTTCCATTTTATGTTTTTTAACTTTTTGTTGAACTTCTCTATACTTCCCAAAAGTTCATTGAGCATCTTTATAACCAGTGTTTCAAACTCTGCATCAGTTAGATTACTTGACTCCTTTATATATGGATCTCTGTTCTGTTCTCCCAAATGGTTTCTGCTTCTTTGTCTTCTCATTTTGGCTGTGTTTCTGTGTTTGTTTCTGTGTACTAAGCAAAGCTCCTAAGTTTCATGGTCTTATTAGTGTGGATTTGTGAAGTAGGTGTCCAGTGGCACAGTCATGAGAGGGATTCAGCTGCAGGCCAAATTTAGCCCAAGCCTCTACCTCTCTGGGGCCACCTGTCAAGATTCAGCAAGCAATCTACAAATGCTGTGCTTATAGGTGCCTCAAAAGGCCATACTGAAAACCAAGGCCAACTGCCTCCTTCAGTGTAAGTCTCAGCAAGGAGCACTTGACTCACTGAAGATATACCTGGATGTGACTTTGGTGGGGCCTCGAGTAGGGAAAGGTGGGATTTCAGGGAATCTTCTGAGCGGAGCAACCTCTGTTATTTAGTTTGGTGATGTCCTGGCTATGGTGGCTCTGTGTGCATAGCAATGCTTGTCCAGTTCACTGATAGTGGGGAAGGCTCAACAGGGAACAATGGATACTACTGGCTCTTCTGTAATGAGTGAGTCTCACCTCGGCCCTTACTCTGACAATGTTTGCTTGTAAGTCCCTGGTGTCCCCTACGTGCAGCCGAATGGACACAGGTACTCAGAGTGAGCAGGTCTGTCACCATAAAAATCCACTCGTGGTTGTGGCCCCTTTAAGAGATGTCTGCTGCTGCCACTGCCATAGCCTCTGTCTCACTCAGGCGCTTAAGACTGGGCAGCTCCATGTCCTCACCCCGTCCTATCTTCTGCCATTGCAGGGTGATTTCTTAGAATTTTCACTAGTTGTACGGATTGTTCCTTCTAGGCTATTTTTCCTTGCTGGTGCTCCTTGTTTCCTTTACAACTTTTATTTGGTTGCCAGGGATGAACAGAGCCTTTATTATCTGAGCCATTTTTTTTCTAGCATCCAATTTTTCCCTTTTTATAAAGTTAGAGTCATATTGGATTAGGTGAATTAGGCCCACCTTAATAATTTCATTTTAACTCAATCATTTTCAAATATCTTATTTCCAAATAGGGTCACATTTACAAGTAGCGGGGGTTAAGATTTCAACATTTTGTGGAGGACACAATCCAACCTATAATGCATAGTTTAAAATGTGGTCTCCAAATTCTTCAACACTCCTCCTATCAAGAAGTGAGGTCTTGCCCCTCCTTTTGAATCTGATTTCTCATGATTATGTGTACTAATAGAGTATGATGGAAATGATTTCCAATGTTATGTAATAAAAGGCCTTACAGCTCCTTCTTAGCTCTCTTGGGACACTCTGGAAGAAGGTAGTTGCCATGTTAGAAGTCTGACCATCCTTAGATAGCTGTCTTGGAGAGATTACATGTAGGTGCTCCATTCTTTAGCCCTAGTTGAGCTTCTGGTCAACAGCTGGCAACAAAGCCTTCACTGTGCATGCACCATCTTGGACATAGAGTCCATTTGAACCTTCAGGTGAGTGTAGACTCAGCTGGCATCTTATGGCAATCACATGAGAGACTCCAAGCAAGAACTGCTTAGACAAGCCTTTCTGACATCCTGACTCACAAAACCCTGAACAAAATCATTTTTTTTAAACCACTAAATGTGGTGAGTTATTACACAGCAGTAGAAAAGTAGAATGATAAGCAAGAAGAAGAGAATGAATATTGTTCAGCCAATAAGAGCAGTAGGGGCCCTTAGATCCAGGGAGAATTATCGTCAGGAAGGTGACTTCCATGGAGTCTCTCATTTGAGTTTTGTGTTTCTAGGTTTCCACTGAGGGTAGGAGTCCCTTCATGCTGAGACACTTAGTTGAGACCAACCTGCATTTGAGTGACCAAAACGGTCATCCGAATATTCAAATAATTATTTTCATGGGAGAAATTGTATTAGGAATTATCACAGTTAATTATCACAGTTGTAATGGAGACAGTGATCCCTGGCTTGCCCTATCATCAACAAGCTGCTTTGCTTGAACTGTGGGTAAGTTGTCATTAGAAAACACAGAGTTGGCTCATATAACTCTCGTTTCACCAAGGAGCAGTACCCCCCACCCCCATTTTATAGGCAAAGGCCTTACAGGTAGCATGTTTCAGGCAGACTCTGAATTCTACACCATAGTTTTCAGTTTTTAGTTTATTTTGGGCACCCCAGATCCAGACTCTACCTCTCAAATGATGAGTAAAAAGATGGGTTTGGCTTGTGATAGAATTTTCTGAACATGTTGAAGTTCATTCTATGCTGGCCAGCTCACCTGTGGTTATCTGTGCTACCTCCAGTGTCCAGATCCTACCGCATTTCTGTCCATGTGGCTCTGTTCCTTTGTGCACCTTACTAGGTCTCAATACTTGTCATTTTTTTATCTCTTCTTCATATTGTGCCTAAGCTAAACTCTTGCTTTACTCAACCTTTATTCTATTTCCTTGACTTCTCATATTCAACTTCATGCTTTGATCAAGCTACCCAATAGCAGTTTCAAGCAACTTCCTTTCCCTTATACAGGTTCCTCCTAAAATTCCATCTGTTTTATCAAGCCCTTTGCTTAGCTGAACTGCTGATCATCAGTTTTTGTTTGCATTGTGTTGAAACTATAGATTATAAACCAAAGGGATACTACATGGAGTAAAATGCAGAGTGGTTAGAGCACAGGCTTTGGAGTCAGAGACGCCTGGGTTCAAATTCTGACTCTGCTACATATTAACTGTGGAACACTGAGCAAGTTATTTAACTTTCCAAACATTTTCCAAAGACGGCCACAACAATTTCTCCCATCTCACATTTTTTCCGAGAACCTTGCCACTTCTCAGAAGATGGGGGTCTATGTCCCTTGCCTTTGAATCTGGATAAATTTGTGACCTGCTTGTAACTAATTGAATGCCATGGAAATAATTCTGCATGTCTTCAGAGGGTAAGTCAGAAAAAAAAATCATGCAGCTTCTGCCTTGCTTGCTGGAACATTCACACCAGAGCCATGAGCTGCCATGTAAGCTGTCTGGCTGCTCAGAACCTACTATGTTGTGAGGAAACCCAGATGAATTCTTGTGAGAAATTATACTGAGAATTTTTGAAAGCACAGTCAATCCTCACTATTTGAAAATTTCATGTTTGTGAATCTCCTTACTTGCCAAAATTTACATGTAATCCAAAATCAATATTATCAGTACTTTTGTGGCCATTTGGGGACATAGACATAGTGGCAAATAATTTGAGTCATCTAATGCACATGTTCCCAGCTGAGGCTAAACAAAGCAACACTTTGTCTTCTTGTTTCAGCTCCCATACTATAAACAAGTGTCCTTTTGCAGCCTATTTAGTTCCATGTGTTTTTTCTTTGTATTTTTGTGCATTAGTGATGTAGCTGTTTAAAATGGCCCCCAGGTGTAGTGCTGAAGGGCTGCCTAGTGCTCCTAAGTGCAAGAAGGCTGTGTTGTGCCTTACGGAGAAAGGACATGTGTTGGATAAGCTTCCTTCAGCATGAGTTATAGTGCTGTTGTAGGTTGTGAATTCCATGTTAATGAACCAACAACATATATAAAATAAGGTATTGTTATACAAAAACACACATAAAACAAGGTTTTGTATTGATCAGTTGTTAAAAATATTGTGACAAAGAAGTTTGAAGGAAGCTAACCTTGTATTTCCCCAGGAGCAATGGTTCAACATTCACTAATTTAATGTTCACAGTGACTTTATAGAACGTAAGTACCTCAGATAATGAGCATTGACTGTGCATGAATAGAGAGGATGCTCAGTCATCCCCCAGCTGCTCCAGCCTCCTGCTGTTCCAGCTTCAGTCACTGACTGCAGTTACTTGAAAGACTCTGAGCCAGACAGCCCAAGAAAGACTGCTGAATTTTGACTAACTGTGAGATATAATAATTTTATTTTTAAACAATTGTATTTTAATACCTTATTATCATTTATATATTTATGATACTTTAATATTATTTGTTAATTTTAAAATATTGTTTTGTCTGAGTAGCAATCAGAATAATGATATTAACAGTGCATTCCCCATGAGGTTGGTGGAAAGATTAAATGAGATGGTGTACATCATGTTGAAAGGACTAAATATTTTTACTAAGTGTCAAGCATTATGCTACCATAAATATTATGAATCCTCTGTCTTAGCCTTATTTTATAAACACAGATTATTATACTGGAGAGACTTTAAACACCACCTAGGCTAATCCTGTATTTTTGACTGTGAAATCAGAGGCCCACAGAAGGGAAATTGTCTGCATGACACAGAAAGTTGATGGCAGAGTATAAATTAGAAGTAAGGCTTTATCTTTGTGTTGAATAGAAAAAGCTTATAACTGTTTCCTTACATGTTTCATTTATAGATTTACCTTAGTTATTGAAAAAGCAAAGCAGAATATGACTCAAATACAGAGACCTTGAACTTTAACTCATTCTTTTAGTCCTAGAATCACAGATGAGATGATCTTTTATTATTCACAAAAGAGAGTTGTTTGGAGGGATGGGATTTGTGCCCTGGGATATGCTGTAGTAGATATCAATATTATTATTGGTTATTATTGGTACCCAAATGAGGGCTTGTTCCCTGCATGGTAGCTTCCAGCACTTGATGACAGGCCAAGGCATTAGCTACTGGAAGGATGAGCCCATGAGGGAGGTGATGATGTTTGTAGCCATGGCTTTAAAAACTCTTTATTTCAGATCCTGTTGACAGTAGCTGGACTTTGGCCTTCGTTCTTGTTATATACCAGAAACAAGACATTTCTAGGGTGGTTCAGATAGTGATTTTTTGTTTTGTATTTTTCTGGGTAATAAAGTGTCATCTTGGATGACAAAAAAGAAAGTCAATAAAAACCTACAAATACTTGTGCCTACAAATACAGCTCTGGACTGGAGTGGAGAGTAGCAACAGAAAAATATCAATGGCTCAGTCTGGTAAGTAGGGAGAAAGAGATATCAATGGGATCCATAGTCTAGAATTAAGAAGTTACAGGTACCATAAAGAAAACCAGAAATTGGGGGTCAGCAGAGGTGAGGGTTTATTCACTCTTGTGAATTCTTTACAAAATATCTGTCCCTTTAACAGCATTTGGGACTATAAATATATACTTATTCTGCTACATTTACTAACGAATCTTCTCTCCTTGCATAACTGGCATAATCTATCATTTTGCAAATAAAATTTTAAAAGAAGATAATTTTGAAATAATGAAATTCCATTTTGGATATACTTAAAAAGTACCAAAGCCAAATGTAAAATTAAACCAGTAACTTGGCCTTATGCCTTTTCAATCTCTGATGACTTAGGATGGCCCTCTGAAGGGCTTCAGACAGTCCTTTGGCGTTCCTTTGTTTGTCTTTGGCCACACAGCCACAGGAGCCACATAGAGAACAGTGGCTGCTTTCACTCTACTTCTTCAACCTTTACCAGGAAATTCCTTTCTTTTTTTTTTCTTCTGTGTCCTGGGCACCAGGACCTCAAAACTATTATAAGTTGGAACTTGAATTTGCTCCCCAATGATTAATAAAAAAATCCCCTTAAAGAGACAAGACAACTTCCTGGCCTGTAAGCCATCACATAATATATCCAAAGTGAAGGTATTTAATCATTATAGGTTAATTAATAATTCAACAGATATTTATTTTGTAACCCTAAAGAGGGACTACATCCACTGGAGGACAAGTTGGTCCCCTCATGGACATATAGACAAGGATGTGTAATCCAGGTTAATAACAGTTCTCCTCTAAGTGTTGTCTATGGCAGAGGCTGCCCTGTCTCATTGCGACCTGGAAGAAAGTAGATCACACTTATACAGATAGATGTACCAGATATTCTTAACTCATGGTACCCAGTAGTGATTCCTACACCTAAAGCCCTTGCTGAATCCTTGCTCAATAAACTAACCATTGATTATAATCTGCTTCTCATGAAGATTACTTCTAGGGAGAGAATGCAATGGTGCCTGTGTTTAGCCCCACCTTTGAACAGATATTTCTTTGAAAATCAGTAACCCATCATTCCTACTTTACATGTCAATCTCACTGAAGGAGATGGGACTCTGTCCTAGAGGGACAAATCCACAAACCCTACATGGAGGCGCCACTGAATAGTATTGGTAAGACAAATGTAGGTGAGGTAAGGAAACTTGTTAGGACCAAACTTTTTGGAGTGTTGATATACATTGAAAAAGGACCCAGTGGTGTTGGGCAGGAAGCTCAGAAAATGTCTGACTTATGTGTGTATGTGTGCGTAGGGGGCATACTTAGGGACCTACTTTTGTAAATCCCAGCTCAGAGTTTTTCAAAGTATGGCTTTGATCTATTGAATCAAAATCTTTGGGTGTGGGACCCCAGGATCTGTGTTTTCATAAAGCTTCCAGGTGATTCTGATACTCACTCAAGTATGAGAAGCACTACTCTGGGCCACGTCATCTTTATGTAGTTTTTTCTCCCTCCATATCAATGACGAAATAATTAGTGAAAGTATAAAATTTGCATCTAAATCTAGTTTAACACTTAGAAATTCCTCTTGTTTCTGTACCTAAGAGAAGCAAAGCTCCTCAAGAAAGGAATTTCCCATAACTCACCCCCAGCCACCAAACAAATTAGTTTTCTAAAACCTTTAGCTCCTTAGTTCAAATATCCATTAGATAATTTAAAAAATTTTGGAAACATGTATTGGGGTGAGGGAATACAAACTATAGATGTGAGGTTTAAAAAGACATCTGAAGGGTTTTTGAGAAACATGGTGGAGCGAGAGACATCCCCAAATCTCTCCCCTTGAAACAACAATAAGCTGAGCATCTAAAACTCAATAAAAAATGCTCAAACTGCACACCACCACATCTGAGCATGGGATCTGTGCATAAGAGCTACAATAGGTCAGAACCCCAGGTGTCGGGTGGTGGACTGGGAGAAATAAAGAAACTACTTCTCACAGCTGCCAGAGTTCCCTACAGAGGGAGGTGGAGGGGAGAAGATGAGGTGAGTTCTTGAAAAGCCCTTTCTGGGAGAGTTGTGAATTCCACATAGCTGGTGGCAGGGCCAAGTAATCAGGGCAGAGAGCGGAGAAGAAGATGACAGAGAAACAACAGTTGATTTTTATCAGCTGTGGTTGCAAAACCAAGGCTAGCTGCAGCCCCTAACCCCCAACTCAGAGGCACTCTCATACCCCCCCCCATGAAACTGATCGCCACAGAGCCCCAGGAGAATCTGAGCAAATGCTGCTGAAACTGTTACTAACAATGACAGGGACTGAAACTGAGGGTAGCAAGCATGATTAAATATGCACAAGAAAACAAAAAGGCATTATTAAGGCTTTATATATAGCAGGGATCCAAGAGGCATAGATGCCACATACTGGAAACCAAGAGAAAAGTGTCTTCTTTGCAGTAGACTAAAGAAAGATCTGTATATAATAAATCTTCTTTCTGGAAAAAAAGCAGAAACATTTCCATTAATGCCCAGGGGGAGAAATAGTCCATTGAACAGTATGAAAAACCAAAGTGAAAGATATCTCAGAAAGAAAGAGAAACATCTCCAAAAAATAAGCTTACAGACATAGAAATATACAACTTAAATGACAGAGAATTCAGAATGATACTACTGAAAAAACTCAGTGAATTCTGAAACAAGTCATATCAATAATTTCAGGAACTGAAAAAACAACTAGATGAGCAGAGAAAGGGGATTAAAACCCGAGAGAGAGAGAGAGAGAGAGAGAGAGAGAGAGAGAGAGAGAGAGAGAGACGGAGAGATGGAGAGAGAGACAGAGAGAATATATCTTCTGGAGATAAAAAAACAAACTGCAAGAGTTGAAAAATGAAATAGCAAACTTGGAAAATAGAGTCAGCCAAATGGAGGAAAGGATCAGTGATATAAAAGACAAAAACCTAGAAATAAGTCAGGAAGAAGTAAAGAGAAACTGAAGAATGAAAAATAATGTAAGAAATTCAAGAACTAGTTGATACAAGCAGAAGTGGAAAGATAAGAATAATGGGCATTCCAAAAGGGAGGAAAAGAAGCATGGACTAGAAAACATTTTCAGACAAATTGTTGACGAGAATTCCCCAAATCTAAAGAATGAGCTGGAGCCTGGATTTCAAGAAGTTAACAGAACACCCAATGATCTCAACCCAAAAAGTCCTTAACCAAGACACATTGTATTAAAATTATAAAAAATCAATAACAAAGACAGAATTCTCAAGGCAGCCAGGGAGAGAAAAAAAACAGTAACATATAAAAATAAACCCATTAGATTACCCTCAGACTTCTCAGTGCAAACCAGAAAGAAATGGAATCAAATATTTAAACTATTAAGTGAAAGGAATGGCCAGCCTAGATAATGCATCCAGCTACGTTCTCCTTTAGATATGAAGGAGAAATTAAGACTTTCCAGACATAGAAAAATTCAGGGAATTCTCCACTATGAGGCCTGCACTATAGGAATTATTGAAAGGGGTCAGCTCAACTAAAAAAATGACAAAAAATCACACTGTAATTAGGAGTAAATTGACTATCAGGCAAATAGAAGCAGACTGCAATCCTTACTAATAACAGGGCATATAAGATTAAGTAATAAGAGAATTGCTATAACAAGGTAGAAATGAATGTTCAGCATACATAGGGGAATATTGAGCTAACAATGACTGAAAAGGGGAGGAATCAAAGATCCAAATTCACAAAGGGGAATGGAGATAAGGCACACACAAAATAAAATAGATGACTCTATGTGCGTGAACGTGTGTGTGTGTGTATGTAACTATCCTTTACATATTCATGATCATAACCACACATGACAAAGATTCAGAACTGAAATATATAACATAAAAAAAGGAAGAGAGGCAAAACCCATAAGAGCCAACAAAAATAAAGACAACTGTAAAACAAGGACAAGGAAGCAATGGAAACTCTGAGCTACCAGAAAGCAAAAGATAAAATGTCTACAAGAAGACCTCATCTTTCAATAATTATCCTAAACGTAAATGGACTGATCTCACCAATAAAAAGGCACAGAGTTGCAAAATGGATCAAAAAGCAAAACCCAACCATATGCTGCCTCCAGGAGACACATCTTAAAAGAAAAATAGAGGCTCAAAGTGAAACGGTGGAAAATGATATTTCAAGCAAATGACATTCAGAGAAAAGCAAGAGTTGTGGTAGTAATATCGGACAAAATAGGCTTCAAAATAAAAAAGTAAAGAAAGATACTGAGGGACACTTCATAATGATAAAGGGAATCATGTACCATGAAGACATAACACTTATTAATATCTATGATCCCAATCATGGAGCCCCGAAATATCTAAAGCAATTACTAACAGAACTAGAGAGAGAAACAGTCAGGGACAAAATTACCCCAATTTCAAATATGAACAGGTAATCCAAACTGAAAATCAATAAGGAAATAACAGCCTTAAATGACACATTAGATCAACAGGACATAGTTGACATATACAGAGCCTTCAATCCCAGAACAGCTGCTTATACATTCTACTCTAGGGCGCATGGAACATTCTCAAGAATGGGCCACATACTGGGACACAAAGACAGCCTCAACAAATACAAGAGGGTTGAAATCACACCAACCATATTCTCTGATGATAATGCTTTGAAACTAGAGGTCGACTGCAAAAAGAAATCAGGAAGAACCACAAATACATGGAGATTAAACAACAAGCTACTGAAGAATAACTGGGTCAGAGAAGAAAGAACAAGAGAGATCAAGAGAAACATAGAAATGAATGATAATGAGAGTACAACATATCAAAACTTTTGGGACATGGTAAAAGCAATCATAAGAGAAAAGTTCATATTATTACAGGCCTACCTCCAAAAGCAAGAATGAGCCCAAACAAACAAACAATGTAATGCTTCATCTTAAATAACTAGAAAAAGACACACAAATGAAGCCTAAAGCCAGCAGATGGAAAGAAATAATCAAAATTAGAGCAGAAATAAATGAAATTGAAAACAAACAAACAAAAATACAATAGAAAAAGTAAATGCAACGAAGAGTTGGTTCTTTGAGAAGGTTAATAAAATTGACGAACCCTTGGCTAGACTCACTAAGGAAAAAAGAGAAAGGACACAAATAAACAAAATCAGGGATGAAAGAGGGGAAATTATGACTGACATCACAGAAATAAAAAAGGATCATACAAGAATACTATGGAAAAGTATATAACACAAAATTTAATAGCCTAGAATAAATGGAGCAGTACTTAGAAAAATACAACCTTCCTAGACTGAATCAAGAAGAACTGGAAAATCTAAATAAACTGATCAGCAATATGGAAATTGAAACAATCAAAATCCTACCAAAATGTAAAAGTCCAGGACCAGATTCCTTTACCAGTGAATTCTACCAAACATTCAAAGAAGATTTAATACCTATTCTCTCAAACTCTTCAAAAAAATCGAAGAGGAGACAATACTTCTCAACTCATTTTATGTAGCCAATATTACTTTGATACCAAAATTTGTTAAGGATAACACACACACACAAACAAACTATAGAGCAATCTCTCTCATGAACACAGATGCAAAAATCCTAAATAAGATATGAACAAACTGAATATAGCAACATATTAAAAATGTTATACACCATGATCAAGTGGGCTTCATCCCAGAAGCACAGGTATGGTTCAACATACGCCAATTGATTAATGTGACACACTAGTTAAACAAATTATAAAATAAGAATCATATGATCATATCAATAGATGCAGAAAAAGTCTTCAACAAGATGCAGCATTTATTTATGATCAAAATACTTAAGAAAATCGGTATGGAAGGAAAGTACCTTAACCTAATAAAGACTATATATGACAAACCCTCAGCCAATATTATACTTAATGACGAAAAAAACTAAAAACTTTCCCTCTAAATTCAGGAAAAAGGTAAGTCTGTTGACTATCACCACTGTTATTCAATATAACATTGGAGGTCCTAGAGAGTGAAATCAGACAAGAGAAAGATATAAAAGGCATCCAAATGGTAAATGAAGTCAAACTGTCACTATTTGCAGATGACATGATTCTCTATATAGAAAACCCTGAAGATTCCACAAGAACACTACTAGAAACAATAAGCAAATATAGTAAAGTCTCTGAATACAATATCAAAATTCAAAAATCCATAGCATTCCTATACTCTAATAATAAAGTGTCAGAAAAAGAAGTGGAAAATATAATTCCTTTTGCAATTGCAATGAAAAGAATAAAATACCTAGGAATAAATCTAATGAAACATGCGAAGGACCTATAAATGGAAACTATAAGACCCTATTAAAAGAAATCAAAAAAGATACAAAGAAATGTAAAGATATTCTGTGTTCTTGGATTGGAAGAATCAACATAGTTAAAATGATCATACTACCTAAAGCATTGTACAGATTTAATGCATTCTCTATCAAAATCCTGTTGGCATTTTTTAAAGAAATAGAACAAAAAAACCATCAGGTTTTATGGAAGCACAAAGACCCTGAATTTCCAAAGCCATCCTGAGAAAAAAGAATGAGGCTGGAGGCATCACTCTGCCCGACTTCAAATTATACTACAAAGTGACAGTAATCAAATGCACGGTATTGGCAGCAAAACAGACACATGGACCAGTGGAACAGAATTGAGAGTCCAGAAGTAAACCCATATTTATGTGGGCAAATAATTTTTGACACAAAAGCCAAAACATACAGTGGAGAAAGAAAAGTATCTTCAATAAATGGTGCTGGGACAACTGGAAAGCCACCTGCAAAAAAATGAAACTAGACTGTTGTTTATCACCACACACCAAAATAAACTTGAAATGGATTAAGGACATAAATATAAGACCGGAATCAATAAAATGCATGGAAGAAAACATACGATCTAAATTCAAGGGCCTTGGACTGAAAGAGGATTTTATTAATTTGACCTCAAAAGCCAGAGAAGTAAAAGCTAAAATAAATGAATGAGACTACATCAAACTAAAAAGCTTCTGCTCAGCAAAAGAAATCATAAACAAGGTAAAGAGAGAACCATCTGAATGATAAAATATATTTGCAAGCAATGCCGCCAATAAGGGCCTAATATCCAAAATATACAAAGAACTCATACAACTCAATAACAACAAGGAAAAAACAAATGACCCAATCAAGAAATTGGAACAGAAACTTCTCCCTAGAGCACTTATAAATGACCAAAAAATAATTGAAAAGATGATAAGCATCTCTAGCTATTAGGGAAATGCAAATCAAAGCTATAATGAGATACCATCTCACACCTGTTAGAATAGCTATAATCAACAGGACATGTAACACCAAATGTTGGAGAGGATGGGGAGAAAAGGAAACCCTTATACACTTCTGGTGAGACTGCAAATTGTTACAGCCACTATGGAAAGCAGTATCGGGGTTCCTCAAAAAACTAAAAATTGATGTACCATATGATCCAGCTATCCCTCTACTGGATATTTACCCCAAGGACTTGAAAACCCATATTCAAAAAGATATTTGCACACTGATGTTCATAGCAGATGAACATAGCATTATTCACAGCAGCCAGGACATGGAAGCAACTGAAGTGTCCTATGATAGATGATTGGCTAAAGAAGCTATGGTACATATATACAATGAAATATTACTCAGCCATAAGAAGAGATGAAATACTGCCATTTGCGACAACATGGATAGACCTTGAGACAATCATGCTAAGTGAAATATGTCTGATAGAAAAAGTGGAAAATTACCTGATATCATTTATATGTGGGATATAAACCTAAAAGGAACATGTTAGCAAGACAAACAGATACTCATGGACATTGACTATAGACTAGTAGTTATCAGATGGTAGGGGGTGATTGCAGAGCGGGGAGGTAGACAGTGTAAAGGGTATCAAAATAGAAGGTTAAGGGGAAGGTGAAGTGGGTAAAGGGAATCATATATATGGTAGCTGAAAGAAATGGGCTTTGGGTGGTAAATACACAATAGCATATACGGATATCAAATTATAATGTATACATGAAAATTATATAATTGTATTAACCAAGGTTACTTCAATAAATTTAATTTTTAAAAAGTTTAAAAAATAAACAAAAAGACATCTGAATATTTTATTCTGAAAATGGGATTATTTTCTTTTTAAACAATTGTTGTTTGATAAGTATTTACTTTGCATATACTGTGGGGTTTTTTGCACCAAAGACTATCTAGAAAATGTTGAGTTGGGAAACCTCTTCTTTCTATCTTTTCAGCATCCTTCTTTTCCCACCTGGTCTTGGCTCTAGGGTTCTCATGCTGATCCCCGATGACTCATATTTAGCACTGTTACAGCCTGTAGCACAAACTCAGATTTCTCTCATCAAAATTTACTTGTGTTGAATTTGATTCTCACTTTGTGTTTAACCAGTTGTCTCTCTAGAAAACAATCTGACTAACTATCCATGGCAAAGTGTTGCAAGTGTTGCTAAAGGATAATAGCTTAAAGTGTCCCTGAGGACCCTTAAGGGCCTAATTTGTCAAATTAGGTGAAACGCATTTCTAATGGTGGAGTCTAAGGTATCATAGAAGGAAGAAAATATTTCAGGAGGCAGACTTTTCTACAATTCCTAAAATTGTACAATGAAGTAATCTAGTCTTATTAATTTTTAGAATAGTTTTGCTGAAAGCTGAGGTTTGAAGGGATAAGATAAAAATATTGAATAGAATCAAAGACCCAAAGCCAAGTATAATATGTGATAAACCATGTTCTGAAGAACATGTGCAGAACTCATTAAAATTGAATATAAACCATCCAGAGACTATCACTCCCAGCGGCATATTAAGATGAGACTAGAGAAACAAGAATAGGATTTAAGGAAACAGTAAGTGCTTTCTTCAGTCTTCCCAGTATTTTATTGAGTTGGAGCAGAGCACTGTGATATAGCTCTTGGGAGAAATTTATGTGCCTCCCTTGGTATTTAGGGGTGCTTGAGATCAAAGAGACTGATGCCCACTTCTCATTTGGAGAAGTGTGAAGGGAACAGCTGGTTAGAGCAGCCGCAAAGGCAGTCCAAGAGTAGGGGGAAGAGAATAATCTGTATTCCTGCCATTTAGTGGGCGAGGATGCAGTTCCTGGGGGCTAAAAAGACAGTGGGCAAGTTAGCTGGAGTTATCTTTCAGGGACCCTGTCCAAGAGGGTGGCTTATTTGGGTAAGGAGATTCTAGCAGTAAGATGGTTCAGAATTTCTTTCAGGTGGAAAAGCTGAGGGAATCAGAAGTAATTGGCCAGAATATGTGTCACCTGAGCCAGAAAACTGCCACCCAGAGGTTTCTGTGGACTATCCACAGATTCAAAGATCTAATTCCCTTTGCAAATGCAGCCCATAGAAGATCCAGCACTTGGGTGGCTGTCATGACAGAGGCATTCGATAATAGCATCATTGATATGAGATGTACTCCTTTATGTAATCTTCTCTCTATCCAAGAGAAGCTAGCAAATGTGTGCCAGAAGGAAGAATTTATCAGCCTGGGTTCAATGAGAGGAATAGATTTACTATGAATACTTATAAGGGATTTAACATAGGAATTAGACTTTATGCGCTATGGGAGCTGACTGAGAAATCTACGTGGGACTATTGTCCGGTATTGGGTCCGAAGTCTATTGGTCAGCTAGACCAGCTAATCAGGAAGGGAAGCTGAATGTGAAGTGGGAAAAAGCAAGGACAAATTGGAACACATGAGGACAAACTAGAACACAAAAGCAGGGATGACCTGTGGGAGAAGTTAGTACTGCCTGCTACAGAGTTGCACACATGCCTGGCCCAAGACCTAGAGAAGTGGAAGGAAAAGATCCAGTGGGAGCTGAAGTTTCTGGGGGCCTGGGTGCTGCTCTCACAAACAAGGTGAGCCTACAAATCAACAGCTACGCATATGATTTTCTGCAGTGCTCAGTGCCATATTTCCACTTTTGGAACATAAAAATAGTGGCCCCTTCACTTCCCTCTCGTGCAAATTTCTGTTATGCTCCACCCTATCTCAGACCCACACAGGGATGGGAATTCTAGAAAACACTTTTCCAGCTTAGTTAGTGGCTGCATCATAGAAGAAAGCGTGGGAAGAACTGTTATGATTTCTTGTCCAATTTTTTGGTTCTCTAAGCCAGGTGAAGGCAAGAAAATTTGAATTGGCTATGTGATTAAAGTATTGACTTAGAATGGATTTTTAAATACCAAAGTAGGGCTTCCTTTTTAAAAAAATTTAGTTTTATTATTAGTTTCAAGTATACAGCACCTTGGTTAGACATTTATATAGTTTATAAAACATTCCCCCTATTGCTCTTTCTCTCCTCTGGTTCTCTACCTAGCCATTACATTAAAGCTAACTGCATTCCCTATGCCATGCTCCCCATCACCGTGACCATCTATCAACTACTAATTTGTACTTCTTTAACTCTTCAACCCATTCTTCCAGCCCCCCAACTCCCCTACACTCTGTCCGTCACCGAATTGTCCTCTGAATTTGTGAGTCTGTTTTTATTAGTTGGGGTTTTTTTTGTTTCTTAGATTCCACATATAAATGAAAACATATGGTATTTATCTTCTTCTGTCTGACTTATTTTGCTCAACATAATAACCTTTAGGTCCATCCATGTCATTGCAAATGATAAGATTTAATATTTTTTAATGGCTGTATAGTAGTCCATTGTTCTTAGAATGGCCCAAAAGTCAGGAAATTTGTTTAAGATGTTTTCAAGAAGCAGGGAAACTGGTATGATGTAACATGATTAAAGGCAATAGTGAGGAAGAATACAGCTATTTCCTGTTTATAACCCTCAGGTTCAGCCTGTTTAATAAACCAGTTCCACAGACATTCGATTTGTGTAAATTCAACTATATACATTGCTACATTCTTTCATGTTAGTCAGTCTGTCTCATCATTTAAAATAATCCATTTTGCATCTACTCTTTATTAAATATTCTCCACCACTGTATACCTTCTATGTACATATAGAAAATTATATTGCTATATAAGGTTGTACTATGTATACAAAATCACCTATATTCCTCACTGTGGACAATTTAAAGTACTTTTCAGGGGTTATTTTCATAATATGAGATTTGTGACTTATGTGCTGATTGCAGAAGCTAACATTCTATGGAAGATGAAGGTGTGGCTCTTCTGTACAACAACTTAGGGGCAAGGGTGGTTAGGATGAAGAAAGCTTATGGTTTTTAAACTCATCGATATGTCCAGTACATCCAGTTCATCTAATCCCTTCTAAAGAAGGTGTGTTTTCACATTTTAACTTTCTAAAACAATAACATGTTAGAGATGACAGCAACCTCAAAGGTCATTAGTCACTCATTTTAGAACAGGGAATCCAGTCCCTAGAGAGGTGAAGTAATGTGTCCAGGGTCATATGATGTCTTGGTAGCAGGTATGGAACTAGAACCTGGCAGCCTCATCAAAATTGACTTTCCCTTCCATCTTCTATGCTGTTCATCATCTTCCAAGTCTATCAGGCATTGTGAGCCTGACAAGTTCAAGCTGCCTAGGAACTGAGGTTCCCCATAGTTTACCGGGCCATTGCCATTAGTTCATTCTGGGACAGACAGGGATACGAAACTAATTTCCAGAATTACAAGGACTATCCTGTTTCAAAGCTGGTTTCTCCTTTAATGTAGGATTCCCAAGGTGAATAGGATATTTCTTCCTCCCAATTGTCTCCTGGGGAGAAGCCTAAGCCTGTTCCTTGGACATGCACACTGCCCACTGTCTTGCTGTGGTCCAGGCCCCACAGCTGAGGCTCATCTGATGACCACGGCCAAGATTGCAGCTGTGGGCAGATAAACCCCGAGGCGGTAGTCCCAGCCATGCGTGATAGCTTTAAAACAGGGCTAGACAAGCACTCTGATTTCAATGGTCTGAACTCACTCTTGGAATCAGCTTTCTCCAAGCCTTCCCCAGGAGTCCCTTCTCAGTGCTCATCTCTGTAATGGGTTGTAGTCTGTTAAGAGTACTTTGTAAACAAGAACAATCATGTTCATCTACCCACTCCCTAGCCCATCTGATTCCAGAGAAAATAGCACTTACAATTCTCTCGGTGCCTTTGGGACATCAGATACCAAATGTTCTCCCCCACTCCCCATCAGATCTTTGTCTTGATTTTGTAGCTTTTTCCTTCTAGAGTTTCAAAGTAAGTAAAACCAAGCCTTCTTGTGACATTTGGAAACCCCACTGCTTAGTACTTTTTGGGTACCTCAATTGATAAAGTGAGTGAGATCTCTTGATATGCCCAAATTTCTAAGCATCTTGGCTTTAGGCAACCACAGAAAATCAAGCCTCTGTTTTGTTTGTTTGCACTTGCTTCTCAGTGATGCTCTCCCTACAACAGTGAGGGCTGCTGTATTTCCCAGCCTAGAAGAATTCATTTGCATCTTCCACTTTCCCTTAAAACAACACAAAGCATAAAAAAGCTCATACAAGAAACAGCAATGCCTGTGAGTAGGGAGATTTTATTCTACTTCAATTAGTTCTGCATTTTTTTCCTGTTGTTTTTGGCAGCTGACCACATTGAGGCCTCTCAAATAATCCATTAATTGTAATGAGCTGAAGGTCTTTCTCATAGAACACACATCTGATTCATGTTTTCTGCTCTTTCCTGTGCAGCCCTGATGCTGTGACGATGATGTGACTAGCATATACATCTTCTCACTCACTGGAGCAGAGAATAAAAGCAGATTTTGTGCCAGGCCCCAGGTACCATGGGATAAAAGGAGGCCACCACAAAGTCAGAAAGGAATGGATAGTACATTCCACCAGGATATATTTCCAAAGGTGTTTTCTGTGTGTGTGTTGGGGGTGGGGGGTGGAGAGAAGAGAAAGAGAGAGAGAGAGAGAGAGACAGAGACAGAGACAGAGAGACAGAGAGACAGAGACAGAGAGAGACAGAGAGACAGAGAGAGAGACAGAGAGAGAGAATACCTCAAATTCTAGAGAAGCCACCATTCTTGAATTGCCTTCTTTGCGTATTCTGAAGTGTTATCAAGGTCTTAGGAGAAGCTCAGGCATGATGCTGAATCGATTCAAACAATACACGTTTTTATGATGTTTCCAGAGGATGTTATGGGAATTAAGAAAATGAGGTTCACTCTTCGATCACAACATTGTATCCACAAGTGCTTAGACATCAGTTTAATAAAATAGTTAGAAACAAAATCTTTTCCTGCCTCCAACTGAGCAAGTCCTAAGAAAATGGTGATCAGGAAATGTCAGTCTTCAGAGGGCTTTGCCTTCTTTTTCTGGCTCAGGCTGCTCAGGCCAAGAGTGCCCCTCATTTGCCAAACCCTTATGTGGGGGCTTGATGCTAAGGATGTCATATAGAGCAAGACAGACATGTAAGGAGACCTGAAGACATAAAGGAAGTTGAAGAAGAAAGATGTGACAATTCTGGGCTCTTCTAAAGTGGATTCTTCAGCATATATATTAAAATTTATACATATTTATTAGGTCTTATAGATTCTCACCCAACCAGCTTCTATGTTCAAACAGCTAGGTATTTTAAACCGAAACTAGATATTTCAGATTTTCTGTCTTTAGGCCAGTGGTGCTTAGAATGTGATCCAACATCGGCATCACCAGGAACATGTAAGAAATCCAGATTTACAGTCACCAATCCCCAGACCTACTGAATCAGAAACTTGGGATGAAGGCCAGTACTCTGTATTTTAACTAACCTTTCACAGGATTCTGAGTTTGAGAACCACTGCTTTTGCAGAATTTGTGCTCACTGTTTCTAGTGCCCTTGTCCTTTTCTTTCCTCCAAAGAGAAACCAATGTGGTCAAATAAAAACCAAGTACCACACTCCACCCAAGAACCAAGAACATAGTGCAATTGTTGCATGTGTTCACTTGCTAAAATTGCTCTGGTCTCTTCTAGCACCTGGTTGTGAAAGTAGGTGTTGTAGGAAAAAATGAACTGCAGACATATTGACCTAAGAGATTTTTAATAACTCTAGTTTTGGTGAGCTTTTGTTCTATGAAAGACTTACATTTCTTTTGGCTTCAGGTAATTTCTTTTTTTAATAAAAACATAATTTGTGTTGCAAGGGGGCTTCATACCAATACAGATAAAAGGGACATAGGGAATGGATTGTATTATAAGATGTAATGCTGTATCGAATCAAATGTCAAGTTAATAACCTATTTTCTTTGAAGTTAGCGTTATGGAAGATCTTGAATCAAAATGATTCAATGAGGCCGAAAGGCAGCAAATTCTTTTTAGTGATTTACTTGGTAACTTTGAGTAATTCTCCTGCCATCTGCCTCATCTATCTGCTCTAGTTCCTTTAACGACAGACCTGTAGAGACTGTGTTTGATATTGACAGTGGTTCACAGATATAACTTCTCTTAAATATAACATTTTTGGTGTGAAGGAGTCCTTCACATGTTAGGCAGTTAAGAGCTTTAATATTGTGAAAAAGGAGCCTTGGATGACCTTCTGACCAAGGAGAGAGAATTTTCCATTATGCCAATGGGTGAACAGTGGAGCTATGCCAATTGTCTGTCTAATTGGATCCATTAATCCCCGCTGGTAAGATAGCCAATGTATAACCCTGCCCACATAACTACAGTAAATGAATCGATAAACATCTGTTGAGGACCAACTGACTGTGGAAGATGTTGAGAGTTTAGGGTTCAGGAAAGAAAAAGATATGTTCTCTGCTTTCAAGGAACTTAAACTCTGAACAAATACACCTTTTGAAGAAAGCCCTAACAGAGTTACCGACTGTAGGCACTGTCAACATTGTTAAAATGTAAATTGAAGCATGTAATTCCTCGGTACAAAACTCGCCTAGACTTCCCATGTTACACAGCATAAATGCCCCATCCTTAATAAGTCCCTCAAGTCCCTGTCCTCTATAACACTTCTGATGGTATCTTCTTATTACTCGACCTTCATTCACTTGATGCTTGGGACCCCTGCCAGGCACAGTGCCAGCTCCCCACTTTTGGGCTTTCCATTCCCTCTGCCTAGAAAGCTTTTCCTCTCATGCCCACCTTCCCTGCATCCCCCCACCCTTAGGATTGGTCACCATTTTTTTTATAATCCTTAGCATTGGCACCATTTAACATAATCTGTACCTTTTTATAAATTTTATTTATTATTTTTGTCTCACAGTAGAACTCAAAATCCATGAGGACAAGATTCCCTTTTTATTTAATTCAGATAATGAAAAATGAATGAATGCATGTGGGTGAGCCAATGGACAAAGGGCAATTTTAATGACACTTCCTATCATCTACTTCCTCACTAGACAAGGGCAGCCTAGGATAAAGGTTGGGACTAATACTTAAACTTATTCCTTGAAAGCATGACCTTGCCTAAAATCATTTTATTTTGCTTCTGAAAAGCTAATGATCAAAATTCTTAGTCAAGCAAATAAATTAACCCAAAACTATGACTCAATTTGAGTGTTATGCTTTAAATTGTGTTTTTAGGGTCAATAAATTCTAGGACATGCTTTTCAGCTCTAAAACATGCACATTTTTTTGCTTAATTAAATATCACTATGCCAGAAGCTCATCCATTTATTTTTTTAATTCATTAAAACAATTATGTATTTATTGAGTACCGGCTATATACCAGATACTCCTCTAGCTGCTGGAAATACAGAAACAAACCAGCAAGACAAAAGCCTTTGCTCTCATGGAGTTTGCGTTCAAGTGTGGGGGCAGATAATTACTGAGACAAACATATACTATGTTGGGAAATGATGAGTACTATGGAACAAAGTAAAACTCATTATGTGGTGTGTGGATGGGCTGCTATTTTTCTAATTAATAAATTAATTAATTAATAATTAATTTTATGGTGACATTGGTGAATGAAATCCAATAAATTTAAGCAGTACATTTTAACAGTAAGGCATACATATATTTACACTGTGTGTTCACCTCCCATAGTTAGATTTCTTTCTGTCACCACATATTTGATCTCCTTTACCCTATCTCCCCCCTTCCCCCATCCCCTACCATCTGGTAACCACTAGTCTATAGTCCATGTCCATGAATTTCTGTTTGTTTGCCCTGTTCATTTGTTGCTTTTAGGTTTATATCCCACATATAAGTGATATCATGTGATTTTTCAACATTTTCTGTCTGGCTTATTCGCTTCACATGATTATCTCAAGGTACATGCATGTTGTCGCAAATGGCAGTATTTAATCTCTTCTTATGGCTGAGTAATATTCCATTGTATATATGTACCACAACTTATTTAGCCAATCAGCTATCATAGGACACTTCTATGTCCTGGCCACTGTGAATAATGCTGCTATGAACATCGGTGTGCAAATGTCTTTTTAGATATGGGTTTTCAAGTCTTCGGGGTAAATACCCAGTAGAGAGATTGCTGGATCATATGGTAGATCAACTTTTAGTTTTATGAGGAACCCCCATACTGTTTTCCATAGTGACTGTACCAATTTTCAGTCCCACCAGCAGTGTATGAGGGTTCCTTTTTCTCCACATCCTCTCTAGCATTTGTTATTACTTGTCCCATTGATTATAGCTATTGTAACAGGTTTGAGGTGGTATCTCATTATGGTTTTGATTTGTATTTGGGCTGCTATTTTTGATAAGGTAGTCAGAGAAGGCCTAATGACTTGGTTTTGGGACAGATCCCTGAAAGAGTTGAGTAAATGAGCTATGTGGTTATCTGAAGAAGAGCTTTTTAGACAGGGGGACTAGAATACTCTGAGATGGGACCATGTATGGTACATTTGAGGAATAGCAAGGAAGCCAGTGTGGCTGAGGCAGAGTAAGCAGAGGAAAGAATGATATGAGATGACATTGGGAGGTAGGTCACATAGGATCTTAAAAGCTGTTGTGGGGATTTTGGCTTTTCATCTGACTGAAGTGAGAAGCCATTGGAGGACTTTGAACAGAACATTGACATGAAGTTACTTGTGTTTTTAAAATATCATGCTGCCTGCTTGGAGAAAACATTAGGTTGGATCATGGGTGGACATAGGGAGAACATCTAGGACATTATTTCAGTATTCAAGTGGGGAGATGATGGTGGCTTGGACCAGGGTGGTAGCATCAAAGTTGGTGAGAAATAGCTGAACCCCTATATATTTTAAAGGTAGACCCAGCAATATTTGCTGACTGGTTAGATGTGTAGTGCAAGCAAATGATATGAATCAAGGACAAGACTAAGGTCTTGGCTTCAACTTCTGGAAGAACAGAATTGCCATTTACTGGGAAGGAGAAAACTGGGGAGGAGTTGGCTTGAAGTGGTGATTGGAATCAGGAATTCAGTTTAGGCCATGGTGAGTTTAAGATGTCTTTTTGACATCCAAGTGGATGGAAATCACTAATACAACCAAGGGAGCTGGTGCATTTTAGAGAAACATTACCTTCTGACTTAAAAGGGAAACTGGGCCACAACTCATCTTTTAGGCTGTCATGAACATATTTCTCCCATAATATGGGAAAGTCTTAGTGGTGTCTGCAAACCTGTGGTACTTCATTTTGTTAAGCCACATCCTTATCACCTCCTCTATTATGTTCAGAGGAACAAAAACCACTTATTCTATATTGAAATATCATATCTATGTGCAATTTAAGTTAACATTTTAAAAAAATATACATACTGAGAGAGAATATCTCATCAGCTTCTGGCTTTTCCTTCTTTCCCAATTGGTTACATGTGTTTTCATATCTATATTGTCAGTGAGAGTATGGGATAATCATCATATTTCAAGACATTTGAAAGTGTTTATTAATGTGTGGTACTAGGTCTGGAGATACAAAGGGACTTCTGACTTCTTGTGGTTGAGGTGTGCACAGGGTGGGAAATACCCAGAATGCTAGCTGACCACTGGCTGTCATCTTGGAGTTGGTAGCAGGTGGGTAAGTTTGGGGGGGTGGGGGGGTGGAGCAGCCACTAAGAATTGTTATGTCATCTTTGCCACACTTGCCATTGGTTGTCAACCTATATGTTAGAAGAAGTATACAGCAGTTAACAGGCCCTCTAGGCATCAAGATTACTACTTTTTTAACATACAAATAATAGGTACTGTTTAGACAGAATAATTGCCCCCAAATGTCCACATCCTCATTCCCAGAACCTGTGAATATTTTATCTCACATGGCAAAAGGGACTTTGCAAGTACTATTAAGCTAAGAACCTTATAAAAGGGAGATTATCCTGGAGATTATCTTAGCCCAATGTAATCACAAGGGATCACATAAAAAGTAGGCAGGAGGATCAGAGTTGCTGAAGGAAATGTGATGACAGAAGCAGAGGTTGGAGTTATGGACCATGAGTCAAGGATTTCAAGTGGACTCTAGAAGCAAGAGGAAATTAATATAAGTGCTTACTATCTATGACAGCTGTGCTAAGTTTTTTATCATTTTACTTAGCCTTACAAACACCACTCTGAGTAGTTCTTATTACTAGTATTCATTTTAAAGATGGTAAAACTGAGGCTCAGAGTAAATATGGATAGTAAGCCTACTTTTGGTTGCATAGTAAGTTAATGGCAAAGCCAGTTTTTGAGCCAAGGTCTTTCTTACTTCTAAGTTGGAATTCCAAAATGATGTTATATTTCATATATATACATCAGAAAAGTTGGCTTTTAAAAACACAAGCAGAAAAGCAGAATGGAAGTTTTAGAAATGAAGGGAAAAATTTATTAGACTGAGGTCCCATCGAGGTCAGGCAACCTCCTTTAATCTGGCAGTTCCTACTTTTAGTATATGGTAGACATTTAACAGGTATTTGTTGAATGGTCAAACCACCAAGCTTAGCATGCTGGTGGGACTGCACAGAATGTATGCTATTTATATCATATATGCAGTGGCTTCTAAATTTATCCAGCTGCATATTTGCAGTCAGACTTGGGTGGGAAGCCTCATGAAAAGAGGCCAACCCTACCCATAAATGTGTGTTTCTTGGCAGAGCTGTTTGTGTATAGAGTCACTTACTGAATTACCAGGCAAATGGAGGGGACCTGTGAGCCCAAATAATTAACAAGATTCAGAATAATCAGAAATCATTTCTCCAAGGCTTTTGCATGCACATGAATACCTTTATCTCCTCATCAGATTTACCTTAAAAATGGCTTTGCATTCCCTGACTATGTATCAGCCTATGTTTGTGGATGTCCCCAGGATCAGGGTGGATATGAGAGGAAAACTAAGCTAGCATGTAAATTTTGCTATTGATATTCTACCAGCTACATAATTCACCTAAGGGTAATTAAGAGTGGACAGATGTTTCTATGTTGCCCTTATTTGTGTTTATTTGTGCAGATATGTGCCTTGGTTATGTATTCTCTGGCGACCAGATCTCATGATACATGAGATCCCTTTGTTCCTTGCCCACTAGTGCTCTCTGCTCACTTTCTGGCCTTGTCTGACATTTCCCAAACATGCCCATTCTTGCCTATGGTGACTAGTTTCTTTTCTACTTAGGCCAGCTTCTCTGTCCCAGTATTTTCAATATCTTCTGTCATAGCCATTACTAGCTATTCTGTGGGGGAGTTCTCTGACCTTCAGCAGCAGGGCCAAAAGGGAGGTCACCAGACTGGGACCTTACCCAGCATCCTTCTTCTCTCACATTCCCTTTTCCTATCTTTCAGGGTCATCTTGTGAAAATTAGAGCAAATAGATGTCTCTGAGGTGTGAATCCCTGGTATCAGAAGACCTCCTCAGGCTGAGGCCTGGCATTCTGGTCTAGTGGGGAAGAGGTCACCTTTTGATCCTCTGTATCAGTTACACCTCATAATGAATGAATTTTGGGATCTTTCCTGAGAAGAAAGTTAGTTTAATTAATTAATTAACTAACTAATTAATCAATTTTTAGTGGAGAGCCTAAGTTATCAGAAGACTTGGAACATGGTTAGGGTTCCAAAACAATTTGTGTTAAAAAGATGAGAGAGTTAGATCCTAAAAGAGAGAAAAAGGGGTCTGTCAGGATAGAGTCCTCAGGGAGTCGACTGTAAAGTGAATGTGTGAGTTGAGATCAGGTGGTTTATTTTAGAAGTAGAAATCCTAGGAAACACTGGAAGGGGAGTAAAAGTTGGAGCAGGGAAGGGGGGACAGATAACAAAAGATGCGTTTCCAACCACTTACCATGTAGGTGACTGAAACTCAGAGATAGTGCTGGAATATACTTCAGTGTGATCCCATTTGAGGGGCAAGGCAGCTGGGGTCTTCGCCCCCCAATTATAGTTTGTAATTCATTGAGAGCTGCATCTGGGATGCCAACTGCCCAGCACTTCCAGCCTGCCAGTGCTCAGGAGAAACATGTTCTCTGAGCCAGAAGAATCCCCCAGAGAGATGGCACAGGTGTTTGCGGCAAAAAGCTATTGGAATGGATGGGAATCAGAGATGTGCTGAGGAGATATATGGGAGGGACTGACAGCAGCTGATACAGAACCAGAAGCCCGAGAATCATTTCAGGCACAAAATTTCCTCCTTTATAATATTTTTAAGCTTGGTCTTGATGCTCCTCAAACAACCCAGCCCCTAGTAAAGGGCTTCACAGGCATGTTTTAGTCCGTTCAGGCTGCTCTAATAAAAATGAGACATTTATTTCTTACTATTCTAGAGTCTGAGAAGTCCAAGGTCAAGGCTATAAAGATTTGGTGTCTGGTGAGAGCCCACTTATTCATAAATGGTGCCTTCTCACTGTCCTTACGTGGTGGAAGGGGTGCATGAGTTTTCTGGGGCCTCTTTTATAAGGTGACTATTCTCATTCATTAGGGCTCAACCCTCATGACCTAATCACTCCCCAAAGGCCATACCTCTTAATATCATCACCTTGGATATTAGATTTTCAACATATGAATTTTAGGGGGATACAAACATTCAATCTATAGCAGGCAGTGAGCACACCACACATATGAGGGGATGGATAAAACAAGTGGATGCCCTGTGGCAGAGGTTGGATTGTTATTCCAGGCATGCCTATCACCCATTACTAAGAACAGTTTCCTGTGGGCCAGGTGTGTGTGCATCCTCCAAATATATATTAAACTTGTTCTAGAACCTGGGCTTTCTGAGAAAAGACATTTCCTATTGTCGCCTCAGCTTAGCCCATAGTTTGCAGGTAATATATTTCAGTAACATTTAGAAAAATTTACTGCACAGCTTGTTCTACACACAAAAGCTAAATGTTAATGCAGTGTTTTACTAACTGTGCTAAAATCAGCTAGCCAGCTGGCGAATTACCCAGAGGCCCTTTACTGTTGAGACTCACATGGGGTTTTGTAGCCAACTTGAATGTCATTTATGTAAAATCACAGTGGTGATGTCAGGCGGGTGCTCTTCAGCTTTATGGCTGGACTCGGAAGATTAGATATTTACATGGGGTTTCTCTTTAACCCCTGCCATCTCCTCTTCCTCTAATCCTGCCAGGTAGATTTCCTTGCCATGTGGAGGGCCCAGGGCACAGCAGAGCCACACCAGGGTGCCAGACGAGAAATGTTCTTGTTCAGTGGGTTTTTCATTAGCAGAAGGAGCCACAGATGTAGAGTGAAAGTGAGAGGCCCAGCTTTGTCACTCAGTCTGTCTGACTCTAGGTTAGATGGCAGAATAGTGTCAAGATTAATACTCATGTGGCTGCCAGCCCTAGGGAATCAGACTGTCTGGTGGACTGGAACATTAAACTGGGTCTCTGGGTTTGGGTTTTGGCCTCAAGGTTATATCCTACCATAGTTTTCTCTGTGATTATTTTCAGCAAGCCATTTTATTCTCTCAGAGCTCTGGTTTGCTTATTGGTAGAACATGCAGAAAGTATATGTTACTTTTGATCATACATTGGTAATGGAATGCACCTTCATTCATGTAGTCATTCATTCAATATTCCTTGAATGCTCACTGACGTAGATGCTAGGAATATAGCTTGCAATTCAAAGAGTCCTGGTTAATTCTTCCAGCAATACTCTGACCCAGACTGGAGGCTGTGCTTCTAGCAACTTCACTAGTAATAGCTAAATCAGAGGCAAACACTGTGATCCTATTGCCAGTTGGCAGTCTTTGTAAAAAATGCAGATTCAGTATTGCTTTCTTGAGGGTTTGGGGAATCTTTATCTCTGGAAAGGTGAAATCTTGTAGTTGTTATCAAGGTGGTTCTTGTTTTTATTATTTATAAAAATTAAGATTCAGAGTTTGATCTGCTAGTTGAAACATTCTTATAATTACAAATCTTGTTTATAATCTCAAATTATTCTATAACAAACTCTCTAACCTGGTTTGAGGAATTTTCACCTCTGGTTCATTTTCTGTGCTGGTTTCCAGAACTCTCTACCAATGAGAATGAGCACAAGTGGATTATCTAAATGTGCATCCTTAGACACTGAGTGAGTATAAGCTTAATGCAGTGCAAAAGAAGACACACTATATGGAATTCACTCTTTTGCATCTGGAAGCTACCTAATTTCATATTCACTTGTCTTAATAGTAGAATGTTTGATGATTCCATTCTGCCTCTACCTGCCTAAGAGGGGACACATTTAAACAATGAATTTTGTTCTGATATTCATGTCATTATAATGAAAATCTTTCCAACTATTTATTGTTCTTCTCTTTCTCTAACTCATAGTTCTCCCTCTTTGATTTGTAAAGTCTGGCTTATTCAAGAAACAAACATGGAAGTAAAACCAGTCCTGGTAGGTGGTGGTTAGGGAGAAGTGAAAATGCCTACTCTCTCTGTGGGTGAGGAGCTAGTCAGATTCTATTGTCATGAAGGGTTATATCTGAATTCATGTTATTGAAGGAGTGAGGATATATAATCATAAGATTCTACTATTATTATTATTATCATTATCATTATCATTATCATCATGATTATTATGCCTACAATTCATGGAGCTACTAGGAGAGGTCAACAGACATATATAATAACCCATGCTTGAGGAGGAGCTGAGAGAAGCTGCTATAGTACCTGTCAGACACATCTGTGTGTGTGTGTGTGTGCGCACGCATGAGAGAGAGAGAGAGAGAGAGAGAGAGAGAGAGAGAGAGAGAAACTTTTACTATTATATTAGTAAAGTGGTTAAATAATCTGAAATTGATAAACATAATAGAGGAATGTAGTTGAAAACAAGAGTAAATTAAATAAAATACCTAGGTTACAAGTTAAGTGTCTTTTTGTTTTTTGTACATTACAATACTATTACTGCTGGTCTACCTACAGTCTTCCTTTGTTGTAGTAACCAGTCAGCTACTTAGAATTACTCAAGAAAATTGCTGGCCATCATTAAAAAGAATAAATCAATCCTGGCTGCAGTTCATCGTGGAGCATTTTCTTAGAGTTGCCCACGTTATAAGCATCCCAATCACAAGTCAATGCCTCAATGCCTGCAGATCACAGAATTCAATTAAAGACTCAAAATTGAGTCTTCTTATTAGGACACCCAAAGGTATCTTGTTGTACCTTAGTTTTGCCTGCTCTAATGGGCAACTCAATATGTATCATACCCCATTTAGCATACATTTTGTCAGGCAATTCAAAAAATATCTTCCAAATCTGATAAAAACCCATTCAATCTGGCAAGTCAAATAGAAACATGATTTTATTTAGCTAGATGAGACACTTTTGATTTTCACCCTATGCTTTCTGTGTTCAGAACTTTCTAAAAGCTGCTTACAACTGTAATTGAGTATGGAGTACCTCTGGAGCTCAGCATTTCTCAGCCTTGAGAGCAGCACTAAGATCTTTTCAATAAGCCCTAAAGTTCAGTTGTCAGGGTATATCTGGGAGGTCAAGTGTTAATTGATAGTTTCTTTGAATTTTTGGCCAACAAAATTTGTGGTATCTTCAATTTATGTGTCTTATAGCCAAGAATATGTCCTTTACATCTTGACTGAAAGATGCAGAAGTGAGGAGGCTTAAATATTGCTTTATTCCTAAACATCTTGGGGTGAAAAGAAGGTGGTTATGATAGTGGACAACCAAATTTCAAGTGATAGTGAAGTATGGGACTAGACAATCATACCTGATTCTCTTTCATTTAGAAACCGTGGTAGGAAAATCCATCAGGATATTAATTGTGCATTTGCTCTCACTATATTTTTGCCTCTTGGATTCTAAGAAGGTTTGCTAGCCAAATAATTTCTCCTGTCTTGGGGAGACTTATGTCATAGGGATAAGTGCCCCACTGTGCTACACTTCCCTTTCTGGCTTTCTCTCTCTCTCTTTTTTTTCAAAAGCCATAGCATGGACTGATTATGAAAAATTTCAAACATATGACAAAACTGAATGAATTTGACAGTGAATACCCATTAGCCACCATCTAGATTTTACTATAAACTTTCTAATATACTTGTTTTTATCACATTTATTCATCTTTCTATATGCTGAGAAAGAGCTACATTTTTTTTGAAGCAGATACAAGCGCAGAAAGAGAAGAGGGAACCTCTTTCCAAGACTGGAAAGGGATGATAGTTTGTGACTCCATGGGTAATAGAGGCTCATGGCCCTGGCTTTCACAGTGCCTGCAAAGTGGAAAAACCTGAGAAGGACATGACAAGAAGGTGTGCAGGGGATGTAGGTCCCCAGACTTGAGGTGCTCAAGTGGGGCACAGACATGGCAGGCAGATCTGCATCCCAGGAATCATGGTGGTTACAACATTGGTGGTAGTCAGCTTAAACTAAAGACCGGTGGGCTTTCCCTGACCTTGGAGTTCTGTACCAAATCCCTGGGGGCATTTGAATGACTTCCAAGAGTCAGGGAGAGGGAAATGCCTAAAGACTGAAACGGTTTAGTTTTTTATCAGTCTGGGAATAGGAGCTCAGTGCTAGATATGATTTTATTTTTGAAAAATAATGTACTTTTATTTGCACAACTGAGTTTGTAGAGTCAAATTCACTTCTGTTATAAATCTACTTGTATATGGGAAATTCATTTAGGCTGGTTTTGAACAATTATATGTTACAGGAAAAAAAGATTCTTGAAAATATTTTCTCTCCCATTCTTGTAAGCAGTGATTTGAACATCTTAAGTGAAGGAAGGGTCTTTGAGAGTGTTGCCTGCTTCTGCTTGCTTAATTCAGAGCTACAGTCATTTAAATTCAGTTTCCAGTATAATGTTCTCTTTTAACCAGGGCAATTATTTTTTTCATTATCTACCTACGATCTCCCACTTAAGGGGGATGGGAGATGGAATTTGAAGTGTAGCAGTGGGAGGGGTGCATCAAAGCAAGAACCAATTACAAGCAGTGATTAGTTCCCAGATTTCCACTGGATAAAAGATGTCAAATTAAATGTTTCTTCACAAAGAGTGGGAAATTATATCAATTTTCATTCTTTGGTCCCACTCTCCTATTTAGGATGCAATTCTATTCAAATAAACTGTCCCTTTAGAATAAAGCATTTTAAGCTCCATTTTGTCCTAACCCTCAAATATATGTTTGACTGCAAGATGTGATATGGGGGCTGTATGAATTAATAAATCTTTTCACAACCAGGGATACTATTTGAATCATATTGTTATAAAAGCATAGGAGATAAAGTCTTTGGTGGCTCAGTTAAGCATCTCTGGTCTATGTTCTGGGCGGGGGAGGGGGGGGAGCTGATACTTTAGCTCAATGTCCTGAATTTCAATCTGTGCTTGCTTCCTGTTTCCTTTCCCAGCCCCCTTTTTTCCATAAAGGGATAGTGTGAGCTTAAGAAGTAGCTCCACTGTTGGCCTGTGTGGAGCTGCTCTTCTTTGTGTGAGCAGATTTTTGAGCTGTACTGTAGAAGGTAAGGAAAGATAGGGCAAGGAGCTGCATAGACCTCAATATTAAACTTGACTATACCAGAGACAGAAGAATTGAGGTTAGAACAAGCTGACTGCTATTCTAGATGTGATCCTGTGAAGGCTGTGGGCACAGGGGTAGGGCCCCAAACTATGAAGCATGTCCTGCCTTCCAGACATTGGGTTTTAGGATATAGTCATAAGAAGAACTGTATACTGCCTGATAAATAAAGAAACAGGTTAAATTAAAGAGAGATTAGTCAAGCTTCAGTACTATAAAATAGATAAGATTGGCAGAGAACTTAGAAAGTGTCCCCTTTAAGTTTTCTTCTAGCCTAAGAACTTAGAAAATGTCCCCTTTAAGTTTTCATCTAGCCCGTTCCTTTATGCTTACCATGAGTTGAAAAAGTGTCCCACATAGTTCCTTGCACATCACAATCCCTCAATAAATGTTTGAATGAATGAATGAATGAATGAACCAATACTCACACAAAGCCAAGACACTGAAGACCTCCCATTTTTGTTTGGCAAGACTTAAAAAAGAATGTCTAAAGAATTATGCTTTGTTAAGACCATTTTTCTTTGGACCTGTTAGGCAAAAGTCAGGCTAACCCACTAGATGTGTGCAGGTCACAGGTCTCTACTTGGTAAGTTAAGTGGAATGTGGTAAGAAGCTCCTTCTCGTGGTTCAGGCCAGGAAATGTTGCTGATAGTCCTAAAACTCCAGGTAGAGGGAAGAGTGATTTCAAACAGTCAGAAACCCCTTATCACATAAATCGTTGATTTAGTGATACTCAGATGGTCAAGGTTTAGTGTGGCCAATTTATTGAGGCTCAGCATGGGAGATTGTAGGCAATCAGAGGTGGAGAATTAGATTAGGGTGGAATAGAGGACCATGGCATCTTAAAATATTTTTTGATTAATATAAATGATTATTGTTTTAAAAAATATGCTAGCAAATATGTTAGCTGTGTTAGGTATAGAATCTTAGAGTGGGCCAAGAAAGGATCTGTTTCATTGGTCACATGATCCATCATGGTAACTGAGCAACTACCATGATAGTTATCCAACATTGTGCAATGTACTCCTACATACAGAGGAGAATGTGAAGTGTTGATGCCTTCAAAGATGTTGTCTTCCCAATCAGAACCTCCAAGTATTATTCAGTTGTCTACAGTAGAAAGATAACATAGAAGATGGCAGCCATCAACTGTTTTGAAGGACTACTAAGTCAGTACTTCTGTAAACAGTTTAATGGGCATCCTTCTACCTTTTCTCTGTGCTTGCAAACAAGAATATGCAGTTATGCTATAGTAATACCTTGGCACTTACCAATTCTGCACATGATGGTTGGACTATCAACAAGTGGACTTGTATTTGAGAATTTTCTACAATCTTGGGAGCATGTTTTGTCACCATGTAAGACAAGCTGACAGTGTCAGTGACTTATGTCCCAAGAGCAGCTCTTGACCAATAACCTCTTGGTGGGATAACTCTAAGGTGTGTTCTATGGTCTCCCCAGAGATTCCCAAGGGTATTAAGTTCCAATTGCCAACAAGATTAACCTTAGTAACACATTTTCTTATTGTTTTTCTTCCCTTCTCTGTCTCACATCTTAACTCTCCTGTTGTTGTTTCCCAGGATCACCTCTCAAATAAACTACTTGAACTTTAATCCTTGCCTCTGGTTTGCACATGGAAATATATAAAGTAAATATGTTTTTGTAAGTTATTAAAAATAATAATAGGTATTGGAGATCTCATGTGATTGCATATATTCATCTTGTTATTTTTGACATTTTACAGTATAGGTATATCCTATATTTTATTAACCATTTCTCTAATGATGGGACTTTAGTTATCTTTTTTCAGAGTTTTTCTTTTTCTTGTTTGCTTCTCACTAACAATGAAATAATTAACTTCTGTTTAGATTCACTTTTCATTGTGTCTATGACAATGCTAGTACCAAAAAAATATGCTTAGGAAATCCTTCTGGAGGATTATGGTGATAAGTTTTAGCACAATGTGTGCTTAAGGATTAAAAATGGTTATGGGGCTAGTAGGATCATTTGCTGATGGTGATGGTGGTGTCTGTATAACTTACTCCCCTGGGTTTCATGGGAAGAATCTTTTGTTCATTAGGTAGTTGCAGGTCCCAAATTCAGGTTCTCAAGGGAAGAAAAAAGTCAATCATAATTAATTTGGAAATCTATGGAAACCAAAGGGAATGGGATAGAGATTAGGAAACCTACAACCAGGGTGACCATAGTGTTTTGGCAGAGCTGGTGGGTATCAGGTTTGCAGGTTTCTGTATTCTATCTTTGAGATTCTCCATCTTTGAAAATCTTTGAATTTAAAAGCATCAGATTTGGAGCCAGATTTTAGATCTTGCTCAACTATTTAATTGGAGGAAACTCTAAGTGGTCATGAGGACTTACCTTCCCATTTTATATATGTGGAAACAGATTCAGAGTAATTAATGTGATTGTCCAAGATCACACAGTGACATAATATGGAGTTAGGGAATTTATTATCAGGAATGTACTTAGATTGTCTTGAAAGGTATGTTGGCCAATTACGGGAAAATGATTCCAAATGTAAGCTCTGATAAGCATTGAAATGGCATTATCTTCCCTGGAGATGTAAAATGGAAGGAGCCACCACAATGAAATGTGCAAGGTGTTTTAGATACCATGGCCCTTTCTAGAAAGAAAAGGTTAGACCAGATCAATTAATTGACAGGTATTTCTTGAATATCTGCTACATATGGAGGATGCAGAGGTCACACATGATCTCGGTTCTCCTGAAGCTTATGGTCTACTTGAAAGATGCCATCATCAAAGTGACAGCTCAGAAGACTGTAGGCAAGGCTGACGTATCCATTAGGCATAATAAGTACAGTGCCTGGGGCACGTAATACTTTTTGAGGCCCATGAAATTTTTTAAAAAATTAATTAATCAATTAATTAATTAACTTTATCGCAGTGATACTAGTTAATGAAATCCAATAAGTTTCATCTGTACAATTTAACAGTGAGGCCTCTATTCACACTGTGTGTTCACCTACCACAGTTAGATTTCCTTCTGTCACCACATATTTGACTTCGTTTACCCCATCTACCTCCCCCCACCCTGTGATAACCACAGGTCTATAGTGCATGTCTATGTGCCTCCATTTGTTTGTCCTGTTCATTTGTTGCTTTTAGGTTTATATTCCCACATATGAGTGAAGTCATGTGGTTTTCAAGTTTTTCTATTTGGCTTACTTTGCTTAGCATGATTATCTCGGGGTCCATCATGTGGTCACAAATGGCAGTACTTCTTCTCTTCTTATGGTTGAATAAGATTCCATTGTGTATATGTAACGCAGGTTCTTTAGCCAATCATCTGTTGTAGGACACTTTGGTTGCTTCTATGTCCTAAACATGGTGAAAAATGCTGATATGAACATTAATGTGCAAATATTTTTTCAGATATGGGTTTTCAAGTCTTTGGGGTAAATACCCCAGTAAAGGGATTGCTGGACCATATGGTAGATCAATTCTTACTTTTTTGAGGAACCTCCATGCTGTTTTCCATAGTGACTGTACCAATTCATTGTCCTACCAGACCTGTATGAGGCTTCCTTTTAATATGCATCTTCTCCAATATTTGTTATTACTTGTCTCATTGATTATAGCTATGCTAACAGTTGTGAGATGGTATCTCATTTTTGTTTTAATTGACATTTTCTTGATAGGTAGCAATGTTGAGCATCAGTCAAATATTTGCTGGCTGTTATATGTCGTCTAGGGAGAAGTGTCTGTTCAGGTCCTCTGCCCATTTTTTTTTATTGGATCGTTTTTGTTGTTGTTGTTATTGTTGTTATTGAGTCTTATGAGTTCTTTGTATGTTTTAGATATTAGGCCCTTATCAGAGGTGTTGCTTGCAAATATATTTTCCCATTCAGATGGCTGTCTCTTTATCTTGTTGACAATTTCTTTTGCTGTGGGGAAGCTTTTCAGTTTGAGGTATTCCCATTCATTTATTTTTACTTTTACTTTCCATGCCTTTAAGGTCAAATTCATAAAATCATCTTTGAGTCCAAGGTCCTTTAGTTTAGTTCCTATATTTTCTTCTATGCATTTTATTATTTCAGGTCTTATATTCAGGTCTTTAATCCATTTTGAGTTAATTTTGGTGTGCGGTGATAGAAAACAGTCTAGTTTCATTCTTTTGCAGGTGGTTTCCAGTTTTCCCAGAACCATTTATTGAAGAGGCTTTCCTTTCTCCACTGTATGATTTGGCTTTTTTTGTCAAAAATTATTTGCCCATATAAATATGGGTTTACTTCAAGACTCTCAATTCTGTTCCACTGGTCTGTGTATTTATTTTTCTGCCAATACCATGCCATTTTGATTACTGTCACTTTATAGTATAATTTGAAGTCAGGAAGAGTGCTGACTCCAGCATCATTCTTTTTTCTCAGGATGGTTTAGCAATTTGAGGGTCTTTTGTGTTTTTATACAAATCTGATGATTTTTTGTACAATTTCTTTAAAATATGTCGAGATTTTGATGGGGATTGCATTAAATCTGTACAATGCTTTGTGCAATAAGGTCATTTTAACTGTTGATTCTTCCAATCCAAGAACATGGACTATCTTTCCATTTCTTTATATCATCTTTGATTTTTTAATAGGGTCTTATATTTTTCATTATATAGGTCCTGCACATGTTTCATTAGATTTATTCTCAGGTATTTTATTCCTTTTGTTTCAATTGCAAAAGGAATTATTTTTTTCTACTTTTTTTTTCTAACACTACTTTATTAGAATACAGGAATACTATGGATTTATGAATGTTGATTTTGTATACAGAAAATTTACTGTACTTGCTTATTGTTTCTAGTAGTGTTCTTGTGGAGTCTTCAGGGTTTTCTATATAGAGAATCATGTCATCCGCAAATAGTGAGAGTTTGACTTCTTGGTTTCCTATTTGGATTCCTTTAATATATTTCAATTGCCTGATTGCACTCGCTAGAAACTCCAATGTTACATTGAATGAGAGTGGTGATAGTGGACAGCCTTGCTTTGTTCCTGATCTTAGAATGAAGGTTTTTAGTTTTTCATCATTAACTATAATGTTGGCTGAGGGCTTGTCTTTATTATTTTAAGGTACTTTCCTTCTATACCAATTTTGTTAGGTGTTTTGATCATAAGTGGGTGCTGTACCTCATTGAAAGCTTTTTCTGCATCTATTGATATGATCATATGATTCTTAGTTTTGAATTAGTTTATGTAGTGTATCACATTAATTGATTTGTGCATGTTGAATCATCCCTGTGCCCCTGGGATGAAGCCCACTTGATCGTGGTATATAATCTTTTTAATATGTTGCTATATTCGATTTGCTAGTATCCTATCTAGGCTTTTTGCATCTGTGTTCATGAGAGATATTGGTCTGTAGTTTTCTTTTTTGTGTGTGTTATCTTTACCAGGTTTTGGTATTAGGGTAATACTGGCCTCATGAAATGATTTGGTAAGTATTGCTTCCTCTTGAATTTTTTGGAAGAGTTTGAGGAGAATAAATATTAAATCTTCTTTGAATGTTTGGTAGAATTCACTGGTGAAGCCATCTGGTCCTGGACTTTTACTTTTGGTAGGTTTATGATGATTGTTTCAACTTCCGTATTGCTAATCTGTCTATTTAGATTTTCCAGTTCTTCTTGATTCAATCTAGGAAGGTCATATTTTTCTAAGTACTGATTAATTTCTTCTAGATTATTAAATTTGATGTTATATACTTATTTGTTGTATTCTTGTATGATCCTTTGTATTTCTGTGGTGTCTGTCATAGTTTCTCCTTTTTCATCACTGATTTTCTTTATTTTTGTATTTTGTCTTTTTTCTTTAGTGACTCTAGCCAGGGGTTTGTCAATTTTATTAACCTTCTCAAAGAACCAGCTCTTTGTTACATTTATTTTTTCTATTGTTTTTTTTGTTTGTTTTCAATTTCCTTTATTTATGCTCTAATTTTGATGATTTCTTTCCTTCTGCTGACTTTAGGCTTCATTTGTTCTTCCTTAGAAAAGGAAGAACAAATGAAGCCTTAAAAAATTTTTTTAAATGAAGCATTAGGTTGTTTATTTGGATTTGTTCTTGTTTTTTGAACTAGGCCTTTAATGATATGAATTTTTCTCTTATGACTGCTTTTGCCATGTCCCAAAAGTTTTGATATATTATACTAGCATCATCATTTGTTTCTATGTTTCTCTTGATTTCTCTTTTTATTCCTTCTCTGACCCAGTTATTCTTCAGTAGCATATTGTTTAATCTCCATGTATTTGTGGTTCTTGCTGCTTTTTTTTTGCAGCTGATCTCTAGTTTCAAAGAACTATGATCAGAGAATATGGTTGGTATTATTTCTCTCTCATATTTGTTGAGGCTATCAATGTGTCCTAATACATGGTCAATCCTTGAGAATGTTCAATATGTGCTAGAGAAGAATTTATAAGCAGCTGATTTGGGATGGAAGGCTATGTCAATGTCAGTTATGTCCAGATCATCTAATGTGTCATTTAAGGATGTTATTTCCTTATTGATTTTCTGTTTGAATGATTTGTTCATCTCCAACAGTGGGGTATTTAGGTCTCTTACTATGATAATGTTTTGGTTTGTTTCACCCTTTAGGTCTGTTAGTAATCGCTTTACATATTTCGTGGCTCCCTGATTGGGAACATAGATTTAAGTGTTATGTCTTCTTGGTGCCTTACTCCCTTTATTATTATGAAGTATCCCTCATTATCTTTCTTTACTTTTTTTTTATTTTGAGGTCTATTTCGTCTGATATTAGTACCACTACCCCTGCTTTTCTCTTAATGCCATTTGCTTGAAACATCATTTTCTAACCTTTCACTTTGAATCTATATTTTTCTATGGAACTAAGATGTGTCTCCTGGAGGCAACATATGGTTGGATTTTGTTTTTTGATCCATTCTGCAACTTTGTACCTTTTCATTGGTTAGTTCAGTCCATTTATATTCAGGGTGATGATTGAAATATGAGGCCTTCTTATAGCCATTTTATCTTTTGCTTTCTGATAGTTCGGTGTTTCCATTGTTTCCTCGTCCTTGTGTTTATGCTTCTTTATTTTGGTTGGATTTGGGGGTTTTCCCTCTGGTCCTTCATGTTTTATATTATATACTTCAGTTCAGAATCTTCAGCATGTGATTACGTTACAAATATGTAAAGGATAGTTATGTATATACAGTCATCCATTTTCTTCTCCACATGCCTTCTCTTCATTTCCCTTTGCAAATTTGGATTTTTGAATCCTCTTCTTTTCAGTCATTTTTGTCTCAATTTGTCCCTATGCATGCTGAATGTTCATTACTATCTTACTATAGCAATTCTCTTCTTATCGTTTAAACTTATAACACCCTGTTCTTAGTAAGGATTGCACTCCTCTGCTTCTATTTGCCTGATAGTCACCTTACTCTAATTATGGGTATTTTTTTGTCATTTTCTTTTAGGTGAGCAGAACCCTTTCAGTATTCTTGTAATGCAGTTCTCTTAGTGGAGAATTCCCTCAGTTTTTGTATATCTTGGAAGGTCTTTATTTCTCCTTCATATCTATAGGAGAGCTTAACTGGATACATTATTCTAGGCTGGTAGTTCCTTTCACTTAATACGTTGAATATTTGATTCTACTCCTTTCTGGTTTGTAAGGTTTGTGCTGAGAAGTTTGATGATGATCTAATGGGTTTTCCTTTATAGGTTACCATCTTCTTTTCCCTAGCTACTGTGAGAATTCTTTCTTTGTCATTGATTTTTGGTAATTGTAATACAATGTGTTTGGTGAAGGCCTTTTTGGGGTGAGGTATTTGTTCTGTTAACTTTTTGAATTCTAAGCTCCTGCTCATTTCTTAGATTTGGGATATTATCATCAACTATTTGTCTAAAAATGCTTTCTAGTCACTACTTCTTTTTCTCTCCTTTGAGAATGCACATTATTGTTATGCTTCCTCTCCTGATTGTATTAACTAGTTCTTGAATTTCTCTTTCATTCTTTTTCATTCCTGGTTTCTTTCTTCTTCCTTTTGATTTATTTCTAGATCTGTCTTTGATATCACTGATCCTTTCCTCCATTTGGTCGACCCTATTTCCCAAACTTCCTATTTTATTTTTCAACTCTTGCAGTGTATTCTTATCTCCAGAAGGTCTATTTAGTTCTTTTAGAGAATTTCAGTCTCCTTGCTAAACTGAATCTGCTTATCTATTTATTTTTTCAGTTTCTGAAATTCTTGATATGATTTGTTTTGTATTTCACTGAGTTTTTTCAGAAGCACCATCTTGAATTCTTTGTCATTTAAGTTGCATATTTCTATGTCTGTAAGCTTATTTTCTGAAGATATTTCTCCTTCTTTCTGAGATGCCTTGTCACCTTCATTGTTCATGTTGTTTAATGGGCTATTTCTCCACCTGGGCATTAATGGAAATGTATTCTGATTCTTTTCCTGAAAGAAGATTTATTATATACAGATCTCTGTTTAGCCTTTTGCAAAGAAGGCGTTTTTCTCTTTGTTTCCAGTATGTTGCATCTAGCCTCTTGGATCTCTGCTTTATATAAAGTGTTAATAATACCTTTTTTTTCTTATAGATGTTTAATCACAGTTGCTATCCTCAGGCTCAGTCTCTGTCAGTGTTAGAGACAGTTTCAGCAGTGTTTTCTCAGATTCCCCTGGGTCTCCGTGGTTTTTGGTCTTGGAAGTGATGTGTGGAAGGACTTTCTGGGTTGGGGTATAGAGGCTGTGGCTCAGCCTTGGTTTTGCAACTGCAGCTTGATCAATCAACTGTTGTTTCTCTGCCATCTGCATTCTCTGCCTTCCTCACTTTTCTGCTTTTTGACCTGATGACTGGGCTCTGGTACCAGCTGTATTGCGCTTACAGCTCTCCAAAGCAGGGCTGTTCAGGGAACTTACTGCACCTTCTCCCTTTCCCCTCTTTCTTTAGTGAATTCAGGCTGTGAGAGGTAGCTTCTTTGTTTCTCCAAGTCCACTGCCCAACACCTGGGTTTCTGACCTGTGGTAGCTCTTATACATAGATACCACACTTAGATGTGCTGGTGTGCAGTTTGGGTGTTTTGTTGTTGTTGTTCAGTTTTAAACATTCGGCTTATTTTTGTTTCAAGGCGGGAGATCTGGGGATGTCTCTCACTTTGCCTTGAAACTAACATTCTCCAAAAATGTTTTAATTTCTTTTAGAATCGGAAGTTAAAATGAACTTTTAGGTGGAGTAATGTTTGAATATATAATATTCCTATATTCATCTTTATAACAATAAAGTCATAAAATACAATTTTAGTATTTTTTTATGGAGAAGGGGTATCATGAAGGCAAAAGTGTCCAGGGCCAACAATGTCAAAAGGTGGCCCTAGCTCTACATTCTTACTTGATAAATACCAAGGAAGAATTACCGTGCTACTTTGCTGGGGCTGTCATATCAAATACCACAAACCAGGTTGCTTAAACAATAGAAGTGTATTGTCTTACAGTTCTGGAGGCTAGAAATCTAAGATCAATATGTCAGGAGGCGTAGTCCCTTCCGAGGGCTGTGAAGGAAACATCTGCTCCAGGCCTCTCTGCTTGGCTTGTAGATGTACATCTTCCTGCATCTCCTCACTATGTGTGTCTCTTTTTCTTCACATGGTATTCCTTTTATATAGACACTAGTCATACTGGATTAGAACCCTCCCTAATAATCTCATCTTAACTAATACATATGCAACTACTCTTTTTCCAAATAAGGTCATAGTTGAGGTACTAGGGATTAGAACTTTAACATATGAATTTTGGGGGCACAATTCAGTCCATACCAGGTAGTGTCAGTAATTGTCTGGAGTTGAGGTGGGAGTCAGAGCAGGAGAGATGGTAGAGAGCCTGGAAGCCAGAGGACAGAAGCTGGAGACTTGGGCCACTCTCAAAGGATGGAATGAGGAGAGAACATGTCCGGTATGCAGAAGGAGGCTAAGCGAAACTTCATGAGCAAAGGGTCACAGGTGCTAATGCTGAGCATGAGCTTGGGGGACACAGAGGAGGCTAGTTTGTCAGTAATTTTGGAAGTAGCAAAGGGAAGGTTAGAAAGGGAGCTGTGGGTTTGGTCCTGGAAAGCCTTGAACACAGGCTATGTGGGAACATTGGATGATGCTATGATTTCTGAAACTCCTCCAGTTTAATTATTGCTATCCTTCCCTCTTTTGTCTACTTTAACTAACCAGTTCAGGGAGATTTGAAAGCCCAAGGCACATTCTTGTTTTAAAGTTGTTGGTCTGTGACATAAATTTTCTTTTTCTTTTTTTTCCTGAAAATACCTGAACTTATTGAAAATGATTGAGGCTCCAAAGTGTTATAAAAGAAAGTTGGCCTATTACTGATAAATTTGAATTAGTAATTAATCTATGTGTGTTATTACTTAATTGGCACACATTTCATATATTAAGGGTATGGTGAGAGGGAATAGAAACTTTACTCTGTCTCAGCTTTCAAATAAAACTCAATCCCTTTGGAAAATCATCTGGGACTAATGTGGATGCTAAAACTGTTACCTCACACACACTAGTTTCATTTGCTCTTTCATGATGAAAATTTTCCCCTTACTGTTGCCCAAATCCACATATATATTATTCAGGATCTGATGTATCATGGGCACCATTTGTGACCACATCCTCTGAAAACCACTTTCCAGAGTCTTTAAAAATAGGCCAGCTTCTGACAAAGCTCACAAATATAGGAGAAAAAAATGCAACAACTTAGTTTTTGAAAATAGTTTTAATTTTAGCCTTCTCTGCCTACTTTTATTCCCTTACAAATCTCAGAATATTAGTCAAGCTGATATTCTGAATTTCCTAATTTTTTAACTAACCATCTGATTTCAATTTTTCAACTACAAACATCCTGTTCTGTATTCTGATCTTCTTAGTGCAGTGTTTTCTGTACCTGGAAAATCAGTTCGTGGTGCTGACTGAAACTCTCCACAGGGAAACTGGACCACTCCTTAATTATTTCAACTGTGACTCCTCTGACACCTCTGAGCAGTAGTGTGTTTCCCATCCAGTGGTAACATTAGAGCAAGTTGCTTCTAAATGGCTGCCATGCACATTACTATGGCAAGGAGCTCTGATAGTCAGCTGGAATGGAAGTTCTTTAGTTCTGCCAGTAGCGCTGCCCAGACTTGGCATGCCACAGAAAGAATCATCCTAATGCTTGTTAGAAATGCTCACTTCAGACCCTACCCTTAAACATTCTGATTTAGGAAGTCTAGGGATGAACCCATATTTATAATCATCTTTCCAGATGATGACCATTCAGGGGGCCTATAAACTCTTTGTCAGAAAGACTTCCTATAGCACCCAGATATGACCAAAGTTTTGACCCTTAGAGAGTGATGATCTTCGTCCCCACTGGATCATTGTCCAGTATTGCCCCTCCCCCAGGCTGCCAACGAATTCGTACTCTGTCTTTTAAGGGATCTTTACATGTGAGAGTCTGCCACACATATGCTTTGTGTTTACTCTCCACTTTTTCTGGATAAGATTCCCTAGCTCTAAAAGTAAGGTCATCTGTTAGTAATACTCTGCTTCCATTGGTAAATGACCTACAAAGGACACATAATTGAAATTAGCATATGCATTCTGAGAGATTTACATTTTCCTTCTGCCTGGGACTTCTGGATAGCTTATTATGGTGTGTGTATGCGGAGGGGAAGTAAATGGAGGTGCTTATGAAGCTCCTTTAAAAAACCTGCACATAATCTACATGAGAAAGCCATTTCTGGGGGTTTGGCTAAAGAGTATTATGGAATACAAGGATTCAGAACCTTAGATTTTACAAGGAATGAGGAGCAAGCAAATTGGTTTATGAGAATGGGAAGAATGAATTCTTTGTTGAAAATAGTGATTAGTAACTTTGCAATGTGTACCATCCACCCTGGTGTCTGGGTACTTTCAGCTTTATTTGGTTTCTTTGTAAACTTCCAGAAAGTGATTAGCTAACTATAAAGAGAGTGAAGTGAAATGGGTGTGTGGTTGTAGTGTCAGCATTGATTTAGAGCAGTAATTGAGGTTTTTCAACCCCTACCATTGTGAAAGCCTTTTCAGCTACCTTAGATGGAGGAATATCTATTTACCAATTAATTTATTAACATCTCAGCATGAAACTTTCTTCTGTTTAACAATTGCTAATAAATTAAACACACGCATATTGAAAGCACCAACCATGTCTTTGGTGTTGTGCTAGGTACTATCTGAAATAGAGATAAAAAGTAATCCTTTCTTTAAAGTGAGCTTTCCCCCCCCCAAATGAACCAGCTCAAACAGGACTTGATAGGGGGTATACTAAGTATGCCTATTTGGAACCTAAAACCCACACAGGACAGCACTGGGCCAGTATTTCTTTTTCAATTTCCAGTGGAGATTGAGAATCACTGATTCTCCTTTCCATTTTATGAAGTGAAATTATCCTTCAGAACCTCAGAAACTCTTAATAAACTCTCAATTTTAAATCTCTTTTCTAGTTTGAGGAAGTTCAGATGCCTTTGATGTCTCCCTTTTGGCCTGATTTTTCAAACTTTTTCAACCCTTATCATTTGAAACTTGTAAAGTTTGCTGTAAACTGAGGCAATTTTTTGCATGAAAAACACATTGCTACTTGTAAATGACTTGAAAAGCCACAAAATGCAAGTGAACAACATGGAAAAGAAGAGAGCTCCAAGTATAGGCGTTAGCACCAGACAGATTTATGTTCAAATTTCATCTTGGCCAATTAGTAGTTATTGGAAACTGGCCTATTTCTTAATAACAGAGCCTCAGTTTCTTCTTATGTGAGATGGGCTAGCTCCTTGAGGAGGTCGTACAATGATTAAATGAGCCTCTCAATATAAAGCACCTGGCACATAAATGTCAACTTTCCTGCTACTCAAAATAAGAACATTTAAAGATTAAAATGCATTAAGGGAAGGCTGTATGTCAGGAGAAGAAGTTGAGTGAGTTTGAATTTAAATGACCTTGATCTTTATTTATTTATGGAGTTATTTTTGGTTCTGAGAAGGTTTCAAATTAGGCTTCTAAAATGTATTGGCTATTATAACTAGAAGCAAAGCCAATCTCTTGGCTATTTTCTTCAATTGTCCACCCACCACTCAGCCCTCACAAATCCTTTCTTAGACATAGAATATTGTAGTAGAATAAGGTAGTAGGCTAAATTCATTTTTAAAAGATATAGTGGGCAATTATGCAGTAATTCTTATTTAGGACTGTGTCCAAGAATCACCTGAAACCCTTTTAAAACTATGCATCTGGCCCAACTCAAACCTAGTAAATCTCATACTCTGGGCATGGGTAGCTTGCATGGGAAAGATCCCCATGTGATCCCAAAATGCTTTAGGGCAGTGTTTGCCCTAAGCTTGAGCTTGCATTAGTATTACCTAGAGGGCTTGGCTCTACCTCCTCCCCACTTCTGATTCTATAGGTCAGGGGTGGGGCCTGAGAATTTGCATTTCTAACAAGGTGATGCTGATGTTACAGGTCTGGGGAATCGCCCTTTGAGGACCACTGATTTAAGGCTTCCTCTTATATTACTACAGCGGAAGCTCAATTACAACTTCAGCAGACCTAAACCATTACCATAATTTCTGATCCAAAAGGATAAAGTCTAGGGAAGAAGAAACAAATAAATTAAGAAATAAATCTTTTAAGTCAAGAGAAAGAAAACAAGTGTGAAAAGCTGTGGTTGGTCAGTCTAAGAGGTCAGAATTACTGTCTTCGATAATGTGGATATTGTTGTTATTTAATGAGAATGATTGCAGTGTTTTGTAGAGAATCTGGACCTTGTATCTTACTTATGAAGGTGATCTGCGAACAAGAGGTCAGCCACCTCTGGAAAGGTGGGAAACCTCTCGGAGCCTCTGTTCCTGACCTTCTGATTGGCTGTGGAGAAATTAGGCACAGAGTTTGATGTAAAACTACAGGCCCAGATGTCCTCTGATGGTTGTAGTGTTGGATGAGGTGTCCCCTCTGACCTGTGCATGAGTTTTTTAAAGGACTTTATTTTTAAGAGCAATTTTAGGTTCACAGAAAAATTGAAGGGAAAGTACAAAGACTACTCCTCTACCCTTGGCCTCTACACAGGCATAACTTACCCCATTACCAACATCCCCCACCAGAGTGGTACATTTATTATAATTGATGAACCTACATTAACACACCATCACCTGAAATCCATAGTTTAGATTAGGATTTGTTCTTGTTGTTGTACATTATGTGGGTTTTGACAAATGTATAATGACATATATCCACCATTTTAGAATCATACAGAGTATTTTCACTACCCTAAAAATCCTCTGTGTTTTTCCTATTCAACCCTTTGAGGTTTTTAAGAGTAAAGAGAGTTTCAGAGCACAGCAATTGAAGACAAAAAATTTTCTTTCTGCTTCCAAAAAAGCATAAAGTAGTATAAAAAGCAATATTTTGTATTATGAGAGGCAAAAGAGTGTAATAATGTATAGTTTTATTTTTTGATGTTTTAATCATATCTCTGGAAGTCTACAACCTGAACCTTCCAGCATCAAACAGAAATGTGATTTCCAGGGTTGCTGTGTCTGTGGAAGGGTTAAGCTTCTTTGTGTAAAATATTATCTTACTCCTTGGGGAGGATCTTCAAACAATTTCTCAAAATATGGATTTCTAATGGAGCTCGAAAAATAAAGCCATAATTTTCACATCGGTGAAAGTGATACCATGGAGTTTTCAAAATACATTTAAAGAAGTGGATGGAATTTTGAGTCCTGTGAAAAGAAAGTATAAAAGAATCTTGTATAAGGAAGATTGGGTACATAAATACGATGGAATATTACTCGGTCATAAGAAAAGATGAAATACTTTCATCGTGACAACATGGATGGATCTTGAGACTATCATGCTAAATGAAATTAGATAGAAAAAGTCAAGAACCATATGCTATTACTCATATGAGGGATATAAAATTTAGGGCAACAAACAGACAAACAAACAAAAACTCATAGACACAGATAACATTATAGTATTTACCAGAGGCAAAGAGGGGTGTAGGGGAGATATAGAAAAGGGTCAAAGGGGGTCAAATATATGGTGATGGAAGGAGGTTTGACTTTGAGTGGTGAACACACAATGCAATATATAGATGCTATATTGCAAAATTGTATACTTGAAACCTATATAATTGTATTAATCAATGTCACCCCAATACATTTAATAAAATTAAAAAAAAGAATCTACGGGCTGGTATTTTATCTCACAGGAAATAGATATATGAAGGACTAGCAAAATCTGAAAATTATATAGCTTGGTCAATTTGATTATCAGTGGGTAGGTTATTCAGCTTATTGATTATCTGAAACAAGATTTTAATAGCAGTATAGATTCTTCAAACTTACTTTGCCTGCAATTAGTTAGTACCTACTTGGGGAGTGCCAACAAACTCTAACATTAGCTCTAGGAAAACACTATCACCAAAGTAAATCTGTAGCTACTGTAAGAATGAATGTCCCAAAGCCAGATGCCACTAGGTTTTATTTTGAATGTGGTTTTGGATTATTCCAGCTATAAAAATGCAGATAACCAGGAATGAAGTGAAATTTTTCCTCCCAGCATGTGGGACTTCCTTTTTGTCACCTTCCCATAGACCTGCTTACAAAGGGTTACATTCTTAGCCTACTCATGCCTCCTGTGCTGGGAGGTATCAAGCTGGCATTTATGTGTGGGTGCAGGGCAGACACGATGAGCCACATTGGGCTCTACCCAGTACAGTTTTGTTAATTGTTACTGTCAATTTTAGGCAAAATCTCCAAATGCCCCTTATGGGTCATAGGCAATGACTACTCAGTCCCTAGGAAATTGTGTATATGTGAGTGAGAAGAGGGTAGTAGTGGAGGGCAATAGTAAGATTAAGTTTAGCTACAAATATAAATTCATCTTTCAGAGGAACTGCTATAAATTTAAATGGAAATTCTTTAGGAAAACAACCCAAACTTTCCTCAGGGGCTCTCCCCCCATCAATTAGGCTTAGCTTCAGTTGCATGTAGCAGAACATCCAAAATAACAGAACAGAAAAAGATCAGAGTAAAAAAAAAGTTCAAGATGCATTTATCTCTTATGTACAAGGAAGTTTTATGAAGTTTATCATGCTCATGTGCTTCTTCCACCTTGATACTCAGCTATGCTCAATAGGTGGTTTCACCAAGAAGGCTGATCAAACTTCAGTCATCACATCCACATTTTTGCTGGAAGAAAAGTAGAATGGTCAAAGAAGGGCATATGCTTTCTTTAGAAGAACTGATTCTGGAAGTTTCCCAGTCTCTTCAGCCTACATCCCATTGGCCAAAGACAGTCATGTGGTCACATCAGTGAAGCTGAGAAGTCTTGTTTTTATTCTGGATGGCCCTGTGCTCAGCTAAAATCGGAGAATTCTGTTACTACGAAAGAAGAGGAGAATGTTTATCAGGAGGCAATTAACAGTTTCTGTCACACACTGCTTGTATTTTATTAAGGACAAAGTAGAAAGACCTCCAGCAGAAATGGTCTTATATTACAGGTTGTCCTCATGTTTCAGCAAAAGTGACAAACTGTTCTCTTTCACCGTCTCTCTCCAGGTTCTCTTCAAGTCTCCTCTCCTCTTCTATCCTCCTTTCCTAGGACCCTGACATCAAGGAAAAACTGTGGGCCCACAGTATTTTGTAGGATGTATCAGGAAAAATTTTGAAAGTCTGAAATTAAAAAAAAATTATTAAATGTCCTGTCTAGTGTACCTTTCATGGTTATCTCCACCATTCATTGTCTTTGAGCTTTTTTACAACTCTGTAAGTTGTTTAAAACTGATAATAATGCAAATTATTTTTTCCATAGAAATTCAAATTAGTTGTGTCTGGTAGAATGCAATTGATTTTTGACTCATTTTGCATATATTTGTAATTTTGTTTCAGCATTTCTTATCTGCCTATATATGTGTGGTGTTTTGAATTCTCCTTGGAACAGGTTGTAACATCTTATTGCTTCCCTCATTAATTAATGAATTAAATAAAAACTTTGACATGTGTTCATTTTGTGTTTGTAAGAGAGTCATGTTTATGCCTTTTTTAAAAATTATCTTTTAACAGATTCTTTGGCCTAGTTTTATACCTGGTGTTTTGTTATACTCTGATATTTTTATCTTTTTCATCTCCACCAAAACTAGTCTCTCAGGGCCTTTCATGTACTCACACATTTAGAAAACAACTTAAAAGGCAACATAAATAATAATAATAATGGCAACACCATTTACTGAGTGCTAATTAGCTAGGAAGCATACATGCCTGACCCATTTAACCTTCCTAACCCCATTCTGCTGAAATGAGTATTATTATACCCATTTTCTAAGTGTGAAAACTGAGATTTGGAGTGGTTCAATGTCTTTCCTAAATTTACATAGCTGGAAAATGGTAAAGACTAGATCTGAGCTCAGGTCCAACTCCCAAGCCATTATCTATTTCTCAGTTTTTTGGGATCAAGAGTTAATGATCTTAAGTGGCCACTATACTATCATTTTTAGGAAAATTTGCATATTTATGGGGAAATTTGAGGCTCAAACTTTAACCCAAATGGATGAATCCATAATAGTGGGATATTCAGATTTTGGTGCTATTGGTGCTGAGATACTTCCTCAGGGGGCAATTTCAATCATCATGTAGGAGTAAAACTAATTTTGCTCAAGGAGCCATTGGGGATGGTAGAAAGAGTTCCATGGGCTGGAGATCTGATTTCTAGTCCCAACTCTCCTACTATCTGTGGGACATACAAAAATAGGGCCAGGCAAATCTTCATTGCTCACTTCTCATTTTGTAGATGAAGAAACCGAGGATCAAAGACACATTTCTGACTTTCAGGGGGTCTGCTTGCTAAACTAGTATGTGACAGGGAAAAGTTTTAGATGGCAGTGATGAAGGTGCAAAGAGACACAGCCAAAAAAGTTAAAAATGTTTGAGATTTGGACTTGGAAGAGGTTTGAGGGCTGACTCTGCCCTGTCTCATCTTTAAAATCAGGAATATATGGTGTCCAGAATATTCCTAGAACTAAAAATCTTTGACTCTCTGAAGTGAATGCAGTACAGAGTTTATTACTGGTGGCTATAAATTTTATAACCTGTGGAAAAGAGCCAAGTATTTCCTTTGTTCTACCACTATACTTAGAGTTTTTACATAATTACCTTACTTAATGCTATTAACAATTTCTGAAGTAGGTCAGGGGAATATTCCTATTCCCATTTTGGAGATGAAGAAACTGAAACCAAGAGGGGTTCAATGCCATGTTTGACTCCAGGGTCCCTACAAGTGGACTTTTGGAGTGGGGAGCTCCTGAACAGGTTAGTAAGTCAGAGGACTTGGGGTTTTAGGAAAGTGCCAGTTCCTCAACAGTGTGATGAGAACTAAGCATGTTTTCTAAATGTGGTTTTAGTAACTTGTAAGTTAAAATATTTGGAAAAACTTTTTGAAAAAATTCTCCAGCTAGAAAGGTAGTAATTGGCTTCATCTCAAAAATAGCATTAATAAATCCTGCCTTGCAATGGTGTTATAAGGATTAAATAAGATAATGCATGCAAAACATCTAGGACCCTGTGGACATACATTGGACACACCCAAAGATTAGCTGACATTGCTATTAATAATATTGTTGTGCTGTAGATACTACTATTCAGACATCTTGAAAGAGATCTGCTCACGATACTTATCAATGAGGCTGTCTTTGCCAATAGGCATTGAATTCTAGCGCTCTGCATCAACCCAATAGCCCTATGAATACAACTCACTTGTCTCTAATTTAAAATCAAATAAAGTTCTTACAAAGGAAAACAATCCCCTAATAGCATAGAGAATACAAACACAATTATTGACTTGGGCAAGAAGCACATCTGTCTCTTTAATTTAAGCTATTGAATTTGATGGAATGTTTTCAGACTTCAGGACTTCACAGAACCACAGAGATTTTTAAAACTTCTTTTATTTTTTTAGACTAAAACTAATACATTCACACAGGAAATATTTCAAGAAGAATAGAACTTGATAAAATGAAAACTACTATGTAGACATTTTTTTTCTCTAACCCCCACTCCACCCTTCAGAAATAACCCTGTTAGTCATTTTTGGAATACTTCAAAACAATTTTAATGCACATATGGGTATATTTACTTCTATATATTCTTTGAAAAAATAATAAGATCATATTGTTCTGTACCTCACTTTTTCTCTTAATGTATTATGGAAAGGATTCTCTATCAGCACATCTTTATACATTTTGTTCTTTTTAACAATGACATAGTATTCTATGTATGAATATACCATAATTTATTTAATCTGTCCATTACTGATGGTTACTTAGGTTTTGCACTCTTTATCTTCTGTTATAAACCACACAAATATGAGTAGCCCTGTAATGTATCTGCATAGTTGGGATATCACTAGGGTTGTGTGTGGACTCAAAATTAGGCTAGCAATCATTATGGGATGGGATGAGGGCTTGAAGTTCCCCAAAAGACCAACTGTGACTGTTTACCACAATGTTTATACCTTGACCAAAGCAGTGACTAATGGAGGGAGTATTAAAGATTACTTCTCTTACTAACATGCAGATATTTAACAGGCTCTTCCTCAAATGTATTATTTCATTAAATCAGTATGGGCCACAACACTATAGTAAAAACAAAAGAAGGGATTTAAAAGGACTCTTGTAAAGTGAAAAGTGTTATACAGGTGACCAGTTCTGTTCTACTCAGCATTATGATACTGGTTACTAAGATGTGCTATTGAGGTGGAACTCACAGAAGCCCAAAGCCAAGCCCTCTCTGATTGATTCCTCTACCTCAACCTTGTCATCAATCATTTATTGAATATGCTCAATTTCTCTTTCACAATGGGTCCAGTTTCTTCCATATCCTTTTTATTTCCACTGCTTTCTTTCAACATGCCATCACATCTGATAATAAGGAAGCCCTTACTATGGGCTGGATATTGTATTAGGAGCCATAAGAATGTATTCTCATGTAATCCTTTAAACAGCTCTGTGAGGTAGATACCACACACCCCTTTCATAGGATGATAATGAAGAAACTGAGGCTCAGAAAGGTTAGAAAAATGGGGTCTATAATTATTTTAAGGCTGGGAGTTGCTGAAGAGAAATGTCCTCATTAGAGATATTTATTTATTTATTTAAATTAAGTTTATTGGAGTAACATTGGTTAATACAATTATATAATTTTCAGGTATACATTATCATTTGACATCTGTATATTCCATTGTGTTTACCACCCCAAATCCAGTTTCCTTCAGCTACCATATATTTGATCTGCTTTACCCACTTCAAGCTCTACCTAAACCGTATATGTGACCCCCCTTACCCCGACTACCTGTAACCTCCTCCCCCACCCCACTATTAACCACTAGTCTATAGTCCTCTGGAAGCCACTAGTCTATATTCCATGTCCATAAGTCTCTGTTTGTTTGTCCTATTCATTTGTTGCTTTTAGGTTTATATCCCACATGTAAGTGATATCATGCGATTTTCAACTTTTTCAGTATGGATTATTTTGCTTAGCATGATTATTTCGAGGTCCATCCAGGTTGTCGCAAATGGCAGTATTTCATCTCTTCCTATGGCTGAGTAATATTCCATTATATATATAGACCACAGCTTCTTTAGACAATCATCTATTGTAGGACACTTCGATTGCTTCCATGTCCTGGCCACTGTGAATAATGCTGCTAAGAACATCGGTGTGCAAATATCTTTTTGAATATGGGTTTTTAAGTCTTTGGGGTACATACCTAGAAGAAGGATTTCTAGATCATATGGTAGATCAATTCTTAGTTTTTTGAGGAACCTCCATACTGTTGTCCATAGTTGCTGTACCAATTTGCAGTCCACCAGCAGTGTATGAGGGTTCCTTTTTCTCTGCTTCCTCTCCAACATTTGTTATTACTTGTCCTGTTGATTATAGCTATTGTAACAGTTGTGAGATGGTATCTCATTGTGCTTTTGATTTGCATTTCCCTAATAGCTACTGATGTTGAGCATCTTTTAATATATTTGTTGGCCATTTGTATGTCCTCTAGGGAGAAGAGTCTGTTCAGGTCCTCTGCTTATTTTTTGAATGGATCATTTGGTTTTTGTTGTTATTCAGGAGTATGAGTTCTTTGTATTATCAGAGGTGTTGCTTGCAAATATATTTTTCCATTCAGATGGCTGTCTTTTCACCTCGTTGATGATTTCTTTTACTGATCAAAAGCTTTTTAGTTTGATGTAGTCCCATTCATTTATTTTAGCTTTTATTTCCTTTGTCTTTGAGGTAAATTCATAAAATCTTCTTTAAGTCCAAGGTCCTTGAGTTTAGTTCCTATATTTTCTTCTATGCATTTTATTTTTCAGGTATTATATTTAGGTCCTTAATCCATTTTGAGTTAATTTTGGTGTGTAGTGATAGACAACAATCTAGTTTCATTCTTTTGCAGGTGGCTTTCCAGTTGTCCCAGCACCATTTATTGAAGATGCTTTTCTTTCTCCACTGTATGTTTTGGCTTTTTTTTTTTTGTCGAAAATTATTTGCCCATATAACTATGGGTTTACTTCTGGATTCTCAATTCTATTCCACTGGTGTCTGTTTTGCTGTCAATATCATGCTGTTTTGATTACTGTCGCTTTGTAGCATAATTTGAAGTCGGGTAGCATGATGCCTCCAGCCTTGTTCTATTTTCTCAGGATGGCTTAAGCAATTTGTGATCTTTTGTGCTTCCATACAAATCTGATGATATTTTGTTCTATTTCTTTCAAAAATGCTAATGACATTTTGATGGGGATTGCATTAAATCTGCATAATACTTTAGGTAATATGGTCATTTTAACAATGTTGATTCTTCCAATCTAAGAACACTGAATATCTGTCCAGTTCTTTGTATCCTCTTCTATTGCTTTTAATAGGGTCTTATTGTTTTCAATATATAGGTCCTTAACTTGTTTCATAAAATTTATTCCTAGGTATTTCATTCTTTTTGTTGCAATTGCAAAAGGAATTATTTATTCCAGTTTTTCTGACACTTGATTATTATAGTATAGGAAAGCTATGGATTTTCTAATGTTGATTTTTGTATCCAGAGACTTTACTGTATTTGCTTATTGTTTCTAGTAGTGTTCTTGTGGAGTCTTTAGGGTTTTCTATGTAGAGAATCATGTCATCTGAAAATACTGATGGTTTGACTTCTTCATTCCTATTTGGATGCCTCTTATATTTTTCTCTTGTCTGATTGCACTTGCTAAGACTTCCAATATTACACTGTATAACAGTGGTGATAGTGGACAGCCTTTCCTTGTTCCTGATCTTAGAGGGAAGGTTTTTAGTTTTTCGCCATTAAGTATAATGTTGACTGAGGGTTTGTCATAGATGGCCTTTATTATGTTAAGGTACTTTCCTTCTACATCAATTCTGTGAAGTGTTTTGATCATAAATGGATGTTATCTTGTTGAAGGCTTTTTCTGCATCTATCGATATGATTATATAACTCTTATTTTTTAATTTGTTCATTAATCGATTTGCATATGTTGAACCATCCCCGTGACCCTGGGATGAAGCTCATTTGATCATGATGTATAATCATTTTGCTATGTTGCTGTATTCGGTTTGCTCGTATCTTATTTAGGATTTTTGCATCTGAGTTCATGAGAGAGATTGGTCTGCAGTTTTCTTTTTTTGTGTTATCTTTACTAGGTTTTGGTATCAGAGTAATACTGGCCTCATAAAATGTGTTAGGAAGTATTGCTTCCTCTTTGATATTTTGGAAGAATTTGAGTAGAATAGGCATTAAATCTTTTTTGTATGTTAGGTAGAATTCACTGGTGAAGCCATCTGGTCCTGGACTTTCACTTTTTGTTAGGTTTTCTATGATTGTTCCAATTTCCATACTGCTGATCAGTCTATATTGGTTTTCCAATTCTTCTTGATTCAGTCTAGGAAGGTTGTATTTTTCTAAGTACTGGTCCATTTTTTCTAGGTTATTAAATTTAGTGTTATATACTTTTTTGTTGTATTCTGTATGATCCTTTGTATTTCTGCAATGTCAGTCATAATTTCCCCTCTTTCATCCTGATTTTGTTTATTTGTGTCCTTTCCCCTTTTTCTTTAGTGAGTCTAGCCAGGGGTTTGTCAATTTTATTAACCTTCTCAAAGAACCAGCTCTTTGTTGTATTTTTTCCTATTGATATTTTTTGTTTTAAATTTCTTTTATTTCTGCTCTAATTTTAATTATTTATTTCCTTCTGTTGCCTTTAGGCTCATTTGTTCTTCCTTTTCTACTTTTCTTTTGATGAAACATTAGGTTGTTTATTTGGACTCATTCTTGTTTTTTTTGAACTAAGCCTGTAATGAAATGAACTTTCCTCTACGACCACTTTTGCCATATCCCAAATTTTTGATATGTTGTACTATCATTATCATTCATTTCTATGTATCTCTTGATCTCTCTTGTTATTTTTTCCCTGACCCAGTTATTCTTCAGTAGCATGTTGTTTAACCTCCATGTATTTGTGTGTCTTCCTGATTTCTTTCTGAAGTTGATCTCTAATTTCAAAGTATTATGGTTAGATAATACTGTTGGTATGATTTCAACCCTCTTATATTTGTTGAAGCTGTCTCTGTATTCCAGTATGTGGTTAATTCTTGAGAATGTTTCATGTACACTAGAGAAGAATGTGTAAGTAGCTGTTTAGGGATGGAAAGCTCTGTAAATGTCAAATATGTCCAGTTAGTCTCATGCGTCATTTAAGGATGCTATTTCCTTATTGCTTTTCTGTTTGGATGATCTGTCCATATCTGACAGTGGGGTGTTTTGGTTCCCTACAATGATAGTGTTTTGGTCTGTTTCTCCCTTTAGATTTGTTAGTAATTGCTTTACATATTTTGGGGCTTCCTGATTAGAAGCATAGATATTAATAAGTGTTATGTCTTTTTGGTGCCTGATTCCCTTTATCATTATGAATTGTCCCTCACTATCATTTTTTTCCTTTTTTATTTTAAACTATATTTCATTTGATATTAGCACTGCTACTCCCACTTTTCTCTGACTACTATTTGCTTGAAATATCATTTTCCACCTTTTCACTTTGAGTCTATATTTGTCTTTGGAGCTGATATGTGTCTCCTGGAGGCAGCTTATGGTTGGATTTTTTTTTTAATCCATTCTGAAACTCTGTGCCTTTTTATTGGTGAGTTCAGTTCATTTATGTTTAGGTTTTTTATTGAAATATGAGGTCTTCTTATAGCTATTTTATCCTTTTCTTTCTGGTAGCTCAGTGTTTCCATTGCTTCCTTGTCTTTGTGCTTCTGTTTTCTTTATTTTGGTTGGCTTTTGTGTGTTTTCCTTTGGGTTCTTCTTGTTTTATATTATATACAGCAGTTCTGAATCTTTTGTGTGTGTTTACCATTATGAATATGTAAAGGATAGTTAAATATATGCAGTCCTTTTTCTTCTGCATTTGCCTTATCTCCTTTACCTTTTGCGAATTTGGATCTTTGAATCTCTCCTTTTCAGTCATTGTTATCTCAATTAGTTCCTAAGTATGCTGAACGTTCATTACTATCCTGTTATAACAATTGTATTCTTATTATTTAAACTTATAATGCCCTGTTCTTAGGAAGGGTTGCACTCCTCTGCTTCTATTTGCCTGATAGTCACTTTACCTCTAATTATGTATTTTTTTTGTCATTTTGTTTTAGGTGAACGGATCCCATTCAGTATTTCCTGTAGTGCAAGCCTCGTAGTGGAGAATTCCTTCAATTTTTGTATGTCTGGAAAGGTCTTAATTTTTCCTTTTTATCTAAAGTACAGCTTAGCTGGATACATTATTCTAGGCTGGTAGTTCCTTTTACTTTATAGTTTAAATATTTGATTTCATTTTTTTTCTGGCTCACAAGGTTTGCACTGAGAAGTCTGATAATAATCTATTGGGTTTACCTCTATATGTTACCATTTTCTTCTCCTTGGCTGCCTTGAGAATTTCGTCTTTGTCATTGATTTTTGATCATTTTATTACAATGTGTCTTGGTGAAGGCCTTTTTGGGTTTGAGATAATTCAGTGTTCTGTTGACTCCTTGAATTCCAATCTCCAGATCATTCCTTAGCTTTGGGTAATCCTCGTCAACTATTTGTCTGAAAATGCTTTCTAATCCTGGTTCCTTTTCCTCGACTTCAATAATGCCCATTATCTTGTGTTTCTTCTCCTGATGGTGTCAGCTAGTTATTGAATTTCTCTTTAATTATATTTCAGTTTTCAGTTTTTCTCTTCTTTTTCTGATTTATTTCTAGATTTCTGTATTCAGTGTTACTGATCCTTTCCTCTATTTGTTCAACTCTATTTCTCAAGCTTGCTATTTCATTTTTAAACTCTCGCACTGTGTTCTTCATCTCCAAAAGTTCTCTTTGGTTCCTTTAAATCTCCTTGCTCTGCTCATCTAGTTGTTTTTACAATTCCTGAAATTGTTGGTTTCGGTTGTTTTGGATCTCATTGAATTTTTTCAGAAGTACCATCCTGAAATCTCTGTCATTTAAGTTGCATATTTCCACATCCTTAAGCTTATTTTCTGGAGATATTTCTCTTTTTTTCTTAGTTGCTTTGTCACCTTGGTTGTTCATGGTGTTTAATGGACTATTTCTCTGCCTGGCCATTAATGGAAGTATATTCTGCTGTTTTTCCAGAAAGAAGATTTATTATATAAAGGTCTCTCTTAGACCGTTGCAAAAAAGGTGCTCTTCTTTTGGTTTACAGCAGGTGGCATTTAAGACTCTTGGATCCTTGCTTTATATAAAGTCTTAATAATGCTTTTTAAATTTTCTTGCAGATATTTAATCATGCTCACTACCCTCAGTTTCACCCCCTGTCTGTGTCAGTGACAATCTTGGCAGCATTTACTCAGAATCCCCTGGGACTCCGCGGTGATCTTTCTGGAGGGTATTGGGGTAGTGGCCTTCTGGCTTAGGGGTTAGAGGCTGCGGCTCAGCCTCGGTTTTGCAACCGCAGTCACAAAAATCAACTGTTGTTCCTCTGTGGTCCCATCCTGCTTCTCTGCTTTCTTCCCTGTTGACTGAGCCCTGCAGCTTTCCCAGGCAGGGCTGTTGAGGAAGTTACTGTAGGAACTTGCTGCTCTTTCTCCCTTCCCTTCTTCCTGCAGGGAGCTCTGGCAGCTGCAAGAGGAAGCTTCTTTATTACTCCTGGTCTTCCACTGGACACCAGAGTTCTGACTTGTGGTAACTCTTATGCACAGATCCCATGCTCAGACATGGTGGTGTGCAGTTTGAGTGATTTTTGTTGAGTTTTAGATATTCAGGTTATTCTTGTTTTAAAGGGAGAGATTTGGGGATGTCTCTCACTCTGCCATGTTTCCAAAGATCTCCCTCATTAGAGATATTTAGGTATGAACTCAATAATTTACTGGATAAGTTGGTTGAAGTTAAGTGAACTTATATAGGAACCTAGGTATGGGTGACCTGGTTCTCTTCAGCACCTTTAGCTATATGGGGGTTGCTTTTTCCTTTAATAGTAAATATATATATATATATATATATATATATATATATATATATATATGGCTTATGATTTTATTTTACAAGTACAGTAGGATAAAATTTAAGTTTGAATAAGTTTCAAAGATGTAACAGACATAAAATTCCAAACTAAAGTGCAAGATTAAATGAAATTTTAAAATTATTTTGCTAAGAATGAGTTTCATGATTCTCGAAAGCCCACCCTCCTCAATAGTAAATAGGTCAGGCACAATCAAGGGCTTCTCTTTAGGATGACTCAGAGGGTCTAACATGTGTTTCATCCAGTTGGGCACATAATGCTTGGGGCCTGACACTCACCCGAGAAAACTGGAGCTATCTGCAGTGTCAGGATAGAGCTGGCTATGCTCTCCTATCCAGGGCTTGGTAAGGCAAGGGATGGGAGAAAGTTTTTCAGGAACTAGACAGATGTGGTCTATTTGAGAGAGAAAGAGAGCTAGATGAGGTCTTCTAGGATTTTTTTCCAAGGTATACCTCGGCTGCAACAACTTGGATGTATATGCTCAGACTGAAGGAAATTTTCAATCAATTTGTTATAGGCATGCACTTTAAACTTTTATTATAATCATGCATGTGAACAAAGGAGACCTTTATGGATCCGTTTGAAGATTTACTCATAGTAAGCACATTTTATAGGAAAAGAGAATCGTTAGATAATAATTTTGGTACAAAATACAGCTGGTTTAAGATGACTGAACCCTTGACTGACAGCTGCCAGTCAATTGAGTGAGTGAGTACTTTATTTCTTAGAGCCAAGATTTAATATCACAGAGTTTATTAGAAAATTAACTAAGCATACTTCAGAAAGAGAATCATAAAATATATCCTGTAAAAAATTCAAACCTGTCCCAGAACATGTTAATTAATTTTCTTTTACTTGAAAGTCTTAATGAATAAGGAAGTAATCACAAGTGATCACAGAGTTCAGAAATATAGTTTTCCGAATGAGGAGAAGTGTATGGAGAGTTGCCTGGTTATTGTACTTCCTGAGGAGACCATGAAAAAAGTGTCATTTTTAAACATCTGCTAGAACCAGATAGCAGAATATAAGTTGTTTAAGTCAGATTTCCTACTTCTACCTGTTACCACCATTACTGTGATATATAGTCTCCAAATATGGCCGCTAACAATTCCTCCTATGTCTGTACACACTTCAGAATCTGCACACCAAGAGGTGAAGTCTGTCTCTCTTCCCTTTGAATCTGAGCTGACCTTGTGGCTTGCTTTGACCAATAGAATGTGGCATAAGTGACTCAAGCTTTAAAATGGCTGGTAGTTTGGACTTTTTTCTTTTAGAGGTCTTGAGTCAGGTAAGAAGTCTGAGTATCCTGAGACCATCATGCTTTGATGAAGACCCAGCTAGCCGTGTGGAGAGGTCATGTAGAGTAAGACACATCCCTGGCTGGACCCTTGCTGTTTCAACCATCTTAGCTAAGGTGCCATCTTGGAGTTCCAGCCTCAGCATATTCTACATGGAGCAGATCTGAACCCAGCCTTATTGCAGAATTATAAGCTATGAGTCATTGATGTTTTAAGCCAATAAGTTTGGGAGGCTTTTTAAAGTACAGTAATAGATATCTGAAACAACCACTCTGGAGGGGTTGGAATTTGGCCAGTCTGATTGTTGGGGGTTGGGGGAAGGGGTGGAAAGGAAGAGAGGTGATGTGCAAGGTGGAGAAGTGAGCCAGAGCCAAACTTGCACACCTTGCCTCTGCAAGATTCCAATCTGAAGCCCCAGCTGGGAAATGAGATGTTACAAGGCTAAATCAAGTGTAGTTTTACTTCCTTTCTTAGACTGAACATTCCAATATCTGAATTGAAAACCTTTGGGGATGCAAAGTGAGCTTAGGACTGTCTTTTACCCAAGAGTGAGCAGAAAATTCATGGACCTGCAGACATTTTCATTCAGGAACAGGGAAAGTAGCTCCCATTGAATTAACATTAAATGAGACAGACAGTGCAAGGACAAAATATAGTAAAATTGAACTTTTATTACTTCATGAATTATGCTTAAACAAAGTATCCTGATCATCCTTCACATGGCCAGAAGCCCAACAACCCCCTTCTGAGAGAGAAGCCTACCTTTTCCTGAGTTCAAGACACTGCCCCAGTTTCTTGGGCTCCTACTATCATTCTGGGTTATTTGGCTATTACCCTTTCTTACCCTTAAACTTTGACCCTGGTAAGAAAAGATCTCAGTTTCCTCAAATTCCTTAAAACATCATCCACCCAAAGCAGTTCTGTGTAGCAATCTTTTGAGGTGTCAGTCGCTACAGCATACAACTTAAAATTGACTATTATAAATCCATATTCTTACCAGTCTTTTGACCAGTGAGAAATTCTCAGTAGCTGCTATTTACCTTGAGTGTTCTTTTATTTCTCTTCTCTGGTATCCAGCCTCTGAACACCCACATTTCTATTAATTTCTAAAGCAAAAGAGTTCAGCTCTTCTCACCTACCTCAAAATATTCCCCATCCTACCTGAACAGCATCCCCTCAACTCATTTAATTTACTCTGCTACATACATGACTATGCATACCACCTTAGGCTCATGATAATGGCTAACAAACATTTATTGCTGTTCCCCAGGGACCAGGCTCATGTGTTAAATCATATATATTTACTCCAAAATGTGGACATTCCACAAGCACTTAAGCTTCATTTTATAGTTAAAGAAATAAGTACAGAGAGGTAAAGTAAATTGTTCAGATCACACTTAGGTAACTGAGCCAGGACTTGAACTCAGGGCATTCTGGTACAGAGACCAACAACTTAACCGTGACACTAACACTCCCTTTAAAATGATAACTCTCTCTTTAAATGATGACATCCCTAGATGAGGCCTCATTTCTCAGTGGTCATTTTGAGAAATTATGTATACATTTATTCACCCCCTGCTTAGAGCCAATACCTTAAGGGGCATGGGTTAATTTTTTTTCTCCTTAATTCATCTTTCTTTTGATTTGGGATGTTATGAGATTACATTAGGAATTTGATACCTTGATCCTACCATGATCTCTTATCCCTACTCATGAATGCCTGGAGAAATTATATGCCCAGGAGAAAGACTGTCAAATAATGGCAAAGAAGTATTTTCTTGTGAGTTGTGGCTTTGTCTTCAACACTGAACTCTGGTGAACTAGACTGGACTTTGGGGAGCTGGCTAGAGGCCTAAAGGGTCTTCTTTCAAACCAGAGTCTTACCTTTCAAAGGGCAAAGGACATTCTAACTCCTACCTCCAGTACTAGAGGAAAGAAGAAAACTTCTCTTTCCCTCATGTTCCTTAACAAATATGTGCTGAGTGCTACCTACTGGTAGGCAGTGGGAAAAGAGTTGAGAACCAAATAGATGTGGAGCCTGCTATTATAGAGCTTACAGCCTGGTGGAGAGACAGACATTAAATAGAGTAAGACACAATGATAAGCATAAAATATAACATGTCCTCTGAAGAACAAGCACAGAATCTAATCTGGATTGGAGGTAGAGGGGAAGGTTCATGGGAGGTCCACTCTGAAAACTTAGAGGCAAGCCAACCAGGTGAAGATTGGGATGAAGTGGATCTCAGGCAGAGGAAATAGTAGGTGTGAAGATTTGGAGTCAAGAAAGGATTTGACAAATTGTAAGCACTAGGCCTTGGTATGGGAAATGGGGCAAGTGGCACATCAGTAGTTGGGCTATGGGGACAGGGTCTTTGAGACTAATGACAAGTATGAGGGTTATCCCCCTTTTTGATAACCAGACTCATTTTATTTCCTCATTCTGTATGGTCCTAGTGGCAAAGGGAGGTGGGACCTCACACATGCTCGGAAAATCCAAGTGTATGTCTTGAGGATTTGAATCTTAAGCAAAATCACCAACAATGAAGAACAAACATGGCTAAGTCATTCTGATGTTTTCATGTAGAGAGGTTTTCTATAAGTTTCTGACTGAGCTTCCTAGAGCCACAGAATATTCTTACCTTCCCAAATCTTGCTTGTTTCAATTCTTCAAATTCGTCAAATTGAAGAATTCTTCAATTTTTCAAAGTCTTTTTGGCTAAAGTTAGGGTCGATTTCTGTGGCTTGTGACTGAAGAATAGGCTGAACAGTGTAAAATCCCAAATTATTAATAATCAAAGTAGATTAAGAAGCCAGCTAGGTTGACCTTTAGAAGTTAGCATGGGACAGACATGATACAATTTATTTTAAAAATCATTCTGGTCTCCCTGATTTCTCTTTTTTGCCTTTTGTATTGTGGAGTTCAGCTAAGAGGTGGTATGCTTGGCCTGGAGTGAGGGCAGAGAAATTGTAGAAAATGAAACTCAGGGAAGATCCTGCTTACCTCTAATGCCTTGGTATAAGCAGGAAGGAGAATCTGGTGGCCTGCTTCCTGTCCCCTACCCCACCTCTCGGATGAGTTGGTTTTAATCTACCTCATCTCTGAATGGGATGAGAAACAGGAGACCTTTTAAAACACAGTGATTCCACCAGTTAGATAATATGATCCATTGATTGTCTTGCAATTTGACCAAGCATATCAATACTTATCCTTGTGGATAGAGCAAAAAGCGTTGATTTTGATGTACATTTGTGAGAGAAAAGAAGGATGGAAATGAGACAGAGGCCTTGTTTGTCTTTTAAAGTCAGTGGAAGGTTTCTAGGAAGTTGTATCAATTAGCCATCAGTGTATCCTTCTACATTTCTGCTATTTTTCTATGCCTGCTGGGAAGCAAGTTTATCCTATGATCTAGGCTTCTCCAAGCTAGGTGGTCATATTTATAAGGCTCTTAAAGAAAGAATACAATAAGTATCCATTACCAAAAGCAATCTGTGATTGAGGGTAAAGAGGAATTTGTGGCAGAAGAAGAATTTGCCCCTTCAGCAACATAATTCTGTGAGTGTTGAGTTCTCTGGTCTGGGGTATGATCTGTAGGCTTCATTGGTAATCTAGAGAGGGCCTAAATGGCTTAGGACCATATCCATGAGAAGAGGAACCCACTTCATTCTTGCAGAAGTTCCAGAAGAGAAATGAAATTGATATAGGAAATTTCAGTGGATTGGTTGCTCAAGAAGGTTTCCCTAATGAGAATGTCTTGAATTCCTTGTTCATCTCACATAAGTTGCCCTCAGCTCATATCTGAGTCATGATCCAATTCCATATAGAAAAAGTAGGGACCTAAGGAAACCCCTCCTGCCCTCTCAGGCAACACACAAATGAAAACATAGAAAATTTTAGCAAAAAAATCAAGCAGACATTTCAAAGAAAAGAATATACAGATGGTGAATAAACACACAAAGAGATGTTCATATCATTAGCCATTAGGGAAACGCAGATTAAAACCACAATGAGATATCACCACACACTTATCAGAATGACTCAAATAAAAAATAATGGTGACATCAAATGCTAGAGATTATGCAGAGAAATTGGACCACTCATGCTTTGCTGGGGAAAATATAAAATAGTACTACCACTCTGGAAAAACAGTTTGACAGTTTCTTTAAAAATTGAATATGTAACTATCATGTGGCCCAACAATTGTACTCTTAGACATATAGCCCAGAAACATGGAAACTCGTGTTCACATAAAAATCTGTATATGAATGTTCGTAGCAGCTTTATTTGTGATAACTCCAAACTGAAAATGACCCAGATGTCTTTCAATGGGTGAATGGTTAAAAAAACTGTGGTACACCCATGCCATGAAATACTACTCAGCATTTAAAAAGAATGAACTATTGATACATGTGACAACTCAGATGAATCTCCAGAAAATTATGTGAAAAATGCCAATCTGAAAATATTACATACTGTGTTATTCTATGTATATGACATTTTTGAAAAGACACAATTTTAGAAAGAACCGATTAGTGATTTCCAGGATTAAGGACCTGAGTTTGGGGAGAATATGGAAGGGGAAGAAAAAGGTGGGTGTGGTCATAAAAGGGCAACAGGAAGGATCCTTGTGGTAATGGAACTGTTCTGTATCTTCAATGTGGTGGTGGTCACAGGAACATACACATGAGAGAAAATTGTATTAAAACTAAACACACACACATACACATAAATGACTGCAAGTAAAATTGGGGAAATCTAATTAAAATGGGTGCGTAGTATCAATGTCAGTGCCCTAGTTGTGGCCTTTAACTGTCGTTTTTGCAATGTTACCATTGTGAGAAACCAGGTAAAGCCTACAAGGGATCTTTCTGTATTATTTGCTAAAACTGCATGTGAATCTATAATTATCTCAATAAAAAGTCAAACTAATAAAGGATGGAATTTCAGAGACAAGGAAGCTGATGGTGGACTCATGCCTCGATCTCAGGAAGGACAGATGTTCAAGGGAGTCAGGGTCACTCTTCACTCCAAAAGAGGACAGTGACTGTGGAGATTACCTTGACAGAATCTGAGATGCAGGTTTCCTGCTCTTGAAATGAGTTCTTACATACTTAATTTGAAAAATGAGGTAGCCTACTTTTGTTTGGGCCTGTCACTAAATGAGATTGTAATTAGCGAACTATTTTCAAGAGCACTAGGCCTCTTAACCGTTAGTCATACCAGATCGAGGATGTTTTAATTGCCCTTTTATAACGAGTGCCTTGACAGACACTTTTGTATTCATTCAATGTGTGAAAAAAAATCCACAACCCAAAACACCACAGCTTAGAAGAAAAGCCTTTCTGAGAAAGAATGTTTTGAGTATAACATCACATCGCTGATCAAATTTATATGAACACTTAGGTTCAGCACCTAGTAGCCAATTTTTACACTTGTGATTTTAGCTTTATTTAATGTATTTACTTAGCATGCTAAATATAACTTATTTTTTCTAAACACTGAGCCTACAGGGAAGTTCCCTCTCCAAGTCAAGGCTGGCTACGGGAGACAGACAGAGATGATTGGACTTGCAGGGCTGATGGAAGTTGTCAGGAAAGGATTATAAGGCAATAATTTAGGGAATCCCTAGTGCTCAGCCCAGACCCTTCTTTGGGACCAGCACACTCCTTACCCAACTGCTGAGAATATGGACTGTTGAGGATTTACAGATGACTCCCTCCTTGGAAACTCTCAGTGGGCCTCAGGGAATTTCATCACCCAAGGTGAGGCCACCTCTCAGGGGTGGCCTGGGGCCAAAGACTGGCTGAGCCCCCTACCTCAATTTGATACAACTCTGAGGGGCCATCCCAGCTCCCCAAAACCCATAGGATCAACTGAGGTTTCAGTTACAACCATCTTGTGAGTGCCTTTCACCTTCCTTGCCCCTTACAAGTTTATCTCCTAAGGTCTCTCCCCATTGAATCTTCTATGTGCAACTCACTGTCTGAGTCAGCTTCCAGGGAACCTAATTGAAGACAGCATCTTTGATTGGGTTCCTAGAAATCAGAGCCTGAGGCATACTTAGGTACAGGTAGTTTATTAGGGAGGGGACCCCATGTATCAAGAGTGAGGGAGCAGGAGAGTGAAACAGGAAAAGAAAAAAGCCAATAAGAGGTGAATAACCTGGTGACGGCTGTAGGCACATGGGGATTGAGGCCTCTGGAGGTGTTTGAGGAATGTGTAGAATGTGGTTCAGATTTGTCTCACTAAGGAAGGGGAAGCTGTAACATTTATCTGTATACTGCTTCCCTCGATTAGTTGAGGATTGTCTCTAGGACACTAGACAGCTAGTTGTCTTGTGCACAAATTGAGCCATTTCTAGGGGTTTCTGAGAGTACCTTCTTATGGAAAATCAAGAAGGCCCAGCAGATATGTTGAGTGAGGTGCCAGGCAGCTTTCAAGGACACTATCCACCACAGTTCAGCCAAAATCAGAGGTAGCTGAGTATCTGAGGTGTGGGGAACCCAAAGTGTCTTCTACTCAGGGGAAAGAGCATCAGCTTCTTTATTTTTTAGGAGTCAGAAGAGCTCCTATATTACAGGGTTTTTTTCCCCTAGGGTGAACTACATATTTTCACACTGAGTATATGTGTGTGGCACAGAACTACAGTGGAAAGAAAGGATGCCAAAAAGTTAAAGGAGAATAATTAATATATTTTTTGTTTACTTGCTTGCTGAGCTGACCAAGCAGTCATTTTGTTTGCCTTTCTACTCTCTGTGCCAAGCTAAACAGGTAAAAATTAGGTACTGACATAAAGTCTCAGGACATCTAAACTGTATTAGGATGTTCTTACTTTCAGGAATTGAAAGGAGAGAAAATAATAACAATACACAGAAGAAAACATCACTGGCTGATCTGTGTTCACTCTGAAACATCAAAGTGTGGCCCCCACAGCAGCAGTAGTAGCATCATGTGGGAACTTGATAGAAATGGAAATTCTGGGGCCCCAATTAAGACCTGCTGAATCAGAAACTCTAGTGGTGGGGCTCAGCAATTTGTGCTTTAACAAGCTCTCCCAGGGATTCTGATGTGAACTAAAGTCTAAGAACTACTACTAAAGTCTAATTCTAGATCATTCACTTGTACCTGTGATTTCAGCAATCAAACTGTAGATCTAATTCACAAAATTTTCTCCAAGTAGTCCAGGTTTAGAAAAGAAATGACACAAAGTGAGAAGTTATTCAATAGCCATTCTCTTTGTTGAAGTGGTATAACGTGAAGACAATTTTTTTTTCAGTTTATTGGGGTAACATTGGTTAATACAATTATATAATTTTTGGGTGTACATTATAATTTGGTATCTATTTATTCTATTGTGTGATTACCACCAAGAATCCAGTTTCCTTCAGCTATCATATATTTGATCCCCTTTACACACTTCGCCCTTCCCCAACACCCTATATTTGACCCCCTTTACACTGTCTACCTCTTCCCTCCACCCCCGCTCCCTATTATCTGCTAACCACTAGTCCATTGTTAATGTCCCTGAGTCTCTTTTTGTCCTGTTCGTTTGTTGCTTATAGGTTTATATCCCACATATAAGTGATATCATGTGATTTTCAACTTTTTCAATATGGCTTGTTTCGCTTAGCATGATTATCTCGAGGTCTATCTAGGTTGTCACAAATGGCAGTATTTCATCTCTTCTTATGGCTGAGTGATAGGCCTTTGCATATATGTACCACAGCTTCTTTAGCCAGTCATCTGTTGTAGGACACTTTGATTGCTTCCATTTCCTGGCCACGGTGAATAATGCTGCTATGAACATCAGTGGAAAACATCTTTTCGAATATGGGTTTTCAAGTCTTTGGTGTACATACCTAGAAAAAGGATTTCTGGATCATATGGTAGATCAATTCTTAGTTTTTTGAGGAACCTCCATACTGTTTTCCATAGTTGCTGTACCAATGTGCAGTCCCACCAGCAGTGTATGAGGGTTCCTTTTTCTCTGCATCCTCTCCAACATTTGTTATTACTTGTCTTGTTGATTATAGCTTTTGTAACAGTTGTGAGATGGTATCTCATTGTGCTTTTGATTTGCGTTTCCCTAATAGCTAGTGAAGTTGAGCATCTTTTTACATGTTTGTTGGCCATTTGTGTGTCTTCTAGGAAGAAGTGTCTGTACAGGTCCTCTTCCCACTTTTCGATTGGGTCATTTGTTTTTTTGTTGTTACTGAGTTGTATTAGTTCTTTTTATATTTTGGATATTAGGCCCTTATTGGAGGCATAGCTTGCAAATATATTTTTCAATGGCTGTCTCTTTACCTTGTCGATGGTTTCTACTGTTATGCAGAAGCTTTTAGGTTGTTGTAGTCCCATTAATTTATTTTAGCTTATACTTCCCTTGCCTTTGAGGTAAAATTCATAAAATTCTGTTTAAGTCCAAGGTCCTTGAGTTTAGTTCCTATGTTTCCTTCTATGAATTTTATTGATTCCAGTCTTATATTCAGGTTAGTAATTGATTTTGAGTTAATTTTGGTGTGTGGTGATAGAAAACAGTCTAGTTTCATTCTTTTGCAGGTGGCTTTCCAGTTTTCCCAGCACCATTTATTGAAGAGGCTTTCCTTTCTCCACTGTATGTTTTTGGCTTATTTGTCAAAAATTATTTGCCTATATAAATATGGGTTTATTTCTGTACTCTCAGTTCTGTTCCATGGGCCATATGTCTCTTTTGCTGCCAGTACCATGCAGTTTTGACTACTGTCACTTTGTAATATAATTTGAAGTTGGGTGGAGTGATGCCTCCAGCCTCGTTCTTTTTTCTCAGGATTGCTTTGACAATTCTCTGCTTCCATACAAATCTGATGATTTTTTTTGTTCTATTTCTTTAAAAAATGCCGATGAGATTTTGATGGGGATTACATTAAATCTGTATAATGCTTCAAGTAATATGGCCATTTTAACTATGTTGATTCTTCCAATCAAAGACCACAAAATGTCTTTCCATTTCTTTGTATCTTATTTGATTTCATTTAATAAGGTCTTATAGTTTTCATTATATAAGTCCTTCACATATTTTGTTAAATTTATTCCTAGGTTACTTATTATTTTTGTTGCAATTGCAAAAGGAATTACTTATTCCACTTTTTCTGACACTTAATTATTAGAGTATAGGAAAGCTATAGATTTTCAAACGTTGATTTTGTATCGAGAGACTTTATTGTATTTGCTTTTTGTTTCTAGTACTGTTCTTGTGGAGTCTTTAGGGTTTTCTATGTAGAGAATCATGTCATCTGCAAACAGTGACAGTTTGACTTCTTCATTTCCTATTCGAATGCCTTTTATATCTTTCTCTTCTCTGATGGCACTTGTTAGGACCTCCAATGTATATTGAATAAGAGTGGTGATAGTGGAGAGCCTTTCCTTTTTCCTGATTATAGAGGGAAGGTTTTTAGTTTTTCACCATTAAGTATAATGTTGGCTGAGGGTTTGTCATAGATGGCCTTTATTATATTAAGGTACTTTCCTTCTATACCAATATTGTGAAGTGTTTTGATCACAAATAAATGCTGTATCTTGTCGAAGGCCTTTTCTGCATTATTGATATGATCATATGATTCTCAATTTTTAATTTGTTTATGTGGTGTATCACATTAATCAATTTGCATAAGTTGAACCATCCCTGAGCCCCTAGGATGAAGCCCTCTTGATCGTGGTGTGTAATCTTTTAATATGTTGCTGTATTCAGCTTGCTAGTATCTTATTTAGGATTTTTGCATCTGAGTTCATGAGAGATATTGGTCTGCAGTTACTGTTTTTTGTGTGTTATCTTTACCAGGATTTGATATCAGAGTATGTCATGCAATTAGTTGGGAAGTATTGTCTCCTCTTTGACTTTTTGGAAGAGTTTAAGGAGAATAGGTATTAAATCTTTGAATGTTTGGTAGAATTCACTGGTGAAACCATCTATTCCTGAACTTTTACTTTTTGGTAGGTTTTTGATGATTGTTTCAATTTCCATACTGCTGATAGGTCTATTCAGATTTTCCAGTTTGTCTTGATTCACTCTAGGAAGGCTGTGTCTTTCTAAGTACTGGTCCATTTCTTCTAGGTTATTAAATTTGGTGTTACATACTTTTTCATAGTATGCTTGCATGATCCTTTGTATTTCTGCAATGTCAGTCATAATTTCCCCTTTCATCCCTGATTTTGTTTATTTGTGTCCTTTCCCCTTTTTCTTTAGTGAGTCTTGCCAGGTGTTTGTCAATTTTATTAACTTTCTTAAAGAACCAGCTCCTTGTTGTATTTATTTTTCCTATTGATTTTTTTTGTTTTAAATTTCATTTATTTCTGCTCTAATTTTGATGATTTCTTTCATTCTGTTGCCTTTACGTTCATTTGTTCTTTCTTTTCTAGTTTTTTAAGATGAAACATTATGTTGTTTATTTGGGCTCATTCTTGTTTTGGAGATAGGCCTGTAATGATATGAGCTTTCCTCTTATGACCGCTTTTAACATGTCCCAAAAGTTTTGATATGTTGCACTATCATTATCATTTATTTCTATGTATCTCTTGATCTCTCTTGTTATATTTTCCCTGACCCAGTTATTGTTCAGTAGCATGTTGTTTATTCTCCATGTATTTGTGTGTCTTCCTGATTTCTTTCTGCAGTTGATCTCTAGTTTCAAAGCATTATGATCAGAGAATATGGTTGATATGATTTCAACCCTCTTATATTTGTTGAAGCTATTTCTGTGTCCCAGTATGTGATTGATTCTTGAGAATGTTCCATGTGCACTAGAGAAGAATGTGTAAGCAGCTGTTTTGGGATGGAAAGCTCTGTAAATATCAGTTATGTCCAGTTGGACTGATGTGTCATTTAAGGATGTTATTTCCTTATTGATTTTCTGTTTGGATGATCTGTCCATATCTCATTGTGTGGTATTTAGGTCCTCTACTATGATAGTCTTTTGGTCTGTTTCTCCCTTTAGTTCTGTTAGTAATTGCTTTACATATTTTGGAGCTCCTTATTTGGGAGCATAAATGTTAACAATTGTTATGTCTTTTTGGTGCATGATTTCTTTTATCATTATGAAGTGCCCCTCTTTATCTCTCTTTACCTTTTTGATTTCGAAGTCCATTTTGTCTGATATTAGTACTACTACCCCCAGTTTTCTCCAAATGCCATTTGCTTGAAACATCATTTTCCACCCTTTCACTTTGAGTCTATATTTTCTTTGGAGCTGAGATGTGTCTCCTGGAGGCAGAATATGGTTAGATTTTGTTTTTTTGATCCATTTTGCAACTCTGTGCCTTTTTATTGGTGAGATCAGTCCATTTACATTTAGTGTGAGTATTGAAATATGAATTCTTCTTATAGCCATTGTATTTTTTGCTTTCTGGTAGCTCGGTATTTCCATTGCTTCCTTGTCGTGTTTCTGTTTTCTTTATTTTGGTTGGCGTTTGTTGGTTTTGCCTCTGATTCTACTTGTGTCATGATATATACTTCAGTTTTGAATCTTTGGTGTGGCTTCCATTACGACTATGAAAAGGATAGTTTATACACACACACCCACACACCTCTATACTAATATTGCCTACTTCTCTCCTCCTCACCCCAAAGACACTGACTGATTATCTGTACTGTGCGATATACTTATAGATGCTAGGAATGTAACAGTGATTAAAATAGACAAAAATTCTTTTCCTCATGGAGGCTGAATTCTGAGTGAGGTGTGTATGTGTGTGTGTGTGTGTGTGTGTGTGTGTGTGTGTGTGTGTGTGTGAGAGAGAGAGAGAGAGAGAGAGAGAGAGAGAGACACTGGGGGTGAGTAAATTGTCATTAAACACTAAATAAATTACATAGTATATTAGAAGGTGGTAAGTGCTATGGAGAAAAATAAAGCAGGAGAGCTGGATAGAGAATGCCTCGGATCATGGTGGGGAAGAGGTTGTAATTTTAAATAGGGTGCTCAGGGAGATTTCACTGATGTGGCACTGGAACCAACTTCTGAAGGAGACAAGAACGTGAATGGTGCAGATAACTAGAGAAATAAAACTTCTAAGCAGAAGACAAATAGGATCAAACAGATGCTCCAAAGTGAGAGTATGCCTTCAGTGCTCAATATATGTTTTAAACCTGTGTCATGAGAATGTGCTCTATTTGCACTATATGCAATGGATCTGCAGAACTCTAGCTAATTTTGAAAGTGAAAGTATTTGCATTTGTGTTTGAAGTGATGCTTGTAGCTTCTATGGGGTCTATTTATTTATAATATATATTTAGAATTTTTCTATACTTATATCTATATGTCTATTTGTATAGTATATATTTCTAAAACTTATTTATAATATAAAAATATAAATAAATCTGGGATGCAGTTTTAAGAAGGCAGGGAACCCTGAGTGGAAGATGGGACTCATTTCTTCCGCTTGCAAACCCTCAGTTTTAAAAAATACTGTGGAGCCTTCTGAAATCATGTTCAATGTTGCAAGCTCTGAGCCCAACAGAAGGAATTATAGATAATGAGTGAGGCTGATCTGCCAGCCTTACCTCAACAATTCCTTGTCTTTGTAGTTTTAATTGTGTATGGCTTAAATGAATTTTCATCTAACTTCAGGCTTGAACACTTTCCTATCATGAGTAACTCCTTGGAAAAATTGTAATGCGATGTCTTAATGGCAACCCTTTCCTTTTGATTGTGTAAGAAAATTAGTAAAGACCTCACAGTGCATAATTTCACCCTAGCTAATAAATCAGGCTGTTCCTTATATCAAGGCAAATAGGAGTTAGGGCTGAAGAGTTGGACTGGTAATAACTGCAGGAGAGCTGCAAGTGCTTATGAAAGGAACTTGCTGATGTGTAGCTTTGGACTTTTCTGTGTCAGCACTAAATGTCTTGATTCAGGTTAAACAAAACCCACCTCTGCTTGGAAGTAGCAAGCCTCAGCACACTCTTTCATAACCAGTATGCCAGAAATGATGATTTATTCAGTGGATTAAGCATAAGGGATATTTTTCTAATCAGTACTGGGAAGTATTTGCAAGGCAGTCTCAGATTTCACCATAGTGGGCAGGGTCATTATTTCCATACATTTCCAGACACCCCTTTGGACTGTGATAGTCTGTCAACAGGTTTGCAGAAAACCTGTGAGATTTAATTAAGGCGAAGTTTACAACTATTGAATTCTGGGTATTCATTCAATACAATAAAAGATGAATGATGCAACACTGAATGATGCACTCTACATAGGCCGTGGTTAATTCCTCTCTTGAAGGATGTTTAAGAAAGCCTGTGTATGAGAGGTTTAAGAGCAGATTTGACTAAAAACCAGAGTAGAATTATGCCAGCAATTCTAAGCTTTTTCAGGTTCTTCTTTTATTATTAAAAAGAACGTCTTTTTAAAATTCAAATATTTAGGGAAACTGCTGCTGATGGTTATTCTTCTCAGGATCCATAGATTGAGAAAATATATAACAAATACGATCATTCAACAACATTACTTAATTTGCTTACTTAGGCTTTTATTTTACTTGTCACAATAGCATCTACAAGTGATTTGAAGAAAATAAATAACCCATGTATGCGTGAGTTATATAGTTTATTTAACTAGTCCACAGATGAATTAATAGTTTTCACCCAATTCTCAACTCCCACAGTCTAGTGGTTGGGTCTTTAGAATTAGACAGCTTTCCAGAGTGAACTCTTTTGCACCCAGTAACTCTCCACTTCCACTCTCAACAACACACAGTTTGTTGAGCACTTACAATGACATTCTGAAAGTGGAGGGATAAAGTAGGAAAAAATATCCTTGAAACAACTACTGGAGTCTGCCCATCTGTAGCAACAGGGAGAAACTAGGACCCATCTAGGGTCATTGTGCAAAATTTTCAACCTGATGTCACTATGCCAGGTCCACATTGCATTGCCAGAGTCACTATGCTTTGCTCAGGATGACTTCTTGCTATTTCATCTTCACTGAAGATTTATTTAAGTCTTAAGGTCACTCTGTTCCAGTGTCATCGTTTATAATTTTCCCATGAGGATCTTCTCTTGCTTATGTCACCCATATATGGAAGGCACCTCCTTTTAAGAACAAACATTTAGTGTGTATTTAATTCTGAAAGAGAAACAAAGTCAGAATAAAGGCTTTGCTGACCCTGTAACCTGTGTTCTTGGTAATACTATTTTACTTTTAAAAATCAAATCATTTGCAAACTTGAATTTCAAAACAAGAAATTCATTCTTCCTAAAAATGTTAGTGAAATGGATTTGGAGATACTCCAGTTGCTTCTCTCACTCTGAGTGTGGATGTTTTATATATCCTGCCAAGCACGGACTCATGCAGACCTTTTAAAGTTAATTAAAAAGCTTTCCATGGGCTGCCAGATTTGGGCAGTAACATTCCTCTATAACCTTTTGTACCTGATTAAAACCTCTGACAATCAGGAATGTTGCCAAATTTCAAATGAAGTGTTCTGAGTAAATTGAATAAACTGTACAATTCAGTCAGCTTCAGAGTAACTCCTGTTTCTGGTTGAGTAAGGACCTGGGGATAGGTGAGGACTGAACCCCTTCATTTGAATTCCTGCTTTGTGTCCTACTCTTTTCAATAACATCCCCACTCTGCCCAAACACCTGCAAGGTTTCCAACCACAGGAGAGTTTGAACGACATGTCATAGGTGTGCTGTTGACAAAAAAGTTCCCTGTTATGTACAGGCTGGGAAACCTGGCATACCAGATTTCGAATGCAAAGTAGCATATCAAAACTTCAGAGCATTTCTTCAGAAAACATTCATTTTATTTAACACAGTGTTTTTTTCAGATATATTTGACCATACTGCCCATTTTGCCCTAATAACCTTTAACAGCTTTCCAAAGAGGTTACACTTCACAAAGGTTGAAAGCTCTGTGAAAATGAACCCACTGACATGTAAGTCTTGTAAAAGTCATGGTTTTCTTTGATAAGCACAAAGGATACATCCCCAGCACAACATAGCAGGAGATAGGGGGCTAATGAGGGATATTTGGTGAACAGAAATTTTGTGTTTCCCCAGTTTCTATTAGAAGACTTGCCCTGGTTGGTGATAATTAAATATTCTGCCTCTTTGGAGAGAAATTTGACCAGTCACAGGACTAAACCCCTCATGCTCCCAAATATGTTACCCTAAAACACCGCCTGTACATATGATTGCAAAAATTGTCTTTAGCAAAACAAGTCACTATCATTTGTCTTCTGGCTACAATTTCTACAACACCAGCTCTATCTTTCTCCTTTGTTCACCGTGTATATAGTAACGAGCAGGCATCATCCATGTGCAGTGGCATTGTAACTATATAAGGAAGACCAGTCTGTGGATACACATACTTGCTTAGCTCTTAATGAGATTTAAGTGAAATTTAGCACTGCAGGCTTGGCTAGAGTGCACCCCAGAACTAGTGCTCTAGTGAAGCACATTTTGACCTGTCCTTACTGGTTCTCAAGCACCCAATTGTCTGAGTCAGTAGAGTTTGGAGAACACTGAACATAATTCGAATTCTTTAGTAAGGGTAAAGTTAGGGTCACAACAGGGAACAAGTGACACTCTCAAAGGGCTTTAACTAGAAGAGAGTTTAACAGAGAGCTTATTGAGGTGGGAGTGAGGTTGAGGTAACCAAAAGAGATAGGGAGGCACCCAGTGAATAGCAATATCAGGAAGCTGTAAATACCATAGGACTTCTCATTGTAAAGCCAATTCATCTTTTTTTTCATGAAAATAAAATTAAATGGCAATGTTTCAAACGACACATTTGAAAGCCACACCAGTCAGATACGATTCTGAGTTTCTTGAAAGGAACCATGTCTAAGGACAAATTTGAAATGAAACCTCTGTCTTCTTGTAGGTAAGGAAAATAATAATTATAAATAATTAACTGTAAACATACATAGGCTAGCTCTAGAGAACAGAGAAAACCTTGTGGAAGGTTAAGTATGCATTACTTTTTACTTTAATCCAACTCCATCTTCATATTGGGCAACAGGGACAACAAAGGAGAAAAGGAACTTCACAAGACTAGCCTGAGGGGTCTAGATAAATAGTGTTAAAATGCTAAGAGTCTTTACAAATTGGGGCCCTGTATTTAACTGCAAGATTAGAAGCAAGTAATTTTTGAGAATTATTTACTTATAAATTTAGAAAGGATCAAGGCCATTCCTTGTAGGCTGGTAACTTTTTGAGTGAGAAGATGAGTAAAATTAGCTAGTTCAGGCAAGGAATGCAGTAGGCATGTCATCAGAATTCTATGGATAACAGCTAAACGAATTTTTAAAATTAAACAACAACAACGACAACAGTGAAGCGAAGATTCTTAGCTATATAAAAATGTTGATTTTGATACTAATATCAAAACTGTCCAAAAACAGTATAATCAACTTTATTTGTACAAATTAATGCATTTCTAGGTCAAGTTCTGGTCACCAATCAATTTTTGAGAAAGGTGAGGTGCATCTTGACATTTTACAGATTGAGTAGGATCTACACTTCTTAAGAAGAGCTTAATTAAAGTACTTTCTAATTCATTTGTCACTTCTAGACCATTGTTCCCTTCCCATCTCTTTTGAGGGCGTTTATCCTCTCCTTTTTCCCCTTGGAATTATCTATTAACCATCTGTGTACTCTCCTCCTCATTTATTAAAGATTTTAGCTCCTATGTTACGGTTTTCATCCTCATTATTCTAGGGGTAAATTAAATGTCCTGTAGAGCACGCATTCAACACCCTGGCTGCTCAGTTCTTTGACCTCCTCATATTCAGTGACTTTTTCACCCATTCCCTCAGCCACCCAATTCCACAGTCACACTACATGCCATCACCATTAAAACCACCACACCATCTCCACATTTACTCATTGAACATCTCACTATTTTCAACTTCCTACCTTTCTAGCTTATTGCTCAAATATACCCACTGTAACAGTTCTTAAAGTCCCTCAATCCATTGGCCACTTTTGCCCCTATGTACCACCCTACTCCTGATCTTGCTTCTCTCTTTATTCAGTATAGATTAGATGGTTTAAAAAATTTCCTTGTAAATATTCTTAACCACCATTTTTCCCTTTCCTTGAGTCACTATCACTTGGCAAAACTTTTTCCTGGGTGAATTCAGTCATTTGTCATTTCCATAAGGGTCAGTTGTGAAATTCACTATTGCTGGAGGAATTTCACAACAGACCAAATTATGATAAGTTTATTATCGCCAATTCTAATGAGGTCTTAAACACTGCTAGGCAAACCTACTTGTCCATCGTCTATCCTCTGAAATCACTATTTCACATCTTTTCTTGATTTCACATTTTTTCTATCTTCTTCAAACTTCTGATCATTTCTTCCACCCCTACTTTCCTCTCATTCTTAGTGGATAAGTGTTTCACATTTCATACAGAAATGGAAGAGCACTCCCTTAACCTCTGGTGATTAAATTTCAAAAGGTACTTACATCTTAATATATTGCTCATTTTTCTTCCTTTTATAATGGGCTAAGTGCTTCTCCTTATATAAAGGTCAAAGCCTTAACTATCCTCTAGATTCCGTTATTCTTGCTTCCTAGGGAACTTCGTTTCATTATTTTTCTTTTATTTCTCTTGTGTCTTTAGTCTGTTGCTTTCTCTGCTGGATTCTTAAACATTAAACTTGATTTATGCAGTTCTATCAAAGTACACACAGAGACAAAAAGACATGCACGTAAAGACACATACCCACTCATATGCCCCACCTCCTTGAGGTTCATATCCCTGTCTAGCTCTCATCTTATATCTCTATTTTTTTTACCAAGCTTTCTAAAATGGTGGCCTACACTCACTATCTCTGTTTCTTTAACTTCTATTTAATTTTTTTGGTAGATATTACTAGAGGTCATCAGTATCTGGTCCTTTTCTTCAGCACATGGGAAACTTTATTTTTTTGGTTCCTTTGCAGTATAGGACCATGTGATTATTCTAGTCACTGAGCTAAAAACTTTAAGAGTGAGTACATGACTCTCCATGCTTTCTTCTTCTGTCACAACTACTGAGGCAGGTGCATATTATAGATGATCCAACTTTAAGATGATGGAACCTCTGTCACCCTAGATAACCAAGTGACTATAGCAGAAATCCCTGCTGATATGCACAATACATGTTAAATAAGCAAGAAAATTTTATGTGTTAAACCAGTGAAATTTTGGAGTTTATTTTTACAATAGCAGTACCTGCCTTCCAGTGACTAATTCACTCTTTAACTCACTCCCTTCTGACATTTTCCCTAATTACTATCTACCAAAAATGCCTTTTTTAAGGTCACTAATGTCCTTCATATTGCTAAACACAATAAATACTTTTTAACCCTATCTTAATTGACCTCTAAGAAGCATTCAATACAGTCTATGATTCTTCCTCCTTGAAGTATTCTACTCTCTTGGCTTCTATGACACCAGATTCTCCTTGGCCACTATTTCTTGATCACTTTTCTTAACTCCTCTTTTTCTTTCCTTTCTTTACTTTTTGAAGTTTCTTTAAAAAGCCTTACTCATGAGGAAAAGCAGAATTTGCCACCCTAAAATATGCTTTTTGGGATATTGAAAATTTTAAGCTTGTTATTTTCAAGAAACAAAAGACTCAGGAAAAACCTTTGACCATCCCCTTAACTGCCTAAAAGTATTTAGATGGAAGACCTGGTCCAGGAAGGGAGCTATTATCATAGGTAACTATAGTTTAATATGAACTAGATGTGAGGAACCTATCAAGTTTATTTGATCAAAATCCTTTATGTCGTACTGTTAAAGATAGCCTGGCAAACGTTTATCCCAACACTTGATTTTCTATCTCCATGTGAATTGCCTTCCTGCTTTTTGAAGTCCCAAACCACCCCACCTTCTCCTTATCTCCAGAATGACGTATAAACCTCACCTTTCCTATTTGTCCTTGGGCCTCATGTACTTATAGAACACTGTATGTCATAATAAATTTGGTTATTTTTTTTTCTGTTAGTCTGTCTCATGTTAATTTGGTTATTAGTCCAACCAGATCTTAGACAGGAGGAAAATTAACTTTTCTACCCTCTCACTGGTCTTCTCTCAGTTCTTTGAAAGAACCACACTCCTTCTATCTCATGACCTTTACACTTGTATATACCTTAGCCAGCAGCAAAGAGGGAAATTTGAAGAGTTAAGACAGAATAAAGGGGAAGAATATTCTGGATACATTTTTATTTATACTTTAGGCTTCAATTTAATTGACAGTTTCCTCACCCTCCAGACTAAGTTGGGTCCCCCTTTTATCCTCTCTCACATTTACGCTCTCTATTTATGTTTCTTTCATAGTATTTACCATATATGATTACACTATAATTATTTGTACAATTATTAAGTATCTATCTCTTTTATTAACATGTAAGCTTTTTAAGACAAGGGTTCTTTCTATGTTGCCTACCATTGTATTTTCTGTGCCCATTACAGTGCTTGGTTCATAGTAGGTAATCAGTAAATTTTGTTAAATTAATGCCTGTAATTCTCATCTTTGTTATTATATTTTTATGAAATATAATTTATTTTTTTAAAAGTCTTGTGAAGCAAGAGTATGGCTACATAATCAGAAATTTCAGTTTAATACTGGAAATCATATACATCTTCAAATTACATGGACTGCATACCTTTTTAGGGGGCATGTTCATGTTAAGCTTAAAAAGTTTCTCTTGAAACTGAGCAACTCTTATGGGATAGGTGTTTAATAATTCGGATACATTGTGGGGCTTACCTTTCAAAGAAAACTACAGAAATTTAAAGTAGAATTCAACGTATAAAACTGTACAAATCTCTTCTGAAATTGCAATTTTCTTTCTACCCAATAAGTCTATAATTTTTAAAGTCTGCTAAACTACACTAAATTCAATAGAATCTATACAAAATAAATGCAGTCTTAATGTCAATTTGCTCAATCAGCTTAAAAACTTATACCTGACTAAATGTCCAAATAAGCCTTCCCCTCCCCTATAAATCTTTTCTTGTATAGAAAAATACTTAATCTGTAGAATTAATTGGTATGGATGGATTATATATATTTGTTGAAGAGATCTGCTGAGTGGCATATTTTCACTTATCTGTCTAGTTTTTCAGAAAGAATATCAACGTGAATAAATTAACAAATTTTTTGATAAGTTCCTCCATCTTTTATGCAATGAAACATATTTGCAAATTTAATAGCATAAATTCTCCTTACAAATTTTGTAGTAGAAACAATGTGCAACTACCTTTTATTTTTACTCAAAAGGAAAAAAAATAAATTTCTAACCACATGATCATTTCAATAGATGCAGAAAAGCATTTGACAAAATCCAGAATCTATTCATGATAAAAATTTCAACAAATTGGAAATAGAAGGAAACTTCCTCAGCCAGATGAAGAGGATGTATGAAAAGCCTAACAGCTAACATCATACTTAATGTTGCAAGACTCAACGCTTTCCTTTAAATATTGGGAGCAAGAAAAGTACTTCCTCTCTCAGAACTTCTATTCAACATTATACTTGAAGTCTTAGTGCAGTAAGGCAAGAAAAAGAAATAAAAGGCATACAGGTTGAAAAGGCAGAAGTGAAACTGTCTTTATTAGCAGACAACATGAATTAGTATGTAGAAAATGCTAATAGCCACAAAATCTACTGCTAGAACTAACAAACTTCAGCAAGTTCACAAGATATAACGCACACACACACACATACATACACACAAAATAAATTGTAATTCTATTTACTAGCAATGAACAATTCAAACATAAAATAAAGAAAACGATCCCATTCATGATAGCAAAAAAGTACTTAGAAGTAATTTTAATGAAACAGCAATACTTATACACTGAAAACTATACAACATTGTTGAAATAATAAATGAATAAACACTACATGTTTATGAATTAGAAGATTCAGTCTTGTTAAGATGGCAATTCTCCCCAAACTGACCTATAAATCCAATGCAATTCTTATCAAAATTCCAGCTTGCTGTTTGGTTTGTTTTGCAGAAATCGACAAGTAGATCCTAAAATTTATATAAAAATGCAAGGGACCCAGATAGCTAAAATTCTCTGAGAAAGATCAAAGTTGGAGAACTCATATTTCATGATTTCAAAGCTTAGTACAAAGCTATACTAATGAAGAAAGTGTGGTACTGGCATAAGTACAGTATATAGATCAAAGGAATTGTATAGGAATAACTGGATAGCCACATGCAAAAGAATAAATTTAGACATTTACCTCACATCATACACAAAATCAATTCTGTGTAGAGCCAGAGGGGTCATACAGTAATCGGGAGGATCATTTCATAAACTATATAAATGTCTAATCAATGTGCTCTATACTGGAAACATAATAAAATAAAATAAAATGCAAAAAAAGAGAGATTATAAACCTAAATGTGAGAACAAAAACTACAAAACTCTTAAAACATAGAAGTAAATCTTCATGAACTTAGGTTCAAATTTCCTCAAAACAAAAACTTTTATGCTTCAAAAGACACCATTAATAAATTGAAAAGACAAACAATAGATTGGGAAATTATTTCCAAATCATATATCTAATAATATAATTTTATCTAAAGTATATAAAAGTCTTGAAACTCAATGCCAAAAATACTAAAAAATAAAAAATACAAAAAATAACCCAATTTAAAAATGAGCAACAAATCTGAATAGACAGTTTTCTAAAGAAGTTATACAAATAACCAATGAGCACATGAAAAGCTGCTCAACATCATTAGCCATCAGAGAAATGACCCAAATGTCCATCAACTGGTGAATAGATAAAATGTGGTCTAGCCATACAATATAATGCTATGGGGCAATAAAAAGGAATGAAGTACCAATACATGTTCCAACATGACTGAACTTGAAAAATATTATCCTCAGTGGAAAAAAGGCAGATGCTATATATATATATTCTGTTTATGTAAAATGTCCAGAATAAGTGAATCAATAGAGACAGAAAAGAGATTAGTAGGTGCCAGGGGCTAAGGGTGGAGTGGTCTGGTTAATGGGAGTGACTACGAATTGGTATGTTTTTAAAAATTTTTTTGCATGGTATATAATGAAATGTTCTGGAATTAGATGGCAGTGATGGCTACACAACTCTAAATTTACTAAAAAATGATTGATTATATGCAAAAAATGGAGTGAATTTTATAATATTTAAATTATACTTCAATAAAGCTGTTAAAAAACAGAAATAACATTTGAACAATTCCTTCCTTACAAGTGCCATTTCTGTGGTAAGTAAACTCAGTTTTTCTGTAAGAGTTCAAACTTTAAAAATTCTTTTCTTGTGAAATGTTAGTCCTTTGTTATTTACATGAGCAAAGTAAGCAATAGATTTTTCTTTCTTTCTTTGCTGGTTATCTTTTTCCACTAAAAGCTCAAAAGGAATCTTTCCTAGGGCCAGTTGGGTTGTACTGGTTAAATCCTAAGGCTCTAGGGTGTGGGGATCTTGTATCCATCACTTAGTTGTGTTAATTTGTGCCACAACCACTTAAACTCTCAAACTCTCTCTCATCTTTAAAGTCGAGATAACAATAGAAGTGACTTCATGTTTATTGAGAAGGATTAAATAGGCTTTTTACAGTTGCTGATGCATAATAAATACTCAATCAAAATAAATGCAATGTACTGTATAAACTGAATGCTAGACCTCCTGATATAAACCAATAAGCCACTTATTAATTATAAGATTTGCTCGTTAGTCTAAGCCCGAGCCAGAACTAAGATCTTCTGGTTCTTTATTCTATTTTACTTCAAATTTCAACATGTAGCGTGGCCGTCCTATCTGGTCCTCCCTGCATCCCCCACAACCTGGTCTTGATTTTGAGCTTCCTGTACTGTTTTTGTGTAAATCTTAGTACCAGCTGTTACAAGCTTGGTGCCCTGCAGAGTCACTGACCTGCACATAGGAATGGTTCCTAGCCCTTGGAGCCTCTGAGTGAAGCTATAGTGGCTGTGAGGATGGTCTCTGACCTATGGTGTATATGTAACAGGAAGAACTTTTGCTTTCTTTTTGCAGAGCCTGTCAAATTTTGCTCCCTAGCCCGCTATGATTGGATTTTTCAGAGCTTCAAAATCAGACAGGAACTGTAGCTAAGGAGGAATTTTAGCCTGGATATAAAATGAAGTAGATATCAAATGGGGCCAAATGTTCTCTAAAAATAACATAATCAGATAATAGAGTGTGATAGTCTTAGAAGTGATACCTCTGAGAGATTCATAACAGAATCCATCTCATAGTTAAATCAGCAGTTTGTAGAGTAAAAGATCCTGCTCCAGTCACACAGACTCTAAGCATTTTATGAATTAGTGCGAACCAGACTCCAAGTCAAAAGCACACACAGACATTGTGAAGAGGAGTTTCTGCTACTTGTACCACTTTGGAAAAGACTTTTTTTTTATAAAAGCCCCCCCCCCCCCCCCAATTTCAATTTGCCTTTCTTCTTACCATATCTTCATTATCTTTCCTGTACTTCTCCCCACCTCTCGACCTTCTTTTGCTTTGGTGATTTCTACCTGGTTCCACTGTGATACAAGGTTAGATTCGAGGGGAGACTTGTGGTATAGCCTGCATACTAAATTTTCTTGTTCCAAATTTGTCCTCACTCATTTTAAGAAATGAAAATAATAAAAACATTTCCTCCACAATCCCCCCTCCCACAATTTTGATTCTGCTTTGAAGTAGCAGCTTATGTTGCTAGAAGAGCATTTCTTTTTTAACCTCAAGAAAAGAGAATTAAATTTATCACTCTTCCCAGCTCAGGGAATATATTCTGGTTATTTCTCATTTGCTTCCCTGAACTCTTCCCCCAAGTCCCAAACCCCACCCCAATGAATACTGGATATCATCCTTTTTTGTCCACCTTGGGAAGCCAACCACTGAAGACTACAATACCCAAGCTCCTTTGCTACTTGATTTCTGGTCACCTTTGCCCAACGAGAGGCATTGGCAGGACAATGGGGATGGAGTGGAAGAGGTTGGGGTATTTTTCCCCCATACACTTGCTATTTTGAGCAGCATTGGGCAATGGTTCCCTTTTTTCTCATTGTATCATTTTTCAGAGATTTCCTAGGTTCCGGCTCTGCTGGAGTTCCCTTAATACTATTTTCTCCAGTAACTCTTCAGCTCTAGGGATGCTAATGGCTTCCTACTATTGCCTTCTGGGGTAGACAGAATAGTGGTCCCCCAACTATGTCCACATCTTAATTCCTGGAACCGGGGAATATGAAAACCTATATACCTTTCCATCCTTTGTTTTTTACATTTGCCCTCCCCACACCAGTGTAAATAGTTCCTTTCTTAACATCTCTTTATTTAAAACATTTGGAGTGGAATATGATTTATAATGTGCACTCTCATTTTTTTCTTCCTTTCTTCCTTTGACCATTTATCCTCTACACCTATGTTCATTCTTCTCTTCCATTAGGCAACCTCTCATATGTTTAGTATGTGTCTTTATATATGTAACTAACCTAAGAGATACACGTGAATGTACACATTTAAAATTTATATAAACTATCTTCTACAATACATTGAATTTTTTCTTAGTTTTTAGTTTTCATCCAATGCTAAATTTCAAAGAATGATCCATGTGGTTGTCTGCAATCAAGTTCCTTGCTTTTGACTACTGCATCCTTAGAACATGAGATCTAGTCATCAAAGGAACAAAATAAAACCTGGAGGACCCTGATAAAATGGCAGGGTCCCCTCCTTGGAGGGTGGAATGAGGGAAGACAGAAGAGAAATTAGAGCTAGGAGGAAATGGAAGGTGAGGAACATGGCTATGAATTGGTAAGGGGAGTGTGAGAGAGAAGGTTAATCAATAACAAGTACATTACTAGCATTTCCATTTGCCCCAGTCTCTAAAGATCTGTGCCTTTTATCGGTTTACCTTGGATATTTCTCTCTGATCCCAGAAAGTAAAGCAAAGTAAAGCACACAGTGACTGAGCCAGGTCTCAAATCTTTGTGCTAGCCAAGAGCTTATTTACCATCTTGACACATAAATATTCATCTCCTTTGTGTAAATTTACAGCCTTCTGAATTTAGAACTCTATGTAGATTTAATTCGTGACTTATTGTTTCACTCACGACATTATTTTTTTTGAAATAATTATATATTTTCATTTTTTCCCTTCGGCTACCATATATTTGATTCCCTTTACCCACATCATCCTCTCTCAACCCCCGTATGTATGACCCCCTTTACCCTGTCTACCTCTTCCGTCCTCCCGCATCCCCTACATTATGGTAACAATAAGTCCATTGTCCATGTCCCTGAGTCTCTGTATGTCCTGTTCATTTGTGGATTTATATCCCACATATAAATTATATCATGTGATTTTCAACTTTTTCAGTATGGATTGTTTCGTTTAGCATGATTATTTTGAGGCCCATCCAGGTTGTGGCAAATGGCAGTATTTCATCTCTTCTTATGGCTAAGTAATAGTCCATTGTATATATGTACCACAGCTTCCTTAGCCAATCATTTGTCACAGGATGCTTCGGTTGCTTCCATGTCCTGGCCACTGTAAATAATACTGCTATGAACATCAGCGGAAAACATCTTTTCAAATATGGGTTTTCAAGTCTTTGGGGTAAATACTCAGTAGAGGGATTGCTGGATTATATGGTAGATCAATTCTTAGATTTTTGAGGAACCTCCATACTGTTTTCCATAGTTGCTGTACCAATTCGCAGTCCTACCAGCAGTGTATGAGGGTTCCTTTTTCTCCACATCCTCTCCAACATTTGTTATTACTTGTCTTGTTGATTATAGCTATTCTAACAGGTGTGAGATAGTATCTCATTGTGGTTTTAATTTACATTTTCCTAATAGCTAGTGATGTTGAGCATCTTTTCATATATTTATTGGCCATCTGTATGTCTTCTAGGGCGAAGTGTCTCTTCAGGTCCTTTGACCATTTTTTGATTGGACCATTTGTTTTTGTTGTTGTTGTTGTTGTTATTGTTGTTGTTGTTGAGTTGTATGAGTTCTTTGTATGTTTTGGATATGAGGCTCTCATTGGAGCCATTGCTTGCAAATATATTTTCACATTCAGATTGTTGTCTCTTTATCTCGATTTATTTTTCTGAGCAGAAGCTCTTTAGTTTGATGTAGTCCCATTTGTTTATTTTTGCTTTTACTTCCCTTGCCTTTGAAGTCAAATTCATAAAGTCCTTTTAAAGTTCAAGGTCCTTGAATTTATTTCCTATGTTTTCTTCAATGCATTTTATTGTTTCAAGTCTTATATTCATGTCCTTAATGCATTTTAAGTTAATTTTAATGTGTGGTGATAGACAATAGTCTAGTTTCATTCTTTTGCAGGTGGCCTTCCAATTTTCCCAGCACCATTTATTGAAGAGGATTTCCTTTTTCCATTGTATGTTTTTGGCTTTTTTTGTTGAAAATATTTTGCCCATATAAATATAGCTTTACTTCTGGACTCTCAACTCTGTTCCACTGGTCTGTGTATTTGTTTTGCTGCCAATACCATGCCGCTTTTATTATTGTCACCTTGTAGTATAATTTGAAGTCAGGCAGAGTGATGCCTCCAGTCTCATTCTTTTTTCTCAAGATGGCCTTGGCAATTAAGGGTCTTTTGTGCTTCCATACAAATCTGATCATTTTTTGTTCTATTTCTTTCAAAAATGCTGATGGCATTTTGATAGAGAATGCATTAAATCTGTATAATGCTTTAGGTAATATGGTCATTTTAACTATGTTGATTCTTCTAATCCAAGAATATGGAATATCTTTCCATTTCTTTGTATCCTCTTCGATTTTTTTAATAGGGTCTTATAGTTTTCATTTATAGGTCCTTCACATGTTTCATTAAATTAATTCCTAGGTATTTTATTCTTTTTGTTGCAATTGCAAAATGAATTATTTTTTTCCCTTTTTCTGACACTTCATTATGAGTATAGGAATACTATGGACTTTTGAATGTTGATTTTGGATCCAGAAACTTTACTGTATTTGCTTGTTAGGACTTCCAATGTTATATTGAATAACAGTGGCAATAGTGGATAGCCTTGCCTTGTTCCTGATCTCAGATGGAAGGTTTTTAGTTTTTTGCCATTAAGTATAATGTTGGCTGAGGTTTTGTCATAGATGGCCTTTATTATGTTAAGATCCTTTCCTTCTATATTGATTTTGTGAAGTGTTTTGATCATAAATGGATGCTGTATCCTGTCAAAGGCTTTTTCTGCATTATTGATATGATCACATGATTCTTATTTTTTAATTTGTTTATGTGGTGTAATCAATTTGCATATGTTGAACCATCCCTGAGCCCCTAGGATGAAGCCCTCTTGATCGTGGTGTATAATATTTTAATATGTTGCTGTATTCAGTTTGCTAGTATCTTATTTAGGATTTTTTCATCTGAGTTCATGAGATACTGGTCTGCAGTTTTCTTTTTTTCGTGTTATCTTTACCAGGATTTGGTATCAGAGTAATATTGGTCTCATAAAATGAGTTGGCAATTATTGCCACCTCCTTGATGTTTTGGAAGAGTTTGAGGAGAATAGATATTAAATCTCCTTTGAATATTTGGTAGAATTCACTGGTGAAGCCATCTGGTCCTGGACTTTGACTTTTTGGTAGGTTTTTGATGATTGTTCCAATTTCCATACTGCTGATCTGCCTATTTAGACTTTCCAGTTCTTGACACAGTCTAGGAAGATTGTATCTTTTTAAGTACTGGTCCGTTTCTTCTAGGTTATTAAATTTGGTGTTATGTACTTTTTCGTAGTATTCTTGTATGATCCTATGTATTTCTGCAGTGTCTGTTGTAATTTCCCCTCTTTCATCTCTGAATTTGTTTATTTGTGTCCTTTTTTTTCAGTGAGTCTAGCCAGGGGTTTGTCAATTTTATTAACTTTCTTAAAGAACCAGCTCTTTCTTTCATTTATTTTTTCTATTGTTTTTTTTGTTATCGATTTCATTTATTTCTGCTCTAATTTTGATGATTTCTTTCCTTCTGCTGACTTTACGTTTAATTTGTTCTTTCTCTCAATTTTTTTAAGATGAAGCATTAGGTTGTTTATTTGGATTCATTCTTGTTTTTGGAGATAGGTCTGTAATGATATGAACTTTCTTATGACCACTTTTGCCATGTCCCAAAACTTTTGATATATTGTACTATCATTATCATTCATTTCTATGTATCTCTTGATTTCTCTTTTTATTTCTTCTCTGACCCAGTTATTCTTCAGTAGTATGTTGTTTAATCTCCATGTATTTGTGTGTCTTCCTGATTTCTTTTTGCAGTTGATCTGTAGTTTCAAAGCATTATGACAAGAGTTTGTGGTTCATATGATTTCCAACCTCTTATATTTATTGAGTCTTTCTTTGTGTTCCAGTATATGGTCGTTCCTTGAGAATGTTCTTTGTAAACAAGAGAAGAATGTATAAGCAGCTGTTTTGGGATGGAAAGCTCTGTAAATGTCAGTTACGTCCAGTTGGACTAATGTGTCATTTAAGGATGTTATTTCCTTATTGATTTTCTGTTTGGATGATCTGTCCATATCTGACAGTGTGGTATTTAAATCCCCTACTATGATAGTCTTTTGGTCTGTTTCTCCCTTTAGTTCTGTTAGTAATTGCTTTACATATTTTGGAGCTCCTTATTTGGGAGCATAAATGTTAACAATTGTTATGTCTTTTTGGTGCATGATTTCTTTTATCATTATGAAGTGTCCCTCCATATCTCTCTTTACCTTTTTGATTTTGAAGTCTATTTTGTCTGATATTAGTTCTACTACTCCCAGTTTTCTCTGAATGTCATTTGCTTGAAACATCATTTTCCACCCTTTCACTTTGAGTCTATATTTAAATTTGAAACTGAGATGTGTCTCCTGAAGGCAGCATATGTTTGGGTTTGTTTTTTTTTTTTATTCAATCTGCAACTCCGTGCCTTTTTAATGTCAAATTTAGTCCTTTTACATTTAGGGTGATAATTGAAATATGAGACTTTCTTATAGCTGTTTTAACTTTCGCTTTCTGGTAGCTCGGTATTTCCATTGCTTCCTTGTTCTTGTGCTTCTGTTTTCTTTATTTTGGTTGGCTTTGGTCGGTTTTCCCACTAGTCCTTCTTGTTTTATGTTATTTACTTCAGTTCTAAATCTTTGGCTTGTGGTTACCATTATGAATATGAAAAGGATAGTTGTATATATACAGTCATCCCTTTTCTTCTGCTTGTGTCTTATCTCCATTCCCCTTTGCAAATTTGGATCTTTGAATCCTCCCATTTTAGTCATTGTCGTCTCAATTTGTCCTTATGTATGCTGAACTTTTAATACTATCTTGTTATAGCAGATCTCTTCTTATTGTTTAAGCTAGTAATGCCCTGTTTGTAGTAAGGGTTGCACTCCTCTGCTTTTATCAGCCTGCTACTCACATTACTCCTAATTATGAATTTTTTTTTGTCATTTTGTTTTAGGTGACCTGACCTCTTTCAGTATTTCCTGTACTGCAGGCCTCAAGTGGAGATTTCTCTCAATGTTTGTATGTCTGGAAAGGTCTTAATTTCTTCTTCATTTCTAAAGGAGAGGATAGCTGGTTACATTATTCTAGGCTGGTAGTTCATTTCACTAAATAGTTTAAATAGTTGGTTCCATTCCTTTCTAACTTGTAAGGTTTGTGCTGAGAAGTTTGATGATAATATAATGGGTTTTCTGTTATAAGTTACCATCTTCTTTTCCCTGGCTGCCCTGAGAATTTCGTCTTCGTCATTGATTTTTGATAACTAAATAAATATGTTTTGGTAAAGGTCTTTTGGGTTGAGATAATTGGTAATTCTGTTGACTTCTTGAATTCTAAGCTCCAGCTCATTCCTTAGATTTGGGTAATTCTCGTCCACTATTTGTCTGAAAATGCTTTCTAGTCCCTGTTCCTTTTTCTTGCCTTCGGTAGTGCCCATTTTTCTTGTTACTTTCCTGATGATATCAGTTAGTTCTCATATTTCTTTTTTATTCTTCGGTTTCTCTTTTCTTCCTTCTGATTTATTTCTAGATTTCTATCTTCAATATCGCTGATCCTTTCCTTCATTTGGTCGACTCTATTTCCCAAGCTTGCTACTTCATTGTTCAACTCTTGCAGTGTATTTTTCATCTCCAGAAGTTCTGTTTGGTTTCTTTGGAAGGTTTCAATCTCCTTGCTCTACTCATCTTGTTGTTTTTGCAATTTCTGGGATTGCTGATTTGAGTTTTTTTTTGGATTTCATTGAATTTTTTCAGAGGTACCATCCAGAATTCTCCATCATCTAAGTCATATATTTCTATATCTGTAAGCTTATTTTCTGGAGATTTTTCTTTCTTTCTGAGATGCCTTGTTACCTTGGTTTTTCATGGTATTTAGTGGACTATATCTCTTCTTGGGCTTTAATGGAAGTGCATTCTGTTGTTTCTCCAGAAAGAAGATTTATTATATAAAGGTCTCTCTTCACCCTGCTGCAAAAAAGCCACTTTTCTTTTGGTTTCTAGTAGGTGGCATCTAAACCTCTTGGATCTCTGCTTTATATAAAGCCTAAATATTTTTTTTTATTTTCTTGTAGTTATTTAATCACATTTGCTACTCTCATTTTCAGTCCCTATCAGTGTTAACAACAGTTTTGGTAACGTTTGCTCAGATTCCCCTGGGGCTTCACAGTATTTGGTCTTGGAGGGTATGGGGGAGGGTCCCTCTGGGTTGGGTGTTTGGGACCACAGCTCAGCCTTGGTTTTGGAACCGGGTGTGGTGAAAATCAACTGTTTTTTCTCTGCAGTCCTGTCCCACTTCTATGCTTTCTGCCCTACTGCCAGATGCTAGAAGTTTCAGTATTTCCAGACAGGCTGATCAAGGAATTCACCATACTTTCACCCCTCCTTCTCCTGCAAGGAGCTCCCGTGGCTGTGAGAGGCAGCTTCTTTATTTCTCCCAGTCCAATGCCCGATACCTGGGATTCTGACCTGTGGTAGCTCTATGGGTAGATCCCACACTCAGACATGCTGGTGTGCAGTTTGGGTGTTTTTTGTTGAGTTTTAGATGTTCAGCTTATTGTTGATTCAAGGAGAGAGATTTGAGGACATCTCTCTGCCATGTTTCCCAGAATCCTCACATATTTTCTTAATGAAAATGTCTCTTTTTTTGCTCTTATTTATGACTGTAAAAAAAGTTCATGTGTAATATACAAGTGTTATTATAATACAGAAAAGTATTAATAAAATACAGAAAAGAATGAAAATATGAACATTACCTATTATTCTGTTATCTGATTTTAACATTTTTGTTGTACATATTTCAGCTTTTCTTTCTCAATATATTTATTCAATAAATATTTATTATGTAATCTACTGTGCTAGGTGCTGAAAAACAGTGGAGAGAAAAATAGACACAATTGCTGCCCTCTGGACCTTGTAATCTGGTGAGGAAGATTGTGCATAATACATGATTATTTAACTAATGTCTGCAATTGTTAGGATATTATTTCTGATGCATCAGCCAGCTATTGCCACAGCAATGCTCCATAATAAGTCACCTGAAAACTCAATGGCATAGAACAAAAAGCTCTTGTTCTTTATTTTTATTTTTTTAATTTGTTTCAAGTATATAGTACATTAGTTAGACATCTGTGTAGTTCATAAATCAATCCCCCCAATTGTTCCTTCCCTCCCCTGGCCCTCCACCTAGCCATTATATTAATGTTAACTGCATTCCCTCTGCTGTGCTCCTCATCCCCGTGGCCAACTATCAACTCGTAATTACTTCTTTAACCCTTCATCACATTCTTCCAGCTCCCCAACCTCCCATCACCTCTGTCCACCACCAAATTGTCCTCCGTATTTGTGAGTCAGTTTTTCATTAGTTTGTTCTTTTTGTTCCTTAGATCCCACATATAAATGAAATCATATGGCATTTACCTTTCTCTGTCTGACTTTCTTTGCTCAACCTAATAACCTCTAGGTCCATCCATGTTGTTGCGAATGGTAAGATTTCTATTTTTTTTAATGACTGAGTAATATTTCATTGTATATATAAACCACAACTTCTTTATCCAATCATCTGTTGATGGGCATTTAGGTTGTGTCCATATCTTGGCTATTGTAAATTGTGCTGCCATGAACATTGGAGTGCATAGATCTTTACGAATTATTATTTTAGTTTTCTTTGGATAAATAACCTGGAGTGCAATTACTGGGTCAAAGGGTATTTCCACTTTTAATTTTTTGAGAACCTCCAGACTGTTTTCCATAGTGGCTGTACCAATTTGCAATCCTACCAACAGTGTATGAGGTTTCTCTTTTCTCCACATCTTTGCCAACACTTGTTCTTTCATTTATTGATGATAGTCATTTTTACAAGTGTGAGCTGATATCTCATCATCTCTTTAATTTGCATTTCTCTGATGATTAGTGATCTCGAGCATTTTTTCATATGTCTATTGGCCATCTGCATTTCCTCTTTGGAGAAACATCTGTTCAAGTCTTCTGCCTATTTTTTAATTTGATTTTTGTTCTTCTTGTTGTTGTTTTTGTTGTTGTCGTGATTGAGTTGTATAAATTCTTTATATATTTTGGATATTAATCTCTTATCAGATGTATCATAAGTGAATATCTTCTCCCATTCAGTTGGTTGTCTTTTCCTTTTGTTGATTGTTTCCTTTGCTGTGCAAAACCTTTTTATTCTGATGCAGTCCCATTCATTTTTTTTCTTTTGTTTCCCTTGCCCCAGGAGATATGTTAAAAAATAAATTACTAATAGCAATATCAGAGAGATTACTGCCTGTTTTCTTCTAGAAGTTATATGGTTTGGGGACTTACATTTAAGTCTTCAATCCATTTTAAGTCCATTCTTGAATACAATGTAAGAAAGTAACCCAGTTTCTTTTCTTTGCATGTATCTGTCCTATTTTCCCAATGTACCCCTTGCCTCCTTTGTCATATATTAAGTGAGCGTATATGTGTGGATTTATTTCTAAGCTCTCTATTCTGATCCATTGATCAATATATCTGTTTTTATGTCAGTACCATGTTGGTTGTTTTCACTTAAAAAGTTTAAGTTGTTTGACTTTTGGTGGTTTCAATTTTCATCGTTTCTTGTACAGAAACACAAAAACCATATCATAAAGAAATTTTAAAGTGAGAAAAAGAGATTAATAAGACTGATCACTATTTTTGTATTCCTCCTATGGCTTATTTTTTTCCAGTTTTATTGCAATATAATAGATAATAAGTTGCTGGTATTTACAATCTACAATTCAATGAATTTTTTTTTCAATTATAGTTGGCATACAATATGATACCAGTTCACTTGTACAATCTAATGATCAGAGATCTGCATAACTCACAAAATGATTACCCCACTAAATCTAGTAGCCCTCTCCTCCTTACATATTTATTACAACATTGTTAAACATATTCCCCCATGCTACACTCTACAGCTCCATATGTTTTCTGCAACTATCCATTTGTACCTCTTAATCTCTTTGCCTTTTTTTCACCATACCCCCAAAGCCCCTCCCATCTAGTAGCCCTCAAAATATTCTCTGTATCTATGAATTTATTTCTGCTTTTGTAGTTGTTTATTTTGTTCTTTAGAGTTCACGTCTATGTGAAATAATGCAATATTTGTCTTTCTTTACCCAACCCATTTCATTAGTACAATACCTTCTAGGTCCATCAAAGCAATATCTTTTTCCATTCATTTCCTTTTAGTCTGTGTGTGTCTTTTAATCTGGAGTGAGTCTTGTAGGTAGCATATGTAGGGGGTCTTGTTTTCTTATCCATTTAGCTGCTCTATCTTCTGGTTGAAGCACTGAATTCTTTTCCATTGGAGGCAGTTGTTGATAGAAATGTAGTTATTACCATTCATTATTCGTGTTGTTGATACATGTTTTTTTCTTCTTAAAGAAGTCCCTCCAACATTTCCTGTAATACTGGCTTGGGGGTGATAAATTCCTTTAACTTATTTTTGTCTGGGAAGTTCTTTATCTGTCCTTTGACTCTAAATGATACCTTCGTTGGATAAATTGTTCTTGGTTGTAGATCCTGGGTTTTCATCACTTTGAATATTTTGTGCCCTGACCTTCTGTTCTGCATAGTTTCTTTTGAGAAATTACCTGCCAGTCTTATGGGCGCTCCTTTGTGGGTAACTAACTGCATTTCTCTTGCTGCTTTTAAGATTCTCTCTTTGTGTTTAACATTTGACATTTTAATTATGATGTGTCTTGGTGTGGGACTCTGGGTTTATCTTCTTTGGGACTCTGCACTTCCTGAAATGGTATATCTATTTCCTTCACCAAGTGAGAGAAGTTTTCCATTATTTCTTCACATAGCTTTTCACCTTCTTGTTTTCCTTCAGGTATCCTTATGACATGGATATTTTTACATTTATCATTTCCCATAAGCTTCCTAAATTATTGTTGTAGTTTGGATTCTTTTTTCTTGCCATTCTGATTGAGCGTCGTTGGCTTCCCCATCCTCTATATTGGTGGTTCGAGCCTCTTCTTTATCCACTCTGTTGATTTCCTCTAATATACTCTTAATCTCAGATAATGTGTTCTTCATTTCTTACTGATTTCCTTTTATAATTTCCACTACCATTTTTTTGTGTGTTTTTTAATCTCTTTGTTACAGTTCTCACTGAATTCATCTACACTTCCCCTAAGTTCATTGAGCATCTTTAATCAGTGTTTTGAACTCTGCATCTGTTAGATCGCTTAACACCATTATTCCTGCATCTCTGTTCTGTTCTCTCATAGGATTTCTGCTTCTTTGTCTTCTCATTTTAGCTGCCATTATTTCTTGAAAAAGGCTTTCAATTTCTTGTTATCTCTCTTCTCTTTTTGATATTACTTCGAAGTTAATGTTGGTATGCTTGATGTTGTCCTAGAGGTCCCTTAAACTATCGTCATTTTTTTGGATTCTTTTTTTCTTGTTGCTATTCTGATTGTGTGTTTTCTGATACCTTATCTTTTTAATCACTGATTTAATCCTCTACTTTATCTAATATACTGTTGATTCCCCCTAAGATATTCTTTATATCAGTTATTGTATTCTTCATTTCTGACTGTTTTTTAATGTTTTCTATTTCAATTTTTATGTTTTATGTCCCCTTTTTAAAACTTCTCATAGAGTTCATCCACCTTTCCTTTAAGTCAATTAAGCATATTTATAAGGAGTGTCTTGAACTCTCCATCTGGTAGATTTCTTTTCTCCATTTTGTTTAGTTCTTTTTCTGAAACTTTGTTTTGTTCTTTCATTTGGAACATGCTTTTTTGTCTCCCTATTTTGGCTGCCTCCCTGTGTCTGTTTCTATGTATTAGGTATGGCTGCTAGGTCTCCCAATCCTAGTAGAGTGGCCTTATGTAGTAGGTGTCCTGTAGGGCCCAGTGGTACAGTCTTACTGGTCACCTGAGCCAGGTGCTCCAGTATTGTCCCATGTATGGGTTGTGTGTGTTCTCCTGTTATAGTTGAGCCTTGTTGCTGTTTGCTTGTCCATGGGAGGGATTGACCCTCAGGCTTATTGGTTGTAAGGACTGGCAGTGACTACAGTGAAGTAGCTCTTGTGCAGGGTCTGACCCTATGGAGGAGAAATCACCTTAGCAGGGCTCTGGTACTGACCCTGTCAGCCCTTTTTGTGCATCATACTTGGATATGGCCCTGGGTGGTACTCTGGTTCAGGTGGAAACCAGCCACTAGGCATTCAGGCCAGAGCCTCCTGGAAGGGACTCCACTACAGAACAAGTTTAGCTGCAGCCTGTAACTTGCCTAGGCCCACCTGGCATAAGCCATTAGGCAATCCAGAGATGGCTGTCGCCCACACTGAGATTAAATGTGCCTTGAGTGTCCAGCCATGTACTGAGGCTGGCTACTGCTAGTATTGGTCTTGAGGCTGCTCAGCAAGAGGTATGGGACATGCTGGGGCCGGATGTTTCTTGTTTAGTTTTATGAATCTTTGAAAGATTTTAGGAACATCCACAGCATAAGCTATTACAAGTCATTTGTATGGAAAAACCACTGGAGGCTGCTTAGATGGGCTCCCAAGCCAAGAGGGGCAGGATTTTAGAGAATCTCCAGGGCTATTAGTGTTAGTTATGTTGATGGAGACTCAGAAATGGCACCCACCTGGGTCTGCAGGCAGGGAGAGCTCAATAAACCATGGCCTCTGACAGCCCTTCTGTGTGATAGAAAGCTGCCCCTCTAGCCCTTGCCCTGAAGCCAGACAACTCAGTTCTTCCCAGTATGTTCCCAGTGCCTTTTGAGCTGCTGCCTTAAAGCTGGAAGTTGGGATGTATGAGTCCGTCACTGAGTAAGCCCATGCATGGTCCACTTAAAAGAAAAGTCTGTGACTTCCGCAGCCTTCTGTCTCATTAAGCCACAATCTCTGCTGGTTTACACAGCCAGTAATTGTTGGGACTTCTCTTTTAGCACTGAAACCCTGGGATGGGGGAGGCCTGTATGGGGGTGGGACCCCTTGATCCTTGAAGGGAACTCCACAGCTGAGGTATCTCTCCCTATTCTTAACTGCCACAGGCATGAGTGAGACCAGCCTGTTTTACATCTCTGTCCCTCCTACCAGTCTTGAGGTGCCTTCTTCTGTATGTCCCAGTCATAGGACTTCTGTTCAGGTAGACTTCAGGTGACTCTCAATGATGGCTATTCTGTAGTTGTAATTTTGTTGTGGTTGTGAGAAGAGGCAAGCACAGCATTTACCTTCTCCATCTTTACTGGAGGTCTTAATCTAGAAATTTTTAAGGTTATAAGAAACTTCTTCTCTCCATCTTTTTTCCCTAATCTATCACTGTATTAGCCAGCTTTTGCTACAGTAATTCTGTGTAACAAACAATCCCTAAATACAATGAAGCAACATGTACTTATTTCTTGCTCACAGTCTGTGGGTTGGCTGTGGATCTGCTGGGATAAGCTGGAATTGGCTGGGCTTTGCTCCAAACTGTGGGTTGGGTTTAGGTATAGTCTACAAGTCTCCTCATTCTAGTACCAGAAGCTACTCCAAGCATGTTCTTCTCATGGCAGATGGCAGAAATAAAAGAAACCAAACCAAACACACAAACACATTTAAAGTTTCAGTACATATCTATATATGTTTTCTACGGCTACAATAACGAAATTCCACAAACTAGGTGATTTTAAACAACAGAAATGTATTCTCTCACGGTTCTGGGGATTAGAAGTTTTAAATAAAAGTGTTGGCAAGCTTATTCTTTCTCTGAAGGCTCAAGGAAAGAATTTGTCCTTCCTCTTCCTGGCTTCTGGTGATTCTCAGTAATCCTTGGTCTTCCTTGGCTTGTAGCTGCTTATCTCCAATCTCTGCTTCTATTATTACATGGTCTTCTTATTTGCATGTGTTTGTGTAAACAAATCTCCCTCTCTTTTCTCTTATAAAGACATCAGTAATTGAATTTAGGGCCCACCTTAATAAAACATGACCTCATCTTAACTTGACTACATCCACACAGACCCTATTTCCAATAATATCACATTCACAGCTTCCAGGGGGAAATGAATTTGGGGGAGACACAATTCAAATCACTATAATGATCAAAGGAAATTACATTCCATTGGTCAAAGGAATTCACATGGCCAAGTCCAAAAAGCAATGAGGTAGAGAAATATACTCTGTATAGTCAAATGTGGAGTACTACAAGTCATATGGTTAAATGAATGAATGTATTATTCTATTATAGGGTGAGAACAAAGTTGGAAACAATAATCCAACCTATTAGAGTCATCGATACATGTTGTTTCTTCAAATATTTTACTCAGCCATGTCTTTTACAGTTCACATCTGAATCATTTGTGTGTGTTGAAGAGGGTAGTAATCTATTGGGGGAGAAATTAGCATTATTTTATCAATTTACAGTGGTACACAAATGACCAATCAGGCACTTTGTTAAGCATTCTACAAAGACTTTCTCAAATAATTATCACAACAGAATATTAGGAGAAATAAACCTGTAAATTAAATGTCCATTAACAAATTAATGGATAAATACAATGCAAGATATGTGTGTGTGTCTATAATGATATATATTATAACATGAAACTTAAAAACATTATGGTAAGTGATAGAAGCCATAAACAAAAGAACAAATATTGCATGATTTTATTTATATGAAGTTTCTAAAGTAGACTATTTCATAGAGATAGAGAGTAGAATTGTGGCTTCCAGAGGCTAAGGTGAAGGGAGAATGAGAGTTTTTATTCAATGGCTACAGAATTTCTGTTTGGGATGATGAAAAATTTCTTTAGATGGCTAGTGGAGATCGTTGCACAACAATGTGAATATACTCAATGCCACTGAATTGTAGACATAAAAGTGATTAAAATGGTAAAATTTATTTTATGTATATTTTGTCACAATAAAAAAAGAATATGAATAAAAAGAGTTAACCTATGTGCAGCAGCAAAGTACGGGCTGACACATGGATTGATCTATTTTATCCTAACAACCACCTTGGGCTATGATTTATTCTCCATTCTGGAAGAGACCAGATACTGATGGGATCACTTAAATTAAAGAAGACCATATCGTTTCCTTCATATCTGAGTAAAAAAGGTCAGAGGTGGCAATGACTTTGAAATAAGATGTACTTTAACACTGCTCAGCCCATAATTATATATTAAGACATATGGTGCTACCTTTGCCAGTAAGGTTACATTCCCTCAAGCGATTTATGCTAACAGACACCAGGTTGACCTACACAAATCTAGATGCTATTATTCTAAATCTGATTCTAAATGCACTATGTACCTGCAGTCTTAAAAGGAATCTTAACTGAGGTATAATGAGCTGAACAAAAAATGTAGTACTTTATTAATTTTAAAAATTATTTTTTATGTCACCAAGAAATTGTCATTTTCCTTAAGAAAGGAAGACTGCCTTTGAATTTTTCCCTCTTACTTCACTACTGAGGTTATTAGCAAGCACTCTGAATTACCTTTTAGATCTTAACCTCACTTTGTTACCAAAAAGTATCTTCAAGTCAAGAACAATGTCAATGCTTGATGTTCTTGGGGTTGTTTTGGTAGATAGTTTTCTACTTAAAGAACTGCTGTTTAATTCTAAAAGACTATAATTCAGGTAAAGTAATTATAATTCCACTCTTAACAGTAATTTTTTACATCTTTCTGCCACAGATAGCACAAAGTAAATGGAATAAATTCCCATAGAAAGGAGAAGTAAGAAAGGACGGGAAGATTACCTGAATTTCCAGATGAGCTTTTACCTCATTCAGCTATCACTTAAGAGGTTTCTACTATGAGGCAGAAGGGCAATCTTTCTATTATCTGTCCTTTTCATAAGAAATACTAATGAAACACCAAGCTAATTCCTAAATACACTGTACTGCAGGTCTGCAAATTGAATGACTGCTTCATTATTCAGTTATATCAAGCAATATGCCAGCAACACCTAAATAACACAATAGCCAGTGGACATCATTAACGGACTTTGATGCTACCTTATGAATGCCATGAATAGATTTTATTTAGTAAAATATATAAAAGAGTTGCTTTCTTCATTAGAGAGAGAGATGCTAACATATCTTGATGCACTGTTAAATGCTCTTTAATTTCCTTACCTTCCATTTCCATCCTGTTTCAGTAACTTGGTTTGTGGTCTTAAACCTTACAAACATGGCCATCTTTTCTGGATAGGAATTGAATGAGAGGAAAGTATTGAAAAGGGAGCCATGGTTTCTTTCCTTAATGTTCTTATGAAATCTCTAAAATTATTTTTTAATTAACACTTTCGGACCACACATGAATATGAAAAACATCTATTTGATATATTCCATAGTCAATACAATAACTTATTTTATGCATTAAAAATAAAGATGCGATGATTTAATAAAGAATAAATACCTTCATAAAATAACTTTTAACAATTAAACAGAGACTATACTTAAAAATAAATTACTTTCCAGTAGATTAAATTTCTGTAAACCTTCAGAATCCCTAATTATAGCTTTTGAATTTATATTATTCAAATTCAAATTTTCATCCAAATGATACTGTTTCAGTGTTATCATTATGCTTAAAATAAAGATTTATGTTTTATTTCTACATTTAAATACAGGAAAATATGCATATATTTAAATAAAAACTTTCTAGAAAGATCCTTTATGAAATAACATTACTATTATGTATTCTAACAATAACTAAAACTTATTGAGCATTAATGTACCAGTCACTGGACTAAACTCTTTTGTATGTACTTTGCATATACTTTGCATAACAGTATTTTGAAGGAAGCATTATTATCTCCATTTTATAGATGAAGAAAAAAATCTGAAAAGCTTAATCATTTTCTCAAAGGTCTTTACACTCAGGTAGGGAGAGAGCTAGGATCCAAGTCCAAATCTGTCTGACTTCAAAGACCCAGATATTAAGTTATATTTTATTGCCTCAGAAAACACAAGAGAAAGATATGAATTTATTTAAAATTTAAAATTTCTCTATCTCCACAAATATTATTAATAAAGTAAAAAGAAAAACTGCAAAATGAAAAAAATACATAGAACATTTTGTCAAAGAATCAACGTCTTTAACATATAAAGGGATTCACAGAAATCAATAAAAAAATAAGCAAGATAAAAGAACAAAAGAATAAAGCAGGAGGAAGGTGGAAAAAAATGGTGTATGTGATAGAGTCTCTGTTCATCCATCTTGTGACCAAATTAAAGCTGTGACAGAAACAAGGAGCAAACAGCAAGAAAAATCACCTGGGATCTAGATGAACACGCCCTACAACTAGGGAGAGAAATAATAAATCACCCTGCAATGGGAAGAGGTAAAACAGGGCAAGGACACAGGTTGCCTGAGCCTGAGCAGCTGAGTGGGACAGAAGCGGCAGTCGTGGCAGCTAGCAACTGCAGATGCCTCTTAAAAGGGCCATATACATGAGTGGACTTTTGCAATGACGGACCTCCTCACTCTGAGCACCAGTGCCTGATTGGCTATGCAAGGACACTGGGGACTTAGAGGGAACACTGAGTTGTTGGAGCAAGGGCCGGAGGAGACTCACTCTGTGCAGAAGTACTAGCAGTGTCCATTGTTCCTCTTTTGAGCGTTCCCTCCTCCCAGTGTGCTGACATGGTGCTACCATAACTGAGATGTCATCAAACTGGATAACAGAGGTCACTCTACCCAGAGGACTCCCTGAAACTCCACTTTCCCCAACTTGCAGCCCCACCCAAGTCACATCCAGTTGTATCCTTGGTGAGTCAGGTGACCCTTGCTGAGCAACGCCTAGACTCACACTGGTGGCAGCTGACCATGGTTTCTGGCATGGCCTCGTGAGGTAGCTATAAGCCCAGCATCTGTGGCTTGCTTGCTGAATCTTAACAGGGGCACAGCCTGAGGCTAAATTTGGCCTGCAGCTGAATCCCACTCAGGATTGTCCCACTGGACACCTACTTCATAAAGCTGAGCTAATAAGACAGGGAGACTTGAGAGCCTTGCTTAGTACATAGAAACAGACACAGAAAGGCAGCCAAAATATGAAGACAAAGAAGAAGAAACCATATGAGTCATGTAATCTAACAGATGCAGAGTTCAAAACGCTGGTTATAAAGATGCTCAATGAACTTAGGGGAAGCGTAGATGAACTCAGTGAGAACTTTAACAAAGAGATAGAAAAACATAAAAATGGAAATAAGAATTATAAAATGGAACCAGTCAGAAATGAAGAACACATTATCTGAGATGAAGAGTATATTAGAGGGAATCAAAAGAGTAGAGGAAGAAGAGGATTGAACCACCAATATAGAGGATGGGGAAACCAAGGACACTCAATCAGAACCATAAGAAAAAAGAAGACAAGACTATAATAATAATTTAAGGAGCCTATGGGACACAATTAAATGTAAAAAATTTGTGTCATAGGGGTACATGAAGGAAAACAAGAAGGTGAAAACCTATTTGAAGAAATAATGATGGAAAACTTCCCTCTGAAGGAAATAGAAATACAATACCAGAAAGCTCAGAGAGTCCCCAAAACCACGAATCCAAAGAGGCCCACACCATGGTGCGTTATAATTAAAATACCAAAACTTAAATACAAAAAGAGAATCTTAAAAGTAGCAAGAGAAAAGCAGTTGGTTACCTAAAGGGAGCATTCACAACACTGGCAGCTGATTTCTCAAAAGGAACTACGCAGGACAAGGGCTTGGCACAAAATATTCAGTAATGAAAATCCTGTATCTGCAACCAAGAACTCTTTATCCATCAAAGCAATCATTTAGAGTCAAAAGACAGATAAAGAGCTTCCAAGACAAAAATAAGTTAAAAGAATTTATCACCACCAACCCAGTATTATAGGAAATGTTGGAGGAACTTCTTTAAGAAGAAAAGCCATATATCAAAAACAGGAATAAAGAATGGTAATAACTACATTTCTATCAATAACTACCTCCAATGGAAAAGAATTTACTGCTCCAACCACCAGAGTGACTAAATGGATAAGAAAACAAGACCCCTACATATGCTGCCTACAAGAGGCTCACTTCAGATTAAAAGAAACACACAGACTAAAAGAGAGCAATGATAAAGCATATTGTATTGATGGACCTAGAGGGTATTACGCTGAATTAAGTAAGTCAGACAGGGAAAGACAAATACTACATGATTTCACATACATGTGAAATCTAAAGAACAAAATAAACAACAACAACAACAACAAAAACAGAAACAACTCGTAGATACAGAGAATATTTTGAGGGCTCCTAGATGAAAGGGGGGTTGTGAGGCAAATTGCAAAAAGGTAAAGAGATTAAGAGGTACAAATGGATAGTTGCAGAATAGACATGGAGATGTTGAGTGTAGCATGGGGAAGATGGCTAATAATGTTGTAATAAATATGTAAGGGGGAAAATGGGTACTAGATTTAGTGGTGTGATCGCTTTGTGAGTTATGTGGATCTCTGATCACTATGGTATACAACAGAAACTGGTATATTATTGAATGCCAACTGTAATTTAAAAAACTCATTGAATTGTACAATGTAAATACAAGCAATTAATTGTCTATTATATTCTATTATATTTCAATAAAGCCAATAAAAAATAACAAAGTTCAAATGGAAGATACTGGTCAAGATGGCAGAGTTGGTAGTTGCTGCGTTTGTCTCCTCATATGACCACATCAAAATTACAACTAAACTACCGAATAACCATCATTAAATATTGCCTAAAGTTTAGCTGAAAAGAAGTCCTACAACTAAGGATATACAGAAAAAGTCACCTTGAGACTGATAGGAGGGGTGAAGACGAAGAATGGGCTTATATCACACTGCAGGTGATGGTTAAAAATCAGGAGGGGTATCTCAGCTACAGAGGTTCCTCTAAAGGAGCGAGGGGTCCCAACATCACACCAGACTCCCCATCCTAGAGTTCCAGTTCAAGAAAGAGAAGGCCCCACAAAATATGGATATAAAATCACCTGGGACTGTGGCTGAGTTAGACAGAGAGTTATTGAAGTCCCAGGTGTCCCTCTTAATGGGCCAGTGCATGGACTTACAGCTGATGGACTCACTCTGAGCTCCAGCACTGGAGCAGGAGCTCAAAAGGATCCCAGGTCATATGGGGAGGAACTGAGATGTCTGGTTTCAGGGCAAGTGCTGGAGGGGCAGCTTTTTCCCAGACAATGGTGCTGGTGAAGGCCACTGTTCCTTTGTTGAGCTGGCCCCCACCAGCAGTCACTATACCTTAGTCTCATCAAACTCTCTAAAAAGATCACCCCACCCTGGTAATTCCCTGAGACCCCATCCCTTCCACATTGTGGGCCCACCCAAGCCACGTCCAGTTGATTTTCCATATAAATGGCCTGATGTGGCACATGCTGTGAACTTTCCTAAAATTTCTCAAAGGTTCACAAAATATACACAAGCAGCATCCGGCCTTGGCATGCCCCCTACCTCTTGCTGAGCAATCCCAATCCCAGCACTAGTAGTAGCTGACCTCAGTCTGTGGTTTGGTCTCTCAAGGCACTTCCAAGTCCAGCATCAGTGGTGGCAATCTTTAGATTGCTTGGTGACTCATGCCAAGTGGCCCTGGGCAGGGCATAGGCTGCAGCTAAACTAGGCCTGCAGCAGGTCTCCTATCAGGAGGCACCAGTGTGCACAGCTGGTGGCTGGCTTCAGTCTAAGCTGGAGCATCACCCAGGGTCACATCTGAGGATGACACACCCAAAGGGCAGACAGGATGGGTGCCGAATCCCTGCTAAAGTAAATCCTGATTTGTAGGGTCAGCCCCTGAACAACAGCTCCTCTACTTGTCATGGCCAATCCTTACGACTAATCAGTCCAAATATCAATCCCTCCCATTTATGAGCAAGCAGTAACCAAGGCTTAACTACAACAGGAGGGCGCACACAACAGATACAAGGGACATACCTGGAACACCTGGCTCAGGCAACCAGGGAAGACATTGACACTGGGACCTATAGCACACCTACTATATAAGGCCACTCTACTAAAACCAGAAGATATACTAGCCTACCTAATACATAGAAACAAACACAAATAGGCAGCCAGAATGGGAAGACAAAGAAACATGTCCAAAAGAATAAAACAAAGCTCTAAACAAAGAACTAAACAAAATAGAGTCAAGCAATCTACCAGACGTAAAGTTCAAAACACTGCTTATAAGGATGCTCAATGAACTTGAAGGGTGGATGAACTCCATGAGAACTTAAAAAAAGGGATAGAAAACATAAAGATGAAGATAGAAAATGAAAGGAAACTAGTCAGAAATGGAGAATACAATAACTTAAATAAAGAATCCCTTAGGAAGAATCAACAGTAGATTAGATAAAGTAGAGAATAAAATCAGAGATTTAGAAAATAAAGTAGTAGAAAACACCCAATCAGAACAGCAACAAGAAGAAAGAATTTTTAAAAATTATAATAGTTTAAGGGGACTCACATCGAAGCAATACCAGAAAAAGAAGAGAGATAACAAGAAATTGAAAACCCATTTCAAGAAATAATTCCAGAAAGCTTCCCTAACTTGGCAAAGAAGATAGACATACAAGCCAAGAAAGTGCAGAGTCCCAACAAGGTGAACCCAAACAGACCCACACCAAGACATAGCATATTTAAAATGCCAAAGGTTAAAGACAGAGAGAATCTTAAAAGCATAAGGAAAAAGCAATTAGTTACCTACAAGGGAGCTCCCAAAAGATTGTCAGCAGATTTCCAACTGTGCAGGCCAGAAGGGATTGACAGGAAATATTCAAAGAGATGAAAAGCAAGGATTTACAACCAAGATTCCTCTACTCACCAAAACTATCATTTAGAATTGAAACAGATAAAGATTTTCACAGACAAAAAAAAAGCTAAAGGAGTTCATCACCACCAAGCCAGTATTACAGGAAATGTTAAAGGGATTTCTTTAAGAAGAATAAAAAAAGAGAAAAAATATTAAAAATTATAAATAATAAAATGGCAATAACTTTATCAACAGTTACTTTAAATGTACATGGATTACGTGCTCCAGTCAAAAGATAGGGTGGCTTCATAGATAAGAAAACAAGCCATTTTCATATGCTGACTACAAGAGACTCAGCTCAAATAGAAAGACACACATAGACTAAAAGTAAAGAAATGAAAAAAAGATGTTGCATGAAAATAGAAACAAACAAAAATAGCTTGTGTAACAATACATATACCAGACAAAATGGACTTTAAAACAAAGGCTATAACAAGATACAAAGAAGGACCCAGTAATCTCACTTCTGGTTATTATCTGAAGAAAACCAAAACACTACTTTGAAAGGACATAAGAATTCATATGTTCACTGCAGCATTATTTATAATAACCAAGCTACTGAGGCCACCTGGGTGTCCATCAATAGATAAATGGATAAGAAGAGGTGGTACATACATGCTAGAATATTACTCAGCCATAAAAAAGAATGGAATTTTGCCATCTACAGCAATGTGAATGGACCTGGAGGGTATTGTGCTGAGTGGAGTATGTCAAACAGAGAAACATAAATGTCATATGTGGTATCCAAAGAACAGGATAAACAACAAAAAAAGCTCATAGCTACAGAGAGCATTTTGGTGGTTATCAGATTGGTGAACAGGGAGTGGGTGAAAGGGTAGGGGATTAAGAAGTACAAATTGGTAGTTATAAAGAGTCATGGGGATGTAGAGTATAGTATGGGGAATATAGTCAGTAGTGTTGCAATAACTATGTATGGTGTCAGATGGGTACTGGATTTATCTGGATGATCACTTCATAAGTTAAATAAATGTGTAATCACTGTGTTGTACACCTGAAACGAATATAATATTGTATGTCAACTATAACTTTTAAAAAAATTTCCAAATTACTTACACCTTCTTCATTATCTTTAGGAAGAGATGCAGCCCAAGTGTATTAGTGCAGTGGTGGGAGGTAGTAAGGTTCAGTTTTATTTATTTTGTACTTCTTATTTTTTAAATAATGTTCAGTTTTAAAAAACAGTTTTCCTTTTCCTGAGAAGGTGGAAATATGGCTACTTTGGAGTCACCTATCAAGTTTTCTACATATCCATTTGGATGAAAACAGACAACCAACTGGAATATAGTGGAAGAAAAAGGGAAAAACTGGTAGGCCCCTGAGTTATTTCTGTCTTTGCTAAAGGAGCCAACAATCCAAACAAAGAGGTTGTCTTTAGAAATGACATATGGCTAGGTAGATTTTGAAAAATTAAAAACGAAAAGGATACCCACTGTTTCTAGCTTATTAAGACATAAAAGTGAGAACCAATTTGCAAAGATGTGGGAAGTAGCCGAATGAATAGTGAAGGCTGATTAGGTACGTTTGCCCAGGGCAACTCGTTAAAAAGCACCCATCTACAGTACCAAAGCCCCTATAATTTCCACTGTCTCCCACTATTACTACTGTATCAGCTTCAGAGGGAAAGTCAGTTTATTCTTCAAAAAGGCCCACTCCTGAAATATATTTGTTCCCAAAGCCCTTTTCTTCCTTGCAGAAACACTGGAATTATTAAATTACTTTTGAATGGGAGTGTATGGCAATCTCTCCATAGCATTGAGGCAGGAGATTAAAGATTAACATTGTTTCTCTGTTTATGACACTTCTCTGCCTTCATTTTTCTTTTAGTCAACAACATACCATTACAGATGAGGTAAAAAAAACCATGTGCTCATTCTCTGTATGCATTTAAAATGTGAATTCAGCAAGTTTGTCTCTTTACTTTGTTTTGACAATGGGGAAGGGAAGACTGCTTTGATCATCAAAAATTATGACTATAAATAACATGTATTCAAATATTGGCTCAAGATTAAAAACAGTAATTGCTTTTGAATTGCTTTTAGAATCTTTCACTTCTAAAGCCCCTTTCCTTCTTTGGCTGTATTAGATGCTGATTAAGTTAAATTTCCACATTATGTTTATGTAGCAGAAGTGTATTTGACAACCAACTTCTATATTGTATTTCAGGTAAATATTTTATGTTTTAGGTTTTTTTCTTTTTTCATTTTTAAGTTAAATTTATTGGGATGATATTGGTTAATAAAATTATATACGTTTCAAGTGTACTATTCTATAGTACATTATCTGTATATTGCATTGTGTGTTCACCGCCCAAAGTCAAATCTCCTTCTGTCACCATTTATTTGACCCTTTTACCCTTTTCTATTTTCCCCTTCTCCCTTTCCCTATGGTAACCACTGTAATGTTGTCAGTGTCTATGAGGTTTTGTTATTTATTTGTCTTGTCTGTTACTTTCATTTTTATTTATAAACATAGTGAAATCACATGGTTCTTGACTTTTTATGACTTATTTCACTCAGCATGATAATCTCGAGGTCCATCCATGTTGTCATAAATGGCAATATTTCATCTTTTATTTCTTTCTTTTTAAAAATATTTTCCAACATGCCAAAAAACCCACTTTATTACTTTTATAATAGCCTCTTATGTTCTTATGCTTTTTTGCCAGATGTCTTTGGAGCAAGTGTTTTCTGACTTGGAGTTTTCTGACTCTTCTGAGCTTTTAGAGGTGCTACCTTTTGGCCTACATCTTTTAGGGAAGGAAACTTCTGAGTTGGAGCTTTCTTGCCTGAAGCAGTCATATATATATATATATATATATATATATATATATATATATATATTTTTTTTTTTTTTTTTTTTTTTTGCTGGAATCTTTGCAGCAACTGTTGCAGTTGTACCTTTAGCAGCAGGTGTTTTTTTGGGGGAGCTGCCTTTTGAAGCTTCCTAAATGTAAGCTTGATTATTCAGTTCATTTCTTTGCCTTCATGACTTTGTAATAATCAAATTCTGTCATCTTGAATTTCTTTTCTCTGGCTTCAATCTTCTTGGCCTATCTCATGGCTGCCCATTTTTTATTGATATCTGCCTTCTGCCATGCTTATTGAACATACTTTTGATGGTGAATGTGTGGGAACTTGAGAATGAAGTCAGTGAGCTCAATACTTGAAAGCAGCGTCCATCAATCAAATCTGTGTTCTGATTAATAACATCCATAATCGTGACCAGCTGCCCAGCATGAGGCCCAAAGGATATGTGGGATACCTGACCAAACCACAAAGTGCCAGAATACTATGTTGGTGGCATTCGACCAGAAGGAAGCTCATATTTTTTTTATGACTGAGTAATATTCCACTGTATATAAGCACCACCTCTTCTTTATCCAATTGTCTATGGAAGGACACTCTGATTGTTTCCATGTCTTGCCCACCATGAATGAATGCCGGGGTGCATATATGTTTACAGATAAATGTGTTCAGACTTTTTAGATAGATACCCAAAAGAGGGATTTCTGGGTCATGTGGTAATTCTATTTTTACTTTTTTGAGCAACCTCTATACTGTTTTCCATAGTGGCTGTACCAATTTGCATTCTCACCAGCAGTATATGAGGGTTCTTTTTTCCCTACAACCTCTCCAACACTTGTCATTACTTGTCTTGTTGATAATAGCCATTCTAACAGATGTAGGGTGGCATCTCATTGTAGTTTTGATTTGCATTTCCCTAATAGTCAGTGAAGTTGAACATCTTTTCATGTATTTGTTGGCTGTTTGTATGTCTTAGGAAAAGTGTCTGTTCAGATCCTCTGCTCATTTTATAATTGCATTGTTAGACTTTTTGTCGATAAGTTCTTATATATTTTGGGTATTAGCTTCTTATCAGAAGTTGTTTGCAAATATGTTCTTCTACTTGGTTGGTTGCCTCTATGTTTTTTGATGGTTTCTTTTATTGTACAGAAGGTTTCAGGTTTTTTTCTTAACATGAAAGTAATCCATACTTATATAGTTTTACTGGATACAGAAGAAGTTTACATAAGGAAAAAATTAAAAACCTATAAACAGACCACTTAGAAATGCTAGCATCTATATCCATACAGTTTGTAAATATGTGTATATGTAAATATTATGTATGCATGTATATAAATTTTACTCATATATTTTTCATTATATTGAATATACAGTTTTGAATTTTCTTTTTATGAAATAAGCTATCAGCTTGTGAATTAGATGGTGCTTAATTCGGTGTATCTGTCATGTTCATGGTGAAATATGTTATTTTTCTTATTGGTGCTTTGTTTAGGGAGCTTATGCAATCCATTTTTTTTTTACTCTGGCTTCATAGTGTGTGGGGACATGCTCTCTTGTATGTGTGAGCAAGTATTTTTCATTTGCTATGCTTTCCAGGAACAATGACAAACTTTATTCTGTGGATACAGTTTTAACTCCAAGATGGATATATATTTGGCCATACACTTTAATGCTCGGTAGTCGGACTTCTAACATGTATTAATCCCATGTCATGTGCCAAATGTGATGCTACTTGTTTTAGAGCTTCTTGTGGATGTAGAAAGACACCAGTCCTTAAATGACCAGCAATTCATAAGACAACCCCTGAGAAAAGGATGGGTTCAGGTGGAGCCTGACACTGGTTGGTTTTTGGAGGAGGTGAATGGAGTGGACCGGCCAAACTCTAGGTTTCATCTCTAGAACAAGAAATGATATACTTGCCTGCACAGAGTCTTTACAAATATAAGGAATGACAAACAGCTTAGCTTGGCAACAGTAGAGGAGCCACAGAGGGGTTAACAGACTGGAGACTGATTTGTTTGGAAGGCCTGGACGTAGGGCAGACAAGCTTGCACTTGACAACACAGATGGGAAAGATCCCAAGTAGGTTTCTCAGTAGGAAAGTAACATAAAGATGAAGATTTTCAAAGCAAATTATTTTATTGCCTGTGTGTATCTGCAGCCTCTATTATCTAGTGTGATCATTCTAAGGACATGCCTGCAAGGCTTCTGCCATGTCAGAGCCTGGCCATTGAAATTATGTGCAGTCTGTACAGCTAATATCACATTCTGTCCCCCTGGGGGGATTTCAGGTAGGCCAATTCCAGACCTTTGAAATAATTACTTCCCATTGCTCTCTGTGTACACAACCTAAAGGAGCAATTTATTGGTTTGTGGGTAATGCCAGGAGACAGCCAACAGAAAGTATTAAACTAAATGGATTGTAGGAGAGGATGAAGGGACTATTTTTAAACTATAAACCAAATTTGAGAGGGGGTACTTGTCTTCCTTTAATCTCTAAATTAGCATCAATTTTTACCACACAAAATGCATGATCCTGTTCTCAAACATTGCTGGTAAGGATGCTAAATGGTACCTGTGAGGGAGAATTTGGTCATTTCTAACAAAATTACATATGCATTTACCCTTTGAATTACTAATCCCACTTCTATGAAACTATCCCAAAGGTAAAATAATAAAAACTATAGGAAGGCATATATGCAAGGTTATTAATGACAACACATTGCAGAAAAATATTGGAAACAACCCAAATTCCATCAATGGGAGATTGAAAACTTGTACATCTGCACAAAGGAGTATTATGTAGCTGTCAAAAGAAATGAGTTGCATATCTATATGCTGCTAAGAGTGGTTTCTAGCATATATATTGTTATGTGAAAAATCAAGATGGAGAAAAGTATATATGTTATTTGTTTAAGAAAGGAGGTTATGAATATATTCTTATATGTATTTCTAAATATAATATGTATATTTACTTATATTAAAAAGGAAGAATAAGCCTAAAGCTAAAAAGTTTAAGAAAGAGGTTAGTAATGAGGAAAGGGTGCAGGAAACAAGGAAACAAGATGAAAGAGAAGGAATAGAAGTGAGATTTTTCTGAATATACCGTTTTATAGATTTGAATTTGGAAACATGTAATTATTGCACATAATTATAATATAAAATTACATTTAAAAGGCAACCCTTAAAAACTAAAAAGGCAATATGAAACAGCAGAAACAAACTATGTAACAAGATTTTGGCATAACCATATGAAGTGGAATGGTTCCATATGATTTCAATTACATAGTAATTTGACTAACATTCCTAGAGGGATATACGCTAAGGACAAAAAGAACTAAAAGTATTTTGGTAATGTTGATTTTGAAATTTTGATATCATTGTGTGTATGTGTGGGATAAAGTAAATGAGTATTTATGTTAGTGGTCTTTGGAATCAGGATTTTTGGCATGGAAAACAAGAGACACAGATATATAGATGAAATTAAGTAAAAATCTTGTATTCCTGAACTTGAAATGGAACTCTCCATATGAACTTGTGTTGTATTTCATCTTTTAAAAATATTTATTTTCTAGCTTTGAACACTGAAAAGATCTAAAAACAATGATTAACCCAGTAGTAGTGATCATCCTTAATATCCAGGTTGTAGTCTTTAAGTACCATTTTCATTAAAAGGAACTAAGGATTTTCAGAAAAATAGCTAATACCAGAATTGGGGAAGAAAACATGCAACATAAGCCTAGGACATCTTTTTATACTAGGAATCAAGGAAACTTTTAAAGACTACTCTGGGCTTCTCAAAAGGACACAAGAGCCACTTGAAGAGGGTCAACTTGATCATCAATAAAAATAGCAATTGCAGTGGTTCAAAACACTTACTGAACTTAAACATATTTTTGGATTTAATGGATCTAAACATCTTTTTGATATGTTTAATCTATATGGTAATTTTAATGGAAAAAAATAAAGCTCATTGGTTCCATTTGGAACTCTTTTAGATATATTAGGGAACTAAGAGATATTTTGAAAACTAGAGTATGATGGGGGAAAACTCTAGTTTTTATCCTATTTTTTTTCTACATAAAAGGCACAAATAATTGATGGGAAGTTCTTCCTTAGAAAAGAATATTAGCTATTTGAAGGAGCAGTGATAGAATTATAAGACTACTATTCTGAAACTACTAATAAAATACTGGATCTTGACAATGATTATCAGTGACTGCTAACAAAAAAGAAAATCATCCTTATTTTGCCTTCTAATAGATGCTTACACTACCACCTATTAAGGATTATTGATAAAAAAATTGAAAGAGAACATGATCAAGACTTTATTTAGCTTTAGTGACTGATTTATAGGAAATACAAGGGACAGGAAAACATTTACAGGAAATACAAGGGAAAGTTAGACAATATCATGAGATATAATTAGCAAAATCTAGACTATGGAAAAATATCATGGGATGTATGACCTAGTTTATTCAACAAAAAATTGCAAAGAAAAGTAGATATGGTAGTAAAAGATATTTAAAATAAGTAAATCGATTGTTATATATAGATCTTATTTGGATTCTAAATCAATCAACACTGAAAAAATACAAATATGAGACAGAGAAATTTGAATATTGACTGATGATATTAAAATTATTGTTAATTTTTACATGTGATATTGGTATTGTCATTATTTTTTAAGGTGAAACCCGAGATATTTGCAGATAGCATTATAAAAAATTTTGGATTTGCTTCAATAATAAGAAAGTAGCAGGGATGGGGAGGACAGTGAGTGGGACAGTAGATGAAATAAGATTGGCTATGAATTATTAGTTGAAGCTAGGTGATGTGATGACTACAGGCATCATCAAATCTTGATAAGCAGGGTTAATTCCCTCAAACAAATATGCAGAATAGAATACAATGGGAAAAAAGCAATGTTTTCATTTTTTCAAAGTTTATCAATATGCTTCAAAGTTCATGAGTAATCTTTGATTCTAAACCTTGATTATGATTTAAAAAATACAGCTTATGTTTTGACCCTATTAAAATCATCAATTAGAACTGAGAATGTCCATAAGAACTTTGAATTTTAAGCCTGTATTTAGCGATGAATTTATACAATCCTAAATATATAAGCTTGTTAGAAAAGGTGACATTTTCAATTGTAATATTTATGCATGAGTCATCTCGTATTAGAGTGCAATGTTGATAGTAGCCTGGTTTTAGAAAAATTGCACTTACTGCAAACTCTAAACACTGTTCATTTGTTGCCTTTTACTAAGCAAAACTTTTCTGTGTAGATGACACACAATTCTATTTTTTTATCCCTGATCTTCCTGGTACTTTTGTCCCCATCCACAATCTCTTTCTTGACTATCTCACTGTAATCTCAAATAGAATCTACTAGTCCTCTTATTTTTTCTGAAGTTCTCATTTGAAAAAGCCTAGGACTCGATGACCCCAGTCCCAAGAAATACTTTGTGTCTGCCTTTCTTTGCCTATGACTGCAGATCATCTGGGGAACTGTTTAGTTTCAGATATCACCAACAACTACTGAAAAAGAAGAAAAGTAAAACTACCTTTCCTTTGAACTCCGTGAAGATACAGATATTTTAAACTTTGAAAGATGGGATGGGAAAGCCTCACTGAAACTTCACCTTCATTGTCACACAGATCTCTACCCTTCTAATTTCAGGGTGGCTGTTTAGTGATTTCAGTAGTGTCTACTTAAGACTACAAGCTTATGGTAAATAATAAATGTATGGCTTTTTAGAATTCTATTAAATGTATAAGTAAAAATCACTAAAGAATGCTTGGGAGTTAGTTTTGAGTTCAATGTGATAATTTATGCAATTAATAGATAAATCTGTGCCACCCTCCAAACAAATTAGTTGAATTAATTTTGATAACATTATTCCTCAGACTTTTTCTGTATGTAAGCACATTAATAATAGACATTAATAATGTTTTGAATTACTAAAGCATTGCTATATTCAAACCATTTACATTAGCATTATCTCATTTTATAAGGTAGGTAAAGCAAATATCTGAAAAATTAAGAAGTTTTGATACAAGGATGTCAGTAGACTCACCAAAGTTAGTGACAGAACCCAGAGTCAAGGAATGCTCTTTCAACATTGCTCTTCCCTCTTCTCCTTCCCCTGCAACTGCAACAATAACAACAACAACAACAAAACAAAACAAAACAACAACAAAACAAATAACAACAACAACAACAAAACAGTGTGTAGGCTTCATACTCATTTCACTTTTTAAATAACCAGGTTTTGGTTTTATTCATTTCTTTTTGGCTTGGAAAAATGCCCATTTATTATCTCACATTTTTTGTAGAGTCTTGGACACAGTCTACTTGAACACTCTGCTTAGGTTTCATAAGGCTGCAATCAAGGTGTCAGCTGGAGCTGTGATCTCATCTAATGCTTTAGAATCTGCTACAAGCTCATTCAGCTTGTAGACAGAATTCAGTTCCTTGTAGCTGTAGAACTCATGGAAGCTTTCTTCTTCTTTAAGGCCAATAGGACACTATCTCCCTAGTGCTTCATCTTCTTTTATAAACTCACCTAATTAATTTGAGCTCACTGAAAATAATCCCCCTTTTTAGTAACTCAATCAACTCATTAGTAATCAAATTACAGGAGTGAAGTCTCACACTCAAAAGGGAGAGAACTATACAGAGTACCTATGTTAGAAGGCACTAATTTGCGGGCCATCTTAGAGCTCTGCTAACCACAATCTGTATACTGAAAACTTCAAAAGATCTCCGTGAGAAATTAAAGACATAAATAAATTGAGAGACATACCATGTTCATTAGTTAGAAGGCTCAATGTTGGAAAGATACCAATTATATCCAAATTGATTTATAGATTCAGTGCGATCCAAGTTAAAATCCTAGCAGGACTTCTTGTAGACCTTGATGAGCTGATTTTAAAATTCAACTAGAAATGTAAAAGACCTAAAATAGCCAACACGATTTTGAAAAAAAAAAAAAAGATCAAAGTTGGAATACTAACATTACCTAATTTCGAGTCTAATCTATTATAAGGATCCAGTTATCAAGTCAACGTGGTATTGGCATTAAGGTAGACAAACTGATCAGTGGAAGATAATAGAGATTTGGAAAATTGACCCACACATGTATGGACAACTGCATTTTACCTTCATTTATACCTTTTCTAATGCTCTTCCTTCTTTATGTGGATTTGAGTTTCAGACCTATATAAATTTTCTCTTTCTGAAGAATTTCTTTTACAGTTCTTGCAAGAGTTTCACTGATTTTTCTCAATTAGTTCTCTTCAATTTCATTGTTTCATGATCTTAAATTTTTCCTTCTCTTTGCTTTGGGTTTAATTCTTTTATTTATTTATTTTTTGTTGTTATTTTTAAGCTTGAAACTTGGATCACTGATTTGAGACACAGCTTTTTTCCTAATATGATCATTTAATTCTACAAATTTCCTTCTAAACATTGCTTCAGCTGTATGCCACACATATTGTTATGTTATATTTTGATTTTCTTCAATTCAAAAGGTTTTATGTCCATGAGATATTTAGAAGTATGTAATTTATTGTTATCTATTTCTAGTTCAATTCTATTTTTGTCAGATGAAATATTTGTATTATTTCACTTGATTTTATTTTGTAAATCTTTTGATTAGAGTTTGCATGGTATCTCTAGTATTATTTTTATTTCCTCTATTTTTGTTCCTCTGATTCCCCTTGACCGTCTGCCTTCTCTTGGGTTATTTGAATTTTCTTTGGTATTTTTATTTATTTATTTATCTATCTATTTATTTATTTAGTAAACTAAGTTTTGGGGGTAACATTGGTTAATACAATTATATAATTTTCAGGTGTACATTATAATTTGACATCTGTATATTTTATTATGTGTTTACCACCCAAAGTCCAGTTTCCTCAGCTATCATATATTTGATCCCCTTTACCCACTTCACCCTCCCTTTACCCCCCTATATTTGACCTCCTTTACCCTGTCACCTCCCCTCATTTCCCCCACTCCCTACTTTCTGGTAACTAGTCTATAGTCCATGTCCACGAGTCTCTTTTTGTTTGTCCTGTTCATTTCAGTTTTAATTTATGTAATTTTGACTATATTTACTTGTATTAATTTTTGTGGTTGTTCTAGGGAAATTATCTATCATCTATCTATCATCTATCTATCATCATCATCTATATACATATATACACATACACATTCTAATTAGAGCTAATATTTCACTACTTCAAGTAAAATGTAAAACCTTACAACTTTTCCCTTTATAAACTTGTCATACATTTAACATCTACACACTTGAAAACTGAAGTAGACGTTGTAATTGTTGCGTTTACAGTCATATATACTTTCTTTTTTTCTTTTCCAATTACAATTGACATTCGATATTGTTTTATATTAGCTTGAGATGTATAGCATAGTGGTTAGACATGTATATAATTTATGAATGATCTCCCCAATTAATCTAGTACCTATCTGGCACTATAAATAGTTATTATAATATTATTGACTATATTTCCTATGCTGTACTTCATATTCTGGTGACTGTTTTGAAACTACCAATTTATACTTTTTAATACCTTCACATTTTTCATCCAGCTTCCCAACCTACCTCTCGTTGTCAACCATCAGTTCATCTCCTGTATCTATGAGTCAGTGTCTTTTCTGTTTGTTTCTTTATTTTGTTCTTTAGATTCCACATATAAGTGAGATCATATGGTATTTGGCTTTCTCTGATTTATTTCACATAGCATACTGCTCTCTAGGTCCATCCAAGTTATTGCAAATGTTAAGATTTCATTTTTTTTATGACTGAGTAATATTCTGTTGTATACATGCACCACTTCTTTATCCAGTCTTCTATTGATGGGCACTTAGGTTGCTTTCGTACTTGACTATTGTGAATAACACTGCAGTGAACATAGGAGTGTATATATTTTTTCACATTGGTATTTTGGATGTCTTCAGATAAATATCCAGAAGTGGAACTGTTGGGTCATAAAGTAGCTCCATTTTTAACATTTCGAGGAATGATCAAACTGTTTTCCATTGTGGCTGCACCAATTTTTAACCCTACCAAAGGGGCACAAGGATTCCCTTTTCTTCCAAATCTTGCCAACAATTGTTTTTCGAGTTATTGATGATAATCCTTCTGCCAAGTGTGAGGAGATATCTCATTGTGAATTTAATTAGCATTTCTATGATGATTAGTGACACCGAGCATCTTTTCATGTGTTCATTGGCCATTCATTCATATGTCTTCTTTGGAGAAATATCTGTTTGGTTTCTCTGCCCACTTTTTAATTGGATCATGTGATTTTTTTTGGTGTTGAGTTGTATGAGTTCTTATCAATTTTGGATATTAACGACTTATCAAATATATAATTGGCAAATGTCTTCTCTCATTCAGTAGGTTGTCTTTTTGTCTTATTGATGGTTTTCTTTGCTGTGCACAATTGTTTTAGTTAGTTTGATGTAGTCCTATTTGTTTTTCTTTTATTAAGACACAAAACTTAATAGAAATTTTGTTTGTTGTTCTTACATTCTCTGTGTGAGCTGAGCTGAAACTCACTGCCCCACCCAGAAGTGGCCCCACCTGGAGGCAGGGGAGAATGGGAGGGAGTGAGGGTTGGGGTGGGGGGATAGAGCTCGGGCCCTAGGAGTCTCATTCTTCCTCAGTGCTGGGAGGTTAGGCACCACCCTCTTCTCTTGCCCCCCTTTGGGATCCAGCAAAGAGAGTAGATGGAATCGTGGGCCTGGGGCTTCTCCTCCATACCCCCCATTCTTCCAGGATGTAGGGGAACTAAGAGATCTGAGGAGAGAAGGGGATAGATAATGGCAAAGATGTCAAGAAAGGTGAGGTCCAAGGATGAAGACTGAAGGAGAAGCAGTCAAAACACCAGTTCCAAATAAAAATAAAAATAAAAAAGACCAGGGAATAAAAACCAAAATCTACCCCAAATGTGAACCTGCCTAGAAAAAAAAGGAAAGTTCTCCAGTCTCACAGACACATTATTTGGCATGGCTGGCAGAAAAAAAAGGAAAGTTCTCCAGTCTGACAGACACATTATTTGGCATGGCTGGCTCTTCTGCAGGACCACTCAGGCCTCAGTCAAGTCCTGGAAGGGGTATTGTGGCTCCCACAGCTCATCCTTGGCCTGGCCAGCAGTATCATCTTCCTCCTCTTCCTCTTCCTATTGTCCTTGTCCTCCTTATCTTCATATTTGCTCTTGTTATTGTCCTTGTCTGCCTCTTCCTTTTGCTTCTTGTTCTCCTCTTCCTTCACCCTCTTCTCCTCATCCTACTTTTCCTTCATTTGCTTTTTCACCACCTTTTTGACACCCCACATCTCATTGCCAAACTCCTTAGCACATGCCTCACCATTGGTGATAAGGAAGTTGTTGAAGGTGGTACCAGACTTGAACTGCCAGAGGTCTAGGCCCAGCACAGCAAAGTTGTCATAGGCATAGATGTTGCTATCAGGAGAATTCTCAGGGTTGTACACCTCTGGGTGGATCCAACTGCTTTTGTAATCCAGGTTGTCTATCTGGCGGGGCTTCCACTCACTCTTGTATTCTGGGGTCTGAATGATTGGTGGTTCCCACTCTCCATCTATCCCTTCATCCCAGTCCTCAAGTTCTTAGCATTGGGGTCAGGGATGTGCTAGGATTTGTCTGAGTCCTCAGGTTTGGAGACTGTGGGGTCGTCAGTCTTGGTCTGCTCATCCAAGTCTTCTGGCTTTGAAGCATCAAGATCCTTTATCTTCTTGGGTGGCAGGAAGTCCAAGTTGTCCTCCAGGGAGCATGACCCTACCTGGCTATTGTCAATCTTCACCTTCTAGGTGTTATTGGGCTGCACAATCAGTGTGTACCAGTGTGTGAATTCATCATCCTTGCAACAGATGTCCTTATTGATTAGCACATTCTTACCCTTGTAGTTGAGGATGACATGAATCTTCTTAGTGCCAGGGCCACAGATGTTAGGGCCAAACATGATACTGTATTTGGAGTCTCTGTGCATATTTGTCTGGTCCATATGGAAATAGCTTCACATTCTTGCCCCTACAGCCAATGTTCTGCTCGTGTTTCACAGTGAACTGCACCACCAATGTCTGGCCCTTGTTGCTGAAGGGCTTGAATCTGGCCGACAGGGTATAGAATTGGGCATCCTGGCTTGTCTGGAGCCCTTTATCTTTGTTCAAGTCACCATAGAACTTGCTGGCACTGAGAACGAATTTTCCAAAATCCGACTTGCTTTTGTATTCAAACTAGCAATTAGTCCACCTGTCTCCGTCCATAAACTGTTCTTCGAAGTAGACAAAGGGTTCCATAGCAGCCAGGCTGGGAAGGCAGAGCAGCAGCGGTATAGTGGGTAGCAGCATGGCACAAGAGAGGATGGCAGTAGTGGGCCCTTTAAGCGGATCCTCCCACAGCTCTGCAGCAGGGTAATGTCTTCTGAAAAAGAATTAGGGTGCTTTCCCTCTTCTTGAACTTTTTAGAATAGTTAGAGAGGAATAGGTGTTAATTCTTCTTTGAATGTTTGGTAATATTCACCTATGAAGCCATCTGGTGCAAGACTCTTGTTTTCGGGGAGGTTTTTGATTACTGATTCAATTTCACTGGTATTAATCGGTCGGTTCAGATTTTCTGTTTCTTCTTGACTCAGTTTTGGGAGACTGTATGTTTCTAGAAATGTATACATTTCTTCCAGGTTGTCCAATTTGTTGACAAATAATTGTTTGTAGTATTTTCTTATGATCCTTTGTATTTCTTTGGACTCTGTAGTTATTTCCCATTTTCATTTATGATATTTATTTATTTATTTATTTATTTATTTATTTATTTAAGTCCTGCTCTTTTTTCCTTGATGAGTCTGGTTAATGGTCTGTCAATTTTGTTTATCCTTTCAAAGAATCAGCTCTTGGTTTCATTGATCTTTTTTATATTTTTTAGACTCTCTTTTGTTTATTTCCACTGTGATCATTATGACATCCTTTCTTCTACTCACTTTGGGCTTCTTTTGCTCTTCTTTTTGAAGTTCCTGTAGGTGCAAGGTTATATTGTTTATTTGAGATTTTTCTTGTTTCCTGAGGTAAGCCTGTATTGCTGTGAATTTCCCTTTTGTTGGATCGATTTTTTTTATCATTATGAAATGTCCTTCTTTGTCTCTTATTATAGCTTTGTTTAAAGTCTACCTTGTTTGATATAAGTATTGCTTCTCTATCATTTTTTTCATTTCCTTTTGTATGAAATATCATTTCCCATCCATTTGCTTTTAGACTGTGTGTCTTTCTATCTAAAGTGGGTCTCTTGTAGACAGCATATGTATGGGTCTTGTTTTGTTATTTATTCAGCTACCCTATGTATTTTGATTAGAGTATTTCATCCATTTACCTTTAAAATTATTATTGATAGGTGCATAGTTATTGCCATTTTATTATTTATATTTGTGTTCCTTTTTTCCCCTTCTTTTTCTTAAAGAAGTTCATTCAAAATTTTTTACAATATTGGTTTGGTGGTGATAAGCTCCTTTAGCCTTTTCTTGTTTGGGAAACTCTTTAACTCTCCTTAAATTTTAAATGATAACCTTGCTGGGTAGAGTAATCTTTGTTGTAGGTCCTTGCTTTTCATTACTTTGAATATTTCCTGCCAAACTCTTCTGGCCTGCAAATTTTCTGTTAAGAAACCAGCTGACAGTCTTCTGGGACCTCCCCTGTAAGCGACTAGTTTCCTTTACTTGCTCCTTTTAAGATTCTCCTTTTGTCTTGTTTACCTTTAGAATTTTAATTATGATGTGTTTTTGCGTGAGCTTCTTTGATTTCATCTTGTTTGGAAATCTCTGCACTTCCTAGACACTTATTTCTATTTCCTTTGTCAGGTTATGGAAGGGTTTTTTTTGTTATTATTTCTTCAAATAGGATCTCAGTGCCTTGCTCTCATCTCCTTCTGAGAGCCTTTTGATGTGAATGTTGTTATACTTAATATTCTCCAGGAAGTCTCTTAAACTATCCTCATGCTTTTTTTTTTTTTTGTACTGTTCCAATTTGGTGTTTTCTGCTACCTTTTCTTCTAAATTGCTGATTCTGTCCTCTGGTTCATCTTATCTGTTGTTGAATTCTCGTAGTGTATTCTTCATTTCAGTTATTGTATTCTTCACTTCTGACCTATTCAGTTTTACGGTTTCTATGTTTTTCTTTTTCTTTTTCTTTTTAATGCTTACTATATCCTTGTTGAAGTTCTCTCTAAGTTCCCTAAACATCCTATACTCAGTGTTTTGAATTCTGTGTCTGGTAGGTTGCTTGCCTTCATTTCATTTAGTTTTTTTTCTGGAGTTTTCTCTTGTTCTTTCATTTAAGACGTGTTTCTTTGTTTCCTCAGTTTAGTGTCCTCTCTGTGTTTGTTTCTATGTATTTGGTATATCTGCTACATCTTTGACTCTTGGCCAGGCAGGCTTATGTAGTAGATGCCTTGTTTAGCCCAAGTACTCAGTCTCCCTAGTCACTTGTGCCTGGTGCTCCAGGGGTATCCCTTATGTGAGTTGTGTGTGCCCTCTTGTTGTAGTTGAGTCTCTATTACTGTTGGTAGGTCAGTGGCTGAGATTGCCCCTCAGGCTGACTGGCTGTGAGGACTGGCCATGCTCACAGTGTACCAGCTGCTGTACAGGGGTTGACCCCTCAGAGCAGGATTTTTCCTAGTGGGTTCTGGTGTCTGCCAAGGCTAATCTTTGGTGTGCTGCTTGCGGGGCTAATCTGGTGATGCTCTCTTTTGATCTGAAGCTGGCCACCAGGTGTGTTGGTTCTGAGGTCTCTTGGGAGGAGCTCCTGTGCAGGTCAAACCACTGCCTGTAACTCACCTAGGGCTACCTGGTAAGAGTTACAGAGTCATTTGTGTTTGTTTTCTGCCTCTGCTGGACTTGGAATCATGTGGGAGAGGCCATGATGTGAACCGAGGCCTGTTGCCACCAGTACCAGGCCTGAGACAGCTTAGCAACTGGTCCAGGGCACCCTGAGGTTTGCTATTGTCTACTGGCTGCCTATAAGGCTCAGCTGATTATGGAGCTTCCTGCCTTAGGCAAATTGGGTAGGTGGGGTCTCAGGGAGTCACCAGAACAAAGTAAGTGGTTTCCATCAGGTTAATGCAGATTCAGGTTTGGCACTAGTGCTGAGCCTGAGGACATTTAGCAAAAGGCTCAGAACACACTGAGGCCAGCTGTCTCCCATCGGGGACTCATGGACCCCTGAGAGTTGTCCAAGAAATACTGCAGCATGGTCTAGGGCTGGCTGCCTGCTACTGAAAGAGCCTTCTATGGTCAGTCAAAAATGCCTCTGGCAGTGTGCTAGTTGGGTGGGGCGGAATCTCAGGGAGCTCCAGGATGAAGTGAGCAAATTTCAGGCCAATGCAGATTCAGGTTTGGACTTGCAAGGTAAAGCCTCAACACAGGAAAGAAGGTACCTGCTTGTAAGTAGGCTGCACAAAAGGAGGATCAACAAAGAGGCAATGGCAGCTGTCCTTCCAGCCCACACCCTGAAGGCATACAACTCTGTCTCTCCCCTCAAGTCTCTGGCACATCTCAAGCTGCAGTTCCTGCAATGGAGTCTAAGGTAAGTGCGTGTAAGCAAGTGAGTCTGTGCATGAACCTTTTAAGAAGACACCTGGGTTTCCAGCAGTCTTCTGTCTCACATGGATAAATGAAGGCTCCTCTTCCTAGCACTGATGCTCCTGGCTGGGGAGCCTGGTGTGGGGCTGGGACCCCTTGCTCCTTAGGGGGATGTCCAAAGCCAAAAGATCCCTCCTGATTCTCACCTGCTACATGTGGGTGTGGGTCAGCTGGTTTAGTGTCTCTGCCTCTCCTACCAGTATTGACGTGGCTTCTTCATTTCCTCAATTATAGGACTTTTATTCAGCTAGTCCTCAGATGATTCTCCAAGCTGATTGTTTTATAATTGTAATTGTTCTATAGTTTTAATTTTAATATGGTCATGGAAGGTGGCCAGCACAGTGTTAACCTCCTTTGCCATCTTGCACTCTCTCTAATTTTTTCATTTGTTAATTGAGGTATGATTGACATATAACATTATATTAGTCTCAGGTATACAACATAATGGCTTGACATTAATATATATTGCAAAATGATCACCACAGTAAATCTACTTAACGTCCATCACCATAAAATGTTACAAATTATTTTATTGTGATGAGAACTTTCAAGATTTACTCTTAGCAACTTTTAAACATGCAATTCAGTACTATTAATAGTCACCATACTGTACATTACATCCCCATGACTCATTTATTTTGTAACTAGAAGTTTGTACTTTTGACCACTTACACCCATTTCCCCCACCCCTAACCCCTGTCTCTAGCAACCACAAATCTGTTCTCTGCATCTATAACATTTTTTAAAGATTCTATATATAAGTGAGATCATATGGTATTTGTATTTCTCTCTCTGACTTATTTTACTTTGCAGAGCGCCTTCAGGTTTCATTCATGTTGTCCCAAATGGCAAGATTTTATTCTTTTTTATGGTAGAAAGAAACTTAAGAAGAGAAAAATAGCATCTTGTAATTACTTTGATACTTATGATTTCTGTTGCCCTTCCTCATTTCTGAAGTTCCAAATTTCCCTCATTAATCATTTTGCTTTTGCCTAAAACTTCTTTTAAAGCAGATTTTCTGGTGACTAATTCTCATAGTTTTCCTCCATCTGAGCATATTTTTATTTTGTCTTCAATTTGTCTTCATCTTTGCTTCATACAGAATTCCAGGTGAATGCTTTTCTTCCAGCACTTTAAAATGTTCCACTGTCATATAGCCTTGTGGTTTCTGATGAGAAATAAATAGTAATTCAAATAATTTTTGAATTACTTGCATTTAATTACTTGCAAATAATTTTTGAATTATTTGCAATGTGGCAATTTTTTTTCTGCTTGATTTCAAGATTTTCTTCTTTATTTTTGGTTTTCAGAAGTTTGATTATGGTGTCTCTAGTGTGGTATGCTTTGGATTTTTCATCCTGCTTAAGGTGTAATGAACTTCTTGAATCTGAAAATTTATATGTTTCACCTAACTTTTACATTTTGATAATTATTTCTTAATTTTTTCTGAACTGATTTCTTTATTTATTGTCTTTTTCTGAGACACATTGAGACACATGTTAGATCTTTCGATATTGTCCCATAGGTTCCTGAGTCCCTGTTTACTTTTTAAAATATTTTTCCTTCTGTTATTCGGATTAGATAATTTCTATTAACTCATCTTCAAGTTATCTTACTCTGTCTCTGTTGTTTCTCTTCTGTTATTGAGATCAACGAGTGAATTTGTTAAGAAATCACATTTTTGTATTCTAAAGTTTCCATTTTTAAAAAAGTTTCCATATCACAGCTGTCAACTTCTATCTTTCCATTCTCATCAAGTGTGTTTTACCTTTTCTTCAAGTAAAATGGTTATAATAACTACTTTAATGTCTTTGATAATTTCAACATCCGAGCCATCTTGGGACTGACTTCTGTTGATTTTCATTTCCCTTGGAAATGGTCCACATTTTCCTAATTCTTTGCATGTTAAGTAATTTTGAAAAATATTATGAACATTTTGAATATTATACTGTAGAACTCTGAATCCTTTAAAAGTCATTTTGAAGATATTGATGAGTGTGTGTGTATGTTTCATTATAGCAGGAAAACACTCTAGCTAGGTTTAGACTAAGTTCTGTCTCATCCTCTGTTAGCAGTAGTTCCAATGTCTGTTGCATTTTCAGAAGCTTCACTTTGCTTCTTTGGGTTTGTCCCAGACATGTGCAATTCTGGAGTTAGAGTGGGTAGTGGTTTATATTATATTTCCATTCTTAAAGCTTTTGCTATCTTGTTTTTGTTCTGATCCCCTGCAAATGCCTCTCAGGGATTATATTGGAACTTGGGGGTAATTTATATTTTAGTTCAGTTTCAAAGTGTTTCTTATGCTAATTTGTATATGTCCCAGGCATGCACAGCTCAGGTGTGAGCTGATGTCTTGTGTGAGTCGATACACAGAATTCAGAAATCATCTTCTCCAGCACCTTCTTTTCTGGGATTCTTCTGCCTGCAGAGACTGCTTTTTCTGGTCCTATAACTAGAAAAATGGTGTTTTTCTTGAAGGTTTTATTGTTTGTGAAGCCACTGCCATACCTCTTAACTAGTGCCCATATTTGGGTCAAAACCGTGAGGGAAAAGAGAAAAATAAACCTGGATAAAAACAAAGCTTGCCCCTCTATATGAGAGGCATCTTTGATTCCTTTCCCCAATCTGCCTAATATGTCCAGAGTTTTTGATACAATCAATAGGCTTAATCCATCTTTGCAGTACTGGAGGTCTCTCCCCACTTCACTTTTAAGTTGAGGATACAGGCTTTATATTTACTCTACAGTCTCTTGCCAGATTCTAGGCAAAACACAAGCCTTTTAAACAAAGATCATAAATCCTTGTGTCCACTAGGAGGCAGCACTAACAAATCCTTCATTGCCCCAAGTGTCTGCATTCTCAAGGACATGGATGTAATTTTGGAAGCTTGTGGCTTCAAATTCCCACAAAGATAAAAGCTGGGACCTCGAATCCTCTTCTGCACTATACCCCATTCCTACTTTTGCTTGTGGATTCTGGGTGGTTGGAGTGTTTGCTAACTGCAGGTTAGCACATTCTTTGTCACCAATACTGCTGTTATATCCTCCTATAGTGACACCCATAGCAATTACTATTTCTAGTGCTTGCTCAACTAGTTATGACTGCTTGGGAGGAAGAGGGTTTCTCTCCCTGGTAGTATTTGCAATTCATTCACTAGGTTCGCAAAGCTGGCTCTTAATATTTTCAAAACCTCTTTATAGAAAGCTGTGATAAGTACCCTCCATATTAGGTTGAAAACTGTGGGAGTCACTAGTTGCTGCTCATCAAATATTTCTGGCTCTCAAATTTCTTATCACTTAGTATGATTGTCTTCTCCATACTCTTGTAGTTGGGTCAGACCACCTAACTATTCTGGCCTATAAACTCAGTTGGAAACGTTGAGTATCATTTCCAGGCTGGAACATTAAATTGCCAATGTGAAACTTTCTAGAGTTATCTTTCCCACTGTCAAAATGATAGGTAATGTTCCAGGCTGTAGTTCCTCTATTAGTTTAAGTCTCAGAGCCATATGGTATAGAGATATAACAGAAAAAAATACTACTAAGAGCAATGTTAGAGAGTTTACTGCCTATGTTTTCTTCTAGGAGTTTTATGGTTTCAGGTCTTATATTTAAGACTTTAATCCACTTTGAGTTTATTGTTATATATGGTACAAGAAGGTGATCCAGTTTCATTTTTTTGCATGTATCTGTCCAGTTTCCTGAGCATCATTTATTGATTAGACTGTCTTTATCCCCAATGTGTATTCTTGTCTCCTTTGTCACAGATTAATTGGCATGGGCTTATTTTTGGCCTCTCTATTTCTACGTGTTTGTTTTTATGCCAAGACCATGCTGTTTTGATTACTATAGACTTGTAATATAGTTTTATATCAGGTAGTGTGATACCTCCAACTTTGTCTTTCCCAAGATTTCCATGGCTATTCAGGTTCTTTTGTGATTCCATAAAAATTTTTAGGAGTATTTGTTTAGGTTTATAAAAAAAAATCACTGGTATTTTGATAGGGATTACTTGAATCTGTAGATTGTTTTCTGTAGTATAGACATTTTAACAGTTATTTCTTTCTATCTATGAACATGATATATGCTTCCATTTATTTGTATCTTCTTCAATTTCTTCAATGTCTTATAATTTTATGAGTGAAGGTCATTTACCTCTTCGGCTAAATTTATTCTTAGGTATTTTATTTACCTTTTGATCCAATTGTAAATGGAATCATTTTCTTAATTTCTCTTTCTGATAGTTCATTATCAGTACATAAAAATTTCTGAATATTAATTTTGTATCCTGCCACTTTACTGAATTTATTTATTAGTCCTAATAGCATTTTGATAAAATCTTACAGTTCTCTCTATATAGTATCATATAATCTACAAATAAGGGCAGTTTAACTTTTTCTTTTTTAATTTGGGTGCTTTTTATTTCTTTTTCTTCTTTGATTGCTGTGGCTAGAACTTCCAACACTGTTTTGGATAAAAGTGGTAAAAGTGGACATCCTTGTCTTGTTCCTGACCTTAAGGAAAATGCTTTTAGCTTTTAACATTTGTTGTTTTAAGCAACTGAGATTTTGGGGTGATATGCTAATAAAACATTACCTATTCCAGCCTATCTGATACAGAAATAATATGAGAGGCATTATCTGGCATCATTCTAAAGAAATTCCTTCTTAGTTATTTTAAATAATGATCTCAGTGCAGAGGCCTTGCTAATTGTGAAACTCTGCACATCCAGGCACTCCTCTTAGAACCTGAAACTGTCTTTCTCCTGCTGAAGCTAAATCCTGGTTTCCAGTATCTGGCTGTCAGCATGACATTTATACCTAACATTCATTCCATCAGATCAAATGGGTCTTCATGTAGCCAGAACTGGTGGCCTGCCATTGAAACCTGAAATTCAAGAGATGGGCTATAATTTAGATACCTCCTTTCTCCTTTATTTACGTTAAAGTTGTTTACTTATTTTCCCTTCTTTTACTCTAGTCATTTTAAAAATATTTTTTTCTCCTTTTTACATTTTTCTACTTTATACCCTTTTTATAAATCCTACACTGAAGACTTCTGTTTAGTTATTGCTATATTCCTACACCCTTTTATTTCTCTTAGGAGACTACTCTTTTTCTTATTTAGATTAAACTTGGTGCTCTCATTTCAAGGCCTTTTAACACTTTTATTAATGTTGACTCTATCTGTGTCTCTTGTTTAATTCTTGCATCCCTGGTCTGAAGAAGCAATATTTTAAATCCCCTGGGATAAGAAATATGTGGAGTGCTACATAGTCATAACAACTAATACTTATATAGCTGTTATATATCAAGCACTTTACAAACCTCATTAAAATCTATTACTCATTTACAGCTCACAAAAGCTTTATACAGATACATAGGTTTATAATTTTTATTTTACAGATGAGGTAACAGGCATAGTCAGATGACTTGTTCAAGTTCACACAGCTCACAAGTGGCAGAGACTTATTTAGAAACCAAGCTAACTAGCTCTACAGCCCATGTTTTAGCCATTACATTATATTACTTTTCCATATCTGCAGAGAGTTTTAAACCATGGGTTAGTCAGCTATGGTCCTTAAGCCATATATGACTTGCTGCATGTTTGTGTAAATAAAGTTTTATTGGAACACAGCCATATACATTTATTTAATATTGTCTATGACTGATTTCAAGTTACCAGGGCAGAGTTGACTAACTGTGACAGAGATTGCATACCCCATAAAGTTTAAAAATCTACGATTTGACCCTTATTCTAAAGGAGGAATATAGATGACCCAGACAAGGTGTTCTTGGCAAAGGGACAGTTGTGCAAAAAAGCAGAATTTTTCTGCACCTGCACAATACATTTTTTAAGAGAAGAGACTCTATCTTCTCACCATGGTGAGAACAGTACAAGTGCTCATAAATGGTTATTGAAAATATTTATCCAGTTTGCTCACATTGTTACACTAGTCATAAATGTATTAATGAATACTATACTTATTTTTTATGTTTCCTGGCATTATTGATTATGACTCTATGAGGGAGAAACAACAATGAGTAATGAATAGACCAGTGAACTGAATGTATTATTAATTCATATTATGGTAATTTTAATTACATTATATGTGTTTATCAAAATATTTATTGATAGGTTGTATATTTTATTCTCAAATGTAGTTTATAATGTAAAAAAGACCTAGAGAGTCTGATGAAATGCCAAAATGAAATATTTGTTCATGAATTTCTGGTGGTGGTGGTAAGGAAGTTAGAATATACACATACAGTCACTTACAAAACTTTGCCCACTCCAACAACTACACTCATAAACACATTTAATAATTAGTGTTTTATTTAAACCTATTTCAAAGATGAATATATGAACATTTTACTGAAAATTAATTTAAAATAGAAATAGGATCAAATGGCTCTGATGCAATATATTTCTTGCCTTAACTGAGGTGGATTGTTAGGGAAAGTCACATTGCTTCTTCAGTTCTCACTGTTGTTTATTGTTTGTAGCAGTAGGAAGGAATATTTTGTGTCATGATAACTTTACAAGGTTTTGACATTTAGTAAAAGGGGAAAGTGCTTCTTGCAAGAAATTTTTAGTACAGAAGGAAAGAGTGCATCTAGTAAACAATTTGAAATTTTGTATATATGTTAGATAGAAGTTTATGGGTGGAAAAGTATTTGATCTCTGATGGATCATGTATTTTGGTTTTTCTGAGGAATTAAAAAATAATGCTTTTCTTTGTACTTATTTCTGCAAAATACCTAAGAGAGATGATTCATCATATAAAATCTTATGGTAACCCCACCCAGCCAACATCGCTTATAGTGGTCCATTGCCAGATAGTTAGCACCAGCCACACTTTCCCTGGACTGCACATTTATTGACAGGAGGCAGCCATCAGCTCACATCCCTGATGTGCACAGCCTGAACATTTGGGGGAGACTTTGATGGTGGGCCACTGTTGCCAGCCTGAGCTGCAATATCTCTTGGGTGGGTTGTGGGGATCTGCGGGCCTGAGGCAGACATTGGCTGGCCTTCCTGTGATCTGAGACAATTTTTTCAAGTTGATTGGGGTAACATTGGTTAATACAATTATATAATTTTCAGGTGCACATTATAATTTCATATATATATATTCTATTGTGTGATTAACACCCAAAGTCCAGGTTCCATCAAGTACCATATATTTGATCCCCTTTACTCATTTCACCCTCCCTCGACCCCCCTATATTTGACCCTGTTTACCCCGTATACTTCTCCTCTTCTCCCTGAACCCCTGTCCATGTCCTTGAGTCTCTGTTCATCCTGTTCATTTGTTGCTTTTAGGTTTCTATCCCACATATAAGTGATATCATGTGATTTTCAACTTTTTCTGTCTGGCTTATTTTGCTTAGCATGATTATCTCAAGGTCCATCCATTATGTCACAAATGGCAGTATTTCATCTCTTCTTATGGCTGAGTAATATTCCATTGCACATATGTACCACAGCTTCTTTAGCCAATCATCTATTGTAGGACACTTCAGTTGCTTCCATGTCCTGACCACTGTGAATAATGCTGCTATGAACATCAGTGTGCAAATATCTTTTCAAATATGGGTTTTCAAGTCTTTGGGGTAAATATCCAGTAGAGGGATTGCTGGATCATATGGTAGGTCAATTCTTAGATTTTTGAGGAACTTCCATATAGTTTTCCATAGTTGCTGTACCAATTTGCAGTCCCACCAGCAATGTATGAGGGTTCCTTTTTCTCCGCATCCTCTCCAACATTTATTATTGCTTGTCCTTTTGATTATAGCTATTCTAACAGGTGTGAGACGGTATCTCATTGTGGTTTTGATTTGCATTTCCCTAATAGCTAGCGATGTTGATCATCTTTTCACATATTTGTTGGCTATTTGTATATCCTATAGAGAGAAGTGTCTGTTCAGGTCCTCTTCCACTTTTTGATTGGATCATTTTTTGTTGTTGTTATTGAGTCATATGAGTTTTTTGTATATTTTGGATATTAGGTCTTTATCGGAGGCATTGTTTACAAACATATTCTCCCATTCGGATGGTTGTCTCTTTAGCCAGTTGACGATTTCTTTTGCTAAGCAGAAGCTTTTTAGTTTGATGTAGTTCCATCTGTTTACTTTTACTTCCCTTCCCATTAAAAAATTTTCTTTTAAGTCCAAGGTCCTTGAGTTTAATTTCTATGTTTTCTTTGATGCATTTAATTGTTTCAGGTCTTATATTCAGGTCCTTAATTCATTTTGAGTTAATTTTCATGTGTGGTGATAGACAACCGTCTTTCATTCTTTCACTGGTGGCCATCTAATTTTCCCAGCACCATTTATTGAAGAGACTTTCCTTCCTCCACTGTATTTTTTTTTGTTGGAAATTATTTTCCCATATAAATATAGGTTTATTTCTGGACTCTTGATTCTGTTCCACTGATCCATGTGTCTGTTTTGCTGCCAATACCATGACGTTTTGACTACTGTCTCTTTGTAGTATAACTTGAAGTCAGGCAGAGTGATGTCTCCAGCCTCATTCTTCTTTCTCAGGATGGCTTTGGCAATTCAGGGTCTTTTGTGCTTCCATATGAATCTGATGATTTTTTGTTCCATTTCTTTAAAAAATGCCGATGGCATTTTAATGGGTATTACATCAAATCTGTATAATGCTTTAGGTAATATGCTAATTTTACTATGTTGATTCTTCCAATCCAAGAATGCAGAATATCTTTCTATTTCTTTGTAACTTCTTCAATTTCTTTTAATAGGGTCTTATAGTTTTTGGTACCAGAGTAATATTGGCTTCATAAAATGAGTTTGAAATTATTGCCTCCTCTTCAGTTTTTTGGGAGAGTTTGAGGAAAATAGGTGTTAAATCTTCTTTGACTGTTTGGTAGAATTCACTGATGAAGCCATCTGGCCCTGGCCTTTTACTTTTTGTTAGGTTTTTGATTATTGTTTCAATTTCTGTACTGCTGACTGATCTATTTAGATTTTTCAGTTTTTCTTGATTCAGTCTAGGAAGTTTGTATTTTTCTAAGTACTGGTCCATTTCTACTAGGTTGTTATATTTGGTATTATATAATTTTTCATAGTATTCTGTATAATCTTTTGTATTTCTGTGATATCAGTCATAATTTCCCCTCTTTCATCCCTGATTTTGTTTATTTGTGTTCTTTCTATTTTTCCTTTAGTGAATCTAGCCAGGGATTTGTCAATTTTATTAACCATCTAAATGAACCAGCTCCTTGATGTATTTATCTTTTCTACTATTTTTTTGTTTGTTTGTTTTCAGTTTCATTTATTTCTGCTCTAATTTTGACAATTTCTTTTTTTCTTCTGACTCTAGGCCTCATTTACTCTTCCTTTTCTAGTTTTATTTTTTTTTAAGATGAAGCATTAAGTTGTTAATTTGGGCTCATTCTTGTTTTTGGAGATAGGCCTGTAATGATATGAACTTTCCTCTTATGGCCACTTATGCCATGTCCCAAAAGTTTTGATGTATTGTGCTATCATTATCATTTATTTATATGTATCTCTTGATCTCTTTTTATTTTTTCCTTTACCCAATTATTCCTCAGTATCATGTTGTTTAATCTGCAAGTATTTGTGGTTCTTCCTGCTTTCTTTTTGCAGTTGATCTCTAGTTTCAAAGCATTATGATCGGAGAATATGGTTGGTATGATTTCACCACTTTTATATTTGTTGAGGCTATCTCTATGTCCCAGTATGTGGTCGATTCTTGAGAATGCTTCATGTGCACTAGAGAAGAATGTATAAGCAGCTGATTTGGGACGGAAGGCTCTGTAAGTGTCAATTATGTCTAGTTGGTTTAATTGTCATTTAAAGATGTTATTTCCTTATTGATTTTCTGTTTGGATATCTGTCCATATTTGACATTGGAGTATTTAGGTCTCTTACTATGATAATGTTTTGGTCTGCTTCTCCCTTGAGTTCTATTAGTAATTGCTTTATATATTTCAAGACTCCCTGATTGGGAGCATAGATAAGCGTTATATCTTCTTGGTGCATGAATCCCTTTATCATTATGAAGTGTCCCTCTATATGTTTCTTTACCATTTTTATTTTGAAGTCTATTTCTTCAGTGTTAGCATTGCTACTTCCACTTTTCTCTGAATACCTTTTGCTTGAAATATCATTTTCCACCTTTTCGCCTTGAGTCTATATTTGTCTTTGGAGCTGATATGTGTCTCCTGGCGGCAGCATATGTTTGCGTTTAGTTTTCTGATCCATTCTGTAACTCTGTGCCTTTTTATTGGTGAGTTCAATCTATTTACATTTAGGGTGATTATTGCAATATGAGGTCTTTTTATAGTCATTTTATCTTATGCTTTCTGGCAGCTTGGTGTTTCCATTGCTTCCTTGTCTTTGTGCTTCTGTTTTTTTTTATTTTGGTTGGCTTTTCTGGGTTTTCTCTCTGGTTCTTCTTATTTTATGTTATATACTTAAGTTATGAATCCTTGGTGTGTGGTTACTATTACGAATATGAAAAGGATAGTTATATATACAGTCATTCATTTTATTCTGCCTGTGCCTTATCTCTTATCCCCTTTGCGAATTCGGATCTTTGAGTCCTCTCCTTTTCAGTCATTGTTATCTCTATTTGTCCCTATGTATGCTGACTATTCATTACTATCTTGCTATAGCAATTCTCTTCTTATTTTTTAAGCCTATAATGACCTGTTCTTAGTAAGGGTTGCACTCCTCTGCTTATATTTGCCTGATGGTCACTTTACTCTTAATTACGTTTTTTTTTTTGTTTTGTTATATATATTTTTTAGATGACCTGACCCCTTTCAGTATTACCTGTAGTGCAGGCTTCGTAGTGAAGAATTTCCTCAATTTTTGTATGTCTGGAAATGTCTTAATTTCTCCTTCATATCTAAAGAATAGCTTAGCTGGATACATTATTCTAGGCTGGTAGTTCCTTTCACTTACTAGTTTAAATATTTGATTCCATTCCTTTCTTACTTGTAAGGTTTGTGCTGAGAAGCCTGATGATAATATAATGGGTTTTCCTTTATACGTTACTGTGTTCCTTTTTCTGGCTGTCCCGAGAATTCTATCTTATTGGTTGATTTTTGATAATTTTAATACAATTTTGAAGGCCTTTTTGGGTTGAGATAATTGGTTGTTCTATTGATTTCTTGAATTCCAAGCTCCAGCTTATTCCTTAGATTTGGGAAATTCTCATCCACTATTTGTCTGAAAATGCTTTGTTGTCCCTGCTCCTTTTTCTGGTCTTCAGCAATGCCTATTATTTTTATGTTCCCTCTCCTGATGGTATCAGCTAGTTATTGTATTTCTCATTCATTATTTTTTATTCTTCAATTTCCCTCTTTTTCCTTCCGATTTATTTCTAGATTTCTGTCTTCAATATCACAGATCCTTTCCTCCATTGCTTATTTTCCAAGTTTGCTATTTCATCGTTCAACTCTTGCAGTGTTTCTTCATCTCCAGAAGTTCCATTTGGTTCCTTTTGAGATTTCAGTCTCCTTGGTCTTCTCATGTAATTGTTTTTCCAATTCCTGAAATTGTTGATTTGAGTTGTTTTGGATCTCATTGAGTTTTTTTTTCAGAAGTTTCCTGAATTCTTCATTAAGTAGCGTATTTCTATGTCTGTAAGCTTATTTTCTGGAGATTTTTCTCTTTTTTTATGAGATACCTAGTCACCTGGGTTGTTCATAATGTTTAATGGACTATTTCTCTGCCTGGGCATTAATGGAAGTGTATTATGCTGTTTTCCAGAAAAAAAGTTTTATTATATAAATGTGTGACTAGTCTGTTGCAAAGAAGGTGCTTTTCTTTTGGTTTCCAGTAGGTGGCCTCTAAGCCTCCTGGATTCCTGCTTTAGATAATGCCTTAAAGTAACTCTGGTAGCTCTTATGTGCGGATCCCAGACTCAGATGTGCTGGTGTGCAGTTTGGGTGCTTTTTTGTTTTGTTTTTGTTTTGTTTTGTTTTGTTTTGTTTTGGGTTTTAGATGTTCAGCTTTTTGTTGTTACAAGAGGAGAGATCTGGGGATTTCTCTCACTCCGTCATGTTTTCTGTTGAAATGTGGCTCATAGCACTGGTTGCCTGCTAGGAATTGAAATGTAGCTTACAAGGCTGTCTGCTTTTGCTGCAATTGGAAAGGCCACTCACAAAGATGGCCACCCAGCTGTGAACACTTGACCCGAAATCACTGGGAGCTGTGCTTGGCAGCAAGCCAATAACAGTTTCCTGGGCAGTCTGAATTTTGGGTGGGGCAGGGTTTTAGAGGGACAGTGGCTGTCAGATCAAAACAGCCTCAGTCTTGCTGGAAATTTGGTAACTGTTGTAAGTTCCCACAGATGACCCAGATCACAGCAAGACCAACTGCTGTCTGAGAATAGCCCAAAAAGCCCGATATCTGCCCAAGTTCATGTTGGCAGCAGTGATCTGCCTGACCTTATCTCTGAAATGGTGCTCACAGTGCTGGCTGCTGTTGCTAGAATTAGAAACCTTGCTCATAACAATGGTCACCCCACTGTGAATACTTCAGTCTGAATCACTCAGCTCAGGGCTTGGCAGCCAACCATAAACTTCTGCAGGTTAGGCGAGGTGGGCTGATCCCCTTAGACCAGTGTCTCCTAATAGCTCTGTGGGAGGGTTCTGCACAATCAAGCTGGCATGGTCTGTAACGGGGCTGGACTAAGGCACAATGGTGGCTGACTTTTCGGCCCTCTTGAAAAGTCTGTCTAAGTTTCAAACCCACCACCTATGTCCTGGGTGGATGTCTGCAGGTCAGAAAACCTTTGTGTGTGTCCTTCAAAGGGAGGTCTAGGGGCTCAGTTGCCTTCCGTCTCACCCAGATGGCTGGAATCCCCTCTAGTTTCTACAGATTTATTGGAATCTCTTCTTCTCTGGGCTGGGACGCCTCCAGATGTTACCAGGACCCCCCCCCCATCCTTCAGGAGAGCTGCTGCAGCCTTGCTCTCCCTCCTGGTGATCCTCCACCACCTGTGGGTGCGGGTCCAGCCTGATTCGGGACTTTGCCCCTCCTACCGGCTTTGATGTGGCTCCTTTATATTATCAGATGTAGGTATTATGATCAACTGGACTTCAGGTGATTCTCCACATTGATTATTTTATAATTTGGTTGTAATTTTAGTGCGGTCCTGGGAGGAGACAAACCCTGCCTTTACTTAGTTCGCCATCTGCCCCCTCACTATAACTTCTTTATCTAATTGTCTACTGATGGGCATTTAAATTGCTTCCATATCTTGACTCTTGTAAATTGTGCTACCATGAATATAGGAGTGCATAGATCTTTACAAATTACTCTTATTTAGATATCTTATTAAGATACTTTTTAAATTATAAAATATGTTTTACATATGAAAATATATTTTGTATATGTATATATTTTTATACAAAACAAATTCTATAACATGTGTGAATATATTAATGAATGAACATATATGAACATGAAGACCTGCTCCTAAAATTATTTTTGACAACCCAAGGATTTGCTAGATTCCTTTTTCATGTTTTAGCACTATTGGACAATTCCTTTCCACAGTATCTTATAATCTGAGAATTCTCACATAAGCAATGCCATTATTTTCAGAAGCATATGATACTTCAAACTATACTTTGCTTGACTGTATGAGTAATATTTGATGAAAGTTTAAATGGAGCATCTCTAAGAAACACTATAATATGTCCCTGAGCCATTGAATTCTTGCTTACTAACTGTAGCTTAATTAATTTAATATGCTATCTTTTTAAGATAAATATTTTTCTAGGTTACTATAAAATATTTAGTGAAATGTATGGTTTTCTTTTTGACAGAAAATGGAAGTTAGAGAACCTAAAATTGTGTTGTAATTCTTTAGGTATCTGTTTACTCAATTAGTCACTACTTTGTTTTTATCATTTGACATGAATTTATTAAGTACTTACTATTTGTGCTGGCATTGTGATTGGCTTAAAGTTAGAATGATAAAAGCACAGGCATCTCTTCAATGAACTTACTATCTACTTGGGAGACAGATTGATACCTGCACAGTTGTAGTATAACATGATAAATGCCATTAAAGAGACAATATGTTTATCATGGGGACTCAGACTATGGTACAATTAAGGTACAGTATGTGAGATAGGATTAAATAACTGATAAAACATCAAATAATAGGAAATTAGAAAATTCCTTCCTAAATAATTTATGAGCCAAACAAAAATAAAATGAAAATAGAAAAGTAGTGAGCTGAAAGATAATGAAAGTACTAAATATAGCGAGAAGCAGTCTTTAGCAGTACTAAAGAGAAAAAATATAGCTTTAAATTCTCAAGTTAGAGAAGAAAGATTAAAGAATAATTGATCATATATCCAAATCAAGAAATTTTTAAAAGGGACAATGTAAGCGCCCCAAAAACACAAGCAAGGGAATAAAGGAGATGAGAATAAGACTTTTAACAAAAAGAAAACAAAGCTATAAGAGTAAGCATTATCAATCAAAAACTGGTTCTTTGAAAAGATGGGTAAAATAGAGAAATCTCTGGCAATATTGGTCAAGAAAAAAAAGGGCACAGTAAAATAACTGTAGGAATGAAAAAAAAGGTCATATCCAAGAATAGAACAGAGACTCAAACACAACAGAATGTTATGAAAAGCTTTAAAGCAATGATTAGGAAAATGCAGACAAAATGGGAAATTTCTAAGCAAATAAACTTACCAAGAGTAAATACAAAATTTAAAAATCTGATTAAAACTATAAAAATAAGGAATTTAATCTGTAGGTAAAATCTACCATTTTCCTCCACATGCAAAAAATATTAAAAATTATTTTACAGAGTAATTTCTATAAAATACTCAAAGACCATATAATCCCTTACTTATACAAACAAATCTAGAGCTAGAAAAAGAAAAAACATACTCAACACTTTTTTTTAGTATATTAATTTAACCAAGTTGAACAAACCCAATTTAACCAAGTTAACCTCATGAAAAGATGAAAAGAAAAAAATATTTTAATATTAGTAACTTTATTAAGTTATTAGTTTGAGCAATATGAAATTGCACTCTTTATCATTGCAAAACATTCATATATTAACAATTTCATATGGCTTAATCTAATAATTCACCACCTTCACAGAACAAGGAAGAAAGGCAACTTAATTGTCTCAGAAGATAAAGAAAAAAAGCTTCCATTGAACATCAGTCTTTGTGAACCATCATAAACATTCTCTTTGAAATCAAGAAAAAGATAAACAGTGATCACCATATCTAGTCAACATGATACTTATATATATGGATTGGAAAGAAACCAAAGAAATAAATTGCCAATACATATTTTTCTACATAAATAAATAAAGATATCTACAAATTATACAAAATTAAAAAAAATTCAGCAATGTTGCTCGAAATAATATCATTATACAACAATTGAGTTTTCACACACTGAAAACAAACAAACTGCAAAATAGCAATGACAAACATAAAAGATCTAGGGGAAAATCTAATAAAAATATGTAATAGTCTTGGAGAAAATTACAAAATCTTTAACAAAAAACAATTAAGTGGACCAAGATCAATAAAGGGCTATAGATAATCCTACCTGGTGTTTTAAAGAGATTAAAATATTTTATAAAATATTTTAAAGATATTCTTTCTAAGATATTTGATAAATTCAGTGCTATTCAAATCGAATGACAGATTTTCATGGAGATTTACCACTTATTAGTTGTCAAATTTATACAGAAGGGAAAAAGAGGCCAAGAATAGTCAAACCAAATTAGGAATGAATAGTTCAGAGGACCTGCTTTATCAGAGAGTATGCTTTATTAAAAGTTATAGCAATTAAAATAACATGGTATTATCTTGAATATATACAAATAAACCAGTGAAACAAACTTGAAAGTACAAAAATAGCTTACATGTCAGTGTCATTATATTAGTTTCATAAGGCTCTTATAGAAAAAATTACCACAAACTTGGTGGCTTGAAACAACAGAAAATTATAATCTCACAGTTCTGGAGTCCAATAGTTTGAAATCAAGGCACTGACAGGGCTGTTTTCCCTCTGAAGGCTCTAGGGGAGAATCATTTTTTGCTTCTTCCAGCTTCTGGTGGCTTCAGGTCTATAACTTGTGGTAGCCTAACTCCAATCTCTGCCTCCATCTTCACATGGCCTTTCCCTTGTGTGTCTCTATCTTCTCCATTTCTTATAAGAATAATTATTGAATTTAGAGCCCACCAGCTTAATCCAGGATTATTTCATTTTGAGAGCCTTCACTTAATTACATCTGCAAAGATTCTTTTGCAAAATAAGATCGCCTTCACATGTACTGCGGGTTAGGACTTGGAAATATTATTTTTGGGGGCCACAATTCAACCTACTACAGGAAGTAAAGGGTAGATAGTTTAATAAAGGTTGTTAAAGCAATTGGCTCTTCATATAGAAAAAATGCATTCCTAAATCACACCATACCCAAACCAAACCTTCACATAAATAAAATACTCAAACACAAAAAGGATAATTTTAATTTTGAAAGAAAATATATAGAATATTATTATGATCTACGTAGGAAACTTTTTAAAATCAGAGCCCTAAAGCATGGGCATAATGGTAAAAAATTGGTCAATTCAATTACATTGAAATTTAAAATTGATATACACCAAAGCTATCATAAATAGAAAAAACACATCATATTAGAAGAATATATTTGTAATGACTATAACCGATAATATGTACAAGTAGAACATAAACTAAACAAAACAAAAATTTAAAAAGCGATTAAAAATGGGCAAAGGTATGAACTGGCATTTCAGAGAAATGTAAACCCAAATGGCCAATAAACCTATGAAGAGATGTACAAATTCATTACCAATTTGAGAAATAATATTCCAAGGAGAAGGGTGTTTCCATTTTGCAAACATTAGACTTGTAAAAATTGAAGACTGCAATTACCAACATTTGGCAGTATAAATTGGTATAACCACCTCGGAGGGCAAATTGGTGCTATCCAGTAAAGTTAAAAGTGCATATACCTAGAACCCAGAAATTCCTCTGGAGACAGGTAAATTGCAGCTTTGAGTAATCATTAATAGAATAAATAATTTGTACTATATTCATGCAATGTAATGCTCTACAGCAGTTGAAATAAAGTCGTGGTATCTATGTCAACCTAGAGAAATCTTAAAAATATGTTAAGAAAAAAGAAAATTTTAGAAGAGTAGATACAGTAGGATACCATTTATACGAAGTTTTAAAACATGAAAATCAGTACTATATATTATTTAGTGATAACATTTGTAGCAAAAGTATGAAGTTCTCATGAGAATGCTAAACACCAAACTCTGGAGAGTGGCTCCTCTGATGAAAGTGGAAGAGGAAAGGAAACTTAACAGGGAGAGGTGACATTTGAGGTGTAAATTTAATTTGCTATATTTTAACTAGGCTGGCTCATGAGTGCATGAGTATTTATTATATTATTTTCTCGACTCGTGTTTCTGAAATCTTTCAAAATCTTTCATAATTTCAAGAGAGAAAAGTAAGAGATAGGAGAATATTATTTTAATGATTCAAGTTTTCTCAAATTTAAAATGATGAATTTATAACTAAAACCATAGCAAGCTGCGAGATGGATTTTAGATATGAGAAATAATGAGTAAAGAAGGAATATAGGAAGTCTGTAGGCCTAGGGCTTAGTTTTGATTCCGTCATCAATTAGCTCTGGGACCATGGACAAATCTTTTAACTTGTCAAGACCTTTGTAAAGTTGGATTGGGCCATGGTCCTGATCGAATATAGGTAATTGCCTTATGTTTGCAAAATTTCCAAGAACGACCATGTGAATATACGGATTAGAATTATACACTAGAGTAGGTATACAAAAGCTGGACTTTTGTTGATTAAAATTCCAGAATACTATGAGTTTTTGAAGTAAAGACTGTGGTATGAGAAAGACTAGAAGCTAGATAAATTTGGGGCTGTGTGGTAACATTGAAAATGCACATAACTTAGAATCTAGCAATTCCTCTGGAGACATGTACAAAAATGTTTACTGTGGCTTTGAAAAAAATAAAGAAATAGGAATATGGCAAGGAATACTATTCCAGTATAGACATTAGATGATCAAAGACTGGACAAGAGAAATTCAGAAGGATTCTGTGTGTTTTGTTTCTCATCTTGCCATCATGTTACATCTCAGATGACATTTGTACTGACACTTTGCAAACTGTGTAAAACAAGATGCTGTAGTGTAAGCATTAACTGCAAACTCCTTTGAACGATAGGGCTGGAAGGCTGACTCCTAGGAATCCTCAAAGGATGACATTCATCACAGCTGACAAGATACTTCCTCTCAGTAAGTCAGTGGAGAATTCTTCTAATCATCAAGTACATGAAATTGAAACAATTATCAATGCCTAATCAAAAATGGAAGTTCTCTCCTTGAAAGGGATTTTCTCTAAATCTAAAAAATAATCCTAAAAATAAAATAAAATAAAATAAAATAACTATTAATAAGTTGTAAGTTAAAACTTTCTAAATTATTAATAATAAAAATGTTTTGAACAGCATTTTAGAAAACTAAATTATCTTTCTATTGTCTCTATTAAAATTATATTACAAAATCATTATCATATGAAAAAACAATCAAAGCATATGTATCAAAATATAGAGAAAAAGTATTACAGAGGTGGGTCAGTCTTTCAATTAGTTAACTTTTTTGAATTTTGTTTTACTTATGGTATTTCTCAGCTATTTAAAATTTGTACTTTATTGTAATTTTTCTCATTCTAAATAAATATATTTTTGCATGTAAATTTGTATTTAAATTTTCTTGCTAAAAGGTTGTCCGGCAAATTGCACAAACTTCAGATGCCACAAAACCTGATTTTTTCTTGAGCTCATGAGATTATAAAATCCTAAATGCCAATATACTATTTACATTATGGATTCTAACTGTGTCAGGAATTATGATACTCAAAGTCTTTATAACCAACTTGTTAGATGTCTGGCTTCAGACTTATTAGAATGATAATTATTTGTTGAAAATGGGCAAAATCTGTTACAAGAGTCAGAGTTGTTGAAACCATATAACCTGGTTAAGAATCTATATTGGTAGAGCTGAATAGAAAGAATAATTATAAAAGTTATAATAATCGTATCTAACTTTCATTGAGCACATACTATGTCCCAAGCTCATGGTATGCTCTTTAAATCTATTCTCAGTTAATTTCATTAACTTTATTCGAGTAGTTGTCATGTAAATAAGGGCAAGTGTCCAGACAACACACATGTTAAGACCTGTGAGATCAGTGATTAGTGGTAAATCTCATGGAGCTGGGATTCATAACAGGTATGCAAGTCTTCTCTTGCTTATTTATTATAGGTAAGTGCATGGTGATCTAACTGAGCCAGACGTTCATATCCAGGAGAGATGCTCTGACTCTTTGCTGTGGGACTTGTAGGCTACATGATTAGTAAGAAGGTTTTGTAGTGTGTCAACTTGCCTAGACTAAACTATATTTTCCAGAATTATTTTTTGTATGTTTTTGGTTAGAGTAGGCCACAGGGGAGATTCCAGAGAGATGTGAAGGGCTAAAAGAGAGGCAGCTGATTTTTGTAGCATACACCCATTGCTGATCTGCTTATTTACCTCATTGGATGAAACATTAGCTTGGCTATGTGTGTTTTTAGCTCTTTGATGAAGAGCCCTGCTTTCTTCAGGATACTTTGGTCTCAGAGGAAACAAGAATACATGTGAATTTTAGTTCATCCTTTTCAGTTTCCAGCTTGTGCTTTCCAGCTGCTTATGTTCTTCACTTCCTGACTGCTTGCTCTGTGGGCCTCAAGATCAGATATGGAAGCAGTGTTAAAGAGACAGCTTAACTAGTTCCCACAATTGTGAAAGCAAATCCTCTGTAATAAATTCATATCTATCTATCATCTATCTATCTATTTATCTATCATCTATCTATTATCTATCCATGAATTATATCTGGTTGAATCCTGACTGATACAATTACAGAATCATTAGCCCCAAGTGCATGACATGGCAAAGTAGTGCTAAGGTTCATCACTTCACTATTCATAGTTAGGGAAGAATTTATCCTTTCCCAGGCCTGAAATTGAGCAAGGTTAATTGTATGCATTATAGGGCCATAGGTGGTTTTTCATGAAGCTTTGCTAGAAGCTAACTCCTTTTCTGAGTAGCCAATTTGCAGGAAATTAGTCCTGTACAAGTGTGGTAGATTGTATTTTCCAGAGATGACTGTATTAATATACATCATATCCCACATTCTCTTCTAACAATGCAGTGTTTCTACTCCTCCACTGAGAGATGGGGTCTGTGTTTCCTCCTCCTGAATCTAGGAAAATCTTTGTAATTTCCTTCAGTAACAGAATGCAGCAGAAGTAATACTGTGCACCTTCCAAGAAAGGCTAGGTTATAAAAGGCAGTATAGGTTCTATATGGTTCTCTTTATCTCACTTTTGGGACACTCATAGAATGCAGCCAGCATTCTATAAGGAAAACCTGGCTCATGAATGGAGACCATACAAAAAGGCCCATGTGGAGAGTACCTTCAGTCTTCAACTGATACCCAGCACATGACTGAGTGAGACTGTAGAAGTTTCCAGGCCCCAGCTGAGACTTTGGACATTGTGTAGCAGAGTGGAACAGAGATGAGCAGAAAAAATGTTGTTTTTTCACCACTAAATTGTGGAATCACTTGTTATTTGACATCAGTAATTGAAAAAGACAAGTTAGCCTTGTATAATAGTTATCTATTGCTGCATAACAGGTTATTCCAAAATTTAGTGATTTAGAAATATAAATATTTAATATTTCATGCAATTTCTGATGGTCAAGAATTCAGGAGTTGCTTAGCTTAGTAGCTCTAGCTCAGGGTTTTTTTCTTCCTAATTGATCTGGCTAAAACTTCTAGTACAATATTCAGTAGAAAATACAAAGATAGGTATCCTTGGTTTATTCTTGATCTTATGGGGAAGGCTTTTAGTCTTTCACCGTTAAGTATGATGTTAGCTCTGGGTTTTTCATAAATACCCTTTTTAGGGTTGAGGAATTTCCTTTCTATTCCTAGTTAAAGTGTTTTAATCATGAAAGGGCATTAGATTTTGTCAATTTCTTTTTCCTGCAACAATTGAGATGATTGTATATGTGCGCGTGTGTGTGTTTTCTTTTATTCTCTTAATGTGGTATGTAACATTGATTTTGCTATGTTGAACTTTACATTCCTGGAATAAATCCTATTCAGTCATGGGTTATAATTCTTTTAATATGCTACTGAATTAGGTCTGCTGGTATTTTGCTGAGCTTCTTTTTATATCTATATTTATAAATGATATTGGCTTGTAGTTAGTTTCCTTAAGGTTTCTTTATCTGGCTCTGGTATCAGAGATTGAGTTATAAAGTATTCCTTCCTCTTCTATTTTTTGGAAGAATTTAAGAATTGCTGAAAATTATTTTATTTATTTGTTTATTTATTTATTTTTAATGCCTACAGCATCTGGTCTTCTTAGGTGGTCTCCCATCCAAGTATTAACTAGGGCTGACCCTGCTTAGCTTCTGAGATCATTCGGGATCTGGCACGTTCAGGGTTGCATGGCTGTAGACTGATAATTATTTTTTAAATGATTGGTAGAATTCCCAAGTGAAGTGTTCCAGTCCTGAGTTTTTCTTTTTTGAGACAATTTCAATAATTGACTTAATTACTAATTAATTCTCTTAGAAACTTTTTAAAAATTCTGTAGGTCAGTAGTAATGTTCCCACTTTCATGTTTGATTTTAATAATTTCAGTCTTCTCTTTTTTCTTATTCAATCTAGTTAAAGGTTTGTCAATTGTTTTGATCTTTTCAAAGAACCAACTTTAATTCTTTTATTTTATTGATATTCTGTATTGTTTTTCTATTCTCTCTCCTATTTAATTTTGCTTAAATATTTATTTACATCCTTATCAATTAGCTCTTGTTTTCTAGTTCCTTAAGGTCATTGATCTATTCTTTATTTATTTATTTATTAAAAAATTATTGGGGTGACATCGATTAATAAAATAAAATCAGATTCAAGAGTACAATTCCACATTATGTGGTATATATACTGTATTATGTTCGCCAACCAAAAGATTTCATTCTGTCACAAAATATTTAACCATTTTTATCCCTATCTGCCTTCCTCCTCTTCCTTTCCTTCTGGTAACCACTAATCTACTATCCATGTCCATGAGTCTCTTTTTGTTTGTCACATTTGTTTGTTGCATTCAATTTTATATACCACATATGAGTGAAGTCATATGGTTTCAACTTTTTCTGTCTGGCTTATTTCGCTTAGCATGATTATCTCAAGATCCACACACATTGTGGCAAATGGCAATATTTCATCTTTTCTTATGGCTGAGTAATAATCCATTGTATATATGTACCATATCTTTTTTATCCAATCATCTAAAAAAGGACACTTCGGTTGTTTCCACGTACTGTCCACCATGAATAATGCTACTATGAATATTGGTGTGCAAATATATTTTTGGATGTGAGTTTTAAATTCTTTGGAGTAAATACCAGCAGAGGGATTGCTGGATCATATGGTAGATAAATTCTTAGTTTTTTGAAGAACCTCCATACTGTTTTCCATAGTGGCTGTATCAATTTTCAGTCCCCCCCAGCAGTTTTTTTCTCCACATCCCCTCCAGCATTTGTTATTACTTGTCCTGTTGATTATAACTATTCTAACAGGTGTGAGATGTACCTCATTGTGGTTTTGATTTGCATTTCCCTAATAGCTAGTGAAGTTGAGCGTTTTTTCATAAGACTGTTGGCCATTTGTATGTCTTCTTGGGGGAAGTGTCTGTTTAGGACCTCTGCCCACTTTTTGACTGGATCATTGTTTTTTTTGTTGTTATTGAGTTGTATGAATTCTTTGTATATTTTGGATATTAGGCTCTTATTGAAGGCATTGCTTGCAAATATATTTTCCCATTTAAATCATTGTCTCTTGACTTTGTTGATGGTTTCTTTTGCTGTGCAAAACTTTTTACTTTGATATAGTCCCATTCACTTATTTTAGCTTTTACTTTTCTTGCCTTTGAAGTCAAATTCATAAAATCCTTTTTAAGTCCAAGGTCTATGAGTTTAGTTTATTTTCTTCTATGTACTTTATTGTTTTAGGTCTTATATTCAGATCCTTAATCCATTTTGAGTTAATTGTGGTATGTGGCAATAGACAAGAGTCTAGTTTCATTTTTTTGCAGGTGGCTTTCCAGTTTTCCCAGCACCATTTATTGAAGAGGCTTTCTTTTCTCTACTGTATGTTTTTGGCTTTTTGGTCAAAAATTATTTCTCTATATAAACATGGGTTTATTTCTGGACTCTGGATTCTGTTCCACTGGTCTGTGTGTCTGTTTTTCTGCCAATACCATGCTGTTTGGATTATTGTTGCCTAGTAGTATAATTTGAAGTTGGGCACACTGAGGCCTCCACTTTGTTCTTTTTCTCAGGATGGCTTTGGTGATTTGGGGTCTTTTGTGCTTCCATACAAATCTGATGATTTTTTTCTTCTATTTTTTTTAAAAAAAATCCAATGGGCTTTTGATGAGAATTGCATTAAATCTATATCTTGTATCTTTTTCAATTTCTTTAATAGGGTCTTATAGTTTTCCTTTATAGGTCCTTCACATGTTTTATTAGATTTATTCCTAATACATATACTTTTTGTTACAATTGCAAAAATAATTATTTTTTCAACTTATTTTTCTGACACTTCATTATTAAAGTATAGGAACATTATAGATTTTTGAACGTTGATTTCGTTTCAAGAAACTTTACTGTATTTGCTTATTGTTTCTAGTAGTGTTCTTGTGGAATCTTTAGGGTTTTCTATATAGAGGATCATGTCATCTGCAAATAAAGACAGTTTGACTTCTTCATTATCTATAGGGATGTTTTATATATTTCTCTTGCTTGATTTCACTCACTAGGACCTCCAATGTTATATTGAATAGCAGTGGTGATAGTGGACAGCCTTATCCTGTTCTTGATCTTAGAGGAAAGATTTTTAGTTTTTCACCAATAAGTATAATGTTGGCTGAAGGTATGTCATAGATGGCCTTTATTATCTTAAGGTACTTTCCTTCTATACCAATTTTGTTAAGTGTTAAGATGATAAATGGATGCTATATCTTGTTGAAGGCTTTTTCTGCATCTATTGATATGATCATGTTTCTTACTTCTTAATTTTTCTATGCGGTGTATCACATTAATTGATTTGCATATGTAGAACCAAGCCTGTGCCCCTGGAATGAAGCCCACTTGATCATGGTATGCAATCTTTTCAAATTGTTACTGTATTCAGTTCATTAGTATCTAATTTAGGATATTTGCATCTGTGTTCATGAGAGATATTGGTACGTCATTTTCTTTTTTGTGCGTGTTGTCATTACCAGGTATTAGTATCCAGGTAATACTGTCCTCATAACATGAATTAGAAAGTATTGCCTTCTATTTGAAATTTTGGAAGAGTTTGAGGAAAATAGATACTAATTCTTCCTTGAACAATTGATAGAATTCACTGGTGAAGCCATCTGGCCCTGGACTTTTACTTTTTCATAGGTGGTTGATGATTCTTTCAATTTCTATACTGCTTATTGGTCTATTTAGATTTTCCAGTTCTTCTTGATGCAGTCTAGGAAGGTTGTATTTTTCTAAGTACTGGTCCATTTTTTCTAGGTATTAAATTTGGTGTTATTATTTTCTCATAGTATTCTTCCATGATCCTTTGTACTTCTGTGATGTCAGTCATAATTTTCCCTCTTTCATCCCTAATATTGTTTATTTGTGTCTTTTCTCTTTTTTCTATAGTGAGTCTAACCAGAGGTTTGTCAACTTTATTAACCTTCTCAAAGAACCAGCTCTTTCTTGCATTTATTTTTTCTATTGATTTTTGTTTTCAATCTCATTTATCTGCTCTAATTTTGATTATTTCTATCGTTCTGTTGTCTTTAGGCTTCATTGGTTTTGTTTTTCATTTTCTAGTTTTTAAGATGAAAGATGAAGCACTGCGTTGTTTATTTGGGCTCTTTCTTGTTTTTGGAGATAGGCCTGTAATGATATGAACTTTCCTCTTGTGACCACATATGTCACGTCCCAAAAGTTTGGGTATGTTGTACTATCATTATCATTTGTTTCTATGTATCTCTTGATTGCCCTTTTTATTTCCTCCCTGACCCAGTCATTCTTCAGCAGCATGTTGTTAAATCTCCATGTATTTGTGGTTCTTCCTGCTTTCTTTTTGTGTCAATCTCTAGTTTCAAATCATTGTGATCAGAGAATGTGGTTGATATGCTTTCAACCCTCTTATGATTGATGAGGCTATCTCTGTGTCCCAGTATGTGGTCGATTCTTGAGAACATTCCATGTGCACTAGAGAAGAATGGATAAGCAGCTGTTTGGGGGTCAAAGGCTCTGTAAATGTCGGTTATGTCCAGTTGGACTAATGTGTCACTTAAGAATGTTATTTCCTTATTGATTTTCTGTTTGGATGATCTGTCCATATCCGCCAGTGGGTATTTAGATCCTCTACAATAGTGTTTTGGTCTGTTTCTCTGTTTTGTTCTGTTAGTAATCCCTTTACATATTTTGGGGCTCCCTGATTGGGAGCATAGATATTAATAATTGTTATGTCTTCTTTGTACATGATTCCCTTTACCATGAAGAAGCGCCCCTCAGTAACTTTCTTTACCTTTTTAACTTCGAAGTCTATTTCATCCAATATTAGTTCCCCTATTCCAGCTTTTCTCTGAATGCCATTTGTTTAAATATCGTTTTCCACTCTTACACTTTGAGTCTATATTTGTCTTTGGAGCTGAGAGGTGTCTCCTGGAGGTAGCGTATGTTTGGATTTTGTCTTTTGATGCAATCTGCAACTCTGTGCCTTTTATTGGTGAGTTCAGTCGATTTACATTTAGGGTGATTATTGAAATACAAGGTCTTCTTATAGACATTTTATCTCTTGCTTTCTGGTAGCTCGAATTTTTCATTGCTTCCTTCTCCTTGTGTTCCTGTTTTTTTTTTTTATTTTGGTTGGCTTTTGTGAGTTTTGCCTCTGATTCTTCTTTTTTTGTTATATACTTCAGTTCCGAATTTTTGGTGTTTGGTTACCATTACGAACGGTATGAAAAAGATAGTTATATCTATACAGTTGTCTGTTTTATTCTGCATGTGCCTTATCTCCTTTCCCCTTTGAGAATTTGGATCTTTGAATCCGCCCTTTTTCAGTCATCATCATCTCAATTTGTTTCTATGTATGCTGAACGTTCATTACTATCTTGCTATAGAAATTCTCCTCTTGTTGTTTAAGCTTATAATGCCTTTTTCTTAGTAAGGGCTGCGCTCCTCTGCTTCTATTTGCCTGATAGTCACTTTACTTCTAATTATGTATTTTTGCTGCTGTTGTTTTAGGTGAGCTGACCTCTTTCAGAATTTCCTGTAGTGCAGGCCTCGTAGTCGAGAAATCCTCAATTTTTGTATGTCTGAAAAGGTCTTAATTTATCCTTCATTTCTAAAGGAGAGCTTAGCTGGATCCATTATTCTTGGCTGGTAATTGCTTTCACTTAATAGTTTGAGTATATGATTCCTCTCTTTTCTGGCTTGTAATTTTTGTTTTGAGAAGTCCAACTATAATCTAATGGATTTCCTTTATAGGTTACTATCGTCTCTCTCTGGCTGCCCTGAGAATTCTGTCTTTGTCATTGATTTTTGATTGTTTTAATACAGTGTCTTGGTGAAGGCCTTTTTGGGTTGGGATAATTGGGTGTTCTGTTGACTTCTTGAATTCCAATCTCAAGCTCATTCCTTAGATTTGGGAAATTCTCATCAACTATTTGTCCAAAAATGCTTTCTAATCCTTGTTCCTTTTCCTCACCTTCGATAATGACCATTATTCTTATATTTGCTCTCCTGATGGTGTTAGTTATTTCTTGTATTTCTCTTTCATTATTTTTCATTCTTTTTTTTTCTTCTAATCTATTTCTAGATTCCTGCCATCGATATTATTGATCCTTTCCTCCATTTGTTCAACTGTATTTCCCAAGCTTGCTATTTCATTTTTCAACTCTTGCAGTGTGTGTGTGTGTGTGTGTGTGTGTGTGTGTGTGTGTGTGTGTTTTATCTCCAGAAGATCTCTTCTGTTCTTTTTCAGGGTTTCAATCTCCTTGCTAAAGAACTCATTCTGCTCATCTAGTTGTTTTTCAATTCCTGAAATCGTTCATACGACTCCTTTCACAACTATGTTTTTTCAGAAGTACCATCCTGAATTCTTTGTCATTTAAGTTGCATATTTCTATGTCCGTAAGCTTATTTTATGGAGATTTTTATCTTCCTTTCTGAGATGTCTTGTCACCTTGGTTGTTCATGGTATTTAATGAACTATTGTTCTGTATGGACATTAATGGAAGTGTATTCCGCTTTTTTTCCCCAGAAAGAAGATTTATTATGTAAAAGTCTCTCTATCCTGTTGCAAAGAAGTCGCTTTTCTTTTGGTTTCCAGTAGGTGGCATCTAAGCCTCTTGGATATCTACTTTATATAAAGCCTTAATAATGCCTTCTTTTTTAGAGATGTTTAATCAGTGTCAGTCACTATCAGTGTTATTGACGGGTTTGATAGCGTTTGCTCAGATTCCCCTGGGGCTCTGCAGTGTTTGATCTCGGAAGATGTGGGGGTATCGTTGATCAACCTCTGGGTTGATCGTTGGGGGCTGTGGGTCAGCCTCGATTTTGCAACTTCTGCCAGTAAAAATCAGGTGTTGTTTCTCTGCCATCCTGTTTCTGTTTTCTGCCATGATGACTGGGTGCTGCCACCTGGCCGCGTGGAGCTCACAGCACTCCCAGGCAGGGCTGTTCAGAGAACTCGCCACACTTCTTCCCTCTCCCTCCTCCTATAGGTAGCTTCAGCTATGAGAGACAGCTTCTTTTTTTCTCCAAGTCCCCTGCTCTACACATGGGGTTCTGACCTGTGGTAGCTCTTAGTGTAGATCCCACGGTCAGACGTACTGGTGTGTAGTTTGAGTGTTTTTTTTCTTGAATATAGATGTTCAGCTTTTTGTTCTTTCAAGGGAAGAGATCTGGGGATGTCTCTCACTCAGCTGTTTCTCCAAACTCCTAATTAATTTATTTTTATGGTAACATTGGTTAATGAAATCCAGTAAGTTTCAGCTGTACGTTTTAACAGTAAGGCCTATGTACCTTTATATCGTGAGTTCACATCTCATGGTTAGATTTCTTTCTGTTATCACATATTTGACCCCTTTTACCTATCCATTTACTCCTTTCCCCCTCCCTCAACCCTTCTCCCTTTTGGTAACCACTAGTCTATTGTCCATGTCCATGAGTCTCTGTTTCTTTGTCTTGTTCAGTTGTTGCTTTTAGGCTTATATCCCACATATAAGTGATATTGTGTGATTTTCAACTTTTTCTGTCTAGCTTGTTTCACTTCGCATGATAATTTTGAGGCCTATCCATGTGGTCACAACTGGCAGCATCTCATCTCTTATGGCTGAGTGATAGTCCATTGTATATATGTACCACAGCTTCTTTAGTCAATCATCTATCATAGGATACTTCAGTTGCTTCCATGTCCTGACCACAGTGAATAGTGCTGCTGTGAACATTGGTGTGGAAATACCTTTTCGGATATGGGATTTCAAGTCTTTGGGGTAAATACCCAGTAGAGGGATTTCTGGATCATATGGTAGATCAATTCTTAGTTTTTTTGAGGAACTTTCATACTGTTTTCCTAGCGGCTATACCGATTTGCAGTCCCATCAGCGGCGTATGAGGGTTCCTTTTTCTCCGCATCCTCTCCAACATTTGTTATTATTTGTCCTGTTGATAACAGCTATTGTAACTGGTGTGAGATGGTACTCCATTGTGGTTTTGATTTGGATTTCCCTAATAGCTTGTGAAGTGTCTGTTCAGATCCTCTGCTCCTTTTTTAATTATTTTTTTTTATTGTTGAGTCATATAAGTTCTTTATATATTTTGGATATTAGACCCTTATTGGAGGCATTATTTGCAAGAATCTTCTCCCATTCATTTGATTGTTTTCTTGTTTTGTTGATGGTTTATTTTGCTGTGCAGAAAATTTTTAGTTTGATATAGTCTCATTTATTTATTTTTACTTTTACTTCCCTTGCCTTTGAATTTTAATTCATAAAGTTCTCTTTAAATCCACGGTCCATGAGTTTAATACCTATGATTTTTTTCTATGCAATTTATTGTTTCAGTTATTATATTCAGTTCTTTCATCCATTTTAATTTTGGTGTGTAGTGATAGACAACAGTCTAGTTTTATTCTTTGCATATGGCTTTCTAGTTTTTCCAGCACCATTTATTGAACAGGCTTTACTCCGTCATTGTACGAATTTGTCTCCTTTTTCGAAAATTATGTGCCTGTATATGTGAGGATTTACTTCTGGACTTTCAATTCTGTTACACTGTTCTGTGTGTCTGTTTTTCTGTCAATACCATGCTGTTTGGATTATTGTCACTTTGTAGCATAATTTGAAGTCATGCAGTGTGATAGCTCCAGCGTTATTTTTTTTTTTTCTCAGGATTGCTTTGGCTATTCGGAGTCTTTTTGCTTCCACACAGATCTGATGATTTTTTTGTTCTATTTCTTTAAAAAATGCTATTGAAATTTTAATGGGGATTACATTAAATCTGCATAAATCTTTAGGTAATAAGATCATTTTAATTATTTTAATTCGTCCAAACCAAAAACATGGAATATCTTTCCATTTCTTTTGTCTACTTCAATTTATTTTAATAACGTCTTATACTTTCAGTGTATAGGTCTTTCACGTGTTTCGTTAAGTTTATTCCCAGGTATTTTGTTCTTTTTTTTTTTTTGCAATTGCAAAAGGAATTGTCTTTTTCATTTCTTTTTCTGAGAATTCATTGTTAGTGTTTAGGAACGGTATGGATTTTTGTACATTGATTTTGTATTCTGCAACTTTACCGTATTTTTTATTGTTTTTGGCATCTTTAAGATTTTCTATATCGATAATCATGTCATCTGCAAAATGTGACAATTTGACTTCTTCATTCCCTATTTGGTTACCTTTTATTTCTTTCTCTTGCTTGATTGCTCTAGCTAGGTCTTCCCATACTGTATTGAATAATAGAGATGTTAGCGAACAGCCTTGCTTGTCTTGTTCCTGATCTTAGAGGAAAGGTTCTTAGTTGCTCACCATTAAATATGATGCTAGCTGGGAGTTTGTAGTATATGGCCTTTATTACGTTGAGATACCCACTTTATTAAGTGTTTTAATCATAAATAGATGCCGTATCTCATCGAATGCTTTCTATGTATCTAGTAATATGATTATATGATTTTCATTCTTTATTTTGTTTATGTGGTGCATCACATTACTCAATTTACATATGTTGAACCACCCTTGTGCCCTTGGGATGAAGCCCACTTAGTCTGGTGTATAACCTTTTAAATGAGTCGTCGTATTTAATTTGTTAGTATCTTATTTAGGATTTTTTGCATCTGTGTTCATGAGAGATATTGGTTTATAGTTTTCTTTTTTTATATTACCTTTATCAGGTTTTGATATCAGGGTAATGTTGACCTTATAAAATGAGTTAGGAAGTATTGTCTCTTCTTCAATTTGTGAAAAAGTTTAAGAAGATTAGGTACTAAATCTTTGAATATTTGGTAGAATTCACTGGTGAAGCCATCTGGTCCTGGACTTTTACTTTTTCGGAGGTTTTTGATTATTGTTTCAGTATCCATATTACTGATCAGTTTGCTGAGATTTTCCAGTTCTTCGTGGTTTAGTCTAGGATGGTCATATACTTCTAAGAACTTTTCTATTTCTTCTAGGTTATTAAATTTGGTGTTTTTTTTTGTTTTGTTTTGGGTTTTTTTTGGCAATATCTTGTATGATCTTTTGTAGTTCTGTGGTATCTGTCGTAACTTCTCCTCTTTTATTCCTGATTTTGTTTATGTGTGTTCTTTCTCTTTTTTCCTTAGCGAGTCTAGCCAGGGGGTGGACAATTTTATTGATCGCAAAGAACCAGCACTTTGTTGCATTAATTTTTTTCTATTGCCTTTTGGTTCTGAATTTCACTTAATTCTGCTCTAATTTTGATTATATCTTTCTTTATGCTGACTTTGAGCATCTTTTGTTCTTTTTTTTCTAGTGTTTTTAAGATGTAATGTTAGGGTTGTTTCTTTGGGCTAATTCTTGTTTCTTGAGATAGGCCTGTAATGATATAAACTTTCTCCTTATTACTGCTTTTGCTGTGTCTCAAAAGTTTTGAAAAGTTGTACTTTCACGCTCATTGGTTTCTATGTATCTCTTTATCTCTCCTTTCATTTCTTCTCTGACTCTATCATTCTTCAGTAACATGTTGTTTAATCTCCATGTATTTGTGGTTCTTCCTGCTTTCTTTTTACAGTTGATCTCCAGTTTCCAAGCATTGTGGGCAGACAATATACTTGGTATGATTTAAATATTCTTAAATTTGTTAAGGCTAGTTTTGTGTCCCAGCATGTTTTCAATCCTTGAGAATGTTCCATGTGCAGTAGAAAAGAAAGTATAAGCAGCCATTTGGGAATGAAAGGCTCTGTAAAGGTTATGTCCAATTTTTCTAACGTGTCATTTAAGGATGATATTTCCTTATTGATTTTCTGTTTGAATGATCTATCCATAGCCGACAGTGGGGTATTTAGGTAACCTACTATAATTTCTTTGTCCGTTTCTTCCTTTAGTTCTGTTAGTAGTTGCTTAATATATTTCATTGTTCCCTGATATTAATATTATATTAATAAGCATTAGGCATTCTTGATGTATGGTTCCCTTTATCATTATGAAGCGTCCATCATTATCTCTCATTACTTTTTTTTTTTATCTCGAAGTCTATTTCATCAGATATAAGTATGGCTCCACTTGCTTCTCTGGATGTAATTTGCTTGGAATAGCGTTTTCTGCCCTTTCACTTAGAGTCACTATTTGTCCTTGCAGCTAAGATGTGTCTCTTGAAGGCAGTATGTAATTGGGTTTTGTTTATTGATCCAATCTGCTATTCTGTGCCTTTTTATTGGTGGGCTCAGTCCATTTATATTATGGGTGATTATTGAGATATGAGGTTTTTCTATTAGCATTTCATGTTTTGTTTTCTGGTAGCTTGGTGTCTCCATTGTTTCTTTGTCCTTGTGTTTCTGTCTATTATTTTAATTTGGTGGTGTTTTGTGGATTTTCCCTCTGTTCCCACTTGTTTTATATTACATGTCTTAGTTCTGTCTTTTTGGTGTGTAGTTACCATAAGTCTATGTAAGTGATAGTTGTATATACAGTAGTGTGTGTGTGTGTGTGTGTGTGTGTGTGTGTGTATGAAAGAGAGAAAGAGAGAGAGAGAGAGAGAGAGAGAGAGAGAGAGAGAGAGAGAGAGAGAGAGAAATACAGTAGTCCATTTTCTTCTGCATGTTCTTTATCTCCATTCCTCTTTGTAGATTTGGATCTTTATTCTCTCCCTTTTTCTGCCTTTGTTATCTCAAAATATCACTATGTATGCTGAACATTCATTCGTAAGTTGCAGTAGCTGTTATAGTTTTCTTTCTTTAGAGTGTCTTTTTTTGGCCTTTAATCATTATGTAATATTTGAGCTTATAAGACTGTGTTCTCAGTAAGGGTTTCACTCTACTGTTTCTGTCTGTCTGTTAGTCATCTTGCTCATAGTTATGTATTTTTTGTCCTTTTGTTTCAGGTGGAATGATATCTTTCAGTATTTCTTGTAGTGTAGGCCTTATAGTGGAGAATTTCCTCAGCTTTTGTATTGAATTTTGTATTTGGGAGGCTCTTTATTTCTCCTTTATATCTAAAAGAGAGTTTTTTTGAATATATTATTCTTCGCTGGTAATTTCTTTCAGTAGTTTGAATATTTTGTTACACACCCTCCTTGTTCATAAGGTTTGTGCTGAAAAGTCTGACGATAGATAGCCTAATGGGTTTATCTTTATAAATTATTGTCTTCTGTTCCCTGGCTGTCTTGACAATTCTGTGTCTTTAATTTTGACAATTTTAATATAATGTGTCCTAGAGAAGACCTTTTTGAATTGACATAATTAGGTGTTCTGCTTTCTTCTTGAATTTGAGGATCCATTTCTTTCCATAGGTTTGACAAATTCTTGTTGACTATTTGTTTAAATATGTTCTCTGTTCCCTTCTCCCAGTCTTCTCCTTCTAGTATATCTGTGATTCTTATGTTGCTTGTCTGATGGTGTCAGATAGTTTTTACAGAGATCTTTCATTAAGTTTCATTCTCAAGTTTCTTTCTTCTTCCATCTGAATCATTTTCAGATTTCTGCCTTCAATATCCCTAATTCTTTCCTCCATCTGGTCAGCTCTATTTCCTAAGCTTGGTATTTCATTCTTCACTTCTTTTAATGTGTTCTTTATTTCCATAATTTTATTATTTCTTCTTCTTCTCCTTCTCCTTCTCCTTCTCCTTCTTCTTAGAGTTTCAATCTCCTTGTTAAAATATTCACTTTGTTCACTTATTTCATTTCTAATTTTTTTTTTGGAATTGTTGGTCAGAATTTTCTTACTTCTCCTTGAGTTTTTTCAGAAGTGCAATCCTGAATACTGTCATTTAGATCTGTCTTCGAGCTTATTTACTGAAGATTTTTCTCTTTCTGAGATCCCTTGTCGTCTTGGTTGTTCATGGTGATTGATGGAGTATTTCTCCCTCTGGGCATTAATGGGAGTGTACGCTGCTTTTTTCTTTTAAAGAAACTTTATTATGTAGTGATTTCTCTTTAGGAGGTTGATAAGAAAGGTTTTTTCTTTTGATGCCCAGTAGGTGGTGTCAACATCCAAGCCTCTTGGATCTCTGTCTTGAGGTTTAAAATGCCCTATTCTCTCTGGTACGTTCTTGTGTACTTCTGTGATCAGGTTCTGTAGCCCCAGGGCTCCACCACCATGAAAGAGTACAACGAGCAATGGGAGTCAGAGTCTCTGAAGAGGTCCTGAAGTCCTGTTACTGCCCCAACGGTCAAATGCAATGCTCTGCTGCTTCTTTCCCATTCAGCCTGACTTGGTAGGGGTGGGGTTGATTGAGAGAGGTCTGCGGTATGTGTGGTAATTTACTTGTTATATAGTTGATTATGTCAGTGATTTCTAATTTTATTTCATTGTGTTTAAAGACAATAGTTGGTATGATTTAAATCTTTTTAAACTTATTGAGACTTGTTGTTTGGCCTATCATATGATCTGTCCTGTAGAATGTTCAATAGGCACTTAAGAAAATGTGTATTCTACTGTTTTTGGATAAAGTGTTCTGTGTATGTCTTTTAGGGTGAATTGGTATACAGTATTGTTCAAATTTTCTATTTCCTTATTGATCTCCTATATTATTGTTTTATTCATCGTTAGAATTGAGGTTTCGAGGTACCCAATTACGATGGTAGAATTATTTCTTCCTTCAGTTCTGTCAAATTTTGCCCCATATATTTCTATTTTTAGTTGCATATATATTTATAGCTGTATGTTTTTGATGACTGTTTTATCAATATATAATGTTTTCTTTTGGCTTTTGTGACATATTTTTATTCAAAATCTATTTTTTCTTATGTTAGTATAGCCACTTCAGCCCTCTTTTGGTTCCTATAAGCGTGTAATATTTTCCCATCCTTTCACTTTGAACATAGTTTCTGTCTTCGCATGTAAAGTGAGTCTCTTGTAACACACATATAGTTGAATCATGTTTTAAATATATTCTATTAATCTCTACTTTTTAATTAGATATTTAATCCCTTTACATTTAAAGTAATTACTAATAACAAAGGAGTTACTTCTAATATGTTGTTATTTGTGTTTAATATGTTTATCTTTTTATTCCTGAATTCATTTAATTTTATTTTTGTTCCTCAATTCTTTCATATTAATTTGTTTTGTGTTTAATTGACTTTTTGTAGTGTACAATTTTGACTCCTTCCTTATTTCCTTTTCTTTCTGATTTTTGTTTGTTTGTTTGCTATTTTCTTAGTGGTTATCCTGAGGATTACTATCAACCTCTTTAATTTATGACAATCTATTTTAAGTTAATACTACCTTATCTTCAATTGTACACACAACTCTAATTCTATATAGCTCTGCCTTTCCCACTTTATGTTGCTGTTGTAATAAGTTACATTTTTATGCACTGTGCCCAATAACATAAATTTATAATTATTATTGTATGCATTTGTCTCTTAAATCATATAGGAAAAAAAGAATTACAAACTCCAAAATACAATAATAATAGCTGTTGTATTTACCTATGTAGTTACTTTTACCAGTGTTAATAGTAATTTATTTGTGTGACTTTGAGTTACTTTTCAGTATTCTTTGACTTCCTCCTGAAAGGCTCCCTTTATCATTTCTTTGGGGGCAAGTCTGCTAGTGGTGAACTCCCTCAACTTGTTTATTGGTGAATGTTTTAACTTTTCCTTGATTTGTGAAGCATTGTTTTGCTGGGCATAGAATTTTTGGTTGACAATTTTTGTTATTTTAGCACTTTAAATATGTTATTCATGACATGTTGAGAGATTAGCTGTTAATCTTATTAAGAATCCCTTGTACATGGCAAGTTACTTCTCTCCTGCTGCTTTTTAAAAGATGATTTCTTTGTCTTGACAGTTTGAGTATAATGTGTCTTGGTGTGACATTCCTACTTGGAAATGGATGGGCTTCTTATGTGTAGATTCATGACGTTTTATCAAATTTGGAAAGTTTTTGGTACTTATTTCTTCAAACGTTCTTTCTGCACTTTTGTTTCTCTCCTCCTTCTAAGACTCCCATTAAGCATATGTATATTAGGTGGTGTCCCACTGGTCTCTTAAGCTGGGTTCATTTTACTTTGTTCCCTTTTTTCTTTGCTTCTCAGACTGGATACTTCCAATGGACTTATCTCAAAGTTCGATTCTTTCTTCTACCTGCTCGAATCTGTAGTTTAACCCTCTAGTGATTTATTTTTTTTATTTCAGTTATTATATTTTTCAGCTACAGAATTTCTGTTTGTTTCTTTTTATAATTTCCATGTCTTTATTGATATTCTCTATTTCTTCAAACATCACTTTACTGCTTTCCTGTAGTTCTGTGCATATTTTAAATAGTTAATTTAAAGTCTTTGTCTAGTAAGTCCTATGTCTTTTCTTCCTCCTGAACAATTTGTGTTAACTTTCCTGTGAATGGGCTATACTTTTTTGTTTCTTTGCATGTTTTGATAATTTTTGGTGAAAACTGGGCATCAGATACTTCCCTCTCCACATGGGTTGTTTTGTTGTTTGCTCTGGATTGTAGTTCTTTGTTTAGTAACTTTCTAAACTATTTTTTTAAAGACTACATCCTTTTTCTTGTTTATTGTTTGAAGTCCTTATCATTTTAACTTGCATTTGACATAGACTTTATTGGAGTAAAAATTCTTGGAGTAACAATAAAGGCGAATAAAAGAAAAGGAAACTGTCTTAATCTTTGAAGACTGGCTTCCTTTGGACATTCCTTCAATGCTTACCTAGGTTGCTTGTAACTCTTCTTTAACCTTTACTTTTTGCTTGTGCCGAGCCTAAAGATAAGCCTTAATAGAACATTTACGTACCTTTCAATTTTTTTTTCTGAGCAAAAGTACTGCCCTAGGGATGTGTGGCTTTCGAAAGACTCAGGATATATGCAGGCACCTTTCTTTTTTAGTTATAGTTGGCATACAATATTATATTAGTTTCAGGTGTACAACAAAGTGATTAGACATCTATGTAACTCACAATGTGATCACGCCCATAAATCTCATGCCCCTCTGACATCACACATAGTTCTTACAATATTATTGACTAAATTCCTTATGCTATACTTTATATTTCCATGACTATTTTGTGACTACAAGTTTGTGCTTCTTAATCTCTTTTCACGGATACCCCCAATCCTCTCTGATAACTCTCAAAACGTTTGCCGTATCTACAAGTTTGTTTCTGGTTTTTGTTTGCTTGTTTGTTTTGTTCTTTAGAGTCTACATAAATGTGCAGTCATTTTCTTTCCTCTGCCTGACTTACTCCACTCAGCACACTACCCTCTATGTCCATCATAAACTATCTTTTTCCATTCCTTTACTTTTCATCCGTGTGTGTCTTTTAAACTGAAGTGAGTCTCTCATAGGCAACATATGTGTGGGTCTTGTTTTCTCATCCATTTAGCCACCCTATCTTTTGATTGGAGCATTTAATTATTTTGCATTTGAAGCACTTGTTGGTAGGTATGTAGTTATTACCATTCTTTATTTAGACCTTTAATACATATTTTCTTCTTCTTAAAGAAGTCCCTCCAACATCTCCTGTAATACTGGCTTGGTAGTGATGAACTCCTTTAGCTTTTCCTTGTCTGGGACACTTTTTTTATTTGTCCTTCAATTCTAAATGATAGTTTTGCTGGTGAAGTAATCTTAGTTGTAGGTCCAGGGATTTCATCAATTTGAATATTTTGTGCCAAGCCCTTCTGGCCTGTAGAGCTTCTGTTGGGAAATCAGCTGACAGCCTTATGGACGCTCCCTTGTATTGTAACTAATTGCTTTTCTCTTGCTGCTTTTAAGATTCTCTCTTTGTCTTTAACTTTGTCATTTTAATTATGATGTGTCTTGGTGCGAGCCTCTTTGGGTGCATCTTGTTTGGCATTCTCTCAACTTCCTGGGTTGTACATCATTTCCTTCACCAGTTTAGGAAAGCTTTCCTTCATTATTTTCTGAAATAGGTTTTCAATTCCTTGCTCTCTCTCTTCTCCTTCTTGTATCCCTATGATGCTAATGTTATCATGCTTGATGTTATTCCAGAGGCTCCTTAAACTTTCTTCATTTTCTGGATTCTTTTCCTTGTTGCTGCTGTGATTGGGTGTCCTCTGCTATCCAATTCTCCATGTCACTGATTTGATCCTCCGTTTCATCCACTCTGTTGGTTGCTTCTAATGTACTCTTCAACCAAGATATTATATTCTTCATTTCTGAGTGGTTTCTTATTATGTTTTTCATCTTCATTTTTATGGTTTTTATCTCTTTGTTAAAATTCTCATTGAGTTCATTTACTCTTCCCCTAAGTTCCTAGAGGATCCTTATAACCAGTGTTTTGAACTCTGTATCTTGTATATTGCTTATCTCTATTTTGGTGAATTTTTTTCCTGGAGCTTTTCTCTGTTCTTTCCTGTGAGACATGCTTCTTTGTCTCCCCATTTTGGCTGTCTTCCCGTGTCTGTTCCAATGTATTAGGTAGGTCTCCTAAGTTTCCCGGTCTTAGTAGAGTGGCTTTATATAGTAGGTGTGCTGTGGGGCCCAGTGGTACAGTCCTGAGGGGGCCGAGCCGCAAGCCAAGTCCAGCCACAGGCTGCGTACCTCTGGGGCCACCTGATAAAAGTCACCAAGCAATCCACATATGGCTGCCACCCATGCTGGGCCTATAGGTGCCTCAAGGGGCCAAGCCAGAAACCAAGGCCAGCTGCCACTAGTGCAGGGCTTGAGACTACTCAGCAAGAGGTACAGAGCATGTCAAGTCCAGATACTGCTTCTTTGGCTATTGTGAGCCTTTGAGAGATTTTATGAGATTTCGCAGCAGGAGCCAAGACAGCCCATTTGTATGGAATAAATCACTGGAAGCAGCTTGGATGGGTCCACAAGTTTGGAGAGACAGAGTCTCAGGGAATTCTCTGGGTGCAGCAACCTGTATTATCCATATTGGATATGGTGGCCGCCTGTGTCCACATGCTGGGAGTGGGGATGGCCGAAGAAAAAAAACGATGGATATTGCAAGCTCTTTTGTCTGGGAGAAATCCATCCCTCTAGCCCTCGCCCTTAAGCCCAACAACTCAAAACATCCCTAAATGTCCTTAGTGCCCCCTCGCGCAGCTGCCCTAGCACTGGAGCTCAGAGTGAGTGACTCCATCAGCTAGTAAGTCTGGGTGTGGGCCATTTAAGAGGAATATCTCAGATCCCGCAGCTTTCCGTCTCACTCAGCCTCAACCTCTGCTGGTTTTCCCAGCCAGAGTTTGTGGGGACTTCTATTCTTGGCACTGGAACCCCTAGCTGGGGAGCCCATTGTGCAGCTGGGACCATTTGCTCCTCAGGAGAGGTTACTCTATAGCCAAGATAGACCTCCCAAGTCTTGGTTGCCATACGTGGTTGTGGAACCAGGCCGTTTTGTGTCTCCACCCATCCTACCATTTTGAAGTGACATGTTATTTTTGTCCCTAGTTGTAGGGCCTCTGTTCAGCCAGACCCCAGGTGACTCTGTGTGCTGGTTGCTTTGTAGTTTTGTTATAATTTTGGTGTGGTCACTAGAGGATGCATGCATGGCCTCTACCTTCTACATCATCTTGTGAGGACTCTATGCAGGCACTTCTCAATGCTTTAGTTCTCCAAACAATCTCACTTTCCAGTTTTCTCTACAAGGATTTCAGTGTGTGTAATGTTTGTTTCAACTATAATCTTTTGCTCCAGGCAGCAGTGGATTGTTCATTCGCCTTTTGATGATTTTAAGGAAAACCTTCTGTCTAGTCTCTTTTTAACCATGAGAAAGTTCTTATTTAGGCTAAACAAAGGCAAGAGTCTTGGGTCAGTCCTTCAGACAGTCACCCTATAGATTAAAACACATTTCTTTTTTAGAGAAAAAAGTCTGCTGTCTTCTTCTATAATAAGGAACCAAGAGGTGAGGCAAGGGCAAATAAAAACACTATAAAAATCAATTTCCATTTAAAAATTGCCTGTTTCTGAATTCGGTATTTGCTTGGTTGTTGTAAACATTTGACTATTATCGAGAGTTTATACAATGTTAATTCTGACAGTTGTTACTCATCTTTTAGGTGTTTCTGTAGAGGGTCGGGCCCTTGCAGCTACCTATGCTTCCGTTTTTGCTGACATCGCCCCTTCATAATTTGTTCTTGATTCAGTTAGTATTTTGTAGGTACTTTCCATGTATCAGACAGTGTGTTAAACGTCTTACTTTTATTTAACCCTCACTATATTTGTATGAGGGTAATACTATTATCTCCATTTCACAAAAGGAGAAATATAGAATCAGAGAATAATTGTCCAAGATGATACAGATAGGAACATATATAAATGAGCTGGAACTCTTGTTTTCATTTCCAACCCTAAGCTTTTAACCACAAAATTAACCCATTTCCCGTTCACCCCAAGAATAGTCACCAGAGGTGCTTGTAGCTATAGCGTTTACTCCAAGAGACTTGAGGATTAAAGTCCTAACCTTACCCCCAAATATTGCCATGAAATATCTCGTTTTTATTATTATTTTCACATTGCTTTAGTATATCGATAATCTTTGGAAACAAATGACATCATTCTATGTATAGCATTGTTTTTAGTAGTAGCATTTCCATTTACAAAATATAATTCTTGATCGATGAAAATGTCAAGTCCTAGAAAAAGTGTCATTCCTATGCATGATGTTAATTAAATTAAGATTGGTAACGATCTGCACGTTATTTTTTCGAAACGGGAAATGGGTCAAAACAATATATGAAGTTAGTCAGGCAGGCATAATCAAAGGTGTTAAGTGACCTGATTCTAAACTCAATTTTATACTCAAGGATTAATTGTAATTTGTTTATATGAAAGGCAGTTTTTATTTTCTATCTCTCATTCATGCTTTGCATTTGAATGGTATAACTGTGTTTGTGTGAAAGATCGCAATAGAAGCAAGAGAAGGAAACATAAATCCCAGATGATGTAGCAGTAGTTATGCAGAGTAGATGAACAGATTTTAATCATTGTCTACAACAACTTGTAATCTCTTTCTTTTTTATATATGAGCTAGGAGGGTAACCAAAGTAAATGGAAAAATGGTTAAGGGAAGATGTCAGGATACTTGAAACATGGTTGACCTATCTTGTGTGTATTTCACAATCTTCCTAATTTTTTAGATAGAACATTATTAGGAAAATGCAAAGGCTTTGGATCCAGATTCCTTGAGTTCAAATTCTGGCCCTATTATTGCCTATCTCTGTGACCTTGAGAAGATTAATTAATTGGTCTGCATTTCAGTTTCCTCACTATGAGGTGTGGGGATAATAATGGTACATACCTCATAGTGTACTTGAAGATTAGATGAGCTGGTAAAGTGAAAAACATTAATAATTGTTTCTGGCACAGAGTAACCTTTTAGAGTTCGGTTCTTCTTCTTCTTCTTCTTCTTCTTCTTCTTCTTCTTCTTCTTCTTCTTCTTCTTCTTCTTATTATTATTATTATTATTATAAAACTAAATAGAAAGAATAAAAACCCATTTTTTCCTCAAGATTTTAATGGTCACACTTCATTATCACCTCCCTTTGCCCAGTTACTTATCCTGGTGGACGCTTGTGGGGCATGTGTTACTTCAGAGGTTTCTCTTGTTTTACATTTGCTAAGGTGACCATAAATCAAAAGGAAAAAAGAAAATTGAGTGGATTTCCTATCAGGCCTCTTCCTCACAACTTCTTCAATTCTTAATCTCAAAGGAGATGAAAATGTATAGATAGGCAATTTTTTTTCATAACTGAAATTATACAGACAGTCCTTATATTTTTAATGAAAGTTTCATTTTTATTTCGTATTTATTTCCTTCTATATAGTTTTATGTTTATATATATAGTCGACCATTTTCTCCTGCATGTCCCTTGTCTCCATTTCCTTTGTGAATTTAGATCTTTGATTCCTACCCTTTTCTGTCATCATTATCTCAATTTGTTCCTATATATGTTGAACATTCATTTCTATCTTGCAATAGCAAATCTCTTCCTACCATTTAAGCTTATAATACCCAGTTCTTAGTAAGTGTAGCACTCCTTGTTTCTATCAGCTTGCTAGTCGCCTTACTCCTAATTATGTGCTTTTTTAAAAAAATCGTTTTATATGATCTGATCCCTTTCAGTACTTCCTGTAATATTGGCCTTGTATTATAGAATTCTCTCTATCTTTGTATGTCTGGAAATATTTTTATTTCTCCTTCATGTGTAAAAAAGAGCTTAGCTGGATACATTATTCTTGGCTGATCGTATCTTTTGTTTAATAATTTGAATATTGTATTCTACTCCTGTCTGGCCAGTAAGGTTTGTACTGAGAAGTCCAATGATAACCTAATGGGTTTTCCTTTTTAGGTTATCATCTTCTTTTCCCTGATTTCCTTGAGAATTGTCTTTATTGTTAATTTTTGATAAAATTAATAGAATTTGCCTCGGATAAGGACTTTTGGGGTTGAGATAGTTGGGTATTCTGTTGATTTCTTGAATTCCAAGCTCCAGCTCATTTTGTAGATTTGGGAATTTCTTGCTAACTATTTGTCTGAGAATGCTTTCTAATCCCTGCTCTTTTTCCTCCCCTTCGAGAATGGGCATTATTCTTATGTTTCCTCTTCCAATGATATCAGCTAGTTCTTTTATTTCTTTTTCATTATTTGGCTTCTCTCTTCTTCCTTCTGATTCATTTCTTGATTTCTGTCTTCGGTATCACTGATCCTCTCCTCCATTTAGTCGACTGTATTTTCCATGTTTGCATTTCATTTTCCAAGCTATTTCTTGCAATGTGTTTTTTTTAATCTCAGGAAGTTCTATCCAGTTCTTTTCGAAGGTGTCAATCTCCTTGCTAAAGAACTCATTCTGCTCATCTAGCAGTTTTTTCAATTTCTTAAATTGTTGATGTGAATTATTTTGGATCTCATTGAGTTTTTTTTTCAGAAGTACCATCCTGAATTCTCTGTCATTTAAGACCCACCCTGATTCTATTAAACTTCCTAATAACGTCTCTCTGCACTACCACAGCGATTCACTTGAGATTCCTGAGTTCTCTATGTCTCTCTTTTTTAATATGAGCAATATAGACTCTTCATTCTCAAATGAAAAAGAATTAAGAAAAGTATCCATCAATTTTAGAGTTTGCTTTTAATTTGATTTTGGGAGGTCTCACTTTTCCTGGCCAATACATTTCTTTACAGTAGGGGCAATCATTTGTACAGCCTTTTTAATTTGGTCCATGAGGTGATAAAAAAGAAAGCCAAATCAACCATTTTTTCCAATTTGGTGTTTTTTATCCTACTGAAATTGCTTTTCTGTGAGATTTCAGGGAGGGAAATACAGTGATGTGTTACTTAAAATGAATTACCTGTACCCTTAACCACAACTGGGATAATTGCCACATCTTTCAATTCCTAATAGGTGATTTTTTTTCCTTATAAGCTTCAGGGACACTCTAACCATAATATATAGTTTGAACATTATATTCCTTTGAATCTTATTTCCCAATCTACCTTATAAATTACCATTATTCCTCTTCTAGACTGTTCATAAATATTTTCCTTGGAGCTTAGACTTTTTTGTTTAGTCTTATTTTAAAGTTGCATTTTGGACAGCATCATCTACATTGGTTGCGACAGAATTATATTAAGGAATGTAAGAGAAGCTTGTGGTACTTTAAAATAATTAGGTTTAGTTTTTTCCTCTTAGAAGTCCAAAATTAGTTTACAAATTGACAATTTCCAACCTTATTGATTCTTAATAACTAATGGGACTCTAGTATTTCATATTATTTTGGCAGTGAACTAAACTCCTTCAAAAACTGAAAAAACTAAATATAGCAATCCAGAGAGTTATTGCATCTATCTTCACGTTATATTTCTTGTGTTTTGATTTGCTTCAAAAATTTTACTACAGTAAAAATCTCAGTGTTATGTTTTATTTATAGATGGTTCCTTGAAAGTCACCAAAGGGTCAGAATCAGCATCACTTTCAAAAATCATTGGCCAGTGATCTAATGTGTCCTAGGAAGAGTCTCTTCAGGAAAAGTAGGAAATTTTTTCAGGGCTCTTTCATCTCTGTCAGTAGCACAGATCACTCCTATGCTCATCCATTCATCTTCCATTAAAGAGAACTTAGAAAGGAGATTTTCCTAAACCATAACAACCTAATCTGGAGACCCTTTAGACTGTAGACAGTGGAAGTGAGAGTGGTACAAAAGTGATATGCATTGTGCTGAGCTGAGTGGAACTCTCAGAGTGGGTGCTGATTGGAGAATAGGATGATGACAGCCTCACTCTGAAACAGCTGCTACAATGGGTATAGCCTCACTTCTAGGGAAAGTAAGAAAGGGGAGAATGGGATGGGCATGGAGCAAAGAGCAAGGACCATACCACACAGAGGTGAGATTAATATCTCATTGGAGGCTTGAACTAGAAATAAACAGTAACCAGGGTCTTTAGACAAAGCAGGTGGTACCTCAGTGACTCATGCCCTCAGAGATATCAGGTAACCTAGGGAAGGACCAGAATCAAGTTTCATCCTTGCAAGGTTTATTTACATAGGTAGAACTTACAAATATAGGAAAGGTCATTGTGAAAGACTTATTTTTACAGCTATATATTTTTTAACAATCTACTTATCAAGAGGCAGGATATACATCCTCTCTCCTTGAACTTAGGTAGGCTTGTGACTACCTGTATCCAATAAAATACAGCAGAAGTAATGTTATGTGACTCCTGAGGCTCAGTCAAAAAAGGAAAGGTAGCTACTGCCTTGTTCACTACAATAGTCTTGAGTCTCCATTTAAAAGGACAACTACCTTATGGGAGTCATACTGTGAGGAAACCAAGCTACATAAATAGACTATGCATAGATGCCCCAGTTGATGGTCCACAATCTACTGCCAGCCATGTGAGTGTACCATCTTGGACTTCCAAGTCAAGACTTCACATGACTGAAGCCCCAGATAACATTTCACTGCAGCTGCATAAGATCCTCAAATGAAAAATACTACCTGAGCCCTTCGTGACTCCAGGCAGTATAGTTTAACCAGTACCCACTCCTGATGTTAAGAAAGCATAGCTAGTCTTAAAACCTTATATGAAACATTACTTAATAATTAGACTGTAAATTGAATTAAGCCTAAGTTTTTTCTTTTGTCTCCTTTACGAGTTAACCATTTCTCCCTGCCTTTAGTGGAATCTATTCAGCATTTCTCTCTTGTATTTCAAGGAGCTGAGCTTTTTGCCAGTAAAGCAGACCTAGTCTCCACAATGACCTGCCCCCTCTCTCCCTCAGTGGCCCTTATGAATTAGTCAAGACTCTTTCAGTCAAAGGTGATATAAGCCTAATTCAAACTAGTTTAAGAAAAAAAGAGAAGGGTATTTATTGGTATAATGCCTAGAAAATCCACAGGTAGAGCTAACTTTAACCAGCCTATAACCAGAAATTAAGACAATATTTCTCTCTCTCTCTCTCTCTCTCTCTCTCTCTCTCTTTCTCTCTCTCTCCCCCTCTCCCTCTCTCTCTCTCTCTCCCTCCCTCCCTCCCTCATCATGTTCACATTCATTCTCTGCTTCCCTGTCTCTCTCTTCATTTCTGTTTTTTTCTATCTCTTCTTCTATCTCTATCTCTACCTCTATCCATCTACATCTCTCTTCCTTTCACTCTCTCGTTCTCTTGCTCTTTCCCTCTCTCTATCTCTCCCTTTCTCTATCTTCCTCCCTCCATTTTTCTATCACTTTGTCCCTCCGTGCCTCCTTCTCTTCCTTCTTCCTGCTTCTTCACCATACTTCTTGCATTACCAAAATTCATCCTCAGGTTCTCATGGCATAGCATCAAAGTATCCACCAGAAATTCTAACCTTAGATCCTGCCAGCTCAGCCACCAGAGTAGAAATAATAGTCTCTGCTCAGACTTTTGGAAGAAAAATTCCAGGAAGGACTCTCATTGCCCTGGTTGAGGCCTTTGATTGAAGGTGAATCAATCACTGTAACCAAGGAGATGGGCTGGTCTGCTTGCTAGGTTTTCAGCACCTGCACACCCCTGTAGACACTGTTAACCCCACCCCACCCACACCACATGGACTTGTTTCCCTTGGTCCAAATAGGAGTACACCCTTGATTCAGTCTACTTTATGATGACGAGAGAAAGCCAAGTGATGTGGTATTAAGGCTGAGTACTTGTGTGGGGTGTTCAAAATGGATAAGGAAGTTAGACAAGTCAATATGTTTCTCACAGGAACATTTTCAGAGGAAACATGAAACAAGGAACTGAACAGACAAAATAACTGCTTCCCCTTCATTTCTGGAAACTCTTGATCTCTATATAAGCCCAGCTACTTCTTAGGCTTTTTGCACTAATCTTGCTCTCCATCTGAAAAAATTTAAACTGTTCTTGTTTTCAGCTGACTCAACTTTACGATAAAGTTGCAGAGACCATATTCCGACACTGCTCCTTAGTTCTACCTCTAGTAATTCTGCTTTATTTGAAGAAACAACGTATCTCAGTTTTTACCAGACAGGCCAATGATAACCAGTCTTCCCACATATGGGAACACCAGCCAGGAAACTAAGTCTAATGTCTAGGGCTATGCTACCTACTCCTATACTCCATGCTTTACATAGACACTGAATCTAGAGTTGGTGAAAGCTGAGGTGGTTATCTCTGTCAGTTCTATATTCTACTCCATACCAAGCTCTGTAAACTGGCTTCCTTTACTTATCTGTGATCCAAAATGGTAGACCAAGCAACAAAGTCTACAAAAGTTTTCAACTTAAGCACACATGATCCACCAGTCTTCAATCAAGTTTGTCAAAAATGTCAGTGGCAAAATATAAACTCATGGATCTGTATGTTAGCTGGGAGTTAACTTATCTTAATTAGCTCAGTTGGGTGACTGTACTCCACATGTGTGCATTCTAAGACCCAAACTGTAGAGGCAGAAATTGTCCATAAGTTCTTCTCATAGGATAAAAGAGGCACAGAAGGGTGACCAGAAACACACAAAACCTCTTAAAATGTAGGTTCAGAATGGCACACTGACACTTCTACGTATATATCATTGGCCAACACAAGTCACAAGGCAAGCTCAAAGTCAGGAAAAGTACATTATGCCCATAATGAGACCATGATAAGGATGTGGATGAAAAGGAGGTTAAAAAAATGAGACTAATAACTTAATCTTCTATGAAGAAAATCTGATTGGTTTAGCTCTGGTTTATAGGGTCAGGATCAAAGTATCTAATTGCAGTCAATAGCTGAGGCCAAGAGGGTGAAAGAAAAATCTTGTGGATATAAGATAAAAGGGTGTGGGTGGGATAGTTAAGTTAGAATGCAAGGTAGTTATGAAAAGGACATGTCATTACTGGTGTGGCATTATCTATTCTACAGGAGACAAAATTCTACTCTCCAAAATGTACAGTGCATGTTTGAGCAACTAGAGGCTCTTTTATATCTCAAAAATATCACATCCAATGTAACTTCACCTTATTTACTTCTAAATTCATTTTAGGTAATTCTTTTAGAGGTAATTCTATGCCTGTCCTTTCTCACACTTGGATTGATTGGAAGAATCATGTGAAATTCTATTATTACAGCTATGCTTTAAAAAAATGACAACAATAAACCAATGAACATTGTTATTTATCACTACCTAGATAAAGATTCTATTTCTAGCTAAGGTTCCAAGAGTAGGAGTGTAGGAGAGCTGGTTTTCCATCTGTGATGTCAATTTTGTGCATAATCTTACCTTAATACCAATTATCTTCCAACCTACCTTAGATATTATCTCCTCTAGGCAGCTTTCCTCAACCTTACTCCCAAGCCCAGCCTGATGCTCCTAATCTGTTGTTCCACCAACCCCTGAACATCCCCCAGAACTGTTCTGTAATCAATACTTTATTTGTCAGCTGCTCCTTTTCTACTTTCCATGATCTCAATTCTTGAAATAGGCTGTGTTGTCTCATTCACTGCTATATTGGGTATGGGGCCTTAGACACAAAAGAAGCTCTGTAAGTGCCTGAGAACTTAATGACTAAGCCCAGAGTGCAGCAGCCATGGAGTCACTCACCACTGCGTGACCCTAAGTAATTAATTGACCTCTTCTCTCTTCTTCTATCAGTTGAAGGGCTTGAGTTAGTTAGCTGGTTCTCAGTCTTAATGTCCATCATTATGCAGTGTCCATACTTAGGTTTATTGTCAGTAGTCATCAGTAATTATAAAGTTTCAACATTTTTTAAAATTAACTATTTATAAATAAGATGATTAATTTTTATATAACTAAGAAAAAAGTCAAGTTTATTTGTTAAAATAATGCCACACTTATTTTCTAACATTCTTATATAACCTCTAGAGGAAAGATGATTATAGTCAGTGAGCACACAAGGAATTCTTAAATGAGTCCATGAGCCTCTGTTACTTTTATCAACATTATTCTTCATATGTATCGTGGAGGGAAATCAATATAAATCCTCATGTCTATGGGATCCCCAAATCTCTTTCAAACAGGAATTTAAAAAATTCTTTCACCCATTTTATACTTTAGCTTAATCATCTGGGTGTACTAAAGGTAACATCATTAATAAAATTTTGTTCTATATAGTTTTAAGCTTTTTTAAACTTAAAAATATATAGAAGGAAATAAATACGAAATAAAAATGAAACTTTCATTAAAAATATAAGGACTGTCTGTATAATTTCAGTTATGAAAAAAAATTGCCTATCTATACATTTTCATCTCCTTTGAGATTAAGAATTGAAGAAGTTGTGAGGAAGAGGCCTGATAGGAAATCCACTCAATTTTCTTTTTTCCTTTTGATTTATGGTCACCTTAGCAAATGTAAAACAAGAGAAACCTCTGAAGTAACACATGCCCCACAAGCGTCCACCAGGATAAGTAACTGGGCAAAGGGAGGTGATAATGAAGTGTGACCATTAAAATCTTGAGGAAAAAATGGGTTTTTATTCTTTCTATTTAGTTTTATAATAATAATAATAATAATAATAATAAGAAGAAGAAGAAGAAGAAGAAGAAGAAGAAGAAGAAGAAGAAGAAGAACCGAACTCTAAAAGGTTACTCTGTGCCAGAAACAATTATTAATGTTTTTCACTTTACCAGCTCATCTAATCTTCAAGTACACTATGAGGTATGTACCATTATTATCCCCACACCTCATAGTGAGGAAACTGAAATGCAGACCAATTAATTAATTTTCTCAAGGTCACAGAGATAGGCAATAATAGGGCCAGAATTTGAACTCAAGGAATCTGGATCCAAAGCCTTTGCATTTTCCTAATAATGTTCTATATAAAAAATTAGGAAGATTGTGAAATACACACAAGATAGGTCAACCATGTTTCAAGTATCCTGACATCTTCCCTTAACCATTTTTCCATTTACTTTGGTTACCCTCCTAGCTCATATATAAAAAAGAAAGAGATTACAAGTTGTTGTAGACAATGATTAAAATCTGTTCATCTACTCTGCATAACTACTGCTACATCATCTGGGATTTATGTTTCCTTCTCTTGCTTCTATTGCGATCTTTCACACAAACACAGTTATACCATTCAAATGCAAAGCATGAATGAGAGATAGAAAATAAAAACTGCCTTTCATATAAACAAATTACAATTAATCCTTGAGTATAAAATTGAGTTTAGAATCAGGTCACTTAACACCTTTGATTATGCCTGCCTGACTAACTTCATATACTGTTTTGACCCATTTCCCGTTTCGAAAAAATAACGTGCAGATCGTTACCAATCTTAATTTAATTAACATCATGCATAGGAATGACACTTTTTCTAGGACTTGACATTTTCATCGATCAAGAATTATATTTTGTAAATGGAAATGCTACTACTAAAAACAATGCTATACATAGAATGATGTCATTTGTTTCCAAAGATTATCGATATACTAAAGCAATGTGAAAATAATAATAAAAACGAGATATTTCATGGCAATATTTGGGGGTAAGGTTAGGACTTTAATCCTCAAGTCTCTTGGAGTAAACGCTATAGCTACAAGCACCTCTGGTGACTATTCTTGGGGTGAACGGGAAATGGGTTAATTTTGTGGTTAAAAGCTTAGGGTTGGAAATGAAAACAAGAGTTCCAGCTCATTTATATATGTTCCTATCTGTATCATCTTGGACAATTATTCTCTGATTCTATATTTCTCCTTTTGTGAAATGGAGATAATAGTATTACCCTCATACAAATATAGTGAGGGTTAAATAAAGTAAGACGTTTAACACACTGTCTGATACATGGAAAGTACCTACAAAATACTAACTGAATCAAGAACAAATTATGAAGGGGCGATGTCAGCAAAAACGGAAGCATAGGTAGCTGCAAGGGCCCGACCCTCTACAGAAACACCTAAAAGATGAGTAACAACTGTCAGAATTAACATTGTATAAACTCTCGATAATAGTCAAATGTTTACAACAACCAAGCAAATACCGAATTCAGAAACAGGCAATTTTTAAATGGAAATTGATTTTTATAGTGTTTTTATTTGCCCTTGCCTCACCTCTTGGTTCCTTATTATAGAAGAAGACAGCAGACTTTTTTCTCTAAAAAAGAAATGTGTTTTAATCTATAGGGTGACTGTCTGAAGGACTGACCCAAGACTCTTGCCTTTGTTTAGCCTAAATAAGAACTTTCTCATGGTTAAAAAGAGACTAGACAGAAGGTTTTCCTTAAAATCATCAAAAGGCGAATGAACAATCCACTGCTGCCTGGAGCAAAAGATTATAGTTGAAACAAACATTACACACACTGAAATCCTTGTAGAGAAAACTGGAAAGTGAGATTGTTTGGAGAACTAAAGCATTGAGAAGTGCCTGCATAGAGTCCTCACAAGATGATGTAGAAGGTAGAGGCCATGCATGCATCCTCTAGTGACCACACCAAAATTATAACAAAACTACAAAGCAACCAGCACACAGAGTCACCTGGGGTCTGGCTGAACAGAGGCCCTACAACTAGGGACAAAAATAACATGTCACTTCAAAATGGTAGGATGGGTGGAGACACAAAACGGCCTGGTTCCACAACCACGTATGGCAACCAAGACTTGGGAGGTCTATCTTGGCTATAGAGTAACCTCTCCTGAGGAGCAAATGGTCCCAGCTGCACAATGGGCTCCCCAGCTAGGGGTTCCAGTGCCAAGAATAGAAGTCCCCACAAACTCTGGCTGGGAAAACCAGCAGAGGTTGAGGCTGAGTGAGACGGAAAGCTGCGGGATCTGAGATATTCCTCTTAAATGGCCCACACCCAGACTTACTAGCTGATGGAGTCACTCACTCTGAGCTCCAGTGCTAGGGCAGCTGCGCGAGGGGGCACTAAGGACATTTAGGGATGTTTTGAGTTGTTGGGCTTAAGGGCGAGGGCTAGAGGGATGGATTTCTCCCAGACAAAAGAGCTTGCAATATCCATCGTTTTTTTTCTTCGGCCATCCCCACTCCCAGCATGTGGACACAGGCGGCCACCATATCCAATATGGATAATACAGGTTGCTGCACCCAGAGAATTCCCTGAGACTCTGTCTCTCCAAACTTGTGGACCCATCCAAGCTGCTTCCAGTGATTTATTCCATACAAATGGGCTGTCTTGGCTCCTGCTGCGAAATCTCATAAAATCTCTCAAAGGCTCACAATAGCCAAAGAAGCAGTATCTGGACTTGACATGCTCTGTACCTCTTGCTGAGTAGTCTCAAGCCCTGCACTAGTGGCAGCTGGCCTCGGTTTCTGACTTGGCCCCTCACTGTGCCTATAAGCCCAGCATGGGTGGCAGCCATATGTGGATTGCTTGGTGACTTTTATCAGGTGGCCCCAGAGGTACGCAGCCTGTGGCTGGACTTGGCTTGCGGCTCGGCCCCCTCAGGACTGTACCACTGGGCCCCACAGCACACCTACTATATAAAGCCACTCTACTAAGACCGGGAAACTTAGGAGACCTACCTAATACATTGGAACAGACACGGGAAGACAGCCAAAATGGGGAGACAAAGAAGCATGTCTCACAGGAAAGAACAGAGAAAAGCTCCAGGAAAAAAATTCACCAAAATAGAGATAAGCAATATACAAGATACAGAGTTCAAAACACTGGTTATAAGGATCCTCTAGGAACTTAGGGGAAGAGTAAATGAACTCAATGAGAATTTTAACAAAGAGATAAAAAACCATAAAAATGAAGATGAAAAACATAATAAGAAACCACTCAGAAATGAAGAATATAATATCTTGGTTGAAGAGTACATTAGAAGCAACCAACAGAGTGGATGAAACGGAGGATCAAATCAGTGACATGGAGAATTGGATAGCAGAGGACACCCAATCACAGCAGCAACAAGGAAAAAGAATCCAGAAAATGAAGAAAGTTTAAGGAGCCTCTGGAATAACATCAAGCATGATAACATTAGCATCATAGGGATACAAGAAGGAGAAGAGAGAGAGCAAGGAATTGAAAACCTATTTCAGAAAATAATGAAGGAAAGCTTTCCTAAACTGGTGAAGGAAATGATGTACAACCCAGGAAGTTGAGAGAATGCCAAACAAGATGCACCCAAAGAGGCTCGCACCAAGACACATCATAATTAAAATGACAAAGTTAAAGACAAAGAGAGAATCTTAAAAGCAGCAAGAGAAAAGCAATTAGTTACAATACAAGGGAGCGTCCATAAGGCTGTCAGCTGATTTCCCAACAGAAGCTCTACAGGCCAGAAGGGCTTGGCACAAAATATTCAAATTGATGAAATCCCTGGACCTACAACTAAGATTACTTCACCAGCAAAACTATCATTTAGAATTGAAGGACAAATAAAAAAAGTGTCCCAGACAAGGAAAAGCTAAAGGAGTTCATCACTACCAAGCCAGTATTACAGGAGATGTTGGAGGGACTTCTTTAAGAAGAAGAAAATATGTATTAAAGGTCTAAATAAAGAATGGTAATAACTACATACCTACCAACAAGTGCTTCAAATGCAAAATAATTAAATGCTCCAATCAAAAGATAGGGTGGCTAAATGGATGAGAAAACAAGACCCACACATATGTTGCCTATGAGAGACTCACTTCAGTTTAAAAGACACACACGGATGAAAAGTAAAGGAATGGAAAAAGATAGTTTATGATGGACATAGAGGGTAGTGTGCTGAGTGGAGTAAGTCAGGCAGAGGAAAGAAAATGACTGCACATTTATGTAGACTCTAAAGAACAAAACAAACAAGCAAACAAAAACCAGAAACAAACTTGTAGATATGGCAAACGTTTTGAGAGTTATCAGAGAGGATTGGGGGTATCCGTGAAAAGAGATTAAGAAGCACAAACTTGTAGTCACAAAATAGTCATGGAAATATAAAGTATAGCATAAGGAATTTAGTCAATAATATTGTAAGAACTATGTGTGATGTCAGAGGGGCATGAGATTTATGGGCGTGATCACATTGTGAGTTACATAGATGTCTAATCACTTTGTTGTACACCTGAAACTAATATAATATTGTATGCCAACTATAACTAAAAAAGAAAGGTGCCTGCATATATCCTGAGTCTTTCGAAAGCCACACATCCCTAGGGCAGTACTTTTGCTCAGAAAAAAAAATTGAAAGGTACGTAAATGTTCTATTAAGGCTTATCTTTAGGCTCGGCACAAGCAAAAAGTAAAGGTTAAAGAAGAGTTACAAGCAACCTAGGTAAGCATTGAAGGAATGTCCAAAGGAAGCCAGTCTTCAAAGATTAAGACAGTTTCCTTTTCTTTTATTCGCCTTTATTGTTACTCCAAGAATTTTTACTCCAATAAAGTCTATGTCAAATGCAAGTTAAAATGATAAGGACTTCAAACAATAAACAAGAAAAAGGATGTAGTCTTTAAAAAAATAGTTTAGAAAGTTACTAAACAAAGAACTACAATCCAGAGCAAACAACAAAACAACCCATGTGGAGAGGGAAGTATCTGATGCCCAGTTTTCACACCAAAAATTATCAAAACATGCAAAGAAACAAAAAAGTATAGCCCATTCACAGGAAAGTTAACACAAAGGAAGAAAAGACATAGGACTTACTAGACAAAGACTTTAAATTAACTATTTAAAATATGCACAGAACTACAGGAAAGCAGTAAAGTGATGTTTGAAGAAATAGAGAATATCAATAAAGACATGGAAATTATAAAAAGAAACAAACAGAAATTCTGTAGCTGAAAAATATAATAACTGAAATAAAAAAAATAAATCACTAGAGGGTTAAACTACAGATTCGAGCAGGTAGAAGAAAGAATCGAACTTTGAGATAAGTCCATTGGAAGTATCCAGTCTGAGAAGCAAAGAAAAAAGGGAACAAAGTAAAATGAACCCAGCTTAAGAGACCAGTGGGACACCACCTAATATACATATGCTTAATGGGAGTCTTAGAAGGAGGAGAGAAACAAAAGTGCAGAAAGAACGTTTGAAGAAATAAGTACCAAAAACTTTCCAAATTTGATAAAACGTCATGAATCTACACATAAGAAGCCCATCCATTTCCAAGTAGGAATGTCACACCAAGACACATTATACTCAAACTGTCAAGACAAAGAAATCATCTTTAAAAAGCAGCAGGAGAGAAGTAACTTGCCATGTACAAGGGATTCTTAATAAGATTAACAGCTAATCTCTCAACATGTCATGAATAACATATTTAAAGTGCTAAAATAACAAAAATTGTCAACCAAAAATTCTATGCCCAGCAAAACAATGCTTCACAAATCAAGGAAAAGTTAAAACATTCACCAATAAACAAGTTGAGGGAGTTCACCACTAGCAGACTTGCCCCCAAAGAAATGATAAAGGGAGCCTTTCAGGAGGAAGTCAAAGAATACTGAAAAGTAACTCAAAGTCACACAAATAAATTACTATTAACACTGGTAAAAGTAACTACATAGGTAAATACAACAGCTATTATTATTGTATTTTGGAGTTTGTAATTCTTTTTTTCCTATATGATTTAAGAGACAAATGCATACAATAATAATTATAAATTTATGTTATTGGGCACAGTGCATAAAAATGTAACTTATTACAACAGCAACATAAAGTGGGAAAGGCAGAGCTATATAGAATTAGAGTTGTGTGTACAATTGAAGATAAGGTAGTATTAACTTAAAATAGATTGTCATAAATTAAAGAGGTTGATAGTAATCCTCAGGATAACCACTAAGAAAATAGCAAACAAACAAACAAAAATCAGAAAGAAAAGGAAATAAGGAAGGAGTCAAAATTGTACACTACAAAAAGTCAATTAAACACAAAACAAATTAATATGAAAGAATTGAGGAACAAAAATAAAATTAAATGAATTCAGGAATAAAAAGATAAACATATTAAACACAAATAACAACATATTAGAAGTAACTCCTTTGTTATTAGTAATTACTTTAAATGTAAAGGGATTAAATATCTAATTAAAAAGTAGAGATTAATAGAATATATTTAAAACATGATTCAACTATATGTGTGTTACAAGAGACTCACTTTACATGCGAAGACAGAACTATGTTCAAAGTGAAAGGATGGGAAAATATTACACGCTTATAGGAACCAAAAGAGGGCTGAAGTGGCTATACTAACATAAGAAAAAATAGATTTTGAATAAAAATATGTCACAAAAGCCAAAAGAAAACATTATATATTGATAAAACAGTCATCAAAAACATACAGCTATAAATATATATGCAACTAAAAATAGAAATATATGGGGCAAAATTTGACAGAACTGAAGGAAGAAATAATTCTACCATCGTAATTGGGTACCTCGAAACCTCAATTCTAACGATGAATAAAACAATAATATAGGAGATCAATAAGGAAATAGAAGATTTGAACAATACTGTATACCAATTCACCCTAAAAGACATACACAGAACACTTTATCCAAAAACAGTAGAATACACATTTTTCTTAAGTGCCTATTGAACATTCTACAGGACAGATCATATGATAGGCCAAACAACAAGTCTCAATAAGTTTAAAAAGATTTAAATCATACCAACTATTGTCTTTAAACACAATGAAATAAAATTAGAAATCACTGACATAATCAACTATATAACAAGTAAATTACCACACATACCGCAGACCTCTCTCAATCAACCCCACCCCTACCAAGTCAGGCTGAATGGGAAAGAAGCAGCAGAGCATTGCATTTGACCGTTGGGGCAGTAACAGGACTTCAGGACCTCTTCAGAGACTCTGACTCCCATTGCTCGTTGTACTCTTTCATGGTGGTGGAGCCCTGGGGCTACAGAACCTGATCACAGAAGTACACAAGAACGTACCAGAGAGAATAGGGCATTTTAAACCTCAAGACAGAGATCCAAGAGGCTTGGATGTTGACACCACCTACTGGGCATCAAAAGAAAAAACCTTTCTTATCAACCTCCTAAAGAGAAATCACTACATAATAAAGTTTCTTTAAAAGAAAAAAGCAGCGTACACTCCCATTAATGCCCAGAGGGAGAAATACTCCATCAATCACCATGAACAACCAAGACGACAAGGGATCTCAGAAAGAGAAAAATCTTCAGTAAATAAGCTCGAAGACAGATCTAAATGACAGTATTCAGGATTGCACTTCTGAAAAAACTCAAGGAGAAGTAAGAAAATTCTGACCAACAATTCCAAAAAAAAAATTAGAAATGAAATAAGTGAACAAAGTGAATATTTTAACAAGGAGATTGAAACTCTAAGAAGAAGGAGAAGGAGAAGGAGAAGAAGAAGAAATAATAAAATTATGGAAATAAAGAACACATTAAAAGAAGTGAAGAATGAAATACCAAGCTTAGGAAATAGAGCTGACCAGATGGAGGAAAGAATTAGGGATATTGAAGGCAGAAATCTGAAAATGATTCAGATGGAAGAAGAAAGAAACTTGAGAATGAAACTTAATGAAAGATCTCTGTAAAAACTATCTGACACCATCAGACAAGCAACATAAGAATCACAGATATACTAGAAGGAGAAGACTGGGAGAAGGGAACAGAGAACATATTTAAACAAATAGTCAACAAGAATTTCCCAAACCTATGGAAAGAATTGGATCTTCAAATGCAAGAAGCAAACAGAACACCCAATTATCTCAACCCAAAAAGGTCTTCTCTAGGACACATTATATTAAAATTGTCAAAATTAAAGACACAGAATTGTCAAGACAGCCAGGGAACAGAAGACAATAATTTATAAAGATAAACCCATTAGGCTATCTATCGTCAGACTTTTCAGCACAAACCTTATGAACAAGGAGGGTGTGTAACAAAATATTCAAACTACTGAAAGAAATTACCAGCGAAGAATAATATATTCAAAAAAACTCTCTTTTAGATATAAAGGAGAAATAAAGAGCCTCCCAAATACAAAATTCAATACAAAAGCTGAGGAAATTCTCCACTATAAGGCCTACACTACAAGAAATACTGAAAGATATCATTCCACCTGAAACAAAAGGACAAAAAATACATAACTATGAGCAAGATGACTAACAGACAGACAGAAACAGTAGAGTGAAACCCTTACTGAGAACACAGTCTTATAAGCTCAAATATTACATAATGATTAAAGGCCAAAAAAAGACACTCTAAAGAAAGAAAACTATAACAGCTACTGCAACTTACGAATGAATGTTCAGCATACATAGTGATATTTTGAGATAACAAAGGCAGAAAAAGGGAGAGAATAAAGATCCAAATCTACAAAGAGGAATGGAGATAAAGAACATGCAGAAGAAAATGGACTACTGTATTTCTCTCTCTCTCTCTCTCTCTCTCTCTCTCTCTCTCTCTTTCTCTCTTTCATACACACACACACACACACACACACACACACACACACTACTGTATATACAACTATCACTTACATAGACTTATGGTAACTACACACCAAAAAGACAGAACTAAGACATGTAATATAAAACAAGTGGGAACAGAGGGAAAATCCACAAAACACCACCAAATTAAAATAATAGACAGAAACACAAGGACAAAGAAACAATGGAGACACCAAGCTACCAGAAAACAAAACATGAAATGCTAATAGAAAAACCTCATATCTCAATAATCACCCATAATATAAATGGACTGAGCCCACCAATAAAAAGGCACAGAATAGCAGATTGGATCAATAAACAAAACCCAATTACATACTGCCTTCAAGAGACACATCTTAGCTGCAAGGACAAATAGTGACTCTAAGTGAAAGGGCAGAAAACGCTATTCCAAGCAAATTACATCCAGAGAAGCAAGTGGAGCCATACTTATATCTGATGAAATAGACTTCGAGATAAAAAAAAAAAAGTAATGAGAGATAATGATGGACGCTTCATAATGATAAAGGGAACCATACATCAAGAATGCCTAATGCTTATTAATATAATATTAATATCAGGGAACAATGAAATATATTAAGCAACTACTAACAGAACTAAAGGAAGAAACGGACAAAGAAATTATAGTAGGTTACCTAAATACCCCACTGTCGGCTATGGATAGATCATTCAAACAGAAAATCAATAAGGAAATATCATCCTTAAATGACACGTTAGAAAAATTGGACATAACCTTTACAGAGCCTTTCATTCCCAAATGGCTGCTTATACTTTCTTTTCTACTGTACATGGAACATTCTCAAGGATTGAAAACATGCTGGGACACAAAACTAGCCTTAACAAATTTAAGAATATTTAAATCATACCAAGTATATTGTCTGCCCACAATGCTTGGAAACTGGAGATCAACTGTAAAAAGAAAGCAGGAAGAACCACAAATACATGGAGATTAAACAACATGTTACTGAAGAATGATAGAGTCAGAGAAGAAATGAAAGGAGAGATAAAGAGATACATAGAAACCAATGAGCGTGAAAGTACAACTTTTCAAAACTTTTGAGACACAGCAAAAGCAGTAATAAGGAGAAAGTTTATATCATTACAGGCCTATCTCAAGAAACAAGAATTAGCCCAAAGAAACAACCTAACATTACATCTTAAAAACACTAGAAAAAAAAGAACAAAAGATGCTCAAAGTCAGCATAAAGAAAGATATAATCAAAATTAGAGCAGAATTAAGTGAAATTCAGAACCAAAAGGCAATAGAAAAAAATTAATGCAACAAAGTGCTGGTTCTTTGCGATCAATAAAATTGTCCACCCCCTGGCTAGACTCGCTAAGGAAAAAAGAGAAAGAACACACATAAACAAAATCAGGAATAAAAGAGGAGAAGTTACGACAGATACCACAGAACTACAAAAGATCATACAAGATATTGCCAAAAAAAACCCAAAACAAAACAAAAAAAAACACCAAATTTAATAACCTAGAAGAAATAGAAAAGTTCTTAGAAGTATATGACCATCCTAGACTAAACCACGAAGAACTGGAAAATCTCAGCAAACTGATCAGTAATATGGATACTGAAACAATAATCAAAAACCTCCGAAAAAGTAAAAGTCCAGGACCAGATGGCTTCACCAGTGAATTCTACCAAATATTCAAAGATTTAGTACCTAATCTTCTTAAACTTTTTCACAAATTGAAGAAGAGACAATACTTCCTAACTCATTTTATAAGGTCAACATTACCCTGATATCAAAACCTGATAAAGGTAATATAAAAAAAGAAAACTATAAACCAATATCTCTCATGAACACAGATGCAAAAAATCCTAAATAAGATACTAACAAATTAAATACGACGACTCATTTAAAAGGTTATACACCAGACTAAGTGGGCTTCATCCCAAGGGCACAAGGGTGGTTCAACATATGTAAATTGAGTAATGTGATGCACCACATAAACAAAATAAAGAATGAAAATCATATAATCATATTACTAGATACATAGAAAGCATTCGATGAGATACGGCATCTATTTATGATTAAAACACTTAATAAAGTGGGTATCTCAACGTAATAAAGGCCATATACTACAAACTCCCAGCTAGCATCATATTTAATGGTGAGCAACTAAGAACCTTTCCTCTAAGATCAGGAACAAGACAAGCAAGGCTGTTCGCTAACATCTCTATTATTCAATACAGTATGGGAAGACCTAGCTAGAGCAATCAAGCAAGAGAAAGAAATAAAAGGTAACCAAATAGGGAATGAAGAAGTCAAATTGTCACATTTTGCAGATGACATGATTATCGATATAGAAAATCTTAAAGATGCCAAAAACAATAAAAAATACGGTAAAGTTGCAGAATACAAAATCAATGTACAAAAATCCATACCGTTCCTAAACACTAACAATGAATTCTCAGAAAAAGAAATGAAAAAGACAATTCCTTTTGCAATTGCAAAAAAAAAAAAAGAACAAAATACCTGGGAATAAACTTAACGAAACACGTGAAAGACCTATACACTGAAAAGTATAAGACGTTATTAAAATAAATTGAAGTAGACAAAAAGAAATGGAAAGATATTCCATGTTTTTGGTTTGGACGAATTAAAATAATTAAAATGATCTTATTACCTAAAGATTTATGCAGATTTAATGTAATCCCCATTAAAATTTCAATAGCATTTTTTAAAGAAATAGAACAAAAAAATCATCAGATCTGTGTGGAAGCAAAAAGACTCCGAATAGCCAAAGCAATCCTGAGAAAAAAAAAAAATAACGCTGGAGCTATCACACTGCATGACTTCAAATTATGCTACAAAGTGACAATAATCCAAACAGCATGGTATTGACAGAAAAACAGACACACAGAACAGTGTAACAGAATTGAAAGTCCAGAAGTAAATCCTCACATATACAGGCACATAATTTTCGAAAAAGGAGACAAATTCGTACAATGACGGAGTAAAGCCTGTTCAATAAATGGTGCTGGAAAAACTAGAAAGCCATATGCAAAGAATAAAACTAGACTGTTGTCTATCACTACACACCAAAATTAAAATGGATGAAAGAACTGAATATAATAACTGAAACAATAAATTGCATAGAAAAAAATCATAGGTATTAAACTCATGGACCGTGGATTTAAAGAGAACTTTATGAATTAAAATTCAAAGGCAAGGGAAGTAAAAGTAAAAATAAATAAATGAGACTATATCAAACTAAAAATTTTCTGCACAGCAAAATAAACCATCAACAAAACAAGAAAACAATCAAATGAATGGGAGAAGATTCTTGCAAATAATGCCTCCAATAAGGGTCTAATATCCAAAATATATAAAGAACTTATATGACTCAACAATAAAAAAAAAATAATTAAAAAAGGAGCAGAGGATCTGAACAGACACTTCACAAGCTATTAGGGAAATCCAAATCAAAACCACAATGGAGTACCATCTCACACCAGTTACAATAGCTGTTATCAACAGGACAAATAATAACAAATGTTGGAGAGGATGCGGAGAAAAAGGAACCCTCATACGCCGCTGATGGGACTGCAAATCGGTATAGCCGCTAGGAAAACAGTATGAAAGTTCCTCAAAAAAACTAAGAATTGATCTACCATATGATCCAGAAATCCCTCTACTGGGTATTTACCCCAAAGACTTGAAATCCCATATCCGAAAAGGTATTTCCACACCAATGTTCACAGCAGCACTATTCACTGTGGTCAGGACATGGAAGCAACTGAAGTATCCTATGATAGATGATTGACTAAAGAAGCTGTGGTACATATATACAATGGACTATCACTCAGCCATAAGAGATGAGATGCTGCCAGTTGTGACCACATGGATAGGCCTCAAAATTATCATGCGAAGTGAAACAAGCTAGACAGAAAAAGTTGAAAATCACACAATATCACTTATATGTGGGATATAAGCCTAAAAGCAACAACTGAACAAGACAAAGAAACAGAGACTCATGGACATGGACAATAGACTAGTGGTTACCAAAAGGGAGAAGGGTTGAGGGAGGGGGAAAGGAGTAAATGGATAGGTAAAAGGGGTCAAATATGTGATAACAGAAAGAAATCTAACCATGAGATGTGAACTCACGATATAAAGGTACATAGGCCTTACTGTTAAAACGTACAGCTGAAACTTACTGGATTTCATTAACCAATGTTACCATAAAAATAAATTAATTAGGAGTTTGGAGAAACAGCTGAGTGAGAGACATCCCCAGATCTCTTCCCTTGAAAGAACAAAAAGCTGAACATCTATATTCAAGAAAAAAAACACTCAAACTACACACCAGTACGTCTGACCGTGGGATCTACACTAAGAGCTACCACAGGTCAGAACCCCATGTGTAGAGCAGGGGACTTGGAGAAAAAAAGAAGCTGTCTCTCATAGCTGAAGCTACCTATAGGAGGAGGGAGAGGGAAGAAGTGTGGCGAGTTCTCTGAACAGCCCTGCCTGGGAGTGCTGTGAGCTCCACGCGGCCAGGTGGCAGCACCCAGTCATCATGGCAGAAAACAGAAAACAGGATGGCAGAGAAACAACACCTGATTTTTACTGGCAGAAGTTGCAAAATCGAGGCTGACCCACAGCCCCCAACGATCAACCCAGAGGTTGATCAACGATACCCCCACATCTTCCGAGATCAAACACTGCAGAGCCCCAGGGGAATCTGAGCAAACGCTATCAAACCCGTCAATAACACTGATAGTGACTGACACTGATTAAACATCTCTAAAAAAGAAGGCATTATTAAGGCTTTATATAAAGTAGATATCCAAGAGGCTTAGATGCCACCTACTGGAAACCAAAAGAAAAGCGACTTCTTTGCAACAGGATAGAGAGACTTTTACATAATAAATCTTCTTTCTGGGGAAAAAAGCGGAATACACTTCCATTAATGTCCATACAGAACAATAGTTCATTAAATACCATGAACAACCAAGGTGACAAGACATCTCAGAAAGGAAGATAAAAATCTCCATAAAATAAGCTTACGGACATAGAAATATGCAACTTAAATGACAAAGAATTCAGGATGGTACTTCTGAAAAAACATAGTTGTGAAAGGAGTCGTATGAACGATTTCAGGAATTGAAAAACAACTAGATGAGCAGAATGAGTTCTTTAGCAAGGAGATTGAAACCCTGAAAAAGAACAGAAGAGATCTTCTGGAGATAAAACACACACACACACACACACACACACACACACACACACACACTGCAAGAGTTGAAAAATGAAATAGCAAGCTTGGGAAATACAGTTGAACAAATGGAGGAAAGGATCAATAATATCGATGGCAGGAATCTAGAAATAGATTAGAAGAAAAAAAAAGAATGAAAAATAATGAAAGAGAAATACAAGAAATAACTAACACCATCAGGAGAGCAAATATAAGAATAATGGTCATTATCGAAGGTGAGGAAAAGGAACAAGGATTAGAAAGCATTTTTGGACAAATAGTTGATGAGAATTTCCCAAATCTAAGGAATGAGCTTGAGATTGGAATTCAAGAAGTCAACAGAACACCCAATTATCCCAACCCAAAAAGGCCTTCACCAAGACACTGTATTAAAACAATCAAAAATCAATGACAAAGACAGAATTCTCAGGGCAGCCAGAGAGAGACGATAGTAACCTATAAAGGAAATCCATTAGATTATAGTTGGACTTCTCAAAACAAAAATTACAAGCCAGAAAAGAGAGGAATCATATACTCAAACTATTAAGTGAAAGCAATTACCAGCCAAGAATAATGGATCCAGCTAAGCTCTCCTTTAGAAATGAAGGATAAATTAAGACCTTTTCAGACATACAAAAATTGAGGATTTCTCGACTACGAGGCCTGCACTACAGGAAATTCTGAAAGAGGTCAGCTCACCTAAAACAACAGCAGCAAAAATACATAATTAGAAGTAAAGTGACTATCAGGCAAATAGAAGCAGAGGAGCGCAGCCCTTACTAAGAAAAAGGCATTATAAGCTTAAACAACAAGAGGAGAATTTCTATAGCAAGATAGTAATGAACGTTCAGCATACATAGAAACAAATTGAGATGATGATGACTGAAAAAGGGCGGATTCAAAGATCCAAATTCTCAAAGGGGAAAGGAGATAAGGCACATGCAGAATAAAACAGACAACTGTATAGATATAACTATCTTTTTCATACCGTTCGTAATGGTAACCAAACACCAAAGATTCGGAACTGAAGTATATAACAAAAAAAGAAGAATCAGAGGCAAAACTCACAAAAGCCAACCAAAATAAAAAAAAAAAAACAGGAACACAAGGAGAAGGAAGCAATGAAAAATTCGAGCTACCAGAAAGCAAGAGATAAAATGTCTATAAGAAGACCTTGTATTTCAATAATCACCCTAAATGTAAATCGACTGAACTCACCAATAAAAAGGCACAGAGTTGCAGATTGCATCAAAAGACAAAATCCAAACATACGCTACCTCCAGGAGACACCTCTCAGCTCCAAAGACAAATATAGACTCAAAGTGTAAGAGTGGAAAACGATATTTAAACAAATGGCATTCAGAGAAAAGCTGGAATAGGGGAACTAATATTGGATGAAATAGACTTCGAAGTTAAAAAGGTAAAGAAAGTTACTGAGGGGCGCTTCTTCATGGTAAAGGGAATCATGTACAAAGAAGACATAACAATTATTAATATCTATGCTCCCAATCAGGGAGCCCCAAAATATGTAAAGGGATTACTAACAGAACAAAACAGAGAAACAGACCAAAACACTATTGTAGAGGATCTAAATACCCACTGGCGGATATGGACAGATCATCCAAACAGAAAATCAATAAGGAAATAACATTCTTAAGTGACACATTAGTCCAACTGGACATAACCGACATTTACAGAGCCTTTGACCCCCAAACAGCTGCTTATCCATTCTTCTCTAGTGCACATGGAATGTTCTCAAGAATCGACCACATACTGGGACACAGAGATAGCCTCATCAATCATAAGAGGGTTGAAAGCATATCAACCACATTCTCTGATCACAATGATTTGAAACTAGAGATCGACACAAAAAGAAAGCAGGAAGAACCACAAATACATGGAGATTTAACAACATGCTGCTGAAGAATGACTGGGTCAGGGAGGAAATAAAAAGGGCAATCAAGAGATACATAGAAACAAATGATAATGATAGTACAACATACCCAAACTTTTGGGACGTGACATATGTGGTCACAAGAGGAAAGTTCATATCATTACAGGCCTATCTCCAAAAACAAGAAAGAGCCCAAATAAACAACGCAGTGCTTCATCTTTCATCTTAAAAACTAGAAAATGAAAAACAAAACCAATGAAGCCTAAAGACAACAGAACGATAGAAATAATCAAAATTAGAGCAGATAAATGAGATTGAAAACAAAAATCAATAGAAAAAAATAAATGCAAGAAAGAGCTGGTTCTTTGAGAAGGTTAATAAAGTTGACAAACCTCTGGTTAGACTCACTATAGAAAAAAGAGAAAAGACACAAATAAACAATATTAGGGATGAAAGAGGGAAAATTATGACTGACATCACAGAAGTACAAAGGATCATGGAAGAATACTATGAGAAAATAATAACACCAAATTTAATACCTAGAAAAAATGGACCAGTACTTAGAAAAATACAACCTTCCTAGACTGCATCAAGAAGAACTGGAAAATCTAAATAGACCAATAAGCAGTATAGAAATTGAAAGAATCATCAACCACCTATAAAAAAGTAAAAGTCCAGGGCCAGATGGCTTCACCAGTGAATTCTAGAAAACATTCAAAGAAGATTTAATAACTATTCTTTTCAAACTCTTCCAAAAAATCAAAGAGGATGTAATACTTCCGAACTCATTTTATCAGGCCAATATTACTGTGATACCAAAACTTCATAATGATAATACCAAAAAAATAAAACTACAGACCAATATCTCTCATGAAACAGATGCAAAAATCCTAAATAAAATACTAGCTACCGAATACAGCAACATATTTAAAAGATTATATGCACGATGTATGGGCTTCATCCCAGGGACACAGGGATGGTTCAACATATGCAAATCAGTTAATGTGATACACCACATACACAAATTAAAAAATAAGAATCATATGACCATATCAATAGATGCAGAAAAACCCTTTGACGAGATGTAGCATCCATTTATGATCAAAACACTTAATAAAATTGGTATAGAAGGAAAGGACCTTAACATAATAAAGGCCATATGTGAGAAACACTCAGTCAACAGTATACTTAATGGTGAACAACTAAAACCTTCTCTCTAATCAGAAAGAAGGTAAGGCTGTCCACTATCACCACTGCTATTCAATATAACATTGGAGATCCTTGCAAGTGCAATCGGGCAAGGGAAAGATATAAAAAGCATCCAAATAGGAGACAAAAAAGTCAAACTGTCACTATTTGCTGATGAGATGATTCACTATATATAAAACCCTAAGGACTCCACAAGAACACTATCAGAAGCAATAAGCAAATACAGTAAAGTCTCTGGATACAAAATCAATGTTAAAAAATATATAGCTTTCCTATACTCTAATAATTGTCAGAAAAATTGGAATAAATAATTCCTTTTGCAATTGCAGCAAAAATAATAAACAACCTAGGAATAAATTTAACAAAACATGTGAAGGACCTATTGTAATGAAAACTATAAGAATCTACTAAAAGAAATAGAAGAAGATATAAAGAAATGGAAAGATATTCGTGTTCCTGTATTGGAAGAATCAACATAGTTAAAATGATCATATTACCTAAAGCATTATACAGATTTAGTGTAATTCCCATCTAAATCCCATTGGCATTTTTTTAAAAAAATAGAACAAAAAATTATCACATTAGTTTGGAGGCACAAAAGACCCCGAATTGCCAAAGCCATCCTCTGCCCAAATTCATATTGACAGTATTCTAAATAGCATGGTATTAGCAGAAAAATAGATGCATGGAACAGTGGAACAGACTTGAGAGTCCAGAAGTAAACACATGTTTATATGGGCAAATAGTTTTTGGGAAAAAAAATTAGAAATAAATCACACCAGAGAATTGAATGTCTCTACAATAAATGGTGCTGGGAAAACTGGAAAGCCACCTGCAAAAGAATAAAACTAGACTGCTGTCTATCACCACATACCAAAATTAACTGAAAATGGGTTAAAGACCTGAATATAAGCCCAGAATCAATAAAATGCTTAGAGGAAATCATAGGAAGTAAACTCAAGGAACTTGGACTTAAGGAGGATTTTATGAATTTGATCTTGAAGGCAAGGAAAGTAAAAGCAAAAATAAATGAATGGGACTATATAAAGAAAAAGCTTCTGCACATCAAAATTCACCATCAACAAGGTAAAGAGACAATCATCTGAATGGGAAAATAAATTTGCAAGCAACGCTTCCAATATGGGCCTAATATCCAAAAATATACAAAGAACTTATACAGCTCAATAACAACAACAACAACAAAAACAAATGATCCAATCAATAAAATTGGTAGAACGTCTGAACAGACACTTCTCTCTAGAGGACATACTAATGACCAACAGATATTTGAAAAGATGCTCAACATTGCTAGGTCTTAGGGAAATGCAAATTAAAACTACATGTGATACTATCTCACATCTGTTAGAATAGCTATAAACAGGACAAGTAATAAATGCTGGAGAGAATGCAGAGAAGAAAGAAGCCTCATACACTTCTTGTGGGACTACAATTTGGTACAGCCACTATGGAAAACAGTATGAAGATTCCTCAAAATAGGAATTGATCTGCTATATGACCAGCAATCCCTCTACTGGGTATTTGACCCAAACACTTGAAAACCCATATCCGAAAAGATATTTGCACACCAATATTTATAGTAGCATTATTTACCATGGCCAGGACATTGAAGCAACCGAAGTGTCTCCCTTACATTATGGTACATATATTTAATGGAATATTACTCAGCCATAAGAAGAGATGAAATACTGTCAGTTGCAACCACATGAATGGACCTCTAGATAATCATACTAAGCGAAATAAGCCAGACAGAAAAAGTTGAAAACTACATGACTTCACTCATATTTGGGATATAAAACTGAAAGCAACAAACAAACAGGATAATGAAACAGAGATTATGCAGAAGATTTTAGATGACTTATTTCTCCACACATTCCATGATTATTTCTATGAGCTAGCCTCTACTTTCACTGAATTCTACAATAGCTGCTATTATGTGGAGAAAGATTAACAGACTGAAAAAGTGTTGAAGGTGTTGATGTGGCGTATGCTACTGCGTGAAGCAGTGGCTGCTGTCATGGCCAAAGGGTTTAATATCCTGGGAATAAAACCTGTCCAAAGAATGTAATCCTTCTTAGGTTTGAACACTGTTTTTACCAAAGTGGCCATTCACACTGTTTGCTTTTTTACAATCATGTGAATACAAAAACAAGTAAAGGAACTTTGTCAACTACCTAAAAAATATATATATGGACATGAACTGTATACTAGTGGTTACCAGAGGGGAGGGTGGAGGAGGGAGCTAAATTGGTAAAAGGGATCAAATATGTGGTGACATGAAATAATTAAAAATAAATAAATTTTTAATAAAAGAAAAAAAAGACATGATACATAACTTAGGATACTTGCAAGGTCTGTGTTGTGTGTGTCCTTTTATCTCTGTTAGTGAAATTCAGTAAGCTCCGTGGTTGGAAGGACTATAGCTCTTCTAACTCTGGCTTGCTGCTTTGTGTTAGCAAAACGTTACATTGGGAGTCATTGCTACAAGATTTGGCACTTCTATTAGGAATTTCAGAAGTTAGAGCCTTTTCATAATGTTGGACTCATAGAATTACCAATGGGTGGCGAAAAATGTATTTTTTTGAAGACATAATAAATTCAAGAGATTTTAAGTGCTGCCTTAACATGGCGTTAAGCTGATTGTTTGCAGGTGGAGCGACGTGTTAATGAAGGCCACCCAAAGGGCTGGCTGTGGAAAATCGGCCTCTACTGCATGTTCCAGTTTGTTAGGAGCGACTTCTGCAGGCCCAGAGTAGGGGCCCTGTGGTAGCTCTGGGTTCCTCTGGACCTCAAATTACAGCAAGCTCAAGAGGACCTCTTGGAGCCCAGATCATTTAAGGCAGTGGTCCCAAATTTTTTTGGCACCAGGGACCAGTGCTCCTCTTAGAATCTAATGCCTGATTATCTGAGGTAGAGCTGAGACCATGATGCTAGTGCTGAGGAACAGCTGCAAACACAGATGAAGCTTTGCTCACTCGCCCACTACTCACCTCCTGCTGTGTGGCCTTGTTCCTAACAGGCCATGACCCATATTGGTCCGTGGCTTGGAGACTGGGGACCCTTGCTTTAAAGAACAGAGTAGAGTACTTCCAATAGCATCGTGAATGCTGGCTTTGGTTTCTAATTTAAGAATTTATTTACATAGGGAGTTCCCCAAACAATGAACATCCAACTAACAAGAACCCTTGTTTTCAAAAGTTCTTGCTTACAGAAATGGCTGTTAGCTCACCCTGTTTTACCTCTTTTATTATGCCCACTTTCTATATGCTTCTTGGAAATGTTAGGGAAAAAATCCCATATTGGCTTCATTGTAACTATGCTTGTTTCCACCCTACCTGCCCATGGGACAGATCTGAATGAACTGCCAGGCTGGTTCTCATGAGTCCAGGGTCTGGGTAAAAGCTCCTGTTGGGCTGGAGCAGCTATGTAAGCACTTGAATCTGATTTATTTCAGGGCTACTCAGACTATTGGTGTTAGACCTGTTGATCTATTGAAGCTCCTGAAAAGGGAATTACAACTTATTGAACTTTATGATAGTCATAATGTAATAAATTTGGACAAAAATTCTCATGAGGTATATTGCTAAAAAAAAAAAAAGGAGTCCAATCTGGCTTTTTTTTTGCCACAAAAAATTGCTTACCAGATTCCAAGTATATGTTTTGTTCAACAACATTAGGAAAATGGTGATCTTTAAAGAGTAGAATTATTCACATTTTTAATTTCTAAATGGAAAACATGTCTTATTGTTGAATAGACAGCTCTATATATTAGCTGAATGTGGTTCCATCTTTACACTAATACCCTTGTCCCACCTCCTGGTACTTCTTTAAGGAGGACATCAGAGTCCCCAGGTTGCTTTTTCAATCATTTATTTATTTATTCATTCAACAAATGGCTATGGAGTATTCATTGTGTGCTATGCATCACACTAATCTCTGAAGATAATTTATACACAATTCTGTTTTAATGGAACTTATAGTATATTTAATATAGAAGATAAGCAATATACAAATAATTATTCAGAATAATTAGTCAAATAATGCACTTCCCTAAAAAGTACAAATTCCAAACTATGAGACATATTTTGAGAAATAACTAGGTATATTATGGAGAAGGGTGTGCTTTAAGAACAGGAACATTAGAAACAAATCTGAGAGGCAGGAAAGCACCCTGTGAGTTTTGAAGAAGGAAAAATTAAGTATGGCTGTAGTATGGATATAGATTTGGAGAAGGACCACCTAGAAACCCCTCCAGGAAAGGACTTTCCCAAGTTATCAACTTCTCCAGGATCTGCCAGCGCTGCAGAGACCAAATTTTCCAGAGTTTATGACTGAGGTCATGCCCAGAGTCATGCTAGGTGCTATGTAAAGGACAGAGGCTTGACAATTCTGATGAGCAAAACTTACTCTGAAGCTCCCCACTGAGTTGACTGAGACTTTGTTGGGCCTGCATCAAATTTGACATTTTCCTCTCTCCTATCCTACTTACTCCTTCTTTCCTTTCACAGATATTGGTGTTTACTTATAAACATTGTATGTCCTAAACTTTGTCTTAATGTCTTCCCCTGGAAAACCCAGAAGGAGGGATCTATGAGATGAACCTGGAGAGGTCAGCAGGAGGTAGGTCATGTAAACCTTTGTTGAAGATTTGAGTCTTTATTCTAAGACTAATTGAAAGCCATCTAAGGATTTTAGGGAGGTAAAGGACATGATTTGATTTACTTATTTAAAAACTGACTTTTGTTGCTATATAATGGTTCAATTGGAGGAGATTAGGAGTGGATGGTAGGGAAGTGATAAATTATAATTTCTACATTGGGCATATTGAGTTTGAAGTACCTTTGCACCATCCAAGTAGAGGTCTTTAATGACAGTTTCATCTATGGGTCTGAAGTCCAGCGAAGTCTGGGTTAGAGATCATCAAAGTGTCTACACTCCCAAAATACTTACCTGCCAACTTCAACTGAAGTCAAAAAACAAAAAGTCAAAATGAGGAGAGGGGAGGAAGAAAGATGGTAAGATAGAAGTACTACCTATCTCCACCTTAGAACATACCCTTTTACAGCTTCCTTCCTTCCTTTACCTGGGAATGCACAAACTCTCCAAAATTAAGTTTTAAACAAAATTTTTAATGTAGAAAGGAAACATAATAAAAGAGGTGAAACAAGGTGAGCTAACAGCCATTTCTGTAAGCAAGAACTTTTGAAAACAAGGGTTCTTGTTAATTGGATGTTCATTGTTTGGGGAACTGCCTATGTAAATAAATTCTTAAAATAAATTAGAAACCAAAGCCAGCATTCACAATGCTATTGGAAGTACTCTACTCTGTTGCTTAAAGTGAGGGTCCCCAATCTCCAAGCCATGGACCGATATGGGTCATGGCCTGTTAGGAACCAGGCCACACAGCAGGAGGTGAGTGGTGGGCGAGTGAGCAAAGCTTCATCTGTGTTTGCAGCCATTCCTCAGGAGAAGAAGTTGAGAAATCAAAAAAAAATAAGATAGCATGTTATTATATAATTCACCTGCAAGAATTAAAGTTTAACAATCAACAAAGAAATGTTATTGTTTCAAAAGAATCCCCTAACATCAAATGGAAGGCAATATTAGGAAATGTTGACATGCTGGGTAGGAGGTTTAGGTTGACATTTTCAGGGTAGAACCATGTAGAAAGGTGGTCATGATCTAATCAGTCTTGCTTATAGCTATTGTCAGCTAATAAGTATGTGCTTGTGGCCCTATCTGTTGCCAGTGGTAAGTCATGCTTGCAAATAAAATGAATATTTGTCGGCTTATACGCATAGTATACTTTAAACACATTCTATGAGTGTGGTCCAAGAAATAACAAGTTTTGGAAGCAAAATAAGTCCCTAGCTTGACAATTTTGATATGTAATCATGTGATTCTATGTAATACTGTTAACTTTGCTAGGAGATACAAGTGTTATTTAAATACTACTCAATACTGTTTGCTAGCATTTCCCAGTTTGAATATCTGCTACTGGCTATAGTCCTTCGTAAATATTACAAAGATTAAAATTTCACATTTATTAAATAATTTTTTTAGATATCCACAATAATAAGTAAAGAGTATGAGGAATATTGGAAGTGTTTTAAACATAGCTTATGGTTTTGAAAGTTCTTGAGACTACCATGGTATTCAGATTTCTCATTGCTGAATTCCCAAAATTAATAACTGTTAGGAATTCAGAAACACTGGCCTGGCATGAACCCCAAGCACCCCTGGGCTCACTCAGCTGCGACCTTCTTTGTCAGTTCCCTCATGTGAGCCTCAGTTGGGTGGCTGAGTTTCTGGCTTGATTCATGACTTGGAAGATGATTTCCTGTTCTAGGTCTGGATGCCATCTTGAGCTCCAGCTTCCTTGATTCAGACCTTCGCTCACTATGCAAATCCTCCTAAGTTCACCCCCTCTACCTATGGTAGTGGACATTGCTTTCCAAATCCCATGCGAAGACTGGGTTCTTACTATACCTCAAATGGACCACCTAAAGAATTGTGTGCCTATTCTTTTCTGTTTGTACTTTTCCCCTGGCCCCAGATCCATTCTCTCCATGCTTGTCTTCCTTGTTCTGTGTTACAGGAGGCTGACTCTGGCAGACTGCTTCACCAGGCCTAACTGGGTTAGATTTTTGCCCATAGGTTAAATCCAGCCCACTACTTTTTTTGTAGACAAAGTTTAATTGAAACACAGCCATGCTCATTTGTTTATATATTATTTATGGCTATTTTCATACTACAACAGCGCAATTGAGTAGTCTTACCACAGACTATATGGCTCACAAAGCCTAAAATATTTACTTCTTGGCCCTTTATAGAAAATGTTTGCTGACCCTGGGTTAGGACAATGGAGGCTCTGGCATTCCATCAGAGCTCAGCTCTGGCACCAATGGTATCTCTCCTGGAAATACAGCTCCCACCAGTAGGCTCCTCCTCAAAAGCACCAGCTCTCCTCAGCCAGAGGCCTAAGGATAATAATGGCTGCAAGCTGTTGCTAGTCTCTGAGTGACTCAGTTTCCCTTATTTTCTTCTTCATTTTCACAATTTTGTAAGTAGATCTTAATTAAAGTCTCTTCATTTGAGTCATCTGGGGTAAAATTTTCCTGGCAGGATATGACTAATGCAACATGACTGCATGTCTCACCTTGGCCACATACTTGAATAGACCCCATTGCCACAGGCCACTAGTTTACATTGAGTCAGACTATGCTGCACTTCCATGAGTAAGGTGATATGCCTATTGGGTAGCCCAGTAGTATTTTTTTGCTGAGTTAATGTCCTCAGTTCGGGATTTACCCTTAAGAATATCTTATCTTTTTCCACTGTTGAACCATCCTCAAATTCTCAGCATGCTCAGTGACTGAGTCTTATACAAATTATACAAGGAGCCAGTAAATCTATACTTTTCTCTAGTAAAATATGAATTTAGGACTCTCCATGGGTTAAGCTGGTTTTAACTTCTCTGCTGATCAATTGCTTCTAAAAAGGAGTTGAAATAGTTTCTTTCTTCAAGTCTAATACTATCAGAAGAACAAATAAGTTTCTGTCTAGATTCGTAGTGTTTTGGTTATGATGAAGATGCCATGACATCAACTCTAAATCTGGCTTTTTACAGTTTTTATTTAATGAGGTGATTTACAAATCTCCTGTCTCATTATCAAATAACCTGTGCTTGCTGGTATTTCTTTCTATGGAAATTATAGAAGATACTGTTATTTTTGTTTGTTTGTTTTCAATTTTGACTATAACCCAGGTTGCTCCAAAGTTTCCCCTAAAATAAGAACATAATTTTCACATTTTTAATTAGACTTGCCATCTGAAATATTCACTATGAAACATAAACGTGATCAAAGAAGGTTATGGAAAGGATAACACTTCAAAATGAGAAATCCCTAAGTATGAAAATCATAGTTTTTTGTGCTCTTGACTGCAATAATCATGTTTCCAATCTTTCTTCTGCCTCTCTGTTGGACTATTCAAAATTCCCTAAACAATAATTAGTTAAAGAAAAACGTGCATTCCAATTCACATAGTGTTATATAAAAAATTTAAGAATGTAAATACTGTTTCTACAACATTGGTGTTTGTTAGATTGTTAGCTATGAGTAGTACAATGTCATGAGGATAGTAAGTACTAAAAAAACTTATTTCTTTATACTTTACAGGTATTTCCTCATTGATCTTCATAATAACCATGTAAGATAAATATTATTTAATACTACCTTATAAATAAGGAAACCAAGGCTAACTTTTATTTACTTAATGTAATATATCTGGCAATTTTTTATATTGTTAGTGGGCTGTTGTGGAATTGGGAGGTTGATTGGTGGGAGCTCCAACAGGAAGAAATGGAAGTTCGGCAAACTGAACAAACTGCAGAAAATAGCCCTAGCAAGAACACCTAGGTAGGCTGATAACAGAGCTGACAGGTAGAGCTAGTTTTGGCATACTTTTAGACTATTGTCAACATGAAGAGAGAGGCTACCCTAGCAGATAAATCATACAAATGGAAATATACACTGGGCTATTCTGAAGTGTCAGGAGAGAATTCCAGTCCAAAGTTCAGTTCCATGGACTGGACCAACATGGGAAGCAGAGAAATTCCTATCAAATGCTGTTAATTCTAGGTTCCACTCATGGAGTTGCTGAGATTCCTGTTATGTATCCTGCCTCTGTTCTATTGACTGGCTCTATGAATGGGCACTTTCAGTGGCAGGGACAGTCATAATGAGGGTGAGACATTAGGCAGGGGCTGAGCCTGGAGGGGCAATTCTTAGACATTTTCCTTCATAGCCTACGCACTTTCTCATATAACTCCCTACCTGTCATGGATGGGACAGTGCAGAAAATGAAGACAAAATAAGATGAAAGTCAAGAGACCAACTGGTGTGTAAAGAAATGGGTCTAATCAGGAAAGGATTCATGGTGCAAGTGAGTTTTTAGCTTGGAATCAGAACATATGATTTGCTATTTGTTGTGACCCTTAATAAATTTAACAATGACGTTAATTGTTCTAAAGACCAATCATATATTTTATCATCTACTCCAGGGAAGTCAGTTTGGTCAACTTTCTTCCAATCTTTATTCTCTTCTAAATATCTATTCTTAGTTCCAAAGGTGAAACAAAGCAAATAATCCTGCCTCTCATTTTCCTTGGATATAAAAGCTTTTTAGAGCAGCACTATTCAAAATGGTAGACATTACATGTAGCTATTGAGTACTTGAAATATGTCTACTCTTAACCAAGGTATATCAAAGGTATAAAATATATACTGGGTTTTGAAGACAGTATGAAAAAATAAAATCTCAATAATTTTTATATTGACTGCATGTTGAAATAGCATTATTTTGGATATATTGGATTAAATAAAATATATCATTAAAATTTATCCCAGGCATTTCTTTTTACCTTTTTAGTGTGACTACAAGAAAATTTAAAATTACATGTGTGGCTAATGTTATATTTCTGTTGAACAATGCTTCTTTAGGGAGTAATACCTGGTTCCTAAAGGGTGGCTCCCTTTCAGCCTTTGCCCAATGATTCTTATCCTCTAGGCCAGTTCTACAAGTCAAATAATACAGATTTCATAATTGGAAGGAAGGCTGCAAGTCATTTGGAAATTAGGTGATGAAACTGCAGTAGGATCATAATTCCTGTATAACAATTTGCTTTTCTGAAATTTCTTATTCTAAATGGAATAGTCACTGCTCTGTTCTCTCCTCTAGCTAATTTACATCTTATTTTCTTTCTGTCAGAAGTGTCATTTCCTGTGATTGATGAAATCATCTTTGTTAAGTGTAAAAACAAGGCCACCATGTTATTCAAATTGAATTTACTAAAAATATTGTCATCCTCTGGATTGGAAAAAAAATCATATAGTTGCTTGGAAGCCCTTTAAAAATCACTATGTTTGGTTACTTTCAGAAATTGAAGTCGAGATTATAGGAAGAAAAAATATTATTACTCTTATAGATATAAGAAAGATCGAGACACTATCTGACAGAACAAATTTTCTTTAACCCTAGATTGTGTCTACACATGGCTTCTGAAATTGCCAATTTTTTTTTGATTCAAGGGTTTTAGGGTCACCTTGATGATGATTTTCTACACAATTAATTAGATTGACTATGCAATCGATTTAATTCACTTAATTCATTAAGTTTTTAGAGATGATTTTAATAAGCCTGAAACCTTAATTTTATGAACACATGTAGATCAGTAACAGCAATGTTAGATCCTTATTATTACTTGAAAAGAAGAAAGACACGTTAAATAAAAGGAAACAGAACCTCTCTCTTTAAGAGGTAATTGGGAAAAGATATTTGAAAACAACATCTCAAATAGGGGCTAACATCCAAAAAATATAAAGAACTCATACAACTCAACAACAATAAAAACAAACAATTCAATTAAAAAATGGGCAGAGGATCTGAATAGATGCTTTTCCCAAGGAGACATACAAACAGCCAACAAATATTTGAAATGACACTCAACGTCACTAGCTGTTAGGGAAATGTAAATCAAAACCACAGTGAGATACCACCTCACACCTGTTAGAATGGCTATAATCAACAAGACAAGTGATATCATGTATTGGAGAGAAATTGAAGGAAAAGGAGCCCTCATACACTGCTGGTGGGAATGTAAATTTGTACAGCTACTATGGAAAACAGTATAAAAGTTCCTCAAAAAACTAAGAATAGACTTACTATATGATCCAGCAATTCCTCTCCTGGGTATCTACCTCTAAAACTTGAAAACATTCCTCTGTAAAGATATATGCACCCTAATGTTCATTCCAGCATTCTTCAGTGTAGCCAAAACATGAAAACTGCCGAAGTGTCCTTTGATAGATGATTAGATAAAGAAGATGTCAGACATGTATACAATGGAATATTACTCAGCCATAAGAAAAGATCAAATAATGCCATTTGCAACAACATGGATGGACATTGAGATTATTGTGCTAAGCAAAATAAATCAGACTGAAAAAAAATTGAGAACCACATGATTTCACTCATATGTAAAATATAAAAACTGAAAGTAACAAATAAACACGACAAACAAAAACTTATAGACACAGAGAGAAGTTCAGTTGTTACCAGAGGCAAAGGGGGAAGAAAGTTGATAAGGATAAAAACGGTCAAATATATGGCGACGGAAGATTTGACTTTGGGTGGTGAACACACAATGCAATATACAGAAATATATCATAGAATTGTACACTTGAAACCTATATAATTTTATTAACCAATATCATCTAAATAAAGTTAATAAAAAAAGAAAGAAAATTAAATGAGGTAGTACATGTAAAAAAAAGAGGCAACTGGAACCAACTGTATGTTTAATATGTTCCCACAATACCTTTTTCCTGCATTGCTTGAGTTTCTTTTTAAATCATCATATTGAAGTTATTAAAATATCAGTAGCTCAGATTTGTTTATTATTTTGCATTATTATTTTAAGTTATATGTAGTAAAATTCACTTTTGAATTTTAACTCATGCATAGAGTCTTGTAACCACCACTAACAGGATATAGGACACTCTTAACACTCTCCCAAATTCTCTCTTGCTACCTCTTTGCAGTCAAACACTTCTCCTACCCACAAGCCCTGGAAACTACTGATGGATTTCTGTCCCTATAATTTAGCCTTTTAGAGACTGCCATATGAATGGAACTATATAGTATGTAATCTTTTAAGACTTCTTTCTTTTAATTAGCATAATATTTTAAGATTCATTCATGTTATTGCAGCTATCAATAACTTGTTCTTTATTATTGAAAACTATAATAATATGTCTAGTCCTTCACTTAATGAGGGATACTTAGGTTGTTTCCAGATTTTGGTGACTACAAATAATGCTGTTATAGATATTCATGTACAGGTTTTTGTATGAATGTAAGTTTCCTTTCTATGAGGTAAACAACTAAGAGTGGGACTCTTGGCTCGTATGGTAAGTGTATGTTTAAATTTATAAGAAATTGCCAAACTTTTCCAGAGTGATTCTGCCATCGTGCATCCTTACCAGCAACATATGAGAGTTTCAGCATTGCCAACACTAGGTATTTTCAGTATTTAAAAAATATATATTTTAACTATTCTAATAGAGGTATAATGGTATCTCGTTGTAGTTTTAATTTGATATTATTAATGATTAATGATGTTGAGCATATTTTCATGTGTTTATTTGCCATTCATTTATCTTCTTTGCTGAAATGTCTATTCAAATCCTTTGCCTAAAGAATTTCTATTTCAGGTTTTTTATTTTCTTACAAAATTTTGAGATATATCTTTTGTCAGATACATGACTTTCAAATATTTCTCTCAGTTTGTGGTGTGTCTTTTCATTTGCTTTAAAGTGTCCTTTACAGAGAAAAATTATTTAATTCGGAAGATGTCTACTTTTTCAATTTTTGCTTTTATGGCTAGTGCTTTTGGTGTCATATCTAAGAAATCTTAGCATAACCTATGGTCATGAGGAGTTTTCTTATGTTTTCTTCTAAGAGTTTTAAATTTTTTTGAGGATTTTTTTCATGTAGTATGTCAAGTACAAGTCAAGTTTCATTTTATTCATATGGATGTACAATTGGTTTAGCACCTTTTGTTGAAGACTGTCCTTTCTCTATTGAATTGCTTTTTCATCTTCATCAAGTTCACTTACCATATTTATATGGGTTTATTTTGGGATTCCTTATTCCTTTCCATTGTTCTATATGTCTGTCCTTCTGGTCAATATCACTCTGTCTTGATTACTATAGCTTTATCATATGTTTTGATATTGAGTAGTGCGAGTCCTTCTACTTCGTTCTTTTTCAAAATTGTATTAGTTATTTTACTTCTCTTACCTTTTCATAAAATCTTAGAATTATATTGTTTGTAGTTATAAAGAATCCTGATAGAATTTTCATTAGGATTTCTTAAAATATATAGACCAATTTAGAGAGAATTGGCATTTTTACTATATTTTGCCTGCCAATACATGAACATGATCTGTCTCTTCATTTATTTAGATATTTTTGAGTTCTTTAATTTGTGATATGTAGCTTTCCACATACAGATCCTATATAGCTTTTATAGATTTAAACCTAAGTATTTAATATTTGTTAATGCTATTGTAAAAGGTAGTTTTCTTGAAATTTCAAATTCCAGCTATTCATGGATGAAATATGCAACAAATTGTCTCTTGTGTATTAGCTTACTATCCCGTGAGTTATCTATACTTGTTTATTAATTCCAGATTTTTTTGTAGATTCTTTGGGATTTTATACATAGATAATCATGTCATATGCAAAATACGTTTTCTTTTCCAATCTATGTGCATTTATTTCTTTTTTTTTGTTTTATTGCACTACCTAAGTCTTCCAGTAAAATGTTGAATGGGAGTAGTAAAAGAGGACATCTTTGCCTTGTTCCTAATCTTGGGGGAAAACACCCATACTTAAGTACAGTCTCAAGTATGATGATATCTGTAGATATTTTGTAGATGTTCTTTATTTAGTTGAAAAAGTTCCCCTCTATAACTAGTTTGCTGAGAGTTTTTTTTTTATCGCTAATGAGTGCTGGATTTGTCAAATGCCCTTATTTTCTTATTTTAAAATTTACATAAAGGTATAGTAATTCTTTATATTATTATATTTTTAATTTTTACATTTCTCTTAGAGATGACAATCAATGTTACTTTATATCAATTTCAGGTGTACAGCATAGTGGTTAGATATGTAAGTAATTTATGAAGTGATAACCCCAATTACTCTAGTATCCACCTGGCACTGTATGTAGTTATTACAATATTATTGACTATATTCCTTATGCTGTACCTTATATCCCCATGATTATTATGTAACTACCAATTTGTACTTCTTAACCCCTTCATCTTTTTTCACCCAGTCCCCAACTCTACCTACAGTCTGGCAATCATCAATTTGTTCTTTGTATCTAAGAATCTGTTTTTGTTTTGTTTCTTCATTTATTTTGTTTTTAGATTCCATATATAAGTGAAATCATATGGTATAATTCTTTCTCTGTCTGACTTATTTCATTTAGAATAATACCCTTTACATCTACCCATATTGTTGGAAATGGTAAGATTTCATTTTTATGGCTGAACAATATTCCATTGTATATATGTACCACTTCTTTATCCTGTTGTCTATTTATGGGCACTTGGATTGCTTCCATATCTTGGCTATGATAAATCATGCTGCAGAGAACATAGAGGTGCATATATCTTTTCAAATTAGTGTTTTGGTTTTCTTTGGATAAATACCCAGAAGTGGAATTGTTGGGTCTTAAAGTAGTTCTATTTTTAATTTTAGGGAATACCCAAACTGTTTTCCACAGTGGCTGTATCAATTTGCAATCCCACCAATGGTGTATGAGGGTTCCCTTTTCTCTACAACCTCACCAACACTTGCTGTTTTTTAATTTATTGATGATAGCCCTTCTGACAAATGTGAGGTGATATCTCATTGTGATTTTAATTTGCATTTTCTGATGATTAATGACCTTGAGCATTTTTCATATGTCTATTGGCAATCTGTATGTCCTCTTTGGAGAAATACCTATTCAGGTCCTCTGCCTATTCTTAAATAAGATTGTTTGGTTTTAGGCGTTGAGTTGTATGAGTTCTTTATAAATTTTAGATATTAACCCCTTGTCAGATGTATAATAGGAAAATATCTTCTCCCATTCAGTAGGTTTCCTTTTCATTTTGTTGATGTTTTCCTTTGCTGTATACAATCTTTTTAGTTTGATATAGTCCCATTTATTTATTTTTTTATTTTGTTTTCCTAGTCAGAGGAGATATACTACAAAAAAATTACTAATAACAATGTCAGAGAGTTTGCTATATGTTTTCTTCTAAGAGTTTTGTAGTTTTGGGTCTTACATTTAAGTCTTTATTCCATTTTGAGTTTATTCTTGTATATGGTGAAAGAAGGTGGTCCAGTTTTGTTTTGCACATATCTCTCCAGCTTTTCCAATGCCATTTATTGATGAATCTATCTTTACCACATGATGTATTCTTGCTCCTTTGTCATAGATTAAATAAGTGCATAGGTACGGATTTATTTCTGGGCTCTTTATTCTGTTCTATTGATCTATGTGTCCTTTGTTATTCCAGTACCATACTGTTTTGATGTCTATAGCGTTGCAGCATAGTTTGATATCAGGTAGTGTGATACCTCCAACTTTGTTATTCTTTTTTAGGATTGCCATGGCTACCTGGAGTCTTTTATGTTTCCATATAAATTTTTGGGTTCTTTGTTCTAGTTCACTGAAAGACGCCATTGGTATCCTGATAGGGATTATATTGAATCTATAGATTGCTTTGGATACTATGGATATTTTAACAATGTTGATTCATTCTATTCATGAGCACAATATTTGCTTCGATTTATTTGTATCTTCTTCAATGACATAATTTTTTGAGTACAAGTCTTTTACCTCCTTGGTTAAATTTATTCTTAGGTATTTTATTGTTTGTGATGCAATTATAAATGGGATTGTTTTCTTAATTTCTCTGTCTGATAGTTCATTACTCTTGTATAAAATGCAATGCAATTGATTTCTGAATATTAATTTTGCATCTTGCTACTTTACTGAGTTCATTTATCACTTCTAACAGTTTTCGGTGGTATCTTTAAGGTTCTCTGTTTATAGTTTCATGTCACTGGAAAATAATATTTTTAATTTTTCATTCTAGTCTGCTTGCTATAGCTAGGACTTCCAATACTATGCTGAGTAAAAGTGAATGTGAACATCCATGTCTTCTTAATTATAAGGAAAATGTTTTTAGCTTTTCCCCACTGACTACGATGTTAGCTATAAGTTTGTCATATGTGGTGTTTATTATGTTTAGGCATGTTTCCTTTATTCCCACTTTGCTGATAATTATTGTTTTTATCATAAATGGATGTTGAATTTTGCCAAAAGCTTTTTCTTTATTTATTGATATGATTATACGATTTTTATTTTTTAATTTGTGAATGTGGTGTATCACATTAATTGAATCGTGAATATTGAACCAACTTTGCATCCTAGGAAAAAATCCAACTTGATCATGATGTATGATATTTTTAATATATTGGTGAATTTGGTTTGCTAATATTTTGTTGAGGATTTTTCAATATTTATCAGGTATATGAAACTATAATTTTTTAAATCATATCTTTCTCTAGTTTTGGAAGCAGGGTAATGATGGCCTCATAAAATGATTTTGGATGCCTTTACTCCTCTTGAAAATTTTCAAATAGTTTGAATTGTATAGCTGTTAGTTCGTCCTTGAATGTTTGGTAAAATTCACTTGTGGAACCATTTGGTCAAGGACTTTTCGGGGGGTATTTTTTAAATTAGTCATTCGATTTCATTAAGAATAATCTGTTGGTTCAGATTTTTTTGTATCTTCTTGAGTCGATCTTGAGAGATTGCATGATTCTAGGAATGTATCCATTTTTTTCCAGATTGTCCAATTTATTTGCATGTAATTGCTCATAGTATTTTCTCATAATTCTTTGTATTTCTGTTGAGTCAGTAGTTACATCTCTTCTTACACTTCTGATTTTATATAGTTGGATCTTCTCTCTTTTTCTATTGATAAGTTTGGCTAAAGGTTTATCAATTTTTTTTATCTTTTCAATTAACTCACTCTTGGTTTCATTGATCTTTAGTATTTTTTTAGACTATTTTGTTTATATCTACTCAAATCTTCAATATTTCCTTTCTTCTACTCACTTTGGAATTTGTTTCCTATTCTTTTTCTAGTTTCTTTAGGTGTAAGTTAAATTGTTTATTTGAGATTTTTATTTGTTTGTTTGTTTCTTGAGGTAGGCCTGCACTACTATGAATTTCCCTCTTATAATTGCTTTTGCTGTGTTCCAGACATTGTGGGTCATTGTGTTTTCATTTTGACTTGTCTCGTAGTATCTTTCAGTTTCTTCCTTGATCTCATCGTTAACCCATTTATTGTTTAGTAGCATGTTATTTAGCCCCCTTGTGTTTGTGTATATTTCAGTTTATTTCATGTAATTGATCTCTAGTTTCATACGATTGTAGTTGAAGACATTTGATATGATTTCAATCTTCTTAGATTATTGAGACTTGTTTTGTGACCTAACATGTGGTCTGTCTTAGAAAATGTACAATATGCACTTGAAAAGAATGTATATTCTGCTGCTTTGGGGTGAAATGTTCTAAAAATTTCCATTAAATCCATCTGGTCTAGTGTGTCATTTAAGGGAGCAGTTTCTTTGTTGATGTCCTGTCTGGAAGATCTGTCCATTGGTGTCAATGGGCTGTTAAAGTCTCCTACTATGAGTGTATTACTGTCAATTTCTCCTTTTATGTCAGTCTACATTTGCTTTATATATTTAGATGCTCCTATGTTGGATGCATAAACTTTCTCTTTATCATTATGTAATGTTCTTTTTTTGTCTCATTACAGCTTTTATTTTAAAGTCTATTTTATCAGATATAAGTTGCTGTCCAGCTTATTAAAAATTTCCATTTGCATGAAATATTTTATTCCATTTCTTTTCTTTCAGTCTCTGTGTGTCTTTCAATCTGAAGTGGGTCTCATGTAAACAACATACGTATGGGTATTGTTTTCTTATTCATTTGGCTATCACTATGTCTTTCGATTGGAGCATTTAATACATTTACATTTAAAGTGATTATTGATGGGCATATAGTTATTGCCATTTATTATTCATATTTATGGTTGTCTCTCTCTCTCTCTCTCTCTCTCTCTCTCTCTCTCTCTCTTCCTCTTTTTTCTCCCCTTTCTCTTGAAATAGTTTCTTTAACATTTCTGGTAATACTGGCTGGCTTGGTGGTGATGAATTCCTTTTCTTTTTTCCTGTTGCGAAAGCTCCTTATCTCACTTTCAATTTTAATTAATAGCTTTGCTGGGTAGAGTAGTCTTCATTGTAGGTCCTTGCTTTTTATAACTTTGAATTCTTCCTGCCAATCCCTTATGTTTTGCAAAATTTCTGTTGAAATCAGCTGACAGTTTATGAGAGCTTCATTGTAAGTAACTAGCTACCTTTCTCTTACTATTTTTAGGATTCTTCATCTTTAACCTTTAACATTTTAATTATGATGTGCTTTGGTGTGGGTCTGTTTAGGTTCATCTTTTTGGGGACTGTCTTTGCTTTCTGGATTTGTATGTCTATTTTTTTTCCAGATTAGGAAAGTTTTCCATCATTATTTCTTCATATAGATTCTTAATCTTTTGGCCTCTTTCTTCTTCTTCTGGTGCCCCTATGATGTGAATGTTATTACACTAAATGTTGTCCCAGAGGTCGCTTAACCTTTCCTCATTGTAAAAAATTCTTTTATCTTTTTCCTGTTCTGGTTGGGTGTTTTCTGTTACCTATTCTTCCAAATCATTGATTCAATACTCTATTTTATTTAATTTATTGTTGATTCCTTCTAGTGTATTCTTCATTTAAGTTATTGTATTATTCATTTCTGACAAGTTCCTTTTTATCATTTTATGTCTTTTTATATGTTTACTATCTCTATTGAAATTCTCACTTAGATCATGTATTCTTCCCCTATGTTCATTGAACATCCTTGTCACCAGTGTTTTGAGCTCTGTATCTGGTAGGTTGCTTGTTTCCATTATATTTACTTTTTCTTTTCTGGAGATTTTTTCTCTTCTCTAATTTGGGACATGTTTCTTTGTTTTCTCATTTTCTGTCTCTCTGTGCAGATAGATTTGCCACATCCCCCAGCTTTGGCCTTATGTAGGATGTGCCTGTGTGGACCAGTGGTGCAGTCTCTTTGGTCATTAGCACTGAGTGTTTCTTATGTAGCTTGTTTGTGCTCCCTTGATTGCTGTTGGCACACCTTTGGGTGGGATTGACTATCAGGCTGACTAGCTGTGAGTGTTTGCCATATCAATAAGTATGAGCTGCTGTGCTGGGGCTGATCCTATGAAGTGTGATTTGTATCAGTGGGCTCATGTGCCTATTGAGCCTACCCTTTGGTTGTGTCACTTTGTGGGGCTAATCAGGTGATGGTTTGTTGTGGTCTGATGCTACCCTCTAGGCGTGTTGGTTCTGGGGCCCCTTAAGAGAGGCTCCCATACAGGCAAGGTCCGTGACCATCTAGAGCCTCCTGGTAGCATCTGCAAAGCTATTGGCAGTTGATCGCTGATTTTGCTGAATCTGGAGGCACTTGGGAGTTGCCATGTGGTTAACTAAGGCCCACTGCCACAAATGCCGGACCTGAGGCAGCTTAGCAAAAGGTCCAGGACACCCAAAAGCCTGAGGCTACTTGCTAGCTGCCTATAAGGCTCAGTAGCTGAAGGAGTCTCAGGTGGTATACAAGTTGAGTGAGGTGAGGTCCCAGGAAGTCGTTAGGGTGGGGTGACTGACATTCTCCAGAGTAGTGCGGATTCATATTTGGTGCCAGTATTGAGCCTGTGGCCACTCACAAATATCTCAGATCACACAGAGGCTAGCTGCACCTGCTTCAGTCCCACAGACCCCCACAATCTGTTCAAGAAATACTGCAGCTTGGGCCTGGGCTGGCTGCCTGCCACCTGAATTGTGTTTGGAGGTGTGTGAGCCCAGGCCTATTGATTGCTGTTAAAATAGCCTCCTCCTAATGGGCTGTGTGAGGCTGATTTCCCAGCCATGAATATGTCTCCAGAAATTCAAGAATTGGGTTGGGTGGTGTCCCACGGAGTTACCATGGTGGAGTGAGTGGATTTCACCAGGCCAATCCAGATTCAGATTTAGCAATGTGGGGGGAAGGGAGAAGGGCTTAACATAGGCAAAATGATTCCTGCCTGCAGTCTGTACTAGAGGAGGGTTAAACAAAAGAATAATGGTGTTTGTTCCTCCAGCCCTCTCCCTGAAGTTATACAACTCAATATTTCCTTGTATGTCTCTGGAGCCTCTTGAACTATCCTCCCTCCACTGAAACTGACTACAAATGAGTGAGTCTATGTGCCACTTTTTAAGGGGACTTTCTGGGTTTCTATCAGCCTTCTATCTCACCCAGATGGTTGGAATCCCCACCGATTTTACAGCCAGATTTTGCGGGGATTCCTCTTTCTGGTGCTAGAACCCTGGGCTAGGGAAGCCCAGTGTATGGCTGGGGCCCCTCACTCCAAGGGAACCTCCAGATTTGGTGCTGGTATTGAGCCTATGGCCACTCACAAATGTCTCAGATCACACGGAGGCTAGCCGGCACCTGATGCTCCCTCCTGATGCTCAATGGCCACATGCAGGTGTGGGACCAAACTGTTTTGTGTCTCTGCCCCTCCTACCAGTGTTGATGTGGCTTCTTCTTTTTATTGTTAGTTATAGGAGTCTTCGGATGGTTCTCTAGGTTGATTGCTCTATAATTTAGTTATAATTTTAATGTGGTCATGGGAGGAGGCAAACACAGCATTTATCTACCCAGCCATTTTGATTAGAACCTCTTGCTTTTTCTGCAATGTTATAATCATATAATTTCTATTTTTAAACTGCTGAGGTGATGGATCATATTGATTGAATTTTGAATGTTGAACCAGCCTTGCATACCTGGAATAAATCCCATTTGGTCATGGTGTATAATTTTTTTGCAGTTAGTTTGTTGATATTTTGTTGAGGATTTGTTGTGGAAGTATAAATTATTGATTAAGTCTTTTCTAATATAAACATTTAATAAAAAATTACTCTAAGCACTACTTTGGGTACATTTCACATATTGTGATATATTTTATTTCTATTTTTATTCAGTTTAAAAAGTTTTCCAATTTTCTTGAGGCTCCCTCTTTGAATCATGGATTATGTACGGTGTGTTGTTTAATTTACAAATGTGTAAAGACTTACCAGATATCTTTTGTTATCAAGTTATAGTTTAATCATATTATAATCAGGGAATAAATTTTGAGTAATTTAAATTCTTCTAAGTTTAACAAAGTTTGTTTGTTCTATGTCCTACAATATATCTTAATTTGGCGAATGTTTCCACGAGCACTTGAAGAGAATCTGTATTCTGCTGTTGTTGAGTAGAAGGTTGTACAAATGTCAATTAGATACAGTTAGTTGATGTTTGTCAGCTTTCAAAATCCTTGCTGATTTTCTACTTATTCTATCCATCGTTTAGAGAGAAATGTTGAAATACACAAATATAATTGTGAATTTATTTCTCCTTGTAGTTCTCTCAATTTTTTCTTTGCTTATATTGAAGCTCTGCTGTCAGTTATATACACATTTAGAATTTTTTAAAATTAAGTTTACTAGGGTAACATTGGTTAATGCAGTTATGTAATTTTCAGGTGTACATTATCATTTGACATCTGTATATTGTATTGTGTGTTTACCATCCAAAGGCCAGTTTCTTTTAGCTATAATATATTTGATCCTCTTTACCTACCTCACCCTTCCGCTAAATGCAGTATTTGACCCCAGTTACCCCATCGACCTCTCCCCTCCACACCAACCCACTAGTAACCATTAGTCGTTAGTCCTCTGGTAACGACTACCCTATAGTTCATGTCCATGAGTCTCTGTTTGTTTGTCCTGTTCAATGTTGCTTTTAGGTTCATAATCCACATATAAATGATATCATGTGGTTTTCATCTTTTTCTGTCTGGCTTATTTTGCTTAGCATGATTATCTCGAGGTCCATCCATGTTGTCGCAAATGGCAGTATTTCATCTCTTCTTATGGCTGAGTTATATTCCACTGTATATTTGTACCACAGCTTCTTTAGCCAATTGTCTATAGTAGGACACCAGTTGCTTCTATGTCCTGGCCACTGTGAATAATGCTGCTATGAACATTGGTGTGCAAATATCTTTATAGATATGAGTTTTCAAGTTTTTGAGGTCAATACTCAGTAGAGAGATTGCTGGATCATATGGTAGATCAATTCTTAGTTTTTTGAGGAATCTTCATACTGTTCTACATAGTGGCTGTACCAATTTGCAGTATCACCAGCAGTGTATGAGGGTTCCTATTTCTCCACATCCTCTCCATCATTTGTTATTGTATGTTCTGTTGATTATAGCCATTCTAATGATGTGAAATGACATCTCATTGTGGTTTTGATTTCCATTTCCCTAATAACTAGCGATGTTGAGCATCTTTTCATATGTTTGTAGGTCATTTGTATGTCCTCTGGGGAGAAATGTTTGTTCAGGTTCTCTGCCCATTTTTTGATTGGATCAATTTATTTATTTTTTTTTTGCTGTTATTGAGTCTTATGGGTTCTTTGTATATTTTAGATATTAGGCCCTTATTGAAGGCATTGCTTGCAAATATATTTTCCCATTCAGATGGTTGTCTCTTTACCTTGTTGTCAGTTTCTTTTGCTGAGCAGAAGCTTTTTAGTTTGATGTAGTCCCATTCATTTATTTTTGCTTTTACAACCCTTGCCTTCAAGGTCAAATTCATAAAATCCTCTTTAAGTCCAAGGTTCTTGAGTTTAATTCCTAAGTTTTCTTCTGTGCATTTTATTGTTTCAGGTCTTATATTTAGGTCCTTAATCCATTTTGAATTAATTTTGTTGTGTGGTGATAGACAACAGTCTAGTTTCACTCTTTTGCAGGTGGCTTTCCAGTTTTCCCAGCACCATTTATTGAAGAGGCTTTCCTTTCTCCACTATATGTTTTGGGCTTCCTTGTCAAAAATTATTTGCCCATACAAATATGGGTTTACTTCTGGACTCTCAATTCTCTTCCACTGCACCTTATATCTGTTTATCTGCCAATACCATGCTATTTTGATTACTGTTACTTTGCAGTATAATTTGAAGTCTGGCAGAGTGATGCCTCCAGCCTCATTCTTTTTTTCTCAGGATAGTTTTGCCAATTTTGGGTCTTTTGTGCTTCCATACAAATCTGATGTTTTTTTGATATATTTCTTTACAAAATCCCAATGAAATTTTGATGAGGATTGCATTAAATCTGTATAATGCTTTAGTAATATGGTCATTTAAACTATGTTGATTCTTCCAATCCAAGAACATGGAATATCTTTCCATTTCTTTGTATGTTCTTTGATTTCTTTTAATAGGGTCTTATAGTTTTCTTTATATAGGTCCTTCACTTGTTTCGTTAAATTTATTTCTAGGTATTTTATTTATTGTTTGTTGCAATTGCAAAAATAATCATTATTTTTTTTACTTCTTTTTATGATGCTTCATTATTAGAGTATAGGAATGCTATGGATTTTTGAACATTGATTTTGTATTCAGAGACTACTGCATTTTCTTATTGTTTCTAGTAGTGTTCTTGTGGAATGTTTAGTTTTCTATATAGAGAATCATGTCGTTTGCAAATAGTGACAGTTCAACTTCTTCATCTCCTATTTGAATGCCTTTTATATCTTCTTTATTACTCCCAGTTCATTGCCCGACACCTGGGGTTCTGACCTGTGCAGATCTCATGCTCAGATGTGCTGGTGTGCAGTTTAGGTGTTTTTTGTTGAGTTTTAGATGTTCAGCTTATTGTTGTTTCAAGGGAAGAGATCTGGGACCATCTCACTCCATCATGTTTCCAAATATCTTTCCCACATTTAGAACTTTTATGTATTTTTGATAAATTATTATGTAGTATTCCTCTTTGTCTACTTGTTCTGAAGTATACTTTGTATAATATTCACACACTCACTCCAGCTTTTTTTCTATTGATTAGTATTTGTATCTTATATTCCTTTTTATCATTTCGTTTTTAACCTATTTGTATCATTATGTTTCAAGCAGATTTCTTATAGACAGTATGCTTTTGTTTCTGCATGTATGTGTGCATGTACATGTGGGTTTTTTTGTTTGTTTTTAAATCCAATCAAAATATCACTGTCTTTTAATAGGTTTGTTTAAATTATTTACATTTAATGTAATTACTGATATAGTTGTATTTTGGTGTAGCATTTTATTATTAGTTTTTGTTTATCTCTTATGGTTTTCATTCTTCTGTTTTCCCTTACTTGCCTTCACTGAATGTTTCAAATACTTTTTACAGTTCCATTTAAATCTCTCAGGTTACTGACTGTATCTCTGAATCCTTTCTTCAGTGATTGTTGTAGGGAATACGATACACACCAAACTTTACACAATCTAATTAGCATTAATATCTTACCATGCCACATAAAACTTATAAGTAAATAGTCATTTTAGTGTTCCTCCATTAGAAAGTTTTCATATATATTATGTGTACCTATATTGAAAACCCAATCAAACAGCCTATGATTTTTGCTTTTGGCAAATGTTATATTGTTAAATCAAGTTAAGGAACAAAAAACAGTATATTTTATTTAGGCAGATATTTACCCTTTCTGTTGCTATTCTGTCATTGCTGATGTTCCAGGTTTTTTTCAGTCATTGTTTCCTTTTACTTGAGGAATTTCTTTAAAGGAAGCTTATTAGTGATGAATTCTCCTAGATTTCCTTCATCTGAAAACATCTTTATTTTTCTTCATTCTTGAGAGATATTTCCACAGATATAGAATTTTGAATCGACAGGCAGGTCTGTTCATTCAGTATTTTTAAAATGTTGTGCCACTTTCTTTGGTCTTCAATGTTTCTGATTAAAAATCTGTACTCATTTGAATCTTTGTTCTCTCGATGTAATATGTTGTTTTCCTTTGACTACTTTTCAGATTTTATCTTAATTTTTTGTTCAAACCAGTTTGTTAAAACTATGTTGTGTACAAGCATAGTTTTCTTTGAGTTTATAGTCTTTGTGGCTCACTGAGCTTCTTATATTTGTAAATTTTGTCTTCCACAAAAATTGGAGAGTTTTCGGCCATTACTCATTCAAATATTTTTCTGTACATATCTTTTTTTTCCCTCTCCATCTGGAAATTTGATAATTTGAATGTTAGACCTTTTGATATTGTCGCACAGACCTCTGGGGCTCTGTCATTTTTAAATCTCTATTTTTTCAGAATGCATAATTTCTACTGATGTCTCTTCAAGTGCACCAACTCTTTTCCCTGTCATCTTCATTCTTCGATTAAGCCCTTCCATTTTTTTTTTCATTTATTATCATAGCTTTCACCTTTAGGGTTTTATTTGATTCATTTGTATAGCTTTCTTTTTCTCAGATGAGAACTTATATCTTTCCATTTTTTTCATTTCTTCTTTTCCCCACAACATTATTTAAGTATAATAAAGAATTAGTTGCTTATATTTACATTGTACAATTCAATGACTTTTTTCCAATTATAGTTGGCATACAATAATATAATAAATAATATTTGTTTCAGTTGTACAGAATAGTGATTAGAGATCTATATAACTCATGAAGTGGTCACCCCAATAAATCTAGTACCCCTCTTCCTCCTTACATATTTTTATGATGTTGTTGACTATTTCCCTTATGCTGCATTTTAAAGCTCCATGACTATTGTGTATCTATCCATTTGTACTTCTTAATCCCTTTGCTCTTTTTCACTGTCCCCCAACCCCCCCATCTATAGCTCTCAAAATATTCTCCTCATCTATGAGTTTGTTTCTGTTATTGTTGTTGTTTTTTATTTTGTTCTTTGGATTACACATGTACATGTTTTTCTCTGTCTCACATATTTCATTCAGCATGATACCCTCTAGGTCTATTAAGGCAATATCTCTTTCCATCTCTTTCTTTTTAGTCTGCGTGTGTCTTTTAATCTGAAGTGAGTCTCCTGTAGGCAGCATATATAGGAGTGTTGTTTTCTTATCCATTCAGCTTCCTTATCCTTTGGCTGGAGCACTTAATTCTTTTCCATTTGAGGTACTTGTTGATAGGAATGTAGTTGTTACCATTCTTTATTCCTGTTTTTGATACATGTTTTTTTCCCTTTAAAGAAGTCCCTCCAACATTTCCTGTAATAATGGCTTGGTGTTGATGAATTCCTTTAGTTTATTTTTGTCTAGGAAGCTCTTTATATGTAACTTTGACTCTAAATGATTGCTTTTCTAGATAAAGCATTCTTGGTTATAGATTTTAAGTTTTCATTATTTTGAATATTTTGTGCCAAGCCCTTCTGTTCTGCAAAGATTCTTTTGAGAAATCAATTGCCAATCTACAGGTGCTGCCTTGCAGGTCACTAATTGCTTTTCTCTTGCTGCTTTTAAGATTCTCTCTTTATATTCAACTTTTGGCATTTTAATTATGATATGTCCTGATGTGAGACTCTTTGGGTTTTTTTAGGGGGATACTCTCTGAGCTTCCTGGGGTTGTATGTCTATTTCCTTCACTAGGTTAGAGAAATTTTCCATAATTATTCATTTGAATGTATATTCAACTTCTTATTCTCCTTCGGGTACCCCTATGACACAGATGCTGTTACCCTTAATTTTGTCCCATGAGCTTCTTAAATTATTATTATATTCTTGGTTACTTTTTTCTTGCCATCTGATTGGGTGTCCTTCTCTACTTTATCCTCTATATCGGTGGTTTGATCTTCTTTATCCACTCTGTTCATTCTTTCTAATATACTCTTCATCTCAGAACATGCGTTCTTCATTTCTGACTGGTTCCCTTTTATAATTTCCACTTCTATGTCTATGTTTTTTATCTTTGTTAAAGTTCTTGCTGAGTTCATCTACACATCTCTTAATTTCATTGAGCATCTTTATAATCAGTATTTTGAACTCTACATCTGTGAGATTGCTTGACTCCATCTGTCTTTGATCTATGTTCTGTTTTCTCATATGGTTTCTGTCACCTATGTGAGTCTTGGCACTGCTCAGCAAGTGGCACAAAATTCGCAGAGGATACAACTGGCTGTGGCTTGGGTAGGGTCATGAATTGTGGGAGGAGGAGTTTCAGGGAATCCTCTGGATGGAGTGAACTCTTTTCTAGTTCATGACATCTCAGCTATGGGGTTCTGCATCCACACACTGGGAGTGGGGAGATCACAACAGAGGAACATTGGATACCACCAGCACTCCTGCTCAGGAGAATGCCCTGCCTCTGGCTCTTGCTCTGACAACTCAATGTCTCTCTGTAAGTCCCTGGTGCCCTTTAAGCAGCCTACCGGTGCTGGTGCTCAAAGTGAGTAGGTCTGTCTCTACAAAAGTCCAGTCGTGGACACAGCCCCTTTAAGAGGAACATCTGCAGCTTCTGACTGCAGCTGCAGTAGCCTCTGTCCTACTCAGCCACTCAGAACAAGGCTGCCTTGTGTCTTTGCGCCTCCTGCCTCCAACTGTTGCTGAGTGATTTCTTATTTCTCTCTCTAGTTGTAGGGCTTTTGTTCATCTAGACCTCAGGTGACTCTGCTAGCTGTTTTCTCAGTGTTTACATCATAACTTTAATGTGGTCACAAGAAGGTATGAACAAAGCTTCTATCATCTATGTCATTTCCCCCCCTTGCCTCTCATCCTTACTTCATATAGCATGGACATAAAGCCACTCTAAAAATCTTGTCTCGTAATTGCAACATTTGGTTATATCAAGGTTCAAATCTCTTGATTGACATTTCCTTTGACAATTATTTAAATTTGTATGATTCTTTGTATTTTGGGAAATTTTGGATTACATTTGGACATTTCGAATACTACATCATGACACTCTGATTCTTATAAAAATCTTCCATAGAATGTTATTTTTATTTTTCTTTAGAGGAAAGCATTTAAAATTTTTTTAATTACACTTGACATTCAATATTATTTTATATCAGTTTCAGGTGTATAGCATAGTGGTTAGACATTTATATAATTTACGAAGTGATCCCCCCAATAAGTCTAGTACTCACCTAGTACAATACATAGTTATTACAATATTATTGATTATACTTTTTATGTTGTATTTTACATCTCTAACTATTTTGTAACAAAGGTGTTATTTTTAAAGTTTGTTTTAGCAGACAGTCAACCCTGTTGCATCCAGATTGTAAGTCCTGAACCAGCTTCTATGGGTTATAATTATAATGTCAGTTTAGTATTCAAAGTGATTGCAGTGCTCTTCTGGTCTGTACCCTTTTGCACATCCATGGTGTCAGTCTGGGACCTGGGCAGTAATGTATGGTGTAGTTGAGTTAAGTAAAAAAGCCTTTGTTGTGTTCATTAGAACTGATTTTATACATTAGCAGTTTGGGACTGAGGTAGTACTTCATATAGAGATTTAAAAATCCCTTTTTCTACTTTGTCATCTCGGCAATTCTCTCTGATTCCCAAGGGTCTTTCTCCTAGTGATCTGGCTAGCAAGCCAGGACTTAAATGTTTTCCATTTTCATGCACATGTTATGACTGGACCTAACTTGGGCAAAAGCAGGAGAACAAAGTCTATCACCTAATGTCACCACTTTTGTTCTATGTAGTACAGGGAGAGTAAAAAAGGCCTCCTCCACTCCACAATGGCAGCCTCTGTCATACCAGTTAGGGGTGGGACTACCTTTTTTTGCTGACACTCAAAATGGCTTGTGGACATCTCCATCTTGTTGGGGGTGGGGGCAAGCGACTCCTGTTTTGTTGCTCATGCTGGAGAGTTATAAGGGAATTGCCTGACAATGACCCTCACTCTGCTTTTCTGGCTAAGAAGAATGCCTGGATCTGACTTTATTCATTCTTGTTAACATTTTCGATTTGGGGCTACCACAGGGCTTAAGATAGACTACAGAAGACTGAAAAAAATCTCAGGCAACTAAATACTAGGTTATCCTTTGAGTACTGAATTGTATATCCTTCCATCTGATCTTACTCTTTCAAAGCTTTCTGATAGCTTCTTTACATATTCTGTGCAGAGTTCTTAGCTATAATTAGCTAGGGAGATGAGATAGATTGTATTTACTCCATTTTTATTAGACCCAAACTCACTTGCTTTACTTTTACAAGAATATTCAATATTTTACATAATATTGAATATTATGGTATGAGAAGAAACATATCTAGTTGAGGGAGGTGATTTTTTTTTAAAATCAGATCCCCAGCCCCTATCCCTAGACAAAATAAACCAGAATGTTTTGGAGGTGTCAGCTAAGAGTCTATATTTATGAAATATCCTCAAAGGATTCTGATGGAACATTCAAGTTACAGATTTACTATTTTCTCATCTGATTTGTAGATGAGAAAATTGAGGCCTGGATGGTACTCTGTGACCCAGTTTATCCTTTATTGACCTTGATTTTTTTTACCTGGTGTGCCATATATTGTGCTAATAGGGAATATGTCACTATTGTATTAGGGTCCAAGATCATTAGTGTAACCTTGGATGTTTAAACTACAAGGCAATGGAAAAGGAAAACAAATGAGTAAAAATGGCTGCTTGTGACAGTTAGAGCTGTTTTCTTATAAACATTTTCCATCAGGAAAAGCTTCATAACCAATGAGCAGAGAAAAAATAGTTTACAGAAATTTATAGAATTGAAAAGTTGGAGGAAATTGCCCAACAAAACTATCTTTTGACTAAGAGAAGCCAAATTGAAGGACCTGAGTCCTAGACAAGGAAGAAGCTAAAATAAAAAAAATCAGGTTTTGGCTGAGAAAATAAGAGAAAGAGGGAGAATGAGGATTGATAAGCCAAAGACTAAATGCAACCTAAGGACTGAGGCTAGAAGAGGACTGCTGAACTATTTTTGAATTATAAAACAAAGGAAGACCATGATTAATAAGTTAAGCTATATCAATCTAATTTAATTTAATTGGACTCTTAAACCTGTTTGTTCCCTCATAAATATCATTTTGTACACCATGGATAGCTGTACAGATTTTATACTACACAACTCCATAGATAGATAGATAGATAGATAGATAGATAGATAGATAGATAGATAGATAGATAAATGATAGAGATCCTTCCTGGAGTTTTGTGCAACTGTACGTGGTAGCCCTTTTTATATCCTGATGATTATTTTCACTAAGCACGAAAATAATACTCTTCTAGATGACTTAGTGTGTACTATGCTTGAAAGTCAGTAGAGGAGGGCTAATAGCGAAAATTAAAGTGAAAAAGCCTTAGTATAAGTTGATTTTAAGATGTATGGGGATCTAAAAATGGTGAGAACTCATTACCTGGACTCATCAAATTCTCTACTACCACAACTAACTTCCCCTCCTCAACATCTCCTCCATCACCTTTCAGAGCAGGTTCCCAAGGAAAACATTTGGCCACAGGACAAGGCCCAGCAAATTTGCACTCTTTATTACTATTATTTTGATATAACTCCTGGTGAGCCAAATCAAGTGACATGGAAAAGGCTTTTCCTAAGGCAAAATCTCAAAAACTATTCTTTATAGTCCTTCTGTGCTAATACTCAAATATTTCAAATTTTCTCATGTTTGTTTCCCATTCTTTTTTTTCAAAATGTTAATATTTTATTTACAAATCTTCTTCATTGTACAGAAAGTAAAAATGCTGTTACAATCTAGGTGTACCTGGTAGCCACAGACTGTTGATTCATCAATCAGAGCTATCCATGATATATCAAGAGCCTTACGCAAAAACCTAACAATGTTTAAAATTTTGTTGGGGTAAAGTTCCCAAGCTTGGTGGTGGATTTCCAAGAGGGACTAAATGGAGGAAGCGGATGTCACAGGAAATATTCTTTGTTTTTTTGGGTGGGTGGGTGTCCTCTGGTTTGTATCGCAGCTACCTTTTTTTAAAAAAAAAACAGCTACAAAATTCATATGGTGTTGTCCATTCTTGTGAAATTATACTCAAAGCAAGGAATATGGAAGGTGTATCGGAAATGAAGTGTTCTGTTAAAAATCTAATGTAAGTCTTGTTTTTCAAAATGGAATCCTCTATAAGTGGTGGAGTCCCCCTGAGATTTTGCCAAAAAAGCGTATTCTTAGAAGGTATTTCCTTATATGACATGTTGCTAGCTAGCATTGCAAAGGTGTGCTCCTAAGGGACTGTCTCTGTCCTAAAAAAATAATTTGTAATCATGTTTTTACTTTGTCAAAAGAAACTTTTGCAAATTCAACTTAGGGGATCCCAGAAAGTTAATTTATTTATTATGAAATAGTCTATTACTTACCCATTGATAGAAGAATTCCACTCTTAGATATTAACCCAAGAGAAATGAAAACACATGTTTGAGCACAAAAAATTTATAAGAATGTTCATAGCACCCTTATTTATAATACTGCAAAACTCGAAACAACTCAATTGTCCAACTTTGGTAGAGTAGATAATTTGTGGCCTATTTATACAATGGAATACTAGTCAGCAAAAAAGGGGGTATTGAATTACTGATATATGTATCTTCATGGGTGAATCTCACAAATATTATGTTGAGTGAAAGATCCCAGACACAAAAATATAATAAGAGCATATACTGCATAATTTTATTTATGAAGTTCTAGAACAGGCAAAACTAATCTGTGGTGTAAAAAAGAGCAATATAATGGTTGCTTTGGGTTGAGGGTATGAATTGATTGGGAATGGACATGTGGAAACTTTCAGAGATGATGAAAATGTTCTATATTTGGAAAAGAAATGTGGGTTACATAAGCATATATGTTTGTCCAAATTACACAGTTAAGAATTTTGCTTTCCAGTGTATGTGAATTTTACCTCTATAAAAAACTGTGTATAAATAATAATTGAGTGGGGAAGAGAGAGAAGTGTAAGATGAAACAAGAATGGTAGAATGTTATAGCCATTTACTTTTTATTATTTTCTGTAATAAAAAGTTATAAAAATAGTCTGGAAGGCTTAGAATATGACCAGATTTTTTGTCTACATGATTTTTTTCTTGGCCTGCTTAAAATTTTAATGTTTAATATGAATTTTAAAAAGAGTATTATTGATTCATAAATCCCAAAGTAGTTGGTGTTCTCAAACTTATAACCTTCATCAATGCTAGATTTACATACTAGCCTTCAGTTTTTGTTACATGCCCTCCTAAAACTAATTTTAAGAACCAAATAAATGAATGCACGAAAGCCTTGAGGAGATTGTTAAAGTTGCACTAGAAGGTGAGGGGCAACTTTTGCTTTTAATAATAGACTCTTTAATATCTATGCTTTGTAACAAATCCTGACTATTATGGTGATCACTCAGAGAGAGATAAACAATTAAGGCCATCAGTTTGTATCAGAGTACAATGTCTTCAAGTTTAACCTAGTGTCTTCCCATTGTAGATTCAAATACTTTTTGACCGAATAGCTACTATACAAGAGGAATGCTCAGCCACTGTGGTTACCATAGGTTTCCATATAGTCCATAAACTTGATTTCCCTTTTACCTTTTAAAATAATGTTTTCGGTTCAACTGTGTAGCTTACGTCCCCACTGCTCTTCATGCCACTCGGCTGTGGTCCTTCAACAGCTATTTGTTGAGTATTGAATGAAAGGTATGTGCAAGCATTTACCAACTATGTGATTTATTTAACTACTTCTTAACTCGGTTTCCTCATTTGTAAAATGGAAATAATATTAGGATTTACTTTATAGGAATCTTGTAAAAATTAAATAAATCAATATGTGTTAAGTACTTAGACCAGTGCTTGAGCCATAGTACTATAAAAATGATGATGATGATGATAATGACAATGATGACGATGACAATAATGATGAAGATTTACCATACAATACTGATCTGTGCTGTTTCTTTCAGCTGAGAGCTTTTACTGCTTGAGTTAAGCCCCATGTTCCCTTCGAGCATCTAGGAAACCTGGCATATTCTGGTTATGTGGAGCTGGCTTTAGCAATTTCTTGATATATTATCATCATCTCCTGCATTTTTATTCCCCTCTAGTCTTTGATGACCCCACAATTTCACTTCTCTGACTTCTGTCACTAAAAAGTGGCTTTTGGGAGCCTGTTAAGGCCTATAACCCTTGGGGAGGGTATCTGAGAAAAGGTCAGGATTTTTGATAGAATAAACTTTGAGGAACCTAGATGACCAGTCCACCCACTTGAGGGGCACTTAAACCTCATAAAGTTTGGCAAACCTCACAAACCAATCTTACAAAATACAACTCCCGAGTCCTATGTGGAAAGGGACTTACTCTTATGTCACAAAGAACTTATGGATAATAAAAAGATGTGGCTTTTTTATACCCATAAGTCATCACCTCAGAGAGAAAGACTCAAATAGTATGAGGCTTCCTCCAGAATAAGGAGGTTTGTATACAGTGTTTAAATTTAGAATTAGAGTTAGGGTTAGGTAACTTGTTGGTGATCTGTAGTGTAGGCTTTTGGCTGAGGATTTCTGCAGCCTCTCTAGATGTTGGAATAACTTGACTCACAATAGAAGCTTCACCCTTTGCTTGCTGGTTACAAAATTTATCTGTAGTGGCCACATTCATAATCAGAAACTTTCCCATTCCCACGGTAAATTCGGCCTGAAAAATATCCCAGCAGCTAAACCCAGACTAACCTTGCTAGCCTGTGAGGACTGGGATTATTAACATGGATGGCAATATCCACATCTGCAGGGCAGATCCTGACAAGTGTGGGTTTGAAGAGCTTCCTCTGCTGTAGCATGGGTATTCTCTTCCTTGAAAATGAGAACCCAAGCTTCTAAGAACCACCTCTCCTTTTAAATAGTTACCTTTTGAATTATAATATCATTTATATTTTAGTTATATTATTCAGAATGGCAGCTTCTCCGTTCATAGTCTATCTCCCTTTATTCCCCTCTATCCATTTCATGGTAGTATTCAAAGATAGGTTAAAATATTTTTACAGGAAGATTAGGTTTAAAACAAGTGAAATTGAATACAATAAAAGATAATTGAGACAGCCTTAGGCAAGTACATTTTATTAATTCTATAAAGTTGTTATGCATGAACTGCTGATATGCAGTGTATGGAAGAATGGGCATTATGAGCTTCTTGCTATTATTATTAACATTATTTTCTTGTAAAGTTAGGGACCTGACTGGCTACTCTATGATTACTGAGGGGTTTTTTTTTGTTTTGTTTTTTGGTTTTTTTTTGGAAAAGAACTCTTGGTATTGTCAATAATTGTATCTAGACCTTACTGAAAGCTGTCTATGTCATGCACATCACATACTCCCTCTCATCCTACCTGTCATAACTAAGTTTTTCCTATTGGTTTCTATCTTGTCTAACACTTAATGGAATGGACATGCCTCAGCTGGTATCAAAGAGAGTAAGGAACATCTGGAGAGGGGCAAAGAATGGCTAAACATAAAGATGCTGAATATCTTCCTTCTATCTTCCCACCAAGTGTTATCAAGTTGACTGGCCAGAAAATCCAGAGTTAGCTTTACACAAAGTACCCTATTCATCATCCCTTGCTTTGCAGGTAATTTGTACTTACAAATAGATGACAAAGATGTCTGGAACCCCTTACTATGGCGGTCAATGAGTGATCTAGATAGATGCACATAAATCTTATCAGGATGATAAGAGTTAGTAAGGTATTAGTGTCAAGACAAATAGGAAAAGTCAGCCCCTTTCACTATTTCATTACTTACTAGAGAGATGTGTTTCCGGGGATCTTACTGTTAATTAGAATGAATTTTCCTCTAATACTATTTCAACAACTGTTAACCTCTACAGACTTCATTTTTTTCTATTAGTAGTGTACTTTACAAATATGGTATAAATATGGACATATCTTTTGTATATTTCTATTTAACTGCTCATGATAACATTCGTTGGAAGTCTAGTTTCCCTCTCTCTCACTCAAGACTCTCTTTTCCTCCATCTCTCCCCTCTACCCACACCCACCCGAATACTCTGGGAGTACAAGGGCTTACACAGGCCAAATGGGAGTCAGCCTGGCTTTCATACCCAAGTTGGGAGAGAGTTGAGACTATTAGTGTACTAACACATGTGCTTCTGGAAGCAATAACATGTTGTTGAACACTCCTCTTGTACAGTCCACCGGAAATGCTTGTTTACTGATCCAATGAGACTATGATGACAAGATCCTCAAAATGGATGTCATGGGTCTTTCTGGGGAGACCATATTATTATCAATATGAAGCCAATCATGTCTGCCACAAAGTTCTAATTGGTTCCTAGAGGGTCAGGACTGGTTTAGCCGTCAGCCGCCTAATGAGGCCTGTACTATGATTCCACTTTGTTCTATGGGGAATCCATAGCCCAAAAATTGGACACCTTTTGCTATTAATTTTTCAAAACACAATGTATATGATGATACACATTTTTCTCTGACCACTGAACTTCTGTTTACCTCCTAAGGAGAGGACAACACCTTTGGCGACAATAAAGTGATTTTTTTACTTTTCTTTTGCTAGAGAAAAAAAAAGCCCTTTGAATTCCTACTGCATAGTATAATTCAATATAGGAGAGTCAAAAAGGGCTCTTGTAGACACTCAGAATGGCAAGAGATAAGATGCCAAGTCTATAAAAATAATTTAAGGAGGACATGGAACACTATTTGGGCCCAAATATCCATCTGATCAGCATAACTGAAGAAAATCAAGATATTGACAGCTTTTTGAAGAAGTAATGATGGAAAACTTCCCTAATCTGGTAAAGGAAATGGACACAAAACCACAGGAAGCTCAGAGAATCCCCCAAACCAGGGATCCAAAGAGGTCCACACCAAGACACATCATAATTAAAATGCCAAAGAGAGAATCTTAAAAGCAGCAAGAGAAAAACATGTAGTTGCTTTTAGGGGAACATCCATAAGACTGGCAGCTGATTTCTCAAAAGAAACTATGCAGGACAGAAGGGCTTGGCAAAAAATATTCAGTATGTTGAAGACCCAGGTCTACAACCAAGAATACTTTATCCAGCAAAGCTATCATTTAGGGTTGAAGGTCAGATAAAGAGCTTTCCAGACAATAATAAGCTAAAGAAATTGATCACCACTAAGCCAGTATTAGAGGAAATGTTGGAAGGACTTCTTTAAGAAGAAAAAACTTGTATCAACAACAGAAATAAAGGTAACAATTACATTCCTATTAATAAGTACCTTAAATGGAAAAGAACTGAGTGCTCCAACCAAAAGATAGAGTGGCTGAAAGGATAAGAAAACAAGACCCTTACATATGCTGCCTATAAGAGACATACTTCATATTAAAAGACACACACAGACTAAAAGGAAGAGGATGGGAAAAGATATTACTTTGATGGACCTATAAGGTATATTAGTCAGACAGAGAAACATAAACACTATATGAATTCATTTATATGTAGAGCCTAGGGAATAAAAAGAACAAACTAATAAAAAAGAGACTCACAAATATAGTGAACAATTTGGTGATGGACAGAGGGGAGGGGTTGGGGGCTGGGAGAATGGAGTGAAGGGTTAAAGAAGCACAAATTAGTAGCTGATGGATGGTTATGGGGATGGGGAGCATGGCACAGGGAATGCAGTTAGGATTAATATGTTGGCTAGGTGGAGAGTCAGGGGAGGGAGGGAGCAACTGGGGGAATCGTTTTTGTGAACTCTATAGATGTCTAACCAATGTACTGTATACTTGAAACTAATTAAAATAAATATATTTTTTAAAAGGCCCTTGCAGTCTAACATGGCAATATAACTATCGTATTTGTCAGTGAATGCATCAAGATCTAAATAGTTGGCTTATATGTAACACACAGAAGCATAATGTATTAATTTCCTGTGGCTACTGTAACAAATTACCACAAACTTGGTGGCTTAAAACAACAGAAATCTATTCTCTCAAATTTCTGGAAGACTTCAGTTTTACTAGTTTGAAACCAAGGGCCATGCTCCTTCTGGAGGCTCTAGGGAAGAATTCATTCATTGCTTCTTCCAGCTTCTGAAGACTACCAGCCTTCCTTGGCTTGCGAACTCATCACTCCATTATCTGCCTTTCTGGTGACATTGCCTTTTTCTTTTCAATGTGTATTAAATTTCCCTCTGGTTCCCTCTTATAAGGATTCTTGAACATAATCCCGAATAATCTCCCTATCTCAAGATCTACACAATATAGATACATTTGCAAAGTCTTTGCCTTATAAGGTAATCACAGTTTTGGAGATTAGGATGTGGACCTATCTTTTGGGACCATGATGTAGCCTACTACACATAGCTAATTTAAATTTAAGATTGACTATGTAACACATACATCTTATTTGCCTTTTCCCTATTCATAGAAGCTTATACCATTAATAATTATTTACATATAAATATCAACCAAATGTACAATATAAGTGAAGAATAAAATGTCGTTATTCAATAAAAATGATGTTAGTGATTCCACAATATGATTTTTTTAAATTAAGTTTATTGGGGCAACTTTGGTTAATAAGATCATATAATTTTCAGGTGTACATTATCATTTGACATCTGTATATTCTATTGTGTGTTCACCACCCAAAGTCCAGTACACATCAGCTACCATATATTTGATCCCCTTTACCCTGTTCACTCCTCTCCTACCACCCTATATTTAATCCCCTTTACCCAGTATACCTCCCCCCTCCTCCCCAACCCTACTAGCAACCACTACCCTATAGTCCTCTGGTAAAGACTACTATATAGTTCATGTCCATGAGTCTCTGTTTGTTCTGTTCGTTCCTTGCTTTTAGGTTTACATCCCAGATATAAGTGATATCATGTGATTTTCAACTTTTCTGTCTGGTTTATTTCACTTAGCATAATTATCTCAGGGTCCATCCATGTTGTTGCAAATGGCAGTATTTCATCTCTTCTCATGGCTGAGTAATATTCCATTGCATATATGTACCACAGCTTCTTTAGCCAATCATCTATTGTAGGACACTTTGGTTGCTTCCATGTCCTGACTACTGTGAATAATGCTGCTATGAACATCAGTGTGCAAATACCTTTGTAGATATGAGTTTTCAAGTCTTCGAGGTAAATACTCAGTAGAGAGATTGCTGGATCATATAGTAGATCAATTCTTAGTTTTTTGAGGAACCTCCATACTGTTTTCCATAGTGTCTGTACCAATTTGCAGTCCCACCAGCAGCGTGTGAGGGTTTCTTTTTCTCTGCATCCTCTCTCGCATTTGTTGTTACTTGTCCTGTTGATTATAGCCATTCTAAACAGGTGTGAAATGGTATCTCATTATGGTTTTGATTTGCATTTCTCTAATAGCTAGTGATGTTGAGCATCTTTTCATGTTTGTAGGTCATTTGTATGTCCTCTGGGGAGAAATGTTTGTTCAGGTTCTCTGCCCATTTTTTGATTGGATCAATTTATTTATTTTTTTTGCTGTTATTGAGTCTTATGATTTCCTTGTATATTTTGGATATTAGGTGCTTATCAGAGGCATTGCTTTCAAATATATTCGGATGATTGTCTCTTTACCTTGTTGACAGCTTCTTTTGCTGAGCAGAAGCTTTTTAGTTTGATGTAGTCCCATTCATTTATTTTTTGCTTTTAATTCCCTTTATTTTGAGGTCAAATTCATAAAATCCTCTTTAAGTCCAAGGTTCTTGAGTTTAGTTCCTATGTTTTCTTCTATGCATTATATTGTTTCAGGTCTTATATTTAGGTCCTTAATTCATTTTGAGTTAATTTTGTTGTGTGGTGATAGACAACAGTCTAGTTTCATTCTTTTGCAGGTGGCTATCCAGTTTTCCCAGCACCATTTATTGATGAGGCTTTCCTTTCTGTACTGCATGTTTTTGGCTTGTCAAAAATTGTTTGCCCATATAAATATGGATTTATTTCTGGACTCTTTATTCTGTTTCATGGATCCGTGTGTCTGTTTTCCTGCCAATAGCATACTGTTTTGATTACTGTTGCTTTGTAGTATAATTTGAAGTCTGGCAGAGTGATGCCTCCAGCCTCATTCTTCTTTCTCAGGATGGCTTTGGCAATTCATGGTCTTTTGTGCTTTCATACAAATCTGATGATTTTTTTGTTTTATTTCTTTACAAAACACCGATGGGATTTTGATGGAAATTACATTAAATTTGCTTTAAGTAATATGATCATTTCGACTATGTTGATGCTTCCAATCCAAGAACACAGAATATCTTTCCATTTCTTTGTATCTTCTTCAATCTCTTTTAATAAGGTCTTATAGTTCTCATTATATAGGTCCTTCACATGTTTCATTAATTTTTTTCTAGGTATTTTATTCTTTTTGTTGCAATTGCAAAAAGAATTATTTTTTCAACTTCTTTTTTGGACACTTTGTTGTAAGAGTATAGGAATGCTATGGATTTTTGGATGTTGATTTAATATCCAGAGACTTTATTGTATTTGCTTTTTGTTTCTAGTAGTGTTCTTGTGGAGTCTTTAGGGTTTTCTATATAAAGAATCATGTTATCTGCAAATAGTGACAGTTTGACTTCTTCATTTCCTATTTGGATGCCTTTTATATTTTTCTCTTGGGTGATTGCACTTGCTAGGACCTCCAATGTTATATTAAATAAGAGTAGCAATAGTGGACAGCCTTGCCTTGCCCCTGATCTTAGAGGGAAGATTTTTAGTTTTTCACCATTAAGTATAATGTTGGCTGAGGGTTTGTCATAGGTGGCCTTTTTTATGTTAAGATCCTTTCCTTCTATACCAATTTTGTTAAGTCTTTTGATCATAAATGGATGGCTTATCTTGTCAAAGGCTTTTTCTGTATCTATTGATATGATCATATGATTCTTATTTCTTAATTTGTTTATGTGGTGTATCACATTAATCAATTTGTGAATATGAACCATCCTTATGTCTCTGGGATGAAGCCAACTTGATTATGGTGTATAATGATTTTAATATGTTGCTGTATTTGGTTCGCTAGTATCTTATTTACGAATTTTGCATGAGAGATATTGGTCTGTAGTTTTGTGTGTGTGTGTGTGTGTGTGTGTTATCCTTACCATGTATTAGAGTAATATCAACCTCATAAAATGAGTTGGAAGATAATGTTTCCTCTTTGATTTTTTGGAAGAGTTAGAGGAAAATAGGTATTAAATCTTCTTTGAATGTTAGGTAGAATTCACTGGTGAAGCCATCTGGTCCTGGACTCTTACTTTTTGGTAGGTTTTTGATGATTGTTTCAATTTCCATAAGGCTGATCTGTCTGTTTAGATTTCCCAGTTCTTGATTCAGTCTAGGAAGGTTGTATTTTTCTAAGTATTGGTCCATTTCTTCTAGGTTGTTAAATTTGATGTTATATACTTTTTCATATTATTTTTGTATGATCCTTTGTATTTCTGTGATATCAGTTGTAATTTTCCCTCTTTATTCCTGATTTTGTTTATTTGTGTCCTTTCTCTATTTTCTTTTGTGAGTCTAACCAGGGGTTTGTCAACTTTATTAACCTTCTCAAAAAACCAGCTCTTTGTTGCATTTTTTTCTATTATTACTTTTTATTTCAATTTCATTTATTTCTGCTCTAATTTTGATTATTTCTTTCTTTCTGCTGACTTTAGGCTTCTTTTGTTCTTTCTTTTCTATTATTTTTAAGATGAAGCATTAGGTTGTTTATTTGGGCTTGTTCTTATTTTTGGAGGTAGGCCTGTAATTATATGAACTTCCTTCTTCTGACCACTTTTGCCACATTCCAAAAATTGTGATATATTTTACTATCATTATCATTCATTCATATGTATCTCTTGATCTTTCTTTTTTTATTTCTTCTGTGACCCAGGTATTCTTCAGTAGCATATTGTTTAGTCTTCATGTATTTTTGTTTCTTCCTAATTTCTTTTTCAGTTGATCTCTAGCTTCAAAACATTATGATCAGAGAATATACTTGGTATGATTTCAATCCTCTTATATTTGTTGAGGCTTTCTCCGTGTCGCAGTATTTGGCTGATTCTTGAGAATGATCCATGTGCACTATAGAAGAATGTATAAGCAGCTGTTTTAGGATGGAAGGCTCTGTAAATGTCAATTATGTCTAGTTGGACAGATGTGTCATTTAAGGATGTCATTTCCTTATTGATTTTTTGTTTGGATCATCTGTCCATATCTGACAGTGCGGTATTTAGGTCCCCTACTATGATAGTCTTTTGGTCTGTTTCTCTCTTTAGTTCTGCTTTACATATAGGGTGCTCCATGATTGGGAGCCAGAATATGCTTTTGAAACAGATAAGCTTGATCAATTATAACCATTTGAAGACATTGAAAAGAATTGCATGAGCATCTTGGCACCTCTGGGAATAATTTGGCCATTAAAAAAAGACAGCAAAACAATAAACCATTAGAAGAATTAACCAAGTGTTTAGAAAAAGAAACATTTTATATATTGATTACCCACTTTTTCTCTAGTTTAAATTCTAACACTACAGAAATATGTTAAATAAGAACATTTAGCATCCTTGGTTTATAAAATGTCTTTTGCCAGTTTGATGTAGAATACATTGGGAAAAATAGAAAAATCTAGAATTATTGTTCCAAATCAAAGTTGCTAGAAGCAGGAAAGTACAGTGAAAAGCTTAAATAGAAATGACACTTGAAAATAAATCCTTGAGTGGCTTCCAGCCTGATATCTATTTCCCAAAGTACAGAACATTTGTTGTCTCTCATCTGAAATAGATGGTTTTGTCTTTCTGGAGTTTACACATATGTCCACTTGTTTATTCTCTGAAGGTGATTTTCATTATAGGTATTTGAATCAGATTCTTGAGGGAAAACAACTCTTCAGCTATAATGCTAGCATCTACCAAGTTAGGTATGCTAAGAAAAGTGAACTTAATGGTTCAGGATCCTCAAATCCACAAGCTAACATAATACGAAAGACAGAAAAGCCATGTCTTTCCTCCATTGTTCCTGCACATAGCCTGGTCACATAGTGAGATAGCACTGGTTCTGGGGTCAGTTCTGAAGGCAAATTAGTTTATTCATTTGTTCCACTTAGTTGAAGGGTTCTGACCAAGCTAGACACTGGCTCTGCTTTAGCATTTTATTAGTGCTTTTCTTGTTGCTCTAGGTGAGCTTGAGGTTTATGGATATGAGATCTTGGGCCTGGTACAAAATGAGAGAGGTATGGTACAGTAGATAGGAACATGAGCACTAAAACTAGATTGCTATGGTTCAGGTGCTTGGCTCTTCTACTAACTGCTATTTGTGAAACACAAACTTGTATTAGGAAAGTTACTTAACCTCTCTGAGCTTCTATTTCCTGATCTGTAACATATAGATAATTATTTCAGAATAGGATATAAATGGACAAGAGGTATAAAGGCAGTATATGCAACCTAGAAATATGTGCTCTTTGGACTATTTAGAATGAATAGCAAAATCGTTCATACTGACCTAACTGAACCTAGGTAATAACTGTTTGATAAAAATCTCTTTGGGAAAAAGTTCTGAGACACCAAAGGATTTTAATCTACAAATATCACTACCTTGCTTCAACTTTCTTTACTCCAACAGAATCTATGGGCTTTTCTAACCTTTAGTCTGTGTTCCCTGCCATGGAGATGATGAGCAACTTAAATACTTCCTAGAATTTGCAGATAATTTACAAAACCTGAGCTCATGGGGCTTCAGTTTCCACTCCATTCTTATTCCACAAATGTTTTCTCAATGTGTTTGGAAGGCAAGACATTTGGGTACTAAGTAGGATTTTGGTGTTGGCGAAAACATTTCTTTGGTCCTAAAATCTGTTCTCTGTCTCATTTCCCTCTTTCAACTCTCATTTTATTTTGTGTTATGCATTTAACTCTGTGCTAACAGCTTCTTTTTATTCTTTTCCATTGTTCCTATACCCACTGTAATGCAGATCCACAATTCTGTCATTTCTGGAGGCCACAGTGAAGTGCCAATTTAGAAACTTAAAACATTGAAATGAAATTTCTGTTAGAGAGTTAAACTTTAAAAGTAATATGCAATAGATCAGAGGAGAAAATTAGCTGCTTAAGGAGACAGCATGACTCAGACCAGCAAGGCTGGACAACAACTAGACTTGCACTGTTAACATTTCTGAAGAACAAAAGGACCTTGAGAATGGTGGGAAGGGAGTCTCACACCATCAGAGTCCTTCTACATGTAGTATAGCGGAGAGAGAATCTGGGCCCAGTAGAGTGGTAAGTAGAACATCCTTAGCAAGACTCTGTCTGTGCTAACACTTATGTTAGACTTATAACACATGTTTTGCTTCATACTATCCCTCAGGTCACTGTGGTTCATTTCATTCTCTTTTCAAATTTTGTCCACTTTGTGCTTCAGTTTGGGTGATTTTTTTGTCTTGTACTCAATTTTACTGACTCTTTATTCTGTTAGTCCAATCTACTGTCAAAGCTATTGAGTAAATTTTTTATTTTTGATATTGTATTTTTTAATTCTATAATTTTTATTGGGCTTTTTTTTAAGTTTAAGAATCTCTCTTGAAACCCCCCATTCCTCCATCATTCACCTATTTTCCCCTGTAAATTCTTTAACATACTTATCATAGTAATTTTAAAATCTTTGTCTATTAATTACAACATCTGTATCTCCTATGAGTCTGCTTATATTGACTAACATTTTCACATATTCTTGTTTTTTCCCCTCATATATCTAGTAATTTTGATTGCACACTGCCTGCTATCTTATAGAGATTCTGCATTCTCTTATCTTCCTCTGAAGAATGTTGAGGGTTTTTTTTTTTTTTGGTTGGCAGTTAAATTATAGATGGGTCACCTTGATCTTTCGTATATTTGATTTATGCTTCGTTCAGGCAGGTCTATCTTAGTTTTGCCTTTTGTCTTTGGATAAATCCCTTAATGCAGGTATGTGGTATTTGTTACAATGATGTAGCTCTGAAGGAATTATAATACAAAGTCTGAGGTGTTTACCAAACTGTTCTAACCTGAAAATACCTAAATCCAATCTTTTTCTCTTCTGCATTGTAGACATTGTTAAAATTGCTATTGAGTTTTTCAGCTTTCCAGCTATTGTTTCTCTCCTAGGCTCCTTAGAGTCTTATCCCATATGTTATATTTCAGGAGTCGGTCACAGATTTTAAGAGTGTTTGCAGTCAGATTTTGTGGCTCCCCTCTCTGAAGCTATCTTTTCTGAGATTTCCTCAATTCCCAGTGCTCTGTCAAGTCAAAACTCTGTCCTCTAAATATTAAGGTCAATGAAACTCAAGATTTCTGCTTTAGCTATACCCAAGGAGATTTGTGAGGACTGAGTGATGCCATAAAAAAGATGTAGACATGAGAATCTTAGTTAGTGTGATTCCCCTGTTTCATGGACCACATTTCCTCCAGTTTCTTCCTGCGTTTTGTCACTATCCACTGCCACCAGTCATTTTATATGTTGTTCGGAGTTGTTAGACTTTATCAGCAGAAGGGTTAGCACAATATCAGCTTTACCACCATTACCAGTAGTGCTGAGCCTCCTTTTTGACATTGTAAACTATCCCTACAGTGGTCAATGCATAAAACTCTTATTACCTATTTGTATATTTTCTAAGGCAGAACTGGGGTTCTTTTTGATTGTTTGACCATGGCCACTGGTACAAAGTGACCAGCTATTCCCTGCCTGTCTCATCTGTCTACCTACAGTAGCTATTTTGGCACAACAGGAACTTGTAGAAATAATGTTTTTATTTTTGTATTATTATTTATTTTATTTTTTGGCTTTATTGAAATATAATAAACAATTAATTGCTTGTACTTATGCTGTATAATTCAATGATTTTTTTTTCAGTTATAGTTGACATACAACAATATACCAGTTTCAGTTGTAAAACATAGAGATTAGAGATCTATATAATGCAAATTGATCACCCCACTAAATCTAGTACCCCTCTTCACCCCTACATATTTATTACAGCATTATTAACTATTTTCCTTATGCTACACTTTACAGCTCTATGTCTATTTTGTAACTATCCATTTGTACTTCTTAATACCTTTGCCCTTTTTCACCATCCCTCCAATCCCCCTCCCGTTTAGTAGCTCTTAAAATATTCTCTGTATCTATGAGTTTGTTTCCATTTTTGCTGTTGTTTATTTTGTTTTTTAGATCCCACATGTATGTGAAATCATGTGATATTTGTCTTTATCTGACTAACTTTATTCAGTGCAATACCATCTAGATCCATCAAGGCAACATCTTTTTCCATCTCCTTCCTTTTAGTCTCTGTGTGTCTTTTAATCTAAAGTGAGTCTCCTGTAGGCAACATATGTAGGGGTCTTATTTTTTATCCTTTCAGCCACTCTATCTTTTGGTTGGAGGACTTAATTCTTTTCTATTTGAGATAGTTATTGTTGGAAATGTAGTTATTGCCATTTTTCATTCCTGTTTTTGATACATGGCTTTTCTTCTTAAAAAGTCCCTACAACATTTCCTGTAATACTGGCTTGGTGGTGATAAATTCCTTTAACTTATTTTTGTCTGGGAAGCTCGTTATCTGTCCTTTGACTCTAAATGATTGCTTTGCTGGATAAAGAGTTCTTGGTTGTAGATACAAGATTTTCATCACTGAATATTTTGCCCCAAGCCCTTCTGTCCTACATAGTTTCTTTTGAGAAATCAGCTGCCAGTGTCGTGGGTGCTCCCTTTAGGTGACAAACTGCTTTTCTCTTGCTGCTTTTAAGATTCTTTCTTCATATTTAACCTTTGGCATTTTAATTATGATATGTCTTGGTGTGGGCATCTTTTGATTCATCTTCTTTGGGACTTTCTTGGCTTCCTGGGGTTGTATGTCTATTTCCTTAACCAGCCGAATGAAGTTTTCCATTATTATTTCTTCAAATAGCTTTTCAATTTCTTGTTCCCCTTCAAGTACCCCTATGAACCTGGTGTTTTCACATTTAATTTTATCCCATAGGGTCCTTAAATTATTATTATAGTATTAGCTTCTTTTTCCTTGCCATTCTGATTGGATCTCCTTGGCTTTCACATCCTCTATATTGATGATTCCATCCTCTTGTTTATCCATTCTGTTGATCCCTTCCAATATACTCTTCACCTCAGATAATGTATTCCTCATTTCTGACTGGTTCTCTTTTCTAATTTCCATTTCTATTTTTATGTTTTTATTTCTTTGTTAAAGTTCTCACTGAATCCATCAATACTTCCCCTAAGTTCATTGAGCATCTTTATAACAAGTGTTTTGAACTCTGCATTTATGAGATTTCTTGACTCCATTTTTCCTGGATCTCTGTTCTGTTCTCTCATAGGATTTTTGCTTCTTTGTCTTCTCATTTTCTTTGCCTTTCTGTGTCTGTTTCTATGTACTAAGCAAAGCTCTTAAGTCTCCCAGTCTTATTGGTGTGACTTTGTGTAGTAGGTGTCCAGTGCATAGTTCTGAGAGGGGTTCAGCTGAAAACCAAGGTTAGCCCCAACCTGTGCCCCTCTGGGATCACCTGTTATGATTCAAGAAGCAATCCACAGATGCTTTGCTTACAGTTTCCTCAAGAGGCCATGCCAGAAACTGAGGCAAGGTGCCACTAGTACAGGTCTTGTGGTTGGCTTAGTAAAAAGCACCGGACTCACTGAAGATATAACTGAATGTGGCTTGTGTGGGACCAGGAGTTGGGGGAGGTAGATTTTCAGGGAATCCTCTGTGCAGAGAGACCTCCGTTATCCAGTTTGATGACATCTCAGCTATGATGGCAGCGAGTCTGCACACTGGAAGGGTGGAGGGCTCAACAGAGGAATGGATGCCACTAGCACTTCTGTCTGGGAGAAAGCCTCACCTCTGGCCCTCGGTCCAACAACTCAGTGTCCCCCTGTAAGTCCCTGGTGCTCAGAGCGAGCAAGTCCATCATCGAAAAAGTCCGGTTGAAGACCCAGCCCCTTTAAGAGATGTCTGCAGCTGCTGGATGCAGCTGCCATAGACTCTGTCCCACTCAGCCTCTGGCATCTTCACCCTCCCCTGCCATCGTTGCAGGTTGATTAATTATTTCTCTCCATAGCTGTGCTGCTTCTGTTCATCTAGATCCCCAGTGACTTTGCTTGCTCTTTTCTCTGTGTTTCTGTCCCAACTTTGATAATGGTCGCAAGAGGGATGAACAAAACCTCTATCATCTATGCCATTTTTAGGTGCCTCCCAGAAATGGTGTTTTTAAAATCATGTGAATTATTATAGTGACTGACCAACCACCATGAGGTTGAATGGGTGAGCACCAGAATATACAATACACTCATGGAACTTCTTGGAAGGCCAGAGAATGTAACAATTTTGAATAAATGCTTTGGTGTCAGAAGTCCTAGGTTTAATTTTGAGCTATTTGCTTAACTTCTGTGAGTTTCCATTCTCTCATTGTAAAATGGGAATATTATTTCACAGGGCCATTATGAAAATTAGGTAAACAAATATATGCATGTGTGTATGTATAAATTATATCTTAGCACAGTGCCTAGCATAAAGTAGTCATTAAATTATTGTGAAAAATTTGAAAAGTGAAAAAAAAATATCTTTGCCATTACCACATTATAAGAGAGGGTAGAAATAGTATATTCAGGATGAATTTTCTCTGGATCACTATTTCTCAGACTGTAATCAGCAGAATTCCTGCAACAGAATTATCTGAGTTTGCTTGTTACTAAGGCAGATTTCCTGGCTCCCATTTCAGAACTAATAAATCAAAATTGGTAGAGGTGGGGTGTAAGAATATGAATTTATAATCAATTTCCCAAGCAATTTCTATGCTCACTAAGTTTTAAAAAAAACTACAGGATAATTCAGAGGCAAAGAGAAATTTCTTAAGCGAGCAATTTCTTGAATAAACTGCAAGAATTTGTAACTCCCACCTCATCTCCCAGAAATCTAGATTTTATTGCATTTCTGGCATTGATGTCTATATGTTTATTGTTTTAGATGGAGACTGGAAAGTTTTAGTCATCTTTAAGTGTTTGGCTGGAGAGTAACTTGCAGAGTGAGTAAACCAAAGGAGATTTTAATTCAGCCTTCAAATTTGTGATTAAAGGCATTCTGCTGTATAACTTTTCACCTGTGAAATACTCCAAAGCTATTAAATCATCTTTTACTAAGTGGAAATCCCAGCTTCCTAGAAGAATATATACTGTTTTTAACCCTCCATTTTTTTTGTTGCTTTCAATAAACATATTAAAAACAATTAAATTTTAGAATGTAATTTTCATTTGTTTTTTTTATCGTGGAATTGTAGCAGGGTTTATAATCTAATATTGCATCTGGACTTAAAGTGACATAAGGTAATTATAAAGATCTTAGATACAGTATAATAGTGGTTTCTAATATCTGAGTTTTTTGGAAGAAGACAGAAGTTCTTATCTTTGGTAAACAAATATAAAGACAGAGATAGTGTCACTAAACTCAGAGGAAATAAAAGTTTATGGACTCATGAAGATGAGTCTTAGGTATCTAGTATATTGTCTGTCGTTCAATTGGCACTTGCTAGAGATTTATTGCATGAATGAATGAAGGAATAAGTGAATGTAGATTATATGCTTTCTATTTGGAATTGAGGAGTCCCACCTTTAAGTGAGTAAATAGTACATCTTGGCATATAGGAGTGCTCCCCTCAACAGTTATTCTATTTTCAACCAACTGGATGGAAAGACTCATTCAAGTACCAATTGCAGAAGTTGCTGAATGGCTGCTAGGCTGGGACAGGATCAAGAATGATCTATCAGTGGGCCCCTACTTGTAGTTCCTTCTATGGTCATGCTTCTCTCTATTCCACTCTTTACCCCACAACTCACTTCCTAGAATTTTCTACAATTTTCTCAGCTTACTTATGTACATTACCTCCCAGAGTGCTACTTAATTCAGGATCCTTTCCTAGTGCCCTCCAAAGGGACCTTTCTGAAAATCTTCCCAGACAAGCGAGGAGCAAAATTAATAACCATGAAACAGACCCTTTTGATCTAGAAAAACTAAATTCAACACCTGGCAAAACCTGACAGAGCTCTACTCATGAATAGCAGTGGCAATGCTATGGATTTGCTTGCTAGCTATTTCACTTGCTGAAGGAATGGTTTTAATTTTGGCAGATAGGAGAAAGATAGTCTAATGTACAAGACACAGGACCCAACTAATGTTTCACCTATTGCATGTGGCTTGACAGTTCTCCTGACTTGTTGCCATCATAAGAGTGAAAGCCTGGGGGTTTCAGTTAAATTATTTTGTGGCATGCAGCCTAATGCATATACATACATGCATTTATGTGTATATATGTGTGTATATATATATATATGTAAATGTGTGTATATATATCCAGATTTTGTTTATAATAAGATTTGTTGTACATGTAAGGGACATCCCATCCTTGTTCATTGTGGTTACTGCTTTTAAAAATCAATTTATGTCTGATAAATAACAAATAAAGTCACGATTCTCTATAAGGCAAGTATTCATACTATAAAAATGTATAGATGAAAGGGAAACAAAGTTGGCAGTTAATATAGCACACATACATATTGAAAGTAGATCTTACTTAGGGAATGGTTTATGCTGGTGGACCAGGGATGAGAGGATACAGAACAGGATGACAGTGATTGTTAAGAATTTCTAGATTGAAGCAGATAGTATCGAGGTCCTGCTCATATCTCCTCATTCATATCACCTGTAGTGGGTTGAATAGTGGCCTCCCCAAAGATATGTCTATGTTTTAACCCTAAAAATGGATGAATGTGACCTCGTTTGGAAAAAAAAGTATTTACAGATGTGATTAAGTTCAAGATCTTGAGATGAGATCATCCTGAATTTAGGGTGGGTCCTAAATCCAAAGACAAGTATCATTTAAAGAGAAGAGGAGAGGAGAGAAGTGAACACCGAGATATGGAAGAGAAAGTGATGTGAAGACAGAAGAAAAATCTGAGTGATTTAACCACAAGCCAAAGAATGCCTAGAGCCACCAGAAGCTGGAAGAGGTAAGGAAGGATTCTCCCTAGAGGCTTCAGAAGGAGTGTGGCCCTGATGACACCTTGATTTTAGATTTCTGGACTTTTCTCTGTGAGAGAATTAATTTCTCTTGTATTTAGAGCCCCCCCCCCCAGTTTGTGGTAATTTGTTATAGCTCTAGGAAACTAACACACTACCTCAGTACACAGTGGCCAGCTGGACTTCCAACTTTCAGAACCTGTATTTCTTTACCTGAAATCTTCCTCTGTCTGCCAAGACCAACACTGCTTACTCATTGGGCAGGCTAGACCAGTTGTGTTGAGGAATGAATATCTCTGTCTTAGTAGTTCTCATGTAAGAATTGATAGGAGTTAATGTATAAAGACTCCCTCGCCCTTTGGGTGGGGTGACTCTGAGACATGCATCCTATGCTGGCTCCTAGAATTTACCTCCAGCTCTGCACAGTGTGATGAATTCTGTACTGGCTTTCCTCCATTCCCCAGTTTCGATTGTTCACTTTCATACCAGTTTTTGCTGGGATCATCTCCCAAATAAACTACTTCTACTTGAATCCTTGTCTCAGGGTCTGCTTCAGGGAGAATATGAAAGTAAAACATAAATATAAAGGAAATGACACATTGTTCTGGTGGCTTAGAGCAGGTACTATCTCAGTGATATGATGCCTTGGGCATTTTCTTGGGCTATTTTATGAAGTTATCTGATTCTAACCTTAATCCAACAGAAACCTGCTATTACTAAAAATGATCTCTTGAGATATATATTTATGGACAACCTCCTTTTGAAAAGAATTTGAATTGTAATATTTAATACATCATGTCATATTATTTTATTCTCTCTGATAAAAAAAACCCCACACTCTGATATCCTGGTATATAATTGGTGCTCAATACATATTTGTTAAATTAATGATTTACTTAATATATACGTATTTGGATATAATATCTCAGAAAGCCTCCTAAATTATCTTAGGAAATATTCTGGAAATGAATAAAACATCTGTCTTTCCTTTCAGGTGAAAATCTTTGATCGATACTGTTTTCTAGAGCACTGTGCAATGAAATATTTAATATAGTTAATATCCATAAATAGTTTATCATATTTCAGCTATTGATTGTTTTTATCAGTATATATTGTATATAGATACATGATTAATAAGCTATATCTCTTCCCTCAAGGTTGGGGTCAGTGGTAGTAATTGGCAAACATGTTTTTCTATGTTAACAATCAGATGCTCTTTTTCAGTGTTTTCAAAATTCTTTTTTTATTTTCATTGTCCAAATCTAAATTAGTTACTCTTCCTTACATATGCTGTTTTTTTTGGTGAAATTTGAAAAAAAATAATGATTTAATAAGTAAAATATTATAATTAATATTTCAGATATTATATTTCAAATTTCCCATTATTTCTTTTCATTTACTATGACCTCCCCTTTTTAGCTTCTATAGACTTTTCATTTGCTTTTATTTAAATAAGCAAACCAAAAATTCTCAAGTGGAGAAATAGGTGAATATTTTCTCACAATACCTTTCACTAAATGCAAAGCCTGTCCTCATGTTTAAAAAAAAATGTTTGCTTGTTTGATGGTTGTCTTAAATGGTTAAGTGAATCTTCTCCAAATATTAGCAAAAAGTTTTTGAAGGCATTGACTTTATTGCTCTTTTTATCTCCTCTCAAAGCACTGAGATGGACAGAAGGCCAAGTAAACAAGTTCATATACAAAGCATAATAAGCTCTACAGGATTTAAAAAAAAAACGAAACCTTTTTATGTAGATATACCTAGTGCAGCCAAAGTGTTTTATTTTGAAATTATGTGAAAATAAGTGCACAGTCTATTGTCTGCAGAAAATACTCTATTTGGCCTTTAAAAATGGTACTACCCACACTAATGACTTTTTTTTCTTAAGAAAATAATCACAAGTTTTAAGTTTGTTGAGAAAGATTGCTGTGGGAAAGTCTGCTGAAATAATACCACCAAATTATGACTACTTTCCTCATTCCAAAAGCAGCAGACTCTCTTTAAATTCTTATCACTTTTTTCTTAACAAAATACTTTGGGTCCATTCATTCAATCAAGAAATCTTTGTAGGAAGTTTCTTAGATTTTCAGAAAGAAAGAAATAATCCTTCTTGTTTCCATTTATTAATTTGTCATCAAAACACCACTCACTGTAAAAATATGTCAGGAGCCATTTTGAGGCAGAATTAAACTGCCAGTAAAGCTGGGAGTTTCGCAAAGTTGGCAAGCCTTGCAGTCTGCTGGCTGGGGAGGAGGTGCACCTGGCCTTGGGGGAGAGGAACTGAAGGTTCTTTGACCATGGGAAAGAGTATGTTAAGATAGCTACAAAGTTTCCTGAGTGAATATCAGCAATTAGTTACATACTTGTGGGTGTTTGTTTCTCACGCCCTTCGTAGAGTATAAATATGCTGTGCTAAATAAACTCAGGGCTGCAGCAGTGAGGCTGTATGCCTTCCTGAAGCGCTTTCCTGTGTTCTTTTTTTTCCTTAGGCTTCACCCCCCTCTTTCAGGTGCTGTTCGACTCTAGCCAGCTGGCTCCGGCAAAAATATGAACAAATTTTATATTAATATAACTAGATAGTGTATTAGCTTTAATCTTTAATAAAAATTTCAGAGTGGGATAGAAATTTGATAATGTTTTAATAACCCATTCTTATTATCTGTGTTCACAGTTAAGTGAATGTTTATCCTTGTTTTTCCATAGCAGGAAACAAAGTACTTTTTTTATCAAAGGGAGGCCATTTGCTGACCTGTGGATTTATATGAGATTTTAAACATTGTTGAAAGTGCAAAGTCTGAGTACAGATATCATATAAGAAAGAAATTAAACTGAGATGTTTTGTATTGAAGTACAAAATTCAGAAATTAAGGAACTGATTGATCCAAGGATGAAACCTAATTTAAGAGTCCATTATTGTGTCATTCTTTGAAAGAGAAAAAACATACCATCATCTAGATTTTGTCATAAATGCTAGTGTAAATAAGTTTTCAGTTGAGGTTATGAATTGAATTTAAAGTATTACAAAGTAGTTTATTATAACTTTCAGATATTTTATTACTTTACATGGCAATCTGTCCAGAGGTCACACAAATAAAAAGGGAAGCCTCAGCTTTTCTTTGCTGCAGAAGCAACTTTTTCACATGATTTTTTTCCATTTCTAGACTAATCTACTATCAGTATGCTTTTCCCAATGACTTTGCCATGAATTTTAATGGATTTTGAATGGCTTCTTGTACATTTACAATGTAATTTCAGGTGTAAGGATATGACATTTATTCCCAATTAACCTTTGGAATGGTGAGAGCTTATAGTCAATGATAATCTAATAATTCATAGAGCACTCTGCAATGTAGTATATGATATTTATGTACAGATATGTCTAATTCAGTTGCTTATGCTCAGGAAGATTTTGATAGCTGTTTGTATTTTCTGAGTAGGCACTGGGCACTGCTGGTGTGTGTGTGTGTGTGTGTGTGTGTGTGTGTGTGTGTGTGTGTATGTGGCAATGTCAGGGAGGCATGACAGAGTGATAAGGGAAAGCCAGTTTAGAAACTCTGGGTTCTCAGCCAAGTGGATTCTCAAGCCTTGGTTGTAAGTTTTAGGGTACAAAGTTTCATCTAGTCATCTAGCCCAGCAATGGAGATCTTGTGCTAATCAGGCCTCTCCCTTAGTCAAACTCTAATTGCAGGGCTCCTGGGTTGCATTCCATATTCACCAGCACAAGGGGAATCAATGAAAAATCTCTCAAATCAAGGTATTCTTGCACATAGTAGTTTGGTTTCAAAGTTTTTGTAAAGAAATTTAAAAAGAGAGAAAGTCCAAACTTCTTGCACAAAAAGAGACTGAACCACGTTTCTATGTGAGATGGATGCCATAGAGAACCGAACTAACAGGTCAAGTTTTTCCACTGGATTGGGTTCTCATCGAAGCTGTGTATGAATCAAACTTCCTCAACACAATATTGTACTTTGTATTAAGTAGGATCTCAAGAGCTTGTGAGCTAGGACTCACTGTCATCCAGGTCTGAATGCGATATTTTCAGGAAACCTGTCACTATTTGCCAATCCTCAGGATATTCTTGAAAAAGGAAAACACTAGACAGAAGAATAAGATACTCTTGTACATGGGGTAGACTTTTGCAGATTACAGTGAAAGCTATCTGTCCTCCTCAACAGCCTGTAGAAAGAGTGGCAGGATGGAGACAGCACTGCTCTGTTGTCACCAGCTTTACTCCTCTGCTGATTGCCATTTTTGAGCCTCACAAACATTACAACAGATTTATGAATGCAGTTCATGCACCTAGAATGGGTGCTAAGAAAGAGTTGGTTAAAATAAAAGAGCAAAGCACAATGGAGATTTTTCTCAGGGCTTCTGTAGTCAAGAAAATTTGAGTGATTGGTTTTAAAGGTTATGTGAGGCACTGTCATTCAAGACATTTCTGGACACAAACTAGATGATAGCTTAACAATTCGTATACACTTAAATCTTTCCCCCACTACAAATTTAAGCTTTTTGATATTAAAGACATCAACACTTGCATTTGGTGAGAGATATTCTTTCTGCAGGACTAATGATTTATGGCAACTCTATAATCCCACCAAGCCTGGCCAATATCTTCTGTATTCCTTGGGGAACTGGGTTCCCAATGTAGGATTATAAAGAGCAGAAATTATATTAATTTGTTGGACTGCGTCCATTGCAGATCTCTGACAAGGCTCCAAATTATATTTATCCCTAGGATCAAGCTGAGATGAACTCCTTGTGTCTTATTAAAGCCTAATTACACTGTCAAAGTATAACTGAAAAAGTTAAAAACATGACTCATATGCATATAGCATGAATACATGTTGAAGATTTATTAACTAATTAATGAGAGAATTAGTAACATGATAAAAGTTTCTCGGAAGAACATTTTTGAGGGACTGAGTATTTATAGGCATTTAGAAAGGATATTAAAATAAATTGCTGTTAAATACAAAATTGATTTATATCCTATAGGACAATAAAAAATCATAACCTTTGGGATTTGGGGATTTTGTTTTCAACTGAGTAGAAATTATTTGTACTGTTACTGGAAAAGATCTACAAGTTAACGTTTAAGTTCAGGATATCTGAACCAATAATTAATGGTAAATAGCAAAGTCAAACAAAGTTACATTTCCTGTAGATAAGTAAACAATCCTTGGTAAGTTTGTTGCGATGCAACATTGAGAGACTTTACTTCTAAGGTTTTGTTATGTTTTCTTAACATCTTTTATGACATTAATAAAACAAACCTAGGTTTTATTTGCTCCTGCTTGCCTTCCATTTCTGTCACAGTTTTATTTAAGACCTTCAGCCCCTGCAAAAGATTCACTTTCCTCTCTGCCAATAGGAATTTCAGGGAATAACTAGGAGAAGATTATATTTTTGCCCAACTATACCTCTACTCTGCTGGGTGCCCTTTCTGCTACTTCTGTCCCTCTGACCATTACAGTATCTATTGTTGCTGCTCAGCTGTTGATTGGGCATTTGGAACCTTCGGCCCTTCTGTAGAGAGCATGGTGGTTTCTTCTAGGGCGCAACTGCACTGTGTTGATAAATGTTTAACTACTGACTCTCAGAAAAAGAAAAGCCCCGATTTATAATGTTTGCCAATTTTCGTGGTATAAATACTTTCACTATGGCAATTTCAAGCTACCAACTTGATTTTGACCAGCTAAATTGGTACAAGTTGGCTCTGGTATACTATTGGCTAGAGGCAAGAAGGGTGCCTCTCGCAAATGAGATAACAACTATTTGAGAATCCCACAGCAGTGCTCCTGAGGCTGTTTCTAGGGTTTTAGTAAAACGACTCTCAACATTTTTTTTCTTACAGCTTCCCATACTCCTCTCAATGACACAGTAGGAGAGCCTCAGTCATTGTAAGGAAATGGCAGTTTCATCCTGGCCAGCACTTGGTTCACAGTTGAGACTCAAGAATGGAAAGCTATTAAAAAAGTGCTTAGAGCTGTTTTACTAAAATCTTGAGAAACACTCATGCTTAGGAGTACTACTGTGGGATGCTTGAGTAGTTGGAACTTGTTTGAAACTGCTATAAACAGTAGGAGTTTAATGTATACAAACCCAAATGTAAATGTACTCAGTGTTCTTTCTTAAATCTAAGTAAGAATCATATAGAATCATATATTTTTGGGTAGACTTAGAGGTTACCCATTTGCTAGAGGGTTGAGAACCTGCCCCCACATTTATGCCCTGGTAATATATCTCGCATCCAAATTCTTGCCAGTTCTGAATGACAGAATAACCAATAGAGTTTTGCTCTACTGTTATGGCTAAAATTAACCAACCTAAGTCTTGCCTGTCAACCTCATCTTCCTTGAGGAGTTGCTCATTCAGGGTCCTGTTTCACCATATCACCGGGAGCATTTTATTTTCTTAACCTCCTTCTGATCCTTTATGTGTTTGTTCAGTGCTATGAACAGAGCTGCACACAAGATCACAGCTGTGGACACATTCCTTTTGGTATAAAAAAGGAATAATTCCTCATTTTTTAATATTCATCTTCAGAGGCATTGAAGCATTTTGCTAGTTTCTTTTGTCTGAAAAAGCATGCCATATCAGTGTCTTCAGGGATTCAACCAGATATCTTCATGTCTGGGGAATTTTATGTTTATTATACTCTTCACATAGGCTGGGAGAGTCCTTACCATGGCTTCTGCTAGTCTATTCAGGGCCTTTGTCCAAAATAAAAAGATACTACTTTCTCTAAGTAGAAGTAGCTCTGTGCCAAGGCACAAGATTTGTGGACCAGCACATGAACTGAATTTTAGCATTAATTCCTAGGGTGTCTGACTTCATTCACCTTCCTACTCAGAGCAATGCTGATCATTGTACCTTGTCTATTGACTCTAAATCAGACCTTTATCCTCTATAAGAGTCACTTCAGAACAGAACCTTTTTCAGATCGTCTTCTAAAGGAGAGATGCTACAAAGGCAATGTATTTTTTAGATCCTGAGAAAGGCAGCAGGCTGGGCATTGGCCCCATGAAGCTGAGATACCCTCCTCCTTTCTCATCCCAAACCTCTATACCTGGAAAGTGTTCTTCAAACTTTCTTATTTTTGCATACCTCCTAAAATAAAAATAATTGCAAAACTAGTAACCTTCTAGGACATTTTTAAGTCAATGCGAGTAATTACATTATCCTTTTGAATGTGTCTTAGTCCATCTGGGCTGCTTTAACAAAATATCATATGCTGAGTTAGTGACTAGAAAGCTAAAAACTACATTTCCAGACTCCCTTGCAGCTAGAATTTTTGAGTATGATTAAGGCTCCATTAATCAGATGTGCTCACATGATATTTGAAAGGTGAATATGAGTAAGAGACCTTGCCTCTGAGCCCCTTGCTGACTTCAGCAAGACACAAAAGAGGGAGAGTGGAGTAAATGCTATGTTCCCCTGAACTACCACAACTATGTGACCATTACATATAATGTCTAAAAATATTTATATTTGAAAAATTTTATAAAGCAGTAGGAAAATATGCTATTTTGTTTTAAAAAATATATATATATATACACACATATATGTGTGTGTGTGTGTGTGTGTGTGTATATATATACCAAGGTTATATATATATATATATATATATATATATATATACCAAAGTTATATATATATATACCAAAGTTATATATATATATATATATATATATATATATATACCAAAGTTATATATATATACCAAAGTTTTATATATATATATATATACCAAAGTTATATATATATATATATATATATATATATATATATACACCAAAGTTATATATATATATACCAAAGTTATATATATACACCAAAGTTAATGGTATTTCTGCATAATGGCTGTCATATGCTGATGAAATAAGTTCTTGAATAGGTTGGGGATAGAGATGAGATCCAAACATGTGATGGGGTTAGGCTTAAGATAGGAGAAAGGTTATCCACTCCTATGAGATTAAATCAGAGAAGATAAGAACAAATGTTCAAAGACAAGTTGGAACAGAGAGCAGTGAGAAGAGACAGGAAACAGTGAGATGGTTCTTAATTGCTGGCCTCCATTTTTGCTGTGATATGGAGGCAAAGCCATTACTGAGAGTGAAAGGGGAAGCTGTAAGGTTGGAGATATTAGATTAATGGTGAAGGTTCCAAATTACAGATATGGGGAATGGTAGAGATGGCCGGTCAAGCTCAGACACATTTGTTTTTGGTGGGAAATGAAGGCCCAGTTGATGTAAGAAATTAGCCTGTGCTGCCTAGGTCATTTCTCCAACAGGACCCACCATCCAGAGAGGCTGATTGTGATTTGGGGTGTCACAATCTCAGCCCACCTGACATTTCTTGCATGAGTTAATTTCCTATCAACAAGCATTAACTTTGACCACATTGGATATGACTCAGCATTCAATAAACAGTCACTTTTTAAAATTTAAGTAGGCAGCTATACTATAATTGGTGAAGAGTTTGGACTCTCAAATATAAATGCCTGAATACAAATCTAGCCTGTATTACTTATTAGAGTTGTGTGATTTCTCTCATGCTTCAGTTTTCTCACCAATATAGTGGGGGCAATAATAGTATTTATTTCATAGAGTTACTGTGAAATTTAAATGAAATAATGCAAAATATTTATAACAATGTCTGGCACAGAACCCTTAATACATCTTATTTGCCATTGCTATTATTATTATCTGTATGAATATGTGATGAGTGTGAAAAAGTGTGATTTAATTTTATTACCTATTTCTACTTGCCCACTAGACCTGATCTCAGGCTTGATTGTTATATCAACATAGTTGAGAAGCATGATCTTTTAATGAATCAAATATTCTGATTAAGAGATCATGGATATATTATTGCTTAGCAATTTCCAAAGCAGCACTGCAAAAAATATGCAGAACATGATATTTTTCATTGCTTGTAATCTACACTTTGATGAATTAGGAGAATTTAAGCACTTGTTACAGGTTGGATTTTCCAGGAAGCAGTTTGTGAGATAGAAATTAAAATGCACGAAGTTTATGAGAAAGAGCCCTTGGAATCAACACAGTGGAAAACGGGAAGGGTGCAGGAATGGAGAGGGGAAGGAGTCAGGCTGTAATGCTGCTTCTGTTGAATGAAGCCTCAGCCCATCTCATGGGGGAGCTCTGAGCCTTTTATAGTCCTTCAGAGTTGTCTTAAATTGGAGTGAGGGAATCCAGTCTTTACATCTGTACATTGACCAAACATTAGATGAAGGCTACCCCTAAAAGTAAGCATGACCAGTGCACAAGGTAGTTTAATTTAACAGAAGCAGTCCTCAAAGAGGGCTGACAGCTGAGCGCCACCTTTGGCCACCACTATTATCATCTTTGGGGATAGTCCCTCCTTCCTTCTGAAGGAGGATATGCATGCCACATCAGACTGTCTACCACCTGATTCTTTGAGTAGCATCATTTGAATGTCAGTTATCTAAAAATACTAGATGTATAGTTTTATTAAAAGAGGACCTTGACCAATCAAATATCAGGAGTGAGAGAGATTCCATAGTACTTCGACTTTTCGTGGCAATGGAATCCAAGTGGTCTATTTATTGCTTGTGATGTCATCCTTCTTCCAAAGAGGAATTGAAGAATATAAGTGTGTGCGTGTGTGTGTTCTATAATACAATCTAGAAGCTCTTTTCTCCTTCTCTCTTTCTCTGTATGCTATCCCTCCACTCTCCCAATCTTGCTTTATCTGTCTCTTTTGTTCAGAGTTCTTCAATACTACATTTTCTTGTCACAGAGAGAGTGTAATCCAGAGTTGCAGTGGAATTGACTTTTTGTTGTTTTCTACAGACATCAAGGATTAATTGAAATAGATACTTATAAGAGATAGGATTACCAGAAGGACACAGTAGTTCTCAGGAGAAGGAGGTCTGTGTTCTGGTAGAGATGATTGTTACAGCACCTGGCATCATATAGCAATGGTGGCCTGGGGACAGTGGATGAACACTGGCATTTGGAACAATGGAAGAGTGGTCATCTTTATACCTGACCGCAGTATTTCACTGTGCCCAGTGTCTGCTGGGGTTATAGATTGAACATGGAGGTGGTATTAACTTATACCTTTTTTATCTTTATATGAACTTGTTCTATCTGGAAATTAAATTTTTTCAAGCTATTGAAAAGCATTTCTCTTGCCAGGGCTGCTCGTTAGTAAGGGCTTGAGGAAGAAGGTAAGCCACTGTTATTGCTCCTACCACTATTTCAGTTCTGATGTTACTGTTGGTGATAACTTCGAAAAATTTACAGTATAGTAGAAAAATTCTCAGAAATGTTATCTCTAATGAATAAGGAATTATGGAAGTAAATAGTATTCAAATGAAGGGTTTTAACATTGTTCTCCTTCCACCTTGATCTCACTAAGAAAGGTATTAGTATTCTTATTTTCTTCTTTTGTGCATAGGTATTGAGAATTAAGAATGGGCTACTAATGGCCTTTTCAAAGAAGAAAAAACTACTATAGTGGAGTATAAGATGTGATAATGCAGGTTGCAAAGTCAGCAACACAACAAATATTTGTTGAGTGCCTAATGATGTCAGTTCACTGAGGATACGCAGGAGAACAAGGGGGCTTTGGTCAGTAACAGATGCTGTCCAATGCCCTACTCCTGTACCTTGTCTTTACTACTTCAGTGTACACAGGTTCCTCTGGCAATTGTCAGCACATGTATTTCATTGTCTAGGGTCTTTCTCTGGGTGTCAGGGCTCACTTGCCTACGTTTAGGGCATCCAAGAAGTGCTGGGAATTAATGCTCTTTTAGCAGCAGCCCTCAGTTATGACTGACAGGTGTGCGTGTATAAATACCCCACTTCCATCCTCCTCTACACTGGCTCCAATAGGTCCCTGCTGGATTAAATTCAATGTGGCTGGTTTGAAAATGGACATTTTACTGACTGCCTTGTTTTTCCCCATCTCATTTCTCCACTCCTTTATGGATGTTTCCAGAGATCATCTCCCAAATAAACTGCTTGTACTCTGATACTTACATCAGTCTTCTTGGGAACCCAAACTATGGCTCAGTCTGCTGGGGAAGATGAACATACTGACAAGTGTGAAGAGTGTTACAATGAGTACAATTTGCTTCAAGCTACATCTTAATGCTTAGTTTTCTGTGTGAAAATCAAGATCCTTTCATGAATAAGAAGAGAAATAGGTACAAAATTACCTATTTGTTATAGACATTTCACTGCCTTATTGAAAAAGGAGAAATACAGTTATGAATCCAGCCATGAGCATTATAACTCTGTCCTCTGTGTTGAGTATGTTGGAGATGCTTCTGATGTGCACTTCAGAATCTGGCTAGGTGTCAGGGTAGAGAGCTCTGTTGGGTAGCAAAGAGAAGAAAATGTGAGTCACATTTTCAAGACCTTTGTGGTGGATTCAATATCCTTAAACACATGTTCAAAAACTTGATATGTGAAAATTTTTGTTAGTCGTTAAAACTAAAAGCAAAGGGATAAAAAGTAATAGAATCAGGACTAAGAAAAAATGAGTTTCCAGGCAGTTGCTGGCCAATACAAAATGACTTCCTTGAGTTAATAACAAGCCATCAGCCACCAAGTTATTTATTACAATGTAGCAGCCATTATTCTACGTGTAAGGATGCATTCTCTAAAATCCCCTAAGCTTTCTTGCAAGTACTGATTGTATTAGCATCAGTGATTGTCTCTATTGAGCAGCTCAGTATATATTAAGCTATACTGTTTACCTTTAGCTAGAGCTCAAAAAATGTTATTTAAGCAAGGCAAAGGAAAACCATTTTGTTTGGGGTATACTGGCTAAAATTACTGCCCTCTTTGTTTACCTGCTATTTACATAGTGTGGGAAGAGGACACTGCAGAATAGAAATGAGAAGCAGGATGTGAATTCCTCTTTCCATCCCTATTCTTCCTCCTTAATTACTTTGGCACAGAGGACCTCATTGCCTCCGGAAACAAGGGAGGGAGGTGCTAATAGCATCTAGGGTAAACTAGACTATGCTCAAAACCTTGCTCTCAGCGGCACGGCTGCTAGTTAATTCAGCCACTTTGAACTGATGTTTTATTTTTTATCCTCTCAGCTGGAAGAAAGTGTCTTGCAGATCTACCAAGAAGGGAGGAACCTTAAGGAAAAAGACTGGGTTTGAACTTCTAATCAAATGCTTGCAAAGTTGCAGGAAATAATTTCTGTCTTCCCTACTGAAAAGATCTCCTCTGCAGCCATGTCCCCTTTTATCCATATATGTGCCATGTGTAGAGAAACACATTTCAGGCCAACAGCAATAGTACATTAATGTAGCTTAGTTCACCATGTCCTCTTTGAGAAGAACCTTTTATCTTTTGAGTAACAGTAGAAAGTTGTTGTTTTTCTGTGGAGAGAATAATAGATTAATTGATGTGACAGTTTCTGTGTAATGGGAACCCTGGCAAAGAGCCTGCTGATTTCACAGAAAAAGTTTGACTTTTGAAATCATTATTTCAAGAACACATCGATTTTTTTAAATGAGGGTTCTACCTGCTGTACAGGGTGGAGTGAAGGAAAGATGCTAGGAAATGAAAACCAGGAGAGGTAAATTAGAGATGACTAAGTACTCTTAAGAAGCCACATCCAACACTGAGGCCAGTCTGAAAAAAAAAGAGTTGGCTGTACTCCTTGCCAATTTGACCAGACAGAGCTAGTAGAGGGGGAAGCTGAAAAAGTGCAGTGGAGAAGGATAAAAGTGAATAGAAAGGAAATTATTAACTCACTGTCTTTAAGAATAATTTGTGTTTTTACACTGCAGCTGTTATTTAACTTAAGGGAACCAACCGGGAGAGAAAGGCTAGAACCACAAGTTTTCTAGAAGAGTTACCAATAAAGAACACAGAAGCTAATATAATACTGTACGTCAATTAATTAAAAAAGAACACAGACATTTCTATGTTACTTCATCATTAAGCTTTATTGGTTCACTGCAAAATTTTCTCTGATCCTTGCTGCTCTCTGAAGCATCTGATGAATTAAGCTACACTGATGTTATTGAATATTGGGCAGTCATTGTGTTTCTCTGCACAGGTAGTATATTTATATTTAAATCAGGGTCCAAACTTGAAGAAATAATTTGTCATGAGAGAGCAGTAAACTCAATTTGGTCAAAGCCAAGTTTCATCCCCTCTCCCATTCTTATCAGAGATCCATTTATATGAAAATTTTAAAATCTCCAGATTTCTGCTGAATTGTTCATTATGTTGCTAAAAATGTGGGGTATAAAACATAAAATAAAATATGAGAAATTGTAATGAAATAACAAAGGAAAGTTGCAAGGCTGAATGGCACAGATATGTGAGTTTACAGACACCCTTACTCCAACCAGTCCCATACTTGGATGAAGGCGTTTTAAGAGGTTGCATGTTTTACAATTGTGTGAAGTCTGAATTGAATATCAACAGGCGACTACTTGGAAGAGGTTCAGTCACTGGTGGTCTCTTACCAGGACATAGCAAATTGTCCCTATGCCTGTGGAACTTTTTTAGGTGATCACCTAATTTATAATTTATACACCAGAGTACTAGGAGGGATATAAAAGCCACCAAAGTCCAATTTATAATGAACAGATTTATTTCAATGTATTTTACGGTAAACTAGCATTGTTCTTTACATAAAACTTTCTGTGATGTGGGAAATGTCCTACAGCTGTGCTCTCTAATGCATAAACACTAGCCACATGTTATTGAGCATTTCAATTGTGGCTTATTTGATTACGAAAGTGGATTTTATATAGAGGACAATATGGGGGCAGCCAGTTGGAAGAATGGGGTGAAGGGTTAAAGAAGTACAAATTAGTAGTTGATAGGTGGTCATGGGGATGGGGAACATAGCATAGGGAATGCAATTAGCATTAATGTAATGGTTAGGTGGAGAGCCAGAAGAGAGAAGGAACAATTAGGGGGATTGTTTTATAAACTATATAAATGTCTAACCAATGTGCTATATACTTGAAACTAATATAATAAAATTAAATTAAAAAAGAAAGTGGATTTTAAATTTTATCTAATTTAATTAATTTAAATGTTAGTAACTATATATGACTAGTGGCTACTATGTTATACATGGTGAAGAAGTGGTCCTTGGGAAATTAGAAAATGGAATAATTAGCAACATTTATCTTTAATATTAAAGAGAAGCCTGGAACCCTGGAATTACTCATTTAAATAGTTTATCCTATCTGTCATGTATGTCTGTGAGTTTGAGTAACTACTATATTATTCAATGCTTTTTTGGGGGAACATGTAAATTTAATATTAGTGGTAGGATTCCCTTGTCCTCTTTTTCAGCCTCTAGGACAGACTAACATGTAAGGCTGCTTTCTCCTCCACAGGATGAGGCATTGCCTCCCAAAGCTAGATCAGTTTTTCTTCAGTTAAAGCAAGAAGCTGGAATCCTTCCAAATGATAAAGGCTTTCTCTGAAGACAAGATATTCTTTAGACGCTGGCTGTGGAAACAACAGAAGACCTCTAAATAAAAATAATGGCAGTCTTTCCTTCAATCTTCCATAGGAATGACAACATTAGTGGTTTAAATACATTAAAGGCTGGATCTCTCTACGTCCACTCTAGAGCGACATAAATATATAGATACAGATAGATATAGATATAGATATAGATATAGATATAGATATAGATATAGATATAGATATAGATATATATTCCTTGCCCTTGGTCCGCCAACTGAAGAGAATTGGGACTGAAATCCCAAGTGAACCTCCTTGGAATTTAAAGCCTACTTTGCTGAGACAGGGTTAGGCAAGATAAAGGAAAAAGCAAGAAAATGAACACAAACATGATTAGACTATTCCAGGTCTCAAGTCAAGTCATGTGTAATTTCCAATACAAAAAAAAGAATTTAATTATGCCATCATGACCAAAATTACTTATTAAGTGCCCATTTATATGCAATGCTGGACCATCAAGATATATAGAAAAGTCAGATTTAGTCTCAGCCCACTAGACAGACAATAAACAGATATTCATGATGAAAATTAAATATATAAATGAATCTTTACATACAGTGCAATGTAAGCCCCACAGAGCAGGCTCGAAACTCAAATGACTAAAAAACAAAGCTTTGGACTGTTCTCATTTGGTTGCAGAGGTTGGGGGAGGAAGATGGAGGCAATTGTTTGGATCTGTAATTCTCTTTTTGATGTATGTGAAAGTGCTAGTGCTATTTGTCGTTTGAAAAAGATGTGTGTGTGTGTGTGTGTGTGTGCACGTGCGCGCGTGCGCATGTGTGTATGTGTGGTAGGGGACAGTCTCAGGACTTATGCAACCTGGAAGCTATTCTCTTCCTACTCCAAACCAGAGAAACACAGCAAGCCACCCTCTCTTCCTGCAGCATGCACTAATATAGGTCACTGAAGGTGTGTAGAAAAGAGAGAGAATGACAGCTCAAGGGAGTGAGAGATAAAAACTTCATGCACCACCAGGAGTCCCTCTACATTTAGGGTGAAGCAGGAGTTTTCTCGTCTAAGCTGTGGATATGAGAGGCAAACTAGGCTTAAAGCTAAGCAGGAAACTGATGACAATGAAACCAAGAGGAGGAAATCCAAAGTTTGCCAAACCGAAGAAGCTTGAAGTGCAAAGTAGACATGAAGTACAGAGCCAGGTTCCGGAAATCAGGAAGATGGGAAAAAGAAAAAAAAATGAGAAAAAAGAAGAGAAGTTGGGGCAATTGCTGACAACAGTTAGAGTCATTCGAAGCTATTTTCAGGCAGGCACATTTTTTGGCGGTTTGGCTAAATTTGAAAGTTAGGTGGGTCAGTGAGATAATAACAATCACTGACCTTGTAGGTAATAAACTGGTAGTCCCAGCATTGCACAAGTCTGTGCAATGAGGAACCTGGAACTACAGGATAATCGATATTCAAACCAAAATGCCATCCTTGAAAGATTCAAAAGAGAAAGTGTGAGAATTTTTTGGCTGTGATATGAAGAAGTGACCCTTCCATCAGAGACTGGTGCGGGATATGAAATAGCCCAGGACAGAGATGATGGATGACATAGGAGGGAGAAAAATCTAAAATCTAAAAGAACATAGGAGCTTTCATTTAAGAAGTACAACACCTTAAATGCTTTATCTCATTAAATCCAGTGGGAATTTTTCAGTCATTGCTTATCTACTTGGTCAAATTCGATAGTGTGAATCAGTTACCTTCTTGAAGACTTTTGGTACTGTTTCCTGTGATATCACATTATCTTGGTTTTGGAATGTTCTGCACCAGGCCAGTTTCATTCCTCACTTGACACAAATTTCTTTTATGGAGTCCATGGATGGTCTTTGGGCAATCCATGACCTGAGCTTCTCTCAGTCCAAGTCACCATCATCTCCTACTCAGACATTCCATGGCAGCCTCTTTACTATTTTTTGTTTAGTTTTGTTTTAAGGGTGTGGTATTCTTTTTTTTTCTCTGTATTCCTACTTGAGATGATATGATGGAAACTTCTGCTGGCCTTTCTCCATTTTCAGGGAAATACTGGTTAACTCTAATACTGCTACCCTCCCTAGGAAGTTTGGTAGAGGAGATCCTGTAATTCTCTCTATTCCTCCATACTCCCAACTTTAATGATACACAAAGAATATTAAACGTATCTAGGGACTGAAATTGGGTAAAGGTCACTTTTTAGCACTTTGCTCTCTTTTCTTTCGCCCAGCCAATGGCCTCCATCTATATTCCTTTGAGGAAGCATATTTTCTTTCTACTCCTGTGTTCATGTTGCAAGCTTCTACACTTTGAAATAAAATTTAAATATTTCAAATTTTTCTAATTGGGTAAATACAGTTCAAAGAGAGAGAGTAAGAATGGCCATTAGAATTTAAGTTCAAGTTGCATTCAGTCCAGCCTTACCAACAACAAAGCTAATAATGATAATATACTTCAGTTCACATCTGCTTCTTGTCAAGAATCCAAAGATGGGAAAAGAGATGTAATAAATTGGCATCTTTCAGATTTGTTCCTCTCTAATTAGGAATTTCTACATGTCTTGGTTTATCCAGAACAATATCACTTTATGTCTATTGCCCTGGTGAAATTATTAATAGCATCTTCTTAGAGGATTTAACATGAAGCTAGTGAAACTCACTTACATTAACCTTCCCAAGGCCATTTAACTAACTTGGTAATTTTGTACTTTTTTTCAAAGAAGGCCTCTCAAAGGCATATAACTTTCAAGTGGATAAGCCTGTATCCACCTTTATACCCTCTTCTTTCACCTTCAAAAGTGTCCTGGTTGGATAAAGGACTTGTGTCTAAACTATATCAATTCTCGAAACTCAGTAGTAAGAAAATAAACAATCCAATTAAGACTTGGCAGAATATGTAACAAAAAACTCACTAAAGAAGATATATGGAAGGCAAATAAGCTCAATATCATTAGTCATTAAGGAGATGCAAAGTAAAACCACAATGTGATACCCATACACACCTATTAGAATGGCTAAAACAAAACAAACAAATAAATAACTTGATAATGCCAATTCCTGGGAAAGCTATGGAGATACTAAAACTGTCATACATTGCTCATAGGAATACAGTTTATCAATTTCTTATAAAATTAAACATATACTTAACCATATGTCCAGCCCTCATGCCCCAATTGTCCATCATCTGGTGGATGGATAAAAAAACTGTGGTACATCTATATAATAGAATACTACTTAATAATAAAAAGGATTAAATTTCTGATATTTGAAATACATGAAAAAAAAACTCAAATTTTACTCATTATTCTAATTGAAAGAGGCCAGACACAAAAGGTTACATGACACTTTGAAAGCGGATCAGTCGTAGCCAGCAGCTGGAATGGAGGAAGGGGCTCACTAAAAAGGGAAATTTATGGAGGGGTGACAACATTTTATTTCTTCTAATTATATTCTATATCTTACTTGTGGTTATAGATACATAACTGTATGCACTTATTAAAACTCATAACCATAAGTCAAAAAAATTAAATACCACTGAATTTAAGTTGTTCTGCAATAAACCAATCTTTCAAAAAAATGTCCATCAAGGAAATTCAAATGAAAACCACAATGAGATATCACCTCACACCTCTTAGGATAACTATTATCAAAAAACAACAGTCAACAAGTAATGATGAGAATATGGAGAAACTGGAACTCTCGTACATTGTTGATGAGAATGCAAAATGGTACACCCACTGTGGAAAACAGTATGGAGGTTCTTCAAAAAACTTAAAACTAGAACTACCATATAATCTAGCAATCCCACATCTGGACATTTATCCAAAAGAGTCAAAAGCACGTTCTTAATGGAATGTTAGCATTCCCATGTTCATTGCAGCATTATTCACAATAGTCAAGATGTATAAATAACTTAAATGCCCACTGACCAACAAATGGATAAAAAAAATGTGGTATACACATACAAGGGAGGATTATTCAGACAGAAAAGAAGGAAGTCCTGTTATATGTGACAACATGGATAAACCCATAGAGCATTTTGTTAAGTGAAATAAACCAGTTACAGAAAGACAAATACCGCATGATTTTGCTCATATTAGGTGTCTAAAATAATCAAATGTATAGAAGCAAAGACTAGAATGATAGTTACCTGGGGCTGAGTGGGGAAGGGAAAATGAGAAGTTGCTAATCAACAAGTATAAAGATTCAGTTAATCAAGATGAATAAGTTAGATCTGTTGTAAAGCATTGTGCCTATAGATAACAGTACTATGTTGTACACTTAAAAATCTGTTAAGAGAGTAGATCTCATATTAATTATTCTTCCCACAGTAAAAAAAAAAAGCTTCTTGGCGTGAACAGTAATATACATCATCACCTCCCATCTAGCATGTACCTTCCCTTGGCATGACTAATAAGGTCTTGCATGATATGGCCTTGGCCTTCCTTCTCATTGTCATTGTCCATCTCTTTTCCCTCTTTCCCCAATCTCTTAACAGCAGCCTGTTCCTCATGTGTACTCTACTCTGCCCCACTTCTAGGTGACCCCTGCTGGAATATGCTTCCCCAACTGTTGCCTGATTCACAGGCTAGCCCCTACTGTCTTTTGGGTCTTTGCTTTTTTTTAAATCACACCTTCTGAGAAGTTTTTTTCTCACCATCCTAAATAGGTCCGTGTTAATAGAACTCTACTTACTCTATCATGATACATGTCAGACTGCATTGTGATTGCCTATGAAGGTGACTGCATGGCTACTAGACTGTCAACTCCATCCAGATAGAGACTATGCTCTGTTCACATTTCAGTGCCCAATACCCAGTGTAACTTACACTTTAAACTCTTGGGAGATCTTTGTTGAAAAAATGAAAATATATAAAAAGTCAACATATAACCTCATTATATATGTTCTATAGTTTGATAAAGTAGTGCATGAGTCAGAAGGATTAATTTCACAGTAAATTAAAAATAATTACAAGATACTTTAAATACAACATTGCCTGCACACACAATGGATGATGGCTGTGACCCAGAATGGGCTAAGCAAACTTCGTGGGGGAAGAAAGGAACTTTAAAAATGGATTGACTTGAGAATACTGAAGAAAGCAGGGAGGAAAAGTCCATGAGGGTATTGAAACAGACCTAGATACACAGAACAGAAGGCACAAGGAATGCTTTAGAGACAGTGAGCGGAACAATCCTAAAAAAAAAGTAATCTATAGAAAAATAACAAGAAAATATAAATACAGGAACAAGAAATAAAGGAAATAATAAAAACAAAAGTGATAAAATGACACACTTAAGACCTAACCTATCAATAATAACCTTACATGTAAATAGTTTAAATACACCAATTAAGAGACCGGCGGAGTGAACGAAAAAACATGATCCAACTATACACTGCCTACCAGAGACTCACTTTAAATACAACAGAATATATATGTTGAAAGTAAAAGGATAGAAAAAGATATACCATGTGAACATTAATTTTTTAGTAGTATAAGTAGATATATTAATATCAAATAAAGTAAACCAGAGAAGATTATCAGGAACTGAGAGAAACATTATATAATAATAAAATAATCAATCCACTAAAAAGACAATGTTTATGTACAAAATATCAGAGCTTCAAAATACGTTAAGCAAAATTTGGTAGTGCTGAAAGGAAATTTGGGTAAATTCACTATTATCATTAGGGACTTTAGCATTTCACTCTCAAAAACTTATGGAACTAATAGACAGAAAGTTAGCAAGCATGTAGAAGAGCTGAACAACATAATCAACCAAGATTTAATTGACATATATAGAGCCCTCTACCCAACAATGGTAGAAAACACATTTTTCAAGTGCCCATGGAATATTTCAAGTGCCAAAAACAGACCATATCTTAAGCCATTAATCAAAGCTCAACAAAATTAAAAGAATTGAAATCATCAGACATATAAGGGTGATCACTTAATAAGTTACATAAATGTCTAATCAGTATATTGTATGTCTGAAACTAATATAATATTGTATGTAAATTGTAACTGAAAAAGTTTAACATTATTTTAAAAAAATTGAAATCATATACAGTGTGTTTTCTGATCACAACATAATCAAACTACGAACCAATAACAGAAAGACAACTGACAAATTTCAAAACATTTGGAAATTGAACAACACATTTAAAAGTCATCTGTGGGTCAAAGAGGAAGTCTCAAAGTAAAAAAAAAACATGAGAACATAATGAAAATGAAAATACAACATGTCAAAATATGTGGGATGCAGCTAAATTAGTGCCAAGAGAGAAATTTATAGTACTAAATTGTTACATCACAAAAAAGGAAAGATCTCAGGTCAATAATCTAACCTATTTCAAGAAACTAGAAAAATAAGAGTAAAATAAATCTAAACCAGACAGAAGGAAGGAAATATTAAAAGTAAGAGCAGAAATACATGAAGGAAGGAAATATTAAAAGTGAGCAGAAATACATAAGATTAAAAATAGCAAAACAATAGAGAAAATCAATGCATTTAAAAAAGTCAGTTCTTAAAAATTACTCAATAAAATAGATGCACCTTAATGAAATTGATAAGACAAAAAAGAGAGGACACAAAACACCAATATAGGAATGAAAAAAGTTATTACTGTAGATCCTACAGACAGCCATTGAAAGTATGATAAAGGAATAAGATGAACAACTTAACATTCATGAAATCTACAACTTAGATGAAATGAACCAAATCCTCAAAAAGCACAAACTACCAACATGAATAGATTTATAACTGCTAATGAAATTAAAATTGTAATTGAAAGCTTCCCTAAAAAAGCTATCTCCAGGCTTACATGGTTTTATTGGAGAATTCTACCAAACATTTTTAATCTAATCTAATCTAATTAATTTATTTAAATCAGTTTCAAGTAAACAGTACATTGGTTGGACATCTGTATAGTTTATAGAACAGTCCCCATAGCGCTCCTTTCCTCCCCTGACTGTCCACCTAGCCATCATATTAATGCTAACTGTATTCCCTATGCCATGCTCCCCATCCCCATGACCATCCATCAGCTACTTCTTTAACCCTTCACTCCATTATCCCAGCCCCCCAAACCCCCTCCTCTCTGTCCATCACCAAATTGTCCACTATTTGTGAGTCTGTTTTTGATTAGTTTGTTCTTTTTGTTCCTTAGATTCCACATATAAGTGAAATCATATGGTATTTATCTTTTTCTATCTGACTTACTTCACTCAGCATAATAACCTCTAGGTCTAACCATGTCATTGTGAATGGTAGGATTTCAATTTTTTAATGGCTGAGTAATATTCCATTGCATATATGAACCATAACTTCTTTATCCAATTGTCTTTTGATGGGCATGTAGGTTCCTTCCATACCTTGGCTATTGTAAATTGTGCTGCCAAGAATATTGGAGTGCATAGATCTTTATGAATTATTGTTTTGGTTTTCTTTGGATAAATACACAGAAGTGCAATCACTGGGTCAAAAGGTATATCCATTTTTAATTTTTTGAGAAACCTCCATACTGTTTTACATAGTGGCTGTACCAATTTGCAATTCCATCAACAATATATGAGGGTTCCTTTTTCTTCTCATCCTTGCCAACACTTGTTTTTCAATTTATTGATGATAGCCATTATGAGAGGTGTGATGTGATGTCTCATTGTGGTTTTAATTCACATTTCTCTGATGGTTAGTGACCTTGGGCATCTTTTCATATGTCTATTAGCCATCTGTATTTCCTTTTTGGAGAAGTATCTGTTCGGGACTTCTGCTCATTTTTTAATTAGATTGTTTGTTTTTTTATTGTTGAGTTGTATAAGTTCTTTATATATTTTGGATATTAACCCTTATCATGTGTTATTAGGAAGTATCTTCTCCAATACAGTCAGTTGTCTTTATGTTTTGTTGATGGTTTCCTTTGCTGTACAAAAATTTTTAGTTTGATGTAGTCCCATATGTTAAATTTTCTTTTATTTCCCTTGCCTAAGGAGTATATATAAAAAGAAATTCCTGTTAGTAATATCAGAGAGTGTTTTCTTTTAGAAGTTTTATGGTTTTGGGTCTTACATTTAAGATTTTAATCCATGTCGAGTCTATTCTTGCATACAGTGTAAGAAGGTGGTCCAACTTCTTTTTTTCTGCATGTATCTGTCCAATTTTTTCAGCACCATTTATTGAAGATACTGTCTTTACCCCATTGTATATTCTTACCTTCTTTATCATATATCAAGTGAGTGTATAGGCATGGATTTATATCTGGGCTCTCTATTCTGTTCCACTGATCAATCTACCTGTTTTTTTATGCCAGCACCATGCTGTTTTGATTACTGTATACTTGTAGTATAATTCGATATCGGTTAGTGCAATACCTCCAACATTGTTCTTCTTTCTCAAGATTGCTGTGGCTATTTGTGGCCTTTTATGGCTCCATTTAAATTTTAGGATTATTTATTCTACCTCTCTGAAAAACGTCCATGGCATTTTGATAGTGATTGAATCGTTACATTGCTTTGGATAGTATGAACATTTTAACGATGTTGATTCTTCCTATCCATGAACATGGTATGTGCTTCCATTTATTTATATCTTCTTCAATTTTTTTTCAATGATTTATAATTTTCTGAAATCAAGTCTTTTACCTTCTTGGTTAATTTTATTCCCATGTATTTTATAATTTTCTATGCAATTGTAAGTGGGATTGTTTTCTTAATAACTCTTTCTGAAAGTTCATCACTGGTGGATAAAAATGTCACTGACTTCTGAATATTTACTTTGTAACCTCCTACTTTACTGAATTCATTGATCAGTTCTAACAGTTTTTTGGTAGAATCTTTAACATTCTATATATATAGTATCACATTATTGGCAAATAACGAGAATTTTGCTTCTTCCTTTCCAGTGTAGATGTCTTTTATTTCTCTTTCTTGTCTTATCGCTGTGGCTAAGACTTCCATAATATTTTGAAGAGGAATGGTGAAAGTGGGCATCCTTGTCTTGTTCCTGATCTTAAGGAAAATACTTTTAGCCTATTCCCATTGAGTATGATGTTAGCTGTACATTTGTCATATATGGCCTTTATTATGTTGAGGTATGTTCCCTTTATTCCTACTTTGCTGAGTTTTTATCATAAATGCATGCTAGATTTTGCTGAATGCTTTTTCTGCATCTATTGATATGATCATATCATTTTATCTTTTGATTTGTTAATGTGGTATCTCACATTAATTGATTTGCAGATATTGAACCAACCTTGCTTCCCAGGAATAAATCCAATTTGATCATGGTGTATGATATTTTTAATGTATTGCTGAATTCTGTTTGCTAATATTTTGTTGAGGATTTTTGCATCAATGTTCATAAGAGATATCGACCTATAGTTTTCTTTTCTTTCTTTTTTTTTGTAATGTATTTGTCTGGTTTTGGAATCAAGGTAATAGTGGCCTTGTTAAAGGAGTTAGGGAGCCTCCCCTCTTTTTGAATTTTTTTTGGAATAGTTTGAGAATAGGTGATCATTCTTCTTTGAATGTTTGGTAAAATTCGCCTATGAAGTCATCTGGTCTAAGACTTAGTTTTGGGGAGGTTTTTGATTATCGATTCTATTTCATTGGGGGTAATCTGTCAGTTCAGATTTTGTTTCTACTTGATTCAGGCTTGGGCGATTGTATGTTTCTAGGAATGTGTCCATTTCTTCCAGATTGTCCAATTTGTTGGCATATAATTTTTCGTAGTATTTTCTTATGACCCATTGCATTTCTCTGGAGTCTGTGGTTATTTCTCCTCTTTCACTTCTGATTTTATTTATTTGAATCCTCTCACTTTTTTTCTTAATGAGTCTGGCTAAGGGTCTGTCAATTTTGTTTATCTTTTAAAGAACCAGCTCCTGGTTTCATTAATCTTTTGTATTGTTTGTCTGGACTCTAGTTCATTTATTTTCATTCTGATCTTTATTATTTCCTTCCTCCTATTTGCTTTGGGTTCTTTTTTTTTGCTCTTCTTGTTCTAGTTCTTTTATGAGTAAGTTTAGATTGCTTATTTGAGCTTTTTCTTGTTTCTTGAGGTAGGCCTGTATTGTTATGAATTTCCCTCTTAGGATTGCTTTTGCCGTGTCCCATAGATTGATTTTGAGTCACTGCGTTTTCATTTTCATTTGTCTCTAGGTATCATTTGATTTATTTTTTGATTTCATTAATAACCCATTCATTGTTTAGTAGTATGTTATTTAACCTCCATGTGTTTGTGTATTTTCCAGTTTTTTTCTTGTACTTGATATTTAGTTTCATACCATTGTGATCAGAGAAGACAGTTGTTATAATTTCAATATTCTTAAATTATTTGAGACTTGGTTTGTGTCCTAACATGTGGTCTATCCTTGAAAATATTCCATGTGCACTTGAGAAGAATGTATATTTTCTTGCTTTAGGGTAAAATGTTCTGAAAATATTTATTAATTCCATCTGTTCTAGTATGTATTTTAGGCCCAATGTTTCCTTGTTGATTTTTTTTGTCTGCAAGATCTTTCCATTGACCTCAATGGAGTGTTACAGTCTTTTACTATGAGTGTATTACTGTTGATCTCTTCTTTTATGTCAGTCAATAATTGCTTTATGTATGTAGATGCTCCTATGTTGGGTGTGTATATGTTTATTAGGGTTATGTCCTCTTTATTTATTGATCCTTTTATCATTATGTAATGCCCTTGTTTTGTCTCTTATTATAGCCTTTGTTTTAAAGTCTATTTTATCTGGTATAAGTATTGCTACCCTGGCTTTTTTTTTTCATTTTCATTTGCATGAAATTTTTTTTTCATCCCTTTACTTTCAGTCTGTGAGTGTCATTTGATCTGAAGTGGGTCTCCTGTAGGGAGCATATGCATGGGTCTTGTTTTCATATCCATTCAGGTACCCTATCTTTTGATTAGAGCATTTAATCTGTTTACATTTAAAGTGATTACTGATAGGTACATTTTTACTGCTCTTTTATTATTCATATTTATTATTTCTATTTTCTTTTTTAATCCTTCTCATTTTACAGAAGACCCTTTAACATTTCTTGTAATGCTGGCTTTTTGGTGATGAATTCCTTAAGCTTTTCTTTTCTGGGAAGGTCTTTATCTCACCTTCCATTTTAATCAAAAGGCTTGCTGTGTAGAGTATTCATGGTTGTAGATTCCTGTTTGTTCATAACTTTGAATATTTCTTGCCATTCCCTTCTGGCCTGCAAAGTTTCCGTTAAAAAGTCAGCAGACATTTTTATGGGGGTACCCTTGTAAGTAACTAGCTTTCTTTCTCTTGCTGCTTTTAAGATTCTCTCTTTGTCTTTGGGATTTTAATTATGATGTGTCTTGGTGTAGGTCTGTTTAAATTCCTCTTGTTTGGGACTCTGTGTTTCCTGAATTTGTATATCTAATTTCTTTGCTAGCTAAGGGAAGTTTTCTGTCATTATTTCTTCAAATAGAATCTTAACCTCTCTCTTTCTTCCTCTTTGGGTATTCCTATGATTTGGATATTTTTACGTTTCATGTTGTCCCAGAAGTCTCTTAAACTATCCTCATTTTTAAAAATTCTTCTTTTTTTGTTTGATTGGGTATGTTCTGCTACCTTGTCTTCTAATTCACTGATTAGATCTTCTGCTTCGTTCAATCTTCTGTTGAATCCTTCTAGTGTATTCTTCATTCAGTTATTGTATTCCTCATTTATGTCTGGTTCTTTTTATGGTTTCTGTGCCCTTTTTTATGCTGTTGAGGTTCTCAATGTGCTCATCCATTCTCTCCATAAGTTAGTTGAGCATCCTTATAACCATTCTTTTGAACTCTGTCTCTGGTAGGTTGCTTGCCTCCATTTCATTTAACTTATTTTCTGGAGTTTTCTCCTGTTGTTTCATTTGTGGCATGTTTCTTTGTTTTCTCATTTTATTAGCCTCTCTGTGTTTGTGTCTATGTGTCAGGAATGTTTGTTTTGTCTCTCAGCCTTGGCCAGATGGACTAATGTGGAAGGTGTCCTGTGTGACCCAGTGGCACACCCTCCTTGATCCCTTATGCCAATGGCTCTGGTTGTGATCTTTATGTAAGTTGTGTGCTCTCGTCTGTTGTTGCCAAGCCTTTATTGTTGCTAGTAGATCAGTGGATGGGAATAACACACAAGCTGACTAATTGTGAGAACTGGCTACACCCACAGGGTAATAGTTGTTGCGTGGGGGCTGATCCCACTGAGTGGCATTTTCCCTAGCAGGTTTGTATACTTGTTGCAACCACCCTTTGTGTGAATCACTAATGGGACCAGTCAGAAGTTGCTCCATTGTGGTCTGGTGCCATCCTCCATATGCATTGGTTTTGTGGCCCCTTGGGAGGGGTTTTCCCATAGGCCAAGGTCAGCTGCTGTTTTCGATTGCTCAGTGCTGCCCGGCGATAACTACAAAGTGATCCACAGATGGTTGTTGCCTATGTTGGTTCTATGGGTAAGTTGAAGAGACGACGCTGTAAGCAGCTGTTGGTTATCCCCCTGTCCCTGACCTATGGCAGTTTAGCAAAGAGGCCAGTGCTCTTCAAGGCCTGACACTGCCTGTCAGTTGCCTGTAAGTCTCTGAAACTGAATGAGCTTCTGGGTGATATGTATGTTGGGTGGCTCAGGGACCCTGGGAGTCTCCTGGGTCTATTGAGTAAACTTCCCCTGCCACTGCAGTGTCAGTTTACATGCCAACACTGTCTCTGTGAGTCATTGTAGAAGTTTCTACTCATAGCAAGATCAGCTGCTGCCCACCCTGAACCTAAATGCTCTATCCCGGGTCAGGGGCAGCTGTCTATCAATGTGCAGTGGGCACTTAGTATATTGGATGGGGCAGGAGCTCAGGGAGTCAAGGATTGTCATGCTAATATAGACCCCTGCAATCCCCTCAAGGGATATTGCAGGTCATACAGGCAGCAGTTGTCTGTCCACAACTATTTTCCTCGAAATACGCTCACTGTGCTAGCCAAGGTCTGTTGCCTGCACTGACTGCACAACCGCAGAGGCAAGCAGGGCACAAGAACCTGCTTGTCAATGGGCTGGAGGCACTTTGTGGCCTGGGTGAAGCAAGATCTCAGGGAGTCAAGGTCCATCCGGCCAATATAGCCTAAGTTTTGCTGCAACTTCTGTGCGTAGGTGTTCCCGTGGCTTCGATGTGGCAACTTTATATTATCAGACACATGTGTTATGATCAGCTGGACTTCAGGTAATTCTCCATGTTGATTATTTTAAAATTTGGTTGTAATTTTGATGTGGACCTGGGAGGAAACGAACTCTTTTTATCTAGTCCACCATCTTCCCCTGGTTCTCCGCAATAATCAGAATTCTACCAAACATTTAAAGAACACTAGTTTTATATAATCTCTTCCAGAGAGAGAATGAATGGTATGGTTGTTGTAAGCCACTTTATTTTGGGGTAGATTGTTATATAGCAATAGATAACACTGGGTCACCTACATTCTCTTCTCATAGTTCTATTCTATTCTGAAACTCATGCCAGTCCAAACTGGCTTCTTGCTTGTGGAAGAGCTAGTAAATATAATTGTAGAGAATCTGGCTGGTCTATGTGCAGTTGTTCAGTGTCCACACTTGGTATGCAGTTGACCAATGCCTTACTTACATTGCTCTGTTATACCTGTTTCTAAGTTGTTTATTACTTAGCTCATGCAGGGAAGAATATCTTAGGAAACACTGATAAAATAAGTCTCAGATAATGTTCTGCATAACTGTCATCCAAAATTCAACTGTCTGCCTCAGGCCTCTGCTCTGTTCAGAGTGGCCATGGAGAATTCTTTGCTCAATGGTAGGGAGATATCTCAGGCCAGTTATTATAGTTACAGTTGTTATTTGTTAACATTTATTGACTCCTAACTATGTATTAGGATTATACATGTATTCTTCCATTTATTTTTTTACAGTAGTTACATAAGAGAAATACTATTATTATCCACATTTTACAGGTGAATAAATTGAAGCTTAGAAGGTGTAGTGGGTTGAATAGTGTCCCCTACCCCCCAAAAAATTGTTTCCTAGAACTTCAGAATGTGACTTCATTTGCAGATGTAATTAGTTAAAACGAGGTCATACAAGAGTAGGGCAGGCCAGTAAGCCAAGGATGTGTAGTATTATAAGAAGAGGAGAGAATACACAGAAACACAGAAATGAGAACCCATATGAAGACATGAAAAAACTGGAGTGATATAGCTGCAAGCCAAGGGATGCCAAGGATTGCTAGCAACCACCAGGAGACAGGAGAGAGGTGTGGGACTGATTTCTTCCTCAGAGCCTGCACAAAGAACCAACCCTGCTGACTCCGTTTATAAAAATAATTTAAAATATTTTTAATTACAGTTAGCATATGATATTATATTAATTTCAGGTGTGCAACATAGTTATTAAACATTTATATAACTTACAAAGTGATCACCTTGATAAATCTAGTACTCATCTGACACCATACATAGTTATTGCAATATTATTGACTGTATTCTTTATGCTATACTTTATATCCCCATAATTATTTTGTTACTATAAGTTTGTACTTTATAATCCCTTTCTCTTTTTCACTCACCTCCAACTCCTTTTCCACCTGCAACCATCAAAATGTTTTCTGTATTCATAAGTTTATGTTTCAGTTGTTTATTTTGTTATTCAGATTCCACATGTAAGTAAAATCATATAACATTTGCATTTCTCTGTCTTACTCCACTCAGCAATGGTGACATTGATTAATGAAATCCAATAAGTTTCACCTGTACATTTTAACAGTAAGGCATATATATATATTTACACACTAAATTCATCTACCATAGTTAGATTTCCTTCTGTCACTATATATTTGACCCCCTTTACCATGTCTACTTTCCGGCTCCCCCCTCCCCCTTCCCTCTACCCTTTGGTAAACACTAGTCTATTGTCCATGTCCATGACTCTCTGTTTGTTTGTTCTGTTCATTTGTTGCTTTTAGGTTTATATCCCACATATAAGTGATATCATGTGATTTTCAACTTTTTCAGTATGGCTTATTTTGCTTAGCATGATTATCTTAAGGTTCATTCATATGGTTGCAACTGACAGGATTTCATTTCTTCTTATGGCTGAATAAAATCCATTGTATATATGTACCACAGCTTCTTTAGCCAATCATCTATCGTAGGACACTTTGGTTGCTTCCACGTCCTGGCCACTGTGAATAATGCTGCTATGAACATCGGTGTGCAAATGTCTTTTCAGATATGGGTTTTCAAGACTTTGGGGTAAACATCCAGTAGAGGGATTGCTGGATCATATGGTAGATCAATTCTTAGCTTTTTGAGGAACCTCCATACTGTTTTCCATAGTGGCTGTACCAATTTTCAGTCCCATCAGCAGTGTATGAGGGTTCTTTTTCCTCAGCATCCTCTCCAACATTTATTACTTGTCCTGTTGATTATAGCTATTCTAACAGGTGTGAGATGGTATCTCATTGTGGTTTTGATTTGCATTTCCCTAATAGCTATCGATGCTGAACATCTTTTCAAATATTTGTTGGCGATTTGTATGTCTTCTAGGGAGAAGAGTCTGTTCAGGTCCTTTTCCCATTTTTTGATTTGATCGTTTGTTTCTTTGTTGTTATTGAGGTGTATGAATTCTTTGTATATTTTGGATATTAGGGCATTAACAGAGGTGTTGCTTGCAAATATATTTTCCCATTCGATTGATTGTTTCTTTATTTTGTTAATGGTTAATTTTGATGTGCAGAAGCTTTTTAGTTAGATGTAGTTCCATTCATTTATTATTGCTTTTACTTCCCTTGCCTTTAAGGTCAAATTCATAAAATCCTCTTTAAGTCCAAGGTCCAGGAATTAGTTCCTATGTTTTCTTCTATGCATTTTTGTTGTTTCAAGTCTTATATTCAGGTCCTTAATCCATTTTGAGTTAAGTTTGCTGCTGACAACAAGGGTCAAGTTTCATTTTTTTGCAGATGTCTTTCCAGTTTTCTCAGCACCATTTATTGAAGAAGCTTTCCTTTCTTCACTGTATGTTTTTGATTTTTTTGTCAAAAATTATTTTCCCACATAAACATAGGTTTCCTTCTGGACTCTTGATTCTGTTCCACTGGTCTATGTGTCTGTTTTGCTGCCAATATCACGCTGTTTTGATTATTGTTGCTTTGTAGTATCATTTGAAGTTGGGCAGAGTGATGCCTCCAGTCTCATTCTTTTCTTCTCAAGATGGCTTTGGCAATGTGGGGTCTTTTGTGCTTCCATACAAATCTGATTATTTTTTCTTCTATTTCTTTAAGAACTCCTGATGGGATTTGATGGGGATAGCATTAAATCTGTATGATGCTTTAGGTAATATGATCGTTTTAACTATGTTGATTCTTCCAACCCAAGAACTCGGAATATTTTTCCATTTCTTTGTATCTTCTTAGATTTCTTTTAATAGGGTCTTGTATTTTTCATTAATTAAGCCTTTCATATGTTTTCTTAGACTTATTCCTAGGTATTTTATTCCTTTGTTGCAATTGCAAAAGGACTTATTTTTTCCGATTCTTTTTCTTACACTTTTTCATTAGAACATAGGAACATTGGATTTTTGAACATTGATTCTGTATCCAAAAACTTTACTGTACTTTCTTATTGTTTCTAGTAGTGTTGTTGTGGAGTCTTTCAGATTTTCTATTTAGAGAATCATGTCATCTGCAAAAAGTAACAGTTTGACTTCTTCATTTCCTATTTGGATGCATTTTATATTTTCTCTATCCTGTTATATTGAATGAGTAGCCATAGTGGACAGCCTTGCCTTGTTCCTGATCTTAGAGGGAAGGTTTTTAGTTTTTCACTATTAAGTATAATGTTGGCTGAGGGTCTGTCAAGTATGGCCTTTTTTATGTTAAGGTGCTTTACTTCATTATTGATTTTGTTAAGTGTTTTGATCATAAATGGATGTTATATCTTGTGCAAAGGCTTTTTTCTGCTTCTATTGAAATGATCATATGATTCTTATTTTTTAATTTGTTTATATGGTGTATCACATTAATCGATTTGTGTATGTTGATCCATCCCTGTGGCCCTGGGATAAAGCCCACTTGATTATGGTGAACAATCTTTTTACTATGTTGGTCTATTTGGTTTGCTAGTATCTTATTTAGGATTTTCACATCTGTGTTCATGAGAGATATTGGTCTGTAATTTTCTATTTTTGTGTTATCTATACCATGTTTCGGTATCAGGGTAATATTGGCCTCATAAAATGAGTTGAGGAGTATCGCATTCTTTTTGAATTTTTGGAAGATTTGAGGAGAATAGGTATTAAATCTTCTTTGAATGTTTGGTAGAATTCAGTGGTGAAGCCATCTGGTCCTGGACTTTTAATCTTTGGTAGTTTTTTGATGACTCTTTCGATTTCCATACAGTTGATTGGTCTAATTAGAGTTTCCAGTTCTTGAGTCAGTCTAGAAAGGTTGTATTTTTCTAAGTAGTGATCCATTTCTTCTAGGTTATTAAATTTGGTGTTATATACTTTTTTATAGTATTCTTGTGTGATTCTTTCTATTTCTACAGTATCTGTCGTAATTTACCACATTTCATCCCTGATTTTGCATATTTGTGTCCTTTCTCTTTCTTCTTTAGTGAGTCTAGCCAGGGGGTTGTCAATTTTATTAACCTTTCAAAGAACCTAGTCTTTATTTCATTTGTTGTTCTATTATTTTTTTCTTTTCAATTTCATTTATTTCTGCTCTAATTTTGATTATTTCTTTCTTTCTGCTGACTTTAGATTTCTTTTGTTCTTTCTTTTCTAGTTTTTTAAGATGAAGCATTAGGTTGTGTATTTGGGCTTGTTCTTGTTTTTGGAGGTAGACCTGTAATGATATGAACTTTCCTCTTATGACCGCTTTTGCCATGTCCCCAAAATTTTGATATGTTATCCTATCATTTTAATTTGTTTCCATGTATCTGTTGATCTTTCTTTTTATTTCTTCTCTAACCCAGTTATCCTTCTGTAGCATGTTGTTTAATCTTTATGTATTCATGGTTCTTTCTGCTTTCTTTTTACAGTTGATCTCTAGCTTCAAAGCATTATGATTAGAGAGTACGGTTGGTATGATTTTAACTCTCTAATATTTGTTGAGACTATCTCTATGTCCCGGCATGTGGTCAATCCTTGAGGATATTCTATGTGCACTAGAGAAGAATGTATAAGCAGCTGTTTCAGGATGAAAGGCTCTGTCAATGTCAATTATGTCAAGTTCATCTAATGTGTCACTTAAGGATGTTATTTCCTTATTGATTTTTCTTTTCGGATGATTTGTCCATATCCAGCAGTGGAGTATGTAGGTCCCCTACTATGATAGTGTTTTGGTCTGTTTCTTCCAAATTCACAAAGAGGAATGGAGATAAGGTATGCACAGAAGAAAATGGACAACTATACATATATGTGGGTAAAATTTACCCATAATAAATTATGGGTAACATTTACCCATAATAAATTTTTTTTGGTAATTTTGTATTAGGTGAACTGATCCCTTTCAGTATTTCCTATAATGCAGGATTCGTAGTGAAGAATTCCTTCAATTATTGTATGTCTGAAAAGGTTTATTTCTCCTTTGAATATGAAGGAGAGCTTAGCTGGATACATTATTCTTGACTGGTTGTTTCTTTCATTTAAGTTTGAATATTAGATTCCACTCCTTTCTGGATTGTAAGGTTTGTGCTGAGAAGTCCCATGTTAATCTAGTGGGTTTTTCTTTATAGGTTCCCATCTCCTTTTCCCTGGTTGCCCTGAGAATTCTGTGATTGTCATTGATTTTTGATAATTTTAATACAATGTGCCTCAGTGAAAGCTTTTTGGTTTGAGATTATTGGGTGTTCTGTTGACTTCTTGAATGCCAAGCTCCAGCTTACTCTTTAGATTTGGTAAATTCTTATCAACTTTTTGTCCGAAAATGCTTTGTAATCCCTGCTCTTTCTCCTCTCCTTTGAGAAAGGCCATTATTCTTATGTTTTCTCTCCCAACGGTATCGACTCGTTCTTGTATTTCTCTTCCATTATTTTTCATTCTTCACTTTCTGTCTTCTTCCTTCTGATCTATTTCTAGATTTCTGTCTTCGATATTACTGATCTTTTCCTCCATTTGGTTAACTCTATTTCCCAAGCTTACTATTTCATTTTTCAACTCTAGCAGTGTGTTTTTTTTTTTTTTATCTCTAGAAGTTCTATTCAATTCTTTTTTGAGGGTTTCAATCTCCTTGCTAAAGAACTCATTCTGCTATCTAGGTGTTTTATTTTTCAATCCTGAAATTGTTGATATGATTAGTTTTGGATCTCATTGAGTTTTTTCAGAAGTACCATCTTGAATTATCTGTCATTTATCTAGCATATTTCTATGTCTGTAATTAATTTTTTGGAGATTTTTATCTTTTCTTTTTCTGAGCTTTCTTGTTACCTTGGTTGTTCATGGTGTTTAATGAACGATTTCTTGACCTAAGCATTACTGGAAGTGTATTTTGTGGTAGGTCTTATGCGCAAATCCCACGCTCATATGTGCTAGTGTGCATTTTGGGTGTTTTTTGTTGAGTTTTAGATGTTCAGCTTATTGTTGTTTCAAGGGGAGATGTCTGGGGACATCTATAACTCTACCATGTTTCTGACATCACTCTCCAGCCTCTATATCTTGACTATTGTAAATAATGCTGCAATAAACACATGAATTTCATGTTTCTTTGATGTAGTGTTTTGGGTTTCATTGGATAAATACCTGGAAGTGGGATAACTGGGTCCTTCTCTGTGTCTTCTTACAGTCTTTGTTTTAAAGTGTACTATTTCTGATATTAGTATTATTACCCCAACTTTTTTGATTCCATTTTCATACAACATCTTTTATCATCCCTTTACTTTCAATCTTTATGTGTCTTTTGACCTGATGTGAGGATCTTGTAGGTAGCATATGTAAGGGCCTTGTTTTCTTATCCCTTCAGGCACTCTATTTTTGAATGTAGCACATAATCTATTTACAGTAATTATTGATAGGCACATAGTTATTGTTATTTTATTATTCGTATTTTTAATCTTTGTTCTTTCTTCTTCTTCTTAAAGAAGTCTCTCCAATATTTCCTGTAATACTGGCTTGGTGGTAATGAACTTCTTTAGCTTTTTCTTGTCTGGGAAGCTATTTATCTGTCCTTCAATTTTAAATGATAATTTTGCCAGATAGAGTAATCTTAGTTATAGGTCCTTGCTTTTCATCATTTTGAATCTTTCATGCCAATTCCTTCTGGTCTGCAAAGTTTCTGTTAAGAAATCATCTGGAAGTCTTATGGGAGCTCCTTTGTAGGTAACTAACTGATTTTCTCTTGATATTTTTAAGATTCTCATTTTGTCTTTAACCTTTGCTATTTTAATTATAGTATGTCTTGGCGTGGGCCTTTTCGGGTTCATCTTGTTTGAGACTCTCTGGGCTTCCGGAGTTTCTATGTTTTTTCCTTCACCAGGGTAAGGAAGTTTTGTCATTATTTCTGAAATAAGTTTTCAATATCGTGCTCTCTCCTTCTTTTATGTCTTTTTTTTCCTTAGTTAATTAATTAATTATTTTTTATGGTAGAATTGGTTAACGACATCCAGTAAGTTTCAGCTGTACATATTAACAGTAAGCATATATATATAATATATCTATATTATATATATGGCATATATATATATAATATAGATATATTATATATGCCTTATATATAAGACATATATATATGTAAGGCATATATATATTTATATATATATTTACATTGTATGTTCATCTCAATATATATATATGCCGTGTGTGTGTGTATTTACATTGTATGTTCACACCACAAAGTTATATTTCTTTCTGTCACCACATATTTGACTGCTTTTACCCATTTATCTTCCACTTCTCCCCTTCCCCACCTCTCTGCTTTGGTAACCACTAACCTATTGTCCAAGCCCATGAGTCTCTGTTTTTATGTCCTGTTCATTTGTTGCTTTTAGGTTTATATCCCACATATAAGTGATATCATGTGATTTTCAACCTTTTCTGTCTGGCTTATTTTGCTTAGTGTGATTATCTCGAGGTCCACTCATGTTGTCAAAAATAGCAGTATTTCATCTTTTCTTACCTCTGAGTAATATTCCATTGTATATATGTGCCACAGCTTCTTTAACCAATTATCTATCATAGGACACTTTGGTTGCTTCCATGTCCTGGCTTCTGTGAATAATGTTGCTATGAACATCAACGTGAAAATGTCTTTTTGGATATGGGTTTTCAAGTCTTTGGGGTAAATATCCAGTAGAGGGATTGCTGGATCGTATGGTAGATCAATTCTTAGGTTTTTTGAGGAACCTCCATACTGTTTTCTATAGTGTCTGTACCAATTTGCAGTCCCACCAGGAGTATATGAAGATTCCTTTTTCTCTGCATACTCTCCAACATTCGTTATTACTTGTCCTGTTGAAAACAGCTATTTTAACAGGTATGAGATGGTATCCCATTGTGGTTTTGATTTGCATTTCCCTAATAGCTGGTGATGTTGAGCATCTTTTCATATGTTTGTTGGCCATTTCTACGTCTTCTTGGGAGACGTGTCTGTTATTTCTATGATGCGAGTGTTGGTATGCTTGATGTTGTCCCAGTGGACCCTTAAACTATCTTCATTTTTTTGGATTGGTTTCCTTGTTGATTTTCCAATTTGATGTTTTCTGCTACCTTATCTTGAATTGCTGATTCTATATTCTGCTTCATCTAATCTATTATTGATTCCTCCTAAAGTAGTCTTCATTTCAGTTACTGTATTCTTTGCTTATGACTGATTCTATTTTATGTTTTCTATTTCCATTTTTATGTTTTTTTATGTTCTCACTGAGTTCATCTACTGTTCCCTATGTTCATTGAGAAATGCTTTGAACTCTGCATCTGGTAGACTGCTTGTCTCCATTTTGTTTATTTCTTTTTCTGGAGCTTGTTCTGTTCCTTCTTTTGGGACATGTTTTTTTCCTCCTCATTTTAGTTGCCTCCCTGTGTTTCTTTTCATGTATTATGTAAGGCTGCTGTGTCTCCCAGTTTAGTAGAGTGGCCTTATGTAGTAGGTATCCTTTGGGCTTAGTGGCACAGTCTTCCCTGGTCATCTGAGTTGGGTGCTCCAGGTATTCCCATTGTCTGCATTGAGTGTGCCCTCCTGTTGTAGTTGAGACTTGGTTACTGTTTGCTCCTCAATGGGAAGGATTGACTTTCAGGCAGATTGGTTGTGAGGACTGGCTGGTGACTACAATGGAGGAGCTGCTGTACGGGGGCTGATCCTAAGGAGCAGGATTCACTTTAGCAGGGCTCTGGTTCCTGCCCAATCTGCAGTTTGGGTGTGTCATCCTTCGATGTGCCCCTGATGATACTCTGTGTCAGACCAAAGTTGGCCACCTGGCATGAAGACTGGACCTCCTGTGAGGGGCCCTGCCACAAGCCAAGTTCAGCCACAGCCTGTACCCTGCCTGGGGGCACCTGCCTGCCCACATCTTGATTTAGAACTTTTGGCCTCTTGAACTGTGACAGAATATATTTATGTCATTTTAAGCCACTTAGTTTGTGGTAATTTATTATGGAAGCCCTAGGATTTTAATACAGACATGTTAAAGTGGCTTGCCTAAGTTCACACTGTTAGTAAAGATCCCATTGCTGAAACCGTGGCTTGAATTCCATAGCCACTGTATTTAACAAATATACTCTCCTTTTTCTCTATAGTACAACATCAAATCATCTCCCTACTATCCAGAAAGTGTCCCCTTTATGATATACTGAGGAAGCATTAAACATCCTTTTTGGGAGGAGAAAAAAATGGCGTAGATGATAGAGGATCTATTCATCCCTCTTGTGACCAAATCAAAGTTGTGACAGAAACAAGGAGCAAACAGCAAAGAAAATCACCTGAGATCTAGATGAACAAGCCCTACAACTAGGGAGGGAAGTAAGAAATCACCCTACAATGGGAGGAAGAAGGACAGGGTGAGGATGTGAGGTTGCCTGATCTAGAGCGCCTGAGTGGGACAGAGGCTGCAGCAGTGTCAGTGGAAGCTGAAGATGTCCCTTAAGGGGGCCGTGTCTGCACCAGACTTTCATAGTTATGGAGTTTCTCATTCTGATCACTAGCACTGAGTCAGCTGCTGGGGGAACCAGGAACTTACAGGGGAACAATGAGTTGTCAGAGTGAGGGCTGAAGGCAAGACTCAGTCTTTACAGAAGTGCCAGTGGTATCCATTTTTCCTCTTTTGAGCCCACCCTACTCTCAGTGTGCAAACTGAGCATCGCCATAGCTGAGACTTCATCAAACTGAATAACAGAGGTTGCTCCACCCAGAGGCTTACCTGAAATTCTGCCTCCCCAACTCATGGTCTCACCCAAGCCATATCCAAGTTTGTCATCATTGAGTCCTGTGTACCTTGCTAAGTAGCACCTAGACTTATACTGGTGGCAGCTGACCACGGTTCTGGTGTGGTCTTTTGAGGTAACTATAAGAATCTGGATTTCTTCCTGAATCTTAACAGGTGGCCCCAGAGAGACACAGGCTAGAGCTAAATTTGGCTTGTAGCTGGACCCCTCTCAGGACTATGCCACTGGACACCTATTTCACAAAGCCACATTAATAAGACCAGGAGACTTAATAGCTTTGCTTAGTACATAGAAACAGACACAGAAATGCAGCCAAAATTGGAAGACAAAGTCACAGAAACCATATGAGAGAACAGAACAGAGCACTAGAAATAATGGAGTCAAGCAATTTAACAGATGCAGAGTTCAAAAACATTGGTTATAAAGATGCTAAATGAACTTATGAGAAATGTAGATGAATTCAGTGAGAACTTCAACAAAGAGATAAAAAAAACATAAAAATAGAAATTATAAAAGGGAACCAGTCGAAAATGAAGAACGCATTATCTGAGATGAGAAGTATTTTAAATGGAATAAACAAAGTGAAAAAAGAGGATCAAATGACCTATGTAGAGGAGGGGAAAGCCAAGGACACTTGATCAGAATGGCAAGACAAAAGAAGCTAAGTCTATAATAATTTAAAGAGCTTACGTGACATTAGTAAATGTAAAAATATCCATGTCATAGGGGTACCAGATGGAAAACAAGACTTTGAAGAGCTATTTGAAGAAATAATAAAGGAAAACGTCCCTCAGCTGGTGAAGGAAATAGACATAAAACCCCAACAAACTCAGAGTCCCAAAAACCAGGAACCCAAAGAGGCCCACACCAAGACACATCATAATTAAAATGCCAAAGGTTAAAGACAAAGAGAGAATCTTAAAAGCAGCAAGAGTAAAGCAGTTAGTTACCTACAAGGAAGCACCCATGAAACTGGCAGCTGATTTCTCAAAAGAAACCATGCAGGACAGAAGGACTTGGTACAAAATATTCAAAGTGATGAAGTTCCAGGATCTACAATCAAGAACACTTTATCCAGCAAAGCTATCATTGAGAGTTGAAGGACAGATAAAGATCTTCCCAGACAATAATAAGCTAAAGGAATTTTTCACCACCAAGCCAGTATTACAAGAAATGTTGGAAAGACTTCTTTAAAAAGGAAAAACATATATCAAAAACAGTAATAAAGAATGGTAATAATTACATTTCTATCAACAACTACCTCAAATGAAAAAGAATTAAGTGCTCCAACCAAAAGATAGAGTGGATGAATGGGAAAAAAAAACAAGATTCCTACATATGCTGCCTACAAGAGACTCACTTCAGATTAAAAGACACCCATAAACTAGGGAAAAAGGACATTGCCTTGGAGGTCATAGAGGGTATTGCATTGAATGAAATGGATCAGATAGAGAAAGACAAGTATTGCATGATTTCATGTACATGGGGAATCTAAAGAACAAAATCAACAACAATAACAAAAGCAGAAATAAACTCATAGATACAGAGAAGATTTTGAGAGCCAGTAGATGGGAGCTGGGTTGGGGGGATAAAAAAAAGCAAAGGGATTAAGGAGTACAATTGTATAGTTTCAGAATAGACATGGAGATGTAGAGCGTAGCATGGGGACGATGGTTAATAATGTTGTAATAAATATGTAAGGTTGAAGATTTAGTGGGGTGATCACTTTAGGAGTTATATGGATCTCTAATCACTATGCTATACAAGTGAAACTAGTATATGGTATGCCAACTATAATTGAGAAAAAATTATTGAATTGTGTAATGTAAATACAAACAAGTAATTGTCTATCATATTTCAACATCGGAAGGGGAGAAAAATCATCCTTCTTGGTCCTGGGAGCCTGAGTTTTGTTGCTTGACCATTTCATGCCTACTCTATGTGAGTTATACCAGTTTCTCTGGTTAAAAACATGGGTATAGATATAGGTGTATGTGTAGACACAAACACACATATTGACAGATATAAATAAAATTCACCGTAAGAAAAGATTTCAGTCCTATTCATCTGTGTTTCCCAGGTATGTGCTATAGTGTTCTCTATACCTAGAAAAAGTTCAATAATATCTGTTAATTAATTAGAAAAGAATGAATAAATATCTTTACTTGAGGGCCTTATAATCTCATTTCAAAGATTTAGTAAATCTCTAATCCCAACTCTGTGCATCTAGCTAAATAACATGAGGAGAGCTTGAATATTAATATTTTTAATGAAGTAATAAGAGCATGGGCTTTTGAATCACTGGTTATGTGTTCAAATCTTATCTTCACTACTTCTCAGTTGAGTATCATTGGGCAAGTTGATTTATTTATCTCTCTGAGCCTCATTGTCCTTATTTAAATATGATGGTAATAACTACTGCATAGGGTTTTTTTTAGTAATAAATTGAGGTAATAAATAGAAAATATTTAGCACAGTGCTTTACCTATTTGAAGTGATAAAGGTATGTGGTTCTCATAATTTTAGATGTACATATCATAAATATACACAGCATGTGCATCCCTAGGATTTTTATGATACTATCACATGAATATATAGAGGAACATATATTTTGATTACTACAAGAGTTGGATGCAGTTACAGAATTTTCAGTGAACCTTTTGGTTTTCTTCATAAAGTCCTCTGTTAATGAATCCCTCAAAGTCTCATTAAGTATATTTAATTCAGACAGAATGTTCCAGAATGGTAAATGCTGCCAAGATCTTGGTGCACTGAGTGGGGAGAAGAGGTAAGCAGTTCCTTACAGAGAGCTGGTGGCCTTTTTTTATCACCATAGATATCTCATACCTTCTATTATTAGAACACTTACATATAGTAAATGTGGTTTAAATGTGTCCATGGCTTTAACAGAATTCTTATTAATATCAGTCTCTCAGAAAACTCCTGGTTAGGAATTGCTAGCTATTATGTATCTAAAAATTCCTCAGTTGGGAAAAGTTGGGTAATATCACTAAATTGAAGGATACTAGTGATCTGGCTTTAACAGTGTTTGCAGAAGGCCTGGCATCTCACCCATTTCTAGCCTTCTGGATTAAGCAAATGGCTGAAATTCTGATGCTCTGAGTGTAAGCTCCCTGGTCAGTCAGTTATTCTGCTGCAGGCCCAGATAAATCTCCAGAGCTCTGTTTCTCTTCTTGCAAAATAACATTCTCCTTGCTTACCTCTCATTTCCTTTTCTGAGTGGAGAAAGAGATATCTTTACGGCCCTTAGAGACAATGCATGATTTATAATAGTTAAGCAAAGAGAGTCATAAACAATGGTTGGGATGCAAGGCACTCACTACCTTCTAATTTATTTCTTCTCCATCTGACTTCAAATGGGAAAGGAAAAGTTGCTGTTTACTTGAAGAAACAATATTTTAATGGCTCAACTTGATCAAGCTAGGTTTTGTCTGTTTAACATAAATTTTTCAGGCTTCGACCTAAATTTCATCTAAATTTTCTAAAGTAGAAATATAAATTAAGTGAAAATTGAGTAAGGTAAATATTTCAGTAAAATTATCTATACAGTACCCTCTGTTGAGGTTTTGGGTCCAGCTGGGCCAAACATACTCAGAGGATGGTGCATAAGCCCTCTATCCTTTCCCTCAGACTCTGGGAAATAGGGCTCTGTTGACCCTTCAACCTCTTTATATTATGGGATGCTTCTTATTTTAGATGTCTCCTCCCTCTTGCCACTATTATGTACGTCTAGCCTACTGCTTTGGTTTGGATCATCTTTCACTACTCCCAAAAGCAGACCCTAAGATAGGAATTTAGGGGCGGTTTATTTAGAAAGTTACTCAAGGAAGTTGAGAGAGAGAGAGAGAGAGAGAGAGAGAGAGAGAAAGAGAGAGGGGGGAGGGGAGAGGGTTCCAGTAAGGGAGGCATAAATGGCATAATGGTATAAATGAGCGGGTTACCTCCATGGACAACTGGGGCACATTCTCACTGAGGAGCCTCTAAGAGACTGTGTGGAACATGCCTCTGAATTGAGAGGCAATAAATAAAGGTATTTATCTGCCAACTCCAAACTCTTTGGTTGATGGCTTCTTCCAGGGATGTTAATTTCTTGACACTTCCAGTCTGATCTGCAGGTAGAATTGCATTCTCTTATAGCCAGAGAAAGCCCTCAGGCAGTCACAGGTACTTACCGTAGAAAATCACTGTAGGTATGCAGTGACAATAAACTGTCCACTGAAGATGCAAGTGACTTCCTGAATGGGTCAAAGGAATATGGATGGGGAACCAATATGACTATAACACCTATGGTCTGTTTCCTTTTTCTCTGCTTAATCCCATCTCCCATCCCAACACGAAGCCCTTTCACCTTGCCTCTCAAATCTCATTTCAGTCAGCTCAGCTCTATCCAGCAACATTTCCTATTTTCTCACACCACGAAATCCACATATGTAAACTCATATATTTAAATTTGCTGTTTAGACTTTGTAGACATTTACTTTGTGATGCCTGGAATAATAAAAGTGTGGACAAGTCCGATAATGAATAAAATTTGGGGGAGCCAGAAGTAATTGTCATGACTATTGGTAAGAGTGGTAGTGTTGAAATTAAGATAGGAGGTTAGGGCCAAATCATGAGGCTTTAGAAATATTGTTAAGGAATTTAGACTGTGCCATTATATTTAATGATGAAGTACAAGTTTTTAAGTAGTATGATCAGGTAGTCATTGGAGATAGATAACCCTGGAATAGTATACTGGAAACAGTGTGTGTATTTAAAGCCTTCCAGGTGATTCTGATATGGCCCTTGCCTTGAGATACATTGACACATGGGATGAATGGGAGGGGAAGCCATTGAGAGGGAGATACTAGTGAGGAGCTGTGATAATCAGTTTTGTCAATTTGGCTAGGCTACAATCCCTAGTTCTTCAATCTAGCACTGATCTAGGTGTTACTATGAAGATATTTTGTAGATATGATTATGATCTACAATCAGTTAACTTTAGGTAAAACAGATTATTCCAGGTAATTTGGATAAACCTGACCCAATCAGTTGAAATGTCTTAAGAGCAAAACTGTGGTTTTCCTGAAGAAGAAATTCTGCCCATGATGGCAGCAGCAGGAGCTATCGACTGAAGGTTTCCAGTCTACTCACCTGCCATATGGATTTTAGATTTGTCAGTCCCCACAAACACAAGCCAATTCCTTGGAATAAATCTCTTAGTCTCTGTCTCTCTGTCTCTCTGTCTCTTTCTGTCTGGCTGGCTATCTATCTATCTATCTATCTATCATCTATCTAATCTACTGATCGTCATCATCATCATCATCATCATCATCATCATCATCATCTCCTATTGGTTCTGTTTCTCTGGCAGAACCTTGACTGACACAAGGACCATTGACAAAGTTCAGATTAAAGATGATGAAAACTTATGTGGATGGTGGGAACTGAAATGGGAATTGTATTTGAGAGATATTTCTGAGTTGGAATCAATAAGAGTAAGAGATGAGGTTTAAAGTAAGGGTGAGAAATAGAAAAATGTTAAAGTGAAATGTATACTCTTGGATATCTCATGGCTGGTTATGCTATAGACAGAGATTAAGAATTCAGGAATGATAAAATGTTTGGGGATGGAAGAGAAGCCAGTTATTTGGAGACATGGTAAATCTGAAGTGCTAGAGAGACTTTGCTTTGCTATGTGTCCAGCTGGCATTAGAAAACAAGTTTGATTCTCAGAAATTGGTGTGTATGGAGAGAAGAATTTGAACACTAACTTGATTTTTCAAAAAAAAGTTATTTTCCTTGAATTATACCCATTTCATTTTAGTTCAATTCTATTTATTGATCTTTTATGTTTTTTTTCATGATATTATTTTCCTCAAATTTCTGGTGATTCTTGGAGATCAGTTAATATTTAGCCAGACACTATATCTACTGCATATGCTTTGTATAACAATGGAGGATGAAAGTGTGTACCTAAGACAATTCTTTCATAAAATACCCAGAGCCTTTCTACTCTAAATTAGTTGACTCTAATTTTGAACATTTGGAGATGGTTGTTCTAATTCTTTAAAGTTCTGGTTCCCAGCTCTTTTTAAAAACAGAGTATCCTACCAGCTTTCTTTCTTCCAGTGTTTCAAAAATTTTAGTTCACTTCCACTTTCTTCTCTTGATTTATTTTTTGTATTATGATTTCATTTTTTTATGTTAAAAATGTACTTTTTTCTGTCTTTGTGGCCTTGGAAGGGAGATATGGTGGATATTCTGCACTTGCCTCTCCAATCCATGCTCCGCTATACTCTGCTCTGCTCTCTGCCCCAGGAGCTGAGCTGTATGGGCTGCATCAGGGGGCCCCTTTGCCTCTGTTATGGTTGAGTTTGGCTAATATGAGACACTGGCAAGAGAATAGAGGGCAGGAAGAGAAAGGGAGAGGTTAAGATACTTATATCCATACTTTCTACCCTGGTAGGCCAAAATTTGATAAGGGCTACATTTCTCTACTTGTGGTCATAACTCCTGCAATTTGATTCCCTCTTATAACCACATCTCTTACCAGTTTCTGGTAACTGCTTCCTTCTTTTGTTCCTTCAGCTCCAGGGATGGCAGTGTTGTGGATTTTGGCCTGTGTACGTGAAAGAACCAAGTGGCACTCAATGAACTGAGAAAAGGAGGTTTATTTATGCCGGCGGGCTCAGAGGAATCACTTTCTTGAGTCTGAGCCCTGAATAAAGGTAGGCAGGTAGATTTATACATTGATTACTTCTGCATACTTGGTGGTCTTTTGTTTTGCATGTGTGGGAAAGGTAGTGTTCCAGGGAGAGGTTGGAAAAATTCCTCCAGGACAGAGTACCATCTTGGATTTCTTTACATTTCCCACATCATTCCTCCCTTTTGTTGCCCATATAAATTCTTTATAGGGCACCACCTTTTTGACTATCTTCCTGATCTCCCTCTTGGTCTCCATGGACCAGGGGCCAATAATTCTATTGCATAAGGATCTCTGCTGTAGTCTTTCTCTCCACTGTAGCTTCTATAAGGGAGGTAATTGTCCCAATAAGAGGCAACAAGCAAGGCAGAAGTAGGCAGGTACTGAGGAGGAGTACTACTCTAATTAAGGTCTTAAAGCCTCTGAAAGTAGAGAATCAACATCTAAAGAGGTTATTGGGGTCCCATCCATGCCATGTTTGTACGGGCACATGTGCCAGTCCCATCATCTGTTTGACAAAATCTTCAACTGCCTGGCCTTGGTCTTCTCTTTGCGCACAACAGTTAGTGAGATTGAATTTCCCAAATACACCTCCTTCTGCTGCTAATAGATAATCTAGTACCAACCTGTTCTTGTAGATGGCATTTCTCATCTGAGTTTCTTGATGTGCCAGGAGTGTCGGGGCTCTTCCAGTTTCATTAGTAATGATCTCTAAAACTGCCTGTAGTCATATAATTCTATTCAACATGTAAATTGGGGTATGGTATCCCCAAGATCCATCTTTTGCCCACGTGGTAGGCCCACAGTATGGGATTATTTGTTCCGGGGGCTACTCATCATCCTTCCAGTCCCCTATTTGAAGTTCCCTTTGTACCATCTGTAATAGAGATGGGATATCACTATGTTGCCCAGGCTGGGAGTACTGTGACTATGGGCGCGATCCTCCTACTGATCAGCATGGGAGTTTTGACCTATTCCATTTCTGACCCAGGCCAGTTCACCCCTCCTTAGGCAACCTGGTGGTCCCCACTCCCAGGAGGCCACCATATTGATGCCGAACTTAGTGTGGATGCCCGATCGGCATACTGCACTACAGCCCAGAAATCCTGGGCTCAAGCAATTCTCCTGCCTCAGCCTCCTGCGTAGCTGGGACTACAGGCATGTGCCATTGTGCCCAGCATGGGCTTTTAGGACCACGTGACCAAGCAATTCCCCTGTTCTCAGAGGTAGGAGGAAGGCTTTATCATGCCAATTATACAGCTTCCTTCCCAATTTTGGGGAGGTGATTATAGGCCCTGTTTCTGCAAATTTAGTAAAGCCTATGTGAGGTCACCCAGTTTCGGACCTTGCCTGGGTGGGATCAATTCAGTAGCTTCTTAATCTTTTCCCAGTTTTAACTATTTACAGTTCTTTCCTCTGGGAACCAGGAACAAGTTTCTTATATGAGGTCTAAAATTGCTGAATCTTGTGAGTGTGCACACCATATCCCCTAGTGCTAAGTATAGCTTTAAGCTCTGTATGAAAACATTGCAGTCCTTTGGCCCTTGTTGTCCTATGTTTTACTCCTGGTTATGACAGCCTATTCCTTAAATTTATTTCACACATGTGCTTTCTTGAATTCTACCAGGCTGTGATCTGTATTTTCTCCCTTCTACTCTTTTGTGTACGCTTTTTCCGAAGGAGTCTACTCACCTTACCTCACTTACACATTTTCCCATACTCAGGTCTCTGTTCATGGACCACTTGCCACATCCAACAAGTGATAAGTCCTGCCACGTCCAGTGCGGCTCTGGAAAATATATATTAAAAGCACTGCCATTTACAGTAGCTATAGAAAACTGAGGTAGTGGACATTCTCTGACCTCTTAGTAACATGGATACATATTCACAGTTCTTTGCACTGATTTACTCTCTAAAGTACAATTATAAGAAGTCCCACGATGAAATTCCTCAAGCTTCTGCCATGTGTAGACTGGCCAGCTCCTGGGGGTGGCCAGAGCAGGGCCAACAATCTCAGGTGGGTTTTTCACTGCCTCCAGAACATGATCCAGAAAGGCTGATCAAGAAAACATTCTGTAGTCTAAGTTTCCCGGTTCTCTGGAGATGTTGTTTTCTTTACCTAGGTGTCGTGGATTCACAGAGTAATACCTATAACTTTAATGGCAGTAAGAGTTGCTAATATAACAATGTGAGAGCCCATTTAGTTTGGCTGGAATGGCTCCTTTTTCTAATCCTTAACCTCTATTTCTTCTGACTAAAAGGAGTGGACTTAATTCCCTAGAACAATGGTGGCTCTTTCTAAAGTTTAATTTATCTTTTAAATGAGAATTATATTACAAGTTGGGAAAATAAGCCAATTATGATCAGAGTCTTCTGACTATGACTCCAAATCATTACAAATACCTGTGTATAAACCTTTTTCAAAAAGTTAATTCTACCAGCCAGATCTTAACACAGAACTTACTAAATTTCTTTCTCTACTTACTGAATACCCTTATATCTATATTTTTCCGAAATTTCTGCTAACATAGTTTCAGTTACACACTTCTCCCCTTTTGTGCTGGGGGGAGAGTCTCCTGAAAAGGATTTTGTAAGGAGAGAAGTGTTAAGGGTGGACAATTTTCCAGTAAGCCAGCATTAAAGATTTACTTCTGATTCCGTTAACCAGGATGTGGTAATCTGATCAAGGATTCTGTTAACCAGGGTGTGGTAATCTATCTGATCAAGGAGATGCTGTTTACCAGGGTAATCTGATCAAAGACATGCTAATGACCAACTGTTAACCAGGGTGTGGTGATCTGCTCAGGGATGTGCTGGTAGCTATATAAACTGCCTCTTCTGGGAGCTTGGGGCTGATCTCTTCTAACCCTGCGTGGTAGAGAGTCGGTCTCCGGCTGGCTAATAAAGGCTCACAATTCATCTCAATTGGCTCCGTGGGTCTTGGATTTGATCGCACCACATTTGGAGGCTCCAGTGAGATATCTCCAAGGGAGAGATCTTCTAAGACCCACGACCTCGGCCACCTTGGGCGAGGACCTGCCCCGTCTAGGAGACAGCCACTGAGAGATGTTCCTCAGCCCCAGATGCCAGGCAGACTCGCCCAGGAGGGCAGGCGGACAAAAGGTACAATTCTGTAACAATTGGGCACGAGCCATCTGGAGCAGCTTCACTGGTGAGTCAGACTGCATTACAAGTATCCCGGTTTCTGGATATCTGTCGGGGAACTAGTGGAAGGCTGGACACAGCAATACTTCCCTTGCTCGGTCAAGGTCTGAGATGTCAGACTTGACTTCTGGTATTACAGGTATTCAAGTTTCTGAGTATCTGTCTGTCTGTGAGCTCTAGGGTACATCTAAGTCTTGGCTTAGACTTGTCTGCTGGTAAGCCCTGGAGTTCATCTAAGCCTCGGCTTAGACCTGTTCTTGTCTGTGGCCCCTAAGAACTAGTGGAAGGCTGGACACGGCACAACTTCCCTAGTACGGTCAGGTCTGAGACGTCAGATCCTAACTCAGTACCTGCCTGATACGCTAGCGTTTTGTGTTACTTGTAGTCTGTTTTGTCTGTATTGTGTCTGTCTGCACTGGTCTATCTTAGTCCGTTACTGTTCTTGTCTGTCTGTATTGTGTTCGTCTGTCCGGACTGGTCAAAATGCACTGTTACCTTCTTATTGCCTTGGCTTTCATAAGCATATTCCATATAACGATGTGTGGTATTTTAATTCTTTCCTTAGATCTGGCCTCTGTGGCCCCATCCGATTGGACACTAGGTCAGAAGCTGATCCTAGCCCTGGCTTATTTGGCTTTCGTGGGGGTCTTGCCTGTTTTTATTAACATGAGTCAAGCTTCTTCCTTGAATCATCCTACCCCCCTTCAGTGCCTCCTTAATCATTTTAAGGATTTCAGGAGATGAGCCCATGCCTACAGAGCCTGTGTAACTCCCTTTGACCTTCAGAGTTTCTGCCAGTTTGATTGGCCCACATTTGGAACAGGGTGGCCACCAGAGGGGTCACTCAACCTGCAAACAGCCTTTCAGGTGTGGAATATTACCTACGGAAATCCTGGCCACCTTGATCAGGCTCCATATATCGATGTGTGGATCGATATTGTTTCTGATGCCCCCAAGTATTTGAAGGACTGCCACAGTGGAAAAGAATCAAAGAGAACTCTCAAGCCTGTCCTTTTCCCTACACCAAAGGAGCAAAAAGAGAAACCTAACCCTCTTTACCCTGTCTTACAGGCGCCCCCTGAGGACCCTGAGATCACGAATCCTCCCCCTTATGCCCTTTATGACCCAGTCCTATCTCCATCTAACAGGGAGGCAGAACGCCTCCTGAGTCCTCCCCACACCCGCACTGGGGTTGTGTACCAACCCCCACAATACTCTGATACTGTCCCTGACTCAACAAACTGGACAGCAGTCCTGGCCCCTCTCCGGCAATTGGCTCCCCTAGTTGGGGGAGAAACTCAGAGGTCATTCATGGCCTATGTCCCTTTCTCCACCAGCGATCTGCACAATTGGAAACACCAGAACCCCTCATTCTCAGAGAAACCTCAAGGATTAACCTCTCTCCTAGAGACTATTTTCTTTACCCACCAGCCAACCTGGGACAACTGTCCAGGTCCTGTTTATCTCAGAGGAGCAGGAGCGGATCCAGAGGGAGGCTGCAAAGGTGGTATTAGAGCCCAACGGGCAGCCTTCCACTGACCCGACCCGCATCCAACATGTTCTCCCGAACACCCGTCTGCCTTGGGACACCAATACCGACCAATGTAAGGAGGCTCTCCAACAGTATCGCCAGCTTCTGCCCCAGGGCTTCCGGTCTGCCAGCCAGCGACCCATTAACTTATCTAAGGTAAGCGAGGTCATCCAAACTAAGGATGAGTCGCCGGCGGTGTTCCTGGAACAACTCTTAGAGTTGTACCGGTTATATACCCCTATTGGCCCGGAGGACCCTAATAATAGGAAGGCTGTGAATTTAGCCTTTGTCAGTCAGTCAGCCCCAGATATTAGAAATAATTGCAGAGGATGGAAGGGTTTGAAGGAAAGAACCTATCTGAGCTGGTCGAGATAGCCCAACGAATATTCAACAATAGAGATGAGGTAGATATAGCACAGACTAAGAGGATGACCAAGGTCCTGCTTGCAACTATGCAAGAAGCCCAGCCAAGGGGACCGCCAGGAAAAGGAAGAGGCTGAGAACAGGCACCCGGGGCAAACAATAGACCCAGAAGAGTCGGGTTAAAAAAGGAGCAGTGTGCATATTGCAAGAAAAAGGGACATTGGAAGAATGGGTGCCCTGAAAAAGGACAAGCCCCCCAAAGAAGGCCCCCCATCCTTTTTGAGGACACAGAATGAGAAGGTCAGAACTCTTACATTATGAGCCCCTGGGAGCCCAGGATAACTCTAAAGGGGTCCTGACACAGACCCTAGGGCCCTGGAAGTGACCAGTTGCATACCTCTCCAAAAGATTGGACTATGTGGCAGCAGGATGGCCCAACTGTTTGAGGGCAATTGCTGCCACTGCAATCCTCTCTAAGGAAGCCCTAAATTTGATACTAGGGCAGACTCTCCAGATTATCATCCCACACGTGATTTAGTCAATGCTTTGCAGCCCTCTGGATTGGTGGATTTCCAACACTTGGATCACCCAGTATCAGGTCATCCTTCTCAACCCACCTCACATACAATTCCTGAAAACTACTGCACTCAACCTAGCTACCCTACTGCCTGACGATGCCAACCCTTGCATGATTGTCTTGAGGTCCTAGAGAACGTCACCTGCAACAGACTGGACCTGGCAGACAGCCCTTGGCCAAATCCAGATGCTACTCTATTTAGGGATGAGAGTAGCTTCGTCTCAGAAGGAGTCACGTATACCGGGGCTGCAGTGGTTACCACTGAGACTGTCATCTGGGCACAAGCCCTAAGTCATGGCACTTCAGCTCAGAGGGCTGAACTAGTAGCAGTGACTCAAGCTCTGCGGTGGGGTAAAAACAAGACTGTTATCATCTACATGGACAGCAGGCATGCCTTTGCCACGGCACACGTACATGGGACGTTAATAAAGAGGAAATACTGGCCCTTTTTGAGACAATTTGGCTGCCAAAGAAAGTAGCAATCATCCATTGCCCAGGGCACCAGAACTCAAGCTCTGAGACAGCACAGGGCAACTCCTTCACTGATCAGACAGCAAAGGAGGCTGCCAATTGACATTCTGCCGACCCTACCATCCAGAGTGCTAATGGCACCCCTAACTACACTCCAGGGGAAGTTGAACTATGCAACAAACTGGGAGGCAAAGAAGAATCTGCTGGGTGGGTTAGGCTCCTGGATGGCTGCATTGTAGTACCTGAGGCCTTGAGCTGAGACTTTATAATCCAGGTTTACCAGAGCACTCACTTGGGAGGAACCAAGTTAACTGAACTGTTAAAAAGAGACTTACATTCTGGGGCTGCAACAAATGGCCAAGCAGATATCAGCCTGGCGCCACATCTGTGCACAAGTGAATCCAGAGCCCTTCAAGGAAATACAACAAGGGATGAGACTTCATGGGCAAGCACCAGGGGAACACTGGGAGTTGGATTTCACTGAGGTCAGCCTGGGAAACTTCAGATTCAAGTACTTGCTTGTGTTCCTAGATACCAACTCAAGATGGACTGAAGCCTTCCCTACAAAGCAGGAGACTACTCAGGTAGTAGCAAAGAAATTAGTCTCAGAAGTAGTGCCTCGATTTGGCCTGCCTATAACACTGGGGTCCGACAATGGCCTGGCATTCATTGCCCAGACCAGCCAATCCCTAGCAAAGGCGTTAGGGTTTCATTGGAAATTGCATTGCATTTATAGGCCTCAAAGTTCAGGACAGGTAGAAAGGATGAATAGGACCTTGAAAGAAATCTTAACTAAGTTCAAGCTGGAAACTGGCCAAAACTGGGTGAGTCTCCTCCCCTTTGCCCTTTTAAGGGCATGGTGCACACCCTATTGTAAGGGCTTTATGCCTTATGAAATGTTTGGAAAATCCCCACTTCTCTTCCCCAAGTTAGGGGAGGAAATGCTAACAGAAATTCATAATTTTTCACTGCTTAAATCGTTGCAAGTTCTCTCTCTCTCGCACAACAGGAGACCCACCAACTGGTCTCTGCCACCAGAACAGCTGCTCAGCATCCAGTCCAGCCACACAACCATGCTCCCGGTGATTGGATCTGGGTGAGAAAGCTATAGCCTGCTTCTCTTGAGCCCCGCTGGGATGGACCTTTTCCTGTCATCCTCACAACACCCACCACGGTCAAGGTAGCTGGATGCTGTCATTGGATTCACCGTACCAGAATCAAGGCTGTGCATCCACCACAGACATCAGAGCAATGGACCCTGCGTCGGACAGAGGACCCACTAAAAATAAGACTGTCAAGGGTCCAGTCTGGACCATCTTGATTCTCTCCATCCTAAAATGAGCGGGTCTTTGTATGGCTTTAGATGAGGCCTAGACCTACTGTTCAATGATTTGAATTCCCCTAGAAAACCAGTGGGGAATATTATGGGTGGACAATTTTCCAGTAAGCCAATATTAAATATTTACTTCTGCTTCTGGTAACCAGGGTGTGGTAATCTGATCAAGGAGATGCTGTTTACCAGGGTAATCTGATCAAAGATATGCTAATGACCAACTGTTAACCAGGGCGTGGTGATCTGCTCAGGGATGTGCTGGTGGCTATATAAAGTGCCTCTTCTGGGAGCTTGGGGCTGATCTCTTCTAACCCTGCATGGTAGAGAGTCAGTCGCCAGCCAGCTAATAAAGGCTCACAATTCATCTCAATTGGCTCCATGGGTCTTGGATTTGATCGCATCACAACACTTAACAATGGGCCGATGACCCTTATCAATAGCCAGAGGATCTGAGTTACCAGTTTCTGGCAATTATAAGGATTTGAGGGAGAGGATCTTTTTTCCTAAAGAGAGGAGGGAATAAGACTACATTAGGTTTACTAAAAAGATTAACTCTGAAAGAGATGTCCCATTTCATTTCCTCCCTTTTTTGATGGGTCTCATATCTGAGACTAGCTTAAGATGAACTTGATTGCTTTGTTGCTGTAAGAAAATTCTTCCCTTGATTTTGGTTTTAACATAAAAATAAATAGTTCTTCCATTAATAAGAAACTATCTAGTGAATAATTTGCTTAACTTACAGAAGTAGTGGAGCTGTAGCTCAATGTCATATTATCTTAGATGTTAAAACATTAGTTAGCATGCTTAGTAAATGTTATACATTTTCTGCTGGTGTTATAGTAGTATCCTTCCTGAGTGTCAGGTGGGGCCCTTTTGGTTTGCCTCAAGGGCTGACTTTTAACAGATTGCTGGGAGGTAGTTGGCCTGCTAGTAGAAAACCCTGACATAGAGGCGGGTTGTCTACAATGGTTTTAGACTTTGGTTCCCCACAAAAGTGCATTGTGTGGTAGGCAAGGGGCTGCCCCCTTCCTAGGCTGTGTCTTAGTTTCTCAGACAAGGCACTTTCCACACAGGACCCTGGTCCTGATGTGTGGCAGAGAACTTCATTGCTAATTCTGGTCTCACAATGGGAAAGGAAATTTACATTAGGCTGGCTGTTTATGCCTGTCACTGTGCAGTTAGCATTGGAGAGAGAGACCCATAGGAAGGGTCAGGACAGAGTAGGCAGCTCTAGGATCTAGTAAAAATTCAGTTTTTCCTTTTTGCCATGTTGAAGATGACCCAAGGTTCTACTGTTGTGATCCTGGCAGATTTTTCTAGGACTAGAGCTTTCAAGTGCTTGGACCTCCATTGTTGGACGAGAGACCAACTCCTTTGTGAGAGGCTTGCTATGTAGGGGGAGGGATTATGAGGTCCACCCCTCCCAGGCTTCCCAGGGTTGGATGGACACTCACCCTTTCAATGCCCTTCCTTTTGCAGTTTGCACATTGATTATGTCTCAGTCCTGACTATAACACTCATGGCCAACCAAGATCGAGGCCCTCCAGGCCTGCAAGGTTTTTACTGTCTAAGGTCACCTTGAGATTGTCCATGTATTATGGCAGCTAAAATTAGCACCCTTTCCTACTTTGCTTCCTTCTCTGCCCAGCCCCAGTTATTGGACACCTTAAAGACCTCTGGCACCAAGGCAGTCTGCAGGATATAATGTACTTACAGTTTTGAGATGGACTCGTGGTTTTCGCACAACAGTCCCTAGTAATAAGTTATTCTGGCGTTGGTCAGCTGCTTATGTTTTTGACTATTCATTAATGTAATTAAGGTATGGGGAACCTTTACATTTAAACCTAGCACTCAGAACTGGCAGAATTAAGCTGGCTGCCCCTCAAAACTTACCGACTCCTTTTTGACGTTTGGCTGCGGCTACGGTGTTGAGTGTCCACTATACAAATCATTGATTGGCCCCCCTACTTCTATTGCGACTGTTCCTAGTCTGATTGTCCTTCGGCCCAGTCTTTTTTGATGACTGGTTCAGGTTGATGTCTTAAATTCTCTGGCCCTTTTGGACTTACAATGAGGGCACTTGTTCTTCCAATGGCTGATCTCTCTACAGAAGGCACATTCATTATGGTGTAATTTATTTTTGGTTTCTTTCTGCCATGTGGAAGCAGCTGTCTGTTGCACCAGACCTGGGTTTCCTAATGCAGCTGCCCACAGGGACACTTTATGGTGTATCTCTGAAGTTTTTGACACATTTGTTGACTTCCTAGCCCCAGTCTTTACCTCTAATTTAGACTTTTCATGGTATTTTCCTTGTATTGGGGTCTCACGAGCTTTCTAACAAAAGGGACAAGAATCATTCTAACCCAGCCATCTTGTTTCTGGACATTCCACCACTGTTCTTCGGGATTTTCTATTATCAAGTTGAACTTGAATGTGATTGGAGGCATGGTGTCGAGCTGGGGCTCTGGGGTGGTAGGGGGCAACAAAGGCACTGATGGCAGAGGCCTGTCTGGCAATTGATAGTAAAGTGGCCTCGCGGGGAATTGATGGAGCTATTGGGGTATACAACAGTCGGAAGACAGAATCTACCTTAGGGCTCCTGGATGAATTGATTTTTTGGCACCTCCTTGTCCTTTTGCCTAGCCAGGTGGGCTACAAATGCCCTATTCAGTCCCTGCCTATTTGTGCCAAACCAGACCCAAAGGAGCACTATAGTAGCAGTCTGCAGCCATGTGCAGAACTTGGTCTAGTTATCCTGAGGTCTCTGTCACTACCCAACACACTGCCCTCACTGTGGAGAGTTCTAAGGTCCCTTTTGAGTGCTTACCTACCCCTAAGGCAGGCCATTTGAGCTCACAAAGAATAAGAAGTTGTTCTGAGGTCAGTATGACCCTATACTCCTCAGAGAAACTCTCCTTAAAATTTCCCGACATACAATCTAAGACAGTTGGCTTAGTGGAACTACCCCCCCCCCATATTTGCAGGGAGCTTCCTATGAGAACTAACTACAGAGGCCATTGTTAATATATTCTCTAAAGTCCTAGAAACCTAGTTGAAGCAAAGCACAACACTAAAATTATTTTGAAGAAATACAGAATTCTAGTTTTCTTCCCAGAAAACTTTTTCAAAACATTTGCATCAGGTCAATAGTCTAAAAAACATTAAGAACAATTCCAGATTTTTGTTTTTGCATTGGCTTTCTCAGTATTTAAATTTTTGACCTTGTTTTGCTTTATTACATAAAGTTTCCCCTCAGAATTTCTTCACAAACCTTCTCCTACACCTTCCCCTCACAGAATTTCCTCTCAAGATTTCTCTTCACAGACTTTCTACTACTTCTGCAAACCTTCTTTCACACTTTATTCCTTCAGTTTGCCTCTTTTTACTGGTTCAGTAATAACTACCTCTGAGGTAAATATCTTTCTTGAAATTCGTTAACATATTCTCAAGGATCTTTGCCTTCCTCTGACCTGACCCCATGTTTACTACTGTGTCAATACCACAAAAACAGACAAAGGGTGAGGTGTCCCTTTTCAGAGACCATTCAGATGCCCATCTGGCCAGGTCCCTCTCTTGACTTTCAGCGCATCTAGGCTAAAGTGTACCCGTATAAACTTCGGGCCTGGTCATTCCCCAGAGGGATGAATCACCATTATGCCTTATGATGTCATTATGGAACTGCAGGTTGGGACCCTCTCAGACCCCGTAGTTCTTCACTGTGGGGTCATAGACTGGAAACTCAGAGACAGGTCTCTGAGATCCACACAGAAACACATACGCTCTCAGAGCTTAAAACATTCCCTCCTGGGTGGTTCCTGCCTGAAGGGCACTTGCCCTTGGGAGGTGATTAGTCTCCCCTTCCACCCCAAAGGGTGGGCCCATCTGGGTCCATGGGGCCCTGGCCTTACTGTGTCTGATGCAGATCTGCCGAATCTCCTTGTTCTTGCTGCTCAGAGTCCGGGGAAACAACAAAGTGGGGCCGGCCAAGCACAGCTGGGCCCAAGACTGCCCACCTGGGGCGGAGTGTACCTTCTAGTTCCTCAGTTGCCTTGGGTGACCAGTGTCTCGGCATTGTGCCCAAACCAATGGCTTCAAAGGGTCAGTGCAGTTGGGTTTCCTGGTCAGGGAACCAAAATGTTGCAGATTTTATCCTCTGTACCCAGAAGAACCAAGTGGGACTCACCGAACTAAGAATCAAAGGAGGTTTATTTATGCTGGCGGGCTCAAAGGAGTCACTCTCCAGAGTCTGAGCTCTGAACAAAGGCAGACAGGTAGATTTATACATTGATTACTTCCACATACTTGGAGGTCTTTTGTTTCACGTGCATGGGAAAGATAGTGTTCCAAGGAGAGGTTGGAAAAATTCCTTCGGGACAGGGTAGTTATCTTGGATTTCTTTACATTTCCCATATCAGTAGCAGCTCACTGCTTTTGCTAACCCTCATCTGTTTCATAATTCCTTGTTGCTTTCTTTTTACCTCTGCCCGTATCTTGTAAATAGTCCTTTAATTAGACTCTTTTAAATCATGCTCTTCGAGGGTACCTTCTAATTCCTGCCAGGATCCTGACCCACATAAGACTGAGAAAAATGCACAAATTAAAAGCCCGGTGAAAGAGATTAAGAAGTCATTGGGTAAAGAGGTTTCAACATCTATTATTTAAATTCAAATGGTCAATCTTTCATTTGTTTATTGTTGGGGCACAATCTAGAAGTTAAGACTCTAACCTTGGATTCAGATTGCTTGGGTTTACATATCAATTGCACAATGGCTTTTGTGCATCTCTGGAAATTTACTCAACAATGTTGAGTTTAAAATAGAAATTATAGTAATACCTACCTCATTGAGGCTATTGTGAAGATTAAATGGGTTAATGTAAGTCAAATGCTCACAAGAGCTCAATAAGGACTTACTAAATGTTAGCCATTACCATGATGGTGGTTATCATTATTATTCTTTCTTCTTGTTCTCTTATCCAACATGTAAGAGGCTGTATGACTCAGCACTACATTTAGAGCTAGAAAGACTATTTTGTTAACAACAGGCTGCTTCTTTGATCTCCTGTGCAAAATTATTTAGCTGAATAAAGATAAACTGAACACTTTAATCAATTCTGAGTTTCCACGTTCATTCCATTTATTGTACATGATACATTAGCGCCCACTCCAGGATTCTTAAAGTTTCTCTATTTTTGTCTCCTTTCCAACCCTCATAATTTAGAAGACTAAATCATGCTCTTCATCTCAGGAAAGTGAAACATTTTTGCCGCTGCAACCTGAGTGCATGAGTGCATGGGTGAGGGAGAGTTCTAACCACTGCACTCTGTTGTCATGCCTGTTTTCCATTCTCTTCTCAGTCTGCTTGATTTCCTACCTGAACCAAATGGTAAATGTCATGGTTTTACAGTGTTAAGATCTGTAGCTAACATAGTCTGGAGATTCTACAAACAAGATATGATAGAGTGTGAGTCATTGTTAATACTCAATGATGTTAACAGAATAAGAATTCTACTGTCTTAGTCAAAGTTCTTTTAGTTGTAAGAAATAGAAACCCACTCAAAATTCTTTATTGCCGATAGGAGGAATTTTTATGAAAATACAGGGATAATCACAAAACTCAATTGTAGGAAGTGGAGCCAAGTCTCTTTGGGAATTGGAACCATGAGTAGAAAGTTGTAACAGTAGGTTGAGTTTGTATGTCTGTCACACTGCTCGATTTCTCCTAATGTGGCTTCTTCATTCTCTATTATTTGCGTGCTGTTTTTTCCCCATGCATGGTAAGTAATGACTGGTCCGTTGTTCCTGTTTTTACCTGCCTTCTCTTCCAGCAATAGGAAGAGACTAATCAGCGATTCAGAATCTAAACTGTACAAGGAGAAAGACTGTGATTGGTTCAGCTTGGAGACAGAATCTACCCTGGATCCAATCAGCTGTGACCTGAGGCTCAAGATCATGTGAAACAAACATGGTTTCCAGGACCCAACCTCTGTGGATGAAGAAAGCAGTTCTCAGAAAAATGGGTTAATTTTGGGATAGATAGATGTTTTTAAAAATCTCTTCTGCACCTTCATTTTCTGTTTTCCACTATCTTTTCTTATTCTCCCATAGTAAAAACAAATTTTCTATATGATTGAAAAATAAATTCCTTTTCACTATTTTAACAATTTCTTTGTACTACTACATTAACTAAACTTGACTTAGAAACTAGGTCTTAAATAACAAAACACAAGAATTTTGAAAATTTTTGGAACTAAAGACTCTAGACATTAATAGTTCCTGGTAATTTAAAGCCAAATTTTGTGGTTATAAGTTTGGACATTTAGTGTATATTGCAAATATCCTTCTACTTTGTGAAAAGTCACATTATCTTTTCGGATTTTATTATCTGTGACAGAGACCAGCTTGAGTGTCTGGGGGAATTATTGACACCCTGTTCCCTGAACTGAGAAGGCAGGTTTCCATTTTGGATTACAGTTACTTCCTTAGTGCAGGATGTTGTTACCCATTAATGGACAGATTGTTGTTTGTTCTCATGAGTAGGCACCATGAGTACAGCCTAGCCACAAAAACAGATAGAGGATTTCTTAGCACTGAGAACAGTGACTGTAGCAAGGAAAGAAGAATGCTTATACAATGCTCAGCGATATCTTAAAGGAAGAACCCATCTCTATATGTGTGTGAGCAAATGAGTAATGACCATTGGGTAGAAGTTTTGGCGAGTCTGAGATTTGAGTGTTGATGAGGGCCTTAGGAGAGTGCTTGGGACAGTATCAAGAGAAATGACACAGGTTTCAAAGCGTGGTCTCCATTTCTTTCCAGTTTGGCCTTTTTTCACTTTGTGTTCCTAAAGAACAGCATGCTCTTGTCATTTTGCTCAGTGTCAAGTCCAGAGGACTAAGAAGGCCTAGAGTGTGAAGAGAATGTGATTCCACTGGCTTACGATACTCAGCTATGTATTAGGACAGGCTGATTAAACATATTAGATAGAAAGACAAACTTCCTTGAGCGTTCCATGCGGGAAAACTTTCAGTTTAGAAATTTCTCGTTCGCAGGACTTACCCGCTGTCAAGCAAATAACACTGACTGTATTTATATACTATGCATTCAGTGGACATTTTATTTTCTGTCTTTTCTTATTTGTTTTCATTGTAGAAATAACAAGCTTTGAAAATATCATCCATATCAGAGACATACGCCTTGACCTTCACCACTGGTTCTTGGCAACCCACAGGAAAAGTAGATGGTACAGTGAGCAAGGGCTCAATTCAAAACAGTATTTTAATTTATCATTTCTGAAGCACAAACTGAAATGGATGCCTTAAGAAGTATGAGTACGTGTGATTATTCCTTAGTTAATTTAACCATATTTGTCTTCTTAGTGGTCAGGCAAAAAAGTCACTATCTAAAATATTTAACATAATAAGTCAGGAGAAACAGTAAATAAAATGTACTTTTTCTACTAATGCTCCCACACTATTATTTATTTTTTTTGCAGCGATTGAGTCAGGAATTGATTTTTGTGAGATTGCTTTATTTATTCTTTAAATAAATGTTTATTGAGCACCTATTGTTCACAAAAGATTATCCAGGCCTTATGTAAATGACAATAGCACAAGGACAAGTACAAAAGGGACAAATGACATTACGAGTAAAGGGGTGAGCATGGATTCTTATTTCTCCCTGCCTTTGTCTCATGCTGATTCTTTTTTTTTAAATTGATCTGTAAAGATATGCTAGTAACTTGACAGCTTGTGACATCCCTCTTTATCCTATTGTTATTTCTGTGGTAAAGAAACTCTTAGACCTTTTGCTAAGTGGAGAGTGGTGGGAGCTTCCTCAATGATAACATTCTCCTAAGGCCTGGGGGGTAACTGAATGAGAAAATAGCACTTTAATCCAGGAAGCATTTAAATTGATTTTGATGTGTCCGCACCTACACAGTTCTCTAGAGGGCAGGCTTTTGGGAAACTCAACTGTGGTGGATGCTATAATGTACTGATCCCCTTTAGGAATGAAACACTTACTCCCCAAGTTGCTGAGGATGGTCTTCAGCTATTAGTTTCTTTGGAGATTGCCTCCATTGAAGAAAATCCCTCACTCAAGATTTTGCCTCCTTCCAGGGGTAGTCTACATCCAATGACCTACTAATCAATACACAAATATGAAGGTTTGAACCCTTGCCCTAACTTCAGATATCACTAACTACATCCCGGCTCTACAGAAACCTGTGGAGTTGGCAGAAACTTTGGTGGCCTGCAGCACAGCTCACCGTCTCCTTCTGCATATCGTAGCTTCCTTCCCATCCCTTTCACAAGAATAAACCCTTAAAACACTCTGTAATAAATGTCTTGATATGCTAATCTGTTTCAAATTCTATTTTCTAGAAATCCAAACTGTGAAATTAACCCTCCAAAACTCAGAAGTAAGTATGAAAGGAACATGAGAAATGACTATGATTATTATCGACCTCATAAAGAAGGCTTGGGGACTATGTAAAGCAAAATAGGCACAGAGGTAGGTGAAAAAAGTATTCTTTGTTCCTTTTTGTTCTTGGTGAGTGCCTATATTTTGCATGTGGGTATGTGTGAAGCTGTGTGTACTGGGACAGTGGCTGAGTATTTCTGATTACTTCATTTCCACAGTGGAATGACACTTGGCAGATAGATATGGAGGTAGGGATAGGTATTAATACAGAACTTTTTTGGAGTAGTATCTGTACCTGTTTGCAAGAAGAGAGACTCCAAAAGCCCAAAAGCTATGAGGATGTCATGGGAGCCTTTTTGGCTGGTGTATTTGTCATATTTGAGCATTGCACATGCATTCTGATGTCCTTGGCAGATGGTATTGGGGCCTATAAAACTTCTGACTTATTAAAGAGAATGAAGTATTCCTAAATGGAATGGAGGAAAGAATTAAGGGAAAGAAGTGCTTCTAAAAGTATTAAAGAGCAAGGAGATATAGGAGAAAGCTAACTCAATAATCTGTGTAGGCACCTACTAGGTTAGTAGCTGCTTCAAGACTAGTATCAGAAAGTAGATGATAGAGTCTAGGGAGAAGAGTTGAATGTGAGCTACATGGAATGAAAACATGCTGTTGAAAAAGCAGAGGCCTCCTCTGATTTATTCATCTCTCCATCACCAGTGCTTAGCACAGTGTCTGGTACATAGTCGATGCTCATTATATGTTTACAGTATAAATGAATAAATGTACTGAGGTTATAGGTAAGTGAGTGTAAGCATATGAGGATTGCAGGGGAAAAAGAGAACATAAAGTTGAATTTGATTTAGGAAGGCATCATGGGCTTTGAGATGGGCATAGATGGAAGTGAAAAAATTGAAATGGTCGAAAACAGTATTATAGGTAGAAGGAGCTGTAGGGGTAAAGGTAGAAAAGCTGGAGTTTGAGAGTAGAAAATGAGAAAGGCCTACAGAAAAGTTCTGAGTTAGTAACTAAAGAAAGAGAAGGTTCTAAAGGTGAGTTCATGTTACTGAACAAAAGCTCACTGCCCAACACACATAGAAGCCAATGCTATAGCAAAGGCTTTTGAGAAAGGAAAAAGCTTTCACTGAGAGGCCAACCTGCAAAGAGACAGGAAACAACATTCAGCTCTGTCTCTCTGATTAGGGTTTTAGGGTGATATTTAAAGGTTAAGAGTATGGAAGTTATGCATATTCATTAGAATTACATCACGTGGTATAATAAAGTCTTATTGTGCAGGCAGGGGCAGTTTATACAACTCCATGGATTGGATGTACAAATTCCGGGAGAGTTAACATGTAGTTTGTAGTTTGTAGGGGATTTTTGTCTTGTGACATCAAAAGGTCTTCTTTAGGGCAAGGTTGTTTTTTTTTTTTTTGCGCAGCCACTGCTGCAGACTGGTTGAGACAAGCAGAATCTCATGGTCCCCCTTTCAAGAAGTAGAGGGGATTACTAAATTTTCCATTTGCTATGACCTGAGGTCTCTTCATTCCATTCTAGTCCTGTGGAAAACAACTGGTGATTTATTATATGGGCTAATCTATTAACCTGCTGTTACAATTGGGCCAGTTGATAGGGGTCTTAAGGGCTCCATCTAACTTTGATCTGACGATCAGCGAGGAACCACCCAGGATTCTTAAAGAGAGGACAGTAATATTTTACAAATGTGGATATCTTTATCCTGCTTTACAAGATGTGTGTTTTCTAGTTATCATTCTTGTCACCATCACTATCACAATTTTCAATTAATATTTGATACTCAAATTGTAAAAAAAAAATCCAACAGCCAAATTCTCAGTTAAATTTGATGAATTGACCACATGCATTTACCTCTTCTTCCTCTCAAACCCAAAATGGTAGAAATGGAATAAAAATATGTAAACTCATGGCAATGAAGAGAATGATCGAATTCTTAAAATACATTGAATGTCCCTAGATAAAAAATTTTCTATATTTTGGCATTTAACAACTACACAGTGTAATGGCAGAGGTTATAGGTCAACAATATCTAAATATGCAGAACTCCTAACCATTATCCCTTCTCCTAACTTTGGTTGGCATTTAAGGAAAACTCCAATATGAAAAAAAATAAGTCTTGGATACACAAATAGAAAATAAAACAAATTCTAGCATCAAGAGGTAGTTTGAGCAAGAAAAGAGAGTTTAAATTCATAAGAAATAAAGTAAATATTGTATTAATAAAACAAGTACAGTATATTATGAACAGGGAAGAATTTGAGAAAAGAAAGAACACTTAAACACTATATATATATATATACATATACATACAATTTTGGGGGGCTGATTAGGCAAATCCAAAATCATTATAAAGGGTAGGCTGCAATTCTTAGACAAGAGCTGATGCTGCCATTCACAGGTGAATTTCTTCTTTAGGAAAATTCTAATTTTGCTCTTGAGGTCTTTCAACTGATTGGATCAGACTCATCCAGATTAAAGAGAATACCCTTTTTACTTAAAGTCGATTAATTGTAAATGTGAATAACACCTACAAAATACCTTCACAGCAACCTCCAAATTAGCATTTAATCGAGTAACTGGGTACTGTAGCATAGCCAATTTGATACATAAAATTGGTTATCACAGAGGAAAACAACAGGAAAAAAAATAAGAAGATCCATTCAGGAGGTCTAATGTCTCACTGATTAGGAGTTCTAGAAAGAGAGAACATAGAAAATTAGAGGGGGAAATTATCAAACCAACAGTACGGAAAAGAAAATCAATTCCAAAACTGAACAGAAATGTGAATATTCACATTGAAAAGGCCTATTGTATAGTACCCTCTAGGTCCATCCATATTGTTGCAAACAGTTAATATTTCATTCTTTTATTATGGATGAGTAATATTAAACTGTATATATGTATGACTTCTTTATTCAACTTTATATTATGCCAAAAAATAAATAATAAAATAAATATTACAGTACGAAAATAGACTAGAGGTAGAGATTGGTAGTTTTTAATTACATTACTGTCATTTTGAATAACAACAAACACAGAACAAAAAAGGGGGAAATACATGAAGAAACATTTCTGAAGGAGTGCTTGTCATCAGGTTCATAGATTTTATTCATGAAATGGAAAATTAAAGTAACTCGATTTCTGTATTTTTTATCTTTACAATCATTTGGCTCTCATTGTTTATTTTGAGTTAACTATTGTGAGGATGTGAAGTACCATAGGGGTTGGAGATAGAAACTGTATTCAAAGTAAGTTTGAGTGATTTGGAACCAGATCTTCTCTTGAAATGAACACACGTAACTGAGTCTGTATGTGTCAGGGCTGGCTTTGGAACTGGGAGTTCTCTGAATTCACTTTCTTGTAGAATAATATGTTGATTGGAGCATAATCATGAAAAAGTGCTATGTTAAAACTTACATATATTATAGTATTAAAACTTAAAAGTAACAACAGCAACAAAAAATATTTTAATTTTAATTTTTAATTTTATTCAATTATATTTGAGACTTAATATTATATTAGCTTCAGGTGTATAACACAGTAGTTAGACATTTATATAACTTATGAAATAGTCCCTCTGATAAGTCTGGTACGCACCTGGCACCATACATATAGTTATTACAATATTATTGACTATATTCCCTCTGCTGCATTTTACTCCCCTTTGACTATTTTGTAAATGCCAATGTGTATTTCTTAATCTTTTCATCTCACACAAGATTTTTTTGGAGGAATGTCTTATCATTGACTTGTTTAGAATTGTCAACCCATGGTGAAAACAAAACAGACCCACCAGCTATTGTTATCATTGTTTTAAAATAATTTCTAACAATGCACCCCTTTATCGTCTGCACCTGGAACTGACAGTTTCCTTTGCCTCACCTGTGGTACACCAATTTCCGGGAAAAAAAGTTACTCTCACCCTGTAATGAGTTCTTTTGGTAATCTGTTTAGTACCCTTGAATAGCATTAGGGAAATGAGCCTGTGAAACAACACAGCGATTCTTGCTTACAGCTAGCCCCTCATTTTTTTTTTTTGCTGGGCTTTAAGCCAGGCAACAGGTTTATGGACCTTTCTGGGCTTAAAGGGAGCAGTGTGTGTGTGCGTGCGTGCGTGCGTGCGTGCGTGTGTGTGTGTGTTTTGAGGGAGTTGCAGGGAAGAAGGGCAGATGTTGGGTAAAGTGCAGAAAGCACAAGAAGATGAATTTCTATATATGATGTTCATACACCAAGTGGAAAGAAAATCCTGAATATTCTACAATACTCCTAAGATAAAGTGTAATCAGCATCTTGTATTTTTTTCCAATATACTTGCAAGTTCACATGGTTCTCCTCAGGCACTGTCTCTCTGCTTCTTACTTCCATTCTTAGTTATTTTTTTCTCAGTTACAAAAAGCAAATCAAAATAAACTTTCTTCAGATTCTCTAATCAAAGCCACAATTCTCTTCGGTTTGCCCTTGCTTTTATTTTCCTTTACTTTTGAAACAGGAGAACATTTGGGACTCAGTCTATCTCCAGCATTATAAATGTACTTTTGAGCTTACATTTTTACTTGTATGAGGGAGGAAGAAATTCTCCTCTGCCCTCAAGATTCTTCTGGCTGGTCTAATTAAACAGAAATGAGACAGGTTAGCAAGAGAAAATAACCAAATTTAATACATACATGGGTATGGGAACCCCACATACATGAGAAAGTCAGAGTTCCCATATGCATGAGAGGTTCAGAGACGGAAAGGGATATTAAAGTATATAAGACATCCTGAGCTAGGATTGAGGTAATGTACCTTGCAGGCTTTGAAGGGTCATTTCAAGATGATAAGAAGAGCAGAACTGCAGTCAAAAGAAGTTTTCTCTGCCCTATAGATAGGTCAAAAGAAGTTACCTCTGATAATCTCTTATAGGCAAGGCCTCTAATTCAAATTCTTCTAAGGAGTTAAGTGTGGGAGAGAGCACAGAAGTTTCTCTTGAGTCTACAGCTAAAGTTCCCTTTAGCTAAAAACAATCCGAATACCACAGAGGCACATCTTGGGGTGACTCATTCCAGACCCCTACGCCAGCCTCAATGGCAAAGTTTTCTAGCTTTGTATACATGTAGCTTACCACATTAAGTCCACACAGCCTAGCCTGGCATTCAGTGTCCAACAGGCATATTTCTACCAGAAGGGGTATGATGTCAAAACTGGAAGAACAGCTTGATATCAATGAAATCCTTTGAAACAATAACTCTTTGGCTTCAAATAGCCTCCCCATTTTATTTTGAACTCAATATCCTGCCTAAATTTCAGATGAGAATCGGCTTGAGCTTCTTGATTTCTTCTTCTGTATTATACACTTGGGGGCTGAAATGTGCCCCTAGGCCTCCTTCTGGCCTTCCTGCCAGCTTGGCCTGTGCTTCATCTTCTGCTTCAACTAGTGAAGAAGGTTCTCTCACCTTTCAAGTTTCAGCTTTGAGGCTGGACCCTCAATGCCATCTATTCTCTAACCAAAGGTTCTTTGTATTTCCCCTATACTCATAAGGCCCCTACTTTCTTATTATCTTATGTAGAGCTTGCTGCTCTGCACTGTAGATATCCACTTGGGAGCCTTATGCAGCCAATGACTATAAGCACCTGAGGTCAGATCTATACATCTTGAGCAATTTTGTGTCCACTGTAGTGTACATCAAATAATCTTGAACATAATGTATGCACAATAAATTGGTCTAGTGAATAAAAGGTTTAAAAGAGAAGGAATGAGTCACAAAATGCACTCTTCTGTTAACTTGAGTACATGTGTGTATGCAAAGTTATCATTTAAAAGTCTTCTGTGATTTTGTTAATATAAAGCAAAGCCTTTCAAAACAAGAAAAAGAGAAGTATTTAAATAGATAAATTGAAAATGATGTGAACATTTTTTTCATGTTTATTGGATATTTGTGTTTTTTATGGAATGTTTACTGCCTATCAATAACAATCAAGGAAATACAAATTGAAACAATAGCAAGAAACCACTTTTTGGTCCACCTAAGTGGCAAAGATTTTTTAAAAATGTGTAATATCTACTGTTGGGAAGGGTTCCACATGGGGTCTCAGAGGCTGCTTGGAGATTGTAATGGGAGAGAACTTTTGTGAATGGCAGTTTGTATTAAGAGACTTATAATGTGCATACTACAACTACTTTGGAAAAACTGACAGTGTCTATTTAAGCTCAACATATGCCATCTTTAAGACCTAGCAATTCCACTCCTAGGTATCATAATAGTCATAAATTGAAGTGTACTCAAATATCCATCAACATTAGAATGAATAATGGCTGTGCATATATGCACAATAGAATATCATACAGCAATAAAAATAAACAAATGAGTCCTATACTTAACTACACAGATGAATCACACTAATGACATTCTGTTTAGTGAAAGGAGCCAGATAAAAAAGAGTATAAACCATATAAATAATTCTATATATATAAAGTTAAAAAACTCATAAGACTCTTTCTGTGTTAAAGGTCAGCATAATGGTTATGTTTAGGGTGTTTAGGAACTCAAAGGGTGGCTTCTGGGGTGCTGATAATGTTTTTTGATCTGGGTATTTGTTCCATGAATGTGTTTACTTCATAAAATTCAGCATATGATATACTTATGATTTGTTTATGTTCTAGGTGTGTTATATTTTAATAAGAATCTTTAAAATCTTCATACTCTTTAATCTAGTAATTTCACAGTTAGTGCTTTATCCTGGTAAATTAATTATAGATGCCCACCAAAAATATAAATGCAAGACTTTTCATTCAAAGACCTCAGGTGCTTATAGTCATTGGCTGCATAAGGCTCCCAAGTGGATATCTACAGTGCAGAGCAGCAAGCTATGTACTCTACATAAGATAATAAGAAAGTAGGGGCCTTATGAGTATAGGGGAAATACAAAGAAATTGGAAATTATAGATGTGTCAAACAATAGTGAAATGGTCAAATACATTATGGTAGAAGATTTACAGCCCTGAAAAGTCATGTTTGTAATGAATATATAATAACATGAAAAATATGATTTCATATAAAGTGAAAAATGCAAGATGCTAAACTGTATATAGAGAAATATACAAATTCATTAAGAAATGTATACTTGTTCAAAGCCATTACTGGTTATTTTGGAATGATAAGTTTCTCAGGTGATATTTTTTTCTTCATTATAACTTTCTTTCATTTATATTCTAAATTGTATGCATTATTACTTTATTATCATAAAATGTATTTAAAATTTTTATAAATTCACTAAGAGAATTCTGCCATCCTCAGTCCATGCCTTTCAAAGTCTTTAAAAGCAGAAAAGTCAAACAGGCAAACTGTTCTTGTTGCCTTGGCACTCAAGCCAGTTTTCTCTCTCTAGGTCTACTGACCCCAATAGAAATATCTGAAGCCCATGGAAAACCTCATAAATCTTAGAGTTAAAGATATAAGTAAATTAACCTTGTTTCTGAATAGCAAAGTGGACTGGTGGTAGAAGATAGAAACTGTAGGCAGCAGAAAGCCTGATGAAAAAAATATATCTTTCCCTTTCCTAGACTCGTAGTGAAGTTAGTTGTCTGTGGGCTTGCAGAAAGCACTGTTGTAACAGCTATCTATTCTCTTTTGTCCTCAAAGGTCCAAAGTTGGATAGTGATACTGAAGGATAAATCCTGGGTGATTTTTTTTTCTGTTTGTGAAGCTGGATGACAAACTACCTTGTGCCCATATTGGAGGAGATGGCCTGATCTGGAATACATTCTTGAAATGAATCAGATACAAAAGAGGGTGGCATTTCTTAGACCTGAGTACTAAGACTTTATCAATTGATCTATATCATAAGCAACACATTCTACTTGCTAACTGTAACATAGACAGTTCATCTAAAACATATTAACTCACAAGTCATCTTTAAAATCAGCATACAGAAGATTATGTTATTTGCAAAGCAGCATGCCATACCTAACAGTTTGTTGTATGGTCAGAGAGATACTGTAGAAAATGATTTGCAGAATGTCCAGAACATTTGTCCTTTTGTCAAATGGAAGGTCTCAGCTAAAAGTATCATAAAATGTCAAAACTATTTTTGTTCAAATGCCCAACATCTGTCATTTTATTCATTGAAAACATTGAAATGTTAAGTACTATGTGAAAGAGCTAGCTATGTGAGATGATACCTTAATAACTTGATAAGATTATAAAAAAACAGATGCTCTGCCAGAGTTAAATAAGTAAAATTATATTTATATTTGCATTTATATTTGGTGAATATGAAAAAGGAGGGACGAGTAGCTCAGAATATCAAAAAAATCCTGTAGAATTGTCTGGAAAGAAAAAAAAAAGTACTTTCAATCTGACAAGAATATCAATCTGCCTGCAGGTTATATATTCCCACTGTGGCAGGAATATAGAAGGTTATCAAGGTCTGATAACATCAAATCATAGACCTTCCCACCACCCTCTTTTATGCTCCATGGAGATAGAGACCATGTAGTTTAGGTTGTAGTCCTTATATACACAGCTCTCACAGTTTGTGCTTGAATTAGTTTCCTATACCTGCTGTAGCACATTGTTACAAACTTGGTATCTTAAAACAACATAAATTTATTATCTCACAGTTCTGGATGCCAGAAGACTTATATTGGTATCATTGGGCTGAAATCAAGACGTGCATGAAAACAGGACTTCATTTTTTTCTGGAGTCGATCAATTCCTTGCCTCTTCCAGCTTCTGATGGCTGTCTGCATTCCTTGGATTGTACCTGCATTACTCCAATCTCAATGGCTGCCATCTTCAAATCTCTCTCTGCTCATCTTCACATAGCCTCACCTCTGTAAATATGTAGTCAACTCTCCCTCTGGCTCTCTCTAAAGATACTTACGTTTGCATTTAGAGCCTACCCAGATAAATCCAGGATAATCTATTCATTTCAAGATGTTTATCTTAACTGTATCTGCAAAGACCCTTTTTACAAATTAAGTAATATTTACAGGTTTCAGGATTAACAGCTGTTATTTCCAGGTACCATTATTCAGCCTACTACAGTGTTTAATACATATTTGTTGAATGAATGTTGGTTCTACTAATGTGACTTTTCCACCTATCTAGAAGTTTTATCACTCATTGAAAATTAATAAATATGCACCCTGAATTTACACATTAATCTCTAATGAGCTTTCTTAGTTGGAGAAAGCAGCCAGCATATAATCATCTGAAAGACTCTAAAAAGTCTAGGTTTGCTGAGAATCACCCCTGGATAGTGGAGAAATCATTAAAATGCCTTGTGAGCACCAACTATGTTCTGAATTTTACCAAAAATAGCTTTCTTCAAGAAAGAATTTCTTACTTCCACAGTTTTGGTTTTTTAAAAAATTAAGCAATTTGATAAAATGTTTTAGAGATACTTTGTTGCTGGTTCAACATTGCTTAAACATTAATTTAAAATGGATTTTTAAATATCAAGAAAAATAAAAATGGAAATACACATATGTACTTTTTTTTTCAGGGGTTAGCCTGAAGTACATCTTTATGTTTGTTGATCGGATCAAACTTTCAGTTTAGACCCTGCCTTATGTATCTACCAATCTGAGCTCTTCTTCCTCAGTTGATGACAAAGGTGAGCCCACCAGGTGAGTAGCTTTCCTTATTACTATTGCTAATACCTTGGATTTTATTGAAGGTCTTCTTTTTAGGACTCCGAATCACTTACAGAGATATACTTGTTATCCTCTCTATAATCCTTTGAAGTGGAAGAGACTGTGGACATTTATAAAAGATAGAGCTGATGCTGTCCTTGTCCTCAAGTTGACTAAAGCATATTATATTTGTATCTGGCATTCTGTCAACCAAGACTAGCTATTAATCCGCAATCTGAACATCTAAACAGGCTGAGATGAAAATCCATGTTGTTCATGTAAACTTAAGTCACTTAAGAACCTTTAAGGGTTTTGAGAATTATCTGAGAAAAGAAATTAATTGTATTCATCAGTATGGATTTATAATCATAATCTTCAAGAATTTTTAATCCCCCAAATGCTGTATCTTGTTGCTTGATTAATGAGAATGCCAAATAACTTTGGACCTATATAAAAAAATTTCAGATAGCCAAGTCCTGCACCAGACCCACTGAGTCAGAATCAGAATCAGGATCTTTTGGGTGAGGCCAAGGCCTGCCTCTCTCTCTCTCTCTCTCTCTCTCTCTCTCTCTCTCTCTCTCTTCCTTCCTTCCATATATACACACAATATATATTTATGTATATAGGTATATAGAATATTCATTTAAAATTTTTATTATGGAATTTTTCGAACTTACACAAAATAGAAAAAAAATGGCATTTCCCATTTCACTTCAACATTTATCAACACTTTGTTGTTTTAGTTTGAACTCTTCTCCATACTCTACATTTTTTGTTGTTTATTGGAGTATTTTAAAGTAAAAGCCAGACTTCAGGTCATTTATTCCAAAATAATATGTTAGTATTTATCTCATGTTTTAAAAAAATGACCAAATCATTATTATTTTTATTATCCGATGTGTAGTTTTTCTTTAATTCTCCCTGGTTGTCTCAAAAATATTTTCTATACAGTACATAAAAATCAGAATCCAAGCAAGGTTCATGCATTACATTTGGTTAATATGTTTCTGAAGTCTCTTCTCTGATAGTTCTTTCTCCATTTCTTAGTACACTTTTCTCTTTCTAGTGGTATATAGAAATATTTCTACTTCTTTTTATAACTGCAAAGGCCTCCATTGGGTTGATGTACCATATTTTATTCAATATTTCTCTTGGTGATGAATATTTGTGTTGTTTCTAATTGTTGGCTAATACAAATAGTATATTCTACCAGTGTATTTTTGCTATAGATTCCAATAGGTGGGTTTCTGGGTCAATTACTGCATATTTAAATTTTCTCTATCATTAGGAGATTCTGGTACTTTGATAATATATTTTGCCTTAATCTCAAATTTTGTGTTGTTTTAGGGGGGAATGATGTCAATTGCTACCTTGCTGCTTTTCTTGTTACCAGCTTTCCTTTCTCCCTTGTGATTTCCTTTCACTAGGATAGATGATTAGCTTCAAAGTCTTGAGGTCTTCGTTTTTCATGGTCACTAGGTTCTGAGGACTACACACAACCAAAAAGACAACTCACTTATAATGCAGTTTATTACCACTGTTAAATTACACATATTATCCAATTGGTTAGAAATTCCCTAAACATTTTATGCCTAAAAATTGATGTTTATATTTCAAAATATACAAAGAGCAGTCCTGTAGGACCCTTATCCACTATCACCTTACTTGAATGTATCACAGTTAAGATAATTGCTCCCAGGAAATTTGCAAGAACAACAGTTATTCTTCCTCAAAAGTCCTCATTGCAATTGAATGATTCAGCAAATTTAGGGAAAAAAGAAGGCAAACTAGTGTGTGTGTGTATGTGTGTGTGTACGTATTTAACTTTCATTTTGAATTTTTATTAAAAAATCAATAAAGGTAAAAATAGCATTGCATTAATCTAATAAAAACATTAAAGTAGGAGAGAAGATGCAATGCCTTCTTATATATTATAATTTAAAACAAACAAAATATATAATGCACAGAAGCTCAGATTCTTTAGACATCAACATGTCTATCATCTCTTTCCCTTTCTTTTGTCATCTATTTGTATCATGACCATCTCCAAAAATGATTTTGCAGCCAGCTCTGATAGAACCAGTTCCATTGTCTTTCTCTTCTCATTCAACTAAATGACAGGCAACTTTAGTTTGAGAAAGAATTTTAAGAAAGTATATGGTTCAGTATACATTGTCAAAAATAGGCCTTAACAATTCTCCAAAATAATTAATGAAAATATAAAGCAAATAATTCTGTGCAACATACAGTTGCCAAACTACTTAAAGTCCGTCCATTGTCATGAGTAGTTTTATGTAACCTAGTCTACCATCTTCCTCACAAAAAATCCTCTTGTGTAAATTTTAGAAATTAGATTTACTATTGATAGGAAAACACTTTCAGGCTTAAAGCAGAAGCTGGGAGAACTTGAGATGTAAAAAAAATAATATAAAGAGAACAACTATTAAAATACTCAAAGCTAAAGGAAAAAGTAATTATGGATAAGTGATAGTCCAAACATTCAAGAACACAAATATGCATAATAAAATATTCATGTTAATTTATCTAAGCCATATCTATACTTTTTCTGAGATTGGGCTAAAAACACAACCAGACAGGTGAGGAGACCTTGGCATGAAACAACAATGGTTTTCTCCACTCTGTGATTCAAACCATTAGTAGTGACTCCTTCTAGCCAAATGCTGGTGACTTGGGCACGTGGGGAAAAATATTCTGTTGTACATTAACTTCAGCCAGAAAATGGTCTTTCTTTTCCATTCTCATAATTATCAGCAATTACATTGAAATATTGGTTAGAAACTGAAGATGTTCCATCACCATGTGTAAACTAAATAGGACTTTGAGGTCAGAGAGAACAGTTTAACCTCAATTTTTCATTGGCTGTGTGACTTTGTCCGTGATATGAGTATCCTGATTTCCAGTTCCTTATTTGTAAAATGGAGATAATGAGATATATCTGTGGCATAAGGCCTAAAATTAAGGCTCACTATAATGTCTTGCCTTGACATCTGGTGCAATTGGGAGGACTTTTAATAACCCAACTATAAATTCCCCCTACTTTGCTCTAGTGGATAAGATCCCTTAGGCAAACATACCCTCCTTATCATAAGAACCAGGCAGAGTTCCTGCATATCCCTGAATAGCGGGTTTCAGTTCCCTGATAGCCTATGAAATTAAAACAAGCCAATCACATTCTACTGTGGGATTCTGGGGACATTTCACCCTCTTGATACCACAAAACTTGTTTCCTATAGCACCTGATGGTTAACTCTTTCCCAAGTACATCCATGTGTCCCTGCATGGTGAAATGTCCTCTTTCTCTGGGTTAAGAGCATGTGTGGCTAGTAAACTGCTGTCAATCTCATCTTTCCAGTGTTGACTGTCATATTCTCAGCTCTCCTCATTACCCTGGTATAAAATTCCCTCCCTTGCTAATGGGGTGAAGAGGTCACAATTAAAGGAAAATCTCAGAGGACTATTGTCAGGAATACATGGGATTAAGTGAAATACTTAGGAAAAAGATCTGTGTTACTTCTCAGGGTATGCTAAAATACTAAAGATGAGAGAAAAAAGGGTTTATGCATATCTAATTTTGCTCTATCAAGGCATTCTAAACAGTGGAAGAGAGACATCATTTAGCACTGTAGTCCTTGATTTACTTGGGAAAATGAAGGTATAGAAGCAAACTCAGGATTCTCTGTGAGCCAGCAGAAGGCATAAAACTCAGTAACCATCATCACTTTATTTGTAAAATGGAGCTAATAATACCCACCTCATAAGGTTGTCTTAGATTTGAATAAACAACTCATAAATTACTTATCCCAATTTCTGGCATATAGTGAGGGCTTAATAAATAGTAGATTGCATTGAATTTGAAGGACTAGGTACAAAAAGTTTTTTTATGAATGAGAAGGGCCCCAATTTATTTTCAGGCATTGACATTCTTGTTTTTTTCCCCAAGAATATCCTTTGTAGGAAAAAAATATCCAATTAAGATGAATAGAATAATGCTGCTTCTTATACTAGGCAGTGCCACAGTGTAAATTCAATATAGTTGGCACAGAAATCCCCAAAGAATCCTACAAAAACACATGAAAGTCAACCACTTTACCATCCCTGGCATTTTTTTTTTTTTTTGGCAGCTAGGACTGGTCGATTCCATGAATACTGTTTACTTATTTGTTTCTTTCCTTTTTATTCCCTAAAGTCTTCTTGTAGACATTGAATCATTTTGTTAATGATTAAAAATATAGGTAGTGTTCAGGGAGAAGTGTGATAAATATTGCCCCTGCCTCGTGATACCTCCTCAAAGATGACCCATTGCAGTGGATTTTGTAATAGAGCTATTATATTGTGAACTTAGGTTTAATCGGCAATCACCTGACAATCACTTTGGCTGTTTATTCCCACTTATCAGATGAAAAGGCACTAAGGAAGAGTAGAAAGTGACCAATTCAGGTGTCACCAGATAGGAAATTTTGTCTTATTTCTGCCCCAGGCTACTTTTAGAACCTAGAGAATGTTTTTTATCTTCTTCAGTTTTTAGTTCTGTGAAATAAAGTGTTGGGCCGAACTCATAGATCCTTTCCTTCATAACTCTAACAGGCTGTGAGTGGAGGGTCAGAGTTTGGAGTGTGGAGCCTGATAGATTTGGCTTTGAATTTTGATTTGTCATTCGTTACCTCAGAGACCTAGGTAAGATCTCCTTGAGGGTTAGGTTCCTCATATTTAAATAAAATTTATTACTCTTATTTTGCTAAAAGTTGTTATGAAGTTTTAATAATACAACTAATTTATCAATAATCCTGTAGGGCCTATCTAAAAAACAATTCCAGAATCTGATGACATCTCATTTCCTCAAAGCCACCGTCATCTCTTGCCTGAATTATTTCTGGCATCTTAAATACAGTAGTCTTCCTTTATTTATAGTTTTACTTTCTATAGTTTCAGTTACCTGCAGTCGACCATGGTCCAAAATTATTCAATGAAAAATTCTAGAAATAAAGGATTCATAAGCTTTAAATTGCACACTGTTCTGAGTAGCATAATGAAATCTCAAGCCATCTCGCTCCATCCAACTCAAAATATGAATCATCCCTTTGTCCAGTGCATCCATGCTGTATATGCTCTGCTAGTTACTTAGCAGTTCCCTAGCTTATCGGATCAACTGTCTCGGTATCTTAGTGCTTGTGTTCAAAGAACCTTTATTATACTTAGTAACAGCCCCAAAGAGCAAGAATAGTGATGTTGGCAATTTGGATATGCCAAAGAGAAACCATAAATTCTTCCTTTAAATGAAAAAGTATGCATAGGGGAAAAAAACAGTATAGACAGGGTCAGGTACTATCCACTGAGGGTCTTAGAAAATATCCTCCAGATATAATGAGAAACTACTGTAGTCTCTGTAGCTTCCATCTTGTCTTATGAATCCCCAACAGTCTGTTATCAATGCATCAGCCAGAACAATCCTTTTAGAATATGTCAACTTATGTCATTTTTTTATGTTTGAAAATTCTTCAGTGGTTTTAAAGCTTAAAATGAAAGCTCATATCCTTACTATAGCTGACAAGCCACTATGTAATGAAGTTTCCCACTGCTTCCTCTCCAGTAACTCTGTCTCCGATTACTCCAGGTACACTGGCTTTCTTTATCTTTCCTAAATACTTCTTCAGATAGCTTATAAGGGCACTCTTTTACTTCCTTTGGGTATCTAAGTACTAGCTTAATATAAATACAGATGGATAGATATATAAATATTTAGGTATGTGTTCACACATGAGTTAGTATACACATGTATATCTCCCTGAACTGTTAGCTAAGAAGGCCTAGAAGCAAAAATACCTCAGTAGCAATGATCACACCTAGAACACAAGTCTTGGTTTCTAATAGCATTTTCCCATAAAAGCAACCAGTGCTCCTTGGAGAAATGGCTGATTATAGGACTAGAAATACACATATGACTCTGAAGCATTTTTTTCTGCTAAAAAATAAGTGTTTAAGAAGATTCACAATGGTGGTGATATGTCAAAGAGACACAGGAGCCAACAGACAGAGCTTTGTGAATGGCAAAAGTTATAATAATTTGAGGAACAAAGTAGTATTGGATTGTAAACCAAGATATAAAATAATTATCCATGAGTTCATATTGATATAAATAAATGATTAAATAAATAAAAGAGGGAAGAATAAACAAATATACTATGCAAAATTCTAAATAATTTGTGTAGATACTTTGCCTTCAAGGAAGTAGACATAATTTCCCATTCCCTAAGTATGAGCTGCACTTAGTGACTTCCTTCCAAAGAGTGCAGTTATGGAAAGAGGGGAGGGGGAAGAGTAAGTAGAGTAGAGATACCTGACAAACACTATCTCAGCCAGGTGATCAAGTTCAACATCGACAGTGATAAATCATATTGAAATATGTACCCTGGACATGATGTGATGAGAAGGTGCTTTATCTCTGTGGTCTTCTTCTCCAAAACCCATATTACCAGTTTAATAATGAGAAATACATTAGAGAAATCCCTTTTGAGGGATATTGTGCAAAATTTCTGACCAGTACACTTCAAAACTGTCAAGGTCCTCAAAAGAAAGCCTAAGAAATTGTCACAGCCAAGAGGAGCCTAAGGAGACATGATGAATAAGTGGAATGTTGTATCTGGATGGGATCCTGGAACAGAAAAGGGATATTAGGTAAGAAAAAAATTAAGAAAACCTGTCAAAATTATGAACTTTAATAAATAATTATATATCAGATTGGTGCATTAATTGTGAGAAATGTACCATACTAATGCAACATTTTAGCAATAGGGAAAACTGAATGTGGGGTCTATGAGAACGCTCTATGCTATTTTTGCAACTTTTCTATAAATTTAACACTATTCAAAAATTTTAAAAAGTTTATTTGAAATTGCAGTACTGAAATAGAATATTCATTTTTTTAAAGATATGATAACTTTATTTTTGAGCACAAAGGACTATGCTCAGGAATCTATTGCTAGGACAGAGAATTGGGAATTCAGTGCACTGGTATTATTTTCTAAAGCCCAGATCTTATCAGCAAAATCTTCTCATTTTGTTCCTCTGCCTTTATTAGCATTTGTAACACTCTCAATTTAGCATCATTTGCAATGTCATTACCATGCTGATTATTTCCTCTTCCAGATCATTAAGTTAAAATACACCAACTCCAACACCACACCCAGGGACAGTTTTGAGACCTTGTCCTCGAATGGCTACCTACACATCTATGAAGATAGAAACCACCTGAATAATATTTGTCTGCAAATGGAAATTTCCTAACTTAATTGGTTGAATTTCATTCTGTAGGTGGTGATATTAAAGCAAACACTTTTCTGCTGTCCAAAAAGACATACTTGCTGTTCTGAATTCTGATGGAAAGGTAACCAAATGAGCTTGTCGTGACATATTATTTGTCATTTCTCATGGCTAATTGTTTATATCTCATAAAGCCGATCATTATCAGATCAGTATTTTCATGATCCTCATTTATCACTTTGTATTCTTTTCCTATATGTGACATGTGTTCGTTTTAGGTTTCCCATAGTAGAAACTAAACTAGATGCTTGTCGTCAATTACTTTCTACTTCTGGAGTCACTAGCTGTAGAGAAATGTACACATATGGCAGATGTATAGCTCAATTCATTTTTATGAGGTGAACACCTTCTTACAACTGGGACCTACATCAAGAAACAGAGCATTGTCAGCATCCCAGAAACCTCTCTTATGCCACCATCCAGACTTTACCCACTACTGTCCCTCAATTTCAAGGAGTAATCATTATCTTGATTTTGAAACCATAGATTCATTTTGGTAGTTTTGGCATTTTTAATTTTTTTTAAGTAAATTGAATCATACATTATGTGCTCATTTGGGCCTGACTTCTTTTGCTCAACATTATGTTTGTAATTTTCATCCATTTCTTGATTGTAGTTATAGAAAACTCATTCTCATTGCTGTATAGCATTCCATTGTGTAAATATACCACAATTTGTACAACTGCTGATGTGCATTTGGATAGTTTCCAGTTTGGAGTTTTTAAGAACAGTGCTGGTATTTAACTTTCTAGTTAGTATGTATTTTTGGTGACCATCGGAATGCATTTTTGTTGTGTCATTTCCCCTTAGTAGATATGTTATTATAAAGTAGATGGACCCTAAATTCAGATAAACCTGGTTTTAAATTTCAGCTCTACTACAGAAACGTGGACAAGTTACTCAACCTCTCTGAGCTTGATTTTTAAAATTTGTCAAATGGGAATTCAAATAGTTCTTGCCTCATAAGGCTGCTGTTCCATTTAAAAGAAATAATGTATGACCAAAATTTAATACAGTTATTGGCATAGAGCAAGCACTCAATAAATATCAGCCATTGCTATTTATTAATATTATTTATTGAAAAGTTACTCAGTAGTATTTAAACTTCAAACAGTGAAATACATAATTTACAGCAACCTTTTTTTAACTTGCAGGATGCCGAAAAAATGTGTTTAGACCCTAAAAGTACTATTTTTAACACTTCTCCTTTCAGTCACAACCCAGTTATTGTTCCTCACTTGCTCAAATTCTGAGCACACATAGATATATTTGCAGCTAAGCCTTCTCCATTGCACAGGCTAACATGGAAGTTGAACAGAAAATAAAGGGAATAAACTTTCATTTCTGTTACAGTTTCCTTGTGGAAAGAATTGAAAAGATATTTGATACCTGGTACTCATTGCCGAATTTGTATCCATTCTGAACTCTTAATCTATTTTAGATTATTCACATGATATTTTTACTATTAAGAATCTATTTCATAGAATTTTACAAATACAACATTGAAAAAATATTCCACACAAAAGAGATACCCATATCGTCTTGATGTACAAGAGAACTTTTTTCCTTTCAACAAAAATAATTCATGCTTTCTGTAAAAGTATTGAACAAATACATAGAGATAGCAAAAAGAAAATAAAAAATATGTGTAATCATATTGCCCAGAGATTTCTGGATATCCTTTGCAGTTTTAAATAAATAAATGAATAAATTTTCAAAGACAAAAATTCAGATTTCTTTTTTAAACATAGAAATGCAAAAGCAGAACAACAAATAAGAAATCCCTTGTGATGTAATCATCCTGAGAATATACAACAAAATATCAGCAGAGGTTACTATTCCATTATTTATTTTTTCCCCTTTTCTTCTCCTATTTTCTTCCTTCTTTCGCCAAGATCCAAATCATCTTTTTATGTAATCATGTTTTAGTTATTTACAGTATGATTTGTTACATTATATTTATACTTAGACATCTATTGTAAGTCAAAAATTAGTGAAATTATAATTTATAGTTAATGTTTATCTTTTAAAAAATAGTTTTGCTCTTAACATCTGACTCTTTGATTCATCTAGAATTTACTTGACATTATGAGATCATATTATGAAATAGAGCACTAACTTGATTTTTCCCAAATAGTTAATTTCCAAACCCTTGTGTTAAATAAACATCTAATTAATATTGCTCTGTGATTCCTTCTTTATCACATTCAAAGTTGCAATATATACTAAGGTGTGTTTCATGGTTATTTATTTGCTCCCATTGATCTTTTATCACATTTTTATTGGGTATCTCTATTTATTATGTCCTAGACCCTGTGGCAGGCACTATAAACTCTATAAGGACAAGGGCCATCTCATTGTAAAAGGGTGTTACCACCCCATTGATTATAGTTTAAACATTTTTATCACTTCTTATTTTTCCAATTTTATTAACATCCAGTTAATTTGAAAGCCCTTGGGCAATAGGAAACAAATCCTTGTTTTCCACTCATTTGTCCATGACATTTTTGCCGGGGACAGATGGGCTATAGGGCCCTGATTGAGACCTGATGGATTAGGAAAATCAATCAAAAACTTTTTCTGCTTTTTCCTTCCCACCTTGATTTAGCAAAGGTGTAGAGTTCCCCCACCACACACACACACACGAGATGTAGCTATAGTAAATGAGAACATTAAACCAAGGGTCAGAAAATCTGGGTCTTAACTGATCATATACTAACTTCCTGACCATAGAAAAATGTCTTAACTTCTTAGGACCCCAGTTTCCTCATCTTTAAAATGGAATTAATCATACTTATAGGAATCTTTGAGGATGAAATGAAAATAGGTAAAAAAAACTTTTTGAAAGCTGTAAAATGTTGTGGAGGTATAATTGTTACTTTTTTTAGTCAAACTAAAGTACAAATAATGTGAAAACAGGACTCATGTCTTGCTGCCTTTGTGACCCCTTGCCTAAGCACATTATCTATTTAGCATTTATATTCACAGGAAGCCCTCAGTAAATACATAAAGGAATACCTCTGCTCAGGTAGATGTTCTTCTAATATAAACTGATGGAAACATCCCTTGCCCAGAAAATCTAAGCAAATAACTCATTGTTTGCTATGGATTTCAGTTGCCTTTAGAAGTTTATATAAGCCCCCTGCTATCCTCGAGTTTTGGAACCGTCTTAAATATTATTTAAAAGACTCTAGAGGGTCTACAATATAATATATTAAGCTTTTGACATTTGAGAGGGATTTCTCCCTAAACCCTCATAATTCTCCAAATTTGCAAATACTATGATAGTGTGCACTTTCCATCACTGAATATACTAAAATGTAACTAAAATATCTGTGGCCAGATTTTTGGTGATAAATCTACTGCCCACTTTGTCTTGAATCAAATTGGTTGGACTTTCTCTTGGGAGGTGGTTTTCTCTGTTAGCTTCTTGGCCTACCCTTAAACAGATGCTAGCAGATTTTCTGATTTACCTGAATGCTGAATCCAGGAAGAACAGAGTTTAAGTGAAACTGATATCCTTTTTCAAACTTGAATCTTTTTGATGAGGAGAACAATTCAAAGACCTTAACAAAGTGAGTAAGGCCAGATGAATAGCCAGGAGGTAGAGACTTGAGAACTCCAGATAAAAAAAATGAGTAGGTAGATTGAGTTTATCGGTCCCATCAAAATTTCCATCTCTTTTTACAGATGAGGAAAACTAGGACTCAGGAATTTTTAATAACTTGCTCAAGATCAAAAAGCTGGAAGTTTCAAGATTTAAAGCTCTTTCAGAATCCATATTTCATACTCCTAACCACCTTGTTCAATGTAATGCCAAGGACTCTTTTGGATATCATTTTTTTCTCCTGTTAGATGCTCAGTAAATGCCTGAATAAATTCAGGAATTGTGGGGAACAATTTGGGTTTATTATGTAATTGGAAGGTGAATTTCATTCTGCTTCAAATATCTCTGTGAACAATGGAGAAAATTAAGCAGATGGTAAGCAATTAGGGGTCTGGACAACTGAGTTTCATACTGAGCATGACAGATAGGCTGATAAGTGGCTGTGAGAGTGGGACCTGGGTGCTCAGCGTCAGCTTAATCTGGCAATTTGGTGACTCTGGGGATTCTGATCCCTGCAGCCTCACAGCACCTCCACTACTATGCTCAATTAATTCTTGCATCTGTTTCCAGATATCCAAACATCTCCAGTCTTCAGGCTGATAGCATTTGCTCTAAAGAGAAACCTGTACATGCAAGGGATCTAGGTTGTGTGCTCGTTATGAGAATCTAATGCCTGATGATTTCAGGTGGAGCTGACACAGTGATACTAGCTCTAGGGAGTGGCTGCAAATACAGATTAACATTAGCAGAGAGGTTTGACTGCACAGAGACCATAAGCCAATTGGTTGAAAACTCATATCAAAACCCTATCAGTGAGTGGCAAGTGACAATTAAGTTGTATCTGGTGGCAGGTTTAAATGAAAATCCGATGCTTATTTTAGTCCATGCATGGCCCACCCATTATTTTGTTTACCATTTCCATTGGTGCCTCTTTTCTGTACTGTGCACTTGTCTCAGTCACAGTTTTAGTAAGCCCACAAGCTAACCTTAGCCGAAATGAGTAGAAAAACAAATGTCACTGGAGAGCTTCTTTGTAAAGGGGGAAAGACCCAATGATGAGATAGCAGAAGACTCTAAGATTTACAACAAAAAGAAAGCTGTATTTAAAAGAAAATACCAAGAGTCTTACTTAAATTATGGGTTCATTTAACAGGTGATTCACATTCTCCAAGCCTGCTGTGTTTAATATGTGGTGACCGGCTATCCAACGAAACTGTGAAACCTTCAAAAATGCCTCGCCACATGGAGACCAAGCACTCTGCATTAAAAGATAAGGCTTTTCAAAAGAAAAAAAATGTGAACGTGAAGAACAGAAGCAATTACTGAAGGCCCCCTCTTTGTCAAATGTGTCTGCACTGAGAGTATCATTGTTAGTGGCTAACCACATTGCTAAAACTAAGAAACCCTTTACTATTGGGGAAGAGTTGATACTGCCTGCTGCTAAGGACACTATTCAAGTATTTGGCTAGCATCATAACTAGACAAATTGATGAAATAGCAGAGGATATTGAGGTACAATCGTTAGAGGGGATTAATGAGTTACCTCGGTATGCAATCCAGGTTGACGAGTCTATCAATGTTGACAACAAGTCCCAAATGCTTGTTTTTGTGCAATATATTTTTCAGGAGGACGTGGGTGAGGATATGTTATGTGTACTTTTGTTGCCAACCAACACTACAGCTGCAGAACTATTCAAGTATTTGAATGATTACATATTTGGAAAATTGAATTGGTCATTCTGTGTCAGTATGTGCACAGATAGAGAGGCTGCCATGACTGGATAGCTTTCTGGTTTCACTACTTGGGTCAAAGAAGTTCTTTCTGAATGTGTATCTACGTACTGTGACATCCATAGAGAAGTGCTAGCTAGCCAGAAAATGTCACCTGAACTTAACAATGTTTTACAGAATGGGACTAGAATTATCAACCACATTAAAATACATCCCCTTAACTCACATCTGTTCATGAAGGTCTGTGAGAAATGGACTCAGAGCACATGTCTTTTCTTATACACAGAAGTGAGCTGGCTTTCTAAACGTAGATAATTGGCCAGAGCTGAGTTAAAAGCGTAGCTCCAGAGATCTCTTTTAGAAAAAGAGTCACCACTGGCAGCACTTCTCAGTGACACAGAGTGGGTCGCAGCACTTGGTTACTTGTGTGACATATTCAACCTGCTTAACCAACTCAATCTATCACTTCAGGGGAGAACAACTGTGTTCAAGTCAGTTCAGGTCTCCCACTGATTCTACATTACAGTGGGCTATATAATTATTTCATTATACAGTACAATATAATAACAATAGAAATAAAGTGCACAATAAATATAATAGGCTTGAATTCTCCAAAAACCACCCCCACCCCCCAGTCCATGAAAAAATTGTCTTCCATGAAACTGATCCATGGTGCCCAAAAGGTTGGGGACCACTGATATAAACATAGCTCAGAGAAATGAAAGAGCCAAAGCTGATTTAGTCAGGAAAAATTGTACAGAAAAAGTGAACAGTGAGCTGTATCTTGAAAAAAAAAGAGTGAAATTTGGGTAATCTCTGGATGGCATTCTAAATGAGGGAAGGAACCTGGCCAAGGTCCAGAAATGGGTTGGAGTTTGGCCTTTTCAAGGATATCCCAATGAGAATATTGGTTTGGTAAAGTAGAAGGGTTCCTGCTTTTGTGTATGAGTTAAGACAAAATGGAGCGAGATAGTGAGTGAGGATGGAAAGTTGGGATCAGAGGAAGCTTGGTTGCAGGCAGGAGGGCTTACACTCGATTGATGTTCACACATGGACTTGGATATCTATCTCTTTGCCTCTGAGAAGGAGGTTAGAAATTTTCTGGTTCATGCCTTTCATTTTTAATATGGAGAAGTAAGGCCTTTAGGAGAAAATTATTTTGTCACTTTCCAAATTTGTTTCACTTACTTATTCTATTATGTTAGGAATTGATGGAATTTTAGGGCATTTTTTCATTTAAAGTTCTTATTATATTTTTACCATTATGTAATTTTTTAGTACAAATAATAAAGAATCTCTTTCCTAAAGTGGGCCACCGCAGGCTATAGCTTATTCCATACTAGTTGACCTTATATGAAGTCTGCGTCCTAGATTAGGACATTGTCATAAAAGAAGACTCATTTCCAAAATACCCAGGAAATTTTCTATTAGAATGAGAGATTTGTTCATTCATTCATTCATTCATTCATTCCAATATGTTTTAGATACAAAGGGGTTTTCAAACAAGATCTTTTTCAGCAGACATTAGTATTCTATTACTCTCAGAATTAATTTTCAAATGTAAAGTTTAAAAATATTCAAATACGAAGATACTCTATTTGCTTTATTTTCTTCTGTTTATCAAAATTTATGTCAAAATTAAGTACCTAAAGAGCCGAGATCAGCTTCCTATGTTACTTAATACCCATTTCACACCATGGACTTTTATATATAATGTCATGTTATTTACCTCGAAAGGCTGGATGAAAAAAATTTTTTTCCTTTGATAACTAATGATAGTTATCTCCTTTTCCCCATGTTTTTACATCAAGGATCCAAGGAGTTTTTCCTACAAATTAGATATGGGTTCCAACTCCTACATGATTTCAAGTCCCCTCATTCAGACTGAAGATAAAGGTAATTCAGAACTAAATTATGAATGGCCCTTGAAAGTAAAAAAAAACTATGTCTCTACCTTGCTGGGTAATTCCCAGGATACCAGTATTGCCTTATACGGATCTTAGTAGTTATCAAGATTGAATATAGCTTGCTGTTTGCACCTCAATCACCTCCCCCACTTTCTTCTCCTTTCTTCCTTCCAAGCAACAAGGTGAGAGAAACAATACACAATTATTGTGGGAGTGGGGGCACTTCTAAGTCAGTCAGGGGAAAAAAACTGTATATGTGACATTATCAAAGAGGTCAGGCCATTAGCTGAGTGATTAATGTACCTGATAGTACCTCTCATTGAAGATCAAGTCTCCTTAGTAGCTAATATGGGCAAAACGATCTCCAAACGTCCATTAAGGTTCTAAGATAAATGTCCAAGAGAATTAATTCAGTGGCTACCTCTACTTAGGGGCACTGTTCTCCCTTGACCTGGGCCTTCTTACTCAGACATAGTGCTAGCCTCCCTTAGGTGATTCATCTGGCTCAGATCCACATCCAAGGCACTGCTCAGCTTTTTACTATTCTCAGTCCTCCTGCCCTTTTGGGGACCTCTTATTCATACACTCTTGTCTTTGCTGAGCTTCCTTTCTTGCAAGCTGATCATTCAATCAACTTAAATTGTCCCTCTTTTGTGTTACCTCTTCTCAGGCATTTTATTGAGCGCCATTTCCTCAATTTTTTTTGGCTTCTGATTTTTCTTCAATTATACTTTTCATCCTTTAGAACTTTACTAGGGTATTTTTAAAAAATTGCCCCTGTTAATAGAGATTAAGTTGTGTCTATATAAGATACTCATTTAACAAATGTTTCCCAAAGACAGTACATATAATTTCTCTCTCTCTATATATTTGTGATTTTTAAAAATCCATGACTATTTTAGCATGAGATTATGCTACAGATATTATATTAGGGTGGAGAAAAGCTTCAGCTTAATACCTGGTTATTTGATTACAATATCTATCACATATTTTTTGGATTTCAGCTGAGACAATACTGTATTAAAAGAAACCCCCAAATCTCAGTTGTTCAAAAAAACCATTTTTTCTTACCTTTGGCTCTGTAGATTGGCTATGGGAGCAGCAAGTAGGTGCATATGATTAAAATACAGACATGGGAGGATAACAGCAAGAAAGAGATGGAAGATGCAGTTCATGGTAGGCAGGTGGCAGGTTTAGAAGGGCCTCATGCAACAAACAGATAATGAGGAATCCCAGAGGATTTTTTTGTTACATATATTTAATTATTTATTTTTATGTTGGAATTGGTTAATGAAATCCAGTAAGTTTACAACAAGGCCTGCTAGTCACTTTACTCTTAATTATGTTTTGTTGTTGTCGTTGTTGCTGTTATTTTGTTTTAGGCGAGATGACCCTTTTCAGTATTTCTTATAATACAGGCCTCATAGTGGAGAATTCCTTCAATTTTTTTTTGTATGTCTGGGAAAGTCTTTATTTCTCCTTCAGATCTAAAAAAGAGCTTTGCTAGATTCAGTATTCTTGGCTTGTAGTTCCTTTCATTTGATAGTATGAATATTTGATTCCACTCTATTTTGGCTTGTAAGGTTTTTGCTGAGAAGTCCGATGATAATCTAATGGGTTTTCCATTATAGGTTACCATCTTCTTTTCCATGACTGCCCTGAAAATTCTGCTTTCGTCATCAATTTTTGATAATCTTCATACAATATGTCTTGGTGAAGTCCTTTTTGGATTGAGATAACTGGACGTTCTGTTCACTTCTTGAATTCCAAGCTCCAGCTCATTCTTTAGATTTGGGAAATTCTCATCAACTATTTATCTGATAATGTTTGCTAATCCCTACTCCTTTTCCTTGCCTTCAAGAATGCCCATTATTCTTCTATTTCCTCTCCTGATGATATCAGCTAGTTCTTTTATTTCTCTTTCATTATTTTTCATTCTTCAGTTTCTCTCTTCTTCCTTCTGGTTTATTTCTAAATTTCTGTCTTCAATATCACTGATCCTTTCCTCCATTTGGTCAACTCTATTTCCCAAGCCTGCTATTTAATTTTTCAACTCTTTCAGTGTGTTCTTCATCTCCAGAAGCTCTATTGGTTCTTTCTGAGAGTTTCCATTTCCTTGGAAAGAACTCATTCTGCTCATCTAGTTGTTTTTACAATTCCTGAAATTGTTGATATGAATCTCTTTGGATTTCACTGAGTTTTTTTTTTCTAAAGTACCATCCTGAATTCTCTGTCATTTAAGACGAATATTTCTATGTCTGTCACCTTATTTTCTGGAAATTTTTCTCTTTCTTTCTGAGATGTCTTGTCACTCTCATTGTTCATGGTGTTTAATGGACTATTTTTCCACCTGGGCATCAGTGGAAGTTTATTCTGCCTTTTTCCAGAAAGATTTATTATATAGAGGTCTCTCTTTAGCCTGTTGCAAAAAAAGATGCTTTCTCTTGGTTTCCAGTATGTGGCCTCTAAGCCTCTTGGAATACTGCTTTATATAAAGCCTTAGTAATGCCTTTTTATTTCCTGTAGCTATTTAATCACTTTCAGTACCCTCAGTTTCAGTCCCTGTCATTGTTAGCAACAGTTTCAGTAGCTTTTTTTTTCAGATTCCCTCAGGGCTTTGCAGTGTTTGTTCTCGGAGGATATGAGAGGAGAGGCCTTCTGGGTTTGGGGATGCAGGCTGCTCCTCAGCCTCAGTTTTGCAACCATGTCTGGTAAAAATCAACTGTTAATTCTCTGTCACCTCCATTTCTCTGCCATCCCTGCTTTGCTGCTTTCTTCTCTGGTGACTGGGTACTGCCCCCGGCCATGCGGAGCTTCCAACTCTCCCCAGCATGTTCTTCCCTCCTTCCTCCTTCAACAGGGAGCTCCAGCTGTGAGAGGCAGCTTCTTTCTTCCTCCCAAAGCACTGCCCAACATTGGGGTTCTGATCTATGATAGCTCTTATGCTCATATACCATGCTCAGGCATGCTGGTGTGCAGGTCGGATGTTTTTTGTTGTTGTTGTTGAGTTTTAGATGTTAAGTTTCTTGTTGTTTCTAGGGGAGAGATATGGGGATATGTCTCATTCTGCTATGTTTCTGATGTTACCCCAGAAGTTTTAAAGTAAACAAGTGGCATGATTTCATTGTAGAAGATGAAGCTGATATTGTGTGGAGGATGGGCTGGAGCCAGGTACCTACCTGAAAGACTGTCTTAAAAGTGAGACAGAATCTGGTGAGCCTGAGAAATAGTGACTTGGCTGTAAAGATGGAGCCCAGAGCACAGTTACTAGAGATTAGTTCCAAGAGGTGAAAAGTGGCCATCTAGTCACTGTAGGTAGCATGGAACAAAAGAGTGGTATAGCTGTGGAGAGAGTTGATGAATACAGGTGAATCAGGGGGGGGGGGGAATTAGAGCTCTGGCATCCTGTTCAGACCTCTCTAAGATATAAATGGACAGGTACACAAACTCGTTTCTTTAGCCACAGAATTAGTTCTGAATGTGAGAATATTAGCTAGGCGACGAAGAAGATGACAAAGATGATAACAATCATTATTGATGTTAAAAATGAGACAGATGCTGTCTATTTCTATGCATTATATCATTTGATCCTCACAAGAATCCTATGGAATAGGTAGTTATCCTCATTTACAGATGAGAAACCTGACTGGTAGAATTGGTGAGGATCCAAAGGCTCATAGCTGAAAAATGGTAGAGTGGAAATTTGATCCCAGATATGTCTCTCTTCTCTTTACCTCTACTTTGTTGAGGTGATTGTCACCCAAAAGCTGAGCTAATATTAAGAAAAGGACCAGCTAGCCTATGCCCAAAAGGATGATTTCATATTTCTCCATCCAAAATCTTGAAATAGTCTGAGTCATAAAAATCAGTACCTTTATTTTATACAATCACTGACTGATTGATTGCAGTGGCTTCATGGCAATCATCTTTCTAGCTAATAAAGTTAAAGCTTATATGAGTCGTATTTTGCACTTCACAAAAGTCTTTTACATGCATTTTCTCATTTATGCCTTTTAAAAATGCTGTATGGAATGTAGAACAGAAATATGATCACTAAGGGTCAGCAAACCTTGTCCTTAAAGGGTCAGATAGTATACATTTTAAGCTTTGCAAGACATAAGGTATCTGTGTCAACTACTAAAATCTGCTCTTATAGTACAAAAGCAGCAATAGACAATACATAAATGAAAAGCATGCATGTGTTCCAATAGAGCTTTATTTATAAAATTAAGTGACTAGCTATATTTGGTATGTGAGCCACAGTGTGCCAAATTTTGTTCTAAATGAATAAGCTTCCAAGTGGTTAAATGATCTTCCTAATTTCACACATTTTGTAGAACTAGAAATGTAACCCTGGCCTCATGCTCACTTTATTTATTCAATAAAGATTTGAGGCCCTAATATGGGTCAAGCACTGTTCTAAGTATCAAGTACAGAGAAGGTCCTGATTCCCATGTAGCTTATATTTTTTTGAAGAGACAGATGATTAACAAGTAAATGAGCAAAAAAGATAAATTCAGAAAGTGATGAGTGCTGTAAAGAAAATAAAGCAATGCTAAATAGAAGACTATTTTAGCTATGGGAATCAGAGAAAACCATTGTGAGACAGAAAAATGTGAGCTGAAATCTGAAGGAAGAGAATAAATTTATAACACAGAGATTTGGAGAAGATTATGCCAGGCAAATGGAATAGCTAGTGAAAAAAAAAACAGTGTGGCTAAAGCAAAGTGAACAAGGGGAGGATAAGATCTGAGCAACAGACAGGAGGGTAATACGGGTGAGAATTATAAGCCATGGCAAAGAATTAGGATTTTATTCTAAGTGAAGTGGGAAGGCAGTACTTTTTTGACTACAACATGCTGTTCTTAAATATCTTTGTGTCTCCTCTGCTACCCAAGAATGTGGCAAATGCTCTTATGAATTTTTAGGACTTTAAAAAGTAATAAAAAAATTACAGCAAGTCTTAAATGTACTGAAGAAGTTCGGCCATCTTTGAAATAACTGACTTTTCAGAGAGGATCATTGTGGTAGATCCTTTGATGCTCCTCTGCCTAGATCTTCATCAATGAAGGATAAGTTGCTGCCTTCAGTAAGCCTTCAATATCAGCACCTTCAGAGATTACCTCAGTCTGTAGAGGGTAGCCTTACCAAGGCCACTATCTTCCCAGGTGGCGCATTTGCTGATTATGAGGGATGATAGCAATCTGACTATGTTGGCCTGACTTAGGAGAACTCTCTGAAGGCACTGACCTCCTTGAGAGTGTTAGCTGAGGCTGTCGATTCTGCACTACAACTCAACTTCCCCTCTATTTATTACTGTTTCCTTCTTTCCGTAAGTGCCGATCCCAGGATTACTCTTTAACAAATATTGTGCATGTTTAACTCCATCTCAGTTCACTTCACAGAAAATCCAACGTACAACAATTGTGTATAGGTGTTTTACCTTTTTAACATTCTTGTCACCACCTATTTAGTGAATCTGATGCTCACGTGAAGCAGTTCTCTACAACTGTTAACATTTTATGTCCTATATCTATCTGAAAGGGTATACAATCCATGTATTGTTTACAGAAGACCTTTCTTCTATGGAGTTTAAGAAACACAAAGCAGTAAAATATTCATGCAAGTATCTGGAACATGTAACTTCTTCACCTTTAAAGAACCCTTGATTACTAAATGTCCATTAATTAGGTATAAATGATGTGAAATGTATATCATGTAAGAGATTAATCACAGAGTTTGCTAATGAGGTTATGTATCATACCAACATGCAAAGAAAGTAGAAGGAAATACTGGCATTTGAGGGGCTAAGTCAGGGTCACAAAGATTAAGAAACTTAGAAAAGCATAAAAAAGATATCATACTATATTTGTCATACTATACAGCCTAAGAGTTTGCAAATAATTTTAACTACATGTACATGGCAGTACGTGCCCTTAACAGAGAGTATCCTTGGGTAAATTAGTCTGAAAGAGGTTAAATGAGGGTTGTTGTGGTAATTAAATGAGAAAATGTATGGATGGTACATGATAAGTGCTCAATAAATATTAACTGCTGCTGTTGTTGTTATTCAAAGTGGCATCAGCTTACAGTCCCCAGGGAAACCTCTCTCGATATCTAACAAAAAATACTTAAATCTAAAATTCTTTATCACAGTATTAATAAAAATTTAAAGGATTGATGGGACCAGGTAATCATGGTGAGAAAAGTAAGATCGTATTATATATCCTTTGTCTCAAACGGAGGATACTCAAAGGTTATAATGTCATGTCTCATTCATATAGATTATATAGAATGTAAATTATTTTTTCTTTTTTAAAAAAATTATTTTATATTAGTTTCAGGTATACAGTACAGTGGGCTAGACATTCATATAGTTCATTCATATCTTTTTTTCTTATTCAGAAGCGATTTTATTTTTATTTATTGTTTATTTATTTATTTTTTATTGTGGTGACATTGGTTCATGAAATCCAGTAAGTTTCAGGCATACAATTCAACAGTAAGGCATATATATATATATATATATATATATATATATATATATACACACACACACAAGTGTAAATTATTTTTTAAAATCACCTCTAAATAACTTCTAAATTCTAGCAGAATTGAAGTCAATTCTTGTCAGGGAACAGAAAACAAAGGAAACCAGAAGGAAGAATTAAAAATATGAAGGTATAGAATAAGATGATGGAAGTCAAATTAGTAGTAACAATAAATGTCAGTAAGTTAAACCTGTGAGTTTCAAAATTTTAAGCACTTGAATCTTATTTACTACATTTAATACCAAATTTCAAAAGTGTTCTTTTTTAGTTGTCTTTGTTGATTATAAAGTCAGCTATTGAGAAAGTAGCCATTACTGTGTGCATGTCACTGTCTCGGACTGCCAATTTCCCTGAAAATTACTCTATAGATTAATACAATTTCAATCAAAATACAATGGAATTTTTATTAGAACTTGACAAAATGATTCTAAAGAACATATTGGGGGGAAAAAAAAAACAAGAGAAATCCAACAAGAAGACCTAAAATGAAGACTATGAGGAGTGTGAAGTTGCTATACAAGATATTAAAATGCATTGAAAAGACTCTAATAATTAAAGGCGTGAACTAGCCCCAGAATAGTAATAACATTTTTAAAAATCCAAGTGTGTGTGCAGGTGTTCATATTTTTTAATTTAGAAACATTTGCAAATCGACTCAGTTGGGAAGGTATAGATTATTCAGTAAATGATTTTAGAGCAGATGACTAACTGATTTGAGAAAAAATTAAGTCAACAAAATTAATTATAATTGTATTAAAGATAAAAATTTAAAAAGTGCAGCCATAAGTTTCTTTTTTGTTTGTTTGTTAATATATTTTGTTTTTTAGATTCCACATATACTTAACAGGGTGATCACTTAGTATGTTATGTAAATTTCTAATCACTATGTTGTACACCTGAAACTAATATAATATTATGTCAACCATAACTGAAAAATAAGAATAAAAAAAAGAGATTAGAAAGAACTGGCCATAAAAAAAATATGAAGCCATAAAAGTAAAAATAGAAAATAGAAAATATATACTTGTGGTGGAGAACCCTTTCAAAACATGACACTGATAGCTTAAACCAGAGGTGGAAAAATTTAGAATGATAACATGCCTATTCATTGACATATCCTCTATGGCTACTTTTACTCTTCAGAGCTGCAATAAAAACAATTTGGCTAGTAAAGCCTAAAATATTTATTCTCTGGACCTTTTCAAAACTTTGTTGATTCCTGGCACAAATCATGAAATAATTTTATGTGGTCGAATCTAAAATGTTTAAACTTTGGCATGAAAAATAAGATCATAAACAGGATATAACTGGGAAGAATATTGGCAATATATGATAGATATATAAAATTTTTACAAAATAATAAGAAAAATTGTACACTAGTAGAAAAATGAGCACAGCACAGATATTACCAATAGCCAATAAGTCAGTGAAAAAAATGTCAGCTATTGCCAGTATTCAAAAAATGCATTTAAAAATACTGTACCACAAATAGATATTAGGCAACCCAAAAGAAGGAATATACTCAGCATGGGCTAAAATGCTGAAAAACAGATTTTCATTGGCTATTGGTTGGTGTGAAGACTCAAGGGTAATTGGCAGCATATAGAAAAGGCTTTAAAATGTATATACCCTTCGATAAAGCAACTCCACTGTTAGTATTTACCATAAACAAATAATTAAAAAGAAGCACAGAAATTTAATTCTAAGGATGTCCATTGCAGGATTATACATAATGATAAAACATTGGAAGCAAGTTTAAATACAAAATGATATGGCATTGTTTGAGTAAGTTATCATTGACTGGTAAGATAAAATATTCCAAGCTATTAAAAATTGTATTATACACTTATTAAAAGGTGCGAATGTCCAGAATATTTTTCTGAAAGTAAAAAATAAGTTAAAAAACAGTGAATACATTGTAATTGCATTTTTGAAAAGAAATTCACATAAAAATCTCTGGCAAATGTCGGTTCATATTAGTTATAGCTGCCTTGTGGGGTAACAGATGATTTTTGTTTTGTTCTCTTTGCTTATTCATATGTAAGCATTTTATTTAACTGTCTCATCTCTGTGGGATACAAAGAGGAAATAGTTTTACTTTTCTCCATTCTCAGACTTCTCTCCCAAAACTGCACCATATGAAAAGATCCTCCCTTGCTGGGTCACAGACCCCTTAAGTGCATTTTGGCATAATTTCTTGACTTTGTTTTTGGATATTACAAATATGCCCATTTCTTTCACCTCTCAGAGCTTTTCTCCTTTCCCAAGGCCTGTCAGATTTGTGCGCAAAAGGGCCTGGAGGGAATGTGGTGTGTGGCTGACTCCTCTAGGATGCCCCTTCTTTTTCTTTCGCTCTTCTTGCCACTCTGTTGTGTTGCAGGGAAAAGAGGTGGGATTAGGGAAAAGATGAATGACTTAGCTGGGCTACCTTTCAATCTGCTCTTAGTTTTTGCTACTTCTTTGACAAGTTGGATGCCGTCTGTGTGATGGGGTCTAAGTACCAGCTCTCTCGCTAGAGGGGCAATGATATTTTTACCTTGTGACCCTTTATTTCCTCCTCTTTAATTCCCTCCCCCACTTCCACCCTTGACCTATGGATATTGCTGTTTCCCCTTAAGAAGGCAGGGTGTCTCCTCCCACACCCTCCCCTGTGTGCACCAAGGGCCTTGCACACCCAGGGTATGGTCCATGGCTCCACTTGGGGTGTGAACCCAGGACTTTCTGTGTGTAAAGCAGACGTGCTAACCATTACGCTATAGTGCCACCTCCTACCATGTGACCCTTTGATCCCTTTCACACTCCATCCCCTCTCAAGCCCTGCTCAACTACCAGTCTCCCACTGCCAACACAGCCCCACTCAGGGTGGTGGTGCCTAAAAACTTACACAAGTTTGGCTGCCTTCCAACCCAGACATTCATGTGACCTGCATGAAATTCAAGTCTTAATATTAAACAGACCATGGGGCATGCAAATTGCTCCATGGCTAACTAACCTTGTTGTCTCCTCTGCTACTCTTCTCGCCTACTCAGAAAGGCCCAGGAGACAATCGGCAAGCCCTCACTCTAATTAGATTTCAAGATAGGAGCCAGTCTCTGCCTCTTTCAAGGAATCCTAATATCTCTACTAGTGGCTCCCTTGTAGCCTCTCCCCTGGCTTAACTTTCACTGTGTTTTGTTCAACTTTGGAGGATGAAGTTTCTGAACATTTTGGGTTGGGGAGGGAAGGTAAGGGAACTCTATGGCCCTCCTTGCTTCTTCAGTGGCTCAGGACTTTAGCAATGCCTTCCTTTCTTCTTTCTTTGGCTCCTCTTATAAATTGGGGATAATGTAATTTTAAAAATCCCAGTGGAATTTTTTAAAACTTAATATTATAGGAAGTTCTTTATGAAAAATATCCTGATGAATAATGTTATTAAATGTGAAAATGTGGACAGTTGAAATGACTTGCTTTACTAGCTATCAAACATATTACAAAACTACAGGAACATTATGATCAGAAATATTGAATTATCAACATAAGAGAACAGATAGCCCTCAAACAGATCCTAACATATGGATGAACTTAACATACGTTGAAATAAATATCACAGACTAATGGGAAGGGATGACATACTCAACAAAAGTGTTGAAAAAATTATTTGATGAAAAATACGTTGCATTATCATTTTATCGCATGAACCAAAACAAATTTCAGATGGATTTAAAGTTAAAAATATAATCACAAAAACCCTAAAAGATAAAATAGGTAGTATTAAACCAATCTTGAATTGAAGAAAATATTTCTCAGCCTATAAGCATTGGAAGAAATCACAAAGAAAAAATTATTAATTACTTCGTGTTAAATAAACAAATATGCAAATATTTTATAGGTATGTTGAAAATTTAATAAAAATAGTGGCAAGTGAAATAGTTTGAATAAATTCTGGTATTATAGGACAGACAAAAGGTTAGTATATTTAATACATAAATAATTAGCAACCAAAGTACTAGTGACTCCATATAGGCTAAGACATAAACAGAAAATAAAAATGTACTCTTGTCTCCAAATTATATCAAAACATACCTGACTTCTCTAGTAGTACAAAATGCAAACTCAAACAACAAAGTCATTTCTCACCTATAAAATAACAAGAGGTTTTAAAAATGTATAAAGATGTTGGCAGTACAATAAGGTGATCCACAGCTGATGAAAGAATAAATTAACCTAACCTTTAGAGAAAACATTTGGGCATAATGTAAACAGAGCCTTAACATTGCTGGTTCTCTTCCACTCAGCTATTCCACTCTTAAGAATCTATACCAAGGGATCATCTGGATACAGAAAACAATTTGTGCACAAGAATATTAATCATATATATATAATTGTCATAAAAAATTAGAAATAAACCATTATATTATTATTGAGTAGTCAGATAAATAAATTATAATATTTTCATTACCAATGAGCTGTCTTAAATATTCCATGTATTATAGAATCTTAATTAGCATGGCAAAGTGTTTATGTGAAAAAAAATAAATTCAAAACTATTTATAGCAAGACTCATTTTTCTTTAATTTCACAAACATAGCTCTGATCACTACAGTCCTTGATTTTTAGATTACGCTTTTCCATATAGATAAATATGACCTTCCCAAGAAATGGGAGTTTCAGCTCATAAAGGAAATATAAGGCAGTCAGTCCAGAATTCTAGTTATAGCAGTCATTTTCACCGTCCTCATTCTCCTTTTTCAATGCATCTTTTGCCAAAAAAAGGCTTTAAAAATTATAGTGGATTCAAATATTCAATTTCTATTTCCTTAATTATGTTTCTAAATAATACATATATCTTCTTATATTGTTTACATTTTAGAAACAGCTTAATTGAGGTATAATTGGCATACAATAAACTGCATGTATTAAAGTGTGCAATTTGATACGCTTTGACATATGTATAAACCTGAAAAACCATCACTACAACCAAGATAATCAACAAAGTATGATTGGAATTTAATTATGAAAACATATGGGCTATAAAGAATTGCTCCATAATGCTCAGATTATTTATAGTTAGCAAATTTACTTTTACTCCTTTTGAAATATATTTTCAAAATTTTCTGCAACATGTATGTGTTACTTTTATGAGCAGAAAAATTATGAGGAAAAGTTAGTGACAGTGATTGAGGGCGAGTGGCAGAATGGTAGGTCAGAAGATGGTGCCTTATGGAAACCAAAGAAAGAAAAATTCTAAGGAAATCTCAAGAATTTTAAACCTCATATATTGGATAATTAAGACTATCAGAAAGGGTCCAGAGCTGTTTCTGTGGCAAACTGATAGTAGAGATAGAAAATATTGGATTAAGGAATAAATAGACTTGGCAGAATAGAAGAGGAGGGGCCGGAGCCAAGAATATAAAATAAGCCTTGAAATTGAGAAGGGGCACCTTTTCTCCTGAGATCAGAAGTAATAAAGTTAAAATGAGACGAGGTGTTAAACCAAATTTCATGCTAGAGGGTGGATAATTGAAGGCTGCACTTTTGTCTGTGCTTCAAAGGCAAGATTGTGTCCTATCAATAATGTGACTTAGATGGTGTGATGGAGGACACTGGTGAGTTTTTCCAGTGGCAACTAAGAAGTAGCAGGTACTAGCAATGCATACCTGTATTGAAGATCTATTTGGGGGCAGAAGGCCACTGTTTGAAATGGCCTTTATTTCCTTGTTTTGATTAATTTTACTGGTAGACTAGGATCAGAAGAGGAAACAGAGTTGTGGGATTAATTCAGTGCTGGGATTTGCCAAGGTAGGGGGAGGTGGATAAACAAAGAAACAAAGAGTTAGGAATACAAGTTAAATAAAAGATGCTTTATTATAGGAAAAGCAATCTTAGCTGGAATATAAACTAAGAATGCCTGCTGTTTTTTTTTAATTGAAGTTATTTTTGGTACATGATTGATTTTGGTCTTATTTCACATTCTCCTCCCAACTAAGTCTTCACTAAATATCATTTAGTTCACATCATTTTAAACACTTGATGTGCTAACCCATTCCCTTGTTACAATGGAGCAGTTAAAATAGCCAGCAGTGTCTGCACACAGTAAGCATTCTACAAATGTATTGAATAGATGAGCAGAAATTATTGGGTATTTACACCATGTATAAAACAGGGCATCATTGAATAATGGCTTTGAGATTCTTTCAGAAAGACACAAATAAGTAAAGTTAGTGTTAACTTTGTCTGTAATAAACACTTGGGAAGAGAATTAATTTGTTAAACATTCTAGTGTTTCCAAAATAGAGGAATAGCTCACACAACCAAATCAATGACAAATTTGGTGGTGTCGTCAGTTCTACTTAAATCAGATGACAATGGCAAATGGGTGTAATCTATGAAAATTTCCCACCATATTATACTTGCTTGCTTCAGGCATTTTCATGTTTTATTAAAGTCACTAAATAAATTGCCATTTCCTAAACTTGCTCTTGGAATGTTCTAAATTTTCTGGGTCATTACTTTTTAGAGAGCACATAAAATTATAAAATTTGTTTATCAAAACTAGGTATTTCCTTTGAGAGTTGAACTTTAGGGATAGCATATATTTATTTCCACCAATCATGACAGTTAAAGGAAATTGTCAAGGACTAATATCAAACAGCCTGAATGTATTTGCACAACTCTAGATTTAGCATTTCCTAAAGATCATTTTTGGTAGTTTTTGTGTGCTTCCTATCTTCGCTATCCTTAAGCTATCTTTATTACTGAAGAATCACTGTCTGGAGATTATATTGTGAAAGATGCCAGCCTGTTGATGATTTATAGATTATTTCTGTGCTTGAGTTTCAAACCTACGTTTTATCTTTTTTTTTTCCAGGAGAAGCCTCAGACAGTGGCTGGGAGAGGTGACAGTCATATTCTGTTTCTGTAGTGATAGCTCACTGAAGGTATTTGAAACTTTCCATGCCCCAGTTTATTTATCTATAAAATGACAATATTATGCTTGGTTTTATCCTATGGAACTTTTCAGAGATTTCATCAGAATTTTATGAAAAAGCACTCAGAAAATAATTCAGGACAAAACAAAGGAGGTTTTTCTTCTTGGATTAGAACTCAACCTAATGTAAACAAAGATTCTTACTTCTAGAATGCTGCTATTGGAATTCTGACATAATTTCTCTTAGTGTTTTGAAAAGGACTTTGGTTGAACCACTCTCCCACCATTATTTAAAATCCACTAAGTGCTATCAATTTTCAGTCTCGTATAAGTGCCAAATTCAATTCCCCTGTCCCTAGCAATGAACATTTGGGTAAAATGGAACCCAAGGCTCCAAGAGATACATTCAAGACTTTTGAAAATTTGATAGTTGGAACTCAGTCTCCTACTGAAGAGGGAAAGTCATGTTGAGTTATTGGAGAGTTATTGAGTTATTGAAGAATAGTTTTTTAGATTTAGTCTGATTTCATTTCTGAAAACTTAATTGTTATACTGATCTGTTTATAATGCAATTACTTCTGGGCTCAGTCAGTAATGATTTTTTTTGATATTACAAAAGACTAAGGTAAGATAATACCTTTCTATTACTTTGCTGCTTTCCTAAAGATAATTACCTTAGAATTTATAGTTCTCTTATTCCTAAAATAAGATTATTTGTAAACACAAAACTATTCACCTAGCTTTAATAAATTATTACCTATAAAGACTCATAAGATTATTCTTTATTTTTCAGTTATAGTTGACATACAATATTAGTTTCAGATGTAAAACATTGTGATTAGACATTTACATGACTTACAAAGTGATCACCCTGATAAATATAGTACCCACCTAATACTGTACAAAGTTATTACTATATTATTGACTATATTCCTTGTGCTATACTTTACATCCCCATGGCTATTTGTAAACTACAAATTTGTACTTCATAATCGCTTCCCCTTTTTCACTTAGCCCCCAACACTCCTCCCATTTGGTAATTCTCAAAATATTCTTTATATCTATAAGTTTGTTTATTTGTTTGTGTTATCCTTTAGATTTCACATGTGAGTGAAATTGTATGGCATTTGTCTTTCTCTGTTTGATTTACTCCACTTCACACAATATACTCTAGGTCCATCCATGTTGTTGTGGATGACAAGATTTCATTCTTTCATTTATATATTTATTTATTTAGTTTAGATCTTTATCTACTCATTTATTTATTTGTTTGTTTGTTTATTTTATGGCTGAGTAATTTCCATTGTATATGTATACCACCTCATATTTATCCATTCACCCAGATTTCCTCCATATCTTCGGTATTATAAATAATGCTGCAATGAACATATGGATGCGTATGTTCCTTCAAATTTAGTATTCAATCTGAAGTGAGTCTCTTATAGGCAGCATATGTAAGGGTCTTGTTTTCTTATCCATTCAACCATTCTATCTTTTGATTAGGGCATTTCATTTTCATTTGAAGTATTTGCAGATAGATATGTAGTTATTGCCGTTTTATTATTCATATATTTTTTCTTTTTTTCTTTTATCTTCTTCTTAAAGAAGTCCCCTTCAACATTTCCTGTAATTCTGGCTTGTTGGCGACTAGCTCCTTTAGCTTTTTGTTGTCTGGGAATCTCTTTATCTGTCTTTTCATTCTAAATGACAGCTTTGCTGGATAAAGTAATCTTGGTTGTAGGTCCTTGATTTTCATCGCTTTTAATATTTTGTGCCAACCCTTCTGGCCTGTAAAGTCTCTGTTGAGATATCAGCTTACAGTCTTATGGAAGCTCCCTTGTAGGTAAATAACTATTTTTGTCTTGCTGCTTTTAAGACTCCCTCTTTTTCTTTAACCTTTAGCATTTTAATTATAATGTGTCTTGGTGTGGGCCTCTTTGAGTTCATCTTGTTTGGGATTCTCTGTGCTTCTTGGACTTGTATGTTTGTTTTCTTCACCAAGTAAGGGAAGTTTTTCATCATTATTTCTTCAAATAGGTTTTCACTTTTTTGCTCATTCTCTTCTCCTTCTGGCACCCCTATGAAGCAAATGTTATGTTCAATGTTGTCCCAGAGGTCCCTTAAACTATTCTCATATTTTTAGACTTCACTTTCTTGTTGCCGTTCTGATTGGATGTCCTCCACTACCCCATCCTCTAAATTGCTGATTCAATCCTCTATTTTATCCAATCTGTTGATTCCCCTCATATTCTTGTCAAATATTGTATTCTTCAATTCTGACTGGTTTCCTTTTATGTTTTCCATCTCCATTTTTATGGTTTCTAGTTCTTTGTTAAAGTTCTCATTGAGTTTATCTATTCTACCCTAAGTTTATTGGGTCTTAGGGAATCACCTGGACATGGTGACTTGTGTTAGTAAAGTTGATGGAGATTCTGATACGGCGGTCCCCTGCGTCTGCACACAGGGAGCAGGGAGGGCTCAACAAAGGAACAATGAATTCTGCCAGTACATCTGTCTAGGAGAAAGCCGCCACACTCTAGCCCTTGCCCTAAAGGCAGATAACTCAGTTTTTCCCCATGTGTCCTCAGCACTCTTCAAGCATTAAGCTCAGAGAGAGTGACTCCATCATCAAGTAGGTCCATGCACGGGCCTTTTAAGTGGAACATCTGTGACTCCTGCGGCCTTCTGTCTCAGCCACAATCTCTGATGGTATTCACAGCCAGAGGTTGTGAGGAATTCTTTTCCCAGTACTGCAACCCTGGGCTGGGGAGCCCAGTGTGGAGTTAGGACCCCTTGATCCTATGGGGGGGGGTTCTGCAACCAAGATAATCCCCCTGATTCTCGACCACTATATGCAGTTGTGATACCAGCCCACTTTTCATTTATGCTCCTGCTACCACTCTTGCAGTGACCTCTTATGTATGACTTCAGTTGTAAGACTTCTGCTCAGCCAGACCTCAGGTGATTCCAAGTGATGGTTCTTCTGTAATTTCCTTATAATTTTAATGTGCTTGTGAGAGGAGGCAAGCACAGAGTCTTCCTTCTATGCCTTCTTGACTGGGATCTAAATGAATTTTTTTTTTCTGGAGAAAGAGGTATACTTGAATGCTGAACACTTCCACTCTGAATTTAATCTCTACTACAAACTACAAAGGTTGTCAATGTGAAGGTAAAAAGTTGGCATAGTGGAATGAATATTAGCATTTGGTGTTTTGGCATGGAATGACTGGGGTGTAGTTAGAATAAGCAGAACTTTGTGTATTTGGGTCAAAGTTTCTCTTCTTTTGTGAAGACTGTTGGAAGAGCTTCTACTTAGATATACAGAGTTACCAAATTACCCCTGACTGGTTGAGTTAGCAGTTGCTATCAGGGCCCTACCCATACTTCCTCAGCATTAACTATTTAATTACATCCCAGCCCAATTTCAAATGCCATAAATTCCATATAAAGTCTTGTGTTAACTCTACCCTTGCTCATAACAGGCTGGAAGCACCAGGAAATTAATGCCACTTGAGAGTAGCCTTAAATCAATTTCTGATTGGAATGGCTGAATAAATACCTCAACCCACTTGCACCTTGGTATAACACTGAGGTGTGCATTCTTCACTATTTCCCAGAGCTCTCAGTGAAATTGAGCTCACATTGCTCCCAATGGTAACCTCATGATAATACCTTTAATTGGCTTTTTTTTCCCGTCTCACTTCGCATGCCCTTTCTACCCTTTCTGGTGTTTTCTGGGATCACTTCTAAAAAAAAAAAAACTACTTGCACTCAAGTCCTTGACTCATGGTTTGATTCTGGGGGAATCTAAACTGGGATATTTGGAAATCTAGATTATGCTTATACATATGTTTATGGAGGGAAGATGATAACTGAAGTCAGTAAAGGGATTGTGGGAGGATGATGAGTGATCTCTCTGATCATACAAATATCATCAGGGCTGTGATGGCATCAGGGAGAATGCTTTCTGCCTTTAAGTAAAGAAGTAGGTGAACAGGTAGCTGAGTTCATGAAGCTGAAAGAGAGAGCACTTGAAGTTGGCAGTGGCATATGAGGGCATGGGAACAAGAGCTCTCCCCTCTCCCGCCCTACATTACCACCACCTCATATAAGGCAGGACCAGGACTTGGTTATTGTATTTCCATGTATCTTTTCTTAACTATGCAATTTAAAAAACAAATGTAGACAGACTATTACGGTGGAAATGAGAAACCTGTAAATAGTTAATAGTCTCAGTTAAGGGGAAGAGAGAAGCACTATAAGAGGTACAAGATGTTGTTTGACATTTAAAAATAGACCTAACTCTACCAATTAGTTGGTTCTGCCTATGGTGCACTTATTCAGTGTTATGGTGGTAATCACTTCTGGAAAACTTTGACATATTTTATAATCGAACTGCCAGGTTTACACTTAACTATAATTCATTCACAGACTAGTGTGTCTACTTAACCAAATATGTTGACTCCCTTGAAAAGCTAGTGTAAGTACTTTCTTATTTCTTGTTTTACAATCTCGTGACAGACCATTAACATGATGAAAGAATGATTATTGTCTTGGGTTCTAAACTGTAATTTGGCCCCATTTTCATTTTTCTTTTTAATCAGCTGTAGAAGCATATGCATTTATCAAAATGGTGTCATCTGTTCAGAAATTTATGAAGTTAGATTGCACATTTGTCAAACAATTTTTTTCTCGCATTGACAAAAACATCAACATCAAGATTTGCTTAAGCTGTTTAGAAATTGAGATGTCCAGTTGAAAGAACGGTGGAATCAAAATGACAAGCTAGGAGCTAGAATGACTCATTCAAACCACCAACATTTAAAAAATTCATTCAGTGCACACAGCAAATTGCCAGACATGGGGTGAAGTCTGTGGGGTGTTGGAAGAATGTGAGGCTCACACATTCATTGAAAAATATTTAGTGTCTGCAGTGTTCGATACTGTACTAGGTACTGGGGAAATAACAATAACAAAACTGGCAAAAACTCTTCCCTCATGGAACTTGTATTCTAAAGAACTTATACAAGATAAAAAAGGGGCTATTCATCCCTTATCCTCAAGGATCTTACAATCTAATTGGGAAGACAAAGTAAATGCATTAAGTTAAAATTCCAAAACAATGCAAAAATGGGGCAAATGAATAGAGAATGCACTTCAGAAGTGATTAAGGCAAGCACAGTAAAAGAATGACTCAATACTGTCTCTGCCACAGACTTGTTAGAACATCTCCAGGAAGTTATTTAATTGCCTCTATTTGTTTTCCAGAGCAGTGATAGAGGGGCAATTTTGCTGCTGATTAAAACCTCTCATTATCTATCTTGATATTGCTATTCATTTATTTTTGCTTTTATTTCCCTTGCCTTTGAGGTCAAATTCATAAAATCCTCTCTAACACCAAAGTCCATGATTTCAGTACGTATGTTTTCTTCTATGCAATTTATTGTTTAATGTCTTATATTTAGGACTTTGATCTGTTTTGGGTTAATTTTGGTGTACTGTGACAGAGAGCAATCTCATTTCTTTCTTTTGCATATGGTTTTCCATTTTCCTCAGTATCATTTATTGAAGAGGCTTTCTTTTCTCCATTGTATGTTTTTGGCTCCTTTGCCAAAAATTATTTGCCCATATATACATGGGTTTATTATTGGGCTCTCAATTCTGCTCCTTTGGTTTGTGTTTCTGTTTTTCTGCCAGTACCATGCTGTTTTGATTATTGCCACTTTCATATAATTTGAAGTCAGGCAGTGTGATTCCTCCAGACTTGTTATTTTTTTTCCTCAGGATTGCTTTGGCTTTTGGGGATCTTTTGTGATTCCATACAAATCTGATATTTTTGTTCTTTTTCTTTAAAAAATGCCATTGGGATTTTGATGAGGATTGCATTAAATCTGTATATTTCTTTGGTCATTTTAATCATGATTCTTCCAATCCATGAACATGGACTATCTTTTCATTTCTTTGTGTCTTCTTCAATTTCTTTGAATAATGTCCAAGAAGAGATGTCTGTGAGAAGTTGGCGTGTAGTTCCCACAGTTAGTAGGACTCAACAAACTGATGTTTGGTTCCTTCCAGGAAGCCGAGAGGTTGTGTGAAGAGTTGGGGACTTGCTTTGATGGTGGAGCAAGGTTGTGGGTGTTCCTGCACTGTGTATTTGTAGAATTTTCTAGGGACAAAGATGTGAGAGTGTTTCGTGGATGAGATGGTACCACATGCATAAGGGAGAGCCAACCTGAAGCTTTACACAGCTCTATCATTGACAACCTAGAGGCAAAGGGATAACAAATGAGAGGAGTGAGCACCAAGAAAAAAAGATCCAAGAGAGAAACAGCCAGTCAGAAGAAGGGGCCAGCACTTGCCAGGCTCTCATAAAGTTTATGCAAATGCTTCAGGGGGATGCCTCTGTAAAACCTAAGAGAGAGTCAGCTTCAAGTGTTTGCCAGACCCAGTGAGTGTGAAGTCATCTTTCACTCCATCCTCACCCTTTGGCTCTGTTAGAATCAGAAAAGAGGCAAAGAAGATTTGGGCAGGAATTTGGAGGCATTCATTTGAGAGAAAGTGGAAGGACCATGCGCCACTCCCAAAATACAGTCTTGTCATCTATAAAAGGCCCGGCTGGGTGGAAAATTTTTACTTTAAATCAAGTTTTGAGTTTTCATTATTATACAGGTTTGAACTTTCATATCTATGCATACATTCAGGCTCCTGCCATAACACTAAATATGGATTTCTGAAAATTCTTTTATGTTGAAAAATCACACACTATAAAAAATTGGCATATAGGAAAAATATAGTTGAGACAGATGATTTGAAATGTATGTAAATTTCTAACTAGACTATTAACAAAAACTGTAGCAATTCTAATAAAAAAATACTGGCATAGTTCAATCTCCATTGATATCTATACCCAGCCTCACATCAGCTGATCCTTGGCTGCTTTTTACCAGAGACTCAGGCTTTGATCTTTGAGATGTAACATATTGGGTGGGAAGGAGGATTTAATTCTAATGAGAACAGTTTCATCATAAAAATCAGATCTAGGGTGTAGACACTTTTAATTAAGGTCCTTCTTCCCTCCTTCCTTCCTTCCCACCACCCCTTCCTCCCTCCATTCCTTCCTTCCTTCCTTCCTTCCTTCCTTCCTTCCTTCCTTCCTTCCTTCCTTCCTTCCTTCTTTCCTAAATAGAAATGTATTTGCAGTTTATTTAGGTAGTTTAACATAATAGAAATTATGGTGGATTTTGAATCCATTAAACTAGCTATTACTTACACTAAAAGAAGACATTTCGGATGAATTTTTCACATTTATTCTTAATGGTCTTTGCAATGGACTGAATGTTTGTGTCTCCTCAAAATTTAAATGTTAAGATCATAACCCCGACTGTTATAGTGTTTGGAGGTGGGACCTTTAAGAGGTAATTATAGGTCATGAGGATGGAGCTCTTATGGATGAGATTAGTACCTTTTTAAAAAGGATCCTCCTTTGCCCTCTATTTCTACCATGAAGGGATATAAAGAGAAGTCCATAGTCTGCAACCCAAAAGAAGACTCTTACCAGAACCCAACCATACTAACATCCTGATCTTGGACTTCCAGCCTTTGAAATTGTGAGAAATAATTTTCTGTTGTTTAAGCCACTCAGTCTGTATGTAGTAATTTGTTATAGCAGTCTGAATTGACTAAGACTATCTTCACATATATCTGGGTTGTTCTCTTTAATTATAACAAAATTTGCTCCTGATCTTTTTAAAATATTAGCATGCTAAGAAAAATTACATATAAGCAAAAACAACTTCCATATAATATTGACGTGTTTCCCTAATTATCTATCATATTTGAACTAAATCATAAACAAACACAAGTTCTAACATAGTGTAAACATAGAAGAATATATGTAAGGAACAAGATGTTGAAATGAGATATGATTTAAATTCTGAATGAGACTCTAAAATAGTAGGCAAAGTGAAGAGCTAGACCACCTAAACACTTCCAGCCTATAAAAATTTTAAAGATGAGAGATGTTTCTCAATAGAATGCTTTTGTGCACTGTGAGAGCCCTATCATCACAGGAAAGGGGTAGAGGCCCTTGCCCATCACCTCGAATCTCTTTTGAAAAGGCTATTTATGTTACCACTTAGAAATTATTAGTAAGTGTCCTCTGGAGTTTTGGAGAGGCAGTAGACTGATACATGCTATACTTCTAAGGAATCTAAAAGTTCCAGAGTCTGGCTGAAGCAACCTGTAGTTGTGGCTGGGAGTAAGTGGTACCTATTGAAGACTGGTCAAAGGATTAAGTTCCCGATGGACTAAATATGGGTGGAACAAGTAGGTGAGCCTGAAACTACTTAAGGAGACTTTGTTCAAGAGGGCCTCTAGAGGGGTAATGGGGAAAAGTATATGTGGAGGAAGAATGACAAGAAATGGTGGATCAAGGGTAGTTTCACAAAAGGGCAGGTGAAGAATGCATCATCCATGTCAGGGACAAACAGGTGGAATATTTTCAGTAATAGGTGTGGATAAGTTCTGCAAAAGAACCCACGCAGTATCTCACGAGAGAGAGAAAATTAAACATTCTCCATAGTTAGAGAAAACCAATACTCACAATGTTACCACCCAAGGGAGGTCTTGTTTGTTCTCCTTATTTCTCATTCTTGTTCCCCCAAATTTGACTCCAGAGTGGCCAGAAGCTGTAGTTAGCAAGCTTGAGGGAAGGGGGCAAATGTTCAAGGTGGTAGAAAAGAAGCAAACCTTGTCTCTCAGTGCAGGTTTTCCACCTGGATAAGGACGCAGAGAGAAGAAGGAAGAAGCTGTCTTTGAGGAGAGTTTGAAGTTTTAAATATTATTCCAGAGTGAAATTGAAGTGAAGTTGTTTGGGGAATTGAAGAGGTTTTTTTTTTCAGTCTATCTATGAGTGAAAAGAAAAGTTATGGGTCCTACCATAGTTTTCCTGTTGAAAGGCAAGGGAGATGTTACAGAGCAGGCTAAACGGCGAAGACAGCTACTGGTAACTAGGCGTCTACTATGGTATTGTTCAGGCTTTTGTTGTGTTTTAAGCAGTTAAAATTAAAAATTTAATAAAGTAAAATAAAAAAGACAAAATGATATTTAATGATAAGCTTTATAAAATGTCTTACTCAAGACAAAAATTCTCAAATTTTCAAAGATGCTAAGAAGTCATTTAATTGAAATTATTGAAAGGGCATCCAAAAGATATCCAACCTTATGACTTTATCAGTGATCACAGAGAAAGAAAAGCACCTACAATCTAAGATGAATAATGGGAGTTTTCGATGGAGCACAATGGATTTAACTAGTTTCTGAGGTTAATTTCTTTATATTGATTTAAATGAAGTTATTTATTATTGATCAAGGGTCCATGTTTCCAACACATATCAAGTAATGGATCAGGTATCAAGGGTCTCATACATTTATTTCCAAAGTCCAGGCTTAGGTAACATGATCATCAAGTTCAGAATAGGAGACATAATTTTCTAGGAAAGTTAAAGATGTAATATCTTCGTGACTTGGTAGGGAGTATATCATCACAAAAAGAAGCAGATGCCCTGTTACATAACATGAGATGAGACTCCCTGCAATTATTCTTATCTTCTGTGATCTTGGGTAAGTTTTTTAACTTCTCTGAGCTTCCACATCTGCATAAAGGGAGTAATGATTTATGCATTCTAAAGTTGTGAGAATTAAGTAAAATTAAGTATGTACAATGCCTCATAAAATTCCTGGAACATTAGTGAACAGTCAGATAATATCTTGTACCCCATTTCTGAGCCTCATGTTACTTTTTTCAAGCATTGAGTAAACCGGGGAACGTTTGGTGTTTGTATGTTGTCATAATAAGCAACCCTAAAACTTCAGTGTCTTACAAGAAAGTTTGATTTCCTACTTGTGCTATATCTCCACTGTAGGTTGACTGTGGTTCTCCTCTACTTCACCTTCTCTCTGGGATCCTGGGTTGCAGAGCAGCTTTGATCTGAAGCATTGACAGTAGTTGAGGTAGATGGATAAGAGAATTTGGTGAGTAAGATACTGATCTTTACAGCCTCAATCCAGAACTGACATTTCTACTCATTGATCAAGGCAAGTGACTTGGCCATACATAAGTTCAACAGAATGGAGAAGTATAATCTTTCCATATGGATCAGCAGCAAATATTGGTAAGAAATAGCTGTTTACTGCATGATCCAGTTGAGTGCTCATTTGCCTGAATTCTCCAGAGAAACATGGGGAGATAATCAATATGTGATCATATATTATCCACTCATATGAAAACTTTTTATATAATCCTATCCATTTATACTTTAAGTTTCAACTCATATGTTTCTTCCGCCATAGTCTTCCTGGATTCTTCTTGCCAGAAAATAAACTCTTTCCACTGTCATATGACACTTTTCTTCTTAGAGCAAGCATCACACTCTGTCATATGTTATAATGTATTATTTCATACATATTTTATTTCTCGAGAATACTTACCTTTACGGAATTTACAAAGTGTATCTTATACCTTACTAGGACCCTCAACGTACTTACTTCAGTGTCTTGTACAGAATTGATTCAAATATTTGTAGAGATGGATTAGAGAGCTTATATGAGAACTGAACAGTAAACATGGGTGGGGTGGAAGAAGTGGGTGCTACACAATGGAGAAACATCTGCTCTTGAAGGGAAATACATGTTTTCTCAAAGTTTTTGGTAGTAATCATGGAAAATCCTTGGGTGAAAAAAGGAATGTCAGCTGAGATCCCTGAGAACCACTCTTGCAGGGTTAAGAAAAGACAGAGGCTGTTAGAGAAAATTAAAGTCATTGGAGAATTATATCAGCTAGTTTATAATTAGCAATTACTGCAGAAAGGAGAAACATTTATTCCATTCTGACAATAAAGATTGCATAATTACACCAAAAGTGTTTGTCCACATACTTTCCAGGATTGATTAAGCATTTAAAAATAGAAACAAATAGCCTTAACATTGGTGGAAACAATAAGAAAATATGCTTTCTTAATCTGTCCCTGATCCATGAACACTAGGCAACAACATGTGGTATAGTGTGGCTACCATGTGGATGGGTTAACCATGTGTTTCTTTCTTTTTTTTTATAATATATTTTAAAATTTTTCAATTATAGTTGGCATACAATATTATATTAGTTTCAGATGTACAACATAATTATTAGACATCTATAAAACTCACAAAGTGATCACCCTGATAAATCTAGTACTCATCTGACACTGTACAAAGTTATTACTATATTATTGACTATATTCCTTATGCCATAGTTTATACCTCCATAACTACTTTGTAACTATCAATTTGTAGTTGCCCTTTTTTTCCTACCCCCAACTCCCCTCCCATCTGGTAACCCTCAAAATGTTTTCTGTATGAGTTTCTTTTTGTATTATTTATTTCATTCTATAGATTCTACATGAAATGAAATCATATGGCATTTGTCTTTCTCTGATTTACATCACTCAGCACAATACCCTCTATCTCCGTCCATGTTGTTGCAGATGTAAAGATTGCATTCTTTAATTTATTTAATTATTCATTTATATTATGGCTGAGTAATATGCCATAGTAAATATGAGCCACCTCTTCTTTATCTATTCATTCCTTGATGGGCATCCAGGTTACCTAAATATATTGGCTATTGTAAATATTTCTGCAATAAACATATAGATGCATATATCCCTTCAAAGTAGTATTTTGGATTTTTTTGGATAAATACCCAGAAGTGGTATTACTTGGGCCTTCTTTGTTTCTTGTTATAACTTTTTTTAAAAGTTTATTTTGTATTGTATAAGTATTGCAACACAAGCTTGCTAGTTTGTTTTCATTTTCATGAAACATCTTTTCTCATCCCTTTTCTTTCAGTCTGCATGTGTCTTTCAACCTGAAGTGAGTCTCTTATAGGCAGCATATGTAAGAGTCTTGTTTTTTAATCCATTCAGCCACCATATCTTTTGATTGGGGCATTTAATTTTTTTATTATGTATATATTTATCTTATTTATCTTCTTTAAAAATTTTTCTTCTTAAAGAAGTCCCCACCAACATTTCCTGTAATTCTGGCTTAGTGGTGATGAACTCCTTCAGCTTTTTTTTTTCTAAATGATGGCTTTGCTGGGTAGAGTAATCTTGGTTGTGGGTCCTTGATTTTTATCACTTTGAATATTTTGTGCCATTCTCTTTTGGCCTGCAAAGTTTCTATTGAGAAATCAACTGACAGTCTTATGAAAACTCCCTTGTAGGCAACCAATTGCTTTTCTCTGTTGCTTTTAAGATTCCCTCTTTGCCTTGAACCTTTGGCATTTCAATTATAATGTGTCTTGGTGTGGGCCTCTTTGGTTTGGGACTCTGTACTTTCTGAGCTTGTATGTTTATTTCCTTCTCCAGGTTAAGGAAGCTTTCGGTCATTATTTCTTGAAATAGGTTTTTAATTTCTTGCTCTTTCTCTTCTCCTTTTGGTACCTCTATGTTGCAAATGTTGTTTTACTTGATGCTGTCCCAGAGGCTGCTTAAACTATCCTCATTTTTTTGGTTTTTTTTTCTTGTTACTCTTCTGATTGGGTGTCCTCTGTTATCCCATTTCAAAATTGCTGATTTGATCCTCTGCTTCATCCAATCTGTTGATTCCCTCTAATGTACTCTTCATCTCAGGTATTGTATTCTTCATTTCTGACTGGTTTATTTTTATGTTTTCCATCTCGATTTTTATATTTTAAAACTCTTTTTTAATGTTCTCACTGAGTTAATCTGTTCTTCCCATAAGTTCACTGAGAGTCCTTATAACCAGTGGTAGATAGCTTGTCTCCATTTCGTTTAGTTCTTTTTCCTGGAGCTTTGTTCTGTTCTTTCATACAGAACACGTTTCTTTGTCTCCCCAGTTTGGCTCCCTCCTTGTGTTTGTTTCTATGTGTTAGTTACAGCACCTAAGTCTCTTGGTCTTAGTAGAGTAGAGTGGTTTTATATAGTAGATGTCCTGTGGGGCCCAGTAGTGCAGTCTTCCCTGGTCACCTGAGTCAGCTGCTCAAGATGTGTCCCTTGTGTGGGTTTTGTGTGTTCTCCTATTGTAGTTGAGCCTTCGTTCTAATTTGAATGTCAATGGGAGAAATGGACTGTTTGGTTGATTGGTTATCAGTACTGGCTGGGGAGAGGCCAATCGTGTAGTGCAGAATTCACTGTAGCAGGGCTCTGGTGCCTGTCCAGTCTTCACTTCAGATGTTTGTTTCTCATATGCAGAGCTGCATGGTGCTCTGTTTCTGGCACCAGTTAAAGCCGGCCTAAGAGTCTCCTGGGAGGGGCCCAGCTGCAGGACAAGTTCAGCCATAGCCTGCACACTTTTGGGGCCACCTGCTCAGTCTCCAAGCAATCTGCAGGTGGCTTCTACTTGTGCTGGGATTATAGGAACCTCGAGAGTCCAAGCCAGGAAAAAAGCCAGCTGCTCTAGTGCTGGGTTTAGGACTTCTCAGAGGTGTGGGATACATTGAGGCAAAGTATTGCCTTTTTGGGTTTTACGAGCCTTGAGAGGTTTTAGGAAAGTCCACAACATGAGCCAAGGCAGGCCATTTGTATGGAATAAACCACTGGAGACAGCTTGGGTTGGCATGCAAGTTCTCAGAGGTGGGTCCCCTGTTTCTTTTCTTTACCAACAATCTCTAGTACTAAATCAGGTCTGAGAAATAACCAAGGGAGATCAGTTATTCCATAGTGACTTGACATAGTCAAAAAATCACCTGTATTTTTAAATTCAATTAGTGTTTTTTGAGAATCTACCATATGCCAGACACTGTGATAATTTAAGTCTATTTAGTCCATTAAAGAATCTTGAATATTATTATCAATATATCTGAAGAAGTCTAAACTCTGTCCTGAATAACCCCTACTTATCATTCTGGTTTTGGTTTAGAAATCTCATTATTTGGGAAGAATTTTTAGACCTGTAAAGTTTTATTTTCCTCTCTATATGCTTTCTTAATGACATAAACTTCCCTCATCAAAACACAATCAAACTATAGTTTAATTTTTTTGTTTAATTTTCTATAGCCTCTTGGCTTATACGCTCTTGGAGGGCAAGATCGTTTTTTTGTTTGTTTGTTTGTTTGTTTTGTTTTGCTCATTGCACCAATGTAATGGCAGGTGAAAGTTGATTAATGTATCATATCATTTTTATGACTATTGTGTGATTATATTATTATAATATACTACCATATCAATGTCCTATGAAATTGCTAAATGTCTGTGTACCTTCAAGAGTTTTATACATTTGCAACTAGCTGTAATTTTTAAAGAGTTATCTTCAGAAATTCTGTGAATCTCTTTTTCAGAGCAATTTGAGTAGAGTGCTCTGCTTTTCAGGGAGATGAACAAACCCAGGAACCAAGACCTATGTTCTAAGTTTGGCTCTGTCACTATCCTGTTGTGTGTGTGGGCTTGGGTAACTTCACCTTTCTAAACTGTTTCCCTCATCCGTCCAAAAAGAATAGAGAATGAGATATCATATGCCTGACATTCTGTAACTACCATTGTGTGGTGATTCTAAAACATAACAGAAACTTTCTTGAGCTGTCCTCCCATTTAATGGTTGGGTCTATGTTCTATCTTCCTGAATCTTGGCTCTGTGATTGATTGTTTAATAAAATATAGTGGAAATTATTCTGTGCCAGTTTTTAGGTCCAAACTAAGAATTTAGCACTTCTACTTCTTGCCTCTTAAGGTGTTCATGCTCATAACCCAGCCACCATGCCGCGAGGAAGCCCAAGCTTTCCATGGAGAGGCCCACTATAGAAAAGATGAGTTCTTTAGTCCCAAGCCTTAGTTGATCTCTCAAATGACAGCCAGCACCATGTTACCAGACATGTGAGTAAACCACTATGAAAGTGAATTATCCAACCTCCAGCTGAGCCAGCCCAGCAGATGCTGTATAAAGCAGGGTATCTGTCTCTTCTTAGCCCTTCTCAAATTACAGATTCCCTAGCAAAATCAATGATAATTGTTGTTTTAAACCACTGTGCTTTAGAGTGGTTTGTTACACAGCAATAGATAACTGATACATGCCTGTTATTTCAGTGTCTCAGAACTTTCATCTACTAGAATATTCTGGTCCATATAAAATTAGCTCTAGACCTTTGATAAGTCAATGCTTATCCAAAATTTGTAACAGGAACAACAACAGTAAGGAGAATATGCCATTAAGTGTTCAAATATTGGTCAAGTAGTGTTCCTCCTGGACTTCTCAGTAAAGATTAATGGAGAAAGCTTTGGTTAAATTAACTGATGTAGCTGACAAATGATCCAATCACTCTCTATTGGAATGTAAGTTCTGTGATTAATGATGATTCTTTGCATAACTTTCTGGAGATGATTGCCAATTATGAGTGAGTCCCTAAGCCAAAATGTAAACTTTCCCTTCATTTATTCTGTGCAGAGTAATGTTCTCAACAGCGACACCAAGATATCCATTTACTACGATTCCCCCAGTGACCTAGGGCTCAAAACCCAGACCATTTTTTAAATGGCATTATGCTATATACAAAATAAGATTTTTACACCTAAAATAAATAAATCTCTAACTAAAACAGTTCAAGGTATATAAAGAAGAGAGGTTAGTTTTTCTCAGTAGCTAAATACTTAATTTTCAATGGGTTTGGGAACTAAGGATTGATAGTGCTGCCTTTGTGCTGCCATTGTGATTTCTGAGACTAGTGGCTTCTGGACTAGGTACCAGGACTGAACTTCTGGGATGATCCCCATTTTATGTGAAGGTCATGACCTTTCTGCCTTAGGAAATACTGGTTATGAGCAGCAACTACAGAGCCAAATAATCTAGGTAAAAGCCCAGCTCACTAGTTACATAACCTTAGACAAATTACAAGGCCTTCCTATGCCTCAATTTCCTCATCATGGTGATAATAGCAGTGACTATTTCCAAGGGTTGTTTTTAAGGTTAAATGAGTTGATATGTGTAAAGAACTTAGAACAATGCCTGCAACATAGAAAACAGTGTATATATGCTAGCTATTATTATTACTGTTAATGTGCCATTAATACTATTATTTTTGTTCCCTTCTCACCTTGTAGTTGAGAACTATGTCAAGAACTAAATACTTTATGTATGAACACTACATAGAGTCTGTCATATCTAGGAGACCATTTATTCATTTTGAAAGTTCTGAGCATACCACTGGGACAGGGAGCATATTTAGATTTTCTTTTTCCTTTCTTATTCCTGGGACTTTAACCTATGTCATTCCTCCATCCAATTCTGCCTCTTTCAGGAGTTGCCCACTCTCATTCCCCTTCCACCAGTCACTTTACAAACCATCATTTGAACAACATAGTTCAGATAAGATTTAGGTATTGAGGCCTAGTGGGCTTTATTTGTTTGTTTGTTTTCTATAACACTTGAATATAAGTCTCCACCTTATATCGATTTTCTGGAAACTGACTGCGAGACAGAGCTGTCTGGGAAGGTTTACTGGGAACAATTCTGGGGATATTTACCTATAAGGAAGTGAGGGGGGCAGGACTGGACATAAGCAAAAGCTGACCCTCAATGTGATTGTTATGGAGGCCTCAGCTGATACTACAATGAATACTGGAGCTTGGAAGGCCCTCCAAAGTCATCCTAAATTGAAGTTGAGGGGACTGGGCCTTTGAATTGCCAAATCATACACTGAGGCTGAACTCCCTGGTAGGCAGGAGGGACCTGACAAGGCTACTTCCTGTAATCTAGTGTACTTCACACTAGGGGGCACAGTTGTGGCTGCAGGTGATAGTTTCTGTAAATGAGGATGGAAACACCAGTTCTGACAAGAGGATGTGAACAGAGGGCATAGTATCCAGTAAAGGTAGAACCTTATTTCAAGAATGATGTATTTCCAGTGTAAAGCACTTCAACATCTACTAACAAGAAGCAAACAACTCAGACAAAATACTAATCTCTCTGAGTCCCATTTTCTCCTATACATTGGAGATGGATCATTTATTAGTATTAACAAAGCTCTACTGCTGAATCTTTCCCATAGGAAATAATCAGTTCTAGTTCCTGTCTCACCTTTCTTCATTCCATGAGACCAAGAATCTTAGATGTGGAAATTCTAGCCCTTACGTTTTCTATTTTTTTAATATATATATTTTTTATTTTCCAATTACAGTTGACATATGATATTATATTAGCTTCAGGTGTACAACATAGTGATTAGGCATTTATATAATGTATGATATGATCACCCCAATAAATCTAGTAACCATATGACACCATACATAGTTATTACAATGTTACTGACTATATTCTTTATAGGATATTTTACATCCCTGTAACTATTTTGTAACTACCAATTTGTACTTCTTATCCCTTCCTCTTTTCCATGTACCCCGCATCAAAATGTTCTCTGTTTCTATGAGTTTGTTTCTGTTTTGTTTGCTCATTTACATTGTTCTTTGAGGTCCCAGCCTTGACCATCCCTAGGTCCAGTCGGTCTCCTTTCATCTCATGTTTGAAATCACTGTCTTTATATTCTGCTTGATCTCATTCTTTATTCAGGTGAATAATTAGAAAGATCTCAGTAGAACTACAGTTTGTTCCTGTGGAGAAGAAGGGGCCTTCATACTCAATAACCGCACTACTGCCTATGACAACTTCTTAGAAAATCAGCCTGCTAAGAACAACTTTATTTCCTTCTGTATGGCTTTATACTTTTTCTCAGATAATGGTGTTTATCAGTGAGACAGGTATGGTGATTAGAGGTGGGCACTGTGACAGAACACTTCCTGTGTACTCAGCACATCTGTTCCCAGGAAGAGCCCTGAGCCAGGCCTGGGTGATACCTCAATTGTTATCCTGAAAATAACACTCACTCCATGTTCATCTTGGATGGCTCTCTGAGTGCTCTTTGATTTTTACTGCTCCCTTTCTGGGCTCCTTTTTCCTGTTGTATAGGAGCCACTCTCATATTAAGCAGTATCTGTCCTCAGGTCCGGGTTTCCTCTGAGGCCACCATTTTGCTGCAGCAACTTGAGCTGACCCTCTTTACTCTGAACAGGTATTCACGAGTGCCTTCTTACCTCTTCTCTTGTCATGGCCATAAGCAGCCCTAAACTCCCTAACAAACCCACAGAATCTTGATTTTATACCCTTAGGGCCAGCCCCCTTTACTTCTTAGACCCTGAAAAGACAATGGGTTTCCCAATGAAAGAAATGTGTCGTGGACTTAATACTTGGCTGCAAATTTTTTGTTACTCCTCTCATCGAGAGGTGGCATCTAAGACCCTTCCCCTTAAATATGAGCTAGCCACAGTTATTTGCTTCTAACAAATAACATGCAGTGAAAGTGATTACTATGACTACCAAGGCTACATAATACAGGAGGAGACAACTTTAGTTGGGATCTCTATCTCTTGGGAGCCTCACTCTTTGGAACTCAACCCATGCCACAGGGACAGACTACATATAGGTGTTCTGGCTGACAGCCCCAGTTGGGGTCCTAGCTGACATCCATCCAGTATTATTCCAAAAATATGCGAAAAAGAAAGCTTTCAAGATGAATGCTGCACCAGCTGCTGTTTTACTGCAACCATACAGGAGACCCTCGAGGGAAAACCAGATAGCTGAGTCCAGTCGCTCCCCAGATCTATGAGGAATAATATTAATAAATAATTATTACTGTTTTAATGCTATTCAGTTTGGAGTTGTTAAGAAGCTGTAAGCAACCATTATGAAAGGCAAGATGAACTTGGAGAAAGTTCACAGAGAACCAGAAAATGATTTAAAGGTTATGTATTAAACAAGTAACATACCGGGGATTCTCAGCCTTTTAGTCAAACAAAGGAAGGATAAAGGTGAAATTTTAAAATGTCTTTAAAAACACAGCAAAAGGGATTCAAACTTCTGGATTTCCAGTGAATACAGCATAAGAGGAAATCAACTTAAATTACAGTATGGTGAATTTGGGATTGATGTAAGCAGTAATTTTTGAATGGGGAGAAAAGCCTTGGGTGCTCATACTTTAATGAATCATGTATTGTTATTGGCCTCACACCCAGTTAGGTACTTGTCCTCCCTTCATGTTTACTGTGGACTTTAAGAAACTATTAATACAAAATGTAGTAAAAACATATTGAAGGTAAAATGTGTTAATATCTTCATGTATTCATTATTTGAGTTTTAAAGAATTAAAAAAAAAGAAATCATGTTCAAATCAAACTTCCTTAGAATGGTACCATCTCTCTAAATAGTATAATAAGAAAAAAATTAACGCCTTTGAGTTAATTGTTTTGGAGCTGTGTGATATGATTGCTGAAAGACTCACATAAAATTTGGTAAACTGAAGAGATAGTGCTTCTCAGATTCTTATTACAAGGTTAGTTTGCAACTCCACAGCTTTTAATTTCCTCAACCTTAAAAGCCACCCTTATCCCTCATTTTACTTACTTGTCAGTTATCTCTTGCTAGGTAACAACCACTCTCTACTCAGAATAAAATACTGTGTAACTTAACAACCACTTATATAGTCCATGATTCTGTGTGTTTTCCGGATCAGATCGCCCTGATGATGTCTTTGAAACTCTAGTCTGAGACTTTGATATAGACAATTTTGAGATGTGTTGAGCTATGCAAAGTGTAAGGTGCTCCATAGCTCCCAGGAATATGATAGATCATGAAAAGGGAGTCAGGAACCCTTGACTAGAACCCCCAACTGACACTCAGTCTTGAACTAACTTTTGTTCCTTTTTTCTAGCCCTACCCCATTTATCATCCGCCGCCACTCTATGGGCAGGGCAGAGAGCTAGATTTACAGAAAGCATCCAGAAGCCTCTTGGAGGAAGAACATCAACCCTCCTACATCTTAAGTGTAAATTTAAAAGCCAAACAACAAAAAAATTTCTACTACTTCTGTTGCAATTTTTGATGCTGAAAGATATTTATTCAGTTTTATTATTTTCTTGTTTAAAAATATTTAATCTTACTTGTGGGTGAGTGTGGGAAGTGATCACATCATATGGAAAAGAAAGAAATTCAAGCATGTTTTTGAGTAAAAAATATGTATTAGCTGTTACATGTCAGTGTATTCTTTATAGTTAATATTCGGCTCAGAAAATAACATAATAGAATAACTTCCAAACTATGAAAAAAGCAAAATCAACTCTGTATAGACCATACCTTGGGTTAACAAACTCAGAGCTATATTCTCTAGTAAACCATATTTATTTGCTTGTGGAAGTTTTTCAGAATTAACCTATTATTCACGAAGTGCTCTGAAGCTAGAAAGTAACATAGGCTAAACAATGGATCAGAGGTTCTCTTGAATTACAGTGTTAAAGACTCAACATAGAAGGTCCATGAGAGCTATGAGACAGCTTTGGAATGCTTAGAATATAAGTAAAGGGGCCAGAATCTGGGAACAAGCATCTAAATGACATCGCTATTAAGCAAATCACAGTTCACTAAAATCTTATAAATTTACATCTATCATATCATTTATTACAGTGGAATAAACCTTTCATTTTTTTCCCAAGAAACAATACTCTGGATATATTACTTATTTGTTAATCTTCAGTTTCCTGATCTATAAAATGGGAAATAGTAATACTTTGTGAGCCTACTTTGCGAGGCCGTTGTGAGGTTTGCATGAGGTAACACATGTTAAGTTCTTAGCCTAGTGCTTGGTATATAATAGTAGCTAACATTCAGAGTAATTATTATTACTTCTGGAAGGAACTATAGTGCAAAGAATAACGTGTTTCGAGATTTGAGAGAATTAGATTTAAATCCTATTTAAAAAAAACACACTAGTACCAGTGTTTTTGGGCATATCACTATAAAATTGGGATGATATTAGTTATATGATTGCTGTGAGGCTTAACTGAAATTGCAAAAATAATTGAATGCAGTGTCTAGCACATGGAAACTAATGAATGAATGATAGCTACTATTATTCTATGGAATTTTTATAGTAGCTAGAGATATGTTTGGCCTAAGCTACATCTGATGCTATATAAAAATGAACCAGGATTTGCAGTGGGCTGAATTTGTTCAGATCCTCCTAGAAGATGGGGATAGATGCAAAAGAGACCTATTGGGAGAAACACCAATAAAGGATAAAAGCGAAAGGAATAGGAGTACAAAAGAAGAGCCTTCAGACTATGATGCAGGTCTAACTCCTGAGAAAGGAGAAGGAAGGAGGACAGCATAGCAAGAGCTTCAGATGCAGCACAGCTCTGGGAGTCTCGACCAGGTTGATGGGGAGCCCCGAACAAAAACGGCCCATCAGAGAAGTCTCATGTCAGGCAGAATGATACAGCCCTGGTGCCTCTGTCATGTTGTCATTGGTGGAAACAGCCTGGGAAACAGTGTGGCCTCAGTAGGAATGTTGCAGTGGATCCTAAAGGAGTGGCAGCTATGGGATTTTAGTGAACTGTGCTCCCCTAAGCAGGGTCTCTTGAAGGGAACTCTGAATGGTATACCACTATGGCCATTACAAAAGGTCGAATTAAGTTCTGTGACCAGCCAAAATTATCTTTTCATATTAGTCAGTTTCTGGTCTGGGTGAAACTTTCATAATAGACTATTAATGTGGAATTAAATGGAATTTTCTATGAAAACAAATACTGCCAAGAGTATTTTCTGGAGAATAATGGAAGCACTTAATCAAACATGATTAAGTATCAAATATGATACTCATTGAAAAATAAATTTGTTGAAAAATCAACTTAACAGTTGTGTTTGGAAAAGAGCAAAGTAGGTGTCAATTTCCTCTGTTTGCTTTCTTAAAAGAAGCTAGGTCATAAGTCTCCTTTACATGTGAAACTGGAAAAAAAAGTATATATTTTAAGTGACATTATTTAGCTATGAAGTTTTAATAATTCATTCTGGCTTCTCTTCTTGTCTACTTGTACTACTCAGATTTATATAAAATTTATGTTTTAGAGGAATGTGAAGAATATAATAATATAAGTAGAATGGAGGGATATAGAAAATCTATTTTTAACTTTTATTTCCTATCGTATTAAGCCATTGTTTTTTCCATGTTTAAGATTTTTCTTCTCCTTCATCCATGATATCAGTGAGGAAAAACTTTTCCTTTACCCTCTTAGGTTCAATGTTTTGGGACTATAAATTGACTGATGAAAGACAGATTAACAAGAGAAAAGGCATATTTTAATCATGTAATTGGGAAGTTCACAAAGAAATGTGACTTAAAGAGGTGGTTAGAATTTGGAACTTATAGGCCATCTTGTTAGGAGAAGGGAAGAGGATAAAAACATCAGAAAACAAACAACTTTTTGAAAAAAGAAATGGGCTTTTAAGAAAGGGAAATATAATAGTTTTGTGACAATGTCTGTTTAGGTGTGCTATGGAGACTTCTCATCTCTGGTGATGAGTCAATATCTTCCCTGGCCACTTCAAGGGAGGGAATTTATAACAATTGAGTTCTTCTGAGTTCTTTTGAGAGACTCTGCTTTTAGGAGGGTAAGGAATTTCAGGAACTCAAATGCCTTCCACCCAAAATAATTTTTATGTCGCAGTAATATACTCTGGATTCTTTCAGCTATGTGGATGCTGAATTATTGGTTGTCACATAATTCGAGGACCCAGACCAAAGAAATTATGTAAGACCCCATAATAATACTAATATTATCTCAATAGTTTAGTGTTTATTTGCTAGTAACAATTTAACTGTGGTGGAAAACAGAAGCTAACTGGTATTCACTGGTATTCACTGGTAATAAACCAACTCTTTGGAATTGAGAGCAGGGAGGAAGGGAAACAAAAAGATAAAAAATACAAGACAGAATATTCAGGGTCAAGCAATAACTGGTTTGTGGTTGAATACACTCACTGCGTAGGAAAAGCTAACAGGTGTTAGATATGTGAAACCAATGAGTGTCACATTACCAGTGAACTGACAGTGCTAGTAAATCAGCAGCAGGCATGGCTAAATTAAACCTTGGCAGTCCAGGCAGAGACCATGGCCACAGTTGCAGTGACACCTTATAAATTTTCTACCCTAGTTAACAATAAGATGAAAGTGAAAACAGCTCCTTTTTTAAAAATTTTAATTTTAAAATTAGAATTGACATTCAATATTATTTTATATTTGTTTCACATGTACAGAATGGTTGGAGATTTATATAATTTATGAAGTGATCCCCCAATCATTCTAGTACCCACCTGGCACTACACATAGTTATTACAATATTATCGACTAAATTCCTTATGCTGTACTTCACATACCCATGACTATTTCATAACCACCAATCTATACTTCTTAATCCCTTCATCTTTTTCACCCAGTATCCCAACCCCTGTCCTATCTGGCAACCATTAGCTTGTTCTCTGTACCTATGAGTTTCTTTCTGTTTTGTTTGCTCATTTATTTTTATTCTTTAGATTCCACATGTAAGTGAGATCATATGGTATTTGTCTTTGTCTGACTTATTTCACTCAGCATAATATCCTCTAAATCCATCTATGTTGTTACAAATGATAATTATTCATTTTTTATGGCTGAGTAATATTCCATTGTATACACATACCACCTTTTCTTTATCCAATCATCTCTTGATGGGCACTTAGGTTGCTTTCATATCTTGGCTATTAACCAGTACTGCAATGAACATAGGGGTGCATATATCCTTTTAAATTAGTGTTTTTGTTTTGTTTGGATGAATACACAGAAGAGGAATTGCTGGATCATAAGACAGTTCTCTTTTTAATTTTTTGCAGAACCTCCAAGTGTTTTCCATGGTGGCTGCACCAGTTTGCAATCCCACAAACAGTACATGAGAGTTCCCTTTTCTCCACATCCTCACCACAAACTTATTGCTTGTTGATTTATTAATAATAATCATTCTGACAGGAGCAAGGTGATATCTCTTGGTGGTTTTAATTAGTATTTTTCTGACGATTAGTGATCTTGAATATCTTATCTATTGGCAATCTGTATGTCCTCTTGAGAGAAATGTTTATTCAGGTCCTTTGCCCATTTTTTAATGGACTTGTTTGTTTTGGTGTTGAGTTGTATAAGTTCTTTGTAAATTCTGAACATTAACTTTTTATCAGTTGTATCACTGGTGAATATCTTCTTCCATTTAGTAGGCTGTCTTTTGTTTTATTGATGGTCTCTTTTGCTGTGCAAAACATTTTAAGTTTGATGTGGTCCCACTTGTTTCTTTTTCCTTTTGTCCCACTTGTTTCTTTTTCCTTTTTTCTTTTGCCTGAGGAGAGATATCAGAAAAAGTATTACTAAGGCAATGTCAGACACTTTGATGCTTATATTTTTTTCTAGGAGTTTCATGGTTTAGGATCTTGTATTTAAGTCTTTAATCTATTTTTAGTTTATTCTTGTTTATGATGTAAGAAGGTCCAGTTTCATTTTTTTTCATGTATCTATCCAGTTTTCTTAACACCATTTATTGGAGACTGCCTTTACCTCACTGCATATTCTTGCCTCTCTTATCATAGATTAGATGACCATGTAGACATGGATTTATTTCTGGCCTCTACTTCATTCCATTGATCTATGTCTGTTTTTATGCCAGAACCATGCTGTTTTGATTACTATAGCTTTATAATATAGTTTGATATCAGGTAGCAAGATATCTTCAAGTTTGTTCTTCTTTCTCAAGATTGTCGTGGCTATTAGGGTTATTTTATGATCCCATATAAATTTCAGGATTATTTATTCTAGTTCTGTGAAAATCTGGTGGGTAGTATGAACATTTTAATGACTACCGTATATGTTTTATTTGTATCTTCAAGTTCTTTCGTTAATGACATATTTTTCTGAGTATAGGTCTTGGTTAAATTTATTTCTAGATGTTTTATTTATTTTTTGGTGCAATTGTAAGTGGGAATCTTTTCTCCATTCTCTTTCTGGGAGTTCATTGTCGGTGTATAGAAAAGCAGCCAATTTCTGAATATTCATTTTGTATCCTGCTACTTTATTGAATTTGTTTATTAGTTCTAACAGTTTTATGGAGTGGAATCTTTCAGAATCTCTACATATAGTATCATGCCACCTGCAAGCAATGACAGTTTTACAAATTCTTTTCCAATTTGGATGCCTTTTATTTCTTTGTCTTGTCTGACTGTTATAGCTAGGATTTCCAATACTATGTTGAATAGTAGTGATGAAAATGGGCATTCTTGTCTTGTTCCTGGTGTTAAGAAAAATACTTTTAGATTTTTCCCATTGAATCTGATGTTAGTTGTAGGTTTGTCACATATAGCCTTTATTATGTTGAGGTATATTTCCTTTATTCCTGCTTTATTGAGAGTTTTTATCATAAATGGATGCTTCATTTTGTCAAACACTTTTTCTGCCTCTATTGACATGGTTATATTTATCTTTATCCTTCAATTTGTTAATGTTGTGTATCACATTAATTGATTTGTGGACATTGATCCAGTCTTGCATTCCAGAAATAAATTCAACTTAATCATGATGTATCTTTTTTCTGCATTTCTGAATTTAGTTTGCTAGTATTTTGTTGAGGATTTTTTGCATCTAGGTTCATTAAGCATATCAAACTATAATTTTCTTCTCTTGTAATGTATTGTCTGGCTTTGGAATCAGTGTAATGGTGGCCTTGGTGAGCTTGGGGGCATTCCTTCTTCTTGAATTTTTTGGAATAGTTTGAGGAGAGTAAGTAAGTGTTAATTATTTTTGAATGTTTGGTAAAATTCATCTGCGAAGCCATTCAATCCAGGACTTTTGTTTTGTGGGAGTTTTTTGATTATTGATTTGATTTTTAGTAGTAATTTGTTGATTCAGATTTTCTGTTTCTTCTTGACTCAATATTGGAAGATTGTATGTTTTTAGGAATGTATCCATTTGTTCCAGATTGTCCAATTTGTTGGCATATATTGCTCATAGTGTTTTCTTATAATCTTTATATTTCTGTAGAGTCAGTTGTTACTTCTCTTTCATTTCTGATTGAATTTGTTTGGGTTGTCTCTCTTTTTTCTTGATGAGTCTGGTTAAGGATTTATCAATTTTATTTATTTATTCAAGGAACCAGCCTTCGGTTTTATTGATCTTTTGTATTTTTTAGACTTTTTAAAATTTATTTTTACTCTAATCTTTATGATTTTTCCCTCTATCCACTTTGCATTTTCTTTTCTCTTCTAGTTCTAGTTCTTTTAAATGTAAGTAGAATGTTTATTTGAAACTTTTCATGTTTCTTGAGTCAGATCTGCATTGTTATGAATTTTTTCTCTTAGAACTGCTTTTTCTATGTGTCTCAAATTTTATGTAGTTGTGTTTTCATTTTCATTTGTCTCAAGGTATCCTTTGATTTATTCCTTGGTTTCATTGTTAATTCATTCATTGTTTAATAGTATGTTGTTTAGCCTCCATGTGCTTGTGTATTTTTCAGTTTTTTTCTTGTAATTGATTTCTAGTTTCATATCACTGTGGTCAGATAAGATGCTTGATATGATTTTAATCTTCTTAAACTTACTGAGACTTGTTTTGTGGCATAACATGTGGTATATATTGAAAAATATTCCATGTACACTTGAGAAAACATTATATTCTGCTGCTTTAGGGTGAAATACTCTGGTGTGTTATTTAAGGCCACTGTTTTCTGGTTGATTTCCTGTCTGTTTAATGGTGTCAATAGGGCATTAAGTTTCCATACAACGACTGTACTATTGTCGACCTCCCCACTTATGTCTGTCGATATTTGCTTTATACATTTAAGTGCTCCTATGTTGGGTGCATAAATGTTTACTAGGGTTATACTCTCTTGTTAGATTGATCCCTTTATCATTATGTAATGTCATTTTTTCTCTTATTCTAGCTGTTGTTTTAAAGTCTGTTTTGCCTGATATGAGTACTGCTACCTCACCTATTTTTTCATTTCAATTTTCATGAAATATCTTTTTCCTTCCTTTTACTTCAGTTTTTGTGTGTCTTTTGATTTGAAGTGGTTCTCTTATAGACAGTATATGTATGAGTCTTGTTTTCTTATCCCTTTGGCTATAGTGTCTTTTGATTGGAGCATTTATTCAATTTACAGGAAAGTGTTTATTGATAGGTACATAGTTATTACTAATTTATTATTCATATTTATGTTATTTTTTTCTTCCCCTTCTTAAAGAAGTCACTTCAGCATTTCTTATAACACTGGCTTGGTGGTGGTGAATTTCTTAAGCTTTTTTTCTGTTTGGGAGATCTTTACCTCACCTTCAATTTTAATTTATATCCTTGCTAGGTAGAGTAGCCCTGGTCATAGGACTATAGTTTTCTTCATTTTGAATATTTTTTACCAATTTTTTTTTGGTCTGCAAAATTTCTGTTGAGAAATCAGCTGACATTCTTACAGAAGTACCCTTATAAGTAACTAGTTGTTTTCTCTTGCTGCTTTTAGGATTCTCTTTGTCCTTAACCTTAGCATTTTAATTGTTATGTATCTTGGTTTCGGTATATTTGAGTTCAACTTCTTTGGTGACTCTCTGAACTTCTTGGACATATGTGTCTATTTCCCTCTCCAAGTTAAGGAAGTTTTCAGTCATTATTTCTTCAGGTAAGTACGTAATCCCTTGCTTTATCTCTTCTTCTTCTGATACTGCTATGATGGAAATGTTGCTATGCTTGATGCTATTCCAAAGGTTCCTTAAACTATCCTCATTTTTAAAATTCTTTTTTCTTTTCTGATTGGATGTTTTCTGTTATTTTGTCTTCCAAATTACTGATTCAGTCTTCTGCTTCATCCAATCTACTGTTGATTCTTTCTAGCACATTCTTCATTACAGTTATTGTATTCTTCATTTTTGACTGGTTTGTTTTTATGGTTTCTATGTCCTGTTTTATACTTACTGTCTCTTTGTTGAAGTTCTCACTGGGCTCATCTATTCTTCCCCTAAGTTCATTGAGCAATCTTATAACCATTATTTAGAACTCAGTCTCTGGTAGGATGCTTGCCTCTATTTCATTTTTTTTTCTGGAGTTTTCTCCTGTTCTTTCATTAAAGAAATGTTTCTTTGTTTTCTCACTTTGGCTGCCTCTCTGCGTTTGTTTTGATGTGTTAGGTATATCTGTTATGTCTCCCATTCTTAGCCAGTGGCCTTATGTAGTAGACTTGCGTGATCCAGTGGCACAGGCTCCCTGATCACCTGTACTATTACTCTAGGAGTGACCATTGTGTGTTTGTGCTTGCTCTCCTGTTGTAGTTGAGCCTTGATTGTTGTTACTTCAGTGAGTGGAACTGACTCTCAGGATGACTGGCTGTGAGGATCAGCTATATCCACAATGTATGAACTGTTGCGTGAGGGCTCACCTCACAAAGTGGGGTTTGCCCCAGCAAGTTCATGTGCCTGTTGAGACCACTCTTTGGCTTTCTGCTTGTGGGGCTAATTAGGTGGTGCTTTGTTGAGGTATAATGCCACCCCATGGGTATATTGGTTCTGAAACCCCTTCAGAGGGGCTCCTGTGTGGCCAAATTCTGCCACCATCTGTGACTGGCCTGGGGCTACCTTGTATGAGTTAAAAAATGATTCGTGTTTAGTTGCTGCCTGAGCTGGATCTAGAGGTCTGTGGGAGAGGCCAGTTGGTGAAAGGAGAACAACTTCCACCAGTACCGGGCCTGGAGAAGCTCAGAAAAAGGCCAAGGGCATCCACAAGCCAGCTGCCCATAAGGCTCAGCAGCTGAATGAGCCTTGAGGGTACCAGAGTTGGATGAGATGGTCTCAGAGAGTCACTAGGGTATGGAAAATGGTGTTCCCCAGGTCGATGCAGATTCGGTTTTGTTACCAGTGCTGAGCCTGTGGCCTCTCGCAAAAGTATCAGCTCACAGCAAAGCCAGCCACTGCCTGCTTCAGACATACAGACACACAAAATTTGTTCAAGAAATACTGCAACTAGGGCCAGGCCTTGTTTCACACCACCAAACATGTCTCCTGAGGTGTTCGAACAGAGGCCTGATGATTGCTGCCAAAGGAATCTCCTGTTGAGAGCGACATGGGGCTGATTTTCCAGTAACTACCAGAAATAGCTTCTGGGAAATTTGTGAATTGGATTAGTGAAGTCTCAGGTTGTCGCTAGGGTGCAGCCAGCATATCTCACCAGGCCAATGCAGATTCAATTTTGGCTGTGTGTGTGTGGGGGGGGGGGGGCGGGTGGAGAGCTGAACACATACTCACCTGCAGGTTGTACAGGAGGAGGTCTCAACAAAGGATCAATGGGAGGCTGTCCCTGCAGCCTTTGCCTTGAAGCCACACAACAAAGTCTTTCCCTGTGTGGCTCTGGCACCTCCTGAGCTGCTGTTGGAGCCAAGGGTGCAAGCAAATGAGTCTGTGCACAGGCCCTTGAAGGGGATGTCTGGATTTTCAGCTGCTTTCTATCTCACCTGGATGGCCACAATCCCCACTGATTTTTTACAGTGAGATTTTGTGGGGAATCCTTTTCCTGATATTGGAACCCTAGGCTGGTGAGCCCCTCTGTGGAACAGAGGCCATTCATTCCTCCTGTTTGGGGGGCTCTGCGGCCAAGATATTTCTCTGGATGCCCAACCGCCACACAAATGGCATGGAACCAGCCCATTTTGTGTCTTCACATCTTCTATCAGTCTTAATGTGCTCTCCTCTTTACAGCCCCAGTTATGAGAGCTCTACTCACCTAGTCTTCAGATTATTCTCTAGGTTGACTATTTCATAATTTAGTTGCAATTTTAATGCAGTCATAAAAAGAGATATGCACAATGTTTACCTACCTTGCCATATTCTAAAATTCTGTTTTTATGCTGTGGTAAAATGTAGAATAATTTTAAAGTTTGCGATTAAATACAACATAGGTTTTTGTTGTTGTTGGCATTGTTTTAAAGTTGGGCATCTATGAGATGCAATGGCAACAGGAGTATGTAATATATGAATTTTCTGGCATGATTGCCTTTGACCAGAGAGGTGAAGGACTACATAGTTTACTCGAAGTTGTGTTAAAGTGTGTTTTAATTTCTAACAGAGGTGGGCAGTTACTTGATACCTTTGACTCCTACTCTATCTGGGAATTAATCCTCTTTGAACAAGTTGGCTTGCATTCAACAATATGTGTTACGTCATTGTTTGTAGTGACAAAAAATTAAAAACAACCTGAATATACGGCAATAGCAAAATTGTTGCATAAATTGTAATACATTTCATGCTACACAGCTATTAAAATGAATTAGATCAATACCTATAAACCTTGAGACATATCCTTGAAGAAAAACAAACATGTTAAAGAAGAATTCAAAAATTATACTTGAGAGATTTTAATACTTCCTTTGCTTATGATATGAACTACAGTTAGTCCTCACTTAATGTCATTAATAGGTTCTTGGAAATAGTAACTAAGCAAAATGACATAGAATAAAACCAATTTTACCCTAGGTTAATTGATATGAATAAGAGTTAAGTTCCTATGATATATTTCTGGTCACGAAACATCACCAAACTTCTAAATAAAGAACCAAAGCACGTCGAATATTAAACTTTGAAATAAATGTGAGCTACATATACATTTAAGAAAGATAACATAAACAAGTAAGATAATTTTCCAAACTGCTTATTATAGTTCAGGATAACAGGTGGCTGGAACCATTCCTTACAGCTCAGGGCAAAAGGCAGGCATCCATCCTGCACAGGACACCCTTCTATCACAGGATGCACCATACACATGCACGTGCGCACTCACACGCGTGCGCGCGCACACACACACACACAGTGGGACATTGTAGACATGGCAATTCACCTCACGTGCACATCTTTGGGGTGTGGGAGGAATCCAGAGTACCCAGAGAAAACCTACACAGACATGGGGAGAACTTGCATCTCTACACAAACAGTAACCCCTCTGGGAATCAATTTTTATTTTCTTATCAATTATAATGAAGCAGCATCTAACAAAATGATGTTATTCAAGGACCTGCTGTATATATAAATGCATATTATTGATCACGATTAGTGGATTTATTAAATTATAGTCCTTCGAATTTAGCTGGTAGATGAATTCTTTACCTGAAGCTTGTTCCACTTTTCTTTGCCACAATGTAGCTAATATAACCCTGAGAAGATGATTGTAATATTAGAAGTACCACTTCTAAAAGTTAAAGGAGTCAGAAGATTTAGGGAGGTAAAGGGTAGAGAAATAAATGGCTAAATTACTTGATTAGGGAAAAGTACTTTTAAAAAAAGTTTCTACTGAGAAATGGAAAGACTAGAGGCTATATATTACTATTTGAGTATAGCTAGAGATAGAGAAACAAAAGTGGTCAATGTAAAAGGCCTAGAATTGCATGTGTAACCTCATTTCTGTACAGAGCCTTGTAGTTTCAAAGATATTTTTACATTTAGTTCATCACTTGTCAGAGAGCTGGGTATAGGCCTGCCATTTCACATAAAAAATAAAAACAGAGCAAATTAGTTCTGCTTAAGTTATGTATCTTATGCTAGCTAAATTAGATAATTAATAAAATCTGTATGTGGAGTCAGTCAAGAGAAAATTAAGGTTTTCTTCACTGGAGTTTAGAACTAAAATAGTCTTCGGTGTAAATAAATGCATGAAATATGCTGTCGATGATGCTCTCAACATTTGTGTATCTTACACAGGTTGTGAAAGATTGGAAGCAGAATGAGAATGAAGTAGAAGGGACACCATCTGGCTAATGATGTAGGTTAAGTGTGAAAAGTAAAAAACCTGGAGTAAGGAGGTCACAAATGAATTGAGGTGATGATACTGATATATATTACACACATGAATACCCTAGTTAATTAAAAAAATATTCTGGAAAGTGCCTGAAGAGATAGATAAAAATAGATCAAGGGACTAAATGAAAGAAGATGGATACCCAAGGAGTGAACCAGAGTTTAGGGCCAATTTTCCCCTGGGGCATTAGGGAAATTGCCAATTCCTTAGCAGGTGACTGAAAGCCTAAAATGTTTGAATTTTAGCAGCTTTGAATGCTGCTTTTTAAAAAATATTTTTGACTTTTTAACTGAGGTGGCATTGGTTAATAACATTATATGAATTGCCGGTGTACATATTATAATTGAACATCTGTATACACTAGAGTGTGTTCACCATCAAAAGTCGTTTCCATCTGTCACCATATATTTGACCTCCTTTACCTGTTTAACTCTTCTCCATCTACCTTTCTCTCTGGTAACCAATTTATTATCTGTATCTATGAGTTTGTTTTTGTTTTGTTTGATTTGTCTATTTTTTATTTTATATTCCGCTTAAGTGTAATCATATGTTTTTTTGTTCTTTCCCATCTGATTTATTTCATTTAGCATAATACCCATCTGACTTATTTCATTTATCATAATATCCTCAAAGTCCCTCAATATTGTCACAAATGGAAATATTTCTTCTTTTTATGGCTGGGTAGTATTCCACTGTGTGTGTATGTACCACATCTTTATTTTTTCATTGGTGACTGTGTGGAGAAAGGGAAAACTTGTACATTGTTGGTGGGGTTGAAAATTTGTTCAGCCACTGTGGAAAACAATATGGAAGTTCCTCAAAGAATTAAGAATAGAACTACTATATGACTCAGCAATTATTTTTCTGGGTATTAATATGAAGAATATGAAAACACTAATTTTTAAGGATATATGTACCCCTATGTTTGTTACAGCATTATTTACAGTAGCCAAGATATGGAAACAAATTAAGTGAATGCCACTTTTGATAGCTTTACAAGGCTAGAGACACAGGGTTTGGCATTCATGAGTCTGTGCTCTTGAGACCACAGAATGGCTATGTCCTAGGAGTGAGGGTACACCCTCACATATACTGCAGTTCAAACTGTTTCAATCCCTGAATGGATTGAAGTGACCCTGAATTACCTAAGTTCCCATACCATGGCAGAAGCAAATGGAAACCCACTCTGGAGGAGACTAACATTATTCTATGCCTCATGTAATTTCTATAAATATTTTATAAATACAGTATTTGACAAAGAAAACTTAAGCAGATTTATTAGTAGACAAGATCAAATACCTTTGGAACGGCATCTTAAAAATGTTGAAAGAAAACAACCACCATCCTATAATTCTATATTCGTGATAACTTCCTTCAGTAATAAAGGTGATACAAACATACTATTTTTGTTATCTATTGCTGTGTAACCATATTGTCACAAATTTAGTGGCTGAAAATAACATATTTATTATCTCGGAGTTTCTGTGGGTCAGGAGACTGGACGTGACTTAGTTGGGTCCTCTGCAAGGATGCAGTGAAAGTTTTGGCCAGATCCGGGTTCTTATTTGAGACCCTGCTGAGGATAAATCTGTTCCAAGTTTATGTGGTTGTTGCCAGTATTTATTTTGTTTCAGGCTTTCAGAGTTAAGGCTTTAGTTTCTTGCTGGCTTTCAGCTGGAGGCTGGAAGTTTTAAAACTATGCATTATAAGAGGAAGACTGAGAATCAATGAGCTAAGCATTCATCTCAAGAAATTAGGAAAAGAAAGTCAAATTAAACTCGTATAAAGTAGAAATAAGAAAATAATGAAACAAAAATTAATGAAATAGTAAAAAGTACAATAGAAAGGATCAACAAGGATAGAAGATGGTACTTTGAATCAATAAAAAAGTTGGCAAAATATCACAAACACCACTGTATATCCTTTAGACATAAAATATACTAAGCAATCAATAGATTCATAGATACAGAGAGTAAACTGATGGTTGCCAGATGGGAAGGGGTTAGGGGGATGGATAAAAAAGGTAAGATATTAAGAAGTACATATTGGTAGTTACAAAATAGTCACAGGGATATGAAGTACAGCATAGGGAATATAGTCAATTATATTGTAATAACCATGTATAGTGCCATGGGGGTACTAGACTAATTGGGGGGACTGTTTTGTAAATTATATAAATGTCTAACCACTCTGCTGTATGCCTAAAACTAATATAAAATAATATTAATTATCAACTCTAATTGAAAGATTAAAATTAAAAAAAAAACATCATATATAATTTTATGCCAATACATTTAAAATATTTAGATGAACCAGACAAATTTATAGAAAGCTATGACACAAGAATAGAGAACCTAAAGAATAAAGCAACTTAAAAAAAGGAATTTATAAGCTTTCCTACACATAAAATTCCCACATGGATTCAGTAGTAAATCTACTAAAAATTTAAAGAAAATTGAATTTTATCTTTCAAAAATTTATCCAAAATACAGATAAAAGAACATTCTCTAACTCATTTTATCAGACCAGCATAACTATAGCTGCTAAAAATATGACAAGGATATGACAAGAAATAATACTTCAGGTCAATATCACTTGGGAACATGCATGCAATATCCACATAATCTAATAGTAATTCAAATTTAGCAATATATAAAAAAATAATACCTCCAAACCAAGTTGGTTTATTCTAGAAAGACAAGGTTGGCTTAATAATAGAAAATCAAGCAGTGTAATTCACTACAATAACAGAATTAAGAACAAAAATCAATGATTATTTCCATAGGTGCTGAAAAATTTTGATAACACTCTATATCCATCCTTGGTAAAAAGCTCCACAAAGCAAAACAGTTGGAAAAATGAACTTTCATAAACTGATAAAGTTATCTAAAGAAAAAAACCTACAACAAAAACTAAATCATGAAATGCTAAAAGCATTTAGTTTGTGACTGAGAACAAGACAAGTTTGTCTTGCCATAACCCCTTCTATTTATTGTTGTACTGGAAGTCTTTGATAGTGTAATAAGGTAAGGAAGAAACTTGGAGCTGATACAGAGGAGAATAAATATAACTGAACTCTACAAATATGCTTGGCTTTATTTTAGAAAAGTTATGATTATGATTATTTCATTCTCATTTTGATATATATTTCTATTACTTTTTATTTCTCCTGAAGTTAGCTCTATGCAAGTAAAATAGAATATTGGGAAAATATAAATATATAATTAATGGCATTTTGAATTGACTTCTGAGGGGAGGAGACATTTTGGATCAGCCTCTCTCTAATCAAATGGCACTTTCTGAGTGGGCCCTACCTAGAACAATGTTGCTGGAATATTTTACTTTGATTTTACTATTGTGGAAATTGTAGCTATTAATAAATGTTTATTATAAAAATAAAGTACTGAAAGAATATTATTTTGGAAAACGTGTTCTCTGGGGCTATTTTTTAGTTAGAAAAAAACATAACCAGGATACTGACATAAGTTTGGGTACCTGGGAACTTCCCGACTGATCAGTACAATAAGCCTTCAATTAACATTACTGATAGGTTATTAGAAACCGCAACTTTAAGCAAAACTACATATAAGGAAACCAATTTGCCATAGGCTAATTGATATAAACAGGAATTAAGTTCCTACGGCATATTTCTGGTCCCAAAAATATCACCAAACTTCTAAAAAAAGCACTCAAAACACTTCTAATATTAAACATTGAAAAAAATGTAAGCTATACATATGTTTAAGAAAGATTAATAAAAACAAGCAAGAGAATTATTTTCCACCTTGCTTATTCCAGTTCAGAGTGAGGGATGGCCAGAATATTTCCCAGCAGCTCAGGATGCAAGGTGGAAACCAGTCCTGGACAGGACTCCATTCCATCGTAGGGCACACTCACACAAACCCACACTTACTCAGAGCGGAACAATTTAGACGCTCCAATTTACCTCACGTACACAGCTTTGGATGTGTAAGGAAACTGCAGTACCCAGAATGAAAGACATGCAGGCATGGGGAGAACATGCAAATTCACACAGACAGTGGCCCTAGCTAGGAATCATTTTTTTTCATCACTGTTTTATAACAAAATGATGTTGAATGAAATAACATTATTTGAGGACCTGCTGTGTTGTGACTCACCTACTCTTAAAGAAAATGACACGCATCCAGTTATTGCATACACACGAAAGCGCCTAAGTCTGATGCTAGTGGATGAGAAAGCTTAGTTTCAACAGTTGAGATGATAATAAAACAATTTATTTTAAAATTTGAAGTTACTAGGCATGTTCAAGCTTCAGGGATGATCATGCTAGAATCAATGAAGGTCTTTGCATGATGGACTAACAAACCATGTAGCTATGAAGGAAGCAATAGATGTAATATAAACAGATGTTAGTGTAGCTTTGATTATATTAAAACAATGTTCCCAAAAGACAGAAAGATTTCTCTACTATTCTTAGATATCTACTGGTGGAGTAAAGGGTAATCAAGGTAGTCAGTGCATACAAGAAAAGTATAAAATACATTTTTGGCAGAATTTTATGTTTCTTAACACAAATACAATGTGCATACAAGCTATATATTCATTTTCTTCACTATGCAGCGTGGCATTAGAATTGGTGAATCTGATGGCCAGTCGAGCTTTTCTTTCTACAATGGCTTTGCAGTTCTTTGAGGAGTTGTTGTGAGCAACCTCAGCACAGTAAGATTTGTCGCACATCAGCAGCACTTCAATCTCCTTGATATTGTGGACTGGGAACTTCTGAAAGCCACTGGGCGGCATGTGCTTTGTTTTCTTGTTGCTCCCATAACCAATGTTGGGTATCGAGATCTAGCCCTTGAATCTTCTGCACACCCTATTGTCGATGCCTCTGGGTTTCCACCAGTTACACTATATATCAGTTTGACTAGTGTCCGATGAACCTCTTTGTCCTCTTTTTGACAACTGGCTTCATGAGGGGTTTGAGGGCAGCTTTGATGTCGAGTAGGAAATGGCTGCCACCTCCATAGGCAGTGCTGAGGAAGAGAGGGTATAAAATAAAGTGTGAATGTGAAGTAAACATGACTATACTTGGAAATGGTTGTATAGGTCCCTAAGTGAATTTAGAATGTTTCCATAGATGGCATTAATGTCCCTCCTTTTTAAGTGACTTCAGTGGTCGCAACTAACCATGACAAGTTTTTTTTCCAATGATTTGGCTGTTGACGAACTGATTATATGCAATGTCAAAACAACAGAGCAATTTTTAAGCTTAACTAAAGTGAGTGATCAACTCACATCACAAGTTAGAAATAGATATCTGTCTTCCATATACTGAAGTGCTGGTATTTAACTTCAAATTACTTCTCACGGATAAAATGTAATGAAACTCATTGATCCTTGGTATGTAATGAAAGATCAACGACACATCAGTGAAAAGATGTGCTCATACCCACATGTTAAACCTTACTAGCAATCACTAAAGGATTTAAAATAGGATAGATATTCATGTATCAAGGTTATTATTTTTAGATATTTATCTCTTTTGAGGCAGCCAACTAAACCAAACCTTCTTGATATTTGGTTTCTCAACGTGATTTCAGGATTCTAAAAGAGGCCTCTTCCTCATTATGCCTTCTTTCCCTTAGTTGTTCAGATTGTGCACTGTACAATGTTACCATATCTAAGGGGCAGCATTTACATTGTAGACATATGCAGAATTAACACACAAATGCGTTGCAGGTGACTGTAGACATTCAGGATAGGTCCTGAAGTAGCGAGAGAGAGCCCTCTATTCATAAACCATCACTCACCCACTTGGACATACACACCTCAACAGAATCTGTACTCTCGCATTTACTTGAACATACTTGTACACATGGTCATGCCTCCTCCCGACTATACATTGAGTGTCTGAATTCACTCAGTAAGCAGTTGCCCTTACTCTGAACTTATCACAGTCACCTCATCTTGGGATGGAGTGTGTACGCTCTTTCTAGCTTATGTGCTGGGCAGGAGGTAAGTGTGCAGGAATGGTACGGGCGAGTTTATGCCTGTGCACAAGTAGCTGCTGCTCTCAGTCTCTAGACGTTCCAACTCAAATGGGGTGCATTTGAACAGGCTTTGTCCAATTTTTAGTGAGATAGATGTGTTCTGGCCAACAGCTTGCAAAGTAGTTTAACTTACAAAATTACTGTATGCTATTGCTTTAGCCTTAGAAATAATGTTTTCTGCTTCCTTTTCTCTTTCTCCTGTTCCTCCCTGTCCTTTACACATAGGCAACATCTAGGGTCACAGTGGTAGCCAGAAAAAATTACCCCCCAATATATATACATTTCCTAATCCCAAGAACCTGTGAATATTACCTTATATGGCAAAAAAATGAGATTAAGAATCTTGAAACAGGACATGATTCTATAGCGTAGCAGTTAGCACATCTGCTTTACACACAGAAGGTCCTAGGTTTGCATCTCAGTGGAGCCATAGTCTGTGGTCTATGGCCATGCAACCTTGAACAAGTCGGATGTCTGATCTCGAAGCTATAGCAGTGTTGGGCCTGGTTAGTACTGGGATGGAGACCACCTAGGAAGACCAGGTGCTTTAGGCATAAATAATAATAAACAATTTTTAATAATCTTGAAACATAATGCTTATTTTACATTATCCTAGTGGGCCCTAAATGCAATCATATCTATTTTTTTTAATTTTTGTTTTTCAATTACAATTGACATTCAATATTATTTTATTTTGGCTTCAGGCGAACAGCATAGTGGTTAGACATTTATATAATTTTCAAAGTGATCCCCTTGATAAGTCTAATACCCACCTGGCACTATAAATACTTATTGCAATATTATTGACTGTATTTCCTATTCTGTATTTTATACCCCCATGAATATTTTATAACTACTAATTGTACTTCTTAATTCTTTCACCTTTTTTACCCAACCCCCCAGCACCTTCCCATCTGGCAATCATCAGTTTGTTCTCTGTATTTACAAGTCTGTTTCTGTTTTGTTTGCCCATTTATTTTTTCTCTAGATTCCACATATAAGTGAAATCATATGGTATTTGTCTTTATCTGTCTTGTTTCACTTAGATAATACCTTCTAGGTCCATTCAGGTTGTTGGAAATGATAAGCTTTCATTTTTCTTGACTAAGTAATATTCCATTGTGTGTGTATGTGTATGTATGTGTGTGTGTGTGTGTGTGTGTATCACCTATTTTTCATCCAGTTGTCTGTTGATGGACACGTAGGTTGCTTCGATATCTTTGCTTTTGTAAATAACACTACAGTGAACATAGGCAAGCATATAACTGTTCAAATTAGTGTTTTGATTTCTTCAGATAAATACTCAGAAGTGGAATTGATGCATCACAATATAGTTCTATTTTTATTTTTTTCAGAAAACTCCATACTCTTTTCCATGGTGAACCAATTTGCAATCTCACGAACAGTGCACAAGGGTTCTCTTTTCTCCATATGCTTGCCAACACTAATTTTTCAGTTTATGATGATAGCCATTCTGAATTGGATGAGGTGATATCTCATTGTGGTTTTAATTTACATTCCTTTGATGATTAGTGGCCTTGAGCATCCTTTCATATGTCTATTGGCCATCTGTATGTCCTCTTGGGAAAAATATCTATTCAAGTCCTCTGCCTATGTTTTTAATTGGATTGTTCGTTGTTTTATTTGTTTGTTTGTTTTTGGCTGTTGAGTTGTATAAGTTCTTTATAAATTTTGTAAATTAACTCCTTATCAGATATATCATTGGAAAATGTCTTCTCCAAGTCAGTAAGTTGTCATTTCATTTTGTTCATGGTTTCTTTTGCCGTGCCAAACCTTTTTAGTTTGGTGTAGTCCCATTTGTTTATTTTCTCTCTAGTTTCCCTTGCCTAAGAAGATATTTTAGAAAAAAAAATATTACTAAGAGCAGGGTCAGAGTATTTACTTCTTATATTGTCTTCTAGGAGTTGCATGGTTTTAGGTCTTATACTTAATTCTTCAATCCCTTTTAAGTTTATTCTTGTATACAATGTAAGAAGGTAGTTTAGTTTTATTTTTTTGTATGTGTCTGTCCAGTTTTCCCAACACTATTTATTGAATAGACTGCCTCTACCTCATTGTATATTTTTCCCTCCTTTGTCATAGATTAACTGACTATGTAGACATGAGTTTATTTCTGGGCTCTCTAGTCTGTTCCACTGCTGTATGTGTCTGTTTTTATGCCAGTACCATTGCTGTTTTTGTTACTATAGACTTGTAATGTAGTTTAATATTAGGTAGCATGATACGCCAAATGTATTCTCCTTTCTCAAGATCACTGTGGCTATTAGGGATTTTTTATGGTTCCATAAAAATTTTAGGATTACTTGTGCTGTTAAAAAGTCCATTGGTGTTTTGACAGAGATTGCATTGAATCATTAGGCTGCTTTTGGCAGTATGGACATTTTAAGGATGTTAATTCTTCCTGTCCATGAGCATGATATGTGTTTCCATTTATTTGCATCTTCAATTTATTTCTTAAATGTCTTATAATTTTCTGAGTATAGGTCTTTTACAGCCTTGGTTAAATTTATTCCTTGGGTTTTTGGGTTTTTTTTTTGATAATTGTAAATGGGATTGTTACTTGATTTCTCTTTCTTATTTTTCATTACTGGCACATAGAAATGCAACTGATTTCTGAATATTAATTTCTTATCCTACTTTACTAAATTCATTTATTAGTTTTAAAAGTATTTTGGTAGAACCTTTAGGATTCTCTCTATATAGTATCATGTCATCTGCAATGACAGTTTTATGACTTTCCAATTTAGATGCCTTTTATTTCTTTTTGTTCTCTGATTGCTGTGGCTAGGACTTCCAATACTATGTTGAATAAAAGTGATGAAACTAGTTATCTATTTCTTGTTCCTGTTATTAAGGGAAATATTTTTAGCTTTTCACTATTGGGTATGATGTTATTGTGAGTTTGTCATATTTGGCCATTATTATATTGAGGTATGTTGCCTCTATTCCACTTTGCTGAGAGTTTTTTTCCATTAATGGAGACAAGATTTTGTCAAAGTTTTTTCTACATCTATTGATATAATCATATGATTATCACCTATAATTTTGTTTATGTGGTGTATCACATTGATTAATTTGCAGATATTTTTTAGAATTTAAAAAATATTTATTTATTTATTTTAATTTTTGTGACATTGGTTAACAAAATCCAATAAAAATCAGCTGTGCACTTTAACAGTAAGGCATACATATGTTTACACTGTGTTTATCTCCCATAGTTAGATTTCTTTTTGTCACCACATATTTGACTACCTTTACACTGCCTACCTCCCCCCTTTAGCATGCCCCCTACCCTCTGGTAACCATTAATCTATAGTCCATATCCATGAGTCTCTGTTCATTTGTCCTGCTCATTTCTTGCTTTTAGGTTTATATCCCATATATAAGTTATATCATGTGAATTTCGACTTCTTCTGTCTGGCTTATTTTGCTTACCATGATTATCTCAAGGTCCATCCATGTTGTCATAAATGTCAGCATTTTATCTCTTCTTATGGCTGTGTAATTTTCCATTGCATATATGTACCACAGTTTCTTTATCCAATCATCTATCGTAGGACGCTTAGGTTGCTTCCACGTCCTGGCCACTATGAATAATGCTGCTATGAACATTAGGTTGCTTCCACATCCTGGCCACTATGAATAATGCTGCTATGAACATTGGTGTGCAAATATCTTTTCTTATATGGGTTTTCAAGACTTTGGGGTAAATACACAGTAGATAGATTGCTGAATCATATGGTAGACTAATTTTTAGGTTTTTTTTTTTCTTTTTGAGGAACCTCCATACTGTTTCTCCGCATCTTCTCCAGAATTTGTTATTACTTGTCCTGTTCATTATAGCTATTCTAACATGTGTGAGATGGTATCTCATTGTGGTTTTGATTTTCATTTCCCTAATAGCTAGCAATGTTGAGCATCTTTTCAAATATTTGTTGTCCATTTGTATGTCCCTTTGGGAGAAATGTCTGTTCAGGTCCTCTGCCCATTTTTTGATTGTGTGTGTGTGTGTGTGTGTGTGTTATTGAGCTGCATGAGTTCTTTGTATATTTTGGATGTTAGACCCTTATTGGAAGTATTCTGTGCAAATATATTTTACCACTTTGATGGTTATCTCTTTACCCTATTGACGATTTCTTTCACTGAGCAGAAGCTTTTTAGTTTGATGTAGTCTCATTTATTTGTTTTGGCTTTTACTTCCGTTGTTTTTGAGGTCAAATTCTTAAAATCCTCTTTAAGTTCAAGGCCCTTGAGTTTGGTTCCCATGCTTTTCTCCATGCATTTTATTGTTTCAGGTCTTATATTCAGGTCCTTAATCCATTTGAGTTAATTTTGGTGTGCGGTAATAGACAATAGTCTAGTTTCATTCTTTTGCGGGTGGCTTTCCAGTTTTCCCAGCACCATTTATTGAAGAGGATTCTTTTTCTCCAATGTTTCTATCTTTTGCGTTGAAAATTATTTGTCCATATAAATATGCATTTACTTCTCGACTCTTGACTCTGTTCCACTGGTCTATGTGTCTGTTTTTCTGCCAATACCATGCCGTTTTGATTACTGTCACTTTGTAGTATAATTTGAAGTTGGGCAGAGTGGTGTCTTCAGTCTCGTTCTTTTTCTTCAGGATGACTTTGGCAATCCAGGGTCTTTTGTCCTTTCATACTAATGTGATGATTTTTTGTCCTATTTCTTTAAAACATGCTGATGGGATTTTGATGGGGATTGCATTAAATTTATACAATGCTTTAGATAATATGGTTATTTAACTATGTTTATTCTTCCAATTCAAGAACACAGAATATCTTTCCATTTCTTTGTATCTTCTTCGATTTCTTCTAATGGGATCCTGTAGTTTTCATTATATCGGTCCTTCACATGTTTTATTAAATTTATTCCTAGGTATTTTATTCTTTTTTGTTGCAATTCCAAAGAGAATGATTTTTTCCACTTCTTTTCTGGACATTTCGTTGTTAGAGTATGGGAAAGCTATAGATTTTTCAGCATTCATTTTGTATCCAAAGACTTTACTGTCTTTGCTTATTGTTTATAGTAGTGTTCTTGTGGAGTCTTTAGGCTTTTCTAGATAGAGAATCATGTCATCCGCAAATAGTGACAGTTGGACCTCTTTGTTTCCTATTTGGATGCCTTCTTTATCTTTTTCCTGCTTAACTGCACTCACAAAGACCTCTCTTGTTATATTTAAGAAGAGTGGTGATAGTGGACAACCTTACCTTTTACCTATTCTTAGAGTAAAGGTTTTTAGTTTTTCACCATTAAATATAATGTTGGCTGAGGGTGTGTCATTTATGGCCTTCATTATTTTAAGGAACTTTTCTTCATTACCGATTTTGTTAAGTGTTTTGATCATAAATAGATGCTGCATCTTGTCAAAGGCCTTTTCTGCATCTATTGATATGATCGTATGATTCTTATTTTTTAATTTGTTTATGTAGTATCTCACATTAATGGATCTCCATATGTTGAACCATCCCTGTGCCTCTGGTATGAAGGCCAATCGATTATGGTGTATAACCTTTTTAATATGTTACTGTATTCAGTTCACTAGTAACATTTTTGAGAATTTTTGCATCTGCTTTCATGAAAGATATCAGTCTGTAGTTTTCTATTTTTGTGCATTATACATACCAGGTTTTGGTATCAGGGTAATATTGGCCTCATAAAATAGATTAGGAATTGTTGCCTCCTTTTCAATTTTTTTGGATGCATTTGGGGAGAATAGGCATTTATATTGTTTGAATGTTTGGTAGAATTCACTATTGAAGCCATCTGGTCCTGGATAGGACTTTTACTTTTCAGTAGGTTTTTGAGGATTGTTTTAATTTCCATATTGCTTATCAGTCCATTAAGATTTTCTAGTTCTTTTTGATTAAGTCTAGGATGGTTGTATTTTCTAAGTACTGGTCCATTTCTTCTAGGTTATTAAATTTGGTGTTATATACTTTTTCATAGTATTCTAATATGATCATTTGTATTTCTGGGATGTCTTTCATGATTTCCCCTCTTTCATCTCTGATTTTGTTTATTTGTGTCTTTTTTCTTTTTTTCTTTAGTGAGTCTAGTCAGGGGTTTATCAATTTCATTAACTTTCTCAAAGAACCAATTGTTTGGTACATTTATTTTTCTCACTTCTTTTTTTGTTCTATTTTCAATTTCATTTATTTCTGCTGTAATTTTAATCATTTCTTCTTCTCTCCTGAGTTTAGGCTTCATGTGTTTTTCATTTTCTAGTTTTTCAAGATGAATCGTTAGCTTATTTATTTAGGCTCATTCTTGTTTTAGAGATAGGCCTGTAATGATATGAACTTTCCTCTTATGACTGCTTTGGCCATGTCCCAAAAGTTTTGATATGTTGTACTATCGTTATCATTTGTTTCTATGTATTAATCTCTCTTTTTTATTTCTTCTCTGACCCACTCATTCTTCAGTAACATGTTTTTAATTCCCCATGTATGTGTGGTTCTTCCTATTTATTTTTTTACAGTTGATCTCTAGTTTCAAAGCATTATGATCAGAGAACATGGTTGGTATGATTTCAACACTCATATTTCTGTGTCCCAGTATGTGGTCAATTCTTGAGAATGTTCCATGTGCTCTAGAGAAGAATGTATAAGCAGCTGTTTAGGGATGGAAGGCTCTGTAAATGTCAATTATGTCCAGTTGATCTAATGTGATATTTAAAGATGTTATTTCCTTATTGATATTCTGTTTGGATGATCTCTCCATATCTGACAGTGGGGTATTTAGGTCTCCACTACAATCATGTTTTGGTCTGTTTCTCCCTTTAGTTCTATTAGTAATTGCTTTTTAAATTTTGGGCACCCTGATTGGAAGCATAGATATTAATGTTTTATGTCTTATTAGTTCATGATTCCCTTTATCGTTATGAAATGACCTCAGTATTTTTTTTTTTACATTTTTATTTTGAAGTCTCTCACTACACCATGTTTCTCCAAAACTCTGTAATTGTGTCAAGGACAAGGCCTTTTTTGATTGAGGTAATCGGGTGTTCTATTGACTTCTTGAATTCCAAGCTCCAGCTCATTTCTTAGATTTGGGAAATTCTCATCAACTATTTGTCTGAAAATGCTTTCTAATCCCTTCTCCTTTCCCTCCCCTTTGATAATGCCCATTATTCTTATGTTTCCTCTCCTGATGGTACCAGCTAGTTCTTATATTTTTCTTTCATTATTTTTCATTGTTCTGTTTCTCTTTTCTTCATTCTGATTTATTTCTAGATTTCTGTCTTTGATTTCTCTGATCCTTTCCTCCGTTTGGTCAACTCTATTCCTCATGCTTGCTATTTTCATTTTCTATCTTTTTCAGTGTGTTCTTCATCTCCAGAAGTTTTATTTGTTTTTTTCCCTCCCCTGAAGATTTTATTCTCCTTGCTAAAGAACTCCTTCTGCTCACCTAGATGTTTTTCAATTCCTGAAATTGTTGATATGAACTGTTTTGACTCTCATTGATTTTTTTTTAGAAGTACCCTCCTGAATTCTCTGTCATTTAAGTTGCATATTTGTATGTCTGTAAGCTTATTTTCTGAATATTTTTCTCTTTCTTTCTGATCTGCCTTTTTACCTTGGTTGTTGATGATGTTTAATAGACTATTTCTGCCTGTGCATTATTGGAAATGTATTTTGATATTTTTTTCAGAAAGAAGATTGATTATATAAATGTCTCTATCCCACCACTAAGAAGGTGTTTTTCTTTGGTTTACAGTAGATGTCATCTAAGTCTCTTAGATCCCTGCTTTATATAAAGCCTTAATAATTCTTTTTTTTTCTTATAAATATTCAATCACTTTCACTACTCTCAGTCTCCATCCCTGTCAGTGTTAGCGACAGTTTCAGTAGTGTTTGCTCAGATTCCCCTGAGGCTCTGCAGAGTTCATTCTTGGAGGATATTGGGTGAAGGGCCCTCTGTTTGGGGGAATGGGGGCTGTAGTTCAGCCTCACGTTTTGCTATCAGCTGGTTGAAAACAGCTGTTGTTTCTCTGCTGTCCCTGCCTCAATGCCATCCTCACTCCTCTTCTTTCTGCCCCGATGTCTTGGCAGTGCTGCCAGCCTTGTGAAACTCACAGCTCTCCAAGGAAGGCTGTTCAGGAAAATTAGTGGACCTTCTCTCCACTCCCCTTCTCCTACAAGGAGCTCCAGATGTAAGAGGCAACTTCTTCATTTCTCCCAGTGTACTGCCTGGCTCCTGGGGTTCTGACCTGTGGTAGCTCTTATGTGCAGGTTGGGTGTTTTTTCTTTGTAGTTTTAGATTTTCAGCTTATTATTATTTCATGGAGAGAGATTTGGGTATGTCTCTCCATGTCACAATCCATATGCTTTTTTAAATGTATTTTTGAGTTGGAAATGTTTTGTTGAGGAACTTTCACCTATGTTCATCAAGGATATTGGCCAATAATTTTTTTTCTAATACTTTTGTTCTATCTTGGAATCAGAATAATGGTGGCCTTGTAAAATGAAGTCCAAAACTATTCCAAAAATAGTTTGAGAGGGATAGGTGTTATTATTTTTTGAATGTTTGCCAAATTTCACCTAGAAAGTCACCCAACCCAGCACTTTTGTTTTTTGGAAGTATTTTTTTTTATTATTACTGATTCAATTTTATTAGTAGTAATTTATATGTTTCTTGAAATTTATCTATTCTTCCAGATTATCTAATTTTTGGGATATAGTTTTGGTAGTATTTCCTAACAATCTTTTGTATTTCTATGGTTTCAATTGTCACTTTTTCTCCTTTATATGTGATTTTATTTATTTGAATCACCTCTCTTTTTTTTCTTGGAGTCTAGTTATAGCTTTACCAATTTGGTTTATCTTTCCAAAGAACTAGCTCTTGATTTCATTGATATATTGAATTGTTTTATTTTTTTTTACATTCTGTTTTGCTTATTTATTCTCTGATCTTTATTATTTCCTTGCTTCTACTCACTCTGGATTTTGTTTTATGTTCTTTTTCTAGTTCCTTTAAGTGTAAGATTAATTTCTTTATTTGATTTCTTCTTGTTTCTTCAGGTAGTCCTGTATTGCTATGAAATTCCTTCTTAGGACTGGTTTTGCTGTTTCTCATAGATTTTGGGGTCATTGTATTTTTTCATTTTCATTTGTCCCAAGGTATATTTTAATTTTTCTTGATGTCATTGTTAACACATTCGTTTAGTAACATGCTATTTAGCCTCTATATGTTTGCGTGTTTTTCTTTTCTTTCTTGTGATTGGTTTCTAGTTCATATCACTGTAGTGGGAGATGTTTGATTTAATTTTAATCTTATAAAATTTATTGAAACTTGTTTTGTGGCCTAACATTTGGTTTATCTTGGAAAATGTTCCTTTTGAACATAAAAAATGTATATTCTGCAACTTTGAGGTTAAATTCTTTAAAAATATCAGTTAAATCCATCTAGTCTAGTGTGTCATTTCAGGCCACAGTTCCCTTGTTGATTTTCTGTTTAACGAATCTGTCCATTGGTGTCAATGGGGTTTTCAAGTTTCCTGCTATGACTGTATTATTGTTGATATCTTCCTTTTTTCAGTCAATATCTGCTTTACATATTTAGGTGCTCTTATGTTGGGTGCATAAATATTTACAAGGCTTATATCCTCCTGTTGGATTGATCATTTTATCATTCATTATGTACTGTCCTTCTTTGACTCTCATTATAATCTTTGTATTAAAGTCTATTTTGTCTGGTATGTGTTGTTATCCTTCCTTTTTTTTTTCATTTCCCTTTACATAAAATATCGTTTTCCATCCATTCATTTTCAGATTGTATGTGTCTTTCTAGCTGAAGGAGGTCTTTCATAGACCTATGTATTCCATTTTATTGTTCATATTTATGTGTTTTTCCCCCTCTTCTTCCTCTTAAATAAGTCCTTCATAATGCTGATCTGGTTGTGATAAATGACTTTAACTTTTTCTTGTCTGGAAAACTTTTTATATTCCCTTCTATTTTAAATGGTAGCCTTGCTGGGTAGAGTTGTCTTAGTTATAGGTCCTTGTTTTTCATCACTTTAAATATTCCAGGCCATACCCTCTGGCTTGCAATGTTTCTGTTGAGAAATCAGCTGATAGTCTTACAGGAGTTCCTTTGTAGGTAACTATACACTTTTCCCTTGCTCCTTTTAAGATTCTCTCTTTGTCTTTAACCTTGGCATTTTAATTGTGATGTGCCTTGGTGCAAGCCTCTTTGGGTTCATCTTGTTTGGGACTCTGTGTGTTTCCTGGACTTGTATGTCTATTTCCTTCACCAGGTTGGGGACGTTTTCAGTCATTATTATTTATTCACATAACTTCTCAATCCCTTGCTCTTTCTCTTCTCCTTTGATATCCCTATAATGTGAATGCTGGTATGCTTGGTGTTATCCCAGAGGTCCCTCAAACTATCCTTTTATTTCTATTCTTTGTTGTTATTGTTGTTGTTGTTGTTGTTGTTGTTGTTTTTGCTGTTCTGCTTGGATGTTTTCTGCTATCTTATCTTCCAAATTGTTGATGTGATCCTCTGCTTTATCTAATCTGCTATTGATTTTTTTCTAGTATATTCTTCATTGTAGTTATTTTAGTCTTCATTTCTGACTGGTTCATTTTTATTGTTTCTACATTTTTTTAATGCTTACTATCTGTTTTTTGAAGTTATCACTAAGTTCCTTGAGCATCCTTATAACCAGTGTTCTGAATTCTGTGTCTGGTTGGTTACTTGTCTCCGTCTCATTTAGTTCTCCTTCTGAAGTTTTATTTTGTTCTTAAGTTTGGAATATGTTTCCTTGTTTTCTCACTTTGGCTACCTCTCTGTTTTTGTGTCTATGTTTTAGGTAGATTTGCTACATCTCCTACTCTTGGCCAGGTGGCCTTATGTAGTAGGTATCTGTGGGGCCCAGTGGTATAGTCTTCCTGATCACCTGAACTGGATGCCTCAGGAGTGTCCCTTATGTGGATTGTGTGTGCTTTTCTATTATAAAGGAGCCTTGTTTGCTGTTGGCACATTAGTGGTGGGGAGTGACCCTCAGCTTGACTGGTTGTGATGACTGGCCACAAACATAGCCTATGAGCTGCTTTACTGGGGCTGACTTCACAGAGGGAGATTAACTCCAGCAGTTTCTAATGCCTTTTGAGACCACCCTTTGGATTTGCTACTTGTGGGGTAATTCAGTGGTGCTCTGTTATGTTTCAAAGCCAGCAACCAAGTTTGTTTGTTCTGGGGCCTCTTGGAATGGGATCCTTTGCAGGCCAAGATCAGCCGCTGCCTTCATCAGGCCTGAGGCTTCCTAGTAGGTGCTGCAAAACAATTTGGTTGGTTGCTGCCTATGCTGAATCTGGGCATGTGTGGGAGAGGCCTGGGATAGCTCAGCAATAGTCCAAAGACACATTGAGACCTACTGCCTAAAGGCTGTCTATAAGGCTCAGCCACTGAAAGAACCTCTTGCTTTAAGTTCATTGGATGATGCAGGGTCTTGGGAAGTCATCAGGTTGGGGTAAGTGGTGTTCACCAGGTTAATGCAAATTCAGGTTTGGTGCCAGTGCGGAGCCTAGGGCCATTCCACAAAAGGCTCAGAGCTCACCAAGGCCTGCTGCCCATCACCCACCTGCAGTCCAAAGACCCTCCAAGAGTTTTCCAAGAAAGACTGCAACACAGGCCAGGATTGGTTTCTCATGGCTGAAAGTACCTCTGACAGTGTGTGAATTAGGTAGGGTGGGGTCCCATGGAGTCACCAGAATGGAGTGAGTGGATTTCACCAGGCCAATACAGATTTAGATTTGGCTGTTTGAGAAGAGGGATTAACACAGGAAAAATGGCACCTGCGCACCAGCTGCACGAGAAGAGGGCTCAACACTGGAACAATGGGTGTTGTTTCTCCAACCCTTGCCTTGAAACCATGCAATTCACTTTCTCCCTGTATGTCTCTGGCATTTCTCCAGTTACTATCCCTCCACCAGAGCCCAGGGTGAGTGCTCATGAGTGAGTGAATCTGTGCATGGTTCTTTTAAGGCAAAGCCTGGGTTTACAGTAGCCTTCTGTCTCTAAGGGATGGATGAAATCTTCACTGATTTTCACAGCCATATGTTGTGAGGGCTCCTCTTCCTGTCACTGGTGCTCAAGACTGAGGAGCCTGGTGTAAGGCTGGGGTCCTTCACTCATCATAGGGGACATCTGCATCTGAGATATCCCTCCTGATTCTCAACCACCACATGTATTTTTATAAGAGAATGACATAGGGAGATTTGAGACAGATACAGTCACTTAATGTGGCTGGAGAAGTCAACAACTGTGTATGGTTTCTGAGACTGTACATAAACATAAATATATTTATTAGTTTTCTAGTGCTGCATAATGAATTACCACAAACTTAGTGGCTTACAACAACAATACACATTTATCTCACAGTTATGTAGATCAGGAATCTGGGCAAGGCTGAGTTGTCTTCTGCCAGGCTGCAATCCAGGTGTTCGTCATAGCTGAGTTCTCATCTAGAGGCTCTATTAGCAATGAATCTACTACTGAACTCATGACTGTAAGACTGAAGGCTCCAGCTTCATGCTGGCTATTTGCTGGAGGCCACTCTCAGTTTCTAGGGGCTTCCTATGGTTCTTTTTCATGTGTCCCTCTCCAAAGGTCCTCTTACCATGTGGCAATTGCTTTTCCAAAGCCAACATGGGAGAAAGATAGTAAGTTTACTCACAATATGTAGTTTTATGTAATGTAATGTAAATATAGGAGTGACTTCTCATCACCTTTGCAATATTCTATTGGTAGAAGCAAGTCGCAGACCCTGCCAACACTCAAGTGGAGGAAACCATACAAAGGCATGAACTCCAGGAAGTGGGGCCATCTTAATGTCCTAATGTCTGCCTGCTACAATAAACTCATTTATTAAGAAATTATTGAGGAAGACAAACCTTTTTCTAATTCACACAAGGGTCCTGTGTAGGTTAGCAGCAGCTCCTTTTCCATCTCAATCCTCTTCTTTTTATCTAGCCAAAGTAGTGCTAAAATGATAAGCAAAGGGACAGATGTGTATTTATCAGATGATGGAAAGTGACTAAAATCTGAGAGAATGTAATCATGGTGTAGTTATACAAGAGTTCCTTCCATTTTTATAACATTTATTAGAAAGTGCCTGGTGTTGAAAAAGAGAAATCTCAATAAATAAGCCATCACAACCAAAAATATCTCCTCTTGGTTCAAATTTTCCTTTTATCAGAAAAAAATATTTCTCACACAGGTTCTATAAATATGCATTTGATATAAAGTTGTGTGTTCATTTTAGTAAAATTAGAAAGCATTCACTTTCTAATGAGGTTCCTCATTAGTTTTGCTCCAGTTTCTCTAGGTTTCATTAAGTAGAAAGTATAATGAGCTATAGTATGTTAGATAGACAATTCTTGGAAATACTGTTCTTTTTCAGAAAATTGTTCATTTTTATTGTCTCAGGCAAGGATTAGGGTTGAGTCATCACTTACCTTGACTATCACTGTAGATTCCCAATTTTTACTTATTCTAGTCCATGCCTCTCTGCTTTGTGTTTCTCATTAGTTTAAATAATTTTTGTAAGTGCTTCATTCCCTTCATCATAAATTTTGAGCCCTTTTGCCTGTCCTTCAAGGATCTGTATGGTGTCCCTGCAGGCCAATGTAACCTCATGGTCCATTTTTCCAAAATTTTCTCCAATCATCAGAGTGCACATATTGCATGAAGAAAACATGTTCTTATATGCTATAGGCCTCTTTGCATTCTGTTCCTTCAGCCTGAAATGATATCTTGCCATATTTACCTTGATTGTATATTTTTCGATTTTTATGATGAATATTTTAAAACATATAGAAAGTTGAAACAAAAGTACAATGAGCACCCATATTTCTGGTTCTAATATTTGTTAATATTTTGCCATATTATTCTCTTTCTCTCATTTCTTCTTTTATTACCTTTCTCTCCACCCCCCCCCCCAGAAAACATTTAAGCCTAAGTTGCAGACATTATTATGACACTTCACCTCTATATGTTTTCACATACATCTCCTAAAAATAAGATATTTCTCCCACATAACCACCATATTGTTATTGTATTTAAGAAAATTAAAAGTTCCCTTATCTCATGTAATACTCTGTCCACATAAACATGGCAATTTCTCCCAAAATGTCTTTCTATAGTTTTTTTTTTTTCTACACAGGATTCAATCAAGTTTCACTCATAACGTTTGGTTTGATTTTCTAAACTCTTATTCTAGAACGGTATCCCCACAATTTGTTTTTCCGATATTGACTTTTTAAGTGATCAGGTTGGTAGACTAGTGGCATATCTCTAAATCTGGATTTCTCAGAATTTTTCTTAATATTTTTATTTAACATCTACCTTTACTAATATATAGTTCCTGAAAACTGAGTTTTCCTCTTTCCCATCACCCTTTTACCTAATGGTTTGAATGTACATTGATGTTTGAATCAATGATATCATTTGTGGTTGTAGAATTATAATTTTCTAATTCTGTTAATTATTCCACATTTATTAATTGTCATTTTGCTGCAAAAATAACATTCACTGATCAACTGGAAATAAACTTCAGTTCCTCATCTAGGGTTATTAATTCATTCTTTCCCTTTAATTAGCAATCTTCAGAGTAAATCAAAACCATTGATAGCAAACAAGTTAATTTTTTCCCATTTTTCCTATTTTGAGGATTATTATAGACTGTCTTACTATAGGTTTTCCCAGAAACAGATCCTGAGACAGGACTGAAGTACAAGTAGTTATTTGAGAGATGATCCCCAAAACACTGGTCAGGGAGTAGGGAAATGAGACAGGGAAGAGAAGAAAAATATTCAGTGTGATACTCAGCCATTTATTGTTGCAATTAACAGGAGTTCAATATTGCCCCAGAACCCAGAGAGCCACTATAGTACACATGCCTTAGAGTTATCTCATTTGAAAGATATTTATCTATCAACTTCTGTCAGTCATTGCTTCAAGATTGCTCCTAGGGAACATAAATTACCTGATATTATCAGTCCAAAGGGCTTCAAAACCCAGAGAAAGCCTTCAGGAAAAGATGCTGGCAGTCACAAATCTACTGACTTTGGGATATGAGTAAGGGCACCATCACTTACAGTCATGATTTTTAATGCTCGAAGTCTCCCAAATTTGACCAGTTCTGGGAACTCTTTTAAACCTGCTTACCCTGTATCCATTTGTACATTTCTATTACCTTTGAGTATTTTCTTACTTTCTGGCACAAGATGAACTAGACTCACTTTACATTTTGCCTTCTCCAGACCTGAAATTAACCATTTGTCCAAGGAGCTCTGATTCATTTTAGAGGGGAAACCACAATCTGACAGCTAGCAGAACCCATTGCTACTGAATGTGTGATTGCCTCTTGGCCCTTTTAGTGGCCTAGTTTCACAAATTCACCTTGAAATTTTCAATTCAAATTTAACAATACAGAATCTTGACTTAATTTTTTGTATTTTTTTTTGTTCTTACTATATTCCAATAAGGATGTACATACAGAGTATTATGTTCTACGATCACTTGAAATAACTTTCTCTTTTAAAAAAACCTTTTGAAATACAGTTAAAATCATTTTATTTTACTTATTTTCCATTTTAGGGTTTTCTTTAATTCTATTTTAACACAGTAAAACATTTACATACTTCATGCATCAAAACATATACAGAGATACTCACACAAATCTGTTTTCTGTTTTTGCTTTTTCAGTTTCCTAGTTTACTTTTCCAGTGCTTGTTTTTGCATATGTATTTTATTTTCCTTTCTTTTTCTTATCCATATGGCAGACCACTATATATACTGCTATGTACCTTGCATTTTTCTCTTAACAGTATACCCTGGAAGCTATTCTACCTTAATTCATATGGATCTTCTTCATTATTTTCTAAGTTATATAACACTCCATTATGTGACTATAACATAGTTTATTGATACAGTCCCTATTGAAGGACATGTGAGTTAATTCCAACCTTTATATGTGTGTGTGTGTGTGTGTGTGTGTGTGTGTCTGTGTGTGTGTGTTTATGGTGACGTGAGCTGTGACTGTATATTTTCTGATATAGGATTGCTTTGTCAAAAGTCAAATGCATTTTGGTAATTTTATGTAACATTTTCATTTTTTATAGTGGTTGTATAATTTATTCTCCCACATTTTGTCCATAGCCATACCATTAGAGTTTGTTGTTATTGAAGTACTTGTTTATGCCACTTATACTCCCATATTACTAATGAAGACAGTGTCAATTTTTTTCCACATTTGTTTTGCTTCCAAAAGTTTCCTTTTATCTAATTGCATTGGTTAATACTTTCAATACAATGTTAAGAGTAGGAGAAACAGAGAGATCCTTGCATTGTTTCTAACTTTAGTCAGAAGGCCTTCAACGAATTCTTATTAAGGAAGATGCTGGTTTTATTAAGGATCAGTTTATATTTTATTAAATGTTTTTATATGATATGGAACTTGACTATTATCAAAATTGTTAAAATTTATGAGAATAATATAATTTTAAAAATATATTAATATGGAACATTACGTTAATAGATTTTTATAATTTTTTAAAGATTTTATGTAATTTTTATTTTTATTAACTTTATTGTGGTCACATTGGTTAATATATTTATATAATTTTCAGGTGTATATTATAATTTGACATCTCTATATTTTATTGTGTGATTACCACCCAAAGTCCAGTTTCCTTCAGCTACCATATATTTGACCGCCTTTACCCAATCTACCTGTCCCCTCCTCCCCAACCCTCTACCCTCTGGTAACCACTAGTCCATTGTCCATGTCCCTGAGTCTCTGTTTGTTTGTCCTACTCATTTATTTGTTGTTTTTAGGTTTATATCTCACATATAAATGATATTATGTTATTTTCAACTTTTTCTGTCTGGCTTATTTTGCCTTGCATGATTACCTCCAGATCCATCCATGCAAATGGTAGTATGTCATCTTTTCTTATGGCTGAGTAATATTCCATTGTATATATGTGCCACAGTTTTTTTATCTAGTCATCTATCATAAAACATTTCAGTTGCTTCCATGTCCTGGCCACTGTGAATAATTCTGCTATGCATATCAGGGCCCAAATATCATTTTGGATATGAATTTTTAAGTTTTTGGGGTAAATATCCAATAGTGAAATTGTTGGATCCTATGGCTGAGTAATATTTGACAGAATATATGTACCACAGCTTCTTTATCCAATCATAGGACACTTCGGTTATTTCCATGACCTGACCACTGCAAATAATGCTTCCGTGTCCTGGCCACTGTGAATAATGCTGCTATGAACATCACTGTGCAATTTTTTGGAAATGAGTTTTTAATTCTTTGGTGTAAAATCGAGTAGAAGGAAGGCCGGGTCATATAGTAGATTAATTTTTAGTTTTTCGAGAAACTCAAATACTGTTTTCCATAGCGGCTGTACCAATTTGCAGTCCCACCAGCAGTGTATGAGGGTTCTTTTTTCTCTGCATCCTCTCCAGAATTTGTTATTACTTGTCCTATTGATTATAGCTATTCTGACAGGTTTGAGATTGTATCTCATTGTGGTTTTTATTTACATTCCCCTAATAGCTATCAATGCTGAGCATCTATCTTTTCATGTGTGTGTAGGTTATTTGTATGTCCTCTTGGGAGAAGTGTCTGTTCAGGTCCTCTGTCCATTTTTTTGATTGGATTGTTTGTTTGTTTTGTTGTTATTGTTGTTGTTGTTGTTATTGAGTTGTATAAGTTCTTTGGATATTGTGGTTATTAGGCCTTTATCGGAGGTGTTGCTTGCAAATATATTTTCCCATTGAGATGGTTGTCTTTTTACCTTGTTGGTTATTTCTTTTGCTGAACAGAAGCTTTCTAGTTTGATGTCAAATTCATAAAATCCTCTTTAAGTTCAAAGTCCTTAGGTTTCATGGATTTTCATAAATTGAAACTTTCCTGCATTACTAGAGAAAGCTTATATGTATATGTATATATGTGTATATATATCGTATATATATATGATATATATAATTCTGTAGAATGTTGTGTCCTAATGTATTATTTATTTATTTATTTAAATTTTTATTGAAATATAGTTAAATACAATATTGTATTAGTTTCAGGTATACGCCATAGTTATTCAACATTTATATACCTAAAGAAGTGATCACCATAGTGAATTCAACCACCATCCGGCACCATACAATGCTATTACAATATTATTGTGATATTATTGACTACATTCCCTATGCTTTACACCACATCCCCATGACTTATTTGTCTTCTACCTGGAAATTTGAACCTGTTATTCCCCTTCAATGATTTTGCTCCCCATTTTTTGATTTTTCAATTATTTTATATTTATTTTAGGTGTAAAACATAGTGGTTAGACATTTGTATAATTTACAAAGTGATCTCCTGACTAGTCTAGTACACACCTGACACTATATGTTGTCCTAATGTTTTATGTGGGTTTTATTAAAATATAATTGACATACCACATTATATTAGTTTCACATGTACAATATAATGATTCGACATTTATACAGGTGATCCATAACTTACCATGCTTTGATTATGATTGTTTGACTTTACAATGTTGCAAAAATGATACTCATACAGTATAAAGCATACTGTTAATTTTGAATTTTGATCTTTTCCTAAGAGAGAGATATGTGGTACAATACTCTCTTATCATGCTGGGCAGCAGCAGTGAGATAATTTTGCCCAAGTGGAAGTTGATGTAAGTGTTCTGAGCATGTTTAAAGTAGGCTAGGATATGCTATAATATTTGGTAGGTTAGGTGTATCGAATACACTTAGACTTAATATTTTTACTTTATAATGGATTTATTGGTATGTAACCCAGTTGTAAGTTGAAGAGCACCTGTATATATTGCTAAATGATCACCATGATAAGTTTAGTTAACATCCATCACTGTACATAGTTATACAATTACTTTTCTTGTGATGAGGACTTTTAAGATTTACTTTTAGCAATTTTTAAATATGCAATAGAGTATCATTTGCTACAGTTGCCATGCTGTACAATACATTCCCCATGACTTATATTTTTTATAACTGGAATTTTGTACCTTTTGACTCCCTACACCCATTCTGCTCAGCCCCCCATCCAACCTCTGGGAGAAAATAGATTTCATTAAAATAATTCAGCCAGTAATTAAACAAATAAGCCAACAAATAACAATAAAAAGGAAGGGGAGAGATATTACCCAGAGTTACTGCGATATATTTTCTAAAACATTTTTAACAAAAACTGTGAGAATTGAAAAGAAACAGGACAGTAGGAAATACATACAGAATACAAGCAAACAAACAAAAAAACAGTCAATAGAAACTTCCTATGAGAATGACAAGATGTCCAATTTGAAGATAAAGACTTCAAAGTAGCCATTATAATTATGATCAAAACATTAAATGAGGAGTTTGGAGAAATATGTGAAGTGAGGGATGTCCCAAGATCTCTCTCCTTGAAACAACAATAAGCCGAACATCTAAAACTTATCAAAAAACATACAAACTATACACCAGCACGTCTGAGCTGGGAACTGGGAGAAGCAAAGAAGCTGCCTCTAGCAGTGGAAGCTCCCTGTGAAAGGAAGGAAAGGGGAAAAGGTGCGGCAAATTCTCTGAATGGCTCTGAATGGAAGAGCTGTGAGCTTCACACCCAGGGCCCAGTCATCAGGGCAGAAAATAGAGGAGCGGGGATGGCAGAGAAACAACAGTTGATTTTAACAAGCCACACTTGCAAAACTGAGGCTGAGCAACAGCCACCAACTTCCAATCCAGAGGGTCCTCTCCCTATATCCTCTCAGACTTAACAATGCAAAGACAAGGGGAATCTGAGTAAATGCCATTGAACTGTTGTTAATACTGACAGGGACAAAGACTGAGAGTAGAAACTGTGATTAAACATCTATAAGAAAAAAAGGCATTATTAAAGATTTATATGAATCAGGGATCCAAGAGCCTTGGTTGCCACATACTGGAAACCAAAAGAAAAATGCCTTCATTGAAACAGACTAAAGAGTGACCTTTATAAAATACATTTTCTTTCTAGAAAAAAAACAAAACAGAATACATTTCCATTAAAACCCAGACAGAGAAATAGTCCATTAAACACCATTAACAACCAAGTTGATAAGGAAGCTCAGAAAGAAAGAGAAAAATCTCTAGAAAATAAGCTTACAAACATAGAAATATGCTACTTAAATGATAGAGAATTTAGAATGATGCTTTTGAAAAAACTAAGTGAGATCTGAAAGGATTTATATAAACAATTTCAGTAACTGAAAAAACAACTAGATGAGCAGAATGAGTTCTTTAGCAAGGAGATTGAGTCTCTCAAAAAGAACAGAATAGATCTTCTAGAGATAAAAAAACACACTGCAAGAGATGAAAAATTAAATAGCAAGCTTGGGAAATACAGTCGACCAAATGGAGGAAAGGATCAGTGATATCAAAGACAGAAATCTAGAAATAAATCAGAAGGAAGAAGAGAGAAACCAAAGAATGAAAAACAATGAAAAAGAAATACAAGAACTAGCTGATACCATTAGGAGAGGAAACATAAGAATAATAGGCATACTCGATGGTGAAGAAAAATAACAGGGAGTAGAAAGCATTTTCATAAAAATAGTTGACGAAAATTTCCCAAATCTTGAGAATGAGCTGGAGCTTAGAATTCAAGAAGTCAAAAGAGCACCTAATATCCTCAACCAAGAAAGGCCTTCACCAAGACACATCGTATTAAAATTATCAAAAATCAATGACAAAGACAGAATTCTCAAGGCAGCTGGAAAAAAGAACTTATAAAGAAAAGCCCATTAGATTATCTTCGGACTTAGTAGAAACCTTACAAGCCAGAAAGGAATGGAATCCAATATTCAAACTATTACGTGAAAGGAAATACTAGCTAAGAATAATGTATCTAGCTAAGCTCTCCTTTAGTTATGAAGGAGAAATAAAGACCATTTCAGATATACAAAAATTGAAGGAATTCTCTACTATGAGGCCTGAATTACAGGAAATACTGAAATGGGTCAGCTCACCTAAAACAAAATGACAAAAAAAAATAATTAGGAGTAACATGACTATCAGGCAAACAAGTATAGAAGTGCAACCCTTACTAGGAAGAAGACATTATAAGCTTAAAAAATAAGAAGAGATTTGATATACCAAGATAGTAATGAATGTTCAACATACATAGGGACGAATAGAAACAACAATGACTGAATAGGTGAAGATTCAAAGATCCAAATTTACAAAGAGGAAAGAATATAAGGCAGATACATAATAAAATCAATTATATATATATATATATATATCCTTTACATATTCCATATTCCTAATGGTAACCATGCACAAAAGATTCAGAACTGAAGTTAACATAAAACAATAAAGACTAGAGGGAAAACCCACAAAACCCAACCAAAATAAGGAAAAGAGAAACACAAGAACAAGGAAGCTAAGGAAACACTGAGCTACCAGAAAGCAAACATAAAATGGTTATAGGAAAACTTTATATTTCAATAATCATCCTAAATGTAAATGGACTGAACTCACCAATAAAAAGGCTCAGAGTTCCAGAGTGGATCAGAAAACAACACACAAAAATATGCTGCCTCTGGGAGATACATCTCAATGTCAAAGACAAATATAGACACAAAGTGAAAGAGTGGAAAATGATATTTCAAGCAATTGGCATTCAGAGAAAAGTGAGAGTAGTGGTACTAATATTGGACACAACAGACTTCAAAATTAAAAAAAGTAAAGAAAGATACTGAAAAACACTTCATAATAGTAAAGGGGATCATATACCAAGAAGACATAACTCTTATTAATATCTATGCTCCCAATCAGGGAGCTTCTAAATATAAAAAGCAAGTGCTAACAGAACTAAAGGGAGAAACAGACCAAAATACTATCATAGTAGGGGACCTAAAAACCTCATTGTCGGATATGGACAGATCATCCAAACAGAAAATCAATAAGGAAATATCCTTAAATTACACTTTACACCAACTGGACATAATTGACATTTACAGAGCCTTTCATCTCAAAACATCTGCTTATACATTCTTTCCTAGTGCGCATGAAACATTCTAAAGGATTGACCATATACTAGAACACAGAGATAGCCTGAACAAATATAAGTGGGTTGAAATCATAGCAACCATATTCTCTGATCATAATGTTTAGAAACTAGAATTCAACTGTAAAAGGAAAGCATGAAGAGCCACCAATACATGGAGATTAAACAATATGCCACTGAAGAATAACTGGGTCAGAGAAAAAATAAAAAGAGAGATGAAGAGATATATAATATTGGATGATAATAATAGTACAACGTATCAAAACTTTTAGGACCCAGCCAAAGTGGTCATAAGAGGAAAGTTCATATCATTATAGGCCTATCTCCAAAATAAGAATGAGCCCAAATAAACAACATAACATTCCATCTTAAAAAAAATACAAAAGGAAGAACACACGAAGACTAAAGTCAGCAGAAGAAAGAAATGATCGGAATTGGAGGAGATATAAATGAAAGTAAAAACAACGACAACAAAAAACAACAGGAAAAATAATGCAACAAAGAGCTGGTTCTTTGAGAAGGTTAATAAAATTGACAAATTCCTGGCTAGACTCACTGAAGAAAAAAGAAAAAGGACACATATAACAATATCGGGGATGAAAGAGGGTGAATTATGACAGACACCACAAAAATACAATGATCATAGAAGAATACTATGAAAACATAGATAACACCAAATTTAATAATCTAGAAGAAATGGACCAGTACTTAGAAAAATACAACATTCCTAGACTGAATCAAGAAGGACTGGAAAATCTAAATAGACCAATCAGCAGTATGGAATTTGAAACATTTATCAAACATGTACTAAAATGTAAAGTCTAGGACCAGATGCCCTCACTAGTGAATTCTACCACACATTCAAAGAGGATTTAATACCCATGCTCCTCAAATTCTTCCAAAAAAATGAATACTTCCTAACCTATTTTATGAAGCCAATATTACCCTGATATCAAAACCTGGTAAAGATAACACACGCAAAAAAGAAAAATACGAACCAATTATATAGATATAATGCAATCCCCATCAAAATCCCATTGGCATTTTTTAAAAAGAAATTGAACAAAAAATCATCACATTAGTATGGAAGCACAAAAGACCCTGAATTGCCAAAGCCATCCCGAGAAACAGAACGAGGGTGGAGGCATCACTCTGCTCAACTTCAAATTATACTACAAAGCGACAGTAATCAAAACGGCATGGTATTGGCAGAAACACAGACATACAGACCAGTGGAACAAATTGAGAGTCCAGAAGTAAAACCATATTTCTACAGACAAATAATTTTGGACAAAAAAGACAAAAATGTACGTTGGAGAAAGGAAAGCCTCTTCAATAAACGGTGCTGGAAAAACTGGAAAGCCACATGCAAAAGAACGAACTAGACTGTTGTCTATCATCACATACCAAAATGAACTCTAAATGGATTAAGGACCTGAATATAAGACCTGAAACAATAAAATGCATAGAAAAAAAAAACATAAGAACTAAACTCAAGGACCTTGGACTTAAAGAGGTTTTTATGAATTTGACCTCAAATGCAAGGGAAGCAAAAGCAAAAATAAATGAATGGAACTATATCAAACTGAAAAGTTTCTGTACAGCTAAAAATATCATCAAGTTAAAGTGAGAACCATTCAAATTGGAAAATATATTTGCAAGCAATACCTCTGATAAGGGCCTAATATCCAAACTATACAAGTCAGAGGACTTGAACTGACAATTCTTCCTACAGGACATACAAATGGCCAACAAATATATGAAAAGATGCTCAACATTGCTAGCTATAAGGGAAGTGCAAATCAAAACCACAATGAGATACCATCTCAGACCTATTAGAATAGCTATAATCAATAGGACAAGTAATCACAAATGTTGGAGAGGATGCAGAGAAACAGGAACCCACATACACTGCTGGTGGGACTGCAAGTTGGTACAGCCGCTATGGAAAACAGTATTTGAGTTTCTCGAAAAACTAAAAATTAATCTACCATATGATCCGGCCTTCCTTCTACTCGATTTTACACCAAAGAATTAAAAACTCATTTCCAAAAAATTGCACAGTGATGTTCATAGCAGCATTATTCACAGTGGCCAGGACACGGAAGCATTATTTGCAGTGGCCAGGTCATGGAAATAACCGAAGTGTCCTATGATTGGATAAAGAAGCTGTGGTACATATATTCTGTCAAATATTACTCAGCCATAGGAAGAGGTGAAATATTGCCATTTGTTACAACATGATGAACCTAAAGATAATCATACTAAGTCAAACAGAAGTTGAAAATCACATGATATCACTTATATGTGGATATAAACCTAAAAGCAACAAATGAACAGGACAAACAAATAGAGACTCATAGACATGGACAATAGACTATTATTTCCTGGAGTGCAGAGGGAATACAGGGGAGGTAGATGGTATAAAAGTGGTCAAGTATGTGGTGATAGAAATAAATCTAACTAAAAAGTGAGCAGACAGTGAAAAAAAAAAAAAAAATATATATATATATATATATATATATATATGCCTTACTGTTAAAGTAAATAAATGAATAAATAAAAAACTTGTAAATAAAAAAGTGAAGAATTAAAAAATAAACAAGCAAACTTCTGCTCAACAAAAGATACCATCAATAAGGTAAAGAGACAACCATCTGAATGAGAAAATACATTTGAAAGAAATGCCTTTCATAAGGGTCCAATATCTAAAATACACAAAGAACTCATACAACTCAATAACAAAAAAGTAAACAATCCCATCTAAAGATGGGCAGAGGACTTGAACAGACAGACATTTTTACCTAGAGGAAATACATATAGCCAACATATATATAAATAGATGCTCAACAAATGAACAGGACAGAGACTCATGGTCATAGAGAACAACAGATTGTGGTTACCAGAGGGGAGGGTGTATGTAGGTGGGGTAAAGGTTGGATATGCAGTGACAGAAAGAAATCTAACTATAGGAGGTGAACACACAATGTAAACGTATATATGTCTTACTTTTAAAGTGTACAGCTGAAACTTTCTGGGTTTCATTAACCAAGTAACCATAAAAAATTAATTAATTAATTAATTAATTAATTTTTTAAAAACTACATGAAACTATAGTTAAATAAATGAAGTAATATAATGATAATGTCAGATCAAATAGAGAATATCAATAAAGAAATAAACATTATGAAAAAGATCTAAGTGGAAATTCTAGTGTACAATAAGAAATACAATAACTGAAATAAAAATATTATACTATGGAGATCAATAGTTGATTTGAACTGGCAGAAGAAATAAATATTGAACTCGAAGACAAATTAACAGAGATTATGAAATCTAAAGAACAAAAAGCAAAGAGAAGAAAAATGAAAAGTGCCTCAGAGAAATGTGAGACAGTAAGCACAGAAACAGACATAGTGTGAATATCAGAAGGAAAGAAGAGGAAAGTACAGAAAATATTTAAAGAAATTATGGCTGCAAAATTATTGAAAAACATTAATTTATACATCCAGGAATGCTTAATGAGCTTCAAGCAGGATAAACACAAAGAGATCTACAGACACATCATAGTAAAAATGGAACTTCTATTTAACATTGTACTAGAGGTTCTAGCCAGAGCAATTAATTAAGAAAAAGAAAGAAGTAAAACTATTTTTATTCACAAATTACAGACTCTTATACATAGAAAATTGTCAGTAATTCACTAAAAAAATTTTGAGCTGATAAAAATTTTCATGAAATTTTTATGATACAAGATAAGTATACAAAATTCTACTGTATTTCTGTACATTTGTATTGATCAATCTGACTCTATTTTCTTATTTTTGTCTCTTTACCCTACAGGAGGCAAACTTTTAGCCATCATAGCCTATTTCTGGTCCCAGAGCCCAGCAAGCCTACTAGGTCTGTTGCCTAAGTCTTAGTCACTTTTTTGTATTTCTGTTCTATTTCTGATCTATGGAGATATATATTTTGTTTACAAGCATGGCTATAGCTGATTTTGTTTTGGTTTATCAGTCATGCAATTTTTTGGAACAAATGGAGTGCCTGACAATACGAGCTTAATTCCACATCTTGTTCAGAAGTTTCCTGTCTACTCTTGAAACTCCAGCTTAGACAATACCCCTTACAGAGTGCCTCCCTTGGTCACTGCATGTCCACTGCACATGCACCACCACCTAAGTTGTTAATTCCCTCCTTTTTGGTCACTCTTAACATGGTACATTGCTATACTCATAACACTCTAAGATATTTGCTACTGACTTCCACTTGCAGTGATGTCCTGTTCCTCCAAGTCATGAAGCCCTGATGTGTTCAGTAATGCTCATATTTCAGAATCCAGCTCATTAGAATTCAGTGTGTTTATTAGTCTCTTCTAAGCATTTAGTTAACTGTAGCAGATATTGTTGGTGCTCTGCTGAAATCTCAGGTCCCTTTTATCATTTTTGGGTCACCCTCCTTTGGCTTTGGTATGTTTTAGCCTTCAAAATTCAACACCTAGCATTCTTTTTTAGAAGCCTGACCTTGGGCTACAGGAGGCTTTACTTTCATGTTTGAGAGCTGAAAGTACTTGGGAGTACATGTTAGCTCATGGCTGCCCTTAGCAAATGAATAATGAGTATGGGAGTATAAAAAACCCAGCTCATTTGTTTTTTTTTTGTGGCAACAACTCTGAGGCACAACTTTCTCTATAGATTTTCCCTTTAGGATCATGCCGAAGTTATCCTCTATAGAATATTGCCTAGTATTATATCCTTGCTTGGTTTCTTCCTCTTCCCTGACCTGCTTCTTCCATTCTCTTCATGGTTTCTCCTGGGAAACGTTCCTTACTATTTCTTTTTGCATTTGAATCCTCATCTTATGGTCTACTTTTGAGGTACTTGACTTAACATACTAATAGTTAAGAAAACCCAAAATATAGGAGTCGATAGAGGTAGATTAGCTAATTTTCTCTGTATTGTGCATCTGTGTGTTTTCACCTCCAGCAATGCACTCTTGCTAGATCTTGTTCCTTTTCTTTCTCACTTAGGATTGTTCTGTACTTCCCTTGAGTGGAGGGTCTACTTTTCCTTTCATTCCTTACTTTTAAAATTTTCTTTTTCTTCCCACTTTACCTGAACTAATGATGACCCCTAATACCCATGAACATGTTTCAGCTATTCCCCTAATTTATATTAATTGTGTGCTTTATTACTAACAGAGTTGCGATGTAATTTTGAGTGGAGGTAGAGAAAGGCACGAGGTCTCCTTCTAATATGGAAGCTCTAGCTGTCCCTAGAGTACCAGGCATTTTAGTACTATGTGTTGTAACATGTTTTTGGTACATTTTCCACATATACTGTTACCTTTTTGAGGCACATATTTCATTTATTAATTTATCAATAATTATTTTTTATTGTTCTATTTCATTTTCAACTCCTAGCAAAAGTGTCTAGGGGAGTGTGTTTTCAAATTGTGATTTGAGAACCACTGAGATCAAAATCACCTTTAGAGAGATTAGAAGCTGATAAAATTTAGGGCGTTGGGCCCCACATTGAGTGCACTAAATCAGACTCTCTAGGGGTAAAGTCTAAAATTCTGAATTTTAAATAAAATCGACAGGAAATTCTTATATAATTTGAAGATTACCATCCTAGAATTTAGATCACTCAATAAAAATTTGTTGAATTAACTTACAAATGTGGGAAATGAGGCATATTGGAAATGTTAGATTATTGCTGATTTGACAAGACGTCAAGTGATTAAAACATCCTCCTGCCTGGTGAAAATTTGAATAGGTAACTTCTATAACACAAATCAACTTAAAACAAAATTATGGAAAGAGGCACTGGACAATTATCTTAAATGGTGCAGTGAAATGTCTGGATAAGCTGTCATTAGTTAATACTCTTTACCTTAGATAACTAATTTTTGGTTTTTCATTTTGTTTCTTATTGTGAAAAACACCCTTAATTCTAGAAATTAGTTGGGCTCCTTTTTCTGCTTGATGTTAGAGAAATTCAGCCCTAGCAAGTCCCAGCCTGAGTTCAGCAAAATTGATAAGTGATCTTGATTATTTTTACTGCAGTTTGCAGCCACAGCCCATTTCCATGGAAACAGATGCCAGCTTGCTGAAAAAAGAGAAAAGAACGCCATCATTAATTACTATTTCAACTTGAATTTAATTGATTTCAGAGTAAATCTTGGGACAACTTGGCATTATTATTGTGAGAGTACTGTAGGCATGCTCTATGCTATATCAAAACAGCTTAACAAATATAAAAATGTACTGTGATTAATAAAAGAGAACCAGAGCTCAACTACTGAAGTAAGCACAAGAAAAGTATATATCAAAGTCTCAACGGCTAATATTTGAACTGTGTGGATGCGTGAGTAAATTACCTCTAAGTTTCCCTTGACAAAGCCAAATCATTATAGGATTGCTCTTTGTGTCCCCCCAAAAACACTAAGGAGGAAAATACGAAAAGAGGCAAAGGAAAAAGAAGGCTGATTTTGGAGAACTCTACCTTTTACTCTACATAGTTTGAGGGTGAGAGTTCTGGGATTCCTTACATTATTTCTCTTACTTTCAGCTATTACATCACTTAATTTCATTCTTTGGCCTTCTCAGTGTGCATTTATTGTACACTGAAATGTTATAGATGGCCTATCAATTTTGGTGAGCTCAGGCTGGGGTTTGCTAAGACCAAATTTCTCTAACACTAACAGATATGATATTCTAACTAATTTCTAGAATAGTTGCAGCATCTACATACATATACATATATATATTTGTATAATTATAATTATATGTATTATATATTCAAGAGTTCCTACTTTGAAAGTAGTTGTCCTTGGAAGGGGTTTTATATTAGAATATTATTCAGCCTGGAGCATAATACGTTGGGATTAGTTGGAAGTTGGCTCAGACCTAGAGGTAGACATAGAATAAATAATTGGTGAGAAGTTAGGATAAGAGAACCAAAAGAGAGAAAAAAGGAAGAACAAATTTTGCTAAAAGCAAATTTTGTCTACTGAACTTTTCTCTGAGACTGAACTCAAAACTATATAATAATATAGTTATATATAATAAATAAAATGTATATAAATTTGTATATATGTAATTAGACACATATAATATATGTACACATATATACATATTTGAGTATGTGTGTGTGTATGTATGTGTAACCAAGATTGATAGCATATTGACTATCAGCATTCTATCAATTGGGACTTTTAGAAGGTCGAAATTCTCTCTAGAGAGGTATGTAAAAGGTATGAATTTAATTTTTTCTGGTCTAAAATATGCTTTATTTGAGGGCTTCTATTCTCTTCTTATTGAGGAATAATTGACAAAGCTGTTATTATTGTGGTCATAGTTGCAAATTAGATGATCTTGACAAAGCCAAAAGTCAAATGTTACAAGATAGAAAGCACTTAAAAATAATTCTAGAGTAGGACAGACCTGAAATAGAAAACATTTTTTACATTTACTGAATCTTTGAACCCATACCCAGCTTCTGTGTGCTTTAAACAGCTAACATCTATGACCTTCTTCCCAGTACTATCTTTTGAGTTACTGGAGCTATTCCCTTTGTATAGAGAGCCAGAAATGCCTGGGAATTCACATACCATGCCAATACCTTCCTGTTGTGAGGATTGTGAAAGCCTAAATCCCTTTCCCTGGGGTGAGGTAAACTTTGATGTGTAATGAACACTTCTGATTTTACTACAAGATAGGCTGAGGCTGGAAATTTTCCTGAAGTCTTATCTTTTCTTGGCTTTTACCCCTTATTATCTTATGTTATAGCCAGCATCCAAAATTCCCCCCAATGACTGCCATATCCTGATATTCATGTCCTTGTGTAGTCCTCTCTACATTGAATAGGGTCTATTTGTGAAATCAATGGTAGAAATGATGGTGTTGTGACTTCCAAGGCTAGTTCTTAAAAATCATTGTGGCTTCCATCTTTCTCTCTCTTAGGTTGTCCTTTTTAAGCAAAGCCTTAAATGTGAGACAGACACTCAAGTAACTCCACGAAGAGGTCCATGTGGCATGGAGCTGAGTCCTCTCACCAATTACCAGAACAAATTTGCCATTCACATGGGTGAATCATCTTGGGAGTGGATCGCCAGCTCCCATCAAGCCTTGAGTTGACTGTAGCTCCGGATGACATCATGACTGCAACCTCATGGGTGACCCCGAGCCAAAACTACCCAGATAAACCACTCCTGACTTTCCACCCCTCAAAAATGCGTGAGATAATAAATGTTTGTTATTACTTTAAGCCACTAAATTTTGAGGGATTTTTTATGTAGCAATAGAAAACTGATACATACTGCCTCCCTCACTCTCTTACTCATTTCTCCTGGCACTATTTGCTTAATAAATTACTTACGCCTGAATCTTATCTCAGGATCTGCTTCTGGTGAATCAGACCTAAGACATTTGGATTAAAATTCTGATGCTGCCATCTATTAGCTGTGTGACCTTGGGCAAGTTATAAATCTCATTGTGCTTCAATAAAACATGGATAATAATAGTACTTATCTCTTAGAGTTGAATGAGGATTAAAGGAGTCATTTGTAAGGTACAAAGCTTAGTGCCTAGCACATTATTGGTGCTCAATAATTATTATGATAGTAGCATAGAGTGGCACTTGTCAGCTATGAGGTCTAACCAAATGGAATAATTTTTTTGTAGCCTCTGTGGCCTGCTGGCTTTTGACCATAAAGAAATATGAACAGGGGACTGTGGATGCTTAAGCCCAATATGGTAAAAACAATTCAAGGCACACACACTCCTTGTAGTAGGTCAATAGTGTCACCTTTGTAAATGAAACTCATACCATTTCATTATTGCGATAAGATCTGCCATTTTACCTTAAATAAACAAACCTTGCTCCCTGATCCTTCACTGTTCCTACCACAAATAAGGCATGGAACTGAAGCAGCCATTTGAATAGCTAAGTGACAGTGTTTTTCTGTTGGAAACTGAGGGTTAGACATTTCCTTCCTCCCATAGCTTTTTAAATACAGAAAAAAAGTGTATTAGGCCACTAAGAATCTTTATAAAGGGAGATTCTTTTCTTCCAGTAAGCGTGATTCAAAAAATTCTTTATGTAATGTTAACATATACATATGAATAGATAATAAGGAATTATAATAAATTAAAGAAAAAGATTATCATGGTCTGACAGTGAGGATATAATGAAGCGATTATATAATGAAGAAACATTAGAATTCTGCAAGCTGAACAGGGAGTGTAAGATGAGATTCTTGACTTCAGACTCCAGTTAAGTAGAGAAAGAGGAAAAATTCTGCATTAATAAGGAGTCTAAGAGATGAGACTAAGCCGTAAAGCTGTCAGATGAAATGGCTGTACACACAGGGTCTCAGTGCCATTCATTTCTCTACAATGGCTAAGAAACATACCTTCAGCAGCCTCATTAAGATTTTAGAAAACATTTCTTCTTGAATTTTGTTTTAACCTCCAAAGTCTAATTTGAAATTATCAGCTATGAAGATTTGTTGATTATTTGCTGTGAGAAAAGGCACTTGGAAAAGTTGATGATAAGAATTGTAGTTGGAGAGAACTCCAAATACTACCAGTTTTGAGATTTGACAGTTTGTGAGTCCATCACAGTTTGGTCTATTTCCAGGATTATCTGAGGAATACTCCCTAAAACAGGCACTACTGGTTATGTTGCCTATTCAGTCTTTCTTGAGATTCCTGTGGAAATTTGTAATTAAGACAGTACATGAAACCAGCAACTGATGCCAAGAAAGATGTTTCTTTTGGCTCCATAATACCTCTGTTTAATATATGTTGGCTGTGTCTATGGCCATGCTGAACAAGCCCAATCCTGTCTGATCTCAGAAGCTAAGCAGGATTGGGCATGGTTAGTACTTGGATAGGAGAACACCTAGGAAGACTAGGTGCTGTAGGCTTTAAAAAATAAAAAAAATAAGGGATTGTAAGATGACAAAGTCCTTGAAATCTGTGAGGTCAACGAGCCTGCCAATAATCATAGGAATGATGTACTGGAGTTTAAAGAGAAACTTTTGATTTGAGAGCTAAAGTCACATAGATATCCTGCCTGAAAGTCCATGGTCAGCTTTACAATTGTTCTTTAACAATACAGAGAGAGTGAAATCTTGAGCAATTCTGACCTTTTTCCCGTCGTGATGAACTTACCATTATTGTGCACGTCAATAACTTTCAAACCATTTTTTTTAGGTGAAGCAACCCTTGGTTGACCTCGCAGATTGTAAGGAACTTGTTAGCTTAAAATTCCTTATTTTTTATTTTTTATGTCTACAGCACCTGGTCTTTCTAGGTGGTCTCCCATCCAAGTACTAACCAGGCCCGATCCTGCTTAGCTTATGAGATCAGACAGAATTGGGCTTGTTCAGGGTGGCATGGCCATAGACTCAAACCATTTTTTTAAGCTCTTGTTTAACCTTCAAGCAGTACGCACAAAGTGGGTTAACTAGGCACTTTCATGTATTGTTGGTAGGAGGAAATCTGACAATAGCTTTTTGGTAGACAATTTAGGAATATGTACCAAAATTTAAAATGCATGGTATTCATTAGAGTCCTGGCACAAAACAGATGGCACTTTCCAACAAGGTATTTAGCACATGCAATAAGTGTTTAGGGAAACCAACAAGGGTGGTACAGTACCTGAGGCAGGCCAGAGCAAGGACTGAGAGGGCAAGAGGAGGGAGTGGTGAACAGAACTTGGAGCCATATGGAGGGACATTCTTCCAGGAAATTTGGCTTTTGGTAGAAGGACGTAACCATATTTGGGTAGAAGAATATGCTGGCAGGAAGAGTGCTGGGAGAAATAACTACCTCAAATTCACTGTCCTCCCTTCTTGCAATCTCCTGTCAGCATCTCCCAGTAGTAAACTCAACCAAAAGCCAGAGGCAAGAAAGGCAACAGTTACAGTCTATATGAGTCAGTCTTCTCAGGCAAGGAACAAGGAGCTAAAGGATGGAGAGTGGGTCTTCAGCAAAAAGCAAAATATCTAACACACGCATATACCTATTGACTCAGAAATCCTATTTTTGCAATGCTTTCTAAAGAAATATTGCAACAGGCTTTCAAAGATAATCAGAATAGCAGTTCTTCATAATAGAGAAAAACTGGAAAGGACCTAAATTTCCATTAAGAGAAAGGTTAAGTAAAGTCACATTTATATTATGGAATACTATGTAGTGATAAGGTAAAATAAAAGAATCTATATGGGCTGATATGAAAATGTGTCCAAGATGTACAGTTATGTAATAAAATGCAAAACTAGCAAACAAACAAAACACCCAAGTTGTAGATAAATATAAAGAGCATGAACCTCTTTTTGTTAGGGAAAAAAAATAACAGAAGCACGAACGCGTGCATTTAAATATTTACACACAAACCTGATTGGGGATAAGCAGGTATAAAGAATATTTTAATATTTTTCCTAGATACATTTTTATTGTTTGAAATCTTTACAAGAATGTATTTGTACATTACTTGCATAATTAGATAAACCAATAAGAACGCAACTGAAAAACTTGGATTAGTCATAATTTGTAAGCTCCTGGTGTATAGAAGCCAGTCCCCTCCCTAATGTCTTTCCTTGTCTCACTGCTCTGATTCTGCTTTGTGATCATTAAGAGACTTTGATGTTCAGTCTTAGTCCTATCTCTTGGCAAACCAGTGCTTGGTATGCTTACGGAATTAGGCTGCATATTTAATTCTCCTTTAACCTATTAGGCATAGAATGTGCTCGCTGAGCTGTTTCCTTTCCCTTTGACCTTTGATATGTTTTTTAGTTCCTAAACCAAATCTCATTATATTAAGACTTAGGCAAGATGTAGGAAATGCTCACTGACCCATCTCCATGTTGTAGCTATAATCTTTAACCCTTCAATATGAGCTTCACATTTTCTTGCACATTTCCTGGTGTTTCATCTATTTCCTACTTTCCTGATTGCTTAAGTACACCAATTTGGCACCCATAATGTTTCAACGGTCTAGTTTCCCACTGTTGTCAGTTGTCAATGGGGTTTCATTTTGTTATTTTTTTAAATAAAAAAATAAATTTTATTTAGTGGTGACATTGAATAACAAAACGCAGTAAGTTTCAGGTTAACATTTTAACATTGTGTGTTCACCTCTCATAGTTAGGATTCCTTCTACCACCATATATTTGACCCCATATACCTTCTTTCCTCTACCCTATGGTAAACTCTACTCTATTGTCCATGTGCATAAGCCTCTGTTTGTCCAGTTCATTTGTTGCTTTTAGGTTTATATCCCGCATGTAACTGATATCATGTGATTTTTAATGTTTTCTGTTTGGCTTATTTTGCTTGGCATGATTATCTCAAGATCCATCCATGTTGGCTCAAATGGCAGTATTTCATCTCTTTCTAAGTTTGAGTAATATTTCATTGTATATATATATACCACAGCTTCTTTATCCAGTCATCTATCATAGGACACTTTGGTTGCTTCCATGTCCTGGCCACTGTGAATAATGCTGCTATGAACATTGGTGTGCAAATATTTTTCATTATGAGATTTCAAGCCTTTGGTGTAAATATCCAGTAAAGGGATTGCTGGATCATATGGTAGATCAATTTTTAGTTTTTTGAGGAACCTCCATACTGTTTTCCATAGTGGTTGTACCAATTTGCAGTCCCACCAGCAGTGTATGAGGATTCCTTTTTTCCCACATCCTCTCCTACACTTGTTATTACTTGCTTCATTAATAACAGATATTCTAACAGGTTTGAGATGGTATCTCATTGTGGTTTTGATTTGCATTTCCGTAACAGCTAGTGAAACTGAGCATATTTTCGTATGTTAGTTGGGCATTTGTATGTCTTCTTGGGAGAAGTGTCTGTTCAGGTCCTCTTTTCATTTTTTGATTGGATCATTTGTTTTATTTTTATTTTTTTGTTATTAAGATCTATGAGTTCTTTATATATTTGGATATTAGGCCCTTATCAGAGGCGTTCTGTGCAAATATGTGTTCTCATTCAGATGGTTGTCACTTTACCTTGTTGATGATTATATTTTAGCTGTACAGAAGCTTTTTAGTCTGATGTAGTCCCATTCATTTATTTTTGTTTACACTATCCTTGCCTTTGAGGTCAAATTCATAAAACCTCTTTAAGTCCAAGGTCCTTGAGTTTAGTTCCTATGTTTTCTTCTATGCATTTTATTGTTTCAGGTCTTATACTCAGGTCCTCAATCTATTTTGAGTTAACTTTGGTATGTGGTGATAGAAGACAGTCTAGTTCATTGTTTTCGCAGGTGACTTTCCAGTTTCCCAGCAACATTTATTGAAGAGGCTTTCCTTTTTCCACTGTATGTTTTTGTCTTTTTTGTTGAAAATTATTTGTCCATAGAAGTATGGTTTTACTTCTGGACTCTCGATTGTGTTCCACTGGTCTGTTTGTCTGTTTTTCTGCCAATGCCATGCTGTTTTGATTACTGTCGCTTTGTATTATAATTTGAAGTCAGGCAGGTGATGCCTCCAGCCTTGTTTATTTTTCTCAGAATGGCTTTGGCAACTCAGGGTCTTTTGAGCTTCCATTCTAATGTGATGATTTTTTGTTCAATTTCTTTAAAAAATGTCACTGGGATTTTGTTGGGGATTGTATTACATCTGTAAAATGCTTTAGGTAATATGGTCATTTTAACTATGTTGATTCTTCCAATCCATTTCTTTGTTTCTTCTTCAATTTCTTTTAATAGGGTCTTATAGTTTTCATTTTATTAGTCCTTCACATGTTTTGTTCGATTTATTCCTAGGTATTTTATTTTTTTGTTGCAATTTCAAAGGGAATTAATTTTTCCACTTCTTTTCCTGAAACTTTGCTATTAGAGAATAGGAACGCTTTGGATTTTTGAACGCCACCTGCAAAAAAATTTAATTTTGTATCTAGAAACTTTACTGTTTTTGCTAATTGTTTCTAGTTGTGTTCATGTGGAGTCTTTAAGGTTCTTCACATAGAGAATTATGGCATCGGCAAATAGTGATAGTTTGAATTCTTTGTTTCCTGTTTGGATGCCTTTTATATCTTTCTCTTGCCTTATTGCACTTGCTAGGACCTGCAATGTTATATTGAATAACACTGGCGATAATGGACAGCCTTGCCTTGTTCCTGATCTTAGAGGGAAGATTTTTAGCTTTTCACCATTAGGTATAAGGTTGGCCGAGGGTGTGCTATATATGGCCTTTATTTTATTAGTATATTTTCCTACTATACCAATTTTGTTAAGTGTTTTGGTCATAAATGGATGCTGTATCTTGTTAAAGACCTTTTCTACATCTATTAATATGATCATATGATTCTTATTTTTTAATTTGTTTATGTGGTGTATAATATTATTCTATTTCTGTATGTTGAACTATCCCTATGCCTCTGGGATAAAGCCCACTTGATTATGGTGTATAATGTTTTTAACATGTTGCTCTATGTGGTTCACTAGTTTGTTCAGGATTTTTGTACCTGTGTTCATGAGAGATATTGGTGTGTAGTTTTCTTTTTTTGTGTTATCTTTATCAAGTTTTGGTATCAGGGTAATATTGACCTCATAAAATCAGTTGGGAAGTATTACCTACTCTTTGATTTTTTGGAAGAGTTTAAGGAGAGCAGTTATTAAATCCTCTTTGAACATTTGGTAGAATTCAGTGGTGAAATCATCTGGCCCTGGACTTTTACATTTTGGTAGGTTTTTGATCATCATTTTAATTTCCATACTGCTGATTGCTCTATTTAGATTTTTCAGTTTTTCTTGATTCAGTCTAGGAAGGTTGTATCTTTTAAGTATTGGTTCATTTCTTCTAAGTTATTAAATTTGGTGTTATACACTTTCTCATAGTATTCTTGTGTGATCCTTTGTTTTTCTGCATTATCTTTCATAATTTCTCCTCTTTCATCCCTGATTTTGTTTATATGTGTCCTTTCTCTTTTTTCTTGGTGAGTCTAGCCATAGGTTTGTCAATTTTATTAACCTTTTCAAAAACCGACCCTTCGTTACATTTATTTTTTCTGTTGTTTTCTGTTTTCAATTTCATTTATTTCTGCTCTGGTTTTGACTATTTCCTTCTGCTTACTTCAGGCTTCATTTGTTCCTCCTTTTAAATTTTTTTAAGAAGCAGTGTTAGGTTGTTAATTTGGGCTCATTCCAAATTAACAACATAACACTGCTTCTTAAAAAAATTCAAATTAGGTTGTTAATTTGGGCTCGTATTTTGGAGATAACCCTGTGATCATGTTACCTTTGCTCTTATGACTGCTTTTTCCATGCCCCAAAAGTTTTGATATGTTGTACTATAATTACATTTTTTTTCTATGTCCCTCTTGATTTCTCTTTTTTATTTCTTCTCTGATCAGGTTCTTCTTAAATAGCATGTTGTTTAATCTCCATGTATTTGTGGCTCTTCATGCTTTCTTTTTACAGTTGATCTTTAGTTTCTAATCATTGTGATCAGAGAATATGGTTGGAATGATTTCAACCCACTTATATTTGTTGAGGCTATCTCTGTGTCCCAGCATGTGGTCAATCCTTGAGAATGTTCCATGTGTACTAGGGAAGAAGGTATAAACAGCTGTTTTGTGATGGAAGGCTCTATAAATGTTCATTATTTCCAGTTGGTATAAAGTGTCATTTAAGGATATTTCCTTATTGATTTTCTGTTAAGATGATCTGTCCATATCTGATAGTGGGGTATTTAGGTCCCTTACTATGATAGTGTTTTGGTCTGTTTCTCCCTTTAGTTCTGTTAGTAATTGCTTTACATATTTCAAGACTCCCTGATTGGGAGCATAGATATTAATATGTGATGTGTAATGTCTTCTTGATGCATGGTTTCCTTTATCATTATTAAGTGTCCCTCAGTATCTTTCTTTACCTTTTTTATTTTGAAATCTATTTCATCCGATATTGATACCACTCCTCCCACTGTTCTCTGAATGCCATTTGCTTGAAATATCATTTTCCACCTTTTCACTTTGAATCTATATTTGTCTTTGTAGCTGAGATGTGTCTCCTGGAGGCAGCATATTGTTGTGTGCTGTTTTTTGATCCACTCTGCAACTCTGCGACTCTGAACTTTTGTATTGGTGAGTTCAGTCTATTTACATTTAGAGTGCTACTGAAATATGAGGTTTTCCTATAAACATTTTATGTTTTGCTTTCTAGTAGCTCAATGTTTCCATGGCTTTCTTGTCCTTGTGTGTCTGCTTTTTATTTTTTGTTTGTTTTTTGTTTTTGTTTTTTTTTGGTTGGGTTTTCTGTGTTTTCCTTCTGGTCCTTATTGTTTTTTGTTTTAAACTTCATTTCTGAATATTTGGCCTTTGGTTACCATGATATATATGGCATATGTGTATATATATATATATGTATATACAAACACACACCTAATTTACATATATTATGGTATATATGTATATATACATATATACATATGTGTGTATATATATACATACGCACATATATTTATATATATTCATATATTTTCTTTTGTGCATGCCTTATCTCCATTTCCCTTTGAGAATTTGGATCTTTGAATCCTCCTCTTTTCAGTCATTGTTATCTCAATGTGTCCCTATGTATCCTGAATGTTCATTACTATCTTGCTATAGCAAATCTTTTTTGTTGTTGTTGTTTAAGCTTTTGATGTCCTGTTCTTAGTAAAGGTTGTACTCCTCTGCTTCTATTTGCCTGCTAGTCACCTTACACCTGATTATTATTTTTTTTTGTCATTTTGTATTAGGCGAGCTGACCCCTTTCAGTATTTTCTGTATTGCAGGACTTGTAGTGGAGAATTCCCTCAATTTTTGTACTGTGGAAAGGTCTATATTTCTCCTTCAGATCTAAAAAAGAGCTTAGCTGGATACATTGTTCTTTGCTGGTAGTTACTTTCATTTAATAGTTTGAATATTGGATTCCACTCCTTTGTGGCTCTTTGAGTTTATTCTGAGAAGTCTGACAATATTCTAATGGATTTTCCTTTATAGGTTACTGTCTTCTTTTCCCTGGCTGCCCTGAGAATTCTGTTTTTGTCATTGATTTTTGATAATTTTAATATGATGTGTCTTGGTGAAGGCCTTTTTTGGTTGAGATAATTGTGTGCTCTGTTGACTTCTTGAATTCCATGCTCCAGCTCATTCCTTAGATTTGGGAAATTCTCATCAACTATTTGATTAAAAATGCTTTCTAATCCCTGTTCCTTTTCCTCCCCTTTGAGAATGCCCATTATTCTTATGTTTCCTCTTCAGGTTTTATCAGCTAGTTCTTGTATTTCTCTTTCATTATTTTCCATTTTTTGGTTTCTCTCTTCTTCCTTCTGATTTATTTCTAGATTTCTGTCTTCAGTATCACTGATCTTTTCCTCCATTTGGTCGACTCTATTTCCCATGCTTGCTATTTTCATTTTTTAATCTTTTTCAGTGTGTTCTTAATCTCCCGAAGTTCTATTCAGTTCTTTTTAAGGATTTCAGTCTCTTTGCAAAAGATCTCTTTCTGCTCATCTAGTTGTTTTACAATTTCTGAAATTGTTGATATGAATTGTTTTGGATCTCATTGAGTTTTTTTTTTTTTTTTTTTGAAGTACCATCCTGAATTCTCTGTCTTTTAAATTACATATGTCTATGTCTGTAAGTTTATTTTCTGGAGACTTTTCTCTTTATTTCTGAGCTGCCTTGTCACCTAGGTTGTTCATGGTGTTTAATGGACTATTTCTCCACCCGGGCATTAATGGAAGTGTATTTTGTTTGTTTGTTTGTTTTCCAGAAAGAAGATTTATTTTATAAAGGTCTCCCTTTAGTCTGTAACAAAGAAGGGATTTTTCTTTTGGTTTCTAGTAGGTAGGATCCCTGCTTTATATAAAGTCTTAATAATGTCTTTTTTTATTATAGATGTTTAATCACACTGGCTACCTTTAGTCTCAGTCCCTGTCAATGGTAGCAACAGTTTTGGTAGTGTTTGCTCAGAGTCCCCTGGGGATCCGCAGTGTTCATTCTGGGACAATATGGTATGAAAGGTTCTCTGTGTTGGAGGATGCGGGCTGCGGCTTAGCCTCACATTTTGCAACTGGCTGGTAATAATCAGCTTCTGTTTCTCCTTCATCCCTACTTCTGTGCCATCCTCACTCCTCTGCATTCTTGCTTTCTGCATGATGCCTTGGCACTGCCACCAGCTGCGTGGAGCTCACAGCTCTCCCAGGCAGGGATGTTCAGGGAACTTGCCTCACCTTCTCTCTTCCCCCCTCCTCCTACAGGATGCTCTGGCTGGGAGAGGGAACTTCTTCGTTTCTCCCAGGATACTTCCTGATTCCCGGGGTTCTGAACTGTGGTAGCTCTTATGAGGAGATCACACATTCAGATGTTCTGGTGTGCAGTTTGGGCATTTTTTTGTTGTTGTTGAGTTTTAGATGTTCAGCTTATTGTTGTTTCAAGGGGAAAGATGTGGGGTTCTCTCCTACTCCACCATGCTTCTGACATCAATCCTCATTCTGGCATTTTTTAAATTGCACTTCTACTAACTTGCCCTTTGGCTAGATGAAGAAGTCACTTCTGTGCTGTCTTAGCTGCAAGCCCTGCCTGGTGTTGCCCCATTTTCTCCCTGCCATATGTCTCTGATCTCTGAAAGCCAGGTCCAGAGTTCTTTTTTTTAATTTTTATTTTTCAATTAAATTGACATTCAATATTATTTTATATTAGTTTCAGGTGTACACCATAGTGGTTAGACATGATATAATTTATGAAGTGATCACCCCAAATAGTGTATTATCCACTTTGCACATAGTTATTACAGTACCGTTGACTATATTCCCTATGCTGTATTTTATATCTTTGTGACTATTTTGTTACTACCAATTTGTACTTTTTAATCCCTTCACCTTTTTTTATCCAACCCTTAACGCCCCCCCTTTCCATCTGTCAGTCACTACTTTGTGCTCTATATCTGAGTCTGTTTTCATTTTCTTTGTTTGTTTTGTTTTGTTCGTCAGATTTCACATAGAAGTGAGATCATATGGCATTTGTCTTTCTCTGTCTAACTTATTTCACTTGACATAATACCCTCTAGGTCCATGCATGTTGTCACAAATTGTAAAATTTCATTTTTTTTTGTGGCTGAGTAACATTCCATTGTGTGTGTGTGTGTGTGTGTGTGTGTGTGTGTGTGTGTGTATATATATATATATATATATATATATATATATATATATATATATATATGACTTCTTTATCCAATAGCCTATTGATGGGCACTTAGGTTACTTCCATATCTTGGCTGTTGTAAATAGTGCTGCAGTGAACACAGAGGTGCATATATCTTTTCAAATGAGTCTTTTGCTTTTATTTTGATAAATACCCAGAGTGGAATTGCTGGGTCATAATACTCTATTTTCAATTTTTTGAGGACTCTCCAAACTGTTTTCCATAATGCCTGTACCAATTTTTAATTCCATCAACAGTGCTTCTGACAGTTGTGAGGTAATATCTCATTGTGGTAGGAATAAATTTATCCAAGGAGGTAAAAGACCTGTACTTAGAAAATCACGAGGCATTGAAAAATGAAATTGAAGAAGATACAAACAAATGGAGATATATATACTGTGCTCATACATAGGATGAAATAACATCATTCAAGTGTCCATACTACCCAAAGCAATTTATCGATTCAGTGTAATCCCTATCTAAATACCAATGGCATTTTTAACAGAACTAGAATAAATAATGCTAAAATTTATATGGACCCTGAAGAGCCATGGCAATCTTCAGAAGGAAGAACAAATTTGGGGGTATATTCTACCTGATATCAAGCTATACTACAAGGGTAATCAAAACTGCATCATACTGACATAAAATAAGACACACAGATCAATGAAAAAGAACTGAGAATCCAGAAATAAATCCACACCTATATGGTCATCTAATCTATGACAAAGTAGATAAGAATATACAATGGGGTAAAGACAATTCAATACATGGTGTTAGGAAAACTGGACAGATACATGCAAAAAAATGAAACTGAGCCACTTTATTATACCACATGCAAGGATAAACTCAAAACGGATTAAAGATTTAAATAAAAGACTCAAAACCATGAAAGTCCTAGACGAAAACATAGGCAGCAATCTTTCTGACATTGCCTTAGTAGTATTTTTTTTATGATATATCTCCTCAGGCAGGGGAAACAAATGAAAAAAATAAACAAATGGGAATACATAGGAAAAGTTCTTGCTTTGGTTTTCTACTGCACTAAGATTTCTTTGGGTCTGCAGACCTGTCCCGCACCCAGCTTGCTTTGTTAGGAACCACTCATTTTGCCTGAATCCTACTGATGTTCTCTCACCAAAGGACTTTACATTGCTTTCCGTATATTTAAGTTCTTCTATCTTGCTCTAAGTCAAGCTGACCACCCGAAGTACTTGCATCACATTCTTAAGTCTCATCATCGGATGGTTCTCAAAGTGTAGTCACCATAGCAGCAATATTCATATCACCTGGAAATGTGTGAGAAAAGTAAAATTTTGGCCTCACCCAGGCCTACTGAATCAGAACCTCTAGGGCTGGGAAGCAGCAGTCTGTATTTTAATAAGCCTTCCTGGTGATTCTGATATATGATGAAGTTTGAGAAACACTAGTCTAGATACTCTTGCTGTCATACAACAGCTCTTAAATGAGTTCTCAGACTTTAGTGTATGTAGCTTCACCTGGGGAATTTGTTATAAATACAGAGTTTTATCCACAGACAACCCAATTTAATAGAGTGAGATTCAGAAATCTACATTTTAAAAAAAGACATCTCATCCAAGGTTTCCAATGCCCCAGAGGACAGGGATTTGTACCAAAGTCCAATGATCCAGGAACGCCTCTTATAGCAGAATCAGCCTCCTTTTGTACTCCAGCCTATCTTCTTTCACCACCTCCCCCATTTATGTATTTCCTTCATATAGCTGAGAATCTAAAATGTGTTACGGCTTGGTCAAACAAAGAAATGACAATGATTCAGAAGGATATAATACCTAGCAAATAAAAAGGTTATCAATTAAATTTTGTAACTAATTCCTTACTATAGTAATAGGGGAGATGTAATATGATATGAATTTATTTTGGACTTTCTATCCTTTTCAATTTTAGTCAGGAAAGCTTTTCTGTTTCTCAGACAAACTGGTTTACATTGAGTCAAATAATGTATTGAGCCAGGAAGTACAGAGAGGCTGATTCAGTGACTATAACTTTACCTGGTAAGTCTTACTCTCCCTTATCATTTCAGTTAGGCACACATTTGTGGGGCATAGTTCATGTGGGGCATAGTTATTGGTGTGTAGTTGTACCTATTGGTGTACTCAGTAGGCTATGCTGAGCACATATGAGTTTCTTGATTTATTTTCCTTTTCTGTTGCTAAAAGTTGATCTATCATCCTTTCTTTTTTGGTAGTAGCCTCCCAATTTTCAGGACAAATATCTTGTCAAATTTTCACCCAGTTGTAACCTCCCAAACCAAGTTTGTTCCAGCCAAGTCTTGAGGAGGTAACCCAGGTCTGGGGTGTTTGTCTCAAACTTTTTCATTTGACTCAATCTATTTAACTCAATGAGTATTCAGATCTTCCCTGAATCTTACCTAGCTACTCAGCCTAGAGTTCTAGGATGCTCCCTGGTCTGGACTAACTCAGATTCATCATCCAAACCCAGGCCCCAGTCACATTGGTTTTATCAAGGCTACCTTGCTGGATACCCTCTCTCACTATCAGTGTGCCTGTTATAGCTCTTTATGCAAACTGCTCATAGTTCATATGCACAAGAAATTGAAAAAGACAATTTGCAATTAAGTACCAGTGTGCTATCTCTCCTACTTTGCATGGTTCTTAAAAGTAGGAATTGTGTTCTCATACATTCTTGAATACACTGTAGCATTTCACACAGTACTATGCATATAGGTGTTCAAAAATGTCACCTGGATTAGATAGAGAAATTGTCCAATGGCACCTGGGAATGAAGTCACTTATAACAGAGTCTACAGAAACTAGTCATGTTTGTCCATGATGATGAGGCGGATGTGATCATTCTCCATACCAAAAAATAAATGGTAATACATAGTAAAGGATTTAAGGTAGTCCTGACTGTGCTTAAATTTGGGTTATAGGCATCAGAACTGTCTATAGTACTTTTCTGGCTGACTTACACATCTCTTCAACTTGCATTTATTGAGTGTCTACTATATGCAGTGGATTGTGCTGAGTGCTATGGAAAATAAATAAAAGAATAGTATAAGGCATCCAGACCTGATTTGACCACCTTCAAGGGGCTTATAGTAAGTTGTTTTGGAAGATGAGACATGTATTTTAAAAAATGATGAAAGAAAATACTTAAGTACAATATGAGGGTTATTGAAGGTCAGAAGATTGAGTGATCACAGCAGACTTAAATGATCTGGCAAAAGCGGGCTGAGAAAAGCTGATAGCATTTAGATTACGAGCTGAACAATATTCTAGCCTGGAGACACATAGAATGATAGATAAGCTAGACTTTTCAAATCTTGAGTTCCCAAATCTGTCTGTAGAGTCATGCACACTGTTAGTCCTATTTTTACTTATTCAACTATAATCTGATTCCTGTAGCACTCTGACCCCTTGGTTGCTAGGTATCCACCTACTGACCTGAGCCAATTGGTTACCTCTCCCAATGGAACATCTCTGCTGTTAAGATGTGTATCTTCCAAATAGTTTTTATCCTTCCATTATATCACACAGTTGTCCTTTGGGGTTTGGTTATTTATTTCCTTAGAGATTACACTAGGAAAAACTCAAGTTCAGTTCTGTTTTTTTTTTTTCCTTACCTGGCTGCATAATTTAAAACCGAAAATATTCTTTGGCTGTCCACTCCTAGGATTGCAGCATGTGTCCGTGTGTGGGGGTAAACCATAAGTTCCAAAATTCTATGCACAGTCCCTCCTTTGGTACCTATATATTCCTCTACTCATGGAGCCTCAGGGCCTGCCTGAGTAGTACCCCAGGGTTTTCTGAGGTATATATGCAAATTAGGCCCAAACAGGGACATTTGAATTTGATTTGAGTTTGAGTATCTCTTAAAAATAAATGCACATAATGTCTAGAGCCATCCCCAAATGACTCATTTTGACTATCTCTTTATGGAAATAACTAACAGTATTAGATCTGAATATTTTAAGAAATTATTTCAAGGAAGATTTCTTGGGTTTGTTTTTCCTTTCTCAAGGACATTGTAGTGTTCTGCATAATTGGAAAGTTAGATATAAAAGAGGAGAAGAAAAAAATCAGTGAGGGCTGTGAAATGCCAAGAGGGCAGAAATGGAAGCAACTAATGGCTAGGGTTCTTTCATGGACTTGCATTGTGCAGGCATAGTTCTCTTTCCTAGAAAGGCCAATAAACAATGCTATAGAAAGACAAAATAAGCAGGTGAGGGATTTTGGATGTTGGTGGCTGCTTTGCAAATATTTTAAGTGTTACGTTTTGTATTTTTTTTTCTTTTTCTATCATTTATAAGACATTGGCAGGCAGTTCACTAAGGAATGACACCTCATTAGGCTGGCTCCTCTGGTAGAAATGTGCTAGGGACAGACATTCAGGCTTCCATGAGAATTTTCAACCAGAGAGAACCAAGATAATCTCGGGGTTGGAATCAGAATAAGCTCTACTGTATGCTCAGCCAGTACTACTACCCTGTTTCCTGTAGGAGCCAAAACAGAGTTAATGTGTCTAATGACTCAGCTTCTATGCTACCAATGTAGCTCCTTTAAAGTAAATTGCAACCATTTTTTATTTTAAAAATGAGGCTTCTAGAAAGGGAACATTAGATACGTAAGGGGAAGCTTCAGCACATCAGGCAGAGAGATGGCTGCAAAATGAAAAGATACAGAGGTGTTAAAGTCATTTTGGGCCTAAGAGGATTCGTGATGTCGTATGTTTTGAGCCACTTCCCAAGGTCATTCATTAATCCTTTCACCAAAGTTGTGACTTGTAAAAGACAAATTCCATTTGCCCCAATTGTACTTATAATTGGTAAATGAGGATCCAGGGCTCTGATGAATGAAACAAACCAAGGCTGCAGTGAAGTTTAATTTGGATTTATTGTGGTGATGTGTTTTGAACCTCTATTCAGTTTCAGACTTGAAGAATCAAACATTTTAAATCAAAGGAAAACAGTCAGATGTGTAGTACGGACTCCTCTATGTTACTTTATTTTTATGTGTCTATTTACTCAATCAGACTGTGACTTCCCCAGATAATGGTATGTTTCATTAGTCTCTGTAATGCCAGAGCCTGCCACTAAAATATGCTCAGTCAGAACATTGGTGTCAATTGTGCAAATAAACAAATGAAGAAAAGAATGTTGGGAAGAAAACATGTAGAGACTTTGTAAATGTTCGAGGCTGTGAGGAACTATAAAGTCCCTCGGATCAACCTGATGCTATATTGAATGACTTTGTTAAATCCTTGATCTTGTGATGCTTTAATTTTGGGGGTAGCTGGGAAAAGATTCTAGAGTGGAAGAATTCTAAGGAAAGTAAATTTAATTTCTCCACCATAATTCTAAGTATAGTTTTGCAAGCTTAGTAGTCTCAGATTTACTGTGGACTCCTTAGTATATTGACTAGGCTTGTAAATGTCTAGGAAGAAAGCTGTTAAACTTATTATTTGTTTACTCCTTACCTTATTTTAAAGGTACTTGAAAGGGCTTATTTAAGGAAAAATGTAATTAATAATAAGGGACAACCTGATGAAGAGGGAAATGGATAAATTTGTATATTGAGACGATATGCTTTAAATTCCTTCAAACAATTCTTTTTTCCCCCTGGTGTCAGCCTTGGGGGGCAATTCCTTACAGGGGACACTGAGTAGAAGTATTACGTGAAAAGCAGCTTATGTAGAAGCAACAGTCACAAAGTTATTTATTTATTTTTTATAGTCACCTTTGCTAAAAGTTGAAAGTATAACTAAAAATAATAATTCAGTGTGAGCTGTTCATCAAGAAACTAGATGCTGGACTTTAAAATGAGGTGCAGAACTGCCTAGCAGCTGTTTCTCAGACCTTTAATTGAACTTGTTTTGAGGTAGAAGTCCAATTCTGCCTTCTATCTGCAAAGGGTTTTATGCAAACTAACTTGTAAAAGGCTAAGTTTTTTTCAACCAAACAAGCGTAATGAGATATTACCTAGGGAAGCAGTGATGTTTAAGTGACAAAATATGTGAAAAGTTCTTAGTATACTGCCTGGCTATATAATTGCTCAAAAATGTGTCAGCTCTTAATATTCTCCTAGTGGTCTCAGTTATCTAGGTTAACATTCAGAATACCCAACAAAGAGAAGTAGTGTATCTCAAGAATATTAACTTTGTCAACTTTTGCTTCAAGTGTAAAAAGGGAGCATATTATAATTCAAAATTTAAATTCACCTAGGTTACATTACAAATTGTGTTGAATGGAAAAGGATACTAAAAATAATTTATGGAAAATCAACACTGATTTATGTGAATTGACACAATACTTCAGGAGATGGAAACACAAATATTTTTTTGTTCCGTTTTGTTGTATTGGTTTGTGTGTGTGTGTGTGTGTGTGTGTGTGTGTGTTTTGTTCAAGTAGCCATAGAATAAATGTTGGGCAAAGATTTCTTCAAGACTCTATTGTGACTGAAAATGAACCAGCAAAGAAAAAATTAGTAGTGCTATATTCTATAAACATCTCTCATGTTAGACCTATTGACTCCAATTTTATTAAGAATTTTATTTCATTTTAAAAGACTCAACCTTGAATTAATGTCAAACATGTCTGTTCTGAATTGCATCTCATTTTTGTTAAATTGGGTTTATCTTCAGATTTTTTGATAACATTGTAAAGAGTCCTAATGTCTAATTATCATGCCATTGGTTTGGTGCTTTGTGTAGATTATTATATTGTATTTCAATGACTCTACAATGCCATCAATTATAAGATATGCAATTATTTTATGTAATGATAAAATGCTGCCATTTAAACTATGACATAAATTTTTCTTATCATCTGGAAGTTCTATTGGTACTATCTAAAAGAGCTCTTTAAGACCTAAGTGAATATAGATTTTATCATATATTACACTTGTGCATACCTAAAAGGGGAACATGAGTTAAATAAAGAAATAAATTGATTAATGTATTTCTAAAATATTTTCATATTCAGAGTAAGTCTCATTCTTTGGAATCACTCTTGGCTCATAGTTATTGATGTCCATGTTTTTTTTTCTTGATATGGTATTATACTCTGTTCCAGCTAGTATGTTGATGACACAAAATTTTTTTAAAAGCATGCTGCTCTATTCTCTTTAGAATTTTCTTCAAAATCATTACACATATTCCGTAGAGTCTGATGTGACAATACAATGTCCATGGAAAATTTTCAAACAATAGCCAGGACTCATGTTCCTTTATCACATGGGTCTTAAATGGTCTGTTGTTGGAGATATCAAAGGGTTGTGGTTGTCCAGTCATGCCACCAACATAACAAACAAATTTTCCCATGTGCAGATAAAGACAACTATATCATTAATGCTGTTTGTCTGACAGTAATCATAAGATGTCATTTATTATAAGATATACCCTGATTTCAGAGATGTTACGATATGAAACATTGTGTCTTACTATTAATGAAACATATTAATATATACATACATTAAAATAATATATTTAAGCATCTTATTGCTAATATTATATTTCAAATGTCTCACTTGCAAGGTGCATGTCTTTTTCTACATGGCTCTTTAGCCTACTACAAAACTCTACACACAAAAGGATTCAACATATGCTGGATGCTGGTGCCTAGATGTCTTTCAGATTTATCACTTTTGTTTTTCTACTGAGGAGCAGGGAGCAATTTGCTGAAACAAATGATTTGAACCAAGGAATGTTTCAGTCAGAATATCTGTGCCCCCTCTCCCCAGTTCACATGTTGAAATCCTAATCCCCAAGGTGATGGATTAAGAGGTGGGGCCTTTGGAAGGTGATTGAGTCATAAGTGCAGAACATTCATGAATGAGATTATAAAAGAGGCCTTAGAGAGCTCCTTTATCCCTTCTGCCAATTAAGGGTACAAGAAGTCAGCAGTTTGCAACTCAGAAAAAGGCTCTCACTAGAACTTGACCCAGCTGACACCTGACCTTGGATTTTCAGCCTCCAGAACTGTGAGCAATAAATTCCTGCTGTTTATAAGCCAGCTGGTCTATGTTATTTTGTCATGAGGATTTTATGTCAAATATAGCCAACTGGAAACAAAAACTCTCGGCTTGTTTTTCAGAGGCCACTGTTTTGTACTATCCTTGATCTTTATTTCTTTTCCCACCCCTCCTCCTCCTCCACCACTTCCTGCTTTTTATTCTTCTCTTACTTCGTTGTTTTTCTTCCTATGTCTTTCAATCAGTGTTCAATATTATTATATAGTAAAATACACATGATGGTAAAACTGTTCTATCAGAAGAGAAACCCATCTTTGCCAAGGTCAAATCATATTCATGCTCCATCACACTAATTTTTTGTACTGTCACGAATTAATTATGTTATTATTTTACTCACCATTTTTGGCACAGGAGAGATAATATTTCTAGAAAAACCAAGATGAGAAGAATTTTATAAACTTATCTAAGAAAATTTTTAAAAATTCTTGGTTCATCTGTAGAGTATTCATCTTTAACAAATACATATTAAGCACCTTACTTGTACTAGATACACTATTTAAACTTCCAATTGTGAGTAAAAATAGATATAGACCCTTCCTGTCATGGAGTTGATAATCTGGTCATTTTAAGTTCCATTCCTAATTTTATGACACTCCAATTTACCTAATCAAGACCTCTTCATTGAGTTCCAAAGTCATATGTCCAACTATATATTCAATATTTCTATTTGAATATAACCTTAAGATCAATGTGTCAAAGATTAAATTTATGAACAACCTGAATTTATGGTTACTCCCCACTATCTTCTAATAAAGAAAAGTAAATATAACTATCTCTCTTTAATATTTTCCTATTTTAATGAATATTACTTTTACCAATACAGTGTCTCAAGGGAGAAACAGAAAGATAGAGGGGATATCTCCCTTTTCTGAAGCTGATTTCTGATCTATAATCAAGTCCTGTTGATTTTACCTCTTAACATCTCATAGTTCTGTCTACTTCTCTCCATTTCATCACCACCACCATTGCTGTAACTGAAACCGCTATCATCTTTCATGTGAACTACTACAAAAGCTTACAGATATCAGTGCTAAGCCCCTTTAATCCATCTTTTATCATGAAGCCAGGATGGACACAAATGTGATCATGTATTTTTTAAATTCATTGCTTTATTCTCAGCACCTAGAAGAGTATCTAGCAATACTAAGCACTCTAAGTATATGATGAATATATAAACAAACATCTCCTTTTTCCATAAGATGTTAAAGACCAATCAATATTTTTGACATGGAGTATATGATGCTGCATTGCTTGTCCCTGCTTAGGCTCCAGTATCATCTTTCTTCAGTTTCCTCCCCAAAGCTTCTTACTCTTCGTTACACACAAAGTAACTCTTTTTACCTAAAGAAAATTGGACTTCTTTAAGCTTCTCAAACAAATCCTACTCCCTCTTGGCACAGCCACAGGGTCTTTGCTTATACTGTCTTTTTATTCTGGGTTTGTCGTCTACCTTCACTTAATGAATTCTTATCCTTGTTTCAATTCTTAGAGGCCATATGTTGCCTCCTCAAGAAAGCCTATACTCCCTGCACTCCCAGGCTATAATAGTTTTCTTTGAAATTTACCCAATAGTCCCACATCCCTTTCTTTCACAAAATTTTTCTCCATTTGGAATTATGTATTCATCAGTGTGATAAACTGATTAATGTCTCTCATTTAAATGGTAGGCTCCATAAGAACAACGAATGTCTTCTTTTCCTCACTAGTACCCCATGCTATGCTTGGAATGCTATAAATATTTACTAAATGAGGCAAATACTGTCTTGAGAAGCTCATTATTAGTTATAACAATATGTATGATTATTTCATAAAACCTCTAAATGTCATTGCAAATAAAACCACAATTTGGGCACAATTGTGGTATCCACTATCTTTGCCATCATTTATTTCCTTCAATAGAGTGCAATCTACTATAGCAGGTGTTTTTTTTTTAATTTAGCTGTTTAATCACCTTAGAGAAGATAGTAATGAAAGAATTCCTTTATAATAAAGCTATAAACAGATAGAATCTTGACTTTTACGTTTATGAAGTTAAAACTTGAGAAGTTTTTTGTCTATAACTGTCATCAGGTAGTAAAACAGGTTTTTTTTTTGTTTTTTTTTTGTTTTTTTTTGTTTTTTTTTTTTGCATTTCAAGACCTAAGAGAAAATGAACTGGGTAAAAGCAAATAGAATCAAATATGAAGTTGAAGGGCTAGGTTTTTCACTCTGCCACCTGTCTGAGGGGGGTAATTTAATTCAGACAGTGAGTCAACAAGTCAGTCTAATTCGCTAAATCTGGTTATTTTTCTTTGCAAAATGTATTTGTTCTCCCTACCACAAAAGCGTATTTGCAGAAGATGTTGACTATGAAATTCTCTTTGTCATAGTTATTGAAAAAGAATATACAGAACCCATAATAATTAGACAAATGATGATTTCAAAATAAGATTGATTCTCATTCAAAGTTATTCTTTGTAAGCTGAGCTATGAAAACTCTCTCCACTTAAAAGAGAACTAAATTTAAGAACTTGCAAAATTTCTCTAACATAAATCCTGAAAACTTATGACATTCTAATCATTCAGTGATATGTTGTTCCTAAATATATTGGAATTATTAAATATTATTTTACCATACTTTAGAATTGAAAGCCCAACTGCTTTTCCAAACCCCCATATGTAAAAAGTTAATAACATATTTTTAAGTCAAGGAAGAGAACTGTGTATTTTTCTCGATGGGCATATCAGGTAATTAATATGCTATGTAACAAATATTTTCATATCACTTTACAGTTTACAATATGCATTGCTTAATTCGATCTTCAGAATAATCACACAAAGACAGCATTCTTATCCTCTCCTGCTATTCCCAGAAGGCTAAACTGAGGGCTGCCCATCGTTATCAGATAGTAAATGTTGAAGCCAGTATTGTGAGGACAAAAGGACTTCTCTTATTTATTTTTGTGTCTCCATCACCCAATATATGACTGGTGCTTAATATATTAGTTTTTTTTTAACCAAACTGAATTGCTAGGTCAGAGATTCTGTGGAGACTCATTAAATGTTGGCCCTCTCTTTTGGAAGCAAATAAAGACTCTCAGATTATGTGATAAATGTCTTTTCAATTTCTTAGTTTGTCTGATCTTTCTTATCAGGAAAGATTTTCAAACATTCATGTCTTAAAGAAACCTGTGAAATTTCCTTCTGTTAAGACTTTGGGCCACAGATTCTATTTTTTAAAATGTAGTCCTACTTGGGAGGGGAGCTTTTAAGATTTCCTCCAGCCCGATGATCTTTTGACCCTTGCTCCAGGCTTTTTCTACTTAATAGAAAAAGTATTTTTGTGTGACAATCAGTATCTCTTGCATTTAATTAGTTACCAACTCCTGTCAATTTTGCCTTAAAATTGATTCTTGAATTTATTCTTTCTTTAAAAAAATTTATATATATACTGCCTAGCCAGCATCTGTCCCGCCCGCGGGACCGGTTATTTGGTGGGAGAACCGAGGAGAACCCAACCTAAAGAAAAGAGGGGTAACACGGACGAGAGAAAAGAGTGGAGGCAAGACAGTGTTCTGATCAAGCCTCAAATTTTATTCTGAGCAGCAGTTGCTTTTATACAGGAAATAAGAGAAAGGGGTAGGGCTGATTAGGGAAAGAGGAGTATATGGCATGATCTGATTGGCCAGCTGGCATCAGCGTCGTTCTGTCCTGCGGGTATTGCGGCTTCCTGTTGCTTAGTTAGAAGGTGCTGAGTGACTTATGCAAAAAGAAGAACAAGTTCTTTCCGGCTACGTGACCTTCCTGGTAATTTATAATGGCGGACCTCTAGTCTTAAGATGGCTCCTGACATCTCCCCCTTTTTTATTTCTTAAAATGCCAAAGCCTTTTTTGCTGAGGCGCAGATAGACTGTGCCTGTCTTAGGCGACCCCTCACCAGTCTGGGCCTTACCCGTCATCGGCACATGAAAGTCATGCAATCATGCCCTGTCTTAGGTTGGTCCCAGCCCTGAGGGATTCTTACCCGTCTTTGACTACCAGCCTCTGCGTCTTGGGGGTGAGCTTTAACCGAGTGAGGGAGCAGTGGCCTGACTCCTCCCGAAGGCTGGGAGTGGCAGAGTGATGTCAGCTAACCTCTAGGTAGCCAGGCATGCTCTCAGGGAATTCTGGAGCAGGTCAGGTAAGGACCTTCCCTTGCACTATTAGACGTTGCACTCAGCTCGGTGCCCAGGCCTCTTGTTTTATATCGGAAGAGGCGGGCCTGTCTCCAGTTACCAGGCCGTCCCCGAAGGGCGGGAGCTAGGTCCTACGGATAAAGCGCCATATTCTGCTATACCAGGGAAGGTTCATTTCTTCATTGAGGAAGGAGAACTGCAGACCAACAGGCGCGGTGGGCGGTTCTTGATTGTAGCTGTCAACCGGCTCCTGGGAGGCAAGGCGATGGTAATGGACTTCTAACGGTCTTTTGATTGCATTGTCAACCTGGTCTTTGATAAAGGTTGTAAGACGATTAAATGCCCAAGGCCCAAATGAGATTAGTAAGAAAATGCCTACAAAAGGTCCTAAAAGGCTAGGTAGCAAGGTGGTAAGCCAAGGGGAGGCAGAGAACCAGTTTTGGTACCAAGACTCTTGTTGTTCTCAAGCTCTTTTTCTATTTTCTAGACTCTTTTTTACCTTGTCAAGGCTATTTTGCACAAGGCCTGTCTTATCAGAATAAAAACAGCATTCTTCTCTGAGGGCCACGCAAAGGCCCCCTTCTTTGAGGAAGAGGAGATCAAGCCCTCTTCTGTTTTGCAAAACTACCTCTGAGAGGGACGCTACAGAGTCTTTTAAGTCTTGTATTCCTTCTCTGAGGTTATTAAGGTCTTTGTCAATAAGAGATTGAAGTTGTAAGTATTGGTTGTTGGAAGTGACTAAGGAAGCAATGCCAGTGCCTGCTCCTATGGCACTGACACCTAACAAGACAGAAAGGGTGATAGCAGTGAGAGGCTCACGCTTGTTACGAGACGTGGCATCTGGATCTATGAATTGAAGGAAAGTATTAGGGTCGTGGAGAAAAAATCGGGGGAATAAAACAACAACTACGCAGTAATTGCGAGAGGTCAAAAAGTGGGATGTAAAAACGTATGGGGTTAAGCCAGAGGAGCAAGCAAAATAAGTGCCACTAGCAGCAAGCACATATGAGAATGTGTGATTGATTGTCATGGTTTGGTTACATATGGGAATTAGGCTGGTCGGGGGACGCATTGCTGGTCCTATGAGACAGAGGCCTAAGCCGGAGATAGATGTTAGGGTGAGGGCTGTAAAGGGGTCTTGAGTATGTAACAAAGCACCGCTATCATTTGTAAAAAGGGGAGGTTCAAGGGTCGCTATGCCTTGAAGATGAGTAAGAGAGGGCTGGCAAGGCCAGGAGGAAGGCCAGGAGGCCTTTGCAAGCACTGTAGAGTCAGCGCCCGTGTCAAGGATGCCTTTGAATTTTTTGCCATTGATTTTGAGTGTGAGGTATGGGCGTTCTCGAGAAAGTTGTTGGATCCAAAAAATATCAGAGGAACCAGGCGTAGACGCCCCTCGGGAAGGCCCTAGGGAAGGATTAGATGTGTCGAGGGGTAGGGGTAGAGCCTGAGCAAGGCGTTGACCTTGGTGTATATAAAGTGGGCCTCTGGAGCTACTGGCTAATATCTTTATCTCCCCGGAATAATCACTGTCAACAATAGAGGGAAAAATGGTGATGCCCTGCAAGGTAGAGGAGGCCCTTCCAAGGATAAGAAAAAATGTTTTAGGGGGAGGGGGCCCAAAAACGCCTGTGGGGATCACCTGAGTCCCGCTATCGGGCTCTAATATGATGTCGGAGGAGGCACAGAGGTCCAGTCCTGCGCTTCCTGGGGTGGCCCTGTAAAGGGAATGGACTGATTTTGGGGAAAGGTGGGTAGGGGCTGAGTTTGTTCTATCTGGCTGTTCCCCGAGGCCCTGAGAAAAGGGATTGGCTGAGGGGCCCGGGGCTGGCCCCTCTGCCCGTTTCCCTGCTGGCGAGTGATGGGGTTACCGAGTATGTCGGTGGTGGAGCGGCAGTCTCTAGCCCAGTGTCGGCCCTTTTTGCAAATAGGGCAAGGTGTCGAGGGAGGAGAAGGTCCTTTATTATAAGGGCCCTGAACCCTGGGTTTGTCATGGGAACCGTGGCATTGACGGGCAAAGTGCCCTGGCTGACCGCATTTGAAACAATTTTTTTGTTGGCCAGGGTTGGCCTGGATTGCAGCACCAACCGCTAGATGAATGGCCTGAGATACCTTGGAAGTAAATGGATCAACGTCTCGGCACAAGCGAAGCATTTCATCGAGCGTCTTGTCCCGGGTCTTACCCCTGAGGACGGCTCGGCAGGAGGCGTTAGCATTTTCAAAAGCCAATTGTTTGACTAACCTGTCATTAGCGGCGTCGCTTCCTAGAGCGCGCTCAGCAGCCTCTAGAAGGCGACTGACAAATTCACTGTAATCTTCCTGGGGACCTTGGATAACCTTGGTGAGTGGTGTGGTGGGGGTGCCAGAACTAGGAAGAGTTCTCCAGGCCCCAAGAGCGGCATTATGTGTCTGAGAAAGGAGTCCAATAGGGAGATTTCGTTGTCGCTCTTCAGTGGCATATGTCCCCTGACCAGTAAGTTTTTCAAAGGTCCAAGAATGAGAGCGGGGATTTTTAAGATTATTAGCGGCTATAGTCTGGCAGCGGTCACAGAAATCAGCCCGCCAAGTTAGATATTGGCCACGGGTGAGGACAGCCTGGACTATGCGGAGCCATTCACAAGGGAGAAGGTGTCCCCCTCGAGACAGTGTTTCGAGGACAGATAAGGTGTAAGGAGCATTGGGTCCATAAGTCCTGACAGCTGTATTTAGTTCTTTTAAGTTTTTGAACTGTAATTTATGGAACTCTCTACGCTCCGGGGCGGGGGGAGGGAGTTCGTCGTCACTGCTTTCTTCTTCATCATTATTGTCGGCAGTGTCCTCTCCACCTTCAGGGGCATCAGGGGGATCAGCGGTGTTAGAGGTGGGAGATTCAGGTCGTTGGGATCGGGTGATGACAGGGAAGGTGAGGGTTTTTGGTTTGGGGTTTTTGGAGGGTTTTATGGGCAAGCGTTGGGCGGTAAGGACAGTCTCTTGTAAAGCAGCCTGAAGGGAGGCTAGTTTGTTCTCTATCTCGGCCATCTGTGCAGCAAGCTTATCTTTGGTTTGTGAAAGGTTGTTGCCGTTGGAGGCGGGGAATGGCAGAACAGGCGCACAGAACTGTGGATTGTAGGGTGGGAGCCAAGTAGAAGGCCAATCTGGGTTACGATATCGTACGGCCTCATCTCCTAAGGTGGCGGCATCACCAGGATCTAAGGGGTCATTGAGTGGTCTTTTAGTCAGTAAGGGATTGGTAAGAGGACTTTTAGGAGAAGGGGGATGTTCTGTGGGCAAAGAAGGGTATATGCCTTTAGTTGGAGAGGGATCGCTCATGTCTATAACGACTGAGGGACATCTAGAGGGGGGCTTCTCAGTGGGAAGAGAAGCAACGGATGCTGAGCGAGACAGCGGTTTAAGGCAGTACTCCGCTACTGACAAGAGTTGTCGTTTTTCGGGGTCATCGGAGGCGGTTTCTACAATATCTCGAATTAGTCCCCAATAAGAGAAAGCAGCGACGGGGACGGCATCAGGGCCTTCCTTTTGTAACTTATCGTTTAAGTCTCTGCCTACCTTTTGCCATTTTTTTGGATGGATTTCGGGGCCATTTACTATGAACCAGGGACAGACTTCATCAATGAAGAGAAAAAATTTGACTAAATCCTTCTTTTTTACTCGGATTCCTCGTTCCTTGAATAAGCGTTTTAAGTCTTTTATGAATAGTGCTTCTCTGGACAAGGTTTGTCCCATCTTTTTGTTTTATTTATCTAAAAGAAAGAGGGATAGGAACTGAGGAAGTGAACATAGGTATCAAGGCAAAAAGGAGGAGAAGGGAACTTAACTTCTCTCCCGCGTGGGCAGCCGGTTAGTACAATCCGCTAACACGGACCCCCTGGGGTGCGATGCCTACGGACGTCCCGCCGGCTGTGCCTTTGGGCATAGACAAGGCTCTTTTACAGAGGCGCCAGAGGAGGGATTATACCAGAGGTCTCGACGTGGGCAGTCGGTTGGTACAATCCGCCAACACGGCTTCTCAAGAGGCGAATCGCAGACCTACAGCTCTCTCCAGGGCGGAGGGAGAGGTCTACGACCGGGATGCCCTCTGAGTGGACGACTTCTGCCTTAAAGTCGACTGACACACTGTATTTTCCCAACTCAGAAAAAGCAGCCTCTAACCTCGGGGGTGGACGGCTTGTGCCGAGAAGCGGGCTAGAGAGAAAAGTCCCAAATCCTTTGAAAAAAAAAAGGAAAAGACAAGAGGACCTAGAGAAGACAGAGGGAGTTATGCTCAACTCTTTTCCCCGTTTAAAATTTGTTACTTATGATCCTAGCAGTCCGTGTTGAAACTAAACTAAGGCGGATGAACACTCACCGAAGACGGCGATCTCCGGTGAGCCGAAGACGAGGACCTTCCATGAGCAGTGAAAGGCAGTCTTCTCTGAAAAACTTCTCCTTAACGAGCTGCAGCCTCTGTTATTTCGTAGTCCGCCTGGGTAAGGGTTCTGCACTCGGGCCCCACGTTGGGCGCCACTTGTCCCGCCCGCGGGACCGGTTATTTGGTGGGAGAACCGAGGAGAACCCAACCTAAAGAAAAGAGGGGTAACACGGACGAGAGAAAAGAGTGGAGGCAAGACAGTGTTCTGATCAAGCCTCAAATTTTATTCTGAGCAGCAGTTGCTTTTATACAGGAAATAAGAGAAAGGGGTAGGGCTGATTAGGGAAAGAGGAGTATATGGCATGATCTGATTGGCCAGCTGGCATCAGCGTCGTTCTGTCCTGTGGGTATTGCGGCTTCCTGTTGCTTAGTTAGAAGGTGCTGAGTGACTTATGCAAAAAGAAGAACAAGTTCTTTCCGGCTACGTGACCTTCCTGGTAATTTATAATGGCGGACCTCTAGTCTTAAGATGGCTCCTGACAAGCATCTCTTGCCCAGACTTTTGCATTAACATTCTAATCCCAAGGTGATCGTGAGACTGTTTTTCAGAAACCTTTGATGGGTCTCTACTGCTAATGGGATAAATTCAATGCCTTTTAGCACAGTTTCTCAGGTATTTATGCCCTGACCAATCATGGCCCATGATCAGTTTATTCATTTCTATAAACTGAAGTCTATTTAGAAAAATATTGTCTTGTATATCTTAATTTTTTACACCTCCAAATACAGAGCTACAAAATAATTATGAAACCAGTATGTATAGATGCTCAAAAGACTGTCACTTTGAAAAAAAAAAGCATTGGAGAAAGTGGAAGCTATGAAAATAATAGCTTTTTCTCCTGATGCAAGGCCATTCATTGATACATTCAATGATGGTGATTTGGAAGTATTTGTTTTAATGGAATTGGGATTATAAACATTTGCATGCATCAACAGAGGTTCAGGAGTCAGACTCTTAAATTCCATTGTCAATTCTATTGTCAGTTGAGCCTGCCTTTAGACTCTCCAGGGTCTGCTGAAACTTTACCGAAAACCTTAAAGATATTGTCTCATTCAAAAATGCTGTAAAGTGCCTGCTGTGTTGACTTAACTCCTGTGTGTGTGTGTGTATGTGTGTGTGTGTGTGTGTGTGTGTGTAAATCTTGTCCTTCACACTCCACTAACACAGCACTGTGCCCAATAATAAGAGCGAATTTTTTAATTGTCTAAGCAGTTGTGATACATTGTACTGAATAATTCACCTTCTCCTGCCTTATCCACCAGTCTGGTTTACCTTTGGATACTAAAGAGAATGTTTTAATAAGAAGGAAAACTTCTAGTGAGTCAGAGAAAATAAATTAATTAAATTAAAGTGGCTTGCTTTTGAGGTTGGAGTCTGTGGGGTACAACAGCTGGGACTTAATTCAGGGAAGATAACATTGGTCTTGAAAAGTGAGTTATAAAGTTTTTTTCTGAAAAAATATCTGCTACTTCCTTTCATTTCTATGCTTTAACTCCCATTTCTTCACTGTTCCAAAGTAATATAAAAAATATTGAAGGTTAAGATCAATTAATATAGCTCTGGGAAATATATTTAGTGAGATTTCTTCCTGTCTGCTCTACGGAGTGTGTCTGAGAAGCGCATCTGGTAGGACAACTGTGATCTGGGTTTGAGTCCTGATTCCTCCATGAATGGCTATGAAGTTGATTCACCTATAAGAAAAGGGGTCGTTTGGTTGATTTGGGGGGACATGTTTTTGGTTCTAACATTCTCTATGCTGTGATCTATTCCCATAATCTTTGTAAGCTTCTCTCTGTGAATAATGAAGGGGTCTCCTGTCCTCCTGTACAAGTGGGTGGAATAGAGGAGAGAAGGGGAAGAAAAGGAAATGTAAAAATGCATCTTGGACCATAAGATCCTACCTCCAATCCTCTCATCTGTGTCTCTGTGGGCTTCTTGATCAAGCTTCCTCCAGGAATCAGCCAAGTTTCAAGCCTAGGTCTGACCCTGTACTTCCAAGGAAAACAATTTACAGCTTTAGTTTAGGAAGAAGATTGGGCATATGGTGGTAAGAGGAGGCAAGAATATGGGTCAGATAGTAGGTCTTCTCAAAAGTGTAATGCATGATTGACACCAAAGGTAAAATAGGACTTGAGGTGATCAGGAATGGAAAACATACTAGAGCTAACAGTAATAATTACCAGGTACTTCATATTTACTATGGGCTAGAAACTGCTCTGGATGCTTTCTTTAAATGTGTTAACTGATTGAGCCTCTCGATAACCCTGTGAGTTAAGTATTTTTGATCACATAGTACATATGATGAAACTGAGGTTAATAGTAGCTAAATGACTTGCTTAAGGTCTTCAAACTAATAAGTAGTAGAAACAGTATTCAAAATCTGATATGACTATATTCTTAACTACTATACCTTATACTGATCTTACATAGCCATGATCTGATCTTCACTTTATTCAAAATTGTGATAATAACAGATATTGCTTAAAACAGATGAGCCTTAAAAATAATTTGTCAGAAACTTTTTTATTGCCCCAAAGATGAGGATATGCAAATATTGGGAATAACTAAGAAAGAGTCTACAAAATGTGTGCATAAACATAGATATGAACAGAGACTATGGAAGCCCTTGCAGTGAGTTTTCAGGGTCCACCAGCCTATTTTTATAAAAATAATATTATCTATTTTTCAATTATAGTTGGTATACAATGTTATGTTAGTTTCAGGTATACAACATAGTGATCTATATAACTCACGAAGTGATCACTGCAATAAATCTAGTACCCCTCTGACACCATACATAGTTACTACAATATTTTAACTAAATTCTTTATGCTATACTTTATATCTCCATGATTATTTTGTAACTACCATTTTTTACTTCTTTATTCCTTCCCGCTTTTTTCATCACTTTGACTATTTTGTGCCAAGTCCTTCTGAAATCCAAAGTGTATGGGAGCACACTCATAGGTAACTAATTGCTTTTTTCTCGATGCTTTAAAAATTTTCTTTTTGTCTTTAAGCTTTGACACTTTAATGATGATGTGTCTTGGTGTGGACCTCTTTGGGTTCATCTTGTTTGGTACTCTCTGAACTTCATGGGCTTGTATGCTTATTTCTTTCACCAAGTTAGGAAAGTTTTCCATCATTATTTCTTCAGATATGTTTTGAATTTTTTGCTCTCTCTTTTCCTTCTTATACACCTATGATACAAATGTTAAGCTTGATATTGTTCCAGAGGCTCCTTAAACTATCTTCATTTTTTTTGATTCTTCATTCTTGTTGTTATGATTGAGTTTCTTCTCTACCCCATCCTCTAAATTGCTGATTTGATCCTCTGCTTCATCTAATTTGTTGATTCCCTCTAATGTACTCTTCATCTCAGATATTGTATTCTTCATTGCTTACTGGTTCCATTTATGTTTTCCTTCTCCACTTTTATGTTTTCTATATCTTTGTTAAAGTTCTCACTGGGTTCATCTACAATCCCCCGAAGTTCATTGAGCATCCTTATAACAAATGTTCTGAAGTCTGCTTGTTACCATTTTGTTGAGTTCTTTTTCTGAAACTTTGTTCTTTTCTTTCATGTGGAACATGTTTCTTTGTCTCCGCATTTTGCTGTCTCCCTGTGTCTATTCATATGTATTAGGTAGACCTCCTAAGTCTTACAGTCTTAGTAAAGTGGTTTTATGTAGTAGGTGTCCTGTGGAGCCCAGTGGCATAGTCCTGGGAGGGGTCCAACTGCAGGCCAAGTTCAGCTGTAGCCTGTGCACCTACAGGGCCACCTGGTAAAAATCATCAAGTAATTCACAGATGGTTGCCACCTGTGCTCGGCAAATAGGTGCCTCAAGAATCTAAACCAGGAACTGAGGCTGGCTGCCGCTAGTGCAGGGCTTGGGGCTACTCAGCAAGAGGTGTGGGGTATGCTGAGGCTAGATACTGCTTCTTTGGGTTTTTAAGCCTTTGAGAGATTTTAGGAAAGTCTGTGGCAATAGCCAAAGCAGGTCCCTTATATGGAGTAAACCACTGGAAGTGGCTTGGGTGGACCGGCAAGTTGGGAAAGCTGGATTCTCAGGGAATCACCTGGGTGGATTATCCAAATTGGATGGGACTCAGATATGGTGGTCACCTGTGTCTGCATGATAAGAGGAAGGAGGACTCAATAAAGGAAGAATGGATATTTCCAGTACTTCTGTCCAGGAGAAAACCACGCCTCCAGTCTTCACCTTGAAGCCTGACAACTCAGTGTCTCCCTATATGTCCCTGGCACTCCTCGAGCAGCTGCCCCAGTACTGGGGCTCATAGCGAGTGAGTCCATCAGCTAGTAAGTCCATGCATGGGCCCTTTAAGAGGAAAGTCTGTGACTTCCTCAGCTCTCTTTCTCACTTAGGCATAATCTCTGCCAGAGTTTGTGGGGACTTCTCTTCACAGGACTGGAACCCTGGACTGGGTTTCCCAGTGTGAGGCCAAGACCCCTTACTCCTCAGGGGTTGGGAGGGGGCTCTGCAGCAAAGATAACCCTCCCAATTCTTGATTGCCACATACAGTTGTGGGACTGGGCCATTTCTCATCTGCATCCCTCCTACTAGTTCAAAGTGACATCTTATTTTTTTACCTAGTTGTAGGGCTTCTGTTCAGCTAGACCTCAGATGACTCCACGTGATAATTACTCTGTAGTTTCATGATAATTTTGATGTTGCTGTGAGAGGAGGCATGTGCAACCTCTACCTTCTACACCATCTTGACCAGTCTTTCAAAGGTCCACCAGCCTTATACCACTAAATTCTGATTACTCCGATCCCTCCAGAGGCTTTCAGTTTTTTTCCATTGACGATATTTGTTTATTTATTTGTTCGCTTATTTATACATTCATTTAGTCAATAAATATTTGTTGAGTGCCTATTAGGTGCCAGACTCTATTCCAGGTGTTAGGGATAGATGAGTAAACAAAAGCAGTCAAATATCCCTCAAATTCTAGTTCAGGAAGATGGGAATAAGCAAAATAAAGAATATATTTGAAAACAACAGGTGATACTGAGAAAAAATGAAAAGGAAAGTATTGAAAGAATGTTGCAATTTTAAATCTGATAGCCAGAAAAAATCTGAGAAAATGACAGTTGAGCAAAACCTGAAGAATGTGAGAGCCAAATATATATCTTAAGGATGCCTGTTTCAGGCAGAGAGACCAGACAGTGCAAATGCTCTTATATGGTGGCACATGTCTATATATTCAGGGAACGTCAAGGGAGACAGTATGCTGGAGTAGAGTAAGTAAGATTGAGAGTAGTAGGAGTAGAGATCAGAGTGATAAAGAGGAATCGATAGATCGTGACCTTAAAAACCATAGTAATGACTTCAGCTTTTATTCTGAGTGACCTGAGAAACCATTAGACATTTTTTTAATTCTTTTTTTTTCAATTACAGTTGACATTCAAGATTATTTTATATTTGTTTTAAGTGTACAGCATAATAGTTAGACCTTTATACAATTTATGTGATAATCCCCTCAATTAGTCTTATACCCACCCATAGTTGTTGCAACATTATTGACTATATTCTCTATGCTGTACTTTACATCCCCATATCTACCTTGCAACTACCAATTTTGTATTTCCCAAACCTGCTGTTTTTTTTTCCCCAGCCCTCAAAACTCCCAACCTACTTCCCCTCTGGCAACCATCAATTTGTTCTCTGTATCTATTAGTGGTTTTATTTTGTTTGTTCATTAATTTTGTTCTTTAGATTCCACATAGGCAACCCAAGCTAAGTCATATGAAGTATTGGTGTGACTGCTAACATAGTAAGTTGGAAGTTAAAAGGCTTTAAATTTTGGGCTTAGGAATTTGGATCTGAGCTTTATTATACAGGCTGTGAATAATGGGGAGGGCATTAGACAAGGTTCCTGGTTATAAACATCAGAAACCAGCTCTGATTAACTTAAGGGAAACATATTTATTAAAGGAATATCAGGGAAGTCCTTAGGATGGAAAGTTAGACTTGAGAGGGATTTTGGAGTAACTTGGGAGGGTCAGGAATGAAGACAATCTGGAAAATACAGTGTTGGAATACCTGAATCTTCTCTTTATGAGGCTACCAACAGAAACCTCCTTGCAAATTACGTTGACCAGATGTGGACCACTTATTATCAACATCTGAGAGTTAAATAAAAGAAAAATAGCCTCTAGGAAGGAGAGATGGCAGATATTGGAGAAAAGATGAACTGATGAAGTAACTCTTCCTCAAGTAGTTAGGAGGGGTAGGGCCTGAGACTCTGAATCCTCTAGAAGGAAGAAGGATGTTCTCTTTTCCTAAACAGGACAGAATAAAGCTGATGATTTTAAACACAAAGATCCTTTGAGATGATGGCAAGTGGTAGATGAAGGAAAGAAGGCTGGATAGCACTTCCAAGAGGATGGGCTCATCTTTGTTCATGTGCTGCCTCCACTGATTGCATTAATTACTTCATTTCTGTAGCTCAGTTTCTTCATATTTTAAAAGAGAGTTTCAAGCTTAAACATCCCTTTCTGCCTAAACAGGCTATAATTTCATATGTCTTTGGTGGTGGGAAGCGTGATGAGTAGGTTTGGAGGACTCTGGTAAATTCTTATGCAGATGAAGCCCTTCAGGTTTTTCCACTTTCACTAGTATTGCCTGGACATTTTCCTCCAAAGATATGCCTTCTTTGACAATATCTTTGTTTCTGTACATGGATAAGCTAGGCTGTGATTTTTCCATACCACTGAGAAGAGGAATTTCCACCACTGAAATCACTTCGTTGCTCTTCATTTTAGCCCCACATTTTGTTTTTACTTATGAGGAGAGGCATTCCTAGAACCTGGACATGTTAACACAACAAGCTGGGAACTATAGGAGCAGAAGACCCCCTTGCGTTTTCAAACTTAGCCATATGACTTACCTTAACCAATAAATTGCTAGGAAAAATTTTGTGAATTTCCTTTGGCAGAAGCTTTAAGAGCCCACGTGAGGCTCTTTGTTCCTTCTGCCTTGGTGATTAGCAGCGTTTTACAATAGTGGCTAATCAATCAGCCTGAAATTCAAAGTGAGGATGATGGCAACAGCATAGCCCTAACTCATCCTTCTAGAATTGTCTCAAAAGTGAAAAATCAACCTTTAGACTACTGCAGCTTAGGAATTGTTTGTTACTGTGGTGCATACTAGCTTACACTGATTGGCTCAAAGGCTCAATACTCTTCTATTAAGTGCAGGACTGTGTAACCCACCAAAGACCGACAAGATGCTGCCAGTGACATCTTCTTTGCCTCTTTAATTTCAACATAGGGTGATATGCTTACAGAGACTATTATGCATTTAGCTTAATTTCCCCCTTCCATTCTATTGTTTTTTTTTCTATCTTGAACCTCTCTCTCTTTCTCTCTCTCTCTCTCATTTATCTTCAGATGGAATAAAGCTTTCCTCTTTTACTGTCTTTATCTATCATGTTAGAGGTGTTAAGCCTCTTTGTTTTCTTCTTTAGGAAAAGAGTCACCTATGTCTGTCCGAAGGATCTGCAAGATCACTTATCATTTCTTCCATTACAAGCATCAAGACATTTAAAAAAACATATATTATTTAACAAATGATAGTTTCAGTTCCAGTGCATAGTGAAAAGTAGAAAGCCCAATGCACTTTCTGCATATGCCTGTAGAAACAGAAAACCAGTGATTTATTTATCAAAATAAAAAAAGTATTTATGCTGTGATTCATGTCTCTAATGTGGTGTCAGTATTCTGTGGCTGTGCTATCTATAGAAGGAGAGTTGTTTATAGTCACAGACAGAGTGTCAGACCTAGTCCCAAGAGTTATTCCAAGAATGGTGACAAGAACAGCGTGTCTTAGAAGAAACTGCCTAGCTTGAAATAGGATTGTGCAAAGTAGAAGTACCCATTAAATATTCTATTATCTTCTATATTTTTCTTTTGGGAGCCTGGTCTTTAGAGTGACTAGCTTCTTCACATTCCACTCTTTAGTTGTTACTTTCTGAAATAACTAAATTTGTGATGTAACTACTCTCTAAAGATTCCTTTGGAATTTCCACAGAAGAAGGTGGACACATAGCTAGCTTGAGAGTATGTGCACCAATGTGGACAGGTTTAGATCAGTCACGGAACATGTACATGTAATGTATAATCTGGCCATTTGAACACTTCAAACGAAGCCTTATTTTTTTTTCTTTCCCCAAGACAGATAGAAAAATTATGTTTCTGGAATAATGCTGAGTCTTAATTTTCCTTTAGAAAGTCATAATTCTCAAAAGAATAATATATGACAAACACCCATGTTATGCCACAGATTTTAAAACTTAATAATTTTTGTATTTCCTTTTAGCCTTTTATGTGTTTACATTTTTAAAAATCAAACATGTTACACATGCACCTTTTATTTTTTTTAATAGTAAGATGTGAAACTTCCTTTTGTCCATATCTCCAGACCCATTGTCCTCTCTGTTTCCCAGGGACGGCCACTATGATGTGTTTGATAGTCATCCTTTTTAATACTTTTACATATATCAATAGAAACCCAGAAACAGGATATAATATTTCTATGGGTTTTGAAAAAAAATTCTGTACATCTTATTCAGCAGCTCGTTTATTTTAAATTTAATATCAAGTGTTTTAGAACGATCCTTATTGGATCACATAGCTCTGGTTCTTTATATTTAAATAAAATATGTTGCATGAGAATACTATACTTTATCCATTTATTTGTTAATAAACATTTGGTTTGTATTTTTTTCTCACTATTTCAAACAACATTGTAATAAATGTTTATTTGTGTGTCCACTTGTATGCATTACAATGTTTCTCTAGGGTGCATACCAGAAGTGGAAATGTGGCTGTTTCACTTTACAGACCCACAAGCATCGTATGAGGTTATTTGTTTACTCATCGTCTTCCTCTATACTGGTGATGGTCACACTTTATAATAATGGTTAGTCTGATGAGTAAAAGATGCTCTCTCATTGCAGTTTTAATTTACACTTCCCTAATTACTGATGAGATTGAGCATCTTTTCATATGTTTATTAGCCAGTTGCATCCACAACACCTAAGAATTTGTTGGAAATGCAAATTCTTATGCCTCCCTGCAGACTTACTGAATTTGAAACTGTGGGGAGGGGACCCAGCACTCTGTGTTCAACATACACTCCCGGATGATTCTGGTGAATGCTAATGTTTAGAAACCACTGTTCTATAGATTCCTGACCTAAGCTGAACCTTCTTGACAATTCTTTGATTTATCCTTCAACTGAATGCCTATTTGCCAAAATTCTCAAATCGAAATACAGTTTTTTCAGTATGAACCATTCTGATTTAGTACGTCTTCGTGATACTCAGGAACGCACTTTTAATTTGCACTAGTGCTAATTTTGACACAGGACATTCTAGGGACTGCACTTTGGAAAGTACTGAAAAAAATCCTCATGATGGTTTCCTAATGCCCCTATTCTCAACACATATTTCTTACCTCTGAAAAGCATATGGCACCTCTTTTTCTGAATTCACTCAGGTAAAAGTTTAATCCCACCCTTTTCTGTCTCCTCAGTACATCACTCATTCATGTATAGTTGACCTTTGAGCAATGCAGGGGCACTGACCTCTCACACAGTTGAAAATCTGTGTTATACTGAATTCTCCTGTATGCTTAACATATTTCCATGACATTGCTACCCCTTTGATTTATCATTATATTTTATCCCTATTCTTTACTAACAAAGTGCTTAAGAATGGAGTACTGACACTACTTACATCTCATCAATCGCTCATTCCTACCACCCTCACCACATCACTGAAATTATTCTTTTGACATATCTCAAGGGCTTCATAATTGCCAAATCAAATGCCTTTTTCACTTTACCTCCTCTCCCACGTTGAAGTTTTATCCCGCTGACCATCCCTTCCTTATTCAAACTTTACCTTTTTCTGGCTTTTTATGACAATTTCTCTGTTTTCCTTCTGTTTCTCTGTTTTTTTTTGCTTTGATTCCTCTAACTCTCCTAGTGAAGATTTTGTTCTCTCCACTCTTCTCTTTTCTCTTTATATGCTTTCTCTTGCTGATGTACCATGTAAATTTAATATTTTTTTAAATTTTAAAATAAAATATAATTCACATACAATATAATTCACCATTTTGCAATATGCAATTCTGTACTTTTAGGTATATTCACAGAGTTCTGCACCCATCAATAATATCTACTTTCAGAATATTTACATCACCCCCCAACACACAAAAAAACCCACCCTGTACTCATTAGTAGTCACTCCCCATTCTTCCTTCCCTACATTCTCTGTCAACCATTGATTTACTTTCTGTCTCTGTGCTTTTGCCTATTTTAGGAATTTCACATAAATGGAATGATACAATATGTGGCCTTTTGTGTCTGATTTCCTTTACTTAGCATTATGCTTTCAAGATACATCCATGTTGTAACATGTATTAGAATTTCATATGTTATGGTTGAATAATATTTCATTGTATGGTTCTATTATATTTTGTTTATTAGTTTATCAGTTTATGAAACTTTGTGTTGTTTCCATTTTTGGCTACGAGGAATAATGCTGCTATGAAAATTCATTTACATGTTTTTGTATGGATATATATTTTTAATTCATGTGCTAGGTCACATGCTAGCTTTTTGGAAAAGTGCTTAACCATTTCCAAAGCAGCTGTACCATTTTACATTGCTATGAGAGGTGTATGAGGATTCTAATTTCTCCATATCCTTTCCAATACTTGTTGTGTGTTTTTTATTATTATTATTCTAGCCACTCTAGTGAGTGTAAAGAAATATCTCTGCAGCTTTGATTTACATTTCCCTAATGACTAATGATGTTGATCATCTTTTCATGTGCTGATTAGCCATTTCTAAATCTTCTTTATTATATTACATAATAAAATATCTTTATTCAGATATTTTGTCCATTTTAAGTTGGGTTATTTTTTTTTTATTGTTGAGTTGTAAGGATTCTTTGTATATTCTGGATATTTCTCCCTTGTCAGATATGTGATTTCCAAATATATTCTCTTATTCTATAGCTTGTTTTTTACTTTCCCAGTAGTGTTTTTTGAGCATAAATGTTTTTAATTTTAGTGAGGTCCAATTTATCTATTTTTTTTTCTTTTGATGCTTCTGCTTTTGGTATCATATTTAAGATTTCATTTTCAAATTTGAGGTCATTCATATGTACTACTCTATTTTCTTCTAAGGGTTTTATACCTTTAGCTTACAATTAGGTCTTTGATCCATTTTGAGTTAATTTAGTATTGATATGAGGTAAGGGCTCACCTTCATTCTTCTGTATGTGAATATCCAGTTGTACCAGTACCATTCCTTGAAAAAGACTATAATTTTCCCATTGAATTAATTTGGCACTGTCATTGAAAATCAATTGATTGTAAACACAAGAGTTTAGTTCTGCATTTCATGTCTATCATATTGATCTATACATCTATTCTTATGTCAGTACCATGGTCCTGATTATTGTAGCTTGCTGGTTGATTTTGAAATCTAGCTGATTGTAAATATTAAAATTTCTCTTTTTTCAAAATTCTTTTGGTTAATCAGGATGCCTTGTAATTTCATAGAAATTTAAGGATTGTCTTGTAAACCACTACGAAATATCCAGATAGGATTTTGATAGGGATTGATTCGATTCTGTAGATCAATTTGAGGAATATTGACATTTTAATAATACTAAGTTTACCAAACAATGAATATGATGTCTTTCTTTTAACTTAAATCTAATTTAATTGCTTTTTGTAAATTTAATTTTTTTAATCCAATTACAGTTGACATTAAATATTGTTTTATATTAGTTTTGTGTGTACAGAATAGTGGTTAGACATTTATATTTATATAATTAATGAAGTGATACCCCCAATTAGTCTAGTATTTACTGGTTGCTATACATAGTTACAAAATTATTAACTTTAGTTCCTATGCTATGCTTTACATACACTATGTCTAGTTTGCAACTACCAGTTTGTACTTCTTAATCTCTTCACATTTTTCACCCAATCTCTTAACCTTCCTTCCTTGTCCTTGCATTTCTGTTTGTTATTTTAATTTAATGGAGTTTTGTGGATTTTCCCTCTGGTCCTTCTTCTTTCATGTTATGTATCTCAATTCTGGATCTTTGAGTGTAGTTACCATTAAGATTATGTAAAGGATAGTGTGTATACACAGACACACATATGCTGTACTTTACATCTACTGTGACTAGTTTGTAACTGCCAGTTACACACAGACATATATGTGTGTATGTATATATGTATATATGTATATATTTAGTAGTCCATTTTTTCTACATGTGGTTTAGCTCCATTCTCCTTTGCAAATTTGGATCTTTGAATCCTTCTCTTTTCTGTTATTGTTGTCTCAATTTGTCCCTATGTATGTTGAACATTCATTTCTATCTTGCAATAGCTATTCTCTTCTTATTGCTTAAGCTTATAATATTTTGTTCTTGATAGGGGCTGCACTCGTCTGCTTCTATTTGCCTGCTAGTTGCCTTACTCATAGTTATATATTTTTTGTCATTTTATTTCAGGAGGGCTGATCCCTTTGAATATTTCCTGTAATGCAGGCCTCATAGTGAAAAATTTCCTCAATTCTCGTATGTCTGGAAAGGTCTTTATTTCTCCTTCATATCTAAAGGAGAGCTTTGCTGGAAAAAAATATTCTTGGCTGGTAATTCCTTTCATTTAATAGTTTGAATATTTGCTTCCATTTGTGTTTGTTTTGTTTTGTTTTATTTTATTTTATTTTTATTTTTTTGCTTGCAAGGTTTGTGCTGAGACATCTGAAAGTAATCTAATGGGTTTTCCTTTATAGGTCACTGTCTTGTTTTCCCTGATTGCCTTGAGAATTCTTTCTGTGTCATTAATTTCTGATAATTTTAATATAATGTGTCTTGGAGAAGGCCTTTTTGGGTTGAGATAATTAGGTGTTCTGTTAGCTTCTTGGATTCTCCTTTCTATCACTTTGAATATTTCATGCCTTCAAAATTCTAGCTCATTCCTTAGATTTGGGAAATTCTCATTAACTATTTTGTCTGAATATGTTCTCCTGTCCCTGCTCCTTTTCTTCTCTTTTTGGAATATCCGTTATTCACATGTTGTCTTCCCCGATGGTGTCAACTAGTTCATGTATTTCTCTTCCATTATATTTTATTCTTTGGTCTCTCTCTTCTTCCTTCTGAATTATTTCTAGATTTCTATCTTTGATATAGTCCATCAAACACCATGAACAACCAGGGTGAAAAGGCAGCACGGAAAAAAAGAGAAAAACCTCCAGAAAATAAGCTTAAAGACATAGAAATATACAATTTAAATGACAGAAAATTCAGGATGGTACTTCTGAAAAAAACTCAGAGGTAAAAACTCAAATTAAAACTCAGGTCTCTGCTTTGAAACTAATAATGCCTCTTTTTTCTGATTCTTTCCTCCATTTGGTCAACTCTATTTCCTAAGTTTGCTATTGCACCAGAAGTTCCATCATTCACTCAGATGTGCTTGTGTGCAGGTTGCGTGTTACCTGTTGAGTTGTAGATGTTCAGTGTATTGTTATTTCAAGGGGACGGATATGGGGACATCTCTTTGTCATACTTCTGAAGTTACTCTCATCTGTTTCCTCTTGATTTGGTCTTGGAAGTATATATGTTTCTAGGAATATATCTATTTCTTCCAGATTGTCCTATATGTTGGCGTATAATTTTTTATAGTGTTGTCTCATAATCCTTTGTATTTCTGTGATGTTAGTTGTCATTTCTCCTCTCTCATTTCTGTATTTCTTCATTTGAGTCCTGTCTCTTTTTTTCTTGAGTTTGGTTAAACGTTTATCAATTTTCTTTATATTTTTAAAGAACCAGCACTTAGTTTCACTGATCTTTTGTATTGTTCTATTAGACTCTATTTCATTTATTTCTACTCTGATCTTTATTATTGCCTTCCATCTACTAACTTTGGTCTTTGTTTTCTGTTTTGTTTTGTTTTGGTTTGGTTACTTTAGATGTAAAGTTAGGGGTTTTTTGAGTTTTTTTTTTCTTATTTGTTTGGGTAAGCCTGTATTGCTATGAATTTCCCTCTTAGGACTGCTTTTGCTGTGTACCATAGATTTTTGTTCACAGCGTATTCATTTTCATTTGTCTCAAAGTACTTTTAAAATTTTTTCCTTGATCTCACTGTTAATCCATTCATTGTTTAGTAGCATGTGACTTAGCTTCCATGTGTTCGTGTGTTTTTCATTTTTCTCTTGTAATTGGTTTCTAGTTGCATACGATTGTGGTGGGGCTAGACGCATGATATGATTTCAAACTCTTTAAATTTATTCTATTAAGACTTGTTTTGTGCCCTGACATTTGTTCTACCTTGGAAAATGTTTTTCGTGCACTTTAAAAGAATTTGTATTCTGCTGCTTTGCAACGAAATGCTTTAAAAATATGAATTAAATCCATCTAGTCAATGGAATCATTTAAGGCAACTATTTCTTTGTTGATTTTCTATCCAGAAGATCTGTTCGTTGGTGTTAAGATGTTAAAGTCCCCTACTAGGACAGTATTACTGTCAATCTCTCCCTCTATGTCAGTCAATATTTGCTTTATATATTCAAGTGCTCTTATGTTGGGTGCATAAATGTTTATAAGGGTCATATCCTCTTACTGTATTGATATTTTTATCATTATGAATTGTCCTTCTTTGGCTCTTATTTCCTTTGCTTCAAAGTCTATTTTATGTGATATAAGTATTGCTACCCTATCTTTTTTTGTTTACATTTCCATAAAATATTTTTTCTATTTCTTTTTTTAAGATTTTTTTAAATTTATATTTTCAATTAATTAATTTATTTTTTACGGTGACATTGGTTAACGAAATCCAATAAGTTTCAGCTTTATATTTTAACAGTAAGATATATATATGTGTGTGCATGTGTGTGTGTATACACATACACATATACACACACACATACATACACATACACACTGTGTGTTGACCTCCCATAGTTAGATTTCTTTCTGTCACCACATATTTGACCCATTTTATCCCATCTACCACCCCTCCCCCTGCCCTCTGGTAACAACTAGTCTATTGTCCATGTCCATGAGTCTCTGTTCTTTTGTCCTGTTCATTTGTAGCTTTTAGATTTATTTACCATATATAAGTGATATCATGTGATTTTCAACGTTTTCTGTCTGGCTTATTTTACTTAGCATGATTATCTCGAGGTCCATCTACATTGTCACAAATGGCAATATTTCATCTCTTCTTAGGGCTGAGTAATATTCCATTTAATATATACACCACAACTTCTTTATCCAATCATCTATCTCTATTTCTTTATTTTAGTCTGTGTACGTTTTTTGATCTGAAGCGAGTCCTTTCTAAACAGTTTATGTATGGGTCTTGTTTTCTTATCCACTTAGCTACCTATCCTTTTGTCTTCTGATTGGAGCATTGATCCATTTACACTTAAAGTTATTATTGATAGATATGTAGCTTTTATCATTTTATTATTCATATTTATGTTATTTTTTACCAGCTTCTTTATCTCTTTAACATTTCTTGTAGTCTGATTTGGTGGTGGTGATAGTCCTTTAGCTTTTTCTTGCCTGGGAAGCTCTTTATTCTCCTTCAATTTTAAGTGATAGCCTTCCTGAGGAAACTAGTCTTGGCTGTAGGATTTTGTTTTTTATCACTTTGAATATTTCATACCAATCTCTTCTGGCTTGCAAATTTTCTGGTGAGGAATCATCTGACAGTCTTATGGAAGCTCCCTTGTAAGTAACTAACTGCTTTTCTCTTGCTGCTTTTAAGATTCTCTCTTTGTCTTTAATTTTTGGTATCTTAATTAAAATGTGTCTCGGTATGGGCCTCTTTGTTTTTATCTTGTTTGGGACTCTGTGCTTCCTGGACTTGTGTATTTATTTCCTTCACCAGTTTAAGGAAGTTTTCCATGATTATTTCTTCAAATAGTTTTTCAATTGCTTTCCCTCTCTCTCTCTTTTCTCCTTCTGATACCCCTATGATGCAATCATTTTTAGGGCTTGTATTGTCCCAGATATCCCTTACTATCTTTACTATTTTTTTCTTGTTGCTGTTCTGATTAGGTGTTTTCTGTTATCTTGTCATCCTCTGTTTGATCCTCTGTTTCAGTTAGTCTGCTATTTATTCTTTCAAGTCTATTATTTGTTTCATTTCTTGTATTATTCATTTCTGAATAGATTTTTTTTGTTTCTATGTCCATTTTTATTCTTACTATCTCTTTGTTGAAGTTCTCACTAAGTTCCTTAAGCATCCTTCTAAACACTGTTTTAAAATTTATGTCTTGTAGATTGTTTGTTATGTTTTTTAATTTGGAGCATATTTGAAGAGGAATTCTTTATGTGTTTTGGGTTATGCCTTCAACACCCAGCCAAACAGTTTACTAAAGCTAACATGCTTTCAATTCCTGCTTGTGCAGAGACTCAGTGTCAGCTAAATGTGAGTACCTGGAGCTTTTTAAGGTATTTCTTGGGCATAAACACAGATGTGGGATTGTATACTGCCCTATGCATGTGCATGGACTTCTAGATTCTCAAGAATGTACTGAAGATTTTTGAAGCTGCCGTGATTGTCTCATTCTCTAATTTTTTCTTTTCTTTTTATGACAGGATATTCTTTCCTCCAAATGTCATCACTACCTTAGCCAGCTTCATGCTCAAGAATTACTGCTGACTATTTTCAAAAATGCCTCCAGGGAAAGGCTGTCTGTACTTAGTGAAGTCTGAGTTAGGTCAAATTGAGACAGTCTTGAAAACAAGGGTTTTCGTGTATCTGTTAGGCAGATCCCCTAATGAAAATTCTCTGAGAATGGTGTTTTGAAAGACCTCATAAGAATCAGAAACATGGTGGAATGAGAGAACTCCCCAGATGTCTTCCCTTTAAACAACATAAGCTAAACGTGTAAAACTCAACAAAAAGCATGCAAACTGCACACCAGCATGTCTGAGCATGGGATCCGTGTTTAAGACATATGACAAATCAGAGCCCCAGGAGTCAGGTGGTAGAATGGGAGAAATGAAGAAGCTGCCTGTAGCAGCCAGAGCTCCCTGAAGGAAGGGGGTGAAGAGAGAAAGTGTGATGGCTTCCCAGAACAACCTTGCCTGAGAGAGCTATAAGCTAGCTCCACATGGCCAGTGGTAGTGCCCAGACATCGAGGCAAAAAGAAAAGTGGGGATGACATAGAAGTGGGGATAGAAGAGAAAAAACAGTTGATTATTACCAGCTGTGATTGCAAAAAGGCTGAGCCACAGGCTCCATTCCCCAAACCAGAGGGCCACTCCACCCATATCATCTGAGAATAAAAACTACAGATCCCTAGGGGAATCTGAGCAAATGCTACCAAAACTGTCATTGATACTTACAGAGACTGAAACTGAGGGTAGAGAGCATGATTAAACATCTATAAGAAAAAAAGGGCATTATTAAAGCTTTATATAAAGCAGGGATCCAGGAGGCTTAGATGCCACCTACTGGAAACCAAAAGAAAAAAATTTTCTTTGTAACAGAATAAAGAGACACCTTTATATAATAAATCTTCTTTCTGGAAAAAAAAAGCAAAATACATTTTCATTAATGCCTAGGTAGAAAAAACAGCCCATTAAACACCATGGACAACCAAGGTGACAAGGCAGCTCAGAAACAGAAAAATCTCCAGAAAATAAGCTTACACACATAGAAATATGCAACATAAATAACTCAGGATGGTAATTCTGAAAAAAACTCAGTGAGATCCAAAACGAGTCATATAAACAATTTCAGGAATGAAAAAAAAAAACAACTAGATAAGCAGAATGAGTTCCTTAGCAAGGAGATTGAAACCCTCAAAAAGAACAGAGTAGAACTTCTGGAAATGAAGAACACATGCAAGAGCTGAAAAATGGAATAGCAAGCTTGAGAAATAGAGCCAACAAAATGGAGAAACGGATCAATGATACTGAAGACAGAGATCTTGAAATAAATCAGAAAGAGGAAGAGAGAAAATGAAAAATGAAAAATAATGAAAGAGAAATACAAGAAGTAGCTGATATCATTGGGAGAGGAGACATATGAATGATGGGCATCCTCAAAGGGGAGGAAAAGGAATAGGAATTAGAAAGCATTTTCAGAGAAATAGTTGACAAAAATTTCCCAAATCAAAGGAATGAGCTGGAGCTTAGTACTCAAGTAGTCAAAACATACACAATTATCTTAACCAAAAAAGGCCTTCACTAGGACATTGTATTAAAATTATCAAAAATCAATGACAAAGGCAGAATTCTCAGGGCAGCCAGAAAAAAGATGACGATAACCTATAAAGGAAAGCCTATTAAATTATCATTGGACTTCTCAGCACAACCTTACCAGGCAGAAAGTAACAGAATCCAGTATTCAAACTATTAAATGAAAGCAACTACTAGCAAAGAATAATGTATCCAGTTAAATTCTTCTTTAGATGTAAAGGAGAAATAAAGGCATTTCCAGACATAAAAAAATTGTGAGGCTTCTCCACCACAAGTGCTGCATTATAAGAAATGCTGAGAAGAGTCAACTTACCTAAAATAAAATGACAAAAGGATACATATTTAGGAGTAAGATGACTAGCAGGTAAATAGAAGCAGAGGAGTGCAACCCTTACTAAGAACAGGCATTATAAGCTTAATGATAAGAAGAGATTTGCTATAGGAAGATAGGAATAAACGTTCAGCATGCATAGGGACAAATTGAGACAACAATGACTGAAAAAGGGAGGGTTCAAAGATTCAGATTCACAAAGGGAAGTGAAGATACGGCATATGCAAAAGAAAATGGAAAACTGTGTGTGTGTATTAATTCATATTCATAATGGTATTCATATTCATAATGGTAACCACACACCAAATATTACAGAACTGAAGTATATAACAAAAAAGAAGAAGGACTAGAGGGAAACCCACAAAACCCAAGTAAAATTAAGAAAACAGAAAAACAGACAAGAAAGCAATGGAAACACCAAGCTATCAGATAGCAAAAGATAAAATGGCTATAAAAAGACCTCATATTTCAATAATCACCCTAAATTTAAATGGACTGAATTCACCGATAAAAAGGCACAGAGTTGCAGAATGAATCAAGAAACAAAAGCCAATCATATGCTGCTTCCAGGAGACACATCTCAGCTCCAAAGACAAATATAGACACAAAGTGAAAGGGTGCAAAATGTTATTTCAAGCAAATGGTAGTCAGAGAACAGCGGGATTAACTGTGCTAATATCATAAAAAATAGACTTTAAAATAAAAAAGGTAAAGAAAGATACTGAGGAAAACTTCATAATGATAAAAGAAGAAGACATAATGCTTATTAATATATATGCTTCCAATTAGTGAGCTTTGAAATATGTAAAGCACTAACAGAACTAAAGTGGAAAAGATACCAAAACACTCTTGAAGTCGGAGACCTTAATATCTCATTTTTGAATATGAACTGATCTTCCCAACAGAAAATCAATAAAGAAATAACATACTTAAATGAGACATTAGACCAACTAGACATAATTGACATTGATAGAGCCTTTCATCCCCAAACAGCTGCTTATACATTCTTCTCTTGTGAACATGGAACATTCTCAAGGATTGACCACTAGTGGGACACAAAGATAGTCTCAACAAATATAAGAGGGTTGAAATCATACCAACCATATTCTCTGGTCATAATGCTTTGAAACTAGAGATCAATAGTAAAAAGAAAGTGGGAAGAAACACAAATACATAGATATGAAATGACATGCTACTAAAGAATAATTGGATCAGAGAAGAAATAAAAAGAGAGATAAAGAATACATAGAAATGAATGATAATGATAGTACAACATATCTAAGACAAAAGCGGTCATTAGAAAAGTTCATGTCATTGTAGGCCTATCTGAAAGAAGATGAACAAGCTCAAAAAAACAACATAACACTTCATCTTAAAAAAAACTAGAAAAGAAAGAACATATAAAGGCTAAAGTCAGCAGAAAAAAAGAAATAATAAAAAATATAGCAGAATTAAATGAAATTGAAAACAAAACAAAAAAAAACGATAGAGAAAATAAATGCAACAGAGTTGATTCTTTGAGAAGGTTAATGAAATTGAAAATCCCCTGGCTAGACTCACTAAAGAAAAAATAGAAAGTACACTAATAAACAAAATCAGGGATGAAGGACAAAAAGTTAGAACAGACACCACAGAAATACAAAGGATCATACAAGAATCCTATGAAAAAGTATATAACACCAAATTTAATAACCTTGAAGAAATGGACAAGTACTTAGAAAAGACAACCTTCCTAGACTGAATCAAGAAGAACTGGAAAACCTTAATAGTCCAATCAGCAGTATGGAAATTGAAACACTCATCAAAAACCTACCAAAATGTAAAAGTCCAGGGCCAGATGATTTCACCAATGAATTCTACCAAATGTTCAAAGAGGATTTAATAACTGCTCTCCTTAAACTCTTCCAAAAAATCAAGGAGGAGGAAATACTTCCCAACTTATTTTATGAGGCCAATATTAACCTGATACCAAAACCTAGTAAGGATAACACACACACACACACAAAAGAAAACTGCAGACCAATATCTTTCACAAACACGAATGAAAAAATCCTAAATAAGTTACAAGGGATCCAAATACAGCAACATATTTAAAGTATGATATACCATGAACAAGTGGGGTTTATTCAAGGGCTCCAGGAATGGTTTGACATAAATCAATTAATGTGATACACCACATAAACAAATTAAAAAATAAGAATCATATGATCATATCAATAGATGTAGAAAAAGGCTTCGATAAGATACAACATCCATTTATAATCAAAACACTTAAGGAAATCACTACAGAAAAAAGTACCTTAACATAATAAAAGCCATTTATGACAAACCCTCAGCTATTATACTTAATGGTGAAAAACTGAAAAACTAAAAACCTTCCCTCTAAGACCAGGAATAAGACAAGGCTGTCCACTATCTCCGCTATATAATCTTGGAGGTCCGAACAAGTTCAATCCGGCAAGAGAAAGATATAAAAGACATTGAAATAGAAAATGAGGAATCAAACTGTCACTATTTGCGGATTTCTCTATATAGAAAACCCTAAAGATGCCACAAGAACACTACTAGAAACAAAAAGCTAATACAATAAATTCTATGGATACAAAATCAACATTCAAAAATCCATAGCATTCCCACACTTTGATAATGAAGTGTCAGAAAAAAGAAGTGAAAAAAATAATTCCTTTTGTAATTACAACAAAAGTCTAAAATACCTATAAATAAATTTAACAAAACAAGTGAAGGAACTATATAATGAAACTACAAGACCCTATTAAAAAAATCCAAGAAGATACAAAGAAATGCAAAGATATTCTTTGTTCTTGGTTTTGGAAAAATCAACATAGTTAAAATGACGTTATTGCCTAAAGCATTATACAGATGTAATGCTATTATCATCAAAATCTCATCGGCATTTTTTAAAGAAATAGAACAAAAAATTATCAGATGTGTATGGAAATACAAAGGACCTTGAACTGCCAAAGCCATCCTGAGGAAAAAGAACGATGCTGGAGGCATTACTTTGCCTGAATTCAAACTATACTACAAAGCAACAATAATCAAAATGGCATGGTATTTGTAGAAAAACAGACTTACAGACCAGTAGAGCAGACTCAAAGTCCAGAAGTAAATCCATATTTATATGGGCAAATAATTTTTGACAAAAAAGCCAAAAACATACAGTGGAGGAAGAAATAAATGGTGCTGAGAAAACCGGAAAAACACCTGAAAAAGACTAATACTAGACTACATATCAAACTTCAGTCGAAATGCATTTAGAACCTGAATATAAGACCTGAAACAATAAAATGCATAGAAGAAAACAAAAACTATACTTATGGATCTTGGACTTAAAGAGGATTTTATGAATTTGACCCCAAAGGCAAGGGAATAAAAGCAAAAATAAATGAATGGGACTACATCAAACTAAAAAGCTTATGCACAGCAAAGAAACTGCCAACAAGATAAAGAGATAGCCATCCAAACTGGGAAATATATTTGTAAGCAATGCCTCTGATAATTGCCTAATATCCAAAATATACCATGGACTCATACAACATAAAAGCAAACAATCCAATCAAAAAATGGGCAGAGGACCTGAACAGACACTTGGTCCTAGAGGACATACAATTTGCCAACAAATATAAGAAAAGATGCTCAACATTGCTAGCTATCAGGGAAATGGAAATCAAAACCATAATGAGATATCATCTCAAACCTGTTAGAATAGTTGTTATCAATGTGACTAGTAATAACAAATGTTGGAGAGGATGCGGAGGAAAAGGAATCCTCATACACTGCTGGTGGGACTGCAAATTGGTACAGCCACTATGGGAGAAAATATGGAGATTCCTCAAAAAACTAAGAATTGATCTACCATATGATCCAGCCATCCCTCTACTGGGTATTTACCTTAAAAACTTGAAAATTCATATCTGAAAAGATATTTGCACACCTATGTTCTTAGCAGCATTATTCACAGTGGGCAGGGCATGGAAGTAATTGAAGTGTCCTACAATAGATGATTGACTAAAGAAGCTGTGGAATAATATGACGGAATATTAGTTAGCCAAAAGAAGATATGAAATACTGCCATTTGTAACCTTGAAATAATCATGCTAAGCAAAAGAAGCCAGACAGAAAAAGTTGAAAACGACATGATATCACTTATATGTGGGATATAAACCTAAAGACAGCAAATGAACAGGACAAACAAGAGACTCATGGATATGGACAATAGACTAGTGGTTACTAGAAGGTGGGGGAATAAGAGTAGGAGTGAGGCATATGGTGTAAAAGGGGTCAAATATGTGGTGACAGAAAGAATTCTAATTATGGTAGTGGAACCCACAATGCAATATATATACACATATATCTTACCATTAATTTTTATAACTGAAATTTATAGGATTTCATTAACCCATGCCACCAAAAAGAATAAATTTGTTAGGGGAAAACAAACAAACAAACAAACAAACCAGTAGGAAAATGGCAAAAGAGAAAGGAAGGAAGGAAGGAAGGAAGGAAGGAAGGAAGGAAGGAAGGAAGGAAGGAAGGAAGGAAGGAAGGAAGGAAAGAAAGGGTTCCTAGTACACTCTATCCCTTTCAATATCAGCTAGGCTGTTGGTTATCATTTGATTATGGGATAGTTGGAATTGGATTAGTGAAAGTTAAAATGTCAGAGAGCTCAGTGTTCTTCATGAGATTTAGTCATTTTTCATTATTAAATGTGCCTCAAACTTTTGGTTAATGTCCCAAGTTCTGAAATGCTGATTTTGACATTTATTTTTGCCAGCAACATCACCTCTTTTATGGGGAATATTGGCTTTGTTGAGGTCCTTGCTCTGCCTCTCCTGACATCGCCACTTTTAATCTAATATTGATTGCTACATCTATGTCACTTTTTCGTTTGACCTTCACTTGAATTTCCCTCTGTACTTACCTCAAATTCAAAATGTTCTAAATAGAACTAATAATCTTTTGCCACAAATTTGTTCCTTCTTCCCATGTCCTCATTAAAAGCTTCACTTCAAGGCCAGAGAAAATTAAACTGGAAAAGCAGATGGAGGACTCATTAGAATGACAGTAGAATCTATTTGCAATTATCGGTTTTAATCTGGTACTGCAGAGTGTAAAAGTAATATAAAGATTAGGAGTTGAAAATTTAATAATTTGACTCACAATAAGATTAACATCAAACTCCTTTTTGCTCCCATAATTTCTAACCCAATTTAATAATTTTCCTCTCTGTCCAATTAATTGTTTGCTCCATAGACCTGGTGATGTTTGGCCCATATTTTTGAATATTCTGCCCGTAGTAGGTGCTCAATAACTGACTTTAATAATAGCATAAAATTTAATTGAGTAGATAACACAATTGAATTTCTTTTATTCCCACCACCAAGATCTAGTCTTTTCCCCAATCGAAAACTTCTCCAAAAAATTATGAATATAATTACTTTTTCCCATATTTCATTGATATGTCAACCTGAATTATATGCCAGAGACAAAATTAGAATTTGGTATGGGATATAAATTCTAACTAATGATAACTAGTTTGACTTCTGGTAACTGTTATTACCCATCTTCTACATTTCATAGAACTTGATACAAAGTACTAAAATTCAAGGGCAGGCATCTGTCAAATTGAGATAAACAACAAAATTATTAAGCATTTAAATCAACCCATAGAGATTACCTAAAAAAAAAATTGAAATCCTTCACTTAGGTGTTTAGAAAATGCATTGAATCTCAAGACAAACCCATATGACAAAAGTATATCTAAGGTGCTGTTATGATGAATTTTTTTTTTACATTTTCTAACCATTTCCACATATATGTAAATGAAAATGAATGAGAGAGAGAGAGGGGTAAGTTATGTTTGGATATGTTTATATTATATATTTACTCCTCAAGCTAAAAGCTCTATTGAATAGGATATTGGAACATAAGAAAGGAATAGAAAAAAATTAACAGACACTTAATATGAAATATTTTAAAATATAAACACTACTTGTAATTGTCTGTTTCTTATAGCTAAATTAAAAAGACATTTTTCTGAAGAGATAAATTCTTAGAAAATAATAAGTTCTCATTATTTGTTGAATGAATGAACAATAAAAACCTTTTTTTAATTAAAAATAAGTAGAAATATGATGCTATGTAATTTATGTAAATAAATTTATTTTTTTAAGTTAATAAAGTTTGTTTCTTTTGCAAAACCATAATCAAATATACCATCTAGTTTGTTAATTAATGTCCCTTATTAAAAAAAGATATCTTTTATTAACCTCTTATAACAACTGAGGCTATAGTATTATATATTAACTGGCTCAAGATATATCTTGCCAAGGTTCAAGCACATTGCTTTTAAATTTTTCTTTCTTAACTTACAATAATTTACATGTTATTATAAATTTATAAATATTAAAGTGCACAGATTTTAAGCACATTCAACTTGATGGATTTTTACTTACATCAAGATATAGAACATTTACAGCTCATCACGCTTCTTCATATCCCCTCTCAGTCAAAACCCTACCCAAAGTTAATTGCTTTCTTGACCTTTTGCAACATAGATTAATCTTGCCTGTTTTGTAATTTTATATGAATGGAATATACCATATTTACTCTTTTGTATGTATATCTTTTTGCATATATATACTATATATATATATTGCACATAGCAATAGTTTGATTTTGATTGTTTTGTTATATTCTATTATATGAACATAACTCAATTCATTTATTGGATCTACTACTGATAGACATTTGTCTTGGTTTCCAGTTTTTATTATTTAGAATATTTCTCTATAAACATTCTTGTGCATAGTTTTGTAAACATAAACACATTTTTATTGGGAATGAGCCGATGTGTCATATGATATGTATATATTTATTTAGCTTTAGTAGATACTAGTAAACAGTTTTCCAAAGTGATTGCACCAATTTTTACTTCAACTAGCAATATATGAGAGTTCCAGTTGCTCTATTTCATGCACCTTGCTTTTTAAACTCTCATTCAGGAACATAGGCCCTCTCTATTCATTTAAGTTTTATTAGAAACAAGTTCTTTTATTAAATCACATTTCAACTAATTCTAAACCGATTTCAATTGATGGTGGAGAGTTCCTCCAAATATATCATTCTTTATAACTGAGAAACCCAGGTTATTGTTTCAATGGAAATGATAATACAGACTTCTGTAACAGATCACGTTACTCCATAGGTCTTCCAATGAGAAGAAAACTCCAACTGATATTTTTTTTGAAAATATTCAGTCTTTTTAAGGAAAATGTATGCATTGAAGAAGATTGCTTAGTAAGTAAGAAATAAAACAGCAGACTTATTGCCTCTTTGTGACACCCAAATAATCAATTTGAATAGTAGAAACTGAAGTACAATGTTCTTTAGAATGGGCCAGAAGCTCTTTGATGCAGGTATAGGCTCTTCTTTTTGCGTTTTGTTTATGTCTTTGGTAAATGCCTCTAAGGGTCAGTCAAGAATGTGTACATTTCATATTTTTCAGTGTCTACCTGATATCAAGTCTCATGGGAGTGGCCGAAGAAGAAAATTAAGCACAGGCTCTATCATTCTGGCATCTTCATTTGGAGTTGTGGTAATTTCCATTATATTTTATGACATAAAACATTACTTTTAATCTGGGCATTTTGGGTCTTTACCACCAAACAAGCTCCTTATGGTCTAACTCCAGCTTTTAATAAATACCAGTTGCAGCATAATCATTATTTTTGCTAGCTTTAAACAACATATACTATAAACAGGAGTATATCCAGTTAATGCTTTGAAGTACATCAGCAAAATTAACAATAAAATGTAGTTCTTCTGAAGAAAGCTTGTGGCTTTGCATAATAGTGAAGAGGTAAAACTGCATAACAGATTAAACATTATTTCATGGTTCATGGAAAATTTTGGAAAACAATTCTCAATTTGGAAACAATTCTTAAACTTTTGTATTTGTCTCTTAATTTGTTTCTTTCTCTTAATAAATTAATGATTATAAATTGGATGTTTATTTTTTAATTTATGAATTATACCTTCATGTGCAGACTGATCAGACCATGCACATATAGACAATTACAATGGCATGAATTTATATTTTGTGTTTTATTTCACTCAATCACTTAACATTTGTTTAGCTATCAAATGCCACTCGGCATATCTTCTGTGTAAATAGCACTGGCCCTTTTAGTATAATGTGGTAAGTCTATGAAGAATCTTTTCTCCTCCTCATGAGCTTGGGTTTTAATTTAAATAGGAGTTTTATCTTCCCAGGGCCAACCAGATTCACATAATATCCAGTAGTATTGAAAGAAGAATTGTTTAAAGGGTATATAATTTTTAATACTTCTAAGTGCTAAATTCTGCCTTTGGAAATAGAAACATCTTCAAAAGATACATACAATTTGGGCTTCAAAATGCCAGATTTGTGTATATCTCATAAAGAACCTGTTCACTGTTTATCTCATTTACAACCCTTTTCACTCATTAGTTCAGGCTGTGTTTTTCCATTGGGACATCATTTACAGTGCCCTAAACATATTTTCAGAAGATTTGCTTGGCAACATCAGCTGAGAGAAAAATCTTCAGACTACAGAAAAACATCAGGAGCTCATGAATTCTTAAATAATACAACAAATTACAACAGTGTTATGTATATCTTTTTGGAAATATCTTTAATGAAATCAACCAGGACAAGAAACAATATATAGTTCAAGGACTTTGATTCAGCCCCTCTCTACTCAGTTGAGAGGATATTGGGAGGTGTTTGTGTAATGGTCAAGCTTCCTTATTGCCATTTACTTTAGGGAGAATGGTTTTAGTTTTTGGGTATTCACATAAAAGCAGAAACAAGATAAACGAGTATCATCTGGTAGAAGGTATCCTTTAATGAGAAAATAAAAATGATTTATAATTAGTACATGTACATCCCTTTTTAATGAGACCACATTATAAAGCAATCTATTCCTTTAAAATGTAAATCGATAATTTCTCTTCGAATGTCCTTTAGCACATTCATTTGTTCAATAAGTAATTTTTCCATTGTTTTATAAAGTGACACTTAAGCTTTGGCTAGAGTTTCTGTATTGTACTTTACTCAGATTGAATTTCATTATATTGAGAAAATGGAGATGCCAGACATGACAACTTGGGTTGCGCATTGACGTGGTTGATACAGAGTCTGAATTTCACGATGGCATTTCACTGTGGTGTAGGGCATTGTTACCTATACTGATTCTAATTATGATATTTAGACCATTAACATTAATATTATCTGGAAAAGTATTCAAAATTCTAGTGCCCTTAATCAGATCTTCTGAATCACAAGCTTGGGGCGAGGTGGAGGATCAAAAATCTTTGTTTCAACAAATATTCTACGAGAACCTTCTATAGGGAGCAGTTGTTTAGGGTATCGTCTTCATAGTTTTAGAATATTTATTCTGCCACACTGCCTCACATATTTTTGTCTTTGGATGTGCTGTACCCTATATCTGAAATTCCTCCTTTTCGTCCCTACTAAGGCCCCTTTGGTAGCAAGTTCATTTTCATTCTTTATGATATTTCAAGAAATCATCTCCACACCCCAGGATGCACCTTTTCTTCCCTAATAGGCTCTGAGAGGCTGGTAGCAGAGGAATTTCATCTGAAATGAGGGAATTCCAATTTTTTGTCAAGACTTTACTTCCTTTTACCAGGTCTTCTAATGCCTCATTTACTAGCGTTGTTAGATGATTGCACTATTTAAAAAATATTCTTGGATGCTAAAGAGTTTCTAAAAGTATTTTGACAGTAATGCTAATTAATTTTGCTGAGATAGTCCAACTTTATCAGTATGACAAATAAATATAATGTGTTAATGGTGCTTGTTGCTTTTTTCTATATTGTAAACTGAATTTTGAGGTTAAATTAAAAAAAAACTTTAAGTAATAAATTATACAAGGATTATAGATCTTGTTCATTCATGTTCAAATTTAAAACCAAATACCTTCATGATTCCTCTTCACATTTTCAACCCATTTATACCACTTAGCCTATACAATTGTACATTATATCTCCTGCTTTATCTAAAACAGATATCTGACATGCTCTACAGCCCTCCACAAAAGGGTGCTTTGGTGATCCTAAAATGCTATGAGAAGAGGTCTGGGAATCCATAAGCACTGACTCTGCTTCCTCTCATGAGTATGAACATGTGGTCTTTCTGGCACTGAGTGTTTTAAAAACTACTGGGTTTCTTGTCAGTATTTCAGCAGAATAAAGGAAAACTCAAACCAGGAGATTTGAGATTTGAATAAAGGGAATATTTACAAATGTATAGGCACAAGGAATAAGAAAATCAACAAAGGATAGTGTAGTTCTCTAAATCTGACAATAGTGAGACCCATAATTACACTTTGGCCTGAAAGAGCTGGAGGAGTGTACACTTGTTGAAACTCAGAGTGAGGATCTAAATGAAGAGGGTTTCCTGTCAGAAATTGTGGCCTTTAGTAGAGAGAAACAGCTAATCCATGATAATCCTATAGAGAAGAAGACAGGCAAATAAAGTATCCCAAATTTATTCTTCTCCCATTTTTCCATCTCAGCCAGTTTCTCCCATTGGCTGAACCCAACAAGAAGGCAGAGGGCAATGGAGCTCACTCTGTTTATACAAGCCAGTTTCACATGAGCCAGTTTCCTAAGGCACAGAGTAGGTAGTGAAGGTCAGTGAATCTTGGTCTAGCAATGGAAACTATCTAGCACATCATGAAAACCTTATGTTTATAAAAAATCCTTAAGTGTAGTAGATAGTGTAAGTTCTTCTAGAATGATAAGGTAAGTATATAAATTCAGAGGGAAGTAGTATAGCAAGATCTGGCTTATTTCTCAATTCTGGAAGGACTCTGCCAGCAAAAAAAATGACGAAGAAAGTTTTATATTCCATAAGAAAGACAAGGATGAGAGAAAAGCCATGTAAAGATATACTGCATCTGCTCATGCTCTATGAAGTCTCCTTTTTCTATAGCTTTGGTAAAGTAGTTGAGAACCTCTATTTAAATGTATGTTTGTCTGTCTGTATACTTTTTCTACTCATCAATTCTTAATTATCTTGAATACTATATCTTTATGTTTTTTAAATATGTAAATGTTTTATGGTACATATATACTTGTCCTTTAAATGCAGAAATAGATATTTGATTTTTCTAGAGGTTATACTTTATGAAATACAGGTGGAATATAACCGATTTGATTACTGTCGACTCTAGTACTTAATTTTCATAATTAATATCTATAATCATTAATAATGTTAGTAAAATTATTCTATCTTTGAATAGAGAGAAAATTATAGATAGTTACCAGATGAAGGTAGGAGAGAAAGCTGGGCATGAAAGAAATTGATAAGGAAAGGGAAAGCATTTAAAATGGAGTACTATTTGAGATGACACGATACTTTAAACAGAAAACCCTAAAGACTCTGCCAAAAAAGTATTAGAAATAAAAAAAATACAATGAAGATGCAGGATACAAAATTAATGTATGAAAATCATTGCATTCCTAAATATGAAAAGTGAAATTTCAGGAAAAAATGAAAACAAATTCCTTTTGCAGTTGCAACAAAAAGAATAAAATACCTAAAATAAACTGAACAAAGAATGTGAAAGACCCATACACTGAAAACTATAAGACTTATTTAAAAAATTGACAGATACAAAGAAATGGAAAGACATTTCGTGTTTACAGATTGGAAGATTCAACAAAGCTAAAATAACCACATTATTCAAAGCAATGTATAGATTTAATGAAATCCTTATCAAAATCCCAATGGCATTTTTTTTAAAGAAATAGGATAAACAATCATCAGATTTGTATGGAAACTGCAAGGGCCCCAAACAGGAAAAGCAAACTTGAGGGAAAAAAAAAGAAGTCAGAGATATCACACTCCCTGACTTCAAACTATTCTTCAAAGTGGCAATAATCAAAAAGCATGGTATTAGCAGAAAAACAGACATACAGACCAATGGGACAGAGTTGAGAGCCCAAAATTAAACCCACATATATATGGGAAAATAATTTTCAACAAAGAAGCCAAAAACACACAATGAAGTCTTTCTTTAAAGACTATTTAAAAAATGATGAGAAAATTTGAAAGCCACATGAAAAAGAATGAAACTAGACTGCGGTTTGTTACCATACACAAAAAAATAACTGAAAATAGATCAAAGACATAAATATAAGACCTGAAGCAATAAATACATAGAAGAAATCATAGGTGCTAAACTTATGGACTTTGATCTTAGAGAGGTTTTTATGAATATGATCTCAAAGCCAAGATAAGTAAAAGCAAAAATGAAGAAATGGGACTATATCAAACTAAAAAGCTCCTATACATCAAAAGAAACCATCAACAAAACAAGGAGACGACCAAAAGAATGGAAGAATATATTTGCAAACAAAACCTCCACTAAGTGGCTAATATCCAAAATAGTAAAGAACTCATGCAAGTTAAAAACAAAACAAAACTCTAATTTTAAAAAATGGGCAGAGAACCTGAACAGAGACTTTAAACAAGACAACATACAGCCAACAGATATGATACATAGCTCAACTTCACTAGCTATTAGGGAAATGAAAACAAAAACCACAATGAGATATCTCACACCTGTTAGAATAGCTGTCATCAACAGAACAAGTAATAACAAATGTTGGAGAGATTGTGGGGATAAAAAAACTCTCATGCATTGCTGGCAAGAATGGAAATTGGTACAGCCAGTATGGAAAACTATGAAGTTTCCTCCAAAAATTAAAAATGGTATTACCCTATGACTCAGCAATCCTTCTTCTGGGTATCTATCCCTCAAAAAACTTGAAAACATTTAACTGAAAAGGTATATACAGGCCGATGTTCATTGCAGCATCATTCATGGTGGCAAAGACATGGACACAATCAGAGTGTCCTTTGATACATGATTAGATAAAGAAGCTATGCTACATATATACAAAGGAATCTTACTTAGCCATAAGAAAAGATGAGATACTGCCATTTGAGACAACATGGATGGATCTACATTTTTTTTAATTCTTTAATATCACTACATATTTGAGTCCTTTTACCCCACCTACCTCTTTCTTCCCTCCTCCCAACCTAACATCTGGTAACCACTAGTCTATTGTCCATACCCATAAGTCTCTTGTTTGTCCTGTTCATTTGTTGCTTTTAGGTTTACATCCCACATATAAGTGATATCATGTGGTTTTCAACTTTTTCTGTCTGGCTTTATTTTGCTTAGCATGATTATCTCGAGGTCCATCCATGCTGTTTCAAATGGCAATATTTCGTCTCTTCTTATGGCTGAATAATATTCCATAGTATATGTGTACCACAGCTTCTTTAGCCAATCATCTATCATAGGACAATTCCGTTGCTTCCATGTCCTGGACACAGTGAATAATGCTGCTTTGAACATTGACGTGCAAATATCTTTATAGATATGACTTTTCAAGTCTTTGGGGTAAATACCCAGTAGAGGGATTATGGGATCATATGGTAGATCAATTTTTAGTTTTTTGAGGAACCTCCATACTGTTTTCTATAGTGGCCTTACCAATTTGCAGTCCCACCAGAAGTGTATGAGCGTTCCTCTTCCTCCGCATCATCCCCCACACTTGTTATTAACTTCTTGTTGATAACAGTTATTCTAACAGGTGTGAGATGGTATCTCATTGTGGTTTTTATTTGCATTTCCCTAATAGCTAGTGATCTTGAGCATCTTTTCATATATTTATTGGCAATTTGTATGCCCTCTAGGGAGAAGTGTCTTTTCAGGTCTTCTCATTTTTTTTGATTGGCTTGTTTGGGGTTTTTGTTGTTGTTGTTATTGTTATTGAGTTGTATGAGTTCTTTATATATTTTAGATATTAGGCCCTTATTGGAGGTGTCATTTGCAAATATATTGTCCCAGTTGGATGGTTTTCTCTTTATTTTGTTGATGATTTCTTTTGCTGTGCAGAAGTTTTTTAGTTTGAAGTAGTCCCAGTCATTTATTCTTGCTTTTGCTTCCCTTGCATATGAGGTTAAATTCATAAAATCCTCTTTAAGTCCAAGGTCTATGAATTTAGCTCCTATGTTTCCTTCTATGCGTTTTATTGTTTCAGGTTTTATATTCAGGTCTTTAATCCATTTTGAATTAATTTTGGTGTGTGGTGATGAACAACAGTCTAGTTTCATTCTTTTGCAGGTGGCTTTCCAGTTTTCTCACCACCATTTATTGAAGAGGCTTTCCTTTCTCTATGGTATGTTTTCAGCTTTATTGTCGAAAATTATTTGCCCATATAAACATGGGTTTACTTCTGGACTCTCAATTCATTCTCCTGGTCCGTGTGTCTGTTTTGCTGCCAATACTATGTCATTTTGATTATTACTTGTAGTATAATTTGAAGTCAGGCATAATGATGCCTCCAGCCTCATTCTTTTCATCAGGATGGCTTTGGCAGTTCAGGGTCTTTTGTGCTCCTATACAAATATGATGATTTTTTGTTTTATTTCTTTAAAAAATGTCGGTGGGATTTTGATGGAGATTACATTAAATCTGTATAATGCTTTAGGTAATAAGGTAATTTTAACTACGTTGATTCTTCCAATCCAAGAACATGGAATATCTTTCCCTTTTATTTGCATCTTCTTCGATTTTGTAAAATAGGGTCATATTGTTTTCCTTATATAGGTCATTCCCATGTTTCTTTAGATTTATTCCTAAGTAATTTATTCTTTAAGTTGCAACTCAAAAAAATTATTTTTTCCACTTCTTTTTCTGACACTTCATTATTAGAATATAAGAACGCTATGAATTTTTGACCATTGATTTTGTATCCAGAAAGAATACTGTATTTACTTGTTGTTTCTAGTACTGTTCTTGTGGAGTCTTTAAGATTTTTTATATAGAGAATCATGAAATCCTCAAATAGTAACAGTTTGAATTCTTCAGTTCTTATTTGGATGCTTTTTATATCTTTCTCTTGCCCGATTACACTCACTAAGACATCCAACACTATATTGAATAATAGTGGTGATAGTGGAGAGCCTTGTCTTATTTCTGATCTTATAGGAAAGGTTTTTAGTTTTTCACTGTTAAGTATAATGTTGGCTGAGGGTCTGTCATACATGGCCTTTATTATGTTAAGGTACTTTCCTTCTAAACTGATTTTGTTAAGTGTTTTGATCATAAATGAGTGCTGTATCTTATTGAAGGCTTTTTATACATCTATTGATATGATCATATGATTCTTATTTTTTAATCTGTTTATGTGGTGTATCACACAAGTCAATTTGTGTATGTTGAACCACTCCTGTGGCCCTGAGATGAAGTCCACTTATTTGTGGTGTATAATTCTTTTAATGTGTTGCTGTATTCAGTTCGCTAGTGTCTTATTTAGTTTTGCATCTGTGTTCCCGAGAGATATTTGTCCGTAGTTTTCTTTTTTCTTGTTCTCTTTAACAGGTTTTGGTACCAGTGTAATCTTGGCCTCATAAAATTAGTTAGGAAGTACTGCATCCTCTTCAATTTTTTGGAAGAGTTTGAGGAGAGTAGTTATTAAATCTTCTTTGAATGTTTGGTAGAATTCACTGGTGAAGCCATCTGGTCCTGGACTTTTACTTTTTGGTAGGTTTTTGGTGATTATTTCAATTTTCATATTGCCGATCAGTCTATTTAGACTTTCCAGTTTTTCTTGATTCAGTCTAGGAAGGTTCTCTTTTCTAAGTACTGGTCCATTTCTTCAAGGTTATTAAATTTGGTATTATGTATTTTTTATAGTATTCTCGTATGATCCTTTGTATTTCTATGGTGTTTGTTATAATTTCTCATCTTTCATCCCTGATTTTGTTTATTTGTGTTCTTTCTCTTTTTTCCTTAGTGATTCTAGCCAGGGGTTTGTTAACTTTATTAACCTTCTCAAAGAATCAGCTCTTTGTTGCATTTATTTTATCTATTGTTTTTTTTTTCTGTTTTCAATTTCATTTATTTCTGCTCTAATTTTGATTATTTCTTTCTCTTTGCTGACTTTAGCCTTCATTTGTTCTTCCTTTTCTAGATGATGATGATGATGATGATGATGATGATTATTATTATTTATTGTGGCATTGGTTGCCAAAATCCAATAAGTTTCAGCTGTACACTTTACCAATAAGGCATATATATGTTTATACTGTGTTCATTTCCTGTAGTTAGAGTTCTTTTTGTTACCACATTTATGACTGACTTTGCCTTGTATACCATCCCTCACCCCCTTTCCCTCCCCTCTGGTAACCACTATTCTTTTTTCCATGACTGTGAGTTTCTATTTGTCCTATTCATTTGTTGTTTTCAGGTTTATATCCCACATATAAGTGATATCATGTGATTTTCCACTTTTTCTCTCTGGCTTCTTTCATTTAGTACAATTATCTTGAGGTTCATGCATGTTGCCGCAAATGGCAGTATTTCATCACTTCTTATGGCTGAGTAATAATAGTTTTTTTTTGTTTTTTTTGTTTTTTTGTTTTTACGATGAACGGTCAGGTTGTTTATTTGGGCTCTCTCTTGTTTTGGAGGTAGGCCTGTAATGATATGAATTTTCCTCTAATGACCATTTTTGCTATTTCCCAAAAGTTTTGTTATGTTGAACTATCATTAACATTTGATTCTATATATTTCTTTATCTCTCTTTTTATTTCTTCCCTGACCTAGTTATTATTCAGAAGCATGTTGTTTAATCTCCATGTACTTGTGGTTCAACTGTTGTTTCTCCATCATTCTCTTTTTTATGCTTTCTGCTCTGATAACTGGGCCCTGTCTCTAGGTGCACGGAGCTCACAGCTCTCCCAGGCAGGGCTATTCAGGGAACCTGCCATACTTTCTCCTCTCTCCTTCCTCCTGAAGTGAGTTCTGTCTGCAAGAGGCAGCTTCTTTGTTTCTCCCATTCTACCTCCCGACCCTGGGGTTCTGACCTGTGGTAGCTCTTATGCATAGATTCCATGGTCAGACATGCTGGTGTGCAGTTTGGGTGTTTTCGTTGTCGTTGATTTTTTTATGTTCAGCTTATTGTTGCTTTAAGGGATGAGGTCTGGGGTAATCTCTCACTCCACCATGTTTCTCACTTCATCAGTAGATGGATCTTAAGAATATTATGCTAAACAAAATAAGTCAGAAACATTGAAGACCATATCATTTCACTCACATGTGTGATGTAAAACAGAAAGCAAAAAACAAAGAAAACTCATAGACATAGGCAAGAGAATAGTGGTTGCCAGAGGGAATGAGGATGTCCGAGGTAGAAGGAATAAAAGGAGAGTCAAATATATGGTGACGGAAGGTTTAACTTTGGGTGGTGAACAGAATTGCAATATACATATGACATATCATTGAATTATACACTTGAAACCTATATAATTTTATTAACCAATGCCACCCCAATAAATTTAATAAAATAAAAAAAAAAGTAAAAATAAATAAATAAATTAGAGTGCTGTATTTCTACTACTATGGAGTAAATCTGGATTTGAGTGTATTACCTTGGACTAAGGTCTATTAACTAGAGACAGATCTAGTATTTGTGGGGCCTGCAGATTACTCTGTTTTTATTTCATTAGAACTTCTGGCCCTGTACTAACTTAGTGACACTGAGTTAGTTGGCACAGTGGGTAGAAGTATTCCTAGAAGCCATTTTTATCCTTGATTGGCTAACGAGATCTTAACTCTATACAGAAATGACTGTCTTCCACATAAATACATTTCACTAATGCCATATTAAAGTTAATCACAACTCAAGTTCTCTCACAGAATTTCCCAAAATGACTGTGGTCACTCTATTGCTACCTGACATGAATTAAAATGTGACAGAAGGAAAGATGTCAGAAATGAAGTCAGTGGTCTTAACTATGTTTGAAATATATGATTTTTCAATTGTTACAATAAATGTCATGTGAATATATTGCTCAGACCTCTTCTATGGCCTGGTAAAAGAATGGTGTGAACTTTCTTAGCTTAATGATAAAAATCTATTTAGTTAATTGAAATAAACTGCCAAGTGCCTCTCTGCCCCCTATGGAGATAACAGGAAAAGAATTCAAGGCCAAGCTAGTTCAGCTGTTTCTCCCAGAGAATGAGTATAGAATCTGGAAATTGAAATTATTAGTCCTTCTCAATCACTACTAAGCTTACCTTGGGTTAGGGAGTGGGGAGAATGTTTATAAATAATGGCTATAATAATTTTAACTTGCATTCATTTATTCAGCAATTATTTGCTGATTGGCCATTATGTGCCTGGGACTATTTGAGATGATGCATATAAAATGGAAAGTAAAACAGATACTATTGTTTTCTTCAATGATCTTAAAGTCTAATGAAGGAGAGACAACTTACTATTCTATCTTTATGTAAAACAAGTATGTGAAAAACCATCCTGTCCTTACCTTGTCCCAAAGCACTGATGATTTTTGATTTACATTTCTTTAAAGTCCCATCCATGTCTATAGCCATTCCACCCTGAACAAGCCTTATCCTGTCTGATCTTGGAAGCTAAGCAGGGACAGGCTGGGCTAGTACTTGGATGGGAGATAACCTAGAAAGACCAGGTTCTGTAGGCATAAACACTATAAAATTTAAAAAAAATACAGGATTGTAAGCTGACAAGGTCCTTGCAATCTGTGAGGTCAACCAAGGGTTGCCTTGCCTAAAAAATAAATAAATAAATAATGAAAAAATAAAAAAAAAATAATAAAGTCCTATCCATGTTCTTGGTATCCCTGATCAATTTCTGTCCCTGGAGAATGAGAGAAATGGAAAGCAAGAATTTCAAGAAGTGGAAAATATAGAAGCTGAAAAATCAACCTATCTCCAAGTCTTTGCTGTTTCTTTTAGAATACCCCGTCTTTTGCTCCATTGGATTGTGGACCACATAAAGGAGGCATAGTTTCCTATAATCAACCAATCTATATTCAATCAGTGGTGAATGATGAGAGAATAGGTATCATATGAGGCTTCTTTTCTTTAAGATTTTCATGTCATTCTTATCACAATGGCTGTAAAGCATTTGTAGGCAGTGTAAAAGCTTTCATTATTACATGGAGAGAAATACAAAGATTTCACTTTATGTTTATCCTTGCAGACTTTCAGAAGCCATCTAATTTTGCATCACCTGAGGTGCATACCAGTGAAACGAGGTCAACTACACAAATTTATTACTTATACCATTGGGATACAACCTACTACAAGAATTACAGTGGTGAGTTAGTGGAATTTCCATAGAGCTTGTCTATATTGGGGAAAGTTAAGGGAACTCCATGAGCCATAAAGAAAGGATAAGCATATAAAGTTGTACATTACTAAAAAAAAATAATTAAAACAGTAAATTCTTAGAGATTTCAATCAATATTGAATATTGTATCAATATTAACATCAAAACTCTCATTGATCAAGCTATCCATGCACTATTCTCATGAGTCTTTGACTGCTTATTCATCATCTGTCTTCAGATACACCTTCCTGGAAATGCTGGTATTCTGGAAATGCTAATGAGAATTCCACTGTCAGGTAAAAACTTCAGTGATATCATACATATGCAATTGATTGCTTGTTTCTGCCAAGCATCTTAAGTTTCTTAAAGTCTGTTAAGCTCTCTCTAGGCCAAACCTCTATGATCTTTAGAAGCATCAAAGTATGGGAAAAGATCCCTGAGTTTGAATCCTGGCTCTGAAATTTTCTGTGTATATGTGACCTTGGACAAGTTACTCAATAACTTTGAACTTTCATTTTCCTAACCTATGAAGTAAAGATAATACTAGTTCTTGCTGCAAGATCGTTTTGATAACTTAAAGAAATTTTATACTCACATAAGGCATGTGCTATAAAGTAAATGCTCAACAAATCGTATATATTAATAATTATGAATTTCAGCATAATAATAAGCTATTTTTAATCAATTGTTATTTCTAGTGTTTAAACTTTTGGCTAAGAAAGACTTTATCACAATAGTATTATGAGTTATAACCATAGAGTTAACTCTTCTATAACAAATTATTTTCCTGAAAAGCAAAATCATAAATTAATGATGATTTGCAACCTCAGGACTTATTGATCCTGCATTTTGTCTTCTGTAATGTTCCCGTAAAGCCCAATTATTTTGGGAAGTTACCCAAACTAGTTTACCCAATATTCTATCTTAGTGTTATTAGTAATAAATTATAAAACATTTTACTGATTTTCTCAGAAAAACAATCCCTTTACAATACAACAGAGATCTTATTTTATCCAATAAATTTCTTAGCATATTATACTTTTTAGAAAGAACAAATTGGAATAAAAGTATATGCATGTGCTTAAAAAAATTCCATTTTTCTGTGTATTATATTTGAAAGTTAAATAACACATTACCTAAAAAAATCTGTAGGAATACATGGGCCCAGTTCATCTTATGGGGCTGGCCATCATCGATGCTTTAAAGAAGTATTTCTTAATATATATGGCAATGTTCTCCAATACTCAGTATAACGCTTGGTGTGGAATAAATGCCCAATAAATGTTTGTTGAATGAATGAGTAAATGAATGAATGAAAGAATGAACAAATGAAATGATAAACGCATAAAGAGTTACACACTACAAATGCTTGTGAGGGTGGTTCTACTTCCTTTCCCAGTGCAAACGTTTTCTTGGATTACTAGATAGGTTTAAAGGCCTATATCTTTAATACTAGACTCTTTTTTTGACAAATTCAACTGCTTTCCTGTTTCTTTTTTCAATTTGGTCCATCCAGTTGACAAGAGGTAATCTTTGTGAGGTATAAAACTTTCTTTTGTGCTTGTGAGGTAGCTTGAATTTGAGCCTAATATTTGGAAGGCTAAAGGGAGCTATTTACTAAAACAAAATGGGGTCAGAAAGAGATAGTGGTCCCCCCAAACTGGTTCAATATAAGAATCATCTGACATACATATTAAAAAATGAAAATTTCTAGCCTTTATCTGAGAATCTTCAAAGGCAGTATACCAAGAGCTTTTTATGGAAGGTTGGGAAAAGACTGAGATAGGGGATGACTGTCATCTTACTTATGAAAGACTAATGGGACTTACTTGAGGTAACAATTTCTCTCAGATATTTAATATTAAGGGATATTAGTATCTCTCCAGACTATATCAAATGATTTCTATGAAAATCATAAGAGGTTTATTTTTCAAACCTTTATATTTTACACAAACTTTTGAAATTTTTCCTAAAGACATTAACAAATCATTAAGATTGTAAGGCTTCTACTTATGTGGCACTCATTCACAGTTTGATAAATACTTGTTAGTAACGCTCCCATGTGACTTTTCCAAAATCACTGAGACCAGCCCATACTGACTAGGAACTCCTAATCCACCATTTTTTGTTACTATTTTCCTGAAAATGAGCTACCATATTTGTGTAATTAAAAATATTGACTCTAGAAAAAAAATAGAACTACTATATACTCTAGCAATACTACTTCTGGGTTTATATTAAAAAATTAAACCATTGTTTCAAAGAGATAACTGTACTTCCATATTCATTGCAGTATTATTCATAATAACAAAAGTATGAAAACAACCTAAGTGTCTATCAATGAAAGAATCTATGATGAAAATGTGGTATACATATAATGGTATGTCATTCAGCTTTAAAAAGGAAGGGAATCCCATAATTTGTGACATAATAGATGAAACTGGAGAGCATTATGATAAGTGAAATAAGCCAGACAGAGCAAGACAAATACTGCAAGATACCACTTATAGGTAAAATAAAACAAAACAAACAAACAAACAAAACAAAGAGTAGAATGGTGGTTGCCAGGGGCTACAGAGTGGGCATAATATGGAGATGTTGTAAAAGAGTACAAACGTTCAGTTAAGATGAATGAGTTATGAGGATCTAATGTGTAACATGGTGACTATAGTTGATAATACTGTATTGTTTAATTGAAATTTGCTAAGAGTAGAACTTAAATGTTCTCACCCCTCCTCAAAAAAAATGTTAACAAAGTAAATATGTAAGCTGATGGATGTGTTAATTAACTTCATGGGGAAAATCCTTTCACAATATGTACATATATCATGTAAAAAATATTAAAATGTGGAAAATGGGTATCTTTGCTTTAAAGGAAAAGAAAAATAAAGTCTACTAACCAGTTGCTATTAGGCATTAACCATTTAGATTTGACTTATTTTCTTGGCTAAACTAATATTCTGTCTTTAAAAAAATGTTTCTAAAGTTATATTGAGAAAAAAATAGAAATAACAAAAACTATTCTCTTATATTAATAACTATTATAATGTTGATAATTTTTTACCTCAATATGTATCTGGGAATTTTTGCTAGAGGCAAGAACTTGCATTAATAGAATAAGTCTTCTTTTAAAGGGGACAAATACAATATTAATCTAGCCAAGAAAATATAGTTGGCCCCTCATGGTTCTTGCCTATTAGTAACCAAGCCCTAAGAAAGATGTTTTCTTACTTTTTAGCAATAAAAAAAAACTATTAATAAAAATATTATGGCAAAAACTCTGAGTCAAGTTTTTTACATGCTTTATTTTTTTTTAAACCTCATGACAATTTTCTGGAGTATATATGATTATTATCATCATTTTGCAAATAAGTATTATGAGACTCAGAAATGTTATAACTTGCCAGAAATTACAAATAGTAAGTGGCAACTTCAGGATATGTATTCATGTCTAACTCCAGAAGCCAAATTATTAGCCACTATAATTTGTTAATCCTTAACCAAAAACTAATAGAAATTTAATAGTTTACATTTCTGTTTTTTAAGATAATGTACCTTCATTTATTTGTACTTTCCGATTGATTTTTTTTTAAAAAAACTCATGATTTCCATCCCACATGTAAGTGATATCATGTGGCTTTGTAAAAGGGGTCAACTATGTAGTGGCAGAAAGAAATATAACTATGAGAAGTGAACACACACACACACACTATATATATATATATATATATATATATATATATCCCTTATTATTAAATTGTACACCTGCAACTTCCTGGATTTTGTTAACCAATGTCACCATAAAACAAATAAATAAATATATATAATTAAAATAAATAAAATAAATAAATAAATAAAAATAAAAACTCATGAAATTGGGAAAAGTACAACAATCAGTTAGTTAAGATAGAATATTTTCTTTATTTAAACATCACTTGCCACCTTTTAGTAAAAGTAAACAAGTATGTGTGTGTGCGAATATGTATTTAGAATGATGTGAAAGTCATGAAATCTAATTATGAAATCTATAATCTTTGTTCTGAAGCCTTCTTCTGGGTCTTTCCAGCATAAATATTTTTCCCAGGAGTTGCTAGGCACTAACAAGTGGTGAATGATCCTAGGTTTGCACTCAAATTTAACAGAGCAACCTTCTCAAGAGATCAAGAGATGCCTTTATCAGAGTGTAAATATCAATGTTGATGAATGTTGAATTCTTTGAATTCTCTGAAAGCAGACATTCAGGTAAAATTTGGCACAAGAGCTACATGTTAGAAAAGGGAAGGAAGCAGGATTAGGCAGAAGGAGAAGCTGAACAACAAAGCAGGCCTTACAAAGCCTAGGGGAAACTTACATGGGGACCTGGATACCACAGGGCTTATCAGAGTTGTTCCCCATTTAGAATTGCCAATTTTAACAAATAAAAATACAAGACACTCAGTTAAATTTGAATTTTAGATACAGAAAAAATAACTCTTTAGTATAAGTATATCCCATGAAGTCTGTTCCATGCAATATTTTGTTTGTCCCATTAAACCAAAATGTCAGGGTCTTTATACTTCAGTTTTGGTCAGCCATTGACCACAGACCAGCCAAAAAGAAGTATAAACTTGAGAAAGGGGGCTTTTTGTAGCACACTCTGCTCAGACTATCTTCTCTGAGGTAGACCCTGAAGGAGCTGAGAGCTAGGGCTACAAATCCTTCCTTGAAGAGAGATCTTGGAGGCATATATATATTCCTGTCCCCCACACATTTATAAACAAAGTAAACCTATATTTAACTTAATGCTCCAGAACAAGAGTTTTAAAAAGGCTCTCCAACAGCTCTAAACATTGCTGCTTAGAGATGGACCCACAGTGGTCTACAAATGAATAATCTCACAAGGAAGCTCTTTTCAGTCAACTGCTAGCAGTGAGGATGAGCACTTATATCCATGGGAAAATATGATAACTTGAGAAGTTCAGAGGGGGTTAGCTTTATGGGTATATGACTACTGCAGTCGCATAGGGTCCCATGCTCAGAAGGGTCTTGCACTTAGTTTAATGTTTTGCAGTTACTGTCTTGAAATTATTAATCATTTTATATTTGATATTTTATTTTGTTAGTGAAGCCTGATGAAACAATGGGGCATGCCTGTGAGCAGAGGTACTTCATGAGCATAGAATTCTGGTGGGCCCATTCTGTGTTCAGTGTGACTCCAAGGAATACAAAGTAAGTAGGCTTTATCTTTCATTGATAATCCTCCAGAAGTCATGTTTTATACTTGAAGAAGAATTTTCTTTGAATGCAGAAAGAAGTGGGTAGAGGAAGGTGAAGTGGGTAAAAGAAGTCAAATATATGGTAACAGAAGGAAACTATACTTTGGGTGGTGAGCACTCAGGAGAGTATATAGATGTTATAATTTTGTACACTTGTAATTGTATAATGCTATCAACTAATGTTACCCCAATAAATTTAATAAAAAAGAAGGCAATAACATTCTAAGAAGTATAAGTGACCAAGAAACTTTACCATATCCTTTCTTACTCATGTCATTTCTCTATATTAGCTAACCACTTACAATGGAAATGATGACATAGAAGGTAAAGATATGGCAACCATTAATTATTTTCCCTTTCTTCTCAGACATTCCTAATGCATCACTATGCTGAATGTTGAGTGTTGGTAGAATGTATGTGTATCAAGAATTGAAATGAAAATAGAGTTAGGTTTTACAGTGTTTCCTCTCTTCTGGTAAGAAAGGAATATATATATACACGTAGGAGCTGTGAAATACAAATTGTGTGATTTCAGTTATTCTACGCATGAGTTAAATGTTCAGATATTTGCATTTAAAACTAGTATTGTACAATAAAAACATCAACAGTAAAATTCATGCTAACAGTTTAATTTTTATTTTTGTTTCTTAGAATGGCATTAAATAGCTGATTCAAAACATCATGTCAAGTTGAGAGAGAAACTGAAGAGGAAAGGAAATCTTTATGTTTTAGTACAGGCATTTTCTTGCATTTTGAGAAGGGGCCTTGCATTTTCATTTTGCACTGGAGCCCTCAAGTTACGCAGCCAGCATTATGTCACAGGAATGGAATTAGCAAGTATAAATGCAGTAGAGTGGGATAAGACCCTGAAAATCAGTTTTAGAGGAAAACACTGGTCTTCCAGGACCATGACTATTAATGGATGGACTTGCACTACTTTTAACAATTTGTTTTATAACTTGCAATTTAACTTGCTAGTATTGATATCTCTACTCACTCTGTTATCCATTTATTTAATATTTATTGAGAGTCTATTATGAATATAGCAGTATGCCAGAAAATACGAAGAAGGGCAAAGTGGGATTGGGCTACAGGGACAATAAATATAGGCTACCTTCATGGAGTTTGCATTTGAATAGCAACACTATTCTAACTATTTCTAGATTCTGAAATGTATTTATATCATGGTATACATGCACATATACAGATCCATACTCGCACCTGACATTTTCCTTTCTTCCTCTTTCAATCATATTTTGTTCCTCTTCATCTTCCCAAATCCCCCACCATTGATAGAATGGTGATGATGATGTTGGTAATAATGATGATCATGGTAGTGAACATTATTCTGAACATTTTATACATATTAATATAGTTAATCTTCCCAGTAATCCTGTGAGATGTGTACCATTTTTACCTCCATTTTACAAATGAAGAAATGGACTAGAAAGTGAATTAACCAGTATTTGAACCAAGGTAGTTCCATTATGCTGCATTAAAGAATTTCCATGAAGTTTTTGGCAATAGTGACTTTGAGCAGTGTTCCACAAATTTATATCTGTGTGCTGTGACAGAATGGAGGTACTGAAAATTCCTGCAAAGTTTTAGGGGATTAATTTCCAGATCCTCAGCTTCACTGAGCTTTCTTTCCTAAAATTGGTCTGCCTAAAGCAGACCTATACTTGAAGCTTGTTCCCTTTTTCACTTTCCCTTTTGCAATAGCTCCTTCCCTTTTTACAGAAGAAAAGCTCTCATACTGATTCATTGCTCTTGGGTCTAACACACTCCAGAGTGCCATCAAAGGGTACTTTAAAGTATTGGTAATAGTGTCAAGAAAGTGAATGACTTTTAAAATTGGGCAATGATATCCTTTATAATTCAGAGGTTTCTAAGTCTTTGTTATCAATAAAAGTGAAGCAATACCTAAGCCAGTTACCAGCTGATAGATTGTTTAAAATAATTTTTGATAATAGATCACTATGTGAATTTTGTTATGTAACTTAGGAGTTATAAAAATTAGGTGGCTATTTATAACAAAACTCCTTCTATCCCCATCTTGTTTAAATGATAAATTTTCTTTATATAATAGAAACGAAGTAAATTTATGTTGCATCCTGTTTCATTCTAGGAATAATTGCCATTAATTCATGGATACACAAACGGATATTGTAACAATATTATTATCTGTCTTATTAAAAGGTACATTTTCATTAAGATTATACTTTTGTTTACTAATTATTCATCAAACTTATAATATATTTATTTTTCTAATAATTGTATTGAAAATTTAATCCTAAAAATTTAAATATGTGATACTATCTGCTCAAAGAATGTTTTAAAAATTAGATTTTAATTTAAATACATATATCTATTGCATGGAAAAAAATAAATTGATTAGTAAAAGATTTACAAGGAAAATATAATTATAATAGGTAAAAATTCAGAGGGAGAAGTAATTGAAAATATAAAGTCAAGAAAAAATAGTGTAAATTTTCTGACAATTAAAAAGAGTTTGTATACATAATTTTTTCCATATAATTAAAAAATAGATGATGGTGAGTAGCACTGTAGTAACAAATTCCATTGGGTACCTTTAAAAGTGATGTGATAGTTTGCTTAAAAATGTAAAGACCTAAAATATATCCTTTGCACATATTTAACATTATAATATAAAAATTTAAAAGCCAACTTAAAAATTCATGAAAGAGTATTTAGTTTAATAAAACTTTTTGAAGATACACTAATGTAAAAATCTGCAGACCTCATGACCTGGAAGAATTGTCTTGTAATATAAGTATATCATGTTCTATTCATCTCCATTACACACTCTTTCAGTTCTTTTTAATGCCCAGAGAGCATCCATTGACGCTAATGAATGCCTTGTGACAAGAAAGAGGAAACTTTAGAGAAAGAGATGATAGAAACCCATCAATTGTAGTGTCTCCAAAGGGGATGTTTAAATGAAAAATAAATTTTATTATCTTTATGATGTTCAGGGAATTTTTGACCTGTTTACTTAATTTCAAAATTGCATTTCTCATAATTCCTTTTGGTCTACATACAACACTGATGAATAGAAAAAGTATTCACCTCACAACTTCCCACCGAAATAGCCTTAGAAAAAAAGAGAGTGAGGTTTCACAAGTGAGAAATAAAACAGGGCATTTGTTTTCACCTTAGAAATGTAAGGAGGGGTAGGAAAAAATGGTGTAGATGATAGAGGTTTTGTTCATCCCTTTTGTGACCAAATAAATGTTGTGACAGAAACACGGAGCAAACAGCAAGCAAAGTCACCTTGGATCTAGATGAACAGAAGCACTGCAACTAGGGAGAGAGATAATTAACCAACTGCAACAGTAGAAGGTAGGAGGGGGCTAAGATGCAATGCTGCCTAGTCTCGAGCAACTGAGTGGGACAGAAGCTATGACAGTGGTAACTGGCAGCTGCAGACATCTCTTAAAGGGGCTTTGTCCATGAGTGGACTTCCACGATGAGAGACTTGATCACTCTGAGAACTAGCGCCAGGTAGGCTGCTCAGGTGACATCAGAGACTTACAAGGGATACTGAGTTGTCGGAGGGAGGGCCAAAGGTGAAGCCTTCTCCCTGACAGAAGTGTCTGTGGTATCTATTGTTCTTCTGTTGAGCCTTCCTCTTTCCCAGGGTTGAGACTCAGTGCCACTATCATACAGGATAACAGTGATCATTCCACCCAGAAGATTTCCTGAAACTCTGTCTCCCCAACTCATGCCCCCACCAAAGCCACATTCAATTGTGACCTTGGCAAGTCCGGTACTCCTTTCAGAGAAGCACCAAGATTCATACTGGTGTCACTGGCCTAGTTTCTAGCATGGTTTCTTGAGGCAAATATAAGCACAGCATCTGTGGATAGAGTGGCATGGGCTGAGGCTAAACTTTGCCTGCAGCTGAATTCCTCTCAGGATTATGACAGTGGACACCTAAAACACAATACAACAGTGAGACTTAGGAGCTTTACTTAGTACATAGAAATAGAAACAGAAAGGCAGCCAAAATGGGAAAACAAAGAAGCAGAAACCCTATGAGAGAACAGAACAGAGATTCAGGAATAATAGAGTCAAGCAATCTCACAGATGCAGAGTTCAAAACACTGGTTATAAAGATGTTCAATGAACCTAGGGGAAGTGTAGACGAATTCAGTGAGAACTTTAACAAAGAGATTTTTAAAACATAAAAATGGAAATTAAAAATTGGAATCAGTCAGAAATGCAAAACACAATATCTGAGATGAAAAGTATATTAGAAGGAATAAACAGTGGATAAAAAAGAGCATCGAACCACTGATATAGAAGATGGAGAACCCAAGGATGCTCAATAAGAATGGCAATAAAAAAGAAATCATGACAATAATAATAATTTAAGGAGCCTATGGGGCAAAATTAAATGTAAATATATTCATTTCATAAGGGTACCTGAAGAGAGAGAGCACGAAGTTGAAGAGCTATTTGAAGAAATAATAATGGAAAACTTCCCTCACCTGGTAAAGGAAATTGACATACAACCCTAGGAAGCTCAGAAAGTCCCAAAAAAGATGAACCCAAAGAGGCCCACACCAAGACACATTGTAATTAAAATATCGAATGTTAAATACAAAGAGAGTATCTTAAGAGCAGCAAGAGAAAAACAGTTACCTACAAGGGAGCACCCAGGAGATTGGCAGCTGATTTCTCAAAAGAAACACTGCAGGATAGAAGGACTTGACATAAAATATTCAATGTTATGAAAACCCAGGATCTACAACCAAGAATACTTTATCCAGCAAAGCTATTATTTAGAGTCAAAGGACAGATAAAGAGCTTCCCGAAGAAAAATAAGCTAAAGGAATTTGTTGCCACTAGACCAATATTACTGTAAATGTTGGAGAAACTTCTTTAAGAAGAAAAAGCTTGTACCAAAAACAGGAATAAAGAATAGTAATTACATTCCTATCAACAAGTTCAACAAGTACCTCAAATGGAAAAGAACTGAATGCTCCAATCAAAAGATAGAGTGCCTGAATGGATAAGAAAACAAGACCCCTCCATATGCTGCTGCCTACAAGAGACTCCAGATTAAATGACACAGACTAAAAGGAAGAGAATGGAAAAAGATACTGCTTTGATGGACCTAGAGGGTATTGTGCTGAATGAAATGTCAGAAAGACAAATATCGCATGATTTCACATACATGTGGAAGCTAAAGAACAAAATAACAACAAAAGAACTTGAAACAAACTCAGATACAAAGAATATTTTGAGTGCTATTAGATGGGAGGGGTTTGGAGGGTAAGCATGAATGGGCAAAGGAATTAAGAAGTACAAATGGATAGTTTCAAAGTAGACATGGAAAAAAAGTGTAGCATAAAGAAAATAGTTAATAATGTTGCAATAAATATGTAAGGGAGAAGAGAAATACTAGATTTAGTGGGAAATTACTTTGTGCTTTATATAGATTTATAATATTATGCTATACAACTGAAACTAATGTATTATTTTATGCCAACTATATTTGAAAAAACTCATTGAATTGTACAATGTAAATATGAGCAACTAATTGTCTATTATATTTCAAGAAAGCCTGAAAAAAAAGAAATAACTTTAAAAAATGGAAAACAAGATGACGAATAGAGGTGTAAGCAAGATATAAAGAATGAATAGCCAAATCACATCTGACCAGCGGGGTGTGCCTAAAATTAATCATTTAACCTATCCAAGACTTAGTTTCCTCAAATAAGAAAAAAAATAGTATACCTGTCTTGGAGATTTTTGTCAGAAAAGAATGAGATTAAATGTGACGGTTTGGGGAAATGCTCAATGTAAAAAATGTAAGTAATCAGTGAAGTTGGCCAGGAAAGAAAGGAATCTTCCTGTAAATAGAAGGCAAAAAAATTCCTTTTAATACATTAGAGTTGTCTTCTTCCGAATAGTGCCTTTTAAAAGCTATATGATTGTTTGAGAGAAACCATCATTGCAAAGACATTTTAGTAACTTCTCTTTTAAGTTGTCTTCAAAATATAGTAATTTATAATACCTGTCTATTAAAGAATTTTAATAAAGTTTTCATTTTTAGGTAATTGTAGATTCACATGCAGTTATAGAAAATAATACAGAGAAAATTTTTGTATCCTTTCCCTGATTATAACACCTTACAAAATTGTAGTACAATATCACAACCAGGATATCAACATCCACCAATCTAATTCATATTTCCCCAGTATTATTTTTGCTTCTCTGTGTACGCTTGTGTGTATTTAAGAAGACATTTAATTTTGCAAAAAAAATGTAGATGAAAACTTTCATAATTTTAATTATCAGGCTGCTGCCTACCTAATCAGAATCTGGATCAGAATTTGAGTACCCTTGGTAAAATGTCATTATGACCCTCTTGTAAAACAACATCTATTATTTGAGTGCTATATGTAAATTATTATTTTTATTCTCAAAACAGATCTACGAGGCAGGGGATGTCAGTTTAAATTAGATCAGCTGCATCGAGGGCAGTTTGGATGTACAGTATCTATTAAAACTTAAAATGTGCAAGTCCCATGATTTGGCAATTTTACTTTTTAGCATCTACCCTAGAGTCATACATGCTCATGCACACAAAAGAACATGTGCAAGGATTATTACTGAAGCAGCATTTATAACAGCGAAAAACGTGAAATAAACTAAATGTCCAATGTTAAGAGAATAGTTAATTATTTACACAGTAGCTCAAATGAATGAATATAGTTATCAATACTAACATAAACAGATTTTCAAAATATATCAAGTAGAAAAATCAACTTATAGAACAGTACAATTTTTGTTAAATACACACTTCAGCACTATACATTTAACTATACAGTATATTTATATAATTAAAATAATCTTCATTAAGAAGAAGCTACAGAGGACATCAAAAACATGGTGGAGTGAGAGACTCTCCGGAAATCTCTGCTTGAAATAACAATAAGCTGAACATCTAAACTCAACAAAAAACACCCAAAATGAACACCAGCATGTCTGAGAGTGGGATCTGCACATAAGAGCTACCACAGGTCAGAAACCTGGGTCGAGGGTAGACTGGGAGAAACAAAAAAGCTGCCTCTCACAACCAGCCAGAGCTCCCAGCAGGAGGAGGGAGAAGGGAGAAAGTGCGGTGGGTTCCTGCATGAGAGAATTGTGAGTTCCACAGGTGGCAGTGCCAAGACATCAGGGCAAAAAGCAGAGAAGTGGGGATGTGAGAGAAACAACAGTTGATTATTAACAGCTGTGGATGCAAATTGCGAGGTGAGCCACATCCTCATCCCCCAATAGAGAGTGCCCCTCTCCCAATATCCTCAGAGGCTGAACATCATGCAGCCCCATAGATATCTGAGCAAACCCTACTGAAATTGTTGCTGACACTGACAGGAATTGAGACTGAGGTTAGTGAGCATGACTGAATATCTATAATAAAAAAAATGCATTATTAAGATGTTATAAAAGCAGGAATCCAAGATTCTTACACAATACCTACTGTAAACCAAAAGAAAAACACCTTCTTAAAAACAGGCTAAAGAGAGACCTTTAATAAATCTTTCTAAGAAAAAAAGCAAAATATACTTCCATTAATGCCGAGACAGAGAAATAGTCAATTAAACACCACAAACAACCAAAGTGACAAGGTATCTCAGAAAGAAAGAGAAAAATCTTCAGAAAATAAGCTTACACACATAGAAATATACAACTTAAATGGCAGAGAATTCAGGATGATACTTCTGAAAAAACTCATTGAGATCCGAAACAATTCATATCAACAATTTCAGATTGTAAAAACAACTAGATGAGTAGAAAGAGATCTTTAGCAAAGAGATTGAAACCCTCAAAAATAACCAAATAGAACTTCTGAAGATGAAGAACACATTGAAAGAGGTGAAAAATGAAATAGCATTCTTGGGAAATAGAGTCAACCAAATGGAGAAAAAGATCAGTGATATCAAAGACAGAAATCTAGAAATAAATCAGAAAGAAGAGAGAAACTGAAGAATGAAAAATAATGAAAGAGAAAATACAGGAACTAGCTGATACCATCAGGAGAGCAAACAAGAATAACGGGGATTCTCAAAGGCAAGGAAAAGATGCCGGGACTAGAAAGCATTTTCAGAAAAATAGTGGGCAACAATTTCCAAAATCTAAGGAATTACCTGGAGCTTGGAATTCAAGAAGCCAACAGAACATCCAATTCTCTCAACTCAAAAAAAGCTTTCACTAAGACACACATTATTAAAGTTATTAAAAATCAACGACGAAGATAGATTTCTCAGGGTAGCCAGGAACAAGTAAATAGTAACGTATAAAGAGAATCCACTAGATTATCCTTGAACTTTTTCAGTGCAAACCTTACAAGTCATAAAGGAGTGGAATATAATATTCAAACTATTAAATGAAGAGAACAACCAGATGAGAAAAATGTATCCAGCAAAGCTCCCTTTTAGATATAAAGGAGAAATAAAGACATTTCCAGACATATAAACATTAAAGGAATACTCCACTACAAGGCAAATTCTTCTGCTACAAAGAAATACTGAAATAGGTTAGCTCATCTATGACAAACTTGACAAAAAAAAACTAATTAGGAGTAAGGTGACTAGTGAGCAAATAGAAGCAGAGGAGTACAAACCTTACTAAAAACAGGGCATTATAAGCTTAAACAATAAGAAGATATTTGCTATAGCAAGATATTAATGACCATTCAGCATACATAAGGACACTCTGAGACAACACTGACTGAAGAGGGGAGGATTCAAAGATCCAAATTTGCAAAGGACAGTGGAGATAGGGCATGCACAGAAGATGGACAACTGTGTACATATATAACTATTCTTTACATATTCAAAAATGTAACCCACACCAAAGTTTCAAAACTGAAGTATATAACATAAAACAAGAAGAACCAGAGGTAAAACCCACAAAAGCCAACCAAAATAAAGAAAACAGAAACACAAAGACAAAGAAGCAATAGAAAAACTGAGTTACCAGAGAGCAAAAGGTAATTAGGCTATAAGACAACATGTTTCAATAATCACCCTAAATGTAAATGGTCTGAACACACCAATAAAAAGGCATGGAGCTGCAGAATGGATTAAAAAACAAAATCCAACCATACGCTGCCTCCAGGAGACACATCCCAGCTCCAAAGTGAAGTATAGACTCAAAGTGAAAGGGTAGAAAATGATATTTCAAGTAAATGGCATTCAGAGAAAAGAGGCAGTAGCGGTACTAAGATCAGACAAAATAGACTTCAAAATAAAAAAGTAAAGAAAGATACTTAGTGACACTTCATTATGATAAAGGGAATCATGCATCAAGAAGACATAACACTTATTAATATCTACGCTTCCAATCAGGGAGCCCCGAAATATATAAAGCAATTGCTAACAGAACTAAAGGGAGAAACAGACCAAAACACTTTAATAGTAGGGGACCTACATACCCCATTGTCAAATATAGACAGATCATCCAAAAAGAAAGTCAATAAGAAATAACATCCTTAAATGAAACATTAAACCAACTGGACATTATTGACATATACAGAACCTTTTTCCAAAAATAGCTGCTTATACATTCTTCTCTAGAGCACATGCAATATTTTCAAGAATTGACCACACACCGAGACCCAGTGATAGCCTCAACAAATATAAGAGGGTTGAAATCTTATCAACTATATTCTCTGAACCATAATGCTTTGATACTAGAGATCAACTGCAAAAAAAAAATCAGGAAGAACCACAAGTACAAGGAGATTGAACAACATGCTACTGAAGAATAACTAGATCAGGGAAGAAATAAAAATAAAGATCAAGAAATACATAGAAACAAATGATAATGATATACAACATATCAAAACTTTTCAGACACGGCAAAAGTGATCATAAGAGGAAAGTTCATATCATTACAGGCCTATCTCCAAAAACAAGAATGAGCCCAAATACACAACTTCACCTTTCATCTTAAAAAAAAAACTAGTAAAGGAAGAACAAATGAGGCCTAAAGTTAGCAGAAAGAAAGAAATCATCAAATTTAGAGCAGAAATAAATGAAATTGAAAACAGAGAAACAAGAGAAAAAATAAATAACAAAGAGCTGGTTCTTTGAGAAGGTTAATAAAATTGACAAACCCTTAGATAGTCTCACTAAAGAAAAAAGAGAAAGGACACAAATAAACAAAATCAAAGATGAAAGAGGAGAAATTACCACTGACATCTCAGAAATATAGAAAAGTACATAACACCAAATTTAATAACCTAGAAGAAATGGGCCAGTATTTAGAAAAACAGAACCTTCCTAAATTGAATCAAGAAGAACTGGAAAATCTAAATAGACCAATCAGCAGTATGGAAATTAAAATAATCATCAAAAACCTACCAAAAAGTAAAAGTCCAGGACCAGTTGGCTTCACTAGTGAATTCTACCAAACATTCAAAGATTTAATACCTATTCTTTTCAAACCCTTCCAAAAAATCAAAGAGGAGGCAATACTTCCTAACTCATTTTATGAGGCAAATAATACTCTGATACAAAAACCTAGTAAATATAATACAAAGAAAAGAAACCTACAGACCAATATCCCTCATGAACACAAAAGCAAAACTCTTAAATAAGATACTAGTGAACCGAATACAGCAACATATTAAAAAGATTATACACCACGATCAAGTGGGCTTCATGCCCGGGGCACAGGAATGGTTCAACATACATAAATCAATTAATGTGATACATCACATAAACAAATTTAAAAAACAAGAATCATATGATCATATCAATAGATGTGGATTAAACCTTCGACAAGGTACAACATCCATTGATGATCAAAACACTTAACAAAATCGATATAGAAGGAAAGTACCTTATCATAATAAAGACCATATAGGACAAACATTCACAAACATTATACTTAATGATGGAAAACTAAAAACCTTCCCTCTAAATTCAGGAATAAGGCAAGTCTGTCCACTATCTCCACTCTTATTCAATATAACATTGGAGGTCCTAGTAAGTGCAATCTGACAAGAGAAAGATATAAATGACACCCAAATAGGAAACGAAGAAGTCAAACTGTCACTATTTGCGGATGACATGAACCTCTATATAGACAACCCTAAACAGTCCACAAAAACACTACTAGAAACAATAAGCAAATGCTGCAGTCTCTGTATATAAAATAAACGTTCAAAAATACAGTGTTCCTATGCTAAATAATGAAGTGTCGGAAAAAGAAGTGAAAAAAATAATTCCCTTTGCAATTACAACAAAAAGAATAAAATACCTAGGAATAAATTTAATGAAACCTGTGAAGGACCTATATAATGAAAAATATAAGACCATATTAAAAGAAGTCAAAGAAGATACAAAGATATGGAAAGATGTTCTGTGTTCTTGGATTAGAAGAATCACCGTAGTTAAAATGACCATATTACCTAAAGCATTGTACAGATTTAATGCATTCCTCATCAAAATCCCATCAGCATTTAAAAAAAAAATAGAAAAAAAATCTTCAGATTTGTATGGAAGCACAAAAGACCCTGAATTGCCAAAGCCACACTCAGGGAAAAGAACAAGGCTGGATACATCACTCTGCCCAACTTCAAATTATACTACAAAGCGACAGTAATAAAATGTATTGGCAGCAAAACAGCACACGGATCAGTGGAACAGAATCAAGAGTCCAGAAGTCCACCCATATTTATTAAGGCAAATAATTTTTGACAAAAAGCCAAAAACATACAGTGGAGAAAGGAAATCCTCTTCCATAAATGGTGCTGGAGAAACTTGAAAACCACCTGCAAAAGAATGAAACTACACTGTTGTCTTTCAACCACACACCACAATTAACTCGAAATGGATTAAGGATCTGACTATAAGATCTGAAACATTAAAATGCATAGAAGAAAGCGTAGGAACTAAACTCAAGGACCTTGGACTTAAAGAGGATTTTATAAATTTGACCTCAAAGGCAAGGGAAGCAGAAGCAAAAATAAATGAATGGGACTATATCAAACTAAAAAGCTTCTGCTCAACAAAAGAGACTTCAATAAGGTAAAGAGACAATCATCCAAATGGGACAATATATTTTCAAGCAACGCCTTCAGTAAGGGTCTATTATTCAAAATACACAAAGAATGCATACAACTCAATAACAACAATAACAACAACAACAACAACAACAACAAACAAACAAACAATCCAATCAAAGAATGGGCAGAAGACCTGAACAGATGCTTCTCCCTAGAGGACAACAAGTGGCCAACAAATATATGAAAAGATGCTTGACATCACTAGCTATTAGGAAAATGCGAATCAAAACCACAAATAGATATCATCTCACACCTGTTAGAATAACTGTTATCAACAGGACACGTAATAACAAATGTTGGGAAGGATGCAGAGAAAAAGGAACCCACATACACTGCTGGTGGGACTGCATATTGGCACATCCGCTATGGAAAACAGTATGGAGGTTCCTCAGAAAACTAAGAATTGATCTATCATATGATCCAGCAATCTCTCTACTGGGTATTTACCCCAAAGACTTGAAAACTTATATCCGAAAATATATTTACATACCGATATTCATAGCAGCATTAATTACAGTGGGCAGAACATGGAAGCAACCAAAGTGTTATACAATAGATGATTGGCTAAAGAAGTGGTGGTGCATATATACAATGGAATATTACTCAGCCATAAGAAGAGATGAAATACTGCCATTTGCGATAACATGGATGGACCTTGAAATAATCATACTAAGTGAAATAAGCCAGACAGGAAGGTTGAAAATCACATGACACCTCTTCTATGTGGAATTTAAACCTAAAAGCAACAAATAAAGACAACAAACAAACAGATACTCATGGACATGGACTATAGACTAGTGGTTACTAGAGGAAGGAGGTAGGCAGTGTAAAGGGGGTCAAATATAAGGGGGTAGGAGGGATGTGAAACGGGTAAGAGGGATCAAATATATGGTAGCTGAAGGAAACTGGACTTTGGGTGGTAAACACACAATAGAATATATAGATGTCAAATTATAATGTACACTTGAAAATTATATAATTCTATTGACCAATGTTACCCCAATAAACTTAATAAAAATATAAATAACTTAAAAAATAAAATAAAGCTCAGAGAGTCTAAATAACTTCCCATTTGATATTTATGGAACATCTGAAATCATTGTAATTATTTGTTTTTTATGTGCAACAACAGAAGGATACACAAGGATAAATCAAGGCTTCTAATCCCAGCTTTGTTGTTAACTGGCTGTATTGTTATTGATAAGTCAATTACTCTCTTTGACTCTTATTATTTCAATTGAAAAATGGCTATAATAATACTCATCTCTCACAGAATTGTTTTCATATATGAGTTACTATATATAAATATCTTACCTGGCATGAAGTAAGCCCTCAATACATGACACCTATTCTTAAAAATATTGAGGAAGAGAAGGAAAATCAGCACCAGTGAACATATTCTGGGTATGTTCAGCAATTGATTTTTTAAAGAAATATTATCTAGTTGAAATAGTATTTGTTGGGATGCAATCTGAGTTAAAACACAACGGAATAAGTTTTAAATATTATTTTTCAATTACAGTTGACACACAATATTATATTAGTTTCAGGTGTACAACAGAGTGATTAGACATGTATATACCTTATGATGTGATCACCACAATAAGTCTAGTACCCATCCGACACCATACATAGTTATTACAATGATAAATTCGATAAGCTACTTGTAGCTAAGTAAAGGATTGGCAGGGAGAGAGAGTTTGGGTAAGATTGTTAAAGAACTTGATTGTCTATTTATGATATTTGGGCTTCATTCTATCATCAAGAGGAAGCACTGAAGGTTTTTAAATAAAGATTCATGATTAACCAAAAGATGGCATAGTTGAGCATGTATTGTAGTGGGAAGCTAGAAGGCTTTAATTGAGGTAGCAGCTGTAGGAGGGAAGAAGCCAAGAAGAGTCTAAACAGCAAGTCCAAACCAGTAATTAAAGAAAGTTGACAGTAAGGAGAACTAGGGAAGGCAGGAAAAACTGAAAAGAAAGTACTAAGAATTATATTAAATGTATTATAAATCTGGCTAAAAAAATATTTCTCATGGCAACTAATATATATATATAGATAGATAGATAGATAGATAGATAGATAGATAGATAGATAGATAGATAGATAGAAGAACTTAAGAAGAAAAATTTGTTTTTTATATTTACCCAGATATTTGCCAAGTCTATTGATCCATTTCTGAAGATCCTATATTCCCTCTGATATCATTTCCCTTCATCTGAAGAACTTTCTTTAACATCTTGTAGAGTGGTTTTCTGGTGACAAATTCTCTTAATTGTCCTTCATCTGAGAATGTCTTTGCCTTCATTCCCAATAGGACTTTTTTTTTCTGGAAATAGACATTGGGATTGACAGTTCTTTTTTCTTAGTATATTAAAGATGTTCTACTGTCTTCTTGCCTCCATAGTTTCTGATAGAAAATCTAGTCATTTAAATCTTTGTTTTCCTATAAGCCATTTTTCTCTGGCTGATTTCAAGAATTTGCCTTTAACTTTGGTTTTCAGCATTTTGATTCTGATGTGTCTAGGGGTATTTCTATATGAATTTTCCTGTTTGAGATCTGATGACCTTTTTAAATCTATAAATATATGTCTTTTACTAAATTTGGGGAAATTTCTCTCATTAGTTTTTCAAATATATTTGTATATCAATTGTTTTCTATTTTCATTCTGGGACTCCCAATAGCACATATGTTTTACCATTTGGTAATGTCCCATGAATCCCTAAAGCTCTGGTTAAATTTTATTATTTTTCTCTCTGTTCTTTAAATTGTGTATTTTATACTGATCCATCTTCAAGTTGATTATCTCTTCACTCTTTCACCTCCATTGTCGCATCGAACCATCTAGTGATTTTAAAACTTGATACTATAGTTTTCAGTTCTAGGAGGTCCTTTTAGTTGTATTTTACAGCTTCTATTTTTCTGTTGAGAACTTGATCTTTTCAATCACTTCATGCATGTTTACCTTTACCTCAGGGAACATAGTTAAAATACCTGTTTTTAAATCTTTTTGTTGTTCTTGTTGATACTTCCAACATTTAGATCATCTAGGGATGACTATCTGATGGTTGTCATTTCCCTTAAGAATTGATTATAATTTCTTCATTCTTTCTATATTAAGTAACGTTCGGTTGTATTGTGGATATTGTGAGTGCTCTGGTGTATGGACTCTGGGCCCAGCTATAATCCTCTAGAGATTTTTATTTTATTTTTGTTTATTATAGTAGGATATCAACAAAAGTTCAAACTACAATCCTTGCCTTACCTGTCTTAAGTGGTGGTTTCAATATTAGTTTAGTTTCCTAGGTCTTTGCTATGCTAGTTTGAATCTATTCTACACAGAATTAGAGGATCCCCTTCTTTACCTTTCTTCTCTCCAGAATTCCCCTTACACTCTATGGCCCACAGGGTTCTCTTTCCTGATTTCTTTGACCAGTAAGATTCAGTTACTGTGCCGTTCAAAAAATTACGCCTACTTTGGGAGCAAATCAATATGGGAAAAGAAATTTTAAAAATTCAAAAACTCATCCCCCTGCAGGTTATTCCTCCAATTTTTTATTTTCTCCATAATCTTCCTTCTATTATTTATTCTTTGGAGTCTTCATGTAGGGGTGGGTGTGTGTGTGTGTGTGTGTGTGTGTGTGTGTGTGTGTGTGTGTGTTTCGTCTAGTTTTTAGTTGTAATCAGCAAGAGAGATGGTTGATTATTGGGATTAGGCTGTCATGTCAAAAACAGAACCTCATTTATCTTTTTTAAGTTTATGTTAAAGTGTTCCTCAAACTGTCCCACAATATGATATTAATTTGCTAATTGTTGATTGTGTTGGTTTTCTTTACTGCCAAAAGTTTTCTTCATTTCTTTTGGAATTTTGTTTTGTTAATTTGATTTGAGATGGTATCTTTGTTATATCTCTTTCTCCCTTTCTCTCATTTCATTAATGAAATCTGTAACTCATAGTCTATGAACTATCCTAGCAACCTTCATGTAAGTATAGTACTACTACTGTTACTATTAACAATAGTAATAAGAGCTAACATTTATATGTCCTATATTACTTGCCAGGTTTTAATTAAAGTGTTTTACACTTAATATTTGTACTTTAAAATTTTATATATGTACAAAAATATCTTGCTGGCATTTTGATAGAAATTTCATTAATCTGTAGATCATTTGAAGAGAACTGACATCTTTACTACTACTATTCAGTGTTCTAGTCCATGAACGCTATATGTCTCACCATTTATTTAAATTTTCTTTGATTTCTTTCATTGGTAATTTTCAGTTTTTAGCACACAAGTCCTGTACATTTTTGTTATATTTATACTTCAGTATTTCACTTTTTGGGTGATTATAAGTAATATTGCATTTTAAATTTTGGTTTCCATGTGTTTATTGTTAGCATATAAAAACACAATTGATCTTTACATGTTGATCTTTTTGCTGAACTCACTTTAGTTGTAAGAAATTTTTTGGTTTTTAGGTTTGGGTATATTCTTTGAGATTTCGATATAGACCATTATGTTACCTGCAGATAGAAACAATTTTACTTCTTTCTTTCAGATTTGAAGGCCCTACATTTCCTTTTCTTGCTTTGTTTCACTGGCTAGAATTCCCAGTACTATGTTTAATAATATGGTAAAAGTTGATATCCTTGTCTTTTTCCTGATCTTAGGGGAAAGGCATTTAAGTCTTTCATTATTAAGTATGATGTTAACTGTAGAGCTTTCGTAGAAGCTCTTTATTGAGTTTATGTAGTTTCCCTTTATTTTTAGTTTGCTGAGAGTTTTTATCATGAATGGATGTTGAAATTTGACAAACTTTTTTTGTGTCTCAATTTTTCTACCTAGTTTTTAATTTTAATTTTTTTTCAATTATGATTGACATTAAATATTATATTAGTTTCAGGTGTACAGAATAATGATTAGACATTTATGTAACTTATGAAGTGATCAACATGATAAGTCTAGTACCCACCTGCCACCATACATAGTTATTACAGCATTATTGACTATATTCCCTTTGCTGTACTTTACATCCCCATGACTATTCTGTAATTGCCAATTTGTACGTCTTAATCCTTTACCTTTTTAACCCAGCACCCCCCAGCCCCCTTTTGAGCTGGCCATCAGCAGTTTGTTCTCTGTATCTATGTGTCTGTTTCTGTTTTGTTTGTTCATTTCTATATACCCCATTTTTTTATCTAGTCATCTATTGATGCACACATAGGTTGCTTCTACATCATGGCTTTTGTAAATAATGTTTGATACATAAGCATTCAAATTTGATGAGGATAAATTAGAAGAAATTATTCATTTTACAAAAGGATTGAGTTTCTTTAGTAAATAAGTTTTTAAAAGCATTTAAAATTGAATATATTTATTTTATTATATTAAGAGAGGGTAAATCAATTTTCCTATTCTTAAGCATCATATCTAACATGTAAAACCAACTATATATATTCATTATTACTGATTACCTTTTTCTATAATTTTCTAAAACATATGATTTGACAAGGGAATTTGGACTATTTCTCAATGTGAAAAGCCATCATAGATATGTAATTCGAATATTAAAATTATGAATGTCTGGCACATTTAGATGGCTTATAAATTTGTTAGAATAGAATAGGTGCAAATAATTAGTCCAGAAAAACCCATGGCTTATGAGAACATCATTGTTAGGACCCACAATAACAAAACGACAGTAAGGAACAGCTCTTTTCTTTACTGTCCCTTATCAAGCTTCTTGCCTGTTCTTGTGGTATATTAGGTCATCCACTGGAAATGGTTACTAAAATGCCTCGAAGTAGAGACTTCAACCCACATTTTTCTTTTCAACCCCCAGATTAAAATTAGCTTTGCCAATATAATGCTAGACTGCCTGAGGTGCATGCATGTGTGTGTGTGTGTGTGTGTGTGTGTGTGTGTGTGTGTGTGTGTGCGCTTGTTTTCTTCTGTACCTTTCTGGGTTTCCAAGGCTGTACTTGCTGATGTATATTTTTAGCTAATGAATATTTCCAAAAGCCCTTCACTTCCCTGAGATTTAATAATGCCTGTTTAGGATTAATTCATTGGTCACTTAATGTAGTTTTAAATTGGTCTTAATATAAGATTTGTCCCTCGGATTTGTAATCTGGAATAAGGATCTGCCTCCCCTTTTTTTTAGGTTGAGTGGTTTTCCACTTATCAACTTAGGGTGATACATAACCTATGTTCACAAAAAAGGGTGTGAAAGTAATGTCATAACAGTTATGTGTCTTGTAAGTCACCTGAAATGTACAACATATGAATTCTTCATCTTTCTAGTATAAATAGAGAGCATATCTCCAGACCAGTGGTTCTCAAACTTGAGCACATATCAGAATACCCTGGAAAACTTTTTAACACAGAGAGTGTTGGGCCTCATTCTCAGAGTTTCTGACTCCGTAGGTCTAAAGTGGGCTGGAGAATTTGCATTTCTAATAAAATCCAAATGATGCTGAGGCTGCTTTTTCAGAGACCATACTTTGAAAAATACTGCTCTAGAAAGATGGAAAAATGGGGTTTAATCCTGGTTTGTGTACTAATTATTTAAGTAAGCTGAAGCAAGTGATATATATTCTAGTCCTCAGTTTTTTCATCTGATAATTAAGATCAAGGAGACCTATTCAACATACTTTGTAGAGTAGTCAGGTGGATCCAGTAGAATAATGCACATGAAAGTGCTTTTGGAAATTAAAAGAAATAAACATGGATGAAATTGAGAAATGTTTTCATACATTCTAAGAAGACAGAATAATAATGTGAGAAATATTCACTTAGGAATACAGTGTCTCACATGATATTTGTGATTTGATTTCCTTTATATTTTTCTCTCTTTTCCCACTTTTATAGAACATCAAAGATTGCTTTTTGGTTATTATCAAGCATCAGGTAAGTGGTTGGTGAATTAATAAACTCTTTGGCCTTGAGTCTCTGATTTTCTTTTTTCCCCACCCATGGTCTCTAAGCAGCCCTCTATTTTATTCCAATGCTTATTGCAGAAATTTTTCACTGGGGATGAGGTGACACTACACTTCAGTATATTTCTTCTTTTTCTTAAACACTATCACTAGGAAATAATCCTGCTTTAGTTGATGACACATTAGTTAATATAAATAAAGGTGTCCCCATTAGGCTCTTTCAGCTGTTCAGGTTTCCTACCTATAAATCAGTGAAAGATGCAGTTTGAACTTGATTGCTTAGAAAGACGTGAAGCAGAGACAATAGGATGTACTTCAACACTAAATATTAAAAGAGAAGCTTGCTATTAAAGCCAGAACATTTCCTTCTTTCAATCTATTGGTTTTAAGCTGAAGAGAATCTGGGGAAAAAAGGAAGTATCGAATCATGCCACACCTAATAAATTATTTTTCAGGATTTTGCATTTGTATCAAATATGATAATGAAGTGGGATACATTTTGGTTTCATATAAAGCTGCATAGCAGTAATTCCTTTTATTTTAATGCTAATTGCAGTCTCAGTGTATGAATTAATTATAAGATCTATTGACTATGTTGATATTGTTTGGAAAAATTATCTCTCAGATCAGATTAAAAGTTTTGCCTGTGTATGAGAGTCTCAAATGGTTTGTTCTGGCATATGGCATTAATATTCCTTGGCATAAGCTTCATAAAACATTAAAACTAAATTAAACTCAGAAAGGAGACCACCCTACTAATGTATTTATTTAAAGCTGAGAGAGTAGAGAACCCCATTCTTTCTATATGCATAGATAAATGTGTGTGTATATATGTGTGTGTGTGTGTGTGTGTGTGTGTGTGTGTGTGTGTGTACACTGCCCCTGCTTATTTGCAGCATTTTTAGAGGTTTCATCGAATCCACCTAAAATGATTATCTTTAAAGCTAGAGCAGGATTTATTAAACTCTGAAGTGTTTGGGCAGAGGCAATAATTTTGTGTGAGCATTCTTTGTCTAAAGCAATTTGAACATTCCTTGTGCCTCAAAGAGAGAAATCTTCCAAAACAGGAAGAAAAACTAAGAGTGAATGAGAATTGACATCTTCTGCACAGATTTTGCTCAAAAAACTAGAAGGTTTGCTGATGCTTCATTACCTTTTCTTGTGTTCTACCTTTTGGGACTGAAAGGGGAGAGTGTAGAGCACTCTGTGCCATGGGGGACTAAAATGTAAAGAAGTCCATGAGGATAATTGATCCTGAGTCATGCTTCTAGAAAAAAGACAATAGAATTTAACTTTCATTTGTTAACGTTGCTTTTTGGGTCAAAGAGACTCCTAGCTTGGTAATAATAGCCAGAAACAGTGTATATTCTGATAACTTCCAAATATGTATCTTATTCATTTATTGATTTATCTGACATGTGCCAAGCAGTGTTTTAGGTGCTGAAGCTAGTGAGTAAAAGGAAGTCCTTAATCCCAAGAAGCTTACATTTGTGTAAGGAGGTAGACAATAAACAAAAATATAAGTAAAATTATGGCATGTCTGATGATGTTAAGTGATGAGGAGAAAAAATAAGCAGGGTAAAAAATTTGTATATTGTATATTTAAGTCTAACCCCCAGTGTGATGGCTTTAGGATATAGGATCTTTGGCAGGTGATTAGGTCATGAGAGTAGAGCCCTCATGACTGAGATCAGTGCCTAATAAGAGAGATCCAGAAGAGCTCCCTTGCTCCTTCTGCCACGAGAATATACTGAGATATATCAAGAAGTGGACCCTAACCAGGCACTGAATCAGCTGGTAACTTGATCTAGGACATCCACACTCCAGAACTGTAAAAAAAAATGTCTGTTGTTTGTGAGTCACCCAGTCTATATTTTGTTATGGCAGCTCAAATGGACTAAGACACAGCATAAGAAAGATAGACAGAGATGGAGAACGGGGAGAGAGGTTCCTTATGAGAAGAGAAAATGTTACTCTAAAGCAAGATCCAAGGTGGGAGTGCTATTGGCATGAACGAATATGCTAATGTTAGAGTTCGGAAAAAAAGGTTGAGGGTAAAGATGGAATAGATGAGTTCAGAAAAGTGCGTGCGCATGTGCGTGTGCATGCGCATGCGCATGTGCGTGTGCATGCGTGTGTGTGTGCATGCGTGCGTGTGTGTGTGTGTGTGTGTGTTGGGGAGATCAGATAATTTATGGTCTGTATGCTATATAAGAGCATTGGACTTTAGTCAGAGTAAACTAGGAAACCTTTGGAAGGTTTTAAATGGAGAAAAGGTATGATCTACTTCAGTTTAAATGAATCTGGATGCTCTATGTAGAATAGACAGTGGAAGACAAGGGCAGAAGTGAGGATATCTATTAGGAAGATTTTGTAATACAGTAAGAGAGAGATAATGCTGGCTTGAACTAGGATAGTAGTAATGAAGGTGGAGAAAAGTAATATATTGGATATATTTGAACGAAGATCTGTATTTGCTGACAGAATGGCTATGGAAAGAGAAAGAGAGGAGCCATGATGACTCCGAGATTGTTGACCTGAATAGATGGAGTTTACATTTACTGAAGTGGTGAAGATAGGAAGTGAACAGAGTTCAGGCATGTATAAAGTAACCAGGACAATATTCTCCCACCTACCAAACATTCCTCTCAGTATAGGTGCATATATTCAGCTAACTACCTGACATCAGAACTTGGATGTCACATATTCCTCAAATGTTACACTTCTTTGTGTGAAATGATCCTTTGATCTCCTGACTCAAAACTTCTCCCCAGGCAACCCCATTTCAGTAATTGTTGCCATGTTCTATCAGGTGCTCATGTCAGGAATTTTGAAATTCTTCTTCTTCTTCCTACTTCATCATCTCCCTACATATGTATGTTGTTGTTTCTATTTACAAAATGTATTTGGTAAACCCTCCACTTCTTTCCATTCCCTTGACCATTGCCTTGATCCAAATTACCAACACATTTACCTGAATCAGGGCCATAGCTTTCTAACCAGCTTTTGTGCCTCTATTCCTGCTTACTTCTGTCCATTCTCTACATAGCAGCTAGAAGTAATTCTTGACCATGACAAATTGATGATTTCATTCTGCTTAAAACCCTTCAATGGTTTTCTATTTCTCTTAGGAAAAAAATTAAAAAAAATTCTTTTAAGGCCTAATAGACTCTGCATAAGTTGATTGTAACCTCCTCTTCAATATCATATATATTTTTTAACTTTCTCACTTGCCTTCTGTGGTTTATCCACATGGGACTCCTGTCACTCACTTGAATTTTCCCAGCTGTTTCTTACCTTCATACTTGGCTCCTTTGACTCAATAGCTCAACATCAGGGAAGTCTTCTCTGTCTAACTTTCTACTTATGTGTGCCCTGTTGCTGAATGTATGTTTCTATCCCAAGGCATTGAGTAGTGGAAAAAAAACTGACATGGAATAAATATATAGAATATACAAGCAATTTCAGCAAATAACCAAGAAAAGACAATAATCTTCATAGAAAATTGAGTGAAATATATGAATGAAAGGTATACAGAATAAAAAACTCTAAAAACCAATAAGCATACGTAAAGGTGCTCAAAATCAAGAGTAATCAGAGAAATCTGTATTAAAACAGTAACAAGAATCCGCTGGAAAAAAAAACGAGGAAACTTGGTAATGTTATCTATTGTTGGAAATGTGGATATGTAATATTGATGAGAGAGAACCAGGGCAGCCACTGCTGGAGAGCAATCTAATACTCCTAAGGCTAAGTACCACTATGCATGTACTGTGACCTGGCAATTCTTCATCTGGGATTAATCAGAAAGAACTTTACACACAGCGCCATAAGTGGAAATATAAGTTATTACTTACAGCATTACAGCCAAATGAGTTGATGTCTACCTTTGTGTTCACTCACTTGGAGACGAGAAAAAATGTAGTGAATACTCATCATGGAGTATTGTGCGTCAAGTAAAAGCAAGAATTTAGAACATGTATGGATTCTAAAAGCAGTGCAAAGTGGGGAAAAATGAGATGTATAATAAAGTATCAGTTTAATAAATTAAAATTTCATCCATACAAAATAACGATTCACATTTTACAAGAGCACAAATGAGCAAGAGCATCAAGGAAACAGTGCTGAAGGGTTGGAGTACTGGAAGTGAGTAAGAGATTAAAGTGGAATACATAAATAGATAAGAGAGAAGCCTTGCACAAACCAATGATGATGATATACTGTGACTGAAAGGTATGATGAATGTAACTTTCTGCACCTAAGATCCAAAGATCATTAATGCAAACCAATAAACTTAGATAAACTTGAAACCTCTGGAATCTCCGATTATTCTGAATATTTTTAACTCTTTCTGAAATTAGTTTTTTGGTCCTCTCTACGTTTCTATCTGGATACATAAAATTGAGTTAGACTACCAGGTGTGAGTTAGTAATGTGCTACACATTTCTGTCAGGAAATTTCACTGAAGCTTGTTCAGTAATCTTATGATTCTGTACCTTGATTCAAATGACTTAAATATTTTCCTTGATTATGAAAATAATCCATATTCATTGTGGAACACTTAGAAAATACAAAAAAAGGTCAAAATATTTTTAAAGAATCAAGAAAAAAACTATCTCACCAGCCAGAAATAATTACAGTTAATATTTATTATATTTACTTTCAATCTTTTTTCTAAATGTAAGCATGTCTATATGAGTATTAATATTAAACATTTATATAGATTCACAAATGTGTGTCCATATATATACATGCAATCATACTGTATTCAAATTTCACTGTTCTCAAAATTAAGTAGTGTGTTTTTTATAATCTTTCCTTAGTTTATAGGTATTAATGGCATCTCATTATTTCAGTTTGCATTTATTTACCAGTAAAGTTTTATCTCTTATAGTTTTAGTTATTTTTATTTTATCATTTGTGAACTGTTTGCTCATGAACTTTGTTTATCGTTTTACAGGATTTTTGTTAAAATAATAAATTGTATAATTTCTCTATATCTGAATATTATTAAATCGTTGTCATGTCTTTTGTTGTCATTATTTTAATTTATTCAAAAGTATTATGGGAAAATATATTTACAAGCAACACATCTGATAAGGGCCTAATATCCGAAATATACAAAGAACTCATACAATTCAATAACAAAAAAAAAAAGACAAATGATCCAATCAAAAAATAGGCAGAGGACCTGAACAAACATTTCTCCCTAGAGGTTATAAAAATGGCCGACAAATATATGAAAAGATGCTCAACATTGCTAGCTATTAGGGAAATGCAAATCAAAACCACAATGTGATATCATCTCACACCTGTTAGAATAGCTATAATGAATGGTACAAGCAATAACAAATGTTGGATGCAGAGAAAAAGGAACACTCATACACTACTGGTGGGACTGCATCTTGGTACAGCCACTATAGAAAACAGTATGGAGGTTCCTCAACAAACTAAAAATTGATCTACCATATGATCCAACAATCTCCCTATTGAGTAATTACCCTAAAAGCTTGAAAACCCAGATCTGAAAAGATATTTACACACCGATGTTCATAGCAGCATTGTTCATGGTGACCAGGACATGGAAGCGACCAAGGTGTCCTACCAATGGTGGCGAATGGTTGGCCTATCTTGACTAATAAATAATGGTAAAGAATTGTTTCCAACATTTTTAGACATATTTTAACTTAAATAAAAATAACTATGGTATTAAATTCATTAAATTTCTCTAACAGATTTATATTTTAAAATATTTTCTCCAGAGAAGTGAGATTTCTATCCATAGAAAATAACTAATTAGGATTTAACAAACTACAGTGGAGGAACCAATCCAAAATAATGTATTAAAGATTTCTGTTTTTACATTCTGATACTTTTTATATGCTATTGTAAACTGCTATAACATCCTGTATTGAAAAATTTTAACACAGAATTAAGAAATGTCATCATGCTTTCAATGCACACTAATATACAATTTTTAAAATTTTGGATCTAACTCTAGGTGGTGAACACACAAAGCAATATATATATGACTCTGTTGAATGATACACTTGAAACTTATTTTTGTTAAATAATGTCACCTCAATAATCTTTAATAAAATAAAATTTGGAAGACAGGAAGAAATTTTACAATTGAATAATTATTAATTAACATTTCTTTATAGGAAAGCAATACATGATCACTGATGATATTAGTTTTAAATCTAAAAGCAATCATTGCAAGGGTTTATTATAAAACATTTATGTTAGTTTAGATTTGGAAGTTATGGCAGAAGAAAACTTTAATTTGTGGCTTTGAGAATAAAGCTAACTTTTATGGAATTTTTATAATAGTTTTTTTCAGCCAAACTGACAACATGTGCCAGAGAGCAAGATCTCAAGTGTTCCCAAAGCTACTACTATCTTTTACTTTAAAAAAACTGTTTAAAAATTATTTCAATAGTGTTAATAAACAGTTATCACACACCTCCTTAACTTCTCTAGGAGTTTTGAAATCTATGAAAAAAAAACAACAAAGACGTACAAAAAACCCATTAACATAAAAAGTTATAAAATTATCCAATAAAAAGAAACATAAATGATGTTTTGCCATAAAGTGGGAAAAAAGTAAGATATTTGTTAGAGTTAAGCATAAAGCAGAGAAATTAACATCTTAGTTCAAAACAAGAAAAACTTGAAGTCACCTTGGTGAATTTGTGAAAGACGGGATTTGAAAAAAATAGAACTGGGATTTCTTGATGATTCAAGAACTGTTTTCTTCCACAGCAGTCTTGTTTATTAGTGACTCATAAAACCAAGGTGTGTGGGGTCAGGGTGTATAGCATCTATGACTTTCAAAAAGTAAGCTGCTCAACAAATGAACCTGGGACACCTAAATATCCACATGCAAAGGAATGAAGTTGAATCCCTAATACCTTATATCATATACAAACATTATGTGAAATGGATCAAAGACCCAGATATAAGAGATAAAACTAAAAATTCTTAGAAAAAAATGAGTATAAAGTTTCATGATCTTGATTTAGGCAATGATTTCTTAGATCTCACACCAAAAGGATAAGCAATCAAATGAAAAAATTAGAAAAACTAAACATCATCAAAATTAAAAACTTTTGTGCCTCAAAGGACACTACCAAAAAAGTAAAAAGACAACCCACAGAATGAAAGAAAATATTTGCAAATCATATAATTAATACAAGATTTGTATCCAGAATATGTAAATAACTTTTCAAACTCAACAATGGACAGTCCAATTTTTAAAATAGGTAAAAAAAAATCTGTATAATTTCACCAAAGAAGAGATATACAGGAGGAACGCACTATATAAAAATGGGACATTATGGAGACTTAGGAAACAAAGTGGAGTGAGATATGTCCCCAGATCTCTCTGCCCAAAACAACAAGCTGAACATCTAAAACTCAAAAAAATAAGAGACCCAAACTTCACAATAGCATGTCTGAGCATGGGATCTGTGCATAAGAGCTACCACAGATCAGAAGCCCATGAGTCGGGGGTGGGACGGTAGAAATAAAGAAGCTGCCTGTTAGAGTCTCTGGAGCTACATATAGGCGGAGGGGGAGGGGATAAAGAGCAGCAAGTTCCCTCAACAGTCCTGCCTGGGAGACCTATGAGTCCCCGTGACTGGCGTCAGGGCCCAGTTATCAGGACAGAAAGCAGAGAAGCCAGACGGCAGAAACACAACAGTTGATTTTTAGCAGCCGTGGTTGAAAAACTGAGGCTGAACCACAGCCCCCAATCTCCAACCCAGAGGACCCCTCCCACCATGCCCTCTGAGACCAAACACCATCGAGCCCCAAGGGACTATGAGCAAAAGCTACCAAAACTGTTGCTAACACTGACAGGGACTAAATCTGAGGGTAGTGAGCATGATTTAATATCTACCAGAAAATAAAAAGGCATTTTTAAGGTTTTATATAAAGCAGGGATCCAAGAGGCTTAGATGCCACTACTGGAAACCAAAAGGAAAGCTCCTTCTTTGCAGCAGGCTAAAGAGAGACCTTTATATAATAAATCTTCTTTCTGGAAAAACAGCAGAATACACTTCCATTAAGGCCCAGGTGGAGAAATAGCCCATTAAACACGATGAAAAACCAAGTTGACAAGGCATCTCAGAAAGAAAGAAAAAAATCTCCAGAAAATAAACTTACAGACACAGAAATCTGCAATTTAAGTGACAGAGAATTCAGGATGGTACTTCTGAAAAAACTCAGCGAATTCTGAAATGAGTCATATCAACAGTTTCAGGAATTGTAAAAAAAAAAACCTAGATGAGTGGAGCAAGAAGATTGAAACCCTCAAAAAGAATCAAATAGAACTTCTGGATATGAAGAACACACTGCAAGAGTTGAAAAATGAAATACCAAGCTTGGGAAATAGAGTTGACCAAATGGAGGAAATGATCTGTGATATTGAAGATAGAAATCTAGAAATAAACCAGAAAGAAGATGAGAAAAAGCAAAGAATGAAAAATAATCAAAGAGAAATACAAGAACTAGCTGATACCACCAGAAGAGGAAACATAAGAATAATGGGCATTATTGAAAATGAGGAAAAGAAACAGGGACTAGAAAGCATTTTTGGACAAATAGTTGACGAGAATTTCCCAAATCTAAGGAATAAGCTGGAGCTTGGAATTCAGAAAGTCAACAGAACAACCAATTATCTCAACCTAAAAAGCCCTTCACCAAGACACATTGTATTAAAATTAATAAAAATCAACGTCAGAGACAGAATTCTCAGGGCAGCCAGGGAGAAGAAAACTGTAACTTATAAAGGAAAACCCATTAGATTACCCTCGAACTTTTCAGCACAAACCTTACAAGCCAGAAAGGAATGGAATCATATATTTAGACTATTAAGTGAAAGGAACTGCCGACCTAGAATAATGTATCCAGCTAAGCTCTCCTTTAGATATGAAGGAGAAAATAAGACCTTTCCAGACATAGAAAAATTGAGGGAATTCTCCACTATGAGGGCTGCACTACAGGATATAATGAAAGGGGTCAGCTCACCTAAAACAAAATGACAAAAAAAAAAACATAATAAGGAGTTAAGTGACTATCAGGCAAATAGATGCAGAAGAGTGCAACCCTTACTGAGAACAGGGCACTATAGGCTTAAATAACAGGAAGAGAATTGTTAAAACAAGATAGTAATGAATGTTCAGCATACATAGTGAAAAACTGAGACAACAATGACTGAAAAGGAGAGGATTCAAAGATTCAAATTCACAAAGGGGAATGGAGATAAGGCATATGTAGAAGAAAAGAGATGACAGTATGTATGTGTGTGTGTGTGTGTGTGTGTGTGTATAAACTATCCTTTACATATTAGTAATGGTAACCACACACAGAAGATTCAGTAGGGTAGAGTATACCATAAAACAAAAAGAACCAGATGCAAAAACCACAAAAGCCAACTAAAATAAAGGAAACAAACACGAGGACAAGGAAGGAATGAAACACTGAGCTACCAGAAAGCAAAAGATAAATGTCTATAAGAAGAACTCCTATTTCAATAATCACCCTAAATGTAAATGGACTAAACTCACCAATAAAAAGGCACAGAGTTGCAGAATGGATCAAGAAACAAAATCTAACCATATGCTGCCTCCAGGAGACACATCTCAGCTACAAAGACAAATACAGACTCAAAGTGAAAGGGTGGAAAATGATATTTCAGGCAAATGGAATTTAGAAAAAAGCAGGAATAATGGTACTAGTATGGAATGAAATAGACTTTAAAATAAAAAAGGTAAAGAAAGATACCGAGGGACACTCTATAATGATAAAGGGAATCATGTACCAAGAAGACATAACACTTATTAATATCTATGCTACCAATTAGGGAGTCCCAAAACATGTAAAGCAATTACTAACAGAACTAAAGGGAGAAACAGACTAAAACACTATAGTTGTAAGGGGCGTAAATACCCCACTGTCAGATATGGGCAGATTATCCAAAGAGAAAATCAGTAAGAAAATAACATCCTTAAATGACACATTAGACCAACTGTACATAACTAACATTTACAGAGCCTTTCATCAGTAAACAGCTGCTTATACTATCTTCTCTAGTGCACATGGAACATTCTCAAAAATCAACCACATACTGGGACACACAGATAGCCTCAACAAATATAAGAGGGTTGAAATGATACCAACCATATTCTCTGATAATAATGCTTTGAAACTAGAGATCAACTGCAAAAAAGAAATCAGGAAGAACCACAAATACATGGAGATCAAACAACATGTTACTGAAGAAGAACTGGGTCAGAAGAGAAATAAAAAGAGAGATCAAGAGATACATAGAAATGAATGATAATGATAGTACAAGATATCAAAACTTGTACGACATGGCAAAAGAGGTCATAAGAGGAAAGTTCTTATCATTACAGGCCTATCTCCAAAAACAAGAACGGGCCCAAATAAACAACCTAACGCTTCATTTTAAAAAACTAGAAAAGGTAGAACAAATGAAGCCTAAAGTTAGCAGAAGAAAGAAATCGTCAAAGTTAGAGCAGAAATAAAGGAAATTGAAAACAAAAAAAAAAACAATAGAAAAAATAAATGCAACAAAGAGCTGGTTCTTTGAGAAGGTTAATAAAGTTGAGAAACCCCTGACTAGACTCACTAAAGAAAAAAGAGAAAGGACACAAATAAACAAAATCAAGAAAGAAAGAGGAGAAATTATCACAGACACCTCAGAAATACAAAAAAAATCATACAAGAATACTATGAAAAAGTATATAATACCAAATTTAATAACCTAGAAGAAATAGACCAGAACTTAGAATAATACAACCTTTCTAGATTGAATGAAGAAGATCTGGAAAATCTAAATAGACTTATCAGCAGTATGGAAATTGAAGCAATCATCACAAACCTACTAAAACGTAAAAGTCGAGGACCAGATGGCTTCACCAATGAATTCTACCAAACATTCAAAGAAGATTTAATACCTGTTCTCCTCAAACTCTTCCAAATAATCCAAGAGGAGACAATACTTCCCAATTCTTTTTATGAGGCCAATATTACTCTGATACCAAAACCTGGTGTAGATAACACGCAAAAAGAAAACTACACACCAATATCGCTCATGAACACATGCAAAAATCCTAAATAAGATACTGGCGAACCAAATACAGCAACATATTCAAAAGATTATACACCACGATCAAGTGGGCTTTATCCCAGGGGCACAGGGATGGTTCAACATATGCAAATCAATTAATGAGATATACCACATAAACGAATTAAAAAGTAAGAATCATATGATCATCTCAATAGAGGCAGAAAAAGCCTTCCACAAGATACAGCATCCATTTATGATCAAAACACTTAACAAAATTGATATTGAAGTAAAGTACCTTAATATAATAAAGGCCATCAATGACAAACCCTCAGCCAACATTATACTTAATGGCGAGAAACTAAAAACCTTTTAAGATCAGGAACAAGGCAAGGCTCTCCAGTATCGCCACTGTTGTTCAGTATAACATTGGAGGTCCTAGTGAGTGCAGTCAGGCAAGAGAAAGTTATAAAAGGCATCCAAATCGGGAAAGAAGAAGTAAAACTGTCACTATTTGTGGATGACATGATTCTCTATATAGAAAACCCTAAAGACTCCACAAGAACACTACTAGAAACAATAAGCAAATACAGTAAAGTTTCTGGATACAAAATCAACGTTCAAAAATCCATAGTATTCCAATACTCTAATAATGAAGCATCAGAAAAAGAAGGGGAAAATAATTTCTTTTGCAATGTCAACAAAAAGAATAAAATACCTAGGAATAAATCTAACAGAACATGTAAAGACCTATATAATGAAAACGACAAGACTCTATTAAAAGAAATCAAAGAAGATACGAAAAAAAAATGGAAAGATATTCTGTGTTCTTGGATTGGAAGAAATCAACATAGTTAAAATGATCGTATTACCTAAAGCATTATACAGATTTAATGCAATCCTTATTAAAATTTCATCAGCATTTTTAAAAGAAATGAAACAAAAAATGATCAGCTTTGTATGGGAGCACAAAAACCCCAAATTCTCAAACCATCCTGAAGAAAAAGAACGAGGCTAGAGGCATCATTCTGCCCTACTTGAAGCTATACTACAAAGCATCAGCAATCAAAACGGCATGGTATTGGCAGCAAAATAGACACACGGACCAGTGGAACAGAATCGAGAGCCCAGAAGTAAACTCATATTTATACAGGCAAATAATTTTCGACAAAAAAAGCCAAAAACATACAGTGGAGAAAGGAAAACCTCTTTAATATGTAGTGCTGGGAAAATTGAAAAACCACCTGCAAAAGAATGAAACTAGACTGTTGTCTATCACTGCACACCAAAATTAACTCGAAATGGATTAAGGACCTGAATATAAGAGCTGAAACAATAAAATGCATAGAAGAAAACACAGGAACTAAACTCAAGGACCTTGGACTTTAAGAGGTCCTTGACCTCAATGGCAAGAGAAGTAAATGAATTTGACCTCAACGGCAAGAGAAGTAAAGGCAAGACTAAATGAATGGGACTACATCAAACTAAAAAGCTTCTGCTCAGCAAAAGAAATTGTCAAAAAGGTAAAGAGATAATCATATCAATGGGAAAATGTATTTGCAAGTAATGCTTCTGATAAGGGCCTAATATCCAAAACATACAAAGAACTCATATGACTGAATAACAACAAAAAAACAAATGATCCAGTCAAAAAATGGGTAGGGGACTTGAATAGACACTTCTTCCTAGAGGACATACAAATGGCCAACAAACATATGAAAAGATGTTCAACATTGCTAGCTATTAGGGAAATGCAAATCAAAACTGCAATGAGATATCACCTCACACCTGTTAGAATAGCTATAATCAACAGCACAAGTAATAAAAATGATGGAGAGGATGCAGAGAAAAAGGAACCCTCATACACTGCTAGTGGGACTGTAAATTGGTACAGCCAGTATGGACAACAGTATGGAGGTTCCTCAAAAAAGTATATGATCCAGCAATCCTCTACTGGGTATTTATCCCAAAGACTTGAAAACCCATATCTGAAAATATATTTGCACACCAATGTTCATAGCAGCATTATTCACAGTGGCCAGGTCATGGAAGCAACTGAAGTATCCTATGATAGATAGATAATTGGCTACAGAAGCTGTGGCATATACATACAATGGAAAATTACTCAGCCATAAGAAGAGATGAAATACTGCCATTTTCAACAACATGGATGAACCTCGAGGTAATCATGCTAAGTGAAATAAGCTTGACAGAAAAAATTGAAAACCACATGATATCACTTATATGTGAGATATAAACCTAAAAGCAACAAATGAACAGAACAGAGACTCATGGACATGGACTATAGACTAGTAGTTACCAGAGGATAGGGAGGAAGGGAGAAGGGGAAGGTAGATGGGGGAAAGGGTGTCAAATATGTGGTGACAGAAAGATATCTAACTATGGAAGGTGAACACATAATGTAAATATATAAATGCCTTACTGTTAAAGTGTAAAGCTGAAACTTACTGGATTTAGTTAGCCAATGTCACCATAAAATTAATTAATTAATTAAAATATATAAATAAATATAAAAATTATTCTTTTATAGGTAGTCAAAACTCTTATTATTTTCTGCTTTTTTAACATTATTTTTAAGCTTAGAATGTCTTTATTCACCTATAATCTCTTCTCTCTAGTTGTGTATTTGTGTGTATTTATTTTTAATTTAAACATTTTATTTTTTGATCAAGCCAGGGGCTTATTTTATCATACACTATGAAGGGGATGTCTCAACTAATTTGTAAGTCCCTGTCATTGAATAGTTCTTAATATTTCTACTAATTCTCAATGATTTTTTAATGATGATTTAATTTTCTTTCTCTCTCACACATGCATACACATTTGTTTCTATCTCTACTGTAGCATTAATTGATTTTTTATCCTTGTACCAAAATTATAATGTTTTAGTTATTATAAGATTGCAATATATTTCAATGCCTAATAACTGGTGTGGCAATTTCCGTAATATTCTTTTTTCAAAACGATATTCTTATCTACTCACTTCTTTCCAAGTGAACTTTAGAATGATTTTAAATTTTGAAAACAAATTCCATTTAGAATTTTATTGGAAATTATATAGAAACAACATAATCACCTTGGAATAATCAGAATTGTCAAGCTATTTAAGATTTATATACACAATTATGTATCCTTTCATCTATTTTAGTCAGTTATTAAATCTTTCAATAAAATTTAGTCATTCTCTTCATATGTTTTATTTGCATTGTTTTGATTAAGATTATTCCTTACTTCTACTGCTGTCATCAACCACGATACAATTTGGCATCCACCTACCTCAGTTGTGGTCAAGATTGTTATCTCATCCTGAATGTAGAAAGAAGGGCATTAACAGAGACTAAAAATTGGAATGACTCACTCCTATCTAGTTTAGAAGGAAGTTTCAGTGCAGGATTGCTGTGGCTGCCTATGTGTACTTTTTCCCTCACAGACGTGTAACTTTATATGAAGATGGTGAGGGTGGATCAAAGGCCCAATTAACACTTTACCCTTCAAACCCTGCTGTTATTTCAAAATAGAGGTCCACAATACTTTTTCTAAGTTTAGTTCCATCTCCCTTTAATTTAGTGGAAATTCCTCATAAGGTCCAGCAAATAATTGAGTATTACTCGCATTTTCATTGTTATTACGACTTTTTATCTAATTTCACTCTTTTATGAGCATTTTAATGGAAATACGAGTCAGGGTAGGTTAAGTATTGCTGCAGTAACCACAAATCTCCAAATTTTGTGAGCTTCATACAAGAGAAGTTTATTTTTAATTCTGACTGTTCAATACTGGTTGTCAGGAGGAATCTTACTGCTGTAGGCTTACGGAGGTTCCATCTCTTCACATGTTTGCACTATTGCTGCAGCAGGGGAAAGAAATGTGTTAAATCACATACTGGTTCTTAAAGCTTCCAAACAGGAATATCACTTTAACACTCTTTCATTGACCAAAGCAAGCCACATGACCTTACCTGATTTCAAAGGGGTGGGGAAAGAAGTATAATCCTACCATGTAACCAAAAGGAGGGCAGGCTATTTGTGAATAGTCCTTGTGACTAGTACACATTTACATTTTGAAAGTCTCCTTTCAGTTTTTTTTTTGAAATGGTGGTCATCTGCTTTTTAATTATTTACAATAATTAGACTTAGTCGCTTACTAAGTAAACAGAGCATTAGAAGCCAGGAAGGTGTTAATATTTGTAGAAAAGCAAAGATCAAATAAGAAGTTATGCCTTTTATACTGGAAAGTCTGTATTTCAGCATTCAGCATTCACATGGGAATTGGAAAGGATACATGTCTCTGCTCTTCTATCCATGGAATGACTGAAGCACATGCATTCAGAACTCTCTTTCATTACCTGTATACACTATTATGTATATTGACAACTTCCTCTTCCTTCCAAAGGCAGAATCTTAGAGCACGCATGTAATCACTGTAATGCCGAGTGTCCTGTTCCACTGGTTTCTAGGCATTCCCTGTTTCTTTTTAACAACAAAGGAAAAGAAAATCCTGCTGCTCTAATATGCCATTTTAAACAATCCTGGACCATGAGGCTGCCAACTCTGGCATCAGTTAAGTCAGGATCAGGGTTCAATGAATAGTAAATGGGAGAACCCACTGAACACATATCTCATACTGATTAAAATAAATGAATGCTTTGTATCTCTAACTGCTGTCAAAGACATTTACAGTTTTCTTAGCCTGTTTCTCATGTTTGCTTGGCACAGAGACTGCCAGGATCAACGGTCCAATTTTAGTTCCACTTTCTTCTTCCATCATTCTCTGCTTTCAGCTCTTCGGAAGTGAGTTAATAATGTAAAATCTGGTTGAATTAAATTCATTTACTGAGCTGCCAATTCTCTTTCCTTCATGCATTTTTAAAGAGATCTGAAACCTGTGATGGATCTCTAATGCTTTAGGGAAAGAAAGGAAGGATGAGAGAGTAAACCTGAATGGGATAAATTGTTTATTATAATTACCCTGTTGAATTATCTCACTTTGTACACAGAAGAGGAAATATAAAGCTCCATAGGCTTTGTAAGTGGTAATATAAGAGGTAGGAAAAAACTGTGGAAGCTGCCTCTTCAGTCAGTCAAAAAAGTGACATAGTGCAGCTTCACATGGAAAGCTGTGAACAGTAAAATATGAAATGGGAAAGGGGTCTGTTTCTATAGCAACGCAGTGTAGTCCAGCTAAGATAATTTTTTTTAACTTACAGTTAGAAACAAATTAGCAACCAGTCCTCAGACTGTGCCTGTGTTTGACACTGTAAGTACGCGAACTATCTATAAATATGGTTTAATTCAAACTCTATTATTTGCTCTCATGTCATCTCCAGTTCTCCCAAAAACCTATTGGTTTATTAAATTGACTGATGGAATTAGAGTGTAGAATCTTTAAGTAATGTTCAGGAGAAGAGCAAAAGACAAGATTTCTGTCAAATATCTAATAATGAAAGGTTAAGATTTCAATGAGCAGAGAACTCTTCATGATGGAATATTCCTAGAAATTAAATACCCATGTATCTATTACCTGAGTGAGTTTGTTGGCATTCAGTTGTTAGAGCCATCTGCTTTTAAAGCTGAGTGTTAGAAAACGAGATTGTTCATGATTATTTTGTTTTGAACTTCTTCTAGTCTCAAGATTTCCCCTCATGGCAAGCAAGCGTCACTTGGAATTTGTACTGTGTTTTATTTCCTACACCTCTATCTACAGTATCTTTCCCCATCGAGCTGTCTGTTTATTCTAACTATAAAGTAATTATAATGGTGTCATTATTGAAACAATCAGTTATCTAGTTTTTACTTCCATGACAAACCAGAGAAGTGAAAGATTTTTGCATTCTGATTCTAAATTCCCATGTATTTTGTTTCTTACATGGAACCAGGTACCATACTGCTGCTAAATATGTTCTTCATCATTACACAGTTTCTGCAACTTTATTTATGTAATATGGACAAAATTTGCAATGGTTCTGGAAATCATGAGTCTGTTAATTTCATGTTGAGCATAACTACTCTGGAAATCCAGCCCACAGCAGTAGTAAAAGACCGGGTAGTTCGTTTAGTCTTTCATCTGGTAAAACTCGGCACTCAGTAGAACTTTAAGAGTGCAAGTGCTCCTAATAAAATGGAATTTTTTTTTTCTATTAGTAATGCAGCACACTTCTGTCCTCTTGTCTCTGGATCCTTTTGCTGGCTCAAGAAAGAAAGTTTTAGAAAAGCACCATGTTTTTCTTTCACACAAATTCCAAATACCTCTGGGGAGAGCACTAAATTTCAGCCAGTAACAGAGGAAAGAGCTGAAATTTGAGATGCAGAATTTGAGAGGGGTTTTCTATTATTCTAAATTTTACTCTTTCCTTCCTTCCTTCCTTCCTTCCTTCCTTCCTTCCTTCCTTCCTTCCTTCCTCCTTCCTTCCTTTCTTTCTTTTTCTTTCTTTCTTTTCTTTTTTGTTAACCACCAACCATTTGCTGTCTTACCTCTGAAAGTTAAAATCCTAAAAGTGTCTTACATAGATTCTGAATAAACTCTTGGTGATTAGAACTGCCAGTTTTTTTACTACTCTAAGAGCTAAACTCCATTGAAGCTAAATAGAATCTTTTATGCTAAATTCATTCAAGAACTGGTAAAATAAAATTTGGCACCAAAACAACTCTTTCTGACAAAAAATTTGGAACTTTGACAGAGCCACATTCCAATGTTTTCTCCTATGACTGGGCTATTGAGTTCAGTTAAACTGACCACTGTCATCCCAAGCTACCACCTTTCCAGTAACCTGGAATTTCTACCCTGTGTATGTATTCCAAAGTGTTCCTCTCCCATGACCCTTAATTTTTCTGCTGCCCTTCTTACACCTAACTTTTCCCTCTGAGCACAGAACTCCTATTTCATTGTTATAAAACTCCATTTTATTCTCAGGCTTATCACAGAATTCCTTACTACCTCCTAGCTCTAACTAAAAAATTGTTCTCTCCTAAAGACTCTTCTGCAGCCCTCCTGAGCAGTGGTGGTGGTTCTTTCAAATTCCTTCTTCCAGTTATCTCTTTTAGCATAACAAACTATGCCAAGACTTAAGACTTTAACACACAATTTTATATTGCTCAAGATATTGTGAATCTGGGGTTCATGAAGGGCCCAGATGGGCTCAATTTTTCTCTGATCTAAGTGGTGTTGGCTGGGGAAGCTAGGACTGGAGGATTCACTTTCAAGATGGCTTCTTCACTCACATGGCTAGTGCCTCAATGCTTCTCTCTCCCTAAATTCCATCTCATTCCCATAGCAAACCAGTCTGAGAGTAGACATTTTTGTTACAGAGTGGATGGCTTTCCCAAGCATGAGTGTGCTAAGAGACTCAGGTTGAAGCTATAAGGCTTCTTATGGTTCAGCCCAAAACATCACTTAAGCCATATTCTATTGGCTAAGCAAGCCACTCATATTCAAGGGCAGGGGAATTACACTCCACCTCTCAATGGGACAAGTAGCAAACAAATTGTGGCAATCTGTAATCTACCATGTGCCTCATTTTTCAGAGATGAGAGATTTTCTTACTTTCACATAACTCTTTCATCCTCTCTAGTTTGAGTTCTTGCCCCACCCTGTTCCTAAAAAAGAAAAAAAAGCCCTCTCAATGATGCTAAAGCTTTATTCCAAATCACTGCACCCGATAGAAGTTTTCAGTCTCAACTTACCAATCACAGCAGCATCTGGCATATTGAATAATCTCTTTCTTTTGCTTTTGTGACACAACATTCCTGATTTTCTTTTTTATACATCTTTGGCCATATTTTATTTCCTTTGTAGGATTGTCCTCCTCTACTTGGGCATTACATATTTAGTTATGAGAAATAGGATCCTAGAGTCTCATATTCTAGATCAAAGGAAGGACTAAAGGTGGCAAATTACTGCCTGTAGGTCAGCCACCCACTTTGTAAATAAAGTTCTATTCAACCATGCCCATTTTTTATGCATTTTTATGGCTGTTTTTAATCTACAGTGGCAGAGTATAGGGCCTATAAATCTGTAGCATTTACTTTTTGTTCTTTACAAAAAAATTGCTAACCCCTCCTCTAGAACCAGTAATTGTCAAAGTGTGGTACCTGGATTAGCAGCATTAGCATCCCCTGGAACATCTTAGAAAGGCAAATTCTTGGGCCCGCTCAAGACCCTCTGAACTCAAAATTCTGGGGATGAAGCCCAAGAACCTATGTTTTTATAAGCCCTCCAAGTGACTCAGTCATGCTCAACTTTGAGAATCACTGTTCCAGATAGTAATAAAATCAAGGAGAGGAGCACACATAACAAAAGTTGGCTGCATTCACTACATCTGCCACACTTGATCTGAGGTGGTGCAGATTGAACCTCCTGGCCCACAGGTAAGATCTGCAACAGCAACACAGGAAATCTGCTTCAGCCTTGGGCAAGAGACAGCAGCCAGGACAGCCCCACAGGCCTGTGAGTGCTTCCTCTCTTCTAATTCTTATCACTCATTCAAGTGAAGGTTTAGGAACTCCGAGTAGGGCTCCCAGCTCCATAGCCTAGACAATTGTATGTTGTAACTTGGGGTAATGTTGTAACTATTGTCATCACCTAAAGAATAAGCATTATTATTTGTTTTGTTCCTATATGTGAGACCCTTTATGTATTTTATATATACATACTTAACATTTTAACACAGTGATAGAGAGCATGATTCCTATATCCAAGCTCTCGGCTTCAATTCTGACTCTGCTACTTTACAGTTGTGTGCCCCTGATTAAGTTACTTATAAGCCTATATAATTTTATTAACCAACCTAAAAGCAATAAATTTAACAAAATAAAAAAAATTACCCAAGTTAATGTTCTCCAGCACTATTAACTATAAAATAGAGACAATGACTGTCCTTACCTCAGAAGGTCATTATGAGAATTCATACATCCAACATTCTTAGGACACTGCCTGGAAAACAGTAAGTATTCAATAAATTAGCTATTTAGTCTTCCATCAATACTCCAGAGTAGGTATTATTATCCCCATTTACAGGTAATCTCTCTGGGTGTTAGATTGTTTAAGTAAATTTTTTGAGGTCATGCATGTAGTAAGTGTCAGAACCAGGATTCAGAGACAAGTTTTTTGCAGTCCAATGATCAAACTCCTAACCACCATGATGACACACACACACACACACACACACACACACACACACACACACACACTAATTTGGAGTTCTTTTGAAATTAGTTTTTCTTGAAAGTCAAATTTCCAAGTAGCTCAATTAATATTTAAAATAATGATCACATCTTTAAAAATAGAAACCATTTTGAAATATTGCATATAATTTTACTTATTTTATATTATCTCAAATAGCATTACTAAATTTAATTAAACCTATTTTGATAATTTGACATTAGTCATTGTTATTATTATGAATACACATTAGCTAACTTGGAAGTTAGTGATACATATGACACGAGAAATCCATTTTCATTCAAGCCTTAACACCTCCTCTCTTGACAAATTACCCTGTAACAGTTTTAAAAATTATTATTTGCTGTTTTCTCATGAAACAAGAGATATACTCACGCATAGCCCCTTCACTACCTTTCTGCAAAATCAGTGAAACAAAGACCAGAGTGTCCTTCTTAAAGTTGTTTTCTCACCTAGAAAATCCTCCAAATTCTTTACTTTTGGTAACAGTATTCTAATAATTTTCAGTACAGTTCAAAATACAATTAAATTATTATGGGATATGGAACATGCTCAATTGGTAACAATCCTAATACCTTTCATATTATTGTTGTGAGGATATGAGGATGAGGAGGGGTGGAATCTCTGGCCATTTGGCCATACTAGAAATTTGTGCTGAAGAGTTGTATGGAAGACTTACTCATAACTTCATTTGTTCTTTACAAATGAAATACACCTAAACCAAATCGTACATTGGCTGGACCAGAAATACACCTAAACCAAATTGTATGTTGGCTGAACCACAATTTATGAAGTATCCTGCACTAGGTTAAGACACAGTCATTGCCCTCAAAAAAATTAGAGTCCCAAAATTTAGAGTCCTGCTATCTATATGAGCAGAAACATGTGGCAAGAGAGAAAACATGAGATGTTGTACGCAATGAGAAAACAATATCCAATGCTTGGTGGGCTCTATATTTCAAACCCCATTTTTAGATATCCATTGCCAGTCTGAGAATTACCTTCTCAATTCTGAAGAGTTTTATTTGTATATTGGATCTTGGCTTTTATTTCTTGATATCTGTATTTAATCCTCCCAACCATATTTATATATCTCTATATCTTTCCCTATGCATTATGCCAGAATTTCTGAAGACATCCATTTACATTATAGATTCTATTTCCTGGTGAGTCAATTTTGCTAGTTGTTGTCTCCAATGTATATTTCAATTCTATTATTACATTTTTTATCTTGTAATCTTTTCATATACAAACTTGGTTCCTTTTTATCTAATCCTACTTTTTTTACTACAGCGTTGTTTTAGAGTAACAACAACAATTTTATGAATTTTATAGATGAGAGCAAAAATTTTCTAAAATTTTTATTTGAATTTAGGGTGTGATCATATTTAGTTGGATTTTCATTCTTTTGTTTATAATTATGTGGAGAATTACCTTCTTTTATAAGTAGAACATAATGTTTCCTAGGCCCTGTATTATCAATTGTTTTATTTTATTTTATATATATATATATTTTTTCAACTATAGTTGGCATATATATTATATTAGTTTCAGATGTACAACATAGCAATTAGACATTTATATAACTTACAAAATGATCACCCTGATAAGTCTAGTATCCATCTGACACCATACATAGTTATTACATATTATTGACTATATTCCCTATGTTATATTTTACATACTCAGGACTTATTTTGTAACTACCAAATCATATTTCTTAATAGTTTCCTTTTTTTACCCATTCCTAACCTCCTCTTATCTGACAACTATCACAATATTCTCTGTATATATGTTTTGCTTTGTTTTATTTTATTTTGTTTTGTTTTGTTTTGATTCTATATGTAAGCGAAATCATATGGCATATGTCATTCTCTATCTGACTTATTACACTCTACACAATATCTTCTAGGTTCATCTATATTGTTTCAGATGGCAAGATTTTATCCTTTATTATGACTGAATAATAGTCTATTGTATATAGGTACCACCTCTTGTTTATCCATTTTTCTATTGATGAATGCCCAATTTGGCTCCATATCTTGGCTTTTCTAAATAATGCTGCAATGAACATATGAATTCACATGTCCCTTCTAAGTAGTATTTTGGGTTTCTTTGGATAAATACCCAGAAGTGTGATTACAGGTCCTTCTTTATCTCTTATTATAGCTTTTGTTTTAAAGTTTATTTTGTCTGGTATAGTATTACTACCCAGATTTTTTATTTGTTTGTTTGTTTCCATTTTCATGAAAAAATTTTTCATTCCTTTACTTTCAGTCTGTTTCTTTAGATCTGAAGTGAGCCTCTTGTAGGCGGCATATGTAAGAGTTTTGTTTTCTTATTCATTCAGTCATCCTATGTCTTTTGATTGAAGAATTTAAGCCATTTACATTTAAAGTAATTGCCAATGAATAGGTAGTTATTGCCTTTTTATTATTCATTTTTTTCTTTTTCTTAATTTTCTTCTTAAAGTAGTTCCTTTAACATTTCTTGCAATACTGGTTTGGTGGTGATAAACTTTTTTAGCTTTTACTGTCTTTAACTGTCCTTGAATATTTCATGCCAATCCCTTCTGTCCTGTCAAGTTTCTGTTGAAAATCAGCTGACAGCTTTATGGGAGCTCCCTTGTAGGTAAATAAATGCTTTTATCTTCCCACTTTTAAGATTCTCTCTTTGTCTTTAAACTTTGGCATTTTAATTATGATGTGTCTTGGTATGGGCCTCTTTGAGTTCATCTTTTTTGGGAATCTCTGCTCTCCCTGGGGTTATATGTCTATTTTCTTCATGAGGTTAGGTAAGTTTTCCATCATTATTTCTTCAAATAGGTTTTAAATTCCTTGCTCTCTGTACTCTCCTTTTGGTACCCTTATGATGTTAATTTTGGTATGCTTGATGTTGTTCCAGAGGCCCTTTAAACTACCCTCATTTTTTGTGTGATTTTTTCTTTATACTATTCTAATTGAGTGTTCTTGCTACCTTATCTTCTAAATCACTGATTTGATCCTCTGCTTCATTTAATCTACTGTTGATTCCTCTTAAAGTATTCTTCACTTCAGTTTCTGATGGTTATTTTTATTCAGTTATTCAGTTATTGTTTTCTAACTGGTTCTTTTTTATGTTTTTTATCTCAATTTTTTATGCTTTCTATCTCTTTGTTAAAATTATCACTGAGTTCATCTACTCTTCCTTTAAGTTTATTGAACAGCCTCATAACAAGTGTTTTGAACTCTGCATCTGGTAGACTGCTTCTCTCCATTTTGTTGAGCTCTTTTTCTGGAGCTTTGTTCTGTTACTTTATATGGGACATGTTTCTTTGTCATTCTATTTTGGCTGCCTCCTTGTTTTTGTTTTTGTGTATCAGGTAGGGCTGCTGTACCTTTGGTCTTAGTAGAGTGGCTTTATGTAGTAGATATCCTGTAGGACCAATGGTGCAGTTTCCATGTTCTCCTGAGCTGTGTACTCCAGGTATGTCCTTTGTATGGATTGTGTGTTCCCCTTGTTGTAGTTAAGACTTGGTTGCTGTTTGCATGTCAGTGGGAGAGTTTGACCCTGAGGCCAATCGGTTGTGAGGATTACCTGGTGAGAGGCTGACCTTATAAAGCAGGATTTGCCATAACAGATCTCTAGTGCCTACCCCATCTGACCTATGGGTGTGTTGTCTTCAGATGTGGCCCCTGATGGTGGTTAGGCTTAGTTCAAAGCCAGCCACAGGATGTGCTGGACCTGGGGCCTTTCTGAGAGTGGCCTCGCCATGGGTCAAGTTCAGCTGCAGCCTGTGCCACCTAGTATTAGCCACAAAGCCATCCACATACAACTGCCACCCAGGCTTGGCTTGAAGTGCCTTGAGAGGCCAAGCATCAAACTGAGGACAGCTGTTGTTAGTGCTGAGGTTGGGGCTATTCAGTAAGTGGTATGGGGCATGCCAAGGATGGATGCTGCTTGTTTAGGATTAATAATCCTTTGAGAAATTTTAGAAAAGTTTGCATCATGAACCAAGACAGGCCATTTCTATGGAAAAACCACTGAGAAGAGCTCTGGGTGGGCCCGCAAGTTGGGTGAAGCAGAGTCTCATGGAATCAATATGGCAGGGTGACCAGTGTTAGCCAGGATGATGGAGACTCAGATATGGTGGTCATTTACTTCTGCACACTGTTTGGTGGAAGGGCCTAACAAAGGACCAGTGGCCTCTGCCATCACTTCAGTCTGGGGAAAGCTGTCCCTCTAGCACTTGCCCTGAAGCCAGACAATTAGTTTTCCACCCCCCATATATCTGTGGTGATTTCTGAGCTGCTGCTCAAGCTCTGGCACTCAGAACAAGTGAGTTCATCAGTGGGTAAGTTCATGCACCAGCCCTTTAAGAGAAATGTCTAGAATTTCTGCAACCCTCTATCTAACTCATCAATAATCTTCACTGATTTTCACATCCAGATTTTGTGGGAACTTTTCTTCCAGGCACTGGAACCCTGGGCTTGGGAGCCTGGGCTTGGGAGCCTGGGCTTGAGAGCCTCAATGTTTTGGCCTGAGACCCATTTTTCTTCAAGGGCAACTTCCAAAGCCATGATATCCCTCTTGATTTTTAACCACCACAAATGGATGTGTACCAGCTTCTTTTACATCTCTGTGCGCTCCTACCAGTCTTGAGGTGGCTTCTTTCATATGTTGTAGGTCTTCTGTTCAGGTAGATTTCAGGCAATTTTCAATGATGGTTGCTCTGTAGTTTAATGGTAATTTTGATGTGGTCTTGAGAGCAAGCAAGCACAGCATTTACCTAGTCCACCATCTTGACCGGAAATGCATCTCAATTGTTTCATTTCCAGTTATACTCATCCCATGTTTGTGAACAGGGATCTGATCATTCATTCACTTTGATTATCCACTTGGGAACTGAGAGAATTTTTTTTCAGCTATAAAGCTAGATGCTTGTTTTATTTGCATAACCCTGAACTCCAAATTAATTTCTCTGTAAGACTTAAATTCTCATAGATCTGCTGAACCAGAGTGGAAATATTTCCTCTTCAGCTGTTTTATTCTTTCACTCTTTGGAATGCCTGAGTGATAATGGTGTTAAGGAGAAGAGGGAGAAAGAAGAGGAAGGTAAAGAAATAATCTAGGCTACTCTATCAGGTACTTTCCTAAGATTTTTACATTACTCATCTTCATAAGTAGCTCTATTAAAAACTCTGTAAGAGAACTATTATTGTTAACACATATTACTTATAAGAAAACTAATATTTGGCTAAATTAAGCAACTCAAAATCTTTCCACAAGTAGTAAGAAGAGGTAGAAATTCACCCTAGGTCTTTCTGATTTCAAAGTCTATGCTCTTGCCCATCACACAATGTTCTATTCCATAGAAGCTCTTTCCTATACTCTGTCCTCACATAGCATGTTTTGTCTTAGAGGGCATTTCAGGGTGCTTTGGTCTATTATTAACCCTCCCCATTGCTTTCAACCACTCATCACGCTGCATATGGAACTCTATAAAAAGACTGGAGAAGGATTTGGGTGGATAATGCTTCCCCCAAAATATAGTTCCCATATAATAAAGATGGGAATGGCTCTTATCATACTGTAGCTTTGTGCCGTAAGCTAGAGACAGGGAGTGGTGGTGGCTCTAATCTCTTTCCACCTACTTCCAAATTGTGCTATTCCTTTCAGTTTGAGCATGCTTTGGCTATGATTGTGTTTCTTAATCCACACATATCTATGATGTAAAAATGAAAAAAATTTCCTGCAACACTATGCTGGACTCTCCTCCTTGGTTTATTGTCCTATCTTATTCTCATGTTTAGTTTATCAAGATACCACATTTCCTTTTTCTTTGTCAAGTTATTGTACATTTTTAAAGAAAATTTGAGAAAAGGTTGAATCGAACACTTTAACTGCCTATTATTTTGATGCTAAACCTCCACTCTCTTCTCAATGTTTGTTTTTGTAATATCCTAGGCAGTAAAAACATTAAGAATTACTATCTTTCATACTATAGGTGTATTGATATTAATTCTAATTAACAAATATTTATGAAGTACTAGGAATGTGCAAAGTGCAATGCTTAGCAATTTGACGATAGAGATATAGAGAAATCATAATTCTTAATTTTGAGTGCCTAGGGGGAAAGACATGTTTCTACAGTTCAGTAACTTTTTTATATCCCTGTTGACATTCTCCTTACTGTAACAAAGTATTAATGAAGGCCAGAAAAGAAAGGAATTATTTTCTATAGGTCACTGGAAAAGGATTTCCAAGAGATGTTAGGTTGAATTCTCCCAGAAGCAGTTATCAAAAATAGTATTTGAGCACAAGGTTTACTTGGGAGGTGATCCCATGAAGCCAAACAGGGTGCTATGAAGGTCACTGTTATGGGAAATTGTGGCTCAATTCCACTGGGATATGAAAGGTGAACACATCTTCATGCTGTTCTATTTGAAGGGGAAGGAAGATAAGGTACTTATTTACCAAATCCTGTTCATCATTGTTTGAGGGATCCACCCACCGATGTCAACTTTCCAATATTTCTGAGCTGCCCACCATATGAGATGAGTCTAGTGAAAGGCCTCAGACAAAAAGTTATAAACTTGAGTGGTGCATGGAGACAGGATTTGGCTGAGGCACATGTAGCATCTGCTTAACTGGAGGAGGTGGCATTTAAGTTGAACCTTAGATGATGAGAGGGTTTCTCAGCAAGTCGTGATATGAGGGTAAGCATTTTAACATGCAAGAGTAAGAAGGGCTAAGGAAGAATTTCTGTGGTCCATGGCAAATATAATAAAGCACTAAAATTTGAAAATGATTCATATTTTTAAAATTAGAGAAAATTCAAGGTTATCCCTATAAATATTCATTCTCACTCCCTTGCTTTGAGTGGGAGAGAACTTAACTTCCAAAAGTTTACTCAGAGGGAATCGTGCCTCACTTACAACCTGTTTCCTCTAGTTAATATCCGGGTTGCTTAGACTTATTATACTTGTTTACTTCTTTGCAGAATTTTCGAGTTTTGTCGAAATCTTGACATGGTCGTGTGAGTTATGTTGTTGTACATAGGGATGTCATTCTTTATATACATCACGTTGGGTAAAATGTTAAGAACTGATATGAGGCTTGGAAACAACAGACGAATTCAAGGAGCAGAGGTTGTAGTGTGTGGGGATAGGGACTGAGGATGTATAAGGAAGTGATGTACATGGCTTCATAGTAACTGCTTATTTCAATAATAAATATATATTAAAAATAAATTTAATATATAAATTGTACATATTATATATTATATTATGTATTTTTTCTAACTTAATATTAAACAAGTGTTTCCATGCTTAAAGCTAACATCTCTAAAATAATGAAAAGGAGTTATACATCACAGGAGTGAAGAGAAGTCATTTGCATTTTCCTTTCACTTGCATGTAAGAGTGATAAGAAATATCAAATCATATCATCTATTTCACAAGATGCAATTATACCCCACCAATGAAACCCATGTGACGTTTCATTTTAACCTTAGAAAATATTGAAATTTTTGACAAGGTAAGTTAGTAGGTTGGGAGCCTGCATCAAAATTTTCACCTGTTTGAAAATGCTTAATTCTGGACAGACAGCTATCATCTCTGATAATACACTCCTGTGACCACCTGAAGCTTTGGAAACCTAAGTAATAGTAACACCACATCTCTGCAGTTCTTAGCCTAAATTTCCTATGGGGCACAAGGCTGTCAACTGTGAACAGGTGAAACTTATTTAAAACATTTTTATTTCTGGTTTGAAGAACTTGGAATAGAGTATTTCCTGTCATATGAGTACATGGAATACTGAGTATATAAAGTATTTATGTAGGAGTTAATCTTGGCTACACAGATTGTCACTGAAGTAGAAATTACATCCTTCTGAGGGAAGTTAATGAAACCCTGGAAGTACATAGAAATTTTGTTCGGAGAGAAAAACAAAAAGATAAATGAGTCTCGTTTCAAATATTATATGAAAAATGAGGGATAGTACTTAATACTCCAGGATTTGTATCTTCTATTTTCAAAGTTCAGCTTCTTCCAGGATAATAGGAAGTTTCATATAATTTATACTCCAATTGTCCAGCCGACAGTGTAGTCACCTTATCTTGCCCTCTCCCCTCCATGGTGGCTCTGTGGCTGGTGATTCAACATCTGGTCCCCTGAGCTCTATTACCTTAGGGCTGTTTTTCCATTATGAAAGTCGGTGGCTAGTTTGTAGTGGGGCTCACCACACTTCCTTTTGATATGCTGTACTTCTGTTTGTTACTATATCACCACACAAGGAAAGAGGGGTGGAATACATTTTACTGAAGAACTGGGTGTGAAAGCAATGGAAGATGGGGAAAACTTAAAATTTAGTGCTATTTCCATAAATATTTCCACAGCTTTTTTTTTTAAGACAAACTGGTAAGTTGAACCTCTCACAAAGAAGTTGCCAAGTCTATACCTTTTACTGACCTGTTTTCCCCCATTCATGCTCTCAAAAGGAGAAAGGGAAGTGTTTTTTTTTATTCCCTCTCTAGTTGTTAAGTTCTCTCATTTTCATTCAAATTATTATTTTCCATTAACATTCAAAGAATGTTGAAGTTCTCTTTTATTCTTTATTTCCTCCTCCCAATTACTCAACATTGGAGCTCTTGGGAATAGTAAATATGCCTCTTGTTGAGCTTTTTGCTTTTTATCAGATACTATATCAGTAGAGATACTTGAGATTACTACTTTATTAGCCAATGACCTTCATTTCCTCCACCAATCATCCTGCTTTTGAGAAGGGTGGGACAGGGAGAGGAGATTAATTGCTATTTTTAAAAGTATAGCTTAAGGCTTTACAGGAGTGATTTTGAGAGATGTAGTTTTGCTGAACTTTAAACAATCAGTGAACTCCACTGTGGAAACTGATCTTAGATTCTTATACCCCTCATACTATTTTCTTTACCCCATGGTATAAATTCTACAGTGGCCCTTTATTTTGCTGGATTAGGCTTATCTATTCATTGGCTAGAGACCATAGCTCATTTTTAACTTCCTCCAGAGCTCAGTTTTGAGAATGGCACATAATGCATAATAAATAGATATAATCAATAGATACAATAAATACATAATAAATAGATGCTTGTTGAATGAACTTGTATCCAAGATGCCACCCAACTCCTGGAAGAGTCCCATTTACAAATTCTAAAACAATGAAATTTTTATTTGAAAAACTTTCAGAAACCTGTTTTAATGTTCACTACTGAAGAGAAAGGAGATGGAAAGAGGAAGATGAATATTTGTGGAATATCGACTCTGTATCAGAGACTAAACATAATACACCTTGCTTTGTTTATTATTCAAAAACAGTTTTACTAGATAAGAACTGTTAAATCCCCATTTTACCAATGGAGGAATTGGAATACATAAAGTTAAGAAATTTGCAGGTCATAAGTTATTATGAGACAGAACTGAGATACAAACTTGAGACTGTCTTCAAGCCTCAGGACCTTTCCAGCTTACTTCCTCTTAATAATTTCCTAGTAGAGAGAGAGAAACTAGTCAGTTTCACATCAGATAATGATATTATTTTTTTAAAATCTTTCTCAAATCTCCACAGTCATTCCCCTTCATGTAATATTAGAATCCATACCATTCAGCCTGAATAGCAAAGCAGTATGCTCAGTGGTAAACAAATTTTGTGAGCCTCTGTGTGTCAGTACCAATGGGGACTCTATAATTTCTTACTTAGCTTCATGAAATTATTCTCTAAAATGAGCATAATAGTAGTGTCTTAGTCAGTTTGAGCTGCTATAAGAAAATAACATAAACTGGGTAGCTGAGCAACAACAGAAATTTATTTCTCACAGTTCTAGAGGCTAGAAGTACAAGATCAAGGTGCCAGCATGGTCAGGTTCTAGTTAGGTCCCTTTTTTTTTGGTTGTAGGCTTTCAAATACTGGCAGGCTGAAATGAGCACTAGCTAGCTTTCTAGTTTCTTATAACGGCATTAATTTCATTCATGAAGGTTTTACCATAGTGATCTTAAAACTTATTAAAGTCCCCACCTTCAAACAAATGAATTTGAGAGGCGGAAGACAGACATTCAGTCCATTGAAAATAGTTTCCACCTCACAGAATTTGATTTGAAGATTAAATAACATAATACATTTAAAATGCTCAACACAGTACACAGCAAGGACTTGATTACTATGAGGTATCACTACTATGTGTTGCTGTTGTTACTTTTTAAAGATTTTCAAAATTGAGGTATAATTGACATATAACATTATATTAGTTTCAGGCATACAGTATAATGATTTGATATTTGTATACATTGTGAAATGATCATCATGGTAAGTCTGGTTAACATCTATCACTCCACATAGTTACAAATTTTTATTGTTGTTGTTGTTCATAGAACTTTACAATTCTCTCCTTTTCTTCATTTTTTTTCTCAAAAAGTTCTCCAAAGCATAAACATGACTTCGACCAGCCTGGGCTTGCCATGTTTTGACAAATTCTATGAATATCCATGCCTTTATTGTTTTGCTTGAACTAACATCTCTTCCGTTCCATCTGTTCATGCAAATCTGATCAATTCTCTCTTTCTCAGGCAATAGCTATCCTATGCATGTCAGTCAGCTTTTTTCCCAAACAATTTTGTGACAGATAGCTCAAATTGAAAAGCAACCATGGTGGCAGGAATGGGAGTTAGACATAGGCTCAACAATACTGATTTTGCCTCACTAGGGCTAGTCTGGCTACCATCACTATGGATTGGTTTGTTTTCCACACAAGAAATAATCTTGAGCCCTAATATGACATCATTCCCTTGAAATGGTGGGGGGCAGGCAGGATAGTGTAGGAGATTGATTACATTCAACCTCTTCCATTGTAGAAGAAACAGCAATTCGTCCTTACTGAAATATATATGTATACTGAACATAGATTGGAATCCTTGCCCCTGATATGATTGCCAGTACCACCACTCATAGATTAATAGAATGATTTACAGATTTATTCACTATCATAGTATTTCACATAACATTGCACCTCATCAAATATATAATTTGTGGGGGGGGGGGAAGTGTGACTTGCCACATTGCCATGAAATATATTGCCCCTAGTACGTGCTCCACTATTGAAAAAGCAGTTAGTCTCATAGAATGTTGAAATAGCCTATTGAAGATACAGGTATAGTGCCTGTTATAGTTGGAGGTTATATCTCTGAGGTTGGAAACTCCTCAAGGATATGACATATGCTTTAACCCAATGACCAATATTAGCACCATTTCCTTAGCCAAAATGCAGGGTTTTTTTCATTAGTTTTAAGTATACAGTAAATTGGTCAGCCATTTATATAGCCTATGAAATGATCCCCTGATTACTCTATCATCCATCTGGCTCTACACTTAGCCATTACATTACTGCTAACTATATTCCCTATGCTGTGCTCCCCACCCCCATGACCATCTCTCAACTACTAATTTGCCAAAATGCACAGGTTTTGAAACTCAAGGGTGACGTTGAAAGTGACTTCTCTCTCTATTCCACCTAATACTCCACTGATCCAATTTTGCTAAAAATCTCTGAAACTTTGGGCTGTGCTGGCTAACAGGTATTGATTGGTTCCCTAAGAAGGAATGTTTCTGGCAGGGGACACAAATAATATTTCTATTGAATGGAAAGCTGGGACTGCTACTTGATCTTGTTGGATACCTCAGACCACTAAATTTACTACAGGCAAAAATAGAGTAGTCTACTAGACAGGGTGTTTAACCCTGACTAACAAGGAAACTGGGTTACTCTATATAATGGGAGAAGAGAGGGTTTTGACTACAACACAGGGGATCCCATGAACCTCCATTTCCAGTTATAAAAGTTAATTGAAAACTACCCAATTAATACTCAGATTCCTTACATTGAAGGTTTGGATTATCCAACCAGCTTAAAAAAATTGACCAGCTGAGGTGAAGGTTAAGGGTAAAGGAACATAGAATAGTAGTGAGCAAAGAAATTTCTGCTCTTACCTTCTTCTGCTATTTTAGATAAAAAAAACTGTTGGTGATAGTTAACTTTTGCAATTAAGTCTTAAGATACTAAATATAACAGTGGGCTTTTTACATACACAGAAGAGAAATTAACATCACCAGAAAGGGATACAGTGACTAATAGAACCCTGTGTTTCCCCCTTTGGGGGAGAATAAAGACTTTGAAAAGCTACCAAAGAATTCAGACTGCAACACACATGTCTTGGGCCAGATGAATGCTGACAAAAGACCTGAGATAATCTTCGATTGACACCTCTCACTGATCTTTGGGGTCTGCGAAGCATAATATAAATACTAAGGCAGAGTGGTAGTGACCTGGTTTAGTATTAAAGGAGTGCCCTAGCACAGAGCCAATCTTCAAAGTAGGTTTTTTTTCCCTTTTTTCCCCAAGTGTTTAAGTCTCTGGCAGATAACTGACTGTTGAGATAACAACACAGAAATTTCAGTGACCACATGCAACAAAGCCTTTGCAAAAATTATTTGGAAACATCATCAAACAAACAGATGACTGCAACACTCAGCAATAAACAACAGCAAAACCTGGAAATGGGAGGATCTGATTTCAAGAGCTACCTTTTCTTAATTTCAAAATTTCTAGTTTCCAGCAGAAAATGACAAGGCATACATAGAAATAGGAAGTATAACACATTCACAGGAAAAGATGAAATTGACAGAAACGGCCTCTGAGAAAGCACATACTTTGGATTTACTAGACAAAAATTTTAAAACAACTGTATTAAATATGCTCAAAGAGCTAAAGGAAACCACGGACAACAATCAAAGGAAACAAGGGGAATGATGTATGAACAAATGGAGAATATCAAAAAGAGATAAATTACACACACAAAAAGATAAATTCTAGAGGTACAATGGCTGAAATGAAAAAAAAAAGACAAATAAATTTACAAACTATATGAAAAAAAATCACCCTCTGAGCTCCCAGAAGTAATAGGCCCTGCTGACATCTCGACTTCTGATTTCCTGCACTTTAAGAGAATAAATTTGTGTTATTTTAAGCCACTATGTTTGCAGCAACTTTTCATAGAAGCAATAGGAAATGATACCTTTAAACTAGTACCAAACATTAAATTTCTGTCTTCTTGAAATACCTAGAGCAGTGAATATATAAAAGCTATAATATCTAAAGAAAGTCTGCAGTCATCTAGTGTCTTAATCTGGGTTGCTCCAGAAGCTGACCCTGAGATAAGGATTTGGTTGTGATGTTTCCTAAAAAACATTGGTGAGGGAGTAGGGAAATGAGACAAGAAAGGAAAGATGATCAGGACCAATGCATGCTGTCAAGTTAGTTATCACTGCGGAACATTTAAATCTTATATTATTGGGGAATTCTGGGACCAATATAGAACATACATCTCAGAGTTATTCTGCCCGAGGGGCAAGGAAGTTGGAGAATTTATACATTCATTGCCACCAGTACTTAGTTGGGAGCTGTATTAACTCGCTGACACTTCTGGCCTGCCATGTGTGGAGGCAGAGCAAGTGCTGGTGGTTAAAGAAAACTCTCTGGTCAAGGGATATAGATCCTGGCATTGAAAGTTGAGCTGGTGTGCACTTAAGTGGTAAGAGCTAGAGGATGGAGATGGGGCATCAACAGCCTCAGCTAAACCCACAAACTCTGCTATAGCAAATCAAGTCCCAGTTTATCACCTTCCTATTAACCAAGACACACATGTTATATGCACCACTCCTAAGCAAAACACTGCTTTTGAGATAATAATGCATACATTTTGTCTCTTTGTAGATCTGCAGGTTTCTGAGAGTAAGGACCATGGCTTACTTTTCTTTTATATTTGTTACAATACTTAGCAACATGTTAAGTATATTATGGCCACCCAATATATATTGTTGAATTGATTACCATAATTGTGTAAGACCTATTTCTTACCCTTAAGTTTTTTCCCTACTTTTTTTTCAATAAAATTTTCCCACATTTCCCTTAATTAAAATATTTTAATTACACATTAATAAGTGATCATCATAACTAGGGAAATAGTCTAAAGATTTTATTTTTAATGTATCTCCCTACTACTGCCATGTTTACCTTTTGAGGTAAGTAGTGTTTATACTGTGTCATTAACTTTCTACAGTTTTTTCCATTTCCTTATAGATGTATATAAACTTGTACACATTATATGTTTTTGCCTTTATGAAACATTATTATTCACATTACATTGCCACTTGCCGATTTACTTGATAATATGTCATAGACACCCTGAGGTCAAAATAGATCTAGTTCATTTTTTAATAGTTGCAGAATATTATAATTTATTCAACCATTACTTTATTGATGGACATTTAATTTGCTTGCAGTTTTTGCCTCCTCCAATAATGTCGTACTAAACAACCTAATACAAAAATTCACATGTATTATTCAAAGTGGTATTATTACTATGTCAAAGGGTATGCACACTTGAAACTTTCGTAAATGTTGCCAGATCATCTGCCACTTCTTATCCATGTTGAAAGTTCTCAACTCCCTCAAATATTCTTTATTTTATTTATATGCAATAAGATTTGCCTAACCAGCATTAATATATACTTGATTATGACTAATAAACTGGCATGGTGCTGCTAGAAATCATTTGCATTTATCAATCATCGTGAAGATTTTCCACTGAAGATATAACAAGGGTATTACTACCTGTCCTGAGAAAAAAGAATATGGCAGAAGCTGAAGCAGAAGAGGCACATACTTCTTTCACCCAAGCAAGGAAATAGGATGCAATTTTGGAAAACAAGACATTTCTCCACTTCTAAATGCATCACTGTGTGGTTTCATTGAGGGCAGCAGACATAAGCCAGAAGAATTGGCCAAAAAAAAAAGACATAGTTCACTTAAAACATCCTAGGAGATTAGCAGAAATAATGGGGTTGTATTTGAGAGGTCATTAGTGGATAGCAAGAGTCAGTGAAACAGGTATTGTAATTGAAGTAACATCTCTCCTCTCTCTCTCTCTTTTTTCACCTATTGGCAACAAGGTGTGGGAAAACTCACATTACACATATTGGACTTGATTCTCAAATTATTCAGATAATTCAGATCACTTTGAATAGACTCACTTCCTAAAATAGCAAATTATTTTTCTTTGTGGTTATATATATTTTTTTTACTGTGAAAGTATTTTAGAGTAAAAAATATAGTGACAAGATGATTAAACATCTTATTAATATAGTCGTAAACTTTTAAATTGAAGATTATGCTTTCTATTGTTTTCAAATGAGTTTCCTAAATAATAAGCAAAACTTTCTCCTTTCCAGGAAATTCCCATTTCAAGCTCAAAATAAAGACTTTGTTAAAAAGAAATATTCGACAAAGAGATGATGTTAATGGGTATACCTAAGGACAATTTACTGGAGCAAAGAGGTATATGTATTTTATGTACTGTGGGAGCTTTGCCAATTTTCCTACTTTCCTGAAAATTTCATTTTCAAAATGTCAGTGCTCTATCATTTGACAGCTTGCTGCTTCTGAAACTAAATTTCTAGTGTGTAGTTAATGCATGCACATTTAGAAAGCACAAGATCTGAATTCATATGTATGTAACTTAAATTGCATGCTGCTATCAGGTATTGACTTTTATGGTTGATAGCTTTAATATTACAATTTGTGTCTCTATAAATTATTTTTGTGAGAGCGAGAAAAGAGAGAAATCAAGTTTTATTAATAGATATACTAAGCATAATACTCAAGACATAATTGACATAAATATCAATAGCATGATTTTAATAACATTGAATATTTTAGTGTCACAGGGAAATGTTTTCTAAATACAGAATGTAAGTGGTGCAGTGAATCAGGAACAGGTTCTCAGGAGGAAATACCTGACTTGAATCTATGAACAGAATAGAAGAGTCTGAAAACCATTAGAGACAGCAATGGAAATAGACACAAAGCTTTACATTTAACATAAAGTTGAATTTCACAACCCTAATTAATAAATTGGTCACAATGAAATCACCAAGATTTCTAGAACTATGCAAACAATAAGAATTTGTTATTTTCCTTAAATTTTGTATAAACAGTATGTGTGTTGCATGTGTGTGTGCGTGTGTGTTGAATGGGAAAGGGTGTGCTTGATTGAAGAGACAATTACTTCAGAGAATTTCCGTCTGAGAAGAATTTCAGATTTTAGAGATGTTTGGCTTCTCTTCAGGCTTGAGTCCTGGCATTTTATAGTGGCAGGTGTGTGGATAGATGGTGTCTTTGACAGAGTTTGTTGGGTGTACAAGAGGCCAATATAATGTAGACATATAATATGACAAGGGCAGAAGATCTCTTCATGGAATTCATAGCTAACCAAGTTTGCAAAAGCACAAGCAGAGTAAGGCCTGAAGCCAGAACTCCACACAATAGTCAACTTCTGTCATTTGACTCTTGAAAAAAGGACCATTAAACAAACCAAGACTAAAAGTGAGGTAGGGAAAATTGGTCTTTACCACTTCCCATTCTATTCCTTCTCTTTCTTTCTAAATTCGAGCACACTGACCTCAACCTACCTTGCAATTACTCAGACTCGTTGGTGAGTTGATTCCTACCTGGACGTATTCTTCTTGGCCAAAACCAAGTTGGATTGGATGATTTCACCCCCAGCCCTCATTTCATTTTACCCTAATAAAACCTTAGCCTTCCTTAAGTTCATCCCCTCAGAGCTTTACTCTTTATAAATAAAGTTATCTGGGCCTTTGGCTCAATACGATATCTCTTATCTAATATACCCACATTCTAACAGAATTTCTCAGAGCCTCAAGGAAAGAATAGGTCCAAATTGTGGTCTTTTTGGTTGAGTTGGTTTATTGGAAAACAATTTTGCAAATCAAAGATTTCTTTTTTTTTTTTTAAACTATACCATGTAGATAGCACCTATTTTGCCCACACATAAGCCCATCTACAAATGGGTTTCCTTGTCTAAATGGGTTTCTCTTGCTGTCTTGCCCATTGTCACATACTTAGTGTGATGCCCAGCGTACTATACTCAGCTTATGTTACCTCTCATCCCATTAGATCCCTCCTGTCCCCCTGGACCTTGCTGCCTGTCTTGCTTGCTAATAAAAGTGGCCCAAAAGAAGTCCCATGATTTCTCTATGGTCTTTAACAGGCTTGCTGCCCCTCCAGCCATAGTCAGAGAGGCCCCGATGTGTAGTACTGACTGATAAGAAGAGACCGCCATGCCTGCACACCTGTCGTACTAGGCCCAGAGAGGGCCTACTTTCTCAAGCATTTCCCAGAAGGCCAAGGTAATTCAATCAAGAAGTTTAGGTAAGCTAATATCTTATAAACCAAAAAGAGAGTAGAGTTGGGAAGAAGCCATCTCTCTCCCCTTGTCCCCCAACAAACTGTCCCAAGACATAGTGTCCCCATGCAGTCTCTCTGGACAGATTCTATGTGAATGAGTTATGTTTTGCTTTGAGGCTGTGGCCAGCCTAGTAATACATTGCCTTGTATTTGCTCTTATTCCTTCCCTGTCTCACTTCCATTTTCCCTCTTTCTTGCTTCTCTGGGATTACACAACCCTGTAAATGGTTAAAGTGTAACCTTCTACTATTGGTTCTGATTTCTAAGGAATCAGGGCTAAAATACACAGTAAACATTGATTATTGACGATGGTCAAAGTTTATATATATATTTTCCTAACTATAAGCCATATTTGGTCTTGTTAAAGTCACCCAAGGATTATGTAATACAAGAAGTAGTCGAGTGCCACATGATGTGGAAAGGAATGAATGAGATAAAGGTGACAGGAATGTCTGAAACATTGAAGGGCAATGACCTAAAAGTATGAAAAAGTTCATATAAAGGAAATGTGTTCAAATTTTCCTGCTACAGTTATAATTGTCACTTATGCCTCACACACACTATGGGAAAAGAATATAAACAGAGAGATGGTTAGCAAATCTGAGGGTAGTTCTTCATTCTAGAGTTTGGCTCTGTGGACTTCTTGACTTGTTGGCTTGGCCAAGTCTCTCTGAGATGAGTCTACCTGATGGTGCCTAGAAATTCTTGGGGAGTAGAACATTGCTAAAGTTCTCTTCTGGGTCTGCATGCTCTCAGGCCAAATAAAGCTTATATGTATATATCTTTGATCATTGATCTGTAAAATATAGAATCTACCTTTAAATGTGGTTCTTAAAATGCTTTCCACTTTACAATTGATTTCTTATTACATTTTTAGCAATCGAAAGACTTGGAATGACCACATATATAACAGAATAAGTGTCTATCATGGTCCATGAATGAAATTAGAGGCTGAGAGTAGACAAGTGTCCTTGAAATAAAATTAAGGAGAAATGTAGTAATCGCTTTTAATAAGGTCACATTGAAAAGGAATGACAGGATAAATTGGACCATTTTATCCTGTAAGAATTAAGGTTGCATAATGAAAAAAAATCTGTCCAGATAATCTCAAAAATTAATGGGAAATGAACATAATTATTTGAGCTGAGATGCAGAATATATAGTTAATAACATATTTAAGGATACATCATTTTTGCCCAAGGTATCTGAACAGAAGTGCTGACAAAGATCAATTTAATATTGGATGACATTATTTTAGGAGGCCAAGAATAATATTTTAAAGATTATTTTTACTTAGGAAAAAATCTACTTAAATAAACCAATCACAAGATAATATTTAAATGTGCGTCAGTGGATAAGATAAATTTGATTTTCAAAGGTAAATAAAATTGTAAGACTGAAAAACATTTGACAAAAATAGCCTAAGTGCTCTTTCATCTAAAATTAAAGAAGAAAAATATAAAGCAGTATGGAAACAGTCAGGAATAACAACATGTTTGCTTTACTCTCTTTAAAAATGCAGCACAGTTTTGATCAAGAAAGATGGTGAAGAAGGCAAATGCTGTGCTTGCCTCTTCTCAAAACCACATTAAAATAACAACTAAACTATAGAATAGCCATCATTGAGAGTTATCGAAATTGAGCTGAACAGAAGTCCTACAACTAGGGACACACCTCAAGACTGGTAGGAGGGGCAGAGATGCAAAACAGGCTGGTCCCACATCTGCATGTGGTGATTGAGAATTGGGAGAAATATCTTGGTTGTAGAGGTCCCTCTGGAGGATCAAGGAGTCCCAGCCCCACACTGGGCTCCCCAGCAGAGGGTTCCAGTGCCAGAAAAAGAAGTCCCCACAACTTCTGGCTGTGAAAAGCAGTGAAGATTGTGGCTGAGTGAGATGAAATATGGAGAAAGTCCCAGGCGCTCCTTTTAATGCGTCCCACATGAACTTACTCAGTGACAGACTCACTTGCTGGGAGATCAAGCACTGGGAAAGAATCTCAAAAGGGGCCAGGAACAAACAGGGAAGAACTAGGTTTTCTGGTTTCATGGTGAGAGATGGAGGGGCAGCTTTCTCTCAAACACAACTGCTGGCAGAGGGCATTGTTTCTCTGTTGATCTTCCCCCGACCCTGACTGCAGAACCAGGAGGCCACTATATCTGAGTCTCCAGAAACATAACTAATGCACATATCCCATTATCCAAAACCCCACCCCTCACAAATTGAGGACCCGCCCAAGCTGCTTCCAGTGGATTTATCATACACCCTGTCTTGGCTCATGCTGTGGCCTTTCCTAAAATCTCTCAAACGTTCACAAAACCTAAATAAGCATCACCTGGCTTTGGCATGTCCTATAACTTTTGCTGAGCATACCCAAGCCCAGCACTAGCGGCAGCCAGTCTCAGTTTGTGGCTCAGCCTCTGGAGACATGTCTAAGCCCAGCATGGGTGGCAGCCATTGGCAGATTGCTCGATGACTCATGCCAGGTGACCCTGGGCAGGGTACAGGCTGCAGAGAAATTGGCCTATGGTAGGGCCCCTCCCAGGTGGTCCTGGCCTGCACACCCACATGAGGTCACATTTGAGGATGGCATATCCAAAGGGAAAACAGAGAAAGCACTAGAGCTCTGCGAAAGTAATTCCTGCTGCATAGGTTCAGCCCCTGGATAACAGTTCCTCCACTGTAGTCACTGGCCAGTCCTAACAACCAATCAGCCCAAGGGTTAATCCCTCCCATTGTTGTGCAAATAGCAACCAAGGCTCAACTACAACAAGAGGGCACACACAACCCATACAAGGGACATACCTGGAGCATGCTGCTCAGGTGACCAGGGAAGACTGTGCTATTTGGTCCTATAGCATATTTACTACATAAGGCCACTTTACTAAGACCAAGAGACATAGAGCCCTACCTAATATATAGAAACAAACACAAGTAGTCAGCCAAAATGTGATGACAAGGAAATATGTCCTAACTGAAAGAATAGAACAAAGCTCCAGAAAAAGAACTCAACAAAATGGAGACAAGCAATCTACCAGATGCAGAGGTTAAAACACTGGTCATGAGGATGCTCAATGAACTTCAGGGAAGAGTAGAACAACTCAGTGAGAACATTAACAAAGAAATAGAAAATGTAAAAGTAGAGATAGAAAACATAAAAACGAACTAATCAGAAATGAAGAATACAATAATTAAAATGAGGAATGCCTTTGGAGGAATTAACAGTGGATTAGATAAAACAGGAGATCGAATCAGTGATTTAGAAGATAAGGTAGCATAAAACATCCAATCAGAACATCAACAATACCAGAGGGGAGGGGGGAGAGGGGAAGTAGATGGAGGGAAAATTTAAATACTTTCTTCAATTAAAAAACTAATTAATTAAAATGAAAAATAAATAAATAAATAAATAAATAAAAACACACAAGAAAAAGAATCTAAAACAATGAGGATAATTTAAGGGGCCTCTGGGACAGTATTGAGTATACCAACATTCTCATCGTAGCAATACCTGAATGAGAAGAGAGAGAACGAGGAATCGAAAACTTATTTGAAAAAAAAAGTACAACTGACTGAATACCTCCCTAACCTCATGAAGGAAAGAGACATACAAACCCAGGAAGCATAGAGTCCCAAACAAGATAAACCCAAAGAGGCCCACACCAAGACATATCATATATAAAATGACAAAGGTTAAAGGCAAAGAGAGAATCTTAAAAGTAGCAAGAGAAAACCAGTTACCTACCTATAAGGGAGCTCCCATAAGACTATCAGCTGATTTCTCAACAGACACTTTGTTGGACAGAAGGGAATGACAGGAAATATTCAAAGTGATGAAAAACCAGGACCTACAACTAAGATTACTCTACCCAGCAATGTTACTATATAGTATTGAAGGACATATAAAGAGCTTCCAAAACAAGAAAAAGCTAAAGGAGTTCATCACCACCAAACAAGCATTAGAGGAAATGTTAGAGAGATTTCTTTAAGAAGAAGGAAAAAGAAAAACAGATAAAAAATGTGAATAATAAAATAGCAATAGCTACAGATCTAGTAACAATTACTTTAATTGTAAATGGATTAAATGCTTAATTAAAAGATAGGGTGGCTGAATAGATAAGAAAACAAGACCCTTATGTATGCTGCCTACAAGAGACTCACTTCAGATTGCAAGAAACACACAGACTGAGAGTAGAGGGATGAAAAAGATGTTTCATGAAAATGGAAACAAACAAACAAGCAAGCTAGTGTAGCAATACTTACACAAGACAAAATGAACTTTAAAACTCAGTTTATAACAGGAGACAAAGAAGGACCCAGTTATCCCACTTCTGGATATTTATCCAAAGAATCCCAAAACACTGTTTTGAATGGACATGTGAATCCATATGCTGACTGCAGCATTATTTACAATAGCCAAGATATGGAAGCCATCTGGGTGTCCACCAATAGATGAATGGATAAAGGAGAGGTGTTATGTACATATGATGAAATATTGTTCAGCTATAAAAATAATGAAATATTGTCATCTGCAACAGCATAGAAGGACCTAGAGGATGTTTTGCTGAGTGGGGTAAGTCAGAGAAAGACAAATGTTATATGTAGACTCTAGAGAGCTGGATAAACAAACGACAGAAACAAGTTCACAAATACAGAGAACATTTCGATGGTAGTCAGATTGAGGGGTGAGGAGATGGGTGAAGGTGGGAGGGGATTAAGAGGGACAAATGGATAATTACAAAATAGTCATGGGGATATAGAGTATAGCATGGGAGATATAGTCAATATTATTGTAATAACTATGTATGGTGTCAGTTGAGTCCTGGATTTATCTGGATGATCACTTCATAATTTATATAAATATCTAACCACTATGTTGTACATCTTAAATGAATATAATACTGTATGTCAACTATAATTAAAAAAATTAAAAAGTAACATTGATAATATATTTTAAAATGCAGCACATTTTAATAATTTTAATATTTCAGGTGATTTAGATGAATTTCCTTTATATTATTTGGATGATGTTAAAATATGAAGATGATTAAACTAGAAAAAAATAATCATAAAACTTCAGTCTTTAAAGTTTCAGGAATTAAGAAAAATTATGTTAACCACTTTGTTAAGGTTTTCTATATAGTATTATCTAGTTGACTGTTCAAAGAACTCTATAAAAATATTTTTAATAATCGTCTTATAGATAAAACAGTTTTACAAAAATTACTTAACTTGCCCAAAGTCTTTCATCTTGTAAGTCAAAACTTGAACTGAGGTTTCTGAGGTTGAAAAGCTTGGTTAAACAGTGGGACTAAGTCCTGTGCTGTTTCCAATCTGCTTGGTATGTGGATCCTTTCACAATGCTGGGTCAGACACATAGGCAAGGTCTTCAGTTGTTTTGGTAGTAAATGTCTGCCAAAGTTTGACAGTCTTTGCTTCACCAGCATTATTCTTCCTTTTTCTTCACTACTCCAAATTTTTCTTTATGTTTATTGACAGAGCTCTTTTGGATTTCATAGATATGGATTTGCATCATGTGTCATTTTTTTGTTGTTGTTATCTTCCTTTTCCCCCCCACGACTTAGTCCCTGGTAACCACCATTTTTGTCTCTGTTACTGTGAGTTTGGCTTTTTAAAATTCCACATGTAAGTGATATACAATATTTGTCTTTCTCTGTCTGATTATTTAATGTAGCATAATGCCCTCAAGCTTCATCCATTTGTCACAAATGGCAGGATGTTTTATTTTCTGATGCCATATGTATGTGTGTGTGTGTACATAGACACACATACATATTTTATGAATCTATATGGAGACATATATGTAGATAGGTAGATGATAGATTAGATAGATAGATAGTAGATAGACGATAGATAGATGAAGATAGAGAGAGAGAGAGAGAGAGAGAGAGAGAGAGAGAGAGAGAGAGAGAGAGAGAGATAATTATATATTCTTTATTCATTTATCCAGTGAAGGACACTTAGGTGGTTGTTTCCATATCTTATCTATTGTGAACATGAGAATGGAGATATCTCTTTGATATCCTGTTTCCATTTCCTTTGGATATATACTCAGAAGTGAAATTTCTGAATCATATGATAGTTCTATTTTTAATTTTTTGAGGAATCTCCAAACTGTTTTCCACAGTGGCTATATTTTCATTCCCATCAACAAAGCATGAGGGATCTTTTTTCTCCACATTCTCACCAACAATTGCTATTTCTTGTCTTTTTAATGATAACCATTCTAACAGGTATGAGCTCATATCTCGTTCTAGTTTTGATTTGCATTTTCCTGATGATTAGTGGTGTTGAGCACCTTTTTCTGAACATGTTGACCATTTGTATGTCTTCTTTGGAAAAATGTTTATTTTATTCCTTTGCCCACTTTAAAGTCAGCTTGTTTGATTTTTTTGCTGTTGAGTTGTATGAGTTGTTTACACGTTTTGTATATTAATCTCTTGTCAGATATAATGTGTGAATATTTTTTCCATTTTGAAGGTTTCCTTTCATTTATTGATGATTTCCTTTGCTGTGCAGAAGCTTTTTAGTTTGATATAGTACCATTTGTTTATTTTTGCTTTTTTTTTGTTGACGTAAAGTTAAAAAAATAATTGCTGAGGCTGATGTCAAGGAGCTTACCCTCTATGTTTTCTTCTAGGAGTTTTATGGTTTTATGTTTTATGTTTAAGTCTTTAATCCATTTGATTTTTGTGTATGGTATAAGAGGGGTTCAATTTTGTTCATTTGCATGTGATTATCCAATTTATCTAACACTATCGAAGAAATTTTTTTCTCCATTATATATTCTTGACTCCTTTTTCAAAAATCAATTGACCATAGATGCATAGGTTTATATCTGGGCTCTCTATTCCGTTCCATTGATCTATGTATCAGTTTTTATGCCAGTACCATACTGTTTTGATTACTATAGCTTTGTAATATAGTTTGAAATCATGAGGTGTGATGCCTCCAGCTTTGTTCTTTTTTCTTAAGATTGCTTTGTTTACTTAAAGTCTTTTGTGGTTCCATATAAATTGTAGGATTATTTGTTTCTATTTCTGTGAAGAATACCATTTGGATTTTGATAGAGATTGCATTGAATCTATAGATTGCTTTAGATAGTATGGTCATTTTAACATTATTAATTCTTCTAATCCTTAAGTATGGACTACCTTTTCATTTCTTTATGTCTTCAATTTCTTCACCAGTGACAGTTTTTAGTATCCTTAGTTAAATTTAATACTATGAATTTTACACTTTTTGATGCTATTATAAATGAGACTGTTTTCTTAATTTTTCCTTCTTATAATTTTGTGTCAGTGGATAGACATGCAACTGATTTTTGTATATTAATTTTGTATCCAGCAACTTTGCTGAATTCATTTATTAGTTATGACAGTTTTTGATGGAGGTAGAGTTTTCAATATATAATATCATGTCATCTGAAAATAAGGATAATTTTACTCCCTTCCTTCCAACTTAGGTGCTTTTATTTATTTTTCTAGTTCTGGCTTGGTCTTCCAGTACTATAATGACTAAAAGTGGTAAGAGTGGACATCTTTGTCTTGTTCCTAGTCTTAGAGAAGAATGTATCAGTTTTTTGCCCTTGATTATAGTATTAGTTGTGGATTTGCCATATAGCTCCTTCAATATGATGAGATACCATTCTTCTACATTCAATTTGTTGAGAGTTTTTATCAGAAAAAAATGTCAAATTATGTCAAATGCTTTTTCTGCATCTATTAAGATGATCATATAATTTTTATCATTCATTTTGGTAATGTGCTGTATCACACTGATTGATTTGTGGATTTTGAACTATCTTTGCATCCCTGAAATAAAACCCCACTGGGTCATCGTGTATAGTACTTTAAATGTATTCTTGACTTTGGTTTGCTAATATTTCAGGCAAAACAATAGATGTTGGTGATGGCAAACTCTGAAAATGACTGAATATACAAAGTTCCTCATGTCAACATCTGGGGAATTATGGTTGATTTTTTTGCTCTTTTTTGGAAAGTGTGTATTCTAGCCAAATTTACGATGCATGATAGGACGCCAAGAAACATGTCACAAAAATTAGCACAGTGAAAACCAATCTCTCAAAAGTATGAGATTTTTTAATGTTTAGCAGCCTTGGATTCCACGTTTGGCAAAAATTTAGAATATATTAAATTCAGTGAATTATTTCATGAATATAAAGTTTTTCCATTTTTAGAAAAAACTAATAAGACTAAATTTCTGACCTTTGGGGTCACCTCAAAAATTCACTGTATGGACTTGGAATTAAACTTAGTTTGAATTCTAGCTCTATCACTTGTAGACTGAGACCTGGAGGAAGTTAACCTCTGTTTCTTATTTTTCTCATCTCGCTGTAAGGATTAAAAAGGTAATACAAATCCATTTTTATATTAGTTATTATTATTATTAAACTGTACTTCTACATTTAGTGTAGTAAACTTTATAATTTTAGAGTAAATAGAATTTGTTCACCTTGTATATTTAAGATTTTTAAGTCAGTATATTATTCTAAGTAGTAAAGGACCTTTTAAAAATAATATATAGATGTATATTTTTTCATTTTCGTTTTTCCTTAACTTTCTTATCATCCACCCTCGATCTGCCATGAAAGGGAGAGACAGAGACAGAGACAAGGAGAGAGGGAAGGAGAAGGAAAGGAAAGAAGGAAAAAAGAAGAGAAGGAAAGAAGGAAGGAAGAAGGAAACTAGGAAAGCAAAAAATGAAACAAAACAAAAATTGCTTTTCTTATGTTTTCATAATTTTTGGAAATTTGTTTTGAGTTTTGAGTCCTCTGTGGTTTTTGAATTATGCCCGTAAGTCAGCTGTTGCTATTAAAAAAACATGTATAATTCAATATAAATTCAGGAAGGACGTTACAAAAAAAAAAGTTTCCCTTTGGTAAAACTGATACCAGGAACTCATATTGTTTGTCAGAACTCATATTGTTTGTCAGAATCTAAAGCTTCACTGGGAGCCACTAGAAAAATATGCAGCAGGAGGGAGCATCAGATGGAACGTCCTGCAATTCTTAGTAGTGAATCTCAATAGGACCACATTTCCATGATTCCAGCAGAAACTGCTTCCCAGTTGGTTGTCAGGGGAAGTGTAGACAGAGACTGTCATCCTTTCTGCCACTCTTATTTAGTTTCCCAGTTCAAGAGCTTTCTGCTGGAGGTAAAAATTTTAAGCCATCCCTACTACACATGAGAATTATACAAGTTAACTTCTGCACTTCCTTTTTCTCCCATTTTCAGTAGTCTAAGTGCTGAAATGTTTTCAGAGAACTATCTGGTTTGTTACTTTGGGTCTTATTAAAAATATGTCATTTTTACTTTAAATGACAAGTGTTAAATAGTAAAAACTTGAGTAAATAAGTAAATTAGTAAAACAATAAATAAGTAGTAAAAAAGTTAGAAAACTTTATAAATAACTAAAGTATTAATAAACATCTTTCTAATACTTTGGGTAGAAATTATCTTAATCTTTCACTATTAAGAAAATAACATGAAAAATTATTTAATCACAATGTATACCACTAAAATCAATCCAGGGGTAATGTAATAGCTAAATATTCTATTTTGATATTAAAGCCATTATCCAAATTGGCTGCTGAAAAAGAAACTAAACAAAATAAGAGCTGTGGAACCACTAATAATATTTTGGTCTCACTAAAAGTTAGCTATAAGAATTCTCATCTAAAATTTAGGTATAATTCAAACACCACAGGGGATTCAAAGTTTAAAACAAAACTCAAAATGACAGTCATAAAATCTATCAACTGCTCTGATAGCAACTTACATTTATATGGTGACTTACACTTTGAAATACAATTTCACAGATGTTTTCTTAATATAATAATCCTTAGAAGTAGGTGGGTATGCACCATTATTCTTGTTTTTCATATGAATGTGTTGAGACTCAGAGAGATTATGTAACATGGCTATATCAGACTTTTTTAATTTGATTTTCCTATCTTTAGGGTAGGTGTTTTTCTTTTATCTCTCTGCAGGAGCTTAAATATTGACCTACATATATTTGTGTGTGTGTGTGTGTATTGTATATGAGACCCTGATGCTTATGATGTGCTTGTCTGTGGTATTGGTGTCCCCTAATGAGGCACCAATAGCACACACTTGTTAAGTGTGTCTTTGTGTGTTCTTTCATCTTGCATCCAGGCTGGACATGTGTTTACATTAGCTAAAACAATACAGTGGAATTTCTGCCCTGCCAGTTCTAGACCTAAGTCTTAAGTCCTCTCATCTGCTTTGTGCTCTCAGGAGCCTGTAATATCATAAAAGAAGTCTGACTCTTCTGTTAGAGAGGCTTCCTTCATAGAGAGATCATGTAGAGAGGCTCCTTGGAAAGGGAGAGGCTCTGAGCTCACATGGAGAGAGAGAGAGGGAGATGCCTTGCATCCAGCCAATCTGCCTGTTGAATTCAGCCACAGTAGTGATCATTGGGAAGACTAACAGAAGAATTCCCGGCTGAGCATAGCCCAGGTCACAGAACTGTGAAAAAAAAATGAATGTCGTTTTAAACTACTGTTTTGCAGTGGTTTGCTACACAGCAATAGATAGCTGAAGTAAACATCAAAGTAATGGGCTCCAGGTTTCATTACTCTTTCCAAGTACACACTTATTAAATGAGTGAGTATTCCCCAATCCTGTATCTCAAAATCTTTATGATAGTTCTATGATTTCTGCATTGGAAATTTTTCATCATCATGGAAAAAGAAAAGCCTTCCAAAAGACATCAAACAATTCATGAAATTTACTTTTTTTTATTAGAGCAATAATACTGCTAATTGTTTGAACCAGAGACCAAGGCACAATGTGGCTGCCAAGATATGAAATGATACTTCATAAACTTGCAATTTCATTTACCATCCATGAATACATTTCCATCCTATGAAGACTGCTGTGTATTTGGGTGCTTTAAATTCTGGAAATAGCATCTGGGAAAATACAGCAGCAGTTTGACTGTGAAACAACAAGTTTGCAAATTAGAAAATTTTCAACACTGTTCATTAGTGAAATCAATGAGACTTTTAAAGGACTAAGACAATTTCTCAAGTATGAGCGAATGAAAATGATGAGATGAATTTAATTGGACTTTAGAAACTCAGCGGTGAATGTAGAGGAGACCCAGCACACTGAGCATCTTTTTATATACCTCCACAAACAGACTAAAGTCAGCCAACTCAATCACATCAACTGCTCTGCCTCCAGGTCATTTGCAACTTCTGAGCATTTGTAGCATGCCCTTTTGGGTCATTTCGTGGTTTAATTTCCTTTCTCTTTATGTTTAGAAATTTTCACATATTGAGAGATCCTCTTCTATCATGGGATTTTAAAGAAAATTACTTTAAGAGGGTTAACATATTGCACATTTAAGCCTTAATGCAGAAAATAATTATCCACTAGAATGTAAGCTCCATGAGGGTAAGTGATTTGTCTTTCTGTATTGATGCATTCCCAGTATCTTAAGTAGGATTTGAATTTTCTGACAACAAATAGCTTTATATAAACACATTGCCAAGATTGATAAGAAAATATCCCAGACATTTAACACACACACACACACACACACACACACACACACACACACAAAATAATTATGCTTTACATAATTAAAGGACATGATTTAGGGGGATGGGGAAAGGCCTAAACGGAAATATCATAAGATCTAGCTCTTCCAGCTCTTTTATCTCAGCTCCAATGACTGTGCTAATTCTTCTGGAGGCAGCTGATTTTTGTTAAGAAACTAGCAAGGGTCAAATAGAAACATAATATACTGTCTCTGCCTTCAAGGAGCTAGAGTATAGTTTGGGAAAGAGTAATATGGGAGGGTTTTAACCATTCTGAATCAGAGACTCAGAGGAGCTAATGATGAAATCAATCTCTCCATTTGGAAAAATAGGCTCAAGTGAAATATGCACGTCGGTTTCCTCTCACTTTTTTTTGTGCCAATAGGCAACAAGATTCCCTAGTCTTCACCTCTTTTTAGTCGCCATAAATGCCTACAGTCTTAAAATATATCAACTACCCTATAGCAACTTACATTAAATGTTGTCTTACAGTTGTAAATAAAAATGAAAATTTCCAGGTATTTTTTAAACAAGATAATACTAAAAGGTAAGCAGAGCATGAACTATTATTCTTATTTTTAGGATGAATTAACTCTAAAAAAAAGATGAATATCTTGGAGTGTACTGAGGGTAACTCTTCTTGTGTAAAAAGAGGAGTCCTCATTTCAGAGGTCATGGAGTCGCTGAGATGTCATTAGGAATGAGTCGGTTCCTCATTCTACGTCCCATTTTTAAGTGGGTCCCAAAAAGTACACAGAAACTGCCAACTCAAAGTAGAAAAGAAATGACAGGACTAACATGGATGAAGATTCATTTTCTTTGCAGTTTTGAAATAATTTATGTTTTCCAGTATGTAAAATACTGTTAGGCTTACCATATCTGGATTATTTTCACTATGATGTATGCACATACACACATGCATATTCACACACACATACACATGCACATGTGTATTCACATGTTAATCGATTCTATTTAGTAGACACATAACCTTAAAAGAGCACTGGGCCCTTTCTATATTCATCTGTGCCATACTGACTTGCTGAGAAGCTTTCAGCACCGTGTTAAATAGCACTAGAATAATTTACACTATTTTGTAGAAGTCTAAATTTCCTCCTGCTTGAGTTATAGAGTATGTTTCTTATCTTCTTAAACACCACAGCATCCTTCAAAAGTAATTGAATCTGTATTTTTTATAACAAATCTAAGACAAGGAGAGGATTAACAGAAAATTTATTTTGAATTTCTAGTCACTAGGAAATTAGTTAAGCTCTTTGTGCCTCAGTTGTATTTAGTAATTTGAGGATGATTAGAATAGAGTCTAATTGCTTCTTGATGGAAGCTTAACTGTATTAGAAATTCCTTGATATTACTTCAACACACAAGAAACAAATTTATTATAATTATGGGATTGTTGTTATTTTTTTCCCAATGGCCCTGTGGACTCAAATAAGAAATAATACATTGTATACCCTGTGTGTACTGATATTTTCCTTTCTTCCTTCCTCGTGAGAGCTAAAAGAAAGGTATAGTTAATTCAACCATGGCAATTAAATAAGCCTCCTCCATGGCTCAGGCTAGATATTTCTAATGCTTTGTCTAGCAGTCTCTAATTTTCTGTTTGATTTTCCACCACTTTAAAGTAAGATAGAAGGTTGTTTGGCAAAAATTAAACATGAAAAAATATTTTACCATCTGCTAGAATATTCCTGGATGTTAATCCTCCAGAAGCACCCATTATTAAAAATATTTATTGAACATCAACAATATATTAAATTATGTTCAAAATATGGCTGTCTCACAGTTATTACTTAAACAATAATGAAAAAACATTTATTGCATTTAAGAATGGGCAACAATTAACTGTATCTTTAAATTCTGTTAGGGTTTTTTAACTTTTATTTTTCAATTAGAATTGACATTCATATTATCTAAGTTTCAGGAGTATAGCACAGTGGTTATACATTTATATACTTTATGAGAAGATCCTCCAATTAGTCTAGTACCCACCTGGAATTATACATAGCTATTACAATATTATTGACTATATTTCTTATGCTGTACTTTATTTACATCCCCATAACATTTTTGTAATTACTAATTAATCCCTTTGCCTTTTTCACCCAGCCAACCAACTCCTCTTCCCATCTGACGCCAGTTTTTTCTCTGTATCTATGAGTCTGTTTTCATTTTGTTTGTTTGTTTATCTTGGCTATTGTAAATAGTGCTGCAGTGAATCCTATAAGGGTACGTATATCTTTTTGAATTAATGTTTTGATTTTATTTTGATAAATACCCAGAAGTGGAATTTCTGGGTCATAAGATAGTTCTATTATTTATTTTATTTTATTTTTTTGAGGAACCTCCAAACTGTTTTGCATAGTGGCTGTATCAATTTGCAATCCCACCAACAGTGCCCGAGGGTTCCCTTTACCCTACATCCTCACCAACACTTTTTTTTTTTAAATTTATTGATGATAGCCATTCTGACAGGTATGAGATGATATCTCATTGTGGCTTTAATTTGCATTTCTCTTGTGATTCGTGACCTTGAGCATCTTTTCTTATGTCTATTGACCATCTGTATGTCCTCTTTGAAGAAACACTTATTCAAGGCTTTGCCAATTTTTTAATTAGATTATTTGGTTTTTCGATGTTGAGTTGTATGAATTCTTTATAAATTTTGGACATTAATCTTTTATCAGATAAATTATTGGCAAAGAACTTCTCCCATTCAGTAAGTAGTATTTTTATTTTGTTGATGGCTTTCTTTGCTGTGTAAAAGCTTTTTAGTTCAATGCAGTCTCATTTGTTTATTTATTTATTTTTCCCTTGGCTGAGGAGCTATATTAGAATAAATATTAGTAAGAGCAATGCCAGAAAGTTTGTTGTCTATGTTTTCTTCTAAGAGTTTTATGGTTTTAGGTCTTAGATTTAAGTCTTTAATCCATTTTGAGTTTATTCTTGTACATGGGGTAAGAAGGTGGTCCAGTTTCTTTCCTTTTTTTTTTTTTGCCAGTTTTCTCAACAGCGTTTATTAAATGGACTGTCTTTATCCCATTGTATATTTTTGCATCTTTTGTTATAGATTAAATAACCTTAGAGATGTAGATTTATTTCTGGACTTTCTATTCTGCTCCATTGATTTAAGTGTATGTTGTTTTTTTTTTTTGTCAGTACCATGCCATTTTGATTACTAAAGCTTTGTAGTATATCAAGTAACATGATACCTCCAAGTTTGTTCTTCTTTCTCAAGATTGATGTGATTGATTTGCGGTCTTTTATGGTTCTGTATAAATTTTAGAATTATTCGTTCTAGTTCTGTGAAAAATGTCATTGGTATTTTGATAAAGATTGCATTAAATCTATAGATTGCTTTGGGTAGCATGGACATTTTAACAATGTTAATTCTTTCTATCCATGAACATTGTATATGCTTCCATTTATTTGTATCTTCTTCAGTTTTTTTCTTCAATGACATAATTTTTCGAGTACAGGTATTTTACTTTCTTGGTTAAATTTACTTCCCAAGTATTTTATTTTTTGATACAATTGGAATTGTTTTCTTAATTTCTCTTTCTGATGGCTCATTATTAGTGTATAGAAATGCAACCAATTTCTGAATATTAATTTCGTATCCTGCTCCTGAATTCTCAATACTATTTTTCCCTTCTGAGAGCAGAAAGTTATTTAACACAAGAGCTACGTTTCTCTTATTTAGAGTATGCACATCTATTAACACAATGCCTTTCACATAGTAGAAATTAAAAATGTTGATTGAGCAACAAAATTGTGAAGGCCTATTTCATCATTTAAATTTCAAGTTTTCTAAGGAGCAGTGACAGGATTTACTATTTCATAAGTATATAAACATCTGTTAGTTTTTGTTTGCATTGTCCAGCCTCAGATGCTCCAGTCTAGATTTGGAATATTGCCTACTATAAAAGTGGAAACAATGGAAATTTGTTTTCCCAGCCTCCATTGTTACTTAGTTACTGTCAGGTGACCTAGTTAGACAAATTACAAGTTAATAATGGCAAGAATCAGGTACTGTGTATAACTCATTTGCTGCAGCAATATTTGCCATTCTAGAAGTGGCAGTGGTAGCAGAGTTAATAGTATAGGCTATAGTGGAGGTGACAGACATCCTCTTTCCAAAACCTCACAGTTCTCTTTCTTGTGACAAGATCTTGCCTTCCTGGATTCCAAACCTGATTCTGTGGCTTTCTATGTAATTCTATAACCCCAATATACTTTCAATGGAGATTTCTTTTGCTAAATCCAGCAGGGCAACTCCTGTTACTTTCAGGTTAAGAAGGCTACATTAGGCCTCCAGACTTTCCATAATAGTTATTAAGCAAATACTCTGTGGTTCATTTATCATACACCATTCTGTATCCCACCCATAAGCAATTCTAATTCTATATTGTTTGCTATTTTTAACTGTTTACATGTGCTAATTTGTCTTTCCTATGATATCATAAGGTCCTTGAAAGCAAAAATCACATTTCCTTTTTAACCCCAGGGATGTAGTAGGGTCCTTAAAAACAGTCATGCTGAATAAACATTTTACTTATTGATAGCATCTAAATAACATCAGAACAACTGTCATTCGCACAATGGTTACATGATTCGGTTAAAAGATAGATGCCGTTCTTTCTGGACCAAGATAGAGAACACATGAGTTGCTTAAAATTAAAATTCAGTACCATATAAGAGGAACAAATGATTTTACTGAGTTCAAACTGCTTTGAATTTAATTTAGTCAAATCAATTTTTATAACTAGACAGTCTTAAAATAGAGACTGTAGGTGTAAACTAAAATTAGATAAAATAAGAATTTAAGGACAGATTTCCAATGTCATTGGTCTAATGGCACTGCCAGACTAATAATTCATGCTCTCCTCCTTTCTTTTCTTCTTCTCTCATGCCATAACATATTCATATAATATCAGAGGATGTTGGTTTAGGATTGAGTGTTAAAGAGATTAAAGAAAGTAAGGGGGAGGGGGTGTGGTGATCAAGAAAGCTCTAAAACTCCCTTGACTATAAAAATGGACCTGGGGACTGAGATGTATGTTCTAAAGGAGGGACTTTGGTAGCCATCATAGGACTGTGTGTGGAGAACTGTCTGTGTCAGAGCAGAGAAGACATTATCTGCATTTAATTAATCAAGAGCTGATCCTACAGATGTCAGTATTATGGATCAATGCCAAGCAGTTTATTATTTTTGTATTAATTCAACAATCATTTATTGAAGACTTCTTTAGTGTCACATATTGCTCTAGGCTCTTGAGATAGAACAATGGATGAGGCAGATACAATTCTAGACTCAAAGAGCTTATATTCTAGTAAGAGAGATAACAAGCCATCAAAGAAGAAGGAATATATTCTAGGTATCAGATAGAGAAAAGTGTTATGAAGAAAACAACACAGGATAGGGAGATAGAGGGTAATGGGGGTTGCTATTTTATACAGGGTTGTTAGAGAAGTTCTTTCTCTGAGGTGGCTACATTAGAAAATAGATTTGAATAAAGTGAGGAAGTATAGGAAGGGTGCTCCAGAGAAAGTAAGAGCAAGGGCAAAGTCCCCAAGACATGATTGTACTTGACTTGCTGTGCCTCAAGTCACCTGCAGCTGACTGAATCAGTGAAAGAATGATAGGAGATGAAGTAGGAGACTGTATTGGACACAGTGATGTGCTGACCATGGATTTATTGTTAATGGACTTCTTGCCTCAGCTTTGGTGGTTCTGTGAACAGATCTTTCAGAGACTACTCCAACTGCTGAGAACTACATCAAACAAGGTCTTGCCCTTATCCAGGGGAGTCCACAGCCAATGACTGACTGATCAATTAGGGAGTATAAAGGCCCAGCATCTTGGCCTAACTTAGGATAACCCTAAAGGGCCATTCTAGTTCCAGAGCTCTCCATTAGGTTAGCCAAGACTATTGTTTAGCCTACATTGCAATCTGATTGATGTCATTCTGCCAACTCTTGCTTTGTGTCTATTCTTTCCACAAATGCTGATCCCAAGGGCACTCCCTAGTAAATACCCTTCCCTCTAAACCCTATCTCATATGGGGAATCCAACCTGCAACAGAGAGTTAGATAAAGACTCAGATAGGTGACTACAAGTTTTATGGAAAGACTGTAGAGTTCTGAGCAGAGAAATGACATAATCAGACTTATATTTAAAGGAGTTACTTAATTGCTGTATGTAGAAAACACTGTAGGAGGAAACTAGATAAAAGGTGGGAAGGTATTAGAATAATACAGGCAAGATATTATGATGAACTAAGCTAGAGAAGCATTGATAGAAGTGATAAGAACTTAATGGGTTCAGGATATATTCTGAAGACTGAACTAAAAGGGTTAAGCAATGCTCTTTAGCCCACCAAAGGGACCATAAGCCACAATAGTTAACATCAGAATCAAAAGAGTTAATTAAAAACATGGCTATTTTACAAGCACAAGTACTGTTTAAAATGCACAACAACACTAATAAGAATCACATCAACTCATACTTATAATTCAAATGGTTTGTTTATGTCACAGGAACAAATATCACTGAATCCCTAGTTAGTGCTGGTGAGCCAGGTACTCTTTATATCAGAGATCAGCAAACAATAGCCTACAAGACAAATCTGGCTCGCTGCATGTTTTCTTGTGGCCCACAGGCTAAGAATGGTTTCTGCATTTCTAAATGGTTGAAAATATCAAAACAAGAATAATATTTCATGACATATAAAATTATATGAAAATCAACTTTCAGTGTTTGCATAAAAGTTTTATTGGCACCTAGCCACATACATTTGTTTACATATAGTCAATGGCTTTTTTTTCTCTATAAGAATGGTATTGAGTATTGTAACAGAAATTATATAGCACAGAAAGCCTAAAATATATACTAGCTGGCCCTTATAGTAAAAGTTTTCTGACCTCTCATATATCTGAAAGAAGTATAGCCAAGGGTTACTTGGTAGAATTCTCGGGGAATGTTGGTGGGGCTGGTGGCCTATTCACTTTTCTAATGTTGTTTCTGCTAGATATCAAAGTGATTAGCAATCATTTAGAGTAAATTTGTTTAGGTTTGTTTGAAGGCCTATTAAATTATGGCTTTTTCTGTGATTCCTTTTGCTCATTTCAAGGTCTATTGTGATGCCTTGAGTGTTAGATGTTTTATATTATCATAAAATATGGGCTTAAGACCTTTCTCCATGACTTTGTAACTTTTAACTAATCATACCCACTATGCATAATGCAGTAACAAGTGAAAACAAACAGCAAATATTTCAGTGACATGCTCAACAGTTTTCTATGGCACATGCTCAAATTTCTTCGTTATTGACCCTTGTCCCTGTCTTTCATGTTTTTCTCTTGCCTCAGCAATTTGAACTTGACATTTAGACTTGATCTTCCAAATATTGATTCTCAGCATTCTCTAGGAATTTTGACTCATGTTTCCCTTTTCATCTTTCTGCTCATAGCTGTCCTATAGGAAGCTTTAGATTGGCTCTTGTCCTCAGAACTCCACCCCAGCGCTGCTCTTTCTGGATGACTCCTCCTTGATACTAGAGGTTGCCTTAACAGCTGGCTGTCTTTTCACTCTTGCTGTTACTCTATGGTTATCTACTCTTTCTACGGGTACATATCAGGAAACCCCACACCCGGATTCACTTTGTCCCTTTTCCCTCCTTTGAGCTCTTCTTAGCATCCACTACTATGCTCTTCCCTTTTAACCTACCAACAGAGGCTTCTTGGGCCTCTAAGAATACGGGAACTATATCTTTTTCCACAGGGCCCATACATTTATTTTATTAATCATAATAATAACATCATTATTATAACTCATATTTATTGAGTACATAGTTCTGGGTATGATGGTGTATTAGTTAAGATGGCCATAACAAAATACCACAGGCTACATGCCCTAAGCAACAGAAATTTATTTCTCACAGTTCTGGAGGCTGGAAATCTAAGATCAATGTGCTGGCAGTTTGGTTTCTCTTGAAGTATCTCTCCTTGGCTTACAGATGGCTGCCTACTCACTGTGCCCTCACATTTTCATTCAGTGCATGCACATCCCTGGTATCTTGTCTGCTTCTTATAAAGATACCAGTCCTATTGGATTAGGGCCCCACCCTCATAACCTCATTTAACTTTTTCTCCTCCTTAAAGGCTCTATCTCCAAATATAGTTATATTAAAGTTAGGATTCCAACATATGAATTGAGGGGACACAATTCACTCTACAACAGTACATTATCCACTTTATATTCAATTCTCTCAACAACTCCATAAGGTAAATAGGTACTCTTATCATCTCCACTTTACACATGTGAAAACAGATTTAATGTGACAAGGTTAACATGATAATTTTAGGTAGATTTAGTACTGAATCCCAGGTCTGAGTGAATCCACAACTCATTTTCTTATTTTCCCTTGCATACATCCTCTCAAAGATTATTCATTTCTTTTATATAGTTATATCATGTTACTCTAATTAATTGCACATGGGTCTTTTTGTTTTGCTATCTGTGAGCTTCTTGGTGACCTCCAGGACTTATTTGGGCTGGTTGTAGAAGAGTTCTGGGAGGCAGTGGAAGTCAATCCATTGCAAGGATAATTTGACAAACTTTTGTGATTTTAAGTGGGAACAAAAGTGTGTATGTGTGTGTATATTTAGTTTTATTCAATTTTATCATATGTGTAGGTTTGTGCATTTACTACCACAGTCAAGACCCAGAAAAAAGAGTTCCATCAACACAAGGATACATTGAGCTCTTTTTTGTCATAACATGCCCAGAATTTCCCTATCCCGAATCCCTACTAATTACTAATCTGAGTTCCATTTCTAAAATTTTGTCATTTCAAAAATGTTATATTAATGGAATCATACAGTATATCAACTTTTGGGATTTTTTATATAACATAATTCTAGCAATTTATCCAAATTTTTGTATGTATCAATAGTTCTTTCCTTTTAATGCTGAGTATTTTTCCATATATATATATGGATCAGTTTATTTAGCCATTCACCTGTTGAAGGATATCTAGACTGATTTCAGTCTTTGCCTATTATGATTAAAACTGCTATTTACATTCATGTACAAGTTATTGTATAGACATAAGTTTCCATTTATCCAGAGTGAATGACTGAAAGTGCAATTATAGGGTTGCTCTAGGCATGAGAAGAGAGTTTCAGGTCTAGGGAGACAAAGAAGCTTCCTGATTAGGGCCACTTGCTGTAGTAGAGTTTCTTCTTGCTTGTTCTACTTACTTACCTCAGTATCTCTCAATGGGTTAGGAGAGTTTAAGGCATGAAGAAGATGGAGAACACTTCTCACTGTTTATTAGTCCCTCTTCTGAGTGATGTCTCACTTGATGTTGTCAGATAGACTCATGTTCAGTTTGGGGGAAGAATAGGCCTACCTGGGATGCTTTCTGTTGTTAAGTAGGGGTAGGAAAAGGGTAGGTCTAGGTTGTCTCTTTCCATTGGGTGAACAACATAAGACACTATGCTACTGGATTGTTTCTCCAGTCTTGGGTATCAAAAAGAGTTAATATTCTTACCATCTTTCAAACTTATTTTGTTGTTTCTTTCATAATTTCCAGGGTTTATAATTGTGTTTAGTGAAGAAGAGCAGGATTAAAGAGGTCAATGAAATCTTATCTGGACTGAAAGTCTGAGCTCATTTTTAAGATAAGCCAACAGGTAGCTATTTTAGGATAACAAAAATCTAAGCAATAGGTAATGGCTGTTTTATTGTCTTTTATTATTTATTCAAAACAATATTGCACAGCAGTCATCTCTGGCACTTACTGATGTCAGCCTTTTGCATATGAGATTTCTCATTTTTACATGTTGAAGCAGATAACCGTCCTCTTACCTTTAATTATGGGGTAGGAGTGGAGTGGGAAGGTTCCTGCTTATAGTGGGCATCTGTTTCAAAGCCAGGATTCATGCCCTTTTTACAATTTCTTCTAGAGAAAAATAATTGGCTGTGGAAAGATCTAACCAAAACTGCATGGCCTTATTAAGGTGAATAAATAAGCACGTCTTTTCTTGTTCTTTAGAACCAACAGTCAACATAAAGTTGGCACAAGCTTTGGACAAAGACACCTGTAAGAGACAATGCAAGAATTATGTTTTATTTGTTACAACAGTATGACATTTATCTTTCTCAGAAAGGAGCATTCAGAATGTTGTTGAAACTATTTCAGAAGAGTTCATAGACACATTGAAAAACATCCATCATTTCTTTAGAGACAGAAAACTAATAAATCCATGACAGGAGTCAGAGGCTTTAAATTTCTAAAGTAGAATTTACTCAAGAATCTAGTGAAAAATGTTCATAAGTATCTTATAAGAGAGATATTATTTTATCCATTTTATAGATGATAAAGCTCCATATCAGCAAGGGAACGTGACTTAAACTCTGTCTATGAGTGATAGAAGAATCCATTCAGCTTTGAATCTTAGCGATGACTCAAAATTCCATGCCATTCTTTTAGTTTAGTTAAATGTTTATTGAATGTCTTGCTTCATGCGAAGGTCTGAGGAGACAATAAGGAGTTAAACATGGTCACTATTCTCTAGAAATTCACAGTCTTGGATTCTTTACTGTAATTTTTTTCCAACACCCTTCCAGCTCAGCCTCTTTGGCTTTGGCCATCCGATAGATATTAAAGTTATATCTCCATATACATCAAACACTAATCTTAGCCAAGAAATGTTCTATTAAAAAATTTAATATTCTGTGAAATTTCTGTTTCCAAATTTTTTTTTTCTAGGAGAAACCTACATGGGCATAGACATAAGCTCTAAATTTGGCCAACAAAGGACATGATCCTTTTCCCAGATTACAACTATAAGGAATGTCCCTCTGTGCTTTATGATTTTTAAGGATAATAATGACTGTATTTTCATCCCAAAGTTCAACTGTACAAGAGTTCTTAAATAAAGGATATAAATATAATGACTATTTAAGTGATAGTTTAATTGGGAAACTTTTATAACAGATTAAATGTTCTGATGTTCAAAAATATAAATTTTACTCATATTAAGAAAAATCATGTCTTCAATTCTACATCATATTTCTCTTGCCCTATTATGGTAAATATTCTTCTCTTTTACTTTATTAGAATATGGCAGTGGGTAGAGAAGGAAGAATTTAACAGTGAACCCTTTGAATTTGGAGACATCTGGTTACAATTCCAGCTCTGCCATTTACTTGCTTTGTGACATTAGGAAAGTGACTTAATTTTGCTGAACCTTAGTGTCTTCACTGAGAAAACGAAAGCTCTTCCCCCATATGGATACTCAGAAGGTTAAATGCGGTGAGTACCTGGCACATAGTAGGATCCCCAGTGGCTAACTTTTTCCTTTTTTCCTCTGTCAACTCTCAGAATTACCTTTAATAAAAAAGATTTATATTCAGTTTTTACAGAGGAACAGGTCCAGTTTCCCAATATGAGCCTGAATTCCTGCGTCGATTCTCTTGTTTTGTCAATGAGATGTATGCCAGAATAATCTATTGGGATATCAGCTTGTGTTTTATTCTCTTCTTCTTGCAGTGAAAGGTATGTGAGACATTCTCACTGCTACCATAAACTCAAAAGGGTAGTTAAAGTTTTGGTTTCTGAGTTCAGAGCTTTTTATTGATAAGACTGTTATTTGCTTGTATACTGTAGAACTAAAAAATATAGTTTTTGATGCACCAAAAAGAAAAAAGCTTCCCCATCAAGTTTTCTGTTTAGAAATTTCAGGCTCTATGAGGCAGAGATGGGCAAATGAGGATATGGGTGTCCAGATTGAAACTTTTCCCCAAGACAAAAGAAAGTTATTTTAGATATGGCAGCAGTCCCCAACCTTTTTGGCACCAGGTACTGGTGTTCATATGAGAATCTAATGCCTGATAATCTCAGATGGAGCTGAGTGCTATGATAAAGAGCAGATGCAAATGCAGATTAAGCTTTGCTTGCTCCCCCACCACTCACTTTCTGCTGTGTGGCCTGGTTCCTAACAGGCCATGAACAGGTATGGGCCCAAAGCCTGGGGCTTGGGGACACCTGAGACAGGGAATTTCCCATAAGATATCCCATGTAGTATGGTGGACATTCTTGATCTTTCTCTATGAATCTCTTAAGAGGTGGACAGAGGACTGAAGGTTAAGAGACCTGAAATTGAGAGTTCAGATACGACATCCAGTGGTGTCCTTGGTGAGTCCAGTGGTCCTTGCTGAGCAGCCCCAAGACCCACACCAGTAGCAGCTAACCTTGTTTCCTGGCATGGTTTCTTGAGGCAAATATAAGCATAGCATCTGTGGATTGCTTGCTAAATTTTAACAGGTAGCCCTGAAGGGGCACAGGCTGGGGTTAAACTTGGCCTGCTGCTGAACCCCTCTCAGGACTGTACCTCTGAATACCTACTACACAAAGCCACATTAATAAGACAGGGAGACTTGGGAGCTTTGCTTAGTACATAGAACCAGACACAGAAAAGCAACCAAAACAGGAAGACAAAGAAGCAAAAACCATATGAAAGAACAGAACAGAGATCTGGGAATAATGGAGTCAAACAATCTCACAGGTACAGAGTTCAAAACACTGCTGATAAAGATACTCAGTAAACTTAGGGGAAGAGTACATGAACTCAATGAGAACTTTAACAAAGAGATAAAAAAAAAACATAAAAATGGAAATGTAAATTATAAAAGGGAACCAGTCAGAAATGAAAAATCCATTATTTGAGATGAAGAGTATATTAGAGGGAATTAACAGAGTGGATGAAGAAGAGGACTGAACCACTCATATAGAGAATGAAGAAGCCAAGGTCACCCAATCAGAACAGCAGGAAAATAATAATAGAAGAAAACAAAAATATAATAATAATTTAAGTAGTCTTTGGGAAAAAAAATAAGTGTAAAAACATCCATGTAATAGGGGTACCTGAAGGAGGAGAGGGAGAACAAGAAGTGGAAAAGCTATTTGAAGAAATAATGATGGAAAACTTCCCTAACCTGGTGAAGAAAAAAGACATGGAACCCTAGGAAGCTCAGAGAGTCCCAAGAGGAACCCAAAAGGTCTACACCGAGACATGTCACAATTAAAATGCCAAAGTTTAAATACACAGAGAGAATCTTTAATGCAAGAGAAGAGCAGTTATTTACCTGCAAGGGAGCACCCATAAGATTTGCAGCTGATTTCTCAAAAACATGTTCAGATACAGAACTTTGGACCATTTTCAGGCTTGGAAAATAACATTAGTTAAGACTGCAGGGCCCTACCAAATTGCCCTAGACTATGCAAAACTATGTTATCAGAATAGGTATGGCTATACTGTGGAAACACTTGAATGTCAGTAACTTCAAATAAACAAGGTTTGTTTATTGCTCACAGCTTTAATGACTGTTAATTCTACTCAACACTGTTGACATTCACACTCTGGAACCCAGACTGAGGAAGTAAACATTCTCTGAAAACACTGCAAAGAATGCAGTGGTTCTTAGAGCTTCTGCTTAGAGTGACACACATCACTTCAGCTCACATTTCACTGGCCAGAGTAAGTCATATGGCTGCACCTAACTTTACATGATTAGAACTACAATCCTACCATGTGCCTGGAAGGAGAGAGAACATAATATTGTGAGAAATCCTAATGCCTTTAATAGTCTGTAATTCTGGTCACTGCATATTCAGTTTACTCTCCTCTGATGTAAAAAAAGGTTCATATTTGTCTCAAAAGAGGCAATCCAGAAGTCTCATTCAGTCTTTGAATCAAGTTCAAAGTTCAATATCTCTGGGTGATGCATGGTAGTCTCTGCATCTAGGAGTGATATACAGTGTTGACTACATCAGGTCTGGATGGAACTGTTCTTGCTCCAGAGACACATGGACTGAAACTTAAAAGCATCCCCACATATACAACATACTTGGCATTATAGAGGTAGGCTAATGGCAAATACACTTCTTTTTTAGAAATTGGAAAAATAGAAGACATTGGTCTGTAGCGAGTCTACCAGACAGACATTGGAAAGGCCCCCTATTTGAGGAGTAGAGAATACTTAATTATTCAGCACCAGTCCTGCTTCTAAGCCCTTAGTCATCCTCCTTGGCCTCATGTAGAAAGGCTTGGGAGAATATGCCTTCTTCCTTGAGGGTTAAACAACTTTCTCAATTTGCTTTTTTTCTGTCATGTGAAATTGCCATAGATTTTCTTTGCCCAGCCTGTGGTTTGGCAGTACAGTTCCCCCCAAAATTAGATTTTTATCTACTTAATTCCAGTTATCTATAGGTGCTCTCTCCTTTTTTAACTTAAATGAAAGGATTTTGAAGCAATTACTCTTTGGTGGGAGAGTGATGTTCTCATGTGTTCATAGTAATCAGATTAGTCTATGCTGAATTAACGAACAAATGCAAAATTACACTGGCTTAACAAATAAATATTGAATCTCTCACTAGTGCCTTAAGTCCATTGAGGGTTATCTGAGAGCTCTGAGAGCAGACTCACTCTGGTCCTCAGACTGAAGGAAAAAAAGAGCATAGTGAATCACTTCACGGTTTTTAGGACTCTTTAATTGAGGATACACATATCTACTCACACTTCACAGGCTAATGCAAGCCAATGGGCATGACTAATTTCAAGTTGGAAGAAAGTAAGTCTTGATAAGTACACTGGCAGGAGAAAGATCTAGAATATTTGTGAAGAGTGTTAATAACTACCACAAACTACCTGGACTTTTACATGATCTATTGCAGAGCTTCCAAAATATGACTAAGATGACATTTCCTATGAACCAGACCCATAAAACCATGGGACAGATAATTTTATATAGAGATAATTGTAGTGGGGTAATAAATTAATATTAGTTGATATGTTTTTCATTATTTGCAAGTACCTTTGTCCCATGACTCTTCTCTTACCTCATATCCTTGAGCACCCAGAACTCACTAATCAGTGAAGAAAGGATACAGCAGAACAAAGGAATAAGTTCTCAGCTTGGGTGGGAATTAGTGAGAGATTTTAAAACAGATGGTTGAAACTCCTAGCAGAAAGAATAAGTTAAAATAATGGGTTTTGAGTTTCAACAGCTTGGTGTTTTGAATATGAAAAGTCAATATTTACATCATAAACAGTAGACTGGTGATAATATATGCTGATAAGGTCAGTTCTCCTTCTCTAGACTTGATAAAGATCCCATTTCTAGAGTAGTAAAGAGAAGAGGACATATAGATAAAAGGTGGGATGGTCTGTCTGTACATTTGGCTTCCTCCCCAGGTTTTCTTGAATCTCTTATAATTCCTTTTAACTTAACCAGTTTACAAAGGTAAATCAGGCATGGTTATTTTTCTCAAAGAACTCAAAATCTTGGGAGTAAAATAAGTAAAGAAATAATTATAGAATGTTAGGATGAAACTCAAATACAAGAAGTATAATTGTTACAGAAGAAGGGAAAACTGGTGTATTTATGGAGGTCAGAGACAAGAAAAAAGCTTCAAGTTCTCCACCGCTTTTAGTGTAAAGAAAACGACAGAAGTCATGTAGCATTTTTTTAAAAAAATGTTATTATCACTCTTACTCTATTCTTTCTACATTCTCTGACACTCTTACCTCCCTTACACATCATTAACTGGTTTCCACTGTATTTGTGTTTTGAAGATCTTGCTTTTTTCCAAATTAACCCTTCTCAGCCACAAAGGCATAGAACCTGCAGATCTTCCTCAACACAACCACCTTGGCTGTCTCGAGACAGAGGACTTATTGTGAAGCTAATTAGGGAATATTAAACTTCAGGGCCCCTCACTCATCTGGGCCCCTTCTAAGGCCCTTGGAGGGGCCCGAGTAAATATTTCAACAGTAATTTAACAAATATCTATCTTCTTCCTCTCTAACTTCTCTTTCATACTTCTCCTAATGTAATGCGGTGGTGGAAAGCTATGGCACTATGTTAGATCTGGTTATAAGGAAGTTGAACTAGGGATCTATATGAATTCCCTAGGTTGACTGTAATAAATTATCACAAAATTGGTGGCTTAAAACAACATAAATTCATTCTTTCACAATACTGGAGACCAGAAGTCCCAAATCAGGGTGTCAGCAGACTCCCTTGGGAGGCTCTGGGAGAAAAATCAATTCCTTATCTTTTATATCTTCTGGCGTCTAACATTATTCATTGGTGTTCTTTGGCTTACAACCACATTCTAATCTCTACTTTTGTCTTCACATCAGCTTCTCCTATGTGTGTAATTTCCCAATGCCTATCTTTTATAATACACTCGTGATGGTTTTAGGGTTTACTTGGAGAATTCTAGATTATTTATTTATTCATTCATTCATTCATTCATTCATTTTATAGGGACATTGTATAACAAAATCCAATAAATGTCATATGTACACTTTAACAGTAAGGCATATATATATATATATATATATGTTTACACTGTGTGTTCACCTTCGTAGTTAGATTTCCTTTTGTCTCCACTTATTTGACCCACTTTATCCCATCTACCTCTCCCCTCCCCCCTCTTCCCTACCCTCTGGTAACCACTAGTCTACTGTCCATGCCCATGAGTCTCTGTTCGTCCTGTTCATTGGTTGCTTTTAGGTTTATATTCCACATATAAACGATATCATGTGATTTTCAACTTTTTCTGTCTGGCTTATTTTGCTTAGCATGATTATCTCGAAGTCCATTCAGGTTGTCACAAATGGCAATATTTCATTTCTTCTTATGGCTGAGTAATATTCCTTTGTATATATCTACCACAGCTTTTTTATCCAATCATCTATCTTAGGAAACTTTGGTTGCATCCATGTACTTATGACAGTAAAAAATGCTGCTATGAACATTGATGTGCAGATACCTTTTCAGATATGAATTTTCAAGTCTTTGGCATAAATACTCAGTAGAGGGATTGCTGGATCATATGGTAGATCAATTCTTAGCTTTTCAAGGAACCTCCATACTCTTTTCCATACTGGCTGTACCAATTTTCAGTCCCACCAGCCAGTAGTGGGTTTCTATTTCCCCACACACTCTCCAACATTTGTTATTGCTTGTCCTGTTGATTATAGCCATTCAAATGGGTGTGACATGGTATCTCATGGTGGTTTTGATTTCCATTTACCTAAAACCTGCTGAGGTTGAGCATCTTTGCATATGTTTGTTAGCAATTTGTATGTCTTCTTGGAAGAAGTGTCTGTTCAGGTCCTCTGCCCATTTTTTAAATTGGATTGTTTGTTGTTGTTGTTGAGCTGTATGAGTTCTTTGTATATTTGGGATCAGGCCATTAATATCTTTTCCCATTCAGATGGTTGTCTCTTTACCTTCTTGACAGTTTCTTTTGCTGTACAGAAGTTTTTAGTTTGATGTAGTTCCATTCATTTATTTTTGCTTTTATTTCCCTCACCTTTGAGGCCAACTTCATAAAATCCTCATGAAGTCTAAGGTCCTTGAGCTTAGTTCTTATGTTTTCTTCTATATCTTTTATCGTTTCAGGTCTTATACTCAGGTCTTTAATCCATTTTGAGTTATTTTTTGTATGTGGTGATAGACAATAGTCTAGTTTCCTTCTTTTGCAGGTGGCTTTCCAATATTCCCAGTACCATTTATTGAAGAGGCTTTCCTTTCTCCAATGTATGTTTTTAGCTTCTTAAAATATCAAAAATTATTTTCCCATATAAATATGGGTTTACCTCTGGACTCTTGATTCTGTTCCCATAGTCCATGTGTCTGTTTCTCTGCCAATACCATGCCGTTTTCATTATTGTCATTTTGTAGTATAATTCGAAGTTGGGCAGAGTGATACCTCCAGCCTCTTTCTTCTTTCTCAGGATGGCTTTGACAACCCAGGATCTTTCATGCTTCCAAACAAATCTGATATTTTTGTTCTATTACTTTTTAAAAATGCCAATAGTTCTGAATGCCTTCTTTTTTCAATTGATATCTAGTTTCAAAGCATTATGATCAGAGGATACGGTTGTTATATTTGTTAAGGTTATCTCTTTGTCCCAGTATGTGGTCAATTCTAGAGAATACTCCATATGTACTTGAGAAGAATGTATAAGCAGCTGTTTTGAGCTGAAAGGCTCTGTAAATGTCTATTATGTCCAATTGGTCTAATATGTCTTTTAAGAATATTATTTCCTTATTGATTTTGTGTTTGGATGATCTGTCAATATCTGACAGTGGGGAATTTAGGTCCTCTACTATGAGAGTGTTTTTCTCTGTTTCTCCCTTTAGTTCTGTTAGTAATTTCTTTTTATATTTCGGGGCTCCCTGATTGGGAGCATAAATAATAATAAGTGTTATGTCTTCTTAGTTCGTTATTCATTTTATCATTATGAAATGTCCCTCTGTATCTTTCTTTGCCTTTTTTATTTTGAAGTCTATTTCGTCTGGCATTAGTACCGCTACTCCTGCTTTTCTCTGAATGCCACTTGCTTGGAATATCATTTTCAACCCTTTGACTTTCAGTCTACATTTGTCTTTGGAACTGAGATGTGGTTCCTGCAAGCAGCATATGGTTGAGTTTTGTTTTTTGATCCATTCTGCATCTCTGTGCCTTTTTATTGGTGAGTTCAGTCCATTTACATTTAGGGTGATTATTGAAATATGAGGTCTTCCTATAGCCATTTTATCTTTTGCTGTCTGGTAGCTCGGTGGTTCCATTGCTTCTTTGTCCTTGCACTTATGTTTCTTCATTTTGGTTATCTTTTGTGGGTTTTACCTCTGGTCCTTCTTGTATTTTGTTATATATTTCGGTTCCGAATCTTTGGCAAGTGGTTACCATTATTAATATGTAAAGGATAATTATATATTTATAGTCATCCATATTCTTCTGCATGTGCCTTATCTCCTTTCCCTTTGTGAGTTTGGGTATTTGAATACTCCCCTTTTCAGTCATTGTTGTCTCAGTTTGTCCCTATGTATGCTGAACATTCATTAGCATCTAGCTATAGGAAATCTCTTCTTATTGTTTAAGCTTATACTTCCCTTTTCTTAGTAAAGGTTGTACTTCTCTGCTTCTATTTGCCTGATAGTCACCTTACTCCTGATTATGTTATTTTTGATGTTGTCATTTTGTTTTAGGTGAGCTGACAGCTTTTATTATTTCCTGTAATACAGGCCTTGCAGTGGAGAATTTCCTCAATTTTTGTATGTCGGGAAAGGTCTTTATTTCTCCTTCAGATCTAAAGGAGAGCTTAGTTGGATACATTATTCTTGGCTGATAACTCCTTTCATTTAATAGTTTGAATATTGGATTCCACTTCTTTGTGGCTTGTAAGGTTTATGCCAAGAAGTCCGATGATAATCTAATGGGTTTTCCTTTATAGGTTACCATCTTCTTTTCCCTGGCTGCCTTGAGAATTCTGTCTTTGTTGTTGATTTTTGATATAATTTTAATACAATGTGTCTTGGCGAAGGCCTTTTTGAGTTGAGATAATTGGGTGTTCTCTTGAATTCCAAGCTCCAGCTCATTCCCTAGATTTTGGAAATTCTCATCAACTATTTGACTGAAAATGCTTTCTAATCCCTGCTTCTTTTCCTCTCCTTTGAGAATGCCCATTATTCTTATGTTTCCTCTCCAGGTGGTATCATTTAGTTCTCGTTTTTCTCTTTCATCATTTTTTATTCTTCAGTTTCTCTCTTCTTCCTTCTGATTTATTTCTAGTTTTCTGTTTTCGATATCACTGATCCTTTCCTCCATTTGGTCGACTCTATTTCCCAAGCTTGCTATTTCATTTTTCACTTCTTTTAGTGTGTTCTTCATCTCCAGAAGTTCTATTTGGTTCTTTTTGAGAATTTCAATCTCATTGCTAAAGAACTCATTCTGCTCATCTAGTTTTTTTTTTCAATTCCTGAAATTGTTGATATGACTCGTTTAGGTACTCAGTGAGGTTTTGCAGAAGTATCATCCTGAATTCTCTATCATTTTAGTTGCATATTATCTGGAGATTTTTCTCTTTCATTCGGAGATGCCTTGTCACCTTGTTTGTTCATTGTGTTTAGTCAACTATTTCTCTGCCTATGGTAGCTCTTATTGGCAGGTCCCATGCTCAGGCATACTTGTGTGCAGTTTCGGTGTTTCTGTTAAGTTTTAGATGTTAGGTTATTGTTGTTTCAAGGGGAGAGATCTGGGTACATCTCTCACTCCACCATGTTTCAGATGTCAATCTCCTAGTGTGTCATTTAAAACCGCTGTTTCCTTGTTTCCTGGGAATTAATGGGAGTGTATTCTGCTTTTTTTTTTCCAGAAAGATTTATTATATAAACGTCTCTCTTTATCCTGTTGCAAAGTAGGCACTTTTCTTTTGGTTTCCAGTAGGTGGCATCTAAGCCTCTTGGGTCCCTGCTTTATATAAAACCTCAATAAAGCCTTTTTTTTCTAATAGATATTTAATTACACTCTCTACCCTCAGTCTCAGTCCCTGTCATTGTTAGCAATAGTTTCAGTAGTGTTTTCTCAGATTCCCCTGGGGCTCCGCGGTGATCGGGTTTGGAGGAAATGGGTGGAAGGGCCCTATGGGTTGGGGGATGTGGGAGCAGCTCAACCTCACATTTTGCAACCATGGATGGTGATAATCGACTGTTGTTTGTTTGCTGTCCTTGTTTCTCTGCTGTACCCACTTCTCTTCTTTCTTCCCTGATGCCTGGGTACTCCCATCAGCCACGTGAAGCTCACAGCTCTCTCAGGCAGGGCTATTCAAGGAACTTGATGCACCTTCTCCCTTTCGCCTCCTCCTATAGGGAGCTGCAGCTATGAGAGGCAGCTTCTTTGTTTCTCCCAGTCCACCGCCCCACACCCAAGGTTCTGGCCTGTGGTGCTCTTATGCACAGATCCCATGCTCAGACATGCTGGTGTGCAGCTTGGGTGTTTTTGTTGAGTTTTAGATGTTCCGCTTATTGTTGTTTCAAGGGGAGAGATCTGAGGATGGCTCTCACTCTGCTGTGTTTCTGAAGTTATTCAAGATTATTTCTTTATCTTTATGGTCCTCAGGATCTTTTTTTGCTTACAAGGTAACATCTGAATGTTCTGGGAATTAAGAACCAATATCTTTGGGTGCCGTTTTTTCATCTACTACAGGATCCTTTCAGTTGTGTTTAGTGGGATATATCTATGCCATTTTGCAGTCATTTTCCTGTGCAATTAAACAGTTGCTTGCAGTCCTGATAGTGTTATGCCCCGACTCATATCTCCACGAACCACCAAGAAGCTGAAACCGATGCAAGAGCAAGAGGGAGTTTATTTCAGACTCGAGTCCGGACCGCAGTCCACACACCGACGCAGCAGTGAGTAGGAGGCGGTCCCGAACATGGGGCTTCAGGGGTATTTGAAGGGAAAAATAGTAAGCATGGGGAGTGATGTCTTGGCGTTACAGGATTGGTACAACGAGCTTGTCGCTTAGCAGGATTGGCTGGGTGATGGCGCCAAGGAACAGGGTGGGGAATTTGGAGAGTTACTTTGCATAGTTGCTCTGATTGGCTGAGTCTAGGGTGGGGTGATCATCTTGCTATCTGCAGCTTTTCCGGGAACTGTCCTGTGCTTAAGATGGAGTCTTATACCTAAGATAGAGTCACTTTGGTTGTTCAATAGAACAATCCTACTAACCAAAGTGCTGACTTTCTTCGAATTGTAACATGAAGGTTCAGGAGCATATTGTGATATGCACCTGCCCTGCAGGGCCTGGAACCAGATGAATGTAGATAAGTATTGGAGAAAAGACAAATGTAGGGAGCCTGAAATTGATCTGTGAACATTTATTCTAAATATTAAGGCATACTCTAAGGGAAATTTGACAGATTTTTCTAAAATTAACAATCTTAAAAATAAACATGGCATTGTTCATAACATGTTGTTTTTTCCTAAATAAGAAAAAAAAACAAATTTCCATCATCCATCCTAGAAGAAATACTGAATTATTTTTCTATTCTCATATAGAAAATGATTTTATAAAAGATCATATCATAGAATATGTTGCCAAAATGTAGGAAAATTGTAGTAGAGGTATGTGTCAAGTAGTTAATTCATAAAAAAATTATCTAATTTTAAGAGATTTTTGTGATATCTGCCAAGTTTAAAAAACAACTTAATTCCTTGTGTTTTCTTGTTCTAAATAAAAATTTACTTTTGTAGTTGATTCTTTATTCACCTCCTAAAAAAATTCTAGAATCGTGAGAGATTTTAGTCCAGTAAAACTTAGATGATCTGCTAACTGGCGTGGATGAAAATGGGGCCACCTACTAAACCTGACAAGCTTAGAAGAGGTCTACCTACAAACTCAGCCTTACAGACTCAGAGGCTGAAAAGAACCACATAGGATGGTCTGAACATAGAAATTCTTAACTAAAATGTGTCGCAGCTTGTAGTTATGACCTAGGCCTGTAGCTTCCTTGACAAAGGTAAATCTTTACCTTAAATAATATGATAGCTATTATATTTCTGCATCAGAGACAACATAACTTTGAAATGTCAGAGTAATCTTTTCCAGACCTTCTCTGGGCACACCCAAGTACCACAGCACAGACCTCCGAACTCCTCATTGTTATCTTGTTCTCCAAATATAAACTCTATGTGTTGTAAATATTAATTAGGAACTATCCTGTACCCACCAATGTAAAAGAAGGATGTGTCTCTCCTTTTTACTTTTTATACAGACCCAGAGATTTCTTGGGTTTGTTTTCTCCTGTCCCCTTAATCTACCACCAATAGATACCATATAAACCTCTTTACATCTCCACCTTTAAGTCTACTGTATAAAATAAGTTGCAAAACTGACATTTTATAAAATATTTTCTCAAGCTGTTGAGATTTTGCTGCCTAGCAATTGTCATCATTTTGGCTTAAATAAACTCATTAAAATTCTCTATTTGTTTGCACATTTCTTGCATTGACACTGGGAGACCTTCCTCAGAGTGCTCTATGGTTCAGGCTTATTCTGGAAGGAGATAAAGGGGTAGATTCTCATATACATAAAGGACAGGAGTTAGAGCTCCTTGACATTCGCAAGAAGTCATTCTTATTTCCAGCTTGGCAAAGCTAGCCACATGGAGCAATTGCACAATTCTTTGCACATGCTCACATCCTTCCATGAAGAAAGTCAGACCACCAGAGATCTGTGTGGATTCACCTGCTAAATTTTTCTCTTCCTGCATAATGTTTATATGGTGGCACCAAGAGAAGCATATTTTTGTATGCTTATGAAGTTTATTTTTGTATTTACTGTAGGGATATTATTGAGGAAGTTGTCCACTACGTTCCTATTTATGAGGAGGCAAGGAAAACATTTCACTCTGGTTCTCCTGAGCACCAAGTTTGAATTTTATCTTATGTACATTGTAAATCTTGTACCTCGTTTTATCTCTCACATCTCATGTCTTTAGTAGAACTATGAGGACTTAGAACATATATTTCAAGTACCAACACTACCTCTAGCTATATCTTAACTACTTTAATTTTTTGCTTTACCCTGACTTTTTATTTGATTCTTATTCATTGCTTTTTATCTCATATTATTAAATATATTTATGTAAGCCATTTCGAAATCAATTTGTAACAATGTGGGAATAAATAATTTTAAAATCATGTTAAATGATTAAAAAATAATAAAACATCTAAAGCACATTTCCCTTCAAGGCATTATTAATTATATGATATTTCTGCACAAGCCTTGGTCAACAAGTCAGAACCTTATTTAGTGAGAAAAGATATGTTTCATTCATGAAACCTTAGACATTCTCAATTGAGAAAAAAAGCAACATCATTTCTTTTCCTTTTCCTTTTTTTCTTTTTCCTTTTTGTGCTATGATTATTTTTCATTTAAGAGTACAAAGTCTCTCTGAGGCCTCCAGTTCTTTCTTATTCAAGTAGGTTTAGTCAAATTACACATGACAAAGATGACAAAAGCTTTCCTAATCTGCTTTGCTTTCTGCTCCTGGGAGAACTAGTTTTGTATTCTTCTTTCCCTTCCTGAGTCAGTACTTGGCTTGTTCAAAACTATGGGGCTTCAGCTCAGACTACTAGAAAGAATATACATGGAGAAAAAATAACAGTCCATTTTTTAAATTAGAAAAGGAGAGCTGTTCTTTAGATGGTAGGACAATTGCGTTGTTAAAACAGTTCGAAAAAGAAGGACTAGAAGGACTAGGAAAATCCAAGGAAGTGAAAAAACAGTGTGTCTACAAACCTACCTAACTTAATTGTGACACTAAATCTAGTAAGATAATGCCTACCCAAGAGATCTAGGTGAGATTGTTTTTCCTACTCAGGGTTGAATCCCCTGATCTTCTAATTCCACAAACAAAAGTTCTTCTGATGGTTTATTGATTAAGTGATATAAGCTGGATAAGTTTACATTAATTTAGATAGTCTTCTTTCATATTTTTCCATCCCTTGTTAACATAATCTCTAGTTAACTCTTTATATAACTTTTAGGTTATTTCCAACTAGTATGTAATCTGGTGATTTTTTTCATTACTATTATTTCTAAAATCTCTTTCTGCCTCAATAGGACTAAATTTTAACTGCATATATATATATTAGATTCCTCTTGATTTGTTTTTGACCTGGTGCCCACCTGATTTCAAGTTCTGTTTTATCTCAAAATTTATAAGTCAGTTTTCTAGTCTACATCTCCCTGACCATCAAGGTTCTTATGACCTTGAAATGGCATTCTTTTATTTATTTCCCTCAGGCTCACATTCCGTCTTATATGCCATCCTCTACTTTAGAATTTATTGTCTATTTCTATGTTCTGTCCACTGGCCATTCACAGGAACACTTTAGATAATCGTTCACCTTGTAACCCTATGCAAATTATAGTCCCATTTTTGTGACTATCTCTTCCCACTCTGTGTCTATTCTGAGCTTCCTCTGAGGTCACCTCTTATTCTGAATGATAGAGATATGGCATTGAGGCCCCAACATAGACCATCTAGAGTAAACAAGCAACTTTAAACAAAAACATTTATCAGAGAGGAATGACATTTGCAGAGAATAAAAATGATTAAGATCAATCTTGAATGGCTCTCTATACATGGTGTTGTGTATGTGCAAGTGTGTAAGTGAGTAGGAGTATATTTGCTGTTGAAGAGGAATAGTCTACCCTGTTGGACAGGAAACACTCAAAGTTTGTTGGCTAACATTATGACTACCTTTCCCAATGTTTGGACAGTTGTGTTTGTGATGTTCTGTTATGTTTCTATGACTAACTGCAACACCTATTCTTATTGTAGTTGCTACCAGGTCTTTCAGCAATTCTGTCTTTTTAGGGATATTGCGCAATAAACAACTGTGGTGTTGTTTAAGCTTAATTCTTAGAAAAAAAATATTTTCCGTGTTTAAATTTTTTTAGAAAGTTCTTAAATTTAGTCCCTAAGCATTGCCACTATATATTATTATTCCCATTTTCAGATAATCGAATTGAGAATACAGACAGTTGAGGTTAGATTTGAACCCAGGTCTAACAGAATCTATAGACTACTCTTTCCTTTATATTTAGTTACTTCTTTAACTTTATATGAAAACACTTTCTAAACCAGAAAGTGCTGCTGAAATATAAAGGAGAATCATAACCATCATCTTTATTATTAGAATTGTCAGCATTATTCAAAGTAGAGCCCAGCTCAGTGAGGTAACCATGCTCTAACAATTTCCATTCTTCTCTTTTCTCTAGACTCAGCAATTAGCACTTATAAGACTTAGATAAGAATCAGCCTTTATTAGAAAGTTCTGAGTTTAATGGTTTTCCATCCTATTAAATAGCCATTTATTCTTTTAAATTATCTGTCATTCCAATAAAGAAGCCAATTTGTTGAGTGACTAGGCTATAAGGTGTATAAATTAACCATCTATGGAGCAAGTATGTCTTTATGCTCTCATTATACTCTACATTAGGAGCAAAGGAAAGACCACAGGTTGATGAACATTCAGCCCCTGCCTTCAAGAAAATTGCTGTCCCATTGAGGGCCATCAACTAATATTTAATTAAGACCTACCTATGTCAATTTTCCCCTATATTCAAATAGATTATAAGCCTCTTAGAGGAAAAAAATTTGGATTTATATTTATTTTGTGTAGTACCTAGCACACAACACACATAATAAGAATATGAGAATATTTAAGTAATGAATTGATTGAAGATTTAAAGACATTAATGAGCAGGTTTTGAGGGGCCATAGTGGTTCCTTTTATAAAATATTATTGGGTAAATATTAATAGTTTGGATCAATAAAAAATTCTGATAATTGCCTGCAATTATAGACACCCAAGTAAGAATAGCTTATCAAAGGTAAGAGTTTATTTTTATTTCAGATAACATTAATTTAAAGCTACTCAAAAAGAGCTAGGGCAGTTTTGTGTCATCAGTGACACCATCTCATTGGATTTTTTTTTGCTTCATCATATCAAGCTCACATTTAGCTATGTATTATCATTTTATCAGCATATCACAACACACACCTTGGGAAATGCTAATGTAAATGAAACCTTTTATTTTAAAGATCTAACAGAATTTTATTCAACAAATATTTATTGAGCAGATACTGTATGCCAAAAACTGGTCTTGAAGCTCTGGAAAAGGACAAATAAGAAAATCAAGATCCAAGGTAGGGAAACAAATCGAAATTTGACACATCAAGTAAATGGCTAGATTCTGAGCTCTCTGTTCTCTTCCTTTGACAAACATGGAAACACAAGCCTGAGCCTTCATGATGTCAGTGAGTTGGCTATCTTTGGTAGAGGTTAGTCAACACACCAGGCTATATTCTGCCCATTTAAGGTCACTGCAGACAGTCGGTATGTAACTGTGAGAATACTACAACACTCCTATTGGCAATAGAGAGTCTTTGGTACACGATCCAGACATCATTGTCTTAAGCCCTGGGCAGGGTTGAACTTGCCACCAATCCTTTATAAAGTTTTTTCCTTAGATAAGTATTTCAAAGTGCTTTTTTTTATCTTTCACATTGTCGGTTCTTCAGTCCTGTATCCCTGGATTATGGTCATGGAGAGAACAAATAGGAAGATGTCACCAGTGTCTTCCATTACAAAGCTTCTTGCTCTATCTTCCAGAAAATTTTTTCTTTAAACCATACGCAGTTCCCATGTTCAAAATTCATACACAATACCTACCCTGTCGCTAAAGTCCTTTGCCAAATGTGGCAGACATGCCTAATAGATTATCTATGTTTCTTCCCCCCATATTACTTAATAACAGAGCTCAGTTTTATTCAGGGCAGCAAGATTCTTAGAGAAAAAACTACGTTTGTAAGCCTTTCTTGAAAATGTGAGTGACCTATTCATTGCAGTAAAAGGAAAGCACTAGACAGGCACCTAGAGAAATCTGTTAAAAGAAGACTGTTTTAGCTATAAGGAGCTGGAATGTGAACTTGATGAATAATGCTCCGATAGCCATCTTGTAATTATGAGGGATATGGAATTCATACACTAGTGAGCAGAAAGACAAAGCATTTGTTTCCGAAAACTTCTAGAGCTTCCATGACAGCCCTGGAACAGCTATGTCTAGAATTATTTTCATGTGATAGATGTAACCCTAAGCCAAATATAAGTATCTCCCAATTAACATTAGTAATCCATTACAGATAAAAGAAAACTACAGGAAAACATTAACTAGGAGTCTATTTTCCATTATTTAAAATAAATGAGTTAAATATCAACCTAAACCAGTTCACCAATTTATTAAAACATAACTAAAACACAGTCACATGCCAACATGTAAGTAACAGTAAATTGTGTTGAGATGCAAAATGTTCAAACTGTTACTTCCTGACGTACAATCAATGTGATTATTAACAAATAGACTTCTACTTCCAACCAAAAACAAAGTAACAGACACCTAATTTATCTACCTAACAGAAACAACCCCAAATTGGATAAAACATATGAAACAACAGTTTTTAAGACACTGGACATCATGTGACAAAACACAATGATTGCTGAGAAATAAAAAAAAAATGAGATAAACCCAGTTTACTGACTTGACAAGCTGAAGTACAGAGAAGGGCAGAGCTAGAGGATTCCTGAGTTGAGATGTGCATGAGAGTCTGAAAAGAAGAATAAGGCTAGAGTTTACATGACAAAATACTACAGAGAAGATAGCTGCATAGAGAAGGAACATTGGTGATTTGCTGGGATTACTCTTGAGTACCCAATAGTATTGATAAGTACATGCAAATATGGAAAATGCTGAGACTGAATAAAGAGCTAAACAAAGGGATTATAAGTAATAGCACATGGTACATATATTGAGTTGAAAATAATCGTGAAGTATCGGGCAGAAAATATAGAAAGGTCTGATTTCAGTACTGGGGAATAATTAATACTAGACAATGTTGTTCCAGTCCCACTTAATGAATTTTAAGAGCAAAATTCAAAATATCTGACATTTAATCAATAATTACCAGACATGTAAAAAACTGGAAAACATGACCATTGCTGACAAAAATAATCATACAATTAAAACTGACCAAACTGGTTAGAACAAGTAAACAATCACATTGAAACAGTTAATATACCGTATTCTATATGTTCAAAAAGTTGAGATATGAAAGATATAACAGAAGACCCAACTCAAATTTCTAGAAATGAAACTGTAATGTTAGAGATACAAAATACACTGGATAAGATTAACAACAGATTAATCATTGCAGAATAAACAATTAGCAAATTCAAAAACATAGCAAAAGAAACTATACAAAATAAACACAGAGGAAAATTAATTTTAAAAAATGAAAACAGTATCCATGAGTTGTTGAACAGTAGAAAATTTGCTAATACACATGTAATTGGAGTTCCTGAAAGAGAGGTGGGGAAATAAAAAAACTGAAGAAATATTGGCCCCCGAATTTCCAAATTTTATGAAAAATATGGACTCAGAGATTCAAGAAATTTAACATACCTAAGAACAAAAAAAATGAGAACTACTTCAAAGCACATTATAATAAGTTTGTACAAAATCAATGATAAAGAGAAAATCCTAAAAATAGTGAGAGAAAAAATATATTACATAAAGAGAAACAGAGATAAGGATTATAGCAGATTTGTGAGAAACAATCAAGTGAGAAGACAATGAAACAACATCTTTAAAAATGCAGAAGAAAAAAAAGTTAATCTAGAGTTTTGTACCTAGTAAAAATATCTTTCAAAAATAAAGACAACAATGTTGTAAAAAATATGTAAGGTGGAAGAAGGGTCCCTGATTTAGTGGGGGTGACTGCTTCATGAGTTATATAGATTCCTAATCACTAAGGTGTATAACTGAAACCAACATATTATATGCCACTATAATTGAAAAAGTTATTGAATTGTACAATGTAAATATGAGCAACTAATTGTCTATTGTACTTCAACAAAGCTGGGGATAGAAACATTAAAAAAATCAAAACAAAAAAAGACAATAAAAATTTTCAAAGATGCAAAGACTGAGAGAATTTATTACTAGTATATAGAAATGTTAAAGGAAGTCATTCCGACAGAAGGGAAAATGATACCAGAAGGCAATAGAAATCTACATAGAGGAATGAAGAGGAATGAAATGTTAACTATGTGGGCAAATTTATAAGACATTTTTCTTATTTTAAAATCAAAATTCACTGTTTAAAATACTAACAATGCAACTTGGTGTTTGTAACATATAAACTCCTAAAGTAAAAGTAAAATTCATGGCAATAATAATGCAGAAGTTGAGAGGTAAGAAATGGAGGTATACTATTTCAAGTTCTTATACTGTATGTGAAGTGGTATAATATTAGTCAAAGGTAAACTGTGATAAGTTAAGGATGTATACTACAGATTCTAAAGCAACCACAAAAATAACAAAACAAAGAGTTAAGCCAACTCAGGAGAGAAAAATGGAATCACAAAAATTTAATTAATTCAAAAAATGGCAGAAAAAGAGAGAAAAAAAATACAAAACAAATGAAACAAATAGAAATCAAATAATAATATACATTTAAAACTAATTATATCAGTAATCATATTAAGTGCAAATGATCATAATATCCCAATTAAGAGGAAAATATGTCATATTTTAAAAAGTAAGATTCAATTATATGCTGCCTACAAGAAAGCACTTCAAATATAGATACACAAACAATTTTAAAGTAAAAGAATAAAAAATAAATACATCATGCTAATACTAACAAGAAAAAAATCTTTCGTGGAAATATTAATATTAGACAAAATGAATTTCAGAACAAAAGATATTACCATGAATAAAGCATGACATTTCATAATGATAAAGGATCAATTTCTCAAATGTACACAAAAATCCAAAATATTTATGCAACTAATAACAGAAGTTCAAAATGCATGAAGCAAAACTGACAGAATATCAAGAACTAGTTTAAATTCAAAAATATAATCAAAGATTTCAATATCCCTTTTTAAATAATTGATAGAACAAGTAAACAAAAAATCACTGAGGACAGAGAAAAGCCTAACAACAATGTTGAACAACTTGATCGAATTGAAATTTATAGAGAGCATGCCACTCAAACACAGCAATTTTTGTCAAAAGTACATACGACATTCACCAAGTTGACCATATGTTGGGCCATAAAGCAATTGTCTCAATAAATTTAAAGTGTTTAATGTTAAAAATTATGTTCTATAACTATGATGGAATTAAATTAGAAATTATAACATAAATATCTCCAGAAAATCCCCAAATATTTGTAAACTAAATAGTTCACTCAAAAAACGGAAAAAAAACCCACATAGGACACTAAATAAATAAGTACATAAAAAGAGGAACTAAAAAGTATTTTAAACCAAATAAAACTTAAAACATAATTTTGTGCGGTGCCACTAAACAATATATAGAGGGATATTTTTTTAGCACTAAACACCTATATTAGGGAAGGAGAAAGCTCTCAAATCAATGACCTCAGATTTAACCTTAAGAAACTAGATAAGAAAGATAATTACCAAAAGTAAGAGTAAGAGAAGAAGTAGTAAGGTTTGCTCCAGAAATCAATGCACTAGAATAAAAAACAAAAACAATAGGAAAAATTTGTATTATGAAATTGCAAGTTGGTTCTAGGAGAAAAATCAATAAAAATGATAAAATGTTTGCCAGTGTGATTAGCAGAAAGGTTTTGGTTTTCTAACAGAGATGAGAGAGAGAAAGAGAGAGAGAGAGAGAGAGAGAGAGAGAGAGAGAGAGAGAGAGACAGAGAGAGAGAGAGAGAGAGAGAGAGAGAGAGAGAGAGAGAGACTGCCAATCAGGAATGAGAGAGATGACATCACTATTCTATAGATATAAGAAAGATAATAATGATGTACTACTTTATGCCAATCAATTTGATAACAGATGAAATGGACAAATTCTTTGAAAAATACAAACTAATGAAATTCACTCAAGAAGAAATAGATAATCTGACTAGTTATGTTTATTTAAAAAATTAAGTATGTAGTTAAAAACCTTCTCACAAGAACTCTCCAGGCTTAGATTGCTTCACTGGAGTATTCTACCAAACATGTAAGGAAGAAATAACACCAATTCTTCACAAACTCTTCCATAAAATAGGTCATCATAAATAAGCACAGAGAAAGATGCTCAACCTTATTAATCATTAGAGAGATGCAAATTAAAATCACAAAGAGGTACCACTATATACTTATTAAAATGGCTCAAATTAAAAAGACAGATTATGACAAGTATTAACAAGGATTTAAAGGAACTGGAACACTTATACACTTTCAGTGAAAATGTAAAATGGTAAAACCATGTCGGAAAACATTTTAGCAGTTTTTTTTAAGCAAAACATATACTTATCATATAACCCAGACACTCAAGAGAAAAAAGTTATATATATATATATATATATATATATATATATATATATATATATATATATTACACACACACACACACACACAAATACTTTTACAGGTAGTCCACAACAGTTTTTTAAAAAGTAAGCTCAAATTGTAAAACCATAAATAATCCAGATGTCCATCAGATGGTGAATGAATAAATAAATAAATCATGATGTACTTATTCAATGGGATATTGCCCAGCAATAAAATGGAATGAACTATCGATATACATTGCAACATATATGAATCTCAAAATAACTATGCTGAATAATAGAAGCTGGATACAAACGTGTGTGTGTGTGTATATATATATATAGTATATATATAAAAAATTATATATATAATTATATATATATAATTCTAGAAAATACGATTTACTCTATAGTGACAGATAACAGAGCTTAGGTTTCTCAGGAAAGAGAGATTGGAGCTGGGAGGAGAAAGGCGGAGGTATTCTGAAGAGGCACATGGAACCTTTAAAGAGTGTTGTATATGTTTATTATTTTGGTTTTGGTCATGGTCCCATGGATGTATAATATATCAAAATTATTAGAAGCATTTTGCAAATATAAGCAGTTTGTCACATGTTAATTACACCTCAATAAAACAGTTTAAAAAATAATGGTTTTCTTTAGTCACCTAGCTTTTCTTAGCACCAGTAGGAATGCCGGCTTCACATTCCCTTTGTTGTCCCTTTTCAAAATCCTTTATTTACATATTATGACAGTCTACCAATTGTGTTTGGAGTGTTACTTAAGATTTCTCCCACACAATATTTTGTTTTAAAATGTTACAAAAGTGTTTAAATGTTAAAAAATGTTTTAAATATAATTTTTCGTTATAGAAATATAAGCTGAAAAATTATCCATTGCAAAGTGCCTACATTTGTAACTTGGGTTCAACAGAAAGTAGAGCCTGAGGATCTTGAAGCTAATGTACTTACATTTTATCAGTGATACTATTCTAGGGAACAGGAGAGGAACAAGAGTGAAGAAGCTAAAGGAGAACAAATATAAAATTGTGCTGTTGAACTTGCTGTTGCTAAGTAAACAGAATCCTAGATTCGTGGCACTTGGACCCCAAAAAACTATCTCTATAAAATACACCCAAGGACTCCAATGGGGACAGAGTGTGAATAGAGGAAAAGATATATTCACTTATTCCTGTCCCATTGGCCAAAGGTTTACTCTACAGAATATTAATTTGCCTATACTTCTAGCTTATGCAGGCCAGAGTGAGGGTATAGGACAGCGTACCAAGGAGAAAGGTTTAGGTGCAGGGAGGAAATGAGACACTCTCTGGTTGGGACTGTAGAAAGAAAGAGTCTTCATGAAGCTGCCTATCACAAGAGCTAAAACTAAAATAAAACAGGTGAAGTCAAAATGGTACATCAGAAATGTCTGGCACATCTATGTTCTATGGTTATTAGGAACTATTAAATGTTTTTGTTCTATGCCCTATGCACTATATGTAACCTACAGGTAATCCTACTTTATATACTTAAAATACTGCTTTGTTTCACCTGAGTACACTCTCTAAATCAGCCTTGTGGCACTTATCCCCGATGTAGACTATATTTTCCTTGAGTGCTTTCATAAACCACTGACATCTGGACTTCTGCTCCCATCAGTTAAAACAGAACATCTGGGATGACCCTGGGTATCAGTATTTTTTAAGGTTCTAGGTGATTCTAATATGCAACCAGAGAACCACTGAGTCACTTCAGTCTCCTAGTTGTCCCCCATATGTTCTAGGCTTGCTTCCAACTCCAAATAGCATCCATGCCTTCACTAGGTAATGGAATGCTTTCTTTGTATCTACTCTCCATTATTCAAAGTAGTTTTTAGTTCTACCTATCTCACCAATATCTTTACCTAACCATTTTATCCTTCATGATTTTTCCCTTCTTTGACTCCATCATCTATATTAATAAAGCATCTTCCATAACTCTTTTAGTAATCCACAGTAATATCCTTTTTAATTTTTTTCCCACAGTTAGTTGTTTTTCTCTTTCTTCCCACCCTTGATTCCTGAGTTTTAATTTACACATGTTCATAACATGAAGGAATTTTTTCCCGAAAGCTCTGTTTGTTCTGTTTATTTTGAAAAAGGTTAATGTGACAAATGGATTTTAAAGTGGCTCCAATATTTTCCCCTTCCTTAGGTTCAAATCCTCTTCCTTGGAATGTGTTAGAAACCTGGATTATTTGCTCTGATCAATAAATTATGGCAAAAGTGATGGATGCCATCCTCGTATTATGTTACATTATATGACTCCATCTTACTTCTCTCTCTCTCTCTCTCTCTCTCTCTCTCTCTCTCTCTCTCTCTCTCTCTCTCTCTCTCTTTCCTGGCTAGCTTTGAAGAAGCAAGCTTCTATGAATTCTAGAGCAACAAGAAAATTAATTCTTCAAACAACCCAAAGGAGCTTGGAAGTAAATCATTTCTTACTCAAGCTTCTGAGTCCTCACTGATACTTTAATTCTAGCCTTGTGAAACTCTAAACAGAAGACCAAGTTAAGAAATACTCTAACTTCAGACCTACAAAAACCGCAATAATAAATGTGTGCTGTTGTACGATGCTAATTTTATGGTAATTTGTTATGCAATGATAGAAGACATTTTGATACCAGAAGTGGGATGCTGCTATAACAAATACCTACAAATGTGGAGTGGCTTTGGAACTGAGCACTAGTTGGGCTCTGTAAGAATTTAAAGGAACATTATAGAGAAAGCCTACATTGCCTTGAGTAGACTGTTAGTAGAAATCTGGATTTAGAGGATGCTGCTGATGAGGGCTCAGAAGTGAGGAATATGCTATTAGAAAGTGGAGGAAAGAGAATCCTTGCTATGTAGGGAAAGAGGACTCAGAAAAATTATCTCTTTCTGTTATGTGAAAAACAAAACTTTTAAGTAATAAACTTGGTTATCAAGCTAAGGAAATTTGTAAAGGAAGTGTTGAAGGTATTGCCTGGTTTCTTCTTTTTGCTTATAGTAAAAATATGAGAGGAGAGAAACTGAAGGAAAAACAAAAGGAATGAGAACTTGATTACTTCAAAAATCTACAGTCTTTTCAGATGGGATAAGATGCTAAAATTAAGATAGCTTTGTCTAGAGAAAAAATTTAAAGTTGTAACTCAACAACCTTTTGCTAAAACATCTGAAAGTTAAAAAAAAAGTCTAAGTATTCAGTCACACAAAATCCCTTTCAAGAGAATAAGAGCGTGTCTCACAGATCTTCTCAATCAAACCATTGATCTTCTAGGAAGCTTCCAAACTCCTCTCAGCAAGAGGCTCAGATAGGGATTATTTATTTTGAATAACGAATCTGTGGATATGGCTTTTGTCTAAATGGAATAAAACCCATATAAATCCATGGGACAACCACAAAATTTCTGAGAAAATTATTTCATAAGAAATACTGTCAGCTTGAACTGAAGGGGATAAAGAGAGTACACAATGAAGGAAGGCTCTTAGATCTCCAAAATTATACTGGCAGAAAGCAGGCTGATAAAAGTAATTAGCTATACATACAGGCTACCATTCATGAAAAGGCAAGGATGATTAACACTAAACCATGAGTACAGAGGATAGACCTGAGAGCTATGAAGATTAATTCCCAGACTTTTAAATCTAATCTAGTAATTCCCATTATTTGACTGGCTGAATTTCAGGACTGCTACGGATCATTGATTTCTTTTTGCTTTCTATTTTCCCTCTGTTTGAACTGAAATATTTATAGCTGTCATGCTGTACTTGTCTTACCATTGTGTGTTGGATGTACTGAGATCTGATAATATGTCTCTTTAGTTTCACAGGTCTACAGAAAAGAGTAATTGTGACCAAAGGGCTGCATTTAAAAGGTTACACCCAGGAGCCTCCTCCACACCTGAACTAGATTTATATTTTGATATTTTTGACTTTGAGCTGATGCTATAATGGGATGAGACTTTTGGGAACAGTTGGACATGGGAAAATGTATTTTTCACATAAGAGAGACATGAATAATCATTGAGAGACAGATATATGTTATAAAAGACTTTAATGTGGCTCCTATGATCCATACCTCCTTATATTCACACCTTTATATAATCCTTTCCCCTCCCCTTGAGTGTGAGTAAAACTTGTGACTTAATTCTAACCACAAGAATGTGGCAAGGTGATGAACTGTCACTCCCATGATGGTGTTATGTTATATAAGACTTAATTTAGCCAGCAGTCTCTCTCTCTCTCTCTCTCTCTCTCTCTCTCTCTCTCTCTCTCTCTCTCTCTCTCTCTCTCTCTCCTATTGGCTTTGAAAAAGCAAGCTTTCATGAATTCTACAGCCATAAAGAAATGAATTCTGCCAACAACTTGAGAGAGCTTGAAAGCAGATCTTTCTCCAGTCAATCCTCTGATGGAAACCCCAGCCTGGCTGACACCTTGATTGCAAATTTGTGCGACACTAAACAGAGGACCCAGTTAAGTCATGCCCAGATTTGTGACCCATGGAAACTGAAATAATGAATGTGTTCTTTTAAGCTACAAAATGTGTGGTGTTTTGTCATGCAGAAATAAGAAACTAATACATTCAGACTTTTCACAGCAATATTTTAGTCGCCATTACCATTCAGGTAAAGCAGAAGGAACTTATGAGATTATATTTTCCTTCTGTTTTTAAGCTTTTATTTTAGTTTCTTTATTATCCACACTCTGCACATTTGGAGATTGGAAGTTGAAGCTGAATTTCATGACCCTTAGAGCAGCATTCTCAAATTTTATTGTGCATCACAATCTGGAGGGCTTGTTAAAACACGAAGTTTCTGATTTGATAGATCTTGAGTGGGGCTCAAGAATCTACATGTCTAGTATGTTCCCACTGATGTCGATACTGCTGGCCCAGGGCCAATACTTTGAGAACAACTTTTATATACCATCTTTACTATAGTTCGTTTTTTTTGTGGCTTCTACTATATACATTTCTTGCAGTTTTCTCTAACACTTTTTCTCATGTTAATTGATATTATAAACTGCTGGAATTTTCAGATCCTGGCTGACAGTTGCTATGGCAACACACGCGCAGTTGCTCTGTGCTTGAGGCCCTGAGTGAAGATGGCACCAGGTGAATCAGAGGCATAAGTGACTTGTAAGTGGCATGGATGTGTCTTGAGTTGTTCATTTCCTTCTATGACCTTATTCCTGGTTCTTTACTTTTTCAGTAATGTGTATTTTTGAGTTTCGCCCAAGATTTTTCTCCATAATAAGATAACAAAACCTTAGATTTATGTTGTTTTTCACATTCATAAAACAATCAAAATGTTTTCTGGAACAAAATTAAATTTTGTTAACATAACAATCCTACGAGACATGCTGCATAGGCTTTATTATTCTCATTAATGGATAATGAATATAAAGCTCAAAGACACTCAGAGATAACTACAATCCAAAGTCACACAAGGTAGAAAGTGGCAGAGGCAAGACTGGAACCCAGAAACCCTAATTTCTACATTACTTCTGGTATTTCCCAGGATCCTTGCAGAAAATAGATGACACAGTCAAAAGGATAACTGAATAAAGCTTAACAGAGAGGGCTAATGAGTGATAGAGAAGTACTCCAGGGTGAGCAATTAGCCTGGAAGATCAAGACAAAAGAGTAAATAAAGTTACTTGGAAATAGAGATGTATCTACAATTGTAACTATTGGAGAAGAACATTCAATAGGATCTATGGCCTTTAGTGAATGAACGTAGCGACCGCCAACCAATGGACCAGAAAGAAGAGGGCTGGGACAATAAACAACCCAACTTCTCCCTCCAGATTATGAAAGAAACTTAAGATGAGCCAGAGACATTTTTCCTTACTGCTATGTAATTGTAGATTTATGAACAAATAATGATACATGAAAATGGGAATTTAAGAGAATTGGCCTAGCAGCATGGTATAGGGTACATTGGAGAAAGAAGTATTTAGAGGCTCAGAGACCAGTTAAAAAGATGCTATATAACTTAGAACATCTTCTATTGATGTCCACACTGTAGCAGTCCTGAACAGAGCAGGTAAGGAAAGACACACGAGAATTATAGAGGAGTGTTACTTTTCCATCCCTAAGACATGTTTGTTTAAAGAACTTATCCTACTTTACCTGGATATTTGATATTGAGCTTGAAGTCCTTTTCAGATTTTATGAGGGATATGGCTGTCCTTTTGGTCTTGGTTTGGATTCCTGAAAATCAGACTCAGAGATAAGGATTTGGGGGTAAGTATTTTATTAGAAAAGTCTAGAGAATACCAGCTTGGAAATAGGGGAGTGAGAGAGGGAAACTAAAAAAGGAGGTATTGGCAAACCGACTATCATAGTGAGTGTCTGGCAATTAATTTCATGGGTAGATTTCTGGGAACTAGTATAATATACACATTTCAGAAGCATCCACTTGAGAGACAAAGGACTTAGAATGTTTGTATATCAACTCCTAAGCATTGCTGGTTGAGAGTTACTTTGGGAAAGCATTTATTCCTGAAACTTTCAGCCTGCCATATGCACAGGCAGAATGGCCATCTATGGTTCTAAAAATGGTCTCCTAACCTGGAGATGCAAATGCTGGCAGTTGAAAGTCATTTTGAGTGCAATGAACTGGATATGGATGTGACATTGAAAACATCAGCTACATGGTCATTTGCAGGATGGTGCCTATCAGCTCTATGCTCTATATTCAATACAGTGCCCTAAATTGCCATGTCCAAGTGGACTTCTATTTGATCATGTACAATATCAAACCAGAATGTTTTTTGAAGGTTGTAGCATTGTTGGGCAAATACCATATTGGGCAGTGGAATTTGTAGTTGAACATAGGAAGTAAAATTAGACAATTTTTAAGGTTCTAGGGGCAGGGGAGACATATTACCAAATGGGTAAGGGATCGATGTAGCTAATATATAAGTCGGTGGTTAACAAATTGTTTGTACTCAGAACTCTGAGCTGTCAATCCAAAAGCAAGAGAAATACAATAGACAAGTAAAGTAGCCAAGAAGATCTCACCCTATTTTGCGTGGTATGTCTGTTTATTGCTCTGACCTGGTTGCAAAAGATATCTAAGGGCTCTGGCTCCACTGACAAACAAAAACTCCAAAGTGCTGTCATTTTCCATCGAGTTTCTGAACAGCCAATTGTCTCATAACTTATACCTCCCTGAGTTTGTATCTCCCAGTTCAGCCAGGACAGCTGCCCTGCTCTTCATCAGAGCACTCAGTATCATCTTCAATCCACACAGATACAAGTTTTTAGAAAATGAAGCAGAGGGGAGCATTTTCTGTGCCATACTATGCTGAATTATTTACTCTCAGTCTGGGATTCAGAGAGCTAGCTTTTTCTCAGCCTTGAATCTTACCACAATACAAAGAAATAAAATATGGAGAGAGAGAGAGAGAGAGAGAGAGAGAGAGAGAGAGAGAGAGAGGAAATAAATCTCTTGGAGACCTACTGGCATACGAAGTACCTTTTGAAATGGAGCCCTATGCTGAAATAAATTTGTCATTCTGGAATACAATACTAATATGCTCATAAGTATGGCTAAATGCTGAAGCAAAACACAATTTTGTAGCAATAATTTGTGGCCATTAATGTAAGAAAGAAAAACAAACCTAAAATTTACATAAATTTATTTAATTAAGCATTCCAAAATTTAGAAATTTACTCTAAAATGATTTCTTAAAGTATTATGTGCAAAATAATAAGTGCAGATAATAGAAATGAGGGTGTCTCCATTTTGTCTGAAATCAGTGTGAGGAAAATGTTATAATATAGGTTGAGAGATATTTATATGGCCATAAAAGACAGTAATCTACCTCTTTTCAGGATATGTGTCATGGCTGAGTAATACCCCATTGGATATATGCACCACAACTTTTTTATCCAATTATCTCTTGATGGACACTTAGGTTGCTTCCATGTCTTGGCTATCGTAAATAGAACTGCAGTGAATATAAGGGTGCATATATCTTTTCAAATGAGTGTTGTGGGGTCTTTTTTTTAGTATAAATACCCAAAAGTGGAATTGCTGAGTCATAAGATAGTTCTATTTTTAACTTTTTGAGTAACGTATAAACTATTTTTCATAGTGGCCACGTAGGCCAAGGTTAACTGCTGCCTGTGACCAGCCTGGGGCTACTTGGTAGGAGCTACAAAGCTATCTGTGTTTGCTTGCTGCCTAGGCTGGTCCTGGGAGAGGCTACAAGGTCAACTGAAGCTGACTGCCACCAGTACCAGGCCTGGGGAAGCTCAGAAAAAGGCCCAGGGTACCCCCAGTCTTGAAGCTGCCTGCCTGCTGCCTACACAGCTCCGCAGCTAAATGAGTACCAGAGTTGGATGAGACAAGGTTTCAGGGAGTCACCATGGTGGGGAAAGTGGAGTTATCCAGGTGGTGCACATTCATATTTGTTGCCAGGACCACTCACAAAAGTCTGAGCTCACACTGAGGTCAGCTGCTGCCCTCTTCAGGCCTGTAGACCCATGAGATCTGTTCAAGAAATACTGCAGCTAGGGCCGCAGTTGGTTGCTGATGACCAAAAGTGTTCTCTGTGGTAGGTGAGCAGAGCCTGTTGATTGCTGCCAAAGGAACTTCCTTCTGAGATCTTGAGGTGGGGCTTGTTGCCTAGTAGCCACCTGAAATTGCCACCAGGTAATTTATGAGTTGGGTAGGGAAGGGTCTCTGGAGGTAATTGAGGTGGAACCAGCAGATCTCACCAGGCCAATGCAGGTTCATTTATGATCATTTAGGAGGAGGGTTCAGCACAGGCAAGATGGCACTTCCCTGCAGGGTACACAGGAAGAGTGCTTAACAAAAGGACAATGGTGGCTATCTCTCTAGTCCTTGCCCTAAGCCATGCAACTCAGTCTTTCCCTGTATGTCTTGGCACCTCCTGAGTTGCTATCCCTCCACTGGAGCCCACTGCGAGTGCCTGTGAGTGAGTGAGTCTGTGCACAGGCCCTTTAAGGAGACATCTGGAATTCCAGCTGCCTTCCACCTCACCTAGATGGCTGGAATCTCCAGTGATTTTTATAGCTAGATTTTGTAGGAACTCTTTTTCCTGGCCCTGGAACCCTGGGCTGGGAAACCCCGATGTGGGGCTGGGGCCCCTTGCTTCTCCTTGGGAGGAACTTCACAGCTGAAATATTCCTCTCTATGCTCAACCACTATATGTGGGTGTGGGACCAGACTGTTTTCTGTCTCCACCCCTCCTACCAGTCTTAATGTGGTCTCCTCTTTGTATCTTCAGTTGTAGCAGTTCTGTTCAGCTAATCTTAAGATCATTCTTCAGGTTTACTGTTTCATAATTTAGCTGCACTTTTAATGTGGTCATGGGAGGAGGCATGCACAGAGTTTACCTACCTCATCATCCTGATCGAAACTCCTGGATAAATCTTAAATTTATCATATGCTACTTATTGGTTCTCTCTCTCTCTCTCTCTCTCTCTCTCTCTCTCTCTTTCTCTCTCTCTCTCTACACACACACACACACACACACACACACACACACACACACACACAGATCTAAATCTGTTTCCCAAGGGTTTAGTAGACATTAATACACTGTGTCTCCCCCTTAAACACTGAGAAACACATATTACTCCACCAAACGGTCTCCTTAAAGCCCTTCTCTTTTGAACTGACACAGAGGGAAGCACTTCCCAGCCTTTTCCACAGATCTTTCTTAAATAAATCATCTAAAGGAATCTTTCTCTAAACTCTACCCCTCAACCCTTTTCTCCATGCTGTAGGTCAGTTGAAAAACTCATAAAATTGACTTTTGCTCATTTCTTTCTACGAATCCTATAGGAAAGTATATCTCACAAGTTAGTTTAGCATATGATATCAGTGTCTCGGCAGAAATTTCTGCTTTAACATTAATTAAAAATTTTTAAAAATGTGAATAGGCTATTTTTTCTCCTCAGCCAACATTTGAAAATACCCACAGACTCAGCAATAAGAAATCCTTGGTTGGTATTTTTGGATTTGCAGAGGGTTTCAGAATCACTTTTTACTGAAGACTAGTATGTCAACAGCATTTTTTGGGAAACCACTGTGTACTGTCAAGATAGCGATGATGTGTAAAATATCATTTGTCTTTTTCCCCCAGAAAATGAGCTAGAAATATAGAAAAATGAAGTAGTTTTAATGAGTTGCTAGAACTTTAGAAAACTCTATTATTGTGCAATTAGCCAACTGACTAAACCTGTTTACAAATATGACAGAATTCAATTCGATAATTTATTTCTGTTCCACAGGCCCATAGGCTGAGGTCGATCTGAAAGAAAGCACTATCTGTGATACAAGATCAGAAGAATCAGTAAAAGTCTGGGAATTTCATCCTTGGAGCAGCAAGTAAAAGCCTTCAGGAGCAAGAGGTAGTACCAATACTGAAGGGCATGAAGTGGTTGGACTAAATTATATTGGCTGTCAGGACTTTAGAATAATGAATGTACTAGAATAATGAATGTACTAAGGGCAAGAACTTAAAGTTAGAGCAAAGTTCCCTCATCTTTGAGGATTCTTTCACACTCCTTGCTCAAAAATGAATGCCCTCATGAAGAAGAGACCCATCTTGGAGGTGACCACAATTCGCTCCTCTCAGCAGACCTCAGAAGCCCAATGGGGAGCCCATCTGCTTAGCTTTCTGCTTCCTCGCTTATATTTATCTTGCTCCAGATGAACCCTCCCATGCTCAAATCTACACACACACACACACACACACACGCATGCACGCACACACACGCACATGCACACGCACACACACACACGCACACACACACACGCACATGCACACACTGGTAGAAAATGACAGCTACTCATTAAACCTTTTTTCTTGTCTTCCTGATCACACAACTAGGCCACATTTTCAAGCACCCTTTTGGGTTATGTTTGGCCATGTGACTGAGTCTTAGCCAATAGGACAAAACTTGGAACTGCTCTGTGCCACTTTTATATCTGGCCCATAAAAAACATCCCACATCCTACTTCTGTGTTGTTTTCCTTTCTACTGACTTGATCCAAATGAGCCCAGCAAACTTGGAATCTATGTGCAGAAGATGTGTCCAACATTATGGAAGAAGCCTGAGTCCCTGAATCACCACTTGGAGGTTTGCTGTCCATCAATTAGATCACCTATTTTGGCCTTAAAATGAACAATAAATAAATTTATATTGTGTTTTAAGCATTACATATGTTTGGATTTGTAGGTTGCAGCACCTAAGCTTATCTTAACCAACACAGGCATTCTGAGAAAAGTTGTTGGACTGATATTAATCTCAGATTGTGTTTTAATTAAGAAGTTTATAATAAATATTATAAATATGACTTAGAATTCCTTTAGGGCAAAGTTTATATTCTAGTTATCTTTGTATCCTAATAAGAATTCATGGAAAAGTATCACATATAGTAAGAATTCAATAGCTATTTGTTTAAAATTGCTCAAATGTTCAACTCTTAAGTTGAAGTATTGGCTGTGAAGAGATTGAAAATCCCTTATTGAGCTAAATAAAATTGTATTGAATAAACGAATTAATGAGCGAATAAATAATATTGTTTGGTGAAAACAAGTCCCACCTGAGGAGTTACAGAGAAATTTGCTCATCGGTCAAATGAAGATTATAGTATCTTTCTTCTATTATCAAATTAGAAAATATACTTCTAGGCTTTTAACTTCTAAATTGCTAAGTGCTAGACATGTATAAGCTTGTTAATATAATTTGGATAGTTATTTTACATTTTGGTATTTTATTGGCAGTATGTAGATAATAGGGTTGAAGCTCAAGGAAAAAGAATCAGCTGTGAAGCACTTCTGAACATCTTGGGAAAAATAAAAATGTTGTATGAATGTCTTCAAAATTTTATATGTCTCCAAATTCTAAATCTCTACCAATTTCCAAGTAAAATAATTCCCACCATTGTACACTGGACTCAAGAGAACATCTTTATATCAACAGTGCCCTGCAATCACAAGCAGACATATGCCTTCTGTATCTCTCTAGGAAGTATCTGCCACTTCTCAAGTTCCTGCTTGGTGATCAGGGTCAGAAAAGAATTAAGCGATACAGCTGTGCCAAATACTATGGAAGTTCACTCAAGCATATTCCATGATTGAAATCACAGTTTTTAAACATTTTCAGCCACACAAAAATACATTTGGACATGTCTGTAACAAAGCTGGTGGAGAATAACCACAAGAAATGTTTCTATAAAATGAATAAGATATGATGATTGAAGGATGGTTCTGTGTTCGCTTTTGGTCAGAAGCCTGAGAGTTGGGGAAAAGTGACTGCCCAGTGTGCCCATGATATTAACAATCCTCTTACCAGCTGAAGTTGGGAGGTATATGTAGCAGGCTTCAATGGCTACCCTCATCAGTGAAAGGATATATATGTTGTGTTGGCTGGGAAAGCGACCATAACCAGGGGAGAGAGATTTTATGTGAGTTCAGTATATGATCACTCCTTTAGTTCCCAGTTTTTTATAAGAAAGAACAACCCTACATGGTAGAAGCAGGGTTTCCTTTATACAGGCTCAGTCCTCCCCCAGTACAAGTTAAGCAGTAGCTCCTAAATTCTATATGTTTCCATCACCCCTCTGTCTTCCTTTTGGGGTACTTTCCAGGATGCCACACTTTTCTGCTTGTTTTCTGCTTGCCACTTACTAGCACTATCTGTTATAGAACATCATGTCCTATATTCCTGTTCATATCAGTCATCAGAAGAAATCTAGGTCTTCAGGTTCTTCCCTATTCCCTGGCCTCTAACATTTTTTGGCTCTAAATATTGCCTGTTTTGTCACCATCTCTCCTCTTTCTGCCCCATCTCCTGAAAGAACTAGAATTTTCTGTCGAGTATCTATCAAACATCAGCCAAATTCTTCATATCCCCTTACATTTCCTTGACTAGTCCCCTCATTTTTTTTCCCTCTAATGGAAATGCACCCATCCTCAAGGCCCTTGCTTTCTTTGCAGTCTCCTTAAGCAGTAACTTTTTTCTCTCCCAGATCCTTCATATCACTGGGTCTAGATGTGAAGTAGTATCTTCCTTTCTTCTCCTCATCTCTTCCATATCATTCTTCCTCACTCCTCCCTAAAACTATACAGCTTGGATGACCTCCATATTGATAAATCTAGTGGTTCATTCTAAATCTGTGCTTTATTTGTTAGATCAGCAGCATTTTACCAAGTCGACTACTGTTTTCCTTTTGAGACGCTTTCCTTACTTGGATTCTAGGTCACCACAATTTTCTGCATGTTTTCTCCCTTAGTAGTTGTCTCTTCTCCATTCCTTTGCTGTTTCCTCCTCATTTCACTGAACTCTAAATAAAGCCCTAGGGCTGAATCTTTGAACTTCTTTTTTCTTAATACACTTACTGCCTCAGCGGTCTCATTCAATTTCATAATTTTCTATACTCTATACATTCTGATTGCCTAAGTTATAGCCCAGATCTTCTCCTGAAATTTAGATGGATAAATCCAAGAGCCTGTCTGATATCTCCATCTGGGTGTTCGACATTTCACTTGAAAATTAGCTGACCTCTTGATCTTTTCCTCCAAACCTCTTCCTCTTAAAGTCTCTTTTCCATCACCAAATTCATTTATTAACAATTTCAATCTTCCAGTTATTGAAGCCAGAAACCTTGAAAGCATCTTTGACCCCTCTCTTTTTCACACTTCACATCAAATTCATCAGAAAATCCTAATGAGTCCTGATGGAACTGAAATCTGAACTGTTCTTACTAGCTTTACTACTACAACTCTGGCCCAGTTAACTGTTATCTATCACTTGGATTGTTAAATGGCTTCCTAACTGATCTCTCTACTTCTCTGCTTATCTCTTTCATTTCTATTGTAAACATGTCAGCCAAAATAATCCTGTCAAAAATAAGCAGAACATATTTATTTTTTGCTTATAACACTACAATGGTTTCCTAGTTCACACTGTGTAAAAGTCAATGTCCTTACAATAATTTGCAAAGCCTGCATGATCTAGTCAGTCACCACAGCTCTAATTTCATCGGCTCAAGAACCTAAAGCTTTGTTGCCATTCTGTGACTATTCCAGACACACTGCTGCCATAGGGCCTTTCATCTGCTCCTTTCTCTGCATATAACATGTCTTCTCTAAATATCCACATGGCATACTGCCTCACTTCCTTCAGGTCTATTTAAAATTCACTTCAGTCATGACTCCCTGCTTTATGTTTCACCTCAACACTTATCGCTGTCTATCATACCAGATATTTTAGTTATTTAACTTATTTAAAGTCTGCATTTTCCACTAAAATATAACATGCAGCTGGGTAGGGGGTTTGGACTATTTTATCTACTATTTATACCTAGAACCTAAAAAATATGCTGGTATGTAGTAGGTACTCAATATATATTTTTGGACATAATTATCTACAACATACCCAATGTATAGCAGGTGTTTAAAAAGTGTTTATTGAATATTATATGGCTTCTCTTCACTTACCAGAAATCCAACGTGGGACTCCTCTTGCCCCCAGAATCTTTCTTAGCACCATGACCAGTGACCTACATTCAGTATTTATATCCTTTCTCAAATACAACTTTCATTAACATTCACTGGATTATGTCACCACCCTGTTCAACCATCAGCTAATATTCTACCTACACTTACCATGTGGTTTGAGTTAAAGTGATATTTCAAAGCACCAATATTTAGTGTCCATATTTAAAGTCTGAAATAGTACTAGGAGACTCTATAGTAGTCCTAGGGAAACAGGGTTGAGACCATACCAATAGTCATAATAGATCAGACCATTCTTGAACGACCTCTAAAGGGCCAATCTAATTGTGAAGTAGCCCCATGATTTGGAGAGCTGCTGGGAGACAAAATCATGGCCAGAAGTATAGAAACAGGATTCCTGGGTTCCCAGAACCTCTTAGGAACAGATTATTATAACTTTAATACGAACTTTTTTTTTGCTGAGTTCTCAAAGTGTACCAGACATGGTTCTTTGCATTTTACACGATTAATTCATTGAATGTTCTCAACAACCTAATGTGATCAGAACTATTATTATCCTCATTTTAGATATGAGAAAACTGAAGCACAAAGAAGTTAAGTGGCACCTCAAGTCACATATTTTGAAAGTGACAGAGACTGGATTTGAACTAAAACAGTAACCATGGGTGCTGCCAGTATACCATGGGAAGTTGTAGTCCAGACGCTATCAAGCCACAACCAAGGAGTCCCAATCCTATGATTTTCTTCTCCAGTGGATGAGAGAGGAACAGGAGCTAAGTCTCTTGCCCCAACTGTGTGGGAATTTGTCTTTCCTACTTTATATTTCCTTTTCCTACCCTCTTATACATTGAAATGGTAGTGGGTGGTGGTTGTGGGGTGAACATTGCCAGCTTCTGGGGTCAGACAAGCAAAGATAAGATGTACTTTTCCACCTTTACCATCAACTCGTACTTTGATAACTGGTAGTTTGCAATTTTGGAACTCAAAATTGAGTTATTGGACTCAGTTAAAGGTAGATTTTTTATTTAAAAGGATTTTCCTAAGGAACCTCTGGGATTTCAGATATACTTAAAAGCAACAGCTGTGTTGAATCACTGAAGCATAAGGGATTGCATGTCCACTAGAGAACACACAGGATGTATTAAACGGAGAGGGAAAAGTTTGAAGTCTAGCAAGCTGTGAGTTTCATCCCACCCACGACATCCAAAGACTATGGGAGACATTTAATGAAAGCAAACTACAGCTGAGCTTCCTCATTGTTAGTGTTATGGGGCACACTGTGTTGACATTGAGATGTTATCCTACAGGAACATTTTTACCTACATCTGCTCACCTCTTTTCTCTGGACACAGGAAAAGTCCATTTTACAAAGCTCATAAAGGGGAGAGTGGGCTAGGGATTGCTGGGAGCAGCTACCCCATCGACAGAAGGCTAGTGTTTTCACAGCAGCAAATATAGCTCTAGAAACGAAAGTAAAGGGGAAGAGCTTATCCATGGCCCTGAGCTCCTATCAAAGAGGTTCCAATAATACATTAATAAATAATATAATTAATGATAATATAATATGACATTGGGAAAATTAATTAACATCTCCAATTTGGTGTTACTATTTTTTTACACTTAAATGGGAATAACACTAGTTACCTAATAGTGTTGTGAAGATTAATTGAGGAAATATTTGTAAGATGCTTGAGACAATGCTGGACATATAAAATGTGTTCAATAACTGTAAATTATTATTGTTGTTATTGCTGCCTGTTCCTCAAATGTCCACTGCTCTTTACTCTTTTTTCTTGCTCTTTACTCTATTAAAACTGGCTTTCAGAGGTTTTATTCACCTAGGAAATAAATAAAAAACAATTCAAAGTCTTACCTTCCTTCCTAAATTCTTGATCCTAGATCTGCACCTAACATGAAGCTTAGAGGGCAAGGGAAAATAAAATAGAGTCCTCCTAAGAAGTATATTTGTTCCAGATCTGTTCAGACTTCCACAATGAGACAAGAAAGTAAAAAGATCACTGGCTTTGGAACCAGATTTACAAGTCAAATCTAAAGAAATCCATATAAATGTGTAATGAAAGGCAAGTCACTTCAATATCTTGAGCCTCTTTGTAACAGATGAAAAAGCAGGGAGTCTTAGATGAGTGTTTTTCAAACCTATTTTTTGACATGGAAATATTTATTCAAATAAACTCTCACAGGGAAATACTACATGATCATATTCAGTGGATTTGGAAGGTAAATAATTTTGAGAGCCCCTTTCCCCAGGCCTTGGGAGGGTTCTGGGAACCCTAGGCAATACAGAGTCACACTGCATATTAATCAACTACATAATCACACAAATCTTTTCTGGGTCTAATGCCCTAGGCATACTAGCTTCTTTCCTTAAACATCAGGCTAAATTTCCATCATCCTCTGAAACCTGCTCTGCTTTTACTTACCTTTCATCTTAAGAGCTCACATACTTAAAAGGTATTCTGGTTTCTCTTCCCCATAGGATCTACATCAGTAGTCATAGTTTCTCACTCATAAACCATTTGAAATGGTAGACTTCTTTCATTTGATCAGCACAATGTTAAAAAATACATATACTGAAATATCTCTAGGTGAACATGCATTCTCCAGTTCCTAGTAAGCCCTACTACTCCCTACTATTTGCTTTTATCCAAGTCAAATATATATATATATATATTTTTTGCCTGGCCCTCAAAAGCACCTGAATTTATGATGCCATGTCTTCCCTGTCATTCAAGGTCCTCTTCAAGTATAACTTTCAGATTTCTCTAGTTGCTCTCATCTCAGTGGTCTTGAATTTGCAGCAGTTGTAAAAATAAAAATAAACAGGAAAAAGTAGAGAATAACTTAAGAGTTTAATTTTGGAGAACTAATTACAAAAAGAGCAGCAGCCAGTCAACATCTGGATCTCCTACAACTTATAACAAGTATGCAATCTGCTTTTGAATGCTCAAATATATGTCCATAGAACAAAATTAATTTGAAAAGATTCTGGTTAAAGTCATGATTACCAGTATATTAGGATGATACTAACTTTAATTAGGAAAAACCCTCAAAATTTCAAAGACTTAACATGATAGAATTTAAGTTCTTATATACAAGTCCAGTGTGGGTGTACTTAGTATATGGATAACTTTACAACATCTTTTATTTTTAAAATAATTTTAGGTGTACAGAGGAATTGCAGAGATGGTACAGAGTTTTCAGATACTCTTTTCCCAGCTTTTCCCTAATGTTAACATCTTCTATAATCATGAAACATTTATTGAAACTATGGAATTAACATTGATATAACCCTAATAACTACACACTTTAATTAGATTTCACCAATTTCTCCATTAAAATTATTTTTCTGTTCCAGTGTCCAAACCAGTCTACCACATTGCATTCAGTTGTTATGTCTCTTTAGTTTCCTACATCTGCAAGTTTCTAGTCTTTATTTGCTTTTCATGACCCTGCCACTTTTGAAAACAGGTTGTTTGTAGAACGTGCAGCAATTTGTGTCCGTATGATGTATTCTTGTCATTAGATTGGGGTTACGAATTTTGGGAAAGAATACCTTCTCATCACATCATATCAGGGGGTATATGATATCCACATAATTTATCACTGATTATGTTAGCCTCTGTCCCCTTGGTTAAGGCCGTGTCTGACAGATTTTGCCACTGTAAAGTTACTATTTTTTCTATTCCATACTTTATTATTTGAAAGTAACTCAAGTCCAGCCAATATGAAAGGGAGGAGAATTAAGATCCACTTTTTGGAGAAAGGAGTAGCAAAGAATTGGTGGATGTATGCTAAAATTAGCACAATAATTAATAGACATTTAGGAAGAAATACTTTGAGGCTATGCAAATATTTTATTTCTTCTTAAGAATGTTCACATTAATTTTTGCATTCATTGGGGTCTGCCTGCAGAAATTATTATTGTGGTATTCTAAAGCTTATTTTCTATTTCTCTTATTCTTCACATGCATTATTTGGAATGGTATTATAACAAGCTTTTTATTTTAGCCTATTTATTTATTAACTTAAATATTTATATCAGCATAAAATCATGGATATTTATTTGGTTTTGGGGTTTATAATCCAAATTAATATTATTTATTTTATTTCTCAAATTGTTCCAACTTTGCTCATTGGAAACTTTTGCAGATTGGCTCCTGTGTCCTTTTGACATGCCTTCACTTTTAAAATTGAATTTCTATTTATTTTTATTTATTTATTTAATCTTTAGAACTTCCTTACTTTCTGTTACTATGAGATGCTCCAGGGTCATTTCCTGCCTGAGTCCTAGAATCAACCAAATTTTGATATGCTGTATTTCTAATTTTACTTAAGTCAACATATATTTAACTTCCACTAAGACTTCTTTTTTGACTTATAACTTACCTAGAAGTATGTTGTTTCATTTCTAAATATTTGAGGATTTGTAAATAGCTTTCCATAATTGATTTCTAGTTTAGTTCTGGTATGGTCCAAGAACATACTTTGTATGACTTCTAGTTTAAATGTAAGAAGGTTTGTGTTATGGACCAGAATGTGGTCTACCTTGGTAAATGTTCCATGTGTACTTAGAAAGAATGCGTACTGTTATGCATAGCATAATGACATCTTGATCAAAGGCAGACCACATAGATTAGGGTGGTCCTATAGATTATAACAGAGCTGTAAAATTCCTATTGTCTAATGACATCTTAGCTGTCCTAACATTGTAACACAACACATTCTACAAATACTTACTATTGTGTTGCAGTTGCCTACAGTATTCAGTGAGTAACATGCTGTACAGGTTTGTAGCCTATGAGCTATAGGGGAACTGAAATTGTCACCCTAAAATATATCTATAAGGATTATTTTAGGCTGGTTAATTGTAAGAAGTAGCAGACATGGGAGAAGCTCTAAAAATCAAGTAGAAGTTACCTTTCCTAAAGACATTTACATTTGTAAAGGAAATTACCATTTGTAAGGGTGTCTCCTCTTGCTGTACCAAGAATATAGGGGTAAACTTATTTCTGGAAACTCTTATCAAAGAAGAAGACAAAACTTAAATTTGCATAACAACCATACCCTTGTTTACTGTGCTTTTCCTGGTAATCTCCCCTAACTCATTCCCCAAGGCCCAACATCTTTTGTCCTCAACTGAAGATGCATTTAAGGTGGTGGCTTCAGCCACTTTAGACACAGGTTTCCTGGGTCTCCATGCATACATGAAATAAACATGTTATTAAACTTTTTTTCTCTCCTATTAATCTATATATTTTTTTACAGGGAAGCCTCAGCCAAGAATCCAGGAAAAAAGGTGAAAATCTATTTTTTCTTCTCTACAGAATAGTAGGCTATGCCACATAGCCTAGGTGTGTAGTAAGCTACACCATCTAAGCTTGTGTAAGTACACTCTATGATGTTTTCACAAGAGCAAAATCAACTAAGGATGCATTTCTCAGAACCTATCTCCTTAGTTAAGCACCACAAGACTGTATCCTGCTCTTGTTTGGATCATTCTATAAACGTCAACTAGGTCAAGTTGGTTAATAATTTTGTTCAGATCATCTATAACTTCACTGATATTTTCAAGGCAAAATATCAATCAGTATATTCCAACTAGAATTGTGGATTTGTCTATTTGTTCTTTCAGATCTATCTTTTATTTTTATCACGTATTTTGAAGTTCTGTTGTTAGGCATGTACAGATTTTGGAGAGGTAACTTATTTATTATTACATAATTTTCCTTTTTTATTTTCATAATATTTCTTATTCTAAAATTTGCTTTTGCTATAATTAATATACTACTCCAGCTCTCTTTTATTTAATGTTTGCATGGTATATATTCTTTCATCCTTTTATTTTTAACCTACTTATGTCTTTATATTTAAAGTGTGTTCTGGTCACGACGTAGTTGAGTCTTGATTTTTTAAATCCAATATGAAAAACTCTGTCTTTCAGCTGATGTGTTTAGACCATTCACATTGAATGGGATTATATGTAATTGGATTAAACTCTATCATCTTGCAAGTTGTTTTTCATTTGTTCCATTTTTTAAAATTTCCTCGTTTCTGCCTTCTCTAGGTATAATTTAACATTCTTATGAGTTCATTTTATTTTGCTATTGAATTATTTTCATACTTCTTTTTAAAAAAACATGTTTATTGGTTTACGAGCTGTGTCTACCTTCAAATACTACTATGCTGCTTCACGTGTGATGTCATAACCATTGAGCAGTATATTTCCAATTTATCCCCCACATCCTTGGTGCTTTTTACACACACACAGAGAAGAAGGTGATGTGGAGACAGAATAGGTATTAGAAAATGCTTGCCTTAAAGATTGGAATGATTCGGCCCCAAGATAAGGAATGTTGGCAGCCACCAGAAACTGAAATAGGTAAGGACTGAATTATTTTCTATAACCTCAGGAGACAGTATGGCCTTCCTTTGATTTTGGCTCATGATGCTGACTTCAGATTTCTGGTTTCCAGAACTAGAGATTAAATATCTATTGTTTTAAGCCACAAAGTTTGTGGTAATTTTTACAGTAGCCACTGGAAACTAATACACCAAGTAATTACTTTTTTCTTGCTTAGTGTTCTCTGAGCTACTTGCATCTGTGATTTGTTGTCTGTCGCTAATCTTGGAAAAATCTCAGCCATTATTTCATTATTTCTTCAAATATTTCTTCTGCCTTGTTCTATCTTTCTCTGCCTGAAATTTCATTACAAAAGTGTTACATTATTTAATATCGTCCTATGGCTCTTGGATCTCCGATTTTTCTTCCCACTATATTTTTCTCTTTGTATTTCAGTTAGGATAATTTTTATTGATTTCTTATCAAGATCACAGATTATATCATCCGTGGTGTTCAGTTTACTGGTGGTTCTTTTGAAGATATTTTTCATCTCTGTTATTGTGTTTTTCATTTCTAGTATTTCCACTTCGTTTTCTTTTATTGTGTCCACCTCTCTGCTGAAATCAACTGTCTATTCTTGCATGTTATCTACCTTTTTGATTAGAAACTTTAAGATATTAATCATAGCAAATTCACTACTAGTTCCAATATATGTGTCATAGCTGGAACTTATTCTGATCATTGTTTTGCTCTTCAGACTGATTTTCCTTGATTTTTTATATGCTTCTGAATATTTTTGTTGAAAGCTGGCCATGTTATATAGAACAGGAGAAACTAAGGTACACATTGTGTAATGCTTCGAGGTGAGCATGCCATTTCTTCTGCTATGCCTTTAGTGTGAAAATTTGTAGTAACATAATCAGGAGATGGGCTGGATTTGGAGCTTGCTTTCTACTTGGCTTTGGGTCTTGTCCTTGTCATGCTCTCCAAAGAGAATCTTTCTTCTGTAGCTCTCCCAACTCTATTCCAGTTATTTTTACTTGGAAATTCCAAGCATAGTGGTGGTGCTATGGAGGTGGGAGGCATTCTCTGTTGTTCTACTTAAGCCTCAGTCCTAGACAGATGCTATGAACCTGGAATAAGGGTTGTGGCCTGCACAAGTATTCCTTCCCCTCCTCTAGACATAATGCTAGACCAATCATGCATTCCTGTTTCATCCAGGGGTAGAAATCTTTTTTCCTGTTTCCTTCTCCCAACTGAACTCTGGTTTTGACCAGTACCAACAGAATAATTTTTGTTGCCCTTGTTCCTGCAAATTGTTTTTGTTTCTTATGAGAGATAGAGTAAGAGTCTAGGTGGAATTTCAGCTGTGACTGCTATTCCCTTCCACCTGTCAGCACCACAGAGGAAGAGAAAGCTTTCTTAGGATTCTCACCATGCCCACTGTGAGTACCTGTGGGGGTCCCAATAAAAAAGTCGTGCAAGAAGATTTGAACTTTTCTATGTCTGTAGACCTAGGGGCTTTTTTCCTGACTTTAGTGAAATATAATAGACAATTAATTGCTCATATTTACACTATACAATTCAGTAAGTTATTTTTTTAATTATAGTTGGCGTATAATAATATATTAGCTTCACTTGTACAGCATAGTGATTAGAGATCTATGTAACTAGCAAAGTGATCAACCCACTAAATCTAGTACCCTCTGCCTCCTCACATATTTATTACGTTATTAACTATTTTCCTTATGTCACGCTTTATATCACCATGCCTATTTTGTAACTATTCATATGTATGGTTTAATCCCTTTGCACTTTTTTTGCCATCCCCCGACCCCCTCCATCTAGTAACCCTCAAAATATTCTCTGTATCTATGAGCTTATGTTGTTATATTATTATGTCGTTGTTGTTTATATTGTTCTTTAGATTCCACATGTACGTGAAATCTTGTGATATTTGTCTTTATCTGACTTATTTCATTCAGCACAATACCCTCTAGGTCTATCAAGGCGATATCTTTTTCTATCCCTTTCCTTTTATTTTGTCTTTAAATCGAAAATGAGTCTCTTGTAGGCAACATATGTAGTGGTCTTATTTTCTTATCCATTCAGCCATTCTATCTTTTGGTTGCAGCACTTAATTATTCTTCATTTGAGGTACTCGTTGATAGGAATGTAGTTATTCTCATTCTTTATTCTTGTTTTTGATACAGGTTTTTCTGCCTTAAAGAAGTCCCTCCAACATTTCCTGTAATACTGGTCTGGTGTTGATAAATTCCTTTAGCTTATTTTTGTCTGAGAAACTGTTTATCTGTCCTTTGACTCTAAGTGATAGCTTTGCTGGGTACAGTATTCTTGGTTGTAGATCCTGGGTTTTCATCACTTTGAATATTTTGTGCTAGGCCCTTCTGTCCTGCAAAGTTTCTTTTGAGAAATCAGCTGCCAGTCTTACGGGTGCTCCTTGTAGGTAACTAACTGCTTTTCTCTTGCTGCTTTTCTCTCATTGATTTTAACCTTTGGTATTTTTTTCTCTCATTGATTTTAACCTTTGGTATTTTAATTATGATGTATCTTGGTGTGGACCTCTTAGGGTTCATCATTTTGGGGACTCCTTGAGCTTCCTGGGGTTGTATGTCTATTTCCTTCACCAAGTTAAGAAAGTTTTCCATCTTTATTTCTACAAATAGCTCTTCAATTTCTTGTTTTCCTTCACGTACCCCTATGGCATGGATATTTTCCCATTTAATTATGTGCCATAGGCTCCTTAAATTAATATTATAGTCTTGGCTTCTTTTATCTTTCCACTCTGATTGAGGGTCCAATGCTTCCCCATTCCCTATATCAGTGGCTCGATCTTCTTCTTTATCCGCTGTTCATTCCCTCTAATAGTCTTCACCGCAGATAATGTATTCTTCATTTCTGACTGGTTCCCCTGTATGATTTCCATTTCTTTTTTTGTGATTTTTTAATGTCTTTGTTAAAGTTCTCACTGAGTTCATCTACACTTCCCCTAAGTTCATTGAGCTTCTTTATAACTAGTGTTTTGAATCGTGCACCTGTGAGATTGCTTGACTTTGTTATTGATGAATCTCTATTCTGTTCATTCATATGGTTTCTGTTTATTTGTCTTCCCATTTGGGCTGCCTTTTTGTGTATGTTTCTATGTACTAATCAAAACTCCTAAGCCTTCCAGTCTTATTAGCATGGTTTTGGGTAATAGGTCTCCCATGGTGCAGTCTTAAGAGAGGTTCAGTTTCAGGCAAATTTTCACCCCAGCCTGTGCCCCTCCTAGGCCACCTGTTAAGATTCAGCAAGCAATGCACAGATGCTCTGCTTATAGTTGCCTCAAGAGTCCATACCAGAAACCAAGGCCAATTGCCACCAGTGTGAGTCTTGGCACTGCTCAGCAAGGATCACTGGACTCATCAAAGAAACAGCTGGATGTGGCTTGGGCGGGGCCATGATTGGGGAAGGCAAAGTTTCAGGGAGTATTCTAGGTGGAGTTCGATGATGTTTTAGCTATGGTGGTGCTGAGTCTGCATGGGGGGGCTCAACAGAGGAACAATGGATACTGCCAGAATTTTGATGGGAGAAAACCTTGGCTCTGACCTCACTTTGACAACTCAGCATCCCTCTGTAAGTTCCTGCTTCCCCCCTCTCCCCCCTGCTGAGAAACCAACCCAGGGCTGGTGCTCAGTGAGCAGGTCTGTCACTGCAAAAGTCTACTCGCTGACATGGCCCCTTTAAGAGGTGTCTGCAGCTGCTGGCTGCCGCTGCCACTGCCGCTGCCATAAGCTCTGTCCCTCTCAGCTGTTTTGGACTGGACAGTCTCGTATCTTTGCCCTCTCCTACCTTCTGCTGTTGCAGGTGGATTAACTATTTCTCTCCCTAGTTGCAGTGCTTCTGTTCATCTAGATTCCAGGTGAGTTTGCATGCTGTCTGCTTTGTGGTTTTGTCCCAGCTTTGTCCCATCACAAGAAAGATGAACAAAGTCTCTATCATCTATGTCATTTTTTTCCCTCTCATCCTAGGGGCTTTATAGTCTCCTACTAGCCCATGCTCAGCCTTTAGCTTTTAATGAAAAAAAAATCTAGGTGAATCCTCTTCTTGGCGTATATTACTTTTGGCAGTCTCTGTGCCATGTAAGTAAATGCTAGCACCCTGCTTTTACCTGAGTGTCTAGATTTCATGTTAATTGTTTACCCTGTGACCACAATTCTCTCATGTGTTCCATAAAAATCCATTATTTTGAAGTTTGCTCATCTTTTTTCTTGTTAAAAGAATGGGAGGAATGCTTTTTCCAGCTCTCTATATCTGCAAGCTGAAACCGGTGGATGAAATTTTTCATGCACCATTTCTAGGACCTAGGTTCCTTCTTCTTGTGGCCTTACCATCCACTATGGGTCATATATAATTATTTTTATGTTCATAGCTGGCTTTTACTTAGGATATATTTTTAGATGTTAAATTACTGGATGTTGCAGTGTGTGTTCTCCAAGAAGCAGACTCCAAGATGGAGATTAACCTGTAGAAGTTTGTTAGTAAGTACTCATGGTCAAAACCTTTTGAGGGGAAGGAAAAAAAGCAAGGTTGAGCATAGGGAGAAGTTCTGTTGTGATAGAACCTCAACAAAGATTTAGTTGAACCCATGGGAAGCTCTGGAGCAGAGATTTGTCCTATATGCAGGGAGCTAGACCTTTATATTTCTGCATTACCTAGTCATTGCACATGGGCTTGTCCAAAGCCATACTTGAGAAGGAAGATGTCTCCAGCTGAGGGCAATATCTAGAGAGGTCCTGAGAGCTGAAGACCACTAGCTGGTAGAAGCTGGAGGAGTAAGTCCTGAAGGAGATCTGAGCAGTGATCACAGTTTCCACTACATTGAGTCAAAACATGCATATTTTAAGGCTCTTGATAGATAACATTGAAAGTTTCACAATTTCATAAAAAGTGTTCCATAATATGTATACTTAATCTCCTTTTAAAAACTGTATTTTATTTATTGATGTGGCATTGGTTAATAAAATTATATAGGTTTCAAGTGTAAAATTTGATAATCTATCGCATTGTGTGTTCACCACCCAAAATCAAATCTCCTTCTGTCACCATATATTTGACCCTCTTTACCTTTGTCTACCTCCCTCTGCCTCCCTTTCTCTCTGGTAACCACTATAATGTTGTCTGTGTCTATGATTTTTTGTTTATTTGTCCTGTGTGTGTTGCTTTTAGTTTTATATTCCACATATTAGTGAAATCATATGATTCTTGACTTTTTTTCTGTCTGACTTACTTTGCTTAGCATGATATTCTCAAGACCTATCTATATTGTTGTAAATGTCAGTATTTCATCTGTTCTTATAGCTGAATAATATTCTATTGTGTATATGTACCACATCTTTTTTATCCAATCATATATCAAAGGACACTTTGGTTGTTTCCATGTCTTGTCTACTGTGCATACAGTTGCAATGAACATAGGGGTACATATATCTCCTTGAACAATTTTAAAACATTTATTTATATACAATCTCTTGTACTTAGTTTTCTCATCTGTAAAGTTGAAATAATAAAAACTTCTAACTCATGGAGTTTTTGTTGTGAGAATTAAATAAGTAAATATTTATGATATGCTTAAACAGTGTCTGATATATACTAAATTCCTCTAGCTATTATTATTGGAGTTGTCATTTTGCATAGGCCAGGTAGTAATTAAAAGTGCCCATTTCTTAGCATGATAGCCACCCATGGGGATTTTCATTAAAAATAAAAAATTCCAATTTTAGACTCTCTCTCTCTCTCTCTCTCTCTCTCTCTCTCTCTATATATATATATATATATATATATATATATGTATATATATACACATATATGTGTATATATATATACATATATATAGTCAATTATATGCATATGTTCTTTTCTTATTTTTATTAGGATGTTATTTTTTTATTATCGATTTAAAAAATGTATTTTCATGTATTTAGGAGTCATTTAAATTAAAAACATACTTCTAGTTTCTCGTATATATTTTAGCTTATTTATTTTAGATTGTTATATTTTTATATACTTGCAGTAGGGAGCTTAATTAGTGGATCGATGTCAACATAATAATGAGGACGATTATATGATAAAGATTTTTTTATGTTGGCTAACACATATTGAGTATTTACTATCACAGGCACTTATTTATTCATGCATTATCTTATTTAATTCTCACCACAAACCTTCTTTTATGCCCATTTAACAGATTAGAGAACTGAAGATTGGATAAATTAAATGACTCATCCCAAACTGGTAAGTGATAGAGCTGGGAATGAAACTCAGTTCTGTTTAGGTGTCATAGTCAGCATTTCCCAACGTGGGTGCTCTGTGAAATGGTATTCCATGACATACTACAAGTACAAGTGTGCACACACACATGTGTGTGTTTTCTGTAGTCAAATCAATATGCAGAAGTCTTGAATATCTGATTCCAGAGATAGTTCATAGATATCAGCATATTAGAAGCTCTAAGGGACACTTTCAGAAAGAAACTTGCTTAAATCATGTAAACCAGAATTTCTCCAAAATTGTTTAATCATGGATCTTTTATTTCCCATCATACCACTAACCAACCACAGAAATAGTGTTCTATTTCACACGCTTTTTTAAATGCCACACTATACTACTTAGTCTCTCAACCAGAGGAGGTCTTCAGTATCCAGCTCACAAGGGTTCTGTTCACAAATCATCAATACAGATGAAAACAAAGACGACGACCTAATCAAATTAGCTAGTGAGTCAAAGTGGGAAAGAAAAACTGCTACATTAGGTAATAAAGTAAGGACTTAATAATCTGGAACAATAAACAGAAGTAAAAAAGATAAAATCTGACAGGGATAAATCAATTACATGATAGTAGTTTATGTGAGGAAGCCTGGGGGATTTAATTGACCATAAACCCAATAAAAAATAATTAAAATGTATTTAATAAGCAAGGAACTACAGTTTTATACCTGCATTAATGCAAGAGCAGTGTTCAGAGTGGCAAATATTAGTACACATTCCCCTAACCATTGTGTTAGTCAGAGGGTTTATAGAACATTGTGATATTCCTAGCAGCACACTTTTGGACAGGCAATGAATGGCAATCCAGATGGCGTTGACTTAGATAATAAGGAGTTCAGCAGACATCACGTTTTGAGCAATAGTACAAAATCTCAAGGTATTTATTTCTGGCAAGAGTAGATTCAGGGTGGCTGTTGGGAGTGGATGATTGCACTAGATATTTGTTTTCATTTGTCTCTCCCTATTCATTTATTCTTCTTCCTTCACCATTATGTTTTGTATCTTAGGCTACTCCTTGCCCTTTATCTTCCAGTGGGGGACACTCTGATGAGATTAGAGGGTAGGGGGAGAGTAAAATGGGTATTTTATTCCCTTAGCTGCTTTCCTGCTGGCTTTCTAGGTGGACTTCTCCAACTTCAGCTACCTTCTCTGGTCTCAAGCAAAATTTTCTTCTTTTTAACCCTTCAGGCTTAAGATACTATCCTTGTTAGCTCTAGAGTGCTCCTAAGATTCACTTAACCCTGCTCACATTTTTGTAAATCCCCTTTACCATGCTATCATCAATAGTCCTGCCTGAGTGTGTGATTTGTTTCCTGCTCAGATCAGATTCATACTAATGCTGGGATGATTCAGATGATTGTCTTTGAATATTTAAAGGGCTGTCATATGGAAGTGTGTGTAATTAAGACAAGAGAATAGAAGTTAATGGAAATATTGAATTCATGTATTCATTCAAGTAACCTTATTAAGCCTCTACTATGTGCCCAGCATTGTGCTAAGCATGAAGCAGTGTTCCAAAAAATTCATAGCAAAGAGAGTTAATCTAGGTTAGAATTTAGAAAGGCCTCTCAGAAAAAAAAGACCAGAAAGATGAGTAAGGAATTCAGGGAAAAGAAAGTAAAATCTGGACAGGAATGTTCCAGGAAGAGGAATTTATAGGTGAGAATGCTGAGGGTGAAAGGGAAGTAGCCTTATTCTAGGAAGTGAAAAAAGGCTCCAGTGTCTATAGTTTCTCTCTCTTCCAGTTGAGTAAGACAAGAACATCCAGAGATGAGGTTGAGAGGTAGAAGGAGGTCCAAACCTGCAGAGCTGTTGTGAATATAGAATTGATCCCAAGGGCCAGAGCAGCTCCTTGAAAAGTTTAAAGCAAGGGAGACACCCAGCATGATTTTCTCTTTATTTTGCAGATAGACAAAGCAAGAATTTCCAAGAATCAGAGCTTTTCAGATGTAAATCAAGCTGTCTTCCAAAAGAATGAGCAGCTAGGTCCTGGACTCGGCCAAAGAGAGACTAGAAGACAGGATATTTCCAAAAGGAAAACCACACTTAATGAAAAGTTGAACGGACATCTACGGCCCTCTTTAATTCTGAAAATTCTGAGACTTCTTTACTTGGCCACATGCTTCACAATGGAATAAAGACAGGGAGGTTTGGGAATCCATTCACTTTCATCCAAAACTGGCAATGAGAAGTTACTTTTTTTCTTTCCCAGTCCCTCTTCTTGGGCCTAGAAAATAGAACATATGTTCAGACCTAAGCAGCTGACATAAGAAGGGCACCAGCCACAGAAAGTTCCAGAGAATAGCACTGGCAGCATCTGACCTTCAGGCTTGCCGATAGTTGACTCTATAGTCAAGGGTATTAGACAAGCTCACTATTATTATTTTTTAAATTAAACCCTACAAAAAGTAAAAAGCAAACATCTCAGGCCCTGGGTCAGTGTAACACTTTGGCCACAGTGAGGTCTGAGGGCTCCAAAGATAGAGACATTGTTAATCACAGCAACCCTCCTGTTTTGGAACTCATTCTCAGGGACTGAGCAGATATGTGTGATAATGCAGCTGTGTACAAATGCCAATGCTGAGGTGATAATTATAGAAACCTTCTCATTTCACTTGAATTTGGGCCAGTGCATAGCTCTGACAGTGGAAAGGGTCTGAGGCTGCAAAACTGGCACTGTTTAAAGCAAGTTGCCTTTTGCAACCAACATAGACATCTGAGGTGTGCCAGGAGCCCACTTCCTTTTGGAGAGTTCCCAGTACATGCTTCCAATCTCATACCTCATTCAATCTCTTTGTTCCATACTAGACTGTAGCAAACACTATAGCTTTGTCAGTAGGGTTCACTTTTCTAGTCGTTATTCCACTCAACTCTTATTCCTGAGACTCATTTTCCTACCACGTCGTCTTACTCCTCTTTTTTGCAGCCCCTGGAATATGTTCACATTTTCTGGCATTCCAGGTATAGAACATGTGCAATTAGAACTGGCCAGTCCCTACTTTCTGACTACAATGACAAGGAAGCGGCCTAGCTTTCCAAGCACTTCTTATGACCTCAAATAAAAACAGATTTATTTGGGATAAAATATTCATTAGTGAAAGACAATTAGACAATTATCAATCTAAATTGAGTTGTAATAACTTTAACAAGAGCATAGGATAAATCTTCCTAATCCTTCCAGGATCGCCACACCAACAGGGCAACAGGAGAGGCTAGTAGGAAAAAAGGGAGGAGGAAAGGAGCTAAGGTGGGAGTGATGGCCATGAAGGAGGGAGGAAAACATAGTGAAGTGAAAGTGAGGTTTAATTTTCTTCATGGAAAATATGCTATTATCAAAAACAACTTCTTCTACCAGCATTTTTGCTTTTACCAATAGAGGTGAAGAAGTACAGTTTTATGCAACACATATAACAGGGAAAGGAGAATGATAACCCTAGAAAAATTATAACATTAAAAACAATAGGTCTGCCATTGCCAATAAACCACACAGACACCATACTGTTCTACCTTGAGTATAAAGGTGACATTTATAGTTAATCCTATAGTAACTTCTCCAACTGCTACTGCATTTTGAACACCACCTTCTCACACAGAGTCTCTTTCCAAAGATTGAGTATTTCTGAGGCTTCATACTTCAAGGCCTAGGTTGGGCATTCTGCTCTTAAGAATGCCTCACAGCCTGAGTTATCTGCTTCCATACTATCTGCCTCACATGAGAATAGTTTTCACATTTGGTAATTGTTTACTTATCTTTTCCACCCACCAGATTATGACCTTACTGAATATAAAAACCACATATTATTCATTTCTGAATCCCAGGTATCTGTCAATGTCTCCCTTTATAAATCTTTGTAGAATAAAATAACTCATGAGCCTTATTTCTTGTCTCATCCTTTAAGTCAAAGAGACTACAACTGTAAGGTACCTAATTTAAATTGGATACATTGACTTCTAACCCCAATATACTATAATTTTAGAATATGCCTAAATCAGGGAGTAGATGAGGCTCTAAAGAAAAAAAAATGTTTGGCTGGATGAGAATATAAAAAGAGGAAAGACTTTCTCCTAAACAGAATCCTTCATTTAAAAGGATGAGGAATTAGAGAAAAAGGAACCCTCATACTCTACTGGTGGGACTGCATGTCAGTACAGCCACTATGGAAAATGGAAACAGTATGGAGGTTCCTCATAAAACTAAGAATTAATCTATCATATGGTCCAACAATCCCTATACTGGATATTTACCCCAAAGACTTGAAACCCCATATCCGAAAAGATATTTTCACACCAATATTCATAACAGCATTATTCACAGTGTTGTCCTACGATGAAGCAACTGAAGTGTCCTACATAGATGATTGGATAAAGAAGCTGTGGCACATATGTACAATGGAATATTACTCAGTCATAAGAAGAGATGAAATGCTACCATTTGCAATGACATGCATGGGCCTCAAGATAATCATGCTAAGCGAATTAGCCGGACTGAAGTTGAAAACCACATGTTATCACTGGGATATAAACCTAAGTGCAACAAACAACAGGACAAACGAATGGACTCATAGACATGGATAAGAGATTAGTGGTTACCAAAGTGTAGGAGGGAGATGGGAGGGGGGAGGTAGATGGGATAAAAGGGGTCAAATATGTGGTGACAGAAAGAAATCTAACTATGGGTGGTGAACACAGAATGCAATGTATATTTATGCCTTACTGTTGAATTGTATGCCTGAAACTTACTGGATTTCATTAACCAATGTCATCATAATAAAAATTAAAATTATAGATAGATAGATAGATAGATGATAGATAAAGAAAGAAAGAAAAATTTAAGAGGGTGGGATAAATTGTGGCAAGAGTAGAATGGAATCTAGGCTAGGCATATACAAAGATATATGCACAGAATTATAGAAAGACAGAAACATTGATTCTCACTTTTAACAGTCAAGAGCTGAAGTCCGGAAGTAGTAAAACCCAAAATTCTGACTACAAGAGAAGTTGGAAATTCTCTTTTTTTCTGAAATTGAACTCTTCATAAAAAAATATGTTAAAAATGAAGGTGAGGCTTGTTCATTTTTAGAATCAGTGGCTCAAAAGAGGTAGAAATCATTGATGATTAATATTAAAAAAGCAATTTAAGGGTGGCTCCATGGTGTAGTGGTTAGCATGTCTGCTTTACACGCAGAAAGTCCTGGGTATGCCAGGCCCTGGGTGCGCCAGACTCTGGGTGCACGCTGCTAGAGCGTGGGAGGAGACGTCACACCTTTCGAGATCCAGTTCTTAAGAAGAGACAGCAACAGCCATAGGTCAGGGGTGTAAGTGTGTGTATGGGGAGGAATTAAAGAGGAAGGGGAAACAATTTAATTGTTTTGATTTAAGAAAAAACAAATGTAGAACATTAGACTCTTCTGAATTATATGAAAAGAATAGAGAACATGAACATTAAATAAATAGAACAAATAAAACATACACACTTTCATTCTCTACTGTTCACAGTCATAAAAATAAGAAAGAGGATTAAAAAGAAAGAAATAGTTGTAGATTGGAGGAGGCTTTGGATACAGCAACAGAGAAAGGAACATGCATATAAACTCATGTGGACATAAAACTATAAATAGAAAAAGATATACTCAAAGGTCCAGATATAGGTTTCCATGGCTTTGAAACTCCATTTTGATTTTGTGTTATTTTAGAATAAGCTAGCAAAGAGTTTTAAAATCAGGTTTAAATTTATCTTTGAGATTTCTATTCTTGCTTTGGGAGTATATGAGACTGTTTGCTCTGTGTGTGTGTGTGTGTGTGTGTGTGTGTGCCTGTGTGTGTGTGTGTCTGTGTGTGTGTATGTGAGAGAGAGAGAGAGAGAGAGAGAGAGAGAGAGAGAGAGAGAGAGAGAGAGAGAGAGAGAAGAGACAAACAGAAAATAAAAAATTATAAAGGAACTTATATAAAAGTTATGATGAGCACCTTTGTTCAGAGTAAGGACTATTTCAAGAAGGGAAGATTTTGAAATTTTGAATGGATCCCTTTTCAAACTCACTTTGGTTGCTGAAACAAACGACATGGTGTGTATTGGGGGGAGGTTCTAAAAATAGGTTTCATTGGCTGCCATTTCTCTATTTGGAGATCTTCTGAGTCATCAATTTGTCCCCATCTCACACTAATCATAATTCCTGGAGTGAGATGGGCTTGGGGATGCTTGCACTGATTTTAACATACTTTTTGCTTCATGACTCAGTGGATGTGGGTAAATGAGCCCAACATATAAGATTTTGTATCTTATAAAAGATGCAAAAAAGAAGGTCCACCAATATGTTAACTAATAAGTTTGTTATGTGGAGCATTTCTGAATTTACTCTACGCTAAACTTTTTAAGTTTTTATTCTTATGTATCTACATATTGGAGATATCCTACAGATAAGCAGCTTTGTACGGCTTTGTCACCCTTGGTATTGAACCTTTTAAACATATTCTACTTTCACTTATTTAATTCTATAGCTATTGATTTAGAAGAAGATAATATGTAACTTAATGTGCTCATGAATCCTTGAGTGTCTTGTCACTGACTGTTTTTTTTGTGCTCATGTTATTACATGTTATTGATCCACAATGACTTTGTGATTGGTTTTTCTATTCTTTCTATTTAAGTGATATTTATTATCCTTTAAAAGTCTGTTAACTTCATTGTACCATTTTTGCTTAGCAGACTAAAACTTTTTTTGAGTTTATACTATGGATGTGATGCCATGCTATCCACTGGAACTGAATGTCTTGTGGTTGTGACTCCACGCTGTAAAATGGCTTCTATAAAGCTATTTAATTTATAAAGCTATTTAATTTCTCCTGAGCTCAGTAACATGTTTCAATTAAATGGAGCATTATTATTAAAAGTTCTTTAACAAAGAAAAATATATCTATTTAGGTGTGTGTGTGTTTTTTTTAAATCAGCATTAAATATCCATCCCCTAAATGTTCCCCATATGGTGAAATATGATCAGTAAGAAATTTTATAGACTGTGACCTTTTCTCTCAAGATAAAACTGATTGATAGTAAAGGAGCTATTCAAGTCTTTATTTGAGATCAAGGCTTAGATGTGCTGGCCCTATTTATAGGGAAGTCCAGAGGCTTGTCCCTCAACAAGATGTATAGAATCCAAGCTGTAACATTCAAAATAATAATCGGATTCTCCACTAATAACTCCTTTCCACCTGAACTGAGCCAGGTCTTTCTTGTTTATCTCTCTGTGCTAGTACTCTAGAAATAAAGGTTTGCTCCATTTTTCTTAAGGGGATAGAGGTTAACAGAAGAAATAAGAACAATTATTTGGCTATGGCATATAAAGTTAATTCTGATCCCATGGTATATATACATTTTTTTCGTGCATGTGAACTACTTAATTATGATTAAATATCATTGACAGTACCGTCTGTTGCTTCCTTCTCTGACCCCCACTATGTTCCTCACCACTGAGCCCCTGGAAGGAGTCTCAAGTAGATGATGGGCAAGATATTACCTCTCCCAAATTTCAGCACAGGAATGCTTTCTGAAAAGGCTTTATTACAGGTACGGGGGGAAGAGGGGAAGGGCTGCTGCTTTCCTCATGGTCACAAGGACGTTACTCAGCTCCTTCCCCTTCCTCTTAGTACGAATGTGTGTCCCCTCCCTTTTCTCAACAATCGTCAGATCCTGCTTGTCATTGGAGACCTTGAGCACCTCTGTGGAGCACGGTTCTAGGGGGCAAAGCTGCACACCTCCTGGATCCTGTCCCAGACAAACTTGGTGTGCTTGGTGAGACACCTGTGATGGCAGCTATGCCTCAGCTTGCTCACATTCTTGGTCACCTTATGACCCTTGTTGAAGTCCACAGTCATTGGGTAGTGCAGAGCCATGGCTGAGGACAAGAGTGGGAGAGGAGATAGAGTTGAGTTTCGGCGCCGCCATCACCACCTGGAACCCCATACTCTGGACCCCTCAGAGTCTCCCGTTGCACCCAATCAGCCCCCTGAGCCTCACTGGGATCCCTGAGGCCCAGATGGTGACAGATTCCACCTGCTCATGGTACAACTAACCTGCCTCATGGTATATTTTAAGCCAAAATACACTTACTCTCAGAACTCTAAACATGGCAAAAATAACTTGCTTTTTTTTCCTCCCAAGGAGTGTGTGTGAGTGCGTGTGTGTGGGGGGGGGAGATGATTATAATAATATTTTATAAGAAAATACCTAAAATACTCTGAAATTTGCCTTACTTTTTCTTAGTCTTCAAGATTAGATAATATTGGCAGAATTTAATATCTTTGACTTCAAGTAGAATGAAACAAGCGTTACAAAATAGATATTATAATAAACAGAAAAGAAAGGGAAATTTATTTTACTGGAGGTTGGAGACCTGTAATCAATAACATTTCACAGAGAAGAACTTTAAGGATGCCAACTTGTTCTTAGACTACCCAAAATATGTTGATAAGTGATGGCACATGCTTGGAGAACAAGGTATTGTTTCACATGGTCATGACATGTGTTTGGGAGTGGCTGGACATTAGGCTAATGAATTATTTTTAGGCTAATTACTAAACATTACTAGTGGAGATAAAAAAAAGAATGTCAAAAGGTAAATAATCAGTGTATATAAGTACAGTCAGACCACTGTATTGATCAATTTCCACAAAACTTGTCAAATCAGCAACAGAATCCTCTCTCGCATAATACTTATTTCATCTTGAATTGCAAGCAGGGAAATGGTATATAGTTATTATTGGCTTAATTGCTTTAAACCCAAAGTATCAGGTATCGATTGCCATAAACATTGATATATAACAATTCCTCCTTCTCCCGACCCCAATCAAATAAAACCATAGCTCATGAATCTATGGATTAGTTGAGTGATTTATCTTGTTTGTGCCAGGCTTGCCTGGAAACATTCATGTGTTAATAATTAAATAAATGATTGGCTAGCCACTGGCTGATCTGATGGCCTTGCTTTAGATGGCTCTCCTCCATGTTATCTTTTGTCTTCACAACAACTTGTCCAGCCTTGTTCACATAGTCTTCCAGGGGCAAAGACAGCAAGTAGAAGTATTTAGGCCTTATGAGGTTTAGGTTTAGAGCTACAGCACCATCAATTTCACTGCTTTCTATTGGCAGACCAAGTCACAGGGCTGGTTCAATTTCATGGGATGTGGATATAAGCTCCACCTCTGATTGGAGAAACTTCACAGTCAGGTTGCAAAAATCATAGATTCAGAGAGACATGGACAAATATGCTATTTTTGCAATCAATCTACCTTGGAATATAAGGCTAGAAATTGAAAAGCAAATATCAAGCCAAGGAAATATCTTCCAGGTTGGAAAGAATTAAGACATTATGTGCTAGTGAGGGATTCCATCAGTCTGTCTTTTTTTTTTCTTTTACATGGCATTTCGGGAAATAAAAGATCATAGAAGTAAAAAGGTCAAGAGCAACAAATTATGTTGGAGTTAGAATCTTATTTTTTAATCAACTTTTTCAAGTCTAGTTTAAAGCATATAGAGATGAATATAAGTTAAAAACAAAAATGTTGTAAGAGCTAAGATTTCATGAGGAAATATACAAACCTTACTTTCAATCTCTATTTGAATCAATCAGATTAGAAGTCCTAGTCCCATAAATGTCAATGGGGTACAAAGCAAAGTTTTGTAACTTATGATTATACAACGAAAGGCAAAGTAGAAAAGAGACCATATTTTCAAAACCATGCTTCATTCTTGGTAAGAAAAATAAGTGGCTTTCTGCTGCCTCCTGATGGCAAATAAATTGCAGAGACCTGCTTAAAGACATGACTCGTCCTGTTAGCATCATAGGTTTTACAGCCTATTTACCTTTGTGTTTCAACACATGTTTGACTAATGCACCCTAATTTTGCTCAGGGAATCTCTAGAGTCAGTTTCTCCAAACACCATTTGAGTAGATGCAATGAACACTGTTCTAAGAGTATAAGGAATGTAGGAATTAAAGTTATAATTTTGGCATTAATGCTGTGTGCTTTTGATTTTTCTGCACCCTGATTTCTTCAGCTACTAAATAAGGATGTTTTAAACTTTTTTGGCATAAATATTATAAGTAAAAATAAAAATTACTTTAAAACAGAGTTTCATGTACTGCACCCTGATTTCTTCAACTACTAAATAAGGATGTTTTAAACATTTTTGACATAAATATTATAAGTAAAAATAAAATCACTTTAAAACAGTGTTTCATGTATTGCTTGGAGATTAAATTGATATGAGTATACTTTTGGTGTTGAAAGTCTTAGAAATTTGCACACTTCCCGACCCAAGAATTCCACTTTTAAGGATTTATTTTAAAGAAATAATCAAAGATGCACATAAAGATTTGGATGCAAGGGCATTTATTCCTTTAATTTTATGACAGCATAAGTACTGGAAACCACCAAAATGACCCACATTAGAGTTTTGTATAAATAAATTACAGTAGAGTCTTACATTAAAATGTTAGGCAGCAGTGAGAAAAGATCTGGAGAATTTTTATAAATATATTCTGAATGTTTTTGGTATCACTAAATGAAAAAAAACGTAATAAAATGTTTAGTGAAATTACATTTTTGAATAAAATATGTTTATAAAAAGACAGAACATGCACAAAAATATTATCAGTGATAGTTATCTATGTTGGTGATAAGAATACATTTTTATTTTCTTAATTGTGCTTAACACTCTTTTGTACATGTACTACTTTTATAGAATAACTTTTTTCTTATAACGAAGGTTTATAAAATAAAATTGATAAGTATAAAACATTTTTATGCTTACTTCTTGAATCAGAAGTATAATAATGAGAACCCAAATTCAAAACTCTGCATCTTTAAGAGCTTTGCCAAGTGACATTTGTCTTTATCACAGACAAAACACTTTTCTATTTATGTTTGCAGCATTGAAAAATGCATAGTATCTTACAGCACAAGGAGGGATATTTATAATAAAGCCCTTCATCTCAGTGCATGAGTACACCTGTAAATCATTTAACAGAATCACATTAAATATAAGCCTCAAAGCAGCAGATGTATCAAACAATAAAATTTGAGTGTGTCTGAACTATCTGCATCTTTGTTTCTCTGTATAAGCATGAATGTATTGCTAAACTCTCTATTCCAAAGCCATCTCATTGTTCATTCAACATATATTTACTTTGGAACCATAAATTATCAGCTGAATCTGCTATAATGATTCTGAAAAATCAGATTGCCAATGGTTTCTTGGGATCAGAGTCCTCACAGACACTCAGCAATCCCTCCAGCATAGTGTAGGTCTTGCATATAATAATAAGCAAGAAAAATACATTAGCTCTGCCCTCAGGAAACTTATTTTCTGGTCAAAAAAATACACAAATTGAATGAATAGAAAATAGTCATTCATATATTCATTCAACAACATTTGTTTAGACAATATTCATGATGGGAAGTTTGTCAGGAGTGGAGAGAATATATGATACAATTTTATAATAAAATTCAGAGCTAATGCCAAATTGTATAAGCTAGGAAGGGGAGTGAATAGTATTAGCCCCCATATAAGCTGAGAGCATCTTGTCCAAATAAGCCTAGCATGATTTTATAGATGTGAGAACTAAGTAGGTGAAAAGGCTTCCTAGTAGAAATAGAGCTTGGGATGAAATTGGAATAATGGTTGGGATTTAGTGGAGGAAAATGACAGAAGAGTGCTCTACCAGGTGAAAAAAAATGAACAAACAATCTGAACTGAGCAAGCATATGATCTGCGATTGGGCCTAAGAGATAAGAGCAGAAACTAAATATTTACCCAAGATCCAAACATGGAGAGAAGTTTGTCTATTGATTCACAACAAACCCCAGATATTAAAGAATGGAGATCTTAAAAACATTATTCCCCTTGAAAAGAAAGATGAAGAGTATATAAACAGCCCCAAATAGTTTTTCACCTTTAGTCCTAAAAACAAAAATACAACAAATGAACAAACAAAAATCTAAAGATTAAACATAAACAATTATTTTAAAATGTAGCCTAAGTGAAAGGAAAGCTCTGCAGTCTTTCCAGCCATACAGATACATTAAGATGATGTTCTTGAAGCAGGAATCAAAAGAATTGGGCATGAATTTCTTCCCTACCACTTACTATAACACTAAGTCCTCTTGGCATTCTCAATCTTGAGATCAGTTTTTTTTCATTTTAAATGAAATGATCACATTTCCACTTCTAGCCAGGGTAGAGCAAGAGGGACAAGATTTATATTTCTGCCTGAAACAGCCACACAAACTAGACAAAATATATGAAACAACAGGATTCAAGTCACTGGACATCAATCAGTGAAGAATAATAATCCCTGACAGAGGGAGAGAAACAAGGTAAAACCCATGATTAACCCGACTTACTATTTGAGACTGTTTCCAGGTTGTGGTGCAGAATAGGGACCTTCAGGCAGAAACTAGTGATCTCTCTGAGTTTAGGAGACAGAGATGAGAGTCGGGTGGGACCAAGGTAACCAAAAATAGTTGGGAAGAGTACCAGAAAGGAGAAATGTGCACAGAGAGAAAGCTATGAAGATATGCAGGTTTCACTCAAGAACTTAGTAGTTTATTGATTGAAGCATGGATGTGAATGAACCATTGGAAGCTGGAGAAAGAACCATCACATATAATCAGAGAAAACAGTGCCTGATATTCACACTGCACCAAGATAGTGTGTTATTACTAACCAGATTGGGAAAAGTCATAATTATGTGGTGCTGAGTACAGTACTCTGAAAGTTCTTGCCTCAGTAGTAGGGAATAATTATCTCCATACTGAACACTGCTTCAGACCTGTCAAACACATCATAAAAGAACTATCTGAAAAGACTTAACTGCTTCCAAATAATGTAACTGCATCTCTGAACAAAGCTCAATAATAATTATAGGGATACAAAGATTTCAAGAAACCAAGAAAAAAAAATCACAATGGCTGGCATCAAATCAAAGATAGCAAAGTGTGCAAAGAAGCAGAAAAATAATACCCATAATGAGGAGAATAATTAATCAAATTCATACCAGCGTTTGCATAGATGTTAAAATTAGCAGACAGAGACTCTAAATTAGTCATTATTACTATATTCTATATATTCAAAAAGTTAAGTAGAAACATGAAAGATATAAAGAATCAAACTTCCATGCCTGGGAAAACATGAAAATTACTATGAAAACTACTGTGTCTGAGATGGAAAAAAAATACACTGGATAGGATTAACAGAAAATTAGAAATGACAGGAACAAAGATTAGTGAACTTTAGGACAAAGCAATAGCAACTATCCAACATAAAAAAATAGAGAAAAAAAAGCTCAAGTAAAAGGAAATGAAAAAAGGAAGGAAGGAAGGAGGGAGAAAAGAAGGAAGGGAGGAAAGAAGGAAGGAAGGAAGGAAGGAAGGAAGGAAGGAAGGAAGGAAGGAAGGAAGGAAGGAAAGAAGGAAGGAAGGAAGGAAAGGAGAGATAAAGAAAAAGAAAGAAAGAAAGAGAAAAGAGAAAGAAAGAAAAAGAAAGAGGAAGAAAGAGAGAAAGAAAGAGAGAAAGAGAAAGAGAGAAAAAGAAAGAAAGAAAGAAAGAAAGAAAGAAAGAAAGAAAGAAAGAAAGAAAGAAAGAAAGAGAAAGTAAAATGAGAAAAATCATCAGTGGGTTGTGGGACAACTTCGAGCAACACAGGGAATTTGTAATTGGAGTCTTTGAAGTAGACAAAAGAGGAGGAACAGAAAATAAAAACGTTTTGAAGAACTAATAAGAATAAGTTTTCCAAATGTGATGAAAACTATAAAATCAGAGATCCAAGAAACTCGACGAATCCCCCAACACAAAAAATATATATAAGGAAACTATTTCAAAGTGCATAATAATCATACTGATCAAAACTGGTGATAAAGGGAATATCATAAAAGTAGCCAGAGAAAATAAGCATGTTATTTACAGAAAAATGAAGACAAAGATAACAACATATTTCTTGTCAAAAAGTGGAATGACACCTTTAAAGTATTGGAAACAAAACTGTCAATCTACAATTCTATATTCAGTCAAAACTATTTTTGAATTTGGAGAAACTTGATGGATTAAGAGATGTCCTCAGATCTCTTTCCTTGAAACAGGAATTAGCTGAACATATAAAACTCAAAAAAAAAAAACCACCCAAACTGCACACCAGCACTTCTGAGCATGGGATCTGAGCATAAGAGCTACACAGGTCACAACTCCAAGTGCTGGGCAGTGAACTGAAAGAAATAAAGAGGCTGCTTCTCTCAGCTGCCAGAGCTCCCTATAGGAGGAGGGAGAGGAAAGAAGTTGCATTAAGTTCGCTGAACAGTCCTGTCTCTGAGTGCTGTGAGTTCTACGAGGCTGGCTGCAAGGCCCAGTCATCAAGGCATAAAGCAGAGAGCAGGATGGCAGAGAAACAACAGTTGATTTTTACCAGCCATGGTTGCAAAACTGAGAGTGGGCCACAGCCCCCATCTCCAAACCCATAGGGCCCTTCCTCCTATGCCCTCTGAGACAGATGACTGCGGAGCCCAGGGGAATCTCAGCAAGTGCTACCAAAACTGTTGCTACCATTGACAGGGACTGAGACTGAGGGTAGCGAGCATGAGTAACTATCTACAAGAAAATAAAAAGGCATTATTAAGGCTTTACATAAAGCAGGGATCCAAGAGGCTTAGATAACAATTACTGGAAACCAAAAGAAAAGAGCCTTCTTTGCAACAGGTTAAAGAGATAACTTTATATAATAAATAGTCTTTCTGGAAATAAAGCAAAATACACTTCATTAATGTCCAGGTGTAGAAATAGTCCTTTAAACACCATGAACAACCAAAGCGACAAGGCATCTCAGAAAGAAAGAGAAAAATCTCCAGAAAATAAGCTTACAGACATAGAAATATGTGACTTAAATGACAGAGAATTCAGGATGATACTTGTCAAAAATCTCACTGAGTTCTGAAATGAGTCATGTCAACAATTTCAGGAATTGAAAAAACATACCTAGATTAGCAGAGAAAGGAGATTGAAACCCTCAAAAAGAACAGACTAGATCTCCTGGAGATTAAAAAACACACTTTACGAGTTGAAAAATTAAATAGCAAGTTACAAAATAGAGTTGACCAAAAGGAGGAAAAGATCAGTGATATAGAAGACAGGAATTTGGAAATAAATCAGAAGGATTAAGAGAGAAATTTAAGAATGAAAAATAATAAAAGAGAAATTTAAGAACTAGAGGATATTATCAAGAGAGGAAACATAAGAATAATATGCATTATTAAAGTGGAGGAAAAGGAGCAGAGACCAGAAAGCATTTTCAGACAAATAGTTGACAAGAATATCTCAAATCTAAGGAATGAGCTGGAGCTTGGAGTTCAAGAAGTCAACAGAACATCCAATTATCTCAACTCAAAAAGGCTTTCACCATGACACATTGTATTAAAGTTATCAAAAATCAACAAGAAAGATAAAATTCTCAGGGCAGCCAGGGAGAAGAAAACGGTAACTTATAAAGGAAAAACTATTAGATGATCATTGGATTTCTCAGCAAAGACCTTATAAGCCACGAAGGAGTGGAATCCAGTATTCAAAATATTAAGTGAAAGAAACTACCAGCCTAGAATAATGTCTCCAGCTAAGCTCTCCTTTAAATATGAAGAAGAAATCAAGACATTTGCAGTCTATGGCCATGCCACTCTGAACGCGCCCGATCCTGTCTAATTTCAGAAACTAAGCAGGGTTGGGCCCAGTTAGAACCTGGATGAAAAACCACCTGGGAATACCAGGTGCTGTAGGCTTTTAAAAAACAAACAAACAAACAAATAAATAAATAAAGATCTTTCCAGACATACAAAAATTTAAGGAACTCTCTACTATGAGTCCAGTACTGCAGGAAATACTGAAAGTGGTCAGCTCACCTAAAATAAAATTATATATATATATATATATATATATATATATATATATATAATGTATATGTGTGTGTGTATAATTCAGCTCTCCTAAAACAAAACAAAATTATAAAAATTTAAATAAAATAATTATATATATAAATATATATGAAATTATATATGTATACATATATATATAATTAGGAATTAAGTGACTATCAGGCAAATAGAAGGAGTGCAATTGTTACTAAGAACAGGACATTATAAACTTAAATAGTAAGAAGAGATTTGCTGTAGCAAGATAGTAATGAATGTTCAGCATACATAGGGACAAATTGAGACAACAATGACTTAAAAAGGGAGGATTCAAAGATCCAAATTCGCAAAGGGAAATATAAAAAAGTCACATGCAAAAGAAAATGGATGACTGTGTGTGTGTGTGTGTGTGTGTGTGTGCGCGTGCATGCGCATGCCTGTGTGTGTGTGTGGAGATATATATATATATATATATATATATATATATATATATATATACACTATCCTTTACATATTTGTAATGGTAACTACATACCAAAGATTCAGAACTGAAGTATATAACATAAAACAAGAAGAACCAGAGGGAAAAACCACAGAAGCCAACCAAAATAAAGAAAACAGAAACACAGGGACAAGGAAGCAATGGAAATACTGAGCTACCAGGAAGCAAAACACAAAATGGCTATAAGAAGACCTCATATTTCAATTACTCTAAGTGTAAATGGACTGAACTCACCAATTAAAAGGCATAGAGTAGCAGATAGGATAAAAAAATAAAACCTAACCACTTGGAACTTTCGCAAGGATAGACCACATACTGGTACACAGAGATAGCCTCAACAAATATAAGAGGTTTAAAATCATGCCAACCATGTTCTCTGATCATAATGCTTTGATACTACCGAACTGAGTATAGCAATATATTAAAAGGATTATAAACCATGATCAAGTGAGCTTCATCTCAAAGACACAAGGAAGTTTCAACATATGCAAATTGATTAATGTGATGTACCACATAAACAAATTAAAAAATAAGAATCAAATGATCATATTAATAGATGTAGAAAAAACCTTTGACAAGATACAGCATCGATTTATGATCAAAACACTTAATAAATTCAGTATAGAAGGAAAATATCTTAACACAATAAAGTCCATAGATGACAAAACCTCAGCCAACATTATACTTAATGGCAAAACATTAAAAACTTTCCCTCTAAGATCGGGTACAAGACAAGGCTGTTCATTATCGCCACTGTTATTCAGTATAACATTGGAGGTCCTAGTGAGTGCAATAAAGCAAGAGAAAGATATAAAAGGCATCTAAATATGAAATGAAGAAGTCAACTTGTAACTATTTGCAGATGATATAATTCTTTATATAGAAAACCCTAAAGACTCCACAGGAACACTACTAGAAACAATAAGCAAATACAGTAAAGCTTCTGGATATAAAATCAATATTCAAAAATCCATAGTGTTCCTATACTCTAATAATGAAGTGTCAGAAAAAGTTGGAAAAAATTCCTTTTACAATTGCAACAATAAAATAAAATACCTAGGTATAAATTCAATGGAACTTGTGAAGGACCTATATAATAAAAACTACAAGACCCTATTAAAAGAAATAGAAGAAGATAAAAAGAAATGGAAAGCTATTCTGTGTTGGTGGATTGGAAGAATCACCGTAATTAAAATGACCATATTGCCTAAAGCATTGTACCGATTTAATGCAATCCCCGTCAAAATCCCATTGGTATTTTTTAAAGAAATAAAACAAAAAAAAAGTATCAGATTTGTATGGAAGCACAAAAGACCTCGAATTGCCAAAGGCATCCTGAGAAAAAAGAATGAGGCTGGAGGCTTCACCCTGCTTGAATTCAAATTATACTACAATGAAACAGTAATCAAAACAGCATGATGCAGCAAAACAAACACACAAGAGTCCAGAAGTAAACCCATATAGGAAAATAATACTTGACAAAATAGCCAAAAATATGCAGTGCTGCAAGGAAAGCCTGTTTAATAAATGGTGCTGGAAAACTAGAAAGCCACCTGCAGAAGAATCACACTAGACTGTTGTCTATTAACACACACCAAAATTAACTCAAAATGTTTTAAGGAACTGATTATAAGACCTGCAACAATAAAATGCATAGAAGAAAACATAGGAACTAATCTCAAGGACCTTGAACTTAAAGAGGATTTTTTTTGAATTTGACCTCAAAAGTAAGGGAAGTAAAAGCTAAAATAAATGAACGGGACTACGGCAATCTAAAAAGCTTCTGCTCAGCAAAAGAAATCATCAACAATCTAAAGTGACAATCATCCAAATATGTAAATATTTTTACAACCAATGCTTCCAATAAGGGCCTAATATCCAAAATATGCAAAGAACTCATACAACTCAATAACAACAACAAACAATAATGATCCAGTCAGAAAATGGGCAGAGGACCTGAACAGACACTTCTCCATAGAGGACATACATAAGCCAACAAATATTTGTAAAGATATTCTACATTGCTAGCTATTATGGAAATGCCAATCAAAACCACAATGAGATAACACCTCATATTTGTTAGAATAGCAATAATCAACAGGACAAGTAATAACAAATGTTGCAGAGGCAGTGGAGGAAAAGAAACCCTCATACACTGCTGGTGGGACTGTAAATTGGTACAGCCACTATGGAAAATGGTATGGAGGTTCCTCCAAAAACTAAGAATTGGTCTACCATATGATCCAGCAATCCCTCTGCTGAGTATTTACCCCAAATACTTTGAAAATCACATCCCAAAAGATATTTTCACACCGATTTTCATAGCAGCATTATTCATGGTGACCAAGACATGGAAGCAACCAAAGTGTCCTATGATAGTTGATTGGATAAAAAAGCTGTGGTATATATGTATACACAATGGAATATTACTCAGCCATAAGAAGAGGTGAAATACTGCCATTTGCAACCACATGGATGGACTCAGATGATCATGCTAACAAAATAAGCCAGACAGAATAAGTTGAAAATCACATGATATCATGTACATATGGGATATAAAGCCAAAAGCAACAAATGAACAGGAGAAACAGAGACTCATAAACATGGAATATCAACTAGTGGTTACCAGGGGGTAGGGGGTAGGGGAAAAGCGGGGAGGTAGATGGGGTAAAGGGATCAAATATGTGGTGACAGAAAGAAATCTAACTATGGCAGGTGAATGCACTGTATATATATATATATATATATATATATATATATATACACACACTGTGCATTATATATATATATATATATATATATATACTGTGCATTATATATATATATATATATATATATATATATATATATATATATATATTCCTTACTGGTAAAGTGTATATATATACTGTGCATTATATATATATATATATATATATATATATATATATACTATGCATTATATATATATATATATATATATATATATATATATATATATATATTCCTTACTGGTAAAGTGTACACCTGAAACTTATTCTATTTCATTAACCAATGTCACCATAAAAAATAATTAAAAAGAACCTATTTTTCAAAAGTGAAGAAAAACTAAAAAAATTATATATAACATTGAAATAATTAATCACCAGCAAACTATCATTGCAAGAAATATTAAAGGAATTCCTCAGGCAGAAGGAAAATGATACTAGAATAAAATACACATACATACAAATAAATGAAAATCACTAGCAATGGTAAGTACATTTACAAATTTATAAGAATTGTATTTATTATTTAAATCTCATGAAAATGTAATTGATCTAAGAAAAACCAGTTTTAAAATCCTGATGTATAATGTGATTTTTAACATATGTGTAAATCAAAAGTATGATGACCATAACACAAATGCTGGGAGGGGAGAAATGGAACTACTATACTATTATAAGATTCTTATACTATACATAAAATGATATAGTATCACTAGAAGGTAAATTGTGATAAGAGAAAATGCATGGTATAAACACTAAAGCCACCAATAATATAGCAAAATAAAGTTATAACTAGTAAGTCAACAAAAGATACAAAATAAAATTAAAAATTAATTAATACGAAGACATCAGAAGAAGAGGAAAAAATGGGGAAAAGAACAGATGGGAAAAATAGAAAACGAATAGCAAGATGGTAGATTTAAACCAAAGAATATCAATAATCACAGTAAATGTAAATTGTCTAAATATTCAATTAAAAGGAACAGAACAAACAAGCAGAGACTCATGGACATGAACCATAGACTAGTGGTTACCAGAGGATAGGGAGTGGGAGAAGAAGAGAGAAGTAGATGGGGTAAAGGGGGTCAAATATTGGTAGCTGAAGGAAACTAGACTTTGGGTGGTAAACACACAATAGAATATACAGATGTCAAATGATAATGTACACCTGAAAATTATATAATTGTATTAACCAATGTTGCCCCAATAAATTTAATTTTAAAGAAAATGTTGGCCTCTAGATTAAAAAAAGAAAACAAGACCTACTTAAATACTCCCAATAGAAATAAATTTAAATATTATAACTCGAATAGGTTAAAAGTAAAAGGACAGTGAAAGATAATTATACTAACACTAGTCAAAAGAAAGCTTTACTAACTATTTAAATAACAAATAAAGTTTTAGAGCAAGGAATATTACCAGGAATAGAGAAGGTTATTTCATAATGATAACAGGGTTAATTCATCAGGAGGACATAATAAACTTAAATGTTCATTAACCTAATAAAACAGGTTTTAAAAACATGAAGCAAAAACTGATAGAGCTGTTAGAAGATATAGATAAATACTCAATTATAGTTGGAGATTTTAATACTTCTTTCTCATTAATTGATAGAATAAGTAGATGGAAAATCAGTGAGAACATAGAAGACTCGAACAACACTATCAAACAATTTTATCTGATTGACATTTATAGAATAATACACTCAATAACAGTATTATAACATCTCCCTTTTAAGTACACAAGGAATATTTACCCAGATAGGCCATATTCTGGGACATAACAAAAGTATCAATAAATTTAAAAGTATACGAGTTATACAAATTAAGTTATCTAACCACAAGGGAATTAAATTAAAAATCAATAACAAAAATATTCTTAAAATCCCCAAACATTTCAAAATTAAATAATCCATGGAAAAAGAAGAAATCAAAAGAGAAATTATGAAGTATAGTCATGTGTCACTTAGTACATGTTGAGAAATGCATTCTTAGGTGATTTCATAAATGTGGGAATATCATAGAGTGCACTTACACAAACATAAATGTATAGCCTACTACATGTCTAGGCTCTATGGTATAGCCTATTGCTTGTAGGCTACAAATCTGTACAATATGTTACTGTACAAAACATTAAAATAAATTAAGTACAAGAGAAAATGATGCAATCAAGAGACACAGTTAAACACAAGACATATGAGGCTGCTGCCAGCTTAACATGGCATACTGTTTTATAGCAGAGTACACTATTTAGATTTATAAAATTATAAAAAGTATACTATAGCAAATGCTTAAACCAGTAACATAGTTGCTTATTATCTTTATCAAGCATCATGTACTGTACGCAATTGTATGTGCTATACTTTTATGTGACTGGCAATGCGTGGGTACATTTACACCAGCATCACCACAAACATGTAGATAATGCTTAGCAGTATGATGCTGTGATGGCTACAACATCACTAGGTGATAAGAATTTTTCAGCTCCATTATAATTCTATGGAACCACAGTTTTATATGCTGTCTGTTGTTGACCAAAGATTGTTATGTGGTCCATGACTGTATTCTGTACTGTGAAAATGAAAAGCCAACATATCAGAATTCTTGAACTGCTTCTAAAGAAGTACTTAGAAAGAAGTTTATAGCACTAAATGCCTATATTAGAAAAGACAGTCTCAATCAATGTCCTAAGAAATTAGAAAAAGAAAAGTAAGCATAAACAAGGAGTTCATAAAGAGCAAAGCTGAAATCAGTGAAATAGAAAACAGAAAAAGGGGAAAGTAAATCATCTAGCTAGACTTCTCATGAAAAAAGAGATACAGAATACAAAACACCAATATCAGGAATGAGAAAGATGACATTACAAATCCTATGTATAGTAAAAGAGTAAGAAGGGAATGTTATGAACAAGTTTATGCTAATTAATTTCACAACTTAACTGAAATGGAAAAAAAAAATCCTTGAACTCAGAAATTACCAAGCTTACTCAAGAAGACATAGATAACTTGAATAAGTCTATATCTATTAAAAATTTTACCTTATGGTTAAAAATTTTCCCACTAAGAAAACTCCATGCTTAAATAGCTTCACCGATAAATTCTACCAAATACATAAGAAAGAAATAATACTAATTTTACACAAACTCTTCTCGAAAATTGAAGAAGAGGGACTATTTACCAACTGGTTCCATGTGGCCAACACTCCTACCCTCTCACCAAAGTCAGGCAAACACATTACAAGAAGAAGGAAAAAAAAAACTATAGATGAATATACCTCATATTACATTAACATGAATACAAAAATTATAAACAAAATTTTGTTATATAGAATCAAACAATATATAAAAAGAATAATGCATCCTGATCAAGTAATATTTACCTTAGGAATTTAGTTTCAGTTTAACATTTGAATATCAAACAATGTAAACAAATTTTTAAAAGTCACCACATAAACTAAAAAAGAAACTACCCAATCATTTCAATAGAAATAAAATTAATTGACATAATCCAACATACATTTTTGATAAAAACTAAGAATAAAAGGGGATTTCCTCAACTTGATAAAGGGCATTGTGTTAGGTTGACTCTAACATGGCTTCTAATGATAAAGTCTCCCACTGGATATAGGCTAGACTTAATAGTGACTCACTTTTAACAAATAGAATTCTGCAAAAGTGATAGGATATTACTTCAGAATTTAGCTTACAAAATGTATGTGACTGCCATCTTGCTTAACTTGTTTTGCTCTCTTGTTAGCTTGCTTTGAGGGAAGTTGAGTTGCCCTCTGGAAAGCCCCATGTGTCAAAGAACTGAAGTCTCCAGGCCAATAGCTAGAGAGGAACTGATACCCACTATCAACAACCTGTGAGAATATGAATCCTAACAACAACCACATGGCTGAGCTTGAAAGCAGATCTTCCCTGAACTCAGACTTCAGATGAAACAATAGCCACAGCTTGTGAGAAACTTCGAGGCAAGGGCATACAGCTAAGCCACATCTAGAATCCCTATGTAGAAAAATTGTGAAATAAATGTTTATTACCATAAATTGCTAAATTTTGGGGTAACTTATTATGCAGCAATAGAAAATGAATATGGGTATTCAGATAAGAAAGAATGTGAAAGTCTCTTTTTTCATAGACAACATGATTATGTAGAAAATCTGTGCCTACAAAAAAAAATTGCTAGAACTAAAACATAAGTTTAGCAAAGTTGCAAGATATAAGGCCAATATGCAGAAATCAATAATATTCCTAAATGCTATTACTAAACAATAAGATATTGAGCTTAAATAAATAGTAACATTTAAAATAGCATCAAAAACATGAAATACTTGGATAAATATGAAAGACGAGAAAGACTCGTATACCTAAGATTACAAAACATTGCTGAGAGAAATTAAACAAGACCCGAATAAATAGAAAAGTATACCTTGTTCATTGGTCAGAAGACTTGATATAATTAAGATATGAATCCATCTTAAATTGATCTATAGATTTAACATAATCCCAAAGTCTCAATAGGACTTTTTTTGCAGAGATTGAAAACCAAATTCTAGAATTCATATGGAAATACAAAAGATCTAGAATGACTAAAACAACTTTGAAGAATAATAATTTTGAGGACACACATTACTTGATTTTAACACTTATACAGCTATAACAATCAAGACAACAAAGGACTACATCAAGATAGATAAACAGATAAATGGAACAGGATATAGAGTTAAAAATGAACTTTTATATATATGGAAAACTGATTTTAGACAAAAGTTAATGGCAAGTCAGTGGAGATTCTTTTGTACAGTGGTGCTGGAACCAAATAAAAAATTTAACTCAATAATAACCCTGGACTTATATATGAAAACCAAAACTATAAACATTTTAGAAGAAAACAGGAAAATATTTTTGTGATCTTGGATGAGGCAAAGATTTCTTATATATCATATCAAAAGTATGATCCAAAAATAAACAATGATAATATGTACTTCAAAAAAGTTAAATTTTTCTGCTCCACAAAAGACATTGTTAAAAGAATGAACAGACAAACCACAGACTGAGAGAAAATATCTGCAAAGCATGTATATGATAAAGGATTTGTATTCAGAATACATAAAGAATCTCAAAACTCAGTAATAAATAAAACAACCCAATAAAAATGTGCAAAAGTTTTTAATAGACAATTCATCAAATATATTGTGATGACAAGTAAGCATAGGAAAAGATAGTTAACGTAATTAGTCAATAAGTAAATGTAAATTAAAACCAAAATGAAAAACCATTACGTATTTATTAAATTAAACTTAAATTTAATTGAAATTTGGAAGACTGACCATACCAAGATTTAGTATGATTAAAGAGGAACTGGAACTTTTATACACTGCTACTGAGAGTATTAAACAATATGACCACTTTGGAAAACATTTTTGCAATTTCTTAAGAAATTAAATATATACCTACCATATGACCTAGGCATTTCATATGTAAACATTTACCAAAAATAAAATAAAGCACATGTTTATACAAACACTTGTACATGAATGTTCATCATAATGCTATTTGCAATAGCCTCAAACTGGAAACAACCCCAGTGTCCTCAACAGGTGAATGTATCAACATTGTTGTATATCCATACATGGAATACCAGTCAATGATGAAAAGGAATCAACTTTGATACATACAACAACATAAATAAACTCAAAATGATTATGCTGAGTAAAAGAGCAGCATGACCAACAAAAATAAGTATTTAACATAATAGTTCTATTTGTACAAAATTTTAGAAAGTGCAAACTAATCCATACTGACAAAAAGCAGATTAGTTGTCACTTTGACATCAATTGACAGATCTTCCAGGCAAAGAATCAACAAGGAAAAAATGGGCTTAAAAGACACACTAGACCAGATGAATTTAATAGATATTTTCAGAGCATTTTACCCTAAAGCAGAAAAATATACATTCTTCTCAAGTGCACATGCAACATTTTCCAGAGTAGACCACATGTCAGGACACAAAACAAGTCTCAATAAATTTAAGAAGATTGAAATCATATTATTTGTCTTCTCTGATCACAATGGTATAAGACTAGAAATAAATTACAGGAAAAATATGCAAACACATGGATGCTAAATAGCATGAGACTAAACAATGAATGGGTTATCAATGAGATCAAGAAAGAAATCAAAAGATACCTAGAGACAAATGAAAATAAAAACATAATGACTCAAAATATATGGGACACAGCAAAAGCAGTCCTAAGAGGGAAATTCATTGCAATATAGGACTACTTCAAAAAAAAAAAAAAACAAGAGAAAAGCTTAAATAAAACAATCTAAACTTACACTTAAAAGAACTAGAAAAAGAACAGCAAACAAAACACAAAGTGAATAGAAGGAAGGAAATAGTAAAGATCAGAGCAGAAATAAACAAAATAGAGTCTAAAAAAATACAATACAAACGATTGCTTGAAAAGAGTAATGAAACCAAGAGCTGGTTCTTTGAAAGAATAAACAAAATTGACAGATCCTTAACCAGACCCATCAAGGAAAAAAGAGAGAGTACTCAAAGAAATAAAATCAGAAATGTAAGAGGAGAAATGACTACAGACTCCACAGAAATAAAAGGATCATAAGAAAATACTATGAGCAATTATATGCCAAAAAATTGGACAATCTGAAAGGAATGGACACATTCCTAGAAACATACAATCTTCCAAGACCGAGTCGAGAAGAAACAAAAAATCTAAACTGATCGATTACCACCAATGAAATAGGACCAGTAATCAAAATCTCCCCCCAAATAAAACTCCTGGACTAGATTGCTTCATTAGAGAATCTTACCAAACAGTCAAAGAAGAATTAACACCTATTCTTCTCAAACTATTCCAAAAAATTCAAGAAGAGGGAAGGCTCCCTAACTCCTTTTATGAGGCCACCATTACCTTGATTCCAAAACTAGACAAATACATAACAAAAAAGAAAACTATAGTCTGATATTTCTTATGAATATTGATACAAAAATCCTCAACAAAATATTAGCAAACTGAATTTAGCAATACATTAAAAATATCATACACCATCATGAAGTTGGATTTATTCCTTGGATGCAAGTTCGGTTCAATATCCTCAAATCAATTAATGTGATACACCACGACAACAAATCAAAAGATAGCGACCTTATGATCATATCAATAGATGTGGAAAAAGCGTTCTACAAAATTCAGAATACATTTATGATAAAAACTCTCACCAAAGTGGAAACAGGGAATGTACCTCGACATAATAACTGCCATATATAACAAACCTACAGCTAACATTACACTCAATAGGGAAAGGCTAAAAGCATTTTCCTTACGATCAGGAACAAGACAAAGATGCCCACTTTCACCACTACTCTTCAACATTGTATTGAGAGTCTTAGCCACAGCAATAAGACAAGAAAGAAAAAAAGTTATCTGAATTGGAAAGGAAGAAGTACAATTTTCGTTATTTGTCAACGACATAATGCTATATATAGAGAACATGAAATATTCTACCCAAAAACTGTTTGAACTGATCAATGAATTCAGAAAAGTAGCAGGCTATAAAATAAATATTAAGAAGTCAGTGGTATTTTTATACACCATTGATGAACTTTCAGAAAGAGAAATTAAGAAAACAATCCCATTTACAATTGCATCGAAAACAATAAAATATCTGAGAATCAAATTAACCAAGGAAATAAAAGACCTGTTCTAAGAAAAGGATGTCATTGAAAAAGAAATTGAAGATACAAATAAATAGAATTATATTCTGTGCTCATGGGTAGGAAGAATCAACATCATTAAATTGGCCATACTACTCAAAGCAATCTATAGATTCAATGCAATCCCTATCAAAATATCAAGGGCATTTTTTTTTTCAGAGAGCTAGGACAAATAATTCTAAAATTTATATGGAACCATGAAAGACCTCAAATAGTCACGGCAATCTTGAGAAAAAAAGACCAAAATTGGAGGTATCACATCATCTGATATCAAACTATACTACAAGGCTACAGTAATCAAAACAGCATGGTACTAGCATAAAAACAGATACATTGATCAATGGAATGAAATAGAGAACCCCAAAATAAATCCACACCTATATGCTTACTTAATAGATGACAAAGGAGGTAAGAATATAAAATAGGGTAAAGATAGTCTCCTCAATAAGTAGTGTTGGAAAAATTGGACAGATACTTGCAAAAAAAGAAAAAAAAAAAGAAAACTGGACCACCTTCTTACACTGTATACAAGAATAGACTCAAAATGGATTAAAGACTTAAATGTAAGAACCGAAACCATAAAACTTCTAGAAGAAAACATAGACAGTAAACTCTCTGATATTAAACAAACGGGACTACATCAAACTAAAAAGTTTTGTACAGCAAAGGAAACCATCAACAAAACAAAAAAGACAACCAGCTGATTGGGAGAAGATACATCTGATAAGAGGTAAATATCCAAAATATATAAGGAAATCATACGACTCAACTACGAAAAAATAAACAATCCAATTTAAAAAATGGGCAGAAGACCTGAATTGATACTTCTCCTAAAAGGAAATACAGATGGCCAATTAGACATGTGAAAAGATGCTCAAATTCGCTAATCATCGGAGAAATGCAAATTAAAACCACAATGAAATATCACCTCATGACTGTCAGAATGGCTACCATCAATAAATCAAAGAACAACGACTATTGGTGAGGATGCAGAGAAAAGGGAACCCTCATACATTGGTAGGATTACAAATTGGTACAGCCATTGTGGAAGCAGTCTGGATGTTTCTCAAAAAAATTAAAAATGGATATACCTTTTGACCCAGCAATCGCACTTCTGGGTATTTATTCAAAGAAAACCAAAAAAACAATTTGTAAAGATCTATGTACCCCTTCATTTATGACATCACATAAATATTGGGGTGCATAGATCTTTACAAATTATTTTTTTTGGTTTTAATATAATAGCCAAGATATGGAAGCAACCTAAACGCCCATCAACAGATGATTGGATAAAGAAGTTATGGTTTATATATGTAATGGAATATTACTCAATCATTAAAAAAATGAAAGCCTACCATTTGCTACTACATGGATGGACAGAGAAAGATAAATACCATATGATTTCACTTATATGTGGAATCTAGTAATAAAAAGAACAAATTAATCAAAAAGAGACTCACAAATATAGTGGACTATTTGGTGACAGACAGAGGGGAGGGGGATTTGGGGAACTGGGAAATAGGATGAAGGGTTAATGAAGTACAAACTGGTAGCTGATACATGCTCACAGGGATGGGGAGCACCACATAGGGAATAGAGTTATCATTAATATATTGGCTAGGTGGAAAACCAGAGGAGAGAAGGAGCAATTAGGGGATCATCTTATAAACTATATAAATGTCTAACTAATGTATTGTATACTTGAAACTAATTAAAATAAGTAAATTTAAAAAAGGAATAATGACTATTTAAAATAAAACAAAAAAAGCAAAAACAAAAGCAAATTAGTTGTTACTTGGGAGGGAGGGAGGAGGGGTAAAAGGGAAAGATCATAAAGGGGCAAGAGGAAACTTTTTGGGGCAATACATATGTTAACCATCTTGAGTGCAGTAAAAGTTTCATCAGTGCATGTATATATCAAAACTTATCAAATTGTAACTTTTGAATATGTGCAGCTTATTGTATGCCAATTATGCCTCAATAAAGCTGGCAAAAATTAAAGAAAATAAAAGCAGAATGATTATAATTCTTACATGAAAGGACTATTATGATAATGAAATGAGATATTATGTATGCAAAAGCTTTGGAAAGAGTATAGAATGTGAGCTGCTGTATCTGTGCTTCTATCTCACCACCTTTGTTAAATGTTGATGAGGAAGTTTATGTACACAATTTTCACAAGATCCTTCATTGTTTATGGGGCATGCGTCAGCAGTGATTTTATCATATACGTTGGTTTTAGTATTTTTAAGCCTAGTTTGGCACAAATCAACAATCCTTCATTTGTCAGAAAAAGAAGTGTATTAAATCTTTCTCCATCCCTTTTTTTCTGTCTCTCAATCTTGAGCCTGATTACCTCCCAGATACTCTATGAGGATAGCTGAATACACAATTTGGTCCATCATTTATTCAGCATATGTAACATAGCTATTTAACAATTTACTGCTAAGATGCATATCATCATTGAGGTTAAAATAAAACACACTAAGTACAAGTTCCATTTTCAAAAGGCTTTTCCAATAAGTCAAAGCAGAGAAAGTGGAAAATCTGGTTTTTAACTGCAGAATCAGGAAAAATATCCCTGCCTTGTCCAATCAAATATTTGAGGTCAAGCAAACTCCTTGGGTAAGCTTAATTTTTTAATTACCAATTTATGAGTTTAGGGATGAAATGTTTTAAGACTCTCATTGCTAAGCCAGAGAACTCAATTTTTTTTTCTGTTAACAGGCAAGATGTCACATAAAGAAATCAACTGAAAACCTCTATTTAGCAGCTCAGAAAAAAATGCCTAAACCAGAGGCAGTTCTTTGCTGTATTCTGATCTCCTAATCCAGGCTGGTAAAACCTTTATCAACTTCTGTCCTAGTGAGTATATGTACCGCTGTTTCACACCTGTTTGGAAAATTCTAATTTACTTTGTTAAATAATATATTGTAATTTGTTGATTCAAGGACAACACTAGTCTTCTCTGTTATTTGGAAAATGGGAATCTAAGGCCTTATGTTGATCCCATTAATCACATTCCTTCTCCTTCTCTTGGAGTTACAAATATAATAGATCATAAATTCTCCTGGCAAGGCTGAGGTTATAACTTTTAAGGTTAAAGAGGAAAAGGAAGATCCTGAGACTAAGATAACTACTCTAAAGGGTTCTCATTCACAGAGCTATTTCAGTGTGTCTTATGTTCTGTCTTTCACCTTTCTGAATCCTAAATAAGAGCAATGCTTTAAAGTTATTAAATGGAGATAGGAGTAAATAATGTTAAGATATATTGTCGTATGTTGAATAAGTCTTTGGCTTATAAATCTATGCTTTCAACAGTCTTTCATTTAACCAAACCCACTTTCCCATCCAACTTCCAACGGTCATTCATTCAACCAATACCAAATCAACCAATACTAGGCACCAAGCATTGTGCTAAAGATTCAATAACCTTTTCCTGGAAGTACTGCATGAATGTAAAGTAGTATTTCACATGTGAACTGAGGCATAAAATGTGATAGACACACAACTTTTTTATAAAAAAAAATTGCTGTGTAAAGCAAGGTATTCCTTTATGTGTACATTTATGTGTGTGCTCATGTGTGTCTTTTAACTGTTTGTTACAGCACGGTACTGCCAAGGATAAGTTTGTCAGGCAGCATTTATCAAAATTGTCTATGTGTCACCTCCATTAGAATTACATGGAAGTACTTGGGGAAAAAGTGCAGTCTTGGGCCCCAATCCAGTTTGAATTCATTATAATCTTGGGTAGGTGGGGCCTGTAAATATGAAGATTAGCTCAGTTCCTATGTTCATTAAGTTTAAAGAACACTACTGCATGAACAAGTTAAAATGGGAAGGTAGCCTCTGGGATGTAGCCTCTGGGATGTAAAAGCAGAAAAGTACAGGTGGCCTCCCATAGCTCCTGGGAAAGACATACAAGCTTTGTGATGCCTGTGGCAGCTCTGGGGCACCTCTGAAGTAGTGCTGCTATATTCCCAGAGTAGAACAGAAAAGTTTGCCAGTAAGAATGTCTACTCAGTAGAAAGGGGACATGGAAAGAAAAGATTCAGTACTGTTTCTGCTGTCTAATAATTTTGATATCAGAAAGGTCAATTCTTCGATAGTAATTCCTATTTTTTAATAGAGGGAAAAATCACAAAAATATACTTTTTCTTTCCTTCAATTTTAAACAATAGCTTTGCTGAATTGAGTAGTTTGGGATGTAAATTCTTTCTTTTCATCACTTTGAATATTTGGTGGCAATCCCTTCTGGACTGCAAAATTTCTGTTGAGAAATCAGCCGACAATCTAATGGACGCTCTCTGTAGGTAACTAACTGCCTTTCTCTCACTGCTTTTAAAATTCTCTCTTTGTTTTTAATCTTTGAAATTTTATATATGATGTGTCTTGGTATGAGCCTTTTTGGGTTCGTCTTGTTTGGGACTCTCTGTACTTCCTGAAATTGTATGTCTATTTCATTCATCAGGTTAGGGAAATTTCCTGCTATTATTTCTTCAAATAGGTTTTTGATTCCTTGCTCTCTCTCTTCTCCTTCTGGTACCCCTATGATGTGAATATTAATATGCTCAATGTTGTCCCAGAAACTTCTTAAGCTATCTTCATTTTTTTTTGGATTCTTTTTTCTTCTTGCTGTTTTAGTGGGTGTTTTCTGCTACCTTAACTTGTAAATCACTACTTCGATCCTCTGTTTTATTTAATCTGTTGTTGATTTCTTCCAGTGTATTCTTCACTTCAGTTATATTCTTCGTTTCTGACTAGTTTTTTTTTAAATAAAGTTTTTGTCTTTTTTTATTCTTACTATGTCTTTGTTGAAGTTCTCACTAAGTTCCTTAAGAATCCTTATAACTAGCATGTTGAGCTGTGTATCTGGTAGGTTACTTGCCTCCATTCCATTTAGTTCTTTTTTTCTGGTGTTTTCTCCCATTCTTTCATTTGAAACATATTTCTTTGTCTCATCATTTTGGCTGTCTCTCTGTGTTGCTCTTTATGTAATGGGTAGATCTGTTACATCTCCAAATCTTGGTAGGGAAGCCCTATTAGTAGTTGTCTTTCAGGGCTGTGTGGCACCATCTCCCTGAGCTTTTAAACTGGGTGCTTTAGGAGTGTTTCTTGTGTGGGTTGTGTGTGGCATCCTGTTGTAGTTGCGCCTTGATTGCTGTTGGCATGTCGGTGGATTGGATTCACCCACAAGTTGATTGGCTGTGAGGATTGGCCATGACCACAGTGTACAACCTGCTATGTGGCAACTGACTCCATGAAGCTGGATTAGCCCCAAAGGACTCTGATGCCTTCTGTGACTACCCTTTGGATGTGCCCCTTTCTGGACTACTCAAGTGGTGATCTATTTTTGTCTGAAGCTGGCCACCAATTGTGTTGGTTCTGCGGCCTCTTAGGAGGGGCTCCATTCCAGGCCAAGGTCAGCCATTGGCATCAAGGAGTTTTAATTGCATATCTTGATTCAGCCATTTTGTAGTAGTGTGACTTTGAGCAAATAAGTTAATTTGTCTTTCTCAATTTATTTACTTACATAATGAAGATTAAAAATAGTTCTTGCATCATAGAGTTATTGTAAGGATTAAATAAAGCCATGCATTTGAAAAGAGGATCACTGTGCCTAGCATACAGTTGGTACTAAATAAATACCATGTTATTATATGATTCGCGGGAATATTGACATTGGGTAGACGTCACTAGATCACTGCTCATTGAGGAATCTGGAATTCAGAGCTCATTCTTAGTTAGAAGCCTCTACCCTATGATATTATATTTTCCTTTATTTTCTCCATTATGCCAAAAATTTGACCATGCTTTAATATCTTTTACAAGTATTTTTCACTTTTTTTTTCTCAAGCGTATTTTCTTTTGGGGGTCAGTTCTTGTAGTTTTGACATATTCCTTACTAAATAAAATATATAGTTTTATGGAAATCAATTTTCAGGTAAATATAACGTATCAGAGGAATAATTTCTGTCTCCACCAAGCTTAAAGACTGATTTATGCACAATGACATGTTAAAAGGAGCTAGTTTCCCACATTGATATAAAATGAGCACTGAGAATTTTGTCTTTCCTGGTTCTTGACTCTGCTCACTTAAAATATGATTTATTTTGGACCACTTCTCTATTTTGTTCTTATGAGCAGATATCACTGTAATTTTTCTTATTACTTATGTACAAAGGGCAAATCTCAAAAAATCTTTGGCTAAGTCTTCTTGCCTTTATTTTGATGAGGCTTTGTACACTCCCTGCACTAGAGTCAATGTTGCATCTGTTTTAAGTTTATGTCAGCCACAGTCTTGAGATTGGGTTTATCCCATTCTCTCTCCACCACCGTCTATCTCTTTGTTTCTACCTGCATCTGGTTCCTGCCACACAGGATTGATGTGACTAAAGATTCCAATTGTGCTGTGTTATCCTGGCAACTTTGTAGCTTAACATTCATGTTTATCTGCTCCTCTGAGTTCTTGTTAGTTTGATGCCTTTGGTTGCTTGGGGCATAAGAAATAACTTGGAGTTGTAATAGATAATTGATGCAGCTCATCCTCAGCCAATTACTGCTACCCAAACCATACAGTTTTGTATGACAGGAATAGTATTCTGTTAAAAGAAAAGAAAACTGAGTATCAGCAGGTTATTCCTGCAAATAGATATACTTTCAGCTATTACTTGAAAACAACTGAACTATGCCTTCACCCAGAAACTTGAGTATACTTTATGTTTAATATTGCTGAAGGATTTAAAACTAGCCAGCTTCTTCTCTTATGCTGAGAGAATTTTATCCTATGTGTAATCAAAGAAGGTTGGGTGCCAAGAGAATCAACAATTACAAAACATGAACTATGTGCCAGGCTCTGCGCCCAGCACTTAATCTGGTTAGCTCATCTAATGCTCACAACAACCTTAAGAAATACTACTCTCACTATAACCCAGATAGGAAAATCGAGGCCCAAATAGGGCTCCAGAATTACACATAGATGGTTTATCTAGGATTTAGTCTCAGCTCTGTCTAAATCTAAACACTCACTCTTACTATGCTGAACATAAGGGCACTATACTGGTTAACATTGTTGAGTTCCAGCTACATGCCACAATAATAATAGTTAAAATTTATATAGCACTTCTTAGTTTCAAGCACTGTTATAAGTTTTAATTAATTAAATTCTCCTAACAACCTTGTGAGTTAGTCATTATTATCTCCATTTTACAGATGAGAGAACTGAGACATGGATTGCTCAATATCATAGAGTTTTAAAATGGCAAAGCCAGCATCTAAAGGCAGGCAGTATGGCTCCACAATCTCAGTAATGCACCTAACCTCTTACACTCACCAATATATTTGATTAATTAATTGGGTTATTAGGAAAGCCTTTTGCTTCAATTATCTATTGCTATATAAAAAACTACCTCAAAACTTAGTGTTTTGAAAAATAATTTTATTTTGTTTATGATTTTTATAAGTCAGGAATCCATAAAGTGCCCAGCTGGGCCTTTCTTGAATCCATGTGGCATTAGCTGGGGTGACCACAGCTAGAGCTACTTCCACGGTGACTTCTTCACTACATGCTTGATGCTTTATTCTCTCTCTCCTTCTCTTTCTCTGTTTCTCTTCATACGGGATTTAATCTTCTGCTTGTGGCCTCGGCTTCTCACAGAGTGATAGTTTTAAGGTGGTTAGACTTTTAACTTGGTGACTGGATTTCAAGGTGCAGGAAGAAGAATTTGCTAGACCAAGTAATGGTTTTACCTAGAATTGGCACAGGGTTACTTCTGCCATATTCTAAAGGCTGAAGCAGTCACAGAGCCTACCCAGATTTAAAAGGTAGAGAAATAGATTCCATTGCTTGCTGGGGTGGTAGCAAGGTCAAATTTCAGAAGAATATGTGAGGAGGGGCATTTTTTGAAAAATGTAATCTACCACACCCTCATCCCCAGCATAATCAGTCATGATTTAGATATTTAAATGTCACAAACAGAATCAAACTGGTAAAGTACTTGTTGCTTACCTCACAGTGCTGTGTCATTTATTTTAGCACTGTAATTTCAAAAAAGTGTCCTTACATAATATATGAAAGTATATCTTGTACATTAAGTCTACAAAAAAGCAATTCAATGATGTTTCTTGATTGAATAAAATTTCATAATATTTGATGCTTAAGAAAATTATCCAGTAAGATAGATCCATTCTTAACCAAGATTTGAGATAACTTCCAATAGCATATAAAACCTATAGAAGGCAAGGCTCATAGATGAGACACAGTATTTTTGTGTGTGGAATAAACATACATAAGCCTCAGATATAGACCTTTTGTCATCTAGACTGGTATGATACAGGGAAGTTTATAAATTATTCTGGGTATATATCAACCATCCTAGCACATGGAAATATGCTTATATCTTCAAGGATGTTAAATGCAGATGATGACTGAAGTTGGATTGCCTTCATAAAAATATGACAATCAAAAGCTGTTAAATTAAGTCCAAGAGCTATGAGAGCAGAGTATATGGCCTGGCTTCAGTGTCAACATGCTTTGCACCATGTGCCCACTGGTGTAAGTCCCAGAGTCCAATGGTCTGAGAACTAGGAACCTCGATGGTTCAAGAACAAGAGAAGATAGATGTTTTGGCTCAAGAAGACAGTTTGCTCTTCCTCTGCTTTTTATTCCCTTTGGATCCCCAGCAGATTGGATAATGCCCACCCACATTGGTGAGGGTGGATCTCTTCACTCAGTCTACTGAATCAAATGCTAATCTTTTCCAGAAACACCCTCAAAGACACACCCATAAAGAATGTTTCACCAGCTATCTAGACATCCTTTAGATCAGGTAAAATTAACCTTCATATTACATAATTTTAAAAAATAAAGGGGACGTGATGTGATATATAGGAGATGTCTTTAACCTCCAGTAAAAGAAAATATCTTTAACCTCCACTAACAGCCAACACAGTAAAAGCAAAGACTTTATAGTGGTATGAAAAAGCGAAAAGTGGTGGAGAAATTGGTCATATGGCTCATAGTAGTAAAAGTTTGCTGAACTCAAAAAAAACTTGTCCTTTGGGAAAACCACTTTAAAAACAGAGCCTTTGTACTCACTAGCCTCTGTCTGGAACACTCACCATTGTCCCCCTACCCAAAATAATACCCAAATACTCTTTCATCTTCTTCAAGTTTATAACAAATGTCATCTTCTCTGTGCACAAATCCCTTTCCCCCAAATCTTTATATCTTTTTCCCTAGCTTTTTCTCCTTAGCGCTCATCATCATATGGCACACAATATAGTTCACTCATTTATTTTGTTTATTATCTGTCTTATACCACTAGACTGTGATCTCCATGAAGGCAGGGAATTTTTTTTGCACATTGATGTATCTGAGGCCTCTGTTGGAAATAGTAGGTGTTCAGTGAAGGCGTGTTGAATGAATGAACAAAAGCATGAGGGAGTTAATATTTACATCATGAATACTGGTTTGACTCAATTGTATCCTCTTTATCACATTAATATTGTTCATTTGTATTTTGTCATTTTGTGTTTTTGCTCATATTTTATTCATAAGCCTATTTTTAATTTATATTTGTGCAATAACAATATATATGAGCAGCTTATTATACCTAGCATTATGTCCCTTCATATTTAAATAATAAGAAACAATACAGATAACACTTGAAGTCTTTGTTCCTTTTCTTTAAAAGACATTTGTACATTGTTCACATTTTAAAAATAATATTAGATACAAGAATTGCTGACTAGTGAGTGTCAGGAGGGGTTTTGTTTGTGGAGGTGTTTTGTGATTTAATCTTTGTTTTTGATCCTCCTGTACCCTGTCTTGGGTAGCAAGAATTGTATGAAAGAATAAATAGGATGTGGGCTGTTGAGTAGCATTTTTACAAAAAAAATAAAGCACTATTACTGAAACCAGCTCCTCCCTTGCCCATTAGTATTACTCCAAAGTTGCAACAGCTTTAAGAATCCATCTTTTAAATAAGGTCTTATTTCTCTGAAATTGTAGCTATTGTAAAGTAAATTTAGAGTTTTATATGGTGGTGTATATTTTCTCCCTTTAGTTGATGGCTGTAACTATTAGGCAGTTGTTAAATGCACTGAAAAATCAATCATGCTGGGGACTATTTCCCCACAAATTGTTCTATCCCAAAGTTTGGTGTTAGCTCAGTGCTTCAGATGCTTGCTTGTTAAGCTCGCTCTTTCTTTCTTTCTTTCTTTCTTTCTTTCTTTCTTTCTTTCTTTCTTTCTTTCTTTCTTTCTTTCTCTCTCTCTCTCTCTCTCTCTCTCTCTCTCTTTCTTGCTTTCTTGCTTTCTTGCTTTCTTGCTTTCTTTTTTGAGCTTTGATTATTCGAGAAGGTCCAGGACAGTGCTTTCTAATATATAAGGAACTCTGTACTTTTGAAAATATTGTATAAACAAGCTCTTCTAGCCTCAGTCGTAGAGGTAGGAATATAACACTTTATTCTCGGCTTTAGAATACTCTTTCTCAGTCCACTCACTCCCTAGCCCCGCATCGACCTTGTATACCATGTACAGTAATCCTTAAATCTCTCTATCAAACCACAATGATTTCATATCATAAGCCTTAGTACTATATGTAGGAAATCTAACCATTACAAAATGGTAGAAGAAAGATGTTTCAGCCTATATGAAAGTATAGATTGTAAAGGAAGTATAGATTGTAAATGGGGAAATACTCCTTTCTGTTTCTCCTCTCCTTCTGAACACACATAATATCTATTGCTATTGGATTCTGTGGCTAAAGAAAGCCTGAATAAAGCAATACTCCCTCATGGTCCTGACTGCCATGCTACATTTTTCTGAGACCAGAGATTCACTCTAATGTATGCATTATCTTACTACTGCATTAAATGAAGAAAAATAATATTAATTATCATACCATCCTCTTTCAAGGCTGTGATATTGGATCGCATGTGTCTAGTGGGAGTTTTCCATTTCCTTTTCCTTCATGAATCTCCCAGGATAATTAGCAAGCATAGAGTTTACCTTTCTACTGCATTTCTCTTTTTTTCTGTCTCCCATAGAGGGTGTGGGTTTTGAGAAAGCTTTGTCTGCTTCACTTAACCCTCAGCTCAACTACATCATTATCATAATCATACAATTATTTATAGTAAAGATACATGGACAACTTAAAAGCATCTTTGGAAGTCCTACTATGTGTAAAGCTTTGTGCTAAAAAGTTTTTATGCAATGTTTAATGGGCTCTAACATAGGAATCACAACTTTTCATTGAACATTCTTGTAATGGAGCATTTCCAATTGAAATATCCTAAAAATGTCTTTACACTTGGCAGTAGCATTTCAAAAACCCTTCCTGTTGTCCAAAATGATTATCATATCTGCACCTGATCTCTAACCTGTTTCATTCTCCAAGTCCTTTTTATTTTATACTAATACTTTCTAACACTCACCAGAGGCTCATCTTGTCCCATTATCAACTCTCTTATTTTATCAAAGCCAGGAAGGGAGAGAAGCTGCTAGGATGACAGAAGTCACAACTGTATGTTGCCTAATCATGGAAGTGACATCCTATCAATTAATCTATTAGTTGGAAGAAAGTCACAGTTCCCTCCTACACTAAAGTGGAGGAGGTCACAAAAATCTGTTAATATTAGGAGGCAGGAAAAATAGGGGCCAACCTAGAGTCTGTCTCCTACAAATGCTCCACAACCAAAATGATCCCTAAAACTTTAATAATAAAATTTAAAAGTAACACATTTATAAAATCAGTCAAGTTGTAGTGTAATGGCTGAAAAATGACTGCTAGAAATTTATTACTTGCAGGAAAGTTACTGCTTGGCTGTGTCCATGGGAACATGGCTATGTCCATGGGAACATAGGCTGTCACCCATAGGAACATAACATTCTAATCACATGCTTTCTGCTTCTGTAACCCTGCTTACGCACCTAACCTGTGAGTTGACAAGTAAAAAATAGAAGAAGGATAGAACTTTGTGTTTAGACAGAATGAAGAATGGGATTTTGGGCTTAAAACCCCTGCACCTCTACATTTCTGGGCTGCTTAATTTGGGGTCTGCATACCCCTGGCAGACCCGGCTGGCTGAATAAAGGGTGTTTCCTATAACTCACTCACTAAGTTCTGGTGGTCCGTGTATCTTTTGGGGGCTGGCAGCTACAACAGTAGCAGACACTGTTAATATCTCCTTCATATTCCCCAAGCCTCAACCAATTTTAGTGTACCCTGGCTTGATTTCCAATAGCTAGCATCTGTATCTCTGTGTTTTGAGACTGTTGAGGAAGAAATTTTACTCTGCTTTTCTAGGTTCTTCTATCTGGTCTAAGAATTAAATTCACATGCCACAGATTAACAGGAGAAAATCCAATTTAATTTTGTATGAGGGTTCCACAAGAACATGGGAGGCTCCAGGATAAATCCATCATTTGAAACTTATATGCCATCTTGAGCTAGGGAGAATGGGGTGGTGATCTGGGACTTCAAAGAGGAAGAAGGCAATTCACATGGAAATGTAAAAGCAAATGTTTGGTAAACAAATGTTCCCCAGACCATGCAGAGACAATGAGATACAGAGTTACTCAGATCTCTAGGACAGCTGAATCTCACCCACCACACCTAGCCAATATTTTCTGTAGATATCTCTGGCTATTCTATTCTTGGAGCAAGCACTTTATCTAAATTATTTTAGGCAGTTAAGGAGGAGGTAAACATACAAACTCCTTGATTCTTCTGTTTCTTAAAAAAAAAACAGCCTGAAATCTTCACGCCAGAGACATTTTAGGGTAGCAAATTTTACTCCACTGCAAGACCTTCTCTCATGCAGGAATCTGCTCTGTTCAGACAATACATTTTTCTTTTTTACATCACGATTGGCTATTTTGAGATAAATAATCCATATAAGCTTTCTGAAGATGCCTCATAAGGCCAGACAATTGCTTACACTTGTTATTAAGTGCCAGTTAGCTTGAAAACATATCCTCTAATATTTCTCTCCTGCCTTCTATACTTCAGTACTTCCTTTCCTTTCAATCCTGCTTTCTTGGATCTACTATCTCTGATAAAGTGTGGTATGTAGGCTTTTTGTTTAAAACTGTGTTTTTTAGGTAACCTAGGTTAAGACCTGTAAATTCAAATATTTAAAATTAGGCATGGATCTAGTGTAAGGTTAGGATAGTGGGGCATTCAGAGGAATGAAGACATATTATTTATATCATCCGATTCCCAAACCCAGAACATTTTTAAAAAATATACCTCTCCCCTGCTTCCAGGTATCTATTGCATTTAAACTCTGTTCTGAGGTAATCCTGAAATATTAATACTTCCATCCCTCTTGGTTCCATTTTCCCATAAACGAGGTAGGATGTGTGTCTTTCATTCCGAGGTCCCTGTTCTAGTACTGAGAAGTGTGTATATTATGTATGATGCTCTTTTTACTTACCCTTAGGATATTCCTGTTGATCTTTTAGGGTCACAGTTCACCTTGTGAGTTATAAAACTACCAAAGGAGAAAGATTAGTTCTAGCCAAGATACAGTTTTAAGGAGACGCACAAAACAAAATGAAGAAAAGTGGCCCTCAGGCTGCTCTGCACTTGTAAAGTAAAGCTCCAAAAAATAAAACAAGCAGGCCACATGCAAAGAAGCAGGCAAGCTTTGTTTTGCTGAGAGGACTCTTTTAGTTGGGTTAATTCCAAGAGGAAACATGAGTCGAATGAGTTACAGAATAAGTAGGGCAGAGTTTGTCTTTCAGGGAATGCAGTAGTGTGGGTGTACCATGGCCCCTCAAGAGTGCTCAGCAGGCATGACATCCTGAATCTCAGACTATGTCAGGCAGAAGCCTGCCATACAGGACTCTCTCACATACTTGTGAACTTGGTCTAGTTCTGTGTTAATGCCCACCTTAAACTGAGCTTCCAGAGGGAGCTCATCTCTCTCTTTGATCTGCCCTCTTAATGAAGAAGTTGGGTGGGGCAGAGTTGGGTATTTAGTTGATAAGTGACCCACCCAACCTAGAACTATGCCAACCTGTGGGGTAGACAAAGTTGAAATGTGGGCAATGTGTATTGAGAACTGTTTGATGGAATATCGTAGCAAAGGGATCCAAGGTGAGTCCTGAGACCCATGTATGGGGCCAAGAGCGGGATGTGCTGGAAGAGAAATTCAAGAAGGAGACGATTCTAATGGGCAAATGAAAGTGACCTGTATAGTACCATGTTCAGCAGGCTGCCGTCCATGACTGGATATTTATGAAACTGGGTAACTCCATGTGATTCAAAGGTTGAGAGGCAGCAGGGACACTTCTCTAAAGTCAATTGATATGCCATAGATTTCAATGTTGGAGATAGATTTACAATTTATAATTCATGACTTAGTAGTTATTTTGTGGCTGTTTCCCTCTAGAAGCAAAGTCTTTCTTCAAATGCAAGTTGACCAGAAAATGTAATAGATATAGCAGATAAGAAATAAACTGCTCTAGTTAAGAATGAAAGAGTGGAGATGGATAGGTTAGGTGTTTCCCCACTTCCTCCAAATTCTGAGTCCCTGAATCCCTCCTTCTATATCATTTCTAGTATTCCATAGGATATTATTTGAGACAAAAATTCTGTTACCTGAGAGCATAAAAGTAAGGAAATTGGGGTAGAGCATTGGTGAGGGTGGGGTGAGAGCTGAAGCAGACAGTTCCCATTCTTCCTGCCACTGATGAGTTTATGAATTGGAAATCTTAAAGTGCAATTTCTATCTTCACAATGCCCATGGAGAACATATTTTAGTTTTCAGAGCTCTAATCATTGTTTATAAAACTCGGATTGTTTCCAGAGTGTAGCAGTTAGCATGTTTGTTTTATACGCAGAAGATCCTGGGTTCGTGGCCTAGTGGAGCCATGGTCCACGGTCCCTGAACAAGCCCGATGTCTGATCTCAGAAGTTAAGCAGGGTCAGGCCTGGTTAGTACTTGGATGGGAGACCACCTAAGAAGACCAGGTGCTGTAGGCATAAATAATAAATAAATAAACAAACAAACAAATAAATAAATAAAATGGAAAACTCTGGTAATCTTGAATACTGTTCCTCCGTATTCACTTGTGTGTGTGTGTGTGTGTGTGTGTGTGTGTAAAATAAATGCCTGTTCCTTGCCTTTTATTTCCCAGATGAATTACCAAATACTTTCATGCCTCACCAGGACATTTCATTCAGAGTCATGACTTTTGATCAATGCATGATTTTAGAATTTCTCCTGCATCATGAAAATGAAATTATATTCAAAGCGATTTTAGTGTTAAATGTATTTTATTATATACCACTTCTTGGAAATGACTTTGTCAATATTTTTGAAGTATAGTTTGTAACAGTGTCTTTCCATCTAGTGGATATTAAGTTCCTAATATTTTAGGTTATAGAGAATATACTAGTGCTTGTTAGAATACTATTATTTCACAGCTACACCCTCCTCACCAAAACGTCCTCAAATCTTCTGCCCTTGTTGCCTTTTCTACCTCACTTAGTAAAATTTACAGTGTATTTTATTTTGCTTTCTTACTTTGACCTTTTTTATCAGTTCCCCCTAACCCTTGAGCTTTATAATTGACTATGTTTTTTTTCTTCTTAATAAATTTAGCATATGCTTTCTCGTAATCATCGAGATCACCCACTTCAATATTATACAATGTTAAACTGAAGCAATATGCTTAAAGAAATTCTTTATAGGGTCCATATATGTTCGTGTTTAATACCGACCTGTGGCTGGTTTGCTGCAGAATTGTCATCTGGAATTTCATTTCATTGCACTGTTTCTTTGCTCTCAAGTCTTCCTTATATATCTCATTATTGGATTCCTTCTATTTTTGGTTTGCTGAACCATGTTTGCAGGTAACTTTAATGTTTTTCAGAAGTGTCTGTAGTTATTAAACTTTTTCGGTCTTTGCCTGTTCTAAAATGTCTTTATTTATTTTCTAGAACTTGTTAAAAACTTTCTTGGATATAAGATACTATGCTAAAAAATGTTCCTTCAGAACTTTGAGACATTGCACCATTTTCTTTTCACATGTGGTGTTTGTAATGTCATGTATCATCATGGTTTCCTTTTCCAATTTTCACTGACCTCTCACCCTCAGAAGCTTTTAGGATCATGTCTGAAATTTCACTTTATTATGAAATTTTAGTTATGTGTTTCTGTGAGAGTTTTCTGTTCTTATTCTACTGGACATTTATTGGGCTCTTTAAAGTTGAAGATACAGTTTTATGAAACTCTGGGGCCTTTGCTTCTATTATCTCTTTGGTTATTTCATTCCCTCCATTTTCTTGCCCCATCTTTCTGGAACTTTGATTAGATAGTTATTCAACCTTATATATGTAATCTTCTATATCTCTTAAATTTCTTTTTTTCCTCTCTTTTCTTAAGTGTATTTAATGAAATATATTTTTAATTTTCAAGAATGTTTTTTCTTTGCATGCTTATTTTTATAACGTTATTTTTATTTTATGTGAGCAGTATTTTCTCAAATATCTCTGAGGATTTAAAATAGATCTGTTTTTAATTTATTTTCTATTCCCTGAATTCTCTCTTATTCTTCTGGGTTTAAAAAATATATTAGATTAAGTTCTTCTATTTTGAATTGTTGGTTTCTTCAAATGCCATGTAATCCTAGGTTGTACATTTAAACTTAGAAATGCAGGAACAGGTTGATTTTTTTAAGCAGTGGTATTTATTTCCTATGGTGCTGTGTATACCTTTCTCTATCTGAAAGGGAAGGCATATCACTCATGGGGAAACTATATTTTGGAGGATGAGGGAACAGAAATAAGGGAAGCATGTTAAACATCTCCCCTGTAGTCAAAACAAAGAGGTTTTGGCAAAACTATATGGCACTAGTCAAATCCCTCTTAGACTCAGTTAATAAGAAACAGCTCCTGGATACAAATTAATGTGCTCCAAATTCCAGTTATTTTTAAAACACCATATTGTTTCAACAGGGTAAAAAGATTAAAGTTGGGGATAATCATAAAATTCTCTCTCCTCTTCTTAACCATTAACCAAAGATGTGGTACTATGCTAATTCTATGGATAGAAGTTAGGGAAGGTGGTAATCTATTTAAAACAGAAGTTCAATATCCTTTATCTATGTTTCTTCAACACTAAACTATTAAATCTCTGCCATTATGTGTTGCAGTTATTAAGCTAATATTTGCCCCAGTTAAAGGAGCTCTTTGAGAAAATGAACTAGGTCATTCGTTTTTGTATTCCTAATGCAGTATAAACAAAATTTATGTAACATTTTGAGCATAAGGGTATTTGATTAAAATTACTTAAACAAAGGAGAATTAGGGACAATACCAAATCTATCTGCTCACTTCCATTTTCTTGGGCCCTCTAGAGACAATGAACTTAAAAATATGAGGCTCTCTGTGTAAACTTTTAAGGAAAATTTATACCACTACTGTTTTTCAAATATATGATAAGCTAAGATAACAGCACATCAATACATAAAAGGTAATCATTTAAACAAGAAAAACAAAATGGTTGGAGGTGTAGATGGTCAAGAACCTGCCAAGACACATATTACTTTTCACTGGTAGTTATTCTCATTTCAGATCCTGAGATGAGATTTCAGAATATAGATTCTAAAATTCCTTTGCTTTTGTTGTTTTTCTTTCTTATTTATCTATCTATTTGTTTGTTTGTTCGTTCATTTGTTTGTTTTTATGGAGGCATTGGTTATCGAAATCCAATATGTTTAAGCTGTACATTTTAACAGTGAGGCACATATATATACATATATGTATATATGTACATATATATACATATATATATATATTTCCATTGTGTGTTCATCTCTTATAGTTAGATTTTTTCTGTCACTACATATTTGACCCCTTGTACCCCATCTACATATCCTCTCATCCCCCACCCCCAATCCTCTGGTAACTACTAGTCTATAGTCCATGTCCATGAATCTCTGCTTGTTTGTCTTGTTCATTTGTTTGCTTTTAGGTTTATATCCCACATACAATTGATATGTGATTTTTAACTTTTCTGTCTGGCTTATTTTGCTTAGCATGAGTATCTTGAGGTCCTTTCATGTGGTCGCAAATGGCAATATTTCAACTCTTCTTAAGGCTGCCAGTCTTATGGGTGTTCCCGCATAAGTAGCTATCCATTTTTCTCTTGCTGCTTTTAATATTCTTTGATTTAACCTCTGGCACTTTAATTATGATGTGTTTTGGTATGGGTCTCTTTGGATCCCTGATTTTTGGAATTCTTTGAGCTTCCTGGGGTTTTGTGCCCATTTCCTTCACCAGATTAGGGAAGTTTTCCATCATTATTTCTTCAAACAGCTGTTCAACATCTTTATTTTCTTCAGCTATGCTAATAAAATGAATATTTGGACTCTTAATAATGTCCTATATTCTTCTTAAATTATTTTTAAAGTCTTGGCATTTTATCTCTTGCTGTTCTGATTGTGTGTCTTTGGCTTTCCTGTCCTCTAGATAAAGCATTTGAATCTCTTCTTTATTCACTTTGTCTATTCCTTTGATTATTCCATTTAATCTACTTCTCATCTAAGAAAATGCGTTCATCATTTCTGACTGGTTCCCTTTTATAATTTTCATTTCAATTTTTATCCCATTGTTGAAGTTCTCTACACTTCCCAAAAGTTCATTGAGCATCTTTATAACTAGTGTTTTGAACTCTGCATCTGTTAGATTACTCGACTCCATTATATCTGGATCTCCATTCTGTTCTCACATGTGGTTTCTGCTTCTTTGTCTTCCAATTGTTTGCCTCTTTGTGTCTGTTTCTATCTACTAAGCCAAGCTCCTAAAGCTCCCGGTTTTATTACTGTGTTTTTGTGAAGTAGGTGTCCAGTGGCACAGTCCTAAGAGGGATTCAACTGCAGGCCAAATTTAGCTCAAGCCTCTGCCCCTCTGGGGCCATCTGTTAAGATTGAGCAAGCAATCCACAGATACTGTGCACAGATACTGTTGCCTCAAAAGGCCACACCAGGAACTAAGGCCAGCTGCCTCCAGTGTGAGTTTAGGTGGCGGTCAGCAAGGAGCTCCTGACTCCCTGAGGCTATACTTGGATGTGGCTTGGGTGGGCCTGCAAGTTGGGGGAGGCGGGGTTTCAGGGAATCCTCTGGGTGAAGTGACCTCCGTTATCCAGTTTGATGACATCAGGGCTATAGCAAAGCTGTGTCTGGTGCACTGGTAGCGGGTAGGGCTTAACAGAGAACAATGGTTATTGCCTGCACTTCTGTTCTGAGCTAGTCTCCGATTGGCCCTCACTCTTACAATGTATCCCTGTAAGTCCCTGTTGCTTGCTGCATGCAGCTGAATTGGCACTGGTGCTCACAGTGAGCAGGTCCATCACCGTAAAAATCCACTCGTGGACATCGCCCCTTTAAGAGGCTTCTGCTGCTGCTGCTCCAGCTGCTGCAGCCTCAGTCTCACTCAGCCACTTAGAGACTGGGTAGCCCCGTGCCTTCACCCCATCCGACCTTCTTCTCTTGCAGGGGGATTTCTTGGATTTCTCCCTGGTTGTATGGCTTGTTCATTCCAGGCAACTTTATTCTTGCTGCTGTTCCTTGTTTCTGTCACAACAGAGGAAGGTTCAGTACTGTTCAACTTCTTCCAGCAGATGCACTTTATAACCCCAGTGCTAATCATCCACTCTGTAATTGTAGAAAGCATCTCTTTCTCTCACTCCAATTACAGTTCCCAAGATATCTACCTGTTTTATTGGATGTGAATTTAAATATACATACATACATACATACATACATACATACATACATACATACATACCTGGCACCTGGAGGGAATCTGTCAAGTCAAGTATATCCCTGATGTAGTTTTGCAAAGGCTTAAAACACAGAATCCAAACCCCACAAGAGAGAAAGGGTTTCCTCTCCACACCAGCTGATTTCAGACTGCATCAAAAGGCTGGGGTGTGTCTTCAGCCAACCCCACAAGTCTCAAATCACTGAGCTGAGAATCTGTCAAACTGGATGCCACCTGCTTGAGGAAAGAGGCGTTCCTCGTAAGAGGACCCATGAGTCCCTTACAGCTATCCCAATGGAATTTCCTCTGCCCCACGATAGAGTTTCTCCTTCCCCAAAAGTACCAACTTCAAAATGGTTAAACACCAACTTTTCACTTTGGGGAAATAAGTCCATACAGGGGCATCCTTAAACTGCTTTAATCCTCTGCCCATTTTTTGATCGAATCATTCGTTTTTTTGTTGCTGTTATTGAATTTATGAGTTCTTTGTATATTTTGGATATTAGGCCCTTATCAGAGGTGTTGCTTGCAAATATATTTTCCCATTCAGATGGTCGTCTCTTTACCTCGCTGATGGTTTCTTTTGTAGTGCAGAAGCTTTTTAGTTTGATGTAGTCCCATTCATTTCTTTTAGCTTTTACTTCCCTTGCCTTTGAGGTCAAATTCATAAAATCCTCTTTAAGTCCAAGGTCTTTGAGTTTAGTTCCTATGTTTTCTTCTATGCATTTTATAGTTTCAGGTCTTATATTCAGATTCTTAATCCATTTTGAGTTAGTTTTGGTGTGTGGTGATAGGCAACAGTCTAGTTATTATTTTTGAAGGTGGCTTTTCATCATTGTTTTTCTTAAATTTGTTTTTCCTGCTTGCATGGTACTTACACACTCCAGAATTTTCGCCTGCATTCTTCTGAAGCTTCAGAACAGTGAAATCAATACCTTCCATGGCATGGAAGTTTTGTTTGTGACAGGAAGAAAACAGATGGGATATAAACAGTTTTTAATTCCCCAAGGATATTAATGGCATTGCATGAAAATAAATAAGTAATGCTAAATGCCATATACATTACTTTTTTATTTTTCTTTACCATATTCTCAGCAAAATTTAATGTCACAGACAGAAGATAATTTTTTGCAACAGAAGAGGTAGACAGAAAATTGGAATATAATATTTTTTCCTTATCACATGGAACCAGAAGGGCACAGATTAAAGTCTTGGAGTTGATACACCAAAACTATACATAGCTTTCAAACTTTGATAAACCTTTAGTGAATTTCAAAATTAACATGTAATAGCATCCATCTCATGATGATAACTTGAATGTATTTTTTAACAGATGACATGGCCATCCATGTTTTTACATATGTTGAATGTTTTTTTAAGAATATAACTGGTATTTATTTGTCATGGATTAGACTTGCAATTGTCATCAACCAGCATCCATAATGAGAGTCACTACTGATCAGAGTCTGATGAACTAATAGGTTAAAAACCTTTAATACACTTTGGGGAAAAAAAAGAGATTTGGGTCTTCTATAGGACTTGAAAAAAAGGCTGGTTAAATCTCCAACAGAGTTATCTTGGCTCTTTCCAAGTTCCATGTAAAGAGTTGGAGGTGAGAGGGTACTGCTAAAGCAATGCTTAAGTATAGCATTTCTTAAGGTAGGTGTTCTGTCCCCTCTTTATTTCTCACTGTCACTAGTTTTGTATGCTTCTCTGCTAAGAAAATGCCAATATACAGACATGTCTCTGAAACTTTAGCAGCAATAGTGAACATCAGGTTGTCCATTTATGGGGGCTGGGCAGAAAGGTTTGGGGTTGACACTAGATCATACTCAGCTCAACATTTCTCCTTCTCTGTGAAGCAGAATCTGAGTTGAAGATTAGCATACAGGTAGTTATTAGACAGGTTTTGAGGAGTAACACTGGCACTAGGGAGGGGAAGGAAGAGAGGCTGGGCAGAGAGAGAAGTCCAGCTGTAATGGTCTCAGTGATAAGCCTTGGATAGTTCTCCAGGGAGCTCTGAAGCTGGAATGGCCTTTTAAAGTTGTCCCAAGTTGGGTCCGAATGGACAAACACCATAAACTCCCACATTGATCAGTCATTGAGTTTGGGCCACCCCAAGAAGGAAGTTTGATCTTGAGCCAAGTGTTTCTCTGCAGCTGATGCAGTCTTGGGGAGGAGAGGATTGACAGTTGAGAGCTATCTGCTCAGGGGACTCTCAGCAGCTGTAATCCTGAAGTGGAGATCTGAGTGGTGTAGCATTCACTACAAAGTATAATTTTAGTGTAGCTAAGTTTCAACTCAAGCACCCAAACTAGCTGGTGGTTTGAAGAGTGTGCTAGCTCCTGGGATATGTCCTGCTTGTCTGTGAGTAGCAGAGTTTGCCTTTGCTCAATGCCAGATCTATAGGTATGGCCTCAATTAGCTGTGATTAATCCTAGACCCTCATGGAGAGCTCCAAAGTAGTGCAAAAATATTGAATATAGCCAACATTGCCTGGTACCGTTCTAAGCCCTCTCCATGTGTTACTTAATGAAGTTCTTACAACAACCCCATGACATAGGTAGTTCTACTTCTCACAAATGAGTAAACTGAGAGGACAGAAGGAAGGAAGGGACCATCAGTGCATCTTTTTCCATTAGTCAGAGATGAGGCATTCAACCTGAGTAGTGGATTGCCTCAAGTGTGCCACTGATCTTTCTTATTTTCTTTCATTGCCTTTATGCTCGGATGCTCCCAGAGGAGCAAGGTGCCCCTCACATAGCTGATAAAAAGCGAAGTATCAGCCAGAGAGGTGTTGGCTTTTTAAGAAAGAACAGATTCTCCCTAAAGGCTTTTCTGAGTTCTAAAAAGAATAGTCTCCAAATCAGCTTGAAAACATACTTCGATATCTTCCATTTATGTTACCCATATATAAAGAGAGAAAATATGTGGCTATTTACAAAATCACCTCCTACTGTCTTCACTGGGTGGTCTTTTGGTCTCTGCTGCTTATGAGACAGAAAACCTTATTTCTAAGGTGAGTATGTTGAACTGAAGGGTCTTTAAGGCCCCTCCCAGCTCTAAAATTTATACTGCTATCAAAGTTGATAGTAATTAATAAAGAGAATTCAGAAGAAAAAAGAATTAGAAATATTCCAAGAATATAAATGGTCATGTGTTACTTATAAATAACTGAAACCTGTGGTTTGGATTCCTGACACAAAATTAATTCCTGTATTTCATAAACTTAGCTGCATCCTAGAAGTTTCAATGCATTTTAAAATTAAAATGTAGACTACATCTTAAATCCTGTTTTCTGTCCTCCCATTTCATCTTCAGCTTGTAAACTTAGTGGTGATGAAAACATCAAGGACATCTTGGAAGAGAAGATTATTTGAGCAGCTGCCAGCCAAGTTTTGCCTTTTGAGAGTGTCACCTTTTCACATTGTTTTCTCCTGTACCCCTCACAATGCATGGCACTGAAGCTTGAGGCGCCTGGGGGAACAAACTGTATTTGAGTAGTTAAATCATAGGGTAATTATAAAATCCATTTCAACAGGAGGAAGAAATTTTCAAATGCAACTTCTCGGTTCCATTCTACAACATCTATTGGGTATAAGGCACTATGCTGGGAAATGTCAGACATGTAAGCACAGCTCTTATCTCCAAAAGAACCTCAGACCAATGGGATAAAAGAGATACATTCAGAAATGTCTAGAACTATTACAGAAATGATTAGTAGTTTAACAGATGTAGAGAAAACTTAAACAGATGAAAAAATAATAATAGCTACCATTTATTGACTACCTACTAGAGGCCATGCATTTTACTAACGTCTTTTATTTAATCATTCCAACAACTCTAAATAGAAGAAATTGTTATTATTATCTTCATTTGATATTGAGGAAATTTGGCTCAAACAGCAGAAATGCTTTGCCTAGGGCGATTCAGTTAATATATAGTAGAGCATGGATTCAAATCTAAATCTTTTTTATGTTAAATCCTTTACTATCAATTATTACACTCTTCTACTTCCCCCAAGGCAGGGCCCCATTATTCTGACTTAGGATTTTAAGGTATGGTTTGCACTGAGTGTAGAAAACTGAGTAAAACACACAATAAAAACAAGAAGACATATATTCTAGGAAAAACAAATAGCCCAAGCAAAGATGGAGATGTGGAAAAGTTTTGAGACTCTGCAAGTTGCAATGAGAATTCCCACTGCCCTTTTGAGTATGTGTTTGTGGGGGAACAGTGTTTAGGAGGGTATGGAGGAGGGATGAGAGAAAGAGTTGCATAGGAAGGGGTGGGGACAGATTGAGTATAGCTGTGATATAAATTAGGCAACATAACTGTGGATGTTTTTCAGCAAACCTAGGTGTGGTCCTAACATTCAATGTGGTAAATTTTTGCAAAGCTGTGTACATGTTACATACATAGTATCAGTGAAGTCTGTACCACAGAGAATTGAGCTCAGCTAATTAAAAAGCTATATTGTCAAGATATGGAAACAAACTAAGTGTGCATTGACAGATGAATGGATAAAGAAGATGTAAAATATCTATATATCTATATCTATATCTAATCTATATCTATCTATATAATAGATAGATACAGATGTATATTTTATATATACATATATATGTGTATGTATATATATATTAGAATACTTCTCAGCCATAAGGAAAGGTAAAATCTTGCTATTTGCAACAACATGGATGTATCTTAAAGGTATTATGCTAAGTGAAATAGGTTAGATGGAAAAGAACAAAAAACATGATTTCATTCATATGTGGAATATTAAAAAAAGAGAAACAAATGAACAAAAAACAAAAACAAAAACAAACATAGATACAGACAACAGCTTGATAGTTGATCACCAGAAAGGAAGGAGGGTGGAAAATGGGTAAAGGGGGTCAAATATTATGATGGACCAAAACTAGATTTTTGGTGGCGAGCACACTATAGTGTGTACAGATATCAAATTATAATGTTGTATACTTTAAATTTATATAATGTTATTACTCAATGTTGATTCAATAGTTTTAAAAAAGCTGTATTGTAGAACAGTGTTTCTCAGTCCTGAATGTTCTTAAGGATCCTCCGGGACTCTTGTTAAAGCATGGAGTGCTGGGCACCAAACCAAGATGTGGATTCAGTAGGTCTGGAGTAGGTCTGGGGTGGGACCTGAAAATTTGCATTTTTAATCCGCTTCCAGGTGCTGCTGATGCTGTCATTCTGGGGACCGAGATTTACATGGCATTAGTGACTTTACTGTAAGTGAAAGATGAAAGGTTCAGAATTTTAACATTAAAATCATTAGCTTCCTGAGACCGATGCCTTGTCTGTGTTTCTGTCTTCAGCTTTGTTTTTCCCACCCTGTTCCATTCCAGGCCCTACACTGCATCTATATAGTCTTTCAAAGAGAGAAGTCTGATCATGTCCCCCTCCTGCTTTAAAATTTTAGTAGATTCCTTTGTCTTTGTGTGGTACCTGAATTATTTCATAACTCTTCTTACTTCTTTAATTCCTCACATTCTCTTTTATAGGACCTCTCAGCTCCCTGAAAAAAAAATACATTGATTCTTATCCATGTCTGTAATGCCAATCTCCCTGGGCCCACCTCTCTTAATTTTGTTAAATTCCTTTTCTCCTTCAAGTATTATCTTTGAAATGAACTCCATAGGAAGGTCTTTTAAGATCTTGGACAATGCCCCTCAAGAATCTCTATAAAGCACTCTTGCACAGGATAGAAAAGGCCCGGTGAGAAGGCTGAGATCTCCATTAATCTAGGAGCTCCTTGAAGGTACACACCGAGTCTTAGAACTTAATGCATGAATAAACAAGTTAATAAATTATAATTGAAATAGTGTTATTCCATACCTAGCAAGAATTAACCATCACATCTGCTTTTCCAGGGATAAAGGGTTATACGCTTTCTTAGATTTTGAGCTACCACAGTTAAAACTCACTCACATATAGCATAAGGAAATGGCAACATGCCATTAACAACCCAGAAGAAGCTGTACCTGTTTTAGGATTTTTCCATCTGGGCATTACAACCACAAAAGCAACTTTTTTGCCTCCACAAAAACATTTCTCTTAACAGTACACTTTCCAAAAGGACATTCTGTTGCATTTTGATCTATCTTGATTTAATTTAAAGTTCAGAGATGGAGTCTGACCTTATCTATCAGTGGCTGAGCCGTTGTCTCATGGAAATGCAGTTTGAAACTCATTAATAGGGTACCTTGTATGTTATAACTTAGAACCTCTGGATTATCACTGATGCTTGCAATTGCTATGGAAACTGAGTTCATGTGTGCCTTTCAAAGAGTCTGTTTTAAAACAAGGGGGAAAAAGAAAAGGAAAAAGAGGCTTTTTGAAAGAATAAGATATTAGTACCCAGCATGCATAGGCAGGTTCAATGATGCAAATATCCTCTGCCTGCATGATGAAAACAATTCTTTATATTTTTAGGAGCTAACAAGGTATAACCTCGTATTAGAGAACTCTGTTTATACTGGTGAGAAAGAACGCCTAAGGCAGCTTCTCTCCTGCCCCTCCCCCACACACCACATATGCACATCCACAATTTCCAGTTTTTCCCAGACCTTAAATATTCCAAAAGCCACTTCACATGCATCCTTAAATATTCCAAAAGCCACTTCACATGCAGCTCCAACTGCTAAAATCCAATCAGTGTAGGCACTGGCAAAAAACTCATCCTCTTCTGCACCCTTACCCCACCACTAATGTGTATAAATACTGTATCCGGTAGCTGATAAACTGCCTTTTCCAATTTTAAAATAGTAGTGCCAATTTAACTAAGTTTCTTATAAAGATTTTTGGTCTTATTCTCCCTAAATTTGGGTTTTGTAGGCTCTATTCCTTGTCTTTCTCCCTGCCCATATTTCTTCTTAATACTCCAAATAATGAACATGTGGTATTGTGTTGGGTAAATAATAGCGTGAACATTATCAACAGGAAGGGGAAGATTCAGCAACCACCTGAGACTGGTGTGGAGAAAGAAGTCAGAGAACATGGGACAGGGGCAGTTCACAGAACTGACACCTGAGTGGTGTAACCCTACACATGACATCATCTCATTGCCAAATCTCTGTCATTTAGTCTGCATTAGTTGTTCCCTACTTCTCACTCTGTCTCCACTAGACAGTCTCTAGCCCAGGTGCCTTCCCCAAAGACTTAATTTGTTACTTATGTAGCATAGGAGTTTCAGGACTTCCCTAGACTTAGCCAAGTGCGAGTTGGGTCACCTCTTCTTCTAGACAAGAACAAGTTTCAAGGACTAGGCTCCCTCTGTCATTACTTTCAGACAAAAGGTACTTAGAAGAGTGCAATCTTCCTCTGAAGGCTGGTGCTCCCTTCACAGACATCTGGAAACCACTTCTTTGCTTTCAAGTAGTTATGTAACCTAAACAAGGGCTCTTGTCCTATTTTAAATATAGGCATCATTTTCTCCAGGAGGCTTCATAAATGATTATTTCATAACCATATGGGTCTCTACCCATATCTCTTTGGGGACAGAGGTTGTGTTTTATTTATCTTTATCTTCTTAGCACCAGCTAGTGCCTCTGCCACATGGCCATGCTTGGTAAATATTTGTTCACTTGTTGGAAGTACAATTGAAAAATATGTTACTTTCATTCGGTGGCATCTTCGTATGTGTGAATGTCTCCAGTTCCTTGCCGAGAATAGACTCAAAAGAGGGGATGGGAAGACGACTTGGGTTTCAAGGCAGCATAGCAAAGGGCAAGGGCAGTTCCTAGATTGGCAAACATCTCCTTAGACCACTTTCACTTCACAGCTGTACAGAAAAGCAACTCATGCTACATTGCTGGGGTAGATTTGTGTGCTTAGGGAGAGGCCTTTAATCCCATCAAGGGCCTGAATAGAGCCACTGTTGTATACTGGGAAGAAGACTATGCCTGAGTAAGTCAGACAGGTCTGAGTTTGAATCCTGATTCCATCACCTAGCAGCTATGGATTTGGGGAAATTATGCAATTTCCTTTATTTTAAATCTCCTGATATCAAAAATGGGCAAAAACAATACTATTTCAAAGTATTATTGGCATAATTGAAGGAGATAATTCTTTTGAAGTTCTAGTAGAATGTCTGATGTATTATATATGCCCCATAAATGGCAATTAATAGTAGTAGTAGTGGTGATAGTGTTACTATAATTATTTGTTTGGGTAGAAAAGAGAACTATCTTTTTCTTCATCATTTCTTCTCTAAGATTTTGTGTCCTTTTTATGACAATTCAGAAGATGACTTGATGAGAGCCAGCCATGACTTTTAAAGCTAGTGAATTTAACCCTCCATTTTTTCTCATTATTTTCTCCCTTCCCTTCCTAAGTCTTCATTTCTAGGTACCTCTTTCATTCCTTTCATTTTTATAATACCCATTAAATCTGAATCACATACCATGTTCTTCATTTACTTTAAGGTGTGAATGGTTGAAAAGCACCTACAGTATTACTTCCAGGTGATATTTGCACACAAAGAGAACAAAAACCTTTAACTGAAAATATTAAGATCCTTTTTATTAACCAATGTCATCCCAACAATTTTAATGAAAAATAAAATAAACAAAGGCATAAATGGGATAAAGGAAAATGTTAAGATTCTTTAAGTTCAGTGCTTGTTAAAGATTGCATTTTAAAGGACCCAATTTAGTGGCTTTTGACTATCATTCTTTTTATATCATTGTGCCTTATTACAACATGTTATTTAGTGTAGAGGAAAAAATGTAAGCGATTTCAAAATCCAGGGGGAAAATATATTTGCCTTAACCTCCAAATAGAAGTTACTCTTACTTAACATCCATTTAAACCATTATATATTCCATGTTTCAAATACCCAGCCTTGCTGAATTTCATACTGAAAAATGGATAAACAAATGACATCAAAGGGGGTTAGCCTAGGAGGTGATATTGGCAAAGAGTTGGAACTAAAATTGAACATTCTCAGATTCCATTCTCCAAAGGAAATCAAACTTAAATAATAAAGGTCTATTTTTCTATTCAGTCCAATATCATGTCACTTAGGAAACTATGATTTGGAAAAAAATATCTTTATGGATTACATTTGACTAGGATACCAAAAACACCATTTTTAATAGGAAAATTGATAAATCGAATCACATCAAAACTAAAAACTTGCTCTGCAAAAGTCTCTGTAAGAGGATAAGCTACATATTGTGAGAAAAGTTTTGCAAATCAAATAGCCCTTAAAATTCAACAATAAAAAAAACAATCAAACTAGAAATTGGCAAAAGACATTTCAAAGAAGAGGATATACAGATTGCAAATAAACACATGAAAAGATGTTCAACGATATTAACTATTAGTAAAATGCAAATTAACACATCAGTACAAATTTATAAAAATGACAAATAAAAAATAGCGACAATAGTGATAATACCAAATGTTGATCAGGATACAGAGAAACTGGAAAGCTCATATATTGCTGGTGAGAATGTAAAATGGCACAGACACTATGGAAAACAGTTTAGCAGTTTCTTAAGAAACTGCAACTATCATATGAGCCAGCAATTTTACTCCTGGGCATTTGTCCCAGAAAAGTGAAAACTTAGGTTCACACAAAAACCTGTTCATGAATGTTCATTGTAGCTTCATTTGTAATATCAAAACCTGGAATTAGTCCTGATGTCCATCAATGGGTGAACACCTAAACAAACTATGGTATATTTCAAAAGATTACATACTATGATTTCATTTATATAACATTCTAGAAATGAAAAAATTACAGATATGGAGAACAGATGTGGCTATAAAAGGGCAACATAAGGGATCCTTGTGGTAATGGAATGTTCTATATCTTAATTATATTAACATCAGTATCCTGGTTGTGGCATTTTGAATATGTTACCATTGAAGGAAACTGGGTAAAGGGTACACAGGATGTCTCTATTATTTCTCATAACTGCTTGTAAATCTTCATTTATCTCAGTAAATATTTAAATTAAAAAAGAAATGCACACACATACAAAAACCTTTGGGCTTACTTCTGTCTGTGCACATTCAGGAACTATAATCATGTACCAGTTGCACAGGATTCTGTCACAAAAACAACTCAGTTGTTTTCTAAAAGCTAATTAGATCAATAATAAACTAATAATGGCAAGTTTTTTAGCAAGTTGTAAAACAAAAAGGTATAGACATTTAACGGTTGAATTCTACTTCCTGACTGTGGCACTTCTGTTGTTCAATCTATTTTCTCCATATATTAGAAGACTTAATAGGTCATAATGGTTGAAAGAGATGACATTGTTACAACAAACGATAGATCATTTGAGAGAAAGAAGAGTTCCTGATGTCTTGACAATATAATACTCTCTAAGGGATTGTGTGTGTGTGTGTGTGTGTGTGTGTGTGTGTGTGTGTGGACTGAGGGGAGGACTGAGGAAACAAGAGAGGTTAAGACAACTATAAGAACTGATTACTGAGATAACGTTAAACTTTAAAAAATATTGGTATAAAATCTACCCACAGAGAATATAAGAAACAGAACATTGGTGCAATTTTAACCTGATAATTCATGAAAAAGGAGTATTTTTGATGAGAAAAAGTTCAGTTATTTCCTTGTAGACACTGAAAGAAAATTAAAAGAACATTTAAAGCTAGGATAAGAAAATGCAACAACTCTCATATTCCCTCTCAATTAAACAGACAAATCACCCAACCTAAAGATAAGCGTTTTTTTTTTTTTTTTTTACTTTGAATATTTACTGGAGTATATAACATGCTGGCCCAATTGCATTTTGACATTGTACTAAAACCTTTCCTACATCTAGAAGTGAATATAAATTAGTCCCCTTTAAGCCCTTATCACATAAAAAGCTGTATATAATATATACATTAACGAAGTTTTATCAAAGTAATGTGGATTTGAACTGATGTCAGGATTTATATTTGTGGTAAAGTATCAGACAAAAAATATTAAGCAAGCATTTTCTATTTAATCTATTATTTTCGAAGTTTACCATTTAATTATTTCAGTACAATTTAACTGATAGTATTTCAGTGCTAGAAGCAGTATATTAAAGTAACAGAGTGTGTATCTGACAGTCTCAGTGTGAACATATGTTTCCTACACATAGAATGACTGGGTTTGCAGTTCGTCACTTGCAGGACCTTCATCTGGTTCTGCAGCAGTCTTCTCTTTGTTGGTGGCATGTGGACATTCTTCATTTTCATCTTCCAGTTCCTCATGTTGGAAGTCTTTTGCAATTAATTGCCTAGCTAATTTGATGTTCAGTCCTTCGTTGTAGTGCAGTTTCCTTCTCATTTCGAACTGCCGTTTTTTTTCTAGTTTGTCAAGGAAGACGCTGCTGCTGTGTGCCCCGTCGCTCTCGGACTCCCCCATCTGACAGCTCGGCTCCGAGATATTAATGGCGGCTAATTTCTTAGCTAAGATGTCTCCGGTCATGTCTTGGGTAGGGTCTTTAGTTTCTAAATCATGCACTGTATCTTCTCCACCATCTTGTATACTGAAGTGGGGAGTGCTGGGCTCATTTATCTTCATTAAATCATAGTCTCTGTATGCAAGGCGGTATGTCGCCAGGATGTTTGATTCGTCCCACTTCTGAGATTTTCTTCTCTCCACGTGGGTAGTTTCTCCAGACTGCTGAGAAGGGGCCGCCGCCGAGGCTGAAGAGCTTTTGTTCTTTAGTATTCCCTTGATGGGCCGGTGCGAGGCGGTGGAGGACGCCATGTTGGGGGAGTGAAGGGCACCCACCCGCACGAGGGTTGGGCAACTGCAGCTGCCCGCCGCGCTGCAAGCTGAAGCTGCGAAGCGGTTTGTCTGGACCACGGTGCCAACGCCCTAGAAACCTCACTGGACCAGCGTCACAAAGGACGCCACAGTGGTCGTCGCTGCCGTCATTGACACTGTCAATGCCTCACTGCCCACTCTGCCGTTTGTCTTGCCTTTTTTTTTTTTAATAGTGTAAAATAGGAAATACCTCTGAGTTGCACATGAAACAGGAAAGCACTGTTTTTGTGAATTTCTATATACCCTGTCTGTGTACGGGGAAGCTTTGTAAAATGTATTTCTTACTGGCAGGGGAGGGGTCACTGTCAAATATTTGAAAGCCAATATTTTGGAAAGATTGGAGGAGTTGTCATTAGAGGACGATTCTGCTCCTCCCTCCTGTTGCCATCCACGCCTCCCTCTTTTTCTATCTCCACACACAACCCCTCACTCACTCTCCTATTCCATTTCTGGGTTAATGGTCCCAATGCCCAGCCACTTACAGTAGCTAGGAATCTGGGCGTCAGTTTCTGTGCCTTCATATTTCTCACTCTCCAATCTAGCTCAAGTACTGGCATAAATATTTCAAGAAACTCTCCAATTTTATCTCTTCTGCCACCATCTTGTTTCAAGTCACCACCATCCGAACTACAACCATCGCCTTCGAACTGTCTTTCTGCCCCACCAATAACCCCTCCTTCTGCCTTCTAACTTCTTAATCAGAGTGATCTTTTAAAAACACCCATAAAATCTTGCCACATCTCTCGTCTAAACTCTTAACAGTTACCCATTTTCTTGAACATAGAGACCAAAATCCAGAGGAAGCCAAAAATCAGCTCCATGATCTGCTGGAGCCTTCTTCCTCCAAATTCTCCCCGCCCTACCTCCAACATTCTCTTTTGGCCTATCAGTTCAGGAGCATTCACCTTCCTTCTTATGCCAGAGTCTTTTTCTGTGTTCTCACAGTCTGGAATGCTCCTTCAGATTTCAGCTCAATCATTACTTAGAAGGGTCTGTTTCCTAATCCCAGAAACAGGTAAGCCTTCCTGTGCTTGTATGGACTCTCCTATTCTCCTTGGGAGTTGTTGCATTCATATTATCTGTGTACATTAAATGGTAAACTCCAAAAGATACAGGAAGGTGTCTGTTTTGCTCATCATTATCTTCAGCTTTTTATCTTCACAACATGATGCTATAGCCGGCACTAAGTAGGTATTACAAAAATATTTATTGAATGAACAATAAATGGTAGGGAATAGAGAATTGGAAAAATGAGATGTGTGAGTGGAGAAAAGGGGGCTCCAGAGCATTTGCGGTCAGTTACAATTTGTCCAATCAGCCACATGGGAAAAACAACCCATATATGGAATTTGGAGGCTGTTACAAGGAGTGACTTTGGACCATTTTCTTCTTCATAGGCCTCATATTTCACAGACAGTGACATTCTTCCAGAAAACAGAAAGGAAATCAAGATACAATTTCACATTATATGGGGGTGGGTGCTGTGTATACAGTTTCCCCTATACAGTTTCCTCTCCAGATAGCATTCACAGATTTTTTCCTTCTGATAACATTTTGCTCTCTTCTCTCCTTCAAGGCCTTTCTGCATTTTAGAACACAAAAGCAAAAGCATGAAAGAACAATAAAACTTTTACAAGGGTCTTAAGCACCTTAAGTTCAAGTTGTCCTACATTCTCCAAAGTCCTACTAGCTTCAGGAGCTTGACAATCACTTTAAAACTGTGTTATTCATCTCAGAAAAAGAATTTCCTAATACCATACACTTTGAAAAAAGCTGTATTGTGAGATGAGGGCTTTCAAGGATTCAAAAGCTGATATTCAAGGCTATAAGAAAAAACCACCAGTATGCAAGGTGGGGAAAAACAAAACAAAACAAAACAAAACAAGACAACCTTCATTATTCAGGAATACTCCAAGCTGCCCTTTTGAAAAATGAAACTGAAAGACAGCAGAGACCAGCACAAACACAATTTGTCCTTCTGGCTGGTAGGTACAGAAGACCCTTGTGTGTTTACCTGCAAACAGGATGTTAAGGGAGATGCTGATTCCAGTGCATTGGGTCTTTGCTTTTGTGTGTACACAGCACCCACCCCCATATACTGTGACCTGAATATACAAGATACACAATACATAAAGAGTCAGCGATTCAGTAGTCTTCGAATATTCTGACATTCTTCCTTCAATAGCACAATGGCAGTTCATATGCTAGGACAGGAGCACTGTGATCTATTCCATGGTCTATGAATGAAGTAATTTAAAGAATAAAATTATCAGGCATTGCAGATTTCAGTTGAACACATTTAAAAGTAATCCATTTTTCACCTACCATTTGGAAATTATCTGCTTAATGAAAGTTTCCTTAAGAAAAATCCAAATTTTGAGTTCTTGTCATCATATCAAAAAGTCTTAATTTTGTCAACACTATTAGAAGCCTAAAAGTTAGAAAAGATGAACCGTTTTTTCAACATTCCTCTTTACATGGTTCACTTGTTATTGTCCTAGCACTAGGGCTAAGCAGATATGTCTGAGGTTCCATCACACACACACACACACACACACACACACACACACACACACACAGTCCCCTAGGGCTAAAACTTTACCAATAAATGACACATTATATGAAATTAGATACAAGCCTAGAAACTCTTAATTTCAGTAACTATTTAGTGGCAATCCATGATATTTCCAGTAGGAGAAACTTCGTTTTGAATGCACAAAAAATGGAGCTGTGCTTCAGTGGTCTTAATGGGTTAATGTTTGGCTACTACATACAAACATGCATGCTGTTCTATCATCAGTTTCAAAATACATTAAAAATATCATTGTTACTTAAAATGTTTTTTAATTATCTGCTGTTTGCACAGGATCAGAATATTTTGCAGAGCACTACTTCTTAATCATGGTAGTAGATTATGCAACAGTATCTTTTCTTCCACTGAGAATCATCTCGCTTCTATGGAGACACTCTCCAAAAGCCAAAAGGAGAACTAAATCAAGATCACAGAAATCCTTGATGAAAGATGGGAACACCTAGGAAACCAAGAGTTACCACAAACAAGGAAGGTAACCCAGATAGATAGGTGCCATTAGTGAGAGATTAAAAAAATACTGAGAGGGCAGGGTCAACTGTGCTTGCTGCCAGAAGTAGAAATTAATAGTTCACCCAAGTGGTATCTGAAGTCATGTCTCAATCCATCCAAGAATTGTCCACAGTATTTGAAGAATTCTGTTAGATATTGTGTGGCTAAAATAAAAGTGTTATTTGGTTTTGAATCTGTTTCTTGCCCAATCTGTTTCTCTTATATTTTGAATCCGAATTTATAATATTTTACTAAAAATCTCTATCTTAGATTGTGTTCCCTTAGAAGCTGACCCTGAGACAAGGATTCAAGTGCAAGTTGTTTTCTTGGGAGGGGATCTGCAGAACACACTGATAGTAGAATGAGGAAGTGAGATAGGGAAGGACAGGAGGCAAAGGGCACATTACCAAAGCCCTTCTTATTGTGGGAAACTAGAACTTAATCCTGCTGGGAAAATATGAGAGTCAATGTAGAAGAATTACTTGCATCATCCACCTCCACTTCACAAATGAGGGACCTAGAATTTCAGTGTGCAAGGATTTTCCATCTTTTGCATTATACATTTTAAAGTAGTAGAACTTTTTTTATGAATTAAATACTGCATAGAATTTCAGAATAAAAAACTAATAAAATTGGAGCTAGGAAGCAATGGAATTGGTCTGTCCGAGTAAAGGTGGGAATCCCAGAGTTCTTAATTCCTGGCATCTTAGAGGTGGCTCTTGAGGCATCACAAGGACCTGAGGAGGGAGGCCAATTTAAAACTCACTGCAAGAGAGAGTCATTGCCCAAAGCAGTAGTGTTTGGCTACCTCAAATACTTTCTGAGAGGTCACTTGTTTTGAGAACGGGAATGAGGAGTTTTTCTACTGTAGTGATTTAGACAAGCACATTCATCGAGAGCAGATCACAAGGTAGACATGACATCAGTGAGAATTTCTGATGTTACATAGTAAACATCAACTTGCCCCCTTCCAAGGGGATCATCTAGTTTTGGAACATTAAATGAAGAAAAATGTCCAGTGGAGATATCTTCCAGAAGTTATACAGAAAGTAATGTCCAAGGCATCAGAAAAAAAGGTCTTGCAGGGATTTGTTGAAGATTTTGTAGTAGAAAAGTGTTATTCCGCCTCCCTAAAGATTACTAGGATGTTTCATGGTTAGGAAAACGAAAGGGTGTTCATCTTCCTGCTCTTGACCCTACTTGCTCAGCAAAGGAGCTATTGATTAAATAGAACATGCTCTTACCTACTATTTTTGTATATAAACATTATAAAATTAGATTCCAGGAAGTATTATTTTGGTTTAGATGGAAATTTTGAAAGTAATACCATTCAAGCTCCTCATTGCCTGACTGAGAAGATTAAGGACCAGAAAGGTATGGTGGCTTACACAGGTACTTAGTGGCACAGCCAGTACTAAAAAATCCAAGTCCTTTGGGACTGTTATAGCAGTTCACTTTTCTATCCTCTGCATGCCTCTACTAGAAGTGGTGCAAGTCAGGGATCCCAGCATGTGTCTCATATTCAAACCAGATATCTACACAAATTTAGATTAAATTCCTTTTTCGCCTCTGTCCCCTTGGCCTGTACCATTCTTCAATAGCACAAGCACTTTAGAAGAATAAAAGAAACAGAAAAACCATCATTTTCAGATGGGTTAAAAATATGAACCTCATGTCTTCTGAATAACAAGTTAAAATATGAGGTGTAAGTTCAGCTTGAGGCACAAGTGGAAAAGTTTTTTCGTCAAGGAATCAATAGGCCAGCTGACCAGGTTTTCTAGTTCTGGATGAGACATAGTCAAATTAGAAAAGCAATAATGTGATCCAGGGCAGCAAAATTCAATTTTGCCAACAATGCTGAGATTCCTTGAGGCAGACCTTTAAAGATGACATTATAGACAGAATTATTTCCCATGTGTACAAATATGGCTGAGGAGAAAAACACACACAGAGTGATACAATGCAATGTGTGATACATTCTATTCTGAAAACAAATTTTATTATTATATATCTATAATTTTAGAAAGAGCATTATAAAAACAGCAAGAGAGCATAATAGAAAAAGAAATGAAACAGCCCAAGTTTTTTTATGATGTTTCACACACAAAAAATAACTTACAGAATTGTCAGATTTCTTAGAAGATGCAGCAAATATATTGTTAGCATCCCCATGACTCACTAACAAGATGTTGTCTGCAGGGAAGTGGGGTAGCAAAGCTGTCTCCAAATTCGTCAATGATTTGTAGTATTTGTGACTACCACATGCAAAAAGTGTCGGCTGGCAATTTATTCTGGCTGATGTAACTCGACAGAGTCTTCTTCCTTTCTGACAACCAGTCGAGTAAGTAAGGTTAATACATTTCAGTTCTAATAAACATAAATAAACCTAGCAGTAGAGTTGGGTTCTATCTTAGTCATGTCTATGTATTGGTTGCGTTTAAACAGAGCCAACAAAACAGTTCATGGCAGCCACTCAGACACTGTGACAGAAAGGAGGGTGTCACAGAGAGTAGAACAGTGATTGTCAAACTTCAGTGTGCATTAGAACCCCTTGAAGGCTTGCTTAAATACAAAGTACCAGGTCCTACCCAACAGAACTTCTGATTCAGTAGGACTGGTGCAGATGGAGTCTGAGAATTTGCTTTGCCAGCAAGTTTCCATAGGATGCTGATGTTGTTGGTCCAGGGACCATGATGAGAACCACTAGAATAGAACACAGCTCTGTCCATCTGGCAGATGACTCAGAGAAATCCAGATCCACTGCTGGAGACAATACTCTCTACTCTCTGGAAAGCCAAGTAAACACAAAATAGTGTAGGACAGAGTGAGAGGAATTCATTCTGCCAGAGGGAAACCAGGGAAGACTTGTATAGTAGGTATTTTTTGTACTAATCACAAGGTGGAGAAGGACCAGAGGATGGTGAAAACTGTACCTTCCCTTCTAACAAAGCTTTTCTTTTCTCCTGTGGAAAGAAATGATTTTGGAATTGATTTTGAATATAATGCAGCAGTAGGACAATTACTCCCTTTATAACTATATACAAGAAGGGGGATATTATTCTTTGTTTCATCAAACATTCACATTGACTACTTGAAGTGATTGGACATATAGAAAAAATACTAAAGGAAGGAATTGACAGGGTGGGTTCTCTGGCATTCCCTCTAACTGATATTCCACTGTTGTCTTCCCTTTCTCTGTGCAAACCAGAGTCACATGAATTTCTCAAAGACAGAGTAAATTTCTCTTAGCCGAGTTTTCCCCCAAGGAATTGTCATTGTCACAGGCTACATAAACCTATAAGTATTTAACAGGATAGTGGGTTGGTGGTATTTTAGGCATCTGCTAGTGGTTGCAGGAAATATTCTTTTGGATGGTGAAACTTTCTTGGTACCCTTGAAATCTCATCTCACAGAAAGTCCCCTGAAGGTAAGGCTGGCCGTATTTGTCCAAGTATACTTCATCCAACAGCCAGTCTCTCTAGATATAAAGTACCTCATCTATAGGGATCATGTTTCTGTTGCCTTATGTGTCCCCTGTAGCTGCTAATGCACACAGTAGGGCTTGATAAACGTTCTTATTAATAAATAGCGGTGATCAGTGCAAGCACATCCATCAGACAGTCATTGTTTGGGGCTATTCCACCTGATGGCTGCTTAGCCCCAATAGAAAACTTCTTTTGCAGTTTATGGATACAACTCTTAGAAGAGATTAGCCTCCATCCCAATGTAAAACAGCCACTTTAAATAATTGTGCTCAAAATGATATACTTTATCATCAGGATTTTTGAGGAATATGCACTTAAAAAAGACAAAAGGGGATATTGCTTCAAGGCTCAGGCAATATATCTCTGCCTCTATTGTTTATTTAAGTCTTATTAGGGTCAGTTGTGCCCTAAATTATTCCATTTCCCATTTTTCTGTGCCATTATACTTTCAAATATTTTAGAAATAAAGTCCTCCTTACAGTCATGGGGATATAGAGTACAGCATAGGGAATACAGTCAGTACTATTGTAATGGATATGTGTAGAGCCAGATGGGTGATAGAGTAATTGGGAGATCATTTCATTAACCACATAAATGTCTAACCAATATATTGTTTACCTGAAATTAATGATAATAAAAAATGTTAGTTACCATTTAAAAAGTCTCCCTTTTTATAATTTTACTTTTCCATGAGGAAATATTGAGTATGACAGGACCTATTATCACCTAATATGGCTCTTGGGCCGCTTATAACTATTATTAAGATGATGATGTTTTCTCTTCTGAGTATCAACAAGAGAAGACAAGGGCCGAAGAAAAATAGAAGAATCAGGTTCATAAATTTAAGTTTAGGCTGATAACATTTTCAAAGTCAACTTGAAAATTTTCCTTCAGAGAAAAACAGAAAAAAAGAAACACCAGAGAAGTGAGATTCAGTATATCATCGGATTCCTTACTTTTCAGTAGACTTCTTGCATTAGTGACCCAATTTTTTCACAAAGAGAAAAGTTCTTTCCATTGTCTGTTCAGCAAGGAAACTGTAGTAGAGGAAGCCATTTATGGATGGATTTCTAAACTCAAGATGAAAATTATTAGTATGACAACCATGTACAGTTGATCCTTGAACAACATGGATTTAAACTATGCAAGTCTGTTTTAGGTGGATTTTTTAAAAAATAAATACTGTAAATGTATTTTCTCTTCCTTAGGATTTTCTTAATACCATTTTCTTTTCTATAGCTTACTTTATTGTAAGAATATAGTATATAATACATATAACATATGAAATATATGTTCATCAACTGTTTATGTTGTCAGTAAGGCTTCTGGTCAACAATATGCTATTAATATTTAAATTTGGAGAGTCAAAACTTATGTGTATATTTTTGACTGCATGGTGGTTGGTGTTCCCAACACTAGCATCATTCAAGGGTCAACTGTATGCTTAATGTATCGCTGCAAAACTGATACTGGGTATCACACTGTAGACATGAAGTAATGTATTAGAAAACCACTATGAAGCACTGAATACTTACAAACATTGTTTTTCTTTTTTTTGAGAGCATAATGAAAAGTTTCAAAAGCACTCTTGTCTTTCAAATTATAGTAACATTTTGTTTTTATGGTTTTTATGGATGAGGATGGGTATGGGAATGAAGATGAAATCACAAACTCAAAGTTGTTTACAACTAATGCTTGGAATCTTGAAAGTTAGAGCAGACGTCTGAGTTATGTATTGCAATTTTGTGTGGAAACAATCTGTCAGCAACTTAATGCTGAGTAGCAACTGCTCTCCACAAAATACGTTTACTTCTTTGGTAGCATGACTATGCTTAAAGATTAAAGCTTGTCCAAAATTTCAGAGGCATAGAAGCAGAGATTAGTTTTGTATTTGATTTTATTGCAAGTACTGACATCATATCTGGTCCTGTCATTTTTACCTAGATTCCTCAAATCTCTGAGTTGGAAGGAACTTAACATTTATCTAGGCTGGTGCTTCTCAAATTTTAATGTGCTTATGAATCATCCAGAAAAATTATTAAAATGCAGATTTTGATTCAGTAGGTCTGGAGGAGGGGCCTGAGATTCTGCAGGTCCAATAAACTTCCAATTAAGGCCAATGTTGCTGGTCTATGAAGCACATTTTGATTACCAAGATCTAAGACCAGTTTTTTGTTTGTTTTACCTAGAGTTTTTAGACATTCTAGTGTTTTCTAGTTATGTCACAAGTAATTTGTTATGAATGCAATTAAATCACCAAGATTTTTTCACACTGTAACTGTATGTGTAGCTATATCTATTGCACATTTCTATTTCTATTTCTGCCTCTACTTATATCTATGTTTATGAACAAAAATAATTTAAATTTATCTTAATAATAATGTCACTCTTCTTGACATCTAGCTTCTGACACACTATCCTTAGTAGAAGAGGAAAGGGTAGATTCCTGCTAGAGAATTACATGTAGTCCTGAGTATACCTTTGGGAATGTGTTACATATATAAATGTCATTTGAGAAAAGACAAATAATTGCTGACCTAGTTCAATCTCTTAACTGATGTTTTGAAAAACAGGTCACATTGAACCCTAAATAAATCTATTGGATTTCGTTAATTTACAAAAATAATACATCTCGATTAACAAATTTAAATGGTGAATACCTGTGCAAAGGAAGAAGTAATCAACTCTGTATTCTCTCCAAACTTCCATTAACTTTTTAGTGTGAGTACTTTTTGATGGAGTTTCTCTCTCTCTCTCTCACTATACACACACACACACACATACACACACATATATATTATACGCACATATACATATATGTGTATATATATTTAATTCTATACTCTCTATATATTTAAATATGTATGTATTCAAATAAAGTAAATCGATTGCTCTGCAATTTGCTGTTCTTATTTAATATTTTAGAAACAACTATTATAGGTCTATTAGAAAAAAAACAACCAACTATTTTCTTATTTAACATTTTATCAGGTTAAAAATAATTTCCTTGGTCTTTAGTTTCACTTTTGTGATATATAAACTGCTTTTATTAAGAGGAAAATGAATACCAATCAAAGTGTTTTCCCAGAACACAAGAATGTAAATTTGATGAATGCTAAGATCTTTGTCTGGATCAGTGATATCTCAACATCCTACAAAGGAACCTTATACACAGTGAATGCCTGATAAATGTACGTTTAATGAATCAGCATCAGCCAGACCATGTCAGGACAATTGGGAGGTGAGTAGGTAGATCAGGATAGGCTGTCAATGGAAGGGCTGAGGCATGCCATATATCTACTAAATGTGTGCCCTTGACATCACCCAGTAAGAATTAACAAATTTGGGTAAATTGTGTCTGTGTCTAAGTTTTCTTTAATGACTGGTCATATAACAAAATGGTTCTTCTTAATCCTAGCAATGTGATAAAATGGATATGCATTTTATTTGCATTTTTAATGTACTAAGATTACCCTCTGATTAATATTTTTAAAAAATTCTGGAGAACACTATATAATTGATTATTTAAATTCTATTGTGTGATTTACTAATATTCTCTAATAAAGAATATTGTATGCATATATACACATACATATATATGTACATATATATACATATATATTTTTTTACCCCCAGTTTTTCCTATTTTCAGAAAATATTTATTCATTCATTGAATAAATATTTCTATACTTGGCACCAGGACCTAGGAGTAACATATGTAGATCTTGCCAGTACAATTAAGGTGTGAGGATAGGATAGAGGAAATACCAATATAATGAGGACTCTCATCTTTAGCCCAGTACTATACCTAATAATGCTGGAACTTTCATAGCTTCTCAATGATTATCATGCTCAACCTCCAAGTAAGAGAAATATGGGTACTGGTTTTGTAAATCAGGAGAAAAAGAGGCTTGGCCATATTTTGTACTGTGCTGATAACTCTGAGATGCACTCTTCCATGGACTTTGGCTCCATCTGGGGACAACAATTATCAAGTTATGTGTTTTTTCAGATGATCTAGGACATCTAGAATTTTGAAGTTGTTATGCAAAGAGAACAAAGACTCTGCTTCAGGGGAATTAGTTATAAAGATTCACTCAAGCTCTGAACTTGTCTGTATGCAATTCTATACCTTTTAAGATGTAAATTATTTTGTCAGACAAACCAGAAGAGATCTGTTGAAAAAATCCTGTGGATTGAGACAGTTTAATAAAGTAACTATTTTCAAACATTGGCTTATGCAGTGTGGGTCATGTCAGGTGATCTCATTTACATGCTACTTGAAGTTAATGAAGGGGTAATAACTTTTGACAAATGGTGCTGCACTCTAATAAAGTGAACACAGGATAGAAAAGGCCAGATTCCATCCTCATTTCTATAGCCTAGAATTTTTGCGAACCTAAACAAATTACTTAACCATCCTGAATCTTGGTTTCTCCATGTATAAACAGAATAAATGACAGGGTTGTAGAAATGTTCAAATGAGATACTGTGTGGAACATTAACTCACTACCTGGCACGCAATTAGTGGTCACCAAGATTAACTAGTATTATAACTACTAACAATAAAACACATTATAAGTGTGTGAGTATTTGTATTAGTTTAGGAAAGGGACAATGGCTCAGAAGGTACCGGAAACATATATGGAGAGACTGAGTTGTGTTCCCTCAGGGAGAAGACTGGAGGAACATCCATCATTGTCCCTGTGTTGAGTATTCTTCCTGTGCAGCCAACAGGCAGGCACATCCTTTCCTGTGTTGAGCTCTTCTTCCACATGGCCAAATCTGAATCTGCATTGGCCTGGTGAACGCCAATAAATTCACCTTGATGACTCCCTAGAACCCCACCCACCCAACTTGTGGACCACTTTAGGCTTTTGGGGTAGTTGACAGCCAACAGTGGCACACACTGCAGTCTTTTTTGGACAACTCTTGGACTTCTGTGGGCACCAGGTTTGTGGTGGATGGCCTCGATGTGCTCTGGCCTTTTACTGAGAGACCCGAGGCTCAGCACTGGCACCAAATCTGAATCTTTATTAACCTGATGAACACCACTCACCTCACCCTGGCGACTGCCTGAGACTCTACACTACCCAACTTACATACGACTCAAGGTTATTTTACTGGCTGAGCCTTATAGGAAACCTGCAGGCATGGCAGGCCTTGGGGTGCCCCAGGCCATTTACTGAGTTACCACAGGCCAACTGCCACCAGCAGTTGGTTCACAGTGTGGCCTCTCTCATGTGTTCCTAGATCCAACATAAACAACTACCAACTGCAGATCTCTTTACAGCTCCTACCAAGTAACCAAGGCCAGCTGAACTTAAACTACACAGCAGCCTCTCCCAAGAGGCCCAAGAACAAAAATAGCCAGTGGCTGGCTTCAGACAGCAACAGAGAACAACCTGATTAGCTCCAGAAGTGGCACGTCAAAAGGGGGGTCTGGGCAGAGAGGCCTACACCAAGACACATCATCATTAAAATGCCAAAGTTTAAAGACAAAGAGAGATTCTTAAAAGTAGAAAGAGAAAAGCTCTAGTTACTTAGAAGGATACTACTATAAGAATGCTATTTTTTTAACAGGAAATCTGCAGGTTAAAAGGAATTGTCACAAAATATTTAAAGTGATGAAAAACATAAATCTACAATCAAGACTACTCTACACAGCAAGGCTATTAATTAAAATTGAAGGTGAGATAAAGAGCTTCCCAGACAGGAAAAAGCTAAAAGAATTCATTAATAACAAGCCAGTATTATTTAAAAATGTTAAGGGAATTCTGTGAAAAGAAGAAGGGGGTAAACCCATAAATATGAATAATAAAATGGTAGTAACTATATACCTATCAATAATTGCTTTAAATGAAAATGTATTAAATGTTTAAAAAAAGACATAGGGTAGCTGAATGTTTAAGAAAAAAAGACCCATGCATATGGTATCTAGGAGAGAAACCCACTTCAGGTCAAATGACATTCAAGTTGAAAGTAAAGAATGGAAAAAAGATTTTCACACAAATGAAAATGGGAAAAAAAATCCTAGGGTAGCAATACTTAAATCAGACAAAGGGACTTTAAGACAATGGCTATAATAAAAGAAAAAAAAAACCAAAGTATTACATAATGATAAAGGGATCAATATAAAGAGGACATAACCCTAGTAAACATATGTGCACCTAACATAGAGGTGCTTACACGTGTAAAGCAATTATTGATTGATATAAAGGGGAGACTTTAACTTCCCATTGACACCAATGAACAGATTTATCAGACAGAAAATCAGCAAGGAAACAGCGGTTTTAAATGACACACTAGGAGATTGACATCAGAAACATGTCAATGGAGTGAGAGACATCCCCAGATCTCTCCCCTTGAAACAACAATAAACTGAACATTTGAAACTTAACAAAAACACCGAAACTTCACACAAGCACATCTGAGCATGGGATCTGCCAATAAGAGCTACCACAAGTGGAGAAATAGTCCACTAAACACAATGAACAAACAAGGTGACAAGGCATCTCAGAAAGAAAGAGAAAATATCTCCAGAAAATACGCTTACAGACTTAGAAATATGCACCTAAACTGACAAAAATTTCAGGATAATACTTCTGAAAAAACTCAGTGAGATCCGAGATAGTTCGTATCAACAATTTTAGGAATCGAAAAAAATAACTAGATGAGAAAAATGAGTTCTTTAGTAAGAAGATTGAAACCCTCAAAAATAACAGAATAAATCTTCTGTAAATAAAGAACATATTTCAAGAGGTGAAAAATGAAATAACAAGTTTGGGAAATAGAGTCAAACAAATAGAGGAAAGGATCAGAGATATTGAAGACAGAAATCCAGAAATAAATGAGAAGGAGGAAAAGAGAAACCGAAGAATGAAAATGAATGAAAGAAAAACACAAGAACTAGCTGATACAATCAGGAGAGGAAACATAAGAATAATGGGCATTCTAAAAGGGAAGAAAAAGGAGCTGAGAATAGAAAGCATTTTCAGACAAATAGTTAATGAGAATTTCCCAAATCTGAGGAATGAGTTGTAACTTGGAATTCAAGAAGTCAACAGAACACTCAATTATTTCAACCCAAAAAGGACTTTACCAAGACACATTGTATTAAAATTATTAAAAATCAATGACAAACACAGAATTCTCAGGGCAGACAGGGAAAAGGAGATAGTAACCTATAAAGAAGAACCCATTAGATTATTCTCAGACTTCTCAGCAAAAACCTTACAAGCCAGAAAGCAGTGGAATCATATATTCAAATGATTAAATGAAAGGAACGACCAGCAAAGAATAATGTGTCCACCTAAGTTCTCATTTAGATATGAAAGAAAAATACAGACCTTTCCAGAATTACAAAAATTGAGGCATTCTCAATTATGAGGCCCACATTACAGAAAATACTGAAAGGGGTCGACTCATCTAAAACAAAATGACAAAAAAAGTACATAACAATGAGTAAGGTGACTAGCAGGCTGATAGAAGAGAAGGAGTGCAAGCCTTATTAGGAACAGGGCATTATAAGCTTAAAAATAAGAAGACATTTTCAATAGCAAGATTGTAATGAACATTCAGCATACATTGCAACAAATTAAGACAACAATGACAGAAAAAGGGAGGATTCAAAGATCCAGTTTCATAAAGGGGAATGGAGATAAGGCACACACAGAAGAAAAGGGACAACTTTATATATATGTATATATACATATATATATATACACACACGCACATACACACACACACACACACACACACACACACACACACACACACATATATATATATATATATATATATATATATATATATATATATATATATATATATGGTTTTACCTAGATCTAGATAAATATATTTATCTAGATCTAGGTAAAACCATCCTTTACATATTCATGAGGATTACCACATGCCAAAGATTCAGAACTGAAGTATATAACATCAAACAAGAAGGACCAGAGGGAAAACCCACAAAAGTCAACCAAAATAAAGTAAGGAGAAACATAAGGACAAGGAAGCAATGGAAATACCGAGCTACCAGAAAGCAAAAGATAAAATGGCTATAAAAAGACCTTATATTTCAATAATCACCCTAAATGTAAATGGACTGAACTCACCAATAAAAAGGCACAGAGTTGCAGATTGGATCAAAAACCAAGACCCAGCCATATACTGCCTCCAGGAGACACATCTCAGCTCCAAAGAGAAATACAGACCCAAAGTGAAAGGGTGGAAAATGATATATCAAGCAAATGGCATTAAGAGAAAAGGGAGAAGTGCTACTAATACCGGAGGAAATAGACTTAAAAAAAAGATAGAGAAAGATATGAAGGGTCACTTCATAATGATAAAGGGAATCATACACCAAGAAGACATAACATTTAATATCTATGCTCCCAATCAGATAACTCCAAAGTATATAAAGGAATTACTGACAGAACTAAAGGGAGAAACAGACCAAAATACTATTGTACAGGACCTAAATACCCACTGTCAGCTATGGATAGATCATCCAAACAGAAAATCAATAAGGAAACAACATCCTTAAATGATACATTAGACCAAGTGGACATAATTGACATTTACAAAGACTTTAATCCCAAAACAGCTGCTTCTAAATTCTTTGCTAGTGCACATGGAACATTCTCAAGGATTATCCACATACTGAGACACAGAAATAGCTTCAACAAATATAGGAAGGTTGAAATTATACCAACCATATTCTCTGATTTTAATGTTTTGAAACTAGATTTTAATGTTTCAAAACTGGAGATCAAGTCTAAGAAGAAAGAGGGAAGAACCTCAAATACATGGAGATTAAATAACATACTACTGAAGAATAACTGGGTCAGGAAAGATATAAAGAGAGATCAAGAAATACATAGAAACAAATGATAATGATAGTTAAACATATCAAAACTTTTGGGACATGGCAAAAGCTGTCATAAGAAAAAAGTTCATATTATTATTCTAGGCCTATCTACAAAAACAAGAAGGAGTCCAAATAAAGAACCTAATGCCTTATATTAAAAAAATAAAAAAATAAATAAAAACTAGAAAAGGAGAAAAACTGAGGCCTCAAGTCAGTAAAAGGAAAGATATAATCAAAATTACAACAGAAATAAATGAAATTAGAAACAAAAAAAATTAAGAGAAAAAAATAAATGCAACAAAGAGCTGGTTCTTTGAGAAGGTTAATAAAATTGACAACCCCTGGCTAGCCTCATTAAATAAAAAAGAGAAAGGACACAAATATACAAAATCAGGGATGAAAGAGGGGAAATTATGACAGACATTGCAGAAAGACAAAGGATTATACAAGAATACTATGAAAACGTATATAACACTAAATTTAATAAACTAGAAGAAATGGACCAGTACTTGGAAAAATACAACCATCATAGACTGAATCAAGAAGAACTGGAAAATCTAAATAGACTGATCAGCAGCAGTATGGAAATTGAAACAATTATAGAAAACCTACCAAAAAGTAAAAGTCCAGGACTAGATGGAATTACCAGTGAATTCTTCCAAATAGTCAAAAAGGATTTAATACCCACTCTCCTCAAAATCTTCCAAAAAATCAAAGAGGAGGTCAATATTAAACTGAAACCAAAACCCGGTAAAGACACACACACACACACACAGACACACATACACACACACACACACACACACACACACCCCAATGTCCCTCATGAACACAAATGCAAAAATTCTAAATAAGATACTAGCAAACCGAATACAGCAACATATTAGAAAAGATTATACACCACAATTAAGTGGACTTCATCCCAGAAGCACAAGGATGGTTCAACATACACAGATTAATGTGATATACCGCATAAACAAATTAAAAAATAAGAATCATGTGATCGTATCAATAGATGCAGTAAAAGCCTTTGACAAAATACAGCACTCAATTATGATCAAAACACAACACGATTGATATAGAAGGAAAATACCTTAAAATAATAAAGGCTACGTATGACAAGCCCTTAGTTAACATTATACTTAATGATGAAAAACTAAAAACCTTCTCTCTAAGATCAGCAACCAGACAAGGCTGTCCACTATCACCATTGTTATTTAATATAACATTGGAGGTCCTAATGAATGCAATCAGGCAAGAGAAAGATATAAAAAGCATCCAAATAGGAAACAAAGAAGTCGAACTGTCACTATTTGCAAATGACATGATTTCTTATGTAGAAAACCCTAAAGATTCCACAAGAACACTACTAGAAACAATGAGCAAATACATTACAGTTTCCGGATACAAAATTAACATTCAAAAATTCATAGCATTCTTATATTCTAATAATAAAGTGCCAGAAAAGAAGTGGAAAAAATAATTCCCTTTGAAATTGCAATAGAAAGAATAAAATATCTAATAATAATACTAAATAAATATGTGAAGGACCAATATAATGAAAACTATAAGACCCTATTAAAAGAAATCAAAGAAGATACAAAGAAATAGAAAGGTATTTCGTGTTCTTGGCTTGGAAGAATCAATATAGTTAAAATGTCCTTATTACCCAAAGCATTATACAGATTCAATGCAATCCCCTTCAAAATCCCATTGGCATTTAAAAAAAAATGGAACAAAACATCATCAGATTTGTATGGACACACAAAAGACCTCTAATTGCCAAAGCCATCCTGAGAAATAAGAATGAAGGTGGAGGCATCACTCTGCTCAACTTAACATTATATTACACAGCGGCAGTAATCAAAACAGCTTCGTATTGGCAGAAAATCAGACACACGGACCAATGGATCAGAATTGAGAGTACAGAAGGAAATCCATATATATATAGGCAAATAATTTTCGACGAAAATGCCAAAAACATACAGTGGAGAAAGGAAAACCTCTTCAATAAATGGTGCTGAGAAAACTAGAAAACCACCTGCAAAAGAAGGAAACGAAATTGTTGTCTATCACTACACACCAACATTAACTCAAAATGGATTAAGGACTTGAATATAAGACCTGCAACAATAAAATGCATAGAAGAAAACATAGGAACTAAACTCAAAGACCTTGGACTTAAAGAGGATTGCATGAATATGACCCCAAAGGCAGGGAAAGTAAAAGCTAAAATAAATGAATGGGACTATATCAAACTAAAAAGCTTCTGCTCAGTAAAAAAAATCATCCACAAGTTAAAGGGACAACCATCCCAATGGAAGAAGATATTTGCAAGCTACGCCTCCGATAAGGGGCTAATATTCAAAATATACGAAGAAGTCATAAGTCTCAATACCATTAAAGAAAAAAATGATCCCTCTGCCATGCTCCCCTTCACCCCATTCTCCCAGCCTCCCAAATCCCCTCTCCTCTATTCATCACAGTGCATGGCAGAAGGAATGCAGTTAGCATTAATACGATGGCTAAGTGGAGGACCAGGCGAGGGAGATAGCAATTGGAGGGATCGTTTTATGAACATTATAGCTGTCTAACCAATGTACTATATATGTGAAACTAATTTAAATAAATAAATTTAATTTTTAAAAAATGATCCAATTAGAAAACGGGCAGAGAACCTGAACAGACACTTCATGCTAAAGGACATACAAATGGCCAATAAATATTTGAAAAGATGCACACCATCGCTAGCTATTAGGGAAATGAATTGAAACCACAACGAGATATCGTCTCACACCTGTTGGAATAGTTGTAATTAACAGGATAAGTAATAAATGCTGGAGAGGATGCGGAGAAATAAAAACCCTTATACACTGCTGGTAGAACTGCAAATTGATATAGCTACTATGGAAAACAATATGGAGTTTCCTCTAAAAACTAAGAATTGATCGACCATATGATCCAGCAATCCCTCTACTGGGTATTTACCTCAAAGTCTTGAAAACTCATATCTGAAATGATATTTGTATTCTGACCTTCATAGCAGCATTATTAACAGTGGCCAGGACATGGAAAGAACCGAGGTGTCCTATACTAGATGACTGGCTAAAGAAGCTGTGGTGCATATATACAATAGAATATTACTCAGTAATAAGAAGAGGTGAAATACTTCTACTTGTACAACATAGATGGAACTTGAAATAGTCATACTAAGTGAAATAAGCCAGAAAGAAAAAGCTGAAAATCACACGGTATCATTTATATGTGGGATATAAACTAAAAGCGACAAAAGAACAGGAAAACTAAACAGAGACTCATCGACATGGAAAATGGACTAGTGGAAACCAGAGGAGAGGGGGAAGTTAGACAGAGAAAAAAAATTAAATTATTTCTTCAATTACACATAAAGAAAGAAAGAAAGAAAGAAAGAAAGAAAGAATTAATTAAAAAATAAATGAGACACTAGACCAATTGCATTTAATTAATATTTTTTAGAGTGTTTCACCCCAAAGCAGAAAAATATACAGTCTTCTCAAAGGCATATGGAACATTTTCCAGGATAGACCACATATTAGGACCCTAAACATGTATCGATAAATTTAAGAAGGTTGAATTTATATCAAGTGTCTTCTCTGACTACAATGTATGAACCTAGAAATCAGCTTCAAGAAAAAAAATTGAAATTACATAAACACATGGAGGCTAAATAATATGGTGCTAAACAATGAATGAGTTAATGATGATATTAAAGAAGAAGTCAATAGATACCTAGAGAAAAATGAAAATGTAAACATGATTCAAAATTTATGGGGCACAGCGAAAAGATTCTGAAGAGGGAAATTCATAGCAATACAGGCCTGCCTCAAGAAACAAGAAAAAGCTCAAATAAACAATCTAACATTACACTTAAAAGAACTAGAAAACAAACAAACAAAAAAAACTAGAAACAAAAGAACAGCAAAACAAAGCTGAAAGTGAGTAGAAGGAAGAAAATAACAAATATCAGAGTAGAAATAAATGAAATAGTGTTTAGGAACACAATACAAAGATCAATGAAACCAAGAGCTGGTTCTTTGTAAACAAACAAATTTGATAAATCTTTAAGCATATTCATCAAGAGAAAAAGAGAGAGGCCCCAAATAAATAAAATCAAAAATGAAAGAGAAGAAGTTAACTATGGACTCCAGAGAACTACAAAGGATTATAAGAAAATACTAGGAGCAATTATATGCCAACAAATTGGAAAATCTGGAAGCAATGGATACATTCCTAGAAACATACAATCTCCCAAGACTGAGTCAAGAAGAAACAGAAAGCTGAACCAACTGATTACCACTAATGAAATCAAATAAATAATTTTTTAAAAAGCCCTGAAAAACCAAAGTCCTAAACCAGATGGCTTCATAGGCAAATTTTATCAAACATTCAAAGGAGAATTAATACTTATTCTTCTCAAACTATTCCAAAAAATTCAAGAGGAGGGAAGGCTCCCTAGTTTTTTTTTTATGGGTCTACTATCACCTGATTCCAAACCAGACATAGATATTACAAACAAAACAAAGCAAAACAACTATAAGCTGACATATACCTGATGATCGTTGATGCAAAAATTTTCAAGAAAATATTAGCAAACTAAATTCAACAATACACTTAAAATATACAACACGATCAAGTTAGATTTATTGCTGGGATGCAAGGTTGGTACGATGTCCACAAAACAATGTGATACACCACGGTAAAAATCAAAAGATAAAGGTTGAGGGAGAAAAAAATATGGCGAAGATAATGGAGGCTTTGTTCATTTCTCTTACAACCAAATAAAACTTGTGACAAAAACATGAAGCAAACAACAAGGAAATTCGCTTGGGATCTAGATGAACAATCTCTACAACTAGGGAGAGAAATAAGAAAGCACATTGCAAGGAGAGGAGGTAGGATGGGGCAAGGATGCAAGGCTGCCTGGCCCCCCAATGGCTGAGTGGGACAATGCTGTAGGAGCTTCAGCTGGCAGGTGCAAACACCTCTTAAAGGGGCCATGTCTGCAACTGGACATTAGCAGTGACAGACCTGCTCTCTCTGAGCACCTGCGTCCGGTAGGCTGTGCAGGGAGCATCAGAGACTTACAGAGGGACAGTGAGTTGTTGGAGGGAGGGCTGGAGGCTGGGATCTCTTCCAGACAGAAGTGATGGTGGTATTCATTATTCCTCTCTTGACTCTTTCCCCCTCCCACTTTGCTAATGTAGCACCACCATAGATGAGATGTCATAACACTGGATAACAGATGTTGCTCGGTCCAGAGGACTTCCTGAAACTTTGCCTCCTCCAACTTGTGGCCCCACCCAAGCCACATCCATGTGTATCCTCAGCAAGTAAGGTGCTCCTTGCTGAGCAGAGCCAAGACTCACACTAGTGGCAGCTGACCTCGTTTTCTGGTGTGGTTTCTTGAAGCAACTATAAGTGCAGCATCTGTGGATTGCTTGCTGAATCAAAACAGGTGACCCTCGAGGGGTACAGGCTGGGGTTAAAGTTGGCCTGCAGCTGAACCCTTCTCAGGATTGTGTCACTGGACACCTAGTACACAAAACTGCACTAAGACTGGGAGACTTAGGAACTTTGTTTAGTAAATAGAAACAGACACAGAATGACAGCCAAAATGGGAAGATAGAAAGACAAAAACCACATAAGAGAACAGAACCGAGATCCAGGAATAATGGAGGCAAGCAATTTAACAGATGCAGAGTTCGAAACACTGGTTATAAAGATGCTCAATGAACTTAGGGAAAGTATACATTAATTCAGAGAGAAGTTTAACAAAGAGATAAAAACAAACATAAAATGGAAATGAAAATTATAAAAGGGAACCAGTTGGAAATGAAGAACACATTATCTGAGATGAAGAGTATAATAGAGGGAATAAACAGAATGGATGAAGAAGAGGATTCAACCACTGATATGGAAGATGGGGAAGCCAAGGACACATAATCAGAATGGTAAGGAAAAAGAAGGCAAAACTATAATAATAGTTTAAGGAGCCTATGGGACACTATTAAAGGTAAAAATATCTGTGTCATAGGTGTACCTAAAGTAAAAAAAAAATGTGTTGAAGAGCTATTCAAAGAAAACTTCCCTAACCTGGTGAAGGAAATAGACATACAACTTCAGGAAGCCCAGAGAGTCACAAAAACCAGGAATCCAGAAAGGTCCACACCAAGACTCATCATAATTAAAATGCCAAAGGTTAAATACAAAGAGAATCTTAAAGCAGCAAGAGAAAAGCAGTTAGTTACCTTCAAGGGAGCGCCCATAAGACTGGCAGTTGATTTCTCAAAAGAAAATTTGCAGGACAGAAGGGCTTGGCACAAAATATCTGAGGTGATGAAAACCCAGGATCTACAAACAAAAATACTTTATACATCAAAGCTATCATTTAGAGTTAAAAAACAGATAAAGATCTTCCCAGCAAAAAATAAGCTAAAAAAATTTATTATCACCAAGCCAGTATTACAGAAAATGTTGGGGGCGGGGACTCTTTAAGAAGAAAAAACTCATATCAAAAACATGAATAAAGAATGGCAATAACTACATTCCTATTAACAAGTACCTCAAATGGAAAAGATTTAAGTGCTCCAACCAAAAGACAGAATCGCTGAATTGATAAAAAAAAAAAACAACAAGACCCTTATATATACTGCCTAAAGACTCACTTCTGATTAGAGACACACACAAACTAAAAGGAAAGGGATGGTAAAAGATATTGTCATGATGGACCTAGGGGGTATTGCACTGAATGTAATGGGTTGGATAGAGAAAGAAAATATTCCATGATTTCATGTTCATGTGAAATCTAAAGAATGAAATAAACAACAATAACAACAGCAGCAACAACAAAAACAGTAATAAACGCATATATATATATATATAGGGAATATTTTGAGGGCTACTAGACAGGAGGAGCATTGGGGGCATGGAATAAAAAAGCAAAGGGATTAAGAGGTACAAAAGGATAGCTGCAGAATAGACATGAAAATGTAGAGTGTTTCATGGGAAAGAATGTTAATGTAATAAATACGTAAAGGAGAAGAGAGATACTAGATTTGGTGGGGTGATCACTTTGTCAGTTAAATGGATCTCTGATCACTAGGCTATACAACTGAAACTGGTATATTATTGTATGCCAACTATAATTGAAAAAAAAAACCTCATTGAATTGTACAATGTAAATGTGAGCAAGTAATTGTCTATTATATTTCAATAAAGCTGGAGGGGAGAAAAAAATGAAAGATAAAGATAATATGATCATATCAATGCATGCAAAAAAGCATTTACCAAAATTCAGCATCTATTTATGATAAAAAGTCTCAGCAAAGTGGTAATAAAGAGAACATACCTCAGCACAATAAAGGCCATATATGACAAATATACATCTAATATCATACTCAATGGTGAAAGGTTAAAAGCATTTTCCTTAAGATCAGGAACAAGACAAGAATGCCCACTTTCACTACTTCTCTTCAACATTGTATTGGAAGGCTTAGCCACAGCAATAAGACAAGAAATAGAAATAAAAGGAATCCAAATTTGAAAGGAAGATATAAAACTCTCGTTATTTGCAGATGACATCTTACTATACATAGAGAACTCTAAAGATTCCACCAAAAAAAAGGTTAGAACTGTGCAATGAATTTAGTAAAGTAGGAGGATACAAAATTAATATTCAAAAATTAGTGGCATTTTAATACACCAATGATGAACTTCTGGAAAGAGAAATTAAGATAACAATCCCATTTACAATTGCATCAAAAACAATAAAATATCTGTGAATCAAATTAATCAAGGAAAATTATAAGTCATTATAAAAGAAAGTGAAGAAGATACAAATAAATGGAAACATATACTGTACTCATGGGTAGGAGGAATCCACATCATTTAAATGATCATACTACCCAAAGCAATCTATAGATTCGATGGAATCCCTATCAAAAAACCAATAGCATTTTATAGAGAACTAGAAAAAATAATCCAAAAATTTATATGGAACCATAAATGATTCTGAATAGCCATGGCAATCTTGAGAAAGAAAAAAGTTAAAGGTATCATACTACCTGATATCAAACTATAATACAATGTATATTAATTGAAACAGCATGGTGCTGGCATAAAAACAGATATTTAGATCAATGGAACAGAATAGAAGGCCCACAAATGAACCCATGTCTATACACTCATTTAATCTATGCAAAGAGGCAAGGATATACAATGGGATGAAAACAGTCTCTTCAATAAATGATGTTGGGAAAACTGGGAAGACATATGCAAAAAAGTGAAACTGGACCATTTTCTTGTATACACCATATACAATAATAAATTCAAAATAAATTAAAGACTTAAATTTAAGACCCAAAATCATAAAACTTCTAGAAGAAAACACAGGCAGTAAACTCTCTGATATTGCTATTATTAATTTCTTTTCTGATATATTTCCTTGAGCAAGGGAAACAAAAGGAAAATATAAACAAATGTGACTGTATCAATCTAAAAAGTTTTTACACAGTAAAGTAAACCATCAACAAAATAAAAAGATTACTTACTGAATGGGAGAAGATATTTGCTTATAATGCATCCAATAAGGGATTAATGACCAAAATATATAAAGAACTCATAGAACTCAACAACAGAAAATGAAACAATATAATTTAAAAATGGGCAGAAGACTTGAATAGATATTTTTCCAAAGAGGAAATACAGATGGCCAATGACATATGAAAAGACTCTCAAAGTCACTAATCATCACCAGAATGAAAATTAAAACCACAATGAGATATCACCTTACACCTATCAAAATGGCCATCATCAATAAGTCTAAACACAAGTGTTGGTGAGAATGTGGAGAAAAGAGAACCCTTGTACACTCTTGATGGTATAACAAATTGGTACAGCCACTATGGAAAATAGTTTGAAGTTTCTTCAAAAATAAAATATAGACTACCTTATGACTCAATAATTGCACTTATGAATATTTATCCAAAAAATAAAATCAAAACACTAATTCATAAAGATCTATGCACCTCTTGTTCATGGCAGCATTATTCACAATAGCCAAGATATGGAAGCAACCTAATTGCCCATCAACAGATGATTGAATAAAGAAGTTATGGCTCCTATATACAAATGAATATTACTCAGGTAAAAAAAGAAATCCTACCATTTTTCATGATATGGATCAACCCGGAGGTTATTATGCTAAGTGAAATAAGTCACACAGAAAGAAATACCATGTGATATTACTTATATACAGAATCTAAGGAACAAAAGGAACAAACTACATGAAAATGGACTCAAAAATACAGAGGACAATCTGGTGACTTCCAGAGGCAAGGAGGTTTGAGGGGGCTGGTTGAAAGGAATGAAGGGTTAAAGAGGTACAATTTAGCAGTTGAAAGATGGTCACAGAAATGTGGAGTACGGCATAGGGCATGTAGTTAGTAGTATTGTAATGACTATGTGTAGAGCTAGATGGGCGATAATTGGAGGAATCACTTCATAAACTATATAAATGTTTAACCAAGATACTGTATGCCTGAAACTAATAATAAAAATACTCTCAGAAAAGTAGGAATAGAGAAAACATACCTGAACACTATCAAGGCCATACATGACAAATTCATAGTTAACACCATAGTTAATGGTGAAAAGTAAAAGCATTTTTCTTAAGATAAAGAACAAGACAAAGAAGTCCACTTTTACCACTTTTATTTAACATAGTATTGGAACTCTTAATCACAGCAATCACAAAAGAGAAAAGACAAAAGACATCCAAATTGAAAAGGAAGAAGTAAAACTGTCATTTGTAGATGGCATGATACCGTATAGAGAGAGCCCTAAAGATTCCACAAAACATTTTTGGAACAAAGTGAATTCTGTAAAGTAGCAGGATACAAATTAATATTCAGAGATCAGTTGAATTTCTATACACCAGTAACAAACTATCAGAAAGAGAAATTAAGTAAATAATCCCATGTACAATTGCTTCTAGATTTCACTGGCTTTCTTTTGGGTCCATACACTAACTATATTTTCTCCTATCTTATGACCTTGGCAATTCTTCCTAGACTTCAGTACCATTCTCAAAGCCAGATATTTCCTACTTCTCCTTCAGATCTCAGCTCAGGTGTCACTTCTTCAGGGAGACTTACTCCAAATTCCCAGACAACTTCAGGTTCCCATGATATATGTATCATAATGCCATGTACTTTCTTTCAAAGTTAGGCAAACTTACCCCCCCCCCTTTGGCTTGCCATTAGCCTAGCTTTTTAGTTAGGAAAATTCCCTATCATGAGTTCAACATATTTGGAGAAAAACTCAAATGTCTTTTGGTAAGCATAAAACACAACCAATAGAGAGAAAAGGAAAAGCAAATCAAGAGAGGGGCTAAATCTCAAATATGCAGTAAGCCATGGGCACTTGTCAGCATGCTGCACAGTAAGAAGGAAGATCCCTACCAGATGTCTACTGTTTCTAGACTAATTTGAATAAAGCTTTTGTATTATTTTCATACTGCTGCTGTAACAAATTACCACCAACCTGGTGGCTTAAAACAACTCTCATTTTGGGAGGTCAGAAGTCTGAAATCAGTATCACTGAGCTGAAATCAAGGTGGCTGTGGGACTTCACTATCTTCATAATATACAAGGGAATATATGTTATCTTGCCTTTTCTTTTAGAGTTGCATTCCTTGTATTCTTTGGTTCAAGGCCCCTTCTTTTACTTTTAAAACCAGCAGTGTAGAATCTTATTTTAGTCCTTACATTTGTCGTTTTCTCCAGTATAAGTATCTCCATCTGCTTATTTTTTAGTAAAAATATGATTACATTGGGATCATCCAGATAATCCAAGATAATCTCTTCATCTCACCATCCTTAATTTAATCACATCTGCAAAGTCCCTTTTATTATGTAAGGTTACATATTCATAGGTTCTAGGAATTGAGACATGGACTTCTTGGGAGTCATTATTCAACCTACCACAATCTCTCTCCTGTATTAGATTTTAGCTTCGGAAGGGCAAGGCCTGCATTTATTTTTGTTCATTGTTGTGCTCAGTAGATTCTTTGACCTATAGTAGAAATTTAGAAAATATCTTCAGAGTGACTATGATTCAGCATTTTTTGAAGGATTATTACCAATATTTGACTCACTTTTGAAATTTTTATTTTATAATTTTATGTTGGAATTAGAGTAGAGCACTTTAAACTGTCATTTACTAATCCTTCATAGAATAAGTGCACACTTAGCACTAACATTACCAAATGCCAACACTAATATTTAACAGGTATTCAATCAAAGATTTATATAAATATAGGGCTATAAAATAATTTGTCCTAACCTTTATTTCATAGTGGAGGGAATGGGAATCTAGGAAATAAAAAATAATTTGCTTAAAAACAGACTGTGAAAGAGAGATCTAGTTACGATTTGAATTGGTTGTGTTCATAGCACCAAGTGAGATTGTGTGATATATCTAGATCCTTCATATCAGTTACAAGCTGTGAGACTAGAAGAAAGTTATATTTTTCATGCTTTAGTTTACATTTTATAAAATAAAATCAATATTTGCCTTAATATTTGTGATAAAGATTAAGTTACGTAATGTGTAGTAGTACTTCTAAGATACCATTAAATGTTACTGACTTTTCATCTTTTTTTAAATCACTGATGGGATATTTAGGCATCTGAACACGTTTCTTATATGTTACTTTCCTTCAAAAGCAATCACTAAAGACAGAAAGAAGATGCTATAAAAATAAATTTCCCAAGAAGGATGTACTACAGAGAGGATTATGAATACTTTAAAATTCTTTTTTAAATAATTTATTTTTTTCAGTTACAGTTTGCATATAATATTGTATTAATTTTGTCTATACAACATGGTGATTAGACATTTATGTATCTTATAAAGTGATCACTTCAATAAATCTGGTACTTATATGACACCATACACGGTTATTACAATATTGCTGACTATATTCCTTATGTTATACTTTACATCCCCATGATTATTTTGTAACTACCAATTTGTACCTATTAATCTCTTCCACATTTTCACCCACACCCCAACCCCACTCTCATCTTACTCACTTCACCCTTCTCCTACCTCCCTATATTTGACTGCCTTTATCACATCTATCTTCCCCCTCCTCTCCCATTCCCTACAATCTGGTAATCACTAGTCTATAGTCCATGTCAATGAGTCTCTATGTGTGTTTCTTTTGTCCTGTTCATTTGTTGTTTTTAGGTTTATATCCCACGAATAAGTGATATCATGTGATTTTCAACTTTTTCTATCTGGCTTATTTTGCTTAGCATGATTATCTCGAGGTCCATCCAGGTTGTCACAAATGACAGTATTTCATCTCTTCTTATGGCTGAGTAATATTCCATTGTATATATGTACCACAGCTTCTTTATCCAATCATCTATTGTAGGATACTTTGGTTGTTCCATGTTCTGGTCACTATGAATAGTGCAGCTATGAACATCGGTGTGCAAATCTTTTCACTTTTTAATAGTAAGGTAAAACTAGGCCTTTTAAGACCGTTCATAGGAATACATTTGTTTGTGTGCCTACGAATGTGTGATTGTTTCTTTGTACAGTATTGGAAGCTCATCAAGAATTATGGCTCTTACCAATAAGTTATTAGTTTTTAAGTAGAAGATCTCAAAATATAAATAATAGATAGATAGATAGATAGATAGATAGATAGATAGATAGATGGATATAGATAAGACTTGAGATAAGTATGACTGTGTCCCTGGGGAAGGATATGGGTAGAGGTTAACTTAAAGCAACAATGTTATCCTGACCTTAGGTTATAGTTATGACAACATGACAAAGGGCTAAATACAGATGTTTATTTCATGATGCTGCCTATGAAGCAGGAAGATAAGATGGGAGGACACTTCCGGGGGGCGGGGGGAAGCAATATAATTTCTGATCCTATGATCAAACAACTCTTCTCAGCAGATTCATCTCTCTTTGAAACACCTTCTTTCCTTCATCTTTCCTGTTGGCCAGTAACAGACATGGTTTTCTGGTGGTTTTGTTTTTGTTTGTTTGTTTGCTACTTGCATGCACTGGCCTCCTTGATCTTGGAATGTCTTTCCAAAAATCTTCCTAAACCATTACAAATTGTGTAAGTGGCTCTTCCCTATATGGATAGTTACTTAATCTTCAGTTTCTACCAGTTCTTATTCATCAGATCCCATGTGAGAAATAGCCTTGTTTACAATTAAAATCACATTTCCAAACAAAATGAGTCCTTTATTTATGTATGAAACAATACTATGCTTCAAGACTTCTCCACTCATTTCTGGGCAAGGAGAATAAATATCTCACCCTTGCTGGTCATGGTCTGAGAGGTCAATTTTAGCCTTTCTTTTCACATTTTATAGATTTCTTGATTTTTAGAGTTGAAAGAGTCTGTACAGTACTCATTTAAAAGATGAAAAAACTGAAGTCTCAAATTCATAGTACTTTATCCAAGGTCAAGTGTTTAGTTTGTCAAAGATCTGGGTCTAAAATTCTTACCTTTTGACTATTATATTCAGCTATTCTATAATAATCAAAACAATACTAACAGCCAAGCTTTTATATATACAAAATGCCAAGTTTACATTTACCCTTGTAATATCTCCAAGGTAGGTATGACTATTATGATCTCCAACTGACAGACAAAGAAGATGAAACAAAGAGTCATTAAATAATCTATCCAAGGTCAGGAAGGATTCAAAAACTGAAGATTCAAAACTAAGCAATCTGGCTCAAAAATCTATGTTTTGCAATCACACTATTCTGCTTCTTAACGTGGTGAAGATTTCATTTTGGTGGCTGTGTTTCTAAAATGAGACTCTTCTCATTAATTCTAGTGTGATAAATGCTATAAATAATACTCTAAGTAAGAAGTACTTTACCTGAGGCTTTGTCAATGATAAATTGGGCAGGAAAACCAAGAAACTTAGATAAGAAAATGACAAAGGTGAGAAATTAGGAAGACTTCCCATTTGAATCTTGATGTAAGCTATAAAGACACTGGAGCACAGCTGGAACATTGCCATTGGAAAATGAAATAATCGAATATGGACAAAGTTAACTAGAGTGGCAGAGGTTTTTTGTATTCTCCTTTTCCCACTAGGCATTTTGCCAGTTGCTCTTAAAAAAGCAGGCCATGTCTTCTGCTGTGCTTTCAGAATCTGTACATTCTAATATAAACTGGAACTGAGAAACATTCGTCACTGTAAAACTTTGCCTTGCAGGCTCAGATGGAACACTTAGTTCCAACTTGTCTTGTAACTATAGATCCAGACCCAGAACCTGTGACTATGAACCCATGTAGTTCACCCTCATAAGGGAAGCCAACTCCCAACACCTGAAATCTTCATAAACAATAACTGTATAAATTATCTATTACTGCGTAACAAATCACTGCAGTATTTCATGGCTTTGAACAGCAATATATTACTTTTCATGATTCCATGGGTTAATTGGGTGGTTCTTATGTTATTTTTTCCTAGAATCGCTTATGCAGCTGTTTTGAGCAGAAGGGGCTCGTAGTTTCTGAGTTCTGTTAGAATAGCTTGGAGAGCTGGACATTTCTCTCCATGTGGTTTTTCATACAAGACTTGTAGTATGACTGTATTAGGTGTCCAAGAATGCAAAAGAATAAGGTGTAGTAGCTCATAGTACTTTAGTCAAGAGCTTGGGCAGCATCATTCTATTGGCCCAAGGAAATTATAAGGTTAACCTTCATTTAATGTTAGAAGATACTGTGCAAGTCCAAGAATTCAGGATGAGATGTTTCATTGGAGGTTATTTTTGTAGTGATCTAACACTCAGGACTTTTGAAAGGCAGACCAGTCTTTCTTTTCTGTGATCGTTTGTGGTAGCAGCAGTTTAAGGAAGTGGAGAAATAAGCATTTGTTACTGAGGCCCCTTTCCAGAAAAAAAGCATCATGTCAAAGGAAATATAAGAAATATAATTATTTATTGAATCTTTCCTTATTATAAATGATTCCCATGGCATCTAAGTGACTCTGACATGGTCATGGCCATAAGACAGTGAGTCAGTGTAGATTTTATCTTAGGATGCAGTAGAATATTTCTGGCTGAAAGTTTGTTAGGGCTGAGAGGATGAAAGAAAGTTGCACAGAATGCAGGATTGCCACAGGACTGAGTTGACAAAATAAATGACCAGATAGAAAAGTGAGAGGGAATTACTACAAAAGCATTAATTAAAACTTTGTTTTTCACTCCAACATGCTCAGTATCAAAGCTGACAACGGTTTCCAGTGATATAAGATTGGTCCTCGCCAGTCCTTTATTAGGATATGTTGACAAGGAGGTAACACACTAAAGAGTGTGTGTTCATGTATGTGTGTGGTATGATGTGTATGGTGTGTTTGTGTGTGTGTTGGGGATTCTGCTGATGAGAGATCTTCTAGCATAGATGCTGTTTGCATCAGATGGTCTTAAAATTTAGTCCTGCAAAAACCTTAATAAACTTCTAATTTTGTAAAAAAAAAAGATAAAAAGGAGAAAAAAAAGCAACGAAATGAGCATCTGGGTACTACAAATAAGTATAATAGAAAAAGTCTTCTTCCTTTTATCTAGACAAATTCTGGTTATTCATAAAGCAAGTGGGGTAAATTTGATCAAATATGGTCACCAGTCTATTTCTGCCGAAGGCCAAGACATCTCATAGACTCCTATAAAAGTGCCTGGTAACCATTTGAATTAGTTTTACAACTAACCTCTGAATGAAAAATTCATGAATGCTAGAAGTTTGTAGAAGGCCTTTTCTGGAAGAAAATATCAGATATAAATTTTATTTCATTTGTATTTCCTGTCAACCCACCTGAGATTAATCCCTAGACACAGAGGTGGCTTAGATCTGAAAATGAATATTAGGCCCATTGTTTATGTCTAAGATATATTACCAATCCAAATATGCAGGCCACATATTCCAGTGTCTGTCCAGGTAAAGCCAGTAGCGATGCCTCCTTTTTAATGCCTGATTTTAATAATTTGTTTTCTCTTTTCATTGTTTTTGTTGTTTTAGTATGTGGCTTTCATTTTTGTTTATCTCAAATAATTATATAATTTTCTTTACAATTTATCCTTTGGACCAATGGTTATTTAGGAGTGTGTTGTTTGATTTCCATTTTTTTTTATTTTCAAAATTCTTTCTGTTATTGATTTTTAATTTAATTTATTGTTGTTGGAGAACATATGTTGTATGATTTCAATTCTTTAAAAAGTATTGAGGCTCCTTTCATAGTGTAACAGATATTCTGCCCTGGAGAGTGTGTATACTTCATCAGATTAGTTTTTCTATCCATTATTAAAAGTGGATATTAAAATCTGTAACTATTGTTGAATTGTCTATATATCCTTTCAACTTTATGAATTTTTGTTTCATGTATTTTGGGGCTCTGATGTTAAATGCACATATCTTCTTAATTTAATGACTCTTTTATCATTATAAATGTCTATATAATGATAAATGTTTGACTCTGGTAACAATTTTTGTCTTATAGTTCTTTTTTTCTGATATTAATATAGGCATTTCAGTTCTCTTTGGTTCCTGTTTGCATTATATATCATTTTCCAAGCTTTCACTTTTCAATTTATTGTATTTTTCATTTTAAAGTGGCCTCTTGAACGTAGTATTGAGTTGGATCATGATTTTTTTAAAAAAGTGTCAATTTCTGACTTTCGATTGGAGGCATTAATAAATTTAGGTTTAACATAATTACTGATAAGATAGAATTTATATCTGTAATTTTTCCACTCTTACCAAGGCTCATTAATTTTCCTTAAATTAATCCTTCAAAGATCGTTGCAAGTATTTAATTAATTTTCAGAGTTTTGAAAAACTTGATTTTGACAGATTTTGCTAGTATCGTTATTACTTTTATGTAAGAGTAGGTTTACGGAAATCCTTACTTCCCCATTGCAGAAGTCTCTCCCAATTTTGGAATGTTTCAGTTAAACTCATTAATTTTAACTGTTTCTACTAATTATGCATCTTTGCTTTTTATGTGTTTTGCTTTTGACTTTTCTTTCTTCTTTGGTCTTAAACTTTTATCAGAATAGTTTTAGGCTTTTGTTTTAAATCTGTATCTTGTTTAGTAGTCTTAACATTAATCTTTATTGGAATCATCTTTCCTTAAAATTTTAATGTATTTTTAATTAATTTTATTTTCTCTTCAAGTTCTTATGTTATAGTTTGAACATTACCAATATTTTATTAAACTTTTTTCTTGAATTTTATATTTAATTTTTAATTTTCTCTCCTTTTCTATATTTATTAATTTGAATAATTGTGTTATTAAGAGCTTATGAAAGTGTATCTACAGGAGTGGTAACATTAGTGAAAGCTCACTCCACAAATAAGAAAGAATATTATACTGAATATGTGTTGTGTGTATGTGTGTGTGTGTTCATGCATGCACACACCTATGCTTTCTAACTCTTAGCCTTGAAAAGTTCAAAGAATCTAGTCATCTTCCTGGGGCTGCATGTAAAAGAGTTACCCAAGAGAAATTAGAATCTCAAACTTATATAATACATGATATAAATTCTATATGAATACTCTACGCAAGACAAAGTAACTGTAAGTGAAGAAATTAACTTCAAAATCTCATTTGGAACCAGTTAAAGAAGGCTGCTGCTGTTTTTTAGGGAATTAGGAAGTTACATTTAACAGATGTAACAGTTTCCTGCTATATTAGGGCCATCATAACAAAGTATCACAAACTACGTGACTTAAAAGAAATGCATTCTCTCATAGTTTTGGATCTAAAAGTTCAACATCAAGGTATTAGTCAGGTTGGTTCCTACTAGGTGCTCTGAATGAGAATCTGTTCCATGCATCTCCTTTACCTTCTGGTGGTTTCTGGCAATCTCTTACATCCTTTGGCTTGTAGCTCTATCTTACCAATCTCTGTCTCCATTGTCACAATATATCCCTGTGTTTCTTCATATACTTTCCTCCTGTGCATGTCTGTGCCTAAATTTCCCTCATCTTATAAAGACATCAGTTTTTGGATTAGGTTCCATCCTAATTCATTACTACCTCATTTTAACTTAATTACCTCTTCAAAGTCCCTGTTTCTAAACCAGATCACATTTTGAGGTTCCAGGAAGACATAAATTTTGGGGAGATACTATTCTACCTAGTCAAGAAATTCAGGAAACCATCATTACTGTTTACAGCTTCCTCTAACCCTTAGACAAAAATATGAGTCAAAAACATTCTAATAATATTCTGTCAACTACGATTGAAAAAATAAATATAAAAATTATAAAAATATTCTATCCAATCAAATTATGCTTGAAATACAAAAAAAATAAATACAAATAGTTTTGAATATACAAGAGCTCAGGGAATGTTATCATCATGAACACTTCTGGAGAAAATAAATGGAAGACAAATTAAGACAATAAAGAGAATAGCAAGGAAATTATGGAGAAAAAAATTCATAATGAGTTTTGAACATATTTAACATAAAGTAAGCCTATCACATGTGAAGAAGAAAGCACAAATTAGAATGCAAAAAATATATATAATAATAATGGAGAAATTATATAATACATAGGGGATGCTATCAGTTCTGCATCTGTGTCACTGCAGCTTTATCACTTCACCTATTCCTAGCTGATTCCATCTACCAATATATGTGTCTCTTTCCTGAGGGCAGCATAAAAGAAATATCAAGGAATTACAATCTCCCCAGGAGAAGCCCTAAACAAATGATTGCTGGGAGTTGGTGAATAAATACTTCAGATCCCTTGAACCTTGGAGAGACAACTCTAAGGTATGTGTATTACACTTTCCCCAAAATTCTTCAAATATTAAGTCCAGTAACCCACAGAAATGGCTGACATAATACTCCTTTTTATTGGTTGCTTTGTCTTCCTTGTGTACTTCCTTACTTCTCTACTGGTATTTCTTGCCCTTCACAAATAAAGAAGTTACAGTTGAATCATTGTCTCCTGGTTCGCCTCAAAGGAACCCAAATTAAGACAATATAACTAGTCAAAATTGATTGGAGGAGGAAAAAAGGAAATATTAAGTATTGCATGTGTCTAATTACTTCATCTGTAATTGCTAGAAGTTTAAGAAGATAATTTTAAGGTGCAAACGAAGTCATAGAAACATAAGCATCACTAAACAAAATTGGTAAATAAATGTAAATATAATTAATTAGAATTGAGTGTTAAAAATGAAGCAAAGAAACTAGAGGAAGAAAGAATATCCTGTTTATCATTGTTTAGATAATAGATAGTGCTTAAGAAATGGAAGATAAAGAGTATTACGTAAATTTACAGTTTTAAAGTGAAAAATGGCAAAGTAAGGCTTCTAAAAATGTTATACTTTATAAGCCATGAGAAAACTAGAAATATCAGAATCAGCTTTTTAAGATTCTGGAAATTAATTAAAGGCTTTCAGCCTTCCTAGGAATGTTTATTCAAGAAAAAAAGAGTAAGTGAATCTTGGTAATAACAGCAAGCTTTGGGGCATTTTAACTTGTCCTGGTCTATTCTCCATTTTCCAGAAGCACGATGGCCTTCAAAAATGACAACCCACATCGATGGTGAAGTTTGGTAACTACAGGAGAGAGAATAGGACTTTCCTGGTGGATCCTTAGAAAACCATATTTGCAATCTGTCTGTATCTTAACTGACATGGAGATTGCCTAGTGTAAAAAGACATATCCAGCAAGTACCTTTATCAAAAAATAAAAAATAAAAAACAATTACAGGAATTGTGAGAAACATGGTGGGGTTAGAGATGTCCCTAGATCTCTGCCCTTGAAACAGCAATAAGCTGAATATCTAAAACTCAACAAAAATAAACACCCAAACTACACAACAGAACATCTGAGTTTAGGATCTGTGCATAAGAGCTTACACATGTCAGAACCACTGGAGTTGGGCAGTAGACAGGGAGAAGTAAAGAAGCTTCCACTTGTAGCCAAAGATCCCTGAAGGAGGAGTGAGAGAGGTGAAGGTGCCTTACAGAGCTGTGAACTCCAAGCAGTGCCCAGGCGACAAGGCAGGAAGCAGAGAAGAGGGGATGGCAGAGAAGTTGGAAGTGGTACAGAAACAACAATTGATTATTACTAGCAGCAATTGCAAAACACGAGGCTGAGCCACAGCATATATCCCCCAAAACAGAGAGCCCTTCCCCCCATATCCTCTGAGACCGAAAACCGTGGAGCACCAGGGGAATCTGAGCAAATATCACCAAAACTGTCCCTAAAACTGTCAGGGACAGAGACTGAGGGTAGCGAGCATGATTGAATATCTATAATAAAAAAGGTATTATTAAGACTTTATATAAAGAAGGGATCCAAGAGGCTTAGACGCACATACTGGAAAACAAAAGAAAAACACCTTATTGCAACAGGCTAAAGAGAGACCTTTATACAATAAATCTTGTTTGTGGGAAAAAAAAGCAGAATACACTTCCAGTAATGCCCAGGAAGAGAAATAGTCCATTAAACACCATGAACAACCAAGGAGACAAGGCATCTCAGAAAGAAAAAAAATAATCTCCAGAAAATAAGCTTACAGACATAGAAATATGTGACTTAAAAAACAGAGAATTCGGGTAGCACTTCTGAAAAAACTCAATGAGATACAAAACAATTCATATCAACAATTCCAGAAATTGGAAAACCAACTAGATCGGCAGAGTGAGTTCTTTAACAGAGAAATTGAAACCCTCGCAAAGAACCAAATAGAACTTCTAGAGGTGAAGAACACACTAAAAGAGGTGAAAAATGAATAACAATATTGGAAAATAGAGTCATCCAAATGGAGGAGATGAACAGTGATATTGAAGACAGAAATCTAGGAATAAATCAGAAGGAAGAAGAGAGAAACTAAAAAATGAAAAATAATGTAAGAGAAATACAAGAACTAGCTGATACTATCAGGAGGGGAAACATAAGAATAATGGACATTTTCAAATGGGAGCAAGGATTAGAAAGAATTTTCAGACAAGTAGTTGATGAGAATTTCCCAAATCTAAGGAATGAGCTGGAGCTTGGATTCAAGAAGTCAACAGAACACTCAATTATCTCAACCCAAAAAAGCATTCACCAAGACAAATTGTATTAAAAGTTTTATAAATCAATACAAAGACAGAATTCTCAGGGCAGCCAGGAAGAAGAAGACCGTAACTTATAAAGGAAAGTCCTTAGATTATCATTGGATTTTTCGGCACAAACCTTACAAGTCAGATAGGAGTGGACTCGAATATTCAAACTATTAAGTGAAAAGAACTACCAGGCTAGAATAACATAACCAACAAAGCTCTCCTTTACATATGAAGGAGAAATAAAGACTTTTCCAGAATTACAAAAATTGAGGGATTCTCCACTACAAGGCCTGCATTACAGGAAATACTGAAAGGGGTCAGCACACCTAAAACAAAATTAAAATACACACACACACACACATACATATAACAATGAGTAAGTTGACTAGGAGGAAGATAGAAGCAGAGAAATGCAACCCTTGCTAAGAATAGGGCATTATAAGCTTAAAAAATAAAAAAGAGATTGGCTATTGCAAGATAGTAATGAACATTCAGTATACATAGGGACAAAATCAAAAAACAATGACAGAAAAGGGATGTAAAAATCCAATTCGCAAAGAGGAATGGAGATAAGGCACATGTAGAAGAAATTGGATTACTAGATATATATACACACACTATCATCTACAAATTTGTAATGGTAACCACATGCCAAAATTCAGAAGTATATAACAGAAAACAAAAAGGATGAGTGAAAAAGTCCACGAAACCCAACCAAAACACACACACTCAAAAATAGACACACGATGACAAGGAAGCAATGGAAATACCAAGTGACCAGAAAGAAAAAGATAAAATGTCTATGGAAAAACCTTGTATTTCAATAATCACCCTAAATGTAAATGGATTGAACTCACCAATAAAAAGGCACAGAACTGCAGAATGGATCAAAAAAGAAAACCCAACTATATGCTGCCTCCAGGAGACACTTCTCAGCTCCCAAGACAAATATAGACTCAAAGTAAAAGAGTGGAAAATGATAATTCAAGAAAATGGCATTAGGAGAAAAGTAGGGGTAGTAATAATGTCAGACAAAACAGACTTCAAAATAAAAACGTAAAGAAAGACACTGAGAGACACTTCATAATGATAAAGGGAATCATGCACCAAGAAGACATAACACTTATTAATAGCTATGCTCCCAATCAGGGAGCCCCAAAATATATAAAGCAATTACTAACAGAACTAAAGGGAGAAACAGAAGAATACATTATCCATTATCATTGTACGGGACTTAAACATCCCACTGTCAAATATGGACAGATCATCCATACAGACCATCAATAAAGAAACAACATCTTCAAATGACACATTAGACCATCTGGACATAATTGACATTTACAGAGACTTTCATGCCAAAACAGCTGCTTATACATTCTTCTCTAGGGCACATGGAACATTCTCATGGATTGACCACATACAGAGTCACAGAGATAGCCTCAACAAATATAATAGGATTTAAATCATACCAACCATATTCTCTGATCATATTCTTTAAAGCTGGAGATGAAGTGTGAATTGAAAGTAGGAAGAACCACAAATACATGAAGATTAAACAACATGCTACTGAAGAATACCTGGGTCACAGAAGAAATAAAAAGGAAGATCAAGAGATACATAGAAATGAATGATAATGATAGTACAACATATCAAAATTTTGGGACATGGCAAAAGTGGTGGTCATAAGAGGAAAGTTCTTATCATTACAGGCCAACCTCCTCGATGGGAGCCAGGCTGCCCAAAGTCAGAGGAAGCCCCTCGCCTGAATATAGGAACGACTCAGACCTGTAAAGATATATGTCCTTCCTGACATTGCCCGGGGGACTGAGGTTCCAGGAACTGGAGACAATAGTATAATCCTTTCAAAACAGCTAGCGCTTTGCTCATGTTACCTAGATAGATAAAGAAAGTTAAGAAGTTAAGACGTCTTGTGATTAGGTAACTCTCGCCTAAAGCTACATGTTCCCTCCCTTAAACCTGCCCCTATATATGTAACCCCCTACTTACAATAAACGAGACTTGATCAGAAAGCCTGTCTTGTCTCCATTCTTTGCGCCTCTTGTTCCCCTTCTCCTTCAGTCCTAGGACCTCCGTTGACTGTCCCGCGGGCCGGGACACCTCCTAAAACAAAAACAAGATCAAATAAACAACCTAACATTTCATATTTAAAAAAAAACTAGAAAAGGAAGAACAACTGAAGCCTAAAGTCAGCAGAAAGAAAGATTTAATCAAAAATAGAGCAGAAATAAATGAAATTGAAAACAACGACAAAAAGAAAAACCATAGAAAAAATGCAACAAAGAGCTGGTTCTTTCAGAAGGTTAATAAAATTGACAATGCCTGGCTAGACTCACTAAAGAAAAAAGAGAAAGGACACAAATAAACAAAATCAGGAATCGAAGAAGATAAATTTTGACAGACACCACTGAAATAAAAAAGGTTCATACAAGAATACTATGAAAACGTATATAACACTAAATTTAATAACCTAAAAGAAATGGACCAGTACTTGGAAAGATACAAGCTTTCTAGCCTGAATTAAGAATTTGAAAATCTAAACAGAATGATCAGCAGTATGGAAACTGAAACAATCATCAAAAATTTAACCAAAAGTAAAAGTCCAGGACCAGATGGCTTCACCAGTGAATTCTATCAAATATTCAAAGAAAATTTATTACCTATTCTCAAACTGTTCCAAAAAAGTCAGACGAGGCAATACTTCCCAATGTATTTTATGAGGCCAAAATTACCCTGACATAGAAACCTGTTAAAGGTAATCCAAAAAAGGAAACTACAGACCGATATCTCTCATGAACAGAGATGCAAAAATCCTAAATAAGATATTAGCAAACTGAATACTACAACATACTAAAAAGATTATACACCACGATCAACTGAGCTTCATCCCAGGGGCACATGGATGGTTCAACATATGCAAATCAATTAATGTGATACACCACAAAACAAATTAAAAAATAAAATCATATGATCATATCAATAGATGCAGAAAATGCCTTCTGCAAGATACAACATCTATTTATGATTAACACACTTAATGAAATTGGTAATGAAGAAAAGTACCTTAACATAATAAAGGACATATAGTGCAAACCCTTCACCATTATATTTAATGATGATAAACTAAAAGCCTTCCTTCTAAGATCAGAAACAGGGCAAGGCTCTCCAATATCGCCACTCTTATTCAATATCACATTAGTGGTCCTAGTGAGTGCAATCAATCAAAAGAAATATGTAAAAGGCATCCAAAGAGGAAAAAAAGAAGTTAAACTGCCACTATTTGCAGATGACATGATTATTTATATAGAAAAGCCTAAAGACTCCACAAGAACACTACTAGAAACAATAAGCAAATACAATAAAGTTTCTGGATACAAAATCAATGTTAAAAAGTCCATAACATTCCTATTCTCTAATAATGAAGTGTCAGAAAAAAAGTGGAAATAATAATTCCTTTTGCAATTGCAAGAAAAAAAATGAAATACCTAGTAATAAATCTAATGAAACATGTAAAGGACCTGTATAATGAAAACTATATGACCCTATTAAAAGAAATTGAAGAAGATACAAGAAAATGGAAAAAATATACCCTGTTCTTGGTTGGAAGAATCAACAAAGTTAAAATGTCCTTATTACCTAAAGCATTATACAGACTTAATACAATTCCCAACAAAATCTTATTGGTCTTTCTTAAAGAAATAGAACAAAAAATCATCAGATACATATGGAAGCACAAAAGACCCAGAATTTCCAAAGCCATCCTAAAAAACAACAAAACAAAACAAAACAAAAACAAGGCTTAGGCATCACTCATCATTCTGCCCAACTTTAAATTATACTACAAACGACAATAATCAAAATGGCAAAGTACTGGCAGAAAAACAGATGCAAAGATCAGTGGAAGAGAATCCAGATTCTGGATGTAAGCTCATGTTTAGAATGGCAAATATTTTTTGACAAAAGAACCAATACATACAGTGGAGAAGAGAAAGTCTGTTCAATAAATAATGCTGTGAAAACTGGAAAGCCACCTGCAGAAGAATGAAACTAGACTGTTGTCTAACACCACACACCAAAATTAACTCAAGATGAATTAAGGACATGCTTATAAGAGTAAAAGAATAAATTTCATAGAATAAAACATGGGAATTAAACTATGGACCTTGGGTTAAAAAAGGATTTTATGAATTTGACCTCGAAGGTACGGGAAGTAAAACCAAAAATAAAGGAATGGGACTAAATCAAACTATAAAGCTTCTGCATAGCCAAAGAACCATCAATGAGGGAAAGATTCAGCCATCCAATGGAAAAATATATCTGCAAGCAATGCCTCCAATAAGGGCCTAATATCCAAAATATACAAAGAACTCATACAAGTCAATAACAACACTAATAACAAAAATCCAATTAAAAAAATGGGCAGAGGACCTGAACAGACACTTCTCCCAAGAAGACATACAAATTTCTAACATACGTTTGCAAAGATGCTCAATCTCAGTAGCTCTAAGGGAAATGCAAATCAAAACCACAATGAGGTATCATGTCACACCTGTTAGAATAGCTGTTATCAACAGGATGAATAATAATAAGTGTTGGATAGGATACAGAGAAAAGAGGAACCCTCATACACTGCTGGTGGGACTGCCACTTGGTACAGCCACTATGGAAAACAATACAGAGGTTCCTCAAAAACTAAGAATTGGTCTACCATATGATCCAGCAATCCCTCTACTGGGTATTTACCCCAAAGACTTGAAAACCCATATCCAAAAAAGGTATTTACATACTGATGTTCATAGCAGCATTATTCATGGTGGCCAGGACATGGAAGCAACTGGTGTCCTACAAGAGATGAGTGCATAAAGAAGCAATGGTACATATATACAATGGAATATTATTCAGTCATAAGAAGAGATAAAATACTGTCATTTGTGACATTATGGGTGGACCTTGAGATAATCATGCTAAGCAAAATAAACCAGACAGAAAAAGTTGAAAATCACATGATATCACTTATATGTGGGATATAAACCTAAAAGCAACAAATGAACAGAACAAACAAAAAGAGACTCATGGACACGGACAATTGACTAGTGGTTACTAGAGGGTAGGTTCTCTTGGAGAGTGTGGTGTTAGATGGGGTAAAAGGGGTCAAATATGTGCTGATAGAAATCTAATTAATTATGGGAGGTGAACACACAATGTGTTAAAATGTTAAATGTGTTAAATGTATTACTGTTAAAATGTACAGTGAAAACAGACTGGATTTCATTAACCTATGTCACCATAAAAAAAACTCAATGGAAAACACAGATCTAAAGAGTGTTGATTAATTGGAAAACTGGTTTGAAAAATTATCCAGAATGCGGTCATAATCCACATATTCAACAATCCCAACAAAGCAGAAGCAGATTATTTTAAAATATTTATATCTACGCATAGTACAATGAAAATCCTAAAGGCAACTAGAGATAAAAGACTGATTACCTTTAAAGAGGAAACTATTGACTGACAGGCGATGTCACATCAACAATAAAACCCATGTTACAGTGGAATTATGTCTTATATCTTCAATGTGCCAAAAGTAGGTACCTGTCAATCTAGAGAATATTGTCTTGGAGGACACAAAGGTATAAAGGTATATGTAACTCGAAACTTGATAAGTGAAGTATGCATGTTTTGATTTTCTGAATAATGACTAAAAGAAATAAGACAGAATATATAACCTAAATGAATTCCACAGAGTTTAGGCTAATGGTTTGCCTAAATGGGGAGCAGAGTTGGAATAATTGGGATCAGGAAGGAAAACACAGGAGTGGAAACACTTCTGTGTGCTGACAATGTTTTGTTACTTGATTTGTAGTGATTGTAGGAATGAGGTACTATGCTTTACAGTTAGTCATTAATAGGACATTTATGTTTGTTGACTTTTTATAGATGTTTTGCTCTAGAATTAAAAAGTTTTAAAAGTATACAGAAAGAAAATAATGCTTGTTTCATTTTAAAAATAGAGAAAACAATATAAGCAAAAAGCAAAGGGGAAAGAACCAATAGCATGAGAATAGATACAGTCTACCTTAGATTAAAATGAAAGGTATTTTGCTTGGGGACTTACTTTGTCTGAGTAAATCATGTTGCACAACTATTGCTTTGATGCTTATATCTTTACCATTTACTGCAGAAGATAATATTAATGGGCTGATTCTCAGTTCCTTAGGAAATGTTTGTAGCAAATTTCCCAAGCACTTTATAATGGCATCAAGCAAACCACAAAGAGATCTTGGAGTAAAAATGTCTGTGGCCACTGTGTGTACACACAGACATTAATGCATTGTCTACTATTTCTGAAATTTATTGTTTATTATCTGGCTACCCTAATACTATGTAAGCTTTACAATCAGGAACCTTGTTGATCTTATTCACCAATGCATCCCAAGTTCTTACTGGTATGTAGTAAGTCACAATAAATATTTCCTAGATGGATGGATGGATGAACAAATAAATATGTAGATCTCAGTGATGTTATAAATCTGGGGAGATACAGTGTTGAATATATAATGTAATAACCAAAGAGGTCTTAGAAATGATCTAGTTAAGCCTTGCATTTTACAGTTTACATTTTCATTTATCAAGTTAAACTGAGGCCAAAAAATGAATATCTTGTGCAGGATTACATAGCTCATTGGTGGTACATGATTCCAAGGTTAGCTATACTACGCTGCCTTACTTCTGGAAATGAAGACATGCAAATACACCATCAACATAAAAGATACCTCTTCAATCGGGATGTCAGATTCTAATGAAAATGATCTGTCTGAGTTTCAAAAAAAGAGATTCTTTATTTGTATATATCCCCCAGGTTTATAAAGACTTGTTTAAAGGGGAAAAAAACATGAATAAAGAATGGTAATAACTACATTGTATCAACAAGTACCTCAAATGGAAAATAATTAAGTGTTCAAACCAAAAGATAGGGTTACTGAATGGATAAGGAAATAAGACCCCTACATATGTTGCTTAAGAGACTAACTTTAGATTAAAACACACACATTAAAAGGAAGTGAGTAGAAAAAGATATTGCCTTGATTGGCTTAGAGAGTATTGTACTGAATGAAGTTCGTCAGAAAGAGAAAGACAAATATCACAAGATTTCACATACGTGTGGAATCTAAAGAAAAAACAAACAACAACAACAAAAATGAAAACAAACTCGTAGACACAGAGAACATTTTGAGGGTTACCAGATGGAAGAGGGGTTGAGGGGAAGGTGAAAAAGGTCAAAGGGATTAAGAAGTATAAATGGATAGTTACAAAATAGACATGAAGACATAAAGTGTACCATAAGGAAAATAGTTAATGTTGTAATAAATATGTAGGGGGAAGAGGGGTACTAGATTTAGTGGGGTGGTCATCTTGTGAGTTATATAGATCTCTAATCACTATGTTTTATAAGTGAAACTAGTATATTATTTTATGCCAACTATAATTGAAAAAAACCCTCATTGAATTGTACAATGTAAGTACAAGCAACTAATTGTCTATTGTATTTCAATAAAGCCGGGGGTGGGGGCGGGGAATTGCATGCTGAGTTCCAGGAAGAATTTTAAAGAATTAACATCTAGACACATTGTAATACATATATAGGATAACAGAGACAAAAACAAAAAATTTAAAGCAGTCCAGGAGAAAAGAGAGCTTACCTAGAAAGATAGGCAGCAAACTTTTGGTTAATTATGACAGAAGAATTGTATTTCCAAAGTGTTGAGTGAAAATGTTTTTTACATTTAAAATTCTATATCAGATAAAGGCATTAGAGCTATAAGAACCAGGAGAGTTTACTATTTACAGAACATTGCTGAAAAAATGAAAAAGAATGCCTCAATAATAATGCAGAAGGGACATGTAAGATACAAAACACGATTGTGAGCAAAGAAATTGATAAGCATGATACAATTATAGAATGTTAAGACAGTAAAAAAGACTGGCTTTGGTGTATTTAAAACGAGAAGGAGTTAAAATATAATAACATGAAAATGAGAGAGTAAACTTTAAAAGTTTTCTGAGCTCATTTTATTCTTTAGACTGAGGCTAGCGATGAGGATGATTTCTTATTTTATTTTTTTTAAACTCAATAGAGACGATGACTTTTATTTATTTTTATTTTATTTTGCCCCTCAGATATTTGTTTGTTTGTTTATTTGTTTGTTTATGATGGTGTCATTGGTTGACGAAACCAATAAATTTCAGCTGTACACTTTAACAGTAAAGCAAATATATATTTTCACTGTGTGTTCACTTCCCATATATTTCTTTTGTCAACTCATATTTGACCTCTTTTACCCCATCTACTTGTCCCTTACCCCCTCTCTCCTATCCTCTGATAAACACTAGTTATCATGTCTATGAGTTTCTGTTTGTTTGTCCTGTTCATTTGTTGCTTTTAGGTTTATATCCCACATATAAGTGATATCATGTGATTTTCAACATTTTCTGTCTGGCTTATTTTGCTTGGCATGATTATCTTGAGGTCCATCCATGTTGTCACAAATGACAACATTTTATCTCTTCTTATGGTTGAGTGATATTCGATTGTATATATGCACCACAGATTTTGTATCCAATAATCTATCTTTTAATTTTTATGCGTGTTAAAATCTAATTGCAAAGCCACACATGCTAATTTACTCAGCAGCCAACCGATATTCACATCTCCATTAGTTATACATTAGTATATACCCAGCAGATAAAGGAAAACTGCAGACCAACTCATCTTTTGAGCTGTACTTTATAGGATAGAAGGGAGCACCACCAAATATTATTGATATCCAGGATACTCATTTTGGGTTCCTGCAAAAAAAATAATTTTATACATCATACTCTATTGAATTACTTCTTTGGTCACTTACTGGGTGTCAAGTTCAGTGGCCTGTATGTCATTGGTACATTCTCATTCTAAGCATCTGTTCTCAGAATGAAATGAGTATAAATGTACAAGCAGCCTTGTTGACAAGATTCAAAGTTATAAAACAAGTATTTGGAACCTTGAGACATAATAGACTACTCTCTAGTATAGTGTTGTCTAATTGTAGCTTACTTTATGGTGGACAATGTTTCCATGTTAGCCCCCATTGGTCTTATAGCTGACTTGGGCTGCTAAGCTAACTTGTGTAATTTCAGACACCAAAACATGATGAGTATTTTGTTTAGCAGAAGAGCATTTTTTTTAGCCCTGGGGAAGAAAAGCCAAAATCTGTATTAGATGTACCTTTTCCTATTCCAAATGGGTATTTAATTATTCAACTACCCCAAGATTCAAAGACCATGAAAGGTTGGGAGTTGTTGGGAATTTTATTTGATGGATACTTTGAATTATTTTATAATGAGATTTATTGTCTTGCCTCCAGTAACAGATGCCACATTTTATCTCTAGTGCCTGAGAAAGAACTCTCGTCTTCATTTAAAGATGGCTCGGGGCCCCAGAAGTTAAACACTTTGGCCTGCACAAGTTGGAAGGAAAATCAGGTAACTACCTGTCCATGTTTCACTGCTTTTTTTTCCTTCAGATTTCTGGGATTTTGCTGAGTTCTCTGCTGAGAAACCTTGTTCATCTCCCTCACTCTATCTGATTAACCTGAAATTAACCTTCTCATTAATCCACAAGTATGGATTATTCACATGGGCTCTCATTGACTATGATTAAAAACTAAATTCCAGCTGATATATGCACAAGGAATAGTTAGTAGATATTTAAATTTGAATTTTTATTGCAAAACTTATTTACCAAAACATGTATTTTTATGTTAACCATAAGTCCACACTTGAAATATAGTTATTGATTGAAAGAAAAATTGAAACATCTCAGGCACCTGATCCAAGTTTCTATTGATTTTGCCCAATCCTATGAATCTAACCTATGAGGAAACAACATATTCAATCTGTTGCATGGAGGTTGTTTTACTCACTGAACACGGAACATGGGGATTTCCTATAAATTCATGTCTATAGTGAGGTCCTTACCTCTGTTAATCCTGTCCCATGTTCGTGTTAAATATTCTCGCCTTCATCAAGCATTACTTATCATAGTAGCTCAGTTTATTGACTGTTCATCTTTTTATTGGGAGGGCACTAATTCTAAGTTTCTATCTTTCGATGAGTCCTAGGAAAATTTGATCCCTAATTTACACCCATGCCTCAATTCTCCCTCACTTTACATAGCCTTTTGGAGTCTTACTGTCAAAATCCAAGTGTAAAGGCAAAAGAAAAAAGAAAAAAAAAAGCAGACAATGTGTTTCCAGTTTTATGTCTGTCTTAGCAATTCTATGAAAGATGCTTTGAAGCTCCTTTTGAAAAATTTGTGCCAAAGACCTGGTAATTGTTTTTTATGATTTTCCAATGAAGCATGAAGTCCTTTGTTAGCTGTCAATAGATTTCTCTTTATAGCTGTGAACACTAAGAAAGAGGCCTCTAACAACCATTTCTGTTTTTTTTCTCTTTCCCATCATCATTATCATTTTGGTCTGAGACTGAACAGTTGTCATCATACCCTTGAATAGCCTAAGAGGAATTAGGGGTAGATAAAATCAATTATGGTGGATACTTCCTGAATTTCAAAAGAAAATCATCACATGTAATTTATATCTAGTAGTTCAATACAAAAATTATTAAATTTTACTCTGTGCCGAGCATATTGCTAAAAGCAAAGTATATGTGATTAAAAACAACAACAACAACCATTTAACTGGGTTAAGGTCCTGTTAAATTCTTGTCCCACTTTTCTCTGAAATTTATGGATTGCATTACCTATATTCTATACCGCTACCTAAGGTCTGCCTTTGAATGGACACTGTTCTGAAATGATGTTATTAACTTATAGCCAACTCATTCCCATCATCAGACTTCCAACCTGGACTTACCCAAGGACCTTACTAATTTACTATGTCTTTTTTTCCCAGCTTTATTGAAATATAATAGACAATTAGTTGCTTATATATACATTGCACAATTCAATGAGTTTTTTTTTTCAATTATATTTGGCATAAAATAATGTAATAGTTTCAGTTGTACAGCATAGTGATTAGAGATCTATATAACTCACAAGATGATCAACCCACGAAATCTAGTACTCCTCTTCCCCCTCTACATATTTATTACATTATTAACTATTTTCCTTATGCTACACTTTATATCTCCATGTATATTTTGTAACTATCTATTTGTACTTTTTAATCCCTTTGACCTTTTTCACTTTCTCCCCAACCCCTCTCTCATCTAGTGCCCTCAAAATATTCTCTGTATCTATGAGCTTGTTTCCATTTTTTTGTTGTTGTTGTTTGTTTGTTTTTCACATGTATGTGAAATCTTGTGATATTCGTCTTTATCAAATTCATTCAGTACGATACCCTCCAAGTCCATCAAGGCAATATTTTTTTTTCTATCTCCTTCCTTTTAATGTGTATGTTTTAATCTAAAGTTAGTCTCTTTTAGGCATCTTATGTAGGGGTCTTATTTTCTTATCCATTTAGTAACCTTATCTTTTGGTTTGAGCACTTAATTATTTTCCATTTGAGATACTTGTTAAAAAATATAGTTATTACCATTCTTTATTAATGCTTTTGAAACACTTTTTTTCTACTTGAGGAAGCCCCTCCAACATTTCCTATAATACTGGCTTGGTGTTGTTGAATTCTTTAGCTTATTGTTGTCTGGGAAGCTCTTTATCTGTCCTTCAACTCTAAGTGATAGCTTTGCTGAATAAAGTATTTTTGGTTGTAGATTCTAGGTTTTCACCACTTTGAATATTTTGTGCTAAGCCCTTCTGTCATGCAAAGTTTCTTTTGAGAAATCAACTACTAGTTTTATGGGTTCTCCCATGTAGGTAACTAAGTGCTTTTCTCTTGCTGCTTTTAAGAATATCTCTTTTTATTTAAATTTGAAATTTAATTATAACATGTTTTGGTGTGGGTCTCTTTGGGTTCATCTTTTTGGGGACTCTCTGAGCTTCCAAGGATTGTATGCCTAGTTCCTTCACCAGGTTAGGGAAGTTTTCCATCATTATTTCTTCAAGTAGCTCTTCAACTTTTTGTTTTCCTTCAAGTGCCCCTATAACACGGATATTTTTACATTTAATTGTGTCCCATAGGCTCCTTAGATTATTATTATACTCTTGGTCTCTTTTTTCATGCCATTCTGATAGAGTGTCCTTGGCTTCCCTGCCCTCTATATCGGTGGTTCAATCCTCTTCTTTATCCACTCTGTTGATTCCCTCTAATACACTCTTCATCTTAGATAATGTGTTCTTCATTTCTGACTGGTTCCCCTTTATAATTTACATTTCCATTTTTATATATTTTTATCTCTTTGTTAATGTTTTCACAGAATCCATCTACATATCACCTAAGTTCATTGAACATCTTTATAACCAGTGTTTTGATTACTTGACTCATTTATTCCTGAATCTCTTTTCTATTCTCTCATATGGTTTCTGCTTCTTTGTCTTTCCATTTTGGCTGCCTTTGTGTATCTGTTTATATGTATTAAGCAAAGCTATTAAGTCTTCTGGGCTTATTAGTGTGGCTTTGTGTAGTAGATGTCCAGTGGTAGTCATGAGAGGGATTCAGCTGCAGGCCAAGTTTAGTTCCAGCCTGTGCCCTTCCAAGACCACCTGTTTCGATTCAGCAAGCAATCCATGTATGCTGTGCTTATAGTTGCCTCAAGAAACCATACCAGACACAAAGGCCAGCTGCCACCAATGTGGCTCTTGGGGTTGGCTCAGTAAAGAGCACTAAAGTCACCTAGGATACAACTGGATGTGGCTTGGTTGGGGCCGTCAGTTGGGGGAGACAGAGTTTCAGGGAATTCTCTGGGTAGAGTGACCTCTTTTATCCAGTTTGATGACGTCTCAGCTATGGTGGCTCTGGATCTGCACACTGGGAAGGAAAAGACTCAACAGAGGAAAAATAAATACCACTGGCACTTCTGCCTGGGAGAAAGCCTTGCCTCTGTCCCTTGCTCTGACAACTCAGTGTCTCCCTGTAAGTCCTTGGTGCCCCCCAAGCACCCAACCTGGAGCTGATGCTCAGAGCGAGCAAGTGTGTCACCGCGAAAATTTGGTTGTGAACATAACCTCTTTAAGAGGCATCTGAAATTGCCAGCTGCCACTGCCTCAGTCTCTGTCTCACTCAACTACTTGGACTTGGCAGCCTCATGTCTTAGTTCCCTCCTATCTTCTACAATTACAGATTTAATATTTCTCTCCCTAGTTGTAGTGCTTCTGTTCATCCAAATCCCAGGCAACTTTGCCTGCTGTTTGCTCCCTGTTTCCATTCCAACTTTGATGTGGTCATAAACAAAGCCTCTATCATCTATGCCATTTTAGGTGCTTCCTTTACTAATTTTATTTTTATTTTTATTTTTTTTTATGTTTTAAGTGAGGCAACCCTTGGTTGACCTCACAGATTGCATGGACCTTGTCAATTTAACATCCCTTATTTTTTAATTTTTTATGCCTATGGCACCTGGTCTTCCTAGGTGGTCTCCCATATAAGTACTAACCAGGCCCGACCCTGCTTACCTTCTGAGATCAGACAAGATTGAGCTTTTTCAGGGTAGTATGGCTGTAGACTCCTTTACCAATTTTAAAACTTTGTCTCCAAGGTTAGAATGCCTGAACATGTTACAACTTTAGGACAATGGATTTGTGTCTAGCCTTCCTTGCTGGGCAAGCCTCTGTGACTTTCCCAGATATACCAGTCTTAGTTTTGTCTCCTTTTTCACTACCTCATGCTTCTGAAGTACCAAGATTTCTCACAGCAGCACTTGTTGTACCTGATTTCACAAATATAATTATTCTGTTAATCCCACTCCTTATACAATACCTAGCAAAGGATGGAGCACACAGAAATTCCTGTTGAGCAAATGCTTGAGCCAAAAAGAGAGGTTTGTCTGCATATCTTAGTTCAGGATTTGGAGCAAACATTGGTAAAAAAAAATACAAATTAAGCATCTCTGCCCTCATAAGTTTATAACTTGATGGGGAAATTAGGATCAACACAGGAAATAAGAATTAATAATGCAGACTGTCTGGTTCCTGTGTTTTCTATAGAGATAACACGTACTCCTTCTCAATTTGCCACTCAAGAAAGAAAATACGACACTTCACTTCTTTTCACACCTACTGACACTATCAGTGATGGACTACCATTGATTTCTCATCTTTAATGTCTTTCATATTTATCCTTTCTTTCTACCATCAATGATACTACCTCAATTAAAGTCATAATTGCTCACTTGGGCTACTGTTACAACCTCCTGGTTGATCTTCCTGCCTTCAAAATTTTCCTATCACAGTTATCCTTCATTTTACTATTTTAGTGATATTTCTTTTATACCTAAGCCATTTAAAACTAAATATTTTTTATTATTTTTAAACTAAAAGACATGTGATTGTCTTCCTAATAGTGTACAGTGTCGGGAATGTAAAATAACTCTCCTTGCCAGTGCAAATGCTCATTTCTTTCCATTGGTGATTCTAGAATATAGGAGCAGTTTCCGCACTTCCCATTCTTTTCTCCATCCACTTGCATCTGGCTTTGGGTCCTATCACTTAACTAAATAGGCTCTCCACATTTCTAAATGCAACAGATTTCAGACTTGTCATCGCAGTGGCATATAGCACTGTTGGCTCCATGTTCCTTTAAGAAACTCTTATTGGGTCCTGTATGAGTTTCCTATTGCCACCATAACAAATGACCACCAACTTGGTGGTTTAACACAAACATCAGACATTTATTCTCTTATACTCCTGGAGGTCATTACTCCAAAATCAGTTTCACTGGACCAAAATCAAGATGTTGACTCTAGGGGATAATCTGTTTCCTTGTCTTTATTTATTTGTTTGTTTGTTATTTGCTTGCTTCTAGAGGCTGCCTGCATTCCTTAGTTCATGGTCTCTTTCTCTATCTTCAAAGCCAACCATGCAGTATCTTGCTTCTGTTGGCACACAGCTTTCTTATTCTATAGTCAAAATTTCTGTTGCGACTCTGTAAGGACACTTGTGATTACAGTTAGCATCCGTTAGATAATCCAGCTAATCTCTCCATCTCAAGATCCTTAACTTAAACACACATGCAAAGTTGTATATATTTTTTCAGGTAACACTTACAGGTTCCAGGGATTAGGATATGATCATCATTAAGGGTAATCGTTCAATCTACCACAGGGTTCATGAAATAATACTGCCAGTTTTCTCATATTTCTGTGGCCACTTGTTCTCTGTCTTTTTTGTAGACTCATGCTGCTCAATACAAAAATTAAATATTGGGTTTTCTGAAGATTTATTCCTAGGTCATTTCTTCCTAGGCTGTGTAATGGTTAATTTTATGTGTCAACTGAGATAAAGGATGTTCATATAGCTGGTAAAATACTATTTAAAGGCACGTCTGTAAAGGTGATTCAATTGAGTGAATAAAGAGATTCACCCTTAGTGATGTGGGTGAGCATCATCCAATCCATTATGGACACAATGGAACAAAGAGGCAAAAAAAGGGCTAATTCTTTTTTCTCTCTTCTTGAGCTAGGACATCTATCATTTCTTGCCCTCAGACATAGAGTTCCTGCTTCTCAGGCCTCTGGACTCACACTGAATTATACCACGGGCTTTCTTGGGTCTCTAGCTTGCGCACAGCTGATTGTTGGCCTTGTCAGCCTACATAACCATGTGAGCCAATTTCTATAATAAATCTCTAGGTATAGATTAGATATAGATATAGATATAGATATATAGATATAGATATCTTATTGGTTCTGTTTCTCTGGAGAACACTGAGTAATAAGAGCTGTGTTCTACTTATTTATTTACAATTTATAAGACATAGATTTTTTCTGAGAAAAATTATTTTTAAATAAATTAATTTAATTTTGATAAATTTAAATTGAATAAATATATTGTTAAAGTAAATATTATAAAATAAAATACACATAGAGAAAAGTGCAAAAACATAAATATATAACTTAACAAATTATTATAACATAGAGATATGTAACTACCACTCAAGTCAGAAAACCGCATTGTCAGTAGTCTAGAAATCCTGTGTAGGCCTCTTCCCAATTATATCCCCCTCCTTATTAAATTTATCCTCAACTCTTTTAACTCATATAATGTGAGATCTTTTATTCCTTTTGAGAAAGAGAAAAGCAGCTCCTGACATTTTAGAAGTGACCTGGCACTTTCCTGTTGATCTTAAAAACAATTTTGTAGAATATCAACATCAGACAAGGTCACTCTGCAACTCTATTGGATCAAGACAAAAGTTAGACCATTCCATAATTATGTCTAAACAAAGACAAAAGCATGAACTCTTCCAAACCAGAAAAATGACCCATCTCCCAGCTCATGTGATTGACTACTGTTTCTTTGCCAGTTAGAACTTTTGCCTCATTCTAATCTTCCCTCTGGCTAGAGAGGACTTATTAAAATACTCAGTCACAAAATTACCTCCATTTCCTGACAGTATGCAATCCAGAACAAAGTCCCATTTGAACTCTCCTCTAAAGCACCAGACACAAGACCAAATCCTGCAACAAGTCCTTTCTAATACCCTTTTACTGAGATGATCTTTTATGGCATGTGTTCTCTCTCATGGCAAGGAACAGTAAACCCAACTTGTTTAACTCTGTGTCCTTGGCATTGTTTGCCTAAAGAACGCTGACATTCTGGATGTTCTAAGTGATTTTTATTTGTGTAATAATAGTTAATATTTTTGAATATTAATTACTTTTTTGAATAGTCTCCTTACTGATTTTGCTTGATTTTAAAAATAACATTTATAAAATTGTGAGGAAAATGTTTACCTTTTCTTCTCCATTATTTATTCCTCTGAATCCTTTTTCTTATTGATTTCCATTGATTAGTACTTATAGAACATAAATCTTTCTAGTGATAATGGATATCTTTGCCTTGTCCTTGTTTTAATGGGAATTTTTGAATTTCTCACCATTAACATTATATTGGTCCTTGATTTGAGATGTAAATCATGTAAGGAATTATTCTGGTTCAAATTCTGGTTACTTACATACTTGAGCAATTCCCTCATTTGAATATTATGGCAATAATAAAATTACTTCACACGGTTTTTTCACGGTTAAATTCATTAAAATATGTTAAAGATATAAGAACTTTTGTTGGGAGCTGCGCCCTTGGTCTCTCAAGCCCTCAGGCTGTGAGAACCAAACCCATGATAAACAAGCCTTTCCGAGAACTGGCTGACCACCAAAGGTGCTGATAGTCTCCTGCTTTCCCCCCCCACCTCGTACTTCCCCCTGTCCTTACCGCTCCTCACACCACCAGCTGAAGACCAATCATATTGCAACAGGTACCCTTTGCCTGCCCCCCTTTGTTCTTGCCGTATAAATATGTTTGTTATCCAAAAATAAAATTTGAGGCTTGATCAGAACACTGTCTTGCCTCCGCTCCTTTTTCTCCGCCCGTTTTTCCTTACAGGCTGGGTCTCCCTCGCCCCCACCAAATAACAAGTCCCGCGGGTCGGGACAAGTGGCGCCCAACGTGGGGCCCGAGGTAGAGACCCTCGCCGAGACGGACCCCTGAAGCCGAAGTGTGTCGCTCGAGCCCCCTCACAGAAGAGAGAAGTTGAAGTTGAGGACGCCTCTCACCGCTCATGAGAGTCACCCGTCCTCGGTAAGTCTCCCCTCGTCCGTCTCCAGAAAAACGGGCCCCCACCCTCAAACGGGCCCCCGCCCTGAGACATGGGCTCCCAGCTCTCTAAAGAAGCGGTCTTTATTCGAGACCTAAAAGAATCTCTTAGAGAAAGAGGAGTTAGAGTTAAAAAAAAGGATCTCATTAAGTTTTTTCTTTTTATAGACAAGGTTTGCCCTTGGTTCATTGTTAATGGACCTGAAATTCACCCTAAAAAATGGCAGAAAGTAGGTCGTGACTTAAACGATAAGCTCCACAGGGAGGGGCCCAATGCGGTCCCTGCCACCGTTTTCTCATATTGGTGTCTAATACGAGACATCGTTGAGGCCGCCTCTGATGACCCAGATAAACAACAACTGCTTTCTGTCGCTGAATACTGTCTTAGACCCCTTTCCCGCGCGCCATCCACTACTTCTCTCCCTCAAGACAAGGCCCCCTCTAAACCCCCTTCTGTGATTATAGACATGACCGATCACTCACCGACCGCCCCCACGGGTTGTTTGTACCCCCCTCTCCCCAAAGAACACCCCCCTTCGGAAGTCCAAATGACACTTCCTATGATTGCTAAAGACCCAGGGGACAGCCCCCTCGACCCCGGCGATGCTGCTATGCTAGAAGATGAGGCTGCCCGTTACCATAATCCAGAATGGCCGCCTTATGCCCTGCCGGGGCCTCCTCCATCTTATGTTTCTCAAGCTCCCACACTCACTCTTTTGCCGCCCCTGCTCTCCCCCTCTACATTGTCCGAGATGGAAAAAAAGGCTTTCGGCACAGATTATTAAGGTTAAGCAGATTTTAAAGATGATGGCTGAACTCACTTCCCTCCAAGCTACCCTCCAAAATGTCACCCTTACCGCGCCACCACAAAAGTCCTCCCCGAAGTTTTCGTCCAAACCTCCCAAAAAGAGTCTTAACTTTCCCGTGGTTACCCGTTCCGCCCGCACGCCGCCCACTTCCACCTCTGAGGCTACCTCGGAGGCCCCTGCCTCTGACTCAGAAGAGGAGGGTGAACATGCTCAGGAGGAGGATAGTGAGAAGGAGGAGCAGATTAACCCTGAACATAGAGAATTTCATAAGCTTCAGTTCAAAAACCTTAAAGAACTCAACATGGCCGTTAAAACTTACGGACCCAATGCCCCTTACACCCTTTCGGTTCTAGAAACCCTCACACGAGGGGGTCAGCTCCTGCCCAGCCAGTGGTTTCGGATAGTCCAGGCGGTACTGACCCGCGGACAATTCCTTACGTGGCGGGCTGATTTTTTAGAACGATGCCAGTCTACCGCTGTCATTAACCACAGGGACCCCCGCTCTCCCTCTACCACCTGGACCTTTGAAAAACTTGCGGGACAGGGAAAATATTCCGCGGAGGCTAAACAGAGAAGGTTCCCTTCTGCACTCCTCGCCCAGACCACTAGCCCTGCGCTTGGAGCCTGGAGGGCACTCCCTATTTCAGGGGCTGCGACTACTCCTCTTACAAAAATCACTCAGGGACCACAAGAAGATTATAGCGAATTTGTCAGTAGGCTCCTAGAGGCGGCGGAAAGAACCCTCGGGGGCAAAGCCTCTAATGACAGGCTCGTTAAACAATTGGCCTACGAAAATGCCAATGCCTCTTGCCGCGCGGTGCTGCGCGGAAAGACGCGAGATAAAACCCTTGATGAAATGTTGCGCATGTGCCGTGACGTTGATCCCTTCACCTCTAAAATGTCCCAAGCCATGCATCTGGCCATAGACCCCCTTGCCTCCAAGGTATCTCAGGCTGTTAATCTCGCGGTGGGAGCTGCCGTCCACGCACCTCAAAATCAACATAGGCCCTGCTTTGAATGCGGCCAGCCTGGCCATTTTGCTCGACAATGTCCTAACAATCCCCCTAATAACCCACCCCCTCTTACATTCCCCCCTCAGTTTGTCCAAAATGTAAGAAGGGATACCACTGGGCTAAGGATTGCCGCTCTACCACCGACATATTCGGTAACCCAATGCCCTCCCGTCAGGGAAACGGCCAGAGGGGCCAGCCCCGGGCCCCTCAACCGATTTCATTTCTGCCGGCCTCGGGGGACAGCCAACCAATAAACCTCTCGCCCTCCTCAGAGCTACACCCGGGAGCGCAGGAATGGACCTCTGTGCCTCCTCCTCAACGATATTAAAACCAGAGGATGGTGTTCAAGTTTTGTCCACGGGGATTTCTGGCCCACCCCCAAAAGACACTTATTTTTTAATATTAGGCCGTGCATCGACTACCCTGAGTGGCCTTACTATACATCCCTCCCTGGTAGATAATGATTATACAGGGGAGATTAAGATACTAGCCAGTGCATCTCAGGGCCCAATTACCATCACACAGGGACAGCGCCTAGCACAGGCGCTATCCTTGCCCTTAGACACCTCCCAGCCTGCCCTTAATGCAAAAAGAGGCCCCTCTAAACCGGGCTCTTCTGACCTATATTGGGTCCAAGCAATCACCAAAGAACGCCCCATGCTCACACTTAAAATTCAAGGGAAAAGATTTAAAGACATTCTAGATTCTGGAGCAGACTCCACTGTAATTTCCTGGGCTTCATGGCCCTCTAGCTGGCCTGTACAGGCCTCTCTAACCCACCTACAAGAGATTGGCCAATCAAAAAATACTTTACGAAGTTCACAATTGCTAACTTGGGAAGATGAGGAGGGAAATACTGGAACCACTCAACCATTTGTAGTTCCAGGTTTACCAGTAAACCTTTGGGGACGAGACATTCTCTCCCAAATGAAGGTCATTATGTGCAGCCCCAATGACATCGTTACTCATCAAATGTTAGCTCAGGGTTATCTCCCTGGACGGGGCTTAGGAAAAACAGGACAAGGAGACCCCAATCCTGTAATGGCTACGCCTAAACCAGATCGTTCGGGCCTAGGATTTAATAACCATTTTTTGTAAGGGCCATTGCTCCTCCTGCACACCAGGCAGACAAAATAACCTGGAAAAATGATAATCCTGTCTGGATAGACCAATGGCCCCTTCCCCACAAAAAACTTGATGCAGCCATAGAGTTAGTGCAGGAACAGCTGGCTGCGAGACACATTGAACCATCCACATCCCCTTGGAATACCCCTATATTTGTCATACAAAAACGCTCAGGGAAGTGGCGTCTCTTACAAGATCTCAGGGCAGTTAACAAAACCATGGTTCCTATGGGTGCTTTACAGCCTGGAATTCCCTCCCCCATAGCCATTCCCCGTGATTTCCTTAAACTTGTCATAGATCTTAAAGATTGTTTTTTCTCAATCCTTCTCCATCCTAAAGATTGTAAACGTTTTGCCTTCAGCCTCCCCATAGTAAACAATGTTGGGCCAACGCCCCGCTTTCAGTGGAGGGTGCTCCCTCAGGGCATGGCCAATAGCCCTACCCTTTGCCAAAAATACGTAGCCCAAACTATTGACCCTTTTCGCAAACTCTTCCCTGCCCTGTACATTATTCATTACATGGACGATATCCTTTTGGCAGGGGCCGAGGAGGCTCAGCTACATCTAGCCGGTCAGGAACTAATAAAAGCTCTTAAAGAAAGAGGGTTAAATATCTCCCCTGAGAAAATACAAATGCATCCTCCTCAGTTATTCCTAGGTTTTGAACTTTTCCCTACCAGCGTGTTTTCTCAAAAAATACAATTAAGAACAGATTCCTTACAGACGCTTAATGACTTTCAGCGCCTACTTGGAGATATCAATTGGCTCAGACCATATCTAAAATTAACCACAGGAGATCTCAAGCCCTTATTTGACATATTGCGCGGGGACCCAGATCCGACCTCCCCTCGCTGCCTCACCCCAGAGGCCAAACAGGCATTAGAAAAGGTCGGAACTGCTATCAGCCAACAGAACATAGGGTATCACTCACCCTAGACCTTTGTCGCCTAGCCGCAGGGGCGTCCCCAGACTGGGGACTGCCAGATATATACCTCCCTCTCTCTGAGGCGCCCCAAAATCCTAATGCTGACCATCGAGCCTCCTCCCCTGCGGGATGTGACTCAGGCCAAGCAAGAACTGTCCTTAGAGAGCCCGACTTTTATGTTTGTCCGGGTGGACACAGAGATAGGGCCCTTAATTACAGGTGTGGCTATAGAGAATCCTTTTTCTGTGCCTCCTGGGGCTGTGAGACTACAGGTGACGCCTATTGGCATCCTAGCTCCACTTGGGATTATTTCTATGTGAGAAAGGGGTGGAATGACACAGGCCCTAAATGGTGGGGAACCTCAGCCAATCCAGTGTGCACCAAGGAAAACGCCACAAAAGGATGGTGCACCCCTCTTATTATTACGTTTACTGAGGCCGGAAAAAAGGCCCCCCTTGATGGGTGGTTGAGAGGGCACGAATGGGGTCTACGGCTCCATATAGGAGGGCCGGACCCGGGCCTCACGTTTAAGGTTAGGCTAACCAAAGAAATACCCAATACGGAAAATAAAATTATCCTAGGGCAGAATAAAGCCCTGTATCCTGCTCCCCCTCGTCCCCGAAGTTCTCCCATACCCACTTATAATAGTTACAGCTCTCCTTTTACCCAACACACTCCATTCCAAGCCTTCCTACCCCCTGCTGGACCTTCCACGGGTAGCACCCTAATGTCTTTAGCAAATGCCACAGCCTTATCTCTTACAAATTCATCTTATGAAACCTGTTGGATTTGTTTTTCACCTGTCCCCCCTTTTTATGAGGGCATCGCAATTATAACTCAAAAAATCATTTATACTAATGACTCGGGCCTCACGCGCTGGATAGGCCTTCCCCAGTCACAGGTCTCTCCTGGGCAAACGCTATCTCAGTTGTCTGGAATTGGCGTTTGTGTTCATGGCTCCGACTTGCTCCTCCCCCCTGAACTAAGTCCTATTTGTAATTCCTCTCTTGCACCTAATACTTCCTATCAATTCATGGTAGCCCCTAATGGAACCTATTTTGCTTGCTCATTTGGAATAACACCCTCTATCGTCCCTCTGTTATTAACGCAAAATCATGAATATTGTGTAGTAGTTATGCTAGTACCCCGAATCTCTATTCGTCCCCCCACAGACTTAATTCCTTTTTATTCTGACTCCCCGCGCTCAAAAAGAGAACCTGTAGCAGCAATCACCCTTGCTGTCCTTCTTGGCCTGGGAGCCACCGGTGCAGGGACAGGTATAGCCTCTATTATATCCACAAGACAACAATTATTTACTCTTAGTCTGGCAATAGATAAAGATATCCAGGCCTTACAAGAAGGTCTCAACAACCTGAAAGAGTCTCTGGTGTCCCTCTCAGAAGTAGTATTACAAAATCGCAGAGGCCTTGACCTTTTATTCCTTAAGGATGGGGGACTGTGTGCCGCCCTTAAAGAGGAGTGCTGTTTTTATAAAGACAGGACAAGATTAGTCCAAGACAGCATAGACAAAGTCAAGAAAAGCTTAGAAGCCAGACAGAAACAGAGAGAAAAGGATGAATCTTGGTACAAAAACTGGTTCTCTACCTCTCCTTTGTGTTCCACCTTACTACCCAGTTTGTTAGGGCCCCTGGTTGGCTTGCTGCTTCTTTTAACCTTTGGGCCCTGGGCTTTCAGACGCATGACAGATCTTGTTAAAAAACAAGTAGACGCTTTGCTGCAAAAATCTCTCACAGTTTACTATCACCGCCTTAATGTCGAAGAGCCCCCTGAAGACCCCAGCACCGCCCTCCACTTTTCCACCCTCGTTGAAGATATTCACAAACCTTGGTATTCCAGACTCGGGTGGCGATAAAAGGCTCCCTCCCTACGGGGAACGACATAAGAGACAGAGGAATGTCTACCTTCACCTTTGATAGACCAAGGAAAGGTATGGGCATCGAGATGGGTGCAGATGCAAAGCTACTGCAAGGGAAGACCCACTAGAGGGTCCCCTCTGTCCTTCCCTGAGAACATACCTGGTTTGCACAGAGGTTGGTATCCAAATCACAATCTAAAACCGGCTCTGCCTCTCCTCCCCAAAAGATACCAAGAGCCAACAATAGATGGGCGTATATAGCCCACGGGAGGAACCAGGTCAATGTTCCCCCACTCGGTTAAGGCCCACCTTTCTAAAATAGAAAGGGAGGAGATGTTGGGAGCTGCGCCCTTGGTCTCTCAAGCCCTCAGGCTGTGAGAACCAAACCCATGATAAACAAGCCTTTCCGAGAACTGGCTGACCACCAAAGGTGCTGATAGTCTCCTGCTCTCCCCCCCACCTCGTACTTCCCCCTGTCCTTACTGCTCCTCACACCACCAGCTGAAGACCAATCATATTGCAACAGGTACCCTTTGCCTGCCCCCCTTTGTTCTTGCCGTATAAATATGTTTGTTATCCAAAAATAAAATTTGAGGCTTGATCAGAACACTGTCTTGCCTCCGCTCCTTTTTCTCCGCCCGTTTTTCCTTACAGGCTGGGTCTCCCTCGCCCCCACCAAATAACAAGTCCCGCGGGTCGGGACAAACTTTGAACAGTGCTTAGTCCATAATAATTACTATAAATGCTTAATTATATAAAATCAATATAGTATAACATAAATACGATATGATAGTTATACAACACATCTATAATAAAAATGATGATATTTAATATGTTATACAAGTGCTATTTGTTATGAATCTATTCTAATATAAGAATTTTATCAACATTAGAGATTGGATTTTATCAAATGCCTTTGTAGAATCTGTAACGATGTTCATATGGTATTTCTCCTTTCTTAGATTCATTTTTCTTAAACACTCGTCTGAACATTTTTCTTACACCATGTTTAGACTCATCTTACCTGCATGAGATGATACGTAATTCTGTAGCAAAACATTCAAAAACTTTAATGATATAACCTTCACTTTTATTTCTAACCTCATCTACTTCCACTCTGAACCCTCTCTTCTGGATATAGTAAAGCATCTGCTCTATAGAAGTACAGTATAATATTTTTACCATGGGGTTTGTTGTGAGGATTAAATATTTTATGCATTTTAAAAATATGTGAAATGTATAGAATGATACCTGGTACCATGTAAATGCACTATAAGTGTTCCTGTAACTATTTTATTCTTTTTTCACTGAAAGCGTTACCAGTATGAGATATTGAATTTGATCAAATTCCTTTGGGGCATATGTAGAGTTATTTATGTGTTATTTTTCTTGTTATTGATTCATCTTTTAAAACATATATCTGATCATATGATACCATTATATAGACTCACCACTGACTGCAAAGCAAGACATTCAAGGCCTTCCATGATCTAAGCCAGCTATTGGAGGACTTGACCATGGTCCTTTAAATAGATTTTCAAATTTTCTCTTAATTCCAAACAATTTTTACCAGGCTGTGAATTTTCAACTTTTTCCTGCTTTCTTATGTCCCTAAGTGTTGATGGAAAATATAAGACAAAAGCATAGCATTATAGGTGTTGGACTTTATTGTTCTTAAAACTTTTAATTCATTAGACCAATTTATGGACAAACTTGTATATCTTCTTTGGGGCCCCAGACACCATTTGATTATGTGCTCATTAGTGTAACTTCTTTACTGCATGTGTAAAAATTCCACATGTATTAAAAAAGGCTCCCAAGTCAATACTTAAGTCCTTGTTCTAGGAATTTCCTGTTTTCTAAGCATACATTATAGAGAACTAAACAGTATTTAGTGTTCCCCTCAGGGCTACCTAAAAATTCAAAGATATATTGAAATCACATCAACAACATCTTGTCCGTTCATAATATATTATGCAAAGGCTTATAATCCCTCCTAGGGAAATAAAATTAATTGTTCAATGTTATTCCCTTGTGAGAGAGGAGAGCATAGTAAATACTCCTTCTCTGTACCTTTGGAGATAATTGGCTGAAAAACAATTGGGTGGAAATTGTTTTCTCACTCAAGGTCACTTTGCTGTACATTAGCACAATTGAGGCATGCTGCTGAGTACCAGGAACATGCCCTTCAGATGATTAGTTATATAAAAAATGTAATGGCTATATGTAGAGCCAGAGGAGAGAAAGAGCAATCAGGGGGATTGTTTTATAAACTATATAAATGTCTAAACAATGTACTGTATACTTGAATCTAATAATGCAATTTTTAAAAAGTTAAAAGAGAGAAACAGATGAATCCTCAGCATGGCTTTGAGAATGTAAGAAGTAGAGTTGATGTTAATTGCTGAGTTAGTTTTCAAAGCTAGCCTTTTGAACTCATCTTATTATGTATCTAGTTTAAATGGCTTGTATTCCTATTAATAATGAGATTTTTAAATGAAAGAGCCAAATAATGATCTAACATTCATGCAAAGAAAATAATTGTTTACTATAAAAGAATTAACTCACAAATGTCACCTAAGGAGCTAAACTGAGGAGAAACCCCTGCTTTGCTCATTCTCTTTTATCTGATTACAATTCCTATGGCATTGGAAAGGGATGTACTGGGCTTGCAAAGATGAATATAATGTGGCCTCACTAGTTCATGACAAGTTCTTTACGAGCAGTAACCAGGACAAAGCACAATACCTTTGATGCATGATAGAAAATATTAGGGCCCAGAAGAGAAATTTCAAAAGAAGATTACACTCCTTGTTCTGCTTCTGATGCTTCTTCTGGCTTTGTTATTTTATCAAAACTTTTGTAAGTTACAGGAGTAAAGAGATATTGCCTAACAAAAAGTCAAATAATAAAGAGACATAAAAATAAATAGTTCATAATCTGTCCCTCCATTCCTTTGATCTCTACCCCTGTTCAAGGTAACCAATGTAAAATATTTGATGTGTAACTTCTGTACTTTTCTAGATTCTCATATTAAACCATCCAAAATTTTTCTGTTCTGTTACCAAAAAAATGGGTTAATCTTATGTAACTTTTCATGCAAGATTTTTTTTCCCTCTAGATTAAGGTATAAAAAACTAGAGAAGCTAATGCAATCTATAGAGGAAACTAACATCTCTTTAATAAGCAACTGAAATGAGTGGGTCTGGAACAACTAAATATTTGTAAGAAAAAAAATGATTCTTGACCCCCTACTGCACACATATAAAAATTAATTGATATGAATCATAAGCCTAAATACTAAAGCTTAAAATATAAATCTTTAAGAGGATGCATAGAAGAATATAGTAATGACCTTGGAGTGGGAAAAATTTCTTACTAGGACAGAAAAAGAACTAATTATAGGTGAAAAGACTTGATAATTCGGACACACACATACACACACACACACACACACTTATGCTCTGATCTTCACAGTAAATATATCAATTTACACTCTCATTAGTAACATATGTTTGTTCCAGTCACTCCATGTCTTGATCGACACATGCTATCAGAAGGCATTTAAACTTTACTATTCTCATTGTTTTAATTTCAGCCATTCTGTTTGACATATATCTTAATGTAATTCTAATTTTGTTTGTCTGATAACTAATGAAAGTGAATATCTTTTCATTGGCTATTTAGATATTGTCTTTTGTGAAACGCCCATTAGTCTTTTGTTCATTTAAAAAAATGTGTTGTCTGTTTCTTCTTGATTTGTAGACATTTTTAAAATACATATTCTGGACATGGCAAAAATAAATCTTTAACATCGTCTCCAAATCTGAGTCTTGCTTCTTCACTGTCTTATACAGTCTTTTGGTAAAGAGAAGTCCTTAATTTTAGTGGAGTACAATTGGCCAACCATTTTATTTATTGTCAGTGCACTTCGTGGGGGCTAGCTAAGCATGCCAAAATCTGTAGGACAGGAAAACAGGAAGGAAAGATCGTGAGCAGGCTGACATTCTACAGGCATTAGCTGAAGCTCGTCCATAAGCAGGCAGGCAGGATGGGAAGACCACCAGTAGGCTGGAAAAGCATAGCTTGGGTAAAAGTTTGTTGTCCACAGGCAGCAGTTAGGAATAAGGGATAGGAGAGCAATTGCAGACCTAGGTGTTGTTTGGAGTCTCTAAGCTCAAGTAAGGCCTTGAATACATTATTAAAGTCCCAACTGATTAAACCATGCCCAGAAAGATAACGTCCCTTTTGATTAATGTAAAGTACACTGATTGTGAACTTAAATTACATGTACAAAATCCCTTTATAGCAGCACCCAAGTTAGGCCTGTGTGTTCTACAAAATGGCTGCTGCCTCATTTTCATTCTTCAAAGCTTGCTAGAGAATCTCCCTTTGAACTATAGTTCAGTTTAGTCAAGTTAATTCATCAAATAGTCATCACAGATATTCTTGTATGTTATTTTTTAGAATTGCAAAGTCCAATATGTGGACACATGTGGCTATTTAAATTTAAATAAAACTAAAAATTTAGCTTCACTATCATGCTAGCCAAGTTTCAAGTACTCAGTAATCACAGGTGAATACTGTGTCAGATGGCACAGAGAGAGAGAATATTTTCAGTCTCAGAAAATTATGCTGGACAGTGCTATTTCAGAAACTTTATTGTTTGCCTTTAATATTTAAGTTTGTCTTACATTTGGAGTTCATTTTTAAAATATAGTATGAGCTTAAGGTCAAGACTTATTATTTTTTTTAACATATGGAAATCTAATTAATTGACACAACATTATTTATCCAAAAGTTTACCCAGTTTTATTACATTTCAGTGGCTGGCACCTTTGTTATAAATTTGGTAACCATACATATGGTGATCTGGATAATCTGTTTCTTGGCTTTTTATTCTGTTCTATTTGCCTATTACTATGTGATCTCAATTCTTGTCTCTTTATAATAAATATTGATATTGGCAATGAAAGCTTCCAAATTTTTTTCTTCCTCAAAGTTGTCTTAGTGATTTTTGACCTTTTGCATTTCTATAATCATTTTAGAATTAGTTTGTCAATTTACACAAACAACATTTTTCGAGTTTTCATTGGGATTTCATTAAATCTATAAATTAATTTGGAGGAAATAGACATCTTGTTTTGCATTTTAAAACTATTAAATACTGTATAACTTGTTCAGTTATGTTCACATTTCCATTAGCAATATGTAAAATACCTACTTCTCTGTGTTATCATCGCCACTATTCTCAGTCTTTAAAAAATATATATTATCTGATGAATAAAAATAATATGTTGTTCTAATTTGAATTTTTCTAACTTTTCATAAGCCTGAGCATCTTTTCATATTTTTTCCGTTTCGATTTCCTTTTCTATGAATTGATTTTTTTACTTAAAATTATTTGTGTTAATTCGTTTGTAGGTTTCTTTGTATTTTGCATATGCATTGGATACTATGCAATGCCACGCAGATGCTCTTTCAGGAAAGAATCACTATTCCACCATCTGCCTGGAATGTTGGCTACTGACAGGTCACAACTGTGCCCTCTCGGGAATTTACTCTTGGCCAGAGTACGCTGCATCAACCAAAGTAATATTTCATGATTGGCTGATGCTTGTGCATAGAGGCACAATTTCTTTGCCTTAAGGTAGGGCATCTCTGAAAGGTCACCTTAGCTTTAAGGCTCTTCCACTGGATTAGCTAAAGTTGGTGATGCAACTGCACTGTAGTTCAGACTCTCTCTCTACCCAATTTTGCTTCCCTTGCTCCCTCACAGGTAGTTTGGTCTAAGAATATTTTCCAGTAAACCACCTGCATGAAAATCTCAGAGATTCAGAGTCTGGTTTTTGAGAATCTTGGCCTGTGGCAGTTTATATAAGAAATGGTCATAGATAGCAGATTATAAAATACTATAAAGACTGATCATCTGAAGACTGTTTGGAAATATAGACTCCAACAATGGTCAAAGGCAGAATATGAAGTCCCTGGCATGCTGTGGTTGTACAGTTGTTAAAATTTACACCCTTAGAGATCTTTTGTGTAGGCCGTGAACATGCCATCCAGACTGAAGAAGACCTGGAAAATTTGGGGCCACGTGAGCCAAGGCCACAACCATATGGGCAAGCACCAGAAGCACCCAGGAGGCCAAGGTAATGCTAGTGGCATGCATCACCACAGGATCAACTTTGACAAATATCGCCCAGGTTACTTTGGGAAAGTTGATATGAGACATTACCACTTAAAGAGGAATCAGAGCTTCTGCCCAGCTGTCAGCCTTGATAAACTGTGGACCTTGGTCAGTGAGCAAACATGGGTAAATGCTGCAAAAAACAAGACAGGAGCTGCTCCTATCATTGGTGTGGTGTGGTCAGGCTACTACAAAGTTCTGGGGAAGGGAAAGCTCCCAAAGCAGCTTGTAATCGTGAAGGCTATATTCTTCAGAAGAGATGAGGAGAAGATTAAGTGTGTTGCAGAGGGGAGGGCTGTGTCCTAGTAACCTGAAATCACTTGGAGAGAAGTTCATTAAATGTTCACAAGTGTTTTTTTTTTAAATACACCCAAGGTAAACTCCTATAGGACATTGGAGTAGAATGCAGAGGTGTCTGCAATATCTCAGGCATTTGAGCTATTCAGGGAAGTAGTGATTTTAAGGACTTGGGATTAGATAGCTGTTGTTGGGAATCGTCATATTAGATAAAGGCAATGCAATACCAAAATAGATTAATTAGTGACTAAAAGCTAAATTTATACATCAGATGGTCTCCTTTACAGCATAAAAAGAGGTGGCCTTTCTGCAGCCATGGGCCATAAAAAGCAAGGATCAGGCCCAGGACTTAATTATCAAAGTAACAAAGCTCCATAGGAAGTTGAATTCTAAGAAAAGCAATGTTGGAAGGGCACAGGTCAGAGATTGATGGGAATTTTTAGGAATTGAGGTTGAAACCATCACATATTTAAACTTGTACTCATGAATATAACTCTTACCTTTCCAGTTTTATCATTTCAGACTCAATAAACCTTGGTATTATAAGTAAGTATTAGGGGAATTTGACTTTATAATATTATTTATATCTTGATATTTGCAATTGAAATGGCAATTTCAATTTGGTCTTCTGTTATCATGTTCCTTCATTTCTTTTAGTTTTTAAAACTAGGTGAAGAATTTATACAATTCAATTATGTAATTTTTGAGATGTTTCAGGAAAATCTTTCAAAGAGGTCAGAGTTTTAAAAAGTTATATAACTCAGAGGAAACATAGCCGCCTGATGTTTCTCGATACTAATAATCAACTCACAATAATGGAAAACCTGAAAAACAGGAAAATCATTTGAAAGACCAGTACATATGGAAAACAGAAGAAAGGACAACATAGGATTAAGAAAAGAAAATTAATATTAAATAAAAAGTAAAATGAAAGTGTGTAGTAAACACGTTCCTGGAGTTTTCACTAAGGCTGCTTCATAGGACCCTAACCTAAATTGAAGTGAAAAATTTCTTAAAAGTCAATATTGACAAAATAATAGAAAATATTGCATTTACTTGTCTTATGAGTCCACTGAGAGACATTTTTGTAATCACAAAAGTCAGGAAGATATTACTTCTTAGTTTTTCATCGTCTTACTTAAAAAAATTAACACAAATACAGGAGATGCCAATAAAAACTAATATTGAGAAGTCTTTATGGAATTGTATTTTTCTAAATGCTAAACTTTCATAAGATGAAATGACAAGAAGTCCCTAAGGCATTGTCTATACTAGGACAGAAAGATTATCTGAGAACATAGTTTTCTTATTATTTGATAGAACTTCAGAATGGGGAGTATACTATATATAGATCATATTCTCACCTATGAAAGCCACATGAAAATATATTCAAATACTCACTAGGCTTTTTTTAAAAAGATATCTAATATTATCTTATGTAACCATATTGTAGCAGTAAAAATGCCAATATCCATGAGCATTATGCTATATTAAAAAGGCATCTGGAAGACCAAATAGTTATCATTTTTTGTTCTACCAATGTGTATTTTACAGTAAGTTCATTGAATATCAGAAACCTCTATATAGAATGATAACAAGTGGAAAATATGACTCCATTTAGAATTTAAAATGATTTTGAATTTAAAATGATTTTGATTATTCTCTACAGAATTTCCATAGCATCTACAACAGCTTTTTAGCTGCATTTTATTCAGCATTTGACTTTGAAAATCACTTGGGGGCTTGTTAAAACACAGATGACTGGGTCCACCTCACTATTTCTGGTTTATTAGCCCTGGGTGGAGCCTGAACAATGAGTGTAAGTTAAAATCAGAATATAGGTACAGAAGCTAGCTTTGTTAATACTATCATAGTTAATTTGTCAAGCATTGTGCATCACTGCAATTTCACAGGGTGCTATACTTACTGTAATGTTAAGGCTCTGAGAGAAGTTCAGGTCTTCTTTCATAAAGTCTTCTATACATTCTTTCCCTCCTTTCCCACTCACTGCAACTTCTGACTTTTGAAATCCCAGGAAAATGGTATGAGGAATGAGGCACACAGGCATTGCCAACTGAGTTTTCCATTTGGCACTGTTTTGCCTGACATTTTTTCAAATTTTGTGAAAAATAAATGTATCAATTAACTACATTTATGTGAGTATTATGACTCCAAATAATCTTTGTAAAAATGAAAATGCCTATATTTTCAAGCCATAATACAAACTCATATTAATATAATTTCTCTTGAAATAATTCTTCAATGGGATTTTAGGGAATGCTAGGGATAGACACTTGTGATATATCCTTCCCTCAAGAAGTTTCCAATCTCAAGGGAGTAGCTAAATAAATTTATGGTGAACTGAACGAGTGCAGACAAGAAGAATTATTAGATTGTTAACCAGTCAAATGTCATCATACATCAGAATCACTTGGGGGCTTGTTAAAATACAGATGACTGGGTCTACCCCACTATTTCTGGTTTATTAGACCTGGGTTGAGCCTGAGAATTTGAATTTATAAAAACTTTCCTATAAATGTTGATGCTGCTGGTCTGGCAACCACATTGATTATAGACAGATTCTGGAAATTTATTATAAGTTGTCTTGAAGATCTGATGCAAAGAAATCAGAACTTTCAGGGGACCAACATGTGGCAAATCCAGTATGAGTCATGCAAAAAAGAATGAGTAGAACTTTTGCAAAGCTCTTTCCTGTGAACATCTTGAACTTGTGAGAGTTAAATGAGTTTCAGTAGCATCACCTCCATTTTACTGATAAGCAAAGAGAGACCAAGGCAGGCTAGTGACTTATCCAAGATTACACAGCTAACACAGTGCAGACCTATTGCTCCAACCTAACCCACTTAATATTAACACAGTTTTCACACACATCTGTTCAAGAGTGTCATGAGAGAATGTTTGGAATAATATAGGAGAGTCCTGGAGGTGATCAGGCCCTGTGTTATCACCAAGTATTGTTACGTCTAATCCTTTTGGCTCTTTTTATTCCTTGGCCTTGCATAGTTTATACGCATGTATTGATTGGTACTCTGCTGAATAGTTAAGAGAGACCTTTTATACATGCAAAATTTTCTCTTTGTGCAGCTCTCTTCTCTCCAATGCTTTTTTTGTTAACTCTAGATATTTTGTTCTCCAAGTTCTCTTAGCAATATCTCCACAACTCAGGGAATTTGATATATTCTGTCTGAGTTTGCTCTCAATATACAGTAACCTGGAAACTCTCTCAAAGTAGTTATCTGGGGCAATAGCACATTCCCATCTCTTACAGATTATATCCTTCATAGCCTGATGTCCAGTGACTTAAATGATGCTGTTTCATATATTTGTCTAGGATTTTATTTGTTTCAAACAGGAAGATAAATTCCTGTTACTGAATCATAGTAAATCCCTAGTCATACTTTCTTTGGCTTTAGGTTTTAGTAACACCCCCCCCCCCACCCCAGCTCTCTCTCTTTATTGTGGTAATGTTTGTTAATAACATTATGTAAGACTCACTAAGAAATAAAGAGAGAAGACTTGCATAAATAAAATCAGTAATGAAAGAGGAAAAGTCACAATAGATACCACAGAAATACAAAGGAACATAAAAGAAAACTATGAAAAACTATATGCCGCCACATTGGACAACGTAGAAAAAATGGATAAATTCTTAGTACTGTTTCGAGTCAACTCTATGAGGACTTTTCCCCAATTGCATGGGTGGTCAGCATAGGATAGTTCCGCTCTTGTCTCTGGAGGTAATGGACATTTTATTTTAAATCCTTTGCTTTAGATTAATGCTTCCTTAACTATTAACCATGAAGTGTAAAGATGCTGAATCTCAAGATTAGCAAGTGTACTTGGGAGTAAAAGACCATGAAGGCCACCAAGTCTCCTATAAAATATAGCCATCATATAAAAGCACAAAAGGATGCCTTGTGTATTAATATAACTCAGGAAAGATTAGGGTCTCCACATTGATCTGTCTTACATGATAGAGGAGTTGGATATTCTGATCATATATATTATTTCATCTCCTATGTCTAATATGGTAAATGCATTTTAGAATAAAGATGGGAGGAAGGAAGACCAAAATTACAATTAAATGACAACAGACTCATAGATACAGAGGACAATCTGGTGGCTGCCAGAGGAGAAGGGAGGTTGGGGGGATTGGGAGAAAAACGTGAAGAGTTGAAGTACAAATTAGTAGTTAAAAATAGTCTACGAGGATATAGAGTACAGAATAGGGAATAAAGTCAATAGTATTTTAATGACTGTATGTAAAGCCACATGGGAGATAGAGTAATGGGAGGGATCATTTCATAAACAATATAAATGTCTAACCAATGTGCTGTCTACCTGAAACTAATAAAAAATGTAAAAAGTCCCCAAATTATACTTTCAATTATTTATACTTTGTTTTTTAAATAATTATGTTAGCTAATTGTATATTGTTCTCTCTTCCTGATATAAACTCAATTTTTCTCAATTATCTTTATTATTTTTATATTTTAATTAAAAATCCCCAAATATCTGCTTATATGTAAGAACTTGAACTTGGTTGGTCCAGATGGTAATAATTATAGCTCAGATAAACAGAATGTGAAGACAAAATAAGCAACCTCTTTTTAAGTGACTGCTGCCAGTACATAACTTCCTGCACATGTGATAATTCACACTAGTAAATCTGAGTGTGAAGATATTTAGAAAATGGCTATAGAGATCCCCCAAATTTAACGGATATGAAAATTTTATACTTAAAATTTGAGTCTTGCTTATGGGAATAATTAGCATTTATACAGACAATGATTATCAAGCAATTTTTGTTCGTGTACTTACTCTTATCATGCATAGCAAGATTATTTCACCCTATTGGAAAATATTCTAAGAGGAAAAAGGTTAAGCTTGTATGACATATGGCTGTAGGGCCAAATAACTGATAATATTCGATCTTGCTTTTTAAATATAAGTAATAACTGAATGATACCAGAAACATGGAAGAGTGAGAGACTCTCCAGATCTCTCCCCTTGAAACAACAATAAGCTGAACATCTAAAATTCAACAAAAACACTCAACCTGCATACAAGCACATCTGAGAAAAGGATCTGCACATAAGAGTTACCACAAGTCAGAACTATGGGGGTCCAGTCATAGACAGGGAGAAAAAAAGAGGCTGTCTCTTGCAGCTGAAGCTTCCAGCAAGAGGAGGGAAAGGGGAGAAGGTGCATTGGACAGGCTCAACAGCCCTGCCTGAGTGAGATATGAACACCATGCTGCAGCAGTGCCCAGGGATTAGGACAGAAAGCAGAAAAGTGGGGATTGCAGAGAAGTGGAGACAGCAGAAAAGCAACAGTTGATTATTACCAGCCACGACTGAAAAATGCCAGGCTGAGACAAGCCCCCATCCCTCAAAACAGAGAGCCCCTCCACCCATATTTTATGATAATGTATACTGTGAAGTCCAAGGATAAAGTGAGCAAACACTACCAAAACTATAACTAACACTGACAGTGACTGAGACTGAGGGTAGTGAATGTGATTAAATATTTGTAGGGGAAAAAAAGCATTATTAAGGCTTTATATAAAGCAGAGATCCAAGAGGCTTAGAAGCCACTTACGGGAAACCAAAAGAAAATCACCATCAAAGCAACAGGCTAAAAAGAGACCTTTATGTAATAAATCTTTCTGGGGGGAAAAAAAAACCAGAATACACTTCCATTAATACCCAGGCAGAGAAATAGCCCAATAAACACTGTGAATAACCAAAGTGACAAGGCATCTCAGAAAGAAAAAGAAAAATTTCCAGAAAATAAGCTTACAGATATAGAATTATGCAACATAAATGACAGAGAATTCAAGATGGTACTTCTGTAAAACTCAATGAGATACAAAACAATATATATCAATAATTTCAGGAACTGGAGAAAAAAAACAGCTAGATAAGCAGAATAGGTACTTTAGCAAGGAGTTTGAAACTCTCAAAAAGAACCAAATAGAACTTCTGGAGATGAAGAACATACTGAAAGAGATGAAAAATTAAATAGCATACATAGGGAAAAGAGATGACCAAATGGAGGAAATGATTAGGGATGTCGAAAACAGAAATCTAGAAATAGATCAGAAGGAAGAAGAGAGAAATCAAAGAATGAAAATAATGAAAGAGAAATGCAAGAACAAGATGATACTATCAGGAGGGGAAACATGAGAATAATGGATGTTCTAGAAGGGGAGGAAAAGTTGCAGGGATGAAAAGCATTTTCAGACAAGTAGTTGATGAGAATTTCCTAAATCTAAGGAATGAGCTGGAGCTGTGAATTCAAGAAGTCAAAAGAACACCTAATTATTTCAACCCAAAAAGGCTTTCACCAAGACACACTGTATTAAAATATCAAAAATAAATAATAAAGACAGAATTCTCAGGAGAGCCAGGGAAAAGAAGATGGTAAATTATAAATAAAAAAAAATAACAAACAAAACATTAGATTATTCTCAGACTTCTCAGCACAAACCTTACAAGCTTGGAAATAGTGGAATCAAATAATCAAACTATTAAATGAATGGAACTACCAGCCAAGAATCATATATTCAGCAAAGATCTCCTTTAGATATGAAGAAGAAATAAGGGCCTTTCATACATACAAAAAAATGAGGAAATTCTCCACTACCAGGCCTACATTACAGGAAATACAGAAAGAGGTCAGCTCACCTAAAATAAAATGACAAAAAAAAATACATACTTAGGTGTAAAGTGACTAGCAGTAATATAGAAACAGAGGAATGCAACCCTTACTAAGAACAAGACATTTTAAGTTTAAACAGTAAGAAGATATTTGTTATTGCAAGATAGTAATGAGTGTTCAGCATATGTAGGGATAAATTGAGATAGCAATGACAGGGGAGGATTCAAAGAACCAAATTTGAAAAGGGGAAAGGAGATAAGGCACATGTAGAAGAAAATGGGGTATCATTATCCTCTACATATTTGTAATGCTAACCACAGGTCAAAGATTCAGAACTGAAGTATATTACACAAAACAGAAAGAAACAGAAGGAAAATACACAGAACCTAACCAAAATAGATACAGAACCCAACCAAAATAGAGAAAACAGATACACAAGGACAGGGAAACAATGGAAACACCAAGCTACCAGGAAGCAAAAATAAAATGATTCTAAGAAAACCTCATATTTTAATAATTACCATAACTGTAAATGGACTGAAGTCACCAAAAAAGAAAAAAAAAACAGAGTTGAAGAATGGCTTAAAAAAAAACAACATATGTTGCCTCCAGTAGACACATCTCAGTTCTAAAGACAAACATACATTCAAAGTGAAACGGTAGAAAACTGATATTTGAAGAAAATGGCATTTAGAGAAGAGCAGGAGTAGTGGTACTAATATCGGGAAAGAAAGACTTTAAACAGAAAAAGGTAAAGAAAGATAATGAGGGACATTTCATAATGATAAAGGGAATCATACACCAAAAAGACATAACACTTATTAATTATTAATATCTATGTTCGCAATCGTGGAGCCCTGAAATGTATTAAAAAGTTACTAACAGAAATAAAGGGAGAACAAGACCAAAATACTATCATAGTAGGATACCCAAATACTCCACTGTTGGATATGGACAGATCATCCAAACAGAAAATCAATGAGGAAATAACATCCTTAAATGACACATTAGACCATCTGGACATAATCGACATTTACAGAACCTTTCATTCCAAAACAGCTGCTTATACATTCTTCTCTAGTTCACAGGAAACATTCTCAAGGATTGACCACATGCTGGGACACAGAGATAGCCTCAACAAATGTAAGAGGGTTGAAATCTTATCAATCATATTCTCTGATCATAGTGCTTTGAAACTAGAGATCAACTGTATAAAGAAAGCGGGAAGAACCACAAATACATGGAGATTAAATGACATGCTACTGAAGAATAACTGTGTCAAAGAAGAAATAAAAAGAGAGATCAAGAGATACATAAAAACAAATGACAATGATAGAACAACATATCAAAACTTTTGGAACACGGCAAAAGCAGTCGTAAGAGGAAAGTTCATATCATTACAGATCTAATTCAAAAAACAAGATGACCCAAATAAAAAACCTAATGTGTCATCTTAGAAAACTAGAAAAGGAAGAACAAATGAAGGCTAAAGTCAGCAGGAGGAAAGAAACAATCAAAATTAGAGCAGAATTAAATGAAATTGAAAAAATAGAAAAAATAAATGCAAAAGAGCTGGTTCTTTGAGAAGGTTAATAAAATTGACAAACTCCTGGCTAGATTCACTAATGAAAAAACAGAAAGGACACAAATAAACAAAATCAAGAGTGAAACAGAAAATTACAACAGACACTGCAGAAATACAAAGGATCATATAAGAGAACTATGAGAAAGTATATAACATCAAATTTAATAACTTAAAAGAAGTGAATGAGTACTTAAAAATATACAACCTTTTTAGACTGAATTAAGACCTGAAAAATCTAAATAGACAAATCAGCAGTATGGAAATTGAAACAATTATCAAAAACCTACAAAAAAGTAAAAGCCCAGGACCAGATAGCTTCACCAGTGAATTCTACCAAATATTCAAAGATTTAATACATATTTTCCTCAAATTCTTTCAAAAAATCAGAGGAGGCAATACATACTAACTCATTTTGAGGCCAATATTACCCTGATACCAAGATCTGGTAAAGATAACACAAAAAATGAAAAACAGGCCAATATCTCTCATGAACACAGATGCAAAAATTGTAAATAAGATACCACCAATCTGAATACAGCAACATTTTAAAAGAATTAACACCACGATTAAATGGGCACAGAGATGGTTCAACATGCACAAATCAATTAATGTGATAGAGCATATAAAGACATTAAAAATAAGAAACATATGATCATATTAATAGATGCATAAAAAGCCTTTGACAAAATACAGAATCCATTTATCATCAAAACACTTAACAAAATTGGTATAGAAAGAAACTTAACACAATAAAGGCCATATAGGAAAAACCCACGGGAACATTATACTTAACAGTGAAATACTAAAAACCTTCCCTCGAAGATCAGGAACAAGGTAAGGTTGCCCATTATTGCCACTGTTATTCACTGCAACATTAGAGGTCCTAGCAAGTGCATTTAGGCTAGGGACAGATATAAAAGGCATCCAAATAGGAAATGAAAAAGTCAAACTGTCATTATTTGTGGATGACGTGATTCTCTATATAGAAAAACCTCCACAAGAACACTACTAGAAATAATAAGTAAAAACAATAAAGATACTAAATACAAAATCAACATTTTAAAATCTATAACATTCCTATATTCTAATAATGAATTGTCAGAGAAAATAATTCCTTTTGCAATTGCGACAAAAAGAATAAAATACCTAGTGATAAATCTATCAAAACATGTGAAGAACCTATATAATGACAAATATAAGACCCTATTTAAAGAAATTAAATAAGATACAAAGAATTGGAAAATATTCTTGTTCTTGGGCTGGAAGAATAAACATACTTAAAATGATGTAATTACCTGAAGCATTATACAATCCCAAACAGAATCCTTTCAGCACTTTTTAAAGAAATAAAATTTAAAAATCAAGATTTGTATGGAAACACAAAAGACCCCGAATTTCCAAAGCATTCCTGAAAAAAAAAGAACGAGGCTGGAAGCGTCAGTCTGCATGGCTTCAAATTATATTACGCAGCGATAATAATCAAAATCACATGATTTTGGCAGAAAAACAGACACACAGACCAATGTCACAGAATCAAGAGTCCAGAAATAAACCCATTTTTATATGGGCAAATAGTTTTTGCAAAATTAAAAACCAAAAACATACAGTGGAGAAAGAAATGCCTCTTCAATAAATGGTGCTGGGTAAACTGGAAAGCCACCTGCAAAAGAATGAAATTAGACTGTTGCCTATCACCACACACCAAAATTATCTCAAAATGGATTAAGGACCTGAATATAAGACCTGAAACATTAAAATGTATAGAAGAAAACAGGAACTAAACTCGTGGACCTTGACCTTAGAGAAGATTTTAAGAATTTGACCTCAAAGGTTAAGGGAAGTAAAAGCAAAAATAAATGAATGGGACTATACCAAACTGTAGCTTCTGCTCAGCAAAATAAACCATCAACAAGGTAAAGAGTCAGTCATTCGAGTGGGAGAACTCATTTGCATTCAATCCCTTTGCTAAGGGCCTAATATCCAAAATATACAAAGAACTCATATGACTCAATATCAACAAAAAATACAAACAATTGAATTAAAAAATTGGCAGAGAACCTAATGAGATACTTCTCTCAAAAAGATATACAAATAGCCAACAAACATGGAAAGATGCTCACATCTCTAGTTAGTAGAGCTATGTAATTCAAAACCACAGTGAGATACTATCTCACACCTGTCAGAATAGCTTTTATCGACAGGCCAAGTAATAACAAGCGTTGGAGATGATGCAGAGAGAGAAATAGGAACCCTCATACACTGCTGGTGAGACTGCGAATTGGTACAGCCACTATGAAAAACAGTATGGAGGTTCCTCAAAAAACTAAGTATTGCTCTACCATATGATCCAGCAATTTCTCTACTGGGTATATACCCCAAAGACTGGAAAACCTACATTCGAAAATATGTTTGCATATTGATGTTCATAGCAGCATTATTCACGGTGGCCAGGACATGAAAACAAGTGATGTGTCCTATGATAGATGATTGCCTAAAGAATCTGTGGTACATATATACAATGGAATATTACTCAATCATAAGAAGAGATGAAATATTGCCATTTGCAATAATATGGATGGACCTTGAGGCAATCATGCTAAATGAAATAAGCCAGACAGAAAAAGTTGAAAACCACATTATATCATTTATAGGTGGGATATAAACCTAAAAACAACAAATGAATAGGACAAACAAACAGAGACTCATGGACATGGACAACAGAGTAGTATTTACCAAATTGTAGGAGAGGTGGAGAGGGAGTAGGGGGAAGTTGATTGTCTAAAAGGGTTCAAATATGTGGTGACAGAAAGACACTTAACTATGAATGGAGAACACACAATGCTATAAGTGTGTGCATGTGTGTGTGTGTGTATGCCTCACTGTTAAATTGTACACCTGAAACTTACTGATTTCATTAACCAGTATGAGTATAATAAAAATAAATAAATAAATAAAAATAAGTAAGAACTAAAAATCAGTAATGAGAAAAGTATTACTTAGAAATCGGGTATGTAACGGATCTTCGAATACCTGGAATAAATCTGGAAAACAGTGATTGTTAATACTTCTTCCCACCCCTAAATCCTTGGCAACGGAGATAACCAAGTCATTAGTTTACAACCATTCAATTAAGGAGAGTTATGATCCTGTTGGGAAGTTTGAGGAAGGTGGTATTTTGCTGTTGAAAGAGCACTTCTAGAAATTTTTGTTTCTGAGCCCAGATCAGCCATGAAAAGATGTGACTTTTAAGAGATCATGGGACAAATTTACAACTCCCTATTTGTTAACTTTCCTGTCCAAAAGTAAAATTTCCATTTATTAAGGAGATATTTTGTGTGCTCCTACCAATTGTCATGTACCATGAACCAAAAGAAGAAACAGCAAAGGTGAATGAGGTAAATATTGCCTAAAAACACACCCTAGTTGAGGGTCATCATAGTCATTCTCTTGATATATCCCACACACCTCATGTTTCTACTTTGCTGCCTATTTGGTAAAGGGCATTGATGGGAAAGAGAAAACTACAAACTTTTATGATTATAATTCTGTTTGATTAAGGTGATTTGTCTACCTTTTGTATTTTATTGCATTTGTCATTTTCTACTAATTAATAATCTCTCCAGAGAAAATATTTGAGTCTAAAATTACTTTTCTAATACTTCTATTTTTCCCCTCCTCACTAGAACCATAGATGGGAGACTTCACAAACAGTACCAAGGAAATATTTCATAAATTTCAATGACTTGAGGTCAAAGGATTCTCCATTATGTCAGGTAATAACAGTTATCACTGCTATTTTTGAGAGACTATATAATCCTCATCTGATTTAGAATTATATATTCTCAAAGCAGAAAAAGAGGTTCATTGTACATTTGTGATGTGTTTAAGACTGAGTTTTAAACTGTGCACATTCATATAATGTAATTATATTCATCAGTAAAAATAGACTACTGATCTATAAAACATGGATAAATCTCAAATGAATTATTCTAAGTGAAAGAAGCCAGTCTTAAATAGTTGTGTAATGAAGGAAATAGATCACCAGTTGCAAAGAGCTGAGAGTGGGAGAAGGAGTGTTGACTACAAATGGGTAGGGGAAATTTGGTGGTTTCTGTATGCACTTGTAAAAACATATAAGGTGAATTTTTCTATGTAAATTATATCTCAATAAACCTAGTGTGGGAGGAGACTGAGTTCTAGGGTATGGACAGTGTCCTTTAAGAACTATTACCTTGAGTCTGTATGTGTTGGGGAAATGCTTAGACCTGTGAACTCATCCAAAGATGCAATCTTTAGGGTAGTATGTATTTCTACTAAAGGCATGGGTTAATGAGATAATTTGTAGCTATGACTTGAATTCTGGATGGTAACAATTATTCCCTAATGATCTAACTAAAATTTTCTAATTATTAGTAAGGCAGTGGAGTGGATAAGAGCCTGGCTTCTGGAATTAGACTACCTAGGTATGAGTCCCAGGGTCATGAATCACTAACTGTGTTACCTTTGACAACTTACCTATTAGAAAACTTCATATTAGTTTGTACCAGCTATACCAGCCAGCCAGTAAAAGAATAAGTAGTTGTGGGTTTTTTCTTTATTAAGGTATTGAAAGAAAGCTATACAACTTGATGTTAAGGGATAAAAATGATGATCCTGCTGATAATGCTCTGTGCTATGTACTCTTTTAAGTATTTCACGTGTACAAATTATTTAATTCTCACAAAAATCCTATGGTAGATATTACCATTATCACTGTTCTACAAAAGAGGGAACTGAGGTATGCTATAGATAGGTAAATTGTCAAAGGTCACCTAGTTAGTAACTAAAGAGGCTGGGATTCAAATCCAGGCATTTGGTTTCAGAAGTTATGTGCTTATCTACTCCACTGCATTTTTTCCCTTAAAAAATATTGTAGTGACATTAATAAAGTGTAATAAATTTCAAGTGTACGATTTAACAGTAAGGCATATATATATTGCACTTTTTGTTCACCACCAAAAGTTAGATTTTCTTTTGTCACCAAATATTTGACCCCCTTTACTAGAAAGAAAAAGAAAATGATGGCTCCTTCATGGATTCCTGCACCACTCAGCATAAGCAAAAGTGGATTTGTTAGGGCACAGTCCTCATGTCTCCTTAGTGATGTGTTTTATTTTGATATCTTAACCATTAGTATTTGCAGGGTTGTCAGAATTATTCATGTCAACAGTGGGGAGTTCCAGAATCTCTGAGAATTATCATTTATTTACATGGGTTTGGCATGCTTGGTTTGCTGCCAATGTACTTAAGCAAAGCTTTAAAGCTTGGATATCTCCCATTTAACTGCATTATTAAGGAATATTTTATTTATTATTGTTCTCCAACTGCTACTTTAGACTGTATGTTGACATGATTTGACCATAGTCTTTTAAAAAGGAAAAAAAAAACAGCAGTTTTTATACAGCATGCACCACTCTGCTTTTATAGCCTGCATTTTCCAGACACTTTACAATTATTAAGAATATGTAAGATGATTTGGCTCTATAACATCTTCTCTACAAAGCTCAACCTGTGTTATAAAATAAGCCATCACAGAAAACATACATTTAGGGTCAGGTCTCTAAAATCCAAAAACCCCTGTTGTAAATAATGTATTTCTGGTAGGAAAGTCATAGGCAGTTTGTGTTGAATGCTTTGATACCTTTGATCCAGATAGCTGTTGCTTCTTCCCTGCTCACCTCCTTCAAATGACAATAGGCTCTTTTTTCAGCTCATTAATAATGCAGCCTCTGGTAAATGCACAGGACTTAATCGAGATGACTATATTGCAGTTGCTGGAACCCAGCTGGTTTCTACACTGAGGTTATGTAAGACTCTAACTTGGCAGGTATTCCTTTCCCTTCATACATCTGGAAGGCTTTCCTCTAAGGAATTTTGAGAAGATTGTCATGAGTGCTGCTCTGGAGTTCATTGAAGTTGCCCTGGGACTCCTTTATTCTCATCCTGTTTCCCCAGCACCTGGCTCCTCCTGTGTGAGAATAGTAATGGTAACAAATTGGGCTGTTTAAGCTAGACAGACAGGGGAAGAGTAGATAAGCTCAGACTTAATTACTTTCCTACTTGAGATTGCAATTTCCTCTAAGATATGGAAATGACTCTCTGGAGAAAATGGAACCAAGGTAGATGAGGGAGATTTTCCAAACTTATGGAATTCCAGACTTGAAACAGTACAAATGGAATTTCTTTCCTTGACCCAAAAGAGTAGTCCTGAAAATAAAACGGGTCCAGTTCAGAAGCAATGGTACCTGCCAAAGAATGGGCCATATTGGAACATAGACACTGTTTACTGAGCCTCAATTATACACTGGACATTGTGTCATATCTTGTGTTTTAGCTGATTCTATTTTTACAACACCCTTGTGAAGTAAAAAATGGTTAAGCCATTTTTTTCACCCCAGTTCTTTTGAATGCTGGTTCTTTTTCTTGTTGAACACAGAAAAAAGTCAAAACTACTGAATCTTCTTTTTCTTTCTATCATTTTTTAATGCTCTCTATCTTCTTCAAGCAGGGTTCCCAGTCTTTTTTCCTTCATACTGTTGTTCTGAAAATAATAATTTTAAACCTCTTTTTTTTTAGCATTTGTCTTTCAACATAATTCGGGAGTCAGTATAATACTGCATAGAGAGAGATCAACAAACTTTATCTATAAATAACCAGATAGTAAATACTTTAGGTTTTGTAGGCTATACAGTCTGTCTCAACACTTCTGTTGTAGTATGCAAAAGCAGCATAGACAATATATCAAGGAATGTGCATGGCTGTGTTCCAGTAATATTTAATTTATAGAAACGAGAGGCCTATCCATTAACTTTAGTTTGCTGACCTCTGGATTTAAAAAAATGGAGGAGATGGGCAGAAAAGAAAAGTGATGACCTTCAATTAATTAATTTCTAAGCTCATGAGATTAGTTGTGTAGCCTTGGGAAAGTTACTTAATTTCTTTAGGCTTAGTTTCCTTTTATGTAAAACAAAGATAATGACTTCCTCATGACATTATTGTGAGGATTAAAAGAGAGAAACATGTGCTCCTGGACTTGTCCACTCTTTCAACTTAGTTAACATTGTTTGATTGCTTACGATGTTCCAGGCTTTCTTAAATGCTCATGATATAACCATAAAACAAGGCCCTTGTTTCATGTACCACCCTCCAGGAATTTAAGGAGCATTAATCTTGTCTCAGGAGATAAAGAAAGGCTTTTAGATAGGAAGCATTCAAGGTCAAACTTAAAAGATGAGTGGTATTATTTTAGGTTGAGGAGCAAGAGAACATTTCAGGTAGAGATAACAACTAGAGCAAAGATATAAAAGCTTTATAGAATTGTATAGTATATCAGAGAACTGTGAAAAATAGTCTAGTATAGCTAGAGAACATGATGATGCATGGTAACATACATACTAAGAGACTCTATTTGATATGCGCTCTCCCTTTTTACTTATTCACTGGTCTATAATTTTGTTCAGGGTAGAAAATATACCCATTTAAAAATACTCAATTCCCTATCTCTTTTGGAGTTAGAGGTGGCCATCTGACACAGTTCTAGTAAATGAAATGTAGGAAGAAGTTCCTGAAAAAAGCTTCTTTTTCTAGATAAATAGAAAACAACTATGTAGGAGAAGGCTTTCTTCTGATCTGGAATGTGGATGTAACACTTATAGATTCGGTAACACTTTTGCAGTCATGAAAACAAAAGTCATATATTGACAGTGACGAGGCAGAAAGACAAAAAGAGCCTGTGCTCCTTGTGGCATTGTTGAGCCACTACATTGCTCTAATGATGGATTTATAGACTTTTGTTACATGAGAAAAAGAATAGTTCCATTATTTAAGCCACTATGTACTGTGTTTTCCATTGTTCACAAGTTAACAAAATACTAACTGATCATCATAGAATTGGAAATGGTAGGAAAGATGCTGAAAAAATAGATTAGGTTAACAATGAGATAATCATGCTGAGCAAAATAAGCCAGACAGAAAAAGTTGAAAATCACATGATATCACTTATATGTGGGATATAAAACTAAAAGCAACAAATTAACAGGACAAACAAACAGAGACTCATGGATATGGACTATAGACTAGTACTTACCAGAGGGTAAGGGGTGAAAGAGGAGGAGGGAGGTAGATGTGGTAAAGGGGGTCAAATATAGAGAAGTAGAAGCAGGGCAAAGGGGATCAAATATATGGTAGTTGAAGAAAACTGGAATTTAGGTAGTAAACACACAATAGAATATACAGATGTCAAATTACAATGTACACCTGAAAATTATATAATTGTATTAATCAATGTTACCCCAATAAACTTAATTTTTAAAAAGTAAAAAAAAAAGTTGATTAGGTTCAGGTTGTAAAGAGTGAAAAATTCTATACTAAGAAGTTTAGACTTTATCCTGTAGACAAGTAAGAAACAGCAAAGGTTTTTAAGCAATATGAGATATAAAATAGCTTATTCAATAGTAGACCATTAAACTCTAAGTACATGCCAGGTATTGTGGGGAACTAAACAGACAAGACAACAACAAGGAGACATACTAACAAATATAATTGTTATAAATAATAATTGTCTATTAAAGAAACAAATGGTTTAGCTAAAGAGTAATCAGAGTGGCCTACTTTAGATATGGTAGGAAGGCCTTTAGTAGTGGTAACAATAGAGCTGAGATCTAAAAGATGAGAAGTCGATTATGTACATACTGATAATATAGCATTCTAAGCAGAAGAGGCAGCATTTGAAAGGGCTCTGAAACAAGGAAGTGTTTATCAGCTTCTAGGAACTTTAAGAAGCTCAGTGTGACTGAAACTTGTAACAAATTGGAAGTTGATGGTTTGAGATGACATCAGAGAGGTAGTACATTGTAGGCTCTGACAAAGAATTTTAAATGGAACAGGAAATCATTGAGGGATTTGAAGCAAGTGATATGGTCCAAGTCATGTGTTGAAACAGTGTTATTAATATGGTATAGAAAATGAATTAGAAAGGAGCACGAGTAGATTAGTGCAGACCAAATGTCATTTATTGCAATTGTCTAGGTGAAAAGGAATGATAGTGACCTAGTCTAATGTGGTGACTATAAGGGTGGAGAAATGTGGATACTTGAGGTACATCAGCACGACATGTTATATGCATTGAATGTAGGTGGTTAGGGAAAAGGAAGATTCAAGGATGATTGTCTCTGAGTTGATCTGGATTGAGAGTGATACCTCTTGTTGAAATGTTGAAGACTGTGGGAAGGGTATGTTTTGGATGGGAAATTAACTATTCTATTTTAAAATTATTAACTCTGAGATGCCTATAAGACATCCCAGTGGAAACATCAAGTGGGCTGTTGGATATGTGGGTTGTGTGAGTTAAGATTCAGAGATTTCCTGTTGTTGAAGATAAAATTATGATTCAACAGGAAAATTATAATATTTTAATCATAGAGAATAGATGAGCTCCCTTTGGAATATTTTATAGAGAAAGAGAAGATACAATGTCTGTTTGGGAAAGGTATGTGGAGAATGGGTTAGAAAGAAGAGAAACTAAGGACAGGAAATTCAGCTCAGAAGTTGCTGGAGTAGTTTTGGGTAAGAAGTAAGGGAGGTCTGAACTAGTGTAGGAGCAATGGAAATGGAGGGAAAAAAAGATGGTTTTAAGAGATAATTCACAGTAAAAATCCACAGAACTTGAACCTAATTGAACTGCAAGTGTGAGAAAGTGAAATTCGAAGGTAGTTCTGAGATTACCCTTTGCTAAACTGACTATACCTTGATGATCTCAATCACTGTGTGATACACAGAAGGAAAAGGGTGTTCCAGGGTGACACTACAAGTTTAATTTGGGTACTAAAAAGTTGTATATTAGATAGGCTTAAAGCCTAGAACTGCTGGGCCATACTCATGAAAAAGTGCCTCCACTTCACTTAAACCTGCAACAAATGCTCTCAAGAATTGGCTATAGTTGTTTAGAAACTGTTAGGAAGTTACACAGTGTCCAGAATAGTCATGTGAGTTTTGGAGGACTTTTAGAAGGCTATGAACCTTCATGAGAATAGCAAGGGAATTTTTTGTACTTAGTGCAATCCTTGGCCAATGTTGGTTCTGCCATCCATAGCTGAATGCTCCCCATGGGGGAAGCAAGAAAGCCTTACTTTCACTTGGGGGCATATTGTGAGTCTTCTGTTTCACAGAATTATCTTCATAGAAATTTTACATTTCTAGCTATGTCTATTGTTTTGTTTCTGTGAATAATATCACTGATTCACTCTTTAAATGAAATTGCTATGAAGTCCTTGGGTTCTGATAGCTGAGTTGATAAGAAGAACTAGATAAACATCAAAGGTATTAATACCAGAATACAAAAATAACAAGTGAACCAACTGTGCTGAAAAAACAAATGTATGGCTAGGGAAAAAGGAAAAAGGTATTTCAGTGAAGTATGTCAATTTTCTCTTTGATTTCACAGTTTGGCATTCTGTATTAAATATTGGGAATAGTTACACTTATAATTTCCTGGTTGCTTCTGTTGCTTCAAGTCTAAGGGTCAGAGATGCCTGAAGTATTATAGCAGAAAATAAAATAAGAAATTCAGTCTGGGTAGCAACAGAAATTGAGACCAAAGCTGTTTCTCCACAGAAATTGAATACTTTTGGCATTTCAATGCGGATGGGGGTTGAAAGGAATGAAAATTAAGCAGAGAAAATACTTTGCATTTTATTTTAGCTTGTCAGAAGCAGTAAATTTTTAGAACAATAAAAAATTTAAGAAATAAGAGGTTTTAAATACAAGAGGAAGTAGTGGCAATGATGATATAATTAAGTAAAGCTCTATCTTCATTGACCTCACCTTAAAAAGTTTATAAAGAGGAGAGGAAAAAATGGCATAGATGATAGAAGCTATGTTCATACCTCTGGCGACTAAATCAAAGTTGTGACGAAAACAAGGAGCAGCAGCAAGGAAAAATCACCTGGAATCTAGGTGAACAAGCCATACAACTATGGCAAAATCCAAGAAAGTACCCTGCAACAGCAGAAGCTAAGACTAGGTGAGGACACGGGGCTGCCTGGTCAGGAGCGACTGAGTGAGATGGAGGCTGTGGCAGTGGAGGCAGCAGATGCCTCTTAAAAGGGTCGCATTCGCGAGTGGATTTTTTACAGCGATAGCCCTGCTTGCTCTAAGCACCAGTGCCTGTTAGTCTGCATGTAGGGAGCACCAGGGACTTACAGGGAGACATTGTCAGAGTGAAGGCTGAGGCAAGACTCACTCGATATGGAAGTGCCAGCAGTATCCATTTTTCCCTGTTGAGTTCTCCCGCTCCCAGTGAGAGGACACAGTGCTGCCATAGCTGTGATGTCATCAAACTAGATAACAGAGGTCTCTCCACCCAGAGGATTCCCTGAAACCCCACCTACCCCAACTCAGGCCCGACCCAAACCACATCTGGGTGTATCCTCGGTAAGTCAGGTGCTCCTTACTGAAACTCGCACTGGTGGAGGCAGCTGGCCTTGGTTTCTGGTGTGGCCTTTTGAGGCAACTATAAGAACACCATCCGTGGATTGCTTGCTGAATCCTTAGAGATGGCCTTGGAGGGGTAGAGGCTTGGGCTATATTTGGCATGCAGCTGAATCTGTCTCAGGACTGTGCCACTGGACACCTATTTCACAAATCCACACTAATAAGACTGGGAGACTTAGGAACTTTGCTTTGTTGATAGAAACAGACACCAAAAGGCAGCCAAAATGGGAAGACAAGGAAGAATAAACCATATGAGAGAACAGAACAGACATTCAGATCTAATGGAGTCAAGTAATCTAACAGATGCAGAATTCAAAATACTAGTTATAAAGATGCTCAAGGAACTTTTGGGAAGTATAGAGAACTCCAGCAAAGAGATAAAAATGGAAATGGAAATTATAAAAGGGAACTACTCTGAAATGGAGAACACATTATCTGAGATGAGAAGTATATTAAATGAAATAAACAAAGGAATAAACAAAATAAATAAAGAAGATTATCAAATGCCCGATCTAGAGGACAGGACAGCCAATCAGGACACTCAATTAGAATGGCAAGATAAAAGATGACAAGACTATAAAAATAATTTAAGGAGAATACGAGACACTATTAGGGGTCTAAATATTCGTCTGATTGGAGTAACAGAAGAAAATCAAGATATTGAACAGCCGTTTGAAGAAGTAATGATGGAAAACTTCCTTAACCTGGTGAAAAGGACATGGACATAAAACCTCAGGAAGCTCAGAGAATTCCAAAAATCAGGGATCCAAAGAGACCCACACCAAGACATCATAATTAAAATGCCAAAGATTAAATTTAAAGAAAGAATATTAGAAGCAGCAAGAGAAAAACAGATAGTTACTTATGAAAGAACACCCATAAGACTGGTAGTTGACTTCTCAAAAGAAACTATGCAGGACATAAGGGCCTGGCAAAAAATATTTGACAGGATGAAGACCCAGGATCTATAACCAAGAATAATTTATCCAGAAAACCTATCATTTAGAGTTTAAGGACAGATAAAAAGCTTCCAAGACAAAAATAAGCTAAGGGAATTTGTCACCACCAAGCTAGTCTTAAAGAAAATGTTGGAGGGACCTCTTTAAGAAGAAAAATCATGTATCAAAAACAGGAATAAAAATGGTAACAACTACATTCCTATCAATAAGTACCTTAAATGGAAAAGAATTAAGTGCCCCAACCAAAATTTAGAGTGGCTTATGGATAAGAAAATAAGACCCCTACATATGAAAAGGAAGGGGATAGAAAAAAATATTGTTTTGATGGATCTAGAAGGTATTTAAGTCAGACAAAGAAAGATAAACACTATATGATTCCACTTATATGTGGAATTTAAAGAATAAAAAGAACAAACTAATCAAAAAACAGACTCACAAATATAATGGAAAATTTGGTGACAGCAGAGGGGAGGGAGTTTGGGGGGTTAGGAGAATGGGGTGAAAGGTTAAAGAATTATAAATCAGTAGTTGATAGATGGTCACGGGGTTGGGGAGCACAGCATAGGGAATGCAATTAGAATTAATACATTGATTAGGTGGAGGGTTAGGGGAGGGAGAGAACAATAGGGGGAATCATTTTACTAACTATATAGATGTCTAACCAATGTACTGTATACTTGAAACTAATTAAAATTTTAAAAATTAAAAAAAAATAAAGTGCATAATGAAATAAGTTAAAATGGAATAGATGATAGAAGCTTCATTCATCCCCTCTTGCAACCACATCAAAGTTGGTATAGAAACACAGAGCAAACAGCAAGCAAAATGGCCTGGGGTCTACATGAACAGAAGCCCTACAACTAGGGAGAGAAATAAGAAATCACCTTGCAATGGTTGGAGGCAGGAGGGAGTGAAGACCCGAAGCTGCCTGGTCCTGAGTGATTGAGTGGGACAGAGGCTACAGCAGCTGCAGAAGTTCCTCTGAAAGGGGCCATGTCCACATCCGGACTTTCATGGTAATGGGCTTGCTTGTTGTGAGCAAAAGTGCTGGGTCAGCTTCTCCGGGGAGAACCAGGGACTCACAGGAAGACCCTGAGTTGTCAGAGTGAGGGCCAAAGGAAAGGCTTTCTCTGGGGAAGAAGTGCTGATGGTGTCCATTGTTCCTCCGTTAAGCCCTCCCCACTCCCATTGTGTGGACACAGCACTGACATAGCTGAGACATTATCAAACTGAATAACAGAGGTCACTCCACCAAGAGGATTCCCTGAAACTTTGCCTCCTGCGACTTGCGGCCCTACCCAAGCCACATCCAGTTGTGTCCTCAGTGAGTCCTGTGCCACTTGATGAGCATCACCAAGATTCACACTGGTGGCAGCTGACCTTGCTTTCTGGCTGGCTTCTTCAGGCAAGTATAAGCATAGGATCTGTGGATTGCTTGTTGAATCTTAACAGGTGGCTCCGGAAGTCCACAGACTGGGGCAAAACGTGACCTGCATCTGAACCCCTCTCAGAACTGTGCCACTGGGCACTTAACTACACAAAGCCACACTAATTACACCTGGAGACTTAGGAAATACGCTTACTACATAGAAACAGACACAGAAAGTCAGCCAAAATTGGAAGACAAAGAAGTAGAAACCACAAGAGAGAATAGAGCAGAGATCCAGGAACAATGGAGTCAAGCAATCTAACGGATGCAGAGTTCAAAACACTGGCGATAAAAATGCTCAATGAACTCAGGAGAAGTGGAGATGAACTCAGTGAGAAAGTTAACAAAGAGATAAAAAACATAAAAATGGAAATTATAAAAGAGAACCAGTCATAAATGAAGAATGCATTATCTGAGATGAAGATTATGTTAGAAGGAATCGACAGAGTGTATGAGCAAGAGGATCAAACCATCAATATAGAAGATGGGGAAGCCAAGGAAATCCAATCACAATGGCAGGAAAAAAGTAACCAAGGATATAATAATAACTTAAGGAATGCATGGAGCAAAATTAAGGGTAAGAACATCCATGTCATAGGGATACCTGAAGTAAAAGTGGGAGAACAAGAAGTAGAAAAGTTATCTGAACAAACAGTGATGGATAACTTTTCTCACCTGGTGAAGGAAATAGAACTACAACCCAGGAAGCTCAGAGAGTCCCCCCTCCAAAAAAAATGAACCCAATGAGACCCACACCAAGACACATCATAATTAAAATTCATAATTAAAATACCAAAGGTTAAATAGAGAGAATCTTAAAAGCAGCAAGATATACAGTTAGTTATGTACAAGGGAGGACCCAGAAGACTGGCAGCTGATTTCTCAAAAGAAACTTTGCAGGACAGAAGGGCTTGGCACAAAGCATTCAGTGATGAAAACCCAGAATCTACAACCAAGAATATTTTATCCACCAAAGCTATCATTTAGAGTTGAAGGACAGATATAGAGCTTCCCAAACAAAAATAAGCTAAAGGAATTTGTCAAAACCAAGCCATTATTACTGGAATTATTGGAGGGACTTTTTTAAGAAGAAAAAACATGTATCAAAAACACAAATAAAAAATTTAAAAAATGGTAATAACTACATATCTATCAACAAGTTCCTCAAATGGAAAATAATTAAGATAGGGAAGCTGAATGGATAATAAAACAAGCCCTTTACATATGGTGCCCACAAGAGACTCACTTCAGATTAAATTACACACACAGACTAAAAAGAAGGGGATGGAAAAAGATATTGTCTTGATGGTCCTAGAGGGTGTTGTACCAAATGAAGAAAGTCAGATAAAAACAAACATTGCATGATTTTGCATACACGTGGAATCTAAAGAACAAAATAAACAATGATAAAAATGGAAACAAACTCATAGATACAGAGAACATTTTGAGGGCTACTAGACAGGAGGAAGTTGGGGGGACAGTGAAAAAATTCAAAGGTATTAAGAAGTATAAAGGGATAGATACAAAATAGTCATGAAGATATAAAGTGTAGCATAAGGAAAACAGTCAAAAATGTTGTAAAAATATGTAAAGGGGAAAAAGGGTACTAGATTTAATAGGGTGACCACTTAATATGTTATATAGATCTCTAATCACTATGCTGTACAACTGAAACTAATATGTTATTTTATGCCAACAATTGAAAAAAAACTCATTGAATTGTACAATGTAAATATGAGTAATTGTCTGTTGTACTTCAATAAAGCTGGGGAAAAGCAAATAAAGAATGCCCACATCCACATTAGTGTTTCAATTATGAATAACTGTGGTTTAAATTTTGTATGCTAAATCATTTTTTTAATCTCAGCTCTGACCTTGTAACTCTGCAATCTGTGCAGTCTAATTGGAGTTTAAAAATATGTTTAGAAAGAGCCACTCAAATAATTTCCTCATTGGACCAGGCACAGTGCAAGTTGAAATTACAAATGTCTCAATGAGGTATAAAACATCCATTGATTACAGTGTGCAAAAAGCAATTTCTTTTTGAAAGTTCTGTTTGAAAGATAAATGTTTAGTTTCACAGAGGTTAGTAAGGAAGCGTTTGTTTAAATATAGTGAAATAAATTGCTATGGGTCATCATTTTCAAGATAAACCCATAGTACCTACATATACTAATTAAAATGACATTGCAACAATGCAACTAAATGGTAAATAATTAATTTTATGATTATAGATATATTTTTTCTTACACAAAACCAGCTTCTTAAACTTAGAAGCGGGAGGTTGGCCTCTCCAAAGTTACAATTCTTGTAGCTGGCAGAAGGGGATATATGCATACATTTTGAACAATTGCAGAGCTAGGAAACAACAATTTGACAAATCTACTCTACCATGAAACTTTGTTAAAAGAAATACTATAAAAACTTTTTAAAAAGTTGAACAGGACGGGGATGGTCTTAAAAAATAAGTGAACACTATTTGAAAGACAAATGTCGAAGCAAATTAATAGATGGTCAGGCACTTTTGCATGGAAGGCCTGTATTAATCTGCTCAGGCTGTCATAACAAAATACCACAGACTGGATGGCTTAAACAGTAGAAACTTATATTTTTTCAGTTCTGGAGACTAGAAATCCAAAATCCAGTTTTGGCTGGTTCAGTTTCTGGTGGAAGCTCTCTTCTTGGATTGCAGATGGCCATCTTCTATGTTTTCCCATAGCCTTTCTTTAGTGTGCTCCTGCAGAGGAAGGGGTAGGAGAAAGAGCACAAATTCTCTGTTTTTGTTTTTCGGACACTAACCAGATCCAGGCCCCATCTTTATTACCTTACTTAACCTCATTACTTACTTGCTTAAAAACCCCGTTTCCAAATATAGCCACACAGGAGATTAGGGCTTCAACATGAATTTTGGAGGGACATAAACATTTTGTCTATAACAGTTCAAGAGAGCAGTGGAGAAGCAACCCCACTGGGAGGCTCTGGGGGAAGGACACAGTGAGGTGTCTTAGTCTGCTTGGCATAAGGAGGCCTGAGAGTGGGGAGCAGAGGCAGCAAGTTTAGATGAGTAGATGCTGTGAAGCCACACTCTGGGTAGTTTAGAAAGTGATAGTTAAACAGTCTTGGCATGACCACATAGAACCTTGAGGTAAGAGCGTTTCCAAGCCCTGAGTGAAGATCTAACAAGAAAAATGCAAACCTCTAAAATTGCCACTTCCTATGAATCATGTGGGTAGGAGCTGCCTGGTAGACACCAGAGGCCAGCAAACAATTTTTTTAGGTTGTATTAACAAGAATACAGACTTTAACCTATAAAGCAGGATTTCCCAACCACAGACATCTTCAGATACAAAGTTCTTTGCTGTCGTTACTGTACTGTGCACTGTGGGATGTCTAGCAGCATATCTGATGTCCATCCAGTAGATGCCAGAAGCACTCTCCACCAAGTTCTGACAACCAAAAATGTATCGAAACAGTGCCAATATTGAGAACTACTGGCCTAAATCAATGGCTGCCAGTGGCCTAATAAAAACAACTTGTGCATCAAATTAAAACAACAATTACATATACAGTTAACCAGAACGCTAAATAGAGTCATAAGTCCATGATAATGCTAAAAAAAGGGATAATATGCCCTGAGAAAAAGTCAAGCCAATGTATCAGTTGATTGCTACTCTGTTTCTCACAAAAATGGGAGAGATTAACAAATTGTTCAATTAAAGAAAAAGTTACAATTAATTCATTATTTAATTGTGCATTATTAAATAATTCTCTCACTAGCTATTTCAATAATTTACTGTAGTCTCCTTGGAATGTCAAACGTTTACATACTCATACTCATAAATGTAAATGGATATTGTAAAATATTAGCTTTGAGAGCAGGGTATAGATTAAGAGGTATAACACAGGCCTAAAGCCTGAATCCTCTGTGGGATTATCCTGGGAAATTAATCTTTACTTCGTTAGGACTTTCTGTAAATACTCAAGTATGTTCTGGTATTTTAACATAATTATTTCCAAACTTTCCAGAGTCAAGCAGTAAGTGGCCAGGAAAGTGTAAAGTTGGACAAAGAGAACTTCTCATGCAACTTCTCCTCTGTTCCATATTTCTGTGAGGAACTTAGGGATACCTGGGATGTTCTACATTCAACAGGGAGAATAATAATATTAGCTCCTGCTTTCTAAAGGCATCTCCATATATTTTCATGTATTTTGCCATTGAAGAAACTTTATAGCTTCTATAAGTGTCTGTTGGTATCTTTTTTGTCAATCACTTTACTGTCCTGTTGTGATGACTGAGCAGGTGCCTTTTGAATTTTTAATGCTTTTGTTCTGATCCTACAGTGTGTGTATTATGCATTAGAAAATGTTGAAATGGAACTTAAACTGGCACCAGTCTCCTGTATTTTCTTTGCGTTTTTTTTTCTCCTTTTATCTTCTAGGCACATCAGAGAACCCCTGTGTAGTTATACTGTTTTCTTTAGATTTCTCCTTCTTTTTATGTCTCTTTAGCCTAATTTCTTATTGCAAGAGTTTCTAGAACCTCTCATCTCTCTTGAACACCTTTTAGAAACACTGATCATGAAATTATAACCATCATTCTATCTGACTCTTTAAGAATATGAAGTTCTAAAGTCTAGGGTATTTTATTTCTGTTGCCAACATTTCGCTTTTAGAAACTCCAAGATCACTTCCTTTGAAGGTTCCTATCATACTCATTTTAAGAACTCTTTGATTCTTGTTGGTAAGAATTAAGCTCAGAGTAAGAGTTCATCTTGATATTTTCTTCTCCATGCACATATGACATTATTAGTAAGAAAAGTCAGGAATGTTTCAAAAACTTAGTGGTTCAAGATGTCCTTGCCTCTAAACCAGATATAAAAATGATATTAGGAAAGCGTAGTCTATTTATGAAGTTGCAATTGCTGACATATTTTCAATTCTGCTTTTAACTTTTCTATTTACATATAAAACCTACAGAAAAATTGCCAAAATGTACAAATAATTCCCTTATACCTTTCTTTCAGATGTCTTGAGTGTTACATTTGCTCCATCTATGCAAATAATTTTTAAAAAGACACAAGATGTTCCTAAGATGTGCAAACTATGACCCCAAATATTGCCTTTCCCTCCTTTCACACAAACCCTTCACAGATGCACAGCCAGACTTTGGTAGCTTCCTACTTGTTCCCTTCTTATATCTGCTGCATATGCCTGCCATCCTCACTAGACACGGTCTAGTACAACTGAAAAGTACAACTGTCTATTGAATCCCTAGTCTGCTTCTATTCAGTACCAGCACACTATAAAAGTACTCAGTGGGTGTAGAAAAAAAATTTACTTTCAAAGGGTTGGGTTTGCCATTGGTTTTGTTGTTTTAGCATTGGTCATCTTTGGAAACACATGCTGCTCCCTTTCATATACAGGTCTTCCAGTAAAATTAACTTTTAGGCATATAAAGCCATAGTTGAGACTCTTAGATCCAGAATCTATAAGTTTTGTGCCAGAAAATATGTGGACATAGAAAACAATTCTTATTCAAAAAAGAGCAAGGGCGTCCATGGTGTCAAAGAAAGCTTTTAAGAAAACAGTTTGGCATTAGACAGTAAGGTTAAAAAATGTTACAGATTATTATGTGTTTGAATAGGGTAGTATTGCTGGTTAACTAAAAATTGAAGGTTTGGAGCATTCAACAGTGAACCTTTAACCTAGTCAATACAAGTCAGATTGCGGAATTAAAGCCAGTTAGGTTACATATGAAAGTATTAAAGTATAAAAATATTGGCAAATAGAGTACAGAATTTACCTAATAAAATAATGAGCTAAAAAGTGACTGGAAAACAAATAAGAATGCTGAAATAATAGCTATATTCATCTACTGTTTTAACAAGCATCTGTTGTAATCGTATCTTCCCATTATCCTTTGAAAAGCTTTTCTACATTTGAGAAAACTCGCACCTCATGAGTCCTGCTTCTGCGATCCTGAAGTCTGAACTCAAATTTCCAACATCCTTTGCAAGAAGCATGCAGTCATGTGACTTAGACCCCATTAGTCATGCATATCTATGAGAGACTTCAATTTGGATATAAGCTAAAAAAGGAAATGATCTTGCTATGGAGTGTCTGTGGAGGCATTGATAACAGCCAAGGCATTTGGCTTTCAAATAGTAGTGTGTTCTAGTGCTACAAATTTGAGTTCCTGATGCAGAAGTAGCATTGTGACTGGCAGCAGTAATGGTTGAGTAGAGTCAAATTCTTGATATTTAGTGTTTGGCTGTGGCAGCACATGCAGTTTTTCCTCAGGCCAGTTCTGGGATATGGTTTTGACCATTTTTCTAAGAAATAAGTTTTTGAGCTAGCATCTTTATCTTTACCTGTAATCTTTTTTTTTTAAATTGAAGTGACCAAATTAGATTCTGTTGTTTATAACTGCCTAGTACAATATTATAAATATCCCCCACTTAGTTCTTCTAGTAGGCAAGTAATTAACAATCAAGTTTATAGCTATTAAGAGATAAGAAGAACAAATAAAGCTCTTAAGAAGAGTAAATACAGAAACTCAAATGGAATAAAAACATTCTTGGGTAACTCAGTTCATTTGAATCCTCCTCTCATATTACACCCACTTTGAATTCATAGTTGGCCCTTCATAGGAGTTCCCCCAAATAGAAACAACAAATACAAGACATGATTAGAAGTGGATATTTTCTCCAAGGATTACATGGACAGATAAAGTATAGGTCTTATTGTACTATTTTAAAATAGTACACCATGTTTCCCTTAGACATCTATATTCCTTTCCTGAAGTCTTTACCTGGGTGACAGAAAGGAGGGACGTGGTGGATTCTGATATCAATAATACAGGAATTTTTAACCATATTTTAAAAGTAGAGAATGCCTTGAAAACACATTTCCCATGGTATGGGCACCATATACTTAGAAATTCTTCCCTTTTAAAGATTTGGATAAATCTCTAAAACTCGATGTCAATTTTCAGGAGTAGTAAATATCTGGAGAATATTTTCTCTTATTTTCAATTTTAAAATGGGAATATAAACAATAATAACTGTGAAGAAATGGTGAAAGAGAAAGCAGAAATTATTCTTTGTTTTCTATTTTTCAGTACATCTCTTCATGTGTGTGTTATTCGGGAATAGAAAAGTTATATAGATATGTTTATATGGTCATGGACCAGTGTGCTTTCTGTGAATATTTCTGGTATTTCTCCTAATTATTTAAATGTTCCATGCAAATGGGTTTGCTTATCACAGCCCTCAGGAAGAGAAGATCCTGCTCATTTATAAGAACCAGAGAGTGCCTCCTTCTCTATAGTTGACTACCTCTATTTGTTTTCATTAATGGAAATGAAAAAAAAGGAATCCCTAGCTGCCTTAGGCAAAAGAGATGCTGTGCCTTCCCCCATTGCTGCTGCCTGAAGAATTCTGAGTTCATTCAGAAACCTTGTCAAGGGAGGGGTACTTCTGCTACTGCTATTCCCTTTAGAAGCTTGGGTATATTATTTTAAATTATTTCAGAAGAGGAGACTCTCAGCCAATAAAATGCAGCACTAATATTAGCTTATTTTCAACAACCAGGTAGCTTTATAAAATTAAGATCTCCTTAGATCTCACCATTTCTAAGATGCTTGCTTCCTCAGCCCGAATTTAGACTCCATCTCCAGAACACTGAATCTATGTTGCTGAATCATCTTTGTTTTGGATGAACAAAGGATCTCTAAGTAGCTGCAGTTAATTGTTGGAATTTGTGTTTACAAAAGTTCCTTTCCTATTTTGCAAACTCAGGCTTGGCTCTACAGCATTTAAAAGCTGCTTTCCTTTAACAGATGTTCTGATACTTATTGGCTGTATTATTGTCTGAACTCATTTGTCTCACTCTGCTATCTATTTCCACAATACAAGATAACCTGAGAATGTAATTTCTTAGCTCTTTGTACTCTATATAGCCTTTTCCACTAGTTACTTGCCTGCTGCTTCCACGAACCACAGCTACTGAGTTCTGCATTATCCTCTGTATTGTAGTTATTTTTGATTCTGTGGCTCTTCACAGTTGGACATTAAAACAGTAATGACTAAAGCCTTCGTTTTTTTTTAATCCTGGCACGATCTCTTCATGCTAAGCTTTGCTGTCACAGTGGGAGACTTGGCTGATATAAAAATTCATTTGGCTATCAAGAAAGTCTTAGAGTAATATTTAACTTTTTCTTCTCTTTTTTTTCTTTAATATTTAATGTAATCACTATATGCCACAGAAACATGTTTAATCTGTATCACCTTGCTCATTATTATAGTCAAATGCCCACTTTCCGGAGCCAGCTAGCCTAGGTTGAACAGCACCCAAGATGGGGAGTGAGGATTAAAGAAAAGACAGAGACAAGAAATAGATTTGGGAGGGCTCACAGTCAATACTGCAGCAGCCCAGAGTTTATTTTGCAACACATATTTATACCCTACTGAGTGGGTAAGAAGAAAAACACCTCTAAATAACAACCAATCATGGAAACTCTGTAGCTATTCAAAAAACATTCCATTTCCTGCCTCCACACCAGGTGCACTTCCTCCTGAGTCAGCAGACTGCACAACTGGCCAACTTCACAAAAACATCCTGCTTAACAAACAGTCTTGTTTTCCTCAAAATGGCTTCCAACACCCACTCCTATCTTTAATTCAAGTTCTTTTAATAATATCCTCACTGATCATCATATGTAGGGCCTTAATTCAATAAGTGTTTATGAGGATGTGAGAAAGCATTTACTGAGAAGTTGTTCCTGGTTATAGATTCCCTATTTGTCCATGATAGGCCTCTAAAAAGTGTGAAGACCACATATTTTTGTTTTACAAGGAAATTTCTTTCCTATTTCTTCCAGATGGTCATGCGATCAGACTTCTCAGGTCAATGTGGAGGTCAAAGATGAGAATGAAAAAGGGTGAGCATATGATTTAAAGAGGAGGATTATCTGACATATGTCATACTTCTGTGACAGGTCAACATTACCTGGGCATCAGGAAAGTAAGTCTACCTATGTCAGTTTGTGAAATTTGACAATGTGTTATAAGTCTTTTCTTTGGTTAACAAACTCACATATTCTATTCCAACCACTATTTTTGAAGCTATGGGAAATTAAAAAAAAAGATGCATTTTCTTCCTCTACTCATTTATTGCAGGTTTTCATTTTGACGAGAACTGCTTCCCTCTCCAGCAGCTACCTGCACAGATAAGCCTGCAGCAGCTGCAAAAAGTGGAAGGGAGTTAGGAGGGTAAATGTAGATCCCAAAACCATCCACTGAAATGTCAACAATTGGTTTGCTGTTAAGTGGGATTCTAAATTCTCAGTATCTCTCCGCTGTCCCTCCCTTCCATTATCTGAGAGGTTCTCAAATCTTGGTACACATTAAAATTACTGGGAAACAAAAAAAAATAAATGCAACATCTAAAAAGAATTAAATTGGTAAATTTTATATTATGTATATTTTGCCAAAATATTGTAGTGGAAACTCTATCCTCAAGGAAATGGAGCATAATTCTCCACTCTTTAAGTGTAGGCTGCATATAGTAACTTTCTTTTAAAAAAGACAGTATGGAAGGAAATTATACACCAAGAGGATATAACATTTATTAATCTGTATGCTCCCAATCAGTAAGCCCCAAAATAAATGAAGCAATTACTAACAGAACTAAAGGGAGAAACAGAGAAAAACACTATTGTAGTAGGGGACCTAAATACTCCACTGTTGGATATGGACAAATCATCCAAACAGAAAGTCAATAAGGGAATATCATCCTTAAATGACACATTAGAACGTCTGGACATAATTAAAAATTACAGAGCCTTTCATCTCAAAACAGCTGCTTATACATTCTTCTCTAGTGCACATGGAACATTCCCAAGGATTGATCATATGCTGGGACACAGAGATAAACTCAACAAATATAAGAGGGTTGAAAACATAAGAAACATATTCTCTGATCATAATGTTTTGAATATAGAGATCGATTGTAAAAAGAGGGAAGTACCACAAATACATGGAGATTAAATAACATGTTACTGAAGAATAACTGGGTCAGAGAAGAAATAAAAGGAGAGATCAAGAGATACATAGAAACAAATGATAATGATAGTACAACATATCAAAACTTTTGGGATACGGCAAAAGCAGTCATAAGAGGAAAGTTCAGATCATTACAGGCCTACCTCCGAAAACAAGAATGAGCCCGAATAAACAACCTAATGCTTCATTTTTAAAAACTAGAAAAGGAAGAACAAATGAAGACTAAAGTCAGCAGAAGAAAGGAAATAATCAAAATTAGCGTAGAATTAAATGAAATTGAAAACAAACAAAACAAAAAAACATGGAAAAAAATAAATGCTGCGAAGAGCTGGTTCTTTGAGAAGGTTAAGGAAATTGAGCAAGCTGTGGCTAGACTCACTAAAGAAAAAAGAGAGAAGACAAAAATAAACAAAATCAGGGATAAAAGAGGAGAAATTATGACAGACACCTCAGAAATACAAAGGATCATACAAGAATGTTATGAAAAAGGATATAACACCAAATTTAATAACCTAGTAGATATGGACCAGTACTTAGAAATACACAACCTTCTTAGACTGAATCAAGAAAAACTGAAACATCTAAATAGACTGATCAGCAGTATGGAAATTGAAACAATCATCAAAAACGTAGCAAAAGTAAAAGTCTAGGACCAGATAGCTTCACCTCTGAATCTATCAAACATTCAAAGAAGATTTAATACCTATTCTCAAACTCTTCCAAAAAAACGAAGAGGAGGCAATACTTCCGAAATCATTTTATGATGCCAATATTACCCTGATACCAACATCTGGTAAAGATAATACATAAAAAGAAAATAAGCTAATATTTTTAATGAACATAGATGCAAAAATCCTAAATAAGATACTAGACACCAAATACAGCAACATATTCAAAAGATTATGCACCACGGTCAAGTGGGCTTAATTCCAGAGGTACAGGGATGGTTGAAAATATGCAAATCAATTAATGTGATACACCATATAAGCAAATTAAAAAATAAAAATCATGTGATCATATCAATAGATGCAGAAAAAGCCTTCAACAAGATACAGTATCCATTTATCATCAAAATACTTAAAAACTGGGTATAGAAGGGAAGTACCTTAACAAAATAAGGCTATATATGACAAATCCTCAGCCAACATTTTACTTATTGGTAAAAAAACTAAGAATCTTCCTTCTTAGATCGGGAACAAGACAGTTGTCCACTATCGTCACTGTTATTCAGTTATTCAACATAACATTGGAGGTCCTCATGAGTGCAATTAGCCAAGAGAAAGTTATAAAAGGCATTAAAACTGGAAATAAAGAAGTCAAACTGTCACTATTTGCAGATGACATGATTCTCTATATAGAAAATCCTAAAGACCATAAATAAGAACACTACTAGAAACAATAAGCAAATACAGTATTGTTTCTGGATACAAAATCAATGTTCAAAAATCCATAACGTTCCCATACTTTAATAATGAAGTGTCAGAAAACAAAGTGGAAAAAATAATTCCTTTTGCAATTGCAACAAAAACAATAAAAAACCTAGGAATAAATCTAATGAAACATGTGAAGAACCTATATAATGAAAACTACAAGACCCTATTAAAAGAAATCAGAGAAGATACAAAGAAGTAAAAAGTTATTCCATGTTCTTGGATTAGAAGAATCAACATAGTTAAAATGAACATAATACTTAAAGCATTATACAGATTTAATGCAATCCCCATCAAAATCCCATTGACATTTTTTTTACAGAAATAGAACAAAAATCATCAGATTTGTATAGAAGCACAAAAGATCCCAAATTGCCAACGCAACCCTGAGAAAAAAGAATGAGGCTGGAGGCATCACTCTGCCCAAGGTCAAATTACACTACTAAACAACAGTAGTCAAAATCGCATGGTATTGGCAGAAAAACAGACACACATACCAAGGTAACAGAATCAAGATTCCAGAAATAAACCCATTTTTATATGGGCAAATAATTTTTGCCAAAAAAAAAAGCATGCCATGAAGAAAGTAAAGCCTCTTCAATAAAAGGTAAAAGGTGCTAGGAAAACTGGAAAGCCACATGCAAAAGAATGAAACCAGACTGTTGTCTAACATCACACACTAAAATTAACTCAAAAAGGATTAAAGATTGAATATAAGACCTGAAACAATAAAATGCATAGAAGAAAACAGGAACTAAACTTAAGAACCTTGGACTTAAAGAAGATGTTATGAATTTGACCTCAAAGGCAAGGGAAGTAAAAGCTAAAATAAATGAATGGGACTACATCATACTAAAAAGCTTCTGCACAGGAAAAGAAAATGGCAACAAGGCTAAGAGACAACCATCTGAATGGGAAAATATATTTGCAAAGAATGCCTCTGAAAAGGGCCTAATATCTAAAATATTCGAAGGACTCACACAACTCAATAACAACAAAATAAACAAACAATCTAATCAGAAAATGGACAGAGGGCCTGAACAGACACTTCTCCAAGTAAGATATACAAATGGCCAACAAACATGTGAAAATATGTTTAATATCACTAGTTCTTAGGAAAATGCAAATCAAAACCACAATGAGATACAATGTCGCACCTGTTGGAATAGCTGTTATCAACAAGTAATAACAAATATTGGAGAGGATGTGGAGAAAAAGGAATCTTCATACATTGCTGGTGGGACTGAAAATTGGTACAGCTGCTATGGAAAATAGTATGGAAGTTCCTCAAAAAACTAAGAATTGATCTACCATATGATCCAGCAATCCATTTACTGGCTGTTTACCCCAAAGACTTGGAAACATATTTGAAAAATATTTGCACTCTGATGTTCATAGCAGAAATATTCATGGTGTCCAGGATTTGGAAGCAACAGAAGTGTCCTACAATAGATGATCAGGTAAAGAAGCTGTGGTACATATATACAATGGGATATTACTCAGCCCTAAGAGAAGATAAATACTGCCATTTGTGATAACATGGGTGGACCACGAGACATTATGCTAAGTGAAATAAATCAGACAGAAAAAGTTGAAAATCACATGATGTCACTTATATGTGAGATATCAACCTAAAAAGAACAAACAAACAGGAGAAATAAACAGAGTCTCATGAACATGGACAATAGGCTAGTATTTATGAGAGAGTAGGGGAGGAGGGGGGACTAGGGAGGTAAATTGGGTAAAAGAGGTTAAATATGTAGTAACAGAAAGAAATCTATGTATGAGAAGGGAACACACAATATATATATGACTTACTGTTAAATTGTACACGCGCCACTTTCTGGATTTAATTAACTAATGTCACCATACATACATACATACATACATGCATACATACACATAAAATAAATAAATAAAATTAACTTAACAGAAAGAAAAAAAAAACAAAAAACAAAAAAAATTATCAAGGTCATCGAAAACCAAGAAAATGTGTTAAACTGTCAGAACTCAGAGAAGCCTAAATACACAGGATGATTAAATATAATGTTGTGTCCTGAATGGAATCCTGATAAAGAAAAAAGAACATTAGTATAGCTTATGAAATCTGTGTTCCATACTAATGTAAAGTGTTATAGGGAAAACTGAGTATGAGGTACACAGATACTCTCTTTACTATCTTTTTGCAATGATTCTGTAAATCTAACACCTATAAATGGGAAAGAAGTTTTATTAAGTAGATTAATATGCTTGAATCTCTTCCAAGTTATATCCATATCTTTGGGTGTGGGGTCTGGGAAACTATAATTTTACAAGCTCCCCAGGGAATTCTGATGCACAATGAAATTTAAAAATCATTGGTTCATCTGGTCATTCCCTATGCAGGTCAAGATTCTGATGTTAGCTTGCTGTTTCCACCCACCTTTGCCTTCCTCAGCTCTTATAGTCAGATTTATTAATAAGCCTCATCTCTTGGCCCAGACACTGCCCATTTGCTGGGTCAGATCTCAGCAAGTAAAGAGATACAGCTTATAATGGGAATGAGCTCAGGCTGAGACTGGACCCAACTCAGACTTAGGGTGATGATAAGTAGTCCCTGGCTCCTCCTAGCCAGCCTTGACCTAGTGTGTAGTAATGTGCTTCCATGTCAATTTATCTTCTTTGTTCTCTTCAGAAAATTGCTCATATTAAGACCTACTCTTTGAGTAGGAGCATCAGACCTTTTATATAGAGAACTTGCCTTTGCTAGTTTCTTTCATTGAAAACTTTTATCCCCTTCTCAGTCACTGACTAGACATTGATGAGGGTAGACAGAGTCTCTAAAATGATTCTGCCTGACTTCTGTGTCATTGACTGAAAGTTGTCTAAAGGTTCTCTGACCAGGTATCATCTGTCAGGTAACACCTCTTGAGGTCTGTATCATGAACTCCATAATTTCTTACCTCAGGCTCTTCAGGCTCTGGGTAAGGTTTTACAGTCCACAATTGGAATGTTATAAATGATCCTAGCTCAATTTCATTTTGGTGACTTTCTTCTGCTCCCCATAACATCCTAAGTCTTGAGCCCACTCCCATTGTAACAACAGTCCTGTAAAGCCAAATTTTCCTTTTTCTTGCTGCTCAATGTGTACCTGTAATGGATCTGCCAGCCTGTTATCAAAATACTTCAGTATGAAAATAACACTTTCACATCTTCTGCTTTCTACTAAAACTTCATCTGTATCCCACATTCACTCACTCTATTCTGCTTCATTTCTTCTATGTATTCTCCTTGATCTTTCTTTATGCCATTAATACTGGAATTTCTTCAATTTTCTGCTCCACTAATATCACCAGATATTTAAAGAAAACCTGTAATTTGGCAAATAAACAGAATACAAAGAAACAGGACAAAGGCTTTTAGAAGAAACATAATAAAATAAGTAGTAGAAAACTTAAAAGACAAAGATCTATAATTATTATCTTAAAGAGAGGAGTAAAACATTTCATCTCTGAAACAAACAAAATCTTATATTAAAACATATAAAATATGAAATAATTCTGGAATTTAAAATTGATATAGAAAATTTAAAATGTCATTAGAAAAGTTGTTTGGTTTGATTTTTTCTTGTGCTTTCACTTTTAGGCAGGAAATTGATAGATATCCTTGACCTTATCCTCTTGAAAATAACAAATCAGACAGAGTGTAGACTGTTCTGGGGTTCTTTTCCATATAGCTGGTTGGATAAATGGACCTAAGGTCCATACTGCAGGGTCATTTATATCTCTGAATGGCCACCTTAGCAGGCGGGTCTCAAGATCAAATTTAGGTTAAGGACCTGAAAGTTCCTTTGTAACCTCAGGCCCAAATCATATTCTTAAATTAAAATTTTATATGAGAGCCCTGTACTTGGTTGATATTTTAGGACCAACTGTCAAGCTATTAATAACATCCTCTTTGGCCCCATATGATTCCTGACCTTTGTGCGTTTGCTTCAACACACAGAATCCCAGATAGAAGGAGGGATGAATGGTAACCAGAGCCCTTGATATATTATTCCTTTTCTCAAGTAACTAGAAAGAAGTATTAAAAAACTAAGGCAGTTCTCAAATGTGAATATTTAAGGAACTTTAAGTGGCCATGAGTAATATACAATAAAACAAAATAAAATATAATCCATTCTGAATATTATATCAAGACATTTATGTGCCTCTGTGATCAACCTCCTCAGAGGGCTTATACTCTATACCCTCCTACCAACTGCTCTTATCAACCAAAACAATAACAACAAAAATAATAATTTTATGAGTTACATACTTTGTGCCAGGCATTGTGCTAAGTACTTTACAAATGCTATTTCATTCAATTTTCATTAAAAAAATATTCCAAGAAGCAAGTAAAATTGTTATTTTCATTTTATAGATTAGAAAACTGAGGCACAGAGAGATTAAGTATACTGCCCACTATATAATAAGGGAAGATTCCCATGATTAAAATATAGGATGACTTTTTCCAGGCTTTTCTCAGTCCTAAACTTGCTGTTCATGTTGCCTTAGCAAAAACTTGCCTTGGGTTGCTCTCCTTTCTATTTCTCTATTGAAAGCGTGTTTGTCACTGAAAGGCCAACTCAAATGTCATTTCTTCTGTGAAACATTCCTCTCTTAGTTCCTCTTTCTCAGTATTATCAACAATTTTTTAAAAAATATCTCTATGACTTAGGTTGGTTTCCCCAGAAGCAGACTTGAAAATGAAATTTTGTGTGTGAGTGGTCTATAAAGAAAATCCTTACAGTAAAAACTTGTAAGGGAGTGGGGAAGTAGGACAAGGAAGGGGAGGAAGCCAAGCAAAGAGATTTCAGTGTGAACTCCAGCTTCAGTCTGATCCCACAGGGGAGCTCTGGAGGGTTACTTACACCTGAGAGTTTATCTTGACCCAAGAGAAGGGACTTACCATTTTCCCCTCACCTGCCAGTCATTGGCTAAGCCCCATCTCCCTGGAAGATAGAAACTTCCAGGCATCTCAGGCTTTCAGTATATCAAGGCAAAGTGGCTTTAATAGACAAGGGGAATTCTGTAGTAAGAACATCGATGCTATGGGCCCTTAGAAGCAAATTCACAAAAAACTGGGGAGGGGTTCACAGAAATGATAAAAGGGATCTAAATATATCTTAACAGGACCTCAAAAGTATCTGATAATCTCTATAATAGAATTTATGATATTATCACTTCTGCTCTATTATTTACTTCATGTGCATTTTTCACTACACAATTTGATGACACCTCCTGCAGCTTTTCATTTGTACTTAACATTTTATGTGGATTCAATGCACCTTAAATGTAAAGGGAAGCCATGGCCATACTTGTGAATTCTCAATTCATTTATTGGTTCCTTTGAATACTCCTTCCTCCCTACCACCTATGTTTGACCTCACTCTTGTTAAAATCCCCAAAGGCATTAACTTCTACTGAAAGTTTTCTTTTAAATATGATGAGGAGAAAATTCAGTGGGCTTAGCTAAGGACCACTTACAAGGGCTATTTCTATTTTAATAGAGAACTCATTACTGAACAGCCAAGTTAGCTATTCTACCATTCTAGAACTCAATAAGTTTCTGCCCTCTCAACAACACTCCTTCCTCTCTCCCTAATCCTGATACTGAATAAAGAAATTTTATTTTGTGACTTTGTAAAGGATGTAAGGTAAAAACAGCTATTATAATTATAATGTGCATAAATGAATACCTCGTTTCACAATATCAATTTGGAGAGAAAGCTCTGCATGATAGGTTGCTGCCATGGCAATTGTAAATTGTGAATTGCTGTCTGTGAAATAATCTGCTCAGATACTCAGATAATGGCTTTATGTCAGTGCTTGCTCAGAGCTGGAAGAGCCACTTGGGTTTCACAGAAAACAGATAGCAATACAGAAATGAAGGGGTATCTTTGAAATTACTTGGGTTAAAAAATAGAAGTAGATCATTCTTAATCAAATTTCTATGTAATAATTTTCAACATTATTGAGTACTTAGTGTCAGACAGCCAGTATGTGAGTGTTAAAGATGTGTTACCTAGTTTATCCTCATAACTATCTTTTAATGTAAGCCCTTAATATCATCCCAGTGTTTTAGATGAAGAAACTGGAATCTAGGAACTTAAATCACGTCATCAAGGTTAGACAACTTAGAAGTTGTAGGGATGTAAGATAAAGGATAAATGACTTGAATTTAGAGCAATTCTTACATTATTAGTGAGTGTAGCATTATTAGCTGGAATATGGAGCAATTGAAACTGTCATACATGGTTAGTTGGAATGTACCATAGTATAATTACTTTAAAAAAAGATGTGGGAGTTTCTTATGAAACTAAACATATACCCATCCCATAACTGACCAATTCCATTCTTAGGTATTTACCTAAGACAAAAGAAACACAGGCCTATTAAAGGATTTGTACAGGAATGTTACTACTTCAGAACTGGAAGTAACCCAAATGTTCATTAGTAGGAGAAAAGATAAATTGTGGTATATTCATATGATTGTATATTGCTACCATTATATGCAACAACACGGACAAATTTCTAAAACATTATGTTGAGTTAAAGAAGACATATAAATAGGTACATACTTATATAAAAAGGTTCCTTTCATACAAACTTCTGGAGGAGGCACAATTAATTTATGGTGAAAAAATGGGAATGGTATTTGCTTGGGGTGAGGGAATAGTGGTTTGTTGGAGATTTACCAAGAAATGACATGATGGAACTTTCTGGATTGATGGACATATTCTATATTTTAATAAGGATTTGGATTACTTGAGTGTGCACATTTATCAAACTTATCAGTGGGTACACCTAACTATTTTTTCAGTTGTATTTGTAAATTTATCAAGAAAAAAGAAAGAATTGTAAACAGATACTGACTTCTGGTTAATGACATATGTATTGAAGTGTGTACTGATGTCTGCAGTCTACTTTAAGATGTATTTTAAAAACATAGATGAATATATGGCTAAATATGTAATAAAGCAAATACTGTAAAATGTTCACAGCTAAAAAAATAAAAAGAGTAAATGACTGATGTCATGATCTGCTCTCAGAACCTTTGTCCTTCTGCCTCCACATACAGGATCAGAACATGGGGCTCTCCCATCAATATCATCTAATTTTTTTGAAAATCCCACATTGAAGATAATATTCTTCTCAACGGAGGCTTAAACTATCTGAACACCACTGAAAACAAACCTATTAAATTCCTGATCATGTACAGCTGTGCTGAAGTTTATGTTAATTATAAATAAAATATTGTTGTGTAAAAATAATAGAAATAAGGTAGTGTACATGTGTTTTAAAACATCAACTAGTAATGTTTATTAAAATCAAAAACTGTAAATAGACCTCTGTTCTACATGTGGTTAGTCGTTAATCCATATATACCAACATGTAGAGAGCAATACATACATAATTCTATGGTTTAAACCTTTCATTATTTCAAGATGGTTTTACCTCTATCAATCTTATTTAAGTTTTTTAAATAACTTCAGCTAAACTATTAATTAAACTGTGTGCTATTTTTTAAAGCAATAACAATTTCTGATATATACAGCTCCTGAAGGAGAAGACAGAGTTTTCTATTTCATTTGATATTTTAAATTTTGTTTTATTCTTTCTTCAGTTAAATTTAATGAACAATATTTCAGGGCAGAAAATGTTGCATGCCTGTCTTTCTTACAGTATCAGTGTCCCACCAGGAAACAGATGACATGCTTAAGTTACAATATTTAAGGAGAGTTTAATGCAAGGACTATTTACAAAGATGTAGGTTAGATGTAAAGAAGCCAGAAAGGATAGCACAGTACCTATGGCTAGTAATAAGGGTCTGGACCCATTACCATTACCTACCTACCTTAGACCTGAACACTCTTAGAGAGGTAACTGTTACTGAAACCTAGAACTTAGGGCTGTTGACTGGTGCTAAGACATAGATGGCTTGCTATGGTCCTGTAGAAAGTAAGCTAAGAAAATAAATCCACAAACTTGCTCTCTTCCCTCCTTGTAATCTTCCCCCATTAGCAAACCCCAAAGGTAAGCCAGACAGCAAGGGAGCTTGTTTCTCATTCACACAGGTCCACCTTCTAGGGCACCCAGCAAGGATACTGGCATGCTCAGTGTCCCTAAAGTGTGGTGACTGGGTTCCTCTCATATCTGTATCCTCGACACATAACAATGGCTTAGCTAAAGTGGGATGGAGTGATTCCTCTTATTGTTGAAAAAGAGCTCATCAGTGTGATCTATGGAAAATCAAAAGAACAAAACTAGAGCTTTTGTGCTATTCCAAAGCATATCAGTTAGGTTTAATTCAAAACCTGCTAATTTAATGCTTTCTCAAAATAAGAAAATTATAAGTCCACTTAGGAATATTTCCACATTCTAAGTTAAGTTTAGAATCAGAAATTGTGTTTGTTAATTTAAACTATTTTTTCCTTGACTTGTTCTGACTTATGTCCATCTTGTGGACCTGTGCATCAAATTGAAGTCTCACTTTGGATCTGTATTTTTGTGGATTTTTTTTTCACAATTTTCTTTATATTTATTTATTTTCTCCCCTCTCTTTCTCCTTTCCCTTTCCCAATCAGTGGTTGAGGTCTTAGAGGTAGAAGATAACTAACTTGGGATAAAACTTAGGAAATCAAAACTCACTTTCTTATTTATTCAGTTAAATGACAACTACTGTAGCATTCACTCAATGTACTCACAATCATTTTTTTTCCCTCCCAGGTCTATACGCTCTCCAAATCCCCAGCCCACCAGATTTTCTCTCATAGAAGTGAGGGCGAATTTAGGCTGCATTCCGCATCCCAAACATAAATTATTTGACATTAGAGAAGGGAAGGCCCAGTGGCCTGTGGTTTCAGTTGCTTTCAAGTCTTTTATCTTCTCCAGGGCTGTGTCTGAAAGGAACATTTGCTATATTTTTATCACATGACTTGTATCATATTTGTTCTGCTCAAGCCTCACTTCCTTTTTTTACTAATTTCTACAAATAGTTCTTGTTCGACCTATCTTTCCCCTATCTTTCTGTGTCAAAACTCATTGAATAAGTATCCACTGGACATGGAATTACATCGACCACAAATAAAGCCTCCTTCTGGCTAGACCTCTCCTTTAACATAACATAGCATTTCCTTGTGGCTTATTTTCCCATTCCACTACACCTGCCCCACCGTGCTTGCCAGAATTCTCTCATCTTCCTGCCCACAAAAATTATTTTCTCATTCCCTTTTACTCTAGTTCATAATCTCTTCTTAACCTTGCTTAATTTATATCTACCTGCTTTGTTCACTCAATCCTTATATATTCATGCTGAAGTATCATGCTAAATTATTATACTACTAATAATTGTTTTATTTCTATAATTATCTTCATGGTTATGATTATCATCACTGTAAAACCAATGTGTGTATTTAATCCCTAAAACTAGAAAATAAGTTTCTGGTAACTAAACTGTCTGCTGTCTTATGTATTGAAGGAATATTGAAGGAGCTATCTTGCCTGCCTCCCCAACCCTGCAACTCAACATCCTGCAAACAAGGATTTTTTTCAGTGCCCTTGTGTATTGATAATAAAACTAGGTATTAAGTGCTCTGTAATATGGAAACAAATAACACAAAAGAAGAAGTACTAACTTAGAAAATAACTATACAGACAAACTACTGGGGAAAACAATAAATATTTGACTTTGTAAATTGGGCATTTGAATTCCTAAGAATGAAAGCCATAAGAAGACAAAGCAAATGAAGGGACAAGAAAAGAAATCACAGCCTCTCCTCCAGGTATGGACTAATAGCTTTATGGAGGAAATAGATTCAAGTCCTGATTGATGGAGATATCAAGCCAATATACTCAGTCTTTGGACAGACTGTTTCAATTCAGCCCATAATCATATTAATAAACTTACTTGGTGAGAAATGGAAATGTGAACTCCATTCTTGTTTAGTCCACTTTGTCTGCCTTCCAAGGTTCTCTTGATGTTGGTTCTTCATGTGACCTGTTTAGAAATGTGGTAGCTTCAGTGAATAATTCTTTTCATTTTATTTAAAGAAAGTAAGTGATTATATTTCCTTTTCTAAACAAGAGAAAGTCATGGTAAAGATGGATAAGTACATGGTTTTACAGACTGTAAAGTTCCTTCCCATGACAACTGCCATTTCGGACAATAGAGTGCTTTCTTTACAAATGAGCACCAGCAGTTTTTTGACCAATTTGGTACAAACACCAAAACAGAAGAACATAATTTACAAAAGGAATATAGAAAATATCAACCATGAACCCTTTTGTTGGTAAAAGGTGGATTGTCAATAAATTTAAAAGATATACAAATTAAAATGATTTACTCTTTAGAGATTCAAGACAATTATTTCTTCATATATATGTTCTCATACTACCCAAGGCCTGGCATTTGATTTTTTTAAATTAATATTATTATCACCATTATTACTCATCATACGTTGTGTACATATCATGAATTTGACTCTTCTACTAACTGTGTATTTACCTCTCTATGCCTCAGAGCCCTTATCTGTAACATGGGGATTAAAATAACACACACTTTCTGAGGTTGTGTTTAAGAATAAATGAGCTAATTCATATAAGGTGCTTATAATAGTACTTGATATTTACCGTTCTCAGTGACAGCTACTATTTAAATAACTGTTATTATTGTTATGACTTTTTTTCATGTTAACTCATCTGTGAAGATTAGATTAAATGTTATTGTTTATAGATGAGGAAAACGAAACTCTGATAAGTTAAGCAACTCTTTGAAGATGATACAACTGGTCGAATGCAAGCCTGTCTGAATGACTGTATTAGCAAGTAGAATCTGAATTTTATTAATACTGGGCTAAGTGAAAATTTATTGTTTTAATTGTGTTGAAAATAGATTGCATTTGGTGCATTTATTCATTGGCACTTTCACTACACACACAAAAAAGATCTCTGCCTCCAGACTTCTTTCCTTGGCCCACTTGTTTTTCCATCCTTCCAGTGCAAGCCATCTCTTAGCAATTAAAGGTTGTAGAATGGGAGAGGGCAGAGTAAGGTGGCAAAAAAGCAGCAGAATTAGGATGAAGGAGAGTGTTGATGCTCTTTGTTAATTTATAATCATAAATCAAATGCTCAACTCAGCTATAGCGGCAATTCGTCTTATAAATCAATCTGGCAAGGTATCAGCTTTAAAATCTGTTACACTGAATCAGGAGTGGAGTTTACAGCTAATATGCCAACAGGACACCTATATATGTCAGTGCCCTTCTAAGCTGGTTTAAAACAGTGTTCTTGCTTGACTCTGCCTTTCTCCATGACACTGAGTCAGTCATGTTCTTTCTTGTTACTTCATGCAGAAAAAAGAGATGAAGTATCGATTCTACTCTCTTCAGAAAACTATATATCGACTCTACTCTCTTCATAAAACTATATATTAGTATAATGATAACATTGTTTCTTATTCTGAATGACCTCTTCATAGCAGGTGTCATTGAATGATTTTTCTTAATGGGAGAAGTTTAATATCTTTTTTTATACTTTTCACTACTTTATCAGTTTCTTAAAATATGCACCCCCACCACTAAAGCTTGACATAAATTTTTCTTAAAAAGCCACCCATGATTCCCTAATTGCCAAACACTGAAACTTATTTTTCTTCTTATCTTTTGCATTGCTTCTCCAGCATTTGACCATATAGACCAATCTTTTCTTCTTGAGAATCTGTATTCCTTTTTCTTCCATAGCATTCCAATATTTTGGACTTTTGCTCACTCGTCTTTAGACTACTCAACATCAAGCCCGTTAGTGTCTTGTATATAACATGAGCTTGTTTTTCTAACTTCTAGAGTAGGCACAATGTTGGACTTCCCAAAGATATTCACATCCTAATCCGCATAACTTGCAAAATTGTTAACTCACATGGCAAAGGGTAATTTGCAGAAGTGATTATGTTAAAAATTTTTAAATGAAGAGATTATTCTTGAATTATCCAGGTTGAGTTCAATGTAATTTCAAGGGTACTTATAAAAAGACAGGAGGGTCAGAGTCAGAGTAGTAGATGTAATGATGGAAGCAGAAGTCAGAAAGAATGAGACAGAGAGATTTGCAGATGATAGATACATTGCTGGCTTTGGAGATGGTGATAGAAGCCATAGCTAAGGGAAGTGGGTGCCCTCTATGAGCTAGAAAAAGGCATAAAAATAGATTCTCCCTTGTAGCCTCTAGAAGAAATATAGCCTTGCCTACACCTTGATGTTAGTATTTCTAACCACCCAAACTCTAAAATATACATTTGTGTTATTTTGAGCCACTAAGTTTGTGGTGAGCTGTTGCAGCAAAATTTGGAAACTAATACAATTATCTCTCCAACTTTTTTTTTTATTTCTCACTCTGAAAATTCTCTCAAATATCAGAACTGACTTTTCAATTGTCTTCTAGACATCTCTACTTTGATACTTCACCAGTATCTCAAATCAAAATGGTCCAAACTTAAAATTAGTATCTTCCTCCCCAAATTTTTCCTCCTATGGATTTTTCTGACTATACTCATTCACTCATTTATTAACTATTTCATTTATTTATTTATTTATTTATTTATTTATTTATTCACAAACCAAAAGTTTAATGAGTCCCTACTATTGCAGATACGTTGAAATTCTTAGAATGCAGATGTGAACAAATGGCAAAATCTCTGCTTGGATGAGGATTGCATTCTAGGGAATGTATAGACAAAAACAGAAAGCAAACAAGTAAAATAGTTCCATTTAGCGAAAGGTTTTGGAAGACATTCAAGAAAAGTAAGGGAATAGAGAATAATGTGAGGTAGGGTGGGGGAGGTGGTGATGGCTACTTTAAACAAGATGGTCATAGAAGGCCTATTTATGAAGGTGACATATGAACATAGTGCTGATTGAAGAGCAGCAAGAATAAGAATATATGAAGGAATAACATTCTAGGCAGAAAATACAGCAAATAAAAACACCCTGAAATGGGAATGAAATTGCATTGTTCATGTTCAAGCAATTGCAAGAAGACTTGAGTAGAGTGAGCAAAGTGAAAAATATTAAAGAGATCAGTACAGAAAGACAGGCCGAGACTTTTTCAGTCATAGGTAAGAATTCTGATGCTTTTCTAAGTGTGTGATGAGAAACGGTAGAGAATTTTGAACAAGGGAGTCATCACTGATTTATAGTTTAAAAAATCATTGTGGCTGCTCTATAGAGAATAAAATAAAAGAAAAAGTCCAATTAGGAAACTAGGTAATGAGTTATAATGGCTTCACCCAAGATGGTAGCTTTGACTGTGGTCAGAATCAGGATACATTTTGAATGTAGAATTGATCATAACTGTTTAAATATTGCTATGCAAGAAATAGTCAAGGATAAACTGGAAATTGGAAAAATGTAGTCACTATTTACTGAAATGAGGGAAGTCCAAGAGTAGCAAGTTTGAGAAAAATTTCAAACGTTTGGTTTCTTATTTGTTAAGATTTACATGCTTTTAGACATCAGAGCGGAGACATCACATAGATAATCAAGTATTGGGTAAGTTTGCTTCTAAAACAGGCACCTGAACTGAAGACAAATTTGGAAAACATAGGCCCTATTATGTTTCTCCCTAGCTGAATATCCATTCATGAATTTCCAATGTACTTAAAATAAATTTCCAATTCCTTGTCATGATATATAATGCCCGACGTGAACCAGTATCAGTCCACAAAACCCCAGCCACACTGATCTTTCTGATCTTCGATTATAAGTTTATTTCAAACATTGGGCTTTTGAATCTGTTATTCCTTCTTCCTAGAACTCTCAGATCCAGATTTTTCAAATGGCCACTCCTTTCTCAAAATTCAGGCCTGAAAACAAACACCATCTTCTCAACACAGCTTTGTCATAACATGTAATAAAGTAACCAAGCTTAATCCCTAGCCTATTTAGTCACCATCACATTACTCTGTTACACTTTCTTCATCTTTATTTGGATTTAATTTATTTACTTGTTTAATTGTTTATTATCTATATTTCTCTCTAGAGCATAATTTCTAGGAGGGCAGTAACATAATCATGCACCTACAATATGCTCAGTGCCTAGAAAAATGCCTGATACATAGATATTATTCACTAATATTTCTTGAATAAAATAAATATTAAATAAAAAAGGGTTTCTACTGTTAAATAATTTCATTCCCCATTGACTATATATATCTTTAATTACCCAAGATTACAAATCAAAAATGTTAATGTGTCACTATTTAATGTGCAACTATTTAAATTGCTCCTTAAACTCTTCTTTAGTTTACATTTTTGCTTTTTCCCTTTTGCAAAAATGTTACTCTAATTATTTTTGATGAATATAGCAAAATATTATACTATCATAATAATTTCTAAGGTCGTTTCTGAAAAACAACCTTTTCTGTGTGCAAAATTCTTTAGACTAAATCATAGTTTAGGTTTGAACATCTCTATTTATGATGGACATATTTCAGAATATTTACTTAACTCTCTTTAGAAAAAAAACTCTCTCATTCTATAACTCTATGTACATGTATACACACACCTATTCACATATTCTGCTAAACTAGCTTTTTTAGAGGTCAGTGTATATTGCAGAAAACATTTATTTCATAGTAATAGTCACTTATTAGAAAAATATGTTTGTTTTGAAAGGATTACTCTTTTGTCACTGTAGTTGGTATATAATAGACTCATCTCAAGGTCCATAATTGAACTCTCTCTAGTTGTGAGAACATGTACTTTTAAATATAAAGCTGGATACCAATTTAATAAGGGAAATTATATAGACTGACATTAACCTTCCTATAGTCCCTTGGGTGTATTCTCATGGCTTAAAGCTGATTCAGAAAACAAATAACAAAAGGAAAATAAATAAGTGTACTTATAGTGTACCACATGCGTCTTTTTTCATTCTATGTAGATTTTTTTTTTCATATAACTGGAAATAAAAGCTCTGTTTTGATCTTATTTCTAAGGCTTGTAGATAATAATTTTCTTTCAAATTTATAATCATCTTATATGTCATATACTTTTGATTTCTGAATCTACAAATCTATAAACATTTGAGATCTTCACTATGAAGCAAGATAGGTTGGTCCCACAAAGCAGATATTCTATATTTTTGTTACCAGGACTCTGTACAGAATTTCTAGAGTTGGAGTTCCTGTTTCATCTTACCTAAAGGGTAGTTACTTGGAAGTTTATGGAGAAAATGTGAAAATGAATAGACAGAAACCTAATTTAAAATGGAGTCAGGAGTCTAGAAGAGAGTTCTCATGCACCTGTCACTCAACACACACTACTGACCCCAACCAGAAGAGAGGTATCTTGCATGTCTGACAGGAAGATACACTGCTTTACTATCTCATCAGGAAGAAAAGATTCCTCCTTGACCATTAGTACCTTATCAAATGGGAGACTTCCATAACTCATTCAAGAAAAGCCACTTTACTTCAAACTTTCAGTTTTCTCAAATGGACTTTTCCATTTGTAACAGTCCCTCTATAGTCTATAAATAGCATTTCTCTTCTTTGTTTTTCTGTACTTGCCTGTGATTTACTATTAGACCACATGTATTACATTGCAATTTTTGTTGTTCCTGAATAAATCCATTTTTTCTAGAGAAATATCTGGCTAATCCTGTTATGGTCAACAGGATCGTATTTATTTCTGAGGTATTTCAGCCCTATTAACAGCTTCAAAATGACTAAAATTCCATTGCCAAAAAAGGTTATATGTTAGTTATAATTAACAAATTAGTTGTAAATAAAGCAAATTTGAACTAAATGTTTTATCTCTAGGACTCTTGGTTTAATTGGATTTCCCAGATCATGTACAATTTGAATGAGAATGTAGAATTTCCAAGTCTCCTTGCTCTGAGTATGGTCAGAAGATTAGGATCAGTGGTTGGAATTTAATTTATAAAATATATCAATAATTCTTTTTTGTGTCCTTCCAAAATACTTGTGTAGGTGTTGAAGGAGGAGAAAGGGAATCATGTTTTGCAGAAAGCGCAATCCTGTGGTATTCTCAAACAATAAATATCTTTCTGTGCACTAAACAACTCTTTTCTGCTATACAGTAAAAGAATGATTTTTGAAGAAATATTATTATCTGCAGTTGGAACATATTAAAGTGCCAGTTGAAATTCCTGGTAGCTGGTCTTCCTTTCAAAAATACTTCAACTCACTTTGTGTTTATTTTGAGGGAAACCAATATTTCAATTAACACTGCAAATCTGAAAGAAGATTATCAATTGAAAAGGGGAAAACAACCTATATTTCAGATACCAGATACCTATCAGTTATTTTTTTCTGTGTAACAAACTTGATGGTTTAAAACGACAACCATTTATGAAGTAATTCTGAGGGTTAACAGTTTAGGTTATGCTCATTTGAGCAGTTCTTCTGATCTTTTTCAGGATCATTTATGCAATTGTGGTCAGCTACTATATTGGCTATAGTTTTGATTTTCTCAGATGACCTCAAAATGGACAGTTCATCTCTCCTCATTATAGTCTCTAATACTGCAACAGACTTTTGGGCAATGTTCCAAGAGGTTAATTCCAAACATGAAAATCCTCTTGAGGTCTAACCTCATAAGTGGTATAAGATAATTTCACCTAAATTATACTTGCCAAAGCTAATCCCAAAACCAAGGGGTGCAGACTGGTAAGTCAGAGGAAGGAGAGTCAGAGGTGGTAAAGTGGATGGTTCCATGGACAAGATATCCCGACCCAAGAATAGGTTTTTTGCCCTTTCTCTCTTTCCAACAGAGCTGAATGTTTCAGGAAAACAGTGGTTACGCATATTCTTTCTGAAAATATCTTACATGACCAATCAATCAGCCAGTTTTCCTGTACTGCTATGAACATCTTGGTAACACATCACTGTGTATTAGCTTTTGGTCCTTCCTTGACTGAAAGTACCTTTTCCCTCCTTCTTTGTTCACTAAGATTGCACTCTACCTCCAAAGTAAGCATATAAACTGTGTTATGCCCTCATCATGCTCTTTTTTTAAGGGAACTCAGGATAAAACAAAACATGGAAGACTAATTTTTCAAGCATTTTTTAATTTATACTAAGTAAATATAAAATTAAGGGATTTGTTTGTTTTGATTGTTAACCAACAAATCAGTAATGGTCCTATTTCGGAATGACTCTGATTGGCTGGGACATATTATAGTTTATTTTGCTGAGGTATAACTCTAAATCTTTTATGTTTTGAGACAGATGAATAGAGTCACCTATCTAGAGAATAAAGGCAGCATGGCTATACCAAGATGGAGACAATGAGCAGTTTGAGTAAATTATACTCTGTGTAGAAACTTTTTATACTTATATGGCAAAAAATAAATGTTTTGCTATTAAAAAGTAATGACAAAAAATCTTTTTAAAAATGTTTTATAATGGCCTGTAAATATGTATAAAATATAAACCTAAGAATGAACTCCTTATGCTATTATCCATTATATAAATATAAAATCAAAATTAAAAGTTGAATTTATCACATCACACAACCGATAAAAACTAAATAACCAACAATAATATGATATAGCAGATATTTTTTGTTAAAGTGCTCGCAACTGATATTACATATATGAATATAGTGTACCATATGATGGCTGCTTTCTTTGTTTAAACTATTTTGAGGGTTTTTATTTTACACTTTCTTATAATATCATTTACTTCTTTCATCATGTGAATTGGCTATTCACATATTAATTTTGCCTCAGTCTTTTTCTCTCATCTCAAAACAGTTAAAGTAGAGCATTGCTTCAAAGTACACAGTAATTTTCAGGATGTCACATATGACTCTTAGGTAAATAAAAAGCTTAAGTCAAAATTGAATAGTTTCCTAGACTAATGTTTTTTTAAAACAAGAGTCTAGTTTTTTTTCCCTCATAATTGTTTAGGAAATTAATATTTGCACAATGGTATGTGTTAGTTTCATTTGTGAAATTATGAAGAGTGAGCATGAACAAAGAATGTGTTTAGAACTTAAATACTGTCACTTTATGATCCTTTCATGTAAAGTTGTTACCTAAACACAACTGTAAACATCTACATTGAAATCAATTAATGTTCAATTATAAGATTATCAACCACATTATATAGACTATGCTCTTATTAATGTCAGATATAATATTAACAGAAACTCACACATTAAAAATCTTCCAATAAAGTCATACAAACACAATAATACTCTTTCCATGGATTAGTAGAAAGATGGAGTCCTTCACTGGAAAGACATGCCATGATTTTTAGTTTATTTATCATTTTTGTCAATCAAGTAAAAAAAACATTTGTATTCATCCTAGAAAAATTTACACATACATGCACAAACAATATTTTTCACACAATTTTAGTAAGTTTATGAATCTTCTGATGCCAATCCAAAGACTAGTATAATTATATTATTTTACCAAATCTTTCCAATTATCTTGGTAAGTAGTATCCTGTAGAGAAATCTCAGAGTAGCATAATCTCCCTTTTGTAGGTTTCCCCCCCCCCCGCAAGATTCCCTTAGGATACTTTTTTCTTACTCTTTGAATATCAAAAACTTCACTGGTAACTTTTCCCAGGAGTCAACCTAATTTGATCATCAGAGTCAAGAATTTTATTTAAAAAAAAACTTCTAAATCTTTGAACACCATTTTTTTCATCTTATCTGTTCTCTATTTATTTTATCTTTATTCCATATCTATTATCTTTTTATAACAATTTTATATTTCATTTCTTTTTAATTTCATTTTGTGTGGTTCTTTTCGAAGCTTGACTTCCATGTCCCTGATTGTGGGTTTATATATTGTTTACTCTAGTTATAGTGGCATCCAATGTAACATATACCTCTATAAACATTTTCATTTACTTCTAATATTCATTTCTCATATTTCATTTCATTGACAGCTTATTTTTCACCTCCTGTTTTAAGTATTTTTTAAAAACAAGACTTGCATTTTCTATACCTTTTTTGAAATTATAGACAAACTTGTTTTTAAATCTTAGTCCTTAAAGCATGTTTATTATAATACATGTTTCTTTTTTTAATGAATTCTTCTCTTTTTTTGTAACTTCTACTCATAGGTCCAGCAGTTTTTTAAAATTGATCCAATTATTCATTAATCTGAAAAGCCCTCGAACTATTCCTGGTTTCCTTAACTTTCATACATTTTTAAGAGAGAGAACAAAACTTTCATCAGTCCTAAATTATTATTTAGAATGCAGTCTCTGTTACTCTAAATCAAACATAACTTCTTTATTTGTAAATTTTTCTTGTGGTTGCTATGTTGTTTGTTTGGGTTTTTTTTTGTTTTTTTTTTGTTTGTTTTATGGTGACATTGGTTAGCCAAATCCAGTAAGGTTCAAGTGTACAATTCAACAGTAAGTCATATATATCTGGCATTGCATGTTCGATGTCCATATACAGATTTCTTTCTGTCACCACATATTTGACCCTTTTTACCCCATTTAGCTCCCTCTGCCCACTCTGTCTTCAAGAACCACTAGCCTATTGTTAATGTCCATTTTGTTTGACATGTTCGATGCTTTTAGATTTATATCCTTCATGGAAGTGATAACGTGTGGTTTTCAACTTTTTCTGTCTGGCTTAGTTTGAATAGCATGATTATCTAAAGGACGATTCATGTTATCACAAATGGCAGTGTTTCATCTCAGCTTAGGGCTGAGTAATATTTCTTTTTTTTTAGAGTGTTAAAAATGCAAGGCTATTAAGTTTTTTATTAAGTTTATTGGGGTAACATTGGTTAATAAGTTTATATAATTTTCAGTTGTACAGTGTAATTTGATATCTGTATATTTTATTGTGTCTTTACTACCCAAAGTCCGGTTTCCGTCAGCCGCCATATATTTGATCCCCTTTACCCACTTCACTCTCCCCATACCTCCTTGTATTTGACCCCTTTTAAGCCTCTTCCTCCCTCTTCCTCCCCCACTCCCTACCCTCTGGTTACCACTAGTCTATAGTTCATGTCCAAGAATTTCTGTTTGTTTGTCCTGTTTATTTGTTGCTTTTAGGTTTATATTCCACATATAAGTGATATCATGTAGTTTTGAACTTTTTCTGTATGGCTTATTTCGTTTAGCATGATTATCTTGAGGTCCAAGCATGTTGTTACAAATGGCAGTATTTCATCTCTTCTTATGGCTAAGTAATATTCCATTGTACATGTGTACCACAGCTTCTTTATCCAATGATCTATCGTAGGACACTTCAGTTGCTTCCATGTCTGGGCCACTGTGAATAATGCTGCTATGAACATTGTTGTGAAAATATCTTTTCAGATATGGTTTTTCAAGATTTGGGGGTAAATACCCAGTAGAGGGATTGCTGGATCATATGGTTGATCAATTCTTAGTTTTTAGAGGAAGTTCTATACTGTTTTCCATACTGGCTGTACAAATTCACAGTCCCACCAGCAGTGGATGAGGGTTCCTATTTCTCCACATCCTCTCCAACATTTATTATTGCTTGTTCTGTTGATTATAGCTATTCTAACAAGTGTGAGATGGTATCATTGTGGTTTCGATTTGAATTTCCCTAACAGTGAGTGATGTTGAGTATCTTTGCAAACATTTGTTGGCCATTTGTATGTCCTCTAAGGAGAGGTGTCCATTTAGGTCCTCTACCCATTTTTCGATTTGATCATTTGTTTTTGTTGTTATTATTGAGTTGTATGAGTTCTTGTATATTTTGGATATTAGGCTCTTATCAGAAGTATTACTTACGAATATATTTTTCCATTCAGATGGTTGTCTCTTAGTCTTGTGGATGATTTCTTTTGCTGAGGAGAAGTTTATTAGTTTAATGTAGTCTCATTTATTTATTTTTGCTTTCACTTCCCTTGTTTTTGAGGTCAAATTCATAAAATCCTCTTTAGGTCCAAGTTACTTGAGATTAGTTCCTATGTTTACTTCTATGGATATTATTGTTTCAGGTCTTATATTGAAGTCCTTAATCCATTTAGAGTTAATTTTGATGTATGGTGACAGACAACAGTCCAGTTTCATTCTTTTGCAGGTGGCTTTCCAGTTTTCCTACCACCATTTATTGAAGAGGCTTTACTTTCTCCACTATATGTGTTTGGCTTTTTTTTTTTTTGGTCAAAAATTATTTACCCATATAAACATGAGATTACTTCTGGACTCTTGATTCTGTTCCACTTGCCTGTGTGTCTGTTTTCCTGCCTATTTCATGCCATTTTGATTCCTGTCACTGCATATTATAATTTGATGTAGGGTAGAGTGATGCCTCCAGCCCCATTTTTTTTCTTAGGTTGGCTTTAGAGATTCGGGGTATTTTGTTCTATTTCTTTAAAGAGCGCTGATGACGTTTTGATGGGTATTTCATTAAATCGTATAATGCTTTAGGCTATAAGGTCATTTTTAACAATGCTGATTCTTCCAGTACAAGAACATGGAATATTTTTGCATTTTTTTATATATTCTTCAATTTTTTATAATAGATTGTTACAGATTTCATTATATAGGTCCTTCACATGTTTCATTAGGTTTATTTCTAGATATTTTATTCTTTTTGTTGCAATTGCAAAAGGATTATTATTTCCACTTCACTTTCTGACAGTTCAATATTAGAGTACAAGAACACTATAGATTTTTGAACACTGATTTTGTATACAGAAACTCTTCTGTATTTGCTTATTGTTTCTAATACTCTTCTTGTGGAGTCTTTAGGGTTTTCTTCTTTTTTTATATTATTTTATTAAGTTTATTTTTTATGGTGACATTGGTTAACGAAGTCAAATAAGTTTCTGTACACTTGAACACTTGAACAGTAAGGCATATATATATATATATATATATATATATATATATATTAACATTGTGTCTCCATCTCCTATAGTTAGATTTCTTTCTGTCAACACATATTTGACCCCTTTTACTCTGACTACCTCTCTGCTCTGGCACTCCCTACCCTCTGATAACCATTATTCTATCATCCATGTCCATGCATTTCTGTTTGTTTGTCCTGTTCATGCATTAAACTTAAGTTTATGTCTCACATATATTTGACCTCATGTGATTTTCAACTTTTTTTGTCTGGCTTCTTTTACTTAGCATGATTACCTTGAAGTCCATCCATGTTGTCACAAATGGCAGTATTTCATCTCTTCTATGGCCGAATAATATCCCATTGTATATATGTACCACAGCTTCTTTAACCAATCATCTATCTTAGGACACTTCAATTTCTTCCATGTCCTGGCCACTGTGAATAATGTTGCTATGAACATCGACGTGAAAATATCTTTTGGGATTTGAGTTTTCAAGCCTTTGGGGTAAATACCCAGTAGAGGGATTGCTGTATCATATAGTAGACCAGTTCTTCATTTTTTGAGAAACCTCTATACTGTTTTCCATAGTGGCTGTACCGATTGGCAGTCCCACCAGCAGTGTATGAGGGTTCCTTTTTCTCCGCATCCTCTCCAGTATTTGGTACTGCTGTCCTGTTGATTATAGCTATTCTAACAGGTGCGAAATGGTATCTCATTGTGGTTTAGATTTCGACTTCCCAAATAGCTAGCAAAGATGAACATCTTTTCATGTGTTTGTTGGTCATTTGTATGTCTTCTTGGGAGAAGTTTTTGTTCATGTCCTCTCTCTACTTTTTGGTTGGATTGTTTGTTTGTTTGTTTGTTTGTTGTTATTGAGCTGTATGAGTTCTTTGTATATTTTGGATATTAGGCTCTTGTTGGAGGGGTTACTTGCAAATATACTTCTCCAATTGGATCATTGTCTCCTTAACTTGTAGACAGTTTCTGTCCTGTGCAGAAGCTTTTTAGTTTGATATAGTCCCATTCACTTATTTTTACTTTACTTCCCTTGTCTTTGAGGTCAAATCCATAAAATCCTCTTTAAGTCCAGGATCCTTGAGTTCAGTTCCTATGTTTTCTTCTATGCATTTCGTTGTTTCAGGTCTTATATTCAGGTTCTTAATCCATTCTGAGTTCATTTCAATGTGTGGTGATAGACAACAGTCTAGTTTCATTCTCTTGTAGGTGGATTTCCAGTTTTCCAAGCACTATTTATTGAAGAGGCTTTACTTTCTCCACTGTATGTTTTTGGCATTTTCATCAAAAAGTATTTGCCTGTATAAATATGGGTTTACCTCTGGACTCTCGATTCTGTTCCACTTGTCCATGTGTCCATTTTCCTGCCAATACCATGCCATTTTGATTGCTGTCTCTTTTAAGTATAATTTGAAGTTGGGCAGAATGAAGCCTCCAGCCTCATTCTTTTTACTCATGATGGTTTTAGCAATTGGGGGTCTTTTGTGTTTCCATAAAAAGCTGATGAATTTTGTTCTATTTCTTTAAAAAAATGCCAATGGGATTTTGATGGAGATTGTATTAAATCTGTATAATGCTTTAGGTAATATGGTCATTTTAACTATGTTGAGTATTCCAATCCGAGAACACAAAATATCTTTTTATTTCTTTGTATATTCTTCAATTTCTTTTAATAGGTCTTATAGTTTCATCATATAGGTTCTTCACATGTTTTGATAACTTTATTCCTAGGTATTTTATTCTTTTTATTGCAATTGCAAAAGGAATTATTTGTTCTTCTTTTTTTGACGCTTCATTATTAGAGTATAGGAACACTATAGATTTTTGAACGTTGATTTTGTATCCAGAGACTTTACTGTATTTGCTTACTGTTTCCAGTAGTGTTCTTGTGGAGTCTTTAGGCTTTTCTATATAGAGAATCATTTCATCTGCAAATAGTGACAGTTTGACTTCTTTGTTTCCTATTTGGATACATTTTATATCTTTCTCTTGCCTGATTGCACTCACTATGACCTCTAATGTTCTGTTGAATAACAATGGCAATAATGAACAGCCTTGTCTTGTTCCTGATCTTAGAGGGAAGGTTTTTAGTTTTTCACCATTAAGCATAATGTCGGCATAGGGTTTGTCATATATGGTCTTTATTATATTAAGGTACTTTCTTTCTATACCGATTTTATAAGTGTTTTGATCATAAATGGATGCCATATCTTGTCAAAGGTTTTTTCTGCTTCTATTGATATGATATGATTCTTCTTGGTTTATGTTGTATACTACTGTTCTGAATTCTCAGATGTGTTTACTTTTATGAATCTGTATAGTTACATATATGCAGTGATCTATTTTCTTCCGTGTGTGCCTAATATCCATTCCCCTTTGCGAATTTGGATGTTTTGTTACTCCCCTTTTCAGTCAGTTTTCTCAATTTGTCCCTATGTATACTGAGCGTTCATCAATATGTTGCTATAGCAATTTTATTTTAATGTTTAATCTTATAATGCTCTATACTTAGCAAAGGTCACACTCTTCTGCTTCTATTTGCCTGATAGTCATCCTACTCTTAATTATTTTTTTTGTCTTTTTTTTTAGGTGAGCTGACCCCTTTCAGTATTTCCTGTAATGCTGGCCTCATAGTAGAGAATTCCCTCAATTTTTGTATGTCTGGAAAAGTCTTTATTTCTTCTTCATATTTAAAAGAGAGCTTCGCTGGATATGTTATGCTAGGCTGATAGTTCTTTTCACTTAATAGTTTGAATATTTGATTCCACTCCTTTCTGACTTGTAAGGTTTGTGCTGAAAAGTCTGATGATAATCTAAGCTTCTCCTTTATAGGTTATGATCTTATTCTCCCTTGCTGCCCTGAGAATTCTGTCTTTGTATTGATTTTTAAAACTTTTAATACAATTCGTCTTGGTGAATGCCTTTTTGGGTTGAGATAATTGGGTGTTCTGTTGACTTCTTGAATTCGAAGCTCTAGCTCACTCCTTAGATTTGGGAAATTCTTGTCAACTATTTGTCTGTAAATGCTTTTTAATCCCTGCTCCTTTTCCCTTCCTTTGATAATGCCCATTATTTTTATGTTTCCTCTCCTAATGGTATCAGCCAGGTCTTGTATTTTTCTTTCATTATTTTTCATTCTTCGCTTTCTCTCTTCTTCCTTCTGATTTATTTCTGGATTTCTATCTTTGATATCATTGATTCTTTCCTCCATTTGGTCCTCTCTGTTTCCCAAACTTGCTATTTCATTTGTCAACTCTTGCAGTTTTTTGTTTGTTTGTTTGTTTGTGTGTTTATCTCTAGAAGAAAGATCTATTGTGTTTTTTTGAGGGTTTCAATCTCTTTGCTAAAGAATTCATTTTGTTCATCTAGTTGTTTTTTCAGTTCCTGAAATTGTTGATATGATGTATTTCAGAACTCACTGTCTTTTTTAAAGAAGTACTATCCTGAATTCTCTGTCTTTTAAATTGCACATTTCTATCTCTGTAAGCTTATTTTCTGCAGATTTTTCTCTTTCATTCTAAGATGCATTGACACCTTTGTTGTTCATGGTGTTTAATGGACTATTTCTCCTCCTTGGCATTAATGGAAGTGTACTTTGATTTTTTTTTTATTATTTAAAGTTCTCTCTTTAGCTTGTTGCAAAAAAGGTGCTTTCTTTTGGTTTCCAGTAGGTGGGTTCTAAGCCTCTTGGATCCCTGCTATATATAAAACATTAGTAATTCCTTTTTTTCCCTCTTATAAATGTTTAATCATACTCGCTACTCTCAGTTTCAATCCCTGACAGTGTTAGTGATGGTTTCATTAGCATTTGCTCAATTCTCCTGCACTTCTGCCTTGATCGGTCTTGAAGGGTATGTATGGGGGGTGGGACCTCTAGTTTGGAGGATGCAGACTGCGTCTCAGCCTCAATTTTGCCAACTTGGCTGGTAAAAATCAACTGTTTTTTCTTTCACACTGCTTTTCTGCTTTCTGCCTTAATGATTGGGGCCAGCTTCCAGCTGCATGGAGCTCACAGCACTCTCAGATAGGGCTGTTAAGGAAACTCGCTGGACCTTCTCTCCTCCCCCTTCTCCTACATGGAACACCCACAGATGTGAGAGGCAGCTTTTTTTATTTTTCCCATTCCACTGCCAGACAGCCAGACACATGGGATTCTGAAATTTGGTGGCTATTATGTCTATATCCCATGCTCAGATGAGCTGGTGTGCTGTTTGGGTGTTTTTTGTTGAGTTTTATATGTTCGGCTTATTTTTGCTTCAGGGGGAGAGACCTGGGGACGTCTCTCACTCTGCCATGTTTCTCTAAACTTCTTTCACTGGCTGGATTTTCCACATAGAGAATCATGTCAACCGCAAATAGTAACAGTTTGATTTCTTAGTTTCCTATTTGAATGCCTTTTATATATTTCTCTTTCCTGATTGCACTTGCTAAGACCTCCAATGTTATTTTTAGAAACATAGATGAGACCGGACAGCTTTGTCTTGTTCCTGATCTTAGAGGGAAGGTTTTTAGTTTTTCACCATTAAGTATAATGTTCTGAGGGTTTGTCATATGTGGCCTTTATTATGTTAAGGCACTTTCCTTCTATACTGATTTTGTTAACTCTTTTTTTATCATAAATAGATGTTATATCTTGTCAAAAGCTTTTATTGCATCTATTGATCTGATCACATGATTCTCATTTTTTAATTTGTTCATGTGGTGTATCACATTAATTGATTTGTGTATGTTGAGTCATCCTTGTGCCCCTGGGATAACGCCAACTTGATCATGGTGTATAATCTTTTTAATACATTGTTCTATTCAGTTCACTAGTGTCTTATTTAGATTTCTGCATGTGTGTTCATGAAAGATATTGGTCCACAGTTTTCTTTTTTTGTGTTATCTATAACAGGTTTTGTCATCAGGGTAATATTGGCCTTATAAAATGAGTTAAGAAGTATTGCTTACCCTTTGATCTTTTTCGAAGAATTTGGGGAGAATAAGTATTAAGTCTTTTTTGAATGTTTGGTAGATTCACTGGTAAAGCCATCTGGTTCTGGGATTTTACTTTTTGGTAGGTTTTTGATGATTGTTTCAATTTCCATACTGCTGGTCAGTCTATTTAGATTTTCCAGTTCTTGATTCAGTCTAGGAAGGTTGTATTTTTTTAAGTACTGGTCCATTTCTTCTAGGTCATTATATTTGATGTTATATGCTTTTCATAGTATTCCTATATGATCCTTTGTATTTCTGCAATGTCTGTCAAAATTTCTCCTCTTTCATCTCTAAGTTTATTTATTTTTGTCATTTCTCTTTTTTCCTTAGTAAGTCTAGCCAAGGTTTTGTCAATTGAATTAACCTTTTGAAAGAACCATATCTTTGTTTAATTCATTTTTTCTTTTTTTTTGTTTTTAATTTCGTTTAATTCTGCTCTTATTTTGATTTTATTTTTTTTTTTACTTCTGCTGATTTTAGCGCTTGTTGGTTTTTCTTTTTATAGTTTTTCTTTTTTTAAGATGAAGTGTTAGGTTTTTGTACCCATTCTTGTTTTTGGAGGTAGGCCTGTAATGATAAGAATTTTCCCCTTATTATCACTTTTGCCAAGTCACAAAAGTATGATATATTGTGCTATCACTGTCATTCATTTATGTGTATCTCTTGATATCTCTTTGTATTTCATTTTCTACCCTTTAATTCTTTACTAGTATGTTGTTTAATCTCCATTTTTTTGTGGTTCTTCCCAATTTCTTTTTATACTTGATCTCTAGCTTCAAAGCATTATGATCAGAGAATATTGTTCGTATGATTTCAACCCTCTTATATTTATTGAGGTTATCCCTTTGTCCCTGCATATGTTCAGTCCTTGAGAGTCTTCCATGTGCACTAGAGAAGAATGTGCAAACATGTTTTGAGACACAGTGCTCTTTAAATGTCAATTATGTCCCGTAGGTCTAATTTTTCTTTTAAGAATGTTATTTCCTTATTGATTTTTTTGTTTGGATAATCTGTCTGTGTCCAACAGTGGGGTATTTAGGTCTCGTACTATAATCATTTTTTCATCTGTTTCTCACTTTATTTTTGTTAGTAATATTTTAATATATTTTGGGGCTCAATGGTTGGGAACATAGATAGTAATAAGTTTTATGTTCTTTGTGTATAAGTCCCTTTGTTATACGAAGTGTATCTCAATATCTTTCTTTTTTTTCCATTTCGAAGTCTATTTTGTCTGATATTAGTACTACTACTCTCACTTTTCTCTGAATGCCATTTGCTTGAAATATCATTTTCTGCTCTTTCACTTTGAGTCTATATTTGTCTGTGGAACTGAGCTGTGTCTCCTGGAGGTAGCATATGGCTGGGTTTTGTTTTTTGACCCAATCTGTAATTCTGTACCTTTATATTGGTAAATTCAATCCATTTATATTTAGGGTGATTATTGAAATATGGGGTTTTCCTATAACCATTTTGTGTTCTTCTTTCTGGTACTTCAGTGTTTCTATTGCTTCCTTGTCCTTGTGTGTCTGCTTTCTTTATTTTGGTTATGTTTTGTGGATTTTCCCTCTGGTCCTTCTTGTTTTATGTTATATACTTCAATTTTGAATCTTTTGCCTGTGGTTACCATTACTAATATTTAAAGGATGTAATTAGTGTTTTTCTTCTGCATGTACATTGCATCCACTCGTCTTTGAGAATTTTTATCTTTGAACCATCCCCTTTTTTGTTATCATTGTATTTTGTTCCTATGTGTGTTGATCATTCATTACTATCTTGCAATAGCAAACCTTGTCTTATTATTTAAGTCTATAATACCCTGTTCTTACTAAGGGTTGTACTACTCTGTTTCTATATGCCTTCTAGTCACCTTAGTCATTGTTATGTTTTTTTCTTTTTTGTCATTTTGTTTCAGGTGAGCTGATCCCTTTCAATATTTCCTGTAATGCAGGTCTCATAGTGGAGAATTCCCTCACTTTCTGTATGTCTGAAAAGATCTTTATTTCTCCTTCATATCTAAAAGAGAGCTTTGCTGGATACATTATTCTTGGCTGGTATTTCCTTTCATTTAATAGTTGGAGTTCTTGATTCCACTTCTTTCTGACTTATAAGGTTGTTATCAGAAGTCTGAGGATAATCTAATGGCTTTTCCTCTATAGGTTACCATCTTCTTTTTCCTGGTTGCCCTAAAAATTCTTTCTTTGTCATTAATTTTTGATAATTTTAATAAAATGTATCTTGGAGAAGGCTTTTTGGGGTTGAGATTATTAGGTGTTCTGTTGACTTTTTTGAATTCCAAGCACCAGTTCATTCCTTATATTTGGAAATTTCTTGTCCACTATTTTTCTGAAAATGGTTTCTGATCCCTGCTCCTTTTCTTTCCTTCTGGAATGTCCATTATTTTAATGTTTACTCTTCTGATGAAATCAGCTAGGTCTTGTATTTTTCTTTCATTATTTTTCATTCTTTTGTCTCTTTCTTCCCCCTTTCAATTTATTTCTATATTTCTGTCTTTGTTGTCATCGATGCTTTCCTCTATTTGGTCGACTGTACTCTCCATTTCATTCTTCATCTCTTTTAGTGTATTCTTCATCTCCAGGATTTCTATTTGGTTCTTTTTAAAGATTTCAGTCTCCTTGCTACAAAACTCATTCTACTGATCTAGTTTTATTCTTCCTGGAATTGTTGTTATTAATTATTTTTTAGATTTCATTGATTTTTTTTTCAGAAGTACAGTACTGAATTCTCTGTCATTCAAGTCACATATTTTTTTATGTCTTTAAGCTTATTTTGTGGAGATTTTATATTTCCTCCTTTCTGAGCTACCTCATCACCATAGTTGTTTATAGTGTTTATTGGACATATTTCTGCATGGGCATTAATGAAAATATATTCCTCCCGCTGAAGAAGAGGTATTATTATATAAAAGTCTCTCTTTAGCTTGTTGCTAAGAAAGTTTTTTCTCTTGGTTTCCAGTAGGTGGTGTCTAAGCCTTTTGGATTCCTTCCTTATGCCTTAATAATGACTTTTTTTTTCATAAATACTCACTCACTCTTGCTACCCTCAGTCTCAGTCCCTGTCAGTGTTAGCTACAGTTTTGATAGTGTTTGCTCACATTATCCTGGGGCTCTGTGGTATTCAGTGTTGGAGGAAATAGTGTAGTGCCCTCTGGGTTGGAAGATGGAGGTTGTTGTAACTCATCCTGGTGTTTTGCAAATACGGCTGTTAAATCAGCTGTTGTTTCTCTGTCTTCTAACCTTTGCTTCTGTGCCGATCCCTGGGCTCTGCTGCTGCGTGGAGCTCAGAGATCTCTCAGGCAAGGCTGTTCAGGGAACCCACCACACCCTCTTTGTTCTCCCTCCTTGGGCTAGGAGCTCTGGCTACAAGAAGCAGCTTTTTTGTTTCTCCAAGTCTACTGCCTGCCATCCATGATTCAGACCTCTGGTAGCTCTTATGCTCAGATCACTCGCTCAGATGTTTTTGTGTGCAGGTTTGGTGTTATTTGCCAAGTTTAAATGTTCAAGTCATTGATATTTCAAGTGGAGAGATCCTGGGACATCCCTCACACTGCTAATCTTCTGACATCACTCTAAATATAATTTATAATTAATAAATGATCAAGTTACTGTGGATATTTAACATCTATGAATATTTATACATCAAAAAACATTTTTATTATTCTTAAAACAGAAACTCTAAGAAGTGTAAGAAAAAATAAAGAAAATTACAGTAGTATTAGTAAGCTTTGATTTACTTTTCCTAGATCAACTACACAAATTTAAAAAGATATGGAAGAAAAATATTTCACACTTTAATATATTGAACTCAAATTAACTGAAATAAAAAGCAGAATATATGTGAAATCTATAGAGCTGTCAAATAATGTGATTCATAAATTTAGCTTTTCAGTAACCTAGAAAGGTAAATTTAAATCTACTACAATTCTTTTGAATTTGACTATGGCTTCTGTCCAGTTACCATTTGATTTATGTACTTGGGAAGTATGCTATTAGCACATACATATCTAGAATAGTCTTATATTTCTGGTGGATTAATCCTTAAGTCATAATGAAATGTTTCTCTTATTAGGAATGCTTTTTGACCAAAAGTTTAATTTGTATGATATCAATCCATCTACACCAGATTTCTTGTGGTTATAGGTATATTTTTCTAACCTTTACTTTCAAAATTTTTGTATTCTTATATTTAAGGTGTTTATCTTATAAGTAGAATATATTTGTGCTTTTTAAATCCAGTCTGATTGTCTCTGGAATAGTTATATCATTTACACTTAATGCAATTACTGATACAGGTACACAACTGAGATATTGCAGATTTGATTCTAGACCACTAAGATTAGGTGAATATCACAATAAAGCAAATCAAGTACATTTTTTTCATTTCCTAGTACATATAAACATTATTTTTACACTATACTGGAGTCTACTAACTGTACAATACTATTATGATTAAAAATATATACACATCTTAATTTAAAAAAATACGCTATTGCTAAATAATGAGAACCATCACCTGAGCCTTCAGTGAGTAATGTTTATTCTGATTTTTTTTTTAAAAAACACAGTATCTGCAAAGTGCAATAAAGTGAGCTACAATAAAATGAGATACACCTGTATATTTATATTTAAATCTATCATCTTACTTGCTTTTCTACATGTTCCATGTATTTTATAGATTTTTCTTCTTATTTGCTTTCTTGCATTAGAAATATTCTTTTGATTTTATCTCTCTTCTATTAGCTTATTACCTGTACATTCTTTTACTCTCCATTTCAAGATTATTCTAAGTATTAAAAAATAAGTCTTTATTCATTAATATTAGTATAAATTAGTTGTTTTCCCACATTCCAGAAAATATAAAGACCTTAGAACACATTGACTAAATTTATACTCTGTGGCAGATGATATTTTTTTTTTTCAGATTTGAAAGTATGTTTTGACTTCTGTGTGTTTTTTAAAGATTTTACATAATTCTACCCAATGTAACATTATTTAAAGTGCCTCCCAGTAGTAAATATTTTTGACTCATTGACACAAGACTTGGGTATGTGATTTATATCTAAATATAAGTAAAAATGATTGCATGTGATGTCCAAGCAGACACTTTAGAACCATTGGACAATTCTTCCACTTTTTTTCTGCCATGAGAAGAGTATGTCCCAAATAATAGTTCTTTCTGCTGACTAGACATCAAAATGAAGACAATATATGGAGAGGAACCAAAGCCAACTCAGAGTTACTAGAACCAAAATATAATGTAAAAAATATTTTTTTCTGTTAATCCATGGAGACTTTTGGGATTATTTGTTACTGCTGCATAACCTCCCTTTAGATGCTTAGCAAAACATCTCTTATTTCCTTTTGTTGTGTTGTTTAAAAAATTTTAATTTTAACTTTAAGTGGATACAATAGTATTGAACATTATAATTACAATTTTATGCAATTTATGCTTATTTAGAATTACATGCTATTTTTTCAACTCTATTCCTTCTGACATCTTTGTGTTTCTATCTGGGATTATTTTCCTTCTACATGAAGAACTCCCTTTAGTAATTCCTTTATGTGGGTATGCTGGTGATCAAGTTTTTTAGTTTCGATTTTCTGAAATATCTTTATTTTTGTTTTCCTTTTGAAGAATATTGTTGATGGGTATAGAATTATACAAATTGGCAATTATTTTCTTTCAGCATTTTGAAGATTCTATTGCTTTCTGGTTTCCATTATTTCAGTTGAGAAGTCTTTTTAATTTATAGTATTTCTCCTTTGAAGGTAAATATATTTTTTCTGCTGTTTGGTGTCAAGATTTTTTTTCTTTGGTTTTCAGTAGTTTCACTCTGATTTGTTTAAATGTGGTTTTCTTTATATGTATATTTCTTGTGGTTTCTAGTACTTCTCAAATCTATAGATTGGTATGTTTCATCAGTTTTAAAAAAATGCTCAGCCGTTATCTCTTTAAATTTGTTTCTATACCCTCTTATACTTGAATTCCAATTTCATATGTGTTAGATGTTTTTGTTGTGCACAACATATATCTTATGTACTTTTATTTGTATTTTCTATCCTTTTGATTCTTCGTGTTTCACTTATGAGCATTTTATTCTAAACTATATTTTAAGTTTTATAATTTTTTCATTATATCTAGTCTCTTAAATACATAGTGTCATTAATTTTAATCATTGCATTTTTGTTATAAAATTTACACTGAATTCTTTTTTATTTATTTATAATTTATAGTTCTCCACTGGAATCTCTGAATACATTAACATTTATTTTAAAGTAGTTTTTTTATCATTTCAATATCTGAATCTCCTGAAGGTATGTTTCTATGTTCAATTTTTATCCTTGTCTATTTGCATGTCCATTTTTTATTGCATGTTGTTCACTGTATGTAAAACACTGTAGAGGCAATTTGGACCTCTAGATTACGATTTGCTTCTCCAATGAGGATTTGACTTTGTTTCTGTAAGGCAGTTACATTAGGTGCATACCACCTTTGTCAGTCAGGTATTGAATTGTTTTAAAACTGGATTTCATTCATTCTAAGGGCTAAACTTTTTGTTATTCACGATTGTTCTTTAATTAAAGGTCTTTTTGGATCTCAACTTAAAGGCTGTGATGTTTATCAGAATCCTTTCTTCATCACAGGCTCTGAACTTTAATTCCTTTCCCAAGCCTATGAAACTTCCAGAAGCTCTCCTCAGTCTTTAAACTTCTCAGACATCATCATTTGGTTACTTACTATTTTTTCTTTTCAGACACAATATTTTGCTCAGCTTCTCAGACTCTCAGAAAACAACTTTGGATTTTAAAATGCTTATAACTATGTATTAATTTTCTATACTGGCTAATAACACACATTTATTATCTCAGAGTTTCTATGCATCAAATCCTGAACCTGGTTTACTTGGGTATTATGCTCAAGATCTCACAAGAATGTAATCAAGATGGTGGGCAGGCTATATTTTCACCTGGAGGCTTGACTGGAAATAATCTGCTTCTAAGCTCATTTGGGTTGTTGGTAGAATTAATTTCATTCAGCTTATATGATTGAGAGATCCAGCTTTTTGTTGGCTTGAGGTAATCCTCAGGCCCTACAAAAAAATTGCAGTTTCCTGTCATGTGAGACTTTCCATAGTTGGTTCACATGATGTTGGGTTGCTTCTTCAAGGCCAGCATGAAAGTGCCTTACTCCAAACAGCTAAGACAGAGTTTATATGGCATAATCAAATAATAGGAATGACATTCTATTACCTTTTCCATATAATAGAGCCAAATAAAGTGAGTGAAATCCTATCTCTCTTTCTACATTCTATTTCCTAGAAGCAAGTCACAGGTCCTGCTTATACTCAAAGACTTGATGGTAGCAAAAATCTCTGAAATGCCTCCAAGAATGTGGTGTCAATTTTGGTTTACTATTTTTAGAGTTATAGGGAGTTTTAGTGACTTCAACTTGGCCTTTCCTACCATAATGGTCCTCTCTTTGTGTGTCAGAGAACCAATGGGGTAATTCTGCAAGTTTCTGAGTATATCTATTTAAATTATATATTCTGAAAATGGAAAAATAACTCTGTGATATGTTTATGGGTATTCGATGTGGGCACTGTGAGATAGACTTGAGCCAAAACTCCATTGATCACCTGACCTTTGACTTCTGTAAGTATTTACTCTGAATTTGTGGACAACAGTGACATTTTGGATCTCTGGAAATTAGTCAGTTCAGGGCAAGTATCTATTATTTCTCCCCAGATCTGATTATTTCCCATTTCAAAATGCAAGTACCATGATAAATGGTAAATAGCTGCAGGTTCATTTAGGAAGGCCAAGAAGAAGATCAACAGTATGGATTTGGGGTGAGGCATCACAACATTCAGTTTTTTCAAAGAGACCCAGTCTCTTCTTCGTTAAAAAGATTCTAGGATGGTGAACTGGCTTAAATGTGAGAATTGATTGAAGAGCTATGATTTTAGGGGGATTCAAATTAGACTTATGTACTACGCTTATATCTATTCTACTTGTTTGAATCAACTAAGAATTTAGTAAACTCCTCATCTATTTCTTTTCTAAAGACACTGTAATCAACTAGTCAACACTAATGATCACTGTGAGACTATTCTGCTTACTGCTTTGACTCTACTGTCCATTACAGTAACCACCCCATTTTCTCTTTGCAATTATATTAGTTTCCTAGAGCTACTGCAACAAAATAACATAAACCGAATGGCTTAAAACAACAAAATTTAATATCTCACAGTCTGGAAGCTTGAGGTGTGAAATCCAGGTGTTAGAAAGGTTGATACTTTCTGGAGGCTTTGAGGGAGAATCTATTCTATACCTCTTTCCTAACATTTGATGGTTGCTGGCATTACTTGGCATTTGTTGGCTTGTAGCTGCAATCACTCTAATCTCTGCCTTCATCATGACATGGTATTCCACCTGTGTCTAAATTTCCTTCTTCTTATAAGAATTTCAGTCATAGGTTAGTACCCATCATAACCCAGTATAATCTCATCTTAACCTGATTACATCTGCAAAGACCTTATTTCCCCCCAAAAATTCACACTCACAGGTACTGGAGGTTTTCAATTCAACTCACAACAACAATTAAATACTACTACTTGGCCCCTGTAATTCCAGAATTTCATCATTATCATTGCATTTAGGTATTCCACTTCTATAGTAACAGTTCCCACTGTAATTTCTGACCTATAGTGAATAGCCACCACTAAGCTCATTAAGGATGCTGAGATTTCCCTTACAGAATTATTTCTCACAGCCCAGGTAAAAAGTGTGCTCTTAGAATACTCTCAGTGTGAGTAAGCAGATATTATATGACAAATTAATTTAAACATTTCAATATCCCTAAGCTTTTGGATACCTTCCTATGAAGTATATCAAGTCAGTTCTGACATTTGAATTTAATTTACTTTGGGTCACCTTTGCTTCATGTTTCAGCCAACCAACCATGAAAACTATCAGAGCCATTTCAAACCTTTCAAGCTGAAACATGAATTTAGAATCCTTGCTAACTGGGCCATGTTATGGACTGAATTGTGTCCCGCTAATCCACCAAATTCATATGTTAAAGTCGTAACCACCCATGTGACTGTATTTGGAGATAACATATTTAAGAATATAATTAAAGTTAAATGAGATCATAAGGGTAAGATCTTAATCTGATAGGACTGGTTTCCTCATAAGAAAAGGAAGAAACACCAGAGAGTTTTCCCTCTCGTTTTTACATATGTACAGACAAAAGAGAGTATGAGAAGACAGCAAGAGGTGGCCATCTGCAAACCAGAGGGAGATATCTCACCAGAAATCAAACTTGCTGATACCTTGATCTTGGACTTCAAGCTTCTATAATTGTGAGAAAATGAATTTCTGTTGTTTAAACCACCCCATCTGTATAATTTTGTTATAGCAGCCCAAACTAACTAATATAGGCCTATATCAATAAAATCAGCATGATCCAACTTTATATTTCTTTCATCTTGACTCTGTACCCTTAAGATTGATTCACACACATTTCTCGGGTTTATGACTATATAAACTGACAAAATAATGCAATTGTTTTTGTGTGCATAGCAGGTTCTTATGGATCACACTTTATACTTCATAAGTTCAAGTGTCTGGAACTTTAGTATAGTTATGAGTCTAGAAGCAAAGAGGAGTGGTGGGGATAGGTCCTGAAGAGGATCAACAATGACTTAAAAGACATCTATTGCAAGGAAGGCCATTACAGCCTTGTAAGGCCAATGAAGGCTAACCATCTTGTGCAGGAGTAGAAGGGCTGCTTCTACTGACAAAGAAGTCTCAGCAGAACTTCAAGGTTTAATGTTTTCAAATTTACCCAGATCTGCCCATAGGTCTCTATTCCAGTTTTTCAAAATCTCATTTTTTCCCGGTCAATGTCCTAACTTTATTAATAGAGATGCTTCAAGGTTAAGAATTTAGTTTTCATAATTTAGTCAGTAGCAGGGAGAAATGCTGGGTTTGGTTTTTAGAAATCTTGGCCCTGTAATTACAGAAGATAAGGATATTTTTCAGGCCAGGCATAGAAGCTATCAGATCCTTTATGTAGACATTGATCTGGGAATTCAAATCCCTGAGCTCATCCTTTTCCTACTTTCTGCAGCACAACTAGCCCATTCCATTATACTCTTTAGTTTGACGAAAATGTTCTAAGGCATCAAATACATGGTCATTTAGAAGCTTGATTTGTATAAGTATTTGATTAAGAGTATTCAATGGTGACATTTAATGTACACCTAGTGCCATATCATGTCATTGGCTACTAGTATCCTCCTTACCATTGGAAATAGACTCATTGGTGCCTTTAAATCTAATTAGACTAGAGAACCATTTCCAGGAGACTAAAAGCCAATTAGGAGAACTCATCCTTAGGATTCTATTCTTCTGAAATCACTCTTTGTAACAAAGTCTTTATTGGCTAGAGTTTAATTGAAGAAGCAGGACTACCAGGCTCTACTCATACCTATATTGATATCAGAGTTTCTCAGCAGTTGCGTTATGACACTTTTGGCTAGATAATTCTTTGCTGGAGGCTTTGGAGACTGCCCTGCACATCATAGTTTGTTTATCAGCATCTCTGTCCTCTACTCACTAGATGCCATTAGCACAATTACCCCAAACCCACAAATTTGTAAGAACTGAAAATGTCTTCGCACACTACCAAATGTCCCCTGAAGAGTAAAATTGCCCCAAGTTAAGTACCACTGGTATCTTTATCTATGTTATCTACATCTATGTCTATGTCTATATTTGTATGTATTTATCTGAGAGAGCCTTGTTACATGGAATTGGCCTTATGTGATTGTGGGAGCAGGTTAAACAGTCTCTGTAAGGCTTGTCCACATATGATGCTAGGGCTTCAAGTCCACAGGGAAGGCAGTCAGGAATGGAAGATCCCAAGCTGACTGGACTGAATAAGCTTGAGTTGGAACCTGATAGGAAAGGACTAAAATCTATTTCAGTTCTTGTTGCTGTTGACTTTGGTGATGAGTGTATACAGCAGAAATGGGGCTTTTGTCACAAGCTAAACATGCACACCTGGCCTAGGGATCTGAAGGAGGATCAGAGAAGGAAGATCACTTCCAGGCCCAGCTGCTACTTCATACCAATGAGGTAAGTTAGCAAATTAGTACCATGTGTGAGCTACAAAATGGCCACTGCTTCCCTTCTAGCCTCAAACTCTCCCAAGAATCTCCCTGTGGTTGATTATAACTTGAAACAGGCCAGAGAATAAATTCTGGAAAATATAGCTCAGCTTATCCAAGTTGACACATTACAAAGCCATCACAAGGTAGTTTCCTCATAGTAGGGTTCAAAATAAGCCCAAACTCAAGTGAAAATATTAACCGATTTGGAAAATTTTGCAGTTACAAAGACTGACTATGTAAAAAGTTGTGAGCTTTAATGGGTCAAATAATATTAAGTATACAAGAAATTCCAAAACTCCATAACTTAAAAGTATATCATACATGAATACGAATGTTTTCTTTATTAATGAGTTTGAAAAGGGATTATTCTGGCACAAATTTATGATCCCTTGTTTATTTAAAACAATCACAGTCAAAGCAAAACATTTAACAGAAATTTAACATTAACAAGCACATTTGGTAATTATCTCAAGAAAGATTATAGGTAATTGGATGGAAATTTTTAAAAGTAATCTATTATAGTCAGCATTTTAATGTGACACAGAACCATTTATCTCAGAAGTTCAGCAAAGCAGCATCAACTCTCACATCAGAATAATGTGTTCAGCTTCTGATTGGAGAAGATGCTGAGCATTTAATCCATTAGTAACAATAATATCTCAACCTTTTCTCTAAGATTTCCTATAATCTTCCTGATGCAATTCATATAGTCACCAAACAGACATTTATGGAGCCTCTCCTATGTACCAGGCACTATTCCAGGTGCTCTCTATATAGTACAGAATGAAACAGACCAAGAATCATCTCTCAAGTAGCATGCCTTTCAATCAGAATGTAGACAAAGAATCAATAAACAAATATATATGTGTATATATACATATATATATATATATATATATATATATATATATAATTGTGATCAGTGCTATGAGAAAAATATGTCAGAGTAAAAAGATGGAGTGTAATAAGGTGGGAAAATCCACTAAAACGGTGATGTACAAACAGAGATCTGAACTGAATCAAATAAGGAAGTGACCAAATGAAGATTTCTAGAAGAGGAGCATTCTAGGGAGAGGAAATCATAAATATAAATGCCCAGAAGATTGAAGCTGTTTGCACATTAGAGGTCCAGCAAGGAGGCTGAATGTCTAGAGTAGAATGAATCAGGGAAAGAGAGTTGGGAGATGAAAGCAAAAGAGATCTAGGAGCCAGTCTCAGAGACCATGGTTAGAATTTTCTTCTGAGAAATAAAAGAAACCACTGAAAAGTTTCAGAAGAGTGACATGATCTGGCTTTTTCTTAGAAGAACTTCTCTGTTTGCTTCGTAGGGGACAATGATGGAAACAAGGAGGCTGATGAGGAGATGATTGCAATAATCCAGGAGAAAAAGGCGTTAATAAGGTAAAAATTGTGGAAATAAGGAATGGTCAGATTCTGGATATATTTTAAAAGAGAGGTTATTATATTTGCTGATAGACACTATCCAGGGTGAGAAAAAATACATATAAATCAAGTTGATGTAGTTATTAAGAATTTCATAACTAATTTTCTCTCTTCTTTTTCTTGAATAAAGTCATCCCTCCAATTAGCATCCTAACACTTGCATCTAACTGCCTAAAACACCATGCTCCCTAGTCCTGCAAATGCAGCATCCACTCCAACTCCACCATTTCTACTCCTCTCTTTTTTTACTATAAAAATTCTCCATACCCTCTTTCTGCCTGTTCCTTATTCAATACGCACCCCACCACCCAATTCAAAACTCCTGTGCCATGAAACTAACTTTTTCATTTAGGCGTTAAGCAGAAAGTATTTGATTAAAGTAGACATGACTAATAGCCTAAATTAAAATAGTCTTCTCATGAGGTTATTTTAAAGAGTTTTAAAATCACCCAAATGAAAGGGATCAAATATATGGTAGCTGAAGGAAACTGGACTATGGGTGGTAATCACACAATAGAATATATAGATGTCAAATTATAATGTACACCCAAAAATTATATAATTGTATTAACCAATGTCATCTCAATGAACTTAAAAAAATAAAAATAAATAAATTTTAAAAATTACCCAAATGAGCTTCCTTTTTTTTTTGTGGTGAATACTCTTAAGCAGTGATGGGTTCTGCTGTCACCAGCAAATTATTCTTAGTCGATGAATATTCTCTACCCATGTAGGTCTTATGCTGATTTTTCTCATATCTTAGGCTTTATTTTTTAAAAAAGGAAGCTATGACGAAATGAGTCATTATCTTCAAAGAGCAACTCCATCACAATTTGCTTATCATTATTAATAAATAAAAAAGATAAAAAATATAAAGAGTCTCTAAGAAAGACAGATATGTGTCCCTATTTGGTACTAGTAGTTTTGAAGTCCCCTTCCTGTCATGATATCGATGCCAAAGGAAAGGCTCAGCACTTAACCTTTAACCTGAGTCAGAGTGATATTGGGGTTTCCCTTCACTTTATCACCTTGAATTATCAACTGGTGTGGCTAGCATTTAGTTTCTATTATTCTCTCTTGCAGAGTAAGTGTATTGGGAGTAGAAGAGAAGCTAGATTATTTTGTGTCAATGACTTAGCTGTATATATATTTAGCTAAATCATTCATACAAAAGTGTGTGTGTGTGTGTGTGTGTGTGTGTGTGTGTATTAGTTTTCTAAGACAGGAAACGCAATAAAACTAAAAACTAAAAAAAATTATCATTGCTTACTATTTGCTATCTCTTTCATTAGAGAAAATATGAACAAATAAAACCTTAGAAGTTTTGTAACTGGGTTCTGCTATCCATTGGATAACTAGACATGGAGGAGCTAGAGGAAGTTTTATTCACTTCATCTCTGACATAACAATAAAAGCATATATTCTTAGAACCACATATCACCTCAAATGGAGGATGGTGCACAGAAAATGAGCTGGCTGTACTGTGTCAGACTGCTGATTGCAAATGTAATACCCACTCTGCCTCTCTCCCTTAGTTAAAAATCCCTAATTTTATTTGGGCAGATAATAGACTTAGTTTATATATGTATATATATATATATATATATATATATATATATATATATATTCCATCTTGTTGTGTTCTGGGTTTCACTGGACAACTAAGACCTACCCAGTGAGATATAAGTAAAGTTGTTGGGAGAACATTTTGGAAAAGCTTTTACAGATGGAAACAGATAACTCAGTAAATGCTCCTTTTGCATTTTTACTTCTTGTTTTTTACCTTGAATTTGATAAAATTATTAGGTCTAACAGCTATCTTTGATTATAAGCCAACTTTGAGAATATAAGGCATTTACTAAGGATATGATAACAAAAGAGAGGAGGACACTGTGTCCCTGAAGATTATGAATCCTTCGTGTCAGTGCTTGACTGAATATTGTTAGACTTTTTTATGAAACAGAAGGATAAACTTATTTTTTAAAAAAAATATTATTTAAAATCAGTTTTGAGTAGCCATATGTAATTCCTACACAATACAAAGATTTACTGATTTGTCCTTGGAAGCCAAGAATATTCTGGAAAACCATAATAAGGTAACTAAAATATATATTTTTTATCTTCTTACCCAGCCACTCATGCCACTGCCCAATGAGCTCATGATCAAAGTGGCCATGATGGCAGGAATGGGGGTTATTCATAGACTCAGCAACATGGAATTCCACCCACCAAGAATGACCTGGTTGCAACCACTACTGAGTGCCCAACTTGTCAACAGCAGAAACCACTGAGTCTCTGATATGGCATGATTTCCTAGGGTGCTTAACCAGCTATCTAGTGGCAGACTGATTACATTTACCACTTCCATCATAAAAAGGGTAATGTTTTATTTTTACTGAATATGTATTTACTTTGGACATAAATTTTTCTTCTCTGCACAAAATGCTTGTAGCGAATTATCATCCATGGATTTCTAGGATCTTTTGTCCATCGTTATGGCTTTATACATCTTCTGATCAAGGAACTTGTTTCATAGCAAGTCAAGTGTGACAATGGGCCCATACTCATGGAATTCACTTTGATAACTGTGTTTTTCACCATCCTGAAAGAACTGGCTTGATAGAATGGTGGAATGACTATTTGAAGACTCAATTACAGCACTAGCTAAGTATCAATACCCTTGAAGGGCTGAGTAAAGATCTCCAGAAGGCTGTATGTGCTCTAAATTAGCATTCAATACAGTAAGTCCTCACTTGACATGGTAGATAGGTTCTTGGAAACTGTGCCTTTAAGCAAAATGACATAACAAAACCAATTTTACCATAGGCTAATATAAACAAGAGTTAATGTCGTACAGCATATTTCTGGTCACAAGAACATCAGCGAAATTCCCAAAACACTTCTAATATTAAATATCAAATAAACGTGAATTTCTGGTCAAGATGCAGGATAGATAAATGTGGAGTTTGCCTCCACCCAAGATCACATTAAAATTACAAACAAATTATAAAATAACTTGAAAAGAACCACCTGAAGTCTAGCTGATCATAACACATACATCTGAGGATATAAAGAAAAAAGCCACATCAAGAATGATAGGAGAGGCAGGAACACAAAGCTAACTGGTTCTGCACCTGAGTGTGGCAGTTGAGCACCATGAGGAAGAGTAAAGCTGCAGGGGCCCCCATGAAGGAATGAGAGGTCCTAGCCAAACATAGGGGCTCCTCAGCCTAGAGTTCAAGTCCCGGGAATAGGAGTTCCAACAAAATCTGCTTCTAAAAATCAATGGGGATTCTGGCCATCTGGGTGAGAAAGAAGGAACCTGAAAATCCACATGTCCCCATTAATGTGGCTACACATAGACTCACTCATTCGGAGACTCTCACCTTGGGCTCCAGTGGAGGGTCAGCAGCTTGGAAGGGGCAAAAGACATACAGTGAAAGACTGAGTTGAGTGGTGCCAGAGCAAAGTCTGGAAGGACAACCACCATTGTTCCTTTGTAGAGATCTCTCCAGGGAAGTCTACAGACAGGAACTATCTTGCCTGTGTTGAACACTCACCCCTACGCAGCTAATTATCAAGCTTCATTGGCAAGGTGAGATATGCCTGCTACACACTTTATTACCCCAGGCAACCCAAACCACAAATTTGTTTTCCCATTGCAAGGCAGCCAGCCCCAGCCTGCACCATCCCTGGCCTATGCATTCATGGGTGGGCAGCAGCTCTCAGCTCACACAGCTAGCACACAGCCTGCACATTTCTGGGAAGACTTTTTTAATGCTATACTCAATCCCTGTGACTGCTTTATAACTACTAATTTGTACTTCTTCATCTTTTCATAGTTTTCACCCATCCCCCCAAACCCCTTGCCATCTGGCACTCAACAGTTTGTTCTCTATATTTGTGAGACATAGAAATCATAAAGAAAAATCAGTCAGAAATTAAGATTACAATAACTGAAATAAAGAATACACTAGAAGGAATCAGCAGTTGATTAGATAAAGCAGAGGACCGAATCAGCGAGTTGGATGACAAGGTAGCAGAAAACATGCAATCAAAACAGCAAAAAGTAAAATGAATAAAAAATAATAAGGAAAGTTTAAGAGACCTTCGGAACAACTTCAAATGTGTCAACATCAACATCATAGGGGTACCAGAAGGAGGAGAGAGAGAGTGAGGGATTGAGAACCTATCTGAAGAAATAAGGACAGAAAACTTTCCTAACCTGGTGAAGAAAATTGACATACAAGCCGAGGAAGCACAAGGAGTCTCAAACAAGAGGAACTCAAAGAGACCCACACCAAGATACATCATCTTTAAAATGTAAAAATTTAGAGAAAAAGAGAATCCTAAAAACAACAAGTAAAAGGCAGCTATTTACTTATAAGAGTATTCTCATAAGAATATCAGATGATTTCTCAACAAAAACTTTGCAGGCAAGAAGGAGTCAGCTAAAAATGTTCAAAGTGATGAAAAAAAAACATACAAACAAGACTACTTTACACAGCAAGGCTATCAATTAAAATTGAAAGTGAGATACAAATCTTCCAAGATAGAATAAAGCTAAAGGAATTCATCACCAATAAGCTAGTATTATAAGAAATATTAAAAGGACTCTGTAAAAAGAAGGGAGAAACCATAAATATGAATAATAAAATGACAACTATTTACCTATGAATAATCACTTTAAATGTAAATGGATGAAATACCCTAATCAAAAGACATAGGTAGCTGAATGGATAACAAGATCCATGCATATACTCTCTACAAGAGATCCACTTCAGATTAAATGACACACACACAGACTGAAAGTAAAAAGATGGAAAAAAGTATTTCATAAAAATGGAAATGAAAAAAGGCTGTGGTAACAATACTTACATCAGACAATGTAGATTTTCAAACAAAAGCTATAAGAGACAAGGAAGGGTATTGCATAATAAAAAAGGGATCAGTGCATCGCAAGGACATAACCCTCGTAAACATATATGCACCCAACACAGGAGCGCCTACATATATAAAGCAGTATCGAATGACATAAAAGAAGGGACCGACAGTAATATACTCACAGTAGGAAACTTTACCACCACCCTTTGACAGCAATGAACAGATCTACCAGGCAGAGAATCAACAAGGAAACAGTGGCCTTAAATGACACATTAGACCAGATGGATTTAATTGCTACTTTCAGAGCATTTCACCCCAAAGAAGCAGAATATGCATTCCTCTCAGGTGCACATAGAACAATTTCCAGGATAGACTACATGTTAGGCCACAAAACAAGTCTCAATAAATTTTAGAAGACTGAAATTATATCAACCATCTTCTCTGACCACAATAGTATGAAATTAGAAATCAATTACAAGAAAAGAACTGGAAAATATACAAACATATGGAGGATAAATAACAAACAATAAATGAGTTAACAATGAGATCAAAGAAAAAATCAAAAGACTCCCAAAGACAAACGAAAATGAAGACACAATGTCTCAAAATCTATGAGACACCTCAAAAGCAGTTTTAAGAAGGAAATTCATAGCAGTATAGGCCTACCTCAAGAAATAGAAAAAAAATCTTAAATAAACAATCTAAACTTATACTTAGAAAAACTAGAAAATGAATAGCAAATAAACCCAAAGTGACTAGAAGGGAAAAAATAATAAACAACAGGGCAGAAATAAATGATATATAGCAGCAGTCCTCAACATTTTTGGCAACAGGGACCAGAGCTCTTATGAGAACCTAATTTCTGGTGACCTGAGGTGGCTCTAAGGCAGTGATGCTAGTGCTGGGGAGTGGCTGCAAATACAGATGAAGCTTCCCTCATTCACCTGGTGCTCATCTCTTACTGTGCACCTGGGTTACTAACAGACCAGTACTAGTCCATGGCCCAAGGGCCGGGGACTCCATTTATAGAGTCTATAAAACCATACAAAAGGTCAATGAAATCAAGAGCTGTTTTTTTGAAAGGATAAACAAAATTAATAAACCTTTAACCAGACTCATCAAGAAAAAGTGAGAATTAAATGAAATCAGAAATGAAAGAGAAAAAGTAACTATGGACTCTACAGAAATACAAAGCATTATGAGAAATACTGTGGGAAATTTTATGCCAACAAATTGGACAATCTGTAAGAAATGGATACACTCCTAAAAGCATACAATCTCCCATGGAGATAAAGACCTATTCTTGGTAAATTAAAAGTCATTGAAAAAAGAAATTAGAGAAGATACAAATAAATGGAAGCATATATTGTGCTCATGGGTAGGAAGAACTAATATTGTTAAAATGGCCATACTACTCAAAGTAATCTATAGATTTAATGCAATCCCTATCAAAATATCAATGTCGTTTTTCAGAGAACTAGAACAAAGAATTCAAAAATTTATATGGAACCATAAAAAAATCCCAAATAGCCACAGCAATCTTGAGAAAAAAACACAAAGTTGGAAGTATCACACTACCTGGTAGCAAACTATACTACAAAACTACAGTAATCAAAACAACACGGTACTGGCATAAAACAGACACATACATTAATGGAACAGAATAGAGAGCCCAGAAATAAATCCACACCTATGTGGTCATTTAAGCTATGACAAAGAAGGCAAGAATATACAATGGCGTAAAGACAGTCTCTTGAACAAATGGTACTGGGAAAACTGGTCAGATGCTTGCAAAAAAAATGAAATTGAACCACCTTCTTTCTTATACCATATACAAGAATAAACTCAAAATGGATTAAAGACTTGAATGTAAGATCCAAAACCATGAAACTTCCAGAGGAAAATAGTCAGTAAACTTTCTGATATTGCTATTAGTCATTTCTTTTCTGATATATTTCCTCGGATGAGGGAAACAAAAAATAAAATAAACAAAAATGACTACATCAAACTAAAATGTTTTTTCACAGAAAAGGAAATTAACAACCTGCTGAATGGGAGGATATATTTACCTATGATATTTCTGACAAGAGGTTAATATCCAAAACTTTTAAAGAACTCATACAACTCAACAGCAAAAACAAAAACAAACAAAAACAAAAACAAACAATCAAACAAACAAAACCATCCAATTGAAAAATGGGTAGAAGAGCTGAGTAGATATTTCTCCAAGGAGGACATATGGATGGCCAATAGATATATGAAAAGATCTTCAATGTCACTAATCATCAGAGAAATTCAAATTAATACCACAGTGAGATATCACCTCACACCTGTCAGAATGGCTATCATCAAAACACAGCAAATATTGGTGAGGATATAGAGAAAAGAGAACCCTCATGCACTGTTGGTGGAGTTGTAAATTGGTACAGCCACTGTGGAAAACAGTTTGGAGGTTTCCCAAAAAATTAAAAATATAACTACCTTTTGACCCAGTTATTGCACTTATGGGTATTTATCCATAGAAAACCAAAACATTAGTTCATACAGTTCTATACACTCATGTATTCATGGCAAAGCTATTCACAATAGTCAAGATATGGGAGCAGCCTAAGTTACCATCAATAAACTATTGGCTAAAGGATTCATGGTACATATATACAATGGAATATTACTCATCTATTGAAAAAATGAAACCTTAGCATTTGTCACAACATAGATGGCATAAAGGGTATTATACTGATTGAAATAAGTCAGACAAAGAAAGACAAATTCCATATGATTTCACTTATATACACAATTGAGGGAACAAAGAAAATGAACAAACTAATTGAAAACGGACTCAGATACAGAGAATAAATGGTGATTGCCAGAGTGGAGGGGGTTGATGGTGTAGGTAAAAAAGGTGAACGGATGAAGAAGTACACATTAGTAGTTACAAAACAGTCATGAGGATGTAAAGTATTAATAGGGAATATAGTCGATACTATTGTTATGTCTGTATGTAGTGCCAGATGGGTGCTACAGTAATTAGAACAATCACTTCATAATTATATAAATGCCTAACCATTGCACTGTATACTTGAAACTAATATCAAATAATAAGAAATAAAATAAAATAAATAAATGCGAGTTATACATACATTTAAAAATGATGAACAAAAAAAGTAAGATAATTATTTTCTAACCTGTTTGTTCCAATTGAGGGCTGCAGATGGCTGGGGCCTCTTGGGTAACTCAAGGGACAAGGTAGGAATCAACCCTGGACAGGATGCCCTCCAATTTCAGGACTCCCTCCCACACACAACCACACTCTGTCAGACATGGACAATATAGACACACACTGAATCACCTCACCTGCATATCTTTGGGATGTGAGAAGAAAGTGAAGTACCTGGAGAGAATCTATGCAGGCATAGGAAGAATGTGCAGGCCACACAAAGACAGTAGCCTTAGCTAGGAATCAATTTTTTTCATCGACATTATAACAAAGCAATATTGAAGTAAACAATGTTATTTGAGACATTGTTTCCTTCCTGTGCTGTATAGGGTGCTCTATCTTCCTTAGCCAATATTCATAAGCCCGAGAATCAAGGAATGAAAATGGTAGTGGCTCCTCTCACAATTACCCCTAACGACGCACTAGCAAAATGTTTCCTTTCCATCCCTGCAACTTGAGACTCTGCTGGTCTAGACATTTTAGTCCCAAAGAGAAAATGCTTCCACCAGGGATTCCAGCAGTTTCAACTTCCAGATATAAGATTCCTTATATCTGGAAGTTGAAACTACTGCCTCATGCCACTGAATGCACAGGCAGAGAATGGCATTACTCTGGCTGTGGTGATTAATTCTGATAACCAAGGGAGAATTGGTTTGCTACGACCATACAGTGGGGACAAGGATGAGAATTTCTGGAGTGTGGAGTGTAGGAGATACTCTAAGGATCTGTTGGTACTCTTATATCCTATGATTAAAATAGCTGGAAAATTACCAATTAATTTAGGCAGGACCCCTAATATCCCAGACCCTTCAGGAATGAAATTTTGGATTGCTCCACCAAGCAAAGAACCAAAAGAAGTGAGGTGCTTGCTGAGGACAAAGGGAATAGTTATAAATACCTGCTATGCCTACGTAATCAATGCTAAAATGAGAACTGTAATAGTTATGAATATTTTCCTTATTTTAATATTTTTAATAATTTAATTTTATATATAATTTAATTAATTAATATTTTAATTTCCCTCTGTCATTCCCTTATCATCTAACATAAGACATGTTAATAATTGTTGACCTTATATCATATTTAAGTTACATGACATAAAATGGTGAGTATGAATCAATAAACAGAAGAATGTACATCACCAAAAGACACAAAAAGATCTTTCTAGCCTCTTCTGGGAAAAGGAATAGCATATTTTCAGTTTTGTGTAGGATAGTATTTATTAGGATATTAAGTACAGTTCAAGGAGATGTACTTGAGTTCAAAGTCAAGAAGAACTGTCTGTGGTTGCTTTGTAATGTGTCCGTCAGGTTAAGTTTTACTACATTTCTCAGAATTCATTCTCTCATTTCTGGTCAGGATGGGCCAGAAGTATATTACACATCAATTGTATCAATTTTCCACTGTAATAACTCAATCATTAATGTATTTGTTGTTGGCAGAACAAAAATGGACCCTTAATTCCATATTTCAATCTGTAATATGTTATATGACAAGACAAAGAGGAATTAAGATTGCAAATATAATTAAGTTGCTTATCAATTTACCTGTAAATTGGGAGATTATCCTGAATTGTCTGGATTGGCCTAATGTTATCACAAGGGTCAAAAGTGAAAGCGGGAGGCAGAAGAGGAGTCAGTGCCAGAGTGATTTGATGTGAGAAAGACTTGACCAACCATTGCTGGCTTTGAATATGAAAAGAGGTAATGAGTCTAGGAATGTGGGTGACCTCTAGAAACTGGAAAAAGCCAGAAAATGAATGGTCCGCTAGTACTGCATGAGGGAACCCAGGCCTGCCATAAAGAAAGAAAAATATTTCTACAAATGGAAACTTCCCTTTCAAAAGGAAAACTCATGCCCTGTTTTAGTGCTTTTCCAGTGTCTGCTGATTCTAAATAAACTTTAGCTCCAAATAATTAATATGCCAAAGAGTTTTATTTTAAGGTGGCATATTCTTGTACCCTTCACTGGAAACATCTCTAAAGAGAAGAGGAAATTTGTCGTTAAAGAAAGGTGTGGGATTTAGGGCAAAAGGGGAATGTAGGCAGAAAAACAGCATGAAAAAGTGGTCCTAAAAATAATAGTTAAAGAATGTAATGGAAACTGATGCTTCACTTTGATTTTTAACCATGTACTTATTCTTACTAGAAATGCTTCACTCTACCACTGCTATAATTCTAGGGTGATTCCAGATTGAGAAGCTCAGTTGAGCCATCAGTCTAGGTCTGCCAAGAAAGAATGTATATTCTTGTTGGAAACAATAGCTGTGTGGGGATATAGATTATTTCAGCCCATTTGACCAAAGTTCCAAACCTTGATTTTAGGGAATAATGACAGCAAGTTAAAATGAAAAAAAGAAGGGCATTTGTTTTAAAATGCCATGAAAAGTGCTCTGGCCTGTAGCCTTCCTAGAAGTCTGGATTTTGAGTCCTTATCTCCTTATGATTCTTAATGACTTTAGGAAAAAAAATATAAAAATAATTAGAAGATAGTGTGTGTGCATGTAATATTGGCACATTATCCAATAGCAGAATTAATAAGAAAAAATATTTAGAGAATAGATCTGATTAAATAAAAACTGAAAATGATTGCATTATAAAAATGAAATATATCAAAATGAAAAGCAAATAACAAATGAATAAACTATTTTTATGATATATGACAGATGATGGTTTTATATCTTTAATGCAGAAGAAATGCTTCTAAAATAATGAGAAATTAAAAATTTCTATAGTAGAAAAATGGGCAAAAAAATATAAACTGTCATTGCACATTAAAAATATAGATATATTATGGTCCACAGGCATATACAATATTTAAACTCACTAGTAATAAAGAATACAAATTAAGACTCACTTTTGGCCAAGATGCAGTAACAGAGGCTGGATTTACCCATATGCCTGAAACAACTAAGTCAAAGAGAAATGCATTTTTGAACTTCCAGTTTTTAAGACACTGGATATCAGGCAATGAAAGACAATGGTCCTTATGAGACAAGAAAAATTTAGGTAAATCCTGTGATTACCCAGATTACTGACTGAAGAGAGTTTCCAGTCTGAAGCACATGGAGGGGCAGCCCAGGTGGAACACCGCAAACTCCCTGAGTTGAGGAGACAGAGCTGAGAGTTCAGGGAGGCCAGTATTTCTAGAATTTATAGGGCAGAATACTGCAGAGGAGAGAGAGAGAGAGAGAGAGAGAGAGAGAGAGAGAGAGAGAGAGAGAGAGAGAGAGAGAGAGAGAACTCCAGAGACCTAGATATCTGTAGAGGGCCTTTGAGTCTCCAGCAGAATTCTCCTACTCCTACTCCTACTCCTACTCCTACTCCTACTCCTACTCCTACTCCTACTCCTACTCCTACTCCTACTAATCAGAGTATGTATAACAGGAAACTATGCAAAGCTAGGGAAAAACCAATTTAGAAGGACTAAGGTACTACAGAGTACTCATACAAGACTGGTGATAGTGCCCGTTCCCACTAACCAGATTGAAAAATGTGTAATTCATAGAACATTGGGTAAACAAAATAGAAAGATTTGGTCACTACAAGGGAATAATTAGCTTTGATGGGGTTTAGGACATGCTACCTCCCAAAAATGGCTACTTGGCATGTTGAATATTTTAAGCTGAAGGAATTTGAGAAATGGCAGGTGCGGGAAGGACTTTCTGATCTTCTTCTGAAGCAAGTCATAAGACCCTCATGTGAGAAGTGCCCTCCTTTTATCTGGAGGAAAGGAACATCCTTATTTCCAATGGCAAAGGATTCCCAGAGGAATCTAAAGACACAGGCCTTGCTGTTTTTTTTTCCTTAGTTTACTACACTTGAGCTCATATCTTTTATGTTCTATTGCATTTCTCCATAACTTTTCACTCTTCATCAAACCTAGCATAAAAATTGTTTGGGCTTAACTGCTCCCATGCCACATAAAACTTATATTAAATAAATTTATATGTTTTTATCTTATTAATTTGCCATTTATTACAGGAGCCCTAGCCAAGAACTTAGAAGGGTGGAGGGGAAATTATTTTTTCCTTCCCTACAGTCCTATATGGTACACTGCTCCAGACCTAACAGAAAACAAAATCAAGACATAAGGGATCAAGTGTTTCCAAGTAATGTAACTGCATACCTGTAGAAAAAGCTTAGAAATATTTATGGTAATACAAAAATATCTAGGTCTCAAGGTAAAATTCATGATATATGCATCTAATCAAAGATATCTAAGCATACAAAGAAGCAGGAGAGCCATGTGAGAATTGACCTATATGAAAATAATCACTCAAGAGAAAATAACACAAAATTAACAGATGCTAAAATCAGCAGACAAAACATTAAAATTGTTATTATAAGTAAATTTTGTGTACTCGAAATTTAAGTACAAATAAGGAATATATTAAAAAGACTCCAAATAAACTTATAGAAATGAAAACTTTAATGTATGAGCTAAAAATACATTGGATGGGATAAAGAAATATCAATTATTGCAGAAGAAAAGATAAGTAAACATGTACATACAGCAATATAAACAATCCAAAATGAAACAGAGAAAAATATAATTTAAAAAACAAATAATCTATATGCAAAAAAAGAGAACATAGACACATACCACAGATCATATACAAAAAAATAATTCAAAATGAATCATAAACCGAAATGTAAAACTTAAATCTCTAAAATTTCTAGAAGAAAATAAGGCAAAAATCTGTGTGACCTAGGTTTGGTGATGAGGTTTGTTTGTTTTTTATGGTGACATTGGTTAACAAAATTCAGTAAGTTTCAGCTGTACACTTTAACAATAAGGCATATATGTATATACACTATGTGTTCAACTACCCCAGTTAGATTTCTTTCCGTCACTACATATTTGACCACCTTTATGCCATCTACCTCCCCCTTTCAATTCCCCCCTACCCTCTGGTAACCTCTAGTCTATTGTCCACATCTATGAGTGTCTGTTTGTTTGCCCTATTCATTTGTTGCTTTTAGGTTTATATTCCACATATAAGTGATATCATGTGATTTTCAACTTTTTCTGTCTGGCTTATTTTGCTCAGCATGATTATCTCGAGGCCCATCCAGGTTGTCGCAAATGACACTATTTCATCTCTTCTTATGGCTGAGTAATTGTCCACTGTATATATGTACCAAAACTTCTTTATCCAATCATCTATCGTAGGACACTTTGGTTGCTTTCATGCCCTGGCCACTGTGAATAATGCTGCTATGAACATTGATGCGCAAATACCTTTTCAGATCTGGGGTTTCAAGTCTTTGGGGTAAATATCCAGTAGAGGGATTGCTAGATCATATGGTAGATCAATTCAAAGTTTTTTGAGGAATCTCCATACTGCTTTCCATAATGACTGTACAATTTGAAGTCCTACCAGCAGTGTATGAGGGTTCCTTTTTCTCCACATCCTCTCCAGCATTTGATACTACTGTCCTGTCGATTATAGCTATTTTAACAAGTGCGAGGTGGTATCTCATTGTGGTTTTGATTTCCATTTCCCTAATGGCTAGTGATGATGAACATCTTTTCATATATTTGTCAGCCATTTGTATGTCTTCTTGTGAGAAGTGTCTGTTCACGTCCTCTGCCCATTTTTTGATGAGATTGTTTATTTTTTTGTTGTTATTAAGTTATATAAGTTCTTTGTATATTTTGGATATTAGACCCTTATCAGAGGCATTGTGTGCAAATGTGTTTTCCCTTTCAAATGGTTGTCTTCTTAACTTGCAGATGGTTAAATTTGTTGTGGAGAAGGTTTTTAGTATGATGTAGACCCATTCATTTATTTTTACTTTTACTTCCCTTGTCTTTGTGGTCAAATTCATGAAATCCTTTCAAAGTCCAAGGTCCTTGAGTTAAGTTCCTATGTTTTCTTCTACACATTTTATTGTTTCAGGTCTTATATTAAGATCCTTAAAACACTTGAGTTAATTTTGGTGTGTGGTGATAGACAAGAGTCTAATTTCATATTTTTGCCTGTGGCTTCTCAGTTATCCCATCATCATTTATTGAAGAGGTCCATCCAGGTTCTCCACTGTATTTTTTTGGCTTTTTTGTTGAAAATTATTTGCCCATATAAATAAGGATTCCCTTCTGGACTCTCTATTTTGTTCCATTAGTCCCTGTGATATTTTCCTGTCAAAACCATGCTGTTTTTATTACTGTCGCTTTGCTTTGTAGTACGATTTGAGGCCGGGTAGAGCAATGCCTTCGGCCCCATCTTTTTTCTCAGGATGGATTTGGTAATTCAGGGGTTTTGTGCTTCCATATAAAATTGATGACTTTTTTTTGTTCTATTTACTTAAAAAATGCCGATGGGATTCTTATGGGGGTTGCATTAAATCTGTATAATAAGGTCATTTTAACTATGTTGATTCATCCAGTACAAGAACAAGGAATATATTTCCATTTCTTTGTACTTTCTACTTCTTTTAATACGGTCTTATGGTTTTCATTATATAGGGCCTTCACTTGTTTCGTTATATTTATTCCTAGGTATTTTATTCTTATTGCAATTGCAAAAGGAATTATTTTTCCACTTCATTTTCTGACAGTATTAGAGTATAGAATTGCTAATGATTTTGGAACATTTATTTTGTATTCAGAAACTTCACTGTATTTGCTTATTGTTTCTAGCAGTGTTCTTATTGAGTTTTTAGGCTTTCATATATAAGAATGATGTCATCTGCAAATAGTGACAGTTTGACTCCTTCGTTTCCAATTTGGATGCCTTTTATACCTTTCTCTTGTCTGATTGCACTTGCTAGGATCTCCAATATTATATTGAATAAGAATGGTGATAGTGGACAGCCTTGCCTTGTTCCTGATCTTAGAGCAAAAATTTTTAGTTTTTCACCATTAAGTATAAGGTTGGTGAAGGTTTGTTCTCTATGGTATTTATTATGATAAAATACTTTCTATCTATACCAATTTTGTTAAGTGATTTGATCATACATAGATGATTGATCTTATCAAAGGCTTTTTCTGAATCTGTTGATATGATCATATAAATTTTATTTTTTCATTTAGTTATGTGGTGCATCACATTAACTGATTTGCTTATGTTGAAACATCCCTGTGCCTTTGGGATGAAGGCCATTTGATCGTGGTGTATAATCTTTTTAATATGTTACTGTATTTGGTTCACTAGTATTTTATTTAGAATTTTTGCATCTGTGTTCATGAGAAAGATTGCTCTGTAGCTTTCTTTTTTTGTGTTATCTTTACCACGTTTTGGTATCAGGGTAATATTGGCCTCATACGATGAGTTGGGAAGTATTGCTTCTTCTTCAATTTTTTGGAAGAGTTTAAGGAGAATAGGTAATAAATCTTTGAATATTTGGAGGAATTTACCGATGAAGTCATCTGGCCCTGCTGATCGGTCTATTTAGATTTTCCAGTTCTTCTTCATTTAGTATAGGAATATTATATTTTTTCTAAGTACTGGTTCAATTCTTCTAGGTTATTAAATTTGGTATTACATACTTTTTCATTGTATTCTTCTATGACTCTTTGTATTTCTGCAATGTCATTTGTTATTTCCTGTCTTTCCTCCCTGATATTGTTTATTTGTGTCCTTTCTCTTTTTTCTTTAGCTAGGGATTTTTTAATTTTGTTAACTTTTTCAAAGAACCAGCTTCTTGTATTACTACTGTTTTTTTTTGTTTTCAATTTCATTTATTTCTGCTCTAATTTTGATTATTTCTTTCCTTCTGCTTACCGTAGGCCTCATTTGTTCTTTCTTTTCCAGTTTTTTAAGATGAAGCATGAGGTCGTTTATTTGGGCTTATTCTTGTTTTTGCAGACAGGCCTGTAATGATATGAACTTTCCTCTTATAACTGCTTTTGTCGAGCCCCAAAAGTTTTGATATATTGTACCATACGAATGTATCATTATCATTCATTTCTATGTATCTCTTGATCTCTCTTTTTACTTCTTCTCTGACCCACTTATTCTTCAGTAGCATGTTGTTTAAACTCCATGTATTTGTGGTTCTATCTGATTTCTTTTTATAACTGATCTCTATTTTCAAAGAATTATGATCAGAAAATATGGTTGGTATAATTTCAACTCTCTTATATTTGTTCAGTCTATCTTTGTGTCCCAGTATGTGGTCAATCTTTGAGGACATGTCATGTACACTAGAGAAAAATGTATAAGCAGCTGTTTTGGAATGAAAGTCTTTATAAATGTAAATTATGTCCACTTGATGTTTTGGTCTGTTTCTCCCTTTAGTTGTGTTAATAATTGCTTTACATATTTCTGGGCTACCCGATTGAGAACATAGATCGTAATAAGTGTTATATCTTCTTGGTGCATGATTCCCTTTATCATTATAAAGTGTCTCTCAGTATCTTTCTTTACCTTTTATATTTTGAAGTCTATTTCATCTGATATTAGCATCGTGACTCCCGCTTTTCTCTGAATGTCATTTGTTTGAAATATCATTTTTCTTCCTGTCACTGTGAGTCTGTCTATATTTGTCTTTGGAACTGAGATGTGTATCTCCTGGAGCCAGCATATGGTTGGGTTTTGTTTTTTGATCCAATCTATAATTCTATGCCTTTTACATTTAGGGTGATTATTGGAGTATGAGGTCTTGTTATAGGCACTTTATCTTTTGCTTCCTGGTAGCTCAGTGTTTCCATCACTTCCTTGTACTTATGTCTTTTTTCTTTATTTTGGGTGGCTTTTGTGGATTTCCCTTCTGGTTCTTCTTGTTTTATGTCACATTCTTCAGTTTTGAGTCTTTGGCATGTGGTTACCATTAGGAATATATAAAAGATATATATATATATATGTATGTGTGTATGTATGTATGTGTGTGTATGTATGATACACGCGCGCACGCACACACACACACACACATACATATATATATATATATATACTGTTGTCCATTTTCTTCTGTGTACGCATTATATCTATTCCTCTTTGCTAATTTGGATCTTTCAATCCTTCCCTTTTCAGTAATTTTTGTCTCAATTTGTCCCTATATATGCTGAACATTCATTACTATCTTGCTATAGAAAATCTCTCATTTTTTTAAGCTTATAATGCCCTGTTCTTTGTAAGGGTTGCACTCCTCTGCTTCTATCTGCTTGCTAGTCGCCTTACTCTTAATTATACAATTTTTTTCATTTTGTTTTAGGTGAACTGAACCCTTTCAGTATTTCCTGTAATGCAGGCCTTGTAATGAAGAATTCCCTCAATTTTTGTTTATATGGAAAAGTCTTTATTTCTCCATATTTAAAGGAGAGCTGCGCTGGATACAGTATTTTTGGCTGGTAGTTCCACTTCTTTATGGCTTGTAAAGTTTGTGCTGAGAAGTCCAACCATAATCGAATGGGTGTTCCTTTATAAGTTACCATTTTCATCTCCCTGGCTGCCCTTAGAATTCTGTCTTTGTCATTGCTTTTTAATAATTTTAATACAATGTGTCTTGGAGAAGGCCTTTTTGGGTTGAAATAATTTAGTGTTCTGTTGAATTCTTGAATTCCGAGCTCTAGCTCATTTCTTAGATTATGGAAATTCTCGTCACCTATTTGTCTGAAAATGCTTTCTAGTCCCTGCTTCTTTTCCTCGCCTTCCGTAATGCCCATTATTCTTATATTTACTCTCCCGATGGTATCAGCTAATTCTTGTAGTTCTCTTTCATATATTTTTTTTATTCTTCACTTTCTCTCTTTTTCCTTCTGATTTATATCTAGATTTCTGTCTTCGATGTCACTGATCCTTTCCTCTATTTGGTCAACTCTATTTCCCAAGCTTGCTATTTTATTTGTCAACTCTTGCAGTGTGTTCTTTATCTCTAGAAGTTCTATTGTGCTCTTTTTGAGGATTTTAATCTCCTTGCTAAAGGGCTCATTCTACTTATCTGGTTGTTTTTTCAATTCCTGAAATTGTCATATGAATCATTTCAGGTCTCACTGAGTTTTTCAGAAGTACTATCCTGAATTTTCTAACATTTAAGTCACATGTTTCTATATCTGTCAGCTTATTTTCTGGAGATTTTTCTCTTTCTTTCCAAGATGCCTTGTCACCTTTGATGTTCATGGTGTTTAATGGACTATTTCTCCACCAGGGCATTAATAGAAGTTTATTTTGCTTTTTTTCCAGAAATAAGATTTATTATAAAAAGGCCTCTCTTTAGCCTGTTGCAAAGAAAACATTTTTCTTTTGGTTTCCAATAGGTGGTATCTAAGCCTCTTGGATCCCTGCTTTATATAAAGACCTAATAATGCCTTTTTCTTCCTATAGATGCTAATCACACTCGCTACCTTCAGTCTCCATCCCTGTCAATGTTAGGAATAGTTTTGGTAGCATTTGCACAGATTCCCCTGAGGCTCCACTGCATTCCCTCCAGGAAGATATGGGGGGAGGGGGATGCAAGCTGCAGCTCAGTCTCAGGTTTTTCAGCTGCTGCTGGTAATAATCGACTGTTGTTTCTCTACTGTCCCCGCTTCTTTGTAGTCCCCACTTCTCTGCCTTCTGCCCTGATGTCTAGGCACTGCTGTCGGTTGTATGAAGGTCACAGCTCTCTGTGGCGGGGCTGTTCAGGGAACTTGCTGCATTTTCTCCCCACTCCACTCCTCCTACAGGGAGCTCTTACTGCAAGAGGCAGCTTCTTTCTTTATTCTATTCCACTGCCCAACACCTGGGATTCTGACATCTGGTAGCTTGTATGTGCAGATCCTAAGCTAGGACATGTTGGTATGCAGTTTGGGTTTTGTTGTTGTTGTTGTTTTTGCTGAGTTTTATATGTTCAGCTTATTGTTGTTTCAAGAGGAGAGATCTTGGGACATTTCTCACTCCACCATGTTTCTGACTGGTGGTGAATTTTGATACAAGACTAAAAACATGATCTATGAAAAAAAAATTGGTAAGTTGGACTTTATTACAATTTAAAACTTTACTGAAAAAAATGTTAAAAACATGAAAATAAAAGACAAGCTGCAGATCAGAAGGACCTATTTTCAAACTGCGTATTTGACAAAAGACTTGTGTTCACAATATCTAAAGTACTCAGGAATAAAAAAAAAATGGTCAAAAGACCCGAACAAGCACATCACCAAAGGGTATATACAAATGGCAAACAAGTATTAGAAGTTTTGCTTAACATCACTTTCTAACATGGAAATGGAAATTAAAATGAGATACAGGTGCACAACTACCACAAAGGCTAAAATGAAGGTAGTACTTGATAATACAAAGTGTTGACAATTGTACAGGACAACTGGAACTCTTTTTAAAATTTTTCTTTTTATTTTTACTTTTCAATTGCAATTGACATTCAATATTACTTTATATTAGTTTCAGATGTGCAGCATAGCGGTTAGACACTTATGTAATTTACAAAGTGTCCCTCCCAATAAATCTAGTACTCACCTGGTACAGTACATAGTCAATGTCACTAATCATCCGAGAACCGCAAATTAAAACAGCAACGAGTTATCACTTCATACCTGTAAGAATATCTATCACCAATAAATCAATAAATAACAAGTGTGGGGAAAGATATAGAGAAAAGGGAAACTTTGTGCCTGGTTGGTGGGATTGGAAATTAGTACAGCCACTATAGAAAATAGTTCGGAGGTTCCTCAAAAGTTAAAAATAGAATTACTTTATGACTCAGCAATTCCACTTCTGGGTATTTATCTGAAGAAATCCAAAACACTAATTCAAAAAGATATACGCATCCCTATGTTCTTTGCAGCATTATTTATAATAGCCAAGATATGGAAGCAACCTAAGTACCTGAGTATATTGCTGGTGGGAATGGAAAATAGTTCAGCCACTTTGAAAATGGTTTGATATTTTCTTATAAGATAAACATGTGTTTAATACATGACTCAGAAATTTCACTTGGTATTTAAAGTACAAAACAAGTTGAATAAAAATAAATTTACTATAAGCATCTTAGTGAAACTAGAGAAATCAAGGGTAAAGATGAAAACCTTAAAAGCTATAAGAGAGAGAAAAAAGAGATAAGAAAAGAAGTATGCTTTTTCTGGAAAAAGAGAATACACTTTGGTCAAGATGGTATTGTAAGAACGTGTTTTGAGCTTCAAGCACATTGAAGTGGTGCATACAAATTATTAAGGGAAAGTAAAAATATGTAACTGGCTTTATAGGCAAGATAGACATCTTAAAAATTAAAAAAAAATAAATGAAACAAGAAGCAGAATAGTGAGCAGAGCTAAAGCCACAAGCCAGGGCTGAAACCAGAGATAACCAGGTGTTTAGCACATAAAAGTAATAAGGAAATAAAATCTCCATTTAAGTATGCAGCCAGAGTCCAGACTCCTCCCTGAAACCATCTCTCTTGAAAGGAGGTTGAAAATTGCTCTTGCCAGTTTTTAACTAGGGCTTTAGCTCATGAAACAGAGCAAGCCTGAGGCATTGGAAAACAAAGATAGAGCTGTCATCTATGTCTGTAACTGAATCAGCCATAGCTCCAATATCATCACAGGATAAGCACTGCCAACTGTCAAATTTGACCTAGTTGCAGATGGGAAGACTGGATAGTTTGAGTGGAGTGATAAGGGGACAGAAACAGCAAGAGAGGAAATAAATGATCAACCTAAATAGGCCTTCATTGCTTGAGTGGGCTGTAACCATTATCTTCCTTGTTGTCAGTAAGTCAAACTAAGTGATCACTTCTCCTAATATCAGTCCTGGTCTACAGAGGATAGCCATCAGTGAACTCCTTAGTAGTGCTAGTGTTCTTCCCAACAGTGCACACCTGACAGCTTTGGTGAATACTATGTTCTCTAAAACTTCCTATGGAATATAAACAACTAGTAGATATTCTGGTTTTATATAATATATCCATTCCAACATGCCCACTTCCCTGATTCTTTTCATTCCTTCTTCCACACTTTGTCATTGAAACTCAGGCGTTTTCACTTTGTTTAGCAATCACTTGGGGCTCTCACTTTGGCTTCTATGAGTCACAGGAGTAGCAACTTTGCCCCACCCCTTGGAGTTCTTACCAGGGTATTATTTCCTTTGTCCTCAGAAAGTGGTCCTAAATCAGTGAGCTCTTCCTTATCCTGTATTATATTCTGGCCCACTTGATCAAGTACCCTCAAAAGCTAATCCCACATATACTCCCCTGGTTCCTGCCAGTAAATGTTAACCTGTTCTTGTGTCTTTTTGGTGCAAACTTTTTATTTTCTTATTATGTCCAGCATGACCCCAACAAGTGTTAGTTGGAATTTATCCCTAGTTTTCAGTCTGGCATGCAGGAGAGGAGATGGAGGAAACTTCTGAGTGGAGAACTTTTGCCCTACCAGGTAAAAGGCTTCTTTAGTATTCTCACACAGGGGAATTGCTATCTGTTTAATAAGGTGGACTGAGCCACCACTGCAAGGCTCCTGAGGGTATAAGGGAGACTACCTAGTTTTTATTCTAGGGAATATCGCCCAGAAGTTTATGTCTCATATGTTATGACTTCAGATATTTCCATCTAAGGCCTTGACCTAGCATAACAGACTTATCTCGACTGAGCATGAACTTATCTTTCAAGCTCCTCGACCTTCACTATCAGATACTGATATTTTTCCTCAGCAGGTGTATCTGTAAAGTACCAAAGAGGCACTCTGGTTATCATATTCAATGCTTATTTTCTCAGTGTTATTATGAGGCGTTTCAAGGTCATTTAGTGATAATACTCCGAGTTAATTGTCCTTGTATACATTGTTCATCCCAGACCTTTCTAATGCCTGTGAAATCACATTGGCCAGAGTATTATCCTTCTTCACGATGTTTTCCTTAGTTGTTTACAGTGTAAGTTTAGCAGTTTGCCACCATACCCACACTTTCCACCTGGAATGGGTTCTTTTTTTCTAGCCAAGTAGTAAATTAATCAGTCTCCAAGCCCCATCTTAATGCATCATTACTTGGACCACTCCTGATAATGAATTTTGTCATTTAAAGTTCTTTGGTAAGCATATGCTAAGATAGAATTAGAATATAAGAGATTTATTGTGGTTAATATCCTCAAAAGATAAGAAGAGAGAGGACTGGAGTAGATAGGGAAAGCCTTCAAGCTGAAATGAGTGTCTGACACCCGAATGTGGTGAAGTGGATCAAGGGATTATGCTAGAATAGGCTCAGACTTCGGTGCATTGTTGAGAAACTCATGGCCAGTGAAACAAAATACTCCAATACAAAATTTTCTACTAGAAATGTTTTGCCTTGGGTAGAATTGGATTGTCCCTGATACGTCTACTGTGCTCAGTCTGTGGGTAGAACTGCTTGAGGAGAGTGTGCCCTTGACTCATACACTTCAGTACATCTCAAACATGCTTCAGCTGGAGGCTGTCAGCTGACTATGTACTTCGCAGCAGGTTTTCTCTAATTTAAGATCTGAGTGACCCATTTTCATGGCTGCTACACGATTTGAAAAAGTAATTTAAAAATGATAATCAAAATGACAAGAAAATCAATAGGAAAAAGGCTAACAAAATATGTGCAAGCTATTTGTAGAAAAATTGTGAAACACTATAGAAGGACATAAAAGAGGCTCTGATTAAATGGAGAGATAGACAATATTCATGAATAAGACAAATTAATAAAATAAAATGTCAATTCTGCCTATTTTGATCTCTGATTTAATCATATCACAATCAAAACATTCAATATTTTTTTCAAATACATATGATTTATTCATTAAAATGAAAATAAAATTTCCATAACTGGAATGTCAGGTTGTATCATCAAAGTTGTTTGTTTAGAAGTAGAAGTACATGTTGGCAATATCTATTGTAAGAATCCAGAAAATTAGGTAGGTTTCATAATACAGCATCCTTTTCAGTCAATAGTATTGCTTCAGGAGAGCTAACATTTCACAAATCTTTCCTGTAACTTCCAGAAAAGTCAGCCAGCCAGATTTGAGTTTAAACTTCTTTACAAAGCCATTTTTCCAGCCTCCATTTTTGTCTTATCCATTCTCCTGTGTTGTTGTTGTTGTTATTGTTGTTGTTGTTAACTCAGCAACAAAGTAAGAAATCTCCTTGTAAGTATCCACATCTAGGGCAATTCGCTCTCTGAGAAGTCTCTTGATGAGAATACCTTCAAATGTGAATATGGTCACAATCCTTCCCCATCCAGTTAATGATGCCATCATCAAACTCCTTTTCCATCACTTGATTGAATATTCTTCTAGCAGTATTAATGGATACAACATTAAAATTGTCCCAGCATGGTTTCGGATTCTTTTCCACTTCTTTTTGAACTGAAAAAGCAACATCTTGTAACACTCTGGAAGTTCTGATTGGCCAAGACTCAGGTTGTGGTATCTGCAGAAAGTGCTTCAGATAATTCTGGGCTAGCATGTGAATGTACACAAACTCACAGTTGGTCATATTCTGCCTGTTGAGGTTGTTCACTGGGAAGTGACTGAGGCAATCCGAAACGAAAGCTCAGAACGTGGTGAGATGTGATACACAGTGACAACTGAGGCTGGAGGAATTTCTGCTTGCATCACTTAGTCTCCTCCCTGCAAGGCACTTTAGTGTGTGTAGGCTCAGAGGGCTGAGGTGAGGTGAAAGGAGATGACCTGTATAGCACCTATGGCCACGCCTGGAACCATGTCAGTCTTTGATCAACACAAGTGCCTCATCATTCTCTCATGGACTGATGAAGAATAAGGATCCTCAGCTAAGAGCAGTGCTGGAGACTTTAGGCAGATTTCAAGTCTCACCTGGTACATGGCAATTATGGCAGTTAGGGAGCTACACTGGACACCTAGCTGCACCTTCTGCCTGCTTAAGAGCCAGTACTGCTAGCAGGCAAGAAGAAGAGGAGACATTTCAGCATCCTTGGAGAAACTGCATTCACTGGCTTTTTCTATCCACATATAGAATGGCTGATTCTTTGCATCAGGGTCTTTAAAGAGCTCATTCTCTCCTGGCATCATTCTCTTGGAGTCCTGAACTGGCATTGGACCTGACACTTGGTGACTTGTTTGTTTGCTTCAGTTTTTATTGCCTGTCTCTCAGAAAAATGTAAGCTCCCCATGGACAGAGGCCTTTTTGTTCATACTGTACCATCAGTGCCTTATAATAATAGGGAAAGCAAATTGCTAGTTTCCTGGGCTGGGGTACAAGAATTGACTGCAAGAGGCCCAAGGGATCTTTCTGAGGTGATGGGAACAGTCTATATCTTGATCATGCCAGTTGATGGTTACATGGGTGTTGATGCTTTTAAAAACCTACCTAAAGAACTCCCAGAGGATCTGGGTTCCTGCTTCAGAAAAGGACAGCGAGCTGGAAACATGGCAGTGGCACACCCTAATATCAGGAGAGGGCAGCACACAGGCCCCATGCTCAGAAGGTGACTCTTTGAAGGCCTGGGAGTGACCAGGAAAGACCCAAAAGAGGCTGATACATTCCTCCATGGCGCAGGGTGTCGTCAGACCATGGAATCCATCCAAGCTAGAACATGACCACATTTCCCAGCCAGATAAACCATTGCCATCTGCCAGGCCAGCTTAAGAGGTTTAGCAATTGGTCTTGAGTTTCTCTGTTCCAGAGACTGCTGGCCATCAGAAGGCACTGGTAAGGTGGGCATCACAGATGACACATACTTGACATTAACATGCTAAGTAAGTGGGTGTTGTAATTATTACCATAACGGCAGAAGTCTTCTGGGGGCAGCTTTAAGAAGACAAAACTTTTGACTGTCTGTGAAATCCCCCAGCGCTCCCTCAGCGGCGATAGGGCAACAATTCATATGGATTTGGGATAGGGAGGAGATGTTTCCAGTGTCCAAAAATAATCAATTCGATATAAGAAATACAACAAAATGTGAATACTCATCCTATCATATATTACAATTTACTATAAAGATATAGTAATTAATCATAGTGAGTTATTGTTGTAGGAACAGACAAATAAATCCAGGAAACAGATTAGAGAACCCCAAAACAAATGCATGCATATATGGAAATTTGGTATGTGACAGAGTTGTCATTACAAATCAATGGAAAAAAGTAGACTAATCTATAAATTGTGCTGAGACAACTAAATTTTTTAGCAATCTAGTGAATAACAGACTTGTAGGAAGAGACTCCCCTCACTCAAACTGGCTATAAGTTCCAATTACTTTATGCACAACTTCAGAATTTAATGGAAGTGAGATAGCCAAACAGAACCAGAGCAGATGCTGCATATATCAGAATGGCTTTTTTCATTTTTCACTTCCCCTAAATTCATAAAGTGTGAAGACCTGTGAGAGGCACTATCAACAGAAAGTGGACTAATTCTTACTGTGCCATTGTCTTGTTATACTGGAGCTTACAGCAGTAGTACAGAGAACTTTCTTAAAAACCTAGTGCTATCATTGAAGGAATATATACATGAAAAGAGTCTGCTCTTATAAAATTATATTCAGTGAGAAATAAGTCAATCCTTTGTCTAATAAGAGAAGGGAGAATCATTGCCTAGATCAATAATTTTGCCTCCATCATTCCACTGTACTGAAAGCCTATCTTTCCAAAGACCACCTCTTAGCTATTGTTTAATATTTTTTACCTCAGTGGGCTCTGACAATACATTTTCTCTGTGGGCCATGATCTCAAATTCTTTCCCCAGAGTTATCACTATAAAAATAACAAAAAGAATATGATGAAAACTTTACAATACTATTTAATAATTTATATTTTTACATAAAAGTTGACATATGATATTATATTACTTTCAGGTATACAACATAGTGATTAAACATTTATATTACTTACAAAGTGACCACCCTGATAAATCTAGTGCCCATCTGACACCATACATAATCATTACAATATTATTGACTATATTCTTTATGTTATACTATACATTCCCATAACTATTTTGTAACTACAAATTTGTACTTATTAACCTTTTCCCCTTTTTCACCTACCCCCCAAATTGCCACCCATCTGGCCACCATCAATATGTTCTTTGTATCTACATGTTTGTTTCTGTTTTGTTTGTTTGTTTTGTTCTTTGGATTCCACATGCAAGTGAAATAATATGGTATTTGTCTTTCTCTCTGACTTATTCCTCTCAGAACAATACCCTCTAGTTCCATCTATGTTATTGCAGATGGTAATATTTCATTTTTTTTATGGCTGAGTAATATTCCATTGTATATATGTACCATCTATTCTCTATACATGCACCCATTGATAGACACCCACATAGCCTCTGATATTAATACTACTATGAATATATGGATTCACATGTTCTTTCAAAGTAGTGTTTTGGGTTTCATCAGATAAATACCCAGAATTGGAATAACTAGGTCCTTCTTTTTCTCACATCATAGCCTTTGTTTTAAAGTCTATTTTGTCTGGTATAAGTATTGCTACCCCAGAATTTTTTATTTGTTTGTTTCTGTTTTCATGAAATATATTTTTCAATCCCTTTACTTTCAGTCTATTTGTGTCTTTCTATCTAAATTGCGTCTCTTGTAGGCAGCATGTGTTAGATCCTTGTTTTCTTATCCAGTTACCCTATCTCTCGATTGGATCATTAATTCCATTTACATTTAAAATAATTGTTGCTATATATGTAATTATCGCCATTTTATTATTCATATTTTTTACCTTTTTTCCCCCTGTAACACTGGCTTGGTTATGATGAATTCCTTTAGCTTTACCTTGTCTGGGAAGCTCTTTTTCTGTCCTTCAATTCTAAATGATAGGTGCGATGGATAGAGTAATATTGTTTTAAGTCCTTGTCTTTCATCACTTTGAGTATTTCCTGCCAATTTCCCAATTCCTTCTGGCCTCCAATGTTTCTGTTGAGAAATCAGCTGACAGTCTTAATGGGAGCTCCCTCATAGAAAACTAACTGCTTTTAAATTTTCTCTTTGTCTTTAAACTTTGGCATTTTAATCATGATGTATCTTGGTATGGGCCTCTTTGGGTACATCATGTTTGGTCTCCTTGCACTTCCTGGACTTGTATGTCAATTTCCTTTGCCAGGATAGGGGAATTTTCATTCATTATTTCTTGAAATAAGTTTTTAATTTCTTGCTCTTTCTCTCTTCCTTCTGGTACCCCCATGATGCAAATATTGGTATGCTTGATGTTGTCTCAGAGGCCCCTTAAATTATCTTTATTTTTTTTGATTATTTATCTTGTTGCTGGTCTGATTGGGTGTTTTCTTCTACCTTATTTTCTAAATTGCTAATTTGATACTCTGCTTCATTTGATCTGCCGTTGATATCTCCTAAGGCATTTTTCATTTCAGTTATTGTATTATTCATTTCTGAGCCATTCTTTTATGTTTTTTATCTTTACTTTTATGTTTCCTATCTCTTTGTTAAAGTTATCACTGAATTCATGTACTCTTCCTGAAAATTCATTGGTATCCTTTAACCAGTGTTTTGAATCATGCATCTGGTAAATTGCTTGTCTCCATTTTGTTTAGTTCTTTTTTTCTGGAGCTTTGCTCTATTATTGCATTTGTGACATGTTACTTTGTCTCCTTATTTTGGCTATCCTCCTGTTTGTTTCTATGCCTTATGCAGGGCTCCTAAGTCTCCAAGTCTTAATAAAGTTACCTCATGTAGTAGGTGTACTGTAGGGCCCAGTGGCGCATTCTCCCTGGTCACCTGAGCTAGGTACTCCAGGTGTGTCCCTTGCATGGGTTGTGTGCGCCTTCCTGCTATAGTTGAGACTTGGTTTCTCCTTGCATGTCAGTGGGAGGGATTGACCCTCAGGCTGATTGGTTGTGAAGACTGGCTGGTGATTATAGCAGAAGAGCTGTTGTGCAGGGGCTGACCCTATGGAGCAAAATTAGTTTTACCAGGGCTCTGATGCCTGTGCCTGACTAGGATGCCCTTTGCATGTCTTATCTTAGGCTGTGGTCCCGAGTGGTGCTCCAGTTCAGATCAAAGCTGGACATGGGGACTGCAGGCCCTGGGTCCTCCTGAAGGGGACCCATGATGGGCCAAGATCAAGTATAGTCTGTGCCCTGCCCGGAGCTACCTGGTATAAGCCACCAAGCAATCTGAAGTTGGCTGTCACACCCTCTGGGCTTAAATATGCCTTGAGAGGCCAAATCTCAAACTGAGGCTGGCTGCCACCAGTGCTGGGCTTGAGGCTGCTCAGAAAGAGGTATGGGGGACATTGTGTCCAGATGCTGCACGCTTAGGTTTTATGAATCTTTGAGAGATTTCAAGAAAGTCTGTAACATGCGCCAAGACAGGCCATTTGTATAGAAAAGCCACTGGAATTGGCTTGGATGGGCCTACAGTGGGGTGGATGGGGTCTCAGAGAATCACCAGGACAGGGTGACCGGTGTTAGCCAGGTTTATGAGACTCATATATGGTGACTGCCTGCACATGTGTGCAGGCAACGGAGAGGGATCAACAAAGAAACAATGGATTCTGTCAGCACTCACTCTTGGAGAAAGCTTCCCCTTCAGTCCTTGACTTGAAGGCAGTTCCTCCATGTATGTCCCTGGTGCTTTTTTGAGCAGTTGCTTCATCATGATCTCAGAGCAAGTGAGTTTGTCAGTGAGTCTGTCAGTCTGTGTTTGGACCCCTTAAGAGGAATTCCAGCCACCCCTGTCTTGGCTACAATCTCCGCTGGATTTTACATCCAGATGTTGTGGGTTCTTTTCTTTCCAGCAGTAGAACCCTGGGCCAGGGAGCCTGATAATGGGCTGGAATCACTAGCTTCTCTGGGGTGACTGCCACAGCTGAGATATTTCTCTTGATTCTCAACCCATGCATGTAGGTGTGGGACCAGCCTGTTCCACATCTCTGCCCCTCCTACCAGTCTTGAGGTAGCCTCTTCTGTGTGTCCCCAGTTGTAGGACTTCTGTTCAGCTAGATTTCAGGCAATTCTCAATGATGGTTGTTCTGTGGTTTAGTTGTAATTTTGATGTGGTCACGAGAGGAGTCAAACACAGAATTTACCTACTGTGCCATCTTGACTGGAACTCTTTTATGGTCTATAATCTTATTTAAAGTATAAATTCCAAATGGAATTAAAGCCTAAAGGTGAAAAACGAACTATAATTTCAAATTTACTTGCAAAAGAATATGTATGACTTTAGGTCTGAGAAGATTTAAAAAGCTAGAAACAAAAATCTTCATAAAAAATATTAATACATTTTTATAATTTTTTTTATTTTTCAATTACAGTTGACATTCAATATTATTTTATAATAGTTTCAAGTTTACAGCATAGTGATTAGTCATTTATATAATTTATGATTAGTCTATTACTCACCTGGCACTATACATAGTTATTACAATATCATTGACTATATTCCCTATGCTCTGCTTTACATCTCTGTGACTATTTTGTAGCTATCAATTTGTACTTCTTAATCCCTTCACATTTTCATTCAGTTCCCCAACCCCAGTCCCATCTGGCAATTATCAGTTTGTTCTCTATATCTACGAGTCTGCTTCTGTTTATTTTCTTCTTTAGATTCCACATATATAGAACATTGATACGTTTTGACTGAATTATGTTTTTTAAATTTTAGACAGCCAGACACCATTAAAAGTGTGAAAAGATTAGAGACAAAATACAGAATTTAGATATTTAAGATGCATGCAAATAAAAAGTGTTAGCTTCCAGAATGTATAATGATGCCTAAAAATCAATAAATAATGCTAATAACTCAATAGCCAAATGAGAACAGAACATGAACAAGCAATTAACAGAAGAAGAAATTTAAATAACCAATACATTTTATTTTATTTTTTATTTTTTTTACATTTATTTTTTATTGTTTATTGGGGTAACATTGGTTAATACAATTATATAATTTTCAGGTGTACATTATCATCTGACATCTATATATTCTATGGTGTGATTAACCTCAAAATCCAGTTTTCTTCAGCTACCATATATTTGATCCCCTTTACCCACTTCACCCTCCCCTAACCCCTATATTTGACATCCTTTACCCAGTCTACCTCTTCCATCTTTCCCCACTGCCTACCTCTTGTAGGCACCAGTCCATTGTCCATGTCCCTGAGTCTCTGTTTGTCCTGTCCATTTGTTTCTTTAGGTTTACATCCCACATATAAGTGATATCATGTGATTTTCAATGTTTTCAGTCTGGCTTATTTAGCTTAACATTATTATCTTGAGGTCCATCCAGATTGTTGCAAATGGTAGTATTTCATCTCTTCTATGGCTGAGTAATATACCGTTGGATATATGTACCACAGCTTCCTTAGCCAATTATGTATTGTAGAACACTTTTGTTGCTTCCATGCCCTGGCCACTGTGAATAGTACTGCTATTAACATCAGTGTGGAAATATCTTTTCGGATATGTGTTTTCAAGTTTTGGGGGTAAATACCCAGTGGAGGGATTGATAGAGCATATGGTAGATCAATTCTTACTTTTTTGAGGAACCTCCATACTGTTTTCAATAGTGGCTGTACGAATTTGCAGTCCCACAGGCAGTGTATGAGGCTTCCCTTTTCTCTGCATCTTCACCAGCATTTGTCATTACTTCTGTTGATTATAGCTATTCTAACAAGAGTGAGATGGTATCTCATTGTGGTTTTGATTTGAATTTCCCTAATAGCTAGTGATGTTGAGCATCTTTTCATATATTTGTTGGCCGTTTGTATGTCCTATAGGGAGGAGAGTCTATTCAGGTCCTCTGACCATTTTTATATTGGGTCGTTTGTTTTTTGTTGTTGAGTCATATGAGTTCTTTGTATATTTTGGATATTATGCCTTTATGGGAGGCATTGCTTAAAATATATTTTCCCATTCAGATGGTTGTCTCTTTACCTTGTTGATGGTTTCTTCTGCTGAGCAGAGGAAACTTTTTAGTTTGATGTAGCCCCATTCATTTATTTTAGCTTTTACTTCCCTTGCCTTTGAGGTCAAATTTATAAAATCCTCTTTAAGTCCAAGTTCCTTGAGCTTAGTTCCTATGTTTTCTTCTATACATTTTATTGTTTCCAGTCTTATATTCGGGTCCTTAATAGATTTTGAGTTAATTTTGGTATGTGGTGGTAGACAACAATCTAGTTTCATTCTTTTGCAGGTGGCCTTCCAATTTTCCCAGTAGCATTTATTGAAGAGGCTTTCCTTTTTCCACAGTATGTTTTTGGCTGTTTTTTTTTCTCAAAAATTCTTGCCCACATAAACGTGAGTTTACTTTTGGACTCTTGATTCTATTCCACTGGTCCATGTGTCCATTTTGCTGCCAATATCATACCATTTGATTCCTGTCGCTTTGTAGTATAATTTGAAATGGGACAGAGTGATGCCTCCAGCCTCATTCTTTTTTCTCAGGATAACTGGCAATTCGGGGTCTTTTGTGCTTCCATACAAATCTCATGACTTTTTGTTCCATGTCTTTAAAAAATGCCGAAGGGATTTTGATGGGGATTACATTAAATCTGTATAATGTTTTAGGTAATATGGTCATTTTAACTATGTTGATTCTTCCAATCCAAGAACATGGAACATCTTTCCATTTCTTTGTATCTTCTTCAATTTCTTTTAATAGGGTCTTGTAGTTTTCATTATATAGGGCCTTCACTTGTTTCGTTAAATTTATTCCTAGGTATTTTATTCTTTTTGTTGCAATTGCAAAAGGAATTATTTTTTCCACTTCTTTTTCTGACACTTCATTATTAGAGTATAGGAACACTATGGGTTTTGAACGTTGATTTTGTATCCAGAGACTTTACTGTAATTGCTTATTGTTTCTAGTAGTGTCCTTGTAGAGTCTTTAGGGTTTCCTGTATAGAGAATCATGTCATCTGCAAATAGTGAGAGTTCGACTTCTTCATTTTGTATTTGGATACCTTTTATATCTTTATCTTGCTTAATTGTACTTGCTAAGACCTCCAATGTTATATTGAATAAGAGTGGCAATAGTGGACAGCCTTGCCTTGTTCCTGATCTTAGAGGGAATCTTTTTAGTTTTTCAACATTATGCATGATGTTGGCTGAGGGTATGTCATAGATGGCCTTTATTATGTTAAGGTGTTTTCCTTCTATACCAATTTTGTTAAGTGTTTTGATCATAAATGGATGCTGTATCTTGTCGAAGGCTTTTTCTGCATCTATTGATATGATCATATGATCCTTATTTTTTCATTTGTTTATGTGGTGTATTACATTGATCGATTTGCATATGTTGCACCATACTTGTGCCATGGTCATGAAGCCCATTTGATCATGGTGTATAATCTTTTTAATATGTTTCTGTATTTGGTTTGCTAGTATCTTATTTAGGATTTTTGCATCTGAGGTCATAAGAGATATTGTTCTGTAGTTTTCTCTTTTTTTTTGTTATCTTTACCAGGTTTTGGTATCAGAGTAATATTGGCCTCTTAAAATTAGTTGGGAACTATTGCCTCCTCTTCGATTGTTTGGAAGAGTTTGAAAAGAACACGTATTAAATCTTTGAATGTTTGGTAGAATTCACATGTGAAGCCATCTGGTCCTGAACTTTTGCTCTTTGGTAGATTTTGATGATTGTTTCAATTTCCATACCACTGATCAGTCTATTTAGATTTTCCAGATCTTCTTGAATCAGTCTGGGAAGATTGTATTTTTACAAGTACTTATACAATTTTTCTAGGTTATTAAATTTGTTATAATATACATTTCCATAGTATTCTTGCATACTCCTTTGTGTTTCAGCGATGTCGGTCATAATTTCCCCTTTTCTATCCCTGGTTTTGTTTTTTTGTGTCCTTTCTATTTTTCTTTAGTAAGTGTAGCCATCAGTTTTTCAATTTTATTAACCTTCTCATAGAACCAGCTCCTTGTTGCATTAATATTTTATTGATATTTTTTGTTTTCAATTTCATTTATTTCTGCTCTAATTTTGACAATTTCTTTTCTTTCTGCTTACTTTAGGCCTCATTTGTTCTTCTTTTTCTAGTCTTTTTAAGATGAATCACAAGGTTGTTTATTTGGACTTGTTCTTGTTTTACAGATAGGCCTGCAATGATATGAACTTTCCTCTAATGACTGCTTAGGCTGTGTCCCAAAAGTTTTGCTATGTTGTACTATCAATATCATTTGTTTTTATGTTCCTCTTGATCTCTTTTTTTATTTCTTCTGTGACCCACTTATTTTTCAGTAGCACGTTGTTTAATCTCCATGTATTTGTGGTTCTTCTTAATTTCTTTTTTGCAGTTGATCTCTAGTTTCAAAGCACTATGATCAGAGAATATGATAGGTATGATTTCATACCTCTTATATTTGTTGAGACTCTCTCTGTGTCCCAGTGTGTGATCAATTCTTGATAATGTTCCACGTGTACTAGAGAAGAATGTATAAGCAGCTGTTTTGAGATGGAAGACTCTGTAAATGTAAATTATGTCCAATTAGTCTAATGTGTCATTTCAGGATGTTATTTCCTTATTGATTTTCTGTCTGGATAACCTGTCCATAGCCAACAGTGAAGTATTTAGGTCCCCTACTACAATAGTGTTTTGGTCTGTTTCTCCCATTAGTTCTGTTAATAATTACGTTGGATATTTCAGGGCCCCCTGATTGGGAACATAGATATTAATGTGTTATGTCTTTTTGGTGCATGACTCCCCTTATCATTATGAAGTGCCCCTCAGTATCTTTCTTTACCTTTTTTATTTTGAAGTCTATTTCGTCCGATATTAGTGCCACTACTCTCGCTTTTCTTTGAATACCATTTGCTTGATATGTCGTTTTCCACCCTTTCACTTTGAGCCCATATTTGTCTTTGGAGCTGAGAAGTGTCTCCTGGAGGCAGCATATGGTAGGGTTTTGTTGTTTGATCCATTCTTCAACTCTGTCCTTTTATTGGTGAATTTAGTCCATTTACATTAGGATGTCCATTGCTTTCTTATTCTTCTGTTCTTGTTTCTTTATTTGAGTTGGGTTTTGTGGGTTTTGCCTTTGGTTCTTCTTTTATTTTATATACTTAAGTTCTGAATCTTTCATGTGTGGTTACTTACCATTACGAAGATGAAAAAGATAGTTATATATATACAGTCATCCATTTTCTTCTGTGTGTCTTATCTCCTTTACCCTTTGTGAATTTGGATCTTTGAATTCTCCCCTTTTCACCACTGTTATTTCAATTTGTTCCTATGTATATCTTGCTATAGTAATTCTCTTCTTATTATTTAAGCTTATAATGCCCTAATCTTTGCACTCCTCTGCTTCCATTTGACTGATAGTCACGTTATTCCTAATTATGTATGTATGCGTGTATGTATGTATGCATTTATTTATTTATTTATTTATTTATTTATTTATTTATGTTTTGTTTTGTTATTTTATTTTAGGTGAGCGGACTCCTTTCAGTATTTCCTGCAGTGCAAGCCTCGTAGTGGAGAATTCCCTCAATTTTTGCATGTCTAGAAAGGTCTTAATTTCTCCTTCATATCAAAAGGAGAGCTTAACTGCATGTATTATTCTAGTCTGGTGGTTCCTTTCACTTAATAGTTTCAATATTTAATTACATTCACTTCTCACTTGTAAGGTGTGCACTGAAAGGTCCGATGATAATCTAATGGGTTTTCTTTTATGAGTTACCATCTTATTTTTCCTGGCTACCCTGAGAATTCTGTCTTCGTCATTGATTTTTGATAACTTTAATGCAGTGTGTCTCGATGAAGGTCTTTGGGGGTTGTGATAACTGGGTATTCTGTTGAATTCCAAGCTCCAGCTTTTTCCTTAGATTTGGGAAAATATCATCCATTATTCATCTGAAAATGCTTTCTAGTCTCTGCTCCTTTTCCTCACCTCTGGTAATGACCATTATTCTTATGTTTTTTTCTCCTGGTGGTATCATCTAGTTCTTGTACTTCTCTTTCATTATTTTTCAATCTTTGGTTTCTCTCTTCTTCCTTCTGATTTATTTCTAGATTTCTGTCTTTGGTATCACTGATCCTTTTCTCCATTTGGACAGCTCTATTTCCCAAGCTTGCTATTTCATTTGTCAACTCTTGCAGTGTGTTCTTCATTTCCAGAACCAGAATTTCTATTTGGTTCCTTTTGAGGGTTTCAATCTCCTTGCTCTGCTCATCTAGTTTTTTTTTTTTTTTCAATTCCTGAAATTGTTGAGTTGAGTTGTTTTGAATCTCATTGAGGTTTTTCAGAAGTACCATCCTGAATTCTCTGTTATTTAATTCACATATTTATGGCTGTAATTTTATTTTCTGTAGATCTTTCTCTTCCTTTCTGAGATGCCTTCTCACCTTGGTTGTTCATGGTGTTTAATGGACTATTTCTCTGCCTGGCCATTAATGGAAGTATATTCTGTTGTTTTTCCAGAAAGAAGATTTATTATATTAAGGTCTGTCTTTAGCCTGCTGCAAAGAATGCACTTTTTTTTTTTTGGTTTCCACTAGGTGTCATCTAAGCCTCTTAGATCCCTGCCTTATATAAAGCCTAAATGTCTTTTTAATTTTTTTTATAGATATTTAATCACACTTGCTACTCTGTTTCAGTCCATGTCAGTGTTAACAATAGTTTCAGTAGCATTCCCTCAGATTATTCTGGCGCTCTGTGCTGATCGGTCTTGGAGGGTATGGGGGGAGGGGCCCTCTCAGTTGGGGGATGGGCCTGTAGCTCAGCCTAAGTGTTGCAACTGGAACTAATAAAAATCAACTCTTATTTCTTTTCTGTCCCGTCCTGCTTCTCTGACACTTCCAGGAAGGCTGATCAGGGATGTCACTGCAACTTCACCTCTCCCCCTCCTCCTGCAAGGAGCTCCTGTGGCTGTGAGAAGCAGCTTCTTTATTTCTCTGAGTCCACTACCTGACACTTGGGATTCTGACCTGTGGTAGCTCTTATGCCCAGATCCCACGCTCAGACGTGCTGGCGTGCAGTTTTTTTGTTGAGTTTTAGAACTTCAGCTTATCGTTGTTTCAAGGGGATAGTTGTGAGGATGTCTCTCACTCCACTGTTTCCTATGTTCTTCATGATCGTACCTTCGAAAATCCTCAGAAAAATACAGTTGATCCTGAGCCTTAAACAACACAGATTTGAACTGCACTGGTCCAGTTACAAGTAATTTTTTTTCAACCACCAATACATCTAAAAAATATCCTTCATCTTGATAGAACTTACCTTGCTATATTTAGAAAATAATTAAACCTCATGCCAGAGCCGTGTGGTTGGCAAAAAAAAAAATGATGACTGCTAATATTTCTTGATGAGAACATGGTGAAACAGTAAATTAGATACACTGACAGTGAGATTTTAAACTGATAACACTAGTTTGGGAAATGATTTATCAATGGTTAGAAAATATGAAGATTCCTATCCTACAACTCAGTAATTTCACTTCTGTTTTTTTTTTTTTGCTTTTTTCAATTTTTATTTTTAGTAAACACATGTGACAAGAAATGAATATTTTCATGTTTCCACACCATTTTACTTTCCAAATAAAGAAAATTGCATGCTAGAAAATGTCTCCTTTACCCTAGGCCCATTGGCTCTTCATATTAGACTTGAAGCCATGTGCTTCCATTCGAAGTACAATAAAACTTGTCTCCCTTAGAGCTATTGAGACTTCCCAGGCTGAAGATGAAAGGCCCTTTGAAAGATTCCAGATTCTCTTTCTTACTGACAGTAAGCATGGAGAGTATATGTTCATAGGACAGAACCCCAGCCTAAGTTACTGAATTACTACAGGTAAAACAGTTGCCTTGGAGAGACTTATAAGCTACAGTGGACTTTGTGTCTATATGAGAAATAAAATGTATGTAATAAACCACTAGGATTTCAGAGTTGTTTATAACCAAAGTTTGTAATCAAAGCTTATCCTAATATAATAATGTTATTAATTTTACTGACTTTTTCAAAGAAAAAGTTCTTTGATTTATGTGTCAAATATAGTAGTTCTCTCTTCTATATCAACAATTTCTGTTTTTGCTTCATTTCCTTTCTGTTTCCCTTAGACTGAATTTTGTATTATTTTTCTAACCTACATGGTTTGATTAATTTATTTTTATTTCATCTTGGTTATTAATGTATGTATTTAGGGCTAAGATTTTCTCTCTGAGTAATGCCTTAATTTTTATCTGATATATAGCATTTATATAAATGTATTTAATTTTTAATTTTTTAATGAGTTTTCCCCTCTTATATCAATTATTTAAGAAATAAGTTGTATTTTACTTTAGAGATGGTCATTTTTTCTTTATGTTTTTGTTGTTAATTTCAGCTTTTGTGTTACTATGATCTAAAAATACTTTCTGCTTCTATATGTCAAAGTAGGTTGACCTTGTGTATCTTTTTGTACAAATTTTCTAGAGCATTGTTTTTCTCTTTCCTGCTTGTTCTAATTTGATATATACAGAAGACTAACTCAACAAATGTGCATTAGTTACCAAAGCACATGAAACATTTCACAAAATTCACCATATTTGTGGCTGCAGAATAAATTTCAAAGGAATGAAATCAAAGTATGTGGAAGACAAAAGTATAACCAGAAAATCCCTTTGTGTTTGGAAATTTAGCAACATGAGTATAAATAGACAATGAGTCAAATTAGCAATTACAATAGAAATTAGAGAATATTCCAAACTAAATAGCAATTGAAATACAAGCTAACTTGTTAAATGTTTCTAAAGGTATGCATATAAAGGAATTTATAAACTTAAATGCACATATTCTGTTTATTAATGAGAATATGTAAAAAGTGTTCAACCTATTAGTTACTAAATAATGCAAATTAACTCATAATGAGATACTACTATACACATGCCAATGTGTAAAATGAAGAAAAATGAAAATACAAAGATTTTGAGGCTGTAGAGCAATTATAAACCTCATATATTGCTGGCACTACTATAAATTTAAACTACCAGTTTTTAAAACTGGGAGTTTTAACTACTTACCATATGTCCTATAATCCAATAATTTCATTCTTAGATATATGCCCAAAGAAACATACATATATGTGTATCAAAAGTCATGTACAAAAAAATGTTCATAGAAGTATTATTTTTAATAACCAAATCCAGCAAATAGCTCAGATATCCAGCAGTAGAATGGATAAATTAATGGAATATATTTATATAAAATATAGCAATAAAATTAATGAACTACTGCTCTGTGCAATAATATTGATGAATCATTCACATAAATATAGTTAGGCAAAAAAAATCAAACATAAAAGAGTACATAATGCATGATTCGATTTATCTAACATCTTAACACAGGCTTAATTACTCAATGAAATTGGGAATTAAAATAGTGAAATTAAGATACCTCTATTAAAGAGAGTTGGGTTAGCATCTGGGAGGTGGCACAAAAATCACGTGTGAAGTGTTGATAATGTTCTAGTTCTTGATCTGGATGGTGGTTTTTATTGTGATTATTTCTTGAGCTGAAAACCTATGATTGGTATTCTTTATGTATTTTATATTTCTTAAAAATGTTAAACAACTGAATTGGAAATTTTGTCATTTATGTCAAATTTGAACAGTTGAATACTAATTTGAACCGAAGTTGAGTTGCAGACACAGACACAAGAGACCACTTAGGTTGAAAACAAAGAACTTCAAATTCGTAAACTTCCACTGCATTACCTATCATTAGAAGCCTGAACTGTTTTAAAAAAAGGAATGATCAATTTCATACTTTGGGGTTTTGAAGAGCTTTCACTCACAACACTTCTGACATTAAATGAGAGATTTTTTTCCATTTCTTCAACTACTGACACCAACTTGGTGTTCAACAGTCAATTCAGTTCAGGAAGTAACTACAGAGAGTTAGTGCAGACATCATAATTTAAAGGCTCAGTCTCATAACACCGCCCCCACTTCAGACACCGGTTGCAAATATTGATCACTGAATTACTTATACTTCTGTCTGATATGGCTGCAAATTGAAGATTCTTATAAACCACCCCCTCCCCACTTCAGGTTCAGTAATTTGCTTGAACAACTCACAGAACTCAGAAAAGTACTATACTTACTATTACAAGTTTGTTATAAGGATGACAACTCAGGAAGAGCCAAATGGAAGAGATACATACATACAGCAAGATGTGGGATAAAGGGCATGGAGCTTCCATGCCCTCTTCAGACACAACACTTTCCTAGTACCCTTGAGGTGTTCACCAACCTGGAAATTCTCCAAACTCCAAACTCCATTGTTTTAGAGATTACTATAGAGGGTTCATTAAAGGGGTATAATTAACTAAACCATTGACCACTGGTGATTATCGCCATCTTCAGTTCCTCTCTTCCTCAGAGGTTAAGGTGGGGGAAGAGAATGAGAGTGGTGGAACTGAAAGTTTCAACTTTCTAATCATGATTTTGTCTTTCTAGTGACTAGCTCCCACCATGAAGCTATCTATGGGTTCCAGCCACCAGTCATCCCATTTATCATACAAAAGGCATCACTTAGGAGATTACAAGGGTTTCAGGAGCTATGTTACAGGAAACAGGAACAAAGACCAAATATAATATTTCTTTTTATATCACAAGGCTGTAAACAACATGTTACCTAATTATTCTCCCAAATAATTCAGTTTAATTCATGTTAAACATTTGATCTTTTATATAACTATTTATTTAATTTTACTTTTAGTTGTCCTAATTTTTATAAACATCTTTCTTAGTTTTTTTTCTTTCTCCTGCGTCTCACAACATCTTTGCTTTAGCCTCAAAATGTATTAAAAATTGAACATTTCTCATGGTTTGATTAGTCTACCTAGTCAACCTCATCTTCTGTCTAAAAAAGTAAAACATATTTCTAACTTGTGTCTCTGCTTCTATCCCTACTTTCTGTTCTAGTCTCCACAAAGAAGCCAGAAAGATCACATTAAAAGTAAGTTAAATAAAGTTATTCTTCTATTCAAAACATTCTAGTAGCTTCCCATTTACTGAAAGTGAGATTTGAAACTTTTACTTTAACCTATGAGATTCTACAAGATCTGACCTCATCTCTTACTCCTCTCTTCTCACTAACTATTACAGTCACACTGCTGTCCTTACCACTTATCTCACATGATTAGTTTGGTTATACCTCAGGGCCTTTAAACTTGATATTCCTCCATCCTGGAATTCTCTTTACACAGATGGCAGCTTTTAGATCTGGGGCAGGAAAGTGCAAAGTGAGCCCAAGAACATTTCACTGTATTAGAAAACTAGAAAATGCTCAAAGACTAGTGAGATCATGTCAAAAGGGTATAGAAGGTGGCTTGAAAGGGCATCCACTAGCCAAAAGTTGGACAATTTGAGCATTAAAAAATTAAAAACAGTAATTTATTTGAGCAAAAAGAAAAAATAAAAATCCATGAGTCCATAATAATATGAAGAGATAGAAAGAGAGAGAGAGGAAAATTCTTTGAAAAATATTCCAGCTAGTAATTGTAAAAGGAATGTGAAATTATAAAACCACCATTTTGCAATCCCCAATGTAATATATAATTCAGGAAGGATCATCAGTAGAGATTAAAGCTACTAGGGAACATAATATTTCTATGGTGTTAATCAAAGTGTTAACCCACAAATTATTTACAAATTATGAAGGTGAAAAACTGTATTTTCACAATGGAGAAACTGATATGTCTTTACCTTAATCAAGCAATCAACCTACCATCCACTAATAGTGAGACAACCTAGAAATATGGACTTCTTGATATGATGCAATATAAAGTACACAGCATCACTTAAGCTTCTAGATCTAATGCTTTGTCTATATCACAGACTGGAAGAGGACAAGTTAAATTACACCATGAAGAAACAATCAGACAAAGCAAGCATGTGGGACACTCTATAGACAGCTAGATGAGAATATTTATTAGAGGAGGTCATTGAAAGCATAATGCCCTCTAGGTCCATCCATGTTGTTGTAAATGGTAAGATTTCTTTTTTATGACCACGTAATATTCCATTGTATATACATACCAAAACTTCTCTATCCAAGTATCTATTGATGAACACGTAAGTTGCTTCCATATCTTGGTTATTGTAAGTGACACTGCAGTGAACATAAGTGTGCATATATCTTTTTGAATTAATGTTTTGTATTTCTTCGGTTAAGTGCCCAGAAGTAGAATTTCTATGTCATAAGGTAGTTCAATTTTTAATATTTTGAAAAACTTTTAAACTGGTTTTCATAGAGGCTGCACCAATTTGTAATTGCTCTTCCAGTGCACAAGGGTTCCCTTTCCCTCCCAAAATCATCAATACTTAATGTTTACTGTTTTATTGATGATAGCCATTCTGACAGGTATAAGGTTATATCTCATTATGGTAGAAATAAACTTAGCCAAAGAGATAAACTCCCTGTACTCAGAAAATTACAAGACACCGAAGAAAGAATATGAAGTAGATACAAATAAATGGAAGCATATACCGTGCCTCTGGATAGAAAGGATTAACATCCTTAAAATGTATGAGACCCAAAGCAATCTATAGATTCAATGCAATCCCTATCAAAATACCAATGACATTTTTTATAGAACTAGAATAAATAATTCTAAAATTTAAATAGAGTTACAAGAGATCCCGACTAGCCATGATAATCCTGAGAAAAAGGAACAAAGTTGGAGGTATAACTCTTCATGATACCAAATTATACTACAAAGCTATAGTAATTAAAACAGCATGATACTGGCATAAAAACAGACACCTAGATCAATGAAACAGAATAGAGAGCCCAGAACTAAGTACCTGCTTGTGTAGTCATTTGATCTTTGACAAAAGAGGCAAGAATATACAATAGGGTAAAGACAGTCTATTCAAAAACTGGTGTTTGGAAAATCAGACAGATAACATGCAAAAAAAATTAAACTGGACCACTTTCTTACATCATATATAGGAATAAACTCAAAATAGATTAAAAACTTAAATATAAAACTTCAAAACATAAAACTCCGAGAAGAAACATAGGCGGTAAACACTCTGACATCACTCTCAGTAACATTTTTTTCCCCCGATATATCTCTTTGGACAAGGAAAACAAAAGAAAAGATAAACAAATGAGATTGCATGAAACTAAAAATTTTTTGCACAGCAAAGGAAAGCATCGACAAAACAAAATGATGACTTACTGAATAGGAGAAGATATTTCTCAATGATACATCTGATAAGAGGTTAATATCCAAAACTTACAAAGAAGTCATACAATTCAACAGCAAATAAATAATAAATAAAAAATAATAATAAATAAATAAATAAATAAAATAAAAACAATTCATTTAAAAAAAAATGAACAGAGAACCTGAATAGATATTTTTTCAAAGAGGACATGTAGATGGCCAATAGACATATGAAAAGATGCTCAATATCACTAATCATCAAAGAAATGCAAATGAAGATAATTTCTTTTTAAAAAACATTAAACTGGTTTTTTAGACTTATTAAATATTTATTAAATATTAGAATAGTAAGAGCTTAAAATAACCTATAACCTAAACTTGTGTCTAGTAGTGAACAAGAAGTTATGTTTAGAGTTACTGGATTTTTTATTATAGCAAATAAATATTATTTCTTAGAAGGCAAAGTAGTACACTAAAACTTTTTTTTCAGGAGCTGCAACAACAGCCCTTGAATCCCAGATTATTCAGACTAAATTGATTTTTCAGATTCCAGGTGTATGTGATGTTGATTAATTAGTTTACCTGCTTCCTAATTGGCAGGGTCACAGAACAAGAGATGTGAGCTAGGCTCCCAGAGACTTGGTTGGTCATGGGGGAAGAGATTAGAGTCAAAAACGAACTATAACTAGATTCTGAACTAACAAATATTTAACCTGATGTCCTTTAAATATTTAACATTTATTTATTGGAAGTGAGAGAAAAGCTGGTTTTCTATCAGTCAAAAGTTTGTACCTTTTCATATTAAAAGTAAGAAATTTATTAAAGTAACCTTATCTTTGTGTCATTCCACACTGTATTTACCATAAATTGATATCACAAGGCAATTACACTAAGGATATGACAGGTGCATTTGCACACTGAGTCCTTTGAACTGGCTAACTTCTCCATCTGGTACACTCTAGTCTCAGATAACTGCATCCAGACTGTCTCACTGACTTCAAGTATATGCTCAAATGTCACTTTCTCATGGTTTAATTTAAAATGTCTTGTTAAATACTTAATATTCTGGTTTGTTGAGAAAATCATTCTCTTTTTTCTTAGGTTATGCTCTCCGTTCATTTTTCTTTTGTGATATTTTTCTCAACCAGATATCTTTTTTGGGGGGGATATTTAAAGGTTTAAAAAATTAGATAAAATAGATAATTTGCTCCCAGTGAACAAAAACTGTCTAATTATTATTATGTTTACAGAATTTTAGCTGATTCTGCCTACCAACACCGTATGACTCAGCTGACCAGGGATAATTTACACCTGGTTGTCTGAAAAATATTTTTTAAAAAATACACTGTCTCTGACTCTCATTAAGTAGTATTTCTACTTATATCTATTACTTATCTATTACTGGATAATGCAGAGGAGGAAAAAATTTTCCTCTATCCTCTCAGGTTCAGTACCTGGGGATCTATGAATCAAGCTAACAAAAGATAGATTAGCAAGAAAAAAAAGTTTATTTATATTATATGTGCAATGTGGCATATACCCGGGAGTACATAGTGATGAGTAACTCAAAGGCGTGGTTAGAATTGGAGCTTATATATCACCTTAATTGGTGAAAGAGAGGACAAGGAAAAGCACTTAGAGGAAAACAAATGCCTCTTAGAAAGATATAATGGTTTGTTTGGAAAATAGATGGGAGATATGATAGTCTTGTGACAATGTCATTTTGGGTGTGGTGCTGACTTCTTTTCTCCTGGTCCTGAGGAGAGAATTATAACAACTGAGTTCTTTTCAGTTCTTTTGGTAGATTCTGCTTTTAGCCAGATAAGGGAAATTCTGAGAAGCTTCTTTCTGTATCTGTTCATTCTCGATTGTCTCAGCTCAAAATAATTCTTATGCAAAAATGGCATATTTGGGGTGGCTTACCTTCATCTCCTTCTATACCACTACCAAATTTAGTGATTTTAAATAAAAACAAATTATTATTCCTCAGTATTCTGTGGATTTGTCGGACAATCTCTTGGTTTCACCTGAGCTCACTCATACAACTGATGTCAGCTAGAGCATTGGCTGGGCTGCAAGGATACCCACTCATATGTCTGGCCTTTGGTTCTAGTTATCAGCAGACAGAAGCACCCTGGTTCTCACTCTCAGACAGGATAGATCAGCTCCCTTATGTGATAGTCTTATTGCAGCATTCTAAGAGAGTAATCATGGAAGTTGCAAAGTCTCTTAAGGCCTAAACCTGCCACTGGCATAGCATCACTTGCACTGCATCCTATTAGTTATAGCAAGTCCCAGTGTCAGTCCATGCTCAAGGAAAAGGTAAAGACTCCATATCTCGATAAGAGTAGAAATTTTTCTTTGTAAAAGAGCAGAAGACAATGTGTCATGACCATCTTTGACAATATACCACACTACTCCAAGGCACTGTCCACTTTTGGGGAAATTGGACCATTTTTCATTTTCAGTTTAATGAATTAAATAAGAATTTTAAATAAAAACGGAGTTAAATGACATTTTATTTCTGACTTATTTCAAATGTATATTTGTACCCCCTTAATAAGTGGTATAAACTACACCAACAAAGTCTGGTTAAATTAAGGAAATTATGAAAAAGGATTTTGTATAGCTTTCAGAAACTCTAGATGGGGCTTGAAAGCTGCCTGGTCAAAGATGATGTCCCAAGTTATACTCTGTGGGAACGGCACTAGCCATGCTGTCAGAAGCTGATACTATAACTGCCTCTGGAGAGAGGAAATGGCAGCTACTGTCACCATTCACTGGGAGGGAGTCACATAACTCATCATTCATCAAATGGTGATAAAGAGATTTGCTGGGTCAGGTGTGGAGTGATCTAGGCCCCAGTTTATATCTAGGTAAAAACAAAATCCCTAACTCCCATGGAGCTAACATTCTAGTGGCAGAAAATAGATAATAAACTATATGTATAATAAATAAGTAAATTATATATTATATTATGAATTGATGAGTGGTATGGAGAAAAAGAAAAAAAATTCTAAGTCAGAACAAGATTAATTCGAAATGGTGAGGATGGATGGAAAAGTCACTGAGGGAATGACTTTTGAACACCTGAAGAGGGTGAATAGGTCATCTATGCAGATATATATACTCTGTGCAGGTACTCTTTGCAGAAGAGGTACTCTATACAGGAAGACCATTCCAGGAGTAGAGAACGACCTAATGTATCTGAGGATCGTAGAAATGGCCAGTGTAGCTGGAGCAGAATAAGTAAGAGAGAGAAGTGGGAGGCATGCTGAATGGAGAAATGTCATTATTTCACTTGCTTTTCCAATAAAATATGCTCTCTTTCTGCAGAGTATTTGCTTATGATCAATATGTAGAACAATAGTGATGTAAGAGAGAAAGTAAAACTATCAAGCTAATTAAAAACAGTATAGGAGAAGATCTTAACCACCTGTGGGTGAGTAGAAAGAATAAACAAAATGCTCAAAAACATACGCCATGAAGTAAAAAAACTAATGAATTCGATTACCCCAAAATTAAGAATTTCTGTTCAGTGAGACTCATAATAGCTAAAACTACCAGATAAGTTTCACATAGGAGGAGATAGTGACAATGTCTAAAACTGAGGAATGCTTCAAATTATATAAGGAGTTCCTGTATAACAACCAGAAAATGACATTAATCTCAGTTTTTAAAATTGGTAAATTATATGCGCAGACAACATACAGAATAAGAAAACTTAAAGTCTTATAAGTAAATAAAAAGAAGTTAAAAATCATAGGTAATCAGAGAAATATGAATGAAAACCCAGTGAGATATTACCTATGCCTGTTGACTGTCATCATTTAGAGTTTGATGGTATCAAATACTGGCAGAAATGTGGTAATATAGCAACCCTCATGTATTGTTGATCTGAGCATGTTCTGTGTCATCACTCTGGAGAGTGATTTGAAAAAATTCAGTCAAATTACATATACACTTAACCCTATAATCCAGCAATTCTATTCCAAGTTATAGATTCCAATTTTTTTTTTAACTTGGCAGACAAGTGACCTTAGAGGAAAATGAAGCATTTCTTCACATGATAGATAGCCTGAAATCCAAATGTACTCTGGTCGACGAAGAAAGGAGAAGCACGAGGGCGAAACACTACCCGAGTGTTTTCTTGCTCCCTACCCAGTCCATGATGGAAAATTATGAATGGGCTCCTTAGACACACAACCAGACAACTTCTGTAAGATCCAAAACCAGCACAAAGCTTTGAGAGTCCTAAAGAAGTCACCAAAACATGAAAAAATAAACAGGAGAAATTACATGTTATAGGACCGTCATGTGTACAAAAGAGGGGATAATGGAATTATTGATAAGATAGCAAGTGAGTCCTGGGAGTTGCATGTTCAGGTAGCTGAAAGACCTTGTGCAACCTACCTAACCTCTTGCTCAGAGGCAAATGCTCAGGATTTGACTTGTTGTAGTGACAATAAGCCCCATTCTCCTCCTCCCTTCTATAGCTTAGCCTGTGCTTGTAAAAACAGTGCAGTTTTCTTCCATGATAGACTATTGGGACACAGAATTTAATTATCCTCCTATTTCAAATGTTACAATCTTACATTTACGAATAGGAAGAAGAAAATAGGAAGGGGAAAAGTTATCAAGGCCAGACAGTCTTCCAAATTCACAGGGATTTGCTTTAAGCAACATCGCCTGGCAGAGGGATCAGAACAGAAAATATTTGCAAACAGCTTGGTTATTGCTGTGAGATGCTTTCAAAAAGAAAATAGACTTTGCTAGACTGTGTGAAAATACAGTTAGCTGAACCAACAGTAGATTTCTTTACTGGAATGAAATGACCTGACATTACTGCTTATGACTGTCCCATGTTCTGCTCAGATCGTTCTGCTCCTAATGACAGATGTCCTCACTGCCAGCTTTCTTTCACCCTAACTTCCTCTTCTACTCTCTATTCCTACCTTTCTCCTCTCTTTCCTTTTTCCTTTATCTTACAATGACTGTCAAATGGCTTCTTTAAGCACTTTAACAAACACATTAAGAACCACTCTGTTATAAGAATCCATACAGAACCTGTGGACTTTGTCTGTAGCTGCTGTTTACCTGGGCCCCAAGAAGGAGAGGTACTAAGAGAGATCTTTTACTTCAGTTTGCGATTTTAAATTACAAAAGCAGCCAACAGACAATGAGAAATTGTTCTATATCTCAGGATCTTTTTTGTTTGTTTGTATGCCCTGCTTTGATGCATGGAAATGACTCTAGTGTTTTCCCATTAAATAAGATACTGGTTTTAGATCTAAAGGTATACCTTAGTTAATAGAATTTCCTTCTCTTATTTTATTAACAGGTTTTATCATGACTGGTTGTTAAATTTTATCAATGGCATTTTCAGCATCTATGTAGATAATCATATGTGTTTTTGTCAATATATTAATCCAGTGTATAGTACTAATGAATTTTTGTAATACTAACCCATAGGGCTGGAATGAATCCCGGTAGATCATGGTGTATTATTTTTTACTGAAATGTTGGGTTTTGTTTACTAGCACTTTTTTTTAATATTTGCATTCTTGAGTGATATTTGGCCTGTAATTTTGATTCTTTCATTTTCTTTATCATGTTTTACATCAAAAATTGAAATAATATACTTTCTTTTATTCTTAAGCTTTGGAACCGAATATATTGTATTGGGTTTATCTTTAAGGGTTTGATAGAACCTCCCTGGTAAAACGTTTAGGTTTTGCTTTTCTTTTGCTTTTCTTAATATTCTCTACTTTTTTATTTTTACCATATTACAAGTTAAGTTTGTTGGGGTAACATTGATTAATACAATATAATTTTCAGGTGTACATTATAATTTGACATCTGAATATTCTATTGTTTACCACCCAAAGTACGGTTTTCTTATATTTGATCCATATATTTGATCTCCTTCACCCACTTCATCCTCCTCCAACCCCTTTATGTGGCCCCCTTTACTGCATCTACCTCCCCCAAACTCCCAATACCCTACTCTCTGGTAAGCAATTGTCAATGGTCCATGTCCATGAGTCTCTGTTTGTTTCTACTGTTCATTTGTTGCTTTTAGGTTTATATCCCACATATAAGTTATATCATATGATGTTCAACTTTTTCTGTCTGGTTTATTTCACATAGCATGATTATCTTGAGGTCCATCTATGTTGTCGCAAATGGCAGTATTTCATCTCTTCTTATGGCTAAGTAATATTCCATTGTATATATGTACCACAGCTTCTTTAGCCAATCATGTATTGTAGAACACTTTGGTTGCTTCAATGCCCTGGCCACCGTGAATAACACTGCGATGAAATTCAGAGTGCGAATATCTCTTCAAATATAGGTTTTCAAGACTTTGGGATAAATACCCAGTAGAGGGATTGCTGGATCATATGGTAGACCAATTCTTAGTTTTTGAGGAGCCTCCATACTGCTTTCCATAGTGGCTGTACCAATTTGCACTCCCACCAGCAGTGTACAAGGGTTCCTATTTCTCCACATCTTCTCCAACATTTGTTATTACTTGTCCGGTTGATTATAGCTATTCTAACAGGTGTGAGATGGTATCTCATTGCAGTTTTGATTTGCATTTCCTTAATAGCTAGTGATGACCAGCATCTTTTCATATATTTTTTGGCCATTTGAATGTCCTCTAGGGAGAAATATCTGGTCAGGACCTCTGCCCATTTTTTGATTGGATCATTTGTTTATTTTTTGTAGTTATTAAGTTATGCATTATTTGTTTATTTTGGATATTAGACCCGATCTGAGGCTCTACCTTCAAATATATTTTCTCATTCAGATGGTTGTCTCTTTACCTTTTTGACAACTTCTTTTGCTGAGCAGAAGCTTTTTAGTTTGCTGTAGTCCCATTCATTTATTTTACCTTTTACTTCCCTTGCTTTTGAGATCAAATGCATAAAATCCTCTTTAAGTCCGAAGTCCTTGAGTTTAGTTCCTATGGTTTCTTCTAGACATTTTATTGTTTCAGGTCTTATATTCAGGCCCTTAATCCATTTTGACTTAATTTTGGTGCGTGGTGATAGACAACAGTCTACTTTCATTTTTTGTCGAAAATTCTTTGCCCATATTAATTTAGGTTTACTTCTAGACTCTCAATTATATTCCACTGGTCCATGTATCTGTTTTGCTGCCAATACCATGTCGTTTGGATTGCTGTTGCTTTGTAGTATAATTTGAAGTTGAGCAGAGTGATATTTGCAGCCTCGTTCTTTTTTCTCAGGGTTGCATTGGCAATTTGGGATCTTTTGTGCTTCTATACGAATCTGATGATTTTTGTTCTATTTCTTTAAAAAAATGCCAATGGGATTTTGATGGGGATTGCATTAAATCTGTATAATGCTTTAAGTATTATGTTAATTTTAACTATGTTGATTCTTCCAATCCAAGAACATGGAATAACTTTCTATTTCTTTGTATCTTGTTCAATTTCATTTAATAGGGTCTTGTAGTTTTCATTACATAGGTCCTTCACATGTTCCATTAAATTTATTCCTAGGTATTTTATTCTTTTTGTTGGAATTGCAAAAGGACTTATTTTTTCCATTTCTTTTTCTGACACTCCATTATTAGAATATAGAAACACTATGGATTTTTGAAAGTTGATTTTGTATCTAGAAACTTTAATGTATTTGCTTATTGTTTTTAGTAGTGTTCTTATGGAGTCTTTAGGGTTTTTGGTATAGAGAATCATGTTATCTGCAAATAATGATAGTTTGACTTCTTTGTTTCCTGTTTGGATGCCTTTTATATCTTTCTTTTGTCTGATTGCACTCGCTAGGACCTCCAATGATATATTTAATAATAGTGGTGATACAAACAGCCTTGCCTTGTTCCGGAATTAGAAGATATATTTTTACTTTTTCACCATTAAGTGTAATGTTGGCTGAGGGTTTGTCATTTATGGCCTTTATTATGTTAAGGTACTTTCTCTCTGTACTGATTTTTGTTAAGTGTTTTGATTATAAAAAGATGATGTATCTCGTCAAAGGTGTTTTCTACATCTATTAATATGATCATAAGATTCTTATTTTTGATTTGTTTATATGGTGTATCACATTAGTTGATTTCCATATGTTGGACAATCCCTGTGTCTTTGGGATGAAGTCCACTCTATTGTGGTGTATAATCTTTCTAATATGTTGTTGTGTTCGGTTCACTAGTATCCTATTTAGGATTTTTGCAACTGTGTTCATGAGAGATATTGGTCTATAATTTTCTTTTTCTGTGTGATCTTTATCAGGTTTTTGTATCAGGATAATGTTGGCCTCATACAATGAGATGGCGAGTATTGATTCTTCTTTGATTTTTTGGAAGAGTTTGAAAATAGATATTAAATCTTTGAATGTTTAGTAGAATTCACTGGTGAAGTATTCTGGTCCTGAAATTTTGCTTTTTCATAGATTTTTGATGATTGTTTCAATTTCCATACTGCTAATAGGTCTATTTAGATTTTCTAGTTCTTGATTCAGTCTAGGAATATTGTATTTTTCTAAGTACTGGTCCATTTCTCCTAGGCTATTAAATTTGGTGTTATATACTTTTTCATAGTATTCTTGTATGACCCTTTTTATTTCTGGGATATCAGTCATAAAATTTCCTCGTTCATTCCTGATTTTGTTTATTTGTGTCTGTTCTTCTTTTTCTTTAGTGAGTCTAGCCAACGTTTTTTCAGTTTTATTAACCTTCTCAAGGAGCCAGCTTTTTGTTGCATTTGCTTTTTCTATTTTTTTCAATTTCATTTATTCCTTCTCTAATTTGTATTATTTCTTTTCTTCTGATGACTTTAGGCTTCATTTGTTCTTCCTTTTCTAGGTTTTTTTTTTTAAGATAAAGAGTGAGGTTGTTTATTTAGACTCATTCTTGTTTTTGGAGGTAGGCCTGTAATGATCTAACCTTTCCTCTAATAACCGCTTTTGCCATGTCCCAAAAGTTTTGATATGTTGTACTATCATTATCATTCTTTTCTCTGTATCTCTTGATCTCTCTTTTTATTTCTTCTCTGATCCAGTTATTCTTCAGTAGCATGTTCTTTAATCGTCATGTATTTGTCGTTCTTCCTGCTTTTTTTCTTTTCTTTTCTTTTTTTACAATTTACCTCTAGTTTCAAAGCATTATGATCAGAGAATATGGTTGGTATGATTTCAACCAGCTTATATTTGTCGAAGCTATCTCTGTGTCCAAGTATGTGGTTGATTCTTGAAAATATTCCATGTGCACTAGAGAAGAAGGTATAAGCGGCTGTTCTGGGATAGAAGACTTTGTAAATGTCAACTATGTCCAGTTGGTCTAATGTGTCATTTAAGGATGTTATTTCCTTATTGATTTTCTGTTTGGATGATTTGTCCATATCCAACAGTGGGGTATTTAGGTCCTTTACTATGATATTGTTTTGAAATGTTTCTCCCTTTAGTTCTGTTAGTAGTTGCTTTACATATTTTGGGGCTCTCTTATTGGGAGCATAGATATTAATGTGTTATATCTTCTTGGTGCATGATTCCTCTTATCATTACAAATTGTCCCTCAATATCTTTCTTTACCATTTGTTTTTGAAGTCTATCTTTTCCAATATTAGTACCGCTGCTCTTCTTATTCTCTGAATGCCATTTTCTTGAAATATCATTTTCCACCCTTTTGCTTTGAGTCTATATTTATTTTTGAAGCTGAGATGTGTCTCCTGGAGGCAGGGTATGGCTGTTTTTTTGTTTGTTTGTTTGTTTGTTTTTTATCTATTCTGTAATTATGTGCCTTTTTATTGGTGAGTTCAGACCATTTACTTTTAGGGTGATTATTGAAATATAAGATCTTCTTATAGTCATTTTATCTTTTGTTTTCTGGAAACTTGATGTTTTCATTGCTTCCTTGCCCTTGTGTGTCTGTTTTCTTTATTTTGGTTGGCTTATGTGGGTTTTCACCCGGTTCTTCTTGTTTTATGTTATACACTTCTGTTCTGAATCATTGTAGGGTTTTTTTGGTTACTATTACTGATATGTAAATGACAGTTATATATATATATATGTGTGTGTGTGTGTGTGTGTGTGTGTGTGTGTGTGTGTATATATATATATATATATATATATATATATATACACATACAGTTGTCCATTCTCTTCTGAGTTTGCCTTACCTCCATTTTTTTTTCTTCTGTGTATTTGGATCTTTGAATTCTCCCCTTTTTGGTCTTTTTTATCTCAATTTGTCCCTATGTATGCTGAACATTCATTAATATCTTGCTATAGCAATTCTCTTATTATTATTTAAGCTTATAAGGCCCTGTTCCTAGTAATGGTTGCACTCCTCTGTTTCTATTTGCCCGATAGTCACTTTATTACTAAATATATACATATATTTGTATATATATTCTTGAATATATATACATATATATGTATATATTTAGTAATAAAGTGAAAATATATATATATATATAATTTCGTTTTAGGTTAGCTGACTCTTTCAGTATTTCCTGTAATGCAGGCATAGTAGTGGAGAATTCCTTCAACTTTTGTATGTCTGGAAAGGTCTTAATTTCTCCTTCATATCTAAAGGAGAGCTTAGCTGGATACCTTATTTAAGCTGGTAGTTCCTTTCACTTAATAGTTTGAATATGTGGTTCCATTCCTTATTAGCTTGTAAGGTTTACGCTAAGGAGTTTGACAATAATAATTGTTTTTTTCTTTACAAATTACCATTTAATTCTCTCTGGCTGGCCTGAGAATTCTGTCTTTCTCATTGATTTTTGATCATTTTCATACACTGTGTCTTGGTGAAGGTTTTTTTGATTGAGATAATTGGGCGTTTTGTTGACTTCTTGAATTCTTAACTCCAGCTCCTTCCTTAGATTTGGAAATATTTGTCAACTATATTTCCAAAAATGCTTTTTTGTCCCTATTCCTTTTCCTCTCCTTCAATAATGCCCATTATTCTTATGTTGTCTCTTCTGATGGTATCAACCAGTTCTTGTATTTCTCTTTCATTATTTTTCATTCTTCAGTTTCTCTCTTCTTTCTTCTGATTTATTTCTAGATTTCTCTCTTCAATATCACTGATCCTTTCCTTCATTTGGTAGACTTTATTTCACAGGCTTGCTATTTCCTTTTTCAGCTCTTGAAGTGTGTTTTTTTTTTATCTCCACAAGATCTATTCTGTTCTTTTTGAGGGTTTCAATCTCCTTGCTCTGCGCATCTAGATGTTTTTTCAATTCTTGAAATTGTTGATATGACTTGTTTTGGAACTCACTGAGTGTTTTCAGAAGTGCCATCCTGAATTGTCTGTCATTTAATTTGCATATTTCTATGTCTGTAAGCTTATTTTCTGGAGATTTTTCTCTTTCTTTCTGAGAAGCATTGTCACCTTGGTTGTTCATGGTATTTAATGGACTATTTCCCCTCCTAGGCATTAATGGTAGTATATTATGCTTTTTTTTTCCAGAAAGATTTATTATATAAAACTCTCTCTTTAACCTACTGCAAAGAAGGCTCTTTTCTTTTGATTTCCAGTAGGTGTTATCTAAGCCCTTTGAATCCCTGCTTTTCATAAAGTCTTAATAATGCCTTTTTATTTTCTTGTAGAAATTTAATCATGCTCGCTACCTTGAGATTCACTCCCTGTCAGTAGTAGTGACAGTTTTGGTATATCTTGGCATCTCAGCAAGGAGCACCAGACTCACCTAGGACACACCTGAATATGGTTTGAGTGGGGCCACAAGTTAGTTGAGGTGCAGTTTCAAGTAATCCTCTGAGCCGAACGACCTCTGTTATCCAGTTTGAGGATGTCTCATCTGTGTCCTCATGTTGGGAGTGGTGAGGGCACTAGAAAGGAACAGTAGATAACACCAGCACTTCCATGTTGGAGAAAGCTTTGCCTCTAGCTATCTCCCTGACAGCTCAGTGTCCCCCTGAAATTCCCTTGTGCCTCCTGAGAAGCCTACCCAACGCTGATATTCAGAGCAAGCAGATCTAATACTGCGAAACTACTGTTGCAGACATGGTCCCTTTAAGAGGCATCTGTAGCTGCCAGCTGTCGCTGGTGTAGCCTCTGACCCACTCTGCCACTCAGGACTTGGCACCCTCATGTTTTCTCCCCCTCCTACTTTCTACCTTTGCAGGTTGCCTTCTTATTTCTCTCCGTAGTTGTAGGTCTTCTGGTTCATCTAGATCACAAGTGACTCTGCTTACTATTTACTCCAAGGAGACATAACGCTTATTAATATCTATGCTTCCATTCAGGCAGCCCTGAAATATATAAAGCAATTACAAACACAAATAAAGAGGGAAACAGACCAAGGCACTACCATAGTAGGGGACCTAAATATTCCACTGTCAGATATGGACATATCATCCAAACAGAAAATCAATAAGAAAATAGTATCCTTAAATGACAGATTAGACCAACTGGACACAATTGATATTTACAGAGCCTTCCATCCCAAAATATCTGTCTATACATTCTTCTTGAGTGCACATGGAACATTCTCAAGGATTGGCCACATACCAGGACTCAGCGATAGCCTCAAAAAATATAAAAGGGTGAAATCATACCAACCATATTCTCTAATCATAATGCTTTGAGGCTTGTAATCAACTGTAAAAAGAAAGTGGGAAGAACCACAAATACATGGAGATTAAACAACACACTATTAAAGAATGCCTACATCAGAGAAGAAATAAAAATAGAGATCAAGTGATATGTAGAAACGAATGATAATGATAGTACCGCATATCAGAACTTTGGGACATGGCAAAATGGTCATCAGAAGAAAGTTCATATCATTACAGGCCTATATCCAAAAACAACGAGCCCAAATAAACAACCTTATGATTCATCTTAAAAACTAGAAAACTAGAAAAGGAAGAACAAACGAAACTTAAAATTTGCAGAAAGAAAGAAGTCATCAAAATTAGAGCAGAATTAAATGAAATTGAAAACAAAACAAAACAAAAGAATAATAGGAAAAATGCAACAAAGATCTGGTACATTGAGGTTAATAAAATTGAAAAACCACTGGCTAGACTCACTAAAACAAAAAAAGACACAAATAAGCAAAATCAGGGATGAAAGAGGGGAAATTGTGACAGACACCACAGAAATACAAAGGATCATACAAGAATACTATGTAAAGGTATATAATACCAAATTTAATAACCTAAAAGAAATGGAACAGTATTTAGAAAAATACAACCTTCCTACACTGAATCAAGAAGAACTGAAAAATCTAAATAGACTGATAGGCAGTATGGAAATTGAAATAATTATCAAAAACCTACCAAAAAGTAAATGTCCAAGACCAGATCGCTTCACCAGTTAATTCTACTAAACATCCAAATAGGAAATGAAGAAGTCAAACTGTCACTATTTTTTGATGACATGATTCTCTATATAGAAAAAGTATAAAGACTCCACAAGAATGGTACTGGAAACAATAAGAAAATACAGTAAAGTCTCTGGATACAAAATTAACTTTCAAAAATCCATAGCTTTCCTATACTCTAATAATGAAGTACAGAAAAAGAAATGAAAAAAAATAATTCCTTTTGCAATTGCAACCAAAAGAATAAAATACTTAGGAATAAATCTAATGAAATATGTGAAGAAACTATATAATGAAAACTATAAGACCCTATAAAAGAAATTGAAGAAGATAAAAAGAAATGGAAAGATATTCTGTGTTCTTAGATTAGAAGAAACACCATAGTTAAAATGAACATATTACCTAAAATATTATACAGATCTAATGCAATGCCCATCAAAATCCCATCAGCATTTTTTAAAGAAATTGAAGAAAAAAATCATCAGGTTCATGTGTAAGCACAAAGGACCTCAGATCGCCAAAGCCATTGTGAGAATTAAGAACTGGGCTGGAGGCATCACTCTGCCTGACTTCAAATTACTACAAAGTGACAATAAGCAAAATAGCATGAAAATGGCAGAAAAACAGACACATGGACCAGTACAACAGAATCAAGAGTCCAGAAGTAAACCCATGTTTATTTGGTAAATAATTTTTGACAAAAAATACAAAAAACATATAGTGGAGGAAGAAAAGGGTGTTTAATAATTGGTGCTGGGAAAACTGGAAAGCCACCTGCAAAAGAATGAAACTAGATTGTTGTTCCATTACCACATACCAAAGTGAATTCAAAATGGATTAAGGACTTGCATATAAGACATGAAATAATAAAATGCCTAGAAGAAAACATAGGATCTAAACTCAAGGACCTTGGACTTAAATGAGATTTTATGAACTTGACCTCAAAGCAAAAATGAAATAATGGGATTACATCATACTAAAAAGCTTCTACTCAACAAAAGAAATTGTCTACAATGTAAAGAGACAGCCATCTGAATGGGAAAACATATTTGCAATCAACACCTTCCATATGAGGCTTAATATCCAAAATATACAAAGTACTTACACAGTTCAATAACAATAAAAAACAAACAACCTAATTAAAAAAGGAGCAGAGGCTCTGAACAGACACTTCTCCCAAGAAGGCATAAAAACGGCCAACAAACATATGAAAAGATGCTTATCATCACTAGATATTAGAGAAATACAAATCAATACCACAATGAGGTACCATCTCACACCTGTTAGAATAGCTGTTACCAATACTGCAAGTAATAACAAATGTTGGAGAGAATGCGGGGAAAGAGGAACCCTCATACACTGCTAATAGAACTGTAGATTGTTATAGCCACTATGGAAAACAGTATCAAGATTGATATACCATGTGATCTAGCTATCCCTCTTCTTGGTAACTACCCGCAAAACCTGAAAACTCATATACAAAAAGATATTTGCACTCCAATATTCATAGCAGTATTACTCACAGGAGCGGGACATGGAAACAATTGAAGTGTCCTACAATTGATGATTGTATCAAGTAGCTGTGGTACATATGTACAATGGAATATTACTCAACCATAGTAGAAATTAAATACTGCCATTTGTATAATATAGATCAATTTTGAGATAATCATGCTAAGCAAAATAAGCCAGACAGAAAAATTTGAAAACCACATGATATCACTTGTATGTGGGATATAAATCTAAAGGCAACAAATTAACAGGACAAACAGAGACTCATGAATATTGACAATAGACTAATTGTTACCAGAAGGTAAGGAGTGAAGAGGGAGGAAGGAGGTAGATGGGGAAAAGGGGTCAAATCTGTAGTGACAGAAAGAAATCTAACTTAGGGATGGGAACACATAATGCAATATATATATATATATATATATATATATATATATATATATATATAACTTTATAGTTATATTGGATACCTGCAACTTATTGGATTTCATTAATCAATGTCACCCAAAAAATAATTTTAAAAAGTTATAAGTAAATAAAGTAATTGTGATATGTCTAATTACTGACATTTTATTATTCATATTTTAAAATATTTTTTCTTTTTCCTTCTTCTTAATGAAGCCACTCTAACATTTTCTGTAATACTGACTTGGTGATGAGGAATTCATTTAGCTTGTTCTTGTCTGAGAAGCTCTTTATCTGTCCTTTGATTCTGAATGATAGCTTTGCCATGTAGAGTTATCTTGGTTGTAGATCCTTCGTTTTCATCACTTGAACATTTCTTTCCAATTCCATCTGGCCTGCAATGTTTCTGTTGAGAAAATAGCTCACAATGTTATAGGCAATAGTCTTATGGAAGCTCCCTGATAGGTAACTAACTGCTTTTCTTTTGCTGTTTTTAAGATTCTCTCTTTTTAACCTTTGGCATTTTAATGATGATGTGTCTTGGTGTGGGCCTATTTGAGCACATCTTGTTTGGACTCCTTACATTTCCTGGGCTTCTATGTTTATTTCCTTCACTAGGTTAGGAATGTGTTTTCAGTCATTATATTTTAAAATAGGTTTTCCATTCCTTCCTTTCTCTCTTCTTTTTCTGATAACCCTGTGATGCAAATGTCAGTATGCTTGATGCTGTCCTAGAGACAATTTAAATCATCCTCATTTTTTTTGGATTCCTTTTTCTTGTTGCTGTTCTGGTTGGGCAATTTCTGCTACATTTTCTTCTAAATCGCTGATTTGATTCTCTCCTTCATCGAATCTGTTTAATTCTCCTAAATCAACAATTAGAAAGTACCATTGTCCTAAGGTATTCATAATATAGTACATCTCCACATTAATATTTCTATCTCTTTGCTGAAGTTCTCACTGAGTTCATCTCCTCTTCCTCAAATTTCACTGAGCATCCTTATAACCAGTATCTTGAACTCTGCATCTGGTAGATTACTTGTCTCCATTTTGTTTAGTTCTTCTTCTGTAGCTTTGTTCTATTTTTTTTTCTTTTTTGGGGGGGAGCATGCTTCTTTGTCTCTCTATTTTGGCTGTCTTTCTGTGTTTGTTTAGATGTATTAGGTAGAACTGTTAAGTCTCCCAGTCCTAGTAGAGTGGCACACTCTTCCCTGGTCAGCTGAGCTGGAAACTCCAGGTTTGTCTCTTGTATGGGTTGTGTGTGCCCTCCTGTCCTAGTTGAGCCTTGTCTGCTGTTTGCATGTCAATGGGAAGGGTTGACCACCTAATGGTTCGTTTGTGATGACTGTGACCAGTGGAGGAGCTGTTGTGTAGGGGTTAACCCTGCTGAGAAGTATTTGCCTTAGTAGGGCTCTATCTTGTATACTTTTGGGCGTGTTGTCCACAGATGTGACCTTGGGTGGTGATTGGCTCAGACCAAAGCCAGCCACTAGGTGTGCAGGCCAGGGCCTTCTGGAGGGAACCCTGCCACAGGCCAGGTTCAACTGCAGCATGTACACTGTTCGGGGACACCTGGCATGAGCATCCAAGCAATCCACAGATGATTGCCACCCTTGCTGGGCTTAGAAGTGCCCCCAAGAAACTTTGCTGCAAACAGAGGTCGGCTGCCACTAGTGCCGGGCTTGGAGCTGCTCAGCGAGAGATAAGGGATATTCCAACCTAAGATGTGGCACAGACCTGGGTCTGGTAGCCAGGTGAGGGTGGGCTCAAGAAAGGAACATTGGCATCTGCTAGCACTTCTGCCTGGAAGAAAGCTGCCCCTTCAGCCCTCGTCCTGAAGGTAGACAACTTAGTTCCTTCCCATATGTCTATGGTGCTTTTTGAGCAGCTACTTCAGCACTGGAGCTCAGTGTGAGTGAGTCTGTCACCGAATATTTCTGTATGCAGACCCTTCAAGAGTAACGTCTGAGACTTCCACAGCCCTTTGTCTTACTCATCCACAATCTCCGCTGGTTTTCATAGAAAAAAGTGGTGGGGACTTTTCTTCCTGTTACTGGAACTTTGGACTGGGAAGCCCAATGTGGGGCCAAGACCACTTGCTTCTCAGGGGTCCTCTGCAGGTGAGACATTTCTCCCAATTCAACCACTACATGCAGGTGAGGAACCAGCCTGTTTTGCATCTCTGCCTCCCCTACCAGTCTCAAAATAGCCTTTTCTGTTTGTCCCCAGTTGTATGACTTCTGCTCAGTGAGACTTCAGGTGGCTTCCAATGATGCTTATTCTGTAGTTTAGTTGTGAGAGGAGAGAGGCACAGCATTTACGTACTCTACCATCTTGACTGGAACTCTCTGATTTTGATTCATTAATGAGGTTTATTGCTTTCTATTCTCAATCTCTGCTTTTAGGTTCATTGTTGCCCATTTTCGGCCTCTTCTTTTATCTTTAAAGTTTTTTTTTCCTTTTGCTTTCTTTTGGTTTATTATTTTCCTAGTTGTTATAAACCTATGAATTTTCCTGTGATCACTACTTTAAATGTATCTTACCTTTTTCATTATATTTTTCTTAAATATTCTGTAATTTCATATAATTTTATTAACCAATGTTACCCCAATAAATTTAATAAAAAAAAATGACTCTGTGATTTTGGTCTGTGTTTCTCCTTCACCCAGGAGTTCTTCCATAGAAGGATTTTTTCATTTCCAGGTGGAAGAGCCGTCTTATTTGCTTGTTTGTTTTTGTTAGTAATTTCCAGTTTTATTGTATCATAATAAGATATGTTATTTGTAATATTTCTACATAATGGAAATAATGTTTTTCTTGTGCCCCAGTATATGATCAAACTTTGTCAATGTGTTGTGAATTCTTGAACAGAAGGTTATCAGGATGTTTACTTCTATATAAATTTTATAACCTCTAGCTTATTAGTTATGTTGTTCAGGTATTCTATCATCTTACATAATTTTGTCCAATTGATCTGTCTTATACTGAGAGTAATATAGTAACATCTTTTGTTATGAGTGTGTCTACATATATTTCCTTATATATTCTCTGGTTTTCTTTTCTTAAATATAGTTGCTGTGTAATTTAATGCATAAATGTTTATATTAATTGTATATTAATTTTGCATGCTGACTTTTTGCACAAAAATTTCCTTCTTTGTCACATTTAATGCTTTTGGATTTGAATTAGAATTTGTTTGATATCAGCCTTTTTATGTCTGCTCTTTTTTTCCCCTATTTTCTTAGTATGCTTTCTTATTCCTTCATTTTTGCCTTTCTGAATCACTTACTTCTTGGTATGTCTTGTATTCACTTTTAAAAAAATCCCACAACCTCCAGCAATCCTCCTAATGGGTATTTTTCCCAAAGACATGAAAACTCATATCTGAAAAGATATTTATTTGCACACTGATGTTCATAGCAGCATTATTCACAGTGGCCAGGGCATGGAAGTACTTGAAGTGTCTTATGATAGATGATTGGCTAAAGAAGCTGTGGTACATATATACAATGGAATATTACTCAGCCATAAGAAGAGATGAAATAGTGCCATTTGCAATGACATGGATGGACCTTGAGATAATCATGCTAAGCAAAACAAGCCAGACAAAAAAAAAGAAAATCACATGATATCACTTATATGTGCAATATAAACCTAAAAGCAACAAATGAACAAAACAAACAGAGACTTATGGACATGGGCAATAGACTAATGGTTACCAGAGGGTAGGGGGAGGAGGAAAAGGGAGATCAACGGGGTAAAGTGGATGAAATATGTGGTGATACAAAGAAATCTAACTATGGGAGGTGAACACACAGTGTAAAAATATATATACCTTACTGTTAAAATGTATAACTGAAACTTATTGGATTTCATTAACCAAGGTCACCATAAAAAATACAGTAATAAAAAGAAAAGAAAAGAAAATCCTACAGTATCTGCGAGACAACAATCCTGGTATGCACTAGCTGGGTGCCTCCAGTTCAAGCTTTCTCTCAAGGCTCTAATAAAGTTGTGTATGGGTTTACTTACTGTGCTGGGTAGCCACTGACAATATGAATATTATTCCCACTTTTTCCATCATTTATTTTTACTACTTTCTCTTTGATCCATTTTATTTCTTTCTTTATCTCCTTTTCATTATCTTAGTTTTCTTTTCTTCCTTCAATGTCCCTTATTAAATTTCACTTGAATCTATTTTCCCTTGGGAAGTCTTTATTTCTGACATAAATTTATCTTTTATTTTTTTCTCTGAGTGAATTAATATTGCAGTCTCAGAAAAACTAGAGAAAGATGATCGCATTACCCCTCGAGTGACTTCATTAAAAAAAAAAACTCAATAGCAGTCTTAAGGCCCATGGAATAAGGAAAGGTTTTATTTATTGAAACAGTACCACAATCGGTTAGAAACTTCTAGTTTTCATGAATTAATTATAAGCAAGCCTTCAAGACCAAGTATCTTTTATCTAAAGGGGAGAGTAAAAGGCCAGGAAAAGAGGTGTGATCTAAGAAAGAGCCATAAAACTCCAAATCTATTTATTCCCAATTGGTCACACCAGAAATTATTCAAGTCTCTAGCAGAACTCCCCCAGTCAATTAGTGTATCTATAGAAATGCAGGCTGCAATAAAGGTAGAGTCAGGGAGAGAAATAGTTCACCCTGTTACATCAACTTTTTTCATATTTCCCTGTTTTTTGACTATTCCCATACTTAGATCTTAAATGTCTTACAAGGTTTTTTATATCTTCAAATATATATTTGATTATATTTATTCTTATAGTTTTCTTCTGCTTTATGATTGTTTTTCCTATGAGAACCTTTCCTTATTTGTGTGAAATTTCTTCATATGTGTGAAATTTTATTTCTGATTTTTTAGAATAGTTCTAAGTGGATTTGCTAAATTTTCTTTTGTTCACTTTTTGTGGCAAGGGGATACAGATTTTGCAATGCAAAAATATGCCTTTTTAAAAAAATATTGATTATTTTATGTTTGTTATTTTGAAAATATGAGACTCAGAAAAAAATTTTTGACCTTCCCTCTAAATGCCTAAAAGTATTTAGATAGAGGATCTGCTTCAGGAAGGGAGTTATCATCATAGACAACTATAATTTAATATGAACTAGTTGTGGTAGATAGAAAGAAACCGAATGAAGCTTTGATAAAAGTGCATTCTGGGAAGATGGAAAAAAAGGGTGTAGATGATAGAGGCTTGGTTCATTCCTCTTGTAACCAAATCAAAGTTGTGACAGAAACACAGAGAAAACAGCAAGCAAAGTAGTCTGGGATCTACATGAACAGAAGCACTAAAACTTGGGAGAGAAATGATTAATTGACGTGCAATAGTAGAAGGTAGGAGTAGGTGAATGCGAGGCTTCCAAGTCCAGGAAAGAGTGGGTTCAGGGGGCTGAGTGGGAAGCAGTAGCCAGCAGCTGGAAATGTCTAATAAAGGGGCCATGTCAGAGGGTGGACTTTTGCGGTGACAGGCCTGCTCACTGAGTACCAAGGTCGGGCTGACTGCTCCATGGGCACCAGGGACTTATAGAGGGACACAGAGTTGTCAGAGTGAGGGCCAGAAGCAAGGCTCACTTCCTGACAGAAGTTCTGGTGGTATCTATCGTCCCTTCATGAGCCCTCTTCCCGTCCCAGTGTGTACACTCAGCGCTGCCATAAATATACCTCATCAAACTGGATAACAGAGGTCGCTCTGCCCAAAGGATTCCCTGACTATGCTGCCCTAACTCAAGGCCCCTCCCAAGCCACATCCAGGTGTATCCAGCAGAAATCCAGTTCTCTTTGCTCAGCAGGGCCAAGACATACACTGGTGGCAGCTGATCTTGTTTTTGCATGTCGCCTCTTAAGGCAACTATAAGCATAACATCTGAGGATTACTTGCTCAATATTAACAGGTGGCCCCAGAGGGGCACAGGCTGGGGCTAAATTTGGCCTGCAGCAGAACCCCTCTCAGGACTGTGCCTTAGGACACCTACTACACAAAGCTGCAGTAATAAGACCAAGAGACTTAGGAGTTTTGCTTAGTCTATAGAAACAGACACAGAAAGGCAGCCAAAATGGGAGGAGAAAAAAAGCAGAAACCACATGAGAGAACAGAACAGAGATCCAGGAATAACAAAGTCAAGCAGTCTAACAGATGCGGAGTTCAAAACACTGGTTATAAAGATGCTCAGTGAACTTAGAGGAAGCAGATTAATTCAATGAGAACTTTAACAAAGAGATAAAAAGAACATAAAAATAGAAATGGAAATGGTAAAAAGGAACCAGTCAGAAATGAAGAATACATTATCTGAGATGAAGAATATGTTAGAATAAACAGAGTGGATAAAGAAGAGGATCAAACTGCTGATGTAGAGGATGGAGAAGCCAAGGACTCTCAATCAAAAAAGAAAGAAAAAAAAGAAGTCATGACTATAATGATAATTTAAGGAGCATATGGGACATTATTAAATGTAAAAATATCCATGTAATAGGGGTACCTGAAGGAAATCAAGAAGCCGAAGAGCTATTTGAAGATATAATGATGGAAAACTTCCCTAACCTGGTGAAAGAAGTAGGCATACAACCCCAGGAAGCTCAGAGAGTCCCAAGAAAAAGGAAACTAAAGAGGCCCACATCAAGACATAAAAATGCCATAGGTTAAATACAAAGAAAGAATCTTAAAAGCAGCAAGAAAAAAAGCCGTTAGTTCCCTACAAGGGAGCACCCATAAGGCTGGCAGCTGTTTTCTCAAAAGAAACTATGCAGGACAGAAAGACTTGGCACAAAATATTCAATGTGATGAAAACCCAGGATCTATAACCAAGAATACTTTATCCAGCAAAGCTATCATTTTGAGTTGAAGGACAGATAAAGAGCTTCCTAGACAAAAATAAGCTAAAGTTATTCATCAACACTAAACCAGCATTACAGAAAATGTTGAAGGGACAAGTTTAAGAAGAAAAAAAATGTATAACATGTATCAAAAACAGGAATAAAGAATGGTAATAACTGCATTCCTATCAATAAGTACCTCAAATGGAAAAGAATTAAGTGCTCCAACTAAAAGACATAATAGTTGAATAGATAAGAAAACAAGACTCCTACATTTGCTGACTACAAGGTACTCATTTAAGATTAAAAGACATACATAGACTAAAAGAAAGAAGATAGACAAATATATCACCTTGATGGACCTAGAGGATATTGGGCCAAACGAAATGGACTGAATAGAGAAAGACAAATATCACAAGATTTCATGTACATGTGGAATCTAAAGAACAAAGTAAACAACACCAACAAAAATGGATATAAGCTCAAAGATACAGAGAATATTTTGAGGGTTACTACACGGGGGGGGGGGGCAATCGGAGGACAGCAAAAAAGTACAAAGGGATTAAGAAGTTCAAATGGATGGTTACAAAATAGGCATGGTGATATAAAGCATAACATAAGGAAAATAGTTAATAATTTAATAAATATGTAAGGGAGTAGAGGATTCTAGATTTAGTGGGATGATCACTTTGTCAGCTAAAAAGGTTTCTAATCACTATGCTGTACAAGTGAATCTAATATATTATTGTATGCCAACTGTAATTGAAAAAAAACTCATTGAATTGTACAATGTAAATATGAGCAACTAGTTGTCTATTATATTTCAATAAAGGTGGTGAAAAAAAATGTCCTCTGTGTCCCATTGTTAAAGTTGGCCCAGAAAACATTTGCTTTCCATCTCCATGTGAAATGCCTTCCTGTTCTTTAAAATACACTTCTTAGCTCAAGATGGCATATGTCTTAACTGCCTAATCTATCCTCAAGTCTCATATTCTTGTGGAACCCCTGTATATATATATGTAATAAATTTCATCATGTTTTCCTGTTACTCTCATATTAATTTGATTACAGCCAGAAGAAATTAGAAAAGTATACAGGAAAATTACTTTTTCTACTCCACAGTGGCATTAGAGTATTTCACAAAATTCCTAGTTTAGTGATGTCATTTCTCTCAGTGCAACAGACTCCAGACTCTTCAAGCAGATTTGTTTATTTTACTATTATTATTTTTTTTGGTGGGGGTTGGATGGGATCTGTGTCCTCCAGTTTTATTATTATCTTCTGTCCTATAGGACCCTACATTTTCCCTTTTAGCTTTCTTTTCTTTTATTCGACCTAATTGCCAAGTAGTTTCTCTACTTTTTTCTCTTCTAGAAGCTATGCATTTCAAAGACTGTCCTCTTAAACCATAAGTAGTTCGATAACCCTCTTCTGTAATCTATGCCTTAATCGATTCACATGCTTTTTTAGAAATTAAGACTTAAGCGGAACTTTGCCTTTCTGAAGATTTTGAATCAGTTGTAGGCCCCTTACCTAACCTCCCTCTTCTGTCTTCCCCATAGTTTTTCTTCTTTTGCCTTGTGGATGGAGGATGGGAGTTAAGATGGTAGCATGAGAGATTGTACTGAACTTTTGTGATTTTAATTTTTTTAATTACACTTATTTTAAAGTTTTAGCATTATATGACTTCAAGTAATGCTGTAGGCTTCTTTTTTTGTGTAAGTTTATACTTCCTATCTTGTTATCTGGTACTGTTTTGAGAAGATATAGTAGGAGACTGGTAACTTGGTGGCCACCATTACTTTTAGCTACACAGAAGTTCTCCTTCTGTTTTTTGAAGACTTCTAATTACTTTTTCAAAATTTGTCTTCTTTGCTAAATTGGAAGGGATCACATCTATTGTATTCTTTTCTATCCCATTTGCCTAGTATAAGTGTAATTGTTGTAGAGTCAAAAGAACACTGAGATTTAAAGTCATGGATACTATATTCAGAAGATTTGTGTTTAGTTATTTAGCTTACTTAGATCTTAGATTCTTTAACTATAGCCAGGAATCTCACAGCATTGTTGTGGAACAAGATCAAGTATGAAAGTACCTGACAATTGTTATTATCCTCTCTTTGATTTATTTCTCTTAGCATAATACCCTCTAGGTCCATCTATGTTGAACAAAATGAACAAAAAAATGAACAAAAAACTAGAACAGACTCAGATATAGAGAACATTTTGATGGTCGTCAGATCAGAGGGGGTTTGAGGAGATAGATGAAAAAGGTAAAGGGATTAAGAAGTACAAATTGGCAGTTACGAAATAGCCACAGAATGTAAAGTACAGCATAAGAAATATAGTCAATGAGAGTATAATAATTATGTATAGTGCCAGGTGGGTACTAGACTAATTGGGGGATCACTTTATAAATTATATAAATGTTTAACCACTTTGCTATTTATCTGAAAGTAATACAAAATAATATTAAATGTCAACTGTAATTGAAAAACAAAATTAAAAAAATAGTTACTGTCCTGTTCATGCTTAGCTAACACTTGCCTACCATACACATATAGAAGCGTGCGCACGCGTGCATGTGCGCGCGCACACACACATACACACACACACACACACACTTATGCAGCTTTCTTTCTTATCTCATGCAATCCTTTGCATTTGGTAATTACACAGAACTTCTTCAAGTATAAATTTTTCTAACTAGTCTATCATTTTTTCTTGTAAATAGAAGTGTCTCATGTCCCATCATGTCTCATCTCTTAAGATATAGCTTTAGAAAACTCCTTATACATCTTCTTACTTTTATAAAAAGTGTAGAACCCAAAATGTTAGTGCATGTTTTATTTTTGGTACAGATAGGACACCTATGTTCATAGATTATGTTAACATCAAAAAAGTCAGTACGCTGAAACCCTACTTTTATTTTGAAATTTAGAAATTTTAATAGTCCTATTATTAATAACAATAGCAATAACTAACACATATTGAGAGACTATTATAGCCATTTTAAATATTTTAAAGTTAGCAGCTCATGTAATCATCATGATAATACTAATGAAGTTGGTATTATTATTATCTTCATTATATATATATAAGCAAAATAAGTTAAGCTACATGCTGGAGGTCACACAACTAGTAAATAGTGTAACCAGTGTAACCCAATAAAAAAGATGTCATGAATTTATCAGGCAAAAGATAAAATACTACTTATTCAGGTGGACTCTTCTTTAACTATATTCAAGTTAAAAAATTCTAAGAAAAAATAAATCTCAAACAAATATGATTATTTAAAATACAAGAAAAGTTTAAAATCTTCAGTTTCTAGGTAAAAGTAGGGTTCTAAACTGCCAAGGGATGATATGCTCAAAAGTAAAAGATTGGAGGAAAGGATGATAGACCTTGGCACAGGTAGGGGAATTTCAACCTTATATAATAGTTGATTTTCTATATCTGTCCATCCTCAAGGGGAGAGCTCAGCCTCTGTCTAAGATGTCTCAAACCGGTAGCTTTAAGGCAGTCAATTAAAATGCTTCTATTGTTCACAGCAGTTCTCTCTGCAGTTCTTTGACTTCGAAAAAAATGAAGAAAAATGAAGTTAATGACTCTTTCAAATCCTTCCATCAAAGGTTCCCAAATTATACCCATTATATCAATGAAAAATGCCTCAGTAGGAAAATCAGTTGATTTGGGACACAGCAATGGAGGAAAAGAGAAAGAAGATGATAATCAGGCTAAGTAAGATTCTAAAGCTGACACAGAGTTGCTGGCTCCAGTCAGAGAAAATGAAGGGACTAGATTGAGAGGAGACATAATCATTTAAATTCATCCTCCATCCCACATGTTCCTCTTTAGAGGCCATATGTGACCAGAGCATGCACAGCAGCAACTATATCACCCACATTAGGAAATCTGTGTTCCACTCTTATTATTAAATTTGGGGAAAATGCGAGAGTGTATGGACATTGATTAAAATCCCAGACATACCCAACTTTTGTGTTATTGAGTATAATTAGAAGCTAAGTACTTGGATTTATTCTGTTTTTACTAGAGAAATCCACCTTATGGTCTTCTTAGAAATCATTATTTAGGTGCAAAATCCCAGACTGAGCTAGGAACATGGTTACTAAGAAAAAAAATAAATCTCAAGCAGATTAGATTACTTAAAAATACATGCAAGAGTTTTAAAATCTCTTCCCTGGAAAGAGTTGGATCTGTACTGCCTTTGTCAGCTAAATATTAATTAAGACATATAAAATTTATCTTTTAACTTCACTAAAGTTTCTGTCCCTACTGTAAAAGGTGTTGGCTATTCTAGATTCATATTAACCATTGAGAAATGATAAAGACATGATAAGAATATCTGAATATAATCAAAATTTTATAAAAATGAACAAAATATAATACAGGTGTTTCTATTCATTGAAACAAGAGCTTGAAAAATAGATGTCTTTTCCTAGGTATACCAAACACATTTCAGAGGTTTTCAGTGAGAACAGGGAGGGAAAAGCTTTGTAAAAATTATTCCAGATGGTGTAAACAAAGAGGCACGCATGACCATCTTTTGATATTCCACAGTGGTGAAACGGTAGACAGTTAGTTGGTTGTTTCTTCTTTTTTTCTTTTCTCATCCCAACTGCATAACGTTAATTGAATTCTGTGATTTTGGAATTAAAATCTAAATCTCTCATTAGCTACAGACCAGTCACATTTCCTTACTTCCTAATATACACTTTTTGTAAGTACAGACCTTCATGACCACAACGGGAAGCCAGTTAAATCCCCCACCCCTCCTTTATCATCAGGGCATGATAATTTTTTAAAGCTCCAGTGGTCATCAGACTTGTTAAATTCCTGCTTGCCCTTCAGGTGTCCTGAATCTAGAAAAGGAAGAAAAAGTTTAAATAGCTAATAAAATATGTCCTTAATCTAGTGAACATGATTAATTAGATTTTGGGGGTGGGTTAAAATGCCCAGAAGATGAACAAGAATGAGGTTAGAAAATAGTAGTCATTTCAAAAATTTTATATGGTGGTTACTTTCAGGATTATTCTTTTTCTGGAGTCCTGAGACAGCTGGATGTCTGACTTATTGCTTCTGTCTTTTTGTCCTGATTGTTAGGGAATATTTGTTTATGCCCAAATTCAAAAGAGCAGACTGCAATACAGACACAAGACTCATTTCTGTGCAATATCTATGAGCAGAAAACTTAAATTCCCCTGTCAGAAAATGAGCATTCACTGAGTGATGGGTGTTACAGAAAATGAGTGATGAGAAACTCAAGCCACGCTCAGAGTTCAGTGAAGGTCACTTCAGGATGATGATGGGGGAGGGGGAAATGAAGCTGTGTATTTGTGAACCAAATTAATACAAGAAATTGTAAAGCATGCAGGCTGACAGTGAAATTAATACATATTCTTCTTCCTACCAAATTATAGTTTATAACTCCTCTTGGATGAATTGCCTGAGTGTGGACTCCAAGGAAGTCTGCTCTTCAGTGGGTTGTCTCTGATAGGTATAAATATTACCTTTTATTATCTATTGTCCACTGATTATAAAAGGAAACTAATTAAGCATAATCTCCAGGCTTTTAGAGTTAAGGGCTCCTCAGTGGCCTGAGAATTATTTGCAGTCTTGGAATGGTGCCTACTGGGTGTTGGATCTGAGCAATGATTCTGCACTCATATAATTTCTGTAGTTAATGGTGAAATAATAGAGTCAAAGTTTGCAGGAAGCATTTTTTTTCTGTCATGAAGAATGAAGACCTTACAGATGTTAGTGAATGCATTAGTGTTTGCCACTACTGCAAATTCTCCTAAAGATCCCTCCTAAATCCGTAGTCTCCCAAAGCATTTCGAGCATGTGACATCTTCTATTATTCCTAAATGTGGTGTTTTAATGGCTTATTAATGTCTCATTTACATTTGTGAAGAATTTTCTTTGCATGGTGTTTCAGTGATATCATTAGTTTCTCTGTATGAATAAATACTCCCAAGATGGCTTCATGGAAGTCATATACAACTATCCCCACTGTCAATTTCTCTGAATAGCAAACTGATTTTGTTTAATTTTTGTAGCATTTATATTCTTACTATTCCAGAGAAGTCTGCCAACTAAACAATTAACTTGTATGGACAATAAATTATTTACTCTCATTCACTTATTGTTTAAAGTATATATTATTAATTTGTGGCCTGCATTGGCCTGGCCTTTAGTTTTAATTCCATCATGTGTCCATGAACAGTACCTGGTGCATAGTAAATGCCCAATTAAATTTACTAGATGAAAATCATGAATGGATTAATCTCATACATACACAGCTTGCCTTATTGCTTAGATCTTAGGCTTGTGTCAATTACAAACAGTAGAAGAACGATTTCAACAATTGTTCTAATGAATACCTCTTGGAAACTTGTCAAAAAGGAAGACTTAGGAACAGGTCTTGTTCCAGCATTACCAGGGTATAGATGACCCTTGCTGATTTGGTTGCCTGGCATGTAGATAAAGCTTTTAGAAACTAAATCTGACACTTTCTGTATGAGGTTAGAGCCGAGATGTGACCCCTGAAATTTTTTACTATACAATTGGGCCTGGACAGGGATTACCATCACCACTTCCCCAAAGGCACTGATGCATTAATTATTCTGGTAGGTAAGTAGACTATGAAAAAGTGCATATTTGTAGGAAATTTTGTTGTAACTGTGTTCCTTTACAGACAGTTTCTCTAGAAGTGTTACATTTACATGATACTTTTTTATGGATTACAAACAATTACTGGCTTCTATGCTTGAACAGATTTATCTCCTTTGGCCCAATTAAATTTGGCAGGATAAATAGAGAGGGAGAGGTGCATGGTTTTATAGGTAAGTCTGTGAACATTGCTTCTTACTGAGGTTCTTCGTGTAAAAACTGCTTTTTCATGTTAACAACATTCAAAGTGTTTTCCTGAACCTTCATCAAATGAATTAAATGACACTCCTTGTATTAAGAATTTCAGCATAATTTTGGAAGTTTATTGTCTGATTGCTTATAAATAATACTTTTAACAAAAGGAGATAACCATATTGACTTCTTCAAAGAGTATCACATATTTGGATACAGTCGACCTAAAAGTCCCATATCCAGAAGTCTATACTTAGATACTAGCTATTTGTCTTTATTTATAATTCATAATTATACACTGAATGGGTTTTTTTTTCAACAGGAAATTGAAGAGGATTTTTGATAATTTATATATTATTTGTATACAAGGGCTTTGCTTACTTTGCAATGAAGAAGTTAAATTAATTCATTTTAATAATCATATTTTTCACTAAACAGACAATTTTGCCTATTTTTCTGCTCATAGAATGAACATTATTTCCAAGGTATTATGAAAGGCTAATATTATATTTTAATATCATCCCAAAATGAGATCATATTTTTGAAATATTTTTGTGTATTTGCACATATTCTACAACTAAGCTCTAGGAATTTTCTGCCTTTTAGAGCACTGAGTTTCACTGTTTTAGGAGAAAGGTAGATATATTCACCAGGTGAACTCTGTCATTTCTCAGCATCAAGAGTCATATTAAAATTTTATTTGCATTCCTAGGAAAACAATAAGCTTGAAAATCAATCTTTGGAGAGAGAAAGAAATTTTTCTAAATTCCTTTAATATATCAAAGGAAAAGCATGGGAAGCTCTTAGTAGATGTTACTAGTACACACCAATACCCTACTGAGCTCCTCGAAGTTAGTGAGGCCATGCATCTACTACTGGTTAATGAACCATGAACAGTAGATGTCTGTTCTAGATTGACAGTTAAATACCTCTGTTTAATCTTTTCATTCAGTGGTGAGCCTGGAGTATTGGATTAAAATGGCAGAGGTGCAGGATTGAAATGACCTGTATTTCTAGGTTGTCTCCTGGAAGGCAGTTTCACTGCAGGGTCACCTGACTTACAATAGACTTTATGCATTTAAAAAATATGCTTCATGTGTTAACCTACTGAAACTCTAGAGTTGCTTATTACTACATCATAACTCAATTCTACTTTGATTATAACAGGCTAAGACCATTGTATTTTCTTCCATGAGGTCAAGAAAATACTTCTACTGTATGAAGGCCAGGATATGAGTTTTACTGCTCCAGATTAGGAGTAATGAAAAGCACTGAGTCTACTTCGTCTCAATAGAAAGATTATAGGACAAAATAAGAACAAAGGGAGTTTTAAAAAGGCAGACATATATGAAGGCTTTTGTTTTACCATCATCAGTGCGGGTAGTGGTAAAGTAGGTGTATAGATATTTAAATTTTTCCAAAACTTTTTTCTTTGTCAAGTTCACTTCCCACTTCTCATCTTATATGTTTAATTTTATCATTCAAAAGTATAAACTTGAAACAATATAATAAAATAAAATGCTAACAGCAAACAATATATATAACTTTATGCCTCTTGGCCTCGTAGTTTTCATTGTCTTTAAATATCACTATGTAATTCCTCTTTCAGTCTTTAAGGTTACAAATACTCATTAGTATTCATTTTAGACTGAGCACACAATTAAATAGTAGTAGCATTGTCTTCAAAACTGTCTTCAAAAGAAGATTTACTTAAATAAAGCAGTCAGTATTTGTCCAAACTTCCTAAATACTGAAATCAGTCACTCTACTTTCTCTGCAAGCCTTAGTGTCTTTGACCTAGATAACAATTTCCATTTTCTTTCCTCAAAATGCATTTGCAAAATTTTCAACTAACTGGCATTTCCACTGCATTTTTAATTAATATAACCAATGTTTCTTGGACAAAACTTGTTCCTCTATTATTATAATCGTCTCCCAGAATGTCTTACAAATGCTGTTTTTCTAAATAGCATTTGATTTGACCTTTGCTATGTTTTAAATGCACTTATAAGCACATGCTTGCAGGTTGCTTGTTGTTGGTATCTAAACTAAGTTCTCATGAAACCTGTTATTCTCATCTACATCTTGTAGATGCAAAGCTTTGCTTCCTCCAATTATAAGTTCAGTTGTTTAACCAATTGTTATATATCTTCTTTACTTATCATTGATCAAGCTTGCAGTAAATTTGGTGGTAATTACTTTATTTTAAATTGCCACAACAAACACGTTGATCTCATTTAATGATATGTTTTATTTTAGCTATAAATTAATATGGCCTTAATATAATCTTGTATAAATCAGCACAGAGAAATATTGTTATCAGTACATAAACATGGAGTCAGGAGGCTTAAGGATTTTCTTCTCTCTGGTTTCATTCTCGGAAGGTAATTTTATATTTAATACTTAATAAATGAGATTAAAGATCTGTAGCTGTAAAATAAGATATAGTTGATGTAGATGTGGCTGAGAAGATTTAGAAAATACTTAAGTCCAGGGAACCAAGGTATCTCTTTTGGGAAGCAAGACTGGAATTTCTTTGTAACCTAGAAATTTGAACTCTAACCAACTGCATTGTATCCAATCTGAATAGATGGGAGGAAGCGAACCTAGAAAAGAAGAGTAAAAATTATGTCTAAAAGGGAAACACACTGGACCTGAAGGACAGGCTTATATTACAATAAACAAATAAATCCTGGTGCACTATACTTACCTGTTCCACTATACTAGATTTATCCATGGACAGAACTATTCATCTCCTTTGACTCTAGTGCACACTGACCACACAACTTTTAAATTACTATTTTGTTTTCCTGAAGACCTTGATGCAAGGTAGGTTATGCACTAGACCATGGATATGAGTGTTTAGTTATGAATATAGTGACCATATGTTCTGTTTTGTCTGGACAGTCACTGTGTGTACCTCTTATCCTAGCTTAATTATTTATAGTTCCAATTTTTTAATCTTAAAAGTGTCACACTTTGGACAATAAATTATGTGGTAACTCTAGTTTATGGATAATTTCTTAGCAATGAATTTATTTAAATGTAATTTACACACTAGCCTCTTATAAGTTTGGTTAGATGTAGTCTGTCCCTGAGATCCTGATCAGCACAAAGTAAACTGACAAATTAATTTGATAGATTTGCAAATATGAGAAACAGACTCTAACCTTTGGAATTTCACCAATTTCACCAATAATTTCACCCTGTGGAATCCTTTATGTTCTCTTTTTGGACGTCTCTAATTCATTTATCAGTTTCCTATATGTGAAATGATGGTGAACTTGTTTATAATATTTCTGCTAGGTTGCACTTAACTTTCTAGGAAATTACTAGCTTCTAAATTGTTGTGAGAGATTTTTAAGATGTGAAGAAATTTTCGAAATTATCTGAAACTCCTGTGAAGGGCCTCAAGGATATTTGGTGTCACTAGGAGCAAGATGCTGAGGGTAAGAGAATAAAGATTATTAGAATTTCAGCTCAGAGAAGTGTCATGTAGTTGATGGAAACAATGGTAATAAAATGTGCAATTGGCAAAAACTACGTAACAGTTGAGAAAGATGTTAATACTCTAAAAATAATTGTCCCATCATTAAAATTTTGGTTTCCCAAGGTATAGACTGCTTTCTTGATCATACTTAGAAACTACTCTGGTATAATTCATAAGGACTCATGTATCCAAGTAATTCCCAAAGGCAAGCAGGACCAAGACTCAAACAGGAGTTGTACTTTGACCAGCATGTGGTCTACTTATTGTCTATTGCTACCAAAGGTTATGATATTCTTTCTTTGTGAGTAGATATGAATGATAAATTAATATTTTGGGTTATTAGTTTGTGGATGTTTTCTTGAGGAGCTTGTCATAATTATTCATACCACAGAATAAAATAAGACTGCTATGAACTTACCACTTAAGTTATGTAATATATAAACTACAAACTTATTGTAGAAGGGATTTTTAAAGTTCTGTTTTTCTGTCTATTCTTGGGGGATAAGGTGGGGAAAGGGTAAAGGAGATATAATTATACACATCAAAAATTATTGTCTCAGATGTTTTCTAATTTATAAAAATAGTGGCCAATATTTGCTTATATGTGAGAAATGTAATTATTTCAATTATTAATATTTTTTGGTCTTGTATGTTTGGATTACCCAGAATTATTTAGAGTCTATATAGTTAAAGTAAATCCATTAAATATAAAGCTACAAAGGGATTTTTCTTTATAATATGCTCAAATGTAAACTGAAGATTTCTTTCCCTCTTTAATTGCAATTGATTACTTTTATTAACAGCTATGAACATGATCATGATTGTGACCAATGATTTTAAATAATGGAAGGATGGAAAATGGCTTGTCTGTCTCTACTGGTCTGCCATTTATGCAGAGATTAAAGAAGTCTAAATCTCCTTTTCACTCCCCAAGAGAACCTGTTGACTTTGTTCTATTTGATAGTAACAATTTAAACTTTTAACTCCATGTCTACCATCATACAAATTCGTATCATTAATCATAAAGAAGCGGGAAATAAATTACAGTGCAAACTTAAAATGGTCTCCTGCAGATGTGACAATCACACCTACTTTATATGACCTAGATTTCATTATATAGTTTGTCTGTACTATCTCTGTTTCTCTTTGTTCTTTTCCCTATTATCTGCTTTCTTTTTATTTGACTAAAGACACCATTGCTAAAAATCTGAAAAACTGACTCTACATAATATAAGCATAATCAGTAAGTCAAATCAATAGTAATGGTTCCTGTTAATGCCAGAGATTCTATTTATTTTAAAGCTCAGATCTTGTATTAACACTTGAACTTATTTTTTTCTAAAAAAAGCAAATTATTTTTATTTTTGATAAAAATCGACTTTAGCACTAGCTTTTTATGATTTATAAAATGATATATTCCCATGGCAAAATATTAAAACATCAAAAAAAATCTATGATTAAGGAAGTGAAACTACTTAAAAACAGTTTATTTGATATTTTTATCTATATTACCAATAACCATTTTAATATGGAAATTATCTAGTAATATACTTCACTAAAAAAGGTATAGAAACAAAATGAAGAAATCTATGAAATCATACTAAAGAATATAAACAACACTTAGAGAGATAATATACTGTATTCATATCATACAAAAATGTAAATGATCCCTTAGTTAATTATGAAGTATTATTAAAATTCTAATTAGCATCCCTTCTGTGTGAGTTATATGGAAAAGTAATAGTCAAATATTAGTCAAGCAAATTATGAAAAATAAAAATAGTGGCTAAGAAACTTACCTCACTAGATATCTATTAAGTTTCTGTACTCAAACTGGTATTGACGTGACACAGGAAAAAACAAATAGATCAGGGAAATGTGAATGTGAAGTGAATGTGAAGGCTTTATATATGATAAAAGCTTTATTCCAATTTAATAATATATGGATAATTTATTTTAGTAGAAATGTTTACATAACTGACTTTCATCTGGAGTGAAAAGGCTACATTCTTACTTCATACCATATAAAAATTAATTCCAGATGAATTCAAAATTTAAACTTTCAAAATACAAATATTAAACAAAATTGGAAGAATATTTGCATAACTTCATAGTGGGAGGGAATTATCCTAACGAAGACAGGAATTTAGAAGTCATAGAGGAAAGAAAGATAGGAATATTTAAGTATTTAAAACAAAATGGAAAAAGAAAATTATGGTGAAAGACTGTAAATAAAACCTAAAAAATGAAAATTAAACCAAAAATTAAGTATAATTTTACTTCTAAGAATGTCAAAACAACAATTTAAAATTTTAATGTAAGAAAGTGACTTATGGATCTGTGAATTGCTGTAAGTTTTTGAAACTTTTTTGTCAATGTCTTTTTAAATTTTTTAAATGTACATATCTTTGATTAAGCTGCAATCACAATGCTTTAAAATTTATTCTATGGAAGTAAAGCAAAAGTTTGCTTTATACACATACATATATGCATATGTACATACACACAATATGTATATGTACACATAAACATTCACACATAGGTACATGTGTGTCTGTTTGTGTATGCTTTCCTACAGTAAGTTCATGGTAATGAAAAACCTAGGAAGAATCAGAATGCCCACAATATGTAAATAGTTAAGTGAATTGTAATAGTATATCCATGCTGGGATGATTAATTTTATGCGTCAATTTGACTGGGCCAAAGAGTGTCCAGATATTTGGTCAAATATTCTGGATGTGTCTGTGAAGATGTTTCTGTATATAATTAGCATTTAGATTGATAGACTGAGTGAAGCAGATTGTCCTTCCTAATGTGGGAAGGACATGTAATCAGTCAAAGGTCTGAGTAGAAGAAAAATGTTAACTCTACCAGGAGTAAGGGAGAACTCTTTCTGTCTAATTGTCTTTGAGCTGAGACATTGATTATTTCCTGTTTTTAGACCATATTCAAATACTGGCTTTTTCTTGGTCTCAAGCTGGCTACCATTCAGACTGGAACTTATACCATTGGCTATCCTGGATCTCAAAACTTAGGATGCAGACTGGAGCTATACTATCAGCAATCTTGGGTCTTAAGCTTATTGAATACAGATCTTGGAACTTGTCAGCCTCCACAACTGTGGAAGCAAATTCTCTATAATAAAAACTCATTACACACACATACACACACACGCACACACGCACACACGCACACACACGCACGATATTGATTCTGTTTCATTAGAGAACACCAACAAGTTTTAGTACACACTATGCAATATTATGCAGCTGTCACCCAAGCCACATCCAGTTGTGTCTTCCACAAATCTGGTGCTCCTTGCTGAGCAGTGCCAAGACTCACACTGGTGGCAGCTGACTTTGTTTCTGGGCATGGTTTCTTGAGGCAACTATAAGCATAGCATCTGTGAATTGTTTCCTGAATCTTAACAGGTGGCCCCAGAGAGTCACAGGCTGGGGCTAAATTTGGCCTGCAGCTAAACCTCTCTCAGGACTGTGCCACTGGACACCTAGTACACAAAACTGCATTAAGACCAGGAGACTTAGGAGCTTTGCTTAGTACATAGAAACAGACACAGAAAGGCAGCCAAAATGAGAAGACAAAGAAGTAGAAACCATATGAGATAACAGAACAGACATGAAGGAATAATGGAGTCAAGCACTCTAACAGATGCAAAGTTTAAAACTCTGGTTATAAAGGTGCTCAATGAACTTAGGGGAAGTGTAGATGAACTCAGTGATAACTTTAAAAAATAGATTAAAAATATAAAAGTGTAAATGAAAATTATAGAAGGTAACCAGTCATAAATGAAGGACACATTACCTGAGATGAAGAATATGTTAGAGGGAATCAAAAGAATGGATAAAGGAGATGATGGAACCATTGATACGGAGGATGGGGAAGCCAAGGACACTAAATCAGAATGGGAAGAAAAAGGAAGTCAAGGCTATAATAATTTCAGGGGTCTATGGGATGCTATTAAAGATAAAAATATATATGTCATAGGGGTACCAAAAGGAAAACAGGAAGCTAAAGAGTTATTGGAAGAAATATTGATGGAAAACTTCCTTCACCTGGTGAAGGAAATAGACATACAATCCAAAAAGCTCAGAGAGACCCCTCAAAAAAAATGAACCAAAGGAGGCCCACACCAAGACATGTCATAATTAAAATGTCAAAGGTTAAAAATAAAGAGAGAATTTAAAAGCAGTGAGAAAAAAGCAAGTAGTTACCTACAAGGGAGCACCAATGACACTGGCAGCTGGTTTCTGAAAAAAAAATGCAGGGCCGAAGGGCTTGGCACAAAATAGTCTATGTGATGAAAATCCAGGATCTACAACCAAGAATACTTTATCCAGCAAAGCTTTGAGACCAAAGGACATGTAAAGAGCTTCCCTGACAAAAATAAGCTGAAATTATTTAACAACACCAAACCAGTATTACAGGAAATGTTGAAGGGACTATTTTAAGAAGAAAAAAAAAACATGTATCAAAAACAGGGATAAAGAAAGTTAATTACTACATTCCTATCAACAAGTACTTCAAATGGAAAAAGAATTAAGTACTCCAACCAAAAGTTACAGTGGCGATAAAACAGTCTAAGAGTTTGGATGTACTTGGCACAGTAAGAGACGTCCCCAGATCACTCCCCTTGAAACGACAATAAGCCGAACATCTAAAACTCAACAAAGGACATGCAAAATTCACGCCAGCACTTCTGAGTATTGGAACTGTGCATAAGAGCTACCATAGGTCAGAACCCCATATATTGGGTGGTAAACTGGGAGAAATAAAGATGCTGCCTCTTGCAGCCCCCGGAGCTCACTGTAGGAGGAAGGAGAGAGGAGAGGGTGTGGCAAGTCTCTTGAACAGCCCTATTTGGGAGAGCTGTGAGTTCCATGCAGCTACAAGAGAACCCAGTCATCAGGGCAAAAAGGAGAGAAGCGAGGCAACAGAGAAACAACAGTTGATTTTTACCAGCCACAGCCCTCAGTCACCAACACAGACAGCCCCTTCCCCCACATCTTCTGAGGCTGAGTACTACGGATCCACAGGAGAAACTGAGCAAATGCTGTCGATAATGCAACTAACACTGACAGGGACAGAGACTGAGGGTAGCAAGAATGATTAAACATCTACAAGAAAAAAAAGGCATTATTAAAGCTTTATATAAAACAAGGATCCAAGAGGCTTAGATGCCACTTGTTGGAAACTGAAAAAAAAGCACCTTCTTTTTTGCAACAGTCTAAAGAGAGACTTTTATATAATAAATCTTCTATTGGGGGTGGGGGAAGCAGAATATACGTCCATTAATGCCAAGGCAGAGAAATACTCCATTAAACACCAAGAACACCTAAGGTGACAAGGCATCTCAGAAAGAAAAAAATCTACAGAAAATAAGATGACAGACATAGAAATATGTGACTTAAGTGACAGAATTCAGGATGGTACTTCTGAAAAAAAAATGAGATCAGAAAGGAATCATATTAACAACTTCAGAAATTGAAAAAAAAACAGCTAGATGAATAGAAAAAGTTCTTTAGTGAAGAGTTTGAAATCCTCGAAAAGAATCGAATAAAACTTCTGGAGATGAAGAACACACTGCAAGAAATAAATAATGAAATAACAAGCTAGGAAATAGGTCAACCAAATGAAGGAAAGGACTGTGATATCGAACACAGAAATCAAGAAATAAATCAGAGAGAAAAAGAGAGAAAGCAAAGAATAAAAAATAATGAAAGAGAAGTTCAAGAACTAACTGATACCAAGAGAGAGGAAAAATACAAATAATGGGCATCACAGAAGATGAGGAAACAGAGCAGGGACTAGAAAGCATTTTCAGACCAATAGTTGATGAGAATTTCCAAATCTAAGAAATAAGCTGGAACTTAGAATTCAAGAAGTCAACAGAACACCCAATTATCTCAACCCAAAAAGGCCTTCGCCAAGACATATTGTATTAAAATTACCAAAAATCAAAGACAAAAACAGAATTCTCAGGGCAGCCAGGGAAAAGAAAGCAGTAAATTATAAAGGAAAACCCATAAAATTATCATCAGATTTTTCAGCACAAACTTTCCTAGCCAGAAAGGAATGGAATCAAATATTTAAACTATTAAGTTAAAGTAACTACCAGCCTAGAAAAAGGTACCCAGCTAAGCTCTCCTTTAGATATGAAGAATAAATTAATACCTTTCCAGACATACAAAAATTGATGGGATTCTCCACTATGAGGCCTGTACTACAGGAAATACTGAAAGGGATCACTTCAACTGAAACAAAATGACAAAAAAAAGATAATTGAGATTAAAGTGACTATCAGGCAAATAGAAGCAGAAGAGTGTGACCCTTACTAAGAACAGGGCATTTTAAGCTTACATAATAAGAAGAGAGTTGTTATAACAATATCGTAATGAAAGTTCAACATACATAGGGACAAATTGAGAAAACAAAGACTGAAGAGGGGAGGATTCGAAGATCCAAATTTGCAAAGAGGAATGGAGATAAGGCACAAGCAGAAGAAAATGAATGACTCTCTCTCTCTCTCTCTCTCTCTCTCTCTCTCTCTCTCTCTATATATATATATATATATATATATATATATATAACTATGCTTTACATATTCTTAATGTTAACCACACACAAAAAATTCAGAACTGAATTATATAACATAAAACAAGAAGAACCAGAGGCAAAACCCACAAAAGCCAACCAAAATAAAGAAAACAGAAACACAAGGACAAGGAAGCAATGGAACCACCAAACTACTAGAAAGCAAAAGATAAAATGGTTATAAGAAAACCTTATATTTCAATAATCACCTTAAAAGTAAATGGACTGAATTCACCAATAAAAAGGCATAGAGTTGCATAAAGGACCAAAAAAGAAAACTGAACCATATGCTGCCTCCAGAAGACACATGTTAGCTCCAAAGACACATATAGTCACAAAGTAAAAGGGTGGAAAATGATATTTCAAGCAAATGGTATTCAAAGAAAAGTGGAAATAGTGGTACTAATATCAGATGAGATAGAATTCAAAATAAAGATAAAGAAAGATACTGAGAGACATTTCATAATGATAAAGGGAATCATGCACTAAAAAGACAACACTTTTTAATATGTATGCTCCCAATCAGGGAACCCCAAAATATGTAAAGCAATTGCTAACAGAATTAAAGAGAGAAACAGACCAAAACACTATTGTAGTAGGGGAACTAATACCTCTCTATCAAATATGCAGGGATCATCCAAACAGAAAATCAATAAAGAAATAGCATCCTTAAATGACACATTAGACCAACAGGACATAATTGAAATTTACAGAGCTTTCCATCCCAAACCAGTTGCTTATACATTCTTCTCTAGTGCACATAGAAAGTTATAAAGAATTGACCACATGCTGAGACACAGAGAGAGCCTCAACAAATATAAGAGGGTTGAAATCTACCAACCATATTCTCTGATTATAATGCTTTAAAACTAGAGATCAACTGCAGAAAGAAATCTGGAAGAACCACAAATACATGGAGATTAAATAATATGCTACTGAAGAATGACTGGGTCAGAGAATAAATAAAAAGAGAGATCAACAGATACATAGAAATGAATGATAATGATAGTACAACATATCAAAACTTTTGGGACATGGCAAATGCTGTCATAAGAGGAAAGCTCATATTGTTACAGGCCTAGTTCACAAAACAACAAGCCCAAATAAACAACCTAACACTTCATCTTAAAAAACTGGAAAAGGAAAAACAAATAAAGCCTAAAGTTAACAGAAGGAAAGAAATAATAAAAATTAGAGCAGAAATAAATGAAATGGAAAACAACAACAACAACAACAACAAAACTATAGAAAACTAAATGCAACGAAGAGCTGGTTCTTTGGGAATGTTAATAAAATTGACAAACCATTTGCTAGACTCACTAAAGAAAAAAGAGAAAGGATAAAAATAAAACCAGAAATGAAAGAGAGAAAATACTACTGAGATTGCAGAAATAGAAAGGATCATACAAGAATACTATAGAAAAGTATGACACCAAATTTAATAACCTAGAAGAAATAGACCAGTACTTAGTATACTACAATATTCCTATATCGAATGAAGAAGAATTGAAAAATCTAAATAGAGTGGTCAGCAGTATGGAAATTGAAACGATCATCAAAAATCTACCAAAAAGTAAAAGTCCAGGGCCTGAAGGCTTCACCAGTGAATTCTACCAAACATTCAAATAAGATTTAATACTTATTCTCCTCAAACTCTTCCAAAACATCAAAGAGAATGCAAGTTTCCCCAATTCGTTTTATGAGGCCAATATTAACCTTATACCAAAGTCTGGTAATGTTAACACACACACACACACACACACACACACACACACAACTAGAGACCAATATCTCTCATTAACACAGATGTAAAAATCCTACATAAGATACTAGCAAACTGAATATAGAAACATATTAAAAAGATTATACACCACAATCAAGTGGGCTTCATCCAGGGGCACAGGGATGATTTAACATATGCAAATTAACAAATGTGATATACCACATAAACAAATTGAAAAATAAGAATCATATGATCATATCAATAGTTGCAGAAAAAGCCTTTGACAAGAAACAGTATCCTTTTATGATCAAAACACTGAACGAAATCGCTAAAGAAGGAAAGTACCTTAACATAATAAAGGCTATATATGACAAGCACTCAACCAACATTACACTTAATGGTGAAAAACTAAAAACCTTCTCTCTAAGGCCAGGAACAAGGCAAGACTGTCCACTATTGCTACTGGATTCAATATAATATTGGAGGTCTTTGCAAGTGTAATCAGAAAAGAGAAAGATATAAAGGGCATTCGAACAGGAAAGGAAGAAGTCGAACTGTCATTATCTGCGAAAGACATGATTCTCTATATAGAAAACCCTAAAGACTCCACAAGAACACTACTAAAAACAATACGCAAAACAGTAAAAATTCTGGATACAAAAATCAACATTCAAACATCCATAACATACTATACTCAAATAATGAAATGTCAGAAAAAGTAGAAAAAATAATTCCTTTTGCAATCGCAACGAAAAGAGTAAAATATCTAGGAATAAATCTAACAAAGCATGTGAAGGACCTATATACTGAAAACTATAAGACCCTATTAAAAGAAATAGAAGAAGATACAAAGAAATAAAAAGATATTCTTTGTTCTTGTACTTGAACAATCAACATAGTTAAAATGAACTTATCACCTAAAGCATTATACAGATTTAATGCAATCTCCATCAAAATCCCATTGCTATTGAGACTGCAAATTTGTATATCCACTTTGGAAAACAGTATGGAGGTTCCTCAAAAAAACTAAGAATTGTTCTACCATTTGATCCAGCAATCCCTCTCCTGGGTATTTATCCCAAGGACTTGAAAACTCATATCCAAAAAGATATTTTTACACTGACGTTCATAGCAGCATTATTCACGATGGCCAGGGCATGGAACCAATCGAAGTGTCCTACGATAAATGATTGGCTAAAGAAGCTGTGGTACATATATACAATGGAATATTACTCAGCCGTAAGAAGAGATGAAATAGTGCCATTTGCGACGACATGGATGGACCTCAAGATAATCATGCTAAGCAAAATAAGCCAGACAGAAAAAGCTGAAAATCACATGATGTTACTTATCCATGGGATACAAACCTAAAAGCAACAAATGAACAGAATAAATAAACAGAGTCTCATGGACATGAACTATAGACTAGTGGTTACCAGAGGGTAGGGGGAATGGGGGAGAGTGGAGGTAGTTGGGGCAAAGGGGCTAAAATATGTGGTGACAGAAAGAAATATTATTATGTGAACGAACAATGTAAATATATATATATATATATTCCTTATGTTTTAATAAGTAAGTAAATAAATAAATAAATAAATAAATAATAAATAAATAAAGCACTTCAAGAGCTAAAAGTTAAGTATTATAGGGGTCTTTAATTGGAAAATGCCTGGATTTTATAAACATCCATGCTAATTAAAGCTCTTAACTTTTAAATCCGTATATATGTGTGTGTGTGTGTGTGTGTGTATACACATATATATATACATATATATGTATATATACATATATACACATATATTCATATATATACACATACATACATACATACATACATACATACATACATACATACAGTGGATGAATGGATAAGGAAAGAAGACACCTACACATGTTGCCTACAAGAAACTCACTTTCTATTAAAAGACTCACATAGACTAAAAGGTAATGGATGTAAAAAGATATTGCCCTGATCGACCTAGAAGATATTGCCCTGAATTTAAGTGGTTTGGATAGAAAAAGGCAAATATCACATGATTTCATGTACATGTGTAATCTAAAGAACAAAATAAACAACAACAAAAGACAAAAGTGGAACTAAACTCATAAATATAAAGAATACTTTGAAGGCTACTAGATGAGAGAATGGTTGGGAAACAGCAGAAAAAGGAAAAGGATTAAGAAGTACAAATAAATAGTTGCAGAGTAGACATGGAGATATAGAATATAGCATGGGGAAGATGGTTAATAATGTTATAATAAATATGTAAAGAGGAAAAATGTACTAGATTTAGTAGGGTGATCACTTTGTAATTTATGTGGATCTCTGATCACTATGCTGTACAACTGAAAATGGTATATTTTTGTATGCCAATGATAATTTTTTAAAAAACGTATTGAATTGTACAATATAAATAAGAACAACTAATTGTCTATTATATTTCAATAAAGTTGGGGCAAGGGAAAAGAGATTGGAAAACTGCATTATTATTTTTTTAAGAAAAGATGATTTGTGTACATCTGAAACTAATATAATATTTTATGATACCTAATTTTAATAATTTTTAAAAGAGAAAGGATGTATTTAAATAAATTACAGAAAAATGTAAAACCTAAAGCAATGTTTAAAATAATTTTAAATGCATTTAAGAGCATAATTATTCATAATTTAACTATAATACTATTGTTTTTACACATAGATTGGTACAATTCACATTTTCTGTCAATAATATTAGTTCAAAGAATTGGCCTGAGGCCTAAGTTCTAGTCTACATCCACCAATGTGCTAACTCTGGCAAGTTCATCACCCTCCGATATCATCATTCTATCAGTAAAAGGAGATGGACTAAGAGATTTTCAAGGTCTAACATCCTGTGATTCTATGACAATCTCATATAAATCATATATATATATATATATTTCAAGATTTTTATCATGACTTTCATGTCAGATTTAGGATTTCATAGTTTTAGGAACCTTTCAAATTTAAGTAGTTTGCCTCATTTTTTCAAGAGCATACTGGTCACACTATGTTTTGGGGGGGAAAGTGTCACCTTGATATTATCATCTTTAACAAAAAGAGCTTGAGTAATATCTTCTCCAGAATCAAAAACTTGTAGATAATGCAGGTATAGTGGGAATAGTATAATTTAGGAGTCAAGGAGGTATATATTATCTGGAATTTCATGAAAAAGCTATTTAAGGGGTCTGAACTTCATTATCCACATATGTAAAGTGGAGCTAATAATATCTATCATATTTCTCTATTTATACTGATAGACACCATTTACTAAGCTCGCACTATATGTCTGGCAATGTATCACGCACTTTACACAATATCTAATTTAATTCTCACAATTAATCTTAGCTGCAGAGAAAAGCTAAGTTACTCTGTGACTCACTTTAGAAGAATACTGATCTATTGTGCAAAGGAGAACTTATTTCTTATGAATGGTGTAAGATCTCTCTTTTGTTATCATGGGTTTTCTGTGATATCTAAACACAGAGATTATTGCAGCAGATCAGTGCTGGTGACACAATAATGTTTGTTTAGTGTCAAATAATGTTCCTTCATGGTAAATCTTATTTTTCTTATTTTATTTGGGATACTTCCAATTAGGAAGTCACTATGAATAGTGGGAAACATAAGGCCAGGTCATTTCCTAGTTCTCTCTTTATACTCTTGATAATCAATATGTATTATAATTTTATTCTTCTTTGTTTTTCCACTGATTCTAAATGCTACCACCACATGATCTTTGTCATTCACCCCGTTCATTGTCAGCCCCTTCAAGAATATTGTTTACAAGAAGATTCCTCAATGTACGAAGTACATGCTTTCACATAATACTTTAAAAACTATGTGTGATTTTCAATTTTACCAAAATTAATTTGTAATGCAATTCCATTCTAACCAAAATGCCTATAGGAATTAAAAAAAAATAGAATGAGACAAGCTCATTCTCAAGTTATCTAGAATAAAAATACATAAAATACATAAGTTTAGCCAAGAAAAGTTTGGAAAGCAATATGAGAAAGGAAAACAAATAGGAACTAGCATACGGGGTGCGATTTGGACTGAGATTTTACAAGGAAGCCTTCGTGGGTTGAAGCATGTCAGTAAATCATGTTCATTAATTATAATTAGTGTTCACTGTAATAACTATAATTAGGTCATTGTTTACAACATTTTCCTTTTCCATATGGCAAATGAGAATAACTTATAGTTTCTTAAAATATGGCATTAAGATTAAGGCATATGCTACCGGCTGCATACTCAAAACCTTTCTCTCTTGTCTTGCTAAGAAAACCCTGCTTCGGTTAGCGACATGAGACACTCCAGAAGAAACAAGTTTGAAGATAAAAGGCATCGTCCTTTTAATAAAGATGGAAAGGTGGAAAGAATTTGGGCCTTCAGTAAATCATTGAAATTCTGGGACACCTCTGAGACCACCCACTTCAGGGCTTTTTATTAAATAAATAAAACAGTATTCATGCTTTAAGCCATTTTAGTCAAGTTATTTATTACCTGCAGCTAAAAAACATTTCAAATTGATATAAATGATGAAAGTAGTAAAAATAAGCATTCTAACATATTCTTTGCTTATTGAAAGAATAAGCAAATACACAAAAATATGTTGATCCACATGATATAAACAATGTCTTTATGTTAAAATCCATTGATAGTCAAAAAGCACATATGGAGCTAAAATGGAGAAAGCCAAGAAATTGATCACAGGGATTACAAGCAGAAAATTACTCAACTGTAAGTCAATTTATCTGTTTTCTTCATCAAAGTGAATTTAATGTCATGAAATGACCAAACATTTCTTCTGATTTTACTTGTATGGCTCTATTTAATCATTTGTAACGTATATATTTAAAATACACACACACAGAGCACACATCTCTGGCATCCAATGATTTTTGACAGATACAGATATAATTATACATATATAAATACATAAATATAATTATAGTAGTGTTCACTGGAATATATATATATATATATACACACACATACACACACACAGACACAGACACACACACACACACACACACACACACACACACACACACACACATATATTTAGGTCCCCAAACTAGATATAGAACAACTCTATTACCTGAGTAAGTTCTCCCTACAGATAACCATTATTCTGATTTATATCACTATAATTTAGTTTTAACTGTTCTAGAACTCCATGTAAATGGAATAATATAATAGGTACTCTTTCAGGTCTAGATTCTTTTGCTCAACATGTATGTAAGATCCATTAATTTTGTTGTGTTTATCAGTAGCTTATTAATATTTATTGCTGAGTAACATTCCATCATATGAATGTACCACACTGTGTTTATACATTCTTTGATGGGTATTTGGGTTGTTTACATTTGCTGACTACTCAACATTTTTTTTTTCCTCAGTCAGTAATGTAAAACCTGAGTCTTGTTAATAACATGAGGGCAGCAATAAAGGCAAGTATTTTCCATTCTTTCCGAGTTTTCCTGAAAAAGTAGTTTTTGAGAGAGGAAACAGTAAATAGTTCCTAGAAACATAAGAATTGCCATGAGTTGCTGGAAGTGAAATATATTTAGAAAAGTAATTTAACTTCTCTAAGCCTCATTTCCCCATCTTTAAAATACTTTTAAGGTCTTTCTGAGTTTTAACATTATATTCCATTAATTTTATTTCAAAAAGGTAACATAGAGATGTTTGCTAAAGAATTATTGTATAGCTATAATGATTTGGAATCATTATACTGGTACTGACTTTAGATGTCATAGACTACATGTGGGTATGATGTTGCCATTCAACTTTATTACCCAATAATATTTACTTTTATTTTGATTTTAAAGATTCAAAATGAGGATTCTCTATAGAATTTTATTTTTCTGAACAAGTCCACAGAGAATTCTTTGTTAAAGAAATTCTAGAAACTGTTTAACCTAACCATTGTCAAATATTTTAATTTAATCATTTAGTTTGCCCTAAAAGAAAGAAGTAATGGTGAAAAAAAGTGAAATGGTTTTTGCCTCCATTGGGTTCAGACACAAAATGCCCCTGGGACTATAAAGCTTGAACTTCAGTCACTAAGGGTTTCTCAGAGGAACCCAGTCACTGAAAGTTCTCAATAGCGTGTATTTCTTACTCTGCTTCAGTAAGGGCAAGAAATGCGACTCCCCTAACACTTCTAGATTGCTTTTTATGTTTGAAAATGGCTTTCAAGGGCAATGCTTGTGACAAAGTGCCTTTTCAGAGAGAAAGGATATATTTAAATCTTGCAGAGGAAGGTATGGAATCTAAGGTCCTCTTTTTTTAAATTTATTTATTTTTTACTACATATAGTAAATAAGCTAAAGACATTGCAATTCACTATTATGTTCAGAGAGGGGAAAAGCAGATATCAGAGTATTATGAGGAAAGCTGAAAAGTACTATAAGTCAATATTTAGGTATTGTCTATGGAGATTTCAATGTCTTCCTTATTCTTGCTGAAGTGGAAATAGAAAAAATAATAAAGAATGTTTTCATTTCTATGTACCACCTATGGGAAGAACAGTAAAAACTATTTTAAGCCATAGGATTTTTTAAACCCTGCCTCTGGGGTAGGAAACAGCTAGTCTATGTTTTAGGTGGTCTTGAAGGAACTTCTTCGCCAGGCCCTTGTAAGAAATGTTAGGCCTATTGAAGAATTAAACTTGATATTCCTTATAGGGGAGAGGATATAGAGAGGCTGAAATTCAGACAGGAAGTGGCAAGTGGCCTCTCACTCACATTTTCTAGACTTCAAAAATAAATCCCTTATCCACAGTCATACCCCTTCAGTGTGTGCTGGAGCCTTCATATGCTGCTAGAGCCCATTGTATATATCTCTTCCTAATATCATGCAAATGACATTGTTTTGATAGCTTGAAATAAGCATGAATGGAAGTATTTCTGATTACACTACTGATTAGTCATTTGTTCTCTCCCTTACCCCAGAGAACCAGCTGCTAAATATTTACCCACTTCCAATGACTATTTGGGAGCATAACCTAACATTTTAATCCACTTGAGTCAACTCTGTAGGACAATTCTAGCTCTAAAACTCCTCAAGTGATTGGTGAAGGCTGCTGTTGGGTTTTTATTGCAATTAGACTTCTCCTTTTGTCCACTACTGTTTCTGTTGTATCCTTCCACAGATGTTGATATCAAGCTCCTCCTAAGTGAACATTTTATACCATAAACTCCATTTTTTCCTGGGGAAACTTGTCTTCCACAGTGGTTAAATAACTTGATGAAAGTTACTCATATAGTAAGGGGCAGATCCAGAACTCAACCATCTGCCTAACTCCAAAGACTCATGTGTTAACGACCATGCAGTGTGGCTCTAGATGTCAATGATAAATTCCTGGATAGCAACCACTTTCTACTTCTCAACTACTTTGGATCCTACATAGCAATTTTAAGAACAGGAACCATTCAGAGTGGCTAATTCCAAGAGATTAACCTGTGCCTTACATTTTACAGTTCTTAAAATTAAGAAGGTAATTCGACCTATCTATCCAAAGACAGAAAAAAAGATTTTCTAACAAGAGGTACTCACCATGAGATCAATGTAGAAAGTGGGCATGAAAAAATTGACAAATATTTCTTGGTTTTCTCCTCTTTTCCATTCAATGCAATCAATTCAATTTAACACATTTATGATTGAAACTGAAGGGCAAACGAGTCCAGAACTTATTCTGTTTGCACCGCTCAACCAATAGACTGACACAGCAGTTCAATATTTAGAATAAATGTTTATTGTCAGAGCACTGTTGATTTGAGAACGTAGCAAGTTAACCCCTTCAAAAACCACCTTGCCTTCTCAGTACAACTTAGAGTATTTAAGGGAAAATCCAGGCATTATTCCAAGAACTATGTGATGGTTCCGAGAGGTCTGTTATGCTTCATGGAGCTGTTCCTCTGACAGTGTGGTCCTCAGGTGACATTAGCAACCCAGAAACAAAGATGGGAGTAGTTTAGAAAAAATGCTAGACCAGAAGGATTGTGATCAGTAAGCATAAAGCATAAAGGCATTAATCATAATTTTCAGGGCAACTTTCTATGGCAGGGGATGTTTCAAGCTCTGGGTGAAGCTGTTGGAAACAATTTATTTTTAAGCTATAGGTCAAAGAAAAGTGAAGCCGGGGATACTGTGAGACTTCTACTACTGGGGTCCCAACAGGGCCCTTCTTCATTATTACCTACAGTGTATAAAACATTGTGATAGGTAGTGTGGGAAATATAAGAAATGCTTTCTAAACATTCTCTACACAATAGGCAGGTGAATTATAAAAGGCAGAAAACTAAAGCAAAGAAGAGTGGCTCATTGGTGCAAGTGAAGTGCTAAGAGGCAATTAGGACTGACAATACTAATTTTTCTCATGACCTTATAATAAGTTGGATTAGACTTTGGTCTTGAAGAATGAGACTTTGACAGAAAGTTAGGGAGTGTGGGGAGGGAAACGTGGTAGAGGGAACAACTGGAACAATTAATTTGAGGTAAGAAATTTAAGAAAGTGTGAAAAATAAAAGTTGTTCTGGTATATCTTGAATGTCTATGCCTGCAATAATCTGGTATCCTTATTCCATTAAAGTTTCTTACAAATCCAGAAAGAACTATATTGGGGGTATTCTTTTGCACTTAACTCTGCTCAGGTATTCAAACTTGTTATTTTGCCCTGAGGGAGCTCAGTTACAGTGAAACATGAAAAACTCTTCTCTTTTCTCATATTTATTTAGGCACTAATAGTCACTCGAGTTAGAAAATATTTTCAGAGGAATTCTGGTTGGAAATGAAACACTGGGGGAAAGAGTATGGCAGGAGGTAAAGTTGGGAAAGATAGGAATAAAAATTGTGGGGAGGCCTTTTAATTCCAAATTTTGAGGTTTGAACCATACTAATTTAGCATTGGAGCAAGGGAATGACATGATCAGGTTTGTTTTTCAAGAAGAAAAAGGTAAGATTGTAGAGATGGGTTGAAATAGAAGGAATGGAAAAGGCTGGAATAAGGAGATCATAGAGATAGGCCAGGCAAGTGATAAGGACTTTCTGGATAATAGGATGAGCAATGAAAAAATATGTAGTAAAAATACTTAGAAGGAAGAATTAACAAAGAGTTGATTATATAGGGAATAAAATATAGGAGAAAGTCTAAAATAATCATATTTATTCAGGGAAAAAAATATTGCCAGTTTACAGTTCTGCCAATGAAGAGGTTTATTCCCAGTTTAGTCTAGTTCTATCTATACCTCTCAGCATGGCATTTTCTACCTTCCCTATTGGAAATCATTCTGTATTGGAAAAGCCTTTGTTGCTTATTCATTCCCATGTCCAGAGAACTTGTCCCATGTCCAATGTAGAAAACACTACCTTGCAAGAATAGTTAAGGGTTTCAAATAACCTTACCAATTTCTCTGCATTTGTCTGCTGACAGAAGTGGCCAGGGGTAAATTCAGGATTAAATCCTAACTTTTTTCCACTTGGTAAAATATACAAAGGCTAAGAATCCAGTGTAGCAGGAACATTTATACACATTTCTAATATTTTTATCTATATTTTCAATTGAAGTCAGACTTACCAGAGGAAAACAATTATTTAGTTTCCTTTGAAGCACTTAATAGTATCTTAGGAGAATCTGCTAATTCTCCTTACAGTAAACACTAGAATCACAAATAGCTTCCCTGTGTCCTGAGGCATTTGGTAGTTATTTGTGATAATGATCTCCATCCAGTTTTGCTTTAGTTTTTCCCAAACTAAAAGGCCTTTATTTCTTTATATAGATAACTCTAAACTCATGTATGTTGATCAGAAATATAAATTACAGCTTTCTTCTAAGCCATTGACCTTATCTGGAGTTAAGTGTTAATTGTTCGGAAAGTTCACCAATGAAAAATCACTCATCAGTCATCTAGAGAAAGGTCTCTCCTAGAGAATGAGAAAGAGAAAATCACAAACAAAAGCTATTATTGATAAACTAGTTCAAGTCAAGTCCCTCAACCTGCCATAGCTCTGAAAATGTGAAGAGAAAATGCTCTTAATTTGTGTTCAAGAATCATCAAAAACATCAGATTGGCTCCTGGGTCCTTTCAACCCAATCCCAATAGCCTTTGTCAATATCCTTGCTTTATGGTATAGCAAACTAGTTTAATCTGATTTTGCACATTTCCTACCCCAGAGTTAATATTAACCATTTTTCAAAGAATGTTTATCCTTTTTAATGAAAAATGATATTTAGAGACCAAAATTGGGGTAACAGAAATACTTATTGCTATTAGATTGGATATTGATTCTGGTCTTATTGGAAAGAGAGAGGAACAATGTGAACCATATGGTTTTAAACCATATGAAATTACCTTTTGTGTAGATTAAAAAAATGGTAGAATATCAGCAATTTGATGAGGCTTGACCTAATATTTTTAAGACAAAATATATCATAAGTTCATCCAATTCACATTGGATTTCTATAGGGTTTATATTTCAGGGAAGGGAAGTGGATAGAGAGATAAACGAAATAAAATTGTCCATATGGCAATAATTATTGAAACCAGGCAATAGGTACATAAAAGATTATAAATTTATCTTTTGAGTATGTTGTAAAACTTTTATAATATAAAGTTTCAAAGAAAGCTCTAAGGATAATGCTAGTAATGCTAGCAGCTGATTTTGAAGATGCATATAAATGGTTTGAATAAAAGTGTTTCATGAAATTGAATCAGGAAAAATATAAAGCATTGTATTTGCATACGATATTTAAAATGTGTGTATGTATCAAAATTAAGGCATTGTATAGTATAGAATTTTGAAAATTACAGTTACATAATATATAGATAGATGATAGATAGATAGATAGATAGATATAGATAAATAGATATAGATAAATAGATAGACAGACAGAAAAATAGATAGAAAGAAAGATATAGATAATGAGCACAAATCTTTCGAATGGTACCTTTTACTTAAGGCCCTAAAGGGTCTTCTATTCATTGGTTACTGCTTATTGCACTGAGAAGAATATGTGTGATTTTAGGTCAAAGAAAACTCAACAGGTATTTTGAAGTACCTTTGATGCATACACATGTGCGCTAAGCTCATTAGGTGCAATCTTAATTCAAAAATTATATTTATTTAAAATGCTTAAGGGACTGGCAAAATGATATAGATAATAGTGACTTTGTTCATCTGCTCTTGCAACCACATCAAAGCTGTGATGGAAACATAGAGCAAACAGCAAGCAGAGATGCCTGGTGTCTAAATGAACAGAAGCCCTACAACTAGGGAGAGAAATAAGAAATCACCCTGCAACAGTAGAAGGTAGGAGTGGGCAAAGACGCAAGTCTGCCTGGGCCCCAGCAGCTGAGTGGAACAGAGGCCATGAAAGCTGCAGCTGGAAGGTGCAGCTGTTCTTAAAGGGGCCATGTCTGTGATGGGACTTTTGTGGTAATGGACTCGCTTGCTTTGAGGACCAATACCCTATTAGCTGCTTGGGTTGGGGTGACACCGAGGACCTACAGAGGGATACTGAGTTGTTGGAGAAAAAGCTGGAGGTGAGGCTCTCTCTTGGCAGAAGTGCTGGTAGTATCCATTGTTTCTCTGTTGAGCTCTCCACCTCCCAGTATATAGACGCAGGTGTTACTATACCTGAGACATCATAAAACTGGATAACAGAGGTCATTCTGCTTAGAGGATTCCCTGAAATTCTGCCTCCTCCAACTTGCAGCCCTACCCAAGCCACATCCAGTTGTGTCCTTGGTGACTCTGGTGCAACTTGCTAAGTAAGCACCAAGACCCACACTGGTGGCAGATGACCTTGGTTTCTGGTTTCTTGGCTTCTGGTTTTTGAGACAACTATAAGCACAGCATCTGTGGATTCTTTGCTGAATCTTAATAGACGTCCCTGGAAGCACACAGGCTGAGGCTAAAATTAGCCTGTGTTTTCAGGACTGTACCATGAACACCTATTATGCAAAGCCACACTAATAAGACCGGGAGACTTAGGAACTTTGCTTAATACATAGAAACAGACACAAAAAGAAAGCCAAAATGGGAAGATGAAGAATCAGAAGCCGTATAAATGAATAGAACAGAGATATGGGAATAATGGAATCAAGCAATCTAATGGATGCAGAGTTCAAAATACTGGTTATAAAAATGCTCAATGAACTTAGAGGACATGTAGATGAATTCAGTAGAACTTTAACCAGAGATAAAATATGTAAAAGTCAAAATAGAAATTATAAAAAGGGAAACAGTCAGAAATTAAGAATATATTATCTGAGATGAAAGAGGATATTAAAGGGCATCAACAGAGTGGATAAAGAAGAGAATTGAACCACCGATACAGAGAATAGGAAAGCCAAGGACATCCATTCAAAAAGGCAATACAAAAGAAACTGAGACTATAATAATAATTTACAGAGCCTATCGGGCAAAAGTAAATGTAAAAACATTTGGATAATAGGGATACCTGAAGGAGAAGAATTTGAAAAGCTATTTGAAGAAATAATGATACAAAACTTCCCTCACTTGGTAAAGGAAATAGACATATAACCCCAGGAAACTCAGAGAAACCTCTCCGTCTCCAAAAATAAAAAATAAAAATAAAAAATAAACCAAGAGAAGCCCATAACAAGACACGTCATAATTCAAATGTCAAAAGTTAAATGCAAGGATAGAATCTTAAAAGCAGCAGGAGAAAAGCAGTTAGTTACCTATATGGAAGCACCCATAAGACTGGCAGCTGATTTCTCAAAAGAAGCTGTGCAGGATGGAAGGGCTTGACACAAAATATTCAACGTTACGAAAACCCAGGATCTACAAACAATAATACTTTATCCACCAAAGGAATCATTTAGAGTTGAAGGACAGATAAAGAGTTTCCCAGACAAAAATAAGCTAAAGTTATTTGTCGACACCAGGCCAGTATTACAGGAAATGTTGAAGGTACTACTTTAAGAAGAAAAAAACATGTATCAAAAACAGGAATTAAGAATGGCAATAACTACATTCCAACAGGTACCTCAAATGGAAAAAAAAAACTAAGTGCTTGAACCAAAAGGTAGAGTGGCTGAATGGATAAGAAAACAAGCCCACTACACATGCTGCCTACAAGAGGCCCATTTTTGATTAAAAAACACACACAGACTAAAAGGAAGGGGACAAACAAAAATATTGCCTTGATAGACCTATAGGATATTGCACTGAATGAAATGGGTTGGATAGAGAAAGACGAGTATCACATGATTTCATGTACATGTGGAATCTAAAGAACAAAATAAAGAACAACAAAAAACAAACGTGGAACTAAACTCATAGATACAAAGAATACTTTGAGTGCTACTAGATAGGAGGAGGGTTGGGGGACAGCAGAAAGAGGCAAGGGGTTAAGAGGTATGAATAGATAGTTGCAGAATAAACATGGAGATGTAGAGCATAGCATGGGGAAGATGGGTAATAATGTTATAATAAATATGTAAGAAAGAAGAAGGGTGCTAGATTTGGTGCAGTGATTGCTTTGCAATTTAGGTGGATCTCTGATCACTATGCTGTACAACTGAAAATGGTATATTTTTGTATGCCAATGATAATTGAAAAAACGTATTGAATTGTACAATATAAATAAGAGCAATGAATTGTCTATTATATTTCAATAAAGCTGGTGTGGGGGTGGGGGAAGAGATTGGCAAAACTGCAGTTAGTTACCTACAAGTGCCTGGAAGACTGGCAGCTGATTTCTCAAAATAAATTGCAGGACAGAGGGCTTGGCACAAAATACTCAAAGTGATGAAAACCCAAGATTTACCACCAGGAATACTTTTTCCAGCAAAGCTACTATGTAGAGTTGAAAGACAGATAAAGAGTTTCCCAGATAAAAATAAGCTAAAGGAGTTCATCACCACCAACCGTGTATTATAGAAAATGTTGGAGGGACTTTTTTAAAGAAGAAAACACTTATATCAAAATTATGAATAAAATATGGTAATAATGGCATATATATCAATGATTAACTCAAATGGAAAAGAATTAAATGCTCCAACCAAAGGGTAGGGTGACTGATGAATAAGAAAACAAGACCCCTACATATGCTGCCTACAAGAGACTCACTTCAGATTAAAAGACACATGGAGACTAAAAGGAAGGGGATGGAAAAGGGTATTACTTTGATGGACATAGAGAGTATTGTGCTGAATGAAGTCAGATAGTGAAAGACAAATATCACATGATTTCACATACACATGCTATTTAAAGGAAAAAATAAACAAAAACAACAAAAATAGAAACAAACTCATAGATGCAGAGAATATTTTGAGGGCTACTCGACAGGAGGGGGATTTGGGAGATGGTGAAAAGGGACAAAGGGATTAAGAAGTACAAATAAAGTCACAAAATATACATGGAGATATAAAGTACAGCATAAGGAAATAGTCAACAATATTGTAATAAATATGTAAGGGAGAAAAGGGGTACTAGATTTAGTAGAGTGATCACTTGAACTCTAATCACTATGCTGTAAAATGGAAATTAATATATTATTGTATGCAAACTATAATTGTAAAAAATCATTGAGTTGTACAATGTAAATATGAGCAACTAATTGTCTATTTTATTTCAATATAGCTGAGTAAAAAATAAAAAAATAAATTTAAAAATATTAAGGGTTTATAAAATAAAAAAAGATTACATAAGATAGACATAGGTGAGAAGGATATGAGGAAAAAAAGGAACAAAGATAGTTTCGAAAAATGGATTCGGGAATGAACTTAATGGGAAATTAGATATTACAAACTCCTAAACTTTTACCCTATATGGGTTTCAAATTTATTTAGAAGATTTCTATTCAAAAAAATGAAAAAGGCCAGCTTGATCACCATCATAACTCACAGTAACCACACATTTGAATCTAAACCAAATTCTATGAAGAAATACGGCAATTCCTTATATTAAAAAGAAAAATTCTAAAGATACAACTTTTCTTATCCAAAGCTGAAAAATATTCAGACTTAAAAAAGGTGGTCTGCAAAGAGGAAGAAGGTGCTCTTTTCATTCGTTGTCATTTTATTGATTAGACAACCAAGATGTGATATCTACTATTTTACATTGCAAGCCTATGTTAGAAGCAACAGAAGACATTTTGTCACTGGTCAAATTAAACCTGAGATAATGTAACATTGTAAATATATAGAAATATTGAGAATATAAAAAATTCCAGATCTCATGAAAACTGGTACAAGGATCTGAGAATCTGTAAAAGAATAATTATTTTCTATCATCAAAGAATAGAGATTGTTTTCTTTGTCCCTGAAAAACTGAATTGGTTTTGTCTCTCATGGCTCTCATGGCTTTTGGTGAATCAGTAGCTCTCTCCTTTCTGAAAACCAGCTTTTCCTGCTTTGAGTTTCTCATTCCCTCAATGATTTGTATTTACATGGTTCCAACTTCAGCTCAATAACTTCTAGCTATTTGGTTTACTTAAGGCTGATCAAAAAGCTATGGGAAAGAAAAGAAGTGTAGGAGGGGAGGAATGATATTTAGAGAAAGAGATGACAATGGGGTAGCAAGCACTCCAAAACTTTCCTATGATGCATCATCATTCAAAATTATGTGTTTAAAATTCAGACCTCCAACTTAGAGTTTGTGTGTCATCCAAGGAAACCAAAAAGTAATCTGAGAACCAGAATTATGGTTTACTGGCATAGCAAGCACATTTGTTGATAAAATATTTTTTCAATAAAATGCCAAAAGTAATAAATGGAAAACTTTTCCCAGTGTCTCTATTAATTAACTTTAGCAAGCAAGGGAAAACAATTTAAGGCACATTTTTCATGAGTTCCTAACCACAAACAAAAGTAAAAACAAAACCAAAATGAAAAAAAAAACACATATATATGGTCAGTATATATAGTCTAATCCACATCCTCACCCACACCTGCTGTTTGTTAATTTATTGATGATAGCCATTCTTACAGGGGTGAAGTGATATCTCATTGTGATTTTCATTTGCATTTCTCTGATGACTGGTGACATTGAGCATCTTTTGACCTTTTCTATGTCCTTTTTAGAGATATGTCTATTGAGGTCTTCTTTTCATTTTTTAATTGGATTGTTTGTATTTTTGGTGTTGAGTCATATGAGTTCTTTATAAATTCAGGATATTAACCCTTTATCAGTTGGAAAAGGGGTTGGGGAGCTGATGAAAAAGTTGGAGGAATTAAGAAATATAAATTGGTAGTTAAAAAATAGTCACAGGAATGTGAAGTACAGTGTAAGGAATATAGTCAATAATAGTATAATAAATATGTATAGTGCCGGGTGGGTACTAGATTAATTGGGGGTGCCACTTTGTAAATTACATAACTTTGTAACCACTATGATATATACCTGAAATTAATATGCAATAATACTGAATGTCAACTCTAATGGAAAAATAAACACACAAATACACACATACACACAAACAAGACTGATCCAGTTACGGAAGAAGCCATGTCTTTTTTTTTTAAAGTTTCAAGGATACATTGGTTAGACATTTATATAGTTTATAAAACAATCCCCTTAATTATTCTTTCTCTCCTTTGGCTCTCCAGCTAACCTTTACATTAATGCTAACTGCATTCCCTATGCCGTACTCTACATTCCTGTGAACATCTATAAACTATTAATTTGCACTCCTTTAACCCCATTCTCTCAGACCACCAACCACCCCCCACCCCTCTGACTGTCCCAAGATAGTCCTCTATATTTATGAGTCTGTTTTTGATTAGTTTGTTCTTTTTTTCCCCTAGATTCCACATATAAGTGAAATCATATGGTATTTATTTGTCTGGCTTATTTCACTCAGCATAATAATGTCTAGGCCCATCCATGTGGTTGCAAATGGAAGGATTTCATTTTTTAATGGCTGAGCAATATTCTATTGTATATATGAACCATAACTTCTTTATACAATCATCTGTTGATGGGCATTTGGGTTGCTTCCATATCTTGGCTATTGTAAAATGTGCTGCCATGAACATAGGGGTGCATAGATCTTTACGAATTGTTGGGTTTTTTTTTTTAGCTTTTTTTGGATAAATACCTAGAAATGTAATTGCTGGGTCAAAAGATATTTCCATTTTAAATTTTTTGAGAAACCTCCAGACTGTTTTCCATACTGGTTGTACCAATTTGCAATCCCACCAACAATGTATGAGGATTCCCTTTTTACTGAATCCTCATCAGCTCTTGTTCTTTGGTTTATTGATGGTAGCCATTCTACAGGTGTAAGATGATATCTCATTGTGGTTTAGTTTACATTTCTCTGATGATTAGTGACTTTGAGCATCTTTTCACATGTCTATTGGTTTGAATTTCTTCTTTGGAGAAATATCTGTTCAGGTCTTCTGCCCATTTTTTAATTGGATTGTTTGCGTTTTTGTTGTTGAGTTGTATGAGTTCTTTATATATTTTGGATATTATCCCATTATCAGAAGTATCATAGGTGAATATCTTCTCCCAGTCAGTCAGTTGTCTTTTTGTTTTGTTGATAGTTTCCTTTGTTGTACAAAAACTTTTTAGTTTGATGTAGTCTCATTTGTTTATTTTTCTTTTGGTTCCTTTGCCCAAGAAGATATATTCAAAAATAAATCACCATTAGCAATATCAGAGAGTTTATTGCCTACGTATTTCTTCTAGAAGTTTTATGGTATTGACTCTTACATTTAACTCTTTAATCCATTTTGAGTGTATTCTTATATATGGTATAAGAAAGTGGTCCAGTTTCTCCTACTTCTTTTTTTTTCATGTATCTGTCCAATTTTCACAGCACCAGTTATTGAGGAGACTGTGTTTACCCCAGTGAATATTCTTACCTTCTTTGTCATATATTAAGTGAACATATATAAGTGGATTTATTTCTGGCGTCTCTATTCTATTTCATTGATCAATGTATATGTTTTTATGCCAATACCATTCTGTTTTGATTACTGCAACTTTATAGTATAGTTTGCTATCAGGTAGTGTGATATCTCCAACTTTGTTCTTCTTTCTCAAGATTGCCATGGCTACTCAGGGTCTTTTATACTTCCATATAAATTTTAGGATTATTTGTTCTAGCTCTCTGAAAAATGCCCTTGGTATTTTGATAGGGATTGCATTGTATCTATAGATTGCTTTGGGTAGTATGGCCATTTTAACAACATCAATTCTTCCTACTCATGAGCACAGTATATGCTCCTTTAATTTGTATCTTCTTCAATTTCTTTTTTCAATGACATAATTTTCTGAGAACAGGTCTTCTGCCTCCTTGATCAATTTAATTCTCAAGTATTTTATTGTTTTTGATGCAATTGTAAATGGGATTGTTTTATTAATTTCTCTTTCCAAAAGTGCATCATCAATGTATAAAAATGCCACTGACTTCTGAATATTAATTTTTTAACCTGCTACTTTATTGATTTCATTGATCAGTTCTAACAGTTTTTTTGGTGGAATCTCTAGGGTTCTTCACATGTAGTATCATGTCATCTGCAAATGACAAGAGTTTTACTTTTTCTTTTCCAATTTGGATACTTTTATGTCTCTTTCTTGTCTTATTGCTGTGGCTAGGTCTTCTCAGGCAATGTTGAAGAGGAGAGGTGAAAGTGGGCATACTTGTTTGGTTCCTGGCCTTAAGGAAAACACTTTTAGTTTTACCTCACTGAGTATGATGTTAGCTACAGGTTTGTCATATATGGCGGTTATTATGTTGCGGTATGTCCCCTCTATTCCCACTTTGCTGAGAGTTTTTATCATAAACGATACTGGATTTTTGTCAAACACTTTTTCTGCATGTATTGATATGATCATATGATTTTTATCTTTTGATTTGTTAATGTGGTGTAGCGCATCAATTGATTTGTGGATAGTGTACCAACCTTACATCCCAGGAATAAGTCCAACTTGATCATGGCACATAGTATTGTTAATGTATTGATGAATTTTGTTTGCTAATATTTTGTTCAGGATTTTTGCATTAATATTCATAAGAAATATCAGTCTATAGTTTTTATTTGTTTGTTGTGCATGCATGCGTGCATGTGTGTTTGTGTGTGTGTGTGTGTGTAATATCTTAGTCTGGTTTTGGAATCAGGTAATGGTGACCTCATAAAAGGAGTTAGTGAGGCTTCTCTATTCTTGATTTTTTTGGAATAGTTTGAAAAGAAATAGATGTTAATTCTTCTTTGAATGTTTGTTCAAATTCACCTATGAAGCCATCTGGTCCAGGACTTGTTTTTTGGGAGGTTTTTGATTACTGATTTGGTTTCATTGGTGGTAATTGTTCTATTCTGATTTTCTGTTTCTTCTTAACTCAGCCTTGGGATATTGTATGATTCTAGGAATGTATCCATTTCTTCCAGATTGTCCAATTTGTTAGCTTGTATTATTTGTTTTATGATTTTTGTATTTCTGTGGAGTCTGTAGTTATTTCTCCACTTTAATTTTTAATTTTATTTGAGTCTTTTCTCTTCTTTCCTTGATGAGTCTGGTTAAGGGTCTGTCAATTTTGTTTATCCTTTCAATGAACCAACTGTTAATTTCATTAATTTTTTGTACTGTTTTCCTAGACTCTATTTCATTTATTTCCACTCTGATTTTTAATATTTTCTTCCTTCTACTCACTTCGGGTTCTGTTTGCTGTTTTTGTTCTAATTCTGTTAAGCATAAGGTTAGATTGTTTATTTGAGTTTTTTTTTTTTTGAGGTAGGCCTGTATTGTTATGAATTTTCCTCTCAGAACTGTTTTCACTGTGTGCAATAGATTAGTCGCTGTTTCCATTTTCATTTGTCTCTAGGTATCTTTTGATTTCTTCCTTGATCTCATTGATAATAGATTTATTGTTTAGTAGCATGTTATTTAGCCTCCATGTGTTTGTATATTTTCCAGTTTTTTCTCATGTAGTTGATTTCTAGTTTCATAGCATTGTGATCAGAGAAGATGGTTTATATGATTTTAATCTTAATTTTTTTTGAGATTTGTTTTATGTTCTAGCATGTGGTCTATCCTTGGAAATGTTACATGTACACTTGAGAAGAATGTATATTTTACTGCTTTGGGGTAAAATGTTTTGAAAGTATCTGTTAAATCCATCTTGTCTAGTATGTCTTTTAGGCTCATTGTTTCCTTGTTGATTTTATGCCTGGAAAATCTGTCCATTGATGTCAGTGGAGTTTCAAAAGTGTCCTACTATGAGTATATTACTGTTTATCTCTCCTTCTATGTCAGTCAATAATTGCTTTATGTATATAAGTGCTCCAAGGTTAGGTGAGTATATGTTTTCTAGGGTTATGTCCTCTTAATTTATCAATCCCTTCATCATTATGTAATGTCCTTCTTTGTCTCTTATTACAACTTTTGTTTTAAAGTATATTTTATGAGATGTAAGTATCGCTACCCTAGCTTTTTTTTTATTTCCATTTGCACGAACTATCTTTTTCCATCTTTTTACTTTAAGTCTGTGAGTGTTATTTGATCTGAAGTTGGTCTCTTGTAAACAGCATAAGCATGGGACTTGTTTTCTTATTCATTTGGCTACCATATGTCTTTTGATTGGGGCATTTAATACATTTGCATTTGAAGCGATTAATTATAGGTACATAGTACTGCTATTTTATTATTCATGTGTGTGTATGTGTGTGTGTGTGTGTGTGTATACACACATATTTTTTATTCCCTCTTTTTTTACAGAAGTCCTTTAAGATTTCTTGTAATACTGGCTTTGTGGTGATGAATTCCTTAAGCTTTTTCTTTTCTGGAAATGCCTTTTTCTCACCTTCCATTTTAAAGGAAAGCCTTGCTGAATACAGTATTCATGGTTGTAGATTACTGTTTTTCATAATTATGAATATTTCTTGCCAGTCCATTCTGGTCTGCAAAGTTTCCACTGCAAAATAAGCAAATATTCTTATGGAGGTACCCTTGTAATTAATTAGCTGCCTTTTTCTTATTTCTTTTAAGATTCTCCCTTTGTTTTTGATCTTTGGCATTTTAATTATGATGTGTCTTGGTGTGAATCTGTTTGAATTCCTTTCGTTTGGGACTCTTTCTGCTTCCTGGACTTGTATGTCTAATTCCTTTGCCAGGCTAGGGAAGTTTTCCATCATTATTTCTTCAAATAGATTCTTAATCCCTTGCTCTTTCTCTTTTCCTTCAGCTACCCTTATGGATATGGATAATGATACACTTCATGTTATCCCAGAGGTCTCTTAAACTAGCTTGATTTTTAAAATTTCTTTTTGTTGTTCTGATTGAGTATATTCTGCTACCTTACCTTCCAGTTCACTGATTCGATCTTCTGCTTTATCTAATCTACTGTTGTATCCTTCTAGTGTATTTTTAAATTCGGTTATTGTGTTCTTCATTTCTGTCTGGTTCTTTTTTATTGTTACTATATCCTTTTTTATGCTTACTATCTCTCTGTTGAGGTTATCATTGTGCTCATCCATTCTTCCCCTAAGTTCATTGAGCCTCCTTATAACCATTATTTTAAAGTCTGTCTCTGATAGGTTGCTTGCCTCCATTTTGTTTAGCTTATTTTCTGTTTTTCTCCTGTTGTTTAATTTGAGGCATGTTTCTTTGTTTTCTCATTCTATTAGCCTCTCTGTGTTCATTTCTATGTGTTAGGAATAATTGTTTCATCTTTCAGCCTTGGCCAGATGGCCTAATGTGGAAGGTGTCCTGTGTGGCACTGTGGTGCACTCTCCCTGATGCCCTATGCTGGGGGCTATGGACATGATCTTCGTGTAGGTTGTGTGTGATCTTCTGTTGTAGCTAAGCCTTTATTGGTGTTAGTACTTTGGTGGATGGGATTAATGCTCAGGCTGACCAATTGTAGAATTGGCTGTACCCACAGGTTAAAAGTTGTTGTTGGAAGGTTGTGGCTGATCCCACTGATTGGTCCTAACATGCTTGTGTACTTGTTGTAACCACTTTTTGTGTGTATCACTATGGGACTAGTCAGGATTTCTTCTGTTATGGTCTAGTGCCAGCCTCCAGGTGCGTTGGTTTTCTGGCCCCTTGGGAGGGGATCTCCAGTAGGCCAAGGTCATCCACTGCCTTTGATTGCTCAGGGTTACCTGGTAGGAGCTACAAAACAATCTACAGATAGTTTTTGCCTATGCTAGACCTATAGGTAAGTGGAAGAGACAATGGTGTAGGCAGTGGTCCTGTTATCATTTTTCCCTAACTTAGGGCAGTTTAGCAAATGTACCAGTGCTCCTCAAGGCCTGACACTGCTTGTCACTTGCCCATATGTCTCCAAAACTAGAAGACCCTCTGTGCGATATGTGTGTTGGTTGGCACAGGGACCCTGGGAGTCCCCTGGATCTATTGAGTAAATGTTCCCCTGCCACTGCAGTGCCATTTACATGCCAGTGCTGTCTCTGTGGCTCCCTGTACGGATTTCCCATTGTAGCAAGATCAGCTGCTGCCCACCTCGGTCCTGCAAACACCCAGGCTCTGTTTAAGAATTACTGAAGCTCATGGACATGAGTTTGTCGCCAACTACTGAATGCTTCTCCCAGATGAACGAGCTTTGCCTGGGCTGCATGAACTAAGTGCTATTGTTTGCTGTTGAATTCATGACCCAAAGAAAGCACAGGATGGTACTGGGTTGCCTGGGAGCAGGCTTTGCCAAATGTAGTTTGTGGGTTAAATGAGGCATCATCTCATTGAGACATGTGGCTGTCAGGCCTACATGGCACCGGATTTGCTGCCAGCTCTGGTACCATGGGCTCCTACCAGAGTCAGATGTCACTGCACGACCTACTGTCATCTGTGATGGACCCACAAAACTCCTGAGATTTGCCTAAGTGACACTTTATCTCATGCTGGCAGTACAATCTTCCTGTCACTGTAGTCCCTGAACTTTGCTCACTTCACTGGTTGAAATCTGTTGACTTCACAAAATGCTCCACCCCAGGGCAGGGGCAGTTGCCTATCAATGTGCAGCAGGCACTTTGTGTATTAAATGGGGCAGGATCTCAGAAAGTCAAGGGCCGCGATGACAATATAACCTCGGTTTTGCTGAAACATCTGTGCCCAGGTGTTCCTGCTGTAGTCACAGATCACAGTGAGACCAGCTGCCATCTGGGGTGATCCCACAGACCTCTGTGGTCCCCCCTCACTATATTGGAGCTCTTGCAGGCAGCAGAGGTCTGAGACTGAAGTACGTGAACTAAATATTTCAACAATCAACAATTAACTTTGCAAAACAGGAAACATAAATATTAGAACCAGACTTACGTGCCTCCTGATGTGATACAATAAAAATCCATAGTACATGATGGTGAATTCTTACAATAACATATTCAACTTGAAAATAATCAGACCTATAGATTTTATTTCTAGTTTTCATGAAATACAAAGGATAGGAGAAAAAAAATAATCAAATCACTATGAGCAAATAGGTATTTCCAGAAGGTTAGACATTCCAAGGGTAACTGGCCTGATATTTTCTAACAACTCAGTGTTATGAAAAAAGAAATTGTGACAGCAGCTATCGATTAAAAGATATTAAAGATTTCACAAATAAATAAAATGCATAATCCTCATTTAAACAAACCAACTGAAAAAGACATTTTGGAGACAACTGGAAAAATATGAGTATAGACCAGGTATTAGATAATATTAAGAAATAATATTTAATTTTGTCAAGTGTGATAACGATATTGAGGTTATGTAGGAACATATAAACATCTTTAGAAATGTAAATTGAAACATTTAGAATGAAATATGAGTCTGTAATTTATTTTCAAAGCCTCTATCTAAAACAGATGAATAAATAAAGCAAATATTAAAATCATTAATTCTAGATTTTGGATATATTTATTATACTATTTTTTCTAAGTTTCAAAGTTTTCATAATAAAAATATTTTTAAAAGAATCTAAAATTTCATAAGCTATTAAATCCTAATTAGAAAATCAGGATCAGATAGAAAGAAAAAAGTTGGGATCAGATAAACTCAGAAACTGTTAGGTTCATGTTCATCTCTCGGTCAATGAACATTGTTGATTCCATATTGTTGAGTAAGCTCAAAAGAAAATTACAGGTAGCTCTGGGATTGTATTCTTCCTCAACTTAAATTATCTTCTTACTCAGAAGGGAAAACATTTTTGTTGACTTCCATTTCTGTTATCTTCAATCTCACAAAAATGGAATGTAAAACATGCCAAAAGTTAATGTGCTATAAATATAAATATAAATATAAATATAAATATAAATATAAATATGTTATTCTGTTTACTAAAATGTTTGTGCATGTCATTGGTGGTTTTAAAACCTAAAAATAAGTAAGCATTTTTGAGAGAAAGCCTGGTTGAATTCAAGGAACTCTTATTTAGTCCTATACAAAAAGCCTTCTAAGACTTGAGTTTAAGACTCATATTCACTTATTGTCATAACTTTCAGGTCAGAGCCCTTGTTTTCCTGATGGCAGTTTGACCGAGTTGCTTACCATTTGGTCCATGTGAGTTATAAAGGAGGTCATTTGGGAATTGTCATGTGGGATATCACCTTGATGCAACAGTGGCTTCCATGTAAGCTCACCCAAGGCCACTGAACAGAAAGGCTTGTGGGCTAAATTAAGATGTGAAAGTCACACCGTTTAGATCACACTACCTGAATCTTGGGTTAAGCAATGGTCCTGTCTCTCTCTCTGCTGCAACTGTCTTCCCTGCTGATACTGTGATTACGACCAGAGTTGAAGTCCAAGCAAGGAGGACCACAGACAGAAGGAGTCCAAAGCTAACTGACACACATTTATTCTATCAGAGGCACAAGGTAAAGTGTGCCTGGCCATAGCTGTAGCTTGACAATAAATCTACTTAATAGACATGAGTTTTATTTGAATTTCCTGGATCATCTGCATTTTCTGGAGTGGCCAGTATGGGATTATATTCACCCATGGATGGTTGAATTAAAATAAATGACATAGCTGTCACTTATTTGTAATGATTGTGATGGTCTTATCATCTTTTTCTATCTCTCAATAGACTCTTAAGTTTTTCATCACATATTGCTTTTATTTTATCTTTAACATACGTTACAAGTTATTAAATTACTATGTATTTCACATCTTCAGAATTCTTTCTATGTTCATCAAAGCTATCTGCTTGCTTACTCATTATCTGTACTTAACATAGCCATATGAGCTTTGCTACTATCTTTAGGCTACTAGCTTTACTACGTGTGCTTGGTATTTCTAATGAGTTTCAGTCATCTCGTTTCTTTTACTGTGGCGCCCCTAGTGGCTGACTAAACCCATCTTAACTTAGAATGAAGTGGAGGCAGGAGTTCCTGGAGGCTCAAACTTTTTGTCAATTCTCATAAGGAAATAGTCTCGAATGTATAAAAGCAAAAAAAAAAAAAAAAACCTAAAAAAAACTTAAAAAAATAGCCTCTGTTGTCCTCATTGGTGAATAGGTTTTGAATGTAGAGGGCATTATATTTATCATTTTACATTGAGTAGTATTTTTCATCTTACAGTGACAGTGTTAGCAATGATATTTTACATTGTACCAGACTATAACATTAAAGTACTTTGAGCTAAATTACAAAATAACCATGTAAGGTAAATTATAGAAAGTAATAATGCCACTTTGCAGACACAGACATAATCAAGGGAAACGAAATGACATGTCCTAATTTTAGGCCATGGACTGAGTCGTGTCCTTACGAATAAATATCTGTATTACAAGGGGAGGTAACTCACAGCCATTTCTGTTTTTCTTTAGCACATTTATTTCATGGCTCTGATTTTAGTTTCGCCAAACATCCAATCTAAAATTTTATTTTCATAAGTCAACTGTAATTGAAAAACTATTAAATAAAAATGAATAAATAAATAAAACTTTATTTCCAGTTTGAGTGTTCAGTGTAGTCAAATCATTCTGGATGCCAGAATATTGTCTAGCCAAATATAGTTTTAGTCAGTATTACTATATAGACTCCTAATAAACTATAAGCTCAGTAGATATAGGGATCAAATCTGTTGGATTACTATTTTTTCCTCAATGCCTTACACCATTCTTGGTGAACTGTTAGTATTAAAAGGGCTCTTTTTTGAATTAATTAACTAATAAACAAATGAGTAACAAAGACAAAACCTGGAGTGGAAGTTTGGGTTTCCCCCTTTTAAATGTACTTACTAAGCCAACATAGAAGCTAAGCTAGAAACTAAGCTATTCCATAGTGGGACATTTAATGTTTACTTTTCCTTGGGCTCTGGCTCCATCTTCACTACCTGCTGGGGTGAGGAAGATTCTTTGTAGTTGTCTAATACTCAGAAGTGTCTATTTCTGTCCAGAATTGACAAGTTCTGCCATGACCTGATGGGTCAGTGATGAGCGACACCGAGTATCATACATACAAAATTGCTCTTGAGACTCTGAAGTGCACTAAAGACCCAAGGTGCTCAATGCCAAGGGGAAAATAATATCTTAGTCTCTATTTGGAATCTTAACATTTCTGCATATCTACCAAAGCTATCTGACTATACCTTAATGCTATAAAAAATTCAAGGATAAAGCTTAATTACTTTTCCAAATTCCCAGGATAGATGGTGTGGATGGACTAAGATATAAATTTGATTTTTAAGAATGTCATCTTGTCCTCAAAATCCCTCCACTGACAAAAATTTTCAGAGATCTGATTCCTTTCTTATCAAAAATTCTCTCCCACAAGGTACCAAATTTTCTCATACAAATTGATTTCAGATACCATATTCTTCCAATTCTTAAGGCTAAATCTTTGTACTGAAAACAACAGTTTCCCTCCCTTTTGTCTGTCCCCTACTCTCTCCCACCCCTAAACACCTCACTCAGAACAATAATTTAGTAAATGTTTTTATACTCATGATTACTGATCAATAGCAAAAAAAACAGCAAAAAAAATGTTAGCAGGAGAGCAAATTAATATAACTGTTTTGGAAAACTGACAGTATCTATGAAATAACAACATTTGTATACTCTATGACCCAATACTACCACTCAGAGATATATGCAGAAAAGAGATGCATGCATATATTTGTTAAAGAAAAACATATGCAAAGATATTATAATGTTATTTGTAACATTCCCCAGATAAGAAACTACCAAAATGTCCCTCAACAGTAAAATAGAAAAATAAACTATGGTATATTCAAACAATAGAATATTATGTTGCAATGAAAATGAATAATTTACAACTACACACAAAAATATGAATGCTTATTACAAATTATTAAGTGAAAGAAGCTAAACACACAAAGAGTACATATTGTATTATTCAATTTATATAAAACTCAAAAACAGACAAAACTAATCTATGTGGTTAGGAATTAGGATAGTTGGTATCTTGGTTGGAGGAAAATGACTAGAAGTATACTTTGGAGGCTCTGGCGTTTTGGTAATATTCTATTTCTTCATCTTGGCCCTAGTTATGTAGAAGTGTTCATTTTGCACAAAATTATTGAAACGTACATTATGATTTTTGCATGTAGAATGTACTTCAACAAAACATTTTAAAAGTTAAAAGAAAGCCAAAAGAAAAAAGAAATCTTATTCTAAATGAGAAAATATGGCAACGAATAATACACCATAGGGTGAACAATAAACACTGAAATGGATGTAAGTGAAAAAAGGAGAACTATAAATTTTTATATTTAAATATGAGCTGCAAATCTCCTACTTTGATAAATGATAAAACATTTTTTTTTCATCCCTTTTTATCTGGTACATCCTTCCCTCTTCTCTATTTATATTGGATGCGAATTTTTTTATCAACCGTATGAGAATCTTAATGTATTTTTAGCAACATTGCTCTGAACAAAAGATGCTAGTAGTTGATTTTCAAATATACACATATATACGCATAAGCACAAAACAAAGGAAAATGGACAAAAAATAAAATTCTACTAGACTGCCTATCTGTTAATTACTAATTTTTTCTGATAAAAGTAAAAATGGTAATTGTCATGTCTCCTTAAGCATTTATTTGTTCCTTCTCTGCAAGAAAACGATCAAAATGCTAAATCACTTTTTATATAAGACATCAGTTTTCTCATAAGGAGCAAGAGATACAACATGAAGTGGAATGACATTTTCTTTCTTTGTGTTTACTTTGCTAGTTTGGCTGATAAATGTGCTAATAAGATGAGAGAAAAACAAGGGAAGCAGTTAATGTTGAAAGGATTAATCAGACCCAGAATACCCAGTATTCTAGTGCACTCTAGCTTATTATATCATCTTATGAAAAATATGGCAACTCTGAGAAAACTTCTACATGAAAGATTAAAATACTCAAGTGTGACCAAAATAAGTAAAAGATAGGGCTGGTGCAGCTGAAAAGATTGTCTTAGAGTTTCCTACTCTTGACATACTTTATTTAATACCCAAATTGTAAATTTTTACTCTTGAAAAGACCTTAGAGGAAATTGTCCCAGTAGCCACATTATACTGTAAAGATCCCCCCCTCAAAAAAGCCATTTCTTTCATTTTAGAAAATTCAAGTGATTTCAACGTATCTCACTGGACAAATCATTCTGGTGGATCTGTCTAACACAATTATTTTAAGCTGGAGTGGTGACTTTTGTAATTGACTCTTCCAATGAACTCTATTCATAGTCTCAACTTCAAATATGAACCGCTATTCTCTACCTTTGCTGCAAGAGGCAGAAAACTACCAACGTAATAAATCATAGGTTTGGCACATCATGTACTGACTAGTACCCTTGTTTATTTAGAAGCCAAGCAATTTAGTTAAAGGATTGAGACTGAGACCTGACATGAGTATTGCCTGGAGAAGACTTCGCCTCCTCAAAATATCAAACTTTTTTCAATGTAAAATGAGAAATGTTAGAAATAATTACAACAGTATAGAATGTTTGTAAGGATTTAGTTACAACTATATGAAGAAATTTGTAAATCTGAAAGCATAAGACGCAGGTAAAGTTGTTGAGCAGATGCTGTTGTTGCCCTGCTCTGTGTCCCTTTATTTGCCTCTGAATTCACTTGCAGCAGTTCCTGAGCATGGTTCCCACTTCAAGCACCTGAGGCTCCCTGCTGCTCTGCCTGACAGCTTTCTCTGGCACATGGGGAGTTTACATAGTTATGTGCAGATGTGATGGGAAATTGCCAATAGTTAATGCTGCTCAGGACTTTCAACCAACTGAGGACCAGAGTTGATAGAAAAATGCCCCACTTCCCCTTCCCTCCATGGAAAGATTCTGAAGTGTTTCACATATACAGATGGTCTTCCACTTATGATGGGGTTACATCCCAACAAACTGATCATAAGCCGAAAATACATTTAATACACCTAACATACCAAACACATTAGCCTGCAGCTGAGCAATTATATTGAACTTCATCTCAAGAGTAATTGTATTTCTTTTCCTCTCACCAAAAGCAGGAGACATAGATGGGTGTTTTTCAGACATGATGGATGTGAAAACACAAAACACAATATCCAAACAACACTGGCAACACAGTACATTGTAGAATATCAGTTATTTACCCTCATGATCAGGTGTCTGACTGGGAAGTACAGCTGACTGCCACTGCCCAGCATCACTAGAGGGTATCATACTGCATATCGCTAGCCCAGGAAAAGATCAAAATTTGAAGTATATTTCTATGCAGCGTGTATCACTTTTATATCATCATAAAATGATGTCAATCCATTGTAAGTTAGGGACTGTCATAGTTTTTCAGTGGGTTCCTAGAAGGATTAAACCTCAGTTGCCCATGGCAGTTACCTGTTCTTTGCCTCGCTTTCTATTGGCTTTCCTCCTCCTTTGTTCCACTTTTTCTACTTCCTCCCTTATGCAGCCTTTGAGAACCTCTCAAATAAAATACACTCACCAAGTCTTTATCTCAATATATGCATTGGGTGGGGGTGTGGGGCAAATTTAGAGAGTGGTAATCATTCTCGAATGTGCTTGGGTTAATTAACTCTTGAATATTATCACCAATAACCTATTCCAAGCAAAAGAAAAAAAAAACTTTCCAGCTCCTATTTCTGAACAAAGGGTATGCAACTGCTCTGGATAGTCTGAAGGCTCAAGGCCCTGATTCGGCACCTTGAGCTGATTACAGATTCTACCTGTTGACCACAGCAAGTCTCGAAAAATAAATTGCAAAAAATTCACAACTGAGGAATGGACTTATGATGCCTCTTTATAACCCTGCTGAGTGTTTTAAATGTACCTTTTTTTTTAACAGATTATTCATAAATTGTTTCAATGCTATCTTTGACTAATCGATTCGCACATGTAAATTTTGCCTTTATTTAATGAATATTATAAGTGTTTCCTATGTGTCAGACACAGTACTAAGCACCCACAATACTTTGATAAAAATGGCATATGTGGACCATGTCTTTTATTCTCATGGAACTTAGATTCTATTAGGAGAGACAGGCAATAAGCTACCATTTAGATAATTTACATTTTAATTATAATTAAGAGCCATGAAAGAGAATATATATATTTGATTGGGCTTCTGAACTTCTAGAGACCAAATACTATGCAAAACAACAAAATATAGGATTATTGATACATTCTTAGCCTTCTTGAAGTGACTACAATACCCTTTACCTATATGGTTTTATTTCCCACTTTGGCTAACAATGGAAGAACATAGTCCTGCATGTTTCTGTTTTGTTACTCTCAATAGCACAGTGACTCTCAGTGCTATTAACTGATTCCACAGAAGCTTTTAATGATGCCTATAGGGGCAGAATGAATTATCAAAAGGGTTAATCTTCTCCTGAATAATTTAGTCCTTCTGCAATTTAGAGCAATAAGTTTCCCAAGTGTGTATTCACTGCAAAAACCTCCCTTTTGGCTTTCATAAAAGCTGTCGGAGACATCTGTTATCTTTGTTCTGTCATCCCATGTAGTGTTACATATAATAGCAATGGTTTGATGTCATAAAACATAGTGAGGAAGACTGTTGAGGCTAAACTCCTTTTCTAGTTGAGATGAAAATTTATTGCTAAATCGCCTTTTCAAGAGCTGCTTTGCTTATTTAATATTGATCTCAAAATGATTAATAAGTGGAACACTATTGATCTTTAAACAAAAAAAATCCTTTTAATAAGAGTAAGAGTGAAATTTCAAACATTTTGGGTTATAAAAGTAGATTTTAATGGTCTCCATTAGCACCTAGAGTTGAATTTGCAAGCTGTTCTTTTGCTTAAGTAGAAAATTTTAACAAGGTAAAAAGTCCAGTTTGTTAACTGTAGGGTGAAAGAAATGTATATAAATGGTTGATATTTTTTAAAAGAATGTAATATAGCTAAATTTAGATATGACCACTAATGATCTACTAACTGAGAACTAACTCTTAGAAAATTACTTTGGACAGTCAAGGGGAGGCATACAGTGACTCTTCTTAGTCCATGCTTCTTGAATTATTTTCTGGTCATGTGTATGTCCTGATATTCTTGAGCTAGAGTGATCTTTATAATGTTCTTTGATGTTTCAAAGACATTTCATATTACTTGGAAAGAAATATTAAAGAACTTGTGATATCTCATTCATTCAGTTTTAAAAGGATAAATTTTCTAGATAACTGAAATTTATTACATTAATGAAATGATCTGATTTAGATGAAAACCTTTCTAGAATTTTCTTGCCTTTCTCTCCTCAAAAAAGCAGGTTTTTCAGGATCATATCTGGCTTCTCTGCTCTATTTCAGATAAATATTCTCTTCATAAGGAGTATGTTTGTACAACATTCTAAACACCTGTACTTCTCTATTTTACCTATAAAAGCTTCTTATTCTATGAATAAGGACTTTTAAATGGGATACTGTGATTTATTGTTATTTTTGCCTTCCATAAATAAAGAGTTCACTCTTTGGGAACTAATACAAGAATGTTTTTCTCTCCTCCACTCTTATTTATAATTCTCTATTCTCCTAGATGTTACTTAGGATCACAATTTTTTAACATCTCAGCACTAATTAAATACACAAATTTTTAATTTTGGACCCTTAAAACAAATTCCACAACCACCTTAGAAATGAAAATAAAGGAATTTATACAAAAATTGACTTCATTATTTTATAATTCAATTCTCATTTCTTTGTATGATTTCTGTACCAACTGTTGAATTCCAAAAACATTTTTTCAAAGCAACCATTGATTTGAAACAAACCTGTGTTTGTCACACTATCCTAAATTTCAATACCAGTGGTAAACTCCAGCAGTATAAATTTAGTTTAAATTTAAAATTCTCACCTTTCCTGATTTACCCTATCTCTGGACAGGCATATACATTAATGTGCCATTTATATTCAACTTTTTATGGGGATGACTATAAAAAAGGTAAAGATAGAAGTTTAACAAAAAAAGTAAAAATGAAATGGCAATTTTGTAATCATAATTTTACTGAATTTATACTGAAGATCTGGATTAAAGATTCACCTTTCACTTGAGATAAACAATATTTACGTTTATATCTTTGAACTATATGTTGTATTAGCTATAACAAGTGCGAAGGAGAAAAGGAAGGCAAGTCTACCAGTGGCGTTGTTTTCTTTCTTCAGAGTACTTGGTAATCAATTGGCCATCTCAGTATTCCAAATTTCAAAGTGGTAATTTCTGCAGTCACTATTTAACAATTCGTCAACAAGCTCTAACATCCTGTCCATCCATTGTTACGAATTCAAAAGGTGTGCTTTTTACTTTCAAAAGGATTTACTATTACGTTGGAAAGCAAAGTACATTTGGCTTCATCCAAAATATTTGAAGAGGTACTTTATTATTTGAAGATCCATACATTATTGTCATCTATATTTCTGTTATTTATACTTATTAGCAAATTCCTGCTGCTCTAAATTTTAGGTGTATTCATATGTTCTGTATACCTTCATTCCCATTATGTTCAATAAATATTCATCAAAAATAACAAAAATGACTACAATTCTAAGTGTTGGCCAATATAATACTAAACATTTTAGTTTAATATTCCATTCTCCAGACCTCTCTTTTCAAAACTATGCTACAATGTGGACGATCTAAAACTTTTCTAAGTTAGCATGGTACTACACATTTTATTAAGTGGATTCTGATTTAAAGGACATTCTAATAAAGATTGCAGATGAGAGAAATCATTCACAAAGAAAGATTTTTTTATTTATAATTTTTATTTTTCAATTAGAGTTGATATTCAATATTATTTTATATTAGTTTCAGGTATACAGCATAGTAGTGAGACATTTATGTAATTTATGAAGTGATCCCCCAATCAGTCTAGTACCCACCAGACACTGCATGTGGTTGTACAATATTACCAACTATATTCCTTATGCTGTACTTTACATTCCTGTGACTATTTTATAACTACCAATCAGTACTTCTTAATCCCTTTGCCTTTCCATCCAGTCCCCAACACCCTCCCAAATGAAGACAGACTCATAGATACAGAGGACAAGAGATTATTTAAATGAATGTTATGAAGTACATTTATAAATGCATCAAAATTTGAGAGATAAGAAATTAACCAAACCTACTAAATAAACATCATCCATTTGAAGAGCAAGAAGTCTTGTTTTGATTTTAGTGATAATTATAGAATAAGAATCTAAAAGAGTTGGAAAAGAAAAAAAACTAAGAAATCTTCATCTTCATCTTATTACTTGCTTCTCAAGAGCGTGAGAAAAAGGCAGTATCTGAGGCCTGAGTAATGAGGAGACATTCATAATTCTCTGTTACTCCCAGAGCCAGTTACTTCAAGGGCCCTGAATCCTCCCTCATGCCTACACATGCTAGATATATGCCTTAACCAGTGATCGACAGGAGTTATTGTTTATGCCAACTCCTTCATATTTCAGGTGAAATACCTTTAAGCTATTCTACATACTTCTGAATGTATTTTACACTCGCCTAGTGGGTTTATGTTCCAGTTTTATGTAAGTCCTGATCAATGTAATAGCATAATAAGATAAACAACCAAAATGACAGGCAAAACTTTCAGAAAAGAAGAGAAAAACCATTATCTGCACATAAATACTTCACCTAAGGAAATCAACTAAAAACCTTTAGAATTAAAGAATTTTATAAAATGTCAGGATAGAGATAAATACACAGGAAGAAATCATTTACATACATACCAGGTAATACTACTGAAGTTAAAAGATTAAAACAATAATAGAACCAAATATCATAAAACTCAAAAGGCACAGATCTAATACAAAAATGCAGAATCACTATAAATAATACTGGTGAAAATATTTGAATAAAATGAAGCAGCATCATATTGTTGAATGAGAAAATTAAATGCTTTAGAGGTTGCATTTCTTACCAATTTATTTAAATGCTTAACTCAAACACAGTCAAAATTTCTATATTTGTAAATTGCCACAGTTATTTTAAAATATAGCTGAAAGAGTAAATAGACAAGAATAATTGAAATATATAAGAAAAATTATAAAAATTTCAAAAATTACTATAAAGGTACAGTAATCAAAACAATATGATATTGGCAAAAGGATAGGCACATAAATCAATGTTTGGAATGGGAAACCCAGATAATAACTCACAGAAATATAGTCAATTGATTTTTCAATTGAAAGTTTTATTGAAATAATTATAGATCCACATGAAGTTTTAAGAAATAATACGGAAAAATCCTTTATACCTTTTACCTGGTTTTACCCAATGGAAAAATTGACAAAACTATAGCAAAATATCACAAGAATACTGACATTGATATGATTTATCAATCTCATTCAGATATATTCATTTTTACTTGTATTCTTTTGTGTGTGTGTGTATTTAGTTTTACACAATTTAATTGCTTCTATAAGTTCATTTATCCAGCATCATTCAAGACACAGAAGGGTTCCATCACGATAGTTACCCTTCTGCAAAAAACAAAAACCTTTTTATTGCTGCCATTCTCCACCTCATCCATAAAAAGCTACTTAACCTGTTCACCATTTCCAGAACTTTGTTATGTAGAAAATGTCATATAAATTAACTCATAAAGTGTTAACTTTTGTGATTGGCTTTTTCACTCAGCATAGTTCTCTGGAGATTCATCCAAGTTGTTGAGTGTATGAAGTTGGTTTCTTTTTATTACTGAGTACTATTCTGTGGTATATATTTACCATAGTTCGTTTAGTCATTCACTTGCTGAAAGACATATAGGCTGATTCTAGTTTTTGCTTGTTATAGTTAAAACTGCTATGAATATTCATGTACAGGTTTTTGTGTAAACACAAATTTTTATATCTCTGGAATAAATGCCCAATAGTGCAATTGCTGTTTCTTATGTTAATTACATGTATAATTGTTTGAGAGACTGCCAAACATTTTTCCAATTTGTAATAATTTACATTCTCACCAGTACTGTATGAACAATCCATTTTGTTCTTATTCTCATCAGGATTTGATGTTGTCTCTATTTTTTTCCCACATTTTACTTATTTTTATTATGGTGACATCAATTAACAAAATCCAGTAAGTTTCAGGGGTACAATTTAACAGTAAAGCACATACATATTTCATTGTGTGTTTACCAACCACAGTTAGATTTCTTTAGGTCACCACATCTTTGACCCCATTTACCCTATCTAGCTCCCCACTCCCCCACCCTATGGTAACCACTAGTTCATTGCCCATGTCTATGAGACTCTATCTGTTTGTTTGTCCTGTTTCTTTGTTTCTATTAGGTTTATACCCCACATATAAGTGATACCATATGGTTTTCAACTTTTTCTGTCTGGCTTATTTCACTTAATATGATTATTTCAAAGTCCATCCAAGTTTCCCCAGAAGGAAATATTTCATCTCTTCTTATGGCTGAGTAACATTCCACTGTATATATGTACCACAGCTTCTTTATCCAACCATCTATCATAGGATACTTTGGTTGCTTCCATGTCCTGGCCATTGTGAATAATGCTGCTATGAACATTGGTGTGAAAATATCTTTTTAGATATGAGTTTTCAAGTGTTTGGGGTAAATACCAAGTAGGGGGATGGCTGATAGATCAATTCTTAGTTTTTTGAGGAACTTCCATACTGTTTTCCATAGTGGCTGTACCAATGTGCTGTCCTACCAGCAGTGGATGAGGGTTCCTATTTCTACATTCTCTCCAACATTTGTTATTACTTGTCCTATTGATTACAGCTATTCTAACAGGTGTGAGATGGTATTTCATTGTGGTTTTGATTTGCATTTCTCTAAGAGGAAAAGATGTTGAGCATCCTTTTATATGTTTGTTGGCCACTTGTATGTCCTCTTTGGAGAGGTGCCTGTTGAAAACTTCTGCCCATTTTTAAACTGAATTATTTTTTTAATATTGTTATTGAGTTGTATGAGTTCTTTGTATATTTTTGATATTAGGCCCTTATTGGAGGCTTTACTTGCAAATATAGATTACCACTCAAATGGTTGTCTCTTTACCTTGTTGACTTTCTTTTGCAGTACAGAAGCTTTTTAGTTTGATATAGTACCATTCATCTATGTTTGCTTTTACTTCCTTTCCTTTGAGGTCAAGTTCATAAAATCCTCTTTAATTTTAAAGTCCATGAGATTAGTTACTATGTTTTGTTCTATGAAAGTTATTGTTTCAGGTCTTATATTCAAGTCTTTAATCCGTTTTGAGTTAATGTCAGTGTGTGGTTATATACAACAGTCGAGTTTTATTTTTTTGCATGTGGCTTTCCAGTTGTCCAACCACCATTTATTGAAGAGGCTTTCCTTTCTCCACTGTACATTTTTGTCTCTTTTGTCAAAAATTATTTGCCCATATAAACGTGAGATTACTTCTGCTTCTGTTCCACTGGTCTGTGTGTCTATTTTTCTGCCAATGGCCATGCTGTTCTGATTATTGTCATGTTGTAGTATAATTTGAAGTCGGGCACAGTAATGCCTCAAGCTTCATTCTTTTTTCTCAAGATGACTTTGTCAATTCGGAGTCTTATGTGCTTCTTTAAAAAATGCCTAATGAATTTAGATGGGGATTGCATTGAATCTTTCTAATGCTGGGAGAGGGGAAAAAATGATGTAGATGATAGAGACTATGTTCATCCTTCTGGCGATCAAATCAAAGTTGTGATGGAGAAAAAGGAGCAGCAGCAAGAAAAAATCGCCTGGGATGTAGATGAACAAGACATACAACTAGAGAGAAATACGAGAAATCATCCTGCAACAGCAGAAGGTAGGGTGGGGCGAGGATGTAAGGCTGCCCTGTCTCCAGCCACTCAGTGAGATGGAGACTTTGGCAGTGGCAGATGTCTCTTAAAGGGGCTGCATCCATGAGTGGATTTTTGCAGCGACAGTCCTGCTTTCTCTGAGCACCAGCAACGATTCGGCTGTGCACAGGGGCCACCAGAAACTTACAGGAAAACATTGTCAAAGTGAGGGCAGAGGTGAGACTCGCTCTGTACAGAAATGCCCTGTGGAATGATGGATACCACTCCCCCCATACAAGTGCTCCAGACACAGCGCTGCCATAGCCATGATGTCATCAAACTGGATAACAGAGGTCAATCTGCCCAGAGGATTCCCTGAAACCAGGTATTCCCCAACTTGTGATCACATTCAAGTATATCTTCAGCGAGTCAGGTTCTCCTTGCTGAGCAGTGCCTAGACTCACACTGGAGGCAGCTGGCCTCAGTTTCTTGTGTGGCCTTTTGAGACAACTATAAGCCCAGCATACGTGGATTGCTTACTGAATCTTAACAGGTGGCCCAGAGTGGTGGAGGCTTGGAACAAGTTTGTCCTTCAGCTGAACCCCTCTAAGGACTGTGCCACAGGACACCTACTTCACAAATCCATATTAATAAAATGAAGGACTTAAGAACTTTGCTTAGTACATAGAAACAGACATGGAAAGGCAACCCAAATTGGAAGACAAAGAAGCAGGAACCGTATGAGAGAACAGAACAGAGACCCAGAAAAATAGAGTCAAGTAATCTAACATGCTGAGTTCAAAACACTGGTTATTAAGATGCTTAATGAACTTTTGGGAAGTGTAAGTGAAAACTTCAACAAGGAGATAAAATACATATAAATGGAAATGGAAACTGTAAAAGGGAACCAGACTGAAATGAAAAACACATTATTTGAGATGAGAAGTATATTAAATGGAATAAACAAAGTGAATAAAGAAAATAATCAAATGACCTATCTACAGGATGGGAAAGCCAAGGACAGGCAATCAGAATGACAAGAGATAAGATGCCAAGACTATAAAAACAATTTAAGGAGTGTGTGGGACACTATTAAGGGTCCAAATATCTGCCTGATTGGCATAACCGAAGAAAATCAAGGTGTTGGACAGCTGTTTGAAGAAATAATGATGGAAAACTTCCCTCACCTGGTGAAGGAAATGGACACAATATCCCAGGAAGCTCAGTGAATTCCAAAAATCAGGGATCCAAAGAGGCCCACACCAACACACATCATAATTAAAATGACAAAGGTTAAATACAAAGACAGAATATTAAAAGCAGCAAGAGAAAAGCAGATAGTTACTTATAAGGAAACACCCATAAGACTGGCAGTTGATTTCTCAAAAGAAACTATGCAAGACAAAAGGCCTTGTCACAAAATATTCAACAAGATGAAGACCCAGGATGTACAATCAAGAATAATTTATCCAACAATGCTATTATTTAGAGTCGAAGGACAGATAAAGAGCCTCCCAGACAAAAATAAGCTAAAGGAATTTATCACTACCAAGCAGGTATCACAAGAAATGTTGGAGGGACTTCTCTAAGAAGAAAAAAGTACAAAAGACTCACTTCAGATTAAAAGACACATGCAGACTAAAAGGAAGAGGAAGGAAAAATATATTGATTTGATGTATCTAGAAGGTATTTAGGACAGAGAAAGATAAATAATGTATGATTTCACTTATATGCAGAATCTAAGGAATAAAAAGAACAAACTAATCAAAACAGACTCACACATGTAGTGGACAATTGAGTGATGAATAGAGGGAAGGGGCCGGGGGTCTGGAAGAATGGGTGAAGGGTTAAAGAATTACAAATTAGTAGCTGATGAATAGCCATGGGATGGGTAGCATGGCATAGTGGATGAGTTAGCATTAATACATTGGCTAGGTGGAGGGCCAGGGGAGGGAAGGAGTGATTGGGAAGATTGTTTTATGACCTATATAGATGTCTAACCAATATACTGTATACTTGAAACTAATCAAAATAAATAAATTTAAAAATTTTTAAAAATCTGTATAATGCTTTAGGTAATGAGGTTGCTTTAACTATGTTGATTCTTCCAATCTAAGAACACAGAATATCTTCTATTTCTTCAGATCTTCTTTGATTTCTTTTAATGTAGTCTTACAGTTTTCATTAGGTCCTTCATGTGTTTTGTTAAATTTATTTCTAGGTATTTTATTATTTACAATTGCAAAAGGAATTATTTTCCACTTCTTTTCCTGACATTTCATTATTAGAATAGAAAATAGCTATGGATTTTTGAACATTGATTTTGTATCCAGAAAATTCGCTGTATTTAATTATTGTTTCTAGTGGAGTTCTTGTGGAGTCTTTAAGGTTTTCTACGTAGAGAATCATGTCATCTGCAAATAGTGACAGTTTGACTTTTTGTTTCTTGTTTGGATGCCTTTTATATCTTTCTCTTGTCCAATTGCACTCGCTAGGACCTCCAATGTTATATTGAATAAAAGTGATGATAGTGGACAGCCTAGTCTTGTACCCGATCTTTGAGAGAAGGATTTTAAGTTTTCACCATTAAGTAAAATGTCACTTGAGCATTTGATATATATGGCCTTTATTATGTTAAGGTACTTTCCTTCTATAGCGATTTTGTTAAATGTTTTGATCATGAATTGTTGCTGTATCTTGCCAAAGGCTTTTTCTGTATCTATTTACATGATCATATGATTTTTATTTTTTAATTTGTTTACATGGTGTATCACATTAATCGATTTCCATATGTTGAATCATCCCTGTGCCCCTAGATGAAGCCCACATGATCATGGTGCATAATCTTTTTAATATGTTCCTGTATTCAGTTCACTAGCATCTTATTTAAAATTTTTGCATCTGTTTTCATGAGAGATTTTGGTCTGTAGTTGTTGTCGTTGTTGTTGTTGTTGTTGTTGTTGTTGTTGTTGTTGTTGTTATCTTTACCAGGTTTTGGTATAAGTGTAATACTGGCCTCATAAAGTGAGTTAAGAAATAATGTCTCCTCAAGTTTTTCGAAGAGTCTGAGGAGCAGAGGAATTAAAACTCTTTGAATGTTTGGTAGAATTTACTTTTTGGTAGATTTTGATGATCGTTTCAATTTCCATAGTTCTTATAGGTCTATTTAGATTTTCGAGTTGTTCTTGATTCAGTCTAAGAAGGTTGTATTTTTCTAAGTACTTGTCCTTTTCTTCTAGATTATTAAATTTGTTGTTATATAGCATTATTCACTGTGGCCAGGATCTGGAAGCAACCAAAGTGTACTATGATAGATGATTGGCTAAAGAAGCTATGGTACATATAAACATTGGAATATTACTCAGCCATAAGAAGAGATGAAATAGTACCATTTGTGACAACCTGGATGGACCTCAAGATAATTATGCTAAGCAAAATAAGCCAGACAGAAAAAGTTGAAAACCACATGATATCACTTATATGTGGAATATAAACCTAAAAGCAACAAATGGACAGAATGAACAAATAGAAACTCGTGGACATGGACAATAGATTAATGGTTACCACAAGGTGGTAGTAAGTGAGAAGGAGGGAGGTAGATGGGGTAAAAGGTGTCAAATATGAGATGACAAAAATAAATCTAAGGGAGGGAAACACAAATGCAATATATCAATATACATATGTATAGTTTACTATTAAATTGTACATCTGAAACTTATTAGATGTCATTAACTAATGTCACCAAAAAAAATAGCATTGCTCTTTATCCATAGTATTACTCATAATAAATTCAGAAGTAACTGCTCAAAAAAATAATAATAATTAGAGACTCATCTCATTTCCCAGTAACTTTCTAACATCCCCACATTGGAAAACAATGAGGTAGCAGTTAACAAGTAAGTCATTAATGTTTTTCCTTTGGAATAAATAACAAATGAGCCCCGAAATAAATAAATAAAGAAAGAAAGAAAGAAAGAAAGAAAGAAAGAAAGAAAGAAAGAAATAGAGAAATGATAGATAGATAGATAGATAGATAGATAGATAGATAGATAGATAGAAAGATAGATAGATAGATAGATAGATAGATAGATAGATAGATAGATAGATAGATGTGTTATGTACTTTTTCATAGTATTTTTGTTTGATCCTTTTTATTTCCATGGAGTCTGTTGTAATTATCCTCTTTCAACCTTGATTTTGTTTATTTGTGTCCTTTCTCTTCTTTCTTTAGTAATTATATCCGGGCGTTGTCAATTTTATTAACTTTCTTGAAGAACCAGCTCTTTGATGCATCTACATTTTCTGTTGTTTTCTTTGTTTTCAATTTCATTTTATTCTTCTCTAATTTAGATTCTTTCTTCTGATTTTGGGCTTCATTTGTTCTTCTTTTCTAGTTTTTTAACATAAAAACTTTAGGTTGTTTATTTGGGCTCATTCCTATTTTTTGAGATAGGTCTGTGATGCTATGAACTTTCTTCTCACCACTTTTTCCAGGTTCTAAAAGTTTTGATATGTTGTTTGTACTATCATTATCATTTGTTTCTATGTATCTCTTGACCTCTCTTTTTATTTCTTCTCTGACCCAGTCATTCTTTAGTAGCATGTTTTTTAAATTCCATGTACTTTCTATTTTTATTTTAGCTATTCTAATAGGTGTGTAGTGATATTGGATTTTACTAATAAATTGCACTTGTCTAATTTTGATAATTTGATATTTCTTTTCATTGATGGATAATGATGTGGAACATCTTTTTGTGTGTTCATTTCCCATATATTCTCTGTGGTAAAATGTCTCTTCATGTCTTTTGCCAATTTTGTCCCCCTCTCAGTTTTATTGGAATATAATAGACAATTAGTTGCTAATATTTACACTGTACAATTCTATGAGTTTTTTTTCAGTTATAGTTGGCATAAAATAATATATTAGTTTCAGTTGTACAGTATAGTGATTAGAGCTCAAGTGATCACCCCAATAAATCTAGTACCCCTCTTCCTCCTTACATATTTATTATATCGCTGACTATTTTCCTTATGTTATATTTTATATCTCCATGACTATTTTTAACTATCTATTTGTATTTTTAATCCCTTCACCCTTTTTCACCACCATCCCCCAAAACCCCCTCCTGTTGAGTAACCCTCAAATATTCTCTGTATCTAAGAGTTTGTTTCCACTTTTTTGTTATTGTTGTTTATTTTGTTCTTTAGATTCCACAAGTATGTGAAATCATGTGGTACTTTTATTCCTCTATCTGACTTACTAAATTCAGCACAATACCCTCTATGTCCATCAAGGCAATATCTTTTTCCATCCCTTCCTTTTTACTATGCGTCTTTTAATCTGAAGTGAGTCTCTTGTAGGCAGTATATGTAGAGGTCTTGTTTTCTTATCCATTAAGCCATCTTATCCTTTAGCTAGAGCATTTAATTCTTTTTCATTTGAGGTACTCATTGATAGATATGTTGTTATTGTCATTTTTTATTCATGATTTTCATATGTGTTTTTTTTTTCTTCTTGAAGAACTCCCTCCAACATTTTCTGTAATAGTGGTTTGGTGTTCATGAATTTCTTTAGCTCATTCTGTCTGGGAACTTCTTTACATGTCCTTTGACTATAAACGATAGCTTTGCTGGGTAAAGTATTCTTAGTTGTAGATTCTGGCTTTTCAGCACTTTGAATATTTTGTGCCAAGGCCTTCTGGCCTTCAAAGTTTCTTTTGAGAAATCAGCTGCCACTCTTACGGGTACTCCCTTGTAGGGCACTAACTGCTTTTCTCTTGCTGCTTTTAAGATTCTCTCCCTGTATTTAACCTTTGGTATTTTAATTATGATGTGTCTTGGAGTGGGCCTCTTTGGGGTTCCTGGTTTTTGAGACTCTCTGAGCTTCCTTGGGTTGTGTGTCTATTTCCTTCACCAAGTGAGGGAAGTTTTCCATCATTATTTATTCAAATATGTTTTCCACTTTTTGTTTTCCCTCTTCTACTTCAGATACCCTTATTACACAGATGGTTTTACATTTAATTATGTCTCAAAGACTCCTTAAATTATTATTATATTCTTGGCTTCTTTTTTACTTCTGTTCTGATTGAGTATCATTGACTTCCCCATCCTCTATATTGGTGGTTCGATGTTCATCCACTCTGTCAATTCCCTCTAATATACTCTTAACGTATTCTTCATTTCTGACTAGTTTCCTTTTATAATTTCCATTTCTGTTTTTTTATATTTTTTAAATCTTTGTTAAAGTTCTCACTGAGTTCATCTACTCTTCCTCTAAGTTCCTTGAACATCTTTATAACCAGTGTTTCGAACCCTACATCTGTTAGATTGCTTGATTCCGTTATTTCTGAATCTCTGCACTATTTTTTCATATGGTTCCTGCTTCTTTGTCTTTCTGTGTTTGTTTCTATGGACTAAAGAAAGCTTCTAAGTCTCCTGGTCTCATTATTGTGGCTTTGTGTAGTAGGTGTTCAGCAGCACAGTCCTGAGAGAGGCTCAGAAGCAGGCAAATTTTAGCTCCAACCTGTGCCCCTCTGGGTTCATCTGTTAAGATTCAGCAATCCACCTACAGATGCTGTTCTTATATTTGCCTCAAGAAACCACACCAGAAACCGATGTCACTTGCCACCAGTGTGAGTCTTGGAACTTGCTCTGCAAGTTACACGGGATTCTCCCAGGACATAACTCACAACTGGAAATGGTTTGGGTGAAGCCATGAGTTTGGGGAGGTAGAATTTTAGGGAATCCTCTGTGAAGAGCGAACCCTATTATCCAGTTTGATGACATCTCAGCTATGGCAGCACTGCTTCTGTGCACTGGGAGTGTGGCGGGGGCAGGGGGGTGCTCCACAGAGGACCAGTGAATACCACCAGTGCTTTTGCCCCAGAGTAAGCCTGGCCTTTGCCCTCACTCCAACTCAGCATCATCCTGTAAGTCCCTGCCAGTTTTCTAACTGGATATTTTGAGTGCTTTTACTGTTTATTTTTTAGAGTTTTTAAAAAATATATTATAGATGCTAGTTCTTTGTTGAGTGCCGATTGTAATAAATTAATATAGCAATAATAAAAACACATAACAATCTCACCGAAGGGATTAGAATAAAAGGAATTGATCTAGATAACATTAGGAAGTAACCTCCCCCTCTTTCTCCCCCCATGTGTGTGTGTATGTGTAATTATATCTATATATAGTCTGAAGTCAAGAGAAAAGTATGTCCCAGCTAAAAGGCAGTTAAGCAGAAGAAATTTTCTCTTACTTAGCCTTTTTGTTTTATTTAAGCCTTCAACTGATTGAATGACACCCATCTACTACATTAGAGTGAACACTCTGCTTTACTCATTCTACCAATTCAAAAGTTATTTTTATCCAGAAACACATAGATAAGCCTAGAAATATGTTCTACCAAATATTTGGGCATGCCACGGCCCAGTCAAGTTGACATACAAAATTAACCATCACACATGGTTTCCCCCCTTTAAAAAAAGATAATTTCAACTCTTAAGCCCCAGTACCAATAAATGTGCTTTTATTTGGTAATAATGTATTTGCAGATGTGGTTAAGTTAAGGATCTTGAGGTGAGATTGTCCTTGATTTAGGGTGGGCCATAAATTCAATAACTGATGTATTTATAATGGGAAGGAAAAAGGAATTTGAGATATGCTGGTACAGACACAAGGCAAAAAAGGCTATGTGAAGACACAGGTAGATATTGGACTCATGAGCTCTAAACCAAAAATCACCAAAGGTTGCTGACAACCACCAAAGAGGCTAGGAGAGTAGCCTGGAATAAATACTCTTTTAGAGCCTGTTAACATTTCGATTTCAAAATTTTGGCCTCCACAATTACGAGAAAATAGATCTCTGTTGTTTTAAGCTCTGAGAAACTAATACACCAGGAGTTGTGGGTGTGGGATGGTTGACTACAATGCGGATACATAGGAGAAGTTTTAAGATGATGAATCTGTTCCATATAGTACTGGGATGGTGGATATGGTGGATATATATCTCTATGTATTTTTCAAAGCTTATAGAAATGTACGACACAAAGAATGAACTTCAATGTTAGAATGCCTTCTGTGATAATAGAACAATAATACAAATACATAGTATAATCTCACTGATGGGACTAGAAAAGAAAGAACTGACCTAAATAACTTTGAAAAACAATGTTTTGACTGGAAACTATAAGGTTACAGACAAAAGGAACAGTATATAGGCACTGTACCCTAATTGGTTAATTTGTTTCTCACAAGGGTACATGTTAAAAATTCTCAAACTGCTTCACATGTATACTGAAACTAAACAAATAAATAAATGGATAGTGGATGTTAAGAGTGAAGTTTCTCATTGTTGATGAGAGAAGTAACTGATAGGCAAGAGCTGAAGGCTAGATTACTCCATGATCCATGGAGTAATGGATTAGAGTTGGAGACAGCAGTATGAACTCATGTTGAGCTTAATATAGATACAGATGGAGAAAGACAGAAACAATTATAGATATGTGTATATATATGAGAATTTATACAAGCATATATTATCTAGCTCTGAATGCTTAGAGGACTTAGAAGCAATGATACCCCAGTAGCAACAGACAAATCCAGAGTCCCTATCTTTGTTTCTAAAGACCATTTTCCAATAAAAAAGACCAGAGCTACTTGTAGAAATAGCTGATTCTAGGGATTTAGCAGGGAAATACAAAATGAACCTGGAACATCTTGTAATACCAGAAAGTAAGGAAGCAATATTTCTTTAAAAAGTATAAGGGCATATTAAAGGGACACAGGAATCAACCTGAAGGAGCTTCTAATGGCCAGAGCTGGAAAATTTGAGCAACAATACAAATAATCTAGTATTGGATTTTAACCCAAACTACAAAAAAAAAAAAAAAAAAGGATACCTTGCTAGTGTAAATGATTGACTGAATAAATAAATGGTGGTGAAAAGACAAGTTTTCTTACAGAATATTAACATGACTAGTTGTTATTCATGTTAATATCATGTACTCCCTGATATGACATGATAACAAGAGCACTTCATATCTGAAAATTTTCTCCAAATCCATAACCCCTAGCTGTGGGGAGAACATTTAAAAAAAATTAGAGACAGTTTAAAAAATGGCTGGCCACTACTTATTAAATCTCTGAAGGTCATAAAAAATAAGAAAATACTTTGAAACTGTCATATACCAGTGGAGACTAAGGAAATGTGACAATTAGATAAAACATAGTATCCTAGGTTGGATCCCATAACATAGAAAGGACGTTAATGGAAAAACTGGTAAGATCTGAGTAAAATTTGGAGTTCAGTTTTAAAAGATTATGAAGTAAAAAAAAATGATTATGAAGCTACTAAGTCATAAAATATGACCATTATCAATATGAACTACCATTAATTTAGCCTCAATGAATTTTAATTTAACGTTATGAACTCTATAGTTAAATATTTATCAATGAAAACTCTATAAGTAGAGACCTTAAAGGACTTTATATATCAAAGTTATTAACCAAAAATACTATAATAAATATTGCTTGCACTAAATATAATATTTTTGCCAGTTCCGAAGGAGAATATTCACCTTGCTCTGAGCTTGGTATATTATCACTATTTCTCATTTTTTTCTCTCTCTGAGGATGTTTCTCATTTTCTTTTCATATACTTCCTGTTTTCTCTTTTTCTTATTGTGTTTGCTCCCTTGGACACTCTACTCTACCTTATAACCTTATTTTATTTGTTATATAGTGACTTCCTCTAGAGTTATATAAATAATATGATTGTAAATAATTGTTCAGCTTCTCATTCATTTCTGTGATTCTAGAATCACATTATCAAAAACTGTTAAGCACAACAAATGTTATTATCTGCAGAAAAAGCAAAAAGAAGCTTTGAAATCTCATAGACATATTTCTCTGCAGTCCAGGCACTTGCAAAGAATGTAGATTACTGTTTGAAAAATGAAAAAAAATAAACATGTTAGCCATCTGGGAAAGTGACTAGATAGAAAGACCTGAAAGTAGAGGAAATTTTTTCCTACTTGTTTATTTTCTGCTGTGATCTCCTTGGTTCTATTTTTTATCCTATGAAATAAGCAGTGAGGTAATTTTTGACAAAACACCTCTTTTTTCAATTATACTATATAATGCAATACCTAGTAAGCATGTTTTATCCTTTGTTTTTCAGATCCCTATTTATTTTTCTTTAAACACATTCTTAGGGGACAAAGAGTAAGATTTTTTTTTAACAAATTGAAATTGTCAGTTCAATTAGAATCTAAAAATGTATAAAGACTTAATCTTGATAATTTGGGTGACTATTTCATGACCAAGTACTGCCAAAGAGTTCTAGGAAATAAAGATTGTTTATTCACAAGTAAAGGCCAAGTATATTAGTACCTGCTGCATGGAGGGCTTTTTACAGAGGTTCTGATGGAGAACTGAGTCATCAAGTAGCTTTTAAAATATAAGTCTCATCAAACAAAAGGAACAAGAGCTATTGCAGTCAGGATTACTCCACAATGGCAATAAATTCATTGTGTGATTTTTTTGAAGTAAGAAAAAGGCAAAAATAGTAAGTAGTAAACTTGCAATAATTTATTTTTATTTTTTCAGTATTAGATTTTGGAGCACAATATTAAATTGATTATACCACCAAAGTAAAGGATTGGTGATTTAAAATTAGATTAGTGTTACAGTTGAAAAATTGCATTAGTAAAAATAGCAGTGGGGCATATGATGGCCCATTATTCACAGTATAAAAAGTATCAAACAAAAATAATGAATTATTCAAACATTTCTGTCTATTTTCATCAAAACCAACATTATCAATTTAGTTTTGGGGAGTACTGTTGATCATACTAAGTTAATATTTTTAGTTTTATTTAGTTTTTTTTGTGCAGCTTTATTTGTATTTAAATTCATTATTGTTTAACAAGTGAAAGGGATTCTATTTAGTTTTATGGCTACATATGTTTGAGAATCATTTTTGATAATTAAATAAAAGCCAGGATGTGACAATGAGTATGAGAAGTTTTAAGACAGTGGGAAGAATAAAGAGCATAGAGAGTAGATAAGCCCAAGAGTGTCATGATCAGTGATTTCAAATGAGAGATAGCATTCAAAACTAGAAAGAGGAGATCAAATTTAACAAAGTAAAAAAAACAGTGACAGAAAATTAATCCATCAGCATTGTGCAGAGAAGAGTGGAATAGGGAGAGAATAGAGACAGGAAAGAATGATGTCACAAAAATTTGGATACAAGGTGATAGAGATATGACTTATAATAATAACAAAAATAATGATGAGTGAGACATTTTGAATTAAAATAAAATATATCACAGTAATTACACCATGATGCTTCCTGAAATATAAACACAATTACTCTTATTTTATCTTTAGATTTATTCTTTTACACAAAGTAAAGGATAGTCATACTTAAGCTAAGGCAAGACCTCAGTACTAAAAGACCAAGGAGTTAGAGCTGGATCCGATACTTTTTGGCATTCATATAGTCTTTGCGGCCTCAGTTATCTCAACTATAAACAAAATAGATTAACTACAAGGGTGGTTTTCAAACAGCAGTTTTTCCCTCTTCCCCTAACTATTGAAAACTTTTATCCTAAGATACCTAAAATTTTATATAAAACTCAAAAAGTTGAGAAAGATAAAAGCAGCCCAGAATTTACATAAAAATTTCAACATACATCTACCATAAGATCCAGCCATTTCACTCCTAGGTATTTACCCAAGAAAAATGAAAGCATATGTCAATACAAAGACTTCTATACAAATGTTTATAGCCATTTTTCTTTTTTTTTTTTTCGTAATAGCCAAAAACTAGAGACAACCAAAATGTCCACCAACAGATGAGTAGATAAATTTTGGTATACTCATACAATGGGATATATTCAGCAACAAAGAGGAATTTGCAGTTGATACAAACAACAACATGAATAAATCTCTAATTATGCTTAATTGAAGAAGCCTAACTAAAGAGAGTACATATTGAATAATTAAATTTATAAGACTCTAAAAAAATTCCAACTATTCTATAGTGACAAAAATTAGATCAGTAATTGCTTCAGGAAGGATGGGGAGATTGGGGAAGGGAGGAATTACAAAGGAGCACCAGGGAAGTTTTGGTGAATTTATTTACCATCTTGATCGTGGTAATAGTTTCAAGGATGTATTATATATGTCAGTAGTTTCAAGGATGTATATATTTCAACATTTATCCAATTTTATAATTTAAATATTTGTAGTTCATGTGTCAATTATATCTCAATAAAGCTGTTACAAAAAAATAGAACAATGTTGACAGTTGACACCTGGTAGCTGGCCTAGTTCCATATACCAGTTAGGGCATGATGTTCCTTTAATGGACAAAAACAATATTCAGGATATCAACCTCAGACAGGGACTTCCCATGACTGAGCTGAGAAAAAAAAAACAGTAGAACATTTCATACTCCATAATGATTCCTGAACACAGAGACAACAACAGAGACATTAGGCAATCACAGAATGACCAAACGCCACCACATCACTTTCTCAGTTAACATGACTGAAAACTGCTTCTTCTTCTTCAGTGAATACTCTAGCCCCATTTTTTTCTTCTTCCTCTTAAATAAAAATTAAAGTAGCAAATCATCAATTGCCTCAGATTCCTGACAACAGTCAATGCAAAAGAGACCCTTGCTTTAGTTTATTATATTTACATTTTTAAATCTGTGATCATTTTAATTAAATTTATTGGGATAATATTGGTTAATAACATTATATAAATTTCAGATATACAAGTTTATAATACAACATCTATCTATATATATAGAGAGAAAGCAAATGTGGCAAAGCCTTAATAATTGGTAAATCTTGGTGAAGGGTATATGGGTATTGCACTATTTTTACAACTTTTCTCTAGGTTTGAAAATAGGAATTTCTAAAATCCATTTTAAAAATAGGCAACTATGTTATAGTTTTTTCCCCCTTATGACTACATCTTAATCAATATAATCAGAATTTTACAGTTTTGTATGGAAAATTCTGAGTTTATAAAGATTAATTTTGAATATATGTTAATATCTCTTTCTTCCACAGTTTAACATATTTAAGAAGTCTTTAACCAATTTTGCCAATGCCCAATTCACTGACCTTACTGAATTTTCTGATTTGCCAAATTCTTTTTTATCTTCTTTTCTTTTTTAATAAAACTTACAGCAGTTCCAATTTTTTTTTTTTAAAAAAAATTGATCCTTGACGGAAGAGGGCTCAACACAGTGATAATGGTGGCTGTCCTCTATCCCTTGACCTGAAGCCACAAAATTCAGTCTTTATCTGTATGTCTCTGGTATCTCCCCAATCACCAATCCTCTGGCAGAGCCTGGGTCCAGATCTAAGTGTAATCATAATGTAGTTGTTATCGCCTGCACGTGTGTGATCTTAGTTATTTCAAGTAACATACCTAAATAATTGCAAGCACATTTGAAGTCCATTTTACAAAGAAATGCAAGTCATGGTTGTTGTCTGAAAACTTTTGTCACTTTCTAGATTAGAAATAAGAATGCTCAATCTTACCACATTGTACCGGAGGTATTAGCAAGTTCAATAAAGCGGTAAAAAGAAATAGACGGCATTCATTTAAGAAGAGTTCCAACTGGAAGCATCCCAAATATCCATCAAAGGGTGACTGAATAACATACTGAATTTAATCATACAATGGAATGCTACTCTACTATATATATATATTTAACTACGAATACACTCCACAACATAGACAAATCTCAAAAACATGGTGCTGAGTAAAACAAGATTTACAAAAAATTGTACCACACAACTTTACATACATGGAACTTCAGAAAAGGCAAATCTAATTTATAGTGACAGAAAGTAGATCATTTCTCTAAAGCTGATTGTGTGGGTGTGATTGGGAGAGGTCACAGAAAAGTTTTTGCAGTAATAAAAATGTAAAATTTTATTGTGGTGGTGCAAATATGTCAAATTCCTTCCTACTTAAACTAGTCTGTATGGTTTCTATTATTGAAATTATATATTAACTGAGATAGTCTCCAAGAAATAACAGAAGGCTGCCTGGAAAGTGCTTTAGGAGAAGGAACAATGTGCAAGAAGTTATTGAAGTATGAGGAAGTGTAACACATGTGACAAGACTTATTAATCAGTGTTATAGATTCCGTGATCGCAGAAAACATACACTTTACATAAAAACTATTTTTTAAAGTGTGTTTAGTATGGCTTTAGATTTTCTAATACTATAGAGAAAAGGCAACATTTTGCAAAACTTCTCTCTAATTTAACATGAGGAAAATTGTACTTAACCAAAATTAATGGAAAAATAATTGAAGTTGTTTTCTCGAACAAGTCTGTTCTTCATCTCTTTTACTCCCCAACATCACGAATGCCACATTTGTGTTTAGATACAGATGAAACTTCAGCAGGTCATTCCATAGTAGCAAAAGTTCACATAAAATCTAGAAACACATGTATTAGACACACCTAGTGTTTTCAGGTATCTTCATAGAAATTTGTACAACCTAGCAGAGAATTGGAGGCACTTTTAATGGGAAATAAAGAATGCATTTTTTTTAAAGTAACAATCTATACCCTATAACTGCTCATCTTTTTTGAGAGTCTGGCTATTTTAGATAAAAAATAATAATTTACAATGAAAGATTTTTACTATTACCTTGTTCATAATAGTGAAAAATTAGAATCCACTTGAAATCTAATAAATGTGGTACAGGATGTGCTGTGAAATTCAGAATATAACAACTTATCTCTGGAATCAGAAATCAAAAGATGCAAAATTCAACTAGTAAACAAAAATACAACTAGAAAACAACTAGGAGAAAATGTTTATCTTGATAGTAATTAGAAAAGCATAAATAATAACATTGAGAAGCCTTTTCTTTTTTTATTAAACTAGTAATGAAATAGTAAAAATTAATTTCAAATATCAACAAGGGCACAGTGAAAAATATGTTCTAACCTTGTTAGTTGCAGTAAAATTTTATATAACATTTTTAGAAAGAAATTTGGCAATGTAAAACAAGACCATTACCTTTTTACCAAGGAGCTCACTTCTAGAAGTTTATTCTAAGGATATGTTTAGATACAAAAAATAACTTTATGATGAAAGGTTTTTGCTATAACCTTGTTCATAATAATGAAAAATTAGAAGCCACTCAAAGTCCAACAATTGAGGTACAGAATGTGCTATGAATGCATAGTAGTAGAGAAATATATTTATGCTCTCATGTGAAGAAAAATGTAAAATATGAAATTAAATTACATCGCGATTGCAGTTGTATTTAAAATCCTGTGTTTAGGGGAAAATAAAGAGTGGAGAAAGGGCTAACTTTCATCCAAAAGTCCTAGACTGTTGTTCTGGCTCTACCATTTAATATGTATGTAATATTATGCAAATCGCTTAATGATATATTTGCCTATGTGTACAAGAACGACAATGGTAATGCTCCCCTGATTTACCACTCGATATAGTTTAAGAATTATATGAGATAACACAAATGAAAGTCTTTTGTAAACAAACAAAAAAATCGACCCTTGCCTCCTGAACCTTGCCACCAAAAAAACAAAACAAAACAAAACAAACCTAACATGAGCTTCACTCTGATAATAAACAACCCTCTCCCCCTCACCCATTTCTTCTTTCAGAGAATCTCCATTGTGTCTCCCTTGCTGCAGAAATAATAAACCTATCTTTATTGACTGAATGTGTTCTTGGTGATCTTTGGTTGGTGAATATAACAAAGAAAAAACTTGAGTAGAGTTCCCTGGAATCTGGGAAAACTCTCTTTTGTGTCCTCCATTTCTCCTGCCCCTGAGGAGCACTTTGGAATGCACAGAGGCTGATGATATTGAAGGACTACTAAAATTCGTATTTTTATGGTGTCAATGATGATAATAATTTCAGTTCCTGGATATAATAATAGCCTTCGCTCAGCTTTTAAATTGAGACTGTCCCTTAAAAAACTGAAATGTTAGTTTTAACGTTAGAATTGTGTCTGAGACTATGGTCAGCACAGTTAATACAGAGGCTGTTATTTGTATAGAAAAATCATTTTGATGTCTCTTCAAAAATTTAGTATTTCCCCTGGCGCTCTCAATTTCCCTCTCCACTTGGTCTGTGGTACTGGGGAGAGGCATTCCAGTTTTGCTGACCTAAAAGAGATTGATCTATGAATGTGCTTCCCTTAGCTTGCTGTAGATAAGTGCTTTCCTCCTGCTATTTTCCTGAGTTATTTCTGTCCCTAGTTCTCATCTTGAATAAGCAGACAGGCAATTAAGATGAAGAACAGACTTGAATATTTGGAATGTTTTCCAGAATGCACTGGCCAACGATGGAAAGCTGTGTGGGGTAAAGACAATTTGATTTGTGAGTTATTTTTAGAACTTTAAATATACCCAAATGTCAAACTTAGGTTTTTAAAAAGCAAGAGTATGTATGTATGTATAAACTTCTTTTTTTAATCTACTAAAATCTTTTTTAAAAAATTACTATCTGTCATCTAATCTGTACTGTCACTTCAAAGAGTTCTAGAAGGAAATTTTATATCATTTTTGTTTAAATATGTATAAGAAGTAGTATAGTCATAGAAAGTAAAGACAGAAAGAATATTTAAGTTATAAAAGTGACTTTTGATTTGTGACTAGAATGCTTTGCTTTTAGGAAAAGTGAGGGGGGGGTGTAGAAATGGTAAGAGCAGAAAAAAGATCTTTCCGTATTCTATTCATCCATCCAAGTATGGCGGTTTGGGTCCCACAGCCTATATTTTGTGATGGGGGCTTAGTTGCGGAGAGGGAGCAAAGTCTGGAGCTTGGTGGTAGAGGCAGTGAAGAAAAAGTACAGGGGAGGAGGAACGTTTAAACTTTACATACTGCTAGAAACTTTCAAAAGAACTTGCTCTTCCATAGCTTTTCAATCTTTTTAAAGACCTTTTACATTTACTGCCTCATTAAAAATATAGAAACTTCCAGGGAGGTAAGTCTGGTAAACTATAAGATGTGAATGTGGTTAGAACCCAGGGCTTTGTAGTAAGGGGCTAAGATTTTCATTTTAACAAAACCACTTGCTAACTATACTAACTGGATAATTTACAAAACCTCTCTAAACCTTAATGTCATTTTCTGAAAAATAGTACAATAGTGCCCCCCTTATCCATGAGTATATGTTCCAAGAACCGCAGTGAATGTCTGACACTGCCTATAATATGAAAATATTATATATATATGTATATATATGTGTATATATATGTATATATATGTGTGTGTATATATATATATATGTATGTATGTATTTTTCCTGCACATGCAGACCTATGATATAGTTTAATTTATAAATTAGGCACAATAAGAGATTAACAACAATAATAATAAAATAGAGCAATAATAACAATATACTACGATAAAAGTCATGTGAATGTGGTCTCTCTCTCAAAATATCTTGCACTGCACTCCTGCTTCTTGTGAGGATGTGAGATGATACAATGCTTACATGATAAGAGAAAGTGAGGTGGATATGCTGGACAAAAGAATAATTCACATCCCAAACTGGACAGAGTGGAACAGTATGAGATTTTATCACACAACTCAAAACAGTGCACGATTTAAAACTTATGAATTGATTGTTTCTGAAGTTTTTAATTTAATATTTTCTGACTATGATTCACCACAGGTAACTGAAACTGCAGAAATCAAAACCGCACAAAGGGGAGAATTGCCGCCGTATTTAATATCTCTTTTTCTGTATGGTCTCTCTCTCTCTCTCTCTCTCTCTCTCTCTCTCTCTCTCTCTCTCTCTCTCTCTCTCTCCCCCCCCCCCGTGTGTATGTGTGTGTGCGTGTGTGTGTGTGTGTGTGTGTGTATCTATTCTTCAAATGTGTTAGTAATATTTAATTTCTTTGGCTAAATGATGGGTACATTGTTATTGGTTGTATTACCTTTTCTACATTTAAAACAATTATAGCAAAGGCCAAGACCTTGAAGTTTACATGTATCTTTTGTCATTTCAGTGAATCTTCTTTGAGGCAAAGACCAAACGAAGCAGCTCCCGGACATCTTTTACTGTGGCCGTTTCTACTCTTTTTTCCTACTATGGTTACTGTAGCCACTCATACTGGCATACCAGGAGTTATTCAAATATATCTTAGATTTTCTTATATTTCTGCCTTTTCCAGGATTTCTCCCTATGTCTGGAAATTTGATTTGTGAGAGATATTTTTCCATATGCTCTTCCCTACATATATACCAGATATACACATATATCTTTTATTCAAGACAAACCTCAGTCCTACTCAAAGAAGCTGTCCCTAACACAATGGTATTCTGGAGCCACCTTGTATCAGCTAGCAAAAGCCAATTTTTACATTTTCAAAAATTATTTGAACTGTTGATATTACATTGGTAGCTTGAAATTGGCCATGGTGAAATATTTATACTAGGGATTGACAAATGGTACAAATAGTGCTTTCATCCTCAGAGGGTCAGTTGTTAAACATTTATCAATATATTCTTCCTAACTTCTCTTGAGAGAATTTATTCAATCATTGAATTTCAACTATAAGTGGAATATTTTATTTTATTCTTATAAAATGTGCGTTTTTACTTGTATATATCAAATATGAAATTTGGAATATTTTAATGCTTTACAGTTTGAAACAACAGAAATTGTTAACCATTTTACAAAGTCGTCTAAAAATAAAGCTTTTAAAAAAGTCTAAAACAAAATAGTTATAATTGAGGCAATTTGAGAATAAAAACATGTGTAAATCACTTTTCTACACAACAGTATAACAGTATACATAACCTAAAAAAAATTTGCACTAAATATAACTAAAAAAACCTGTTACATGAAACATTTAATTATCTGTCATGTATGGATGAGCTTTCAAATTAGTAACCATCACTCAGAGCTGAAAATTAAATTAAAGCAGAATCTTAGAGAGATGAAAGAACCATTAATCTAGCTTTGATCTTAAGAGCATTTCCCAGACCAGGTGAACATGAGCTTAAGATGTCTTGGCTGCATAGGCATGGGGTATAACATACAAAGCTCCGGACCCACCCAGAACAGAGGGTTTACTAGGAGATCACCCATGTGCCTGCATACCTGTACAGTGCTGGAACCCAACAGGCTATATATTCAAAATAAGAGTGAAATAAAACATCTCTTCCTCACAAGGAGACTAAAAGAAAATGCTTATATTAATATTTTATGGTGAATGGAGGGAGGAAAAATCTTCCTTGACAATATATAAAACAACAGGTTATTATTTATATAGATTGTTGTTGGAATTCACATAATACAGATGATCCAATAAAACCTAAGGAGACTTAGTGAAAGTGGTCCTGAGCTAAACATGTCCCAGATACTTGACAATAATGAATACAAAAGGCCTTTGAACAAACTGAGTTTCAATTCTTACGTCAAAGAATTCTCTTAGATCAAGTCTCCAAAAATATGAGCTCACAGTTAAAAGGAGTAAAACATCAAATATTAGCAGTGCAAAACAGCAAAAGCAATAGAGCACAGAATCAGACTCAAATGATGCAGATATTGAATTATATGTAAAAAAATATAAAATATATGTAAAAAAATATAAAATATATTAAAAGATATTAAAATATGAATAAGTAAATAAACTATGCAAATAAATATGCAGATTTGAAAAAAAATAAAGTATTTCCAAGTTGCAGAAATATAATAATTTAAAATAAAAAATTTAGCGAATGGGTATAACAACAGATTAGAAATAACTAATAAAAAATATGAACTGGAATATAGATCTAATGAAATTATTAACATTCTATTAAAACTAACCCAAAGAGAAATTGAAAAATGAAAAAGTCCTATATTAATTATTTTTAAAATTTATTTTTAATTATTATTTTGTTTTTTGTTAACATTGGTTAACAAAATCCAGTAAGTTTCAGGTGTACGATTTAACAGTAGGCATATATATATATATATATATATATATATATATATATATATATATACACACACACATATATATATATATACACACAGACATACATATAATATATATTATATATATATATAAAATGTATTTGTGTTCCTCTCTCATAATTAGATTTCTTTCTCTCACCACATATTTGATCCCTTTTACCCCATTTACCTCCACTTTCCCACCACTCCCCCACACACTCTTGTAACCACTAAGTCTATTGTCCATGTCTGTCTGTTGGTTTCTCCTGTTTCTTAGTTGATTTTAGGTTTATATACCACATACAAGTGATATCATGTGATTTTCAACTTTTTCTATCTGATTTATTTCACTTAAAATGAGTATCTCGAGGATCATCAATGTTGTCACAAATGGCATTATTTCATCTCTTCTTATGGCTGAGTAATATTCCATTGTATATATGTACCATGGCATTTTTATCCAATCATCTATCTTAGGACACTTCAGTTGCTTCCATGTCCTGGCCACAGTGAATAACGTTGCTATGAACATCAATGTGCAAATATCTTTTTGGATATGAGTTTTCAAGTTTCTGGGGTAAATACCAATAAGAGAGATGGCTGCATATATGGTAGACCAATTCTTAGGTTTTTAAGGAACCTCCATATTGTTTTTAATAGTGGCTGTACCAATTTGTAGTCCCACCATCAGTGTAGGAGGGTTGTTTTTTCTCTGCATCTTCTCCAGCATTTCTATTACTTGTCTTGCTAATTCTAGCAGGTACGAGATGGTATCTCATTGTGATTTTGATTTGCATTTCCCTAATAGCTGGCAATGAACAGCATCTTTTCATATATTTATTGGCCATTTGCATGTACTCTAGGCAGAAGTGTCTGTTCAGGTCCTCTGCTCATTTTTTATTTGAATCATTTGTTTTCTGATTTTATTCAGAAGTATGAGTTCTTTGTATATTTTGGATATTAGGCCCTTATCGGAGATGTTGCTTGAAAATATATTTTCTCATTCAAATGGTTGACTCTTTACCTTGTTGATGGTTTATTGTGCTGAGCAGAAGCTATAGTTTGGTGTAGTCCCATTCTTTTATTTTTGCTTTTACTTCCCATATCTTTGAGGTCAAATTCTTAAAATCCTCTCAAAGGTCAAGGTCCATGAGTTTAGTTTCTGTTTTCTTCTATACATTTTATTGTTTCAGGTCTTATATTCAGGTGCTTAATCCATTTCGAGTTAATTTTGGTGTGTGGTGATAGACAACAATCTAGTTTCATTCTTTTACAGGTGGCTTTCCAGTTTTCCCAGACCCATTTATTGAAGAGGCTTTCTTTTCTCCACTGTATGTTTTTGGCTTTTTTGTTGAAAATTATTTGCTTATGTAAACATGGGTTTACTTATAGACTCTTGATTCGCTTCCACTGGTCTGTGTGTTCATTTTGCTGTCAATTACATACTATTTTAAATATTGTTGCTTTGTAGTATAATTTGAAGTTGGGCAGAGTGATGCCCTCTAGCCTCATTTGTTTTTTTTCTCAACATGGCTTTAACAATTAGGGGTCTTTGTGATTCCATACAAATCTGATGATTTTTTGTTCTATTTCCATAAAAAAATGCTGATAGACATTTGATGGGGATTGCATTAAATCCGTATAATGCTTTAGGTAATATAGTCATTTTAACGATGATTCTTTCAATCCAAGAACACGGAACATCTTTCTATTTCTTTGTATCTTCTTCAATTTATTTTAATAAGGTCTTATAGTTTTCATTATATATGTCCTTCACTTGTTCTGTTAAATTTGTTGCTAGGGATTTTATTCTTTTTGTTGCAATTGCAAAAGGAATTATTTTTTCTACTTCTTTTTCTAACATTTCATTATTAGAGTATAGGAATTCCATGGATTGTTGAACATTGATTTTGTATCCAGAGACTTCACTGTATTTGTTTATTGTTTCTAGTAGTGTTCTTGTAGAGTCTTTAGGGTTTTCCACGTAAAGAATCATGTCATCTGCAAATAGTGACAGTTTGACTTCTTCATTTACTATTCGTGTACACTGTACATCTTTCTCTTGTCTAATTGCACCTGCTAAGACCTCCACTGTTATATTAAATAACAGTGGCAATAGTGAACAGACTTGCCTTGTTCTTGATCTTAGAGGGAAGTTTATAATTTTTCCCCATTAAGTATAATGTTGACTGAGGGTTTGTCATAGGTGGTCTTTATTATATTGAGGTACTTTCCTTCTATACCAATTTTAAGTATTTTGATCATAAATGGATGCTATATCTTGTCAAAGACTTTTCTGCATTTATTGATATGATCATATGATTCCTATTTTTAATTCATTTATGTAGTGTATCACATTAATCGATTTGCGTATGTTGAACCTTCCCTTTGCCCCTGGGACGAATCCCACTTGATCATGGTATATAATCTTTTTAATATGTTGGTGTATTCGTTTCACTAGTATCTTATTTAGGATTTTTGCACCTGTGTTCATGAGAAAAATTGGTCTGTAGTTTTCTTTCTTGTGTGTTATCTTTACCAGGTTCTCATATAAGAGTAAAATTGACCTCATAAAATGAGTTTGGAAGTACTGCCTCCTGTTAGATTTTGGGGATATATTTGAGGAGAATAGCTATTAAATCTTCTTTGAATGTTTGGTGGAATTCACTGGTGAAGCCATCGGGTCCTGGACTCTTACGTTTTGGTAGGTTTTTGATGATCATTTCAATTTCCATACTGCAGGACAGTCTGTTTAGATTTTCCTGTTTTGCTTGATTCATTCTAGGAAGGTCATATTTTTCTAAATACTGGTCCATTTCTTCTAGGTTATTAAATGTGGTGTTATATACTTTTTCAAAGCATTCATGTATGATCTTTTCTATTTCTTCAATGTCAGTTGTAATTTCCCCTCTTCATCTCTGATTTTCTTTATTTGTGTCCTTTCTCTTTTTTCTTCAGTGAGTCTAGCCAGGAGTTTGCCAATTTTATTAACCTTCCCCCAAAACTAGCTCTTTGTTGCATTTATTTTTTCTATTGTTTTTTTGTTTGTTTGTTTTGTTTTCAATTTCATCTATTTCTGCTATAATTTTGATTATTTCTTCTGTTGACTTTAAGTGTCATTTGTTCTTCTTTTTCTAGCTTTTTAAAGATGTACCATTATGTTGTTTAATTGGGCTCATTTTTGTTTTAGTAGGTAGGCCTGTAATGATAATGACTTTCTTCATATAGCCTCTTTTGCCATGTCCCAAAAGTTTTGGTATGTTGTCATATCATTATCATTTATTTCTATGTATCTCTTGATCTCTTTTTTTATTTCTTCCCTGATCCAGTTATTCTTTAGTAGCAGGTTGTTTAATCTCCATGTATTTGAGGTTCTTTCTGAATTTTATTGGAGTTGATCTTTAGTTTCAAAGCATTATGATCAGAGAATATGGTCAGTATGATTTCAACCTTCTTATATTTGATAAGGCTATCTCTATGTCCCAGTATGTGGTCAATTCTTAAGAATGTTCCATGTGCACTAGAGAAGAATATATAAGCAGTTGTTTTGGGATGTTAATTATGTCCAGTTGGTCTATGTGACGTTTGAAGATGTAATTTTCATATTTATTTTCTCTTTGGATGATCTGTCCATATCTAACAGTGGAGTATTTTGGTCCCCTATTATAATAATGTTTTGGTCTGTTTACCCTTTTAGTTCTGTTAGTAATTGCTTTATGTATTTCAGGGCTCCCGGATTGAGAGCATAGATATTAAGTGTTATGCCTTTTTGGTGCATGATTCCCTTTATCATCATGAAGTATTCCTCATTATCTTTTTTATCTTTTTTATTTTGAAATCTATTTCATCTGACATTAGTACCACTACTCCCACTTTTCTCTGAATGCCATGTGCTTGAAATATCATTTTCTACCCTTCTACTTTGAGTCTATATTTGTCTTTGGAACTGAGATGTGTCTCCTGAAGGCAGCATATGTTTTTTTTTTTTTTTGATCCATTCTGCAACTCTGTGCCTTTTTATTGGTGAGTTGAGCCTATTTATATTAAGGATGATTATTGAAATATGAGGTATTTTTATAGCCATTCTATGTTTTGCTTTCTGGTAGCCCAGTGTTTCCATTGCTTCTTTGTCCTTGTGTTTCTATTTTCTTTATTTTGGTTGACTTTTGTGGATTTTGCTTCTGGTTCTTCTTGTTTTGTATTATATACTTCAGTTTTAAATCTTTGGTGTGTGGTTACCATTACCAATATGAAAAGAATAGTTATATATATACAGCTGTCCATTTCCTTCTATGCGTGCATTATCACTATTCCCCTTTGCAAGTTTAGATCTTTGAATCCTTCTCTTTTCAGTCATTGTTATCTCAATTTGTCCCTACGTATGCTGAACATTCATTACTATCTTGCTATAGCAATTCTCTTCTTATTATTTAAGCTTATAATGCCTTGTTCTTAGTAAGGGTTGCACTCCTCTGCTTTTATTTGCCTGAGAGTTAGTTTACTCCTAATTATGTTTTTTTTTTTTTTGGTCATTTTCTTTTAGGTGAGCCCTGTCAATATTTCCTGTAGTGCAGGCCTGGTAGTTGAGAATTTCCTCAATTTTTATATGTCTGGAAAGGTCTTAATTTCTCCTTCAAAAAAAATGTCTCCTTCATTTCTAAAGGAGAGCTTAGCTGGATACCGTATTCCTGGCTGGTAGTTCCTTTCACTTAATAGTTTAAATATTTGATTTAATTCCTTTCTGGCTTAAAAGATTTGCACTTAGAAGTCTGATGATAATCTAATGGGTTTTCTTTTATAAGTTACCATTTTCTTCTCCCTGGTTGCCCTAAGAATTCTGTCTTTGTCCTTAGCTTTTGATAACTTTGATACAATGTGTCTTGGTGAAAGTTCTTTTGGGTTGAGATGATTGAGTGTTCTGTTGACTTCTAGAATTTGAAGCTCCAGCTCATTCTTTAGATTTGGGAAATTCTTGTCAATTATTTGTCTGACAATGCTTTCTAGTCCCTGTTCCTTTTCCTTGCCTTCATTAATGCCCATTATACTTATTGTCTTCTAATAGTCCCAGCTAGTTCTTGAATTTCTCTTTCATTATTTTTAATTCTTTGGTTTCTCTCTTCTTCCTTCTGATTTATTTCTAGATTTCTGTCTTCGATATCACCAATCCTTTCCTGCATTTGGTCAACTCTATTTTCCAAGCTTGCTATTTCATTTTTTTAACTCTTGCAGTATGTGTTTTTTATCTCCAGAAGATCTATTCTGTTCTTTTTGAGGTTTTCAGTCTCCTTGATCTGCTCATCTAGTTGTTTTTTTTTTTCAATTCCAAAAATTGTTGATTTGAGTTGTTTTGGATCTCATTGAGTTTTTTTCAGAAATTTCATTCTGAATTCTCACATTTAAGTCACATATTTCTATGTCTGTAAGCTTATTTTCTGGAGATTTTTCTTTATTTCTGAGATACCTTGTCACCTTGGTTGTTCATGGTGTTTAATGGACTATTTCTCCACCTTGTTATTAATGAAAATGTATCCTGTTTTTTTTTTCAGAAAGAAGTTTTATTATATAAAGTTACCTCTTTAGCTTGTTGCAAAAAAAAAAAAAAAAAAAAGGTGCTTTTCTTTTGGTTTCCAGTAGGTGGCGTCTAAGCCTCTTAGATCCCTGCTTTATATAGTCTTAATAATGCCTTTATTTTTCTTATAGATATTCAGTCATGCTTGATACCTTCAGTCTCAGTCCCTGTCAGTGTTATCAACAGCTTCAGTATCGTGTGCTCAGATTCCTAAGTCTCTGCGGTATTCGGTCTTGGAGGCTATCCAAGGGAGAGGCTCTTTAGAGTGGGGAATGGGGGCTACAGTTCAGTCTCATGTTTTATAACCATGACTTGTGATATTCAACTGTGTTTCTCCGCTATCCCCAATTCTCTGCAGTCCCCGCTTCTCTGCTTTCTGCCCTGATGACTGGGCACTTCTGCCAGTCGCATGGAGCTTACTGCTCTCCCAGTCAGGTCTGTTCAGAAATCTGGACACACTTTTTCTCCTCCTCCCTCCTCCTATAGGATGTTTTGGATATTCTGTGAAAAGCAACTTCTTTTTTTCTCCAAGTCTACCGCTTAACATCTGGGATTCTGACCTGTGGTAGCTCTAATGCTCAGAATCCAAGCTCAGACATGATGGTATGTAAGTTGATTGATTTTTATTGAGTTTTGGATGTTCAACCCATTGTTGTTTCAAGCAGGAGTGATCTGGGGACATCTCTCACTCCACCATGTTTCTGACATCATTCCTCATTATTAAATATTTAAACCAGTAGCTAAATATTTTTATGATAAACTTTTGATCAAAGTTAAACTCTTTATAAGATCCATTTCAAACACATATTATATATATATTACATAATATATATGTATTTTTTTTAATTTATCATATACTGGCACATCGAACAATTCTTAGTAAATTCTACAAGATTCCATAGGTTATCTCCCCTGATCACAAACAATTAAGTTAGAAATCAATGCTATAAAGATAAATTTTAAAATCCAAGTATTGTAGAATTAAGAAATACACTAAATATCACAGAGCTCAAGAAAATAATAGTACAAATTAGAAAATATTTATAACTGAACTATAAGGACAGAACTTTACATAAAATTATTTTGAATGCAGTTACAGCGGAACATACAGGGAGCTTTTAAGGCATAAATACTTAAATTGATCTATAGATGCAATAGAATTTCAATCAAAAGCCAAAATAACATTTTTAGACACTCTGCAAACTGATTCTAAACCATGCATGAAATTTTATATTGCCAAGAATATCCAAGACTTTTAAAGAAGAAGTCAAGAGCCTTGCTTTACCTGAAATCAAGAGTTATTATGAAGCTATGCTAATAAGGCAATAAAATGTTGGCCTAAATATAGACAAATGGACCAATGGACCAAAATAGAGGCTCCAGAAGGCATCTAATTTATATATGGAAACTTGATGTGTGATAAAGTTTATATTGAAACTCAGTGTAGAAGGGAGAGATAGTTTAATAAATGGTGGTATGAGATATATATATATATATATATATATACACACACACACACACACACACACACACACACACACACATATATATCGTATCTCACAGTAAGTGCAATAATCAATTAAGTTGGACTTAACCATGAAGAGTGACTAATCATACTTTTAGAAGAGAATTTAAGAGATTATCTTTCTGAGCTTTATTAAAGAAAGAATTTCTTAAAGACATACAAATGTAAATAATTAAAGTGAATATTGTTAAATTTGATTATGTCAAATTTGAGACTTCTAGAGACAATTAAAAAGAATGAAAAGAAAAGCCACAAATTCAGAGAAGATCCTTGAAACCAACATAAATGACACAAAATCAGTATCTAGATTATATAAAGAACTTCGACAAACCAATAATGAAAATACAAGTATCCCAATTAAAAAAGAGAGTAATCTTAAAGAGGAACTTCACCAAAGAGGAAATATAAGTGACTGTGAATAACATGAAATAACAATAAATTGGATTAGTAACTGGGAAAAAGTAAATTCCAACTACAGAGAAATAAATATGATTATATACTGACCAGCTGGCAAAAATTATAATGTTGATTATATCATACACTGACTGATGGGAAGGAGAGAAAATATAATAAATTTTTATAACTACTTTGAAAACAAATGTATCAATATTTGACAAAATAAAATGTGCATACCTGATGGGTCAGAAATTGATTGCTCCATATGTCTTAGAGAAATTATGAGCATAAATCTTAGGAAGCATTTACAAAAAATGACCATGTTTGTACTGAGCATTGTTTCTAATGTTATCAAACTGGAACTCGCCACCCACCCCCCCCCCCAACACACACACACAGATCATCAGTACAGTGGAAAAACAACATTGTGGCATATTTATACAATGGAATAGTGCTTAGCAACATAAATGGATGAAAAGTAGTTGCATATAACAACATTCCTGAATCTCTGAAATGATACTCTGCTCCCCCAAAATGCAGAAGAATATATATAGTATACTCAAATCATGAAGTTTAAAGCTCAAGTGAAATTTAATAATTACATTAATAGTTTAGTATATGTTTTAAACTATTAGAAAAATCAAGGAATTACATTTGAATGGAGGGCAATGAGGTTGAGACCAGAGAGGTTCTCACAGAGGTTCTCATAGATATTCTTTAATTAATTAAATGTATTTAGAAACATATGAAGGACATATACACTGAAAACTATAAAATATTATTAAAAGAAATTGAAGAACACACAAATGGAAGATTCTGTGTTCATGGATTGGAAGAATCAACATAGTTAAAATGGCTTTATTACCTAAAGCATTGTATGGATTTAATGCAATCCCCATTAAAATCCCAATGAAACTTTTTAAAGAAATTAAAAAAAATCATTAAATTTGTATGGAAGCACAAAAGATTCCAAATAGTCAAAGCAATCATGATGGAAAAAACAAAACAAACAAACAAAAAACAAAAAAAAAACAAAACAAGACTGGAGGCATCATTCTGCCTGATTTCAAATTATACTATAGAAGAATGACGTCAGAAGCATGGCAGAGTGAGAAATGTCCCCAGATCACTTGAAATAACAATAAGCTGAACATCTAAAATGCAACAAACACCCAACCTGCACAAAACTACATCAGAGCGAGTGATCTGCGCATAAGAGCATCCAGAGGTCAAAACTGTGGGAATCAGATGGTAGATTGGGAGGAACAAAAAAAACTTCCTCTTTCTTGTAGCTGCAGCTACAAGAGAAAAAGTTGCGGCGGGTTCCCCTAACAGTCCTGCTGGAGGAATCTGTGATCTCCATGCAGTGGAGCCCAGGAATCAGGGCAGAAAGCTATATGGGGACTAACTACTGAGTGGTAACAGCTAGTTCTTAGCCGCTGCGATTGCAAAGCACTAAAGGGAGACACATAAATAGCAGTATTCTTCACCCACAAACCAGAAGGCACCCTCCCTCTCACTATTCTCTAAAAAGGAACATTGTAGAACCCTAGGGAAATTTGAGCAAAGGATACTGGAAGTGTTGCTATCATTGACAGAGATAGAGACTGAGGGTAGTGATCGTGACTGAATATTTATAAGAAAAATAAAAGCATAATTAAGTCTGAAAGAATGGATCCAAGAGGCTTAGATGCCACCTATTGGAAACCAAAGAAATATGCCTTCTTTGCAAGAGGCGAAAGAGAGACCTCTATATAATAAATCTTCTCTATGAAAAAAAAAGGCCAAACAGAGCACGCTCCCATCAATGCCCAAATGGAGAAAGAGTCCAATGAATATCATGAACAACCAAGGTGACAATGCAGCTCAGAAAAAAAGAGAACACTCTCCAGAAAATAAGCTTAATATAGAAATATGTGACTTAAATAACAGAGAATTCAGGATTGTACTTCTGAACAAACTTGATGAGATCCAAAATAATTCAATAACAATTAAAGGAGTTGAAGAAAAAAGTGGATTAACAAAATGAGTTTTTTTGGCAAGGAGATTAAAACCCTAAAAAAAAACTTCTAGAGATGAACACACTAAAAGAGATGAAAAATTAACTAGCAAGCATAAGAAGTAGAGCTGACCAAATGGAAGAAAGCATCAGTGATATTGAAGACAGAAATCTAGAAATAAATCATAAGGAAGAAGAGAGAAACCGAAGAATGAAAAATAATGAAAGAGAAATACAAGAACTAGCTGATACCATCAAGAGAGAAAACATAAGAATAATGACCATTCTCAAAGGCGAAGAAAAGGAGCCGGGATTGGAACGAATTTTCAGGCAAACAATTGACGAGAATTTCCCTAATCTAAGGAATGAGCTGGAGCTTGAAATTCAAGAAGTCAAGAGAACACTCAATTACCTCAACTCAAAAAGACCTTCACCAAGACACACCATATTAAAATTATTAAAAATCAAAGACAAAGACAGAATTATCAGGAGAGCCAGGGATAAGAAGATGGTAAACTATAAAGGAAAAGTGATTAGATTATTGACAAACTTCTCAGCACAAAGCTTACAAGCCAGAAGGAGTATAATCCAATATTCAAACTATTAAATAAAAAGAACTACCAGCCAAGAATACGGTATCCAGCAAAGCTCTCTTTTATATATGAAGAAATAAAGACCTTTCCAGACATATGAAAATTGAGGGCCTGCATTACAGGAAATGCAGAATGGGTTCAGTGCACCTGAAAAAAAAAAGACAAAATATACATAACTATGGGTAAGGAGATTAGCAGGCAGACGGAAGCAGAGTAGTGCGATCCTTTCCAAAAATAGGGTGTTATCAACTTTAGCAATAACAAGAGAATTGCTATAGAAAGATGGAAATGAAGTTCAACGTGCATAAGGACAATTTGGGACAATAAAAGAAAAGAAGAGGAATGAAAGATCTAAATTCACAAAGTGAAATGGAGATAAGGCACACACAGAAGAAAATGGAGTTCTATATATATGTCACCATCCTTTACATATACCTATTGATAACCACATGCCGAAGATTCAGAACTGAAGTATATAACATAAAACAAGATGGACCAGAGGGAAAAACTACAAACCCCACCCCCCCAAAAAAATAAACAGACATACAAGAAAAAGGGAGTAATGGAAACACCGAAGTACCAGAAAGCAAAAAGTAAAATGGCTATAGGAAAACCTCACATTTCAATAATCACCCTAAATTAACTCATAAATAAAAAGGCACACAGTTGCATATTGGATCAAAAAACAAAACCCAACCATATGCTTCCTCTAACAGACACATCTCAGTTCCAAAGACAAATATAGACTCAAAGTGAAAAGGTGGAAAATTATATTTCAAGCAAATTGCATTCAGAAAGAGAGGGGTTAGTGGTAATAATATCAGATGAAATAGTCTTCAAAATAAAAAAAAATGTAAAGAAAGCTACTGAGGGACACTTCATAATGAAGGGAATCATAAACCAAGAAGACATAACACTTATTAATAACTATGATCCCGATCAGGGGGCCCCAAAATATATAAAACAATTACTAACAGAACTAAAGGGAGAAACAGACCCAAACACTATTGTAGTGGGGGACTTATATACCACATTGTCAGATATGAACAGATCATCTAAACAGAAAATCCATAAGGAAATAACATCCTTAAATGACACATTAGACCAAATGGATATAATTGACATTTACAGAGCCTTTCATCTCAAAACAACTGCTTATACATTCTTCTCCAGTTCACACGGGATATTCTAAAAAATTTACCTAATGCTGGGACACAAAGGTAGCCTCAACAAATATAAGAAGGTTGAAATCATACCAACCACATTCTCTGAAACTAGAAATCAACTGCAGAAAGAAATCAAGAACCACAAATACATGTAGATTAAATAACATGCAACTGAAAACTCACTTGGTCAGAGAAGAAATAAAAAGAGAGATCAAGAGATACATATAAACAAATGATAATGATAGTACAACATACCAAAACTTTTGGGACACGGCAAAAGTGGTGGTCATAAAAAGAAGGTTCATATCATTACAGGCCTACCACCAAAAACAAAAATGAGCCCAAATAAACAGCCTAACACTTCATCTTAAAAAAATAGAAAAAGAATAAAAGATAAAGCTTAAAATCAGTAGAAAGAAAGAAATAATCAAAATTAGAACAAAATTAAATAAAATTATAAACAAAAAATAAAAGATACAAATAAATAAAACACAGCTGGTCTTTGAAAAGTTTAATAAAATTGACAGATTGCTGGCTAGACTCACTGAAGAAAAAAGGAGAAAGGACACAAATAAACAAAATCAGGAATAAGAAGAAATTATGACAGACATCACAGAAATACAAAGGATCATACAAGAATACTATGAAAATATACAACACCATATTTAATAACCTAAAATAAATGGACAAGTTCTTAGAAATATATAACCTTACTAGACTGAATCAAGAAGAAGACTGATCAGAAGTATGCAAATTGGAATAATCATCTATAGCCTATCAAAAAGTAAAAACTCAGGACGAGATTGCTTCACCAGTGAATTCTACCAAACATTAAAAATGATTTAGTACCCATACTCCTCAAATTCTTCCAAAAAATCACAAAGTAAGAAATGCTTCCCAACTCATTTTATGAGGCCAGTATTACTCTGATACCAAAACCTGGTAAAGATAACACAGAAAAAGAAAACTACAGGCGAATATTTCTCATAAACACGGATGCAACAATCTTAAATAAGATACTAGCAAACCGAATATAGCACCATATTAAAAAGATTATACACCTCAATCAAGTGGGCTTCATCCCAGGGTCACACAGATAGTTCTACATATGCAAATTGATCACTGTGATACACCACATAAATAAATTAAAAAATAAGAATCATATGGTCATATCAATAGATGCAGAAATGTCTTCGACAAGACACACCATCCATTCAGGACTAAAACACTTAATAAAATCTGTATAGAGGGAAAGCAACTTAACATAATAAAGGCCATATATGACAAACCCTCAGCCAACATTATACTTGATGGTGAAAAATTAAAACCTTCACTCTAAGATCACGAACAAGACAAGGCTGTCCATTATTGCCACTGTTATTCAATATAACACTGGAGGTCCTAGCAAGTGCAGTCAAGCTAGAGAAAAATATAAACAACATCCGAATAGAAAACAAAGAAGTCGACCTGTCACTATTTGCAGGTGGCATGATTCTCTATATAGAAAACCCTAAAGACTCTACAAGAACACTACTAGAAACAATAAGCAAATATAGTAAAGTTTCTGGATATAAAATCAATATTCAAAAATCCATAGTGTTCCTATACTCTAATAACAAACTGTCAGGAAAAGAAGTGGAAAAATAATTCTTTTTGCAATTGCAACAACAAAAAATAATAAAATACCTAAGAATAAACCTAACAAAACACACAAAGTACCTATATAATGAAAAATATAAGACCGTATTAATAGAAATTGAAGAAGATGCAAAGAAATAGAAGGATATTCTGTGTTCTTGGATTGGAAGAATCAATGTAGTTAAAATGACCGTATTACCTAAAGCTTTATACAGATTTAATGTAATTCCCATCAAAATCTCATTGGCATTTTTTAAAGAAATAGAACAAAAAATTATTAAATTCTTATGGAAGCACAAAAGACCCCAAATTGCTAAAGCCATCCTGAGAAAAAAGAATGAGGCTGGAGGCATCACTCTGCCTGAATTCAAAATTATACTACAATGATAATAATAAAAATGCCATGGTAATAGCAGAAAAGCAAACATACACACCACTGGAACAGAATCCAGAGTCCAGAAATAAGCCCGTGTTTACATGGACAAATAATTTTTGCCAAAAATTCAAACATAGAGTAGAGAACTGAAAGCCTCTTCAACAAATGATGCTATGAAAACTGCAAAGTCACCTGCAAAAGAATGAAACTAGACTGCTGTCTATCAGTACACTCCATAATTAACTCAAATGGATTATGGACCTGAATATAAGACCTGAAACAATAAAATGCATAGAAAAACATAGAAACTAAACTCAGGAACCTTGGACTTAAAGAGGATTTTGGGAATTTGACCTCAAAGGCACGGGAAATATAATTAAAATAAATGAATGAGACGACATCAAACTAAAAGCTTCTGCACAGCAAACAATACCGTCAACAAAGTAAAGAAACAATCATTCTAAAGGGAAAATTATTTGCAAGTAATGCCTCTAATAAGAGCTTAATATCTAAAATAGTCAAAGAACTCATACAACTCAATAACAACCTAAAAACAAATGATCCAATCAAAAAATGGACAGAGGATGTGAACAGATGCTCATGAAAAGATGCTCATCATCAGTATCAAAACCACTATGAGATACCATCTTGCACCTGTTAGAATGGCTGTTTTCAACAAAACAAGTAATAACAAATGTTGGAGAGAATGAAAAGAAAAAAGAACCCTCATACACTGCTGGTGAGACTGCACATTGCTACAGCCACTATGGAAAACAGCATAAAGGTTTCTCAAAAAACAGAATTGATCTACCATATGATCCAGCAATCCCTCTACTAGATATTTACCCCAAAATCTTGAAAACTTGTATCTGAAAAGATATCTGCACACCATTATTCATAGCAGCATTATTCAATGTGGCCAGGACATGGAAGCAACTAAAGTGTCCTAAGAGATGATTGGCTAAAGAAACTGTGGTACATATGTACAATGGAATATTACTCAGCCATAAGAAGAAATGCAATAGTGTCATTTGTGACAACATGGATGGACCTTGAGATAACCATGCTAAGCGAAGTAAGCCAGACAGGAAAAGTTGAAAATCATATGATATCACTTATATGTGGGATATAAACCTAAAAGCAACAAAAAGGATAAACAGAGACTCATGGGCATGGATTTTAGATTAGTGGTTACCAGAATGTAGGGAGAGGGAGATGGGGAAGGTGAATGGGGTAGAAGGTGTCAAATATGTGATGACAGAAAGAAATCCAACTGTGGGATTTGAATACACAATGCAATATATGTATGCATTACTTTTAAATTGTACACCTGAAACTTACTGGATTTTGTTAGCCAATATCACCATAAAATAATTAAGACAAATAATTAAAATAAAGAAATAAATGAATAAATAAATAAAAATTGCTAAAGAGCCAAAAAAAGATGATTAATGAATAGACACTATGTCTGACATATTTTGATACACATTTTGATTTTAAGAAAAAAAGATAAATAAATTTATCTAGGTAGACAAAGCAGGTTACCCAGAAAAGAATAAGAATCTGACCAGCCTCATATTTCATCCTGCGCCATTACATTCCAGAAAGCATTTAACAGCATCTGTGCCATTCTGAGAGAAAATAGTTTGGGAGTTAAAAATTCTATTTCAGGTGAATTTGCTATTTGTAGTAGATGCTGAAGATCTCCCACTTTAGGACAGAAATTCTTATTCCCCCAACTTCTGGGAGTGCTGACTGTTGAGCAGTCATAGCTGAGTCCCTCTCTGTGAATAGTCTTTAGCAGATGGTATCCTAAGATTACACTCCTCCAGAGGGAAGACCACATATAATCACTGGGGTCTATATTGAGGCACAAAGGTCTGCCCCTTTGTTCCAAAATTTGGGGCAACTCTGAAGAACCATCCCATTCTCAGGGCTTTCTGTGGGATTAGTTGAAGATTTTGTTACAACTAAGAGCCAGTTATTCTTCCTCTCCCATCCTGCTTTTCTCACTTCTAAAACTGTTCTCAAGATTACTTCCCAGTCATCATCTTACAGCATGTACATCTCTGTCTCAGAGTCTGTTTCTGGGGCATCTGACCTAAGACAATATTTATTTATTAAAAAGGAAATACTTATACTGGTGCCAATTGAAAAATGAAAATAAATAGTATAAGAAAGAAAAGTAGTGGTATAATATTCTGAATTTAAGCACTGAAACTAGTTAAGCGTACAGTTATTTTTGGAAGTGGACTTACAAAAAGGAATGGAAATATTAAAAGTAATTTTTGAAAGAGATTAGATATGAGTTAAATACGTGTTTAGTAATTGCATGGCCCTGAAATTCTGGGTTATATGTTCTAAGGATAGGAAGTTCAAAAAGAAGGACTGAGGAAAGAAAAGAGTTCTACATTTCTAATTTTAAATAGCAGTTGAGGTTGAAGGAATCAAATGACGATATATTACCTGAATTAAATAGTTAAATAACTACACGATAACTATAAACTCAAACATGGTAATGACATACTTAGAAACAAAAAAGTTGAAAAAAGTAAAATATCCAGTTTAGTTGTAAACTGGCACAGTCACTATAGAAAACAGTATGGAGGCTCCTCAAAAAAATAAAAATAAAACTACTATATGATCCAGGAATTTCAATTCTGGGAATATAGCCAAAAGAAATGAAAAAACTAACTTGAAAAGATATATACACTCCAATGTTTATTGCAACACTATTTGCAATAACCAATAAAAAAGGAGGAAATCCTGTCATTTGCAACAAGTACAAACCTTGAAGGCATTATGTTAAGTGAAATAAGTCAGAAAGAGAAAGACAATTACTTCATGACCTCACTTATATATGTAATCCAGACAGACATACAAACAAATTGATAGAAAAGAGGATCAGATTTGCAGTTATCAGAGGTAGAAAGGGACTTGGGGGGGGGAAGGTGAAATAGGAGAAAGTTGTTCAAGAGGTGCAAACTTCCAGTTACAAGATAAATTAGTACTAGGAATGTAATTTACAGCTTGATGACGCTCTACGAGATATATATATATATATATATATATATATATATATATATATATATATATATTTAAGAGTAAATTCTAAGAGTTCGCACCACAAGGAAAAACATTTTTTTTTTGCTTTCTACTTTTATTGTATCTATACAAAGTGATGGATGCTAATTAAACTTATAGCAGTAATCATTTCACAATATATGGAAGTCAAACAATTATGCTGTATACTTAAAATGTATACAACAATGTATGTCAATTATATCACAATAGAACTAGAAAAGCATCAGTTTTGTTGATGATAACAAGATATATTTATTATAATGCACTGTCAGAGAGGAGCACATTGATAAAGCCTTTCTGGATGTGTGTGTGTGTGTGTGTGTGTGTGTAACCATTTCCAGTTATATGGCATTCTCTATGTAAAATACTTTGGACTATAAAGATACACGTAAAGTTTATTGAAGAACTTTTATGTAAGTGAAAAATTAGAAATAAACTAAAACTTATCAGTATGAAAGTAGTGAATTAAATTATTATTGATACCATAGGGTACTACAAAATTCATAAAAAAAAACAGGTATGTTGAAAGACATTGCTGTAAAATGATCTCAATAATGTCAGTGAATAATAAAAAAAAAGTTATAGTACAATGTATACCATATAAATACATTTGTGCATAAACCCCTGTAAACCAAGCTATATACTTGACATGTTAATATGTGTGCCTAAATGCTTAGAAAAAGACTGGAAGGATAAGCACTGAACTGATAAAATATCCTCTAGAGGAAAAAAGAAATTGACAGACCATGGGTGACTGAGTGGGACAATTTGCTTTATCTACATTATCGGAATTTATCAAATGTTAATGTATTCATGCATTGCTTCTATAATTCAAAGCATAAGAACAAAATTTTCTTCATAATGAGAAAAGGCTTAATTATTCAATAGCTACTGTTAATAATACTGTTTAAATATTTTGAAATAATTACAGATCTTCCCATCACAAAATATATCAAATTAAATTCTTGATGGATTAAAGAGCTAACTGTAAGTAAAATGGAATCATGAAAAAATAATGTTTTAAAACAGATTACAAAAATATGTGTGCATATAACAAATAGTATTTAACAAAGAAAAACAAAGAAAAAATAGCCTTCAAAACAAGAAGTTAATTTAAGAGAAGTATACATATTTGCTCACTTACAATGAATAAGAACACGACAATAATTGTAATTATATCACAACTTTGGTTCTGGTCATCCTGGTGAGCAAAATAAACAATTAAAAACAGGAAAAAAAACCAACACCAAAACAGTGGACTTGGTCTTAAAGTTCCCATTCTTAATAAGTAAAAATTAAAGCTGACAGCACTTCAGGAAATGTGAAACATTTACTCTAAAATATATTTCTGAGATAAGAGATACTGGGAGATGTTGACAAGAAGGTGTCTCTCACATGGAGGAATAGGCTCTTGTAACATCATTCATTGAAATCTGAGGGCATAACACTAAGGCACGACTCAACATAGACAGCTTCATAATGGAGGAAAAGACAGTTTAGTACAACTACATAGCTTTAATGGTCTAATGTGAATGTAAGTCTTAGTCTATCTAGCAGGATAGATGGACTGAATGTCTTTTTAACAATCCTCTATAAAGATAAATTCTTTCATCCTGGCTTTTGAGTAAGTTTTTGGGTGAGATTTTTGTTGTTGTTGTTGTTGTTGTTTTTAATGTTGGGAATATAAACCATACATATGAGTATCATGAGTAGAATTGATAATGAGCTCCAGAAAAAGTAGTTCAAATGAGGGAGATGCCACTTTCTATTGGAGTAACAGAGGAAAACTATATGCAGAAGCTATGCTGTGAGTTAGGCTTTAAATGATTAGGAAGGTTTTCAGGGGTTGAAGTTTGGGGGGGAATAGGAGTGAGTGATGCATGCCCAGGAGTGAGATAGTTATTCTGAAAAGTATATTAGACTTGAAATTGAGAGATCTGGGTAATAAACTGACATTATATGATAGGCATGAAAGAAATAGTTGAGCCGAGAAAGTAGAAGGGAAGTTTGGTGGAATATAGAAGTAGATCTGCTGAGGGACAATAAGAGTTGAGACTGGGTTGGTTTTGAACAAGAGGTGGTAACAATTAACATGCTATTTTCCACTGCGCTTCCATATTTTGCCTAAGGTTCCTGATAAATTGGCAAGAATAACATTTTCTTTGTAAATAAGCTATAAAGAAGCTTAGAAATCACTTAGTCAACTTATCAATTTTGTAGAAGAATTTGAGGTCCTCAGAAGTTAAAGCTTAGAAATCACTTAGTCAACTTATCAATTTTGTAGAAGAATATGAGGTCCTCAGAAGTTAAAGCAAATTACTCAAGCTGGCAATATTGGAGGCAAAGCCAGAATTATATCCCAGCTTTTCCGATTATTTCTTAACTCATAGGTTATCAATATTGAGGATTTTTCCCCCTTAGAATGTTTCCTTTTTGAAGCCAGAACCATTTTGAAAAGATGCTAGGTTATTGGATGATGACAGAGATCCTGGATATTCTAGATCCAGCTAAGCTCTGAGAATAAATCATTATTATTATTAGTCATTAAGCTTTGAAGTTGTTTGTTACATAGCAAATATTATGTCTGAAAAATGGAGAGATACCTACTATATTTTCTAGGCTTCTTTTCTAGCAAGAACCTGTTCTACACACTCCCTACTTCTCTACCTCACTATCTCAATGGCATCTTATCTATCCCCTCCTCACCTATGTTACGTGTTGTATAAAAATGGAAATATGACAAGTAGATGCTATTTCTCACAAATAAGAACACAGCAGGAAGAAGATTAGCCCTGCTCCATTTCATTATCACAATCATTAGCCAGCACAAAGGTGAGTAATTACCAGATGTTGGTTATTTCTCAGATTTCTCCTTTCTTGTAATGTAAGGAGAGGATTCATGGTTATGGGCCACTGTTAGTCTTCAGCGAGTGATCCTTCTGACCTTCCCTCTGTCTTCCTTTGCACCACTCTCCTCACATCTGTGGTGGTCTGTGAGGATGGATTCTTGATAACACTAAATGCTGCAAGCAGATCTAGTGCTCACATTGCCAGTATATTTGTCATTACTTCACCCTAGAAGAGTTTGTCAAAGTATGCTTGGCCACAATCATGGGTGTATTTAAAGAGAAAAAGGGATGGAAAGGCAGAAGAGTTCATATTCTTTTCTGTTTTATATGCTAGAGCTCCTCAACAAATAAAATGTCTGAAAATAAAAACCCTAAAGTTCAATTCTCCAAAGCCCTCAGAGAACTAAACAAAGTCAAATTTTTGGAGGGAAATCAGTCTTTCTTAAGGAACTGCACACAGTACCATGGGTCCTGGAGCAAACTAACTTGAACAAGCAAGAGGATTTATTTCCCACAGAGGTCAGCTATATGACTTACTGTTCTTCTGCTGAGATGCCTTTATATCTTGATTTTTATTTTCCAAGAAGCTGGTCTGTAAGATATCAACAGTTTTAAGTAGTGTTATCTCTCAGATAACATCGACTCAGAAATAGCAGCAGTGGCTCTAGTTACATACTCACAGGTATCTGAAATAAAGTTTAAATGTTCACAAGGAAACTTCAATGAGTATGGTTAGGTGGCATTTTGACTATTATTGTTTGTTCATGAGAAACTTAAATTATTCAAAAGAACTTCTAAAAATATAGAACTGAATGTGAAGACCATCTGGGATCCTGAGTTAACTTTGTAGGCAAATCCAAGCAACAGACTTAGGAACAAATTAATATTACATCCCATCAGCAACAAAACTGCATTTGTTGTAAATAAAGTGTACTTAATATTGTAGATTAACAATACCCTGTAACTAGCATTAGCTGTCTTTCTCACCACTTCTGCACTTCATATACAAAAATTCACTTGGTAAAGCAGGATTTTGCCTTAGGTGATTTTAGTAGGGCGTTCTTATAATTTATCATACAAGTAGGGATAATTTTGAGAGTAAAATTGGTTCCGGTAATAATTAACTCCATAACAACAGGCATAAAATGGGACTGTGCAGGGAAAACCTGGATGCATGGTCTCCCTAAACTTGGGAAATATTAGAAAGACCTCTGTACTAAAAAATATCCCTACAACATCTAGTCACACTGTTCACCAAGTATGCCATTAAATACAGGAAATCCTTTTAATGTTGCAATAACTTCAAGGAGAATAGCACTTGTTTTTACCAGTCATGCTTTAATGTAAATAAGAATATAAATTTCTTCTTTTTGGACAAATGACAAAAATCAAAGCACTCAATAAAGAAAACATTTTAAAAGGGAAGGAGGACACGTGGAACGACATCACTAGGCTCTGTTTTAGGAGGACTGTACTGGTAGGGTACCCTTGTTGGGAAATCACAAAAGAACTAGGTTTCTGACTCCAATCAGAGAATCCATAAAAGGATACGAGATGTATGGAGGGCAAACTCCATTTAGGGTACAAAATTTTATTGAACTATACTAGACAATCTTTCTTATATTAAAGTTTAACCACCCCATGTTCAGTGCTGACACAGACAAAAGAGTGCTAAAATGGAAAACCTAGGAAAAAAAGCATTTGAGATTTATTGAATTTAATAGTTTACTTTTACTGGATAGAACAGACCTAGAAAAGATGAAACATTAAAAAATAACAATAATATTAAAATAAATTCATGTAGTCAGAAATGAAAATTTAGTGAATTAAACCGCTGTGATACCACTTTCTTAAAGAGGTCCTCTAAAGTGGTATTTCTTTGAGTTAATGTTGCTGCCTGATTCTGATGGTGTAGAGGTGGTGGGTTGGAAGTAAAAGGAAGGAGAAGGGAGGAAGGTATCTTGGAGCTTACTGTAGAAGTTGCATTAGCCACCTCCATTATCACATATATGCCAACTCCAGTAATGGAAATGGTGTGGATTGCTTTATAATTCAACAAAATGGATTTATATGGAATACTTCAAAAATATTTACATATCAGTAAAGGTCTGGTGTCCATATCTAGTCTCCACCTTCTTTTCCCAGGGAACCAGTAAAACGTGATTTGAATTGGCCTTAGTTTATTTTGTTCAATAAACATTTCATTTTGAAATACTTTTAGATTTACAGAAAAATTGCAAAGATAGTACAGAGGATTTCTATATAGCACACACTGTTTTCCTTATTACTAATAATATGTTACTATGGCACATTTGTCACAATTAATGTACCAATATTGATACGGTATTTACTAAAGTTCATACTTTATTCAAATTACTTTGGTTTTTACCTAAACTCCATTTTCTGTTCCAAGATCCCATCCAGGATACCTCATGACATGTAGTCATCATATGTCCTCAGACTTCTCTTGGCTGTAATAGTTTCTCAGACTTTGTTTTTGATGACATTGACAGTTGTAAGGAGTACTGGCCAAGTGTTTTGTAGAATACCTTTCAATTGGGATTTGTCTGATGATTTCCTTATTATTAAACTGAGGTTAAAGACTTTGGGGAGGAAAGCCACAGATGTAAAGTGCCATTTTCATCATATCATACCACGTATACATACTATCAGCATGACCGATTACTGTTTATGCTGACCTTGATCATCTGGCTGAGGTTTGTTAGTTTTCTCCAAAGCAAAGCTACTCTATTTTTAATTTTTGTTCTTCTTTACATGCTATACTCTTTGGAATCAAGTCAATAGGTGTAACCTGTACTTAAGGAGTAACAGCTTATTTTATACCTCCTTAAGGTGAAGTAACTTCATAAATCATTTGGAATTCTTCTGCACAAGAGATTAGTCTATTATCTCTCTTTGTTTGTTTGTTTGTTTGCTTATTTATCATTCAGCTAATCATTTATATCAGTATGAACTCATGGATATTTATTTCATGCTTTGGGTTATAGTGTAATACTTTTTAATTTCATTGCTCGGATTGTCCCAGCTTTGGCCATTGGGAGCTCCTTCAACAGATCCCTGTGCCACTTTGGCATACCATATCACTGTGGTTAGTTTTGTTTGAGCACTTTCTTACTCTCTGGAACTACAAGATATTCCAGGTTCATCTCGTCTATTTCCTGAATTAGTCATTTATCCAAGGAGCCCTGACTCCTTTTATTGAAAAAAACAAAAATCTGTATTTCTAAATTTGTCTTGAAGAAAATTTTAAAGGCATTTTTTCAGGTTGGTGTTACCAGCACAATTTACATTGCTTAGCTGGTTTTATATTTACTAAAGAAATACATTTGCAGGATAAGTGGAGAAGTTGGAAAATAACTCTTTGGATACTAAAAAGTGAAAAAAAATCTAGAATTTTAAGGAAAGTTTTAATTTTTAATAAAGCCAAACAAAAATTGAGAAGTTGAATAATGATTGAGGAGAAGAGAAAAAATGGGTATCTGGGAAATGACATGCAAGTGTTTTATTCATTAATTGACTTATTTTACTAATATGTCATTGGTTGTGCAGTATTTGAAAAGAAAATCAAAACACATTTTCTTCAGTTTAAGATAAGTACTGAACTTTCCATGTGGTGATAAAGTGATCTTATTCCTAAATTCTAGTGTTTCAATGGAAGCACCTGAATTTTTATAGGTTAGACTTAAGAGTCCCAAACTGGATTGAAGAGGGCAAGAAGACATTTCTTTTATTGAAAAGACATTCATTTGTTTTAATCACATATGTGAACAGGGGGCTTATGAGTCAGCTTCACCCTTTTACTGCATGTATAACCCTAGACAAGTTATTTGCCTTCTCTAGACTTATTTCCTTACCTATAGAAATATAGGAACAATAATATCTACCTCTATAGAGATTAAAAATAAAATAAAATTCCTAAAAATATAGTAAAATACATAAAATAAAATAAACGCTAATATATGTTTATTGTCTTTCAGTGAATGAAGGGAGGCCATTGGTTCCACTGGCCTGTAGGTATACCAGAGCATCGTAGTAAGTACTGTTGATCCTGAGCACCATGGTAGGAGACTTCAGCATAAGTGAAATCAATTCCCAACCCCCTGATTTTTATTCATTAATGAAGTCCCTTTTAGCTGGGAGAAGCAGAGAACTAAGGGGAATGCTCCTCAGAAAATTCACGTTCCACAGTGTGGTCAAAACATTTCCAAAATAATCAGAAATCTGACTTAAAAGTCTGGGTTTTGACTTGGAGCCTTTTCTTTATTCCCCTTTAGAAGTAGAATAGATTCTCAAAATAAGTTTATTGCTTTCAGTTGCTTAATACAATATCCCTAAGGAAAAAATTCTCACAGTCTGAAAGCAGACCCATTACTGCATTGCAGTGTTGTGGGGGAGGGGTGGAAAGAAGATGGGAGGTGATTTGTTAATAAATGATTGATTCCAAATAACCATGGTGTACTGCTGTTAGGAGTTCAGGGTATGTTCATTAAGAAGATGATTATGTTCTTTATGACAAAGTTAATTTTAGTTTGAATTTTACAATAAAGCATTTGCACAATTCCCTCCCCCCTTAAAACTACCTTAGCTGAGAAGACTTACTGTGTTAAAAACTACAAGACTGCTAAAGAAAAAACTGTATTTAGTATTTGGTAATAGGTAGACTGTAGCTTTTAAGGAGGTGCTGTCATCCTCTCTAAACACAGGCCTTATACCCAGGAAACCAAATAACACATGGTTGGCTGCTAGTCTCTTCCTTTTCCTTTGTTAAGTATTTCTGTAAAAGTGTCTTCATCACACTCTGCCCAGAAATAAAGTGGAATAGAAGGAGCATGGTATAGAAGTAATAGAGCTAATCACTATTCTAGCAATACCCTAAACCTTGTAATTTGGGTAAATTACTTCTCTAAATATGGTTTTCTAATTTTGAAAGGGTATAATCAGGACTAAAACCCCAAAATAATAATTGCTAACCCCAAATCCACTTCTCTTTCCAATATGCCACTCTATCACTATTTTATAACTAAATTTCTTGCTCTTTCATCCAAAACACTTCATGTTACCCTCTGTTATAGTTCTAATCAGGCATACGCAGTAGTATAGTTATTTACATATGACAAGGATATTCTTTACTTGCCCTGATTTTCTGTCTTGCATAGTACCCAATATATTATAAGTGCCAAATTATTGCCCATTGAATTGATAATCCTTATGCTTTTAACTTTTTTCTGATTTTTTAAAAACAAAAATTATGTTTACTCCCACAGAAAAAAATATATTATGCACTGTGGCTCTCCATACACACTTGCCATGCTTGATTCCCTCTCTAATGCTAATCCTTAGCCATTTTGGCAAAGTGGTGCTTGAGTAACCATTGTTTCTCCAGGTCACAGCATATGAATCTTGGGAAGATTTGTAGTCACATGCATTAGAGAAGCAATGATAATGATAATACTTACTGGGTCGGAGCACCACACAAGAAGAGTTGCTTGGATCTCAAGTTATCATCTCCCTAGGTTCCTGCTTTTTCCCATGGCTGAATCAGTATAGGCTTATTACTTCTTGTCAGCCATTACAATTTCCCTATTGCATATGTTGGTGCCACAACTTTCTGTCTTTGTGGGATTTTAATTAACAGGCATTGCACTAGGGCTTGTCATAGTCTTCACTGACAATTTGGACCCAGTAGCACTTGGCCCCTTGCTGCTGTACCCGCAACCTCAACACGCACGCGCACACACACACGATGTTCTCAATCGGAAGGGCTTTCTACCACTGTTATTACAGTTCTTTATTTAGTGTATCCATTATTCTCTACTTTGAAATGCATCAACTGTCTTTCTCAGGACCCCCATATACCCTGAGGATGAAAACAACCTTTGCTACTGTTCACTTTTTAACCTTAAATCCAAGGTGCAAGGATGAGGCCATCAGTCTAAAGTTTCTTTCAGTCTGTTCCTGCGGCTCATTTGAATCTTACTTAAAAGGACTACTGTTATTCTGCTTAGGTATGAGCAAATTCTAGAGTTGGGCATATGTATCTGCTCCCCAAAACCACACTTTCCAAAATGTTCTCTGTAAAAAGTTTTTCACCCTCCCTAAATCACCTTACAAAATAATTGCACAGTACATATTTTCGAAACTCAAGTTCAGATTTGCAGTTGCATTTTCATCAGAGAATATTTTAAAAGGTCTTAAGCTATTTAGATGCAACCTGAAATGTCAAAAAACATTCCATGTTTTTAATAAATATTCATAATGTTCATGTCAATTCTAAAAATCAGAACATTTATGTTGGATATTAAAGATATATGGGCTATTTTTGCCATTTTCTCTGAAACAAATTCCTTTCCTCTTTCCACCCTCCAACCATCAGTCCTTGGCATGAGTCCCTTCATTTTTGAACTAGGGATTTTAATATGACCTTTTTCTAAGATATTCTTTGACAAGTCGAAGAAATCTAAATAAGAAACATGTAATATGTTATCACAATTAAGGCTTCTTGCTAAGGCTGAAGGGAAATCTCAGTAAGCAAAACATGAAAATCTAGTTAGTTAATAGAGGTCCCAATACTGGTCTCTCTGTGGTCTTAAAATCACACTTCAAGAATGTTCTCTATTTTTTGGTCCACTCCCTCTATTTTCTGTAACATACAAATGCATAGGGGCTGACTCTGACCAAGAGTACTCTGCACCAAATTTAGCGATCTCTATTTCTACCTCAGTAGACCTGAAGAGGGGAAGAGATGGCTGATAAAACAGATGGTTCTTCAGTGCATGCTGAGCCATCTCCCTAGAAAGGATGGTGGAAGATAAATATGGGGACCTTACCTCTACCTATACAAGCTTCCCCAGCTATCAGAAAGTAGAGTTCCTATTAAAAATTTTGAAGCCAAAATTGCATAAAGCAAAGAGTATCTCCCACTTTCCAAAATTTCACTTTATGCCACTTCGCTTTTACAAAACATCTATATTACTATGATAATGATTTTTTTTTTCGTAAAAGCATAAAACCTCTTTGGATTATTTTAGTTAATGAAAACAGGTACTGTACTAATGTAGGTCGTTCACAAAAATGAAATGGAGTAATGTAAACTTTTGGAAGGCGGGGGGATGCCTGTAGCCAAATAATTATTAATGCAACAGACATCTGTGCCAACACAACACTTCTGGAGAGTAAATATACCTCTTTCCAAGATGCTGATTGCAGTGTAGATTCATGACAATGGCAAACAACTAATTTTATTTATGGATTGTACCTAAGCATTTGTTCTATGGAAAATGTGGGTTCAATTCTACACTATCAAAATGGCCCCTCTGTGCCTCTTTCTCTTCTCGATGTAGTGTATTTCGAAATAAGAAACCAAGTAACACTTGGGGCAAAAATCATTGTCATCTGGAAGAAATTCTAACTATTTTAAAATCACCACTATTTAACTACTTTCTCCATGACTTCATCAACAGAGAAATAAAACCAAACTGACAAAAACAACAAAAACAAAAACACCCACAAAAAAACTCCCAACCAGTTGTTTTGTTAGCTTAATACATGCCAAGAATTATCATGCTAATCACCCTAATCATTTGATTTTTATAATGTTCCTGTGGGACAAGTGTCATCATTCCCATTTTAAATTAGGGTAATCTGTTGCTTATAGTCATATAAAAATTTTATGAGGTTGTAAAATTAGTAAACAAAATACCCAGAATTCAAATTTAGGGGTTTCGGCTTCCCAAAACCTAAACTTTAAACCTATTACAGACTCTTGACTGATCTAGTTGTCTACCTTGACACCAATACCATACCTTTTGAATATTGTAGCTTTATAATAAATCTAAAAATAAGGTAATGTTAGCCCTATAATTTCTTTTCTCTTTCAAAGTGCTTTTGTCTATTCTAATTCCTTTGCACTTTTTTAATCGGTAAAATTCTGATGCATTTATTTCTTTCTTTATTTGTTTGTTTGTTTTTAATTTTTTTAAGTTTATTGGGTCAACATTGGTTAATACAATTATATAATTTTCAGGTGTACATTATAATTTGACATCTATATATGGTATTGTGTGATTATCACCAAGAGTCCAATTTCCTTCAGCTACTATATATTTGATACCCTTTACTCACTTCACTCTCCCCTAACACACCTATATTTGACCCCCTTTACCCTGTCTACCACTTCCCTCTTCCCCACTCCCTGTCCTCTGGTACTTGTTGAAGCTATCTCTGTGTTCTAGTATGGGGTCGATTCTTGAGAATGTTCCATGTGCACTAGAGAAGGATATATAAGCAGCTGTTTTGGGATGGAAGGCTCTGTAAATGTCAATTATTTGCAGTTGGTCTAATGTGTCATTTAGGGATGTTATTTCCTTATTGATTTTCTGTTTTGATGATTTGTCCATACCTGACAGTGGGATATTTAGGTCCCCTACTGCATGTTTTGATCTGTTTCTCCCTTTCGTTCTGTTAGTAATTCCTTTACATATTTCGGGGCTCCCTGTTTGGGAGCATAGATATTAATAAGTGTTATGTCTTCTTGGTGCATAATTCTCTTTATTGTTATGAAGTGCCCCTCAGTATCTTTCTTTACCTTTTTAATTTGAAGTCTATTTCATCTGATATTTGTACCACTATTCCTGCTTTTATCTTAATGTCATTTGTTAGCAATATCATTTTTCACCCTTTCACTCTGAGTCTATATTTGTATTTGTAGCTGAGATGTGTCTCCTGGAGGCAGTATATGTATGGTTGGGTTTTGTTTTTTGATCCAATAGGCAACTGTGTGCCTTTTCATTTATGAGTTCATTTATTTATGAGTTCATTTATTTATGAGTTCATTTAGGGTGAATCTCACAGCACTTTAATCTAGGATTTACCAGCCTCCAGAACTGTGAAAAACAAATATTTGTTGTTTAAATTATCACCATAGTTATGATACTTTGTTACAGCAACCCAAGCAGACTAAGACAGACATATAACATAAAGGCAAGGAATTCCAATTTCAGAGGATTCTGATAGGTTAAATACTCAGCATACAACTCAATTTTTATTCAGCAGTAATAAGATAGCAGTATTGGACTAACTTACAGAGATGTTGTATACAGTAATCTGCATAAAGCAAACACATACAAGACTTTTAAAATTGAGTTACTGATATTTTCTTTAAAAATTTACATAAAATCTCAACCTAAGACTTCTTACATAATTATTAGTAATGTTACATTTCTCTTTATTCCTTCACAAGAATGGCCAGAATGTCCTATTTGTAGAGAGGAGTCTGTCACCATGCTGACCAAGTGCCAGGTAACCTATTACATTCACTTCAGTGTCAAAGTTTGATAAGAATACCACAATTCTTACCTAAACCTTCAGGAATTTATGCCTAGAGAGGTGACAATCTTTACACAACAGGAGCAAAAATACTTTGCCTCTACCCTAGCAAAATGAAAGAAAGAAGAGTATCTAGAAGTAGAATTACCTAGTTTGTTATGAAGGATTCCTGGGCCTAGAACTGGAAATAATAGCTCTTGGTTATTAACACAGCTGTCTTTTACATAGTCTATTTTATTTTACACTTGAGATTTAAAATGTCCACTGACCATGCCAAGTGGAGATTTGGGGCAATTGCCAAAATGATTCAGAGGGAAATGCATGCAACCAAAACATCACAGAAACGCAGCCAAGTATTTCACTAAAAAAGTAAATCATATATTTGCTTTTGCCTAAATTAGTTAATTCCATTTTTTTCTCTTTGATTTTACAGCAATGACATGACAAGAGAATATTTCAACAATGACTCCTGTGTCACAAACAAGTATAATTAACGTGTAAACAATTATCTCCAATGAGGAAATAAAATAATTCATTTTGGAAGAAGACTTTTTAAAAGAGCATTCAATAGCTTTGTTTTATATCATCTTAAAATTGTATTCCTGGTTAAATCAGAATTTAAATTCTAAAATTGGTTAAAGGCAACCTGGCTTCACCTATTTTCATGCTGACAGTTATTTTACCTGAAATTATAGTTAGAAATGATTGTCAATAATGGTAAACAAGATCTCAGTTTTAAGTATACCCATATCCATACAATAACTGAGATTAAATTTTCTTATATAGACTTAAATCAATGAGGGGAGAAATATAAAATTTATAAATATATGTTTTTTTGACTCATAAAAATGGAAGCATAGAATATGCAAAGAGCACAATAAATTAAAGAATACATCCAAGAATAAAAATTAATAAATGAAAAAAGTAAAAAGATAGATTCATCAAAGCAAAAGCTGTTTGGGGAAAAGATTAGTAAAATAGATATACTTCTGAGTAGATTAGTTTAGGAAAATAGGGAAAAAACAGTATTTATTACAAAATGGGGTGATCATGAAAGATATAAATATAAACACTAAAAGAAAAAGATAAATGTTCTAAATATAAAAAGTAATAAAAAGCAGAAGCAATTAACAAAAAAGAATAAAAACATAAATATAACAAATGAAAATCAATTAAATTAGAGTATAAATGAATATAGTTGAAAGATATAGGTCATATTAGTAAATGGGAATAGGCTAAAATTACCTGTTTAAAGAAAAAGATGTTTAAATTAGTACAAAGACCAAGCCTAATTCTATTTTGTATATAAATATCAAAAATTCAGATATTCCAAAAGTCTAAATATAGAGATGAAAAATCTACTTATCATTAAAATTTAAAAAAAGAATAAGAGGACAAACATAGAGTAGATGTTAGAGGCTCTGTTCATCCTTCTGGTGACCAAATCAAAGTTGTGATGGAAACAAGGAGCAGCAGCAAGGAAAAATTGTCTTGGAATTAGATGAACAAGCCATATAATTAAAGAGAAATTCAAGAAATCATCCTGCAAAAGGCAGAAGGTAAGAACAGGGCGAAGACATGGGGCACCTGGTCTCGAGCAGCTGAGTGAGATGGAGGCTGCAGCAGCTGCAGTGACGGCAGCAGTGGCAGAAGCTTCTTAAAGGGGCCATGTCCGCAAGCGGATTTTCATGGTAACAGACCTGCTTGCTCTGAGCGCCAGTGCCAAATCGGCTCCACGCAGGGGACACCAGGGGCTTACAGGGAGACATCGTCGAAGTGAGAGCCAAGGCAAGACTCACTCAGTACAGAAGTGCCGGCAGTATCCAATGTACCCTGTTGAACGCTACCGCCTCCCATTGCACCTGACACAGCACCTCCATAGACATGAGGTCATCAAACTTGATGACAGAGGTCACTCTGCTCAGAGAATTCCCTGAAACCCCGCCTATCTCAACTTGCAACCTCACCAAAAACACACCCAGGTATATCCTCAGCAAGTCAGGTGCTACTTGCTGAGCAGCACCTAGACTCACACTGGAAGCAGCTGGCCCTAGTTTCTGCTGTGGCCTTTTGAGTCAACTATAACCACAGCATCTGTGGTTTGCTTGCTAAATCTTAACAGGTGGCCTTGTAGGAGAACAGGCTGGGGATAAATTTGGCCTGCAGCTGAACCCCTCTCAGGGCTGTGCCATGGGACACTTACTTCACAAATCCACGCTAATAAGACCGGGAGATTTGGAGCTTTGCTTAGTACATAGAAACAGACATGGACAGGCAGCCAAAATGGGAAGACAAAGAAGCATAAGCCATATGAAAGGACAGAACAGAGATCCAGAAATAATGGAGTCAAGAAATCTCACAGATGCAGAGTTCAAAACACTGGTAATGAAGATGCACAATGAACTTTTTGAAAGTGTAGAGAACTTTAAAAAAAAGATTAAAAAACCCCATAAAATTGGAAATTGAAATTATGAAAAGGAACCAGTCTGAAATAATGAACACATTATTGGATATGAGAAGTACATTAAATGGAATAAACAAAGGGAATAAAAAAGAGGGTCAAATGCCCTATCTAGAGGATGGGAAAGCCAAGGACATGCAATCAGAACAGCAAGAGATAAGATGCCAAGACTTTAAAAAATAATTTAAAGAGAATATGGGACATTATTAAGGGTCCAAATACCTGTTTGACTGGATTCCTGAAGAAAATCAAGATGTTGAACAGCTGTTTGAAGAAGTAATGATGGAACACTTCCTTAACCTGGTGAAGAAAATGGACACAAAAACCCAGGAAGCTCAAAGAATTCCAAAAACCAAGGATCCAAAGAGGCCCACACCAAGACATATCATAATGAAAATGCCAAAGTTTATATGCAAAGAAAGTATATTAAAAGCAGCAGGAGAAAAACAGATAGCTGCTTATAAGGGAACACCCATAAGATGGGCAGCTGATTTCTCAAAAGAAACTATATAGGACAGAGGGGCTTGGCAAAAAATATTTGACAGAATGAAGACCCAGGAAGTATGACCAAGGATACTTTATCCAGCAAAACTATCATTTAGAGTTGAAGGACAGATAAAAAAGCTTCCCAGACAAAAATAAGCTGAAAGAATTTATCACCACCAAGCCAGTATTACAAGAAATGTCGGAGGGACTTCTTTAAGAAGAAAAAGCGTGTATTAAAAACAGAAATAAAGAATGGTAACAACTACATTCATATCAATAAGTACCTTAAATAGAAAAGAATTAAGTGCTACAATCAAAAGATAGAGTGGCTGAGAGGATAAGAAAACAAGACCCTTACATAAGAAAAGGAAGGAGAAGAAAAAAATTATTGCTTTGATGGACCTAGAAGGTATTTAAGTCAGACAGAGAAAGATAAAGACTATTAGATTTCATTTATATGAAATATAAGGAATAAAAATAACAAACTAATGTAAAACAGACTCACGACTATAGTGGACAATTTGGTGACAGACAGAGAGGAGGGGTTTTGGGGGGCTGGGAGAATGGGATGAAAGGTAAAAGAAGTACCAATTAGTAGCTGATAGATGGTCACAAGGATGGAGAGCAAGGCATAGGGAATGCAATTAACATTAATACATTGGCTAGGTAGAAGGTCAAAGGAAGGAGGGAGCAATTGGAGTAATGGGTTTATGAACTATATAGATGTCTAATCAATATATTGTATACCTTAAGATAATTAAAATTAAAAAAATAATAATAATAATTAAAAAGAAAAATGTCTTCTTTGTGACAGGCTAAAGAGAGACCTTTATATAATAAATCTTTCTAGAAAAATAGCAGAATATACTTCCATTGACACACAGGCAAAGAAATAGTCCATTAATCAACATGAACAACCAAGGTGATAAGACATCTCAGAAAGAAAGAGAAAAATCTCCAGAAAATAAGCTTACAGACATAGAAATATGCACCTTAAATGACAGAGAATTCAGGATGGTACTTGCAAAAAAAAAAATTCAATGAGATCAAACACAATTCATATCATTTCAGGAATTGCAAAAAAAAAAAAAAGATAAGCCTAATACATTTTTTAGCAAGGAGATTGAAACCCTCAAAAAATAACCAAATATAACTTCTGGAGATGAAGAAGACACTGCAAGAGTTGAAAAATGAAATGGGAAGTTGGAAAATAGAGCTGACCTAATGGAGGAAAGGATCGGTAATATTGAAGACAGAAATCTAAAAATAAATTAGAAAGAAGAAGAAAGAAGCCAAAGAATGAAAAAAAAAATGAAGGAGAAATTTATAAGAACTAGCTGATACCATTGGGAGAAGAAAAATAAGAATCACAGGCATTATCAAAGGCAAGGAAAAGGAACAGAGACTAGAAAGCATTTTCAGGAAAATAGTTGATGAGAATTTCTCAAAGCTAAGGAATGAGCTGGAGCCTGAAATTCAAAAATTCAATAGAACACCCAATTATCTCAATACATAAAGGCCTTCACCAAGACATGTTGTATTAAAGTTATCAAAAATCAACAACAAAGAGAATTCTTAGAGCAGCCACGGAGAAGAAAATGGCAACTTATAAAAGAAAACCCATTAGCTTATCCTGGGACTTCTCAGTGCAAACCTTACAAGCCAGAAAAAAATGGAATCAAATATTTAAACTATTAAAATATTAAAACCATTAAGTGAAAGAACTTCCAGCCTAGAATAATATATTAGAATAATATATCCAGCTATGTTCTCCTTTAGACATGAAGGAGAAACTAAAACTTTTCCAGACATACAAGACATACAAAAATTGAGAGAATTCTCACTATGAGGCCTGCACTACAGGGGTCAGCTCACCTAAAGCAAAATGACAAAAAAAAAAAAAAAAAAAAAAAAAAAAAAAAAAAAAAAAAAACGAAAACACAAAAAAACGTAATTTGGCGTAAAGTGACTATCAGGCAGATAGAAGCAGAGGAGTGTAACCCTTACTAAGAACAGAGCATTATAAGCTTAAACAGTAAGAGGAGATTTGCCATGGCAAGATAGTGATGAATGTTTAGCATACATAGGGACAAATTGAGATAACAATGTCTAAAAATTGGAGGATTCAAAGATCTAAATTTGCAAAGAAGAATTGAGATAAGGCACGTGCAGAGGAAAATGGACGGCTGTATATAACTATCCTTTACATATTTGTAATGGTAACCACACACCAAAGATTCAGAACACAAAACAATAAGAACAAGAGGAAAAGCCCACAAAACCCCCCAAAACAGAAAAAAATAGACACACAAGGACGAGGAAGCAATGGAATCACCAAGTTACCAGAAAGCAAAAGACAAAATGGCTATAGGAGAACCTTGTATTTCAATAATCACCATCAATGTAAAGGTACTGAACTCACCAATAAAAAGGTACAAAGTTGCAGAATGGATCAAAAAACAAAACCCAACCATATGCTGCCTCCAGGAGACACATCACAGTTCCAAAGACAAATATAGACTCAAAGTGAAAAGATGGAAAATTATATTTCAAGCAAATGACAATCAAAAAAGAGGGAGTAGTGGTACTAATATTGCAAGAAACAGACTTCAAAATAAAAAAGGTAAAGAAAAGATACTGGGGGACACTTCATAATGATAAAGGGAATCATGCACCAATAACACATAACACTTATTAATATCTATGCTCCCAATCAGGGAACCCTGAATTTACTAACAAAACTAAAGGGAGAAACAGAAGAAAACACTATTATATTAGGGGACCTATATATCTCACTGTCAGGTATGGACAAATCATCCAAACAGAAAATCAATAAGGAAATAACATCCTTAAATGACACATTAGACCAACTGAACATAAATGACATTGACAGAGGCTTTCATCCCAAAACAGCTGCTTATACATTCTTCTCTAATGCATGTGAAACATTCTCAAGGATTGAGATACAGAGATAGCCTGAACAAATATAAGAATGTTGAAATCATACCACCCATATTCTCTGATCACAATGCTTTGAAACTAGAGATCAACTGAAAAAAGAAATCAGGAAGAACCACAAATACATAGAGATTAAACATCATGCTACTGAAGGATAATTTGGTCAGAGAAGAAATAAAAGGAGAGATCAAGAGATAAATAGAAATGAATAATAATACAAAAAAATGTCAAAATTTTTGGGACACAACCAAGGTGTTCATAAGGGGAAAGTTCATATCATTATACACCTATTTCAAAAAACAAGAATGAGCCCAGAAAACAACCTAATGCTTCATCTTAAAATAGTAGAAAAGGAAGAGTAAGTGAAGCCTAAATTCAGCAGAAGGGAAAAAATAATCAAAATTGTAGAAGAAATAAATGAAATTGAAAACAAAAACCAAAAGGAAAAATAAATGGAACAAAGAGCTGGTTCTTTGAGACGGTTCATAAAAATGACAAACTTCTGGCTAGACTCACTAAAGAAAAAGGAGAAAGGAAACAAATAAACAAAATCAGGGATGAAAGAAGGGAAATTATGACATATACCTCATAAATACAAAGGATCCTATTAGAATACTATGAAAAAGTATATAACAGCAAATTTAATAGCCTAGAAGAAATGGATCAGTATTTATAAAGATAAAACCTTCCTAGACTGAATCAGGAAGAACTGGAAATCTAAATACACTGATTAGCAGTACGAAAATAGAAACAATCATCAAAAATCTATCAAAGAGTAAAAGCCCATGACCAGATGGCTTCACCAGTGAATTCTACCAAACAGTCAAAGAAGATTTAATGCCTCTTCTTTTCAAACTCTTTCAAATAATTGAAGTGGAGAAAATACCTCCCAACTCATTTTATGAGGCCAACATTACACTGATACCAAAACCTGGTAAAGATAACATAAAGAGTAAAAAAAAAAAAAAAAAAAACTACAGACCAATCTCTGTCATGAGCACAAATGCAAAAATCCTAAATAAGATACTAGTGAACTGAATACAGCAACATATTAAAGGATTATACACCACAATCAAGTGGTTCATTACGGGGGCAATAGGATGGTTCAACGTACACAAATCTACTAATGTGATACACCGCATAAACAAATTAAAAAATAAGAATCATATGATCATATCAATAGATGCAGAAAAAGCCTTTGATAAGATACAACAAATATTTATGATCAAAACACTTAAAATCAATATAGAAGAAAAGAATCTTAACATAATAAAGGCCATATGTGACAAACCCTCAACCAACACTACACTTAATGTTGAAAAACTAATAATCTTCTCTTTAAGATCATGAACAAAAGAAGGCTATTATCACCACTCTCATTCAATATAACATTGGAGCTGTGTAATTACGTGAGAGAATACTAAAAATAACATCCAAATAGGAAATAAGGAAATCAAATTGTTACTATTTGCAGATCACATGATTCTATATACAGAAAACCTTAAAGACTCCTCAAGAACACTACTAGAACAATAAGTAAATACAATAAAGTTAATGGATATAAAATCAACGTTCAAACATCCATAAGATTCCTATACTCTAATAATGAATTCGTTTTCCATTGCAACAAAATGAATAAAATACCTAGGAATAAATTTAACGAAACATGTGAAGGACCTATATAATGAAAACTATAAGTCTTTATTAAAAGAAATCGAAGAGGGTACAAAGAAATGGAAAGATATTTCTTGCTCTTGTACTTAATGAATCATAATTAAATGACATAGTTAAAATGACTTTGTTAGCTAAAACATTACACAGATTTAATGCAATCCCCATCAAAATGCCATTGGTGTTTTTTAAAGGAATTAACAAAAAATCATCAGATTTGTATGGAAACACAAAAGAACCTAAATTGCCAAAGCCATACCGAGGGGGAGGGGGAAAACAAAGCTGGAGACATCATTTTGCTCAACTTCAAATTATATTACAAAGTGACAATAATCAAAATGAGATGGTATTGGCAAAAAAAGAAACACACACACCAATGGAACAGTATCGAGTGTCCACAAGTAAATCCATGTTTATATGGGCAAATAATTTTATACCAAAAAAAAAAGCCAAAAACATATAGTGGAGAAAGGAAACCTCTTCAATACATGGTTCTTGGAAAACTGGAAAGCCACTTGCAAAAGAATGAAACTAGACTATTGTCTATCACCACACACCAAAATCAACTCAAAATGAACTAAGAACTAGAATGTAAGGCCTGAAATAATAAAGTGCATAGAAGAAAACATAGGTTCTAAACTCAAGAATCTTAGATTTAAAGAGCATTTCATGAATTTGACCTCAAAGCCAAGGGAAGTAAAAGTAAAAGTAAATGAATGGGATTACAACAAACTAAAAAGCTTCTTCACAGCAAAAGTAACCGCCAACAAGGTAAAGAAACAACCATCCAAATGGGAAAATATATTTGCAAGCATCGCCTCTGCAAAGGGCCCGATATCTAAAATATGCAAAGAACTCATACAGCTCAATAACAACCTAAAAACAAATGATCCAATCAAAAAAATAGGCAGAGGACGTGAACAGACATTTCTCCCAAAAAGTTATACAAATGGTCAACAAATACATGAAAAGATGTTCAACATCACTAGCTATTAGAGGAATGCAAATCAAAATCACAATGAGACACCATCTCACACCTTTTAGAATAGCTATAATCAACAGGGCAAGTAATAACAAATGCTGAAGAGAATGTAGAGTAAAGGGAACTCTCATATACTGCTGGTGGGACCGTTAATTGGTACAGCCACTATAGAAAACAGTATGGAGGTTCCTCAGAAAACAGAATTGATCTACCATATGATCCAGCAATCCCTTTACTGGGTATTAATCCCAAAGACTTGAACATCCATATCCAAAAAGATATTTGCACATCAATGTTCATAGCAGTTTTATTTACAGTGGTCAGAACATGGAGGCAACCGAAGTGTCCTATGATCGATGATTGTCTAAAGAAGCTATGGTACATATATACAACGGAATATTACTCAGCCATAAGAAGAGATGAAATACTGCCATTTGCGACAACCTGGATGGACCTTGAGATAATCATGCTAAGTGAAATAAGTCAGACAGTAAAAGTTGAAAATCACTTGATATCGCTTATATGTGGGATATAAACCTAAAAGCAACAAACAAACAGGACAAACAGAGACTCATGGACCTGAACAATAGACTAGTGGTTGGTTACCAGAGGTTAGTGGGGAGCGGTTTGGTAGATACAGTAAAAGAGGTCAAATATTTGTCGACAGAAAGAAATCTAACTGTGAGAAGTGAATAAACAATGTAAATATATATATGCTTTACTGTTAACATTTACATCTAAAACTTACTGGAATTTGTTAAATGATGTCATTCCAAAAAATTAATTAATTAATTAATTAATTAAAAGAAATTTATAATCTTTTTATCAAATTAGAATTTATGTCCAAAGGCAATAAAATAAACAGAGAAAGATCTTTTATAATGTTAAAAGCCACAATAGAAGTTGAAGATAAAATTGTTATAAATGTCTATTTACCAAATAATATAATAATCACCTATATAGAGCAAGAACTATAGGAAATACATTGAGAAATAAGTAGAAATGAACAGTTAATGCAAAATTACTCCTCATAAAATAGAAGACTTTAACACACCACTCTCAGTACAAAACTGAAAAACTGGACAATAAGTAAATAAATTAACTAATGATCCAAAGAAAAAAAATCATAAGGTAAACTGAGCATTACACTCTGATAATAGAATGATGAAATATAGGGCAACCCTCAAAAGATCAGTTGGTTTCATAAAGTGCAAATATTGTAAATAGTATATGATCACAGTATAGTAATAGTAGAAACTAGAACATCAGCCACACACAAAAAAAGAAAAAAATGACCCTTTTACCTGGGAATTTGAAAACTAAACTAGTGGTTACAAGAGGGTATGGAGCGGGGTAGGAGGGGTTAGGTAGATGGTTATAGGTGGTCAAATATAGGAGGGGAGGGGGAGGTTGAAGTGGGTAAAGAGGATCAAATATATGGTAGTTGAAGGAAAATGGACTTTGGTAAACACAATAGAATATACAGATGTCAAATAATAATGTACACTGGAAAATTATATAATTGTATTAACCAATGTTAGTTACTCCAATCAACTTAATTTAAAAAAATGAAGGATAAAGAGTTAGACACATAGCAGCATTTAGGGATTTTCTTTCTCCTCTAATTGGACAAAAACATCCTCTCTCATAAAAAAATACTTTATTATACATGCCAAGTGGATGAACATCAGGTCACAGACTAAAAACAGCTATTGTAGGTCAATCGGCAGAATATCATTGAAATCATTAATGTATTTTCTAAATATAATTAATAGTAAACATATGTAGGCCACTCTTGGCAAAACTTGAAAATCGATTACACCAAATTCAATGAAAAAAACATTTAGGAAAATATTCTAGCTTCTGAGGTACACTTCAGCTCAAATTATTTCCTCAGATGTATTACCTTGTATTAGTAAGAAATAAAGGTTTTGTGTTATTGCTTTGCTACTGCTGCAAAAGAAATGTTTCTTTAAAGATAAAAAATCAAAATTAGAACCTTTCCTCTCCTGAAAAAAAAAGAATAAAAACAAAAAACAAATTATAAAAAACACCTATGAGAGTGACCTTAAAACACTCAAGTAGTATAGAAAAAGGTGATATTTTCACAAGTGTGTATGCTGAGTCCTGGCGGCATGGTCTGTAAATGGGTTATTTTAGATTCTACAGTAAAGACAGGTTTAGCATGATTAGAGGAGACTTGTATATTGTGTGATCATTAGAGATAATTCTGGAGCTAGTAGATAAATTAATTTCTAACCATGACATTGTGCAGCCATTACAGATAAGAATGATCCTACTACTCAACTTGATTGTGTTTAGAGACTAAGACATGCCTTAGTCCAAGCATTTGGTCCACAGGATTCTAATACTCATCTCTCACATTGCTTACATAATCAATAAGATTTTAAAGAAAACAGGTGAAATAGCCACTCAAGCCATAAAGCCATTGAAAAACAGTTACATAGTTTCTCCTTTTGATATCTAGGTTTTATCCTTGCTACTCCCCATGTATATAAACTGAGTCTGGTCATTCGCTTTTGACAATGTGGCTAACTACACAAGGCCAGGTCAGTGTGACAGTGGCAGAACGCAAATCAATCACCAGAAGGGCAATTCAGTCTTGACAAAACAGGAACCAATGTTATGAATTTTTATGTTTGATATGACTCTTAGATATTTTAAAAGCTACCAGTATATTAGTTCCTGTCCAAGAATATGAAAGGCCAGCATATATCATTTACCTAATGAGCCAGTGATTGTTTTCATATAATTTTTATGTTCTTTCTTTTAACTGAAAGGCATTTGGGAGAAATTTAAGCTGATGATTTCACTGTGTATATATTAAAAGAAACTAAGTTCTTTTTATAGACCCTAACTATGACTTATTTATATTCTCTTTTGCCACTCATTTTATATTTGCTACAAAGAGGATATGGAAGATATTTGTTGAATTATAATGTTAGCTTCCCAAATGCTAACTTTACCTCCTAATGATAATTTGCCTCATTTTAAAGTCTATTACCTTCTTTACTCATCATATGCTCTTTTTCTACCTCTTACATATACACTTTTCCCATGAAATAATCAAAGATCTCATTAAATAGTTCAAGAGCTCAATCGTCTCTATAAGTGCTACTACATACATAACCCTTATTAATTGTTATAAGAGATTAAATTGTTAATTGTCGTAAGGGATTTAGATAGCAAGGCAAACTTCTTCTTCTTCAACATCTCCATTGTATCTTTTTGGATCCTATTTTCTTCTATGTACAGGTCTCAACATCAGCTTTTGAACACCTCCTTCTCTATTCCAGCATAGTCTGTATTTGGATTGGAGTGGCTAGAAGTATGACAAAGCACTGCCATTTGGAGATATTTCTATTTATGTGGATACCTTCTTTGAGTTGAGCTCAGTATTCTGCAGTCTGAAGTACAAGAATTTAACAAGACAGTGACACGACTGTTGTAAAAATTCTGTCATCCTTAACAGGCTAATTTCTGCCTCACTCTCCCCACCTACTCAGCCATCTGGTAGAAGTTCACCCCTTACTGAATGACTTGGGGCAAATTCCTTCACTGCTCTAATCCTTCTGTTTCTCATCTGTAAAACAAGCATAAAAACAGAGCTTACCGCATCAGATTTATTTTTTAAATTTGGTTTTGAAATTAATTTAAAATTATAAAAAAAAAGTTGTCAGAACAGTACAAAGAGCTCTTATGTCCCTTTTATTCAGGTTTCTATTGGTTAGTGTGTTGCTTCATTTGAGCTCCCCACCCTCCCTTCCATTATGGTTAGTTTTTCTGAACTCTTGGACAGTCACCTGCTGATGTAATGTTCCATCACCTCAAACACCTCAATATATATTTCCCTGAAACAATGACATTCTTCTACATCACCAGTATAAACTTCTCAAAATCAAGATATCAACATTCATACAACGCTAACATCTAATCGACAAACTCCAGTTCAAATCGAAGTCTGGGGCAAATCTCTAATGACCTAATTCCCTGCCCATCCCACAGTTTCCTACTCCATGTTACCTGAAGTTATAGAGTTAATTGATAAACTATCTGAACCCTCCTCTAGGCAACAGGGCCAATCCCATGCCTAAACAGATAGATTATGAAAAGTCCGAATGCAGTAACTTGAGACCTTTTCTTGAGTCCAGCTTTCAGCCTAGTTCAATTTTAAGTTCTACAGTTGTGATCAAGTCCTATTATGTTCCCCCACTTTTAGTACTTACCTTATTTTCCTATGCTTAAGGCTCTGTCCCTAAGATCAAAATCAGAAAGTTTTCAATCATTTTGTTTGGTAGTGAAAACTTTCAAATAAAATTTAATGTCCCAGATTGGAAATCTAATTCTTCCATTTCCTGCAGGGATAATTTAACTTATTTGGGTCTTGGTTTCTTCATTTTACAAATGAATCACCAGCTGAGGCAGAGTATTAAGGTCACATAGTGAGAATATGTGAAAAATATTTTTTTTTGTTATTGCCCTGATAATTGAACCACTTTCAAGGAAACTAAGCAGTAGTACAAAATCTGATGTATAAACAAGAATGAAAATTCATTATGAATGATGCAATAAATAGCGAGATCCTATCCAGCTTAGTTAACACATACTCCTCATAGGAAACATACTTGGTAAGCCAAATTATCATAGCTGATTGCTTAATTGCCATGGGGCTAGCCTTATAACACTGGCCATTTTCATCTCCTTACCATAAAGCCTAATAGCATGTATCTCCTCTATAAGACTAACTTCCGATTTGCCAAAAATTTGCTGGAGTTGTTCAAGGAAACCTCTTTTGCTTTAACAAATTTATTTCACTGTTCTCAGTTTCCTTGACATTTAATACTGATTTCTTTAACACAGATTATATTATGGTGATACCTCTGTAGTAACCTTGGTGGTATTTGGGAGTTACTAAATCCCTTTGGGTAGTTCAATAACTTAGGAAAAACTTGATAATAAAAAAGTAAAGACATGTTAAATGACCATCAGGGAAACATTTATTCATTGTCATAGTCAAGATAATAGAGCATTATGCATGATAATCAGTTTCTGTAGCTGAACAAAATCATGTATATTCAATTGTGGTAAACAGAGCCTAGGGTAATTCCCTATGATCGCTGTCTCCTGGTGTTCATGCCTTTGTAACATTCCATCCTCTTAAGTGTGACTAGAACCTAGAACCTGTTATCTGTTTGTAACCAAGAGAACACAACAAAGGTGTTGAGATGTGTGATTATATGTACACTATTACATTACATAGATTTTAACTCTCATTTGCTGAAAGACTCTCCTGTGTTGACTTTGGAAAAGCAAGCTGACATGGTATGAGCTAGCTTAAAGAGAGGTCCATGTGGTAAGCAATTGAGGGTGATCTCTGGCCAACAGTATCAAGAAACCAAAGCCCCTAGTCCAACAGTTGTAAAGACCTGAATGCTGCCAGCAGCCATGGATTTTGGAAGCAGGTAGTTGAGCCTCACATTTGACTACATCCCTAGAAGATACTGTAACAGTGTAAAAGTGCATTTCAATAACATCTTCTTTGTTCACATCTCCCCTCTTTATTCTGGCTGTGACTACTTTGGAAAATATGTCATTAGGATTATTGGTATCAATTCCTCAGTAAGTCAGCCCCAAGGGCAGGGCAGAGAGTGATATCTCCAGGTGCCAGCTGCCTAGGAGAAAATAGCTCCAAGGCTCCCAAGAAGAAAAATAAAACAATATTGCCGCCAGAGTATAGATAACAAAACTAACTGCCAACATCTGCTTCTGTAATCTGCTTGCTTGCATAATTAAAGCCCACCAAGACATAGTTTTAGGTTTTATAAGCTGCCTCCTCCGGAGGATCAGGGCTGATTCTCTGGTGGGGAGAATCAATCGCCGGCTGGCTAATAAAAGCTCATAATTAATCTCAATTGGCTCTGTGGGTCTTAGATTTGAACATGCCACAATACCTTGATTGTCACATTGTGAGACCTTGGAGCAGAGAAGCTAGCTAACCCATTTCTGGACTACTCAGTACAGAATATATGATAAAATCAATATGTGCTATTTTAAACCACTAAGTTTATGATAATGTCTCATAACCAGAGAAAATAAATACACCAATAGACCTTTCCCTTTTTAATGTAGTTTGAGTGTCCCTAAGTCATGACACTCTCACTAAATCTTAAAGTAAATGTTTCTACAGAAAACCTCTTCTACACATGATCAACTATCCCACATTTCAGTTTATATGGTAGTCCCAAGAAATTCAAGAGATTGAATACATGTATTTAAGACTCTAAGAGGTAATTCAATAACATACTTCTCTCTCATCCCAATCTGAGCCCAGCCATTAATTCGTAGATAATATCTGGTTTTGTCATCTTTGCTTCCCCCTTCGGTTGGCCATATTCTCACCTATTAAGGAATTTACAACATCGCCTCAACCATAAGACAAAGCAGAGAGAGAGAGAGAGAGAGAGAGAGAGAGAGAGAGAGAGAGAGAGAGAGAGAGAATTATATCTATAGCTGATTAATTCTCCGTGTGTGTGTGCTTTTTTTCTGAGTTAAATCTTGATCACTTCTCTTCCAGAAGGCAATCTTATGTAATGGTCTACCTTCAAAATTAATGAATAATAATTAAGCCAATTGAAGAAGGGAAAGGAAGATGTTCTAGGAACAAATTCAGAGTGTAAAAAATCCCCATGGTGGGAAAGCACATATGAATGAAAGCATAAGTTGTATACAATAAAGCTAGGAAGGTCAGATGGAGTCATACAATGCAAAATCTTCATAGAGCACATTAAAGATTTAGCGTTTTAAAAATTTTCCAAAACACTTTTGCTTTCTCAGAATTTTTCATTGAATATTTATTTTTTATAAGAATTCTCATTAAATACTTTAATTAAAATTATTGGGGTGACATTGATTGATAAAATCAAATAGGTTTCAAGTGTATAATTTAATATGTCATATGTATATTGCATTCCGTGTTCACCACCCAAAGTTAATTTTCCTTCTGTCACCAAATATTTGACCCACTTTATCTCTACTTACCTCCTCTTCCCCCACTTCTTTATGGTAACCACTAATCTACTATTCATGTCCATGAGTCTCTGTTTGATTGTCATGTTTATTTGTTGATTTCAGTTTTATATCTCAAATATGAGTGAAATCATATGGTTTCCAACTACTTCTGTCTGACCTACTTCGCTTAGCATGAGTATCTCAAGGCTATCCATGTTGTCACAAATGGCAGTGTTTCATCTTTTCTTATGACTGAGTAATATTACATAGTATATATGTTCCACATTTTCTTCATCCAGTCATCTATCTTAGGATACTTCGGTTGCTACTATGAACATCGGGGTGCATATATCGTTGCTGATTAATGTTTTCAAGCTTTGGGGATAAATAACCAGAAGAGGGATTATTGGACCATATGGTAATTTTATTCTTAGTTTTTGAGGAGTCTCCATATAGTTTTTCATAGTGACTGTGCCAAATTACATTCCCATCGACAGTTCCTACAATGAAATTGGTCATTTTTCCGAACTCCTACTATCCCAAAGACATAAGCATGCATAAGCTTCAATTTACTGGTTGATACAATCCAGCAGAAAGTAGAAGTAAACAGAAGCAAAAAAAAATATATGCCCAGGCTGTCATCTTTCCAGATTCTTCCCTCTGGGTGGTTGAGTTTTTAATATATTTCTTTCCTTTCATCTACACTAAAATCCCCTTGAATGCAGGAATGTTAAGTAGCTTCTTAAAGGCAAATTATATAATGAAGATAGTGTATTCTAACTCCACTAGCTATTTCTTAAAATCACTAATGACATTCTAAACATTATTCATAATTGAGAAGTGGGTGAGCCAAGTAAAAACATACACCTTGGAACAAACAACTATGAACTATGGTCACATTAGCACCAGAAATTGATTTTTTTCCTTCAAGCTGTTTGCCAGTTTAGTATTGATTAGATTTTGTCCTTAAAAATCAAGATACTATTGATCTGCATCAAGTACTTAAAAAGTTCTCAGGAAATAAGTGGATTTTGATGAATTACAACACGAATAAGACCATGGTAGATTGGTCTATACATTTTTTATTATTTACATTTCTTAACTATGTGCATCTTTCTTTTTTTATTAATTGATACCACTTAGTTAATAAAAACTTTTTGATTTCCAAATCACTTCTAAGGCTTTATAAAGTGGTTTTGAATAGTTTCATAATAAACCATCTTAGGAGATGGTTAACCTGCCCTAGGGTCTTGAGTGTCCTAGTTCCTTAGTTGATCAATAAAAACATTCTTGAAAATTTATTGTTGAAAGTATGAAGTACTTAAACCCATAATTTTCTTCCACCATGAATGTAATTGGTTCCCATTTTAAACAAAAGCACTTTGAGAACATAAGAAAATTGAACACTGTCTCTTTTTGGATATAGAAATAAGGAGTGAGGACACTCTAAATGAAGTCAGAAAGGAGCAGTGAAATAATGATGAAATTAGTACAAGAGGTCTATTTTCAAGATTAATTGGCTCACTACTACTATTTTTAAAAGCATATAGAATATTGCTAAATGTTAAATTAAGAAAAATACCAAATGTCATAAACAAGCATTCTGTGGAAGAGTCAAAGTTCTATAAAATTGAACAGAAAGAAACTATTTCCACGTTTTCTAGTACAAATAAAATAGAGGTTTTTCTTTTCTCTTATTTCTTTCTAAGTTTAAATGATACTGAACAGACTCAGGTGGCCCTGAGAGCCTTGGGATTGAGATTATTATGTAGAGATGACAACTAGAGAAGTCTCAAACTGGAGTTCAATTTAATTGCTTTCTGTCTAGAGGACCATGTATTATTTATCCCAATATGGTTCCAAAATTCTCTGCTTTCCTGTAAAGTACATATTCCTCAAGATTACCTCCTGCCTGCCAGACTGAGCCTCTATTAGTTGAAATGTTTTGTAATAGCTTTTGCTTCCATTTTAGCTCAGATGGATTCAGGAAGGCACTAGGAGCGGGTAGCTAGGGTGGATTTAAGAGACACAGGGCTACATTTCATTACTTGTGTTTTAGAAAATGTTTTTCATGGTTCCCTCTTGTTCTGATTCTAAATTTCTGCCATTATACTCGGAACCAATACTTTGCTTAGAATCTGGCAAGAGATACCCTTGATTGGGGACTCCAATTTTAGAGAGTCCAATTCTGGCCCTCCCTAAATTGTACCTTACCACAAAAGATCAAGTGTCCTTGGGGACAAAGGGTCTGAAAGTTCTACTTTAAATCAAGATATACAGATTTTTATGAAAGTATATTTTTCAAGATGGGAGGATAAATTATTTTATTTCATTATTTCCTAGCCTGATTTTATAACATTTATAATTTTAGATAAATAGTGTGTAGGCTTTAATTTGTAATCTTGACCTGGGCCACACAAATGGTAAGAGCAGGCCTGCTTTGCATTACTCCTTTGAGGTAAGAAAATACTTTATCTGACTAATTCATGGACCAGTTCTGGTGCTATTACTCTTTCATCTCAGAACAAGGCTTTCAACTGGAGTCTGGTTCTGCCTCTCCCACTAATTAACTGAAGAACCTTGACATGTAACTTCCTCTGAGTCTCAGTTTTCTCATTTATAAAACAATGAGATTGGGCAAATTCTTTCAGTTTTTCCACCAGTAAGAGTGACAAAGAATAGACAGCTATTTGGGGCTTTTCAGAGTTTAGAGGGGTCTTTAAATTCTTTTTAAACCAAAGCTTCTGTAGGTAAAGCAGAGTGAGTCCTCAATACACATTTGTTTTACGAGTATACAATGGAGTTACATTAGGTCTCACTAACTGTTGCATATAAAAACAAATGTGATAACATCCATAACTTCAGTTTCACCATTTTCTGCCCACGTGTTTAAGGTGAGAGCCTCCACCTTCCTCAACATTTTGCCCAACTATTTATGGGCACGCCTAGGGTTTCTAGTTAGGGTCTGCTGGAGAATGTCTTTTTCCTTGACCCTCCACACTGTCCCTGCAGCCCCTGTGACAGACAGCATGAATAGTGGTGCCAGGGCACTATCTGTTATGCCTCCAAGGCTACAGTCTTGCAGAACAAGCTGTAGCCATGGTATACACCATGCTGACAGAGGAGGAATGCACTTCTACACATTTTCTTTCATTTTATGTCCTACTTTGTCTTTGGCATGAAAAGCATAGATGAGCATGCTCTCCTCTCTCACACAGTCTCATGGAAAAAATAATTTCTTTAAAAAGAACTCAGACACAGGTCCAAGAGCCACATACAAGGCAGACCATGACAATGGCTTCAACATCTCTGTCTTCCCAAGTGTTGAATAACCTTTCTCCTCTTCCTCACATAAATATCAATCAGGGCAGATGCCCTCAAGTTACTGGCCAATTAACATATCAGATATATCAGATACGTGAACACAACTGGGACACAACAAATCAGTGAATGAATGAATTAATGAATGAGATAACTCAGTACCAGAAAAATGAAGTGCAGTAATATGTGGCTAACTTTCCAAACATTTCAGAAAGTCATTCAGATATGTATTGTTTATGAACATTAGCTCTATATTTTAGGCTTTAGTGAATGGTTCTTGCACTTTTGGACATAAATAAAATTAATCATTAATATTCACTGAGTACTTGTGATGTGCCAAGAACCAGAATACACATTTATATGCCTTATTATATTCATTTCTTTAGGACAGGGGTTGGTTAAGTTTTTTCTTTAAATGGCAAGATGGTAACTTTTTTTTTTTTACCTTATGAGCCATAACATCTCTGTCACACTACTGAGCTCTGAAAGCTAAAGTGTAAACAAATGGATTTGGCTGTGTTCCAATAAAACTTTACTTACAAAAATAGATTACAGGTTGAATTTGGCTCACAAGCCATAATTTGCTGATCTCTGCTTTAGTGAATCCATGCAGTTAGTACTGTTTGCATCTTTATTTAACAAACAAGGAGCTGAAGCATAAAGAAGTGAAGCAGTGCACCCAAGATCACCAATACTAAGGAGGAGAACTGGGATTTGAACTCAAGCAATCTGATTCTGGAGCTCACACTCTTTAGGACTGAGTTATTTCTAGTAATTGTCAGTAAGTTACAGACTAACTTTACATGGGAAACTAAAGGTCTGGGACCTGACTGTGAACCTAAATTGCACATGAGCTTAATGTTTCTTTCCTTAGTCATCATCATTGCCAACACAGAGCTTGATATATATTGATCATCTGTAAAAGAAAAAAAATGCCAGTAATAAACGAAAGGTCAATTTCTCATTTTGAAATATCAAGAAAAGATGGTGTATGTTCCATCTAAAGAATTGCAGTATTCATGACTTCTTAATTGCTCTAATGATATGATAACACTTCCTACTTATTAATTTCCCTTCCATCATGGTCCTTCAAGTCAGCTCTACCTTTCGTAAGGATGCATGAGTCAGTAATAATAATAATTAAAAGGATAATAATAACTAATAACAGCAATACATTTATATAGTACTACTCTAAGCCATTCACTCTTTTAAACACTTTGAATATATTAATTCACTTAACCTTCAAAGCAACCATTTTATAGATGAAGAATCTAAGACCTAAGTGTTAAGTAACTTGGCCAAGGGTAAAATACAAGTGGCACAACTGAAATTTGAATGCAGTCTGGATCTAGAACCCATTCTCTTAATTACTATGTCTGATAGCCTTCAAAAATATTTTCAAAATATAGTAAAAACTAAAATTTGTCATTTTGGTAGGACATTTCTGTGTAGATAGAATGTAAATTGTATTTCCTGATTTATTATGGAACAGTTCAGTAGATTCATTCTTATTAAAGAGATTGTGACATTCATTAAATGTGAAGTCATGGGGAAGCCCTCATCACCAGTCTCTTGGCATTAGTAATTTATGCAGATGACAGTGAACACCCCCTAAGACAATTTAAAGAAGTGATCGATTAAGTGTGTGGGGGAATGGGGGTGGGGGTAGAGTTTGGAGTACCTCAGGAATGCCCAGGGACATAGGTCATGGCATGTTAACATTTTGAAATGGAAGCATTTTCTGTTTTTACCTTAAAACTTGTCTACCTTGAATTTTATCTCTGGAAAATTTACTCCTTTTGTAATTACAGCAGATAGTGTTGCAGAATCACTAATATCTCCTTGGAATTTACTATTTCCCTACATGCAGTCCAACTTCTTACTGCTAGCACCTGTATTCTTTGCCTGAGAGCTCTGTCTGGCCTCCAAATCACTTTCTACTCATAAGCATGGAAGAGTGAAAATGACAGGGATCCAAGAAATGATGGATGAGAGTGGTGTATAAATACCCCAGTATCATCAGGCAGAATAATTCTGAGGCATGTCTATTACACTGTTTTCAGAACTCCTCAGAGAATTAAACTCTAGTTGTTCAAGTGGAAATTGTCTTGAAAATTGTATTAGAATTCCATCAGAAGAAAACCCAGTATGACTTTATATGTATATTATATGTATAAATATACATATAATGGCCTAGCAAGTCTGAAATCCATAAGGCAGGCCTTCAGGAAGGGCAAGCTGGAACTCTCAGGCAAGAGCTGGTGCTATTTATACTTAAAAAGTCCAGATGTCTCATCATTTGGGAAGACTTGCCTCTCCACCCCACTCTACTGTTTGAAGTAGGTGATTCTCCTTTCAACTCTATCTCATCTGTCTTGTACCTATAAGATAGTACCTGTATTACAATAATTTGTCTCCTGCTTCAGGTCAACCACTTTTATTTCTTAGTGCCTACCTTCTCATTCAGTGTCTGAGACAAGATGGTCAACAAATATTTGAAAAGAATTGAATGAATCCAATCAGCCCTTTGAATTACATCATTATGTGCTTGCTTTGGACTGAGGGAAGCTAGAATATATTTGTATTTTAAGTGTTATAATTTTCATGGAGTGACTATTATCTCCCATACATATCTTTTAGGTCAAACTTTTTTCCGAGTATCTACATTGTTTGGGACATTTTTATAAATGGAAGGAAATATTCCACATGTTACCATCTTCCATATCACCCTTCTGGCTCCACTCCCAAGAATAACCAACAAGCTTATTATATTTATAGATTTTCAAAGTAGCTTTCATGAGTAAGAGTGCCATTCATTTACAAGCAACTGGCAGTTTGCTGCCACAACTGGTCAGGAAGGCAAAGATCCTGAGTAGTCACTAACTCATCAAACCATACATTGGAGTTCTTCGTTTTAAATAGAAATGATTGCCAAAAATTATTTTTCTAATTGGTAGATTTTCAGTTGAAACGTGAAACCTTTAAAGGCATTACCTATCCATTGGAATCTACTTGCTCTCTTCCTGCTTCCACAAGCATCTTTTTCCCAGTAGAGAGATCCACTTCAGCCTTACCTGTAGGCTCACCTTATACCAGGCTTTTGAACCTAACCTCATGTCTGCTGTATGAATTTGAATTTGAATGATATTTTACTATTCGTTGTTCCAGCAGAGCTAATAACAGTAGTAGCAGTAGCTACGGTTCATCAAATACAATTTGCCAGACACTGCACAGAGATGTTTACATACATTACAACAGCTAATCTTTACAATCAGCCTGTGTGATAAATCAAATGAGCCCCTTTTACAGCAGAGAAAGCTGTGGTCATGTAGGTAATAAACTGGGGGAAATTTAAGAAATTTGAGTTCAGTTTTTAGAAACTGGTTTAAATCAGACTTATTCTGAGTATAATTTTGATATTTGCTTTAATTCTGAACCTGAATCTCTGCCAGATAAAAATGTTGATAAAAATGATGTCTCAACTCTAATTCATTGAGGCCCTACTATGTGCCTTGTGCAATGTGTTTAACTAACCAAGTGATGGTACCAAAATTCAAACTCAAGGCAACCTGCACCAGAGCCTCTGACCTTCCCACTGCAGAGTAGCACCCTGTTAGCCCCAAAACAAAGCTTAGCCTTACTTTCCATAGTTGTATTAGTAATTGTGACCTTGCCTAGGGACTCTAGCCATGTGATTGAGGGCCATCTTCCTTCCCAACACCCGCTACCTCTCTTCTAATTCTGAGTCTCAGCTCACCTATTGTCCCAAGTATGTTTTTGTGTATTTTATGACACCATTGACTGCTTGTCTGCTGAGCATTCCATTCCTATATCCCTGTCCTAGGCAACTGCTTCTAATAACTCCTATCACCTGACCGATCGTCGTATTTCCACATCTGCTTAGTTTACCCTCATTTATATCTGACTAGACTACAAGCAACTGAAAGACCTCCAGTGGGAGATGTCTCTTTTTTCAGGTCAAAGTCCCAGTCTCTTTGACTCAGTCAAAACTTTCAAGGTCTGAGAGCCTTTCTGAAGAACAAGCAGACTTGGTCTCTATGATCCATGTTTTCATGAATGACACATCAGGAAATTTAGACTTCCTTCAAGATCTGACTTGAATATCACTTTGGAAGTGACAGAACTCCCCAAATGTTTTATATTTACCTCTCTGAAGCAGACAACAATTTTTGTCATATTTAAGCCTATATGTATCTTACTCATTGGATCTCCCCATTCAGACTATAGGCCCCATTAGGGCAAGAATGAGGTTAATTTATATTTGCAATGCTAAAGGAAATAGCAAAGTGGGGGAAAATTGGAAATTTTGAAATGTAATTTCCTTAATGACAAATAATCTTCATTAAAGTTGTTAAATTTACAAACATTTTGATTTTTTAAGTAAAAGCACTTTTCTCATATATTAAATATTATTAATAATGAAAATTAGATAATCTTTTACATACACTAAAATTAGCTCACAGAGTATAGTTTATGGTTTAAAATGATATGAAATGATAGATATGTTTCTCTAAGGTTTGTAAAATCTTTGACTTTGTAAATCAAACATGGTCAAACTCTGAAGTCCATTCTCTTTAAAGCATTTTTCAATATTGAAAATGCTCACTCACAATTAATTACCATCAGTGAATGGATAAAGAAATTAAGGTGAAATGCAGTCAAACTCTACATAGCATAATCGAGTACACAACGGTCAAGGAAAAAATTACTGACATGTAATGATCTGTTTTACCTGAGTCATTTATTTAGGACACAAAGAAATTCCACCATTATATCTATGATCAATCAAACAGTCACCCACCACACACTGACAATACTGTCCATTTCTAGTCAACTATAAATAAAAAATGGTCTTCCCTGTTATCATCTCCATCAGTGGGCTTATTTTCTAACCACAACTACCTGAAGGCTTTGTAATTTAATGGTCTAATTTTCTGCCCTCATTTTCATAAAGATTTTTATAGCAGGTACCATACACTATAGTGGGTAAGTAATGTATCATACCCTTGGTACATGCAAAGATTACTTTATTAATTAGAAAGAAAAACTATAAAAGAGGATAATTTCCACATGTTCACAGAAAATGCCACAGGTAGATATTTAAAATTATTTGGGTGTACATAAAATTACTTTAAACATTTGTATCCAATTTTACAGGTACAGAGTTTTAAAAGACAAACAAGGTTTATAAAGAAAACAGCACATCTTTTTCTATCCCTCGCTACCTGGGTACTCCTCTTAGAAGACAACCAGTTCCAACTACTTTGGCACTTTCTATTTCAGTTTATATCGCTACTGCTACTTCTTTATTTTTTTTCTGTTTTCAATTTTGTCTGTTTACTTCTGTTAGTTCACAAATTGATCCCTATACATAGAGGGTTTTAGAGACCAAAAAAAGAGGCAGACCACTCTAGATCGATAGGTGGCAGTTTTAAAGGGAACTTACTAGTAGACTTCCACATTCACCAGCCATAATCTTACAGGTTTACATAGAGGCCTTAATTGGATTCAGTCACACATATCATCCAGATGGTCAGAACAACACATTGTTCTCTCAAGGATATGTCCTTGGAACAGCTCTCACTGTGGGACTGGTAAGCAGAGTGTATATTCCAAGGATAGGGGAGGGTGTGAAGAGCCTCTGATTGGGTCCAGCTCAAGAGTCAAGTGGTGGTTACATTTTCCTGATGACCTCCTCCAACATCTTCTATTATAAAATATGAGGATTCAGCACTCTTAGACATTCTTTTCTTCCTCAGCTTTTGAACACACATCTCCAAATTAGTGCTTTTTTTCCCCTCTTATTTTTGGGAAAGCTCAACACTCCGTTTTTGCGTTATTGTTAAAATGCAAATTGTAACATAGTTCCAGATTAAGCCATGTAGTTTCCATGCTTGTTTTTCATTTCTTCCAAAACTTTTTAAAAAAAATTTCTTCCAAAGTAATATTTATTTATTTTGCCCCTTAGTTACTCTGTGCCAGTGTTCTCAGAACTGAGTTGGAAAGAGAGTTAAGAGGAATTTCTCATGGTTCAGATGTTCACATTTTTCCTTTGCCCTCATATCTTGATCTAGTGACTAATTCTCCATAATGCCTGGTGTCCCTGAGTTAAGAGTCTCTATGGTTTATATTTTCCACAGGGTAAAATCTCTGGTCTTCATCACATACTAGGGAGGGGACGTGAAATTCATTTAAGTGCTACTTATACGGCCTATCAACATATCTCCTCTTTCTAACAGAGCCAACTACTGTTCCCATTCCCAAGCCTTTCTGGGCTTCTCTGATCAGTCTCACCTACTTCTGTGCTTCCTGCACTATAGCCTAAGCCCTCAGATTTCTCTGATCTATTAGAACAGTTTCCACTTGCCCAATTTGCTTTCCAGTTTGCATTTTTTTACTGCCATTTCCTCTCTTATTGTCTTCATCCTTTTGTGAAATAACTCTTTTATCTCCATTGTCACCTTAGTGGCTTTGGATAGAAAATGACAAAGTTGGAATAGAGAGAGCATACCTCAACATAATAAACGCCATATATGACAAACCTACACCTAACATCATACTCAATGGGGACGTGCTAAAAGCATTTTTCTTAAGGTCAGGAATAGGGGGAGGAAAAAATAAATAAATCATTATAATGTTTAGATTAAAAAAAATAATAGGTAAAAAAGTGATTGGAAAAGAAAAACAAAGATCCAGAACAAGAAAAGCATGTCCACTTTCATTACATAGTATTGGAAGACTTAGCCTCAGCCATAAGACCAGAAAAAGAAATAAAAGGCCCAAATGGATAGAAAGAATCAAAACTATTATTATTTGCAGATGACATGATACAATATATGCATAACCCTAAAGATTCCACTCCAAAATCGTTAGAACTGATAAATGTCAGTAAAGAAGCAAGATACAAAATTAATATTCAGAAATTAGTTGTATTTTTATATACCAATAATAAACTATGAGGAAGAGAAATTAAGAAAATTATTTTATTAACAATTACATCAAAAAATGAAATAGTAGAAATAAATTTAGTCATTAATGTAACAGACCTGTCCTCAGAAAATTAGGTCATATATACTGTGCTTGTAAATAGGAAGAATTAACATTGTTAAAATGTCCATACTACCCAAAGCGATATATCGATTCAATGCAATTCCTATCAAAATATTGATGGCATTTTTCATGGAACTAGAACAAATAATCATAAAATTTGTATGGAACCGTTAAAGACCCTGAATATCCATCACAAGCGTGAGAACAAAGCACAAAGTTAGAGGTGTCATACTACCTGATGTCAAACTATAATACAAGCCTACAGAAATCAAAAAAGCATGTTACTGGTGTAAAAACAGGCATACAAATTAATGGAACAGAATAGAGAGCCCAGAAGGAAATACTCACCTAAAAAGTCATTTAATCTATGACAAAGGAGGCAAGACTATACAATGGGATAAAGACAGTCTATTAAATAAATGGCGTTGGGAAAACTGGACAGATACATGTAAAAAAATAAAAGTGGGCCACGTTCTCACATCATATACAAGAATAAACTCAAAATGGATTAAAGACTTAAATGTAAGTTCCAAAACCATAAAGCTTCTAGAAGAAAACATAGGCAGTAAACTCCCTAACTTTATTCTTAGTAATATTTTTTTTGATATATCCCCTCAAGAAATGAAAACAAAATAAAAAATAAACAAATGAGACTATGTCAAATTGAAAAGCTTTGCACAGCAAAGGAAACCACCAACAAAACAAAAATACAACCTACTGAATGGGAAAATATATCTGCTAGTGATACATTTGATAAAGGGTTAATATCCAAAATTTATAAAAAATCAGACAACTCAATACAAAAAAAATAATAAAATAAAATAAAAATGGGCAGAGGACCTGAATAGGCATTTATCCAGAGAGAACATACAGATGGCCAAAAGATGCTCGATGTCACCAATCCTTAGAGAAAGCAAATTAAAATTACAGTGAGATATCACCTCACATCTTTCAGAATGGTTATCATCAATAAATCAGAAAACAACAAGCGTTAGTGAGGATGTGGAGAAAAGAGAACCTTCATGCGCTGTTGGTGGGACTGCAACTTGGAAAACCACTATGGAAAAACAGTTTGGAGTTTCCTCAAAAAATTAAAAATTGAATTATCTTAAGACCCAGTAATTACACTTCTGGATATTTATCCAAAGAAAACAGAAACACAAATTCAAAAAGATATATGCACCCTTATGTTCATTGCAGTATTATTTATAATAGCCAAGATATGGAAGCAACCTATGTGCCCATCAATAGACAATTGGATAAATTGTCTAATGGAATATTACAGGGCCATAAAAATATGAAATCTTACTATTTGTGACAACATGGATGGACCTAGAGGGCATTATGCTAAGTGAAATAAGTCAGACAGAAAAAGACAAATACAATATGATCTCACTTATATATAGAATCTAAAGAAAAAAATAAGCAACAAAACAGAAACAGACTCATAGATATGGAGAACAAACTGATGGTTGCCAAATGGGAGAGGGGTTGGGGGGTGGGGCTGAATGAAAATGGTGAAGGGATTAAGAAGTACAAATTAGTAGTTAGAAAATAGTCATGGAGATGTGAGGTACAGCATAGGAAATATAGTCAATAATATTGTAATAAATGTGTATAGTGCCAATGGGTACTAAACTAATCTGGGGATTACTCTGTAAATCATTTAATTGTCTACCCATTATGCTATACACCTGAAACTAATATAAAATAATATTAAATGTTGACTCTAATTGAAAAATAAAAATTAAAAAAACTGAAATATATAGTGAAAGATATTCTTTATTTAACATCATCAGAGAAGGACAACCAAGAGAGGATGTCTCAGAAACAAAGTGGAGAATAATCAACTGTGTTATATGCAGAAAATAGAGACAATAAATTGAAAACTTAGAAATGATCGTTGGATATAGCAACATGAAGATCACTGGTGACTGACAAGGAAGCTTTGGTGGATTGATGGGGATGGAAGCCTGATCATAGTGGGCTCAACAGAAGATAAGAGAAATTAAGATAGTAAATAAGAAATAGCCATTGAAAACTTTTGCTAAAATGGCAACAGAGAGATAGTATAGTATTCAGAGGGGAATGTGTAATTAAGGGAGGGAAATATTATTGTGTATTTGCATGATGAGAGGACTGATCTAGTGCTGAGGGGAAAATTGGTTATATTAGAGGAAGAAGAGAACAAGCTCTGGAGCACTTTTCTTGAGTAAGAAGTCAAGAATGGGATCACAGGCACAAGGAAAGAGTTTGGCCTTATATATGTATATAAAGAGGTCATTTGTTGTGACACAGGCAAGATGTAGAATAATGGTGTAGATGCAGAATATTGAAGACTTGGTGGGAAGGTATGAATGTTCCCTTTTGAATGTTTCTATTTTCTCAGTGAAATAAAAAAAAAACATACCACAGAGGAATGAGAAAAGGCAGGAGGTATTGGTCGTTTGAGGAAAGTGGAAAAAAAGCATGATAATAGTCATCTAAAAAATGATAGAATAAATTGACTTGGGAAAAATAATGGCATTCTCCAAGTAACTCTAAGGGCTCACCTGAAGTCAGTGCACATGTGGATTTCATCTGGCTGACCTAGGAGATCTAGAGGCAGTCTCTAAAATGGCAGGCTACATGGAAGTCCTAGGATGTTGTACCTCTATCTGAGGGCATGCTATGTTATTCCCTGCTTCATGTAAAAATCTCCATAAATTTCTATGACCTTTGCCATTAAAGAAAGTTGGCATCCTCTAGAAGTGACTGCATCTTTTCATCAACCATGCTGCTGCCCATTGTGACAAGCAAGCAAGGAGAGACAGCATAGCACTATTCTTCAGTCATCTTGCCAATGCAATGAAGTCAGAGACCCTTCTTATTCATTCACGAGGAATAAAACCAATAGCCCTATCTACTATAAATGGAAAGCACTCTGCTAGGGCCTAAAGCCAGTGTGTCTAAAACCACACTGATTTTCTCTTACTCTTATTCCAATAAGTTTTTTCTCTTAGTTTGTGGCCTAACTATCCACTTAATTTTCTGAATATCTTTACACACACACACACACACACACACACAATCATTACTTTTCTTCTAAACCTTTGATGGCTCCTCATTTCCTTAATGATAAGTTTTAACTCATGAGCCTAACATGGAGGACCCTTCTTACATGTCATCCTCACTCTTCACCACCCTTCTTCTCACACGATTTTCGCCCATCCATCTTACATCCAAGACTTACCTTTCTGGTTAAATATCTACTTCATGAGGTAGTTTAGGTTCCTGAAAGAAACAAAGTAACAGCTGCTTTTGATAGGGAGAGGACTTCCATAAAAATCCTTGCCTTGGATTAACTAAGAAAAGAACTTTGTACCACATGTACCAGAAAAGCTTCTCAGACTCATTTCCCACACTGTATGGCTCTTAATATCTCTCTATTCTAGAATATAGTCCAAACCAAGAGAACTTCTAAAATCAACTCCCCCTTGCCAGACTGCAATGTAGGTCTGACAGCTTTGCAAAAAGAGGAGAGACAAAGGAAGATTGGGTAAGAAAAACCTCAGACGTTAGTAGACCTCTGAGAAAGCTTTGGTCAGGCCAATTGGAAGCCCCAAAGATCGCCCATCAGAGAAATCCTATGTGAGGCAGGAATGGTTCAGCTTTATTATCCTCACCATGGGGAGAGTGGCCTCAATAGAAACAGTGCAGCCAATCCTAAAAGTGCAGCATCTGGGGGCTGCCCACTAACAGCTCTTCTACCAGAAGGTTCTCTCCTGTGGGGCAATCTATATGCGCATCTCCATGGCTGCCACAATCATCTGTATTATCTATTCTTAATCCTAATTCTCTCTTTTTACAATCAACAAACAAAGGTACCATATTCTGAATTTCTACAAACTTTTATACATCAGACATTTACAGACATGGTTCCCTCTCTCTGCTTTTTTGTTTCTTCTCTGCCTGCTTTCCTTCCAATCAGTTTTGAATAAATTGTTAAATAATCTTTCCTTTATGATGTCTTCATAGTCCAACTCCCTTTATGTCCTTCATAGATCTTCACAATACTTCAGAAAAGCATTTATAATGTTTTAGTAAGTTGTTTGTATGTATTTGCAGTGCTAAATTTGAAAACTCCTATAGAGAAGGAACCATATTTATGTTATTATCCCTACCTCCATTATTCTCAAATTGTATGTCTAGGTGCCCCATATTGCTGCAGTAAAGTCACAAGAGGTGTCATGGAGTAATGTAAATTTTCAAGGAAAACTGAATGACACTTCATGAACTATAACTATTAAGTTGTTTGGACCTAAATACTTAATAAGTGGAACTATTAAGTAATTTAGCCTGGAGTTGCTCTGAGAATATATTGACACTAAAAGCTCTGTGAACCGAGAAAGTTTGTAAAACTCTGACCTAACTCCCAGTAAGCACGGTACTTAGCATATAACATATTAGGTAAATGATTCAACTATTAATTTTAGATCATTTATCTTACTTATAAACATTTATTTAGCACACACTCTCTCTGTGCCAGCCATTGCACTAAGTATTTTAAATACATTATATAGTTTATCCTTCCAACAGCCCTGTGAGGGAATTAATTTACCATTCTAAAGACTAGGAAACTGAGATATGGAGTGATAAAATAACTTTTGCAAGTCCATGCAACCGAAAAATTGTAAAGTCGAGGTTCCAAAGCCTATTCTATTAACCACTGTATTCAACATACAAATTCCTCCAAAGATTTTCAACATAACAAGTGGTGAAGTTGATTGAAAATAACTATCACATTTATGTTATTGAAGAATATATATAGAGTGACCTTTTGAGAGTTAAATAGATGAATTCATTATGGGATACTACTTTAACAACTATATCAAGTGTCTACTGTGTGCAAAATGCTGTGAAGGATACAAAGATAAGAAATACTTCTGAAAATGATAATTTTGAAATAAAGATAAAATCATTTTCACACAGTCACATATTTTCAAGATACTTTTCTATTCTTATCTCAGTGTGCTCGTGAACCTTTTCTCTTACATCTACATCTTTCAGAGACACTCCTAGGGATTTAGCTTTGTCCATTCAATTAGCTTCTTCATATTAGGGTTGAAATTTTGACTTTCTGTACCAGCAATTGAACTTGCCCTACCTAGGTTCAGCAGCTTTGGGCAACTGAAAGAATATCTCAAATTTCTTCTTTCCTCTTTCTTCTAACTTAAGAGGGACTTCTACTTGATAAATTAACAGCAACAGAGGGTGTAAGGATAAATGCACAGTAGAAGTTGGTTTTGCAGCATGTGGGGGCAAGTGTTTTGCTGTCCTCAACATGGATGAGGAATACCAGAAGAAAAAGAGTCACTATGCACAGGTGATTCCTCAGGTAATCAGTATTAGAATCACCAGAGATTTTTTGACATGAAGTCTGGGTCTCTACCACTGACTTCTAAAATCTAATTATTGTAGAATCTGCCTTCCACATGTGTTTCACATTCCCTAAAATTAAATTAGGCCAAATCTAATGTATTCATTCAAAAAATTCAGATTTGCTTTTATATTTATAGTCTGTAATTGGTCAAGGTGAAACTGTGGGCTACAAGATTTACACTGTTCTGACAAATGGAAGAGCTGGCATCTAGTTAGGATTCTAATGCTGACTATATATAACCTTTTGAACAAGTCACTTAACTAGTTTGAGTCTGAGATTTTATAGACTATAGATTAAATAGACTATCTCTTGTTTTACAGGCTTAAAGGTCTATGATTTTATTTTACTGAGTACTGCCACAAAATAATTTAAGAGGCTGTTATTGGACCCAGAAAAAGAAAAAAGAAAAAAAATGTTTTATATATATATATATATATATAAACAAGTTAAACATAAAACCCTAAAATTGCAGAAGAAAACTTTTAAAAGTCACCATTTCCAGTACAGCACAAACACATATCCAAAGTCTTCTGGAATTTTACATGAATAAATGTAAAACAAGGAATTAGCTTTTATTTTGATGATTGCAATACTACTAGCAAAAGCAGACCAGATTGAGTCAATATCTATCTGGAGAAATTGGTGAATTTTACATTGTTTTATATGATAGATGTGATGTTATTAATATCAGTGAAGACAAGATAAATTGAGGAACACAGAAAATAATTTTATTACTGTGTAATCATATTTAATTGCTTTGTTATATTTTAAATATATTTAATTTGTGGATGTAATCATATAAGTTCAACTTGTTACCACACACATCAGTGCAGTATTGATGAGTTGAGACTATATAAACTCTGGCTTTTTAAACTGAAATTTCTATCCTTAGAATATTCAAATCATCAGGAAATGTAAAGAACTAGCTAGAAAAGGGTAATTTATACTCGGCTGAGATTTCCAAATGAAAACTAAGTTTTCTAATTTCCTAACTACCATCATGGTGATATGGGAGACTGAGATAGAAACCAGGAAGTTGACCAAATTAAACTTGTTCAGAATCCACATTCTTAAAAGAGAAGAGAGTGTTTTAAGATATGGCCATGGAAACACATCTCTGACAGTTTTGTGATACATTAAAAGTGGATTTTAAAATTTACAGATAAAAATATTTCATGTACTTAGAAGCAAAAATTTATCACAAATTTAGAGGCAAAAATCCTCAACAATATGCTAATTTAACCCACCAGTATATACAAAGAATTATATACTTCATACAAGTGAGATTTATTTCAGAAATGTAAAGCTAATTCACTATTTGAAGCTAAATAAATATAATGTACTGTATCAGCAGAATAAAGAAGCAAAATCACAAGATTACATCAAAAGATACAGAAAAATATTTGGTAAATTTGACACCTATTCATGATGAAAACCCTCCATAAATTAAGAACAGGGGAACTTCCTCAGGTTGATAAAGAAAATCTACCAAAAAGGAAATCTACAGCTAATATTTTACTTAAAGGTGAAAGCTAATGTTTTCCCCCAAAGATTGGAAAAGATGTTTCTCCTCTTACCACTCTTATTCAATATAGCAAAGAAATATTTAGCCAGTGCAATTGGGCAAGAAAAGGAAATAAGGGCATGCAGATTGAAAATAAAGAAATAGAACTACCCTTATTTTCAGATGATACCAATTCTATATAGAAAACACCAAAAAAATTATCAAAAAGATGCTAGAACTAATAAGTGAGTTCAGCAATGTCACAAGTTATAGAGTCAACACATGAAAGTCAATCGTATTCTACGTATTAGCAACAAACACATGGAAACCAAAATTAAAAATACATTATCATTTACAATTGAGTCAAAAAAATCTAACAAAACACATAAAAGGTCTGTTATACTAAAGATTAAAAATCCCCAAGGAAAGAAAGCAAAGAAGATCTAAATGAATGGACAGACATATTGTGGTCATGGATGGGAAGACTCACCTTAGTAAAACTGTTAGTTTTTCCCAAGTCAACCTTCAGGTTTAATGCAATTCCTATCAAAGGCCTAACAATGTTTCTTACAGATACAGATAAGCATATTTTAAAATTTATATAGGAAGGCAGAGAAACTAGAAAATTTAAAACCATTTTGACAAAAAAAGAATAAAGTAAAAGGAGTATGAGATTATGATAGTTACTGCAATCAAGACAGTATTTTATTGGAGAAGGAAAAGACACATATATCAATGAAACTGAATATACGATGCAGAAATAGACCAACACAATTATGCCCAGTTGATTTTTGATACAGATACAAAATAAATTCAATGGAGAAAAGTTTGGTTTTTTTTTTTCAAAAAATTGAACATCCATTGGAAAAATAATAAAACCCTTCGTTCTGATTCTACACTGCATATGAAATATTAATTCAAAATGAATCATGAAACTATAAAAACTATAAAAATTTTAGAATAAAACATAAAAGAACATCTTTCTTTGGTATCTAGTTCTAGTAATTAACCTAGTGTTTAGACATGACTCCAAAATATGTTTCATTTTTTAAAGTTTCTATAAATTGGACTTCATCAAAATTAAAGTGTTGTACTCTAAAATATCCTATTATAAGAATAATAATTTAAAAAGCTACAGACTGGGAGAAAATATTTGCAAATCATACATCTGAACAAGGTCTTATATCTAGAATTTTTAAATAATTCAACAGTTTTCTTTTTTTACAAATAATTTAACTATAAAATGGGTAAATATATAAAAGGCTATTTTTACAAAAAGAAGATGCAGATGGCAAGAAAGACATGAAAATATTCAAAACCATTATCCATTAGGAAAATAGATATTGAAACCACAATTACATCATTACATACCTTTTAAAAAGCTAAAATAAAAACTTTTGATACTGACAGATGCTGGCAAGGATATGAAGAAAATGGATCTCTCATACATTGCTGGTGGAAATGTCAAATGGTACAAACCATTCCAGAAAATAATTTGGCCATTTCTTACAAAACTAAGCATGCGCTTATGTAACTCAGCAATTTTACTGTTGGACATGATCTCAGAAAACTGAAAATACATATTCACACTCACATAAAAAACCAGAATGCTCATAGTGGCTTTTTTTTATAATAGCAAAATAGTATTAAAAAAGCTAAATTCTCTTCAATAGGTGAAAAGTTGAAAAAATTCTGGTACATACATATAATGAAACACTGCTCAGCAATAAAAAAAAGAATGAACTAATGATACATGCAATGACTTGATTGTATCTCAAGGGCTTTGTGTTCAGTGAAAAATGTCTCAAAAGTTACAAATATATAATTCTGTTATAGAACATCCTTGAAACGACAATGCTATAGAAATGAAGGATAAATTAGTGGTTTCCAGGGAACAGGGGAAGGAATAAGGTAGTGTGTGGGCATAAGTTCAAAGTGATAGTATGAAGTAGTTCTTTTGTAGTGACAGAGCAGTTCTATATCTTGATTATAGTGATGGTTATAACAATCTATACATAACATAAAATTAAATAAAAATACACATGCACATACACAAAAACGTAGGTTAAAAGATGATAAGAATTGAAAAAAGTCTGTATTCTTGCTGAAAGTAATGTATCAATGTCAATTTGCTGGTTTGATATTGTACTATCTATAAGCTCTGTAAGATGCTACCATTGGGGAAAGTTGGATGAAGGGTACATGAGTCTATAATTATTTCAAAAGGAAACAAAATTTAATGTAAATATTATAAAATGGACTGTTCTTGCACAGATATGCATACTGGTATGTCTCTGAGGCCCCAGCATTTTTCACTCCTTAGAAAAATTGAAGAACAGGCTCGGGTTCTAGCTGGTATGGATAATTAAAAGATTATCCATTATAATAAGCACTTCTGCAGAATTTGGCAGAATTAGATGATGATTTAATATCAGGGACCTACATTTCTCAGTCTATCTTTCCAACCTCATTTCCATCCAACAATACATACAACATGATACAGTAAATGTAGTATACTACAATTCCCCCACCTTGGACAGAATGCATATCCTCACAGCTCTGAGTCTTTCCTGCTCCCTCTTTCCAGGAAGGCCCCTTCCCTCATTTCCACTAGTGAAACTCCTTCTCAGATGTCATTCCTTGTTATAAGATTCCACTCCAGCAAGCAAGTTTATTTGCTTCCTCTTTACTGAAGAACTTATCACATGTACTACAGAGTTTTCAATTAGTTTAAATTTGCCCCTAATATAAGTTACTAGTGGGAGACACCATACCTTACTATCCTTAAGATACAATACCTGGCATCATGCTTAATAGATTTTTTGACCAAATTAATTTAATGTAATTAAAATGAAGATTGAGGAATCATTGATTTTACCAGTTAGCCCACAGGTGTTCTCTGTGAATAAAAAAGATTTAGAATTAAAAAGGTTAGAAAAATAAATCCCTTCTCTCTATACAAATAAACCAAAGTTAATAGATGTTAAAGACCCGTTAATGGCCTTGATTAGACAAGACTTGATACAAAAACAAGAAGGAAAAAAGACCTTAATAAAGAAAAAAAATGAAGGTTAGTTTTATCCAATTTAAAAGATTTGCAATGTGCAGGTGGAAGAAAAATGAAATCACCAAGACATTAGGACATATAATGTTATTTTCTCACTTGAAAATAAAATGCTAATTCATTGTTGATTGTTCTATAATAAACAGACCAGTTATATGCTTCACTTGATTCTGAGGCCACCGATTGGGCCAGCTGATTACCCAAATCCTCGATAGTGATTAGTATTTTAAAGAATTAGCATACATATCAAGTAAGAATAGCAGAAGAGAAGATGACTACAACATTTTCAACTTATGTATCCCTATCTTTGAAATATATCTGGAATCAAGTTGGTTCTCACTGCTACCACTGCCACCACCTTGGTTCTTCCTGTCATTTTACATCACTGGACAGTGGAAATAGTTTGTAACTAATCTCCTGGCATAATTAATCAATCTATTTTCAGCTCAGGGGCCAGAACTGTTAAAACATAGTCAATTCCTATCATTCACCTACTCAACCTTTTAGATTATTCCCATGTGCTTTGGAGAAAAAGTAAAAACTTTTCTGATTCATAGAACTCTATGAGATCTGTCTCATCATGTTATTTATTATCTGCTAACCTTATCTTCTAGTGCCCTCCCCCACACTCACTGCTCCAGCAATCGTGGCCCCGTTCTATGCCCCAAACACCACAAGAACATGCATTTTTCAGGGACTTTCTTCTCTCTTTCCTCCTGCCTATGATGCTTTCCCTCCATATAGCTCTTTCACTAAACCCTGATTTTTTAAAGTTTACTCAACAATCATATTCATTTTAAAATTCGAACTCATTATCCTGCCACTTCACAATGACTTACTTCTTCATAGCATACACCCTTAAGATATCATATATTTTATTCATTTACTTTATTTTCCACTCTCAGTAAGGTTCCACATTGTTATCTTCATCAAAATAAGAACTGCTGCTTCACTCGCTGCCAGGCACTGGGATGAGGCCTTCGTGTGTATTACCTCATTTAGATCTCCACAATCTCCCTGTGAAAAGGGCTTAGATCAGTGGCATTCCTAGTATATTTGAACTCTGCAGTGAATTTTTTTCTATTCTCCTCCTTCATATGACAAAATAATTTTCAGTAAAAGTCTTATAATAATAATCACTCCTTTTTTGATTCATTCTTTAGTTTTAAAACAGAAAACAATTTAAAAAGAATACATTTCTATTTTAAAGACCAAGTGAAGTTACAAGTTACATGTAGCTGAGTCTATTTGTGTTAAACAACTGAATTTTCACATTTAAATTCCATGTTTATGTTAATGTTCAATGTTTGTTACAAAAAGTTTCCAGATTTGAGAGAGAAGAAAGAGGGGAGAGGGGAGAGAGAGAGAGAGAGAGAGAGAGAGAGAGAGAGAGAGAGAGAGAGAGAGAGAGAGAATGTCCCCATGATGGATGTTATGACATATACGGAATTTGAGATGTTTTCAAATATAAGCCTGAGAAGTGGTAATATGGGAAGGACTTTTCTAGTGTAAGGTACTGTAGGAGCAAAGACAAAGAGGCAGGAAAGACAGAGTGTTTTAAGCGTATAGTGAGTACTCTAGTTTTACTGAGACCCTGGGTAGGTAATGCAGTAATGAAATAAGAGAAATAAGGTATGCAATATGTGAGTTGGAAGAGATTTTACAGATTAAGCCCAACTCTTTCATTTTATACCTGAACATACTATTTTGCAGGTTGTTTACAAGTCTTCAGTCCACATCCTTCACCATACAAGACAGTCTCCAATCAAATGGTCATACCCTTGATATAGGGATATAAGGTACCGTAAAATCAATACTATCCCAGTTCAATTTACAACACTGTCCAAAAAGTACCTTCCTCACCATTTCTTGGTTGAAGGGAAGTAGCATAAGTGAGCTAATATGTAGTTAGCAGCACTGATTTCTATGTGTGATCAGTGACTGTGTAAGGAGAAAACTGAAATAGGCTTATATTATCCCGGTGTTTACATGTTTACACAATAATGACTTTCCTCTTTTCTTCACTTCCCTCTTTGGATTCTATCCACTTTTCCTTTTATTATGTACTAGTACTGCCCTTCCCCAGAGCTTAAATCAAGCTTGGCTATATTGACTACCTGCTTTACCAACAGTACTGTTCTTTCCTTATGCTTCATAATGCAGGTCTATTTTCTTCCATGTATGCACAAGCTTCATTGTACTTATGTGATGCATATTGTGAAAAACAGAGATATTTACTTGTCGTTATATCTTGTAGTTGGTGTTAAATAGAATAATCTTTCTTAACTGTCATTGTACTTTGCCATTTGAGGGAAGACTACTCTGCACCAAAAACCAAAGCAAACAAAACTTGTTTCTAAAATACTATTTGATTTTGAACACATTAATGTTTCGTGGCCAGTTTTATCTCATATTATTGACTCCCCAACACAGAAAATAATTTTGTCTGTTAGATATAGGCTGATGATATAATATTTTAAAGTAGAGGCTTCTGACAGTTGGGCTCTGAATCAGGCTGCACTTGTGGCACTACTTTTATTTTCTACCAGAAACCAAAAACAATGCTACTTCTCAGGATAGCTTTTCCATATTAGCATGTCCAAGCAGCAGAGGAAAGTGAGATTTCAATAAACCAGCAGAGAAAAGTATTTATTTTTTATGATTATCATGGACATAATATATTTTATAAATATATGCTTGCCTTAAATATTTTAAGTCAGAATGTGAAAAAAGTAAAGGCATGGAAACATCAAGAATATTTTAATTTTTTATTTTGATACCAAATTTTTTTTTTGAAAAAATGCTAAATCGTGGAATTTAGATGTCTAGTCTCATATGCATGGGGCCAATGCATCAATTAACTTAATACTGACATTCTTTCTGCTGTTTTCCAGCATACTTTTGGGCTATTTTATTAAGTTTTATAACAATTTTTTTGTATTAGTCTGAAATGCTATATCATATTTCTTAAGCAAAATATTGGCAAAAATAAGCACCTAATGGGATGAAATCAGCTTATGATACATTTATTCATGCAACTAAACTCTATGCAGATATTAAAAATAAATTTTCTAGCTGAACTTCCCCTAGCAATACCCTACTCATTCATTAATTCATGAAATATTTACTGATGCTTCATTTTTGTGCCAAAAACTGTGCTAGGTGCTAGAAATCACTGATGAGCAAAACATACATGGTCCCCGTTCTTATGCAACTTCCTCTTCATTGACTAATAAATCATATAAATATATAATCAAAATTTATAATAAATCAGTACCACAGAATAACAATATATGTTAATTTCAGAAAAAATATAACAGTGTTACCTGATATAAAAAATAGAGCAGTGTTTCCTAAAGTAACTTTTAGCCTATAATAATGTTAATGATAAAGTATTTTTAAATATATCTTAAAGTACTATATTAGTCATCTTTTTGGTTTTTTTCACCATGTTATCTAAAATGTTCTGTGGAAACAAATAGTAATATAAATCCAGAAAACTTAAGATGTTCTCTTTAGCTTAAATATTACAAAACTGAGCTTTAAAGTTTATGAAAATTGATTTTAGGATCTATCCAATACATTTTTCTAAATAATTACAGAATATCTTCTAAACATTAAAGCATGATAAAAGTTAGGATGTTTGAAGTATACCTTTAATCTTCAAAACTAGCACTTTAATAGGAGACATCAAATTCTAAAGCCAGAAGTACCCGATCAAGATGAATCTCTACAATTTCCTCAAAAAATCATGTTATTTGTCAATCATATATATAATTCAGTGTATTACATACATCTGCAAAACAGCAACAATTTACTGTAGAGGAAGGGCATCAATATGAGCTGAGAGCACTTAGAAGACTTACTAATTTACAATCAGTGCACTTAACAGCAACTTGCTAAACATGCAAATTACAAAACTACCCTTCTTTTTAATTAAAAGAACACCTAAATAAGTTAATTGATCTTTCATTCATTCACACAGTGAGTATTTTTGGAGTGGGTATAAATGGTTTGCATAAATGGTCAATGATTAACTCACATCCCAGCTGTTTTGAAGAATACTGTCTACATTAGGAGAATATTACTGAGATGCTACTAATAGAATCTGCCCTTCATATTTAGTGACCCATTTTAAAATTCTGTTTTGTTATAGGAACCAATAAATACAGACATTCAGACTTTTGGTGGTGGGGTAAGGATTTTCAGATGAAGTGGGAAGTCAGTCATCTTTCTGAAATCCTGTGAATCTAGAGGGAGCCATTGACAAACTATTTCGCTACTCTGTATACTTGCGAGATGAGATATCATTAGGAAAAGCCACATAAAGCTGTTGCAGCTGTGTGATATAAAAAGTGGGGGAAATTTAATAGAAAATGTCATCTTTTGCAGAATATTGATTTCCTATTTTTTATCCATAAATCCTTCTCATCATAGGGGATCCAGCAGCTGTGAGAAGACATCCTATCACTTACGTTCCCAGACATTATAGTGTATAAAGCTCTCCATGTGCCTGGCATCCAGAATATTTTACTTTTTTCCTTTTTTTTTCTTGATACTGTACTATGGGGTATAGGATATTTTCTTCTTGTGAGGATGAAGCAAGGACTGGCTTCTTGACACTGGAATTTCGGTGTAAACAAGAAAGACATCTGTTGAAGTCATAAGGTGCTATTTTTTTCTGTATTCTGGATCAAGAAACCCTAAAGCCATAACATTCTACAATTCTATAATGTTAAGGATTTCTCCTTAACAGATGGCAGTTATTACAAGCTACTGCAGGGCATAACTCTTCAGAGGCTAGGTTGAAAATTTGCCCTGTGCAAAAAAAAAAAAAGAGATTTTATGGAGACAAGGCAGGGTCAAGTGCTTTTTTTAAATCGTGTTAGAATTCTCCAACTTAAAAGTTCTATTTTCTCTTCATTAGTTTTAGAAAGGTGACTTGGTCATAAATTTTACATAAAAATCACTGGGCTTTAGAAATTTAATAGCTACATTTCCTTACCAAGGTTCAAATAATCCCATAAATCTTACCAAATATTTTACATTCAACAACTTAGAGTCTATTATCACTAAGAGGATGCTTTATGCTATTTCGGTGAACAAAATGCCACAAACTAAATATATCATGCACTGCCACAGCTTAAAATAATTGTCAGTGCTAAGCACATAGAGAGTATTCATTTGTTCACTAACTCAATCCTTCTACAAATATCTATTGAGCATCTTTTATTTCCCAGGTACTTTTTCAGGTGCAAATGATACAACCATGGACAAGAGAGACAAAAATTCTTTTTCTTGTGGAGCATACCACCTCTTGAAACACACACACACGCACAAACACACACACACACACACACACACGCACACACATACTGGTATTAAATGAGGGAGTGACATACTTTAGGGTTTGTACAGTGTGGTATACAGACTTTAATGTGACTCCCAGGATTCCTGCTTGATGCTTACATTGAAGGGTGGCAGAATGTGATACCAAAATATAACTCTTTGGCATAACGTTTATTTTGAGCTGATTGTTTTGAAAAAACAACAGACACAGGAGAAGCTCTGAAAACAGAGTAAACATTATTCTTCTGTAAGAGACATTCATAATTATAAGGGAAATCTCCACTTGTAAGCATTTTTCCTCTCTGTACCAGGAAAAAAAGAATGGCTCTAAATCACAAAAGAATTTTATCAATGGATTAAGACACAGGCTAAAATCTGCATAATAAAACTTATTCTTGGATGTCTTACTGGCCTCCTACCTACCCTTTTTTCTTTTGTCTTTAGTTAAAGATAATATTTAATCCTAAATTCTAAGCCATCTCTGAGAGTTACTAATTTTACTTGGGTATCTCTCATGTATACATGAGGTGTACATGTTAATGAACTTCTGTTTGCTTTTCTCTTTTTAATCTGTCTTCAGTTACTAGAGTTTCAGCAGAGAATTTAGAACTGTAGAAGGAAAATTATTTTTTTTCTTCTACAATACCTTTGTATAATCTGCTCCCACTGAATATAGACCAGATCTGTGGCTTGTTTTTAATCAATCGAATGTGGCAAAAACGATGAAACATAGGTGATCATGTGTACATGATTCCATAAGTGTATGGTACTCATCTGCTAGAGTCTTTGTACCACACTTTCTCTCTCCATGACTGGTTTTAAAGAATCAAGCTGTGCCGCAGGCCACAGACCTCAAGCTGTTTGACACAGTCGCAGCCAGAGTGAAGCATCACTTGCAAAGCAAGCGATGCTATCATCTGTGCTTGTTGCTTTCCTCTGTATTGTCTATATTGAAAATTTATTCATTGCTTTTGATTACTGTTCTGTCCTTGGGAGAGGAGGGGAATGTTAGGGGGAAAGGCAACTTTTCCAAGAATAGGCCACAAAGAAATATAAGTAATAGGAATTAATCAAACAACTTGATCAAAGGAGAGAGCAAGCTTTACTTTCTGAATGGGCCATTGTCCTAGTGCTTACGTGGAAGGCCCCTGTTAGGCCCACAAAGGCCGGGGGTGGGGATGGAACATAGTGGCTGATTCTTACTGGAAATTGCTGTTTGACTATCACTATAAAAACATAGGCCTTTGTTTATAGGGACATAACAATCTAAACAAGCTTTCTGCTTCTGTAACCCCGCTTGCATACCCAACCTGCGGGTTGACAGGTAATGAATAGAAAAAAAATAGACCTTTGTGTTTAGACAGAATGAAGAATCGGATTTTGGCCTTGAAAACCCTGTATCTCTACATTTCGGTGTGATAAAAAAAATAAAACTGCCTTGCATCAAGTTTCGCTGCCTGTCATTTTTCCTTTGCCGACTCCACGTATCCTTCAGCCTTGGAATTGGCTGGAGCTGGTCTCCGGCAAAGCTGCTAATGGGGTTTAGGACACACTATTTTAAAATATGGAATATTGAATGTTTTTAAGGTGAAGTAGTTTGAGAAAATGACAGAAGAAGAAAAGTTACTCTGATCTTGCTCCCATTCTTCTCCCTAGGAAACAGATCATGAAGCCCTCATCTAAGACATATCTTCCCTTTACCCAGAGGAAAGGAGCTTCTTTATCTATGAAGACAAAGGGACTCTGAGAAGAACTCTAAGAAACAGGCCTTACTATTTTTTTCCAGTTTATTACACTTAGCCCTTACTTTCGGACCTATCATATTTCTCCACAACTGTCCGCTCTTCATCAAACCTGTCATAAAACTACTCAGGACTATTTCTCTGGGTCTTCATTTTTTTATGAAATCTACTATATCACTTAAAACTTATATTAAAAAAAATTTGTATGATTTTCTCCTATTCACATGCCTTTTCCAGTTTAATTTTCAGACCTAGACAGAGATCCTAAGAGTGAAGAAAAATTTTTCCCTCATCTATACTGCCATGAAGCCAATATATTCAAGGAAAAGAATTTTGCCAACAACCTGAATTAACTTGGGAGCAGATCTTTCCCCAGTTGAGCCTCTGATGAGAACCCAGTCCTGATTGACATTTTGACTGCTGCTTTGTGAGATATTAAGCAGATGACTCAGCTAAGCTGTGGATTGACTCCTGACCCACAGAAACTGAAAGATAATAAATGTGTGTCGTTTTAAGTGGCTAAGTTCATAGAAACTTATATGGCAGAAAATTAATACAAACAGAATTTTTATCTAGCTTTGTATCATAGCGATAACTATCAATTTTCACAATAAAATAACTCAAAGTCATTTTTGGATAATTAGGTTATATCTTTTATGAAAAAAAATGTTTTCAAAAACATTGCATCATTGGGTCAAGTAATTGCCTTGTGTTAATACATTTGTCATACAAGTCTTTGTGGTCCAGACTAATCTGATGGAATGAACCAATGACATAGGACCAGCCTTGTCTTTACTGAATAAACTCATTTATAAACAAATCCATGCTAGTCCCATCTTTGCTCCGCACTCAATGAACCAGAATAATGGGCCCATCTAAATGTCTTAAGTATAATTGTGCTTAATGTGTATAGACTAATTTACCAAGAGCTTTTACAAATCTCATCTTCCATAGTCTTCACCCTAAGTAAGTGAGGGAAGAATTTCACAGTGAGGAACCCGAGGCTAAGAGAAATAAAAACCTAAAATTGTATCATTATTAATTGGTAGAGGTGCTACCAAATGTTATCAGAAAGATAATGCATTTCATTTCATATGTTACATCTACCAGTATAAGAAATTGATGGCTCTGTCCCTAAAGTCTGCCATGAGCCTTTCAAAGAAGACTCCTCACTTCTTCACAGGAAGTTTAAGACATCATCAATGCTCTCAAGTAAAAACAGCTATAAGCAGCATGTGAAAAAAAAAAGAATATAAAATAGGAGTATTGCCTCCTTAAAGTAACTGATTTAGTCAAAACCATTAGCTATGTTCCAAGCACTGTGTCGAGAATATTGGGAATAGAAAAATGAATAATACACATTCCATCACCCTACCATCTACACACCACTTGCACCACCACCAGTGCTTTTAGTCTGAGAGACAGAGATTTACATTATTTTAATTTGATATGTTGAGTTCTAAGAGTAGGCTATAACTGCAAGGGCACTTTAAGACAATAGTATATCAATAAAACTAGCCATAACTTTCAGAGAAATATGACAGGAGAAGGAGACTTAGTGGAGGTCTGCAAAAGCAAGTAAAGTTTCAATCGTGTTCCAGGAAAAGGAAATTGGTAGGCAAGTTATAAAAGCAGGAAGCAACTTGCAATGTACAGGAATGTTCAGAAGTTGAGTGTTAATAATAAATGAAGCATGGGGCACGAAGTAGCCAGAGAGTGTCAGGAGCTATCACGAGGCACTGAAGGTGTCACATGGCTAGAAGCAGCTGCTAAATCTGCTTAAACATGGTTTTAGGAAACAAGATTTTAAGTTAAACATTACTGACTCTGGTGAGGAGATTTGCCTCCTAAAGAAATCCTTTTAAGATAATGGAATGATTTACAGCCTTGTAAGCCATGAGAGAAGGATATTCATGATTTACGGGAACTAGGATGATGTAGTGTTTAGTAAACAGCAGCATGCCTAGAGCTAAGCTTATCTCTCTGTGCTTAGGTATAAATAGGCTGGACTAAATAAACTCGAGACTGCAGCATTGACTGTATGCCCTCCCAAAGAACTTTCCTGTCTTCTTTTTTCCTTAGGCTTCATCCCCGTCTTTTAGGTGCTATTCGATCCCAGCCAGCTGGCTCCAGCAAAAGAGTCAGCAGTAAAAGTCATAGCTTAAATTGTATGTGTACATGCTATATTCCTGACTCTGTGTTAAGCACCATGCTTACAGACAGTAATTTAATTCTAACAACTTAGGTAAGCACCATTGTTATATCCACTTTTCAGGTGAGGAAACCAAGGCTCAGAAATGTTGAGTAGGAATTTCAATCAAGATGGCAGAGTAGATGAACACCATGCTTGCCTCCTCCCATGACCACATAAACATTATGACTAAATTATAGAACAGTCAACATGGAGACCATCTGAGGTCTAGCTAAACAGAAGTCCTATAACTGAGGATATACAAAACCAACATTGAGACTGGTAGGAGGGTCACGGATGCAAAAGAGGCTGGCCCCACATCCACATGTGAAGGTTGAGAATTGGGAGGAATATCTCAGCTGCCGATGTCCCCTCTGAAGAGTGAGGGGTCCTAGCCCCATACCAGTTTCCCCAGCCCAGAGCACCAGAGCAGAGAAGAGGAGCTCCCACAACATCTGGCTGTGAATATCAACATGGATTCCATTTATCCCAGTGAGATCCAGGAATCCTATTAACGGGCCACACGCAGACTTACTTGTTCATAGGTACTCACCAAGGGCTCCAGCAGAGAGGTGGTGGCTTAGGAGGCACCAGAGACATACAGGGAGAAAGTGAGTTGTGTTAGAAGAGGAGGCATCTAAAAAATGCAAAGGAAAGGGCTTGCAGAAATGACTGACTCAGCCAGTTAAAGTCCATTCCTGACTGCCCTCTCTCCCCTTCTAGGACTCTCCAGCTAACATGTTTTTCCATAGCTACCTCTCCTACCTCAAGGACTCTCCAGCTCACATCTGTTCATTCATGGCTTGCTATCCAACTAATGTTCTTCCTTATCTCTGTAACTGTGTAGGAATAACAAGAATGCGTAAAACTGCTTGTTATGTTACAATTTGGGCTCAGCCTTTGGATAGGAATCTGCTTAGCCAGCGCTGGCATCAAGAAGTGCTTCTTTCTGCTTAAAGCCTCACTGTCCTGTCTCTCCGAGAATCCTATAATAGTGTTGGTAACACCAAGGTCATGAGTTTTACAAGGCAAAATGACCTGTAAATAGATAAGACCAGTGGTCTGGAAGTTCCTCCTTCTTTGCATCTCCCCACCCAAAGCTTCCCCTCCCCATCCTGAGTCACAAAGTGTACATAGGACCTCAAAGGAATCATGCACCCCTTGCATGGGCATTGCAAAGGTATATAAGCTGCAATAAATATAACCAAAGTGAGCTTGTACTTTAGAGCTGTTAAGCCTCATGTGCTCTGCTGGCCTAATAAATTCTTCTTCCTCTAACAAAGTTGTCTGAACATCCAAATTTCTCCATGGAGTGTTGCTTCCTGCAACAGTGTGACTTCAGGGCAAGGGCTGGAGGGACAGCCACTATTATCTCTAGATTGAGCCTTCCTCCTGTGTGGCTGGCTGGCAGGTGACATATTTCCTGTGTTGAGCCCTGGCCCCACATGGACAAATTTGAATCTTCATTAGCCTGGTGAAAACTGCTCACTCCACTTTGGTGATTCCCTGGGACCCCAGCCCACCCAACCTCTTGTGTACCAACAGAAGTTCTTTCTGTAGCCAGTTAGCAACCAGTGTTTACCTGCACACAAGTCTTTCTTGGACTGAGAATGATGAATGGAATGAAAATAAGTTGGGGTTGCTCTCTCCCATCCTACATTCAGGGGAACGTGTGCCCTAATCCAACAAGAATGTTGTACACATACCCCTGCTTATGAGACCAATATTACCGATCCATTAACCCACATTAATACAGCTATAGACCAGGTTGACAACTTTTCTTATATGGATACATTCACCCACTGATTCACTTTTCTTCCCAGCCACTGGAGAATGTCTATATTAGTTTTGCTTCTTTGTGGTATTGGGTTATTAATCAGGTGTTGCTGCCTTTACAATTGCTGCCTGAGGGCATCTAGAACTAGCAATCTGATTATGATTCAAACCATGCATTCTAAGCCCAGGACTCAAGAATATTTCCAATTACATACAAAAGTTTCATTTTTCTAACCCCTGAACTCTGTCCCTTTTCAGCAAGAAGCAGCTCAAGCTGTTTTTGCTTTTTCTTCCTCAATTGAGAAATAATCAAAAGAAAGGGAGGAATTGAAACCGAGGGTCTTTATGACTTTGACTAAATTTAGTGCTAAATTCTAGCTCTAGAAATCATATCCCTTTCTCTATATGTGTACCCCTCATAGACCTAGTCTTTCCTTCAGATAATCAGCAACCATCGAGGAAGCAGAAGACAGTAACCCAGACCTGGCTAATAGTCACACAGTCTGCATCTCTGACCTAAGCTATGTTTCAGTTCCTGAGCCCAAAGGTAGAATGAACCCCTGGCTACTTTCCCATGCTGGAAAAGACCTTAGACTGTCCTTAAAACCTGAAGAAATTATTTATTATCCTTACCTTACCTCCAAATTGGTCAATTTAATATTAAGCTATTTTTTTTCTTTCTATACTGTAAACTCCTGCTCATGCATTCCCTTGGGCCAGTGTGCACAGGTAGGTGGACTCAAAGAAAAACAGTGAGATTCTGATAACAGATCCCTTAACTTTTGTATACTTTCCTTTTCAACAGTTAACACTTGTGATTCTGTTTAAGGGATTGCCAAGGGGTCCATGGGGTCCTTTTTGTCAGATGTAGCAGAAATAGAAGTGACTGGGAACTTATATTTCCTCCATCCCTAGGATAGCCCTTAGCCAATAATAGTGACAAAAAGTATTTGAATGCCCTGTTTTCTTGGCCCTAAGCAGGAAAACTCCAAGGTATAATGTATTTCAGGGTTCTGCTATAGGATAATACTGAGTTCACCTACCCTCTGTGGAATTTTTCCTTCCTCTGTTTTCCTATGTTGTTTCCATCAGTCCCTTACTGATTTTTCCCATGAGCACTTACTTAATGGTTCACTTGCAGATGTATCCTCTTCACAGGGTCTGCTTAGTGGAACCCAACTGTTATGGATTGCGTTATGTCCTCTCAATAAAGAAATGCTGGAAATAACATCATTGCAGATATAATGAGTTACGTTAAGATGAGGTCATTAGGATATACCCTAATTCGATATGACTGGTGTCATTATAAAAAGTGTAATTTGAGAGGGGAGAGAAAAATGTTCTAGATGATAGAAGCTCTGTTCATCCCTCAGGTGACCAAATCAAAGTTGTGACGGAAACAAGGAGCAGCAGCAAGGATAAATCGCCCAGAATCGAGATGAACAAGCCACAAAACTAGGGAGAAATATAAGAAATCACCCTGCAATGGCAGAAGGTAGGGTGAGGTGAGGACAGGGAGCTGCCCAATCTCCAATGGCTGCATGAGATGGAGGCCGCAGCAGTGGCAGATGCCTCTTAAAAGGGCTGCATCCATGAGTGGATTTTTACGGTGATGGATCTGCTCTCTCTGAGCACATGTGCGCATTCATCTGTGCACAGGGGCACCAGGGGCTTATAGGGGGACACTGCTGGAGTGAAGGCCGAGGTGAGACTCACTTGGTACAGAAGTGCCGGCAGTATCTATTGTTCCCTGTTGAGACCTCCCCATCCCATTTTGCCTGACACAGTGCCTCCATAGCCGTGAGGTCATCAAACTGAATAACAAAGATGTCTCCACCCAGAGGATTCCCTGAAAGCCCATCTTCCCCAACCTACAGCCCAACCCAAGCCACATCCAGGTATAGCCTTAGCAAGTCAGGTGCTCCTTGCTGAGTAGTGCCTAGATTCACACTGGAGACAGCTGGCCTCAGTTTCTGGTGTGGCATTTGAGGCAACTATAAGCACAGCATCTGTGGATTGCTTGCTGAATCTTGACAGGTGGCACCAGAGAGGTAAAGGCTTGGGCTGAGTTTGACCTGCAGCTGAATCCCTCTCAGGACTATGCCACTGGACAACTACTTCACAAATTCACTCTAATAAGACTGGGAGACTTCAAACCTTTGCTTAGTACACAGAAACATATACAGAAAGGAAGCCAAAATGGGAAGACAAAGAAGCAGAAGCCATTTGAGAGAACAGAAGAGATCCAGATATAATGCAGTCAAGTAAACTCACAGATGCAGAGTTCTAAACAATGGTTATAAAGATGTGCAATGGAATTTTGAGAAGTGTAAATTCAGTGAGCACTTCAACAAAGAGATGAAAAACATGAAAATGGAAATGGAAATTATAAAAGGGAACCAGTCTGAAGTGAAGAGCATATTATTTGAGATGAGAAGTATATGAAATGGAATAAACAAAGAAATATACAAAGTGTATAAAGAAAAGGATCAAATGCCCTATACAGAGGATGGGAAAGCCAGGGCACACAATCACAATGGCAAGAAAAATCCCAAGACTATAAAAATAGTTTAAATACAAAGAAAGAATATTAAAAGCAGCAAGAGAAAAACAGATAGTTACTTATAAGGGAACAACCATAAGACTGGCAGCTGATTTCTCAAAAGAAACTATGCAGGGCAGAATGGCTTGACAAAAAATATTCAAGAGTATGAAGACCCAGGAAGTAAAACCAAGGATACTTTATCCAACAAAACTATCATTTAGAGTTGAAGGACAGATGAAAAGCTTCCCAGACAAAAATAAGCTAAAAAAATTTATCACGACCAAGCCAGTATTACACAAAATGTTGGAGAGACTTGTTTAAGAAAAAAAAATACAAAAGACTCTCACTTCAGATTAAGATACTCACACAGACAAAAAGGAAGGAGATGGAAAAAGATATTGCTTTGATGGACTAGAAGCTATTTATGTCAGAGAGTAAAAAACAAACACTATATAATTTCACATATATGCAGAATCTAAGGAATAAAAAGAACAAAATAATCAGAAGAAGAGAGAAAACGAAGAATGAAAAATAATGAAAGAGAAATACAAGTACTAGCTAATACAAACAGGAGAGGAAACATAAGAATAATGGGCATTACTGAAGGCGAGGAAAAGGATCAGAGACAAGAAAACATTTTCAGACAAATAGTGGATGAGAATATCTCAAATCTAAGATATGAGCTGGAGCTTGGAATTCAAGAAGTAAACAGAACACCCAATTATCTCAACCCATAAAGACCTTCACCAAGACACATTGTATTAAAGTCATCAAAAATCAGCAACAAAGACAGAATACTCAGGGCAGCCAGCTAAAAGAAGAAGGTAACTTATAAAGGAAAACCCATTAGAATATTATCAGACTTCTCAGCACAAACCTTACAAGCCATAAAGGAATAGTATCAAATATTTAAACTAGTAGGTGAAAGGAAATAGCAGCCTAGAAAAATGAATACAGCTAAGCTCTTCATTAGATATAAAGGAGAAATTAAGACCTTTTCAGACATCCGAAAATTGAGGGAATTCTCCACTACAAGGCCTGCACTACAGGAAATAGTGAAAGGGGTCACTTCGCCTTAAATAAAATAACAAAAAAAATTAGGAGTAAAGTGACTACCAGGCAAATAGAAGCAGAGGAGTGCAACCTTTACTAAGAACAGGGCATTATAAGCTCATATAATAAGAAGGGAATTGTTATAGCAAGATAGTAATGAACATTCAGCCTACATAGGGACAAACTGAGATAACAAAGACTGAAAAGGGGAGGATTCAAATATCTAAATTCACAAAGGGGAAAGGAAATTAGTCACACACAGAAGAAAATGGTCGACTCTAAATATATAACTACCCTTTTAATATTCATAATGGTAACAAAACAACAAAGATTCAGAACTGAAATATATAACATAAAACAAGAAGAACCAGAGGAAAAACCCAAAAAAGCCAACCAAAATTAAAACAAAACAAAACAAAAAACAGAAACACATAGACAAGGAAGCAATGGAAACTAGGAGCTACTAGAAAGCAAAAGATAAAATGGCTATAGGAAGATTTATGTTTCAATAATCACCCTAAATATAAATGAATCGAAGTCACCAATAAAAAGGCACAGTATTGTAGATTAGATCAAAAAACAAAACCCAACCATATGCTGCCTCCAGGAGACACATCTGAGCCCCAAACACAAATATAGACTCAGAGTGAAAGGGTGGAAGATGATATTGCTAGCAAATGGCATTTGGAGAAAAGCAGGAGTAGCAGTACAAATATTGGATGAAATAGACTTCAAATTAAAAAGGTGAAGAAAGATACTGAGGGACACTTCATAACGATAAAGACAATTATGCACCAAGAAGACATAACACTTATTAATACCTATACTCCCAATCAGGGAGCCACAAAATATATAAAGGAATTACTAACAGAATGAAAGGGAGAAACAGACCAAAACACTATCATAGTAGGGAACCTAAATATCCCACTATCAAATATGGACAGATCGCCCAAACAGAAAATCAATAAAAATAACATCCTTAAATGACACATTAGACCCACTGCAAATAATTGACATTTACAGAGCCTTCCATCCCCAAACAGCTGCTTATTCATTTCTTCTATAGTGGGCATAGAACATCCTCAAGAATTGACCACATAGTGGGACATAGAAATAATCTCAACAAATATAAGAGAGTTGAAATCCTACCAACTATATTCTCTTATCATAATGCTTTGAAACTGAAGATCAACTGCAAAAAGAAATCAGGAAAACCACAAATATCTGGAGATTAAACAACATACTGCTGAAGAATAACTGGGTCAGGGAAGAAATATAAAGAGAGATCAAGAGATACATATAAATGAATGATAATGATAGTACAACATATCAAAACTTTTGTGACATGGCAAAAGTGGTCATAAGAGGAAAGTTCATATCATTACAGGCCTATCTTCAAAAACCAGAATGAGCCCAAATAAACAATCTAACTCTTAATCTTAAAAAAAAAAAACTAGAAAAGGAAGAACAAATGAGGCCAAAGTCAGCAGAATGAAAGAACTGATCAAAATTAGAGCAAAAAATAAATGAAATTGAAAATAATAAAAAAATAGAAATAATAAATACAACAAGGAGCTGGTTCTTTGAGAAGGTTTATAAAATTTGCAAACCTCTGGCTAGACTCACTATATAAAAAGAGGACCTCAAAGGCAAAGGAAATAAAAGCAAAAATAAATGAATGGGAATACATCAAACTAAAAGGATTCTACACAGCAAAAAGAACTGTAAACAAAGCAAAGAGGCAATCATCCAAATAGGAGGATATATTTGCAAACAATGCCTCTGATACGAGCCTACTATCCAAAATATAAAAAGAACTCATAAAATCCAACAACAACAAAAATTTATCCGATTTAAAAAAATGGGCAGAGGACCTGAACGGATACTTCTCCAAAGAAGACATACAAATGGCCAAAAGAAATATGAAAAAATGCTCAACTTCACTATCTATTAAGGAAATACAAATCAAAACCAGAGTGAGATATCACCTTATACCTGTCAGAATGGCTATCATCAACAGGACAAATAAAAACAAGTGTTGGAGAGGTTGTGGGGAAAAAAGAGCCCTCATACACTGTTGGTAGGAAGGTGTATTGGTACAGCCACTGTGGAAAACAGCATGGAGATTCCTCAAAGAACTAAGAATAGAATTACCATATGGCCCAGCGATCCCTCTTCTGGGTATTTACCCCCAAAACTTGAAAACATTTATCCTCAAGGAAATACGTACCCTGATGTTCATAGCAGCATTGTGCACAGTGGCCAAAACATGGAAACCAAAGTGTCCATCCATGGATGTTTGGATGAAGCTGTGGTGTGTGTGTGTGTGTGCGTGTGTCTGTATTCCATTGTATGCGTATATACATATATGTACATATATGTATATACGCATACAATGGAATATTTACTCAGCCATAAGTAAAGATGAAATACTATCATTTGCGACAACATGGATGGATCTTGAGAAAATCATGCTAAGCAAAGTAAGTCAGACAGAAAAAGTTGAAAACCACATGATATCACTCATATGTGGGATATAAAACTGAAAGCAACAAACAAACATGATCAACAAACAGAGACTCATGGACACTAACAGTGAATTAGTGGTTACCAGAGGGAAGGAGGGAAGAGGGTAGGTAAACAGGGGTAAAAGGGGTCAAATATTTGGTGACAAAAGTATGTTTAACTGTGGGTGGTGAACACACAATGCAGTATATGCTGGGAAACTTATAGAACAAGCAAAGCAACTATTTAAAACTTTGTAACTGGGGCTCTGTCCCTCCTCCCCTTCTCATCTTCCTTCCGTTCTACTGCTTCTTTCCTCTTCCTCCAATGCCCTCATCACGCACAAGAAATTTCTGTATCACTGTGAACTTTGTTAGTGCAGAGAAACATCTGCCTTTACTTTTTTTTGGACCATAGCTACCCAGCTGTTTCTTAAACTTCCCATAATCAAAAAAAAAAGAGTCTTATTGGCCTTATTTGATTTTGTTAATAAATGTCACTTTAATAATTTTAAATAATAAATAGTTATAGGGCAATTTAAACTAACTATTTAATATTAGAGGAGCTGAAGTTTTTGTAACTTTTCTAAGAATTGATCCATTTCCATCTAAGTTGTCAAATATATGTGTTTAGATTTGTTGAAAATATGTCATTGTTATTTTGGTATCTGAAGAAACATGCTTTCATTCCTGATTTAGTTATTTGTGTCTTTTCTTAGTCTTTATTTGAGAAGTTTCACTGGAGGTTTGTCAATTTTATTAATCTTTTCAAAGAACTACTTTTGTGTTTCATTGATTTTTTTCTATTGTTAGTATGTTTTCAATTTCAATGAATTTTGATTATTATATATATATATATTTATATTTATATATTTCTTATTTCCTTACTTCTCATTTTGGGTTATTTTTCCCTACATTTTTAAGTTCTTGAGGTGGGATATTAGAATATTGATTGGAGACTTTCCCTCTTTTCTAATGTTCACATTTAGTGCTATAAATTTCCATCTTAGCACTTTTTTTGCTATGTTTCACCAATTTTCATATGTTGTATTTTCATTTCCATTCAGTACAATGTATTTTTTTAAATTTTCTTTGAGACTTGTCATCGAACAATAAATTATTTAGGAATGTGGTTTTTAGATTCCAAGTGTTTGGACTTTTTCTGCTATCGATTTATACTTTGTTTCCACTGTGGTCAGAAAACACACTTTGTATGATTTCAATTATTTTAAATTTGTTTAAGTTAGTGTAATGGTCTATCTTGTTTTATGTTCCACTAGCACTTGCAAAGAATGTGGATTCTACTGTTGTTAGATGAGATGTTCAATGTTAATTAAATTCTCTTAGTCAATGGAGCTTTTGAATTTTTCTATACGCTCGATTTTCTGTCTGATTGTTCTGACAGCATTGAGAGAAGGATGTTGAAATTTCCAACTATAATTGTTACTGTGCCTACTAATCCTTTCAGTTCTATCAATTTTGTTTTCATATATTTTTCTGCTGTGTTGTTTGGTGCATACATATTTTACTATATCCTCTTGGTGGACTGAATCTTTATGATTATATAATGTCCCTTTCTGTCTCTGGTATTTGTTTTTTGTTTTGTTTTGAAGTCAACTTTATCTAAAATTAATACAACCACTTCACCTTCTTTTGTTTTATGTTAGCATGATATAGCAATCTATCTGTATTGTATTTGAAGAGTTTCCTATAGAAAGATATAGGTGGGTCATATTTTTAATCTACTCTGGTAATCTCTGTATTTAATTGGCATATTTAGATCATTTACATTTAATTATTGAGATATTAGGAATCAAATTTGCTGGTTTATTTTTTTATTTGTTCTCTCAGTGTTGATTTATCTATAGTGACATTGAATGTATCTTTTTGCACAAAATTTTTAGTTTTGGCTCTAGACATCATATTATAAATGTATCATTTATCACAGTCTACTGATATTAACATTTTACCAGTTTGAGTTAAGTGTAAAAACCTTACCCCACTTTACCCTCTTCCTTTTATAATTATCTTAAATATTTTCTCCATAGGCATTTAGAATCACATTAGACATTGCTGTAATTTCTTTTTAATCATCAACCATAATCTAGAAGACTCAAGAGAAGTCAATGCATTTACCTATATTTTTGCATCCTGTGTCCTTTCTTCCTTTTTGGTGATCAAAGATTCCTTCATTAATTATTTCCTTTCTCTGAATAAAACTTTCTTCAGCTGCTCTTTTAGGGTAGGTCTCTGATGACAAATTCTATTAGTTTTTCTTTTCCTGAGAATGTCTTTATTGCTCCTTTATTCCTAAAGGATATTTTACTGGACTTAGGATTGTGGGTTTACAGTTCTTTTAGCACTGGAAAAATGTTACCACTTCCTTCTGACTTCCATGTCTTCTGATGAGAAATGCTGTCATTTGAATAGTTGCTCCACTGTAAGGAAGTCGTTGTTTCCCTATCACTGATTTAAAGTTTGCCTTCAGTTTTCAGAAGTTTTACTAGGATGTGCCTTTATGTGAATTTCTTTGTGTCCACTCAGCTTCTTAAATCTGTAGGTTTATGTGTTTTCCCAAATTTGGAAAATTATCAGCCATTATTTAAAGTAGTTTGTTAGCTCCACCTTATTTTTCCTCTCTTTCTGGGACTTCAATAACATAAATGTTAGATTTTTTTTTTATCTTTCAATAGATATCTGAGAATCTATTCATTTTTTTGATTTCTTTTTTCTCTGTTGTTTAGATTATATAATTCCTATTGTTTTATCGTCGAGTTCAGTAATTCTTCTCTCTTTGCCTTCCATTCTACTCTCGATCCCATCCACTGAGTTTTTGAATTTCTAAGTTCTAAAATTTCTATCTGGTTCTTCTTTATATCTTCTATTTCTTTACTGGATTTTTAATTCTTTTGCTGAGGCTTCCTATTTTTTTTTTATTTGAAGTATGTACATAAGTGTGTTTCAGGTGTGTTTATAATTGCTTGTTGAAGCAGTTTTATGATGGCTGCCTTAAAACCTTTGTCAGATAATTCTAAATATATTTGTAATGTTTGCATCAAATTCTATCGGTTGTCTTTTCTTATTCAGTTTAAGATCTTCCTGGTTCTTGGTATAGGCATTTTTTTTTTCTTTGTAACCTGGACATTTTACATGTTATATGGGACTCTGGATCAGATATAAACCTTTTGTTTCAGAAAGATTCTTCTGACAATTCAGAGGAGAAGTGGGAGCTCTGCCTTATTACTGCCAGTTGCTGGTAAAAGTCTAGTTTCCCTACTTAGCTTTGGTTGACACTGGAGGAGGAGGGAGCTTATCATTACTGATAGGCAATGTTTGGAGTTTCAGCTTCCCACTAGGCCTCCATTGATATCTCTCTGGCTGTGACTGGTAGGAGAGCCTCTTTACTACTCCTTATATGATCTTCACTGACACCATGGGGTGGGCAGTGTTATAAAATTCAACTCTCCACTAGGCCCCCTCTCATACCACCTCAGTGGAGAGCAAGAGAAGCGCCTTATTACTATCAGTTGATGAAGGAAGTCCAGGCTCTCTGTGTGGTTTCCACTGACTCCATGTTTTGTGGGAGAATATTGTATTGCTTGGTGTGGATGAAATTCTAGCTCTCTTTTTGACCTCTGATACCACACTTACAGGGGAATGGGGTACTTCATTATGACCTGGTGAAGTTGGAAATCTAGGCTCCCAACTTAGTCACTGTTGGCATGGGTAGAGGTCAGGCTATGGCTTTTCCCAGTTATGTTTGGCTGCAGTAGAAAGGTTATTTTCTAAGTTTTCTCTCTTACCAGGTTTCCTCTTTCCTCGCTTTTAAACTAGAGAGAGTAGTTTTTTTTCTATTTTTATCTGTGCCCATTGTCATTTTCTGGCTGCTTGCTGGCTTCTTTAGCACTCAGTCTGAGAATGAGGTAAAAAGAAAACCCACGGAACTTACCACCATGTCTCTCTTTGGCTCCTAAGGTCCTTAGCCGATCTGCATTTTTTTCTCTACCTTTCAGAGTCTTATGTCTTTGTGTACATAAAGTCCAGGGTCCTTCATTGTACTTTGTGTGAGGAATAAGAAAAAGTATGTCTACCTTATATTCTTATATATTGGTCTATTTTTGAATTTTCTATTCTGTTCCATTGCTCTGTGTGTCTATCCCTCTGCCAGTGTCACAATTTCTTAATTACAATAACTATATATAGTAAGCCTTAAAATCTGGTACTGTATATCATCCCACTTTACACTTCTTTTTCAAAATTGTTTATTATTCTTCTTTTGTGGCACTTTTATATGAATTTTAGAAATATCAGTAGTATCAGAGAGGCCATAGAGGAGAGTTGAAATTTACACCTCTGCCCCATGGCAACAAGGCACTCACCCTATGATATCAGTGGAAATCATATAGATTTTGAGTGGAATTGATTTAAATTGTTAAAACAATTTGGGGATAATTGACATTTTTACTATGTTGAGCATGCCATACTATGAATATAGAATATCATTCCATTTATTTTTAAATTTCTTTTTATTAAGTTTACTGAGATAACGTTGGTTAATACAATTATATAATTTTGAGGTGTACAATATAATTTGACATCTGTATATTCTATTGCGTGTTTACTACCCAAAGTCCAGTTTCCTTCAGCTACCTTGTATTTGATCCCCTTTAGCCCCTTCACCTTTCCCCTAAATCCTATATTTGATACCTTTTATCCAGTCTACCTCCCCCCTCCTCCCCCAACCTATTAGCAGCCACTAGTCTATAGTCCTCTGGTAAGCACTAGCAGATAGTCCATATTCATGAGTCTCCGTTAGTTTGACCAGTCCATTTGCTGCTTTTAGCTTTCTATCCCACATATAAGTGATATCATGTGATTTTCAACATTTTCTGTCTGGCTTATTTCACTTAGCATGATTACCTCAGGGTCCATCCATGTTGTTGCAAATGGCAGTATTTCATCTCTTCTCATGGCTGAGTAATATTCCATGGTGTGTGTATATATATATATATATATATATATATATATATATATATATATATATATATATATATTTATTTATTTATAGGTATACCACAGCTTCTTTTGCCAATCATATATCGTAGAACACTTCAATTGCTTCTATGTTCTGGCCACTATGAAAACTGCTTCTATGAACAGTGGTGAGAAAATATCTTTTCAGATTTGGGTTTTCAAGAACCTTGGGTAAATACCCAGGAGAGGGATTGCTGGAACATATGGTAGATCAATTTTTAGTTTTTTTGAGGAATCTCCATACTGTTTTCCATAGTGGCGGTACCAATTGGCAGTCCCACCAACAGTGTATGAGAGTTCCTTTTTTTTCCACATCCTATTCAACATTTATTACTTGTCCTGTCGATTATAGCTATTCTAACAGGTGTGAGATGGTCTCTAATTGTGGTTTTGATTTGCATTTCCTTAACAACTAGCACTCAAAAAGGAATCAAAACTAAACAAAAATAGACTCACAAATATAGTGGACACTTTGGTGACAGACAGAAGGGAGGGAGGGTTGGGGTGCTAGGAGAATGGGGTGAAGGGTTAAAGAAGTACAAATTAGCTGATGGATGGCCACGGGGATGGGGAGCATGGCATAGGGAGTGCAGTTAGCGTTACTACGTTGGCTAGGTGGAAGATCAGGGGAGGGAGGGAGCAGTCGTGGGTATCATTTTATGAACTATATAGATGTCTAACCAGTGTACTGTACACTTTAAATGAATTAAAATAAATAAATTTTAAAAATCTTACAAAGAAATTTTTATATAGTCCTTTGAGTTGTTTGACTAATAAATTATTTTGCTCTTGCTAATGTGCTGAAAAATGAAAAATTGTCTACCTTTTTGCAGATCTTTTTTAAAACTAATACTTATATAGGTTTATAGGTGAATTGTATGTGTCCATTGTAAAATTAGTTGAATAGTTGAAGTACATCTTATGTTTATATGGATCGATGAAATCAATTTACTGATAAATTAAAAAAAGTGGAAATTTGGACATAGGCACACATACACAAAGGGAAAACATACAGAGATAAGACAGCCATGTGACTGGAATGATACAACTACAAGCCTAGGAATGCCACGGATTGCCAGCAAACACCAGAAGCTAGAAGTGCCAAGGAAGTATTCTCCCTAGAGCCATCAAAAGAGAACATGGCCTTGACTTCAGACTTCTGGACTCCAGAATATGAGAGAATAAATTTTTGTTGTTTTAAGCTACTCGGTTTTGGGTACTTCCTTGTGCCAGCCCTAGGAATCCAGTATACTAATCGATAAAAATCCTGCTCTAAAGTTTTCACAACTCTTCTCTTTAAGATAGACATAGACTGACACTAGATTTTCTTAGTTTCTATTCCAAATTATCAGGGAATAGATTCTGATTGGATCTTCAAGCCCTTCATTTATATCTAGGGGATGAAGTAACATTGTACAAACATCAATGCCGCCATTAAGAGGAAACAGTTCCCATAGACAAGGGGAGCATTGTTTGTCCCATGAAATGGAGAGATTTCCAAAGTGGCCACAACAAAGAGATTAATCAGAATGGAATTTTCTCATCTTTTGTACAATCCTAATGCCAAGCTGGCATGCATCCAACAAGCACTGATGGAAGAGTTTGGTTACATTTTCAAATTCAGAAGACGTTCCAAATTTATGACGTTTCCAAAACATGAGATTAGAGAAAGCCTCAAAGTTAATTAGTGTTGCCATTTTGATTTCTTGATTTGGTTTCTCAATAGCAACAATACATGCTATGGAATAACATTAAGTCAGAATGAACAACAAATCCTGCTGTGCACTGAAACATGAAGTCAATTTATGTCAAATGTTATTTCACAGTTTGAAATATAATAAAAATAAATTTTAATAATATATCTATGAATTTACTTAGAACAGTATTTTTTCTTTTAAGCCAACTCTAAAAGGGAGAAGACAAAGTTAGAGAAAGTTTTTGTTTTCTTTTTCTTATTATGACTCAAACTGAAAGTAGAACATTTTTCACAGTGGCTCAGAGGGTGATTTTCATTTCTATCATCTTAGCGGCAACCAATTTGAACCTGATTCAAAGTTGATTGCTTTCAAGCAGTTGCTAGTATACATGTATTTATTAATGGACAGGCACCAAGTCTCATTTTTCTTCCACTTCCTCCGCTAATCTAGTTAAAACTATGCTTTTCAGCAACTCTAAACATATGTGCAATGAAATAAAATGTAATTTGGTTATTTCAATATCCATCCAAATTTTCTTTTTAAATAACATTTATTTTTTTTTCTTTTTAGGGCGGAGGCATTTCAAAGAAGAGAACCTGGCTACTTGAAGTTTATACTTGAGTAGAGGTAGTAGATTTCTAATTAGCTATCACCATCAGTTGCCCAGAAGCAGAACCTGCAATGAGTATTCTGATGCAAGTATTCTATGAAAGATGGGTTTCTAGCAGAGCCTGGCAAAAGAGGAGGAGACATGGCATGGGAACAGTAAGAAAGAATGCAAGGATGTGACTTCAGGCCAAGTCTTGAATTCAGCCTGACCCTAAGTAAGTTATACCTCAGAGTTTGTGAGTGTGTGCTATTTCCAGGCCGAAAGCTGTACTTTCTTACTCCTGCATAGTCTGGTTTTGATAAGGGTCACCCAATACCCTGGTCTAAATGTTTGTGTCCCCCAAAAAATTATATGTAGAAAACCTAATCTCTAAGGTAATGGTATTAGGAGGCAGGGCCTGCAGGAGATGATTAGGTCGTAATGGTGAAGCTTTCATGAATGAAATCAGTGCCCTTATAAAAGAGTATAAAAGAGACCCGGGAGAGTTCTCTTGGCCATTCTTCCATGTGAAGATACAAGAAGTCTGCAGTCCAGAAGAAGGCCCTCACCTAATCATGATGGCACCCTGATCTCAGACTTCCAGCCTCCAGAGCTAAGGGGAATAAATTTCTGTTGTTTATACGCTACCCAATCTGTGGTATTGTTATTTTTATAGAAATCCGAACAGTCTCATGCCTAACTCAGACTCCTGGGTCACCACAAGTTTGCTTGGACTTCAGTGTCCTCAGTTCCCATTAATCTGACAGGGTGGGTCCAACATAAACTCATTATTTTTCCTTCTTTAACTTGAAATTTGATTGGCTTGTGCAAAGGCTTTATTGAAGACGAAACCATATCTTTTACAATACTGCAAATTGAAGATGCTGAAATCATTATTTTAGACAACATAATGTTTTAAACGTCAGGAAAAAATGTAAAGTCCGTTTATTAAGCCTTTCATATTGTATTCAAAAATTCCAAATAATTATGCCATATTTATACATGTCTCCCAGTTGTGGCCATCATACATTGACTCATGCCTGACAAGATTTGAAGAAGAAACACAGGATTATTTCTCCACAGAAACCTTCCCCGGGGCTGCTACAAACACTGTAACTGATCATCGCAGTGTCCAGGTAGAATTGCTGTAACTTAGCAAGAGGAGCCCAAGCTTTGTGTTTTCTTTGTGGGATTTACACTTGGTTGGGCCTGTTTGAAATGCTGAGGAGGCAGTTAGAGAAATTTATTTATGTGAGAGGTTGATTTGCCTTTTAAGAAAGACTTTCCATGACGAAGAAGAGTCATATGGGCAGAGTTTGGTCAAGGATAGTGGCCAGTATCTCAAAGAAGAAGGAAAATCTGAAAAACCAGAGTCAGTTACTCTGACTCACTCCTCCAGTTCAGCTCCAAAGAACTCATGCCTAAGTTCTAGTGTAAGGAGGTTTTAATACAAAGATAAATGAAGAAGTAACAAGTAAAGACACTGGTGCGATAAGACATCAGCCATGTGAGTTCCAGGACCTTTGTTAGTGGGGGCACATAGCATGGCACTGTTGTCTCATTTGTTCCATGCATCCTAGATGGTTTTTCTTTCTGTAACAATGTATAAGCTGATTATATAAAGCTACCCCTTTCAACAAGAGATGAAGTATCTTGTGTTCAAAAAAACACCTTCTAAATTGTAACTTAAGATCATGGGCCTTGAGGCAGTGTGGCCTCAGAAGGGCACTATTACAGCAGATATCAATGATATTGAAAATGAGGGCTAGGCAAAACCACCTCTGCACAGACATTGTGGGCATGCCAGTGGTATAGGAGAAACACACCTGTTGGTGGGCATGTACTGATAGTTACCAAATTAGGAATCAGCATTGAAGGGGGAAATAATTAGTTAATCCAACTTTTTGAAAGAAAAATGAGAAGATATTCAATTAAGGGTATATAAAAGACATACACAGCGTTTAGCTTTCCGCAACATGAAAACAGCCACCTGTGAACCAGAGAATGGACCCTCGCCAGATATTTAATCTGCTTGTGCCTTGATCATGGACTTTACAGCCTCAAGGACTGGAGGAAAAGGGAGAAAATAGTTTTAAAATCTCTTTTTTAAAAGCTACTCAATGACAAAAGAGAATGGCTAGTTGAAATACAGAGACTGAATGACTATATTGCTCATCTCAAGACCAAGTTGCAAGAGATGAAGGCAAAAATCAGCATAGGACTAATATCAGAAACACGGCTCAGCAAGAGACGTCCCAGATCTCTACCTTTGAAGCAACAATACGCTGAACATCTAAAACTCAACCACCACCACCACCACCACCACCACCACCACAACAACAACAACAACGATGACAACAACATCCAAACTGCACACCAGCACATCTGAACATGGGATCTGTGCATAATAGCTACCACAGGTCAGAACCCTGGGAGTAAGGCAGTACACTGGGGGAAACAAAGAGGCTGCCTATCATAGCCAGAACACCCTGTAGGAGGAGAGGGGGATGGAAGAAGGTGCAGAGAGTTCCTCGAACAGACATGCCTGGGAGAGCTGTGAGCTCCATGCAGCAAGCAGCAGTGCCCAGGCATCAGGGCAGAAAGCAGATGTGTGGGGACAGCAGAAAATTGAGGATGGGAAAGAAATAACAGTTCATTACTACTAGCAGTGGAGGCAAAATGCAACGATGAGCAGCATCCCCCATCCCTCAACCCACAGGGCTCCTCCTCCCATATCCTCCTAGATTAAAAACCGTGGAGCCCCAGGGGGATCTGAGAAAAACTACTGAAACTGTCACTAATATTGACAGGGACTAAGACAGAGGGTAGCAACATGAATGAATAAGAAAAAAAAATCATTATTAACACATTATATAAAGCAGTTACCCAAGAGGATTAAAAGCCACCTACTGAAAAACCAAAAAAAATGCCTTCTTTTTAAAAGGCTGAACAGAGATCTTTTGGGTTAGTTTCTTTTATTTAGCCTAAATATTTAGAATTGTTATGCCCTCATGAATAACCGACCCATTTACCATTATGAATGATATTCTTTATCACTGTTAATAATACTTGCTGTGAAATCTATTTTTTTCTGATATTAATGAAGCCTCTTTCCCTTTCTTTTGAATAGTATTAGCTCAGTATTATTTTTCTATCCTTTTACTTTTAACTTGCAAGTGTTTTTATATTTGATTTTCATTTCTTATAGGCAGCATCTACTTGGGTCTTACATTTTTATCCAATCTGGCAATCTCTGCTTTTTAATGAGTCTGTTTATATTATTTACATTTAATGTGATTAGTGATATGTAGATTTAAATCTATCATCTTATTATTTGATTTCTACTTGCCACACCTGGTCTCTTCCTTTTTTCCCCACTTTTCAACTTTTTAAAAATTTAATTAATTTTGGAAGGAGTCATATTTTTTAATTTACTTTACCACTCTCTGTCTTTTAATTGGTGTAATTAGACCATTAAATTTAATGTAATCATTGATATATTAAGACCTAATTTTGCCATTTTATTTTTTGTTTGTTATGTCTCTTTCTTTCTCCTTTTATTTTTCCTGAATTTTTGTGGGTTAGTTGAATATTTTTTAGAATTTTATTTTTGATTTTCTACAGTATCTTAGAGTGTCTCTCTTTGTATAACTGTTTTAATGGTTGCTGTAGGTATCATGTTACAATTTATATATATATATGTATGTATGTATGTATATGTATATGTATACACACATACACACACACAATCTTATCACAATCTTCCAGTATCAACATTTTCAAGTGACTTATTATTTACCCATATTTTTGTTCTTTCTGAGTTCTTTCTTCCTTCATAATGTTCCAAGATGCTTCCTTTTATCATTTCATTTCTATTTAGAAAACTTCCTTTACCATTTTTTTTCCTTTTTTTAGATTAGGCCTCTGGTGACAAACTTTTTCAGTTTTTGGTTCTTCTTTAAATCTTATTTTTTTCTAATACTTTCTATTTTTGTTGATGTCTTCTATTTTTTCATTTGTTTTGAGTGTGTTTGTGATGACCTATTAAAACATTTTTATCATAATTGCTTTAATATTCTTGTCAAAAAATTCCTAAAATACATATTATTTCAATGTTAGTATATGTTCATTATCTCATTCAGTTTGATATTTTGGTTCATGATACAGCAAGTGCTTTTCAATTGACACCTGGAGATTTGGATATTATAAGATTCTGGATCTTTTTAAAATGTCGTTTTATCAGGCCTCTTCTAACACTGCTCAAATGAGTGAAGAAATGTGCCATCTTGTTACTGACAGGTTCTCTACTCAGTCTCTGTTCACATCTGATGAGAAGGGCTCTTTCTACTTCTGGGCAGATGTAGGAGTCCAAGCTTTTCCCTTTGGTTTCTCTGATACCGCCATGGCTAGTAGAGGGAAAGGCACCCAACTGCTACTCACCACTTGACCTCTACTGACACCATGAAGAATTTGCCTTGTTACCATTAAATAGTGGTAAAAATTATGACTCTGCACTAAGCCTCTTCTGACACCATGCCAATGGGAAGGGGAAAGGTGTCTAGGTTCTTCTGAGGGCGGGAGTTGAGATGCAGACTTTTCACATGGCTTCCAATGACACTGCAGGGGTGGTACCCTATGACCACTGAATGATTGTGAAAGTTCTGATTCTCTAGTAGGCTTCTTCTGGCACCATCTCAAGAAGAAAATATAAGAATGCTTTGTTACAATCAAGTGGAGGTAGAAATTTAGGCTTTCCCTGGGGTTTCCCACTGACATCATATGGTGGAGGAAGGAGGAGTTGGAAAAAGCTCATTATTATTACCCTTTGAAGATGAGACTACTGGCCTCCCCCACTTGACTTTTTTCTTATACTCTCTTAGCAGAGGAGTTGGTATTCTTCATCATAATCTGGCAATTGATATTTCATATATTTGGTCCATCGTTTGATTGTTTCAGACAAGAGTGTGAATCAGGCCCCTGTTACTCCTATTTGCCTAAAAACAAAAGTTCCTCTTTTTATAATTTTTCAGGTCAGTTTAAATAGTATACCAATCAGTATAAAGCTAAAAAATATTATCTGGCAGGTCTAGTTTAGTAGATATTTAACCATGAGTTTTAATATACAGGTCAAGGTACTATTTGAATGATAAAGCCTATTAAATTAAAATTTAGAGATAAAGAAAAAATGAAAAAGTTTCATTATATACTTAATAAACATAGATTATTAAAAACGATACTACAAGAGTTCGTTCTCTGAAACCTAACTACATTAAAATAGCTAAAAATCTCTGCTAAGAACCTTTCTACCAATATCTTAGTTTATATTTGATATTTCTTTCAGAAATACTTGCCAATTTGCAACTTATGGTTTTGGTTTCAGATAAATGTGAAGTGAGCAGAAATCTCTGATTGATGAGAGGACTATGTTTTATTCTGGGAACTCTATCAGAATGCAGAAGAGTGAAATCTTTTGTTGGGATGTAGTTTTGAAGGATGTGGACCTCTCTGTAACATTTCATACCAACTTAGTTGACATTATAAAGGTAAAAATATGTTATGGTTAGCAGAGTAATTGCTGAATCTCGGGAAGCTTAGTAGCTCTCTTGTAAAATGTATGTCATGATCCCTAACATCTAATAAGAGTTTTCTAATTTAGGAATAATTTTTTTTTCAAAAAGTCAATCTGTTGATAATATGTCACCTCTTGCATGGAGATAAAAGTGGGAATCTATACAATAATAAAAGAATTAACCACTAGTAAAATATTTCTGTATTATATCACTTGTCTTGCACAAAATTAAACTGGGAGGTTAAAATTCTTTGATTTGAGTTTTCCTCAAATTTTGCATTCTAGGAAAGGGCAACACTTAACAATTCTGTTGAACCATCTAAGAAAATAATGAGGATACCAACCAAATCTAGTTATTTAGAACATACTTTCTTGCTCATGAGTGCCACTTTCTGGGTTATAAGATGAAGAGAAGCCCTTTGGTGCTATCTAGCAGCTTTCTTGGGAGCAATGAATATGGTAAGGGTGCAGAAAACAACTTTTCGGTTGTATTGGTCTGAATCTGAGGTCTGAATTAAGAAAAAAAAAAGCAACATCATAACAGTTTTCAGATGAGAGTACAATTGTCTGAGGACCAGAAAGTTCCACAAACTAGTGATATTATATAATGACCATAACAAAATTATTCCATAATAAACATTAGGAATTGAGCTCTTTATGTCAGATATTTAGAGTTGTCTACAGTTATGGAATTCCCAAAAGTATAAAATAGCATAAATATTAACAGACTCTTTCTAAGATGCATAGTCTGGCTATATGAGGCAAAAATCATCTGCTATCTGGGTAGAATAAGTTGAAAACAAATAATAGCTTTTTTATTGCCTCACATTCAGAAAAAGACACTACATTGGTTACATTTTATTGTCTACTTTTTTATTCCAGCTTTATTGAAAAATAATAAACAATTAGTTGCTTGTAGTTACATTGCACCTGTCAATGAATTTTTTTCAATTATAGTTAGCATGCAATATTATATAAGATGCAGTTGTACAGTATAGTGATTAGAGATCTATACAATTCATAAAGAGATTACCTCTCTAAATTTAGGACCCCTCTTCTTCTTTATATATTTTTACAACATTGTTAACTATTTTCCTTATACTACACTTTATACTTCCAAGTCTGTTTTGTAGCTATCCATTTGTACTTCTTAATCCCTTTGCTTTTTTTCAACATCCTCCACACCCTCTCCCCTCTAGTAACCCTCAAAACATTCTTTGTATTCATGAGTTTGGTTCCGTTTTTGTTGTTTATTCTGTTCTTTAAATTCCACATGTATATGAAATCATGTGCTATTTGTCTTTATCTGACTTTCTTCACTCAGCACAATACCCTCTATGTCCATCAAGGCAATATCTTCTTCCATCCCCTTCCTTTTATTCTGTGTGTTTCTTTTAATCAGAAGGAAGTCTCTTGGAGGCAAAATTAGTAGGAATCTTGTTTTCTAATCCATTCAGCCACCTTATCATTTGATTGAAGAACTTATTTTTTTTCCATTTGAGATACTTGTTTATAGGTATGTAGTTATTACTATTATTTATTCATGTTTTTGAAACATATCTTTTCTTCTTAAAGAAGTCTCTCCAACATTTCCTGTAATACTATCTTGGTGTTGATGAATTCCTTTAGCTTATATTTCTCTGGGAAGCTCTTTATTTGTCCTTCAACTCTAAATTATAGCTTTGCTGGATAAAGTATTCTTGGTTGTAGATCCTGGGTTTTCATCAAATCAAATATTTTGTACCAAGCCCTTCTGTCTTGAATAGTTTCTTTTGAGAAATCAGCTGCCAATCTGATAGGTGCGCGTCCTTGTAGGTAACTCACTGCTTTTCTCATGCTGCTTTTAAAATTTTTCTCTTTGTATTTAAACTTTGGCTTTTAATTATGTTGTGTCTTGGCGTGGGCCTCTTTGAGTTCTTTTGTTGGACTCTTTGAGCTTCCTGGGGTTGAATGTCTATTTATTCACCAGGTAAGGGAAGTTTTCCATCATTATTTTTTCAAATAGCTTTTCAACTTCTTGTTCCCCTTCAGGTATCCCTATGACCCTGATGTTTTTACATTCAATTTCGTTCCAAAGTTTCTTTAAATTATTATTATAGCTGTGATTTATTTTTTCTTGCTGTTCTGATTGGGTGTCCTTGGTTTCTTCATCCTCTATATCAGTGCTTCGATCTTCTTTATCCACTCTATTGATTCTCTCAATATACTCCTCATCTCAGATAATGTGTTCTTCATTTCCGGCTGGTTCCTTTTTATAATTTTCATTTCAATTTTTTAAAATTTTCTTTGTTAAAGTTCTCACTGAGTTCATCTATCCTTCCCCTAAGTTCATTGAACATCTTTATTACCAGTGTTTTTAACTCTGCACCTGTTAGATTGCTTGACTCCATTATTCCTAGATCTCTGTTCTGTTCTTTCGTATGGTTTTTGCTTCTTTGTCTTCCCATTTTGGCTACCTCTATGTGTCTGTTTCTATGTATTAATTCAAGTTCTTAAGTATCACAGTCTTAGTAGTGTGGCTTTGTGTAGTAGGTGTCCAGCAGCACAGTTCTGAGAGGTGTTCAGCTTCAAGCCAAGTTTGGGTCCAGTCTGTGCCCCTCTGGGGCTACCTGTTGAAATTCATCAAGTAACCACAGATGCTCTCTTTATAGTTGCCTCAAGAAGCCATGACAGAGAGCAGGGCCAGCTGCCGCCAGTGTGCATATTGAAGTTGGCTCAGTAAGGAGAACTGGACTCAGTGAGGATACAACTGGATGTGGCTTGGGTAAGGCTGTGAGTTTAGGAAGGCGAATTATCAGAAAATCCTCTCCGTGGAGCGACCTCTGTTATCCAATTTGATGATGTTTCAGCTATAGCGGCACTGCTTCTGCACAGTAAGAGGGAGGAGGGCTCAAGAGAGGAACAATGGATACTGCCAGCAGTTCTGCCTGGGAGAAAGCCTCACCTCCAACATTTGCTCCAACAACTCAGTGTCCCCCTCTAAGTCCCTGGCGACACCCCAACTAGCCACTCCAGTGCTGGTGCTCAAAGCAAGTAAGTTCATCAGCACAAAGTCCACTCATAGACACGGCCCCTTTAAGAGGAATCTGCAGCAGCCAGCTGCAGCTGTCATAACCTGTGTCCCACTCACCTGCTTGGAACCTGGAAGTCTCACAGATTTTCCCCCTTCTGCCTTTCTACTGTTGCGTGTTGATTTCTTATTTATCTCTAGTTGTAGTATTTCTGTTCCCTAGATCCCTGGAAACTCTGCTTACTGTTTGTGCCATGTTTCCATCACAACTTTGATATGAGTGTCAAGAGCAGATGAACAAAGCCAATGGCATCTATGCCATTTTTAGGTGACTCTCTATTTTGTCATCTGAACTAGCAGTATTTCCTCTCACTTAAACATAAAATTAAAGATACATTTTTAAATAAATAAATAAAATAAATATATGAATATATAAATACTAAAAATGAAAGAATATATTATTTAAAAATTTAAACTTCAGCTTTTCATCTTGTAAAATTGTATTAAAATACTTTTTCTACATCAACACATATATTTACATATAGTTGAGAATATATAAATTAAAATGGTTATTTGGTGATCAATTCATTTTGTTCCTTTTATCTCTATTGACTCCAAATTCTTTAAAGAGTTTCCAGATAACATCAGATTATTAATTAACTATAGGAATATAAAATTTATCGAAAAAAGATGATGAGGAAACATGGTGGAGTGAGACATCTTCGTCTCCCTCCCCCTGAAACAATAATAAGCTGAACATCTAAAACTCAACAAAAATCACCTAAACTGCACACCAGTACATCTGAGCATAGGATCTGCTCATAAGAGCTACCACAGGTCAGAACCCTGGGTGTTGGACAGTGGACTGGGACAAATAAAGAAGCTGCCTCTTGCAGCTACCAAAACTCCTTGCAGGAAAAGGGGGGCAGGAGGTGATGGTGTGGTGACTTCCCTGATCAACCTGCCTGGAAGTGCCAGAACTTCTAGCAGCTGGCAGCAGGGCCCAGTCACCAGGGCACAAAGCAGAGGAGCAGGACGGGACAGCAGAGAAACAACAGTTGATTTTTAACTACCCCGGTTCCAAAACAGAGGCTGGGCTATAGCCCACAACTCACAACCAAGAGGGATTCTCCTCACATACCCTCCGAGACTGAAGTAGAAGCTGCAGAGACTGAAGTTACCTCTCGCAGTTGCCAAAGCTCCTTGCAGGAGGAGGGGGAGAGGAGAAGGTGTGGCACTTTCCCTGATCAACATCCCTGGAAGTGCCAAAACTTCTAGCAGCCAGCAGCAGGGTCCAGTTATCAGGGCAGAGAGCAAAGAAAAGGGGTTGTATAGCAGAGAGACAAAAAGTTGATATCTATTGGCCCCGGATGCAAAACAGAAGCTAAGCCACAGTCCCCAACTCCCAACACAAAGGGCCCCTCCCCTAATACCCTCCAAGACTAACTACCAAGGAGCCATAAGGATATCTGAGCAAATGCTACTGAAACTGTCGCTGGCACTGACGGGAACTGAAAATGAGAGTAGCAAGTGTGACTAAATATCTACAAGAAAATAAAAAAAGACATTAGGCATTATATAAAGCAGGGATCCAATAAGCTTAGACACCACCTACGGAAACCAGAAGAAAAGTGCTATTTTTGCAGCAAACTAAAGAGAGACCATTATATAATAAATCTTCTTTCTGGAAAAAACAGCAGAATACACTTCTATTAATGCCCAGGTGCAGAAATAGTCCATTACACCATGAGCAACCAAAGTGACAAGGCAACTCAGAAAGAAAGAGAAAAATCTACATAAAATAAGCTTATAGACATAGAAATATGTGAGTTAAATGACACAGAATTCAGGAAGGTACTTTTGAAAAAACTCAATGAGTTCCAAAATAATTCAAATCAACAATTTCAGGAATCGAAAAAAACAACTAGATGAGCACAGCAAGGAGATGAAACTCTCAAAAAGAAGCAAATAGAATGGCTGGAGATGAAGAACACACTGCAAAAGTTGAAGAATGAAATAGCAATCTTGGGAAATAGAGTGGACCAAATGGAGGAAAGGATCAGTGATACTGAAGACAGAAATCTAGAAATAAATTGGAAATAATAAGAGAAACAACAAAGAATGCAAAATAGTGAAAGAGAAATACAAAAACTAGCTGATACCATCAGGAGAGGAAACATAAGAATGATGAGCATTAATGAAAGCAAAGAAAAGAAACAGGGATTAGAACACATTTTCAGACAAATAGTTCATGAGAATTTCCCAAATCGAAAAAACGAGCTGGAGCTTTGAATTATAGAAGACAACTGAATACCCAATTGTCTCAAACCAAAAGGCCTTCACCTAGATTCATTGTATTAAAATTATCAAAAAATCAAAAAGATTTTCTCAGGGCAGCCAGGGAGAAGAAAATCATAACTTATAAATGTAAACACATTAGATCATCCTCAGACTTTTCAGTGCAAACCTGATAAGCCAGAAAGTAATAGAATTAAATATTCAAACTATTAAGTGAAAGGAATTACCAGCCAAGAATAATTTTTCCAGCAAAGCTCTCCTTTAGATATGAAGGAGAAATAAAGATCTTTTCGGACATACAAAAATTGAAGGAATTCTTCACTATGGGACCTGTGCTACAGGAAATACTGAAAGAAGCCACTTCACCTAAAATAAAATAACAAAAACAAAACAAAATATAAATAGCAGTAAAGTGACTATCAGGCAAATAGAAGCAGAGGCATGCAACCCTTACTAAGAACAGGGCATTATAAGCTTAAATAATAAGAAAATTGTTATAACAAGATAGTATTGAATGTTCAGCATATATAGGGACAAATTGATATAACAATCACTGAAAAGGGAGAATTAAAAGATGCAAAATCACAAAGGAAAATGGAAATAAGGTACCTATATAAGAAAATGGGTTACTGTAAAAATATAAATATACTTTATATATTCATAATGGTAACCACAAGCCAAAGATTCAGAACTGAAGCATGTAATTTAAAATAAAAAGGGCCAGAGGGAAAACCCAAAAAAGTCACTCAAAATAAAGTAAACAGAAGGATAAGGACAAGGAAGTGATGGAAACACCAAACTACCAGAAAGCAAAAGAAAAAATGGCTATAAAAAGACCTCATATTTCAATAATCACTCAAATGTAAATGGATCGAACTCACCAATAAAAAGGCACAGAGTTGCACAAAGGATCAAAAAACAAAATCCAACCATATGCTACCTCCAGGAGACACATCTCAGCTCCAAAGACAAATATAGACTCAAAGTGCAAGGGTGGAAAATGATATTTGAAGCAAATGACATTCAGAGAAAAGCAGGAGTAGCAGTATTAATATTGGACAAAATAGATTTCAAAATAAAAAAGATAAAGATACTGAGGAACACTTCATAATGATAAAGAGAATCATGCACCAGGAAGATATAACACTTATTAATATCTATGCTCCCAATCGGGGAGCCCTGAAATATGTAAAAGAATTACTAACAGAACTAAAGGGAGAAACAGACCAAAACACTATCGTAGTAGAGCATCTAAATACCCCACTGTCAGATATGGACAGATCATCCAAACAGAAAATCAATAAGGAAATAATATCCTTAAATGACACATTAGACCAACTGGACATAATTGACATTTACAGAGCCTTCTATCCCAAACCAGCTGCTTATACATCCTTTTCTAGTGCACATGGAACATTCTCAAGAATCAACCACATACTGGGATACAGAGATAACTTCAACAAATATAAGAGGTTTGAAATCATACCAACCATATTCTCTGATCATAATGCTTTGAAACTAGAGATAAACTGCAGAAAGAAATCAAGAAGAACCACAAATACATGGAGATTAAACAACATGCTACTGAAGAATAACTCGGTCAGGGAAAAAATAAAAAGAGATATCAAGAGATAAAGCAGTCGTAAGAGGAATGTTCGTATCATTACAGGCCTATTTACAAAAGCAAAAATGAGCCCAACTGAACAACTTTACACTTCATCTTAAGAAACTAGAAAAGGAGAACAGATGAAGCCTAACATCAGCAGAAGGAAAAAAACAACTAAAATTAGAGCAGAAATAAGTAAAATTAAAAACAAACAAACACACAAATAAAAACAAAGGAAAAGAGAAATGCAACAAAGAGCTGGTTCTTTGAGAAGGGTAATAAAATTGACAAACATCTGGCTAGACTCACTAAAAGAGAAAGAGAGAGAGAGAGAGAGAGAGAGAGAGAGAGAGAGAGAGAGAGAACCCAAGTAAACAAAATCAGGAATGAAAGAAGGAAAGTTATTACAGACACTGCAAAAATACAAAGGATCATATAAGAACACTATGATAAAGTATATAACACTAAATTTAGTAACTTAAAAAAAATGGACCAATACTTAGAAAAATAAAATTTTCCTGGACTGAATGAAGATCTGAAAAATCTAATTAGATCGATCAGCAGTATAGAAATTGAAATGATCATTAAACACCCACCTAAAAGTAAAACTCCAGGCTTCACCAGTGAATTCTACCAAACATTCAAAGATTTAATACCTATTCTCCTCAAAATCTTCCCCAAAATCTAAGAGGAGGCAATACTTCCCGACTCATTTTATGAGGATAATATTACTCTGATATGAAAACCTGGGAAAGATAATACAAAAAATAAATAAATAAAACTACAGACCAAAATCTCTCATGACCACAAATGTAAAAATACTAAATAAGATACTAGTTAACTGAATACAGCAACATATTAAAAAGATTATACACCAAGATAAGTGGGTTTCCTCCCAGAGGCACAGGGATGAATAAACATATCCAAATCAATTAATATAATACATCACATAAACAAATTAAAAAGTAAGAATCACATGATTGTATCAATAGATGAAGAAAATCCTTCAACAGGATACAGCACCCATTTATGATCAAAACACTTAACAAAATAGATGTAGAAGGAAAGAACCTTAACATAATAAAGGCCATCTATGACAAACCCTCAGCCAACATTATACTTAATGGTGAAAAGCTAAAACTTTCCCTCTAAGTTCAGGAACAAGGCAAGACTCTCCACTATAGCCACTGATATTCAATATAACATCGGATGTCCTAGTAACTGCAGTCAGTTAAGAAAAATATATAAAAGGCATACAAATAGAAAATGAAGAAGTCAAACTATCACTATTGGCAGATGACATAATTCTCTATATAGAAAACCCTAAAGACTCCTCAAGAACACTACTAGAAACCATAAGCAAATACAGCAAAGTTTCTGGATACAAAATCAACGTTCAAAAATCCATAGTATACCTATACTCTAATAAATGAAGTATCAGAATAAGAAATTGAAAAAAGAATTCCTTTTGCGACTGCAACAAAAAGGAATAAAGTACCTAGGAATAAACTTAATGAAACAAGTGAAAGGCCTGTATAATGAAAACTCCAAGACGCTATTAAAAGATTTCGAAGAAGACACAAAGAAATGAAAAGATATTCTGTGTTCTTGGATTGGAAGAAACAACATAGTTAAAATGACCATATTACCTAAGACATTATACAAATTTAATACAATCCCCATCAAAATCCCATTGACAGTTTTTAAAGAAATACAACAAAAAATAATCAGATTTGTATAGAAGCACAAAAGATCCCAAATTGCAAAATCCATCCTGATAAATAAGAGGGAGGCTGGAAGCATCACTCTGCCCCAATTCAAATTATACTACAAAGCGACAGTAATCAAAACAGCATGGTATGGGCAGCAAAACAGACACACAGACCAGTGGAACTGAATAGAGAGTATAGAAGTAAACTCACATTTATATGGGCAAATAATTTTCGACATAAAAGCTAAAAACATATAGTGGAAAAAGGAAGGCCTGTTCAATAAATCGTGCTGGGACAACTGAAAAGCCTCCTGCAGAAGAACAAAACTATACTGTTGTCTATCACCATACACCAAAATTAACTCTAAATGGATTAAGGACCTGAATATAAGTTCTGAAGCAAAAAAATACATAGAAGAAAACATAGGAATGAAACTCGAGGACCTTGGCCTTAATGAGGATTTTATGAATTTGACCTCAAAGGCAAGGGAAGTAAAAGCAAAATAAATGAATGGGACTACATCAAACTAAAAAGCTTCTGCTCAGCGAAAGAAATCATCCACAAGGTTAAGAGAGAACCATCTGAATGGGAAAATATATTTGCAAGGAACACCTCCAATAAGGACTTAATATCTAAAATATAGAAAGAGCTCATACAACTCAATAACAACAAAAAACAAACGATCCAGTATAAAAATGGTCAGAGGACCTGAACAGACCTCCTCCCTAGAGGGCATACAAATGGCCAACAAATATATGAAAAGCTGTTCAACATCACTAGCTAATAGGGAAATTCAAATCAAAATCACAATGAGATACCATCTCATACCTGTTAGAATATCTATAATTAACAAAACAAATTATAACATATGTTGGAGAGGATGTGAAGGAAAAAGAACCCTCATACACTGCTGGTGGGACTGCCAATCAGTATAGCCGCTATGGAAACCAGTATGAATGATCCTCAAAAAACTAAGAATTAATCTACCATATGATCCAGCAATCCCTCTACTGAATATTTACCCCAAAGACTTGAAATCCCATATTTGAAAAGATATTTGCACACTGATGTTCATAGCAGCATTATTCACAGTGACCATGACATGGAAGGGAATGAAGTGTCCTATGATAGATGATTGGCTAAAGAATCTGTGGTACATATATACAATGGAATATTACTCAGCCATAAGAAGAAATGAAATACTGCCATTTGCGACAACCTGGATGGACCTTGAGATAATCATGCTAAGTGAAATAAGCCAGACAGGAAAAGTTGAAAATCACATGATATCACTTATATGTGGGATATAAACCTAAAAGCAACAAATGGTCAGGACAAACAGAGACTCATAAACATGGACAATGGACTAGTGTTTACCAGTGGGTAGGGGATAAGGGAGGAGGGAAAAGGTATACAGGGTAAAGGGGGTCATATATAAGAGGGTTGGGGGAGAATGAAGTGTGTAAAGGATATAGGATATATGGTAGCTGAAGAAAACTGGATTCTGGGTGGTAATCACACAATAGAATATATAGATGTCAAATTATAATGTAAACCTGAAAATTATATAATTGCATTAACCAAATTTATCCCAATAAATTTAAAAAAATAAAAGAAAAAATTTATAGAGAGATTTAAATTGTAATTGTATGTAACTTAAGTTATATACTGATTAAATAGTAATGCGATCACTGTTGTTATTAAAAATAACTTCTCAGAAAATTAAAACAATGAAATTTTATTCACATAGTCCAAGTGGAGTAATTCTGGGGTTTATGAATTTTGAAAGATTAGCTGGAGTTCACAAGAAATAGAAGGATATTAATTATTATAATTAAATTTTGTTGAGTATCTATATTTAAATTTACATGTTTCTAAAAATTTTGTGTCAGTAGTGATCACTTTTCAGACCCATAAGACAAGGATAGGGAAGTTCCAGTTACTTAGACTATTTTGTAAAAAAATAAAATCAAGTATTATATATACTTTATATCATATTCTACACTGTGATAAAATAAGAAAGCACACATCTAACTATCTTTTAAAACAACCTGAGTGTCCTACGACAGATGATTGTATAAAGCAAATGTGGTACTTATATACAATGAAATATTACTCAGCCATAAGAAAAGATGAAATACTGCCATTGGTGATAACATGGATGGATCTCGAGATAATCATGTTAAATGAAATAAGTCAGACAGAAAAAGAAAACCACACGATATTACTCATACGTGTTACATAAAACTGAAAGCAACAAACAAACATAACAAACAAACAGAGACTCATGGACACAGACAGTGAATTAGTGGTTACCAGAGGGAAGTGGAGGAAAAGGGAGGTAAATTGGGGTAAAAGGGGTCAAATATTTGGTGATGGGAGGAAATCTAACTTTGGGTGGTGAAAAAGCAATGCAATATATATATATATATATACACACACACACACACACACACACACGCACGCACACGCACACACGCGCACACACACACACATATATTTATGTGAACCTACTGTGGAATACACTTAAAACTTATTTCTTTTTAATAATCAACATTACCCCCTAATTTTTAATAAAAAATTTAATTATTTTTTTTAAATTAAGACTTTTTCTAGAGCATGTTAAGTTTCACAACAAAGTTGAGGGGAAAATATGAGAATTCCCATATATTCCCTGCCCCATACATATATAGTGTCCCCTATTGTAAATACTCTCCAACAAGGTGGTACATTTGTTACAACTGATAAACCTACATTATAATTGCCCAAAGCTCATAATTTACACTATGATTCACTTTTGATGTTGTACAGTCTATAACTTTGGATAAATGTATAATAATGTGTATTAATTATTATGGTAGTATACAGAGTATTTTCACTGCCTTAAAAATTCTCTGTGCTTCACCTATTTATTTATCCCCCTCAACTCCTAGAAACCACTGATTCTTTTATTCTCACCATAATTTTACCTTTTCCAGAATGTCATACAGTTGGAATCAAGCAGTATGTAGCCTTTTCAGATTGGTTTCTTTCACTTAGTAATATGCATTTATGATTTCTCTATGTATTTTTTATGATTGAATAGCTCATTCCTTTTTCTTGCTGAATAATAATCCATTGTCTGGATGTACCACAGTTCATTTATTCATTCTTTTACTGAAGGAAAATGTGCTTGATTCCAAGTTTGGCAATTATGAATAAAGTTACTATGAATATTTATGTGCAGGTTTTTGTGTGAATGTAAGCTTTCAACTCCTTTGGGTAAATACCAAGGAGTGCAATCGCTGAATCATATGGTAAGAGTATCTTTAATTTTATAAGAAACCTACAAGCTGTCTTCAAAAGTGACTGTACCATTTTGCATTTCCACAAGCAATGCTTGAGAATTCCTGTTACTGCACTTATATTTGGTGTTATTGGTGTTCTAGATTTTGGCCATTCTAATAGGTGTGCAGTGGTATCTCATCATTGTTTTAATTTGCATTTTCCAAATTCCATATTATGTGGAGCATCTTTGTATAAGCTTATTTGCCATCTGTATGTCTTCTTTGGTGAGGTGTCTATTAAAAACTTTGGCCCATTTTTTAATAGGCTGTTTGTTTTCTTACTGTTGAGTTTTAAGAATTCTTTGCATATTTTTCAAAAATTTTTATTCAATTTATTTAAATTTAAAAAATAACTTACCTATTTTTTTTCCTATTTCATATGCATTTTTATAGATGTTCTATATCAAGTTTAGAATGTTGAAATTATTTTTAAAACAAATTTAACATAATAGTTTAATTTGTATATGACTTACTAAGAGTAATAAACTTTTATAATTCTCTCATATTTTTATACATTTTACATAATTTTATAATTATCTCATATACATTACATAATATAATAACTATTCCAATTTTGCTTAAAAGTCTTCATTTCCTTAAAATTGGCTGCTACCAATATTTATTCCTTTATTTCTTATATCAGTAACCTAAAGATCAGCCATTACCTAAAACTTATTCATTGCACTTTGAAAACATTTTTTCTCTTTCATTTCTTCTTTTTTATGTATGAGTTTTTGAGACCATTTATTCTAAATGTACATAAGCTAAGTCCCTAGGTGAAATATTTATCACATTATATATGATAAATTTAACAATCTTATTAATTTCTCTTCAGATTAGAAAATTTAGTCTAACAAAATTATATAACTAGATAGATGAATGCCTCTATGCTCAATCTAGATCTCCTCTCATTGAAGGACTTGTCCCAGCTTCTGGGAATGATATAAACAGGAAACCTTTGGCCGTCAGGTATATCTAAGCTGCAGGGAGGCACGAAGTTATTGCCATTACCCTGATCTGTATGGTGATATAAATGTACAGCATTCTCAACCCAACAGTGAAAAACTCTGAAGGGCTATTTTTACTCCAGAGCATCCCATAGGGTTGCCCAAGGAATTTGTAGGGCCTAGGTTACAGATTGAACTTCTCCTCTGTCTATGTCTACTCAATCCTTCTTTCTCGCAAAGCTTTTGATTCCTTTATAACCATCCTGCTTGCTAAACTCTATTTTCAGGCCTACATCCAAAGAATCCACCTACACCAGCAAGAAAATAAGAAGTTTTCATTTGATAATGTTATGCGTATCCCCAGAGGTACTTTCATATCATAATCTATTCCAGCCAATCCCTAAGTCACTATGCTGAGCACCCTCACAAAATGTTTTTCTTTAAAATCACATATTAAGATTACATATATATTTTTTTTAATTTTTAATTAAATTTATTGGGGTAACATTTGTTAATACAATTATATAATTTTCAGGTGTTTGTTATCATTTGACATCTGTATATTCTATTGTGTGTTTACCACCCAAAGTCCAGTTTCCTTCAGCTACCATATATTTGATCCCCTTTACCCACTTCAACCTCCCCCTAAACCCTGTATTTGACCCCTTTATCCCATCCACCTTCCCTCTCATCCACCATAAGTCTAAAGTCCTCTGGTAACCAATAGACTATAGTCCATGTCCATGAGTCTTTGTTGGTTTGTCCTGCTCATTTGTTGCTTTTAGGTTTATATCCCACATATAAGTGACATCATGTGATTTTCAACTTTTTCTGTCTGGCTTATTTTGCTTAGCATGATTATCTCAAGGTCCATCCAGGTTGTCACAAATGACAGTATTTCATCTCTTCTTATGGCTGAGTAATATTCCACTGTATATATGTACCACAGCTTCTTTAGCCAATCATCTATCAAAGGACACTTTGGTTGCTTCCATGTCCTGTCCACTGTGAATAAGACTGCTATGAACATCGGTGTAAAAATATCTTTTTGGATATGAGTTTTCGAGTGTTTGGGGTAAATACCTAGGGGCGGGATTGCTGGAGCATATGGTAGATCAATTCTTAGCTTTTTGAGGAACCTCCATACTGGTTTCCATAGCGGCTGTACAGATTGGCAGTCCCATCAGCAGTGTATGAGTGTTCCTTTTTCTTCGCATCCTCTCCAACATTTATTATTGCTTGTCCTGTTGATTGCAGTTATTCTAACAGGTGCAAGATGATACCTCATTTTGGTTTTGATTTCCATTTCCCTAATAGCTAGCGATTTTGAGCACCTTTTCATATGTTCGTTGGCCATTTGTATGTCCTCTAGTGGGAAGTGTCTGTTCAGGACCTCTGCTTATTTTTGACTGGATAATTTTTATTATTCATATTGAATCCTATGAATTCTTTGTATATTTTGGATATTAGGCCCTTATCAGAGGCATTGTTTGCAAATATATTTTCCCATTTGGATGGTTGTCTCCTTACCTCGTGGACAATTTATTTTGCTGAGTAGGATCTCTTTAGTTTGATGTAGTCCCATTCATTTATTTTAGCTTTTACTTCCCTTACCTTTGAGGTCAAATTCATAAAATCTTCTTTAAGTTCATGGTTCTTCAGTTTACTTCCTAAGTTTTCTTCTATGTATTTTATTGCTTTAATTCTTATATTCAGGTCCTTAATCCATTTTGAGTTAATTTTAGTGTGTCATGATAAACAGTCTAGTTTCGTTCTTTTGCAGAAGGCTTTCCAGTTGTCCCAGTACCATTTACTGAAGAGGCTTTCCTTTCTCCACAGTGTATTTTTGGTATTTTTATGAACACAAAAATTAGGTGTTCATATAAATATGGGTTTACTTCTGGATTCTCAATTCTGTTCCACTGGTCTGTGTATCTGTTTTGCTGCCAATACTATGCTGTTTTGATTACTGTTGCTTTGTAGTTTAATTTGAAGTGGGGCAGAGCGATGCCTCCAGCCTCATTCTTTTTCTCAGGATCACTTTGGCAATTCGGGGTCTTTTGTGCTTCTATACAAATCTGATGATTTTTTTGCTCTGTTTCTTTAAAAAAATGCCAGTGAGATTTTGATGGGGATTGCATTAAATCTGTATAATGTCTTAGGTAATATGGTCATTTTAACTATGTTGATTCTTCCAAACCAAGAACATGAAATATCTTTCCATTTCTTTATCTTATCTTCTTCAATTTCTTTTAATAGGGTCTTATAGTTTACATTATATAGGTCTTTCACTTGTTTCATTAAATTTAATCTTAGGTATTTTATTCTTTTTGTTGCAATTGCAAAAGAAATACGTTTTTCCATTTCTTATTCTGATGCTTCATTATTAGAGTATAGGTATGCTATGGATTTTTGAATGTTGATTTTGTATCCAGAAACTTTACTGTATTTGCTTATGGTTTCTAGTAGTGTTTTTATGGAGTTTTTAGTGTTTTCTATATAGAGAATCATGTCATCTGCAAATAGTGACAGTTCGATTTCTTCGTTTTCTATTTGGACTGCCTTTTATATCTTTCTCTTGTCTGACTGCACTCTCTAGGACCTCCAATGTTCTACTGAATAACAATGTCTATAGTGGACAGCCTTGCCTTGTTCCTAATCTTAAAGGGAAGATTTTTAGTTTTTCGCCATTAAGTATAATTTTGGCTGAGGGTTTGTCATAGATGGCCTTTATTATGTTAAGGTTCTTTCCTTCTACATCTATTTTGTTAAGTGTTTTGATCATATATTGGTGCCGTATCTTGTCAAATGCTTTTTCTGCATCTATTGATATGATCATATGATTCTTATTTTTTATTTGTTTATATGATGTATCATATTAATTGATTTGGATATGTTTATTCATCCCTCTGCCTCTGGGAGGAAGCCCACTTTTTAAGATGTTGCTGTATTCAGTTAACTAGTATCTTATTTAGAATTTTTGCATCTATGTTCATGAAAGATATTGGTCATTAGCTTTTTGTGTGTGTGTTATCTTTACCAGGTTTTGGTTTCAAGGTAATATTGGCCTCATAAAATAAGTTGGGCAGTATTGCTTCCTCTTTGAGTTTTTGGAAGAGTTTGAGGAGAATAGGTATTAAATCTTCTTTGAGATGAAGCGTTAGGTTGTTTATTTGCGTTCATTCTTGTTTTTGAAGGTAGGCCTGTAATGATATGAACTTTCTTTTTATGACCACCACTTTTGCCATGTCCCAAAAGTTTGGTATGTTGTACTATCATTATCATTTGTTTCTATGTATCTCTTGATCTCTCTTTTTATTTCTTCTCTGACCAAGTGATTTTTCAGTTGCATGTTATTTATTTAATCTACATGCATTTGTGGTTCTTGATTTCTTTCTGCAGTTGATTTCTAGTTTCAAAGCATTATGATCAGAAAATGTGATTTGTATGATTTCAACCCTCATATTTGTTGAGGCTTTCTCTGTGTCCCAATATGTGGTCGATTCTTGAGAATGTTCCATGTGCACTAGAGAAGGATATATAAGCAGCTGTTTTGGGATGGAAGGCTCTGTAAATGTCAATTTGCAGTTGGCCTAGTGTGTCATTTAATGATGTTATTTCCTTATTGATTTTCTGTTTGGATGATCTGTCCATATCCTACAGTGGGGTATTTAGATGCTCTACTATGATAATGTTTGGTCTGTTTCTCCCTTTAGTTCTGTTAGTAATTTCTTTACATATTTCAGGGCTCCCTGATTGGGAACATAGATATTAATACGTGTTATGTCATCTTGGTGTTTGATTCCCTTTATCATTATGAAGTGTCCCTCAGTATCTTTCTTTACCTTTTTAATTTGATGTCTATTTTGTTCAATATTTGTACCGCAACTCCCACATTTCTCTGAATGCCATTTACTTGAAATATCCTTTTCCACAGTTTCCCTTTGAGTCTATATTTGTCTTTGGAGCTGAGGTGTGTCTCCTGGAGGCAGCATATGGTTAGGTTTTGTTTTTAGATCCATTTGACAACTCCGAGCCTTTTTATTGGTGAGTTCTATTCATTTACGTTTAGGGTGATGAAATACGAGGTCTTCTTATAGCTTTTTTATCTTTTGCTTTCTGGTAGCTCAGTGTTTCCATTGCTTCCTTTGTCCTTGTGTTTCCGTTTTCTTTATTTTGGTTGGCTTTTGTGTGTTTTGCCTCTGTTCCTTCTTGTTTTATGTTATATACTTCAGTTCTGAATCTTTGGTGTGTGTTTACCATTATGAATATGTAAAGTATATTTATATATAGACAGTCATTCATTTTCTTCTGTGTGTGTTATATTTTTATTCCCCTTTGCTAATTTGATTCCCCCCTTTTCAGTCATTGTTATCTTAATTTTTCCTATGTATGCTGAACATTCAATACTATCTTGTTATAACAATTCTCTTTTTATTATGTACGCTTATAATGCCCTGTTGTTAGCAAGGTTTGCACTCCTCTGCTTCTAGTTGCCTGATAGTCACTTTACTGCTAATTATTATTTTTTTGTCATTTTTTTTAGGTGAAGCAACACTTTTCAGTATTTTCTGTAGTGCAGGTCCCATAGTGAAGAATTCCTTCAATTTTTGTATGTCTGGAAAAGTCTTAATTTTTCCCTCAGATGTAAAGGAGAGCTTAATTGTATACATTATTCCGGACTGGTAGTTCCTTTCACTTAATAGTTTAAATATTTAATTATATTCCTTTCTGGCTTGGAAGGTTTGCACTGAGAAGTCTAAGGATAATCTAATGGGTTTACCTTTGTAAGTTACTATTTTCTTCTCCCTGGATGCCCTGAGACTTCTGTCTTTGTCATTGATTTTTGGTAACTTTAATACAATACGTCTTGGTGAAGGCCTTTTTGGATATTCAGTTATCTTCTATAATTTGAAGGTCCAGCTCGTTCCTTAGATCTGGGAAATTCTCATCAACCATTTGCCTGAAAATGCGTTCTAACCCCTGTTCTTTTTCCTTGCTTTTGGTAATGCTCATAATTCGTATGTTTCCTCTCCTGATTGTATTTCTCTTTCATTATTTTGCATTCTTCGCTTTCTCTCTTCTTCTTTCTGATTTATTTCTAGATTTCTGTCTTTGATATCACTGATCCTTTCCTCCATTTGGTCAACTCTATTTCTCAAGCTTGCTATTTCATTTTTCAACTCTTGTAGTGCGTTCTTCATCTCCAGTTCTATTTGGTCCTTTTTGAGGGTTTTAATCTCCTTGCTCTGCTCATCTAGTTGTTTATTTGATTCCTGAAATTGTTGATTTGAATTATTTTGGATTTCATTGAGTTTTTTTCAGTGCTTTCCTGAATTCTGTGTCATTTAAGTCACATATTTCTATGTCTGTAAGCTTATTTTCTGTAGATTATTCTCTTCCTTTCTGCGATGCTTTGTCACTTTGGTTGTTCATGGTGTTTAATGAACTATTTCTCCCCCTGGTCCTTAATGGAAGTGTATTCTGCCATTTTTCCAGAGAGAGGATTTATGATTTATTATATAAAAGTGTTCTTTAGCTTACTGCAAAGAAAGCGTTTGGGTTTTTTTGCTTTTTTTTTTTTTTTTTTTTTTGCTTTTTATTATATGACATCTAAGCCTCTTGGTTCCCTGCTTTACACAAAGTCTTTATAACACTTTTTAAATTTTCTTGTAGATATTTAATCACCCTCTCTACCCTCAGTTTCAGTTCCTGTCAGTGTCAATGACAGCCTCAGCAGTGTTTTTTCAGATTTCTTTGGCGCTCCATGGTGATTGGTCTTGGAGGGTATGGCGGGAGGGATCATTTGGTTTGGGGGTTGGGTGCTGCGTCTCAGCCTCAGTTTTGCAACTGTGGCTTGCAAAAATCAGTTGTGTTCCTCTACAGTCCTGTCCTCTTCTCTGCTTTCTTCCTTGATGAATGTGCCATGTGGCCAGCCTGCCACGGTGAGCTCACACAGCTATCCTAAGCAGGAATGTTCAGGGAACTCTCCGCAGGAACTTGCTGTTCCTTTTCCCCTCTCCCCCTTCCTGCAGGGAGCTCTGACAGCTGTGAGAGGCAATTTATTAATTTCTCCCTGTTCACCACCTGACATCTTGGGTTATGACCTATGGTGGCTGTTATGCACAGATCGCACACTCAGACATGCTGGTGTGCAGTTTGGGTGTTTTTTGTTGTTGAGTTTTAGATGTGCGGCTTATTGTTATTCCAAGGGGAGAGATCTGGGGATGTCTATCACTCTACTACGTTTCCGAATATCCTCAAGATTACATGTATTCATATTAGCTGAATAGATTTTCTTTCCCTTCTTTATTTCAAGATGGATCTTCTGTTCAACCTAGATATTCTCATGGTACATACAAATGACCAATTCCTGCAACAGATTACCTATAATTTTTCAAAGATATTTTAAGCAAACAGGAAACTCTATATCTAGAATCTCTCTGGTCATAAACACAAAAAATTGCAAATGACCATTTCCATACTCAGACCATCATGTGAAAAATTGGGGGACAATTACACACTTTAGCAAAAGAAAAATGAAGATAGGACACAAAGTTATTACCAATGAAATATAGAATAAATTTCTTCATTCAAAATAAGTAAATAAATAATTTCCCACCCTATGTTTGCTAAGGGCTTTGTTCATCCTTCGTTAACAAAATTTAATACATTGACCAAAAGCCTGCAGTAGAAAACACAACTCACTTTTCCTTGAATTCTATTATACTCTTCTGACATCAAAAGACCTTTCTAGGAACTTACAGGAGAAGTGGGGTGGGGGACGGGGAGGGATTCACTATAATTGCCCAATCCATGAAAAAATTCAGCACTCTGGCTCCATACTTCCTCTCCAAGTTTCTACGTGACTGAGAACTTTTCTTGCTTCACTCTGGTAGGTTATCATGGGTTAAACCATCTTAGTAGGACCTCCAAATTCTTAAGAAAAAGATATATGTCAAATTCATTACGTCGAAGTTTTACTTTAAGTTTGATATAAGAGAATAGTCTTCTAAACCAGCCAATTAAAAAAAATTTACATTGCTAAGGACACAGGAAAATAAAAGGCTGACTATAAAATCATCATTAGATCAGATATAAGATGAAAAAGAATATTTGGTTAGATCGTGTCCACTTAAGATGGCAGAGTAGGTAAACATTGTGCTTGCCTATCTCACAACCATATTGAAAATACAACTAAACTATAGAACAATCATCATTGGGGGTTACTTGAAGTCTAGCTGAACAGAAGTCCTACCACTGGAGACACAAAGAAGAGGCCAGCTTGAGACAGGTAGGAGGAGCAAAGATGCAAAATGATCTGGTCCCACATCTGCTGTAACAGTTAAAAACGAGGAAGGATATCTTGGCTGCAGTGGTTCCCCCAAAGAAACAAGGGCTCCACACCAGGTCCTTCAGCCCAGAGTTCCAGTGCCAGGAAGAGATGTCCCCACAAACTGTGGCTATGAAAAGCAGCAGAGATTGTGGCTGAGTGAGATGGAAGGCAGCTGGAGTCGTAGTCATTCTTCTTAAGGGGCCCATGTGGAAACCTGCTTGCTGATGGACTTACTTGCTCTGAGCTTGAGCATTGGGCAACAGATTGAAAGGTGCCGGCAACATAAGAAGGGAACTGAATTATCTGTCTCCAGGAGAGGCAGCTTTCTCCCAAACAGAAGTGCTGGTAAACTCTATTACCTTTCCGATGAGCTTTCCCCCTTCTGGGCATGCAGATGCAGGCACCGCCATATATAAATCTCCATTAACCCGGCTACCCTGTTTGCCTACCCTGGTGATTCTGAGACCTCATACCACCCAACTTGTGGGCCTACCAAAGCAACTTCCAGTGGCTTTTTTATGGAAATAGCTTGTCCTGGTTCATGTTGTGGACTTTTATAATATCTATCAAAGGTTCACAAACCTCAAACAAGCAGCACTTGGCCTTGGTGTGTTTTGTGCCCCTTGCTGAACAGTCTCAAGCCTGGCACTAGTGGTGGACTGCCTCCATTAACAGCTTTGCCTCTAAATACAACTGTAAGCCAAGTCTCAACTACAACAGGAGGGCACACACAACCCATACAACAGACACACCTGGAGTATCAGGAAAGACTGTGCTACTGGGCCCCTCAGGACACCTACTGTATAAGGCCACTCCACTAAGATGGAAAAATGTAGTAGCCCTACCTAATACATAGAAGCAAACACAGGTAAGCAGTCAGAATGGGGAGACAAAGAAACATGTCTCAAATGAAAGAACAGCATAAAGCCACAGAAAAAGACTAAACAAAATGGTGACAACGAATCTATCAGATGCAGAGTTCAAAACACTGGTTATAAAAAAATGCTCAATAAACTTATGGGAAGCATAGATGAACTTAGTGAGAACTTTAAAAAATACAGAAACCATAAAAATGAGGATAGAAAACAAAAAAATAATCAGTTATAAATGAAGAATACAATAACTGAAATAAAGAATAACTTAGGAGAAATTAATAGTAGATTAAATGAAGCAGAGGATCAAATCAGTGATTTAGAAGATAAAGTAGCATAAAACACCCATTCAGAAGAAGAACAAGAAAAAATAATCTAAAAAATGAGGCTAGTTTAAGGTGCCTCTGAGACGACATCAGTCACAACAACATTTGAATCATAGGTGTCAAGAAGGAGAAAAGAGAGAGCAAAAAGAATGAAAACTTATTTGAAGAAATAATGATGGAAAAATTCCCTAACCTAGTGAATGAAATAAACACACAAGCCCAGGAAGTGCAGAGCGTCCCAAATAAGATGAACCCAAGACACATCATAATCAAAACGCTGAAAATTAAAGACAAAGACAGAATCTTAAAAGGAACAAGAGAATAACACCTAGTCACCTACGAAGGAGCTCCCATAAAACTGTTAGCTGATTTCTTAACAGAAACTTTGCAGGCCAGGAAAGATTAGCATGAAATACTCAAAGTGATGAAGCAAAGACCTACAACCAAGATTACTCTACTTAGCAAAGCTATCTTTTAGAATCAAAGGACAGATAAGGAGCTTCTCACACAAGAAAAAGCTAAAGGAGTTTATCAACACCAAACCAGTAGTACAGGAAATGTTAAAGGGAGAAAAAGAAGAGGGGGAGGATGAGGAGGAGGAGGAGGAGATTAAAAATATGAATAATAAAATGGCAATAGCTTCATATATATTAATAATTAATTCAAATATAAATTGATTAAATGTTCCAATCAAAAGATGAGGTGGCTGAATGGATAAGAAAATAAGACCCTTGCATATGCTGTCTACAAGATACTCACTTCAGATCAAAAGACACACAGACTGAAAGTAAAGGAATAGAAAAATATATTTTATGAAAATAATGAAAAAAGCAGGAGTAGCATTATTTATACCAGACAGCATAAACTTTAAACAAAGGCTAAAATAAGAGACAAAGAAAGACCCAATAATTGTACTTCTTGTATTTATTCAAGAAAACCCCAACCACTACTTCAAATGGACATGTGAATCCATGTGTTCGTTGTAACATTATTTACAATATCCAAGACATAGAGGGAATCTAGGTGACCATCAATGGAAAAATGGATAAAGAAAAAATATTACTCAGTCATAAAAAGAGAATGAAATCTGATCATCTGCAACAATATGAATGGACCTAGAGGGTATCGTGAGAAAGACAAATGCCATATGATTTCACTTACATGTAGAATCTAAGCAACAAAATAAACAAATAAACAAAACAGAAATAAACTCACAGATACAGAGAACATTTTGATGGTTGTCAGATGGGAGGTGGGTTTGGGGAATGGGTTAAAAAAGGGGAAGGGATTGAGAAGTACAAATTGGTAGTTACAAAATAGTCATGGGGATGTATAGTATGGCATAAGGAATATAGACAATAATATTGTAATAACTATGTGTGGTGTCAGATGAGTACTGGATTTACCAGGGTGATCACTTAGTAAGTTATATAAATAAATATATAATCACTATGTTTTACACCTGAAATTAATATATGCCAATTGTAACTGAAAAAAATTAATGTGTATATATATATATTTAAAAAATAAAACAAATATTGCCAAAAAGTAATACTTGGTTAAAGATAATCAGTTTTCTGCCTGATAGATAGCTGGATAGGTTTGTAAATAACATCACCATTTAAAAAATTTTTATTTTTGTTTATGAGAACATCTTTCAAGCATATTATCAAAATAATCTCTATTTCTCTGAAGGAGTTTGGGAATTACTTCATACCTGCACTATTTTTTTTTCCTTTCTCATCTCTAATCTAAATTCTTCTATCCATCAAGATCTAACTCAAAACTTTCTTTAAAGATGAAACTGGCACTCTAGGGTGGAGGTGAGTGATAAGGGTAAAGAGATATGTTTGAGAGGGTGGATACGCAGAGATGAAGAAGGAGGCAGTATGCCTGACTTAGGCAGGCAGGCACTGCTTCCTTAGGGACACGTGGGAATAGGATTCCAAAGATAAAGAAACAATCACAGGGAGCCTCCGCATTTTTTCAAGGGAAAAAACTAATGCTCTCCTCTTCTCCATTTATGTTAAGTTAATTATTGACTCTTTGGGCGACCAATGTTCATGTACCTTCCAGGCCAAAGTAAGCTAGGGAGCCTATGACGTGATGGTTTTCTGGTCTCTAACGTTTTTGTACCAGAAAGCAGAAGCTGTTTAAGTAACTGCAGCTCTCTGGTATATTTGCGATTACAATAAAATTTTTTGATGTGCCAAAATTGATATACCAAAACTCCAGTAAAGTGAAGAGTAAGTGGAGCTCCCATCCTTTGCAGTTCAGCAAGGTGCGCTTTTTGCATAGTCTCTTGCTCCAAAGAGAGAAATAAGTGAATGACAGTACTTTTAGATTCCAATTGATCATAGAAGTAAATGCTAATGACATAGGAAAAAATTCAGACTAGAACCCACTGGTAAATTTTATCCCTCTTCCACTTCTGAACTTGTACTATTTAGAGCAGGGGTCCCCAAACTCCAGGCCATGGACCAGTACCGATCTGGGGCCTGTTAAGAACCAGGCCACACAGCAGAAGGTGAATGGTGGGAGAGTAAGCAAAATTTCATCTGTATTTGTAGCCACTCCCCAGAGCTTGCGGCATCGCCTCAGCTCCACCTCAGATCATCAGACATTAGATTCTCATAAGAGCACCAGTCCCTGGTGCCAAAAAGGTTTGGGACTGCTGATTTAGAGAACCATGTGCTAACCATTAATCACATGCAACTACTTGAATTTAAATTTTAATTAGTTATTACTTTTTAATTTGGTTGCTTGGCTAAACTACCCATATTTCAAGTGTTCAGTAGACACATATAGCTAGTGTCTAACCATATTGAGCAGCAGATTTAGAAAACATTTTCATCATTAAAGAAAGTTATTTTGGAAAGTATTGCTCTAAATAATAAGAAATCATCTCAAAAAATTTAGAATACACCCACCACCAAAAGTCTTCTGTCTATATATAGATATACACATATACAAGATGTATATATGTATGTTTGTATATATATATATGCATACATGCAAAGTCTATACAACATATTGAATTAAAAAAATTCCCACTCCCAATTATAATACTATACTGTTTTAATATACTTTCTTCAACTCTCATGTATAATTATATGTTTTCATATTTTATATGTCACTTTGCATTCTGCTGTTTTACTTAATGTTATATCAAACATCTTGTTTGTGCTTCTATATAATATTAGTTATCATTTTATTGCCCGCATAATATTCTATCATTTCAATTTATCATATTTATTAAATCATTTATCTAATATTAGATGGGCTCTTAGTGCTTATTCTTTACTTTAACCTAATAAAGGTTATAAGATATTTTCTGTGTGTAAATGTTTCTGCTGTTCTCCTGTACTTCATAACTAACTTCTCTAGTCACATATGCTTTAAGGGCAATATTCTATTTAGAGCCTCTATAGAGCACAGAATATAAAATTATCTATGACTAATTTAATCCAACAATACTCAAAGCAAAAAGTTTATGGAAGACAGTATATTTAATGGTTATTTAGAATGTGTAACTTTGGCAGATGACTTTGATTTAATTGTATAATTTTCATTATGATGTGGCTTTTACTCCCTTATATCCTGTAATGCTTTTGGTCCCAGAGACAGTCCCTAGAACAATAGAAGTCATATGAACCAGCAGACATAAATTTCAGACTCCATTTTAATTTCACCCACAGTCTCAATCCCCTCCCCTACCAGCATTATATTTTTCAGAGGTGAAGAGACTGAGATTTTTATGGTTCAATAGTGTCTATTCTATGCTTTTGCTACTCCCCAATTTCCCTCCACTTACACCTAACTAGCATTCCACAGACATATTTACATTCTGTTATCTAGACCTTGAGTCTGTTTTAAAACTCACAAAAGATTGTGGCTCTTACTGCTTTGTCATTTTCTTTCCAGTTTGTGGTCTCCAGGACTAGTGCTTGCCTTACATTTTAAGTTAATTTTTAGAAGGGGCCCAAGATTTCAGCTTTGAATGTATGGTTAAAGGATATAGCAATTACATAGGGTCATAAAATTGAAAGGATTTAGAACATTTCATACATAAGGATTTAATGAAAGTAAGTGTAGAAGGAAAAAGAAAACATAGTAAATCATTAAAGGATTTGATATGTCCAGGAGTACCTCTTGGAGTCCGTTCTCAATTGCAGAGGATATGCTTTGCATTTAGATTATGGACCACTAAAATATGTCCAAGATATCTTGGTTTCAAGGAAGCTGAGACACAAGTATACAAGTTTACTGAGGAATCTTTAATACTCCAAAGGTCACAACTAAAACTAGGCCATGTAAACAGTAAAACTAGGTGCAAACATCATAGATTCCTAACCAATGTAAACAAGCAAGTACAGGATGCTACTATGAATTTTTGAACTTTAAATAGCACATTATAAATTATTAACCAGCACATTTCATCCTCGTCTCAGTGAAGGTTTAGTACCATATTTTCAGACATCCTTTGAGATGAGCATAGAGCTTTTCCAGTCCAGGTGCAAGTCTATCTTCACACAGAGGGATAAGCAATATATAAATCCTCTTAACATTGGTTTATTTCTTGTATCACCATTGTTTAAAGCAAAAAATACTCCTGTGTAACATCAGTTTGCTAAGGTATACCTTGTCAAGTTTCACAAAAGTTGTTAGGGCTCATTGCCTTTCCTTAGGTTAAGGGTCTTCAACTTGGGAATCCTTTGAACTTTAACTGATTAATTTATTGAATAGCTAGAAGAGGTTAGAATTTTTTTAAAAATCTGGGAGCTGTATTATCAAAAAGACTCTCAGTTGCCATTGGAAAAAGGCTGCAGGGCATACTATTGTAGATGGGTAAGTAGTTTTTCAGTTCATAATCTCATTCAAGTTTGAAAGAAAAAAAATCTATAGAGAAAACTTTTCATTAACTTCTCTTTTTTGTTTTCTCAAGTGACCACAGGAAAACAAAATGTGTTAAACTATACTCCCATAATGGTATTTGGCTAGAAACCTACTGCTGTGGCTTTTGTGTTTTTTTTTTTCTCTCACTGTATTAGTTCGCTAGGGCTGCTGGAACAAAATACCACGATTAGGTAGTTTAAACAGGAGAAATGTATTCTTTCACAGTTCTGGAAGCTAAAATTCCAAAATCAAGTTGTTGGTAGTATTAATTCCTTCTGAGGGCTGTGAGTGAAAGGACTTGTCTCAGGCCTTTCTCTTTGGCATGTAGATGTCTTCTCGCTGTGTATTCTTCCTGTGTCTTGACATTGTCCTCCTCTGTGTGTGTCTGTCTCCATGTCCAAATCTCTTCTTTTTACAAGGACACAAGTCATGTTAATTCAATTAATTCTAAAAACTCTATCTCGAAATAAGGTCACTTTCTAGGGTACTGAGGGTTAGGACTTCAAAATATGAATTTTGGCAGAGGGGTAAAAAAAAATCAACCCGTAACAGGTACATATCAAAAATCAGACTGTTTCTCAAAGCCTCTACATCATCCTTTACTTTGTATTCCTCTTCTCCCTGTTGACAATAGTTGTCTTCAAGATAGGCTGTGGCTAATGCTGCCTTCTGTCATGGAGGAAGCATTTCCTAATGGCTAAAATAACAAGAAATGTATATAAGGAGGTAGACATAACAGATAGCCTTCTGGACAGGAATCAACTGTGACATAATTAAAAACCCATGTGTGTTTTCAAAACATAGGAACCAAGACACCTTGGGTGCTGTGAAGGACCATTCAATGCAAAAATGGCATGTAAAGCCCTTAAACAATTAAATGAATAGAAAGCCTAATTTTCTGTTCTTTGAGAAGGGCAATTAAAAAATTTTTACTGCAATTTACTAAAAATCTTTTACTAATAATAGTTTATTAATTGTTTACTAACAACTTAATAAAAATAGTTTTATAATTTATTGGTATAATTACCAATAACATAGTAACAATAATTTCTCTTGCTTACATGCAGTTTTATAACATATATTGGAGTCCATAAAAAAGGTTTAAATATCCTTAATTGAACAACAAAAATACATTATAGAAAATTAAATTCCTTTCAGAAAAAGATATTCAAAAAGAGTAGGATAGTGATGTTCAAATCATATTCACTTTCCATTGTATGACTTTAAACAGTACTTGTTGATTGTGACATGCTTTAGACAGGGGTCCTGGTTGGAAACATAGACTACAGGTATGCTCTATGAAGAAATCCTGGAGTTCACTCTCTTGGCAAAATATAGTTAAAGAAAGAAGAAGAAAAGAAATAATAAAGAGCAGCAGTCAAAGAAATTGAAACAGAAAAACAATGGAACAGAGTTAGAAGAGATTCTTGACGAGATCAATAAAATTGATAAAATTCTAGTAAGACTTAAAGGAAAAAAGACAAAAATCACAATTGCCAATATTAAGTACAAAAGAAGGTTTCTAACTAAAGATAATACAGACATTAAAAGGATAATAAAAGAATATCATAATCAAATTTATTCATATAAATTTGGCAATTTAGATTAAATGGATCAATTTTTTGAAAACCACAGCCTACTAAAACTCACCCCAAATTAAATATATAACCTTAATTATCCTATAACTATTAAAGAGATTTAATCACTAGGTAAAATCTTCCAAAAATGAAACTTCAGATCCACATAGTTTCATTGGTAAATTCTGCCAATCATTTAAAGAACAAATAACACCAATTATATAAAATCTATCCCATAAAATAGGAGAGGAGGGAACACTTCACAATAAATTTTCTACCTATATTACTGTAAAACCAAAATCACATAGGGGCAGTACATAAAAAGAAAACTACAGACCAATATTTCGCATGAACATGGACATATAAATCTACAAAAATAGCAAATAGAATCCAGTAATATATTAAAAGAATAATATGCCATAATAAAATGGAATTCATCTTTAAAATGCAGGGCTAGTTAAATACTCAAAAATAAATCACGGCAATCCACCTTATATAGAAAGTTGAAAAATCACACAATCATGTCAACTGATGCAGAAGAGTATTGGTGAAAAAACTGTAAAATCCATTCATAGTAAAATTCTCAACAAACTAGTAGCAAGAGGGCATATACAAAAAATATACACCTAACACCATATTTAATCATGGGAGACTGAGTGAGTACTTTCCACCTAAGATCAGGATAAGACAATGAATCCCTCTATTACTATTCAACAATATACTAGAGTTATTAGCCAGTGTAAAAAGGTGAAAAAAGAAATAACAAGGGCCCACAAACTGGGAAGAAATAAATAAAACTTTCCCTATTCACAAGCAACATAATTGTCTACATATAGAATACTAAGGATCTGCAAAATTATCCCACTAGAACTAATAAGCGAGTTTAGCATGTTGCAAAATAAAAAGATAATACACAAAAATAGACCACATTTGTATATTATATCAATGGACAATTGGAAATAGAAAATTTGCCGATAATGCAACTTATAATAGTTGCAAAAAAACGAAATACATATAAATCTAAAAAAGTACAACATCTGTATTCTGAAAACTAGAAATTGCTGATGAAAGAAATTAAAGGAGATCTTAAAGAAATGGAATGACTCTCATGAACACTGACACAGAAATCCTAAATAAGATACTAGTGAACTGAATACAGCAAATTATTAAAAAGATTATACACCATGGTCAAGTGAACTTCATCCCAGAAAAACAGACATAGTTCAACATATGCAAATCAATTAATGTGACACAATACATAAACAAATTAAAAAATAAGAATCCTATGATCATATAAATAGATGCAGAAAAAGCCTTCAACAAGATACAGCATCCATTTATGATCAAAACACTTAACAAAATCAGTTTAGAAGGAAAGTACCTTAGCATAATAAAGGCCAACTATGACAAACACTCAGCCAACATTATACTTAATGGTGAAAAACTAAAAATCTTCCCTCTATAATCGGGAACAAAGCAGGGCTCTCCACAATAGCCACTGTTACTCAATAGAACATTGGAAGTCCTAGTGAGTGCAATAAGGCAAGAGAAAGATATAAAAGGCATTCAAATAGAAAATGAAGAAGTCGAGCTGTCCCTATTGGCAGATGACATGATTCTCTATATAGAAAACCCTAAAGACTCCACAAGAACACTACTAGAAACAATAAGCAAATACAGTAAAGTTTCTAGATATGAAATCAATGTTCAAAAATCCATAGCGTACTTATACTCTAATAACAAAGCATCAGAAAAAGAAGTGGAAAAAATAATTCCTTTTGCAAATGTGGTCAGTCCTTGTGAATGTTACATGTGCACTAGAGAAGAATGTATAAACAGCTGTTTTAGGATGGAAGGCTCTATAAATGTCAGTTATTTCCAGTTGGTCTAATGTATCACTTAAGGATGTTGTTTCCTTATTGATTTTCTGTTTGGATGATCTGTCCATATCCGACAGTGAGATATTTAGGTTCCTTACTATGATGGTGTTTTGGTCTGTTTCTCCCTTTAGTGCTTTCTTTGCATATTTTGGGGCTCCCTCTTTGGGAGCATAGATAGTAATAAGTGTTATGTCTTCTTGGTACATGATTCCCTTTATCGTTATGAAGTGTCCCTCAGTATCTTTCTTCATCTTTTTTATTTTGAAGTCTATTTTGTCTGATATTAGTACCACTATTTTTGCTTTTCACCGAATACCATTTTCTTGAAATATCATTTTTAACCCTTTCACTTTGAGTCTATATTTGTTTTGGGGGCTGAGATGTGTCTCCTGGAGTTAGCATATGGTTTAGTTTAGTGTTTTTTTTTTTTTATCCAATCTGCAACTCTGTGCCTTTTTATTGGTGAGTTCAGTCCATTTACTTTTAGGGTGATTATTGAAATATGAGGTCTTCTTATAGCCATTTTATCTTTTGCTTTCTGTTAGCTTTGTGTTTCCATTGATTCCTTGTCCTTGCTTGTCTGTACTTTTTAATTTTGTTGGGTTTTGTGGGTTTTTACTCTGGTTCTTCTTGTTTTATGTTGTATACTTCAGTTCTGAATCTTTGGCATATGGTTACCATTATGAATATGTAAAGGATAGTTATCTATATACCATCACCCATTTTCTTCTGTGTGTGCCTTATCTCCAATCCCCTCCACAAATTTGGATCATTGAATCCTCCCCTTATCAGTCATTGTTGTCTCAATTTGTCCCTATGTATGTTGAATATCCATTACTATCTTGCTATAGAAAATCCCTTTTTGTCGTTTAAGCTTATAATGCCCTGTTAGTAAGATTTGTACTCCTCTGTTTCTATCTGTCTGATAGTCACCTTACTCCTGATTATATATTTTATTTTTTCGTTTTGTTTTAGGTGAGCCGACCTCTTTTTAGTATTTCCTGTAAGGCAAGTCTCATAGTGGAGAATTCCCTCAATTTTTGTATGTCAGGAAAGGTCTTTATTTCTCTATCATATCTAAAGGAGACCTTAGCTGGATACATTTTTCTTGACTGGTAGTTCCTTTCACTTATGAGTTTGAATTTTTGACTCCACTCCTTTCTGGCTTGTAAGGTTTGTGCTGATAATTCTAATGACAATCTAATGAGCTTTCTTTTTAAAGGTTACTGTCTTCTTTTCACTGTCTGCCCTGAGAATTCTGTCTTTGTCATTGGTTTTCAATAATTTTAATACAATGTGTCTTGGAGAAGACCTTTCTGGGTTAAAATAATTGGGTGTTCTGTTGACTTCTTGAATTTCAAGTTCCAGCTGATTCCTTAGATTTGGGAAATTCTCATCAACTCTTTGTCAGAAAATGCTTTCTAATCCCTACTCTTTTTCCTCACCTTCAAGAATGACCATTATTCTTATGCTTCCTCTCCTGATGGTATCAGCTAGTTGTTTGTGTATTTCTCTTTCATTATTTTGCACTCTTCCGGTTCTCTCCTCTTCCTTCTGATTTATTTCTAGATTTCTGGCTTTGATATCACTTATCTTTTCTTCCATTTGGTCCACTCTATTTCCCAAGCTTACTATTTCATTATTTATCTGTTGCAGTGTGTTCTTCATCGCGAGAAGTTCTGTTTGGTTCTTTTTGAAATTTTCAAACTTCTTGCTAAAGAACTCATTCTGCTCCTCTAGCTGTTTATTTTTAATTTCTGAAATTTTTAATATGAATTGTTTCGATTCTTGTTGAGTTTTTTTCAGAGGTAACATACTAAATTTTCTGTCATTTAAGTTGCATATTACTATGTAATCTTATTTTCTGGAGTTTTTTCTCTTTCTTTATGAGCTGCCTTGCCACCTTATTTGTTCATGGTGTGTAATGGACTATTTTTCTGCCTGGGTGTAATAGAAGTGTATTCCACATTTTTTTTCCAAAAAGAAGAATTATTATAAAAAGGTCTCTCTTCAGCCTATTGCAAAGAAGACATTTTCCTTTGAGTTTTTCAGTAGGTGGCTTTTAATCCTCTTGGGTAGCTGCTTTATATAATGTGTTAATAATGATTTTTTTCTTATTATTGATATTCATTCATGTTGCTACCCTCTGTCTTAGTCCCTGTCAATATTAGTGACAGTTTCAGTAGTTTTTCTCAGATCCCCCTGGGGCTCCACGGTTTTTAATCTAGGAGGATATGGGAGGAGGAGCCCTGTGGGTTGAGGGATGGGGGATGCTGCTCATCGTTGCATTTTGCCTCCACTGCTAGTAGTAATGAACTGTTATTTCTTTCCCATCCTCAATTTTCTGCTGTCCCCACACATCTGCTTTCTGCCCTGATGCCTGGGCACTGCTGCTTGCTGCATGGAGCTCACAGCTCTCCCAGGCATGTCTGTTCGAGGAACTCTCTGCACCTTCTTCCATCCCCCTCTCCTCCTACAGGGTGTTCTGGCTATGATAGGCAGCCTCTTTGTTTCCCCCAGTGTACTGCCTTACTCCCAGGGTTCTGACCTGTGGTAGCTATTATGCACAGATCCCATGTTCAGATGTGCTGGTGTGCAGTTTGGATGTTGTTGTCGTCGTTGTTGTTGTTGTTGTTGTGGTGGTGGTGGTGGTGGTGGTGGTGGTTGAGTTTTAGATGTTCAGCGTATTGTTGCTTCAAAGGTAGAGATCTGGGACGTCTCTTGCTGAGCCGTGTTTCTGATATTAGTCCTATGCTGATTTTTGCCTTCATCTCTTGCAACTTGGTCTTGAGATGAGCAATATAGTCATTCAGTCTCTGTATTTCAACTAGCCATTCTCTTTTGTCATTGAGTAGCTTTTAAAAAAGAGATTTTAAAACTATTTTCTCCCTTTTCCTCCAGTCCTTGAGGTTGTAAAGTCCATGATCAAGGCACAAGCAGATTAAATATCTGGCGAGGGTCCATTCTCTGGTTCACAGGTGGCTGTTTTCATGTTGCGGAAAGCTAAACGCTGTGTATGTCTTTTATATACCCTTAATTGAATATCTTCTCATTTTTCTTTCAAAAAGTTGGATTAACTAATTATTTCCCCCTTCAATGCTGATTCCTAATTTGGTAACTATCAGTACATGCCCACCAACAGGTGTGTTTCTCCTATACCACTGGCATGCCCACAATGTCTGTGCAGAGGTGGTTTTGCCTAGCCCTCATTTTCAATATCATTGATATCTGCTGTAATAGTGCCCTTCTGAGGCCACACTGCCTCAAGGCCCATGATCTTAAGTTACAATTTAGAAGGTGTTTTTTTGAACACAAGATACTTCATCTCTTGTTGAAAGGGGTAGCTTTATATAATCAGCTTATACATTGTTACAGAAAGAAAAACCATCTAGGATGCATGGAACAAATGAGACAACAGTGCCATGCTATGTGCCCCCACTAACAAAGGTCCTGGAACTCACATGGCTGATGTCTTATCGCACCAGTGTCTTTACTTGTTACTTCTTCATTTATCTTTGTATTAAAACCTCCTTACACTAGAACTTAGGCATGAGTTCTTTGGAGCTGAACTGGAGGAGTGAGTCAGAGTAACTGACTCTGGTTTTTCAGATTTTCCTTCTTCTTTGAGATACTGGCCACTATCCTTGACCAAACTCTGCCCATATGACTCTTCTTCGTCATGGAAAGTCTTTCTTAAAAGGCAAATCAACCTCTCACATAAATAAATTTCTCTAACTGCCTCCTCAGCATTTCAAACAGGCCCAACCAAGTGTAAATCCCACAAAGAAAACACAAAGCTTGGGCTCCTCTTGCTAAGTTACAGCAATTCTACCTGGACACTGCGATGATCAGTTACAGTGTTTGTAGCAGCCCCGGGGAAGGTTTCTGTGGAGAAATAATCCTGTGTTTCTTCTTCAAATCTTGTCAGGCATGAGTCAATGTATGATGGCCACAACTGGGAGACATGTATAAATATGGCATAATTATTTGGAATTTTTGAATACAATATGAAAGGCTTAATAAACGGACTTTACATTTTTTCCTGACGTTTAAAACATTATGTTGTCTAAAATAATGATTTCAGCATCTTCAATTTGCAGTATTGTAAAAGATATGGTTTCGTCTTCAATAAAGCCTTTGCACAAGCCAATCAAATTTCAAGTTAAAGAAGGAAAAATAATGAGTTTATGTTGGACCCACCCTGTCAGATTAATGGGAACTGAGGACACTGAAGTCCAAGCAAACTTGTGGTGACCCAGGAGTCTGAGTTAGGCATGAGACTGTTCGGATTTCTATAAAAATAACAATACCACAGATTGGGTAGCGTATAAACAACAGAAATTTATTCCCCTTAGCTCTGGAGGCTGGAAGTCTGAGATCAGGGTGCCATCATGATTAGGTGAGGGCCTTCTTCTGGACTGCAGACTTCTTGTATCTTCACATGGAAGAATGGCCAAGAGAACTCTCCCGGGTCTCTTTTATACTCTTTTATAAGGGCACTGATTTCATTCATGAAAGCTTCACCATTACGACCTAATCATCTCCTGCAGGCCCTGCCTCCTAATACCATTACCTTAGAGATTAGGTTTTCTACATATAATTTTTTTTGGGGGACACAAACATTTAGACCAGGGTATTGGGTGACCCTTATCAAAACCAGACTATGCAGGAGTAAGAAAGTACAGCTTTCGGCCTGGAAATAGCACACACTCACAAACTCTGAGGTATAACTTACTTAGGGTCAGGCTGAATTCAAGACTTGGCCTGAAGTCACATCCTTGCATTCTTTCTTACTGTTCCCATGCCATGTCTCCTCCTCTTTTGCCAGGCTCTGCTAGAAACCCATCTTTCATAGAATACTTGCATCAGAATACTCATTGCAGGTTCTGCTTCTGGGCAACTGATGGTGATAGCTAATTAGAAATCTACTACCTCTACTCAAGTATAAACTTCAAGTAGCCAGGTTCTCTTCTTTGAAATGCCTCCGCCCTAAAAAGAAAAAAAAATAAATGTTATTTAAAAAGAAAATTTGGATGGATATTGAAATAACCAAATTACATTTTATTTCATTGCACATATGTTTAGAGTTGCTGAAAAGCATAGTTTTAACTAGATTAGCGGAGGAAGTGGAAGAAAAATGAGACTTGGTGCCTGTCCATTAATAAATACATGTATACTAGCAACTGCTTGAAAGCAATCAACTTTGAATCAGGTTCAAATTGGTTGCCGCTAAGATGATAGAAATGAAAATCACCCTCTGAGCCACTGTGAAAAATGTTCTACTTTCAGTTTGAGTCATAATAAGAAAAAGAAAACAAAAACTTTCTCTAACTTTGTCTTCTCCCTTTTAGAGTTGGCTTAAAAGAAAAAATACTGTTCTAAGTAAATTCATAGATATATTATTAAAATTTATTTTTATTATATTTCAAACTGTGAAATAACATTTGACATAAATTGACTTCATGTTTCAGTGCACAGCAGGATTTGTTGTTCATTCTGACTTAATGTTATTCCATAGCATGTATTGTTGCTATTGAGAAACCAAATCAAGAAATCAAAATGGCAACACTAATTAACTTTGAGGCTTTCTCTAATCTCATGTTTTGGAAACGTCATAAATTTGGAACGTCTTCTGAATTTGAAAATGTAACCAAACTCTTCCATCAGTGCTTGTTGGATGCATGCCAGCTTGGCATTAGGATTGTACAAAAGATGAGAAAATTCCATTCTGATTAATCTCTTTGTTGTGGCCACTTTGGAAATCTCTCCATTTCATGGGACAAACAATGCTCCCCTTGTCTATGGGAACTGTTTCCTCTTAATGGCGGCATTGATGTTTGTACAATGTTACTTCATCCCCTAGATATAAATGAAGGGCTTGAAGATCCAATCAGAATCTATTCCCTGATAATTTGGAATAGAAACTAAGAAAATCTAGTGTCAGTCTATGTCTATCTTAAAGAGAAGAGTTGTGAAAACTTTAGAGCAGGATTTTTATCGATTAGTATACTGGATTCCTAGGGCTGGCACAAGGAAGTACCCAAAACCGAGTAGCTTAAAACAACAAAAATTTATTCTCTCATATTCTGGAGTCCAGAAGTCTGAAGTCAAGGCCATGTTCTCTTTTGATGGCTCTAGGGAGAATACTTCCTTGGCACTTCTAGCTTCTGGTGTTTGCTGGCAATCCGTGGCATTCCTAGGCTTGTAGTTGTATCATTCCAGTCACATGGCTGTCTTATCTCTGTATGTTTTCCCTTTGTGTATGTGTGCCTATGTCCAAATTTCCACTTTTTTTAATTTATCAGTAAATTGATTTCATCGATCCATATAAACATAAGATGTACTTCAACTATTCAACTAATTTTACAATGGACACATACAATTCACCTATAAACCTATATAAGTATTAGTTTTAAAAAAGATCTGCAAAAAGGTAGACAATTTTTCATTTTTCAGCACATTAGCAAGAGCAAAATAATTTATTAGTCAAACAACTCAAAGGACTATATAAAAATTTCTTTGTAAGATTTTTAAAATTTATTTATTTTAATTCATTTAAAGTGTACAGTACACTGGTTAGACATCTATATAGTTCATAAAATGATACCCACGACTGCTCCCTCCCTCCCCTGATCTTCCACCTAGCCAACGTAGTAACGCTAACTGCACTCCCTATGCCATGCTCCCCATCCCCGTGGCCATCCATCAGCTAATTTGTACTTCTTTAACCCTTCACCCCATTCTCCTAGCACCCCAACCCTCCCTCCCGTCTGTCTGTCACCAAAGTGTCCACTATATTTGTGAGTCTATTTTTGTTTAGTTTTGATTCCTTTTTGAGTGCTAGTTGTTAAGGAAATGCAAATCAAAACCACAATTAGAGACCATCTCACACCTGTTAGAATAGCTATAATCGACAGGACAAGTAATAAATGTTGAATAGGATGTGGAAAAAAAGGAACTCTCATACACTGTTGGTGGGACTGCCAATTGGTACCGCCACTATGGAAAACAGTATGGAGATTCCTCAAAAAAACTAAAAATTGATCTACCATATGTTCCAGCAATCCCTCTCCTGGGTATTTACCCAAGGTTCTTGAAAACCCAAATCTGAAAAGATATTTTCTCACCACTGTTCATAGAAGCAGTTTTCATAGTGGCCAGAACATAGAAGCAATTGAAGTGTTCTACGATATATGATTGGCAAAAGAAGCTGTGGTATACCTATAAATAAATAAATATATATATATATATATATATATATATATATATATATATATATATATACACACACACCATGGAATATTACTCAGCCATGAGAAGAGATGAAATACTGCCATTTGCAACAACATGGATGGACCCTGAGGTAATCATGCTAAGTGAAATAAGCCAGACAGAAAATGTTGAAAATCACATGATATCACTTATATGTGGGATAGAAAGCTAAAAGCAGCAAATGGACTGGTCAAACTAACGGAGACTCATGAATATGGACTATCTGCTAGTGCTTACCAGAGGACTATAGACTAGTGGCTGCTAATAGGTTGGGGGAGGAGGGGGGAGGTAGACTGGATAAAAGGTATCAAATATAGGATTTAGGGGAAAGGTGAAGGGGCTAAAGGGGATCAAATACAAGGTAGCTGAAGGAAACTGGACTTTGGGTAGTAAACACGCAATAGAATATACAGATGTCAAATTATATTGTACACCTCAAAATTATATAATTGTATTAACCAACGTTATCTCAGTAAACTTAATAAAAAGAAATTTAAAAATAAATGGAATGATATTCTATATTCATAGTATGGCATGCTCAACATAGTAAAAATGTCAATTATCCCCAAATTGTTTTAACAATTTAAATCAATTCCACTCAAAATCTATATGATTTCCACTGATATCATAGGGTGAGTGCCTTGTTGCCATGGGGCAGAGGTGTAAATTTCAACTCTCCTCTATGGCCTCTCTGATACTACTGATATTTCTAAAATTCATATAAAAGTGCCACAAAAGAAGAATAATAAACAATTTTGAAAAAGAAGTGTAAAGTGGGATGATATACAGTACCAGATTTTAAGGCTTACTATATATAGTTATTGTAATTAAGAAATTGTGACACTGGCAGAGGGATAGACACACAGAGCAATGGAACAGAATAGAAAATTCAAAAATAGACCAATATATAAGAATATAAGGTAGACATACTTTTTCTTATTCCTCACACAAAGTACAATGAAGGACCCTGGACTTTATGTACACAAAGACATAAGACTCTGAAAGGTAGAGAAAAAAATGCAGATCGGCTAAGGACCTTAGGAGCCAAAGAGAGACATGGTGGTAAGTTCCGTGGGTTTTCTTTTTACCTCATTCTCAGACTGAGTGCTAAAGAAGCCAGCAAGCAGCCAGAAAATGACAATGGGCACAGATAAAAATAGAAAAAAAACTACTCTCTCTAGTTTAAAAGCGAGGAAAGAGGAAACCTGGTAAGAGAGAAAACTTAGAAAATAACCTTTCTACTGCAGCCAAACATAACTGGGAAAAGCCATAGCCTGACCTCTACCCATGCCAACAGTGACTAAGTTGGGAGCCTAGATTTCCAACTTCACCAGGTCATAATGAAGTACCCCATTCCCCTGTAAGTGTGGTATCAGAGGTCAAAAAGAGAGCTAGAATTTCATCCACACCAAGCAATACAATATTCTCCCACAAAACATGGAGTCAGTGGAAACCACGCAGAGAGCCTGGACTTCCTTCATCAACTGATAGTAATAAGGCGCTTCTCTTGCTCTCCACTGAGGTGGTATGAGAGGGGGCCTAGTGGAGAGTTGAATTTTATAACACTGCCCACCCCATGGTGTCAGTGAAGATCATATAAGGAGTAGTAAAGAGGCTCTCCTACCAGTCACAGCCAGAGAGATATCAATGGAGGCCTAGTGGGAAGCTGAAACTCCAAACATTGCCTATCAGTAATGATAAGCTCCCTCCTCCTCCAGTGTCAACCAAAGCTAAGTAGGGAAACTAGACTTTTACCAGCAACTGGCAGTAATAAGGCAGAGCTCCCACTTCTCCTCTGAATTGTCAGAAGAATCTTTCTGAAACAAAAGGTTTATATCTGATCCAGAGTCCCATATAACATGTAAAATGTCCAGGTTACAAAGAAAAAAAAATGCCTATACCAAGAACCAGGAAGATCTTAAACTGAATAAGAAAAGACAACCGATAGAATTTGATGCAAACATTACAAATATATTTAGAATTATCTGACAAAGGTTTTAAGGCAGCCATCATAAAACTGCTTCAACAAGCAATTATAAACACACCTGAAACACACTTATGTACATACTTCAAATAAAAAAAAAATAGGAAGCCTCAGCAAAAGAATTAAAAATCCAGTAAAGAAATAGAAGATATAAAGAAGAACCAGATAGAAATTTTAGAACTTAGAAATTCAAAAACTCAGTGGATGGGATCGAGAGTAGAATGGAAGGCAAAGAGAGAAGAATTACTGAACTCGACGATAAAACAATAGGAATTATATAATCTAAACAACAGAGAAAAAAGAAATCAAAAAAATGAATAGATTCTCAGATATCTATTGAAAGATAAAAAAAAAATCTAACATTTATGTTATTGAAGTCCCAGAAAGAGAGGAAAAATAAGGTGGAGCTAACAAACTACTTTAAATAATGGCTGATAATTTTCCAAATTTGGGAAAACACATAAACCTACAGATTTAAGAAGCTGAGTGGACACAAAGAAATTCACATAAAGGCACATCCTAGTAAAACTTCTGAAAACTGAAGGCAAACTTTAAATCAGTGATAGGGAAACAACGACTTCCTTACAGTGGAGCAACTATTCAAATGACAGCATTTCTCATCAGAAGACATGGAAGTCAGAAGGAAGTGGTAACATTTTTCCAGTGCTAAAAGAACTGTAAACCCACAATCCTAAGTCCAGTAAAATATCCTTTAGGAATAAAGGAGCAATAAAGACATTCTCAGGAAAAGAAAAACTAATAGAATTTGTCATCAGAGACCTACCCTAAAAGAGCAGCTGAAGAAAGTTTTATTCAGAGAAAGGAAATAATTAATGAAGGAATCTTTGATCACCAAAAAGGAAGAAAGGACACAGGATGCAAAAATATAGGTAAATGCATTGACTTCTCTTGAGTCTTCTAGATTATGGTTGATGATTAAAAAGAAATTACAGCAATGTCTAATGTGATTCTAAATGCCTATGGAGAAAATATTTAAGATAATTATAAAAGGAAGAGGGTAAAGTGGGGTAAGGTTTTTACACTTAACTCAAACTGGTAAAATGTTAATATCAGTAGACTGTGATAAATGATACATTTATAATATGATGTCTAGAGCCAAAACTAAAAATTTTGTGCAAAAAGATACATTCAATGTCACTATAGATAAATCAACACTGAGAGAACAAATAAAAAAATAAACCAGCAAATTTGATTCCTAATATCTCAATAATTAAATGTAAATGATCTAAATATGCCAATTAAATACAGAGATTACCAGAGTAGATTAAAAATATGACCCACCTATATCTTTCTATAGGAAACTCTTCAAATACAATACAGATAGATTGCTATATCATGCTAACATAAAACAAAAGAAGGTGAAGTGGTTGTATTAATTTTAGATAAAGTTGACTTCAAAACAAAACAAAAAACAAATACCAGAGACAGAAAGGGACATTATATAATCATAAAGATTCAGTCCACCAAGAGGATATAGTAAAATATGTATGCACCAAACAACACAGCAGAAAAATATATGAAAACAAAATTGATAGAACTGAAAGGATTAGTAGGCACAGTAACAATTATAGTTGGAAATTTCAACATCCTTCTCTCAATGCTGTCAGAACAATCAGACAGAAAATCGAGCGTATAGAAAAATTCAAAAGCTCCATTGACTAAGAGAATTTAATTAACATTGAACATCTCATCTAACAACAGTAGAATCCACATTCTTTGCAAGTGCTAGTGGAACATAAAACAAGATAGACCATTACACTAACTTAAACAAATTTAAAATAATTGAAATCATACAAAGTGTGTTTTCTGACCACAGTGGAAACAAAGTATAAATCGATAGCAGAAAAAGTCCAAACACTTGGAATCTAAAAACCACATTCCTAAATAATTTATTGTTCGATGACAAGTCTCAAAGAAAATTTAAAAAAATACATTGTACTGAATGGAAATGAAAATACAACATATGAAAATTGGTGAAACATAGCAAAAAAAGTGCTAAGATGGAAATTTATAGCACTAAATGTGAACATTAGAAAAGAGGGAAAGTCTCCAATCAATATTCTAATATCCCACCTCAAGAACTTAAAAATGTAGGGAAAAATAACCCAAAATGAGAAGTAAGGAAATAAGAAATATATAAATATAAATATATATATATAATAATCAAAATTCATTGAAATTGAAAACATACTAACAATAGAAAAAAATCAATGAAACACAAAAGTAGTTCTTTGAAAAGATTAATAAAATTGACAAACCTCCAGTGAAACTTCTCAAATAAAGACTAAGAAAAGACACAAATAACTAAATCAGGAATGAAAGCATGTTTCTTCAGATACCAAAATAACAATGACATATTTTCAACAAATCTAAACACATATATTTGACAACTTAGATGGAAATGGATCAATTCTTAGAAAAGTTACAAAAACTTCAGCTCCTCTAATATTAAATAGTTAGTTTAAATTGCCCTATAACTATTTATTATTTAAAATTATTAAAGTGACATTTATTAACAAAATCAAATAAGGCCAATAAGACTCTTTTTTTTTTGATTATGGGAAGTTTAAGAAACAGCTGGGTAGCTATGGTCCAAAAAAAAGTAAAGGCAGATGTTTCTCTGCACTAACAAAGTTCACAGTGATACAGAAATTTCTTGTGCGTGATGAGGGCATTGGAGGAAGAGGAAAGAAGCAGTAGAACGGAAGGAAGATGAGAAGGGGAGGAGGGACAGAGCCCCAGTTACAAAGTTTTAAATAGTTGCTTTGCTTGTTCTATAAGTTTCCCAGCATATACTGCATTGTGTGTTCACCACCCACAGTTAAACATACTTTTGTCACCAAATATTTGACCCCTTTTACCCCTGTTTACCTACCCTCTTCCCTCCTTCCCTCTGGTAACCACTAATTCACTGTTAGTGTCCATGAGTCTCTGTTTGTTGATCATGTTTGTTTGTTGCTTTCAGTTTTATATCCCACATATGAGTGATATCATGTGGTTTTCAACTTTTTCTGTCTGACTTACTTTGCTTAGCATGATTTTCTCAAGATCCATCCATGTTGTCGCAAATGATAGTATTTCATCTTTACTTATGGCTGAGTAAATATTCCATTGTATGCGTATATACATATATGTACATATATGTATATACGCATACAATGGAATACAGACACACGCACACACACACACACACACCACAGCTTCATCCAAACATCCATGGATGGACACTTTGGTTTCCATGTTTTGGCCACTGTGCACAATGCTGCTATGAACATCAGGGTACGTATTTCCTTGAGGATAAATGTTTTCAAGTTTTGGGGGTAAATACCCAGAAGAGGGATCGCTGGGCCATATGGTAATTCTATTCTTAGTTCTTTGAGGAATCTCCATGCTGTTTTCCACAGTGGCTGTACCAATACACCTTCCTACCAACAGTGTATGAGGGCTCTTTTTTCCCCACAACCTCTCCAACACTTGTTTTTATTTGTCCTGTTGATGATAGCCATTCTGACAGGCATAAGGTGATATCTCACTCTGGTTTTGATTTGTATTTCCTTAATAGATAGTGAAGTTGAGCATTTTTTCATATTTCTTTTGGCCATTTGTATGTCTTCTTTGGAGAAGTATCCGTTCAGGTCCTCTGCCCATTTTTTTAAATCGGATAAATTTTTGTTGTTGTTGGATTTTATGAGTTCTTTTTATATTTTGGATAGTAGGCTCGTATCAGAGGCATTGTTTGCAAATATATCCTCCTATTTGGATGATTGCCTCTTTGCTTTGTTTACAGTTCTTTTTGCTGTGTAGAATCCTTTTAGTTTGATGTATTCCCATTCATTTATTTTTGCTTTTATTTCCTTTGCCTTTGAGGTCCTCTTTTTATATAGTGAGTCTAGCCAGAGGTTTGCAAATTTTATAAACCTTCTCAAAGAACCAGCTCCTTGTTGTATTTATTATTTCTATTTTTTTATTATTTTCAATTTCATTTATTTTTTGCTCTAATTTTGATCAGTTCTTTCATTCTGCTGACTTTGGCCTCATTTGTTCTTCCTTTTCTAGTTTTTTTTTTTAAGATTAAGAGTTAGATTGTTTATTTGGGCTCATTCTGGTTTTTGAAGATAGGCCTGTAATGATATGAACTTTCCTCTTATGACCACTTTTGCCATGTCACAAAAGTTTTGATATGTTGTACTATCATTATCATTCATTTATATGTATCTCTTGATCTCTCTTTATATTTCTTCCCTGACCCAGTTATTCTTCAGCAGTATGTTGTTTAATCTCCAGATATTTGTGGTTTTCCTGATTTCTTTTTGCAGTTGATCTTCAGTTTCAAAGCATTATGATAAGAGAATATAGTTGGTAGGATTTCAACTCTCTTATATTTGTTGAGATTATTTCTATGTCCCACTATGTGGTCAATTCTTGAGGATGTTCTATGCCCACTATAGAAGAAATGAATAAGCAGCTGTTTGGGGATGGAAGGCTCTGTAAATGTCAATTATTTGCAGTGGGTCTAATGTGTCATTTAAGGATGTTATTTTTTATTGATTTTCTGTTTGGGCGATCTGTCCATATTTGATAGTGGGATATTTAGGTTCCCTACTATGATAGTGTTTTGGTCTGTTTCTCCCTTTCATTCTGTTAGTAATTCCTTTATATATTTTGTGGCTCCCTGATTGGGAGTATAGGTATTAATAAGTGTTATGTCTTCTTGGTGCATAATTGTCTTTATCGTTATGAAGTGTCCCTCAGTATCTTTCTTCACCTTTTTAATTTGAAGTCTATTTCATCCAATATTTGTACTGCTACTCCTGCTTTTCTCCAAATGCCATTTGCTAGCAATATCATCTTCCACCCTTTCACTCTGAGTCTATATTTGTGTTTGGGGCTCAGATGTGTCTCCTGGAGGCAGCATATGGTTGGGTTTTGTTTTTTGATCTAATCTACAATACTGTGCCTTTTTATTGGTGACTTCGATTCATTTATATTTAGGGTGATTATTGAAACATAAATCTTCCTATAGCCATTTTATCTTTTGCTTTCTAGTAGCTCCTAGTTTCCATTGCTTCCTTGTCTATGTGTTTCTGTTTTTTGTTTTGTTTTGTTTTAATTTTGGTTGGCTTTTTTGGGTTTTTCCTCTGGTTCTTCTTGTTTTATGTTATATATTTCAGTTCTGAATCTTTGTTGTTTTGTTACCATTATGAATATTAAAAGGGTAGTTATATATTTAGAGTCGACCATTTTCTTCTGTGTGTGACTAATTTCCTTTCCCCTTTGTGAATTTAGATATTTGAATCCTCCCCTTTTCAGTCTTTGTTATCTCAGTTTGTCCCTATGTAGGCTGAATGTTCATTACTATCTTGCTATAACAATTCCCTTCTTATTATATGAGCTTATAATGCCCTGTTCTTAGTAAAGGTTGCACTCCTCTGCTTCTATTTGCCTGGTAGTCACTTTACTCCTAATTTTTTTTGTTATTTTATTTAAGGCGAAGTGACCCCTTTCACTATTTCCTGTAGTGCAGGCCTTGTAGTGGAGAATTCCCTCAATTTTCGGATGTCTGAAAAGGTCTTAATTTCTCCTTTATATCTAATGAAGAGCTTAGCTGTATTCATTTTTCTAGGCTGCTATTTCCTTTCACCTACTAGTTTAAATATTTGATACTATTCCTTTATGGCTTGTAAGGTTTGTGCTGAGAAGTCTGATAATATTCTAATGGGTTTTCCTTTATAAGTTACCTTCTTCTTTTAGCTGGCTGCCCTGAGTATTCTGTCTTTGTTGCTGATTTTTGATGACTTTAATACAATGTGTCTTGGTGAAGGTCTTTATGGGTTGAGATAATTGGGTGTTCTGTTTACTTCTTGAATTCCAAGCTCCAGCTCATATCTTAGATTTGAGATATTCTCATCCACTATTTGTCTGAAAATGTTTTCTTGTCTCTGATCCTTTTCCTCGCCTTCAGTAATGCCCATTATTCTTATGTTTCCTCTCCTGTTTGTATTAGCTAGTACTTGTATTTCTCTTTCATTATTTTTCATTCTTCGTTTTCTCTCTTCTTCCTTCTAATTTATTTCTAGATTTCTGTCTTCGATATCACTGATCTTTCCCTCCACTTGGTAAACTCTATTTACCAAGCTTCCTATTTCATTTTTCAACTTTTGCATCATGTTCTTCATCTCCAGAAGTTCTATTTGGTTCCTTCTGAGGGGGTTGATCTCTTTGCTCTGCTTATCTAGTTGTTTTTTCAATTCCTGAAATTGTTGATTTAAGTTATTTTGGATATCATTGAGTTTTTTCAGAAGTATGATCTGGAATTTTTTGTCACTAAAGTCACATATTTCTTTGTCCGTAAGCTTATTTTCAGGAGATTTTTCTGTTTCTGAGATGCCTTGTCACCTTGGTTTTTCATGATGTTTAATGGACTATTTCTGTGCCTGAACATTAATGGAAATGTATTCTGTTGTTTTTCCAGAAAGAAGATTTATTATATAAAGGTGTCTTTATTATATAAAGATCTCTTTATTATATAAAGTCACTTTTCTTTTGGCTTCCAGTAGGTGGCATCTAAGCCTCTTGGATCCCTGCTTTATATGAAGCCTATATGTATTTTTTTTTATTTTCTCGTACATATTTAATCACATTTGCTACTCTCAGTTTCAGTCCCTGTCAGTGTTAGCAACAGTTTCAGTAGTTTTTTTACTCATAATCCCTTGGGGCTCACAGTGGTTAGTCTCAGAGGGTATGGGTGGAGGGGTCCTCTGGGTTGGGGAGTGGGGACTGTGGCTCAGCCTCGATTTTGCAACCAAAGCTAGTAATAATCAACTGTTGTTTCTCTACAGTTCCATCCCATTTTTCTGCTTTGTGTCCTGATGACTGGACCCTTCTGCTGGCTGCTAGAAGTTCTGGCACTTCTAGGCAGGCTATCAAGGGATTCTCCACACCTTCACCCTTCCACCTCCTCCTTCAGGGAGCTCTGGCAACTCTGAGAGGCAGCTTCTTTATTTATCCCAGTCCACCACCTGACACCCGGGGTTTTGACCTGTGGTAGCTCTTATGTGCAGACCTCATGCTCAGACGTTCTGGTGTGCAGCTTGAATGTTTTTTGTTGAATTTTGGATGTTCAGCTTATTGTTATTTCAAAGGGAGAGATCTGAGGAAGTCTCTCACTCCTCCATGTTTCCCAGAATTCAGTTATTACCATTCTTTATTCCTGTTTTTGATACATGTTTTTTCTTCTTAAAGAAGTCTCCCAAACATTTCCTGTAATACTGGCTTGGTGATGATAAATTCTTTTAACTTATGTTTGTCTGGTAAGCTCTTTATCTCTCTTTCAACTCTAAATGATAGCTTTGTTTGGTAACATATTCTTGGTTGTAGATCTTGGGTGTTGATCACCTCAAATATTTTGTGCCAAGCACTTCTGTCCTGCAAAGTTTCTTTTGAGAAATCAGCTGCCAGTCCTATGGGTGTTCCCTTGTAGGTAAAGAAACTGCTTTTCTCTTGCTGCTTATAAGATTCTATCTTTGTATTTAATCATTGGCATTTTAATTATGATGTGTGTCTGTGTGGGCCTCTTTTGGTTCTTCTTGTTTGGGACTCTCTGAACCCCTCGGGGCTGTATAACTCTTTTCTTCCTCAGATTAGGGAAATTTTCTGTCATTATTTCTTCAAATAGTATTTTTCAATTCCTTGTTCTCGCTCTCTTATCCTTCTGGTACCCCTATGATGCAAATTTTGTTACCATTGATATTGACCCAGAGGTTTCTTAAAATATCTTCATCTCTTTGAGTATTTTTTTTTCCTGTTGCAGTTTTCATAGGGTGTCCTCTGCTGCCCTATCCTCTGAATTGCCGATTCAATCCTCCTCTTCATCCACTCTGTTGATTTCCTCTAATGTACTCTTTAACTCACATTGTATTCTTCATTTCTGACTGGTATTTCTTTATGTTTTCGATCTCCATTTTTATATTTTCTATCTTTTTGTAAAATTTATCACTGAGTTCATTAACTCTTCCCCTAAATTCATTTAACATCTTTATAACCAGTGTTTTGAACTCTGCAACTGGCAGATTGCTCATCTCCATTTTGTTTAGTCCTTTTCCTTGAGCTTTGTTCTATTCTTTCACGAGGGATATATATTTTTCTCTCCACATATCAATTAATAAGATCTTGTGATTTTTCTTCCTTAGGCTGTTAATATGGTGTAATACCATAATACATTTTTTTTTGAATATTGAACCAAACTTGTATTCTTGGAAACAACTCCAGTTGATGATAGTGTATGATTCTCTTAAACATTACTAGATTCAGTTTATTGATATTTTGTTGAGGATTTTTGCATCAAAGCTTATGGGAGATCTTAATCTACAGTTTTCTTTGTTGGTACTATCTTTGTCTAGTTTTGGTGTCTGTTGTATGTATTAGGTAGGGCTCCTAAGTCTCTTGGTCTTAGTAGAGTGGCTTTCCATAGTACAAGGGTCTCCAATCCCCGTGTTGTGGACTGTTACCAGTCTGTGACCTGTTAAGAACCGGGCCACACCGCAGGAAATGAGCAGCAGATGAGCAAGCAAACTTCATCTGTATTTGTAGCTGCTCCTCAGCACTAGCATCACCACCTCAGCTCCACCTAAGATCATAATGCAATAGATTTTCATAGGAACACTGGTTCCTGGTGACAAAATAGTTGGGGATCACTGATGTTATAGGTGTCCTGCAGGGTCCAGTGGCACAGTCTTCCATGGTCACCTGAGAGAGGAGCTCAAGGTGTGTCCCTTGTGTAAGTTGTGGGTGTCCTCCTGTCATAATTGAGCCTTGGTTGTAGTTATCACACTGATGAGGAGAGATTGACCCTTTGGTGATTGTTTTTGAGGCTTGGCCAGTGAGGGGTTGACCCTACAGAGGAGGATTCACTTGAGCAATGCTCTGGTGCCTGCCCAGTCTGCCCTCCATGGGTGTCCTCCTCAGATGCAGCTCTGGGTGATGCTCTGGCTCTGGTGCTCATAGAAACAGGCCACACTGGGTGTGCTGGCCCAAAGGCCTTCTGGACATGGTCCAGCTATAAGCCAAGTCCAGCTGTAGCCTGTGTACCTCTGGGGCCACCTTGTAAGAGTAACCAAGCAACCTACAGATGGCTTCTACATGTGCTGAGCTTATAGGTACCTCAAGAGCTCAAGCCAAGAACTGAGGCCATCTGCCACTAACGCAGGTCTTGGGGAAAAGACCAAGTACTGCCTCTTTGGGTTTCGTGAGCCTTTGAGAGATTTTAGGAAAGTCTACAGCAAGAGCCAAGACAGGCTATTTGTATAAAATAAGCCTCTGGAAGTGGCTTGGGTGGGCCTACAATTTGGGAGCGACAGGGTCTCAGGGCAGAGTAACCTGTGTTACATAGGTTGATGAAGACTCAGATCTGGCACTGCCTGAATCCACATACTGGGAGAGCATGGAGGGTTCAACAAAGAAATAGTGGATACTACCAGCATGTCTATCTTGGAGAAAGCCACCCCACAAGCCTTTGCCCTGAAGCCTGACAACTCAGTTCCTCCCTGTATGTCCCTGGTGCTTCTCGAGCAACTGCATCAGTGCTAGAGCTCAGAGAAAGTGAGTCTGTCAGTGAGTAAGGCTGGGCATGGGCCCTTTAAGGGGAAATTATGTGACTCCCTCAGCCCTCTGCCTCACTCAGCCACAATCTCCACTGGTTTGCACAGCCAGAAGTTGTAGGAACTTGTCTTCTTGACACTGGAAACCTAGGCTGGGAGTACAGTGTGCAGCCTAGACCCCTCTCTCCTCAGGTGGGGGAGAGGGTTCTACATCCAAGATAACTCTCCCAAGTCTCAATTGCCACACATGGTTGTGGGACTGGGCCATTTTGCATCTCTGCCCCTCCTACTAGTTCAAGGTTACCTCTTATGTTTGTCCCTAGTTGTAGGGCTTCTGTTCAACCAGGCCTCGGGTGACTCTCAGTGATGGTTGCTCTGTAGTTTTGTTATAATTTTGGTGTGGTCATGAGAGGAGGCGTGCACAGCATCTACTTTCTACACCACATTGACTAGTTCCTTGGGTTTTAAATTTTTGTATTCAGAATTCGTTTACAGTCTACTCTAAGACATTCAGAAAATCTTGAGAAAGCAATATGTCCCAGGGAATCACTAAGTTATAGGACATCTTAAATTAAGATAAAGTTGGAGATTCTGAGAAATCACATACTTATATTTTGAAGCTTCTTATACATTATGGAAATCAATTTAACTCTAAATTTCTATAATATTTGGTTTATTGCAATAGTAAGAGACACACACAGAACTAACTATAATTTCCCATGTATTTTAGAGGATAAAGTACCAATGAAATTAAAAAAAAAATAGTTGAAGCAATTCTCTTTATACCAAATTTATTTGAGTTTTTTTCTATATTATAGCATTCCATTTTGTCACCTGATGTGATTGTGTATATGTTTTTCCCAAGAAACAGATACTTGGAGAGAAAAATTGTTCCATCTTTTTGGTTGTGGCTCCTAATATTCCTTATATAGTGGTCAACCCATCCTATGCATTCAACTCAAATTTGCTTGACTAATTGAACAAAAATTATCTCTTTTAATGTGACTCCTACACAAGTTGGGGAGACTGGAATAGAGTCTAGATATTCTCTTTGTGAGCAAAATAGTTTAACTCTCAGGGATAATGGTGCATAACCATAAACATTGTAGAATGGGATGGGACACCTTCATTGCCTAGACTTCATGGAACTAGATTAGGTTTCTACCTCTCAAGTGCCAGCCCTAGGGTATAAATATTGGGCAAGGAACTCTAAAGAGTTGGCAGCAGACAGCCCAGGACCAGTAGAGATCAGGAAATAGAGACTATCATGAATAGATGTAGCCAGGGCTTAGCACCTAAACATACCAGCAGTGATCTAGCCAATGGAGAGAACATCTAGGGAAGAGGGTGGAAAGAGAGACAATTCTTAAGTACATAACTTGCTGTCAATTGGACATAGGGCTTCTGTTCTGCTTTCTGTCTGAGGTTAGAAATATACTCGTGTCAATGCTCTTTAAACAAGGACCACCAGGAACACGTCTGTAGTTGAACAAGTTGGATTTATATCTCCTTACAAAAAGGGAAAACCGATATCATGAGGAACCATAAGTAAGAGAGTGAACGAAAAAACTTATTATAGAATTTGGGTTTATGTTGGGTGATTTGGGGGAGGGTCTAAATAAGAAAGTTTACTTTCAATTGGATGTTAACATAAAGTAGGAGGAATTCTATGATTGGGTATTTGTGGGTTGCACGATGACCTTGATTTTGTTTGTGCTTATGCAAAATTATAAAACGGTCTTGTTTTATTTCATTTCATCATGGTTTCAGAGTAATCTTGTCTTTGATTAGTGTTCTATTATTGTTTGTGTCCATCAGAAGTACAGACTAGCCTAGCATCAGACCAACTTCCAAATAGTATTGAGGACCAGCTGTGAATATTAATCAGTTCTGGATGTCAGAAGCTACTTTCTTCTTTCTCTCTCACTATGGTAGCAGGTCTGAAAAAAATTGGTGGCAAGTTGGTACTCATAACTTTGTTGAGATATGAGAGTGATGACAAAGTGGCTCCTGACACTTAACCCTAAGCATAAATAGCATGTGCATATTATTAGGCATTTCTGGAGTTTGTGGTTATCTCTATCCTTTAATAAAAACCAGGGAAGCAACCAAAAAACCCCACATCCCTGTCAACTTACCTGTAGGTAAAGCTGACAAGAAATAGAAACATCCAGCTATGGACTTAATTATGTCTCCCCAATTCATATGTGAAATCCCTAACCTCCAATGTGATGGTATTTGAAGATGGAACCTTTAGGAGATAAACAGGGTCATATAATGTCAATGGCAGGACCCTCATAATAGGACAGGCACCCTTATAAGAAGAGATATCAAAGAGCTTGCAAACTCTCTCTAGGCAAGCAGAAAAGAGAGGTCAGGTGAGCTGAGCACATATTGAGATAGTGGCTGTTTATAAGCCAAGAAGAGTGCTCTCACCAGAAACTTACCATGCTAGCACTCTGATCTTGGACTTCCAACCTCCAGAATTGTGAGAAAATACATTTTTGATATTTAATCAGTCATTCTATGGTATTTTGTTATGGCAGCCTGAGCATACACATCCATAGTTATTGTGTCATTTAATTAAAAGGAGGAGCTCTATATTATCCTTGTGAGTGAGCCACCAGGCCCAAGTGCTGGGTTTTTTAGCTTTACCTCATAAAAATAGAGGTTAAGTGCTAATGAAATTATAAGCAGAGATACACCATAAACCTAAATTTTAAAAAATAGTATGCACTTGAATGTATCTCAATGGACTTCTCCCCTCTCTTTATGGTCTCAGAAGTAGAGCTGATATTGAGCTGAAACAAGCTAAGTATTTTACTCTGTTTTACAGCAATTTCCCAGATTAGCTGGGTGCCTACAGAACACTATTTTCTTATAAGGCTTCCCTTGGACCAGAAGGGTCATTTTCTTTACCCATGTTTATCCTTCATTTCCTTTAAACACAAAATGACTTCAAATAACGGAATTTAAACCATTTAATTTTTCTCTAAAACACAACACAAAATCTGTGTATTTCTTAGCTGCTCAGGCACAGCGAGCCCTTTGTGTTTCCTGACTATATGAACTGGCAGTGCCACTTCAGGGATAAACAAGAGGAATGGGGAGGCCTGAAAGAAGGGACCTCAGTGTATATCTTTAACGCTTAAACTTGGCAAACTCGGAGTCTTCTAGAACTGGGTGTTACAATTATGGTTTGGATAACATTTCTCCTTTCTAGCTAGATTTCGGTTTCCCGGCACCTTCTCTGACCCCTTCCATCTCAGTTGCCTCAAATCTTATCATCTTCCTGACTGAGCTCACCATGTGGCAGGCTACCAATGGTGCCTGTATACCCACAGTCTACTTCTCCGGCCCCAACACACATACTGAACAGTCATACTGAAACATTAGTAAAGAAATATTCTGATTCTTTCTTCTAAATGTAACAAATAGGGACTTGACGTCTTTGCTAGAATCAGTTATTAAGTATCTGCTCTTTACCCATAGCTGCCCTTCTCACAGTCAGAATAGTTCATGAGTTGTTACAATAATTTCCATAGAATTGTTTTTCTTTTAATTATATATGTGTAACAAATAAATGTGATATAATCACAGGCTACTAGAAAAATGATCTTTTGTAACAACTATAATGTACCTCTATCACCTAGAAAAGTGGGTGGCATATAGAAGGTGCTTAATAAGTATTGATTAAATGAATGAACCCATGATTTTATAGTTGAAGAAACTAAAATCCAAAATCCACTAATATATTAAGTTTCTTAATATAGCAAGTTAGCATAGAACAAGTACTCTAAACTTACTCAAATATTTGTAATGTTCACTGAAGGATCTGAAACTATTGAGAAACATAAAACAATTTTCTTTAAGCAGTTTCATTTTTTTTTCAGATTTATTGTTGTATAATTAACAAAATTATGTTTAAAGTATACAACATGAAGATTTAATATATGTATATGTATCTTATAAAAGGATTCCCATAATCTAGTAATTTAACATACCTGTCACTTCACATATTTACGTTTTGTGTGTATGAGAACTCGTTAGACTCTCTTAACAAATTTCAATGATAAAATACAGTATTGTTAACTATAGTCACTATGATAGACATTAGATGTTAAGACACTAGTTATCTCATTTCTGAAAGTTTGCACCCTTTTACCAACCTTTCCTTATTTCTTGCACTCTAACCTGGCAACCCTACTTAGCAACCACCACTCTATTCTGTTGTGAGTTAGATTTTTTTTTTTAGATTCCACATATAAGTGATACCATGCAGTATCAGTATATATCTTTTTTTTCTGTCTGGCTTATTCCACTTAGCATAATGGTTCCCAGGTTAATCCATGTTGTTGCAAATGATAGTATTAATTTTTTTAAAGCTAAATAATAGTCCTTGGTGTGTGCATAGCATGTTTCCTTTATCCATTCATCTGTCAATGGACATTCAGGTTGTTCATATCTTAGCTATTGTGAATTATGCTGCAGTAAATATTAAAGTACATACAACCAAGATTACTTTGCCCAGAAAAGTTATCATTTATAATCAAAGGACAGATAAAAAGCTCTTTAGACAATAAAAAGCTAAAGGAATTTATCATCATGAAACCAATATTACAGGAAGTTAGAGCGACTTCTTTAAGAGGAAAAATAAAAAAGAGAAATAGATCAAAATATGAATAATAAATGGAAATAATTACCTATCAACAATTACTTTAAATGTAAATGAATTAAATGCTTCAATTAAAAGATAAGGTGACTGAATGTATAAGACAATATGACCCTTACATATGCTGCTTGTAAAAGACTCACTTCAGGTCAAAAGAAACACAGACTAAAGGTGAAGGGATGCAAAAAGAGATGTTTCATGAAAACACAAACAAACAAAAAAGCTGGGGTACCAATACTTATACCAGACAAAAATAGACTTTAAAACAAGGACTACAAGAGACAAATAAGGACTCAATTATTCCACTTCTAGGCACTTATTTGAAGAAACTCAAAACACTACTCTGAAAGGACATATGAATCCATATTTTCATTGTAGAATTATTTACAACAGTCAAGATAAGGAGGCTGCCTGGATGTTCATCAATGGATAAATGGATAAAGAAAAAGTGGTACATATATACAATGGAATATTATTTAGCCATATAATCTTGTGATCTGCAACATGAATGGGCCTAGAGGGTATTGTGCTGAATGGAGTAAGTCAGACAGAGAAAGACAAATGCCATATGATTTCACTTACACATGGAATTTAAAGAAAAATAAATAAATGAACAAACAAAACAGAAACAAACTCATAGATATAGAGACCATTTTCATGGTTTCCAGATGGGTAGGAGGTTGGGAGGTAGGTGAAAAGGGGGAAGAGATTAAAAAGCACAAATTGATAGTTATGAAATAGTTATGGGGATGGAAAATATAGCATAAGGAATATAGTTGTTAACATTGTCATAACTATGTATGGTGTCAAATGGGTACTAGATTCATTGAGGTGATTATTTTGTAAGCTTCATAAATGTCTATGTTGTACACCTGAAACTAATATAATATCATATACCAACTATAATTTTAAAATTATTTTTTTTAAAAAAGCTGGTTAATGGAAGACTCAGGCAGTCTGGCTCCTGAGTTCACATTCTTAATCATTAGCCCGTACCTATGCTTCTCAGTGATAATTATTATTCAGACCCAATGAACATGAAAGAAGCTATTCTGGGTAGTCAATTCTCTCTTTACAAGGCAAACTGCAATTTGGTTTTAACAAAACATTATATTAATAAATTTCATTTTGAATGTTAGAAAAAACATGAAAGTACAGATATCTTTTTGAAAAAACAGTTTTGTTTACTCTGGATACATACTCAGAAGTAGGATTGCTGTATCGTACGGTAGTTTTATTTTTAATTTTTTTGAGGAAACTCCATACTGTTTTTCATGTTGGCCATACCATTTTGTATTTTCGCCAACAATGTACTTAGGTTCCCTTTTTTTCAAATCCTCACAAACACTTGTTATCGCTTATCTTTTCAATAATAGACATCCTAACAGGTGTGAGGCTCATTGTAGTTCCAATTTGCATTTCCCTGATGATTAGTGATGTTGAGCACCTTTTTATGTACCTAATGGCCATTTATATGTCTTCATTTGTATGTCTTCTTTGGAAAATATTTATTCAGGTCCTTTGCCTATTTTATTTTTCATTGGGTTATTGGTTTCATTGTTGTTGTTTTTCTATTGAATTGTATGTTTTCTATTGAATTGTATGTTTTGGTTAGGAACACCTTGTCAGATATGTGGATTGCATATATTTTCCCCCATTCCATATACCGCCTTTTAATTTTGTTGATGATTTCCTTCCATGCAGAATACTTTTAGTCTGATGTAGTCTCATTTGTTTATTTTTGCTTTTAATGTCAAACCAAAAAAAAAAAATATTGCCAAGACTGATGTCAAGTAGTTCACTCCTTATATTTTCTTCTAAGGGCAATATAGTTTCAGGTCTTATGTTCAAGTCTTTAGTCCATTTTGAGTTAATTTTTTTGAATGGTGTAATATACAGGTCCAGTTTCATTTTTTTTTGCATGTAAATACTCAGTTTTCCTAACACTATTTATTGAAAAGACTATCCTTTCCCCATTGTGTTTTCTTGGTTTGTTTGTTGAAAATTAATTTACCATACATGCATGGGTTTATTTCAGGGCTTTCAATTCTGTTTCACTGATCAGAAACACACTGTTTTAGTTATTATAGCTTTGTAATATAATTTGAAATTAGGAAATATAATGCCTTCAACTTTGTTCTTCTTTCTCAAGATTGAGAAAGAAGCTGGGGTCTTTTGTGGTTTCATACAAATTTTAGGATTAAAAAAATTCCGTGAAAAATGCCATTGGAATTTGATAAAGATTACATTGAATCTGTAGATTTCTTTAGGTAGTATAGACATTTTAACAATACAGTCATGGTCCACATAATGACGTTTTGGTCAACAATGCACTGCTTATACAATGGTGATCCCATAAGATTATAATGAAGCTGAAAAGTTCCTATAGCCTAATGACATTGTAGCAGTCATAGTGTCATAGCACAAAGGTTGAAAAAATCAACAAGGCTATGGTTTAGATGGCAAACAATGTAAATGGGTGTGAATGTATATAACATTGAGGAACTGCTAGAAGTGGTTTCTAAAGAATTGACTAATGAGTTATTGGAACTGGAATAGAAACATATAGCTGAAGAAGAGGCAAGAGAAAAATAAACTGTTGGAGAATAAAAAAGAAGCCCCAAGAAAATTCCAGTGAAATGGTTAGCAGAAACTTGCAGACCTCAACAATCTCCTTAGAAAGTTTAAAAACATGGACCCTGATACTGAAAGGTTTTAATTAATAAAGAGGAATGTTCATGGTATGTTATCTGCTTACACGCAAATCTGTGATGAAAATAGGAAACAAACTGAGCAAACCACCATGAACATATTTCTGAAAATAGTGACATCTCCCCAAGAAGATCCTGAGTTAGGTCCATCAGATGATATTCTAGAAAGCATTGTTATAACAGAAAATGACAGCTTCATGTGCATTATTGCTCCCTGAGGCCCTTCCAGTGGGACAAGATATGGAAGTGAGAGACAGCGATATTGATGAACTGATCCTGTGTAGGCCTAGGCTAGTGTGTACATTTGTGTCTTGGTTTTTAATAACAACAACAGAAAAAATTAAAAAGTAAAAATAAAAAATTGTAAAAATAGGAAAAACATGTGTTTGTGTTTTAAGCTAAGTTAAAAAAATGTTTATAAAGTAGACAAGCTGCAGTAGGATAAGGTAAATTCATTATTGAAAAAAGGAATATATTTTTTATAAATTTAGTGTAGCTTAAGTGTGCAGTGTAGTGTACAGTCATGTCTTAAGCCTTCACATTCACTCATCACTCACTCCCTGACTTACTCAGGGCAACTTTCATTGCTGCAAGCTCCATTCATGGTAAGTGCCCTATACAAGTGTACCATTTTTTTTAAGTCTTTTATACCATATCTTTACTGTGCCTTTTCTATGTTTACATATGGTTATATACACAAATACTTACCATTGTATTGCAATTGCCTATAATATTCACTACACTAACATGCTGTATAGGTTTGTAGCCTAAGAGCAATAAATTATACCACATAGCCTAGGTGTGAAATAGGCTATACCATCTAGTTTTGTGTAACTATTCTCCATTGTGTTTTACAATGACATAATTAACTACTAATGCATTTTTCAGAATGTATCCCCATCATTAAGAAGTGCATGACTATATTACGAATCCATTAACAAATTATTATAGTTATAGTTATGTTCATAATTTTGTCTTTTAACTTTTAGAGGTATAAATTATTTACCTACCACCATTACTATTTTAGAGTATTCTGAATTTAACTATATATTTACCTTTACCAGTGAATTTTATACTTTCATATATTTTCATGTTACTAATTAGTATCCTTAAGTTTCAGCTTTAAGAATTTCATCTAACATTTTTTATAAAGCTCTTCTAATGGTGAAGATTTCCTTCAATCTTTGTTTGTCTGGGAAACTCTTTATCTTTCTTTCAATTCTGAAGGGCAGTTTTGCCAGGTTGGAAGTTTTCTTTCTGTTTTTTCTCCTTTCAGCACTTAGAGTATATCATTCTACTCCCCTCAGGCCTGTAAGGTTTCTGCTGAAAAGTCCACTGACAGTGTTTTGGAAGCTCCCTTGTATGGAAAAATTTGCTTTCTCTTGCTTTTATGATTCTTTCTTTGTCTTTAACTTTTGACAATTTAATTATAATGAGTCTAGGTGTGAGTCTTTGAATTCTTTTTTGGTACTCTTTGGATCTGGATGTCTGTTTCATTCTCCAAGTTAAGGAATTTCTCAGCCGTTATGTTTCGAATAAGCTTTCCTCCCCCTTTCTCTCTCTTCTCTCTCTCTCTCTCTCTCTCTCTCTCTCTCTCTCTCTCTCTCTCTCTCTTTATCTCTCTCTCTCTGCCTTCTGGGACCCCGTTAGTGTATATACTGGGCTGTTTGATGGTGTCCCTTAAGCTAACTTTATCTTTTTAATTCTTTTTTTAAATTTTTTTATTCTAATTTGATGAATTCCACTCCTCTGTTTTAGAGTTTCTCAATCCTTTCTTCTACTTGATCTAGCCTATAGTTAAACCCAACTATTGAATATTTCAGCTTGGTTATTATATTTCTCAGCTGTATGATTTGGTTGGTACTTTTTTATATTGTATATCTCTGTTAAAATCCTCACATTGTTCATGTATTGCTACCCTGACATCAGTGAGCATCTTTACAACTGTTAGTTTAAAATCTCTCAGGGATAATTCACTTATCTTTTTTTCATTAAGATTGGTTACTAGAGGTTTATTTTGTTCTTTTGTTTAAAACGTATTCTCTTGTTTCTTTATTTTCCTTGACCCTCTGTGTTGGTTTTAGTGAATTAGATAAAACAACCACTCTCCCAGTCTTGACAGACTGGTCTCATGTAGGCCATAAACCATGTCAATAAGCCAAGTTCCTGGTTGCCTCTCAGATCTCTGTGATTGTCCAAGCCATTGTCTTTGTTTTTAGTGGCTGTCAGTGGTTAAAAATGTGTTGAGACTCAACAGTGTCCCAAAGGGGAGGATCACTATCAGCAACTAGATTCAAGCCATTTAAATGCGGGTATTTTCTGTTACCTGATGTGTAGGAGTCGCTCAACTTGTTTCTAGTTTTCTCTCAGATGGAATTTCTTTATGTGTAGCTGTATATTCAGTGTGGCCATTGGAAAAAGGAAACTCAAATTAATATCTTAAGTCCATAGATTCCCAGCCACTTATAGTTATTAAAGCAGTTTTATTCAAGTTTTCATGACTTAGTCCTATTCCTTTTACAAAGTCAATGTTATATGAAATCCAAAGCCTTTCTCTTCTCCCCAGAGAAAAAGCTAAACTTGTATCTCTAGCAGCTTACATGGAGGGAATTCTCAGGGCTTAAAGATTGAGTTGGAATACAAGGTCTGCTTTTTTAACCACATTCACTCCGTATTCTTTGCAATTGGTATAAAGAAAAAAGTTGAGAATGCCTAGTGTGCCATTACACTATGATTCATGGTGGTGATGATCTCCTTTCATTGCTTAGTTGTAATTGTTGCTCTGGCTTCTTGGCTTTGGATTCTTTGGAGAGAAGGTAGCTCTCATAGGCCACACTTATGAGGGCTCTCTTTTATACTGCTGTCCTGGGCATTGGTCAGCTACTTCTCCCACATTCTGCTAAAGTTCAAGATTCTGCCAAAGTTCAGGATTATGCCATATGCAGTAGTAGTCTCCAACAATGCTGTAGTCTTTAATCCCTTCAGTGGCTTCAAAATATTGAGCAACCGAGAAGAGGAGAACATACCTCTGATCACAAACATAACAATCTGCCCAAAGGAGACCTTACCTTTCTTTAAGTCTTCTTCTTTAGACTTATGAGACATGGGAGGAAGTAATTATGTGCAATGGCAAATCTAAGCAAGCCATATAAGGAGGAAGCAACCTCTAACATCTAGTGGAGATGTAGACTCTAAAAGTGAAACATGAGGTACTTAACACCTGTTTTTCTGTTATAAATTCCAGTACTGTTCAGTAACACTAACCTAATATACTCTCAATAGTTTCAATGTTGTGTTAGGTACCTTGAATGTATCTATCTATCTATCTATATTATATATATAATGTACATATATGTAATATATGCATAATAATACATATGTGTGTTTATATATTTATGTTATAGTATTGTGTGTGTAATATATGTATGTACATACATATATGTATATATTCACAAAGTTATATACACACATGCATCATATACACACGTGTTTGTATTTATGTATGTATGTATTCAGTGAGTTGGGTGTGGGAACAGGAAAACTATGAAATTTTGCTGAGTTGTGTGCATTATGTGGCTCCCCTTTCTCCAGTTTCTTTTATTTATTTAATGTGGTTTTAACTGTCTTTGAGTAAAAGTGTTCTGAGATGAATCTTAATCAAATAAAAATGAGAGATGAAATTTTGCTTTTAATATGAAAAGGATTAGAAATTATTAAAAGAAGAAGACCAAGTAAAAAAAAAACCCTTCTGTGAGAGCAAAAGATGATAAATGGTAACAATGGAGGGGAAAAAAAACAGAGATAGACCTGAGTGGGAAGAATGGTATAAATAAGTTAATAGAAAGAGAGGGGCTGGCTATATTAGGACAAATGTTTATAAAGCTTCTGTACCAAATCCTAAAACCTTGGAGAACAAATTAAAATTATTATTTATTTCCAATATTATTTTATATGCCACAATAATGACAAAAATTAAGAGTGTAACAAAACAAGTGAAGAGAAAATGTGGACCAAAGGAGGCTTTATATTCTGCGGGCATGGGTATAAATTGATACAACCCCTTTGGAAAATAATGGAGCATAATCTCACAAGATTGAACAAGTGCACATCTTATAGTTTAACAACACCACTTGTGAGTACACATAACTAAGAGAAACTCTCATAATTATGTTGCAGAATACATACAAGATTCTTCATAGCAGCAATGTTTTTAAGAGTAAGAAACAGACCAAAAAACCCAAACTCAGAACTACTCGATTGCCCATTGACAGGAAAATTAATAAAATAGATTGTGATATTTAACAAAAGACTATCATACCTCAATAAAAAAAAAATCGAGCCTTATATGTATGTAGGACCTAAAGAACAAAATAACAACAACAACAACAACAACAACCAGAAATAGACTCATTGATACAGAGAACAAACTGATGATTGCCAAATGGAAGGGAGGTTGGGGGCTGGGTGGAAAAGGTGAAAGGATTAAGGAGTACAAATTGGTAATTACGAAATAGTCATGGGGATGTGAAGTATAGCATAGGGAATATAGTCAATAATATTGTAATAATTATGTATAGTGCCAGCCGAGTTCTAGACTAATCAGTGGAATCACTTCATAAATTATATAAATGTCTAACTACTATGCTGTACAATTGAAGGTAATATAAAATAATATTGAATGTCAACTGTAATGGAAATTTTTTTAAAATTAATTTTAAAAAGGAAGCAGAACAGATTCTTTCAGGATAAGATATGATTATTAGTCAGAGGAATGAATCTGATTTCTGAGAGAAAGGGAAAAAAATTAGGTCAAAAAGACACAAGAACATTTTCCATGAATAAATATTTCATGAGGAAGTGGTATCAATCGCTAGAAAGTAAATTCATTTTTTAAATTATTTTTATTAATTTTTAAAAAAAGTTTTACTGATATATAATCCACATAATATACAATTCGCCCATTTAAAATATTCAATTCAGTGGTTTTTAGTGTATTCAGATGTGTACAACTATCACCACAATCAGTTTTAGAACACTTTCATCACCCCAAAAATAAGACCTGTACCCATTAGCAATTATTGCTCATTCTTGCACCATCCTCTACCACCACCCCAGTCCTAGGAAACCACTAATTTGTTTTCTGTATTCTGGATTTACCTATTCTAAATATTTAATATATATGGAACTACACAATAAAGATCAAAATAAATGAGCTAAATTATGGCAGATGCTGACTGACTACTCAATGTACCTATTTCTTCCTCTCCTGGGCATACAGCTATATTGCATTTTCCAGTCTCCTTTGTATTTACATGTGATTGTAGGTATCAGTTAATATCTTCTGAAAAGCCAACACAATTACAGAAATAAGAGTAAAAGAGTTTTATTGAGGGTGAGCTCTGTGAACGACAGAGCGCAGAGGGAGCAAGAGTAAGCAGGGAGAACCTTCAAACCATAATGTAGTTCTGACTCTTGTGAAAAGAGATGGGAAGGAAGGATGACCAAGTAAGGAGAACTTCAGACTGCAGCACAACTCTGAGAAAGTTTTGACCAGCCCAATATTAAGTTCCAGCACAAAGCTTGCCCATCAATAAATTCTACACTGGTCAGAAATGTCCAGGCCATTGTTGTGCTCAGTTATTGGTTGGGAACTGTATGGGGAAAGTCTGGCCATAGCTCTGCTATTGTGATAGATCCTAAAGGTGCTGCAGCTGGAAACTGTCAGCTCACTGCATTACTTTCAGCAGCTTCTGTGTTGGAGGGAGATCTGAAAAGCACACCTCCATGACTTCCACACCATGTGAGTGAGCTTTCACAAACGGAACAAAAGAGGAAGTCATGTGTGCCACTTCTGAACCTGACACATGGAAATGTCTTACATGAATCCTCCATGTTTTTCTTCCCTCTGCATCTAGGAAGAAGATAAGTATAGAAATTTAAGAAACCTTATGTTGAAGACATAGAAGATAAGATGGAGGAATTCTAAATTCCTAATTTACCATTTAGATAAGAGCCATCTGCTATCAAAGCATGCATTTCAGACTTTATACAAGAGAGAAATGAAGTTCTATTATGTTACAATATTGAGATTTGAGGGTTTGTCTATCATGACAGCTTATTCTACCCTAAATCATGCTTTTAGTGAGTCATTAAATCACAGATGAACTTGGAAACTTAATTTTGAGGGAGAAAAGTGTATTTCAGAAGACAAAATACAGTAAGCTATCATTTTATACACTCAAAAGCAAGTAAATCTAATAATATATTACTTAAGAGTCTTATTTTCAGAGCCATAAAATTATAAATAGTAAAATGATAGTGGTAAATTCTGAGGGGAGTCAGAGGTGGAACTGGGAGAAACATATATGTAGATAGAAAAAGTGTGTAATAAGATTAATCACAACTTATCAGGTAATGCTTACATCAATCTTCTGTAATCTTTCTTTCCACGGAAACACTTGTTAAAGGAAGAGATTTCCTGTTAGATGTAAAATAACTGCTATGGTTTCTTAGGGACTATTAAGTATTACTATCAAAAATCTCTTATTCCTTGGGGGAATAATTGACATTTTGAAATAATGATTTTTCTCTAAGAGATATCAATGAATTATGAAACTTGAGAGAGAAACTAAAAATTCAAAATATTTTTGTATGGTCAAATATCAGAAACAGATTATCAAGTTAAAAAAAATTGAAAGCATGTTCAGTAAGGAACTGTACTTAGCTGCAATTACACAGATTGAAAAATAGTAGATTAAATACACAAAGATTTATTTTCTCATGATAAAGAAGTCTTAAATTTGGAAGTCCACAGTGTCCTCGGGAAATCAGAATCCGTTCTTTCTGCTCTCATATACCAACATGTGGTTTCCTTACTTAAAAGTAAAAATGGTTACTAGAGTTCCACTATCTAACTTACATTCTAAGTAGCAGCAAGTACAAAGGTAAACCTCTCAGTAGTCAACTTTCTTTAAGCACCCTTCCATAAAAGTCCAGACCAACATTTATGCTATCATTTTAGCAAGAGAGCTAAAAATAATGTCTCTATTTTGGGTGGTTATATGCTCAGCTGAAAATCAGAGTTCTATTAAAGGAAGAAGGGAGGAATGTCTATTGGGAAGCAACTGGAGGCCTCTGTCATTGAATAAAAAAAAATTAAAATGGGCCTAGAAATATACAACGGAAAGCATGGATAAGAAGGTTAATAACATCAATGTTCATATCAAAAAAGTAGAAAAAGCTAATGTCATTAATAATAGAATGGATAAATTATATATTCATGCAATAAATTCTATACTGCAGTATAAATCAACCATGTATCTCAAAGGAATTGTAGAAACAAGTCTCAGTGGAATACAATAGAAGTGCCGTTCATGTAAAGTTTTAAAATTGGCAAAACAAAGTAATATTTAAGTATATAAACATAGGTGGTAATATACACCAAATATTAGTGTCCCCCCTAAATTCATATACTGAAACTCTCCCTCTCAATGTGATGGTTTTTAGAAGTGGGGCCTTTGAAAGGTAATTAGGATTAGATGAGGTCATAAGGGTAAAGCCCTCATAAATGTGATTAATGCTTTTATAAGATTCATAAGAGAGCTTGCTTTTTCTGTTCTGCTCTCCACCATGTGCTATTACAAGAAGTCAGCAGTCTACACGCCAGAAGAGGGCTCTCACCAGAACTCAACCATGTTGGACCACTGATCTCTAACTTTCAGTATCCAGAACTGTAAATTCACCTTTCCTCTATTTTTTAAATTCAGATGAACAACTTTTATTAACATATAACCTGAGTCACAAGAAACATGGCAGACGAGAGATGACCCCAGATCTTTCTTCTTGAAGCAACAATTCACTGAACATCTAAAACTCAACAACAACAACAAAAACACCCAACTGTACACCAGCACATCTGAGCATGGGGTCTGCGCATAAGAGCTACTACAGGTCATAACCCCAGGTGTTGGAGGTAGACTGGGAGAAACAAAGAAGCTGCTTCTCACAGCTGGAGCTCACTTCAGGAAGAGGGGGAGGGGAGAAGGTACAAGGTGAGTTTCCTAAACAGCTCTGCCAGGTAGAGCTGGAAGCTCCACATGACTGGCAACACTACACAGTCATCAGGGAAGAAATCAGCGAAGTGAGGACAGCAGAGAAGCAGGGATTGCAGAGAAACAACAGTTTATTTTTACCAGACATGGTTGCAAAACCAAGGCTGAGTCACAGACCACATCCCCCAACGCAGAGGGGCACTCTGCCTATATCCTCTGAGAATGAACACCACAGAGCCCTGGAGGAATCTGTGCTAACACTGGCAGAGGCTAAGACTGAGGTTAGCAAGCATGATTAAACATGTAAAAGAAAAAAAGGCATTATTAAGGCTTTGTATAAAGCAAGGATCCAAGAGGCTTAGATGACAACTACAGGAAACCAGAAGAAAAGTACCTTCTTCGCAACGAGCTAAAGAGAGACCTTTATATAATAAATCCTCTTTATGGAAAAAAAGAAGAATACACTTCCTTTGATGTGCAGGTGGAAAAATAGTCCATTAAACACCATGAACAACCAAGGTGACCAGGCACCTCAGAAAGAAAGAGAAAAATCTCCAGAAAATAAGCTTACAGACTTAGAAATATGCAACTAAAATGACAGAGAATTCAGGATGATATTTTTGATAAAACACAGTGAGATCTGAAACAATTCATATCAATAATTTCAGGAATTGAAAAAATGACTAGATGAGCAGAATGAGTTTTTTAGCAAGAAGATTGAAATCCTCTAAAAGAACTGAATAGAATTTCTGAAGATGAAGAACACACTGGAAGAGGTAAAAAATGAAATAGCAAGCTTTGGAAATAGAGTTGAGCAAAGGGAGGAGAGGATCAGTGGTATTGGAGACAGAAATCTAGAAATAAATCAGAAGAAAAGAGAAACCAAAGAATGAAAAATAATGAAAGAAAGAACTAGCTGATACATTGTGAGAGGAAACATAAGAATAATGGGCATTATAGAAGGAGAGGGAAAGGACCTGGGACTAGAAAGCATTTTCAGACAAATAGTTGACGAGAATTTCCCAGATTGAAGGAATGAACTGGAGCTTAGATTTCAAGAAATCAACAGAACATCCAATTATCTCAATCCAAATAGGACTTCATGAAGACACTTTATATTAAAATTACCAAAAACCAATGACAGAGACAGAATTTTCAAGGTAGCCAGGGGGAAAACAGATGGTAACCTCTAAAGGAAAACCCATTAGATTATCATCAGATTTCTTAGCATAAACCTTAGATGTCAGAAAACAGTGGAATCAAATATTCAAACTATTAAGTGAATGGAACTACCAGCCTAGAATACTCTATCTAGCTAAGCTCTCCTTTAGATATGAAGGAGAAATTAAGACCTTTCCAGACATACAAAAATTGAGGGAATTCTCTCCACCATGAGGTCTACATTACAATAAATACTGAGAGGGGTGTGCACACCTAAAATAGTGTAATAAAAAATGCATAATTAAGAATAAGGTGACTAACAGGCAGATAGAAGCAGAGAAGTGCAACTATTACTAATAACAGCATTATAAGCTTAAATAATAAGAAGAGATTTGCTATAGCAAGATACTAATGAACATTCAGCCTACATAGGGACAAATTGAAACAATGGCTGAAAAGGGGAGGATTCAAAGATCCAAAATCACTAAGAGGAAAGGAAATTAGGCACACGCAGAAGAAAATAGATGAATATATATATATATATATATATATATATATATATATAACTATCCTTTATGTATTCATAATGGTAACCACACACCAAAGATTCAGAAATGAAGTATATAACATAACAAAAAGGACCAGAGAGAAAGGCCACAAAAAATGTGAAGGAAACAGAAATACAAAGACAAAGAAGCAATGGAAACACCGAGCTACCAGAAAGCAAAAGATACAATGGCTATAAGAAGACCTCATGTTTCAATAATCACTAAAAGAGTGAAATGGTGAAATGAACTCACCAATAAAAAGCCAAAGAGTTGCAGATTGGATCAAAAAACAAAACCTAACTGTACGCGGATTCTGAGACAAATCTCAGTTCCAAAGACAAATATAGACTCCAATTGAAAAGCCGGAAAATGATATTTCAAGCAAATGACATTCAGAGAAAAGTGGGAGTAGTGGTACTATTATCATATGAAATAGACTTCAAAATAAAAAAAGGTAAAGAAAGATACTGAGGGATGCTTCATAATAATAAAGGGAATCATGCAACAAGAAGACATAACACTTATTAATATCTATGCCCCCAATCAGGGAGCCCCAAAATATGTAAAGCAATTACTAACAGAAATAAAGGGAGAAATAGACCAAAAGACAATCATATTGGGGACCTAAATACCTCACTTTTGTATATGGACAAATTATCCAAACAGAAAATCAATAAGGAAATAACATCCCAAAATAACACATTAGACCAACTGAACATAATTGACTTTACAGAGCCTTACATCCCAAAACAGCTGCTGATAAATTCTTCTATAGTGCACATGGAACATTATTAGGGACTGACCACATGCTGGGACACAGAGATAACTTCAATAAATATAAGAGGGTTGAAATCCTACCAACCATATGCTGTGACCATAATGCTTTGAAACGAGATCAACTGCAAAAAGAAATCAGGAAAACCACAAATACATGAAGATTAAACAACATGCTACTGAGAAATGACTGGTTGAGAGAAGAAATTAGAGAGATCAAGAAGTACATAGAAATGAAAGATAATGATGGTGCAACATATCAAAACTTTTGGGACATGACAAAAGCAGTCATAACAGCAAAGTTTGTATCGCTATGGGCCTATCTCCAAAAACAAGAATGAACCCAAATAAACACTCTATGTTTCATCTTAAAAAAACTAGAAAAGGAAGAACAAATGAAGTCTAAAATCAGCAGAAGGAAAGAAATGACCAAAATTAGAGCAGAAATAAATGAAATTAAAAATAATAATAAAAAATACAATAGGACATATCAATGCAACAAAGAGCTGGTTCTTTGAGAAGGTAATAAAATTGACAAACCTATACCTGGACTCACTAAAGAGAGAGAGAGAGAGAGAGAGAGAGAGAGAGAGAGAGAGAGAGAGAGAGAGAGAGAGAGAGAGAGAGAATACACATAAACAAAAATAAGGATGAAAGAGGGAAAATTACTACTGATATCGCAGAAATAGAAAGGATCATTCAAAAACGCTATGAAAAAGGATATAACTCCAAATTTAATAACCTGCAAGAAATGGGTTATTAAAATTATCTTCCCATATAAATGAAAGATAATGATGGTACAACATATCAGAACTTTTGGGACATGACAAAAGCAGTCATAACAGCAAAGTTTGTATCGCTACTTTGCAGAAAAAACCTTCTACAAGATATAGCGTTCATTTATGATCAAAGCACTTAACAAAATCAGTATAGAAGGAAAGTACCTTAATATAATAAAGGCCATCTATGACAAACCCTTGGCCAAAATTATATTTAATGGTAAAAAAACTAAAAATCTTCCCTCTAAAATCAAGAACAAAGGAGGGCTGTCCACTATCGCCACTGTTATTCAATAGGACATTGGAGGTCCTAGCAAGTGCGATCAGGCAAGAGAAAGGTATAAAAGGCATCTAAATAGGAAACAAAGAAGTCAAACTGTCACTATTTGCAGATAACATAATTCTCTATATAGAAAACCCTAAAGAATCCACAAAAACACTGCTAAAAACAATAAGCAAATACAATAAAGTTTATGGATTCAAAATCAAAGTTCAAAAATCCATAGCATTCCTATACTCTAATAATGAAGTGTCAGAAAAAGAACTGGAGAAAATCATTCCTTTTGCAATTACAACAAAAAGAATAAAATACCTAGGAACAAATTTAACAAAACAAGTGAAAGGCCTATATGATGAAAATTACAAGACCCTATTAAAATAAATCGGAAAAGATACAAAGAAATGGAAAGATATTCCATAATCTTGGATTAGAAGAATCAACATCGTTAAAATGACAATATTACCTAAAGCATTATACAGATTTAATGCAATCCACATCAAAATCCCATTGGCATTTTTTAAACAAATAGAACAAAAAATCATCAGATTGGTATGAAAGCACAAAAGACCCAAAATTGCCAATGCCATCCTGAGAAAAAAGAATGAGGCTGGAGGCATCGCTCTGCCCCACTTCAAATTTTACTACAAAGCAACAGTAATCAAAACAGTATGGCATTGGCAGCAGAACAGACACATGGACCATTGGAACAGAATCAAGAGTCCAGAAGTAAACCCATGTTTATATGGGAAGATAATTTTAGACCAAAAAGCCAAAAACATACAGTGGAGAAAGAAAAGCCTCTTCAATAAATGGTGCTGGGAAAACTGGAAAGCCACCTGCAAAAGAAGGAAACTAGACTGTTGTCTATCATTATACACCAAAATTAACTCAAAATGAATTAAGGACCTAAATATAAGACCTGAAACAATAAAACGCACAGAAGAAAACATAGGAACTAAACTCAAGGACCTCGGACTTGAAAAGGATTTTATGAATTTGACCTCAAAAGCAAGGGAAGTGAAAGCAAAAATAAATGAATGGGACTATATCAAACTAAAAGCTCCTGCTCAGCAAAAGAAATCATCCACAAGGTAAGGAGACAAACCATCTGAATGGGAAAATATATTTGCAAGCAACACCTCTGATAAGGGCTTAATATCCAAAATATGCAAAGTACACAATAACAAAAATAAAAGAAATAATTAAATCAAAAAATAGGAAGAGGACCTGAACAGACTCTTTTCCCTCCCTAGAGGACAAACAAATGGCCAACAAATATATGAAAACATGTTCAACATTGCTAGCTATTAAGGAAATGCAAATCAAAACCACAATGAGATACCATCTCACACCTGTTAGAATAGCTATAATTAACAGGACAAGTAATAACAAATGTTGGAGAGAATGTGGAGAAAAAGGAACCCTTATACACTGTTGGTGGGACTGCCAGTCAGTATAGCCACTTTTTAAACAGTATGGAGTTTCATCAAAAAACTAAGAATTGATCTACCATATGATCCAGCTATCCCTCTACTTGGTATTTACCCTAAAGACTTGAAAACCCATATCCAAAAAGATATTTGCACACTGATGTTCATAACAGCATTATTCACACTGGCCAAGACAGGGAAATAATTGAAGTGTCCTACGATATATGATTGGCTAAAGAAGTCATGGTACACATATACAATGCAATATTACTCAGCCATAAGAAGAGATGAAATATTGCCATTTGAGACAACCTGGATGAACCTTGAGATAATCATGCTAAGTGAAATAAGCCAGACAGGAAAGTTGAAAATCACATGATATCACTTATATGTGGGATATAAACCTAAAAGCAACAAATTAGTAGGACATACAAACAGAGACTCATGGACATGGACTATAGGCTAGTGTTTACTAGTGGGGTGGGTCAGGAGGGCGGAGGTAGATTGTGTAAAGGGGGTCAAATATAGGGTTTAGGGAGAGTGTGAAGTGTGTTAAGGGGATCAAATATATGGTAGCTGAAGGAAACTGGACTTTGCGTTGTAAACACACAGAATATAGAGAGGTCAAATGATAATGTACATGTGAAAATTGTATAATTGTATTATACAATTGTCATTCTAATAAATTTAGTTTTTAAAAAGGAGCTATTATAACATTAGAGGAAATTAATATTTAGAAATGTATAATAAAATATAGGTGTCAAAATTAAAAACAAGTTCATCATCAAAAAGCCAGTATTACAAGAAATGTTAAAGGGACTACTATACAAAGAGAAGGGGTAAAAAAGGAAATAGGAAAAACAAATACAAATAATAAAATGGCAGTAACTATGTACTATCAATAATCACTTTAAATATAAATGTATTAAATGTTCCAATCAAAAGACATAGGATACCCAAATGGTTAAAGAAAACAAGACTCATGCATATGCTGTTTACAAGAGATCCACTTGAGATCAAATGGCACTCACAGACTAAAAGTAAAGGGATGGAAAAAGATATTTCATGCAATGTAAATGAAAAAATAAAGCTAAGGTTGCAATAATTATATCACATAAAATAGAGTTTAAAACAAAGGCTACAATAGGAGGCAAAGAAGGTCTTACATAATGATAAAGAGACCAATAAATCAAGAGGACATGACCTTAGTAAACATATATGCACCAAACACAGGAGCACCTATATACATAAAATAATTGTCGACTGACATAAAAGGAGAGTTCAACAGTAATAAACTCAAAGTAAGGGACTTTAACACCCCATTTACAATAATGGACAAATCGTCCAGGCAAAGAATCGACAAGGAAATAATGGACCTAAAAGGCACACTAGACCAGATGAATTTAATAGATATTTTCAAAGCATTTTACCCCAAAGAAGGATAATATACATTCTTCTCAAGTGCACATTGAATATTTTCCAGGCTAGACCACACGTTAGGACACAAAACAAGTCTCAATAAAATTAAGAAGATTGAAATCATATCAACCGTCTTCTCCGTTCACAGTGGTATGAAACTGGAAATCAACTACAAGAAAAAAAAATGGATGATATACGAACACATGGAAGCTAAATAATATGCTACTAAACAACGAATGCATTATTAATGAGATCAAGGAAGCAATCAAAAGGTACCTAGAGAGAAATGAAAATGAAAACATAACGACTCAAAATCTTTGGGACACAGTGAAAGCAATCCTAAGAGGAAAATTAGCAATACAGGTCTACCTCAAAGAATAACAACAAAAATACCTCAAATAAGCAATCTAACCTTACACTTAATAGAACTAGAAAAAAAAAAGGAAAGAACTAAAAAAAAAGAACTCCAAAGTGAGTAGAAGGAAGGAAATAATAAGGATCTGAGCAGAAATAAACAAAATAGAGTATAGAAAAACAATAGAAAAGATGAATGAAACCAAGAGGTGCTTATTTGAAAGAGTAAACACAATCTACAGAATCTTAACAAGACTCATTAAGAAAAATTGAGAGAAGATGCAAATAAATAAAGTTAGAAACAAAAGAGGAGAAATAACTACACTCCACACAAATACAAGGGATCATAAGTAAATACTGAGCAATTATATGTCAATGGATTGAACAATCTGGAAGAAATGGATACACTACTAAAAATTTTCAATCTACCAAGACTGATCAAGAAGAAACAAAATCTGAACTGACTGATTACCACCTATGAAATATAACTAGTAATTAAAAACCTCCTTAAAAACAAAAGTTCTGGACCAGATGGCTTCATAGGTGAATTGTACCAAACATTCAAAGAATTAACACCTATTTTCTCAAATTATTACAAAAAAATTCAAGAAGAGGGAAGGCTCCCTAACTCTTTTTTATGAGGCTGTGATTACGTTGATTCCAAAACCAGACAAAGACATTACAAAAAAAGATACATATGGGCCAATATCTATTATGAACATTGATGAAAAAATCCTCAACAAAATATTAGCAAACTGAATTCAGCAATATATTAACAATATCATACACCATGATCAAGTTGGATTTATTCCTAGGATACAAAGTTGGTACAATATCTGCAAATCAATTAATGTGATACTCCACATTAACAAATCAAAAGATAAAAATCATATGATCATATCAATATATGCAGAAAAAATGTTTAACAAAATCCAGCATCCATTTATGATGACTCTCAGCAAAATGAGGATAGAGGGAACATACCTCAACATAATAAATGACATGAATGCCAAACCTATGGCTAACATCATAGCCAATGGGGAAAGGCTAAAAGCATTTTCTTTAAGATCAAAAACAAGACAAGGATACCCACTTTCACCATGCCTCTTCAACATTGTACTGGAAGTCTTAGCCAGAGCAATAAGACAAGAAAGAGAAATAAGAAGTATTTGTACTGGAAAGGAAGAATTAAAACTCTTGTTATTTGCTGATAACATGATACTATATGTAGATAACCCTAAATATTCCATCAAAAAACTGTTAGAACTGATCACTGAATTCAGCAAAGTAGAAGGTTACAAGGTAAATATTCAGAAGTCAGTGGTACATTTATACAGCAATGATGAACCTTCTGAAGGAGAAATTAAGAAAACAATCTCATTTACAATTGTATCAAAAACAATAAAATACCTGTGAATCAAATTAACCAAGGAGGTAAAAGATTTGTTCTCAGAAAGTGACGTCGTTGAAAAAAGAAATTGAAAAAGATACAGATAAATGGAAGCATGTACCATGCTCATGGTAGGAAGAATCATCATTAAAATGGCCATACTACCTAAAGCAATCTATAAATTCAATACAATATCTATAAAAATACCAATGGCATTTTTCAGAAAGCTAGAACAAATAATCCCAAAATTTATATGGAACCATAAAAGACCTCGAATAACCATGGCAATCTTGAAAAAGAAGAACAAAGTTGGATGCATCACTCTACCTGATATCAAAGTATATGACAAGACTACAGTAGTAAAAACAGCATGATACTGGCATAAAAACAGATACATTGATCGATGGAACAGAATAGAGAGCACAAAAATAAATCTACGTCTGTATGTTCACTTAATATATGACAAAGGAGGCTGGAATATACAATGGGGTAGACAGTCTCTCCAATAAATGGTGTTGGGAAAATTTGATAGATACATGCAAAAATAATAAAAAAGAAACTTGACCACCTTCTTACACTGTATACGATAATAGACTTAAAATAGAGTAAATGTAAGACTTAAATGTAAGACCCCAAAACATAAAATTTCTAATAGGTACAAGTGTATACAGAATTTAAAGAGGCACCAAAACCACATTAATCAAGACAAATATTTCAACGCAATATTTTAAAAAATTAGTGCGAAAATCCATGATGAACAAAATGCTTTATCAAAATTTTAAATAAGATGAGACCCAGGCAATGGATCTACTATAGTTGTGGTTGGGATAAGTGTATTCTTGGCTGAGGCAGGTAAACAGAAAAAAATAATGCACATTGGTTTTATTTTCTAAAAGTATTTCAGGCTATTAATTTCCTCTGATAAGTGCTTTTGCTGTATCCATAGATTCTGATAAATCATATATTCATTATTGTTACTTTCAAAACTTCTGCAATTTTTGGTCTGAATTTTTTTCTTTGATTCAAATATTACTTAATAGCTTCTAGTATTAAGTCCAACTTATCAAAAATATAAGAGATAAGGAAAACAAGTTAAGTGACACTGCAAGGAGCAAACTGACAAATCAATAATATGGACCATTCTATAGCAACATGGGCCTGATTTCTGCAATCAGAAAATGGGCAGGAAAAAAATGGGAAAGGAAAATAGGAGGACTCATTCGCAATAAAAAATTTTGAAGGAAATAGTAGCCTGTGGCAATGTGTGAACGATGCTTAGATCCTGTTTCAAATAAACCAATTATAAAAGGACAACTTGAGACCATCAAGGACATTTGGATAAAAACTATTATTCAATACCAAAGAATTATTAATTTTAGTAGTTGTGTTAATGGTATTATGGTTATTTAACAAAATGTTCATAATTTTTAGAGATGCACATTGAAGTATATAGAGGTAAAAATGATATTATATCTGGGATTTATGTTAAACTACTCCAGGAAAGGCATAGCAAACAAAAATAATTAGTTATAGAGAGTATGGTAAAATCTTGGCAACTGTTTAATCTAGGTTAAGGGAGTATAGAGGTTTGTTATGTTATTCTATCTATCCTTTTGCATGTTTGAAAATTTTCATTATAGACTCTTTTAAATATTCAATTCCCCAAAGGGAAGCAAGCAAAAGCAATATTTTTTAGGGCTTTGATTATAATATTGTAGGGTTTACTCAGAGTACAGCCCCTCCACATACTCAGAAGACTGATAGCTGCACCACAGGCAGCCAAGGAAGGCAGTACACAAAGTTTTCAGCAATGCTTCTTCCCAAGGATACCTTCTGCTGTTCCCATGGATGTAATCTGCTCCCGTAACCAAGCAGCACATCTTGCTCCCATCTGTCCGAAAAGGCAGCTGCTCCCCCAATGAGATAACCCCTCTCTCTGCTTGTATGCATAAAAACACTCAGCTTGCTTTTGGTCAGCAGCTTTATTCCTGCAGCTTCGACCAGTCACAGCTGAAGCTTCCCTGCCTTGTGAGTTATAAATGGCATTTCTCATCCCTTTGGTCCTCCTGGTGATTCTCTGGAATATCCAAACCCAGGTGCAATTTCCAGGCCTTGGACTCCTGTGTTACAAATTTTAAATCAGATGAGGTCTAAAGTGTTCACAAAAGTCAAGATTCCCTACTGTTTATGCACTGATTACAAACCAGATGGTAGTTTAAGTGAAATTACAGGAAATGATTTTATGGAAAATAGTAATTTGTAGAATAATCTCTTCTTTATAAAAGTTTATCTATTCACCCACCTATCTATTTGGTTATCCATCTTTACACACTGAGGTGTTTTTTTTGTTTGTTTTTGTTTTGTTTTTTTAAAGTCATTCTTGTTTATTGAAGATATAGAATCCATAGAAAAGAATAAAAACCACTTGGAATCCCACAACCATTGTTAATATTTTGCTGAACATCCTCTTAATCTTATGTATGCATCCCTAGCATAAATGGTGATCATACATCGCATGATGTTTATAACCTTTCTTTCATTTATCAGTGCTTCATGAATCTCATTCCATCTTCCATAATCATATACACATACATGTATGTGTGTACACACTGAGGTTTTGCTGACTTTCTGGTGTTTTTTTTAATGTTAATTATGAAAATTTTTGTATGGGATTTGGTGTGACTTTTTCATACTTTATTCTCATATTTCATATCACAGCCATAATGGTAGAGTCATTATTGTTTTTAAAATTGCTAGTTGTGAGCCGCTAAGATATTTTGTAATTCACTAATGGGGCACAACTCACGATTTGAAAAAGACTGGCTTGGAGGACCCAAAAAGGTATTTAATTCTTGAAACGATGTGATTAATCTTATTGGAAAGATAAATATTTAATTTGAGACAAATTACAAGAGACATGTGGTTTAAGATAAATGAATATCCCAAATTAATTTCACAAGACATCAAAGAAGGGAAAAAATCACTGCAAATTAGTAGTCAGTAATAGCTTAAAAGTGTAGAAATGTTCAGGAATATGAGTAACATAAACATGAACAGGAGAGAATAATATTTCTGGTAAGGTTATGAAAGTGAACAGCATGAGCACAGTCATGGAGATATGTAAATGACATGTGTTGATATAATGATATAAACCTGCTCGGTCTGGAGTCACACAAAAGATAACAAAGGAATAATCTTTTATCATATAAAATTTTGATATATTATTCCTAGATTTGTCAAATTCCTTCAATATACTTAATTAGAATTTTATTTATTCCCCAAACCATAACAACAATAACAATAACCTTGTACTAACTTTTCTGGAATACATTTATTATTAAAAGAAAAAATCATCTTTACCTATATGGAATGTCTTAGCCTTTATCATTATTGGGAAGTTCAGATACATTGTTTTTCTGCATTCTGTATCTTTCCTAAAAAAAGGTTTGAAGATAACTGTACATTTTTCACACACTGCTCATAAACTGATTTTATTCATGATGGTGCTTTTTTATAACCTTTATCATAGGAGGATGACTCCATATCCTTAGTGATAACATTAGAGGCCTCAAGATTTATTTCTAACAATAATAGCATAACTGTGAATTTTATAGTTAGAAATGTATCATGCATGACAGAAAAATACCCATTTTCTTTGAACTCTCACTTTACCCTCTCTGACCCCCTGAAAGCAGCTAAAATTGTTCTAATGAACATGAGGCAAATTTAACACTTGTGTATTTCAAGTAAGTATTAACAAAGATAATTGTTTTTATTAAAAAATTAATCTACTCTTTTTAAAAAAATATTGAATTAAATATTACTCTTAATGCAAATTTAGATCTTAGGAAGGATTTCATGAGACCCTAGCATACTTTCTGGTCAATTGTTTATATATCTACCTTTTAAATCAAGAGGACATTTTTGTCTCATTCCTAATTATTGGATGGAATTGGTTAGTCGAACACGATTAATTACTATGTTAGCTCTGTTTTGCAGATAGATGCTCTTCATCAGATTGGGGAAGTTCCTTTATAGTTTTAGTTTGCTAAGATTTTTTTTTGCCATGCATGGATGTTAAAACTTTTGCCAAACTCTCTTTTTGCATCTATGAAAATAAATGTTTTTTTTTTCTTTTTATACTGTTAATTTGGTGAATTGTATTGCTTTTTATTAAACATTAACAAATTTGTATTCTAAGAGTATGATACATTTGGTCATGATGCATTATCCTTTTGAAATATTGCTGATTTGATTTTCTAATTCCTTAATAGGGAATTTTTGTTCTATATTCATGAAGGGCATTCATCTATATTTCAATTTTATTGTAGTATTTTTGTCTGCAGTTGGTGTTAGGGTAATAACAATCTTACAAAATAATCAAAATAATCTGAGACTTATTTCCTCCACTTTTATTTTCAAGACAAGCTTGTATAGAGTTCGTATTACTTCATCTTTAATATTCTATAAAATTCAACAGTAAACTCATCCAGGTCTGGTTTTTTTAAAAATTTCTTTTCTTTTTTTTTTTTTTTTACGAGGAGGTATCTCATTGCCCATTCTAGTTATTTATTTATCACTAAGTGATCTTTGATATTATATGTCTTTCAAGGACTTTTCCCATTTTATCTAAATTATTAAATTTATTGGCATAAAGTTAATAATATTTCCTTATTATTCAATAATTAATGTCTAAAGGAGATATAGTAATGTCTCTCTTATTTTTCCTGATATTAGTAATTTATGTACTTCTTTATGTACTTCTTTTTCTTGATACATCTCTCTAAATACTTATCAGTTTTATTGGAATATCCAAAGAATAATCTTGCGTTTTCATTGAGTTCTCTATTTTATTTTTGTTTCCTATTTCATCAGTTTCATTATTTCCTTCCCTTTCCTTGCTTTGGGCTTAATTCAGTTTTCCTTTTCTAGTTTCTTAAGATGGAAACTTACAAGGCTTTAGCTATGAACCATAAATTTTAATATGTTGTTTTAATGTCTTCGACTTAAAAATATTTACTATTTTTCCTTGAGATTTCTTTCTGGAGATACGGGTTATTTAATTTCCAAATACTTTGTGATTTTCCATATATCTTTCTCTTATTGATTTTCAGTTTAATTCCATAGCAGAAACAGAACATTTTTTGATTCTTTAACTAATTTTAAATTGTTGAAATACATTTTATGGCTCACACTATGGTCTAACTTGGTGAACATTCGATGTACCTGTGAAAATAATGTGTATTTTGTTGTTGTTCAGTGAAATGCTCTACAACTATCAATTAGATCAAATTGATTGATGATGTTGTTCAGGTCTTCTACACCCTTGCAAAAACTTCTCTACTTATTCTAACAATTAAATGAGAGTTAATTGTTGAAAAATCAAACTAAAATTGTTTCTTTTGACAGTTATACCAGTTTTTGCTTAGGTATTATGATGCTCCTTTATTACTTGCATACATGTTTGGAACTGCCATGATGTCTTGAATAATAAATTTATTTCTTTACATAATATCCACCTTTATCACTAGTAACATGTGTTATTATGAAATCTACTTCATATGATATTATTACTACCAACCCAGCTTTCTTTGATTAGAGTTCTCCTAGTTTATCTTTTTCTATCTTTTTTTTTTATTTTAACCTATTGATTTATTTATGTTTGAGGTAGGTCTCTGATAGAAAGCATAGAGTTGGATTTTTACCAACCTAAAAACCTGTCTTTTAAATGAAATGTTTAAAGTACTCTATTTTATATGGGTGTGTTATAATTTTTTCCTCTTGCTAGTTGGTTTTTTTACTTCCATATTTCCTTTATTAATACTTCAAAACTTTTTATTATATTCACACATTCATTTTTTCACTCATCAAATCTTCACTGGGTCTAAATGTAAGTTGAGGCTAGCTGTGAAAGAGTATTTTGGATTTTTTTCTACATCGATAAATATTGCATTTTACTTAGGAAGCTGTTTTCAAAGTATGTCATTTGGTAAACTTGTATTTTTATTCCTATGAAATAAATACTCTTGTGGCTTCTCGTGAACTAAAAAGGGAACTTGGCCGTGCAGGCAGAACTTTTGTTTCCTCTGACACTTCAATTAGAGTTTCTCCATTTTCATTTATATCATCTATTGAAGGTCTAACATAATTTACTTAAAAGGCTCTGCTGAATAAAAAGTTTTAGAAACATTAAATTAATATATAAAAGACTGTAATAGCCGTAACATTCTGCAAACAAAAGTATAAACTTGGGAGTAATTTTTAAAAATAAAGTTTATTAGAGTTCTATTAATTCTTATTAACTAACAACAAATCTGTATTTCTGCATTAGATTGGTGCTGGCAATAACTTCCTCAAAGCTAATAATTATCTAAAAATGTGACAAATGATATATACTGAGGAATAGACATGGAAAGCATCAATATTTTCCTAGACTATTTAACATATTCCTATTTGTAGATCATTAAAGTACATTATTTTTGGCATTAAAATTTCTCAGAGAATGAAATGTTCATAATGGAAAATTTATATTTTGGGGAGAGCATGGAATAGATTGAATGAAAATGTAATGCTGGCTATGTTTTGTCTCTTAGATAAATTTCTAACCATTCTCTGTCTCTCTCTCTTTCCTCTCCATCAGTCTCTTTCTACTCTTTCCGCCTTTAATTACGCGTTTGGTATAGAGTAATGTCACTACTCCGTTAATGGCATATTTTTACCATTGAATCCTACAAAATCTTTCTTATGTTTATATTTTATTCCCTTTGTCTGCATTTATCACCCTAACTAAACCTCACCTTATAAAAACCCTTTTTACTGTCTAAATGTGCATCCTATTGTTTGAGTCTCTTCTTACAAAATGGATAGTATTTTATGTGTGTTTAATTTTTTTGATTTATGTAAATGCATAATTGGAAATAGGTTAAATATACTTTTTTAATTATATAGAGCTCAAAACAATGGCGTAGATGATAGAGGCTCTGTTCATCTCTCTGGCAACGAAATCAACATTGTGACAGAAACAGGGAGCAAACTGCAACAAAAATTTACCTGAGATCAAGATGAACAAGCCAAACAACTAGGGAGACATCTAAGAAATCTAAGAAATCACCCTGCAACAGGAGAAGGTAGGATGGGGACAGGATGCAAGGCTGTCTGGTCCAGAACGGCTGAGTGGGACAGAGGCAGCAGTGGCAGCCAGCAGCTTCAGCCACTTCTTAAAGGGGGCATGTAGGTGACCAGACTTTCGCAGTGATAACTTGCTTGCTATGAGCACCAGTGTCAGTTAGGCTGTGCAGGGAGCACCAAGGACTTATGGGTGGACACTGAGTTGTCAAAGTGAGGTGAGGAGGCGAGATTCGCTCTGCACAGAAGTGACAGCAGTGTCCATTGTTTCTCTGTTGAGGCCCCCCCTTCCAGTGCATAGTCTCAGTGCCACCATAGCAGAGAAAACATCAAACTGGATAACAGATGTCACTCTTCCCAGAGGATTCACTGAAACTCCACCTTCCCCAATTCATGGCCCCACTCAAGCCACATCCAGATGTATCCTCAGAGAGTTAGCTGTTCCTTGCTGAGTTGCTCCTAGACTCATGCTGGTGGTAGCTGGCCTTGGTTTCTGGTGTGGCCTTTTGAGGTAACTATAAGCACATCATCTATGGATAGCTTGCTGAATCTTAACAGGTGGTCTTGGTGGGACACAAGCTTGGCATAAATTCGGCCTGTAAATGAACCCCTCTCAGAACTGTGCCACTGGACACCTACTACACAACTACACAAAGCCACACTAATAAGATTGAGAGACTTAGGAACTTTGTTTAGTACATAGAAACAGACACAGAAAGGCAGCCAAAATTGGAAGTAAAGAAGCAGAAACCATATGAAAAAACTGAACAGAGATCCAGGAATAACGGAGTCAAGCAATTTAACAGATGCAGAGTTCAAAAACATTGGGTATAAAGATGCTAAATGAACTTAGGAGAAATGTAGACGAATTCAGTGAGAGCTTCAACAAAGAGATAAAAAACATAAAAATGGAAATGGACATGGAAATTATAAAAGGGAACCTGTCTGAAATGAAGAACACATTATCTGAGATAAGAAGTATATTAAATGGAATAAACAAAGTGAATAAAAAAGATCAAATTACCTATATAGAGGATGGGAAAGCCAAAAATACTCAATCAGAATGGCAAGAAAAAAGACGCCAAGACTATAATAATAATTTAAGGAGCCTATGGGACACTATTAAAGGTAAAAATATTTTTGTCATAGGGCTACCTAAAGTAAAATAAGGTGTTGAAGAGCTATTTGAAGAAGTACTGATAGAAAACTTTCCTCACCTGGTGAAAGAAATAGACATACAAGCCTTGGAAACTCAAAGAGTCACAAAAACCAGGAACCCAAAGAGGCTCACACCAAGATGCATCATAATTAAACTGCCAAAGGTTAAATACAAAGAGAGAATCTTAAAAGCAGCAAGAGAAAAGCAGTTAGTTACCTACAAGGGAGCACTCATAAGAATGGCGGCTGATTTCTCAAAAGAAATTTTGCAGGACAGAAGGGCTTGGCACAAAATATTCGAGGTGAAGAAAACCCAGGATCTATAATCAAGAATACTTTATCTAGGAAAGCTATCATTTATAGTTAAAAGACAGGTAAAGATCCTCACAGACAAAAATAAGCTATAGGAATTTATCACCACCAAGCCAGTATTACAGGAAATGTTGGGGAGATTCCTTTAAGAAGAAAAAAACATGTATCAAAAACGGGAATAAAGAACGGTAATAACTACATTCTTATCAACAAGTACCTCAAATAGAAAAGAATTAAGTGTTCCAACCAAAAGATAGGGTCGCTGAATCAATAAGAAAACAAGACCCCTACATATGCTCCCTGCAAGAGACTCACTTCGGATTAAAAGACACACACCAATTAAAAGGAAGAGGATGGAAAAAGAGATTGTCTGATGGACCTAGAGGGTATTGCGCTGAATGAAGTAAGTCAGATTAAAACAAATATCACATGATTTCAAGTACATATGGAATCGAAAGAAGAAAATCAACAACAACAACAAAAACAGAACTGAACTCATAGATACAGAGAATATTTAGAGGGATATTAGATGGGAGGGGGTTGGGGGACAAAATAGAAGAGCAAAGAGATTAAGAGGTACAAATGGATAGTTGGGTGGTTAATAATGTTGTAATAAATATGTAAGGGGGGAGAAGTGTACTAGATTTCATAGGGTGATTACTTTGCCAGTTATTTGGATCTCTGATCACTATGTTATACAACTGAGACTGTCATATTATTGTATGCCAACTATAATTGAAAAAATTCATTGAATTATGCAATGTAAATACAAGCAACTTATTGTCTATTATATTTTAATAAAGACAAAAAAAGATTACGTTTGTAAAAAAGTAGAGAAAACTCGTCTAATCAATATTCCCATCTACTCCCCATGCACCCAGATTATTTAAAGAAATTCCCAATGTCATATCATTTCATCCATAAACTTGATTTTTTTCTTTAAATTTTAGTGTTTAGAAGACACTTTTTTTCTTTTTCCAAATTCTTCCATTTCTTCCTTAAAGTTACAACAACCATACTCATTATGTTATAATGAATACATATATCTAACTTTTTAATAATCAAACTGCATTGTTTTCAATTCTAAATTCTAGATGGAGTACATCTCTGCTTTCTATAGGCTTGTTTATTGTGCTAATCTTATTTGGTATTTTTCCTTTTTCTCTTTTGTTTCTTTACATATCTTAAGCTATTTTATTTTTTAAATCTTGGCATCATTTTTTTGTGGTTATAATACTTTATTTATTTTTTATTGTTTAGATACAATATCGTATTACTTTAACGTATACAACATAACTTTTATCTTTCCTCAGCTCTTTTTTCCCCTATTTTTATGCCAACTTTGAGAATAATTGAATACTTTTATATTTTTATTATACTTACATTATTTATTAGTTATATTTTATTTGATGGTAGCTTTAGGGTTTAAAATACAAAACTTGTTGGTGCAGCCACTATGGAAAACAATATGGAGGCTCCTCAAAAAACTAAAAATTGATCTACTATATGATCCAGAAATCCTTCCCTCTGCTGAGTATTTACCCCAAAGACTCAAAAACTCATATCCAAAAAGCTATTTGCACGCTGATGTTCATAGCAGCATTATTTATGATGGCCAGGACAAGGAAGCAACTGAAGTGTCTTATGATACATGACTAGATAAAGAAGACATAGTACATATATATAATGGAATACTACTCAGCTATAAGAGGAGATGAAATATTATCTTTTGTAAAAACATGGATGGACCTCGAGATAATCACGCTAAGTGAAATAAGCCAGACAGAAAAAGTTGAAAACCACATGATTTCACTTATATGTGGAATATAAACTTAAAAGCAACAAACAAACAGGACAAACAAAGAGAGACTCATGGACATGGACAATAGACTAGTGGTTACCAGAGGGTAGGAGGAGATGGGAAGTGGGAGGTATGTGGGGTAAATACACACACACACACACACACACACACACACATGCCTTACTGTTAAATTGTACACTTAAAACTTACTGGATTTTGTTAACCAATTTTTCTAAAAAACAAACAAACATACGAAAATTGAATTTATCACTTATACCTTCAAATAATATTACACACTTCAAGTATTGTATAAAACCATTGTAAGAGTATACTTCCATTTTCTTCTCTCCTGTCCTTTGTGCTACTGTTGTCATAAACTTTATTTCTACATATATGTTACACCTACATAGGTTAGAAATCCCACAAGACATTGTTACCATTCTCAATTTCTTAAAAATACTGAAAATAAGAGAAAGATGTTTTATACAACCTTCATTTTTACTATTGCTAGCCCTATTTCTTTAAGTAGAGCCAAATTTCCATCTGGCATCTGATACCTTTTTGCCCATAGAATTTATCTTACATTTATCACTGATCAGGTCCGCTTGCATTAGATTTTCTCCTTCTTTTTGGTTGCCTGAGTCACTCATATTTGTGACACCCAGCCTCATTCAGCCTCAGTGTTTGGCTATGTATACCTAAAAATTTGTAGTGGGGATTTCTCAATATTCCTGCTCTTTCTACCCCTATAGCAACCAAACTCTTGTATGTATAGAGCATCTTGGATAGAAGAGGGGTTTCTGCCTCTCTTCAAGGGGTAGCAGGCTTTAGATATCACTCTTCCTTCAAAAGAAGCATATTTTTCTCGGGAACAGTAATGAGAGGGTTTTTTGTCCCTTCCCCAAATAGTAGATTGCTATTCCGTATTAATTAGTGCAATGCTCATGGTGTGATTTTGGCAGATGTCCTTCACCTCCCATAATGGCTGATTACTTTTGCTTGTGACTTGGAAAAGTAGCGTTTTTTTTTACCTCTTGCCCTACTCTTACCCTCCTCCCAAAGCAATTAATCTTTGCCTGAATCACAAAAGGGTGTTTACATTTTTCAAGTGGCAGGTGGCTTTTTTCCTACTATTACCTCAGAAGCAATGGATCCTTGTCTGGACCTGGGCCTCTACCAGTGGCTTAAGCCTTTTGCTTCATATGAGAAAAAGTTCCACCAATTTGGTGGTGTTTTATACCTGTGCTCTTATTTCCTGTTCTCCTCAATCTTTCTCATGAGTACCAGGCAGAGGCCCATGGAAAAGAGACCAGGAAGGAATGGGACTCTGAGATAGTCTACACTGTCACAGTATCTTACACTTGAATTTAAGGTATTTATTAATATTTTAGCTCTCTTCTCACTTGCTTTTATGTGGGATACCTCTTTTTTATGCTCTCCCAGAATAAAACAGTGTGTACATATCTCTTTTACTGGCGGGTCTTGTTATCCTTTGGAATTTACCTTACTTTGTTGCCGTGAGATCTTCATTGATAAGATAGGATTATAAAAAGTTATAATTTTGGAGGTTATCTTGTTTTTTTTTTTAATTTTAGTGTGATGGAGATTCACTTTGGGCTTTCTACATCTTTAGCACAGTCATGGGATCTTTAGAAGATGATCCAAAATGATAAGACTAGTCCTTCATCTATGCTGTTTGCCCTCAAATATCCTCTCCCCCCCAAAAAAAATCTCTTTATATGAGCAGTAATCACTGAAGTTAAAACATGAAATGAAAATATCTCTAAAATGCTCATGCCTTGAGAAATAAATACATTGATAGGAATTAGGTAATTTTCATCATGCAAAAAACAGAACTCTGACCAAAGAGGACTTAAGGTTGTTAAAATTTCTATATGGGGCATTGGAAGAAGTCTAGTGTACAAAGAGGTCAAAAAGAAAACTCCTTGGGTAGCCCTTAGTACACTGGGTATCAGGAAGAGAATGAGATGTACTTTAAGGTAAAATAATGGAATGGGGGCATTATTCATTCTACCTCTGCTCCTCCTTATTCCCTAACTTTCATAATCCCTTCAAGCACAAAAGCAACTTGAATAAAGACAAAATGAAGGATCACATATACTCATTGATACCTTGCCCCCAGAGCATTCATATGGCCAACAGTAGAGTAAATCAGAACCCACATTTAGAATTGATGTTCCTTGTAACAGAATATTGTGCTATTAGCTAAGGGATGTATTGTGTACAGGGATCTTGCTCTATTTTAAGCTATAAGATATTTATTCTTTTCTAACAATAATTTATCATACAGAAAAGGTGATGTTTTATAACCATTAAAAGTTGTCTATAAAAAATCCCTGTCTCAGCTTTGTAGCTATTTGTTTAATGGTGCAATTTAGGAGTTAAAATCAGGAATAGCTTTAAGGTGTCATTGGGTTATGAAGGAACAATGAAAGGAAAGTTTTACTAATAGATTCTTTGATAAATTTGATTCAATGCAATCCCTATAAAATACCAATGGCGTTTTTCAGAGAGCTTGGACAAATAATCCTAAAATTAATATGGAACTATAAAAGACCCCAAATAGCCACAGCAATCCTGAGGAAGAAGAATAAAACTGGATGCATCACACTACTTGATATTAAACTTCACTACAAAGCTACAATAATTGAAACAGCATGGTACTGGCATAAAAACAGATAGATTGATCAATGGAACAGAATAGAGAGCCCAGAAAAGAATCCATGCCTATACACTCACTTAATATATGACAAAGAAGGTAAAAATATTCAATGGGGTAAAGACAGTCTCTTCAATAAATGGTGTTGGGAAAATTGGACAGATACAGGCAGGAAAAAAAAAACTGGACCACATTCTTACACCATATACAAGAATAGACTCAAAATGGATTAAAGACTTAAATGTAAGACCCCAAATCATAAAACTTCTAGAAGGAAGCATAGGCAGTAAACACTTTGCTATTACTAACAATAATTTCTTTTCAGATATATTTCCTTTGGCAAGGGAAACAAAAGAAAAATGAACAAATGGGACTACATCAAACTAAAAGTTTTTGTATGGCAAAAGAAACCATCAATGAAACAAAAAGACAACCGACTGATTAGGAGAAGATATTTGCTTATGATACATCTAATAAGGGGTTAGTATCTGAAATATATAAAGAACTCATATGAAATCCAATTAAAAAATGGGCAGTAGACCTGAACAGATATTTCTCCAAAGAGGAAATACAATGGCCAGTAGACATATGAAAAGATGCTCAAGGTCACTAATCATCAGACAAATACAAATTAAAACCACAATGAGATATCATCTGACACCTGTCATAATGACTATCATAAATAAATCAAAGAACATTTCTCAAAAAAAAATAAAAATGGATATACCTTTCGACTCAGCAATTGCACTTCTGAGTATTTATCCAAAGGAAACCAAAACAATAATTCTTAAAGATCTGCACACTCTTCTGTTCATGGCAGCACAATTTACAATAGCCACGATACGGAAGCAACCTAAATGTCCAGCAATAGACAGTTGGATAAAGAAGTTATGGTTCATATATACAATGGAATATTACTCAGCCATTAAAAAAATGAAATCCTACCATTTGCAATGACATGGATGGACCTAAAGGTTATTATACTGAGTGAAATATGCAGAATCTAAGCAGCAACAACAACAAATAATAATAATAATAATTAAAAACAGGCTCACAAATACAGAGGAAAATATGGTGACGGCCAGAGGGGAGAGGGTTTGGGGAACTGGGAGAATGGGGTGCAGGATTAAAGTAGTCACGAGGTTAAAGTAGTCAAGGGTTACAGATGATCACGGGTATAGGGAGTACGACATAAGGAATGCAGTTAGCATTAATATAATGGCTAGGTGGAGAGCCAGAGGAGAATAAGAGCAATTAGGGAGATCATTTTATAAACTATATAAATGTCTAACCAATGTACTGTATACTTGAAACTGATACGATAGTATTTAACAAAAAAGAAAAAAAGAAAAACATTAGATCAACCTTCTTACTGAAAAATGCTAAAAACAAAACAAAACGCTGGACAAGATATAAGCAAGCAAAGAAACAGCAGATAATAAACATCATCTAAGAAGCATGAAAGTCCTAACAAGATAGTAAGGAGTTACTGAGCCAAGATTAAGGTCAGGACTAGAGATTATTAGAGAGGTGAGACTGAATTGCGGCTTGATATTTCCACTCTTAGGAGTATACCCCACATATATGTGTGCTTATGTGCATCAGGACACACATACAAGAGCATAAATAGGTGAATTGTTTATGTGTACAGAAAACTGGAAACTCCTGTCCATCAAGGAAGAATGGACAAATAAGATAAGATACAGTTATATAATGAAAGAAGATGCAAAAATTAAAGTAGTTGAACTACAGCTAAATATACTGGTGTGCTGGTTATTAACAACTGGCTCTCTGAAAGAAAAAGCTCAGAATTTGTTGCTTTTGTTAATTGTCATATCATAAATGCTCTTACCTTTGCCAAATTCAAGTTACCAATGTAATGTCATTGAATATGGGTTTGAGAAGAGATGTGTATGATTATCTCCCAGGAACTGGTAAGCATTAGCTCCAGTACATCACAGGCTAACAGCAACAGTATGGATGAATTTGACAAATTTTAATATTGAGCATAAAAATCAAGAAATAAAAAAATACATATAATTCTACTAATATAAAATTTAAAAAACAAGCAAAATTAAAGGGTAAATCTATTTTTAAAGAAAACAATATATAGGTAATAAAACTATAAATGAAAGAAATGAAAAACACTAAAATAGGCAGGATATAAGTCTACCTGTGTGGGGCGGAGTGTGCGAGAGTGGATTACGATGTGGAAGCATAACACAGGAAATTTCTGGCAACTTTCTCTTTTGTGGTCTGTGGAGTATTTATACATATTTGTTTTACAGCAAGCTGTAAAGCCATAAATTTAGGTTTTATGTAATATTCTCTGTTATATTGTACAATATTTTTAAATGATGAAATGGATTATTTTGTCACAGAACTTTCCTAACGCTCTCAGGAGAGCCAGGAACTGACGCTTATAATTTAAATCACTTAGGGATCCTCTCAACTAAATTTCCTCAAATTCCCACAAAGCACATGAAAATTCCCAGAGTTAAAGGTAAATTCCTTATAAAACAAAAAGAAACAAAAAGCAAAAGTCAAAACATCATATTTATTTCCAGAGTTAGACTTTTTAACCTAAATCCAGTTCATATTTTTTCTCAACTATAGGGAAAAAAAACCACCTCTTCTATCATTCAAAATATATGTTTACTATTTTCTCAAATTAAAAGAAAAATTTTCTGCAGATATCAAAAACAACTCAAATAATACAAAATATCTAAAAATAAAAATTGAAATTTATCTCTGCAAAACCTTACTTCATCGCTATCAACTCTATTATTATGTATTAAGCTTTTAGAGAAACTTAATACTACCTCAAATCATCTATTTGTCTTTCTGTTTTGCATTTATTTTTCTTATTAGTGTATGTGTCTTGAGGACTGGGGCTTATTTCATTCACCACATTATCTTTAGTGCTTAGAATAGAATACTGGTGGCTCAAAGTTGGTCTTCAGTAAACTCTTCTGAAAAGAAGATGGAATAAGTGAAAATTTTATCTAAGAGATCATTTCATATCAGCACATCTACATCATTCTTCTTAATAGCTGCCAAGTATTCCAGAATATATTATGCTATTTTCAGACTCTTCCTTTTAGTAAACATGTTTAGGTCTACTGTAAATGCTGAGATTTTCTCTAGGGTAAATATAGTGTTAGAGTTGTTGAATCAAATTGCTCTTTAAAAAGTTACACAAATTTACATTGCACCAGCATATGGTAAAAATGAGTATTTCTTAAAACTTCAAAAGTTTGAAAAAAGCCCATCATTGGCAACCTAATAAATAAAAATGTTTTGTTTTATTTTGTTTGTTTTATTCTTTTTAATTTTTGAGTGAGACTAAACATCTTTTCATGTGTTGATTGGTCATTTATACTTTTTTTAACCTTCAAATGCTCCTTTATATTTTTTTGCTCATTTTTCAATAGAATAGTAAAGATTCATGTGGAAAGACAGTAATCTTGAAATGATGTCAAATTAAAAATCTGTCAACAGGTAAGTGGTGTATTTACAGATATTCACATTTAAAATTCCATAAAGCCATTTAAAAGTTGAGATTCTTGAAGATTCAATGATAATTATTTGCCTTTATTTTTATTTGACTTTACTTTTAATACCAAAGTATTAATTTTAATAGAGATTAATTGGAACTTTAAGCAAACATAATCAGTCAGGAAGGTCTTTGGGAGGAGCTGGGGCTCATGGAAGTTTTCGTGCTCTGCGTAACCTCAAGAAATCTACAAGAAAACTCTACAAGAATTCTATATTTATAGGAAAGCTCTAATTTCCCCTTCCATTAACTTCCTTTCCCCTTATATAAATACCCTTCCAACTCTACATGCAGAGAGATTGTGCATGTGACTTGCGATGCCTGCATGCACTGGATTGCAAACTTTTCTTTTTTTCTGAATAAATTCATTTTGGTGATGAAATACCAAGATGATATTGTTTTTCAATGGACAATTTTTGGTCGTCAAATTTATCAGTCTTTTACTTTATCTTCTCTGTGATTTGTTTTGTTTTGTTTTATTCATGCTTAGAAAAGTATTTTTCGGATCATTTATATTTTCTTCTAGTGCTTTAATTTTTTTAAAAAAAAATTATACATACAAAGTGTGATAAATCAAAAATTATATTCTTCTAAGACATGAGATAGGGATCCAATTTTATGATTTTTGAAATGGATATCCAAATATACCACCACGACTACTTACTAAATAATATATTTCCCTACAGAGTTGAAGTACCATCTTTATCAGCTACAAATATTTACTTAGGTCTATTTTTGGGCCTTTTATTTTGTTATTTTTGAGTTATTGGTCTATTATTTTTCAGAGTTTTAATTATAATGCCTTTATACTATGTTTTAACATTTTGTGCATTTTATCCCCTCTTGTTATTCCTCTTTCTCTCTCTATTTTCTTAACTGGTATCTCACGTTTATATTTCCAGGCTATTAAGAGTTTTATTTCATCTCATCCTCCCAAAGATAATGTTGGAATGATAATTATGATTGCACTGAATTAATAGGTTAATTTTCTTTTTAGTCAAAAATGATATGTGCCTTTTTATTTGAATGGATGTTTTTTTAAGTACTCCTGTATAATTTCTAAATTTTATTTATACAGGTCTTACACATTTTTTGGTCTTGATTATTCTTGGGTAATACAATTGTTACTTTATTGTTGTACATGGAATCTTCCCTTATATCTTTTATTTACTTTTTGTACATAAGAATATCACTACTTTTTATTTTTATAATTAATTTTGCAACAATATTTTGTTTCACAGACACTTGAAGTATAAAAACCTATGACTTGATGTAAAATGGTCTGTAGAAATTAGATCTTAAAGATTATTCCCAGATATTAAAAAGTCATTCTATTTAACACAGTAAAGGAGTGTTACCATACTGAATCATAAAGACTATTTCACCCTGCATTTGTGACCCTTCAGTATAAGGATGGTGATGAGGTTAGAACTAAAAAACAAAAAAAAAAACATAAAGTAGGAAACAAATTCTAGAAATGATCTAACCCCATCTCCCACCTATGAAGGTATTCCATCAACTTCATCTCTAAAATAGATAGCCATCCCATTTCTCCCTGAACACTTCTTGACATGGAGAGCACACCACCTTCTGAAGAGCTCCTTAGTGAATAGTTCCTATTTAACAAAGTTATAAAGAGCTGAAATATATTATCTTTACCTCCTTGGTCCTGGTTCTGTTTTCTAAAAGTTCACAAAGAAAGCACACTCCGTCTTCAACACTTGTCCTTCATACATTTGAAAAACAATATTATGTTTGACTTCAGGCTTCCCAGGTAAACCTCCTTGGGTCCTTCACCCAGGCCCCATATGACAGCATTTTACCACCTTTAAAGTTTTTCCACTTCCATGGAATCCTGAATTTTCTCCAATTGGTGAAGACATTTTTCCAACATAATCTCCATAGACACTAAAACAGTAGCTTTCTTAGTACTCAGGGACTACATAAAACTACACTTTCATATTAAGTCAAATCTTAAGGCTCCAATAACCTTTAATTTTAGAGTGAATATTCATTAACATTTGTACTGTGTTCAGTATAATGCAGTGAGATTGTAAAATTCATTTTTATCTTCCAATGGGATGCAGTTCCATAAATTTAAGGACTAGTCCACCAGAAGAGACATGATTTATGAATAACAGTTCTAAATTGCTTGGATGTGTGTACTGTCTGAGTTTAAAAATGCAAATGATTATGGAGCCAGTTCAATATACCTGGTACAAGAATATTTTATATTTGCAATTAGGGAAATATCTTTTACTTTTTAAAAAATAAGTCAGGACATAATAAGACTAGATATCTGCTCCAGGAGAAAATAAACAACAACAAAAAATCCCCTCAGTTTATTACTTTTTATATGTTCTTATTAGTAATTAGTTATTAAAAGTGAATAGAGGTGGCTGCTAATAATCAGAAAGATAAAAATTATTCTTTTTGTGTAAATACATACCTTTAGATAAAATCTATGAATTCACTAAAATATTATTTCAAGCCTTTCGATATTTAGTGTAGTTATTATGCAACAAACCCTAAGGTATGCCAAATTTTACACACATTCCAAAGAAAATATGAAGTGATATTTTTAAATCATTTTCTCTAGAAATGCGTTAGCCAAAATATACAATTCAATGTACTCTCTTCCATATCAGGAGGAAAAATAAAATTTAAATTCAATATTGGTAAAGAAGGATGTTCAATCTGGCTTTTAGTTAATAAATACATGACAAAGAAGAGAGGAAATGCCCAAGTGTTTATTTATTTATACTTTTAAATAGTTTTTTTTATCAAAAGCATGGCAAAAACTAATGCAATTATTAAAATGACTCTTTTTTTGAATTGCAAACATATGTCCAATCATCATTAAATTAATCTGCATATTCACCTTTCTTCAGGATGCTTCTATGTTTAGCTACCAAACTAACTAAATCACTAATTACAAATTCTGTGAACATTCCTGCTGATATGTTTGCCATTTTCACCTAAAACAGAATGTGAGAGCAACGTCTTTTAACTGTCTTTATGTGCACTAAGTACAGATTACATTCTGATTTCTAACAGTTCTTTACAGTTTACCAATTGTTTTCACTTGTAATAAGATGGAAGCATAGTAAATAGAGTAAGTCTCATAAAGAATATAGATCACCGCCGTCAGTCACATGAGGAATACACAGGTCCTGGTAGAGGAGGATTTAGAAAGAGATAAAAAGTGCCTCCTGTTGCTTTGTTCAGACTCTTGGGCCTTAGAGGACACTGAAAAGCAGAAGGAGAAAAATGACACCTGACATGTGAAGCAACTTGCCCAAGTAAGGTAAACAAAGATTAAGATAAATGTCTTACTGCATAAGCAATTTGTGCATAGTATGTTTTTCCCCAAGGATTACTTCCCTTTGCTGTGTATGGATCTGAATAAATTCTTGGAGCAGGATAGAGTAGTCCTTACAAAGACGGACCCTAGAGTCACACTGCCTGGACTGGAATCCTGGCTTGGCACTTCCTAGCTGGATAAACTTATGCAAGTTATTTCACCACTCTCTTCCCAGTTTATTGATAAGTATAGTACCAACTCCACAGATTTTTATGAGGATTCAACAAGTTAATATGCATAAAGTGCTTACATAGTAAGAGACATCCTTTGGTATCTTCAGGGGATTGGGTCCAGGACAACCCCTCTATCTCTTGAGAATATCCAAAAATGCAGATGCCCCGGTGCCTTATATAAAATGGCATAGTATTTGCATATAACCTACACACATCCTTCTTTATACTTTAAATCATCTCTAGATTACTTATAATATCCAATACAATATAAATGTTATGTAAAGAATATGAAATAATGATGAGAAAAAAAGTCTGTACATATTCAGTACATATAAAATCATCATAGGCCTAACTACATAATACACATCAACAACAACATGACATTTTTTTCTAAATATTTTTGATATGCAGTTGAATCTGTAGATGTGGAACCCATGGATACAGAAGGCCAACTGTACTTACCATGTGCCAGGAGTTTTCTAAGTGCTAGCTATTAAATGTTTTCTCTTAACCTTATGCGTGATTTTCAGCATTTGAGGAAGAGCCATGAGTTCATTTTTGGAAGAACACCTCCTTATGTCAACACAATGGCAATAGGAATTACTGAGAACTCAAGGGGAAGGTGAATATTATTATTTTGGGTGGGGGAAGGAAGGTGAATATTAGAGGTAAGTGTTGGTGTTACAAAGTTTATCTTTTCCTTTGCAGGTGGATATTCACTCTCCATTGATAAACTTGGGGAAACAAAGTTTTAATTATATTAGGGAGACATGAGAATTGTGTACATTTAATAATATCGTAAACTTCTGCAAGGGAATAACTATATTTTATTCTTTTCTATTCAAAATTTAACACATCATTTAAGTAGAAATTGACAAATGTATGAGCACTTTATTTATGGGAAATAATTATTTATACTGACATTCTAGAAATACATGCGCCTATGACTCTATTGGAGAAATATGATGACTAAATAAATTCAGTTCTTCAAAAATGTCAAGAGTCTATTTAGATGACAAATAGGAGGCTTTGCTGGACCTCTATTTTTTGTCATTCCTCCAGTCTCACCCTCATCAACTACCAACCGACAACCTCCTGCAGGCCTAGATCAATTCTAACATGAGTTTGGAACTGGTTGAGTTGTTCTAGTTGAACATTAAATGGAGTTCAACATCAGGCAAAATTCAATAACCACAAATTCCTGCAGTGTTTCTTGGGGCTTCTTCACTGGCATTGTTCCAGCAATCTCTTTGGGCTTCTAATACCCTCTTGAGCTAGACAGCCTTCTTTGTGCTTACAGTTTCCCTTTTCTAGGCAGGAGAATCATAAACCTTAACATAGAAACTTCTAGCTCCCAATTTCTAATATTCAGCTTTCCTCTCTGCCTGACCTTGCTAAGACTAACAAGACTTCTAGACATGCTGTTTCTCCTTGCTTTGTTTGAACCACTCATTCTTACCACAGTCTTCCACTAAAGTTCCAACGTCTTATATCTACCATAACCAACTAAGTGTTGAAAACAGAGATTGCCACTGCCCTTGAACACTATATTTACCACCAGGTCTGAGCCTGTGCTGTTAAGCCCCTATCTACAGTACTCATTTTGAGGGGTAACCCACAATGTCCCTAGCAAATACCAACATATGAAAAACATACGTGCCTATTCTCTTGTAGATGGATATCATTGTGCCCTGCCAGAATTCTTACTTCTTTAGGCAAAACAAAGCAAATGTTTACCCATGAAGGATGAAAATGGTGGATAAATGTATTAGCCTGCCTATCCTCTGGAAGTATCAACTCTGAAGAATGTCCCACGCGGTTTTCCAGAGGGCTTCTCAGTGAAATTAAAGCTCCAGCTTCTCACATATTTGATTTTCTCAAAAATTCACTCTTATTTGTGTTTCCAGGTGTCACTCCCAAATACACTGCCAGCACCAAAGTCTTTGTCTCTGGATCTGTTTTAAAGGAACCCAAACCAAAACACTTTTCAAATTATGTCAACCCAAAATTATCTTGTCTCCTTTCAGTTAAAATAACATGTCTGAGGAGATCTTTCTGAAGACAACATTTTTTTTGGCATAGCACACACAAATCCTCTTTCAGGGTTAGTAGAAATACTCAAATTTTAATATACATTTTACCAGCCAGGTTCTTCATTACGAATAATACTTTTAGTGGACAATTAATTTATTGAAAGAGTACCAAAAAACTACATAATTAATAAGAATATTATAGAACTGGGCTCAGCCAATACATAGGAAATCAAGATTCTGTCATAGAAATATTCTTATATTTTCACCACTGATGACAGAGGAACTGGACTCATGTCACCATACTGGTGGAATGTCATAGATTGAGTTCACCAGAGGCATTTACTGAGATGGAGTTTAAGGTGAAAGGTGGTTATTAAGAATTAAAAATGTGAAGATAAGGAAAAGTAGGCAGGATTAGGCAGAGTAAGAATTGTGATACGGAGTTGGCAGAGCCTCTGCCAACCTGGCAGAGGACTCAGAAGCAAGTAAAGCCCATATTGGGCTGAAATGAGTGTCTTTATATAATTAGTCCATTTAGTCACCAGATGCAAACTGCCCAGGGAAGGGTATGACCTCTCCTGAGGTGGCTCTCTGTAGCTGCAATAGACCCTTAATGTTGCTGAAACCTGGAGGCAGTCTTCTGACACTTTCTATAGCTGGGCGGCAAGTCTTTATTTAAGTGGAGAATCCAAGGGGGTTATCTCTATGTATAGTACATAGACTCTTATTCTGTCACACTTTTCAATATAAATTATAAACAACCTGCCGCACTGTATTACCTTTCAAGATTCAAAGCCTTAAGAGGAAGCAGTTGATTGGCCATGCTTCTGTAATGGACACAGAGTATATCTTCCAGAAGACAGGGAAGGAATTCCTTTTTCTTTTTAGATTTTGAGAGTGGAAACTGGGTTTCTATCATCTACCTCTTTTGAATTCATCCTAAATAAGCAGGGAGCTCAGAATCTGGGCCATCAAAATTGCAATGTTCCACTATAATCCCCACTTTTGATTGTCTAATGTCTCCATCCCTTTATAGTTTCCCTTCCTTCATTCTTTTCTTCATTTCTTCCTTTCCCATGCTTTTACTACAAAGGGAAATACAATGCATCCCTCGCTTTTCCAGTTGGAAATACATTCACTCCAGTTACTACTTCTAACTCCTTATCCAGATTTCTGGTGATATGCATGTTTTGGCATTTTTCAACTATAAATTAAATTTCAAAAGTAAACACTAACAAACACTCTATAACAAAGAGAAAGTTGAGCAAATAAAAGTGGATTTAGTTAAAAACATTTAAATTTATAAAATATGGAAAGAAAGATGGGTAGATGTTAGAATTCTGTAAGCTGTCATGAAGTCACGATTGATATTTATGACTTCTTTTCTCCACCAACGATTTCATGTTTTCTTTGTCTTCATCCACTCTAGCTATTCCATCTGAGATGGAATAGCTAGAGTGGATGAGAATCAATACTCTTAAATCTCAAGCTCCAACGTATGCCTTTCTCTTCTTAACTTGGCCCATATTTATATTTCCTTACTAGAGAACTTCACCTGAAGTTCTATACTCACCAGACACCTAAAACTCAGCTTGTCCAAAACAAGTCATTCCTCTCTCCAAGACAAACCCCCCCAAAAAATTCTTCTTGTATTTCTTGACCAAAACATTAGACCTGTAGGTCTTCTTCACATTCCCTTTCTATATATTTTTCACTTCAGTATACTACTGGTGACAGATTTGTAAATTCTACTTCTTAGCTATTTCCTCAACATCCCCTCCATGCTTTATCTTTGTCACCACTACTCTCTTAAAATAGCTTTCATCCTTTCTCAGAAAAGCAGTTATAACTTTGAAAGGGATTATTCTGCCCAAGAGTCATTCTCTTTTAGTATATTTCAACTCTTTTATCAGTGTAACTTTGTAAAATATAAAATATCAGGCCTCCTATGCTGCTCCTATTGCTCTCAGAATTATATCAAAACCTCCTTCTCTTCTGATTCCTGAAACATGCTTAGGAGTTCCACAGAACTTTGACACCCTCATTCTCCTCTCCTACAAGTAGTTAAGGAATTCTTGGTGTTGGTACAACTGGGAGACAAGAGGGTTGTGTGGGGGAACATGGTTATCATAGAATATAATATGAATGGTACCTCTGAAAGACAATACTGCACTCCATGGGAATGATGCCCTAGAGGTTAGGCAAAGGCAAGAAACTGAGTTTTGCTTCCATGATTCTTATTGCTTTTAACTCCGTTAATTATCCTCATTTTATATTTCCATTTTAAGTTGAGTACCTTCTCTAAACATTGTGTTTTTCTCTGCTTTCCTTAGTCTAATTAGCCTAGTTCAAGATAAGTTTCCTCCTCAAAATATTTACATCTTCATTTTTCATAATGTATTACATTGTTTTTCAAATATCTTAAAACTCAAAGTCACCACCTTTCTGGTAACTTTTTAATTTGTTTGATCATAGTAATTCTGGGTGCTTTTCTCTAAAATTCACATGCCTTCATTTTATTGACACCTTGCTTGCACTAGAGTTTCCATTAGCAAATGAAATATTTTTAACACAAAATAGAACATGAAATGTATCCTATGAATTATTTACACACTATACAACATGCATCTAAGAACAGCTTATATTATCCACAGTTTTAGTAAATGTGGTAACTGAAAGACACAGTATAAAACGAAGGGTTAAATTCAAAGTACCAGAGACTGGCTTTATATTCAATGAGCTAGAAGTCAAGGTGGGACAGGAACAAACCACAGTTATTGGCATTTTAGCCACCTTTGAAGTGTAGTTGTCAACTGTGCTGCGAGCATAATGGCACAACAGGGAATTCAAGGAACGAAATACACACATACACATATACACGCACACATGTGAGCATGTGCATATAACTTTTGTATTAAAAATTATTAGGGTGACATTAATAAAATCAAATAAGTTTCAAGTGTACTATTCAACAATATGCCATATATATTGCATTGTGTTCACCACCCAGTTAGATTTCCTTTCATCCCCAAGTATTGGACCCCTTTCACTCCTAACTACCCTCCCCCTTTTCCCTTTTGTAATCTCTAATGTACAGTCTTGTGTCCATAAGTCTCTGTTGGTTTTTCACATTTGTTCATTGCTTTCAGTTTCATATCCCACATATGACTGAAATCATATGATTTTCAGCTTTTTCTGTCTGGCTTATTTCGCTTAGCATGATTATCTTGAGGTTCATCCATGTGGTCGCAAATGGAAGTATTTCATCTCTTATGGATGAGTAATATTCCATTGTATATATGTACCACATTTTCTTTATCCAATCATCCTTCATAGGACACTTCAGTTTCTTCCACATCCCAGCCAGTGTGAATAATGCTGCTGTGAACATCGGAATGCATATATCTTGGCAGATAAATGTTTTCAGTGTAACTTTTTTAAAGGAGAGCTTTGGTCTCCTGCCTAAGTAACAGTGCAAGGATCAGAGATACAATGTGTTCCCCCCACACAGCTTCATTTCATGTAATTTCTACATGACATTTCTACTTCTACATGAGTTTCTTTGGCCTTAACAAGCTACTTGAAGGAAGTTCCAAGATAAGGAGAGTAAGAAGAAATGGACCCTCAGAGTTGAGAATGATCAGTGGTCTTTCTCCCCAGTCTTATTAGCTCCTGGTACCTATATTTTTATGCTTTTGCTCTTTCCAGCCTCCCTCAGGATACTGGCCTTTTCCAGCTTCTCTCTCCCACAGAATATTTGTTTCTGATTACTTTTCTTAGGCGTTGCAGCTTCTATTTTCTCCTGGTTGTATTTAATTTTATTTCCTGCTCCATCTTTAACCTTGCCAAGTTCAACAGTATGATTTCTCAGTCCTTTCTGGTCAAGGCAACATCTCCCAATTTAGTATCTTTGCTGCATTTAATTATTTTTCTGTTTATATGGCAAGATATCTCTTCAATTTAATAAGCTTCTACTTGTCGTTCTCTTTGTGTTAGCTTTTCTCCCTGCCCTTTATATTCATTTGTCTCTATAACAGGATTTAATTAATTTTTCAAGCACAATTACATAATGCAGTATCTATAACTGTGATTAGCAGGGAGCTAGAATGCACAGCATTTATCAAAGTTACAGACTCACAACTAATTCTGCTTCACCTTGGCAGTTTTTCACATCACTGATTGTTAATAAGATTGCTTATGCAAAACCTTGGCATTATAGAACAATAAATAGAAAATTTTGATAAGATAAAGTAAGATCACATAGTGCAAATTAAACCACAATATCTAATTGGCCTCCCAACTCCAAATGAATGTGGTACAAAATGTCATTTCCATTGTATACTAGAATGAAACTAAAAAACAACAAACAACAGCAAAAGAAAACAAGTAATAATAATAAAAGGTAGGACAAATTAAAGAAACATGTAAATTTTAGTACTTTATGCTAGTTTTTAATATTATTTTAGTGTCATTTTAAAAATTTTTATTGGAGTACAATTTGCTTATAGAAAAGCACACATATTATAAGCGTGCTGCTCAATGAATTTCCCCAAATAAATCTGCCCATGTAATTATCACCAAAATTAAGAAACAGAACTTCCCCACCAGAAACTTCCCACTTATGATCTCATCCAATAACTCCCCATCCAAGAAAAACTACTGCCTTGTCCCAGACAAAAAAAAAAAGCTAAAGGAGTTCTACCCCACAAAACTAGTACTACAAGAAAATTAAAGAGACTTATTTTAACAAAATAAAGGAGAAAAAAAGAACAAAAACATCAAAAATGGCAACAATTACATATCTATCGACAATTACTTTACATATTTTTAAATAAATTTATTTATTTATTTTAATTAGTTTCAAGTATACAGTACATTGGTTAGACATTTATATAGTTTATAAAACAGTCCCTCTAATTACTCCTTTTCTCCTTTGATTTTCCACCTAGCCAATATATTAATGATAATTGCATTCCTTATGCCATGCTCCACATCTCCATGACCATCTATTGACTACTAATTTGTACTTCTTTAATCTTTCACTCCATTCTCCCAGTCCCCCAACAAGCCCTTCACTCTGTCACCAAATCGTACACTATATTTGTGTCTGTTTTTGATTAGTTTGTTCTTTTTGTTCCTTAGATTTCGAATATAAGTGAAATCATGTGATATTTATCTTTCTCTGTCTGACTTATTTCACTTAGCATAATAACCTCTAGGTCCATACATATTGTTGCAAATGGTAGGATTTCATTTTTTTAAAGCCTGAGTAATATTCCATTACATGTATGTATGTATGTATGTATGTCTGTGTGTGTATACATACCATAATTTATTTAACCAATCATATGTTGAGGGACACTTAGGTCACTTCCATCTCGGCTATTATAAATTTTACTGTCATAAACATAGGGTTGCATAGATCATTATGAATTATTGTTTTGGTTTTCTTTGGATAAATACCCAGAAGTGCAATTGTTGGGTTAAAAGTTATATCCATTTTTAATTTTTTGAGAAACCTTTGTACTGTTTTCCATATAGCTGTACCAATTTGCAATCCCACCAACAGTGTATGAGAGTTCCCTTTTCTCCACATCCTTGTCAACACTTGTTGTTCTTTGATTTATTTATGATAGTCATTATGACAGGTGTCAAGTGATATCTCATTGTGGTTTAATTTGCATTTGTCTAATGATTAGTGACCTTGAGCATCTTTTAATATGTCTATTAGCCATCTGTATTTCCTCTTTGGAGAAATATCTGTTCAGGTCTTCTTCCCATTTTTTTTTAAATTGGATTGTTTGTTTTGTGTTGTGTTGGATATTAACCTCTTATGAGATGTTTCATAAGCAAATATCTTCTTCCATTCAGATGGTTGTCTTTTTGTTTTCTTGATAGTTTCTTTTGCTGTGCAAAAACTTTTTAGCTTGATGCAGTACCATAAGTTTATTTTTTATTTTGCTTCCTATGCCAGAGGAAATATGTCTGAAAAGAAATTACTAGAAGCAATATCTGAGAGATTACTGCCTATGTTTTCTTCTAGAAGTTTTATTGTTTTGGGTCTTACATTTAAGCCTTTAATCCATTTTGAATCTATTCTTGTATATGGAATAAAAACGTGGTCTAGCTTATTTTTTTTTTGCATGTATCTGTCCGATTTCCCAGAAGCATTTATTGAAGAGATTGTCTTTGCCCCATTGTGTATTCCAACCTCCTTTGTAATATATGAAGTGAGCATATAGGCATGGATTTATTTCTGGGTTCTCTATTCTGTTTCATTTATAAATGTATCTGGTTTTATGCCAGTACCATGCTGTTTTTATTACTGTGGCCTTGTCATATAATTTAATATCAGGTAGTGTGGTACATCCAACTTTGTTCTTCTTTCTCAAGATTGCTATGGCTATTTGGGGTCTTTCATGGCTCCATATAAATTTTAGGATTATTTGTTCTAGCTCTCTGAAAAATGGCATTGTTATTTTGATAGGGGTTGTATTGAATCTATAAGTTGCTTTGGGTAGTATGGCCATTTTAATGCTGTTGATTCTTCCTACCCATGACTACAGTATATGCATCTATTTATTTCTATTTTCTTCAATTTCTCTTTTCAATTACATCGTTTTCTGAAAACGAGTCTTTTACCTCCTTGGTTAATTTGATTCCCAGGTATTTTATAATTTTTTGGTGCAATTGTAAATGGGATTGTTTAATTAATTTCTCTTTTTGAAAATTCATCATTGGGACTACATCAAACTAAAAAGCTTTTGCACAACAAAAGAAACCGACAATAAGGTAAAGAGACAAGCATCCGAATGGGGAAATATATTTGTAAGCAACGCCTCCAATAAGAGCCCAATATCCAAAATATACAAAGAACTCATACAACTCAATAACAACAAGAAAACAAATGATCCCATCAAAAAATGGCAGGGAACCTGAACAGACACTTCTCCCTAGGGTACATGCAAATGGCCAACAAATATTTTAAAAGATGCTCAACATCACTTGCTATTAGGAAAATGCGAATCAAAACCACGAGATACCATCTCAAACCTGTTAGAATAGCTTTAATCGACAGGACAAGTAATGACAAATGTCAAAGGGGATGTGGAGAAAAAAACACCCTCATACACTGCTGGTAAGACTGCAAATTGGTACAGCCACTATGGAAAACAGTATAGAGGTTCCTCAAAAAATTAAGAATTGATCTATCTTATGATCCAGCAATCCCTTCCTCTACTGGATATTTACCCCAAAGACTTGAAAATTCATATCTGAAAAGATTTTGCACACTGATGTTCATAGCAGCATTATTCACAGTGGCCAGGACATGAAACCAACCAAAGTGTCCTATGATAGATCATTGGCTAAAGAAGCTGGGGTGTATACACACACACACACACACACACACACACACACACACACAAGGGAATATTACTCAGCCATACGAGAAGAACTACTTCCATTTGTGACCACATGGATGGACCTCGAGATAATCATGCTACATGAAATAAGCCAGACAGAAAAAGTCGAAAATTACATGATATCACTTATATATGTGGGATATAAACTTAAAAGCAACAAGTGAACAGGACAAAGAAACAGAGACTCATGGACAGACAATAGACTAGTGGTTACCAGAGGGTAAGGGGAGAGGGAGAGTGAAGAGGTAAAAGGGTTAAAGGGGTTAAATATGTGGTGACAGAAAGAAATCTAACTATGGGAAGTGAACAAACAATGCAATATGTATGTCTTACTGTTAAAATGTACAGCTGAAACTTACCAGATATTATTAACCAATCAATATCACCATAAAAATTAATTAATTAATTTAGTAAAAAATGTCACTGGCTTCTGAATATTTATTTTGTAACCTGTTACTTTACTAAATTCATTGACCAGTTCTAACTGTTTTTTGGTGGAATCTTTATGATTCTCTGTATTAGTATCACGTCATTGGCAAATTGCAAGAGTTTTATTTCTTCCTTTCCAATCAGATACCATGCATTTTTCTTTATTGTCTTATTGCTGTGGCTGAGATATCCAATACAATGTTAAACAGGAGTGGTAAAAGTGAGTATCCCTGTCTTGTTCCTGATCTTAAGGTAAATGCTTTTAGCCTTTCCCCATTGAATATGATGTTAGCTACAGGTTTGTCACATATGGCATTTATTATGTTGAGGTATGTTCCCTTTATCCCCACTTTTCTGAGAGTTTATATCATAAATGGATGCTGGATTTTGTAGAATGCTTTTTCTGCATCTATGAATGTGATCATATGGTTTTTATCTTTCGATTTTTTAATGTGGTGTAATCACATTAATTGATTTGTGGATAGTGCACCAAGCTTGCATCCGAGGAATAAATCCAACTTGATCATGGTGTATGATATTTTTAATGTATTGCCAAAATATTTTATTGAGGATTTTTGCATTAATGTTCATAAAAGATATTGACCTTTAATTTTCTTTTTTTTTGGAATGTCCTCATCTGGTTTTGGAATCAAGGTAATGGTGGCCTCACAAAAAGAGTTAAAGAGGCTTCTGTCTTGATTTTTTTGGAATAGTTTGAAAAAATAGGTGTTAATTATTCTTTAATGTTTGGTAAAATTTACCTATGAAGCCATCTGGTCCAGGACTTGTTTTTTGGGAGTTTTTTTATTGCTGATCCCATTTTATTGGTGGTAATCAGTCAGTTCAGATTTTCTGTTTCTTCTTATTCAGTCGTGGGAGATTGTATGTTTCTAGGAATGTGTCCATTTCTTCCATATTGTCCAATTCATTGGCATATAATTGCTCATACTATTTTCTTATGATCTTTTGTATTTCTGTGGAGTCCTTATTTATTTATCCTCTTTCATTTCTGATTTTATTTATTTGAATGCTCTTTTTTTCCTGGATGAACCTGGTTAATGGTCTGTAATTTTTGTTTATCCTTTCAAAGAACCAGCTCTTGGTTTCGTTAATCTTTTGTATTGTTTATCTAGACTCCATTTTGTTTATTTCCATTCTGATCTTTATTATTTCCTTCCTTCTACTCACTTTAGGCTTTGTTTACTGATCTATCCCTAGCTCTTTAAAGTGTAAGTTTAGATTGTTTATTTGTATTTTTTTTTCTTTTCTTTGAGGTAGGCCTGTACTGCTATGAATTTCCCTCTTAAGACTGCTTTCTCTGTGTCCCATAGATTTTGAGTCATTGTGCTTTCATTTTCATTTGTCTCTAGGTATCTTTTGATTTCTTTCTTAACCTCATTAATAACCCATTCAGTGTTTAGTAGCATGTTATTTAGCCTCCGTGTGTTTGTGTATCTTCCAGTTTATTCTTGTAGTTGATTTCTAGTTTCATACTATTGTAATCAGAGAAGACATCAACAATTACTTTAAGTGTAAATAGATTAAATGCTGCAATCTAAAGACATAGTGTAGTGTGGATAAGAAAATAAGGTCTTTACGTATAATACATACAAGAGACTCAATTCATATCTAAATACATATGGAGATTAAAGTAAAGGGATGGAAAATGATATTTCATGAAAATGGAAATAAACAAACAAACAAAAATCTGGGGTAGCAATACTTATACCAGACAAAATATACTCTAAAATGAAGAATAATAACGAGAGACAAAGAAGGACCCAGCATTTTCATTTCTGGGTATTTAACTAAAGATACCCATAATACTAACTCAAAAAGACATGCATCCACATGTTTATTATAGCATTATTTACAATAGCCAAGATACGGAAGCAACCTAAATGTCCATCAATAGATGGATAAAGAAGTGGTACATATATACCATGGAATATTACTCAACCATAAAAGATAATAAAATCTTGCCATCTGCAACAATATGGATAGACCTAGAGGGTATTATGCTAACTGAGATAAGCCAGAGAAAGATACCTAGCATCTGATTTTCCTTATATGTGTAATCTGAAAAACTAAACAAATAGAACAGAAACAAATTCATAGATACAGAGAATATTCTGATGGTTGCCAGATGGAAGGGGAGGTTAAGGGAAGGGTTGAAAAGAGGAAGAGGTTAAGAAGTACAAATTGGTAGTTGCAAAATAGTCATACAGATGTAAATTATAGCATAAGGAATATAGTCAATATTGTAATAACTATGTATGATGTAACATGGGTACTAGATTTAATGGAGTGATCGCTTTGTAAGTATTATAAATGTCTAATCACTATGTTGTACACATAAACTAGTGTAATACTGTATGTCAACTGTAATTGAAATTTAAAAAAAAATAATAGAATAAAAAAATAAAAGAACAAAAGAAAAACTACTACTTCGACTTCTAATTATAAAATTAGTTTTGTTTGTCTTGGTATTTTATATAAATACAATCATACAGTATATATTTTGCATCTTTTTTCTCTCATATAATGTTATATTAATGAGATTTATTCATGCTGTTGCATGAAGTTGTAAATTTTTTATTCTTATTACTGCATAGAATACAATTCAATTGTACAAATATGTCACATTTTATTCATTACACAATTGATGAAAATATGAGTTTCTATTATCTGATTATTTTTAATGGTGCTACTATGAGAATCCTACAGTGGGTCTTTGTTAAACATATGTGTGTATTTTTGTTGGGTATAGAACTAAAAGATGAATTGCTGGTTTATAAGTTATATGTATATTTCAGTTTACTAGGTACAGCCAAACAACACTCCAAAATGGTTGTATCAATTTATACTTCCACTTGCAATTTAGGGTCTTGCTTATATATCTTTTAAATATCTTTCTCACCTTATCAGCTTTTTTTCTTTAAAAGAAAACATGGCATTTGATCCTGTTCTGTAACCAATGGATCCAATGACAGACAGTGATAAAATATCAGGTGGAATTTTTTTTCCATTTATATAATTCTCTTCTAGTTTCAAAAGAATGTGACTCTTCTCTTTCAATTACAAAGTGACATGTGACATCACCTCTCATACAATAGGTGTTCAGAAATATTTATTGAATCAATTAAGTCAAAAGAGAAGAATCAGGAAGATTATTCATTTTATGACTCAGTTGTTAATTTATTTAAATATACAGCTTAATCTAACAAAAAAGGCATGGAAGAAATAATTCAATGCACATTTTCATGTTTTTTAAGGGCCAAAAATTCATTTGTAGAGAAGGAAATTGTCGTGCTGGAAAAGACTTTTTAGAGTAGTCAGAAAATTAAAGATTCAGACTAAAAATGACTAATTTGATGTTCATATCATTATTGAAACAAAATAATACTGTTACGGATACTGTTTAAAAGATGACCAGTGAGTGAATGTGTTTAGCATAGGTAGTAGAAACAAAGTGATTATTTGTGAAATAAATGACTGAAAAATAAAACGGAAAACAAACAAGCAGGAAAAATCTCAGCAGTCTATTGCACCTAATTATTATTTTTTATTTAAACCACTAAAAGTGACTGTTGATGGAATAGTATGTTAAGACAGAAAAAACAGGAGATGAGGAGAAAGATGATTCGTGTGATGAAAAGAAAACTTATTTGTGAGCTGTGCTTAGAGTTATATTTCACTTTAACCTTTCGAGCTCCACCATCCTAAAAATAGTTTCCTGGGCATCAACAACTAAGCTAAATTAAATATTTTGATTTTTAATTGTTTCTTCTGTGATAAATTATGAACTTTTACACATGTAGGCATAGTACCATATTTTAAATGTTTTGCAAGAGCTTTTTTCATTTTTTTTCAAATTATTGTTCTTAAGGTCTGGATTAAGATAAACTATACCTCTTGAAATAGTTCAATAACTGGAACATTTTGTAAAATTCTAATCTCAAAAGATAGATCTGTACTCCATATTTTCTGATGATAACCAATATCCAGTTTCCTTTAAAGGATAGACTGTTGTCCTAATGTTTTAAAGTCAAACCCTCAGGTAATCTAACAGTTGTACAACATTTAGACACTGTGCATAGGCTGTGACAATAAGAAAAACAAAGATGAAATCCTAGGATTCACTCTCTGATTTATCTGGAATGCCTCCAAAGCAGAAATGGATATTTTTATATTTGAGGACTTCCTAAGGACTACTTTAGAATCTATGCTCTTTCTTACTTGGCTATCAAGAAAGTATCAGGGTTGGGGTATTTTTTAGTGTTTTTGATTTCTTTCCTAACTTTAGGATGTACCCCAAATTTTCTGGATGTCAGATATGCTGACGAGTCATGAAACCAGCAGGATTTGGAGATGCAATTTAATGATGGAATTCCAAATCAAATCTCTGCTTCAAAAAATGTGTGATTCCATTTCCTCAAAGGGGAATTGTATGCCAATTTCTAGTGTAGGAACTCACTGACTAGTCAGTAGATTGACCAGACCACTTGATTTTCTTTTACCCTCCTGCTCTCTATCCTTGGGACATTTTCTTATTCATTAGCAGCTCTCAAGGGTATAAAGAAAAAGAAGAGGAAAGTGCAACTCTAATCTTTACTTAGGTCGAATTATCATAATTTGGTTAAAAAGGTTAAGAAATGCAGAAAAATGTTGTTGACTTTAATAATTTTTCACATTATCTATGTGTTTTAAATGTTTTTAGCCTAACAAGATGACCCAGAGTATAAGAGAATAGATCAGATTTTTGAAAATGTTAAAGAGTTGAATTATTCTGTGATTGTGCTATCAGAGCCTTGAGGTAAGAGAACAAACCAGTGGATAGGGGTTGGGGTTTCAGTGAGAAGAATTAGATGCTTCCAACCACACTGTTTTAGTAGAAGGATGATTCAGCTGTGCTATAAAAGAGTTTTTGTGGCTTAGTGATAAACGTTTAGTGATTTGACCAAGCAAGGATTAAATTGTAAGTTAGGGATAGAATGCATTAGCAAAGTTAAGGATGAAAATACAGAAAGAGGAAAGTGAGAAGAAATGTAACACTGTTATTCAGAGCTTAGGTTTCCCAGGCTTCTGTTTTAGGAATCTTACTCCCAGCTCCTTATTTCCTATGAAATCTTGAAAAAGCTACTGATTTCTTTAAGCCACCATTTCCTTGTCTTTTAAATAAGGATTTTTTTCATATGTAACATATATCTTTTGCTATAAAGAACAAATGAGATATTTATGAAAACATTTTGAAAATTACTTTTGAACAAAGGTCCTTTTGGTGGGTGAGTTTAAGGGTTGGTGAAAACTCAATTAAAATGTTCCAATTTGAGACTTCTGTAAGACTAGAGCATCCATCCAGGTGAGAGATGTCACCAGATATTTTCCCTTGAAATAACAATAAGCTGGACATCTAAAACTCAACATATAACACCCACCTGCACAGAAGCACATCTGAGTGAGTGATCTGTGCATTAGAGCTTGCAGAGGTCAGAACTATGGGAGTCTGAGGGTGGATTGGGAGAAACAGAGAAGCTGCCTCTTGCAATCAGTTGGATCTCCCTGCAGGAAAAAGGGTAAGGGAGAAATTGTGGCCAGTTCCCTGAATATCCCCGCCTGAGGGATCTATGAGCTACACGGTGAAGCCTAGAGAACATAATAGAAAGCAGAGGGAGAACTAAGTGTAGAAGGGTAACAGCTGAGTCTTAACAGCACCAAATGCAAAGCGCAAAGCTGAGAAAGAAACTAGAAGCAACTATCACCCACTAACCCAGAGTGTGGCCTCTCCCTACCCTATATCCTCCAAGATGAGACAACATGAAGTTCCAGGGAAATTTGAGCAAATGAGCTGTCGAAATTCTCCCTAACATTGACAGGGACTGAGACCGAGGGTAGAGATCATGACTTGAATATATATATATATATATATATATATATATATATATATATTAAAAAAAAACACTATTAAGCCACAACGAAGGGATCAAGGAGGCTTGGACACAGCTTAATGGAAATAAAAAAAAAAACATCTTAACAACAGGCTAAAGAGAGCTCTCTATATAATAAATCTTTCTTAAAAAAAAAAGAAAAAAGAAAAGCAGGACACACATTCATCATCCATTAATGTCCAGGCAAAGAAATAGCCCGTGAAAAACCAGAAGCAACCAGGGTGACAAGGCAGCTCAGAAAGAAAGAGAAAAATTTCCAGAAAATAAACTCAAAAACACAGAAATATGCAATTTAAATAACAGAGAATTCTGGATTTCGCTTCTGGAAAAAAAATTGCTGAGTTACAAAATAACTCAGGTCAATAATTTCAAGAAATGAGAAAAAAATTTGACCAGAAGAATGAGTTTTTTTAGCAAGGAGATTGAAACCATAAAAATAAATTAGAAAAACATAATAGACCTTCTGGAGATGAAGAACACACTAAAAGAGAAGAAGAATGAAATACCAAGCTTAGGAAATAGACTTGATCTAATAGAGGAAAGGATATGTGATATCAAAGACAGAAATCTAGAAATAATTGAGTAGAAAATAAAAGAGAGATTGAAGAATGAGAAATAATAAAAGAGAAATATAAGGACTAGCTGACTCCATCAGGAAAGGCAGTATGTGAATAATGGGTATTCCAGAAGAAGGGGAGAAAAGATCACAGAGCATATTCTGACAAATAGTTGATGAGACTTCTTGAGTCTAAGGAATATGTTGAAGTTTTGAATCCAAGAAGCTAACAGAATACCCAATTATCTTAACCAAAAAAAAAACCTTCTCCAAGACATATTATATTGAAATTATCAAAAAATTAATGACAAAGGAGGTTTGGAGAAACATGGTGGAATGAGAGACATCCCCAGATCTCTCTCCTTGAAACAACAATAAGCTGAAAATCTAAAACTCAAGAAAAAAAAAAACATCCACACTGCACACCAGCATGTCTGAGGCTGGGATCTGCTTATAAGAGCTACTACAGGTCAGAAACCTGGGTGTTGGACAGTGGATTGGGAGAAATAAACAAGCTGCCCCTCAGCCTTGGCATCTATCTCCATGTAGGAGATAAGGAAGGTGAGAAGTTGCAGTGAGTTGCCTGAACAGCCCTGTCTGGGAGAGCTGTGAGCTCCACATGGCCAGTGGCAGGGCCCAGTCATCAGGGCAGAAATCAGAGAAGTGGGACAGCAGAGAAACAACAGTTGGTTTTTACCAGTCATGGTTGCAAAATTGAAGATGAATCACAGCACCCAATCCCGAAACCAGAGGGCCCCTCCCCCCCATCCTCGAAGACCAAGCACGACGAAGCCCCAAGGGAATCTGAGGATACACTGCTGAAACTGTTGCTAACACTGCCAGGCACTGAAACTGAGGATAGCAAGCATGATTAAATATCTACAAGAAATTAAAAAGTCATTATTAAGGTTTTATTTAAAGCAGGGATCCGCGAGGCTTAGATGCCACTTACTGGAAAACAAAAGAAAATGGCCTTCACAGTAGGCTAAAGAGAGTCCTTTATATAATAAATTATTCCGTAAAAAAAGCAGAATACATTTCCATTAATGCCCAGATGGAGAAAAAGTCCATTAAGCACCATGAACAACCAAGGTGACAAGGCATCTGAAAAAGAGAGATAAAAATCTCCAGAAAATAAGCTTACAGACATAGAAATATGCAACTTAAATGACAGAGAATTCAGGATGGCACTTCTGAAAAAAAAACTTAAAACGAATCATATTAGCAATTTCAGGAATCGAAACAACAATTAGATGAGCAGAGCAAGGGGATTGAAACCCTCAAGAAGAACAGAATAGATCTTCTGGAGATGAACAACACACTGAAAGAGGTGAAAAATGAAATAGCAAGCTGAAAAATAGAGTTAGTCAAATGGAGGAAAGGACCGGTGGTATTGAAGACAGAAATCTAGAAATAAATCAGAAAGAAGAAGAAAGAAAACGAAGAATGAAAAATAATGAAAGAAAAATACAAGAACTAGCTGATATCGTCAGGAGAGGAAACATAAGAATAATGGGAATTATTGAAGGCGAGAAAAAGGAACATGACTAGAAAGCATTTTCAAAGAGTTGAGAATTTCCCAAATCTAAAGAATGAGCTGGAGCTTGGAAATCAAGAAGTCAAAAAACTCCTAATTATCGCATCCAAAAAGGACACATTGTATTAAATTATCAAAAATCAATGATAAAGATGGAAATCTTATTGCAGCCAGGGAGAAGAAAACTGTAACTTATAAAGAAAAACCCATTAGATTATGGTTGGAATTCTCAGCATATATCTTGTAAACCAGAAAAGAGTGGAATGAATATTCAAAATATTAAGTGAAAGGAACTACCAGCCTAAAATATTCTATCCAGCTAAGCTCTCCATTAGTTATGAAGAAGAAATTAAGACCTTTTCAAAATTAAGGGATTTCTCCACTATGAGGCCTGCACTACAGGAAATACTGAAAAGGGGCAGCTCACCTCAAACAAAATGATGAAAAAAAAACATAATTAGGAGTAAAGTGACTATCAGGCAAATAGAAGCAGAGGAGAGCAACCCTTACGAAGAAAAGCACATTATAAGATTAAATAATAAGAAGAAAAATGCTATAGCAAGATAGTAATGAATGTTCAGCATATATAGGGACAAATTGAGATAATAGTGTCTGAAAAAGGAAGGATTCAAAGATCCAGATTCACAAGGGAAATGGAGATAAGGCACACACAGAAGAAAGGTGACAACTGTGTATAAACTATCATTATGTATTCGTAATTGTAACCACACAACAAAGATTCAGAACTGAAGTATATAATATAAAACAAGAAGAACCAGAGGGAAAATCCACAAAAGCCACCCAAAATAATAATAATAATAATAATAATAATAATAATAATAAATATAATCACAAGACAAGGAAGCAATGGAAACACTGAGCTACCAGATGCAAAAGATAAAATTATTATAGGAAAACCTCATATTTCAATAATCACCATAAATGTAAATTGACTGAACTCACAAACGAAAAGGCACAGAGTTACAGAATGGGTTTAAAACCCCAAACTAACCATATGCTGCTGCATCAAGTAGACATGTCTCAACTCCAAAGACAAATATAGACTCAAAGTGAAAGAGTGGAAAATGATACTTCAAGCAATTGACATTCAAAAAAAGAGGGAATAGTGGTATTAATGTCACAAGAAATGGACTTCAAAATAAAAAAGGTAAATAAACATACTGAGGGACACTTCATAATGATAAAGGTAATAATGCAACAAGAACACATAACACTTATTAATGTTTATGCTCCCAAACAGGGAGTGCCAAAATATGTAAAGCAATTAATAAAAGAATGAGAGAGAGAAATAGACCAAAACACTATTGTAGTATGAGACCTAAACACCCCACTGTTGAATATGGACAGATCATCTAAACAGAAATTCAATAAGAAAATAACATCCTCAAATCCTCAAATGTCACATTAGACCAACTGGACATAATTGACATTTACAGAGCCTTTCATCCCAAAACAGCTGCTTATACATTCTTCTCTAGTGCACATGGAACATTCTCAAGGATTAACCATATACTGAGACACAGAGATAGCCTCAACAAATATAAGAGAGCTGAAATCATATCAACCATATTCTCTGATTATGCTTTGAAAATTGAGATCAACTGCAAAAAAAGCAGGAGAAACAATAAATACATGGAGATTAAACAACATGCTACTGAAGAATCACTGGGTAAGAGGAGACATAAAAAGAGAGCTAAAGAGGTACATAAATATGAATGATAATGATAGTACGACATATCAAAACTTCTGAAACATGGCAAAAGTGGCCATAAGAGGAAAGTTCAAATCAATACAGTTCTCTCTCCAAGAAAAAAAAAAAAGAAAAGAAATAGCCCAATTAAACAACCTAAAGCTTTACCTTAAAATACTAGAAAAGGAAGAACAAATGAAGCTTAAAGTCAACAGAAGGAAAAAAATAATCAAAATTAGAACAAAAGTAATGAAATTAAAAAGAAAAAAAAACAAATATAAAAAACAAATGCAAAAAAGAGCTGGTTCTTTGAGAAGGGTAATAAAATTGACAAACCCCTGGCTAGACTCACTAAAGAAAAAAGAGAAAGGAGAGAAATAAACAAAATCAACAGTGAAAGAGGGGAAATTATGATTGCCATCACAGAAATACAAAGGAACATAGAAGAATACTATGAAAAAGTATGTAACGCCAAATTTAATAACCTAGAAGAAATGGAACAGTACTTAGAAAAATACAATCTTCCTAGATTGAATCAAGAATAACTGCAAAATCTAAATAGATCAATCTGCAGTGTCGAAATTATCAAAAACCTACCAAAAAGTAAAAATCTAGGACCAGATGGCTTCACCAGTGAATTCTACCAACCATTCAAAAAATATTTAATACTTATTCTCCTCAAACTCTTCCAAAAAATCAAAAAGGCAATACTACTCAATTAATTTTATGCGGTCAATATTACTCTGATACCAAAACCTGGTAAAGATAACATAAAAAAGAAAACTACACACCACTATCTCTCATGAACACAGATGCAAAAATCCTAAATAAGATATTAGCAAACCGAATACAGCAACATATTAAAAGGATTATACGCCATGATAAAGTGGGCTTCATCCCAGAGGTACAGGGATGGTTCAACATATGTAAATTGATCGATGTGATACACCACATAAACAAATTTTAAAAAATCATATGATCATATTGATAGATGCAGAAAAAGCCTTTGACGAGATACAGCATCCATTTATGATCGAAACACTTAACAAAATTGGTATAGAAGGAAAGTATCTTAACATAATAAAGGCCACCTATGAGAAACCCTCAGCCAACATTATACTTAATGATGAAAAACTAAAAGCCTTCCCTCTAAGATCAGGAACAAGATAAGGCTGTCCACTATTGCCACTCTTATTCAATATAACATTGGAGGTCTTAGCAAGTGCAATCAAATGAGATAGATATAAAAAGCATCCAAATAGGAAATTTGGATGAAGAAAGTCAAACTGTCACTATTCGTGGATGACATGATTCTCTATATAGAAAACCCTAAGAACTTCACAAAAACACTACTAGAAACAATAAGCCAATACACTAGTTTCTGGTTACAAAATCAACGTTAAAAAATCCATAGTGTTCCTATGCTCTAATAATGAAGTATCAGAAAAAGAAGTGGAAAAAAATTCCTTTTGCAATTGCAACAAAAAGAACAAAATTCCTAAGAATAAATTTAATGTAACATGTAAAAGACCTATATAATGAAAACTATAAGACCCTATTAAAAGAAATCGAAGAAAATACAAAGAAAGATAATCCGTGTTCTTGGATTGGAAGAATCAACGTAGTTAAAATGACCATATTACCTAAAGCATTATACAGATTTAATGCAATCCCCATCAAAATCTCATTGGCATTTAAAAAAAACAAAACAAAAAAATCATCAGATTTGTATGGCAGCACAAAAGACCCCGAATTGCCAAAGCCATCCTGAGAAAAAAAGGAGGCTGGAGGCATCACTCTGCCCCACTTCAAATTATACCACAAAACAACAGTAATCAAAATGGCATGGTGGAGCAGAAAAAATGGCATAGATAATAGAGGTTCTGTTTATCCTCTGGCAACCAAATTAAAGTTATAATATTAATAAGGAGCAGCACTAAGGAAAAATCACCTGGGATCTAGATGAACAAGCCATACAACTAGGGAGAAATCCAGGAAATCACCCTGCAATGGCAGAATGTAGGGTGGGGTGAGGATGTGGGACTGCCTTGTCTCCAGCAGTTGTGAGACCAAGGCTGTGGCAGTGGCAGAGGCAGAGGCCTCTTTAAGTGACGGTGTCCGTGAGTGAATTTATGTGATGATGGACCCGCTTGCTCTGAGCACCAATGCTGATTCAGCTGTGTGCAGGGAACACCAGGGACTTACAAGGAGACGTTGTTCGGAGTGAGGGCCAAGGTGAGACTCTCTCTGTACAGAAGTGCCAGGAGTATCCATTGTTCCCTGTTGAGCCCTCTTCTCACCCAGTGCACGGATACGAACCCATCATAGCTGTGACATCATCAAACTGGATAATAGAGGTCGCTCTGTCCAGAGGATTCCCTGAAACCCTGCCTCCCCCAATTCATGGCTGCACCAAACCCACATCCAAGTATATCCTCAGTGAGTCAGGTGCTCCTTGCTGAGCAGTGCCTAAACTCACACTGAGGCAGCTGGCCTCAGTTTCTGGTGTGGCCTTTTCATGCAACTATAAGCACAGCAACTGTGGATTACTTGCTGAATCTTGACAGGTGGCACCAGAGGGATAGAGTCTTGGGCCAAGTTTGGCCTGCAGCTAAACCCCTCTTAGTACTGTGCCACTGGACACCTACTTCACAAATCCATGCTAATAAGACCAGAGACTTAGGAGTTTTGCTTAGTACATAGAAACAGACACGGAAAGGCAGCCAAAATGGGAAGACAGAGAAGAAGAAACCATATGAGAGAAGAGAACAGAGATCCAGATCTAATGGAGTCAAGTAATCGAACAGATGCAGGATTCAAAACACTGATTATAAAGATGCTCAATGAACTTATGAGAAGTATAGATGAATTCAGTGAGAACTTCAACAAAGAAATTTACAACAACATAAAAATGGAAATGGAAATTATAAAAGGGAAGCTATCTGAAATGAAGAACACATTATCTGAGGTAAGTATATTAAATGGAATAAACAAAAGAATAAACAAAGTGAATAAAGAAGAGGATCAAATTTCCTATCTAGAGAACAAGAAAGCCAAGGACACTTGATCACAATGGCAAGAAAAAAGATGCCAACTGTAAAAATAATTTCGGGAGGATATGGGACACTATTAAGTCTCCAAATACTCGTCTGATTGGTGTAACTGAAGAAAATCAAGATGTTGAACAGCTGTTGGAAAGAATAATGATGGGAAACTTCCCTAACCTGGTGAAGGAAATGGACATAAAACCCCTGGAAGCTCAGAGAATTCCAAAAATCAGGGTTCCAAAGAAGCCCATACTAAGACACATCATAATTAAAATGTCAAAAGGTTAAATATAAAGAAAGAGTATTAAAAGCAGCAAGAGAAAAACGAATAGCTACTTATAAGGGAATATCCATAAGACTGGCAGTTGATTTCTCAAAAGAAACTATGTAAGACAGAAGGGCTTGGCAAAAAAATATTTGACAGGATGAAGACCCAGGATGTTCAACCAAGGATAATTAATCTAGCAAAACTATTATTTAGATTTGAAAGGCACATAAAGAGCTTCCAAGACAAAAATGAACTTAAGGAATTTATCACCACCAAGCCAGCAGTACAGGAAATGTTGGAGGGACTTCTTTAAGAAGAAAAAACATGTATCAAAAACAGGAATAAAAAATGGGAACAACTACATTATCCTATCAATAAGTACCTTAAATGGAAAAGAATTAAGTGCTCCAACCAAAAGATAGAGTGGCTGAAAGGATAAGAAAACAAGACACCTATATATAAAAAGAAAGTGGATGGAAAAAGATATTGCTCTGATGGACCTAGAAGCTGTTTAAGTCAGACAGAGAAAGATAAACACTATATGATTTCACTTATATGCAGAATCTAAGGAATAAAAAGAACAAACTAATCAAAAACAGACTCACAAATACAGTGGAAAATTTGGTGTTGGACAGAGGGGAGGAAGGCTTGAGGGGCTGGGAGAATGGGGTGAAAGGCTAAAGAAGTACAAATTAGTAGCTGCTGGATGGTCACGGTGATGGGGAGTACAGCATAGGGAATGCAATTAGCATTAATACTTTGACTAGGTGGAGAGTCAGTGGAGGGAGGGAGGGAGCAATTGGGGGGATCATTTTTATTAACTATATAGATGTTTAACCAATGTACTGTATACTGGAAACTAAATTTAAAAATAAAATTATTAAATGAGAACATTTTTAAAAAGGGCATGGTATTGGCAGAAAAACAGCTACATGGACCATTGGAACAGACTCGAGAGACCAGAAGTAAACCCATATTTATATAGGAAAATAATTTTTGACTAAAGGGTCAAAAACATGCAATGGAGAAAGGAAAGCCTCTTCAATAAATGGTGCTGGGAAAACTAAAAAGCCATCTACAAAAGAATTTAACTAGACTGGTATCCATCACCACACACCAAAATTAACTCAAAATGGATTAAGGGCCTGAATATAAGACCTGAAACAATAAAATTCATAGAAGAAAACATAGGAATTAAATTCAAGGACCTTGGGGTTTAAGAGGATTTTATTAATTTGACTTTAAAAGCAAGGGAAGTAAAAGTTAAAGTAAATGATTGGGACTACATCAAACTAAAAAGCTTTTGCACAGCAAAAGAAAACAACAAGGTAAAGAGATAACCATCCAAATGGGAAAATATATCTGTAAAAATGCCTCTGATAAAGGCCTAATATCCAAAATATACAAAGAACTCGAACAACTCAATAACAACAACAACAACAAACAAACAAATGATCTAATCAAATAAAAAAGGCTGAGGACCTGAACAGACACTTCTCCCTAGAGGACATGCAAAAGGCCAACAAATATTTGAAAAGATGCTCAACATCACTCGCTATTAGGGAAATGCAAATCAAAACCACAGTGTGATACCATCTCATACCTGTTAGAATACAGAAGTAATAACAAATGTTGGAGGGGATGTGGAGAAAAAGGAACCCTTATACACTGCTGTTGGTACTGCCAAGCGGTACAGCCATTATGGAAAACAGTATGGAGGTTCCTCGAAAAACTAAGAATTGACCTACCATATGATCCGGCAATCCCTTCCTGTACTGTATATTTACCCCAAATATTTGAAATTCCATATCCAAAAAGATTTTTGCACACCAATGTTCATAGCAGCATTATTCACAGTGGCTGGGACATGAAAGCAACCAAAGTGTCCTTTGATAGATCGATAGATCATTGGCTAAAGAATCTGTGGTATACACACACACACACACACACACACACACACACAATGGAATATTATTTAGCCATAAGAAGAGATGAAATAGTGCCATTTGCAACCACATGGATGGACCTCTAGATAATCATGCTAAGTGAAATAAGCCAGACAGAAAAAGTTGAAAATCACATGATATCACTTATATGTAGGAGATAAACTGAAAAGCAGCAAATTAACAGAACAAAAAAAAAACAGACTCATGGGCATAGACTATAGACTAGTGGTTACCAGAGTGTAGAGGATGGGGGGAGGAGGGAGGTTGATAGGTTAACGGGGGTGAAATATGTGGTGACAGAAAGAAATCTAACTATGAGAGGTGAACACAGCATACATATATATGCCTTATTGTTAAAGTGTACAGCTGAAACTTATTGGATTTCATTAACCAATGTCACCATAAAATGTTTTTAAAAAAATAAATAAATAATATAAAATAGTTTAAAATTTTTTAAAGTGAACTACGGATTATATAATAGTCAATTATTAATGTAAATTTTCTAATTTTGTTCATTGTTCTATGGTAATATAAGAAAATGTCTTTGTACTTAGTCCCAAAGTAATTGATTTATTTTCTTACTATAGTATAGAAGGGTAAAAGATGAGGTCTGCAGCCTACCCTAAAATGTTTCAGGCCTAAAATGTTTCAGGAAAAATATCGAAGGTGGCAGGCGCAATAGTTCAGAATATAAATATTTAACAAATCTGGGTAAAGAATATGTAAGAGTTCTTTGTTCTATTTTTGTTAACTGTAAATTTTAAATTATAGCAAAGTTTAAATTTATGAAATTATAAATACCAATCCTATCCTTCAGTTCTCCAAATTGATGATTTACTCAATACCTTATGCAAATGATAGAAACATCATTTGTAATCAAAAATATCTTTCTACATGTTTTCTAGGTAGTTTATAGTTGTAAGTATTCTTCGTTTGACAATATCGTCATTTAAATACTTCTCCAATGTGTTGAGAGAGAGAGAGAGAGAGAGAGTGAATTTTGTGAGTGTGCACTCTATTTTCCCTTTTTTCACTTGGGTATTTTTAGTGTCATGTGGAAGATTGTGGAGTCTGAAACTGTATCCACTGGAGGCATATTTTCTCCATTCTTTCATATGTCCAAAGCCTAAGCAACTTGGGGTCTTTTTGCATTTCAACGTCAAGTAGCAATGTTAGATATAGAACTCTGGATTCTGTAGGCAAATTCATCTCTGTCATTAACTAATTGTGACCATGAAGTATCTTTGTCATGCTGGATCTCGGTTTCTAATAAATCTTTAATATTCTGTAGGATTATTGTGATAATCAGTTATCATTTATATAAAAATGCCTGGCACTTACAGTAATCAAAAATGAAGAATATTTTTATTTTAATTCCATTTTGCTGTTTTGGAGGATAATTATATCTACTATTAACATTCCTATAGTTTCCATGTCTCTATGCAAGAAAATATGCTGTATCTGCCCATTGCAAGACAGCTAATAAACTAAAACTCTTTAAAGAGTAAATTCGTAGTAATTTCAAAGATTATCCAATCCAGTACAACATCTGATTTTTTAAAACAATTTTCATTTAAACCTTCAGATAATTGACAAAGTTAAATAGATTGACTAAGCTTATGACAAAATAATAATTATAAACAGCAGTCCCCTACTCACCTTCACCTTCTATTCTATTCCTCAAGAGCCTTTTGGCTATTTTTTCTGATGTTAACTTCCACATGTATACACTGCTTGTTTTTTATTTGTCTTTTACAGATATAGGTCCATCGTTTTCTAATTTCTAATGTTGCAGAGAAGTCCAATGTTATGTATATTTTATGTATTTTGTAAGTCATCTGTTTTCTCCAGAATAATTTAGGGTCCTGTCTCTGGAGTTCTGAAGTTCTAAATAAAGTATGTTGGAATAGACATTTTTACTTATTGTGTTAAGCTATTATGGGGCTTTTACAATTTGAAGACTCAAGTCCATCAATACTTGGAAATATTTTTGCATTACTTCTTATAAAACAGAAAATAATTCTGGGAAAATTTATCACTTTCGAAACTCTTATTGCCTGGGATACAATTTATTTTTTTAAAAAAATTTGTCTTAATTGTAAATCTTTTTGCCTTTTGGTTCCAATTTCTGGGATAGTTTCATGACTGAATATTATAATTTAATGAAAATTCTTATTTTAATATTTTTATTTAAAAAATATTTTATTATTAGTATCGATTATACAGGACATTGGTTAGACATTTATATAGTTTATGAAACAATCCCCCTGATTGCTCTTTCTCTCCTCTGGCTCTACACCTAGCCATTCCATTGATGCTGACTGCATTCTCTATGCTGTGCTCCACCTCCCAATGACCATCTTTCAACTACTGATTTGTACTTTTTAACCATTTTCTCCCAGCTCCCCGCCCCTCTCCGTTCTGTCATCACCAGATTGTCCTCTATAATTGCAAGTCTGCTTTCTATTACTTTGTTCTTTTTGTTCCTTAGATCCTGCATATAAGTGAAATCATATGATATTTATCTTCCTCTGTCTGACTTATTGCATTCAGCATAATAACTTCTAGGTCCATCCATGTCATTAAAAATGGAACAATTTCATTTTTTAATGTTCTAGTAAGATCCCATTGCTCATATTAAGTATAATTTCTTGATTCGATCATCTGTTGCTGGGCATTTAGGTTGCTTCCATATCTTGGCTATTGTAAATTGTGCTGCCTTGAACAAAGGGATGCATATAGATTTTTACAGATTATTGTTTTGGTTTTCTTTGGATAAATACACAGAAGTGCAACTGCAGGGTCAAATCTTATACCCATTTTTAATGTTTTGAGGAACCTCCAGACTGTTTTCCACACCGGCTATATCAATTTGTGATTTTACCAACAATATATGAGTGTTCTCTATTTTCCATATCTTCGCCAAAACTTATTCTTTGAATTATTGGTGATAGCTATTCAGACAGAGGTCATATGATAGCTCATTGTGGTTTTAATTTGTATTTCTTTGATGACTAGTGACCTCGAGCATCTTTTCATATGTCTATTGGCCATCTGTAAGTCTTCTTTGGAGAAATATCTATCTGGTCTTCTGCCTATTTTTTAATCAGATTGTTTGTGTTTGTGTTTTTATTATTGAGTTCTTTGAGTTCTTAATATATTTTGGGCATTAACCCCTAACAGGTGTATCATAAACTAATATCCTCTCCCATTCAGATGGTTGTCTTTTTTGTTTTATTGATCGTTTTCTTTGCCATGCAAAACATTTTTAGTTTGATATAGTCCAATTTGTTTATTTTTTCTTTTGTTTCTCTCGCCCAAGGAGATATGTCTGAAAAGAAATTAACAGTAGCAATAACAGAGAGATTACTGCCTATGTTTTCTTCTAGAAGTTTTATGGTTTCGTATCTTACATTTAAGTCTAATTCACTTTATATCTATTCTTATATGCAGTATAAGAAGGTAGTCCATTTTCTATTTTTTTTCATATATCGGTCCAATTTCCCAACATTATTTATTGAAGAGACTGTCTTTACCCAAATGTATATTCTTACTTCCTTTGTCATATATTAAGTGAGCATATAGGCATAGATTTATTGCTGAGCTCTCTATTCATTTCCATTGATCACTGTATCTGTTTTGTTTGTTTGTTTGTTTGTTTTGTTTGTTTGTTTTGCCTGTTCCATGCTGTTCTGATTACTGTAGCTTTGCAGTATAGTTTGATAACAGGTAGTGCAATACCTTCAACTTTGTTCTTCTTTCTAAAGATTGCTATGGCTATTTGGAGTTTTTCATGGTTCCACTTAAATTTTAAGATGAGTAGTTCTAGCTCTCTGAAAAGAAATGTCGTTGCTATTTTGATAGGGATTGCATTGAATCTACAGATCGATTTGGGTAATAAGGCCATTTTAATGATGTTGATTCTTCATACCCATAGGCACAGTATATGCTTCCATTTATTTTTATCTTCTTCAATTTATTTTCGCAATGATTTATATTTTTCTGAGAACAAGTTTTTTTTACCTTTTTGGTTAATTTAATTCCCAGGTATTTTATTGTTTCCAATTGATATGATCATATGATTTTTATCTTTCAATTTGTTACTGTGGTGTATGACATAAATTGATCGTTAATGGGATTGTATTATTAATTTCTCTTTCTGAAAGTGTATCATTGTTATATAAAAATGCCAATGGCTTTTGAATATTTATTTTGTAATATACTTTACCAAATTCATTGATCAGTTCTAACATTTTTGGGGTGGGGGGAATCTTTAGGGTTCCCTATTTATAGTATAAAGTCATCCGCAAATAACGAGAGTTTTAAATCTTCCTTTCCAGTTCAGATACTTTTTTTATTTATCTTTCTTGTCTTATTGCTGTGGCTAGGACTTTCAATACAATGTTGAAGAGGAGTGGTGAAAGTGGGCATCCTTGTCTTGTTCCTGATCTTAAGGAAAACAGTTTTAGCCTTTACCCATTCACTGTGTTGTTAGCTGTAGGTTTGTCGTACATGGTCTTTGTTATGTTGAGGTATATTCCCTCTATTCCCACTTTGCTGAGAGTTTTTATCATAAATGGATGTTGGATTTTGTCAAATGCTTTTTCTGAATCTATTGATATGATCATATGATATTTATTTTTTGATTTGTTAATGTGGAGCATTATATAAATTGATTTGAAGTTATTGACCAACCTTGCATCTCAGGAATAAATCCAACTTGACCATGGTGTATGAAAATTTTAATGTATTGCTGAATTCGGTTTGCTAATATTTTGTTGAGGATTTTTGCATCAATGTTCCTAAGAAATATCAGCCTATGGTTTTCTTTTTTTAAAATAATGTCTTTATCTGATTTGAGAATTAAGGTAATGGTGGCCTTATAAAAGGAGTTAGGGAGCCTTCCCTCTTCTTGAACTTTTTGGAATACTTTGAGAAGAACAGGTGTTAATTCTTCTTTGTATTTATGTTTGGTGTGATTCTCCAATGAAGCCATCTAGTCCAGGACTTTGTTTTGGGGAGATTTTCGATTATTGATTTGACTTCATTGATTGTATTGGTTGGTTCATATTTTGTTTCTTCTTTATCATTCTCGGGAAATTGTAGGTTTCTAGGAATGTATCCGCTTCTTCCAGATTATCCAATTTGTCAGTGTATAATTGCTCACAGTATTTTCCTATGATCCTTCGTATTTCTGTAGAGTTTGTAGTTATTTCTCCTCCTTTATTTCTGAATTTATTTATTTGAGTCCTCCTTTTTTCTTGATGAGTCTGGTTAAGGGTCTATCAATGTTGCTTATCCTTTTAAAGAATCAGCTCTTGGTTTCATTAATCTTTTGTATTGTTTATCTAGACTCCATTTTCTTTATTTCCACTCTGATCTTTATTATTTCCTTCCATCTACTCACTTTGGGCTTTGTTTGCTCTTCTATTTTTAGTTCTTTTAAGCGTAAGTTTAGATTGTTTGTTTGAGCTTTTTATTATTTCTTGAGGTAGTCCTGTATTGCTATGAATTGCCCTCTTAGGATTGCTTTCACTGTGTCCCATAGATATTGAGTCATTTTGGTTTCTTTTTCATTTGTCTCTAGGTATCTTGATTTCATCCTTGATCTCTTTGTTAACCTATTCATTGTTTAGTAGCATGTTATTTTCCCTCCATGTGTTTGTGCAATATACCATTTTTTCTTGTAGTGCATTTCTAGTTTCATACCATTGTGATCAGAGAAGACAGTTGATAGGATTTCAATTTTCTTAAATTTATTGAGACTTAATTTGTGTCCTAATATGTGGTCTCTCCTGGAAAATACTCTATATGCTCTTGAGAGAAATGTATATTTTGCTGCTTTTGAGTGAAATACTCTGAAAATATCTATTAAATCCATCTAGTCTAGTGTGTTTTTGGACTATTGTTTCCTTGTTAATTTACTGTCAGGAAGATCTGTCCATTGGTGTCAATGGGGTGTTAAAGTGTCCTACTATGAGTGTATTACTGTTGATCTCTCTGTTTATGTTAGCCAATAATTGTTTTATGTATGTAGGTGCTCCTGTGCTGAGTGTGTATATGTTTACTAGGGTTTGTCTTCTTGATTTATCGATCCCTTTATCATTATGTAATGTCCTTCTTTGTCTCTTATTATAGCCTTTGTTTTAAATTCTGTTTGGTCTGATGTAAGTATCTCTACCTTGGCTTTTTTTCCCATTTTCTTTTGCATAAAATATCTTTTTCCACCCTTTACTTTCAGTCTGTGAGTGTAAATTGATCTGAAGTTGGTCTCTCGTAGACAGCACGTGCATGAGTCTTGTTTTTTTATCCATTCGGCTACCTTATATCTTTTGATTAAAGCATTCAATCCATTCACATTTAAAGTGAGTACTGATAGGTACATAGTTATCGCCATTTTTATTATTTGTGTTTACTTGTTTTGTCCCCTCTCCCATTCTTTTAATTATTTTTACAGAAGCCTTCTAACATTTTACAATACCTGCTTGTTAGAGATGAATTTTTTATGCTTTTCCCCTCTGGGAAGCTCTCTATCTTACCTTCCATTTTAAAGAAAGCTTTGCTGGGTAGAGTATTCATGGTTGTAGATTCTTGTTTTTCACAACTTTAAATATTTCTTGACAGTCCCTTCTGGCCTGCAAAGTTTATATTGAAAAATGAGCAGACATTTTTATGGGGGTACCCTTGTAAGTAACTAGTTGCCTTTTCCTTGTTGCTTTTACGATTCTCTCTTTGTCTTTGGCATTTTAATTATGATATATCTTGGTGTGGGTCTGTTTGAATTTCTTTTATTTGGGACTCTGTGCTTCCTGGACTTGTATGTATAATTCTTTTGCCAGGATAGGGAAGTTTCCCATCATTATTTCTTCAAATAGAGTCACAATCCCTTGCTTTCTCTCTTCTTTGGGTACTCCTATAATCCAGGTATTGTTATGCTTCATGTTGTCCCAGAGGTCTCATAAACTACCTTTTTAAATTTTTTTTTCTTTTCGTTGTTCTGATTGGATATTTTTTGCTACCTTGTCTTCCAGTTCACTAATTCAATATTCTGCTTCTACCAATCCACTGTTGAATCCTTCTAGTGTATTCTTCATTTCAATTATTGCATTCTTCACTTCGGTCTAGTTATTTTTATGGTTTCTAAAAACTTTTTTTTCTTACTACCTCTCTATTGAAGTTTTCATTGATTCCATCCATTCTCACCCTACATTCATTGAGCATCCTTATAACCAATATTTTAAATCTGTCTCTGGTAGGTTGCTTGCCTCCATTTCATTTAGTTTATTTTCTAAAGTTTTCTCCTGTTGTTTCATTCATGACATTTTTTTTTTTGCTTTCTCATTTTATTAGCCTCTCTGTGTTCATTTTTATAGGAATATTTGATTCATCTCTCAGCCTTGGTCAGATGGCCTTCTGTGGAAGTTGTCCTATGTGACTGAGTTGCACACTCACCCTAATCTGTACCAGGGACTCTGAACGTCTTCTTTGTGTGGCTCGTATGTGATTTTCTGTTGTAGCTACGCCTTCATTGGTGTTAGTACCTCGGTGAATGGAATTAACACTTAGATTGACTAACTGTGGGAACTGGCTATGCTCCCAGGTATGAGTTGCTATGTGAGGGCTGTGTCCACTGAGTGTAATTTGCCCTAACAGACTTGTGTACTTGTTGAGACGACCCTTTGTGTGTACCACTAATAGGGCTAGTCAGGAGTTGCCCTTTTGTAGTCTAGTGCCAACTTCCAGATGCATTGGTTTTGTGGCCCCTTGGGAGGACCTCCCCAATTGGCCAAAGTCAGCCAGTGCCTTCGATTGCTTGGGGCAACCTGTTAGTGCCACAAAGCAATCCGCAGCCGCTTGCTACCTGTGCTAGATATATAGATAAGTGGAAGAGACAATGCTATTGACTACTGTTCCGTTACCCCCTGTATCAAGCCTGGGGTGTTTAGCAGAAGGACCAGTGCTCCTCAGGGCCTGAGGCTGCCTTTCAATTGCCTGTAAAACTTTGCAGATGGAAGAGTACCTGGGTGATATATACATTCAGTGGTGCAGGGACCCGGGGAGTCACTTGGATAATTTGAGTAGATTTACTCCTACCACTGCAGTGTAGTTTACATGCCAGTAGTGCCTCTGTGGTTCCATGTACAAGTTTCAGTTCTCGGGAAAGCCAGCAGCTTCCCACCTCTGTCCTGTAAACACCCAAGATCTGTTCAGGAATTACTGAAGTTCGTGGGTCAGAGTTCGTAGCCTGCTATTGAGAGCTTCTCCCAGATATACGGGCTTTTCGTGTGTCCCAAATTGAGTGATATCGTTTGGTGTTGAAGCACAGGATGGGACTAGGTTGTCTGGGAACTAGCTTACCACAGGTAAGTTGTGGGTTAGTTGGGGTGATGTCTCAGTGAGGCACAGGGCCATCAACCCTAAAAACCACCAGCTTTGCCAACAGTTCTGCGACTGTGGGCTCTCACAAGTCACATATCACTTGAAGACCTACTGCCATCTGGGATGGACCCACTAAACCTTACGATATGCCCAAGAGATATTGTATCTCATGCTGGCAGCAGTGATCTGCCTGTCACTATGTTTCTTGAAATTTTCTTACTTAAATAGTCAATATTTGTTGCCTGAACAGAAGGAGGAACCCTAGATAGGGATAGGGCAGGGGCAGCTGCCTGTCGCCATGCTGCAGACACTTTGTGGCTTGGGTGAAGCAGGGTATCAGAGAAACAAGGACCATCACGCCAATACAGTCTCAGTTTTGCAGCAACTTCTGTGTCCATGCTTTTCCATTGTAGTCCCTGATCACAGTTAGACCAGCTGCCATCTGGAGCAATTCCACCAACCCCTGAAGTCCCTCAAGAGGTATTGCAGCTTGTGCAGGCATCAGGGGGTCTATCTGCAGCTGATTTTTCCTAAATGTGCTCACTGCACTAGCCAAGGTCTGTTGACTGTATCAACTGTGCAACTCCCAAGAGGGGCAGGGTCTGGAGGTGGTTGCCTATCAATGGCTGAGCCTCCAAAGGCAATTTTTGAGATGGGTGGGATGGGGTTTCAGAGAGACAATGGTCATCAGACTAATACAGTCTCAATCTTGCTGCAACTTCTCTGTCCACGCACATGTTCTCACAAAAGTCACAGATAACGGCAAAACCAGCTTCTGTCTGGGACTGGCCCACAGCTCCCCGCATTCTGCCCAGGCTCATGTTGTTAGCAGTGATCTTCCTGAAACTATCCCCAAAATGCTCTCACAGCACTGGTTGAGGTCTTTTTCCTTTGTAGAATGTTTGGCCCTAGGGAGAGGCAGGGCAGGACAGCACAGCGCCCCCCCCCAACCCTCCTTTCGCACACCAAGCCGCCCCTGGGAAATATGTGAGTTGGGCGGGCCCATCTCCTCAGGTCAGAGCACCTTCAGTATTGGTCATGTGGGGGGAGGGATCTGCACAGGCAAGCTGGAGCCGCTGGTCTATAGATTGCTCTGCAGAGGGGAGCCCAACCGAGGCACAATGGCAGCTACCTGTCCAGCCCTTGTTCTAGCATTGGGTAATGCAGTCTTTTCCCATACGTATCTTTCCCAAGCCTCCATCCCACTGCTGGTGCCCTGGGTGAGTGTCCGCGGGTGAGAGAGCCTATGTGTGGGCCCTTTAATGGAGCCTCTGGGATTTCAGTTGCTTATAATTTCACCCCTATGGCCAAAATGCCCTCTGATTTTTACAATCAGAGTTTTTGAGAACTCCTCTTCCCTGGACTGGGGAGCCCTATATGGAGCTAAGATTCCTCTCTCTTCTTTGGGGTGGCCTCTGAAGCCTCATTCTCCTTCCCGGCATTCCTCCGCCACCTCCAGTGTGGGTCCGGCATGATTCATGCCTTTGCCCCGCCTATTGATTACAATGTGGCTCATTTATATTATCAGATGTACACATTATGATCTGCTGGACTTCAGGTAATTCTCTACCTTCATTATTTCTTATAATTTGATTGTAATTTCAATGTGGACCTGCGAGGAGGCGAACCTTGCATTTACCTAGTCTACCATCTTGACCCCAAGCCTTAATATTTTTAATTTTTAATGAAAATTCTTAAACTCTGATTATATAAATTAAGTTCTCCTGTTCTCTTCATTATCACAAGTTTTGGGGGACTTTTATTAAAAATTGTATTTTATTATTAATTTCAAGTATACAGTACATTGGTTAGACATTTATATAGTTTATGAAACAAACCCCACTCTATCTTTTTTTGTGTTGATGACTTTCCTCAAATGTTTGGTGATTCTTGATGGCCCATTCATACAGTTGAGATAACAAAAAGTTTATCAGAAGTTCTTTGTCCATGGGTCTGCCTTGATGAACAAGGGACTTTACAATTAAATAAATGGCCAAGAATATTTTTCATTGAAAATTCCCAAAATGTCAGTATTTATGAATCATCTCTCTAAGGAAGTTCAGTCTCATTAGAAAATAATTTTTTAATCACTTGCCAGAGGACTCTAAGTCTGACAGCCTTGTTATGGTCTTGAGTGAGGGTAGAAAATTAGAGTTTCATCTTTACAATACAGACTTTCACTCATTTATTTTATGACTTGGTTATAAAAATTTTCTTCCAATGCTCGTAGATTTTACTGACTTTACCAGGCAATATTTCATGCAGAAGAAGCTGGCTTTATGTAGAGTGTAGTGGATGGCTGAAACTTCAATGACAATGACAATATGTAATAATTCCTTATCATAATAATGTATGAGTCCAGAAACCAATGGCATAACTAATGTACCTAATAACCTACAGGAAGTGTTTTTGTTCCAGCTACTACAAACATGTGTTCCATGGGTGTAGATGTCCTAGTAACCAAGAGAGAATTCCTCGTACCAGAGAACATGGGTATGGTCCAAATAGTGGTAACTGAGCTATTTTGGTCTTTTCATGCCACTGAACCAATAGCCATAGAAGAGGGTTACTGTACTGGGTAAGCGGTGTATTCTGATTATCAGAGGGGAATTTGGTTGTTGCTACACAGAAAGGGCAAGAAAGACTCGGTTGAAATCCAGGACATTCCCTAGGGCATATTTTATTTTATTATACTCAGTAGTCCTGATCCTTGAAAGATTGCATTATTGCAATTAAAACCAGATATCAAAGGCTGAGATTTATGGATTAAAGTTTAGACTACATACCCCTCCTAGTAAAGATTACCATCTAGCTGATATGCCAGCAAAGGTAAAGGTATGTGTAATATGTGGCAGAGGAAGGTAGCTATGATTATCAACTTACCCTTTATAACTAGCCACAGAAGAGGGGTCTAGCACACCAACATTTTGTGTAACTAGTCCCTTATCTCACACCGTATTATATGAACTCTTTTGTTAGTTAATAATTTATATTTTGGGTGAGCATATGATGAGATTTTTATTATCTTGTCATGATAAGGTCCTTGATGGGTCTTCATGTACTCCTTTGTTGAGATAATGAAGGTTTTAGCCTAATGAAATACAATACTTCAAATCAAAAGGAGTGGACTCTATGAGTTGACTTCTATTTTACTCCCCCTCCCCATTCATTTTCCACTATTCTGTAACCTTTTATCATTCACCATCTCCCACCATCACTACCACCACAAGTCTCTATTCTCTATCAGAAGTTGACTATATAAACCACACAAGAAGATGTTCCTATTGGATTTGGTGAGTGGACAGTCCTGGCAATAGACTGTGGGGAACAAAGGGGTATGAGATAGGATTTTTGATCTATAGATCTCTGCCTGAAAGATTGCCTTGGGCTGGATATTTTCCTTAACCAAAGGTCATTCACTGCTCATCTTAAGGTGACCAACTCTATACAACAATCTTGTCCCTTTCTCTTATGCTTTCAAGTCTAGAATTGTGGCATCTTGGCTGTTACTAGCTCTATATTCCTGCATATAAATAAGCCATTCTGGAATTACCTTATTTCAAGTGTACTATCTCTGTTACCTATGGGAACCAGGTCAGATTATAAATATATGATAAATATTTCAGATAAATAGATTTAAACAAATATTTGTTGTGGATTATTTATTTTCTTCCACACACACATAAATACTAAATTCTTTGCTATCAATAACATGGCAAATATTACACTTTGGCTAAATCTCACTGGACGTTTGTCTTAATTTCCTTAGGATTCATTTTTAGAAGTGAAATTGATTGCTCAAAGACTGTAAATATTTTTAAATATCTTAATACACATTTCCATATTGCCCTCTAGTAAACTTGTGATAATTTATGCTGATTTATATCAGCCTTATATGAAGCAGTTTATTTCATTACACTTTAGTTAAAACTGGGTATTAATACTTTATAATTTGAAAATTTATGGATGAAACAATTTCTTTGTTGGTTTAATTTGCATTTCTTTTTATTATTTAAGTTGAACATTTTCATATACTCATTTTTCATTTGCATACTTTTTAGTCAATTGACTATTCTACCTTTTGTCCTTTTGTCTGTTTGAGGTTTCAATTTTTTTCTAATAGGAAAATTCTTACTTCTTGTCAACATTTATTTTTTTATGACAAAAAAAGCACCAACAGGAAATAAGAGGCACAATGAACATTTTTCAGTGTAGGAGTTCTGAAGGACTAAATAAGAAATATTTTCCAGAGTTATTTTTAGGACAAACTTTATTCTCTTCTTTAAAAGTACACAATGATTATCATTAACATCACTAGGAAGTGCATGAATAAGTTATCAAAAGAAGAAAAGAATCTCTTTGAGTAGATATCGAAACTTACAACATGGTGTTATTTAAAATGCTTGGCTTTTTAAATGCAGTACTTTTTCATAGGAAGTACCATTACTTTCAATTTCTTTTCCCAGGCTACATAACTTTTTTTTATAAAGAGAAAAAAAATATATGAGCTAACAAGAATAAAGAAGAAAAGGCTATTACTTTGTAGAGACAAATTTGCAATCATATGTGATGGAAAATGGAAATATGCAAAGTCACAAAGTAATGTGACTTTACATATAACTTCTATTAAGTTTCTTCTCCCATAGGATATTCTTTTTTAAAAAAGTGGTTTCACTACACAACTGCACAGGAAATTTAAAGAAGAGATTATCCATTCTTCCTATTTTAAAGCAATAATAAACACCAGAACATAGTTATTCAGTCCCATTTGGGCAAGGTATTTACCTTTAGATTATTATAGACAATTGAAAATCAGCTCCTGGTATTCAAATGCCATTCAAGAATTACAGTTCATTCCCAAAGTAGTAGTACTTTCTTGTTCCCTTGATGATTCAATCAACAACATCTTCTAATCAGTCTCCAGTTCTCTATGTTATTATCAATATTATTTTATTATTATTATTATTATTATTATTAGTAGTAGTAGTAGTAGTAGTAGTACTTACTATTTTAGTTCAAGGTCTCTTCCATTTTCGCCTGAGCTATTGTAATAGCTATTAAACTGATCTCACTGAGTCTCTCACTTTTCTCTAATTCACCCTCCTGGATACCATCAGATGAACTTTCTAAAATGTACATTTGGTCATTCTCGCATCCCTGAATAGAACCTTTTAATACCTCTTCACTGTCTACAGAATACTATCTGAGGTCCTTAGCATGGGGTGTAGTGCCCTTTATGACTTTGACATGCTTTTGCAAGCTTTCTCAGATTTCTTTTTCTCTTCATCCCATTCTTTAGCCACATGAAACCTGAGCCTCAGATCATACTTTCTTTTATTTTGTCTACTTTTTGATACCTCTCAAAATTCATTCAAGTGTCAAATTTTCAGCAAAACCTTTTCTGGCTTCCTAGGTTTAAAATGATTACGTTGTCTTCCAGGTGTTTATAGTTCAATTGGGTATATTTACTCTCAGCTCCCTTGTCACTTGACTGTATTTTATAATTTGTGCCTGTGTTCTAGTCTCCTCTTTGATAACTGGACCAATATCTCTGTGTACAGTATCTAACATAGCAGCACATGACACACAGTAGGCACAAAATACATTTTTTGCTGAACCGAGTGAATAAATGGAGAAATACAAGTATTAATGAAAGAAACCATATTAGATAAAATGTGTTTTTTAATTAAAAATTTGGGGTGAAGTTCTACCTCATGTTATTGATATCGAACTAATTAGATAGAGATGGCATATTCATATGCCATCTGAAAACAGGTGGTATACTCCAATAAAGATAATTTACAGAGGTTTTATTTACAAAGGGTCTATTAACAAAGATTTGGACAGGGTGTAAGTAAGCTACAGAAATAGTGCAGGAACCTATTTGTGCTGTTACAGATAGTCGTAGCTATTACTACCCCTATGCCTGCAAAATGAAGAGATAAAGAGAAAGAGAGGTTATTAGAACCTGAAAGGAGAGAAAGTTGCACAGAAGAATCTTAAGAACAGTGACTTGGGGCAAGTGACAAAGCCAACCTAATGTGATCTCTAAAAGGGGAGTCCAGAAAAAATGAGAGGGTGTCCAGGAGAAAATGTTACCTTATCCTTTCCCCTTCTTTTAATTTCTTGCTGAGGCTTTAATTGGTCAGGTCTAATAGGGTAGCCTCCAGGAGCACTGAGCCAGATAGAGAAGGGTAAAGAGTGAATCTGGAGGGGAAAACAGAAGATAACCAACACAGAAAGTGTCTTACGCTTCCTTAAATTCTCAAATTGCCTAGCATGTTATTTTATACATAGTAGAGACAAGAAGAGCTTGTGGGCAGTTTGATAATTAACATGACTGAAAAATCATTTAGTGGCAGCCATGGAGGTTCACAATCCAGCTCTCACTTTAAGAAAAAACTTGGCATTCAGCCATGAAAGGACCAATTAGCTAAAATCTTCTATCTGCAGGGCCTTTGATATTCATTGCAGCATTTGAATCAAATTCATCATTTTCCCAGGCATCTCTCAGCCAATAATTGATCATAGTGCAGATACTAGGGACTGGTCATTCTTGCCTAATACAAGACTCTACTAATGGACAATCTTTTTTCAAGAGCTCCTTATTGGGTTGGCCAAACTTTCATCAGATCTGCCTCATAGTCTGAGGTTCTTTCTATCCAACTTTGCCTTATTCCCTTTTATTTCTCATAAACATCATCCCCCAATAAACCATTTACACTCCTAACTATGTCTAACAACCTTCTTATCAGAGGACCTACACTGACACACATACATACTAAATGAATAATATAGACTATAATAGTTTCTTTATGAAGAGAGACTGGAGTGGTCCAGTTTTATGGAGGAGTAGAAATGTGAAACATGCTTTTAAAATGAGAAAGAAGAAAAGTAATAATATCAAAGTCAGAAAACTTACCTCTCAATCCACACCATATTGTCCACCATTCCATTCTATGCCAGAGTTATGGCAAGAATTAAAGGAGAGAATTCACTGTTTCTGAAACTAGTTTGAGCCAGTCAACAGAGACTGCTGCCATGCATTACTTTACGCTCATTCTAAACTCCTCCCTAGCACACTTTCTAGGGAGGTTGAAAAGATTAAACATTCACTTCTCCAGTCTCTCTTCCACTAGAGGTACTTGTAATATAAAGATTATATATGTGTGTGTGTGTGTGTGCGCGCGCGCGTGTGTGTATACACACACACATATATTTTTTTTAAAGAAGAGCTTATAAAGCATTTCTTTAAATCAGTATATTTTTACTTTATGTCACAATAAAAATCTCACTAGCTGCTGTAAGGGAAAAAAAGAGCTTTTCTGATAAAACAAATAGACGCAGATGGTGCAGCCATCTTGAGATAAGATACAAGCATCTAACACACAAAATTCGACATGGTAGAAAGATTGTGTTCTTGAGAAATTGTTCAATCCTGACTTGCCCAACTTTGGACTTCTTCCCACCACATTTCTGGTTAGAGGACAATCTATACTGTTATTTGCCATCTACTATGATCTGTGCAGGACATCATTCCCTGACTGTTAGAATATTATATCAGATTCTTAGGTATCCCATTCTTTAATCATTACTTTTTATAGGCTTGAGAACCCCATGAGAAGGAATTTGAATTACGTTCTCAGATAGGATTCATACAACTTGACTGATATTCTGGAGTATTTCCAAAGAAAACCAAAATGAAAGAAAACACAGTGAAATCTCTACAAGTACATACGAATGTTTCACAAAGCTGTGAGTAAAGCTGACATCATCATTGAGACCAGGTGTTAGAAGCAGCTAGATTTCTAAGTAAGGAAGTTGCACAGCCCTCTGTGCACCTTAAGTTAGATAGGTGTGATATAAAAGAGAGAGCGCTGTTCCCAGAAATCAAACCACTCTGTTGAGGAAGCCCTCTGAAAGAGGTGTCAAGAAAAATAACCAAGAATTTTGATACTGGCTGAAGAGGAAGAAGAGAACAAGAAGATGTTGATGTTTAAAAGATTAGTCAGACTCTTGGTTTTAGGTATGACAGATAAAAAGTTTGGAAGTCATCACTCTAGTCCTTACAATAAGAAAAAAACTGGGCACACTAAGAATAAATGACTTTTTTTAGGAGAGCAAAATGCAGAAGAAATATGCTTTAAATATTAAGATTCCGATAGTTTAATAGTAAAGAGATAAAAATATACAATGCTAACACTAGTCAAAGAAAGCTAGAGTAGCTATATTAATTCAAGAGCAAGTAGACTTAAGAGCAAAGAAATTTATCAGAGATAAAGAGAGGCTCTACATAATAACAAAGGAGTCAATTCTCTAAAAGACATAACCTTAAGACTGCATGGCTAGCTCAGTTAGTAGAACATGAGACTCTTAAAAGACATAACCCTAAACATGCATGAACTTAACAACAGAGTGCCAAAATACATGAGTCTAAAACCAATTAAAGTGAAAGGAGAAGTAGACGAATCCAGTATTGTAATTGGATACTTAAACATTAAATAATAGGCCAAGTAGGTAGAAAATCAATTAGGAAATAGTTGACTTGTAGAGAAATATCAACTTTATCTAATTGACACTAATGGAATACTCCATCCAACATCAATAGAATAAACATTCTACTCAAACTTACATGGAATTATCCCCAAGATAGATGACATTTTGGACCATAACATATACCTTAACAACTTAAAAGAATGAAAATCATACAAAGTATGTTCTTAGACTATAATGGATTTTAAAAGAAATAAAAAACAGAAGATATCTGGAAAATCCTGGAGATTTTTGGAGATTAAGCAACATAATTATAACAACAGATGTGTCAAAGAAGAGTCTCAAGAACGTAATATAAAAATATTTTTGAAAATACAGCTTATCAAAATTTATAAGATGCCATGAAAACAAGCTAAGAGAGAAATTTAAAGAATTAAATAAATATAATAGAGAAGAAGAAAGATCTAAAATCAATAAGGAAAGCTTAAACCATAGAAAACAAGAGGAGAGCAATTTAGCAATTAATAAGAATTATAGTAAAAATCTGTGAAATTAAAAAGTAACAGAGAAAATCAGGGAAACTAAAAGATCAATAGATACAATTGATAAACTCATAGACAGGTTAACCAAGAAAAAAAGAGAGAAGACCCAAATTACTAATATCAGAAATAAATGAGGGTTCATCACAAATAATTACATGGAAATTAAAAGGTTAATAAATAAACACAAACAACATTTCTATGTCCACACGTTTGATAACTAGATGAAATGAATGAAATCCTTGAAAGGTACAACTTTCAAAAGTCATAAAAGAAAAATAATTAACTTGAATAGTCTTAAATTAGTAATGAAATAGCATTAATAAATTTCTGAAAAGGAAGCACCATATTCAGATGATTTAACTGGTGAAATGTACCGAATATTTAAAGAGGAAGTGATTACAATTTTTCACAATCTCTTCCAGAAAATAGAAACAGAAAGGACATTTCTTCACTCCTTCTATAAAGAACAATGCGCTTTATCTATTTAACCCTCATATCCTTTCCTCCAAGTTACTGGAAGCCACTGATTTTTTTACTGTCTCTGCTGTTTTGCCTTTTCCAGAACATATGATACTGCAATTGTAAAAATAAGATATTAAGCATTTGTAAAACCCATAGGACTTTATAGTACAAAGAGTAAAATTTAATATATGCAAGTTAAAAAAAAATCATGTAGGAGTTCAAGACGTCCTAGAATGGAATGCAGAATGCGACAAAAGAAACTAAGTGTATTATAAATATTTGAAACACTTCACCGAAGGTGGTAGGTGAAAAGCTGCTGACCTGTCACCTTGGAAAAGAGTGAAGTGTATAAAACTAAAAGCAATAGGAACTGTATTTGATCACTGCATTCTAGTTGGTAAAATTGTTTCCCATAGGAGTATGGATTAACAATTCTGAAAACAATATATATACATGCCAGAACTGAGCAATTAATTAATTGGATGGCAGAGAGTGGAAGCCAGATCTCACTGTTGGAGTGGGAGGTTCCAGAGAAGGAAGCTAGAATGATCCATGTAGTTATGGATTAGAACTGAAGACATCAATATGAACCAATTCTGCCTTCATAAAGACATAGACGTTTATGTATAGAATAGATATAGATATAGATAAATATTATACTAATACCAGATGTTAACAACAGGGGGAATGATGTGGAGTATATAAGAACTCTGTACTATCTTCACAATAATTATGTAAATCTAAAAGTAAATTAAAGTAAAATAAGTTTATTAAAAACATACTAGTTAGAAACTTGGAGAAAAACTTCACATGTGATAGGAATAGTTGTTAATGAATTAGATGACAGAGAAAATTAACTGATATTTTTCTGCCTTCCCTTAAACACAGAAGCACTAACCATACTATGATGTTAGGTACACATCCCATTGATGCATCGTAGAATGGTGAAAAACAACCTGTATTGCAAGTTAGAAGACAGAGATGTAGTGCAAACTCAGTTGCTTGCCAGCTGTGGGACCTTGCGAAATCTTTCCTACTCTTTAAAATGAGGGTATTGAACTGATGACCTTTGAAACCTGTCCAACTCAAGCATTTCATCCCTCTTTATACTGTAAAGTCCATGCTCACATATTCATAAGGCTGATATACCCTCTTGGACATGGCTGTGTAACTGTAAATAGGATGTTGGAGCACATCCCAGGCAGCCACTCAAGAGTCGAGGACATCTTTGGAGTTCAGGAGAGACTTCAACCTGCAACATTGCTTCCCTGCCCATATCCACTTTATCACGTTATTATGTTCATTCTCCAGCTGCTACAAGTACTAGCTACTAATAGCTCACAATTCATCTATCTCTGGAGAGTTGTGCTAGATCAACAGGAGCTGTTTGTGCAAAGATGCCTAGGAGGTTACTCAGATGCCTTTCCTGGGAGTTGGCTCTGTAGGGGTTCAGAACAAGTCACCCCAAGGTGCACCTTTGTGGTATACATACTATTTTAAGCTTAAGGCAAATGACACCTTGCAGGCTCAAGAGAAACTTCTGCCACTGTAGGCCCCAGGCCTGGCTGGTCCCAGGTCTGGCTACGTTCCAGGCTCATAGCTAGGAATAGGACCCCAGATTTAGAATGTTACACTAGTGTAGTAGGGCACCTGAGTCTAGAATATGTAAACATAATTCAGCTTATTGTATCATACATGTGTCGCTGGAGGCCACTATTGTACTCTGATATGCGTGTAGCCCATGCGGTCCCCTGGGGAGCAGAAAAGGAGCAAAAGAAGAGCAGAAGCAGAAGCATGCTCCCCAAAATAGACCTGAACTCCCCTCAATAGAAGCACTCCCCTTGCAATAAAGTCGGTTCCTGCTGTTTCATTCTCGTGTTGGCCCTTTGTGCATTCTTCCAACTGGGCATCACACTACTGAAACCTTCCCTTCTTGATCAGCTCGGCGCTGACAGCCAACCTCCCCTTAACTACCTAAAAGAATTTAAATTAGAGGCCTTGCCCACAATAAGTAATTATCAGCAATAACCTTTTTGATCCATCTACATGGCAGAGCAAATTTCAAATTACTGAATATCTGCTCTTATTGTTCTGCAATGGCCTTCCTCTCCCAAGGTGCCTTGCCTCATCCTCAGCTTAAAATGTCACATACACTTCATTTTCCCTTTCTGTTTCCGCCTCTCATATATGTGGGGTTCCCATATGCACATATGCAATTAAATTTGGTTATTTTCTCTTAATTTGTTTCATATTGATTTGATTACTAGACCAAACAGAAGATCCTAGGTAGGGGAAAGTTTCTTCCCCACAAGCCATTACTAATGACTGACATATCGAGGTATTAAAGCTCAGCCCCTTTGCCTCAAGGGGGAACAACTGTGTGGTATTCTTCATATTATAGAGCTCCTCATGAGATCAGACTGACCCTAACCTGCAGCTGAAACCACATCTTTGCCTGGCTTCTTCTCCTGCCCTTTTCTGTTTGTCGTACTCCATTATAGGTTTCATCAGGGAATACGCCCTCACTAAACCACTTACATAAGCATCCCTGCCTTAGGTTCTGCTTCTTGGGAACTTGGCCCCAGAGAGCATGGCAAAAGTTGTTTGGGCATGCTTCAAATGCCCTAGAGAAATTACAGGTGTGTCTACTCCCATGCAAAATTTTCTAAAGCCAAAGTCAGCAAGCTTATTCTATAAAGGGTTAGAGAGTAAATATTTTAGGTTTTGCAGGTCACATATGGTTTCAGCCACATATTATATTTTCCTTTTCTTAACCTTTTGAAATATAAACACCATTATTAACTCTTAACTCCCCCCCCAAAAAAAAGGAGCAAATGGGATTCGACCCATGAGCTATAGTTTGCTGACCTCTGTTCTAAAGCATAGATGTAAATAAATTTGGCACAGCCACCCCAGTATACAGTGGAGGCTTAGGAAGCCTGTCATACTTCTGTCTTTTCTGAGGAGGGTTAAAGCATAAGCCCATTTGACAGAAATGCAGCAGGAATTAATTAATGAGCTTTAAAGTCTCCAAAAACATAATAGGCTCTACAAAGCATTCAGAGATTTATTATTAAATATTCATCTCCCTTTTAATTATTTGTCTTCTCTTTATGGTTATTATGAGGAAATCTTTTTTTTTAAAAAAAAGTGACTTAATTTAGATGACCCAAAGGTCTCTGAAGCAAAATAGTTCCTACTGAACCTCTATACATTTCTGAGGGAAAAAAAAGAGACAGATATACAAAAGACACACACGGACACAATAGAGAGAAGATGAGGCAGAAAAAGAGAGATGCAGGCCACACAGAGAGATAAAAGAAACAGAGAGATGAAAGATGGCAGGCTAGATAAAAGCAGAGTTCACCTCCTCTTAGGCCTGTGTTGAAATTACAATCAAATTGTAAAATAATCAATGTGGAGAATCACCTGAAGTCAAGCTGGTCATAACACATACTTCTTCTGATAATTTAAAGAAGGAGCCATATCAAAGCCAGTGGGAAGAGCGAAAACAAAAATCAAGCTGGATCCACACCAGCAGGTAGTGGAGGAACACTAAGAGGGAGAGCAAAGCTGCAGAGACCCACCTGAAGAGGGAGGGATCCTAGCCTCCTTTGGGGACTCCCTAGCCCAGGGTCCCGGCCCAGGGAAAAGGAGCTCCCAAAAACTCTAACTGTAAAAATCAGAGGGGATTCTGTCTGTCTGGGTGAGATAGAAGGAGACTGAAATCCCAGATCCCCTTTTAAAGGCCAACACACAGAATCTCTCACCTGCGGACACTGGGTCACTAATGGTGGGTCAGAGGCTTGCACAAGATTCATACGAGGAAAGACTACATTACTTGGTGCCAGAACAAGGGCTCAACAGGCAGCCTCCATTGTGCCTTAGTCAGAGGCCCCCCTCCAGGTCAGTCTTCAGCTTGCCTGTGCAGATCCCTCCCACACAGCAAATTCAGAAGCTGCACTGGCCTGAGGAGATCAGACTTCCCCACCCAACCTGCAGATTGCCTGGGGCTTTTGTTGCCAGTGGCTGCCAGGACCTATGCTGATTCAGAGCCAAACATTCCCAGCAGGCAGTCAGCTCTGTGTGTGCTCATTTCTGAGAGTTTCAGGGAGATCATTGCTGCCAACATGAAATTGGGGAATATTGGGGATCTGTGGGCAAGTCCCAGACAGCAGCTGATCTTGCTGTGATCTGTGACTTTTGTGGGAACATGCGAATAGTTACTATAGCTATGGCAAGACTGAGGCTGTATTGACCTGATGGCCACTGTCTCCCTGGGACCCCACCCAACCCACGAATTGCCCCAGGTGGCCCATTGATAGTCAACCACCATTACCCTTCATCTCCCCCCAGATCTCACAGTCCACACAGACAACAAACTTTGGCTAGCACAGTGCAGGCATTGCAGGGAAATCAGTTGAAGGCAGACTTCTGCTGTCTACAAGAGCTGCAATATTGCATGACAGGGGGATCACAGGGGTCTGTGGGATTGCCCCAGATGACAGCTGGTCTCACTGCGATCTGTGACTAGAGTGGGAACAAGAGGGCACAGAATTTTCAGCAAAACTGAGGCCATATTTGTCTGATGGCCCTTGTCTCCCTAAGATCCTGTTTCACCCAAGCCGCAAACTGCCTGTGGCCCATTGTCAGGCAGCCTCTCTTGCCCTGCTTTTTCCTGGAGTTGCACATTCTGCACAGACAACAGACCTCATGAAGTGAGTGCCTTTCAGGGAAAACTAGTAGTGAGGCTACTGTTGCATGTACAACTGCAATATTTCTTACAGTAATCACATGGGTCTGTGAGACCGCCCCAGACAAAAGCTTGTCTCATTGTGATCTGTGACTACTGTGAGAACACAGAGACAGAGAAGTTGCAGAAAACTGAGACTGTATTGTCCTGACACCACTTAACTCCCTGAGATCCTGCCCCACCCAACCCACAAAATGACCCCAGCAAATTTACAGGCAGCTGCCCCTGCCCTGCCCCAGTCTGAGGTTGCGAATTCTGCATAGGCAACAGACTTTGGACAGTGAAGTGAGCAAAGCTCAGAGAATTCAGTGACAGGAATATCACTGTTATCAGGATGATATACAATATTGCTTGGGTAGATCTAAGGGGTTTTGTGGAACCATCATAGATGACAGTAGGTCATGCAGTGATATCTGACTTTGGTGGGAGCCCGCAGTCCCAGAGCTGGTGGCAAATCTAGTGCTGTATAGGCCTGACAGACTTATGCATCATTGAGATGATGCACCACCTAATATTCAAATTACCAGTGACAAGTTTGCTCCTAGGCTATCCAGTCCAATCCTGTATTTTCCTTGGGTCATGAATTCAACAGCAAATATCTTTTCGTTAATGAGAGCCATGCAAAGCCTATCTGAGAGAAACTTTAGGTGGTGGGCCACAAACTCATGCCCACAATCTGCAGTAATTCTTAAATAGAGCTCGGTTGTTTGTAAGCCTGAGGTGGACAGCAGGTGGCCTTGCTACAATCTGAAATTTTCACGGGGAACCATAGAGAAAGTGCTGGCATGTAAACAGACACTGCAGTGGCAGGGGGAAGTTTTCTCAATGAATCCAGGAGACTCCCGGGGTCCCTTCAGTATCCAATACACATATCACACAAAGGCTCTACAAGTTACAGAGTCTTACATGCACTTGACGGGCAGTGTCAGGCTTCAAAGAGCGCTGGTCCTTCTGCTAAACTGACCTAGGCCAGGTACAGGAGATTACTGGACCACAACCTACAGTGTTGTCTCTTCCACTTACCTATAGATCCAGCATACACAATAACCATCTGTAGATTGCTTTTTAGCTTCCACCAGCAATCAAAGGCAGTGGCTGACCTTGGCCTACTGGGAAGCCCCTTCAAAAGGGCCACAGAACCGACACACCCAGGGGCTGACACTAGACCACAATAGAGCAACCTCTGACTAGTTTCATAAGCATCACACAAAAAGAGGGTCTCAACAAGTACACAAGCCTGCTACAGCAAATCTGACTCAGCGGACAAGCCCCCACATAGCAACTCATACTCTGTGGGCACAACCAATTCCCATAGTTAGTCAGCCTGAGTGTTAATTCCATCCACTGATGCACTAACAACAACAAAGTCTCAGCTACAACAGAAGATCACACACAACCCACACAAAGAAGACGTCCAGAGTCCCTGACACAGATTAAGGTGAGTGTGCCACTCAATCACACAAGACAACTTCCACATAAGGCAAACTAAACAAGACTGAGAGACAAATCAAATATCCTTATAAAAATGAACACAGAGAGGCTAATAAAATGAGAAAACAAAGAAATATGCCACAAATGAAACAACAGGAGAACACTCTAGAAAATAAGCTAAATAAAATGAAGGCAAACAATATACCAGAGAGAGAGTTCGAAATATTGATTATAAAGATGCTCAGTGAACATAGAGGGAAAATGGATAAGTGCAATGAAAACCTCAATAGAGAGATAGTAAGCATAGAAAATGATTGAGAAACCATAAAAATAGCTAGACAGAAGTGAAGAATACAATAATTGAAATGAAGAATACTCTAGAAGGATTCAATAGTAGATTGGATGAAGAAGAAGATTGAATCAGTGAACTAGAAGACAAAGTAGCGGAAAACACTCAATCAGAACAACAAAAAGAAAAAGGAATTTTTAAAAGTGAGGATCGTTTAAGAGAATTCTGGGACAACACGAAGTGTAACAATATCTGGATCATAAGAACCCCAAAGAAGAGAGAGAGCAAGAGATTAAGAATCTATTTGAAGAAATAATGATGGAAAACTTTCCTAACCTGGCAAAGGAATTGTACAGACAAGTCCAGGAAGCACAAAGAGTCCCAAATAAAAGAAATTCAAAGAGGCCCACACCAATACACAGCATAATTAAAATGGCAAAGGACAAAGACAAAAAAAGAATCTTAAAAGCAGAAAGAAAATGGTAGCTAGTTACTTACAAAGGTATGCCCATAAGTATGTCTGCTGATTTTTCAACAGAAACCTTACAGGCCAGAAAGGACTAGCAAGAAATATTCAAAGTTATGAAAAACGAGAATCTACAACCACGAATACACTACCCAACAAGGGTTTCATTTAAAATGGAAGGTGAGATAAAGAGCTTCCCAGACAGGGAAAAGCTTAAGGCACCAACAAGCCAGTATTACAAAAAAAATGTTAAAGGGACTGCTGTAAAAAAAGAAGCAGCAGCAGAAGCAGAAGCAGCAGCAGAAGCAGAAGCAGAAGAAAACAAATAAATACAAATAATAAAATGGTGATAACCATGTACCTATCGATACTCACTTTAAATGTAAATGGATTGAATGCTACAATCAAAAGACATTGGGTAGCCGAATGGATAAGAAGAAAAACCTCATGTATATGCTGTTTACAAGAGATCCACTTCAGATTAAATGACATGCACAGACTGAAAGTAAAAGGATGGAAAAATATATTTCATGCAAAAAGAAATGAAAAAAATCCATATAGAGACATTTATATCAGATGGAATAGACTTTAAAACAAAGGCCGTAAGAGACAAAGAGTGGCATTGCATAATGATAAAGAGATCAATAAATCAAGAGAACATAACTCTAGTAAATATATACACACCCTACACAGGAGCACATACATACATAAAACAATTATTGGCTGACATAAATGGAAAGATCAACAGTAATACACTCATAGTAGGACACTTTAACACCCCCATTGATACCAATGGCAGATCTTCCTGACAGAAAATTAACAAGGAAACAATGAGCCTAAATGACACACTAGACCAGATGGATTTACTAGATTTTTCAGAGCATTTCATCCCAAAGCAGCAAAATATACATTCTTCTCAAGTGCACATGCAAAAAATTCCAGGATAGAATACATGTTAGGACAAAAAAAAAAGTCTCAAAAATTTAAGAAGATTGAAATCATATCAATGGTCTCTCCTGATCACAATGGTATAAAATGGTAGAAATCGACTAAAAACATATATTCTTCCAAGACTGAGTAAAGAAGAGAAAAGAAAATCTAAACTGACTGATTACCATCAATGAAATTGAATCGGTAATTAAAAACCTCACCGAAAACAAAAATCCTGGACCAGATGGCTTCATAGGTGATTTTACCAAACATTCAAAGAAGAATTAACACCTCTTCTCAAACTATTCCAAAAATGTCAAGAAGAGAGAAAGCTCCCTAACTCATTTTATGAGATCACCATTCCCTTGATTCCAAAACCAGATAAGGACATTACAAAAAAAGAAAACTATGGGCTGATATCTCTTATGAACATTGATGCAAGAATCCTCAACAAAATATTAGCAAACAGAATTCAGCAATACATTAAAAATATCATACACCATGATCAAGTTGGGTTTATTCCTGAGATACAAGGTTGGTACACTATATGCAAATCAATTAATGTGACACACCACATTAACAAATCAAAAGATAAAAATCATATGATCATATCAATAGATTCAGAAAAAAGTTTTTGACAAAAATCCAACATCCATTCATGATAAAAACTCTCAACAAAGTGAGAATAGAAGGAACATACCTTAACATAATAAAGGTAATATATGGTAAACCTACAGCTAACATCATACTCAATGGAGAAAGTCTAAAAACGTTTTCCTTAAGTTCAGGAACAAGACAAGGATGCCTACTTTCACCACACTTATTCAACATTGTATTGGAAGTCTTAGTCATAGCAATATGACAAGAATGAAAAATAAATAGTCTCTGAAGTAGAAAAAAAAGAAGTAAAACTCTCATTATTTGCAGATGACATGATACTTCATATACTGAAGATTCCATCAAAAAAACTGTTAGAATTGATCAATGAATTCAGTAAAGTAGCAGTGGATAAAATTTATATTCAGAAGTCTGTGGCATTTCTATACAACAATGATGAACTTTTAGAAAGAGAAATTAAGAAAACAATCTCATCAAAAACAATAAAATGCCTTTGAATCAAATTAACCAAGGAGGTTAATTTCAGCTGCAGAGAGCATCTTTGCCAAGGTCATGCCTCTTCCCTGGGTGGTCTACACCCAATGTCTGATCCATGTTGTGATATAAGTTCTAGCCATCCTAGCCTGATTTAGCCTTGCTCCACCATTCTCTGTAGGGTCAATAGAGCCTGTCACTGGGCCTGCATCACAGCTGGACTTCTTCTGCCCAATCTTGCTTCCTTCCACTCCCATCTATAGGACTCGAATCAACAGATAATCCTGAATAAACATCCTGGATTCTAAATTGTCTCATTGTCTCCAGCCTAGGGAACCATACTACAGCAATCTATCACTTTCCTTTTTTCTTTTGTTGTATTACACTGTGTAGTATGGCTTCATGAAATGGCAGGTCAGTAAAGAACTGACCCTAATACTAGGTGGTTGGTGATAGATTGAGAGAGGACCCTATCCGAATAATTCAGATATAGCATCCCCATAGGGCATTTGATAAGCTCTAATCTACAATAATAAACTCGGTAGCTGCAAGGGGCTATGTAAAATAAATGAACTGATATTAACAGAACACTTATTTTCTGCTAGGCATTGTGCTACACACTTTTACATCTATTCTCTTATTCAATCCTCATTAAGAATAAGATATTATAAGTGGTGTTTTCCCCAGTTTACAAATAAGGGAGTTGAGGCTGAATGTGTGGAAGATATTATTCTACTTTATAAATAAGGTGATTCAGATTGGTTAAATGATTTACCTGAAGATACATGGCCAGTAATTGTCATAACCTGAACACAACCCCTAAAATTATGTTAATCTTAATTTTTTTCCCAGGAGACTATGTTGCCCTTATGGACCAGATACCAATCATATCAGGATTGTGTAAAACAGTGATTAAAATAATGGCTGTGATAGATAGGACTAAAGGGAAAAATGAACTTACAAAGAAACATAATAGGGTAAATAGCTTTGTGTACTAAAACTGCCAATAAATTGTAAAACTAATATATTGTATAAAGAATGAATGCTGTGCTTGCCTTTAAAATATGTATATGTGTATCTGTGTGTATACAGATATATTTATGCCCTAATTGTCTAAAAGAGATGGAAAATGCCTTAGAAGAATATATAAAGTATAAGAAAACACAATAAACTGACAATAGCATTTAAAAAAATATAAGGGATATAAAATGAACTAAGAAAAAGGTAAAAAATACATATTATAAAACCCTTTCATTTGTTATTGTTTACTCTAGACAGCAAATTTGGCTCTAAGATTTTTAGCAGTCAAAATTAGAAAAGAATCTTGTTTTTTTTAAAAAAAAATAATTACCAGTATCAAATGGGTTAAAAGGCTAATTTGTCAGGAATAATACTCCTAAAGTTCTTCAAATGTAGAATATTCATGTAATAAGGCACATCATCCCAATACATGTAACTACGACTTCCAAATACATAGTTTTTTAACACATATTTTTCTCAGGTTGCAAAAGAAATGTATTAACTACAAAATTTTCTAAAATATATAGAAGCTCAAAGAAAATAATATTTCTATAGTATATACTATATCTATATATATGCCTGTGTGTGAATATCTATCTATCTATCTATCTATCTATCTATCTATCTATACACACACATATGTTTGTGAGTTACAAAATATATGTTATATACGTTATAATATATTCATAATATTTATAATATTCACATATAATTTACAACAAATTGCAATATATGATATTACAAAATTAGGCTCAGACGTTGGTTATTTATTAGTATGCTTTGGATATTTCTCCATGTTGTATATTCTTTTATGGTACATTTATATGTGAAATGTTATACGGTCATTGAAAATTATGTTGAAATTTATTAACTAAACTTTTATGGCTGGAATGTATGTATATATTTTTTTCTGTTTTGCATAAAACTATACATAATAATTTTGTTGAATTCTGATTATTTCCTATGATCAACTGCTCAAAAAAGAATAAGTTAGGTAAAAAAGCGTTAACTTTTTTATAATTCCACATTTATAATCTTCCCTCCGGAAAAGTGATATCAATTTTTATTTATTTAAAAAATGTATGAGAAATTAAGTTGACTTCCAAAGTGGCAGAATGAGAGGACCTTGTTAAATCTGATCCCCCATAAAAGCAAAGGAAATTACTGACAAAACAATCCAAAGTAACTATTTATGAACTCTGAAAATTAATGGAAAACACAGAACAAACTAGTTTATTCAAAAAAAAATTATTAAATCTTGGTAATAACAATGGGGTCTATGACATTTTAATCTGAGCCTTATCCCATGCCTCCCCTCCCCAGTTCATTGGCATGGTAGCCATGAAAAACTAAATCTCACAGCTGACAGAAAGAAGTGATCTCTTTTGGATCTCTGTTAAAAGCCCATCCCCAAAGCACAGTCAATATTTTAATGAGACCCATAGCTTTGTAAAAGCTTCAGTTCCAGGATATTGGTGTTCCTTGATCTAAATCAGAAATCAGTTAAGTGAAACAAGCTCTATCCCTAGGGTATGACTGAAAACTAGCAATCAGCAGGAATTATTAACATCACAGCTGTTTAAGACTGTGATTTCAATTTGGGCAAACAATGTGGTTTACCCTGAACACCTACTCTCCTGGGACTTGAGCACTTGGGTGCATGCTAGACAAAGAATACCTATGTGACCAGTCCTCAATAAAAAACAAAACAAAACAAAACAAAACAAAACAAAAAAAAACCTTGGGCACTGAGTTTCTAATTGCTTCTCTGACAGACAAGATTTCACATGTGTTGTCATGATTTGTTGTTGGAATAACTGTGTTCTTTACAGGAAGAGGACTCATGGAAGCTTAGAAGTCCAGCTTTCCTCTGGACTTCATTCCATGCACCTTTTCCCTTTGGTGACTTTACTTTGTATCCTTTTGGTATAATAAATCACAGCCATGTGTATGAATATATGTTGAATCCTATGAGTCTTCCTAACAAATCATCAAAACATGTTGTGGTCTTGTGGATTCCCTGACACGCCGCCTCAATAAACTTGTTAAAAAATGTATGATAATATTCATTTTCCAATATACTCATCAACAATAGATATTGACATTGCTGAAAATCTTAATTAATTCAAAGACAATTAATGGTATTAACTTATATTTTCTTCAGCTATTGAGTTTGAACTTTTGTTTACATGATTATTAGTCATTTGTATTTGATATTTTGTAAATTACCTGTTCATGTCCTGACCTATTTTTCCTTTAGGATATATACACATATATTTCCTTAATGACTGCTCAGCTTTCTCGGCACATTAAGGACAGTAGTTCTCTGCCACATACTGTGAGTGTTCTTCCTAAATGATCATTCGCACAGGGATCATTCTTATAGAGTTCTTTAATACTGACTAATGGTTCCATACCAAAGCTCAGAGGAAAAGAAAAGGCTCTTTGGGGATCTAATTCCCAGTAGTCCAGACCTTAGGCCTTGCTCATGCAGCAAGATTAAAAAAAAATTCAAAATCCACCCAGGGAATGCATATTTGTATTCTTTAAGGGATCCCAAACATTAATTCTTTTAGCTATACTTTTGTTATGTAACGAGAAGCAAATAAAATAAGATTACCCTCACTACCAGGTACTAGAGGTGCAGATAGTTCATTGGGTCAATTACACCCCTTAGCAAACACATGAAATAGGACAAAGGTTTACACTTTCTGCCCTCCAGCATCGATGTTTTGTTTTGTTTTGTTTCATTTTGTTTTTTGGTTCATCCTGCTCAACACATCCCTCAATGCCATTAGGTCTTTGTACATGCTGTTTCCTCAGCTGAGAGGCATTACATACTGTACTTTAACACCTACTTCTTCAGATCGCAGCTCAAGTGTCATTTCCTGGGGGAGCATTTCTTATTTTCCTTTTGTACGTGCTGTTATAGTACCTATACCTCCTCACTAGTCACAGTTGGAATTTTGTTTTCATTTGTGAGATTATTTGATTAATTACTGCTTCCTACACCAGAGTGTAAATTCCTTGAAAGCAAAGACTAGGTTTCTTTTGCTCATTATTGTAATCCACATCCTAGCACAATGTCTTGAACCTAGTAGGTACTCAGATAGTATTTGTTCGCTAGATCAAGGAATCCTATTCTATGAATGGATATGTCTCCTGAGGCCAATGCAATGTACCTTAAAGAGTATTTTAAAATATTAAATAGGTGCAAATGCTTTCAAAAGGCTCAGAGAAATTGAATAACCTTATAGGTCCATTTGTGCCCCTCAGAGTGGTCTCATTTTACAAGCTTGATCCTCATTTCATAATTGCTATCCAGGTGCTAAGGAATCAAATTGTTCTAATATATGATTTGTTTCCTAGTTTTGAATGATGAGAATTTCCTTTGGCTTTTTATAGCTTAGCTGAAAGCAAAAGTGAGGATATAAACAGCCCATTGGATAAATAAGACATAGATTTTATTATTTATTTATATTTTAATTTTTTGAAATTTATTATGGTGATGTTGATTAAAAAATCCAATAAGTTTCAAGTGGACCATTCGACAGTATATTGTGTGTGTATGTGTGTGTGTGTGTGTGTGTGTATTCACTGTGAATATTGTGTGTTCACTGTCTATAGTTAGATTTCTTTCTGTCACTCCATATTTGACTCCTTTTATCATATCTACCAGCTTTCTTTGACTACCTTCTGGTAACCATTAGTCCACTGTCCATGTCCATGAGTCTCTGTTTGTAAAGGAAATTTATATTTATAAAGGAAATTTCTATTTGTAAAGTTGTCCCTCAGCTCCTTGCTTCCCTGGAGACAATTTTTATTACATAAGATGACTTGAATTTGCATAACAAATGTTGATAAACTTTTATTGATCATACATTTCTTAGTCACCCTCCCATATAACCTATTCCCTCCCACACCCCAGAAGCTCAACTCCCTTTCCCCACACTGCAAAATAGTATATAGGCCGCTGGAGAATAAAAGCATTTTTACATATGTATAATAGAGCTTCACAGAATAGGAGTGAAAACCCTATTTACTAAACCTAAGAGGATAGAGGGGAAAGTTTCTTCCTCCCCTATAGTATCATGTGAAAATATTAGAATACAATAGATAAAAGATTACCAATGTTATCTCCCTTTAACTAAAGGTTGCACTGTCGTAGCCTACCACTACAAGACAAAACAAACCTCTAAAAACCCAACACCTTCATTGAAAGGACATGTAAAAACCAAAAGCTTTTAGTAGAAGGTTAATATGGCCATGTGGATCTACAGAAAATTCCCAGTTACAAAATTCTAGCCTCATCATTACTGGCTAGCTCCTAATATGTTTCTCTGGCCTATGACCCAGCCTCTCATTTCCTCATCTTTGATTCACCAATACTACTTCTTCCTCTAATTTTATACCTATCCATTTCATCTATTCACACTCAGGTCCACTCACTTTTTCAGGGCTCTCTATCATTTACTTTTCCTGTGCCACCTTGGATAAAATTCCAATGCATCCTTATATTTTTCTACAAACCTTTTAACTAAAAATCACAGCCCCCAAGCAAATGCCTCCTTGATAAGCCACTTCATCTCTCACAGCAAAGATTTATCAATAAAACAATGGCCTCATGCTATTTTTTTCCATTCTTGTTCGATAATCCTTTCTCATATGAAACACATCAAGTTTCATATTATTTTTCTCCCATCTGTGTTCCAAGGTTGTGGGCTTCCAGGTCTCTTTCACTGATGAGTTTATCACTAAAATCAGCTAAGATTATCCAGATGGATGTTTAAAACCTTAATCTCTTACTGAAGAAGAGGTTGAACCTTATAATCCCAACATCTCTAATAGCCACTCCATCTTGAACCCCATTTGTTTCAAATCTTGACACTCATCCCCGCCCTCAGCATGTAACTTCAACGCCTCCTTAACTGAAATAAAATGGGGTAATTTTTTTCTTTCATTTTCTTTCAAAAAATGAAGTATTTCACAGCCTCATATTATAGGTTTTCTCATTCATGTGTATTCTCAATTCCAGGTCTTAGATATTCTTATCATACATAACTTCATCCTTACTTGCATCTTTAATTCAGACTCGGCCACATTACCACTGACATTACTTGCATCTTTAACCTCTCCTTTACTTGATCCTTAAAGTCTTTCTACTCCTATGCTCACGTATACTTAAAATTTCTCTAAAAACATATCCTGAGGTTTGAAAACACACTAACTTTCTGATCTGTGTTCTTTCATTGATGAATTCTCTAAAGAAAAATTTAATTTTTCTACTTCCTTAATGCCTTTTTATTCTTTAATCTCTCACAATCTAAGTGTTATTTCCTTCTCCTTTCTAATACTACTCACTTGGTTGTCACAATTGTCCCCATAGAGATGAAATCCAACGTTTCTGACTCTTCTTAAGTCTGTAGAATTTGATTGAGTCACCTACCTTCTTGAATCTTTCTCTGTGAAATTGTTCATATCCAGTTATCTTCCTATTTTAGTGAAAATTTCTTTTTCTCTCTTACTGCTTTATTTTCCTTTTTTTCTGTAGCCTTTCTAAAGTTCTTATTCTCTTGATATTCTAAGCTTTCAACAATCTTATGCATGTTGATGACACTGAAAACCATAATGCTAGGTACTATTTGTTCTTAAATCCTAAATTCAGATTTAAAGACTACTGTCATAAAATTTATCCTGAATATTCCTTCAGTAACTAAAGTACAAGATAATTAGAATAGAACTTATGGAGTATTTTTCTGTCTCTGGTTCTAGCCATAAAGGATTAGCTGTTCTCAGACTAAATCTCCCAGTGAGAACAAACATAAAAGCTATTGCAATACAAAAACAATTGCTTGAAAGCATTGAAGGGTTAGAAGTCAAAGGACCAGGATCCCAGAGAGAAGTAAAAATACACTGAGATACAGTTGACAATATGCATGCCAACCTCCTTTGAAGTAATTTTAAAACACATGGAGAATGATCTGGGGGACCAAGAAGAAAGCAACTGCTAAAAGGATGACATCCAGAGGTCAAGTTCCATCATTTAAAAGGTACCCTGGTAAACATGCCACAATTTAGTTGATGCTCCAGAATGGCTATACTCTAAGAATAAAAGCAAAGTAAAAATGAAGCACTTTCAGTTAGAACAAGGTTGATTCCCCTGACTCCATATTTTAATTTTTTAATTAGTTTCAAGCATTCAATGCATTGGTTAGACATTTATATAGTTTATGAAATGATCACCCCAATTACTGTATCACTCATCTGGCTCTAGACATAGCCATTACTATACTATTGACTATATTCCCTATGTTATACTCTACATCCTTGTGACTATTTTTTATTGGAAGAAAATTAAATCTTCTCTGAAGAAAAATAGTATTATCCTAAGCCTCTACAAATCTTCATATATGGTGCCACACATTTATTCAAAATTAAAGTCATGATATTAAGCAGAAACAAATGACCAAAAATTAATAGAAATAAAGGCAAGTAGAGTCACAGATGATCCAGAACTTGGAGTTATCAGACATAAAATTTAAAACTTTATAAATATATTTAAGTCATTCAAGAACATAGATTTTTTTAAACAGATATTTCTCTCCAGAGAACTGGAATTTATTTAAAAAAAAATAAAGAAAGATAACAATTATAGACTAGGAGGTATAAAACATGAAATTAAACACTGACTAAATATTATCAACAGCAGATTAGCACAACAGAAGAATGGAGTAGTGAATTGTAAGTTGACTGGTGGAAAATATACACATGGGAACACAGAAACATAAGAAATGAGAAAAGAGTATAAAAAGTATATGGGACATGGTAAAAGGTCTATCATATGTATAATTTATATGTCTGGCAAGACTCGAAAGTGAGATGGGGTAGAAGTAATATTTGAAGCGTTGCAAGTCTACGAGTTTCTCAAATTAAAATATTAAGAAGCTCCATAAACTCAAACTGTGTAATTGCATATAGGCATAAAATCATTAAAAATTTGACAACAAAAGAAAAAGAAAAAACATTTAAAAGTACATAGAGAAAAGTCCCTTATTACCTTCCAAGGGAACAACAATATGACTATATGACTAACAGCTAAATTATCACAATATACAATGAAATGCACAAAAAATAGTGGAATAATATACTTGAAAAGCTGAAATAAAAGAACTGTGAACTTAGAATTGAGGAAAAATATCCTTCAAAAATAAAGAAGAAATGCATGCATTTTCAAGCAAACAAAGAGAACCTGGATGGATTCATTAAACAAATACTGTAAAAAGAAAGAAGAAAAAAGAAAAAATGATTTGAGTTGGAATCATGGTAATGCAAGTAGGTATAAAGAGCCACTAGAAAGGATAAATATGAACATAATTTACTGTTCAAACAATAATACTCTTTGTCTATGGGGTTTGTGATATATGGAGAATTAAAGTACACAATGACTATAGGCCAAAAGCAGAATGGGGGTAAATGAAGCTAAAATGTTGTAAGATCTTTGCATTGCCCAGAGAGTGATAAAAGATCTATCAAATAATCCAAGGATGCATTTTTAATATGTATGGTAAAAATTAAAAGAATAATAAAACAATGAAAAATTAACAATGGAACTGGAATGCTTAAAAAATACTTGATTAATCAAAAAAAAAAAGGGAGAAAATACATCAAAAGCAAGGAACAAAGAATGAAGAACTAAAAGAGTAAATTTTATAAATATAAATATATTACTACTTAAACTAAATAAAAGTAGACCAAATACTCAAAGTTGAAGACTGAGATGGTCTGACTAAATTCTAAAAAGCACATACACACAAACACAAAACTCTTTGCTGCTTGCAGGAAGCATGCCTAAAATAGAAGTGTATGAAAAGTTTTAAAGAAAAAGATGATAAAATTGGCACTGAAGTATTACTAGAGATAAGAATAATTCAAATTTGTAAAACTCAGCTCAATAGATTATAACATTTAAAATTTGTATGGCTGAAAGTAAGCACTAATAGACTAACAAGGAATAATAAATAATCCAAAAACAATCGTTGCAGATTTCAACACAGCTCTTTCAGTGGGTAGAGCCAGCAAACTAAAATCAGAATGGTTATAGGAGTTTTGAACAGTATAATTAAACAGTTGAACATAATTCACATATATAGATATAAAATATCGAATAAAATCCACAGCTAACAACATACTTAATGGTGAAGTGTTGTCAGATTTCCTGTTAGGATCACGAACAAAGCAAGAATATGTCTTCTCACCATTTCTATTCAAAATTGTACTGACTATTCTAGCCAATACAATTAGCCAAGAAAAAAATAAAAAAAAAACATACAGATTGGAAAGGAAGAAATTAAACTATATCTATTCGCAGATGACATGGTCTTGTATATAGAGAATCCTAACGTATACACACAAACACACCCTAACCCTATTAGAGCTGATAAAAAAGTTCAGCAAGGTTACAGGATACAATATCCAGTATAAAAAAGTTCAGCAAGTTTACAGAATACAATACCCAATATAAAAATGTTTGCATACACTAGCAATGAGCAATTTTTAAAAATTACAAGTAATTTAAAATTCATTGCAGGTAATTTTTAAAATTTTATTATTCAGGGTGTGTGTGTGTGAATGCATCTTTATTGTGTATCAGGGCTTACATTATCGACACCAGTCAACATCACCAGCCACTCATCTGCCATCCTTCTCTGTGTGACCAACTTCTGTAGATTCTAAGCTTAGCCCAAGACATCAGGATCAAGGAAGAAAAAATAAAAGCCCTAGGTTGCATCATGACTCCTACTCTATCTCTGTCTTTTAAAAGCAACACCTAAGGTCTCTGAACACTCACCCACACATAACAGGTCCATGCAGGAGACCTGAAGCTCTGCTAGAGAGAATACCTTGTATGCCAAAGCTTTTTCTTTTCCCTATCAGAAAACAGCTGGCTTCTAGAGACAGATGTGGAATTAAAGGGTATCTCAAGGACTAAGCACAAACCTGTTGTTTTCCAACTGTGTTATGAATCTATTTATTGCTTTATTACATGTTTTTCTTACATTCAAAAATGGTTCTAGAACTCCAGACCTTTATCGTGTCCTGAGCACTCACACACAGTGAACTGAAAAGCCTCCTGCCAGCAGATGGGAGGCCTTCACAAATCTAAGTTCTTTCTCTAGAAGTCCTGAGTCTGGGCACTTTCAGGAGTTTGAAGTTTTGTGTGGAGATTGTATATGTAATTGAGTGTTTATTTGAGGAAACTTTCACTGGTATTAATCTCCATCAAGGTCAAGTTATCCAGTTTGGCATGTGTTTTCTGATGTCTCACAAAGCTGTCAGAAGACACCCAAAGTTTGGCTATGCTGGTGTCCCACACATTCTTGATCAGGGGCTCACCTGCTTTTGGGACATTGTCTGAAACATAATTTAACAAGAGTTTTTAAGTCCCAAGTAGTAAGGGCTTGGCATAGAGGTTAAGTGTTTCTTCTTCTCACTCATGATCCCTAATCTTCTCTAACTTTTCCACATCCATCCACTCCAGAGGAAGCAACCAACACTTCTTTGTTTCAGGTTAATTGCCAGCCACAGAGGCATTTCCACCGGTAAGCCACGGTTAAAGGGTCCCAGGTCCCACCTCCCTGCCCCCATGAAGTAGGTCTTGTCCAGACAAAGGTTCTGGATAATAGTCACTAGTTCCTTCTCAGCCAAAAACTCCACCTTGGCTGCATTCATGGATGCACAAACTTCAGGCTTGGGATTCGCCACTGCCTCCAGCCCCTCAACATCTTCAAGAAGGTGCTGTGACTGTGACTTTCCTGCCACCATGTAGGGCTTGAACCCCATCATTGCAAGTAATTTTAAAGACCAAAAATTTTAAAAAAATACTCCATTTTCATGGGTTATAAAACTTAACATCATTAAGATTACGAAGTCCCAGAATTGATCTACTTATTCAATGCGCTATCAAAATCACGATGACCTTTTCTGCAGTAATTGAAAAATAGATCCTTAAAGGTATATGGAAATGAAAAAATAAAATACAAAACAATCTTGAAAAAAAAGAACAAAGTTGGAGGACTCAGACCTTCTCATTTTAAAACTTACTACAAGATAGTATGGTACTGTCAAAAATATATAATATAGATCAGTGGAATAGAATTGAAAGTCCAAAAAGAAACTCCCACAGTTATGGTCAGATGATCTTTGACAATGGTGTCAATACAATTTAATGGGAACATAGTCTTTTCTATAAATGTTTCTGGTAAATGCATATCCACATGCACAAGAATGAAGTTCGACTTCTATCTTATGCCTTAAAGAAAAATAAACTTAAAATATGTACAGATTTAATTGTAAGAACTCAAACAATAAAACTCTTAAAAGAAAACATAGGTGTAAATCCTTATGACCTTGGATTAGGCAATGGTTTCTTAGATATGATACCAAAAGTACAAGCAGCAGCAACAACAGAAGAGATAAGCTAGACTTCATTAAAATAATTTTCTGCTTTAAATAATTCTATCAAGAAAGTGAAAAAAACTACCGAGAAAATATTTTCCAGTCATATATCTGATAAAGAATTGTATCCAGAGTATATAAAGAACTTTGCAACTAAAAGATAAAAAGGACAAATAATCTAATTTAAAAATTGGCCAAAGATTTGAATAATAATTTCCCCAAAAGAGATATGCAGGTGGCCAGTACGTACATAAAAAATATTTAACATCATTAATCATTATGGAAATGCAAAGCAAACAATGAAATATCACTTCACATATAGTAAAATGGCTCTAATCATAATGACAGACAATAACATGTATTGACGAGGATGTCAAGAAATTGGAATCATCACATATTGCCAATGAGAATATAAAATGGTACGGCTGTTTTAGAATTGACAATATATATCCAGCAAAAACTCACACATAAATATTAACAGAAACATCATTCACAATAGCAAAAAAGTGTCCATCGATTGTGATAAACACATATGGTATATCCATATAATAATATTATCCAGCCATAAAAAAGAATAAATCACTGATACATGCTGAAACATAGACAAACTTTGTAAACATTCTAAGTGAAAGAAGCTAGACAAAAGCTCCATGTTGTATAATCCCATTTATATGAAATGTGCAAAATAGTCAAATCCATAGAGACAAAAAGTAGACTAGAGTCTTCCAGGGGATGAAAGGAAGAGGAATGAGGGGTGACTGCTAATGAATTCAGGGTTTCCTTTTGTAGTGATGAAAATATTCTGGAATTAGATAGTGATGATGGTTGTACAATTTGGGAAATATACTAGAAACTATTGAATCATACTATTTAAAATGGGGGATTTATGGTATGTTAATTACATCTCAATTTTTTTTAAAAAAAGCATAGCCTTATTTTTGGCAAAGAAAGTGAATTTGTAATTTAAAGCTTCCAATTACCCAATTGCTTGTCTAGTAAATTATCTTTAATAATTAAGGAAAAGTAAAAAGAAAAAAAAGTCCTCTTCCAGAAACTAGGGGGGAAAATAACCTCCAAATGGTTTTATCGGATCAGGATAACCTAGATACCAAAACCTGTAGGTACATTATTTAAAAGTTTAATTATAGGTAAAGCTCTGTTATGAATAGAGATAAATATAAAACATTTTCAAATAATATTCATCAACATATAAAAAAGATAAACTGTCACAAATAGTTTATTTCAGTAATGCACAGTTGTTTTAACATTCGAGAAATAAAAGCAAAAACTTGAACAAATATTTGTAAATCCATGTTCATACCAGCATTATTCACAATAGCCAAAAGGTAAAACCGACTCATTTATTCATTGATGGGTGAATGGGTAATCACATACAATGGTATACACATACAATGGAATATTATCCAGCTTTAAAAGGGAAGAAAATTCTGACACATGCTGCAACATGGATAAACCTTGACGATGTCATGCCAGTTGAGATACGCCAGTCACAAAAAGACAAATATTGTATGATTCTACTTATGTAAGATACTTAGAGTAGTCATATTCACAGAGAAACTGAAAGTGGTTTCCAGGGGTGGCAGTAGCAGAGAATGGGATGGTAGTGTTTAATAGTTTATGGAGTTTCAAATAAGGAAGAGGAAAAAGTTCTGGAGATGAATGGTGGCGGTAGTTGCACACCAGTTTGAATATACTTAATGTTATAGAATTTTACACTTAAAATAGTTAAAATTTAAATTTTATGTTTTATAATTTTGCCATAATTTAAAATAAATTTAGGAGTGGGAAAAAATAGCATAGATTATAGAGGCTTTGTTCATCACTCTTGCAACCAAATCAAAGTTGTGACTGAAACACAGAGAAAACAGCAAGCAAAGTCACCTGGGATTTAGATGAATGGAAGCACTACAACTAGGAAAAATAATAATTAATCAACCTGCAATGGTAGAAGGTAGGAGGTGGCAAAGAAGAGAGGCTGCCCGGTCCGGAACAGCTGAGTGGGACAGAGGCTGCAGCAGTGGCAGCTGGCAGCTGCAGACACCTCTTAAAGAGGCCATGTCTGAGAGCAGATTTTGTGGTGTTGGACCTGCTCACTCTCAGAACCAGAGCCGGGTCAGCTGCACAGGGACCACTAGGGACTTACAAAGGGACATCGAGTTCTAGGAATGAGGGCTGAAGGTGAGGCTCTCTCCCAGGCAGAGATAATGATGGTATCCATCATTCCTATATTGAGCCATTCTCATCCCAAGGTGTAGACACAGCATCACCATAGCCGAGATATCATCAAACTGAATGATCCTCTGCCCAGAGGATTCCCTGAAACTCTGCCTCCCCCAACTCGCAGCCCCATTCAAGCCACATCCAGTTGTGTCCTTGGGGAGTCCGGTGCTCCTAGCTGAGCAGTGCCAAGACTCACACTGGTGGAAGCTGGCATCAGTTTCTGGCATGGCCTCTTGAGGCAACTATAAGCACAGCATCTGTGGAATCTTTGCTGAATCTTAACAGGTGACCCAAGAGGGACACAGGCTGGGGCTAATCTTGGCCTGCTGCTGAACCCCTCTCAGGACTGTGCCATGGGACACCTAATACACGAAGCCATGCTAATAAGACCAAGAGATTTAAGAGCTTTGATTAGTACATAGAAACAAAAACAGAAAGGCAGCCAAAATGGGAATACAAAGAAGCAGAAATCATATGAAAGAACAAAACAGAGATCCAGGAACAATGGAGTCAAGCAATCTAACAGATCCAGAGTTCAAAACACTGATTAAAAAATGCTCATTGAACTTAGTGGAAATGTAGATGAACTCAGTGAGAACTTTAACAAAGAGATAAAAAAAACATAAAATGGAAATGGAAATTATAAAAGGAAACCAGTCTTAAATGAAGAACACATTATCTGAGATAAAGAATATATTAGAAGGAATCAACAGAATGAATAAAGAAGTGGGTTGGACCACCAATATAAAGGATGGGGAAGTCAAAAACACTCAATAATAATGTCAAGAAAAAAGTCAAGAATATGATAATGATTTAAGGAGCCTATGGGACAAAATTAAGTGTAACAACATCCATGCCATAGGGGTACCTGAAGGAGAAGAGGGAGAACAAGAAGTAAAAATTTATTTAAAGAAATAATAATGGAAAAATTTCTTCACCTGGTGAAGGAAATAGACATACAACCCCAGGAAGCTCAGAGAGTCCCAAACAAGTTAAACTCAAAGAGGCCCATGCCAAGATGCATCATAATTAAAATGCCAAAGGTTAAAGACAATGAGAGAATCTTAAAAGCAGCAAGAGAAAAACAGTGAGTTACCTACAAGGGCGCACCCATAAGATTGGCAGCTGATTTCTCAAAAGAAACTGTGTAAGACAGAAGGGTTTGGCACAAAATATTTGAGGTGATGAAAACCCAGGATCTACTGCCAAGAATACTTTATTCAACAAAGTTATCATTTAAAGTCAAAGAACAGATTAAAAGATTTCCAGAAAAAAATAAGTAAAGGAATTCATTAACACCAAGCCAATATTACAGGAATTGCTGGAAGCACTTCTTTAAGAAGAAAAAATCATATATTAAAAACACGAATAATGAATGGTAATAACAACATTACAAGTACCTCAAGTGGAAGTTAATTAAGTGCTCCAACCAAAAGATAGGGAAGCTGAAAGGTTAAGAATACAAGACCCCTACATATGCCGCCTACAAGAAACTTGCTTCAGATTAAAAGACACACGCAGACTAAAAGGAAGAAGATGGAAATTGATATTGCTTTGATGGACCTAGAGGGTATTGTGCTGAATGATATAAGTTAGATAGAGAAAGGCCAATATCACACAATTTTACATACATGTGGAATCTAAAGAACAAAATAAACAACAACAACACAAATATAAACAAACTCAGAGAAACAGAATAATTTGAGGCCTGCTAGATGGGAGGGTGAAAATGGGCAAAGGGGTTAAGAAGTACAAATGGATTGTTACAAAACAGTCATGGAGAGATAAGGTGTAGCGAGGTAAAAGTGTTGAACAATGTTGCAATAAATAGGTAAGGGGGAAGAGGGGACTAGATTTAGTGGGGTGATCATTTGTGAGTTATATCACAAAGATCTCTAATCACTGTGCTGTAGAACTGAAACTAATATATTATTGTATGCCAACTATAACTGAAAAAAATCTCATTGAATTGTACAATGTAAATACAAGCTACTGTCTATAGTATTTCAATAAAGCCAGAAAAAACATTTTAAGAAAACACACCTGCAGACAAGCAGAGAATGGCACAGGAATCAGGGCCAAGTTGTTACCTATTAAACTATGTGATCTCTGTCAATGGCTTATAGCAGGTATAATATTTGTCTGAGATGATTTATATGTGAACTTAGAATCATATTGACATCTTCTCCATAGACTGTTTTGAGGATCAAATTACATAATACAAGTTAAAAAATCAATCAATGCAATTCATCTCATTAACAAGAAATAAATGGAAAAAAACTGTGACTACCTCAATGGATGTAGAAAAATTATTTGATAAAAATTTAACATCCGAAGGAACAGATAGGAACTTTCTCAATCTGTTATAAGGTATCACACAAAAAACAAACAAACAAACAGACAAAACTATTGACCTAACAACGTAATTAATATTGAATTATTGGCTGCTTCCCCCTTAGATTGGGAATAAAGCAAGGTTACCCACTAAGACTAGTTCTAAAATGTACTAGAGATTCTCATTAGTGAAATAAGGCAAATTTTGAAGAGTAACAAAAGTAGTAGGGTTATAAAGAAAGAAACAAAATTGTCATTATTCACAGACAACATGATTGTGCCATTGCAATGCACTCTGGGAAAAACAGTTTGGATCAATCGTATTCTCATATGGTAAACAACTCTGGTCCCCTACCTTACAGCATAGTTAAAATTTAATTCCATATAGGTCTTACACTGAAATGTAAAAATTAGAAAAACAAAATGAGAATATTTTTAGTGCTTTTGAGGTAGAAAAATATTTTTAATAGGATATCAAAAAGCACAAGCCATAAAAAATTAACAAAAAATATTTCTTTAAAATTAACAACTTCTGGTCTACAGAAGACATCACTAAGAGATGACAAAAAGCAATCCACAGGAGATTATCTAGTGAGCAAAATCTCCTTTTGGCGATATGTAAAGAATGTCAGAAATCAGTAAGATGCAAATGGCCCAATTAAAAATAAACAAGCAAAAGTCTACAGAAGCATTTTGAAAGAGATGATCTTCAAATGGTCAATAAGCAATTTCATGGTGCATGAAGGACATACAAACTAAAATCTCAATTAGGTACTACTACATAATCACTAGAAGAGCTAAATGAATATGTTAGTGGGAGTATAAATTGGTACAACCTCTTTGAAAAGCTGTTTGGAGTATCTACTAAAGCAGAGCACCTGTAAACCCAGTAATTGCACCCCTAAGTATATATCCAATAAAATTGTATACGTGTATATACAAAAAGTCATGTACGACAGACTTCAGAGTGGCATTATTTGTAATAGCTAAAAATTTAAAACAATCCAATTATTTAACAACTGTAGATTTGGTAAATAAATGGTACTATAGGAATAAAACAGAATTAACCAGTACTACGCAGAATACAATGAATGAATCTTACAAATATAACACTGAGCAAAGGTGCCAACAGTAAATAATATATACTATATTGTTTCAGGCATGTGATGAAGCCAGTTTATATCAGCTTGTGAGAGCCGATTTTGTATATTTATTCTCAACTCCACACTTAATGATGTCTTTTTGGTAGCTTAAAATTAGCCATGATAGGATTATTTATTTGACAGCAATTGTCAAGTATTACAAATTAGGGCTCCTCCCTCCCCCACCCCTTAGAACTGGTTGTTAGATATTTACTAGTATATCAATGTATTACTCCAAAACAGGTATAACTATTCTACAGTGAGATAATTCATAATAGTGGTTACTTAGGGGAGAGAATAATAACTGAGAGAGCATTATGTAGTTTTCTGAGGTGCTGGTAGAGTTTCATTTTTCATTTAAATAGAGATTCATCTATTATGTGTAGCTACAATTGATTCACTTTCACTGCTGTATGGTATTCCATTGAAAGTATGCCACAATTTGTTTATGCGTTATCCTGTTAGTGGACATTTGGGCCAGTTGGGGCTCTTAAACATCTCTACCTCCCAGTGCCTATAAGCATGCCTCTCTATAAGCATGCCTCTCTAATTATTGGTTACACAAGTGTCCAAACTTTATGACAGTCACCAAGCACATAAAATTAGTGCATTTTACTGTATGTATATTATTAAAATATTTTAAAGTATATTAAAATTTCCCAATGCAAATATTATTATATTTCATATTTCTTTAACACCTTCACTATCTTTTCAGTGCTTCTAGGATTAAAACCTTCAAAACATTTTACTTCTTATCCTACCTTTCCTTCTTATTCCCAATCTTAATAATCATTTGTTAAGTACTATTATTCCTTTACATAGTGCTGAATTTCCTTTACATATCTCTCTCATCATTGCTTTTTCCACTTCTAAATCACTGGTATAAGCTTACATGACTGTGGACAAGCTGTTAATCATTTTTTAAAATTAATTTTACTAGTTTCAAGTATGCAATATGTCAGTTAAACATATAGTTTATAAAGTGATCCCCCTGATTACTCTTTCTCTCCTAAAAATTATATTAATGCTAACTACATTGCCTATGCCATGCTCCCCATCCTTGTGCCCATCTACCAATTACTAATTTGTACTCTTTAATCCTTCACTCCATTCTCCCAGCGTCCCATCCCTCCTCCCTTCTGGCCATCACCAGTTAGTCCTCTATATTTGTGAGTCTGTTTTTGATTAATTTGTTCATTTTGTTCCTCAGATTTTGCATATAGGTGAAATCATATGGCATTTATCTTTGTCTGACTTTTTCATTCAGTATAATAACCTCTAGGTCCATCCATGTCATTGTAAATAGTAAGAGTTCATTTTTTTAATGGCTGAGTAATAGTCCATTGTATATATGAACCATAAATTCTTTATCCAATCATCTGTTGATAGGTATTTATGTTGCTTCCATATCTTGGCTATTGTAATATGTACTGCCATAAACATAGGGGTGCATAGATCTTTAAGAATTATTGGGGTTTTTTTTTGATAAATACCCAGAAATGTAATTGATGGGTCAAAAGGTATATCCATTTTTAATTTTTTAAAGAAACCTCCAGATTGTTTTCCATAGTGACTGTACAAAGTTGAAGTCCAACTAATGGTATATGAAGGTTCCGTTTTCTCCACATCCTCACCAACACTTGTTCTTTGATTTATTGATGATAGTCATTCTGACAGGTGTGAGATGATATCTTATTGTGAATTTAAATTACATTTCTCTAATGATTAATGACCTTGAGCATCTTTTCAGTCTATCAGACATGTGTATTTCCTCTTTGGAGAAATATCTGTTCAGGTCTTCTGCTCATTTTTTAATTGGATTATTTGGTTTTTTGTTTGTTTTTGTTGTTGAGTTGTATGAGTTCTTTATATATTTTGGGTATTAATTCCTTATCAGATGTATCATAAGCGAATAATATCTTCTCCCATTTGAACAGTTATCTTTTTGCTTTGTTGATGGTTTCCTTTGCTGTGCAAAACTTTTTTAGTTTCACGTAGTCACATAGGTTTATTTTTTTTTTGTTTCCTGTGACAGAAAGGATACGTCCAAAAAGAAATTACTAGAAGCAATTTCAGAGAACTTATTGCCTATGTTTTCTTCTAGAAGTTTTATGGTTTTGTGCCTTACATTGAATTCTTTAATTCATTTTGAGCCTGTTCATGTATATAGTGTAAAAAGGTGGTCCAGTTTCTTTCTCTTTTTTTGTTGCATATATCTATTCAATTTTCCAACACTATTTATTTAAGAGACTGTTTTCATCTCATTGTACATTACTGCTTACTTTCTCATATATTATGTGAGCATATAGGTATAGCATTATTTCTGGGCTCTCTATTCTGTACCTTTGATCTGTATATCTGTTTTTATGGCAGTACCATGCTGTTTTGATTACTGTAGCCTTGTAGTATAGTTTGATATCAAGTAATATGATACCTCCAACTCTGTTTTTCTTTTTCAAGATTGTCATGGCTATTTGGAGTCTTTCATGGTTCCATTTATATTTTAGGATTATTTGTTCTATCTCTCTGAAAAATGCCAATGGTATTTTGATAGAGATTGCATTGAATCTATAGATTGGTTTGCATAGAATGGTCATTTTAATAATGTTTATTCTTTCTATACATGAACACAATATATGCTTCCATTTATTTATATCTTCTTCAATTTCCTTTTTCAAAGACTTATAATTTTCTGAGAGCAGGTCTTTTACCTCCTTGGTTAATTTGATTCAAAGGCATTTTATTATTTTTGATGCAGTTGTAAATGGGATTGCTTTCTTAATTTCTCTTTCCAAAAGTTCATCATTGGTGTATAGAAATGCCACAGACTTCTGAATATTAATTGTGTCTCCTGGTACTTTACTGAATTCCTAAGGATCAGAGTGGAAACATTTTTATCCTTTCCCTATTAAGTGTGATGTTAGCTGTAAGCTTGTCATTCGTGGCCTTTATTATGTTGAGGTATGTTCTCTCTATTCCCACTTTGCTGAGAGTTTTTATCATAAGTGGATGCTGGATTTTGTCAAACACTTTTTTCTGCATCTATTAATATGATCATATGATTTCTATCTTTTGATTTGTTAATGTGGAGCATTATATAAATTGATTTGAAGATATTGACCAACTTTGCATCCCAGGAATAAATCCAACTTGATCATAGCGTACAATATTGCTAATGTATTGCTGAATTCAGCTTGTTAATGTTTTGTTGAGGATTTTTTCATCAATGTTCATAAGAGATGTCGGCCTATAGTTTTCTTTTCTTGTAAGGTCTTTGGTTTTGGAATCAAGGTAATTGTAGCCTCATAAAAGCAGTTAGGGAGCCTTCCCTCTTCTTGAATTTGTTGTAAGAATTTGAGAAAAATAGGTGTTAATTCTTCTTTAATTGTTTGGTACAATTCACCTATGAAGCCATCTGGTCCAGGACTTTTGTTTTCTAGGGGGTTTTTGATTACTAATTATATTTCATTGGTGGTAATCAGTCAGTTTAGATTTTGTTTCTTCTTCACTCAGTCTTGGTAGAGTGTAAGTTTTTAGGAATGTATCCATTTCTTCCAGATTGTCCAATTTGTGGATATTTAATTGCTCATATTATTTTCTTATGATCCCTTGTATTTCTGTGGAATATAGTTATTTCTCTTCTTTCATTTCTAATTTTATTTATTTGAGTCTTCTCTTTTTTCCTTGATTAATCTGGTTAAGGGTCTTTCAATTTTGTTTATCCTTTCAAAGAAAGATGAATGGTTTCATTCATCTTTTCTGTTGTTTTTCTAGACTATTTTGTTTATTTCTGCTCTGATCCCTATTATTTCCTTCCTTCTACTCACACTGGGCTTTGTTTTCTGTTCTTTTCCTAGTCCTTTTAAGTGTAAGTTTAGATTGTTTATTTGAGCTTTTTCTTATTTCTTGAGGTAGGCCTGCATTGCTATGAATTTCCCTCTTAGGACTGCTTTCACTGTGTCCCAAAGATCAGTCATTGTGTTTTCATTTTTATTTTTCTCTAGATATCTTTTGATTTCTTCCTTCATCTCATTGATAACTGATTCCTTGTTTAGTCACATGTTATTTACCCTTTATGTGTCTGTGTATTTTCCATTTTTTTGTAGTTCATTTCTAGTTTTATACCATTGTGATTAGAGAAGACAGTTGATAGTATTTCAGTCTTCTTAACTTAATTGAGACTTGATTTGAGTCCTAACATGTGATGTATCCTGGAAAATGTTCAATGCTGCTTTGGAGTGAAATGCTTTAAAAATATCTATTAAATCCACTGGATCTAGTGTGATTTTTAGACCCATTGTTTCCTTGCTGATTTTCTGTCTGGAAGATCTGTCCATTGGTGTCAATGGGGTATAATAGTCTCTTACTTACGAGTGCATTACTGTTGATCTCTCCTTTTATGTCAGTCAATATTTGCTCTACATATGTCGGTGCTCCTGTGTTGGGTGTGTATATGTTTACTAGGTCCATGTCCTCTTGATTTATCAATCCCTTCATCATTACATAATATCCTTCTTTGTCTCATTATAGCCTTTTTTAAAAGTCTATTTTATCTGATATAAGTATCACCACTCCAGTTTTTTCTTCCTTTCCTTTTGCATGAAATATATTGTTCCATTCCTTTACTTTGTCTGTGAGTGTCATTTGATCTAAAGTGCATCTATGTAGACAGCATATACATGGGTCTTATTTTCTTACCATTTGGCTACCCTATGTCTTTTGATTAGAGAATTTAACTAATTTACATTTAAAGTGATTACCGATCGGTATAAATTACTGCTATTTTATTATTCGGTTTTGATTTTTTATTTTTTACTCCTTTTTTTTACAAAAGCCCCTTTAACATTTCTGTAATACTGGCTTGTTGGTGATGAATTTCTTAAGTTTTTTGCTGTCTGGGAAGCTCTTTATCTCCCCTTCTTTTTTAATCAAAAGCTTTGCTGGGTAGTGTATTCATGGTTGTAGATTATTGCTTTCTGCCCTGAATGTTTTCTATTGAAAGTCAGCACACATTCTAAGGGGGTATCCTTGTTAATAACTAGCTGCATTTTTCTTGCTGTTTTCATGATTCTCTTTGTCTTTAACCTTTGGGATTTTAAGCATGATGAGTCTTTGTGTGGGTCTATTTGAATTCCTCTTGTTTGGGATTCTTTGTGCTCCCTGAACTTTGCCAGGTTAGAGAAGTTTTCCATCATTATCTTCAAATAGATTCTCAATCCCTTGCTCTCTCTCTTCTTTGGGTACTCTTGTGATCTAGATATTGTTACACTTCATGTTGTCCACGAGGTCTCTTTAATTATCCTCATATTTTTAAGTTCTCTTTTTCTTTTTACTGCTCTAATTGGATGTATTCTGCCATCTTGTTTTTCAGTTCACTGATTCGATTTTCTGCTTTATCCAACCTACTGTTGAATCCTTCTAGTGTATTCTTCATTTCAGTTATTGTATTCTTCACTTCTGCCTGGTCCTTTTTTGTGTTTTTTTTTAATGTCTTTTTAATGCTTATTGTCTCTATGTTGTGGTTCTCATTGTACTCATCATTTCTCCCTCTAAGTTCATTGAGCACCCTTACAACCATTATTTTGAACTCTGTCTCTGGTAAGTTGCTTGCCTCCATTTCATTTAGCTTATTTTCTGGAGTTTTCTCCTGTTGTTTCATTTATGTAATGTTTCTTTGTTTTCTCATTTTATTAGCCTCCTTATATTCATTTCTGTGTGTTAGGAATATTTGATTTGTCTCTCAGCCTTGGCCAGATGGCCTAATGTGGAAAGTATTTTGTGTGGTCCAGCAGCGTACTCTCCCTGATCCCCTGTCCTGGGGGCTCTGGATGTGATCTTTGTGTGGGTTATGTGTGAACTTCTGTTGTAACTAAGTCTTTATTAGTGCTACTATTTCAGTAGATGGGATTAATGCTCAGGTTGACTAATTGTGGGAATTGGCTGTGCCCACAGTGTAAGCATTACTGTGTGGAAACTGCCCCACTGTGTTAGATTTGCCCTAGCCAGCTTGTATGCTTGTTGAGACCATCCTTCGTGTTTGCAACTTATAGGGATAATCAGAAGTTGCTCTGCGGTAACCTAGTGCCAGCGTCCAAGTGCATCGGCCAGTAAGCCAAGGTTAGCTGCTGCCTTTGATTGGTCGGGGATACTTGGTGAGAGCTAAAAAGCAATCCACAGATGGTCGTTGCCTGTGACAGGTAATTGTAAGAGACAATGTTTTAGGCTGTGGTTCAGTTATCACTTATCCATGACCTAAGGCAGGTTAGCAGAGGGACCAGTGCTCCTCAAGGACTGACACTACCTGCCCATTGCTCATAAATCTCTGAAACTGGAAGAACAACTAGGTAATATGCATGTTGAGTGGTGCAGAGACCTTGGGAGTCTCCTGGATCTATCAACCAAACTTCCCCCTGCCATGGCAATGTCAGTTTATATGCCAGTGCTGTCTCTGTGGCTCCCTGTACAAATTTCAGGTTATAGCAAGGCCAGCTGCTGCCCACCTCAGGCCTGCAAACACTGAACTCTGAGAATTACTGAACTTTGTGAGTGTGAGCTTGTGGTCCACCACTGAATGCTTCTCCCAGATGAACAGGCATAGTGTGGACCGCACTAACTCAGTGCTGTTGCTTGCTGTTGAATTTGTGATTGAAGGAAAGCACAGGATGGCAGTGGGCTGCCTGGGAGCAGGCTTTCCATTGGTAATTTGAGTGTTAGGTGGGGCATCATCTTAGTGAGGCACTGGGCCATCAGGCCTACACAGCACCAGATTTGCTGCCAGCTCCAAGAATGTGGGCTCCCACCAAAGTCAGATATCACTGTATGACATACTGTCATCTGTGGTGGGCCCATAAAATCTCTGAGATCTGCCCAAGCAATACCGTATCTTGTGCTGGCAGCAATGATCTGTCACTGTATTCCCTGAACTTTGCTCACTTCGAGATCTGTTGATTATTTTATAATTTTGTTGTACTTTCAGTGCAGTCCTGGAAGGAGGCGAACTCTGCTTTTACCTAGTCTGCCTTTTTCCTCCCCCTTCGCTATTAATCATTTTTAAAACCATCTTCTAGCCTGTAAACTTCCCTCTTGGCCTTTATCCCACCCACTGTTGCCAGATCAATCTATCTATCACTCTCTTGGTCAAAAAAATTGAGTCAACATAAAATGGTGAAAATAGGTAAATATCAGCTATTTTTATGGTATTCAATATTTATCTTTCAATACTCTCTGTTATCCAACCAACATTACATATAATTAAAATTGTTGTTATTCCTTGGATACTTTTTTTTGTATCTTGAAAAATGTTTTTCTCCCATGTAGCCCACCTTTCTTTCATCTCTATCTGTAAAATCTTTGGCTAACCTTCAAAATACAACTAATTTATTTATTCTACCCAGGACATGGTCAGAGCACCTAGTTAGTACTCAATAAATATTTAATTGACTATCTTACAAATAATAAGCCATAGGACTCTACAATTTCTTTCTGGGGAAAAAAATTCTTTACAGCATGTGTAGATCTGAAATTCTCTCTTGAGTTTAAGGGTTCAAGTTCGATTTGACAGTTTTGGTAAGGCGGGCGATGGAAGATAAGCTTGTGTTATTAAAGAGAGTGAAGTACTTATTATATTTCATAGTATGTGGAACAACTCAGAATCACAGCCAGATGGTGTAATGTTTTTCCATCTGGATGAGGACTAGTATAAGAAGCTAGTGAATTTATAAAGTTAGAAAGGATCCAGGAGGGATTTAAGTGATACATACACTATTCATCCCCAAATAGATGAATCCCAAAGAACCATAGTTCTTAAAAAATGACAAAATCATTGCTAGAGAGTATCAGCAAAGAAAACATCAGACACAACAGATTTAACAATGTTCTGACCCACTCACATAACTCAATGGCACAAGGTAACAATATTTAACTTTGAATAATGTTTAAAGACACTTCTGATTTTGTTTAGCAGAAATCATCATTCATCTCCAAGGAGAAAAGCACAGATGTCCAGCCATTAGCATAATAGAAGAATTGCTTGAAGAGTTATATAACATTGGTGCTTTTAAAATTCTATTCAGCTTAACATTTAAAGTTGGAATAGGGCCAGAGGATTCTTTGCTACCATTACATTTTTATTTACTTATATTTTACTTTTTAGAATAAAAATGTTTAAACCTACAAAGAGTCAAAAGATTAATATAATGAAGAGCTATATACATTTCACCTAGATTCACCAATTGTTGATATTTTGCCACCTTTCATTAACATTTAACTTGCTATCAGAGGAAAACAAAAACAAAATATAAACTTTAAAATAATTATAAAATTATGTGCTAATGATATTACAACGTAAACAAGCCTGGAATTTTCTGAAGACATAATGCATGGCAAGCAATGATGTTGAGTTTATACATTTTTAAAACTATTTTGTAGACCGTCAGGTTTAAAAATACAACTTAGTACATATGCTGATTTCTTCCTCCAGCTCAGTACAGATTCATGCACAATTAATGGTGCAGCACAGTAGGGAACAGATGAAATGAAAACAACAAAAACCACACCACAATTATTTATTTACATACCCAATTGTCTCACCAAAGGATTTAAGATTTCTTTCAAAAAGACATGCTGTACTAAAGGATACAAATGAACACTTAAGGGGATTGGTATGATAGGGAAAAAATAAAACAGAGGCAATATTGGAAAGGCAAAGCATAGGGTCTTATAAAATTAGAACAATTTGGCTGTTTGCTTTTTAGTGGCTAAAGAAAAAGTAAACATGATAATGAACATGACTCACAGAGCCCATAGATAGAAAAAGTGAAATTTTTCCTAGTAACTTGCTTGCTTATTATCTATAAATCTGAGAACAATTTCTTCTGTGGGTCCTGATAGAGAGGATACTGTGGGAAGCAGTGAATGACACTCTTGACCATGCTTTATGGTAAGATATGACTGTGAGTTCCATTGGTTTTTGCCAATTTCCTCAGGCTCAGTAAATAGCCTAGAGCCCAAATAGTATTAGGCACTAAATAAAGCAACCCAAAGATCCAGCTCTGATAAATCCTACACCCTGACTCTAAGGTAACATTTAGGAAATCCAGAGCAGACACATAAACCAGAGTATATGGATGGATTAGTCTGGAGAGAAAAGGTAGGGGGAGATTGAAAGTTCATAAATGAGGTGTAAAGATTTTCTGGGTAAAAATATTGATTTTATATCAAATTGTATGTTGAAACATTCTAACTCTCCAAAGAGGAAGAATGCAAGAAATGCTACCCTACCCAGTCAGATAATATATAACCTCCTCTCTCTTCATAATAACATATCAAGTAGAATACTTGATAGGAATTTAGGAAAACATACTTTGTAATTACAATTACTACATCTATGTTTGTATACAATGGGCCGAACTAAAGCTAGAAATTTTCTGAAGGAAAATATAACAACCTTATTATCTTTTGTTTTGACCTTCATTATTGAATATGATGGGACAAACAGACCTTGTACAAAGGTTCCTGGCAATAAATGCAGAAATCCATAGAAATTACTAAAGGACACTGTTTTCTTTCTTTTTGAAAACATCCTGCATTCTGTGAATATTTTAATTAGAAGGTTTAGCTTAAAATTATTAGGCCTTCACTAAAAATCGGACTTATCAGAATGCAAAAGCTTTATCTTACAGTACACTATCACATCAGTTACTGTATGTATTCATTCATTCAATAAATATTTGTTGAATCATTATTATGTGCTAGGGACTATTCTAGACACTGAAAGTTGGCAGTGAATAAAATAGTCAAAACTACTGCCTTATACTCAGGTTGGAAAGAAAGACAATAAACAAATATGTCTGACAATAAATACAGTGAAGAAAAGTAAATAAGGTAAAAGATGGATAGAGATGAGAGATGGCAGTCAACTTCTTTCATATAGGATGATTGAGGAAAGTCTTGCCTAATAAGACACATTTGAGTAGAGAGCTAAACGAAGTGAGGAAGTAGCCATATAGATATGTGAAAGAAAAGTGACTCAGGAGAGGGAACAGTAAGTAAAAAGTCCCCAAAGCAGGAGTATCCTTGATCTGGTCAAGAGACAGACAAGAAGGATCAAGGAGAATGAAGAGTAGAGTGACAGGAGCTGAGATCAGGGAGATACCCAAGGACAGAGCTCATATACCATGGCTGGGTGATTGATTTTATGCTAAGGGAAATAAGGCTTTAGGAGTTGAACAAGGGAGTGGTATAATCTGACTTTTTTTAAAGTGGATCACTGGCCTCTGTAAGGAAGTTACTAGATTATTCAAGGCAAGTATGGAGGCAAGAAACTCAGATAGGAGAAACCTATAATAATAATCTAGACAATAGATGATAGTGGCTTGCACAAATATGATAGTAGCGGAAATGTGAAAAAGTCATCAGATCCTGGATATATTTTTAAGGTAGATATAATAAGATTTTCCGATTTTATGTAAGGATTGAGAGATAAAAGTAAAATCAAGCTATTTGGCTTGAGTAACTGAAAAATGGAGTTGTCACTTACCAATATGGGAAATACTGATGCTAGAAGAACAGAACTTGGATTGGGTATGTGGTTGGGGACATTTTAAGTTTGAGGTGTGTATTGCTCAGGATTATGAAGGAAAACAGATAGTACAGTAAGAATTTTTAATTTGAGAAGTATAATAAAGCAACTATTTATAAAGTATACATGTAGGAAAAGCACAAAGGTTAGTACAGTAACTCCAGACTAAAATCTGCTTAAATTTTTATAACTCCTATGCCTGGCAGGGTAAAGAAATGAACGGGGGCTACATAGGACTATGGAAAAGGCTGTGGAAGGTAATGAAAGCTTTCTGAAGGATACAGTCAGTTCTCAGCCACCCCACAGGAAGGGAATCTAGAGAATAAATACTTCAACCTCTTCTCTTCCCTGTTTATTCTCCTGTTGTTACTTCCTATTGTGTAAACCCAAAAGGAAACCAAAAAACAAATAAGCCCTTTAACATAACCCATAGAGTTTAGCTCTACATGGCAGAGAGCAGGGTAAAGAAGGGTAGAGGATAGGTTGGAACAGGCAAATGAATGATATCCCATGCATGCAAGAGAATATGTTGAGCTGGTTAATGGCTGAATGTGTATCTTTTCAGGAGAAAGGTGCCACACTCAATTGAGGAAGATTTTGGTGAAGTCATGTGCCCTGGAACTGTTTGAAGTTATAAATGATGTTGACTAGAGGGAGAATTCAGAAATAGTGTCTCCATCAAACATTATCATTGACTCCAGAACCATTGACATCTTTTGTTATATTAAGAAATAGGTCATGGAATAATTGGCAGTTATGCTACATCCCAACAGCATGCAGCTGGATAAAAAACACTGGTGTTCTTCAGCACAGGAAGCTCCTGATGATACCACCAAAGAAAATTTCATTTTTTGTGAGTCTCTGTGAAAACTATACTTTTTAAAGTATGACATACTTACAAAATGTTTTTGCCAACAACAAAAACTTTGATGCTTTATAGATAGATGAAATTTCATTTAATGCTTTGCCAATCTTTCTGTTTATACATTTTTTATTAAAAGGAACTCCATGCTGAACCCTGAATCATTGTGTTTTATTTTATAAATAAACTTTGTTTTTAGAAAACTTTAGATTTAAAGGAAAAAAATGTGAACATAGTACAGTTTCCGTATAGCCTGCATCCAAATTCTCTTATTATTCACATCTTACATTATTATGAAACATTCATCACAATTAATGAACCAATATCGATACATTAGGATTAACCGAAGTCCACACTTTATTCAAATTTCCTTAGTTTTTACCTAGTGTCCTTTTTGTTTCACTACATTATTCAGGACACCACATTGCAATTAATCATCATGTTTTCTTGGGCTTCTTTTGGCTGTTATATATTTTTCAGACTTTTCTTGTTTCTTTTGACATTCACAGTTTGAAGGAATATTGGTCATGTGTTTTGTAGAATGTTTCTCAGTTGGTATTTGCCCGATGTTTTTTCATTATTAGACTGAGTTTGTAGTATTTTGAGAAGAAGGTCATATGAAATGCCATTCTCATCACATGTAAAAGGTACATACAATTAATGTGACTGATCACTGTCGATATCAATCCTGATCACATGGCCGAGGAAGAGTTTGTCAGATTTCTCCACTGTAAAGTTACTCTTTTATTTCCCCCTTTCCATATTACACTTTGAAAAGCAGTCAACATATGCATTCCACACTTTAGGAGCGGGGAACTATGCATAAATTATTTGGACTTCTTTTGCACAGATTTGTTTATTTTCCCCTATTTATTTATTATTTAAAAATTTATTAAATCAGTATGGACATAAGTATTTATAACTAAGTATTTAATTTTGAGGGTGCTATTGTAGTTTGTATTATTATTTTAATTGATAATTACAATTGTTCCTTGTTGGTATATAGGAAAGCAATTGACTTCTAGATGTTAATTTTGTGTTCTGGGACTTTGCTATCCTCTCTTATTAGCTCTAAGATTTTCTTTTCAGGGGGCGGGGGATAGTCTACATAGACAATCAAGTCATTTGTGAACAAAGTTTTATTTCCTCCTTTCAAATCTATATATACCTTTTCTTTCTTTCTCTCTTCTTTCTCCCCACATCCATGCTATTTTTTGTCTTATTGCATAACTTCCAATATGATGCTTCGATAGGAGTAATGAGAGACAACGTTCCTACTCTGTGCCTGATCTTAGAGGGGAAGTGTACACTGTCTCACTGTTAAATATGATGTTAGCTATAGGGTGTTCTTTATCAAATTGAAAATTTCCTTCTATTCCTAGTTTGTTGAGTGCATGTGTGTGTGTTTTTTATAAATGAGCATTGTATTTTGTTAGATACTTTATCTGCATCAATTGATATAAGCATATGACATTTCTTCTTTACTCTGATGTAGTGGATCGCATTCATTGATATTGAAATGATGAACCAGCCTTGTATACCTGAAATAAATCCTACTTGGTCATTGTGTTTAATTCTTTTTATACAATTTTGGTTTTGATTTGCTAATCTTTTAACACTTTTCAATGTATAGCCTTAGGAGATATTGGTGTGTAGTGTTTGTTTGTATGTGTGTAATGTTTTTATCTGATTTTGGTATTAGGGTAATGCTGTCCTCATACAATTATTTTAGAAATGTATCCTTTGCTTTTATTTTCTGGAAGAGATTGTAGATAATGGGTATTACTTTTTTACTTAAATGTTTGGAGTACTTTGCCAGTGAAACCATCGGGGTCTGGCTCTTTCTTCTTCTTCTTCTTCTTCTTCTTCTTCTTCTTCTTCTTTCTTCTTCTTCTTCTTCTTCTTCTTCTTCTTCTTCTTCTTCTCCCTCCTCCTCCTACTCCTCCTCCTCCTCCTCCTCCTCCTCCTCCTCCTCCTCCTCCTCCTTCTCTTCCTCCTTCTCCTTCTTCTTCTTCTTCTTCTTCTTCTTCTTCTTCTTCTTCGAGAGGTGAGTAATTATTGACTTAAGCTATTTAATAGATAAAAGGCTGTTCAAGTTACCTATTTCTTCTTGTGTGTCTATTGATAATTTTTACCCTTCAAGGAATTGGTCCATTTAATGAAAATTATTAAATGTTGGGCATATTTTTTCACATTATTTCTTTACTATCCTTTTAATATTCATGGAATCAGTACCGATGGTGCCACTTCCATTACTGATATTGGTGATTTGTATTCTCTCTTTTTTTCTTGGTTAACCTGGCTAGGGGATTATTGAGTTTATTGATTTTTCAAAGAAGCCAGATTTTTATTTTTTAAATTATTTCCATTGTTTTCCTGATTTTAGTTTCATTGGTTTTTGCTCTAATTTTTATTTATTTTCTCCTGCTCACTTTAGACTTAAACTGCTCTTCTTTCTCTAGTTTTGTAAGGACAAATGTTATGTTACTGACTTTAAAGCTTCTTTTATAATATATGCATTTAATGCTATCCATTTCCCTCTAAACACTCTTTTTACTAGTTTCCTTATTTCTCCCTCTGTCCTGTGTGACATTACTGTCATATACTATAATATCCCAATATATTGTTTCCATTATTACTTTAAATATTTATCTTTTTGATCAATTAAAATTTTTTAAATATTTTATTTTTCTTAATTTATTCCTTTTCAAGTGTTCTTTCTTTCTCATGTAGATCCTAATTTCTGAACTATATCATTTTCCTTCGGCTTAAACTTATGTTAATATTTCTTGCAGGGCAAGTTTGCTGCTAACAAATTCCCTCAGGTTTTCTTGTCTGAAAAACTCTTTATTCGTATTTCACTTTGAAGGATAGTTTTGCTAGATATAGGATTTTAGATTGGTAGGGTCTTTTTGTTTTGTTTTGTTTTGTTTTGTTTTGTTTTATGAGACTACCATTGAATTGCTGATCCTTATTCCTCTTATAAGTAAGGTATTTTCCCCTCTGGTTTCATTATTTTCTCCTTGTCTTTGTTGTCCTGCAGTTTGAATATGATATACCTATGTGTGGGCTCTCTTTTTCTGGTATTGTCCTTATTATTATTGTCCGAGCTTCATGGATCTATGATTCAGTGCCTGTCATTAATTTAAAAAAAAAATTCTTAGACATTATATTATTATTTCTTTTATGTTCTCTTTTCTCTCCTTCTAGTATAACAATTATATATATTACATCTTTTAAATTGTCCCCAATTTTTATATGTTCTGTTATTTACATTTTTCCCCATTCATTTTCTCTTTGCATTTCAATTTGAGAAGTTCCTGTGAATGGAAGCTGCCATGATAGAGTCATTTATGTAAAAGGACTAAAAGAATGGAGGTCAAGAAGAAGTTGCTTTGTGTTTGTTCCACCTATGAATTTTTAAATCAACTGTGGGAACTTATCTCGTTTTTCTCCAGCTTTATTGAAGTATAATAGAAAATTAGTTGCTCATATTTATATTGCTCAATTCAATGAACATTTTTTTAAATAGTTGATGTAGAACAATATATTAGTTTCAGTAGTACAGCATAGTGTATAGCTCACAAAATGGTCCACCACTAAATCAAGTACCCATCTTCCCCCTTAAATACTTTTACGACATTGTTGATGATTTTCCTTATGCTACATTTTATATCTCCATGACTATTTTGTATCTATCCATTTGTACTTCTTAATCCCTTTGCCCTTTTTTACCATCTCCCCAACTCTGCTCCTACCTAGTAGCCCTCAAAATATTCTCTGTATCTATGAGTTTGTTTCTGTTTTTGTTGTCGTTGTTTATCTTGTTCTTTAGATTCCACGTGTATGTGAAATCACCTGGTGTTTGTCTTTCACTATCAGAATTTCTTCATTCAACAAAATGCACTCTTGTCCAACAAGGCAGTATATTTTTACACCCCCTTCCTTTTAGACTGTGTGTGTCTTTTAATATGAAGAGAGTTTCTTGTAGGTAGCATATGTAGGGGGCTTTTTTTCTTGATAAATATGTTTTTCTGAAGTATTTTTATTTACTCATTTATTTCATGGTAACAATAATGAAATCCAGTAAATTTTATGTGTACAATTTACCAGTAAGGTGTGTGTATGTATGTGTGTGTGTGTGTGTGTGTGTGTGTGTGTGTGTGTATATATATATATATATATATATATATATATATTTCATTGTATTCCCCTCTCATACTTAGATTTTTTTCTGTCAACACACATTTGACACCTTTCACCCCATCTAACTCTCCTCACCCCTCCCACCTCCCTCTGGTAACCACTAGTCTATTGTCCATGTCCATGAATATCTGTTTTTTTTTTGTCCTGCTCATTTGTTGCCTTCAGGTTTCTATCCCACATATAAGTTATATCATGTGACTTTCAACTTTTTCTGTCTGGCTTATTTTGCTTAGCACAATTATCTTGAGGTCCATCCATGTCATCGCAAATGGCACTATTTCATCTCTGCTTATGGCTGAATAATAGATCACTGTATACATGTATCACAGCTTCTTTATCCAATCATTTAATGTAGAATACTTCGGTTGCTTCCTTCCATGTCCTGGCCACTGTAAATAATGCTGCTATGAACGTCAGTATCAATTCTTAGTTTTTTTGAGGAAACTCCATACTGTTGTCCATAGTGGCTGTACCAATTTGCAGTCCCACCAGCAGTATATGAGGGTTCCTTTTTCTCTACATCCTCTCCAACATTCGTTATTACTTGTCTTGTTGATACTAGCTATTTGAACAGGTGTGACATAATATCTCATTGTGGTTTTGATTTGCATTTCCATAATAGCTAGTGATGTTGAGCATCTTTTCACATATTTGTTGACAATTTGTATGTCTTCTTGGGAGAGATATCTGTTCACTTTCTCTGCTCATTTTTTGATCGGATAATTTGTGTATTTTTGTTGTTATTGAGTTGTATGAGTTCTTTGTATATGTTGCATATTAGGCCTTTATCTGAGGCATTGATTGCAAATATATTTTTCCATTTCAATAGTTGTCCCTTTATCTTGTTGACAGTATTTTGCTGAGCAGAAGCTTTTTAGTTTGATGTAGTCTCATTTATTTATTTTTACTTTTACTTCCCTTGTTTTTGAGGTCAAATTCATAAAATCCTTTTCAAGTCCAAGGTCAATGAGCTTAGTTCCTATGTTTTCTTCTACGCACTTTACTGTTTCAGGTATTATATTTGGGACCTTATTCCATTTTAAGTTAATTTTGGTGTGTGGTGATAGACAATAGTCTAGTTTCATTCTTTTGCAGGTGGCCTTCCAGTTCTCCCAGCACCATTTATTGACGAGGCTTTCCTTTCTTCACTGTATATTTTTGGCTTTTTTTTTTTTTGAAAAAATTATTTGCCCATATAAACATGGGTTTACTTCTGGACTCTCGATTCTGTTCCACTGGTCTATGTCTGTTTTGCTGCCAATACCATGCCGTTTTGATTACTGTCACTTTATAGTATAATTTGAAGTGAGGCAGAGTGATATCTCTAGTCTCATTCTTTTTTCTCAGGATGGCTTTGGCAATTCAGGGTCTTTTGTGCTTCTGTACAATTCTGGTGATTTTTTTCTTCTGTTTCTTTAAAAAAACACTGATGGGATTTTGATGAGGATTGCATTAAATCTGTATAATGCTTCAGGTAATATGGTTATTTTAACTATGTTGATTCTTCCAATCCTAGAACATAAAACATCTTTTCATTTCTTTTTATCTTCTTTGATTTCTTTTAATAGGATTTTATAGTTTTATTATATAGGTCTCTCACATGTTTCGTTAGATTTACTCCTAGATATTTTATCATTTTTGTTGCAATTGTGAACAGAATTATTATTTCAACTTCTTTTTCTGATACTTCATTATTAGAGTATAGGAACATTGTGGATCCAGAAATTTACTGTATTTACCTATTTTTTCTAGTAGTATTCTTGTGGAATTTTTAGGTTTTTCTATATAGAGAATCATGTCATCTACAAATAGTGACAGTTTGACTTCTTTATTTCCTATCTGGATGCCTTTTATATCTTTCTCTTGCCCGATTGCACTCACTAGGACCTCAAATGTTATATTGAATAACAGTGATGATAGTGGACAGCCTTATCCTATTCCTGATATTAGAAGAAAGATTTTTAAAATTTTTCACCATTAAGTATAATATTAGCTGAAGATTTGTTGTCTAGGACCTTTATTATGTTAAGGTACTTTCCTTTTACACCAATCTTAAGTGTTTCAATTATAAATGTTTACCATATTTTATCAAAGGCTTTTTCTGTATCTATTTAAATAATCATATGATTCTTATTTTTTAATTTGTTTATGTGGTGTATCACATTAATCAATTTGCATACATTGAACCAACCCTGTGCCCCTGGGATGAAGTCCACTTGATCATGGCATGCAATCTTTTTACTATGTTGCTGTATTCAGTTCACTAGTACCTTATTTAGACATTTTGCATCTGTGTTCATGAGAGATATCAGTCTGTGGGTTTTGGGTTTTTTGTTTGTTTGTTTGTGTGTGTGCGTGTTCTTTATCAGGTTTCATTATCAGGGTAATATTGGCCTTGTAAAATGAGTTAGGAAGTATTGTTCTCTCTTCAAATTTTTGAAGTGTTTTGGGGAAAATATGTATTAAATCTTCTTGGAATGTTTGGTAGAATTCACTGGTGAAGCCATCTGGTCCTAGATTTTTACTTTTTGATAGATTTTTTATGATTGTTTCAATTTCTATACTACTGATCAGTCTATTTGGATTTCCCATTTCTTCTTGATTCAGTCTAGAAAGGATGCATCTTTCTAAGTACTGGTTCATTTCTTATAGTTTATTAAATTTTGTGTATGATCCTTTGTATTTCTACAGTGTCTGTCATAATTCCCCCTCTTTCATCACTGATTTTGTTTGTGTCTTTTCTCTTTTTTCTTTAGTGAGTCTAGCCAGGGGTTTGCCAATTTTATTAACCTTCTCAAAGAACCAGCACTTTGTTGTATTTATTTTTTCTATTGTATTTTGTTTGTTTTCGGTTTCATTTATTTCTGCTCTAATTTTGATTATTTTTTTCCTTCTTCTGACATTAGGCTTCGTTTCTTTTTCCTTTTCTAGCTTTTTTTTTTTAAGATGAAGCATTAAGTTGTTTATTTGGGTTCATTCTTGTTTTTTTGAGATAGGTCTATAATGATATGAACTTTCTTCTTATTAATGCTTTGGCTGTGTCTCAAAAGTTTTGATATATTGCACTATCATTATCATTCGTTTCTATGTGCCTCTTGATCTCTCTTTTTATTTCTTCTCTGACCCTGTTATTTTTCAGTAGCACGTTGTTTAATCTCCATGTATTTGTTGTTCTTCCTGCTTTCTTTTTACAGTTGATCTCTAGCCTCAAAGCATTACGATCAGAGAATATGATTGGTCTATTTCTACCCTCTTATATTTGTTGAGGCTATCTCTGTGTCCCAGTATCTAGTTGATTCTTGAGAATATTGCATGTGCACTAGAGAAGAATGTATAAGCATCTGTTTTGGAGTGGAAGACTCTGTAAATGTCAGTGATATCCAGTTGGTCTAATGTGTCATTTAAGGATGTTATTTCTTTATTGATTTTCTGTTTGGACGATCTGTCCATATCCAATAGCAGGGTATTTAGGACCCATAGTATGATAGTGTTTTGGTCTGCTTGTCCATTTAGTTCTGTTAGTAATCGCTTTACATATTTCGGGGCTCCCTTGTTGGGAGCATAGATATTAATGTCTTATGTCTTTATGTCTTCTTGGTGTATTATTCCCTTTATTATTATAAAGTGTCCCTCAGTATTTTTCTATACCTTTTTTTTTGAAGTCTATTTTATCCGATATTAGTACCACTATTCCCGCTTTTCTCTGAATGCCATTTGCTTGAAATATCATTTTTTTCCCCTTTCACTTTGAGTCTATATTTGTCCTTGGAACTGAGATATATCTCCTGGAGGCAGCGTGTGTTTGGATTTTTTTTTCTGATTCAATCTGCAACTCTGTGCCTTTTTATTGGTTAGTTCAGTCTACTTATTTTTAGGGTGATTTTGATATATGAGGTTTTCCTATAACCATTTTAAGTTTTGCTCTCTGGTCGCTTGGTGTTTCTATTGCTTCTCCATTCTGTGTGTCTCTTTTTAAAAATTTTTGGTTAGGTTTTGTGTGTTTTCCCTCTGGTCCTTCTTGTATTATGTAATATACTTCAGTTCTGAATCTTTGGCATGTGGTTGCCATTACAAATATGTAAAGGACAGTTATGTATATACAGCTGTTCATTTTCTTCCGCTCATGCCTTATCTCTATTCCCTTTTGAGAATTTTGTTCTTCAAATCCTCCCCTTTTCAGTCATTGTTATTTCAATTTGTCCCTATTTATGCTGAACGTTTATTACTATCTTGCTATAGCTAATCTTTTCTTATTGCAGTCTTGTTTTCTTATCCATTCAGCCTCCCTATCTTTTGGTTGGAACACTTAACTCTTTCCATTTGAGGTACTTGTTAATAGAAATTTAGTTATTACTATTATTTATTCATGTTTTTTACCCGTGTTTTTCCTTCTTATAAAAGCCCCTCCAGCAATTCCTATAATACTGACCTGGTTTTGGTGAAGTCTTTTATCTCATTTTTGTCTGGAAAACTATCTGTTCTTCAACTCTAAATGATAGCTTTGCTAGATAAAGTATTCTTGGTTGTAGATCCTGGGTTGTCCACTCTTTGAATGTTTTGTGCCATGTCCTTTTGTCCTGAACATCTTCTTTTGAGATATCGGCCCCAGACTTATGGAAGCTCCCTTGTAGGTAACTCATTGCTTTTCTCTTTCTGCTTTTAAGATTTTCTGTTTATAATTAACTGGCATTTTAATTATGATGTGCCTTGGTATGGGCCTCTTTGGGTTCAACTTGTTTGAAACTCTCTGAGCTTCATGGGGTTGTATGTCAACTTTCTTCACCAGAATAGGGAAGTTTTTCATCATTATTTCTTTATATATATATATTCAACTTCTTGTTCTCTCTCTTTAGGTACCCCTATGACACAGATATTTTTAGCCTTACTTTTTTCCCATAGGCTTCTTAATTTTTTATTATGTTTTTGTTTTTTTCTTGCCATTCTAATTGGGTTCCTTGTCTTGCCCATATTGGTGTTTCAATCTCTTCTTCCTCCACTCTGTCGATTCTCTCAAATATACTTTTCATCTCATATAATGTATTCTTCATTTCTGACTTGTCCATTTTATAATTTCCATTTTCATTTTTATGTTTTTTAATCTCTTTGTTAAAAGTCTCACTGAAGTTATCTACACTTCCCTTAATTTCATTGAGCATCTTTATAACCAGTGTTTTTAACTCTGCATCTGTTAGATTGGTTTACTCCATTTTAACTTGATTTATGTTATTTTCTTTCATATGGTTTCTGCTTCTTTGTCTTTCCATTTTGGCTGCCTCTGTGTCCATTTCTATGTACTAATCAAAGCTCTTAAGCCTCCTAGTGTTATTAGCATGGCTTTGTGCAGTAGATGTCCTGTGGCACAGTCCTGAAAGAGGTTCAGCTGCAGGCCAAGTTTAGCCCCAATCTGTACCCTTCTGGAGCCACCTGTTAAGATTCAGCAAGCAATGCCTATAGTTGCCTCAAGAAGCCACACCAGAAACTGAGGTCAGCTGCCACCACTCTGAGTCTTGGTGCTGCTCAGATAGTGGTGTAGGATTCGCCGAGGAGACAACAGGATGTGGCTTGGGCGGAGTTGCAATTTGGGGGAGATGGAGTTTCAGGGAATCCTCTGGGCAGAGCAACCTCTGCTATCCAGTTTGATGAAGTCTCAGCTATGGCAGCACTGTGTCCACACATTAGAAGTGGGAAGGGCTCAACAGAGGAACAATGAATACTGCCAACTCTTCTGCCTAGGAGAAAGCCTTGTCTCCTACAACTCTCTCCAACAACTCAATGGTCCCTATAAGTCCTTGGTTTCCCCAGAGCAGTCAACCCAGTGCTGGTGCTCAGAGCAAGCAGGTTCATCATCGTGAAAGTGGACACAGCCCCCTTAAGAGGCATCTGCAGCTGCCAGCTGGTGCTGCAATAGCCTCTGTCCCACTCAGACACTCAGGACTTAGCAGCCTCACATCTTCACCCCCTCCTACCTCTTATTGTTGCAGGATGATTTCTTATTAATCTCTCTAGTCATAGGGCTTCTGTTCCTCTAGCCCCCCAGGCAACTCTGTTTGCTGTTTGCTCCGTGTTTCTATCTCAACTTTGATGTGGTTACAAGAGGGGGCAAAAGAAGCTTCTATCATCTATACTATTTTACCAGGTGCTGTGAGACTATCTTGAACTTCACTTCCTCTTCGCTATGAAAAACAGATCATCTGTACTCTTCATCTTGAAAGGAGACAAACTAGCTCACCAGCCAATATTCTTCGTTTGCGTAGAGGACCTAAAAATGTTTAAACTCTTGAGTTTTTATGTTTTCTGTAGAAGCACATCCTGGAACTTGCTTACCTCAGAATTTTACTACACAGAGTTGACAAATTCTTTTTGAACTGGTCATTACACCAGGTTAGACAGATAATAGAAAAAGCTTCTTTTGTTACAAACTTTGTAGTTTTTGCCTTAATAAATGCTGCTTTTCTTTGTACTCTCCACAGTGGAGCACAGTTTGGATTGCTACCTGACTCTGTCTCCTGGATTTGAATTCTTTAAGACCCCAAATAAACTTTCAACTTGTTTTCCAGGCTCAAGTCTTTATTGATTAATTTTTTTATTGATGTATTTTCAATCTCACTGATTATTTATTCAGCTGTATCAATCTATCAATGAGCCATCAAAGGTAGTCTTCATTTCTGTTACAATGTTTTTATTTCTAGCATTTTCTTTGGATTCTTCCTACAATTCTCATCTCTCTTCTTACATTACTCATCTATTTTTGGATGCTGACTACTTTTTCCATTAGAGCCCTTAACATATTAATAACAGTTGTTCTATTTTGTAATTATTTATTTATTTTTATTTTGTTTTATTTTTTCAATTACAGTCAACGTACAAAATTATTTTATATTAGTTTCAAGTGTATAGTATAGTAGTTAGACATTTATATAATTTATAAACTGATCCCCCTAATCAGTCTAGTACCCATCTGGTACTACACACAGTTATTATGATATAATTGATTATATTATCTATGTTGTGCTTTACTTCCCTGTGACTATTTGTGACTATTTTATGACTACCGATTTGTATTTTTTAATCCCTCACTTTTTTCACTCAACCCTCCAAAACTCTTCCCATTGGTGACTATCAGTTTGTTCTCTGTATCTATAAGTTTGTTTCTATTTTGATTGTTTGTTTATTTTGTTCTTTAGATTCCACAAATAAGTAAAATCATATGGTATTTGTCTTTTTCTGTCTGATTTACTTGCTTGGCACAATATCCAGACATATGAAAAGATGCTCAACATCACTAATCACCAGTTAAATGCAAATTAAAATCATAATAACAAACCTCATACCTGTCAGATTGGCTATCATCAGTAAATTAAAAACACACACACATATGTTGGCAAGGATGTGGAGAAAAGAGAACCCTCATATACTGTTGATGGGAATGTAAATGGGTGCAGCCACTATGGAAAACATTTTAAAGGTTCCTCAAGAAATTAAAATTAGAACTACCAGCAATTCCAATTCTTGGGTATTTACCCAAAGAAATCCAAAACACTAATTTGAAAAGATATATGCACCCATATGTTCATTGTAGCACTCATTACAATAACAGTTGTTTTAAATTTTTTATCTGATAATTTCTGGTAAAGTCTCTACCCATGGAGAGGAACCCTTTATTATCAAGAATGTCCTGGGCGTGTTTCACAATGGTTTTCTTTCCTTCCTCATGCCAGAACCAGGAGAATATTTTTCTTGGCTTTACATTATAAGAATTTAGTGGAGTTTAGGAAGTAAAATCCAGGAAAGCATTGGGACACCCTAAGAAATGTGGTCATCAGATGTCTTTCACTCTCATACTAGTTCACAATCCTCTGGTAATTCATCAAAATTACTATTTAAGTGTTCCTACCAGCTATGGCTCTAGTAGCTTCTGCTCTAGGTAAGGAGATAGTGCCATTGACTCTCTAGTTTTACTTGTCTCTCCATATTTCTGGGTGTCATTTTGTCCTGTGACCTTAGTTCTTTGATATGTTCAAGACAATTCATTGACGTTGTTTTTGTTTCCATTTGTTCAGCATTTTATCTTATTTTAAGGATGGCAATAATTATTTAGAGGCTCTTTACATGTCAGAGGTAACACTGGAAATCTGGTTCATTGTTTTTTGTTCTGACATTCCTTCCAATAAAGATCTCATTACCAAGCTAGACAGAAACCTAGTCTCTGTCTATAAAAGCCTTTAACATCATGCAACTCAGAGCCTCAAAAGGCTCCATAAACCAAACATTTTAAGAAAGCATTCATCTATACCAGTGGAAAGGTTGGACCCATTCTTACAAATATAATTTAAATATGGTGGACCAAAGTCGTTTGCGTCATTGATTGGCTCCAGATAAATTTCAGTACTTGTAATGGCATTTACAAAATAAACTCATCAAATGGCTTAGGACTGGGATCTTAAATTTTCTGTCTGTGGTCTTGGTCATGTTTGGTTAATATCACTATGTGTCAGTTTCTAATAACTGTAAGTTGGGAGCATTAAGAATCATTGAACATGTTTTCATGGATGTTAAATGAAATAATATAGTTCACAGTATAAAGTACTCAAAAATTTTTTTAATGCATCGATTTATTTTTGGGAGGTCACATTGATTAACAAAATCCAATAAGTTTCAAGTGATCAATTCAATAGTAAATTGTATATATATTGCATTGTTTTTTCACCACCTAGAGTTAGATTTCTTTCCATCACTACATATTTGACCCCTTTTTTCCCTACCTACTTTCCCCTCTCCCACTTCCCTCTGGTAACTGCTAGTCCACTGTCCATGTCCATAAGTCTCTGTTTGTCATGTTTGTTTGTTGATTTTATGCTTATATCCCACACATGAGTGATATCAACTTTTTCTGTTTGGCTTATTTTGGTTAGCATGATTATTTCAAGATCCATCCATGTTGTTGCAAATAGCAATATTTCTTGTCTTACAGCTGAGTAATTTTCCATTGTATATATGTACCACATCCTGTCTATCCAAATTTTACTGGGTGGTAAAAAAATGCAATATATATACAATTTACTATTGAATTTATCACTTAAAACTTATTGGATGACTCTCCTATACATAACAAATGATAGAAGCTACACAAAAGAACACTTAATACACGATTCAATTTACAAAAATTTCAAAAGCAGGCAAAAAATGGTGTTAGGAGTTAGAATTGTAGTTACCCTTGGGAAAATGAAATAGTGAAAGGAAGAGTCACAAGGTGGGGGTCTCCTGAGATGCTGGTAATATTCCAGTTCTTGATCTTAATACTAATTACACAGGTCTTTTTTCATTGTCAAAATTCATTGATCCGCACACTTATAATTTTTGTTCTTTCCTTTATGCACGCTATACTTCAATAAAAATGTTAAAAAATATTTTTCAAATCAAGATAACATAGTAGGTAAATACTGTGCTTGATCCTCTCATGACATCACAATTACTACAGAATAACTATCATTGAGAAATGCCTGAACTCTAGCTGAACAGAAGTCCCACAACTAAGGACATAGAGAAAAGCCACCTTGAGACTGGAAGGAGGAGCAGAGATGAGGAGCAGGCTGGTCCCAAACTCTCATGTGGCCATTAAAAATAAGGAGAGATATCTCAGTTGTGGAGATTCCCCCAGAGGAGCAAGGAGTCCCAGCTCCAAACTAGGCTCCAAGCCCAGGGTTCCAGGATCAGAAGGAAAAGTCCCCACAATTTCTGTGTGTCAAGCCCATCAGAGATTTTAGCTGAGTAAGACAAAGGGCTGCTGGTGTCTCAGCTATTCCTTTTAAAGGACCCACACACAGACTTCCTTATTCACTGTGAACTCCAGTGCTGATACAGTAGCTTGAGAAGTGCCAGAGATATATGAGTAAAAACTGAATTGTCTGGCTCCAGGAGGAGGGCTGGAGGGGCAGCTTCCTCCCAGAGAGAAGTGCTTGCAGAAGCCATCATTTCTTTGTTGAGCTTTCCCCCTTCATAGCATGCACACTTGGGTAACCTCCATATTTGAGTCTCCATCAACCTGGCTAAAACAGATTGCACTGCACTGGTGATTTCCTGAGACCCTGCCTCACCCAACTTGTAGGTTCAACCAAGACACTTCCAGTGGCCTTTCCATACAAATGATCTCTCTTGGCTCATGCTGCAGACTTTTCTAAAATCTCTCAAAGGTTCACAAACCCTGAACAAGCAGCATCCTGCCTCAATGTGTCTTGTATCTCTTGTTGATCAGCCCCAAGCCTGATACTCACAGCAGCCTGCCTCAGTTCATAGCTTGGCCTCTTGAGACACCTCCAAGCCCAGCTTGGGTGGTGGCCATCTGTGTATTGCTTGGAGGCTCATGATTGGTGGCCCTTGGCAGGGGACAATCTGAAGCCAGACTGAGCGTGCTGTGGAACCCCTCCCAGGAGACCATGGGGCCAGCATGCTCAGTGGCTGGCTTTGGACTGAGTCCAAGCACCACCCAGGGCTGCATCCGAGAATGACACATCCAAAGGGCAAACTGAGAAGGCACCAGAGCCCTGCTAAGGTGAATCCTGATCCATATGGACAGCCCTTACACAATAGCTTCTACACTGTAGTAACCATCCAGTCTCACAACCAATCAACCTGAGGGTCAATCCCTCCCATAGATGTGCCAACAGCAATCAAGGCTCAACTACAACAGGAGGGTACACACAACTCATACAAGGGACATACCTTGAGCATCCAGTTTAGGTGACCAGAGAGACTGCACCATTGGGCCCCACAGGACATCTACTAAATAAGGCTGCTCTACTAAGACTGGGAGACATACCAGTACTACTTAATACATGGAAACTAACACAGAGAAGCAGATAAAAAGGGAAGACAAAGAATCATATCCCAAATAAAAGAACATAACAAAACCCCAGAAAAAGAACTAAACAAAATGGAGACAAGCAATTTACCAGACACAGAGTTCAAAACACTGGCTATAAGGATGCTAAATGAGCCTAGGGGAAAAGTAGATAAGCTCAGTGAGAACTTTAACAAAGAAATAGAAAACATAAAAATGGAGATAGAAAACATAAAAAAGAATCAGTCAGAAATGAAGAATAATTGAAACAAAGACTATATTAGAGGGAACCAACAGTAGATTAGAAGAAACAAAGGATCGAATCAGAAATTTACAAGATAAGGTAGGAGAACACACCCAAACAGAACACAATGAGAAAAAAAAATTCCAAAATAATGAGAATAATTTAAGGGGCCTCTGAGACTACATCAAGAATACTAAAATTCATACAATGAGAGTACCAGAAGTAGAAGAGAGTGAGGAATTGAAACCTATTTCAAGAAATAATGACAGAAAACTTCCTTAACCTGGCTAAAGAAATAAACATACAAGCTCAGGAAGCACAGAAAGACCCAAACAAGATGAACCCAAAGAGTTCCACACCAAGACACATCATAATTAAAAAAACCAAAGTTAATGAAAAAGAGAGAATCTTAAAAACAGCAAGAGAAAAGCAATCAGTTACCTATAAGGGAGGTAACATAAGACTGTCAGCTGATTTCTCAACAGAAATTTTGCGGCCGGAAGGGTTTGGCATGAAATATCCAAAGTGATGAAAAGCCAGGACCTACAAATAAAATTTCCCTACCCAGCAAAGCTATCATTTAGAATCAAATGATAGATAAAAAGCCCCCAGACAAAAAAAAAACTAAACTAATTTATCAACACTAAACCGGTATTATAAGAAATGTTAGAGGGACTTCTTTAAGAAGAAAAAGAAAAATATATGAATATCAAAAATATGAAGAATAAAGAGACAATAACTAAATATCAACAATTACTTTAAATGTAAATGGATTAAATGTTCCAATCAAAATTGAGTGGGTAAGAAAACAAGACCCATATATATGCCACCTACAAAAAAGAACTCGCTTAAGCTCGAAAGACACAAATGAACTGAAAGGAATGGGGAAAAAACATTTCATGAAAACAGAAAAGACAAAAAGATGCTGGGGTAGCGACACTTATACCAGACAAAACAAACTCTAAAATAAAGGTTATAACAAGAGATAAAGAAGGACCCAGTAATTCTATTTCTGGGTATTTTTCCAAGAAACCCAATATACTACTTCAAAGTGACATGTGAATCCATATGTTCATTGCAGCATTATTTACAATAGCCAAGACATGGAGGTAACTTGTATGTCCATTAGTGGATGAATGGATAAAGAAGAGGTGGTACATACATAAAACAGAATATTACTTAGTCATAATAAAAGAATGAAATCTTGCCATCTGTAACAACATGAATGGAACTAAAGGGTATTGTGCTGAGTGGAGTAAGTCAGACACAGAAAGACAAATGCCATATGATTTCCTTTACTTGTGGAATCTAAAGAACAAAATAAATGAAAAAAATAAAACAGAAACAAACTCTTAGATATAGAGAACATTTTGAAAGTTGCCAGATGGACAGGAGGTTGAGAAGGTGAGTAAAAAAGGGAAAGATATTAAAAAGTAAAAATTAGTGGTTACAAAATAATCCTGGGGGTGTAAAGTACAGCATAAAGAATATAGTCAATAATATTGTAATAACTATGTATGGTATCATATGGGTACTAGATTTATCAAGATGATCACTTTGTAAGTTATATAAATGTCTGATCACAATTTGTACACTTGAAACTAATATAATATTATATTCCAGCTGTAATTTGAAAATTAAAAATTATTATAGAACAAAAAAAGTCCAAAAAATTTAATAAGTAGTCTTAAATTCCCAAGATCCTACCCACATATCTCAGTTTGACATTTGAGGGTACTTATAATCTGATCCCTACCGTATCTTCTGCAGCATCAAAAATAGCCCAGAGAGCTCTCATATACCCTTCACTTAGCTCTCTCTAATGTTAACATCTTTTATAACCATAGTACAATTATCAACGCTAGAAATACAACACTATTAACACAACTACAGATTTCATTTGAATTTTACAAACTTTTCCACTAAAGTCCTATTCTTGTTCCAGGATCTCATTTTGGATTTGATTTTCATGACTCTTTCAGTTCCTCCAATCTGAGAGTTCTTCAGTCTTTCACTGTCTTGCATAAGCTTGACATGTTTGAAGAATAATAAGAGTAGTGAAGACACTACTGAAGGATACATTTTGTAAAATGCCCATAAATATGGCTTTATGTGCTGTTTTCTCAGGGTTTTATTGAGGTTATGTATTTGGGGGCAAGAATACACAAAAAATTAAGTGCCCTTTTTAATGCATTTTATCAATATACATGATGTTAATATGTGTTATTACTGGTAATGGTCATCTTGATCACTCAGTTATATGTCTGCAGCATTTTCCACTACAAGATTATTATTACTCATTGTAATTAACAAATATCTTAGAGGAGATACTTCAAGACTTAACATCCCCAAATGTGATAATCGTTGCCTCCAAAATCTAAAAAGGCCAATCTCCAATGTATTTCCAAGACACCTTGTATTTATCTTTTATGGACTCAGCTCAGTGCAGAGCAATAATCTCTTTGTATATTCTATATATGTAGGAGTTCTCTCTGAGCAGTATGTGTCCTTCTTCCTCTACTGCCATAGCTTAGCATGACCCTTAGCTTACTGAAGTTACTTTCTAGCACTATGACATTGGGCAAATTGTTACTCAACATCCGTGCCTCAGCAATAACTACCACATTTGGGCATACTGTTCAGACATACTTGCCAGCCAACCTATGAGGCTATAGGCTTTGAATGTGTTTTTCTAGAGTAAGAAAAGACATCATAGCAGGCAGGTTTAAGTTGTATTAGCTTTCCTGTTACTGAAGCCTTAAGAGCCAGCATAATTAAAATTATTTGAAAATGTCTGTGGCAAATAGGGATTATATATGAAGTCTCTGAAAATCTCCCTTAGGATTATCGTGAGAGATAAAGAAATTAATATATCTAGAGTGCTTAGAACAGGGACTGAAAGAAAATACACAATAAATAAATATTAGCTTTTATATATTATTATTAAAAGAACTCTTTAAAATCTAGTTGAACAAATGGATAAATTAATAAGTAAGAGCTAAAGAAAAACTGGAAGACAAAGAAAACTGGTCTAGCTCTCAGGTGGTCTAGTAACTAAATCCGGTTCACCAAGTTTTCATAAATTTGAAAATATTTGTTCTTCGTTGTATAAATCAGTGGTCCCCAATCATTTTGGCACCAGGGACTGGTTTTGTGGAAGACAATTCTTTTTTCCATGAACTAGGTTGGAGGTGGTGCTTTGGAGATGATTCAAGCACATTACACTTATTATGTACTTTATTTCTATTATTCTTACATTATAATATATAATGAAATAATTATACAACTCATTGCAATGCAGAATCAGTGGAAGCCCTGAGCTTATTTTCCTGCAACTAGATAGTCCCATTTGGGGGTGATGGGAGACAGTGACACCCACAGTGTCACACCAAGTGTGTTGCTTATGTCCAGTCTACTCCATAATCTCATTTTGGTTGCTGTCACTGCAGAAAACCCTGCTTCACAAAGATAGGATGTTGGAAATGGAATCAGGCTTTTCAGTGCTTTTGTGGAAATCTCAGGATATTCTGCCTTGACGTTAATCCAGAATGTATGGAGCTTTGAAGTTGTCTCAAACATGCTTTTAAGGCCACTGCCATTGGCGACCTCAAGCAGTTGATCCTCTTCTAATACGGATAAAGTCAATTCACCTGGCTTATTCACAAATAGGTTGCATATCCATTTCTTCCAAGTTTGAGAGTCTTTTTGTGGTTGGGAAGTAATGCTTAAACTCTAGGAAACTGAGATAGGTGATGATGCAGCAGCTGAGAAAAGGAAAGCCCTGGCCCAGTCTCTTTCAAAATCTCTGCTAATGTTTGAAACATGTCAAAAATCCCAATGTTCCCTTGTCACTCCAATAATTCCAGTTTGGTTTTGAATGCAGCCACTTATATGCTGACCTGAAGAGAATTGTCATTCTCCCCTGAAGTGACAGATTGAGTTGGTTAAGCAGGTTGGCTATGTCACACAAGCAAGCAAGTTCTGCAACCCATTCTGTGTTGCTGAAATGTACTGCCAGTGGTGACTGTTTTTCTAAAAGAAACCTCTGGAGTGGCTCATAACTCAAAAACTCTGGCCAGTGATCTATCTTTAGAAAGTCATGTCACTTCTGTGTATAAAAGAAGGTATATGTGTTCTGTGTCCATCTCCTCACAGAGCTGCCTAAACAGATGTGAGTTAAGGGCATACACTTCCATGTGGTTGATAATTTTAATTGCATCCTTCAAAATGTTAAGTTCAGGTGATAGTTTTTCAGCTAGGTAGCATTTCTCTATGGATGACACAGTGTATAGACTCACATTCAGAAGCGTCCTCTTTGACCCAAGTGGTGAAACCAGAAAGCTGTTCAGTCATGGCAGCTGCTCCATCCATGCAAATACCGACACAAAATGACCAATTCAGTTTTCCTTATATGTAATCATTCAAAGACTTGAATATTCAACTGTGGTGTTGGTTGCCAAGAAAAGTGCACCTCATGAACATCCTCTTGAAAAATATGTCATACAAAAACAAGCATTGTTGCCTTGTCAACATTGGTAGACTTGTCAACCTGGACTGCATACGATGGTGTCTCATTAATTCTCTCTAACAATTTCTCCTCAATATCCTCTGCTATTTCATCAGTTCATATAATTATGGTGCTAGCCGAAAGAGGAACATGTGCCACTTCTTGACGGCAGCCTCTCCTGAAAGTTCATGACAAATGTCCTTAGTAGCAAGTAGAATCAACTCTTCACCAATAGTAAAGAGCTCTTAGCAATGCAATTAGCCACTAAGAATGAATCTTTCAGACGAGACACATTTGATGAAGTCTTGGCTTTCAATAATTGCTTCTGTTCTTCATGTTCACATTTTTTCTTTTAAAAAACTCCAAAGTTTGTCTTTTAATGCAAGGTGCTTCCTCTCCCTATGATAAAACAGTTGTGAAAGTTTCATGGCTTTGTTGGATAGCTGGTCACCATATATTATGCAAAGGAGGCTTGGAGAATGTGAATCATTCTCCAATGAACCTGTAACTTAAGTAGGACTCTTGGTATTTTCTTTTAAATGCAGCTTTCTTTTTGTTGGCAGTCTTAGAATCTTCTGCTGTTTCATCATTGGGTCTTTCTCCCTTTTCAAAGAAGCTCTCCAGTGACATTTGCTTTTTACTCATTTTGGCTAAGGTTAGCTTGTGGGCTTACTAAAATTGTGACTGAGACAAGTGCACAGTACGGAAAAGAGGCACTAATGGAAATGGTAAATAAAATAATGGGTGGGCCATGCATGGACTACAATAAGTGTCAGATTCTGACTTAAAGCCTGTCACTAGACGCAGCTGTACAATTGGAGTACATCAACTCACATGCAACTATAAAGCCTGCCACCAGATGCAACTTAATTGTTACTTGCCACTCACTGATAGGGTTTTGATGAGTCTGCAAGCAATTTATTTATTATGGTCCCCATGCATTCAAACCTCTCTGCTAATGTTAATCTATATTTGCAACTGCTCCCCAGTGCTAGCACCACCTCCACAGCTCTGCCTCAGATCATCAGGCATTAGATTCTCATAAGGAGCACACAACCTAGATCTCTTGCATTTGCAGTTCATGATAGGGGTCGTGCTCCTATGGGAACCTAATGCCTGATAATCTGAGGTGGAGCTGAGGTGATGATGCTAGTACAGGGAAGCGGCTGCAAATACAGATGAAGCTCTGCTCACTCTCTCGCCACTCACTTCGTGCTGTGCGGCCCAGTGTTTAACAGGCCACAGACCAGTATCAGTCAGTCCATGGTCCAGGGGTTGGGGACTCTTGGTATAAATAGTTAGGTTACATATCAGTGATGACTAACTAGCAATACTATATGATGAATTATAAGTTATGTAATGTATTTGTATATGGTAATGATTAGATTACTATTATTTTAAAAATCTCTGAAAAGAAGTATTTTTAGTAATGCTTTCTTATTACTGAAAGACTCTGCTTACTCTATGGAGAGAAAAACTCCTGCCCCGGAAGTCTTAAAGAATTTCTATAACAGACAATGGCAGAATCTTGTTACAGTATAAAGAACAGGAATCTCTTTTGGAGCAGTGGTCTCCAAAGTGAGTACTCACCCTCAAGAAGGATGCAAGACAATATAATATGAGGTCTTAAACTGAATCTTGAAACAGGAATAGGACTTTAGTGGAAAAGGAAAAAGAACAAATATATGAAATCCTAGTTTGTCTATGTATGAAAAAAAAAGAAAAAAGAAAACTTTACCATTATTTATTATGAGATACTCTTTTTTTTAAGAATGAAGTGATTTATTTGGAGATATATATATATATATATATATATATATATATATATATATATATAAAATTTCATAGGACCTTTAAAGCAGTTAATGAATGTTACCAATGACTGATACATTTGTCTTAGTCACAGAAGCACTAATTCTCAGAAGAAAGAAAAATGTTTTGTGGGTTGGAACTGAAAAAATAAAAATCCAATTCTTTCTCTTAAACATCAGATTTAAAAATTTTCAGAATTAAATTTATAAATTCTCCCACAAGACATGAAGCTGACTTTATGAGGCACTCTTGTTTGCTCTATAAATCTAGAGTCATGAATCACTCATAGATTCAGTGCCTCCCACAATGGGTTCCATGATACAGCATGTTACAATGAATTTTACATCATACAGTTAAGAATATGAATAGACGATATCACTAAACAAACCTTCATAAAGTGGTTAAGAAGCTAGAAATTATTTCTGCTATATAGATGGTGGGGCAGCGGGAGGTCAGAGAAGCAACAGAGATGGAGAAAGACAGCACAAATAATGGTAACACTTGTGATAACACTCAGGCAAACAAAAAATTAAAAAGGCAAGGCTAAAATGTCTACTCCTAGTATAAACTCTGCATTATAAAGAAATCAAAATTTAAAAAACAATGATGAAAAATGATGTTACCAGAAGTTTACAGAAAACTTGTAGAATTAACAGAGACTATTCGAAATATTGATTCACATCTACTATTAGTAACAACGAACCTTTCTCAACGTGTCTATTTTATGCCATAGGTTTTTGTAACAGATAATTTCAACTATAATAGTCATTAAAATTAAGGATATAAATGAACTAAATCTTGATTTAGGTTTTTATTTACTGCATTTTAATGTTAAACTTAAATTTCAAAATTATTCAAATTTGTAATGAATTTCTTTAACTCTAGGAGTGACTGAGAGATCCACTATTCGTATAAATATTCACTTTCACAAGTTTAGAAACAGTCTAAATATTAAATATTAAGAGAATGGACAGTAAATTATAATAGTACCATATAATGTAATATTAGGTAGACATTTAAAATACTTCTAACACCTAGGTATCTATGTTGAAATATGCTTACAACATTTGTAAAAAAGCAAATTTTACAGTGTATGTATGCTAAAATTATAGCTATAAACTTTACTTATAGACAAAGAATTTTAAAAGCAAAATTTTAAAACAGTTTACTTGTAAAATAAGAGACGATGGATGATTTCCTTTATTAGTATTGCTATGATCATTGTTATGGAGAATGATATTTCGTACATGATTTAAAACAGAATAAAAAACTAAAAGGAATTTTAATCATATAATGTACCTGATCTGTAAGTTTTATAAAATGTGCTATGATTGAAAATATAGTATATTCAACAATCATAGTGCTACACAAATGCATATGTTTGCCCTTCAGTAATTCCCTAAGGTTGACTTTTTCCTCAGAAAAACTTTTTCACAGATCCTTCTTTTGCTTCAAATTGAAAGTGAACTATTTTCTTGATTACTCTCAAATTCTTAATTTCCCAAAAGGAAATTTTTTGTAACTATTCTTTCCTGATTTTTCTCTTCTCTGGTTGTGCCTACTCAGTCTCTTGATCTCCTTTGCAGCCATTCTTTCTTTTTCCTTCCCAGAAAATCACTGCTTTCTGGAGCTGTGTCCTTGAATAACTTCTTTTTTCACTCTATACCCATCTTAGGCTAATACATCAATTCCTGAGGATTTGTTTACCTTGTGGTTATATACTGAAGATTCTTAAATCTGTCACTCCAGACCTCTTCCTATATATTTTATCTGGTTTTCTCACAGGCTACTCAAGCGTAATATGTCTAGAGTTTCATTCATTTCTCACTATCTCTACCTCTTCCATCTTTTTCCCTCTTCCATCTTTCTCCCTCCATTTCCTGTTTTGTCTATTTCTGTGAAAGACAACATTACTCCCAACCCCAGTCATCCTAGATTTCTTCCTTTGTTTAAATCCCCAAATCTAATCAATCACTAAGACCAGATGATTGCACCTCTATATCCCAAATCCATTCTGTCTACACATTCACTACCATTACCTATATTACTGCATAACACAATTATGTATAACCTCTATTATATATAGTAAAGCATAACTAGCATCTCTACCTTCATACCTTTTATACTCCAAACCATTTGCCAAAGTTTTGCCACAGTGATCTTTGTGAAATGCAAATCCTTGTGTACCATGTTAAACTATACAATGTATAAATGACTTGCTATCACCTATAGTATAGAGTCTAAACAACTCAGCCTAATTTATATAATTCAACCCTTCTTAAATTTTCAGTCTCCAATATCCTCTCATACCAGTCGTGTTGTACTGTGGGCTCTAGCAGTTTTGAAATATGAGAAAGCCCTATGCATTTCTCTGTAGCTGTGCAGCACACTTCCCTCTGCCCATGTGCCCTTCCCTACAGTCCTTTACTTGGGGAGCTCCTAATTATCCTATAAGGCTACCTGACGTTATCCTCATGGCCATTCTTAATTTCCCAGTTTCAGTTGGCTGTCCCTCCTCTGTGGTTCCCAAGCATTCTGGTCTTACTTTTATCTTTGTGCTTATGACATTGAATATTCTCATTTATTTGCCTGGGTTTTCCCATTTGAGAAGAAGTTCCCAGGTAGCAGGGAGTGTGTTTTTTTCTTGTTGACAGTGTGTATCCCAGAATCTAGCTCAAAGCCTGGCACATAAAGAGACAAAGAGATAGACAAACAAGAGACTAGTAATTAAGGCAATGGAAAGTCTCTCCTTTCTCTTAGGGCTTCTGAGGCATGGGTAACCTCTGCACATTCTGGACACTTTCCTATGAAGCCAATGAGCAAGGCCAGACATATGCAAACTTGAGAAGTAACTTTTCAATCACACCTCCTATAATTCCTTTCTATTCTAGACATCCAGGTCCTACATGTTCTTTCCAATCTCCGGTCCATTGTGACCTGCTCTAGTCTGGGTAATATTGAAAAACATCTAGGAGAATCTATGATGTACTGATAAAATATTGATTTCCAAAAGAAGTTGTATCTTGATTGGTAACAATGTTTGACTCAAAAGAATGAATCCTAAATAGTAGTATTTCAAAATGCTTGACAAGATATGTGTTAGTAGTAGATGGGGTAGTGGTTTAGAAACACTACTCAAAATTTTTATCTGCATCTCCCATTGAGAGGTGGGTTGTCCCCCAAATCAGGGTAGGCTTGTGAATTTTCAACCATAGAACATGGTTGAAGTGATACAAAGTGACTTCTAATCCTGGATTGTATAAAGCCATGCAGCTTCTAGCTGGTTCTCTTTAAACATCCAATTTCTGGACATTCCTCTCAGGATGTTGCCCTTTGTACCCAGCCACCATGCTATACAAAAGCTCAGCCATATGAAGAGGCTATGTGTATTTTTCCAGTTGACAGCTCCAAATGAGCTAGGCCTTTGAGTCATCTAAGCCCACATGCCAGGCATATAAGCAAAAATGCTTCCAGATAATTGTTGCCACAGCCATTCAATTCACCTCCAGTCATTCAATTTTTCCAGTGGAAGCCTCAGACATGGTGTAATAAAGACAAATCATCCTCATATGCCCTATATAAACCCCCAATCTGCACAATCTTTTTCCGAAATGGGAAAATTTTTATCAAGTGGAGTACAGTAATGATGTACAGTTCCTTTTGCCTTTTGTCTTACAGACTCTGCTCACTTCCAGAGTTACTTAGTTCAGCACATTTTTCCTAATAAACAACTTTTAAACTTAATTTTATATAAAATTTGATTTTCTTGAAGGGAAGCTCTCAAAATTATATATATTTTAGAATCCAGAAAACATAAAACTATGCCTTATGAAAGTCATGGTTTATATATGCTTTTCCCAATATGTAATGATTTGAGGAAATTAGGGACAAGGTTTTTTTTCATGCTAAAGAGGAAAACCTAGCAATACATAAAGACCATAAGAAAAAAAAAACTGAAAATACCATAGAAGTAAATTCCTTTTGTACAAGTACAAAAAATTTTGAAGTTTAATGACTTCGGGAATTGTTCTAACGTCCACAAGTAGAAACTATATAGGGTAGTTGCAAAGGCATATGCAGAAGCTACAAAGACATTTCCATTTATGTTGATAGAAAATGACGAAGGCTCTATCCTATATGAAATATTTAATTTTGATGAAACATAATGTTTGATGAAACAGGTCTCTAGGACCTATCTTGGAGGAAGAAACAGAAACTCTTATGTTTCTCAGTGCAAAATATTGACTGACTGTGATGCTGGGTGCAAATATCAATGTAGATTTCTCAGAGCTAGTGTTTCATTATTCTCACATATTTGTTTTTGATGGTTCTCTGGTTAATACTTGCCATAAATTTTGAGTGGCCATTTGCCTCGACATCCTCAATATCTACCTATCAGTAATTCTAAATCAAAAGCTTCATTCATGCCTGCAAATTAATAATTAATTTGGCTCAATATTTTCATGTTAAGCACTGCTTCTATATTGTTTGCTGTTAAGGTCAGTGATGGCTACAAGCATGCCTGATTTGTGGTGTCTGCCTGCTTGAAATTGTTTTATTCTGAGGTGTTTTATTCTTGAATTTCCTTCAGCTTGCACAACTAGTTATAATCATAACTTGCATTTGTATAGCACTTAAGTGTTCAAAGCATCTTCTTTAATGTTCTCCATGACCATGATGACAGAGAGGGCAAACAATATCTTTGTCCTTATAGAAGGACAGAGATAGAAGGTCCACAGTAGTTAAATGACTTAGGAAACATGGGTTCTATTCCCACATCTGCCCCTATTTCTAATCTTTTGACTCTCCTAACTTTTAATACAGAGGCTTTATAGTGCACATGATGTGACTTTGCTGTGAATTTATCTCTTCTTAAAAAAACTCATTATTAAATAGAAAGAACAATTGCTTAAGTACAAAGTAAAGCCAACTAATTTTCAAGTAAAAGAATGGACTTTCTTAAGAAAATAGTTGACAATTTTTAGACATTCTCTATGAAGAATCTTGATTTTAGAAATTGTTCAAAGTGAAGGTAAAACTCTCTGGGAAGCAACCCTGTGGCTTGTTGCTCAAAGTTTATTATCTTACAGATATGGCATCTAACACAGAGTTAGAAATTTACCCAAGACATCCTTTGCAAATTCTGACTGAGAACTGAGGATAGCTGATTCATAGCTTATAATACAAGCACCTCAGCCCCACCTCCTATGTAGAGTCAGTAGAATATTACTCTGGAGCCTTCAGAAAGCAAGTCCATTCAGCCCTCTAGTAATTCATCTTTATAGATTGAGAACAAAAAAATCTGAGTAGGTTTAACTATGTACATGGATTAACAGCATAATAGACAAAACAATAAAAACAAATTCTTGCTGAAGACAGAGGAATTGCTAGAATATAAAAGTACCAATAACCTTGAATATATTCTTGCTGAGAACTGATCTTAATATATCTTGATCATAAGATATATTACACATTTAATGATATAACTGAGTTAATAAGAAACACTCCCTTAAAGGTACATATTGGTTTTAAAAGGCAAACTGATTTACAAATTTTTAATTATAAAAAATGCCTACTAAGTATTGAAAATAAAAAAACTCAGTATTTGAATATATTCTTTATGCTATATTTTATCAGTTATCACTTCTTTATATAAATGTCTAATCACTATGTTGTACAACTAAAACCAATATAATATTGTATATCAACTGTAATTGAAAAAAACCCTCAGTTTTTGATGAATGAATGGTTGAATTAATATTGCTTTTACTGGATAAAAACTCAGAGTAAGTTAAATGCTTATAGTAAAAGCTTAGATGAGTTTTTAGCTTTTTACAGGCAGCACATTACGAAGGAAGACATCCCAGGTATACCCACGGAGGGTGGGGTAAAATGTCTCAATTTCCCCTTCCTAACATACAGAGTTAAACAGCTCCAGCAGACACGTCTGATGCACTGCTTCAGTCCTTTCAATACAAGACTTAGCCTCATTCCCCAACACAGACAGACATGGAAGTATATTCCTAAGATCCAGATTGTTGCATTGAAAGAATAGGAATCACAGGTACTCTGCAACCCACTTATCTTACTATTCATCACACAGATGCTCAATATCCTCATTTATAAATTGTCCACAAAAAAGGGCTGTGCAAATGTTGTATCATTCTTCTTACAGTGCCATCATTAAGAAGACTACATACTTTTGGTACTCTGCCTGTAATTTGAATATCAACTTCACATTAGGTTTCAGATGTCATAATCAGATCATCTTATCCTATGATTAAGACATGGTCTAAATAACTAGGTTCACTTTCTTTGCAGATAATAAAAATTGTGGAAGCTTTTTATCTACTAAATTTGTTTGATAAAGATAAATACTATGGTAGTTAAAGATAGTATTTGAAATAATTGATCTTATAAAATATAGTATGTACATTGGGACAAGATATAAAAGAAAACACTTCACGAAACCTGTTACATCTGCAATTTTGAGTTTTCAGATATCAAATTCTTAGCTTTGTCAGAATACAGGTGTTAAGTTATGTTTAAAATCTTTTTGAATAAGGAAGATATTCATATGAAGTCATGTCACATTGTAAATATATCACTTAGTAGAAAAATGCCAGATATTTGATTATATTCATATAGGTAAAGGGTAGTAAGCATATTAAGAAATAACAAAGTGCTGCTTAAAAATATATTTTAACCACATTTTACATTTTGTGTACAACCCACAATAGCAGTACCTAGCAGGGTGCTTTATGTACCATAAGTATTTAATAAGTGCCTGTTTATTGAAGCAATATGAATAAACAGTTTTTTATATCATTAAAGAGAATATACTTTAAGTATAGGTACATATCATTTAAGAGAATATACTTTAAGTATAGGTACATATAGATTAAAATTAAAGGGATGGAGGAAGATGTGCCATGCTAATACTAATAAAAAGAAAGAAGAAGTATCTATGTTAATTTCAGAAAGAACAGACATCAAAGCAAAGACAATTTTCATGGATATAAAGGGGTATTACCTAATGATAAAGGGGGTCAATACTGCAAGAAGGTATACAATCCTTAATGTGTATATACCCAACAACAAAGTATCAAAATACGTGAGGTAAAAACTGATAAAACTGAAAGAAGTAAATGAATCTACTTTTACAGTTAGAAACTTCAACACTTCTCTAGAAGAAATGGACAGATCCAGCAGGCAGAAAATCGGTAAGGACTTAGTTGAACTCAACACCACCATTAATCAACTGGATACAAAAGACATCTATAGACTACTTCATCCAACAACAGCAGAATACACATTCTTCTCACATTCAGAGGAGATTTCACAAGATAGACCAATCTTGGCCATAAAACACACTTTAACAAATTTAAAAGAAATCACACTCATAGAAACCATAAAATGTCTGCTTTCAAACCACAGTAGAATTAAATGAGAAATCAAGAAGAAAGATAGCTTGAAAATCCCCAAATCATTGGAAATCATACAACACAATTATAAATTCTGTATGGGTCAAAGTGAAAATCTAAAGAGAAAAAAAAATATTTTAAACTAAATAAAAAACACAACTCATCAAAATTTTTGACATGAAGTAAAAGCAGTATTTACAGAGAATTTTATAGCATAAAATGCATATATTAGAGAAAATGAAAGCTCTAAAATAAATTTTCTAAGCACTTATTTTAAAAAACTTGAAAAAGGACAAATTAAGTCCAAAGGAAGCAGAAGAAAAATAAGAGCAGAAATCAATGAAACCAAAAACAGGAAATTAATAAAGAAAATCAATAAAACCAAAAGGCAGTTTTAAGAAAAGTCCAATAAAATTGATACGCCACTAGCTAGACAGAATAAGAAAAAGAAGAAAACAAAATTACTAATATAAAAAATAAAGGAAGGGTAGAGTTTGGGAGAAACATGGTGGAGTGAGAGGCATCACCTAATCTCACCCCTTGAACAATAAGCTGAATATCTAAAACTCAAAAAAAAAATCCAAGAAAAATGCACCCCAGCACATCTGAGCATGGGATCTGTGCAAAAGAGCTACCAAAGGTCAGAACCCTAGGTGTCGGGCTGTGGACTGGGAAAATAAAGAAGCTGCCTCTCACAGCCCAGACTCCTTGTAGGAAGAGGGAGAAGGGTAAAAGTATGGTGAGTTCCCTGAACAGCCCTGCTTGTGAGTGCTATGAACTCCATGCAGCCAGTGGCAGGGCCTAGTCATCGGGGCAGAAATTAGAAAAGTAAAATGTCAGAAAAACATTTGATTTTGACCAGCCACAATTGCAAAATGAAGGCTGAGCTACAGCCCCCAACTCCCAATCGAGAGGGCCCCTACCGCCATATTGTTCAAGACCGAACACCACAGAGCCCAGGGGAATCCAAGCAAATGCTACTGAAACTGTTGCTAACAATGACGGGGACTGAGACTGAGAGTATTGAGAGTGATCAAACATCTGTAAGGAAAAAAGAGACATTGTTAAGATTTTATATAAAGCAGATTTCCAAGAGGTTTAGATGCTACTTACTGGACACCCCCCCAAAACAAACAAACAAACAAACAAACAAACAAACAAACACCTTCTTTGCAGCAGGCAAAAGCGAGACCTTTATATAATAAATCTTCTTTCTGGGTAAAAAGCAGAATACATTTCCATTAATGCCCAGGGGGAGAAATAGTACATTAAATACCATGAATAATCAAGGTGACAAGGCATCTCAGAAAGAAAAAAAAAAATCTCCAGAAAATAAACTTATAGAAAAATGACATTTAAATGACAAAGAATTCAGGATGGTATGTCTGAAAAAAAGACTCAGTGAGATCCAAAATAATTCATATTAACAATTTCAGGAATTGAAAAAACAGCTAGATGAGAAGAATGAGATCTTTAGCTAGAGGTCGAAACCCTCAAAAAGAACAGAATAGATCTTCTAGGGGAAAAAACACACTACAGGAGTTGAAAAATGAAATAGCAACGTTGGGAAATAGAATCAACCAAATGGAGGGAAGGATCAGTGATATCGAAGATAGAAATCTAGAAATAAGCCAGAAGGAAGAAGAGAGAAACTGAAGAATGAAAAAGAATGAAAGAGAAATACAAGAACTAGCTGATAACATCAGGAAAGGAAACATAAGCTTAAAGGGCATTATTGAAGGTGAGGAAAATGAGCAGGAACTAGAAAGAATTTTCAGTAAAATAGATAATGGGAATTTCCCAAATCTAAGGAATGAGCTGGAGCTTGAAATTTAAGAAGTCAAAAGAACACCTAATTTTCTCAACCCAAAGAGGCCTTCACCAAGACACATTGCATTAAAATTATCAAAAATCAACAACGAATACAGAATTCTCAGGCCAGCCAGGGAAAAGAAGATGGTAACCAATAAAGGAAAACCCATGGAAATATCGTCTGACTCCTCAGAACAAACCTTACAAGCCAGAAAGGAATGGAATCAAATATTCAAACTATTAAATGAAAGGAACTACCAGCCAAGAATATTGTGTCCAGCAAAGCTTTCCTTTAGATATGAAGGAGAAATAAAGATCTTTCCAAACATACAAAAATTGAGGGAATTCTCCACTACGAGGCCTGCATTACAGGAAATACTGAAAGGGGTCAGCTCTCCTCAAACAAAATGACAAAAAATAATAATAATAACTATGGGTTAGGTAACTAGCAGGCAGATAGTAACAGAAGAGTACAACCCTTATTAAGAATAGGGCATTATAAGCTTAAACAATATGAAGAGATTTGATATAGCAAGATAGTAATGAAGATTCAACATACATAGGGACAAGTCGAAACAACAATGACTGAAAAGGGGATATAAAGATCTAAATTCAAAAAGTGGAATGGAGATAAGGCAAGTGTGTAAGAAAATGGATGACTCTCTCTCTCTCTCTCTCTCTCTATATATATATATATATATACACACACACACACACACACATACATACACACACATGTGTATATATATATATATACACATATATATGTATAGTCGTATATACACATACATATGCATACACACACATCCTTTACATATTCATAAAGGTAAGCACACACCAAAGTACATAATCAAAAACAAGAAGAACCAGAGGGAAAACCCGTAAAAGCCAACCAAAATAAAGAAAACATAAACACAAGGACAAAGTACAAGAGAAAAAAATGAGTTACCAGAAAGCAAAAGATAAAATGGTTACAAGAGGACCTCATATGTCAACAATCATTCTAAATATAGATGGACTGAACTCACAAATGAAAAGGCGCAGAGTTGCAGAATGGATCCGAAAACAAACTCCAACCACATGCTGCCTCAGGGAGACATCTCAGCTCCAAAGGCAAATAGAGACTCAAAGTGAAATAGTGGAAAATGATATTTCGAGCAAATGGCAGGTGAAAAGCAGGAGCAGCATTATTAATGTCAGAAGAAATACACTTCAAAATAAAAAAAGGTAAAGAAAGATACTGAGGGACACTTCATAATGATAAAGGGAGTTATGCACCAAGAAGACATAACACTTAGTATCAATGCTCCCAATCAGGGAGCCCCGAAATATGTAAAGCAATTAATAAAAGAAGTAAAGGGACAAACAGACCAAAACACTATCATAGTAGGTGGTCTAAATGTCCCGCTGTTGGATATGGACAGATCATCTAAACAGAAAATCAATAAGGAAATTGCATTCATAAATGACACATTAGAAAAACTAGACATAATTGACATTTACAGAGCCTTCCATCTGAATACAGCTGCTAATACATTATTCTCTAGTGCACATGGAATATTCTCGAGGATTGACTACATACTAGAATTTAGAGATAGCCTCGACAAAAATAAGAGGGTTGAAATCCTACCAACCATATTCTCTGATCATAATGCTTTGAAACAAGAGATCAACTGCAAAAAGAAATCAGGAAGAACCACAATACATGGAAATTACACAACATGCTATGGAAGAATAATTGGATCAGAGAAGACATACAAAGAGAAATCAAGAGATACATAGAAACAAATGATAATGATAGTAAAATATACCAAAATTTTGGGACACAGCAAAAGCGGTCTTTAGTGGAAAGTTCATATCATTACAGGCTTATCTCCAAAACAAGAACAAGCCCCTCCCCCCAAAAAACCTAATGCTTCATCTTTAAAAACTAGAAAATTACAAACAAATGAAGCCTAAAGTCATCAGAAGGAAAGAAATAATCAAAATTAGAGCAGAAATAAATGAAATTGAAAACAAAATCTGTAGGAAAAATAAATACAACAAAGAACTGGTTCTTTGAGAAGGTTAATGAAATTGGCAAACCCCTGGCTAGACTCACTAAAGACACAAGAGAAAGGACAGAAATAAATACAATCAGGGATGAAAGAGGGGAAACAATGACTGACATCACAGAAATACAAAGGTTCATGAAAGAATACTATGAAAAATTATATGACACCAAATTTAATAACCTAAAAGAAATGGACCAGTACTTAGAAAAAATATAATCTTCCTAGGCTAAATCAAGAAGAACTAGAAAATATAAACAGACTAATCAGCTGTATGGAAATTGAAACAGTTATCAAAATCCTACCAAAAAGTAAAAGTCCAGGACCAGATGATTTCGCCAGTGAATTCTACCAAATATTCAAAGAAGATTTAATACCTATTCTTCTCAAACGCTTTCAAAAATCAAAGAGGAGTCAATATTTCCCAACTCATTTTATGAGGCCAATATTACCCTGATACAAAAACTTGGTAAAGATAATACGAAAGAAAGAAAGAAAGAAAGAAAGAAAGAAAGAAAGAAAGAAAGAAAGAAAGAAAGAAAGAAAGAAAGAAAGACAAAGAAAGAAAGAAAACCACAGAATGATATCTCACTTGAACAAAGATGCAAAACTCCTAAATAAGATACTGGTGAACCGAATATAGCAACATATTAAAAATATTATATACCATGATCAAATAGGTTTTACCTCAGAGGCACAGGGATGTTTCAACATACACAAATCTATTAATGTGATACACCACATAAAGAAATTAAAAAATAAGGATGATATGGCCATTTCAAAAAATGCAGAAAAAGCCTTCAACAAGATGCAGCATCCATTTATGATCAAAACACTTTTAAAAATAAGTAATGAAGGAAAGTACCTTAACGTAATAAAGACCATATATGACAAATCCTCAGCCAACAATATAATTAATGGTGAAAAACTAAAAACCTTCCCTCTAAAAACAAGAACAAGGCAAGGCTGTCAGCTATCTCCACTCTCATTTGATACAATATTGGAGTTCCTAGTGAGTGCAATCACACAAGAGATAGATATAAAAGACATCCAAACAGGAAACAAAGAATTCAAACTGTCACTATTTGTGGATGACATGATTCTCTATATAGAAAACCCTAAAGACTCCAGAAGACACTACTAGATACAATATGCAAATGCAGTAAAGTTTCTGGATACAAAATCAATGTTCAAAAATCTAGAGTGTTCTTATATTCTAATAATGAAGTGTCAGAAAAAATAAGTGAAAAAATAATTTATTTTTCAATTGCAACAAATAGAATAAAATACCTAAGAATAAATTGAATGAAACACTCCAAGGACCTATATAATGAAAACGACAAGACCCTATTAAAAGAAATCAAAGGAGATACAAAAAAATGGAAAGATATTTCATGTTCTTGGATTGGAATAATGAAAATAGTTGAAATGACTGTATTACCTAAAGCATTATACAGATTTAGTGTAATCCCCATCAAGATCCCATCAGAATTTAAAAAAAGAAATAGAAGAAAAAATCATCAGATTTGTATGGAAGCAAAGTGCCAAAAGAGCCAAAGTGCCAAAGTGCCAAAGAGCAAGACTGGAGGAATCACTCCGCCCGACTTCAAATTTTACTATAAAGTGACAGTAATCAAAACAATATGATATTGGCAACAAAACAGACACACAGACCAGTGAAACAGAATCGAGAGTCAAGAAGTAAACACATATTTACATGGGCAAATAATTGTCGACCAAAAAAAATCCAAAAACATACAGCGGAGAAAGAAAAGCCTCTTCAATTAATGATGCTGGGAAAACTGGAAAGCCACCAGCAAAAAAAAAAAAAATGAAACTAGACTGTTCTCTATCACTACACACCAAAATTAACTCAAAATGAAGTAAGAACCCGAATATAAGACCTGAAACAAAAAATACATAGAGGAAAGCATAGGAACTATACTCAAGGACCATGGACTTGAAATGAATTTTATGTATTTGACCTCAAAAACAAGGGAAGTAAAAGGTAAAATAATCGAATGGGACTACATCAAACTAAAAGAAATTGTCAACGAGGTAAAGAGACAATTATTTGAATGGGAAAATATATTTGCACACAACAGCTCTGATAAGGGCTTAATATCTAAAATATACAAAGAACGCCTATAACTCAATAACGATAAAAGATGAATGATCCAAAAAATGGGCAAAGACACTGAACAGACACTTCTCCCTAGAGGACATACAAATGGACAACAAATATATGAAAAGATGCTCAACACTGCTAGCTTTTAAGGAAATGCAAATCAAAGCCACAATGAGATATCATCTCACACCCGTTAGAATAGCTATAATCAACAGGACAAGTGATAATAAATGGTGGAAAGTATGCAGAGTAAAAGAAATCTTCATACACTGCTGGTGGGACAGTGAATTGGTACAGCCATTGGTACAGTATGGAGGTTCTTCAAAAAACTAAGAATTGATCTACCATATGAACCAGCTATCCTTCTACTGGGTATTTACTCCAAAGACTTGAAATCCCATATCTGAAAAGATATTTGCACAGTGATGTTCATAGCAGCATTATTCACAGTGGCCAGGACACGGAAGCAATCAAAGTGCCCTACGATTGATGATTGGCTAATATAGTTCTGGTACATGCATACAATGGAATATTACTCAGCCATAAGAAGAAATGAAATACTTCCACTTGCGACAACCTGAATGGACCTTGAGATAATCATGCTAAGTGAAATAAGCCAGACAGAAAAAGTTGAAAATCACATGATATCATTTATATGTGGGATATAAACCTAAAAGTAACAAATGAGAAGGACAAACAGAGACTCAAACAATAGACTAGTGGTTACCAGAGGGTGGGGGAAGGTGAGAGAGGGGATGCAGCTAGGTTAAAGGGGGTGTAATGCATGGTGACAGAAAGAAATCTAACTATGGGAGGTGAATACATGAATAGATAGTATAAATATACTTACATACATACATACATACATACATATATACATACATACATTGGATTTTGTAAACCAATGTCACTATAAACATTTTTAAATTAAAAAAAATAAATTAATAAAAATAAATAAAAATAAAAATGAAAGGTCATTACTACATACCCCATGGGCATCGCAGGCTAATCAAGGAATATTATGAATAACTTTATGCTCAGAAATTTGATAACCTAGATGAAATGAACCAATTCCTTGAATGACACAAACAGCCAAAATTTACACAATAAGAAACAAGAAACAAGCAATATGAATAGGTCTGTCTTCATTAAATAAATTGAATCAACAATTAATAACCTTCAAAAATAGAAAGCACCAGTCCCAGACTGATTCACCGGCAAATTCTACCAAACATTTGAGGAAAAATTATATCAATTGTTTTCAATCTCTTTCAGAAACTAGAAGCAAAGGGACTACTTCCTAACTCATTCTGTGAGGTCAGTGTTACCCTGATAACTAAAACCAGATAAAGATATTATAAGGAAACTACAGACTACTATCTCTCATGAACATAGATGAAAAAGTGTTCATCAAAATGATACCATATTAAACCCAGTAATCTATAAAAAATGATAATATATCACATCCAAATGTGGTTCATATCATGAATGTAAGAATAGTTTAATATTTTAAAAAATAATCAATGTCATTTGCTATATTGACAAAGCTAAATTACAAAAGCCACTTGAGGGTCTTCTGGTCAAGATTATAGATAGGTAAATGCTGTGTTGACCTCCACCCACGACCACCTCAAAATGATAACTAAACTACGGAACGGCCATCATTGAGAAATACCTTACAACTAGTTGAAGAGAAGTCCTATAAGAACATACAGAAGCCACCTTGAGATGGTAGGACGGGTGGGGACACAGAATGAGCTGGTCTCTCACCCATGTGTGGTGGTTAAAAATTGGAAGGGATATCTCAACTGTGGGGGTCCCCACTGAGGAGCAGCAGGATGCAGGCCCACATCCCAGAATTCCAGTGGTGGGAAGAGAAGTTCCCACAACTTTTAGCCATGAAAACTAGTGACACTGTGGCTGAGTGGGATGGAGGGATGCTGGTGTTCTAGGCACTACTATTAAAGAGTCCACCCATGGATTTACTCTCTGACAAACTCACTCACTCTGAGCTCCAGCAATGGGGCAGCAACTCAAAAGGTGTCAGGTACATACAAGGAGGAATTGAATTGTCTGGCTTCAGAGTAAGGGTGGGAGGGGCACTTTTTTCCCAGACAGGAGGGCTGGCAAAAGCCATCATTCCTTTGTCAAGCCCTCCCTCTACCCAGTGTGCAGACACAGGCAGGCTCCATATCTGAGTCTCCAACAATCTAATTAACACAGTTCACTTCTCCCTTGATATTACCTGAGACTGTATCCCCTCGAACTTATGGGCAATCCCAGGCCACTTTCAGTGGCTTTTCCATAAAAATGTCCTTTTTTGCTCATGCTGCAGATTTACCTAAAATCTTTCAAAAGTTCTCAAACCCCAAACAAATAGCACCTGGCCTTAGCATGTTCTGTACCTCTTCCTAGGTATTTCCAAGCCCAGACACTAGCATCAGCTGGCCTCAGTTCACAGCTTAACCTCTCCCAGGCACCTCCAAGCCCAGCATAAGAGCAACCTACTATAGATAACTTCATATCTCATATCAAGTGGCCAAGGGCAGGGCACAGGCAGAGGCTGAACTTGGACTGCAACAGAACTTTTCCCAGAAGGCCTCAAGCCCTGTACACCCTTTGGCCAGCATCAGACCAAGCTGGAGAACCATGTGGCTACCTCCACAAATGACACACCCAAATGACACACTCAACTGGCACCAGAATCCTTCTAAAGCAAATCTTTAGCAAGGTCTGCCCCAGAACAAAAACTCCTCCACTACAGTCAAAGACAGTCCTCCTATTGATGTGCCAACAGCAATCAAGGCTCAACTAAACAGGAAGACACACACAGCCCATATAAGAGACACACCTGGAGCACCTGGTTCAAGTGACCAGGAAGATTGTGTTACTGGGCCCCATAGAATATCTACTACATAAGACCGCTTTACCAAGACCAGAAAACATAGCAGCTCTACCTAATATATAGAAACAAAAACAGGGAGGCAGACAAAGTAAGGAGACAAAGAAATATATCCCAAATGAAAGATCAGAACAAAGCTTCAAAAAAGAACTAAATAAAATAAAAACAAGTAATCTATCAGAGGCAGAGTTCAAAACACTGGCTATAAGGATGCTCGGTGATCTCAGCGAGAACTTCAACAATGAGATAGGAAACATAAAAATGGAAATAGAAATAAAAAGAACCAGTCATAAATGAGAATACATGAAAGGGAATCGAGAGTAAATTAGAAGAAGCAAAGGACTGTATCAGTGATTTAAAAGATAAGGTGGCAAAAATCACCCAATCAGACCAGCAAAAAGAAAAATTAAGGCAAAAAAAATGAAGATAGTTTAAGAAGCATCTAGGACTACATCATAGGAGTGCCAGAAGTAGAAGAGAGAGAGCAAGAAATTGGAAATATATTTCAAGAAATAACGATGGAAAACTTTCTTAATCCAGTGAAGAAAATAGACATGTAAGCCCAGGAAGCTCAGAGTACCAACCAATAGAAACCAAAAGGAGGCCCACAACAAGACACATCATAATTAAATGCTTTTCTCTTGCTGCTTTTAAGAGTCTCTCTTAAAAGCAGCAAGAGAAAAGCAGTTAGTTACCTACAAGGGAGCTGCCATAAGACTGTCAGTGAATTTCTAAACAAAAACTTTACAAGGCAGAAGGAATTTACACAATACATTCAAAGTGATGAAAAGCCCTGAAATGACGATTACTCTATCCAGCTAAGCTATCATTTAGAATCAAAGACAGATAAACAGCTTCCCAGACAAGAAAAAACTAAAAGATTTCATCACCACTGAACTAGTATTACAAGAAATGTTAGAAGAACTTCTTTAAGAAGAGGAAGAAAAAAAAGATCAAAAAATGAACAATAAAATGGCAATAACTACATATTTCTCAATAATTACTTTGAATGTAAACAGATTACATGCTCCAGTAAAGACACAGGGTTGATGAATGGATAAGAAAACATGACCTTTACATATACCACCTATGAGAAACTCATTTCAGGTCAAATCATGCACAGACTAAAATTAAAGGGCTGGAAAAGATATTTCATGAAAATGAAAACAAACAAAAAAGTTGGGGTAGCAATACTTATATCAGACAAAATAGGCTTTAAAACAAAGGCTATAATAAGAGACAAAGAAGGACCCAGTAATCTCACTTCTGGGTTTTTATCCAGACACCCAAAATACTACTTCGAAGGGACACATGAATCCATATGTTCATTGCAGCATTATTGACAATAGCCAAGATATGGAGGCAACCTGAGTGTCCATCAATGGATAAATTAATAAAGAAGTGGGGGTATTTATTTACAATGAAATATTACTCAGCCATAAAAAAAATGAAATCTTACCATTTGCAACAACATGGGTGGACCTAGAGGATGTTATGTTAAGTGAAATAAGTCAGAGAAAGACAAAAGCCATATGATTTCACTTATTTGTGGGATCTAAAAAACAAAATAAATGAAGAAATAAAACAGAAACAAAGTCAAACTCATAGATACAGAGAGTATTTTAATGGTTTCCAGGTAGGAAGGAGTATGTTGGGGACATGGGTGAAAAAGAGAAAGGGATAAGGATGTACAAATTAGAATAGTATAATAACTATGTATAGTGCCAGATGAATATTAGACTAATCAAGGGAGGAGATCACTTCATAAATCATATCTAACTACTACACTGTACACCTGTAACTAATATAAAATAGTATTGAATATCAGGTGTAATTGAAAAATTACAAAAAGTACAAATTGGTAGTTACAAAATAGTCATGGGGATGTAAAGTATAGGGAATGTATTAAATAATATATGTAAAAACTATGCATGGTGTCAGAAGGGTACTAGGTTTATTGGGATCATCAGTTCCTAAATTATATAAATGTCTAAATACTATGTCATAACCTTGAAATTAATATAATATTGTGCGTCAACTATAATTGAAAATTTTTTAAAAATGAAGTAAAAAATACACCTGAAAATAGAAAAAAGAAAACATCTGATTATATCAATAGATGTAGAAAAAGCATACAATAAAATACATCAATTCATGATAATATTTTCAGCAAACTAAGTAAACAAGGAACTTCCTTAATCTAATAAAAGTGTTTCTACAAAATAACTATATCTAACATCATACTTTTTAGTAAGAGACTAAATGCAATCCCTTTAAAATTAGCAACAAGACAAAGGATGTTCTAACTATTTCTACTGAACAGAGTACTAGAAGTCCTAGCCGATGAGAAAAACGGAAAAGGGAAATAAAAGGCACGCAGATTATAAAGGAAGAAATAATGCTATCTTTATTTGAGACAACATAATTGTCAATGTGAAAAAAACCTGAAGAGTCTACAAAACAAACTCTTCTGTAACTAAGTAAATTTAGCAAGCTTGCAGGATATGAGGTTCACACACAAAAGTCAGTTGTATTTTTAAACATCAGAAATGGAAAATTGGAATTAAAATCACACACTGGTTATAATAACATTAAAACACAAAATACTTAGGTATTGTGATAGTTTTTTTTTATTTGCCTAGAATATAGTTCTCAGGCATTTAATCAATCCAGGTGTTTCTGTGACAGGATTTTGCAGATATAAAGTCCATAGTCCATTGATTCTAAGTAGCAGAGATTATCCTGGATAATCTGGGTATGCCTGACTTAATCAGTTGGAAAGGCTTTGAAAGCTGAGCCTTGAGAGGAAGGAGGAAGGAAAGAAGGAGGAGGAGGGGGAAGAGGAAATAGTGGTAGTGGTGGAGGGAAGAATTCTACTTGTGAACAACAGCTTCAGCTCATACCTGTAGAGTTTCAACCTGCTGGTGATCTTCTCTTTCTGACCAGCCCCCACAACCACATAAGCCAATTCCTTGTAATAAATCTAGATAGATGATTGATAATGATGATGATGATGGTGGTGGTGATGATGATGATGATGTTGATGAAGATAGATAGATGACAGATGATAGAAAGATAGATAGATAGATAGATAGATAGATAGATAGATAGATAGATAGATGAATAGATATCCATCCTACTGATCCTGTTGTATAGTTAAAATCTGACTAATATATCTATACACATATCAAAGCACTATACGGAATCTGTATGTTGAAAACAGCATTTTGCTAAGTGAAGGAAGCCAGACCTAAAAGGTATAATTACATTTATATAATATTCCGGAAAAAAATAAGACTAATAGAAATGAAAAACAGATCAATAGTCATCAATATTTAGAAAAGGGGAAATGGTTGACTACAAAAGAGATGCACAGGGGAATTTTTAGTGTGTGAACCCATTCTAACTATATAACATATTTATTATATAACCTCAGTGAAAGGTGCAAAGAAAAAGAAGCTAATCTATATTACTATGGAAAATAGTGTTTTGACTGGAAAATGCAAGGCTAAAGGCAAAAAGACAAAACAGTGCACTATGGTCAGCAAATATGTTTCTCAAGAAGTATGAGTTAAGAAGTCTGAAAACTTTACATATATACTATGATTAAATATATGAGTAAATTAATGACAGGTTCATGTTGTGTTGGTTATCATCAGAGAAAAAAACATTAAAAGTAGGTCAGGGTGAGACTAGAACAAATCCTGTAAGGTTGGATTAGAGGTGGAGACATAAGTACAAAATCATATTTACTGTAATATATATACAACTATGTGGATACAGAAATAATTATAGATATGTGTGCATATATTGGTTAGTATACACACATATTTCCTAGCTCTTTCTCCTGGAAGGTTCTAGAAGTAATAATATCCCAGTAGCAACAAGGCATAGCCAGGGCCAAGATTTTTTCTAAATACCATTCTTTAATAAAAGACACCAGGGCTCCTTGGAGAAATAACTGATTCTAAGTCTGAGGCAGAAAACATACAAGATGACCCTGGATCATTTTTTATTGCCTGAAAAAAGGAAATACTCAAAGGAAAAAAAAGGATTAGGTATGTTAAAATAAAACAGGAAACAATAAGAGCTCCCAATGGCCAAAGGTGGAACAATTTAAGAAAGAAAACAAATACAATAATACTGGATTATAACCCAAGTATAAAAGAAATATTGTAGAAATAAATGAAGACACCAAATGAGAGCAAGCAAAGCCAACTTATTTAGAGCTTGCTATAGCAAGGGAGCCAGCCATCATCACTTGTATTTTGGCAGAGTAGCAAAGGCAGGTAGATTAGTGAGAAAGTTTTATTGTGGAAAAAGGGGAAGACTTCAGGTATTCCCTGATTGAAGGCTCTTCACATGAGGAAGATGGAGGTGGACTAATTAGAAGAAAGGCATCCTATGTGATTGGTTAGGGGTGCATGTTTGGTTTTCTCCGGTTGGTCATAAGTTGGAAACAGGGATAAAAATTAGGAAAGTTGTCAGTTATTAATCGAGTCCTGGTAATTTGAGACTGAATGTTACAGGAGTTATCGTTTGGCTTCCTGGATTATTGCTGGAGATATTACGTTGACTTTCTAAAAGTCTGACTTATAGATAGTGGGCTAGCTTTCTGGGCTGGTTACTGGAGATAATGGGTTGGTTTCCTGGGCTTGTTGCTGCATATTGTGGGTGAGAGTTCTATTTTTATATGTGGTCTAGCCATTGTCCATTTATATATTCAATCTCAGTATACATAATTGTATGCTACATAAATGATTGTAGAAATAAATATATGGGGCAGAGGGACAGCTTTTCTTTACAGGTATCTGTAAATAGTTAGTAGGTTCGCCAAAGGAAGAACACATAAGGCTGAAGGGGTTAAGCAAGATTTATTGTAGCAGAGTGACAGCTGTGCTAAGCCAAAGATGACATCAGCCCTTAATGAGAGGGAACCTAAAACTTATATGTGGCTTGAGACAGGCTTTTTTGGTGGGAATATTTCAGGCAGGTCAATTGAAAGGGAAGGAAGTAGAGTCCAGTCCAGTGAAATGGGATGCAAGCACATAGCGTTGCCAACCCAGGTGCAAGGGTCCTTCTGGACCTAATAATAATATCTCTTCTAGGAATTAGAGCTTGACCCTCTTCCCCAATGAGTGTGGACTGGGTTTAGTGAATTGCTTCAAAACAACGTAGAAATGGAAATGCAGAACCTTTATGATGGAGAAACGGCAAGCACTACTTTGGCCAGCTGATTGAGGTTACCACCACAAATAATAAGTCATGTTCATAGCATGTACCCCCTGTTATAATGTGATCAGAAGGGCACTTCACTTCTGTGGTCTTCTCTAAAACCCATAACCAAAATTTAATCATGAGAAAACATCAGGAAAACCCAAGTTGAGGGGCATTCTACAAAATATCTGACAAATACTCTTCAAAACTATTAAGGCCATGAAAAGAAAAAAATGGATTGAGAAACTATCACAGATGAGAAGAGATTAAATAGACATGATCACTAAATGTAACAAGGTTTTCTGGATGAAATCTTGGAATGGAAAAAAAAGACAGTGAGTTTTTAAAGAGAAAAAGAAAAAATGAAAAAGAACTATCTAAGGAAATCTAAACAATGTATAGAGTTTAGTTATTATTCCATTAATATTAAATTTTCAAATTTAATAAATGAATGATAGTTATGTAAGATATTAACAGTTGAGGAAACTAGGTAAAGGGCAAAAAGAAACTCTGTACTAACTTCAACTTTTCCTTAAATCTGAAAGCACTTATAAATAAAAAGCATATTAAAAATAATATATTATCTCCTCAGGTACTATTTTTTATTGAGTTGATTGAGGTAACATTGGTTAATACAATTATATAATTTTCAGGTGTACATTATAATTTGATATCTGTATATTCTATTGTGTGTTTACCATCCAAAATCCTGTCTCCTTCAGCTACCATATATTTGATCCACATTATCCACTTCACACTCCCTCTACCTCCTATATTTGACCCCTTATCCCCATCTGCTTCCCTTCTCCTCCCCCAACACTTACCCTCTGGTGACCACTAGTCTACAGTCCATGTCCATGAGTCTCTGTTTGTCCTGTTCATTCGTTGCTATTAGATTTATATGCCACACATAAATGATATTATGTAATTTTCAACTTTTTCTGTCTGGCTTATTTCATTTAACATGATTATCTTGAGGTCCATCCAGGTTGTCACAAATGACCATATTCACCTCTTCTTATGGTTAAGTAATATTTCATTGTATATATGTACCACAGGTTCCTTAGCTAATCATCTATCATAGGACACTTCGGTTGCTTCCATGTCTTGGCCACTGTGAATAATGCTGCTATGAACATCACTGTGCAAATATCTTTTCAGATATGGGATTTCAAGTCTTTGGGGTAAATACCCAGTAGAGGGATAGCTGGTTCATATGGTAGATCAATTCTTAGTTTTTTGAGGAACCTCCATACTGTTTTCCAAAGTGGCTGTACCAATTTGCAGTCCCACCAGCAGTGTATGAGCGTTCCTTTTTATCCACATACTTTCCAACATTTGTTATTACTTGTCCTATTGATGATAGCTATTCTAACAGGTGTGAGATGGTATCTCATTGTGGTTTTGATTTGCATTTCCCTAATAGCTAGAGATGTTGATAATATTTTTCAAAAATTTGTTGTCCATTTGTATGTCCTCTAGGGAGAAGTGTCTGTTTAGGTCCTCTTCCTATTTTTTTCATTGGATTGTTTGTTTTTGTTGTTATTGAGTTGTAGGAGTTCTTTGAATATTTTAGATATTAGGCCTTTATCAGAGGTATTGTGTGCAAAATATTTTCCCATTCAGATGATTGTCTCTTTACTTTGTTGATGATTTCTTTTGCTGTGCAGAAGCTTTGTAGTTTAATGTAGTCCATTCAATTATTTTACCTTTTACTTCCCTTACCTTTGAGGTCAAATACATAAAATTCATTTAAACTCCAACATCCTTGAGTGTAGTTCCTCTGCTTTCTTCTATGCATTTTATTGTTGCAGGTCTTATATTCAGGTCTTTAATGTATTCTGAGTTCATTTTGGTGTTTGGTTATAGACGACACTCTAGTTTCATTCTTCTGCAGGTGACTTTCCAGTTTCTCCAGCACCATTTATTGAAGAGGCTTTCCTTTCTCCACTGTATTTTTTTGGCTTGTTTGTCAACAATTATTTGCTCATACAAACACGGGTTTACTTCTGGACTCTCGATTCTGTTCCAATGGTCTGTGTGTCTGTTTTGCTGCCAATACCATACCACTTTGATTACTGTCACTTTATAGTAAAATTTGATGTCGGGCAGAGTGATGCCTCCAGCCTGGCTCTTTTTTTCTCAGGATGGCTTTGGCATTTTGGGGCCTTTTGTGTTTCCATATAAATTTGATGATATTTTATTCTAGTTCTTTAAAAAATGCTGATGGGATTTTAATGGGATTACATTAAACTGTATAATGCTTTAGGTAATATGGTCATTTAAACTATGTTGATTCTTTCATCCAAGAACACGAAATATCTTTCTATTTCTTTGTATCTTCTTCGATTTCTTTAAATAGAGTCTTGTCGTTTTCATTATATACGTTCTTCACGTGTTTCATTAAATTTATTCCTACATATTTTATTATTTTGCTGCAATTACAAAAGGAATTTTTTTCCACTTCTTTTTCTAACAATTCATTTTTAGAGTATGGTAATGCTATGGATTTTTGAACGTTGATTTTGTTTCCAGAGACTTTACTGTATTTGCTTATTGTTTCTAATAGTGTTTTTGTGGAGTCTTTAAGGTTTTCTATATAGAGAATCATGTCATCCACAAATACTGACAGTTTGACTTCTTTGTTTCCTATTTGGATGCCTTTTATATCTTTCTCTTGCCTGATTGAATTTGCTAGGACCTCCAATGTTGTATCGAATAACAGTGATGATAGTGGACAGTCTTGCCTTGTTCCTGATCTTAGAGGGAAGTTTTTTATTTTTTCATTATTAAGTATAATGTTGGCTAAGGGTTTGTCATATATGGCCTTTATTATGTTAAGGTACTTTCCTTCTATGCCAATTTTGTTAAGTGTCTTGATCATAAATGGGTGCTGTATCTTGCTGAAAGCTTTTTCTGTGTCTATTGATATGATCATACGATTCTTATTTTTTAATTTGTTTATGTGGCGTATCACATTGATTTATTTGTGTATGTTGCACCATACTTGTGCCCCAGTGATGAAACCCACTTGATAGTGGTGTATAATCTCTTTAATATGTTCCTGTATTCTGTTCGCTAATATCTTATTTAGCATTTGCATCTGTGTTCATGAGAGATATTGGTCTGTAGTTTCTATTTTTGTGTGTTATCTTTACCAGGTTTTGGTATCAGAATAATATTGGCCTCATAAAATGAATTGGGAAGTTTGCCTCCTCTTTGATATTTTTATTTGTTCTCTGATACAGCTATTCTTCAATAGCATATATTGTTTAATCTCCATGTATTTGTGTTTCTTCCTGATTTCTTTTTGCAGTTGGTCTCCAGTTTCAAAACATTATGATCAGAGAATATGGCTGGTATGATTTCAACCCTCATATATTTGTTTTGAGGCTATCTCTGTGTCCCAGTATGTGGTCAATTCTTGAGAATGTTCCATGTGTACTAGAGAAGAATGTATAGGCAGCTGTTTTGGGATGGAAGGCTCTGTAGATGTCAATTATGTCCAGTTGGTCTAATGTGTCATTTAAGAATGTAATTTCCTTATTGATTTTCTGTTTAGATGATCTGTCCATATCTGATACTGGGGCATTTAAGTCCCCTTCTACAATGTTGTTTTGGTCTGTTTCTCTCTTTAGTTCTGTTAGTAATTTCTTAACATATTTCGGGGATCCCTGATTGGGAGCATAGACATTAATAAATGTTCTGTTTTCTTGGTGCATGATTCTGTTTATCATTATGAAGTGTTCCTCAGTCCATTGCATCTGATATTAGTACCATGACTCCCAATTTTCTCTGAATGCCATTTGCTTGAAATATCATTTTTCACCCTTTCACTTTAAGTATTTATTAGCTTTTGGAGTTGAGATGTGTCTCCTGGAGGCAGCATATGGTTCAGTTTTGAGTTTTGATCCATTCTGCAACTGTGTGCCTTTTATTTTTAACGCTTACAGCACCAAGTATTCCTAGGCGATCTCCCATCCCTGTACTATGCAAGCCCATCCCTGCTTAGCTTCTGAGATCATAAAAGATTTGGCATATACAGGATGGCATGGCATAGACTAACTGTGTGCCTTTATATTGGTGAGTTCAGTCTACTTACATTTCTGGTGATTATTGAAATATGAGGTCTTCCTATAGCTATTTTATCTTTTGCTTTATGGTAGCTTGGTGTATCCATTACTTCCTTGTCCTGGTGTTTCTGTTTCCTCTATTTTGGTTGGCTTTTGTGGGTTTTGCTTCTGGTTCTTCTTGTTTTATGTTATATACTTCAGTTCTGAATCTTTGGTGTGTGGTACCATTACAAATATGTAAATGATAGGTTATATACATATATATATAGTTTTATATTTATATATAGTGTTATATATATAGTTTTATATATATAGTGTTATATATATAGTTTTATATATATAGTGTTTTATATATAGTTTTATATATATAGTGTTTTATATATAGTTTTATATATATAGTGTTTTATATATAGTTTTATATATAAATTTATATATATATATATTTATATATATATAGTTATACACACACACACAGTTGTCCATTTTCTTCTGTGGAGGCCTTATCTTCATTTCCCTTTGTGACTCTGGATCTTTGAATCCTCCCCTTTTCAGTCATTGTTATCTCAATTTGTCCCTACGTATGCTGAACATTCATTACTATCTTGCTATAGCAAATCTCTTCTCATTACTTAAGCTTATAATGCCCTGTTCTTAGTAAGGGTGTACTCTTCTGCTTCTATCTGCCTGCTAGTTGTCTTGCTCCTAATTATGTATATTTTTTGTCATTTCGTTTTAAGAGAGCTGACCTCTTTCAGTATTTCCTGTAACACAGGCCTCGGAATGGAGAATTTTCTCAACTTTTTGTATGTCTGGAAAGGTCTTTATTTCTCCTTCATATCTAAAGCAGAGCTTAGCTGGATACATTATTCTTGGTTGGTAGTTCCTTTTATATAATAGGTTGAATATTTGATTCCACTGTTTTCTGGCTTGTTAAGTTTGTGCTGAGAAGTCCAGTGATAACCTCATAAGTTTTCCTTTCTAGGTTACCACCTCCTTTTCCCTGGTTGCCCTGAGAATTCTCTTCGTTGTTGATTTTTGATAATTTTAATACAATGTGTCTTGGTGAAGGCTTTCTTTTTGCGTTGAGATAACTGGGTGTACTGTTGACCTCTTTAATTCCAAACTCCAGCTCATTCCTTAGATTTGGGAAACTCTCTTCAGTTATTTGTCTAAAAATAAATGTTTTCTAATCCCTGCTCCTTTTCCTCCCTTTGATAATGCCCATTGTTCTTATGTTTCCTCTCCTGATGGTATCAGCTAGTTTTTGTATCTTTTTCATTCTTTGATTTCTCTCTTCTTTCTGATTTATTTCTAGATTTCTGTCTTCAGTATCATTGATCCTTTCGTCCATTTAGTCAACTCTATTTTCCAAGCTTGCTCTTCCATATTTCAACTCTTGCAGTGTATTCTTTATCTCCACGAGTTCTATTTGGTTCTTTTTGAGGCTTTCAATCTCCTTGCTCTGCTCATCTAGCTGTTTTCCAATTCTTGAAATTGTTGCTATTACTCGTTTTGGATCTCACTGAGTGTTTTCAGAAGTACCACCCTGAATTCTCTATCATTTAAATTGCATGCATCTATGTCTGTAAGTTTTTTTTTAAGATTTTTCTCTTTCTTTCTGAGATGCCTTGTTGCCTTGGTTGTTCATGGTGTTTAATGGACTATTTTTCTGCCTGGGCATTAATGGAAATATATTCTGCTTTTTTTCCCAGAAAGATTTATTATATAAAGGTCTCTCTTTAGGCTGCTGCAAAGAAGGCACTTTTTCTTTTGGTTTCTTGTAGGTGGCATCTAAGCCTCCTGGATCCTTGTTTCATATAAAGCCTTAAAAATGCCTTTTATTTCCTGATAGATATTTAATCATGCTTGCTACCCTCAGTTTCAGTCCCTGTCAGTGTTATCAAGAGTTTCGATAGCGTTTGCTCAGATTCTCCTGGGGCTCCGCAGTGTTTGTTCTCGGGCCCTCTGGTGTTGGGGTCGGAGGCTGCTGCTCAGCCTCGGTTTTGCAACACGGCTGGTAAAAATCAACTTGTTTTTTTCTGCCATCCTGCTTCTCTGCCTTCTGCCTAATGACTGGGCCCTGCCGCTCTGAGGAGCTCACAGCTTTCCAGGCAGAGCTGTTCAGGGAACTCGCTGTTCTTTCATCCCACCCTCTCTTTTTACTGAGAGCTCCAGAGACTAAGAGAGGCACACCAGCACATCTGAGCATGGGACCTGCACATAGGAGCTACCATAGGTCGGAACCCAGGAAGTTGGGCGGTAGACTGGGAGAAACAAAGAAGCTGTCTCTCGCAGTTGGAGTTCAATGCAGGAGAAGGGGGAGGAGTGAAGTAGCTGCAGGTTCTTTAAATAGTTCTATATGACAGAACTGTGAGATCCATGTGTCCTGCAGCAGAGCCCAGGATTCAGGGCAGAAAGCAGAGAAATGAGGATAGCAGAGAAACAACAGTTGATTATACCAGCTGTGGTTGCAAAACACCAGATTGAGCCACAGCCCCCGTCCTCCAACCCAGAGGACACATAACCCGTATCCTCCAACAGCCAAACACCACAGAGCCCCAGGGGAATCTAAACATATGCTACCGAAACTGTCACTAACACTGATGGGGATTGAGATTGAGGGCAGCGAGCATGATTGAATATCTATCAGAAAATAAAAAAAAAAGAATATTAAGATTTTATGTAAAGCAGGGATCCAAGAGGCTTAGACATCATCTACTGAAAAGCAAAAGAAAATTCCTTCTTTGCAACAGGCTAAAGAGAAATCTTTACATAATAGATCTTTTTTTCTGGAAAAAAAAGCAGAATATATTACTATTAATGCTCGGGGGAGACATAGTCCACTAAAAACCATGAACAACAAAGGTAACAAGGCATCTCAGAAAGAAAGAGAAAAATCTCCAGAATATAAGCTTACAGACATAGAAATATATGACTTAAATGACAGAGATTGAAACTCAATGAGATCCAAAAAATTCATATTGACAATTTCAGGAATAGAAAAAGAACTAGACAAAAGAATGAATTCTTTAGCAAGAAGATTGAAATTCTCAAAAAGAACCAGAACTCCTGGAGATAAAGAATACACTGCAAGGGTTGAAAAATGAAATAGCAAGCTTGGGAAACAGAGTTGACCAAATAGAAGAAAGGATCAGTGACATCAAAGAGAGAAATCTAGAAATAAATCAGAAGGAAGAAGAGAGAAACCAAAGAATGAAAAATAATGAAAAAGATATACAAGAACTATCTGATAGCATCAGGAGAGGAAACATAAGAATAATGGGCATTATCAAAGGAAGGGAAAAGGAGCAGGGATTAAAAAGTATTTTCAGACAAATAGTTGAAGAGAATTTCCCAAATCTAAGGAATGAGCTAGAGTTTGGAATTCAAGAGGTCAACAGAATACCCAATTATTTCAATCCAAAAGGCCTTCTCCAAGACACATTGTATTAAAATGATCAAAAATCAACAACAAAGACAGAATTCTCAGGGCAACCAGAGAAAAGAAGATGATAACCTATAAAGGAAAACCCATGAGGTTATCACTGGACTTCTTAGCACAAACTTAACAAGCCAGAAAACAGTGGAATCAAATATTCAACCTATTATATAAAAGGAACTACCAACCAAGAATAATGTATCCAGCTAAGCTCTGCTTTAGATATGAAGGAGAAATAAAGACCTTTCCAGACATACAAAAAGTTGAGAAAATTCTCCATTCCGAGGCCTGTGTTACAGGAAATACTGAAAGAGGTCAGCTCTCTTAAAACGAAATGACAAAAAAATACATAATTAGTAGCAAGGCAGATAGAAGCAGAGGAGTACACCCTTACTAAGAACAGGGCATTATAAGCTTAAGTAATGAGAAGAGATTTGCTATAGCAAGATAGTAATGAATGTTCAGCATACGTAGGGACAAATTGAGACAACAATGACTGAAAAGGGGAGGATTAAAAGATCCAAATTTGCAAAGGGGAATGGAGACAAGGCACACACAGAAGAAAATAGACGACAGTATATATATAACTATTATATATATATTATATTATGTTATGTTATGTTATATTATATTATATTATATTATATTATATTATATTATATTATGTTATACTATATACATATACATATATACATATACATATACATATACATATACATATACATATACATATACATATACATATATATATGTATGTATAATGGTAACCACATGCCAAACATTCAGAACTGAAGTATATAACATAAAACAAGAAGGACCAGAGAGAAAATCCACAAAAGCCAACCAAAAACAAAATAAAACAAAAAACAGAAACTCAAGGACAACAAAGTAATGGAAACACCAAGCTACCATAAAGCAAAAGATAAAATAGCTATAAGAATACCCCATATTTCAATAATTGGCCTGAATGTAAATGAAATGAATTCACCAATAAAAAGGCAGAGGTGTACATTGGATTGAAAAATAATACCCAACCATATTCTGGCTCCAGCGTCACATCTCAGCTCCAAAGACAAATATAGACTCAAAGTGAAAGGGAGGAATATGATATTCAAGCAAATGGCATTCGGAGAAGAGCGGGCATAGCAATACTTATATTGGATGAAACAGACCTCAAAATAAAAAAGGCAAAGAAAGATATGAAGGGAGACTTCATAAAGATAAATGGAATCATGCATCAAGAAGACATAATGCTTATTAATATCTATGCTCCCAACAAGGAGCTCCAAATATATAAAACAGTTAAATAGAACTAAAGGAAGAAACAGATCAAAACACCATCATAGTAGGGGACCTACATACTCCACTGTTGGATTTGGACAGATCATTCAAACAAAATCAACAAGAAAATCACATCCTTAAATGACACATTAGACCAACTGTATGTAATTGACATTTACAGAGCATTCCAACTCAAAACAGCTGCTTATACATTTTTCTCTAGTGCACATGAACATTCTCAAGAATTGACAATGTACTGGGACACAGAAATAGCCTCAACAAATATAAGAAAGAAGAAATCAGACCAACCATGTTCTCTGATTATAATGCTTTGAAGCTAGAGATCAACTATGAAAAGAAAGCAGGAAGAAACACAAATACGTGAAGATTAAACAATATGCTACTGAAGAATAACTGGGTCAGAGAAGAAATGAAAATAAAGATCAAGAGATACATAGAAACAAATGATATTGATAGTACAACATACCAAAACTTTTGGGACATGGCAAACGTGGTCATAAGAGGAAAGTTCATGTCATTACAAGTCTATCTCGAAATATAGGAACAAGCCCAAGTAAACAACAAAAAGCTGTATCTTAAGAAAAAACTAGAAAAAGAAGAACAAATGAAGCCTAAAGGTAGCAGAAAGAAATAATCAAAATTAGAGCAGAATAAAATTAAATTGAAAACAAACAAAAAACAAAAACAAAAACAACAGAAAAATAAATGCAACAAAGTGCTGGTTAATTGAGAAGGTTAATAAAATTGACAAATCCCAGGTAGATTCACTAAAGGAAAAAAGAAAAAGACACAATTAACCACAATAAAGGATGAAAAGGGGAAATTACTACAGATACTGCAGAAATTCAAATAATCATATACCATATTTAATATCCTAGAAGAAATTAACCAGTACAAAGAAAGATACAACCTTTCTAGACTGAATTCAGGAGAACTGAAAAATCTAAATAGACTGATCAGCAGTATGGAAATTGAAACAATCATCAAAAACCTAGCAAAAAGTAAAAGTCCAGGACGAGATGACTCCAACAGTGAATTCTAACAAATTATCAAAGAGGATTTGAAACCTATTCTGCTCAAACTCTTCCAAAATATCAAAGGGGAGGTGATACTTCCCAACTCATTTTATGAGGCCAATATTACTTTGATACCAAAACCTGATAAAGATAACACACAAAAAGTAAACTACAGTTCAATATCTTTCATGAACAGAAATGTAAAAATACTAAATAAGATACTAGAGAGCCGAATACAGCAACATATTAAAAACACTATATGACATGATTGAGTAGGCTTCATGCCAAAGGCACAGGAATGTTTCAACATACACAAATCAATTAAGATGATACACCACATAAACAAATTAAAAAATAAAAATCATATGATCATATCAATAGATGCAGAAAAAGGCTTCAACAAGATATGGCATTCATTTGAGATCAAAACACATAAAAAATCAGTATAGAAGAAAAGCATCTTAACAAAATAAAGGCCATTATGACAAATACTCAGCAAACATTATACATAATGGTCAAAAACTAAAAACATTCCTTCTAAGACCAGGAACAAGGCAAGTCTGTCCATTATTGCCACTGTTATCTTTATAACATTGGAGGTCCTGGTGAGTACAATCAGACAAGAAAAAAATATAAAATCATTCACATAGGAAACCAAGAAGTCAAACTGTCACTATTTGAGGATGATATGATTCTTTATACAGAAAACTCTAAAGAATCCACAAGAACACTACTAGAGAAAATAAGCAAATACAGTAAAGTTTTAGATATAAATCTACATTCAAAAATTCATAGCATTCTTATACTCTAATAATGAAATGTCAGAAAAAGTGGAAAAATAATTCCTTTTGTAATTGAATAAAAAAATAAAATACCTAGGAATAAATATAACAAAACATGTGAAGGATGTATATAATGAAAACTGTAAGACCCTATTAAAAGAAATCGAAGGAGATATAAAGAAATGGAAAGATATTCTGTGTTCTTGGAGTGGAAGAATCAACATAGTTAAAATGTCCTCACTACCTAGAGCATTATACAAATTTAATGCAATCCTCATCAAAATCCCATTGTTATTTTTTAAAGAAACAGAACAAAAAAATCATCAGATTCATATGGAAGTGCAAAATACCCTGAATTGTCAAAGCCATTTGAGACAAAAGACTGAGGCTGGAGGCAACACTCTGCCCAACTTCAAATTATACTATAAAGTGAAAATAATCAAAGTGGCATGGTATTGACAGAAAAACAGACACACAGACCAGTGGAACAGAATTGAGAGTCCAGAAGTAAGCGCCTATTTATATAGGCAAATAATTGTCAACCAAAAAAAAATACAGTAGAGAAAGGAAAACCTCTTCAATAAATGATGCTGGGAAAACTGGAAAGCCACATACAAAACAATGAAACTAGACTGTTGTCTATCACCACACACCAAAATTAACTCAAAAATAGGTTAAGGACCTGAATATAAGACCTGCAACAATGAAATGCATAGAAGAAAACATAGGCACTGAACTCATGGACCTTGGACTTAAAGAGGAATTTATGAGTTTGGCCTCAAAAGCAAGGGAAGTAAAAGCAAAAATAAATGAATGGGACTACATCAAACTAAAAAGATTCTGCACAGCAAAAGAAACTCTCAACGACATAAAGAGACAACCACCCATATGGGAAATTATATTTCCAGGCAACGCCTCTGATAAGGGACTAATATCTAAAATATACAAAGAAATCATACAACTCAATTAGAAGAAAAAAAAATGATCCAGTCAAAAAATGGGCAGAGGACCTGAACAGACACTTCTCCCCTAGAGGACATACAAATGGCTAACAAATATACGAAAAGATGCTCAACATCGCTAGCTATTAGGGAAATGCAAATCAAAATCACAATGATATGCCATCTCATACCTGTTAGAATAGCGATAATCAACAGGACAAGTCATAACAAATGTTGGAGAGAATGAGGAGAAAAATGAACTCTCATACACTGCTGGTGGGACTGCAAATTAGTACAACCACTATGGAAAACATTATGGAGGTTCCCCAAAAAACTAAGAATTGATTTACCATATGATCCAATAATCCCTCTCCTGGGAATTTACCCCAAAGGCTTGAAAACTTATATCTTAAAAGATATTTGCACACCGATGTTCATAGCAGCATTATTCATGGTGGCCAGGAGGACATGGAAGCAACCAAAGTATCACACGATTGATGATTGACTAATATAGCTATGTTACATATATACAATGGAATATTCCTCAGCCATAAGAAGAGATACAATAGTGCCATTTGCAACAACATGGATTGACCTCTAGATAACCATGCTAAGTGAAATAAGCCAGACAGAAAAAGTTGAAAATCACATGATATTACTTATATGTGGGATATAAGCCTAAAAGCAACAAATGAACAAGACAAACAGAGACTCGTGGACATGGACAAGAGACTAGTGGTAACCAAAAGGTAGGGGTGAGCACAGAGTGGGGAGGTAGATGGGATAAAAGGGGTCAAATATGTGGTGGCAGAAGGAAATCTAACTATGGGAGGTGAACACACGATATAAATATATATATGCCTTACTGTTTAAATGTTCAGCTAAAACTTGCCAGATTTCATTTACCAGTACCACCATAAAAAATGAATTAATTAATTAATTGTAAATAAATAAATAGATAGATAGATACAAATTGCTTATCAAGGCAGGGCGAAAGAAATACGGAGAAAAGGTATAGAAGTAAATACTTTCTGAATATCGTTTTTTAAATAAAATTTTAACTTTGAACTGTGTAAATATCTTATACGCTCAAAGATAAATTTGTATCAAAAAGTAAGCAAAACTTAAAACTGAACATAGATAGGAACAGATAATCCTAATTCATATTAAATTGGTAATAATCACAGAAAAAAAATCATGTTAAGCAATTCTTACATAGATATCTATACACGCTTAGATGTTTACAAACTGTTAAATAGTTAAGATAAAAAAGCAAAGAAATCATAATTCAGTTATTAAAATAGTGGGAATATTAGTATTGCAATTTTCCTACTGTTTATATATTGTACGATAAGCCAGGACATAGTTATTTTTTTTATCGACCAAAATTTTAAGTGTTAGAGAAAAGAAAAACAAATACAAAATCCAATAAGGTAAAACTCTGCAGTATTAAATTTGAATTGGAAATATATTTTTAAAAATTTAGTTTATACTAATATACCCTAGTTCTATCCCTCGAATGTATTAGAAATGATAACATAACTAGCACTCAGATCTTGATATATAAGAACCATTTCCACTAGAAGGAACTCGTGTGGAGAATTGGCTGAATGAACATCTGTGTCAGGGAAAATTAAAGTAAGCCTGAATGATTTTGCGGTAGAAAGCAAGGAAAAGCTCAAAGAATAATGGGAACATGTCAAAAAAATACAGGAGCCAGCATGAAAGGAACTCACACTGGCCAAACGGGGAAATTTGAGCATAAAATGAATAGTGACTCTTAACTGATAATAAAACGTCGAAAGAATTTAAATACATGTATCCATAGTAATAAAATAATATAGTTTTTTAGACTGGTAATTTTGGAGGACCTGTAGTTCATTCCCAGCTAATAAGAGAAACTTTTTTTTATAAGTGAAAACGAGTTAATAAAATGACAAATTAGAAAATCACCATTTTGCAACATCCAGTGAAATATTTGATTCAGTAAATATTACAAGTCAGTGACAATAGCTGTAGTCAAGCAATCAGAGGCATGAGCATTTCAGGGCTACCTTAGGGAAGGATCCCAGGTTCTCAAGGCATGAAATAAAGATCATGTGCCATTAAAAGTAGGGCTGGCAAGACTAAGTGGGTTGCCAGGGCCCTAGTCAAGGCAGCTGTATGCTAGAGACTTAATTCTGAGAAGTAACTAAAGGTAAAGTTAGGAATGAGAGAGCAGCAGCCTAGGCCTATAGACTTGGAAAGCTGCAGCTCTGTAAGCATGAGTTATGTCTAGTACAGCTCACCCAGGCACACTAGCTATCACAAACTGGTGAGTTTAGGACTCATTAGGAGTCATTATGAATTATGATTCTCATCAGCAGGATATTGTTGAAGGATTCTGGTCATACTCCTCTTTAATTCTTGCAATGCCCTGAATGTTCACCACATATATATTAATGTTTGTTCTTTCTTTTAAGTAAATAAGCACTTTACTACCTAAAGCAGAATAGCATCACTTAGTAGCATATTAAAAATACAAATCATGAGCTCCTCCCCAAACCTGCTGGATCTCTTCATTTTAACAAAGTCTCCAGGTGATTCATGCACATCAAAATTTAAGAAGCCCTGGTATGGTGGGCACTTGGAAGAAGTTAGCTGAAAGCATGCATAGGAGATGTCATAGAGCTGTGGAGTATGGTTCCTGGAATGTCCAAGTATTCTCCATCAAGTGTGTACCCCACTCCACCCACTTTTCCTCCCTCAGATCCATATCACTGGCTTGCAAACAAATACTTTCCACTTGTGAAGATTTGAGATGAATCAGAATGGAGCTTGAGAAGGGCTGGGAGAAGGAAAATATGTCAAGAGAAGAGCAATTACACTAATGACAGTTAAGGAAAAGGGCTGGCAGATACGGCTGAAAAAGGGACACATGATTTTAGTTGAAGTTTCCATTTTAATCATGACTTCTTATACACCAAAGCTCTAATCTAAAGGACTGGCTTTGGAATTCAGGATCACAAGCTTGAGAAGATGTCAGGTTATATAAACTCTGTACTTTAGTCTCCCCATCTTTGACATAGAGATGATATTACCTACCAACCAGGGTTGTGAAGATTAAATGAGCCAAGTATCTGCTCAATATTATATGTCCAGTAACTAAATGCCCAGCTGTGATCTGAAGCCAGCCATGTGGCTCCAGCATCGATCAGTAGTTCTGAACTGCTATGTTGTGCTGCCACTCTTAAAAAATGAAAAGAGAACTTAGAAACTGCCTCCTCAATCACAGCTTTGATGAACAGTCATTTCAAGATCTTTCTCTCTTGTGATAATCCAGAATCTTTAGAAAATATGGGTTTTTGTTTCTGTTGTGTAAAGCTCAACCTGTATTTCTTTCCTTACTCCATCACTGTGGATGCCCTCTGAGCATAGTGGAGAACTTAGTTAACTCTCAGTTAATCAAAGCATTTTAGCCCAGGATTATAAAAAGCCTTGTTAGTGGCCACATCAGGTGCCTTGGAGAGTTGTTTAATCAAAGGTTAACCACGATTTCATTTATTTACACCACGGGAAAAGTCTTGAGGTTTAGTTTTCCGAACTAAAGTGAACTAACCTCATTTAACTGATGTTTATGCCTCTCAATGGAAAATATCAAAGCAACACAAAACAAGGAGGAGGAAAAAAGTATATAAAGTGAAGACAAGTGTGACAAAAAACAGGGAGAATTACAGCACAGTGTGGTAAACAAATTGATAAACTTTAAAATCAAATAAACCTGAATGAAAGAGCTGTGTGCCCCTGTTAAGTAACTTCATCCCTCTGTGCTTCTATTTCTCCATCTCTAAAGAGGGGGCAATGCCATCCACTTCACAGATATTTTGTGAAAGTTCCAGCAAATAAGCTATGTAAAGTATTTGTATGTAGCCCTATAGATGGTAGCTACTCAATAAATGGTAATTAGTATCTTTTTGGACAAGTACTCCTAATATCAGATATTTACCGAGTTAATACACACAGCTTTACATTCACAGCAACAAGTTGTAGAGGTTGCACATAAAGCTAGTGCTCGTATTTAGTGAAAAATATGCTTGATAAAAGTAATATTTACAAATATACATTGCTTGTGTTAGCTGCTCCTTACAGAGAAAATGAAAGGGGAAATGAAATCTCTATTTGAAGAGCTTCTAAGTCAGCTAAGACAGCACAATTAAAACCCTAAAAGAAAAATTACATGTGTGCATAACCAAATACAAAGAAAAGCCTTTCAAAAATAGAATTGAGGTCAAGGATGAAAAGGTAAGATTAGCTTACATTTTATGCTTTACATTGTAAACAGTTATATTGCTATTCTTGCTATTTCAGATAATACTAATTACTAAAAATTAGGAAAAGGTCTAGAATGTGGCAAACACTCTAAAAGTGCTTTATATTTAATAACTTATTTAGTACTATAACTGTAACTGCAGAACTAGCTCAAAATGGTCCTATCCTATTTCTAGCAAGATAATAAGTTGCTTTTCAGAAACAACAGACCAAAACTGCAAGTTACAGCTGAAATATGCACAGAGAGAATTTGACCTCCAGCCACACCCAGAATCAGTCTCACCATCCCACCATGGAACCAAAGAACTGGATCATTACCAGAACTTGAACACCAGAACACATTCAGAAGCAAAGAGTCCATTATCCAGGAAGATCCAGTGCTGAAACACCTTGCCATATCTTATCATAAATTAACAAGTTCCAAAGCTCTCCAATCAAAACCTGCTTCGCCAGCACTTCTAACTCCTTAAAATTCACCTCGAATTCTGAATCAGGGAGACAGATTTGAGTAGTGCACCCTGTCTCCTGCCAGTTGACTCAGCATTATATAAATAGTTGTTTTTTTTTTCAAAGTTCCAGTGTCATAGCTTTCGCTCTTATGCATACTGGATAGCAGACCTTTGCTCAGTAACATAACCATATGAGAACAGTCATTTTATTATTCTAATTTTAGAGATGAAGATCCTGGGGCACAGAGAGGTAAAGTAATTTACCTAGGGTCACACAGCTAGTAAAAGGTAAAGCTGGAACTCAACACCAGTCTTCTCCAGAGTCCTGAGCCATGCCACATCAGATGTTGAATCCATTACCTATCACACAGATAAGACCATCTGCTTACAAACATAAATAAAGATAAAGGCAAACTTAAGGAACTTGTGCTGAAAATTGTTTTCCATGTAAAACATAAAGTGACATAACCAACATGGAGACAGTGCTGGGAAGACAGTTATTCAAAATTTACTCCATTTAATGTGTATAATATTTTACTGTTGTCAAGTTTGCTGTCTCAGTTTCCACGTGGCCAATGATAACTCAAAGCTTCTGTGATTATTTTGTTCTATACTGCTTTGCAAGCCTTAAATATTTGCTTTCAGGCTCATGAAGCCAGCTGCAAAGTATAGCTAATCAATTACAGCAGCCAGAAATAGTGTATATTCATGAATACAGCAGTGGCCTTTAACCCTGAGAGCAAGAACATTTCAAAGGATAGAAAACCAAGCCTTGCAGCCCAACCTCAACTTTCACCCCAATTTCCCATCCTCAGCAGCCCCAGAGAAGTCATTTTCTGCTTAGTTCTAGCTGATAGTCATCTGCATCACAAAACTATTACCCATCGTGCACCTTCCTACTTAACTCAATGTGTTCTGAGCCTGATAACCAAGACTGCTAGGTAGCAGCTCAGGACTGGAGTTAATAGGGAGACTCAATTGCCTTTCACCTCAGAAGGGGCTGCTTGCAGGTCAGTGCAGAGATAATCAGCCAAGCAGCTTATGCCTCAGCCATCCCCACTGCTGCCGCTGGTTGTTTCTTACCTTGGAAAATTCAAAAACATTTATTGATAAATACAAGTGACAGCTGAAATGCTATGAAAATCACCTCCTTATTTTCTTAATCGAGATTGGACACAGCAAGTAACATTTCCCCAAGCATGTTTTGTTTTCCCTTACAATTCTTCCTCCTAAATATTTTATGTTAAATCTCAGTCTTTGAGACTAAAAAATAATGTTAAGTCAACAACAGCTTTAAGTTAGATATACATGGTTTTATCTGCAACAGAAAATACCTGTGATTAATAATAAGACCTAATTGATTGTTCAAGAGGGAAAAGATGTGATTTATGCTTTTATACGTTTTTAAGATCTTAAATTTATCTCTTGATAAGCCAAAAAGTATTTTTATAGAACTCTTAAGTAAACATTTTTGTTTCAGGTACTGTGGTTTACACAGAATGTATCATCATCAAATATATACCGGATATATTACACACCAAATATTCAAGTAAATAAGATAAAATACTACCATCACAGGTTTTGGCCATCAGCTACATACTTCTTCACTGCCTGACCTTCAGTCTCACTTAGGATCATAGATTATATACAAAAAGCCTACTGTTCTAGAGACAGAGCCCTCAAAAGAAAAGAAGAAAGGTATGAGAGTAAATTTTCTTATTCTATGTTTGTCCAATGGAAGGAAAAAAAAGGATGCGATGCTTTTCTACTAGGAGACCCTAAATGTTAGAAAAAGAAGTTTGGATATAATATGATCATTAAATATTTTTTAAAGAAAAACAATGCCTTGATTTCTTAGGGAAATGTTTTAGAAAGTTTAATCTGGAAATCATGCAGAATTGGTAGAGGTCAATATTAGAAGCAGGAAAGTGAATTAACAAAACTATTATGGAATTTAGGGAGGGAATAATTAAATGAGGCTGGGATGAGACATCTGCTACTGTTCAAGGTGGAATAATAGGGACTATATTCATCCTCCCACCTGAAACAAGATAATAAATAAAATATATACTCTAATGGCCTTCAGATATTAGATATCAGGCATAGGACAATGATTCCTACAAAAGCAGAAACAGATGAGGTACACCCTATGATTGCCCAGCTTAATGTCAAGACAGAGTTTTCAGGCCACCACACAAGCAGTTTGAACCAAAACAGAACACAACCATCTTCCTGCCTCAAGAATATGGAATTGGAGGTTAAAGGAGGTCAAGGCAGCAAAGTTTAAAGGCAGAATGACAGAAAGGAGAGGTTGCATTAAGACAGAGGTACAGAGATCTGCAGAGGGTTCTCCTAAGTCTTCAGGCTAATACTGATCAGTACAATAATGTAAAAATCAAGTACATTAGACTGAGAACAGAACCATCCAAAATCCTTGGAGAACATGTAGGTCCTTGAATACTTTGTGTTTCAACCAACCAGAGTGAGAAAAACTTATAATTCACAGGATATTGGACTAAGTACTCAGAGTACTCAGAAAAGTATAGACTCAAGGAAAGAAATTAGTTCTAGATTAAAGGCCAATATTGTCCCACGTAATGAAGCATAAAAATTAACTACAACTAAGAACAAATTGCATGAATATTTACAGGAACCCCAAAATATCCAGCACCCACAAAAATAAAATTAACAATGCCTGGCATCCAATCAAGAATTACCAGGTGTGCAAAGAAGCAGGAAAATGTACCTAATAATGAGAAAGAAGTCAGTCAATAGAAACAAACCCCAAAGTAATACAAATGTTAAAATTATTAGATGAGAACAATAAAACAAACAAAACTACTTTTTATATGTTTAAGAAGGCATAAAAAAGATTCAGCATGCTAGATAATGATATGGATCCTATACGAAGACTCGAATTAAATTTAGATAAAAACTACCATGTCTAAGATGAAAAATACACTGGATAGGTTTAACAGCAAATTAGACACTAGAAAAGAAAATCTTACTAAACTCAAAGTCATATCAATGGGAATCATCAAAAATGAAATACAGAGAGTTTGTTGAACCATGGCAAAGTGAGACATCCCTTGATCTCTCTCCTTAAAGAACAAGAAGCTAAACAGCTAAAACTCAGCAAAAAAAATACCCAAACTACATACCAGTATGTCTGAGAGTAAGATCTGCGCATAAGAGCTACCACAGATCAGAACGCACAGTGTAGGGGAGTGGAATAGGAGAAACAAAAAAGCTGCCTCTCGCAGCCAGAGTTCCCTGTAGGAAGAGGGGGAGGGAAAGAGGTGTGGTGAGTTCCCTGAACAGCAGAGCCTGGAAGAGCTGTGAACTCCACACAGCTGGCAGCAGGGACTAATCATGAGGGCAGAGAGCAGAGAAACAGGGAGAGCAGAGAAACAACAGTTGAGTTTTACCAGCCGAGGTTGCAAAACCGAGGCTGAGATACAGCCCCCATTCCCCAACCCAGAAGGCTACTCCCCACATAACCTCCAAGACTGAACAACGCAGAACCCCAGGGTAATCTGAGCAAACACTTCTGAAACTGTCACAAACACTGACAGGGACTGAGTCTGAGGGTAGCAAGTTGACTAAACATCTATAAGGTGAAAAAAGGCATTATTAAGACTTTATATAAAGCAGGGATCCAAGAGGCTTACATGCCACCTACTGGAAATGAAAAAAAAAGAAAAAACATGATCTTTCCAGCAAGCTAAAGAGAGAATTTTATGTAATAAATTATATTTCTGGAAAAACAACTGAATACACGTCCATTAATGTCCAGGTGGAGAAATAGTCCATGAAACACTATGAACAATCGAGGTACCAAGGCATCTCAGAAAGAAAGAAAAATCTCCAGAAAACGATCTTACAAACATAGAAATATGCAATTTACATGACAAAAAAATTCATTATCGTACTTCTTAAAAAACTCAATGGGATCCAAAACAACTCAAATCAACAATTTCAGGAATTGAAAAAACAACTAGATAAGCAGAGCAAGAAGATAGAAATCCTCAAAAAGAACCAAATAAAACTTCTGGAGATGAAGAACACACTGCAACAGATAAATAATGAAATAGCAAGCTTGGGAAATAGAGTCAACCAAATGGAGGAAAGAATCAGTGATATCAAACACAAATCTAGAAATAAATCAGAAGGAAGAAGAGAACAACCAAAGAATGAAAAACAATGAAAGAGAAATTCAAGAACTACCTGATACCATAAGAAGAAGAAACAATGAATAATGGGCATTACCAAAGGTGAGGAAAAGGAGTAGGGACTAGAAAGCATTTGCAGACAAATAGTTGATGAAAATTTCCAAAATCTAAGGAATGAGCTGGAGATTGGAATTCAAGAAATCAACAGAACAACCAATTATCTCAACCCAAAAAGGCATTCACCAAGACACACTGTATTAAAATTAACAAAAATCAACAGCAAAGAGAGAATTCTCAGGGCAGCCAGAAAGAAAAACACAACTGTAACATATAAAGGTAAACCCATTAGATGATCCTCAAACTTCTCAGCACAAACATTACAAGCCAGAATGCAATGAAATTAAATGTTTAAACTATTAAGTGGAAGAAACTAGCAGCCTAGAATAATGTATCCAGCAAAGCTCTTCTTTAGATACGAAGGAGAAATTAAGACTTTTCCAGCCATACAAAAATTGAGGAAATTCTCCACTATGAGGCCTGCACTATAGGAAATTGTGAAAGGAGTCAGCTCACCTAAAACAAAATGATGGGAAAAAAAAACATAATTAGGAGTAAAGTGACTATCAGGCAAATAGAAGCAGAAGAGTGTAGCTCTTACTAAAAACAGGGTATTACATGTTTAAATAAGAAGTAAATTGTTATAACATGATAGTAATGAATATTCAGTATACTGAGGAACAAATTGAGATAATAATGACTGAAAAAGTGGGAATTCAGATCCAAATTCAAAAAGGGAAACAGATATAAGGCAAACGTAGAAGAAAATTGACAATCGTGTGTGTAGATATCTATATCTATATCTATATCTATATCTATATCTATATCTATAGATATATAACTATAATCTACAAATTCATAATGGTAACCACACACCAAAGATTCGGAACTATTGTACAAAACATAAAGCAAGAAGGACCAGAGGGAAAACCCACAAAAGCCAATGAAAATAAAACAGAAGCACAAGGACAAGGACACAATGGAAACACCGAGCTACCAGAAAGCAAAAGATAAAATGGCTATAAGAAGACCTCATATTTCGATAATTGCCCAAATGTAAAAGAATTGAACTCACCAATAAAAAGGCACAGACTTGCAGAATGGATCAAAAAACCAAACCCAATCATATGCTGCCTCAAGGGGACACATCTCAGCTCCAAAGACAAATATAAACTCGAGTGAAAGAATGAAAAATGACATATAAAGCAAATGGCATTCAGAGAAAAGTGGGAGTAGTGGTACTAATATCAGACAAAATAGACTTCAAAATAAAAAAAAGGTAAAGAATGATATCGAGGGACACTTCATAATGATAAAGAGAATCATGTAGCAAGAAGACATAACACTTATTACTATCTATGCTTCCAAACAGGGGGTCCTGAAATATGTGAAGTAATTATTACAGAACTAAAGAGAGAAACAGACCAAAACATTGTATAGGGGACCTAAATACCCCACTGTCAAATATGGACAGATCATCCAAACAGAAAATCAATAAGGAAATAACATCCTTAAGTGATACATTAGACCAACTGGACATAATTGACATTTACAGAGCCTTCCATCCCAAAACAGCTGCTTATACATTCTTCTCTAGTGCACATGGAACATTCTCAAGAATTGATCACTACTGGGACGTGGAGATAGCCTCAACAAATATAAGAGGTTTGAAATCATACCAACTATATTCTCTGATCATAATGCTTTGAAACTAGAGATCAACTGCAGAAATAAATAAGAAATAAACACAAATACATGGAGATTAAACAACATGCTACTGATGAATAACTGGGTCAGAGAAGAAATAAGAGAGATCAAGAATTACATAGAAATGAATATTGATAGCACAACATATGAAAACTTTTGGGACATGGCAAAAGCGGTCATAAGAGGAAAGTTCATATCATTACAGGACTACTTCCAAAAACAAGAACGAGCCTAAATAAATAACCTAACGCTTCATCTTAAAAAAAAAAACTAGAAAAGGAAGAACAAATGAAGCCTAATGTCAGAAGAAAATAAACAAACAAAATTAGGACAGAAATAAATGAATTTGAAAACAAACAGATAAAAAAAATCGATGAAAAAAATAAATGCAACAAAGAGCTGGTTCTTTGAGAAGGTTAATAAAATTGACAAACCCCTGGCTAGACTCACTAAAGAAACACAAGAAAGGACACAACTAAACAAAATCAGGGATGAACGGGAGGAAATTACCACTGATATCACAGAAATACAAAGGATCACATAAGAATACTATGAAAAATTATATAACACCAAATTTATTAACCTAGAAGAAATGAACCAGTACTTAGAAAAATAGCACCTTCCTAGACTGAATTAAGAAGATCTGGAAAATCTAAATAGATCGATCAGCAGTATGGAAATTGAAACAATCATCAAAAAACTACTAAAAAGTAAAAATCCAGGACCATATGGCTTCATCAGTGAATTATACCAAACATTCAAAGATTTAATACCTAGTCTACTCAAAATTCTCCAAAAAATTGAAAAGAAAACGACACTTTCTAGCATATTTTATGAGGCTAATACTACTCTGATACCAAAACCTGGTAAAGATAACACACAAAAAAAGAAAACTACAGACCAATATCTCTCATAAACATAGATGCAAAAATACTAAATAAGATACTAGAGAGCTGAATACAGCAACATATTAAAAAGATTATACACCATAATCAAGTGGGGTTCATTCTTGAGGCACAGGGATGGTTCAACATATGCAAATCAATTAATGTGATACACCACATAAACAAATTAAAAAAGAAAATTCATATGATTATATTAATAGATGCAGAAAAAGCCTTCGACAAGATACAGGATCCATTTATGATCAAAACGCATAACAAAATTGGTATAGAAGGAAAGGTCCTTAACATAATAAAGGCCATCTATGACAAACACTCAGCCAACATTATACTTACTGGTGAAAAACTAAAAACTTTCCCTCTAAGATCAGAAACAAGGCAAGGCTGTCCACTATCACCACTCTTATTTAGTATAACATTGGAAGTCCTGGCAAGTGTAATCAGGCAAGAGAAAGATATAAAAGGCATCCAAATAGGAAACAAAGAAGTCAAACTGTCACAATTTGTGGATGGCATGATTCTCTATATACAAAAATTCTAAATATTTCACAAGAACACTACTAGAAACAATAAGCAAATACAGTGAAGTATCTGGATACAAAATCAACATTCAAATATTCATAGTTTTCCTATACTCTAATAATGAAATGTCAGAAAAAGTGGAAAAATAATTCCTTTTGCAATTGCAATAAAAAGTATAAAATACCTAGGAATAAATTTAATGAAACAAGTTGAATACCTATGTAATGAAAACTATAAGACCATATTAAAAGAAATTAAAGGAGATATAAAGAAATGGAAAGATATTCTGTGTTCTTGGATTGGAAGAATCGACATAGTTAAAATGATCACATTATGTAAAGAATTATATAGATTTAATGTAATCACCATCAAAATCTCATTGGTATTTTTTAAAGAAATAGAACAAAAAAATCATCAGATTTGTATGGAAATACACGCACACAAAAAACCAAATTGCTAAAGCCATTCTGAGAAAAAAGAATAAGGCTGGAGGCATCACTCTGTCTGACTTCAAATTAAACTGCAAAGAGACAGTAATCAAAATGGCATGGTATTGGCAGCAAAACAGACACATGGACCAGTGGAACAGAATCGAGAGTCCAGAAGTAAACACCTATTTATATGAGCAAGTAATTGTTGACAAAAAGCTAAAAACATACAGTGGAGAAAGGAAAGCCTCTTCAATAAATGGTGCTGGTAAAACTGGAAAGCCACATGAAAAACAATGAATCTAGACTGTTGTCTACCACAACACACCAAAATTAACTCAAAATAGGTTAAGGACCTGAATATAAGAACTGCAACAATGGAATGCATAGAAGAAAACATAGGTACTAAACTCATGGACCTTGGACTTAAAGGGGAATTTATGAGTTTGGCCTCAAAAGCAAGGGAATTAAAAGCTAAAATAAATGAATGGGACTACATCAAACTAAAAAGCTTCTGCACAGCACAAGAAATTGTCAATGAGGTAAAGGAGAACCATTTGAATGTGAAAATATATTTGCAAGCAATGCCTCTGATAAGAGCCTAATATTCAAAATATACAAAGAAATCATACATTCAATAACAATAAAAATCAAATTATCCAATCAAAACATGAGCAGAGGACCTGAATAGACACTTCTCCCGACACATGGCCAACAAACATGAAATGATGATGCTCAACATCGGTAGCTATTAGGGAAATGCATACCAAAACCACAATGAGATATCATCTCACACCTATTAGAATAGTTATAATCAACAGAGCAATTAATAACAAATGTTGTGGATAATGAGAATAAAGATCCCTCATACACTGCTGGTGGCACTGCAAATTGGTACAGCCACTATGGAAAACAATATGAAGTTCCTCAAAAAAACTAAGAATTGATCTACCATATGATCCAACAATCCCTCTACTGGGTATTTACCCCAAAGACTTGAAAATCCATATCTAAAAAGAAATTTGCACATTGATATTCATAGCAGCATTATTCACCGTGTCCAGGACATGGAAGTAACTGAAATGATCTATGACAGATGATTGGCTAAGGAATCTGTGGTACATATATACAATGGAATATTAGCCATACGAAGAGATTAAATAGTGTCATTTGCAACAACATGAATGGACCTCGAGATAATCATACTAAGCAATATAAGTGTAACAGATTAATTTGAAAATCACATGATACCACTTATATGTGGGATATAAACCTAAAAGCAACAAATGAGCAAGACACACAAACAGAGACCCACGAACATGGCAATAAGACTAGTGCTTACCAGAGGGTAGGCGGGTGTGGGATGAGTGAAGATGTACAGGGTAAAAGGGGTCAAACATGTGGTTACAGAATATCTAACTATGGGACGTGAACACTCCTCGTGGATAATGAGAATAAAGATCCCTCATACACTGCTGGTGGCACTGCAAATTACTGTTCAAGTGTAAAAAAATGGGAGCCTTTCAGTAACCTTAATTATAATAAATAACTTAAGAAAAAAAATGAAATATACAAATAAAAACTTAAGAATGAACAGAGTATAAGTGAGCTCTAGAACAACGTTGCGTGGCTTGACATGCATGTAACTGGAGTCTACAAAAATAAAAAAAAATACTTGAAGAAAAAATGGCTGAAATTTTTCTTATTTGATGAAAACTATAAACTCACAGATATTTTTCAAAATGGTTGAAAGATTTCCTCTTACATAAAAAGTCTGAAAGAATTCTTTATCAGCAGACCCACACTAAAAAAAGTATTAAAGGAAAATCTTCAAGTAGAAGGAAAAAATCTATACAAGGAATGAAAAGCCCCAGATATGGTAAATAGGTGGGTAAATGAATATCTTTTGTTATTTTTCATTTATTTAAAGATAACTAACTGACTATGAAATGTAAAAGTAAAAATGTATAAGTAAAATGACACAAAGACTAGTGTAGAAAGATGGAACTATATTGTTGTAATGTTCCTATACTATATTGGAAGCAGTAAAATATTACTTGAAGATAATTCAATATATTAAAAATATATGTGTAAACCCTAAGATAACCAGAATAAAATTATAGCAAATAATCTAACAAAAGAGATATTAAATAACTTTTTAAAAAATCTCCTCACTCCTTGCTTAGAGCACAAAACATGGTCATTTGTTGGAGGCACACCTTTTCTTTGCTTGGTGATTATGGCTCTTCATTGGACAGCAGAAGCAGCATGGTAGTCAGAGAAGTGGCCTAAGACATTGGCATTGGGTTAAAAAAAATGCCTGAAATCAAGCATGCTGCTGGAAAAGCCATGAGTGGAAAAGTGCTCAGCAAATGCCTGCCACTAAAGCTGCCAAGTAAAGTGCCCACTCTACCTGCAGGGTGAAAACACTTCATCGCTACAGGCCCCAGGATATTTGCACTTTGAGAAATCCATCCTTACCAGAAATTAACTGAGCTTCTGATCTGGAAGTTGCTTTTCCTAATGTTGGGGAGAGAGATCACACAGGGTTTCAACACTGACTTAAGATTTGTCAACCAATGGTCATTGCATCTATTCAAAGTCAACAAGAATCCCCAGTTTGGGGTGTGGTAAAGTAGGAAACTTTATTCAGTGCAAACAGCTCAAATGTGATACAGTAGAGCTGTAAGAACACCAAGGCTGCAGAACAGCTCAATACTGTTACAGCTCAATTATTAAGCAATATGGCTGTGGAAGAGTAAGACTGTGAAGCAGCCCAAGGGTGAGACAGCACTGAGGTTAGATAGCTCTGCTCTGCTGCTTCATCTTTGGTGTTTCAGCTCCAGCCCAGTATATACAATGTACAATTGTCTATAGAAAGGGAAAGTGCACTTCCAGAGCCAGTGGGGAATTTACTTATAGAGAGAGAAGTCCCCGCCCATGGCTACTGATTGGTCAGTCCTCATACAAATGAGGACTTCAAATCCTTGCAGTTTGATTGATCCAAAAATGAAGTTGCTCTGATTGGTTGTTAATAATGTTAATATGGATATATCTGTGCAGCTCACATTGGATGGAAAATGTCTCAATCCAATTGGTTAAAAATACAATTCCAGAAACTCACTTACAAGGGTTGGTGAAAGTAGGCAACTCAGTGCAAGTGGCAGGCTGTTCAATGCAGGGACAGGCACTTAGTACCAACTTCTCAATAAAGTCTGGCTTGCATGAGAAGCTCCTGTTTAGAAACCTCTGCTAGGATTTGTTTTATTTGTTTGTTTATTGTATGTATTTAGGTATTTTTAGTCCCTTCTTTTTATGTTTTTTATTTCTCAATTACAGTTGACATTAAATATTGTTTTATATTAGTTTCAGGTGTATAGCACAGTAGACATTTATGTAATTTATGAATTGATCCCCCCAATCAGTTTAGTACCCACTCAGCACTATACATAGTTATTACAATATTATCGACTATATTTTTATTCTGTACTTTACAACCTCAAGTCTATTTTGTAACTACCAGTTTGTACTTAATCTTTTCACATTTTTCACTAGTTCTCTCTTCACCCCTTTTGCCTGGTAATCACAAGTTTGTTTCTGTATCTATGAATCTGCTTCCATTTTCCTTGTTCATTTATTTTGTTCTTTAGATTCCACATAAAGTGGAATCGTATGGTATTTTTTTTCTCTGTCTGACTTATTTAACTTAGCATAAAACTCTCTAGGTCCATCTATGCCATTGCAAGTGGTAAGATTTCATTTTTATGGCTGAGTAATATTCCATCATGTCTATGTATGACCTGTTCTTTCTTCAATCATCTATGGGCACTTAAGTTATTTCCATACCTTGACTATGATAAATAATACTGCAGTGAATGTAGGGGTGCATATATCTTTTCAAATCAGTGTTTTATATTTCATCAGATAAATACCCAGGAGGGAAATTGTTGGGTCATAAGTCAGCTCTATATGAAGAACCTCCAAACTGTTTTCCATAGCAGCTGTACCAATTTGCAATCCCACTAACAGTGCACAAGGGTTCTCTTTTTCTCTATATCCTCGCCAACACTTGTTTGTTGATTTATTGATGATAGCCATTCTGACGGGTGTGAGGTGACATCTTATAGTGGTTTTAATTTGCATTTCTCTGATGATTAGTGATGTAGAACATCTTTTCATATGTCCGTTGGCCACCTGTATGTCCTCTTTGGAGAAATGCCTATTTTCCTGAATTCATTTATCAGTTCTAAAAGTTTTTTGGTCGAATCTTTAGAGTTCTCTCTATATAGTATCATGCCATCTGTCAATAATGACAGTTTTAATTTTTCCTTTCCAATTATAATACCTTTTATTTCTTTTTCAAGTCTGATTGCTATGGCTAGGATTTCCAATATTATGTTGAATAAATGTGGTGATAGTGGATATCATTGTCTTGTTTCTGATCTTAAGGAAGATGCTTTTAGATTTTCCTCTTTGAGTATGATGTTAGCTATGGGTTTGTCATATATATGGCATTTATTATGTTGAGGTATATTCCCTATATTCCTACTTTGCTGAAAGTTTTTAGCATAAATTGATGCTAAATTTTGTCAAAAATTTTTCTGCATCTATTGATATGATCATAGGATTTTTAACTTTCAATTTGTTAACGTTGTGTATCACATTAATTGATTTATAGATATTGAACCAACCTTGAATCCCAAGAATAAATCCCACTAGAGCTTGGTGTGTGATATTTCTAATGTATTGCTAAATTTGTTTTGTAAATATTTCATTAAGAATTTTTCATCTATGTTTCTTAGGCATATAGGCCTATAACTTTCTTTTTTTTGTGATGTTTTTGTCTGGTTTGGGAATCAGTATAATGATGACCTCGTAACATGACTTTGAAAGCTTTCCTTCATCTTGAATTTTTTGGAATAGTTTGAGAAGAATAGCTGTTAATTCTTCTTGGAACGTTTGGTGAAATTCACCTGTGAAGCCATCTGGTCCAGGACTTTGTTGGGACTTTTTTTGATTACTAATTTTATTTTTTAAGTAGTAATTTGTTAGTTCAAATTTTCTGTTTCTTCTTGACTCAGTCCTAGAGGATTATGTTTCTAGGAATATATTCATTTCTTCCAGGTTGTCCAATTTATGGCATATCATTGCTCATAGTATTTTCTTATGATCCTTTGTATTTCTATGAAGTCAGTTGTCATCTCTCCTTTTCATTTTTAATTTTATGTATTTGTGGCCTTGCTCTATTTTCTCAATGATTCTGGTTAAAGGTTTGTCAATTTTTTTTTTCAAAAAACCAGTTCTTGGTTTCATTCATCTTTTGTGTTGTTTTTCTACTCTATTTCATTTATTTCCACTCTGATCATTATTATTTCCTTCTTTCTATTCTCTTTGGTATTTGTTAGCTATTCTTTTCCTAATTCTTTTACGTGTAGGGTTACATTGTTCATTTGAGCCTTTTCTTGTTTCTTGAGGTAGACCTGTATTGCTATAAATTTTCTGCTTAGGACCGCTTTTGCCGTGTTCCATAAATTTTGAGTCATTGTGTTTTCATTTTCATTTGTCTCTAGGTATCTTTTGATTTTTTCCCTTTATCTCATTAATAACCCATTTATTGTTTAGTAGCATGTTATTTAACCTCCATGTGTTTGTGCATTTTCCAGTTTTTTTCTTGTAGTTGATTTCTAGTTTCATATCATTGTGGACAGAGAAAATGCTTGATATAATTTCAGTGTTCTTAAATTTATTGAGACTTGTTTTGTGGCCTAACATGTGGTCTATCTTGGAAAATGTTCTGTGAGCACTTGAGAAGAATGTATATTCTGCTATTTAGAAGTAAAATGCTTTACGAATATCAATTAAATCCAACTGATCTAGTGTATTATTTAAGGGCACTGTTTCCTTGTTGATTTTCTGTCTGAAATATCTGTCCATTAGTGTCAATGAAGTTATTAAAGTCCCTACAGTGACTGTATTATTAATGTTGATCTCTCCTTTATGTTCATCAATATTTGCTTTATATATTCAGATACTCCTATGTTCAGCACATAAATGTTTACTAGGGTTATATCCTTCCTCTTCCTGGATTGATCTCATTATAATTATGTAATGTCCTTCTTTATCTCTTATTGTCACTTTTGTTTAAAAGTCTATTTTGTGTGATATAAATATTGTTACCCCAAATTTTATTTCCATTTGCATGAACTATATTTTTCATTCTTTTAATTTTGGTCTATGTATGTCTTTCAATCAGAAGTGGATCTCTTGTCAACAGCATATGTATGGGTCTTATTATCAATTCAGTCTTTTGACTGAAGCATTTAATCTATTATATTTGAAGTGATTATTGATAGATACATAATTGTTGCCATTTTTAAATTTATGTTTTCTCCTTTTTTTCTTTTTTTAATTTAATTTTATTATTAGTTACAAGTATAGAGTACATTGGTTAGACATCTATATAGTTTATAAAATGATTCCTCTCATTGCTCTTTTTTTCCTCTAGCTCTCCACCTAGCCATTACATTTATGCTAACTGCATTCCCTATGTCGTGTTCCCCATGCCCAACTACTATTTTGTACTTCTTTAACCCTTCACCCCATTCACTCATATCCCTAACCAGCTTCCCTTCTGGCCATTGCCAGATTTTCCTCTATATTTGTAAGTCTGTTTTTGATTAGTTTGTTCCTTTCCTTCCTTAGATTCCACATACAAGTGACATGATATAGTATTTATCTTTCTCTATCTGTTTTTTTCGCTCAGCATGATAACCTCTAGGTCCATCGATGTCATTGAAAATGGTAGGATTTAATTCTTTTAATGGCTAACATTCCATTGTATATATGATCCATAATTTCTTTATCCAATCATCTGTTGATGGGCATTTAGGTTGCTTCCATATCTTGGCTATTGTAAATTGTGCTGCCATGAATATCGGAGTGCATAAATCTTTACAAATTATTGTTTGGGATTTTTTTTTGGATAAATACTCAGAAGTGTGATTGCTGAGTCAAAAGGTATATCCACTTTTAATTTTTTGAGAAACTTCCATACTGTTTTCCATAGTGGCTGTACAAATTTGCAATCCAGCCAACAATGTATAAGGGTTCCCTTTTCTCCACAATCTCACCAACACTTGCTGTTTTTTTGATTTATTTATAATAGCCATTCTGACAGGTATGAGGTGATATCTCATTGTGGTTTTAATTTGCATTTCTCTGATGATTATCGACCTTGAGCATCTATTCATATGTCTATTAGCCATCTGTATTTCTTCTTTGGAGAAATATTTGTTCAATCCTTCTGCTCATTTTTTAATTGGATTTTTTTTGCTGTTGTTGAGGTGTATGAGTTTTATATATATTTTGGATATTAACCTCTTATCAGATGTATCATAAGCAAATATCTTCTCCCATTCAGTAAGTTGTCTTTTTGTTTTGTCGATGGTTTCCTTTGCTGTACAAAAACTTTTTAGCTTGATGTAGTCCCACTTGTTTATTTTTTTCTTTTGTTTCCCTTGCCTGAGGAGATATGTCCAAAACTAAATTACTAATAGCAATATCAGAAAGATTACTGCCCATGTTTTTTTTTTTCTAGAAGTTTTATGGTTTTTGGTCTTACATTTAAATCTTAATCCATTTTGAGACTATTATTGTATATAGTGTAAGAAGATGGTTCAGTTTCTTTTCTTTTCATTTTTTTTGCATGTATCTGTCCAATTTTTCAACACCATTTATTGAAGAGACTGCCTTTAACTCCTTGCATATTCTTGCTTCCCTTGTCATATATTAAGTGAGTGATAGGTGTAGACTTATTTCTTGGCTCTCTATTCTGTTCCATTGATCATTGTATCTGTTTTTATGCCAGTACCATGCTGTTTTGATTACTGTAGATTTGTGGTATAGTTTGATATCAAGTAGTGTGATACTTCCAATGTTGGTCTCTTTCTCAAGATTGTCAGGGTCTTTTATGGTTCCATATAAATTTTAGGATTATTTGTCCTAGTTCTCTAAAAAATGCCATTGGTATTTTGATATGGATTGCATTGAATTTATAGATTACTTTTGGTAGTATGGTCATTTTATGATGTTGATTCTTCCTACCCATGAGCACAATGTATGCTTCCATTTATTTGTAGCTTCTTCAATTTCTTTTTTTTTTCAATGACTTATAATTTTCTGAGAACAGCTCTTTTATCTCCTTGGTTAATTTGATTCTCAGGTATTTTATTGTCTCTGATGCAATTGTCAACGAGATTTTTTCTTAATTTCTCTTTCTGAAAGTTCATCATTGGTGTATAAAAATGTCACTGACCCTTGAATATTAATTTTGTATCCTGCTACTTTACTAAATCTATTGATCAGTTCTAACAGCTTTTTGGTGGAATCTTTAGGGTTCTCTATATAAAGTATAATGCCATTGGCAAATAGCAAGAGTTTTACTTCTTCCTGTCCAATTTGTTTACCTTTTATTAATCTTTCTTGTCTTATTGCTGTGGCTAAGATTTCCAATACAATGTTGAAGAAGAGTGGAGAAAGTGGGCATCCTTGTCTTGTTCCTGATCTAAAGGAAAATGCTTTTAGCTTTTCACCATTGAGTATGGTGTTAGCTGTAGGATTGTCATGTGTGGCCATTATTATGTTGAGGTATGTTCCCTCTATTCCCACATTGTTGAGCTTTTATCATAAATGGATGTTGGATTTTGTCAAATACTTTTTATGCATGTATTGATATGGTCATACGATTTTTATATTTAAATTTGTTAAGATGGTGTATGACGTTAATTGATTTGTGGATAGAATACCAACCATGCATCCCAGGAATAAATCCAACTTGATCATGGTGCATGATATTTTTAATGTATTGATGAATTCGGTTTACTAATATTTTGTTGAGGATTTTTGCATCAAAGAGATTTTGGCCTATATTTTTCTTTTTTTGTACCGTCTTTGTCTGGTTTTGGAATCAAAGTAATGGTGGCCTCATAAAAGGAGTTAGGGAGCATTCCCTCTTCTTGAACTTTTTAAAATAGTTTGAAAAGAATTATTTGAGTGTTTGGTAGAATTCACCTATGAAGCCATCTGTATTTTGGAAGAATTTTTATTACTGATTTGATTTTATTGGTGGTAATTAGTCAGTGCAGATTCTCTTTTTCTTCTTGATTCAGTATTGGGAGATTATATGTTTTTTAGGAATGTGTCCATTTCTTCAAGATTATCCAATTTGTTAGCGAGTAATTGCTTAGAGTGTTTTCTTATGATCCTTTGTATTTCTGTGGAGTCCATAGTTGTTTATCCTCTTTCATTTATGATTTTATCTATTTGAGTTCTCTCTACTTTTTCCTTGATCAATCTGATTAATGGTCTGTCAATTTTGTTTATCCTTTCAAAGAACCAGCTCTTAGTTTCATTAATCTTTTGTGCTGTTTTTCTAGACCTTATTTCATTTATTTCCACTCTGATCTTTATTATTTCATTCCTTCTATTCTCTTTAGTATTTGTTTGCTATTCTTTTTCTAATTCTGTTAAGTGTAGGGTTACATTGTTCATTTGAGCTTTTTCTTGTTTCTTGAGGTAGGCCTGTATTGCTATGATTTTCTTTGTTAAGACCACTTTACTGTGTCCCATAGTCTTTGAGTTGTTCTGTTTTCATTTTCATTTGTCTCTAGGTATCTTTTGATTTCTTCTTTGATCTCATTGATATCCTATTCATTATTTAATAGCATGTTATTTGGCCTCCATGTATTTGTGTATGTTCTAGTTTTTTTTTCTCGTAAGAAAGAATTTAAGGTGTTCATCACCAACAAGCCAAGCCAAGTGTTAGAGGGACTTTTGTAAAAAAAAAGAAAGAAAGAAAGAAAGAAAGAAAGAAAGAAAGAAAGAAAGGAAAGAAAGGATAGAGAAGAAAAAGAAAAAATAAAATGGCAGTAACTATGTACCTATCAGTAATCACTTTAAATGTAAATGGATTAAATATTCTAATAAAAAGACATAGAGTAACTGAATAAAAAAGAAAACAAGACCCATACATATGCTGTCTACAAGAGACCCACTTCAGATCAAATGACACTCACAGACTGAAAGTAAAGTGATGGAAAAATATATTTCACACAAAAGGAAATGAAAAAAAAAGCTAGGGTAGAGATATTTATGTGAGACAAAATAGACTTTAAAACAAAGTCTAGAATAAGGAGCATAATGATAAAGGGATTAATAAATCAAGAGGACATAACTCTAGTAAACATATACGCACCCAGCAAAGGAGCACCTACATACATAAAGCAATTATTGACTACATAAAAGGAGAGATCAATAGTAATATACTCTTAGTAGAAAACTGTAACACCCCATTGGCACCAATGGACAGATCTTCCAAACAAGAAATTCAACAAAAAATTTCTTGTTGAATATTTTCAGAGTATTTTACCCCGAAGCAACAAAATATACATTCTTCTCATGTGCACATGCAACATTTTCCAGGATAGACCACATGTTAGGACAAAAACCAAGTCTCAATAAATTTAAGAAAATTGAAATCCTATCAACCGTCTTCTCCTATCACAATGGTATGAAACTAGAAATTAACTACAAGAAAAAAATTGGGAAATCCCCCTTTAATCTTACAAAAAAAAAAGCCTTTTAACTTTTCTTTTTAATATTAACCTGGTGATGGTAAATTCCTTTAGTTTTTTCCTGACCGGAAAGCTCTTTATTTCATCTTCAATTTTAATTGATAGCCTTTGCGGGTAAAGTAGTCTTGGTTGTAGGTTCTTGCTTTTTATTACTTTGACTATTTTATTCCAATCCCTGGTTGACTGCAAAATTTCTACTGAGAAATCATTTGACAGTCTTATGGGAGAACTCTTGCAAGTAACTAGCTGCCTTTCTTTAGCTGCTTTTAGGATCCTCTATTTGTCTATAACCTTTGACATTTTAATGATAATGTGTCTTTATGTTGGCCTCTTTGGGTTCATCTTGTTTGGTACTCTCTACACTTCCTGGCTTTGTATGCCTATTTCCTTCACCAGGTTAGTGAGGTTTTCTGTCATTATTTCTTCAGAGATTCTCAATTTCTTGCCCTCTCTCTTCTTCTGATACACCTACGATGTGAATGTTGTTACACTTGATGGTATCCTAGATGTTCCTTAAACTATCCTCATTTTGTAATTCATTCTTTTCTTTGCCATTCTCATTGAATGTTTTCTGCTACCTTGTTTTTCAAATTGCTGATTCAATACTCTGCTTCCTTCCTATACTGCTGATTCCTTCTAGTGTATTTTTCATTTCAGTCTGATTCTTTTTTTTTGGTTTCTATTTCCTTTTTTATACTTATGATCTCTGCTGAAATTCTCACTAAGATCATCTATTCTTCCCCTAAGTTCATTGAGCATCTTTATAACTAATGTTTTGAACTATTTCTGGTAGGTCGTTTGCCTCTATTTCATTTAGTTTTTTCTGGAGTTTTCTCTTGTTCCTTCATTTGGGACATGTTTCCTTTTTTTCTCATATTGGCTGCCTCTCTGTGTTTCTATGTATTAGGTCGATCTGCTGTATCACCCAGTCTTAGCCAGGAAGCCTTATGTAGTAGGCGTCCTGTGTGGCTCAGTGGCAGTCTCCCTGATAATCTATTCTGGGTGCTCCAGAAATGTCACTTTCATAGGTTATGTATGCCCTCCTGTTGTAGTTGAGCCTTGATTACTGTTGGCACATCAATGGGTGAGATTGGCTTTCTGTCTTACTGACTATGAAGATTGGCTATGCCCCCAGGGAATGAGATGTCATGTGAATGCTGACCTCATAGAGTGAAATTTGCCCCAGTGGGATCATTTGCCTGTCGAGACTATTCTCTGGGTGTGCCACTTGTGATGGGGCTAATCAAGTGGTGTGCTGTTGTTGTCTAAAGCCAGCTCCCAAGTGTGCTGGTTCTAGGGCCCCTTGGAAGGGGCTCTCCTACAGACCAAGATCACCCACTCTTGTGACCAGCCTGGGGCTACCTGGTATGAGCTTCAATGTCATCCACAGTTGGTCACTGCCTGTGCTGGACCTTGAGGCATGTAGGAGAAGCCACCCTTTGATCTTAGGTGGGCTACCACCAGTACTGGGCTGTAACAGCTCAGCAGAAGATCCAGAGCACCACCGCAAGGCCTAAAGTTCAGCAGCTAAAAGAGGCTCAAGTGGTATGAGTTGGGTGAGGTGGGGTTTCAGGGATCATCGGGGTGGGTAAAATGGTGTTCCCTAGTTTAGAGAAGAATCAGATTTGGGGCCAGTGCTGATCCTGTGACCCCTTGCAAAATCTAAGATCACTCTGATGCCAGCCACTCTGCCCACCTTGGGCACACAGACCCCCAAGATTTGTTCAAGAAATACTGAAATAGGGCTGGGGCTGGTTTCCCAACACCAAAAGTATCTCCCATGGTGTGCAAGCCTAGGCATGTTGATTGCTGATGAAGGAGACTCTCACTGAGATTGTGAGATGAGGATAGTGCACAGACACAAAAATACCTCAGGCAATGCAAGAGTTGGGTTGCACAGGGTCTCAGGGAGTCACCAGGGTGGAACAAGAGTTCATTAGGCCAATGCAGATTCATATTTGTCCATATGTGAACAGGCTTGACACAAGCAAGATGGCACCCACCTGTAGGCTGCACAGGAGGGGGACTCAACCAATGGATAGTGGTTGCTGTCCCTCTAGCCCTCGCCTGAAATCACACAACTCAGTCTTTCCCTGTATGTTTCTGTTGCCTCCTGAGCTTCTGTCCCTCTGCCAGAGTCCAGGGTGAGTGCCTGCGAGGGAGTGAGTCTGTGCACGGAGCCTTTAAGGAGACATCTGAGTTTCCAGCAGCCTTCTGTCTCACCCAGAAGGTTGGAATCCCTGATGACATTCACATCTAGATTTCATTGAGACTGCTGTTCCCAGCACTGGGCCCCTGCACCGGGGAACACCAGTGTGGGGCTGGCTTCCCTTCCTCCTCCGAGGCTATCTCTGAAGCTGAGATATCCCTCCTAAGGTTCAACTGCAACATGTGGGTTTGGGGCCAGCCCATTTCACAACTCTGTCCCTCCCGCTAGTCTCAATGTGACCTCTTCTTTAAATGAGTTCTGTTTAGCTAGGCATCATATCTCAATACATTTTAAAGTATTCAAATCATACCAAGTATCTTCTCTGATCACAATAAAATTAAATTAGAAATCAGTAGCAGAAAAATATCCAGAAAAATCACTGTATATTTAAAAACTAAATAACACAGATCTTATTAACCCATGGTCCAAGAATATATATATATATATATATATATATATGTGTGTGTGTGTGTGTGTGTGTGTGTGTGTGTGTGTGTACACATATATATACATGTATATATATGTATATATACATATATGTATATATGTGTATATATATGTGTATATATGTGTATATATACATATATATGTGTATATATATATATATAAAAATTCAATGGAATGAAAATGAAAACACAACATATAAAAATTTGTGGGTTATGCTCAATGCCTGTATTAGGAAAAAAGAAACATCTCAAATCAATGACCTCAACTTCTACCTTAAGAAACTAGCAAATATTTTTATAAACTTAAAAATAATAATAATAATAATGAAGCTAATAACATCACAAATCAATGAAATACAAAACTATAACAATAGAGAACATTGATGGAACCAAAAGCTGGTTCCTGGAGATTATAACAAAATGAAGGCAATAAACCTCCAGTCAGACTAATCAGAAATAAAGAAATAAGACCCAATAAAATTAAATATTGAAAAAATAAAGAAATAAAACCAAAAATACCAACATAAGGAAGAAAGATCATATAACACAGATCCTATAGATATTAAAACAAAAGGCCTTAGTTATCTATTACTGCATAGTAATTACCATAAAATTTGGCGGTTCGAACCAGCAAACATTTATTATCTCACAGTTTCTATGAGTTAGGAATTAAATTTCTTCAAAGATCTTTAATCTCTAATGAACTCTCTCCTCAATGTCCTTTCAGGTTCTTCTCACTGCTCAGTTCCAAAGTGACTCTTATTTCTTTTAGGTTTTTGCTGTTGTGACACTCCATTCTTTGTATCAAAATGTGCAGTAATTTTCCATTGCTGTATACTAGATTGCCCTCAGACTAAATGCTAGAGTCACCTGGAGGCTAAGATGGATAATTCATATGGCTGTTGGCAGTTCCTTATCACAAAGGCTGTTCTATGGGGTTGCTTAAGTGTCACTGGAACGTGACAGTTGGCTTCCACTCATCAAGCAATACAAGACACAGATCAAGGAAAATGTCACAATGACTTTTATATTCTAATCTTTGGTATCATGCTACTTTAATTTGGCCACATTTTACTTGTTAGAAGCAAGTCATTCGATAGAGCTCACACATAGGAAAACAAATTAGTCATCTTCTTTTGAAGTGAGACATATTGAAGTATTTGTAAACATAATTTAAAACACCACATTTAATAGAGAAGTATTATTAATAATTATATTCCAATACGTTTGACAGTTTAGATTAAATGGACAAATGATATGGAAGACAGAACTACCAATGATCACTCAAGAAGTCATAGATAACCAGAATAATTTTATATCTATTTAAAAATTGAATTTGTAATTAAAAACCTTTTCACCAAAATACAAAAACTCTAGACTCGGATTCTTCCACTGGTGAATTCTGCCAAACATTTGAGGAAAAATAAGATTAAATCTACACAGCTCCTCCAGAAAATTAAAAAGGAGAAAATATTTAACTCTTACAATGAGATAAGAAGTATCCTGATAACAAAACAATGCAAAGATATTTTAAAATATTATTGCCAAACAGTATCTCTCAAGGACATAGATACAAAACCTCTTAACAAAATTTTACAAATTTAATTCAATAATACATAAAAAGATAATATATAATGACCAAATAGGAATTATTCCCAGAGTAAAAATCGATTTAATACCTAGATTTAACAAATCAAAAAATTAAAACCATATAATAACCTCAATAGTTGCAAAAAAAAAAAAAAACCCTGAAAATTCCAATGACTCCCAATAAAAACTTTCAGTAAACTAGGAATGGAAGGCAACTGTCTCAAATGATTTATGGAGATCTTTGAAAAATCTGCAGCTAGTATCATACTTATGGTAAAGAGTTGATTTTCCTTCTAAGATTACAAAAAAGAAAAAAAGATAAGGATATCTACTCTCACAACTTCTATTTAACATTAGACTGGAGGTTCTAGCCAGTGCAATAAGGGAGGGAGGGGAGAGAGAGAGAGAGAGAGAGAGAGAGAGAGAGAGAGAGAGAGAGAGAGAGAGAGAGAGAGAGAGAAGCATGAAAATTGGAAAAGACTTAAAACTGTCTTTATTAACAGATGACATAATTGTCTATGTAGAAAATCCCACATTACCTTTATAAAAAGTACTAAAATAAGTGAGATTAGCAAATTGGTAGGATACAAGTTTCTTTAGTCAGCTTGGACTGCCATAACAAGATACCATACACTGGCGGGATGTGTGGAGAGGGCTTAAAAAACAGACTTATTTTCTCACATATCTAGATGCTGGGTGTTTGAGATTAGGGTGCCAGCATGGTCAGATTCTAGTGAGAGCTCTCTTCCTGATTTGCCTTCTCTTTGTGTCCTAACATGGGGAAGAGAGAGCAATCTTTCTCTTCCTCTTCTTATAAGGCCACTACAGTTGACCCATGAACACAGGTTTGAACTGCATGGGTCCACTTATATGTGGATTTCTTAGAATAAACAGTCCTTTCGTATCCATGGGTTTTGCATCCCATAAGAATGGGGTGGGGGTTACAAACATTCAGTTCATAACAAAGATCTATATATAAAGAAGAATTATGTGTGTGTAAATCACAAATTTGAAATAAACAATTGGAAACCAAAATCACAAAATTACACTATTTGTTTGTTTGTTTGTTTTTAATTAATTATTTCTTATGGTGACATTGGTTAATGAAATCCAGTAAGTTTCACTACTTATTAACATTAAGGTATGTATATATTTACATTGTGTGTTCACCTCCCATAGTTAGATTTATTTCTATCACCACATATTTGACCCCTTTTGCCCCATTTACCTCTGTCCTCCCCACTCAGCCCTACCTTCTGGTACCCACTAGTCTTTTTTCCATGTCCATGAGTCTCCGTTTGTTTGTTCTGTTCGTTTGTTCCTTTTAGGTTTCAATTCCATATATAAGTGATATCATGTAATTTTCAACTTTTTTGTCACACTTATTTCACTTAGTATGATTATCTCAAGGTCTATCCATGTTGTTGCAAGTGGAAGTATTTCATCTCTTCTTATAGCTGAGTAATATTCCATTGTATATATGTACCACAGCTTCTTTAGCCAATCATCTATTGTAGGACACTTCAGTTGTTTCCATGTCCTGGCCACTGTTAATAATGAACATCAGTGTGCAAATATCTTTTTTGGATATGGATTTTCAAGACTTTGGGAGTAAATACCCAGTAGAGGGATTGCCGGATCATATGGTAGATCAGTTCTTAGTTTTTTGAGGAACCTCCATACCGTTTTCCATAGTGGCTGTACCAATTTGCAGTTCCACCAACAGTGTATGAGGGTTTCTTTTTCTCCACATACTTTTGAACATTTGTTATTATTTGTCATGTTGATTATAGCTATGCTAACAGGTATGAGATAATATTTCATTGTGGTTTTGATTTGCATTTTCCTAATAGCTGGAGATGTTGAGCATCTTTTCATATATTTGTTAGCCATTTGTATGTCTTGGGAGAAGTGTCTGTACAGATCCTCTGCCTATTTTTGATTCGATCATTTTTTTTCTTCTTATTGAGTTGTAAGAGTTCCTTGTATATTTTGGATAATTAGGCCCTTATCAGAGATGTTGCTTGCAAATATATTTTCACATTCAGAAGATTGTCTCTTTACCTTGTTGATGGTTTCTTTTGCTGAGCAGAAGCATTTTAGTGTGATGTAGTTCCATTCTTTTTTGTTTGTTTGCTTTGTTTTGTTTTTATGTCCCTTGCCTTTGAGGTCAAACTCATAAAATATTCTTTAAGTTCAAGGACCATGAGTTTAGTTCCTATGTTTTCTTCTATGCATTTTATTGTTTCAGGTTTTATATTCAGGTCCTTAATCCATTTTGAGTTAATTTTGGTGTGTGTTGACACACAACAGTCTAGTTTCACTCTTTCGCAGATGGCTATCCAGTTGTCCCAGCACCATTTATTGAAAAGGCTTTCCGTTCTCCATTGTATGATTTCAGCTTTTGTCAAAAATTATTTGCTCATATAAATATGGGTTTACTTCTGGACTCTCTAGTCTGTTCCACTGATCCGTGTGTCTGTTTTGCTGCCAATACCATGCCATTATGATTACTGTCACTTTGTTGTATAATTTGAAGTCTGGCAGAGTGATGCCTCCAGCCTCATTCTTTTTTCTCAGGATGGCTTTGGCAATTTGGGGTCTTTCGTGCTTCCATACAAATCTAATGATTTTTATTGTTGTTGCTGCTTTTCTTTAAAAATGCCAATGGGATTTTGATGGAGATTGCATTAAATATGTATAATGCTTTTGGTAGTAAGGCCATTTTAACTATGTTGATTCTTCCAATTCAAGAACATGGAATATCTTTCTATTTCTTTGTATCTTCTTCAATTTCTTATAATTTTCATTATATAGGTCCTTCACATGTTTCAATAGATTTATTCCTAGGTATTTTATTCTTCTTGTTGCAATTAGGAAAGAAATTATTTTTTCTATTTCCTTTATTGACACTTCATTATTAAAGTATAGGAAAGCTATGGATTATTGAACTTTGAATTTGTATCTAGAAACGTTACTGCATTTGTTTATTTTTTCTATTAGTGTTCTTGTGGAGTCCTTAGGGTTTTCTACATAATCATTTCATCTGCAAATAGTAACAGTTTGACTTCTTTGTTTCCTATTTGAATGCCTTTTATATCTTTCTTTTGTCTGATTACACTCCCTAAGACCTCCAATGTTATATTGAATAACAGTGGTGATAGTGGACAGCCTTGCCTTGTTCCTGATCTTAGAGGGAAAACTTTTAGTTTTCACCATTAAGTATAATGTTGGCTGAGGGCTTGTCATATATGGGCATTATGCTGTTAAGGTACTTTCTTTCTATACCAATTTTGTGAAGTATTTTGATCATAAATGGATGCTGCATCTTATCAAAGCCTTTTTCTGCATCTGTTTGTATGATCATATGATTCTTATTTTTAAATTTGTTTGTATGGTGTTTCACATTAATTAATTTGCTTATGTTGAACCATCCCTGTGCTTTTGGGATGAAGCCCACTTGATCATAGTGTATAAAATTTTTAATATGTTGCTGTATTTGGTTCATTAGTATCTCATATAGGACTTTTGATTCTGTGTTCATGAGAGTAATTGGTCTGTAGTTTTCTTTTTGTGTGTTATCTTTACTAGGTTTTGGTATCAGGGTAATATTGGTCTCATAATATGAATTGGGAAGCATTGCCTCATCTTCAATTTTTGGAAGAGTTTGAGGAGAATAGGTATTAAATCTTCTTTGAATGTTAGGTAGAATTCATTGATGAAGTCATCTTGTCCTGGACTTTTACTTTTTGGTAGATTTTTGATAATTCTTTTAATTTCCATACTGCTGATCAGTCTATTTAGATTTTCCAGTTTTTGATACAGTCTAGGAAGGTTATATCTTTATAAATACTGTTCCATTTCTTCTAAGTTATTAAATTTGGTGTTATACACTTTTTCATAGTGTTCTTGCATGATCCTTTGTATTTCTGCAGTGTTGGTCATAATTTTTCCTCTTCCGCCCCTGATTTTGTTTATTTGCGTTCTTTCTCTTTTTTCTTTACTGAGTCTAGCCATGGGTTTGTCAATTTTATTAACCTTCTCAAAGAACCATCTGTTCCTTGCATTTTTTTTTTCTATTTTTTTAATTTCATTTATTTATGCTCTAATTTTAATTATTTCTTTTCTTCTGCTGCCTTTAGGCTTCATTTATTCTTCTTTTTCTATTTTTTTTTTAAGATGAAGTATTAAGTTGTTTATATGGGCTCATTCCAGTTTTTGGAGATAGATCTGTAGCGATGTGAACTTTCCTCTTATGATTACTTTGACCATGTCCCAAAAGTTTTGATATGTTGTACTATCATTATCATTCATTTCTATGTATCTATTGGTTTCTCTTTTTATTTCTCCTTTGACCTAATTATTCTTCAGTAGCATGTTGTTTAATCTCCATGTATTTGTGGTTCTTCCCGCTTTTTTACAGTTGCTCTCTAGCTTCAAAGCATTAGTATCAGAGAATATGGTTGGTATGATTTCAACCCTCTTATATTTGTTGAGGCTATCTCTGTGTCCCAATATATGGTCAATTCTTGAGAATATTCCATGTGCACTAGAGAAGAATGTGTAAGTGGCTGCTTTGGAATGAAAAGCTCCGTAAATGTCAATTATGTCCACTTGGTCTAATGTGTCCTTTGAGAATGTTATTTCCTTATTGATTTTCTGTTTGGATGATCTAACCTTATTTGACAGTGGAATATTTTGAACTGTTTCTCCCTTTAATTATATTAGTAATTGCTTTATATATTTCAGGGCTCCCTAATTGGAAGCATAGATGTTAATATGTGTTATGTCTTCTTGGTGCATGAATACTTATCATTATGAAGTTTTCCTCAATATCTTTCTTTATCTTTTTTATTTTGAAGACTATTTCATCCAATATTAGTATCGCTACTCCTGCTTTACTTTGAATGCCATTAGCTTGAAATATCAACTTCTACCCTTTCACTTTGAGTCTATATTTGTCTATGGAACTGAGATGTGTCTCCTGGAGGCAGCATATGGTTGGATTTTGTTTTTTTATCCAATTTACAACTTTGTGTCTTTTTATTGGTGAATTCAGTCCATTTACATTTAGGGTAATTATTGAAATATGAGGTGTTTCATAGCCATTTTATCTTTTTCTTTCTGGTAGTTCAGTGTGTCTAATGCTTGAAAAGATACTATTTATCATAGCATCAAATATATGAAATACTTGGCTCAGTTCCTTGTGGTTGCAGGATGGAGGTTTTGGTTTCATTGCTGGCTGTCGGTCAAGAGACACTGTCAGCAACTAGAAGGTCTCAGCTTTCTTTGCTATATGGCCCCTTTCATCTTCAAAGTCAGCAATGGAGACTCTCTCTTATGTCCAACCCCTCTTACTGTTTAAATCTTTTACTACAGGCAAAAAAAGTAGGCCTTTTCAAAAACTCGCTTGATTAAGCTTGGATAATCTCCCTATCTTAAAGTCAAATAATTTAGGACCTTAATTGCATCTATAAAAGCACTTCACAGTAGCATCTAGATATTTGTGAAAAGATGTGCACAAACAAGAGCTTTTGAGAGTCAACTTAGAAATCTACCTATCACACATAACTTGTAGCATTTTAATTCATTCATAATATGGCATAGGCCTAGATGTACAAAAACTAAACCTATAAAACTTCCAGAAGAAAATGCAGGAGAAAATCTTTGTGACTTGTGTTAGGCAAAGATTTCTTTAGTACTACACCAATGCAAAATTTATTTAAGAAAAACTGAATAAAGAGGGATTCACAAAAATTAAGACTTGTCTTCAAAACACTGTTCAAAGAATGAAAAAGCAAGCCATAGAATAGGATAAAGTATTTGCTAACTAAATATTTGATAAAAGACATGTGTCCAGAATATGTAAAAAACTTTCAAGTCACAATAAGAAAACAAGCCAACTAAAAATGGAGAAAAATTTTTAATAGACATGTCACTAAAGAATAAACATGTATGACAAATGAGCACACAAAGGGAAGTTCAATATCCTTAGTATTAAAGATTTTCAAATAAAACCACAATGAAATACCATTACACATCTATTAAAATTGCTAAAATTAGAAATATTGACAGTACCAAGTATTAGCAAGAATATGGAACAAGTGAAACTCTCATAAACTCTTAATGGAAATGTAAAATGGTATATCCACTTAGAAAAACATTTGAAAGTCTCTTTATAAGTTAAATATATACTTAAAGTATGGCCCAACTATTCTACTAAATATTTACCCAAGAGAAATGTAAACATATGAACTTATGAAGACTCATACACTGAGTTCAGAGCAGCAGTATTTGTAGTAGGCAAAAATAAAACAACCCAAATGCTCATTAACAGATGAAGAGATTAACAAATTGCAGTATATGCATACAATGAAATACTATCTAGTAATAGAAAAGAATTAACTATTGAAACACAAAATGGTTGGAATCTCAAAATAATTATGCTGAGTGAGAGAAGCCAGACAACAGAGTACATACTGTATAATTCCATTTATTTGCATTTCTAGGATAATCTCCCTATAATGACAAAAAGAAATCAATGGTGGATTGGGAAAGAGCATGAGTGAGGGGTTACAAAGTGGCATAAGGAAATTTTGGGAGGCAATGGATATATTTCTTATTTCCATTGTGGTAATGATGTCATAGGTGCATACAGGTCAATTTATCCAATTGTACACTATAAATATATTCTATTGTATGTTAATTATATTGCAAAAAGCTTTTCAAAACATAAAAAAAGTATATATAGTCAGTAAAATACTGATGTCACCACTAAAAAGGGAAAATTGGAGAAGGGTACTTAAGTGTTGCTGAGAGCTATATTCCATAAATTCACCTCTAAATTAAGCTGTTAGAAGGAACAAAACTTCAACCTATATTCAGAAGAATAAAAGACATGTTATTATAAAAGAGCCCTGTAATTAATATGGAATTATTAAAAGGTATGTAGTTGTATCTCTTCTAATATAAGTATTGAGAATCCTGAAGTTGGACCCTCATTACCCACTACCTGCAATGGTGGTCAGCACCATGTTTACGATTTGCACAAACTTAGAATGTGTGAATTCTAGAGTTGTGGTAAGTGTAACAGCATTAAGAATGCTCTGGGGCCAGGATCTCATAGGGCAGGATGTTCTTACAGGAGTTTTTGGCCAGAAATTCAAATGAGAATAGCTTTTTCCTGAAATAATGTTTCTAGACATTATTTTTTGATTATATCAGTAATTCCTGCTCATTGTAAAACAAGCAAGGGAATAACACACAGGAGAAAATTATCCACTTTTATGCTCCTAACCTTTCTCCTCAAAGGTAACTACTGCTAATAGTTTGATCATGTATGCACATTTTGTCAAAATTTATTTATGCATCATATATATACATTTTAAAATTTTATTTTAATTTTTATAATGACAAAATCATAAATTTATGGTTTTTTTGCAAGCTGCTTAGACATATTAAGGACAATCTCCCTAGCAATTCACTTAGACCTATCTCATGCTTTTAACTAGATGCATTAATTTCATAATATTAATATATAATAACTTTTTAATCATCCCTTTGATACAAATTTTTGATTGTTTGAAAATTTTTACTTAGTGATAGCTTTGTAACTATAATCATGTTAAATATAATCTTAGGTATTTATGCAAGTATTTTGCTGAGAGTGTGGATGCCTGAAACTTTATATTGTTTATTCCCAAAATGCCTCCAAAGAGGTACATAGTAATATTTTCTTCATGTCTCCATAGCTGTACTAACACTGGATTTTATCTATCTTTTATTTTTTTCCATTATGACACTTATAATAGTATTCTAGGGCTGCCATACAAAGTACTACAAACTGAGTGCCTTAAACAAAGGAAATTTATTGTCTTACAGTTCTGGAGGCCAGATATCCAAGATCAAGATCAGAGGGGTTGGTTCTTTCTGAAAGCTCTGAAGAATAATCTACTCTGTGCCTCTCCCTTAGATTCTGGTGGTTTAATAGCAATCTTTCGCATTCCTTGGGTTATAAAAGCATCATCTCCATCTCTGCATTCATGTTCACATAGCATTCTTCCTGTGCATGTCTGTGTCCAAATTCCCCCTTCAAACTAATGCAATTGGCATGAAATAATATTTTATTATTGTTAAAATATTACATTAGTCAGGGTTCTCCAGATAGAAGAGAAATTTATTATAAGAAATTCGTTCACACAATTATGGAGACTGAAAAGTCCCAATATCTGCAGCCAGCAAATCGAAGATCCAGGAGAGCCTATGGTATACAGTTCCATTCCAACGTCTAAAAATCTTAAAACCAGAACCAATGATCTAAATTCAAATCTGAAAGAAGACTGGAGATCCCAGAAGAGCCAATGTGTCAGTTCAAGTACAAAAGAAAAAAAAATTTTCCAGTTCAAATAGGCAGGAAGAGTTCCCTTTTACTCTGCTTTTGTATTCAGGTCTCTGACTAATTGGATGAGGCTGACCTACCTTAAATACCTACCTTGACCTACCTTGACCTCCTTTACTTACTATACTCATTCAAATGTTAATAATCCAGAAACACCCTAAAACAAACAAACCGAGAATAATGTTTGGCTAAATGTCTGGGTACTCTGTGGCCTAGTTGAGGTGACATAAAATTAATGATCAAAAATGTGTATAAATAAAATCATGCAATTCTGACATGTTTATTGGTATTTTTTGCTTCTTTTATGAATTGCTTGCTCATATGCTTCACTCATTTTTCTATTGGAGCACCCATTTAAAACTTCTGTGCTTGTTTAATTGAAAGGCCAAAGAACAATTAATAAGCATGTTGAAAGCAGATACAAGCACCCATAATTCAAAACTATTTTCATTTTCAAATGTTACTTTCCAGTTAGTTTTCATTATGAAAGCTCATTTTTACGTAATAGTGTTGTAGCTGCCAGCCCTGAAAGACACACGGACCACCAGAAATCAGTGAGTTATAGGAAACACTCTTTATTCAGCCAGCTGGGTCTGCCAGTGGTACGCAGACCCCAAATTAAGCAGCCCCGAAATGTAGAGGTACAGGGTTTTTAAGCCCCAAATCCCATTCTTCATTCTGTCTAAACACAAAGGTCTATTTTTCTCCTATTCACTATCTGTTGACCCACAGGTCGGGTGTGCAAGCAGGGGTAGAGAAGCAGAAAGCTTGTTTAGAATGTTATGTTCCTATGGGTAACAGCCTATGTTCCCATGCACATAGCCAAGCAGTAATTTTCCTGCAAGTAATAAATTTCTAGCAGTCATTTTTCAGCCATTACAATAGCACCTGTTGCGGTGCAATCAAATCCAAGACGCACGGAGCCAATTGAGATGAATTGTGAGCCTTTATTAGCCGGCCGGCAACTGACTCTCTAACACGCAGGGTTAGAAGAGATCAACCCCAAGCTCCCAGAAGAGGCAGTTTATACAGCCACCAGCACATCCTTGAGCAGATCACCACACCCTGGTTAACAGTTGGCCATTAGCATATGCTTGATCAGATTACCCTGGCTAACAGTATCTCCTTGATCAGATTACCACACCCTGGTTAACAGAATCAGAAGTATTTAATACTGGCTTACTGGAAAATTATCCACCCATAACACACCCATAACATATAATTTTGTATTATGGTGTTTTCATTTATTTTTATATCAAATATTAAAATATCATTTAACATACTATTCTAAAATAAAAGTGAGGAGGAGGAGGAAGATGGCAGACTAGGTAAAAGCAGGGTTCACCTCCTCTCAGGTCCGCATTGAAAATTGCAACCAAATTATAAGAAATAATAAACGTGGAGAATCACCTGAAGTTCACTGATCATAACATATATATCTGATAATATGAAGGAGCCATATCAAAGCCAGTAGAAAGGGTAAAGACAAAAGTCAGTCTGGACCTGTACTCATGGGTGGTGGAGGAACTCCAGGAGGGAAAGCAAGGCTGTAGAGGACCCCTGAAGGATAGAGAGGTCCTAGCCACATTTGGGGGCTCCCAAGGCCAGGATCCCAGCCAAGGGAAGAGGAAATTCCAAAAACTCTTGCTGTAAAAATTAGAAGGAACACTGGCTGTCTGAGTGAGACCGAAGAAAAATGAAACCCTAGATGCCACTTTGGAGGGCCCACACACAGCCTTCTTGCCTACGGACACTCAACCAGGGTATCAGTGGTAGGTCAGAGCCTTGCACAAAATTCATACCAAGAAAGACTGAACTAACTGGTGCTAGAACGAGGGCTGGACAGGCAGCTGCCATTATGTCTTAATTAGGCCTCTTTATGGGGCAATAAGCTTGCCCGTGCAGATCCCTACCTCAGGGCCATTCGGAAGCAACACTGGCCTGAGGAAATCAGCCCACCCCACCCAACCTGCAGATTTCCCTTGGCTCTAGTTGCTGGGCAGCTGCCACACCCTGTACCATTGCTGGGCCAAACATTCCCAGCAGCCCTAGGAGTGCTCATTTTGAAGACAGTTTCAGGAACTTGGGTGGATCTCGGGGATCTGTGGGCCAGCCTCAGACAGCAGTTGGGTCTTGCTGTGTCTGCGACTTTTGTGGGAATGCGTGAATGGTTAACCAAAGTTGCAGCAAGACTGAGGCAGTATCTATTTGATGGTCATTGTCTCCCTGAGACACCACCGTACCCTACCCACAAATTTCCCCTGGCGGCCCTATTAACAGACAACCGCCACCTCCCTACCCCTCCCCCAGGTCTCTCAATCCACACAAGCAACACCCAACACACATATCACTCAGAGCCTTTTCTAGTTTCAGAGACTTATGGGCAACTGACAGGCAGATTCAGGCCTTGAGGGGCAATGGTCTCTCTGCTAAACTGCCCTCGGTCAGGGATGGGAGATAAGTGGGCTGCGACCTACGTTGTTGTCTCTTCCACTTACCTATACATCCAGCATAGGCAAACACCATTTGTAGACTGCTTTATAGCTCCCACCAGGTAGCCCTGAGCAAACAAAGGCAGTGGCTGTCCTTGGCCTACTGGGGCATCCCTCCAAAGGTGCCACAGAACCAACGCACCCGGAGGCTGGCACTAGACCACAACAGTACAACTCCTGATTAGTCCCATGAGTGGTACACAAAAAGGGTGTTCTCAACAAGTACATGAGCCTGCTGGGGAGGGAATCCCACTCTGTGAGGTCAGCACCTACATAACAACTCTTACCCTGTCGGTGCAGCCAACTTCCATAGTTAGTTACCCCAAGTGTTAATCCCATCCACTGATGTATTAATGACAATAAAGGCTTAGTTAAAACAGAAAATTACACACAACCCACACAAAGATCACAACCAGAACCCCAGCACAGGGTATCAGGGACAGTTCCCTACTGGGTAACATTGGACACTTTCCACATAAAGCCATATAGCAAGGCTGACAGATGAAACAAATATTCCTAATACAGAAACAAATGCAGAAGAGCTAAAAACAAAAATGATAAAACAAAGAAAAATGCCACCAATGAAACAACAGGAAAAACATTCCAGAAAATAAGCTAAATGAAATGGAGGCAAGCAATCTACCAGAGACAGAATTCAAAATAATAGTTATGAGGATGCTCAATGAATGTAGGGGAAGAATAGAAGAGCACAAAAAGAACCTTAACAGAGAGATAGTAAGCATAAAAAAATTCCTAGAAACCATGAAAAGAACCAGACAGAAATGAAGTATACAATAACTGAATTGAAGAATACACTAGAAGGATTCAACAGTAGAATGGACAAGCAGAAAATCGAATCAGTTAGCTGGAAGATAAGGTAGCAGAATATACCCAATCAGAACAACAATAAGAAAAAAGAATTTTAAAAAATGAGGATAGTTTAGATACCTCTTGGACAACATGAAGCATAACAATATCTGGATCATAGGTGAATTTTCTCAAAGAATTAACACCTATTCTTCTTAAACTATTCCAACAAATTCAAGAAGAGGGATGGTTCCTTAACTACTTTAATGAGGCCACCATCAACCCAATTCCAAAACCAGACAAAGAAATTACAAACAAAAAGAAAACTATAGGCCAATATGTCATATGAATATTGCTGCAAAAATTCTCAAAAAAATATTTGCAAACTGAATTCAGCAATATATTAAAAATGTCATATACTATGATCAAGTTGGATTTATTCCTGGGATACAAAGTTGATACACTATCCACAAATAGTGTGACCATATTAATACACACAGAAAAAATGTTCAACAAAATCCAGCATCCATTTATGATAAAAACTCTCAGCAAAGTAGGAATAGAGGGAACACCTCAACATAGTAAAGGCCATATATGACAAACCTATAGCTAACATCACACTCAATGAGGAAAGGCTAAAAACATTTTCTTTTAGATCAGGAACAAGACAATGATGCCTACTTTCACCACTCTTCAACATTGTATTAGAAATCAGCCACAACAATAAGACAAGAAAGATTAATAAAAGGTATACAAATTGGACAGGAAGAAGTAAAACTCTCGTTATTTGCCAATGACATGATACTACATAGAGAGAACCCCAAAGAATCTACCAAAAAATTATTAGAACTGATTAATAAATTCAGTAAAGTAACAGGATACAAAATTAATATTCAGAAGTCACTGGCAATTTTCTAAATACATGACGAACTTTTGGAAAGAGAAATTAAGAAAACAACCCCATTTACAATTGCATCAAAAACTATAAAATATCTGGGAATCACATTAACCAAGGAGGTAAAAGACTTGTTCTCAGAAAATGATGTCAGTGAAAAAAGAAACTGAAGAAGATACAAATAAATGGAAGCATATATCATGCTTATGGGTAGGAAGAATCAACATCATTAAAATGGCCATACTACCAAAAGCAATCTATAGATTTAATGCATTCTCTATGAAAATACCAATGGCATTTTTCAGAGAGCTAGAACAAATAATTCTAAAATTTATATGGAACCATAAGAGATCCCTAAGAGCCATGGTAATCTTGAGAAAGAACAAAGTTGGATGTATCACACTACCTGATATCAAACTATACTATAAGGCTACAGTAATCAAAACAGCATGGTACTAGCATAAAAACAGATTCATTGATCAATGGAACAGAATTGAGAGCCTAGAAATAAATCCACACCTATGCTTTCACTTAATATATGACAAAGGAGGCAAAAAAATACAATGGGGTAAAGACAGTCTCTTCAATAAATGGTGCTGGAAAACTGGACAGATACATGCAAAAGAAAAAAAACTGGACAATATTCTTACACCATATACAAGAATAGTCTCAAAATGGAAAAAAGACTTAAATGTAAGACCCGAAACCATAAAACTTCTAGAAGAAAACATAGGTAGTAATCTCTCTGATATTGCTACTAGTAATTTATATTGGGATATATCTCCTCTGGCAAGAGAAACAAAAAAAAAATTTAACAAGTGGGACTACAACAAGCTAAAAAGGAAACCATCAACAAAATGAAAAGACAGCTGCCTGAATAAGATAAGATATTCACTTATGATACATCTGATAAGGAGTTAATATCCAAAATATATAAAGAACTCATGCAACTGAACAAAAACAACAACAACAAAAAACCCGATCCAATTAAAAAATGAGCAGAAGGACTGGACAGATATTTCTCCAAAGAGGAAATACAGATGGACAACAGACATATGAATAGATGCTCAAGGTTGCTAATCATCAGAGATATGCAAATTAAAACCACAAGGAGATATCACCTCACACCTGTCAGAATGGTTATCATCAATAAATCAAAGAACTGTAAGTGTTGGTGAGGATGTGGAGAAAAGGGAACCCTCATACACTGTCGGTGGAATTTCAAATTGGTACAACTACTTTGGGAAACAATCTGGAGTTTTCTTAAAGTTTTAAAATTAAAAATGGATCTATCTCTTGACCCAGAAATTGCACTTCTGGATATTTATTAAAGAAAACCAAAACAATAATTTTTAAAGTTCTATGCACCCTTATGTTCATGACAGCACAATTTATAATAGCCAACATATGGAAGCAACCGAAACGCCTATCAACAGACAATTGGATAAAGAAGTTATGGTTCATATGTATAATGGAATATTACTCAACCATTAAAAAATTGAAATTGTACCATTTGCAACAACATGGATGGACCTAGAGGTTATTATGTTGAGTGAAATAAGTCAGAAAGAAAGATAAATACCATATGATTGCACTTATATACAGAATCTAAGGAACATAAAGAACAAACTAATCAAAAACAGACTCAAATCTATAGAGGACAATCTGGTGATGGCCAGAGGGGAGGTGGGTTGGGGGCTGGGAGAAAGGGATGAAGGGTTAAAAAAGTTAAATTAATAGTTGATAGATGGTCATGGGGATGGAAAGTATGGCATAGAGAATGCAGTTAGTATTAATGTAATGGCTAAGTGGAGAGCCAGAGGAGAGAAGGAGCAATTAGGGGGATCATTTTATAAACTATATAGATGTCTAACCAATGTACTGTATACTTGAAACTAATAATAAAATAATTTTTAAAAGTGATGAGGAAAAGGCAGTTCGAAAAGAGGGCACATAGACTATAGACTAGTGGTTACCAGAGGGTAGTGGGTGGTGAGGAGGAGGGAGGTAGATGGGTTAAAGGGGGTCAAGTATAAGGGTAAAGGGGAAAGGTGAAGTGGGTAGAGGGGATCAAATATATGATAGCTGAAGGAAATTGGACTTTGGGTGGTAAACACACAATAGAATATACAGATGTCAAATTATAATGCACACCTGAAAATTATATAATTGTATTAACCAATGTTCTCCCAATAAACTTAATTATAAAAAAAAGAAAAAAAGGCATTTGTTTAGGCATAATCCAAGGTGAAAATAGAGCACTTATAGCTTTACAGTATTCTCCCCTTCTTTACTTCCTACACAACTGTTTTTGTCTCACTACTTTGCTATTCACTCCAGAAATGGTTCCAGGGCAGTACAAGATTAAACAACATAGCAAAGCCACGAGCTTTGACTCCTTCAGTAAGTACTCACTGGAGACGGGAATTGTGCCATAGAAAAATATAAGCAAGGTATAACTTTGGCTCCCTGGCAATGCTGACACTTTGTGTAAACTTTGTCAAGGCAAGACAGGTTCTCTTCTCAAATATGACCTGGCATATGTTGCTCACTACAAATGGGTGCTACCTACTCTACTTTGAATAGAGTTAGGCCCAGAGTATAAAGTTCTGGAAAAAAGTGTTTTGTTTTTGCTTTTGTTTTTTTAAAAAGTCACATCTCATCATGTCTGAAAGTCACATAGATAGCAAAGGGTCTTCCAGACATACTGAGTCCAGTGTGTCTGAAAGGCTGCTGAAGAACCAAAGTAACTCCATTTTGTGACGGGCCTCTGTTTTAGCCAATTTCTGGAAATTACTGTGTTACCATCATTATGGGGATGCTATGGAAACGGTAGCCACCCCCTAGTCAACCAGTAAGAATGGCCCTGGAATTTCCCTTCTATCGTTTGCTAGTTAGACCTCCCCTGTGGCTACCTGCCCACCAATGTTTGTAAAGGTCAAATTTGACTTACCTATCCTGCAACGCCAAGACCTGTCACCCCAGCTTGTGGTTTTTCCCTTTAAATATGTCTGTAAGTTTAAGGAAGGGGTCCTTCTCCTGCATACTGCTTTGGCTGTGTATGGAGTTGGGTCCGAGCTAGCTCGCAAATAAACTCCCTTGTGTGATTGCATCGGCAGTTGTTTCCTGGCAGTTGTTTCCTTCGTGGCTAGTGGGGTTCCGAATCGGGGCATAACAGGAGTGAGACTAATTCATTAACCCTCATTAACATCTCAGCAGGTCTTCATTTACCATATTAGCTGCATTTAGAGCTAAGCCCCTAGAGATGGACCCATTTCAAGAAGAGGAGTTTTCTGAGTGGCTTAGGGTTTCCATGAAAATGCTGATAAATGAAGTATATATGGGATTGGGTGGAGAAAATATTGATTGGAGAGCAAAATAGAGGACTATAAATAAAACTGGCTTTGTCTATGGCTGACCCTTAGCTTGACTAACTCATGAGCCAGTTGTGGGAGGGTCTTTAGAACACAGGCATGTTATGACGAAATACCTACAGTGAGGGTAGGAGGAGTGGCCATTAGAGATTACTTAGTAAAGTATCCTTCCCTGTCTGCCCAGCCCAACCCAACCCCTCCTAAATACTAGACAAGCCCTCTCACCGCCAGCCCATTCCAAGGCCTGTGGTAAAGAAAAGGTCTTCAGCAAAATCAGGCCTTGCTCCCCATGACTATTTTATTTTCCTCCTTAGCTTCTGTGGGAAGCTGGTTGGGGAAGGAACCTCCCTTTCCCAGGGGTCCCCAAAGAGCATGTATGTATTTCCCCAGCTATGTTGTTTAAGTCTGCTCCCCTATCTCACTGAGAGGAAAAAATAACATTTATAAAATGCTTAGTATATTAATTGTTAATCCTATAAGTTTCTTACTCTTTACACATTACACTGAAGGAGATCATAATATGCCACCCCAAAATATGCCACTTTAGTATAAAGATTATTTTGACCTGAAGGCAATTAAGAAACAGTAGGCATAAGAGGAACTCCTGGCTCTCCTGCTTTCTGCCTGAAAGCAGGACATAAATTTCTCTTTATGAAGGTGTTTCCCTCCCCTCTCCCATACCAGGAAGAGAATAAGACTCTTAATCATGGTACCAAGTTGAATCTGCATAACAGACTTTACTAAATAATCCTTATCTTTTATTAGTTTTCCCCATATATTTACCTTCCAACAATTTATGGCCTCTGAAAGCCCAAATCCCTTTTCAATTGTCTACTCACTTCTCCACAATGTACTGCCCTTTGTTAAAATGGTGTATAAATTCTCAAGCCTAAACACTTTTAGGCTTGGGCTTTTACGTTTTCTCTGTGAAATTCCCATGTGCATGCATAATAAATCTTTTCTCCTGTCAATCTGTCTTTTGTCAATTTAATTCACATGATCCAGTTACTGAACCTAAGAGTGGAACGAAAAAGTTTTCCTTTTCTACAACACTAACCCAACTTTACGCATGGAAAATTGAGTTACAAAGAGATTGAGGGAAAAACCGCCAGTAACTAGTGTGAGGATATAGACCCAGGCAGTCTGATTCCAGTCTCTGTGCTCTTTCTTAAGTGTTCCACTACAACTCCAGTTGAAAAACAGAATTCTCCCATATAGCACAGTTTCATACAGGGTCCACATTGTATTCAAAAGAAAAACTAAATCTTTAGATACTAGAATCATACTTCTATGATTCAGAAAATTTAATCGTAAGATAAGAAAATTTTCAAGGAACATGGGATGGAAGCCTAGAATCTGCTATCCCCTTAGGAAGTCTCAATCTGAGGCAGATGCCCATTGGGTAAAGTATGGGCAGAATCTCTTGAAGTATTTAAGTCCTCCTTCATCTCTTTTTGCTGCACACACACACACACAAATTCATGTATGTTAAATGTGTATGTAAGGCCAAGCCACGGTGTATCAAGCAAAGCAAGATATGTGGATTTCCAAAAGGACTCAGAAATGTAATGATGATAAGTGCTAAAGGATTATACATTAGTCAACTTCTCTACCCAGGTGTTGCTTCTAATCAGCCTGTGATTACAAAACATGATTTCTGCTGAACACCTGAAGGCAGTGCCTTTAGCAAGCTTTGGAGGAGAAAGTGCAGCCAGGAGGGTGGGAGAAGGACCCTGAACCTCAGGGAGGCTTCTGTGGGAAGGCACTGAGTGTTTCTGACAGTTCTGCTGTTTCTTTCTTCCCCGTTGTATTGCTAAATGCTAAAATATCACCAAATGGCTTCGGAGCCCTGGACCTAGTAGAAGTATTTCATAAGCCGTGATGACGTCATGCACACATTCATGCAGCTCCTAAAGGCTCAAGATATTTGTTTGTCAAGGAAGCTGCAGCCTACACTTATAGCATATCAATAAGACATTCCAGGTGGTGAGCATGAGGCTAATGTCTGCACTCTTGACTTGGACAGAGCCACTTTGCCTCAAATCATAGGATAAGAGATGTAGGAGAAATGGCAGAGGCTACACATCCCACCTCATTACCTAATCCCTTCAAATGAAAAGCAGTAAATACACTGTTACCTTAAACACATCATGTTTGTTCCACACTAATGGAAACTCTATATTCTAGCTGTAAGTATTGGATTTCAGGTCACTGGTTAACAACAATTCACTAATTTAAAACAAATAATTGGGGTGTTCATCTTAAGATTGGTTACTAAAGAGAGCCTGAAATAATTCTTTTAGGTTTTACTGAGCTCGAGATCAGGGGACTCCACAATGACAGACTTTAGATACATCCAACAACTTCATTGGCAGAAAGGTTTTTATAATACCTATATATTCCAGAAACAATGATGGGGGAAGACAAGAGAGGAGGGGAAAGAGTGAGGGACAAAGAGAAAAGAGCATAGGTGGGGATCAGAGAGAGCGAGAGGAAGATAACAAGGAAGGGGACAAGGAAGATAAAAAATGATGAAGGAGGGGTGAGAGAAAAGTTGTGAGGGGAAAATAAGAGGGAGTAGAGGGAGGAAGAGAAGAAAGAAAGAAATGTCTTCTATTATATGTGTGTGTGTATCTATAATATGTGTGTGTGTGCGTATGTCTTATGAATTGGAATTTTAGGCAAAGAAAAACAATATAACATGAAGGGCTTTTTGGTTTGTTATTTCTTAATGTAGAGAGGGTTTGGTTTGCCTCTGCTGCAGCTGGCTGTACTGAGCATCTTTTAGGAAAAGACCAAATAGAAGCAACCCTAGGGTAAGAAGACATATGTCGAGGAAAAGAAATGTTGAAGAAGAGAGGGTGATGAGGCTCTTAATCTACTATTATTGCTATGATACAAGGAAATCCCAGGTAGAACAGGTTCTGTAGAATTGCTGATTGAATTTTAGTGACATTTCTAATCCTGTCTAGAAGCACTAAGTAATTGACAACAGGTAGATTTTATTAAAGAGAGAAAAGAAAGAAGGGAAGGACATCAGCCATTAAATGCTGTTTACTATTTTGTCTCCCACCTTGTATTGAACCAAAGATAGAAAATGATGTGATAGAACAAACAGAAAGATAGGTCGGAAGGTTCCACAAGCTACTTGCAGTGCTGCAGCGCAGGTCTGACAGAGGCAGGGGCACAGGAGCAGTTACTGAGCACTCCGGAAAAAGCACACTCAGACTCTGCAGCTAATTGACCTTGAGAGTATTTTACCAGATATTTGGTTCAATATTTTTCATTGTAAAAGGTATAGTATTTATTTTTGCTAAAATAATATTTTTGCAGAGATCCACAAAAGTAAGATGGATAAAGAAAGTTCAGACACTTAGTACTAAAACTGAGGTCTGAGGACCTGCAGCATCAGCATCATTTGGGAGCTGGTTGGGGTCCCAGCCCAGGCTCACTAAATCAGAATCATGCAGATTCTGATTTAGTAAATCCCCTTGGGATTTACCTACACATGAAAGATTGGGTAGCCCTGATTAAAAGAAAAATGGCATGCTCACACCTCAAATATTTATTTATCTGAGGTCTTTGTTCTGTCTGAGATCCAAGTGCCTTCCTGAGTATGACCTTGTAACTGACATGTGCAACCTCCATCCCTACCTCACAGCCAGGGCAGACATTTCTAATTGGTTAATTAATAGTGGATACTTGGAACACTGGCCTGACTTGTTAAACTAAATCTAACTCAGAAGTAAAAGGGTAAAAAGTGATTGGAGTTGGCATCCTGGCTTAGCTTGTGAGTGTGTGTGTATATATATGTATGTCTTTATCCATAGTTGTCAAGCTTTAGCATGCATCAGAATCATCTGGAAGATGCTAAAACAGAGATTGCTGAGCTACAGTCCCAAAGTTTCTGAATCAGTAGATCTGGAATGGGGCTTGAGAATTAGCATTTCTAACTCACTCTAAAATAAACACTCAACAAAATTAAAAACCAACCTATAAAATGGGAGAAAATATTTGTGAATTATATATCTGATGAGGGGTTAAATCCAAAACATAGAACTCAATAAATAAAAAAACTCATACAACTCACTACCAAAAAAAAATCCAATAATCCAATTAAAAAGTGAGCAAAAGACCTAAATAGACATTTTTTCAAAGAAGATATGCGAATGGCCAACAGGTACACGAAAAGGTGTTCAACATTACTATTCATTAGAGAAATGCCACTGAAAACCACAATGAGATATTGCCTCACATCTGTTAGAACGGCTATCATAAAAAAGAGAAGAGATACAAATGCTGTCAAGGATATGGAGAAAAGGGAACTCTTATGCACTGTTGGTGGAATTGTAAATTGATGCAGCCACTATGGAGAACAGTATGAAGTTTCCTCAAAAACCTGGATCAATTCTACTTCTGGGTATATATCCAAAGGAAACAAAATCACTCTGTCAAAGAGAAGATTTGAGTTCCCATGTTCATTTCAGCATTATTTAAAATATCCAAGAAATATATGGTAACAACTTAAGTGCCCATTTATGACAATATGGATAGAACTTAAGAGCATTGTGCTAAATGAAATAAGTAAGACAGATAAAGACAAATATCGTATGATTTCACTTAAATGTGGAATCTAAAAAAAAAACTTAAAAAAAGAGATCAAATTTTTGGTTATCAGAGGCAGGGTGCGGGAGAGTTGGATGAAGGTACAAACTTACAGTTATAAGATAAATAAGTACTGGGGATGTAATGCACAATATGATTACTATAGTTAACACCATTGTATGGTATTTTTGAAAATTGCTAAGTAAATCCTAAATGGTATTTTTGAAAATTGCTAAGCAAGTCCTAAAAGTTCTCATCACAAGGTAAAAAGCATTTTTTTCATATCTATACGAGATGATGGATGCTAACTTACTGGGGTAAACATTTCACAATATATGTAAATGAGACCATTATGCTGAACACTTTAAACTTATATAGTGCTGTATGTCAATAATATCTCACTAAAACTGAAAAAAATAAACAATAAACATTTGTTATCTCATCAAATTGGGTGATAATTTGTTATGTGGCAATAGATAATATATTTACTAAGTGCATGTCAATACAACAGCTACCAACTTAAGGAAACTGTAACTCTGCGCCTGCTTTCTCTGGCTGCTGAAATCCACTTCTTAAGCATACAGGGGCAGGCCAGAAGTACCAGGGAGTTGGCATCCCCAGAACTAGCCCTCCTTCAATGACTGACAAAATTTGTTAGAAAATATTTCAGTCTCCTTGCCCCTAAATGGGAACTTCCAGAGGTTCCCAAAAGAACGAAAACCAGATAAACAACCTGCTCATTAATGTACACTTTCGTGGCTCTCAGTCCATTTTCATCTTACTTCTTCTTTTCCATATCTCCAACCACTAAGATCATCTCCCAAACAAAGTACATGTACCGAAACCCTTGCCTCAGCAACTGCTTTTGGGGTAATCCAACCTAAGACACCACGAGATAATTGAGTCTAATCCTCTTTCCAAACAAGATAAAATTATGGGAGAAAAAAAATGTGTAGAAAGAAATTAAGGAAAATTTTTCTTTTTTAAGACAAAATGACTGTTCTTAATTACATAATACCTTTTAGTCCAACTGTAACCCTCACCACCATGAATTCTATAGCTCATTGCTAAAGGAGAGAATGGAAAGAGAAAAAAGAAAGTTGTTGATGCAGAAGCTATGCTTGCTTTATCTTCAATCTGGTGTAGCAGAGATCTCTTCTTTGTAGATGCTGTCCTTGAAGGAAGTGGCTTTGAGTAAATCATTCTCTTGATAAACTCCCCTACCCTCCTTCACTCTGAGTTAGAATTAATGAAACACAATTCGCTAGCAGTGATTCACGTAAATACCTCTTTCCAGCCTCACCAACAGAAAAATGTGAGCCTTCAAAAATGATAGCCTGAGAATAAAGCTGAAACAAAGAAGCAGAGAATAAAGGTGAGGAGTGAGAGTCACCAAGCCAATAATAATTCTTTTGACTTATCTAATTTTGAGTTACAAGTGAAAGAAATACAACATGTGAATACTTATTAAAATATCATATTTTAATAATCCTGAAATAATCACTCATATCTCTTCATGAATCACCATGTCTCAAACTCATTTTAATCAGGATAATTGAGCTTAAATTAAAAGTCAGCCTTCACCTGAAAAAGAGAGAGGATGCACTAAAAAATTTTGGCATGTGCTTCACAAGAAATTCTTTTTTTAATTATGTTGACATTGGTTAACAAAATACAGTAAGTTTCAGGTGTACAATACAAAAATAAGGCATATATATTGAATTGCTCATTCACTGTTCATAGTTAGATTTCTTTCTGTCACCACATATTTTACCCTTTTACCCCCATCTATCTACCTCCTCCCCCCTATAGCCCTACCCTTTGGTAAACACCAGGCTACTCTCCATGTCCATGAGCTTCTGTTTGTTTTCCTGGTTCATTTGTTCTTTTTAGGTTTATATCCTACATAGAAATGATATCATGTGGTTTTCAACTTTTTCTGCCTGGTTTATTTTACTTAACGTGATTATCTCGAGGTCCATCAATGTTGTCGCAAATGGCAGTAATTCATCTCTTCTTATGGCTGAGTAATATTCCATTGTATATATGTACCACTGATTCTTTAGCCAATCATCTATCGTAGGACACTTTGGGTGCTTCCATGTCCTGGCCACCATGAGTAATGCTGCTATGAACATCAGTGTGCAAAGACTTTTTAGGATATGATTTTTCAAGCCTTTGGGGTAAATACCCAGGAGAGGGGTTGCTAAATCATATTGTAGATCAATTCTTAGTTTTTTGAGGAAAGTCCATACTGTTTTCTTTAGTGGCCGTACCAATTTGCAGTCCCACCAGCAATGTATGAGGGTTCCATTTTTTCCACGTCCTCTCCAATGTTTGTTATTACTTGTCCTGTGGATAACAGTTATTCTAATAGTTATGAGATAGCATCTCAATGTGGTTTTAATTTGTATTTCCCTAATAGCTAGCGATGTTGAACATACTTTCATATATTTGTTGGTCACTTGTAGGTCTTCTGGAAAGAAGTGTCTGTTCAGGTCTTTTGCCCATTTATTGGATTGGATTGCTTTTTTGTTGTTATTAAGTTCTATGAGTTCCTTCTATTTTGGATATTAGGCTCTTATGGGAGGCGTTGCTTGCGAATATGTTTTCTCATTCAGATGGTTGTCTCTTTACCTTGTTGACAATTTATCTTGCTGAGCAGAAGCTTTTTAGTTTGATGTAGTCCAAATCATTTATTTTGCTTTTACTTCCCTTGCCTTTGAGGTAAAATTCATAAAATCTTCTTTAAGTCCAAGGTCCTTCAACTTAGTTCCTATGTTTCTTCTATGCACTTTATTATTTCAGGTCTCATATTCTGGTTCTTAATCTATTTTGAGTTAATTTTATTGTGTGGTGATAGACAACAGTCTAATTTCATTCTTTTGCAAGTGGCTTTCCAGTTTTCCAGGCCCCATTTATTGAAGAGACTTTTTTTTCTCCACTGTACATTTCTGGCTTTTGTCAAAAATTATTGGCCCACATAAATGTGGGTTTATTTCTAGACTCTTTATCCTGTTCCACTGGTCTGTGTGCCTGGTTTTCTATCAATGCCATACCATTTTGATTATTGTCGCTTCGTAGTATAATTTGAAGTCAGGCAGAGTGATGCCTCCAGCTTCGTTCTTTTTTCTCTGGATGGATTTGGCAATTTGGGGCCTTTTGTGTTTCCATACAAATCTGGTGATTTTTTTGTTCTATTTCTTTAAAAAATGCTGAAGGGATTTTGATAGGGGTTGCATTAAATCTGTAAAATGCTTGAGGTAGTAAGGTCATTTTAACAATGTTGATTTTTCCAATCTAAGAACACAGAGTATCATTCTATTTCTTTGTATCTTCTCTGATTTTTTTTTAATAAGGTCTTACAGTTTTCATTATATATGTCCTTCACATGTTTTCTTAGATTTACTCTTAGGTATTTTATTCTTGTAAAATAAATTATTTTTTCAACTTCTCTTTCTGACACTTCATTATTAGAGCACAGAAATGCCATGGATTTTTAATGTAGATTTTGTATCCAGAGACTTTACTGTATTTGCTTATTGTTTCGAGTAATGTTCTTGTGGAGTCTTCAGGGTTTTCTATGTAGAGAATCATGTCATCCACAAATAGTGACAGTTTGACTTCTTCATTTCCTATTTGGATGCCTTGTATATCTTTCTCTTGCCTGATTGCACTTGCTAGGACCTCCCATATTATATTGAATAGCAGTGGCGATAGTGGAGAGCCTTGCCTTGCTCCTGATCTGAGAGGGAAGATTTTTAGTTTTTCACCGTTAAGTATAATGTGGGCTGAGTGTTTGTTATAGATGGCCTTTATTATGTTAAGGTACTCTCCTTCTATACTGCTTTTGTTAAGTGTTTTGATCATAAATGGATGTTGTATCTTGTTGAAGGCTTTTTCTTCATCTACTGATATAATCATATGATTCTTATTTTTTAAATTTTTTATGTAGTGTATCACATTAATTGATTTGCTTGTAATGACCCATTCCTGTGCCCCTGGGATGAAGCCCACTTGATCATGATGTATATCTTTTTAATATGTTGCTGTATTTGGTTTTCTAGTATCTTATTTAGGATTTTCATATCTGTGTTCATGAGAGATATTGCCCTGTATTTTCTTTTTTTATGTTATCTTTATTAGGTTTTAGTATCAGGGTAATATTGGCCTCATAAAATGTGTTGGGAAGTATTGCTTCCTCTTCAATTTTTTGGAAGAGTTTGAGAAAAATAAATATTGAGTCTTTGAATTTTTGATAGAATTCCCTGGTGAAGCCATCTGGTTCTGGATTTTTTTTTTTTTTTTTTACATTTTGGTAGATTTTTGATGATTGTTACATTTTCCACACTGGTGATCTATTTAGATTTTCCAGTTCTTGATTCAGTCTAGGAAGGTTGTATTTTTCTAAATACTGGTCCATTTCTTCTAGGTTATTAAATTTGATGTTATATAATTTTTCATAGTATTCTATCATGATCCTTTGTATTTCTTCAGTGTCTGTCATAATTTTTCCTCTTTCATCACTGTTTTTATTTATTTGTGATCTTTCTCTTTTTTTTTTGAGTCTAACCAGAGGGTTGTCAATTTTATTAACCTTTTCAAAGAATCAGCTCTTTTTTGCACTTATGTCTTCTAATTTTTTTTTGCTTGAATTTCATTTAATTCTGCTCTAATTTTGATTCTTTCTTTCCTTCTGCTGACTTTAGGCCTCATATGTTTTTTTTCTAGTTATTTTTAAGATGAAACATTATATTGTTTATATCAGCTTGTCTTGTTTTTGACATAGGCTTACAACGATATGAACTTTCCTTTTATTACAGCTTTTGTTGTTTTCCAAGTTTCGATATGTTGTACTATTATTATCTTTCATTTCTATGCATCTCTTGATTTCTGTTTTTATTTCTCCTCTGACCCAATCATTCTTTAGTAGCATGTTGTTTCATGTTCATGTATTTGTGGTTCTTCACACTTTCTTTTTACAGTTGATCTCCAGCTTCAAAGCTTTATGATCAGAGAGTATGGGTGGTATGATTTCAACCCTTGTATATTTGTTGTGGCTATCTCTGTGTTCCAGTATGTGATCAATCCTTGAGAATGTTCCATATGCACTAGATAAGAATGTATAAGCAGCTATTTTGGCATGGAAGTCTCTGTAAATGTCAATTATGTCCAGTTGGTCTAATGTGTCATTTAAGGATGTTATTTTCTTATTGATTTTTTGTTTGGATGATCTGTCGATATCCAACAGTGGGGTATTTAGGTCCCCTACTGCGATAGGGTTTTGGCATGTTTCTCCTTTTAGTTCTGTTAGTAGTCACTTTATATATTTCAGGTCTCCCTAATTGAGAGCATAGATATTAATAAATGTTATGTCTTCTTGGTGCATGATTCCATTATCATTATGAAATGTCCCTCAGTATCTTTCTTTATCTTTATTTTAAAGTTTATTTTGTCCAATATTAGCACCACTATTCCAGCTTTTCTCTGAATGCCATTTGCTTTAAATATCATTTGCTACCCTTTCACTTTGAGTCTATATTTGTCTTTAGAACCGAGATGTATGTCCTGGAGGCAGCATATGGTATGTTGTTTTTTGATCTAATCTGCAACTCTGTGCCTTTTTAATGGTGAGTTTAGTTTGTCGTAGCCGCCAGCCTCTGAAAGACACACAGAACACCAGAAATCAGTGAATTATAGGAAACACACTCTTTATTCAGCCAGCTGGGTCTGCCAGGGGTATGCAGACCCCCAATTAAGCAGCCCCAAAATGTAAAGGTACAGGGTTTTTAAGCCCTAAACCCCATTCCTCATTCTGTCTAAACACAAAAGTCTATTTTTCTTCTATTTACTAACTGTCAACCCACAGGTCGGTTGGGCAAGCGTGGGGTACAGAAGTAGAAAGCTTATTGTTAGAATGTTATGTTCCCATGGGTGATAGCCAAGCACTAATTTTCCAGCCAACGCAAATCTATTTACTTTTACAGTGATTATTGAAATATGAGGTTTTCCTGTAGCCATTTTATCTTTCGCTTCTGGTAGCTCAGTGTTTCCATTGCTTCCTTGTCCTTGAGTTTCTGTTTTTTATTATTAGGTGGGAGGGGGGTGGCGTTGTGGATTTTTTCTCTGATCCTTTTGTTTTGTTATATACTTCAGTTCTGAATCTTTAGCATGTGGTCACTGCAGCATCCAGCAAGTGGTAAATCCTGCCACGTCCAGTACAGCCCTGGAAAATAATCCTGAGTGGGAACGGTAAGAGATTTAGAAAAGAAAGAAAACAGAAAGTTTGGATCGGGATGCCCACTATCCACTAATGATGGAGTAGAGAGCGATTTTATTTTTGCAGATTGCTTTTATACAAGAGCATACATTTGGTTGTTCATGGACTATTTTTCACTTGGGCATTAATGGAAGTGTATTCTGATTTTTTTTCCCCAGAAAGAAGATTTATTATATAAAGGTCTCTTTAGCTTGTTGCTAAGGAGGCATTTTTCTTTTGCTTTCCAGTAGGTAGCATCTCAGTTTCTTGGATTTATGCAATATATAAAGTCTTAACAATGCCTTTTTTCTTATAAATATCCAATCACACTCACTACCCTTAGTCTCAGTTCCTGTAAATATTAGCAACAGTTTCAGTAGTGTTTGCTCAAATTCCCCTGGGGCTGCACAGTGTTCGGTCTTAAAGGATATGGGGGAGGTGACCTCTGGGTTTAGGATGCAGGGTGTGCCTCAGCCTTGTGTTTTCAACCATGGCTCATAATAATCAATTGTTGCTTCTCTGCTGTCCCCAGTTCTCTGCTTTCTGCCCTGATCCCTGGGCACTGCTCTCTCAGGCAGGGCTGTTCAGGGAACCCACTGTGCCTTCTCCCCTGCCCCTCCTCTTGCAGGGAGCTCTGGCTGTAGCAGGCAGCTTCTTTCTTCTTCTAGTGTACCACCCAGGTCCCACAGTTCTGATCTATACTAGCTCTTATGCACAGATCCCATGCTCAAATGTACTTGTATGCAGTTTGTGTGTTTTTTGTTGAGTTTTAGCTGTTCAGCTTGTTATTATTTCAAGGGGAGAGATCTGAGGACATCTCTCACTCCACCACACTTCTTTCCTCACTCTCTACAAGGAGAATTTTTAAACTAAAATTTAACCCTCACAGTTATCTTTTTATATAGCTATTTCCATTTAATTTATCAGGAAAAAGAAGCTCAGAGAAGTTAGGAAACAATTCACCAAAGGTTACCCAACTAGTAGTGGTAGAGCCACAGATGATCCCAGAGCACTAGGCTTTTCCTAAGTGTCTTTTATCTCAATCCCTGACCTTAAAATTCTATGAGGTCATATTTACCAACATAATACCATCATTATTTTTGTATTAAGTATTCCCTGAGGGTAACCCTAAAATGAATCCACTTGGCACTTACAAAAAATGACACTCCATGTAGCCACCATGGAGGTGCACCACTCAGATATTTCTTCTAGAAAGTACTTGTCTTTCAGCTGTGAGAAATGCAGTTATCTGACAGTTTTCCTCTTTTAAGCCAAGACCATCAATGCCGGGAAGACCCAGCTGCCTAATGAGCAAGGCACACTGGCAGTAGAGCCTGATCCTTTCTGTTCAATATGAGACTCCTCTAATGAGCTACCTTTACTCTGGGTGTCCTCACTGAGGTGACCAATACTTTGTCATATATGCGTCAGGGTCTGAAGCTCTTCTTCCCAGTCCTGTTTCTCAGTGCCCAGGAATCAGCTCAGCATTATGGTCTGAAGGCTTGTCCTGCCTAATCCTTCTCCTTTTGTCTTACCTTCCATAGGCATTTATCTCCCAATAATATACCATAAATCCTCCCTTAACATCATCAATAGGTTCTATGACTTTAAGCAAAATAACATATAATAAAGTCAACTTTACCAAGGTTAATTGATGCAAACAAGAGTTAAGTTTCTATAACATATCATCAATGTTATAATGAAATGATGTTGAACAAAACTGTCTTATTCTAGGATCTGCTGTACCTGTACTTTTAAATCCATCTCAGCTTCTGCTTTCTGGAAGACCCAACTGGAACACTAAATAATAAGTGAATGAGCAAGAGACATAGAATTCAAGGGAGAATCATTCTTTCCAATACATAGTTTCCTGCAGATAAGTCAGCTGTGGTAAAGCAAAGTCATTCTAGTTCAGTAAAGTAGATTGTGCTGACTCTGCCAAATTACTTTTTTTAGCTGGAGGAAGTACCTCCCTGAGATCTGACAGACACTAGGATTTATGGGACCATTTCTGTCTTAGTGATCCAGTCCCTTTTTATGGAGATGGTTGCTTTGTAGCCTTGCCACAGGTATTTACCATCAGGGCTATTATAGCCCACTGAGTCATCAAGGAAAGAAATCAAAGTTGTTAATTAATGTCCTGAGGAAGGTAACTATGGAATACTTAAGTATGGGACCATAACTTCTGGTTCAGTGTCAGTAAGGACAACCTGTAGGGCATATCATACTTAACGAGTCAGAGGTTACCTAAGATGATTATTAAAACATCAAAAGCATATTATTTTTATCAACATGTGCGAATCTGCAGATTATGTCCTTTTGACCTATTTTGTGGTTTCATTCCCAGATAAATAATAACCATTCAGGAATGGAAAAAAAATGATTCTTCTCATTATTATGAAACATTATATGTCCACAACATGTTTTTCTAAATAGGAAATGTTCAGGACAGGAGATTTTCTCTTTTATCCTCATGAGTTAAATTTCTAACTGTGAAAATGATTCTCTTTCTTACTTTTTGTTAGGGAAAAGTGGTAGGCACTGACCCAGTACAGTCCACAGACAGAACAGGAATTGACAACTAAATGAACAGAGGTTCAGTTTGACCTTGAAAAGAAAATCTGGCTCTATTTAATAAACAAGGCAACTATTTAATAAACAAATTTAGTCTTAAAGTGCTCTGTTAGTTTCAGACACTGATGGTTTAAATGTAACTGTCAGTTACCCCTGAAGGATATTGCTTCATCATTGCCCATTTCTCATAGTTTCCTTTCTTTGGCATCCACTATGCTATAGTACATATGCCCTAATCACTATGTACACAAAATAAATGGCTTTTACCATAGCATAATAGTATCAGTTTAGGTCCTCTGGTAATTGGACACTGATAATGAGTTCATAATAGAATGTCTGTATCGGGGAGTAATGTCTGTGAAAGATAAATAGGGAGAAGGCAGAATTAGATATAGAAAGACTTCAGACTCTGATGCCGATCAGACTCATGTAAAATGAAAGAAAGGACGTTGAATCCAGCAGTCAGAGCCTCAGAATGTAATGCACGTGTGACGAGTCTGTCCCACACAATGGAGAGCACAAAAGCAAAGAGTGTCACGTTGTCTTTTAGCAGAGTCTCACATTGGGCAGAAACAACCAGGCCCTAATATCTCCCCATCACTGTCTGGGGACTACCCGAAAAGGGCAAAGCCTTGGCTCAAACATGGCAATGTGTCCTAAAGGTGCCACAGCCAGAGGCTGTCAGCTAGCTACACCTCTTGCCTCACAGCTGGTCAGCAAGTTCTTTATTAAAGAGAGATTCGATTCAAGCAACACACCATGATTGTCATGATAACCGAGTCTACTGGGTCCGTGATAGAAACAGCAAAGGTTCACTTCTCAATCATATTACATCTTCCTCATGTGTTGGCTGTGGTTCTATTCTATTTTGTCCTCAAGTCCAAATCCCAAGCTAAGAGAGAAGCCACCTTTCGGAGTATTGCCAGTAGCTGTAGTAGAAGGAAGGACAGCTCTAGCAGCTTTTACAGCAATAAGAGCTCACAATTCTTTGGCCAAAATAGGTCACATGATACCACCTAACCACGAAAGGGCAGAAGTTCAGTCTTACCATAAACAATAAAGGGAAATCTGTAGGGTACTCAATAAAGCCATTTTTTCCCTGATAACTTATGAGTAATTGTTTCCCTAAGAATTCTTTCTACGTGTCACAATGGAGACATTAAATTATCTTGGAGCAGACTTTCCTTGTTTTGTAGGGAATAAATTAAATGTTCCATTCTGACTGCACAGAAACAAGGCAAACAGAAACTCACTGTTTAAAAAATAAAGTGTGGAGCTCTAGATCTTTTGATAGTCGAGGCAGGACCACCCAGCCATACTCTGACTCCTATTCATTTTCATTTATTGTAAAACTCCATGTCTTCTGAGAAAGACATGGAAATTTTGCTAGGGACCTTCTGTGAAGGAAGAGGTTGAGACCATAAACTATTTCCTGAGACTCAAAGTTATTGAAACCTATGCGGTGGTTAGAGGTGTTTCTTGTCATGGCCTTGTGATAGAAAATAAAGCCACACCTTTATCAAACCTTAGTGCAAGTAGAAAGAGACTAGACCAGAATGTTGGTTTCTATGCCAGGATTTACATTGCTGAAGGGGAATATGGTTATGGGTTTGTGAAAAGGCCAACTGAAGATTTTGTCCAAAGCTTCTCCTGGTTGTAGAATTTGACCCAAGGAACTCCTGTGAGTAAAGTTACTAAATAACAAAGGATTATAGATAAAGAACTATAACTTGAAGACCCAGGCAAGTCTAGAGTAGTCTATAATTGTGAGTGACACAGGAAGTACTACCACCAGATCAAGAACAGCAGTCTTAATCACCCAAGGTCACCTGATAGAAACAAACTGAATTTCACTGCAAGGCAAGTGGCAACTTTTAGAGTCCCAAGGAGGTTATTTGCTTTTCTTTTCCTCAAGGTATAACAATAAGGATGGACCATTAGCACTAACTAAACCACTATTCTTGGGCTTATTGCAAAAAAAAAGGGGGGGGGGTGGACTGAGAGAGAAAGGCTGAACTCTCTGCTAATATAAATATAGAAAGAGAATTTTAGGGCATTGTACTTTCAGACGTTGTTTTTCCCTGCATGTAATGTGATTCAGAAAACGTTAATATAAAAAGCTATGTTTTCACACCCCTGCAAGAAACCCTAAAGGCAAATTTTTCTAATTTGTTTTTAAATGACCTGTCCTGATTCCTATTTGAATATAGAATTGTACAAGTCACAATCATCCATAATATTTTTCTGAATCTTCTCCCCATACCTGCTGAAACAGGATCTTCAGGCATTGGCAGAGGTAGAAGAAAGGTGGAAGGCACTATCCTGGGAATCTCCAGGGACATCTCGCCTGAAAAATACATTTCTCTTTTTCACTCCATGGCATCAGGCATTTCTCTCTTCTTGCTGTGCTTCCCTGTAGCTGAGATGTCAGCCTACTTACGCCCTTGAGAGGCAATGCCCCTCAGATTATTACAACCTGCAATCATAGATGAAGACCCTGATATTGCCACTCTTTGAGAGAACTTCATGAGGTAACTTACTGGGTTATACAGAGCCTCCGCCCCATGGTAGATGGGTTATATTCTTCTTGATTATGGGGAAAATTCTTCTCCCTCCCCTTTGCATTTTAAATGTTACTCTAAAATTAAATCTGCATCGTTTTAAGTCCTGAGTTCCAGACATTGCTTTGTAACTGTTATGCTCATTTTTACCTATAGCCTTCTTAACCCAGGAATCTGGCATTGGGCAGTGGGGACTGGAGGACTGGCTGAGTTGTAGGCCATGTTGATATTCAGAATCACCCCAGCCATTTAAGTCAGGAGTATTGTTCTTTGAAAAGATTGTTTAAAAAATCCAGTTTGTTCTGAAGATTTATTTCCCAAGAGAGTTCTAGGTCTCTCATTGAAGAAGAAACTTGGCAACCCATAGCTCCACCAAGCAGAAGCATGAAGCTCGTGGAGAAATTGTCACTACACATGCAGAGATCATATTGTCACGTATTTGGTGAAACACAGTATCTGGACAATGGGGAATGAAAAATGAGGGTCGAGTGTCCCCATAATTGAGAGCCAGTGTCAGATGTTTCTATTTCTCCTTAGCATTTAAACTACATCCTTTCATATCTGTTATCTGCATGGCATTAATCTGTTATGACTAAAAAAGGTAAGATGCAGAGAGAAGGAAAATGCCTTATTTCTTGGTGAGGGGTATATTGTGAGCACAGTACTAAGGTGGGAAATTAACAAATATTCTGAAGGGATAGTAGGTTTATCATCTTAAATGACATATAATAATCCTGTAAGGAAAGGTTGAAGATTTGCTTATGTTTGGAAGAAATGTAGCTTGTAAGCAAGTGGTGGTTGGTCTTGACTATTAGGCTATCAAATTTCAATTTGATGCTTTCATTATTTACAGGATTTCTGACCAAACAAAAGTCTAATTTGTAGTTAGGGTCCTAGAACCATATCTAGTACCTAGTAAGTATTAAATGCCTATTTTAATGAATATTATTTATATGATTTTCCAATTTAATTGTGATGAAAACATAATCTAGATGTGTATGCTCAGATCCTAAACAGCTTTGTCTCTCATACCTTGTTACAGAAGGCCAAATTACAAAACAACTGTGATAAGTGCTATAAGAAAGGTAAACCCAGTAATTTCTGAACACAGAATGGAATCTCCTTATCATTGCTCTGCCTAGTAGAATCCAGTAAGGCAGCATGGATGAAGGGATGTCTAGGCTAAATATTGAAGAGTAGGTAGCTTTTCACCAGGAACAAGAAAAGGACATTCTCAGAAGAAATTACATGTGCAAAGGCAGACCAGGCATGAGAGAAAAGCAGAATTGCTTGATTAGAAAGGAAACTAGACCTACCTTAATGCTGTTCCCTCTCCTCCACCTCAGGTTCTGATTTGGAGGAACCTGGGTTAAGGTTTGTAAGTAAGTAATGAGAAAGTGAAAACCCACCTGCTGATGGCTAGACCATGATATTCCGAACTGAATATAAACAATGGTCACGGAATAGGAACAATGTCCCGACAAGTACTCCGTGACCACATTTGGAACAAAAAAAGGACAAGGCCACTCTACAACATATAAACACACCCATATACACACCATGACTTAACATACGTTTTCTGACTAATATGAATGACCTATGTTTCCTATCAATGATAACTCTAGCTCCAATTTAATCCTATTATCTTCTAAATAAAAATTATGAAAAGTAACAAACAACAGATTGACCCTGCTTCCTGATAATGTCCAAATCAGAACTGGTTCCCACTTTACTAAATCTTCCTTAGGATCATCCACTACAACCCCACGTCCTATAAGAAGTCCCTCCCCTTTCTCTCTTACTAAGATTTTCCTTGAGTGTTTTCTCCTTTGCTTCAGCAAGCTAAACAGACCTATCCTTTTTATTATTATTACAGGTATATTCCTAGTGGTATTTGCCCATGGGTTGTAACAGCAGTTTATTTGGAAACGCTATCAGGGAGTAGCAGTGAAAGAATGGAGGTGGAGTGATGGAAGGAGGAAAATTCAATACGAGGGTATGTTATCAAGTCAGCGACTACTAGAGATGACTCAGTAATTCAGTGGGTGACTGATGACTAATTTCCAGGACCTTCTAAGAAAACTTACAAAATGTGTCTAAGAATTATCTGTCTAGGGAAGAAAAAAGGGAAGCATTTACCCATTAGTTCCTGTCCTCCTTTGATTAAGGGACATCTTACTGGCATTAGTTACCTTGTACAATATGAATCAGAGTCAGAAAAGCTCCAGAGCAGAAAGCAAGGAGGACTCCTTAGTGTGGGCTCAGGGCCAGGGGCTGTCTGTCTGGTGTCCCCTGAGAAAAGTGGCCAAAGCCTGGTCAGGACTGGCCACCACCACAGTTAGCTAGAACAAGAAGTAGAGCCAAAAACATTTGTAGTGATGACCAAGAGGTCTCCTTTATGGCAAATATCCGTTTCATTGTAGAAGTAGTATTACCAATCTGTCAAAGATACAGATGAAGGGTAGCAGAATGAATATATTGTTGTAGCTGCCAGCCCCCAAAAGACACACAGACCACCAGAACTCAGTGAGTTATAGAGAGCACACTCTTTATTTGGCCAGCAGGGTCTGCCAGGGGTACGCAGACCCCAAATTAAGCAGCCCCGAAATGTAGAAGTACAGTGTTTTTAAGCCCAAAATCCCATTATTCATTCTGTCTAAACACAAAGGTCTATTTTTATTGTATTCACTACCTGTCAACCCACAGGTTGGGTGTGCAAGCAGGGGTACAGAAGCAGAAAGCTTATTGTTAGAATGTTATGTTCCTATGGGTGACAGCCTATGTTCCCATGGGCATAGCCATGTTCCCATGGGTATAACCAAGCAGTAATTTTCCTGCAAGTAATAAATTTCTAGCAGTCATTTTTCAGCCATTACAATATCACCCCAGAATATGCCTCCTTGACATAAGGATTAACTTGAGTTGCTTATATTGAGAAATAGCAGACCTAGAGAAACTGAAAATAGAGTAGAAGTTACTCTTCTGTAATAGAAATTTACATCTATAAAGGAAACCTCCATTTGTAAGGCTGTCTCCCTCTCCTTACCAGGAAGAGAAGCATGATTCTAAGTCACCAGAGAATCTTATCACTGGAAAAGACAGGGACTTGAATCTGCATAATGACCTTACCCTTGTTTACTGTGCTTTTCCTGGTCACCTCCCCATAACTGACTTCCTCTCCACACCTTTCTTTCCTTTTGTCTTTAGTTGAAGATGGTATTTAAGCCTGAAATATAAGTCTTCTTAAGGAGTTACTCATTTTTTTTCCTGGGTAGCTCCCATATATACATGTAGTTTACATGTCAATAAAGTTAGGCTTGCTCTTTTCTTGTTAATCTGTCTTTAATTACAGAGGTCTTAGCCAAAGACTCAAAAGGGTAAAGGGTACATTATTTTTCCTCCCCTACACAGAAGCACAAAGTTTCTAAAGGAAACCCAATCACTAGTAAAAAATAGCAAAGATTATAAGCTGAGCATACAGCTGCAGTGAGATAATTGAAATGAAGACTTGGAATCTTTGAGAAGTTAAAGGAAGACAGACTTGCTGGAAACTACACTGACACATAGAATATTAGCAAACTGTTTTTTTCCTGGATACTGTAAAATTTATAGAAAGTTTGCAAAAAGGCAGAGTGAAAGAAAATTTGGGTTATTTTTGCAGAAAGAAAGAATTTTTTGAAAGAAAGAAAATTTTTAAAAGGCTTGTTACTAAAAGATACAACTAACCTCAGAAATAAGCAGATGTGTCTTCACCACCAAGAGACAGTTTTAGAAAAGATTCCCCCTTGTTATCTCAAGTTTATTCTTATCCCTAAGCACAAATTGCCTAGGGGATTTGGACGTGGGCAGATTACAGAATTTCATATATTGAGAGCCAGAGTAACATAATAGTGGGGAGCACAAACTCTGGAACCAGTCTCCTTATGTTGAAAGACATGACTGTGATATTTAACTAGCTATGTGCTAGTGAACAATTTACTTAACCACTCTAGGTCTCAGTTATCCCTAATTAACAGATGAAGTAAGGATGCCTACCTCACGCAACTACAGTAGGAATTACATGGCAACATGTAAAACTGCTTAGCCCACAGTCCCTAGTATATAGGCGATCAAAAGATGTTTGCTTTTAATATTTCATCACCTAATTTTAAGATTGGAACAGTAAAAAACAGAAATCTAATATTTAGACTCAGAGCTTGAGCTTTTTAAAAATTTTCTTCTAAAGGTAATAGCATTTGCTTATGTATATTTAATTTTTACAAGTTGTTTACACAAATGTCCAGAAATACATAGTTGTACTGTGATTAAGACCCACCAACTTGAATTTTATGGAAAACATGTCCCAGGCACAACACGACTTTAAAATTGGTACAGTGCTGGCATCCGGTGGCAGCAAGCCATGAAACACTGAATTGTAGTGATCGTATTTAATGCTTCAGGAAGCAAATAGGTCAAAAACCCCACCACAAGGTTTCAGCAGTTTGCTATGTTTTAGAACCCCCTCATTCTATAATATAAACCAGTTTGAGACTTTTTACAGAAAAAAAATGACTAATAAACACAGGAAAGTATACTTATCTTCCCTAAAAATCAAGTAAGAACAATGAGATAACATTTGATACTCAATAGATTGTCAAATATTACAAAGTTTAGTACTAATTTCTGGCAAGAATGTGGAAAAATAGGAACTCTCAAAAACTGTTCCAATTTGAAGTGATGTTTTGCTGTACCAATAGCAATCTAACAATATCTAGTAAAAGTGAAGAATTACATGGTCTGCAGCTTCGCAGTTCTAACCCAGGATATGTATTCTAGATCTAAAGAAATATTTATGCTCGAGAGAATGTGTTCCAAGTATGTTCATGGCAGCATTATTTGTGATAGCAACAGCAACAATAACAACAACAGAAACTGGAAACATCCTAAATGTTCAGCTATAAGATGGCTAATTTTTCATATGCATCTGTTTACACAGCATAAAGTAGTAAAACTAAACAAACAAGAGTTACATATACCAACATAGATGAATCATGAAAATAATAGAAAGGAAGAAGCAAACTTCAGAATGACACATACAGTATACTATTTATGTAGGCATAAATGCACAATACTATATATTGCCTTTGGAAAACTAAGTATGTAATAAAATATAAAAATATACAATTGAAGAAAACCCACCAACTTCAACACAGTGGTTGCCTTTGGGGATGGAGGAAAGAGAATGGGATTCGGGAGTGGGATAAAGAGAATTTAACTATATCTGCAAAGTTTCACTTCTTAATATTGTCTCAGGCTTTTTTACCAAGCTCGTTATTTCATTCTTCATCTCTTTTAGTGTGTTCTTCATCTCCAGAAGTTCTATTTGGTTCTTTTTAAGAGTTTCAATCTCCTTTCTAAAAAAGCTCATTCTGCTGATCCAGTTGTTTTCTTCAATTCCTGGAATTGTTTATATGAATTACTTTGGATCTCATTAAGTTTCCTTGGAAATACCATCCTAAATTCTCTGTCATTTAAGTCATATATTTATATGTCTTTAAGCTTACTTTCTGGAGATTTTGCCTTGTCACCTTGGTTGTTCATGGTGTTTAATGGACTATTTCCCCACCTGGGCATTAATGGAAATGTATTCTGTTTTTTTACCCCCAAAAAGATTTTGTTTTATTAAATTAATTGGGATAACATTGGTTAATACAATCATATATTTTTCAGGTGCACATAATCATTTGACATCAGTATATTCTATTGTGTGTCACTACCCAAAGTCCAGTTTCCTTCAACTACCATAATTTGATCCCCTTTATCCACTTCTCCCTCTCTCTACTCCCCCTATATTTGACCCCCTTTACCCCATCTACCTCCTCCTACTCCCCTACCCCATTAGCAACCCCTAGTCTATAGTCTTCTGGTAACCACTAGTCTATAGTCCATGTCCATGAGTCTCTGTTTCTTTGTCCTGCTCATTTGTTGCTTTTAGATTTATATTCCACATATAAGTGATGTGTGATTTTCAACTTTTTCAATCTGGCTTATTTCGCTTAGCATGATTATCTCGAGGTCCATCCATGTTGTTGTAAATGGCAGTATTTCATCTCTTCTTATGGCTGAGTAATATTCCATTGTATATATGTACCACAGCTTCTTTAACCAATCATTTATCCTAGGGCACTTACATTGCTTCCATATCCTGGCCACTGTGAACAATACTACTATGAACATTGATGTGCAAATATCTCCATAGATATAACTTTTCAAGACTTTGGGGTAAATATCCAGTAGAGAGATTGTTGGATCATATGGTAGATCAATTCTTAGTTTTTTGAGGAAACTTCATACTGTTTTCCATAGTGCCTGTACCAATTCGCAGTCCCACCAGCAGTGTATGAGGGTTCCTATTTCTCCACATACTCTCCAACATTTGTTATTGCTTGTCCTGTTGACTATAGCCTTTCTAACAGGTGTGAGATGGTATTAATTTGCATTTCTCTAATAGCTAGCGATGTTGAGCATTTTTTCAAATATTTGTTAACCACTTATATGTCCTCTAAGGAGAAGTGTCTGTTCATGTCCTCTGCCCATTTTTTCATTGGATTATTTGTTTTGTTGTTGTTCTTGTTGTTATTGAATTGTGTGAGCTCTTTGTATATATTTCAGATATTAGGCCCTTATTGGAAGTGTTGCTTGAAAATATATTTTCCCATTCGGATGGCTATCTCTTTACCTTGTTGAGGGTTTGAACTTTCCTCTTATGACCGCTTTAACTGTGTCCCAAAAGTTTTGATATGCTGTACTATCATCATTCATTTCTATGTATATCTTGATCTCTCTTTTTATTTCTTCTCTTACCCACTTATTTTTCAGTAGCATGTTGTTTAATCTCCATGTATTTGTCGTTTTCCTGATTTCTTTTTGCAGTCGATCTCTCATTTCAAAGCATTATGATCAGATAATATAGTTGGTATGATTTCAATCCTCTTACATTTGTTGAGGTTATCTCTGTGTTCCAGAATGTTCCATATGAACTACAGAAGAATGTATAAGCAGCTGTTTTGGGATAGAAGACTCTGTAAGTGTCAATTATGTCCAGTTGGACTAAAGTGTCACTTAAGGATGTTATTTCCTTATTCATTTTCTGTTTGGATGATCTGTCCATATGTGACTGTGGGATGTTTAGGTTCCCTACTATGATGGTGTTTTGGTCTGTTTTTCCCTTTAGTTCTGTTAGTAATTGCTTTACATATTTTGGGGCTTCCCGATTGAGAGTATAGATATTACTAAGTGTTATCTCTTCTTGGTGCATGATTCCCTTTAACATTATGAAGTGCCCTCAGTATCTTTCTTTACCTTTTCTATTTTCAAGTCTATTTCGTCTGATATTAGTGCTACTACTCCTGGTTTTCTCTGAATGCTATTTGCTTGAAGTGTCGTTTTCCACCCTTTCACTTTGGGTCTATATTTGTCTTTGGTACTGAGATGTGTCCCCTGGAGGTAGCAAATCGTTCAGTTTTGTTGGGTTATGTTTTTTGATCCAATCTGCAACTCTGTGCCTTTTTATTGGTGAGTTTAGTCCATTTACATTTAGGGTGATTATTGAAATATGAGATCTTCTTATAGCCATTTTATCTTTTGCTTTCTAGTAGTCGGTGTTTCCATTGCTTCCTTGTCCGTGTGTTTCTGTTTTTTATATTTTGGTTGGCTTTTGTGGATTTTGCCCCTGCTTCTTCTTGTTTCATGTTATATATTTCAGTTCTGAAACTTTGGTGTGTGGTTACCATTACAAATATATAAAAGAGATTTACATATATACAGTCATCTATTTCCTTCTGCACATGGCTTATCTCCATTCCTCTTTGCATATTTGAATCTTTGAATCCTCCGCGTTTCAGTCATTATTGTCTCAATTTGTCCCTATGTATGCTGAATGTTCATTATTATCTTGTTATAACAATTAATTTATTATTATTTAAGCTATAATGCCCTGCTCTTAATAAGGATTGCACTCCTTTGCTTCTATTTGCCTGTAGTCACTTTACTCCTAATTATGTATTTTTGTTGTTCTCGTTGTTGTTGTTATTTTGTTTTAGGTGAGTTGACCCCTTTCAGTATTTCTTATAGTGCAGGTCTCATAGAGGAGAATTCCCTCAATTTTCGTATGTTTGTAAAGTTCTTTATTTCTCCTTCATATCTAAAGGAGAGAAAGCTGGATACATTATTCTAGGCTGGTAGTTCCTTTCACTTAATAGTTTAAATATTTGGTTTCATTCCTTTCTGGCTTGTAAGGTCTGTGCTGAGAAGTTTGATGATAATCTAATGAGTTTTCCTTTCTACGTTACCATTTTTTTCTCCCTGGCTGTGTTGAGAATTCTATCTTTGTCATTGATTTTTGATAACTTTAATACAATGTGTCTTGGTGAAGGCCTTTTTGGGTGAGATAATTCGGTGTTCTGTCAACTTCTTGAATTCCAGCTCATTTCTTAGATTTGGGAAATTCTCGTCCACTATTTATCTGAAAATGCTTTCTAGTCCCTGTTCCTTTTCCTTGCCTTTGATAATGACCGTTATTCTTATGTTTCCTCTCCTGATGGTATCAGGTAGTTCTTGTATTTCTCTTTCATTATTTTTCAATCTTTTGTTTCTCTCTTCTTCCTTTTAATTTATTTCTAGATTTCTGTCTTCGGTATCACTGATCCTTTCCTCCATTTGGTTGACTCTATATCCCAGGCTTGCCATTTCATTTTTCAACTCTTGCAGTGTGTTCTTCATCTCCAAAATATCTATTCTGCTATTCCTGAGGGTTTCAATCTCTTTGCTCTACTCATCTAGTTGCTTTTTTTTAATTTCTGAAATTGCTGATATGATTTGTTTTGGATCTCACTTAGTTTTCTCAGAAGTACCATACTGAAGTCCTCTGTCATTTAGGTCGCATATTTCTATTTCTATAAGCTTATTTTCTGGAGATTTTCCTCTTTCTTTCTGAGGTGCCTTGTTCCTTTGTTTGTTCATGGTGTTTAATGGACTATTTCTCCACCTGGGCTTTAACGGAAGTGTATTCTGCTGTTTTTCCAGAAAGATTTATTAAATAAAGGCCTCTCTTTAGCCTGCTGCAAAGAAGGTGCTCTTCTTTTGGCTTCCAGTAGGTGGCGCCTAAGTCTCTTGGATCCCTAGCAGTTTTGATGGCATTTGCTCAGATTCCCCTGGGACTCCGTGGTGATTGGTCTCAGAGGGTATGGGTGGAGGGGACCTCTGGGTGGGGGAATGGGGGCTGCTGCTCAGCTTCGGTTTTGCAACCTCTGCCAGCAAAAATCAATTGTTGTTCCCCTGCGGTCCCGCCCCGCTTCTCTGCTTTCAGCCCTGATGACTGTGCCCTGCAGCTGGCCGGCCACAGCTCACAGCTTTCCAAGGCAGAGCTGTTCAGGTAACTCGCTGCAGTAACTCACACTCCTTCTCCTCTTGCCCTCCTCCTGCAGGGAGCTCCAGAGGCTGTGAGACATTGCTTCAGTCTTGGCAGCATTCGCTAAGATTCCCCTGGGACTCCGCAGTGATTGGGGGTTTGGGGCTGAGGCTCAACCTCGGTTTTGCTACTGGGGCCAGTAAAAATCAGCCATTGTTTCTCTCTAGTCCTGCCCTGCTTCTCTGCTTTCTGCTCTGATGACTGGTCCCTCCCGTCGGCTGCATACAAGTCCCAGCACTTCCAGGCAGGGTTGTTAAGGAAAGTTGCTGTGCCTTCACCCCTCTCCCTCCTCCTACAGGGAGCTCTGGGGGCTGCAAGGAGCAGCTTCTTTATTTCTCCTAGTCCACTACTGACACCCAGGGTTCTGACCTTTGGCAGCTCTTATGTGCAGATCCCATGCTCAGACATGCTGGTGTGTAGTTTGGGTATTTTTTGTTGAGTTTTAGATGTTCAGCTTATTGTTGTTTGAAGGGGAAAGATCTAGGAATATCTCTCTCTCCACCATGTTTCGGCTGAATCCCTTCAGAAAGATTTATTATATAAAGGTCTCTCTCTCTAGCCTGTTGCTAAGAAGGAATTTTTCTTCTGGTTTTCCATAGGCGGCGTCTAAGCCTCTTGGATCCCTGCTTTATATAAAGTGTTAATAATGCCTTTTTTTCTTATAGACATTCAATCACATTAGCTACCCTCAGTCTCAATCCTTTCAGTGTTAGCGATAGTTTCCATAGTGTTTGCTCAGATTCCCCTGGGGCTTCATGATGTTGAGGTCTTGGAGGATACGGGGGAAGGGGCCCTGTAGGTTGGGGGATGAGGGCTGTGGCTTAGTCTTGCGTTTTTCAAACACGGCTGGTAATAATCAACTGTTGCTTCTTTGCCATCCTCTCTTCTCTCCCTTCCCCACTTCTCTTCTATCTACCCTGATGCCTGGGCACTGCCACCAGCTGTGTGGAGCTCACAGCTCTCCCAAGCAGGGCTGTTCAGATAACTCACCACATCTTCTCCTATACCCTTCCTCCTGCATGGAGCTCCAGATGCAAGAGGCAGCTTCTGTGTTTCTCCAAGTCTACCACGTGATTCCTGAGGTTATGACCTGTGGTAGCTCTTATTCACAAATCCCTCACTCAGACGTGCTTGTGTGCAGGTTGGGTGTTTTTTGTTGAGTTTTAGATGTTCAGCTTATTGCTGTTTCAAGGAAAGAGTTCTGGGGACATCTGCCAGTCCACCATGCTTTTGACATCACTGCATTTTTATATAAATAAAAATAATTTATTATATTTTTTCTATTTCCTACATATTTATATGCATGTGAAAGAATATTATTCAGCTACTAAAAGGAATAACATTCTGATATGTGCTACAACGTGGATAAACTCTGAGGATGGTCAGGGCACAGGGCAGGCTGCTCCAAGATACCCCACAATGGCATATTTATTATTTTGCACTAAAATCACCTGAGAAGCTGCAAGAGCAGAAAGAGCTCTCTGACTCTCCTCTGTCCCTCTAAAAGCAGGAGATAAATCTTCCTGACAGGTACCCTCCTCGTTCCTGAAGGACTGAGAGACAACTTACCTAAGACATAAAATCTAGAGTTGAAAAAAGTATATAAACAAATTTTACAACCCTTACTATTTACTACCTAAGCCCACATTTTGTTTAAATTCCTCACTAACGAATACTCAAACCTACTTAGATTCCTTTCTAATGAGCACTAACTTTCTTTGTTCTGTCAATTTTTCACAAATGTATTGTTTCTTTGTCTAAAAAGTTTTAAAAGGTACCTAGTTCGGTTACTTCTTTGAGCTTCATTTTATGATCTGAGCAACATATTTTGATTCTCTCGTGTACATATATTAAATTGTTTTTTCTCCTGTTAACCTAGTTTCATGTCAATTTTACTATTTTATAACTAGTCTAGCTATAAGAATTAAATTCTCTCCTGCTACCCAACAAGAACATTATACTAAATGAAATAAGCGTGAAATCTAAGAATTTCAAATATTTGTCACAAAAGGACAAATATTGTATGATACCACTTATCTGAAGTTCCTGGAGTAGTCAGACTTATAGAAACAGAAGATAGCAGGGTGGTTGCCGGTGGCTAATGGGAGGAAGGAATGGGGAGTTGGTGTTTCATGGGTACAGAATTTCTGTGAAACTCTGGGAAGTTAAAAAAGTTCTGGAGATGGTTAGTGGTGATGGTTGCACAACAATATGAATGTACTTAATTCCATTGAATCAATAGTACAGTTAAAAAATGGTTAACATTGTAAATTTTATGTTATGTACATTTTACCACAATAAACAAAACTATAAGCGAGTTCCTGCCCTTTGGGCAACCACTTGAGTGTGGCAGAGAAATATGATGTATCTGTGCTTCCAGTTAGTTGTAGAACAGTAGTCAGTGCAGAGGCAAAGAGATGGCTGTAAGTTAACATTTTAGTCTTGCATTAAAGCTACAGTGATAGGATAAAATAAAGACTTAGGGTTTGGTAATTAAAGACTAGATCAATTTTATTTTACCACATATTGAAATACTTGTTTTCCTGCCCTATGACCAACAAAGGACTAGGGCCAGCAGGGTCAGCTTTTTTTTTTTTAACAAGTTCTACTCTTCCATTCCTCCTGGGCCCCACCTCAGCAGTGGAGGTGCGACTACAATTTCCTAAATAATCTTGCTTGTGGTGACAGGATACCAGAAGATGGCAGCAAGACACCATCAAGCGGGAAAGTCTTTCTGCCAGGTGCCCAGAAAAGAATGTTAGCTTTTTCAGATTTTTATATCAGAAATGTTTATTTAGGAGTTTTTTTTCCCTTCGTGCCTATTAAAGCCTGAAATATAAAGGACTCTTTCTGACCATGAATCCACCTTTTATATTGTTTCTTCTCCTTAATAACAATAGCTGGCAGTTTCAAAAGCCTTCTTTGTACTAAGTACTATGTTCTGTGCTTCACATTTTTAATTTTTTTCAAATTACTTTTTTTTACTGAAGCATAATGAACATATTACATTATATTAGTCTTAAGTATACAACATAATGATTTGATATTTGTATACACTATGAAATGATCGCACCAATAAGTCTAGTTACCATCTGTCACCATACAAAGTTACAAAATTTTTTCTTGTGATGAAAAATTTAAGATTTACTCTCTTAGAAACTTTCAAATATGCAATACAATATTATTGACTATAGTCACCATGCTGTGCAATCCCCATGAAATATAAGTTAGCTTTGATTGCTAGGTCCACACCTGAATTCAGGACTAAGCTTAGTGTTCTGCCACTGTATAGTAACACCATGCCTGGAGTCAAGGGAGAGACACCAGGAACAAGGTCAAGATTTAATCATTCAAAAAAGGGCACTTTCAAAGTGAAGGGAAGAATAGGGAAAGATAAAGGGAAATCTGGTGAGTCAAATACAATGAAAACTTCTAGGTTCTAGGCTTGGTGGATCCGAAGATGGGTAAAGCAATCTCTTCTTTTGAGAATTTTGGTCTAGTGAGAGATATAAACCAGACGTGCATGGTACACATGAGGAAAAACAAAAGGCATGCCAATTCCCAAGGTTTTTGGAATGAGACCTATCCTGGGTATTTTCCTTTGCCCTCCAAATCTACGTTCTACCCTTTTCCTTACTGCTCTTTGCCCCAAGAAAGTGATCTGTAGAGATTGGAAGTCAGAAGTCACCGGGGTCAATAAATGCAATGAAAAGATAATAAGTGAGAATGTGAGTGCCATCAGACTTTTAATTCCCATGACCTTCTCCCTGCAAGGTTGCCTTAGGCTTGCCCTGTTGTGGAAAGTCACTGCTTCTCTTAAGGGTCCTGCCCTATAAGACTCTCTCCCATTATAATTTCCAATAAAAGCTCCTTCCCCTCATTTCTTCTGATCTAGTGGTGGTAACAATACCTTCTAGTCCTGGGTTTCTGCACTATCTCAAGTCTTCTCGCGCCACTTATATTTTAATTAAACCCCTTGTAAATAAACCCTCCTTACAATTTGTGTTCTATCTGTTCTTGTTGGGACCCCACCTGATTCAACACCTGGATAATTCATATGCCTTCCCTAAGACTGAGCTCAAGTAAAGAAAAATGAGAATAAGGAGTGGTTTTCATGGAAGACAATGAGTAATTCAGCACCATCAGAAAATATGTTTTGAGGCAAGACATGACAGTTCAGTTGAAACTAAAAGGTAGTTAATATGATATATGAAGCACTCTTGATTTGGCACTCAGTGTCTTTAGACTGGCCCCCATTGTCAGAGAGAGTATCTGAGAGAGGAAAGCAGCTCTTGAAGAGTGTTGATTAATTTAGTGTTTTAGAATTTTGAGCACAGTTTCCACCCAATGTAGGAAGTAGGGAGAGTGGTCAGGGCAGAAAACCAGTTAGGAAGAGTTTACCACAATCCAGGCCAGAGATAATCATTTGAAATGGGTTAATAGTATTTGGGATGTGTTTGATAAATATTTAATAAGTAAAAAAATCAATAAAACTAGAAACTCAAATATTAATGATGTCAAAGAATCTAATAAAAACAATTAGTGGTTAAAAAAACACAAAGTAGAGTCTATTAACTTTCCAGGCACATGAACACATGATGGAAAAAATACACTTATAAGTTCACTGAGGGAAACAAATTATAAGAATTTTTAAGTGCTGGAAAGGTGGTTTGATAGTGATTATATTAATTGAGAATTAAAAACTAGCACTTTGAATAAAACAGAATAAATCCATAGGTATGACAAGGTTGGTTTATTCAAATGCTATCATTCGCTGGTCAGTATCATTGGTTAGTTCCAGCTAGTGTTTGGCTTACCTCAAAAATCATGGTCTTTTGTCAGCATCAGCTAGTTATAGCCAATTGTGATGACACTCGACATTCAGTTCTAATACCTCTTCTGCAAACACTGCTGTAAGTAGAACATTTCCTTTGGTAGGGGTGAGGGGAGGAGGGGAAGTGATAAAACAGTTAAATATCCTCTCAGGTTACTGGTTTGCATGACTAGTCGGATACAGGTACTATTAACTATGACCCTGAGAACAAGAAAAGGTGGGGAAGGATGGACAGGCAAGGAGAAATATAGTTGGATCTGGGTCATGATGAATTTGAAGTCACAGAGGGATGGACAAGTCTGAAGTAGAGAGTTCTGGAGCAAAGTTCAAAATATAGTCGGGGAGTCAATTGGGAGTACTTTGGAAGAATCATCAAGAAGAGCATGGAGAGCAGTGGGCAAAGAGATAATGTGATAGTTAATTTTATGTCTCAACATGGCTGGACCACACAGCCCGGACATTTTATAAAACATTCTGGATGTTTCTGTAAAGGTGTTTTTGGATGAGATTAACATTTAAATTAGTAGACTTGAGTTAAACAGGTTGATCTCCATAATGTAGGTGGGCTTTATTCTGTCAGTTGAAGGCCTGAATAGAACAGAAAACTGACCTTTCCTGAACAAGAGAGAATTCTGCCAACAGATGACCAGATGGTCTTCAGATTTGGACTGCAGATTTTGGACTTGCTGGCCTCCATAATCATGTAAACTATTTTTTAATCTATCTCTCTCTCTCTCTCTCTACACACACACACACACACACACACACACACACACACACTATTGATTCTGCTTCTCTGGAGAATGCTAGTACAGATATCTATCCCTCAGTCCCTTTATTATTTACATTGATGTAAAATAAAAACATCTTTCCTTCCCTGCAAGGTACAAAGACACTTCACAGCAAGAGATAGATATAAGGCAAGCCTAAGCAATCCACTCCTATCACATCATTCTGCCCTCCATCCAGGAAATGGAGAGCCAGTTTTCTGTGTCTAACAATTTCGATTCAAGTGATAACACCACCAAACAATGACTGCTGATGAAACAATTAGGGTTCCTCCTGATAGCACTCATAAGAGTCCTGAAAAAAAAACAGACTGTTGCTCTAAAGGGATTGACACAAGAAAACAGCGCCAGCTTCTTCACATCTAGTATCCTCAAAAGTAAGGCATACTTGAGGGTATCGCCCTCTTAAAGAGAGGTTTCACCATCTCTAGACTCACTTCATCTCATAAGGCCGACTATAATAAGGAACACTGAACAGCTTCCTGCATGAGGACCATGAGTTTGGGACACTTTTTTTCCCCAAACTCTAACATGAATATGAATTACCTGCATCCTTTGTTAGAAAACATATTCTGATTCCATAGGTCCAGGGTGGCACTGGAGAATATACGTTTTAGCAAGGTCCCAGAGATGATATATAGCAGCATAATGCAGCATTATTTGAACTCTAAAATTCTGTTTTATGTAAGTATGATACAAATATAGTCCAAACTTAACATAGGCTACAAGACTTATAAGTGAAAATAAACAGGTCTCCATATTTTTAAACTTTAATATTTCATAATTTGAGTTATTACAGAAGATGAGGATTTAACACTCTTACATGCCAGCATTCCTCCCCTTTAAAATTCTATCAATTTCTTAGTAAGCCAGTATTTAATATTTGCCTTACTGTGACTACTATGATTCACTGCTAAGTGCTAAGCTATGTGGTAAATATGATTATGATTCCTTTTTGATGCTTTTCCAGCCTATTCCTGGAATTCATTTGCCTTGTTTTTACGTTTTTTTGATTAAATATTTCTCTGAATAGATTCAAAGGAAACAATTTGCAAATCCAACATGTCTTAGAAGAATTGCAATTTAATTAACAGTCATTAGTAAAGGGAAATCTTTTCGAACTAAAAGATACTACTATTATACGCTTCAGCTTTGTGTCCTGAAACAGACTCCTATTCGTTCTTGGTGTTTCACAGAATTAAGTTCTAAAAAGAATTCTTTGATGATGTATCACACGGACTGCAAAATAACATTTTTCTTATGCTGGATACCAAAGACTACGCACTTTTTTAAGGAGCTATTGATGGTATACTCTTTGTCAGTAAGAAGGAAGAGAAGTAAATGCAGAAGGGCATGAGGCTTTTTTCTCTTGCTTGGCATTCATAATTGTCAATACTTCTTCTTTGCCTTTTGAGAGATTTCTTACAATCACTTTCTGATGAAGACTGATGTGGATATTCTTAGCAATAGTCCTGAGCACCTAAGAGGAAATGCCAGTTTTTCTGGTTCTCCAAATCCAAAAGTATGCCATAACTGCTCATTACTGAGCATAGGATCAGTGTCACTTCCTTAGATATATCAGAACTTTCTGGATTTTTCTTGATAACAGACCCAGAATTCAAGTGTCAAAACACTAAGGGGATCTAAAGCCATTTGGTAGATACTTTTGAGCATTTACATCAAACAGGCCTTCAATTTTTGAAACGCACTAGCAATCACTTGCTCCACTCTTTGCTTTATTTCCAGCAAAATCATTTTTCCATTTTTGATATATTTTCCACAACTTTACATCTTTACCATTTACAAATGTCTGGACATCTTCTTCTTCATGCCACACCGTGACACCAATACTACTCCTTTCTTATTTTTCTGTCTTTCAAGATTGGCTTGAGTTGTATATGGTTTTCTTTTCCTTCTTCTCTTCATTTTGCAATCTTATGTCTTGATCATCTTCAAGAAGAGAAGCATGACTAATTTTCCAATAGAACAGGACAACCTTTTCACATATGCTAAAAGGATATTTTGCATATTCAGATAAATATTTATCATACATTCTTGACTTATGAAGCCATGATCACAGGTATCACAAAATAGTAAAATACTCATTTTTTTTCTTTTTTCCATCTGTTTTTTTTACTGGGAAAGAGATTAAAATCATTGAAGTTTGTATCTTATTTTCCATAAAAAATATGAGTTTTCAATATATAGTACTGGGTTCAGTCTTTTGAATTTTTTTTTCCTCAGAAGTGGAAGTGTTACAACCCTCCAGATGAAAACTGTAAATCCCAGGAAGGTATTGAAACAAAGACAGCACAAGATGCTGAAAGGGACAGTGCCCCGGGAAGAGGCTAGGCATCAAGAAGGCACTGAACCTCTGAGAAATGCTCTAATCTGGTAAAGGTGGCAAAGACTCCGGTGGCAGTAGCATTGCTCAGAGCATCCAGTTGTCCAGTAGGGGGCAGTGTAGTCCAGAGGCTCCAACAGGAAAGTCAACTGCGGGGTTGGGGTGAAAACCACCCTACAAGAAGCCTTGCAAACTCTAGCTGTCTCAGCCCTGGGACTTGCCAGCTTAGAAAACTGCCCACAAATGTCTTTTTGCTTTTTTTTATTTTCTGAGTTTCTCATTCCTCTATCACTAGTTCTTTAGGTTCTACAATTGAATTGTAAAACCCCTAAAATTACAGCCATCCCCTCTTTCCGTGGGGGATACGTGTCAAGACCCTTAGTGGATGCCTGAAACCACAGATAGTACTGAACCCTGTATAGACTGTTTTTCCCCCCTACACTTACATATACTTTACAGTTTCTCTTTGGCACATCCTAATTGTCAGCATTATTACTCTTGCACTTTGGGGCCATTATTAAGTAAAATAAGGGTTACCTGAACACAAGCAGTGTGATACCACAACATTAAATCTGATAACTGAGTTGGCCACTAAGAGGCTAACAGGTGGGTAGCATATATGGTGTGAACAGAGGGATTATTAACATCCTGGGTGAGATGGAACTAGATGGTATGACATTTCATTTTGTTTCTCAGAAGAGCACACAATTTAAAACTTATAAATTATTTCTGGAATTTTTAACTTAATATTTTTGGACCATAGTTAACCGTGGTTATTTGAAACTGCTGAAAATGAAACTACAGATAATGGGAGCAGGGAACTACTGTACAGATTTTTATGTGGATGTATATTTTAAATTATATTGGATATATACCTAGGAGTGGAACTGTTATGTCATGTGGTAATTCTACATTTAACATTTTAAGAAACAAAAACTTTTTCCACAGCAGTGGCATCTTTTTACATTCCCAACAGCAATATATGAGGGTCTAATTCTCTGTATGCTTTCAACACTTATTATTGTCTGTCTTTTTTATTTTAGTCATCCTAGTGGGTTTGAAGTGATATTTTATTGTGGCTTTGGTTTGCATTTACCTAATGACTAATGTACTTATTAGCCATTTGTATATCTTCTTAGGAGAAGTGTCTATTCAAATATTTTGCCTATTTTTTAAAAAAATAGGTATTTCTCTATTGAGTTATAAAATAGCCTATTGATCTTAGCATGAATGCTTTGATACAACTGGAATTTAACTAAAAAAAACTTGGGGAACTCAAGTGTTTTTGTCTTGCAATATAAATTAGGGATTTTTTAATTCCTTTTAAAATAATATATTTGTGAAATTGAGATTTTTCAACTTTTGTTTCCATTAAACAAAATCAGAACTAGTTGAATGTCTGATATGGCATGTGTATTTCTTGCCCAAAGACCACGTCAGTTTAATTTTCTAAATCAAGCTAGCAATCTTTCCAATGATGTTTTTAAACTTTAACTTGTCTGTGCTTAAAAAGTATTTTCTTGTTATTTAATGCATTAAGGTACATATTTTTAAATCGAAAGTTTGTTTTAAAATGGATACCTTTCTAATTCTTTTCTTGGAACTATCATGTGTTTTATTTTAGACTTTTATGTACATTTCAGACTGCTAAAGTGATCTTTCCAAAAACAATAAATAAAACACGGAGCCCCTGCCTGAAGTTGCAGAGAGAAAAACACCTTCCAAAGAGCAGAAGAAAACACTGCAGCATTTTTTTAAATGCTATACTAAAATATATTTAGTGACGGTGAGCCCCTGGCTTTTTCCTACCTCAATGCTGTGTACTGGAATGGCCAATATTGCCAACTGATTGGGAGAAAAGGGAAAGAATAAGCCTTTGGCTTTTCTATATGAAAAGTTTTAACTCTGAAAGATGCAAGCAAATAGATATTTCAGAGATATCTTGTTCATAATTATTACAAACAAATTTGTAAAGCAGATTCTTATACCAGTCCAAAAATGGTAATGTCTTCAGAGCTACAATCGATTTTTCGGAAAAATCTCTTAGCTTTATCTAGCATTATTACCGTGGGCAGCAGAGTTAATGCTAGTTTGTAAATCTTCATTGGTACTTTATGGATGTAAGGAAGATGAGTTTTTCCAACTCTGTCACTTAAAAGAAAAGTCCCTGGGATCTAAGAAATCTAACTGAATATTCCAACCCAGAAAAAAAAGCCTTATAGAGAAAGCATGACAACCGTGGAGTAACTTGCTCTGTGTCCAGGGCAGTTGAGAGTTACAGGTAGGTTTTTTGGAGAAGCCCCAAAAGAACCTGGACTCCTACACACGGGATACATACAAATACTTCAGTACACTGCAGAGAAGGCTCCATGATTTAACCAACAAGATCCCCATTTCATAGTCTTAGAATACAAGGAGACAAGTAGAGAATTAAAGTTTATGCACTAGAAAAACTGGATAATCAGGAAACAAAGGATAGAGAGGGGAGGGCTTCCTACTGAGGGGATGGTGAGATCTCTGCTAAATTTTCTAGTTTTAATTTAACCTTTTAAAAAATAGCATTTCTATCCATTTTAACCATTTTAGCACCTGCTATCTGTCAGGTGCTAGACACTGGAGATACAAAGGTAAATGACTATTCTTGAACTCATTGAGTTTGTAGTCTGCCATTTCTCATATTTGTGCATATTGAAATCAATATAATTAAAACAGAACTCTTCAGGATCCCCATGCAGTATCCCACACACCCAGCCTTACTCAAATCAACTAATATGATCATCCACCCAGAAGTTTTTATCAAAAAATCTGTGTTACCCTTTATTCATCTTTCATCCCAGTCAATCCATCAGTAGTTATAGAAGTTTAAGCTTCGAAGTTTTCAAAATTAGATCTTTTCACTACCTTGCATCACATTCACCTGAGCCACCACCATCTGATAGACTACTGCCAAATCCTCCTAACTGGCCTGCTACATTCTCACCTCTGTACAAGTCAGGGGACCTTTCTACCACATATTTCAAATATTATATCTGTGCCTAAAACCTCCCAATAGATTGACAATATACTTAAAAAATATCCCAACTTCTTACCATGGTCTATAAGGCTCTATATAAACCAGCCTTTGTTACCTTATTTCTTTCCATTTTCCTCCTTACTCAAGACTCTTCAGTCACACTGCCAATATTTCTGTCTCCATATTTATAGTTCTGTTAAATAGAAACTTCCTTCCTCTAGGTATTCATTTTGCTGCGTCCTTCTCATTCAGGTTTCTATACAAGAGAGGCTTCCCTCATATCCTTAACTAAAACAGCTACCCCTGCTGTAGTTACCTTCAACCATATCACTCTGTTTTAACTTTATAGAACTTGGTTTTAAATATTCTGACATACATGTGCTATCTCACTGAGGTAGAATGTAAATTACTTGAGAACTAATACTCATTCTAGATCCTAGAGATAAAGTAGTAAGCCATGTCTCTTCACCACTCCTGGCTGTTCTTTCTGGCAGTTAAAGTTGCCTATATGTATGGTTATTTGACTTCTGTTTTAAATATCTACTTATTCTGTTTCTTAAATGTATTCAACTATCTCATTTGCTCAGTTTGAGACATCATTCTCTTCACTTTCTTATTTGTCCCCTTTTCCTGTACATCCCCTCCTCTTAGAATTAGACATAAGCAGATATTTACCCAGTGCTTTCCAAACAAGTAGACATCTCCTTCTTGAAGCATGTCCTGCCTGCTTGCTGTCCTAGCAGCAGATCCTGCAAACAGTAACCACAAATTTAATAGGGCACCCTTGAGGTCCCCAAGGGTCTTATAATGGAACATGACTATTAAGTGTTGGGAGTCTGTAAGGCAGGGACTATCCTCCCTAGCCTCAGCAGACAAATTACTACATAGATGATAAGATGAATGCATCAGGAGGTCTTCCATACATGAGAGACTTCGGCAAGAAATATAATAGACCTCTGGGAGACATGGCCAAGTAAGGAACAATCCTAGATAACCCTAATTTGAAAATAAATAGGTTTTTTTCTGGGGATGGACACTGGAGTTGTGTCAATCAAGTGCAGAGTTCATTCAAAAGATAGCTAACCAACAGCCCATCAGATCCAAGGTCTGGTACACGTCAAAGCTGATTATACTGACCAGGTCATTTCCTAGGCTCAGGATTTGAGCAGGATGCCAAAATTCCTTCCCCCCTACCTCCAAGATAGCTGCAATCAGACAAGCTTTCTCTGGTAGGAGCAAATTAGAGTTGTGGGAAGGCTGTAGCTTTAGGAACTAGCCTTATGTAATGCCCATAGATTTAAATGGAGCGGCAGCCACAGATTACCCTCACATGGAAAGGAGTAGTCTTTCAGCTGGGCAAACCTTTGAAAAGCAAAACCTGCCTCAGAGCTCCAACAAACCTCTGAAAACCAAATAGGAGATTCTGAAAAATTCTAGAATCCAATAGAGCTTATGCACACAGAACGAAACAATTTATCCTTCCAGCGAAACTGAGCTGGAAAGAGATACACCCAAGATAACACGGAAAGTTAGAGGCAAAGTCAAGGTCCTTGTAAGACAAGTCAAGTCCCTAATACCTTAAAGAATATGATGTAACTCAATGATTTTCACTATTTTTCATTCTTCAGTCTCTCTCTTCTTCCTTCTCATATATTTCTAGATTTCTGTCTTTGATATTACTGATTCTTTCCTCCATTTGGTCAACTCTATTTCCCAAGCTTGCTATTTAATTCTTCATCTCTTTTAGTGTGTTCTTCATCTCCAGAAGTTCTATTTAGTTCTTTTTAAGAGTTTCAATCTCCTTGCTAAAAAAAAACTCATTCTGTTGATGTTGTTTTTTCAGTTCCCGGAATTGTTGATATGAATTACTTTGGATCTCATCGAGTTTCCTCAGAAGTACCATCTTGAAATCTCCGTCACTTAAGCCATTTTTCTATCTCTTTAAGCTTATTTTTCTGGAGATTTTTCTTTCTGAGCTGCCTTGTCACCTTGGTTGTTCATGATGTTTAATGGTATATTTCTCCAGTTGGGCATTATTGGAAATGTATTCTGATTTTTTTCCCCCAGAAAAAAAAAATTTGTATAAAGGGCTTTTTAGCTTGTTGCTAAGAATGTGTTTTTCTTTTGGTTTCAAGTAGGTGGCATCTAAGCCTCTTGGAGCCCTGCTTTATGTAGTCTTAATAATGGCTTTTTTTCTTATAAACATTCAATCACACTCGTTACCCTCAGTCTCAGTCCCTGTCAGTGTTAGCTACAGTTTCAGTAGGCTGTGCTCAGATTCCCCTGGGACTCGACATTGTTTTGTCTTGTAGGATATAGGGAAGGGCGCCTTCTGGGTTGGAGGATGGGGCTGAAGCTCAGCCTTGCATTTTGTAACCTGGCTACTAATAATCAGCTGTCATCCTCACTTCTATGCTTTCTGCCCTAATCCCTGGGCACTACAGCTGTATAAAGCTCACAGCTTTCCCAGGCAGGGCTGTTCAGGGAACCCACTCTATCTTCTCTCCTACCCCTCCTCCTGCATGGAGCTCCAGCTGTGAGAAATAGCTTCTTTGTTTATCCTAGTCTACCATCCAACTCCCATGGTTCTGACTTATGATAGCTCTTATTCGCAGATCACTAGGTCAAACTTGCTTATGTACTGGTTGGGTGTTTTTGTTGAGTTTTAGATGTTCAGTCTACTGTCATTTCAAGGAGAGAGATCTGGGGACATTTCTGACTCCACCATGCTTCTGAGATCATTCTGTGCTGGTGCTTTTTAAGTGACCTTATATTTCCTTAAAAAAATAAAAATAAAAAACTTAGCCATCTATTTTAGTTCAATCAGCTTCAAACCACCAGGGACAAAGGGCCAAATTTGTCCTCTGACAAAGTCAGGTTTGTTGACTCATAGCAATAAATGAAAATGAACAACAGAGGAACTGCAGGGCATCTCTCACCAAAGGAAAAGGTAGTTACTGTAGGATTTGGCAGGGGTGGGGAGGTGTGGAATGTTCAAGTAAATGATGATCTCAAAGCAAAACCAGGTAGTATGTAAAGATATCAAAATCAGGTCTCCAGTGTGAAGTGGTCCCGAGCTCTTGTGTCCTTGGGGATAACAAAGTTAAAATAGATGTGGAATTTTGTGTTCTGAAACTCCTTATCTGCACCTAGGTTGAAAACCCAGGATCCTTCTCTTTGTCACAGAGACTCACACTGCAGGCAAGAGCTAGGAGTTTCATCTTACTGATCTAATTTAAATAGTTAAATTTCTATAGTCTATTATTTTAGAGAACAAAGTTTTTCAGTGAGTAAGAAAGTAGTGACACAAAAAAGGAGGCCTGACAATATTTTATCAGGCTTTTTAGCCAATATTATTATAATCACATAACTTTTTTCCTTTAATTTGCTTCTTTGATGGATTAGGTCGATAGAGCTTCTGATCTTAAGTCACACTGGTCCCTTAGCCATAGTATATCTCTCTTTGGTATAACATGATACTTTACAGTTGTGATAACTTAGAAATGTTTTCTGATAATTTTCATCTGGCTTTATCTGTATCTATTATCTTGATTTGATGTTTAGCAAGACAGATGTTTGCTTTCTCATTCTAAGCTAATTTTTAATATACATCTAAGCAGGGTCTATCGCTGCCCATGATTTGTCTGCAAGCGTTTTTTCTGTTTGTTTGTTTGTTTTATGAAATTAAGTCTCTGTTCAACCCTGATTAGGTCTTAAAAGTTCTGATAGTACTAAGATCAGGAAAAATTAATGTTATTAGTGCTTTGCAAATGAGGAAACTCAAGATAAAAAGTTTTCTCTTGAATACTAATCTTAATAGAAAGGCAAACTCATACATGAACAACAGTTAAACTAGGGGAGAGTTATCAAGGCAACAGATTGAGCAAGAGTTCAGAAAAGGTAAGGTCAGTTAGAGCAGAACAGAACTAAATTTTCAAGTTATTCTACCATAGCAAAAATTTCTACTAGAAACAGCTAAATTAATAGAAGTGATAACCTCAGCTAATAATCTGAGAAAGTCCTTTATTACCACCTCTCTTGCAATTTAATTAAACAAAGAAAGACCCATATTATTAGGTTAGTTTCGGCCAGCTGATTTCAAAGACAAATTATATTTGAGAGTCATTGACATTCGAATGTTATTGAAATTTGTTTAGAGTATAGACTAAGAACTTGCTTGGCCAGGAAAAATAAACCTAGAGTCTCAGCTCAGCTCAGTAACTTAGTAGCTCTGTGTCCTTTGGCAACTACACCCAAAGTTTCAGTTGTTTGAGTTATAAAATACAGATTTCACTGAGCTGCCTAAAGATGAAATGAGAACAAAAGTAGAGAAGCTTTGTGACCTACAGTACACTGCAAAGTGTAAAGTTGTTATTGGGGATGGGCCAACACTCTGATTCCTTTCAGGCAAGTCTTAATGACAAGAAGAAAGCCAGGTAGTGCCAATTTCTAGATAAGGCATATGTAACAGGAATAATCCATAATTATTCCATGATTCTCTGTCTAGACTGATTTGTTTCATATTAGTAAGAATGTAGCAGATAGTGTAATAATTATAATAACACATACATATACACAATAATTTGGTTATCCAATAACAGATATTTCTGATATCACTAGAGTTTATGCAACTCCAAAGTGTTTTTGATATTAATAAAATAATAATAAATTCAATAAATATTCACAGAGAAACACTACAGTAGGTACCATGAAATATTATGGAGTATGTATGGGTGGGATGAATAAAGGTGGAAAAGGAAAGAGTGCCTACGATGTGACAGATTTTTAGCATATATTGCTTCACTGAGACTTTATAAGACCACTGTGAGATTAAATTTCTTATGTCAATTTTAGTGATGAGCAAAATCAAAGCAAGAACATTATGTGCCGCACCTGTGTCATGCTGCTAGCAAGCAGTCGAACTGGAATTTAAACCCACATTTGTCTGGTTGTAAAGCCTGTCTGTGCTTTCTTCTTTGCTCTACACTGCCCACAAGGAATTTAAAAACTAGTGAAGGTATTAGAACCTTAGCACAGAAATATATATTTATATTTATGCCACAAAGTTTTATAATGACTATAAAATGTATAAACAAATTTCTGAAACAGTCCCAATTATATGGGTGCATAGGTAGAGAAAATCAAGGTATGCATTCATTCCTCAAAATTTTCAGCTAGTCTTTGATAGAAAGGCAGGACTGTGAGTTTCTGAAAGCCCACATATTTCTTCCTCCTAATATTTAGACTTATTATCAAGTCCACCAAAAAAAATGTGACTTTGGCATTACCACAAGATAGGCAGAGCATTGTAACAAGAAATGCATATAGTTCTACATTGTGCTGTAAAGTAAGCCTGCTACAGAACTGTGGATCAATTTTGCTGCAAGTACTGAATCTTTGAAATTCCCTAAAGATTGACTTAAGCTTACTATTAAATTAAGTAAACACATTTTTTTCCATGGGAAAGGAGCAGTCCGGGTTCTGATTTGTTACATACATTTTACATTAAATATAAATTTGAGGAGCAATGATAAGACATTAAATCCATATGAGGTTTTTGCCTCTGATGAGGCATTGACTTCCTTAGCTATACGATTCATCATTCAAATGCAGAAAGGATAAAGCAAATTTTTCCAAGCTTTTTTTTAATAACATGAAAGTGATATAGCCTCATGAAAATTAAACAATTTTAAATTCAGAGTTTCCTGTAATTCTTTCCACAAATCTAGAAATGTTGATTCTTTACGCTCTACAAACTGTTGGTTTCTTTACTCTCTGTGGTCACAGATAAAGTCAGACTTTTGGAAAGAAATGAGAGACTCTCTTTTCATGAATATTAATTATATAAGAACCCCTCACCCTTATCTACCATCATAGTAGATTATTGTATTAGTTACCTATGGCTGGGTAACAACTTAACCCAAAATTTGGTGGCTTAAAATAACAAATATTTATCTAACAATTTCTGTGGGTCAACAATTTGAGAGTGGCTTAGTGGGTGGTTCTGATTCAGGGTCTGCCATGAGGTCATAATCAAGACGTTGGCAATTGCAATAAAATTTTCCCTTAAAATAGATTTTTTATTATTATTAAAGGTTTTTTTTATTTTCTGCAGATCCCAAGAATTTTGTTTATATTATTTTAATACTTTACTGCTTAAATTTGTGCAAATATTAAACTAAATATAAACTCTTTATGTTTATAAAACTAGGGGGACAAAGATGTGATTCAGGGGTCTTCCATAAGGTTATAAAGATGTTGGCCAAAGCTCAAGTCATCTTACACTCAATGAGGCTTAAGTCAATCTTTAGGGAATCTCAAAAATTCAGTACATTGGCCAGAGGCTTCAGTTCTTCATGAGGCAGGTCCTACCATAGAGCTGCTTGATGGTGGCCATCATCACTATCAGGTAAGCTATCCCACAACACCCAGAGGTTATGGACCAGAAAAGTTCACAGACCAAATTATGATGCACATAACAAAAAATTTATTAAATCAATCTAAAACATGGTGAGAAACAAGGGGGAAAAGATGAGACATTTTAATACACTTAGGATAGCATATAAGCAAGTAGAAGAACCACATGCCTGAATCTTTCGAATGTTCTCTTCTCTATCCCTCTCTCCCCTGCCACATCAACACCACCACTTATATTGTAGTTATAAAACTACTTACTGTGGGTTCTCAGCCAACAAATGGAAGATTCCTAAGACCAATGGCATACAATTGCTCTGTGGAAGAGATGCAGGGGCAAGCACACCTGAATGCAGATGTAATTTGTCAATAAGCCTGCTAAACAGCTATGAGATTCATTTGTTTTTCTTGGGAAGAGCACTTAAGATGCCATAATTTTACCCTACAAATGTCATCATTGGCTGGTGAATTTAGGAGCAACATAGTCAGGGTAGCATGATCATGATTTGCTCTTGGCTTTCTATCACTCTATATCCATAAGAACACTCTTGTCTGTTCTATTACATATTCAACTTATTTTATCTAATAACATATCTTTTAAGTTATTACCTTACTATCTAAGTTTAAAATTTCTTATATATTCTGCTTGTCCAATAAGCTATGTGCTTATTCATTATCTATACTAAACACATCTTTTGAATCTTGCCTTTATTATATAACATTCTAGCTTACTTAATATTTATGGTTAATTCTTCTTATGACTTACATCTATCCCACTGAATTTTTTTTATATATTGGAATTGAATTATCAAATTATAGCAGGAATATAAAGTATAGCAATGATATTCTCAAATATGAACAAAAAACACACTACACTATCTCTAAATGCAAAGTTTTAAAATAGTTTTTCAATATGTACTTGGATTGTATGATCTCTAAAATAAATGAACATTAACATTTAAAAGAAGTGATTAATCACTGAGTCACAGAGCTGCATGGCTGGCAGCTCTCTTGGGCAATAGTAGAACTCAAACCAAATACACACACACAGTTTATCCCCATTGCTACCTGCTGAACAACCAGTGGCAAACATAAAAGTCTACCCAGATAAATGCAGGGGACTTAGTGATGACTTCAGGAACCAGACAGGGACCAGAGAGTCTCTTGTAGGTTAAGTCCTCTGGACGCGGATGCTATGGTAAAGTTTGGGGTACAAAATGTTTATTAGAGGTCTACATGTTTGAAGAAGAAGGAACAGAGGAATAAGCTGAACTACAGCACAGTTCCAATACAACCTAGTTCAATCCAATGGAGATCTCTGAAGATAGAATTGTCTATCAAAGTTGTCTCCCATCAGTTTAAAATACCAGGGCCTTTATACCTCAATAATTGGATGTGAGCTGCCCCAGGAGGGTGGGACCTCCATCAAGGCTGCTCTCTGCAGATGAGGCAGACCCTGAAGTCGCTGACAGCTGGAAGCTACCTGCTGACTGCACTCTTCATAGTTATGTCACAAATCTTTCCTTGAAGAAGGGTCCAGGTCATGTATCTCTGTGTTGATAGATCTTTTCCGGTAGGGTAGGATGTGATTTTCCTGACAAGGAGGAGAAAGAATTCAGACTGAGAGATTTGAAAGGGTCATTGAGAAGAAGAGGCCAGACCTAAGAGTAGAAAAGCCCATTAGGAGTTAGGGGAAGCTGGCGAAGGGCGGCATTCTCCAAGGGAAGACCTATGTCTCTGAGTGAATCTCTTGGGAGATGAAAAGAAAAAATTTAAATGCAGCAAAAACCTTAATTTCTATTTCCACTCTGTTCCTCTTTTTAAAAATGTTTCATCCCTTTAGGGACAGGATAGTGAGAGGATATCTCTCATATCTCTGAGAAAGAACATAGTAGTGATTTCTGGCCCTAGAAAGCTTCCTAGAGACTGCAGGAAGCACAAAGTCCCTATGAAAAAAATGTTCTGGAGAGAACATATGCAGAGAATAAGACCAAATCTTTTGGTCATATTTATAGGTAATCAAATGATACATCTTAAGAAAGAAGGGAGAGACCCCATCAAACTCCTGCTTTACTTACAACTTCCCACTTTATTGAGTATAAAGTAGCTTTCTCTGAAATGTTTGCCAAGGAGCCGGAATATAATTCTAACCTAATTTCTGAAATTTTCAGTTCAGTCACAGGTTCCTATTAATGGTAAGTGGATTAATGAGGAAACAATACCAAATAAACCCTAAAATCTCAGTGGCTACATGCCCAGTCACCCAAGACATAGAAACTCCATCATCTTGAAGCTATACCATCCCAAAAACATGTCCTCAAACTATTTCCACAGGCAACTTATCCAAAATCCATTCACATAGTGGCAACCTCAGTGCAATGGAATTTGGGGATTATAACCTTCCTATGTGTCCAGATAGTGGAATATAAAATAGGATTTGGTGAGCACATAGCAACACCTCTGACAAACGAGGAACAGCTAGCTGTCTGGTTCTGCAGAAAATCCTGGTGAACCTTAAAACCCACTTCTCAGTTTCTCTTACTATTATCTGGGTTAAATAATCCCAAGTTAGGAGCAACATACCGGCAATATGAAACAACTGCTTTTGGGTAGTGGGTATTAAATTATACTTTTGAGACAAATAGAACCGAGAGATTGTTTCCTTAGCTTATCTAGAAACCAATTGTTGGGGTTCACTGAATTGTCAAAGCCATCCTGAGAAAAAGAACAAGGCTGGAGGGATCACTCTCTCTGACTTCAAATTATACGACAAAGGGACAGTAATCAAAATGGCATGGTATTGACAGAAAAAGAAACATACGGACCAATGGAACAGAATCAAGAGTCCAGAAAAAAAACCATGTTTATATGGACTAATAATTTTTGAGAAAAGAGTCAAAAACATACAGTGGAGAAAGGAAAGCCTCTTCAAAAAATGATGCTGGGAAAACTGGAAAGCCACCTAAAAAAGAATGAAACTAGACTGTCATCTATCACCACACACCAAAATTAACTCAAAATGGATTACAAACCTGAATATTAGACCTTAAACAATAAAGTGCATAGAATAAAACATAGGAACTAAACTCAAGGACCTTGGACTTAAAGAGGATTTTATGAATTTGATCTCAAAGACAAGGGAAGTAAAAGCTAAAGGAAATGAATGGGACTACATCAAACTAAAAAAATTCTGCACAGCAAAAGAAACTGTCAACATGGTAAAGAGAGAACTATCTGAATGGGAAATATATTTGCAAGCAGTACTTCTGATAAGGGCCTAATAACCAAAATACACAGATAACTCATACAACTCAATAACAACAAAAAAGCAAGTGATCCAAAAAAAAAATGGGCAGAGGACCTGAACAGATACTTCTTCCAAGACATACAAATGGCCAATAAATACATGAAAGGATGCTCATCATCGTTAGCTATTAGGGAAATGCAAATCAAAACCACAATGCGGTATCATCTCACACCTGTTAGAACAGCTATTATCAACAGGACAAGTAATAAAGAATGTTGGAGAAGATGAGGAGAAAAAGGATCCCTCATATACTGTCGGTGGGACTGCAAATTGGTACGGCCACTGTGGAAAATGGTATGGAGGTTCCTCAAAAGACTAAGAATTGATCTACCATATGATCCAGCAATCCCTCTGCTTGGTGTTTACCCCACAGACTTGGAAACTCATATCCAAAAAGATATTTGCACACTGATGTTCATAGAAGCATTATTCACAGTAGCCAGGACATGGATGTAACTGAAGTGTCCTATGATAAATGATTGGGTAAAGAAGCTGTGGTACATATATAAAATGGAATATTACACAGCCATAAGAAGAGATGAAATACTGCCATTTGCGACAACATGGATGGACCTCAAGATAATCATGCTAAGTGAAATAAGCTAGACAGAAAAAGTTGAAAACCACATGACATCATTTCTATGTGGACTATAAACCTAAAGGAAAAAATGAACAGGATAGACATGGACATGAACAATAGATTAGTGGTTGCTGGAGGTTAGGGGTGGAGGCAGAAGGGGGGAGGTAGATGGAGTAAAAGGGGTCAAATATGTGGTGACATTAAAGATTTTTAAAAAAATTGTTGGGGTATAAAAATGATAAGTACAATTGAAAAACTGTTAATATGTTCAGGTTCAAATAATATTTTAGAAATAGTTTTGACAATTTTAAGAAAACCAGAATCAGAAAAAAAAAGAAAACCAGAATTAACGGAGGATTGGTGGTCTATCAAAACACCACGGAGCGAGATAAGCATTCTTCTATTTTCTCCCTCAGAAAGTAAGATAAGGTAGCTCCTTGAGGTTGTTTTTGTGGATCATTTCTTTTAAAAGTATGAATAAACAGAATGTGTCCTGAACAGTCATGCTATTTAAACCTATAGATAATAATGGCACCAAAATATATTTCATTCATTCTATCTCTTTCTCAGTTCAATAAAACCATGATAGATAGGTACTGCAAGTTGCCTTCTTGAAATGAGTAGATGATTTACTTTCACTCTAAAAATACTTATTTAACATATGTCATATGTGAGGAGGTTTCATGCGGAGATATAAATGATTATACAGAAAAATTGCCTGCCTGCTTAAAGTTTACATTCTAATGGGTAAAAATAATTCAATAAAATAATGTCTCCAAAGATTGTAACTGCTATAGAGAAAAATAGAGCAAGGAAGAAAAATGAAGGTTGAGATGGGAGTTACACTGCTCAAAGAACTAATTGATAATTAGGATCTGTAGGAATAAAAAAAATGTAATGGGCTTTAGGTGAGATTATTCCTGATGCTCCCAAGGTGAACAGATAGTGAAGGTAAGGCTGTGATAAGGGAAGAAAGGTTGGAGATGGAGATTTTGCCAGAAACACATAGAACTCTAGTCAACTTTTCATTTCTGCCAATGGTGATGTGGAAACTGAGGAATAGATTGTGATAATGAGAGAACATAGAGCTCTAATACTCCCTCTGGACTCTTGCTCTCTATTTATTTGCTTATTTTCCCCATGTAACTGTGAATTCCTTGAAAGTATGAACTGTACCTAGTACCTATTAGGATTCAATAAATGTTAGATGAGTTAATTTCTATAAGATGAATTTTCAAATGCTATGGTATTTTTTATTAGACAGCAATCTATAGGAGTGGTTTGGTAATTGTGGTGGCTTTATATTGTACCAACTTAGCTGGGCTGAACTTCATTTTCCACAATTCCTTTTTGTTGTGTGTTTTCAGTTAGGGTCAGCCACAAAGGAAATTCTTGGGAAATCTAGAGTACAGAGGGAAGCAGTGGCTATTTTGTAGCTTGCACATGTTACTGATCTTCTGACTCACTTATGATGTGAGGCAGTGGCTGGACCTGCAACTCTTCTACATTTCCCTGGATTCTCCTTCAACTTCTTTAATTCCTGAGGCAGGTGTGTGTGTTTAACCACGTGGTGAAGCAGAACACCCATACCACTAAGGTTAGAGGCAACAAAGACTGACATGGATTTCAGTCTGTAATTGTGTCATTCCAGCCTGGATTTTCTTTTCCCCACTTCACAGTGATCTTCCGTTCCTGACTGCCTGCCCTGTGGACTTTGTAATCTAGCAACAGATACAAAGATTTAAACACACATGTATACACATCTCTATTCCTATGATTCTGCCTCTCTAGTTAAACCATAATGAATACAAATATTTTCATTATGAATATCCTCAGAGAGTCAAGAGAAAATATTGCACCTGTAAGAAAATATTACATTACTATAACAGAAAGAACATTCAGAAAACAAAAACCAAGTCCATCCATGTTATTGTAAATGGTAAGATTTCATTCTTTTTTATGACCAAGTAATATTCCATTGTATATACAAGTGTATGTGTATATGTGTATATGTATATGTATATGTATATATATGTGTGTGTGTGTGTGTCTGTGTATATATATACACACACATATATATGTGTGTGTATATATATACACATATGTGTATATATATGTGTGTGTGTATATGTATACACAGACACACACACACACACACACACACATATATATATACATACATACATACATACATACATACATACATATACATCTTCTTTGTCCAATCGTCTATCATAGGACACTCAGACTCAGTTTCTATGGGTCCGGAATCTGGGTGCAGCTTAGCTGGGTCCTTTGGCTCAGGGTCTCTCACAAAACTGCAATCAAGGAATTGGCTGGGGCCACAGTCATCTCAAGGCTCAAGTGGAAGAGGACCCACTTCCCAGCTCATTTATGAGGTTGTTGGCAGGATTCAGTTCCTTGTGTGCTGTTGGGCTGGGGGCCTCAGTTCATTCATGGCTGCTGGCTGAAGGTCATTTTCAGTTCCATGTCATGTGTGCCTCCTTGTAGGGCAGCTCACAATGTGGCAGCTGGCTTCATCAGAGCAAGCAAGCAAGAAGAGCCAGAGAGAGTGTGAGAAAGACAGAAGTCACAATCTTTTTGCTCTAATTTCTGGGAGATTTCCTCATCCATATTTTCCAGCCTTCTATTTAGTTTTAATATTTTTGCTATCTTGTATTTGAGTTCTAATAACTTCTTTGGGTTGTTGTGTTCCCCCTTTTTTTTCTTTTTCTTTTTAATTACAGTTGACATTCAATATTATTTTATATTCATTTCAGGTGTACAACATAGTGGTTAGACATTTATATAATTCATGAAGTGATCCTTCCAAATTAGTCAAGTATGCACCTGGCACCATAAATAATTGTTATAATATTATTAACTGTATTACTTATGCTGTACTTTACATCCCCATGACTATTTTGTAATTACCAATTTATACTTCTTATCCCTTCACCTTTTTCACCCAGTCCCCCAACCTCCCTCACATCTGGCAACCATCAGTTTGTTCTCTGTATCTATGAGTTTGTTTCTGTTTTTCTTTTTTGTTTATTTTGTTCTTTAGATTCCACATGTATATGAAATCATATGGCAATTGTCTTTTTCTACCTGACTTACTCCACTCAGCACAATAACCTCCAGTCTTAATTCTGAGATTATTCTGTTTTATGTTGTATATTTTTAGGGAAATATATCAATATGCCAGGTTGTGACATATTTATAATATCAAATATGTATGTCAGTCTCATTTTTCTTTTCCATACATTTACACAGTGTGTGCACCCATCATGTGCTTAAAAATTGTCTTATACTTAGGAAATATATTCCATGAAAGCAGTGTTATTTAGGTAATGGTTCAAGAATTTCCATGTGAAAAAGATTCATGTCATATAGAGTTGTGTTTGTATTTTTTAAAGATTTCATATTGCAATGAATCTTTTATACATGTTTAAAGATTTTGTTATATTATGGTACTTTCCTTCTATACCAATATTGTGAAGTGTTTTGATCATAAAAGGATGCTGTATCTTGTTGAAGACTTTTTCTGCATCCATTGATATGATCATATGATTCTTATTTTTTAATTTGTTTATGTGGTGTATCACATTAATCGATTTGCATATGTAGAACCATACTTGTGCCCCTGGGATGAAGCCCACTTGATCATGGTGTATAATCTTTTTAATATGTTGCCGTATTTGTTTGCTAGTATCTTATTTAGGATTTTCGCATGTATGTTCATGAGAGATATTGGTCTGTAGTATTCTTTGTTGTGTGTTATCTTTACCAGGTTTTGGTATCAGAGTAATATTGGCCTGATAAAATGAGTTGGGAAGTATTGCCTCCTCTTCGATCTTTTGGAAGAATTTGAGGATAATAGCTATTAACTCTTCTTTGAAAGTTTGGTAGAATGCATTGGTAAAGCCATTTGGTCCTGGACTTTTACTTTTTGGTAGGTTTATGATGTTTCAATTACCATACTGCTGATCGGTCTAGTTAGACTTTCCAGTTCTTGATTCAGTCTAGTAAGAGTGTATTTTTTCAAGTTCTGGTCCATGTCTTCTAGGATATTAAATTTGATATTGTATACTTTTTCATAGTATTCTTGCCTGATCCTTTGTATTTCTGCAATATCAGTCATAATTTCCCCTCTTTCATCCCTGATTTTGTTTATTTCTGTCCTTTTTCTTTTTTCTTTAGTGAGTCTAGCCAGGGCTTTGTCAATTTTATTAACCTTCTCAAAGAACCAGCTCCTTGTTGTATTTATTTTTCCTATTTTTTTGTTTTATTTTGTTTTTAATTTTATTTATTTCTGCTTTAATATTGACGATTTATTTCCTTCTGCTGACTTCAGGCCTCATTTTTTCTTCTTTTTCTAGTTTTTTAAGATGAAGTGTTAGGTTGTTTATTTGGGCTCATTCTTATTTTTGGAGATAGGCCTGTAATGATATAAACTTTCCTCTTGCATCCGCTTTTACCGTGTCTCAGAAGTTTTGATATGTTGTACTATCATTATCATCCATTTCTATGTATCTCTTGATCTCTGTTTTTATTTCTTCTCTGACCCAGTTATTCTGCAATAGCATGTTGTTTAATATCCATGTATTTGTGGTTCTTCCCACCTCCTTTTTGCAGTTGACCTCTGGTTTCAAAGCATTATGATCAGAGAATGTGGTTGGTATGATTTCAACCCTCTTATATTTGTTGAGGCTATTTCTGTGTCCCAGTATGTGGTTGATTCTTAAGAATGTGCACTAGAGAAGAATGTATAAGCAATTGTTTTGGAATGGAAGGCTCTGTAAATATAAATTATGTCCAGTTGGTCTAATGTGTCATTTAAGGATGTTATTTTCTTATTGCTTTTTGTTTGGATGATCTGTCCATATCTGACAGTGGGGTATTTAGGTCCTCTACTATGGTAGTGTTTTGGTCTGTTTCTCCCTTCAGTTCTGTTAGTAATTGTTTTACATATTTCAGGGCTTCCTGATTGGAGGGATAGATATTAGTAAGTTATGTCTTCTTGGTGCAAGATTCTCTTTATCATTATGAGGTGTCCCTCAGTATCTTTATTTATCTTTTTTTTTTATTTTCAAGTCTATTTCATCTGATATTAGTGCTGCCACTCCTGCTTTTCTCTGAATGCCATTTGCTTGAAATATCACTTTCTACCATTCCACTTTGAGTCTATATCATTCTTTGGAGCTGAGATGTGTCTCTTGGAGGCAGCATATGGTTGTGGTTTGTTTTTTGATCCATTGTGCAACTCTGCGCCTTTTTATTGATGAGTTCAGTCCATTTACATTTAGGGTAATTATTGGAATATGAGGTCTTATAGCCATTTATCTCTTGCTTTCTGGTAGCTTGGTGCTTTCATTGCTTCCTTATCCTTGTGTTTCTGTTTTCTTTATTTTTGTTGGCTTTTGTGGGTATTGCCTATTGTTCTTGTTTTATGTTATATGCTTCAGTTCTGAATCTTTGGTGTGTGGTTACAATTAAGAATATGTAAAGAACAGTTATATATATACAATCATCCATTTTCTTCTGCATGCACCTTATCTCCTTTCCCCCTTGTGAATTTGGATCTTAGAATCCTCCCCTTTTTATTCATTGTTGTCTCAATTTGTTCTTAAACATTCATTACTATCTCGCTATAGCAATTCTTTGTATTATTTAAGCTTATAATGTGCTCTCCTTAGTAAAGGTTGCACTCCTCTGCTTCTATTTGCCTGATAGTCACTTTCCTCCTAATTATGTATTTTTTGGAGTTTTGTTGTTTTGTTTTAGGTGAGCTGACACCTTTCAGTATTTTCTGTAGTGCAGGCCTTATAGTGGAGAATTCCCTCAATTTTTGTATGTCTGGAAAGTTCTTAATTTCTTCTTCAAATCTAAAGGAGAGCTTAGCTGTATATATTATTCTAGGCTCATAGTTCCTTTCACTTAATAGTTTAAATATTTTATTCCATTTCTTTCTGGCTTTTAAGTTTGTGCTGAGAAGTCTGAGGATAATATAATGGGTTTTCCTTTATAAGTTACCATCTTCTTTTCCCTGGCTGCCCTGAGAATTCTGTCTTTGTCATTGAGTTTTGATAATTTTAATACAACGTGTCTTGGTGAAGGCCTTTTTGGGTTGAGATAATTTGGTGTTCTGTTGACTTCTTGAAGTCCAAGCTCCAGCTCATTCCTTAGATTTGGGAAATTCTCATCAACAATTTGTCTGAAAATGCTTTCTTGTCCCCTGCTCCTTTTTCTTGTCTTTGATAATGCCTATTATTCTTATGTTTCCTCTCCTGATGGTATCAGATAGTTCTTGTATTTCTCTTTCATTATTTTTCAATCTTTGGTTTCTCTCTTCTTCCTTCTGATTTATTGCTAGATTTCTGTTTTCACTATCACTGATCCTTTCTTCCATTTGATCAACTCTATTTCCCAAACTTGCTATTTCGTTTTCCAACTCTTGCTGTGTGTTCTTCATATCCAGAAGTTCTATTTGGTTCTTCTTAAGGGTTTCGATCTCCTTGCTCTGCTCATCTAGTTGTTTTTTTATTCAATTTATTAAATTATTGATTTGAGTTGTTTTGCATCTCATTGAGTTTTTTTCAGGAGTACCATCCTGAATTCTCTGCCATTTAATCTGCATATTTCTATGTCTGTAAGCTTATTTTCTGGAGATCTTTCTCTTTCTTTCTGAGATACCTGTCACCTTAGTTGTTCATGGTGTTTAATGGACCATTTCTTCACCTGGGCATTAATGGAAGCTTATTCTGTTGTTTTTCCAGAAAGAAGATTTATTATATAACGGTCTCTCGTTAGCCTGTTGCAAAGAAAGCAGTTTTCTTTTGTTTTCCAGTTGGTGGCATCTAATCCTCTTGGACCCCTGCTTTATTTAAAACCTAAATGTCTTCTTTTATTTTCTCGTGGATTTTTAATCACACTCACTACTCTCAGTTTCATTCCCTGTCAGTGTTAGCAACAATTTTGGTAGTGTTTACTCAGATTCCCCTGGTGCTCCACGGTGATAGGTCTTGGAGGGTATGCGGGGAGGAGCCCTCTGGGTTGCGATTTGGGGGCTGAGGTTTAGTCTCAGTTTTTTGCAAGTGGAGCCAGTAAAAATCAACTGTTGTTTCTCTGTAGTCCAGTCCCACTTCTCTGCTTTCTACCTTGATGACTGGGCCCTGCTGCCAGCTGCTACAAGTTCCAGCACTTCAATGCAAGCTGATCAGGGAAGTTGCTGTACCTTATCCCCTCCCCCTACTCCTGCAGGGAGCTCCAGAGGCTATGAGAGGTAGCTTCAGCCTGGGTAGTGTTTGCTCAGATTCTTCTGGGGCTCTGTAGTGATAGGACTTGAAATATATGGGGGGAAGGGCTCTCTGAGTTGGGATTTTTGGGGCTGGGGCTCAGTCTCAGTTTTTTGCAACTGGACCCAGTAATAATCAACTGTTGTTTCTCTGCTGTCATATCTCGCTTATCTATTTTCTGTCCTGATGACTGTGCTCTGCTGCCGGCTGCTAAAGTTCCGTCACTTCCAGGTAGGCTGATCAGGGAAGTCGCCTCCCCTTCATCCCTGCTCCCCACCACAAGGAGCCCTGGGGGCTGCAAGGGGCAGCTTATTTATTTCTCCAAGTTCACCACCCGAAACCTGATGTTCTGACCTGTGGTAGTTCTTATGCACAGATCCCATGCTCAGATGTGCTGGTGTGCAGTTTGGGTGTTTTTTTTTTCATTTTAATCAAGTTTTAGATGTTCGGCTTATTGTTGTTTCAGAGGAAGAGATCTGAGGACATCTCTCAGTACGCCATGTTTCCCACTTCCCCCTATATTTTTTTACTCTCACCAGAAAAATCTCTTCTTCACAGATCATTCACTCATTCATTAAACAAACATCGAGCATCTACTATATGTAAGTTCCTTATGCTAGTTGTTAGGATTATGACAACAAAATAGAAAGTTTCTGTTCTTATGAAACCAACATTGTATAGAGGGACATATGTAATTAAACAAATGACTATCGTAAAATAGTGTGCCATTAGTGAAGGAAAATTAAGGAAACTTATGGCAGGGAGACCTAAACTAGTGAGCATAATCAGGGAAAGTTTCCTGTAGGAAGTGGTTTTTCAGCCTGGTCAGAGATGATGCCACAAATTAAGATAAGGAGGAGGGGAAGAAATTATGGCAGGGAAAATAGAGAATTTTATTCTAGACCTATAGAGTGAGCTTATCATACCTACACACAATTTATGATATTTTGGTGGCAGTCAGATGAATCTTGGCTAGAGTTCACATAAGATATCTGACTTGAGAGTCTTCACCCTGTGGCTGGTAAAGGAAGCCAGAGGAGTAAATGAACTCACCTAGTCAGAGGACATGGAGTAAAAGAGAGGAAGAGAGGATGCCTAGGGTGATATTATGAAAGACAAAAACATCCAGAAACAGGTAGAAAAAAAGTCAGAGAGAGGAAAGAGAGAGACAGGCCGACAGACAGACAGAGACAGAGAGAGACAGATACAGAGACAGAGAGACAGAGCTGTCAGAAAAGTAAACAGAAATCCAAGAGTGTGGTGCTCCAGAAGTAAAGGGAAGAGTGCTTCACAGAAAGAAGGAACACAGAGCACTAAAATGACAACTGAGAAATGTTCATCAGATTAGCAATAAGCAGCTTATTGATAAATTTGCCAAAACCAGTTTAAACAGAGTGATAAGGACAGAATACAGTTTGCTAAAGGGTAGGATCTGAAGTAAGAGAAACATCAAGGATAGGCAACTCATTCTAGAAGTTTATCTGTGAAAGAGAGACTAGGGAGCTAAGAGTGAGAGAGCAAGAAAATGAGAATTAAATGAATAACCAGTGGAACTGGACAAAAAGGCTTTTTCTTTTTCTTTTGTCTTTTTAATGGGTAAAATTAACATATTTATAGTTTGATGGAAAGTAAAATATATAAAAGAAGGGGTTAAAATAAAACAGGAAGGAGAGGCATAGAAAGAAGGGAGAGAGGGAATGAAAAGAGTCAGAAATAATGAATACTAAAGATAAGATCCAGAGTATAGGTTTTACTGCAGCTGGAAGGAATGAGGAAAAGACTGGTATGGATGTTGATAAAGGATTGCAGGTTTAATTGCAGAGAGTTGAGAGGACTTTGTTATTTGGCTTCTCAGGCCACATAAGATTTTTTTAAAAAAATAGAAGGTGTGGCTTAATTAGGGGTAAGTATATTAACAGCAATAAAAGTAATAGTTAATCTTAAAAAATACTCAACTCATTGTTTTTTCAACGAGCATTCATCTAGTGCTGTAATAGTTTTTATGAGGATACTTCAATGAAAAAGACATTGTCTTAATTTTATGAACTGGTGAAAAAAAAAAACCCAAACTTTCCTCTCTCAGTAAATGGTGGCTCTACTACTCCACCATTCATCTAGCTGCTTCTAGGAATAACCCAGGCATCAACCTTAACTCATTCCTTTCACTTATCTGCCACCACCTCCATCCCCACAGTGTGGGAGAACACACACACACACACACACACACACACACACACACACCACATCTAACTCACTGGGAAGCCTTATAAATTCTACTTTCAAAACAGGTCTGGAGTTTGACTGCTATTTCCATATCCACTGCCTCAACCTGATCCAAGCCACTAATCCTTTTTGCCTGGACTACTGAAGTAGCTTTGGTGAAATAATAAAAATTCAACTGAGTAAATTTTAATGATCTTATTGACTTTATTCAGTGATTCGTGAATCGAGAAGCATCCAATCTAGCAGAGGAGCTCTTAAGAGCTATACATGACAAGAGATTTTACAGGCAAAGGGAGCAGGAACCAAGAAGTTATAATAGGCAAAAAGTGGATTGGTTATTGCAAGGTTACTTTCCTTATAAGGGATGGCAAGTATTTCCTTATAGGGGATACTTTATAGGTATCAGGCAGATTACCTAACTAATGACCAGGAAATTTGTGATTGGCTGTTTTAAGATCCCATTTGTGGGGAAGGCTGAAACTGAAATTGAATTTGATGATATGGGGCTTAGCAGAAGTGACTCCATTTTGAGCCTGTTGTCTACTCTTCACATGTAAGTGAAATCATATTCATCTTTCTTTGCCAGAGTCACTTAGCACAATAACCTCTACATCCATCCATATTGTCTAAGATGGCAAGATTTTGTTCATTTTTGTGGCTGAGTAATTTTCCATTATATATATGTACCACCTCTTCTTTACTCATTCATCTATTCATAGAAACTAAGGTTGCTTCCACATCTTAGCTATTGTAAATCATGTTGCAATTAACATATGGATGCACATGTCCTTTGTGTTTTGGGTTTCCTTGAATAAATACCCAGAACTGAGATTACTGAGTCCTTCTTTGTCTCTCACTATAGGCTTTGTTTTAAAGTCTATTTTTTCTGGTATATGTATGGGTAATTTGACTTTTTGTTTGTTTATTTCCATTTTCATGAGAAATCTTTTTCTATCCCTTTACTTTCAGTTTATGTGTATCTTTTAATATGAAGTGAGTCTCTTATGGGCAACATGTGTAAGAGTTTTGTTTCCTTATCCATTCAGCCATCTTATGTATTTCGATTGAAGCATTTAATCCACTTACATTTAAAGTAATTGTTGCTAGATATGTAGTGATTGTCATTTTATTATTCATGTTCTTGATTTTTTGTCTTCTTTTTAAAGAAATCCTTTTAATATTTATTGTAATGCTGGTTTGGTGATGATGAGCTCCTTTAGATTTTTCTTGTCTGGGAGGCTCTTTATCTGTCCTTTAATTCTAAATGATAGCTTTGCCAGGTAGAGTAATCTTGGTTGAAGGTCCTTGCTTTTCATGACTTTGAATAGTTCATACCAATCTCTCTGGCCTGCAAAATTTTTGTTGAGAATTCAGCTGACAGTCTTATGGGTGCCCCTTTATAGATAACTAACTGATTTTTTTATTGCTGCTTTTAAGATTCTTTCTGTGTTTTTACCATTTGGAATTTTAATAATGATGTGTCTTGGTACGGGCCTCTTTGCGGACCCTTCCGAGCCTCCTGGGATTGTATGTCTATTTCCTTCCCCAGGTTAGGGAAGTTTTCTATCATTATTTCTTACAATAGGTTTTCAATTTCTTGCTCTCTCTCTTCGCCTTTTGGTACCCCTATAATGCAAATATTGGTATGTTTGATGTTGTCCCAGAGGCTCCTTAAACTAGCTCCATATTCACATTTTTTTCTAAGTTTTGCTGTTCCAATTGGGTGTTTTCTGCTACCTCATTCTCCAAATTGCTGATTTGATCCTCTTTTTCATCCAATCTATTTCCTCTAATGTATTCTTCATTTCAGTTATTGTAATCCCCATTTCTGACTGGTTCTTTTTTGTGTTTCCTATCTCCATTTTTATGTTTTCTATCTCTTTGTTGAAGAGTTCATTGAGTTCATCTGAGCTCATTGAGCATCCTTATAACCAATGTTTTGAACTCTGCATACAATAGTTGCTTGTCTCCATTATGTTTACTTACTTTTTTGCAGGGGAGCTTTGTTCTGTTCTTTCATTTGAGATATATTTCTTTGTCTCCACATTTGGGCAACTTCCCTGCTTTCCTTTCTATGTATTAGGTAGGAATGCTATGTCTCCCTGTATTGGTAGAGTGGCTTTAAGTAGGTGTTCTGTATGTCCCAGTGGTTCCATCTCCCTGGTCACCTGAACTGGGTATTCCAAATGTGTCCTTCACATAGGTTGTGTGTTGTAGTTGAGTCTGGGTTGTTGTTGGCATGTCAGTGGAAGGGATTAATCCTCAGGCTGATTGGTTGTGACAACTTACCATGATGTAAGTGGAAGAGCTACTGTGTAGGGGTTAATCTTGCAGAGCGTGATTTGCTTTAAAGGGTTTCTGGTGCCTGCTCAGTCTGCCCTTTGGGTGTGTCATTTGTGAAGGTGGTTGGGTGACGCTCTGGTGTTGTCTGAAGCTGACCACCAGATGTGTTGGTTCTGGAGGATTTTCAGGGAGAGGCAGTGCTCTGGTTCAGGCCAGCATCAGCCCCTGCCTATGTCCTGCTTCTTGCCACTTGTTGTGAACTACAAAGTGATGTGCAGATGCTTCCCACTTCTTCTGGAATTGTAGGTGCCTGGGAGAGGCTAAGCTGCAAACTAAGGCTGGTTGCCACTAGTGCCAAGCTTGGGGCTGCTTAGCAAGAGGTATAGGGCACGCCGAGGCCAGATGCTGCTTGTTTGTTTCTTTTGAACCTTTAAGAGATTTTTAGAAAAGTCCGAAGCATGAGCTAAGATAGATAGTTTGCACGTTAAATCCACCAGAAATGGCCTGGGCAGGCCTGCAAGTTTGGTGTGGTGAGGTCTCAAGAAATCCCCAGGGCAGAGTGAACAGTGTTAGCTAGGATAATGAAGACTCAGATACAGCTCTTGCCTAAGTCTGCATACTGGGTCTGAGGAGGGCTCAACAAAGGAACAAGGGCTTCTGCCAGCACTTCTGTCTAGGAGAAAGCTGTGCCACTGACTCTCATTCTGAAGACAGACAATTCAGTTCTTCCCCGTATGTTCTTGGTACCTTTCGAGCTGATGCCTCAGCTATGAAGCTCAGAGTGAGTGAGTCTGTCAGTGAGTAAGTCCCTGAAGTGGACCTTTAAGAGGAATTCCAGTAGCCCTCAATCTGACTCAGTCACAATCTTCACTGGTTTTCACAGCCAGGAGTTATGGCAACTTCTCTTCCAGGCACTGAAATCCTGGGCTCAGGAGCCCAGTGTGAAGTGGGGACCCCTTGCTCCTCAGGGAGACCTCTGCAAAGGAGATATTCCTCCTGATTTTTAAACATCACACATGGTTGTGAGACAAGCCTGTTTTGCATCTCTGTCCCTTCCTATCAGTCTTAAGGTGGCTTCTTCTTTCCTTAGTTATAGGACTTCTGTTTAGATAGACTCCAGGTCATTCTCAATGATAGCTGTTCTATATTTTAGTTGTAATTTTAAGGTCCTCATGGGAGGAGGTAACCACAGCATTTCCTAACTTTGTCATCTTAACCAGAAGCTGTAAATTTTTTAAATTATCTTATTATATCACAGATGTATATTGGAAGGATTTCTGTGGACACAGGTGTTCAGCACTTGTAGCAAGAGTTGTTAGCTTTAGAAGAGGCTTCCAGTCAAAATGGCAGAGTAAATAAATGCTGTGCTTGCCTCCTCTCACCACCACATGAAACAAATGAAAACAATGAGGCTTACTTGTGTACACTTACCAATCCAAACTGTTCTAAAGACTTTTCACCCTCATGTAATGGATTCTGGTGACTGATAACAGATATCAGGTCAATGTCAAGTCACACCTTTTCTTTTCCAGCTCACTACGTTTAGAATGGTATATTTACCATGCATTTATGCTGTGATTATCACCTCATTTTTGAAATATTTGTAATGGACTCAAGCAAAAATAGAACAAAAAGTAAACGTAGCTCCAAAGTGTTGCTTATTAGTAAGTCATACTGATGCAGCTGACTATTAATCAGGGTCCTGATAAGAAACACATGACAAATTACTGGAATTTTTTAAATAAATTATTTTAAGAATGGAATATTTATGAAGCCATGGGTTGGGTTAAAGGAACAAATAAGAGATGCAAAAGCAAGCAGGGTCTAGCAATGGTGGAAAGTTATTATTTGGCCTGACAAAGCACGGGAAGAAAATGACGTTAGGAGATCTTGGCTGAGAGCTGGAGCTGTGGAATAGGGCAGAATAGATGCTAGAAAGAGACAACCATGCCAATGACCTTATCTACATGGATGCAGTGGGGGAAAGATGTTGACGGTGATGGCATAATAGCCATGAACTTTCTCTCCTCCTTGACAGTCTCTTACCAAACCCCATCCTCATAGCACAACCCAACCAAACACTAAAGGCAGGGATGCCAAGGCCATGTATTGCATGGGAGTCAGAGCAGAGAAGCATGGAAATCAATGTGGAAGAACAAGAAATTGAGAATAACCAACACATGCCCTCAGCCCTTTTGAAAAGTTTTTTTTTTTTATACAAACAGAAGTTGAAGAAATTGAAAGTAGTCATTTGGTTTATAATTCAAGCCCCTATTAATATGATGCTTTTAAAGAAGGTTTTGTTTGCCTGGCTTTCTGGGTTCCATATTGATCAAACTATGTAGATAATTCTTTGTTTACCTTACCATTTTACTTTGCTTTCCTGGTCCCAGTCAGTGGGAATGCCTGGAGCTACATCTCTTAAGTGAGTCTGATTTGAGCTTAATTGTTTATCTGCTCAAAGGAGAGCACTGCCTGTTTTTTAATCATTCTTGTTTGTCAAATCTGCCTTGAAATATTGAAAGTTACAGGGGTGATTTAAAGACGAACCTGGACTTCAAGTTGCCTAGAGCCACATGAATAAGAGGGTGCTCCAGCTCTATTTAGGTGAAGAGCAAACATGTTTATAAATGCCAGACATGGCCCCTGTAGAGGCTATTAATGCAGACAGCCAGAGCCAGCATTAAAAAATTATCTAAAGGGCTTGATTCAATATCATTGCTGACCAGAAGTTTCGGAAAGAAATCATGTTGATATGCTTAGAGAGCCTTACCTTTCTCTGATCCTGTTACTGCATGCAAGAACCTTTTTAAAAGGGACCAGCAGCTCTTGTGTGTCTGAGTATAGAAACTTGAGCTTTAGCCATTGAGCAACTTGGATGATGTCATTCCCATTTCACTGCTCTATATCCAGTGCCTTGCTCTGAACCGAAGTCACCTGTTACATATTAGGTAACTCAACCACATGCATTTGTATTTCTTCATGTATATGAGAGACTCTTCTGATAATTTAATTAAGTCCACATGTACCACAACTCAGTGATACTATCACTGGTTATCATCATGAAAATTAGTGTTGTTTCTTCCTACAATGAAATTATATTTCAAAATATTATCCTGGTCATGTTCTTTTTTCCCGCTGATTGCTATTTGCTTTCACTGGTACGCTGAGGGCCAATTTCATCCTTCCAGTCAGTCTACATTGAAGATGAAATAAAGGTAAAAAAAAACATTCAAAGAAACTTTTAACTTTTTTTTTTCAACTGAAGAATCTCAGAAACGTGTGTGCCAGCTTTTCCTCTCAGAGATTACATGAGACAGAGCCTAGGCAGAGTGGAAAGAGATGGAAAAAGTGACTCATATGAAAAATGAATGACAGAGGAATGGGAGAAATTAATTTTCTGTCACAATAATCAGAGAACTAAGCAAAAGGGACACCCCCATTCTCCTACCCTGCCAACTCATAATCTGTGAACAACCTACTTTGAATATTTTGTGCCAATCTCTTCTGGCCTGAAAAGAAAATATAGGCAGTAAACTCTGACATTGTTCTTAGTAATATGTTTTCTGATATGTCATCTTGGGCAAAGGAAAAAATAATAATAAACAAATGGAACTACATCAAACTAAAAATTTTTTGCACAACAAAGGACACCATCATCAAAACAGAACAACTTACCGAATGGGACAAGATATTTGCCAGTGATATACTCAATAAAAGGTTAATATCCAAACACATAAAGAACTCATGTAACTTAACACCAAACAACTAATAATCCAATTACCAAATAAACATCTCTCCAAAGAGAACATACAGATGGCCAACAGACTTATGCTCAATATCACTAATCATCAGAGAAATGCAAATTAAAAGCACAATGACTTATTGCCTCACACCTGTAAAAATAGCCATCATCAATAAATCAACAAACATGTGTTGGCAAGGATGTGGAGAAAAGGGAACTTTCATGCACTTTTGGTGGAATTGTAAATTGGTACAGCCACTATGGAAAACAATATGGCTTTTCCTCAAAAAATTAAAAATAGAACTTCTATATGACCCAGTTATTCTACTTCTGAGTATTTACCCCAAAACAAAACAAAATACTAATATGAAAAGATGTACACATCTCTATCTTCATTACAGCATTATTTACAATAGCCAAGATATATAATCAACCTAAGTGCCCATTGATAGACAATTAGATAAAGAAGAAGTGGTACATATAAACAATGGAATATTACTTGGCCATAAAAAAGAATGAAATCTTACCATTTGCAACGACATAGATGGATCTAGAAGGTATTATGCTAAATGAAATAAGTCAGAGGAAGACAAATACTGTATGATCTCACTTATATGTGAGTATAAACAGTATTAATAACAAAAAAGAGGGTGTGGGTCAAGATGGTGGACTAAGTAAAAGCCAGGTTTGCTTCCTCTCAGATCTGCAGTAAAATTACAACCAAATTATAAAATAATCAACATGGAGAATCACCTGAAGTCCAGCTGATCAAAACACCTACATCTGATAATATAAATAAACAGACACATCGAAGCTGGTAGGAGGGACAAAGTCACGAAATGAGCTGATCTCACCCCTAAGGGTGGCAGTGGAGCACTGAGACGGAGAGCAGAGCTGCAGAGGCACCCTTGAAGGAGATAGGGGTCCTAACCCCACTTGGAGGCTCCTCAACATATGGTTCCAGCCCAGGAAAAAAGAGTTCCCAAAAAATCTGACTATGAGATGGAAGGAGACTGAAATCACAGACGCTTCTTTAAAGAGCCCACACACACACTTTCTCACCGGCGAACCCTCACCCAGAACACTGGCAGTGAAACAGAGCCTCAGGCAAGATTCATAGAGGGAAGGACACCGGCAGTGGAATAGAGACTCGGGAAAGATTCATACAGGGAAAGGCTCCATTACCTGGCACCAGAGCAGGGCTGAACAGGCAGCTGCCATTGTGCCTTGTAGGGGGCACCCTTAAGGGTCAGTCTACAGACCAGACTCAGCTTAGCTGTGCTGACTCCTCCCTCCTCACAGCCAATTCTGAAGCTGCACCGGCCTGAGGATATTGGCCTGCCCTACCCAAACCGCAGGTTGACCATGGTGGCTTATCACTAGGCAGCTGCACAGTCCTGCCCCTTTCCAGGGCCAAACATTTGATGCAGGCAGCAGACCTCAGCCAGCACTGTGAGCACATTTCAGGGACAGTTTCAGGCCGATCACTGCTGCCAACATTAGCTCGGATGGATCACGGGTATCTGTGGGCCAGTCCCAGACAGCAGCTGGTCTTGTTGTGATCTGTAACTTTTGTGGGAACACGCAGGTGGACAGAGAAGTCGTAGCAAGACTGAAGCTGTATTGGCCTGATGGCCATTATGTCTTTAAAATCCTTCCTCACCCAACCAACAAACGGCCTGGGTGGTTTGTTAATAAGCAGCCTATTGACAGGCAACCACCCCTGCCTTGCCCCTTTCTGGGGCCGCACATTCCATGCAGGCAACAAACTGGCTAGTGTAATGTGCACATTGCTGTGAAGTCAGTTGCAGGCAGACCACTACTGCCTGCAAGAACTGCAATATCGCTTGGAGAGAGCACAGAGGTCTGGGAGACAGCCCTAGACAGCCGTTGGTCTCACTGTGATAGGTGACTACAGTGGGAACACGTGGGCACAGAAGTTGCAGCAAAACTGAGGCTGTATTCACCTGATGGCCCTTGTCTATCTGAGATCCATCTCCACCAAATCTGTGCAGGCGACAGACTCTGGCTAGTGCAGTGTATGCATTATGGTGAAATCAGTTGGAGGCCACAAGGAGCCCACAGCCCATTAACAGGAGGTTACCCCACCCTGCTTTTCTCTGGGGGTGTACATTCTACACAGGCAACAGACCTCAGCTAACTCAGTGTGCTCATTGTGGGGAAATCATTTGTTGGCAGACCAATAAATTGTGCTGCCTGCACAAGCTGCAATATTTCTTGGTGGGGGATGGGGATGGCAGGGGTCTGTGGGACTGCCCCAGATGGCAGCTGGTCTCACTGTAGTCCGTGACTACTGAAAGAATGTGTGGACACAGAATTTGCAGCAAAACAGGCTGTATTGGCCTGACGGCCTTTGCTTCTCTGAGACCTGCCCCATCCAATCCACAAAGTTCCCACAGCCAGTTGACAGTCAGCTACCCCTGCCCAGCTCCTATCAAAGATTGTGCATTCTTCACAGGCAACAGGTCTCAGCTCATGCATTGAGCGAAGTTCAGGGAAAACAGACACGGGCAGCTCACTGCTGCCAGCACAAGATACAATATTGCTCGGGCAGATCGCAGGGGTTTGTGGGCCCATCCTAGACAGCAATACATCTCACAGTGATGTGTGACTTTTGTGGGAGCCCATGGTCCCAGAGCTGGCAGCAAATCTGATGCTATATAGGCCTGATATCCCCGTGTCTCACTGAGACGCTTCCCCACTTAACCCACAAATTACATGTGGCAAGCCTCTTCTCAGGCAACCCAGTCCCATTCAGTGCTTTCCTTGGAACACGAATTCAACAGCAAACAACAGCACTCGGTTTGGGCAACCGATGCGTGCACAAAACCATGCCCATGAGTTTCAGTAATTCTTGAGCAGATCTCAGGTTTGCAGGCCCAAAGTAGGCTGTGGCTGGCCTTTCTGTGATCTGAGACTTGTACAGGAAACCACGGAGACAGTGCTGTCATGTAAACAGACACTGCAGTGGCAGGGGGAATGTGCTCAATATATCCAGATGACTCCCAGGGTCCCTGCACCACCCAACACGCATATCACCCAGAGGCTGTTCCAGTTGTGGAGTCTTATAGACCAATGACAGGCAGCCTCAAGCCTTGAGGAACACTGGTCCTCCTGCCAAACTGCCCCAGGCCTGGTACTCGGGGTAACCAGACTGCGGCCCACAGTGTTGTCTCTTCCACTTACCTATAGATGCAATATAGGCAGCAACCATCTGTGGATCACTTTGTAGCTCTCACAAAGTAGCCCTGAGCAATCAAAGACAGTGGCTGACTATGGCCTACTGAGGAGTCCCTCCAAAGGGACCACAGAATCAGCACACCCGAAGGTCGGTGCTAGACCACAGCAGAGCAACTCATGACTAGTCCCATGAGCAGTACACAGAAAAGGTGGTCTAGACAAGTACACAAGCCTGCTAGGGCAAATCTCACTCAGTGGAATCAGCCCCTACACAGCAACACTTACCCTGTGGGTGCAGCCAGTTCCCTCAGTTAGTCAACCCAAGCATTAATCTCATCCATTAATGTACTAATACCAATAAATACTTAGCTACAACAGAAGATCACACAGAATACACACAGAGATCACGTCCAGGGTACCTGGCAAAGGTGATAAGAGAGAGTGTGCCACTGGACCATACAGGACACCTTCCACAGAAGGCAATCTGGTCAAGACTGAGATGAAACAAATATTACTAGCACATAGAAATGAACACAAAGAGGCTAAAAAATGAGAAAACAAAGAATATGACATAAATAAAACAACAAGAGAACACTCCAGAAAAAGCTAAATGAAATGGAGGAACTCAATCTACCAGAGGCAGAGTTCAAAATAATGGTTATAAGGAGGCTCAATGAACTTAGGGAGAGAATGGATGGGCACAATGAGAACTTCAAGAGAGAGATAGTAAGTATAAAAAAGGTTATAGAAACCATAAAAAAGAACCAGACAGAAATGAAGAATACAGCAGTTGAAATGAAGAATACACTAGAAGGATTCAACAGTAGATTGGATGAAGCAGAAGATCAAATCGGCAAACTGGAAGACAAAGTAGCAGCAAACACTCAATTAGGACAACAACAACAAAAAAGAATTTTAAGAAATGAGGATAGTTTAAGATGTATATTTTACCACAATAAAAAAATAATAGAAAGAAAAGGATAGTTTAAGAGACCTTTGGGACAACACGAAGTGTAACAATATCTGCATCACATGAGTACCTGAAGAAGAAGAGAGAGAGAGCAAGGGATTGAGAATCTATTTGAAGAAATAATGACAGAAATTTTTCCTAACTTGGCAAAGAAATTAGACACACAAGTTCATGAAGTGCAGAGTCTCAAATAAGAGGAACTCAAACACACCCACACCAAAACACATCATAATGAAAATGGCAAAGGTCAAAGAAAAGGAAAATATCTTAAAAGCAGCAAGAGAAAAGCAGCTATCAACTTACAAGGGTACCCCCATAAGAATTTCTGCTGATTTTTCAACATAAACTTTGCAGGCCCAAAGGAACTAGCAAGAAGTATTCAAAATTATGAAAAACAAGAATATACACTGCAAATACTCTACCCAGTGAGGCTTTCAATTAAAATGGAAGGTTAGATAAAGACCTTCACAGGCAGTGAAAAGCTTAAAAAAATCCATCACCAAAAAGGTATGTAAAAGGGAATTCTGAAAAAAAAATGGAAAAAAAAGCAAATATATATGAATAATAAAATGGCAGTAACTATGTACCTATCAATAATCACTTTAAATGTAGATAGATTAATCACTCAAATCAAAAGACATAAGATAGCTGAACAGATAAGAAAACATGACCCAGGCATATGTTGTCTGCAAGAAACATTCTTTAGATCAAATGACACTCACAGACTAAAAGTAAAGGGAAGGAAAAAGATATTTCATGCAAATGGAAATTTAAAAAAGTCAGAATAGAAATAATTACATCAGATGAAATAGACTTTAAAAAATGCTATAATAAGAGACAAAGAAGGACATTGCATAATTATAAAGGAATCAATAAATCAAGAAAACATAAAACAAGTAAACATATATGCATCCAACACAGGAGCACTTACATACATAAAGCAATTATTGACTGACATAAAAAGCGATAGCAACAATAATAGATTCATAGTAGAAGATGGTAATACCCCATTGACACCAATGAACAGATCCTCCAGACAAAAAATTCAACAGGAAACAATGAGCTTAGAAGACACACCAGATGGATTTAACCAATATTTTCAGAGCATTTCACCCAAAAGCAGCAAAATATACATTCTTCTTAAGTGCGCATGAAACATTTTCCAGGATAGATCACATGTTAGGTCACAAAAAGAAAGATCTCAATACTTTTAAGAAGATAGAAATCATATTGACTGTCTTTTCTGTTCACAATGTTATAAAACTAGAAATCAATTGCAAAAAAAAAAAAAACTGGAAAATATACAGACCCACAGAGGCTAAATAACATGCTACTAAACAATGAATGGGTTAACAGTGAAATCAAGGAAGGAATCAAAAGATGCCTAGAGACAAATGAAAATGAAAACACAAGGACTCAAAATCTGTGGGACACAGCGAAAACAACCCTAAGAGGCAAATTCATAGCAATACAGGCCCACCTCAAGAAACAAGAAAAATCACAAATGAACATTCTAATCTTAAACATAAAAGAACAGCAAACAAAGCCCAAAGTGAGCAGAAGGAAGGAAATAATATATAACAGAGAAGAAATAAACAAAATAAAGTCTAGAAAAACAATACAGATGAGTAACGAAACCAAGAACGTGTTCTTTGAAAGGATAAACTAACTTGACAAACCCTTAACCAGACTCATCAAGAAAAAAAAGATGACTTAAATAAATAAAATCAGAAATGAAAGAGGAGACATAACCATGGAATTTACAGAAATACAAAGGATCATAAGAAAATACTATGAGCAATTATATGTTAACAAATTGGCAATCTGGAGGAAATGGATACATTTATAGAAACATACAATCTCCCAAAACTAAGTCAAGAAGAGATTACCTGAACCAACTAATCACTACCAACAAAAATGAATTAGTGATCAAACAAAAGTCCTGGGCCAGATGGCTTTATGGGCAAATTTTACCAAACATTCGAAGTATTAACACCTATTCTTCTCAAACTACTCCAATAAATTCAAAAAAAAAGGAAGGCTCCCTAATTTCTTTATGAGGCCATCATTATCTTTACTCCAAAACCAGAAAAAGACATTACAAAAAAAAAAGAAAATTATAGGCCGATATCTCTTATGAATATTGATGCAAAAATCCTCAACAAAATATTAGGAATACAAATTCAGAAAGATATTAAAAATATCATACACCATGATCAACCTGGATTTATTTCTGAGTTGCAAGGTTGGTACATTATCCACAAAATAATTAATGAAATACACCACATTAACAAACTGAAGGATAAAAATCATATGGTCATATCAATAAATGCAGAAAAAGGGTTCAACAAAATCCAGCATCCATTTATAATAAAAACTTTCAGCAAAGTGGGAATAGAAGAGACATACCCTAACATAATAAAGGCCATATATGACAAATGTATAGCTAACATCAACGGGAAAAGGCTAAAAGCATTATCCTTAAGATCAGGAACAAGGTAAGGATGATGACTTTCACCACTTTTGTTTAACATTGTATTGGAAGTGCTGGCCACAACAATCAGACAAGAAAGAGAAATAAAAGGTATCCAGATTAGAAAGGAAGACATAAAAGTGTCATTATTTGAAGACAGCATGATAATAAAAACAAAGAACCCTAAAAAGCCCACTAAAAAAACTATTAGAACTGATCAATGAATTCAGTAAAATAGAAGGTTACAAAATAAATACTCAGAAGTCAGTGACATTTTTATACACCAATCATGAACTTTCATAAAGAGAAATTAAGAAAACGATCCCATTTAAAATTTCATAAAAAGCTATAAAATACCTGGGAATCGAATTAACCAAGGAGGTAAAAGACCTGTTCTCAGAAAATTATGAGTCATTTGAAAAAAAAAAAGAAGATACAAATAAATGGAAGCATATACCACGCTCATGGATAGGAAGAATCATCATTAAATTGGCCACACTACCCAAAGTAATCTATTAATTCAGTACAGTTCCTATCAAAATAACAATAGCATTTTCTAGAGAGCTTGAACAAATAATCCTAAAATTAATATAGAACCAGAAAAGACCCCAAACAGCCATGGCAATCTTCGGAAAGAAGAACAAAGTTGGAGGGATTACACTGCTTGATATCAAACTATACAATAAGGCTACAGTAATCAAAACAGCATGATACTGGCATAAAAATAGATACATTGATCAATAGACCAGAATAGAGAGACCAGAAATAAATCCACATCTATACACTCATTTAATATATGACAAAAGAGGCAAACATGTAGAATGGGGTAAAGACATTATCTTCAATAAATGATGTTGGGAAAATTGGACTGATATATGCAAAAAATAAATCTGGACGCCTTCCTTACAGCATATACAACAATAGACTCAAAACAGATTAAAGGCTTAAATATAAGACCCCAAATCACAAAACTTCTAAAAGGAGACATAGGCAGTAATCTCTCTGATATTGGTACTAGTAAAATCTTTTCAGATATATCTCCTTGGGCAAAGGATACAAAAGTAAAAAATAAGCAAATGGAATTACATCAAATTAAAAAATTTTTGCACAGCAAAGGAAACCATCAACAAAATGAAAATACAACTGACTGAATAGGAGAAGACATTCATTTCTGATACATCTGATAAGGGGTTAATATTCAATATATATAACTCAACACCACAAAAACAATCCAATTAAAAAATGGGCAGAAAGCCTGAACAAATACTTCTCCAAAGAGGAAATACAGATGGCCAAGGTCACTAATCATCAGATAAATGCAATTTAAAACCACAATGAGATATCACTTCACACCTGTCAGAATGGCTATCATCAACAAATCAAAAAACAACAAGTGTTGGTGGGATTCCAAATTGGCAAGGCCACTATGGAAAACAGTCTGAAGTTTCCTCAAAAAATTAAAAATATATCTACATTTTTGCTCAGCATTTGCACTTCTGGGTATTTATCCAAAGAAAACCAAAACAGTAATTCATAAAGATCTATGCATCCTTCTGTTCACTACAGCACTACTTACAGTAGCCAAAATATGGACGCAAACTAAATGCTCATCAAGAAGTTATGATTCATATATCCAATGGAATATTACTAAGCCGATGTGTGAGAGAACTAGAATAAAGATTGGTGAAGGGGAAGACTGCAATAAGTTCTATTGACCTTTTGCTCACCCAGCAGACTGTGGCATGAGACCCTTCTCTTGGGGTTTGTACCTGTGGGGAACACTCTTTCCTCCACATTGGGCATCCTTTCCTGATGTTAGACTGGAGAATTTCGATATTTTGTTTTCAGCCACTCAGCTCCAGAATTTCCTTATTCAGGAAGCCAAGGAGAGGAGAGTCAGCTGGATCCAGTGAAGCTCTTCCCCCACCCAACACACTGAGGCTTGCTGTGCCAATCACATAGTATGCATGGCTGGGAGGATAACCCAGATAGGTGAGCAGGCTAGATCAACAGGATTCCAGATGGGGCTGGCAGGTGATTCAGTCAAGGTTTCACAGGGACTATTTCTGGTGGATGCAAGGACCTAGCCCTCAGCAGGGGTATGAAAAGTCATATTCAGCTGTGGGTGGGGACAGAGGGTAGGAGATTGGTAGCACCTGGATTCCAACTCATCCCTGCCTCATAGGGAGATGTGGTGAGAATAGGGTAGTTAAGAGGCCCAGTTCAGACCACTGGCTTGGAACTAGGTCCCAGACCTCATCCTCTCACAAAGATGAGTCTGCCTGAGGGGACAGAACTAAGGCTCCACGGCCAGTAGCCATCATCAGTCTCCTGATTGCATTTGTATAACATATTGGGTAAATGAGAATTCCATAGGAGACTCAACCTCTTCTCCTTGTATGTGGGGCTCTAATGCCTGAGCTTGAAGGAATCCTGTCCCAGATTCAGATTACCCGTTGTCATCTTCTGTTACCCTCACCCTCCGAGATACCCTGGAAACCCAGACTAAGAATGACTGGACACTTGCATGTCAAACTCCCCTTTTCCCCTGAATACTCTCTGACCACTTAGGCTATAGTTTCCCTTTGTTCATTCTGGCCACTCAACTGTGTTGCCCCTACCTCAGGAGACAGGATTGCACCAGGAATGGGCTCCTTCTTTCTGTCTCAGAGGGACTGACCACACAGATCCAGTTTTCCTGGACATTAATCAATGCAGGATGTTATCTGTCAAGTGCTTGAAAGCAATCACGATGCTAAAGAATACTCATATTGTCCCAATACTGTCTTCTCTCTACTTAACCAGAAATTTCTACCGTAGACAGATTCATATACGTGGCTGGGAGTTGGGGGGCACATGGGGTGGAGGAGAAAGTTGGCCTAACTTTGAGAAGCCAGGGGAGCCCTTCCCGGGTGTTCCCAGTGTCAGTCTTAGCCCTTGAAGTGAGCCAGGGCAAGACTGGATTTTTTTCTTTCTGTGCTGTTAATTTTAATTTGTTAATTTTTTATTTCAAACAGATACCCAGATTTCCCTTGAGACCAAACATGTCATAAATGATCAAGTGGCATAAATAATGAATAAATGCTTCTCTCTTGGATTCCAATTTAAATCTAAGAAAGCTTGGTGAGATCTGAGGGCTGGTTCTGTCAATTATTTCTTCCAGACTGATCTCTGGTTATTAGCTGGCTCATTTAAATTCCTTCTTTTGCGGACATATTACAATGGAAGTAAAATAATTAAAGAGCAGCAAACTTGAGTTTGTGGTCGAATACATTTGGAACTATGTAATTACTATTATGATACTAGACACCATATGAAATTGTGGCCCAGGGGAATGACAGTGGATTTTATATTTTTTTCTGCAAGTGATATTTTATAGTAAAATTTTGAATATTAATAATGATCCTTGACCCTTGTGTGCTTATATCTCTATGTGGAACCAAAAATAGTAGCTTAAAGCAGTGCTTCTGAACCTTTTTCACAGTGTATCATACAGAAAAAAAATGATTGCATTTGTATAACATATTGGGTAAATGAATAAGGTTACTCCATGACTGGAAGTGAGCATCTTGGGGGCTCCAGCTACTCAAGACTGTGTTCCTCTGCCCAGAGGGCTGGTGGATTCTAGATCTCCGTACACATACAACCAATTTGTGGTGGGGCCTATGACTTAAGAAGACTTAAATCCTCTTTTAAACAAATATGTAATTTCAAATCTTTATGGAGGTAAAGTAAAGACGATGCTAAGAGATTATGATGGAGAATCGATTGTGGGAAAGGGTTTGTCAGAAAAGGCATCTCTAAGGAAATGATACATCATTAGTGACCCAAAGGATTTAGCCGAGTGAAGAATAGAGAAAAGAATCTTCCAGGAGGTAACTGAGACAGAAAAGTACTACATATGTCTGAGAAATTATAAGCAGAACTAGATGGCTGGAAGGTTCTGAGGGAGAAGGGAATGGTTCTAGGCATAGATAGGAAAGCAGGCAGGGAATAAAGTGTTCAAGGTCTTATAAATCGCCCTGCATTATATTCAAAGTGCAGTGACCAGCTACTGAAGGGAGTTGGCTCTGACTGACAGGGTCAGATCTGCATTTTTTTAAAAAAAAAATCCCCCAGGCTACTCATTCAGGTGGTGTCGTAAAAGAGAAACCAGGGTACTTTGGCAGGAGATAACTAGAGAGATGACAGTAGAGAAGTAATTCAAGGTGTATTTTAGAAGTAGGAGACAAAGACCACAAACTAAACTTGAATCTTTTTATAAAGCTAACATTTATTGTTACCAACTTTTGCCTGCATTATCTAATTGAATGTTCAGAACAACTGCAAAGCTCCAAGTAATGGATAAGAAAGTATATGCTCAATACCAAGATTCAAACCCAAGCCTAGCTTGCTTCAGAAACCTGAGCTCTTAACATATATGTTCTCCTACAAGTGAGGATGACTTAAAAAGAATCTATTTTTAAAGAAAATTCTTAGAACTAATAAACCAAAATCTGCATGTAGCAATAATAAGTATTCTCAGTTCTGTGTTAAATCTAATTGAAACCAACATACTTTCCTGTCCCTGAGCTAAACAATATTGAAACCAGTTAAAATAACTTGGTTACTTGCCCCAAGAAATACTTGCTTCTGGAATGTAAAAGTTTGACTCTACAGAAGTAGATTATTCATCAAGACTAACTTCTTGCTCAAGAGTCACTTTAAGACCCCACCTCACTATGCTTACCAATCCTGAGCTCTTATGTCATAGATTCGGCCAATCCCAACCAGTAGTGTTCTGCTTTGCAATACTGACCTTAAATATCACTCGACCCAAGTTGAAAACTCTGTAAATCTATAAACCCTGCCTTAATTTCTCCATTTTGAGACACTACTAAGTCTCTGTCAATGTGATGTTATCCCTTACTGTAGTGAGTCTAACAAACTTAGCTTTGCTTCATCGACATGTTTTCTGGTGGACTTTTAGAAAGTCAACTGTTGACAAGTGTCTGATAAGATACTTTACTTTGAGGCTCTGACTCCTAAATGAAGGCCTGAGAAGGTTCATATAAGAACAAAGCATTCAGTCATGTACAGAGTATGAAAGAATTTGGATTAGAGAATGGAAATATATTTGGATTAGAGAATAGAAATTTCTGTTCTCTAGTTTATTAAAGACATGAAATTGGATTCTAGTTTCATGCCTATGTAAGACAAATACATTTGCTTTTAAGGATCACAGACTCCAATCTTTTTGTATCTAGAAGACAAAACTGGAAAAGACTATATTCAGATATGTGTGGTGGGGCAAGGAATGAGGAGACATTGATGGGATAGTCCATATTGTTTTAAATTATTAAAAGTCCTACATATTGCTCCAAATTCAGATACCTGGAACCACAGGAATTTGAGGACAGGTCAATACTGGCATTTAATTCTTGGTTTTCAAGAACATCAAGGCCCGTGTGGTAAGTTGGATGATGGCCCTGACAAAGATGTTTATGTCCTAAGCCAGAGCCTATGAATATATTACCTTATATGTCAAAAGATACTTTGCAGATGTGATTAAGGATCGTAAAACAGAAAGTATCCTGGATTATTGAAGTGGTCCTGACATAATTATAAGTGCCCTCACAAGAGGGAGGTAGAAGGGTCAAAGTGAGGAGGAGGTGATACATCCATGGTAGCAAGCGATTGGACTGATGTGGCCATGAGCCAAAGAATGCTGGAAACTTCTAGAAGCTGGAAAAGGCAAAGAATAGATTTTCCCCTGGAGCATCTAAAAGGAACCAACTTTGTTGACACCTTGATTTTAGCCTTATAAGACTCGTTTCAAACTTTTGACCTCCGAAACTGTAAGATAATAAGTTTATGTTGTTTTAAGCCACTAAGTTTGTGGTTATTTGTTACAGGAGCAATAGGAAGCTAACACAGCCCATAAAATTGAAATGGCTGACACAGCAAAAGTGGTTGGGTTGCTTGTGAGGAAAGCTGATCTGTCCTAATTCCCTTTGGCTTGCCTGAATAGTCCCAGTGAATTTGCCTTTAGGAGGCATACTTTGGCCTGCTCTGCACAGTCTAAATACAAGGCCCATCTAACATCAGCAGACTCATTTGGCCCATCTAGGGGCTCCACATCTGCATCTCCCATGTTCACTAGTTGATGCTGATACCATGGCTCATGAGCCAGCTGAAGACACATACTGGACCAGTAGACCTCCTTTGATCATTTAGTGTCAGTCCAGTCTGGGGTGCAAGGTTTACCAGCTTAGATGTTGGTCTATTCAGGACAGTGTTGCTAAGATCCTTTCTATTTAGTTCCACTGAGATGCCACAACTGAACCTGTGGGACTCTTAGGCACTGTTTAAGATGCCAGGCACTATTAGCCATATTTTTTTTTTCTGAATTCATATAGCCCAGAATAATATTGGCTATTTTGGAGACCTCTAAGTTGGTCCCAATACAATATAGTGTCTAAAAGAAACATGATTTTGACTTCCAAAGCTTAAAGAGTAGTATAGATCGTGCACCACATGCTGCTTAGCCAAACTTCCTAAAAACCCTCCTGACTTTCTGTCTTCCTAGGACATCAAGTCACCTTTTGAAAACCTCTTCTTTTTACCAGCTATACTCCATAGCCCCAAGTTGACTTTCTGAAGTTTCCTCTTCTTCCCCTGACTCCCTTCTGCTTTTCCAAAATTAGTTCCCTGTCCTATCTAAGATAAAAGCAATTCCACCTCTCTCAGCTCCCATCGATTTCCCCCCTCACCCATTACTCAGATGGATACAACAGAGGCCGAAGAACCGAGCAGTTTGAACATAAATTTTTCCTGGAAGATTAGGACAGAGAAAGGCTGTGGGTATTAGACATTTATATTTTTGATCCATGTCATAACTGGAAAGTAAGAAAGCTCAGGAAAATGTGTTTGGAGGAAATTATGGGTGGAAGTGATACCTCTCAGTTTCCCAAAGACAAAACTGTGTTGAAAACACCACTGTTTCTTTCCAATAGAAATCCTAAAATATTCAAGATGGCACTCTTTTAAAAAAAGAGTGTATCTTGGGTCACACTTTTGTCTTAGGTTGTGTTTTCTGGAAACAGACTGAGATGAAGATTCAGGGCAGAAAGTTTATTGGGGACAGCACAAGGGGCTGGAAGATAGCCTCAGTTGATTAAGGTCTTGGATTGCAGAGAAGGGCTAGGTAGACAGGAACAGTAAAAGACTAAAGAGGTGAACGGTGGTCAATGGAGCAAGTGGGATTTAACATTTGGCACTTATTGATGATGCTTGTGATTTCCTTTACCATTTAGCCATGCCACCTGATATGGTCTAAATGTTTGTGTTCTCCCCAAATTTGTATGTTGTAGTTCTTCCCTCAAAGAACTACACCAAATCTGCTGGCGCTTCAACAGTGAGAAATAGATTTCTGCTGTTTATAAGTCACTCAGTTCATGGCATTTTGCTATAGCAGCCTGAATGAACTAAGACACAATTTCATTATTTTTTATTTCTCATCTCTGCCTTATGAAGTGTCCTTATTGACTTGTTACACAGTGACACTTATGGAAGCTTGAGGACAGATCCTAGAACCCTCTCCTTAAATCTCATGTGCTTTTGGAAACTTCCCTGCATCTTTTGTTTTTCTCTCAAAGCACTGGCAAGAGCCACAATAAATGTATTGCTAGGCATCTACAGTAGATTATGTGCTCCACAGGTTGGGCTGTGCCTGTCTTGTTCACTGCTGAATCCCAACATGATGCCTACCACCACATAGTGTGTGCTCAATAAGTATGTGTTGAATGATTGTAAAAATACAAGGTGATGACCGCTCACAAAATTTTTAAAAGTACCTTATTTTTTCTTCTTTTTAAAAAGGTTGATAGCTAATACTTATAGAGTGCTATGCTAATCCCTTACTTATATCACCTCACTTTTCCTGTTAACTCTGTAAGGCAGGTACTCTGAGTAACGGAGTAAATGACACAAGGTTTAGGGATACCCTATTTGGTGGCATCAACCTATCAAAATTCTCATCATGTTGCTCTGTGAACTGTTAAGCAACCCCATTTCCCTTATTTTTTTTTCTTGCTTCCACCCCACCACCCAAGCATACACCCATACCACTATACTCTACCAACATTTCACCTATGGATCTCAGAGGTTCTTGGAAAACATGAGGCCCCTTAATAAGGAAACTTAATTCCCACTGAGGTGTGGCTGTAAAGGAGTGTAAATTAATAGTTTTGTATGGGTCATACATGTACTGAGCGGTCTGTGACCCACCTTGAAGGAACTCTAAGTTCTCTCAAGTCAACTTTTTCATATGAAGCCCCAAAGCTGCCTTCAGAAACCTGGCTCTAGGCTTAGACAACTAATTCACATCAGCTTTCACTTTGAGACCTGCCTTTGAATTCTGAAGAGAATAGTCTTGGTCAAGGAAGCGAACCAAGCCCTGAGCTCTGATAGAGGAAAAGGAATTGTTACTGTTACCCAACACCTTCATTTGTTTCTGGCCTATTCCTCTAATTTCTCCAAGCTAAGGGACATGCCTTGCATTTTTATCACCACCTCAGCATAAAGTGGTTAGTATAGTTTTAAAAAAATAATTCATTCATTGTTGATGTCCGGATTACTAGAATTATATCATAGTCAGCAGAGATTAAAAGCTGACAAAAGAGCTGTGATTTCTATCTCATAGTTGAGGATGCTATTTTTCCAATAAAGTTTGGCACTGTTCTTGTCAGTAAGAATGTTGACATAGCAGGAGATACACATTGCCTTAGGTCGTACTGGGAGAAGGGTCATTTCTTGAGAGGGCTTTTTTTTTCTCTTTATCCTTCCTTGTCTTTTTGCCCTTTGCCAGGCCATTCTTACCTGCTCCAGGTAGTTTTAACAAATGGTTGCTGGTCTTGGTACTCATTTCTCAGAAAATTAAAGGCATCCAAAAAGAATTGTCATTTACATTATGTAATATCGAACCTTGTATTTATTTATCACAGACTTGAGAACAATTTGGACTTGTGAACAAAACCTTCATGTCTTGACTGGTTAGTAACCTTTTAAATGAATTTGAATATTAATACTCTTCTATTCCATAATGTCTCACGCCTGCAGCTCATTTTTGACCGCCTGGTTCCTGAAGACATTAGATTTTGCTTATAAAGGCATTATATTATGCTTATAAATGCACATTCCTCTCTCACTTTGATTTTTCTATTATTAATTTGTAGAGGGGGCTCCTTCATTGAGCCAGAGGTTGAAACATTTCCAGAGTTCCTTCCAAATCTGATTTGTTTTCTTCTACATAAAGAATAGTACAGAAATACAACTATCTAAAAGTAGTTCCTTTACCTAACAGGAACAGGTTCACAGAGATATCTCCATTCTATCTGTAAAAAGCAAACCTCAAGTCCACACATCTTTTATGTGACAAAGGGCAACTATATTTTGGGGGGGGGGGGAGTAAAATGAATACTATTGGTACTCATCCCTGGATCCCAGCTACTGGGAATCCTGAATGATCTCAGTTCACAGCTGCAGTACCCATGCAAGGTAACACCCCCTCCCAGAGGGCAGCTAATGAGGGATACAGAGGCAAGATCTCCTTGCCTCGATGGGGAACAATTCTGAAGGGTTTTCCCAGCTCACCCTTAGATCTGCTTAGGCCTCAGTTACAAATGCTTTGTAGGTCAATTCTTGCCCAATCCTGCCTTTCCGAACCATGTAGTTTTATTTCCTGAGAGCCGTCCCCAATAAACTTTCTGCCCTGACTCTTCATCTCAGTCTGTTTCCAGAAAACCCAACCTAAGACAAAAGTGTGACCCAAGATACAGAGAAGCAGTATGACTTGCCCCTGCCATACTGATGAGCAAACATAGAGTGCTGGCAACAAATGTATAAATCACATAATGCTGCCATGAAAAAAACCCTTAGAAGCCATCAAGTGTAACCCACCCTTTTCTGGATGGAGAGATTGAGGCAGAGAACCAAAGTGATTTGCTCAAGGTATTATAAGCTAATTAGGTGAGAAAGTTTCAATCAGAATCCACATTGACTGATTGTAGCCCAGGCAGACAATGTTCTAGCCTTTAATCAGCTCCCAGGAAACTGATAAAACATGAAAGTCAAACTGAACTATGAGAATTTGGAATCAATACAAAGTGGCTTTTTAACCCATCATCCATGGACAATGCTTCATTGTGACTTCCTCTTGCTGTAAGAAGCCATTTAACCTAGGGACTATCGACTAAATAGAGGAGCCAGGTCTGAGTCAGGGGTGGTTTAGCACTTTATTAACCAACAACACTACCATACAGGCAAAATCGTACTTAAATGGCAAACACACACATGCATACTCCTACATGTAGCATTGTGGCAGATTTCAGACATAACACTAGGCACCAAGTTCACAAACAAACTAAATGTACTTCACAGTCCTTTGATATTTTTTTCTTTGCTGTAGCATAAGTCCTTATTTAACAGTTGTGACAAAAAGTTTAACTTTTAAAATCTAATTCTCAATCTTACTGTGGAGTGAGGCCAACTCAGCCTCCAGAACTGTGAAGCAGTTGCCTTAACAGGGCCATGCTCTATCAGCTGCTGAAACTGGCCCATTTCTTTGCGTTGGAGAAAAAAAAACTATAGTATCTTGATGTTGAAAGATCTCCTATATGGTGGGAGTTCTCAGCTCCAATTTCATGTCTATGCACATCTCGACTGGCATTTATTTTAATACTCAATCTGTAGCTTAATAGGGCTGATCTAATTAGGATAAGTTAATTGGTTTTCTAAAAAGTTTGAGAAGAGGGTAAACTGCATATTTAGTTTTTCAACATTCAAGACTTGAACATATTAACAACCTGAGTACTGTTAAAATTCTTGCCAGTCAAGAAGCTTTTCTCAAAAGGTGTGTCAGAACAACTCATCAGTAAATGAAGAGAAACAACTGAAATAGGTTAGGGATGTGATTTCTCAAAGCAGTTTGGTATGATGTGTGGCAATTCCTCAAGTACTAGAGCACATTCAAGACATTGCCCAAACTCCTAAGTTAGCTAAAACACTTTCTCAATTGAAAGGCAAAGAGTGGCAGACAAATTCTACTCTTTGTTCTCGAGATAGGCAAAACAAAGACCTTAAGTCTTCATGCCAGGCCCATATCTTAATTTTGGATTTATGCAAAGGACAATTATGTGATACACTTGGGTTGGTTTCCTCTGGCAATCTTTAATCCCCATTCAATAAAAAAAATAGATCAGGTTAAAGGGTATTTGAAGATAACTACGATACAAAATAAAATACTGAACATGGGAGAATATAGAAGGGATAGACTCAACAGCTATAAAACAATCATGTGATATTTTGTAGCGGGGCAAATGCAATGGTATCACTCTATTATAAAAGTATAGAATAACTGATAACATATAATGATTGACTTGATTAATAAAAAAAGATGAATTTGAATCTGGCTTGTTTAATAATGTGTGGAAGTATTTTATTTTATTTAAAATTTTTGGCACATAAAAGTGTAAGCTTCAGCTACTCAGAAATTTCATTTAAAAGGAAATGCTCATTCATCAATGATTCAGGATAAGGTATTACTGTTTACCCACCACCTGTATACCTGAGTCCACTGAATCTTCTCAACTGTTCTATTTGATCATATCTGTGTTAATTTCTTCCAAGATATTTGCATTAAGAAATGTTTTATGGCTGAAACCTTTGGAAGGGGTTTTAAAAATCTGACGCTTTTTAAAATGGAAAAGACAAGAGGTGTGGACTGTTCTGGACCCACATTACTCCTTAGAGAACTTAGTCTTCGCATGTGAAATCACTCAATTTCATGATTTAGAAAACTTAGTAACTAAAGCAAGTGAATTTATAATATAGGGCCCTAATTTCCTTTCTGTATTTGATAGTCTCAACAAAAAATAATAAGAAATTTATAATGTGTATTTCAGTTGTTTGAGAGACATTTGCGTGTCAATATGTACTCGAGGGTAACCACGTTGAAGACGTTTAACAGATCTGCCTAATTCCACCATAGTCATAGGGAAAAAGAAAATATATATGCTACTAGGGGCCTTCAGACAGCCAGGGTCTACCTGAAAAAAGAGGAAAATACTGCTTTCCAGAAATAAGTAGAGAATGTTATAATTGATGATGACTTAAGTGATGTCTAGCCATATTCCAGGAGGAAGAGAAGATGCTTCATGCAGAGCTAGTCAGGGAGGCCTCTTGAGGATAGTCCTGCTCTAGGACTAGTTTACTCTGATTACCTGGGGAGCTGCACAAAAGTCACAGTAAGTCAATTTAATCATTATGCCTTGGTAAACACTGTCCTCTTTAAGAAGCAAAAAGGGAAAATATATAAAGAAGGTAGTGCTAAGAGTAGATGTCTAGAAACTTCACGGGAATTAGAAGTGGTTAGGAGATTCTTGAGGCAACAACCCACAAAATGTCTCCCTATTGGTCTACCTCCACTGCTTTCAAAGTGGGAGCTGCTCATCCCAGGAAGTTGTGAGCCTGTGGACTCTGAACCTGTAGTTAATCATCTCCTAAGGCCAGCAAAGGTCAGTCACAGGCTGGGCCTTCACCTACTCAACCTCTACAGAAAGTTAAATGCTTCATTTCTGCAATCATCAGGGATTTTATGTTAAAGAGAAGAAAAAGAGGGTACGAAAATTGTTTCTGATGAGCACTTTAACTTCAAATCAAGAAATTGATCACAAGGCTTCTTTTATTCTACCAATCAACACAAGTTAATCTGCACAGACAAATAATATGAAGCTTGATCTTACTGATTTTAATGAGGGGATTCTGTAGATTACTTTAACAATGAGGCTCAATTGAGGGGTTGCATCCAATGTACATAAGATGATCTAACGATACAGCCATTATTTGTCAACATTTTGCTTCTGATGGTACTGAAAAGGAGTAAGCATAAAACATGAGCCTGGAACTTCAGGATCGTGTCAGCAGCCTAAACTTGTATGCCAGAAAACACAAGGCAGTTACTGATGTGGGAAATCCAACAATCTTCAGCAGGCCTGACACAGAAGGTAGGTTCCTCTCCCAGAAGGTGTGGGTGATTTCAAAAGCTGGGACATCCTAGATGAATGAACATAGATCATTATCAGAAAATGCTTGAACTGACAAGGAGGGGAAAAACATATCTGTAAAGTCAGTGCACAGATGTGCCCTGGAGAGTGGCACCTATAATCACATCAGAGGCTAGAAGATGAAAGAGGAGAGTTGTAATATAGTTACTGGTCTATTGAGATGAAGCTGCCAAACTTACCTCCGATTCGGGTTCTTGAATGCAGATGTCTTGCTTTGGCAGCCTCCCCAGAGCATTCAAGACCTGAAAGAAAGTGTCCATGGTATTACTAAGTGAGATTTTGTAGTTTTGACAGATTCAAGGCCCCGCTGGCCATAGTTCAGCCCCATGAATGGAGTGAGGGGGCAGAGAAGTGGATATACAGGTTTATCAGTGTCAAGATCTAGAAAGGCCAGATGCCAAAATGCTGCTGGACTCAGGAGGGAGAGTGACTTAGCTTCCTTCCTTACCTGTCTAGCTGCCCGTTCTCCTGCTTCTACTGCTCCCTCCATGTAACCGCTCCAGTGTGTAGCTGTCTCTGTTCCAGCAAAGTAAATCCTGCCTACTGGTTGACGAATCACCCTTCAGGGGAACAGAGAGGTCACACAGAGTTACCTGAGAAGGCACTGAGTGTTCATGAACCGCTCGCTGCCACCATTTACCCCGTAGAAGACAGGGTAACTCAAACTGTTTCAAAAACTCCTATGCAAGCTAGCTACAGTGAAAGCCTCCTCCTTGTTTCCTGGGCCTGCACTCAAGAGTCTAAATTTTCATTCCAGAGAGAATCAGTCTGTCAGATCATCAATCTCTAAAGGTGATGCTGACTTTTTCCTTGTCATCCAGAATTGGAAGACAAGGACATGCATTAAATCCACAATCGGATTTATTTGCTTTATGTTTCCTGTTTGCAGTTCATTCTGCTCCCTGCACCGTCTTTTCAAAGGGGTGCATTCTTCATGAGATCACATCTGATGGAAGACCACAGCTATTCAGGCACTCCCAGGGAGTCAGGAGGAACTGTAGTGGCGAGTGAGAGGACAAGGAGATTAAATGATTTCTGGCAAAGAAGAGACCTGAGGGATTATATGTCTGTGTCCTTAAAAAGCAGTTAGCATCTATAAATTTATCTGGCAAGGGACAGGGAAATGAACCTTCTCTTTCAAAGAGGTTTTGGCGAAGAGAACCATGGTAAAGCTGGGCTGAATGGGCAACTTCACCGCCCCCAACCTTGTTGGCTTTGATTCCTACCACATCTATAGCCACTTTCATGAAATCTACAAAGCTGCACATCTCCATTCCAAAGGCCTTCACCTCAACCCACTGTCACACACTTTTCCAATTTAGGAAAATGTGGCTTCATCTATTCCTGATACTAGTCTCATCTTACTGACTTCTGCTTTGACTCCAGGACTACTCCAGTTAATCAATCCTTATATCACTAACAAAAGGCATTTGATTTAATTAATGAAAACAAACAAACAGAAATCTCATGTAAAAAAAGGGTTAACAAATACTTTTTCCTTCTCTGTGCACAAATGGGACCTTGAGTTAACTTTCTAGCTTTGTTCCCTTGGAAACCTGATTAAAGGTATAATGCCATCTATGTTACCAGGCAACACTATTTATGCTAAAAATGCCTCACCAGTCCCACAATGGTAAGTTGCATCTGGGCTGGGAATATTGGCATGAATTATAAATACCTAGTAGGAGTTTATCATTTTGGGCTTTGTTGAGTGTGGTGCCTCTTATAACTGTGTATGTCCCTTGCAGGGACCCTGGATACTATGTCTGTGAGGCTTTTACAAGAGACGATGGCTCTTATGGGGCATGGAACTTCTAAGCCATGGTGGACTCCCCCACCTTGTGTGGCTATCACACCTAAGCTGTACACAGCAGGGATGCCTCCCCCCTAAAGAATATATTATGCTGTTCTGCTGGCAAGATGTATTTAGCCCATGTCCTTTTGTGTAGACTGGTATCCAGGAGCCTAGGGTAGTCATATGTGACTAAATGTCTAATTGAGCTCAAAAAGGATCCTTTGAGGACATTGCAGCTTTCAGAATTCTCCCATGTACTGAAATTCTTAACTCGTGTTCTGCTATCGTTCTATGTGCTGACAGCTATTATTCTATGTACCTACATACTTATCTTCCTATAGATATCTAGAATATACAAATTGATTACCTGGGACATAAGACATAGGGATTTTGACTAATATTCCCATTGAACTTAGCTTATCTTTTTAAGTTTGGCACATATCTTGTATTAATCAGTACGGTGTCTGGGTAGTACCTTCCATATTGAGTCATAATCCCAGGGGGGAAGTAGGCAGTGTAGCAGCCTCCAGAGTACTGCTCTTCACACCAATTCTTCTCTTCATAGTGCACTGGCTGTAGTTCAGTGGGGAAAAAATTCCAAAGGAAAGACAAAGCTGAAATGCTGCCAGTCAACAATAAAAGCTCTTGTGTATGTTACTTTAACAAAAAGTTTACATTTTTAAAAAAATGGTAGCCCTGTTTTTCTAACACATTTAGGGAGAAATATGACAGTACAAAGTAATGCAAAGTAATGGCCTTTTGTGAGGTACCAAGAGACAAAACACGTATACTTTGACTTTCTCAACCTCTTGACTAGGGGAGGGATGAAGTATTCCGATATCTGGAAGAGAGGACATCTCCACACAGATTCTGACGTCTTTAGACCTCAGTCTACAGGAAACCCCATCAACAATCAAGTTCTAAATAACAGATTTTAACTCCCCATCTACCAAGATATTACTGCTGAAAACAGTGGTGAAAGGGAGGAGCTAGAAGATAGGCATAGTGTCTAAGAAAGGCTTTTTTTCAGAATCACTTCTCTAAGCTAGAAAAGTGAATGATAAGAATCCTGCTAAAGAGGAGAGAATTAAAGATAAAAAATGTTTCTCAAAGGGCACGAGAGAAACTTCTGTGATTTCCCTAACACATTCTGTATTATTCGAATAGTTCAGAGATAATCCCCTAAATGAACCCCCAGGTATCTGGTAAGATCTTCAGAAAGAATTTCATCCTCAAAATTACTTTCAGTGGTAGATTGAAAACACTGAAATTCCTAATGAGCTGTGAAGTGAATTTACAGATGGAAAAATAAATTAGTATGACTTTGACCTGGGTAGAGAGTCTAGATTCAGTTATATTGTCAAGTGTATATGACAATGTCTTCACTAACAAATGATGACATATCTAGGGTTTTAATTTACAGCAGTCAGTTGACATTGACAGGAGGGCAGGACCTTAGTTCTGGGAACTGATTGCATCCACCCTGGAGATAATACTTGCAGCTCCATGCTCTGATTACAACTGGCTGCCAGTTACCCATTGAACATTTAAATAGCCCAAGGAACCACTGCATCAGAAATTGCTGGCACCTAACAATAGCTCTTAATGTCCTTTCGTGATTGCTGAAGTTAAACCTCTAGTAAGCATACCCCTTATACTCTCTTCATAAGACTGTCAGGAAACCAGAATCTGCTTCGCTTTATCATTTAGAGCAAATAGAGCAGAACCTACTAGGTATTAAAACTGGGGGTTCTTACATGTAAAGCTTCTTCAGATTCTAGGACTTTGGAGTACAGCTCACAGATTTTCCTTTTCCTATTAAAAAAAGAACCAAAAATATTAAGGTTATTAATTACTAATGAATATAGATAAACACTGTGAGTTCCAGGGCTCTTGTCAATAAACCAAATTTATCAAGGAAAAATAAAAATCAATAACTTTATGAATCTGCTCTCAAATTAACTCTATGCCTCAATACAGTCATTTGATCTAAAGATTCAACAGCATTTTCCTACTTTTTTACATTTTCACCTCTTTTACTGCCCCATACCATATCTATGCGAGATTAAAATGGGGAAAATGATTTTAAAATAAATTCAGTGATTTTAGGAATTGATTCTAAGTCATTTTCCTGGAATATGTAGAATTCTAGAATAATCCCTTTTATAAGTCTATAGTACATATGACAGTGTCTTTTAAACCATCCTACATTTATGTTTTGCAGATCCTATGTACATATAAAGCTCATTCCCGAAGTGATGCCACACAATGTTATGTGCCTATTTGAGTTCCAATACAGACAGGAAATGTATGGTTCCCCTTCAAGGAGCTGTTCATAGTACAGATCAATAATCATAAAGGAAAGGCAGAACTGGAAGTCTCAAAACTACTATCTGCCTGTCTGTCTCTCTCTGTCTAACCTAAGCCCCTCATTGCAGAGATGAGGAGATGGAGGCTCAGTGCACTGAAGAGACTTGTTCAGCACCACTCAGCTAATTAATGGTAGGGCTGAGGCTCAGTTCTCCTGAGCATTCCACCTGTAGCAAGTATGTACTCAATAAAAATTTATTGAATCAAAATCCAGCCTTGGCCTAGTATGGTACCATCTTTCCTACTCTATGAGGTAGATATCTGATTCTTTCCTACTTAACATGAATGTTACAAGGAATAATTCCAACATTTTGAGTCAATTAGAAAGAAAAAATATTGACAACCATTATGAAAAGCTTAATGAGGCTTAACTTATTTTTGGCACATGTAATAAAACCTTTATTAAACAGAAGGAAAGCTAAAATCCAATTAACCTATATTACAGCTAATTTTTCATTCATGAATGATAAACCAGTAATAATAGAAATGTCATTATTTACTGTATTTCATATTATTAGATGAGTCAAGGATGAGTTCATCAAATATACGAGGAACCATCCTTTCCATTAAAATTAAAAACTTTTGAAAAAGTTATGTAAGACAAGGATGTTGGAGCAATTAACTGACTGATTTGTTGAGCTCTAAAAATAACAGAACCTATTTTAATGATGACCGAAAGGATCACTGTGCAAATCTCATAGTTGACTTTATTCACTGGTTTCTAAATCTGGCTGCTCATCATAATTAGTTGGAAAGCTTGTTTAAAAATACAAATACTCAGGTAGTTTCCATGCAATCATTCAGAATTATAAAACTGTCTGCAGAAATTTAAAAAATGGCAACAAATGAGTGTCAGCATCTTGATTTCAGTGTCCCTGTATGTGGAATATGTAGATTCACCTTTACCTGAGAATTCTCTGCAAGAACCATTTAAAAATGCTTGGAACTATATGCTAGATAATTATACAGTATCCCAGATATTGCAACATGGGGCTCTCTGGTAGTTCATGAGGCCCTTTATTTCTTGTTCTGTTTACCTTCATTTTTGTTTCAATTTATACCTTACATGAAAAGGTACAAAATTCAAAAGGATAAACTAGAAACATGGGAAAACCAATGGAAATACCTTAAAGTACTTCTCTTTAATCACTTTTGTATCCAGCTTCCTTTGATTTGTGGAACTTATTACTTTACAGAGTATTTCAATTCCTTATGAGTGGGAAAGAATGCCAACATGGTATATGCTTTGTGCAGGATGGTTTGGTTATGAGATGATTAAGGATACCTGGCACTATTTCCTAAATAAGCTCTTCTTACACAACAAAAATATACAAGTGTATTATTCATGAGTTTCAGGCTCCATTTGGAATGGAAGCTGAATATACACATCCCTTGGAAACTCTAATTCTTGGTACTGGGTTTTTCATTGGAATCATGCTTTTATGTGATTGCATAGTTTTTTTTTTGGGGGGGGGGCATAAGTGATCATTCATTTGCTAGAAGCAATTGATGTCCACAATGGTTTTATTCCTCTCGACTCTTTAAATCTCATCCCTTTCTATGCTGGTTCTTGGCATCATGATTTTCACCACATGAACTTTATTGGAAACTATGTTTCGACATTCACATGCTGGGATAGAATTTTTGGAACAGACCTTCAACTTATTTCCTACACTAAAAAGATGAAGTAGGCTGAGAAAAGGACGGAATAAATATGTAAACCTTCCCAAAGATATACATTTTCCTGAATTAAAACTAGTAGCTAACATAGCTTCTGGGGAGCAGAAATAAACATGTATCTTAGCTGCTAAGTGATAAAAAAAAATTAACAATCTTTACCTTCCCAGCGGGAACTTTTTCTACTTTCCACTCAAGTTCTTTACGTGTAGAAACAAGAAAGATTTAAAGGCCATGTCGCTAACCTTACAAAAAGGTTTTATATAATGGAAGAAGTATTAATCTATGTCTTTTCTCCAGTTATACCACAGGCCTGAAGTTGAAATTGGTCTTTAAATCTTTTAAATATATAGTGGTCATTTCAAAAATCTTAATAGTGGATGTTGGCCTCATACTGAACTTGAAATTTTTTTTTTTAGAATTTTCCTAAAGATCAAAATATGGGTCGAATGACATCAATTGATACAGTGTGAGTGAGGCTAAAAACTGGTAATAGCTAACATTGAGAATTTCCACTCTTGTCTGGAGTTGACCAATTTGGGGTGCTTCTCTTTCTTTAAAAAGTCCTTTTGGATTCCAGTGTACTACTGGCATCTATAAATTCAGTTAATTCTGAATTAATTTAAGTGGAATATTTTAGTTTAAAGGTTTTCAAGGTTCTTGAATTTTTTTAAAAAAATAAAGCTTTATTTCTATTTACTATTTAAATTTTGAAAATCAGGTTTTCATTATACTTAATGCTATATCTTGAAACTTTGTGAACTGACTTGGTGCATTTGCACTTTGAGCTATAGCAATAAATGTGATCTCTTTTTTTTTGTATAAAAAAATACGAATACTCAGGCCTCACCACTAACCTACCAAATCATAATCTACTGGTCTCGGAAAAATATATTTTTCTAAACATTATTTTTTAAAATTTAAGTATAGTTGATATATATTAGTTATATTAGTTTTAAGTGTACAATATAGTAGTTGGACATTTTTATATCTTACAATGTGATCACCCCACTAATTCTAGTAATTATCTGTTAAAGTACAAACTAATCACAATATTGACTATATTCCCTTTCACTTTTTCCACCCATCCCTTTGATCTCTGTATCTATGAGTCTATTTTTGTTTTGTTCTCTCTCTCTCTCTCTCTCTCTCTCTCTCTCTCTCTCTCTCTCTCTCTCTCTCTCTCTCCATGGCCCCCCTTTTCTCCTTTCCTTTCTTCCTTCCCTTCCTACTTCCCCCCTTCCTTCCTGATTCCACATATAAATGAAACCATATGATATTTGTCTTTCTCTGGCTTATTTCTCTTAGCATAATACCCTCTAGGTCCATCCATGTTGTCACAAATGGGAGGATGCCATTCTTTTTATTACTGTGTAATATTTCATTGTATATATGTATCACATCAATCGTTCTATGGGAGATTTTGATGTAATTGTTTCTGGGAACTGTTGCTCCAGTCAGTAACATATTCAGAGTTCTAAGGGTTTTGCCTTATAAAAACTTTTGAAAATTTCAGTCACCATGTCGAATCATAACCCAATGTCTACATCCAGGCTGGTATTTATTTTACTATTAATAAGGAAGGAAAGCAGGATCTCCAAAAGAAAATGTCAAGTTTAGTATAGCATAATGAAAGAAAGTATGCATTAGATGGTATTCTTGAATTTGTCACAGGGTAGCTGTGGAGCCTTGGCCAAAGCATTCCCTGTCACTGAACCCCAAATTCTTCCTCTATTAAGTGATAGGTGGACACCAAAATAGTTCCCTTCCTGACATCACATCTCATGGTAGCCCAAATAAACAAATATGTGTACAAATGTGGAAACCTGCAGTTTATCCCTGAATTCCAAGGTCATCGAAGTAACACTCAAAGCAAGGGCTGCTAGTAAACTTGCTGCTTAATTTTTTAATTAAATGCAGAAGGAAGTATACATTGGTGTGTGCATTGGTCCACTTTAATAGCTAACAAAGGATTTAGGGCTACTCTAAGTAAGGGAAGCCCAGATATACCTAGAGGCAGTCTCCTAACAGCCAAATGACTGTTTCCAGGCAATATTTGAACAAATGACTCCAAGGAAAAACAAAACAACAAAAGCATAACATAGAAAGAGAGAAAGGAGAAAGAAAGAAATTATTGTCCTAAAATTGTTTTAAACTAGGCAGCTCTTGGGAAAAGGGAAGATCAGAGCTATGTCCTAGATAATCTAGATAATTCCCCTAATATGGTACATAAATTGAAACAGAATGAAAGAAACACATATGTATGAATTTTCTTTTCAGAAAAAGTACACATCAGAGAACTTTGGAAAGGGGATAATGGTCTTGGCAAGACGATTGGGACGTGGCCTCAAAAGTTTTTTCACAGCTAATATCTTCTATGATTTTACTCCATCCATGTTACAGAAAAACTCTACCTTTTGACCACTGTAAAATAAATACAAATATGTAAAACTAAATTAATATATGCATATGAACAAGGACTGAGTTGAAGGGGCAGTAGCAATATACAAAAAGGTTGATTGGGCCTACCTTCAAAAAAAGAACAAGCCCAAATAAACAACCTAATGCTTCATCTTTAAAAAGTAGAAAAGGAAGAACAAATGAAGGCTGAAGTCAGCAGAAGGAAAGCAATATTCAAAATTAAAGCAGAAATGAATGAAATTGAAAAAAACAATAGAAAAAATAAATGCAACAAAGAGCTGGTTCTTTGAGACGGTTAATAAAATTGACAAACACCTGGCTAGACTCACTAAAGAAAAAAGAGAAAGGACACAAATAAACACAATCAGGGATGAAGGAGGAGAAATTATGACAGACACTGCAGAAATACAAAAGATCATACAAGAATACTATGAAAAAGTATATAACACCAAATTCAATAACCTAGAAGAAATGGACCAGTACTTAGAAAAATACAACCTTCCTAGACTGAACCAAGAAGAAGTGGAAGATCTAAATAGACAGATCAGCTGTATGTAAATTGAAACAATTATCAAAACCTACCAAAAAGTAAAAGTCCCGGACCAAATGGCTTAACCAATGAATTCCACCAATCATTCAAAGAAGATTTAATACCTATTCTCCTCAAACTCTTCCAAAAAATCAAAGAGAAGGCAATACTTTCCAAATAATTTCAGGAGGCCAATATTACCCTGATACCAAAACCTGGTAAAGGGAACACACAAAAAAGAAAACTACAGACCAATATCTCTCATTACCACAGATACAGAAATACTAAATAAGATACTAGCGAATCAAATACAGCAACATATTAAAAAGATTATACACTATGATCAAGTGGGTTTCATCCCAGGGGCACAGGGATGGTTCAACATACACAAATCAATTAATGTGATACACCACATAAACAAACTAAAAAACTAAGAATCATATGATCATATCAATAGATGCAGAAAAAGCCTTCAACAAGACACAGCATCCATTTATGATCCAAACACTTAACAAAATTGGTACAGAAGGGAAGTAACTTAACATAATAAAGGCCATCTATGACAAGCCCTCAGCCAACATTATACTTAATGGTGAAAAACTAAAAACATTCCTTCTAAGATCAGAAACAAGGCAAGGCTGTCCACTGTCACCACTGTTATTCAATAGAACATTGGAGGTCTTAGCAAGTGCAATCAGGCAAGAGAAAGATATAAAAGACATGCAAACAGGAAACAAAGAAGTCGAATTGTAACTATTTGCAGATGACATGATCCTCTATATAGGAAACCCTAAAGACTCCACAAGAACACTACTAGAAACAATAAGCAAATACAGTAAAGTTTCTGGATACAAAATCAATGTTCAAAAATCTATAGTGTTCCTATACTCTAATAACAAAGTGTCTGAAAAAGAAGTGGAAAAAATAATTCCTTTTGCAATTGCAACAACAAAAAATACCTAGGAAAAAAATTAACAAAACATGTGAAGGATCTTTATAATGAAAATTATAAGACCCTATTAAAAGAAACCAAAGAAAATACAAATAAATGGAAATATATTCTGTGTTCTTGGATTGGAAGATTAACATAGTTAAAATGACCATATTACCTAAAAAGCATTATACAGATTTAATGCAATCCCCATTAAAATCCCATCGGCAGTTTTTAAAGAAATAGAACAAAATATCATCGGATTTCTATGGAAGCATAAAAGACCCTGAATTGCCAAAGCCATCCTGAGAAAAAAGAACGAGGCTGGAGGCTTCACTCTGCCTGACTTCAAATTATACTACAAAGTGACTGTAATCAAAACGGCATGGTATTGGCAGCAAAACAGACACATGGACCAGTGGAACAGAATCAAGAGTACAGAAATAAACCCATATTTATATGGTTAAATAATGTTTGACAAAAAAGCCAAAAGCATACAGTGGAGAAAGGAAAGCCTCTTCAATAAGTGGTGCCAGGAAAACCGGAAAGCCACCTGCAAAAGAATGAAACTAGACTGTTGTCTATCAACATACACCAAAGTTAACTCAAAATGGATTACGGACCTGAATATAAAACCTGAAACAATAAAATGCATAGAAGAAAACATACAAACTAAACTAAAGGACCTTGGACTTAAAGAGGATTTTATGAATTTGATCTCAAAGGCAAGGGAAGTAAAAACTAAACTAAGTGAATGGGACTCCATCAAACTAAAAAGCTTCTGCTCAGCAAAAGAAACTGTCAATAAGGTAAAGGGACAACCATCCAAATGGGAAAATATATTTGCAAGCAACACTTCCGATAAGGGCCTAATACCCAAATATACAAAGAACTCATAGAACTCAATGACAACAACAACAAAAATACCCAAATAATCCAATCAAAAATGGGCAGAGGACATGAACAGACACTTCTCCCTAGAGGACATACAAATGGCCAATAAATATATGAAAATATGCTCAACATCTCTAGGTATTAGGGAAATGAAAATCAAAATCACAATGAGATACCATCTCACACCCGTTAGAATAGCTATAATCAACAAGACAAGTAATAACAAATGTCGGAGAGGATGTGGAGAAATAGGAACCCTCATACACTGCTGGCAGGACTGCAAATTGGTACAGCCACTATGGAAAGTGGTACGGAGGTTCCTCAAAAAACTAAGAATTGACCTCCCATATGATCCAGTAATCCCCCTACTGGGTATTTACCCCAAAGATTAGAAAACTCATATTTGAACAGATATTTGCACGTGAATGTTCATAGCGGCATTATTCACAGTGGCCAGGACATGGAAGTAACCAAAGTATCCTATGATAGATAATTGGCTAAAGAAGCTGTGGTATGTGTATATATATACACACACAATGGAATATTACTTAGCCGTAAGAAGAGATGAAATACTGCTATTTGCAAGAACATGGAAGGACCTTGAAATAATCATACTAAGGGAAATAAGCCAAACGGAAAAGGTTGAAAATCACATATCACATATGTAGGATATAAACCTAAAACCAACAAATGAACGGGACAAACAAACAGAGACTCATGGACATGGAAAATGGACTAGTGGCTACCAGAAGGGAAGGGGAGGGGGAAAATAAAAAATAAAAAATAAGATGTTTAAAAAAAAGGTTGATTTGTTGGGATTTTGAGGGTATTCGTGAATCATTGTGTTTTTCATAATGCTATTATATTGTTGTATGTGCAACATACACAACATAAAACTAACCTGTTACATATGTTTAACGAGTAAATTCTTACCTTATATCTTCATGGAGTTTAGAAAGTTGAACAGCTTTTCGAGCAAGTATGAAGCTGGAAAGAGAAGTTACATTTGAATGATTGGGTGACAGCAGTTTATTTTAAAAGTTTCCTCTTCTTTTTGAAGTGTTCTTGTCTCTACCTACTCAGTATTAATGAAAACTTCCACGCCCTGCCATTATTTCCCTCTACTAGAGCAAACATCAGGCTGCCTTCAGTCTGCCTCTGCCCAAAACCCCTGCTAGGCTGCGGGCTCCTAAATGATGGCTGACTTCTTACTCAATATTTTACCCTCAAAGTTTAGCATAGTTCTTGGCATACAGTAAGAAATCAAATATTGGATGAATTAATGTTGCATTAAATGATATTCTGATAATGACTGTTGCCTTCAGCCAAATACTCGATAAAAGCTGAAAAAACAAATATAAATAAGTACCTGTAATGTATGTTGTGGTGGGCCACCCAGATCCCTTCTTAAGGCCCAAGCACTCATTACCCTCAGCTCACAGCTGAACCCTTCCCCAGCAATCACACTTTGCAGGAGAGGACTGATTCAAGGTCCCTCTCCCACCTCCACAGAATGACTGGCTGGAAGGTGTGGTGTGGGTACAAAGGCCCACCCCTTGCTTCAGTGTAAGGTACCAAGTTGGATAATGCAGAACTATCCAACTACAGAGCTCACTGTGGTATTTCTTAGGCCTCCATTGGGACAACATTAAAGCCCAACCTCTTCTTCTGCCTAATGATGATTCCTTCCCTTCTCCATAGGTAGTGATCTCCAGAGTACTTCCCAATTAACTTCCTGTACCCAAACCTCCATTTCTGAGTTAGCTTCATGAGATACTGACTAGCACAGTCCCCAAATTTAGTATTTCAGTAAAAATCTGAATTTAATCAAATAGATTCTATTTATTATACTGGTACTTTAAATAATTGAATTGTGACAAGAAGTCCTTAGCTATGATACTACTATTAGAAAGCTTTTAAAACTCCAAATGAGCTAAGGACAATAAAATTATTTCCCTATTTAAAAAAAAAAATCGTTTAAAAGTTGTATTTCTTCTGTTCTAGAGAAAGAAAGACAAGGTTAGGAATGAAAATGCAGGGGCTGTAAACAGATATTTTGTCCTCTCCCTCACCCCAAAATTAAATTGTTTCATAATTTGATTGGCAATTCCTTTGGAGCTGTTATTCAAGATAATTCTGGGAAGCAAAGATGCAAAATGTATTTGTGTTCAACCAGAGAATAGCATTTCAGAGGAAGTTGTGGCTGTTTAGGAAATTTGAACTATTAAACTTTATGAGATACAGTCATAATTTTGCTTGATTTGGCACCTTATGTTATGGCTTGTTGGTAATGATTTTAGTCAAATTTTAGGTTTATGAAAAAAATCAATAATGGAAATTGCCAATATCTAATGAAAGATTAAAATGATTTATCTGAACACCTTTTTAGATATTGGGTGCTTTTTACAGTTCTTTTCTAAAGGGCAGTTAATGTTTGCTATTTCTTTTGAATCTCAAGTCAAGAATGAAATAACCTCTTTGATCTAATCCTAACTACGGACTACTATCCTTTAAGTTTATTCAGTGTTTTATTGAGGAAATTAAACATGCTAGTATTGAGTTCACAGTTCTAAGGTACAAGTTCCTTTCTGGTTTCCAAAAGGGGCTAGTTACCACAAACACAGCACTGGACAATTAACACCCTTATCTTAAAGGCTTTCCTTGCCCAGAGCAAAGAGCAGGGTGGAGGCAATATAGTTTCAAGGCAAGAACAGAGTGGAAGCAATTGTCCAGATTAAGCAGATGAGGATATCACTTTTTTAAAGCTGTTAATTAATTTATTTTTATTACATTTATTGGGGTGACCTTAGTTAATAAAATTTTATACATTTCAAGAGTATAATTCTATAATACATTACCTGTATATTGCATTGTGTGTTCACCAAAGTCAAATCTCCTCCATCACCACATATTCGACCCCATTTACCCTTTTCTATTCCCCCTTTCCCTTAAGAACTACATGATTTCACTCATATGTGGGATATAAAACTGAAAGCAAAAAATGGACAGAATATCACTTTTTAGAAACTGCTTAAATAACCCCATACACATCTGGAAGGCTTTTGCCACACATGTCCTTGTTTAAAAAGCTGAAGAAAGGCCAGAAGGGCAGATGCCACAACATCTAACTCCCAGGGCAAGGAGAATATCAATGTTCTTCTACCCACAGTTGAACTGGTCTTGACTGAGCCACCTAAAAACTACCACTACCTCCTACTTTCCTTTGGCATATAGAAAGTGATGGCAAACTGCACAAACCATTTGTATCCTTTCCTGCCCAAAGGGGTTACAGATGAAGAGGGGTACTGTTCCTGTGGTCATTGTGCTATGAGCGCTTGCCTTTCCCAGGGAGGCTGGTGCTGTTTATTATTATTTTTTTACTGCCAGGGAAGTGGTTATAAAATGTTTTGTTCACAGTCTGGCAGCACAGCCTGTTTTCTAAGTCCCTTGGATCATAGGTCTACTCCTTTTGATTTCGTAATTTCCCTTCAATGATGCAATGTTCATGAGCTCAACTCTCTCGGGGGTTAAGGGGAAAATGATTGGTTTCTAAAAGTCACTTGATTGCTATAGAAGCTGTGCTTTTTTTGTTGCCATGTAGTAGAATAAATAGCCCTTTTGTTTGTATAGCTTTGAAGAGGGCTAAAAGGCATGGCAACTGGGTAGCTGCAGCACTCCTTAGCAATTCCTTTGTTAGAGTCCTGCTTTCTTCTCTGGATTGCTAGTCCCCAAGGGCAGAGCAGCTGTGTACAGAATTGTGAGAAGAGGGGATGTGCTCTCCTTTTCCAGACACAGAACCTCACCCTGGACCATCACTGGTGAAGGACAGATATGAAGTGACCTACTGGAAAAAGTGCCATCCATTTGAGGCCTGGCTCTGCTTCAAACTGCACTATCTAATTGGTCATCCATCTTATATCCCAGGGTAACAGTTAACATATTAACATTTGCTATGTAGTGATGTTTGGAATGGATAAAAGGATAAAGCCCAGAAACCCTAACTTTAGAAGATTTTACAAGATAAAATAGTTCTCATTCCACAATTGTTGTGGACATTCTGCCTCTAGGCAGGGTTGTCTACCACACCATCTGTCTCACTTCCTCTTTTGCTGTCCTCAATATTTAAGCTTTATTGGAGAAAGAAATATATGGGCACGAGGTGTCAATTTTAATGAAGCTTCCTAGTGCTCTTGTCCCCTATACAAAACATTAATATTTTAATACATGGAAATATATATTTCTGTAGGGTTATTTATCATTACTTGAGCTTGATTCCAAAACAATATGCTTTGTCAGCATCCACAATAATATACCAACACAATTTGGAAAATGAAGACACCCAGCTCTAACGTACCCCATGATAGCGGGCAGCGATCCATCTGGCTTGGTGTCATCGAGGGTTATTGAAATTGGAGCCTCCTCATCTTCGATGATCATACATCCACAGTAATCTTAACCAAGAGAAAATCAATAATAAATTGAGACTGATCTCATCAGAGATTTAGGGGGAAAATTATGCATATATAAAAAAACTATTTTGCTAAGAGAAAGGCAAAGCTTAAACTATTGGTCTTTGCCCCAACCCTAGAAGCTATTTCCTATCAAATACACACGCTGACTATACAAGATGTCTGTTCACCCAGACACATGGAAAGTGATCCATATAAATGACCTTTACATAAAGGTCATGTATGACCAATGGATGGCTAAATTGTAAGATGGCCCTGGAGTCCTGGAATATATACGAAGGAAACTCATCTATGAACCGCTGGAAGAAAGGGCAAGAAGGAATCCTTTGTGTATGAGCAGAAGGCTTATCAACAGTAGCCACCATATCTGCCTAGACCATGCCTCATTTAATCCTCGCAGTACCCTGAGAGTAGGTCTCATTGTTACCATTTTACACAAAGAGACTGATGCTGAGAGAGGTGAAGTGTCACGCCAAGGCCACACAGCTCATAAGCAAGTGAGGCACAGGATTGTGTGACTTTAAAATAGCACTTTTTCCATGGTGTCACTTTGTCTTATTCTGCTCATGAAGAATAAGTGGCAGAACATATGCAAGGAGTCAAGATAATGGTAAGCCTAAAACTGATGGGATCTCTTTCTTACCTTTCACTGCCAGCAAGTATTCTTGGGGTCATTTTGTGTTGAAGGGACTATGAGGAGGGGCTACTGAGATTTCTGATCCTTTCTATACCAATTTGAAAGTATTTATCTTTTTTTCCGTCCACTGTCTAGTATAACGTTTCTTTAAAAAGTGTGGTTCCTTCACTTAATACAATTTAAACATGAATAAATGCGATTTACCCTTCTTCCTCCAAAAGGCCTCCTTGTAATACATCATGCACTTAATGATAGCTCCCATTGGAACACGCTGGATTAACTGGTTTCTCTCAGTCGGTAGCTCTGGTCTAAAGTGGATCTTGGCCGTCAAAGTTGGAGGGATGGCACTAATTACATATCTGCACTAAAACACATGAACATAAAATGCAACCTCAAACATGGGTCACAGTGTTTGCAGAGGGCATGAAACATCATATTTATCATTTTGAATGACACTGAGCAGTAACACCATACAGAATGAGGCAACAAACAAGGCATGTCAACCAAGGCTGGTAATTTAGAAGACCGAGTTGGAAACATGCCGGCATTAATTATGTCACTGCTTGGATTACATTTGGTTAGAAGCTACAGAAGACACAAGGCCTATTTAATATATGTTCTTTTTGACTAAACTGAATTACCTTATATATTTCATGATTCAGTGTCTCTATGATGATGTTTTCACCTGACTGGTCAACACATGTGACAGGATGCTTCAGCTTCACTTTGTCCCCGAGGAGGTTCATTATCCGTTCACTCACTTGACCAGATCCACCTACAAACTTCCGTTCCTACAGAAGTCAGGCAGGAAAAGAAATATTATAAAAGTCCAAAGAAGAAATATCATATTGCCACTGATTGGAAAAACTTCAAAAAAGTCACAGGCCAAACCTCTACCCTCTGCATACTTAACTATTGGAAGAACTCATTAGGACAGAAGCAGTCTACCAAGAGACCTTGATCATCATGCTCTGCAGTTTCTGGTAATGATAAGCTGTTACTAGTTTATAAAGTCACAGAATCAGAAGAAATGTTCCCTTATAACAGTAGTCCCTTGACTGAATGCAAATATCAACAAGTCTGTGGGCTTCAAATTCCCAAGAGTGCAGTGCATGGAGGAAGCCCTGAGAAACGAAGAGTGATGTACTTCCCCAGAAGATGTGCTTCCTTTTTTTAAGTTATTTTTTTCCTAGTTTTATTGAAACAAGGATGAACATTCTATCTCCCCTAGGTTTATAAAAACCCCAAGCCAAGGGTTTTCTAAGCAGATTAAAATGTTCTCCAAGAGAACAGGCTCAGGGTGCACTTAGAAATCATCTGATCATCACCAAATGATGTTCTAAGAATCTAAATATCAGATATTTAATTAATTTCTGAAAAAATATCTAAAAGTTTCAACACAAGGGCAAAAGTGTAAAAGCTAAGCACCTGTCTATTCCTCTAGACATTGTTAAATAATTCCCTTGAGCAGCCCTATAAGACCATGAGTCCCACTGTGATCTGCTGTATTCACCATGGAAATAGTTCCAGTTTAAGAAGTTAAGTTCTTAATGCAACGTCTTCTATAAGAACCAGGGAAATATATTTAGTCTGTTATAGAAGATTATAATGATCTCTGAATGGTTAGAAATACACATAGGCACTGAGGCACAGCCCAATATTTGACAATTAGGTACTTCAATCACGCTCTGCCAGAAAAGCCTGCATGAGCAGCCATGCAGTCATTTTTATGCTTTTATAACTGATTTTCGTTCTAATGATACCACCAAAATTCTTTTTAAAAATGTTTTCATAGTATTTCAGACCTACATTCATGGTCTGTCACTCCTCAAGAAACTGGGACTATTTAATTTATAATTTGACCCCCGTTTTCCAAGACTTACTTTGAATTTTAGTGTAGTGGAGAGACCATGGGCTATTTCCATCTTATTCACTGTCTACCTCCCCATGTCTAGTATTGGTTGAATTAAATTATTAAAGGATAAATCTAAGTTCTTTATAAAGATAGTGTGGTAATTGTTTGAAATTTATAATCTGAACTGTTCTTTCCAAACGGTCATGTAGGTTTTGGCTAGAAGTATCTTCTTGGCTCCTTTGAATGAGGGATATAAATACAAAATATGAGGCAATATACTTCAGAAAGTAAAATACAAGTAAAAAGGAGCAATGTGTCACTTCCGCCTATAAAAAAAAGATGAAAATTACAATTGTCCTACATTTGCTAAAGCTAAGGGTCAAATGGGCAATAACTCTCAGGGCCACAAAGACATCTTGGGGAGTTCTGGAGATTTACCAGTGGTATGGAACTAGGCAAATACTAGTTCACAGCAAAAAAAAATTAGAATCCAAAATGTAGAATTTACTATTGAAAGAGTGGCCATAAATCACTGTGAATAGGAAGAACAGTCACTTCCATTCTATAACAGTTAACAAAATAATTGAGACATAGAATGGGACAAATAAGCCTTATATCTGGAACAGAGATGACTAACTACAGTAATTTTACAAGTACAGTAATCATCCCCTTATCTGATGGGGATATGTTCCAAGACCCCCAGTGGGTGCCTAAAACTGAGGACAGTACTGAACCATATGTTTACCATTTTTCTGACATGTACATACACTTTACAGCATTTATTTGGCATATCTGAATTGCCAGCATCATTACTCTTCCACTTTGGAGCCATTACGAAGTAAAATAAGGGTTACTTGAACCCAAGCACTGTGATACTGTGACAGTCAATCTGATAACTGAGATAGCTACTAAGTGACTAATGGATAGGGAACATCTAGCGTGGATACACTGGGCAAAAGGATGATTCATGTCCCAGGTGGGAAAGAGTAGGAGGGCATGAGATTTCATCTCACTTCTCAGAATGGTGCACAATTTAAACTCATGAATTAGCTATTTCTGGAGTTTTCCACTTAATATTTTTGAATGAAATTGACCACAAGTAATTAAAACAGCTGAAAGAGAACCCATGAATAAAGAGTGGGGGCAACTGTAGTAAAAATTGTTGGAAATTAGTTATTTCAGTAATTTAGTTCCTCCTACATAATTTTACCTACCTCCAAAAGGAAAGAACTGAATTTCTGAAATCTAATTAATTCAAAATGAAACATTCTTTAGCTGTGAACTTATTTTTACAAATGAGAAAAGGAAATGAGAAATTTTGTTTTTGGAAATGTTTTTTGAGATTATTTTAAGCTGGTAACCATTCACGTTTCGAAATATGAAAGCAGTTATTAAGATGCTGATCTGGGTGAGAGCAAAAATCACAAATTTAATTATATCTGAGAATGTACACTCCATACCTGGCCCCCATTGGTAATCGAGAATATCCGAGTGGTGCCACCACACTGCTTCACATACCACAAGAACCATAAGGCAGACACCTCGTGGGGCTCAGAGGTCACATTGATGTTCACAAAGAGAGATGCAAACTGCTTAGCAGTGCTGGTCACAGAACAAGAGCAGATGCCAGAGATAAATACATACATGCTTCACAGGACATCATGTTTTTAAAACACAATTTAGTATGGTTAGAAAACATTTTTATGGCTTTTGAAAAAAACTCATGGACTCAATTTCTGAAGGAATGTATATTTTAACTCTTGGGGAAAATAATCTTTTTCCTTGCTTTTAGGAAATGATAAGTTAACTGCAAATATGCTAATCCCAGTATAGTCCAAAAGGTCAATATGCTTTTTAGGGATAGTTAAGAATATTTGTTCCCATTTACTTGAATAACCATTCTCTACTCTCCACCTCCACTGTCCTCACTCTGGTCCAGGCTACCACTGCCCATCACTTAGGTTACAACAATGGTGGCTCTTCATGGTCATCCCTATCTAGTAATCTTATAGCTCCTTCTTGATGCTTCTCTACATTATAGCCAATGAAGTCTTTTAAGAGCCCCAAACTCAAAACAAAACAAAACAAAACAAAAAATAAAAAGCCACTCTGCTTAAAACACTTCAATGGTCTTCATGGCAAAAGGATCTTTATAAAAGCTGTTTCCTGTTCCCTTTACCTGGAAAATAACTTCTCGAAACACCCACCCTTCATAACTCCCATCATTCACTGTGGCTCATTCCTGGAATATACCACCCCTCATACCATTCATCCTTCAGGTCTGCACCAATACACTGTATATAATTTTTGGAAAATACCATCCATCCTCCACTTTTCTTGTCTACATACCAACTGGCTCATTACTAGAAGATAACATTCTCCCACACCATCCATTGGTCCTGTCTTGCCTTATCCTCTGTGGCTCATTGCTGCAAATACCATCTAAACACATATTCCATCTCTCACTTCTCTCCTTAACTACTGTGGCTTATTCCTTACAGTCACTGTAGCACATTCATGGATCATACCATCACCTCATATAAACCTTATTTTTGTACCATCCCCCACATCCACTGTGGCCCATTTCTGGAAGATACCATCCCCTATACCAACCACTATCGCCTTCCTCTTTCCCCATACACTATGGATTAATTCTGGAGGATACCAATACGATCCCTGACACCATCCAGGCTTCCTGCCCACTCCCCATCCATTGTGACTACTTCCTGGAAGATACCATCGCCCTACATCATCCATCATTCCTGTCTTCACCCATTCACTGTGGCTCATTCTTGGAAGATTCTATTCCCCTATGCCATCCACCCTTCATGTCTTTCTCTATTGAGCGGGAATACACCATCTCACCATATCATCTATCTTTCCTGTTTCGTTTATATACACTAAGATTCATTCCTAGAAGATACCATCCCTTCACACTATAAACTCTTCCTGTCTCCTCCGACAACTGGCTCATCCATGGAAGATTCCATCCACACACACCATCCATCTTTCATGTCTCCCACCATCCACTGCGGTTCATTCCGAGAACATACTGTTTTTTTTTTTTTTACCCCATCCATATTTCCTGTGTCCTTACCCACTATGGGGCATTCCTAGAAAATACCACACCTTTATACCTTCCAACCTTCTTTGCCTCCTCCCAACCTCGGTGGCTTATTTTTAGTTGACCAAAATTTTGACTTTTTCGTTTATGTTTAAAGATTGATTCATCAAAGAATATCTCCTTTACTTAGTTCAGGTTCACTGTTACTTAATTTTGTTTATAATGCTACTCTCCTACTAAAAGAATATAAATTCCATGAGGGAAGGGGCCTGTTTAACAAATTCTCCATGATTCCTCAGTGTTTGGTACAGTGCCTTCACATGCCAGCCCCAAAATGATGACTGAATGATTGGTTAGTAACTCAGCTACTAACACATATTCTCACTGAAAACATTATATACTTTATATTTTTGTTAAGATAGACTAGTGTACTTCTAGTTTCATATTTTATATCTATTTGGAATTACTTTAGTATCTTTCCAAATTGCTTCTGTAGCTGACCTCTATGTAATCTGAAAACACAATTACTTGTTTTATTGCAAATCATACAATCCTTTCATTAAAAAAGTTCTTCTCTATTCACCTACTTTTCTTTTTATGTTTCAAATTCATTTTATGTTCAAACTTGCTCTGAAATCTCTAAAGTACCTTCAAAGTTATTACTGACTGAAAGATCATTAGGTTTCCTCTTAACATTTTTCTATAATTTATAAAGAAAAATGTTACAGTTTAAAATAGTACACAAAGGATAAAAAGGGAATATAAACAGTATATTTTAAATAGTCAAGATTACTTTGTCCAGCAGATTTTGTCGATGAGATCTTTCATTGTCATCCGGTCCCATTCTTCAGCATGAGGGGCATCCCATGGTGCATCAGCTGGAATCTGCAGAGAAAGAATGGCCCATATCCAGATGTGATGGTTACTGTCCACTGCCCTGCCAAGATGCCCTAAGAAGAACCTCCAAAAACAGGTCTCTCTGTCTATGTTGGAATGTGTGATTGGCAATGTATAGATAGTGAAGAGGTTGGGATGAATAGCTCTTTGGATTCTATGTCTTAATGCTGTAATAATAACAATGATAATAATAGCAACGATGTATAAATGTATGTATAAATATGTAATAAATTAATATGTAGTATTGGCATATAAATTAATAAATTTTGATGATGATAATCATTATTATTATTACTGAAATCTAACACACATTCTAAGTCCCCAATTTAGGTTTGAGAGCGTAATGTTACAGAGCCTCAGACTAAGTAAAAAAACTTTGGGGAAACAAATCTTTCTCTACTTTACTACTAAAGTGGTGTCACATATGAGTAAGACAGCTATAAGTAGGATGCCTGGCAAAAATACATCACTTAAATTCTCAGTGGCATAGACTGGAAAGCACATAGGCATTAGTATTGGAGAGATGTGAGTTTGAATACTAGTTTCTTTGCTGTGTAGTCTTGGGGAAATTATATAACTCCTTGGTACTCATTTTACTCATTTGTAAAGTGGAATTACTATCAACTTGGTAGAGTTGTTGGATGCCTTGAAAATGATATGCATCATTGTCCACAGCAATGTTCCCTGTATGGTGGAAGGATATTAAACAGTTGCTATTGTTATTTCAGAAACAGGTTATGTTCAAACACACATTTTACCTCCTTTCCCATGTTATCCATTGTCCGCCACAGATTGTTGTAATCCAGATATGCAATGGGGTTCCATACTGGAGGGAAGGCACCCCGAAATGGGTAAGTTCTCCCCTACAACACAAAAACAAAATATAATTTCTTAAATTTGGATGGGATTCTAAAATCCACAAACAACATCTAAAACCCCCAAACCAAACAAGAGAAGAGCCATTTTCAAAGTAACAGGATCCTCTACTGTGTTAAAAGCATCACCTTTTATGGAAAGTCAATGTATTTTACCTATTCAGGCTTCAAATTTCAATGAAATTGGCAAAATTTCCCTGCTGTCTGTTGCCTGTTTTTAATTTATAGAACATAATAGATTTTAACTTATTTTAACTTATATAGAACCAATGTCATCATAAAAATTAATTAATCAAAAAATAAATATATAAAGGTAGCTCATCCTAGTATCTAATACTGATGCCACAATACCCTCAAATCCTGACTTCCTATCTAATCTCTTTGAAGGATGTTCCTACTCAGATGAGAGTAGGACGATGACTTGGCCCACATAGAGGACAGAAATAACAAAGCAGAATACTTCAGACTGTGTTTTAAAGTTCACACAGGTTAAATACAGACTAGCTAGATGACACGCAATATCTAAAAAGTCAAGAATCAAAATATTTAAAAAGTGGAATAATTGGTATTTGCCATTTTTGATTGCCCAGTATTTGTTCCCCTTTCCTACTAGTACCCTGGTTCCTTCTTGAAAAACTACCTCTCCTTCTCTGGGGTTAGATGTGTTTTTACCACCTCCCATTACAGCAGGTGATGGGCCAGATTCTTTCTTCCTTCTCTGGCTCCTGGTGCAGCCAGACCATAAACCTGTGATCTGAACATGGCCAACCATATACTTAGAAGACTCTGACCCCCGAAATAGGTCACCCAAGGACAGAAGAAAGTTGAGTCTGGGTTCTCATTCTCTGTGACAGCATGCTGAGCAGATGCTTCCTGTTATAAAAAACATGAATGTGGTCCCCTAACTTGCCAGAGCTCCCCTGGTCTCTGACTACTCTCAATTGTGGTTCTCCAGGCTTCCATCCAAGGGTGAGGGGAGAGTGAATTCTTATGAAAAAGAGATCAGTTCTAGTTAGTTTCTAAGGCCTTATTTCCTAATTTAATTTATTTAAAAATAAAACATCTTGTAAATCTTCACAAAGTTGCAATATTGTCTACTAGTATAATTTTACATGAAATTTTGATTTTTTATCAAGTAAAAACATATTTGATATTCGTAGAAAGCTTACTGTATGTACTGCATGATGTTAAGAGCTGCGTTGGATTTTTAAAAATGGCTAAAGCAAAACTCCTAACCATCAAGGCAGAGACACAAGATATAACAGCATTTGCATTCATGTGTGCGCACTTGCAAGCACATGCACACGCACTCTGAGTAAAAATATATGGCAGCCATTATGTGACAAAGAAGTAATTTTTCCTTCCATAGTAGCAAATTCAAATAACCTTTGCAGATTATGTCCTCTGATTTCTTATGTGAAAATGCCATGTTGTAAAATTATAATACAACTTTTTGAGACACCAAATCCTTTATCATCATTATCACTACCATCAGCACAATCCCACCACTTATTAAGGTCTTTTTCCATGCCTGACATTGGCCTAAGCTCTTCATATGCGTTATCTAATGTACTGCTTACCCCAACCCTGGGAGGCACGCACTATTAATATTTCCTTTTTATAAATTAGGAAACTAAATCCCAGGGATATTAGTTAGACAATAGTAGAACAGAAATTTCCTGCTCCTAAAACCTCTGCTCATAAACATTAGGTTTTCTGGTCTCCCATATGGTTGATGGAAAGTTGAGATAGGCTTGTTCTAAAGACATCTTAAACTTTTCAACTAAAAGAGAACTTTTTAATATAAAACTTCTGCTCACATCTTTTATGTTTCTAAGGAGTAAAATGGATACTAAAATGCTCTGTGGTATAAGACCACTGCTGAGTAAACAGAGTCAACTTTGGAAAATGCTGAAACACATTCTGAGAGAAATAGGCAGAGCCATTTTACCCAGAACACAAAAAATAACTATGGAAAGGGGAGAGACTAAGGTTAAGTAACAGCTCACAGGCAGCCTTCAGACCGGCTGATTCTTGTTATAATTCTTTCTTTAACTGAGATTGGGAGAAATCTATATTTTCCTTTATAAGATGTGTTTATACTCAAGTAGTAGTCTCATACAAAACTGATCTTTGCTTTAAAAAATATTTAAAAAAATTAAATATGCTCAATTGTCTGGGGGCATTAATAAAAAAGTATTATAAACATAATTCAACACAATATGTTCCACATTCCTAATGATGTTCTTCTCAGGACAATGCCAACCACAGTATGATTTCACAGAAAGTCCTAAAGACCCCACGATCAAGCCTTGATAAATGGAGGTAGCAGAGAAGTGAAGAGTTCAGCGAGAGAGGAGAGTCTAGCCTGGCAACCTTTTTAGGAATTAGAGTCATGGGATATTCTAAAAAGATCATAAAGGCCTACCAATATCTTTTTTTATCCCATTGACAGATGCAACAAGTTGATAAAGTGATTTCATTAATAAGTTTCACTCGTAGCATTTTCTGGCTTCTCTGCTCTTATTCTACAGAAAACCTAAATCTGTTCAAGAAATGCATATAAATAGGAATAGGCACCGACATACCACCTTTTCTTCTCTCACAAGCCCCTGGAAGGCTTATTTCCTCCATGGCCTGCTTCCAAACTAGAAAACTTGAGACTGCTTTTTGTGTGTGTGAATCCTCAAGAAACTGCACTGGAAAGGCCTAGAGATGTCTCTTGGCTGTTCCTGCTAACCAATCTTTCTCAGTCTCTTAAATGTAATCCAGTAGTTTTCTCACAAAGGTATCAGCAGTGTTTCAATCATAAACCACATCAACAGAAATGTATTTGCCACCTAAGAGAGTGAGGTAGGAACTCTAAGAATACTTCCAAATGCTACTGCTCTTTAAAAATCAAAACAGGCCTCTCTGCAGCAGAGGCAGCAGGACAGCCAGGATGGTGCAGTCCCGGCTCTGCGCAAGGAGAGACGCACTGTCAGACCAAGAGAGGGGCCTGAGAGCTGCCGCAGGGTTGCAGTACCACCAGTAGATCAGGAGCTCTGGAGAACAGTGCGCTGCCATAGTTCTCAGCCTGAGTCAAATCAAGGACCAGTTGCTGTTCACCTTCCCACTCCCACTCTGCCCTCTCGCCTCCAGCCATGGTGCTCCTGCTTGCCTTGTTTCTGGTGGCCCTGCCTCTGGTCATGGCTCTGGACTTCCATATGTGCACCTACAACAGGGAGAACTGCTTCAACCCTATGCGCTGCCCAGCCATGGTCACCTACAGCATGACCACACGTACTTACTATACCCCAACCAAGATGAAGGTGAGCAAGTCCTGCGTGCCCAGCTGCTCTGAGATCATGTATGATGGCTACTCCAAGCACGAATCCACAACCTCCTGCTGTCAGTACTACCTCTGTAACAATGCCGGCCTCGCCCCTCTGATGACCCTAGACCTGGCTCCCAAACTTCTGGCCATACTCTAGGGTCTGCTCTGAAGCCTTTCCCCCCAAGACCCACTCAAGGACAAAGCTCTGAGAGGCACAACCCCACCCTCTCACCCTACACACCCTGCCCCACTTTGGCTTCCTGAAACCCCTCTGCCACACCCAGGACTATCTGTCAGAGGACTCTTGGTCTCCCCACCCACTGTGGTCTGGCTCATGGCCATGACCTCTCCATTTCAAATGGCTGCTTCGGCACGAGGCCTCCCAAAGGTGACTAGCCTTGGTGTAGGAGCTGTCTCCTCTGTCCCAAAATAGACACCTAGCAGTGTGCTGTTAATGGGATTATCCAGCCAAGGAATCCTGATGTGCAGGAAGATGTGTCCCACATCCCTGGCATCCCTGGGGGCAGCTGTGGCCTGAGGGCCAAGTGAGGAAGAAGGCCTTTGTTTCCAGCTGTCCTAGGGAAGAGCACAAGGCAGCCTTGGTATTAGACAGGACAAAAGTACCAAGGTCTGGGTTGTTTTTACAAAATATTATTCTTGCGAAATGCCAAAATGTAGCAGTGTTTTACAGATGCAGCTGTAACTGGATGAGCTTGAACAGTAACCAGACAAGTTTAGCCAACTGCAATGAAGAAGTTAACACATAGTTAAATTGTGAGTATAAGCAATGGCTAAGCCTCCCTTCCCAGAGACAGCGTTAGATGTGAATCCCATCTCCTTTACTTGCTGAGTAAATAAAACTACCCAAGGACAAAAAAAAATCAAAGGAAAAAAAAACCTTGAGTAAAAGTCAAATTCATTTTGTACCTATACTCTGAAACCTTCCTACCCTTCCAAAGTGGCCTTTAATCTGTAAAGGATAATGTCTTTGACAAAGCAGAAATTGTTAGTGTCAAGTAGAACTCAATGTCCCTGGAATTGTGCCCAAAAGACTTAAGCCCCTTTGAGAAATCACATCCTCAGTCTACCAATGTTCATAATAATGAGAGACTATTGCCAGATGATAATAGTTTATGGCTCCCACATCATTCTTTATTGTTGGTTGTATAAGATAAGCCAAGTTTATAGTAAACAAGTAGCATTTACTGATTGGCATGCTAGAGCGTTTAATCTCTCTATTTTTATATTATAGTTAAATGAAAGGAAGTGAGTGTTATTAAAGAATATCATAGGCCACTGAGGAAAGCTAACAAATATTTTTCTTTAACCCTCTTGAAAATAAACAGACATGTTTTGGATTTGTTTAGGAACATGTCTGTACAACCCATATGAATTCCTTGGTACCCTTTTAGTCCCACTGTTTTGTGACAAGCCTATAAGAGAAATATTTTGGTGGTTTATTTTCTATAGTTCATAATAATGCTTTAAATGAAGAAATCATCTAAAAAGCAACCCATTGAGTAGGATGGCACTATTGTACTATGTTAGTTGTTAAAGAAATCATTTTTTTTCCTTTTCCAAAATGCAGGTACTCAAGCTCCCTTCAGACATACATAGTTCTACTCTACCTAGAAAAAGTCATCATAATCAACATGAAAAAAATCTATCCCACTGGAATGCCATTAACTCAGGAGAAAAGGCAGATAAAAAGAAGAGACAAAAATTTTACACTGAGGACAAGTGGCTGCTTTTCTTTAACAGCATTAAGATATAACTGACATGATCTATAATCCATCCATTAAAAGTGTACAGTTCAATGGTTTTTGGTATATTGAGTCATGCAACCATCACCACATCTAATTTTAGAACATTTTTTTTGTCACTCCAAGAAGAAATCCTTATCATTAATAGCTATTCTCCATTCTCCCCCACCCCATTTTGAAGAACTGCCAAACTATTTTTCAAAGCAGCTGTATCATCTTAAATTCCCACCAGCAATGTATTAGGGTTCCAATAATCCATATCCTTACCAACACTTGTTATTGTCTGTCTTTTTTATTCTATCCATCCTGGTAGATACAAAGTGGTATCTTATTGTAGTTTTGACTTGCGTTTCCCTAATAACTAAAATGATGGCTAAAATCAAATCAGGTTTGATGAATGGATATTGTTGAGCTCATCTTTGCTGCCATGACACTTTGCATGTGGGTCTATTGAGCAAATGGCAGTGGAGAGAGATGGTGTGGTGGCTTTGTAATGTTTCAACTTGTTCAGGCTGAACTGAATTTCCCAGAACTTTCTTTCCTATATATTTCTAGTAAGGATAGGTCACAAGAGAAATTCTTACATGAGATTTAGCATTCATTTTGAAGTATGCACATACTGTTGCTCAGCCTCATGGCCCAAGATAGTGGTCCATTGAACCTGGCCATTTTCTACACTGTATTAAACTGATTTATGTGCATGCTTACTTCCCTGAGTAGTCTCAACACACCTGAGAGAGAAGAAAGACTATGCCTTGCACATATTCTTATCACCTACATTGACTTGTAAGTAGTATGGTTCCAACAAATGCTCATTAAATGAAGAAATAAGAGGGGGAATGGAATTCTTCCTTTTATAGCCCATCTTGTACCACATTTGGCTCTCCCGGGCTCCAGAAAGGGTCTAGTCATTTTCCATGCAAATGACTCCCTCTTTTTTCAATGCAGACAAGACCCTCTAATGAATGCCAATTTCAGACTAATTTTAATATCAATCCCACATACATACCTTTTCTAAAATAATCATAATTAATATTACTATTGCATTTACTATAATTCATTATGTGTAAGGTGCTGAAGGGAAAAGAAAAAGATGGAAGACTCAGTCCCTTAGGCAACATAGTTCTCTAAAAACATTTCCTGCGTTAGCATTTCTCACTCTGATCTTTATGGATGCTGTATGAAAATGGGTTCCATGGTCATAAATCTTGAAAATCTTGGCTTATAGTTAAAGTTTTGTTATATATTGCCAGTCCTCATGAGATTCCCAGTTTACTAATGGACACCTTGGCTCTCAAAGAATATGGAGCACTTCCAAAATTTATCTAACCAATAAACCCTCTCTTTGGCAAAGAAGTTTTGGGATTAACATTGCTTAGAAAATATTCCCTTAGGTATTCTTTCTTTATATTCTGGCTGTCGCTGTCAGGGCCTAAGAGAACATGGGAAAACGTGGGCTAGAAAAAGGAGCAGCAATAACCAGCTTTATTTTCCAAATGCTACAAGTGGGAATATATTTTTATGTGGCCCTCTCCAGAGGATACATCATCCCACAATACTGAATCAAAAAAGAGAAATAAAATTAAATCACTTGCACATCTAACTGAAATTGCAAGTACTCTGTGCCAGGTCTCGGGCCTGGGCCTCTGCCCCTTGGAACTGGGCAGTACAGAAAGTATGTCACAATAGGTCAAGAGCGTCAAGGGAGAAGCAGAGCTTCTTGCCAAATAGGCTGTTGACTAAGTGTATTTACCTTATATGTCCCAGTTACTAGACAGATATAGCCAAGCTCTTCTACTGGATGGATTTACCTCAGCAATGGGTTGTGTGATTATGATGGTGAAGACATGATGAGGGCTTGCAGTGGGAGGAAGGGTGAACTAGGAGCCATGAGATTCTCAGCATCATCTTCCCAAAATTTGTATATCGGGAAAGCATTTTAAAAAAAACTCTACAAATTGTGAAAAGTCACAGATACACAGGACTTCTTTGGTGGATACCCAAATAATTATGTAGATTAGCAATTTCACCTGTCTGAGTCCCAGGACTACTTTTATCACTCACTTCTGGTCAGCAATTGTGAGCCAATAGTGATTTTTTCTCATTGTCTCTGAAGTCTGATGCCTTTTCAGAGACATTTATCTGCTGGATATGACAGTGGAAACTAGGCCACTGGGTACTTTCAATAAATACACACAATTAAATCTCAGCCGAGGTTCACTGTGTATCATTTGAGCCTGACAAATTACATGAGAGTGATAGGAACAATAGGAAATGGACTAATAATTCAGTAATTCTCTGAAAAGTCTGACATGAGAAAAGTTATTTAAATTAAAAAAATTCAGTTTCAAAGCTTTCAGGATGAAAGTGTTTGTTACATTTAACTATAATTAACACTCAAATTTTCTGTGATTCCACCTAAAATTTTCTTCTGGTTGCTTTAAACCCAAACACTAAGCAATAAACAAATATAAACAAACAAACAAACAAATAAATAATAAAATGCTATGGAAATTACTGAACTGCTCAAATACAAGGTATCTCTTTTCAGTTTCAAGTTCTGTGTTTGCTAAGGCTAGTTATCAACTAGGTTCTCACATCCGTCTGTCTGTCTCTCTCTCACTTCTGTAGGACCTAGAACCAAATAATTGCATTCTAACAATTTTTCCCATCTCTAAGGTAAGGATAACTGTCACTTACTAAAACTCTGAAGTTCACTAGGTTTTCAAAAGGTATTTGTGCATTGAGTTTGACACAGAGTGAAAACCTAGTGAAGTTCACTAGGTTTTCAAAAGGTATTTGTGCTTAGAGTCCACACGTAAGACAAAGGGCTATATAGTAGCATCAGTCCTGTTAAGTGGTAGGACAGGGCAATAACCAAAAAGATTTTCTGACTGGGTCAGTGTGTGCTCATGGGACAATGGAACTTCCTTTCTTCATAAAGTTACCAGAATGGACCAGGTATGGGAGTCATAGGAAATTAAAGGGTTTTTAAGGTTTTATCTGTTAGAAGGCTACTCTGAAAAAATTTGAAAATTCAGAACTTCTCTACGGCCATACCACCCTGAACGAGCCCGATCTCATCTGAAAATTTGGGATCAATAATTAAGAATTTTGGTTGGGGTGGTGGGTACATTCTTTAGGGCAGGGGTAGGGGTTTCAGATGGGAGAAATAGAAAGGAAGTAGAAAGCAAGGAGGTGGGAGGAAGGAGGAGATTTTAATTTCAAATTGGCAACTACATTCTAACCTGAAAGGTCAAAATCTCCAAGAGTTGGGTTACTATAGAGGCTAGATCAATTTCTCTTGATGAAGCTATTTATGTAATGTTTCATTCCATTCACGATGTTCCTTTTGCTATTAAGCAAAAGGTCGAGGCCCCATTTGAGGAGGCTATTGCAAAGTTTCAGAACCTTAGTCAGAGAAATCCTTGGTTGTCTGACCTAACCTCCTTTCTACACTGCCAGGGAAGGCCAGTTCAAGGCAGGAGGGTGACTCTAGACTACTTCTCACTGAATAGTTAGAAAATAATTTCTGTAGTAATCAACTCCTCATTAAAAATGAATAGAAGGGAGATGGAAAGAGTTCTGGAGAGGGATGGTGGTAGCACAACGATGTGAATGTACTTAATGTTGCTGAATTATACACTTAAATATGGTTAAAATGGAAAATTATATTATGTGTATTTTACCACAATTATTTAAATGAAAAAAATAAAGGGAAGGAAAATATCTAATAATTAACTCAGCTTTGCTATATACTGGGATGTCACTTCAACTGAGTAAAAACTTTGTTCTCTTAGAAAATAAATCAGAGATTTGTCCCTGAAAGTTTATAGGAAAAAAGAGCCTTTGAGAGAAAATGGCTAATGCTGACCTTAGCTTTCTAAACAGTACAAGGCTTTATGAGTAATTTCTGTCATTAAGATTTCCTGTGACCCAAAAGAAATAAGTGGAGGGGAAAATAAGAAACAAAGTTAATAAAAACTATTTTTTACAAGCTATGTCAATATATCTTTATAATGAATACTTGATAGATAAAAGTGAAAATATGTCAACATTTTTAGTCTCTCTACTTTTAAAAACCTATGTATAATTGTAATTTAGAGAAAAAAATAATCCCTCTTGTGTTACCTCATTTACACAACAAAAACAGAATTTCTTATCATGACACGGGCCTACTACCACTTGCCTCCTGATTTATACAAATTATCTTAAAAACCCTTTCTTTCTTTTGAAAATCAAGCAGGGTATAATGGCATAAAATAAAATACTCTTATATCAATCATACTTTGACTAATAAGTTTACATAAATAATTTATCAGAAAGAATATATAACCAACAATTCTAAACCATACCCTAGACCTCTGGACTTAGTATTTTAACACAATATTAGAATCCATCTGTAGTCTTAAGCCTGGAAAACCTAACTGGAGTGGCCTGGGGGGTTGCTCAGGTGGCAAATGTTCACTGAAGGCCAGAGCAGCTACAGATCTATGACTCAGGGTCCAAGAGAAGAGAATAAGTCAGTCTGCTATATGGGACTACATATGGCTCCCAGACACCCACATGCACCTGAGGTCCAAAGAAGTCCATACTGTCAAAGGGGCAGGTAACGTTTGTCACATTTTGGAGCAGTTTAATAGAGGAGTTCACAAGTTGACTTTCTGCCCATAGAATAAGTAACAATGTGATGTAGCCCACAGAACCCTGAGCATAAGAGCTGGAAAGCCTCACTTTGGGTCCTGAATTCTCTGAATATCTATTTCGTCATCTGTAAGATAAGGTGAAACAATGCTTATTCATAGGATCATTTGGCTGCTGAAATGAAGTAAGCCATATATAGGCACATTACAAGTGGAAAGTAGTAAAAATGCATGGCATCAGGTAGGAAGAATTTAGGTGACTAACAGAAAAGAGACAAAGATATGACAAGAAGCATCCCTACAAGTGTCTAACACATTTGTCTTCTTAAGCTTCCTATAAAGAGGGGTTGAAAGTAAAAGTATAACTTTTTTTGAAGACAAAAGAAACACTTTTCATGAGTTGGTACAGAAAGGTATTAAAAGTAGCTAAAAATCATGCACCAAGGAGACATAACATTTATTAATAACTATGCTCCCAAAAAGGGAGCCCCAAAATATGTAAAGCAATTACTCCCTTTTCTAAAGTAATTGCTTTAGAAAAGGGAGAAATAACCAAAACACTATCATAGTAGGTGACCTAAATGCCCCAATATTAGAAATGGACAGATCATCCAAACAGAAAATCAATAAGGAAAGAACATCCTTAAATAACACATTAGATAACTGGACATAATTGACATCTTTAGAGCTTTCTATCTCAAAACAGCTGCTTATACATTCTTCTCTAGTGCACATAGAACATTCTCAAGGATGGATCACATACTGGGACACAAAGGTAGCCTTAACAAATATAAAAGGGTTGAAATCATACCAACCATATTGTCTGATCATAATAATTTGAAACTGGAGATCAACTACAAAAAGAAAGCAAGAAGAACTAAAAATACATGGAGATTAAACAACATGCTACTGAAGAATAAGTGGGTCAGAGAAGAAATAAACAGAGAGATCAAGAGATACATAGAAACAAATGATAATGATAGTACAACATATCAAAACTTGTGGTATATGGCTAAAGCAGTCATAAGAGGAAAGTTCATATCATTACAGGCCTATCTCCAAAAACAAGAATGAGCCCAAATAAACAACCTAACACTTCATATTAAAAACTAGAAAAAGAAGAACAACTGAAGCCTAAAGTCAGCAGGACAGAAATAATCAAAATTAGAGCAGAAATAAATAAAATTTAAAACAAACAAAAAAAATAGAACGAATAAATGCAACAAAGAACTGGTTCTTTAGGAAGGTTGATAAAATTGACAACCCCCTGGCTAGACTCACTAAAGAAAAAAGAGAAAGGACACAAACAAATCAAGGATGAAAGAGGGGAAATTATGATTGACATTGCAGAAATATAGATTATACAAGAATACTATGAAAAAGTATATAACACCAAATTTAATAACCTAGAAGAAATGGACCAGTACTTAGAAAGATACAATCTCCTAGACCGAATCAAGAAGAATTGGAAAATCTAAATAGACAGATCAGCAGTATGGAAATTAAAACGATTATCAAAAACCTACTAAAAAGTAAAAGTCCAGGACCAGATGGCTTCACCAATGAATTCTGCCAAACATTCCAAGAAGATTTAATACCTATTCTCCTCAAACTCTTACATAAAACCAAAGAGGAGGCAATAATTCCCATCTCATTTTATGATGCCAGTATAATCCTGATACCAAAACCTGGTAAAGATAACACACACACACACACACACACACACACACACAACTACAGACCAATATCTATCATTAACACAGATGCAAAAATACTAAATAAGATACTAGCAAACCAAATAAAGCAACATATTAAAAAGATTATGCACCATGATGAATTAGGCTTCATCCCAGAGGCACAAGGATGGTTCAACATACACAAATTGATTAATGTGATCCACCACATAAACAAATTTAAAAAGGAGAATCATATAATGATATCAATAGATGAGAAAAAACCTTCGACAAGATACAGCATCCATTTATGATAAAAATACTTAACAAAATCTGTATAGAAGGAAAGTATCTTAACATAATAAAGGCCATATATGACCAACCCTCACCAACATTATACTTAATGGAGAAAAACTGAAAATCTTCCCTCTATAATCAGGAACAAGACAAGGCTGTCCACTATCACTGCTCTCATTCAATATAACATTGGAGATTCTAGCGAGTAAAATCGGGCAAGGGAACGATATAAAAGACATCCAAATAGAAAACAAAGTCAAACTGTCAGTATTTGCAGATGACATGATTCGCTATATAGAAAACCCCAAAAACTCCACAAGAACACTATTAGAAACAATAAGCAAATACAGTAAAGTTTATGTATACAAAATCAACATTCAAAAATCCATAGCGTTCCCGTACTCTAATAACAAAGTGTCAGAAAAAGTAGGAAAAAATAATTCCTTTTGTAATTGCAACAAAAAGATTCAAATACCTAGGAATAAATCTAATGAAACATGTGAAGGACTTATGTAATGAAAACTATAAGACCTTAGTAAAAGAAATCGAAGAAGATACAAAGAAATAGAAAGATAGTCCATGTCCTTGGACCAGAAAAATCAACATAGCTAAAATGATCATACTACCTAAAGCATTATATAGATTTAATGCAATCCCCATCAAAATTCCATTGACATTTTTTAAAGAAATAGAACAAAAAGTCAGCAGATTTGTATGGAAGCACAGAAGACCCCAAATTGACAAAGTCATCCTGAGAAAAAAGAATGAGGCTAGAAGCATCACTCTGCCTGACTTCAAATTATTCTACAACGTGACAATAATGAAAACGGCATGGTATTGGCAGAAAAATAGACACATGGATGAGTGGAACAGAATTGAGAGTCCAAAAGTAAGTCCATATTTATATGGGCAAATAATTTTCAACAAAATGCCAAAAACAGAGTGGAGAAAAGAAAGCCTCTTGAATAAGTGGTGCTGGGAAAACTGGAAAGCCACCTGCAAAAGAATGAAACTAGGCTGTTGTCTATCATCACATACCAAAATTAACTCAAAACGGATTATGGACCTGAATATAAAACCTGAAACAATAAAACGCATAGAAGAAAACATAGAAACTAAATTCAAGGACCTTGAACTTAAAGAGGATTTTATGAATTTTACCTCAAAGTCAAGGGAAGTAAAAGCTAAAATAAATGAATAAGACTAATCAAATTAAAAAGCTTCTGCTCAGCAAAAGAAACCATCAACAAGGTGAAGAGACTGCCATCTGAATGGGAAAATATATTTGTAAGGAACACCTTCAATAAGGGCCTAATATCCAAAACATACAAAGAACTCATATGAATCAATGACAACAACTACAACAACAACAACAACAACAACAACAACAACAACAACAACAACAACAAATCAAATAGTCCAATCAAAAAATGGGCAGAGGGCATGAACAGACACTTCTCCCTAGAGGACATACAAGTGGTTAAGAAATCTTTGAAAAGATGCTCGACGTCGCTAGCTGTTGGAGAAATGCAAATCAAAACCGCAATGAGATACCATCTCATATCTGTTAGAATAGCTATAATCAACAGGACAAGTAATAACACATGTTGGAGAGGATGTGGAGAAAAAGGAACCCTCACAACACTGCTAGTGAGACTGCAATTAGTACAACCACTATGGAAAATAGTATGGAGTTTCCTCAGAAAACTAAGAATTGATCTACCATATGATTCAACAATCCTTCTACTGGGTATTTACCCCAAAGGCTTGAAATATCCTAAAAGATATTTGCACACCACTGTTTATAGTAGCACTATTCACAGCAGCCAGGGCATGGAAGCCATTTTCGACAACATGGATGGACCTTGAGATAATCATGCTAAGTGAAATAAACCAGACAGAAAAAGTCAAAAATCACATGATATCACTTATATGTGAGATATAAACCTAAAAGAAACAAATGAACAGGACAAACAGAGACTCATAGATATGGACTGCGGACTAGTGGTTACCATAGGGTAGGGTGTAGGGAGGAGGGGGGAAGTAGACGGGATAAAGGAAGTCAAATATGTTTTGACAGAAAGTTATCTAAATATGCAAGATGAACATACAGTGTAAAATATATATGTGCCTTATTGTTAAAGTGTGCAGCTGAAACTTACTGGATTTTGTTAACCAATATATATATATATATAACAAAATATATTAACCAATATATTTATATATATATATTAAAAAGAAATGTTCTTAATTCAAAAGGAACATACTATTATAAGTAAGGGGTCAAAGACAGTTTTACCTGGCAAACATTAAGACAAACAACTAAAAAAAATCCTCTGCTTTTAACATAGCCTACTGTCTAAACCAAAGTTCACCTCTAAAGAACAAGAACAGCAACAACAAAATTACTTAGTATTCTGGAACACACATAATCTGAAAAGCTTTTGATTTCGGTCATTGCAGTAAGTGGCTGTGGGAAGAACAGAATAAATACAAGGAAAAATTGCTTGCTAAGCTGTTACTACCAGGGAAGCTTATGTTGTTTCAAATATATCTTTATCACACTATTCTCTAAAAATAAATGTGTGGTTTATGTTTATAGTCTTTAATTTTATTTAGAGAGTGTGTGAAAGGCAAGGAGAAAGTGAAAATGCATGAATGTGCCAATTTCTCCTACAAAGCATCTTCTGTAAAATACCTCACTCCATCTCTGGCAGTGTTCTCCATTTCCACACAATGCCTACATTATTGTGATCTGGAGAAACTGATGAAAAGAAAAAAAAAATCAAGGACTTCCTCCTTCCTTTCCCAAGACTTGGCACTGCAAAATTTAACAAAATGTCTCCACAACCAATGAAACTCATTCATAAAACAATCCTAATGATGTGCATCTTATTTAGTAATGCCAATAATGTATCAATCAATCCCCAAGAGGCATTCAATTCCCCCACTTCCTTTATACCACTCAAGGAAAAAGAATCAATAAAGAGGACATTTTAAACATATCTAGCTGATGCCACTTCAAATCCACCTTTCTGATTAAAGACATATGATTAAATTAGATCAATTTCACAAATCAGATAATTTCCCAAGTAAAGCTCTATAAAATTATGACATTCATACAACCTATTCACTGTTGAAACTAGTTAAGAAACTATTATGTAAAAACCAGGATCTATTAAACCAGAATTAGAATGGGGGTTCTATTCCCAAGATTCATGATGGACAAAGGCAGAAATGTTAGCTAATATTATTTATTTATTATTGTTGTTTACTTATCTCCTCCCTTTAGATTTCAAGCTTCCTGTGAGCAGAAACTTTGATCATGTGCCCACCACTGTATTTCCAGTCTGGAACAATATCTGGTCCAGAGTAGATTGTTCAGAAACTATTTAACTTAAGAATGCATTTAGTATAATGATGTGAAACTTCTATGACTGAAATGGACAGACATAGTCTCTTGGGTAAGGGACAGGGCTGAAACATTTAATGGCTGAAACACCATTAAACATCTATCCCCAGTGCTCAGCTCAGCTCAGTCTTGAGACTCCATATGTTTATGCCAAAACTTGCACTGTAAACACAAGCTAGCAAAGATCAAAAATAGTTCTTTGGTGAAAACTGAATATCATCCAAAGTATATTGAAACTGCATGCACTACAGTCTACTGACAGAAGAAACAATTGAATTGAGGCATTCTTTCAGGCTGAACATTGGAAAAATAGAAGAGCTCAAGCAATCTGGATCATAAAGAATACTGCTTGGTTTAACTAGGCAGTGGCAATGGTCCAGTGATTCAACCACTTCATTACATTGTTATGTACTGAAAAGAATGCACTGTATTATATTGCAGAAACTAGAGTTGTCAAGAAAGATACTGTAATTTGCATTATTAATGCAATACTCTATCATGTTGGGGAAAAGTCCATTTTCCCCCTTAGAAGTGGACAGAACAGTGAGAAATTAGATATTTTTAAATAAGTGGACTTGTTCTTTGCTATACAGTTTATTTACAATCTTATCTGGAACATTTAACTGAATACCTTCTTGTTTTTCTCTAATCTGGCCTGCTCCCTTTCTAGTTTCCTGGTTGTCATAAAAACATCGATTATATTGTCATTGTAGAAATATGATATAATTAGAAACACTAGTAGAAATGAGACATTCATTCAGATAAAATAGGCACCAATCAACCCACTACTTTTTTATCTTAACTGTCTACCTTGGGTGAAAATATGTGTTCTTTGGCAGGTTAAAGTATGTGAGAGGATGGTTAAATGGTATTTATATTTTCCATCTTTTCATTAGGTGAGATTACATCTTAAATGACAAGAACAGCATTAAACATCTAAAATATGTGCTTATTTATAAGTACTAAAATCCAAAATAGAGCTTTAACATTCATTGCCTGGCACTTAAATAACTGTTTTACAGTTACTAACTACATTTATCACAATAATCAAGACACAGTGATTGTATTATGGCAGATAGCTACATTGCTCTTCCAGACTCACAGGCCTAAGGTCTGAGCAAAATGATCCTCAGCATCTCATTCGGGGACATAGTGAAGGACACAGAATGACTCTTAGCAGAGAGCCCTCAAAGAAAACCAGTACAGGTACAAACCACATGTAAGCTTTCTGGAGTTCAGAGCCACACCAAAATCCCTGACATGGGAATCTGGCATGGTAAGAGACAACACAGAAAAGTGGAAAGGCCTTAAACTAAGATCCAGCTCAGTGACCCTTACTCGCTTAAGTAGATTACTTGCCTTTTGAGCTTCAGTCCATTTCTGTGAAATGGAGCCCCCGCCTTAGGGTCCTTGTGAGAATTAAGAAAAGATAATAGAAGTGAAGACCGTGGCACAGGGCCTAGAACATATGAGGATCTCCAGTACAGGAAAGCTAGGGTTGTCATCACTACAGGAGTGCTGCTGACCTTGAGGTATCAACCACTCTAGCTGCAATTTCAGTGTGCTCTTTGTTGTCCAAAGTGTAGATTAAGCAGGAGTCTTTGCACCAAGCCTGCTATAAGCTGCATGTTCAATAATTATGACAGAATATTGCTATTGTGTTGATATGTACGGCAAAGATCCAGAGGTTAATAACGCCTTACATTCTTGGAAGCAGCCTCAGACTACCAAGTCCAATGCCACGAGATGCCTTTTCTAGTAGGTTATATGACAGCTCAGTCATATTTGTATTTTTGGGAAAGAGTAATGTGGTGGCAGTTGAGTGGCTTTACCTTAAGGAAAGCTCTTTCTTAGGAATAGGATGGTGGAATAAGATATGTGGCCCTAACCTTAGACAGAGGGAATCAGTAGCAGCAACAAAGAAAGTGACCCTGGATGCTATTCTTAATATATTTCTTCCCTTACTTAGGCACTTGATATAGCATTTCCTTAAGTCTTTCTATGAGTTCATCCTTTACTAATGCTTGCATCAGGACCCTCTCAAAGTATGGAATAATTACAGCTAGATTTCTGAAAGTAAGCCTCCCCATGAAGCCCAGAAAATTCCAGAGGCATCAGAAAGCCTGAACTAAATTTACCTAACTTGTTAAGGTTCTGTCAGGAAGGCTGGCCAGCATGCCATGATCTGTTGATAACTTTCAGGCAAAGTCACAATTCTCAAACAGCACTTTTACATTTCACACCCCACCCCCACAGCCCTCAAACCCCTTCTCCTTGAGGAACAGTGAGTTGAATTATCACAAAAGCTGACTGGGTGTTGTTTTCAAAATCTTGATCTTTGCATCAAGTTTTAGAGTGGGAGACTAGAAGGTACTTAGGTGGAGGACATAGCTACAAATTTTCAGTTTTTCCTTTTCGAAATGTATATAAAGGAACATGGAACAGAGAAAAGAGTAAGAAAGTGAAAGAAAAAGATACATGGTTTTTCAATAACTGTATCTATTCATCATTTGAGCTGGGATTCAGTAAAATATACAGAGATATACCTTACAATGGATATGTGTTCAGCCAAATATTAGAGGCTCAGAACACTTTGTTCAGGACCCTCAGTTTCATTTTGTAGGCTACATATTGGGATCATGAAGAGCATGCCGTCAGGATAGACAGGTTGTTACTAGTTTTACTACCTCTCCAAACCTCAGTTTTCTCCTCTATAAAATGGGGATAATTGTGCCTACCTACCAAGGTGGATGTAACCATTTAATGAATATCGATGCGTAAAAAGCATTTGTTTATTGTGAGGTTCCAGGGAAAATAAAAATCTCTTGGCACCTGAATATTAGGGAGGAAGAGGTTATAAGCGTGAGTCTGCTCAGATTCTAGGATAGTCATCAGATTCATTTCCTTCCCAGTTGGACTGGAGAGTGAATTTATATGACTGTTTTAATTAGTTTCTTCCTATATTAAATGGACTAATACACATAAAAGTTCTCAATATATCAGCCAATATTACTCTTACTGCTGTTATTACTTACCAGTCCAGAGAAACACCATGCTGTGCAGGAAAGAGAAAGTGGGGAAGCAAGAAGGTTTTTCCTATTTGCTGTGGCCTAGTGAAGCCAGCATTCCTAAACACTTTGTATAATTTTTTTATACTTTTTTCATTCTTTCATTGACCTCTGAACCCATAGTTTTTCTAAAGGCTACTGGTTTGTTTTTTACCCCTGCCAGATTCTTCCAAGCATCCCAAACCATCTTTCTATCTGTTTCTCAAGATTTCTGATCTGATTGTGCATTGGTAGACATCCATTACAAGTATCCTTAACTCTCAGGTCCTAAAGACCAGACATCAGACTGATGTGATTGCCTGGGGTGGAGTGGAGAGTAGATAAGTCTATTGAGAAGTGATGTGGTTACTGGTGTGGGAATCCTGGCATTAGAATGAGTAAATGACCCCTGCCCTGGCAATGCTAGTTCCAGGAAGTAGGCTGCAATGCCAAGTGAAAAACCTAACTTCTCAAGGCATATTTCCAGACCCCAACTGCTCCATGTTTAGCTTTATTGAGAAACAATAACACTGACAACAGCTATTGTTTCTTGAGTGGATTGCAACAGTTAAACAATCTTTTGTTTAAATAGTAGGAAACTTAACAACCGAGCTAGACTTCCCCAGAGTCAAGGCTCAGGACAGTGGAAATTATCAAGGCGTGTAAGGAAATGTCAGGTAAGGAGGATGAAAAATGTGGCCTCAAACTATTGTGTTCCATGGGGGCTTAGAATTGCATCATAGATGCCTCAGGGGCTACCTGGGGCTGTGTGTGTGTGTGTGTGTGTGTGTGTGTGTGTGAGAGGGGGAGAGAGAGAGAGAGAGAGAGAGAGAGAGAGAGCGAGAGAGAGAGAGAGACTGTTTGTCACACCCTCGCTTCTCACCACCTCTCCACCCTGCCCCGCTTCTCCCTGCCCAAGGAAGGGGAGGGAAAGAAACTGAGAGCCTCCTACTCCTTCTCCTGTTGGACTGGGTGTAGATGTGCAGACTTCAAGGGCCACAGTGGGTGATATAGAGGATGGCCAAGCTGAGGCACGACCCCTTGCAGTGATTCCAGGAGTCCACAGGGCCTTATTTTTAAAAGAAAAAGAAAAAAAGGCAGAGCACTAAAGCCAAGAGCCTATTTTTAGAATTGCTTTGAGAAAAAGCAATTAAAATAAAATAAAACCAAATGTTTTCTCAAATACAATACTACACACATTAGTCCCTTCAGTAAAACATCAGGCTTACCTTGACATACTGTAGAAGACGCTCGTTTACGTTTATTTTGTAAGTTTCTAAACCCAGCTCCTTAGATAATCTTAAGATTCTATTCTGGGTTGGTCCCACATAAGCCCCACCAACATCTACGTAATCAACATGTTCATTCTGTAGAAAGAGAAAAAAAGTGGCCAGAAGACTTTAGTTAAAACTTGAAAAAAAAGTTTTCACGTCTTATAAAAAATTTATTTTTTATAACTTAAATGTGCCTTACATCTCACTAACAAATTGCAATGGAAAATAGCAATCCTTTCACCTCCACTCAAGAACTGGGTACAACCCTATATGACATTCATCATCAAACAATCCCATTTGTATAGTTATTGATGAGGCTGATTCAGTAATAATGTGCATAAAGAATAAAAAAACACTGTGCAGTACATTCTACTGTTCTAGATCTTTTTCAAGACATTTATTTTCTATGCATTTCTTCAGGGTTGTTGCTAAGAGAGCCACCCAGAGATTTATTAGACCTAATCCTCTGATTTCCAACAGATAAAATCTTAAATCGGCCCACACTGATGCACCCTTGATCTGATTTTAAAACACTTGCAGGAAACAATGCATCACAGGAAGAATATAAAAAGGTATAAAACTGTTCGTATACCTAAAAATTAGTTTATAAATATACAAGCCTTCCTTCTTTAACTGAAATTTACTTTCCCCCTCTTAAATGCAGTTCTACATTTTTTCCAGCATTTTTATTAACACATTGTCCAATGATTTAATCAATAAAATGAATATGGTGAGTTATAACTCCTCTATGTCTCTGTAATAACTTCTTATGGATCTGTTTCTACTTTGTTGTTTATATCAATTCTCATTCACACTGCCTATTCTTGTTTGCCTGATTATTTTTTATTGCATGCCACTCATTGAATTTGGAAAAGAATGAATACAATTTGAATCTTAGGAAGATATCTTTCTCAGAGAGGATTTGCCTGCTTCTGCCCAGTACCTGGGGATGCAAACAATAGCAGGTAACTTTATTGCATTTTCTGTGCCTGAGATGACTTGAAGCTGGGCTGAAATGCACACATGGCCTAGTCCTTTCGCAGTTTGCTCTTAGTCCTAGGACACAGTCCAACCCAAAGCACAAAGAGTTTACCAATACAATACTTCCCTACACACACACACTTTACTGGACTCTGGATTTGACCTTCAGTTGCCCTAGATTTGTAAGTCTTTTAAAAGTACTATTCAACTTCTCACTTACTTCTTCAATGGTCAGCAAACTCTCCCCACTACACACCCTCACACTCACAGGGGAAGAGTAGGTCAATCTTTTCCTTCCAATGTCAGCCCAGTGATTCTTCGTTACCTTGCTAGCTCTCTGATGCTTTGAAGATGTGTGTGTGTGTGTGTGTGTGTGTGTGTGTGTGTGTGTGTAGTGCAGTTAGTCTAGTCTCTGTATACTTAGTGGAAGGATTGGGACAATTTACCGAATCTGTTATTTACAGAAAATTGATTGTTGACTATGATTCAACTTTGCCTTCCTGGGGTAACTCAATCTGATATTATCTTTCAATTGCAGGATATGCTTTGCTAACATTTTGTTTAGGATTTTTGTATCTACGTTCATAAATGAGATTGAGATGGGCTCGTGATTCTCTTTATTCTACAGATCTTGTCTGGTTTTTTGCATTAGAGTATTGCTAATCTCATGAGTTAGTAATTATGCTTTCTTCTATTCTCTAGAAGAGTTCATATATAAATAAAATTATTTATTCTTTGAACATTAGGTATAACACACCTCTAGAGCTATCCAGGCTCATTGTTTTCATTGTGGGACAATCTTAAACTACAGATTCAATTTATTTTGAGGTTAAAGCACAACTCATATTTTCTATTTCTTCTTAATCGGTGTTAATTTTGATAAGTTGTACTTTTCTTATGTGATCTTGTATCCCTTTTATTGTTTATTTGAGATGTCTCTTTTTTTCTTGAGAAATCTTATCAGACACTTGTCTATTTTAAATAAATCTATTCAAAGAATCAACATTTTAGTATTTAGTTTCTGTTAATATTGACTTATGCTCTTTTTTCTTTCTTTTTTGGATTATACTCTTACTTTTACAACTGTTTGCATTCTTAGCTTATTCATATTGAGCTTTTTTGCTCTTCTGTTTAGAGAATTATTCTCTATATATTGTTTTAGCTACATTCACACTTTATTTTAGTATTTCCATTATTGTGCAGTTTTAAACATTTCCAAATTGCCATTACAATTCCTCTCTAAATCCATGTTTCTAAAAGTTTTGCTGTGTTTTAATTTTCACAGCTGGACTGATTTTAGTTATCTTCGTATCATAATTGCATCATGGTCAAAGAATGTAGTTTATATGATAACAATTCTTAGGGCTCACTTTATGACCTAGTGCATGGTCAATTTTCAAAAATTATTCTGCATGAAAAGAACATATAATCTAGATTTCATTCTTTTTTTATGGTTGAGTAGTAGTCCATTCTATATATGTACCACCCCTTCTTTATCCATGCATCCACTGGCGAACACCCAGGTTGCCTCCATACCTTGGCTATTGTAAATAATGCTGCAATAACAATATAGAGGGTACTGTGTTGAATGAAGTAAGTCAGACAGAGAAAGACAAATGCCATATGATTTCACTTATATATGAGGTCTAAAAAACAAAATTAATAAACAAACAAAACAGAAACAAACTTATAGATACAGAGAACATTTTGAGGGTTGCCAGAGGTAGGTTAGAGGGATGAGTGAAAAGCGAAAGGAATTAAGAAGTACAAATTGGCAGTTACAAAACAGTCACGGGAATGTAAGTTATAGCATAAGGAATATAGTCAATAATAGTAGTAACTATGTTTGGTGTCAGATGGGTACTAGATTTATCAGAGTCATAACTTTGTTGTAAGTTATATAAATGTCTAAAAACAATGTTGCATACCTTAAACTAATGTAATATTGTATGTCAATTATAACTGAAAAATAGAAAAATATTTTAAAAAGAGCAAATAATCTATAAGGAATTATATGCATATTTTATATATGTTCATTAGAATAAGATTGTACTCAGTCTTTTTTGTTTGCTTAATTTATTATTAACTTAGAAAAGTATGTTAAAAATCCCCTATTCTATTGGGCATTTATCTTTGATTCTTATCAATTTTTGCTTTGTATTTTGAGCTACTTTATTTAGTGTACACAAGTTCAATCTTATGGGTCTTTTATCATTATCTACTGACACTCCTTTCAATGAAATTTTTTGTTTAAAATTTATTGTCTGATATTAGTATAGCTATAATAACTTAGATTAGTATTTGTTTATCTTTTTCTATCTTTTGGTTAGTTTTCTTTTGACATTTTTATCCTTTTAATTGACAAGTTTAGTCCATTTATACTTATTATATATTTTTAAATGGCTTAACTTTACCTCTTATTTTATATTATGAATATTCATTTGTCCTACTTTAACAGTCCCCTCCCACCCCCGATTCCTTTACTTCTTTTGGATTAAGGGTTTTCTTCTAAAATTTTTTTCTTCTACTCATTTGGAAGTTATACAGTCAGGCCAGTTCTTTTAAACCTTTCCTAACTATATTCACATGCATACTTAATATAAAGCTTATCAATATATTATTAATATATTATCTTTCTACTGAAAAATATAAAACCCTTTATGCTTCAGGTATGATTGCCCTTCTTTCAATCTGTAAAACTATAAAAGTACTTTGTTTAAGGTTTATTTGTCAGTCAACAAATTTGTCATTATTTTGTTTTATTCTGTTGACAATGTTGCTGAATTTTGTTTAAATATTTGGCAATGTCTTTGCTCACTGTCCTCTCTTGAATCTCAAAATGTTCATCTGTAATTTTTCTCTTCCTGCTTGAAACACATTCTTTAAAATTTCCTTCGATCTGGGTCCTAATTCCTCTCCTTTTGTCAGTCTGACAAAAAAGATAGTTCCAGAAAGTAAGAAATTCTGGTTAGTTTCTCTTTCTTGGAATAGTGAAGATATTTCCCTATCTTCTGGCATCCATTTTTTTGCTGTTGAAGAGTCACTTATAAGTCTAATTGTTAATTTTTTCAGAGTATGTAAATTAGTCCTTTTTTGTTTCTAAAATATAATTGCTTATGCAATCTCTTTTCTTTCGTATAATATTAGCTTCTCTATGTCTAGGTGAGAATTTCGTTTCATTTATCATGCTTTAGACCTGTAAGATTTCCAAATGTCTTCCAACAATACTGGAAAATCCTCAGTCATTATTTTTTTTATACCATTGTAATACTATCTTCCATGTCTTAGCTGCTCGCCTCATACCCCGGCAACATATTTTCCAGTCTTTATCTCTGAACTGTATTCTAGATAATTTTTTCATATCTAGTTCAATCACTTCAGCTGTCTAACATACTGTTTAATCTACCTGAGCGTTTTCATTTTAATTAGTACATTTTCTTTTCTAGAAATTATTTTCTAAACTACTTGATCATTTTTTAGTTTATTTTCACCTGTAGAGAATAAACATTAATTTTTATTCTGTGTACAATTCAACTCCTACAAAATCTTTCTGGATCATTTTTTTCTGCTTAATCTCTTTTAGTGCCTTGTTTCCTTGTATGTTGTTATTTTAGACCGTGAGTTGCTCATTTTCCTTGGAACTTTTTCTTTGTAAGTTATTTGAGCCTAGGTAGAAAGGATTTTTGGCTAGCCACCTTGGCACTTTAAATATTTTGCTAAAGGTTTTTAATAACATAGAGGTAGTATAAATTTGGATGGAAACCATGAATGAGAGCAAGTTTTTTTCTCCCTTTCTAAATAGTAAGATTTACTTCTCTTTCACTTTAATGTACAAAATATAACACAAAGGATTACAATTTGAAGTGTTTCCTATTAAAATTCTCTACCTTCAACAGGTTCTAGGCTTTGTCTCCTGTTCTCTGCACTACATGCAGCCATCACAGTAGAACTGCAAAGTCTTCAGGATTCAGCAGGTGTTCAAAGTGAAAGTCAAATTTTGAGCTTCCTAGGCTTCATGTTTTCACTTTGTTTTAAGGATTCATTTGTTTATTAAACAAAAATATCTTGAGCTCTTCCTACAAGGTGCCAACTGCTTTTCAAGGAGATTCTGTTACATAGGTGAAGAAAACAAAGATCTCTGCTCTCAAAGAGCTTATGCTTAGTAGGAAGAGACATAAAATGAACCACAGACATAATAAATATCTTAGAGTTAATAACAATAATGACAAAGGGAAAAAAAATTTAGAGTAGGATGAGGCAGATTGAAACTGCCAAGGAGAGCAGGGATGATTTCACTTTAAAATACAAGGGACATGTAGGCTTCCTTGAAAAGGCGATAATTGAATAAATACTTGGAGGAGGTAAAGGAATTATACACATGCATATTTGGGACAAGAGCATTCCTGGCAGAAGGAAGAGCCAGTGCAAAGATTCTAAGACAGAAGTGTGCCTGGTGTGTTCAAGAAGTAGGAGACCAGTGGGACTAGACCAGAGTGAACAAGGCAAAGAGAATTGGAGATGAAGTTAGAGAAGTTATTGAGGGGAAGTCATGGAAAGCCTCACAAGGCACAGTAAGGTCACTAGCTTTTACTCTGAGTGAGAAGGAGAGAGAGCCTTTGGTAGGTTTTCAGCAGATAAGTGTCAAGGCTGATTTAGGTTAAGAAGGCTCATTCTAAATGCTACACTAAGACTAGATTATAGCGTGCAAGGGTGAAAGCAGGAAAATCAGTTAGGAGGCTATTGCAGCAATATGCCCTAGAGATGATGGAGGCTCCCATCAGGTGGTAGCCATGGAAGTGGTGGGATGTGTTGAATTCTAGATATATTTTGAAGGCAAAGCCAAAATAATTTCCTGATGGAATAAATGTTGAGCATGATTTCAAGTTTTTTTTTTTTAATTTTGCATCCTCTGATATGGTGAAAGCTTCTGGAATAGTGCTCTTGATGAAGATGATCAGAATTTCAGGTTAGATGTGATAAGCTTGAGATATCTTTCAATATCTAGAAGATCTACAAAATTTTTAACTTCCATGTCAGAGCAGCATATAGATTTTATTCAGCATTTTGCTTATTTCAATGGGGAGAATTAACCAGGGTTTCCATTCTGTTATGATACCAAAGATGAAGTGTTCCTCTGACTTCTTTAATCTGTCCCTCAAGTAACCTTTACGTTCCCTTTTACTAACTATTGGTGCTGTCCTCCAAATCTTCTTTAGTCTCCAATATCCTTCTTAAGCTATGAATAACAAAACTGGCATGAGCACTCCCATAAATTTCTAGATTTTAACAAAGACATCAAGAGAATTCTTGGGAGTTTTGGAACGTGATGGCTTTAGAACACTGACACTATCTTTAAAGTAAATGACTTAAGTGAAGTAGTAAAAAGTGTGAGGCATTTACAGAATATTTCTTTACAAAGTCAAAACATTCTAAAGGAGGTGCCAAAGGTTCAGCATGAAGATACTAGAACTGTAATACCATATTCTGCCATGTTGCACCTCAGTCTTAATTTCAATCTCATTACTCAGCCTTGAAGAGGCAACTCTATTAGGAAACAAATATACCATGCTGTGGTAGCTCTGCAGGCATTTCAACTTCATTAATTTGGTCCTGAGGAATTACAGAGGAATCACACTAGAAGAAATCGGGTAATTCTAACCTAATAGATCTATCTGGACAGTTGAAAGTGACATCATCAAATTTGATATTTTGGTACTTAAGGATCCAGACGAATTTTTGTTGCATCTCCTCCCCCACATAATCCTAATTTATTACACTTTTAGAAGGAATTACAATAATATTCAGTTCGGTTTCTTATTAAATACCATTTCTGTTCCTGCTTCTTACAACCCCTTTTTCTCCTATTCATTTGAAATATTATAAATGTTAAATCTTAGTTTCTAAGCATTTCAGAGTTCCTTTCTCATATACATAAGGGGAGTTATAATATCATGCTCATACGCAATAGTTCCTGTATGATATTGAAATATATAAATTATGCAGCATGAAAAAGCAGCCTGGGCAATAACATAGATGGGAATAAGCATGTTAGAATTCTCATTTTCCTTATACAAAGGAAAATCTGGTATCATAACTGAAAATCTGCAACATGACTGATGCTCCTATTTGATAGCCAAAAGGTTTTAGTGATAAGAAATAGTAGGGCTAAGAGACAATTTAACTATCTCCAAAATGAAGGAATATTTTTCAGAAAATTATAGGAGAATCATATCTAATAAGGTCATACAGGCAGAATATGCACTCCTTCTTTTGAACTATAGCACACTGCCTTCAATTAGAAATTTGAGGTGGAAGGAAGCTTCAAGTACATTTCAATTGTATCTCACAGCTCAAATGAGAAAACTGAGATGTAAAGTGATAATAGGACCTACCCAGGATAAGACAGTGTCAGGCCAGTACAGGGGCCAGAATCCCAGTCTCCTCACTCCCAGACTTATAACTACATTTATTTCTACTTACTGTACCCACATTTATTTTAAGTTGTAAATTCTGGGATAGATAAACAAGGAAGCTATACTAAGTGCGTGCGTGTGTGTGTGTGTGTGTGTGTGTGTGTGTGTGTGTGTGTGTATGCATTGGGGTGTGTGTGTTTGGTTGGATCATAACCCCACATAGACACTACATACTCTATTTAGGTCTCCAGTATGGAAATTATGACATTATACTTAAGTTATTTATTCACGTTTTTTTTTCTTCAGCAGAATGTAGGCTACTGAAGGTCAGAGGATGTCATTCTTTGGTGAGTATTTAAATCACTTACCCTTACAGTGTATGTTCTACCTCCAACTCTGTCCCGGGCCTCTAAAACCAAAACATTAGCTTCCTGTTCAGCTAACAGTTTAGCAGCAGACAATCCTAAAAGAAAAAAAAAGGAAAACAAAATTGAGGAACATATTAACATCTAAATGTGAAACATCCAAGATTAAACCAGCTCTACACATAAAAAGAACACAGGGTATCCTATACAGTCCATTGATTTTGCTGTCTTTCTAATATTCTGACCACACTGTGATTAATCGAACCACCAATTTTATAATATATCATATATTACATTATCTATCATAAGGTTAGTTGACAAGATGTAATAATTTTTAAAACATATTTTTTTATTTTTTTATGATAATTAAATCATATTTAAGAGAACCTGTTGAATCCCTAAATCAACCTTTAATGTGCCCCTCTTCCAGAAATCCTGATTGTATAAACAAAAGAGTATGTTTTCCTGAAAACTTCCTCTGGCTAAACCAGCACTCAGTATATCTGTGCTTTTCTTAACTTAAAACCCCCCACTAATCGCCTCCTATGATTTCATATCTGTATTACATACTTGCTAGATTATGTTTTTCCCACTAAATTTAAAGTTACCAAAGATAGGAACCATGCTTCATTCTTTATTCATTGGCTTAATGCTGAGAACAAGTTTTCATCTATAAATAAAAACTTTAATAGCAGATTGATTTTAAACTAGTATATTATCAGAAAAAGTAGAGAAAATGTTGTGGATTAATATTATATCAAGGGTGCAGGCTATCACCATGACTTACAACTGATGCTATTCTTGATCACCTGGCTGAGGTACCATTTGCCAGGTTTCTCTACTATAAACATACTTTTTTTCTCCTTTTCCATGTTGTATTCTTTAGAAGGAAGTCTATGCACAAGCTTCATTTAAGAAGTGGAGAGTTATGTCCCACTTCCTCGAGAGTGAAGTAGTGACATAAATTATTTAGAATTCTTTTGCTCAGGAGATGTCTCCACCCCCCACCCTCCATTTATTTATGTAATCATTTCTTTATATCAGTATGGACTCAATCATTGTTTTACAATACCATGTTATTTATTTTGTTGTTCAAATTGTTCCAGCTTTGGTCATTGGGAGCTCTTTCAGTTGGCTCCTGTGTCCCTTTGACATGCCCCCATCATCGTGTGTGTCTGTTTGAACACTTCCTTTATCTCTGGTATTGCAAGATGTTTGAACCTCATCTTGTCTTTCTCTGTCCTAGCCCTAGAATCAGTCATTTCTCCAATGAGCCTTGGTTCCTTTTATTACAGAATGGTATTAGAAATAAAGATCTGGGTTCCAGATAAGCCCATTGCTTCTGGATGTTGTTGCTTCTAGGCCCTCTCAGCTCACAGAGTAAGGAATTATATGTGTATATACACATTATTATTTTTTTCACATTAGAATTCTTCTTCATGAATGCTATCAAATACATATAATAGTGCTACCAAGTTAACAGAAAACTCGTACCAAGGAAACATAGCTACACACTTAATTTTAAATTTGTCTTTTTAATCCTATTACAAAAAATATGGACTACAGAAATAAACATATTTCAAAGAAAAAAATGCTAATTCGAATATTAGGATGAAGGAGAAATAAAAATAACACCAGGGATAAGATTAGTAAAATTAAACGAATTATGCCTAAATATGTATACAAGTGATTGTGAAGAAGAACTCTTCTAAGTGATTTTTAAACCTAGTAATTTGATAGTTTGCTTCTAATGGTATATCTCATAAAGACAAAAAATAACTGCAAATACTTTTTTTTCAGTAATGATTTCATTGGTGCTAGTATTGTTGTTATTTTTTCTTTTATTATTATTATTTATGCCTACAGCACCTGGTCTTCCTAGGTGATCTCCCATCCAAGTACTAAAAAGGCATGACCCTGCTTTGCTTCTGAGATCAGACATCAGGCTTGTTCAGGGGGGCATGGCTTGTAGACCATGGACCAGGGAGGGCTCCATTGGGGCATGAACCCAGAACCTTCTGCAGGTAAAGCAGACATGCTGACTGCTACACTATGGACTAAATTCAGACGCTACATTCTGACTACATTCAAAATGCAAAAACCTGAAAACAGGAGAGTATTAATGGCAAGGTAAATCTTTAACAATTTTACAATTTAAGTATTTTAAATAGGGATGATGAGTTTAATAAAACAATACAATTCCTCTCCTGATTTCTCTCTCTCTGATCATTTGGGCTTTGCAGAAACCAAAATAGGTTAATGGATTTATTAGGGAGGTTAGGGTGGGAAAAGCAAAATCTAAAAGCACACTTCATTTGAGAGTTCAGGCAATGGTAATCCTGGTTATTAGATCAGGAGAGCCTGAATGAGATGTATACAGCCAGCACTGGGGTTTCCATGGAAACCCTAAACCAAGCTCCAGCTTCTTAAAGCCACCGCCCATGGAAACTCTATTCCCACGGATTCTGCAGTGCTGCCAGTGTCCTGAAATAGCTATTGTCCGCATAAAAATGATACAGGAAATGACTTACCATACATAGTGTACCTGGAGAAAGAGTTGATAATATCTGCAATGAAGCCTTCAAGGAAATGGTTCTTTGCTTTTTGGGATATAAATCTCAAGTATCCTGTCACTGTGGAACCTACTTTCACACTTATACCTGCTTTCTTTACCTTGTCAAGGACCTTTCCTTTACCATACCTCTTTAAGCACATTCACAATTCTCTATTTCAGAAAAAAATAATTGGTCCATTTCACTTATGCCACCCTTTCTGTTCAATTTCTGTTTTTTTTTTCTATTACTAATGAGCTAGCATCTCATCTTGTAGCATATTCCTCACACACACACACAAAAAATGTCCAGTGATTCTGTCAATGTAGGTAAGTGATATAATCATCTGTCACACTCTGTCCCTATTACCTTGTTTTATTTTTCTTAGCAAACATTGTTACCTTGCACATTATGAATACTATTAGTCAGCAGATTCTAAATACTACTATTACATTTTCTGGTCTTTGAACCACTATTGTACTTTTTAGCAAAAGAGAATAGAGAAGATCAATGTGCATACACATTTGTCTGATACATACAACCATTTCTATCTATCATCTCTCTCTCTCTCTCTCATCTATCTCTATCATCTATCTATCTCTCTATCATCTATTTATTTATCTATCTATTATCTATTATCTATCTAATCTAATCTCTATCATTTATCTATTTCTATATCCATCTGTATTTTGTATTTCCTTTCAGAAATAATTCTCTGTTTTTAAAAATGCCAAATTTTCTAATCCTTTTGATAAGCTCAAAGACAGTGCTGTCTCAAATGATAAATAGATGAAAGCTAACAATTAACTTTAATTTGTCCTGAATTGGACAGACTGGTTGTCTAGACAGTCCTAATTTATTTAATTATTGTTCAGCATTCATCTTCACGTTAGATGGATCTCACCCAAGTTAGGAAATGCAATTACCTCTTAATTCATTATTTGGCCCATTGTTTCATTGAAAGTTAAAAATACACCAAAAGTGCTCCACACTGCTGTCCTCAAATTCTGAGCACTAAACTGCACTATGGTTTAAAGCAGTAGTTTCCAAAATGTTTTATAGGACACTAGTTCTCAAGATGCTCCAGGGAATAGCATCAATGTTCATGGAAGTTGGGACATCTTATGTTGTTTCTCCTTCTAAAAAATGTGTGGTGCATACTGACACATTAAAGGCCCTGATAAGTCTTACAGTGAAGAGACCTGTTTAGCACAGTATGTCTCTATCCTCTGCAAAAATAATAACAACGACGACGACAACAACAACAAACTATACCTCAAAACATACTTTAGAAAAGTTGATTTCATCTCTTATAAGAGTGTTCAAATATTTACAGTAATAAGTTCCCCTGGGCAGGGTCCCAGGTTAACAATGCCTAGAGCACAAGCTAAGAGTATTGAAGCAAAGCCTTAATGTAGTCTTGGCTTATGCTCTGCTCACTCCCCTAGTTCTTTCTGTTTATTCCTAAAAGTAACATTTCTTCAATTTCTACATTTGTTACCACCTAGTAATGTGTATAGAATACATCACATATTAAATTTTTTAAGTTAATTTTCTATTATTCAGTGAAGTAGTCTCTGGTCAACAGAGTTCTTACATAACTGAACGTTTGGATTCTTGGACTGAATACTTTCAAGACAATAAAAAGCAGTCAAACATCAGCTCATACTGAAGTTTTAGAAGCAATATTTCAAAAGGAAAACAGAACAAAAACCATAAATTTAGCTCAAGGCAGATAGTGACTACTCAATCAATATCTAATAAATGAATGAACAAAATGAATGAATGAATGAATGAACACATGCAAGAAAAAGGTCAATTTAAGCCACAGCTCACAACAAATACATTTAATCTAAAAATGGTTACCTTAAAGTTCATCTTCATTACATTTCAGAATTTATCCAAAATGCATAGCACTTCTTTCAAGCATTACTTCCTCCATGAAATCTTTTCCTTGTCACTCATTTCCTGCTCCCTTCTCTGCATCACCACTGAACCCCTGAACCAACCTCAAGCACCAAGAACACTTCACGGTCATAGTTATAACCTCCACTACGTAGAAGGGGTCCTATGTCTCACATGGTCACTGGAGAGACAAATGAACGGACAGATAAATTAGATAGCTTAACTCTCCATTTGAGTCCAAATTTTGTCAAATGCTTCAATGACCAATTATCTTTAGAAGTTATTACAAATGCATATTAAATTAGAAAATATATAGTCATGTGCTGCATAGTTATATTTCAGTCAATGACAAATAGCATATATAACAGTGGTTTACCATACAGACTAGATGTGTGGTAGGCTATACCATCTAGGTTTGTGTAAGTGCACTCTATGATGTTTGCACAATGATGAAATCGCTTAATGATACATTTCTCAGAACATAGCTCTGTTGTTAAGTGGAAGCCAACATCAATGGCTTCACTTCAATATATAAAACCTGCAAATACCAACCTTGGAAAACTACTTTAAAAAATCACATCGACCACCATAGACTTCCATTTTCTTCACCAGTGTTATCTTCCCAAATTATTCCTTTTCAAACCATGTCAGGTTCACTGTTCTATTTATCAATGGTTTTAATATAGGAAATGTAGGTGACTTACATTTGACTTTTTATCATTGTCTATTTAAGAAATTGATTAGTAACTGTCTAATGACTTAATAAATCCTTTTAATTCTTATTTTTCACCACTTCTGTGAAGTCTCAGTATGAGCCCAAAATATTTGGGCTACAGGGACAGTAGCACTGAAGAAGTTTTCATAACACTGGATGTTGGCCTGATACAAGGAAAAAATTCTATGCATAAAAATATGCTTATGCTTTGGTAAAAAGTTCCAATAGTATTCTTCAGATCTTCAAAGGGACATTTGATCCAAAAAGTTAAGGACCACTGATCTAAACTATTCAAGCAATCACTATTTATTATCCTAAACACACTAGGAATGACTAAAAAAGGAAATAAATTCTTTATATGAAAGTCATTTGACCTAATAGGGTCCCCCATGTTTTTAATTTAAACATTCATGAAACAGTAACATTATATGTAATATATTCTAAAATATAAATTACTGTGAAATAACATTCACTAGGTTTTAAAGCATCAAACTTCAAAGTAAAGCAATAATAAGGCTTACTACAGTTCTTTGAATTGTCTACAGAGCAGCCCAGTGAGGCAGGGTATAGAAGGAGCACTGTTCTGTTGGTCAATATTTTTGGGGTCCAAGGTCATGTTATGCCACTAAGAATTTTGTTGTGTGTGGTAATTCACTTGACCCCTGTAAATCTCCATTTTGGTCCTTTTGAGCTCTTACAGGCTGCAATTCTGCGACCCTTGAAGATTGTTAATATGTAAGTCAGCTCTCAAAGATTATTGTCTAGTTTTATGTTCTTATTGATACTCTTAACTAATCAATCGATTAAATATTGCCACAAAGTGAGATTTTAATTACTCTGGCCTAGCAACAACTAGAAAAGGGCTTTTAACTAAGGCTCAGAGGAGCCATGGGGAAAGAGTGAATGAGCACCTGTAAGAAAGACTCAGATGCCGATTTAAGTTAGTGTAGGTCAGGATACAACAGAGATGACGAAGTTATGGTTCAAAGATTTTAAGCTGCTCTGATTCATGTTAGATGACAACATAATAACGAATAGATTATCCAACGAAAATACAAATTGCTGGTTAAAGTATAAAATATTTTTCAAAATAAAAAGATAAAGCAGCCCTTATAATCAATTTGTCTCAGACCTTGCAACATTTAAATGTAACAGAACTTATTTTGATTAATTTTGTGCAGTTCTAACCACTCAAAGTTAAAATGAAAAGTAACTCTCATTATGAAATCTATCCATTTCATATACATGCAGGTATAGTCTTCAAAGAAATGCTAACTGAATGTCTACATTCTTGCAAACCCCTGTATATGAAATAAAACTATGATATAACCTCAGCCTTTCTGGGTACTTTTGAATCTACATACTGGCAAGATCTGTCATAAGTAAAATGTTTGTCACACCTGCACAAAGACTGTATGACCCAATATTTGCCAATAACGGGCTTCTGCATTTCTTTTTCTCAATAATTTGTCTATAAGATCCAATTATATTATAGTTATATTAATATAATTATACTATATTTAAATCTATTGTTAAATATATTTTTCACATTAGCTGAGGATTATGGACAAATTCAAGCCAATTAGTATTAGCAAAATGTTAAAATTCCCCATGTCAAATAATCCCAAAAGTTCATCCAACAATTAAGATACCAAAAAATCATAACCCAAATAAATGTAATTATTGTATTTGCTACTTAACATAAAAAAGTTTATAAAATAAAAGTACTTAATTTATTTTTGAGAAAAATATAAAATAGGGGCAAAAAAGTATCCTAAAAGGCAGAAAGTTAATGCTCAGCCTGCACTGAACCTTAGAGTATCTAAACAACTAAGGCACCAAAAATAAATGGCATTTTTAAATGTAAGCTTTTCTTTATCACTATAAAACCACTCGTATGTGCTGAAAATTTCTGGGTTAAAATGCCTAACATGCTCTTATGACTTTTCAGGGTGAAGTATTTCAGCAAAAAAGGGAAAGTGTGTAGACTCAATTGTCAAAATTCAAAACATTATTAGTCAATCTTACAAAATGGCTTTTCTGTCTCATGACAAAGATGCAATCCCTGCTGATTTTATACAGCACCAAGTTCAGGGTGGCTCATGCTCTTGATTCTTTTTGTGAAGCTTGGCTTATGGTTAAAAATATAAGCGAGTTTTCTATTGCTTAGATCTTATTTGGAAATATATCTTTCTACATCACACTTGGAACTTAATTTCAAAAAACATGGAAAAACTGTCTCATCAGTGAGGACTATCCAGCATTATGACTAAAGTGTTTTTACTGTACACTTGCTAGATAGCTATTCACAACTCGCCCAAGCACAAAAATCATACACATTAGAGTGATTTCGATGGCTACCACGATCATATCCCTAGATGTACAGGAGGCAACTACTTTCCTTCCCTGAAACTCTTGCCATTGGCTTCAATTAAACACTGCTCATGTATGGCCCACAGTCTCATGAATCTGTATTTGGGCTCCTCCAGTTTTTCCTGTTTGGCATGCATTTTTTTCCATCCTCTTAAAGTCCTACTTACCTATTAAAGTCCTACTTACTTCTCAAGATCCAAACACTGTTTATATTCATAGCATTAATACTTCTTTCACTGTATTAATGTCAACTATTTTCCCACTTGATTACTGCTTACAAGAGGATGGGGTACCTTATGGGCAGGGACACTGCTTACTCATCTTTATATACCTCTTTCCCTGTGATCTAGTCAGTGCCTGGCATATGGTAGAGGTTTCCAAAAATGCTTGATTGAGTCCAGGCACCATAATGAGCTGCTTTGAGAGATAGAGTATTCCCTTTTCCTACAGGTTTTCAAAGCTATAGCCAGATAATCAGTAAGGAGATGCTGTCGAGAGGATAAAAATCTTAGGTGATTGGACTAGACTGACATTTAAAAATCCTTTTGACCCAAAGACTCTGAAGTATACATTGCTCCCTAGAGGTAGGCCTTTTTTCTCCTTTTTTTTCTCGCTCCCTAAAAGAACCAATTCAGAAAGTCTTAGTTAAGAGCAGATTTTAAAATATTATGCCACTGTGTTCCTGTCAGTTGTTACATTTTTATCAGCTCATGAGTAAGAACTACCATCTAAATGCAGCAACTGAAACGTTATATTCAAAATAACATCAAGAAAGAGACAGAAAATAAGTGTGAAATATTAGATATAGATTACAAGTTCTACAAGAGAGAAAAATCAAGGGGAGCCAGAGTGATCAAGGAAAGGATCTTTAATCAGGTATTGAGGAATAAATAATATATAAATGGTCAGAGAGAGGCACTTCCATGTTAAGAAAATCAAAAGTAGGGAAAAAATAGAGGGACTGAGGACAAGAGAGCAATGTGGCTAAAGCTCATGTCAGTGTTGGGAATAGTGGGAAATGCCACTTATCCAAAAAATTGGGGCCGGATAATTGGGGGTGTGGAGAGGAGCTTGAGGAGCTGGTAAGAGACCACTGAAGGTCCTAAGCAGAAGAGTAAAGTGATGAAAGTGTTTTTAAAAACAAGATTGGTAGGACACTCCAGGATGGACATGAAGGGAGAACCTAAAGTAAAGGGCAGTCACTGGAAGATGGTTATAACCTAGTAAGCTGAATGGATCAAGGTTCTGTCCTAGGGACAGGGGGATCACTGGGAATGGAGAAGAGGAAGAGCTCTGAAAAGGAGTTAGAAGGATCTGTTGACTGGATATACAGATTATAGAAATGAATATGTTGAAAATGATGGAAAAGATGGTGGTACCAAGAAGAGAGTCAAGGAAGTGAGGAAGAGAAGCTGGATTGGAGGGCAAGGAAGCTTTTGGACATGTTGAATATGAAGTAAGAACAAAACATTCAAGTGTGAAATATCCAGAGGCAGATAAGCTATGGGACAGAAGTTCAGAGAAAGAAAAGGACAAACTAGACTGGAGGATTTTCTATGCAAAAGGAAAAGCTGAAGTCCTAGAATGAGAGTGACAGAGAGTGTATAAGAGCCCAAAAGTGATGAAGAGTTGAACCTTGACACCATTTCAGACTAGAAGTTCACAAGAATATGGGCACAATGAAAGGAATAGAAAAGGATCAATCAGTGTGGAATAAAAATTCAGTATCCAGTAGTGTCACAGAACACATGAAGAGAGTTTCAAAAAGGACTTGATGATAGATGGTGAATGATGGAGCCAGAGAATGTAAAAGATACCATTATATTACTTACAAATGAGTGGGGTTTTCCTCCTCTCAACTAAAAACACAGTATACAAAATTATTTAATTGGTGAGTGTACAGGAATAGGGATTTTGTGACTATAAGCTATGCTCGGTTTTATGTATGGTAATGACAAAAGGGAGATATATTACGATGTTTCTATGTGCAAAGATATTTATACAAAAATAAACATAATTCTGTTAATATGGAATTGATTTTGAGGAATGTTATTTAGAATTTTCACTCTTCGGGGAGCTATTACATTATATAATAGGAATGATACTGAAGATGTTAAGTATTGGCTATATAAGTGTCTGGGTAACATGTTAAAATGTACAAGTCCTAACAAAATTTATAAGAAAAATCCAAAAGCATTTAAAACTGATATAGGGACTATTAAGTAACTCATGGGATACTGCTAAACATACAAAGATGATGTGGTCCTGAGTGCTCAAGTATCCTTGGGAAGTAGTCCCTCTCATCTCCTCACGAAACTCCCAGTCTGTATGCAGGGTTTATCCTGAGTCAGACTTGCATCTGTGAACCATCTGGAAAGGCATCAGAGCCATAATGCAATGTTTCTGGTCAGTTTTGGTGTTTAAAGCACTCAAATCTGACTGATAGATATGAGAGGAAGCCCAGTGCCTTTTTCCATTGTCACTGATGGACTGGAAGCTGGCTTCTGGAACAGGAATGTGAACTCCTGTGCAAGAAATGCCCTTTACTTCTCCCAAATGGTATTAGACAAATTAATAATTAATAACAACCATGGGCAGATCCAGGTTTGGAAGGACCTGAAGCTTATAGGATTTAGGTGTCCTTTTTAAGAAAAAAGAATGCAAAATTACAAATACAAGATTTAGTATGAAGCTGGTAATTTATTTAAAACAGAACCAAAAGGGCCTGAAACATGCAAAAGCATTTTAAACTGACATAGGGACCATAAAGCATAAGGGTAATTAGCTGTACAGTAAATCCACCCTTGCTCACCATCAACTACTGGTAGTAAAATGTGGAAAGGGGAAAAGAGAAGGGAATCAGGAAGAGAAGAAAGAAAAGATAAAACTCCCCTGAAGAAATAGTGGAGCATAGAACAAGAAAGTGATAAGAATAAAATCCCAGAAGGAACCCTGAATTGTGAAATATAAAATATGGAGATGGGAAAGGAGTTAGAACTTTTAATCAATTTATACAATATAGTATCATCATATTTATTTTCCAATGATCAACAATCATAGTGCTTCTAGGTGTTTGGAAACACTAGTTCATTTCATTGCAGACACTCAACAAGTGTTTGTAGAAGGAAGGAAGGAAGGAAGGAAGGAAGGAAGGAAGGAAGGAAGGAAGGAAGGAAGGAAGGAAGGAAGGAAGGAAGGAAGGAAAGAAAAGGGAAATGCTTCTTTTTCTTACTCTCTACCAGGTTCTGCTTTCCTCTGATGCTCCAACATACATACATGTTTTTGCTGGAGCTGGCTGGAGTTTTCAAAGCCACAGCTTATGCCAGTCTCTTCTCTGGTGATTAAGACTGATTATCCTCAACAGGCCAAGTCAAAAGCTATCTTCACCCAAAATTAATTTGTAAGCATGTTCAGAGTCTCCTCGAAAGGATTATACGTAAAAATGGCTACTGTGGGGCCACCCTACTTACTCCCTCCTACTTTCTTTCTCCCTCTTTCTAAATCAGATCCTGCAGGCATACTTTAGAAATTATTAACACCCTCCTGGGTCGTGGACAGATTAGTGTGGGATTCTAGCTAAGGCTGAAACACAATTTGTAAATTTCAAACATTTTTATCAGTTATGATAACATAAGTGACAATTTAATATATCAGTCATGATGAGGTTTCCTGGAAGATACTGAAAAGCCTCATGCACCACTCCATTGGTCAGCTACAAACCCAAGCCAAGAGCAGGGGATACCAAGTTCACCAGCTGGCTAAACTTAGAACAAGATTTAGGGTGTGGGAGCTCTCATTAAAGGAAACAACAAGGTATTCCCTGACCTGTCCTTGGCCCCTGCTTCATACAGGACTTCTCTTTGGGCAATAAATGTCCTATACATTCCTGTAAGTTCTAAAAAAAAATGGGAGTAGGTTAAAATTAAAACTAAGAGTCTGCCCCTCTCTTCTTTTTTCTATTTTTTTAATTGAGGTAACATAATAACATTATATAAATTTCAGGTATACACATTATAATTTGATATTTGTATACATTATAGCGTGCTCACCACCAAAAGTCTAGCTTCCATTCGTCATCATATACTTGAACCTTTTTTTCCTTAACGATTCTTACTTCCTCTTACCCAATTTTCTAAGGAAAAGTGCTTTAAAAAGAGCAGGACTGTAATAACACTATTACTACCTCAATAATACAAAAATCCATATACCGATTTCCTCTACCTGTTTAGGGTAAAGGACTTGAAACGGTGAGGCAAAGTAGCCACCTCAGGAATTAGAAGTGAGTCTTAAATGGGAGAAAATCATTTAACCACTTCCCGGTTAGGTGATTTGACCCAAAACTCTGCAGACCTGTTTCCTGGTATTATAAAATGAGGGCGAATTATTATCCACCTCACAGGACTGCTGAGGATTGAGAAAATCCACATAAAGTGCTAAATATAACTGTACAGCAACAGCTAATTAAATGTTAGCATTTAACAGTAGTAACAAATTATTGTTCCTACCTCTCCCAGTTCAACAAAACTGGCCCAACCCTCATTCCCGCCTTGCCTGGCTGGGCCGGGCCGGCCGGGCCGGGCCGGGCCGGGTCGAGCCGAGCCGAGCCGAGCCGAGCCGGGCCGAGCCGAGCCGAGCCGAGCCGAGCCGAGCCGAGCCGAGCCGAGCCGAGCCGGGGCAGGCCGGGCCAGGCCGGTCACTACTGCACTCACGAATGCAAGAGAGACCCCAAACGCCAGGGGGCTATCGCAAATCTCCCAACCCGGGGCGACCAGGGCGACTAGGGCCCCTCAAGCTACCGCTACAGTTCATGCTGACCTGAAATGCCGCCTCCTATCACGACTACGTCGAACATGTGGCCCTCGACACTCGACTTCTCCCGATTCGCCATGCTCCGGTTGACAGTCTCCCCCGGCGTGGGTACAGGAGAGAGGCTGGCCAAGGGCGGGGTGGACTCTTTTACCATCTCTCGGGGGGAGTCCAGAGGCGGAGCTGATTCTTCCACGGAGAGCAGGGCGGAGCCGAGCACGGAGGGCGGAGCGGACCCTTGTATTGATACTCTGGGGGAGCCCGGGGGCGGAGCTGATCCTTCCACGGATGTTCCGGGCGTACTTGGCACTGAGGGCTGGGTGGACTTTTGTACCGACATTTGGGTGAAGTTCGTGGGCATTAAAGGTCTTTGTACCGAATCCCAGAGGGAGGCGGGCACTGAGGGCGAGGCAGACTCTTGCACCGAACCTCGGGAAGAGCCATAAAGTGAGGCAGAGCCTGGTACCGAACTCCTAGGAGAACTGAGCACTGAGGGTGGGGGGGACCCCTGTATTGACGCGCGGGAGGTGTCCGACAGCATGACAGATTCTTGTATTAAACTCTGGGGGGAGCTGAACACTGACAGAGGGTACTCCTGTGTGGACTCTCGGGAGGAGTCCAAGAGCGTGACAGATCCTGGTACGGAACTCTGAGGGGAGCTGAGCATTGAGGGTGGTGGGGAACCCCGTACCGACGCTCGGGAGGAGTCTGAGAGCGTGACAGACCCTGGTACTGAACTCCGGGGGTAGCCGAGCACTAAGGGCGGGGGCCGCTCCTGTACTGACGTTCCAGAGAAGCTCGAGAGCGGGACAGTTTCTTGTATTGAACTGCGGGGTGAGTTGAGGACTGAGGATGCAAAAGAAGAGTCGGAGATTGGAACAGATCTTTGTATAGATATCTGGGGGAAGCCGGTCAGTGAGAGCTGGATAGACCCTTGTAATGACACCTGGGGGGTGTTATTTGGTGTAGGAGGTACTTGGATCGAACCCTGGGGAGAGCTAGGCACTGAGGTCAGGGCAAACTCTTGTGATGACACTTCGGGAGTGTTATTGGGTGTAGGAGGTGTTGGTGGTACAGATAGCCTGAGGAAGCCGGGCATCAAGGGCTGGATGGATTCTTGTACCGACCCTCGGGGGGTGTTATTGGGTGTGGGAGGTTGTACCGAAACCCAAGAGTTGACGGTGTCCAGGCTGGAGTCGGGGCCAGCCCCCTGAGAGGTGCTCGAGCGGGTGGCAGACATGGGGATCCGGTCAGTCAGGCCATGGGCGCCAAAGCCCCAAAGGCCAGTGCTGGAGTCCGTGTCAGTCCTCGGACCAAGACTGGACCTGAGTTGGGAAGGCGCAGTGAAGTCCCAGGAGTCGGCCGCATCCGCTATGGAAGCGTTCAACTGGTAGCTGGAAAACAGATGGGAGACTGTCTGCCACTCAGAACGAATGCTCAACCCTGACGTGGAGGCCCGGGCCACGCCCAAGGTGGAAGCCGGGTCTGGGATCTGGGCTGCGGTGGCCCCGGCTTTGGGCTCTCTCCCTGCCTCTTTCCCACTCTGACTGCGGCTGCTGCCGTTGCTCAGGGAGGTAGCGGAGCTGTGTGAGCTCATAGTTCAGGAGCGCGGCGGGAGGGGCTGGGGTGATGTCTTGCTCTCCTTCGCCCCTCCCCCCCCCCCACCCAGCTCTGGTCTCTCGGGCCCCAGCTCTGGCCTCTCGACCCCCGTAGTCCCAGATTAGCACTCTCCGAGGCCTGCCCCAGGACCCCGGCCCACTCCGGGGCTGGAAGAAGAGGCGCTGTTCTGGCCTGGATCCGCCTTCCCTCACTGTGGGTGGCGATCGCGCGAGCAGCGGTTAGGCCCCTAGTGACTGAGTGGCCGGACGAAGCCACGGGGTGGGGGTGGGGATGGCGGTGGCCAGCTGGGAATGTAGCGGTGGCAGGGCGAGACTGTGGGTGCGACCGCACGGGGATTTCAACCTGGTGATTTTATTCCTATGTTTTAGCTAAAAGGGGACTGGACCTGGGCGGGATTAAGGAAACAGGTACTTGAAGGAAGCGGACCTAGTTCGCAGGGTCCCAGGGCCTCCACCCGACTTGGTTTGGCTCCTTTCTGACGTCGCAAGTCACGGTAAGGTCTGCGCAGCCGCGTGTTCTCCCTAGGGAGAAGGCGGGGTGAAGTGGGAACTGTCACTGGGGGTACAGTTGGAAGTTACTGGAGTTCTATGAGATTTTGCAAACTGATGTTTAACCAAAATTGAAGCAACTAATGGAGAAAATCGAGAACTCAGCTATCACAAATTAAGTGGGACCTGCAATTTAAAAGCGAGGGTCAAGGGATGGCTAAGGTGCAGAAACCGAACAAAATAAAAGCACGTGTGTCCCCATCCTATTGAAAAGAAGAATATTTAATGCATATATATTACTACACAACCAACCTCTTGTCTTGCTAGTTTTATCCCTCAAATGTCCACTTTATCCCCCTAGAGCTGAATTTGTCATCACTAAACCTTCAAAAATAGATGGGTGGTAATTACACAATAGAATATATAGATGCCAAATTATAATGTACACCTGAAAATTATATAATTGTATTAACCAATGTTATCCCAATAAACTTAATTTAAAAATAGATGTCATTATGACATGAATTTAAAGTAAATAATGAGAACTCTAAAAAGTTAACTAGTACCCCTTCCCACTATAAACATTTCTCTGCCCGCCCCTCACCCCATTCTCTATCAAAGAATATCTTGTTGAAGAAACTGTAATGAAATATATAGATTTAGTTTTTTTCTTTATCCAGTTTTAATAGCTTCTACTTTCTAGAAAAATAGTTGAGACTTGTGACTAAATTGGTATTATTTTTATCTCGTTAGACTTTGAAGCAAAACAAGAGGAAATAATAGATATAAAGAATTAATTCCTTTCAAATATGAACCTGTCCAAATTTCTTCTTACTCCTGTTGTTTTAATTCCATTCAAATATTTGAGTTCATACTATGTGCTAAGCACAAGGCAGATACTAAGGATACACAGGCAACCAGAGACAGTTGGAGACCTTTGATTATACAGTCACTAGATGGGCTAGTAGAGTAGATAGACAACCACATGCTTGATTGTCAATCTAAACTTTGATCAATGTTATGTTGGAAAAGTCCATAGTGATGATAAAATATTAGGGTGTCCTGACAACTCTGGAGGTTAATTTTGGTAGGGAAAGTGTAAAAATGTCCCAGAAAGAGGAAACAATGTGAACAAAGGCCCAGTGGTAGAAATATGGTTCATTGGAGCAGCTAAAAGACAGCCAGTGGAGCTGTAGCAAGGGGAGAAGCTGGAGACAAAGCTGCTAAGATGGGCTGGGCCAAAGAAAAATCCTCCATCTGTATTCTAAAGCAACGGAAACCACTGCAAGATTTTAAGCAAGGAACAATATGACTAGATTGCATTTAGAAAAAGTCTATATGCCTGCCATGTGAATAATAGGTTGAAGGGGACAAGAATAGATACAAGGAAACCAAAATTTGGAATTCTTCAAAGAAAGAGATGATGGCGTCTTGGACTAAGGTGGGTGGCAGCAGTGGAGTTGGAGAGATGTGAACATATTAGAGACATTTACATGTAAAATTGATAGGACTTGGTTGGGGCTAGGATTTGGAAGATCATGAGCATGTTTTTGGACATGTTGAGTTTCAAGCGCCTATGACATCTGGATGAAGGCGATAATCAAACATAAAATCTGAGACTCAAAGCAAGAGTTTTGCTGGAGATAAAAATGTGAGAGTCTTATTAAATAAATGATGGATGCAATAGATGAGTAGAAATATGTGTTTTCTCTCTTCACTTGTTTGTGTTGTATATTTTGTATGTCTTTTGTAATAAAAATAACAAATGCTATTTTAAAATAAATAAATAAAGGAATAACTGTGACATATCCTACAGGTATTATTTCCTCCCTTGTGTGACCTGGGACAAGTTGTTTAACTTCTCTGTGACTGTCTCCTCAACCATAGAACCTCTTAAGTTGTTATCAGTCAGGGTTCCAGCAGGAAACAGCAAACTCTAGATCATTTGAAGAGAGTTATCATAAAGGAAGTATTTTAAAAGATGCAGGCAAGATGGAAAGAAATCACAAGGAATTGTACAGTACCCCCAGACTGGTGACAGAAAGAAAGCACCACTATAAGGGAGACAGCAGTAATCAGAACCTGGCAACAGAGGTTTTTGGAAAGGGCTAACTGTGACCTTTAGTTCAGAGAGGCAGCGGGCCCACAGGAAACCCAGAGAAGGAGGCAGTACAAATGAATACCCAGCCTCTCTCTCCTCCCTTCTTCCAATCTCCTGCTGGTCCTTTCCATTGGCCTTACCCAATCAGAAGCTAGAAAGCAAGGAAGACTGCTGATGTAATCTGTACAAGTCAAACTTCGGGGGACAAAACAAGATAGAAAAGGCTGGTGGGTGCCCCTAGAAAGGCCAAGGGAAGATATCCAGTACCTTTGTAGTGAGGATTCAATGAGCAAATAAATATAAAATACTTAGACAATTACTCACAATTTAATTTCTAAAAACTACATTATATTCATGTCATGCACTGTAATTTACTTAATCATTATGCACTAACATTAAGCATTTAGTACTTTTGAATTTTTAAATATAATAAATAATACAGGGATGAACATTTTTGCGTGTAAAATATTGTACATATTTCTTAAAATTTCCTTGAGCTAGACACCTGAAATTAGAATTATGGGGTAAGAAAGTAGGAGCATTATTAAAGCTCTTTGAAATCACCAAATTAGAATACTTGTCCAAAAGAGAATATAAATTTATACCTCATCAACAATCTCTAAGAATGACTGTCTTCTTGCCTCCACTCCAATATTAAGCAAGTTAACTTTTTCACCTTTCTTAATTTGAAAGGAGAAAAATCAGCATGGTGTTGCTATTCTAATCAGTAATCTTTGATTACTGATGAAGCACTTTTCTCATATATTTATGAGCCATTTCATTTTCTACTGTTGCGAATGATCAATTTATGCCTTTATGTGGTTTAATAATAAGATATTAACCCCTTGTTTAGTATTTTCACTGCAGAAAATTTAGTCCAATTGATATTTTAGCATTGTTTATGGCATTTTAGATGTATAGAAATTTTAAGTTTATGCACTTTTACCTATCCTTTAGTGATTTCTTCCATTGTTTTTAAACTTAGATACCTGAAGGATAAAATCTGTCTTCTTTCATTTTTTGATGGTTCGATATTTTAAAATTTAATTATTTTACCTGCTTGGATGTATTTTGTTATGTTCTATAGGGTAAGGATCTAAATACACACCCCCACACAAACCAAAATAGTTAACTAATCATAACAAAACTCTCTGTTGAAAATCTTTCTGTTCTCCACAGATTGATTTTACCTCAAAAACATAAATACTGAGGTCTGGTTTTGGAACATCTCTTCTGAATATTGACCTGCTTATTTTTGCCACTTTGCTATCAATGCCACATTTATTTACTTACTGTTGATTTATAGTAGATTTTACTAGATGGATGGATTAGTCTCTTTCCAATACTCCTTTTTTATAAATTATTTATGATATTCTTACACCTTCTTTCCATTAATATATTCCTATATATTTAAATTAATTTTAGAATCATTTCACAATTAAAAACTGTCTTGGTTAATTTAATTGGAATGATAATTATTTTTTAAATTATTTTTATTGGTTTCAAGTATACGATACACTGGTCAGACATTTATATACTTATAAAATCATCTCCCTAATCACTCCTCTCTTCTCTGATTTTCCACCTAATCAATATATTAATGCCAGCTGCATTTCTTATACCGTGCTTCTCATCTCTGTGACCATATACCAACTACTAATTTGTACTTCATTAACCCATCACCCCATTTTCCCAGCCCCCCAACCCCCCATCCCCTCTGTCCATTGCCAAATTGTTCTCAATATTTATGAGTCAGTTTTTGATTAGTTTGTTCTTTTTGTTCCTTAGATTCCACATGTAAGTGAAATCAGATGGTATTTCTCTTTCTCTGTTTTATTTATTTCACTCAGCAAAATAACCTCTAGGTCCATTTATGTCGTTGCAAATGGTAGAATTTCATATTTTTAATGGCTGAGTAATATTACATTGTATATATGAACCATAACTTCTTTATCTAATCTTCTGTTGCTGGGCATTTAGGTTGCTTCCATATCTTGGCTATTGTAAATTGTGCTGCCATAAATATTGGGGTGCATAAACATTTCTGAATTGTTTTGGTTTTCTTTAGATAAATATCTGGAAGTGCAATTGCTGTGTCAAAAGGTATATCCATTTTTTTTTTCATTTTTGAGGAACCTCAAGACTATTTTCCAAAGTAGATGTACCAACTTGCAATCCCACGAACAATGTATGAGGGTTCCTTTTTCTCTGCATCCTCACCAAAACTTGTTCTTTGATTTATTTATGATAACCATGCTGACAGGTGTGAGGTGCTATCTCATTGTGATTTTAATTTGCATTTCTCTGATGATTAGTGACCTTGAGCATCTTTTTGATATGTCTATTGGCAATCTGTATATCCTCTTTGGAAAAGTATCTATTCAAGTCTTCTGCCCATCTTTTAATTGGATTGTCTTTTTTGTTGATTTTGTTGTTGTTGAATTGTATGAGTTCTTTATATATTTTGGATATTAACTTCTTATCAGATGTATCATTAGTGAATATTTTCTTCCAATCAATTGGTTCTCTTTTGTTTTGTTGATGGTTTCCTATACTGAACAAAAACTTTTTAGTTTGATAGAGTCCCAGTTGTTTATTTTTTCTTTTGTTTACCTTCTCTGGGGAGATATATCTGAAAAGAAATTACTGTTAGTAATATTAGAGAGTTTATTGCCTATGTTTTCTTCTAGAAGTTTTATAGTTTAAGGTCTTACATTTAAGTCTTTAATCCATTTTGAGTCTATTTTTGTATACAGTGTAAGAAGTTGGTCCAGGTTTTCTTTTTCTTTATGTATCTGTCCAATTTTCCCAACACCATTTATTGAAGAGACTGTATTCACTCCATTGCATATTCCTGCCTTCTTTATCATATAGGTGTGGAGCATATAGGTGTGGATTTATTTCTGGGCTTTCTAGTCTGTTCCATTGATCAATGCATCTGTTTTTATGCCAGTACCATGCTGTTTTGATTACTGTAGCCTCGTAGTATAGTTTGATATCAGGTAGTGTGATACCTCCAACTTTGTTCTTCTTTCTCACAATTGCTGTGGCTATTTGGGGTCTTTTATGGTTCCATATAAATTTTAGGATTATTTGTTTTAGCTCTCTGAAAAATGCCAATGGTATTTTGATAAGGATTGCATTGAATCTATAGATTGCTTTGGGTAGTATGGCCATTTTAATGATGTTGATTCTTCCTACCCAAGAACATGGTATGTGCTTCCACTTATTTGTATCTTCTTCAATTTCTTTTTCAAATGACATAATTTTCTGAAAGCAGGTGTTCTACCTTCTTGATTAACTTGATTCCCAGGTATTTTATAGCTTTCGATGAAATTGTATATAAGATTGTTTTCTTAATTTCTCTTTCAAAAAGTTCATCATTGGTGTATAAAAATGCCACTGACTTCTGAATATTTATTTTGTAATCTGCTACTTTACTAAATTCATTGATTAGTTCTAACAGTTTTCGTGTGAAGTATTTCGGGTTCTCTGTATATAGTATCATGTCATCAGCAAATAACGAGAGTTTTACTTCTTCCTCTCCAATTCTGATATCTTTTAATTCTCTTTCTTGTCTTATTGCTGTGGCTAAGTCTTCCAATACAATGTTGAAGAGGAGTGGTAAAAGTGGTCATCCTTGTCTTGTTCCTGATCTTAAGGAAAATGCTTTTAGCCTTTCCCCATTGAGTCTGGTGTTAGCTGTAGGTTTGTCTTATATGGCCATTATTAAGGTTTGTAACAAATTTTATTTTTTTAGGTGAAACAACCCTTGATTGACCTCACGAATTGTAAGGTCTTTGTCAGCTTACAATTCTTTAATTTTTTTTATTTTTATTTTTTATGCCTACAGCTCCTGGTCTTCCCAGGTGGTCTCCCATCCAAGTACTAACCAGCCCAAACCCTGCTTAGCTTCCAAGATCTGACAGGATCGGGCTTGTTCAGGGTGACATGGCCATAGACTGGCCTTTATTATGTTGAGGTATGTTCCCTCTATTCCCACTTCGTTGAGACGTTTTATCATAAATGGATGCTGGATTTTGTCAAATACTTTTTCTGCAACTATTGATATCATCATATGTTTTTTATCTTTCAATTTGTTAATGTGGTATATCACGTTAATTGATTTGTGGATATTGAACCAACCTTGCATCCAAGGAATAAATCAAACGTGATCATGGTGTATGATATTTTTATGTATTGCGGAATTTGGTTTGCTAATTTTTTTTAACTTTTGCTTCAATGTTCATAAGAGATATTGACCTATAGTTTTCTTTTTTTCGTAATGTCTTTGGTTTTAGAATCAAGGTAATGATGGCCGCATTAAAGGAGTTAAGGAGCCTTCCCTCTTCTTGAATTTTTTGGAATAGTTTGAGAAAAATAGGTGATAATTCTTTGAATGTTTGGTGAAATTTGTCTATAAAACCATCTGGTTCAGGATTTTTGTTTTTTGGGGAGGTTTTTGATTACCGATTCTATTTCATTTGTGATAATCAGTCAGTTCAGATTTTCTGTTTCTTGTTGACTTGGTCTTGGGAGATTGTATGCTTTTAGGAATGTGTCCATTTCTTTCAGATTATGCAATTTGTTAGCATGTAATTGCTCATAATATTTTCTTATGATTCTTTTTATTTCTATGGAGTCCTTAGTTATTTCTCCTCTTTCAATTCTGATTTCATTTATTTGAGTCCTCTCTTTTTTTTCCTTAATGAATCTGGCTAAGGGTCTCTCAATTTTGTTTATCTTTTCAAAGAACCAGCTTTTGGTTTCGTTATTCTTTTGTATTGTTTTTCTAGACTCTATTTTGTTTATTTCAGCTCTGATCTTTATTATTTCCATTTTTTTCTATTCACGTTGGGCTTGGTTTGCTGTTCTTTTTCTAGTTCTTTTAAGTGTAAGGATAGATTGTTTATTTGAGCTTTTTCTTATTTCTTGAGGTAGGCCTGTATTACTATGAATTTCCCTCTTAGAGCTGCTTTCACTGTGTCCCATAGATTTTGAGTTATCTTGTTTTCATTTTCATTTGTCTCTAAGTATCTTTTGATTCCTCCCTCGATCTCATTAATAACTCATTCATTGTTTAGTTGCATGTTATTTAGCCTCCAGGTGTTTGTGTATTTTCCAGTTTTTTTTCTTCTAGTTGATTTCTAGTTTCATACCATTGTGATCAGAGAAGACGGTTTATATGATTTCAATTTTCTTAAATTTATTGAGGCTTGTTTTGTGGCCTAACATGTGGTCTATCCTGGAAAATATTCCATATGCATTTGAGAAGAATGTATATTTTGCTGTTTTGAAGTAAAATGCTTTGAAAATATCTATTAAGTCCATCTGTTGTAGTGTATCCTTTAGGCCCATTGCTTCCTTATTGATTCTTTGCCTGGAAGATCTGTCCATTGGTGTCGATGGGGTGTTAAAGTGTCCTATTATGAGTGTATTATTGTTGATCTCTCCTTTTATGTCAGTCAATAATTGCTTTATGTACGTAGGTGCTGTTATGTTGGGTGCATATATGTTTACTAGCGTTATGTCCTCTTGATTTATCGATCTCTTTATCATTATGAAATGTCCTATTTTTTGTCTCTTATTATAGCCTTTGTTTTAAAGTCTATTTTATCTGATATAAGTATTGCTACCCTGGGTTATTTTTTATTTTCATTTCTGTAAAATATCTTTTTCCATCTCTTTACTTTCGGTTTGTGAATGCCATTTGATCTGAAGTGGGTCTCTTGTAGACAGCATATGCATGGGTCTTGTTTTCTTATCCATTTGACAATCCTATGTCTTTTGATTGGAGTATGTAATCCATTTACATTTAAAGTGATTACTGATAGGTACATATAGGTACATAGCTACTGCCGTTTTATTATTCGTATTTGTTATTTCTATTTTCTTTTTTACCCCTTCTATTTTTACAGAAGTCCCTTTATCATTTCTTATAATGCTGGCTTGTTGGTGATGAATTCCTTAAGCTTTTTCTTGTCTGGGAAGCTCTTTATCTCACCTTCCATTTTAATCAAAAGCTTTGCTGGGTAGAGTATTTATGGTTGTAGATTTTTGTTTTTCATAACTTTGAGAATTTATTTCCATTCCCTTCTTGCCTACAAAGTTTCCACTGAAAAATGAGCAGACATTCTTATGGAGGCACCCTTGTAAGTAATTATCTACCTTTCTCTTGCTGCTTTTAAGATCCTCTCTTTGTCTTTAATCCTTGGCACTTTAATTATGATGTGTTTTGGTGTGGGTCTGTTTGAATTCCTCTTATTTGAGACTCTTTGTGCTTCCTGAACTTGTATATCAAATTCCTTTGCCAGGTTATGGAAATTTTCTGTCATTATTTCTTCAAATAGATTCTCAATCCCTTGCTCTCTCTCTTATCCTTCAGATATTCCTATGATCCAGATATTGTTACACTTCGTGTCATCCCAGAATTCTCTTAAACTATCCTCACTTAAAAATTCCTTTTTATTTTTGTTGTTCTGATTGAGTGTATTCTGCTACTTTGTCTTCTAGTTTGCTGATTCAATCTTCTGCTTCATTCAATCTACTGTTGAACCCTTCTAGTGTATTCTTCATATCAGTTATTGTACTCTTCATTTCTGTCTGCTTCTTTTTTATGGTTTCTATGTCCTTTTTTATGTTTACTATATTTCTGTTGATGTTCTCATTGTGCTCATCCATTCTCACCATAAGTTTTTTTTAGCATTCTTATAACTATTATTCTGAACTCTGTCTCTGGTAAATCACCTACCTCCATTTTGTTTAGCTTATTTTCTGGAGTTTTCTCCTGTTGTTTCATTTGCGCCATGTTTCTTTGTTTTCTCATTTTGTTAGCCTCTCTGTGTTTATTTCTATGAGTCAAGAATATTTGTTTCATCTCTCAACATTGGCCAGATGGCCTAATGTGGAAGGTGTCCTGTGGTCCAGTGGCACACTCTCCTTGATCCCTTATGTTGGGGGCTCTGGATGTGATCTTTCTGTGAGTTCTGTGTGATCTTCTGTTTTCATCAAGGTTTTATTTTTTTTTAGTAGATCCATGGATAGGATTAATGCTCAGGTTGACTAATTTTGGAAATTAGCTGCAACCACAGAGTACAAGTTCCTGTTTGGGGATGACCGCGGTGAGTGGGATTTGCCCTAAGAGGCTTGTGTTCTTGTTGCAACCACCCTTTGTGCGTACTGCTAATGGGGCTAGTCAGAAATTGCTCTGTTGTGGTCTGGTGTCAGTTTCTGGACATGCTGGTTTGTGGCCCATTGGGAGGGGATCCCAGTATGCCAAGATCAGCTGCTGCTTTTGCTTGCTCAAGGCTACCCAGTGAGAACGACAAATTGATTCACAGATGGTTGTTGCCTATGCTAGATATATACATAAGTGGAAGGAACAACACTGTATGCAGTGGTCCATTTGTCTCCCATCCCTTACCTAGGGCAGTTTAGCAGAGGGACCAGTTCTCCTCCACATCTGACACTGGATGGGTCTCTGGGTGACATGCATGTTGGGTGGCGCAGGGACCCTGGGAGTCTTCCTGAGTCTATTGCGTAAATTTCTCCGTGCCACTGCAGTGTTGGTTTACATGTCAACGCTGTCTGTGTGGCCCCCTGTAATCATAGCAAGGTCGGCTGCTGCCCACCTTGGGCCTGAAAGTGCCATCCCAGGGCAGGGGCAGCTGCCTATCAATGTGCAGCGGACACTTTGTATATTGTATGGAGCAGGAGCTCAGAGAGTCAAGGGCTATTAGGCCAATACAGACCCTGCAATCGAAGAGGAATTTCCCACTTAAATGACTAATATTTCTAATCAGCTCTTTGTTCTGCTTCTGTAAACATGCTTGCTGCATAGGACAAGGACCTTGGGGTCAAAAGATATACTGCTTTTAGTGTTTTGACAGATGTATCCCCTCCCCTTAACATGTGTTGCTTTTAGTGTTTAGACAGATGAATCCCCTCCCTTTAAGATGTATTGCTTTAGTGCTTGTATTACTTTATTTTGAGAACATGTATTGCCTTAGTGCCTGTTTGAAAAATCCCATGCTCTGTAACTGCCTGTAGCCCATAGCAATTTCAGGGGTCTGTAAATCAGCTTATGCCAACTGTAACAATGTGGATATAAAAGTGCATTTGCCCCTAAGCTCACTGCCCAGATTTTCAGAGCACTGGCTCTTCTGGACAGCCAATGTAATAAAACTGAGTTCTCTTTCTCTTTGGGTTACTGCTTGGATATTCACTGGTATGTGTTTTGGAGCTTTTGGAATTTTTCCATGACATTTCTGGAGGCCCTAGTGAGATTCCAACCACGCTGACCTCTTGAGCCGCTAGACTGGTGGCTCAGCCAGACTGAGGTGGACGGGAATGGAGACAACTGAGGAGACGCGTCACCTGAGTATTTCGGATTCTCTTTCAGATTGGTTCCCTGATTCTCGGAACAGCTGAGCTACCCAGCTGAACTCATAGGAAGGAAAGACCAGCTCACCAGAAATGACTGCAGGAGAAGATACAAAGGTAAGGAGAGGAAAAAGTAGGATCCTGGGACAGCCCCTATGAAGGTCTCCTCTGTCAGAGGGAAGAAGAGCGGGTTAGGGTCTTTCCTCTGGGGAAAGACACCAAGGTATCCAAAAAGTGGGGTGGAGACATCAGGGTCTCCCCAGGTGGGGAGACATCAGATTAAACCAGAGGCCTTCTTAGAACAGGGAGGCACCGTTTGGCCTGATGTATGAGTAAGAGCTTCCCCCATGGAAGTGAGGTGTCAGGTTGAGGCATACACCCACTAGTTGGGAATCTATTGTGTGATCTGGTTTGTACTGCTGTGAGGAGGCAATGTTTTAACCTGGTGTATGATTTTGTGAGTGAGTGAGTGGCTTGATCGGTCTGCTGGTCAGGTATGAATTTGTAGCTCCATGGCTAGGCACTCTTAAGGTCCCCTAAAAGCTATCAAGTTCTTTTGAGCTCATGCTGTAGGTACATAGTGAATAAATATGGTCTAGGGCGGCATTGGACTAGTGTCCGATCATAAGTCACAAAAGCTGAGTCCGCTATAGCTAAGCATCACCTAAGCTCCCCTCGAGGGGACATGGCCAGATGAGCATCTGAATGGTCTCCTCTTTGGAGGGGGCACCTGCCCTTGTTTGTCTTTGTGTCACCTTCTCATGGTGGGAAGAGTTTGGTCAATACTAAGAAAAGGGGGGAATTCCATCACCCTCTGGAGGGCAACCAAACACCCTCCACAAGTTAGCAAACACGTTAAGGAATGGGGGGAGGTTGTATGAAAGAGAGTGAGTGCTGAATGACTAAGACATGGTCAGATCACGAAGCAAAAGTTGAGCCCCAATCCACAGTTCTATGGTGTCACTGGATCTCTGTGAGGAGCCTACTCCAGTGATCCCAGTCAGGGGTTTATACCAACCTGCCAATGCTAAGAAACGCCTGAAATGTCTCCGCCAGTGGTGCGGCCAGAGATGGGCAAAGCAAATGACGTCCCCTCCAAAATTTCCCTGACCCTATCCCCCGACTCTCTGTGTAGTGTGATTGTTGTCTATCATGGGAGGCATGGGAGGCATAGGGGGAAAGCCTACTCCTCTGGCCATGATGGTCAAGAACTACAAGAAAAGGGTTATTCAGGAGATTATAGAGTTAAACTCGCCCCACAGAAACTCCTCACCCTTTGTGAGATAAACTGGCCCTCTTTTGGTATTGAATGGCCATTAGAGGGTGCTCCTAGTCTTCAATTTGAAGACAGATCAGGGTCTTCCCAGCAGGGGAAGACATCAGGGTCTTCTCAAGGGGAGAAGACAAAGGTCAGGGACTTCCAAAAAGGGAGGAAAGTTCCTCTAAGCCAACTATCTTAGGTTGTGTGTTAAAAAAATTTTTAAAAAGTTTTTCAGAGGATTACAGGATTAAGTTGATCCCAGGAAAACTACAGGCTCAAATTACCTTTGACACATATGGCCAAATCCCTCTATGAAACCACAAAGAGGGGTAAACGGGAGCCCCTATTCTGGGAATCTACACAACACAAGGACTTTGAAAGAAAAAAATAATCACTAATGCCCGGACTGAAACTCCCAGACCCATTCTGCCATCTCTCATTTCCCTTCTGCCTTTCCAGGTGGCACCAGCACCACACCACAGGATGCACACACAATCCTCTCGGGGTGAGTAACATGCTTTCAGATTCAGACACAGCTAGGATTGAGTTCCCTGGTATCTTAGAGGTTAAAGTTCAGTGCTTTTGCCCAGGCAGCCCAAGTTCAACTCACGAGGACAGAAAAATGATTTTCCTCCTTTCTGAACAGCAACACAAGTACTTCCCAGCTTGTGCCCTTCAGGGAAGGCAGAAACCACAGCCCCACAGCCCAACTGTCAGTGAAATACAGTAGCGGCAACTCCCTGCAGCAAGGACCCATAAGGGACCCTCCTCCTTCCAAACTAACAATGGAAAGAGGTTCAAAAAATTTAGCCTGTAAACAGTTCATTAAACTACAATATTATCCTCCAATTAGATTTTTTTTTGCAAGAACCTGGAAAATAGGAAGATGTCCCCTATGCACAAGCTTCTATGCTCCTTTACCAAGACTTATTAGATGGCCCAATGATAAGAACACTTTCCCAGGGATCTCAAAATAATTGGGAGCTTTTCTCCTCCCTCTTTACCCTTGGACTCTGAGGGGATTCAAGTTCTCTGGAGACCCCATTTATTTCATCACTCCCCAAGGAAACTAGACATGCACCTCCAGAGAATTTACAAATACTGATGACAGGGAAATATGAATATGTCTCTGCTCTATGTTTGTCTGTGTTATATATAATATAGTGGTTGAATTAAAATTCTAAATCTAATGGAAAGGAAAATGTGTTTTTGGTAATAGAAGGTATGAAGTATAGAAATTTATTTTGAAGGAAATTAAAGGAAAGGTGTTTGTCTTGAAACTAGTTATTTCTGAATGAGGAAAATATTAGAAAAAGGTAGTAAAAAGAAATCCTGAGAGGAAATTTTATGTAATTAAGCTAAATGAGATTGGAAATTTAAATGCCAAAAGTAAACTAATGCAAAATTAAAGTTATGTTTTAATGTTTCTTAAGCTACTAGTCTGCTACTAATGGTATAGAAAAGTTTTCTGAGTAGAAAACAAGGATTCCATGATTAATCAAAATAATTTCTGTGTTTTATGTAGCCTTAACCAGTTTTCTGAGGCTTTTAAAGAATATACTAACATTAGCCCAAAGTCTGAGGGCCAGACACTCCTGGCTATACATTTCACAACTCGGCCTGTGCCCAATATTCAAAGGAAGCTCCAAAAGTTGGGGCCTAGACACCAATCCCGCAGGCTGCCTTCGTTCCAGAGATCTTTAAGGTGTCCAATAACTTGGACTAGGCAGAGAAGGAGGCAGAGTCCAAAAAGGGTGCACATTTTCGCTGCCATAATACAGGGACCATCTCGAGGTGACCCTAGGCAATAAAAACCTTGCAGGCCTGGAAGGCCTTGATCTTGGTTGGCCATGGGTGGAATCATTGGAACTGAGGCATAATCAATGTAAAAACTGCAGAAAAAAAGGCACTAGAAGGGCAAACATCCATCCAGCCCTGGGAAGCCGGGGAAGGGTAGACCTCATAAGCCCTCATCCCACATAGCAAGTTTCTATTAAGGGGCTACTCTCCCCTCCAACAACGAAGGCCCAAGCGCTTGCAAGCTCAGTCTTAAAGAAATCCATCATGATCACTACAGTGGAGCCTCAGGTCACCTTCAACATGGCCGGAAAGAAAAAAGAACTGAGTTTTTACCAGGTACTAGAGCTACATACTCTGTCCTGACCCATTCCATGGGCCTCTCTCCAATAATAACTGTACAGTGACAAGAATAAAATAGTCAGCCTAATATAAATTACTCTTCCCATTGTGAGAACAGGACTAGCAATGAAGTTCTCTACCACACGTCAGGACCAAGGTCCAATGCGGAAGGCGCCTTGTCTGAAAAATTGGCATTAACCAAGCCTGTTTCCCTTTACTTGCTTTTAATAGGCAAATTAATAGATATATACATATATAATTTAAATAATCAGTTCAAATCTTTTTTCCCATTGTCTAAGGACTGAGGCGGCACCTCAGCAGGAAACCCAAATCCCCACCCTGAAGCAAAAAGGGAAAGAGCTCCATGAAACACCAGTAGGCAGGGACTACGACCCTTCTCAACAGGAAGCAGATACAGAAGAAGAGAGCTCCTGTCCCTCTACGTCCATACTAATAATAAGGGAGTTCATGGCTCTTAGAAAAGAGTTAGGCAGGAAAATTAGTTGAAGGGTTTCTGGGTCTGCCTGCAAAGGCACTGAGGTTATCCTTTCTCAGAAAGGGTTCACTCTAATCCATCATGTACTCCAAGGCCTTTAGGCTTCTCCCCTTACAAAATCTTTTACGGGAGACTCTCCCCCCACACCAGCCCCAGAGCAAAAGGGGGAGAAGGAAGTAACTGCAACTATGTTAGCAGAAATTTAGGAAGAATAGAGATTTAAGGCTATACAGCTAGTAGAGAAAGAAATTTGGTAAGTTCTGTGTTAGGATCTGGCTAGCAGAATTTTTTTTTTAAAGATCTGTACACAGGTATTTGTAATAAATTTAGAGTCATAGTCAGAAGACTCAGATCATAATTGCCTTATTTTCCTAATTATTGTAATATAATTCTCATTTAAAAGATAAACTAAATTTGAGAAAGAGCCTCCATCCTTCTAGGGAATTAGATCCACCCCTTTTAGTCAAGAGAAGAAATATAGGTTAAGCGTTAGAAAAAAGAGCCATTCCAGCAAACAAAACAGGCTCTCACATTGTTATATTAGCAACTCTCACTACCATTAAAGTTACAGGTATTACTCCATGAATCCACCACACCACGGTAAAGAAAGCAATGCTTCCAGAGAACCAGGAAACTTAGACTACAGAACATCTTCCTCATCATCTGCTGCTGATCATGTTCCGGAGCCAGCAAAAAAAATCCACCTGAGATCATTGGCCCTGCTATGGCCACCCCCAGGAACTGGGAATTAGTCACAGTGGATAGGGAGTGGGCAGGAAGCCTGGATGGTGTCAGGGATCGTATTGGTATCCTCCAGAATTAATCCACAGTGTATGGGGAAAGAGGAAGGCGATAGTGGTTGGTATAGGGGATGGTATCTTCCAGAAATGGGCCACAGTGGATGTGGGGGGTGGTACAAAAATAGGGTTTATATGAGGTGATGGTATGATCCATGAATGTGCTACAGTGACTGTAAGGAATAAGCCACAGTAGTTAAGGAGAGAAGTGAGAGATGGAATATGTGTTTAGATGGTATTTGCAGCAATGAGCCACAGAGGATAAGGCAAGACAGGACCAATGGATGGTGTGGGAGAATGTTATCTTCTAGTAATGAGCCAGTTGGTATGTAGACAAGAAAAGTGGAGGATGGATGGTATTTTCCAAAAATTATATACAGTGTATTGGTGCAGACCTGAAGGATGAATGGTATGAGGGGTGGTATATTCCAGGAATGAGCCACAGTGAATGATGGGAGTTATGAAGGGTGGGTGTTTCGAGAAGTTATTTTCCAGGTAAAGGGAACAGGAAACAGCTTTTATAAAGATCCTTTTGCCATGAAGACCATTGAAGTGTTTTAAGCAGAGTGGCTTTTTATTTTTTGTTTTGTTTTGTTTTGTTTTGAGTTTGGGGCTCTTAAAAGACTTCATTGGCTATAATGTAGAGAAGCATCAAGAAGGAGCTATAAGATTACTAGATAGGGATGACCATGAAGAGCCACCATTGTTGTAACCTAAGTGATGGGCAGTGGTAGCCTGGACCAGAGTGAGGACAGTGGAGGTGGAGAGTAGAGAATGGTTATTCAAGTAAATGGGAACAAATATTCTTAACTATCCCTAAGAAGCATATTGACCTTTTGGACTATACTGGGATTAGCATATTTGCAGTTAACCTATCATTTCCTAAAAGCAAGGAAAAAGATTATTTTCCCCAAGAGTTAAAATATACATTCCTTCAGAAATTGAGTCCATGAGTTTTTTTCAAAAGCCATAAAAATGTTTTCTAACCATACTAAATTGTGTTTTAAAAACATGATGTCCTGTGAAGCATGTATGTATTTATCTCTGGCATCTGCTCTTGTTCTGTGACCAGCACTGCTAAGCAGTTTGCATCTCTCTTTGTGAACATCAATGTGACCTCTGAGCCCCACGAGGTGTCTGCCTTATGGTTCTTGTGGTATGTGAAGCAGTGTGGTGGCACCACTCGGATATTCTCGATTACCAATGGGGGCCAGGTATGGAGTGTACATTCTCAGATATAATTAAATTTGTGATTTTTGCTCTCACCCAGATCAGCATCTTAATAACTGCTTTCATATTTCGAAACGTGAATGGTTACCAGCTTAAAATAATCTCAAAAAACATTTCCAAAAACAAAATTTCTCATTTCCTTTTCTCATTTGTAAAAATAAGTTCACAGCTAAAGAATGTTTCATTTTGAATTAATTAGATTTCAGAAATTCAGTTCTTTCCTTTTGGAGGTAGGTAAAATTATGTAGGAGGAACTAAATTACTGAAATAACTAATTTCCAACAATTTTTACTACAGTTGCCCCCACTCTTTATTCATGGGTTCTCTTTCAGCTGTTTTAATTACTTGTGGTCAATTTCATTCAAAAATATTAAGTGGAAAACTCCAGAAATAGCTAATTCATGAGTTTAAATTGTGCACCATTCTGAGAAGTGAGATGAAATCTCATGCCCTCCTACTCTTTCCCACCTGGGACATGAATCATCCTTTTGCCCAGTGTATCCACGCTAGATGTTCCCTATCCATTAGTCACTTAGTAGCTATCTCAGTTATCAGATTGACTGTCACAGTATCACAGTGCTTGGGTTCAAGTAACCCTTATTTTACTTCGTAATGGCTCCAAAGTGGAAGAGTAATGATGCTGGCAATTCAGATATGCCAAATAAATGCTGTAAAGTGTATGTACATGTCAGAAAAATGGTAAACATATGGTTCAGTACTGTCCTCAGTTTTAGGCACCCACTGGGGGTCTTGGAACATATCCCCATCAGATAAGGGGATGATTACTGTACTTGTAAAATTACTGTAGTTAGTCATCTCTGTTCCAGATATAAGGCTTATTTGTCCCATTCTATGTCTCAATTATTTTGTTAACTGTTATAGAATGGAAGTGACTGTTCTTCCTATTCACAGTGATTTATGGCCACTCTTTCAATAGTAAATTCTACATTTTGGATTCTAATTTTTTTTTGCTGTGAACTAGTATTTGCCTAGTTCCATACCACTGGTAAATCTCCAGAACTCCCCAAGATGTCTTTGTGGCCCTGAGAGTTATTGCCCATTTGACCCTTAGCTTTAGCAAATGTAGGACAATTGTAATTTTCATCTTTTTTTTATAGGCGGAAGTGACACATTGCTCCTTTTTACTTGTATTTTACTTTCTGAAGTATATTGCCTCATATTTTGTATTTATATCCCTCATTCAAAGGAGCCAAGAAGATACTTCTAGCCAAAACCTACATGACCGTTTGGAAAGAACAGTTCAGATTATAAATTTCAAACAATTACCACACTATCTTTATAAAGAACTTAGATTTATCCTTTAATAATTTAATTCAACCAATACTAGACATGGGGAGGTAGACAGTGAATAAGATGGAAATAGCCCATGGTCTCTCCACTACACTAAAATTCAAAGTAAGTCTTGGAAAACGGGGGTCAAATTATAAATTAAATAGTCCCAGTTTCTTGAGGAGTGACAGACCATGAATGTAGGTCTGAAATACTATGAAAACATTTTTAAAAAGAATTTTGGTGGTATCATTAGAACGAAAATCAGTTATAAAAGCATAAAAATGACTGCATGGCTGCTCATGCAGGCTTTTCTGGCAGAGCGTGATTGAAGTACCTAATTGTCAAATATTGGGCTGTGCCTCAGTGCCTATGTGTATTTCTAACCATTCAGAGATCATTATAATCTTCTATAACAGACTAAATATATTTCCCTGGTTCTTATAGAAGACGTTGCATTAAGAACTTAACTTCTTAAACTGGAACTATTTCCATGGTGAATACAGCAGATCACAGTGGGACTCATGGTCTTATAGGGCTGCTCAAGGGAATTATTTAACAATGTCTAGAGGAATAGACAGGTGCTTAGCTTTTACACTTTTGCCCTTGTGTTGAAACTTTTAGATATTTTTTCAGAAATTAATTAAATATCTGATATTTAGATTCTTAGAACATCATTTGGTGATGATCAGATGATTTCTAAGTGCACCCTGAGCCTGTTCTCTTGGAGAACATTTTAATCTGCTTAGAAAACCCTTGGCTTGGGGTTTTTATAAACCTAGGGGAGATAGAATGTTCATCCTTGTTTCAATAAAACTAGGAAAAAAATAACTTAAAAAAAGGAAGCACATCTTCTGGGGAAGTACATCACTCTTCGTTTCTCAGGGCTTCCTCCATGCACTGCACTCTTGGGAATTTGAAGCCCACAGACTTGTTGATATTTGCATTCAGTCAAGGGACTACTGTTATAAGGGAACATTTCTTCTGATTCTGTGACTTTATAAACTAGTAACAGCTTATCATTACCAGAAACTGCAGAGCATGATGATCAAGGTCTCTTGGTAGACTGCTTCTGTCCTAATGAGTTCTTCCAATAGTTAAGTATGCAGAGGGTAGAGGTTTGGCCTGTGACTTTTTTGAAGTTTTTCCAATCAGTGGCAATATGATATTTCTTCTTTGGACTTTTATAATATTTCTTTTCCTGCCTGACTTCTGTAGGAACGGAAGTTTGTAGGTGGATCTGGTCAAGTGAGTGAACGGATAATGAACCTCCTCGGGGACAAAGTGAAGCTGAAGCATCCTGTCACATGTGTTGACCAGTCAGGTGAAAACATCATCATAGAGACACTGAATCATGAAATATATAAGGTAATTCAGTTTAGTCAAAAAGAACATATATTAAATAGGCCTTGTGTCTTCTGTAGCTTCTAACCAAATGTAATCCAAGCAGTGACATAATTAATGCCGGCATGTTTCCAACTCGGTCTTCTAAATTACCAGCCTTGGTTGACATGCCTTGTTTGTTGCCTCATTCTGTATGGTGTTACTGCTCAGTGTCATTCAAAATGATAAATATGATGTTTCATGCCCTCTGCAAACACTGTGACCCATGTTTGAGGTTGCATTTTATGTTCATGTGTTTTAGTGCAGATATGTAATTAGTGCCATCCCTCCAACTTTGACGGCCAAGATCCACTTTAGACCAGAGCTACCGACTGAGAGAAACCAGTTAATCCAGCGTGTTCCAATGGGAGCTATCATTAAGTGCATGATGTATTACAAGGAGGCCTTTTGGAGGAAGAAGGGTAAATCGCATTTATTCATGTTTAAATTGTATTAAGTGAAGGAACCACACTTTTTAAAGAAACGTTATACTAGACAGTGGACGGAAAAAAAGATAAATACTTTCAAATTGGTATAGAAAGGATCAGAAATCTCAGTAGCCCCTCCTCATAGTCCCTTCAACACAAAATGACCCCAAGAATACTTGCTGGCAGTGAAAGGTAAGAAAGAGATCCCATCAGTTTTAGGCTTACCATTATCTTGACTCCTTGCATATGTTCTGCCACTTATTCTTCATGAGCAGAATAAGACAAAGTGACACCATGGAAAAAGTGCTATTTTAAAGTCACACAATCCTGTGCCTCACTTGCTTATGAGCTGTGTGGCCTTGGCGTGACACTTCACCTCTCTCAGCATCAGTCTCTTTGTGTAAAATGGTAACAATGAGACCTACTCTCAGGGTACTGCGAGGATTAAATGAGGCATGGTCTAGGCAGATATGGTGGCTACTGTTGATAAGCCTTCTGCTCATACACAAAGGATTCCTTCTTGCCCTTTCTTCCAGCGGTTCATAGATGAGTTTCCTTCGTATATATTCCAGGACTCCAGGGCCATCTTACAATTTAGCCATCCATTGGTCATACATGACCTTTATGTAAAGGTCATTTATATGGATCACTTTCCATGTGTCTGGGTGAACAGACATCTTGTATAGTCAGCGTGTGTATTTGATAGGAAATAGCTTCTAGGGTTGGGGCAAAGACCAATAGTTTAAGCTTTGCCTTTCTCTTAGCAAAATAGTTTTTTTATATATGCATAATTTTCCCCCTAAATCTCTGATGAGATCAGTCTCAATTTATTATTGATTTTCTCTTGGTTAAGATTACTGTGGATGTATGATCATCGAAGATGAGGAGGCTCCAATTTCAATAACCCTCGATGACACCAAGCCAGATGGATCGCTGCCCGCTATCATGGGGTACGTTAGAGCTGGGTGTCTTCATTTTCCAAATTGTGTTGGTATATTATTGTGGATGCTGACAAAGCATATTGTTTTGGAATCAAGCTCAAGTAATGATAAATAACCCTACAGAAATATATATTTCCATGTATTAAAATATTAATGTTTTGTATAGGGGACAAGAGCACTAGGAAGCTTCATTAAAATTGACACCTCGTGCCCATATATTTCTTTCTCCAATAAAGCTTAAATATTGAGGACAGCAAAAGAGGAAGTGAGACAGATGGTGTGGTAGACAACCCTGCCTAGAGGCAGAATGTCCACAACAATTGTGGAATGAGAACTATTTTATCTTGTAAAATCTTCTAAAGTTAGGGTTTCTGGGCTTTATCCTTTTATCCATTCCAAACATCACTACATAGCAAATGTTAATATGTTAACTGTTACCCTGGGATATAAGATGGATGACCAATTAGATAGTGCAGTTTGAAGCAGAGCCAGGCCTCAAATGGATGGCACTTTTTCCAGTAGGTCACTTCATATCTGTCCTTCACCAGTGATGGTCCAGGGTGAGGTTCTGTGTCTGGAAAAGGAGAGCACATCCCCTCTTCTCACAATTCTGTACACAGCTGCTCTGCCCTTGGGGACTAGCAATCCAGAGAAGAAAGCAGGACTCTAACAAAGGAATTGCTAAGGAGTGCTGCAGCTACCCAGTTGCCATGCCTTTTAGCCCTCTTCAAAGCTATACAAACAAAAGGGCTATTTATTCTACTACATGGCAACAAAAAAAGCACAGCTTCTATAGCAATCAAGTGACTTTTAGAAACCAATCATTTTCCCCTTAACCCCCGAGAGAGTTGAGCTCATGAACATTGCATCATTGAAGGGAAATTACGAAATCAAAAGGAGTAGACCTATGATCCAAGGGACTTAGAAAACAGGCTGTGCTGCCAGACTGTGAACAAAACATTTTATAACCACTTCCCTGGCAGTAAAAAAATAATAATAAACAGCACCAGCCTCCCTGGGAAAGGCAAGCGCTCATAGCACAATGACCACAGGAACAGTACCCCTCTTCATCTGTAACCCCTTTGGGCAGGAAAGGATACAAATGGTTTGTGCAGTTTGCCATCACTTTCTATATGCCAAAGGAAAGTAGGAGGTAGTGGTAGTTTTTAGGTGGCTCAGTCAAGACCAGTTCAACTGTGGGTAGAAGAACATTGATATTCTCCTTGCCCTGGGAGTTAGATGTTGTGGCATCTGCCCTTCTGGCCTTTCTTCAGCTTTTTAAACAAGGACATGTGTGGCAAAAGCCTTCCAGATGTGTATGGGGTTATTTAAGCAGTTTCTAAAAAGTGATATTCTGTCCATTTTTTGCTTTCAGTTTTATATCCCACATATGAGTGAAATCATGTAGTTCTTAAGGGAAAGGGGGAATAGAAAAGGGTAAATGGGGTCGAATATGTGGTGATGGAGGAGATTTGACTTTGGTGAACACACAATGCAATATACAGGTAATGTATTATAGAATTATACTCTTGAAATGTATAAAATTTTATTAACTAAGGTCACCCCAATAAATGTAATAAAAATAAATTAATTAACAGCTTTAAAAAAGTGATATCCTCATCTGCTTAATCTGGACAATTGCTTCCACTCTGTTCTTGCCTTGAAACTATATTGCCTCCACCCTGCTCTTTGCTCTGGGCAAGGAAAGCCTTTAAGATAAGGGTGTTAATTGTCCAGTGCTGTGTTTGTGGTAACTAGCCCCTTTTGGAAACCAGAAAGGAACTTGTACCTTAGAACTGTGAACTCAATACTAGCATGTTTAATTTCCTCAATAAAACACTGAATAAACTTAAAGGATAGTAGTCCGTAGTTAGGATTAGATCAAAGAGGTTATTTCATTCTTGACTTGAGATTCAAAAGAAATAGCAAACATTAACTGCCCTTTAGAAAAGAACTGTAAAAAGCACCCAATATCTAAAAAGGTGTTCAGATAAATCATTTTAATCTTTCATTAGATATTGGCAATTTCCATTATTGATTTTTTTCATAAACCTAAAATTTGACTAAAATCATTACCAACAAGCCATAACATAAGGTGCCAAATCAAGCAAAATTATGACTGTATCTCATAAAGTTTAATAGTTCAAATTTCCTAAACAGCCACAACTTCCTCTGAAATGCTATTCTCTGGTTGAACACAAATACATTTTGCATCTTTGCTTCCCAGAATTATCTTGAATAACAGCTCCAAAGGAATTGCCAATCAAATTATGAAACAATTTAATTTTGGGGTGAGGGAGAGGACAAAATATCTGTTTACAGCCCCTGCATTTTCATTCCTAACCTTGTCTTTCTTTCTCTAGAACAGAAGAAATACAACTTTTAAACGATTTTTTTTTTAAATAGGGAAATAATTTTATTGTCCTTAGCTCATTTGGAGTTTTAAAAGCTTTCTAATAGTAGTATCATAGCTAAGGACTTCTTGTCACAATTCAATTATTTAAAGTACCAGTATAATAAATAGAATCTATTTGATTAAATTCAGATTTTTACTGAAATACTAAATTTGGGGACTGTGCTAGTCAGTATCTCATGAAGCTAACTCAGAAATGGAGGTTTGGGTACAGGAAGTTAATTGGGAAGTACTCTGGAGATCACTACCTATGGAGAAGGGAAGGAATCATCATTAGGCAGAAGAAGAGGTTGGGCTTTAATGTTGTCCCAATGGAGGCCTAAGAAATACCACAGTGAGCTCTGTAGTTGGATAGTTCTGCATTATCCAACTTGGTACCTTACACTGAAGCAAGGGGTGGGCCTTTGTACCCACACCACACCTTCCAGCCAGTCATTCTGTGGAGGTGGGAGAGGGACCTTGAATCAGTCCTCTCCTGCAAAGTGTGATTGCTGGGGAAGGGTTCAGCTGTGAGCTGAGGGTAATGAGTGCTTGGGCCTTAAGAAGGGATCTGGGTGGCCCACCACAACATACATTACAGGTACTTATTTATATTTGTTTTTTCAGCTTTTATCGAGTATTTGGCTGAAGGCAACAGTCATTATCAGAATATCATTTAATGCAACATTAATTCATCCAATATTTGATTTCTTACTGTATGCCAAGAACTATGCTAAACTTTGAGGGTAAAATATTGAGTAAGAAGTCAGCCATCATTTAGGAGCCCGCAGCCTAGCAGGGGTTTTGGGCAGAGGCAGACTGAAGGCAGCCTGATGTTTGCTCTAGTAGAGGGAAATAATGGCAGGGCGTGGAAGTTTTCATTAATACTGAGTAGGTAGAGACAAGAACACTTCAAAAAGAAGAGGAAACTTTTAAAATAAACTGCTGTCACCCAATCATTCAAATGTAACTTCTCTTTCCAGCTTCATACTTGCTCGAAAAGCTGTTCAACTTTCTAAACTCCATGAAGATATAAGGTAAGAATTTACTCGTTAAACATATGTAACAGGTTAGTTTTATGTTGTGTATGTTGCACATACAACAATATAATAGCATTATGAAAAACACAATGATTCACGAATACCCTCAAAATCCCAACAAATCAACCTTTTTTTTAAACATCTTATTTTTTATTTTTTATTTTCCCCCTCCCCTTCCCTTCTGGTAGCCACTAGTCCATTTTCCATGTCCATGAGTCTCTGTTTGTTTGTCCCGTTCATTTGTTGGTTTTAGGTTTATATCCTACATATGTGATATGTGATTTTCAACCTTTTCCGTTTGGCTTATTTCCCTTAGTATGATTATTTCAAGGTCCTTCCATGTTCTTGCAAATAGCAGTATTTCATCTCTTCTTACGGCTAAGTAATATTCCATTGTGTGTGTATATATATACACATACCACAGCTTCTTTAGCCAATTATCTATCATAGGATACTTTGGTTACTTCCATGTCCTGGCCACTGTGAATAATGCCGCTATGAACATTCACGTGCAAATATCTGTTCAAATATGAGTTTTCTAATCTTTGGGGTAAATACCCAGTAGGGGGATTACTGGATCATATGGGAGGTCAATTCTTAGTTTTTTGAGGAACCTCCGTACCACTTTCCATAGTGGCTGTACCAATTTGCAGTCCTGCCAGCAGTGTATGAGGGTTCCTATTTCTCCACATCCTCTCCGACATTTGTTATTACTTGTCTTGTTGATTATAGCTATTCTAACGGGTGTGAGATGGTATCTCATTGTGATTTTGATTTTCATTTCCCTAATACCTAGAGATGTTGAGCATATTTTCATATATTTATTGGCCATTTGTATGTCCTCTAGGGAGAAGTGTCTGTTCATGTCCTCTGCCCATTTTTGATTGGATTATTTGGGTATTTTTGTTGTTGTTGTCATTGAGTTCTATGAGTTCTTTGTATATTTGGGTATTAGGCCCTTATCGGAAGTGTTGCTTGCAAATATATTTTCCCATTTGGATGGTTGTCCCTTTACCTTATTGACAGTTTCTTTTGCTGAGCAGAAGCTTTTTAGTTTGATGGAGTCCCATTCACTTAGTTTAGTTTTTACTTCCCTTGCCTTTGAGATCAAATTCATAAAATCCTCTTTAAGTCCAAGGTCCTTTAGTTTAGTTTGTATGTTTTCTTCTATGCATTTTATTGTTTCAGGTTTTATATTCAGGTCCGTAATCCATTTTGAGTTAACTTTGGTGTATGTTGATAGACAACAGTCTAGTTTCATTCTTTTGCAGGTGGCTTTCCGGTTTTCCTGGCACCACTTATTGAAGAGGCTTTCCTTTCTCCACTGTATGCTTTTGGCTTTTTTGTCAAACATTATTTAACCATATAAATATGGGTTTATTTCTGTACTCTTGATTCTGTTCCACTGGTCCATGTGTCTGTTTTGCTGCCAATACCATGCCGTTTTGATTACAGTCACTTTGTAGTATAATTTGAAGTCAGGCAGAGTGAAGCCTCCAGCCTCGTTCTTTTTTCTCAGGATGGCTTTGGCAATTCAGGGTCTTTTATGCTTCCATAGAAATCCGATGATATTTTGTTCTATTTCTTTAAAAACTGCCGATGGGATTTTAATGGGGATTGCATTAAATCTGTATAATGCTTTTTAGGTAATATGGTCATTTTAACTATGTTAATCTTCCAATCCAAGAACACAGAATATATTTCCATTTATTTGTATTTTCTTTGGTTTCTTTTAATAGGGTCTTATAATTTTCATTATAAAGATCCTTCACATGTTTTGTTAATTTTTTTCCTAGGTATTTTTTGTTGTTGCAATTGCAAAAGGAATTATTTTTTCCACTTCTTTTTCAGACACTTTGTTATTAGAGTATAGGAACACTATAGATTTTTGAACATTGATTTTGTATCCAGAAACTTTACTGTATTTGCTTATTGTTTCTAGTAGTGTTCTTGTGGAGTCTTTAGGGTTTCCTATATAGAGGATCATGTCATCTGCAAATAGTTACAATTCGACTTCTTTGTTTCCTGTTTGCATGTCTTTTATATCTTTCTCTTGCCTGATTGCACTTGCTAAGACCTCCAATGTTCTATTGAATAACAGTGGTGACAGTGGACAGCCTTGCCTTGTTTCTGATCTTAGAAGGAATGTTTTTAGTTTTTCACCATTAAGTATAATGTTGGCTGAGGGCTTGTCATAGATGGCCTTTATTATGTTAAGTTACTTCCCTTCTGTACCAATTTTGTTAAGTGTTTGGATCATAAATGGATGCTGTGTCTTGTTGAAGGCTTTTTCTGCATCTATTGATATGATCATATGATTCTTAGTTTTTTAGTTTGTTTATGTGGTGTATCACATTAATTGATTTGTGTATGTTGAACCATCCCTGTGCCCCTGGGATGAAACCCACTTGATCATAGTGTATAATCTTTTTAATATGTTGCTGTATTTGATTCGCTAGTATCTTATTTAGTATTTCTGTATCTGTGGTAATGAGAGATATTGGTCTGTAGTTTTCTTTTTTGTGTGTTCCCTTTACCAGGTTTTGGTATCAGGGTAATATTGGCCTCCTGAAATTATTTGGAAAGTATTGCCTTCTCTTTGATTTTTTGGAAGAGTTTGAGGAGAATAGGTATTAAATCTTCTTTGAATGATTGGTGGAATTCATTGGTTAAGCCATTTGGTCCGGGACTTTTACTTTTTGGTAGGTTTTGATAATTGTTTCAATTTACATACAGCTGATCTGTCTATTTAGATCTTCCACTTCTTCTTGGTTCAGTCTAGGAAGGTTGTATTTTTCTAAGTACTGGTCCATTTCTTCTAGGTTATTGAATTTGGTGTTATATACTTTTTCATAGTATTCTTGTATGATCTTTTGTATTTCTGCAGTGTCTGTCATAATTTCTCCTCCTTCATCCCTGATTGTGTTTATTTGTGTCCTTTCTCTTTTTTCTTTAGTGAGTCTAGCCAGGTGTTTGTCAATTTTATTAACCGTCTCAAAGAACCAGCTCTTTGTTGCATTTATTTTTTCTATTGTTTTTTTCAATTTCATTCATTTCTGCTTTAATTTTGAATATTGCTTTCCTTCTGCTGACTTCAGCCTTCATTTGTTCTTCCTTTTCTACTTTTTAAAGATGAAGCATTAGGTTGTTTATTTGGGCTTGTTCTTTTTTTGAAGGTAGGCCCAATCAACCTTTTTGTATATTGCTACTGCCCCTTCAACTCAGTCCTTGTTCATATGCATATATTAATTTAGTTTTACATATTTGTATTTATTTTACAGTGGTCAAAAGGTAGAGTTTTTCTGTAACATGGATGGAGTAAAATCATAGAAGATATTAGCTGTGAAAAAACTTTTGAGGCCACGTCCCAATCGTCTTGCCAAGACCATTATCCCCTTTCCAAAGTTCTCTGATGTGTACTTTTTCTGAAAAGAAAATTCATACATATGTGTTTCTTTCATTCTGTTTCAATTTATGTACCATATTAGGGGAATTATCTAGATTATCTAGGACATAGCTCTGATCTTCCCTTTTCCCAAGAGCTGCCTAGTTTAAAACAATTTTAGGACAATAATTTCTTTCTTTCTCCTTTCTCTCTTTCTATGTTATGCTTTTGTTGTTTTGTTTTTCCTTGGAGTCATTTGTTCAAATATTGCCTGGAAACAGTCATTTGGCTGTTAGGAGACTGCCTCTAGGTATATCTGGGCTTCCCTTACTTAGAGTAGCCCTAAATCCTTTGTTAGCTATTAAAGTGGACCAATGCACACACCAATGTATACTTCCTTCTGCATTTAATTAAAAAATTAAGCAGCAAGTTTACTAGCAGCCCTTGCTTTGAGTGTTACTTCGATGACCTTGGAATTCAGGGATAAACTGCAGGTTTCCACATTTGTACACATATTTGTTTATTTGGGCTACCATGAGATGTGATGTCAGGAAGGGAACTATTTTGGTGTCCACCTATCACTTAATAGAGGAAGAATTTGGGGTTCAGTGACAGGGAATGCTTTGGCCAAGGCTCCACAGCTACCCTGTGACAAATTCAAGAATACCATCTAATGCATACTTTCTTTCATTATGCTATACTAAACTTGACATTTTCTTTTGGAGATCCTGCTTTCCTTCCTTATTAATAGTAAAATAAATACCAGCCTGGATGTAGACATTGGGTTATGATTCGACATGGTGACTGAAATTTTCAAAAGTTTTTATAAGGCAAAACCCTTAGAACTCTGAATATGTTACTGACTGGAGCAACAGTTCCCAGAAACAATTACATCAAAATCTCCCATAGAACGATTGATGTGATACATATATACAATGAAATATTACACAGTAATAAAAAGAATGGCATCCTCCCATTTGTGACAACATGGATGGACCTAGAGGGTATTATGCTAAGAGAAATAAGCCAGAGAAAGACAAATATCATATGGTTTCATTTATATGTGGAATCAGGAAGGAAGGGGGGAAGTAGGAAGGGAAGGAAGAAAGGAAAGGAGAAAAGGGGGGCCATGGAGAGAGAGAGAGAGAGAGAGAGAGAGAGAGAGAGAGAGAGAGAGAGAACAAAACAAAAATAGACTCATAGATACAGAGATCAAAGGGATGGGTGGAAAAAGTGAAAGGGAATATAGTCAATATTGTGATTAGTTTGTACTTTAACAGATAATTACTAGAATTAGTGGGGTGATCACATTGTAAGATATAAAAATGTCCAACTACTATATTGTACACTTAAAACTAATATAACTAATATATATCAACTATACTTAAATTTTAAAAAATAATGTTTAGAAAAATATATTTTTCCGAGACCAGTAGATTATGATTTGGTAGGTTAGTGGTGAGGCCTGAGTATTCGTATTTTTTTATACAAAAAAAAAGAGATCACATTTATTGCTATAGCTCAAAGTGCAAATGCACCAAGTCAGTTCACAAAGTTTCAAGATATAGCATTAAGTATAATGAAAACCTGATTTTCAAAATTTAAATAGTAAATAGAAATAAAGCTTTATTTTTTTAAAAAAATTCAAGAACCTTGAAAACCTTTAAACTAAAATATTCCACTTAAATTAATTCAGAATTAACTGAATTTATAGATGCCAGTAGTACACTGGAATCCAAAAGGACTTTTTAAAGAAAGAGAAGCACCCCAAATTGGTCAACTCCAGACAAGAGTGGAAATTCTCAATGTTAGCTATTACCAGTTTTTAGCCTCACTCACACTGTATCAATTGATGTCATTCGACCCATATTTTGATCTTTAGGAAAATTCTAAAAAAAAAAATTTCAAGTTCAGTATGAGGCCAACATCCACTATTAAGATTTTTGAAATGACCACTATATATTTAAAAGATTTAAAGACCAATTTCAACTTCAGGCCTGTGGTATAACTGGAGAAAAGACATAGATTAATACTTCTTCCATTATATAAAACCTTTTTGTAAGGTTAGCGACATGGCCTTTAAATCTTTCTTGTTTCTACACGTAAAGAACTTGAGTGGAAAGTAGAAAAAGTTCCCGCTGGGAAGGTAAAGATTGTTAATTTTTTTTTATCACTTAGCAGCTAAGATACATGTTTATTTCTGCTCCCCAGAAGCTATGTTAGCTACTAGTTTTAATTCAGGAAAATGTATATCTTTGGGAAGGTTTACATATTTATTCCGTCCTTTTCTCAGCCTACTTCATCTTTTTAGTGTAGGAAATAAGTTGAAGGTCTGTTCCAAAAATTCTATCCCAGCATGTGAATGTCGAAACATAGTTTCCAATAAAGTTCATGTGGTGAAAATCATGATGCCAAGAACCAGCATAGAAAGGGATGAGATTTAAAGAGTCGAGAGGAATAAAACCATTGTGGACATCAATTGCTTCTAGCAAATGAATGATCACTTATGCCCCCCCCCAAAAAAAAAAAACTATGCAATCACATAAAAGCATGATTCCAATGAAAAACCCAGTACCAAGAATTAGAGTTTCCAAGGGATGTGTATATTCAGCTTCCATTCCAAATGGAGCCTGAAACTCATGAATAATACACTTGTATATTTTTGTTGTGTAAGAAGAGCTTATTTAGGAAATAGTGCCAGGTATCCTTAATCATCTCATAACCAAACCATCCTGCACAAAGCATATACCATGTTGGCATTCTTTCCCACTCATAAGGAATTGAAATACTCTGTAAAGTAATAAGTTCCACAAATCAAAGGAAGCTGGATACAAAAGTGATTAAAGAGAAGTACTTTAAGGTATTTCCATTGGTTTTCCCATGTTTCTAGTTTATCCTTTTGAATTTTGTACCTTTTCATGTAAGGTATAAATTGAAACAAAAATGAAGGTAAACAGAACAAGAAATAAAGGGCCTCATGAACTACCAGAGAGCCCCATGTTGCAATATCTGGGATACTGTATAATTATCTAGCATATAGTTCCAAGCATTTTTAAATGGTTCTTGCAGAGAATTCTCAGGTAAAGGTGAATCTACATATTCCACATACAGGGACACTGAAATCAAGATGCTGACACTCATTTGTTGCCATTTTTTAAATTTCTGCAGACAGTTTTATAATTCTGAATGATTGCATGGAAACTACCTGAGTATTTGTATTTTTAAACAAGCTTTCCAACTAATTATGATGAGCAGCCAGATTTAGAAACCAGTGAATAAAGTCAACTATGAGATTTGCACAGTGATCCTTTCGGTCATCATTAAAATAGGTTCTGTTATTTTTAGAGCTCAACAAATCAGTCAGTTAATTGCTCCAACATCCTTGTCTTACATAACTTTTTCAAAAGTTTTTAATTTTAATGGAAAGGATGGTTCCTCGTATATTTGATGAACTCATCCTTGACTCATCTAATAATATGAAATACAGTAAATAATGACATTTCTATTATTACTGGTTTATCATTCATGAATGAAAAATTAGCTGTAATATAGGTTAATTGGATTTTAGCTTTCCTTCTGTTTAATAAAGGTTTTATTACATGTGCCAAAAATAAGTTAAGCCTCATTAAGCTTTTCATAATGGTTGTCAATATTTTTTCTTTCTAATTGACTCAAAATGTTGGAATTATTCCTTGTAACATTCATGTTAAGTAGGAAAGAATCAGATATCTACCTCATAGAGTAGGAAAGATGGTACCATACTAGGCCAAGGCTGGATTTTGATTCAATAAATTTTTATTGAGTACATACTTGCTACAGGTGGAATGCTCAGGAGAACTGAGCCTCAGCCCTACCATTAATTAGCTGAGTGGTGCTGAACAAGTCTCTTCAGTGCACTGAGCCTCCATCTCCTCATCTCTGCAATGAGGGGCTTAGGTTAGACAGAGAGAGACAGACAGGCAGATAGTAGTTTTGAGACTTCCAGTTCTGCCTTTCCTTTATGATTATTGATCTGTACTATGAACAGCTCCTTGAAGGGGAACCATACATTTCCTGTCTGTATTGGAACTCAAATAGGCACATAACATTGTGTGGCATCACTTCGGGAATGAGCTTTATATGTACATAGGATCTGCAAAACATAAATGTAGGATGGTTTAAAAGACACTGTCATATGTACTATAGACTTATAAAAGGGATTATTCTAGAATTCTACATATTCCAGGAAAATGACTTAGAATCAATTCCTAAAATCACTGAATTTATTTTAAAATCATTTTCCCCATTTTAATCTCGCATAGATATGGTATGGGGCAGTAAAAGAGGTGAAAATGTAAAAAAGTAGGAAAATGCTGTTGAATCTTTAGATCAAATGACTGTATTGAGGCATAGAGTTAATTTGAGAGCAGATTCATAAAGTTATTGATTTTTATTTTTCCTTGATAAATTTGGTTTATTGACAAGAGCCCTGGAACTCACAGTGTTTATCTATATTCATTAGTAATTAATAACCTTAATATTTTTGGTTCTTTTTTTAATAGGAAAAGGAAAATCTGTGAGCTGTACTCCAAAGTCCTAGAATCTGAAGAAGCTTTACATGTAAGAACCCCCAGTTTTAATACCTAGTAGGTTCTGCTCTATTTGCTCTAAATGATAAAGCGAAGCAGATTCTGGTTTCCTGACAGTCTTATGAAGAGAGTATAAGGGGTATGCTTACTAGAGGTTTAACTTCAGCAATCACGAAAGGACATTAAGAGCTATTGTTAGGTGCCAGCAATTTCTGATGCAGTGGTTCCTTGGGCTATTTAAATGTTCAATGGGTAACTGGCAGCCAGTTGTAATCAGAGCATGGAGCTGCAAGTATTATCTCCAGGGTGGATGCAATCAGTTCCCAGAACTAAGGTCCTGCCCTCCTGTCAATGTCAACTGACTGCTGTAAATTAAAACCCTAGATATGTCATCATTTGTTAGTGAAGACATTGTCATATACACTTGACAATATAACTGAATCTAGACTCTCTACCCAGGTCAAAGTCATACTAATTTATTTTTCCATCTGTAAATTCACTTCACAGCTCATTAGGAATTTCAGTGTTTTCAATCTACCACTGAAAGTAATTTTGAGGATGAAATTCTTTCTGAAGATCTTACCAGATACCTGGGGGTTCATTTAGGGGATTATCTCTGAACTATTCGAATAATACAGAATGTGTTAGGGAAATCACAGAAGTTTCTCTCGTGCCCTTTGAGAAACATTTTTTATCTTTAATTCTCTCCTCTTTAGCAGGATTCTTATCATTCACTTTTCTAGCTTAGAGAAGTGATTCTGAAAAAAAGCCTTTCTTAGACACTATGCCTATCTTCTAGCTCCTCCCTTTCACCACTGTTTTCAGCAGTAATATCTTGGTAGATGGGGAGTTAAAATCTGTTATTTAGAACTTGATTGTTGATGGGGTTTCCTGTAGACTGAGGTCTAAAGACGTCAGAATCTGTGTGGAGATGTCCTCTCTTCCAGATATCGGAATACTTCATCCCTCCCCTAGTCAAGAGGTTGAGAAAGTCAAAGTATACGTGTTTTGTCTCTTGGTACCTCACAAAAGGCCATTACTTTGCATTACTTTGTACTGTCATATTTCTCCCTAAATGTGTTAGAAAAACAGGGCTACCATTTTTTTAAAAATGTAAACTTTTTGTTAAAGTAACATACACAAGAGCTTTTATTGTTGACTGGCAGCATTTCAGCTTTGTCTTTCCTTTGGAATTTTTTCCCCACTGAACTACAGCCAGTGCACTATGAAGAGAAGAATTGGTGTGAAGAGCAGTACTCTGGAGGCTGCTACACTGCCTACTTCCCCCCTGGGATTATGACTCAATATGGAAGGTACTACCCAGACACCGTACTGATTAATACAAGATATGTGCCAAACTTAAAAAGATAAGCTAAGTTCAATGGGAATATTAGTCAAAATCCCTATGTCTTATGTCCCAGGTAATCAATTTGTATATTCTAGATATCTATAGGAAGATAAGTATGTAGGTACATAGAATAATAGCTGTCAGCACATAGAACGATAGCAGAACACGAGTTAAGAATTTCAGTACATGGGAGAATTCTGAAAGCTGCAATGTCCTCAAAGGATCCTTTTTGAGCTCAATTAGACATTTAGTCACATATGACTACCCTAGGCTCCTGGATACCAGTCTACACAAAAGGACATGGGCTAAATACATCTTGCCAGCAGAACAGCATAATATATTCTTTAGGGGGGAGGCATCCCTGCTGTGTACAGCTTAGGTGTGATAGCCACACAAGGTGGGGGAGTCCACCATGGCTTAGAAGTTCCATGCCCCATAAGAGCCATCGTCTCTTGTAAAAGCCTCACAGACATAGTATCCAGGGTCCCTGCAAGGGACATACACAGTTATAAGAGGCACCACACTCAACAAAGCCCAAAATGATAAACTCCTACTAGGTATTTATAATTCATGCCAATATTCCCAGCCCAGATGCAACTTACCATTGTGGGACTGGTGAGGCATTTTTAGCATAAATAGTGTTGCCTGGTAACATAGATGGCATTATACCTTTAATCAGGTTTCCAAGGGAACAAAGCTAGAAAGTTAACTCAAGGTCCCATTTGTGCACAGAGAAGGAAAAAGTATTTGTTAACCCTTTTTTTACATGAGATTTCTGTTTGTTTGTTTTCATTAATTAAATCAAATGCCTTTTGTTAGTGATATAAGGATTGATTAACTGGAGTAGTCCTGGAGTCAAAGCAGAAGTCAGTAAGATGAGACTAGTATCAGGAATAGATGAAGCCACATTTTCCTAAATTGGAAAAGTGTGTGACAGTGGGTTGAGGTGAAGGCCTTTGGAATGGAGATGTGCAGCTTTGTAGATTTCATGAAAGTGGCTATAGATGTGGTAGGAATCAAAGCCAACAAGGTTGGGGGCGGTGAAGTTGCCCATTCAGCCCAGCTTTACCATGGTTCTCTTCGCCAAAACCTCTTTGAAAGAGAAGGTTCATTTCCCTGTCCCTTGCCAGATAAATTTATAGATGCTAACTGCTTTTTAAGGACACAGACATATAATCCCTCAGGTCTCTTCTTTGCCAGAAATCATTTAATCTCCTTGTCCTCTCACTCGCCACTACAGTTCCTCCTGACTCCCTGGGAGTGCCTGAATAGCTGTGGTCTTCCATCAGATGTGATCTCATGAAGAATGCACCCCTTTGAAAAGACGGTGCAGGGAGCAGAATGAACTGCAAACAGGAAACATAAAGCAAATAAATCCGATTGTGGATTTAATGCATGTCCTTGTCTTCCAATTCTGGATGACAAGGAAAAAGTCAGCATCACCTTTAGAGATTGATGATCTGACAGACTGATTCTCTCTGGAATGAAAATTTAGACTCTTGAGTGCAGGCCCAGGAAACAAGGAGGAGGCTTTCACTGTAGCTAGCTTGCATAGGAGTTTTTGAAACAGTTTGAGTTACCCTGTCTTCTACGGGGTAAATGGTGGCAGCGAGCGGTTCATGAACACTCAGTGCCTTCTCAGGTAACTCTGTGTGACCTCTCTGTTCCCCTGAAGGGTGATTCGTCAACCAGTAGGCAGGATTTACTTTGCTGGAACAGAGACAGCTACACACTGGAGCGGTTACATGGAGGGAGCAGTAGAAGCAGGAGAACGGGCAGCTAGACAGGTAAGGAAGGAAGCTAAGTCACTCTCCCTCCTGAGTCCAGCAGCATTTTGGCATCTGGCCTTTCTAGATCTTGACACTGATAAACCTGTATATCCACTTCTCTGCCCCCTCACTCCATTCATGGGGCTGAACTATGGCCAGCGGGGCCTTGAATCTGTCAAAACTACAAAATCTCACTTAGTAATACCATGGACACTTTCTTTCAGGTCTTGAATGCTCTGGGGAGGCTGCCAAAGCAAGACATCTGCATTCAAGAACCCGAATCGGAGGTAAGTTTGGCAGCTTCATCTCAATAGACCAGTAACTATATTACAACTCTCCTCTTTCATCTTCTAGCCTCTGATGTGATTATAGGTGCCACTCTCCAGGGCACATCTGTGCACTGACTTTACAGATATGTTTTTCCCCTCCTTGTCAGTTCAAGCATTTTCTGATAATGATCTATGTTCATTCATCTAGGATGTCCCAGCTTTTGAAATCACCCACACCTTCTGGGAGAGGAACCTACCTTCTGTGTCAGGCCTGCTGAAGATTGTTGGATTTCCCACATCAGTAACTGCCTTGTGTTTTCTGGCATACAAGTTTAGGCTGCTGACACGATCCTGAAGTTCCAGGCTCATGTTTTATGCTTACTCCTTTTCAGTACCATCAGAAGCAAAATGTTGACAAATAATGGCTGTATCGTTAGATCATCTTATGTACATTGGATGCAACCCCTCAATTGAGCCTCATTGTTAAAGTAATCTACAGAATCCCCTCATTAAAATCAGTAAGATCAAGCTTCATATTATTTGTCTGTGCAGATTAACTTGTGTTGATTGGTAGAATAAAAGAAGCCTTGTGATCAATTTCTTGATTTGAAGTTAAAGTGCTCATCAGAAACAATTTTCGTACCCTCTTTTTCTTCTCTTTAACATAAAATCCCTGATGATTGCAGAAATGAAGCATTTAACTTTCTGTAGAGGTTGAGTAGGTGAAGGCCCAGCCTGTGACTGACCTTTGCTGGCCTTAGGAGATGATTAACTACAGGTTCAGAGTCCACAGGCTCACAACTTCCTGGGATGAGCAGCTCCCACTTTGAAAGCAGTGGAGGTAGACCAATAGGGAGACATTTTGTGGGTTGTTGCCTCAAGAATCTCCTAACCACTTCTAATTCCCGTGAAGTTTCTAGACATCTACTCTTAGCACTACCTTCTTTATATATTTTCCCTTTTTGCTTCTTAAAGAGGACAGTGTTTACCAAGGCATAATGATTAAATTGACTTACTGTGACTTTTGTGCAGCTCCCCAGGTAATCAGAGTAAACTAGTCCTAGAGCAGGACTATCCTCAAGAGGCCTCCCTGACTAGCTCTGCATGAAGCATCTTCTCTTCCTCCTGGAATATGGCTAGACATCACTTAAGTCATCATCAATTATAACATTCTCTACTTATTTCTGGAAAGCAGTATTTTCCTCTTTTTTCAGGTAGACCCTGGCTGTCTGAAGGCCCCTAGTAGCATATATATTTTCTTTTTCCCTATGACTATGGTGGAATTAGGCAGATCTGTTAAACGTCTTCAACGTGGTTACCCTCGAGTACATATTGACACGCAAATGTCTCTCAAACAACTGAAATACACATTATAAATTTCTTATTATTTTTTGTTGAGACTATCAAATACAGAAAGGAAATTAGGGCCCTATATTATAAATTCACTTGCTTTAGTTACTAAGTTTTCTAAATCATGAAATTGAGTGATTTCACATGCGAAGACTAAGTTCTCTAAGGAGTAATGTGGGTCCAGAACAGTCCACACCTCTTGTCTTTTCCATTTTAAAAAGCGTCAGATTTTTAAAACCCCTTCCAAAGGTTTCAGCCATAAAACATTTCTTAATGCAAATATCTTGGAAGAAATTAACACAGATATGATCAAATAGAACAGTTGAGAAGATTCAGTGGACTCAGGTATACAGGTGGTGGGTAAACAGTAATACCTTATCCTGAATCATTGATGAATGAGCATTTCCTTTTAAATGAAATTTCTGAGTAGCTGAAGCTTACACTTTTATGTGCCAAAAATTTTAAATAAAATAAAATACTTCCACACATTATTAAACAAGCCAGATTCAAATTCATCTTTTTTTATTAATCAAGTCAATCATTATATGTTATCAGTTATTCTATACTTTTATAATAGAGTGATACCATTGCATTTGCCCCGCTACAAAATATCACATGATTGTTTTATAGCTGTTGAGTCTATCCCTTCTATATTCTCCCATGTTCAGTATTTTATTTTGTATCGTAGTTATCTTCAAATACCCTTTAACCTGATCTATTTTTTTTATTGAATGGGGATTAAAGATTGCCAGAGGAAACCAACCCAAGTGTATCACATAATTGTCCTTTGCATAAATCCAAAATTAAGATATGGGCCTGGCATGAAGACTTAAGGTCTTTGTTTTGCCTATCTCGAGAACAAAGAGTAGAATTTGTCTGCCACTCTTTGCCTTTCAATTGAGAAAGTGTTTTAGCTAACTTAGGAGTTTGGGCAATGTCTTGAATGTGCTCTAGTACTTGAGGAATTGCCACACATCATACCAAACTGCTTTGAGAAATCACATCCCTAACCTATTTCAGTTGTTTCTCTTCATTTACTGATGAGTTGTTCTGACACACCTTTTGAGAAAAGCTTCTTGACTGGCAAGAATTTTAACAGTACTCAGGTTGTTAATATGTTCAAGTCTTGAATGTTGAAAAACTAAATATGCAGTTTACCCTCTTCTCAAACTTTTTAGAAAACCAATTAACTTATCCTAATTAGATCAGCCCTATTAAGCTACAGATTGAGTATTAAAATAAATGCCAGTCGAGATGTGCATAGACATGAAATTGGAGCTGAGAACTCCCACCATATAGGAGATCTTTCAACATCAAGATACTATAGTTTTTTTTTTCTCCAACGCAAAGAAATGGGCCAGTTTCAGCAGCTGATAGAGCATGGCCCTGTTAAGGCAACTGCTTCACAGTTCTGGAGGCTGAGTTGGCCTCACTCCACAGTAAGATTGAGAATTAGATTTTAAAAGTTAAACTTTTTGTCACAACTGTTAAATAAGGACTTATGCTACAGCAAAGAAAAAAATATCAAAGGACTGTGAAGTACATTTAGTTTGTTTGTGAACTTGGTGCCTAGTGTTATGTCTGAAATCTGCCACAATGCTACATGTAGGAGTATGCATGTGTGTGTTTGCCATTTAAGTACGATTTTGCCTGTATGGTAGTGTTGTTGGTTAATAAAGTGCTAAACCACCCCTGACTCAGACCTGGCTCCTCTATTTAGTCGATAGTCCCTAGGTTAAATGGCTTCTTACAGCAAGAGGAAGTCACAATGAAGCATTGTCCATGGATGATGGGTTAAAAAGCCACTTTGTATTGATTCCAAATTCTCATAGTTCAGTTTGACTTTCATGTTTTATCAGTTTCCTGGGAGCTGATTAAAGGCTAGAACATTGTCTGCCTGGGCTACAATCAGTCAATGTGGATTCTGATTGAAACTTTCTCACCTAATTAGCTTATAATACCTTGAGCAAATCACTTTGGTTCTCTGCCTCAATCTCTCCATCCAGAAAAGGGTGGGTTACACTTGATGGCTTCTAAGGGTTTTTTTCATGGCAGCATTATGTGATTTATACATTTGTTGCCAGCACTCTATGTTTGCTCATCAGTATGGCAGGGGCAAGTCATACTGCTTCTCTGTATCTTGGGTCACACTTTTGTCTTAGGTTGGGTTTTCTGGAAACAGACTGAGATGAAGAGTCAGGGCAGAAAGTTTATTGGGGACGGCTCTCAGGAAATAAAACTACATGGTTCGGAAAGGCAGGATTGGGCAAGAATTGACCTACAAAGCATTTGTAACTGAGGCCTAAGCAGATCTAAGGGTGAGCTGGGAAAACCCTTCAGAATTGTTCCCCATCGAGGCAAGGAGATCTTGCCTCTGTATCCCTCATTAGCTGCCCTCTGGGAGGGGGTGTTACCTTGCATGGGTACTGCAGCTGTGAACTGAGATCATTCAGGATTCCCAGTAGCTGGGATCCAGGGATGAGTACCAATAGTATTCATTTTACTCCCCCCCCCCCAAAATATAGTTGCCCTTTGTCACATAAAAGATGTGTGGACTTGAGGTTTGCTTTTTACAGATAGAATGGAGATATCTCTGTGAACCTGTTCCTGTTAGGTAAAGGAACTACTTTTAGATAGTTGTATTTCTGTACTATTCTTTATGTAGAAGAAAACAAATCAGATTTGGAAGGAACTCTGGAAATGTTTCAACCTCTGGCTCAATGAAGGAGCCCCCTCTACAAATTAATAATAGAAAAATCAAAGTGAGAGAGGAATGTGCATTTATAAGCATAATATAATGCCTTTATAAGCAAAATCTAATGTCTTCAGGAACCAGGCAGTCAAAAATGAGCTGCAGGCGTGAGACATTATGGAATAGAAGAGTATTAATATTCAAATTCATTTAAAAGGTTACTAACCAGTCAAGACATGAAGGTTTTGTTCACAAGTCCAAATTGTTCTCAAGTCTGTGATAAATAAATACAAGGTTCGATATTACATAATGTAAATGACAATTCTTTTTGGATGCCTTTAATTTTCTGAGAAATGAGTACCAAGACCAGCAACCATTTGTTAAAACTACCTGGAGCAGGTAAGAATGGCCTGGCAAAGGGCAAAAAGACAAGGAAGGATAAAGAGAAAAAAAAAGCCCTCTCAAGAAATGACCCTTCTCCCAGTACGACCTAAGGCAATGTGTATCTCCTGCTATGTCAACATTCTTACTGACAAGAACAGTGCCAAACTTTATTGGAAAAATAGCATCCTCAACTATGAGATAGAAATCACAGCTCTTTTGTCAGCTTTTAATCTCTGCTGACTATGATATAATTCTAGTAATCCGGACATCAACAATGAATGAATTATTTTTTTAAAACTATACTAACCACTTTATGCTGAGGTGGTGATAAAAATGCAAGGCATGTCCCTTAGCTTGGAGAAATTAGAGGAATAGGCCAGAAACAAATGAAGGTGTTGGGTAACAGTAACAATTCCTTTTCCTCTATCAGAGCTCAGGGCTTGGTTCGCTTCCTTGACCAAGACTATTCTCTTCAGAATTCAAAGGCAGGTCTCAAAGTGAAAGCTGATGTGAATTAGTTGTCTAAGCCTAGAGCCAGGTTTCTGAAGGCAGCTTTGGGGCTTCATATGAAAAAGTTGACTTGAGAGAACTTAGAGTTCCTTCAAGGTGGGTCACAGACCGCTCAGTACATGTATGACCCATACAAAACTATTAATTTACACTCCTTTACAGCCACACCTCAGTGGGAATTAAGTTTCCTTATTAAGGGGCCTCATGTTTTCCAAGAACCTCTGAGATCCATAGGTGAAATGTTGGTAGAGTATAGTGGTATGGGTGTATGCTTGGGTGGTGGGGTGGAAGCAAGAAAAAAAAATAAGGGAAATGGGGTTGCTTAACAGTTCACAGAGCAACATGATGAGAATTTTGATAGGTTGATGCCACCAAATAGGGTATCCCTAAACCTTGTGTCATTTACTCCGTTACTCAGAGTACCTGCCTTACAGAGTTAACAGGAAAAGTGAGGTGATATAAGTAAGGGATTAGCATAGCACTCTATAAGTATTAGCTATCAACCTTTTTAAAAAGAAGAAAAAATAAGGTACTTTTAAAAATTTTGTGAGCGGTCATCACCTTGTATTTTTACAATCATTCAACACATACTTATTGAGCACACACTATGTGGTGGTAGGCATCATGTTGGGATTCAGCAGTGAACAAGACAGGCACAGCCCAACCTGTGGAGCACATAATCTACTGTAGATGCCTAGCAATACATTTATTGTGGCTCTTGCCAGTGCTTTGAGAGAAAAACAAAAGATGCAGGGAAGTTTCCAAAAGCACATGAGATTTAAGGAGAGGGTTCTAGGATCTGTCCTCAAGCTTCCATAAGTGTCACTGTGTAACAAGTCAATAAGGACACTTCATAAGGCAGAGATGAGAAATAAAAAATAATGAAATTGTGTCTTAGTTCATTCAGGCTGCTATAGCAAAATGCCATGAACTGAGTGACTTATAAACAGCAGAAATCTATTTCTCACTGTTGAAGCGCCAGCAGATTTGGTGTAGTTCTTTGAGGGAAGAACTACAACATACAAATTTGGGGAGAACACAAACATTTAGACCATATCAGGTGGCATGGCTAAATGGTAAAGGAAATCACAAGCATCATCAATAAGTGCCAAATGTTAAATCCCACTTGCTCCATTGACCACCGTTCACCTCTTTAGTCTTTTACTGTTCCTGTCTACCTAGCCCTTCTCTGCAATCCAAGACCTTAATCAACTGAGGCTATCTTCCAGCCCCTTGTGCTGTCCCCAATAAACTTTCTGCCCTGAATCTTCATCTCAGTCTGTTTCCAGAAAACACAACCTAAGACAAAAGTGTGACCCAAGATACACTCTTTTTTTAAAAGAGTGCCATCTTGAATATTTTAGGATTTCTATTGGAAAGAAACAGTGGTGTTTTCAACACAGTTTTGTCTTTGGGAAACTGAGAGGTATCACTTCCACCCATAATTTCCTCCAAACACATTTTCCTGAGCTTTCTTACTTTCCAGTTATGACATGGATCAAAAATATAAATGTCTAATACCCACAGCCTTTCTCTGTCCTAATCTTCCAGGAAAAATTTATGTTCAAACTGCTCGGTTCTTCGGCCTCTGTTGTATCCATCTGAGTAATGGGTGAGGGGGGAAATCGATGGGAGCTGAGAGAGGTGGAATTGCTTTTATCTTAGATAGGACAGGGAACTAATTTTGGAAAAGCAGAAGGGAGTCAGGGGAAGAAGAGGAAACTTCAGAAAGTCAACTTGGGGCTATGGAGTATAGCTGGTAAAAAGAAGAGGTTTTCAAAAGGTGACTTGATGTCCTAGGAAGACAGAAAGTCAGGAGGGTTTTTAGGAAGTTTGGCTAAGCAGCATGTGGTGCACGATCTATACTACTCTTTAAGCTTTGGAAGTCAAAATCATGTTTCTTTTAGACACTATATTGTATTGGGACCAACTTAGAGGTCTCCAAAATAGCCAATATTATTCTGGGCTATATGAATTCAGAAAAAAAAAAATATGGCTAATAGTGCCTGGCATCTTAAACAGTGCCTAAGAGTCCCACAGGTTCAGTTGTGGCATCTCAGTGGAACTAAATAGAAAGGATCTTAGCAACACTGTCCTGAATAGACCAACATCTAAGCTGGTAAACCTTGCACCCCAGACTGGACTGACACTAAATGATCAAAGGAGGTCTACTGGTCCAGTATGTGTCTTCAGCTGGCTCATGAGCCATGGTATCAGCATCAACTAGTGAACATGGGAGATGCAGATGTGGAGCCCCTAGATGGGCCAAATGAGTCTGCTGATGTTAGATGGGCCTTGTATTTAGACTGTGCAGAGCAGGCCAAAGTATGCCTCCTAAAGGCAAATTCACTGGGACTATTCAGGCAAGCCAAAGGGAATTAGGACAGATCAGCTTTCCTCACAAGCAACCCAACCACTTTTGCTGTGTCAGCCATTTCAATTTTATGGGCTGTGTTAGCTTCCTATTGCTCCTGTAACAAATAACCACAAACTTAGTGGCTTAAAACAACATAAACTTATTATCTTACAGTTTCGGAGGTCAAAAGTTTGAAACGAGTCTTATAAGGCTAAAATCAAGGTGTCAACAAAGTTGGTTCCTTTTAGATGCTCCAGGGGAAAATCTATTCTTTGCCTTTTCCAGCTTCTAGAAGTTTCCAGCATTCTTTGGCTCATGGCCACATCAGTCCAATCGCTTGCTACCATGGATGTATCACCTCCTCCTCACTTTGACCCTTCTACCTCCCTCTTGTGAGGGCACTTATAATTATGTCAGGACCACTTCAATAATCCAGGATACTTTCTGTTTTACGATCCTTAATCACATCTGCAAAGTATCTTTTGACATATAAGGTAATATATTCATAGGCTCTGGCTTAGGACATAAACATCTTTGTCAGGGCCATCATCCAACTTACCACACGGGCCTTGATGTTCTTGAAAACCAAGAATTAAATGCCAGTATTGACCTGTCCTCAAATTCCTGTGGTTCCAGGTATCTGAATTTGGAGCAATATGTAGGACTTTTAATAATTTAAAACAATATGGACTATCCCATCAATGTCTCCTCATTCCTTGCCCCACCACACATATCTGAATATAGTCTTTTCCAGTTTTGTCTTCTAGATACAAAAAGATTGGAGTCTGTGATCCTTAAAAGCAAATGTATTTGTCTTACATAGGCATGAAACTAGAATCCAATTTCATGTCTTTAATAAACTAGAGAACAGAAATTTCTATTCTCTAATCCAAATATATTTCCATTCTCTAATCCAAATTCTTTCATACTCTGTACATGACTGAATGCTTTGTTCTTATATGAACCTTCTCAGGCCTTCATTTAGGAGTCAGAGCCTCAAAGTAAAGTATCTTATCAGACACTTGTCAACAGTTGACTTTCTAAAAGTCCACCAGAAAACATGTCGATGAAGCAAAGCTAAGTTTGTTAGACTCACTACAGTAAGGGATAACATCACATTGACAGAGACTTAGTAGTGTCTCAAAATGGAGAAATTAAGGCAGGGTTTATAGATTTACAGAGTTTTCAACTTGGGTCGAGTGATATTTAAGGTCAGTATTGCAAAGCAGAACACTACTGGTTGGGATTGGCCGAATCTATGACATAAGAGCTCAGGATTGGTAAGCATAGTGAGGTGGGGTCTTAAAGTGACTCTTGAGCAAGAAGTTAGTCTTGATGAATAATCTACTTCTGTAGAGTCAAACTTTTACATTCCAGAAGCAAGTATTTCTTGGGGCAAGTAACCAAGTTATTTTAACTGGTTTCAATATTGTTTAGCTCAGGGACAGGAAAGTATGTTGGTTTCAATTAGATTTAACACAGAACTGAGAATACTTATTATTGCTACATGCAGATTTTGGTTTATTAGTTCTAAGAATTTTCTTTAAAAATAGATTCTTTTTAAGTCATCCTCACTTGTAGGAGAACATATATGTTAAGAGCTCAGGTTTCTGAAGCAAGCTAGGCTTGGGTTTGAATCTTGGTATTGAGCATATACTTTCTTATCCATTACTTGGAGCTTTGCAGTTGTTCTGAACATTCAATTAGATAATGCAGGCAAAAGTTGGTAACAATAAATGTTAGCTTTATAAAAAGATTCAAGTTTAGTTTGTGGTCTTTGTCTCCTACTTCTAAAATACACCTTGAATTACTTCTCTACTGTCATCTCTCTAGTTATCTCCTGCCAAAGTACCCTGGTTTCTCTTTTACGACACCACCTGAATGAGTAGCCTGGGGGATTTTTTTTTTAAAAAAATGCAGATCTGACCCTGTCAGTCAGAGCCAACTCCCTTCAGTAGCTGGTCACTGCACTTTGAATATAATGCAGGGCGATTTATAAGACCTTGAACACTTTATTCCCTGCCTGCTTTCCTATCTATGCCTAGAACCATTCCCTTCTCCCTCAGAACCTTCCAGCCATCTAGTTCTGCTTATAATTTCTCAGACATATGTAGTACTTTTCTGTCTCAGTTACCTCCTGGAAGATTCTTTTCTCTATTCTTCACTCGGCTAAATCCTTTGGGTCACTAATGATGTATCATTTCCTTAGAGATGCCTTTTCTGACAAACCCTTTCCCACAATCGATTCTCCATCATAATCTCTTAGCATCGTCTTTACTTTACCTCCATAAAGATTTGAAATTACATATTTGTTTAAAAGAGGATTTAAGTCTTCTTAAGTCATAGGCCCCACCACAAATTGGTTGTATGTGTACGGAGATCTAGAATCCACCAGCCCTCTGGGCAGAGGAACACAGTCTTGAGTAGCTGGAGCCCCCAAGATGCTCACTTCCAGTCATGGAGTAACCTTATTCATTTACCCAATATGTTATACAAATGCAATCATTTTTTTTCTGTATGATACACTGTGAAAAAGGTTCAGAAGCACTGCTTTAAGCTACTATTTTTGGTTCCACATAGAGATATAAGCACACAAGGGTCAAGGATCATTATTAATATTCAAAATTTTACTATAAAATATCACTTGCAGAAAAAAATATAAAATCCACTGTCATTCCCCTGGGCCACAATTTCATATGGTGTCTAGTATCATAATAGTAATTACATAGTTCCAAATGTATTCGACCACAAACTCAAGTTTGCTGCTCTTTAATTATTTTACTTCCATTGTAATATGTCCGCAAAAGAAGGAATTTAAATGAGCCAGCTAATAACCAGAGATCAGTCTGGAAGAAATAATTGACAGAACCAGCCCTCAGATCTCACCAAGCTTTCTTAGATTTAAATTGGAATCCAAGAGAGAAGCATTTATTCATTATTTATGCCACTTGATCATTTATGACATGTTTGGTCTCAAGGGAAATCTGGGTATCTGTTTGAAATAAAAAATTAACAAATTAAAATTAACAGCACAGAAAGAAAAAAATCCAGTCTTGCCCTGGCTCACTTCAAGGGCTAAGACTGACACTGGGAACACCCGGGAAGGGCTCCCCTGGCTTCTCAAAGTTAGGCCAACTTTCTCCTCCACCCCATGTGCCCCCCAACTCCCAGCCACGTATATGAATCTGTCTACGGTAGAAATTTCTGGTTAAGTAGAGAGAAGACAGTATTGGGACAATATGAGTATTCTTTAGCATCGTGATTGCTTTCAAGCACTTGACAGATAACATCCTGCATTGATCAATGTCCAGGAAAACTGGATCTGTGTGGTCAGTCCCTCTGAGACAGAAAGAAGGAGCCCATTCCTGGTGCAATCCTGTCTCCTGAGGTAGGGGCAACACAGTTGAGTGGCCAGAATGAACAAAGGGAAACTATAGCCTAAGTGGTCAGAGAGTATTCAGGGGAAAAGGGGAGTTTGACATGCAAGTGTCCAGTCATTCTTAGTCTGGGTTTCCAGGGTATCTCGGAGGGTGAGGGTAACAGAAGATGACAACGGGTAATCTAAATCTGGGACAGGATTCCTTCAAGCTCAGGCATTAGAGCCCCACATACAAGGAGAAGAGGTTGAGTCTCCTATGGAATTCTCATTTACCCAATATGTTATACAAATGCAATCAGGAGACTGATGATGGCTACTGGCCGTGGAGCCTTAGTTCTGTCCCCTCAGGCAGACTCATCTTTGTGAGAGGATGAGGTCTGGGACCTAGTTCCAAGCCAGTGGTCTGAACTGGGCCTCTTAACTACCCTATTCTCACCACATCTCCCTATGAGGCAGGGATGAGTTGGAATCCAGGTGCTACCAATCTCCTACCCTCTGTCCCCACCCACAGCTGAATATGACTTTTCATACCCCTGCTGAGGGCTAGGTCCTTGCATCCACCAGAAATAGTCCCTGTGAAACCTTGACTGAATCACCTGCCAGCCCCATCTGGAATCCTGTTGATCTAGCCTGCTCACCTATCTGGGTTATCCTCCCAGCCATGCATACTATGTGATTGGCACAGCAAGCCTCAGTGTGTTGGGTGGGGGAAGAGCTTCACTGGATCCAGCTGACTCTCCTCTCCTTGGCTTCCTGAATAAGGAAATTCTGGAGCTGAGTGGCTGAAAACAAAATATCGAAATTCTCCAGTCTAACATCAGGAAAGGATGCCCAATGTGGAGGAAAGAGTGTTCCCCACAGGTACAAACCCCAAGAGAAGGGTCTCATGCCACAGTCTGCTGGGTGAGCAAAAGGTCAATAGAACTTATTGCAGTCTTCTCCTTCACCAATCTTTATTCTAGTTCTCTCACACATTGGTTTTTTTCATAGAGCTTTTTCAAGTAGGTAACACATCTTTCTGAAGTCAAGCCATGAAAAGTATATCTAAGCATTTCCCTACCGGCTCCTAGGAAGCACTAGACACATTAGGGACCCACATTCCACTGTCAACAGGATCTTGGGAAAAGAGGATGTTGCCCACTGAAAGCACACCAGGATGAGGCTAAGGAGAGACATGAGGAAATGCTGACATTGAGGAGGTTGGCAGAAAGAGGAGCTCAGAAAGTGATGGGAAAGGAGAAATCATTGGGTCTCTCAACATCTACAGTAACCTTGTTCTGATGTTACCCAGAAGTCTATCTTCAGAATAGATTTTATTTCTGTGTTGACCACATTTTGATAAAACTTATTCACACTAGGGTGAGATGTGTCAGAAATCCACTTGTTGGGCCAAATGTGCATTTCAAGAAATCCCATTCTAAGAGCATATCCAATGTAATAAATCAGACAGTATGACAATATAAAATAAGAACATTTCAGGCTTGGTCAATGTGTCCTTGTGATGGAGTCCCTCAGATTCCTCATCTAGATAGCAGTTGGTCTTTTCTATATCCAGCTGCTCGTTTACCTCCTCCTCATCCACTTACTATTTACCCACCATTTCCTAATTAACTCAAGTCTTGATTTTCTGTTTTGTTTTATTAACTTTATATTTACTTCTACTGCTGGATGTTGCCTCAAATCCTTTGGGAAGTAGCAGACAATAAGCAAATACATAAATACAGCAGCAGATTGTTTAACCAGGTGCCTGAACACCAGAAATATATAACAGAAATATTTTAAGAAAAATTTTAAAAATAATTACTCATTTTTAATATTGGGTTGTTATAATCATTGAAAAGCTGTAATTATGTAGCTTATAATGAATTATCACAGTGAAATCACAGCAGTCTTTCTGAGTATACAAATTCTGATAGCCCTTAGATATGTCTCTTTTAGAGGTCACAGGTGTTTGTAATCGAGCAAATATATATTGAACATTTCACATGTAATGTTTGGAAGTCTCAGGGTTCATCCTCAGGCACTTCTTTATCTATACTTAGTCCCATGGCTCCCAAAATTATATCACTAGCCCCAACCTCTCCCCTAAACTCTGACAGATATAGTCAACAGTCTACCCAACATCTCCACTTGGATGCCCACAGATATTTAATAGATACCTCCAGTATATTGTACTAGACCAAGTCACCAGAGTCTCTGGCTTGGACAACTGTTCTGGCATCCTAACTAGTCTCCAGCTTCCACTTTTACTACATAATAGCTTTCTATTCACAGGAAATTTATTTGAGGGTCCCCTTGAGATCAACACCTATTGAGGAGTGAGGGAAACAAAATTGGGAAGAGAGAGAAGTTGAACTCTGATGCAATTGCAATAGAGGTGTCAGCTGATCCCATGAAACCTCTGGAGCTGGGATAGTCCTTTGTATCCTTTCATTGCCTAGTCATTAGAAGGGGCATGTCTTTGGGCCAAGGAGGCTTCTTCAGGCCACAGAAAGCAACACAGCTATGAGCCGTCAGCCTCCCAACTTTCAGCTGCTGGGAGATAAGTGCATCAGTCCTGAAGTAGAGATCTGGGCAGTGCACCACCATATCCACTACAGAATGATTCTTATAAACCTTTGCCAGACCTACTAAGAAAGACCTAGTAAGGAAGACCTACTTCCTTACTAGAAACCCCCCAGAAGATTCTCTTCACAGTTAGAATAAAAGTCAAAGCCTTTAGAATGGCCTAAGACTTCCTATATGATCTGGCCCTTCTCTAACTCCCCAACCTCATTTCCTACCACTAGTTTTATGTTGATGTTGTGCCTGCCACTCTGGTCACTTTTCTATCCTTTAAAATTTTAATCATACTGTCACCTCTAGGCCTTACACTGGCTGTTCTTCTGCCTGGAATATTCTTCCTCTAAAGAGCATCATGCTTCATTCCTTTATTTCATTTATCTCTGTTTAAAAGTCATTTTCTCAGCAAGGCCTAACCTGACCACCTAATCTATATTAGCCACCCCTGCTCTAACACATCACTCTCTACCCCTTTGCCTTGCTTACATTTTCTTGATAACACTTCTCTGCTCTGATAGTTTCTATTATAGCATCTATCTATTTATCTATCTATCTATCTATCTATCTATCTATCTATCTATCTATCTATATCATCTATCTATCATCTATCATCTATCTATCTATCTATCTATCTATCTATCTATCTATCTATGTCTATCTATTTATCTGCTTACTTACTGTCTATTGTTTTTTAATCTATACAATGGAATAGACAAAAGAACATTATCAAGAAGATGTTGGGTTTGACTGAGCGGTAAGAGGGCAAAAAAAAACGCTCTTTTGAAAAGTGAAATATCTAAATTTTGGTACTACCAGAAATTCATAAAGGTCAAGTCCTAGGTATTCTAGATAAGTGGCCCCAGGAGTAGAGATAGTGCAGCTAATATTCACAGGTTTAAAACACCTCCTAGGGGGTTTGAAGGCCGTGTACACTTTTTATTAATTTTGAGACCTTTATCTCATAGCATCTCTGAGACTCAGGTTCCTCATCTGTAAAATAAAAATGATGGGGGTGATTTCAGGATAAAATGAAATGATGTATAGTGTTATATAAATAATGCATGTTTAATGAAAGGTAGCTATCATTATAATATAATTAATAATAAGCATGATTGCTAGCCAAAGGCAGTCTTATAAGAAGGTCTTAAATTTTGTCAAGCCAGGTAGATCTTTTAGGATACTTTGGACTGTAAGTACCAGAAAACTCATATTTAAACTTATTGAATTTATTTCTCATATGACTAGCCATCCCAAGACAAGGTAGGCTATAAGCATGGTGCATCAGGGTTGCAGTTCAGTTTCTGAGATGTTTTTGGACCTGATCTGCTCTGTGTGGGGCTTATTCTTGGCCTGAAAGTTAGATGGTTGCAGTGATTACAAGTGTCACATCCAGACATTTGTAATGTCCAGAGGAAGGATAGAATGAGACTTTTTATTTCATGGGCCTGTTTTTAAGAGTAAGGGACTCTTTCCCCGAAGGCCTAGCCCCAAAAGATTTCTCCTTTTGTGGTATTAGCCATATGCATAACATACCCATGCTTAAGTCAGTCATTGACAAAGAAAACAGACCCATTATGACTGGCTTAAACTACCAGTGCCTGTCTCTTGGGACTGAGAGTGGGGCCAACCTACCTACCCTGAAGCATAAAAGTAGATGAGCAACTGAACAAAATCTAGGCATTAGAAAGGAGGTGGAAGAATGGATATTATCCTAACTTGTGTCTCAAAAAGAGATGACCATTGCCAATGGGAATGCCCTGTAAAAGCTTAAGCTTTCTCTTCCTGTACTGTTTCTTTCTATGGCAGGTTTCATTGCCTACATTGTCCTTTGCTTAAGTGGTGCCTGTGGCATTGGGCACCTAAAATAAAGGGGGCTCAGGGATGCAGTGAGTTGACAGGGAGATTCTTATATTACTTAAGGACGCATAATTTATGTCCTGGTGTTAAAATTTTAAGTAGCTTTTAGAAAACATTATTTTGAAGATAATCCTGTCATTGCAGTGCTTCCAAAACATAGGGATGCATAGTCCAAAAGGCCAACATTGCCAGTCAACCTTGGGCTCCAAAAGGCATTATATTTATTCAAACCCAGCCTTTACCAGTGGACTAGGGGCCCAAGCACTTGGTATCACTGGAAGTAGAGAAATAGAAGAGGAGAAGAGAAGGCAGAGGACAATGCAAGGTCAGAGAAGAGGAACGGGTCATGGGGATGAGGGGCTTATGGCCCATGCCAGCTCTAACTCTCTCCTGAAGCAATTGGTACTCTTCTTTCCACTGCCCCCACATAACTCCAGAACTTTCTCCTTGATTTGCTGTAACCTAAGAAAGATTCTGGTATTAAAAAGATTTTTACAGCAGGTTAGGGAAAAGAAAATATAGTACAATGAAATGGCATAGAAGGAAAACAGATATGTCAAACTCAATAGCAAAAGCTCAGTGCCACTCAGCATTTTGCAAGGAAATGGATTTTCAAGAATAAACTGAACCAGAATGCTTACAAAAGAAATAATTTATGGTTAGAGATGTAAAGAAAGGTGAAGGAAGAGGTCAAATAGATCATGGATAGAGGCCAGAATCTGAAATGTCATTCTGCTAAAGTGGTATATGACTTGTCAGTGACTCATTGTGTAGTCTCAGCTGTAATGATGAGAGCAAGTACATCAGAAAGTAGCAGCCCAGAATAAGTTAAGGGTATAATTAGATCAGTTATTTCCAATGCAGGAGTTTGTCCACAGGCTAAAAGGTCTGTAAGATCACTCTCTAGGAGAACTTTCAACTCATATGAACCTTCTTCAGCACTTAAACATCAAACTTACTGGAAACAAACAAACCACAAAAACAAACCCATGACCATATTACACCAAGTTGTCTACACAGTCTCCCCAAGAGTCCAGAGCATTTTAGATTATTCTCTCTGGTTACAAGGTTTACTCTATTGTTGAAATAAAATCTTGCCCTTCTTAGTTTGGAGCCAAGGCTAGGAAGGAAGTAAAGAGATCCTAACAGATTGTCCAAGAAGGAAGATAGGGTCGTCCTGAGGGTGTGACAGTAGAGGGGTAGCTATGTCACTTGACCTACAGAGGCATATCAACAGCAATGACCAGTGTTCCAGGACATCATGAGACTTGATTGAACCATAGTGGGTTGATCTCTCCCACTTCCTCACTAGTGTTTCTATGTAAATTGAATGTACCTAACATAGATGTCTCTCCTCCCTGCCCCTTTCCATCTGCTTCCTTTGAAACTTCAACTCTGTGGCCACGGCATTGGGCCAGGTGAAATCTTGGGTCATTGACCATTCATAGAATGCTGCCTTTGACTCAGAAATCAACTCTAGTACAATAAGTTGTGGCCAAGGTTCTAAATAGCAAAAGCAAATGATCAATCTGCAAAGATCTCCTTCTGACCACTTTTATAAGGACACCACAGGCATGGCAAGCACTCAGTGTTTCATAAACACCCTTCTTGCATGAGACCTTACCAATAGATGGCCTTTACCCAGTTGTACAGCCTCGAAGACCTCAAATTAGGATGTACTTTTATAACTAAACTATCCACAAGAGTGTCACATGTTTATGTGTAAACATGTATTTTCTCAAGATTCAGAATTTCTCCCTTGAACAAAAACAAGCAAGCAAACAAAACCAAAAAACCTTACCATATTGTTTCTCTTAGCTTCTCTTTTAAGTTATATATTGGCCCCTATATACAGAACACCTCTTGGGCACAACCACATTCTCTCAGCCTATCTTTAGACTCCAGCCATTTGCTGCAGCAACCAGCAACCAGATGTGCAAGTTATTGATAGTACATTCCTCAGCAGCCATTCTGATTCATGAGAAAACCTGGAAACGTAAGGGAGTTTTGACATTCCAGGGAACACTTTGACCAATGGGAGAGAAATACTCCCTTCTTTAGTTCTCTCAGGTGATCTATTCTGAGGTGCATTCTGCACAGCTCTTCAGAGGGGCCTTGATAGGACTGAGCCCCAGTAGCCTACAGAAATGACCAATTTGTCAACACACCCTTGGATTGGCTTTCCCTCCTTCCTTGTTTTGCTCTTTCCAGCCCCACTTCTGCTTTCTGAGCTCACTTCTCAAAGTGAACTATGTGCATAAAAGCCCCTGTTTGAGGCTATAATTTTGGGGAGAACCCAATCTGGCAACCATGTCTTACAATCAAGATAGTCTTTCTTTTGTCAAGTAGCTCCTATGATCCAGGAAACATGTCTCACTTTTTAACCTGTTGAATTAATGCTTGATTTTCTGAAAGCGACACTATTTCCTTTTATTCTATTATTTTATAAGCATCTTCTTTTCACCTTGATAAAGCTGGGTAGCTGACAGAGAATGGAGGCAGAGCAGCAATCCAGTGAAAAAGTCTCAACTCCAGATGTCCAAGCTCTACTGTACCCTTGACCTAGTGATTCTTAAGACCTTCATAGGCAAGGTCTATAAAGACACTTGCCCTCTACCTAACCTGCTAAATTTATCTCTCCATGTAAAGTTTAGGCACATGGATCTTTCCAAAGCATTCCAGTAATTCTGCTGTGCAGCCTCAGATGAGAATCATTGATGTAGATGGATCGATCTACCAAAGAATGAAACTGAATCCAACCAGTCTTTAGCACTACCTCAACTAAAATATAGTCAAAACAATTGATACTTTCAGAATGAGTATGTGGAAAACTGAAAATCATCTCTCTGCAAAAAAAGGGGGGGGGCACAGAAGCATTCACTTCACAAAGAGTAGGTATAACCGGATTGTTAAATCTAGAATTACAGTGAGAATTACAGGAATCCATTCATTTATTTTTTGAGATACTATGATAGCTTTGGTAGGCACCATAAAAGATAGAAAAGATGAAAAGATTAACAAAAAACTGTCTCTGCTCTATAGAATAGACGATAACACCAGTGCATTGAATAGGATGTAAAGAAATGACAAAAGTTGTGATTTATCTTCCCCTATTCATTTAAAGCTGCTTGGTGTTTCTCCCTTTCTTCTGTTTGAAAACCCTGGCAGGTCTATGACTCTACCAATTACTCTTAAATTAGAGGAAATTTCAAGGTTTGAGTCGCAAATCAAAGTTTCAATTCAGTAATTTGAATGTCAAATATTGTGAAACAATCAAATCCTTGAGCTTCATTTAGAATTCAGTTTTCTCCCCTCTTCCAGTTAGGACCAGTTTGAAGAGCTGCTGTGCCATTTAGCAGAAGTCCGTAATTAACTTTTCTTCTCTACTCCTTAGCTTGCCAACTGTTGATTCTGGATTGGACATGGAAAGGGAGGAGGGACAGGGGCTTACTGAACATTCCTACTTAACTGATCCTTTTCTAAGTGTTTTATGTGCTCTTGGCCTGGCTATTATGAGAATTGACTCTTCCTTATGGGGACATTTGTAAGTTGTTGTTGTTGTTGTTGTTGTTGTTGTTGTTGTTGTTTTAAGAGATGCTAGTGCTAGCTCTTTCTAACTTTAACTACCACAACACAGACAGTACCTCTCCTTTGATTAGTTAATTTTGATCTCCACTCAGCTTCTGTTCTACTGAAGTCTCTGTGGTATTCCTTCACTCTGCTCAAAAGCATCTTGAGCTGAATCCAGGGCTTTAGATTCTTCAAGGGTGTGTCAAGTTCTCAAAGGGGTGTCCTTGCAACCCCTCTCACTATACTTGAGATGAGAAGGTAGCACTCTATTCTTCTCTTCCAAGGTGGGTTTGATTCAAAGCGTGGCCGCTCTCTCTAAGAGATCTCTTTACCAATCTGCCCCTTCAAAAACCCACTTTTTTATACCCTCAAAACTGGTGAGGAGTTTCAACAGAAAAGAAACTGGTTTTGACATTTTTCTTTAAAGTTTTCCATTTTTGTCTATCTTAGGATTACCTTGGTAACTGATATCTAATGTGACTTGGAACAGCAGTCAAATAACTTAATTTAACAAGATGGCACAACTGCAATATAATGTGTAAGTGCAGGATATGAGATCTATGTATGTAACACTGGGATAACAAAGGGCCGCCTTGCCTAGCTGGAGGATGAATGGTCCAGGAGATTCCTGGAGAAGGTAATTCCTTATTTGACTCTTCCTTTTTTTTATTCAATGAATATTTTTTCCAGTTTTATTGAGATATAATTGGCATGCAACATTGTATGAGGTGTATAGCATATGATTTGACTTACATATATCATGAAGTGATTACCATAATAAGTTTGGTTAGCATCCATCATCTCATATTGATACAAAAATAAAAATAAAAACATATATATAATTTTCTTTGTGATTAGAACTCTTAGGATTTACTCTTAGCAACTTTCACATATACCATACAGCAGTAACTATAGTCGTAATGTTGTACATTACATCCCTAGTACCTATTTATCTTATAGCTGGAAGTTTGTACCTTTTGACTATCTTTATCCAATTCCCCACTCATCCCACCTCTGATAACCACAAACCTGACATTTTTTCTAAAAGTTTGTTTTAGATTCCACATGTGAGATCATACAGTATTCGCCTTTCTCTGTCTGACTTATTTCACTTAGCATAATAGCCTCAAGGGCCATCCATGTTTTCACGAATGACAATATTTCTTCCTTTGTATGGCTGAATAATATTCCATTATATTTTTCTCACAATTCTTTTATTTATTTATTTGTTGATGGACACTTAAATTAGATTGTTCCCATGTCTTTGTTATTGTAAAGAATGCTGCTACAAACATGGGGGTGCAGATAGCTCTTCGACATGGTGGTTTTGTTTCCTTTGGATATATTTTCAGAAGTGGAATTGCTAAATCATATGGAGTTCTATTTTTAATTTTTTGAGGAACTTTCATACTATTTTCCATAGTGGCTGCACCAATTTACATCCTCACCAATAGCGCACAAATGCTCTCTTTTCTCCACATCTTTGTCAGCATTTGTTTTCTCTTGCCTTTTGGATATGAGCCATTATAGCAGGCATGAGGTGATATCACACTGTGGTTTTGATTTAATGAATGTGTTAGAATTAGTAATGTGACTACTTTGAGGAAGGGAATTTTTTGGGAGGGAGCATGCTTAAGAAGACACCCTTATATCAAGTACATTATATTTCGACAGATTCAAAACACAAGATTTACAAAGAAAGTCTTTGTGGGTTCTTTAATTCATTCATTTTGTCTCTAAAGTTCTTATCAGGAATGTAAATTACACTATAAAATTAGAAACCCTATACTATTATTAATTAATACTAGGGGATTTCTTAAATTCCATTTATGCTGAGAATAACAGGCTCCATTTTCTAAGGGAGAGTGTGAGAATGGTCATTTATGAATTTAAAATACATCCTGATAAAAACTGACCTTGGGAGTTGAGAGGCATGACTCCTTTGAAATGATGATATCATCTGAGGAGTAGTTCAAATACAATTTAATGGACTGTGAAACTATAATTTAAAATTAATGAGTGTACCTAGTAAAAATTTTTGCACCAATAAGGAATATAAAAGGTCAGTTGAAATACTATCATTACCTAAATAGTTAAAGCATCTCGCTTATTAATATGTCAATAATTTTTAGTTTTTTTTTGGGGGGGTGAAAGCAAGGAGCTCTTTCTTTTAGTATCCTTATCATATCATTATAAATCATTTACCAAGTGCACACACACACACACACACACCCATGATGGATCACACATTCAAAATGCATGCATCATCTTGGCTTTAAGGAATTTTGATTAAATGCTTTAAAGCCACAATTACATACTAATATTGGATGTTGATTCGATCTGTCAAAACCTTGGAAGTTATTACCCCAAAAGAAAAAACAACAAATATCTGGTGAATCAACTTTATTGCATAACAACAGTAGGAGTAGTATAGTAGTATCGTATAACAACTTAGTACAGAATAAATTCATACAAGGGGTCACCATCAGCAATCACAGCAGGGAGAAAAGGAGGGCTATTGGGGCATATATCACAGGAGGAGGGAAAAGCAATGAACTTGTGGTCTAGTCTCCAAAATATCAGTGGCTTATTGTGGACCTTGAGCAATTGAGTTCGATCTCTCTCAGCTTTAAGCGGCTTAACTCTAAGATAGAAGGCGAGGACTAGATGGTCTCTATGGTCTTTCATTTATAACAATACTGGATTCTAAGGACAAATGCAGAGAACTTGGAAGATGAGAATGTTGCAGGTTTGAAGAAGAACAAGTAAAAAGCCACAAAGGTGGGACAAAAACTATTTTTTTTGTGCATGGGCAAGGTGTGTTGTGGTTCAGCAAGGACATGAAACAAGGCTGCTTAACTACTGAGGAGACTCTTAGGACAGTAAATTTGAAAATAGGCAAGACAGAGTGCTAAGCCAAGTAGGGGATAATAAGCAGGGACCAAAATGGAGATAGAGATACTGCTTCCTGTGGTCAGTAGTCTGACTTATCTTCATGGTCCCCACCTCACTTTAGAGAATATATGTTTTCATGGAACTTTACTGCAATTCCTTCCCCAAACCCACACATCAAGTAAAGTAAGAAGAAGGTGTGGTTAAAGATGTCTTATCTTTAGTAGCCCTCTTTTGTGGGCTAGGAAGCCAAGAGCAGTTGCTGAAAAGATGGTAGTCAATCCAATCAGCCTAAGCAAGCCTGGTACAGAGGGCAAATGTCTCTCCAAAAAGGTCGTGGCAATGGGCTGTGCAGGGACATCCTAGGTTTAGAGAACATTTGATATTAGTACAGGACTTGTGCATTTTGCTACAGAAAGTCTGTATTTCCTCCAGTTCTTTGAACATGACCCACTCTTGCCAAACTCTAGGCTGTTAAACATAACATTCCCTCTGGTCATAACACTCATCCCATTCCCCTACTGAGCCCTTTCCTTAATTAATTCATCCTTCAACTCCCAGCTTATACTTCACTTCCTCAGGGCCTCAGGGAGTTTTTCTTGTGCCTCCAAGCTAAGATGTTCCATCTTTTTACATTCTCAGCATGTCTTCTTCATCACACTTGTGCTTTTTGGTTATCATCTATTCTCTCAACCACATGTTGACCTCTGTGAGAGCACTGCTGTACCCTTATCACAGCAGCTGGTGCAGAATAGGTGCACAATAAATATTTTCTTGAGTTGAATGACTCTATAGTCTAATTAGCCTTCAATCCCATCTCTGACAGAAGCATTAAGAGAATTAATTGGCCTGGCAGGGCTATTCTTTCTGGCTTCACACTTGATAGATGAATAACTTTGACCTTTTTGAGCCATGTGCTCCACAATGCATTTCACTCTATCTTGTATGTGTTCTTCCTTCCAGTCAGGAAGACTTCCTGAGGTTTTATTACAAAAATAATAATGTATATATTGAAGATACATTTTTAATCTCAATCTGTTCCATTTCATGCCATCCTTTCACCCCTGGACAGTGTTATGCTGACTTATTGTCCTTTCATTTCCTATCCCCTGTTGAGAATCACCAGGTCACAGATTTATTCAGCAGACATGTGTTGAGTTCTTAATATATCTAAAGTTCTCTGACAAAAAAAAAAACCCATATTTTTTTTTCTAATAATCTGTAATGAATGTGGCAGCTACAAATTTGTAAAAGTTCTTCCAAATCTCTCACCTCTGCCCTAATCCATGGTATCTCTTTAAACCTCCATGGATCAAATCAATTAGAGAAAGGCATGTGAATATATACAAGAGTGTTCTTTTTGCAAATAATTGCTTTTGGAGGAAAGAGATTTAAATTCATGAAATAAAATATAACTTACCACAGACTCTGGTTCAGACTGCCAAATTTCATCTTCTGGGATCTTCCTCATGGCATGAAGGATCTGAAAAATAAGAATATCCTGGTGAATAACAAAAACGACACCATCTTTCTCCTAATAACTCTTTAAATAAAGGATTAACTGAATCTCAGGATAGTCATCAACACCACCAGGGTAAAAGCTAACATAGCCCACTCAACCTTTAAAAGTCTCCAAAAAGTCTTTCACTGATTGCATAAGAAGCTCTAATCATTAGACTCACCATAAATTGTAGTAGTTGTGAAGATACCTTAATATAGATGAGACCAAAGGAATTGTCAGCATATATACAAAGGAATCTTGAGTTATAACAGAAACATGTTTGGCTCTACAATATTAGACCTAGGTTATCTCTCAAGTACAACCATAGTGAGCTTTTGCCCTATGGGCTCTTTTTACCTTTGGTGACATGATAGATATTTTTGTTACTTTTGGAGTAAGGTGTTCGCTTTACCTGAGACTACTGTTAAAATTATATTTCATAGGTCTTCAGATGGAGATTACTGGTGAGTTGACCTCCAGAATCTCACACATCTTTGACCTGCTTGTCAGGACCATGAGTTGCCTCTTTCCCCACAGACAGTAACACCATGCCCTACCTCTCGGGCTGCTCTCTCCCCAGCTTCCACAGCCCCCTCCATGTATCCACTCCAGTGTGTGGCAGTCTCAGTGCCTGCGAAATAAATCTTTCCCACTGGCTGGCGTAGAATCCTTGAAATAAAAGCAAAGAGGTAGCAATGGTGAGTTTCAGAGAACCAGAGAAGAATCTTCCCATGAAGACAAAGGTTGGTTGATTTTCTCAGATTGCAAGCATCAGGAGTACACCGCCGGTTTTAGAATAATGTTCACAAGTTCCTCCAAGTCTTGTAGGACCCTTGTCACAGACAAAATGTAATAAAAGCCAAAGTCCATTCCTGCATCAAGAGCTTACAAGAAAAGAGACTGACATCAATAGAACACATATTTCCTTCATCTACATAAAGTTAGAGACTATAAGAGCCCAGTCAGGAGTAGCTCCTCCTATGACACATTAACTCTCTATAAGCTGACATATGCCCCCAGTTCCCTACCTGTCTATTTTACCAGTGAACTTGGAAAATCACTTTCTTTCACTGAGTTCTGACTACCCATCTCTTAAATGTCACAATCCAATGATTTTAAGACCTTTTCCATCAGTAATATGTAACAAATCTGCAAGTCTGACTATGGTTCCAAATCTAACATTCATTGAGCTTTACAAGTGTTAAAAGTGTTACTGGAATTTGGAGAAACATGGAAGAGGAGAGACATCCCCAGATATCTCCCCTTGAAACAAAAATAAGCTGAATATCTAAAACTCAACAAAAAACACCCAAACTGCACACCGTCATGTCTGAGCTTAGGATCTGCGCATAAGAGCTACCACAGGTCAAAACTCTGGGTGTCGAGTGGTGGACTGGAAGAAAAAAAAAAGAAGCTGTCTCTCACAGATGGAGCTCACTGTAGGAAGAGGGGGAGGATAGAAGGTGCAGTGAATTCCCTGAACAGCTCTACCTGGGAGAGCTGTGAGCTCCACGCAGCTGGCAGCAGGGACCAGTCATAGAGGCAGAATGCAGAGAAGCGGGGACAGCAGAGAAACAATTGATTTTTACCAGCTGCGGTTGCAAAACTGAGGCTGAACCGCAGTCCCCATCCCCCAACCCAGAAGGCTCCTCCCCTCATATCTGCCAAGAATGAACACCTTGGAGTCCCAGGGGGAATCTGAGCAAATGCTGCCAAAACTGTCGCTAACACTGACAAGGACTGAGACTGAGGTTAGCGAGTGTGATTAAATATCTATAATAAAAAAAGGCATTATTAAGGTGTGATATAAAGTAGGAATCCAAGAAGCTTAGATGCCACCTACTGGAAAACAAAAGAAAAGTGCCTTCTTTGCAACAGGCTAAAGAGAGACCTTTATATAATAAATATTCCTTCAGAAAAAAAAAACAGCAAAATACACTTCCATTAATGCCCAGGTGAAGAAATAGCCCATTAAACACCATGAACAACTAAGGTGACAAGGCACCTCAGAAAGAAAGAGAAAAATCTCTAAGAAATAAGCTTACAGACATAGAAATATGAGACTTAAATGACAGAGAATTCAGGTTAGTACTTCTGAAAAAACTCGATGAGATCCTAAACAACTCAAATCTACAATTTCAGGAATTGAAAAAACCTAGATGAGCAGATCAAAGAGATTGAAACCCTCGGAAAAAAAAAACAAATAGAACTTCTGGAGATGAAGAACACACAGCAAGAGTTGAAAAATGAAATAGCAAGCTTGGGATATAGAGTTGTCCAAATGGAGGAAAAGATCAGTGATATTGAAGACAGAAGTCTACAAATAAATCAGAAGGAAGAAGAGAAAAACCGAAGAATAAAAAAATAATGAAACAGAAATATAAGAACTAGCTGATACCATCAAGAGAGGAAACATAAGAACAATGACCATTCTTAAAGGGGAAGAAAAGGAGCAGGGATTAGAAAGAATTTTCAGACAAAGAGTTGATGACAATTTCTCAATCTAAAGAATGAGCTGGAGCTTGGAATTCAAGAACTCAACAGAACACCCAATTATCTCAACTAAAAAAGGCTTTCACCAAGCCACATTGTATTAAAATTGTCAAAAATCAATGACAAAGACAGAAATCTCAGTGAAGCTGGGATGAAGAAAACAGTAACTTATAAAGGAAAACCCATAAGATAATCCTTGAATTTCTCAGTGCAAACTTTCCAAGCCAGAAAGGAATGGAGTAAAATATTTAAACTATTAAGTGAAAGAAACGACCAGCCTAGAATAATGTGTCCAGCAAAACTCTTCTTTAGATATGAAGGAGAAATTAAAACTTTTCCAGACATACAAAAATTGAGGGAATTCTCTCTATGATCCCTGAAAATACAGAAAAGGGTCACCTCACCTAAAACAAAAATACCAAAAAAAAATTACAAAATTAGAAGTAAAGTGACCATTGGGCAAACAGAAGCAGAGGAGTGCAACCCTTACTAAAAACAGGGAATTTTAAGTTTAAATAATAAGAACAGAATTGTTATAACTAGATAGTAATGAATATTCAGCATACATAGGAACAATTTGAGATAGCAATGACTGAAATGAGGAGGATTCAAAGATCCAAATTCACAAAGCGGAATGGAGATAAGGCATGCACAAGAGAAAATGGATGATTGCGTGTGTGTGTGTGTGTGTGTGTGTGTGTGTGTAACTATCCTTTATGTATTCATAATGGTAATCATACACCAAAGATTCAGACCTGAAATATATAACATGAAACAAGAAGAACTAGAGGTGAAACCCACAAAAGCCAAACAAAATAAAGAAAGAACAAACACAAGGACAAGGAAGCACTGGAAACACCAAGTTACCAGATAGCAAAAGTTAAATGACCATAAGAAGACCTCATATTTCAATAATCACCCTAAACGTAAATGCATTGAGCTCACCAATAAAAAGGCACAGAGTTGCAAAATGGATCAAAAAACAAAACTCAGCCATATGCTGCATCAAGGAGACACATCTCAGCTCCAAAGACAAATACAGATGCAAAGTGAAAGGGTGGAAAATGATATTGCAAGCAAACGGCATTCAGAGAAAAGCAGGAGTAGTGGTACTAATAACAGACGAAATAGATTTGAAAATAAAAAAGTAAAGAAAGATACTGAAGGACACTTCATAATGATAGAAGAAATCATGCACCAAAAAGACATAACACTTATTAATATCTATGCTCCCAATTAGGGAGCCCTGAAATATGTAAAGCAATCACTAACAGTTCTAAAGGGAGAAAGACCAAAACACTATTGTCATAGGGGACCTAAATACCCCACTGTCGGATATGGACAAATCATCTAAACAGAAAATCAGAAAGGAAATAAGATCCTTAAATGACACATTAGACCAACTATATGTAATTGACATTTACAGAGCTTTCCATCAGAAAACAGATGTTTATTCATTCTTCTCTAGTGCACATGAACATTCTCAAGAATTGACAACATACTGGAACACAGAGATAGCCTCAACAAATATAAGAAGGAGGAAATCAGACCAACCATATTCTCTGAGCATAATGCTTTGAAACTGGACATCGAATGCAGAAAGAAATCAGAAAGAACCACAAATACATGGAGATTAAACAACATGCTACTGAAGAATAACTGGGTCAGAGAAGAAACAAGAGAGATCAAGAGATATATAGAAATAAATGATAATGATAATACACCATATAAAATCTTATGGGACACCGCAAAAGAGGTCATAAGAGGAACATTTATATCATTACAGGCCTATCTCCAAAAACAAGAATGAGCCAAAATAAACAACCTAATGCTTCATCTTAAAACTAGAAAAGGAAGAACAAATGAAGCCTAAAGTCAGCAGAAGAAAAGAAATCATCAAACCTAGAGCATAAATAAATAAAATTAAAAACAAAAAAATGATATAAAAAATAAATGCAACAAAGAGCTGGTTCTTTGAAATGGTTAATAAAATTGACATACCCCTGGCTAGATGCACTAAAAAGAGAACAGACACAAATAAACAAAATCAGGGATGAAAGGGGAAATTACAACTGACATCGCAGAAATACAAAGGATCATACAAGAATACCATGAAAAAGTATATGACACCAAATTTAATAACCTAGAAGAAATGGACGGACCAGTACTTAGATAAATACAACCTTCCTAGACTGAATCAAGAAGAACTAGAAAATCTAAATAGACCGATCAGCAGTATGGAAATTAAAACAATCATCAAAAACCTACCAAAAAGTAAAAGTCCAGCCCAGATGGCTTCATCAGTGAATTCTGCCAACCATTCGAAGATTTCATACCTATTCTCCTCAAATGCTTCCAAAAGATCGAAGAGGAGGCAATAGTTCCTAACTCATTTCATGAGGCCAATATTACTCTGATACCAAATCTGGTAAAGATAACACAAAAAAAGAAAACTACAGACCAACATCTCTCCTGAACACGGATGTGAAAATCCTAAAGAAGATTCTAGCGAACCAAATACAGCAACATATTACAAAGATTATACACCACAATCAAGTGGGCTTCATCCCAGAGGCACAAGGATGGTTCAATATATACGAATCAATTAATGTGATACACCACATAAACAAATTAAAAAATAAGAATCATATGATCATATCAATAGATGCAGAAAAAGCCTTCGACAAGATACAGCATCCATTTACGATCAAAACACTTAACAAAATCGGTATAGAAGGAAAGTACCTTAACATAATATAGGCCATATATGACAAGCCCTCAGCCAACATTATGCTTAATGGTGAAAAACTTAAAACCTTCTCTCTAAGATCAGGAACAAGGCAAGGCTGTCCACTGTCACCACTCTTATTCAATATAACATAGGAGGTCCTAGCAAGCGCAATCAGGCAAGATATAAAAGCGATCCAAATAGGAAACAAAGAAGTCAAACTGTCACTCTTTTTGATGACATAATTCTCACCTGTTGTTGTCATCAAATAGCACCAATGAGTGATACTTGGGTGCACAATACTGTTAATGTACTTTGGGTGAATTGAATGGTATGTGAATTATATTTCAATAAAGATTTAAAAAAAATAACACACTGATTACTAACTTACTGATTATTGTCTATTGTATTGTTTATCTGGTGCTTTCTCATACACCTACTAAGGAAAGTGAGGTTTAGAGTAGTGAGGTGACCTATTCATTTCAAAGAAACAGAAGAACTATATGAACCTGTTTAGAGTTTGGATTCAGGTTCAGGGCATTTCAATTAGAGCTTAGCACACTTTTACTCTACCTTCCATATTGAGTCATGATTCCTGGGGGGAAGTAGGTTGTGTAGCAACCTCCTGAGTACTGTTCTTCACACCAGTTCTTCTCTTCATAGTGCACCGGCTGCAAGGCAAAGTGACAAAAGCTTGAAGGAGACTCAAAAGAAACTATCTAATCTAGAATAAATCAAACACAGTCCAGTAGACTTCATATCGAAGGACCATTATATGTCTGAAGTAAGCCTTATTATCCTAATGTTTTTAGAGATATATCTTTGTGTAAGTAAATAAATGTCCCTGGTAATAAATTTTAAGAAGTTCTGACTTCAGTAAGTTTTCTCAGTTGGTTCATTTATGTCTCAGGTACTGTTAATAAACTGCAGTTGTCTAGTTCTATTTTTAAATTGGTCTTAACTATTAATAAGTTTTAATATCTAATGATTTCAAGACGAATTTAAAAACTGATTTATACTTCTGGGGTAGTTGGAGCAGAGCAAAGCAGAAAAATAAGTCTTTCAAGGGAAAAAGATGACCAGATTCATGTTTCTGGTGGAATTAAGTTTTGTTAAGGGAAGCTAGATAGGTGAATTAATGTTTTCATGGGATGTAGGCAATTCTGTTGGTGATACTTATAAGAAACTATTGGTCTGAAAAATATATTTCTGCCATGAACATGCATTACAATTAGAGGAGATTTTGTAAACCTTGAGCTCTTTTTTAAAAATAACTAAACATGAGTGTCATTATTAAACATGTTTTGAAAACATAAAGTCAATATGGCAAGTTTTAAAATAAGAATGTTAGTTTAAAAATAGATTTTGAAAAAATGTTTTGTTTAAAAAATATGCAGTCACATATAGGACTTTGGATAGTCATTTGTAATGCATCCTATTTACAAAGTACTAGACCTTGCCTGAGGAGTGTAAGTTGCTCCAGGCCTCTAGTGGTATCCCCACTCTCCTAACCAGCCCTCTTTCTTCTCATCTGAGAGTGACAACGACCTCATGAGCACCCTCCTCTGGCTGTTTCCTGCCAATCAGAAGGAAGGCTGGACTTCAACTTTCACTTCCTAGTATTTGCTTCCTTCCACACAACAGACAACAAAGCAAGAGTAAAGAAAATGCCCCTCTCCAAGCCAAGAGAAATCAAGGACAGGACCAGCTCATTTTTATCATCGACAACTAATCACCCACATCCTTCTTAGAAAAAGAGATTGCCAAGGTAAAAATTATTAACTTTTTTTGAAATTTGAGAACAACTGTTTTCCTTTCCAACTAAGGTTCAACAAACAACTACCTCACAGGTTGCTGGAAGAATCTCAATTTCGAACTGCTTCACTCGAGAATATCTCAGAACATAACTTCAAAAAAGCTGCAGTATCTATAGGGTAAAATAGCTTGAACAGTGCTTTTAAACAGAAAAAAAGTATTTTTTAACAGATGTAAAATGAGTATATATGAGTAAAATGAGTATACAGTGTGTGTGTATATATGTGTATGTATGCATGTGTACGTATGTAGATTATATACACACACACACACACACACACACACATATATAATTTGCTTTTATTACTTCACTCACAGTACCCTTGAGCCTAGAGGCTATGCTTATATTTAAACTTGATAAATGGTATACGAAAGCAAAAAATTAAGCAAAATACATTCTTCATTATTATTGTTTTTCTCCAAACCAATCAATTAATTATTCTTGTTCATTTGCCAAAAAAGAACTCCAGAAGTCCTTAAGAGCACATGTTTTCACCTATATGAAGTACAGGACAAAATTTATATTTTAAAAGAATAAACAAACAATACAAATTCAAAAGTCACAACAATTTGACTAGAAGAAGCAAGTCACTGAGAAGTTGAGTAAGATAAATGTTAGAATAATAAGATTAAGTCATGTAGCTGCTCAACTGGGTGCGCACTACAGAAATGTGGATTTAAAAGGCTTAATATTCTTAGCCCCCTCATTAGATTTTTCTCACACTTTAACTGTTCATTTATACATCAGTCTCCATTGCCTTCAAATGTTTCATGGACAACTGGATTTAATAATCACTTTAAAAAGATGACTTAATCCACATCAAAACATTAAAAACCCAGCAGTCTGGTAAATGTAATGAGAACACCAACTCATTGCTAAAAAAAAGAAAAAAAAAGAAAGAAAAAACAAAACAAAACAAAACAAAAACACAAAAAACGATAAGGGAAGCAGTTATTGCTACTTGTTATGATGAGCATATTGGGCCCTGTGACTGTCATGAAATATCCTACCACACTGCCTCCCTATCCTAGCCTCACCCCTCCTTTGATCATCTGCAAAGTACTACTAGTTAAACTAGGTGATCATTTTCCTTAGGCTTCTTCCAAAACTGTCTAGGAAACTCAGTTGATAAGGCTGACTTTGAGTCAATCAGCATGTCTTCCCTGAACCTGTAATATTCAAAGGTAAAACAGGACAAAAAGGAATGTTCAGAAGTGGAGCAGGCCACCCTAATTTTGCTCGTGAGACAGTGGGGGTAGGTTGGATGTTAGGAAGTGCTTATATGCTAGTTTATATATACAAATGAGACTCCAGTTTCTTTACGAATCAACAGAGAAAGACAAAACTCTTTTCATCCCAATCCTGGCTGCTAGGGTGTAGGAGCTCAGTAGGGGTAGCAGAAGCTTTCCTCTTTTATACCCTGACAGAGCTGAGAGCAGAGTGACCCAGTACCCTGCTCCAGGAAGAGCTCTGAACTCAAGAACAAGTGTAGCACAGCAGTGTTGCAGAGTTCCTGAGCTGCCACCAGCACAGTCAGGGCCAATATTCTTTGAGACAACTTAAAAGTTGACCAGCCTTGTGCAGGCTCCTCTAAGAATATATCAGGGAAAACGTGAGCTCTAAGGCCCTACTTATGAGCCTATCCCTGCTAGCCCCTTGAGGTCAAAGCAAGATATCTAATGCTTATGGAAGGAAAGGGAAGCAGCCTTACCTGCAAAGCTTCTTGGGAGCCCAGAACTTTTGCATAGAGCTCACAAAGTTTATTCAACCTATGGGAGGAGGAGGGTTGGGGTAGACAAAAGTAAAAATGAAGGAAGGAAGGAAAAGAGGCATCTATCCTCTCATTTAAAAAGACTCTGTAAGCCATTGCTTTTCATTTTAAATTTTCAAAACAAAGCACCTTGTTCTATTTGAAGTGTCTTAAATCTATGAGGTCAAAAGTAATGAAAAATAAAGTGATGTATTGCCTGAGGCACTGCAGGCACACGACAATTTGTTTATTCATTCAAAAATTCATTGTGTACCTCTTATGTATCAGTCAATCTGCTAAGCACTGGAGATTCTGGTAGGATCCAGACCTGATCACTGCTCTCCCCCTTCCTCCTCCTGCCCAACTATAAAGCAAGGAGCAGAGTTGAAAAGGAGGGAGCAGAAAAGGCTTTGAATTCTGCTTCTGTATTTTATGTATTATAAGGTCTGGAGCAGATTATTTAAGTTTTCAGAGTGTTAGTTTTACCAATAAACACATGATTTTTCATTGATGATGTAAAACAGTGTGTGGTCCCAGCAGCAGAATCACCCAGGAACTTATTAGAAATGCACTGCTTCCGCAAGTAAATTTTCAGCTCCTGAGCTATATACATTTTTTATATAGGTGGTACGTGTATTTTGTATTCTCTATAGCTCTTTGTATGTTATCTTTGTATGTTATCTTATGTACAATAAACTCAATAGATATTAATTTGAATACTTGATTCTTAAGTTACAAGCATGGTGCCTCTATACAAAACCCTTATAATTAACATAACACACATATAGTATTGGGCACACACATATTATTAGGCAGTATTTAAAATGAAAATTAAGTAAAATTGAAAGGCAGGCAAGTAGGCAGAAAAGTAAGAAGAAGTAAAAGAAGGGAAGAAGGGGAAAAGGGTGGGTGGGGAGGGGACAAGAAGTAAGAGAGGTAGAGGAAGAAAGTAAGGGAGGGAGGAAGTGAAAAAAGAAAGAAGACCCACTATATCCTTACCTTTCTTCTTTGGTAAGACGAGCCAGTTTTCTGGCTTTGTTGGCAAGGATAAATCTAAGACGTACAAACAAGAAAAATGGGGTAAATTAATTGGTGCCTAGTGAGCAAGTTAAAAGTCAACCCAAAGAAACAAATTATATACTAGCTTATTTTATCTTCAATGTTTTACTATTTATGTATTACATTCCTGACACTAAAAGGTACCTTCCACCTTTAGGGATTCAAGGGACTAAAGACAGATGGTCATAATTTCTGTGACTGACCCACCTCCCACTACGTGGCTGGTGGCTAATAGGAATGAGTCCTGGCTTTCAAATTCCCATCTAAGGTGTGTCTGAGCCTTTCCAGTTTCATCCAGTCTTTGCCCTTTGGTTCTATCTTCACGATGTTGTCTCCCTAGTACCCAGCCTTCTAGAGTGCATCTCTATTTCTAGCTCTATGTTTGCCTTTGACTTCATAAAACTGACTTTGATCTCCCTCTTCTGACCTTTGGCTCTCTCTGAAATAAACTTATACATATCCTAAGGCTCATCTCAATTTTGGCTGCTCGAGGTGATCACCTCTCTGGGAGAGGAATGTTGTCTCTCACAATATTCCCCATATGTGCTGGTCTTCCTTGCCAAACGGAACATGGGCTGGTCTTGGCTCTTCTCTAGTAGGACTGAAAAAATCTCAGCATTCCACATAAATACCACTGATGTCCTTGCAAGCCTTCGCAAGAAGCCCCCTTAGTAAAACACTCTAACTTACTTCTTCATATCATGCTTTCTCAAAAGACAGCTTACCAACATATATCCCAACACCCAGAAATTACTATGAAGCAGAAAATTAATATAATAAATTTTAAAATGTTATCGGTGTTCTAATTCCTTTCTAAATATTTATTCATTGGAAGAAATTATTTTTTAAAAAATAATTTTCTACTGCTGGACTTAGGAAATAGTGCCATTGGGTAAAAGTTATTTTTTAAAAAGTTTGGGGCACATTTATTAATAATATGTGACTACACTGTCAATACCAAATAGCATTCACACCACCATAACTGTGCCTTACCCCATTATGGCTGCATAGTTGCCATCGGGTTTGGTATCATCCAACGTGTAGGCAACTGGAGCTTCCTCTCCTTCAATAATCATGGTTCCACAGTAATCTTGGAAATCATCAAAATGAAAGAAGATATTTATCACCCTATCAAGCTACCCATAACAATTATAATGAGCACATATTTTTAAACTTGAGAAGCTCAAAGGTCAAATATAAGATGTTATACTCTAAATATATACAGGCAAGCCAAACCGATGTCAAAAAGAAAGCTAAGTAGCCAATATATTGTGAAAAAATCTAACTGTAAACCCCTCTTTGTAAAGACTAAAGTAACGTGATATTTTCCATTAATCCAGGACACCCTTTAATGAAATCTTGTTTCCTTTGGCATTAAGACTTGTGTCCTCTATTTCCTCTTTCATAATACATCAGATAAAAACAAGAGATGTGTAAAAGAAATATTAGTCCATTACTGTAAAATAAAAGAAACTAAACACTCACACTTTATGAGGAGCCACTTACTTCATATTAACTAGTTCTTTATTATCTGGAAACAAGTCAGAGAGGACATGGATAACTAAAATCCACAGGGTTCCAAATTCTCATTTCAAACATGACCATAAGAACAACTAAGAAAAAAATTCAGCTCATTTTGGACAAATGGCTTCTCTCATTCCCCTCCTGAGCATAATATATACAATTTCAACAAAAGAATGTGACAAAGCAGTAGGAAAAATATCAGAGTAGAATTTAACATGCTATAATACTATCTTATTATAGTGCACCACTCCAACTGCTCCATCATTTATTTTCATATTGAGGTTGTTTGAACAAAATTATGGTGGAAGACTCTGGAACAAATATTGTATAGAAAATCCAATAAGAGGGTTTCAAAATGAAGAAGAAAAAAACAGAGAAAGAATTTTGAGCGTATGTACCACCCTAACCTGTATATGAGCAGACTCACCTGTACGCCTTTTTACTGGCACTTGCTTCTCTCTCTCCTCCCACAACCCTCCCCACTGTGCATCCATGAGAATCAGTGTCCAAGTTGAGGAGTGCCTGCATGACCCTCAAGTATACTGGGACAGAGAAACATTTAGGAATACTGAAATGTGGGAAAGAGAAATGTTTAAAGTCTACACAAGAACTCAAGAAGATTTAAGAATACAAGAAAAATAGCTGAGGAATCACCCATTATCAAAAGACAGGAAAGAGTGGAGACAAACTGGATAGGATGTGATAAGAGCAAGTGCACACTGATCATATGGGGGTTAACTGGATTGGATGGAGAGATAGCAGAGGATGTCAGACTGTCCATGGTGGAGGCCCTGCTTTCTGGGTAGTGAGACTCCTTGGACACTTCCTTCCCAATGCAAAGTTGGTCTCTGAGCTATGCAGGTGCACTGGGAAGAAGTGAAGGAACAAGGGGCAGAGAGAAGATCCAGTTCATGCCAGGACAAACCATGTGGCACCAGTGGCAGTTCTATCATTTGTAGGTAGAAAGCTGAGCCCTGCCCGTGCACACAGGATATCCAGAACTTCCAGTTAGCTTGGTCCTGCCTCACTCTTAAAAAAGAAGAAGCATTCAAGGACATCTAGACATTTAACAAAGTCCTTTTACAAGAGCAGCAAAGACAAAAGCAGTAATGAGCTAATAAACAAGAAGGAACTCTCAGTAAAATAAGACAATGAGTAGAAGAAATTTCTCCCAAAGTGGCAAGTAACATCTCTAGGGAGAAAAGCAAAGACATTGCAACTATGGGAGGTGAGAACGAGGAATATTAAGAATAAAATAATTCGATAGAAGCTTTATGAGTGTAGAGGTTTAAGGGTTCTGAACAAATGATCACATTCATCTGGAATAATAACTCAAGTTTACCACTGACAAAATTACAGGAAAAATAAGAGAGAGAGAGAGAGAGAGAGAGAGAGAGAGAGAGAGAGAGAGAGAGAGAGAGAGAGAATTTCCTACCAGATATGAAATATATTATAAAGCCACAGTGATTAAAAGAATACAGTGCTGTCATTGCACTAGTTAATATACACCTGTGTTGGATACCTAGATTGCCATCTAGATAGTGGCGGAAGATATTAGAACTTAAGCTTTTCCAAAAAGTCTACTTTTATATATTTTTTAATAATAAAAAATATATTTTCAGAGGTCCATGTGTGTAATTGGGGAATAAATATATTCAGTGGTAGTTTGGTATTCAAAATTTTTTTATGTATAAGGCTATAAAAATATTTGGAGGACAGTAACAAAGATCAGTAGAATAGAATTGTCAGTCCAGAAAAGCCCCATGTATATAAGAATTCAGTAGAGTGAAACCATCATAAACAAATGTTTAAAAACTGATACACTGGGAAACAATATCTGCAACATATATAGAAAAAAAAGTAACAAGCAAAAGATAAATAGGTAACTTACAGAATGATTTAATATAGTCCCTAAGCCTTATTAAGGATAAAACTAACAAATTACAGATAAATGGGATATTTTCCCCTACTGATTGGCAAAATTTTAAAAATATTATTAGCTGGATATACCCAAGTCAACTGACTTTATAATTCCACTTTTACAAATTTATCAAAATGTTCCTATACAAATCTTCAGAGCCATACGAATGAAGCTGTTTATTGCAGCATAGTATGTAATAGCAAAACCTTGGAAATAATCAAATGTATATCAACAGTAGACATATTAGGTATATTCTGATAGAGTCATACAGTAAAATTCTGTTTCTTCAGTTATTGAAATGAGGTACATTTAAATGCATTGATAGGAAAATATTTATGGCAAACCGCTAACAGGAAAACACAAATTTCAGTTTAATATGTATTGCGTTTTTAAAAAAATAATAGTTTGGGGAAAACATATAACATTTATTTAAAATTATGTTTGTGTATAAATGTTATTATACACATTAAGACACTGTTGTACACCTGAGAGTAATGAAAAAAAAATTGAATGTCAACTATAATTGAAAAAATAAAAAAATAAAGTGTATATATATATATATATATTTCAATATATATGCATGTATATATTTAAAGTATTCCCTGTGCATACAATAACTCTCCAAGGATAAACGACTTAAAATTTCAACAGTGATTCCCTAAAGGGAAGGGTAATATAGAAGAAGGATATTTTTCATAAACTTATTTTTTGAAAGTTTTATAGTGGACAAGTTTGCTTCTGTAATTTGTCTAAAAATTGGGTATTGCTTCTGCCATTTTGAGAAGAAATTGATATAAATTAGATTTAATAGAAAGTGTAAGTGATGTAGATAAGTAAAAGCGAGGGAGACTGGAAAGATTCAAGACATTGGTAACAGCCTGCTCTCTCCAGGTAAGTGGGGAAGAGAGAAAGAATGAGGCGGCTGTGATGTCCAACTCTCACAGGGATCCTGGGATGGCAGGATACAGGTAGTGAGAGTAGCTGGACTTAGGATGACTTGGTGGAAGTCCAGAAAAGAACGGGGGTACTCCTTGCAAATTCAAACAGATGTTATGCACCAAGACACTGAAAGGCATTTCCTGGAATAATCAATCTACAAGCAATCAAGGACTGTCTGTATCAAAATGCAAAAAGTTACCTTTTCTTTAATAATCCAAACCATACTGCACTTATGAAACAAAACAAAGCAAACAAACAAAAATTTTAAATGATTGGTTGCTGAGTGCCCAATATGTGCTAGTTATTGCGCTAGGCTGTTCGGGCTGCTAAATTCTCTCCCTTTTATCTGGTTAGCTCAATAATCTCGGAGCTTTTGTGTTACTTGTTAATCACAGTGTCTTCAGCAGTGACGTTAGCACTCTAAGACAATGCAAAGGCTATGTTATAAGAGTCAATTTCATCAGATTTCATTACCTTATTGAATCCTTCAAGAAACTGTTATTGACTATGGTCATGCCACCCTGAACAAACCCAATCCCGTCTGATCTCAGAAGCTAAGTAGGGTTAGGCTTGGTTAGTACTTGGATAGGAGACCAACTAGGAAGACCAGGAGCTGTAGGCATAAAAAAACTTTAAGAAAGGGAGGGGGGATTGTAAGCTGACAGAGTCCTTGCAATCTGTGAAGTCAACCAAGGGTTGCCTCAACTAAAAAGAAAAGGAAAGGAAAGGAAAGGAAGGAAAGGAAAGGAAAGGAAAGGAAGGAAAAGGAAAGGAAAGGAAAGGAAAGGAAAGGAAAGGGGGAAGGAAAGGAAAGGAAAGGAAAGGAAAAGGAAGGAAAGGAAAGGAAAAGAGAAAGAAGGAGGAGAAGAGAAGAGAAAAGGAGGAGAGAAGAGAAGAGAAGAGAAGAGAAGAGAAGAGAAAGAGAGAGAGAGAGGAGAGGAGGAGGAGAGGAGAGGAGAGGAGAGGAGAGGAGGGAGAGGAGAGGAGAGGAGAGAGAGAAGAGAAGAGAAGAGAAGAGAAGAGAAGAGAGAAAGAAGAGAAGAGAAGAGAAGGAGAAGAAGAGAGAGAAGAGAAGAGAGAGAGAAGAGAAGAGAAGAGAAGAGAAGAGAAGAGAAAAAAGAAAAGAAAAGAAAAGAAACTTATCGAATCGCTTATCAACGTAACAGGAAATCACATTGGATGTGAGTTTTGGAGCCTTCTCTTGTGTTTCTACAATAGCCTAGGGAATGCCAACACTGAACTTAACATATCATCATGCAATTATCAGTTTACATGACTGTCTTCTTCCTGAGTCTGGGTTTTCTGGGCAAGGAAACGTGAATTTCCAATGCCTATTATAATTGGTAATTCCCAATTCCCAATGTCTGTTGTACAATAGGTGCTCAATAGTGATCAGTTAAAGAAATACATTAATATAGTAACTCAAAGGAAACTAAAAATGTTTTGGTGAGACTTTCATATCAACAATCATTTTTTTTAAATGCAACTCAAAGATCATTACCTACAGAGACTCAGTCGGACTTAACCTCTAAAAGGTGGAGAACTTGGGTTTTCTTTTTGATACTGGTACCCAACATTGAACTTCCTTAGCACACAGCAGGCCTAAGATAAAAGTTTTCAGACATGAATGGAAAGTAATAGATTCTCTTCACAGATAAAGGCATTCAAGTCATTAGGAGAAAAATCTCTATCCTTAACCTGATCTACTTGTCATCAGCCAGCTACCTAAAATGTGGGACCTGGGTGATGAGAGGAAACAGTTTAGCGGCAGTAGGCTCTTTATGGTGAGTCACTACACTGTCCTTTGCAAAAGGTAAATTACTTGCTCAACTAATACACCAATTTAATAATAGTTCTAAATAGGATTTCTTACAAAGGTAGAGAATTAGGAGGCTATGAGGTAGCTGAAAAAGGGTAGAAACAGAAAGATACTATTTTACACAGTACAGTAGCACACTTGTTGAATATGTATGATGAACAAATTGATTTAATTTAATATAGTAGAATCTCGACACGTATGAGAAATGGCTTGGAAATTTTCAAAATTCACCTTTGTGAATGGCTCTATAAATGCATACTTTTAAAAGTTGTGTTAGAAAATATTAATAAGTTATATTCACAAGATTTTATGGAAAGATTAATAAACTTTATATTGAACTATAAAAAGTTGGTCATACCCCAAGGAAAGCAAATTTCATGAGTTTGCGTTAATATATTTTATTTGATAGAAAAGTACTTAAAACCTGGACTAAATGTTTTATGTCCAGCATTCTAATTAAAACAGTTACATGCAAATACATGTATTTATACTAAGTTTCTTAGACCTTCTCCTGAAGGTCTTTATTTAAGGAAAGTACTCACTCTTTTTCTTCCAAAAGGGCTCTTTATAGTAAACAATACACTTGATGACTGAACCCAAAGGCACACGAGTGATAAGTTGGTTTCTCATCATTGACAGAGGGGGATTGAAATGAATCTTCATGCCCAGAGTAGGAGGAATGGCACTAATCACATACTTAGCCTGAAAGAAAATAACACGGTTAAACATTGTTGCTGGGTTGTTTTGCTTCTTTTTTTCCCCCTCTTTTTTTAGTTCTATTTCTTTTCATCTTTATTGAAATATAATAGACAATTAGTTGCTCGTATTTACATTGTAAAATTCAATAAGGTTTTTTTCAATTATATTTGGCATACGATAATATATTAATTTCAGTTGTAAAGCTGATCAGTTGTACATAGTGATTAGAGATCTATATAACTCACAAAGTGATCACCCCACTAAATCTAGTACTCCTTTTCCCCTTATATTACATTATTGTTTTTCTTATGCTACGCCTTATATCTCCATGTCTATTTTATAACTATCCATTTGTATTTCTTAATTCCTTTGCTATTTTTCACTGTTACCACCCCCTCCACCCACCCTTCCATCTAGTAGCCCTCAAAATATTCCCTGTATCTATGAGTTTGTTTCTGTTTTTGTTGTTGTTGTTGTTTATTTTGTTTTTTAGATTCCACATGTACATGAAATTACATGGTATTTGTCTTTATCTGACTTATTTCATTCAGCACAATACCCTCTAGGTCCACCAAGGCAACATCTTTTTCCATACCCTTCCTTTTAGTCTGTGTGAGTCTTTTAATAAGAAGCAAGTCTCTTGTAGGCAGCATATGTAGGGGTTGTATTTTCTTATCCATTTAGCCACTCTAACTTTTGGTTGGAGCACTTAATTCTTCTGCATGTGAGGTGCTTGTTGATAGGAATGTAGTTATTATTATTCTTTATTCATGTTTTGGATACATGTTTTTCTTCTTTAAAAAGTCCCTACAACATTTCCTGTCATACTGGCTTGGTGCTGATGAATTTCTTTTGCTCATTTTAGTCTGGGAAGCTCTTTATCTGTCTTGTGACTCTAAATGATAGCTTTGCTAGATAAAGTATTCTTGGTTGTAGATTCTGGGTTTTCATTGTGTTGAATATTTTGTGCCAAGCCCTTCTGTCCTACATAGTTTCTTTCGAGAAATCAGCTGTCAGTCTTATGGGTGTTCCCTTGTAGGTAACTAAATGTCTTTCTCTTGTTGTTTTTAAGATTCTCTTTGGCATTTTAATTATGATGTGTCTTGGTGTAGGTCTGTTTGAGTTCTTCTTTCTTGGGACTCTCTGAGCTTCCTGGAGTTGCATGTCTATTTTCTTCACCAGGTTAGGAAAATTTTTCTTCATTATTTCTTCAAATAGCAATTCAACGTCTTGTTTTCCCTCAGACACCCCTATGACATGGATATTTTTACATTTAATTGTATCCCATAGGCTCCTTAAATTATTATTACAGTCTTGTTTTTTTTCTCTCTTTTGCCATTTTGATTGAATGTCCTTGGCTTCCCCATCCTCTTTATTGGTGGTCAATTCTCTTCTTCGTCCACTCTGTTTATTCTATCTAATGTACTCTTCATCCCAGAATATGTGTTCTTCATTTCTGACTCGTCCCCTTTTATAATTTCCATTTCCATTTTTATGTTTCTTATCTCTTTTTTAAAGTTCTGAGCTTATTTACTCTTTCCCTAAGTTCATTTAGCATCTTTATAACCAGTGTTTTGAACTCTACATCTGTTAGATTGCTTGACTCCATTATTCCTGGATCTCTGTTCTGTTCTTTCATATGGTTTCTGCTTCTTTGTCTTACCATTTTGGCTGCCTTTCTGTGTCTATTTCTATGTACTAAGCAAAGTTCTTAAGTCTTCGAGTCTTATTAGCATGGCTTTGTTTAGTAGGTGTCCCGTGGCATAGTCCTGAGAGGGGTTCAACTGCAGGCCAAGTTAAGCCCCAGCCTGTGCCCCTCTGGGGCCACCTATTAAAATTCAGCAAGCAATCTGCAGATGCTGTGCTTATAAATGCCTCTGGAAACCACACTAGAGCTGAGGTCAGCTGCCACCAGTGTGAGTCTTAGCACTATTCAGCAAGGAACACCAGAGTCATGGAGAACACAACTGGATGTGGTTTGAGTCAGGCTGCTAGTTGGGAGAGGCAGAGTCTCAGGGAATCCTCTGGGTGGAACGACCTCCGTTATCCAGTTTGATGAAGTCTCAGCTATGGGGGCACTGTGTCTGTGCACTGCGAGGGGAGAGGGCTCAACAGAGGAGCAATGGATACCACCATAACTTCTGTCCTGGAGACAGTCTCACCTCTGGCCCTCACTCTGACAACTCAATGTCCCCCTGTAAGTCCCTGGTGCCCCCTGTGTAGCTGACCCAGAGCTGGTGCTCAGAGCAAACAGGTCAATCACCACTAAAGTCCAGTCATGGACACAGCCCCTTTCCCACTCAGCCACTGGGGACTGGTCAACCTTGCATCTTCACACCCTCCTACCTTCCATCATTGCAGGCTGATTACTTCTCTCCTTAGTTGTGGTGTTTCTGTTCATCTAGATCCCAGGCAACTTTCTTTGCTGTTGCTCCGTGTTTCTGTCACAACTTTGATGTGGTTGTGAGAGGGATGAAGAAAGCTTCTATCGTCTATGCCATTTCCCCCCCCCTTCCCTGTTTTTGCTTATTTCTTAATGTTTCTCCTCCATTTTACTCTTTCCCTCTACTTCAGTCTCTTCTTAACAGAGAAACTGGAAGGATCTTGTTAAAACCAAAACAAGCCCTTATTCCTTAGGTCAGAACCTCCAATGATTTCATAATACACACAGAATCAAAACCAAGTTTCTCATAGTCACCTCAAGACTATACATGAAATAGACCCCTGTTACATCTTTTATCTTACCTTTAATTACTATTCCCCTCGATCCTTAACTCTGCCATTTTGATTAACTTGCTGTCCCTTCATCATGCCAAGCTTGTCTCTACCTCAGGGATTTTGCACTAGCTATTCTGTCTACCAAGAATGCTCCTCTCTCAGAGAGCCACATGGCTCAATCCCTCATCTTTTTTGGTGCTATGCTTAAACATCACCTTCTAAGTGAAGCCTTCCTTGATGACATATTTAAAATTGCATATCCAGTCATCTCAAACCACCTTGGGCATGCTCCCTCCCCCTTCCCTGCTTGATTTTTTTCCCACAGTACTTATTACTATCTAGTATACTTTATATTTTAACTATGTATGTGATTATGGCCTTGCTCCTTCACTAGAGTGTAGGCCAGATGAAGGCAGAAAATGTTGTTCACTGTTATGTTCCCAACTCTCAGAATAGTTCCAGGCACATAGGAGGCACTTAATATTTATCAAATAAATATTTTCTTTGTTTTTCTAACTATATAAAAGTGCAATACAGATAGTTGATAATATATGTTTTTAAAAATCCCTCCTCTCTCCCCAATATTCTGGTTCTCTTTTACTTTCTTTCAAATAGAGTTAGCCTTTTAACTTTTGACAAAAGGATTATCTATGGTGTCTGGAATATTCTTGGATTTATTTAAGCTTTGGTTATCTATGAGACTCTGGCATCTTCCCTCTAATTTAAAGCTCTTGGTTACCTCATACACCTCATGATTTAAGGTCTCCACAAGGACATTTTCTCCTGTCTGGTCAATGTGAGTCACAGGCCTCTCTAGCTTCACTCGATCCCCAAGGAGATCCATTATCCGCTCACTCACTTGACCAGATCCACCCACAAATTTCCTCTCCTGGAAAATAAAAGTACACAAGAGGTAGATAGGAAATATAGGAATATGTACAAATTATTAATAACTTCCTTCACAGATCTTTATGTGAGATAAATAAAATTTCATTTTGCTGTTGTGAACAGTGCCTTTAACCATTGTTTTCTTACTAGTGATTGCTGGCTTTTGAAAAAATTACAGGTTTTCTAACAGTCATCTCCAACTCTATGCTTTTGCAGATTCCCAGGCTCTAACCTTAGCTGGACCACCTCAACCTGACCCCATGCCCCCCCCCCCGGTCTAATCATGACCCCTGTGCTATGCCCTATCTGTTTCCCCTTGTTGGGTTGCTGGGTCTGGTGAAACTACCTACAGTTGGGCCACCACTGTCCTGAGCCTGTTTTCCCCATCCTTATTACTCAGGTCCAGAACCTCCCTGGCCCATCCATCCCCAGGCCAGCCTATTACCTATTACAGGCTTCCCATCTTATCCTGGGTGCCTGCTGCTTCCATGGCCACTGAGGTTATTTTACCTCACTGCACTAACCTACTGAATCCCTGCTAAAGCTTTGAAAGATTCTTCGTGGTTGTGCACACAGTTGAGCTGACTGCGTCCTCCTAAATTTTCAGTTAATTTTGAAAAGACTATTTAAAATGGGTTTAGGAAGAAGGAAAGAAATAAGGAGAAGGAGAAAAGGAGGGGAGAAGGAGAAAAACAGGGAATGAGGAGGAGGAAGGGGGAAAAGAAGGAGAGGAAAGGAAAATGACTAACAAGCAGGTTATATAAGAAGTCTAAACCACTTCCTACTGTGCCTAGCATAGTGCCTTATACAATGCTGGAGCTCAGAAAATAGGCAATGAATGAATGAATGAATTCCATTTGCTGTGTGTTTTAAATGAAAAACACATATCTGACTTTCCTCATTGAGTTTTCCAAGAAGTGTTCAAGTTATGTTAATCAGATAGTCTCCTACGAACTTATCAAATAAAAACAAAATGTATATACAATTGGAAAATTGTGAAAGTACATAAAAAGAAACAAGCCTAATCTTAAAATTACATTGGGAACCTACAACAGGCTGTCCTCTCACAAAAGTTACTTTGAGCTGTCATGGTAAAGCTCTAAAATTAACAAGCCTTCCTCCTGCTCTATCTGCTCACGATTAAAGGATGATGCCAATATTTCATTTAAGCAGTGGTGGTTTTCTGTTGAAATGGTGGGGATATAGATGGGTACCTGCCCTCCATTGGTTGTTGAGATGATCCTAGTTGTGCCCCCACACTGCTTCACATACCACAGGAACCAGAGAGCAGAGACCTCATGGGTCTCCGCAGTGACACACAGGTTCACAAAGAGAGTAGCAAGCTTCTTTGCAGATCTGTTCAGGAAGAAACAAAAGCAAAATTGTCAAATGCAACAGAGCATCATCTTCATTCTCTGGAAATTATTCAAGCAATAAATTTACTTAGCTAAGTTTTGCATAACTTGACAAGTCAGAGAAAATTGTCACTAGACTCCTGTATTATAAAACATGACATCAGAGATTTGGGGATTATGAGATTTATTTTTTCATTAACCAAAATACCTAACTCAGATTCAGTTTATATTTCATAGTCTATGCTGTCATGATTTCTCCCCACACACTTGCTACTCTTCCAGTGACCCCCATCTCAGTAAAAGGCATTCATCCAATTGCTGAGGCCAACACTCTAGAAATCAGCCTTAATTTCTCTCTTTCCATCACTCTTCCTGCATCCAATCCATCAGGAAGTCCTATTGTCTTTCACTGCATCACTCCACCTTCATCACCACCAATTTAGCATCATCTCTTGCCATGGGTATTGCAATTATTTCCTCTAGACCAATCTCTCTGTCTCTACTTGTCTTCACCTGGTATCTATTCACTACACTTGAAGCCAGAAGGTTTTTATCTCTCTCCCTTACATGGAGCTCTTCCTAAAATGTAAATTAAGTCATGTCATTCCCTTGCTTAAAACCCTCCAGTGTTATCCTATCAAAACCCGAATAAGATTCAGATCTTTTACCATGGCCTCCAAAGTCCTAAGTGATATAGTCCATGCTTACCTTCTCTATCTCATCTTATACTCTCTCTACTTATCCTAATGTCTCCTCAGAAAGATGAACTCTTATATATCTATGAAAATGAGCATTGGCTTCCACATTCCAAGTACCCTAGAATTCTCTATCATTTTATCATAATATAGTATCTTTAGAATTCTTTTCACTATCTTAAATTATCTTAATTATTGTTTTATTATTTTTATTGCTGTCTACCCCTCTAGAATATCAACCAATGAAAAGAGAGATCTTAACTTTCTTGCCCACCATAGTGCCCCCTTTAATAAAAGTGCCTTGGACATAGTAAGCACTCAGTATTTGTTGGATGATTGAATGAAAGGTTAATAAGGAATATCAATTAGACATTATTTCAAAATTATCTATAATGCACAAAGAATATACTAGGAACTGTACAAAACACAGAATTAGTCACAGCTATCTATTCAATTATTTTACTGCCTAATCAAGACAAGTTCAAAGGATAAATAGGAGGAAAAACAATTAATAGAACAAAGATAGGTGAACTTTTGCTTGGAGTTGTCATGTAAATGGTGGGAGGTTATATCCTATCTGCAGGCACACCAGCAAGTGAATAATTTCACATAATTCCAGTGACTCAGTTATATCTAACACACCTAAAAGTTCACCAGTAGAAATACATACTCTGAGATATCTTTAATAAGGACCAATCACCCCTTTGACTTTTACGTAAAGTTTCTGTGTTGTTAATCTGGTCATGTCTGAGGCAGAATTTACTACCTGGTAGTGCTGACAATGAGTGGAATAAACAATATTGAACTCTTTCACACTCAAAGGTTTTCAAACCTATTGTCTTATTGAATTACCATAATAACTATAAAATAGTTATTATTTTTCCCCAGTCTCAAGCCCCAAAACAGATTCAGAGAGGTTAGTAATATGTAGTACACGGCTCACTAAATGATACAACTTCAAACCACATCATATCTTATTCAATTAGTCAACTGACAAGTTGACTCAACAAAGGGCATCTCTTTACTCTAGTGTACCTTGACTCTGGACGTTTGTAGAATCACACCTAACACACATAACAGTTACTGACAATATTTGCAGCCATAACAACCTGACAGAACTTTTGTGACATTCTCCATCATTGAGCCAGCGAATAATGTGATATATATGTTGAAGTGACATGGTTTCGTAAGATTCTTCATGATAACTGAAGGAATAGAAATTGCTTACTTGTGATTCCTTTGGAGAAACAATTTGTGACATCTATCTAAAGCAAATATCCAAACATTGGTTTAAAATATTACTTCAAAGTGAAAACATCCTTTTGCTGTTACCTAATATCCTGTTTCTTTTATTCCTTGTTTTATAGGTGAATTTGGGCAGTATAAGGTTAAGGGAGTAATAAATAACTAAAAACCTAATGTTGGCCTAGCCAGACAGCCAATATTAAACATAAAAATACAGCCGCATTGCAGTTGTTATTACTGCCAATTTAAAAGAAATAATTTAGGCTTGAAATGGAGGGAGATCTAAAAGTAATTCCTTCTGGAGGGTCAGGTCATTCCTAATCTTTTATTTGATTTACTCTGGGAGTTTTAGCGTGAAAAGAAATGAGAAGAACAACATCTGAGGGAAGGAAGGTCAAGGAAGCTGGTGTAATAATATTTTTGTACTCTTTGCACTGTTGACTTTTTAAAAGATAAACATATTTTTATACATGAAAAATAGATACACATTATATAAAATTTGGAAAATTCGTAAAATAAACAGATAAGAGAATGAATATCTTCCACATTTCTCGTCCTCAAAAGATAGTCACTAGTTTCATTTTAACGCATTTTTTTCTAGGTATAGGTTTTTAAAAAGGTATTTAAATAGCTGTAACCACATTGCAAATTTAATTTGTGTTTCTGAAAAGCACTTTATAAATAAAAACTGAAAGAATGATCAATATTAGTCTTTGAATATATCATTGTGCTTTAGTTCGAATCATGATAGGTTGGATATTCTGGGGATTACTTCTTTTAAAACCAAGAAATATATACCTTGTATATCTTGTTTAGGAAAAGGTAGAAAATTACCTTGTGTTCATATATTCCTAATATCTCAGAATTCTTTATTTTGTCAGCCAACAACCTAGAATTTCCCCAAAGGGAAGACTAGGCAAAGGACTATGATAGAAAAAGTCAGATATCTATGGTCCTAAAGGAATAAAATTAGTCCTATCTTTAAGGAGCTTTAAAGTGCTCTTGGAACAAAAGATGTAACTTAATTTATAAAAACCTTTTCATAATATAAGTTATAAAATAAATGCAGATAGTTAAATACTCAATAAATTTTGAAAAATCTAATGTGTAGATTTAAAGGTAAATTCTGTGATTTTATTACAATCAAAATAAGTTATATTACAAACTATATTCTCAAAAAAGGTGGCAAATAGCTTAGATAAATATTAAAAAGAATATAATTAATAATAGACATTGATTTCATGACAGTAATAGGATTTTATTATTACAAAATGGGTTTGTTTCAAAGGTCAAAGACATAGAAATACAAAGATTTTTAAAACAGATAATTACATATTATTATTAATAATAATGAAAAACTAGAAGTAACCAAAATGCTAATGAATAAAACATCATAGTATTCATTTTGCACAGAATATCCTCGAACCATGAAGTATTATATTTGGTGGAGCACTTTTAAAGACGTGAATAAATGTTTGTATTAAATATTAAGTGTTAAAAAACATTTTGATGGATGCCCATTGCTTTTGCAGTGAATATACACTTTCCTTTTCAGAAACATATATCACACTACACATACTCAATGACAGCCGGCTTTTCTATGGATTTAACATTATGATCTTTTCAAGAGATTAAATATACTTCCAAATGATTTCAAAAGACTGTGCAGTATTCCATTTTTCAGGTATCCTACAAATAATTCAACCAATCTTCTTCTATTATTAGACATTTATATTTTCCCTTGGGTTTATTTCTTAATTAATTAATTTATTTATTTTATGGTGACATTGGTTGACACAATCAAATAAGTTACAGCTCTACATTTTAACAGTAAGGCATATATATATATATAAATTATTTTATATATAAAATAATATATTTTATATATAATTATATATATAATTATATTTATATATAAAATAATAAATTATTTTATATATAAAATAAATAAATATAATTAATTTATTTATTTTATGGTGACATTGGTTGACACAATCAAATAAGTTACAGCTCTACATTTTAACAGTAAGGCATATACATATATAAATTATATATATATATATATATATATAATTTATATATGTATACACATACATACACACACACACACACTATGTATTCACCTCCCACAGTTATATTTCTTTCTATCACCACATAATTGTCTCCTTTACGCCATCTACCTCCTCTGGTTACCACTAGTCTATTGTTCATGTCCATGAGTCTGTTTCTTACTGCTGTTGATTTGTTTTAGGTTTCTATCCCACATGTAAGTGATATCATGTGATTTTCAACATTTTCTGTCTGGCCGATTTCGCTTAGCATGATTATCTCGAAGTCCATCCATGTTGCCGCAAATGGCAGTAATTCATCTCTTCTTATGGCTGAGTAATATTCCATCGCATATATGTACCACCGATTCTTTAGCCAGTCATCTATCGTAGGACACTTTGGTTGCTTCCACGTCCTGGCCACTGTGAATACAGCTGCTGTGAACATCGGTGTGCAAATATCTTTGAGGATATGAGTTTTCGAGTCTTTGGGGTAAATACCCAGAAGAGGGATTGCTGGATCATATGGTAGATCAATTCTTAGTTTTTTTGAGAAATCTCCATACTGTTTTCCATGCTGGCCATACCAATTTGCAGTTCCACCATCAGTGTACGAGGGTTCCTTTTTCTCCGCATCCTCTCCAACATTTGTTATTACTCGTTCTGTTGATTATAGCTATTCTATTAGGTGTGAGGTGGTCTCTTATTGTGGTTTTGATTTGCATTTCCCTAGTAGCTTGCAATGTTGAGCATCTTTTCAAATATTTGTTGGCCATTTGAATGTCTTCTTGGGAGAAGTGTCTGTTCAGGTCTTCTGCCATTTTTTTGACTGGATCCTTTGTTTTTTGTTTTGTTTTTGTTATTGAGTTGTATGAGTTCTCTTTATATTTTGGATATTAGGTCCTTATTGGAGGCATTGCTTGCAAATATATTTTCTCATTCGGATCGTGTCTCTTTACCTTGTTGACAGTTTCTTTTGCTGTGCAGAAGCTTTTTAGTTTGATGTAGCCCCATTCATTTATTTTAGCTTTTACTTCCCTTGCTTTTGAGGTCAAATTCATAAAATCCTCTTTAAGTCTAAGGTCCTTGAGTTTGGTACCTATGTTTTCTTCTATGTATTTCATTGTTTCAGGTCTGGTATTCAGGTCCTTAATCCATTTTGAGATAATTTTGATGTATAGTGATAGACAACAGTCTAGTTTCATTCTTTTGCAGGTGGCTTTCCAGTTCTCCCAGCACCATTTATTGAAGAGGCTTTCCTTTCTCCACTGTATGTTTTTGGCTTTTATGTCAAAAATTATTTGCCCATATAAATATGGGTTTACTTTTGGACTCTCGATTCTGTTCCACTGGTCCATGTGTCCGTTTTGCTGCCAATACCATGCCGTTTTGATTACTGTCGCTTTGTAGTATAATTTGAAATCGGGCAGAGTGATGCCTCCAGGCTTGTTCTTTATTCTCGGGATGGCTTTGGCAATTCGGGATCTTTAGTGCTTCTATACAAATTCGATGATTTCTTGTTCTGTTTATTTAAAAACTGCCGATGGGATTTTGATGGGGATTGCATTAAATCTGTATAATCTGTATAATGCTTTAGGTAATATGGTCATTTTAACTACGTTGATTCCTCCAATCCAAGGACATGGAATAACTTTCCATTTCTTTGTGTCTACTTTGATTTCTTTTAATAGGGTCTTATAGTTTTCATTATATAGGTCCTTTGCATGTTTCGTTACATTTTTTCCTAGGTATTTTATTATTTTTGTTGCAATTGCAAAAGGAATTATTTTTTCCACTTCTTTTTCTGACACTTTATTATTAGAGCATAAGAACGCTATGGAGTTTTGAACATTGATTTTATATCTGGAAACTTTACTGTATTTACTTATTGTTTCTAGTAGTGTTCTTGTGGAGTCTTTAGAGTTTGCTATATAGAGAATCATGTCATCTGCAAATAGTGACAATTTGACTTCTTTGTTTCCTATTTGGATGCCTTTTATATCTTTCTCTCGCCTGATTGCACTCACTAGGACCTCCAATGTTATAGTGAATAAGAGTGGTGACAGTGGGCAGGCAGCCTTGCCTTGTTCCTGATCTTAGAGAGAAGGTTTTAAGTTTTTCACCATTAAGCATAATGTTGGCTGAGGGCTTGCCATATATGGCTTTTATTACTTTAAGGTACTTTCCTTCTATACCGATTTTGTTAAGTGTTTTGATCATAAATGGATGCTGTATCTTGTCGAAGGCTTTTTCTGCATCTATTGAGAAAATCATATGAATCTTATGTTTTAATTTATTCATGTGGTGTCTCACATTAATTGATTCGCGTATGTCGAACCATCCCTGTGCCTCTGGGATGAAGCCCACTTTATCATGGCGTATAATCCTTTTAATATATTGGTGTATTTGGTTTGCTAGTATCTTATTTATGATTTTTGCATCTGTGTTTATGATAGATATTGGTCTGTAGTTTTCTTTTGTGTGTGTTATTTTTACCAGGTTTTGGTATCAGGGTAATATTGCCTCATAAAATGAGTTGGGAAGTATTGCCTTCTCTTTGAATTTTTGGAAGAGCTTGAGGAGAATAGGTATTAGATCTTCTTGGAATGGTAGGCAGAATTCCCTGGTGAAGCCACCTGTTCCTGGACTTTTACTTTTGGGTAGGTTTTTGATGATTGTTTCCATTTCCATATTGCTGATCAGTTTATTTAGATTTTCCAGTTCTTCATGCACTCTAGTAATATTGTATTTTTCTAAGTACTCGTCCATTTCTTCTAGATTATTATATTTGGTGGTATACATTTTTTCATAGTATTCTTGTACGATTCTTTGTATTTCTGTGATGTCAGTCATAATTTCCCTTCTTTCATCTCTGATTTTACATTTTGTGTCTGTTCTCTTTTTTCTTTAGTGCATCTAGCCAGGGATATGCCAATTTTATTAACCTCAGAGAACCAGCTCTTTGTTGCATTTAGTTTTTCTATTGTTTTGAGGTCGTTGTTGTTATTTTGTTTTGTTTTCAATTTCATTAATTATTGCTGTAATTTTGATTATTTCTTTCCTTCCGCTGACTTTAGGCTTCATTTGTTCTTCCTTTCCTAGTTTTTTAAGATGAATCATTAGGTTGTCTATTTGGACTTGTTCTTGTTGTTAGAAATAGTCCTGTAATGATATGAACTTTCCTTTTATGAACTCTTTTGCTGTGTCCCAAAAGTTTTGATATGTTATACTATCATTATCATTCATTTCTATGTATCTCTTGATCTCTCTTTATTTCTTCTCTGAGTTCGTTTTTCAGTAACATGTTGTTTAATCTCCATGTATTTGTGGTTTTTCCTAAGTTCTTTCTGCAGTTGATCTCTAGTTTCTAAGCATTATGATCAGAGAATATGGTTGGTATTATTTCAACCCTCTTGTATTTGTTGAGGCTATCTCAATCCCAGTATGTGGTCAATTCTTGAGAATGTTCCATGTGCACTAGAGAAGAATGTATAAACATCTGTTTTTTGATGGAAAGCTCTGTAAATGTCAATTATGTCCATATGGTCTAACCTGTCATTTAAGAATGTTATTTCCTTATTGATTTTGTTTGGATAATTTGTCCATATCCAACAGTGGGGTATTTAGGTCCCCTACTACGATAGTGTTTTGGTCTGTTTCTCCCTTTAGGACTGTTATAATTGCTTTACATATTTCGGAGCTCCCTGATTGGGAGCATAGATATTAATAAGTATTAGGTCTTCTTGGTATATGTTCCCTTTATCATTACGAAGTGTCCTTCAGTATCTTTACTTTTTTTATTTTGAAGTCTATTTCATCCAATATTAGTACCACTACTCCCACTTTTCTCTGAATGCCATTTGCTTGGAATAGCATTTTCCCCCCTTTTGAGTCTACATTTCTCTTTAGAGCTGATATGTGTCTACTTGAGGCAGCATATGGTTGAGTTTTGTTTTTTGATCCGATTTGCAACTCTGTGCCTTTTTAATAGTGAGTTCGATCCATTTACATTTAGGGTGACTATTGAAATATGAGGTCTTCTTATAGTCATTTAATCATTTGCTTTCTGGTAGCTCGGTGTTTCCATTGCTTCCTTGTCCTTGTGTTTCTGTTTTCTTTATTTTGGTTGACTTCTCTGGGTTTTACCTGTGGTTCTTCTTATTTATACACTTCAGTTCTGAATCTTTGGTGTGTGGTTACTATTATGAATATGTAAAGGATAATTATATGTATACACACACGCAAACAGTCATCCATTTTCTTCTGCGCATGCCTCATCTCCATTCTCCTTTGTGAATTTGGATCTTTGAATCCTCCCCTTTTCAGTCATTGTTGTCTTAATTTGTCCCTATGTATGATGTATATTCATTACTATATTGTTATAGCAAATATCTTATTGTTTAAGTCTATAGAGTCTGATTGTTAGTAAGGGCTGCACTCCTCTGCTTCTATTTGCCTGCTAGTCACCTTATCTCTAATTATGTAATTTTTATTTTTTGTCATTTTGTTTTAGGTGACCTGACCCCTGTCACTATTTCCTGTAATGCAGGCCTCATAGTTGAGAATTCCCTCAAGTTTTGTATGTCTGTAAAGGTCTTGATTTCTCCTTCATATCTAAAGAAGAACTTTGCTGGACACATTATTCTTGGGTCGTATTTCCTTTCACTTAATAGTTTGAATATTTGATTCCATTCCCTTCTTGCTTGTTAGGTCTGTGCTGAGAAGTCTGAAGATAATATAATGGGTTTTCCTTTATAATTTACCATCTTCTTCTCCCTGGCTTCCTTGAGAATCCTGTCTTTTTCATTGAGTTTTGATAATTTATATATATGTGTGTGTGTGTGTGTGTGTGTGTGTGTGTGTGTGTATATATATATATATATATATATATATATATATATATATCCTAGTGAAGTCCTTTTTGAGTTGAGACAATTGGGTGTTCTGTTCACTTCTTGAATTCTAAGCTCCAACTCATTCCTTAGATTTAGGAAATTCACTTCCACTATTTGTCTGAAAATCTTTCTAGTCCTTGCTCTTTTACCTCACTTTCAATAATGCCCATTATTCTTATGTTTCCTCTCCTGATGGTATCATCTAGTTCTTGAATCTCTCTTTCATTCTCTGATTTTTCTCTTCTTCCTTCTGATTTATTTCTAGATTTCTGTCTTCGAGATCACTGGTCGACTCTGTTTCCCAAACTTGCCATTTCATTTTCCAAATCCTGCAGTCCATTTTTTTTCACTTCCAAATGAACTATTCTGTTCTTTTTGAGGGTTTCGATTTCCTTTCTCTCTTCATCTAGTTGTTTTTGCAGTTCCTGAAATTGTTGATCTGACTCATTTCAGATCTCGCTGAGGTTTTTTCAGAAGTACCATTCTTAATTATCTGTCATTTAAGTCACATATTTCTATGTCTATAAGCTCATTTTCTCTTTATTTCTGATGTGCCTTGTCACCTTAGTTGTTCATGGTGTTTAATGGATTATCTCTCCACCTGGGCATTAATGGAAGTGTATTCTGCTGTTTTTCCAGAAAGATTTGTTATATTAAAGGTCTCTTTAACCTGTTGCAAAGAAGGAGCTTTTCTTTTGGTTTCCTATAGGTGGTGTCTAAGCCTCTTGGATCCCTGCTTCATATAAAGCCTTAATAATGCCTTTTTATTTTCTTGTAGCTATTTAATCATGCTTGCTACCCTCGATCTGAGTCTCTGTCTGTGTTAGTGACAGTTTCTGTAGCATTTGCTCAGATACCCCTGAGTTCCATGGTATCAGTCTCACAGGGTATGTGGGGAGGGGCCCTCTGGATTCGGGGTTAGGGGCTGCAGTTCAGCCTCGGTTTTGCAACCACAGCTGGTAAAAATCAACTTGCTTCTCTGCCATCCTGCTTGCCTACTTTCTGCCCTGATTACTGGGCCCCACCACCAGTCGTGTGGAACTCACAGCTCTCCCAGGCAGGGCTTTTCAAGGAACTCACCGCACCTTCTCTCCTCCCCCTCACCCTACAGGGAGCTATGGCAGCTGCTAGGGACAGCTTCTTTATTTCTCCCAGACCACTACCTGACACCTGTGGTAGCTTTTATATGCAGATCCCATGATCAGACATGCTTGTGTGTGGTTTGGGTGTTTCTTGTTGAGTTTTAGATGTTCAGCTTATTTTTGTTTCAAGGGGAGAGATCTTAGGATGTCTCTCACTCCGCCATGTTTCTCCAAACTATATTTTCCCTTTTAAAAATAATTATTTGAATCTCCCTCTCTCCCTTCCTCTCTCCCTTCCTCCCTCCTTGTATGCCTACCTACCTCTGTTCTTTTCTCTCTCTTTCTTTAATCTAAATTCTAAGAAGTTGAATTTATATATTTAGTATATAAATTTCATGTCTTTTTGTTATTTCCATATCTTAGATTTAGATATTGCTAAAAAATTGCCTGTTTTTTTTGTTTTAATTTTTAGTTGTTAATGTTCCAGCTTCCCTCCCCAATGCCTAGGGAATAAAGATATCAATCCCAGAGTCAAACATATTCACAACTTATGCTACTTAGCATGGAGGACAGTCTCCTTGAACTTGGCTTCCATTTTTCTTCCTTTCTTTATCACAAATTCACCATGTCCTTGGACTTACCATTCTTTTCTTTTTCCTTGCAGTCCAAGAGCAGTGAGGCCTCTCCATATTTCTATCTATATAGACCTCAGCATTTATATATAGTTCCCAACTCTGTCAATCACACTTGCTTTCGATACTACATGATTTCCATTTAATGAGAGCAGTCGGTCCAGTCATACATGTTTCCTCTACAGTTGTGAATTATTTCGAGAACTTCTCTGGAAGTTCCTCTTCAAATCCTTGAAGAGTTGCTCCTATAAGGTGTTTCATATGCATATGCTAAATACTATCTCTACATTGAACCACCAGAGAGGAGCACGAAAGTATTCCTATATCAACAATTTAATAAATTGGATCATTAAACTAATGGTCTTTAAGCTGTTCTAGTAAAGGAGGAGGCACATTCTGGTCTGTTCTGAGGACTTCACTGAAAAATACCAGTTTTGTGATGCAAGACTCTTTCAAAGAAGTAGGTCTGATGTGTAGATGCCTTTAGGGCACGGCCCACTTCCAGTATTTTTTAGCATTCTATCTGGCCAAATGTCATAGTTTTAGATACAAAATAGATACTTGTCCCATTCCTGTTGAATGGTATTGCTAAATAAACCTAAAAGACAGTCATAGTAAATGCCCGTGCTTAATATAGAGTCTTACTCTGTCCAACAGATCTTGTCTAGTAGCTCCTTCATTGTCATGTGGTCCCACTCTTCTGCAAGGGGTGCCTTCCATGGGGCATCACTGGGAATCTACATTCAGATGAGAATTCGGAGAGAAAAAAAATGTAATTTTCTACTTTAAATAACTATTTTAATAGTATTAAAATTCTAACTTAAAGAAGTTTTCCAAATCCTCCAAAAGTGACTTTTACTGCACAGCCAATGCTGTCTGTGTAGCTATCCTATTATATATCTATATATACTATGTGATTAATTTTAATTTATAACACTTCCTGCTATGTTGCAATTGGTATGCTTCCAAATATCATTACTAAGTTACTTATTTAGAGAGAATGTTCATAAATTCTACCTATTTACACATATTGGACAGCTGTTTCAAATCACATCTTAACTGGAGTTTCAGGTCAAGCTCTGTGTATATGGGCTGCAGGTTTGGGCATGATGGTGACTCACAAATCCAGAAGTCTTATTTTGCTATAATCTGAGGATTTTCTGGATTAGAAACAATCTCAAAAAGGTCAAGTAATATATGATCTTCTCCCCTTTCATCAGTAGTATACGAATAGCAGTCTGTTGGACATATCACTCTTTTAGCATTTAGAAACAAGTTCATTCATTCATTTCACAATATGCATTGGTGATATGTTCTATCTTTTTTTTCTTTTAAAATTATTTTGAAAAATACAAAGGTAGTCAAAGAAGCTTTAGAAAAATTTACCTCTTGTCCCATGTTATCCACTGTCCTCCAAAGATTATTATAATCTAGGTAGGTAATTGGATTCCATGTCGATGGTAATGGGCCCCTGAATGGGTATGATTTGCCCTATGAGATGATAAAAAATATTTTTTAAATGAAGCACTTACTACAATGTTAAATATGCCAAGTAGATAAATGCCTGCAAGCAAAATCATGTTATCAATATATGATATACACTCAAGTCTTTTAGTTCCTTGTGGCTTCAGAACTCTAGTTAACTATTTAACATTGAGATTTCAAACAAAGTTCTGTTACCTAAATAAATTTGATTCCATAACAAACACAATAAAAAGATTATCTCTGAAATTGGAACCCTTACCATGTAAAATATGAATGCCAAAACAGAAATGGGGTTACCTAAAGTAATCTCATTTGCCAATAATACTTGCTAGAATTTCAGAGTCAGTGTACCTGGAGGGCTAGAAAATTACAACTATAAACATTAAACAAAGTAGAAAGGGATGCAGAAATACAAAGGATCATACAAGAACTATGAAAAAGTATATAACACTTAGATCCTAGAAGAAATCCTAGAAGATCCAGAAAGAGATGGATGAGTCCAAAGAAAAACACAATATTCCTATATTGAATCAAGAACTAGAAAATCAAAATAAACTGATCAGCAGGATAGACATGGAAGTAATCATCAAAAGCCTACCCAAAAGTAAAAGTCCAGGAACAGGTGGCTTCACCAGGGAATTCTGCCTACCATTCCAAGAAGATCTAATACCTATTCTCCTCAAGCTCTTCCAAAAATTCAAAGAGAAGGCAATACTTCCCAACTCATTTTATGAGGCAATATTACCCTGATACCAAAACCTGGTAAAAATAACACACACAAAAGAAAACTACAGACCAATATCTATCATAAACACAGATGCAAAAATCATAAATAAGATACTAGCAAACCAAATACACCAATATATTAAAAGGATTATACGCCATGATAAAGTGGGCTTCATCCCAGAGGCACAGGGATGGTTCGACATACGCGAATCAATTAATGTGAGACACCACATGAATAAATTAAAACATAAGATTCATATGATTTTCTCAATAGATGCAGAAAAAGCCTTCGACAAGATACAGCATCCATTTATGATCAAAACACTTAACAAAATCGGTATAGAAGGAAAGTACCTTAAAGTAATAAAAGCCATATATGGCAAGCCCTCAGCCAACATTATGCTTAATGGTGAAAAACTTAAAACCTTCTCTCTAAGATCAGGAACAAGGCAAGGCTGCCTGCCCACTGTCACCACTCTTATTCACTATAACATTGGAGGTCCTAGTGAGTGCAATCAGGCGAGAGAAAGATATAAAAGGCATCCAAATAGGAAACAAAGAAGTCAAATTGTCACTATTTGCAGATGACATGATTCTCTATATAGCAAACTCTAAAGACTCCACAAGAACACTACTAGAAACAATAAGTAAATACAGTAAAGTTTCCAGATATAAAATCAATGTTCAAAACTCCATAGCGTTCTTATGCTCTAATAATAAAGTGTCAGAAAAAGAAGTGGAAAAAATAATTCCTTTTGCAATTGCAACAAAAATAATAAAATACCTAGGAAAAAATGTAACGAAACATGCGAAGGACCTATATAATGAAAACTATAAGACCCTATTAAAAGAAATCAAAGTAGACACAAAGAAATGGAAAGTTATTCCATGTCCTTGGATTGGAGGAATCAACGTAGTTAAAATGACCATATTACCTAAAGCATTATACAGATTATACAGATTTAATGCAATCCCCATCAAAATCCCATCGGCAGTTTTTAAATAAACAGAACAAGAAATCATCGAATTTGTATAGAAGCACTAAAGATCCCGAATTGCCAAAGCCATCCCGAGAATAAAGAACAAGCCTGGAGGCATCACTCTGCCCGATTTCAAATTATACTACAAAGCGACAGTAATCAAAACGGCATGGTATTGGCAGCAAAACGGACACATGGACCAGTGGAACAGAATCGAGAGTCCAAAAGTAAACCCATATTTATATGGGCAAATAATTTTTGACATAAAAGCCAAAAACATACAGTGGAGAAAGGAAAGCCTCTTCAATAAATGGTGCTGGGAGAACTGGAAAGCCACCTGCAAAAGAATGAAACTAGACTGTTGTCTATCACTATACATCAAAATTATCTCAAAATGGATTAAGGACCTGAATACCAGACCTGAAACAATGAAATACATAGAAGAAAACATAGGTACCAAACTCAAGGACCTTAGACTTAAAGAGGATTTTATGAATTTGACCTCAAAAGCAAGGGAAGTAAAAGCTAAAATAAATGAATGGGGCTACATCAAACTAAAAAGCTTCTGCACAGCAAAAGAAACTGTCAACAAGGTAAAGAGACACGATCCGAATGAGAAAATATATTTGCAAGCAATGCCTCCAATAAGGACCTAATATCCAAAATATAAAGAGAACTCATACAACTCAATAACAAAAACAAAACAAAAAACAAAGGATCCAGTCAAAAAAATGGCAGAAGACCTGAACAGACACTTCTCCCAAGAAGACATTCAAATGGCCAACAAATATTTGAAAAGATGCTCAACATTGCAAGCTACTAGGGAAATGCAAATCAAAACCACAATAAGAGACCACCTCACACCTAATAGAATAGCTATAATCAACAGAACGAGTAATAACAAATGTTGGAGAGGATGCGGAGAAAAAGGAACCCTCGTACACTGATGGTGGAACTGCAAATTGGTATGGCCAGCATGGAAAACAGTATGGAGATTTCTCAAAAAAACTAAGAATTGATCTACCATATGATCCAGCAATCCCTCTTCTGGGTATTTACCCCAAAGACTCGAAAACTCATATCCTCAAAGATATTTGCACACCGATGTTCACAGCAGCTGTATTCACAGTGGCCAGGACGTGGAAGCAACCAAAGTGTCCTACGATAGATGACTGGCTAAAGAATCGGTGGTACATATATGCGATGGAATATTACTCAGCCATAAGAAGAGATGAATTACTGCCATTTGCGGCAACATGGATGGACTTCGAGATAATCATGCTAAGCGAAATCGGCCAGACAGAAAATGTTGAAAATCACATGATATCACTTACATGTGGGATAGAAACCTAAAACAAATCAACAGCAGTAAGAAACAGACTCATGGACATGAACAATAGACTAGTGGTTACCAGAGGGTAGGGAATAGTGGGGAAGGGGAAGGTAGATGGCGTAAAGGAGACAATTATGTGGTGACAGAAAGAAATATAACCGTGGGAGGTGAACACACAATGTAAATATATACAATATATATAAGCCATACTGTTGAAATATACAGCTGAAACTTACCAGACTTCATTAACCAATGCCACCATTATTAATTAATTAATTAATTGATTGATTAACATAAAAAGGTAGAAGAGGATGATAAACCAATCACAGGAATGCAATGATCTGTAGCAAGATCCTCAATACAGAGCCCAGATAAGTTTCCCAAGGAATCAGATGCGCTAGGTCAACTCATGAGTTCCCAGAGTTCTGCAGGGTCACGACAAAATAATACAACAACAACAACAACTTCACGCCTTGCCTCGAGCCATGTTTATGCTACCTGGTTCTCCAAGTAGGGTAGAACAGCTCAACACAGAGATGAAGGGAACACATTTCATAAAGGATATAATAAGATAGCCTATATGTCATCTCTGGGAGGGCTTAACTCATTGATGGCAGTTAAGAGACATGCACAAAAGACACTTTGGTCCATCTGAAAACCTGAGTTAGAAGTCAGGCTGTGCATTCTACCACTATCTTTCATCTGAATCAGAGAATCTCAAGGTACACAGTTAACCAAAATCTCACAACTCTGTCATTCAGCAAAGATTCATCTCATATTTATTTTGTAGACAAGGACTGGAGTTGTAAAAGGGGAAGATTTCATGTTTGTTATTTCTTTGTTTTTAAAATTTATTTTCAATTACAGCTGACATGTAATATTATATTAGTTTCAAGTATACAACATAGTGATTAGACATTTATATACTTTATGAAGTGATCACCCCAATTATTCTAACACCGTTCTGACACCTATGCTGTACTTTACTTCTTTGCCTGCTTTGTTGTCCCAGAAAAACACTGATCAATTTTCTGTCATTATAGGTTTTGCCTGTTCTACATTTTTTAAAAAATGGAGTCATGCAGTGTGTATGATGGCATGTTTATCTGTCTTCTTTTGCTTGGAATACTTTTCCTGAGGTGTGTCCATGTTTCAACTTGTTCATCTTTTATTGCTGAATAGTATTCCACTGTATAGATGTACTTGGTTTGTTTATCCATTCCTCTGTTGATGACTATTTCTACTTTTCATCTATAGCAAATAAGTTGCTATGAACATTCTTGTACAGTTCTTTTTGTGTGCATACTTTCCTTTCTCTTGGGTAAATTCCTAGGAGTAAAATTGCTGTGCTCTATGTTTACCTTTTTAAGTTTAACCATTTCCCAGAGTGATTGAACCACTTCACATTCTCATCAGCAGTGTATGAGTTCTACTTGCTGCACATCATGACCAACCCTGTGGACTTTTCTTTTATGCTTAATACTTTAAATATATATATATTTTATTTTAGAACAATGTTAGATTTGTAGAGAAGTTGCAGAGATAGTACAGAAAGTGTCCGTATACCTCTCAACTAGTTTTCCCTAATGTTAGCATAGTACGTTACTAATGTACATTTATCAAAACCAAGAGACTGACACTGGTACATAACTATTTATAAAACTTCAGACTTCATTCAGATTTCACCAGTTTATCAACTAATGTACTTTTTCTGTCCCAGGATCCCATGCAAGATATATTACATTTAGTCAACACTTAATGACTCAAGTGATGGTCTCCTTAGTTACCTCAGGTTTGTGACAATTTCTCAGTCTTTCCTTGTTTTCATGACTTTGACAGTTTTGAAGAATATTGGTTAGGTATTTTGTAAAATGTCCCTAAATTTGGATCTATGTGAAGTTTGTTTGTTTTTCATTTTTAGATATGGGTTCTTTAGAAGAAAACAACAGGGCCAAAGTGCCCTTCTCATCACATCATGATACCCACCTGACTTTTCATTGGTGATGTTAACTTGATTTCTCTTATTAATTTATTTTTATTTAAATTTTTTTTAGTTAGTCTAGCCAGGGTTTGGATAATCTGTCCATATTCAGCAGTAGAGTATTTAGGTCTCCTACTATGATAATGTTTTGGTCTGTTTCTCCCTTTAGTTCTGTTAGTAATTGCTTTATATATTTTGGGGCTCCCTGATTTGGAGCATAGATATTAATAAGTGTAACGTCTTCTTGGTGTAGGATCCCCTTTATCATTATGAAGTATCCTTCATAATGGTAAAGTATCTTTCTTTACCTTTTTCATTTTGAAATCTATTTCATCCAATATTAATACTGCTTTTCTCTGAATACCATTTTCTTGAAATATCATTTTCACCCTGCAATTTGAGTCTATATTTGTCTTTTGAACTGAGATGTATCTCCTGGAGTCAGCATATGGTTGAGTTTTGTTTTTTGATCCAGTCTGCAACTCTGTGCCTTTTTATTGGTGAGTTCACTCCATTTACATTTAGGATGATTATTGAAATATGAGATTTTCTTATAATCATTCTGTCTTTTGCTTTCTGGTAGCTTGGTGTTTCCAATGCTTCCTTGTCCTTGAATGTCTGTTTTTATTTTGTTTTGGGTTTTTTTTTTGTTTTTTGGTTGGATTTTGTGGATGTTCCCTCTGGCCTTCCTTATTTTATGTTACGTACCTAAGTTCTACATCTTTTGCATGTGTTTAGCACTATGAATATGTAAAGGACAGTTGTGTGTGTGTGTGTATAGTAGTCCATTTTCTTCTGTGTGTGCCTTATCTCTACTCCTATTTGAGAATGTCCATCTTTGAATCTTCCACTTTTCTGTTATCATTGTCTCATTTTGTCCCTATGTATGTTGATCATCCATTACTATCTTGCAATAGCAAATCTCTTATTGTTTAAGCTTATAATACCCTGTTCTTAATAAGGATTGCACTACTCTGCTTCTATCTGCCAGGTAGTCACCTTAGTCATAGTTACATATTTTTTGTCATTTTGTTTTAGGTTAGCTGATCTCTTTTAGTATCTCCTGTAATGCAGGCCTCATTGTGAAGAATTCCTTCAATTTTTTTATGTCTAGAAAGGTCTTCGTTTCTCCTTTATATTGAAAGAAGAGCTTTGCTGGATATATTATTCTTGGCTGGTAATTCTTTTCACTTAATAGTTTGAATATTTGGTTCCACTCCTTCTTGATTATAAGATTTGTGCTGAGAAGTCCAACAATAATCTAATGGGATTTCTTTATAGGTTACCATCTTCTTTTCCTTGGCTGCCTTGAGAATTCTTTCTTTGTCATTAACTTTTGATAATTTAAATATAATGTGCCTTGGAGAAAGCCTTTTGGGGTTGAGATAATTGAGTGTTCTGTTGACTTTCTGAATTTCAAGCTCCAGCTCATTCCTTAGGTCTGAGAACTTCCTGTCAACTATTTGCTTGAAAATACTTTCTGATCTGTGCTTTTTTCCTCTCCTTCTGGAATATCCATTATTCTTATGTTTCCCATCCTGATAGTATCAACTAGTTCTTATATTTCTCTTTCATTATATTTCATTCTTTGGTCTCTCTCTTCCTCCTTCTGATTTATTTCTAGATTTTTGTCTTCAAGATCACTGATTCTTTCTTCCATTTGGTCAACTCTATTTCCCAAACTTGCTATTTCATTTTTCATCTTTTGCAGTGTGTTTTTTATCTCCAGAAGTTCTATTCTGTTCTTTTTGAGGGTTTCAAACTACTTGCTAAAGAACTCATTTTTCTCATCTAGTTGTTTTTTTTTTCAGTTCCTAAAATTGTTGATATGACTCATTTTGGATCTCACTGAGTTTTTCAGAAGTACCATCCTAAATTCTCTGTCATTTAAGTCACATATTTCTATATCAGTAAGCTTATTTTCTGGAGATTGTTCTCTTTCTTTCTGAGATGTCTTGTCACCTTGGTTGTTCATTGTGTTTAATGGACTATTTCTCCACCTGGGCATTAATGGAAGTGTATTCTGTTGTTTTTCTAGAAAGAAAATTTCTTATATAAAGGCCTCTCTTTAGCCTGTTGCAAAAAGGTATTTTTCTTCTGGTTTCCAGTAGGTGGCATCTAAGCCTCTTGGATCCCTACTTTATATAAAGCCTTAATAATGTCTTTTTTCTTATAGATAGATATTCAATCATGCTCTCTACCTTCAGTTTCAGTGCCCGTCAGTGTTAGCTACAGTTTGGATAGCATTTGCTCAGATTGCCTTGGGGCTCCACAGTGTTTGGTTTTGGGGGATATGGGGAAAGGGGCTCTCTGGGTTAGAGAATGAGGGCTAAAGTTCAGCCTCGCATTTTGCAGCTGTGGCTGGTAACAATCAACTGTTGCTTCTCTACCATCCCCTCTTTTCTGCCATTCCCTTTTCTCTGCTTTCTGCCCTGATTCCTGGGCACTGCTGCTGTGTAGAGCCCACAGCTCTCTCAGGCAAGGTTGTTCAAGGAATCCACCACACCTTCTCCCCTTCCCCTCCTCTTGTAGCAGGCTCTATCTGTGAGAAGCAGCTTCTTTGTTTCTCTCAATCTACTGCCCAGCTCCCATGGCTCTGACCTGTGATAGCTCTTATGCACAGATCCTGTGTTCAGACATGCTAGTGTGTAGTTTGTGTTTTTTGTTGAGTTTTAGATGTTCGGCTTGTTGTTTCGAGGGGAGATATCTGGGGACATCTCTCACTCCACCACGTGTCCGAACACACTTAACTTGATTTCTTGGTTAAGGTGGTACCTGCCAGGTTTCCCACTGTAAAATTACTATTTCCCCTTTCCATGCTTGCTTCTTCGGAAGAGAATCACTAAGTTCAGTCCATCCTCAAGAGGAGATGGTGGAAGTAAATTCTTTCACTTCCTAGAAAGAGAGTATTGATATCAATTTTTAAAATTCTTCTCTAAGGAAGATTTGCCTCTTGCCCCAATATTTATTCACTCTTTTACTTATGTCAGTATGAATTTATATATATTTACTTTATACTTTGAGTTATAATACAGCACTACTTTATTTATTTATGCATTTATTTATGCTCAAATTATCCCACCTGTGGCCATTAGGATCTCTGTATCTTTTTGACATTCCCCCATCCTTTTGTATCTTGAATACTTCCTTCATTTCTGGCACTAAAAGATTCTCCAGACTCATATTCTACTGTCTCTTCCCCAGTCCTAGGTTCTGCCACTCCTCCAAGGAGCCATCTTTTCACTGTGTCCTAATATGATGAAAGAGACAAAGAAGCACTTCAGAGTCTCTTTTATAAGGACACTGATCTCATTTATGAAGACTCTGCCTTCGCAAACTAATCATCTCCTAAAAGTCCCATCTCCTAAGAGCATCACATTGGCAGTTAGGATTTCAACTCCCCAATATGAATTTTGGGAGATATGAACATTCAGACTATAGCACTCTGGCTTCTGCAGATCCACACCAGCAGAGTGGTGCCAACCCTTACCCACCTTCTCACCACACACACAGATTCACTTATACAAAGGGGAGAAGGATGGAACTCCAATAGTGAAGAACCAAATCAGGCTACCTACCAACAACAGAGTGCATCCGAGATTGGCATACAAAAACATCTCCCTGGACTTCTTCAGTGTGGTATTGTGCCCACAGGTAAAGGGGATCAGAGATAAAAACAAAAGCAGACTTAATAGTCACCCCTTAAATCAGGAAAGCAGAATATTTTTGTTTGAAAAGCCCTTACAGACAAAATGGAGGGGAAGAAATTGGTACTCAGAAAAACAATTTATTCAAAGTTTTGTATTTGTTTTCACAAATACTTTTGTTTTACCAGAAATCATCAGCAGATGACTTGAAGAAGAGTGTGATACCAGTAGATTTGGTTAATTGGTGTCTGTTCTATCACTGCCAAATTCTACACCAACTTTATATTCCAAGGAACATAAAGACAATTGCTTCAGAAACTGGAAACTCCAGTTTGACTCATACAGCCTGGCCTGGGAAAAGATGAAGAAAAGCTTTTAGCTGTGGGTAGTTACCAAGCAAACTGTGACCTGCATAGGGAGCACCATCTAAAAACTGTCACCTGTTCTTCTTTCCATATTAACCTTCCATTCAAGGATACATTGTGAGACAGGTAGCTCTCTATCTCCTTCCTTTCTCAAGGAAGGTCTTTGTACAGCATGTGTCATATGGAAAGAATCTGATGGGGGTGGACAGATCCCATCTGACAGATCTCAGCTCAGTAGCCCAGTTGAAATATTGCCCCAGCTGAAGTATAGGGGGTCTCATTCAATGGGGTCCCAAACATGATGATGGCTACATGAATAGAAACCATTCAGCATTCAGGTGGTGTCAGACCAACTGCTAAAGCCTTCCTAAATCAAGAACATTCTTAGAAAGAAGGTATGTTAAGAACTCTAAAACCAAAACGAAAGTGAGAAGTGACCACCACAAAGGGCTCTGTGTGAGTAAATGAAAACCAAACAATATGTAAAGAACACCATGATGAAGAACGAGAAAACACCCTTTCATGTACTCATTTACTGACAGTCTTTGATGTTTTACATCCAAGTAGTAACAGCTTAGCTAAATTTATAAAAGTGATTATTCTTTTATAAGAGTAGGAAAATCTTCTGATAAACACAGGAAAGAGCTATTGTTAGACCCATAAAAATTTTAAATCTTCAAGCTTCAAGGAATAAGTAGAGTATGGAGGGAATGTCTAAATTTATTTTAACACAACCAAAAGTACTATAAGAGTTTTGTACCAAAGTCCAGTAAGTGTTACTACTTAGAACATTGTCCATGGAGGCTTGTTTTTTCTGAAGCAATCAGTAGAAATCATCAAAGTAAGTCCCCAGGTCAGGGTGCTTCTGAGTTACATATTCTAAATACATACTGCATTTTTCTTTTATCTTAACCATACATCCCCTCGAGGTAGGTCAAGCAGAAGTTATTTCTTCCTTTTCCAGGTAAAGAAAACAAAGCTCAGATAAATTTAAATGACTAGTTCAGGATCTCATATTTCATGAGTGGAAGCTACCAGTTCAATTTTATTTACAGTAGTTGTCAAGGTCACAAGTGTGTGTGAGGGGAATGGGGAATGTCTGGCAAATCGACATAAACCATCCATTCACTAATAAGTATATACTGATGACTAATATTAAAATCTCTGTGATACAAATTAAGTAAGTGTCCATGGCAAGCACAATTAAGGGACACCACCTCAGAGATTCTGGGATTTAAGAGCAAAGAACATTGTCCTATGGGTCTCTGGAAGAAATAGTGGAAGGAATTTAGAGGCAAATAGATGGTACAGAAAAGTCCAAAGCAGCCTAAAGTTCTTTAGGGGTCACTTCAGGGAGGATGGGCACTAGTGGAGAGGTAACACATGTCTGAAAGCATAGACCTCTGCTGATGGGAAGAAGGCAAAGCCCAGGAATTATTCGTAATGTAAATGTTATATGTCGCATCACAAATATATACATATACATATGTATGTATGTATTTTATTTTTGTAGAAATTTTAGATGACAAAGAAAACTATAAACGGTAAGCATTCATAATCCCATCAAGTAGAACTCTATCATGGCTGTTAACATTTCAGCATGTTTCTTTCATCTTTTTGTATATATGTATACATTCTACAATTGAAATCTTATTGTACACACTGTTATTGTCCTACTAGTTTTCAGTCAATGTTGTATGCTAAACATTTCCCATGTCATTCATTTCCTCATTAGGCATATCTTTCTTAATATTACATAAAATTCCACAATATGCACAGACCAGCAGTTCTCAAACTGTGATCTTAGGACCCATTAAGGTCCCCAAAACACGTTTGAGGTATCTGTAAGGGTCTCCCCTTTCCAATCACACATGTGGGAAGATTTTCTTCATATATTGCAACCAAAACAATACATTGCAACAGCTTGAATGCCAATGCAGATATGAGAAACCAGCTGTCTCCTATCAAGCCAGATGTGAAAGAGATATTCAAAAATGTAAATCAATGCAGTTCACTCACTTTCTGTTTTAGAAACTTTTTCTTCATAAAAAATGTTAACTTGTTAAAAATTCTCAGTTTTAATTCCTAATATGGGAAATATAGATATAGTTACATGAGCAAAAGCTAATTGAGGTTCTCAACAATTTTTAAGAATGTACAGGTTTGAGAAGTGTTGGAATAGAACTGCAGAAGGAATGCAGGATGGCTTTTAAGAGGCCAACAGACTGATTGAAACAGGCTCTGAAACTTGATAGTTGTGTCACTACAGGCAAGTTGCTCAACATCTGTGTTCTCTTATCTTTAGATTTGGAATAATGGTATCCATCTCACAGGGATATTGTATAAATTAATTGAGATTATACAGGGCAAACAGGATGTGCCCACTAAATGGATGTTACTTATGGTTCTTTGATCGTGATGAACGCCCTTTCATTTATACAGCCATTTATTACACATAAATCCATGTCCACATTTTTGATTAATTTTATTTAGATACACTCCTAGAATCAGAATTCCTGCCATGAAGATTTATGTTTGACTTTTTAAAGCAGCCTTGCTGAAAACAGCAACCAACTTGATCATCACACAGCCTTATTTTATAGCCTATGAGCCTCAGACTATATATAAACATCTGAAATCTGCCTTCTGGATTCCCTACCTAAGGAGTATGTTAATAGCTCTTGAAAACAAGTTGGCTTGGTGACATGCATATCATTAACAACAACTTCAATGCACCAGATGTCCTGCTCTTCTGACCCTTGTTCTCTGGAGGCAAAGACCCTACACCCCAATTTCTGTCCCATATGAGAAGCCCATTTGCCAACTGATTCCTGATGCTGACCCCTGTCTCTGTTAGTAGGAAGAGGTGGCCTAGCACTTCTTCGATCTGACTCCTCAGTAGTGGCCTTTTTCTCTGAGAGTTTTTCCTCTGCTGTTCAAGGGAATCTTGCTTTGATCACTGTGTGGAGCTGGAGTAGGCTGTGCAAGCCTCTAGAACTCAATCATTTTTTTTTACAGCTATTGGCACGGATTATAGCTGGGCCATAAAGCTTTACTTTTTATCTATATTTCTAGTTTGAAAGAAATTAATCTCCTCCATGGGGGAGGAGCGAAGGAAGTCTTGCAAGCTCTACGTAGGCAAAATGGCTTTCTTCTGCTGCTCATGCGTTCACATTTCTAAGTACCTGAAGCTGGCACTGATACTGTCTTCTTTGCATCATAACATGTAAAGATGGAGGAAAGGGCAGACAACAATGACAGTGTTTTTGGAACCCACCAGCAGCACTGAAGCACAGGAAAGAGCTGCAATTGTCTACATATAAACAAATAGGGAAGATGGTGGTGGCAGTGGCTGAGAAACTAGGCAAAACCCTGCAGAAATAATAACAGACAGTAATGATAACAGTTAACACTGAGCATTTAGTCTCTTCAGGCCTTGTTCTGTGAACTCCACATGTTTGATTCATTAGTCTTCACAACAACCCTTTCAAATGAAGAAACTGAGGCATAGAGATATGTAATAATTATTATTTGCTCAAGTTCTCACAACTTATAAGTGGCAGCAGGTTTAAATTCAGACATTTGAAGGCCAATGCTCTTGATCATGAAGCCTCCCGGCCTCTTAATTATAATTATAATTATTGAAAACCATTTGTCAGACACTGTGCTAACATTTTTAATTAAATTACTTAATTTAATTCCCACAACAATGAATTCTAAAGCACAAATGAGTTGAGTAACTTGTTTAAGGTCACACAGCTTATATGTGGTGGAAACAATTTAACCTCAGGTTTGTGTGTTCAGAGTTCAAGGTCTTCCTTAGGGCTCTGAAGTATGAGCCACTGCTCAGCTGGTTTAAAGGTGGTCTCTGGAAAGCTTTTAGATCATGTAATCACCTGAGATTCATACAAACGAGGTAGAAGCTAATGATGGGTTCAATGACCAGCCAGATCTTTTCTTTAGCTGTCCTTCTTATTCCCAGGCAAGGAACAGTCCAGGCCATCCTCAAATGACTGCCACATCAGTTCATTCACTCATTCATTCAATGAATATTTCTTGAGCATCTTCTATGCACCTATTACTATTCCAGGCTCTGGGGGCACAGTAGCGAGTGACAAGAGACAAAAGACTCTGGTCTCCCGGAATCTTTTAGATGTTAAACAAACAAACAAACAAACAAAAACTAACAAAACAGACACTACACAAAATAAATAGGAAAATCATATAGTATATTAAAAGGTAATAAGTGCTAGGAATAAAAAGAGAGTAAGGAAGACAAAGAAGTGTTGGTACCTTGGGTTGGTTGTAATTTTTAGTAAAGTGGTCAGAGAAGACCTCGTTCACAAGTGATATTTGAGTGAAAAGATGAAAAAGAAGAAGGAAACCATGTGAGACTACCTGGCAGTAGGGGAAGCCTTCAGGCAGAGGCCCCAGCAAATGTCCTGAGATGGAAGTATAAATAGACTACGCAAGACATGGGAAGGAAACAGCTTCATCCTCTCTCCTATGGGGATGTCCCCTTGCTCATTGTAACATATCCAGGCTCCTGACCCTGGTTCTTAAGGTTGCCAGAGAAGGTGGTTGCTAGAGTGGCCTCTGTGATCTGGTCAGGCAGTTTCCCTGATCTCAGTAAGCCATTCTCATGACTGAATTATTGCTGCATCTTCCCTCGAAGGCTTTTTGCCTTCTAATCTCCATCAGTGCAAAGCTTAAACCAGTTTCTATGCCAAGCTCAAGACTCAGTTTCTTCAAGAAGGCTTCCAAAATTCACCTCACCCTTGATCAGTGCTCTACACAGGAAGTTCACTCCATTCTGAGTTCCTACCATATTATCTTGTACTTGCCCAGGTTATGGATTTATCTTCTCTCTCCAGCAACTTCAGGAAAGAAATTGACCATTTTCATACTCTTATAATGCTTAAGGATGTTTGACAAGTGTTGGATAATGGGATGGATGGATGGACAGATAGATGAATGATTGAATGAATAGTGCTGTTGAGTAAATGTCTGTGTCCTTTCAAATTTTATATGTTAAAACCTAACCCCCAGTGCAATGGTATTTGGAGATGAGGCCTTTGGGAGGTGATTAGGTCATCAGGGCTTCCTCATGAATGAGATCAGTACCCTTGTAAGAGAGACTTTAAAGAGCTTCTGCCATGTGAGAACACAGCAAGAAGATAGCAACAACAATCCTAGTGGCACCTTGATCTTGGACTTCCCAGCTTCCAGAACCATGAGCAGTAAGTGTCTGTTGTTTATAAACCACCCAGTCTGTGGTACTCTGTAATAGCAGCTCAAACTAAGGAAAATGGTATTAAAATAAGAAGAGGAATTCTCAGGGCCTGAGACAGAATCTGACTTAATGCTCTAAATGCAATCAAAATTAATTTCTTCTGAAAAAATCAAAATGTGTTTAAACTAGGAAGCTGAAATTTGAAAGCCTTCCCCTAAAAGGCCCAATCAATATCTTTGTCCTCTTTATCCTTATAATGTGTGGTAAATAGATCTTCCAAGGGAAGCAGGCCTGAATTTCACAGGGGAGAGTTTCCAAAATTAGTCCATAGAGTTTCTTCAAAGAATAAGAGTGTGTTGAGAAGGATACAGGGTTTTGTGCCCCTAATCCTCAGCCATTTATATCAGCCATTTCCAGTCATATCACATTGCAAGCCATTAGGACACACTACTGATGCCAAGAGATTTTTCTTCAAAGCAGAATAATGCCCACAGCCAAAACCTGTTTACCTGTGCCATTTTTTTACTCCTTCAATTTATAGACACATGAGTATTTATTTGATCAAATTACATAGGCCTCTAAAATACCCCAATAAATATTGTCCTTTTATTTAGAGGAGGTAATTCTGAACATCTCCAACATGTTACCCAACATGCACTAGCGCTAGCAAAATTCCAGAGTGTCTAGCCTTGAATAATGCACTTTTTAAAAATAGATACAGCTACCCAGCAGCTTTAACTTTTTCAGGAGAAATCCTGGCTCAAATAAAAGGTACTATCACAATGTTAATGATTATAAGAAAGCCAAAACTTTGAAGCAGTGGTTCTTGCACATCTCTGGGACAAGGGACCCTCTGAAAATCTGCTGAAAACCATGGAATCCCTCCAGTAAAGTGGACACATACAAACAATTCTATAGATAAAACGGGGAAGTATACCTGAAGCTTATCTTGGGTCCTTCCAAAAGAGTACATCAATTTGAAGTTGAGAAAGTTTGATGAAAATACCAAGTGTTGGTGAGATTAAAGAGCAACCCAGAACTCTCATACCCTGCTAAGCATAATGTGGTATAACCACTCTGAAAAACTGTTAGTATCTACTAAAGCTGCACATGCACATAGCTTACGACCCACTTCTAGGTAAGTACCCAAGAAATGTTATCCAGACATATATGCAACGGTTTTAAATGTCCATTAACATTAATATGAACAAATAAAGTTAGTTATATTCCTGCAATGGAACACCATACAGCAATGAGAATGATCTACAACCCATAAATAAAAATCTGATACCGTGCTGATCTGAAACCACAATTAGAGGCCAGAGGACATTCATAGCAAAGAGTAATGGTACCAAAAGGGTAGCTATGCCTTAATCACAGAAAAACAGGTGTTCGTGATAAATTCTTCATTTTTGAAGATAAGTCATTGACTCATGGTGATGAACTGAAACACTGAGTCTGTCTTGACAACACTTATCACTGACCACAAAGAAGTTCAGGCAAGAAAAAATGAAAGGACTAGTGTGAAACAGGTGATCTTCTTGTGTTAGGGTGGGGCAAGGTGCAGTGGGGAAGCATAAATGCTCTGAGAAAGGACAGCTCTCACCCAAGTGTATATACGGATTATATTAGAGAAGACTCCTGCACCCATCTAGAGACCAGAGAAAGAGCTACACATCCCGGTCCTTAAGTATCAATACCTTTTAGAATTATGGTGTCCTTTACATAAAGCAACTATTTAATTTCTAGGTTATGCATAGTAACAACTACCTTTTGGTAAGCACTGACCATGTGCATGGTACTTCTCGTATATCATTCTCAATCCTCACAAATCTTTTGTGGGATAAGTACTATTATTAACCTTATGTTTTAATAACAGCTTTATTGAGATAAAATTCACATACCATCAAATTAATCCATTTTTATTTCAGAAAAAATATACATTACATAAAATTTAATATATTTTAAACATCATTAAGTACACAGTTTAGTGCCATTAAGTAAATTCACAATGCTGTGCAACCATCAATACTATCCATTTTCAGAACTTTTCATCATCCTAAATAGAAACTTCATACCTATTAAACACTAACTCTTAATTTCACCCTCCCACTAGCCCCTGGCAACCTCTAGTCTACTTTATGTTTCTATGAATTTGCCTATTCTAGTATCTCTAGTAAGTGAATTTTGTCTTATTTATTAAATTTATCATAATGTTTTCCAGGTCCATCTATGCTGTAGCATGTATCAGAATTTCACTTTTAAGGCTGACTAATATTTCATTGTACAGATAGACCACATTTTATTTATCCATCCATCTGTTGATGAACATCTGGGTGGTTTTCATTTTTTGACTATTAGAATAATGCTGCATGAACATGTGTGTATTAGTTCATTTTACAGATAAGGAGAGTGAGTCTTAGGATAACAACTTTTCCAGGATCACACAGGAAATCGGGGGGATTCAAATTCAGCTATGCTTAAAGTCAAGCTAGTTCTCCAGTTCACGTCACCTCTTATGCAGCAGGAGATCCAAGATCTGAATGGTCGCTGGTTCACAGGCCACAGCAGGCCCCAAAACATGCCACCTCACAGCCATTCCACTCTGTCTGCTTTAATATAATTGTGACTTTAAGTCTCAGGCAGAGAGAGAAAGCAAGAATAACTATTAAATTAGAACTAATGATACTATATTGAGCTAAACAATGATGAGAATCAAATTTGTCTTACTGATAAGGCTTGGATGGGCTCAGAAAAAAATCTCAAGGCATCATACTTTTAAGTGCTACTCACACTTAGAAAATTTCTTTTCATTCAGTAAAAATATATTAACCACAATGTATAAGACAGGTATAATGTAATGTTCTGAAGATACAAAAATAAAATGACACAATCCCAGGCTCAAGGACCTCCAAAGTCTAGTTAGAGAGGCAGATCCATGGAAACAGAGAATTACAGCATCATAATTATAACATGGCACATGACTGGTTTTATGGCATCACCTGGCTACACGCTTGTGTACTGCAAAGTTCCTTAGTGGAACCTCCAGTCTTTAGGTATAGGGAGCTATTTCATGGAGAGTACAGTCAGCAAGATTCACGACTGCATCTGTCTTAACCCCAGTACTCCTATGCTTCTCCATCTAGAGACATTCCATAAGCTGTATGGCAAGGTATACAGAAGACCCTTTAGGTAAAGTAAAGCTTGACCTACAACCACTAAAAAGAATGGGTTACCGAAGTGGTCAATGTGGTGGTCATAGTGATAAGTTTGCCTATATCCCCATTCAGAAATAAGGGACTTATTTCTTCAGTTCTTAGGAGTATTCCTGACAGGCAGCCCTTGGTTCTTAGCCCTTTTCGGGGATTATTACCCCAGCTGTAGAAAAAACCACTTTGCCCAAGATTAGGCAGCTTCTCTGGGCAACCCACTTCCAACCTCACTGATTGATGTGAGGGGTCACCCCATCTTCAGAATTCCGTCCAGGGTTGTCTGAGGTTTCCATTGAAATTACATCACTGTTTGACTACTCTCTCTGCTGGCTCCTGCCTCTTTTCCCTCCTATCCACAGCTGTTGATCCCCACTCCCCCAGAGAACTTCCTAATAAACCTCTTGCATGCTAATATTCATCTCAGAGTCAGCTTCCTGAGGCACTACACCACAACAGCCATTCATTGGGATGAGGATAACAAACTGTACCAATGCCTAAAGAACCTCAATCCCAAGGACCTGGGGTGGCCCAAACCTCATGAAAGACATACAAACCCAGGCATAGTGGGACCTCATTAAGAATAGTTTTCTTTGGGGAAGATTAGTGAGGAGTTCCCAATCTCCTTCTCCACAATCTTCAACAACTTGCTAAAGGAAATGAGAAATATAGCAATTGCTACTACAAATATACTCAGTCCGAAAGGGGGAATTTGAGAGAAGAATTTATAATCAAACCTAAGGCCTATAAGTCAAAGCTCATATTTATATCATAGGTGATAATTTTAAAATCTCATTAATGTTAATATAAAGGTTTGTACCTAGAGCAAGAGCGAATTTGCCATCTTAAAATTGTCTCCAAGTACTTTAAAAAAACTTTTATCATATGTTTCAAGTTATTTAGGAAAGGACATTGGCGTGTAAATCCACATGATCTCCAAATTGCAATGAATTTTAAATAAGCCTAAATATTGAAACTTCCTCCATGTGTTTTAACATGCTCTGTTAGCTACATTAGCTTACACATAATCGTAGAGAAAAGAACATTCTAGTCTCACTAAAAGACTTCATAAAATCCTCCATAAATAATTTACACAAAAGATAGTTTTCCTAGCGCTAATATTTCAGCTTAATTAATAAATCTAATGTGATTTTCCACAGACAAAAATATAAATGGCTTGTTAAAATAACCATTATTAAAGAGCTGTAAAATTGCATGCTTCTATAGATATGTTACAGTTTGGAAATTTTACTACAGAAGTATGATATGGTGATAATATATAATTGGTCTGTGTCCCCAGTCCCTAGAGCCAGATTTTCTAAAACCGTTACAATTTCCTGAGTGATAGGGGTGAGAGGAGTACCTTTTCTTATTTACAACAAGCTCTTTCAACCCTACCTGGTTTATGCTAATGAGTTGACTCTTTGTGGGCCCTTAGGTAGCTTCAGGATGGGGGCAGATTGCCAGAGAGACCAACCATGTGATTAGGACATGGAATTAACCAAAGTATACTATGATAGGTGATTGGATAAAGAAGCTGTGGTACATATATACAATGGAATATTACTCAGCCATAAGAAGAGATGAATTACTGCCATTTGCAACAACATGGATAGACCTCGAGATAATCATGCTAAGTGAAAACAGCCAGACAGAAAAAGTTGAAAATCACATGATATCACTTATAAGTGGGATAGAAACCTAAAATGACAAATGAACAGCTGTAAGAAACAGAGACTCTTGGACATGGACAATAGACTAGTGGTTACCAGAGGGTAGAAGGGAGGGGGAAAGGAGGAGGTAGATGAGGTAAGGGAGGTCAAATATGTGGTGACAGAAAGAAATCTAACTATGGGAGGTGAACACACAATGTAAATATCTATATCTATATCTATCTATATATTTAGATATAGATGTAGATATATATAGATAGATATAGATATAGATATATAGATATAGATATACAGATATAGATAGATATAGATATATGCCTTACTGTTAAAATGTACATCTGAAACTTAGCAGATTTCATTAACCACTGTTACCATAAAAAATTAATCAATTAATTAATTTATATATAAAAAAAGAAGCTTGAAACTTTTAGCCCCACCCCTGGACTTATGAAGAGAGGTATGTCTGCGGTGCAGGTATTGGGCAAAGATGGATTTAATCGCCAAATGCTAATGATTTAATCAATTTTACCTACATAATGAAACATCCATAAAATCCCCTAGACAAGAGAGGTCAGGGAGTTTACAAGATTGTGAATAACACTTCATCCACATGTCTGAAGGGTGGTACACCCCAAACTCCCGGAGGGCAGAAGCTCCTGTGCTCAGGATCCTTCAAACCCTTGTCCTATGTACTTCTTTATCTAGCTGTTCATCTATGTCCTTTAGAGTAAACCAGTAGTAGTAAGTAAATTATTTTTCCTAAGTTCTGTGAACTGTGAGCTGTTCTAGAAAATTTTAAAACCTGAGGCATGTGTCATGGGAACATCTGATTTATAGCTGGTCAGTCAGAAGTACAGGAGGCCTTGAATTTGCAATTGGCATCTGAAATGGGGACAGTTTTGCAGGACTGAGTCCTTAATTTGTGGGATCTACACTAGCTGAGTAGTTAGTGTTGAACTGAATTGAATTGTAGGATACCCAGTTAGTGTCTGGAAAGTTAAATAACGGGTTGTTGTGGGGAAAAAATTCAGCCACACATTTGGTGTCAGAAGTATTGTGAGTAAGAAATAGATCATATTAAGAGATAAAGCAGATTGATGAAAAAGAGGAAAGAATTATGATGTACAAATTGCCAATTATAAAAACAATCATGGGGATATAAAGTATAGCATAGGGAATACAGCAAATAATATTGTAATAACTATGTACGGTGTCAGATGGGTACTAGACTTATTGGGGTGATCACTTTGTAAGTTATATAAATGCATAATCACTAAGTTGGATACCTGAAACTAATATAATATTATGTCAACTATATGAAAAAAGATGTAAAGTGATTTTTAGGTAATTGAATTGTAGGGCAATAAAGAAATAAAACTAAACACAATGGCCTTAGCAACAAAGGGACACTCAGCTTAACCATAATCATCACAAATCCTTAATTTGAAATATTCAAACATCAGAAATCACTTGGAAAACATTCATTTTTATGCCCACATACACGTTATTAGAAGTGACATACCACTAGGTGATCATGTGAACTCAGACAAACAGCTTCAACTGCTGAGCCTCTGTATAATGGAGATGTAAATAGAACCATTTTCAAGATGTTATTGATGGCAGTCAGCGAGATGATACATATACATCTCTTAACAAAATGCCTTGCACACACTAAATGCGTAAATACTAACTAATATCATCATTACTCTCCCTATACTTTCCTGTCCACAGCATCGGCTCAATACACAGACTAATCGTATGACCTTAGGTAAGTTACTTTACATCTCTGACACTTTCACCATCCATACAATGTGAGGAAAGGCACAGAGCTGAGGTGAGGATTAAATGAGATAATATATGTAAAGTGCTTAGAAGAATTTTATTGTTATTATTCTAATAAATATCACAAGCCCTTTTACTAACACATTTTGAACCTCCCATAAAGGAAGGCTCTCCAGGTCATCTAGGGGAATGCCACTGTATGAGCCCATGGATGTCTTTGTAACAAAAGGTGCAGAGCCTCCTTCACTTACAGCATCACTCAGCATGCTGGGATTTACCAGCAGAAAAAATCAATATCCAACTGCTCACCCTTGCACATCCTTGTCAGGGAAGGTGCTCATCTAGTCACCTTCTCTATCAAGCCCTCTCTGAACCTCCAGACCTGGACCCTGAACTCATTTTAGAGATCAGCTCAGTTAATCCCAAACAACTGTGCCACTTTCTTCACCCAAATGTAGTCTCACTTGGGTCACGGGTGCCAGACAACAGGTGTTTCTCTGGTTTTTCAAAGATATTATCCGAATGCTTTTGATGTCCCTAAACTATACAGAGTAGTGACAAGATGAAATGCCATATATTATCATGGGTATAGACATAGCACAATATAAAAGGGTGGGGGATGAGTAAGACTTCTAAAATAAATGATTTTTCTCAAAATTGGTCTTTCCTCAGACATCAGTTATTATCATCTTTGGGTTACCAGACTATCATTTTGAAATCAGAATATGTGATGATTTGAATCTGGAAAAACTATCTAAAAAGCAATTTATGTTAAAAAAAACCTCTTAAAGGGTTTCTCTACCACATAAGATTTTTTAAATGGTGAAAGTACCTCATATTTCTAGTCATTTTTATATATTATCATATTTAATTTCCATAACAACACTAGAAACTAACAGTCCCACTTTACAGACTAGGTATTGAGGCTTCTAAGAAGCAGTAAATTATATGCTCAGGATCCATAGTGAATCTATTGAAAGCCCAAGACTTTAACGGAGGCCTGTGACTCCAGGTAGTCTGCCTTTCTCTACAGAGAGGTCCTTATAAGATGGAAATTCATATCCTTGAATGTATCTGAAACAACATGTAATCTACTCTCCATTGAATAACTCACCCAGATCCAAAGTTGTCCTCTGATTAATGCTGGTACAAATACCAACTTTTCACTCCATAAATTGTTTGGGGAAATTGTTTACTTTCTCTAATGGTACTAACTAAAATGATGATTCACTTATATGAGTCAGAAGATTCCTCCCAAAGAAATTCAATGCTTTGAAATAAGAACTCCACTTTGAAATAAATCAAAGGAGACTTTATGCATAAATAGAAAGGTTTCCTTGGCCTCAAAAGGAGCTTTGCTGCTATGAACGTTAATCATTACTGGTGAAATTGTGTGGATTTAAGGGAGAGTCACTTGTTGAGGCAATGAGTGAGTACTGGGCAGATCCTGATTAGAAGAACATTCTGGGTTCCAGTAGAGAAATGACATGGCAGGAGAAATCTGGAGTGAGGTTCAAAGAAAGGAAGAGGCAAGTCTGGCAAAGAGGCAACTTGTGAATTTTAGATGCAAGGCACCCAAGAGATACTTTCAAAGAATTCAAGTTTTGCCAACTGGACTGAAATGAAAAGGATATCTCAGAGGTATCTACTTATTTGAAACTATTATTTCAGGAAGAAAGAGTTTTCAACAAAATTCACTTAGGGGGTACTTTTTATTGACACAAATATGCTTAAAATAATTTTTTAAAATACCATTGCCAAGGAGCAGTAATGAGTAAGAACAAAGGTAAGAAAAATAAGGATTGTGATAGGCAAGCATCATAATTACCATTATCACCACTACCACTTCCACCACCATCACCATCATCCTTATCATCTTCATCATGGCTAACACCTTCTGAACATTTGCTCTGTACCAGGGACTGTTTCAAAGATGTTACAAATTTAATTCAGTTATCTCTCTCAACAACCCTATGAGGAAGGTTTATTATTCTCATTTTTAGATTAAGAAATAGAGGCACAGATTGATTCAGAAACTTGCTTAAAATTACACAACTAATACATAGTGAGTTGTAAATTCAAATCTAGGACCTCTGAGTTCAAAGTCTATGATCCTAATCTCTATAATATTACAGATGAACTGGATTGTTTTAACTTTTGCCTTTCCCTTGAAAATATACTTGATAACATATTTTTTCAAAGCTATGAGGAGCTTTGATATAATAATGCCAACATGTTTTCGAGCTACTGAAAGATATTAGCAAAAGACCATTAGGACAAAGACTATTTCTTTCATAGTGATGAGAGACACTCTTTAAGATGCACTGTATAATAATTTATAGCTTCTGTTAAATTTATGAGCATTTATTTCTTTCTCCTTCTTGACATTATTTTCAACTAGCTCACCTTTTCCATCTTAAGCCTATGTATTTATGCCCCGGAAGTCTGTCACTTACAAGTCTTTTCTTTTTCTTTGACCTGTTTCATTTAAACTCACTCAAAATTAATCTATTAACTTAGACAGTTTCTAAAATACCTCCAACACTATTCTTATGTGTAGCTTCAACTTTAAAATTTCAAAGCAGGCCACAGAGTGCTAGCTAACTTATATTGACCTAATGTAGGTTTAAATGACAACCATGGTAATGAGAAATGCAGGGTGGTCTAATTGTAGTTTCAAAATGCTCTTCTTCAAAATTATTGAATGTCTGCTGACATCTCTTATGTTTCTTAAGTGTACATATATCAGTTTGGATAGAATGCTATGACCTTCAGAGCTGGAGAACAGAACAGGATCCTAAGAATACTATAATCACCAATTAATGAAGTAATAAAACTAATTGTGATGACAACTTAAGGCTTTATGTGTGCTGAATTTCACTTTTATGACAAGCTCTAGGGTTGAACAAGCCATGTATTCTTAAAAATCATAATATATGGCATTTTTTTCCAGCAGGTTCTTGGTTAAATGCCTGAATGACAAAAGAGGATCGAATCTTCACAGGAAAAGATGTGTATTCTTTTGTATCCCCCGAAAAGAAAGAGCAGAGTGGTGGCTGGTGTGAAATGACATCTATGAAGAAGAAACACACATATCCATGCATTCGTGTGCACATGTGCATGCACATGCACAGAGTATTTATTTGATCATAAGCAAACTTCTATAGAATATTACTGTTAAGGCAAAATTCATATCATGTTACTTCTCTACTTAAAACGTTCCAATGGCTTCTCATATCACCCATAGTAAAAGCCAATGTTCTTATAACTTCTTGTAGGCCTTCTGCTATCTAATGTTGGATGTTAGCTCTTTGACCTTCCAGTGTTGTGCTGGGACTTGTGCATACTGGCTCATGAGACCAATTGATTGTGCTAATCTCTTCTCAATTCTGCATTCAGTGGTAAGTTGGTAGGCTGATATGAGCCACTGTGAAGTATCTACACTCTGCAAACCCTACAGATGAGATTTAGGTTTTTGGTGAAATGCCATCTCCTCAGTGAGGCCCTATCTGACTACTCTATTTGAATTTGGATCCCACACTCTCGCACTCCCATTTTCCATAGCAGTCAAGACCTCTGATAATTGTTTTCTTTTTTCTTATATGGCTGAGCAGGTGTTTTATTACACATTGCTTTAATGTATGTGGGTGATTTAATAGGTCTGGTTTAAAAGTTCAACCCTTTGTAGACATGAGAAAGTAACAGATTTTGAAAGTCAAACTTTTTTGTATAATTCAGCAACTTGGTGGTTAATGAAATTTTAACTCCAAAATATATTGGAAAATCAACTCATATACCTATTAGAGTTGAGAGTATTAAATTAAAAATTAACATTTTAAAAAGTTTCGGACAATGCAATATATTAATTTTTGGTACATCTGAATTAGCTTCATTTTAAGAAAATTCATATTTTATACTATTTTTTATTTTTAATTTTACCATATTTTTTTATTGTGCCTGTTACTGTAAGTGCAAAGTAATATAAAGTTAAACATGGTCAATTCCACTTTTATCTTAGGCATATAAATTGTTTTTTCTATATATTTTATTTCTGTTTATTGCCTGTCTTCCCCAGCTAACACATAAGCTCCATGAGAGCAAGAATTTTTGCATATTTCATTTGCCTCTGTATTTGTAAGTTTATTTGTACCTTAACTGTGGGTAAAGAAAGTAGTCTTCAGTGGTGGTATTTTGGTGGGAGCTGGTGGTGTATGTGTTGAGATGGGTGGGCTTTCCTGGTTTCTTGACATCATATAAGGTAGGCACTTATTTTCCTGTAGGTTACTTGTAATAAAAATATTTCAGTTTTGCCCCTAAAAGCAATACCAAATCAAGGTATGCCCAATTGTGTTCTAAACGAAATGGGCTAACATAGGGGTAAAGAACTATTCTTTCATTCATTCATGCAAGAAACACTTACCTAAAGCCTACTATATTCCAGGTCCTTACCCAAGTGCTGGAGATACCACAGTGGACAAAATAGAAAAAAAATGTGCCCAGATGGAGTTTCCATTCTACCAGGAGAAGGCAGATGAAAAACAAATACAAATAAGATATGATGTTAGACATTTGTAAGTGCTATGAAAAAATAATAATAAAGCAGGGGAGGGATAAATTAGGAATATAGAATAACAGGTTGGGAGGAATCAATTCCTTCAGATATCAGATTATCATGGAAGCCCTTTCTGAGGAAGAAATATTTGAATTGAGACCCAAGAAAGAGCATTCCAAGTGGCGGGAATAGTAAGTGCATTTTGGTCATCTCTTGCTACATTTTTTAAAAGATCATGTTTTAAAAGATCAATCTACTATTATTTATCATAGTTCTTTGGGTTGACTGGGCTCAGCTGGGTAGTTCTTGCTTGAGGTCACTCATGTAGCTGTATCAAAGAGTGGCTTGGGCTGCAGTTACTTGAAGGCTCAACTGTGGTAGAGATCCAAGACACTCCCAAGTTCAGCACCCTAGCAGCGATGGCTGGAAGGCTGATTTAGCTGGGACAGGTGACCAGAGTGCCAAAATGTGGCCTCTCCAGCATGGTGGTCTCAGGGTATGTGGACTTCTTACATGGTATAACTCGAGCCTCCAAGAGTGTTTGTTCCAAGAGTGAAGTGGAACCTACCTGTTTCTTAAGGCCTGTACCCCAAAACTGGAATAGCATCACCTCTGTCATATTCTACTGGTCATAGCAGAAACAGATATCTCCTAATTTAAAGGGAGGGGCCAGGACCAACCTTTCCTCCATGGAAGGAGTATCAAAGAAAATGTGGCCATCTTTAATCTGACTCAAAATGCAAAAGCCCTGGGGTAGAAATAAACTTGGCATACTAGAAGCCAGAGTGGCTAGACTAGGGTGAACTGAGTCAGGAGCTTGGTAAGAGCGTATTGTACAGTTACTTGTGGGCCATGATACAAATTTAATTTTATTCATTCTTCTACATAATTTTTAATGTTTTTTGTTTTGTTTTGTTTTGTTTTGTTTTTACTCTAGGTTCTACAATCATGAAACTTTAGTTCCATCCTGAATACATAGATAAAATATCAACAATGATCTGGGAGAAATGCCTGGAAACAATAAGGGAGAAATATGAGACCTCTAAAATAGCAGCAGTACAACTATCCTAGTCTTAGAAAAAGGTAGCAGCTTAAAAACAACCTGTTGTTTTTAGATGGACTCTCATCTTTTCTAATCCAAAAGATCAATGTCATTAGATATCATAATGATACCCTTCAACTGCCCAAATAGCTACTCTACATAAGTCACCCTTAAATATATAGTTTCATCTTCTCTTTCTGCCTAAGGAGGTTGTTCATACAGCAATGCTCCTTCTAACCTTATTATGTTTACAATTTGTAATGGGAAAATGAAATGAATATTATATATATATATATATATATATATATAGTTGTCTACTCATATTTATCTGGTATGACACAGAGTTCCAGGAGTCTTACCAGAATAAGAAGCAGCTTTAATAGTTTAAAAAATTCCTGGATTAAGAATAAAATGATATGTTTTAATGTCTTTCCTTAGCCCTTGATTTAACCAAATGGACAGTTCATGTCAGTGCCCTCCATGGGGTTCTGATGCCACTAGGAAATCAGATGGGTCTCAGGAGGTCCAACAGGGATAAAAAAATCAGCAATGAGGCATAAGACAGAAGAAAAGGTAGCATGAGGGAATCAGCACCTGAACAGAAAGAAGAGGGTTGAGGATGTGTCCCACAGTTCAGTCTTTAGCACTCACACTTTTCCTTATCTTTCTTGAGACTTTCCCCACTTTTAAGTACAATTTCCATGTAGGTCAGCACATCACTTGGGGAGCCAAAAAGAGGAACTGTGGAGTGAGATGAATCAGGGTTGGGTCCCCATTCTGTCACTTACCAACTGGGGGATTTGGGGCAAATCACCCAGATGTTTTGTGTTTCAATGTCCTCATTTGTAAAAAAGGGATAATGACAACCATTGGGCTTTCTGAGTAGTAAGTGAGATGATGCACATCGAATGCTTAAAATGGTGCATTGCATATACTGAAATCTCAAAAGGCGTTGGCTGCTTTTGTTATTAAATTCAATTTCAAACTGAATCTCTAGGATCCATAATGCACATGTGTGTTTCGTTCAATATGAGAGTCTAAACTGTAGGTTTATTATAAACTTTGATTTTTTCTTGGTTTGTATATGACTAGATGCTGTCTGTAACAGCTGTCCTTAACATTTGCCAGCTGAAAAAGGGGGAAAGAGTAAATGTCAGCAGTAAAAGGCTCCAGATCATTCTGCAGCCCTTTTACTCAGAGTTTTGCACAGAGCATGTGTGCTAAAATCATGAAATAAATAAATAAACTTCTTCTACTGAACTGCAAGCTTATTTTCTCTACAACTCATTACCGTGAGACTCTTCCAGAACTATATTTTATGACAATAATAATTTATAGCACTTTGGGCCAGTTTCTATAGTTTCTCCTGAGTTAGTCATAGTCAGGGACAATTTAACAACTTTATTAAAATAATGACTATACATAAAGTTATTCCATTAAATTTATTTAGTGATGCCCGTCAAGGTTTTAAGAAGTGTTCAAAGCATTCTCTATGGTGGCATCTCTGACCACATCTAACTCATTTAGTTCCAACTTGCTCACTGCCTCATGCATGAAAATCTCAAGGACATGGCATCACCTCATGCACCTAGGAGAGTTTTTAAAAAGTGATTCAAAGCATGTTTGTTTATAAAGCAACGCGCATATAAGGAATTTCTCTCTTTGTTTCTTTCCAAGTTCTCTGTGATGCCAGCCATTTAGAAAATACCAGAATAAGTGAATTAATCTGTGCAGTAATGTAGAATTTATGTTGTAGGATCTAGGCATATGTTTTTAAAACTTAAAGATAGATTAGAAAAATTTTTAAAAATACATGGAAACTCTTAACCTTTTAGGCCTATACTGTCCAAGATAGTATCCACTAGCCATATGTGGTCATTGAGCATTTAGTAGGCGGTTAGTCCAAACTGAGATGTGCTATAAGTGTAAAATACATACCAGATTTCAAAAGCTTAGTACAAAAAGAACATAAAATATCTTATTAATAATGGTTTATATTTACTATATGTTCAAATGATAAAATTTTAGATATATTGGAGTAAATAAAATCTATTATTAAAATTATAATTAATCACCTATTTCTTTTTATGTTTCAATATGCCTACTAGAAGATTTTAAGTTACATATGTGGCACGTTATATTTTGATTGGGCAGTGCTGTTTTAAGCTATTTTAATTAGTATTTATAGATTTTATGTATATGTCAAAAAGAAGGGGGAAATGAATGTATTTTGATTCTCTGACCTTAGGTTATTTAGAGGTTAGTAAACTCTGACATATCTACTGTCTCCTCACAGCTCTACAAAATTCCCACCACTGCCACTTAGTTACTCTAAGGACAGGGTCTCAACTGGGCCAAATAATAACCACTGTCCCACATGCAGGATCTAAAGACATCAGAGTAGAGCTGAAAGAAACTTAGAAGGTAATATAACCTCCTATGGATATTTTAATTTATTTTTTCTATTATCTACTTACTCTGCTTGTTTGGGCTTGTGAGTTCAGTTGCAGCCAAATGCTGATGTCCTAACCTACTAATAATACAGGAGAAAAATAAAGAAGGAAAGACTGGATTTAAAAGTGAGAGGAATTATAGTTCAATGTATAAGGAGCCTATGAAAATATTTTCAGGGTAAGTTTATTGACCTGGTTCTCTTTTGAAAAGAATTTGTAAAGCTTTATCCTATCTGGTATCTTGACATTTAAATTCTTACTTGGTAGTAAGAATCCCCAGAGCCTATTAGAAAAGTTTGTTTTCAAAAGAAAAATAACAGACTCTAGTCTTCCTATCAAAACATCTTTAGCATCTTCAATGTATCATAACAGCCCTGTTGGTGAGAATAATGTTAACCAATATCTTCTCTTATCATCTTTCCTCTTCAAAAGCTCAAAGTATTAAGCAGGACAGGTACACATATCCTTTTGCAAGTGAAGAAATTAAGGCACAAAAGCATGAATAACATGCCAAGGTCACACAAAAGGTTCTACATTTGAACAGATGCCAAGGTCACACAAAAGGTTCTACATTTGAACAGATGTTTTGGAATGTGGACTGTCTAAACTCAAAAGGTCGAAGCTCAGTCACTAAGTCAGGCTGGAAGCAGCTTGGTTATTGTTAGTAGATATGTAACCCAGGAGACTACTGCCTAGGCAGGTGAGAATCACAGAGATCTGCTGGAAACACTGAGCCTAAACTCTTCTCATAGACCACGAGCTCTCAAAAGTAGAGTCTGTGCCTGATTACATTTTTAAAAATAAAAATGAGAGCTCTTTACAAACACTTTGAGCAGTACTATATACAAAAAAGGAGGCAACAAATTACTTCAAACTGCACCTTCCAGGTTTAAAAAATAGCTATAACATTTGTTGCATGATATCCTAAACCTCTTTATAAGCATCTATAAGATAGTAAGATGGGTGGATGGTTAATGTGGATGAACTAAAGGACAAATGGATGATGAAAGAGAGAGGATGGGGACAAAAATGTAAGGAAGGAGAAAAGGAAAGAGGGAGGAAAGGGCAAAGAAAGAAATACAAATGTCTGAGAATCAAGTCATATTATATTTGTCTTTTTTAATGAAATAAATGTACTGGAATTTAATGAAAGAAACACAAACTGAAGTGAAGGAAGTGCTAAACTTCAAACAAGGGTTGTAAAACCCTAAGAAATAGTAGTTTCTGAAAAAGCCCTGTGGCATAAAGTCAAAAGATCATAAAAATCATTGAGATTTGAGTTTTTTTTTTAAATAGCTACAAGTTTAATTTTGTATAGACTGATTCCATGCTATGAAGGAAGATTTCAGTAGCACTCACTTTCTTATATTTCTTCCCTTCTCACCTTCCCTACTTTCTGATTTTATAGATTATATACATTTTTACCATATAAAGGTTTTTTTTTAAATACAGCCTGTAGTAAATTCTGTACTACAATCATAATTCTTCCAATTCTTTATATTTAAATCTTTATTCAAATGTATTTCATGTTTAACAGCAATTCACTAAACCTTATCCATTGCTTAGTTCTTTATTTTGAGCCATCATTTTATGATCCCTTAAAGTGGAGTGCTGCTATGACAAAATTTTAAGTTGTATGCCATTGGCTTGGAGTGGACAGCATGCAGGTGGCCACAAAAGAGATGTCACATGATTTAAAGGTAGAGAAAGTGTGACAGCATTGGCAAAACTGTTGCCTGGATAATTTGAAAGAAAAACCAGGTACTTACCAACCTTGAAGCTCTAAAAAAACCTGTTGGAATGTTAGTAATTGTTGGTTTTTATTTGTAATACATTTGTTTTTGGCAATGGTGTAGCTCTGGAATTAAGCACCCAGGATTAGAAACATTAAATATTCCTTGCCATTAATTATCAAATTTAATGAAGCTGCTGTCTTTTCATGATTTATTTGTGGCATGGGAATCTCTTTTTTTATTTTGCTTCATTTTATTTAGTCATTTTTTTGTATTTTTTTTTGTTCATTTCCTTTTATATTTAAAAAAGAATCTACGATCCCACAAACTATACCCCAAATTGTCTCAGATTAAATTATTTAGTCCAATGTCTTGCACAGTAGTAACCTATATTAGATGCTCAATGAATATTGGATGATTTGAATAGAGTGTAGATACTTAATTAATAGTAACTGATTAGCAAAATATCCACTATAATACAGTGCTGTTATGCAAGAATATTATATGTCCATTTAAAATGATATATACAAGGAAGTTTTAATGACATTGGAAAATATTTGTGAAATATTCATAACTAAAAACTTTTTTATATGAAAGTATAAAAATAGGAATCCAAGAATGTTAAATATAAAGAAAATATACTATGTGGGCGTGCATGTGTGTATATAATCTTGAAGTACAAATAACAGAACAGTTTTTCTTCCTGCTTCCAAACAAGTTTTTAAAAAGTGTAATGAGGAAAGTCAGAAGGATATGGGGCTTAGGAAGGAGCCAGTGAATAACTGTAGTCAATTGTGGAAAATTTTAAGGAAAGGAGGATCTCGAACTAGTTTTTTCTAAGATGTGAGAGTATAAGTTTGGCAGGAAGGTAGGCAGGAAAGCCTGTTGCTGGGGTTCAGAAAGAAATGCCAGAAAGCCTCACATCCAGGGGACATTCAGCTCTTTACTGTGTATTCTTGGCACCCGAAGACCTCGGTTTATACTCTGACCCCATCACTTCCTGCCATATGCAATTAATCTCTTTATAGCCTTTATGTTCTCATCTGTTAAATGGGGATAAAACTTCTAGTTCACAACTAAATAACTTTTAGTTATTTGGGACTTACATTTATGTGGCCCAAATAAAATACCATGTGTGAAATCATAGTAGGTTTTAGATGTCCATACCAGAGTAATGTTACCATTATCATTATTTTCTGGTTGCAGCAGAGGCCAAGGGAAAAGTATGAGCTCTGTGATCAACAGACTTAGAATCATGTCTAAGCCTTTCTGCAGTCTGCTACTGCTGAGGGAGTGGCAAGGTAGGTTAACACATTTAGGTCATTTTGTACTTCCTGCCAATTCCTCAGTATTGTAGACAGCTGAAGCTCTTTGACTTACATGGTCACACTTATTAGTCACCATCCTTTGGTGAACTGGGCCCCTGTCATTACATCTCCTTTGAACTACTTGGCCATGAGAACACAGCATAGAGGCTGTAAAATGTTGCAGAAGATTTATACTATAGGCTTGCTTCTTTTAGCAAATTTCACCATTATAACTGAAATCTATATACTCTCTACTCTCTACCTCCAGCATAATTTAATATTAACTCTGTTACCCACAACTCTATAAACTGTTAAATTTATCCAGACGTGTTTGTGCTTGTACATAGAGGATATGTTTACTGATTTTATCGTCTTTTAAGTTCCAAATGGAAACCTTGGTGGCCTAGGATAGATTCAGCTCAAATTTCAAAATATTGCTCCAAATCCAACAATTGAAGGTATAATTTTCAGCAAATTATTACATGCCAAAAATCCAACTGTATTTTCTAAAGGACACAAACGAATACTTTTTGTTTCCAAAATAATTTAACATAAGTTTCAGAATGATCACTATACAAATGGGTTTCACTTGCTAAAGAGGAAATTACAGTTCTCTGCATTTTTTTTTGGAAAAAAAATCTCGCATGATGATAAGCTGTATTTCAAACAAATAAGAAATTAAACGGGTGAAGAGAAAGTTCATAAAGCTCATCTTGGCTAGGGCAAACTCTTGGAGCCAAGGAGCTCTGTGTGGCATGGGCGAAGTTTACGTGAAATGGGCAGCTGTTCATGGTTGAAAAACAAGTGTTTGTCTAACCTGTCCCTGGAGACTTTTGTCATCATGAGAGAAGCAAGTATACCCTGGACTTTGATCCAGGATTCCCTGGATTAATAGGGTTGAAGGTAGAGGCATGGAGAAGGGGGGCATTAAAAGCTTGAAGAAGATTGAATATTCTAGCCTACTGTTATCTTGGAGATGCTGAGGTCCTGCATGACAGGACAGTTTCTGTTTGCCAAATACAGTGATAATTTGAATGTTTTATTTCTCGATATTTTGGCTCCAATTTTGTTGCTGTTCCCCAGTACTGAGAGACAGTTTAGCACCTGTGATCTCTTCCAAGAAATTCACTGGTCTTGTAAATAGAAATCTAGTTTCCACCAACCTCTGCCTTTTATGTGCTTTTTGTGTACTGTATTTACGGCTGCACTTCGGAGTTCTCAACAAGCTAAGGGGCTGTGTCAAATGCTGCCTCTTTTGTGAGGTTTCTTGAGCAACAGCAATTGTAGTAGCAACAAGTAGGCAATATATATGAGACGTCTCTTCATTTAGATGCCTCTTGAAGCATTGAGACTGACCACATACAACACAAAAGGAACTTTGACAATGAGTTTGGATTTTGCCCACTAGGAAGCAGACTAATACCAGAGCATGTTTTTTTGCAATTTCTCCAGATAGCTGAAGTTTGGAAATTATTATCAGCATGAAGTTGAACTCTTAATAGTAAGTCATGCTACATTTTTACATTTACTGAATGCTTAACAGATTAGGACTTCAGGCCTAAATCAGTTTCATGCTTACTTTGACTACAATTTAGTTTCAAATTTCAGACTGATAAAAGTTTCTGAGATGGAGAAATTTTATTTGCTAAAGGTCTAAAGTGTACCAAACTTCAGATTTTCTCCAACTTCTTTAAGTAAAAACCCAAAAGAACAAAAAAAAACAAACAACAAAACAACCACACACATGTACACATGCAAACACACATGCACATACTAGATGAAAGAGGCAGAGGCATAAGTCAACATATAACGAGGTTTTTAAAGAAGTTTTTATTTTTCATCTTTTTCTTTTGATTATGAGATAGTCTTTGAAAGGGAATGATTCTTACAAGTCACTTTTAAGGCATCTAAACAGCTGTCTTCTAAACTATACTAGTAGAAATTAGCATGACTGTAAAACAGATTAAAAACTTTAGCAGATGCTTAACAATAATTCTTAAGCACTAATGGCTGTATCAATATTTTAGAAGTGAGGAAAACACCTAAATTATACAGACTTGAGCTGAAGTGATAACTTTTCCCACTGATAATTAAATTCCAATATAGCTTAGTATCACATCTTTTACTTACCAACGAGGTTTCGGAAAACCACATTTTAGCAGCTTAAGACAGTAGCACTAAAAATTAATGCACTCAGTAGATACAAACATTTACAACAGATGGGAGACAGACAGTAAAGAGGCATACACATCTCAGTACACCAGGGTTTTCCTGTTATGGAGCTGGCATAAACACAGCCATCTATTGTCAGACCATTTCTCCTACAACTACCAGAGAACTAGAGATACGGGTAGCCATTTCTTGAGAAAGACATCCTGTATTTGGATAGCTAGCCTATCATGAGCTGCAGTACCCTCCCCCTTTTGTGGGTAGCTCATGTCATCAGTTTTAATCCCAACCAGCAAATCCGAGTTCCTTAACCTTATGTTATTAACACTCTACATAACTCTGTCTTCCATCAACAATCATATAACAAAATCTAAAAAGCAGATTTCTTGAACAAGCTGATCCTAATAGCAGGATCTGATGATATGGAAAGTAGCACACTTGATACTCTCAAGTGTTAAGAAATACATGCAGGTCTGCTAAAGAAATGAGACACAAATATACTATATATTTGCATAAACCATAGTTTGTACTTGGAATCAAGTTATTAAAATATGTAATAGAGAATAATGTCTAAATGTCAAAAGTACTGCCTACATGAAAAAGGAGACAAATTTCCAAACTACATTCTTTGGCACATAATAGGAGATAAAATGTCATAGTTCTGATCAATAATTCCATAGATGGATACAACCATCCGAGACGCTTTTTACAGACTAAAAATGAGAACAATGACATGTGTGAGAAGACATGGAAGATTTGATAGTAGAGAAAAAGGTTTTAGTTTGGGGAGAATTTCTTAGCTATAAGGTTTTTGACATTACTTATCAAGCAGCTCTTCACTGGATATAGCCATGAAGAGGTCAAATTAGCACCTCTATCAAGATCGAAAAAAATCTTTGTTTCATTTTCTCATTAGCATTTCAATTGTCTCATTAGTGAGAATTCATTAGAGCAAATTAGTATATGAAACATGTAGGCATATGCATATCTATACAGTATTTTTAAGTGCATTGATATTCCTCATTTCTTCCACTAGAGGTCAGAAAATAGCAATGCAGGAATACGAAAAATCTATGAACTAAGAAAGTATTTCTTTTAGAGTGATTTTCCCTAGATAGGATTATGAAGGGTTTTTTTTTTTAGTTTTTCCTTACCCACATTTTCTATTTATATTTTTACAATAAATATGTTTTACTTTAGTAGTAATTAAAAAGCAATAACATTTAAGTTTTACAAAGAGCACTGTTGGCATATGTATTTACCCTGCATCAAGTCAAAGATACTGTTTAATTATTTGTATTTTCATAGGTGCACATACATTATTTGAAATAGTCTGAGAAAGCAGCATATTTTGGCCATCACTCTGAAAAATTATTGTGCAACATCATTTTCATAATTGATGATTGTGAGCAATCTCTTTTAAACAAGGAACTTAATGTCAGCCATGAGAGTATCAGAAAAACAAACATCCTGAACATAGCTCCTAACTGTCAAGAAACCCTGCATACACAAAGACAGAAAAGTGAGTATCATCTCTAGTCATCGCCTTTGTCTGAAGAAACCTAAAAGGGATCCCAGTTTTCTGAAAAGTAAGTCCCTGTAAGTCTTATATGTTAGGACAAGGAAGAATGGCGAGATCAATCAATGTGACTTACATTTAAAAGTAAGGAATCAATGAAGGATGTTTACTAAGCTCTTCTGATTAATGTTCAACAAATTGCACAATCACCATGCAACATTTTCATTTCTAAATGTCTCCTAGACACATATAGAAGCAAAATGAAAAGGCGTATAAAACAAAATCTAAAGAAATAAGATTTAAGAAAATCTTTTTCTTGAATTAGATAGATGTGTATTTCCTGTTTTATTAAATGATTCATAATGTATGGTTTGTTATTTGTCCTTTTTGATATTATCACTCACAAATAATATAATTGTGTCAAAATTGTTATGTGAATCAAACTGACTGTTGCTAGCTTCTTCTGTCTTCTAATGGGATGCTTTCTACTAATGAGGAATATGCCTTTATACTGCTCACTTCCACCTATGGAGGCAAGTGAGGGAGAGAGTAAAGACAAACTCAAAACCTCTGCCAGTTCTCCTGTGAGACTGGGTGGGGAATGGTTGGAGGGGGAGCGACTCTGCTTGTCAGAGAACATCAGTGACTTTTCTGACAACGATGCTTCTGGCAAAACAAGGATCAGGCAGATGTAAAAGAAATCTGAAGATCAGCAACGTGGTGGTGGTGGAAGACTTGAATCCACAGAGAAATGCGGCCAGTGAGAAATATCCAGGGGCATACAGGTCTAAGGACTTATTAGAATTAGAATGTCCACTATTCAATTCTAAGCTATTTGTGTTTCTATTAACTCCCACTGCTCAGAACTCCAGTCAAGTCTGATTGACTGGATGGTTTGAGGAAAATAACAACAAAGAGGTGAGTTTGAACCTAGGTTGGCACAGAATAAAAGAAAGAAAAGAGTGTGAAGATGTGAATGAGCATAGCTGTTATGGAATCAGGAACCATAAACTACAACTAATCATGGAAATGTGAAACCCAGTAAACTCACAAAAATCTTGGGGAGAGCAATGGAGCTTCCTCACACAAAAAAAAGGAATTTGGGACTTGAGCCACTTTTCTGTAAATATCCAAAGAAAAGTCACTTTAGCTGATATAATTTGATAAAATTTTGACATTTTGATAGAATTTCAAAATATTACATTGGACATGTTGCAAATACTTTTTATACTGTGAAGTCTAGGGAAGTATTTGTAAAACTGTACATAAGTTTTTGTACTACATGAAGGAGCCCAAAGTACTTAGAAAACGAATCACAAATGTTTTTCTCTATTAGTTTTGTTAAACTTTTACCAAATGGGTAATACTACTTCATCAATTACTTTCCCGAACAGGTTTAGAATTCTCACCTAATTCTACTTTGATAACAGTGAAAAAATTCTCAGATTGGCTGAAATACCCTTATAAAATACATATGCATATGCATCATTCACGGATGCAAAAGTTTCTCTGAGAGAACAATTTGGAATTCATATGTGGAAATACCCACAGAGTAGCCTTCAAATCCTTCAAAGGCTGGCCCAGGCTTACCTTTACGTGGTGGATAAGATACTCTATTTCATTCACTTTGTAGGTTTCCAATCCCAGGTCCTTGGCTAACCTTAAGATACGATTCTGGGTTGGCCCAACATAGGATCCTCCAAGGTCCACATATTTAACCATTTTGTTCTGTTTTCCCATGGAAAAAAATAATAAAAATAATTAGGTGTGATGATGTTATTCCTAAGATAAAAAAGAGTTCCTAAATAAGTCGATTGGCATTTAACAGGTTGTAGACACATCTTGAGGTATATCAATGAAAAATTGGATTCTATTAACTCCATTCATGCAATGTAACAGTGAGTTTAAAGCAAAATTGATTGAACTTTGTATAGGCAAGAAACTTCTGAACCCCGTCATTCACAATGTACCACAACATGGCTTGTGTTTTAATGCCTTGAGTTTATAAGCTATGAATTGTTGGTGAATTTCTCTTCACTTATTACTTGAGGCACCTAATTTCTCTTTACTTAGTACTTTTTAGGCACCTAATGCTAGAGAGAAAACAAGAAAGGAAATAATCATTTCTTACGTGGTTTACTAATCCAGATGTTTGAAAGATAGCATCAGGGAATAATTGGTCATGATTCAAACCTTTGAAATTGCTCTCATGTTTAATAGCAAGTTTTCTATATGGTTTTGAATCAGCTTCACATCCAATGACTAAGAACCAACCTTTGAACAAGAAGTGAGTAGAAAATCTCCCTATATCTGAATGTGTCTAAGCATAATTGGGTACCTATTAGTCAGAAACACCAGAGAAGGCCCTCCTTTTTGTTGTTTGCTTGTTTGTTCATTGTCTTGCTCCTCCCACCCCAAAGAGAACATAAGTTTCACAAGGGTATTTTGTTTTATTTACTGATGTATTCCAGATACCTATTTATTGGTGCAATAATTTACTGGGCAAGTACCAAGTGTCATGAAGTGAAAAGAGAAAAGGGGCAAAAGAAAAAGTTGAAAAGGAAACAAGTTGGGATAGAAGCTGTGGGAAATGTTTCAGAGTAATTTTCACCCTCTTACAAAGAGTCCAATGAAATTCAAGGCTTTCAGCAAGAAAAAGAAAAAAACTCGGCCTCATATTTCTCCACCCTATTCTTAATGTCTTACCCTAATGGTATAGGTCCTGCCTCCTACACGGTCCCGGGCTTCCAAAACAACTACATTCAGGCCAGTATCATGCAGAAGTTTGGCTGCTGCCATACCTGGAAGAAAATACAATAAGAAATCAGAATCAAACACCTTATAGAAACTCAGATAAACTCCTCATGCTAACAGTCAATGGGAAAAGTCCATGTTGGCTCACCCATATGGTCTACTGTTACATTTAACTTATAGGTGGCTAGGGTTTCTCAACAGAAGACCAAATTCCAAGTCTGGGAAACCAGCTGATATTTGTAGAAAGAACAAAAAGGGTTTATTTTTGGTAAATGTCTCAAATCTTAAAAACAACTTTTGTCATTATATCAAAATGTTTATTTTTAGGACTAAATTGCATGGTTATACATCAGACAACACAGATGAAAACATAAGATCATACTTAAGAGAACTATGTAAGCCCCAGCAGACACAGGACCAAGTGTAACCACTGACTTCATTTATAAGGTATATCTGAAAAACAAGTAAGTTGCTGGGACTTCAAAGTATGTAAGAGGGTTTACAGTTAAATTGGACTCTTAGAGATTAATGTAAAGTTTCAAAAGCAAGGACATAAATTTGACCATCTCTGAAGAATGAATTAACCATTCATTCATCCACTTAATTATTAATGTAGTCAAAAATATTTAATGAATGCCTACTACATTCTCACCACCATAAATTTAGCTTTTAAAAAAAGCAGTTTTTCAAAGGCAGAACCATTGCATAGGAAAGTATGCCTTTTCAAAGATTAAAATAATAATAATAATAATAATAATAATAATAATAATAAAATTTAAAAGCAGTTTTATTGAGATAAATTTACAAACAACAAACTTTACCCACTGAATTTTAACAATGTACAAAGCTTGGTATAGAGTTTATATATGTAGTTTTTGGTACAAGAACATCATGGATATAGATTTTGGTCTTTAAGGTCTTAAAATCCTGCATCATTAAAAGCACTCTGTATTACAATTTAGTAAACGTTTTCTCAGACAACAGAATTCCAATGCTCTGAATAACAAACTGAATTTGCTCAGTTCCAATTACCTTACTCATTTGCTTTTATGACACCAAACAACATTAAGGAAATGTCAAGACACTATGCCTTAGAGAAAAATAAAACAGCTTCTATCTTGTCCCTAAAAAATAATACTTCTGGGACTTTTAAGCCATATTAATGTGAAAAAAAGAATTCTTATAAAAATACTCATATAGTGCTCACCACATTAGAGAAGCTGAATTCTCACAGCAACCCAATGAGAAAAGGTACTATTGACATTTTCATTTTATAGATGAGGAAACAAGCACAGAGAGGTGTCCAAGGTCACATAAGGAGCCAGCGGGTAAAGTCAGGCTATTTTGCTCCAGTGTCAGTATTTGTAACCACTATGAGTACTGCTTTCCAAAGAGCCTCAGAGCCATCCTCTTTGTAGATCATATGTCTCAATTTTTGCTTCAGGGAGAAATTACATTTCAAAAGATATTTTTCACTTTCTTTGGATCAACGTGTTTTTAAAACACATTTGTATCTTTTATTTGATAAGACTCCATGGAACATAAGATATGAGCCCACTGTAAAAGCCATAATAAAAATCCAAGGCTTCATTCACCACCTATAGACTAATCTAAAAGAAGAAACCCATTTTTTAAAAGAGGTTGAGTTGACATTTCATTATTTGAGTTAATCCATCTTCTGATCTCTGTCCTTGAGGGCAGAGCCTGAGCTTTTCAGTTGGCAGTGGGGTAAGAGTCTCAAAGTCCACAGTCAACCCTAATTTAGGAATACAGGGCTTGGATTTTTAATTCTGGTTTCCTAATTTTACCTTTGTAAGGAAAAAAAAAGGGAAAATATTTCTATTTAGATTCAAAATTGCAGACAATTCAATGCTGTTTCTCTTATCAAGCATCAGTTAAATAAATGAAATATGAAATAAAATGCAGCCATGATCATAGCTATTATCAGAGAATTCAGACCTGTTGTGCATGCTGAAGCTTAAACAAAAGGGTTCAGAACAAAATACTACATCACTCATATACATTACCATTTTATATTCTACAAAACATACTGTCTTTTAGTAAGTATAGTTACCCAGTAGTATCTGATACTAAACATAAACAGTTACTAAAACAAGCCAGAGTCTTATCAAACCATTGAATAGAGTTCTATAACCTCATGTGCCTTAAAAAACCATAAATAGAAAATTACAAAAATATCTTTAAATAGAGCAATACAAGAGTATGTTGGAAATACCTCACAATTCATCTCACTAATGTTCATAGGGGGCTATTCAAAATGCTTGTTGTACATCAACTGACATAAACTGATTTGAAAAAGAATTGGCCCAAATATCAATGGCTTAAGAAAGTCACTGCAATTTAGGAGGAGGAGATTTTAGGGTACCCAAGAACCTGAGGAATTGGAGTCTGGTCAGGAGATGATTAACATAGTTAAGAAATAGCTCTCAAGATTCCTTAGTGATTACTGGTGAAAGAACTAATGGTTTGGCTGAAGAATGAATAAGCAAATAATTAACTATACAGAGCTGCCCCAACAGTTCATTTCTATGTCTGTTGTTTGGAACTTTTAATACATTTTGCAATAGAACAAAAATATAAGAGATGGTGTGTTCTCTAGGAAGTCCAGGAATGTTAAAATGCAATATTATTGTGAAAAAATCACAAAGTAGCAGAAATTAGTTTGCCCTAAAACACTAGACAATGTAATTGTCACTGTTTAAACACTTAAGCAATCATTTCCTGACAATAACAGCCACCATCAGAAAGCACTGAGCACTTGCTTTGCTCTGTATGAAGTGCTTTCCACACAAAGCACTTCTGATCTTCACCACAATGCTGAGAGATATGATTACCCTCATTTTAAAAAGAAGAAATGGAGAGTTAAATACATTCACTGACTTGCTATAAATTACACAATTAGTAAACAGTAGGGTAAGAGTTCAGCCCCAAACCTGAACTCTCAGCTACCACCCTGGTACCAAAAGGGAAAAAGGAAAAATACAGTAAGTAACTGGATACACTGATTGATACAAAGTACCTTAAAATATTCTGCTCCCTATCTGAATGTAAGAATCTTGAAATATCAGTTCTTATCTTAAATGGATATTTAACTTTTGCAACTAGCTTAGGACCAAGTTTATAATCACTTTGTACTTTTAAAAACCTAGTTAAACTTGAGTTTAACATGCAAAATCTATTTATATTTCACAAATTAATTATAATTTGCCACTTTCAGAAGAAGCTCCTATGTACCCCTGACAAGTTTACAATGAGATTCTCTTATATGTTGCTTCCAAATAGTGCGAGGTCCACAGAGTTTTGGCTTAGGGAGTCTTCTTTGGATGAATAACCATAGCATGGCACACAGCAATAATGGTAGACTAATGCCTAATGCCATGAAATTATAAAAATATTGCTTCTCTCTCCCTAAGTAGTTTACTTGGAAAAGATTTCATTAAAGTGATGGCTATCTCAATTATTTGGATAACTCAGTTGGGATTAGACACCCAAATTATTTTAAATATTGGAAATCAGTGGTGTGTAGCATTATTAGCCTTCTATGCTTCCAGTTTTGTGCCATGGAAAATGGCCCAAGAGTTGGATGCTGTAGAATACTGGAAAGTATACAGCACAGGTAATCCAGGGGCCTATTCAAGTTGTCATAAGAGCAGTGTAGGAGTGAGGATTTGGAGAGAAGGGAAAAATCAAAATCACCATCTGCCTCATTCTTTGATTTAGCATTCTGTCTCATGTCCTTCATATCAAAATCAGATTTTTAACAAAATATTTCAAACATTTTAAAATGCAAAGTTAATTGTCTTGAAAATACTGAGAAGCATCTATACTTTGATACTCTCTAAGGATTTTGTCCCATTTTTTTTAAAAAGAATCATGTTAACTAAAATTGACAACGATATTCACTACACCTCAAAGCATCTCTAACCTCATGACTCTGGTAAACAAATAGTCATTCCTCTAAGAAGGAAAAAAAGCCAAAAATACACAAATAGCCCTCATCACCTTCTGGTCACTTCTGATAAAGTAATAGTTTTATGAGGAAATTCTAGAAACGATCAAGTGACTTTCTAATTAAATAACTAGAATTCTTTGATGTCTTTAAAGAGAATGCTTTTTAGTTATTTAACACAAATACATGCAAAGAAAAAAAAGCCTGGAGTAGAAAGAAAAAATATCCTCAATGTACAATTTAATTCATTAAAGGAAAGTGGTATTTGTAGGTAGAATTCGGATGTTAATTTTTGAAGTTTCAACTCAGAGTTAAGATATCACTAAAGACAGCTAACATTTTGAACACTGTGTTTCAGTTTCTAGTCTAAGTGTTTTTCATATAAGAATTCATTTATCCTCCCAACTACTCTATGAAGTGGTTAGATGTTGAAAGTGAAGCACAGAGAGGCCGTGTCATGTGCCCAAATTCACACAGCTAACGAGTGGCAGAGTCAGTATTTGAATCCAGGCAGTCTGACTCCAGATAAGAAGCATGCCCGGCAGCCTTCCTCATACTAAACAGTGAAATACTGAAAGCCTTCTATTGAAAATTGCAGAGCATACAAGCATCAGGGCTGCTGCTAGCACATTTCATGCCTCTCTGTAAATTACAAGAAGGTACACACTCTTGGCAGGTAAAATTTTTTTATAATATTTTTAATTTTTCAGTTAGAGTTCAGATACAATATTTTAGTTTGGGGTGTACAACATAGTGATTAGAGATCTATATAACTTGCACCAATAAATCTAGTACCTCTCTACCCCATACATTTATTACAATATTGCTGGCAGGTAAATTTTAAAAAGACATCCTTCCTTCAGAGAAATGCAACCCACCTCAGTGTAAACAGCTTGGTTGGCAGAGTGTGGGCTGGACTATACTCCCTTTCATTGCATTGACCTGGCACCCTTGCACAGGGCACTGCCTAAACAGCTTATGCTATGGCCTGGAAACTCAGAAACCTTATTTTCTGAATAATAAGAATTAAATTATTCTGTGTCTCCTCAATGCTAATACATAGTTGGTACTTACTTGTTTGTTGAATGGATTCATTTAATACCCTTAAACAAAGATAATATTTAATTACTTAGTAGACAAAAAATAAATGGCTGCAATGGTGTCCATATAAACATAATATATTTAACTAAAATATTTACACATAGTGAAATTGATTTACTTTGATAAAGGATACCCTTGACTTTTTTTAAGAGAAAGAGCTGCAAAGAAAGACAACCAACCAATAATCATAACTACCTTACATTTGTACAGCACTATAGTTTCCAATATGCAATTCTTAACAATATCCCTGTGAAACTAGCACTGTTATTCCTATTTTTCATATTAGGAAATGGAAGCTCAAAGAGATTCAAAGGCTTGCTCAGTATTATACAGCTAACGATGGGAGAGTTAGGGCAAAACCCCTGTTGTTCTGTGTCCTATGTTTTTTTCATAACTTACATTACATCCTATAACATACACTGACCTAGGTTGTTAAAAAAATTCTAAAAGCATGATGAGTTTAAAAATTATAATATTTCTTAACTTTCTTGGAAAAAATATATTGATAAAACCACCTAGAGCCTGTCAATGCTTCAAAACTCCGAGGACATATCATTACAAGAAGACCTGAAAGCATTTGGAGCAATGCTATGCCCTCTAAAACAGTTCCACTGAACTACTTATTAAGAGGTGCTTTGGCCAACCAGTTTTCCTTCTTGAGCAGAGACTGACTCCTCTTCCCTGAGAATGCATGAATTACAACTTTTTGGGAAACCAAAACAACACAGGACATACCCCAAACATATGAATATGTACCATCATTTTGATCATTGAGGAGCAAAGTCTAGAATTACGTTATTCACATCTTGCCTCCGAATATGAAAAAGATAGACACAATGCCTTCTTGGAAGCCCTTTTCTCTGTATTCTCTAAGGTGGTTGAAATATATAGCACAAAAATAAAAGGCAGTAGCTTCTAACATAAAGGAGACCTTTACTGAACAAAACCTCAGGCTGTGTGTGAGACTATTTATGCTCTTGAAAGGGATAAAAAACATTAAGTTTTCACGAGTTGCCATAGCAACCTTTCTCCAGATGTGGCTGCTTTAAAATACTAGAATGAGATTGCCATCCGAGGCCTTTCAGAATATGTCTAAAATCACAAATTTGTTTCTTTATCCTACCTTTATATGCAAATGATTGCATTTTCCAAAAATGTCACCAATCATAAGTCTTGCTTCATATCCAAGTTTTGGCTTTACCCTTTGTTGTTTAAAAGGAGTGGGATGCCTTTTGTGTATTGTAATCATGGTATACAAAATTTGCTTTTGTTTTACCTCAACATGGTCTCCCATGAAACAAAGGATACAAACCTAGAAATTACAGCTTTATTTTTCTCAAGTTGTGTGTGATAGTCTTCATTTTAAAAACTGTTACATAAAACTAAACTTTTAATTTGCTTGCCTCAAATCTTTTTAGGAATTTGATAGAATCTGTATAAATAAATAAAAAGACACTCTTAAGAATACTGTTGTCTAAGTATAAAAGACAATAATATGGTGCCATGATAGTTTCCTTGACTGTGGCGTGACGATGAAATATCTCTTTGCCATGATAGTAGCCTTCCTATGGATTACCAACACGATTTTTAAGATCACAAACATCTTTAAGGTAGAAAATAAAATTGGAGAGATACCTTGCTCTCTTTAGCTCACCTGCTTCCTAGATCCTAGTCTATGAAAGAGCTGGGTGTTATAAATAGCCCGAAGGTCAGAGGCATGCTGTAGAATACTTTGAATACTTCTCCATTTAAACATCTCTGTTTACCAAAAGTGAAATGATAAATTAGGAATTCTAGAAAGAGAATAAAATGTAGGTGTGCCAAGAAAAAGAAATCTGGGTAGGGTGAGACATAAGTAACTAGAAGAAGTGAAGATAAAAAGGAGTCATTTTGTGATGCCAAAGCTAGTCCCTCCTTCTGTCTTTTTTCTTCAGGCTACTGCATAGCCTGGCCCAGGAGCTTTACTTTGTTCCTGAAACACTCCTGTAAATCAAAGACCAAGGCAGTCAGCAGTGTACAAGAATCAGAGTGAACAGGAAACACTGCCTGGTTCAAAGACAAGGCAGAACACTGCCATTCCATAGAAAAAGCTCTATGCCTAATGGACCACTGCTTGGTTGTATAACCTTGGGCAAGAGTCCTCACCTTTCTGGATCTCACTTTCTCCATCTGTAAAACTGGGTGATTAAATTAAGCCCCTTCCATTTTGTAATTAATCTAAATGAGACAGGACACGGTTTTAAGTAAGCTGAGATTTCATTACATAGGTAGTGTCTTGATAACTCCGAAGCATCCAGTCTGAAGTCTGCCCTCTGGAGCATGAAATTTGGGTGGCATCAATAGGTGTTAATTTAAAAAATGTTATTTTTATAATCAGGTATGACAATGAAATGCTGATTTAAACAAAGCTGTGAAGGGTAGGTGTGCTAATGTAATTAGGGGCAAAAGGTCCTGATGTCTGACTTACTTTGAAATGCATCAAAAAACAAGAGGAATTGCTAGATGGAGAAAAGGATGGATAGATGGATACAATGGACTGAAGCATATAGAGCAAAAACTTTAACTGCGGAATCTACTTGGTAGGTATAAGTGTTGACTACACAATTTTTTGAAAGTTTTCAAAAGAGAATTATAGAAAAAACATTAAAACAGTTTCTATTCTACTGGACTTGTCAGAGTCTTTAATTAACATATTATCTAACTTCATCAGAAGAGACTACATATGCCATTTACATAATTTCTTAGTCTTTATAACTTACTGGAGGACTGTGGATAGAAATGATTTTTTTTTGAGGGCAGAAATATCTCCTTACATATTTGGGGAAACACTACTTAAAGAAACTGGGACATTTGGTCAGTGTGGCTACAACTGGTGGTCAGTTTGTTACAGAACCCTTCTCCCAAGAAAAAATTCCTCTTCTCTTTCCCCCAACAAATCAAACATTCTAAACAACACCATTGCCCTCAGGTTTCACATTATCAAGGAATTGATGTCCAAGACAGGACTTGCTTCTATAAGAGAACAAAGCCTAACTGGAGAAGCACCATGGGGATAGGAAGAGGGTGACCATAATATGTTTGGAAAGGGAGCTTCTTGGGAAGGCTGGAAATGTACTTGGTTCGGCCAAGTTATAGAAAAGTGGAAAATGGTGAAATGAGAAGGAAAAAGACAGTGTCCTACCAAGAAGAGAACTAGAAAATTATCTCTTCTTTCAGGACATGGAGTGCAACAGGATTGTTAGAGAAAGGCAGGCCAAATATAGGAGTTCAGGGATCTGTAAAGCCTTAGGAGACGATACAACGGTAGGAGCCCCAGAAAGGGGGAAAGTGGGCTGCTACCTCTGAGGTGTCATAAATTAGCCAAAGGACAACCATATGAGTATATTTTGGTAGCATTGTGTTATAAGTTGAATTATACCTTCTAAAAATTCATATATTTAAATCTTAATACCTAGAACCTCAGAATAAGACCTCATTTCGAGATACATCTTTACAGAGGTAATCAAGTTAAAATAAGGTCATTAGGGTGGCCCTAATTCAGTATGACTGGTCTACCTATAAAAGAGGGAAATCTACAGACAAAGATGCATACAGAGAGAACGTCAAGCGAAGATGAGAGTAGAGATCGGGGTGATGCCTCTACAAGCCAAGGAATGTCAAGGATTGCAACAAACCAGCAGAAGCTAAGGGAGAGGCATGGTACAGATTTTTCCTCACATTCTCAGAAGGAAACAACCTTGATCTTGGAGTTCTGGCCTCCAGGAAATATGTTTCTGTTGTTTTAAGCCACCATATTTGTAGTTCTATGTTACAGCAGCCCCAGCAAACTAATACACAGAAGAAATTGTATTTTCCATATTAAGGTAACTTCACTGTTAATTGAACCTACTTTGGGATAACCTGGTGATGAAAGTCCTAGTTGGCCAGGCTAGATTGGCATTTCTTATGTTCTCAGGAGTACTGAGGTATTGGTGTGTGTGGGCGCAGTGGGGGGGGGGGTGCTGGTGGTGGTAAGAAGGCAGAGAGGAAGGGACGTTTGCCAGTGGTACTATTTCTGGACCTGGGGAATGGAGTACTAGCCCAAACAGGTGTTACATGAGCAGTTGGGTGAATCTCATGGGGACAAAACTTAAGGATATGACTTTCAGCATCGGCGTAAGCAGCATAATAAAGGGGAGGCCTTTCTGCATTCAACGTAGAGCAGTAAATAATAATGATAGTGCATGAATGTTCTAAAACCTAGGTGAGGAATGAAACCTGACATGTGCATTAAGGAACCAGCCTTTTCCAAGATTGTACAATTTCTTTGCTTCATACAAATTCCATAACATTTTTAGAATGTTTGATGTTTAAGTCTCTCATTAAACTCTACTCAAAAATTAAATGATTGTCAATGCCATTTATGAAATTATTTAACTTACTGATAAAAACTCACTTCAGGCTCATGTCTTTACTCAGTGCCATGGAAAAGCTGTGACACACCTAGATATGAGAGGTTTCATCCTGCCTTCTCAGTGGTATAGAAACATAGTGGCAAGTTTGAACTTGGCCAGAAATGGCCCATTTTGAAATGTGTACATAGGAAAATCTGTCCTTTAAGGTTTTAACTACTTTCAAAAGAAGTTGAAAGAAGAGGAAGAATCAGTTCTGGTATTAAAATATTAGCCCCAATATTCATGGGCCAAGAACAATCTGTTTTTTCTGTAGAAAGACTCATGCTAAGACTATAAGTCCCACCTAAAGAATGTGTAGACTTGAACCAAGGCAAGAGTACACATATGTGTGTACAGTTTCTAGCATATGAGTATGTGTGTGTGTGCGTGCACTCCAAAGCTGTGCTCAATACACATAGCTAGAAGAATTACCCAGGGGTGGGAGTGAGATGGTAGCAGCAATGCACAAGCTGTCACTGCTCCTGCACTGCCACTGGGTGCCACCCTTCCTGCTAAAATAAGGAGACAACACAAAGCTACTACGATAAGTAACTGGAGTTAGAGGAAGAAAATAAGAATCTTGTGAGGTAATAACACCAACGATGAGAATCCTTATGCATGTTTTTTAATTGACTCAACTAGAACAGACCTTGTATCCAGAATCGTAAACAGGTAAACAAAGGGCAATTAACAAAAGGAGCTGTGGCTCTCCTGGCAAACACTATTAAGGTAAGTGTCTTGGAAAGAGTGCTGCCACGAAGGGATAAGGGCAAAAGTGTGTTTTCTGAGAAGCTGCTTTCACATGTTAGCCTTAGAGCTAAGCCTCCCTGCTTTATCATCCCCATGCCTAAGGTCAGCCTCTCTGGCACAGCATAGATCTGAGCAGACAAAATATCTCCTCCATCACCAAGGAAAATCAGTAATTCTATCCAAGGTTCAAGAATTTGCCCTCAAAAAAAACTTACAGGGTATTCTATTTTACTTCTGAAAAAAGATCCTGCTGAAATCTTAGTATTTTAAAAATTCAATTACAATTCAATTGCCCCTTTTAAAATAGAAAGTCGTGGATACTCTCTAGCACCTCAATACAGACTACACATTCTGTGACCATCTAGACATAAAATTGGAATTTGGGGCAAGGCTAGTAGCCCAAGAGCACTTACTTAAAAGTATGGTATGTCTTTCTCTGGCTTCTGCCTTCCTGAGAAAGAAAAAGCACCTGCCAATCTGGCTACAGATAATTTTCTTTCCATTTCTAGTTGTTCTGGTAACCTAATTCTTCCTAATACCTCCCGAGTGCAAGCCACTAGAAGTTATGTTGCCTGGACTAATCTATCAGTTATAGATATTGAGGTTCTGGCAAGATCTTGCCTTCACTTTTCATTCTAAGACAGGGATTGAAAATCCAAAAGCACTGGGGAGCAGGGCAAAGCATGTAAAGTATGAAGTGAGCATGTGTAAAACAAGATCCAGGGCCAAGTACTGTGAAGAGCTGAAGACTGTGTGCCTTGAACAAAAGCACTTAATTCTAATTTTAAACACTGGAGAGTCATCCTCAAATTATGAGACTTGGCCTGTGGACAATCAATTTAGTACCCCTGCTCTAAGCCTAATCTGGGCCTAATCTTATTTAATAAGGATGTGGCTTCAGCCAAGGGTACCATTTTTCTGGGGCCTCACTGGTTTGTCCACATCCTGCATGGCTTCAAAAATGGAGTCTCTTCATGTTCCAAAGCAGGACTTCTTCTAAGAAAATTCCAAGTTTTGAGCATATTTAAACATAGGGAAAATTGACAAACCTGAAACCAATCAATGAGAAAATCTAATTCATTTTCCCAGATTTTTTCTGGCTTATAACTTGGGCCCACTCATTTACCCAGGAGCTCAAGTATAAAACCTCGGTTTCATCACTGAGTCTTCCTGGTCCCCTGTCCCATTTTACCCTTCATGCCTTGCAAGACTCAACATGACCTGGCCCCTGCAAACTTCTCTAGTTTCTTATCCTTCCACTTCCCACCCTGTACACTATACATCATCAATATCGAAACCCCTCCCCCTGTGGTTCTTTCCATACTATTTCCACACTATTTACTGTTTCCAAGCCTTTGTTCTGCCTGGAAAATTTCACCTAATTACACCTTATCCCTCAAAATGCACCTTAAGTGCACCTAAGCTCTAGACAACTTGATCTAACCAACTCCTAGGGTGTGTTAGAAGCCCCAAGTAGGGTTTTCCTTATTAGATCACCTATAATAAGTATAAGGAGACAATGGTGGGCCAGGAGAAGAGAAGCTGAGGCACACTTTGCATCTAAATCCACTAGAATCTTTTGGGCGCTCCATAATTTCAAATTTTTCACTCAAATTATTTTTGGACAGATTTTCCTATTATTTCATACCAACAGACTGGAGATGGTTTGAAACTTCTCTAGCTAAAACCTAATTTGTGGTTTGATAAAAGCCTTAAAAGAAAGCCAAAACAAGCTGGCAATGTTTGAGAAGACAAGGCCTCAAATGGAACTCAGATGAAATTATTTGTTTATTAGGTTTCATTCTTTTTTAGGGAAAATTAAACTTTAAGAACAAAAGATCATTTTAAAGCTCAATGAGAGGCCCTGGATTCAGTTGTCAAAGTTAGTATCAGAAGACTTGTCACACAAAAATTAACACTAGTGCAAAGATTTCCAAAAAAAAAAAACACAAAATACCTATTGTTGTCTAGGCAAATTATTTCAGGAGTGTCTGCAGCTGTGATGCAGTCTCTCCATTCACTTTAGGACAGTTGCTCAGCTACCCCAACTCAAAAACAAATTCAGGTACTTTTAGTCAAAATATCTAGATTTCATGCTGAGTGGTGGGCCCCAACTCTTGCCAAACCACCTGTCTTCTTTATGTTAAATTGGCTTTGTATTACTTTAAGAAGAAAATTTTCTTTAAAAATTAAAAATCTCTCATTCTTAATCTGCCATTAGCCAGGTGATCAAATTTATGCCCTTGTTTAAATCTCAATTTCCTGACCTGTAAAAGGGTGAAAACATTTACCCCTTACCTCACTGAATAGTTGTGAAAAGAAATTGAGGCAAATATATAAGGTACTGAACGCACTGCCTGTTGTATGGTAAATACACAACAAATATCTGTTCCATGAATGAATGAATCCAATATCTTAGGAAGTATTTGGCTTTGAAATTGGAAGAATTAGATTCTGACCCCACTCTGTCTCTTAAGCACTGTGGAATCCTGGGAAAGTAATTTCTGAACTCTTAATTTCAGTTTGTGAAAGAGGGATGATACTTTGCATGCAGAGTTGATGTAAAGGTTATGCGTACAAAATTACTTGCATATATAGGGCCTGATGTTGCTATCTGGTGATAGGCTGAGTTTGGGAATTAATTGGACCTTTACTTCTCTTTCACTTCCATCTCCATACAAATACTTATTAATAACTTAAAAGATTTTTACAGCAGCTCTCATCATCCTTTGATTCAGTTTAGGTGGTTTATCTATAGACCACATAATACTATATTGGCATAATCTCCTAGGTTTTAATATTTCTTCAAGCCGTGCATCAGAAAAAAAAATAATTGGTTCTTAACTACCTTCTTTTTAACCTATAACAAAACAAATGGATAAATTGTATCATGGAATGGACAAATGCCCACAGACCATAGCAGAGGAAGGTAAAACAATTTTTCTCTGGTGATAGCATTTTTATGGACCTGGAGAAATCCAAGCAGTATTTTTTGATTAATCATTATCAGAAAGAATATTTTAACATCTCTTTCTTAAAGTTAAGATTATTGTGTTTGATAGATACCTTGATGCAATTAAATGAATAACATTTTTTTAATCTTAGTGTGCAATTTCCCACTGTCCAAATAGTTATTTCCTACCTTTCCTTCTCAAACTTCTTACCTGACACCATCGCCTAGCCCTCATCAGCTAATGACTCTGCTTCATATTTTATTGATAAAAATTCATCTTTCCACAATAAATTTGCCTATTCATATTTTAATGAGAAAAGTTCATCTTTCCACAAATAAATCTGCAAAAATACCTTCATCTGTGCCTGTATGTGCTGCTTTAACTCCTATTATTTAAATTAAGTGACTTCTTTAACAAAGCCAACCCTCCCCACTCTTTTAATCCAATTCCCCCCAGGGCTTTGATCCTCTAATTGCATACTTTCTCTCCTGCATCATTACTTTTTCTCTCTCTCCTGGATCATTGTTATCAGTGCACAAAACTTCTCTACCTCCCATCTTCAAAAAAATCTAACTGTGGCTCAACATCTCCTTTTAATTACAATCCCTTCCCTCTGCATCCCTTCACAGCATTTCTTAAAAAAGAGTTATCTACAAATATTGCCTCTATTTTCCCACCTCACTCCAGTCAGGCTTTCATCCCTACCATTCTACCTAGACTGCTCTTGTCAAGGATGCCAGTGATTTTCATATTGCCAAATGTAATGGTGAAGTCTTTGTCTTTATATTACGTGTTATCCTAGCAGCTTTTGGTCTTATCCTCCTTCTTGACCTACTATCTTCACTTAGTTTCCTGGTCACATACCTCCTTCAGTTTTTTCCTCTCTCATTGCCCCTTCTCAGATTCCTTTGCTGGGTACTTCTCTTCCCAACCTCTAAATGTTGTAGAGGCCCAGACTCAGTTCTTTCACCTCTTTTTTTAAATCATTCCAAGGTTATCTCACCAAACCCCATAGCCCTGAAGCTCCAAGTTCGATATATAAATTACCTAGTTAATTGTGCCTTCAGCTATTAAATAATCATCTCAATCTTAACATATCCCAAACAGAGCTCTTGACTTCTTCCCCTAAACCAGTTCTTCTCCAGTCATGTTCATCTCAGTAATGGTACCTCAATTCACACAGTTGTTCATACCAAAATCCAGGAATCATCCTTAATTTTTTTCCCTGACCACTTTGCCCTCCAAACAATATACCGGTAAGTCAACTCTACGTGCACACACCATTTCTTAGCACCCTTACTACTACCACCATGGTCTAAGATGATATTTCTCTTTTGGACTTTTGCAATAGCCTCGCAACTACTTCCACTTTTTTTTTATGGTGGCATTGGTTAACGACCTCCAATAAGTTTCAGCTGCACATTTTAACAGTAAGGCATATATATATTTTCATTGTGTGTTCACCTCCTATAGCTAGATTTCTTTCTGTCACCACATATTTGACCCCCTTTACCCCATCTACCTCTCCCTGCCCTCCTTCCCCCTACCCTCTGGTCTACTGGCCATGTCCATGAGTCTCTGTTTCTTACAGCTGTCCATTTGTTGTTTTAGGTTTCTATCCCATATATAGTGATATCATGTGAGTTTCAACTTTTTCTGTATGGCTTATTTCGTTTAGCTTTATTATCTCAAGGTCTATCAGTCTTGTCACAAATATAAGTATTTCATCTCTTCTTATGGCTGAGTAATATTCCATTGTATATATGTATCACAGCTTCTTTATCCAATCATCTATCATAGGACACTTTGATTGCTTCCATGTCCTGGCCACTGTAAATAATGCTGCTATGAACATCGGTGTGCAAATATCTCTTCAGATATGAATTTTCAAGTCCTCGGGGTAAATACTCGGTAGAGGGATTGCTGGATCCTATGCACTACTTCCACTCTTCTCTAAATCTTCAATCTGCACAGTACAGAAAGAATACCTTTTAAAGAATCAAACTCATGATGCTTCCCTGTTTCAAATCTTCCAATGACTTATGTTGCAAAGAGGCGATCCCACCCCATTACTTAACTTGCAAGGCCACATATAATCTCATTTTTACCTACATATCTTGTCTTACTATGCTTTGCTCAATCCACTCTAGCCATATTGATTTTTCTTCTGTTCCTTGAACATATCAAAGTTGTTCTTACCATAGGGGCTTTGTACCAACTGTTCTCATCTCTTGTCATATTCTTCCCCCCCTGATATTTACATGTTTAGCATCTCAGAGTTGAGCTTATGCCTCACCTATAAGAAAGATGCGTCCCATGACTCTGATCCATCTCCCCATCTATTTTATTTTTCATGGATTCCTTTCCACTGGTAGTACTTTGTTTGCATGTATCTATGTATGTATGTATATATGTAGGTAGGTATTTATTTGGTTGATTTATTGGTTATTTATTGTGTGACCCTCCTTACTATATTATAAGCTCTGCAAGGGCAGGGATCTTGTTTTGTTTCCTGCTTCATCCCCAACACCTGGGAGAATTTCTGTCATGTAGATATCTTTGATAAATGTTTCTTACCGGCATGAAAGAAATCAGTCAAGTCAACTAATTCAGCCGTGAAGGATAAAGAGTGGTTCATTTTGCAAAGACCTTAATCTGGTGGGTTCATCAGAACATAGTTCTATTCAAAATCTGTTGTATCACAAAACTTATTCTAATGTTAATGTAACCATTTGATCATAAGTAATTTAAATTAACATTTAAAATTTTCAGCCCCAAATATCTTTTAATTATAAATTTAATACAAAATTGTTGCAAGGGAAAAAAAAAGTAGCAATTTTAAAATGAAGTCTTCCACCTGGACAAAGATTCAAACAGATCCACAAATATGGCAGTACAATGTCAGCTCCAAAACCTGACTGCCTCACATCTAAAGTCTATAGAATTCCTCTTAAACAATAATAGCATCTGCACTGATTAAAAAATTAAACTGCTACTGCTGCTAAAGGTCATTAGAGCATGTGATATTTTAGAGGTAGTTTAAGGGCTTTGTTAATTATAAATTTCTCTAGGGCATTTAAATCTTATACTTGCAGCACTGGGCTGTAGAACAGAAAGATACCTGGTCTACATTGTACTAGCCACTTACAGAAATTTCTTATATATTAAACGTGTTTTAATATTATGCTCTAGCTAAAATATTGTGTGTGTATATGTAAGTGCCTTAAACAAACTATCTGCACTCCCAAGCTTTGGGCATAGCCCCAAACAGTAACATTAATAAACATTTCAAATTGAAAGATGAAGCTACCTCTAAAGAGAGGCCAATTCCATCTTGTTGAAAAGAAGTGTAATCCAGACCCGGGGATCATGTGATCCTTGACAAATTCTCCCTAGACAAAGGAGCAAATGGAACTTAAAATGCCAATGTCACCACTTACAGAGATTTGGAACTCATTTTAGTACAGATGAGTTTTGAAACCACTGAGTTCCTCTGAGGTTTGTAAAAGTAGTAAAATCACAATAAAAATTTTACATAGAATAATACCACAAGGAAAACATGTTCTAGGAAGTCAATGCTTAGATTAGGCCATTTTAATTACAGTATCAGAATCATCTGATGGCTTTTGGACATAAATCTGTGCACTGAAAGTAGTTGAGAAACTCACAGAAGACTACATGTATTGCAAGGACATAATGATTCTCAAAGACAGAGCATTTCAACATCTTGGCTAAAATGTTTCTAGTATCAGTTATCAGTTAAACATTGGTTATGTTTCTGAACTTATAGGTAACTGATGCTAGTCTAACCACAAGTCAAGGAAAAAATAACATAAGGATAGCAGTCCCAGAAAAATGTAACAGAATAATAGATACAAAAAAAGTTCAAATTTACTAGTAATTAAAAATGAAAAACAACGATTTTCACCTCGGTTTGAGAAACTGAGAAATACCATACTCGCACTCAATTTGAGAAAGATTTCTAAAAACAGTATGATATTAAATGCTGCCAACAATGTGATGAAACAAAGCTGACTGGAATAGCAATTGGTAAAACACCTGAGAAAAGCAATTTGACAATATCTGTCAAAAACTTTAAAGTGCCTGTATCTTTACATTGGAAATTATTACTTCATGATTCAATTCCAAGAAATAATACCAAAAATGAAAAAAATATTACTCTTAAAGAGCTTTAGTGAAATATTATTTATAATAATACATATACATAATACATAATGTTCGATAATCTGGTATTAGTTAAGTAAGCTATGGTATGCCTATTTCATATTAATTAAATTATGTTCATAAAGAGTGTAATAATGTGGGAAATGTTTATTCTTTAATATCAAGTGAAAAGATATAAAATTTTGTCTGTAATATGACTATAAATATATATGTGCGATGTACACACACACACACGCACACACACACAAACAAATGTATGGAAGAAAATATACCCAAATGTTAACAATAGTTGCCTTTGGATGGTAGGACTTAAAACTAAACTTATAAAAATAATTCATCCAGAATTAGTAAAAAAAAAAGGAATTTATTTATTCATAATACCATGTGAATAATTTAATTTACTAGATTATTCCCAGGATCCACTAAATAAATAATGGACTTTTTATTATAAATTCATACTTTTCAGAGACCTAAAATCAAGCACTTAGAGTCATATAATTGCAAAACTTCTCTATAAATCACAGTCTATCTTCCTTTATATTGCCACTAACCTTTCCTATTTTAGAAAAAAATGTTATATGCAAGTGAATTGATAGTGTTTTCCCAAAGGTGGACTTTATGTCAAACCAAATAAAAATAAACTCAACTAATTGATATTTTATGAAATTTATTTCAATTACAACCTAATGATCAGACCGTGAAAGGAGAAAAGGATGCACCTTATTTTTTCAAGGCTCGGGAGCCATTTCTTTTAATTGGTTTTTCTTTAAGCACCATCTTTATTAGATTACCCTGTAAATTTTAGAACTTAATAACATTGTTTATATTGTGCTTTCTAAACTGATGAATACAATGTAATTATTGTTCACCAATTAAGGGACTGAATTTGGCATCACAATCTGTAAGTCCAGCCTCATGGGCCAACTAAAATGCCCCGACATTAGTAGGAAAACTGTGACTAAGGAAAATACTTATTACATGTTAAATATACTACCTAAGTACACACACAAATATATTCATGTAAACATACACATTTTATATATAAGTATATACTTAAATATACATATAAGTATTTTCCTTGGTCAGGGTTTTCATGTGAATGTTGGAACACTTACCCAAAGGATCTCTTCCAGCCCCAATCATCTAGGAAAAGCATATGGCAGAACCAGGCAGCTCAGCTGGGCAGGCACCTCTACCTACATGCCTTTTTTATAACTAGAGGCCTCTCCTGTTTTCTTCTAGTCTCTTCCACTAATGCAGTCGACTTCATTTCTTTCCAGAAAGCAACACAAAATAACAACTTTCTAGGTGCAGCCACATTATGTTGTATACAGAAAATCACATTTTAAAATCTTACTATGATTCTCAAAAGATTAAGCACAGCATTATCATATGACTCGTTACAAACACACACACACACACACACATACACGAGATATGAAAACATATGTCCACACAAAAACATGTACACAACTGCTCATAGCAGCGTGATTCATAATAGCCAAAAAGTGGAAACAACCCAAATGTTTATCAACTAATGAAGAGAAATAAAATGCAGTATATCCGTATAATGGAATATTATTTAGCAATAAAAAAAAGAAATCTTGCTATTTGTGACAACATGGATGGACCTAGAAAACATTATGCAAAGCGAAATAAATCAGACAGAGAAAGATACTGTATGATTTCACTTGTATGTACAAACTAAAAACAAAAACAAAATAAATGAATAAACAAAACAAAACAGAGTCATAAATATAGAGAATAAATTGATAGTTACCAAAGGAAAGAGAGTGAGGGTACGAGAATTTTAAAAAATAATTCATAAGTAAATAGATGAATATTGATCAAAAACTACTTGAGGAATTTATATCATAAATCACTTGTATATATATTTTAAATATTAATAAATCTCATTTATTAATTTTGCCTGACTTACATCTGCCAGAACATGTAAGGATAGCTTAGAAGTAGAAATGTGCTTTGTATGTTTATTCTGAAAAAAAATTATTTCTTATAGTAATCCATACCATTTTTCTAAGATTTTAAAGCAGTCAGCTTATATGGAGAAATAAAGAAAGCAGTGAATTTGCTGATATCTCCTTGTCTATAGATAATTTCTACTGCCAAAGGTTTGGCATTTCCTTGAGCAAAATATTGAGAACTCTTAAAGCAATATGAGGTCTTTTGCATTCAGTCCTGCAGGTTTGAAGACAGTATGTGAATAATCTAATCTACAAATATATCCAAATATATATATAATGGCTGTATGTTGAGAAAATATGAATAGTTTTCCATTGTTATTAAAATAAGGAGGAAGAGGAGGAGGAGGAGGAGGAGGAGGAGGAGGAGGAGGAGGAGGAGGAGGAAAAGGTAGTGGTAGAGGAAGAACTGGAACAGGACTTTAGGAATAATTAAAAGAGAAGAGAAGAATTTAGTATCTGGCATCCAAAAGTAGACCCTGAAACAAGGAGTTAAGTGCCACTACTCTATTTGGGAGGTGATCTCAAGAAGCCTTGGTAGGCTCTGGGAAGGTGAGACAAGGGAGAGAAGGTAGGTAGTGAGGGCTGCAGTATCAAGCAGGTTGCCACAGTGGGCACTGGGGCTGGATCCCTCTGTGGGCCTCTGGAAGACTGTGTGGAACATGTCTCAGTAATCCCAACTAAGAGGTGAGGAAGCTGAGTTATATAGTCTGTCAGTCATAAACAGGCAGTTGCTCCTGAGGGCATTAATCCCACCCCAATGTTGGCCTGTATTGAGAGCCAAGAGGGGCTCCAGTGGCTAGAGAAAACCCTCAGGTAAAAACTTGCAGTAGTCAGAAGACAATAGGTTCCTGTGTATGGGACTAGGTGCCAAGGGGAGATGATGGGACCCCTACAGTGTCTGCTACAAATGTTAGCTTGAAAACTAGTCTGAAGGTGATTCTGTTTCCCAAAACAGGAAACACTGGAGATGAAGTGAGTAAGAGCAGGCAAAGGAGACTAAAGGAGCAGCTAGAGAGGTAGGAGGTATGCAAGAAACTATGGGATCCTAGGAGTGATGAAGATGGATGTTTTAAAATGTCTGGTTAACACACAGCATGGGAAGCTGGAAAATATTTTCATAAATTGTGGTAACTATTTTGGAAAACAGTATTAGTTAAATAAAAATTTATAGGGTCCAAACATCCTATACTTCAAGGCTCAGATAATAAAGACATAGGAAACAATATTGAAGTAGACAAATAACATTGCGAGAAATAGAAATCCTCGGCCTGTTTCCACTCTTCATCTCTTTCTGACCTTCTACCTGATATAAAATTTTAGAAATCAAGATATGGAAGCAATCTAAATGCCCATCAACAGACAAACAGATAAAGAAGCTATGGTTCATATATACAATGGAATATTACCCAGCCATTAAAAAAAATGAAATCTTACCATTTGCAATGACATGGATAGACCTAGAGGTTATTATGCTGAGTGAAATAAGTCAGACAGAGAAAGAGAAATACCACACGATTTCACTTATATGCAGAATTTAAGAAACAAAAAGAACAAACTAATCTAAAACAGACTTACAAATAAAGAGGACAATCTGGTGATGGCCAGAGGGGAGGGTAGTCAAGGGGCTGGGGAAATGGAGTGAAGGTTAACAAATTAGTAGTTGACAGAAGGGCACAGGGATGGGGAGCATGGCATAGGGAATGAGGTTAGCATTAATGTAATGGCTAGGTGGAGAGCCAAGGGAGAGAAAGAGCAATTAAGAATATCATTTTATCAACTATATAAATGTCTAACCAATGTACTTTATACCTGAAACTAATGATAAAATAAAATTTTAAAAAATTATAGAAATCGAGATATTGCACATACCACCTTATATGAAAGAAAACCTAATTGGCCTTTCTTATATGTATAAGAATTATATGTAATCAAGTTCTTTTAGAAATATCAGGCAGATATTCTTGTTACTATATTTTGCATAAGAAATTTGTTCTTCACATACAGCTGCAATTATTCTAGCAGCAAGATTAAATAAACTCTCAGTTTACAAATTACTTGAAAACATCATTTTTCATTGTCATTGAAGTCTTCATCCATTGTATTTGAAAACTATTGAAAACCAATGCCAAGAATGTATATGTAGAATGCAGGATTTGAAGACTGGCTTAAATTCTAAGTGCTAATAATTTTAAAACCCTACTTTCTAAGAAAAGATATTCAAACATCTTAACACACACATTCACTGGAAATTTAAAATTCACTAATGTTTTTCATTTTAAAGATTGGTTTTAAACTTATTCTCCAGCAATCATTAAACCTACAAACTATTTTCAAAAGAATTCATCTATAGGGAAGAAAATATTTTCGAAGATTTGTTTACTGAAATACACCTTTAAAAAAACACAATAGGAGGAAAAAAAATTCTTTCTCATTTTTATCAGCTTCTCATAGTCTTCTGTTCACAAACTAAACCACAGAAATAAAGCAAGCATAAATCCCAAATGATTTTTTCTTTTTGCCTCCCCTACCTTATAGCCATCTCAATTTCTTTGTACTTTTCCTCATTTCTCAGATCTGCCCACTAGAAGTTTAGTATGATAGACTGACAGGCTGATTTACCTATAGAAAACTCATTTTCCCCGTGGACACATTCTCCATGAAATCAGAGGGAAAGGAACAAAGGGATAAAAGCAGATCATAGGCAGTGTATTTTAGATGTTCTGCCTTTTATCAACTAGGAGCATGTGATTTCCTTTCAGACTAACCATTCCTATGTGCAGCCCAATTTCTGATGACAGAAAAGACATGTATGATATTCTACTTGCCCCTCATAAGGTCAGGAATATCATGCCACTTATAAGTAAAACTAAAAAAGCTAGCAGAAGACACAACATATGGAAACCAAAACCAAAATTATCTTCACATCCATTCTGACTTGTTCTGAAGGTAATCTACCTTAAGGTACACAGGGAATCTTTCATTTAAAAAGTACATTTTTGTGCATGAGCCAACAATTATTCAGCACAGGAAATGTAATTTAACATCATGTCTTATGTGTGTGTATGTGTTAAGCTGGAACTGTTTCCTGATTGCTTATTCTTAGCACCTAGTATGTGAAGGCACTCACTTCATATTTTCTAAATGAAGGACTAGCAGGAACAGATAGAGATAGATTGGCTTGCTGCCACCCAGGATTTTCAGTAAATAGTAAATATAAGAGGCTGAGTCACAGGATTAAAAACTAGCCCACAATTCCCTTTTACAAACATTTCCATAATCACTGTGCTTTGTCTTTTCCAGCTAGAGAATAGAATCCTCAAAGTGTTAATGCCATCATACTAGTAGTCTAGCTCCATCAGGTTTGGTATGGCAGGCCTGGAAAAGATAGGCTTTCTCTCTCTCTCTATCTCTCTCTCTCTCTCTCTCTCTCTCTCAGACAAAATGTTGTCACCACTGGACATTATATAATTCTGAATTATATATACTCCCTGCCTTTTTCTATGTTTCTCTAATCATTTTGAAGAAAATGAGCTAGTAGGGAAAAATCTGTCTTTGCCTCCCAGCTACCCTGCACTGCTGGACCCTACGTATTTTGCTTTGAGTATTCTCCCCATTTTGCTGTAAATCAGTCATACAAGTCAGCAGTAGAGGCATTGGTTGTCAATCCCAGTGATGTGCTTACAGTTTGAACAGAGACTTCTACTTAGGATTGCCAGAATCCAAAGCACAGTATTCCTGCCTTTCTCAGTCATTCTAAACTTAGAGTGATTGGACAGTTGTCTTTCCTCTGCCCAATTATAAAACCAATAGTGGATCACTGAAAGAAAAAAAAAGATATTTTTTCTGGCCCTGAATTTATTTGTTGGATTACTCAGAGGATCAGATTTCTGTACATGCCAATTCAAAATGTTGTAACTCATTTAGATGTTACCAAAGGTCATTTCCAAGAAGTACGATCAAAGGTTACCTGTGAAAACTCTACAGCACATTCCCTCACAATTATGCTCTTCTATCCTTCTAATTCACTCTCAAATTCCTCTAAAATCCCTCTAATACAAATGTCCTTTAACCAAAGATCCCTAGTCTATTAACCCCTCTACTCAAACACTACCAACAAGCCTCCTCATAGTCTCATTTTCTCCCATGTCCATCTAGGAGTCCACTGTCCATTTTTACAGTCACTTTCAGCATCTTCAATTCTCTGTGAGAAATCCTACAGAAAGCTGTATAAAATAATAGTAGGATTGGGGAAAGAACAGAGGTGCACACCAACAGCACTACTTTTCCAAAAACCCAGAATCTGAGCTGAATCTCAAATGGTAGCTTGAGATAGATGGACAGCCCATGATCTTCTGTATCCCATCTTCACAGATGAGGGATGTCTGTTCCCTTGGCTACATTATCAGAAATTTTTCCAATAAAGGAAGAAATCCATATTTGTAGCGATCCCAGATCAGAGGCTATCAACTTCAGCTCTAAATAAGCCTACAGAGTGGTGAAAGAAGAATTAGATTCCCTGGGCCAGTGTAGCAGTCAGCCTCCACCCTCTACCCTGTTGCAAGGGCTCAGGCACCTAAGAGAGGTTATCCAGAAGTAATGAGGCTCAGTACTCTCCCTAGGCCCTTTTGGCTTCTTTCATCCTAAAAAAGGCCAAGTCCTTTAATGGCCTCCACCCCCAACTAAAACTTCATGGTTAGAGCACCTTGTGACATATAAAACAAAAATGCTGTTCAATTATTGTCTGTCTAGATTAGGGTCCATGGTAAGCAGCCTCTGAGATAGATTTGCATGTAGAGGTTTTATCAGGGTTCAACATGTGTAAAGCAGTAAGGGAAGCAGGATTGGGCAGAGAAAGGGGTTGAACTGAGATTTAGTCACAACAAAAGACCTCAGTCAATCCTATAGAGAGCTTCAGAGCCAAGATGACCACTCAGAGTTGTCCTGAATGATCAGGGGCCAGGAGTCTATACCCTCACACTTACTGCAGGGTGCCCCCAGAAAAGAAGGAAGCTGTTGAGTGAGTCAACTCCCTTCAATCAAAGGCAATTTCCAAAAAGGGACTCAGTCATATACCAGCAGCAGCCAATACGCTTAGCAGGTAGGGAAATAACCGTCCTGAAGAGGACTGGGGCAGCCCACTACAGCATCTTCTACAATGCCATTTTAGGGCCAACAGTAAAAAGAGTGAAACTGAAATTTGCATGCCCTGTGTATATTCGAGCACAGATTTGAGTTTCAACCACTTAAAGCTGTATTTGAAGGAAGAATATTTGAATTCGCTGATTATCTCTCCATTAATCCTATCACCAAATCTTCCTTCAGGTCCTTTGAGGCTCTGAGGTGAAGCTACCATCCTCCTCTCCTTTGTGTCATCTGAACCAAATGAACTTTATCAGGGTTCTTTCCAACCATCCCTCAGAGCATTTACTTGTATGTAGCTGTATGAGCCTTGCTCTGTTTGGTGTACCCCTCCCATCTGTATATCCCCATCCCTAACCCAATTCTTGGTAAACAACACATTTATAAAGATTTACTGAATGAATAATGAATCGACAAATGAGCAAACTTGACTTCACTTTCTCCCCTGTAGAAACAACAAGATAGGAAAACAAATTTGATGAACAAGGATAACTCATTTGAGTGTACACCTTTGTGTGTGCTTATCAACAGTGCTTAACAAGGGCTGTCTGATTTTGACTAACTGTTATAGCATTAAAGGGCTATTCTGAGACAGTCAATTGTATCTGACAGGACTCCTAAATAAACTAAAATCTATCATAGGATTTGAATGCAAACTAGAGAGGAAATTAAAATGTAAAACAGGAAACAGGTGTTTGATCAGCTGTTACAATAGACTGTGGACAAAGGCTATATTCATGTCTTATCTACATGGGTGAAAATAATCACAGAAAATGATTTGTCACAGGGTTATTTTCTTTTCTGTACTGAAACACAACAGAACTATCTAATTAATGATGTTAAACTTCTAGAATCACAGTATAAATGATATCCAAAATATTTTAAAGTAATATAAAAAAATGTGTTCCTAGTAAATAATGGTAGGCATAAAAATTAGTTACAAAAACTTGTTTGCCTACATATTGTAGAGACCAAAATTTACTCACTACCAGTGAAATTTTATAAATTTATAATGATACTTTTAATTTTTAGTACCTACAACTCATTAAATTACAACTATAGACTGGCAAAGAACCATGGTTTTCTCTGTATTGTGCTGGGGATGGAGGATGTTGGTTTCCTACTGAAGTAATTCAGATGCCTATTATTAAAATTCTGCCATAAAGTAAATTGTTAAAACTTTCTTCAGATGACAATTTTGTGATAATTATTAAATGCCTTCAAAGGATTACCAACACTTATGTCTAGGAATTTCCTAAAGAAATAATCACAATTATGCACAATGGTTTAGGTATAAGGATATTCATAGCAGCTTTGTTTATAATAACAGAAATTTGGGAATGCAGCTGTTCAGCAACAGGATATTGGTTAAATAAACTAAATATAATCATATGAAGTAACAAAGTTATCAAGATCGCATAAAAAAGAACATTTAAGACATGATTAACTCTCATAATATGCTATTATTTATTTTAAAAGGGCTACCAATGATGCGGTAAACACGGTAGACAATGAGTAAAAAAGAAAAGGTAGGTGGCAATACTAACAGTGGTTAGTTGTTTGTTTGTTTGTTTTTTGTAAGATCAATTATGGATAAGTTTCATTCTCTTTTTGCCCTTTTCTCCAATTTACAGATTTTTACAATAAATATGTATTATTTCTGCAATTCACATTACTAAAAAAATGTTTCCACCTCTCAAAAAAAAAGTCCTTAAACTGTAAATCACCAAGAAGGAATGTGATTTCATCTTTCATTTATCTCAGTGACCTCTTTAAAATTTTTTGAGGGAATCTTGGTTATTAATTAATTCGATTATTAATTCTTCAACGTATCCTAAATTATTTGAAAAAAAAAAAAGCCCTGTTGGATAACAAAAACTCTTCCAAAGAACTTGTTGCCCTTTCCAGTAAAAAAAAACACAAAGAAGTGAGATATAATTAAAGAACATCATCATAAAGACACAATTTAAGACAGAAACACAACCGGGATCATAGAAATAAAAAAAAAATGCTCCAACATCAGAAGAGGTCAGGATTCCAAATTCAATATGAAAGAATCATTGGAAATATTTTTTGAGGTAAGCCAAAAGAGGGGATTATTTAGGCTTGAAGGAGAGCAAATAAAACTAAGGCCCTAATAGGTCACCTTCACCATTGTGCGATCCTGATAAATGTTCATGATGATGAGGCCAGACTGAAAATTCACATTAGTTAAAGATGACTAACATAAGATAAAGAGCTTAAACTTCTGACATGATATGGAAATTAACTAGAATATGACATTTAAGATGCCATTAAAAGGAGACTATAATAACATGACTAACATTTGAAAAGTCAGACCTTCCCAAAGATGCTTTCTGATTGTACCCTCTCACAAAATAACAGGTTTCAATGACAACTTTTATATAACAAATAGGATGAACCATTCACTTCGTGTTTGTCATTTAGTAAACTGGGTCAAAGTCCTTGGGAAGAAGACTTCTGATTTTTTTTAAAGCAAAAATTTAAATACAGTCAAGTCCTTCAATTCTAATGATAAAACTTCATAGGGAAAACATTACTTATTTTTTTGCGATACTTCTTTTCTGTGTATGCTCTCAGCAAAATAGAAGAAAGCAAAGCATGCCTATGAAGACCTCCTTCCCATTCTTGCCTTTTCTCCTTCTTCTTATAATCTGCCTTGAAGGGCGGGGATAATCCAATTCATTATAATCAGCTGATCACCTCTCAACTTGTTCCTGAATTTCTACCCATTTCTTGGCTTCCCTGGCTTTAGGGTTGCCCTCTTTCACCTATCAGACACATAACTGGACACCTTAACTTTATAGCATAAATTTTCAATGGCTCTCTATTTCTAACCACAGAAAAATTTAACTATTCACTTTGCTTTTCACTGTCTCATTGTTTGATCCTACCCTCCTTCTATTAACTTTATAATCCTATTTTCTAGTCTTGCTGGGCTTTCTATCTTTCTATAAATAGAAATATCAGCTATTACTTGGACCTTGTGGCCCTATGATTTATATTATTCCTCTGATCTTCAAAGCCTCTCCCTTCTTGTCTACCCACCCAAACCTTGACTGTTATTCAGGACTTGTTTGAATTCCACTCCTTTAATCAGACCTTCTCCAACTCCTTGAGTTTTCAATGATTTCTTTTATCTAACTTAGCCCTTAAGTCCCACAGTATAGAACTGAAGTTATTATTATTAATGATTATTATTAGTCATTCCCTATTGCTTCTATATGCTGGTCTTGTGTCTCTAGCTGCATTTTAAGTTTTCTGAGGGTAGGAACTTGGTCTTACCCTTTTTCTGTACCCCCTTCAGTAAATAAAGATGTCAAGGTACTGTTTTTCTACAGTACCTTTGTTTACTCAGGAGTCTGAAGATAGATCTATTTTGTGAACATGAAAGTAGAAAGTAGAAACAGTGCTATCAAAGTATTAGTACCTTTTACTTTCCACTTAGTATCATTTTGTCAGGTTCTTGTTTCAATAGCACTTCCTCATAAAGCTGAGGTTCATCCTCCAAGACAGCAATTTTATTCAAAAGAAGTGGCTGTGAGGCCTGGAGCCAGCCCTTTGGCCTCTCTTGGTCTGCTTTTCCTTGGACAGAAAACCAGGTGTTCTCACTTGTAGCTAAAAACTAAAGACACGTCCATCTTCAGTCACTAATGATTCTATTAAAGCAAACAACTTTTTTTTTTAAGCTCCGAAGAAGTTTATGTAATTTGGATGTTCAAAATCAAGAAAGACTTTTGAACCATTCTGTCCCCACTCTTAAGGGAAATAATGACTTTTATGCAGAGGCATTACTAAAAACCTAAGCTTAATAAATGTGGGGCCCTTGCAAAATGGTAATGCTGCCCATTTAACCTGAGTAAATCTCCAAAGCATTCTGTTATGGGGATAAAAGCACTCATTCTGAACATAGCCTCTCAGTTTGGCTCATTTTTGGACTTAGAAGATAATTAGATCTTGTGTATTAGACTATTTAACTGAATTAGACCATTTAACTTCTGTGTTACCCTGCTTCCTCCAGGAGGTAAAAGGTTTGCTCCATTCTTTCAGTAGTTTTTTTTTGGTTATGGAGCTTACCTTCTCTGGGTCCAAAGCCTGAGAAGACCCATGGGCCTGATCAAGGGACTCTACCAATTTAATTCAATTTCTGGGGGCTAGGTGGGCTGAGCTCCTTGCTAAACACCAGAGATAGGGAGATAAATCATATAATGTCCCAGAATTTGGGCAGCCCATGGTCAGATGAGGGTTCACAGATGCTTAAACAGATAGTTTAAACATGGCAAATGACATGTAGTAATAGAGATACACATGGAGCACTGCTAAGACTATATGTGCAATGTCGTCAAATCCAAAGTTGAAACTGAAATTAGTGGTAGTTCTGCTGGTGTCACATACAACTGTAAATACATCATTTGTCTCAGGTGTTGAATGCCATCTGCCATTATCCTATGTTCTTGTCACCCGTAATAATTTAATATTAACTAATTTTAAATGTTATTTAAAGTGTAGAAATTCTAATTCAATGTACATCAGTCAAGTGTATATACATATGCAATTTGAATATTGACAGGAATAAAGAAATGTACTAACACATTAGAATTTTGTGATAACATACTAGTCATTTTCATTAACTGGAGAAATAATACTTGACTTTACTATGTCAATGGAACATGGAAATGCTACTGAGGTCCAAAATGTTTTTTTTTTAAAAAAGTAAGTTAGAAGTTAGAAACTAAATTATTTCTTCAAGTTCATAGGATAAATTTGACCCAGAGGCCCCCTGCGTATACTTTTTGTCAAAAATGCAGGAATCGTTAAAACAGTTGGTTTTCAGTTATAAGCTGTAGTATACTTTAAAACAAACTTTGCTGACATATATGTATCAGGTACATAAGATAACCACTTTACTAAAATCTTCTCAGTGTGTGCCTTTGCTGCCATGTGAGTATGAACGAATTATATCAAAACAATTCTAAGTTCTTGTTACAGAGGAAATGACTGTTCTGATAATGGGCAAAGGTTAAGATTGCCTGGAACTTGGAACTCCTCTAATAACATTTTCATTAGGAGCAGAAGAAATCAACCAGGAAATTGAACGTAAATTGAGTAACAGTGAGGTGATCCTAATATTAACACCTGCCGGGCATCAAATGAATTAGAAATCTTCATATAGAAATGTGTTCGGCATTTTAAATTTCTTATATATTTATCTCTTAAATATATATTAAGAATAATTAAATGTTAAGCTTTAAATTTAATTTAAATTTTAACCTTTAAATTTAGCTAATGGCTTTCTTACATCATCTATGTTAGCAAATCATGTGCAAGCCAAGAAAGTAGGGCTGGGAAGCAGTGTCCCTGTTACAAAATAATATTTCATATGCGTGTGCATGTACATGTGCATACACAGCCAATAGCCATTTCCTCAATCCAAAGTTTGACAGTGGAGTCAGCTGGCACACTGGCACTTCAGACACACTAGTGGTTAGTGCCCATTCTGTCAGCCCAATTAACAATAATAGCCAATGTATATTGTGTGCTTGCCAGATGTCAAACCCCACTCAAGTAGCACTTTACATGCATTTTCTCTTTTAATCTTCTCAACCACTTTTTGAAGTAGATATATTATCTCTATTTTCCAGATGAGAAAACTAAGGCATGGAAAGGTTACCAATTCTACTTAAGTTGGCATGGCTAGTTAGCAGACATCAGGGTAGACACCATATTCTTAACCTTCTATGCTCTACCACTGCCCCTGGATGACAGGGAGCCTAGACCTCAACACCTCACCAGAGGGGAAAGAAATTGTTGCCATTGAAAATAACCAAGCCAAGCCTTAAACGTGCCCTGGTAACTTCTGAGAATATATAAAGACCTAGAAATTGTGGCTTTAGTGGCACCTGGGTCTGCTCACATGGCCCACCAAGCAGGCTCCTCCCACAATGTGCTCCACGTAATAGAATCAATAAAAAGGAACAGGGCTGTATTACTCTAAACCTTCACAAAGCTGTTGTGAAAGGTCAAGCTCCTAACGCCTCACCCAGCATGTAAACAGTGTTTTTATTATTATTTATTATTATTAAATAATTAATATTATTAAATATTATCATTTGTTATTAATATATTTGTTATTTGTTATAATTAAGACTACAGTCAGGTGGCTGAAGTGAGGACCAGGTCAGAGACAGAATAACAGCCACGCTGTAGTGATGCTGAAATACAGATCGAGAGCTTCCAAATTTTCCACTAATGAACACAGTAGATCCCAAAGCCAGGGTGAGCTTGAGCTCCTCAGGCCCCTCGCTGGATGGTCTAAAGGGATGGGGCAGAGTAGGATGATGCTGGAAGCAGGCGGGTTCCTGCCAAATACCTGCACATATACCTCGCATCCTGTTGCTGCCTTATAAATGCCTCACAGCAAGAAAAATTATTGGCTGGTGAAGAAGAAGTGATTACACAAAAATGTCTACTTCTGCTCCCATAGATAAAAAAAAAACCCTAGAAGCTAAATAGCTTTTCCAAAAGGTACAAGCTGAAGACATAATGGCCACCATGTACAGTCCTTCATGCACATCCTTTCTAATCCTCTGCCATAAAGTCATTAGGAGTCTTATCTTAAAGTAAGGCAGCTGAAAAATAGGGAGATGGGGAAACTTTTAAGGTTATACAATACATGAGTGTAGGAAACGGGAAACTGCCTCTCTATATCCTCACCTTGACTGGGATACACAAATTTCCAAGTACTTTCACGCAGTTATTATAGGAGTCTAGGGATATTCTCCATCTTTCTTCACCAAAGATGAGGAGGTAGCTTTTCCATTAACACACGGGCCATATCTGCCTACCCCATCCTTCAACCCATGATCCCTCTGACACTCCCTGCCCAAGTTAGTCCCACTAGCCATAGCAGGTTTGCTCTCTTGTACAGATCACCTGCCAGGTTGGTTACAATTTGTAGGGCTGGCTCTAACTCTTCCAGGATCTAAGCCAAGTGCTTGCCACCCTCAGATGGCTGAATCTCCTCTCTCCAACCTGGCAAAAACTTTCTCCTTTTGCTTTTAAGTTTCCTTATTAGCTTTTATTCTGAAGACGGAGCAAGAGCCATTCCAGAATTACAAAAGATAGTTTCCATGGTTCCACCAACCCAAACACTAAAACTGAGTCTCAGGACAGAAACAATGTGCTGCAGCCCAGTTCCATGTGGGAAGTGCCACTATTCTGAAATGTCTCCAGAGATGACCTACCTGCTCCTTGAGTGAAAGAGATATCAGTAGTTATGCATCTAGATACCACACATATTTCTAAAAAGCTGTTTCACAATTGCCTTGGAATTTTTCAGACATCAAAAAAGGAAGTTACATATTAACCAGTTATACCCCCAAATACATCTCTATTTATCTCAGTTGGAATGATTAAAATTTGCTGACAGAGAACTGACAGAATGTACCAAGTTTAATAATTAACAAAATTTAAAACCAGAGTCAAATTTAGATGCTTTTAAACATAAATTATTTGATCAGTCACCTAATTCTAAAATTCTGATTTTACCATGTTTCCCATTCTCAACATGATTTGCAGGAAATGAAAAAAGGGTGGTAGTAAATGGATGTGAATTTTAATCCACTCAATTGCTTCTTTGTTGGTGTTAAGTTAAAGTTCATTAATTCAACATATTTATTGAGTGCTAACTGGGTCAGGCAGAGCTCTGAAGCTGGGGGTTAGGGGTTTCTCTGGGTAGGAAAAGAGACACCTTTATGATCTCCAGAGGTTTACAGCCTCGTGTAGAAGAAAGATATTGACTGAATACAGGCATACCTTAGATACATTGTGGTTTTGGTTCCAGACCCTCATAATAAAGTGAATACCACAATAAAGGGAGTCACATAAATTTTAGTTTCCCAGTACATATAAAAGTTGTTTGTGCTATACTGTAACCACGTAAGTGTGCAATAGCATTATGTCTTTTAAAAATGTGCATACCTTAGTTTAAAAATACAGTATTGCTAAAAAAAAATGCTAACTATCATTTGAGTCTGCTTTAAAAATGGCTCCAATAGATTTGCTTGACACAGGATTGTTACAAAAACCTTCAATTTGTAAAAAAACACACTATCTGTGAAGCATGATAAAGCAAAGTGCAACAAAACAACATATGCCTGTAATTACACTAATAAGTTAACAATTAAAAACTCATGGAAAATAACAAGGTGGCAGAGTTAAACAGAGGCATCTAATCCCATCTGGGGGGATTCAGGAAGACTACTCTGGGAAATGACCTCTGAGCTAAGATCTAAGGTTAACAAAATGTTTTTCAGTTTCTCATTTTCCTCATTTCTCTCCTCAAAGAGAATGAAATATCTTCTTCTTTGTGGTAGAAGTAAGTACCCTCTCTTCCAGTTCTCTCCTGGGCCTCCTCTCTTCTCTCTACACTCTTGGTTTGGTTTATTTTATTTACTTCAGTGGCTTCAACTAAAACTTCTCTGTCACACACAACTGTAAGCCCAACTTCTTCCTTGCATTTCCAACTGCTAGACACTTCTTTTTGGGTATCCTTCCAGCACCTCCAACTCCAGATGTCCCATCTTTCCACCAAACCTACTCTTTCTCTTCTTCACATCCCTCTTTTTGCTAACACTGTCACTTGACACATGTGAATGAAAAATCCCCAGTTGTCATTTAGTGACCAGAGAAAGAATTAAACCTTTTGAGGATGACATACAAAACTTCCCACAATTCTTCCCAACTGACCTTTGTAGCTTTGTCTCCCACCAGACCCCCCACTGAAGTTCTTAAGGTTTCCCAAGCATGTTCCTATGTTTTTTTCACATATTTGTAATTTTTTCTTCTATTTTTTTTAAAATTATAGTTGACATACATACAATATTATATTAGTTTTAGGTCTATAACACAGTGATTGACATTTATATATATCCCAAAGTGATCACCACAATAAGTCTAATATCAGGTGCTACCATACACAATTACAGTATTATTGACTTTATTTTTTATGTTGTAGATTATATCTCCACGACATTTATTTTATAACTGGAAATGTGTACCTCTTAATCCTCTTCGCTTTTTTTGGCTATCCCTCCACCCCCTTCCCCTCTGAAGCTGTCCCTTAGCTTAAAATGCTTTCTTCATCTAGTTTCCTGGTGAGTTCATATTCATTAAGACTTACTTCGAATCTCACCTCCTCTGTGAAGTCCACCCAGATTTTCTCAGGCAGAGTTTGGCATTCTCTCCAATCACCTTCTCTAGAACTTTTTCTATAAGCTACTAAAGCATCTATCAGGTCATTCATATTAACTGCTCATGACCCTGCCTCTCACATCAGCTTGTGCACACCCCAGGGACTAAAGCCCTATAAAATTCACCTTTTATTCTCTTTAGGATAAGATGTAGGACAGAAAGTAAATGTTCGTTGACTGAATGACTGAATGAATGATGAATTAATGAATGTATCTTTCTTGTGGCATGTATCGTTTTTTATCTTGTATTGTCTTTGTTTGGGCATCTCATCTTCCTTCCTGGATTGACAAATCTTCCATGGCAATAACAATGTGATCGACTTTTGCATTCCTTACTACAGTCTACCCTAATACCTATTGTTTGAGTAAATAAGCAGAACTCTAGTAGGAACTTGTGTTGTGTGTCACAGCTGCAAAGCTATTTTCACACACATTGTTTCACCTGCCTTTCACAATGACCCTGTAAGCTAGCCATAAAAAATTGGTGTTTTCCTCATGTAGCAGATAAAGCAATTGAGCAAGGCCTTGGAATCCTGTTTTCCTGGTTTTTAGAACAATGCTATTTCATGTAGATAGAGATCTTGAGAAAAGGCAAATCTGCTCGTCAGCCCCTTGTTTGGAGAGTTTGAGGGTGAATGCAGAGATTCATCAGTGCTTGTAAAAACAGTTAAATATTTATCTATCCTTTCCACATGAGTCTAACATGAATAATTTGAGTGAGCTTGAAGGTTTGGAGTACGAATCAGAAAAGGAAAAATAGAGGGGAGATAAAAGAATCTGAACCCTTGAGATATATTTTGGGCAAGAAAAAGATTTGGGGGGCCTGGAAAGAACTCAGCTTCTATACAATGGGGTGCTATGCAAGACAGCATCAGGAAGCACTTAGTAATATTTTATAAAACACCGATGTAGGTCTGTTTTTAAGTCTAAGTTCCTCCAGGAAAGAAGATAACAAAAATGCTGAAAGAAAACTAGATATATATAGTCCTGGGCCACCTCAGCATGCTGTTATGTTTATGCATCTATGTACCTACAGAATCAGGTATGAAGTCTAGCATGGGTGAGCTCAGGAGGGCCAGGCAGACAGAAGTGGTAGCCTGAGATCTGAGTCAAAGGTGAGAAGAGCTGGAATGGAGGAAGCTGCCCAGACCAGGGTCAGCACCCAACATCCAACACCTTGGTTTCCATCCAAGCACAGCAGAGTCGGAGCACCTCTGTTCTGCACACGTCACAGGGAGCAAGGCCAACCAAGCTCCTGAAATCTGGTTAGGGCAAGTCTTAGCCAACACATCCACGGGTGTCCTAATTATTGCTCAAGCACCAGGAGGCCCCAGTTGTTTGTCCAAAGCATCTCCAGTGGTCTGTTAAACAGGCTATATTGGAAACACTGTTTATTCCAACTGATCCCACTCCATATGATCTGCCTGACGCTCCTCGGAGGGTGGTTTCCCCCACTGATCCCAGATTTCTAACTTCTGTCTTCAGGGTCCCAGCTATGCAAACAGCTACCCCGTGTATGAAAGGGTAATCTCTGTCCCCATCCCTGCCAATACGGACTGGCCCAAAGAGCCAAGTTTTTTCACCTCAGTTCTGCTGGGCTGCTCGGCCACCCTGCGCTGGTAGTGGGGGAGGGGCAGGGCAGGGTTTGGGGGAGAGGATGAGAGAAGAGGCATTTACCAAGAAGGCCCTGCAGCCCTTGGTAGACCTATGACAATCACAGAACCACAGAGAATCGGGGTCAGAAGGGCCTTTTGCAATTGATTGTCCCGAAAGCCCGGGAGCTGTTCAAGGTCGTCTTTATGGTGTCCAGAAAGTAATAAATCGTGGTACACGCCTGCTTCAAGCGAGGGTGCTGAGTATCCAGGTCAAGTTGGAGCAAATGACTGACCTTTGCTTGGGGCAAAGGACAGACCTTTGCGGTACCCCAGAGTCTCTCGCCTGCCCACCCCCTTTCCCTTCCCTTTGAAAATTCCAGCAAGCGTAGATTTGGCAGCCTTTCAGGGAAGAAGTTAAGCCTGGCCCCAGACTTTCAACAGACTTCCAGGCCCCCGCTTCTGTCCAGTCGCACACCAAAACCTTCCTCCAAGGGGGAGGGTTCTGGCAGCGCTGATTCCCTGGGTGCATGGACAGTCTAGAGGCTCCTGGAGGCAGTCCCTGTCCATGGCAGCCCTGCGCGCCTCCGTAGGCCACCACTTCTCCGAGAGCCAGAAGAGAAAGAAGAGCACGCAGCCGCGACTGACCTGAGATGCCGCCCCCCACCACGACCACGTCGTAATTGTTGCTCATGGCGTTCGCCCTTCTCCAGGCTGCTCTGGCGCTCGCTGCTCTGGCCTCTGGGTTTCGGTCCCCGCCCGCTGCACCGCCCCAGAGCACTACAGCCTCCGCGGGGCTGCTATATTGCCCGCCCAGGGCGCCGCAGAGCAGAGCCCCGCCTGCCTGTCCACGTGCTGGCCGGGTGCAGAGCTAGGCCATCGCCCCTCCCCCCGGCTCTGCGGTTCGGACCTGGGGAAGACAGACACCTAGGTAGAGTGGTCGCCAGGGGTCAGCAAAGTCCTTCCCAGGGACCACCACTCCTTGGCTCTCTGAGCAGTATTTTCTCACCAGCCTTCCTAATGTGCAATTGAGCTCGGGGGGCTGAGAGGAAGGCAGATTGGGGTGTCTTCCTCCAGCACCCCAATTAATCCCCATAATGGAGCAATACAGATAATGGAAAATATTAGTTGCGCTCTTTCCAGGTACCAGGCACCTTACTAAGTGTTTTACATTGCATGACTCCAGTTAAACCTTACAACGACCAATTTTAAAGATGAGGAAAATTAGATAAAAGTAACAAGGGGTGAGGGCAAGAAAAAATAACCTGAAAGAAAAAAAGCCAATAAGGTTCTGAGACCCACTTTGACCCATTACACTGTATTGCCATTATCTTGACATATCCTCTAGTAGGATTCCCAGCTCTCTCATCCTCTTTTTCAAATACCCACATCTTTCCCCACACCCCCTACCCTTATGCATGCAATTAACTCAGGAAGGCTCTTTCCTAGTATTGGAAACACAGCACCTAAGGTTTTAAATTGCCTCACTTTTGCAAATGATCAAAATAGTCAACTGCTCCTTGAGCAAACCACTGTCAGTGGTGGGAGTTGCTGAAGCAGGAACCCAGGAAACTGGTGGTAACAGGGGCAAGGCCTTAGATGGGCAGGGTGGAATTGAGACTCCTCCCTCAAGTGGAAAGGAGAGTTATTTATGATCCTTGGCTGTGGGTCTGGGGACCTCCATTTGCCAAACATAGGGGTGATTCAACAAGATTAAAGGTGTTTAAACTGAGATGACTCCAAGTGAAATAGAAGTATATTTCTTCAGAACACTAGGAAAGCCACTCTGAGAACCAAAAGTGTAAAAAAGCAATGTATGGTGGCTTTTCAAGAGCAATTATATGAAGTGCTTCTGTTCAGGTTAGAAGAGCTGCAATGAGGGGCTGGCTTTGGGTCTAGTGAATTGATGAGAGGCTGAAGCAAACCTCCTTCTCATCCCACCCCAGTTCATGTAATTACCTGCTACCAAAGTATCCTGAGCTTCTGTTGCTCTCAGACTAGAAGAGGGTTTGGACATGTCTGTGACTGAGAAGTCATCAGTGGCAGGGAAAGTTTAGATCCAGCTTTGACGTGGATTCTCGAAACTTCCATTTCTTTTGCTTTGGTATAAAACAGCCCCAGGGCCTAAAACTTGAGCCTACGTCCCCACTGCCTCATCCTGCAGACAGCCTATACTGTCCTCCTCCTTGCAAGCCCTACCCATCCACTTCTATTGGCAAGGCCCTGAAGCTGCAGAATCCTTAGCTGTGGACACTCTGTCCCCTCACCTAGCCTGCAAGTGTGAGGTGGAATGGATGGAGAGGATACTTGTAAGATATGCTTGGGATCTGTTTTGCTTGGCTCTAGCAATGCCAAGTCAGCCACAGGACTGGGTAGTTAAAGCTTTGAGTCCAATGCAGGCTGACTATTTCTTCTTGATGTCCAACTGGAAACTAGGCCAGGAGAAAATCCAAAGTTCCATGATGTCTATGGAAAAAACTCACTGACAAATAGCATTTTCCCCACACAAAGGTAATCAGTTACTTATACTCTGCGAAGTCACAAATTGGTTGAATTAGAACCCAAGCCTTGGTAATAAAGAAAATAGGAGCCGTTAGAGGGTCTCTGAAGCCACCTCTGTCCCCACATACAGGTAGTCATTCAGGCCTGCTCAGGGTTCTAAGTCTTTTAGGTTGGGGTAAGTCCCAAGGTTTGTCTTCTCCCTCAGCATTATGTGGCCAGATGAAGCCCTTAAAAGTAGTACTCCTCAAACTTGAACATGTGTACAAACCACCCAGATTTGGGCTGGGCTATGAGAAGCTATATTTTCTAATAAGTTCCAGGTGATGCTAGTGCTGCTGGTCCATGTACCACACACCTTGAGCAAATTCTTTTCTACTCCAGGCCTCTGCTCCCCATTAGTTCCAGAGAGAGCTCTATGTTCCAGAATGCTTTACCTATCTGAAGATGGTCCTAATGAGAAGGTATTTGCTCATTATGTAAGCATTTATGAAATATATGCTATACTGAACCCTGAGGAAGAGAGGAAGAGATAAACAAAATGGTGGCTTCCCAGCCCTTTTGAGGCTCACATACTGCCAGAAAGAGAGATCACAAGTATAATTCTGAATATTGCTTTGGAATATGCAGCAGGGCCAGATAACCTAGCCCAGGCAATCATAGAGGACCTCCAGAAGAAAATGACTTCTACTGGGACTTGAAAGATCAATTGGGGTTAATCGACTGTTGAAGAAGATGAGCACACCAGACAGAGTTGGAAGGCAAGCCTGAGGCTGGAGTATTGGAAAAATTGGACACAGTCTAGGATACAAAGTACATCTTTGACCACCTTTAAGACTTGTTATAATACCACAAAACTATTAGTGATTAATAGGATAATAATAGTTGAAAAAATTGCATTTATTTGTGTGTGTTTGTGTTTTCTCTTCTCAAATTGATAATAAAGTCCTACAGGAATGGATTATCATTATATTTTATTAATCCATTCAAGAACAATTTATTGAGCACCAACACTGTGTCAGTCACTATGCTTATCAGTGGAAATAAGCCCTTAGAAAGAAGAAAGAATGCTAATCCTAGGAAAACTAAATATGAAAACAAGTAAAATAAACCTAATTTATATTCCAATGAAACAGTGCTCACCACCTCTACTCAAGAAGCACAAAAGAATGCTATTTGCTCTGAGCAGTGTTTATTTGCCCTTTCAACTTGATGAAATCTATGTTTCTTTCATCAATTAAAATGAGCTTACATTCCTTTCATTTTCTTATTAGAAGACTGCTAAAGAGATAAAATGCCCTTATTACTTCTTTCTTGATGTTCACTTTTCATTATTTTGGTGAGTTTCCTATAATGCCATAAGAGGTTTCAATAAAGAGGCAAGCTGTGCAGAACAGAGTTCACCTGATATTATCTAAGTTGTACATTTCGTCTTTAAAGGGAGGGGAGGGACACTGGAAGCTTGACAGGGGATGGAATTTTTTTTTAAGATTAGATTTTTTTAGAGCATACCAGTTTCTTTTCCCAACTTTTCTGTTCATCTTTTTTTAAACATACACTGGGGAATCAAATGATGAACAAGTCAGCCATTGCAGCCAGAACAGTTATTTAACAATGTTAAATTGGAATTTTAACAATTCAACAATCATTAAATGTTATAAGGCCTCTGATTATGCCCAGTAAAGTATCCATCATCAGTTTGGATCCTAATATGAAAGTGTTCATATACTTAATAAGACAAAAGGGAAAGTTCAGTGAGCCAAGACCTTGCTTTTGGCCTCAGTGACTTGCTTAGAGAAGAATCACATCCTTAAAAAGCTTGAGTTGAAGGTACCCAGTTTGACTCCAAGTAAAGCCCTTCATGGGGCATTGGGCTAGAGACTCAAGATCCAACTCAAAAGTCCGTAGGCTGATTTAAGATGTCCCAGAGGCATACCCAAGAGCCAGGAAACTGTTCAGGAACTGGATCAAAGTAGAATTGACAGAGAACAAGCCAAATGACAGGTGGCTGTTCATGACTCACCTTAACAGGTTGACAGCTATGTGGATTCACTGAGCTGGTTCATAGAGACAAGGTTTAGATGGTCAAAGACTCTTCCTGCCCAAAGAACCAGCATATAGCTCTCTCACCTATGACCTACTTGCCAGAGCATGAGCAAGACAAAGACAAAAGGGCATAACACAGAGGGGCAGACCCCAGAACATATGAGTCAGGCAGAGACTTGAAGCTACAAGGTTTCAGAAAGATAGAGGTCATACCAAGACATGTTGCCTAGCATGCTGAGAGAAAACAAACCTTACTGCAATATAAGTGCTAAACGAACTGTAGCCAAAGTGAGACTAAAAATATTTCCACAAATCATAATAAATGTTTCTAAATAAGGAGTGACATATCAGAACAAATGATGTGACAAGGGCTGTGTGGATCACACAGAGGAAGGGCAAATAGCAAATATTCAGCTGAGAAAGAAGACATTTCCTAAGAAGACCAGGTTAACTAACGGTTTTCACCAATTCTTTTGGGAAGAGAAAATTAGAAATTAATATTAGAGCTACATTTATACTAATTATTGGTTGTTGAATAGAGCTATTTTCAATTAATTATTATTTATATTAATCTAATTTCATAATGTGAAGTAACTGATGCAGAATCAACCCTTTGGTTTTCTTTATGTAGTCATGAGTTAAATAATCTCTCCATGTTTTCTTATAAATACACATTTATGTTACATAGACTCCAGATGACGAGTGCAATCAGGGTCTGGTGACTATAGTAATCAGATGAGAAAAGGAGCTGCATGTACAGATGGCTCCTGCAACAATATATATTCCTGGTGAGAAGGCTTACACATTACAAAATGATGCTAATAGCTGAGGCTTGAGTTGACTTGAACTCTGCTAAGTAATAGAAATCCAGTTTATATGAAATAAAATGATTGAAATGAAGGTGTTTAAGACCAAAATTATGCTTCACTATGGATGTTGTGACTATTAGGGTCTGAACTATGAACAATTATAAAAATAAGTAAAGCAGAAAATGGCCAATATATGCAAAAACCTGAAATGTATTACAAGAGGTAGAAAACCTGAATATACTATCTGAAATATAATATAATATATTATATTATATAATATAATATATAATATATATAATATATAATATAATATAATAATACAAATAGATTACTTATACATATATAATGTATTATATATTAATTGTATGTACCATATTACATAACTAGTGTGTTTAGAAGCTCCCACTGAGATTCTTTTGTTTGTGGAAGTACCACCAAGATTGTGGACCAGCAGCCGAGTATGCCTAGTTGTATAGGGCCTCCTCAGAAGATAGATAGCATCATCATGTTTTATAAACCAGGTATCTACAAGGGAAGAAAAATATTCTATGACAGGGGGCAAACTGGAGGAACTACAGAAAGTTACCATTTCTCAGTATCAAAATTGGATTGGAGTGATTATCTCCATGGCTGGACAGAAGCCTTGTGCCTAAAGCATGAGACTGAGGGTTTCTGGATTACCCAGGAAGTAGACTTAGAGATATAGGTATCGAGAGATAAACTGAGGCACATTAAAACACTGAGAAGTTTATTTGAGCAAACATCTATTTGAATGAGGCAGCACCAAACAGGAAGTGGGTAGGAGCACTCCACGAAAGGATCTGGAGGGCAAGGCTTTTATAAGGCAGATTTGGAAACAAAGCAAGGAGGTTAATTTATTGGCTAGAGTTTAAGGTTGCCTTATTTGGAAAGGCCTAGCTGACTGTTTGTGATTGGTTGTTCTTAAATTTTATATTCTTGGATAGGTGTGAATTGATACTGGCTTACATTTCAGTTTGCTTCTGTAGGTTATCAAGCCACCTCACAGCCACCTCAGTCTAATGGCATCCTTGTTTAACTACTTTAACAGAGGTTAGTGAGCTGGAGATTTATTAGGGAGTGCTCTCAGGATTCAAGCCTATAGGAAGGAAAGGAAAGGAGCGGGAAATTGAAGAAGCTGAGCTGAATATAGTATCAATAGAAGCCTCAGCCAACCCCTGGCACTGGAACAGCCTTGCAGTGTTGTTCCCCTTTTGAGGGGGGGCCAGGCATTTGTATCCCTGCCTCAATCCCTCATTGCCTAGGGATGATGATACAGCTCTCAGCAGCTGAGACAATCCCTAAAGAGGGCTGACATGATTTTATTGGAATCTGTTACATATTTATAAAATTAGCTTGGGAAGAACCAATATCTTTATGATGTTGACTCTTTTTATCCAAGAACATGAAAGTTTTTTCCACTTGTTTAAGTACGATCTTGTATTTTTCCAAACTGTTTTGCAATTTTCCTCATATAGGTTTTGCATATATCTTGTTAAGTTTATGCGTAGCAATTTTCTTTTTTTTCTATTGTGAATGGGATCTTTTGTTTAATTATATCTTTGACTATGATGCTGTTTTTAATGGAGAACTTTAATTTTGTACATTTATTTTATAACCTATTGCTTTATTAAAATCTCTTGTCATTTGCAGTAGTTTTTCCATTGATTTGAGTTTTACATAAGGGGTATGCAAATAGAGACATTTTTACCTTAGCATAGCTAGGAAAATCCTGAAAAATAAGAGGAAAAACAAAGAAAAGCAGAGGGCTGGACTTGTTAGGTATAAAATTTTATTTAAAAGCTTCCATGACTAAAATATGGTGGCATTAACTCAAGATAGACAAACCAATGGAATGGAATTGCATAAATTGACTCAATTGTAATGGAAATTTGCTATGTGATATAAGGTGATTCTCAAATCAGTGAGGAAAATATGGAAGTTATTTTTTCTCCTTAATTGTTATTTTAAATAAGCTCAAATATACAGAAAAGTACAAGTACAGCAGAAAGAACTTATTATTCCCCTGAAGCATTTGAGAATAACTTGTTGCGATGTCCCATCACTATCCCCACAAAATACTTTAGTGTCTATTTCCTATCAACAAAGTCATTCTCCCACATAAACACAATATTACCCTCAAAATGTGAAAATTAACATTGACCCATAATTATCATCTAGTCCTCAACCCCATTCAAATTTTGCTTTTCTAGAAAAATTTGTCTTTTCTAGCAAAAGGACCTAACCCTGTCCTGAATCATATGTTGCATTTAGTTGTGGGTTTCTTTAGACTCCTTTAATTTAAAATAGTTCTGTCTTGCCTTAACTTTCATGACCTTGACACTATAGAAGAACTTAGTAAAGAAATTTTGTAGAATGTCCTTCAATTTGGATTTGTCTGATATTTCCTTGTGTTAGATTCAGCATGCATCTTTGGCAGAAATATTACAGAAGCGTGTCTTTGTTATAATTGTGTCCTATCAGGTACAATTTAAATTGGTCCCATTACTAGTGATGTTAATTTTGATATTTTGGTTAAAGTGGCAGCTTCCAGGCTTCTACTATAAAGTACTTTTTCTTTTCTTTTTTAGTTAATAACTATTTTGTGAAGAGGTACTTTGAGACTATCATAAATATCTTATTCCTCATTAAACCTTTACCATATTCACATTATAGTAGTATGGACTCATGTATCCTTATTTTTTTCAGTGGGTTATAGTCCATTAATATTCATATTTATTTTGATGCTCAAATTGTAAGTGGAAGGGTGCCCTTTCAAGCTGACTTCTGTCTCTGACATGTCCCCCCAAAATGGAGTTGTTAATAAAAGGTATTGAAGTAACTAGATAGCCATAAAGCAAAAGATAAAATTGATTCCATGCTTCTCATCACATACCAGAATACATTCCAAATATATCAGGAATTTAAATGTAAAAAATATATATTAAACTATACAAGTGCTAAAAGAAAACATGGGAGAAATCCTTATAAACTGGGAATGGGGAAATTTTTCATAACAATGACTCAAATGTAGAAATATTAAGAGAAGAGATGAATAAATGTGATCAACATTGCCCCTGTGGTGTCCATATTACATCCAAGCTCCTCTACCTGGCTTCATGGCATCCCTGAGCTGCCCCTAGTGCCCTTGCTTTGAACAGCCCTCCCCACAAAGTCCATATACACATCCTTTAGGGCAAACCTCTTTGCAGTCAGTCAGGCCCAATCCAGCCTCTGCATCTTTGCTCTTTCCCTGTTCTGTCTTTGCCAATCCATTGCCAGACTGTTTTATCTTCCCTCTGTCTCTCCAAATCCCTTGCCTCTACTGCAATGTCTAAATCAATCTCTCTGCTTCCATTAATTTTCCTAGATGCTCAGGCCCACTTCACCTCCCCTTACTCTGAATCACTAAAATACCAATGATATCACTCAATTTAAACTGTATTTGTTGAATACATGTGTCTTCCTTGAGGGCAGGGAACATACATTCACATCCTCACAGCTCCTGATATAACAAGGCTAGCTGACAGGTACACAGTAACCACTGCACATGTGTTGTCATTTTATTTCCATAAGGATTAAAAAGTTCACATATTCATGCATTGATTGAATGCTCACACTCTGCTGTTAGAAACAGTAATGATATAGACACCCAGACCCTACTTACCCTTACAGAGCTCTGCCAAGTTTTTAGCAATTTGCTAAGTCTGGCTCTCTAACAGCTTCATCTGAAACCTAAAACTAATGAAAAATTCAAAGAGCTGACTTCTTTTCAAGTCTTGCTTTCCTATACTCTATGTGTCAGCATCATGCTTCTTACATTATCACTTTTGTTTGTTTTTTCTACATTCAAGGCATGCATAGGTTGCACTTCCTACTTAGGGGTAGAAAAATTGTTAAATACACTCTGCCATTGCTTTTCCCAAGAGAATAGTGCCACTCATGTCTTGAGACATTTGGTGCTATGCTGGGGTTTACAAAACTATGCCCTTCATTCTCCCTTCCACAGTTCCCATAAGCGATGAACTAAATTATGTCCCTGCAAAAGTCATATGTTGAATCCTTAGCCATAGTGTGATGGTATTTGAAGGTGGGGCCTTTGAAAGGGGAATATGTTTAAATGTGTGTGCGTGGGGGGGAGCTTTTGATGGGATTAGTACCCTTATTAATAAAAGACACCAGAGAGTACTCTCTTTCTTTCATCCCTACTATCCCCTCATTCTCTCCCTGTACCATGTGAGGCTGCATGATGTCATTCTGATCTGACTTCCCAACCTCCAAAACTGTAAGAAACACATTTCTGTTGTCTAAGCCACACAGACTATGGTTTTTGTTATGGCAGATAAATGCACAATGTAAGGATTTTTTTCTCTTCTACTTTCGGCCCTCCTCAGGCTACCCTTTTATACTTTTTACTTTTTATGTTCACGTATCTTTGTTGAGTTCCCTGGCTAAATCTTCCTGTAACTTTTATGTTACTCCTGCTTGATTCTTTCCTTCTTAGTCCCCTGTCCACATGGTTTTCCCAATTCCAGAGCCTAGTTACTCAGCCACTATGGTGAAAGCTTTCATTTTACTAGAAATGTTGTGTGTTCTCTGTCAGTAAATCAAATAAGCCCTTCCTTGAAATTTCATGCACCCATAAAAATTCTGCCACACACAAAAAAAATGTCTTCAAATTTTACCACGATTTTCCTAATAGATAGTCTTGACTTTAGGTAGTATTTTGGAGGTACTTATTTTAAGTTGGAAATTTTTAGCTACATCACTTGCACAACAAAGCCAAGAAATCTCAATTAAGTCCTTTACACATTTTTGTTTTTAAGATTTTTTCCCAGCTTTATAGAAATATAATAGACAGTTGGTTGTATTTACATTGTACAAGTCAATAAGGTGTTTTTTTAAGTATAATTTGCATACAATTTATTATTTGTTCAGCATAGTGATTAGAGATCTAGATAATTCACAAAGTGATTACCTCGCTAAATCTAGTACACCTTTTCCCCCTTACAACATTATTTACTTCAACATTATTGACTATTTTCCTTATGCTACACTTTATATCTCCATGTGTATTTTGTAACTATCCATTTGTACTTCTTAATCTCTTTGTCCTTTTTCACCATCCTTCCAAACCCCCTCCCATCTAGTAACTCTCAAAATTCTGTATCTATGAGTTTATTTCCTTTTTTGTTGTTATCGTTGTTTATTTATTCTTTAGATTCCACGTGTCTGTGCAATAATGTGATATTTATCTTTCTCTATATGACTTTTTTCATTCAGTGCAATATCTTCTAGGTCCATCAAGGCAATATATTTTTCCATACCCTTCCTTTTAGTCTGTATTTGTCTTTCAATCTGAAGTGAGTCTCTTGTAGGCAGCATGTGTATGGGTCTCATTTTCTTACCCATTCAACTTCCCTATCGTTTGATTGGAGCACTTAACTCTTTTCAATTCGAAGTACTTGTTGATAGATATGTGATTATTACCATTCTTTATTCACGATTTTGATACATATTTTTTCTTCTTAAAGAAGATCCCTCCCACATTTCCTGTAATACTGGCTTGGTGTTGATAAATTATTTTAGCTTATTTTTGTCTGGGAAGCTCTTTATCTGTCCTTAGACTCTAAATGATAGCTTCGCTGGATAATGTATTCTTGGTTGCAGATCCTAGGTTTTCATCACGTTGAATACTGTGTGCCAAGCCCTTCTGTCCTCCATAGTTTCTTTTGAGAAATCGGCTGCCAGTCTTATGGATTCTCCCTTGTAGGTAACTAAATGTTTTTTTCTCTTGCTGCTTTTAAGAGTCTCTCTTTGTCTTTAGCCTTTGGCATTTTAATTATGTTGTGTCTTCATATTGGGCCTCTTTGGGTTCCTCTTTTTGGGGACTCTCTGAGCTTCCTGGGGTTGTATGTCTATTTCCTTCATCAGGCGAGGGACGTTTTCCTTCACTGTTTCTTCAAATAACAATTCAACGCCTTGTTTTCCTTCAGGTACCTCTATGACATGGATATTTTTACATTTAATTGTATCCTGTAAGCTCCTTAAATTATTATCATAGGCTTGGCTTTTTTTTTCTTACCATTCTGAATGAGAGTCTTGGCTGCCCCATCTTCTATATTTGTGGTTTGATCCTCTTTATTCACTCTGTTTATTCCACCTAATATACTCTTCATTTCAGAATATGTTCTTCATTGCTGACTGGTCCTCTGTTACAATTTCCATTTCCATTTTTATGTTTCTTATCTCTTTGTTAAAGAGAACTCTTACTGAGTTCATTTACTCTTACCCTCAGTTCATCGAACAGTGTTTTGAACTCTGCATCTGTTAGATTGCTTGACTCAATTATTCTTGGATCTCTTTTCTTTTATCTCATATGGTTTCTGCTTCTTTGTCTTCTCATTTTGGCTGCTTTTCTGTGTCTGTTTCTATGAACTAAGCAGAGCTCTAAGTCTCCCCATCTCATTAGCATGGCTTTGTGTAGTAGGTGTCCAGTGGCACAGTCCTGAGAGGGGTTTGGCTGCAAGCCAAGTTAAGCCCCAGCCTGTGCCCCTTCAGGGCCACCTGTTAAGATTTAGCAAGCAATTCACAGATGCTGTGCTTATAGTTGCCTCAAGAGGCCATGCCAGAAATCGAAGGCTGCTGCCACCAGTATGTCTTGTAGTTGGCTCAGAAAGGAGCACCAGACTCACTGAAGACACAACTGAATGTGGCCCGAGTAGGGCCACAAGTTGGGTGAGGTAGAGTTTCAGGAATCCTTTGGTAGAGCGACCTCTGTTATGTAGTTTGATGACATCGCAGCTAAGGTGCCGTTGCATCTGCACACAACAGAGGAGCAATGGATATTGCCAGAACTTTTGCCGGGGAGAGAGCCTTGCCTCCAGCCCTCACTTCAACCAGTGTCCCCTGTAAGTCCCTGGTGCCTGCTGTGCAGCCAACTCGGCACCAGTGCTCAGAGCAAGCAGGTCCGTTATAACGAAAGTCTGCTCGTGGACATGACCTCTTTAAGAGGCACCTACAGCTGCCAGCTGCTGCTACTGTAGCCTCTGTCCCACTCAGCCGCTCAGGACCAGGCAGCCTTGAGCCTTGCCCCCTATCTTCTAGTATTGCAGATTGATTAATTATTTCTCTCTCTAGTTGTAGGGCTCATTTTAAATCCCAGATGACTTTCCTTGCTGTTTGCTCCGTGTTTCTGTCACAATTGTGATGTTGTTGTGAGAGGGATGAACAAAGCCTCTATCATCTATGCCATTTTTCCCTTCATCTCTGTTTTTTCTTATTTCTTAATGTTTCTTCTTCATTTTACTCTTGTCCCCTACTTCAGTCTCTTCTTAACAGAGAAAATGGAAGGATCTTGTTAAAACCAAAGCCTCTGTCATCTATGCCGTTTTTACCAGCACCTGTAAGATTTTTAATAAAATATAGATAACATACAATATTACATTAGTTTCAGGTGTACAACTTAGTTATTTAGCGTTTATATACCTGAAGAGGTGATTATCATGATAAGTTTAGCAATCATCTGACAAAGTACAACACTTTGACAATATTATTGACTATATTCCCTGTGCTATATACTACATTTCTATGACTTGTTTTATACTTGGAAATTTGAACCTCTTATTCCCCTTCACCTTTCCCCCGCCCCTTTTCAAGAATTGTTCAATTACAATGGCATTCAATATTATTTTTTATTAGTTTCAGTTGTACAGCATAGTGGTTAGACATTTATATAATTTACGTAGTGATCTCCCTGACTAGTTTAGTACCCACATGACACTATACAGAGTTATTACAATATTATTGACTATATTCCCTATACTTTACATACTCATGACTATTTCGTAACTACCAATTTTTAATTAATAATCCCTTCACCTTTTTCACCCAGCCCCCATCCCCCTTTCTATTTGGCAACCATCAGCTTGATCCCTGCATCTATGAGTCTGTTTCTGTTTGGTTTGTTCATTTATTTTGTTCTTTAAATTCCATATATGAGTGTTATCATATGGCATTTGTCCTTTTCTGTCTGATTTATTTAATTTAGCATAATGCCTTCCAGGTCCATCCATGTTGTTGCAAATAGTGAGAGTTCACTCATTTTTATGGCTGAGTCATAGTCCATTGTATATATGTATCACTTCATCTTTATTCAATTGTCTATAGATGGGCAGTTATGTTGCTTCCATATCTTGGCTATTATAAATAATGCTGCAGTGAACATAGGGATGCATATGTTTTTTAGAATTAGCGTTTTGGTTTGCTTTGAGTAAATACCCAAAGGTGGAATTGCTAGGCCATAAGGTAGTTCTACTTTTAATTTTTTGAGGAACCTCCAAACTGTTTTCCATAGTGGCTGTACCAATTTGCAATCCCGCTATATTCTCACCAGCACTTGCTGTTTGTTTATTTATTGATGATAGCCATTCTGAGACATGTGAAGTGATATCTCATTGTAGATTTAATTTGCATTTCTCTAATGATTAGTGACATTAATCATTTTTTATATGTCTATTGTCCATCTATATGTCCTCTTCAGAGAAGTGTCTATTTAGGTCCTCTGCCTATTTTTTTATGGGATTATTTGTTTTTTGATGTTGAGTTATATGAGTTCTTTATAAATTTTGGATATTCCCCCTTTGTCAGATATATCATTGGTGAATATCTCCCCTCATTCAGTAGGTTGTCTTCCTATTTTGTCGATGGTTTCCTTTGCTGTGAAAAAACTTTTTAGTTTGATGTAGTCCCATTTGTTTATTTTGTCCTTTGTTTCCCTTGCCCAAGGAGACATATCAGGAAAGAAATTACTAATAGCAATATCAGAGAGTTTGCTGCCTATGTTTTCTTCTAGAAGTTTTATGGTTCGAGGTTTTACATTTAAGCCCTTAATCCATTTTGAGTTTATTCTTGTATATGGTGTAAGAAGGTGGTCTAGTTTCATTTGTTTGCAGGTATCTATCCAGTTTTCCTAACACTATTTATTAAATAAGCTGCCTTTACCCAATTGTGTATGCCTCCTTTGTCATAGATTAATTGACTGTGTAGGCGTGGTTTTATTTTAGGCTCTCTGTTCTGTTCCATTGATCTGAGTCTATTTTTATTCCAGTACTCCTTTACACATTTTTTTGAAAGAGGCTAAATAACAAAGGCTATGGTCTCACTTTGGTTCTTTGTGTATCACTTGGAAAAGTTCTGTATCCCAAAGTTCTGAACTACAGTCTGATATTTTAATACTATAACAGCTTACAGATACATGGTCATATACAATGTAATTATTATTATGCTAAGGGTCATAAGAGTCTCCGAAATCCTAGCATGTCTACTAAATTGTCTGGTGAAAAATATTAAATATGCTCCCTATAAAAATACTTAAGAGACCCAACCAAATGCAATGTGTAGATTTATTTGGGTCATGAGTATTAGTGTAAACCCACTGTATTTTGGGAACAAATGGAGAAATTTGACTATGGACTGGCTACTAGATGGTATTAAGCAATTATTTTTCATTTTGATATGTGATAAGGGAATGGCGGTTATATAAAAATGTCCTTATTAGTTAGAGATGCATACTAAACACTTGAAGGCTAAAGAACATGTTTGAGATTTGATTTGGAATACACTAGGAAAAAATAGTGGTAGCTGTGAATAAGACAAGACTGGCAAAATGTGATTAAAATCAAAGCTGGGTGACAGATACCTGAAGAATATACTACACTTTCTATTTGTGTGCATTTCTGAAAATTTATAGAATGAAATGTTTTTTAATCTGTTGACTATAATTTTATTAATCATATTTTATTACATTTAAATGATTTGAATATTGATAATGGATCGATAAATTTGTGTTAATCTGAAAAAAATATTGTTTAACTATGTTGGATAATAGAGAATTTACTAAAGAAAATAAAGTTTGCCCATCTTCCTTACTTCCTACTTTAGCAAATCATTCAGTTTCTTTGTTCTCTGCCTGGAATTACCTGGAATGAATACAAACAAATTTTCCATCTCCTCAAAACAGATGAGAAGTTAATACCTTTCAATCTTAATAGGGTTGATGATGTAAACCACAGAGCTGAAAAAGACCTTTGAAACTATTTGGTCTGTATCTCTGGTGTCACCTCCTTATAGAGGCCCGCCTAAAGCCTTAGGGACAAGGACTAAGGTTGGCGTCAAGCAGGCCCTAACTGTGAGACAGTGGAACAGCCAGAAAGCTCTAAATAGGAACAGGAAGAAAGCTCATCTCTAATATCCCTTCCTCCTGCAAACAATAGCACCCAATTATATAGCCAAAGTTTGAACACAGGACTCCTTGGTATGAAAAACAAGTATTAAAAAGCTGAAATCTTGTGAAATTGTCATGGCATTTTGTGTGACTGTAGTTATATAATACTCTGCTATATGTGAGATATTTACCAACAAATTACAGATAGCAGGGCATTTTCAGGCTTCAGTAAGGAATACTTGTAGTTGTTGTTGCAAATAGAAACTTTGACCTGCTGGGCTCAGAATGAATGCATTTGACAATGGCTTTTTATGCTTCCTAGGCATTTAAGTTAAATCATTTCATCAGTGCTGAGACTTTAGGAGCAGTTCCGGGTATTTTTAGTTACAGTGTTCACTGTAGAAATAGTTTAATGTTTATTGAAGAAAAGTGTTAGAGGAAAAAAAATACAATTTGGGGTTAAAATTAATTATTCAAATAATTGAGACTAAAACAGGTTGCTTCCCTGGATTATCAATATACTAATGCTCTATATGAAACTCAGGCTTGGAATGAATGAGACTAAAAGATAGACTCTCACCTACCCACCCTATCCTTCCAGAAAAAAAAATCCCTAGGGCCTGGATTTTCTCTCTTAAGTTGTTATTTCAGAAGTTACCTCCTGAGCTCCACCATTTCTTGGAATCCTGCTTCTACTTCAGATCATAACTGGTTTAACTATGATGTGGGTATGAACTAAGACAAATTACTCACTGTCCCTGTCTTTGGAGGAAGAATATTTTAACTTTATATCTGCCTCAAAGGAATTAAATAATTGCTTATTTGAATATTGATTGCACAGCCAGGCCTCTCTCATATCTTATTGGAGATGTAAGGAAAATATTAGAGAATGCTTGCTCTAAAAAGGGTTGCTAGATTTGGCAAATAAAAATATAAGATGCTCAGTTACATTTGAATTTCAATAAATTACATTTTTAGTATAAATGTGTCCCATATAACATTAGCAACATAATCATGCTAAAAGTTATTTATCATTTATTTGAAATTAAAATTTAACTGGAGGTTCTATATTTTATCTGGCAACCCTAACCCCAAAAGATATTTTGTTCTGGTTCAGAAGGAAATATTAAAAGAAAGAAGTCGATTTGAGAGTAATGAGTAGCAGATATGACCCAGTATTAAATTGTAGGGTACAGGGAAATCTATTTCCATTAAAAGAACTATCTAAAGAACTCTGTCTTAGTGGGTTTTTCCCGTGTCCCCAGTCTTTAACATAATGGTAGTGGTGTTTGGTAGATTCTCAATGGGTGTAATAAATGAACAAAAAATAAATATGTCAATCAGTGTCGGGGGACTTGAGGTGAATCCTGAAGGAAGACCAAGATCTGCAGGTAAAAAGTAAGAGAGAGAAGGAAGAGACAGGGAGGCTAGGCAAAAGGAGTAGTTACAAAGAAGAGTTTCAACCATTTGAAGGTTTCTCAAAAAAATCAAAACTGAAACTACCATTTGACCTGGCAATTGCACTTCTGAGTATTTATCCAAAAAGAACCCAAGACAGTAATTCGTAAAGATCTATGTACCTCTATGTTCACAGCAGCGCTATTCACAATAGCCAAGATATGGAAGCAACTTAAGTGCCTAACAGTAGATGACTGGATAAAGAAGTTATGAGATACACACACACACACACACACACACACACACACACACACACACACACACAATGGAATATCTCAGCCATAAATAAATGAAATTTTACCATTTGCAACTACATGAATGAACCTAGAAGGTAAAATATGTCAGACAGAGAACAATAAATACCATATGATTTCACTTATATGCTGAATCTAAGGAACAAAAAGAACAAACTAAATGAAAACAGACTCTCAGATACAGAGACAAATTGGTGAGTGCCAGAGGGAAGGGGTGTTGGGGAGCTGGATGAAAAAGGTGAAAGGATAAAGAACAAATTGATTATTACAAAATAGTCACGTGGACATAAGAGTACAGCATAAGGAATATAGTCGGTAGTATAGTAATGGCTATGTGTAGAGCCAGATGGGTGCTATAATAATCGGGGGAATCCCGTCATAAACTATATAAATGTCTAACCAAAATACTGTATACCTGAAACTGATATAAAGTATTTTTTTTTACAAAAAAAGAGTTTCGATAGCAGAGTTTCTCATACTTTTTTTTTAAACTGAGAATGACTTAGGCAGAGCAAAAGATTTCACAGCTGCTGAATCTTCTCATTATACTTTCCAGTAGAACTTAAAGTCTGTGGAATTGTATGTGATACTCCTAGAAACACTGATGTGATATAAACATTTATATTTTTAGGTTTGTTTTCAGCTCTTCAGGGGAAACCTTGTCACCCATTAGTGGCTTAAAAACTGTATTTTGAGAAATATTCAACTAAAATATAGGTGTTACATTTCTTGAGCTGGAAAAGTGAAAAGCAAGAAACTAAACCTTAGATATTTAACATTTGGATACAAGAGTATTAATATCAAGAACATATTCTCTGGCCTTGCAGATTTTAAATGCATTTTTAAAAGTTAATTAAAATTATCTGAGACCAAGAACGAGCAAGATTTGAATTCTAGAATTGCTTCAGGCTAGATCAAGGTTTCTTAACGTCTATACAAGTGAAATGTTTGACAGAAAAAAGGCTTTGTTGTGGAGCTGTTCTGTGCATTGTAGGATGCTTAGCGGCAGCACTTCTGGTGCGATGGTCAATTTTATATGTCAATTTGACTATCCACAGAGTGCCTAGACTAAACATTATTTCTGGACATATGTGCCTGTGAGTATTTCCAGAAGAAATTGACATTCGAATCAGTGGACTTACTAAACCATATTACCCTCCCCAATGTAGGTGGGCATTATCCTACCTGCTGAGGGCCTAAATAGAACAAAATGTGGAGGAAGGAGAAATTTGCTCCTTTCACTCTTGCCTCAAGTCTTGACTTGATACATCTCATCTCATCTTCTCCAGCCCTCACACTTAGATTTTAACCATTTGCTCCCCTAGTTCTCATGCTTTTGGATTTGGACTGAATTATACCACTGGCTTTCCTGGGTCTCCAGCTTGCAGATAGCAGATTGTGAAATTTCTCAGTCTCCCCAGTCATGTGATCCAATTCCTCTCTCTATAAAATACTATAAAATACCTGGGAATTGAATTAACCGATGAGCTAAGACCTATTCTTGGAAAATTATAAGCCATTAAAAAATTTGAAGATGATATAAATAATGGAAGTATATACCATGCTCATAGATAGGAAGAATAAACATCATTAAAATGGCCCTACTACTCAAAGCAATCTACATTCAATGCAATCCTTATCAAAATACCAATGACATTTTTCAGAGAGCTAGAACAAATGATCCTAAAATTTATATGGAACCATAAAGTACTCCAAATAGCCACACAATCTTGAGAAAAAAGAACAAAGTTTAAAGTATCACACTACCTGATATCAAACTATACTACAAGGCTACCATAATCAAAACAGCATGATACTGGCATAAAAACGGATACATTGATCAATGTAACAGACTAGAGAGCTCAGAAATAAATCCATGCCTATATGATCACTTAATATACAACAAAGGAGGCAATAATATACAATGAGGTAAAGACAGTCTCTTCACAAAATGGTGCCAAAAAAATTGGACAGATACAAAAAAAAGGAAAAATAAAGAAAGAAACTGGACCTCCTCTTACACCATATACAAGAATAGATTCAAAATGGATTAAAGACTTAAATGTAATACCCGAAACCATAAAACTTCTAGAAGAAAACATAGGCAGTAATCTCTCTCAGATATTGCTACTAATAATTTCTTCTCTGATCTATCTCCTTAGGCAAGGGAAACAAAAGAAAAAATAAATTAAGGGGACTACATCAAACTAAAAAGTTTTTGTACAGTAAAGGAAACTATCAACAAAACAAAAAAACAACCGACTGACTGGAAGAAGATATTTGCTTATGATACATCTGATAAGGGGTTAATATTCAAAATATATAAAGAACTCAGAGAACTCAACAACAACAAAACAAACAATCCAATTTAAAAATGGGCAGGAGACATGAATAGATATTTTCCACAGAGGAAATACAGATGGCCAAGAGATATATGAAAAGATGCTCAAAACCACCAATCATCAGAGAAATGCACATTAAAACCACAATGAGATTTCACCCACACCTGCCAGAATGGGTATCATCAATAAATCAAAGAACAACAAGTGTTGGCGAAGATGTGGAGAAAAGAGAACCCTCAAACACTGTTGGTGGCAGTGCAAGTTGGAAAACAGTCTGGAGGTTCCTCAAGAAATGAAAAATGGAACTACCATTTGATGCAGCAATCATACTTCTGGGTATTTATCCAAATAAAACCAAAACACTAGTTCATAAAGATCTACACACCACTCTGTTCATGGCAGTGCTATTCACAATAGCCAAGATATGAAAGCAACCTAAATGTCCACCAACAGACGATTGGATAAAGAATTTGTGGTTCATATATACAATGGAATATTATTCAGACATAAAAAAAATGAAATTTTACCATCTGCAATGGCATGGATGTATCTAGAGGTTATTATGCTGAGTAAAATAAGTCAGACAAAGACAAATACCATACGTTTTCTCTTATATGTGGAATCTAAGAAACAAAAGGAACAAACTAAATGAAAACAACTCACAAATACAGAGGACAATATGTTGACTGCTGGAGGGGAGAGGGCTTGGTAAAGGGGTGCTGAGAGAAAAAGGTGAAGGGTTGAAATACAATTGTAGTTACAAAATAGTCACAGGGATGTAGAGTACAGCACAAAGAATATAGTCAATAGAATTGTAGTGACTATGTGTAGAGCCATATGGGTGATAGAGTAATCAGGGGAATCATTTCATAAATTATATAAATATCAAAAGAAAAAAATGAAATAAAAAATTGATCTCTATAAGAGAGAGAAGCAAGAAGATATATTCACAATGTATTTTTTCTCAATTCAATACAATATTTTTTCCTATGGTAAAGTTAGAAAAAAATCACTTTTTTATGACTATTAAATGAAATTTAGTATGAGTTTCAAAATATGGATAAAATAAATTTATATTTTGTTTTGTTATATCATTGTTTTAGGGAATTATTGACCAAATAGTAGAGGAAACTCTCTTATCCATGCTTTAAAAAAATAAAGTACTGGATGAAAGTTTCAGAACTCTGACATAAATTTTAGTTGAAAGAGAATTTTAATAAAATCCCTTAATTTCCTACTCATGGTAATATTAAATAATAACCAGTATAGGACTTCTATTTCAAGCAAGATGATATATATACTACATGTCCTGAAAATTCTCCCAATACAAAATAACTAAAAACTCTAGATAAAAACATAACAAACATCACATCATACTAAATTTAAAAACCCAGGAACAAAACATCACATGTTGTATGATACCATTTATATGAAATATCTGGAATAGGTAAATCCAAAAGACAGAAAGAGTTATGGTTTCCAGGAGTTGGGGAGAGGAGGAAATGGGGGATTAACTGCTCAACAGATACAGGGTTTCCCTTTGGAGTGATGAAAATATTTCTCAAGTAAACAAGGTGGTAGTTGCACAACATTGTGAATACACTAAATGTCATTGAAATGTACACTGCAAAATGGTTAATATCATGTTATATCAATGTGACCTCAATAAAAAATATAGAGACATAATGCACATCTTTTTAAATGAATAACCAAGTTAACAAGAAACTTAGGAGGCAGATGGAAATACAAGTGATCATCTGAAGCTACAGCCATTTTGGGGTCTTTGATGATTTTCCTAACCAAAGAAATTGGAGTTTTAGGTTGGCACAGGACAGGAGACAGTGCTTTGGACCCTTGAATGAAGCCCAAATGCTAAAAAGAATGAGTCAATGAAAGGACTCATTGGACACAAGCCATCTGTCTGGAAGGTAGAAGAAAAAAAAAGGGACATGCATGGGGGGAAAAAAATTCCTCCTGAAAACCTGTAACAGCATATTACTATGAATGTTAGAAATAAGGGGGAAATGTACCAATTAAAGACATACCGTTGAAAAGGATATTTATCACATTAAACTATTAAATATAATTAAACAAAATGGTAAAAACGTAAGGAGTCAAAATGAAAAAAGTTTGTTAGTGCATTGGAAGAGGAAGAGAATGAAAATATATAATGGTGATTTTAAAAATAAAAGTCATATAAAATGAAGAGATACTCGAAGGGAAGAGTTTTTAAAAGCATAAACTTTAGAGAGTCAAAGAATAGAAAAGAAAATAGGGTACTAATTCAAAGAAAAATAATTTCAAATAAGTTTAACAGAGTGAGAGTGTACAAAACTAACACCGAAACACCAAACTATAAATAATTTTAAAATAAAGTAAATCACTGTGAGAAAAAATAATAGCCACATAGCTAATTGCAGAGTTGGTGAGAATTTCTCAGGGAGAGTGGCCATGCCCCAGGGCAGGGCCTGGGCAGAGGCCATCAGTGTCAGAGGGGCAAAGTTGGCAGAGTCCAAACTCCAGAGGTCACAGCCCTATTCTTTATCAACTTACAAGATGACTCGAAACCCAAGTTACATCCTTGACACACACACACACACACACACACACACACACACACACACACACACACGGACACTATGCCTATCAGAGATGCAGGTTGTTCTGACATCACACAACTGATAAATGACAGAGCTATTACTTCACTTCTGGTTTTCTAATACCAAGGATATTTCCCTGAATTTTTATCTTAAAAAAAAATAAAAAGGGAAGCTATTAAGCACGAAATACCTTTGTTGTTCTGTTTTTGTTTGTTTGTTTGTTTGCTTTTTGGTTTGTGTGTGTGTGTGTGTGCTCTAATAAAACTTCATTTACAAAATAGGTTAATGGGTTGAATTTGGCCCCTTGGCCATGGTTTGCGAAATCTTGCCTTACATTAAAAATGCTTATAAAAAGCATATGTAAATTAATTATCTCAAAAGTATATTAATATAAAATAATTTAAAAGGTTTAGTTTAAAAGGCTAGAACATAAGATGTTATTTATTTATTTATTTTATAGTGACATTGGTTAATGAAATCCAGTAAGTTTCAGGTGTGCAATTTAATAGTAAGACATATATATATTGTGTCATGTGTTCATCTCCTATAGTTAGATTTTTTTCTGTCACTACACATTTGACCCCTTTACCCAATTTACCTCCCTCTGCCTTTCCTCCTACCCTCTGGTAACCACTAGTCTATGCCCATGTCTATGAGTCTCTGTTTTTTTGTCCTATTCATTTATTGCTTTTAGGTGTATATCTCATTGTGGTTTTGATTTGCATTTCCCCAATAGCTAGAGATGTTGACTATCTTTTCATATGTTTGTTGGCCATTTGCATGTCTTCTTGGGAGAAGTGTCTGTTCAGGTCCTCTGTTCATTTTTTGATTGGATTGTTTGTTTTTCTGTTGTTGTTATTGAGTTGTATGAGTTCTTTGTATATTTTGTATATTAGGCCCTTACTGGAGGCATTGTTTGCAAATATATTTTTTTGGCTTTAGAATTTCAGAAATGTCATGTCTACTTAGGAAAAATAATTAAACGATACATGTGCAAACCCTTTTGCACAAAATGAAGGGAACAGAGCTGATGACATTGTTGGAGGGGTTGCAGAGGCCAAAAAGTATGAGAAAGGAACAGCAGAGTGCACGTAGAACCCCAGAGGGAACAGATAACCCCTGTGCACCAAGCATTATCAATCTTTCTAAAAATGGGAATATGAAGAACACTGCGGTGAAATATTCAGACATCAAAGATTATGCTAATTTGGGAACCATCACCTAGTTTGAGATTATATTCTTTCTGCTTTTCTGGTGTTAACATGTCTTCTTTTAGAAACTAATAATAAAAGTAGATAGTTTTTAGAATATTTTTATTTCACACAATTAAAATTTGACTACCTTACACCAGTTAACCAAGTTGTTATTACTATTATTATTATGGAATTTATATCCATCTGTAAAATTGCTAAATCTCAATACTTTGCATTTTTAAGACAAAAATGATAGATCTTATTAAAAGAGTGCCAGCAGCCATTGTGTGCATTTGTGAGTGTGTGCACAAAAGAGAAAGACATACACACACACACACACACCTCCAAAAAGAGAGAAATATGGAAGGCAAGTGTGGAATATTGAAGTTTTATACAGGAATTCTAGGAAAAGGGAGTGGATAGAGTAGATGGATGATCTTGGAGAGCATCAGCTTTGCATAAATATGGTGCTTTCCTTTGCCTGATTGCCATAAAAAACAGTCTGGGGCAAGGGTGTTCATGCAGATAGTTTATTTGGGGGAAGTGTTTCCAAAGAATGGCGATGTGGACTGGGAAAAGGGAAATAAAAAGGAGGAGCACAATATGGGCACCTGGGATTCAATCTATCTGGTACTTTCTGGGGGGCCGTATAGAATGTGTCTCACAGTTATCTGTCAATGGTACATAAAGGGGAAGCATTTATCCAATTACTCCCATCTTTCATTGGTCAAGTGTTGACTGTAGGACATTAAGTCTCCCACACTTCCAGCTTATGCATATATAAGTGACAAGAAAGTTTCTACAGGTACCTCATACAGTGGTGTCAGAGGAACCCTGGGACAGAATGCGAAAAGTACAAGATACAGTCAAAATGAAGAGCTGTGATCTTATACCTGTGCAAAACTGGTTGTCATTTCAATGGCTGGGGCAAAAAATAAATGTGCTAGGAGGATGTGGAGCAAGGTATCTGAAGGGTCTGATACATTATTTTTGTCAAGTAGAAGGAGAATCCAGAAACAGTCGCCTTATTATAAATAAAAGCTTTCAGGTGAAACTTCAGTTGGGTGTGATGCTATTCCCATTAGCCTAGAGCAATTCTGGCTTCATCCCAGTGACACCTGGGATGGGCAGGCAGGTTGTTTCTTGTTTGTTTGTTTGTTCTTTTTGTTAACACAGCATGCACCCAAGCCCACTGAAACTATAGCTGATATGGTTTCTCCTTTCACAAGGTTCCTAATCTCTTCTCAAATTTACACAGCACCTGCAGTGACCTGTTTTTGTTGTTGTTGTTGTTTTGTTTTGTTTTTTGGGTTTTTTTTTTGCGTAATTACCTAATAATTCAATCTCAAATGTTATTGCAATGGGACTCCTTAAATTCTCAGTCCCGCCCTGGGTCAAGTATGAACTGACACATTTGTACAGCCTTGATAAGGTTACAGAACATTTTCACATGACACTTCTCATTGACTTTCACATCAACCCTGAACGAATAGGTTTCAAATGGTAGAAGTAGCAGCTCATTCCAAAGGTAGCATAACTACCAAGCCATAGAATGTTAGGATTTCCAAAAATTTTCTTTCTTCCTAGAGATTCTATTTCTTGTCCATAATAATTCAGAAACAGATATTAAGCCAAAAGGATTCTTTTCCTACAAATTGAAGCTATCATTAGCTTTGTCAGCTGTCAGTGTACCTCTAGTGGGACACTTGATGTTCTGGGTGGTAAACAACTGAAATTAATACTATCTATCTTAAGAAAGAAGAATTTGTTGAAAGGACATAGGTTGGCTTCATATCAGTGGGACGGCTAAAGAACTATGCTACTAAATAAACTGGAACCAGTTACAGGATTGACTAGGTTATATTTAAGCAGCTTAAATCAATAAAGGCTAATTTCTTGCTCAACCCACATGTCTATCTTAGGATAACAGAGGTTCTCCGCTCAATATAGTCACTCTAGGCCTCAGGCTGATAAGGCAACCACAATCTCGAACATTGCAAGTGGCCATGTCAAAAGGAAAAGATAATTCTGAAGGGTCTCACTCGACCAATTAAATTCTCAGCCCTGAAGTCACATTCATCATCTGCAGCCCAATTCATTTGCCATAATGGGTCATATGGATCTACGCAATCTCAAGGAAGCCAGGAAATGAAATTGCACCATGTACACAGAAAAAGGAAAGAACTGGAAATATTTGGCAAATAGCACTCAGTACTAGAACAGTCATGAATAAGGAAAAGTCCTTAAAGTGCAACCACTGAGCATGGTTGGGCTCCACTAGAACTACCAGAATAAAGCTAAACTGCTCTGATCATTTATTCTAATTTCAAAGCCTGAATGTATTTTGAATTCAAAGTCCATATTAATTGACTGGGCCTGGGTCACATGATCATGTTCCAGCTACCAATACCTGTCTCAGACCATGTCATTATGTGAATGAAGTGGCAGATTCTCCAAATGCAAGAAGAAACTTTAGATCTTGGGTGTCCAAAAGAGAGAAAAATGTCCAGTACATGATAAATGTACAATGCACTAAACTTGCAGAAGAAAATAGAAAAAAAATATAAATAAATGGTCTTGTTAGAAGTGTCATTCCTATTTGTCATGAGATAAGTGTGGAAATCACTGCCACATAGACCATTCACTCATGTCTGCCTCCATTTATTCAGTTAGGCAACAAATGTTCGGGGAGATCTCACCTGCTTCCAGGCACTCTGAACATACCAAGATTAGTAAGACATGGTCCTCCCGATGCTTTTATTTTAATAGTAAGATAAACACTAAGTAAATAATAACAATAGAATGTGATAAGTCTTCATAGAGAGATTAATATTAAAGGATTGTGCTGGCAGAAAGTAGAGTGTAATTAAATTTAATGGGGATGGGGTGCACTAGTCCAGGATGGCCATTCTCAGAAGATGTAGAAGGAAGGGATGAAGACATGCAGTACTCACCTTGGGAAGAGGTGACTAGTATAGTGTACCAGAGGCATAGAAGAACAGAGGGAGCTGAGGCTGGAATTAGGGTTGCCAAATTTAGCAAATAAAAATACAGGACAGGAATCCGAGGAAGATGGCAGACTAGGTAAAAGCAGGGTTCGTCTCCTCCCAGGACCACATTGAAATTACAGCCAAACTATAAAATAACCAAAATGGAGAATCACCTGAATTCCAACTGATCATAACACCTACATCTGATAATATAAAGGAGCCACACTGAAGCCAGTAGGAGAGGCGAAGTCGCAAATAGGGATGGATCTGCACCCACAGGTGGTGGAGGATTGCTGAGAGAGAGCGAGGCTGCAGAGGCTCTCCTGAGGGAGAGGGGGAATCCTGGTCACATCTGCGGGCCCTCCAGCACAGGATCCTAGACCAGGGAAGAGGAGATTCCAATAATTTTGACTGTAGAAACTGGAGGGGATTCCGGCCATCTGGATGAGACAGAAGGCAACTGAACCCCTAGATGTCCCTTTGAAGGACCCGCACAGAGGCTTTCTGACCTGTGGACACTCACTCTGGATGCCATTTGTGGGTCAGAGGCTGCGTGGGATTCATTCTGAAAAGGTCTCCATAATCTGTTGTCTAAACAAGGGCTGGAAAGGCAGCCACCATTGTGCCTTAGTCCAGCCCCGCTACCAGGCAGTCTACAAACCGTACCAGCTTGACTGTGCAGAACCCTCCTACAGAGCCACTAGGAACCTCTGGTCTGAGAGCAGCGTTTCTAATCCCAGCAATAGTGGACAGCAGCTGTGAGCCACATTTCAGAGACAGAGTCAGGCAGATTGCTACTGACAACACAAACTTGGGCAGATACCAGGGACTCGTGGGCTAGTCCCAGATAGCAGCTGGTCTTGCTATGAGCTGGGTCTTTTGCAGGAACTCACAACAGTTACCAAATTTGCAGCAAGACTGAGGCTGATGATCTGACTGCCAATGTCTCTCTGAGACCCCGCCCCACCCAACCAGAAGACTGCCGAGAGCAGTTGTTGCTGCATGGTTGCCAATCCCTTTTCCAAGTGATTCAGAACCAAAAGTATTCACAGTAGGGTGGCCATCGCTGTGAGGTGTTTCCAATCCCAACAACAAAGCCAGCGCTGTTGTGCTGGCTGAAAAATTACTGCTTGGCTATTGCCCATGGGAACATAGGCTATCACCCATAGGAACATAACATTCTAAAAATAAGCTTTCTGCTTCTGTACCCCTGCTTGCACAACCGACCTGTAGGTTGACAGTTAGTAAATAGAAGAAAAATAGAATTTTGTGTTTAGACAGGATAAAGAATGGGGTTTGCGGCTTAAAAACCCTGTACCTCTACATTTCGGGGCTGCTTAATTTGGGGTCTGCATACCCCTGGCAGACACAGCTGGCTGAATAAAGAGTGTGTTTCCTAAAACTCACTGATTTCTGGTGGTCTGTGTGTCTTTCGGGGGCTGGTGGCTACAACATTTGGAGGCCCCAGCGAGATCTCAGGGAGTGGCCCTAAGATATAAGACCAGACCAGCCTCCAAAGTGGTTGCAGTCCCTATTACGGATTCAAAAGGGTGGCCAACCTGAGACATTCCAGGGCCCTTAAATGCTGTGATGGGGTCAATGCAATCGTTAAGGATGCAACTTTAAGGACACACTCTTTGTTCCTGGTCCCAATGGGAATCTCCCAGGCCTCGACATCTGGATAAAAGGTACCTTTCTGTTTCTATTGACTGGTCATTTGGGGGTCCATGGAGAGACTGGACGCAGTCATATCTCCTGGACGGTGGCCAGGCCACGGGAAGCAGACTCTTGTGCTCTGTTATCAGGTTCTGTCTATTGTCTTTGGTCTTGTCTAGGTTGTAGGTGGCAGACTTCTCTGGGTCAACCTACACCCCAGTAATTGTTCTTGTTTGAGTGTTTGTTTTGTGTTTTCTGTGCAAGCAATGGGGAGAAGCCCGAGTTCACAGAAGACACCTTTGGGGTGTCTCCTGCAATATTGATATAAACTGGCCTCCGGAGAGTTCTTTTGACAGAGCTTTAGTGAGGAATGTTTGGAAAGATTGTCACATGAGACCCAGGACATCCTTATCAGTTTCCGTACATCAATCAATGATTAAATCTTGTTCAGAAACGCCCTCCTTGGCTCCACCGCTGTGCCCTTTTCTCTAAGGGCATGAGTCTTAGTTGTGGGCACCCCGAAAGATGCAGCAACTGAATCTCCAAGACAGCCCAATCGCTCAATCTTCCAATCTCCACTGGAGGACAGTGACCATCTCCCACCCTATAATTTAGGACAACAGAGGGCAGATAGCACCTCCTCACCTCCTCGGACTGCCATCAGGTAACCCCTATGGACCTCCTGCTCCCGCTCCCAGGCAAGGCACCAGCCAATACCACCACTCTGGCCATTCTCTCCTTGTGAGAAGCACCACCCTAGGAGTATCACACAGACAGGCCCTTTATAGTTTATGTGTGTTTCTTGACTAGTGACCTGTACAACTGGAAGACACAGAATACACCTTTCTCTGAGAAATCCCAGGCATTATTGGTACTCTTAGAAAGTGTCTTCCAGACTCACTGCCCCACCTGGGATGATTGCCAACAGTTTTAATTACCTCCTTCACCGTGGAAGAATGCAAAGACATTCAGACTAAAATACAAAAGATAGCTGTGGGAGGAAGGAAAGTTGAGGAAGCACAGGAACAGATTGAGAAGGAAATTCTCTCCACACGCCCAGACTGGGTACACAATTCTCAGGCAGGGAGAAAGACATTAGATGGGTACCACCAGATTCTAAACGAGGGAATTAGGATGGCTACTCCTCAGACAAATAACCATTCTAAGATAACTGAAGTTATACAGGGAGGGACCTCAGGAATCCTCTGGAACATTTCTTGAACGCTCATTGATCCTGAGGCCCCTGAGAACCAGCAGGCAATTAATATACCCTTTGCTACTCAGGCAGCCCCTGATATCTGGCGTAAATTGCAAAAAATTAGAAGGTTTTGCAGAGATGAACCTGTCCCAATTGCTGAGCTAGCCTAAAAGGTGTTCAATAACAGGGAGCCACTGGATGACCCCAAACATATGGCTAAAATTCAAAGCGATTGTCATCAACCCAGCCAATCTGTTGCCAGACCCAGACCCCGAGACCCCCGTTCATGACTGCACAGATTTCACTGACGCTGTGTGTTCCTTGCGGCCAGATCTCAAAGACTCCCCTCTGCCTGAGGCCGATGAAGTTCTGTTCATGAATGGGAGCAGCTTCATGCAGGAAGGAAGGAGGAATGCTGGGACAAGGGTTGTAACTCTAACTGGCACCGTCTGGTCACAAGTTCTTCTCCATAGGACTTCTGCTAAAAAGGCACAACTCATCACCCTCACTGAGACACTAAGATGGGGAAAGGATAAGGCAGTCACAATATATACTGACAGCCAATACGCCTTTGCCACTACACATATACACAGAGTCATCTACAAGGAAAGAAGGCTTCTGACTTCATCTGGGAAGGACATTAAGAACAAGGAGGAGATCTTAGCCTTACTTAAAGCCATATACATGCTGCAACTTTTGTGCCTGAGCATTCCCGCTGTAGATACAGATCACAGTGAGACCAGCTGCCATCAGAGGAGTTCCCGTGTTGTAGCCACCAGCCCCTGAAAGACACACGGACCACCATAACTCAGTGAGTTATAGGAAACACAGTCTTTTTGGCCAGCTGGGTTTGCCAGGGGTACGCAGACCCCAAATTAAGCAGCCCCTAAATGTAGAGGTACAGGTTTTTAAAGCCCTAAACCCCATTTTTTATTGCCTGCTCGTTTTCAGGGGCCTCAGGATCAATGGGGGTGTATATCTGGTACGCCTCATTCAAGAAACGCTCCAGGGGATTCCTGAGGTCCCTCCCTGTGTAACTTCGGTTGCCTTAGAAAGGTTAGTTGGCTGGCAAGCAGCCATCCTAATTCCCCCAATTAGAATCTGGTGGTACCGATCTAATGCTGTTTTCCCTGCCTGAGAATTGTGTCCCCAGTCTGGGCGGCTGGAGGCAAATTCCTGTTTCCCTGCTTCTTCAGCTCTCCTCCTTCCCACAGCTATCTTCTGTGTTTGAGTCCAAATGGGTCTGCATTCTTCTGAGGTCAAGGGGGTAATTAAAAGCTGTTGGCAATTATCCCAGTTGGGGAAGTGCATCTGAAAGACACTAAGAGTCCCATTAATGCCTGGGGTTTCTCAGAGAAAGGTGTATTCTGTGTCTTCCAGTTGTATAGGTCACTAGTTGAGAAAGGCATATATACTATAAAGAGCCTGTCTGTGTGATGCCCCTGGGGTGGTTGTCCAAGTCACTCTCTTTCTTGGACTTATGCGCAAGTGGCTTCACTTGTTCCTTAAGGCCCTTAAGTCAGTTTGAACCCGTGATAGCACTTTGCTTAATATACTTAAATATGAAGAGCCTAGCGAGACAACAACTAAGTAAGGATGCAGACACACAAACAAATAAAATTGCAAGCATGTTAGGGTTTATTCATACCAGATCCTGATGGTTTTCAGTCCTAGCAGACCACCCAGCGATGCTGGCTGAAACAGACACATGGTGAGCAGTAACAGCATCGTCCTGGGTCAATTGCCGGTCGATCAACTGTCGATGGGCGAAGAGGCCTCTTGTTCGGATGGACAGAATTTTGGGCCAAGAAGGGAATCAAGGGACAGAGAGACATGCTCTTGTGAGAAAGAGAGAGTGCTCTGATTCAGGCAGAGAGTTCTAGAGATTTTACGTGTAGCAGTGATGTCTTCAGTGTCTTATCAGCCAGGCGCACGGGTGTCTGGTTATCATTCTTGGTCAAAACAATTTCACTCTTGGGGTAAACGTTTTCAGTTCGGCAAAACAGTTTGTTTACATTTCTGAGGTTTCTGACATTAGTGGAGCCATTTCACACACATGTAATGTAATTCAAATCTAGTTCACACAAGGGCAAATAAACTCACAATCCACATGTAATAAATCACTGTAACATTCCACCCGGTGGTTCCCGTGATTTAAGATCAAAGGAACCAAGATTATAATTTATTTTTATGTCTACGAAATAAAGGTAGAATATATTTAATGAATAAACCAAGGAGGAAATGGCATGCAAAGGCAAAAAGGATTTCTTTAAGTAAAGTCCAAAAACTGAAAAGTCCTGAAAAGCCGTGTTGAATCCAAGTGGTGGGGTTTAGTTGATTCCAATTAGGTTGACAGGGTACTGTCTTCCACAATGATAGGAAGTGTCAGTTGATGAACAGCTTGTATGCAGTTGATCTATGAATTTTTTGGCGGTGATGGCCATGGCGTTCAGAACGTAGGTAAGGTGATGAAGAAGATTGGTGGTTTTGCCTAAGTCTGATAAGATTTTGTGAATAGAAGGTTCAAGATCTTTAAGTTTTTGTAAGAAATCATTAAAAGAGGGAGGAGCAGAATAATGGTGGGGTTGTATAGAGGGAATGAGGGGAATAGTGTGGTTCCAGTAAAGGGTAGATTCAGTTGTATAGGTGGTGTAATGAATTCTATTAGAGAGTGTAACATTCATGGTATTGGAAATAAGTGTACAGTCATGAATAGATGAAGCATTAAGGTCTAGGGAGGTGGTATGATCAAAGTAAGAGAAGTTAGAAAAACATACAATGAAGTTATGGTGTCCAAGATTATAGATGTAAGGAGCAAGGTTATGAGGCATGAGATCAGTGGGAAAGGTGTTCAGCTCTAGGGTAGTGGTTGCGATACAGATTTGAGGAATGAAAGCTATGAGGTTAGATTTTAGAAAGAAATAAAGGTCAACATATAGTAATTCTCCTGTAGGGATGGCGAAAGAGTCATCAGGTAGTCTACTAGGGATGTTGAAAGTTGGATAGGCAATGAGATGTTCGCCACCAATAGTAGAGATAATAGAGAGTTCACAATCATTAAAAAGACAGCCAATGGGTTTAGAAAAGTCTACTCTGGTTGTGTAATCACTACAAAGGGGGTTATAGTCGTGACCTGTTTGCAGGTGAAGTAGGAGATCTTTTTATGCTTGAGTAAATCAGTCTTGAATGATCTGGTACTGAGTTCTTAACTGGTAGTTTTGGAAATGATTTCTGAGGTCTTCGAGGTCATAATGCAACTTTTGGAGAGATGTTTTTGATTCTTCGGAGGAGCATCTAAGTAGCTCAATTTGTTGTTGGGTTTGTGCTGCTAAGGTGTATGCAGAGTCCAGGGATGATGAGACGAGCTTGACAATTCTTGCTTGGTCTTCGGAGGACTTGTAAATGGAGTTATTGAGGTCATGGGAAAAGCTGCTAAGTTTGATAGAGTTAGCGATGCTGATAGAAAGAGAAGCTGAAGCAAGGGCAAAGGAGGCGATATAGAGTTGCAAGAGTTGTCTGGCGTTAGTATGAAAATGCTGTGGAAAGGATGTATTTCTGATATTGATTGGGGGGTCAAGAGTGTCACATTTTGGTAAAAGTGATGTATCAAGAAAATCAGAAGGTGAGAAATAGATGGTAGTTCATTTGAGCTGTGGTTGGAAGATAATCCGAATGGGATTATCTGTTAAAGTAATGATAGGAGGGGGTTTTGAGAGTTTGGGTTTAGGTTTGTCAATGCCAAAGGAAAATATAGGGGGGAAATGGAGTGTGCGTAAGCAGATGGTAGAGTTATAACAGCCTCTATAAATAACACAAAATTCCAAGGGGTTGGAGAGGGAACATTGGTCCCTAGGGTTATGAGTATAGTAAAAGTCAGTGAATGGTAGTACTGAGTGGTTGGTGATAAGAGAAAAGTGGTGTAAAAATGATTTCTTCCATCCACCATCTAGATAAAGTAACATGTAAGTTTGATAGCCAAGGGAAAAAGAGCCAGAAATTCTTTTAGTTTTAGTAGGATGTAAGGTAGTGCCAAAGTAGTTAAACCATGAAGAAGGTTTTAGATTATAGGAAATATTATAGTATAGGTCGATAAGTGGTTCAAAGTTTGAGTTGCATAGGTCAAGGTGGGTAAAGTTAAGGGGAATGGGAGTAGGTCTAATAGCTACACTTGGATAAAGGTATTTTTTAGTTCCATTGCTGATGGTGAAGGAAGTATAATTAATGATGGGAAATGTGCCATAAGAGTATGGGTGAGTGAGGAATGCTGGAAGGTGAGATTCTGTTTGGGATTTTGGAATGATGAGGTAAGGGAGTTCTTTAATAAGATAAGCATTTTCTTTGAGACATCATTTCAAGTTATAAGAGGTAATATTATTTGGGAATAAGAAGAAAGAAATTCTCTTGTATTGCTAAAAATATATTATTGGCATACATAGTGATATTGCCTATTAAAATGTCTTGTTCTAAAATAAACCTAGTCACATTTAATATGTACCTCTGTATAGTTTGGCTGAGTCGAGAATATAGATTTGTGTTGTTAATTTTGTGCATTTATCTGGTCCTAGTTGATATTGTTGGCATTGGTGTGTGTTCTGTGTGAGGCAAAGATGGGTTGCATTTATGCAGCCATATTTCTTGAAGGGAATTTCAGTAAATGTTTTGTTAATTTTAATGGAAGGATAATGTGTGGACTGGAAGGAGAGATTATGCATTCCTAGGAACTTGGGCATTTTTAGCTTGTAGGAAATACTATAGGTTTGAAGTTTGGTGTGTCTTTGGAGTAGGTTCAAAACAGGGTATGGTATTTTCTTTGTTGCATTTACACAGTATAAAACAGGGGCGATATCTATAAAGGAATTGTTAATCGAGTTTGCAGCATTTGCCCAATTGTTATCAAAGGTGCCATTCATGATCTCTGCTGCAAAGCAAAGCATATAAATAGGGCCAAATCTGGGAGAACTTCCAGCCTCCAGAATTGTGAGACAATAAATTTCTCTTGTTTAAGCCATCTAGTCTGTGGTATTTTGTTATGATAGCCCTAGTAAACTAATATATATGGTGTTTCATTCCTTTTATGAAAGCAATTAGCCTGTTATTTTCACTAATTCTTCTTGTTGATCAGAACTGGTCCTAGCCACTTGTGCCCTTCTCATGGGGTAAATTTTTTTTTATGAGAAAAGGAATAGGAGAAAGGAAAGGAGTAGGAAAAATGAATCAACTAAGGGATTAAACCCTTAAAAGGTAGGAAGAAATAGAGAACAAAGTTTAAAAACTAACAGAGGAGAGGGGGAAAATGGCATAGATGATAAAGGCTCTGTTCATCCCACTGGCTACCAAATCAAAATTGTGATGGAAATAAGGGCCAAACAGCAAGAAAAAATTGCCTGGGATCTAGATGAACAAGCCATACAAATAGGGAGAAACTGAAGCAATCACCATGCAGCGGCAGAAGGTAAGATGGGGCAAGAATGCAAGGCCGCTGGATCTCGAGCGGCTGAGTAGGATGGAGGCTGCAGCAGCAGCACTGGCAGCAGCAGAAGCCTCTTAAAGGGGCCGTGTCTATGAGAAGATTTTCACAGTGATGGACCTACTGGCTCTGAGCATCACTGCTGATTCAGCTGTGTGCAGGGAGCACCAGGGACTTACAGGGAGGCAATGTCAGAGTGAGGGCTTAAGCGACACACCCTGTACAGAAGTGCCGGCGGTATCCATTGTTCCTTTTTGAGTCCTCCTGAGTCCCAGTGCACGGAAGCAGCGTGGCCATAGCTGAGTCCTCATCAAACTGGATAACAGAGGTGGTTCTGCCCAGAGGATTCCTTGAAACTCCGCCTCCCCAAACTCACGGCCCCACCCAAGCCACATCCAGGTATATCCTCAGCAAGTCAGGTGCTCTTTGCTGAGCAGTGCCTAGACTCACAGTGGAGGCAACTAGCCTTGTTTTCTGGTCTTTTGAGACAACTATAGACACAGTATCTGTGGATTGCTTGCTGAATCTTAACAGGTGGCCCAGGAGGGGCACAGGCTTGGGCTAAATTGGGCCTGCAGCTGAATGCCTCTCAGGACTGTGCCACTGGACACCTATTTCACAAGTCCACACTAATAAAACTGGGAGACTTAGGATCTTTGCTTAGTACATAGAAACAGACACGGAAAGGTAACCAAATAGGAAGACAAAGAAGCAGAAACCATATGAGAGAACAGAACAGAGGTCCAGGAATAATGGAGTCAAGTAATCTAACAGACACAGAGTTCAAAACACTGGTTATAAAGATGCTCAATGAATTTAGAAGACGTGTAGATAAATTCAGTAAGAATTTGAACAAAGGGATAAAAAAAACATAAAAATGGAAATGGAAATTATAAAAGGGAACCAGTCTGAAATGAAGAACACATTATCTGAGATGAGAAGGATGTTAAATGGAGTAAATAAAGTGAATAAAGAAGAGGATCAAATGACCTATTTGGAGGATAGGAAAGCCAGGAATACTGAATCATAATGGCAAGAAAAAAAGATGCCAAGACTATAGAAGTAATTTAAGAAGCATATGGGACACCTTTAATGGTCAAAATATCTGTCTCATCGGCATACCTAAAGGAAAACAAGATGTTGAAGAGCTATTTGAAGAAATAATGATGGAACACTTCCCTAACCTGGGGAAGAAAGTAGACATACAACTCCAGAAAACTCAGAGAACCCCAAAAAGCAGAGATCCAAAGAGACCCACACCAAGACACGTCGTAATTAAAATGCCAAAGTTTAAAGAGAAAGAAAGAATCTTAAAAGCAGCAAGAAAAAAGCAGATAGTTACCTACAAAGGAACACTTATAAGACTGGCAGCTGATTTCTCAAAACAAACTATGCAGGACAGGACTTTGCAAAAAATATTCGATGTGATAAAGACCCAGGATCTACATCAAGAATACTTTACCCAGCAGAGCTATTGTTTAGAGTTGAAGGACAGATAAAGAGATCCCTGACAAAAATAAGCTAAAAGAATTTATCAACACCAAACCAGTATTACAGGAAATGTTGGAGGGATCTTTAAGAAGAAAAAAAAAACATGTATCAAAAACAGGAATAAACAATGTTAATAACTACATTGCTATCAACAACTACCTCAAATGAAAAGGAATTAAATGTTACAACTAAAAGTTAGAGTGGATGAATGGATAAGAAAATGAGATCCATACACATGCTGCCTACAAGAGACTCACTTCAGATTGAAAGACACACACAGACTAAAAGGAAGGAGATAGAAAAAAATAGTGTTCTGATGGACCTAGTATTTAAGTCAGACAAAGAAAGATAAACACTATATGATTTCACTTATATGCGGAATCTGAGGAATAAAAATAACAACCTAATCAAAAACAGACTCACAATTACAGTAGACAATTTGGTGATGGATGGAGGGGAGGGAGGATTGGGGGCCTGGGAGTATGTGTTGAAGGATTAAAGAAGTACAAATTAGTAGTTGATAGATGGTCACAGGGATGGGGAGCATGGCATAGGGAATGCAGTTAGCATTAATATGTTGACTAGGTGGAGGGTCAGGGGAGGGAGGGAGCAACTGAGGGGATCTTTTTAATGAACTATATAGATATCTAATCAATGTACTGTACAACTGAAACTAATTAAAATAAATAAGTATAAATATATAAAAGTAAAAAAAAACTAAGAGAATATAGGGGAAAATATCACTATTGTGAATGAACTTTTTCTTGAGTTTACAAAAATTTCCCTTTGTTCATAAAGATTTCAATGGTGGTCTTAAGAGTTTCATCTCTTTAAGACTTCCTATAACCCCTATCTTCTTAATTATTGAAATTAATTATATAACAACTGTACCTTTTATGATTTTTCAGGTGGAAAAACATGACTGTCATGATTCAATGTACATTAAATTGCCAAAAACCTCATCATACTTTCATATAATAATTCATATCAACTGAAATATATCATGGAATTTATTTTAATCCGTAATGACATGTCACATCTAGAACAAAGAAACCTGTTCCACCTTTGTACATACAAACAGTTTTAACCTGCAAATAAGTATATGCCCATTGTGAAAGCAGACCACTATCAGATGATTCCATTTCACCAATTAACTGGATGCCTGCTCACTTATTATTTACTGCAAAGAGAAGATTTCTGCCTCTGGATCAAATCAAGATATATTTGGTTTTTAAGATGTTCATGCACAATTTAAAGTATTTCTTGCTTTATTATTTGCTCTCTTTCACAAAGATAATGATGACCTGAGAGAAAGGACAAATAGTTATGTGCTCAGATAGGTACTTGGTTTTAGTTTAAGAATACTTTTAAATTGAGTTATTATTTTTAATCTACCTGTCTACATGCCCAAGACTATGTAAAAATGTCTGTATCTATTATTTCTTTACCAATATTCTATCAAGAAACATCAGGGATTTGCAGATGCAAGGTGCTTTTACAGGATGCTGTAGATGATTTTTTTTAATTTTTAAGTTAGAATTCTTACTTTGTCATCAATATCTTATACACAATGCACATCTCATGGTAACACTCCAGTAACTGATTATATAAGCTCTGATGGCAAATTTGTTATTATCAAGGGGCTTTTATCTGTTCAGATAGAGAAAAGGCTTCTGGGGTAAGTGTCCTAAGGCTAAGAGGTTATATTTCTGGGTTTTACTTTGAGATCATTTAAATTAAAATTGAGGCTCAAAAAATGCTGTGTGAAATATTATCTAGTGATTTTAAATACTCTGAGTTCATTAGAACAGCAAAACACTTTTTATGAGAAAAATGTCCATAGAAATCGGGAGCAGAAAAAATGACAATATAACATCTTTGCAATTTTAACTTTTGGAATTTTCATGAGAGAGTGAAGATACAGTTTGAGCAAGGTTTAGATGCTAAGAAGTTGTATGCACTAAAGTTAGATTTAATGATGATCCATTGGATGACTTTACGAAACTTTTGGATTTAGTTCCTTCATACAAGGAAGATAATCACGATCCCTTATTTTCTCACATAAATCCTGATAAATGTTGGTTTAATAAATTAATCAATTAACCAAAAATATGTAGTTATTTTGGGCCTTCTAAGTAAATTTGGTCCCTATGTTTGCATGAACTTTTTCAAAACAGACACAAAGAATGATTAAGAATAAGCAATTTTATAAAGACATAATGAAGTGGTCTTGTCTCCAAAGAGCATTCTACTTTCCAGAGTTTGGGGGCCTGGAATTATGGGGCAGAGGAAGTATAGTTCTAATTGCTTAAACGGAATTAATGCATGTGCTCTTTTGAAGTTAAAAAGAAAATCTTCCTATTTCTTATCCTGCAGACAAAGTTTTCTTGGCAGATTTAAAAAAATTACCAAATAGCCTTTATTTAATTTTGGGTTAAATGCATTCTGATGGGAGGGTGAGACAACTTAATGACAAAATGTTAATATTTATAGTTATCCAGAAAAGCAGAGCCTCATCTATTTTTTAAAAAATTTTGTCAAAATTTAATATCTGAGGGTCTTTATTTGCAAATTTTCTGCTATATCTTATGGCTGTGCCATCCAGTTATTTAATCTGTCCATGATAACTACCAGCATATAAAAGAAATGTGTTGGTAGATGTTAATGGATTGATAAGTGTGGAACTGTATGTATAACTCTTATGACAAATTGCACTATTTTCAGTTCATATATGTGTGCAAAGATATTATGAAAATAAATCAATTTCCTTTTTCAAAAACTGTCAAAAGCTAAAGGCAAAAATATTGTGCTGGTTATCTTGCGACCTTCATCTGACTTCTGAAGCTTTTTTTTCAGCTACATATAGTTCTCAAACTTCTCTAAGAAACCTTAATGTGACTATACCAGTTAGTTTTCACTATATAACAAACTACTCCAAAATTAAGTTGCTTAAAACAATCATTTAGCTTATAATTCTATGGATTGGCAATGTGGACTGGGACTAGCTAGAGAGGTTCTTCTGCTAGTCTTTGCTGGGCTTCTTTGTATGCCTAGGACAAGGGTCAGCAAACTTTTTCTGTAAAGGGCTAGTAGTAAATATTTTAAGTTTTGTGGGCCATATAGCCTCTGTCACAATTACTAAACTCTGCCAATATAGCACTAAAGAAGCCACAGATAATAGTAAATGAATGAGCATAGCCATTTTCCAATAGAACTTTATGTACAAAAACAGGCAGCTGTCTGGTGCATTGTAGTTGCTGATGTCTGGTCTAGGGTTAGATGCTTGTCAGCTGTGGGCTAGGTGGTCTGGAATGGCATCAGTTGAAATGGCAAGCACTTTTCAAGCTTCTGTTTGCATCTTGTTTCCTAACTCCCCATTAGCCAAAGTGAATCACAAGTCCAACCCTAATTCGAGAGGTGCAGAAATAGAGGGGGAAATTTTGTGGCCATTTGTAATGCTTTAGCTCCCAGCCAATGATAATTTGCTTATCTAAATGATATTCAACAATATACACCAAGGAACCAAGACATAGCTATAGCTCATAGCAGAGGCTCCCCAGCCTAGAATTCCAGCCTCAGGAAAAGGGGTTCCCACAAAACCTGACTATAAAAATCAGTGAGGACTCTGGCTGTTTGGGTGAGACGGAAGAAAATCAAAATCCCAGACGTTCCCCTTAAAGGGTCCACACACAGACTCGCTCGCCCACAGACACACACCCTGGCCACCAGCAGAGGGTCAGCGGCTCGTGAGACACAAAGAGACATACAGGGAAAGAATGGGTTGCCTGGTGTCAGAGTGAGGGCTGAACAGACAGCAGTCATTGTGTGCTTGTCGGGCTCTCCTCTGGGGCAGTCTGCAGACAAATGCTATTGTATCTGTGCTGAAAACTCCCCTCAACAAGTCCAATTCTGAAGCTGCATTGGCCAAAGAAATCGGCCCATCCCACCCAACCCACAAACTGTGCCCGTTGGGCTTGTTGCCAGGAAGTTGCTCCTGCCCTACCCTTTCTCAGGGTTGTGCATTCTCTATAGGAAATGAACCTCAATTTGTGTGGTTGCACATTTGGTGTCTGACCAATGCTGCAAGCATGAGCTGCAATATCTCTTGAGTGGAACATGGGGTTTTGTGGGCCTGATGCAGACCTCAGCTGGTCTTGCTGTGATCTGTGATTTTTGCAGCAGCCCACACACAGAACTGGGAGCAAATCTAATGTTGTATTTGCCATGTCACCCCAAGACCCTGCATGCCTCAACACACAAATTGCCTGGTGGGTTCGTTGCCAGGCAGCTGCCCCTACCCTACCTGTTCCCAGACCATGCATTCTGTGTAGACAATAGGCCTCAGCTTATGCACCCTGCAAAAGGCTTGTGCATCCCAGGAGACTTTCAGTGTCAGACCACAAACCCTGCTGTGATCTACAGTATTTTTAAAATATTTTTTCCCTTTTTGCTCATATTTATATTGTACAATTCAATGAGCTTTTAAAATTATAGTTTTCAAAGTTATTGTATAAGCATAGGATAATATATTCATTTCAGTTGTACAGCATAGTGATTAGAATTCTATATAACTCACTAAGTGATCACTCCACTAAATCTACTACCCACTATTTTCCTTACGCTACACTATATATCTCCATGGCTATTTTGTAACTACAGATTTGTAATTCTGGATCTCTTTGCCCTTTTCACCATCCCCCAAATCTCCTCCCATCTAGTAGACCTCCAAGTCCTGCCCTCCCAGTGTGTGCCTGCAGCAGGGCTCAACAGAGAAATAATGGATATTGCCAGCACTTCTGTCCAGAAGAGATCCCCACCTCTGGCCCTCATTCCAACAACTCAGTATCCTCCTGTAAGTTCTTGGTGTCCCCTGTGCAGCCAACCCAACGCTGGTGCTCATAGCAAGCATTTCCATCACCATGAAAGTCTGATTGCGGACACGGCCCCTTTAAGAGGCATCTGCAGCTGCCTGCTGCCGCTACCACAGCCTCTGTCTCACTCAGCCGCTCTTGACTGGGCAGCCTCTCCTCTTCATCCTCTCCTATCTTCTACCATTGCAGGTTGATTAAGTTCTCTCCCTAGTTGTAGTGCATTTGTTCATCTAGATCCCAGGTGATTTTTTTTTGTTTGCTCCAAGTTTTTGTCACAACTGTGAAGCGGTCACAAGAAGGATGAACAAAGCCTCTCTCAACTATGCCATTTTTTTTTCCAGATCGTGGGGCTTATTTCTTATCCTCTTGGCTACCCTATGTCTTTTGATTGAAACATTTAATCCATTTACAATTTAAAGTGATTTTTGATAAGTACATAGTTATTTCTATTTTATTATTCATAGTTATGGGTTTTCCCTCTTTTTCTTTTTACAGAAGTACACTAAAATTTCGTGTAATACCGGCTTGTTGGTAATGAATTCCTTTAGCTTTTTCCTATCTGAGAAGATCTGTATCTCACTTTCAATTTTAATTGATCACCTTGGTGTGTGGAGTAATCTTGGTTGTAGGTTCTTGTTTTTCATCACTTTGAGTATTTTGTGACAATCCCTTCTGGCCTGCAAAGTTTCTGCTGAGAAATCAGCTGACATTTTTATGGGAATACTCTTGTAAGTAACTAGTTGTTTTTCTCTTGCTGCTTTTAATATTCTCTCTTCGTCTTTAACCTTTGCCATTTTAATTATAATGTGTCATGATTTGAGTCTGTTTGGATTTGTCTTTTGGGTAACTCTTTATGCTTCCTAAACTTGTATGTCTAATTTCCTTGTCAGGTTAGGGAAGATTTCTGTCATTATTTCTTCAAATAGATTCTCAATCCCTTGCTCTCTCTCTTCTCCCTTTGATACCTCTATTTTGCAGATTTTGTTACATTTGATGTTGTCCCAGAAGTGTCTTAAACTATCCTCAATTTTTAAATTCTCTTTTTCTTTTTGCTGTTATGATTGGGTATTTTTTTCTACTTTGTCTTCTAACTCACAGATTGATCTTCTGCTTCATCCAACCTACCGCTGATTCCTTCTAGTGTATTCTACATTTCTGTCTGGTTCTTTTTTAATGGTTTCTATGCCCTTTTTTATGCTTACTAGCTCCCTGCTGACCTCATGGAGATTATCTATTCTCTCCCTAAGTTCATCGAGCATCTTTATAAGCATTGTTTTGAACTCTGTATCTGGTAGGTTACTTGCCTCCATTTCATATAGATTTTTTTCCTGGAGTTTTCTCTTGTCATTTCATTTGTGGTATGCTTCTTTGTTTTCTGACTTTAGTTGTCTCTCTGTGTTAATTCTGATATATTAGGAAGATTCGTTGTGTCTCCCAGACTTAGCCCAATGGCCTTATGTAGTAGGTATCCTGTGTGGCTTGGTGGCGCAATCTCCCTACTCATCTGCGTTGTAGGCTTTGGGCATGTTTTTCACATGGACTGTATGTGTTCATCTGCTGTAGGTAAGCCTTGATTGGTGTTAGCACATCAATGGATGGGATTAACACTCAGGCTGACTATTGGTGGGAACTGGCTTTTCTCACAGGTAAGAGTTGCTGTGTGAAGGTGGACCCCTGAGAGTGAGATTTGCCCCCACAGGCTTGTTTACTTGTTGAGACCACCCTTTGTGTGTACTGTTTATGGGGCTAGTCAGTTGTTGCTCTATTGTGGTCTGGTGCCAGCCTCTGGTTGTGTTGGTTCTGTAACCCTTTGGTAGGGGCTCCCAAGTAGGCCAAAGGCCACTGCCTTTGATTGCTTTGGGATGCCTGGTGGGAGCAACAAAGAGATTGGCAGATGGTCACTGCCTATTCTGGATCTAAAGGTATGTGGGAGAGACAACACTGCAAGGCATGGTCCAGTTATCCCCAGTACCAAGCCTGGGGCAGTTTAGCAAAAAGTCTAGTGTGCCTCAAAGCCTGAGGGTACCTGCCTGTTGTCTGTAAGACTCTGCAACTATAATATCCTTTGGGTGGTAAATAAGTTAAGGTCGTGCGGAGATCCAGGGAGTCACCAGGGTATAGTAAGCAGATATCCCCGGCTACTGCAATGTCAATTTTGTGCCAGTGCTGTTTCTGTGGCTTCTTATAAAAGTCTCATATTGCAGCAAGGCCAGAAGCTACCTGCCTTAGGCCTGCAAAACCTGAAATCTGTTCAAGAAATACTCTAGTATACCAGGCAAAATTGGGTAGATGATAGAGGTTTTATACATCTCCTCTTGCAACCACATCAAAGTTGTGACATAAATACAGAGAAAACAGCAAGCAGAGCCGCCTGAAGTCTAGATGAACAGAAGTCCTACAACTAAGGAGAGAAATAAGAAATCGCTCTGCAACAGTAGGAGGTAGTAGTGGGCGATGATGCGAGGCTTCCCAGTGCCAAGCGACTGAAGAGGATAGAGGCTATGGCAGTGGCAGCCAACAGCTGCAGTAATTCCTTTTAAAGAGGCCAATTCCACAACTGAATTTTCGTGGCAACAGACTTATTCTCTTTGAGCACTAGTGCCAGATGGGCTGTTCAGTGGGCACCAAGCTTACAGGGGGACACTAAGTTGTTAGAAAGAGAGCCAGAAATGAGGCTTTCTCCTGAGCAGAAGTGCTGGCAGTATCCATTGTTCCTCTGTTGAGTCCTCCCCCTTCCAAGTGCACAGACTCAGTGCTGCCAAAGCTGCCCGTCATCAAACTGCATAACAGAGGTCTCTCTGCACAGAAGATTCCCTGAAACTCCACCTCTCAACTCACAGCCCCACCCAAGCCACATGTAGTTGTGTCCTTGGCTAGTCTTGTGCCTCTCAGTGAGCACCTCCAAGATCCAGAATGATTGCAGCTGGCCTCAGTTTCTGGTGTGATTTCTTGAGGCAACTATAAGCACAGCATCAGTGGATTGCTTGCTGAATCTTAACAGGTGGCCCCAGAGGGTCAAGGAATGAAGCTAAATTTGGCCTGTAGTTGGACCGCCACTGGATACCTACTACACAAAGACGCACTAGTAAGATTGGGATACTTAGCAGCTTGGCTTAGCACATAAAAACAGACACAGAATGGCAACAAAAATGGTAAGACAAAGAAGAAGAAACCATATGAGAGAACAGAAAAGAGATCCAGGAATAATGGAGTCAAGCAATCTAACAGATGCAGAGTTCAAAACATTGATTATAAAGATGTTCAATGAACTTAGGGTAAGAATAGATTAATTCAGTGAGAACTTTAACAAAGAAATTTTAAAAAGCATAAAAATGGTAATTTTTTATAATTATAATCATTATAAAAGGCAACCAGTCAGTAATGAAGAACACATTATCTGACATGAAGAGAATATTAGAGGGAATCAACAGAGTGGTGGATAAAGAAGAGTATTGAACCACTGATATAGAGGATGGGGAAGCCAAGGACATCCAAAGAGAATGGCAAGATAAAAGAAGCCAAGACTATAATAATAATTTAAGGAGCCTATGAGAAACAATTAGATGTAAAAATATTCATGTCATAGGGGTACCTGAAGGAAAACAAGACATTGAATATATATTTGAAGAAATGATGATGAAAAACTTCTCTCACCTGGGGAAGGGCATAGATGTACAACTCCAGGAAGATCAGAGACTCCCAAAATAGATGAACCCAAAGAGGCCCACACCATGACACATCATATTTAAAAAGCCAAAGTTTAAATATAAAGAGAGAATCTTAAAATCAGCAAGAGAAAAGCAGTTAGTTACCTACAAGGGAGCACCCATAAGACTGGCAGCTAATTTCTCAAAAGAAGCTATGTGGGACAGAAGGGCTTGGGACAAAATATTCAAAGTGTTGAAAACCCAGGATCTACAACCAAGAATACTTTATCTAGCAAAGCCATCATTTAGAGTCAAAGGACAGATAAAGAGCTTCTCAGACAAAAATAAGCTAAGGGAATTCATCAATACCAAACTAGTATTACAGAAAATATTGGAGGGGCTTCTTTAAGAAGAAAAATCATGTATCAAAAACATGAATAAAGAATGGTAATAACTACATTCCTATCAACAAGTACTTCAAATGGAAAAGAGTTAAATGCTCCAATCAAAAGATAGGGTGGCCAAATGTATAAGAAAACAAAACCCCTACATATGCTACTTACAAGAAACTTACTTCACATTGCAAGACACACAAAGACTAAAAGGAAGAGGATGGAATAAGATTGGCCTTGATGGAACTAGAGGGTATTGCACTGAATGAAGTAAGTCTGATAGAGAGAGACAAATATCGCATGATTTCATATCTGTGTGGAATCTAAAGAACAAAATCAACAACAGCAACAACAGAAACAGAAACTAACTCATAGATATAGAGAATATTTTGAGGGCTGCTAGATTGGAGGGGTTGTGGGGAACAAAAAAAGGCAAAGGGATTAAGAGGTATAAAGGGTTAATTGCAGAATAGACATGGAGATGTAGAGTGTAGCATGAGGAAGAGGGTTAATAATGTTGTAATAAATATGTAAGGGGGAAGGGTGGTACTAGATCTAGTGGGGTGATCACTTTGTGAGTTATGTGGATCTCTGATCACTATGCTGCACAACTGAAATGGGTATATTATTTTAGGCCAACTATAATTGAAAAAATTCATTGAATTTTAGAATTTAAACATAAACAAATAATAGTCTATTATGTTTTAATAAAGATGGAAAAAATTACAAGAATGAAAAAGAAAAAAAGACCCATACATATGATGTCTACAAGAGACTCACTTCAGATCAAATGACACACACAGACTGTAAGTGAAGGGAAAGAAAAAGATATTATCCATGAATGAAAATCTCAAATGAACAATCTAACCTTACTTTTTAAAGAACTAGAAAAAGAAGAGTAAAATATCCTAAAATGAGTAGAAGGGAGGAATAACAAAGATCAGAGCAGAAATAAATGAAATGGAGCCTAGAAAAACAGTACAAAAGGTCAATGAAACCAAGAGCTGGTTCTTTGAAAGAATAAACAAAATTGATATAACCTATCCAGACTCGTCAAGAAAAAAAAAGAGAGAACCCAAATAATTAAAATTGAAATGAAAGTGGAGAAGTACCTACAGAATCTACAGAAATACAAAATATTATGAGAAAATACTACAAGCCATGATATGCCAACAAATTGAAGAATTTCGAAGAAATGGATGTGTTCCCAGAAAAATGCAATGTTCCAAGACTAAGTAAAGAAGAAACAGAAAATCTGAACCAACCAATTACCCCTAAGAAAATTGAATCAGTAATCAAAAAAATTCCCCAACACCAAAAGTCCTGAACTGCATGGCTTTATAGGTGAATTTACCAAGCATTCAAAAAAAATTTAACACCTATTTTTCTCAAACTATCCAAAAAGTCAAGAGGAAGGAAGTGTCCCTAATTCTTTTTATGAGGCCACCATTATCCTGATTTTAAAATCAGACAGAGACATTACAAAAAAAGAAAACTACAGGTTAATATCATTTATGAACATTGATGCAAATATCCTCAACAAAATATTAGCAAAAAAAAATCAGCATTACATTAAAAATGTCATGCATCATGATCGAAGTGGATTTATTACTGAAATGCAAGGTTGGTACACTATTTGCAAATCAATTAATGTGATACACCACATTAACAAATTGAAAGATGAAAATCATATGATTATATCAATAGATGCAGAAAAAGCATTTGACAAAATCTATCATTCTTTTATGATAAAAACTATCAACAAAGTGGGAATAGAGGAGACATACTTCTCATATAATACCTCTAACATAATAAAGGAAATATATGACAGACCTATAGCTAACATCATACGCAATGAGGAAAGGCTAAAAGCATTTTTCTTAAGGTCAGGAAAAAGACAAGGATGCCCGTTTTCACCACTTCTGTTCAGCATTGTATTAGAAGTCCTAGCCGCAGCAACAATCAGAAAAGAAAGAGAAAAAAAGGCATAAAAATTGGAAAGGAAGAAGTAAAGCTGTCATTATTTGCATATGATATGTACTATATACAGAGAACCCCAAAAACTTCACCAAAAAAGCCTGTTAGAACTAATCAATGAATTCAGTAAAACAGCAAGAAACAAAATTAATATTCAGAAGTCACTTGCATTTCTATACATCAATAATGAACTTTCAGAAAGAGAAATTAAGAAAACAATCCATCTACAACTGCATCAAAAATAATAAAATACCTAGGAATCAAATTAACCAAGAAGGTAAAAGATGTGTTCTCAGAAAATTATAAGTTATTGAAAAAAGAAATTGAAAAAGTGACGTTAGAAGCATGGCAGACTGAGAGATGTCCCCAGATCTCTCCCCTTGAAATGACAATAAGTTGAACATCTAAAGCTCAACAAAATATGCCCAAACTGCACACCAGTATTTCTGAGCAAGGGATCTGTGAATAAGAGCTACCACAGATCAGAACCAAAAGAGTTGGGCGGTTGACTGGGAGAAACACAGAAGCTGCCACTCAGAGCTGGAGCACCATGCAGGAGGAAGGCAGGGTAGAAGGTACAGCTGCTTCCCTTAACAGCACTGCCTGAGAGAGTTGTGAGTTCCACACAGGGATACTACCCACGGATCAGGGCAGAAAGCTAAACAAAGTGGGGATGGCTGAGAAACAGCAGTAGATCATTACCAGCCGTGGTTGCAAAACATGAGGCTGAGCCACAACTCCCATCTTCCAACCAAGAAGGCACCATCTCTCACAAATCCTACAAGACCAAACACCATGGAGCCCCAGGGGAATCTGAGCAAATGCTACCAAAATTGTCGCTAATACTGACAAGGACTGAGACATAGGGTAGAGATTGAGATTGAATATTTATAAGAAAAAAGACACTATTAAGACTTTATAGGCCTTGGTCATATGCAATCAGCTTTTCTGGGGAGCTACATTAGTTTTATAGAATTCTTAAGCCTCCAGAAATATGGGAATCCTCTGGATGCCTCCATTTCCCTAAGATTCCATGATTAAGTGACCACAAAGAAGGGGCCAATCTTTAGAAACATGGCGGAATGAGGGACATCCCCAGATGTCTCCCCTTGAAACAATAAGCTGAACATTTAAAACTCAACAAAAAACACCCACTGCATACCAGCTCGTCTGAGTGTGGCATCTTGCACATAAGAGCTACCACAGGTCAGAATCCTGGGTGTCAGGCAGTGAACTGGGAGCAATAAAGAAGCTGCTTCTTGAGGCCACTGGAGCTTCCTGCAGGAGTTGGGAGAGGGAAGAAGGAGTGGATAGTTCATGCAGTGAGTTCCCTGAACAATCCTGCCAGGGATAGCTGTGAGTTCCCCATGGCCAGCTGGCTGCAGGGCCCAGTCATCAAGGCAGAAAGCAGAGAAGTAAGACAGGACCTCAGAGAAACAACAGCTGATATTTTCCAACCACAGTTGCAAAACCGAGGCTGAGCCAAAGCCCCCAACCTTTAACCCAGAAGACCCCTCCCCCCGTACACTCTGAGACCTATCACCATGGAGCCCCAGGGGAACCTGAGCAAATGCTACCGAGATTGTCACTAACACTGATAGGAACTGAAACGGAGGGTAGCGAGTGTGATTAAATATCTACCAGAAAATTTTTAAAGTGTTATTAAGACTTTATATAAAGCAGGGATCCAAGAGACTCAGACACCGCCTACTAAAAACCAAAAGAAAAGTACTTTCTTTGCAAAAGGCTAAAGAGACACCTTTATATAATGAACCTTCTTTTCAGAAAAACAGCAGAATATAATTCCATTAACACAGAGATGGATAAATAGTCCATTTTAAACAGCATAAATAACCAAGGTGACAGGACATCTCAGAAAGAAAGAGAAAAATCTCCAGAAAATAAGCTTACAGACATTTAAATATGTGACTTAAATGACAGAGAATTCAGGATAGTACTTCTTAAAAAACTCAATAAGATTCAAAACAACTTAAATCAACATTTCAAGAAATGAAGAAAACACCTAGATGAGCAGAGAAAGGAAACTGAAACTCTCGAAAAGAACCAAATAGAACTCCTGGAGATGAAGAACACACTGCAAGAGTTGAAAAATGAAAGAGCAAGCTTGGGAAATAGAGTCAACCAAATGGAGGAAAGGATCAGTGATAGTGAAAACAGAAATCTAGAAATAAATCAGAAGGAAGAAGAGAGAAACCTAAGAATAAAAAAATAATGAAAAAGAAATTCAAGAACTAGCTGATACCATCAGGAGAGGAAACATAAGAATAATGGGCATTATCAAAGGTAAAGAAAAGGTACAGGAACTAGAAAGCATTTTCAGAAAATCTAAAGAATGAGCTGGAGCTTGGAATTCAAGAAGTCAACAGAACATCCAATTATCTCAACCCAAAAAGGCCTTCACCAAACACATTGTATTAAAATGATCAAAAATCAGCCACAAAGACAGAATTCTCAAGGCAGCCAAGGAGAAAAAAAAATGGTAACTGATAAAGGTAAACCCATTAGATGATCCTTGGACTTCTCAGTGCAAACTTTACAAGCCAGAAACAAATGGAATCAAATATTTAAACTATTAAATGAAAGGAACTAACACCTAAAATAACGTATCCAGCTAAGCTCTCCTTTAGATATGGAGGAGAAATTAAGACTTTGCCAAATATACCAAAAATGAGGGAAGTCTCCACTACGAGGCTTGCACTGCAGGAAACACTGAAAGGGGTCAGTTCGCCTAAAACAAAATGACAAAAAAATACCTAATTAGAAGTAAACTGACTATCAGGCAAATAGAAGCAGAGGAGTGCAACCCTTACTAAGAACAGGGCATTATAAGCTTAAATAATAAGAAGAGAATTGTTATAACAAGATAGTAATGAACGTTCAGCAAATGTAGGGACAAACTGAATAAAAATGACTAAAAAGAGGAGGATTCAAAGATCCAAATTCGCAAAGGAGAAAGGAGATAAGGCACGCGTAAAAGAAAAGGGACGACTGTATATATAACTATCCTTTAATTACTCGTAATGGTAACCACACACCAAAGACTCCAAAGTGAAGTATATAAAATAAAACATGAAGGACCAGAGGGAAACCCACAAAAGCCAACTAAAATAAAGAAAACAAAACCACAAAGACAAGGAAGCAATGGAAAAACTGAGCTACTAGAAAGCAAAAGATAAAATGACTATATAAAGACCTCATATTTCAATAATCACCCCAAATGTAAATGAGCTGAAATCATCAATAAAAAGGCATAAAGTTGCAGAATGGATAAAAAAAAAAAAAACCAACCATATGCTGCTTCAAGGAGACACATATCAGCTCCAAAGACAAATACAAACTCAAAGTGAAAGGGTGGAAAATGATATTTCAAGCAAATGGTATTCAGAGAAAAGCGGGAGTAGTGGTACTAATATCAGATGAAATAGATTTCCAAATTAAAAAGGTAAAGAAAGATACTAAGGGACATTTCATAATGATAAAGGGAATTGTGCACCAAGATGGCTTAACACTTATAAATATCTGTGCTCTCTATCAAGGAACCCCGAAATATGTAAAGCAATTACTAACAGAACAAAAAGGAGAAACAGACCAAAACACTATCATAGTAGGGGACCTAAATACCCCACTGTCAGATATGGACAGATCATCCAAACAGAAACTCAATAAGGAAATATCATCCTTAAATAACACATTAGACCAACTGGACGTAATTGAAATTTACAGAGCCTTCCATCCCAAAACAGCTGCTTATATATTCTTCTCTAGTGCACATGGAACATTCTCAAGAATCAACCACATACTGTGACACAGAGATAGCCTCAACATATGTAAGAGGATTGAAATCATACCTACCATATTCTCTAATCACAATACTTTGAAACTAAAGATCAACTGCAGAAAGAAATCAGGAAGAACCACAAATATACAGAGATTAAACAACATGCTACTAAAGAATAAATAGGTCAGATAAGAAATAAAAAGAGATCAAGAGATACATAGAAATGGTCTACAGCCATGTCACTCTGATCCTGTAAGATCTCAGATGCTAAGCAGGGTAGGGCCTGGTTACTGCTTGGATGGGAGACCACCTAATAAGACCAGGTGCTGAAAGGCTTAAAAAATGAAAAATAGGGGATTGTAAGCTGGCAAGGTCTTTGCAATCTGTGAAGTCAACCAAGGGATGCCTCGCCTTAAAAAAATATAAAAGAGAGAGACATAGAAACATATGATAATGATAATACAACATATCAAAACTTTTGGGACATGGCAAAAGTGGTCATAAGAGAAAAGTTTAAATCATTACAGGCCTATCTCCAAAACCAAGAATGAGCCCAAATAAACAACCTAAAGTTTCATCTTAAAAAGCTAGAAAAGGAAGAACAAATTGAGCTCTCAAGGTCGCGAAAGGAAAGAAATCGTCAAAATTACAGCAAAAATAAATTAAATTGAAAACAAAAAATACAATAGAAAAAATAAACACAACAAGGAACTGGTTCATTGAGAAGGTTATTAAAATTTGCAGATTCCTGGCTAGATTCACTAAAGAGAGAGAGAGGGGGTGGGGAGAGAGAGAGAGAAAGGACACAAATAAAGAAAATCAGGGATGAAAGAGGGGGAATTACAACTGACATTGCAGAAATACAAAGGATCATACAAGAATACCATGAAAAAGTATATAACACCAAATTTAATAACCTCAAAGAAATGGACCACTACTTAGAAAAATACAACCTTCCTAGACTGAATCAAGAAGATCTGGAAAATCTAAATAGGCCAATCAGCAGTATGAAAATTGAAACAATTATCAAAAACCTACCAAATGGTAAAGGTCCAGGACCAGATGCCTTCACCAGTGAATTCTACCAAAATTCGAAGAAGATTTAATACCTATTCTCCTCAAATGCTTCCAAAAAATCAAAGAGGAGGCAATATTTCCAAACACATTTTATGAAGCCAATATTACTCTGATACCAAACCTGGCAAAGATGACACACACAAAAAAAGAAAACTACAGACCAATATCACTCATAAACATAGGTGTAAAAATCCTAAATAAGATTCTAGTGAACCAAGTACAGCAACATATTAAAAAGATTATACACCACAATCAAGTGGGCTTCATCCCAGAGGCACAGGGCTGATTCAACACACACGAATCAATTAATGTGATACACCATGTAAACAAATTAAAAAATAAGAAACATATGATCATATCGATGGATACACAAAAAACCTTCAACAAGATACCGCATCCATTTATGATCAAAACACTTAACAAAATTGGTATAAAAGAAAAGTACCTTAACCTAATAAACACCATATGTGACAAACCCTCAGCCAACGTTAACCTTAATGGTGAAAAATTAAAAACCTCCCCTCTAAGATAGGAACAAGGCAAGGCTGTCCACTATTGCCACTGTTATTCAATACAACACTGGAGGTCCTCGCAAGTTCAATCAGACAAGAGGAAAGTATAAAAGGTATCCAAATAGGAAACAAAGAAGTCAATCTGTCACTATTTGCAGATGACATGATTCTCTATATAGAAAACTCTAAAGACTCCACAAGAACACTACTAGTAACAATAACCAAATACAGTAAAGTTTCTGGATATAAAATCAATGTTCAAAAATCCATAGCAGGCCTATATTTTAATATTGAAGTGTCAGAAGAAGAATTAGAAAAAGTAATTACTTTTACAATTGCAACAAAAGGAATAAAATATCTAGAAATAAATCTAACAAAACATGTGAAGGACCTATATACTGAAAACTATAAGACCCTATTAAAAGAAATTGAAGAAGGTACAAAGAAATGGAAAGATATTCCGTGTTCTTGAATCAGAAGAATCAAAATAGTTAAAATGACCTTATTACCTAAAGCAGTGTACAGGTTTAATGTAATCCCCATCACAATCTCATCAGCATTTTTTAAATAAATCGAACAAAAAATTATCAGATTTTTATGGAAGCAAAAAAGACCCTGAATTGCCAAAGCCATCCTGTGAAAAAAGAATGAGACAACACTCTGCCTGATTGCAAATTATACTACAAAGCATCAATAATCAAAACGGCATGCTATTGGCAGCAAAATAGACACATGGACCAGTGGAACAGAATCGAGAGTCCAGAACTAAACCCATATTTATATGGGCAAACAATTTTCGACAAAAAAATACAATGAAGAAAGGAAAGCTTCTTCAATAAATGGTGCTAGGAGAACTGGAAAGCCACCTGCAAAAGAATGAAACTAGACTGTTGTCTTTCACCACACACCAAAATTAACTCAAAATGGATTAAGGACCTCGATATAGACCTGAAGCAATATAACACATAGAAGAAAACATAGGAACTAAACTCAAAGACCTTGGACTTAAAAAGGATTTTATGAATTTGACCTCAAAAGCAAGGGAAGTAAAAGCAAAAATAAATGAATGGGGCTACATCAAACTAAAAAAGCTTCTTCTCAGCAAATGTAACCTTCAACGAGGTAAAGAGACAACCATCTGAATAGGAAAATATATTTGTAAGCAATGTCTCTGATAATGGCCTAATATCCAAAATATAAAAAGAACCCATATGACTCAATAACAACAACAAAAACAAACAATCCAATCCAAAAATAAGCAAAGGACCTAAACAGACTCTTCTCCTAAGAAGACATTCAAATGGTCAACAAATATTTGAAAAGATACTCAACATTGCTAGCTATTAGGAAAATGCAAATCAAAACCACAATGAGATACCATCTCACACCTGTTAGAATATCGAAAGAAAGAAAGAAAGAAAGAAAGAAAGAAAGAAAGAAAGAAAGAAAGAGAGAGAGAGAGAGAGAGAGAGAGAGAGAGAGAGAGGGAGGGAGGGAGGGAGGGAGGGAGGGAGGGAGGAAGGAAGGAAGGAAGGAAGGAAGGAAATAAGTTCCAAACATCAAACAAGAAAAAAAAATTGACGAAGATACAAATAAATAGAAGCAAATACCATCCTCAAAGGTAGGAAGAATCAACATTGTTAAAATGGCCTTTCTATTCAGAGCAATCCTAGATTAATGCAATCCATATCAGAATACCAATGACATTTTTCAGACAAGTAGAGCAAATAATCCAAAAATTTATATAGAACCATAAAGGACCTCAAATAACCACAGCAATCTTGAGAAAGAAGAACAAAGTTGGCTGTATCCTGCTACCTGGTATCAAACTATATTATAAGGCTACAGTAATCAAAACAGTATGATGCTGCATGAAAACAGATACATACATCAATGGAACAGAATAGAGAGCCTAGTAATAAATCTACATGCTCATTTAATATATGACAAAGGAAGCAAGAATATACATTGTGGTAAAGACAGTCTATGCAACAAAAGATGTTGAGAAAACTGGACCAATACATGCAAACAAGTGATACTGGACCACCTTCTTACACCATATCAAGAATAAACTCAAAATGGATTAAAGACTTAAATGTAAGACCCCAAAACCATAAAATTTCTAGAAGAAAACATAGGCAGTAAACTCTCTGATAATGCTACTAGTATTTTCTTTTCCAATATATCTCCTTGGGCAAAGACAACAAAGGACAAAATAAACAAATGGGACTACATCAAACTAAAATGTTTTTGCACAGCAAAAGGAGCCATCACAAAACAAAAGAACAACCTATGGAATGAGAGAATATATTTTCCTATGATACATTGGATAGGGGGTTAATATCCAAAATTTATAAAGAACTCATGGAACTCAACACCAAAAAAAAATCCAATTTAAAAATGCATAGAAAACCTGAATAGATATTTCTCAAAAGAGGAAATATGAATTGCCAATAGACATGAAAAGATGCTTAAGATCATTAATCATCAGCAAATGCAAATTAAAACCACAATGAGATGTCACCTCACACTTGTCAGAATGGCTATCATCAATAAATCAAAGAACAGGTGTTGGCAAGGATGCAGAGAAAAGGGAATCCTCATACACTGTCGGTGGCCATGCAAATTGGTGCAGCCACTATGAAAACCAGACTGGAGGTTTCTCAAAAAATTAGAAATGCACATACTTTTTGACCCAGCAATTGTACTTCTGAATATTTATCCAAAGAAAACCAAAACACTAATTCATAGAGCTCTATGCACTGCTATGTTCCATGGCAGTGTAATTTATAACAGCCAAAATATGGAAGCAACCTAAATGCCCATCGACAAATGATTGTATAAATAAGTTATGGTTCATATATACAATGAAATGTTACTCAGCCATAAAAAATGAAATTCTAATATTTGCAATGACATGGATGGACCTAGAGGTTATGCTGAGTGAAATGTGTCAGACAGAGAAGGACAACTGTATGATTCCACTTAAATGCGGAATCTAAGGAACAAAAAGAATAAACTAGAGAAAAACAGACACAGATACAGAGGACAATCTGGTGACTGCCAGAGGGGATAGGAGATTGAGGGACTGGGAGAAAAAAGGTGAAGGGATGAAGAAGTGCAAATTGATAGTTATGAAATAGTCATGGGGATGTAGAGTACAGCATAGGGAATATAGTCAATAGTATTGTAATGACTGTGTGTAGAGCTAGATGAATGTTAGAGTAATCAGAGGGATCATTCATAAATTATATAAATGTCTAATCAATGTACTGTATACTTGAAACTAATAAAAATAAGAATAAAATAAAATTAATTAATTAAAAACAGAACTTGGCTTGTGTTCCCTCATTTCATGTTCCTAAAAACACTTTGACATATGTGTTATTATGACCATTTTACAGATCAGAAAACTGAGGTTCAACAAAACCCAAAAATTGCCTAAGGTCACTCAGTTAGTAAATAACAGATCAGAATCAAATCCTAAAACATACTTTGTTTACTCCAACTACTAGCTACAAGACTGGAGAAATAATGCAGAGATTTCTTTCATTATATTATTTCATACTTTCAAAGCAGGGACATTAACTTTCAAAGTTAACTTCATTAACTTTCAAAATGTTTTGACACCCAAACTTTCCTTTGCATTTGGTCTCATGAGTCTTCCAAATTGCCTGTGCCTGTCAGAAACTACAGCAGTTTGATTTTGGATCATGACCCATGACATACTCTCTAGCCTGTGCTCAGAATCTTGTTATGTCTTATTAGAGTTAAGAGAGAGCCTAGAAAATTATCCCTCTTACCTGGCGCTCACTTCTAGGCTGGGGAATTTCCTCAATCTCTTTCAAATCACTATGCTGTCCCTTTCTCAAGTTTTCCCAGCCGAGAATCCCTACCTTTGCCATTAGAGGCCTCTTACAGTGTTTTTGTTTTTGTTTCTGTTTTCTCTCTCTCTCTCTCTCTCTCTCTCTCTCTCTCTCTCTCTCTCTCTCTCTCTCTCTCTCTCTCTCTCTCTGGAAAGAAAAGAATTTCTTTCTAATGAAGATTTAAAGTTCCTGCAGTTTTAACTTAAATCTACGACTGTGTTTTTTTATCTTCTAAGAAAATAAAGAAAAATGACCCAATTCATCCCCATGAAAATTCTATTAAAAATTTGAAGGTAGTAGTTATGTCTTGGGCTCCTTTTGACTTTCTTTACCTCCTCAATTCATTTTTGACATTTTTTAGGAACAACAATCCTGACCATAATCATATATTTCTCCAACTTTAGACACATCTGACTTACAAGGACCAGACTGACAATAATATTTCTACTTCTTAAGGGATAAGTCTTTGAAAGCAATAAAAAGGACAGGGGATTTGGAGTCAGATATTCTAGGTTTGAGTCCTGGGTCTACCAGTTATTAGCTTATTTACTCTGAGTCTCAGTTTTCTCTTCAATTTTCTATTTTATATGCTCTCTTTCTTTTTTCGGGTGGGAGGGTGGTATATTTTGACATTTGGGAAGTTTCGTGTTCTTATATAACCTAGTATATAGTTGCTATGATAGAGAGATAATGGCCCCCCAAAGGTGTCTATATCACAATTCCCATAATCTGTGAATATGTTATATTATTATATGGCAAAGGGAATTAAGGTTATAGATGGAAAGAGGTTGCTAATCAGCTAACATTAAGATTAGGAGATCACTTTAAATTATCTGGTTAGAGTCAGTATAATCACAAGTTTCCTTCAAAGTGGAAAATGGAGACAAAAGAGTGAGAAAAAAACATCTGATGATGGAAGCAAGGTCAGATTGGTGCAATGTAAGAGATACTTGACTCGTACTTCTCAGATTTGAAGATGGGGTAAGGGAGCTATGAATCAAGGAATATGTTGGTCTCTAGAAGCTGGAAAGACAAGGAAATGTATTCTCCTCTAGCATCTCCAAAAGAAATGTAGCCCTACCAAAGCCTGGATTTTAGCCTAGTGAGACCCATTTCAGACTCTGGACTTCCAGAACTTTAAAACAGTAAATTTATATTGTTTAAGCCACTAAGTTAATGATAATTTGTTGCAGTAGCAATAGAAACTAATTCAGTCACCTATATACTAAAGTCTTTATAAATACTCTGTCTCTTTTTTATACTGTCTTACAATGAGCAATATTAAAATTATCTCATAAACATTTTCTCCCCCTCTCTTATCCCCCAGTATATAATTTTAAAGTAATATCCTTTTGATCCCACTATATATAAATATGCATATACACATATACATGTGTGTATATATATGGCTTTCAGCAAACTTATCATACTTCCTATGTACTCTCTTCTTTCTCATTCAATTTTTTTTTAAATTAAACACTTGGCATTCAAAAAGTCAATTGATATTTACATATTGATACTTTCTAAAGTTACTCAATTTTTTGAATACTGTACTACATTTACATTGTCAGATATAATCATTACAAATTACTTTCTCCTTTCTTACCATGATTTTAGTCTTAGATCATTTACTGGTTTTCTGAATCTTATTGTCTAACATTTTTTTTCAGAAAGGCTTCATGGGAATAATAGTCCCCAAGTTCTTACAGATTCACAACAGTTTGCCTATAGCCTTTATAGTTAAAGGTCAGTCTGGCTTATAAAAACCTTGGCTCATATTTTCTTTCCTTTATTGTCATATGTATTCTAATTCCATTGTCTTTGTACATAAATTGACTGATGTCAATCTGATTTATCTTCCTTATCAATTACATGGTCTTCTGGTCTGAAAACTCAAAGGATGTTTTTCATATACTTTAAAATCTAATAGTTTTATTAAAATATGTCTCGATGCTGGCTATTCTGGTAGGTTATCTTGGAAGACATTTTAAGTTTTTTTTAATTTTAATTTGGGCAGTTTTTCTTGAATTCCCTCCTGAGCTTTGCTGTCTTCCTTACTCTCCTTCCCTTTTATTAGGGCCTTCTCTTTCCCTTGCCTCTAGAGCACCTCTTTCTCCTCACTTTGGGCCTTCTCCCTGAAGTGCACTTCAGTTGGTTAGCTTTGAGAGTTCTTAGGGCCTGTACAACTCCATCAAAGTCCTCCCTAACATTCTCTCTGTATTGGGATCTGGATATATAATTTTGGATATTCTCAGGTTGACCCCTTGAGCTTTTCAAGCTCAGGGGGAATTCATTCTTTTGGAGAAATCTATGGGCAATTTTTGGATTATCTGTTGTGTGGGTTCACTGAAAGTTCCCATTCCTTTCTTCCACTTCCTCCTGCACAGTGGTTGATTCTATACTAGTATTGTTGCTGTTGGTGTTTTGTCCAAAAGCTGTTTATTTTTCAGGGTTTGTGGGGACACTCCCTTGCCACTTGGTTTTGTTGTAGATGTTTCTAGTTTTACCATCTTAATTGTTCTGTACTTTTCTTGTGTGTGTGAGGATTCAAAAACTATACTGATGCCAACACCACTATCTTCCCAAAATTCCTTTCAGCAAAATGAGATTGATAAATAATAATAAAAATAATAATACCCACCTTTCTATGTCTTAAAGTTATTATAGAAATCAAGTGAGATGATATCATGAGAACATGCATGAACCAGAGAATAATCTACAGTTTGTGTTGCTCATGGAAGAGAGAGATTAAAGCCTTTTTATTGTTTAGATCACATTTAATGCAGCATCCACATACTAAACATTGACAAGTTTATTTTCATAATCATGATTGCTCAGTGTCACAGGGAGGTAGAGTGCACACTGAAATATCAAAATACCTTTATTTCCAGATGACTATTGCTATCCTATTAAACTACACACTGGAAACAAATGGCGAGTGTTTAACATCTTTGTGTTATAATCCTCAGTGCAACATTACAGAAAAGGGACTTGACCAAAAAAGAACAAAAAAAGGTCTAAATGAAATAAACTGGTTGAATAAAAGGTGTTAATGGGAAAAGGAAAATTCTTATTGCCACAGGTGGATTTTCTCAGGAATATTTCCAGATAAAAACTATATCTGTAAACTCCTATTGAGAGCAATTTTCTTTTAAAAATGACCAAAATAAGTCTTAACAGAAATGGCTAAAAGGAGTATGGTAGAAGTGAATTTGATCAATACAAATTTAGAAATATATTTTAAAGATGCTAGAAGCAAGATTTACATACTAGAAATTAATCATGAAAGTGAGTGAACGTATTATAGAACAACGGAACTCCTATCATTTTCCTGCTTCCTTGTGGTAATGACCCTGAAGAATCAGAGGAGAGTTTTGTTTACTATACAAACTAATATAAGGCAAAAAATTCTGTTTAAAAGGAAATTGAGGGTGATGGAGAACAATAGGTATGAGTCGGGAGGTCCTGGTCAGGACAGAACAGGCCATAGGAACTCAGCACACAGGACTCTTTCTCCTCCCCTGCCCAAAAATCTGCAAAAAACACAGAAGACTTGACTTCCTGGCTCCATTTCTATGGACTCCAGTAATTGAAGCCCACCTCCCTTGGCAATCTGGCCTCTTTCCTGCACTTTGATGAAACATCTCTGGCCAAGGTCACTAAAGATTCCCAATAATGTCACCAAATCCCCCAATCCTCAAACAAATCCTTAGGTATATGATGCACTGTTGACAACCCCCCTGAATCCTCTGCAACCTCTTCTTCCTCAGCTCCCTCTTTCCTGGTCCTGCCTCAGCATTTCTGGCCAAAACCTCTCAGATGTCTCTGTCAGTTTCTGCTTTCCTATCTGCCCCTTAAATGTAGATTCCTTTTAAGTTTGTTCATTTTCATGGCTTCTATTACCATTTCTGGGCTGAAGACTGCTATACTTGTGTCTGTATCTGACCTGTATCTTGCCCAGCTCAGTTTCTAAGGGCCTACCACTCCATCTCCTGCAAAATGTGCAGGGCAACTCACAAATGGGCTACCTTAGCTCCGCCTTCAACATCTAAACACATCACCTCATATGCAAATCACATGTCCCTTCTCTCTGTAATCTTATTATTATACCCTCATCTAACCCTTAGGGAATGAAAAATCTAGCTAATGGAACTACAGCCTTGATCTTCAGATATGATCACATTCCTCCATTAGTAAATTTGAAGTTTTTGCTCACATGCTCTCTTCTCTGTGAGGCCTACCCTGTCGACTCTATTTCAAACTATTCTCACACTCCTGTCAACATTTGCAATCCACATTACCCTGCCTTACTTTTTTTATATAACATCAACTTCTGATATATTATACAATTAACTTATTTATTATGTGTATCATTTGTTATCTGTCTCCCTGTTAGGAAAAAAATAACTCTACGAGGGCTGTACTTTTTATTTCTTTTTTGTTCTCTGGTATGTCCCCAGCACGTAGAGCAATGTCAGGCACATAGTGGGCTCTCAATAATTAGTTGTTGCGTGAATAAGTGAATAAAGCAATAACAGAAAAGCAATTCATGAAGCACATGAGAATTCAAAAGAGAAACAAAACAAAAGGTACAACTGAAGCCAAAGTACAAGGTTTAAAATTCCATCCATGTGTAATGTAATAGACCCTACTGTAGGCCATTACCAGTGATTATGCAAAAGGGAATTATAATCAGAAGGTCTAAAAAGGATCCCAGCTAAAATAGTAAATTAATAATTTCAGATCAGAAATATTATTATGTTATATTATTAGAAGTTGATATTTTTGTGATTGGTTGAATCCCAGATGACAGGTGACATGATAGACAAAACCTGATCACAAAAAGGAGTCCTTCCCAATAGTGCCTGCTTAATCTTGGATAGTACTCCCTGGTTGTAATAATCATATATTTTATTATTTTTTATATTTTATGAAATTTTGACATTTGAGGGCCTTGAGGACTCAGGGAGGCACTGTCCTTCCTCAGGTTAGTTAGTTCCTAGAAATAGCAAACAACTTTCTGCTAACCAACCAATCCTGAGTTCATACTCACTGTTAATCTTCTCTTTTCAGTCTAGGACTCTATTCCCCCACCCTAAATCACTCCGGGGCCAGGTAACAGATAATTAAGGACCACCTTATAACCCAGGGCCTGCTGAGAAATTACTCAAACTATTCAATCCTAAACCTGCTTTATTTGACTACCCTGTCTTGCTCATTCCTTGTGCTGTGCCAAAAAGGTTTCTCTTTTCTTTTTTTAAGATCCTTGAAATGATTGAGAATTTGATTTTTAAATTTTAGAAAGGTTTTTTATGTTAGATTTGTGAGTGCCTTTGTAAATGTTGGAAAATCAAATACATTAAATTTGTAAATGTAATTTGAAATATGTAAGGTAATTTGATTAATTAAAGATAGAACTGGTATTATATATTTAGGAGAATTTGATCTGTCAAACTAACGAAATAAGTGAATATTAATCAAAAACCAATTAAATTGTTCTTTTTCTTACACAAAAATCACAAAGATTATAAATATAAATTATAAGTTGAGCTTAAAAGATTAAAATTTATGTTTTACAGATATTACTTTGATAAATTAAATAATAAGACACAAGTAACTCTAAGAATATTTTCTATGCATAAAAACTTTTAGGACAAAAACTTAGTAGCACTTAAAATTTTTCAAAGGCTTTGCAATGCATCTAAAATCAAGTTAAAAATCCTCAACATAGTGCAAAGTCCCCGGCGAGGCAAGTCAGCACCTGCCTGCCTTTCCACACTGGCTAGTGCCATCTTAACTTTCCACTCCATCTTGCTATCTCCTGCCATTCCTTTAAGTCTCAGCTTGAATGTCTCTTTTGACTAAGGACCCTCAAAACAAACTTGTATGTATTCTATTTACTTTGCAAGTAATATCCATCTTAGAATTCCCACCTATGTATTAATTGCTTTGGGGCATTACTGGACCCTCAGGGGTTGTTCTTTTTTTAATAATTTAAAAATTTTCAATTAGGTTGACATGCAATATTATATTACTTTCAGGTATACAACATAGTGATTAGACATTTATATAATTTATGAAGCGATCATCCTGAGAAATCTAGTACCCATCTGACTATATACATAGTAATTAGTATTATTGGCTATATACCCTATGCTATACTCTATATCCCCATAACTATTATGTAACTATCAATTTGTATTTCTTAATCCCTTCTCCTTTTTCACCCAGCTCCCCAACCCTCCTCCCATCTGGCACCCATCAAAATGTTCTCTGTATCTATGAGTCAGTTTCTGTTTTCTTTGTTAGTTTACTTTGTTCTTTAAGTTCCACATGTAAGTGAAATCATACAGAATTTGTCTTTCTCTGTCTGACTTATTTTACTTAGCATAATACCCTCTTGGTCCATCTATATTGTTTCAAGTGACAAGATCTCATTCTTTTTTATGGCTGAATAACATTTCATTGTACATATGTACCACTTCTTTATCCATTCATCTATTGATGGACACTTAGGTTGCTTCCACACCTTCACTATTGTCAGTAATCCTGCAATGAACATGTGGATACATATGTCTTTTCAAGTTACTTTTTGGGATTTTTTTCAGATAAATGTCCAGAAGTAAAATTACTGTGTCCTTTTTTGTCATTTATTATAGCCTCTGTTTTAAAGTCTATTTTGTCTGGTATAAGAATTTCTATGCCAACTTCTTTTTTCTGTTTTTATTTTCATAAAATATCTTTTTCTATCCCTTTACCTTCAGTCTATGTGTTTTTTAATATGAAGTGAGTTTCTTGTAGGCAGCATATGCAAGAACCTTATTTACTTATCCATTCAGCCTCCTTATGTCTTTTGATTACAGGATTTAACCCATTTACATTTAAATTAATTATTTATAGATATGTAGTTATTGCAATTTTATTATTCACATTTTTGATATAAATTTTTGTCTTCTTAAAGGAGTCCCTCCAACATTTCCTATAATACTGGCTTGGTGGTGATGAACTCCTTTAACTTTTTCTTGTCTGGCAAGGTCTTTATCTGTCCTTTAATTCTAAATGATAGCTTTGCTGGGTAAAGTAACCTTGGTTGTAGGTCCTTGTTTTTCTTCAGTTTGAGTATTTCTTGCCAATCCCTTCTGGCCTGTGAAGTTTCTGTTAAGAAATTAGCTTATAGGAACTCTCTTATAGGTAACTGACTGCTTTTCTATCACTCCTGTTAAGATTCTCTCTTTGTCCTTAAGCTTTGGCATCTTAATTAAGATGTGTCTTGGTGTGGGCCTCTTTGGATCACTTATTTTTGAAATTCTCTGAGCTTTCTGGGGTTTTATGTCCATTTCCTTCACTAGGTTAGGGAAGTTTCCATCATCATTTCTTCAAACATCTGTTCAACATCTTGATTTTCTTCAGTTATGCTGATCAGATGAATATTTGGAGCCTAATAGTGTCCCATATCATCCTTAAATGATTTTCATAGTCTTGGCATTTTTTTTCTTGCCATTCTGATTGCGTGTCCTGATTGGCTTTCCTGTCCTCTAGATAGGGCATGTGATCCTCTTCTTTATTCACTTTGTTTATTCCATTTAATATACTTCTCATCTCAGATAATGTGTTCTCCATTTCAGATTGGTTCCCTTTTATAATTTCCATTACCATTTTTATCTCTTTGTTGGAGTTCTCTACATTTCTCAAAAGTTCATTGAGCATCTTTATAACTAGTGTTTTGAACTCTGCATCTGTTAGGTTGCGTGACTCCATTATTCCTGGATCTCTTCTGTTCTCTCATATGGTTTCTGCTTCTTTGTCTTCCCATTTTAGCTGCCTTTCTGTGTCTTTTGCTATGCACTAAGCAAAACTCAGTCCCCAATTCTTCTTAATGTGGCTTTGTGTAGTAGGTGTCCATTGGCACAATCCTGAGAGGTGTGCAGCTGCAGGCAAAGTTTAGCCCCATCCTGTGCCCCTCCAGGGCCACCTGTTAAGATTCAGCAGGCAATATTCAGATGCTGTGCTTATAGTTGCCTCAAAAGTCCACACCAGAAACCAAGGCCAGTTGTCACCAGGGTAAGTCTAAGCGCTGCTCAGCAAGGAGTACCTGACTCACTGAAGATACACCTGGATGTGGCTTGGGTAGGGCTGTGAGCTGAGAGAGGCGAAGCTTCAGGGAATCCTCTGGGCAGAGCAACCTGTTATCCAGTTTGATGATGTTTCTGCTACAGCGGAGCTGGGTCTGCATGCTGGGAGTGGGGAGGGATGAACAGAGGAGCAATGATACCACCAGCATTTCCATACAGACCGAGTCTCAACTGGGTCCTCACTTCCACAACTCAGTGTCCCCCTGTAAGTCCCTGGTGCCCTCTGTGCAGCCAACCTGGCACCGGTGCTCAGAGCCAGCAGGTCTGTCACCATGAAATTCCGCTCGCAGACATGGCCCCTTTAAGAGGCGTCTGCAGCTGCCTGCAGCTGCAGCCTCTGTCCCACTCAGCCACTTGGGACCAGGCAGCCTCGCATCCTCACCCTGTCCTACCTTCTCTCATTGCAGAGTGATTTCTGAGATTTCTCCCTAGTTGTATGGCTCGTTCATCTAGATCCCAGGTAATTTTTCCTTGCTGTTTGTTCCTTATTTCTGTCACAACTTTGATTTGGTTGCCAGAGGGATGAACAGAGCCTCTATCATCTATGTCATTTTTTCCCACCTCTCTCAAACTTTTTCTCACCAAACAGTCTGGATGGGAACTTCACTTCCCTCCTGAACTTCACTCCTCCCTGCTCCCCATTCTTCTTTTCTACTCAGAGTGAGCACACACACGCATGTGCACATGCGCGCACGCACACACACACACACACACACACACACCACAATATACACTAAGTGTGACATCATACTTTGGGATCCTCCATCAGCTTCCACAAGTGCAGAACTGTCCATGTGAATGGAAAAGGAGTTATTTTCTTCCCTGCTTAGAAAATCTCAACAATGTCTAGGGCTTGTCAATATGACTGTGATACAGCCTGTCACCTGCTTCAAGGCCTAAGAAAAACTGGATAGCAAAATATTTTCTCTTCTGACAGGACTACGAGACAAACGGAACCTTAGGAACTCACAATGTGTGGAAAAGATAAGAAACAAGGCATAAAGCCTGCCATAGAAAGGTTGCTATTATGCGATGTGTTTTTCTCCACTCCTCTTTTTAGAGCCAGAAAAAAAAATGAATGATTCTGTTTCACCAGTTCTTTCTTAGGTGAATGAAGTAGGCTTTCCTTAAGAAAACTGTCACACATAATAAATGGCTCCATCACACAATCTAGTGACATTATGAAACAAAATTGCCACAAGCTCTAGTCAATGTATAAAGACACAAGATAAATCTGAATTCTAGGGATGTGTATTCACATTTAAAGTATTTAATGATGTCATGGATTGCATGAGACCAGCCTAGAATAGATGGGTACATTTAGCATTACCAAACCTTGCTATGTCAATGAAAATGTAGAGGTGCATTTTATAAAGATCCCTCTAAAAGTATGTTGTGGGTATGTTCCCAGGGCCTGGCACAAGAGCTTTGAAATTTAGCTGGCTTTTTGAGGTCCTTGTACCTCAATTCTGAGCATAAAGAGTTCTTGCAGACTTTGTCTTATAGTAGAACATTAGCACCATCTAAAGGCTACATACCAAATGTCTTACCAGTATGAATGATCCTCAAAATGCTGTTTGCCATGATAATATAATTCTTTAGGGGACTGACTTTGTGAAAAGCTTTGCTTACCTAGAGTGAAACAGTAGGCCACTATCACATGCTATGGATCTGTGACCATTATGTACCTAGAGAAGTGCATGTCTTCTATAGTGCTTGCCTACAAGCACTACAGTTTTGAAAGAGCAGACCATATTTATCAGAAGCTGTGTTGTCTTGCTTTCTCATGTAGGTACCTTGATTCTTTAGCTCAGGAAATTTATTCTGTCAGTGGGCCTAGTCTAAATCTGACTGTTAGCACAGGGGTGGGGTGTGGTATGGGGGATGGGGCTAGGAAGAGGATGCTGGGACAGTTATCCAATAACCATTAACCTTGGCAGCAGAGATGCAAGCTCCAGTTCTGTGTTGCTGTTTGCTAGGTTTGTGACCTTAATTTCTCTGAGCCTCTCATGCATAAAACAAGGCTATTCAACTAAATTATCCCTAGAGATGTTTCCTGTTCTACCACCAATGTGGTCCTTGGATCTGGGAAGGCAATGTAAATAGCCTAAGTCCATACTTCTATTTCATATCATTGCAGAGGACAAAATAAAATGATCTGGGAAGGTTTCTGTTAAGGCATTTTTAAACACAGCTGAGTTTCACCCAACTCCCTTGAATTCAAGGCCAAGGAAAGTCTGACTTAAAGTTTCCTTGGGAAGTTTATGGGGCCTCAGTGGTTAGCTAGAGTCCACACATTTTCTAGAAGTTCCCAAGGACCTTTTAGAAATAAGGGCTGGTCTTTAAAAGACTTGAGTGGTAGGAGGTTTTTAGAAGAGATTAACCTTTGATTCTGAACCAGGTCCTCTGATGTAGTCATCCAGTGGGAATGTGTCTTGTCTAAGGGTCAAACTTTGGTAGGTGTGGGGGTAGAGGATAGATAAAGCAAAGAGAAAAAGAATCTTAAGCTTAGCAGACATAGAGGTCTGTGGTCAGATTGACTGCCCCTTACTTGTTGTGAGGCTCTAAGAAAATCATCCAACCTCTCTGCGTTTTGGTTTCTCAGTCTGCAAAATGCCACTAACAACAAAGTTGTTGAAAGGATTGAATTGGATACTGTACCCACCATATCTAGCACAATACCCAATACAGAGTAAATATTTCATCAGTGATGTCATTGGCTTATTGCTTTAAAATCACTCTCCTGTTTGAAACCACACAGTACCCAAAGAAATGCTTAAGTTTCTTGCATATCAGCACATGCCCCAGTGATAGATTCCAAGTCTCAGACCTAAAACTTGTTTTCCAGTTTCCTCAGACACACGGCTCTTGATTTTGTCTATCAAAATGTCCTCTCTTCCCAGTGCTTTCTGAATATCTGCCATCAGCCTGTATTTCCCTGCATGATCCTGCTTCTGCTTTTAGCACAAGTGGATTTGCTGTCAGAGTATTTGAAGTTTTCCTTTGATGGCCCTGCAACTAAGCAACTTAATTATGAATAAGCACTCTGCCACAAAGCCTACACTGCTCTCTTTTTTAAAAACCTCAAAGAGCCCTGACATATATCCAAGGCCACAATGTACAGAAGCAAAGGTATGGCTGGCCCACCCACCCACCACTGAATGAACCCCATCCCTTCTCATTCATCTGCTGCTTGCCACCTTTGTTAGAATAGAAGAGAGGAAGAGTAAGCTAGGAGGAAAAGAAAAGGAAAATGTAATACATTTATATGCAAAAAAACCTATTTAATTCTTTTTTTTAAATTCTCAAAATGAATGATACATTATCAGCAATTCACTATGTAGTGAGATTAGGCAAAGCAATATTTTAATGAGCTTACCTTCATTTTTTATCACTTATGTAAAACTTCACTCATGCATAACTCTTGAAAAGAAGAAAAGGAAAAATAGAGAAACTCAATATGTAAAAACACAAAATTTCTTAGTGGTGAGAAAACAAGAGAAACAGATTTTTAAAAAGCTTCTTTATCTTAAGAATAGGTGTTAGAGCAGGTGCATGTGTGTGTGTGCATGTGTGTGTGTGTGAGTGTGTGTGTGTGTGTGTGTGTGTAGAGAGAGAGAGAGAGAACATTTGTGATACAGGAGGAGACTTTGCAATCTGGTCTGAGAAACTGAGATATAGAAAGCATAAACGATTTGCTCTGGACCACAGAGATGGTTTATGGTAAAAACAGGCATGCATTCAGGTTTCCTGACTCCTAGAGTATTGTTAGGCAAAACCACGTGGGCAATAAAGTCTCTGAAATGTCCAAGTAACTTTTGCTTTGCCAAGTTCTAGCTGGTTCATCCATAATTTGCAGGCTTATCTGCTTTGCTCTTATTCTTAGACTTGTCCACCATATTTTTTTAACAAGGGATTTCAGTGCATCCAAGAAATCTCAAAATTGATATACACTGTGAATGTAAAACAAACACCAGGTTTCAAAGACTTAGTATGAAAAAAAAGTAAACTATCTCATTAATAACTTTTCATATTGATTACATGTTGAAATGATAACATTTGAGATATATTAGATAAAACATATTATAAAAATTAATTTTACTTATTTTTATTTTTTTAAATGTGGCTACAAATAAATTTTAAAATAATTTATATGGCTCACATTAAATTTCTATTAGGTAGCATGGCGTTAAGTAATACAGAATTATCATTTTCCAATTTTAATTAGATATTTCCCCTTTTGTTCAAATCCAAGACTTTCTACAACTTTTCTAGCTTTGGGTAAATGACTACTATTTTAGAAAAATGTATAAATTGTGCTAATCAATAGTTGTAGTATTCTGGAAAAGTGGAAACTAATGTAAATAATAAATGATTTAGATATATTAACTTATACTATTTACTATAATCCTCTCTTCCATGGAGTGGAATATATAGTACCTGACTCTTTGATGTTCTTAAATTTAAATTTAACCAACAATTTACCTTCATTAGGTTCTTCTAACAGGCCACTACTCAGAACATACTTCATATTCAGTTTGTTAACTTATATCTGTAAAAGGAATCGTTAAAGGGGCAGGGGGAGAGAAGACAGTGTTTCTGAGAACAACTGGATGATGGGAGGAAGAGAAGATGATACATTGATTTCAGAGCAAATTAATTTCCCAGAAAAAGTATTGAGAAATTTGCACATTTTATTGCTTTAGATGCTTCCATCTGAGCCTGATTCAGGCACATAGGAGGACTGATAAATGATCTAATAGTTGTCTTCTGCCACAAACATGAATTTAACTTTAAGGCAGAACATGCAAGCTAAAAATTAAGCTATAAAATAAAAACAAGTTCTGATTTATTTCTAACAATTTAGTACTATAACCTTAAAAAACAAAAATCTTTTATAGTATAGTAATAAAAAAATCTTAAGAATGCATATTTTTGCTTGAAAAATGTGGATAAGAATAACATTTGGCTTAACTAAAGCTATATTTGAGAAGTTACAACTTGTTTGAGTTATGAATGCATATGCAAATGCTAGCTACTTGGTGTCGAACATGGTTCAAGGTTTCTACACATCATGCATTCTCACTTAATCCTCATTACAGTTCTATGAAATCTATACATAGACTCATCTTATGTTACAGATGATAAAGTCAAGCACAGAGAGGCCAAATAACTTGTCTGAAAGTCATATGACTAAAAAACTAAGAGCAGGGATGTGAACTCTGGCCCCAGAGTTCATGTTCTTAATATGTGATGATACTATGTTTGCTGAACACTATGAGTCATTAGGTAAAAGTGGGTAAATAGTAAAAAAAAAGTCTTAGAATGTTGGTTTCAACAGCAACAGTGAAGAATCCTGTTGTGTTGTTCATGGGAAACTACCATGCAAGAAGAATCAAGAACATAGCATTGAGCAATGGTGTGAGCACTGGTTGAGAAGTCAGAAGACACAGAATCAAAATCTCTATAAAATGAGAGAGTTAAATGACATGCCCTCCATATTTCTTTCCAGACAAGCGATTCTGTTAGTACTAGGATTTTTCAAGGCTTCTTCCAATAACAGGTATCTAAAAAGTTGTGAATCACAAATAGAGTTGTGGAATTTAATGAAAGAAAGAAGAGACCATCCCAATGTGAAAGAGGAAATAACTAGATGTTAGAATTATGAGAAAAACATGTTGCTGGTGTAGGCCCAAACTGAAGAGACACATTGTTAAAATTTTAGTTATTTGGAATCATAAGCAGGGGTTGGAATGCCAGCTCTTACAAGGAGAGTCTGTACTACTTTAAATTTTATTTCTGTAGCACCTATGCACGTACAGATACTTTATATGCGCTTTGTGATGATGATGGCAATATTAGTTCCTAACATGATAAAGAAGAACTCTGGAATATCAAAAAAAAATCTGAGTGATTAGAAACCATAAGCACTCATATATACTATCTACAAAGTGGGGCTAATATTAACCTCAAGGTTGATTGAGAGGATTAAATGAGATAAACCAGAGAAAGTGCTAAGCACAGTATCTGCTTCATTATACACTGTGAATTAATGTTAACAACAATGATGATGACATGTCTCACAAATTAAACAGGTTCTAGGAAGCCATATCCAATTCTCAACAATTTTTAAAATAAAACACTCAAGTTAACATGTATATATAACATTACAACATTGAAGCTATTCAAAAGATAACAACCAAATATGATAGGATTTTAAACTCCTAAACATGGCATTGGTTTCATATATAATTTGTAATGTATTTATTCTCTCCAGAAATTTATATACAAATATCATATCCTGTAAAGTTATATGGAGCCAAGGTCCTATATGCTTTGTGTACATTCTGGGATCAGAGTTTGCTAATGAGAACTGACATATACCAACACAAAACAGTTTGGTAATCCTATCCTTCTGTCCAAAAGATTTAGGAAAAAAAAAGAAAAAGAAAGTTTTGGGAAATGACAAAGAAAGCACAGAGTTTAAGGTTAGAGACAACCTCCAGTTTCTTATCTGTGAGATTTTTGTATTAGCCCATAGTATATTTTGAAAACCAAATGAGACACAATTTATGCCAGTGCTTCACAGATGCCAATGTTATTAAAAGTCATATTCTGACAGAGAGGAAATCAAAATGGCATAGCAGATACAAGCTTTGTTCATCTGCTCTTACAACCACATCAAAGTTGTGATGGAAACATGGAGCGAACAGCAAGCAGAGTTGCCTGGGAGTCTAGATGAACAAATCCTACAACTAGGGAGAGAAATAAGAGATAACCCCACAATGGAAGGATGTAAGATGGAGCAAGGATGTGAGGCTGCCCACTCCCAAGCAGCTGAGTGGGACAGAGGCTACGGGAGTGAAGAGAGCAGCTGCAGATGCCTCTAAAAGGGACTGGGACCACAACCAGACAGATTCGCAATGACAGACTTGCTGACTCTGAGCACCTACGCCCAATCAGCTGCTCAGGGGATCAGCAGGGACTTTACAGGCTGATGCTGAGTTGTCAGAGTGGGGGCTGGAGGCGAGGCTTTCTCTTGGGTAGATGTGCTGGCAATATCCATTATTCCTCTATTAAGCCCACCCTCATCCAAGTGTGCAGATACAGCACTGCCATAGCTGAAACATAATCAAGCTGGATAACATAGGTTGCTCCTCCCAGAGGATTCCCTCAATCTCCACCTGCCCCAATTCACAGTCCTACCCAAGCCACATCTAGTGTGTCCTTGGTGAGTGCTGTGCAACTTGTTGAACAGCTCCAAGACCCACACTGGTGGCAGCTGGCCTCAGTTTCTGGCATGTCTGCTTGAGGCAACTATAAGCACAGCATCTGTGGATTGCTTCTAAATCTTAACAGGTGGCCCTGGAGGAGCACAGGTTGAGGCTAAAATTTGTCTGCAGCTGATCCCCTCTCAGGATTGAACCACTGGACACCCAATACACAAAGCTGCATTAATAAGAATGGGAGACTTACTTATGAGCTTTGCTTAGTACATAGAAAAAGATACAGAAAGGCAGCCAAAATGAAAAGACAAAGAAGCAGAAACCATATGAGAGAATGGAAGAGATCCAAGAATAATAGAGTTAAGCAATCTAACAGATACAGAGTTCAATGCACTAGTTATAAAGATGCTCAATGAATTTAGGGGAAGAGTAAATGAACTCAGAGAGAACTTTGACAAAGAGATTAAAAAAACCATAAAAAAGGAAATGAAAATTATAAAAAGGAACAAATTGGAAATGAAGAATACATTATCTGAAATAAAGTGTATATTAGAGGGAACTAACAGAATGGAAGAAGAAGACAATTGAATCACCAATACAAAGTATGGGAAGCCAAGATCACCCAATAAGAATGACAAAAAAAATAATAATAAGCAAAGACTGTAATAATAATTCAAGGAGTCCTTGGGATAAAATTAAGTGTAAATACATCCATGTCTTATGGGTCCCTGAAGGAGGAGAGGGAGAACAAGAATTCGAAAACCTATTTGAAGAAACGATGATGGAAAACTTCCATCACCTGGTGAAGGAAATAGACATACAACTCCAGGAAGCGCAGCAAGTCCCAAGAAAGAGGAACCTAAAGAGGCCCACACCAAGACACATCATAATTAAAATACCAAAGGTTTAAGACAAAAATACAATCTTGAAAGCAGCAAGAGAAAATCAGTTAATTATCTACAAGGAAACTCCTATAAGACTGGCAGCTGATTTCTAAAAAGGAACTATGCAGGATCGAGGACTTGGCACAAAATATTCAACATGATGAAAGCCCAGGATCTACAACCAAGAATACTTTATCCAGCAAAGCTATCATTTAGAGTTGAAGGACAGATAAAGAGCTTCCCAGACAAAAATAAGCTAAAGGAATTCAACAGCGAGCCACTATTACAGAAAATGCTAGAGGAACTTCTTTAAAAATAAAAAACATGTATCAAAATCATGAGTAAAAAATGGTAATAACTACATATCTATCAATGACTATCTCAAATGGAAAAGAATTACGTTCTCCAACCAAAAAAGAAGGTGGCTGAATGGCTAACAAAACAAGACCTCTACACATGCTGCCTACAAGAGACTCACTTCACATTAAAAACACACACAGACTAAAAGTAAGGGGATGAAAAAAGATATTGACTTGATAAACCTAGAGGGTATTGCACTAAATGAAGTAAGTAGCATAAGGAAAATAGTCAACAATGTTGTAATAAATATGTAAAGGGGAAGAGGAGCAATAGATTTAGTGCGGTGATCACTTGAGCTCTAATCACTATGCTCTACAGCTGAAACTAATATATTAGTGTAAGCCAACTATAATGGAAAAAATTGAATTGTACAATGTAAATATGAGGAAATAATTGTCTTTTATATTTTAATAAAGCTGGGAAAAAAAGAAGAAAATGTCATATCCCCTTTATTTTATTTTATTTTTTGTTTTCAGTTACAATTGGCATACAATATTATATTAGATTCTGGTTTATAACATGGTGATTAGATATTTATACAGCTTATGAAGTGATCACCCTGATTAATCTAGAACACATCTGATACCATACATAATTATTACAATATTATTAACTACATTCTTATGCTATATTTTACATCCCCATGACTGTTATGTAGCTACCAATTTGTACTTCTTAATTCCTTCTCCTTTTTACCCTGCCCCCCAACCTCCTCCCATCTGGCAACTGTCAAAATGGTCTCTGTATCTATGAGTCTGTTTCTGTTTTGTTTGTTAGTTTATTTTGTTCTTTAGATTCCACATGCAAGTGAAATCATGTGGAATTTGCATTTCTCTGTCTTACTTACTACATTCAGCATAATACCCCCTAGGTTCATCCGTGTTATTGCAGATGGCAAAACTTTATTCATCTATTGATGGACATGCAGGTTGCCTACATATCTTGCTATTGTAAATAATGCTGCAATAAACATATGGATTCACCTGGCCCTTCAAAGTAGTGTTTTGGGTTTCTTCATATAAATACCCCAAAGTGGAATTACTGGGTCCTTCTTTGTCTCTTGTTATAGCCTTTTTTTTTTAAGTCTATTTTGTCTGGTATGAGAATTGCTACTCCAACTTTTTTTGCTTGTTTCTATTTTCATGATTTTTTTTATCCTTTTACTTTCAGTCTGTGTGTATCTTTCAATCTACAGTGAGTCTCTTGTAGGCAGCATATGTAAGGGTCTTATTTTCTTATCGATTCAGTCACCCTATCTTTTTAAAATTATTTTTTTATCGAAATATAATAGACAATTAGTTACTCATATTTACAGTGTACAATTCCATGAAATTTTTCAATTATAGTTGATATACAATAATATATTAGTTTCAGTTGTACAACATTGTAAATATATATATATAATTCACAAAGTGATCACCTCAACAAATCTAGTGCCCCTCTGCCCCCTGCATATTTATTAAAATATTATTGACTTTATTTCTATGCTATACTTTATATTTCTATGACTATTTCATAACTATCCATTTGTACTTCTTAATCCCTTTGCCCTTTTTCACCAACCCCCTAATTCATGCTCTCATCTAGTAACCCTCAAAATATTCTCTGCATATATGAGTTTGTTTCCATTATTGTTGTTGTTTTTGTTTATTTTGTTCTTTAAAATCCAAATGTACATGAAATTATATGGCATTTATCTTTCCCCGTCTGACTTACTCCATTCAACACTGTGCCCTCTAGGTCGATCATGCAATATCTTTTTCCATCCCCCTACTTTTAGACTCTGTGTGTCTTTTAATCTGATGTAAGTTTCTTGTAGGCAGCATATGTAGGGATCTTGTCTTCTTATGCATTTAACCACCCTCTCTATTGATTGGAACACTTAATTCTTTTTCATTTGAAGTACTTATTAATAGATATGTAGTTATCCACATTCTCTATTCATATTTTCACTACATATTTTTTTCTTCTTCTTAAAGAAGTCCCTCCAACATTTCCTGTAATGCTGGCTTGATGGTGATGAAGTCCTTTAGGTTTTTCTTGTCTGGGAAGCTCTTTATCTGTCCTTTGACTCTAAATGATAGATAGCTTTCCTGGATAAAGTAATCTTGATTGTAGATCCTGGGTTTTCATCATGTCAAATATTTTGTGCCAAGCCCTTCTGTCCTACATAGCTTCTTTTGAGAAATTAGCTGCCAGTCTTATGAGTGCTCCCTTGTAGGTAACTGACTGTTATCTCTTGCTGCTTTTAAGATTCCCTCTTTGTCTTAAACCTTTGGCATTTTAGTTATGATGTGTCTTGGTGTGGGTTTATTTGGGTTCATCTTGTTTGGAACTTGCTGCACTTCCTGGGGTTGTATGTCTATTTCCAGGTGATGGAAGTTTTCCATCATTATTTCTTCAAATAGATTTTCAACTTCTTGCTCTTCTTCTCCTTCTGGCACCCTTATAATGCAAATATTGTTACATATGATGTTATTCTATATATTTCTTATGTTATCTTTTTATTTTGGATTCTTTTTTCTTTTTGCTGACCTGATTGGGTGTCATCTGCTATCCCATCCTCTATGCTGGTGATCCAATCCTCCAATTGATTCCCCCTAGTAAACTTTTCATCTCAGATATTGTATTCTTCATTTCTGATCAGTTCCCTTTTATAATGTCCTTCTTCATTTTTATGGTTTTTATCTCTTTGTTAAATTACTCACTGAGTTCATCTATTCTTTTCCTAAGTTAATTGAGCTTCCTTATAACCAGTGTGTTGAACTCCATATCTCTTAGATTGCTTGACTCCGTTATTCCTAGATCTCTTCTGTTCTCTCATATGGTTTCCGCTTCTTTGTCTTCCCATTTTGGCTGCCTTTCTGTGTCTGTTTCTATGTACTAAGCAAAACTAAGTCCTCCATTCTTATTAATGTGGCTTTGTGTAGTAGGTGTCCATTGACACAATTCTGAGAGGTGCGCAGCTGCAGGCAAAGTTTAGCCCCATCCTGTGCCCCTCCGGGGTCACCTGTAGAGGTTCAGCAAGCAATTAACAGACTCTATGCTTATAGTTGCCTCAAGAGGCCATACCAGAAACTGAGGCTGAATGCCATCAATGTGGGGCTTGTAACTGCTCAGCAAGGGGGATAAGGCACGCTGAGCACCCCACTGGATATGGCTGGATACTGCACAAATTGGGATGCATGGAGTTTCAGGGAGTCTTCTGGATGGCTCAACCTCTGTTATCCAATTTGATGATGTGTCAACTATAGCGGTGCCTGCATCCCCACGCTGGGAGGGGGAGGGCTTGACAGAGGAATGATGGATGCCATCAGCACTTCTGCCCAGAAGAAAGGCTCACCTTCATCTCTTTCCCTGAAGCCCAAAAACTCAGGGACTCCCAGATGTCCCTGGTGCTCTTAAGCAGCTCACCCAGCACTGGAGCTCAGAGTGAGCAAGTCCGGTACTGCAAACATTCAGTAACATTCACGGCACCTTTAAAAGGAACATTGGCACTGTAGCCTCTGTTCCACTTAGCCGCCTGTGTCAAGGCAGCCTCACTTCTCTGCTCCCTCCTACTAATGCAGGGTAATTTCTTATTTCTCTTTCTAGTTGTAGTGCCTCTATTCATTCAGACTCTAGGCAACTCTGCTTGCTGTTTCTTCTGTGTTTTGTCACATTTCAGGCATGGTGGCAAGAGGAGATGTACAAAGCTTCTACTTTTCACGACATCTTGCCACCCCATCTTTTGATTGGAGTATTTAATCTATTTGCATTTAAAGTAATTGTTGATAGTTAAGTAGTTATTGTCATTTTATTATTCATTTTTTTCTTTTTCCTTCTTCTTAAAGAAGTACTTCTAACATTTTCTGTAATACTGGCTTGGTGATGATTAACTCCTTTAGCTTTTTCTTGTTTGGGAAACTCTTCATCTGTCCTTAGATTCTAAGTGATAGCTTTTCTGGGTAGAATAATGTTGGTTGTAGGTACTGGATTTTCATCACTTTGAATAGTTTTTGCCAAGCCCTTCTGGTGTGCAAAGCTTCTGTTGAGAAATCAGCTGACCGACTTATGGGAGTTCCCTCATAGGTAACTAATTGTGTTTCTCTTGCTGTTTTTAAGATTCCCTCTTTTTCTTTAACCTTTGGCATCTTAATTATGATATGTCTTGGTGTGGGCTTCTTGGGGTTCATCTCTGCACTTCCTGTGCTTGTATGTCTATTTCCTTCACCAGGTTAGGGAAGTTTTCAGTAATTTCTTTAAATACATTTTTGATTCCTTGTTCTCTCTGTCTTCTCCTTCTGGTATCCCTAAGATGCAAATGTTGATATGCTTAATGTTGTCCCAGAGGCCCCTTTAACTATTCTCACTTTTTTTGGATTCTTCCTTCTTTTTATTGTTCTGATTGGGTGTTTTCTGCTACCTTGTTTTCTAAATCATTGATTTGATCCTCTGTTTCATCTAATCTACTATTGATTCTTCCTAAGGTATTCTTCTTCATTTCAGTTATTTTAGTCTTCATTTCTGACTCATTCTTTTTTTATGGTTTCTATGTCTTTTTTTATGTTTACTGTCTTTTGTTGAAGTTCTCACAGAGACCATCTACTCTTCCCCTAAGTTTTGAACTCTGCATCCAATAGATCGCTTGCCTCCTTTTTGTTTAGTTCTTTTATGGTAACTTCGTTCTGTTCTTTCAGTTGAGACATTTTTCTTTATCTCACCATTTTGGCTGCCTCTCTGTGCCTGTTTCTATGTATTAGGTAGGGTTACTCTGTGTCCCAATCTTAGTAGAGTGGCTTTATGTAGTAGGTGTCCTGTGGCGCTCAGTGGAGCAGTCTCTCTGGTTACCTGAGCTGTATGCTCCAGATGTGGTCTCTGTATGGGTTGTGTGTGTGCCCTTCTGCTGTAGTTGAGCCTTGATTACTGTTTACATATCAATAGGAGTGATTGACCCTTGGGCTGACTGGCTGTGAAGGCTGGCCAGTGAGGGGCTGACCCTATGGAGAAGGATTCACTTTAGCAGGGCTCTGGTGCCTGCCCAGTCTCTCTTTTGTGTGTGTCATCTTCAGATAGAGTGCCGAGTGGTTCTCTAGCCATGTCAGAAGCTCGCCACTGGGGTGGGGACCTGCCACTGGCTAAGTTCAGCTGTAGCCTGTGCCCTGCCTGGGTCCACCTAGCAAAAGTCACCAAGAAATCTGCAGATGGCTGCCACCTGCATTGGGCTTAAAGGTGCCTGTAGAGGCCTAGCCACAAATAGAGGTTGGCTGCCACTAATTGGGTTTGGGGTTGCTCAGCAATAAGTACAGGGCACACTGATGCCAAATGCTGCTTGGTTGGATTTTGTGAACCTTGAGAGATTTAAGGAAAGTCCACAGTATGAGCCAAAACAGGCCATTTGTGTAAAGAAGTCACTGGAGGTGGCTTGGGTGTGCCTGCAAGTTGGGTGCAGCAGGGTCTCAGGGAATCACTAGGATAGGATGAATAGTTTTAGCCAAGATGGAGACTCAGATATGGAGGCACCTGCTTCTGTATGCCTGCAGTGGGGAGAGTTCAACTAAAAGACAATGGCCCCTGTCAGCACTTCTGTCTGGGAGAAAGCTGACCCTCAAGCTCTTACTCTGAAGCCAGAAAACCCAATTCCTCCCTTCATGTACTTGGTGCCCCTCAAGCTGCTGACCCAGCTCTGGAACACAGAACAAATGAATTTACCAGTGAATAATTCTGTGTGCATGGGCCCTTTAGGCGGAACTCCTTCTGCCCTCCATTTCATGCAGAAGTTGTGGCTGTTTTCACAGCCAGAAGTTGTGGAACTTCTCTTCTCAGCACTGCTTTCCTTCGTTCCTCAGGGAGTACTCCACAGCTGAGATATCCCTCCTGATTTTCGACCGCTACCCATGGGAGTGGGACCAGCTCGTTTTGTGTCTCCACCCCACCTACTAGTCTCAAAGTGGTCTCTTCTGTATTTCCCAAGTTGTGGGACTTTTGTTCAGCTAGACTTCAGGTGACTCCCAATGATGGCTATTTTGTAGTTTAGTTGTAATTTTAATGTGGTTGTGAAAGGAGGCAAGCACAGTATTTACCTACTCCATCATCTTGAATGGGACAGAGCCATATCCCCTTTTTAAATGGCTGCTTTAAAACCAAGCACACAAGATTATCTGCTTTGTGGATTATCTCTATTATAGTCATCAATGCACTTATTATAGTCATCTCTCACCCTCTCTAGCATGTGCACATAATAAAGCAAGCCTATGACTTTTTCACCTCAATATCTCCAGCATTTAGCATTCTAGCTGACACATAGTAGGTGCTGACAAAAATATTTAAACTATGCACTTAAAGGAAGCAAAAACATTGATTTTAACTTAAATATTATGGGACACATAATGAGACGATGACTTTTTTGTTTCCTTTTACAGGCCAATAAAATATGTACAAGTTACCGTTTCAGGCTTGGTTCCCAAGAATCAGATGCTGAAATAGAGGTCGTGGTGCAGGGTATTTATTAAGTATTAGCACTTGTGGAAGGCTAGCAGGGAAGTAAGCTTGGGCAGAACGAGAAATAGAGCTAGCATTCCTCAGACAGCCCAGTGGACAGCTCTGGAGTCAGGTTTTCCCACTAAAGTTGTCTTTCATCAGGACAAGATAGCCAGACTCTTATACCCCCACCTTGATCACTCATTGGCTATGAGCCACTGCTAAGAGAGCATGCCCTTGAGCAAGGTGATTCTTTAGCTGAAGGGATTGACAGCTGAGGCAACAAATCCTTCCTTGGTGCTTGTTCATGTTCATCATAGCCATCAAATTTAAAATATTCTGTTTACCACACAAGAAGATGATATTCATGTTTGATGGCACAAGATGACTTTAATCAACAAGAAATTTTAAATTGTATTCTAAATTGAATTAAATAAAAGGCCTATGCTCTCATAAATTTATGGTAGACCATACCAAAACATTTCACTAATATAGTGAAGTCTTACAGGAAGATGCTGGTTTGTTAGCATGTGATGTCATTTTCTCATGAAATACTGTCCTTCAGCAAGTAGTTGCTGGATATCTGTTTGTGCACCGAAACAGGAATTACTAAGCAAAGCATTCCTCCAGGGCTGTAATGATACAACTATAGAAAGAACCTCTTTCCACAGATGCAAGTTTCTCTACTGTTCTACCTCCTGAAGGGAATAGCATGTCTGTCCACCAGGATGTGGTTGCACCTGGAGTCATGAAGAAGGCAGCATTAGCAGGACAAGATCCCTTTCTGATCTAAGCTTTCTCAACCCTTTGACCCCTATGCATCTGGTGTTCCATCTTGAGCATCTCTCTTGCTCGAGTGAGTATTTTTTGACAGGGCCTGAAGAAGTGAACAAAAACAGATCTATACCTTAATTTCTCCAAAGTCACAAGAAAGAAATCAACTTACTCAAACAGTTGCTAGCCATAATGTGTTTACGGCCTGCTCCACCTAATAGAACATAATGTGTTGGGTGGATTAGCAAACACTTGAGTTTAGTAGAAAGTCAAATATTATTTTTTCAGGGCCAAGAAGAGTTGATTTGCTCTTAATTCTAAGTTTCTAAAAAGAATTCAAGAGCTTACATAAAGAAGACTTAAGATTTTGGTCTGGGAAACTGAGATCTCAAGAAAATTCAGTCCATAAACCCATATATCTTCTAGTGCAGTGTTAATTCATTATTATTAAATGCTTATAAATGATGACGGTAAATTTATTTTACAAGAGGCTTCCCTTACACCATTATGGATTATCATACATATTTTTAATATTTTAGCTACTAAGATTATAACATATTTAATCCACCTTTATTCATGCATAGCAAATGGAGAAGACAAGTGAACATTCTTTAAGCATTCCAGCAGTAGTAATTTTCATTGGTTAATGTTTTCACTTGGTTCTCTCAGTCCTAAATAGGGTAGACATTAAAATAAGGCTAAAAGTTTAATTTTTAAAAGATAAAATACAAATTCCATAGTAACTTAATATCCAATGTCTAAAGTCTCTCAGTTCCCAGGGCTATTTTTAGGTCTTCAGAAAAAATATAACTTCTTTTCCTTTTTCTCAGCCTCGATGTTCCCCATTTAAACTTGCCTGTCCTGCCATTCTCTTTTCCAGTCCATTCACCATTTCAGCATCCCACATCCTGAAAAGAGTGAGGTTCCTTTCACTAGAAGGGGGAAGGGAAGTATCTGTGGCTGTGGAGCAGTAAGCCTTGGTTTTAGTTCCAAATTCAAGATTTAGTATGAGACTTTGGGCAAGTTCCTAGGTCTCTGCAGACCTCCATTTGCTCATCTATTTAGGGAGGGAAGCATATGAGTGCTTTTTAATGGCCCTCTCAATGCCACCGTTCTATGATTTTCTAAAGTTCCAACCATATTCTGTTCATCTCCATGGGGGAAGCTTTGACAGTAGACCATGTCATAGGATTTGAAGGAAATATTTTCTATGGCTTCCAGGGAATTTAGAAAAGATGAATCATGTAACTATTCCCTCCAGTCCCAAATCGGTTGTAAGGAAATAAAGACTGGAGTTTGGGGCATGTGACTCTCAAAGCAAACTGAGTTTTCAACGCTAGGAAGAGATATTTTAAGGCTAGAAGTATCGTTTCTACTTTTTGATTGGCGACATGAAAAAATAGCTATAAATGTGACTAGTGTTTAACACTTTCATTATCAGTTAAGAATTATAACCATTTAACTTTAGGTATCAAATTTAATTCTTTTTCTTATGACAAAACTTCATGTAATGATCCAAATTACCATTTCATATTTGCCTTTAGAATGAGACTTCCAACATAGTGGACTGGCTGACTCCATCACAATGAAGATTAAGATTAAGGTCAAGGTTTAATAGCATTCATTTCTCTGTGTTCCAAAGCCACAAATACAAATTTAACATTGTTGGCTCCCTGAAAAATGCATGAAAGCTAAGCCAAAGAGTTTATAAAACCATCACCTCTACAAGAGAAGTAATTCATAGGTTGGTTGCACTAACAGTGGGGTGCACCTTCATCTCTAATGAACCAAGACAGCATGGTGTCAGGGTTGTCCTGGAAATTGAATTGCTAGTCTGGGTTAGTGTTGAGATGTCTAAAGTAGACATAGCACTATGCTAGCACCATGAATATTCTCATAACGCTCAGGAGTACCATTGGACATGGAGCACTGGATGGTCAATGGAACAAAAACCATTGTTAGTGAACTATCTATCCTCTTCAGACTTCACTCATGGATACTTACTCACTTCTGAGAAAAGTGAAGAGGCTAAAAAGGAGATAACTTTATTTCATCCTATAGTTCCTAAGGAAGCCAGAATGCATCAAATTTTGTGCTTATTCAATAAATTAAATTCTGAGACTAAAAGCAAAATTTCATAAACCACCACAAATATAGGACATTGATTTCAAAAAATGCCCCTCCAGCATGCATTCTAGAACCCTATCTCCCTCTTTCTGGACTCCCCCGCACACCAGATGGATACATCATAGTAGAATATTTAGTAGGAAAAAAACAATACATACACAGTCAAAATTTTGACAATACTCCCTTTTTATTTCACAATATGGGAATAACTCAAATTTTAGCCTTAAAGACCAAAATATATTTGAACCAAATGTTCAGAAGACGAGCCATGCCACGTTTTGGCAACAGTTTCACATGGACAAGAGAATGTTGGAGAAGGATGCCCACAGCATGGCTAAAGCTATAGCACACCCACAAATAGATTCATATTTTGTTGTCTAATTTACATGCATGAGTATAATGCATTCTCCATGCCACTAGTACATATATGCTTTTTTCAAAGTCAGTGCAGGATCTATATTTGTGCAGGTCTTTTAAAGTCTGCTTCTAAACAAAATTTTACCATAATTTATCTGAGAGAGCCTTTAGGTGATAAATTCTTTATGCTACCTTTAATTCCCAAAAGTCATTTCTGAAAAATAATTACAGCTATGAGGAGTTCCAGCATCACATAAAAGAATCTGTTTGTTAGTTATTTGAATGTCAATAAGCTGGCTGTGAGTGAACCGGGTTAAATATATTCACATGCTTGGTGCTTGGAATTTGAAATTGGTAATCTTTAGCAGCAATAGCAACTTTAGACCAAATGAAAAGATAAACAATAACCAGACAATGTCCCAGAAAGAGTTGAGTTTTCCTGCTTTCCAAAGCAAGTGCTTCCCTAATCTGCACAAAACAGTGACAGCCTGACCCACTATTGCCTGAGGGCCCACTTTTCCTATTAATGCTGAATTGTTGGAAACAAAAACAACATTCAGCACCAAGGGGGAACATGCCTGAATCTGAAAAGAGAACTAAAAGAAATTGTACCAGGGAAAGGAGACAGAAATAGAAAACAAGTCCCCAGAGTATCTCTGTCAACAAGCATGTAGAGTCTTTATTACTAGAATATACAGAATCCCGTGAAAATTGCTGCATCTTTTTTTGCTTTAACTCTTTTCTTGCCAGTCCTTCCTTGGTGGGTTTAACTGCCTCAACAAAAATGGGAGGCTTTCCCATCCAGAAGCCACTCAACAGCAGGTCTCAGGAGCCGCACTCCTCGCAGAGACAGGAGAGGATGTACCGGTAGGTGGCCGTGAGTCGCATGCCCCCTGAGCAGCGCAGCCGCAATGCTTTCAGCTTAGAGGTCTGGGGCCGGCAGCAGTGACAGGAGGAGCGGAAGGGCTGCTTGAGGACAGCGCTGAAAGACACCAAGGGCTCAGAGCGCGATGCCTGGCTGCATTGCCCCTCACACCTGGCCAGAAGCACCATCTGGGGAGAAAAGAAAGGTGGTTACCCTCCAGAGATACCAAAACCTCAGCCAGGCCCCACAGTCTCCTTTAAAAGGCACTAACACTTTTTGCCAATTTATGTTGGATTAGACCAGTGGCTTTCAACTCTGGGTGTGCACATTAGAATCACCTGGCAAAACTTGTTTTGCTTTGTTTTTCAGTTGGCAAACTTGTTTTTAAAATGTCAACATCCAGGCCCCATATTAAACAAACTGAGTCAAAATCACCTAAGATAGGACCAGACTTTTGTAATTTTCCAAGCTCTTTAGGTGATTCTGACATGCACTGAGAACTTAGGACAACTGGATGAAGCTCACCACCATGACATGCAAATGAAAACCCAAAGACAAAAGAAATTTCTTCAAACAGGTAGCAGTCTACCATTGGTCCAATGCCAATTCTACCAGTCTCAAAACCCAGAAAGTCATTCCAAATTAAAATGAGAGAGCAAAGAATAACAACATAGAGTTCCAGTCAAGATGGTGGAGTAGGTAAACATTGTGCTAGCCTCATCTCACAACCACATTAAAATTATAACTAAACTACAAAAAACCATTGAGAATCACCTGAAATCTAGCTGAATATGAAGAAGTCCTACACCTGGGGACGCACAGGATAGGCCACCTTGAAACTGGTAAGAGGGGCAATGACGTGAAACAGGCTGGTCCCACTCCCGCATGTGGCAGTTGAGAATTGTGAGGGATATCTTGGCCGCATAGGTCCTCCCGGAGAAGTGAGGGATCCCAGCCTCACATTGAGCTTCCCAGTGCTGGGAAGAGAAGTCCCTAAATAATCTCGCTGTGAAAATCAGCAGAGGTTGTGGCTGAGTGAGACAAAGGGTTGGGGGTGTCCCAGGCACTCTTAAGAGACCCGGCACAAAATTACTTGCTAACAGACTCTCTCACTCTGAGCTCCAGCACTGGGAGAGCAGCTTGAAAGAGGCTAGGGACATACAGAGAGGAAATGAGTTGTCTAGCTTCAGGGTGAATGCTGGAGGGTCAGGTTTCTCCTTGACAGAAATGCTGGCAGAGGCTATTATTCCTTTGTTGAGCCTTCCCCCATCTGACTTGCAGACCCAGGCAGATCCCATATCTGAGTCTCCATCAGCTTAGCTAAAACTGGCCACCTCACCTTAGTGAGTCCCTGAGACCCTGCCCTCCCAACCTGTGGGCCTGTCTAAGCCTCTTTCATTGGATTTTGCAAACAAATGACCAATCTTTGCTCATACTACAGACTTTCCTAAAATCTCTGAAAGGTTCACAAAACCTAAACAAGCAGCATCTGGCTCAGATGCCCTCTACCTCTTGCTGAGCAGCCCTAACCCTGGAACTCGTAGCAACTGCCTTGGTTTGGGGCTTGGCTTCTCAAGGTGCTTCCAAGCCCAGCATGAGTGGCAGCCATCTCGAGATTGCTTGGTGGTTCATGCCAAGTGGCCCCAGGCATGGCATGGACTGCAGCTGAACTTGGCCTGAAGAAGGGCCCCTCTCAGGAGGTCCCAGCCTGCATGCCCAGTGGCCAGCTCTGGTCTGAGCTAGAGCACTACCTGGGGTCACATTTGAGGACAACACACCCAAAGGACAGACAGGTCAGGCACTAGAGCCCTGCTGAAGCAAATTTTGCTCTGTAGGATAAGCTCTGGCACAACAGCTCCTTCATTGGTCATGGCCAGTCATCACAGCCTGAAGGTCAACCTTCCCATTGACAAGCAAATAGCAACTAGGGCTCAACTACAACAGGAGGGCACACACAACCCATACAAGGGACATACCTGGAGCACCAGGCTCAAGTGACCAGGGAAGACCGCCACTGGGCCCCACAGCACACCTACTACATAAGGCCACTGTACTACAACCAGGACACATAGCAGGCCTACCTAATACATAGAAACACAAGTAGGCAGCCAAAAGGGCAAGACAAAGAAACATGTCCTACACAAAAGAACAGAACAAAATTCCAGACCAAAAAAAAAAAAAAAACTCAACAAAATGGAGACAAACAATCTATAAGATGCAGAGATCAAAACACCAGTTTTAAGGATGCTCAGTGCACTTAGGGGAAGAGTAAAGGAACTGAGTGAGAACATAAAAGTGGAGATAGAAAACAAAAAAGAACCAGTCAGAAATGAAGAATACGATAACTGAAATGAAAACTACCTTAGGAAGAATTAACAATGGATTAGATGAACCAGAAGATCAAATCATTGATTTAGAAGATAAGGTAGCAGAAAACACCCAATCAGAACAACAACAAGAAAGAAGAATAAAAGAAAAAGAGAATAGTTTAAGGGGCCTCTGGGACAGTAAGTGTACCAACATTTGCATTATAGGGATACCAGAAAAGAAGCGAGAACAAGAAATCGAAAACCTATTTCAAGAAACAATGACTGAAAGCTTCCCTAACCTGACATAGGAAATAGACATACAAGCCTAGGAAGCACAGTAAGTCCCAAACAAGATGGACCCAAAAAGGTCCACACCATAATTAAAATGCCAAAAGTTAAAGACAAATAATCTGAAAAGCAGCAAGAGAAAAGTACTTAGTCATCTACAAGGGAGCACCCATAAGACCAGCAGCTGATTTCTCAACATAAACTTGGCAAGCCAGAAGGGATTGACAGGAAATATTAAAAGTGAGGAATAGCAAGGACCTGCAACCAAGATTACTCTACCCAGCAAAGCTATCGCTAGAATTTAAGGACAGATAAAGACCTTCCCAGATAAGAAAAAGTTAAAGGAGTTCATCGCCGCCAAGCCATTATTGCAGGAAATGTTGGAGGGACTTCTTTAAGAAGAAGAAAGAAAAATAACAAAGATAAAAAAAATATGAATAATAAAATGGCAATAACTACATATTTAGCAGCACTTACTTTAAATGTAAATGGGTTAAATTCTGCAATCAAAAGATAGGGTGGCCGAATGGATAACAAAACAAGCCCCTTACATATGCTGCCTATAAGAGACTCACTTTAGATTGAAAGACACACACAGACCAAAAGTAAAAGGATGAAAAACATGTTGCATGAAAATGGAAACAAACCAAACCAAACCTGAGGTAGCAATAGTTAAACCAGACAAAACAGACTTTAAAACAAAGGTTATAATAAGAGACAAAGAAGAACCCAGTAATCCCACTCCTGGATATTTATTTGAAGAAACCAAAAACACTACTTTGAAGGTACATGTCAATCCATATTTTCATGCAACATTATTTACAATAACCAAGATATTGAGGCCACCTGAGTGTCCATGAATAGACGAATGGATAAAGAAGAAGTGGTACATATATACAATGGAATATTACTCAGCCACAAAAAGAATGAAATCTTGCCATCTGTAACAACATGGATGGACTTAGAGAGTATCGCGCTGAGTGGAATAAGTCAGACAGAGAAAGACAAATGCCATATGTGGAATCTAGAGAACAGGATAAACAAATAACAGAAACAAACTCACATTTACAGCGAGTATTTTGATGGCTGTCAACTTGGGAGTGGGAGATCTGTGAAGGGGGAGGGGATTAAGAGGTACAAAATAGTAGTACAAAATAGTCATTAAGCTATAGAGTTTAACATGGGGAATCTAGTCCTCAGTATTGTAATAACTACTGGATTTATTGAGATGATCATTTCCTAAGTTATATAAATTTCTAATCCTTGTTTTGAACATCTGAAATTAATATAATATTGTATGTCAACTATAATTGAAAAAATAAAAAATATACACATTTTTTAAAAAAGAATAACTGCAGAAAAAAGAATTTATTAAGTGCAGGATATTGCTAAACAAAAAGAATATAGTTTCTGAAGAAGAAAAAAAGGGTAAACTGAGTGATACTTAGGGAAAAATATTCTAGGCACTACAACTTGAAACAAGAGCTTGAAATTGAAACGGAATACATTTGGGTACCTGGAGTGGCATTTCTGGGTTTATATATTGATGAAGCCTGAGATTTATGCAATGACATCTTCAGAGTCATTTAGGACAAATACTAACTCATTCTAACCATCCTCATTTCCAAAGGTAGATTACAATGATAATAAAGCTTGGGATGAAGTACAAAAACTGTGTTCTTTAAGAATCTGATACAAACTACCAAAGTTATCCCCAGAACAATGGACATAGCACATACTTAATATTTTGCATACAGCTTAAGGGTTGAAGCAGAGGCTCATTTATTTATCTTATACATAAATCCTGGTAACCTAGGAGTGGCAGCCATGGGTAGGTAGGGTGGGCAGCTTGATTCATTAAGCTATTCATTAAGCACAGAGGGGGTGAGGGGAACCTGAGATTGTTGATTGATATTTATGAGGAAGGTCTTGCTTGGTGAATTTCATATTAAGTGATGGAGAAAAAGTTGCCCTATAATTCCAGAACCAAAGATAAGAACATAAAAAGTGGAATTCAAATAAAAGATTAAAAAGTACATACATATATGTATATACATGAAACCATTTAACATTTACTTCATGATATTTTAGGAATTAGCAGTTATTAAAATCTCACCAGCTGTTATCTCTGACATTATCTTTTAGGACAGAATTAAACACCTAAGGATTAAAAGATGGAAATGACTTTCCAAAATGAAGAGAAGATAACTTCTGATAATTATAGATTACTAACATCATTACCTGAGAAGATGCTGGGATGAATCCAACAATCTCTTAGCAACCAAGAAGAGAATATGAGATACTAGGAAACAATAAGCAGGGCTTGGTGAAGATAAGCTGAGCAAGACCTACTGCTTTATTTTCTCTTAAAGATCACAGAAGCCGAGAGAAAATGGCAGCTGCTTCGATTCTATTAAAGCTTTGATTCTGCTCTCCACATTGATAGGTGAAATGAACATGATCTGAAATAGGTTTTGAGAGATTATGCCAGAGGTCAGTAGTACCCGGGCCAGTCTTTGGTGCCTACTCCATCCCTCTAATGAGAGAGGGAGTCCAAGGTCTTCCTCAGACCTTTCTCTGCACACCTACTAGTACATGGGAAGATATCTTTGACAGCTTAATTCGAAGTAGTGTTCAATTTATTTGTCTCTAATTTAGATAATCTATTAGGCAGATTAAGCAGGTATTCAAAGAATCATCTCCCAAAGTGGAGTCTTTAGAGATCTAGTTTCAGTTTGGATGAATATGGCCAACCTGGGCCAACGGACTTAATGCAGAAGAGCAAAAACATGATGGTACATCATCCCCAAATGATACAGATACAGGTTAACCAAATGTAGACTTCAAATGATGAGGCAATCAGCACTGTCTGTAAAATAACCAAGTTGGCAATGTAGGGCCATTTGTAGAACTATTGTGATAGTGATTTCACTAAAAGCTTTCAGGGTCTCGAGCTCCACCTTTGGCTCTTTCTGAAAGATAAGAACTCCAGCATTGAAGACCCTGGGAATACCTTAAATGGGCCCCTCTTCCTCAGGAGCTAGAATTTCTGGGTAAGGATAATGCACAGACATGTACAATAAACACCTGCCCACCCGCCCCCGACCCTTCAGAATAAAATCTAAAATCCTAAATCCTGAATCTAAGGCATTAAGGTCCTTCATGATCTGGATTTCACATATCTTTCCAGTCTTTCTTACAGCTGCTCTCATTCTCACCACCCACTCCCTATTCTAATCTAGCTTAATTACGTAGGATTATATGGAACTATCCTGAATTTCCCTGCCTCTTGTCTTTGCTCATATCTTTCCTCTCTTGGGAATGCCCTTTTCTCTTAGCTCTGCTTAATGAAATCCTATCCTCCATTGTCAAATTCAAATGCTTTCTCCTTGAAGAAGAGACTATGAAATAATATTGGGCCCTTGATGTTCTCAACACACAGATGCAAATCCCCTCTGGGAGATTCCCAATAAATAGATCTCATTGCAAACCCAAAAAATTATATTAAAGTCTGCTGTGTTTTGTGTATGCATGTTGGATAGGCAAAGTGAGGAGTCTGGAAGACAATATCTATAAATGTCATTAAGAAATGGAAGGGATAAATATCTGCTCTCCAGGTTCACTCTTGGTACTCCACATTTTAGTCTCTGACATGCCTTGCTTGTGTTACAGATACAACAAACATTTTCTGACTTCGTCCAAAGCATAGTTTCTCAAATTGTAATATGCATGTAAATAATCTGAGGAATCTTGTTAAAATATAGAACGTGATTGAGTAGTTCTGAGTGAGGCTAGAAATTCTGCATTTTTCATAGGATTCTGGTTGATGGTAGTGCTGGACTAACGTCCACAATTTTACTGGCAAGGCTCTGGACCTGTTAAAGCCTAAGAGACTCTGCTCCAGATGGATCACTACATAGTGATAATTTAGCTAATAATAATAATGGCAGCAAAAAATTTATCAAGCACTTACAACATTTAATCTCATTTAACTCTCATAACAATCCTATACTAAAGGTACTACATATTATTTTCTGTGCTATTATTACAGATAAGGCTTAAAGAGTTTAAATAACTTTTTCAAACTCATATATCTGGTAAAAGGCTGAGCTGGAATCAAATCCATGTCTGTCTAAAACCAAACCCCTGTTCTAAATTACTATAATATCCCACCTCCTCCTGATGATATAAGATATTTTCCTGAGGCACGAGTCAATTCACATCTTCTCTAATCTAGTTTGATCTGCCTCTGAGAGACCTAACCATATCATAACCATACAAGTCTGACCTTTTTCTTATAGGCTTTTTGGGACATATTTTCACCATCTCCAAGGTTATGCAGAGATGAATCTTCTAAGAGCCATGATGGTCCTAAATAATATCTCCTCTACTATCAAGACCTTCATTCAGCTCCATCCAACAGTCATTTGGGGACTCCCAGGGACTCTGAGAAATTCACTGGACAGGGCCACATACACTCTAACTTCTAATCAATTCATCCTTCAGTTCGATAAACTTTGACACCTTCAAACACCAGTTTGCCTGCCAAAACACGGTGGCCCCCAGTTTGTGGTTGATGTACATTCCTCATGCTTGGGTAACATGGTAGGGCCTCTCTGAATTTTACACTATACTTCAGTGCTCTTGATGGAGGGTTCCCATACTGCTCCATTATCAAATTAGGGAAAGACTTTCTTTTGTCAAAGTATGCACATAGGGTTCCATCGTTAGACAGTGAGTTCAACAGTTGATTATTGCTCATAAGATCTCCTATTGACTTCTCACAGCCTAAGTGGGTGACAGATACATGTTATCTGCTTTGAGCCCAGTTTAACTTTTACTATCCTGTGTTTCCCAAAAAAGTGCCCTGATGCTAGGAAGCTAGGCAACTCCTCCAGCAGCCCTTTTGTATCCCCCAACCTTGGAGTCACTTGGCTGCAGCTCGATGCGAAAGCCCATTTCTCCCAATAAGAAACAGAACTACCAGGTTCAGAGTGTTTGTTCAAGGATGGGTTCCTTCATGTTCTAATCTGATTTCTATGTGCTGAGGCTAAGAGTGATAAAAAGTCCCTTGGAGTATAATAAAAGAATAGTAAAGATGATGACACATAACATGTTTTGAACATTTACTAGGCTCTAGGCACGGTGCCAAGCCCTTCACATGCAACTTAATTCTTAATAAACATTTCAAAAGATAAACTCTCCCAATTTTACAAATTAAGAAATTAAAAGGCAGGAGATAAGTTACCAGCCTGAAGTCACATAGCTGTACAATGAAGGGCCAGGCTTATGAACCAAGACTGTCTGATTCCTGAGCCTTCTCTCCTAAAAATGCCATTACACTGTTAGGCTATGACAGTCAGCCTTTCAAGTCCTCAAGTTTCATAATGTTATGACATTCAATTTGGTCATGGACAAGTTCAGGCTACATTGTGAGAGTTGTAGCCAGCTATGATTCCTGGATCCAGATCAAAGATTGTACTGCTCCCTCTGTTAAACCTGTCATAGTTTTTAGACAGTTATGTCTTTTCTGCGATACACAACTATCTTCTCAATGAAAAAAAAACCCAGGCACAGATGGTTTTCATTGTCTTTATTGAAAGACTCTTACCATCGCCAAAGTCACTTTCTTCCCCTGTTATGTTGAACCCCCATGAATTCCTGGCTCAGGCCATAACTGATTAGATGTCTCCATCAATATTAGAATAAAGACATACCTCTCCATTCCTAGGACAGGGTTTGGACTATTTTACCTCAATTGAGTGAGAAACATATTTTGTCTTTTTTTCTCAGTAGTGAACATTGTGCACTTTTTATTCTATGGCATCCCTTGAAGCACTCCCTTTCTCCTCAGGAACAATATTTATCCATGTTTCTCCCATTCCTTTTCTCACCAACACTCTCAACAAGTGACTGTTTAACTCATCTCCAAGGACTCAGATTAAACTATGCTAGGCTGAGGGCACCGGCAAAATTGCAACCAGAGGAATAAAAGCAGGATGGGGTGGCAGGGGAGTGAGATCTTTGATAGGATGAGTGGGAACTCTGAAAACTCCAACTGGAATCTGTTCACAATTCAAATAGACATGAGGAGGCTTTTGCACACAGAACAATTACTCTCTCTTCCATTTATTTGAAGCATTATAAGGGCCAAAATTTTGCCTTTTTTTGTATTTTTGTGCCTCCAGTTCCTACCACAGTGCCTGTACACAATAGGCATTTAGTATACAATTGTCCTTCTTTTTTAAAAAAATTAAATCATATCTGCAGCAACATGGATGAAAGTTGAGGTTATTATGCTAAGTTAAGTTAAATAAGTCAGAGAAAGACAAATACGGTATGATATCACTTGTATGTGGAATCTGAAAAACAGACTAAATGAACGAACAAAACAGAAACAAACTTATAGATACAGAGAACATTTTTATGGTTGCCAGATGAGAGGAGGTTTGGGGGATGAATGATTAAGGGGAAGGGATTAAGAAGTATGGATTGGTAGTTGCAAAATAGTAACAGGGATGTAAAGTACAACATATGGAATATAGTCAATAATATTGTAATAAGTATGTACAGTGTCATATGGGTGCTAGATTCATCAGGTGATCAATTTGTAAGAGACTAATATAATATTGTATCTCAACTATAATTGAAAAATAAAAAAAAATATTTTAAGAATTAAGTCATATCTCAGTAGTTAATTGTGTTATAAACTTAATATTCCTGACTCCCTCATTTCTTCTACTGTACTATGTACTTCATGGGGAACAGTAGGAGATGGCTTGGGGATCCTAACTGCTCCTTCCCAACATGAAGCTCAGTCCTTGGCATGCCAGGACCCTTTTCCTCTGGGACTGTCCCAGGATTTGTCCCCTGAACCCTCCTACTCCTCTATTGGTGCAGCCCCTGTGGCCCTTCAGAGTTCAGTCAACCGTATGTCATGGTTTTATGCTCTTGGCTTGGGGCCACCATCTCCCACTCATTTTCCTCACCAGCTCACTATCCTAATCTCAGTTCTTGATAATCTCTCCTTGGCCTGAATCCAGAAGTCATCCAGCTCCAGTCCTTTTTTCCTCCATTCACTTAGGAGGGGAGGTCAGACAGCAAGATCTTTTTCTCTTAAACTTTTATCCCCACTCTTAGCACCCAGGACAGTGGCTTACATTTTCTTTGTTCTTCTGCATGTTCCTTCCAACACTGCCAAGTTTCTGTGTTCAACAAGAACCACAATGAGGTTCATTCTCCTAATCCTTTAAGGGTATAGGAGATCCCAATAGTTATTGAGATCACGGTAGTGACTGAAATAGAAAATTAAGTCTAAACACCTGTCCAGTTTATAACTTCATCATCAAGATCATAATATCATTTATTAATGTCTTTTATATGCCAGGCGCTGTGCTGGATGCTTTACAAATATCATTGCCCATGCCTTTAGGTGGACAACATTAGCTCCATTTTACATGGCAAGAAATTCACTCATTTGGCATGTAGAACTGGAATTGAAACCAAGTTCCTCTCACTTCAAAGTCTAGAATGCCTCAGTTCTATTAAAGACTCCTCAGATAGCTCGTTTCCATTAACCGCTGACTTTTGCCTGTTTGTTCTATAGCCTTTACTCACTTAGAAGTTCAGGAAAGATTGTAAATGAACCTGCCACTCCCGGAATCTTTTGTACCCAATCTGAGGAGGTGTCACCACTGAAAGCCACGAGGCACATCCTAATTTGTGGCCATAATGACCTCCTTGGTGGACCCCTGTAGCCAGTCCTTTCTGCCTGACTCCTCGTCAGCTCTTTCCTGAATTTCTAGAAGATGGGCAATAGGCCCCTGGAGATAGCCAGCTGTAAGTTAAGGGCTAGGGGGAACAGACCGTTTTATGGAAGGTTCCCAGGAAAACTTTCACCTTTCACTACTAGTTCTAGTTCTTGAAAGATTGCTGAGTAAAACAATCGTAATTTGCAGCAGATCAGAAGTTGAGCTTGGTCTCTGCTTTCTACTTGCATTCCTTCAATATGAAGATCCAAATAGTGAAAGATGAATACTCTGAGGCAGACATTGCCATCCCTGGACTATATGACATGGAACAATCTACTTAATACTTCTTTCGGGTTTCATTTTTCCTTGCCGGTAAAATGGGAATGATGCCTCCTATCACAGGTTTGTTAGCAATGATTAGATTATATAGTATGAAGTGCCTGACACATATTAGGTGTTCAAGCAGTTGCCCTCCCTTCTTTGAGCCTGGATCACAAACTCCCCTTCATCTGTCTTTCTAAGGCCATACACTGAATAAATGTAAATCAGGAAGCATTAACAATTGAAAAGTAAACATTAGGCATGTGTCTAGTAAATAATGGCCATTGAATATCATGTTGGGGGAAAACTTTTACAGAGAGGAAAAATCTACCTAGTCTCCTAGGATAGATTTTTGTAAAAACTGTTGTCTGTTTTCTAGATGGAAGTTCAATGCTTTATCACAAGTCTAGAAAGACAAACAACTTTATTAAACGAGACCCATTAGAGAGAAGACCAGCCTGAGTCTTTGAAAGTTAAGAATTGTGAAATAATTTAAAATTAAAAACAGTTTTTGTTTTAGAGTACATGAAGAAGATCAATTCAGGAAATGTCTGGGTAGTCTAGATTCTTCCGGGCATATTTTATGACCAAAGAAGCACCATTTACATAAAACTATTGCTATATTTGAGATAGTCTTGGATGTTTGAAAATTGGTTGTGCCTATGAAATTCTGGAAGAGACAGAAGTGAACAAGAATAGACTAAAGCACATTTCTGGACTCATGCTCAAGCACTGTGAGTTTGTTGGGTTCGAGTTAATGACATTTCTTCTTTGATATTCCCTTAACTAATGCAATAATTGCTAAGGCATGCCTCCTCATTTCACTAAATCTTTCCAGATTGTATTTTTTCATTTTTAGAGACACTTCTGTTTCTTTGTTCCTTCTTATTATCACATTGACACTTTCTTTGAAATAATTTTAATTCCTTTTTCTAAAAGAATTATGATCAGAGGAAGAAATCATCCATGGAATAAGAAACACTAAATCTTAGCTGGTAATAGTATCTTGGTGTGGGGGAGGAGAAGCTAATAATTTCTCCAGTCAATTTCTGAGCGATCACAGTTGTAAAAACATGTCCCATCTCTTTTTATCAGTTTGTTTTAGGTTTTATTCCCTAAGAAGGGATCATAGTCTTGAAAAAATTTAAGTTTATCATTTAAGTTTTATTTAGTTCAAGTACAAATAAGAGACAGAAAGTTTTTCTTAAGTACAAGCAGGACTGTGGGACAAACAAATATCTTTTGTGCTGTTTGGTAACATTTAACTCTCTACTTGTCATAGTCTTTCTCCTTGGGTCTATTTTTTCCCACAGTCATAGATCTTACTAATATAATGGTTAAAATTACTTAACTCAAGTTCTGATTCCCCAAAACTAAAACAAGCCATCATCATTGAGCTATAATCAGAGAAGTTATGGAAATTTTAAAAACAGACATAAGTTGTAATATTTTTAAATGGAGGGTAGAGATATTAACTTATGTGGTCTTAATTCCAATGATTGACATAACAAAAAGGTCTTAATTATACTGGTAACTTAAAAATACTTGCCACATGAGAATGTTTAAGTGGTTTTTAGTCTCAAGACTAAAAATGATAATCTCTGCGGTTGGCCTAAACAAATTTGTATTTACCAAATGTGTGCAAATTTCACTCATATGACTGTTTAGGGGCAATGACAGTCATGAAAATTCTAATTCTGAGTCTGTTCTTCCCTACTATGTGCTTCCTTTCTGGGTGGTCCACGTGTCTGGCCACTCTTGGTGGCCTTTGAAGCATGGTATTGTTTCCTACATCTTCTGCCAAAACTGAGACATCACTTGCATAGAGTGTCTGTGCAAAAACGCGTACAACCTATTCCAAACAAGAATGCTATGCATAAATAATGTAAAATGACAAATGATCAAATTGCCATTTATCTTTTGAAATAATTTTAACATAAACATGGAAGATGAAGAAAGCTCGGACCATAAAGCTGATGACCAACTATTTCATCAGGAAACTCTTTGAAGAACCCCTCAAGAAGTACGTTTCACTGTTCAATCATATTTCTTGACTTCCCTTCCTCTTCATTGTTAGTGGAGGTAGGTATTATGATAACTTATAGACTCCACGATTTTTTTTTATTGAAAAGGATACTACCACTCACAAATTTCACAGCCAAAGATGAAACACACCCCTCCAACATTGTGTTTAGCAATGATTTTATTGTGAGAACTTTCCATCCTTTCCTATTGACCTTGAGCAGCCTGAAAAGAGAGAAGCTGGCTGTGTGTGCACAAGGCCAATTAAACAGCTTTACTGACAAAACTACAAAGTATGATGGGAAACACTAAAAGTACGATTCTCCCACAAGCCCTGTGGGGCAACTTTATAGTTCAGGTTTGGGCTATCATCATAGTTATCCATCCCCTGGCTTTTTTCCTGTTTCTGGAAGTAATGCTACCTCACAGAGATCTTGATCTTACCTTTGAGCTACACTTGTACAATGGATGACTGATAGAATCGACATAGTGGTGCCTCATGCAGCGTCGAGGGTCCGAGTCCATCATGAACGAGCTGTCTGTTTTGCTGTCTGTATCTCCCATTAGCGCCAGCAGGGAGAGTATAGTAAAGAATGCAGCTAGTACATGATTTCTCATTGTTGTAAAGAAAAACTTCCTAAGATGAACAGTAGAGGGAGGCAGAGGACTAAAATTTGAACGCCTTCGCCTCCTACGATCCAGTTCCTTTCAAAGAAAGGGCAGGATCTGGCTGAAGCTTTCTGGTTGTCATTGTCCTTTGTATGCCGGAGTTTTGTCTTACTCTTTGAACTTGCAATCCATCACCACTGTATCTGCTGCACAGCTGGAATGAAAACAGAAATTATTTTCCCCAGAAACATTTACCTAGAAAAATTAATGGAACCCAGGAGGTATTGAGTAGAATTTGTCCATGCCATTTTGAGTAGAGAATATTGGTTTCTAGAGTGCCATTAGCATAAACTATCATCCATTCCAACCCCTCCCTCATAGATTATGCTACATATTTATAACCATTTGGAGGTGGAAACAGTGGTTTAATGGAAGCATGTGTTGACTTTAATTGCTGGAGTCCATGTTCCTAAGAGTGCGAATAGTTTGAACTCATGGTAAAGATTAAATATGTGTTTCTGGCCACAGTAAAACTGAATTGGGTGGTCTTATCCTTATCCCTGGATAGTGGAGTCTATTTAGATTCTCAGTAAGCCTTGGCGTCAACGTCAGCTTACAGGGATAGAATGGAGAAAGGTCAACACTAATGAACGCAGGCCACATCCCAGGGGAAGAAAGTGCATTTTTCCATTTCCAAGTCCATACCCACACACCCACCTAATTTTCCACTTCTGTGCTCTGGGCTCATCCTGTTTTTGTGTTAAGCCCCATGCCATCCAGCATCAATGACAAACTGTATCTGAAATACAATTATATTAACCTGCCTTGAGTGCGGTCAAGGCAATATGTTTATTTGCCAACACAGTCATGCATGTCTGCAGTTTTTGTAGCCTGAACACATGTATAATTTGAAAAAGTGGTCATTGGAGCAGAGACTTACTATTAACATGGAATCACATTATACTAGTTTTCATTAAATTTGCTTTGTTCTTTTAACCATATACTTCTTGGACAAAGGATTGGGGTGCAGAGAGCTCCTCAGATCACTTCACTAAGCCCCCAGGCATGGCCAACACTGATTTTTTTTTAAATCACAACAGAAGACAGAGAGTATAAAAAATATTTTCAAACATTTAGGAAAATTGGAGAGAATCTTATATTACATCCAAAACAAAAGGAACATAATTAAAGCTTCAGAAAAACTTTCAAAGGTAGTTCAAATAAGTTTGATTTTTGCTCACAATACAACATTTTTAAAAAACTTCCTACTCATGGAAAGTCTGAATAAACAGAACAAAATATTGATAAGATCAGGATTAGAAGTTCAAGCCTATGTAAGTCAGTTTTGTTCTAACAGAGCGGCCCCAGACTCACTTAGCTTCAGTTAACTGTCTTACAATTGTGGGGCAGGGGATCCCAAATGGAAGAGCATTTGTGACATGGAGATATTTCAGGGTACAGCATCCTTGGCAATGGCAAAACCTCAGCATGTATGTTTGAGGGAAGTCCTATAAATTGCAGGAAGGACAGGGACCAGTAATGAAAGGAGCCACCTAGACTCTAACACTACCATTAATTGGCTGGAGGAACTTGCGCAGGTCATTTAAACTGTTCCAGCCTGAGTTTCCTCATCTGTAGAGTAAGGGAGTTGGAAAATATGGCATCTGAAGTTCCTTCTTGCTCTAAAATGGCACCTCCTGATATTTACAAATTTAGTTACCACCATTTCCATATGCAGAACATAATTTTAAAGCTAAAGAGACCATCTTTTCATACAATTTTGCATCACTTTTCTTTATGTGCGTGCCAATGGCAATGTCTCATTAAAATTTATCAAACCTGAGCCTAAAGCTCCCAATTAGTAAAGAATGCATGAAAGCATTTTTAAATTTCTTTTCAACTGTATATTGTAGGTTTTCTTATGCACATTACACTGAAACTCACGAAGTTCAAAGGGCCAGTGCTTTTGGGGGTTCCATGTTCAGAGGCTGCAATATTACTGACCATTTCCTGTTTTAATATGACTATATTATCCCAAGTGGTTATCTATCTTTTTGAAGCCTTAATTACTCTCAGAAAAAGAATTTATTAGATTTCTCTTTTTATCACTCTACTCTACAGATATTACCACCAGGAGTAAATGGCAAAGGGAGAAAGAGAAAAGCAGACATTCCAGTACTGGCCCTCCCTCTCCACTGCCAGCAACTTCTCTTCAGAATTTGGCCAGGAACTATAGTTAAATGAACAAATCAAATGAAAGAAAAACATGTAGAGCATAATGGTAAAAAAACAACAGTAATATCAGTAACAAAACCCTATTTATGTGTATGGATTGTTATATTTGCTGGCCTTTGCATTTTCTCCACAGGAAAGCAAATATAAAAATATAAAAAGCCCTTAAACATAGAAGATAGGCACCCTTACTCATCTAAGAGAAATGTAAATTCAAGTTCTTTGAGATTATGTTCAATCGTTCAGATCTAAAAAGATTCCAAAGTCTGATCATGCTCTCTCTTGGCAAGACTGTGGGAAACAGACCCATTTTGGAGACAGTACAGTATAAATTGGTACAAATTCTGTAAAGGCCAATTTGGTAATATCTATTAAAATTGCAAATGTATATAACTTAGACCCAACAATTCCACTTCTTAGGATTATCCTATATGTGGGATTATGCAAGAGCATGGTATTCATTATAGCACTGGTTGTCATAGCAGAACATAAAGCACAAAATATCCATCAGTAGGAGACAGGTTAAATATATTATACAACATTCATACAATGAAATACTGTTCAACTATATAAAGAAGAATTCAGAAACTCTAAAGATTTGTGTTCTTAAAACAAGAAGGAATAATAATATGTATTCGTATCTATTTGTATTTACATGGAGAAGCTCTGGAAGGATACCCAAGAAACTCTACAATTAGTTAGTTACCTGTAGGGGTTGGAGGACAGGCATGAGAGAAAAACTTTCCACTGTTTATTTATTTTATTTTTATATTTTTGAACTTGTGAATGTATACCTACCCAAAACTTCATTAAAAAAAAACAATACTTTCTCTTTTCAAAGCTTTGTTTAAAAACACTAATTAAGTTAATGGATGTTTCATTTCTGTATCAGTTTGAGTATTTTAATAGTATTATATTTTTATTTCTTATAAATATGGGAAGACATGTTAGTTTCAGTCAAATATTCTTTCAGGTGGACTACTTGTGCACTACTATCACTTAGTACCAATGTCTAGAATTGTAAACACAGTTATTTTTTTCTCTGAAAAGTGTAGTAAAAAATATTTTTGCCAGAAAATATTATGAAGTTTATACTGATCAAAAGCAACAAACTAACAAGACAAACAAACAAAAACTCATAGACATAGACAACGGTATAGTAGTTTCCAGAAGGAAAGAGAGGTAGAGAGATAGAAAAGGGTCAAGGGAGTCAGATATATAGTGACAAAAAGAGATTATCAGACTTTGGGTGGTGAACGCACAATGCAATATACAGATGACATATTATAGAATTTTACACTTGAAACCTACATAATTTTATTAATCAATGTCATTTCAATAAACTTGATTTTAAAATGATAACAATAAAAAAAGAGATACTTAATGTCACACAAAATGTAACTTTATTACCTGATTTTCTCTTTAAAGATGATAAGCTAAACCCAGATGTAGTAGTAAAGTATAAAAGAATGACAGAAGAAATGTTGTTTCACCACTTCACCACTAATAAGATAGACATTTTTTTTATTTCAACACACTCATACAACATGACACTATTTGTTCAGTTTTTATATTGAACTCTGAAATGAGAATGCAAGCAACAATGTAAATATGCCACAGAACTAACAGTACCTCAAAACATAAATGTAAAATTCTTGCAATGTGACATTGAAATTTTTTCCTTAAGTGTTCAAACTGAATAATTCAATACTGTTGAAGAAGAAATAAACAACTATGTGTAATTATATGCCAACAAACTATACAATCTGGAAGAAGTGAATAAATTCCTAGAAACATACAATCTTCCAAGACTGAATAAAGAAGAAACAGAAAATCAAAATATACCAATTACTACTAATGAAATTGACTCGGTAATCAAAAAACTCCCAACAAACAAAAGTCCTGGTCTGGATACCTTTATAGGAGAATTTATCAAACATTCAAAGAAGAATTAACACCTATTCTTCCCAAGCTATCAGAAAAATTCAAGAGGTGGGAAATCTCCCTAATTCTTTTTATAAGGCCACCATTTCTCTGATTTCAAAACCATGCAAAGACATTACAAAACAAACAAACAAACAAACAAACAACTATAGGCCAATATCCCGGATAAATATAGATGAAAAAATCTTCAACAAAATATTAGCAAGCCAAATTAAGCAATATATTAAAAAGATCATACAACATGATCAAGAAGAATTTATCCCTGGGAAGCAAGGCTGGTTTAATATTTACAAATCAAATAACGTGATACATCACATTAACAAACTGAAAGATGAATATCACATGATCATATCAATAGATGCAAAAAAAAGTGTTTGGGAGAAGTCAGCATCCATTTATGATAAAATCTTTCAGCAAAATGGGCATAGAGGAAACATATCTCAGTAAAATAAAGGTCATATATGACAAACCCACAGTTAACATCATACTCAATGGGGAAGAGCTAAAAGCATTTTTTTCTTAAGATCATGCACAAGACAAGGATGCCCATTTTCATCATCTTTGGTCAACATAGGGTTAGATGTCCTAACCGCAACAATCAGACAAGAAAAAGAAATAAAAGTCATCCAAATTGGAAAGGAAAAAGTAAAACTGTCATTATTTGTAGATAATATATATTATATATAGAGTACCTTAAAGAGTCCACCAAGAACTGTTAGAACTGATCAATAAATTCAGTAAAATAGAAAGATACAAAATTAATATTCAGAAATCGGTTGCATTTTTGTATATCAATAATGAACTTTCAAAAAAAGAAATTAAGAAAACAATCCCATTTACAGTTGAATAAAAAAAAAACCTGAGAATAAATGTAATCACGGAGGTAAAAGACCTGTTCCTGTGCTTCCTTTCAACAAGACACTGAAGAAAAAACTGAAGAAAACACAAATAAATGGAAGCACATACCATGCTCCTAGATAGAAAAAATTAATATCGTTAAAATGTCCATACTACTCAAAGTAATTTACAGATTCAATGCAATCTCTATCAAAATATTAATGGCATTTTTCAGAGAACTGGAATAAATAATCCAAAAATTTATATGGAACCATAAAAGACCCCAAATAGCAATAGCAATCTTGAGAAAGAACAAAGTTGGAGGTATCATACTACCTGATATCAAACTATATTACAGGTCTACAGTAATCACAACAGCATGGTACTGATATAAAAACAGACACAAAGATCAATGGAACAGAATAGAGACCCCAGAAATAAATCCACGCCTATATAGTCATTTAATCTCTGACAAAGGAGGCAAGAATATACAATGGGGTAAAGACTACCTATTCAATAAATGATGTTGGGGAAACTGAACAGATACATGCAAAAAATGAAATTAGACCACCTTCTTACACTATATACAAGAATAAATTCAAAAAGGATTAAAGACTTAAATGTAAGACCTGAAACCATAAAACTCCTAGAAGAAAATGTAGGCAGAAAACTCTCTGACATTGCTTTTAGTAATATTTTTTTCTGATATATCACCTCGGGCAAGGGAAAAAAATTAAAAATTAAAAAATGGAACTACATAAAACTCAAAAGTTTTTGCATAACAAAGGAGACCATCAACAAAAAGAAAAAACAATCTACTGAATGGGAGAAGATATTTGCCAGTGATATAGCTGATAAGGGATTAATGTCCGAAATTTACAAAGAATTCATACAACTCAACAGAGAAAAAAACAAATAATCCAATTAATAAATAGGCAGAGAACCTGAATAGACATTTCTCCAAAAAGGACACACAGATAGACATGTGAAAAGATACTCAAAATCACTAATCATCAGAGAAATGCAAATTAAAACCACAATGAGATATCTCCTCACATCTGTCAGAATGGCCATCATCCATAAATCAACAAACAACAAATGTTGGTGAGGATGTAAAGAAAGGAGCACCCTTGTGTACAGGATTGCAAACTGGTACAGCTACTATGGAAAACAGAAAATAGAAGTACCTTATGACCCAACAATACTGCTTCTAGGTATTAATTCAAAAAAATCTAAAACACTGAATTGAAAAGATATATGCACCCCTATGTTCACTGCAGTGCTATTTATAATAACCAAGATATGTAAGCGACCTAAGTGCCCATCAATAGACAATTAGATAAGGAAGAAGTGGTATGTGTATGTATACACACACACACACACAATGGAATGTTACTTGGCCATTAAAAAATGAAATTTTATCATTTGCAACAACATGTATCGACCTAGAGGTTATTATGCTGAGTGAAATAAGTCAGAGAAAGATAAATACCATATGATTTAACTTATATGTGGAATCTAAAGAACAAAATAAACAAAAGAACAAAACAGAAAAAGACTCATAGATATGGAGAACAAACTGATGGGAGGGGGTTTCAGGTTTGGGTGAAAAAAATGAAGAGATTAAGAAGTACAAATTAGTAGTTATGAAATAGTTGCGGGGATGTGGAGTATAGCATAGGGAATATATAGTCAGTTAATGTAATAAATATGTATAGTGCCAGGTGGGTACGAGACTAATTGGGGGAATTATTTTGTAAATTATATAATTTCCCAAGTGAATTACACTATGCTGTACACTTGAAACTAATATAAAATAATACAGAATGTAAACTCTAATTGAAAAATAAAAATTAAAAAAGAAGAAATAAGCATAATGCTCAAGAAAAGAGTGACATTAAGTTGAGTTGTCCTAACATTATGTTAATTGGAGCGTGCATAGGAGAGAATGTGCAGTGTGCCTAGAGCAGTGCTCACAAAGAGGAAAATCAGGGCTGAAGAAAATTTATGTCTCTTGAGATCTCAACTTTATGGCAGCCTAGAGGTATCTGTGTCTGTTTGACTTGTAGGGGCATCTGTTATTTTTCTCAAATTAAATTAATTCCAATTTGCTTTCATTTTTTAAAACCCCAATGCATAAAATTAAATGTTGCCTATTAACAGGCCAATGATGAACTGAATGAGAGAATGACTCTCTTGCTGAACTCAATAGCCCCTGAGATGCTCTGTGCTTGGGGTACAGTCTCTGAAACATGGACTTGGCCAGTGTACACAGCCCACATATAATAGTGCCAATGTAGAGCCTCTGTCAGCAGGAGAGGCATGTAGGATGGCGTGCCCAACTTTGGAGCTACCCTCGAAACGATACCAGTGGAAAAGAACAACTGGAGCCCAGATTTTCCCACCTGTCATCCTCAATGAAATAATATAGCAGAGCTTACAGTGAGCCCAGCTTCCTGGGTGAGAGATGGTCTTGTGTCCACAGATCAGCTCACTTTTGGGCTGACCTTCTGCCTGGCAAGAGGGTGAAGTGCTTGTTTCATGAAAAGTTATCCCAGCAACATGCTAAGACAAGTGGCACGTGCCAAGAATGGCCTTATTCTTGCCCTGCTTGCCATGCAAGGCAGGGTAGTGCTCCCATATCTTATTTCCCCCGGACTGTTTTCAGTACTAAAATATGCAGATATTATTTCCCATGCCTTCTTTCAATAAGTACTTATGTAATACATATTCATCAAGCACCTACTATGTATCTCTTTTGCTCTAGGAGATAAGAGTTAAGGATAAGGAGGAAAAATAGGTCCTATTCTAATTCCCACCGCCAGCTCACTGCATCCACCAGCAAAGAGTCTTGGATTGCTGTTTTCCTGGGTCATTTTTTTGGGACACATTGATAAACTCTTTTAACATCTAATTTGTATCCAACATGCATTGCATCATTTCTAAGAAGATCAAGTTAAGCAGATAAAATATAATGATTCTGGAATGGTGTCTGTGTAACAGGCAGAATTATTTGATATTGACTATAATTTAAAACAGTCATATCAGCCATGAGTAAGGTAAAGATGGTAGAACATAGAGCTTCTCTCAAAGAAATTGCCAAAAAAAAATCTAAGATTTAAGTGTAGAAGGAAGTTTGCCACCAGACAACATTTCATACTAGGGTTAGAAAAGCAAGACTTGAGGTCTAATCAGAGAGTGTGAAGTGCTAAGTGACCCCTTCCCAGGAACTCAAGGAATTCCAATTGGATCTAATCAACTAGATGCCTTGGGGAATAACCCAGATGCCTCTTTCCAAGGCATTTAATTTATAAACTGTAGAAAGCATGTTTGATTTTATAAAGCATCCTGTGTGCTCAGTGAATGGGTTTTTGATATTACTCCTATTTGGCAGTCCATCAGTAGCAGCCAAGAAGACAAATTTGGGCTGATCCAGAGGCAGTGATACTGACCACAAATGGTGCTAGGCCTCCAGCCTGCCAGCTCCAGGTGTCTCCAAGAATGGGGAGCCACAAGGTCAGTAGGGAGGGAACAGCTCCTGCCTTGTTATCTCATAGTGTCTACACTACAATCAGAGATGGAGAAACATGTGAGGCAGTGCCTTCCCCCATTTTTCCACCTTAAGAGACAGAAGATGACATCCTTGTGATTAAACAGCAGTCCTCCAGTTTAGGATAGGACTCTGTGTTCTCTCAACATGCATTACTAGCCAAGTGTGGCCAAACTCAGCAGTGGTGGTGATGTTGTCTGGTGGCAAAAGAAAAAAAGAAATATAGCTCAAACAAGAAGCAAGATGCAATAAATCACAATCTTATAGTAAATATGGGTACAAAAGAGAAGGACTGGGACTATAAGTCATTTCTGGAGATGAGCCGACTCTCGTGCATGCACGCGTGTGTGTGTGTGTGTGTGTGTGTGTGTGTGTGTGTGTGTGTGTCCTTAAATTAAATAAATTTACTGTCAGGGGAAGGACTAGTTTGGGAGGACTCAACTTTGAGACTGGCTGAAACTTAAAATTCTGATTTTAAGGAGATCCAGAGTAGCCTCTCACTGTTATCCAAACTCCCACTTGCCTATTGCTTTCAGCTCTTTCTCTTTAAACTTACTTCTAGCCTATGTTGTTAGTTTCCCATGCCCCCGAGATTTGCACATTTGTCAGAAATATTGAATAACTATTTCACTACATTCTGAAACCTAATGAGCATTTTATTGTTGCCTGATCTAGTAGAAGGAAGGTTGTTCTGAAGAGCCTCAAGCTCTTAGTTCTACCTTCCCATCATTGGCTGTGCAATCTCGAACAAGCCACTTGCTTCCTCTAGAATTCAGTTTCTTCATCTACAAAATGAATTGATTGATCTAGATGTTTCTATGGTTCTATCCATTTCTAACATTCTCTAACTATATACAAGCTTCTCAAAGTACAGCACCTGCTTTAAGGCTACATAGTTTTCAAATTAATCCTACAGAAAGAGTTCCTTCCTTACTCAACAAGTTAATGATTGTGAAGAAGTCCAAACAAGTTCTAATGTGGGGCCCGAGTCAACATCGAAGGTCAAGGTATAAGAATTAGCCCCTTGATGAAGCCATATTAGTGTCCTGAAATAACAATAGACATTAACAACCAATATGGTTTATAAATTAATAGCATGTTTTTAATAATAGGAAGCAGTTAGTGAGGATATTTCACCAGTTCCTGTTTCTCTTAAAGCTGTCTTAGAATTTGTAGTGTTTGTTTTTTCCAGTCTCTACCGAATTGGGAGATAAGAAAGGCAAATCATAGTCAATCATGCTAGAATTAAACTTATCTCATTTGATGATGATACAGGCCAAGTTCAACCCTCCTGCATCTTTCCTATGAATGACTCTTATTCCTATACTGAGCTTGAGCCACGCATCCTCATACCCTAATGGGTCCATCTGTGATGCTCTGGTTCAGGATAGAAGAGGAAAATTGGCTAGAAGAGTTGTTTTCTACGCAGATACAGAATGAATAAGGTCTTAGTGGTCAAGAGCAAGGCACTCTCCTAGGTAAAGCATCTGTGGAACATTTGTGCTAGGAGAGGTACATTCCTGAAATCCTGCGCTGGAACTTGGATCTAAAAGAGTTGCTACTTATGTATGGCTCTTGGATCCTGTGCTGGGCTTCTGTGGGCTTTTATAGTTTCTATGTAAAGACTCTTTCTGAGTTTTTAACAGTCGACGTAACTAACTAACTTTTAAAATATAAACCTTGCATAAATTGGAAATGACCAGGCCTGATTATCCATATATCATAAAGCACAATATAGTTCAAGCCTTTTCCTCCAGCAGATCTGGTTATTTCTTTAAATGTAGCAAGCTCATTAAAAGCTGACTGATATGGTGATGAGCTGTCAGAAAATGCTTAAGGGTGGCCTTTCAGTGGTGCTATAAATCAACAATAGCCTTAAGCATGGAATCTCCTTCTATGCCTTTATCAATAAGAAATAAAAATAGGGAGAGAGGAAGCCACAGAAGTAACAGAAGAGAAGGAGGAAAGATTATTTTTGATGTTCAAAATCTGCTACTGCCCTTTCAATGATATCAAATAACACAATTTCAGAATGGGAAAGTTCCCCTTTCATGTGAGGAATGAGATACATTCTAACCACGCATCTTGGTTAAAAACCTTTGGAAAGAAAACAGGAGAGTTCTGAGATGCTCAACCCAGGGAACTCATGAATGTACTCTCTCTTTGGAAAAGAAAAGGTGGCCAGGTGTTCTGGGGCTCCTGGTGCTAATGTAATTTAACACCAGTTCTACCACTGCACTGTTAGCTATGGTATGGCCTTAGGAGAATAGGGTACAGGATCCCGTTTACCCTGGAGCCAAATGAGTATATTGGCTTTTCTTCAAAGTGTCCAGCAAAATGTTTCCAAAGCTGCATTTGAATCTCCTCACCCACAACAACATTTTGGAATGGTGAGTAGTGATCTCACCTAACAGCTGTAGAGCCCTTAGTTAAAAATGGGGCATAACCAACAGGAGAAACTCAGTCTTTTCATTCCCCATTCAATTTGTCTTTTCTGCACAATGATGGCATTTGAATACCGAATTTCAAACCTATTGCAATCTGGAACATTTGTGGATGCAGACATATGTCAAAGGAGTAAAGTTAAAATAATATTACATAAAAATATGGCTTCTTATATTGCTATTATTACTGAACTTTTTGGGTTATTCGTTTTTAGTTTGTATTTTACTTTGCTTAAACCACACACATTATGGCTACATCTTTTTAATTACCAGCTCTCCTATAACAATTCTACTCTGCTACATTTGGATTTAAAACCACAAAAGAAAAAAAAAACTTAAATTATGAAAAAGAGTAATTTCTCATAATTTGAGTAAAATTATAGAAACATATCACTTTTTCGTTTGAAAGAAAATTGGACTTTAAGAATTGGATTTCTTTGATTTTCCCCATTCATTATAGGCATGTGCGTGTGTCTACAATTTACTTAGAGTTGAAAAAATGGGTTTTTTTTTTCACTTGGGGAATTGACCTCCTTTTCTAACAGCAAGTAAAGAAAGGAACTTCAGAATTCAAACCTCTCTTCCTGGGAGGGTCTAGGTAAAATTAAGAGAAGCTTTTCTTTCTGAAATTGTGCTATTTGTAAATCTGCAGTGGCAGATTTTGAACATCAAAAATAATCCTTTTCTCTCTCTTTTGTTACTTCTCTTGTGATCTACTCTCTTCTTATTTTTATTCTCTATTGATGTAGGACTAGAAAGGGACTCCATGTTTAGGGCTATTGTTGGTTTGTGGCACCACAGAAAGGTCACCCCTGAGCATTTTCTGATAGCTCATCAACTTTCTTGAATGTATTAACCTGCTGCCCTTTCATTTTTAAAGGATATTGCAATTGGTTGTATCACTGCTTAAAAGAAAAAGGGATTGAGCGAGGCCTTGGAATAATTTGTAGCTTTTGTAGAAAAACAAAAAGGGAAATATGTCTACTGCAAATTTTATAGAATCCAGTTTAAAGTGACCAGTCAATGTTCATGTGCAGATTTTAACATGAGGGTTAAAGGGACCCCAGTTGGATGAATTCCTGATTATAAGCACTGGGGATATATTGCCAACTAAAGTTACCCATTCTTTGAATTTTCTGAGTCAGCACTCTTTCTAACAAGAAAGTAGCTGTTCCAGACTGTGAACCCTATCTGGGGTGCTATGTTCTGACTATTGAAAATGGGCTAAGGGGTTCGACTCTCAGCAATATATGCTCACCCATTAGACTCTGAGACCCCCCCCCAATAAAGAGGACAGTAAGTATTCATGGCACTAAGCAAACTATTGCCAGGCACACACACAAAAGCTTTGTAGCTGTGAGGGCAGCTGGCATTTGAAATGCCATCAGCACAATCATCCTCAAAAACTCAAATGTGTGGGCATGTGAACTTGCACCATGCAACCTGCCCAACCAAGCCAGCAATCATTTAAGTACCAGCTTCTCCTACCCTGCTGCACATACTTGGAAATTTCAGAAGGATTCTTAACATTTTATTTTTTCTTGGAACCAAACATAGAAGTTTATGGTTCCTGAACTGATGGGTGAGGAGTGGGTACTACCAGCTGGAATGTTGCCACTGACAGAGGCTGACAGGAAAATAGAAATGCTCTTAATGTCCTCCCAAAGAAAACCTTTGATGGACAAAAGAGTGGTTGTATTTTTACCCTCTCCCTTCATGCTGCCAGGCATCTTTAAATAGATCCTCTAGCCTAGGGACTTGTATGGAATAATTCATATTAAAGCTCAAGTAGTAGCAGAGGAGGGGAATTGGTTCTTCTCTTTCTTTTCTTTCCTTTTTTCTTTCTTTTTCTTTTGCTATTTAGTTTTTCTCTTTTCTTTTTTGTTTCCATCTTGTCAAGCTAACAGGAAAAGACTCATTTTAATTCAGCTGTAGTAAATTTTTGGGGGGTGGTCATTTAATAAATTTTAATTAATTCATAAAAGACTACCAAAGCCCCCGGGAAAAGAAAAGATATAGGACACTGCATTGTAGATTGCTCTTAAATACCTTTTGGTCCCAAAGACATTAGCAGCATCTTTTAAGGATGCTGCACAGAGGGGGTTACATGAGGCTCTTAAATGGGAACATCTAATTGAAAATCCAAGTTCCTTCCCTTTGCAACTCATAAACTAATCTTGCATTCTGCTGTTGAAAAAAAAGGAGAAAAAGAAAAAGTCCTCCCCATCTCTCCAGCCCCATGCATTTTTAGTTTGGTTCAACCCAGGATCCATTTCTCGTCTTCTCCTTTCACCAAATGGGTTTCATAAAGACATTTAGGCCCATGAGAACCAAATTAAAACTTCTGTCTCTCCTTCTTTTTCCTTGGGAAGAGAAAGATGTGGGAAGGACAGAGAAAGGGGGAGGGACAGGGCCCAAGAATCCAGGGAGCTTTGTTTCAAGTCACTTGTTTCTCCCTCCGAAAGAGAATAACCACATTTCTCTTGATGTAGGCTGAAGTGCATCCAAGCATTCCCATAGCACTCCCACCCCCAGCCCTTTGCCAGAGATGTGCGGGTCACTGTGATGGTATGCTTGTCCCTGCCAGCCCGGGTCACTCAAGCTCTGCTCTCGGCAGCCTGAAGGGCAGCCGAGCCATGTGGTTGCTCCTCTCTGAGAGTGTGTTCAGGCTCGATGCTCCAAAAAGCCCCCAACCCTATCATCCCAGCAGAGCTGCTGCCAACAATGACATCCTGGGAATACTATGGACATGGGGAGACCTCAGGGGCTGTTGTCTCCGGATGGAACAGGTCCCAAACTGTCTGGAAAACAAGCAGAGCAAAGGGCAGGCTTACAATGGAAGGAGCTCAGGCAAAGGGAGAAGGGGGTGGGGTGGGAGTGGTGAAGAGCAGAAAAAAAGAAAGACTATATGCCACCTAGGAAGATTCCAGGGACAATAGGAGTAGGTGGTGGAGAAAGGACTTGCAGGAAACAAGTACCCAGACATGGCACTGCCAGTCTAGCTGGATTCTTTTCTGAATTAGATTATGTGGAAGAAAGAGGGGAAATATATAGCCTGCCAGCTGTTCAAAGGCTTACAACCTTGCTTTTATTGTCCGGGTAAGTTGGTGAGGTGGGGCATCAGAAGAATTCCAAACATACCATCCCAGAGAAATTTTAATATGTTCCACAGTATCATACACGAAGAGGAAATGACAGCTGACCACAGGCAGGGTAGGCCACAGCAATCTGGGTCCTGGAGCTCACCCACCCTCACATGGCCCAGTTTCTCTCTGCTTTAGCACTTCTCAGTCCTTCCACCTGCCTCCCCATCCCTTCTGCTCTTACTGGCCCAGCCAGGGGGCCTGGACAAAGTAGCAGTAACTGTCATGAGAAGAGGTGAGAATGGGCTGGAAGGCTGCTGGCCAAGAAGCTGAGGGTTGGCTAGGGTGAGTCAGGTACTCCAGGGAGTCAGAGCATTTTAATCCAACCACAGAGGTTTATCTGCTGATAAGGACCAAATCAAGGACCATGGTGATGCTGTCTTCATGATGGTTTTTCTTCCCAATTACCCACCCATCTCAGAAAACATGAGACTGGATTGTTTGAAAGCAATGCTCTGTGTGGCTCTGATGGAGACCTGAGTTTAGGGAACAACATCTGGCTACTTCTTCCCAGGGCCCTCTGGAATTTAGGCCAGGCCCATAGGTCATAATTTTCAATACTGGGGTGGGACAAGTAAGTAGTGGGAGATAGTGACTGTATCTTCCTCTCTACATGTTTCTAATTCAATGATTCGTCAAGTAGCCCTAACGTCAGCTGCTGAGTAGGTGACTCATAACAATCTCTGATAAAGACAGCATGTGGTCCTTTCTAAAGTGTGCTCAAGGGAGCAGAGAAAGGATAAACTGCCCTTTTTCCAGGTTTCTTCTACCCAGGCAGGAAAGATCTGGGCCATGTTAGCTGTGCAAATGATGTATACCCAAGATTCAGTTATAAAGGCCTAAGAGGAACTGCTTAATTATAAATGGAAAGAAAACCCATTGATGAGTGACAATCATTTCAAGTGAATCTGGATACTATCAGATATTTTAAATAATTTATTATAATAAGGAAGTTGTCACCCAGTTAACCCGCTGGAAAAACTCACTTCAGTTCCAAAATCTAGCTAGAGATATCATACAGACTGAGAATTAGGTCATGAGACAATGTCTCATTCACCTTTGCATCATTCAACTAGCATAGTTTATTAAAAGAATGATAGAATGAATAATTAATGAATAACAATAACAGAACTTGAATTGTGAGTTCTTAAAATGGAGTAAAAATTGTTGTTAGCCACCATTGGTTACTATAATTCTGAGAAACTCACCACATTTTTCAAGGACCCAGAAAAATAAATGAGTTGGAAATTGTTAAATGTCTTGAAAAATTATTTATTTTCCCCTTGACAATGTCATTAGAACTCATGTTAAGATCGAGAACTCCACAGGCACATTTCCATCTGTGAGTGTCAGCTACTTGCTACACAGTCATCAAGAAGGCCTCAACCAATTCTCCCTTTACCTGAACCAAATGTATTTTAAAGTAAATGATGCAAAACATTGCATATCGTGTTCAGACACTCATATAATAATCTGATTAAATGTTTAGAAATATTGTTTTGATTCAGCTAAACGCTTTGTTAACCAGAAGCATTTTTTTTAAATCACTGTAAAATTGTATAGTAATAGAATCCATAGCATGATTGCAGACTTTCTCAAACAATGAATATCCCAAAGTTGTGAATTAACAGATACAGAAGCCTAATTTTCTTTTAACAGTGCCTGTTAGGTTAATTATTAGAGAAAATCAGAAAGGTTCCCCCATAATCCATGTCTCCATTCCACAATGAAAACTGATTGATAGAACCCTAAACTTACTTTCAGAATCCAGACTGGTGAGAAGAAAATGGGCAGATATCTGCATTTGGTCTAAACACATACTCGAAACGTATTCTGTAGTCCCTGCTGTATTTGGTTGACACATACAGTCAACACTACATTTTAGGCCTCTATGTTTTCAAATGCACGCGGTATTAATATTATGTGTTGGAGCAATTTCTCAATGCCAGCTCATTGTCATTAAAATACACAAATATTAGAAATGAAAAGAGACATGTTTCACAGTATCCATATGTGTCATTAATGACAGTTGCAAGGGATAGAACATGGAATTACCATCTTGCCAAATAGTTTCCTTTCTCACACCTGAATCTCAGTAGAGAAGGGAGTCTACCTCTTTCATGTAGGTTTATCTAGGCTCATGGATTACAACGAGCCTCTGTTACAGGGTGTCCTGAGTCATTTACATTCTGTACACAGTCAAACTTCCTGTCCCCAAAGAAAGAGTTATGCTCAGGCCCCCTACAGCCCAATTGTTCATTTAAAGAAAGAACTTATATTCAGGAACTTAAAAAAAACCCTCTGAATATTCCTCAGGTAGGTCTTATTCCTACAGGTCCTGGTCCCTGTGCTGTTAAGAGCATCCTTTCCAGGTCTCTGCTTAAACAGTGTAGCATCAGTCCTGCTGCAGGAACAAGCTGACTACTAAAAATAACCCTTGGCAATAAGGCCAAGGCAAACAGCATGCATTTCCTCAGACATTTTTGCCCAATCAAAATCATATAGTAAACCCATCCTCCTCTCTCCCCAGTGCTCCTGACTGCATCTATGGGAGCAAAGTCCTCGCACTTTGGGAAAAGAGTGCAAAGGAACAGGATTCTTGCAAAGCATGACACAGAAAGCTAGAAATAAATGTTGCCTATTGTTTGAAGTAATTCTAAGCACTCCGGCAGAGCCCTGGCAGGAGATCAGCAGCATACATAAGTAGTAATAAAAGTAAACAGTGCACTTTTAAACTCGCAGTCTTGCCCGCGTTAATAGTGCCTCCATTGTAAGAGGGATGAGGGCGGTGGGGAAGATACTAGGGATTCGGGAATCCATGTCCGCGAGTTGCTGCTTCTCAGTCTCCTTTCACAGGGTCAAATATAATAATCATTACAAAGTTACATCTAACTACGCAGAGTTTGAAAAGCAAATCTCTTTAAGTCAAACCAAAAGAGATTTTCTAGCCTCTCCGTGAGGCCCCCCTGCTCTGTCACAGACTTCAAAGACCCGTTCATTAAAAAACAAACAAACAAACAAACAAACAAAAAACCACAATCCTAGCATGCTACAGATTAATGCAAATTAAATTAATGCAAATTTAAGTGGTATTTAAAGGTTGTCTCTTTGAGAGGAGAATAAAATAATAGGTTTGGAAAGAATAATTTCCCAGGCAAGCCGTCAGCGCTTGTTTTCCTGCTTACCTTGGGGGAAACGCAGGGCTCCTTTCAGATTTTTCTGAGAGCTAGAAAGAGGTCCTGTTACTTCCAAATGCTTTTGTTCTTCTGTCCCTCTGTCACATGGCTTGCCTTTTATATTTGCAACACACAAAAGTTAGGACTGTTGTTTAAGCGACACAGGGAGAGAGAGAGGGAGAGAGAGAGGGAGAGAGAGAGAGAATGTCAAATGGAAAAGTGCCATTACAGTCATATATCAATCAGGCGTGCGGCCACAGCAGCACGCTAGCAAATGGGAATGCCACGGAAATGTGAGGCATTCATTATCGGGGACTCAGCCATTGCCCACCACCACCACTCGGCTCCCTTCCACGAAGCATCTTGCGATGGGAACAACATAGAAGAACAAGGGCAAGGACATTTCCCCGTCATCTTTTCTTTTTTTCTTTTCTTTTCTTTTCTTTTCTTTTCTTTTCTTTTCTTTTCTTTTCTGTTCTTTTTTCTTTTCTTTTCTTTTCTTTTTTTCTTTTTCTTTTTGTTTAGTATTATGGAAATAATAAGGGGCTGAATGAATATTCTGGATTTAATTATTTGGTAAGCATGTGGCTGCCATAAAGATGTGCAGTCTGCAATAAAGACACATAGTTTCAGAAATACAAAGAAAGGGTGGCATTCTGTTTAGCGATTCAGCAGCTGACGGGGATAAAATTTAAAATCTAAGTAAGAGAAGAAAAAGGTGGGACTCAACTACTTCTCAGGCGATGCTGTTGAAACAAGTGCAAAACGCTGCCCTTTTTTATAACGATGTGTGTGGGTAGTGAGAGTTCTTTTCTGAGTCGTTCATTCATTAAATGATTTTTAGCAGTGCATCCATGATTAAATCCACAGTGGCACTTTAATAAGTGCCTTCATCTGTATTATTTAGAATAAAACTTTATATCAGATTTAGAAAAGAGTAAGTGTAATCCTTGACTCCTTGAGACATTTGAGTATATGAGACTAACAGGTGAGGCTGACCTACCACATTACAACTAGTAGAAAAATAGCAAAGGTGACTGTATGTGTGGACTAGGCACTTACTAACTGGATAATAGTTATGAGCTGTGGGAATATAAAGGGAAATATTTCATAATTCTTGCCTTAAAAAGCTTAAAATTAAGACAGAAAACCATCAGCAATTTTTGTAGAACACATAAAGAACCATCAAACCATTTATATATTTTTTATGTCAAATGGATCCAGGCTCAGAATATTTTTTTATTAACACTAATGAAGAATTAAACTGAGAATATTAAAAATGATATTTCACAGAACAGTAAATATATCATAGCATTTAAAAAATTTATCTTGGGAGTTTCATATAATTGTTGATGCTAAAACTGTCATATTCAGCTGTATCATATCATTTATTATTCATTAATAGATTTATAATCACATTATTACTTTTCCACAAAACCTTTACTCCAGTCACTGATGTTTATGGGAGGTGTCTTGAAATTTACAAGTTTATCTTCACCTTTTAATAAGAAGCCCCTTTTCTTTTGCTCTAGCAGGACAACTCTGTCTACTTGGGACCAGATGGTCACAAACAGAATTTACCTACAAGGATAAAGGATAACAAGCTCAAAGTCTTGAAAGAAAACCTGGCACTTGGCTGATGATGATACTGGCTAGCTGTCTTAAAAGCAGAAAATTGAAAAGCAAATGGAAATTGGGCCTTAAAAATGGAAATAATCTGAAAGGGGAAATGACTTGTAGCTGAGTAAGAGCAATGGAAATAGTCATGAACACATTTTCTGGCTCAATATTGTGAGTCAGATTGGGAGAGAGGATAAACTCTTTGGTCACCAACATTTTCAAATATTAGAACTTGATGCCTATCCACATATTTATTTATCTTACTAAATAATTTGTGGCTTTCTCAACAAATGCTCACCACTCCACCCTGCTATCTTTTGCCTTTGGGCTGTCAGAGTCACTCTATCTACTCTGAACCACACCTGAAGAAAAGGCGTGGTTCTCCCTGGTTGGAATTTTCCAGCCTTCTATAATCTGCACTCTTGCAAAAGTACCACAGAAAGTGTAAAGATTGCAAACAAATTGACTGCTTGGCCACAGAAGACAGACTCTCTCCCAAATGGAGCCCCACTGTTTCCTCCAGCCATTATTCTGTCAGGGGTAGCGAACAATACCATCTGCTGCCCCTTTCAAAAGGGAGACTTTGCCTCCGCCTGTTGGGCTCCAGCAGACCTATTTCTGAGCCTATCAATAGGAATCTGGCAAAAGCAACCCTTTTGGTCACATTGCCATACTTTTAGAAAAGCTCACTATGCCAAATGTGGTTATTTTATCAGCCATCATTAATGTTGCTGAGAAACAAGGGCTCTCTTTAAATTTCTATTTAAACAATACTCCTGCTGTTGTTTCATATGCACTCAAGGTGGAAAGAGTTTGGAGAAGGAGATGTCTATTATCCGAATGGGAAATTCTTCAAGGGACCACTCCCGAGCCTTTTTATTTCTGGTACTATTTTCGGGCTGCCTCTCTCTTTTTTGTTAGCTCTCATGGATATGTACAGGAGTTGCCCAGAATCCAAATATCCCTGGAGGGATGGGTGATCCCAAGGCAGGTGGGAAGTAGGACCTGGTCTTCTCTGCAGAACCTGAAGAGAGCAAATATTTCCTCTTTTCTCTTCAGGGCAGCTATAGGGCCAGGTGTGATCAAGCCTGGATCACCATATGTGCTATTCAGGAGGCATGACCAAGGCATGCAGACATTCAAAGGTTATTCTCTATGGTCACACTGGAATTGAGAGCCCATAGGTTACAGCAATCAGCATCAAGGCCAACAAAGCCCAGCCATATGACAGTGGGTGATCTGGGTACACAAGATCCATCCATGACAGCATCCTTAGCAAACTGATCTTTTGAGTTGTATCCATGTTGGCCACCATTTTACGAGCCTGGATCTCCAGCTTTCTTAGTAATTCTATGAACTGCTCCCATCACCACACCCACCAAGACCCTGCCAATAAATTCTCTTCTGCTTAAATTCACTAGAGACAGTTTTCGAAGTTGGCAACAGGATTTCTGACCTGAACAATACATTTTTCAAATTTGGGCAAATTAACATCATTAACATACAAGTGGAAATGTAGCCTTTACTTCCTCATAGTTACTTTCCCAATGAACAATTGTTCACTGTCGATCTGCTATAGTCTTTGCTATAACATTTGAAAGTAGACAATTCCCATGTGAATATATAACAAGAGCCATAGTTCTTATATATGCAAGTACTTATCAAGATACTCACTAAAAGCCAATAATATTTGGCATATATACATAGATACAGATGTGTGTGTATGTGTGTGTGTGTGTGTGTGTGTAAAATCCCAACACGATAGGCATGATTTTTAATTATCTGTGAGAATATTACTTACCATCCTTATGAATATGATAGTATTCACTAAAAAATCACCTATTACTAATAATAACTATTTAAAGGGTGTTTACTCTCTGCTGGGCTCTGTGCCAAATATTCTACCTGTATTATCTCTTTTAGAGATACACATAAAAATCTTATAAGGTAGATACTATTATTCTCTATTTTATAGATGGAGAAACAGAGGCTCTGAGAGGATAAGTGATTTCCCTGTGGCTGACACAGAAAGCAAATAGCAGATGAGCTCTGTCTTTTCTATCTGCAAAAGGCCATGGCTTAGTCACTATACCATACTGCCCCCATTTGACAAAAATTCACTAAGCAGTGCTTTTATAGTAATGCTCTGTTATTTGTGGGGAATACGAATACAAGGAAAATATAGACCCAGTTCTTAAGGTGTTTATGATACTGTAGAGAAGAAAAAAATGTTTGCTTATGAACACTCAGCAAGATATAATATGATCAGGGTTACAAGAAAAACAAAAGGTACAACAAGATTAAAGGTGATTCATTCAGGAGAACTCCACTGGGTCTGGGCTTTGAAGCCACAAAATGGGAGCCAGAGGGTGCAGGCAAGTTTTTGGAATGACACACAGTCAGACATTTGCCTGGGCCTAAATGTATGCTATGGTGAGCCAGGAAGATGTGGTGAACAGAAGAAGAGACAGACTAGAAGCTGGGTCCAGATAAGGTTGAAAGGAGAAATGAAGAAAATAGAGTAGAAAGGCAATCTGAGACAAAAAAGAAGCTATTTAAGTGGAAGAATAAAACTGAAGCAGAGGAGTAAAGATAAGTAGCATGGCAGAGATACAAATAGGTACTTTCATTCACCCATATATTCATTCAATAAATATTCTTTCAGTGCCTCTTACCTGGCAGATGTTCTCATCTCGTGGACTCTAACATTAGATAAGACAACATTTCTGTAGTAATGGTAGAGAAGGATATCAGTAAGGACACTTTCAAAGCAAATAACAAAAAAACTTGAGTATCAATAACTTAAAACATAAGAACATTTATGGTGTTCATTCGGGAAGTAGATAGTTCTAAGTGGTTGTGGTGTTATCAAAAATTTAAGCTCCTTCACTTCCATCAGGCTCAGCATTGTTAGTATCTGTTCTCTGGCAGGTCAATTCACGGACACAAAATAGCTAGTGGAACTCTAGAAATCACATTGAAATTCAGGAGTCAAGAGGGAAGGAGAGAAGAAATTGCTCTTATACTTTGTCTATCTTGATCAGGAGGAAAATCTTTCCAGAAACCCCCAAAACTTCCCCTTGCATCCCATTGACCAGAATCTGGCCACATTCCCACCTCAAGAGTAATCTCTGCAAAGAGAAATATAATTACTATGACCAAGTTGGTCTAATCACAATACATTCTCTGGGGCTCGGTGCATGGCCAACTAGACATAGTAAGATTCTTAGTGATGAAATAGGATGAATAGTAATGAGTAGATAGCTAGTAGTATCGCCACAGTGACAGAGACAACATATACACCACGTGACTTTAGAGTGTGACAAATGCTATGAGGAAAATGAAGCAGTAATGAGAGAGCAATTGATATAATGCAGGAAGTGGGGGGGGGGAGGGGTTAACAGGGCCCGACTAGAGTTGGTCTTTCTGTAGAGGTGACATTTGAATTTAAATGCTAAGAACAAACTTGGTAAGCATAAATGCCAAGGTGGCTGGAACAAAATGAGAGGGGCAAAAATAGTAGGAGATGTGGTCAGTGATGAAAGCAGGGGCCATATGTATCACATAAAGCTTTATTAGTCAGTGTAGGGAGTTTGGTTTTTTGTTATTGACTGAATTGTGTCCCCTCCAAAAAAGATAGTCCTAAGCTCCAGGACCTCAGAATGCCACCTTATTTGGAAATAGGGTCTTTACAGAGATAATCAAATTAAAATAAGGTCATCTGGGTAAGCCCTAATCTTATATGACTGGTGTTCTTATAAAAAGGGGAATTTTAGACACAGAGACAGACATGCATGGAGGAAAGACAATGTGAAGCCACATAAGAAGGCAGTCATGTGACTGGATTGATACATCAACAAGTCAAGGAAAGTGAAGTTGTACTGGCAAACAACAAAAGCTAGAAGAGTTAAGGAATGATTCTCCCCCAAACCCATCATAGAAAACATGGCCTTGCTGATACCTTGATTTCAGACTTCCCATTTCCAGAACTGTGAGGCAATAAATTTTTGTTGTTTTAAATCACCCAGTTTTTGACACTTTGATGTGGCAGTCCTAAGAAACGAATATAGTTTTGTTTGCAGCTGGATGGGAATTCATTGGTAGAAGCAATGATTTACATTTCAAGAAGCTCACTCTGGCTCATATGTAGAGATAGATCATGGGTAGATAAGAAAGTGAGAAGGGACAAAGAGTGAAAGGAGAGAGGTCCCTGAAGTCTCCCAAGCAAGAGAAAGTCGTGACTTGCCCTAAGATTGAAGCAGTACAGTGGACTGCTTTTGTTTGTATTTTAAGGGTAGAATATACAAGACTTGCTTCTGAATTGGATGTAGAAAGTGACAAAAAGATAAAAATTCAGGATAATTCCCCATGTGGACTGAGGGAAACACAAGTTTGATAAGGGATGGGACTGGAATCATTAAATTTAGTTCAGAACAGGTTAAGTTTGACATTCTTATAAGACATCCAAGTCGAAATTTAGAAAAGATGGTGTGATATAAAAGCCCGAATTCTAGGAGAAATTTCACAGTTGTAGTTGTACATTTGGAAGTTGTTAACCTGTGGAGGGTATTTAAAGCTATGTAGCTGATTCAGATCACCAAGAAAGAGAATCTAGCTAAAGACAAGAAACTGATGGAGCCTAGAGTTCACCTATATTGAATAAGATTGAAAAGAAGTGATCAGAGAGGTAGGAGTAAAATCAAGAGAATAGGTTGTCACTGAAAATATAAATCATTGTTTTTTCCTCTTTAATCATAGAAAACTATTGCCTGAAACTAGAGAAAGGGAACAATGGCATTAAACTTGTGCTTCTCAACTTTAGAATTGACGAGAGAGCTTAAAATACTAATACCCAGGCCGTGTTTAGGTTAACTAAACCAGATTCTTTAAGGGTGGACACTAGGCATTTGGTATTTTTAAAAGCTCCTCTTGTATTAAGAAACACAAATTTATAGTTTACAAAATAGTCACGGGGGTGTGAAGTATAGCAGGGTCCCCAACTCTCAGGGCCACAGACCAGTACCAGTCTGTGAACTGTTAGGAACCGGGACTCACAACAGGAGGTAAACAGTGGATAAGCAAACAAAGCTTCATCTGTATTTGCACCCTCTCCCCAGTGCTAACATCATTGCCTCAGTTCATTTCAGATCATCAGGTATTAGATTCTCATAGGAACAATGACCCCTGGTGCCAAAAATATTGGGGACTGCTGAAGTACAGCATAGAGAATATAGTCAATAATATTGTAATATCTATGTATAGTGCCAGATGGGTACTAGACTAATCAGGGGATCAATTCGTGAATTATATAAATGTCTAAGTAATATGTTGTATACCTGAAATTAATATAAAACAATTTCGAGTATCAACTCTAATTGAAAAATAAAAATTAAAAATTAAATAAATAATTGAGGCCTATAAAACCTCATCTGAAAAAAAAACCTTGAAAAATAAATAAATAAAAAGTTCCCCTTGGTCCTTCAAAAAACTAAAAATAGTACTACAGTATGATTCAGCAATCCCACTTTCAGGTATTTATCCAAAAGAAATGAAAACAGTATCTTCTAGTGATATCTATACTCCCATGTTCACTGTAGCATTATTCACAATAGCCAAGATATGGAAACAATCTTAGTATCCATCAATGAATTAATGAGTAAATACAATGTAGAGAATTGATGAATGGATAATGGAATATTACCCAGCCATGAAAAAGAAGGAAATCTTTCCATTTGGTACAACATGGGTACAACTTGAGGGCATTGTGCTAAGTGAAATAAATCAAATGGGAAAAGACAAATACTGTATGATCTCACTTATATGTGGAATCTAAAAAAGCCCAACTATTAGTAACAGAGATTAGAGGTGTGGTTACCAGGGACTGGGTTAGGGGGTAATGAGAAGATGTTGGTAAAATGTTACAAACTTCCAGTTGCAAAGATAGTAGATCTTAAATGTTCTCGCAACAACAACAAAATGGTAATTATGTGACACGATGAAGGTGTTAGCTACTGCTATGGTGGTAATCATTTTACAATGTATAAATGTATAGAATAAACACATTGTATACCTGGAACTTACACAATGTTATATATCAATTATATCTCAATAATTCTGGAGGAAAAAAAAGACAAAGAATTTTAATTAATTAATTAGTAAAGCTCCCCATACAACATCAAAAGCACAGTCCATTAAATAATTGATAAGCTGGATTTTATTAAAATTAAAACTTCTGCTCCACAAAAGATGATGTTAAAAGAATGAAAAGAAAAACCATGGACTGGAAGAAAATATTTACAAAAGGCACGTCAGATAGAGGACTGTTACCCAAAATATATGAAGAAATCTTAAATGTAACAATAAGAGAACTAACAACCTTATTTAAAAATGGTCAAAAGACCTAAATAGACACCTCACCAAAGAAGATATACAGATGGCAAATAAGCATATGAAAAGATGCTCCACATAATATGTCTTATGGGACATGCAAATTAAAACAACAATAAGATACCACTACATACCTATTAGAATGGCCACAATCAAGAGCACTGATAACACCAAACATTGGCAAAGATGTGGAGCAACAGGAACTCTCACTTATCGTCAGTGGAAATAGAAAATGGTAGACACTTTGGAAAACAATTTGTCAGTTTCTAAGCATACTCTAACCATATAATCCAGCAATTGTGCTCCTTGGTGTTTGTTTACCCAAGGAAGTTGAAAACTTATGTCCACACAAAAACCTGCATATGAATTTTTATAGCAGCTTTATTCCAAAACTTGAAAACAACCAAGATATTCTTCAGCAAATTAATGGATAAGTAAACTGTGACACATCCAGACAATGAAATATTATTCAGTGATAAAAAGAAATGAGCTATCAAGCCATGAAAAGACACGGAAGAATCTTAAATGTATACTACTTTACAATTTTATATGTCAATAATACCTCAATAAAGCTGATTTTTAAGTGCGTGTTACAAAGCAGAAGAAGCCAATCTAAAGTCTATATACCGTATGGTTCCAACTATGTGACATTCTTGAAAAGGCAAAAACTATGGAGACAGTAAAAGGATTAGTGGTTGCCAAAGGTTAGTGTAGTGGAGAAGGGATGAATCAGCAGAAGACAGAGGTTTTTAAGGACAGTGAAAATATACTGTATGATATTATAATGATGGATACATGTCATTATTCATTTGTCCAGACCCCTAGAATGTACAACACCAAGAGTGAACCCTAATGTAAATGACGAACTTTGAATGTTAATGATGTCAATGTAGACTCATTAATTGTAACAAATGTATCACTCTGGTGCAGGATGTTGATATTGGGGAAGGTTATGCATGTGTAGGAAAATCTCTGTACTTTCCACTCAATTTTCCATTCAAAACTACTCTAAAAATAGTCTATTTTTAAAAACAACAGCATGCTACACTCTCTTCTTCCCACCCCTAAAATATTACCTGATTAAAGAGACAGCCTTAGGAAAAAAATAAACCTCTCGAGTAATTCTAAAGCAGTTAAAGTTAAAAATCAGTGTTTAGCCATTATAAAAGTACTCAATCAAGTCAATAAATAATTTCACAATGTAAATTCAAGCTAATAAACTACTAGATATGTGCTAATTTTAATGAGTAATATTTTTGGCATCTTTTCCACCATTTATGAGCATCTTCAAAGCATTGAGAGGTCATCTTTCCTTGCAACATACTATATGTCTCATCAAAAGCAAATCAGGACAATCTTTGGTTCATAAAAAGATAATGAAAGAAAAAAAGACTCTCAGCTCTAAATTTGAGCATATTTTGAACTTTATAAAAACCACTTTAGGAGAAAAATTGTTAGTGTAATAGAAAAACTAATATTTTTATCTAGCCCTTTTCTTTTAAAATATATTCTTCTGTCTATGAGTTGCTCCATAAAGGTAATTAAAATTATTCTACACACAAAATTTAAAAGGCAAGAATTTAAAGCAGACTGAAGAACATTTGAGAAAAAAGGACTTATGTTTAAGGAGGAAGCAAATCCTCTAACAAAATGTATCATCTTGCCTAATTATAGTTCTAACATTAGTCCTTTCTTTTTAAAAATTTTATTAAATTTATTGGCGTGATATTGGTTAATAAAATTATATAAGTTTCAAGTGTACGATTCTATAAGACTTCATCAGTATATTGAATTGTGTGTTCACCACCCAAAGTCTAATCTCCTTCCATCACCATATATTTGATCTCCTTTACCCTTTTCTACCTAACCCCTATTCCCTTTCTCTCTGGTAACCAGCATACTGTTGTCTGTGTCTATGAATTTTTGTTTGTCTTGATTATATATTGCTTTCAGTTTTATATCCCACATATGAGTCAGATCATATAGTTCTTATCTTTTTCCATCTGATTTATTTTGCTTAGCACGATATTCTCAAGATCCATCCATGTTGTTGCAAAATGGTAGTTTCATCTTTTTTTATAAGTTATATTCCATTGTATATACATATCACATCTTCTTTATCTAATCATCTATTGAAGGACATTTTGGTTGTTTCCATGTCTTGGCTACCATGAATAAGTTATAATGAACGTACGGGTACACATATATTTACAAATAAATGTTTTTAAATTCTTTTCACAGATACCCAGAAGTGGGTTTGCTGGGTCATATGGTAATTCTATTCTTAATTTTTTGAGGAAGGTCCATACTGTTTTCCATAGTGGCTGTATCAAATTATATTCTCACCAGCAGTGTATAAGGGTTCCCTTTTCTCCACAACCTCTCCAACACTTGTCATTATTTGTCATGTTGATAATAGCCATTCTAACAGGTGTGAGGCAGTATCTTAGTGTGGTTTTGATTTGCATTTCCCTAACAGCTAGTGAAGTTGAGCATATTTTCATATGTCTGTTGGCCATTTGTATGTCTTCTTAGGAGAAGTTTTTGTTCAGTTCCTCTGTTCATTTTTTTAAATAGATTATTCTTTTTTGTTGTTGTTGACTTGTATAAGCATATATATATTGCAAACCCTTCCTTAATTAGGTGAGAAATAGGGCTATTAAAATCATCACTTAGTACTCTGCCAAACTGCTAGGGATACTCCATGTTAGAGGTAAGGACACCAATGTACATTTTATTTCAAAGGTCTTATTCCTCACCCTACAGGACACCTCAATAGTATCTGACATAAATGAGTAACTCTTCCTTAATATTTTTCTTCCTTTAGTCTTCATCATGGTATAAAATCTATTCCTTCCCTGGCATCCTTGTTCTTCATGGCCTCAATTCTCTTCTCCACTAACACAAGCAATTTATCTAATTCGTGATTCAACTGTTACCTCAAGGTCAATTTCTGTTCTTAGTCTACTTTCTGAACTTCAAAGCAAAAATTTTCATTTATTCCCAGGAAATCACCATTTAAATATCCCATTGGTGAAATAAGCCAGACAGAAAAAGTTGAAAATCACACGATATCACTTATATGTAGGATGTAAACCTAAAAATAAAAGCAATAAATGAACAAGACAAACAAACAGAGACTCATGGACATGGACTATAGACTAGTGGTTACCAGAGAGTAGGGAGGAGGAGGTACAGGGAAGGTAGATAGAGTAAAGTGGGTTGAATATGTGGTGACAGAAAGAAATCTAACTATGGGAGGTGAACACACAGTGTAAATATATATATATATATATATATATATATATATATATATATATATGCCTTACTGTTAAAGTATACAGCTGAAACATTGGATTTTATTAATCAATGTCACCATTAAAAAATAAAATAAATAAATAAATATTTAAATATTCCATTGGCATCTCTCACTGGGGTACCAAGTCCAACCGATTATTCTCTCCTCTAATACTGCTCCATTTTTTGCATCCTTAATTCAATTGCACTATAGTTGCCCTAGCCTGGAAAATCATTTTAGCTCTAAAATTTTGGGATAGTTGTTAACTTTTTACAACCTCAGTCACTTCATCTGTTTTATGAGTAAAGAAAAACAATATGAGGCTCAATGTAAAGGTTATTTGAGACATCGAACTAACATTGTTTTAGATTTCAAAGATCATTGCTCTGCATTATTGTTAGACAAGGTCCTGCTGAAGAACACCTAAGGAAACAGTGAACTTATCCTGAGCTATAAAAATGCCCAGGGTCTTTGATTTCCATATTATGATGCCTATAACACTACTGGCAGACTAGATAGAAATAACTTGCTCCGTAGAATAGAACAGAACTGTTTCAGTTATATTTGAACTTTAATTTCTCATATTCTTGTCATAAAATAATAAACTCTACTGTCAAATATAATTTTCTTAAATTCTAAATTTTACAATACTAAGAAATATTCATATCATTTAGTATAAAATGTGACATTCATTTAAAAATATTTTAAAATTAACTTTGCATGTCTCAGTGATCATGTACAAACTATATTCACTAGTAGCTCAACAAATTCTTGTTAGGTCAGTTTTAATCCTACTCGAGGTCAATTTCACACAGAAAGAATTATTGTAAGAGTTTGTACTGACAGCATGTAATTAATGTACACTTTTGCAAGAATGAATAGTCATTGACTATATGTTCGAAGATAGATTATATTTCTTGATCTTTTCCTATACAGAAAAAAAGATACCACTCATCATATTTGACACTTTTTAATTTTTCTCAGAATATTTTTTTCACATATTAAACAGTTTGTCACAAATTTATGATTTTTTCAATTAAAATTTAATTAAAAAACATATTTGCTGGTATGAGTCAAGAGAAAATAACAGGCTCAGAGGAATGTCATAGTTGTTCTATGTGATAAATAAAGGCAGGTTCATTTTATCCACTTGCTTATTTAATCTGTATTTATTAAACACCCAATGTGTGCAGAAAACCCTGATTTTCCTTACCAAATTGATGAATAATTATATTTTCGGAAATATCTTCTCATTTTCCAAGCTATTTAAGAAATGATTTATAGATTTTTTTTCAGTCTCACTTACTCATTTACTTAACAAGATATTTTTGAAAAGTGTCAAGTCCTGTTTTAGGCCTTGAAGATAGAGTAACAAGCAAGACAGACAAGGTCCTAGTTCTCATGAAGCTGAAATTCCATTAAGGAGATAGATAATAATCTTATAAATAGATATACAATATTCTTTCAGGTGATGATAAGTGTAATGACAAAAATCAAAAAGCATAAGAGGGGGAAAAACATAAGGGGATCCACAGTGAGGAAGAATGCTGTTTTAGATTAGGCAATCAGGAAATGCACCCAGGAGGAAGTGGTATATGGATAAAGATATGAGTGAAGTAAGAAAGAGTCATGCCAGGGCTGAGAGAAAACCGTTCCAGGAAGAGGGAACAGCCTTGGGATAGGAGCAGGATTGGCATGTCTATGATGAAGCTAAGTGAATAAGAGCAAGAGTAGAAGAAAATGAGGCAAGGGCCACATCAAGTAGAACCTTGTAGTCATAATAAGGCATTTAGAGTATATTCTAAATGCAATGGAAAACCACTGAGGAGTTTAAACTATAGGATGACATCATCTAAATTGTGTTTATAAAACGTCTTTTGTAGAAATAGACAGTCTGGTTAGGAGGCCAATGTAGTGTAGCATGGTTGAATTCTGACTATATTTTGAAAGTAGAGCTCTTGCAGAACTTGCTGAAGGTTTTAATTAATGGTTTGGATGAAGAAGAGGAATTAGCAATGACACTTCAGTTTTGGTATGAACAACTAGTGATCGATTCTTGCTCCTATTAATTGAAATAGAGATTAGAGAATGAGTACAATGAATGGGGGTGGCAGAACCAAGAGTTCTGATTTGGAAATAATAGAACATCTATTGTGGCACAAGAATCAATGTTCTTCTGGCATATAGGCAAGACCTGTGGGAATATCATTCATTGGGAGAAACTCATGGAGACAGTATCGGGGAAGATACATGAGTTCCACATTGCCCCTCACACTCTGGGATAGCCTCACTCCAAATTCCAGATGTGGAACAGGGATCTGTCTTTTTGGATGTGGGTCTTTTAAGCTGAATGATTAGGGAAGAATCAAGCTCTTCTCTGGTATAATGAGAGGCCAGGATTAATAGCAATGTGATACAATAAAACCATGCTTCATCCTTATCCTGCCAGTCTCTCCTCTGTGGTTATCAGGGAGTAGGATATAATAATTGGATATAACAGAACCTTGTTCCATCCCTATCCTGCCTGCTCCTTTTCTAGTATCGTGTTAATGAGAAGAGGACCTAAGCTACCTGTTGCAGCTGTATGACAAAAAAAAAGAAACTAACGGGAGAATTTGGCATATCAATGCTCATGATTGCAAAAGCACCAGCCCCTATCTGGGCATGCTTTGAAGGCTGAGGTCCAGGCCTTGTGGTTGACCAATATTGATTGCTAACCTTAACCAGTTTCTCTGGAGATATTCAGGAAGCTAATTCCTTTTCTACAGGAAATAATTCATGGAAAAATTAACACTTATCTCTTAGTAAAAACTTGGATTAATTCAGTATTTGTGGGGTAGTAAAATATGGTTGGATTCTAGAAACACTTTGAATGTAGATTTCCTAAAAATTTGCTGGTGGATTTGAGGAGAAAAAGATAAATTAAGGAGTACATATAAGTTTTTATCCTGAAACAACTGAATTTTTTATGTTGTCATTGAAAGAAAAATAAGTAAGTAATGTATAATGGGGGTGGAGGGCGAATTAAGAATTCTGATTTTGAAATGCCTAATAGACACACAAGTAGAGAGGTAGAAAGCACCTGGAGTTCAGGGGAGATATTTGGATGGCGGATATGAATTTTAGAGTCATCAGCATGTAGATGTCTTTTAAAGCCATGGGAATATATCAACTTAGGAACAAATATAAAAGAGAAAAGGGCTGCAAACTGAACCCTACTTGAGTTACTTCAATAGGTACAAGCCTGGAGCAGGCCTAATGTCCACAGCTCCAGGCAGATTCTCGGTAGCCTACACCAAGAAAAGAAGGAACATTTCAAGCACAATATAATCTCAAAATAATACCTGTAATTTATCTGTAATTTACTATATCAGGTAGGCCTGGGATAGACATGAAGTATCATGTTCCAAGGTAATGGGTAAATATTTCTACACAGATACAAAGCATGATGGACATACAAAAATTAAAAGCACAGCTTTCTTCTCTCTCTGCTAAGGAGAACTACCTGCCAGCTCGACAGCAAATTGACAATATTCTATCCTTTGCTTACTCTTTCAGAGCTTTCAATTGAAATTATATAATTATTTCAAAGCTCTTTGAACAGGGTTTGTTTTTCTTTTGAATGCAACATTTTATTCTATCTTTAATATGGCTACAATTTACTCTATTAGCCCCAGAAACTACAGAGTTATTAAATTATTAGACATTTCTCTCGTGTGATATGTTTATTTTCTGTTTTAAGTCTAGGTTTTTCAGACTAATGTTTCAATGAAAGAGCGATGATGCTTTAGATGTGATTATTCCACTATAGATCACCCTTATATTCTTTCTCACTCTCAGGTGAAATCAAGGAATTTTGAAAATGACATTGACCTTTCCTCAACTTTTAGATTTAGAAGCAGGAATTTTTTATGGCTTAAGCTAAATGAACTAGACATGAAATCATGATTAGTAATAATTAATCAGGAACCGAAAGAATTTTGGTTGGTAGGCATAGAGCAACAAATAAAAATGTCCAGCTGTAAAAGGTAGGGAACTATTCTGGTCTCTTTTGTTTTAGGTTATTTCCTCTCCTCAAAACAAAAAGATCTGTTTTTTAATGAAAACAGTTAAAATTAAATATACTGGATTCTAAAATTTTTCAGGAACAATATATGTGTGAGAATAGCCAAAACTTTCTGGAAAAATAAATAATAATGAAGGGTATGCCAAAAACATCTATTACTCACCCCAAATCAATGTACTTTTCCACATTTTTCACTCCCGTGTTGATTAGACATTGTGACTAGTTCTGGCCAACGGACAGAACAGATGTTACTTCTACATCAAACCATTTAAAATCCATTTGCACAAACCTTTCAGTTTTCTTTTCCCACATTCCAGTGACCTGGAGACCATATATTAAGATTGTGGCATTACAACAAGGAAGCATCCTGAATCACTGAATCTCTAAATGGAAGACAACTCACCTGGCAAGTCATCTGACCCAGGATGGAAGTCATGTAAGTGTGAAATAAGTCATTGTTATATTAAACTACAGAGATTTGGGGGTTTGTGTTTTATCATAGCATTACCTATGTATATACCAACACGAATGCAAACTTTTCTCAATAGATACTATTAAACAGATAAATGAAATGTAAAAGGATTCATAAATAGACCCATGTTTGTTTGGAAGTTTAGTATATGACAGTGATGTCTTAAATCAGTTAGGAAAGATGAGTTACTGGTGGGTTAATTAACAAATTAACCCACAACTTAGTGGTTCAAAACAATATCATTTATTATCTCTCATAGATTCAGTAGGTCAGGAATTCAAACAAGGCACTGCAGAAAGAGCTTATCTTTGTACCACACACAATACCTAAGGCCTCAGCTGGCCAGCTCAAGGGCTGGAGGCTGGAATCCTCTGAAGTTTCATTCACTTATGTGTCTGAGGCTGATGCCTGCCATTGGCTAGATCTTAGTTGGGACTGTCAGCTGGAACTCATATGTGGCCTCTCCACACAGTCTGGACATTTTCACAACATGGTAGCTGGAATTTAAGGGTAAATGTAGTAAAAAAAGGAGCTGTATTGCTTATTGTGACCTAGCCTCAGAAGTCGCATATCACTTCTGCCATATTCTAATGATCAAGGCAGTTACAAAGGTTCACTCAGGTTCAAGACAGAAAACACAGATGCTACCTCTCAATAGAGAAGAGTCAATGTCACATTGTAAGAAAAGCATGAAGAATGGGATATAGATATAGATATAAATATATAGATATATCCATACATACAGAAGCCATCTTTAAATCTTTGAAAAATACAATCCACCATAGTGCGAATAGGTAATTTGTTTGTTAAGGATTCATTAGCACTTTTGGACAAGCTGAATGAATGCCCTCCTACTATAAAGATGAGATAAAAAATATTTGCTTATATATAGATATTATGGTTTGAACAGATTATTAAAACTCTAGCTAATAATTGTATAAAAGAGATGCATCAGATAAGCTTTTCTAAAATTAAAAACATTGTTTTTGGTAGACCTTCCTCAAATTACAAACTAATATATAGATAAAATTTCTATATACATTATTTTATTTAGTTATATTGTTGGAAATAATTTGAGTTCTTTACTGAGGTACTTTAAATGTTCAAAGTCTTGAAAAATTCCAGGCTAAAGATATTATAAGATATAAAGATATTATATTATATGGTGTAGAGCTTCTGGTTTTTTATTTTTCATGTGTCTATGCACTACAGTAAATGAAAAACATTTTCTAGGTGAGCTGGCATTGCCCATGGTTTCCCTATGTCTCATCTTAAAGCAAAGGTAACATGGTTCTCAATTCAGGCACACATCCTTGTTATATGTTCCTGGTTTTTCACAGAAGGATGTCAACCCTACAACCTGTCAATCGATGTCTACAAAAGTATCCCAACATAGAAGGGCTGGCTGTCCGAAATTATCAGGTAGTGCAAACTTGAACTTTCTGTTGCCCTACTTTTAACTTAATGTTTTCCTGAAATAAACAGTGTCTAAGGAAGATTACTTGAGGGATACAGAATCCGCCCTGTAGCCAGCACTGTCATTGCTCTGCCTGGATCCCTTTGGATTCCTTTTACCAGTGTGTATCCTCCCACAGGCACAATTTCTGCAATCTTTTTTTTTTTGAGGATAGATCTCAGGTCACTAGAGCTACTTTGCCTACAGGCACTAGAGCAGGAATTGCTGGGAGTTTACATCACTCCCACCTCATCCCTTGGCTTTACAGCCCTTAGCCAATTATTTATGAGTGCAGAAGAACAATCCTAGTTCCTTTGACCCGAGTCAGGACAAACTCTTAGTTGTAATTTCTCATCCAGAGCTCCTTGCAGGATCAGTATGAAGCTGGGACATCACCTGAACTCACACCCTTGCTCTGCTTCTTCTTCCCTATCCTGCTCCCCCAACTCCTATGCCAGTTTCTCCTGGGAACACATTTTTTAAAAATCACATATACATGACTCCTCAAATTAGGGTCTTCTTCTGGAGCACGAGACCTAAGAGATATTTCACCTCCTTAGGTATTTTACTATTTGCGTGCGTGCGTGCGTGCGTGCGTGCGTGTGTGTGTGTGTGAGAGAGAGAGAGAGAGAGAGAGAGAGAGAGAGAGAGAGAGAGAATGAGAATTCAGATGATTCACTAGAGAGTGGGATATTTGGACCATCAGAATCTATACACCAATGAGATCCCTAGGAGATCTGTGCACACATGAACCTTTAAGAAGCACGTTTCTGAGAAAGAGTCCTATGAACTAAGTCAAGAAGAAATAAAACATTGGAATAGACCAGAAACCATGGAAGAAATCACAAACCTTGTCAAAAAATGAATTATTAAGTATTTTCATTTTTATAATATTTCAATGCTAAAAACTTCAAAAGTAGAGTAAAATTATGGGAAGCTTCCAATTCATTTTATGAAACTAGCAAAACCACAATATTAAAACCTGATCAAAAGTAAATACTAAGGGAGAACGCTTACTAGATAGTCTAGCAAATATATAGAAACAAAAATCCTAAACATAGCATTGACAAACTGAATACAGCATGAAAATTAAAGAATGAAAGGGTTAATACTTACCAATTGACTAATATAATTTATCACGCCAAAAGAGTAAAGCCAGAATTTCAATAAATGTACCCAAGTTAATTAATAAAAGGTGAAATTAAATATTCATTAATTATAAATATATGTAGTAATCTTGGATTAGAAGAAAACTTTCTTAACATGATAAATGGCATATTTTGCAAAATAACAATTTACATCATTTTGACAGACATTTTAACTGAAGTCAAAAATAAGATAAGGGTGCTTAAAATCATCATGATTCCTTTCTTTTTTATTTTTTGTAATTTCCAAACAATATAATAAAACAAGAAAAGAAATAAGAGGTATAAGTATTAGAAAAGGAACAAAACTATTTTCAATTTTTTTTACCTACCTTGAAACCTCAAAAAAATCATCCATAAAAATGTTATAACTACTAGGAAGTGGTCAACAATGACATAAATATACAAGTATTAATAACGATATTAAAATCAATATTATTTTATTCACGAAGTGATCAAAAATCTAACATATTTACAAATGACCTTAACAAGAAATGTGCAATGTTGTATAAAGAAAACCAAAAAACAGTTAAAAAGGAGTGTATATGGAGAAAAACACTGTATTTCTGAGTAGAAAAGTTCAATTATTATTAAAGTATTAATTCTTCCCATTTTGCTTTATAAATATGATGCTTCTAATCTAATCCAATATCAACTGAACATTCTTGCAACTTGATAAAATGTTTTTGAAATTCATCCAGAAAAATAAATATACAAGAATAAACTAGATAATTTTTTAAAAGAAAAATGAGAAAGGGTTTGAAACCAAATGTTGAAATATATTATAAAGTAGAAAGTTCAAGGCAGATGCAGGAATCTTTAAAAATTTAACATATAATAGCTATGTCATGTAAAATCATATTTATTATATAATTTGACTAAATACTTATAGAAAAGTTAAGCTAACTTCATTATATTCCATAATAGATTTCAACTAGGCTAAAAATGTAAATTTTTAAGAAAAAACTATGACCATTCCAGAAGGGAGTATATATACACATTGCCTGCTGGTTGACAGTAGGCTTTTCTAATAATGACACTAAAAGCAACATCATAAAAACTAATATTTGACTAAAAAATATTAACACTCATATATAAAAGAGTTAAACATTCCTTTTTGTGTGTCAAACTGACTAGACTTAAATAAAATTATGATACATAAATTTCTGGTAAGTGTGCAAGCAACTGGTACCCTTAAATACAGTTGTCTGTATGTAATACAGAGTGTACTTTTTATAATATTCTATACAGAAAAATGGTCACTTATATTAAAAGGATACTTTCAAATTTTGACCATTGGTCTTCTGAGAATTTGTCCTAAGCAAATAATTATAATTTTTGCAATGTTTTATCTACAAATATGTCCCCAACATCATTTTTTATAGTGGAGAATCTTGAAATGCAAAAATTAAGGATTAACTCAATAAATAAATGCCTTTATCTAATGAAATATATTGAACCTATTAAAATATTTTTAAAAGATATTTAATGACTTGAACAAATGTGTGTGAAAAACTGAATGAAAAGTGATGAAATGTCATATGCAGTTTGAACCTTTTGTTAAAAATTCTATTCATGCATAATATGACAGGAAAAAGACACACCAAAAAGTCAATTTTTTCCCCTAGATGCTGGGATTTTATGTTTTATACTTATAACATCTTTTTTCTGCTTACCTATAAGTTCCATATTTTCTTCAATGAACATGTGCTCTTTTATAATCATAAATTATAAATAGATTAACATTAATATTTTAAAAAGTAAAAAAAGAGAAATAAGCCATCTTATGGACCTTTTTGTATGTGTTACAGAACATATGTTATCAGCGCATGTTTATCATGACACACAGTGTCTCCTTCAGGGGAACACCCAGGAGAAATTCTTGTTTATTCTTGACACCAATAACAAATGACAGTTTCTCTTGTTCTGAGTAGTTGACATGTTTTTATCTGATAGACCCTATGAACCACGTAAACTAGAAAGCTTGGAGACAACTTATGACAACTTCTGTACATAAGGGTATGAATCTATGTGACATGCAATTGTTCTACTTAAGAACCTTGTCATCTTGTATTTTGTATATTCTGATGTCAGCTTTTTTCCAGGAAAGACACGAGATCTGTGTAAAGTAAAATGTACTCCCACTAAGGGCCCTGAAGCAATAAGAGAATGGTCCAGCATGCAAGAACCACAGAGTCCAGCAGAGGAGGGTCAGTGCTAGACCTGCAAAAGAACTTATCCTTTAAACAACTGGGAAGAGCAGATCATTCATCACTCAACTAACATTAATTGAGAGTCTATTGTGTGCAAGACACTGTCTGAGTGCTGAGCAGAGGATGATGAGAAAATTCTATAATTCATGATGCTATGGCTGAATTATGACACCCTCCAAAAAATCATATACTGAAAACCTAACCTCCAGCACCTCACAATGTGACTGCATTTGGAGATAGGGTCTTTACAGAGATGTTCAAGTTAAAATGAGGCCATTGGTGTGAGCCCTAATCCAATATGACTGGAGTCCTTATAAAAAGGGGAAATTTGTACACTGACACCCATAGAGAGAAGACAACATGAGAACACAGAGAGAAGGCCATCTACAAACCAAGGAAAGTGTCCTGGAACAGATTCTTCCTTCACAGCCCTCAGAAGGAACCAACCTGACAACACCTTCGTCTGAGACTTCTAGCTTCTAGAACTGCGAAACAATAAATTTTGTTACTTAAGTCATCCAGCTTGTGGTAGTTTGTTACAGCGGCCCTAGGAAGCAAAAACACCCTCCATTAAGGGAACAAATAACAAACAAACAGACAAACAAATAAACAAACAAAAAATAATTTCTAATTGTGAACTGTCCAGATCAAATACTTAGGAAACACTGCCATGTGGAATCATGGTTTAAGCTGTAACCTGAAGGTTTAGGAAGAAGTAACCTTTGAAGAGGTGAAAAAATCCCAAGCAGAAGGGCAGCACACACGCAGGTCCAAGGCAGAGAAAATTTGAGCTGGTCTGAGAACCCAGGAGTCAAGTGAGACTGAACACATTCTGTGAGGAGGCACTGGTGATAGACATCAGAACCCACTCAGATTCTTCTGTCACTTGTGTTTGAGCAGGTCTGCTGGAATGTATTGAGTCTTTAGTCCCCAATGTGGGCTCTGTCATTCATTACTAACTTGATTTCTTGATCAAGTCCCCAAGTATAAAAAAATCTCTTCAATCACAGATATATGAATCCTGAAAGTCTGGAGATGAGAATAGAATTCATTCTTAATTTTGGTAAAGATGTGCTTCATGATATCCATTCTCTAGTTTTTAAACTCTTTTTCCCTTCTTAAAACTTCCTGGTGCCTCTCAAACTTCTAGGTCACTGCCTAATCCTGGTGAAATGTTTAAAGGAGTGTAGCCACCAAGTCAGCACTTGGCATAAAGAAAATAAAACAGAAAGACTGTAACACCGTGGTCATGTGTGAATGGAGGTTTGTACCTGGGAGCTTCTCTAAATGAATTTCATTCTCTTCATGGCCTCACATTTATCCATGAATCAACCAAGCTCACTCATTCTATTACATACTCCCCCTCTTTCTTTCACTGAGGACTTACCACCTCATTTTTCTATGAGGTCTAACTCCTAGTCACCCCATGAAGATGATATCCAGCTGTTGGGTAGACAGACACTTATTTTGGTTCTCTTAGTGTCCTCTGACTCAGAGCAAGATTTTATTCCTATCACCAATTTCCAAAAATGTTTATTTTGTTAGCAGCAAATGTCCACCATGTAATTACTTCAAAATTGATGATCTTTAAGGTTCTATCACATATTGAACTGATCATTCAGTAAGTAAATTAAAATAGATAGGCCCTTTAAAGCTATAGATTTTTTTAGCAGACTTCATAGTACAAAGACAAGACAAAAATGACATCAAGACATTCATTCTAGTTAAACCAAAGCTCATTATTGTTATAATCTGGTGAAAGTCATTTTTCTTTTTCAAATAAGTTGAATAGAAAGGAATTCTTTAAAAATAAAAGAGATCCAAGAATGTTATGAATATGCTATGTAATTTAAAATGTAGTACTGTAACTTGATTCTCTACTATAGACATATGGCTTTGAGAGCCCATCTACAATACTAATAAATGAATAATGGTTGAGCACAGCTAATATAACTCCCAGTTATAAACATAGATTAAAGTAAGGTTGATTTTTAATATATTACCCTGACAGTTTGTAAGAGGAGGTTAATATTATTACTTCTCACTTTTCATTTTCATACTTACTAATAGTCAAATAACCCTCACCCCCAGGTATGTGGTTATGGGTACAAAGCTCCAGGGACCAGTACTCATGGAAGGTAGAAGTGTTCTTTAGTAGTTCTGGGTCCGTGACCATTTTCCAACATGTCTCCTTTTTCTTTGTCCACTCCTATAATCGCCATTGTATATTTTATATGTAGAGTTATATTGAGAAGTCGGTTACCTTGAAACATTAGGGATTGTTACTTGACTCACTCCCAACACTGACACATGAGAACTTTCCAACCAACACAATAGCTTTTTCTCCATAAGTATTTGATTTTATTTTCTTACAGCTTTGAATACATTTTTTCACTTCCTCTTGAAATTCTCTCCTCCTCCAACTTCTGTAATACGGCATTATTGCAGCAATCTTTCTACAACTACAAACATCCCTTCTATAACCTCATCTTGTGCATTACCATCTCTGTGGTTCAACGTGGAATCCACTAGATGTTTCTTTTGACTGATTTACATATTACAAACCATTTCATGCCCCTCTCTTCTTTGAAAACTCCCAAGGCCATCCCACATTGATTTGACCTGCCCCTTGACTGCACAGTATTTATACCATTTAGTCAATAACCAAATATGTCTCTGTGACATCTCTTGTAATGTAACCATATATTTTACATACTTCTCAGAGAAAAAGACAGAATCAAAGTTAACAATTTGAGATATGACCTGAGGGTCCTCCTTCTTGTCCTTCCTTGTGTACATTGCCTGTCTCCTACTTCCAGTTACAGGCATTATCAACTCAGGGAATAAAGAATTGTTAGAGCTGAGTAAATGGGGAAAATGTACTCGGTTTTGGTTTTACTTTTTAAATATATGCTTTTGAAACTTGTGGCAGAGACAGTAGTTTGAGAACAAAAGATTTGAGTTCCAAAAGTATGGTCTGTTTTAGTTTTAAAAGCCAAGGAGACTCAGGTCACAAAGCCTAAGCTAAACAAAATGCATGGAGTGTAGGATTAGCCTGGGGAAAAGATCACAATGACCTGGGCTGTGCAACAGCAAAAAGACTCAGAGCAGGGGAAGGACTTTTGTAGGGAGTGGGAGGTAAATATGGGAACCTGTGCTCTCTTTCCACTTGGTGGAAACTACTGCAAGCAGACTCCCCATTCCCTCCCCTGTGGAGTAAGGATAGTCAAGTGACAGGGCCTTTGAGGATTGGAATGTCCAGGGAACAGAACCTAAGAAAGATGTGAGGAAACCCCATGCAGTTCAACAGGGCACAAGGAGTAGCTTGTGCCTTCCCAAGAATAGGAGTAACTAAGAGAACTATGGTGGGACTTGACTATTATGAGTTCAGATAACAATGATACAAGCAATTGGCAGACACCATTGACCAGAGACCAGATGAAAATACCTGGGTAGATGCCAGTGAGCAAAAGTCCCAGTGACAGTGATGTCCTAGAACCACTGAGAGCAGATCTACACTGGCTTCTCTGCTGAAGCTCTCTCACAAAAACTTGCCTCATACTGAGCCTGCTGGAACTTGGCTACCACCATAGAGACAAAGGCAGAAGGAAAAGTTTTGAAATGACCAAGAAAATCTTGGATAGACTAAATTTATGTAAAACTAACTATAATTAACTTTCTTTCACCAAACATGATAAAAGCTAGAGATAACCAGTTATAGAAAAAAAAGTTTTGGAAAACTATAATAAATCAATACAAGTTGCATATTTTAGGTATTTGGGCTTAAGCTTAAGGAACTTTACCCACCAAGATGCATCTCCCAAACTAAGACATTTACATTTTTAGTTTTCCTCTAAAGCATCTAGAAGACCTAGAGAGATGCCTGACAAATAATTGTTGAATGACCAAGTGATTGATTAATTAATTCAAAATTTTAAAATGGTGACTATTTTAAGATTAAAACAATGACCCAAATTTTTGCATTTTACCCAAAGATTAAAAGAACTACATTTAAAAACTAGATGCTCTCCCTTCTTTTTACAATCCATTCATTATTCTGCTCAAGAAACAGACCTCTTGTTTCAGGAAGGTGAAGATATGTAATGTATACTTAGCAATGTTTTCTAGTTTCATGGAAGCTGTGTTGCCAACATTGAAGAGATGGGAGGACCCATTCCAAAGAGTAATCTGAGCACCTGTAAAGAAATATCTTTTCAGTTCATCATCATAGTCATGAAGCAGAATATTTTGCCATGGATGAATAGGGAAAAAAGGCTCATGTGGATTTCATTTGGGGGAATAGAGGACAACAGTGTTAAAAGTGGAACTATAAAACAATTTTGTAGAAATCTGGCATGGATATCTGCTTATATAAACTATTTGAGTTATGAAAACAAGATTTAAAAAACCATTAAAATGTCACATTAAAAAGCCAACATATGATCATAACAAATGTACCATTCTGGTACAGGATGTTGATAGTTGAGAAGGCTCTACATGTGTGGGGACAGGAGTATACGGAAACTCTCTGTACCTTCTGTGTAATTTTGCTGTTAACCTAAAACTGCTCTAAAAAATAAAAATCTATTTTTAAAAGCTACCGTATTAAATCTGTAGAGACAGCAGATTGGTGGTTGACAGCAGATTGGGGAGTGGGGCAGAGAACAAGAATGGGAAAGGTTGCTTAATGAGTATGAGGTTTTCTTTGGGGGAGTGATGAAAATGTTTTGAAACTAGATGGAAGTGTTGGTTGCACAGCAATGTAATGCACTAAGTGTCATTGTATTGTTAAGTTTAAAATGGTTTATTTTGTTAGGTGAATTTCACCTCAGTTTTTTTAAAATTCCACCAATACAATAGATGAGGTTTCTCAAAAATACATTCCATGGAATAATAGTCTCCAACATAGTCCTCAAAAAAGGACTTCTGTGATCTGATTTGTTTTGAAGCAATGCACACATGTCTATTTCTTGGATATACCTACTCTGCATTAGTGTTTTAAAGGCTCTTAGTGATCCTAGTATAAAGTTCTCGATGTTTACCCTCATCCTCTTTCTCTACATCATATCTGAGAACATCACACAGAGCACATTTTGGGAATATACCAGTCTAGACCTTGCCAAGAAAAGAAAACCCCCAACTCATTCTTATTTTAATTGTTCCAGGAAAAAGGTTTGGCACAACAACCTTTTCATGATATTTGTTAACATGATTTCTGATAAGGTCTTTTGACAATGCTCAAGACAAAAATAGGTGGCCTTAATAAACCCAATTCTAAATGAATGATGGGATATTAGAGTAATAAAGACAAAATACTGCTCTTGGCTACCACTTGATTTGTAGGCAGGAATGCCACACTAAGAAAACTTATTATCCAGGTATATATAAATCAGCTACCATATAATTTGAGATTTTATTCATTTGTACAAATTGCATTTTATATATACTTCAGAAGTATGACACAGTATGTGGGCACATCTAAAATAGCTGGCTTTTTAATAGCAGATATAAAAATGTCCAATACAATGAAAAGTTAATAAAATGAAATGGCCCGAGACTATTTCATCATTGCAAGCAAATGAATCTTCATGAATCTTCACTCTAAGGCCATTTATTAGATTCCAAATGTGTTGATTTAATAATAATCAGCACAAATAAGAATAGTTGTAGGATGGAATTGGTAATTTTATGACTAAAGTCATTTATTCTCAACCATGGGTGGGATGCAATTAGTATGGGGCAAGGGAGGGAACAATCCCTTTTCCCAGAGAGATATATCAGAATCTCCTGGAGGGATGTTTATTTGAAAATGAATAATCAACATTATCATTACTGATTTGATTTTAATAACAATAATTAGTCCCCTTTGAAGATGTAATCACAATTAAGAGGATGTGGGAATTCCGATTCTTCAAATAGAGACATGAGTTAGGAAGGATGGAGAAACATTAAGGAGCATGTTGTCTAGAAAGAGACTAAACACAGGTTGTCTATTTCTTCACCACCCACAACATACATTCAGCTTCCTGAATGCCCATGCCCAAAATGTCCCACTGGTCTAGACTTCTCTGATATGAGTGTGAATGGGTGGAGTGTGAGAGTTCCAAGAAGCAGCATTCCAGGAGCCCATTCTCTGATGCAGGTTTTCCCTGGACAAGCGTCTGGATAGCGCTGTATTTTCAGAATGCCTGACTTTAGCATCTGGGACCATCTCTCCTGTTCTTCTGACTTTTCTCAAAGTTCCAGCACCAGAACCAAATAGATCACTATTGCCTAGATGAGTTGGGTTATAGGAATGTTTCTAGTATGTCTCCGTGCCTCAAAATGCCATCATACTCATGTGTGTGCTCACATCCACACATATGCGTACATGCACACACACTCACAGAGGCCCTGTTGACCATGTTTTACTAGCTAACTCTGCCCTCCTGGCCACTGATGATTCAACCAAGACTGCATAATTGACCCACCTGGACCACTTTCTTCCTCCAAGAAATTTGGAATTGAGGCTAAGAGGTACTGATCAGTGTACTGGAAGCTAAGATTGCAAACAAAGGAAAGGTTGAGCTGGGAATATCCTTTTTGACTATGAATGCCCGAAAAAGTAGAGAAAGTCATTTTGGAGAAGGGTGGAGGGTGGGGAGCGCACGTGCACGCTAGAGAGAGAGAGAGAGAGAGAGAGAGAGAGAGAGAGAGAGAGAGAAATAAAGCAAATAAAGAGAATAAAGGAGATTAAAGAGAGCATGTAGCCCTAGAAGGACAGTGATGTCTTGTTGTGCTTCTGATGGCTTTTCAGGTCCTAGTCACAGTTCTCCTGTAGTTTGTCTTAATTTTCTGGTTTCTGAGACATTTCTGTATTATTATAATAAATCCTCCCCAAACATTTTCATTTTTAATCTAAAATAGTTCATGTAATTTTCTGTTACTTAAAATAAAAAAAAATCTATCATTAAAAATTAAAATTTTAAATTATTAGTATGATTTTTATGATTTCTCTTTATGTTGTACAACACCAGTTTTTTAAAAAATAAGATTATTGGGGTGACTTTGGTTAATACAGTCATATAATTTTCAGGTGGACATTATCATTTGACATCTATATATTCTATTGTGTGTTCAGTACCCAAAGTCCAGTTTCCTTCAGGTGCATAGATTTGATCCTCTTTATCCACTTCACCCTCCCCTTACGCCCCTATATTTGATCCCCTTTATCCCATCTACATCCCCCCTCTTCCCTCACCCCACTAGCAACCACTGCTCTATAGTCCTCTGGTAACCACTAGTCTATAGTCCATGTCCATGAGTCTGTTTATTTGTCCAGCTCACTCATTGATTTTAGGCTTATATTCCACATATAAGTAATATGATGTGATTTTCAACTTTTTCTGTCTGGCTTATTTTGCTTAGCATGATTATCTCAAGTTCCATCCAAATGCCAATACTTCATCTTATGGCTGAATAATATTCCATTGTATATATGTACTACAGCTTCTTTAGCCAATCATCTATCATAGGACATTTCGGTTGCTTCCCTGTCCTGGCCACTGTGAATAATGCTGCTATGAACATCGGTGTGAAAATATCTTTATAGATATGAGTTTTCAAGTCTTTGGGGTGAATATCCAGTAGAAGGATTGCTGGATAATATGGTAGATCAATTCTTAGTTTTTTGAAGAACCTCCATACTGTTTTCCATAGTGGCTGTACCAATTTGTAGTCCCACCATCAGTATATGAGGGTTCCTATTTCTCCACATTCTCTCCAACACTTGTTATTGCTTGTACTGTTGATTATAGCTATTCTAACAGATGTGAGATGGTATCTCATTGTGGTTTAGATTTGCATTTCCCTAATAGCTAGCGATGTTGAGCATCTTTTCATATATTTATTGGCCATTTGTATGTCCTCTAGGGAGAAGTGTCTGTTCAAGTCCTCTGCCCGTTTTTTTGATTGGATAATTTTTGTTGTTGTTGTTGTTGTTATTGTTGTTATTGAGTCATATGAGTTCTTTGTATATTTGTGATATTAGGCCATTATTGGAGGTTTTGCTTGCAAATATATTTTCCCTTTCGGATGGTTGTCTCTTTACTTTGTGGATGGTTTCTTTTGCTGAGCAGAAGCTTTAGTTTGATGTAGTCCCATTCATTCATTTTTGCTTTGACTTCCCTTGCCGTTGAGGTCAAATTCATGAAATCCTCTTTAAGTCCAAGGTCCTTGAGTTTAGTTCCTATGTTTTATTCTATGCACTTTATTTTTTATGTCTTATATTCAGGTCCTTAATCCATTTTGAGTTAATTTTGGTGTGTGGATGATAGACAACAATCTCGTTTTATCCTTTTGCAGGTGGCTTTCTAGTTTTCCCAGCACCATTTATTTAAGAGGCTTTTCTTTCTCCACTGGTTGTTTTTGGCTTTTTTTTGTCGAAAATTATTTTCCCATACAAATACAGGTTGACTTCTGGACTCTCGATTCTGTTCCACTGGTATGTGTGTCTGTTTTGCTGCCAATACCATGCTGTTTTGATTACTGTTGCTTTGTAGTATAATTTAAAGTCAGACAGAGTGATGCTTCCAGCCTCGTTCTTTTTTCTCAGGATGGCTTTGGCAATTTGGGGTCATTTGGCAACACCAGTTTTTAATGCACATATAAGGGTATTCAATTCATATGTGAAATCATCAATATTACCTAATTCATGTCTTACAGCTTGTTACATGGATATATATTTCATTCTTACCAGAGCAGTAAAAATGCCACATAAAATTAACATGTAACATAACTTGTAATGTTACATGTAATATATCATATTCTCAGCTTCCCAGGATAAGGACATGGGAATCTTTAGGGGAGCATTACTTTATTTAATATTGCTTGAGTACTTTGGCTGCTCCTCACAGCTAACTTCAACTTCCTGACAACGTAATGATCTCAAGATAGCCAGATTTCCTACATGGTGGTCAGTTGGCTCCTGAGTAAGCTTTCCAAGTAGAAAACCCTCAATGTGCAAGTTTTTATCAAGTCTCTGCCTGTGTAGAGCTTGGCCATGTCCTATTGGCCAAAGCAAGTCCTATGCTGAAGCCCAGGGTCAATGTGAAAAGGATTACACAGAGCAAGAATGCAAGGAGGTGTGGTTTATTCAGGGCCATTATCACAAGTTATCACAATTACAATTAAAATATTCTTTCCAATAATCTTTGCATGTCTTCCTCAAATGTCCAAAATTACAAAAGAGGTAGCATTGTAAATGGTACAAAATATTTGCTAATTCAAGAAATGATTGTTCCTTTGAAAGAAGTTTTTTCCAAGTGTTACTAATCTTTTATTGTATTACTTTATATAAATTCTTTTACAAAATTATGCTCTTAATGTTCTGACCTCTTCCATTCTTAGATTTCACACCAGGGAAGGTTGAAGACTAGCAGTAACATTACAAGAAGAAACATGAAGGAGGCAGATGCTGAGAGAGTCTGAATTTATGCCTCCAATTTATAATACAAGAAAATGTACATTTGAGACACAAGGAGAAAACTCAAGAAATGATATTTCCTTTGAAATACAAATAAGAATAGACATATTCTGATACCGCTGATTTGTGCACATAACATAAATTCCTTGAGCACCTCCTGTGTTCCAGGTCACTGGGATGCTAAGCTCTTGACTGGTCACTGACAGCTTCAGTAAGAAATGTTCTCGATAATCCGCAGAGTGTTAACTATGTTATGACAGGCACTTGTCAAAGCTAGAAAGGGTAATTAATCCTGGATGCTATTTTTAAAGAACTATAATAGGTTACAGATACTATTTTGTTAATGTATAGAGCAAGATGGCATGTCCCGCTGTGGTTAGCCAGGATGAGCCATCTTGGACTAGTTATAGTTGTCCATTGACGTTCCTTGCCTAACTCAATTATCACTATGATGATGCTAACTGGTAATTTTTCTATTTCTGTCATTCCTTCTAATTTTATTTGTGACCTTTCTGTTGTAAGGAAGAGCCTTCTTTTCTCCTGTTTGTTTATATATTATATTACTATGATTCAAAATAATAGAAAATACATACATTGGTCTCTGCTCCTGGTTTCTGGCACAGAGCTCCTAAATTTTGGATTTTCCTGGGTGATAGGAGTGGGTTTTGTTCTAATGAGGCTCTTAGCAGGTGCCTGAATAGTTTTAGGCTGGGAGCTGATCATTATAAAGACTAAACCACTATTAGAAGCTTAGAACTTTTAGCTCCACCCTCCATCCTACAGGAAGAAGACAAGGGATGAAATTTGAGTTAATTGTTAATCATGTGTATGTGATAAAGCCTCAATAAAAATCCCAAAATACAGAGTTTGAAGAGATTCCAGTTTGGTGAACACGTCTATGTGGTGGAAGAGTGGCACACTGCATCTCCACAGGAACTGAAGCTTCTGTTCTCAGAATCCTTCCAGGCCTATGCATCTCTTCATTTGTCTGTAATTTGTATCCTTTAAAATATTCTTTGTAATAAATTGACAATAGTAAGTAAACAGTTTCCTGGATACTGTGAACAACTGTAGTAAATTGTTGAACCTGAGGAGGGGGATGTGGGAACCTCCAATTTTCAATTAAGTTGAACAGAAGTTGTGGGTAACCTGGAGACATATTACTTGCAATTGGCCTCTGAAGTGAGGTTGAAAGGGGTCTTGTGGAACTAAGCCCTTAACCTGTGGGGTCTGTACTAACTCTAAATAGGGTCAGAATTGAATTGAATTTTGGGACACCTAACTGGTGTCAGAGAATTGATCAATGTGAGGAAACCCCCACACATCTGGCGTAAGAAATATTCAGTGTGAAAACAATGGAAAATAAGGAATTTTTCCTAGATGTATGAACATTTGATCACATGAAATCTTAATTTATTTAGTGGATTATAATTTTTTTAATCATCGTTTTATCTTAAGCTCAAATTGTCTCATATTAGCCAGTAGTAGCTCTTTTGAGGTGACTTTTGTATCCTTTTGACATGTCTCCATAGTTCTTAAAGCACCTTGAGCTTTCCATCATAATGAGATGTTTCAGGCTCATCTTATACTTTCTCTGCATAATTCCCTAAATTATCCAATTTCTTAAGGAGCCTAGATTTCTTTTTTGAACATAGAAAACAAATATAGGTGCAAGGTGTGCTCAGTTGCTACTAGGGTATCATTACTTCTAGGCCTTCTTACAGGACAGAATTAGCAAATAGATATACATATATGCACACATAACAGAATTTTTGGAGGGTGGACAATGCATAGAAGAAAAAAAATGACTGAGGTAGGCAGAAAAGTGGTCTCACAAATATGTCCACATCCTAATCCCCACAAACTGTAAATATCTTGGGTCGCATGGCAAAGACGAATAAAAGTTACAACTGGAATTAAGGTTGCTAATCAGCTGGCCTTGAGATGGGGAGATGACCTGAGATTATCCAAGTGGGCCCAACATAATTACAGGAGCCTTTAGAAGCAGAGAAGGAGGCAGAAGAGAGAAGACAGCATGAGAAGCATTTAACCTGACATTGCTATCTTTGAAGATGAAGGAAATGTCTCATAAGCCAAAGAAAGTTGGTAGTCTCTAGATGCGAGAAAGGCAAGAAAACAGATTCTCTTCTAGAGCCTCCAGAGAAGAATACATCTCTGTCAACATCTTGAGTTTAGCTCAGTGAGACCCATGTCAGACTTCCAATGAATAACTGAAAGGTAATAAATGTGTGCCACTTTAAGCTATTTATGGTAATTTGTTACCATAGCCATAGAAAACTAATAGCAACAAAAATTCTGTTGTCAGCTCAGAGGCTATAAAAACCTCAAGTTACCTCTGGACAAAGCAGACAGAATTATAATCATTTTGACTTGAAAAAGCCTCAATCCAATTTATCTGGGGAAATATACTGAGACCCACAATAATAGTGGATGCGACAAGAGACAATTTTATTTCTCTCTCATTTAAAATCCAAGTACATAGAGAGGTCTCTATGATAAGTCATCAGGGGTCCGGGTTCCTTCTGTCATGTTGTCTCCCCATTCCCAGGGTATTACCCTCATTGAAGAGTTCAAGACAGTTCAACACCATATTTTTGTTCCAGTCAGTGTACAGAAGGAAAAGTGACAGGTGTAACTTTTCCCTTTAAAAATGTTCACGAGTCATTCCAATTCACATGCCATTGGCTAGAACTGAGTCACATGGTGATGCCTGTAAGCAAGTGAAGTTGGGTAGCCCTATGTCAGCCTAAAATTTATATCAGGATGGAAGAAGAGGAAAACAAATATGGGGAACTACTAAGCCATTGCTTCCACACTGAGTAACTGGTACTCTTCAGTTATGTTGATTTGTGCGTTTTACATTTATAAAGGCATATTGTTTCTGTCTTCTGAAACTCTTCAGAAAGAGTATTAAGATCAGGACAATTTCTATTCTATGTATTGATTCTTAACCAATGTGAAAAAAAGTAGTGAGCTAGAAACACATAAAAATTATTACATCTGCTGATTTCCATATTTCAGCTTAGCTGTTCTCTGGTCATTTGAGGTCACTCTTAAGTTCCTTGAAGCTCCGGGGTTTTTGCTCCCTATTCCAGGCTCATCCTGAGTATCTTCTTCCAGCTTTCCAGCCCGTTAGCCACCTTCTCTTGTGTGTCTTACTGATATATATTCCTCAGTTCTCTTGCTGGCAACAGTTGCCTGAAACATGCCCAAACAGGAACATCTCCTTCATCTTTACTTTTATCACTCTTGCATTGCTTTTCTATTTGCTGCTGTAACAAATTACCACAAACTTAGTGGCCCAAAAGAACACAAATTTATTATCTTATAGTTCTCTAGGTTAGAAATCCAACACAGATCTCATTGGAATAGAATCAAAATGCGACTAGGCCTGTATTCATTTTAGAGTTTCTAAAAATATATATATTCCCTTGCCTTTTCCAGCTTCTAAAGGCTGTCATCATTCCTTGTTTTATGGCCCCTTCCTCCATCTTGAAAACCAGCAACAAAGGTGGAGTCCTTCTCACATTGCATCACTCTGAGCTCTCCCATAGTCACGTCTCCCTCTGGCTCTCCCCTTCTGCCTCCCTCTTTCTCTTTTAAGAGCCATTGCAATTATACTGACATGACTGGACAATCCAGAATAATCTCTCTCTTTTAAGATTGGCTGATTAGCTACTTTAATTCCCCTTTGCTATGTAACCTAACATATTCACATATTTTAGAAATTAGGACATCTTTAGGAGGGCATTATTCTACCTACCACAACCTCCACATTTATTCTCCTTCCACTGTGGCCAAAAATGCACACACAAAATCTCCTTTCCCTCTCCCCTGGGCTTCCCTCCACCCCTACTCCTAAATCAGGTTATTAGTTAGCTCAAGGATTGATACTTAAGAAGCAAGCTATCACCTTACTTTGTACATAATTACTTTTTCATTTTAGATTAGTTTATAAATGAATGAATCACTCTTCGATGCCCTAAAAAATGATAGCCAAATGAGGAGGAAATTCTAACCAATACTTTTAAGCTGCCTTGTACCTGATTACAGATTTTAACTGCTCAACTTTGGGATTTTGGCACTCTGTACAAAGTTAGTAGCAGCTCTTAAGAAATGGAACTCAACCACACTCACATTGATTTGTCAAGCCTTTGAAATAGAAACATTAATGTCATTTGTGATTTTTGAAGTTATGCTTGAGGCCTCAGAGTTGTTCCTGAACAGAAGAATAAGTTTGGAGAGTGGGGACAGAGTGAAATTTTCCTTGAAAGATTTTATATTCATATCATTTTAATAGAGTTAGATAAACTGCAAAAGCATCCTTAAGGCCTGGAACAGAAGGATTTGGTAGCAAGAACATGAGTACAGGAGTAGAAGGTCTGAATTTCCACCAGTTTTTATTACTAACTTGTAAGCACTAACCATGATGCATTCAAGTTTTGTCGTCTTCAGGACAAGGAGGAAGACACTTGGCACCAACCACATGCATGCTAATAAAGGTCAGGAAAGCAATTCTTGCTTCTCCTAGAGTTGATAGATTTGAGAAAATGGTATCTTGTTTGTAACTCTGTAATAGTTTGCACATTTAAAACTGAGCTATGAAATGAGTTGGCCTGGATGATCTCCATGGCCCTGTTAGGCTGTGCCCATCCGGAGTTCAGTGACACTGTCTGACTCAACTGACTGCCACTACTCTGACCTTGGATGGCTCCAAACCTCTGCTGGGCTCCAGGACCAAGTCTTCTCTGTGACCTGGGTTATGGCTTTACACTATACTTCCCTCTTCCTTCCTGAAAGATGAGACAGAGTAGCATGACTCGCCACTCTCTGTAGGAACTAAGCAAATATGACTGTGTGGATATGTCTTTTTTTAAGAACTAGACTGTGGAATTTATGAGGAATCAATATTATCAGGCAAATATAGCCCATGCTTTATTTTCTCGGTTAGAAAATGAAGAGCCACCGTGCTGTCTATTGACATTTTACTTGATACATTTTAATAATGTATCATAGTGTCTTAGTCTGTTTGGGCCAGTGTAATAAAATATAAACTGGGTGGCTTATAAAAAATCAAATATTTATTTCCTACAGTTCTGGGAGCTGGGAAATCCAAGGTCAAGACTCCAATAAATTTGGTGTCTATTGAGGGCCTGCATCTTCATAGATAGCACCTTTTTTGTCCTCACATGGCAGAGGGGCAAGAGAACTCTCTGGGATCTCTTTAATTAAGGGCACTAATCCTATTTGTGAGGGGGTGTACCCTAATAAACAAATCAATTCTCAAAGGCCCCAACTCAAAGTACCATCACATTGGGGATTAAGCTTCAGCAAGTGAATTTTGAGGGGACACAACACTCAGTCTATAGCATATAGGGTTTATAAATAATTCATCTTCAAACGAGATTCAGGGATACAAACTCTACGTACAATTTGTGCATGTGTGTGTGCATGTGTAAGTGTACATTTTTCTGATAAAAGAATCTATAATTCATCAGATTTTCAACAGAATCCATGAGCCAAAAAAGGATAAGACTAACTAGTATAAAAGGATGTTCTATTGCCAGAGAGTCAACATCAATTATTGTCATCCTCTGATGGAGGCAGCTCAGAGAGCCAAAGGAAATGCAGAAATAATATCATTAATAATTTAAAACATTTTAAATTAAGCATCATGTAGTAAAAGTCCTGTTGATCAACCACTCATTAAGAGACTCTCCATATAAACCAGTGTTCTCAGTTTCACCTGTAAAATACATTCAATGCTGCCTCCAGGACATTACTCTTTCACACTTTTGGTTTCATTCATGGAGTTTATGCATACTATGATTTGGTGATGGTTCTTGCCCATTCTGTTTATGCCAAGATATTATATTTTTGTGATTTGACAAAAAAAAGACATCAAAAATTGATTAAATATGAGAATAAAAATAAAGTTACAAAGTTAGATTCTTTGCAAATTCTTACTTAAAGCAAGCTGATTTTTTTTACAACTAAAGAAATTTAAGAAAAATATGAAAAGGGTTCTGCACTCTGATTGCATGACAAGTATCTTTTAGTTTCTGCTTCACTTTAAAGAAATAACTGAAGATTACAGAAGAGTGTGGTTTGTGTAAGCAGAATGATACTCAAGAAAAAGCCTTGGTCCTTCATCAAAGGATTGGGGAATTATTGTAAATTTCCATGTTTTGAGTTAAAATAAAGAATTTAAGAAATGTACAAATCATTTTTATGATTCCCAGATCATAAAATCTTTTCTAGTAGCCAAAGAACCATCCATGCCCATTGAATTAGTTTAGAACAATTCTACTGTATTGAGATCCCAAATAGGAGGGAAAAAAAAAGGTTCTAGGACCCACGATTTTCAAGGAAATTAATATTAGTGTGTTTTTACTACCAGAAAAGTAATTGAATAGATATTTTCAACTCTTCATATGCTTCCATACTCAGCATCGATATGTTCTTTATATAAGATTTAGGCTTTCTATGTCAGTTTGAGTCCTCCAGGAAGCAGATGCAAAGGTAGGATTTGGTGTGGAAAAGATTGAGTAAAATATTTGTGAAGGAGAAAATGGAAAGGAGGAACCAGAGTATGTAGGGAGAGGCTTAGGTAAAGATGCAGATTTTACATCTATGAAGATAAGAGAGAGAAGGAAGGATAATTGGGTAGAAGGAGCCACAGACTACAGTGCAGCTCTGAAAAAAAGTCTCAGTAGATAGGGAGAATTAAAATAAAGATTACTTATAAGGGAAGGCTCATGTTAGGCTGAAACGGCCCAGCTTTAGTACCCTCACTGAGCTCAGTCATCCCAGAATGTGAATGTGGCAATAGATCTCAAAGGTATGGCTGTTGCAGCCTGTTAGTTAACTACACTCAGCTACATGACTATGGACTCTTTTTCTATTTCAAAGTTTTGCCATTCAAAACAAACACCATTATCTAGGTGGGCTCAGACCAGTAGGGTATATGGAAAATGGAGAATCTAATCATGTCCAGCCATCTTTTTCAGGAAACTTTTGGAAAGGACTCACATTTCTTTATCTACCTGCATCTGAAAACTTGTGGCAAAAAATGATTCCTCGCAGATTTGATCATAGAGCTTGTGAAATCTTTGCCCAGGAATATAAATTGTTTCTTTAGTAGGCTGACTTTAAATTTAGCAAGTATTTAGTAAGCAGCTATTATGGCTGTGATAGGCACTGTTATAGAGTTATAGGGTGGTGGCCTGTGCATGCAAGGCCTCCTAGAGCTTATACTATAGAAGATAAAACATGATAAATCAATAAGTCTATAGGCAAGATAGCAGTAAGGACTGTAAAACAAATCAAATAGTGTAACATGTTAGAATGGGACTGGACAGGGGTGATGGTCAGAGGATTATTGAGAGCTACCTTTCTAAGGATGAGACATTTGAGGCAAAACCAAATTGAGTGGGACAGAGGAGACAGCAAAGGCAGAGGTTGTTAGGTGGGAGGAAGTTTGGCACATTAGTAGAAGAGAACAAATACCCCTTGGAGAATCAGGAGCTAGCTGAGGTGGGGCTCATGGATCATGGGAAAGAAGCTTGATTCTATTCCAGGAGTGATGAGAAACCTTGAAGTGTTCTAAGTTGGTTAGGAACATGACTAGATTTACTTTTTATCTTCTATAGTTTCAGAATTTCTATACAGAAGGAGCTTGAAAGTGGTAAGATGATTACAGGGGCTTTTATTTTATTTTATTTTATTTTATTTTATTTTATTTTATTTTATTTTATTTTATTTGGTGGAGGAAGAGGGTTTGTGAGCAGGGAGAGATGGGAGGTGGCATAAAGCTGCACACCACTTTTCCTAAAATTGAGAAAATGTTCACTGTGCCTACCAAAGAATGGAGGGTGGTGGTTAATGGTGATTATGAGGTTAAGTATCTCCAACTCAACTCACTTTCATCCCCAAACATCATCATTTTTGAAAATCACTGTTACTACTATGTAGCAAATGAATAAAAGGGAACAAAAGTAGATGCCTGGCAGCTAGGTATGATTCTTGCTGCAGTAGTATAAATAAATGATAATGGCTTGGATTAAGAGGTAGCAATGGGGATGGAGCAAAGTGGATTTATTGAAGAAACTTGTTTTTCTGTGAGGACATGAATGACTCTGTCACCAGTTCAGTAGCATCCTGGGCATTGTAGAACACTCCCCCAAGCTATGTTCTTTCACTTTTTCTTTAAGGTGTGTAGCAGATACTGTTGATGATCTGTTCTGATCCTCTTGATCCCTTTTTATTATTCTCAAATGCCCATCTCCTGGCTGTGGTGTGCTTTTGCCATTAATAGCTTGTGCTTGTGACTCTTCTTCAGAGGACTGCCCTCCAGCTACTAAAGGGTTTTACCCAAATATGTCAGCTGGAAGTGGCTAGGACTTTCTGTTTATCTCATCCCTACCTCCCCATGCCTGATTAGCTCTTAACCAATGACTGAAAGGTATGAAATATGAAAGCCCATCCTCCTAAAATATGAAAGCTCGGTCCCCTTGCCCTGAGTTGAGAGGACTCTAAGATGTAACTTACCCTCCAGAGTTCTCCACAAGATCAGGCAGAGGCTGCCATCCAGGCAACTTTGCCTCTAAACCTACCTCACTTTTTTTCTCCTTCACTGTCTTCCTCCATCTCCTTGCTGGCTTCTTCTGGAAGCACTTTCTGAAAAATCGACTTGCACACAAATCCCTACATCAGGGTCTACTTCTGGAAACCTCAGTCTAAGACTGCTCCATTCCTATTACTACCTCCTTAGTCCAAGCCACTATCATTTCTTACACTGTACCACTGCAGCAAGCATCATACCACTTGTTTCCAGGATTTTTCTACAATGAACCTTATCGTTCAAGGGTCACATGTATAACTCTCTCCTATAAGCATCACTCCTTAGGTAGCCTTTTCTCCTCCACTCAAGAAAGCCCATTGTGTAATTTGTTGAAAGTATCATTATTACAGGCATAACCTTAATTCTGCACTAGTTTATTTTTAATAAGCTAAAAATTCACAAATATCAGCTCTTTAACTATAATTAATAATAAATTATTTGCAACATATCCTAGAACAGATTACTAAACACCATAATGGTCAAAAAGGGTGGTACAGAACCATATGAGACTTAGGAAAAAACTACATAAAACAAATGGTTCATCTTACCCCAAGCACAATTAACACAGGGGGAGCAAGAATAGACTACAATCCAAGTACATTTTCTTTTCCAGCAAAACAATACCTTTTTTATAAAAAGAACAAGTAGAAATATTAAATCATATAAAATTTCCATCAGCATTTTCATATGGTTTAAGCTAACACTAATTATGAACATTGGCTGGGAATTTCATAGATTTTTTTAGGTATAATATAGATTTTAAAAGGCCCTGCCTCACTCTTAACCTTAGCCAGATACCTTCTTAAGTAAACTGCACTTAATCTCAAACACACTCATCTGGGAATGTCCAATACAGGAGTAAGTTAATGGATCACAATCATTTTCAAATATCCAAAGACTTCCTGGAAATTGCAGTGATTCCCAGTCTTTCTTCACCTGTTAGGTACCATCTCACGACTAATGTCTTACTATTCACCTAGGGGTGAGACTGCAGGGCATTTCTTCGCATTCCTTAGGGAGTATTACCTTCTACTTGACCCCTTCCCTCTACTTATTTTGGGCCAACCTCAGGAAACAAGCACTGGGTACAAGACAGGACACCTAAATGTGAATTGGGCTCAACAATGTTCTGATTCTATGGTCATAGACGTCTTTTATATTGCAAACTCCTTCCCAAGTTGAATGTACATGTCGTCTTATTCTTTTAATTAATGGCTTTAATCTGCATTGTATTTCCTTACTTCATATTGAGAGAAAAAGAAGCTATTACCTTTCAACATGATTGATTTTCAAGTTATTTTTAATACTTAAAGTAGAAATCAAAAAAAAGCAAGATAAACCAAAGCTATGGGTGCCTATCCTCAAGATGGTATATTTAAATAACTATATAATTATTTATGACTGTTATAAAAAACAGATGTATTTGTTGAATTCCCAGCGTTGTACATAACACTGTAATACTTGATCTCTCTCAGAGGTCACCATCTCATTCCATACTTCAGTGTCTGTTAGGGGGAAAATGTGTCCCCACTCATTTTCCTTTAGGGGATTTGCTCTGTGTGGTTCCCCAACTTGAATCAAGTGATGTTTTGAGTCAAGTTGCTTTTTCCTTAACTGAGAAACCAAAAACAGACCACAGCTAACAATACTCTTTAAAATAACATCTTGGGAATAATCATCACATGTTTCTTTATTACAGGAAATGCATACCAAATGTCTCCTTGTATTTAAACCTGAAAAGTGGGCAGAGCGTGGACAATTACACCAGAGGCTATTTAAGGTGGGCAGGTTTTCCATGACTGGCAACAGTTGGCCTCAGAACTCCATCTGTTCCTGACTTAATTTCACATGTAACTATTAGCACAGGTGCCATTAATATTATAGAAGCAAAAATGATAGTCATGTAATGTTTAGGATGTGAGTGGCTCATTCAAATCCCTTTGGCCTGACCATACATCCAGTATGAATGAGGAGCAAAAATAAAGAAAAGATATCCAAGAACTATGTCTCATTTTTTTATTGTCCTTGGAATTAGAGACATAAATTTGATTTCAAGGCCCTTTGAACACAGAGGCCTTTGAAAATTATTCCCATTTCCCTTAAAAGCATGCAAGCGAAGTGTTCTAGGGGACATCAGAACCAGCTACATAATTTGTGAGGCCCAGTGCAAAATGACAATGCAGATTCCTTGTTTACAAAGCAAGTGAAAGTCACCATTAAAGGTACTAAAATGTAAAGCTTCTTTTCTTCTGCAGTTTGTCTCTTGTTTTGTCACGATGTTTTTCCTTTGCTATTTAATGTCATTCTAAATAAAGCAAATCTTAAGTCTACGGCCATGCTACCCTGAACAACCATGATCCCATCTGATCTTGGATGCTAAGCAGGGTAGGGCCTGGTTAGTACTTGGATGGGAGACCACCTAGGAAGACCAGGTGCTGTAGGTGTAAAAAATAAAAAAATAAGAGATTGTAAGCTGACAAGGTCCTTGCAATCAGTGAGGTCAACCAAGGGTTGCCTTACCTAAAAAAAAATTTTTTTTAATTATTAGCATGAATTTACCATTTATCTTATATTACATAATACTAATTACAAATGCAAATATAGAGTATTTAAATGATATGTAGAATTATTAAAATTACACAATTCAGATTTTGAGGTTAATATATTCATATGAATTTTGGTCTTACAGAATAGTGGAAATACTGCCCAAAACTAATTTAAGTGTTTTTATTTTACTTCTTCATGTGCATACATTCTATCAACATTCTTTTTTTATATTAGTTTCAAGTACACAATACATTAGTTAGACACTTATGTAGTTTATGAAACAATCTCCCAATTACTCTATCACCCATCTGGCTCTACACATAGCCATTACATTACTGCTGACTACATTCCTTATGCTATGCTCCTCATCCCCATAACCACCTCTCAACTAAAATTTGTACCTCTTTAACCCTTGACCCCTTTCTCCTAGCTCCCCACCGCTCTCTCTTCTGGTAGTCACCATATTGTCCTCTGTATTTGTGAATTTGTTTTCAATTAGTTTCTTCTTTTCATTCCTTAGATTCCACATATAAGTGAAATCATATGGTATTTCCTTACCTTTATCTGTATGACATATTTTGTTCAGCATAATAACCTCTAGGTCCATCCATGTCATTGCAAATGGTAGTTTTTTATGGCAAAGTAATATTCCATTGTAAATGTGAACTATAACTTCTTTATCCAATGATCTGTTGTTGGGCATTTAGGTTGTTTCCATATCTTAGCTATTGTGAATAGTGCTGCCGTGAACATAGTGGTGTGTAAATCTTTACAAGTTAGTGTTTTGGTTTTCTTTGGATAAATAACCAGAAGTGCAATTGCTAGGTCAAAGATAGATCTATTTTGAATTTTTTGAGGAACCTCCAAACTGTTTATCATAGTGGCTGTACCAATTTGCAATCCCTCTAACAGGGCATGAGGGTTCCCTTTATCTACATCCTAGCCAACAGTTGTTGTTTGTTTATGTATTGATGATGGGCATTCTGACAGGTGTCAGGTGATATCTTCTTGTGATTTTAATTTGCATTTTTTGGATGATTAGTGACCTTAAGCATCTTTTCATATATCTATTAGCAATCTGTATTTCTTCATTGGATAAATTTCTATTCACGTCTTCTGCCCATTTTTTAATTGGATTGTTAGTTTTTTTGTTGTTGTTCTATTAATTCTTCATATATTTTAGATATTAACCCTTTATCTGATGTATCATAAGCAAACATCCTCTCCCATTCAGTAGGTTGCCTTTTTATTTTGTTGATGGCTTCCTTTGCTGCGCAAAACTTTTTAGTTTGAGGTAGTTCCATTTGTTTATTTTTATTTTGTTTCCCTTGCCTGAGGTTATATAACTGAAAATAAATTACTAGTGGCAATAATAGAGAGGTTACAGCTTATGTTTTCTTCTAGAAATTTCATTGTTTCACTCTTACATTTAAATCTTTAATCTATTTTGAGTCTATTCTTGTATACGGTGTAAGAAAGTAGTCCATTTCAATTTTTTTGGAAGTATCTGTCCAGTTTTCACAACACCATTTATTGAAGAAACTGTCTTTACCCTTTTGCATATATTCTTGCCCCCTTTGTTACATATTAAATGAGTGTATAGGCCTGGAATTATTTCTGGGCTCTCTATTCTGTTCCATTGATCAATGTATCAGTTTTTTTTTTTTTTGCAGTACCAAGCTGTTTTGATTACTGTAGCCTTGTAGTATAGTTTAATATCAGGAAGTATGATACCTCCAGCTTTGTTCTTATTTCTCAAGATTGCCATGGCTATTTGGGGTCTTTTATGGTTCCATATAAATTTTTGAAATATTTATTCTACTTCTCTGAGAAATGTCATTGGTATTTTGATAGGGATTTCAGTGAATCTGTAGATTGCTTTGGATAGCTTGGCCATTTCAACGATGTTGATTCTTCCTACACATGAATATGGTATATGCTTCCATTTATTTGCATCTTCTTCAATTCCTTTTTACAATGACATAATTTCCGAGAACAGGTCTTTTACTTTCTTGGTTAGTTTCATTCCTAGGTATTTTATTGGTTTTTGATACAATTTTAAATGACATTGTTTTCTTAATTTCTCTTTCTGAAAGGTCATCATCAATGTATGCAAATGCAATCGGCTTCTGAATATTAATTTTGTATCCTGCTACTTTACTGAATTCATTGATCAGTTCTAATAGCTTTTTGGTGGAATCTTTAGCATTCTCTCTATATAGGATCATGTCATTGGCAAAAAAAAATGAATTTTACTTTTTCCTTTCCAATTCGGATACCTTTATTTCTCTTTCTATTCTTCTTGCTATGGCTAAGACTTCTAATACAATGTTGAAGAGGAGTGATGAAAGTGGGCATCCTTGTCTTGTTCCCGATCTTAAGGAAAATGCTTTTAGCCTTTCCACATTGAGTATGTTAGCTGTAGGTTGGCCATATATGACCTTTATTACGTTGAGGTATGTTCTCTCTATTCCCACTTTGCTAAAAGTTTTTATCATAAATGGATGCTGAATTTTGTCAAATGTTTTTTCCATATCTATTGATGTGATCATATGATTTTCATCTTTCAGTTTTTTAATGCAATGTATCACATTAATTAATTTGCAGATAGTGTACGAACCTTGCATCACAGAAATAAAACCAACTTGATAATGGTGTACAATATTTTTAATGTGTTGCTGAATTTGGTTTGCTAATATTTTGTTGAGGATTTTTGCATCAATATTCATAAGGGATATCGATCTAGTTTTATTTTTTTGTAATGTCTTGGTCTGGTTACAAAATTCGGATACTGGACGCCTCATGAAAAGAGCTATGGGGACTTCTCTCTTATTGATTTTTTTGGAATAATTTGAGAATAATAGGTGTTAATTTTTCTTTGAGTATTTGGTAAAATTTACTTAGGAAGCAATTTGGTCCAGAATTTTTGTTTTATTTATTTTACTTTTTTGGAGTTTTTTGATTACTGATTTGATTTCATTGGTGGCAATTAGTCAGTTAAGATTTTCTGTTTCTTCTTGACTCAGTATTGGGAGATCGCATGTTTCTAGGAATGTATTCATTTCTTCAAAGATTGTACAATTTGTTGGCATATCATTGCCCATAGTAATTTCTTATGATCTTTTGTATTATTGTGGAGTCCATAGTTACTCCTCTTTCATTTATAATTTTGTTTGAGTCCTCTCTCTTTTTTTCTAATTGTGTCTGGCTAAGGGTTTCTCAATTTTGTTTCTTTTCAAAGAACTAGCTCTTGGTTTCATTGAGCTTTTGTATTATTTTTCTAGACTGTAATTTTGTTTATTTCCACTATGATCTTTATGATTTCCTTCCTTCTATCACTTTGGGCTTTGTGTGCTCTTTTTGTTTGTTTGTTTTCTAGTTATTTTCTTTTTTATAGATTTATTGAAATATAATAGACAATTAGTTGCTCATATTTACAGTGTATAAATCAATGAATTTTTTTAATTATAGTTGTTATACAATAATATATTAGTTTCAGTTGTACAGCATAGTGATTATAGATCTACATAATTTGCAAAGTGATCAACCCTATAAATCTAGTTCCCCTCATCTCCTTACGTATTTATTACAATATTATTGACTATATTTCTTATGTTATACTTATATCTCCATGACTATTTTGTAGCTATCTATTTGTATTTCTTATTCCCTTTCCCCTTTTTCACCTACTCCTTCCAATTCCCCACCCATCTAGTAGCCCTCAAAATATTCTCTGTATTTGAAGTTTGTTTCCATTCCTTTTGTTTTTATTGTTGTTTATTTTGTTCTGTAGATTCCACATCTTCATGAAATCATATGGCATTTGTCTTTCTCTATTTGATTTACTCAATTCAGCACAATATCCTCTATGTTCATCATGCAATATATTTTTCCATCCCCTTACTTTCAGTCTGTGTGTGTTGTTTAATCAGAAGTGAGTGTCTTATAAGCAGCATATATAGGGGTCTCATTTTCTTATCCATTCAGCCACCCAATCTATTGATTGGAGCATTTAATTCTTTTTCATTTGAAGTACTTGTTGAATGATATGTAGTTATTTCCATTCTTTAAACACATTTTTAATACAAATTTTTCTTCTTAAAGAAGTCCTTCCAACATTTCCTGTACTACTGGCTTGGTAGTACAGGTAGTAAGGAATTCCTTTAGCTTATTTTTGTCTGGGAAGTGCTTTATCTGTCATTCAATTCTAAGTGGTAGCTTTGCTGGATAAAGTATTCTTAGTTGTAGATACTGGATTTTCATCACATTGAATATTTTGTGATAAGCCCTTCCGCCCTGCATAGTTTCTTTTGACAAATCAGCTGCCAGTCTTATGGAAGCTCCCTTGTAGGTAACTGCTTTTCTCTTGCTGCTTTTAAGATTCTCTCATTGTATTTAAACTTTGGCATTTTACTTACGATGTGTCTTTGTGTGTACCTCTTTGAGTTCATCTTTTTTGAAACTCTCTGAGCTTCCTGGGGTCTATTTCCTTCACCATGTTATGGAAGTTTTCCATCATTATTTCTTCAAATAGGTTTTCAAACTCTTGCTCTCTCTCTTATCCTTCTGGTAACCTTATGATGCGAATGTTGTTATGTTTGAAGTTGTCCCATAGGCTCCTTAAATTACCTTCACTTTTTTGGATTCCTTTTTCTTGTTGCTGTTCTGATTGTTCTGGTGTCCTCCAGTACCCCATCATCTTAAATCAGTGATTCAATCCTCTGCTTCCTCCACTCTGTTAATTCCTTCTGATATACACTTCATCTCAGATATTGTATTCTTCATTTTTGACTGGTTCTCTTTTATAATTTCCATTTCCATTTTTATGTTTTTTTTTATCTCTTTATTAAAGTTCTCACTCAGTTCATCTACACTTCCCCTAAGTTCATTGAGCATCTTTATAACCAGTGTTTTGAATTCTACATCTGTTAGATTGCTTAACTCTATTTTTCCTGGAGCTCTATTCTGTTCTTTAATGTGGGACATGATTCTCTGTCTTTCCATTTTGGCTGCATTTCTGTGTTTGTTTCTATGTACTAAGCAAAGCTCCTAAGTCTCCTGATTTATTAGCATGGCTTTGAATAGTAGATATCCAGTGGCACAGTCCTGAAAAAGGACCAGCTCCAGATCAAGTTTAGCTCCAGTCTGCGACCATCTGTGGCCACCTGGTAAGATCCACTGATGCTCTGCTTATGGTTGCCTTAAGAGGCCACACCAGAAACCAAGGCCGAGTGCCACCAATGTGGGGCTTGGAACTGCTCAGCAAGGGGCAAAAGGCATGCCGAGTACACCACTGGATGTGGCTTGGGTAAGGCCAGAAGCTTAGAGAGACGTAATGACCTTTGTTATTAGTTTAATGATGTCTCAGCTATGACAATGCCTTCATCCGCATCCTGGGAGGAGGAGGGCTCAATAGAGGAACCATGGATATGGACAGCACTTCTACCTAAGAGAAAACCTGGCAACTCAGTGTCTTCTCATATGTCCCTGGCATCCCCCAAGTAGCTGACCCAGTGATGGAGCTCAGAGCACCATATATTTACTAGAATTATGTCCTCTTGTCATATGATCCCTTAATCATTATGTAATGCCTTTCTTTGACTCTTATTATAGCCTTTGTTTTAAAGTCTATTTTGTCTCATGTAAGAATTGTTACCCCAGCTTTTTTTCATTTCCGATTGTGTGAAATATCTTTTTCCATCCCTTTACTTTCAGTCTGCATGTGTCGTTTGATCTGAAGTGGGTCTCTTGTAGACAGAATATATATGGGCCTTGTTTTCTTCTCCATTCAACTACCCTATGTCTTTTGATTGGAGCATTTAGTCCATTTACATTTAAAGTGATTATTGAAAGGTACACAGTTATTACCATGTTATTATTGGTATTTATCAATTTTTCTCCTTTTTACAGAATTCCCTTTAACATTTCCTGTAATAATGGCTTTTTGGTGATAAATTCCTTCAGTTTTTCCATTCTGGGAAGATTTTTATCTCACCTTCTATTTTTATTGATAGCCTTGCTATGTAGAGTATTCTTGGTTGTAGATTCTTGATTTTCATAACTTGAATATTTCTTGCCAGTCCCTTCCGACCTGCAAAATTTCCATTGAAAAATCAGCAGACATTCTTATGGGGGGTACCCTTGAGAGTAACTAGTTGCCTTTCTCTTGCCACTTTTAAGATTATTTTTTGTCTTTTCCTTTGGCATTTTAATTATTTTGTGTCTAGGTGGGGGTCTGTTTGAGTTCCTCTTGTTTGGGACTCTTTGTGCTTCCTGAACTTGTAGGTCTAATTCCTTGGCCAGATTAGGAAAGTTTTCTGTCATTACTTCTTCGAATAAGTTTTCAATTTCTTACTCTTTTTCTTCTCCCTCTAATATCCCTATGATGCAGATATTGTTATACTTCATGTTGTCCCAGAGGTCTCTTAAACTATCCTCATTTTTTTATTCTTTTTTTTCTGTTTGCTGTTCTGATTGGGTGTTTTCTGCTACTTTGTCTTCCAGTTTACTGATTCAATCTCCTGTGTCATCCAATTGAAGTTCTCATCGAAATCATCTTTTCTCGCCCTGAGTTTTTGAGCATTTTTATAAACATTGTTTTGAATTCTGTCTCTGGTAAATTGCTTGCCTCCATTTTGTTTACATTTCTTTTCTGGTGTTTCCTCCAGTTGTTTCATTTGTGGCATGTTTCTTTATTTTCTCATTTTATTAGCTTCTCTGTGTTCATTTCTAATTGGAAGAAAGATTTGTTTCATCTCTCAGTCTTTTCCAGATGGCCTTATGTAGTAGGTGTCTTGTGTGGCCCAGTGGCACAATCTCCTTAATCACCTGTGCTGGGAGCTCTGGACGTGTTATTTGTGTGGGGTGTGTGTGTGTGTGTGTTCTTCTGTTGTAGATAAGCCTTGATTGCTGTTAGCACATCAGTGGATGGTATTAACTCTCAGGATGACTAACTGTGGGAATTGGTATGCTTACAGGGTATGTGTTGTTATGTGGAGGCTGACCCCACGAAGTAGAATTTTCCATAGCAGTCTTGTGTACTTGTTGAGACCATCCTTTTTGTGCACTGCTTATGAGGCTAGCAGGTGTTGCTCTTTTGTGCTCTAGTGCCAGCCTCAGGGTATGCTGGTTTTGTGGCCCCTTGGGTGGGGCTCCCAAGTAGGCCAAGGTCAGCCACTGCCTTTGATTCCTCAGGGTTACCTGATGAGAGCTACAAAGTGATCCACAAATGGTTGCTGCCTATGCTGGATCTATAGGTAAGTGGAAAAGACAAAGCTATAAGTTATGATCCAGTTACACCCAGTAGTGGGCCTAGAGCAGTTTAGCAGAAGAACCAGTGTGCCTCAAGGCCTGAGGCTGCCTATAAGTTACCCATGAGACTCTTCAAGTAGAAGAGCTTTTGGGTGATATGCAAGTTGGGTGGTACAGGAACCCAGGGAGTCACCTGGATATATTGAGCAGATTTACCTCAGCCACTGCAGTGTCAGTTTTCATGCCAGTGCTCTCTCTATATCTTCCTTTAAGCCTCATATTGCAGCAAAGCCAGTTTCTGACCACCTCAGGCCTGCAAACATCTGAGATCTGTTCAAGAAATACTGTAGCTCAGGCACAGGAGTTTGTGGCCTGTCACCACAAGTCTTTTTTGGGATGCATGGGCCACACGAACTGAGTGCTGTTGTTTACTATTACATTTGTGTCCCAAGGAAAGCACAGGGTAGGTCTAGTTGCTTGGGAACAGGCTTGCCACAGGTGTTTTATGAGCTGGGTTGGGTGGCACCTCAGTAAGACATAGGGCTATCGGGCCTATACAGCAGTGGTTCCCAAACTTTTGGCACCACAGACTGGTGCTCCTATGAGAAACTAATGCCTGATGATCTGAGGTGGAGCTCAGGTGGTGATGCTAGCAGTGGGGAACAATGGCAAATACAGATAAAGCTTCACTATCTCGCCTGCTGCCCACGTACAGCCCAGTTCCTAACAGGCCACAAACCAGTACCGGTCTGTGGCCTGGGGCTTGGTTACTTCTATTATATAGTATTAGATTTGCTGCCAGTTCTGGGTCTGCAGGTTCTTGCAAAAGTCACAGATCACAGTGAGACCAGCTGCTGTCTGGAACAGGCCCACAGACTCCCATGATCTGCCCAAATGATATTGCAGCTAATGCTGGCAGCAGTGATCCACCTGCAACTATTTTCCCCAAAATGCACACACAGCACTGGCTGAGGTCGGATGCCTGTGCAGAATGTGCAGCCCCAGAAAGGGACAGGACGAGGGTGGCTGCCCAGCAATGGGTTGTCCCGGGCAATCTGTGTGTTGGGCATGGTGAGCCTATCTCACTGAGCCAATGTAGCTTCAGAATTTGCCTTGAAGTGGAAGGTTCTACACAAGCAAGCTGGCGCCAGTCTGTAGACTACACCGTAGGGGGCCTGACTAAGGCACAATGGCAGCTGTCCCTCCAGCTCTCTCTCTTGTGCCATGTAATGCAGTCTTTCCCCATATTTTTCTTGTGCCTCAGAAGCCTCCGACCCTCCCCTGGTGCCCAGGGGGTGTATCTATGGGTGAATGAGTCTGTGCATGAGCCCTTTAAAGGGGCGTCTGGAATTTCAGTGTTCTTCCATCTCACCCAGAAGGCCAGAATCCCTACTAATATTTACATTTGAATTTTTTGGGGGAACTCTTCTTCCCTGGGCTGGAAACCTGGGCTGAGGTGCCCCCATTTGGGGCTAAGAACTCTCTTTCCTTCAGGAGTCCTCTGCACTGTGCTCTCCCTCTGGGTGCTCCACTGCCATGCACAGGTGCAGGGCCAGTCCATTTCACATCTTCACTCCTCCTACTGTTTTTGATATGGCTCTTTTTTTTGTTTATCAGCAAATATGTGTGTTATGATCAGCTAGACTTCAGTCGATTCTCTACATTGATTATTTCATAATTTGGTTGTAATTTTAATGTGTTCCTGAGAGGAGGCAAATGCCACTTTTACCTAGTCCACCATTTTTACTTCTATCAACATTCTTAATCTTTGGCTTACAATGCGTAAGGAAAGACTGGAAGGAAAAAGAACTACGGGTTGCCCTATTTTTCTATTTCCTTCTATCTCTTCATTTTCTTTGTGAGTAGTTGACTAATACAAGGGAGTGACACAAGTAAGAAAGAGCATGATAGTGGTCATCATTCCTTCATGTTTCTTAGAATATCACTGCCTTCATTCTGCAATTGAAGCAAATAATGGCACCAATAGAAAGAATCATCTCACAGAGCTATCAGATAATCCACTTATTCAGTTGTATATGGAACCCACTTTGAATCTTTCTGAACTCATATCATGGATTCACTGGAATTCTGTACTTATGGGATATCATAAATACTATATACTAATGGGATGGTAAGGAACAGTGGATGCTTATATCACTAATATGTTCTCTATTCACACTCATGCTCCATTATTTTATTAGATTGCCTCAAGAAAACACAAGTTTGAAGGTGAAATTATTAAGACGGTTAGGAAAGTGACATCAGGGCATTAAACCAAAGCATACGACCTTTCTGAGTATGACCTTCAGTGTAACTACACAGATTGTACACTCTTGAAGCCGGCCCTGGGGGACATTTCTTTCACACTTCAAGATTTATTGAGCATCAGGTACGTGTGGAAAAAGTAAATGAGACAGACTATGTATCATCCTTTCAGTCTTTGAGGGCCCGTTTGGGAAATTGTTGTGCTCATGCTTCCAATAGAAGAGCTACTTACTTAGCTCCTAAGACAATGCTTAAAGTGGCAAGAGAATATCTAGCACTCCTAGGATATGCCTTATCCCCCAAATGGCAATCCTCTGTGATAAACAGGGAAAAATACAAGATCTGTACAGCTGAGACCTAACACCAACCTTATGAGCTCAATGCAACATTCATAATATATTACCCAGGAAGCTTATTGTAAACAGGCTACAGACAAGGTGACCAGACACAACTTCCAGCAGCTAGCCTAAGCAGCAAAATAGTGAGCCCCCGTGGCAGCATTATTGAACTTGGTGTACTGTAGAAAACAATTTTATTTTATTTTTAATCATAGTAAAATATACAAAACAAAATTTATCATTTTAATCATTTTTAAGTTTACAGTTTAGTAGTGTTAACTATATTTTCATCATTGTGGAACGAATCTCCAGAACTTTTTCATCTTGCAAAACTGAAACTCTACCCATTAAATGACAACTTCCCATTTCCCTTCCCCCAAACCTTTGAAAACCACCATCTTACATTCTATATCTATGAGACTGACTACTCTGGATATCTTATTTAAAAAGTAGAATTATACAGTATTTGTCTTTTTGTGACTGGTTTATTTTGTTTAGTATAATGTCCTCAAGGTTCATCCATGCTGTAGCATGTGTCAGAATTTCCTTCCTTTCTAAAGCTGAATATATTCCATTGTATGGATATACCACATTTTGTGTAACCATTCATTCATCAATTAATACTTAGATTACTTTTACCTCTTAGCTACTGTGAATAAAGCTGCTATGAATGTGAATGTAAAATGTCTCTTCAACCCTTTGCTTCCAATTCTTTTGACTATATATCCAGAAATGGAATTGCTAGTGACAACTATTATTTTAAATCACATTTATAGATGCATGATCCATTTTGAGAGATAACATGATGTTTGAAATTGTCAGGAGAGTACCTTGGTAGTTTGAGGGGTAATAGAGGTAACATGGAAGCATCAAGTTTGTAAGACTATGAGTGTATGCCAAGTAGTTGTTAAACAATGTGGCCCTCCCAACTGGACAGACAAAATCTCTGCCTAAAATATGCATGAGAACAAATACTCTAACCAAAAGACTGGATTGGAATAAGTGAAGCTAAAATAAGTACACTGAAGATGTGTGGAAGAAATACTCAGTAACCATCTAATTGTTCTTGGAAAAATAAAACTTTTAAGGCACTGTTTATGGATTTGTAATGAGGCACTTGGAGGAATGCAAAAGAACTCTTTGTAGCAAGATACCAATCTTCAGGCAAAAAACAATGTCCCCAGTGAGTATTATCAAAATACCCTAAAGTAACTTACTGAAAATACCTCAGCATTCAACACTTAGGCAGCCAATGGATTTTAGAATTATAGAACTTTCAAGCTTGTAATGACATTAGAGATCATCTAGTCCAACTCTCCTGATTACAAAAACAAGAAACGAAGTCTCAGAGAGGGGAAAGGACTCCTCTAAGACCACAAAGCTAGTTGATAACAGAGATAGGGCTGAATTTCTGAATTCTAATGGTGAATCTGTTAACATCCTGAAGTCCATCCTTATGGCGACAACGTCACATGTATCTCACAGTATAAATAGAATAGTTCAAATCTGAAAAGACAAGAGCTTCTGGATTATTTTCTGTAGCACAGGCAGGCTATCACTGATGTTGTCCAAGCACATTATCCTAATCCAGGAATGTAACGGATGCTTTTTCTAAGACATGTCAAGATGTTTGATGGTACAGACAATTAGCATCATAGAGGAATAAGCAGTGCCCCAAATTGATATACAAATATCTTCCCCCTCCTTTGGATTAAATTTTGACATCGAGATGTCACAAAGTTTCTGTTAAAATGGAAATATATTCCCCAAGAGAAGAGTGATTATACATGATTCTTTACGGACATTAATATACTAGCAGGAATTTTTTGATTGGATTAATTAGTTAGTTGTCACCTTTTCAAATAAGATATCTCCTGGTATTGAGGGACTGGAACTTAAGCAGGATCCATATATTTTTGTTGAGTGTAAAGAGAAGTTAAAGAAAAAACGGCTAGCTAAACTGAGGTGTACAAGTGTGGGGGGTCCATTTGGGGCCCTGGGAAAAAGGAAACACTAGACAGGAAACGAAGAACACCTAAAAAGAAGGTATAGAAGTATCAAGGGAAAAAAATCATTTACCTAACAATTTTATCATGAAGGGCTGCTAAGAATGCCACAGTTGGAATATAAATGTCTGCATGACCCATACTGTGTGCAGCATGAGATAATTACTGATTATCCATCAACCTCTAAGACAAAAAGGTAGGTATGCAATGTGGGGCTTTTAAAACTGGACCCTAAACTCTCTATGCAACCTACTGTAATATTCTTACTTGACAGAGAGTGACCTAAACTTGACTAAGAAGCAGTCATATTTCTATAAAAGAAATGAAAGGGAAAATATGATGGAAAAAAACTCCACCAATGGTGGAGTCACCCAGTTTGAGGGAACTGTGTCCCCTCTGTTACTAGACAATTGAGATCAACAGATATGTGAATAGACCCTTTGGGAATTGGCTAAGATTAAGGCAGAGTGAATATTTGTTTTCTTTACCTTATCTTTATTTTTCCTATATCTCTGTACTGCATGTTGATTCAGCCATTAGACACTGTGAAGGTTCAGATAAGCTCAGGGAAACCCCACAAGAATAATGGTTATTTTCCATTCTCTGGTGTCTGTGTCTGTTTTGCAGCCAGGCATGCTGGGTGGTTGGTTCCCTGGACCCAACTCCTGGTACGCAGGAAATTTCAGAGATTCTGGTATCTTTGGGTTCAGTCACAGAGAAACCCATACCACACCTGATATACTATTTGTGTGGAGAATTTGTTCCAGACAATTCTGAGGACATCTGGAAAAGCAAATTGATTCATGGGAGAGTCCCAGAGTACTTACTCCTCAGGAAGACTTAGACATCACAAGAAACTTTCAGATAAGAATACTGTGATTAAAATGTTCACATGGGCAGATTCCTGGGCAAGACAGTATTCTTTCATTGCATTAAGGAATCTGATATCCTCTGGTTAACCCCTTGTCCCTTTCCTCTTCCCCAATCACTAACATAACAGACACCTTAACTAACATTACAGCAGATACCATTTTGAGTACCATATTAAGTGGTTTCCTACATTATTTCATTTATTTCCACTGTGACCTTGTTAGATAAGTGCTATTATCCACCTTTCACAGAGGAGAAAGTTGAGACACAGAGAACTGAAATGAGCACACCAAGTCATAGAATTAAGGGAGGTAGGACTCATACCCAGAGCTGTAGAACTACAAATTTATTGGTCTTCATCACATGCTCTTTTGTCTCTTAAGCACCTTGCTTTCTCTGGAAAATGGGCAGGCCCCTTACTCCTCCCCTCCATACCTCATTTTCCCAACCTTGCACTTTGGAGCCTCAGCAATGAGGCTTCCCCAGGGAGGGCTGGGCCTTGAGGAAAGAATTCTTTCTCACACGCCCACTAAAAACTCATGAAGGTTAACAAGGCCCAGACTCTTCCACAGGCAACGCTTTGCCCTGAGCCCAAAGCATGGAATCTGGCTGCCTGCTAAAGAGTTTCCGTTCCCAAAGGGAGACTGCCCAGGAGAGATGGCCATCTGGGAACAACTTTTCTGATGTTCCTTGGCTACGCATTTTGTTGATTTCCTTAAGTGTATTTTCTTATGGGGTTTCTGTTTCTTTTCTGGCTTGGTTTGTGACTTTACTTCATTTCTGTTGACTCTTATTATTTGGACCAACATATTTGTTTTCATTTGATTTTTTTTCTCAGACTTCTGGCATATATGACCTGTAGCTCATTTTGCTATATGATATGCCACCCTGTGTCTGTGTTTTGTCTGAAGTCCTTGGAAGCCAAAATTTAAACAACATGGTAATGAGTTAGAGGGAGTTATTCAAACACTTTGACTTAAGCAAAGATTATCTTGTTAATAAAATACATAGCCTCTATTTAGATCATAATTTAGATGACCTCAACTGTTCCTTGCTTTCATCTACATAACTGATGAAAGTTGCCATTGGAAATGTGGCATCAGAACCTTAAAGAGAAATAAGAATGTGAAGTGTTTCTGATCTTTTCCCTTTGGCGATCTAGAGGTGGATCAGGGAAGGCTGGATGATAACCAGCTCAGAATCCTGGGAAAAAAGAGAGACTTAACTCCCAACCATGAAAAGTAGAATGGGCCAGCTAGGATGGGGTAAGGGAAATCATAACAGGGCAAGAACACTCACTCATTTCCCATAAAAATTATCTGTCATGCTGAATAAAGCATATCATGTCTATATGTCCAGCCTCTAATCACAGATAATGTTCTGAAATTTTTAAACACAAAGTTGGTTTGTAGTCTGTCTGGTCCTAATTATTGTCCTCACACATCCAAGCATGTATTTTGGAGATTTTCATCATAAAACCTGGGATACAAAATAATACTACAATAGACTCCAATTTAATGCTATTGAAAGAAACGAGGAAAGGAGCTGTATAATATGCTTCATGGGTTACCATGAGAAAGATCTTTCCAATATCACAAAATTCACAGAGAAGGCCCATCAAATAGTTCCCAAGAATAACTAAATACATAGGACAGTGAAGAGCTTCATAACAGTTCTGTACTGCTATTGAATTTATTTAGAAAGGTTGACAATTTACTATGCCCTAAAGCTTTGGAGTCAGTGAGGTCTGAGTTCAAATTCCAGCTATATAACTTACTATCTTAGTGACAACAGGCATTCAATTATCTCATCTATAAAATGGAAATGGTAATGTATATAATTTACAATCCCTATCAGTTCAACTGAAATACATGTAAAGTGCTTAGTACAATGCTAACACGTAGTAACATTTTAATAAGCAGTTATTCTTCTATATTTTTCTAATACTACATGTATTTCTCATTAGCATTTGTTGAGCTCCTTATGCATACAGCATAGCACCATATGGAATCACAAATATTGTTTCATTATGCTTACAGTAAATCTTGAAGAAAAGTGGTTTATTATTCAACTAATTTTATATTTATAGAAATGAGAGTGAAGGCTAACTTGGCCAAAATCAAATGGCAAATCAGAGATCAAGAATCAAAGGTAGAACTGAAGGATCTAGTAGATCTTCTCCAACCAGAAAGAGATCTCAAGATCTGAAACAGCTAGATGTGGAGAGGGGAGAAGAAATAGAGAGAATGTTAGATCTGGAAGACAAAGTCAGGCAGAACTTCTCACATGGGTCTTTTTTCTTCCCTCTACATTCTCACCAAAAAAGTGTTTATGTCCAAGGTCTCATTGCAAAGTCTCCATGACCACTTCATTTGGAGAGGTGGGCATGTGTGCCACTATGATCTTCAAGGATAAGAATGTGCCCAACAAAAAATGTCTATCCATACCAATCACTTGTGCCAATACATAATGAGTGTTTGTATGTTTATAGAGATCATAGAACAAAAATTTTCTATGTTATTAACAACTGCACTTTAGGGTACTAAAATAAACAAAACACCAAACTTTGTGAATAGTGCTCAATTTTACTGGGCACAATGATCAACAATTCTGCAACTTCAGGAACCAGGGTTAACTTAGAACTTAATTCTAGGTACAGGCTCTTGTGGGCCACCCAGTTCTGCTGCACTCTCTTTATCTGAGTCAGGAAGAAGAAAAGATTGCCTCTGCTAGTTAAAATCACTGCAGTGGTGGATCTTAGATGTATTTGTAAGCCCATCTCCCCCATTTTTTCCTGCTAATGATGTGACTCTTCTTGGGGGTCTGTTTCTCCCTGACCCCATCCATGTGATTATTTGGGGGCTACTCTTTATGATATCCCACCCACTTAGTCAGAGACAAGAGCATGTAAGTGAGGCCTGAACATCCATTGTACCACTTTCCCTTGGACACAGTGATTCCTCAGTGGTAGGTGCATGCTCATAGCCAGGCTAATCAGTCTTTCCCTTGGATTTTTCTAAATGGAGCTCTTTCTCTGGCCTCAAGACTGTGAGGACATAAACCTAAAGTCATGATGGCCAGGCTAATAGATAGGGACAGCTCAATTGTAATGAAATACAAGGAAGTGGACCCACAAAGAGAAGAGGAACTAGGGTTCTGAGTCAGGAAGAAGAAAAGATTGCCTCTGTTGGTTAAAATCATTGCAGTGGTGGATCTTAGATGTATTTGTGGGCCCATATTCCCCATTTTTTCCTGCTAATAGCATGACCCAAGTCCCTGATTTTAGGTGTCCTTGGGGCAGCTCCACCCTTTCTGGGTCTTAAGCTTGTATGAGTTGTGCTTCTGTCACCTGCAACTAAGAGTCCTGACTAAAAAGGAAAGAAAACTCAGCCAGGTACATTCAGGACACAACTGATAAAACTAAAGAAATAATAGAAATTATACATCCAGTAGAGAAGCTTTAGAGGAGGGACTATGGGAACTATGAATCAAATAATGGAAACAAGAGGAGTGGAAGGTATATTAGAGCCACCTTGACTCATTGTCATATATCTAATCAAAGTTTCTTAAACTATAGTGAAGAGCTAAGCTTCTTAACAAGACAGTAAACTTAGATCTTTCATTTCTGAACCTTTCCGTATGATTCCATATTTTTGCAAACTATTTCAAGAAGTCCACAAACCTCTCATAGATAATTAGGAACTATCTTCCAAGGGCTATAAGATGCAAGTTGGCAAAGGGAGGAAACATGGTGGAGTGAGAGACAAACCCAGACTCTCCCCTTGAAAACAAGAATAAGCTGAACAACTAACACTCAACGAAAAACATCCAAACTGCACACCAGCACATCTGAGTGTAGGATATGCACATAAGAGCTGCTACAGGTCAGAACTCTTGGTGTCGGGTGGTAGACTGAGAGAAATAAAGAAGCTGTCTCTCACAGCTGCTGGAGCTCCCAGTAGGGGGAGGGAGAGGGAAGAAGGTGCAGCAAGAAAGTTGGTGCAGTGAGGTCCCTGAACAGCTGTACCTGGGAGAGTTTGTGAATTGAACGCAGCTACCAGCAGGGTCCAGTCATCAGAGCAGAAAGCAGAGAAGAAAATGGCTGAAAAATAACAATTTATTTTTACTGGCCATGATTGGAAAACCGAGATCGAGCCACAGCCCCCAATCCCCAACCTAGAGTTCCCCTACCCACATACCCTATGAGACCGATCACTGCAGATCCCCAGAGGAATCTGAGCAAACACTACAGAAACTATTCCTAACACTGATTGGGACTGAAACTGAGGGTAGCAAGCATGATTAAATATCTATCAGAAAATAAAAAGGCATTATGTAAAGGCATTATTAAGGCTTTATATGAAACAGGGATCTAAGAGGCTTAGATGCGACCTACTGGAAACCAAAAGAAAAGCACCTTCTTTGCAGCAGGCTAAAGAGAGACCTTTATATAATAAATCTTCTTTCTGGAAAAACAACAGAATACACTTCCATTAATGCCCTGGCACAGATAGTCCATTTAAACATCATGAACAACCAAGATGACAAGGCATCTCAGAAATAAAGAGAAAAATCTCCACAAAATAAACTTACAGACATAGAAATATGCAACTTAAATGACAGAGAATTCAAGATAGTACTTCTGAAAAAACTCGATGAGATCCAAAACAACTCAAATCTACAATTTCGGGAATTGAAAAAACAACTAGATGAGCAGAGGAGCGGGATTGAAACCATCAAAAGAAACCAAATAGAACTTCTAGAGATGAAGAACACACTACAAGAGTTGAAAAATGAAACAGCAAGCTTGGGAATAGAGTTGACCAAGTGGAGGAAAGGATCAGTGATACCAAAGACAAAAATCTAAAAATAAATCCGAAGGAAGAAGAGAGAAACCAAAGAATGAAAAAGAATGAAAGAGAAATACAAGAACTAGCTGATAGCATCAGGAGAGGAAACATAAGAATAATGGCTATTATCGAAGGTGAGGGAAAGGAACAGGGACTAGAAAGCATTTTCAGACAAATAGTTGATGTGAATTTCCCAAATCTAAGGAATGAGCTGGAGCTTGGAATTCAAGAAGTCAACAGAACACCCAATACCTCAAACCCAAAACTGTCTTCACCAAGATATATTGTATTAAAATTATAAAAAATCAATGACAAAGACAGAATTTTCAGGGCAGCCAGGGAGAAGAAAACAATAACTTATAAAGGAAACCCCATTAGATCATCTTCTGACTTCTCAGAACAGCCCTTACTGAAGTATATAACATAAAACGAGAAGAATCAGAGGGGAAACTCACAAAAGACAACCAAAATAAAGAAAGCAGAAACACAAGGACAAGGAAGCAATTAAAACACCGAGCTACCAGAAAGCAAAAGATAAAAGAAGACTTCATATTTCAATAATCACCCTAAATATAAATGGACTGAACTTACCAATAAAAAAGCACAGAGTTTCAGAATGAATCAGAAAACAAAACCCAACCATATGCTGCATCCAAGAGAAACATCTCAACTCCAAAGACTCAAATATAGACTCAAAGTGAAAGAGTGGAAAACAATATTTTAGGCAAATCGCATTCAGAAGAAAGTGGGAGTAGCAGTACTAATATCACATGAAATAAACTTCAAAAAGAAAAAGGTTAAGAAAGGTACTGAGGGACACTTCATATTGATAAAAGGAATCATGCACAAAGAAGAAATAACACTTATTAATATTTATGCTCCTAATCAGGGAGTCCCGAAATATGTAAAGCAATTACTAACAAAACTAAAGGGAGAAACAGACCCAAACACTATTACAGTAGAGGATCTAATAACTTAATGTTGGATATGGATGAATCATTCAAACAAAAAATCAATAACATCTTTAAATGACACATTAGACCAACTGGACATAATTGACATTTACAAAACCTTCCATCCCAAAACAGCTGCTTATACATTCTTCTCTAGTGCACATGGAACATTTTCAAATATCGATCACATACTGGGACAAAGAAAAAGTCTCAAAAAATATATGAGAGTTGAAATCATACCAACCTTATTATCTGATCATAATGCTTTGAAACTAAAGATCAACTACAGAAAGACATCAGGAATAACCACAAATACATGGAGATTAAACAACATGCTACTAAAGAATAAGTGAGTCAGAGAAGAAATAAAAAGAGAGATCAAGAGACACAGAAACGAATGATAATGATAGTACAACATATCAAAACTTTTGGGATACAGCAAAAGCAGTCATAAGAGAAAAGTTCATATCAGTACAGTCCTATCTTCTAAAACAAGAATGAATCTAAATAAACAACCTAATGCTTCATCTTAAAAAAAAACTAGAAAAGGAAGAACAAATGAAACCTAAAGTCAGCAGAAGGAAAGAAATCATCAAAATTAGAGCAGAAATAAATGAAATTGAAAACAAAAGAAACCAATAGAAAAAATAAATACAATAAGGAGCTGGTTCTTTGAGAAGGTTAATAAAATTGGCAAACCCCTAGCTAGACTCACTAAAGAAAAAAAGGGAAAGAACAGAAATAAACAAAATCAGGGATGAAAGAGGGGAAATTACGACTGATATCCCAGTAATACAAAGAATCATGCAAGAATATTATGAAAAAGTATATAACACCAAATTTAATAACTTGGAAGAAATGGACCAGTACTTAGAAAAATGCAATCTTCCTACACTGAATCAAAAAGAACTGGAAAATCTAAATAGACTGATCAGCAGTATGGAAATTGAAACAATCATCAAAAATCTACCAAAATGTAAAAGTCAAGGACCAGATGGCTTCACCAGTGAATTCTACCAAACATTGAAAGAAGATTTAATACCTATTCTCCTCAAACTCTTCCAAAACAATTGAAGAGGAGGCAATACTTCCCAACTCATTTTATCAGGGCAATATTACTCTGATATCAAAACCTGGTAAGGATAACACCAAAAAAGAAAACTGCAGACCAATATCTCTCCTGAACACATATGCAAAAATCCTAAAGAAGATACTAGTGAACCGAATACAGAAACATATTAAAAAGATAATACACCACAACCGAGTGGGTTTCATCCCAGGGACACAGGGATGGTTTGACATATACATATTGATTAATGTGATACATCATATAAACAAATTAAAAAATAAGAATCATATGATCATATCAATAGATGCAGAAAATGCCTTCAACAAGATATAGCATCCATTTATGATAAAAAAGAAAAACCTCACAAAATCGGTATAGACAAAAAGTACCTTAACATAATAAATGCCATATATGACAAACCCCCAGTCTACATTATACTTAATGGTGAAAAACTAAAAACTTTCCCTCTAAGATCAGGAACAAGGCAAGGCTCTCCATTATCTCTACTGTTACGTAATATAACACTGGAGGTCTTAGCGAGTGCAATCAAGCAAGAGAAAGATATAAAAGGCATTCCAAATAGGAAACAAAGAAGTCAAACTGTCACTATTTGCAGATGACATGATTCTCTATATAGAAAACCCTAAAGACTCCACAAGAACATTTCTAAAAACAATAAGCAAATACAGTAAACTTTCTGGATGCAAAATCAATGTTCAAAACTCCATAGCATTCCTACGCTCTAATAATGAAGTATCAGAAAACGAACTGGAAAAAAATAATTCCTTTTTCAATTGCACCAAATGAAATAAAATATCTAGGAATAAATTTAAGGAAACTTATGAAGGACCTATATAAGAAAACTACAAGACCCTATTAAAAGAAATTGAAGAAGATACAAAGAAATGGAAAGATATTCCGTGTTCTTGGATTGGAAGAATCAACATAGTTAAAATGACCATATTACCTAAAGCATTATACAATCGAATGCAATACCCATCAAAATCCCATTGGCATTTTTTAAAGAAATAAAACAAAAATTCCTCACATTTGTATGGAAGTACAAAAGACCTTGAATTGCCAAAGCCATCTTGAGAGAAAAGAATGAGGCTAGAGGCATCACTCTGCCCAACTTCAAATTATACTACAAAGTGACAATAATCAAAACAGCATGGTCTTGGCAGAAAAACAGACACACAGACCAGTGAAACAGAATCAAGAGTCCAGAAGTCAACCCACATTTATATGGGCAAATAATTTTTGACCAAAAAAAAGCCAAAAACATACAGTGGAGAAAGGAAACCCTTTTCAATAAATAGTGCTGGGACAACTGGAAAGCCACCTGCAAAAGAATGAAACTAGACTGTTGTCTACCTCCACACACCAAAATTAACTCAAAATGGATTAAGGACCTGAATATCAGACCTAAAACAATAAAGTGCATAGAAGAAAACATAGGAACTAAACTCCAGGACAAGGACATTTGACCTCAAAGGCAAGGGAAGTCAAAGCAAAAATAAATTAATGGGACTACACCAAAATAAAATGCTTCTGCTCAGCAAAAGAAACTGTCAACAAGGTAAAGAGACAACCATCCGAAAAGGAAAATATATTTGCAAGCTACATCTCCGGTAACAGCCTAATATCCAAAATACACAAAGAATTCATATAACTCAATAACAACAAAAAAAAACCCCACAAGTAATCCATTCAACAAATGGGCAAAGGACCTGAACAGACACTTCTTCCTAGAGGACATACGAATGGCCGACAAATATATGAAAAGATGCTCAACATCGCTATCTATTAGAGAAATGCAAAACAAAACCACAACGAGATACTATCTCACACCTGTTAGAATAGCTAGAATCAACAGGGAAAGTAATAATAAATACTGGATAGGATGTGAAGAAAAAGGAACCCCCATACACTGCTGGTGGGACTGGGCTGCAAATTGGTACAGCCACTATGGAAAACAGGATGGAGGTTCTTCAAGAAACTAAGAATTGACCTACCATATGATTCAGCAATCCCTCTACTGGGTATTTACCCCGAAGTCTTGAAAACCCATATCTGAAAAGATATTTGCACACCGATGTTCCTAGCAACATTATTCACAGTGGCCAGGACATAGAAGCAACCAAAGTGTCCTACGATAGATGATTGGCTAAAGAAGCAGTGGTACATATATACAATGGAATATTACTCAGCCATAAGAAGAAATAAAATACTGCCATTTGTGATAACATAGATGGACCTCAAAATAATCATGCTAAGTGAAATAAGCCAGGCAGAAAAAGTGGAAAATCACATAATATCACTTATATGTGGGATATAAATCTAAAAGCAAGAAATGAGCAGGACAAACAAACATAGACTATGGACATGAACTATAGACTACTGGTTACCAGAGGGTGATGGGTTGAGGAGGAGCAGCGAAGTAGGTGGCTTAAAGAGGGTCAAATATAGGGAGACAGGGGGAGAGTGAAGTGGGTAAAGGGGTTCAGATATATGGTAGCTGAACTGGACTTTGGGTGCTAAACACAATAAAATATACAGATGTCAAATTATAATGTACACCTGAAAATTATATAATTGTATTAACCAGTGGTGTTACCTCGATAAACTTAATTTTAAAAAATGGATTCAACTAGTATTAAGAATGATGTTACTGATTTATATTTCCACTTAACCTCATGAAAAGTAGTTTCTTTAAGCTCTTCAAATCATAGATTCTTCATCTGTAATGCTGAAATAATAAAAACACTGATGTAAGAGGGTAGTTGACAAAATTAAGTTGAATCATATATGTAAAGACCTGGTACAGTGAGTGACATCATTGTGACTCAATAAATGCAGCTATCGTCGTCCTCCTCTTCCTTCTCCTCCTCCTCATCATCATCAGGTTATTTAACAGAAAATGCCTACAAATTGTTTCACTAAAGATGCACAGACATCATGTATTTAACTTTTATAATCAACTTTATATTTAATTTTGAACATGTCATTCTAATTGTTTCATTACATAAATGCAGAATATCTGGTGATCAAATACTTTTTAGAACATGCTCACAACACTATCTTTGTTTAAAGTGTTAAAAAGAGTCACATAAGGATATTGCCATCTTTATCTCATTAAAATAAACCAGAAGTAATGAGCTTATGTATCATGCTATGGGCTGTGTTGTATCCCCCCAAAACTTAGATGTTGAAGTCCTAACCCCTAGTACCTCAGAAGATGAATGTAGTTGGAGATAGTCTTTTAAAAGGTAATTAAATTAAAATGGGATCATCAGCATGGGCCTTAATCCAATCTGAGTAGTGTTCTTATAAGAAAGAGATCAGGACACAAACATGCAAAAAGGAACACATGTGAGAATACAAAGAGAAGGCAGCCTTCAGCAAGCCAAGGACAGAGGCCTCAGAAGAAACCAACCCTGCCGACACCTTGATCTCAGACTTCTAGCCTCCAAAAGGAGAAGATATTTCTCCAATGGTAAAATAAATTTCTGTTGGTTAAGCAACCTAGTCTGTGCTACTTTGTTATGGCAGTCCTGGCAAATTAAACTATATTAAACTGTACAGAGAAAGTAAGATAGCTATATTAAGGCTCCTTCTCACACCCGTAGTTAACTTCCTAGCGAAAGAAACTCAGCACTTCTTCCCTTATGTAGCCATGTGCCTGGTATGCCTGCATGGGCTTCCATCATCTCTGGAAGTATGCCACTATTGTTTAACCTGTGTATTAAAGGCACTGCCATGATGAGAGGCTGGCCGTACCCTTGCTGGATAACACTGCCACTCTGTGAGATAGGCTGAGCCCTTTCTGGAATAAAGAGCTATGTCACAGTTGCCTATGGCTCCCCGCATTTTCTTACAACTGCCTGAGTGTCATATCCCTTATCTTAGAACCGCGAATCTGCAGCAACACACTTGGCATAGTCATGATCAGGATTCCCAAGTAAGGGAGCCGTCTGCCCTGCTGGAGGATGGGAGAGACATGTGACATTCACAGAGTATGTGGTATCCCATGGCAGCAGTACTGATGACTTGGACTCCACTTGAGCCATGGGAGGCAGTTGACGGGGCCCGAATAAGTATTGAGAAGACACTCTGCTCCTTGGAGGAACAGCGGCAGGGAAAACCTTGAGCCACGGCTGGCCAAGTAGGCTGGGTGCTTTTAATGGCTTTGAAGCAGAATATGGATGAAGCTCTAGCAGAGGCTGTGAGGGTACAGAAGCTTTGGCAAAAGGCAGATCCCTTGGATGTAAGGGTACAACAACTGGAAGCTGAGCTCCAAAGAAGTCCACCCTCGCAATAGCCCTCAGAGGTGGGGGAAGACGTCCCTGAGGAGGTCTACCCACAAGTACAGCCCAGAATACACCAAAAGGTAAATAAAGTAAGAACAGTCCCTGGGTCCAGGAGGGGTGCAAGCTGGCAGCCCCGCAGTGACTGAGTTCACCACATATATCCCCGTACACACTTACGGAATTGTGGGATTTGGGAAAGCAATGTTGGCAGCACCCTGGCTGCTCCACCTTTGGCATGAGGATCCAACAGTATCTCATGCTCTCCTGACGAGATGCAGAAATTAGCATCCATAACTGTACAGCCCTCATTAAAGTAGTATCTGCAGAACAGTCACCACTTGACTCAAGGGCAGGGGAACCATACCATGATGGAATGAATTACTGCTGCTATGTGGACAGTTTGGAATGACACAAGACCATGCAAGTAAATGGCAAATGTATGCTTAATTAGTGTAGATTATTCATGAACTGGGCATGCGATAGGCTATGTTTAATTTGAATGCGTGAGGACTGGATGATGAACGGTTTATGACTGACATGTGCGACCTAGTGTTAGGGACTCCCTACCCCCGACCACCACCACTTTTGGCTCGTTGGTCACCATCTTAGCTCGCTATGTGGGAAATGTATACATGAAGTGACTACAGCAATGGCTGCTCTGGGGGATGTAGAGGGGAGATACCATGAGGCAGGTGTAGAAGTGTCCACGCGGTAATGCCCAGACCCTAGAGGAGTGATAAGAAAAAGAAAGTCCCTGGGCAAGGTACTGTTTGGATGACCCAAACCCAAATATGGACTTATTTGCTAGCTGCAGGAGTCGATCAAGACAAGATAGATTGCCAGCCTAATGCAGTGTCGCTAGAATTTTAGTGGCAGTTGAAACCTGAACAGCACATCAGGTGTGGACAGAAACTTCCCACTGAAAGAGCTAAGCCTATGGCCTTGAAGGATTTTTGAAACCCTAGGACTCTCTGATAACCTTATATGATTAGGGAGAAGGCTGATGTGCCCATTCTGAGAGGATAGGCAGGGACTGGAGGCTGCACATGGAATTGGCAATCCACTGGTCCCCAAACAATGTGCAAGCAGTCCTAGCACTGGTGGATACTGGGGGCAACTGCAGTCTTATCTATAGAAATCCAGATTCCCTGGACCAACCACCTATACAGACAGCTATGGGGGTAAGACTATTAGGACCAAAGCTGTGACTTTGCCTCTCAGAATAGGATGTTTGTGCCCATGTCTATATAAAATATATATATTTCTCTGGTGCCAGAAAATATTTTAGGGGTGGATTATTGCAAGGGCTCAATCTGCAGACCTCTGCTGGTGAATTCCTTTTGCAAGTCTGGGTGGTGAAGACTGTAGTGCAGGGGCATACTCATCACCCATCACAAAAAGTACCAGAACTGAGGTGCATTGTCAATGTTAAGCAATATCACTTAACTGGTGGACATGATGAAATTGGGGCTACAATTCACGAATAGGAGAAAGCTCAGATTATACACCCCATTCATAGTCCTTATAACGCCTTTGTGTGGCCACCGAAAAAGCCTAATGGCTCATGGAAAATGACTGTGGACTATTGAGAAATGAATAAAGTGACTCCTACACTGCATGCAGCAGTACCATCTATCCATGACCTAATGGATCAACTGACTACAAGGCTGGGAATGTATCACTATGTCTTGGATCTGGCTAATGCTTTTTTCTCCATAGATTTAGCTCCCGAAAGTCAAGATCAATTTGCCCTCACACGGGAAGGAAGACAATGGACTTTTGTGGTATTACCCCAAGGCTACCTGCATAGCCCAACAACTTACCATGGGTTGGTAGCCCAGGATTTGGCAACCTGGACCTGACTGGCAATTATTTCATCATATTGATGATGTCATGTTAAACTCTGCTTCCCTTACATATCTAGAACAAATGACACTAGCCCTTTGGCCCTGGAATTACAGACAGTTTTACACCTAGTTGAGTTTACCACTGACAATATACTGGATGCTGAAGTTCCTACAGATTTAGAAGTGGCCCCCTACAAAGAAGGGAAGCTACCCATATCCACTGATATGTGGTACACATATGGGTCCAGTAGGAGGTAGGGAATCGAGTGGGTAGCTATAAGGGTGCAACCAGCTATTGACCACATTTTGTATGATACAGGTACAGGTCAAAGCAACAAGGGGCTGAACAAGGGGCTATATTGATGGTTGTAGCCCATAAAGATGACTCATTTACTATTTGTACCAACAGTCTGGCTGTGTTCAAAGGCCTGAAATTATGGTTGCCTACATGGAAATGGGAAAATTGGCTAGTGGACCGAAGCCCCTTTTGGGGACAAGCCATGGGGCAAGAGACCTATGGGAGATAGAACAAGACAAGGACGTAACTTTTTTTCATGCTACGGGTCACGTTCCCTTGGTAACTCCAGGAAATGATGAGGTGGATGCCCTCTCACATGTGCTATGGCTGGAAAAGGCTCCTGCTACTGACATGGTGCACTGGCCCCATAGGTGGGTAGACCTAATAGCTCCATGGGGCAAGGGGCTAGAGGTAAACTTATAGGTCATTCTTTGGGTAATAACTGACTGGCCACCACAAATAACTGTGAGATATCCCACAGGAGAGACAGATGAAGAAGAAAATACCATCCTAAGGGGAACCTTTATGTTGTCACCATGGCCTATCATGAATTCTCCCATATTGTGTCATGTCGACACAGTGGGATCAATGCCACAAGGGGAATGAGTGTGATACTGATGGCCAGTCCAGCCCACCTTGGTGGCAACAATCTTATCAAAAGATAAGACTCTGGTATATATCTTGCCTGATGGAAAAGATTTACCTATGTTGGTGCTGTTCTCTTCCCTTTCTTTCCTACCTTAGGCCACTTTACACAAATACCATGATTGAATGGGCACATACATATGCCACGATTGAGAATGTCTCACACTGTTGAGTCTGCACAGAGTTTCCTGTCAGTGCCTCTTCAGGACCAATATGCCCTTTTCACAACATCAAATTGATTAAAGATGTATAGATCTGAGAAGGTTTCTATACCAGGAAGGAAGATGAGACTAATTTAGAAATATTTTCATCCTCATAATTTCATGTCATTCTGTGCAGTCAATATTTAATAAGAATTGGTGTGATCTCTCCATGTTCACAGAAATATATTTTGATTAAAGAATGGAGTCCAACATTGCCTTTTCTTAGTTTGGAGCTTATCTTGTGAATAAGTGACCCTCGGTTACATTTTAATACAGAACATCTGATGAAAAAATTATATAATTAGTAAAATTCAGCACTAGCAAAATGTTCCCATATCAAATAATTAAATTCAAACATACAAAATTTCTGCATTAAATACAGTAAGTTTATTGATTTGAAATTCATTAATTTACAATGATTTAATCTCAGTCAGGCTGACTTTACCTGCGCACTTTCTCTAAAAAAAGAATGTGCTAAGGAAAAATTTTAGTGTAAACAAGAATAGGTAAAAGCATTCTCATCTTGCCTAAGCAAAATAATTGTTTTAAGAAAGCTTGGCACATTCATTGTAAATCAATTGGATCTAACCCGTTATATGAGCATAGAGCGAGTTATGTGCTCAAGTTGTTGAATCGATTGGTGAATACATGAATATAAAGATTGCAGATTTTCTGCCTCTCAAAGGAGGCTAGAAAGTGTCTGCCCACCGAGACAGTGGTTCTCAGTGTGGTGTCAGACCGGCAACATCGGTATCACCTGGGAACTTGATAGAAATGCTAATTCTCAGACCCCCATCTCAGACCCACTGAATCAGAAACCCCCAGGATAGGACTGAGCCATCTGTGTTTTAACAAGCCCTCCAGGGGATTCTAATGCGCACTCAAGTGTCAGAACACTGCACAAGAAAACAGTTGTTTGTTAGATACCTGAGTGTTCTTAATTACACTCAAAAGACATAGAACTGTCTTTCTTTATGAGTAGTCTCCTTTTGAACTCTTTTACCAATTCAGAGAGACAGTCTTCCCTATGAGTCCGAATAAAGGGAGATGAGCCACAACTGTTTTTTTTTATATAGTAAGGCTAAGAAGCCAAACTGATGCCCATTGTTCTGACAGAGGAATAAGGGTTCAGCTGGTGGGCCTGGCAGGCTTCCTGCTGATGGAGTATAATGGAAATTGACCAGGGTCTGGAGCTCTCAAATGGTTGCAATAATTTTCAAATTTATTTTTTCCTTCCTCTTGTTTAAGTCATTTCAAATGAAATCCAATCCATATTTTCCCTAATTTACATTTAAAATTGTCCAAATGTTATGTTGGTAGAAGATGAGTGAGTCCCCAAGAGACCTTTTGAACCTACTAAAACTTTTTCTTCAAAACAGGAAGTTGTACTTTAACCAGTGCAAACAAAGTTTAGCTTAAAAAGGCCTGATTTGTACTTAGATTTCTTAGCTGAAATTTTGGAATATATTTTAATTCTTAAAATGCATTTTCTCATTTTCCTCACCATCATCACTCTCTACCTACAGCATCCCAAATCACGTATGCTGCCTTTCCTTCTTCTCATATAAGCTTTTGAGAGCTCTAACCTTATTTTCATAATCATATGCTTGTTTTTTACGATTAAAGGATTATATAACTCTGTAAATATATTAGTTACACCTAAGTTTAGTTCAATTCAAAAATCATTTCTTATTGCCTGTGCAAAATAAATAAATAAATAAATAAGACTGCTTGTAGTGAGGGAGGAGATTTTTTTAATATCTCAGAAATAAGTTGATCTCAGCTGAAGAATGCCTGAGTATTTGCTGCATAAATATATTTTAGTCATCCTTTGCTTCTCAGTTGTCTGAAAATTAGATATAGCCTCTTTATTAAATTTCTGAAATTTACTGGAGATTTTAAAGAACTCCTCTAGATTAGGGAACAAGCAATTTAATTAGTGGTTTGAGGAGGAGGAGGAAGAGATGGAAAGAGAATTGTGGCAACCTGCTTATGCCAGAACAGAATATAGTCAGCTATCTTGTGCCCAACTCTTCCGTGTTCCCACAATATTTTGTACATATCTCCATCTTGCACTTCCCCTCAAGGCAACTACTGATTTATAAGTTCAGTTCTTTTATAAGGACTGAGCTCCTTGGGTTCAGGGACTGCTCCTTTCTTAAACAAGCTCTGTGGAGTTGCCCCGGCCACTTGATAAAGCATGTTTGTTCAACTGATTCTCTTATCTACTTTGCCACTTGAGCCTTCATGAAGGATTATATAGATATTGTCACTTTGATCTTATAACTATAGAAAAGGGACCCACCTAGTGCAGGGCAGGGCCTTTCTCATTGAAGGAAGTCATAGTAAGAAATAAAGGGGAAGAATTTCTGGTAACCAGATGTGGAAGCAGAAGGCTTTGAAGATATATTGTGAATAACAAGAAAGACAGAGATATGAGCCTCTCTCACCCATCTCCTGCCCCTCTACATCCCTTCTCCATTCAGGTGCCTCATCATTAACCAGTGTGCCAGTGTTCCAATCACTATTGCTGCAAAATAAATCATCCCCCCCCAAAAAAAAACTGGCTCAAATCAACAATCATTTTATTATCTTTCCTAGTTTCTGTGAATCAGGAATTTAGGAAGGACTCTGCTCGGCAGTCCTGGTGTGAAATTTCTAGTACAGTTGCAATTAGATAGTGACTTGAGCTGGAACAATGGTGAACTGGAGCAGTAAGGATCTGACTGGCATTCCTCTCTTTCAGTGAAGTCCCAGGGTCCCTTAACATAATTCCTTCATGTGGGCTGATGAGAGTTTACTTAAAACATGGAGACTTCTGGGTAGTCAGTCTGCTTCTTTGGAGGCTCAGAACTGTATTAGTGTTACACTGAGAAAGGTAGCAGTTGAGTTGCCTTTTATGGCCTAACCTCAGAAGCCTCATACTGTTACTTCTGCCATACTTTATTCATTGAAATACTCCTAAGAGCACATCTAGTGTCATGGAGAGGGGCCATAGTCCCTACTTCGTGATAAGAAAAGTGTCAAAGCCACATGGTAGAAAAGCATATAAGATAGAGATACAGCTTTGGCCATCTTTTGGAAATACAGTTAGCCATAGCCAGGACGAGAGCTAACACCTGCGGGGACTCTTTCCTTCACCCTAAACTTGTTTTCCTGTAAACCACCCCTATCACCATACACATAAACCATACTTCTTATTTGGTTACATTTTCCTTTTTGTTTTACACTGAAGGAATCTGGCACCACATTAATCTTAAATACCTTAAGGTTTCTGTCCAATGCATGTGAATTGAGGTTTCAGAAAACTTAAAAATACGACAGGTTTAATTGTTCACACATATTCTCAAATAATTTTCTCAAGGAAATACAATTTGAGATTCTCTGTTAGGGAAAAAAAGTTAAATGAAAATCAATATTGATGAGAAGTGCTGTACAAAAAAAAATGTGTGTTGTAAGTTATTTTACCACAGAGGTAGTTTCCTGTGGAAACTGTGACTAGTAGTAAAGCTCGGTTTTAAAATATTTTTGAGATACGAGCCAAAATCTTGGGTGGGGAAAAACAATTTGCTGTTACCCAAAGAAATGTCAATTACTTAGTAGTAACTTTTCAAAAGATATGATTAAAGTATGTAACTTTTCTTTCTTTCTCTTTCTTTCTTTCTTTCTTTCTTTCTTTCTTTCTTTCTTTCTTTCTTTCTTTCTTTCTCTCTCTCTCTCTCTCTCTCTCTCTCTCTCTCTCTTTCTTTCTTTCTTTCTTTCTTTCTTTCGTATGCATCTTTTCTAAAAGTAATTTGTAGCATGTTTAATTGTAGCTAGAATGTACTTAATCACTAATCACTAATGAATATATTCACAACTTCTAGACTATTTTCTCCTTGTAGAAATTATAGTGTTTTTAAGAATAAAGAATTATTAGATTTTTAATCTTTACTGAAAGTATTAAAGCAAGCAGCAAGTTACTATCGAGCTTGGTGAGATAATTGCTATTATCCTTAACTACTTCACTAGCAAAACCTGGTGCCATTCAATATACTCTCTATATAAATTATTGCAAAAGAAATATTTAAGCCACTACAGATTTGTATTTCAAAAAGAAATGTAAATTACCCTGGTCTCTGTTATCTACATTGATGACCTGTGTAATGAGCTAGAGAGGTGAAATTCAGGAAACTATCTTCATTAACAATAAGCTCAGAATAATTAATGACATTTTTTAAAGGAGAGGGAGAATTCATTACCATGGACTACATAATTAAAATGTACAAACTTGAAGCTACACTCTAACTATAAATGTATTTTCAAGTAATTATCACCCACAGCATGAATAACTTTATATGTACCTGAGTCAACATTAGTTAGATTTTCAAAGCACCAAAGAAAATAAGCAATTAGTTGATTTCTTATCCAAGAAAAACATATTACTTAGTTACAAATAATTCCAAAATTCCCAGAGGAATGAGTGGATGGAAGCTGGTTCTGCACAGCCAGTGACCCAACTTCAGGAGATGCAGCTGACAATCTGCTGATCAGAAGGCCGCCTTCTGATAAGCTACAGCTCAAGTTTCCTTTACTTTTCAGAAGGTCCACAATAACAAAGTTGTATGGTATTGAAGTCTGAGGGCTATTACTACAGAACCTGCCTATGAATAGTACATGAAGTACATCTCTTGATGAACCTCAGAAGTAGGTTTCCAAAAGACCCTCTTCCAAGAGCAAGAGGAAGGCCTCAAAATGGCCCATTGTCATCAGGCTGTGAAATTCTGGACTAAATATTCACTTCAAAAAGAGACAGTAGGAATGGAAATGTTGAAATAGACTATAAACTATCTGAATATTATCACCACATGAATTTTAGTACAAATGCATTTATCTTCCTGCTCCCTACCAAAACTTCTGGCTTCTTTCCTGAATCTTAACCAATAATTACTAGGGACTCATTTTTCTAGACTAAACAGAGAGCAAGACCAACCCTTCTAAAGCTAAAGTTCAGAAGAACATCCATGTTAGAAGTCTCACTTGTATAACACTCAGCCACCATATTACCCATGATGTTATGAACAAGAAACAAGCCAAGGTAGCTGGTGGAATGGTGATGGTCTCTAGCTCTAGCTTTAGACTGGTAAATTGCTGGGTAGTGGACTCCTCACCCAAAGCATTTCTTCACAGTTCATTTGTGATTGTTAACAGCTGTTTCTCTGAGGTATGTATGGGATGTAGTGCCCTGGCTCCTCCTTGGAATGTGTTCCTCTGAATGAAGGAACCATGTTATCTGCTTCCTGATTATATGTTTATAAATGCATACCTACCTCTAACCTTGTCCACATGCCAGTTCTAGATCAGCCCAAGGCTCTCATTTGTTGTCTTAACTTTAGAAACTTTGTCCCAATAATGTGAGAAAGCCTAAATCGGTAAGAGCCATCAAATTTCTAGGGAAAATATTTTGTAATACACAAGGTGTTGTAAAGCATAGTTACTGAGTGATCTGTTTTTTCTTTTCATTCCATACCTAAAAATCTCCATTCACAGTTGAGAGTGGATTGTAGTCATACAAATCATTTTACCTACCCACTATTTTGTTTCCCCCTAAATTCTTTGTGTAATAATCCTCTGGGAAACTAAGGACTTTCCCTCTCTTGTTGCCAGTAAAGATTCTCTGTAATCTTGAGAGTTCTACTATCAGTGAAAAGTGACCGTTAACCACGAAAAGATTCTCTTGTGTAGTAAAGGACTTTACACATGGGTCCAGTTATGATGTCTTGGATTGTTTAATTTTTATCGTTTATTGTTTATTTTCTGAAGGTCATTTCAAAGTTTCAGATGTTTGAAATGATTCATTTAGGTTAAAGAGTTGGAATTCATCCAAGTCATATACAAAAGACAGTAATATTTTTTCTTTAAGTGTTAATTTTTATTTAAAATATTATATCTGTTAAAACAATACATATGTGCATTTCAGCTTCCAAATTAACATTATTATTTTTACATCTATTTTTAAAATTGAAAATTGTTTCATATTTGTTTCAAGACCCACTCATGAGATATTAAAGGACATGAGAAGCTAAAGGTCTGGAAACTGGCCATTCTCAGGCAAGCACCTTGGTGGTACTCTCTGAGTAACATTTGGATATGCTCTTTTTTAAAAATTAGATTCAGAGGGACAATCAGACTTAGGACTTGTGATTAGCATAGGAGGTAGGTGTTGAGAAATGTTCCCTTGGCTTGTATGAAGGAAAGAATATGGCCATCCAGAACCTTTAACATATTTTTAAAAATCCTTAATTATCCTGTTATATACAGTTTTTTTTGTATGTGGAGTGTGGGGCTAGAACTGACTTTTTGAAATAACTATAAGGAAGTAGTGAAGAAATTGGGAAAGTGGGAAGTTCTCAAAACCCTCTATTAGTTACATTTTTTATGCAATGCATACATGGTATCTGTGTATGCATGTGTGTGCACACACATACATTTTCTTACCAGCACATCCCATCCATGTCCATCATGTTCATCAATATCCACTCATCCTAATACCCTTTTTTGGTTTCGCTCACTCATATTGACTTTGTATTTTTAAGGTAAGTACTACTACATTTCCCCCTCATATTCTGATACTGTGTCCGTTTTCTAAATATACTTCCTAACCACTAACCTCTTCCTTGTCTCCTTAGGCAACTCCCATTGCTGGTAGGACAATGCTGGAGATGAAGGTGTTTGAGGCATACTTATAGAAAAAAATGACAATGAACACATTTCTTACTTTCCATCAAAATTCTGTATCTGAATTCCCCCACAACATTAATAATAATTTCCTAGATGACACTTGACATACCTTCTATGGACATCATACCTACAGAGAGTGCCTTAGGACCATTTGTATGTGCAGAATGTGACACTTGCACAATTTTACCTTCATCCAGCTTAATCCCACCCCAACTCCAATTTCGATATGATATTTGATTCTATGTCCTGATGTCAACATCTAACAATCCTGAACCTCTGCAACATGGAGATAAGTGACACTCCCCTGTGGTCATATATTTCTTACAATAGATGAACTTGACAGTGTTTGCCAAGTACCTATTGTATTTCCTAAGGGTTATTCATGGATACTGCTGTATTACCATAGTTCAGGAGGTAAAGGAAACAGAGTTAGGTGTCTACCTGACTCATCTTTGTTCCGAAAAGCATGTGGGCATTCGTTTCCCTGATATTTTTAAGGGTATTTCAGGATGTTTCTCTCCACATTTATTAAGTCTTCATTGAAATCAATAAGTGAGACATTTAAAAGTGTTTTTGTGCTGTTGTCTAGAGGAAATATTGACTTCTAGGTACAAAAGCAAAACCTAAAATTAAAGAAAGTCTTACAAATTTTGCATGGTTATTACAAGGCTCAGCAACATAAAACATGCATCCCTAGCAGTTTCAGTGAAAATCTTAATTCATCTAAGAGACTGACACAGTTCTCTGGAATGCTTGACAGTTAAAGCATTATATTATGGTATTGGCATGGATGGTCATATTTCACACCTTAAGCCACATAATCTTTACCCACCCCCAACTATAAAATATTGGTGGAAAGTGGAGGAGATTTGCAAAAATAATATTTAAAAGAGCTATAGAATTACCCACACAATTTATACTAGCATCAGTAATTGAGGAATGAAAGTCTTACTACCAGGTACAAGTTATACTTGAGTGGTTTAGGAACATTTTATACACTCAAATGTCTTCAAGGATCCACACTCAGTCAGGATGCATCAATGAATCTATTGATCAAATATCTTCCTTATGGTCCCTTCAGCTCCACTCTCCACCCTTTTATTCTCTGCTCTCTGCCAGGATCCTGGCAATCTGGACGACAGTAGCCCCTCCCCTCCTTATTGGAGATTTCATTCTCTGAAGTTTCACTTACCCAAGGTGAACTGTGGCCCAAAATTATCAAATGTGAAATTCCAGAAATAAACAATTCATAAGATTTAAATTGCATGCCATTTTTAGTAGCATGATGAAATCTCTTCCTGTCCTGTTCTATCCCACCTGGGAAGTAAATTGTCCCTTTGTCTAGTATATCCACGCTGTAGATCTTCCCATCCATTAGTTACTTAGTAGCTGTTTCAGTTATCCGATCAACACTCTTAGTATCACAGTGCTTGTGTTCAAGTAACCTTTATTTTATGTAATAATGCCATATTTACATAACTTTTATTATAGTATTTTGTTATAATTATTCTATTTTATTATTGTTGTTGATCTCTTACCATGGCTAAAATTAAAGTTTATCATAGATATGTATGTATGCATAGGAAAAAAAATATGGTATATACAGGCATACCTCAGAGATACTGCAAGTTCGGTTCCAGACCCCCACAGTAAAGTGAATACTGCAATAAAAGGAGTCACTCAATTTTCCCAGTGCATATAAATGTTATATTTACACTATACATAATGTAGTCTGTTAAATATGCAATATTATTATATCTAAAAATATATATACGTACCTTAACCTAAAATTACTATAGTGCTAAAAATGCTAATCATTATCTGAGCTTGTTAGAAAAATGGTATCAATAGACTTGCTTGATGCAAAGTTGCCACAAACCTTCAATTTATAAAAACCACAACATCTGTGAAGTGCAATAAAGCAAAGTGCAATAAAACGAGGCATGCCTGTATAGGGTTTGATACTATTCATGGTTTCACATATCCACTGGGGAGAGCTTGGAATGTGTATCCCATGGATAAGGGAGGACTCTCATATCCTCTGTGTCTGACCAATGGAGAATATCTACAGGTCAGAGAGAAAGGAGAGTGAAGTCAGAGTATTTATGACCCTGGCTCCCTCCCTAAAGTGTTACTTTGAGCTGGCTGGATCCCTAAGATTACCTTTTCTAGGTAGCTGAGTCTCTGACAATTCCAAAACTCACTTACCCCTTCCAAATTCCAGTAACCATACCCTTCTCTCAACACTTCAAGCTTAGAAGTGGTAAAAACTTTGTGGCTACTAGTTATATGTTACTGCACTATCCTTTGTGGTTCTCCTATACCAACTTTGTAAATAAACCTTCCTTAAATTATCCCTTATTGAGTATGTCAATCCTTTCCTATTAGAACTCTGACTCTAACATCCATAGACTAGAGTGTCTGGATTTTTCAGGGTCTCTGAAGGACACCTACAAGGCAGTGCATACAATAAGATGGAGGTGCTAATCACTCACAAGACCAATATTGAGTGTGGAAGCTGAAATCTGGGTGAGGGGTGCTGGTGGAAAACAGCAGGGAGGGCTGGTTAAATTTTTGCAATTTATAATTTACCATCATAATGGTGCACTTTTCTATTACTGTTCTACTCACAGTCAGATGAAGAGAAGCTGTGGGACATAGAAACAAGAAAAAGGGACTCAGTCTCCCATTTCATGGACTTAGTCTCCCACCTCATGTCACCTTCCAGGAAACTATGTCCTGAGTTGTAAGGCTTTTCATTGAGCAAGCTCCCTGTGAAGGTCAGCTTAAGTCAGCTTTATAATTAAGAAGTGAGTGTCCTTTGGAACTATCTTCCTTAAATCTTTTAAACTCTGAAAAAAAGTCAAGCTATGAAAAGTTATAGGATAAATTTGTGATAGAGAGATGGCACTTAAGTACTCTTAGATAATCAAAAAGTCAACAAGTAACAAATACTAGAGAGGGTGTGGAGAAAAGGGAAACATCATATGCTGTTGGTTGGATTGTATATTGGTGCAACCACTATGGAAAACAGTATGGATAATCCTCAAAAAAATTAAAGATTGAGCTATTATGACCCAGCAATTCCAAAATATGAAAGCAACCTAAATGTATATAAATAAATGAATGGATAAAGAAGATGTTATATGTGTGTGTGAGTGTAATCGAATAGTACTCAGTAATAAAGAATGAAATTTTGCCATTTGCAACAGCATGGATGGACTTAGAGGGTATTATGCTGAGTGAAATAAGTCAGAGAAAGAAATACCATGATTTCACTTATACGTGGAATCTAAAACAAAACAAAACAAAACAAAACCCAGAAATCCATAGATATAGAGAATGGGATGATAGTTGCCAAAGGGGAGGGTTTTGGGGGATGGGAAAAATGCTGCAGAGACTGACAAATTCTAGCTCAAAGCTATAGCAATCCAGTATAGACCATGCTGACTAGCATTTGATTAAGATGTTGTCTTATTCGCATATATAAGGCAAAAAAAAACCTGACGATCGGGTACTTATTGAATTTATAAACAATTATTTTCTCTTTGAATCTCTAAAAGCTGGTATTTAAATATTGTGGAGGAAAACTCTTATGATAGTCTGACTTTGTTCTATTTTACCAGTGGATTATCTTTTTAGAGGCATTATCCATATAGAGCACATACACAGTGCGTGGCACATGACACACTATCTAGAAAAGTTAACTATTACTATTTACAAAATAGTGCATATAGATATTCTTCCAGCCTCTAAGACAACTTTATCTTTATTTTCAATTGTTAATATCACACAAACACACTGTTCTCTAGTCTCTTCACAAAGTGCTTCCAGATGGAGTGCCTCCAATTTCTGAATCATTTTTGTCCACCAGGTCTTGAATTAACCATCAAACTTTGGAAATTTTTAAAAATGCTTATAAAAATATTAAAAAAAAAAACAAATTTGATTATGACTTCTTTCCTTTCCCTAATACCTTACCTACCTATAGCACAGAAAAACCATGTGGAAGAATGGAATTTTGGATGAAAAAGATGTTTAAATCTAGTTTTTTAAAAAAATAAAAATAAAAAATAAAGCTCTAAAAGTAGGTTAACAAGAAAATATAAGAAATGGTAAAGTCCAATCCAATATCCTTTTATTCTAGAGGTCAGCTAAGGTCCTGTTTTCTCAAATGTTCTCAAAAATTCTTCTGTAAGGAATTGGCTTAATAAGGGTTGACTCTAAAAAACAGGGAATACTGTATTTAAAAATTAGAAATAGAGACCAAAAAAATGACGTAGGTGACAGAGGCTTTGTTCATCCCTCTTACAGCAAAATCAATGTTGTGTCAGAAATGCGGAGTAAAAAGCAAGGAAAATCACCTGAGATCTAGATGAACAAAAGCACTACAACTAAGGAGAGAAATTATTAGTTAACCTGCAATGGTAGAAGATAAGAGTAGCTGAAGACACGAGGCTTCCTGGTCCTGAGTGGCTGAGTAGAACAGAGGCTGAGGCAGTGGCAGCGGCAGCTGTAGACACCTCTTAAAGGGGCAGTGTCCACGAGTGCACCTTCACGGTGACAGACCTACTTGCTCTGAGCACCAGCACAGGGTAGACTGCACAGGGGGCACCAGAGAATTTCAGTGGGACACTGAGTTGTCAGAGAGAGGGCGAGAAGCAAGGCTCTTTCCTGGGCAGAAGTTCTGGCAGTATCCATTGTTCCTTTGTTGAGACCTTCCCACTCCTGGTGTACAGACTCAGTGCTCTCATAGCTGAGACATCATCAAACTGGATAACAGAGGTTGCTCTACCCAGAGGATTCCCTGAAACTCTGCCTCCCTCGACTCATGGTCCCACCCAAGCCACATCCATTTGCATCCTCAGCAAGTCTGGTGCTCCTTGCTGAGCAGCCCCAAGACTCACACTACTAGCAGCTGGCCTCGGTTTTGGGTGTGGTTTCTTGAGGCAACTATAAGCACAGCATCTGTACATTGCTTGCTGAATCTTAACAGGTGACCCCAGAGGGGCACAGGCCCCTGGGGCTAAAATTGGCCTACAGCTGAACACATCTCAGGACTGTGCCACTGACACCTACTACACACACAAAGCCACACTAATAAGACCAGGAGACTTAGGAGCTTTGCTTAGTACATAGACACAGACACGGAAAGGCGGCCAAAATGGGAAGATAAAAAAGCAGAAACCATATGAGAGAACACAACAGAGATCCAGGAATAATGGAGTCAAGCGCCTAACAGACGTAAAGTTCAACACACTGGTTATCTCGTTATAAAGATGCTCAGTAAACTTGGGATAAGTGTAGATAAATTCAGTGAGGACTTTAACAAAGAGATTTTTTTAATCATAATAATGGAAATGGAAATGGAAATTTTAAAGGGAACCAGTCAGTAGGGAAGAACACATTATCTGAGATGAAATGCATATTAGAGGGAATAAACAGAGAGGATAAAGAGGATTGAACCACCGATATAGAGGATGGAAAAGCCAGGGACACTCAATCAGAATGGTGAGAATAAAGAAGCCAGGACTATAATAAGTTAAGGAGCCTATGGGACACAATTAAATGTAAAAATATCCATGTCATAGGGGTGCCTGAAGGAAAACAAGAAGCTGAAGAGTTAGTTGATGAAATAATGATGGGAAACTTCCCTCATCTGGTGAAAGAAATAGACATACAACCCCAGGAATCTCAGAGAGTCCCAAGAAAGAGGAACCCAAAGAGGCCCACACCAAGACACATCATAATTAACATGCCAAAGGTTAAAGCCAAAGAGAGAATCTTAAAAGCAGCAAGAGAAAAGCCGTTAGTTACCCACACGGAGGCACCCATAAGACTGGCAGCTGATTTCTCGAAAGAAACTATTCAGGAGAGAGGGCTTGGCACAAAATAGTCAACGTGATGAAAACCCAGGATCTACAACTAAGAATGTTTTATCCAGCAAAGCTATCATTTAGAGTCGAACGACAGATAAAGAGCTTCCCAGACAAAAATAAGCTAAAGGAATTCATCAGCACCGAGCCAGTAGTACAGGAGATGTTGGAGGGACTTCTTTAAGAAGAAAAAATATGCATCAAAAACATGAATAAAGGATGGTAATAACTGCATTCCTATAAACAAGCATCTCAAATGGAAAAAAATTTAGTGCTGCAACCAAAAGGTAGAGTGGGTGAATGGATAAGAAAACAATACCCCTACATATATTGCCTGCAAGAGACACTTCAGATGAAATGACACAGACTAAAAGGAAGAGGATAGAAAAAGATATTGCTTTGGTGGGTCTAGAGGGGATTGCACTGAATGAAATAAGTCAGATAGAGAAAGACAAATATCACATGATTTCACATACATGTGGAATCTAAAGAACAAAATAAACGACAACAACAACAACAGAAACGGAAACAAACTCATAGATACAGAGGATATTTTTAGGCTAGTAGATGGAGGGAGTGTTGGGGGGAATGGCGAAAAAAGTCAAAGGCATTAAGAGGTACAAATGGATAGTTGCAGAATAGACATGGAGATGTAGAGTGTAGCATGGGGAAGATAGTTAATAATGCTTTTAATAAATATGTAAGGAGGAAGAGGGATACTAGATTTAGTGGGGTAATCGCTTCGCAAGTTGTGTGGATCTCCGGTCACTGTGCTGTACAAGTGAAACTGGTATGTTATTGGATGCCAACTATAACCAAAAAAAACTCATTGAATTGTACAATGTAAATATGAGCAATTCATTGTCTATTATATTTCAATAAAGCTGGAGAAAACTTAGAAACTGATATGCTTACAGAAGTTACAGTTAGAGAATTAAAATAAAAATTTAATGGATTATATTTATACCTTCCATGTAGAAATACTTTCCTGCAAAGGCATAAAACTTGCCACATATTTTTTCCTAAAACCAAGAAGAAAAAGTTGATCAATATTAGGTGCTCTTACCCATAGTCTTTGACAATGTTTCAACAGATGTACTTGAATGAAATGGGTTTTGATCATATGCTCTTTCAATGAATATCAACAATGCCATCATATCCCACAACAGATAAAGTTAAATTTAAATTGAATTAGGAAGTAAGACTTTCTATAAAAAGTAAACTAAATCTTAGATAGTACAAGGGACTACATATTTTTACATATTTTATTTTAAAATTGATTCTTACATACAATAAAATGCACATTTGTAAGCATATAAGAAATGAGTTTTGACAAATGTATACATGTATGTAACTGCTACCGCATAGTAAGATTTTATTAATTTTATTCTATTCAAAGAACCAAATTTTGGCTTTGTGTGTGTTCTCTGCATATTAATATTCTATTTTTTTAATTTTGGTTTTTATTATTGGTGTGTTTTTGTATAAATTTTTAACAAAAATCAAACTTATATTTATATCAGGGAACCAGATGTCCTTTTTCCAAAATTAATGTTAGTTCAAAATACTGGCTTAAATACAAGTTTTCAAAATTGCACTTATCTGTTTTTCTTGTACATGCATTTTTAAGCATTTTATTCTATTTTATTATTAGTTTTAAGTATACTGTACATTGGTTAAACATTTATATGGTTTATGAAGGAATCCCCCCGATTACTCTATTTTTCCTCTGTCTCAACACATAGCCATTACATTACTGCCTACTGCATTCCCTATGCCATGCTCCCCTATCAACTACTAATTTGTACTTCTTTACCCCTTCACCCCTTTCTAAATAATTTTTTATCATTCAATTACAGTTAACATAAAATACTATATTAGTTTCAGGTGTACAACATAGTGATCTAACATCTGTATAACTCACGAAATGATCACCCTGATAAATCTAGTACCCATCTGACACTATACACAGTCATTACAATATTATTGACTATATTCCTGATAGTGTACTTTACATCCCCATGACTATTTTGTAACTACAAATTTGTACTTCTTAATCATGTTCCCTTTTTAAACCCATTCCCCAAGCTCCCTCCCATCTGGTAACCATCAAAATGTTCTTCGTATCTACGAATTTGTTTATGTTTTGTATGTTCATTTTTTGTTCCTTTAGACTCCGCAAGTAAGTGAAATTGTATGACATTAGTATTCTTCTATCCGACTTAGTCCACTCAGCACAATACCCTCTAGGTCCATCTACATTGTTGCAAATGACAAGACTTCATTCTTTTTTATGGCTGAGTAATATTTCATTGTATACATATGTCACCCCTTCTTTATCCATTCATTCATTGGTGAACAACCAGGTATCATCCATCTCTTGGCTATTGTAAATAATGCTGCAATGAACATATGGATTCACATATTACTCGAAGTAGTAGTTTCAGTTTCTTTGGATAAATATCCAGAAGTAGGATTTACTGGGTCCTTCTTTATCTCTTGTTATAGCCTTTGTTTAAAATTCTATTTTGTCTGGTATAAGCATTTCTATCCCAGCTTTTTTTCATTTGCATTTGCATAAAATGTCTTTCCATCCCTTTACTTTCAGTCTATTTATGTCTTTCAAACTGCAGTGAATCTCTTGCAGGCAACATATGTAAGGATCTTATTTTCTTATCCATTCAGCTACTCTATGTCTTTTGATTGGAGCATTTAATCCACTTACATATAAAGTAATTGTTGATAAATATGTAGTTATTGCCATTTTATTATTATTTTAAAACCTTTTTTTGCCCTTCTTCTTAAAGAAGTCCCTTTAGCATTTCTTGTAACATTGGTTTGGTGCTGATGAACTCCTTTAGCTTTCTCTTGTATATGAAGCTCTTCATCTGTTCTTCGATTATAAATGATAGCTTTGCTGCATAGAGTAGTCCTGGTTGTAGGTCCTTGCTTTTCATCACTTTGAATAGTTTGTACCAATCCCTTCTGACTTGCAAAGTTCCTGTTGAGAAATCGCCTGACAGTTTTATGGGTACTCCCTTGTAGGTAACTGACTGCTTTCTGTCGATGCTTTTTAAGATTCTCTCTTTGTCTTTAACCTTTGGCATTTTATGATGGTATGTCTTGGTGTGGACCTCTTTGGGTTCATCTTGTCTGAAACTCTCTGTACTTCTTGGGGTTGTATGTCTATTTCTTTCACCAGGTTAAAGAAGTTGTCAGTCATTTTTTTTTCTTCAAATAGGTTCTCAATCTCTTGTTCTCTCTGTTCTCCTTCTGGTATACCTATGATGCAAATGTTGCTATGTTTGATGCTGTCCCAGAGACCCCTTAAACTATCCTCAGTTTTTTGGATTCTTTTTTCTCTTTACTGTTCTGATTGGGTGTTTTCCACTGCTTTATCTTACAAATTGCTAATTTGATCTTCTGCTCCATCTTATCTACTGTTGATTCCCTTTAATGTATTCTTCGTTTCAGTTATTGTGTTATTCATTTCTCCCTGTATTTTTTAATGTTTTCTATCTGCATTTTTATGCTTCTTATATCTTTGTTGAAGCTTTCACTGAGATCACTGAGTATCCTTAAACCAGTGTCTTGAACTCTGCATCTGGTAGATTGCTTTTCTTTATTTTGTTTAATTCTGTTTCTGGACTTTTTTCTGTTCTTCCATTCGGAATAAGTTTCTTTGTCACCTCATTTTGGCTCCCTCTTGACATTTGTTTCTAGGTAGTGTTATTATGTCTCCAAGTCTTGGTACAGTGGCCTTATGTAGTAGATGTCCTGTGGAACCCATTGACTCAGATGCTCTGGTCACTTGAAACAAGTATTCCAGGTGTGTTCCTTGTATGTGCCCTCCCATTGTAATTGAGGCTTGATTACTATTTTCATGGCATGGGAGGGATTGATCCTGAGGCTGATTGGTGTGAGAACTGGTTGCTGACTATAGTGGAGGAGCTGTTGTCCAGAGGCTGACCCTACAGGGCTGGTTTCACTTTAGCAGGACTCTGGTGCCTTCCCAGTCTGCCCTTGGGGTGTATCATTTGTGGAGTTGGTTAGGTAATGCTGTGGTTTGATCTGAAGCTGGCGGCTGGGTATGTTGGTTTTGGTACCTCTTATTAGAGGATGTGTTGCAGGCCAAGATTGCTGCTGCCTGTGACCTGTCCAGGGCCACTTGGTATGAGCTACAATGTGATTTGCAGATAGTCGCTACTTGTCCGGGGCTTAGAGGTGCCTGGGAGAGACTAAACTGTGAATCGATGCTAGCTGCCACTAGTTCCTTGGCTTGGGGCTACTTAGCAAAAGGTTTGTATCACACCGAAGCCAGATGCTGCTTGTTTTGGTTTGTGAAACTTCGAGAGATTTTAAGAAAGTCTGTAGCATGAACCGAGACAGGCCATTTGTATGGAAAAGCCCCTGGAAGCAGCTTGTGTGGGACAGGGTCTCAGGGCCAAATGTTTTCTTAATGGCACTGAAAGAATTGTTAAATATTGTATGAGTCAACTTGCTACCCCCAGGTAAGATCATGTTCATTCCATCCAACTCTGCTTACTGTAGAAGACCTTTAGGGAAATGATAACTGTCTTTCTTATTATCCAGGTCTGTATTAAAACACAAATGAAGAGTTAACAGGTATTTTATTCTGCATTGAAACAGAAGTGAAGAGTTAAAATAGCTATTTTTGTAACTGTATAAATGGTGACTATGGGATAGGCCAGGTCATCAGCATTCAATCTCTAACAGAAGGTTTTTCTTCCTGTCTCACCAATACAATCATTGGAGTTCAGAAACTAGACACCTGCTTCATCTAGAAAATGTCCTGGAAGGAATTTCTGAAACTCGTACGCAATCATTATGATGCCTCTTGGCTTGATCGATCTAAAGATCATCTAGGTTAGTTCTTACTACACTGTATAGCCAATGTTTATACAGATATGACACATGATTTTTCAATTGAAAAAAAAGTATTTTCTAAATGAAATTAATGATTTATTTTATCATTAAATGGGAATATAGAGATTTGAGGCCCTGACTCTATCACCTAGCACCCGTACCTCATGAGTTTGCCACCTCACTGCCAGGGGCTTATCACCTCACTGACATGGCTTTGGTGCTCTCATAATAGGTTACAGGTAATAATAATTAATGGTCTTTCTAGATAGAATGGAAATCCTATTATTTGAACATAGGAAGACAGAGTTTATTAATCAGAATTCTGCTGGGATAATTGTGTGAAACAAATGACAACAAAACTTGATGACTTAAAACAATATAAGGATTATCTGTAGTTTAGCTGAGCTCAGCTCCAAGCTTCAACTTTGGTTCAGGCTAGCTCCACATGTCTCTTCATTCTGGGGCTTCAAGCTACCTGGAGCATGTTCTTTTCATGGATGATGGCAACACACACACACACAAATACACACACAAACCGAGTGGAAATGCACAATACCTTTTAAGAGCTCAGGTTGAAACCGAAACCCTTTCACTTTTACCTAAATTTCATTGGCCAAAGCAAGTCATATGGCCAACCCCAAGTCAATGGGTCAGGGATAATCTTTCTCTCCTGAGAGGCACTGCAAACTCACATGGCAAAGGATGTAGATGTGCGATTACATTACAAGGACAGAATTAAAAATTAAGAACAGAAATCTAATCTACTACCACCCTACTGGCCACTAGGCATAACCCATGATCTCTAAATCTTCCAGCTCTGATTTGTGTGCTCCTCTCTTTCCCTCAAATACAGTACATGTGTAATTATAAGTGAACTTTATGAGTGAACCTTACTAGCCAAGAAAGTTCCTGGTCTTAGAGAAGAGACTGCTGGTTGTCTAAGACAATATACCTTGCTATTGGCCAGCCACCTTAAGACAAAGCTGAGCTGACATTAGTGGTCTAAATTAGATAAGTATTTGTTTAGAACTCATGCTCATCTACACTCAGGAGAGCATAAAGCTGCCTTCAGGTTCCAGAGACATTTTATTCACCCTGATGCAGCTCCAAATGATTCCACAATGATCTTTAGGTTCACCAGCAAAGTATATTTCTTAGCTCTTCCCAAAAGTTCTCATATAAGAAATTCAATGGAAAACTGTGGAAGTTTCCCAGTCACTGACCCGGAAGGCCTAGCAGTGTTGTTGACTGCCAGAAATGCAAATCACTGGAATTACATCAACAGAAATCAGGAGTTTCATTTCTCACTCAAAATCGATTGAGTCCTCTTGATATCTGATCTTTATTCTTATTTGTGTGAGGATGCACATCCAAGTCCAAATCAGGAAAATCACCAAGCTACTCTTCTCAGAAATGGTCAGACCCTTGTGGGGTATTCCTTTCCTTGTTCCTATTTTGATCCTTAGAGTTATGGGCTGTAATGGAAATGTTTGCACAACATGAACTCTAGCTGCATACTGTACAAGGGAGCCTTGTGTCTGTAATTTTTTAACATATAACCTTCCAAGACATATACCCATAAAGTAAACTATATTTGTTTGGGTTTATAAATTGGATGTTTTTGAAAAACTCTAAGATCTGCAGGGAAATCACTCTGTCATTAATAATCCAGTTTATTTAATGGACCATTAGTAAAAGAAAGAATGGGAGAGAAGCTCAGCTTGTATCCACCTTCCAACCTTCAACCCAAGAAATACAATTCCTTTCAGATGGCAAGACCTTCATTGACAGTCATTCACTAAACTTATGAGAAACCATCATGGGCTGTTTCCAGGCTGAATCACAGCCATGACTTCATCTAGCTGCCTTTTCATTACTGTCAGCTTCAGTCAGATTAACATACTGGCCAGAGATGGAGAGAAAGGAGTCTACAAACAAGTTATTGGTTGTGGACCAACAAGGTCATCTCTCAATAGTGACACAGGCTTAGAGCTACTATTGAAAAAGAAACTATCTCCAAAAGATTTGAAAATGAGCTAAAGCATGAAATAAGACTTGTTCAAAAAATATTATTGTGTTAATGTGATTACTTTAATTAATATCTGGAAGCCATTCCAGTATATTCTGTTAATGAAAATTGATTTCTTAAATCTTATAAAATGAAGTTAGTGACAAAAAAAACCTTTACCTTTCAAGTGGTTGTAAGAATTTAAAAAGGAAATATAGAATCAAAATTGGTCTTTGCCCCAAAGATGAATTTTAACTTTCTATGATACTAACAATGGACATTGTTCAGGGTAATCAATCGTCATACTATTTCCCACTGATTAGTTAGTCTTTTTAAGAGATTTATTCATTCACATTTTAGAATCTTTAGCTATATAATGATCTCATTATTTTAAATTTTGTAGATTTATTGGAATAATGTTCTTTATAGGCAGAGGTGTAACAAATTGCCCCTAAATGCAGTGTCTTAAAAGAACAACATTTACATTTATTGTCATTTGCATTTATTATATACTATAAACAACATTTATAATTTCACAATTTCTGTATGTCAGGAATCTGGGCATGGTTGAACTGGATCTTATTTTAGGGTCTTTCAAAAGGCTGTAATCAAGGTGTTGGCAGGGCTGTACTTTGTTCTGATGGCTTGACTGAGGAAAACCTGCTTCCAAGCTTGCTCACGTGGTTGTTGGAAGAATTCTAGTCCTCACAGGTTATTGGATTGAGAGTCTTATTGGCTGTTACACGGAGGCCTCCCTCACTTTCTTGCCAAATGGATCTCTTTGGAAGGTAGCTTACAACATGGCAGCTTACTTTCCCTAGAGGAAAGGCTCCAAGAGAAAGAGAGTTTGTAAAAGATCACAACAAGAAAGAAGCCAGTCTTTTTGTAACCTAGTCTCAGAATTAATATCCCTTCACCTTTGCTGTATTATGTTTACTAGAAGCAAGTCACTAGGTCCAGCCTTGACTCAAAAATGTAAATACTAGCAGGCAGAGAGTTTTCGGGGGGCTTTTAGAGGCTGCCTGACACCAATCTTTTAGCCATTTAATCAAATGCGACTTAAGGTAAAGAAAAAATATTTAGACAAAACATACTAGAAATTGAAATATACACACACACACACACTCACACACATATATATATACCCTTCCTATTGAACTAGACAACTTGTAAGGCTCTATTCCAACAATGATACCTTTAATTGAAATATTTATCAAACCAATTTTTAAAATTCTTTCCCAGAGTTGTCTTTAGTGCCTGTGGTACATTGTTTGCAGTCCAATAATAGAGTTAAGCATAATTCAAATAAATAAAGTTAGTAATCAAGGTTGGTAATGCTGTTTTCTTCTTTTCCCTGACTTTATTGAAATATAATAGACAATGAATTGCTCATATTTACATTGTACAATTCAATGAGTTTTTTTTTGGTTATAGTTGGCATCCAATAACATACCAGTTTCACTTGTACAGCACAGTGACCGGAGATCCACACAACTTGCGAAGCGATTACCCCACTAAATCTAGTATCCCTCTTCCTCCTTACATATTTATTAAAAGCATTATTAACTATCTTCCCCATGCTACACTCTACATCTCCATGTCTATTCTGCAACTATCCATTTGTACCTCTTAATGCCTTTGACTTTTTTCGCCATTCCCCCCAACACTCCCTCCATCTACTAGCCTAAAAATATCCTCTGTATCTATGAGTTTGTTTCCGTTTCTGTTGTTGTTGTTGTCGTTTATTTTGTTCTTTAGATTCCACATGTATGTGAAATCATGTGATATTTGTCTTTCTCTATCTGACTTATTTCATTCAGTGCAATCCCCTCTAGACCCACCAAAGCAATATCTTTTTCTATCCTCTTCCTTTTAGTCTGTGTCATTTCATCTGAAGTGTCTCTTGCAGGCAATATATGTAGGGGTATTGTTTTCTTATCCATTCACCCACTCTACCTTTTGGTTGCAGCACTAAATTTTTTTCCATTTGAGATGCTTGTTTATAGGAATGCAGTTATTACCATCCTTTATTCATGTTTTTGATGCATATTTTTTCTTCTTAAAGAAGTCCCTCCAACATCTCCTGTACTACTGGCTCGGTGCTGATGAATTCCTTTAGCTTATTTTTGTCTGGGAAGCTCTTTATCTGTCGTTCGACTCTAAATGATAGCTTTGCTGGATAAAACATTCTTAGTTGTAGATCCTGGGTTTTCATCACGTTGACTATTTTGTGCCAAGCCCTCTCTCCTGAATAGTTTCTTTCGAGAAATCAGCTGCCAGTCTTATGGGTGCCTCCGTGTGGGTAACTAACGGCTTTTCTCTTGCTGCTTTTAAGATTCTCTCTTTGGCTTTAACCTTTGGCATGTTAATTATGATGTGTCTTGGTGTGGGCCTCTTTGGGTTCCTCTTTCTTGGGACTCTCTGAGATTCCTGGGGTTGTATGTCTATTTCTTTCACCAGATGAGGGAAGTTTCCCATCATTATTTCATCAACTAACTCTTCAGCTTCTTGTTTTCCTTCAGGCACCCCTATGACATGGATATTTTTACATTTAATTGTGTCCCATAGGCTCCTTAACTTATTATAGTCCTGGCTTCTTTATTCTCACCATTCTGATTGAGTGTCCCTGGCTTTTCCATCCTCTATATCGGTGGTTCAATCCTCTTTATCCTCTCTGTTTATTCCCTCTAATATGCATTTCATCTCAGATAATGTGTTCTTCCCTACTGACTGGTTCCCTTTAAAATTTCCATTTCCATTTCCATTATTATGATTAAAAAAAATCTCTTTGTTAAAGTCCTCACTGAATTTATCTACACTTATCCCAAGTTTACTGAGCATCTTTATAACGAGATAACCAGTGTGTTGAACTTTACGTCTGTTAGGCGCTTGACTCCATTATTCCTGGATCTCTGTTGTGTTCTCTCATATGGTTTCTGCTTTTTTATCTTCCCATTTTGGCCGCCTTTCCGTGTCTGTGTCTATGTACTAAGCAAAGCTCCTAAGTCTCCTGGTCTTATTAGTGTGGCTTTGTGTGTGTAGTAGGTGTCAGTGGCACAGTCCTGAGATGTGTTCAGCTGTAGGCCAATTTTAGCCCCAGGGGCCTGTGCCCCTCTGGGGTCACCTGTTAAGATTCAGCAAGCAATGTACAGATGCTGTGCTTATAGTTGCCTCAAGAAACCACACCCAAAACCGAGGCCAGCTGCTAGTAGTGTGAGTCTTGGGGCTGCTCAGCAAGGAGCACCAGACTTGCTGAGGATGCAAATGGATGTGGCTTGGGTGGGACCATGAGTCGAGGGAGGCAGAGTTTCAGGGAATCCTCTGGGTAGAGCAACCTCTGTTATCCAATTTGATGACATCTGGAGGTGCTGTGTCCACACACTGAGGGTAGGAAAGGCTCAACAGAGGATAAATGGATATTGCTTGCACTTCTGTCCATGAGAGAGCCTAGCCTCTGGCTATCACTCCAACAACTCGATGTCCCCCTATAAGTCCCTAGTTACCCTCAAGTAGCCTACCCGGCGCTGGTCCTCAGAGTAAACAGGTCTGTCACCATGAAAGTCTGCTAGCAGACATGGACCCTTTGAGAGGCATCTGCAGCTGCTGGCTACTTCTGCCACAGCCTCTGTCCCACTCAGATGCTAGGGACAGGGGAGCCTTATGTCTTCTCTCCCTCTTGTGTCTTCGCCCCCTCCTACCTTCTACCATTCCCAGTTGATTATTTCTCTCCTTAGTTATAGTGATTCTGTTCATCTAGATCCCAGGTGACTTTCCTTGCTTTTTGCTCCATGATTTTGCCACAACTTTGATTTGGTTGCAGTAGGGATACACAAAGCCTCTCTTATCTATGTCATCTTTTTTCTCCCTTTGATAATGCTGATTTTAGTCCTGGCTTTTGTAAATGTGAAATATAAAGATCAGTTTCCATATGTGGCTCATAATTTGGCACAGAAAGCAACGTCTGAAAGGATTATTTTGATTTAACCTTTATTTGGATCTTTAAAATCTCATACCCATTTGAAGATTTTCAATTAAATTATTCTTATTTATGGTTTATGTGTTTACACATTTTACTCTGCATCCAATACTCCAGGCAAATAGACAGCATAAGACCATATTGAGACATGTTGGAACAGAAGGGGACACTAGGGAGAACTCAAAGTGGGCTCCTCCAAGTGGGCTCCAGAGTGCAGCCTCCACCTCACAGACAGGATGCTTTTGCAGTATGCACATAGAGATTATCCATGTGTACATCTAAGACCCCCTTCAGGTTTACAGCTAGCAAGTCAATATATGACTACCATGCCACACCCACACTCTGGAACCCCTTCATGACTGAGGGAAATCTGAAAATGCCCACAGCTACTACCTTTAACTTTGTTGGAAAGATAGAGTGGCAGTGACAATACATTGTAAACGAGGAAGGATTATTTTCTGGGGATCCCCTCCAAACTCAAATCTTCAGAAATACAAACTATGAGCAGAATGCTTCCCACATGATAAATAAATGTCTCAGATTTTGTCAAACTTAATAAAACTGTAATTCTATTAAGCTTTATTTTCCTAGGTCCTGGGCTGAAAGTGAGAACCTGGGTTCTTATTCTGTGCTGACGCTTCGGCCTATGCAAAATGACCTTGAGCTCCATCCTCTTTTTCCCTCTGACCATTCCTCCTCCCTCCCCAATGCACCTTTTTCCTTTTCCCCAAACCTAAAGGGCAAGCCTGGTACCCTGAGAGCTCTAGTAGTGACTTTCCTCGATAAAGAATTGCATTATTAATCCACATTAAACAAACACTCATAAAGCATGGGAATAGTGCTGGCCATGATCACAGAAACAAGCTTTGACATTGTCATATATTGGCTTTCATAAAACTAAGGCAAGAAGATGATCTTAGCAAGTTTTGATTTCTCAATTCCTTTTTGTACCTTTTCACCTCTTCAGGGACCAAATTCTCTAATTTTTTGTAGTGAACTTACATTTGTGGCCCTGATGGATTGACTATACTTCCCTGTATTTATGTCCTCCTGTAGTTACCTCCCACAATACTTTTGAGTTTGGTCATATGCCACATGACCTGCTTTGGCCAATGGGATATTAGCAATAAATGCTTGATAAATGCTTGCACACTGGGACTTGTCTTCTTAGAACACCCCTTGGAAAATCATTTCCATACTGTAAAGAAGGCCAGGTTAGATGACTGAGGAGATTTTAGAGGCCACACTCAGAGAAGCTCTAGAGGATGAGAGACCAGCTTGGATGTTCCTACCCCAACCAAGCTCCCAGTTGAGGGCAGCTACATAAATGAAGTCTGCTATATGATATGCAACAATAGGTGGCCCAGCTGAGCCCTGTCAACCCAGAAAAATTGCAAAGAATAATAAATAAGTGTTGTTTTACACCAAGATTTGGAGTTATTTGTTAGTCTGTAAGCAATAACTGAAACATCCCTCCATTTGTTCCCTGGCAGCAAAATAGGAAAGTGTAAGACACTAATCTTTACATTTAAGGATTGATTGCCTGGTTGTAGGTGGTCTGAAGGTGTCTCAGCCAATAATTAAAATCTGCATTTCTAATTGTGGATTGGTAGGTGAGATATTTTGGGGGAATGTCTTTTCATTACATGAGTACAATGAAAAAAGGACTTATTTAGCTGCAGCTTCTAGGATTCCACTTTAAGAAACAACCAGGAAGAGATGATCCCTTGTCCCTCATGACTCAATTCATCCTTTCCTCCATTATCTTTTCTGCTGAACAGCACCCATCCTTTATTTTTCTTAATATCCACTCAGTCTTTTCATTCATTTCATGTTTTCTATTGCAAAAGATGTTCTTCTGGTGATTTCCTGAGTTTGCTCTCTCAGACCCATGTTATTTCTCTCTCTATCTTTCTCTGTGCTCTGAGGCTGCCCTCTATGGTACTACATCAGCTGGACTCACTGAACCTCTGGGTTCTAGTTGGGTTGGGCTAATGGGAGGCACTGGCAGGAAGTCAGAGATTTGGAGGAAAAAGATCAGAAAATGTACCCCACCCCCATCCTACCTCTCTGCCACATCAGTTTCCTTTATCAACTTCACAGGCGTGGGTCAGGTAGCCCCTCTTCCATAGCCATAGCTGTCTCTGGGTCCTTCCCTTACTGCTTTAACTTTAAGGCTTCTTAATTTTCTTAGTCTCTAGGGTGCATCACCAACATTGTTGGTATCTTTAACCTTATACACAAATCTACAAATAGTTCTTTCTTCTTTAATCACCCCCGAAGTATGCCATCTGTTTTCTACAAGACTCTAACTAATAAAGACATTAACTAACAAACAAAATTTATTTTAAAATTTCTTATTAATTAAAATACATAACTGTTAATATCTTCTTGCCTGCATAAAACCAAGAACCCCCATTCTGAGTTAGTATCATTCCAGCCAAAAGCAAAGTCACAGAGCAAAATAGGGGCAAAATGACTGCTTTGTGCTTCAAAGGGAAAAGAGAACATGTCAGTCCCTCAGATGGAGTCCCTAGGACTGGGAATAAGAGTGGTATCTGTAGTTCTGTTGAGGCTGAATGCCTGAACTCCACCTGCCTGTGGAACTCTGCTCTCCTAAAGGAGCACGGTGACTTGGATCCAGCAAGATTATTCTGTAATGGAGCCAGAAACAGCAGGAAGATAGAGGGGACCAGGGATCTTGTGGGACTTTGGGGAGTCAAGGAAGGATGGCAGCCATGCAGCAGCAAGTCGACTGACACCAAGAGTGGCTCTCAGGTGTCCAAGAGTGCAGATTCTAAGTGACTGGTGGAGTGTGGGGGATGCTTGACACAAATGGAAGATTCTGGGGCATTTTCTAATCTGGCTCTGAAGTCATTTTAAACTTAATTTAGAGAAAGTTGACGCAATGGGGCTGGATCCTTGAGGGTTGTGGAGTGGATTTTGGAAAACTACTCCATACTGGCTACTTTTCTGGTTTTGAAGATGATTATGGTTTTATTTTAAAATCTCTTTCATGTGAAATAAGATTCTATAAATACATAAATAGTCACCTAAAATCTCTTCTGCAAGTTATAAGCCAATCTATACCCTCCTATATACCAAATAGGAGGGTATATATTGTAAAACTCATGTGAGATCAATGATCTAATCAGGTCCAACCATGGGTAGTTAATGGTAAAAGGACAAGTTTGACTCCTGGATATTGGTTTTTTCTATGACTTTCATATGTAACATACGGAATCACAGGAAAATAAATTGAAAAAATATTGTGAAATGTTGGAAGAAAGGGAAAAGGAAAATGTTGAAAAATACAAATTTTTTTGCAAAGAGAGGTTACAAAAATACCTGTCTAGAAACATGGCTACATCCTCCACATGTGTATCATAGCAAAAGAATTTGGGCTTGAATATCTGGTATGATGACCCTACTGTCATTATTCCCCTCATCCCACAATAACTTCTATAAAATCCTCAGTCATGCATTTTTTCTTATTTCCAGACTACAAATTAGAACTCCCAAATTAAATACAGTGAATGAAACTTTAAATGTATAAAGATATTACTATAGACCAGGTATGGTACATACATCATCTCCTTGAATCTCTGCAGCAATTCTAGGCAACAGGTATTATTGTCTCAACTTTACAAATGAGGAAGTTGAAGCATAGAGAAGATTGGTGAAGTGCTCGATGCCCCATGACAAGAAAGCAGTGAGGCTGGGGTTTGAGTCCAAGTTCATGCTTTTTCAACTACTCTACACTGTCTAAATTAAAAATAGGGGAAAAGATTAGGGAAGGGGGCAAGAAAATCAAGTAACTGGCATTTTTAGAAAGTTGGTTTATATAAAATTTTAAATATTTCCTTTAAAAAATCCTACTATTTTATTTATTGATATTAACACCAACTCTGTGTTGCTTTTAATAGTTGTTTGTTGAGAACAGACACAATTTAATTAGGAGTAAGAGTGGTAGATTTGGGGGAGGGAGTCTTATTCCACCAATTTAGTTGGATAATCCAACCACCTCTCTCTGTTTCACCATCTCATTCCTTGGTGTGCTCTTGGAAAAAGACAGCTTTGCTTCATTTCAATTAGTTTTTTAAGAAGTAGTTTTAGTGCATGTGCATCAAGGCATTAACATCTAAATCTGCAGGAATAAAATGTTTTAGACATTCGTGCAATTCTCCACAACATTTGGTATGAATTCCAAAACAAAGAGCTCCTTTTCCTGCTGAAAAAGTATATGGATAAATTTGAATATATTGATTTGCATTGAATGTGAAAAACAAATAAATTTCCAGCATGCAGTGAGTTGGACAAATTCTTCCTCTACTGCTCAGAGCCAGTCCTCCCTAAACTGCTATACTCACCATGTCAATATGAGTTGATCTATCTTTGCTGCCTTTCTTTTGAGGGACATAGAGAGATACCAACCACAGGGCACAAGAGGGGTTGCCCCATCTACTCTGGACATATAAATCTGTGCCAAATCAATAAAGAGGGGAAAAAAAGGAGATCAAACAACTGAAAATGATAGGGTAATCTGCTCAGCATTGTTGACCTCTGGCTTATTCCTTATTTCCTGTAAGACCATAGCCTGTGACCTTTACCATGGAAACTGGGTCAGCATGGCAAGGAATATTTTGAATGTATTATTCATCCATGATAATATTCTGAGCAGGTTGCTGATATTTGTGCAGCAGAAATCTGCTTCTGAAAGTGAAATGTTAGTGTCCTCTGGATCACTTCAAACATATATAAGTAAAGACTTAGTTATTCATGTAAATCAAATTACAGTTTGAAAATGAAGCTGTGGGAGTCTAGGTATGTGTGTTAATGAGCATTAATATATAAGGAAAACAGTGTCAGTTTATTTTTTAACATATGTTTGACTTTAAAAACTGTGAAGGTGAGAAAACTCACAGGATGCTAGCAAGTGTTAATGTGGCAAGATTCTCAGTTGTAGAAGACCAGGGTGATGAAACCATTGCAGTGACATCTTATTGCTCATCTCAGTTCTACTTTCAGCTTAAGAGCAGCTGCCTGTGGGTGGTGTAAACCAGGAAAATATGTTCTGTTCTAGGTGAGAAGCAGAATTAAAGCCATATCACAAACATATATTTGCATTTAAGATGGTCTTTAGCACCAGTGTCCATTGGTGTGCTAGTAAATGTGTAACAACCAGATCTCTGGGAAATTAAATACCCTGATCTGTAGCAGCTCTCAATTTCCATAGTATAAATATTCGTACCATAGTCATTTTCAAGCTACCAATCTGATCTCATTCAATGCAGATTTAAGAAAAAACGTGAAGCTAGCTCCAGGACACCAGAGTATAACCCTTCCCTCTTCCATCTCCAAGTGCTTCACTTGAATGCGGCACTCTGCTGAGTGGCAGGAAACTGACCAATTCCTGTTTCAGAAGAAAAATTATAGATCAGTTATCTGAGTTTTAGATCATATTGGCTCCTCTACCTCAAACATTTTTCCCTATCCCTCTTCACCTCTATTCTACTTTCAAGCCAGAGTAGAAGTCTTCCTTGGCTCCCAACCCCAAAATTAGTTGAGGTTCCCTTCCTGTAGCTCTGGAGTTCTTAACCAAATAACTTTTGTTGTTAAGAACCTGTTTACTGCTCTGGGACCTCCTTGAGAGCAGGACCTGATATCCTTCACTATTATATTCCTGGAGTTTTGCACAGTGCCTGGCACAGAGTAGGGAACTTAACAAATGTTGTTTATTGAGAAAGATGGAAAGAATGGGTGAGAGATGGACTTTGAACTACCATCAAGCTACTTCCTCTGAGAAACACAACTAAACAGTTGATGGATTTACAAAAACACTTTCGATTTGAAATGTGTTCATTGATTTTATCACTTTGATTACAAATTATTTAGCCATCTAGCATTTCCATGAAGGCTGTATAATATGACTTTGGACTGAGACTTCCTGGATTGAACTCAATTCTTTTACTTAAAAGCTCTGTAACTTTGGCACCAGCTTTGTATTTTCTATGCCGTAACTTCCTCTTCTGCAAAATGGGGAGAATCATACTACAGAACTCATAGTGTGGTTGCAAGAAAGGGGTAAATAATGTGTTCAGCACTTAGCTCAATTAGGGCTTAATAAATGTTAACTAGTACTCATAAATTGTTGCTCTCCATGTTTTCTGTCAACTTATTTATTTAACCAGAAAAAAGTCTTCCACAAGCCATACGCACCTAACTTAAGAATGCCATGTATATGTGAACAGTCAATGATTTGTTCTTTACCTTTCCCTTTACCATCCTGCCCCTGCAATTGCTCCTGTTAGTAACTGCAATGACAGGCACCAGAGCCAATGGTGTTTGGTCACTGCCTCTTTTCTGTTTTTAGATTATGTATATCTTAATTCACACCTCCTTGGGTGACCTTACTCCTCCTCTTTGATCCTTTTTGCCTTGCCTATTTCTGTTACTTCACATGCTTTCTGTTTAGTCTCCCAACCCTCTCCTACTTTTTCTCCCTTTCCCACTTGGGAGCTCCAAATGCCCCTATCACACCAGTTATATGAGGGAGACAGAAAATGAAATAAAGCAAAGTGGAAAATCATAATTAACCTCTAGAGAGCTTTAAACAAACCTGTAAGACCCCCTTGATCACCTTTCACCTTTTCAAATGGTTTTAAGCATGCTTTTACCCCAAAACCCAGCATTCTAAATCTTTAAAAACAAAACTCGTTTTTTAAAAATTTTTCTTAATAACTAATTTTGCACAAGCTTCGTTTCCAACTAAATGTACTTTATATGTGCTATAACACTCCAACTAAAATTATTCTGCAAAAAAACATTCTAACATGATTCCAACTAAAATGTACATTACTATTACCATCATTTCTTTTGGGTGGGATGCAGACTAAGCTAGGAAACTGAGTACCTCAATAACATGGCTTCTATAGGAGAATGTTATAGACACAACCTATTTGAAAATTAGAACTCCTTGTCTATGCTGTCAATCAAGTCATTTAAATCATGGGCTTCTTTTGTCACTCTGATATCTTTAGTCCTAGGGAAGCCTGGGCAAAGAGAGATTACCGCAAGCATCACATACACACTAACAAATACACACTCAGGGCACCCTTTCAAGGGACATGTGTTTTTCTACAAGGAAACAATTCTTTGCTTTCATAAGATAATCTGTTCAAAATGTGCAGAGTATGAGTACAGCAGGACCCAGCAGGATGTGTGTTTTGCTGAATATCAGCATGTTGATCCTAGACACAATGTTTATCTGCTTTGCTCAAAAAAACATATTTCTGAGCTTTTGTAGAATTGGATGGCAATCAACATGGGGACTTCACACAGGCTCAATGTGAATGCTGTTTAACTAGAGAGCCAGGTTGTTGGAAGGGGTCCTGCCCTTAAGAACTGCAAACTGAGTTCAACTATTTTCTTATCAAGTGACCTTCAAACTTGTTTTAAAAAGCTTCTCTTAGTGCAGGAATAACCCCTTTATGACTCCAAGTATATAGTTACTATTCAAATAGTATAGTCACAATATTAAATTAAGACATATTGGTAAACTGTCAAGAAAGTCTTTATAGGAAGTGGAATCCTAGTGTGTCATTCCTAATGACAGTTACCTAGAGAATAAACATTTCTTTAGATCAGAAGCCAGACATGAAAGTTAAGGTACTAAGTAGGTAGAAGAAACTTGACATGTGTAATCAAGTTATTGTGAAAGGCCCTGGGTGATGGGCATGGCCATTAAATACAGTTGGGTAGGTCATTCACTGAATAAGAGTACCTGTTTGAGAGAGTAAATAGAGGCTGAAAATCAGGCCACACTCTGCTCACCAAGACAAGTACCTGCAGAGCTGCATATTCCCAGAGAGGTAACCTTTATCGAATTCACACAAAGGTGTCTTATAAGCTAGTAAAGGCCCCAGTGGCAGGCTTCATTGATGGCACAGCCAGAAGGCAACAGAAGCAGAAATATAAAAGGGTTGGGCAAGAGCCTATCAATTTAGGCTTCAGTACACAAATCCAAACATAGCATGTGAAAAGGAATATGGGCTAAAAGCCCTGGAAACAAGCTGCCCAAGCCAGGGTCAAAAAAACTGTTTTGTGAATCTTGTACCACTATCTGTGATTATTTCCTTTTATTTTGCCTTAAAATTGTATAAAACTTTTACATAAGTTCTAGTCTGTTTTGACCCTGTTAGAAGATCTATGGGAAAAGTTTTGTTTGATATTTGAGTCACACTAATAGAGAGTCATCTGCCCTCAGGGCCCAGAACTGTGGTAATGGAAGAAATTAGAACTTCCCACCTTCATTCCTACCCTCTCCCATGGGGTCTTATAGAGTTCAGCCTGTTTGTGAACACTTTGATTTGATTTTCTTTTTATTTAAGGGAAGTTAGTATAATTTTTTTTTAATGAACTCTTCAGCCATCCCTATAGTTGATTCTCTTTAAAGGGAAAAAAGGAAATTATTCAGAAATAATGATAGAATACTACTTCCTACTTTTTGTGATAATCTTCAAAAAATTCCATAATAATGTAGATTTTATCTAAGCTTCTCAAAAGGAGACTCAGGAACTTATACTAACAATCATCTGAGGAGAAAGCCATATGCTAGGATACCTTCTCCTCATAAAGTTGTGAATTTTATTTTGCCCCTTTTAACACTGTTGGGACTTCCAGCAGGGCCTGAAATTGTCACACAGTTGGCAAGCAAGTGAACAAAATTAACTTTTGATTCCTTCAGCCCTTGTAGTGAGAACGTGCCTTTTTTCTTCCCTTTAGAACTCCATAGCACTGGATTATCTTACAATGGCACCTAAGAATGTTTGGGAATTTCAGAAATGAAGGAGGATTGGCTGTTTTATCAAAAACACCTTCTATGGCCTATATAAAAGTTTTCTGGACTTTGGAGGAACTGCCTTTAACTCTCAGTGCACTGCCCTAAGGCCAGAACAACAATGACCACACTTAATGTGTGTGGCCATCTGAAGAAAGCCAAAAGTTCCCCATTACCATCACTTTCCATTTATTTTTTTTCTTTTATTTGTCTTTAATTTTTGAAAATAAAATGTTTTTAGTTGCAATAAAATACACATAATGTAAAAATTTATTCTCTTAACCATTTTCAAATGTACAGTTCAATGCAATTAAATATTCCCATTTTATACAACCATCACTGTCATCCATCTCCAGAACTCTTTCTGTCTTCCTAAACTGAAATTCTAGACCTATTAAACAACAACTCTCCATTTTTCCCTCCCCCCAGCCCCTGGAACAAGCCACTCTACCTTCTGTTTCTACATGAGTTTGAGCAGGTACTTTATATAAATGGAATCATACAGTATTTGTCTCTCTGTGTCTAGCTTATTTCACCTGAGATAATGTTCTCAAGACCTATCCATGAGGTAGGATGTATCAGAATTTCATTCCCTTTTATAGCTGAATATTATTCTATGGTGTGTGTGTATATCACATCTCATTTATCCACTCTTCTCTCAATGGACATTTGGGTTGCTTCCACCTTTTGGCTATTTTGAATAACACTGTGGAAAATGTTCCTATAAACATGGGTATACAAATATATCTTCAAGACCCCACTTTCAATTCTCTTGGGTATATACCAATAAGTGGAATTGTTGGATCATATGGTAACTCTATTTTTAAGTTATTTGAGAAACGATACTGTTTTTCATTGAGACTTATGAATCCTCTGGATACATTTTAGGAGAGTCCATTCATGAAGATAGATATGATCATCTTGGTCTTTTCCTCTCCCCTTATCATCACTCAAAAGCAGGACACTTGCAAGGTTGGCACAATATCCACAAATCAGTTAATGTGATACATAACATTAACAAATAGAAAAATAAAAACCATATATCATATCAATAGATGCAGAAAAAATGTTCAACGAAATCGAGCATCCATTTATTATAAAAACTCTCAGAAAAGTGGGAATAGAGGGGAAATACCTCAACATAATAAAAGCTATATATGGCAAAACTACAGTTAACATCTTACTCAGTGGGGAAAGGCTAAAAGCATTTTCCTTAAGATCAGGAACAAGACAAAGATGCCCACTTTCACCACTCCCGTTTAACATTGTATTGGAAGTATTAGCCATAGCAATAAGACAAGAAAGAGAAATAAAAGTATCCAAATTGGAAAGGAAGAAGTAAAATTCTCATTATTTGTCAATGACATAATACTATACAGAGAGAACCCTAAAGAGTCTACCAAAAAAAAACCTGTTAGAACTGATCAATGAATTCAGTAAAGTAGTAAGATACGAAATTAATATTCAGAAGTCAGTGGCAGTTTTATACACCAATGATGAACTTTTGGAAAAGAAAATTAAGAAAATAATCCCATTTACAATTGCATTAAAAAATAAAATACCTGGCAATTGAATTAACCAAAGAGGTAGAAGACCTATTCTCAGAAAATTATGTCATTGGAAAAAGAAATTGAAGAAGATACAAATAATGGAAGCATATACCGTGCTCGTGGGTAGGAATAATCAACATCATTAAAATGGCCATACTACCCAAAGCAATCTATAGATTCAATGCAATCCCTATCAAAATACCAATGACATTTCTCAGAGAGCTCGAACAAATGTTCCTAAAATTTGCATGGAACCTTATAGGACCCCGAATAGCTAGAGCAAACTCGAGAAAGAAGAACAAAGTAGGAGGTATCACACTACCTGATATCAAACTATACTACAAGTCTACAATAATCAAAATAGCATGGTACTGGCATAAAAATAGATAAATTGATTAATGGAACATAATAGAGAGCCCATAAGTAAATCTACACCTATACGCTCACTTAATATATGACAAAGGAGGTAAGAATATAGAATGAGGTAAAGACAGTCTCTTCAATAAATGTTGTTGGGAAATTTTGACAGATACATGCAAAAAAAAAAAAAGAAGGAAAGAAACCGGACCATCTTCTTATACCGTATACAAGAGTGGACTCAAAATGGATTAAAGACTTCAATGTAAGACCCAAAACATAAAACTTCTAGAAGAAAACATAGAGAGTAATCACTCTGATATTGCTACTACTAATTTCTTTTTGGACAAATCTCCTCAAGCAAGGGAAACAAAAGAAAAAATAAGCAAATGGGACTACATCAAACTAAAAAGTTTTTGCACAGCAAAAGAAACGATCAACAAAACAAAACAAAACAAAACAAAACAAACAACCTACCAAATGGGAGAAGATATTTGCTAATGATACATCTGATAAGAGGTTAATATTCAAAATATATAAATAACTCATACATCTCAACTAAAAAACAAACAATCCAATTAAAAAATTGGCAGAAGATATTTCTCTAGAAAGGAAATACAGATGGCCAATAGACATATGAAAAGATGCTAAAAATCACTAATCATCAGAGAAATGCAAATTATAAAACCACAAGGAGATATCACCTGACACCTGTCAGAATGCTATTGTAAATAGATCAAAGAACAACAAGTGTTGGCGAGGTTGTGGAGAAAAGGGAACCCTCATACACTGTTGGTGGGATTGCAAATTAGTACAGCCACTATGGAAAACAGTCTGGAAGTATCTCAAAATATTAAAAACAGATATACCTTTTGACCCAGTAATTGCACTTCTGGATATTTATCCAAAGAAACTCAAAACAATAATTCATAAAGATCTATGCAACCCTATGCTCATGGCAGCACAATTTACATTGTTCAAAATATGGAAGCAGCTTAAATGCTCATCAACAGATGATTGGATAAAGAAGTTATAGCTCATTTATACAGTGGAATATTACTTAGCCATTAACAAAAAATGAAATCATACTATTTTCAACGACAAGGATGGATCTAGAAGTATTATGCTGAGTGAAATATGCAGAATATAAGAAACAAAAAGAACAAACTAATTAAAAACAGACTCATAAATATAGAGGACAGGCTGGTGACAGCCAGAGGGGAGGGATGTTGGGGGGCTGGGATAAAGGAGTGAAGGGTTAAAGAAGTACAAAGTAGCAGTTGATAGATGGTCATAGGGATGGGAAACATGGCATAGGGAATGCTATTAGCATTAATATAATGGCTAGGTGTAGAGCCAGAGGAGAAAAAGAGCAATCAAGAGAATCATTTTATAAACCATGTAAATGTCTAACCAAAGTACTGTATACTTGAAACTAATAATACAATAAAAATAAAAAAAGCAGAACATCTAAGTGAAAGAGACTTTTTTTGTTTAGCCTCAATGACACTTTTGTTTCTTGAATTGAGAAAAAGATATTAAAATCTTATAATGGTATAGGTCAACCCATGTTCTCTTTGGGGAGGGATAGTTTGACCAAGACTATTCACTGAAGTCTTGGAATGATTCCTTGGTCTTTATACAGTTTTGCACTTACAATGGTTCCTTTCATCTCAGGTACAAAAGACTTTTCTCTCCTGAGTAACTATGATTGTTATCACTTTATGATAGTGGAGGAAATGAGGAGCAGAGCATTTAAATAACTTGTCCAGGATGACTCTGGGATGAGGTAGCTGAGCCAGGAAGGAAAGCCAAGAGTATGTGGCTCCTTGTCTGAATCCCAAGCCTGCACTCATTCCAAAACACATTGATGGATCCAGAGAAAGCTATGGTTTCCAGAAGCTGCCCTCTGAGAGACTGACGAGTTAGCCAGATCCATTTAACACTGGGCTTACCTCATCAAGGACAGGAAAGTCTGATCTTGGACAATGAAAAAACACTTGAAGGAAAGTTAGTTTCTATGGGTAGGAGTAAGGAAAGAGTAACTCTCTTGAAACTATTATAAACAAATAAGCAAACCAACTTCAGTTTGACAAAAGGATGTTTCTCAAATCCTGCATCTTCAGTTAAAATGCATGTCTGAGGGTTCCAAGAATACTACTGACCAATAAAATCGTATAGGCACATCTTGGCTGATTGAAATACTGCAGTCTAGAAAAAGTAAACATAGGTTATGTAGATCAGCAAGGTAGCCAAACAGTCCACAAGAAGCCAGTGAGCACAGACTCAGGTTCTAATAAAATATTTCATTTTGTTGTTTGAGAGGGTATACACAACTCCCTAAAAGATTCTGTAAAATTCCTTTGACTTGCCTACAGCATCCCTATATTTGACTGTTATGCATTTTCTAGATTATGAAACAAGAAAAAATACATTAACATTTCTTATTTCCTGTGATGTGGTGGTTATTCTGTATAATTTATAGTGATGGAGAGGAGAAAATATACTCCTTTCTCACAGAAACACTGCATAAACAGAGCCGTTAATCTTACAAACATCATTCTTTCTATTGTATGCCTCTGAAAAATGTCCAACCCAGTTGGGGCTATGTGGGTTCTCTAAAAGCAACAAACCAGTTGGCGCTTGTCCTTTCAGTGACCATGCACAAGTTAGAGATTAAGGAAAACAGATGGGCTCTTCCAGATTTTTCCTGTTGTATGTTCCCTATACATGCAAACAACAAGAGATTGTTTTAAGTGATTAATTTTGGTGAGGGTATTGGAGTCACATGAGTCTATTTCTGGTACATAAATCACCCATAAAGATAGACACCAGTGAAAAACTTCCTACCTTTTAAAAGATCTTAGGAAAATTTTCTTTAACCAAAAGAGAGGCCTGAACAGAGCCTGTCTTGGGGCACTGTGGATATTGGCCTTCGTACTAGCATTATTCAGGGTTGTTGAGAGGGGACCAGAAGGAGATGGCTCTATCAGGTGATGCTAAAAATAGTTGGAGACATAGGCAATTGTTTCATCTCTCTATGACTCATCCCCCAAACCAGTTGGGTGGTACTGGCCCTTCTCCCTCAGCACATGCCTTGAAGCTACAGACCTTTTTGTGATTTTAATACATTTCAAGGTTGTCTGAGGTTTATTTTAATCTCATTTTAAGTTCATAAAAATGTGTTTGCAAGATAAGAAGAGAAGGGATGGAAGGAATGTATACTTTGTCTCAAGGTTTAAACACCCTGCTCCTGTGTCACCTTTATTTTTTTTAGATAATATGCTATCACGTGTTGCAAAACACACTCTAGAAAATTATCCAAAGGGTTTCAAAACTTACTCTCTATATAAAAATTTTGCACTGGCAGTTACTAGTTGACAGTCAAGTAGTAAATATGGAGTAATAAACTTGTTAAATTAGAATGTCTCACTCTACAAAAGCAAAATGTACAGCTACCTAAATAATGGTGGTTTTGCCATAAGTCCAGAATTTGTCATAATCTTGCAGTGCAATCTCAGTTTGAGGTAAACCAGACTTTCCATATTTATTATCCATTTTTTATTGATGCCAAAAGAACAAAGCAAAGTGCAATCAGTGCAACATATGGGACGGGACATCCAGGATTATAAAAGCCTGAGCAAATGCTGATATGTCACTAAATGCAGCTAAGCCTCTTCCTTGTACTTCTTGTTTTGAAGAAGTTCCCCAACTTTGTGGTGATTACATTTGATTTATGCTCACCAAGCTCAAAGAGAAAAGCATCAATTTCCTCCAAATTACCTTTATACTTTTTCCCCACTCAAAGCATTTTTACATCTCTTTGGCTTCACAAAATCCTTGAAATTCTAAGTAAGACAAGAATTAGTACTGATTCAACTTGGCAGGAGGCTGAGGGTATAATCCCAGGCACTCCCTGTAGGAGTTGTGTAAAGCAGGAATTGGACTCTCCCTGGAGTAAGGAAGACACAGACTAGCCTACAGAGCTTCTCAGCTCATGCTTAAAGGTCATTTTCCCTCATCAGCAACTCTGTTCTCTTCATTGGCCCAGGTCATCCAATGAGAGCCGGGGTAACTTTTACTGAGCTAGCCGAAACCACTTTCCAAGAAAAAAAAAGTCACATGAAAGATAGCTCCAAAAACTGGAGTGCTTTCTCTCTCCCTTGATTTCGTTAGGACATAGAGAAGCTATTAGTGACCTGAACTGTCCCCAAATGGGAATCAAAACAACTAACTTGTCAGGAAAGAGAGCCTGACTCAGATCAACAGGCTCCTTATATTTTGGTTCCTAAGTGTTCTGCATTTATTTGTTTTCTGTGCCAATTAGTCCATCGCCGTATGTATCTCATGTAGAGAATATATTCATAAATCTAACTGGAAACCCGAATGTGACATGACCTTTTGATTATGGGAAAAATTTATTTGATTTATAAAGTATTATGACACAGCGAGCCATATTGTACTTTCTTCTCTGTTGCCTGGCTTAACTGCTGGCAATCAAGTCAGCCCCTCAGCCTCACAATTATAGGATTCATGGGCTGCATCTAGCAGTAACATGGGTCAGGGAGGGAAGGGTAAAGAGCAGGAGGAAGAGGTATTCTTTAATTACTGCTTATTTGAATATTAAATTATTTCTCATGAAACGGCTAGATTCAGCAGTCTGTGGCTTGGGTTACATTTTTCTGTTAATGTGATTGGGAGCCCTGCTTTGTAAGAACTCTAAGAAAGTCCACATTTGAGTAAATGTCCTGGGAAGTCTTGTGAATCAGAGGCGAGCTGCCATTTCCAAGGGACACCATTACAAAGGACTCACAATTTAGTTACTTTAAGGGAATTTGGTCCAGAGAGCACATCAAGTAAATTATAATTCTTCCGAGAATACTTTCACGTACTTTTTCTGGCACTCCAAACAGCATTTTGGTGGAGACTAGTGATTTCTATTGCTGGGGACTTGAGAGAAGAAGAAATAGATTTTGCTTCTATTCATATGGCTAGTAGAAGTTAATCCAAAGGGGGGGAAATGTCTCCTCCTCCCATACAGGTGCAAAGTAGCCAATTACAAGAATTGCTCTTCTAGGAATACTGCTTTCAAAGGAAATATGACAAATGATCTGCGCTTCTTCCACCTCCACAGATGGTTCATCACCAGGGCAAGCTAGGGACAATTAGTTATGGGGAAGATGTAAAGCCAAGAAGGATTGGAGTAGGAATGGGGTGGCCTTGTAAGGCCAACCTTTGTGCTTCTTTCTACAGGGAGGGTATGTCAAATCAAATTTCTAAAACTAAATGGGTATAACAAACTCAAGTCTGGCCAAACGTGGGGCAGGGAGGTGATAATGCACCCAAGCAGCAGTGTTAATGGGTCTATTTAAACAGACATCAACAAGTCTGAAAGATGGGACCAGGCTTGGGGAATGGGGCTAACAGAAACTACTCTAGACTGTAAGCTCCATAAAGACAGAGGTCCCATCTGTTTCATTTATACACTCCCATGTGCTGAGGACATGTACAGGTACACATTATGGGCTTGATAATGTGTTGAATGAACAAGATGTTTGAGGCTCACTGGGTGGAAAAGTTAGAACACTATGAGTATAATAGTAGTTGTGCCTATCTCAAAGGATAGTTGTTAACAGGTAGGATGACATTAATTTAGCTAATGCACATCTAGTGTTTAGTGTAGTGCCCAGCACATAATGATTCTCCTTTGCATTTCTACTAATAGAACAAGAAGCTATACTGAGTCCTTCAAACTATTGGTAAGGTGACTCCCCATCAAGCCAAACTTCCATTGATTCCAGGACTTAATAGAGCCCAACCCACATAGATGGGTGGAAATAATACTGGCAAGGGCCATTAGACACATTCAGGCCTGAGCAAAATCCCAGCTTGAGCCTTCTTCCTCACTTTTTTGTAGCCAAGTAATCAAGTTGATTCTTTCAAGTCAGAGTCAGGTTCAAATTCTTGCTCTGCCACTTGACCCCAGGCAAGTTACAAAATTTTCTGAGCTGTAGGTCCCTTTTATGTAAAATAAAGATGATAAACGTATTTACTAAGTGGTACTTTAGCTACGGATAAATGAAAAAATGTTAAATTTTCAGCACAGGACCTGGCCCACAAGAAGCACTCAATAATGGTAGCTATAGCTAGTACTGTTGCTAATCAAACATTGTATGATCTAGTGTCTTATTCTTCTCATTGTTCTCATGCTTAGGGCCTTGAGACAGTGCTTTACACAGAATGAGTGTTTAATCATTGCACATGCCTAAATCTTCCTCCCTTCTTTACCCCTTCTGCTGGGCTAACAGTCAGCTGAAGAGCTAAGCTCCACTTCAAGCTGCAGGTACAGTAAGCTCAAGGGAGTTCTAAGTATATCTCATCTTCTTCCTGGGATCAATGGCTGGTCAAGGCATGTTCTTCTCATGGTGGTTTCTGAAGCACAAGCATGCAAGCCCAACCATACAGACACATTTCAAGCCCCTGCGTGAGTCATATTTTAAAATCTCATCGGTGAAGCATGTCACATGACCAGGTATAAAGTCAAAGTGTGAGGAAATACACTTTGTGGGGAGAACTTCAAAGTTACAAGGCAAAAAACATAGCTATAAAGAAGGGTGAAAAATCAAGACTAATAATCAGATAGCCTTCCCTGAAGATACCCCAAGATACTAAATCCTACCTCTAGATATTAAATCACAATCCATAATCTCTTGGATATGCCCCCACATCAGTACTTAACATACTGACATCTAGATATCTGTTTTCTGGGCTCTCCACTTTTCAAAGAGAAGCTCTATCCCCAACACCTAGCACAATATCTGGCACACAGTAAGTCTCTCATGAATGAATGTTTGTTTTCATTGACAAATGCATGTTTGCTTTCATGAATGAATGGATGTTTGTTCTCATAGTTGAATGGATGTTATTACCATTGTTTCATCATCCCTAACCAGTTTCTGGGCAATCAAAGCTTGAGGTGACTGAGACTTTAGTAGTCAGCAATGAACCTACTCAGTATCTTTAAAGATCCATGCTCTAGATAGCATCCTTTTCCATAAATGGCTCTTAGACCTCCTCATTGGCTGCCTTCATCTTTACTCCAAAGCTCTACTTCACCTTTTCATCCATGTTCAGGACTGTTCTTAGGAACAGGTCACTGCTTTTTTCACTGCTAAATAAGGGAAGTATTTTCCTCTCAAATAATCAGAGCTTTTAGCCAGCCTGGGTGGTTTAACCATAAATTTTTAGGTTTTCAGAAATCACCCTATCTCTCCATTGCCAAGCTTCACTCTATCAAGAAGCTCAAAGCAAGATTTTGGGAAACAGGTTGAGAAGGCATTTGAGTGATGACCAACAAGTATCCAAAAGCCACATAACTTTCAACTCTGTCCATCTCCAGAATGAGTTCCCAGTAACAACTCTTGACTCCCCACATACAATCCAAAGAGAGATTTGCGCAACTTCCTTCCCTTTTCGTCTTGATCCTTTTTTTCTTCCAAACTTTATTGAAATATAATAAACGATTAGTTGCTCATATTTACATTGTACAATTTAATGAGTTTTTCTTCAATTATAGTTAGCTTACAATAATATATTAGTTTCAATTTTACAGCATAGTGATTACAGCTGAAGTGATCACCCTACTAAATCTAGTACCCCTCTTCCCCCTTACATATTTATTACAACATCATTGACTACTTTCTTTACACTTTAAATCTCCATGACTATTCTGTAACTACAAATTTGCATTTCTTAATCCCTTCACCTTTTTTCATCATCCCCTCAAACCCCCTTCTGTGTAGTAACTCTGAAAATATTTTCTGTATAAATTACTTTGTTTCCATTTTTGTTGTTATTGTTGTATATTTTGTTTTTTCAGATTCCACATATATGTGAAATCATGCGACATTTCTCTCTCTATCTGACTTACTTCATTTGGCGCAATATCCTCAAGGTCCATCAAGGCAATATCTTTTTACAATCCCTTGCTTTTAGTCTCTCTGTGTCTTTTAATCTGAAGTGAGTCTCTTGTAGGCAACGTTTGTAAGCGTCTTGTGTCCTCATCCATTCAGCCACCCTACACTTTGGTTGGAGCATTTAAATCTTTTCCATTCGAGATAGTTCTTGATAGATATGTAGTTATTACCATTTTTTTTATTTGTGATTTTGATACATGGTCTTTCTTCTTAAAGAAGACCCCCAACATTTCCTATAATAGTGCCTTAGTGTTAATTAATTCCTTTAGTTTATTTTTGTCTAGGAAGCTCTTTATCTGTCCTTTGACTCTAAATGATAGCTTTGCTGGATAAAATATTCTTAGTTGTATCACCTGGGTTTTCATCACGTTGACTAATTTGTGCCAAGCCCTCTGTCCTGAATAGTTTCTTTTGAGAAATCAGCTGCCAGTCTTATGGGTGCTCCCTTGTAAGTAACTAAATGCTTTCCTCTTGCTGCTTTTAAGATTCTCTCTTTGTCTTTAACCTGTGCCATGTTAATTATGATGTGTCTTGGCGTGGGCTTCTTTAGGTTCCTCTTTCTTGGGACTCTCTGAGCTTCCTTGGGTTGTATGTTTATTTCCTTACCAGGTGGGGGAAGTTTTCCTTCGTTATTTCTTCAAATAGCTTTTCCACTTCTTGTTCTCTCTCTCCTTCTTTAGGTACCCCTAGGACACGGATGTTGTTACACTTAATTTTGTCCCACAGGCTCCTTAAACTATTATCATATTCTTGGCTTTTACCTTGACATTCCGATTGGGTGTTTTTGGCTTTCCTGTCCTTTATATTAGTGGTTTAATACTCTTCTTTATCTATTCTGTTGATCCCCTCTAATATACTCTTCATCTCAGATAATGCATTGTTCATTTCTGACTGGTTCCCTTTTATAATTTCCATTTCTATTTTTATGTTTTTTATCTCTTTGTAAAATTTCTCTCTGAGTTAATCTACTCTTCCCCTAAATTCAGTGAACATCTTTATAACCAAAGTTTCGAACTTTGCATCTGTTAGATTGCTTGACTCCATTATTCCTAGATCTCTATTCTGTTATCTCACATGGTTTCTACTTCTTTGTTTTCCAATTTTGGCTGCCTTTTTGTGCCTGTTTCTATGTTCTAAGCAAAGCTCCGATATCTCCCAGTCTCATTAATGTGACTTTGTGTAGTAAGTGTCCAGAGGCACGATCTTGAGAGAGGTTCAAAAAAGACCAATTTTAGCTCCAGTATGTGCCCCTCTGAGATGAACTGTTAAGATTCAGCAAGCAATCCACAGATGCTGTGCTTATGTTTGCCTCAGAAATCACACCAGAAACCAAGGCCAGCTGCCACCAAGTGTAAGTCCTGGTGCTGCTCAACAAGTTGCACAAGACCCACCAAGGACACAACTGAATGTAGCTTGGGTGGGGCCGCAAGTTGGGAGAAGCATGGTTTCAAGGAATTCTCTGGATGGAGCTACCTCTGTTATCGAGTTTAATAACATCTCAGATATGGCGGCACTGAGTCTGTGCACTAGGAGAGGTGAGAACTCAACAAAGGAACAATGAATACCACCAGTATTTCTGTCTGGGAAAGATTCTCACCTCTGGCCCTGGCTCCAACAACTCACCATCCCCCTGTAAGTTCCTGGTGTACCCCAAGCAGCTGACCCGGAGCTGATGCTCAGAGCAAGCAGGTATGTCACCGCAAAATTCCTGTCGCAGACATGGCCCCTTTAAGAGGAATGTCTGCAGCTGCCAGCTGCTACAGCGTGTATCCCACTCAGCCATTTGGGACCAGGCAACCTCATATCCTTGCCTACCCCACCTCTTCCCATTGCAAGATGATTTATTTCTCTCCTTAGTTGTAGGGCTCATGCATCTAGACCCCAGGCAATTCTGCTTGCCGCTTGCTCCGTGTTTCTGTCACAACTTTGATGTGGTCATAAGAGAATATGAACAAAGCCTCTATCATCTACGCCACTTTGACTTCCAGAACTTCTTGGATCTTTAATCCCAGTATCCCAGGAAGCCATTAGGACCTCATGCAAATATACCTGAAATTTTGTTCTAAAATCCTAGCTTTCTGAAGGTGAATAGAAGATTAGGCCCCTTGCATAATTACATTTGATATGTGCTGCAAACAGATGAACCAAGGAGTCAAAAGTTGTTGGCCTTGTTATAAAAAAATGTTTGGGAGGTGGGGAAAAATCGCATAGATGACAGAGGCTTTGTTTATCCACTCCAGTGACTACATCAAATGACGCACATCAAAGATGAAAACACAGAGAAAATAGGAAACAGAGTCACCTGGGGTCCAGATGAACAGAAGCCCTACATCTAGGGAGAGAAATAAGAACTCACTTGGCAATGGTAGGAGGTAGGAGGGTGTGAAGACACAACGTGCATCATAATTAAAATGCCAAAAGTTAAATACAAAGAGAGTATCTTAAAAGCAGCAAGAAAAAAAACAGTGAGTTACCTACAAGGAGGCACCCATAAGACTGGCAGCTGATTTCTCCAAAGAAACTATTTGGGACAGAAAGCTTGGCACAAAATAGTCAACATGATGAAAACCCAGTATCTGCAACCAAGAATACTTTATCCAGCAAAGCTATCATTTAGAGTTGAATGACAGTTATAGAACTTACCAGACAAAAATAAACTTAAAAAATTCATCAACACCAAACCTCTAGTACAGGAAATGTTGGAGGGACTTCTTTAAGAAATATATATATATATATATATATATATATATATATATATATATATCAAAAACATGAATAAAGAATGGTAATAACTACATTCCTATCAACAAGTAGCTCAAATGGAAAAGAATTTAGTCCTGTAACCCAACAATAGAGTGGGTGAATGGATAAGAAAACAAGACCCCTACATATATTGCCTACAAGAGACTTATTTTAGATTAAAAGACTTACACAGACTAAAAGGAAGGAGTTGGAAAAAGATATTCCCTTGGTGGACCTAGAGGAGAGTGCGCTGAATGAAATGGGTCAGATAGGGAAAGACATGTGGAATGTAAAGAACAAAAGAAAAACAAAAAAAGTGAAAATAAACTCATAGATAGAGAGAATATTTTGAGGCTACTAGATAGAGGGAGGTTGCAGGGAATGGCGGAAAAAGTCAGAGGCAGGATTCGGCGGAAACATTGTGGAGTGAGAGATGTCCCTAGATCTCTCCCCTTGACACAATAAGCTGAACATCTAAAACTTAACAAAAAATGCCCAAACTGCACACCAGCATGTCTCAGCATGAGATCTGCGCATAACAGCTACCACAGGTCAGAACTCTGGATGTTGGGTGGTGGACTGGTAGTAATAAAAAAGCTCCCTCTGGCAGCCGCCAGAGATCCCTGTAGGGGGAGGGGTAAGGGTGAAGGCACAGTGACTTTCCTGAACTACCCTGCCTGGAAGTGCCGGGGCTTGTACACAGCTAATCGAAGGGCACAGTCATCGACGCAGAAAGTGGAGAAGTGGAGTGGACAGCAGAGAAACAATAGATGATTTTTACTGGTCCCAGTTGCAAAACCAAGACTAAGACACAGTCCACAACCTCCTAAGCTAGAAAGACCTTTCCCCTGTATCCTCTGAGACCAATCACAACGGAGCCCCAGGGGAATCTGAGCAAATGCTGCCGAGATTGAAGCTACTTCTTGCAGCCTCTGAAGCTCCGTGCAGGAGGAAGGGGAGAAAAAAAGGAGCACAAGTTCCTGTGGTGAGTTCCCTGAACAGCTAGCTCTGCCTTGGAAAGCTGTGAGCTATGGTTGGCCAGCTGCAGAGCACAGTCATCAAGGCAGAAAGCAGAGAAACAGGACAGTATTGGAGAGTAATGACAGTTGATTTTTGCTGGCAGAAGTTACAAAACCGAGACTGAGCCACAGCCTCTAAGCCCTGACCAGGAAGGTCTCTCCCACCATACCCTCCGAGACTGATCACCACGGAGCCCCAGGGGAATCTGAGCAAACACTACCATAATTGTTGCTAACACTGACAGGGACTGAAACTGAGAGTAGCAAGTGTGATTAAATATCTACAAGAAAATAAAAAAAGACATTTAGGCTTTATATAAAGCAAGGATTCAAGAGGCTTAGATGCCACCTATGGGAAATCAAAAGAAAAGCACCTTCATTGCAGCAGGCCAACGAGAGAACTTTATATAATAAATCTTCTTTCTGGAAAAAAAAAAAGCAGATTACATTTCCATTAATGCCCAGGCAGTAAAACAGTCCAGTACATACTATGAACAAGCAAGGTCACAAGGCATCTCAGAAAGAAAGAGAAAAATCTCATGAAAATAAGCTTACAGACATAGAAATATGTGACATAAATGACAGAGACTTTAGGATGGTACTTCTGAAACAATTCCATGAGATCCAACACAACTCATATCAAAAATTTCAAGAATTGAAAAAACAACAAGATAAGCAGATCAAGGAGATTGAAACCCTCAAAAGAACCAAATAGAACTTCTGTAGATTAAGAACACACTGTAAGAGCTGAAAAATGAAATAGCAAGCTTGGGAAATAGAGTCGACCAAATGGAGGAAAAGATCAGTAATATTGAAGACATAAATCTAGAAATAAATCAGAAGCAAGAAGACAGAAACCAAAGAATGAAAAAGAATGAAAGAGAAAGTTAAGAACTAGCTGATACCGTTAGGAGAGGAAACATAAGAATAATGGGCATTACCAAATGTGAGGAAAAGGAGTAGGAACTAGAAATATTTTCAGAAAAATAATTGACGAGAATTTTCCAAATCTAAGGAATGAGCTGGAGCACGAAATTCAGGAAGTCAACAGAACATTCAATTATCTCAACTCGAAAAGGCCTTCACCAAGACACATTGTATTAAAATTATAAAATATCAATGACAGAATTCTCAGGGCAGCCGGGGAAAAAAAAGATGGTAACATATAAAGGAAAACCCATTAGATTATCTCGGACTCAGCGCAAACCTTACAAGCCAGGAAGAAATGGAATAAAATATTTAAATATTAAGTGAAAAGAACTACCAGCCTAGAATAATGTACCCAGCTAAGCTCTTCTTTAGATATGAAGGAGAAATAAACACCTTTCCAGACATATACGAATTGAGGGACTTCTCCAGTACAAGGAAATCCCTGCGCTACAGGAAATTCTGAAAGAGGTCAACTCATCTAACACAAAATAACAAAACAAACAAAAAATACATAATTAAGAGTAAAGTGGCTATCAAGCAAGTCAAAGCAGAAGAGTACAACCCTTACTAAGAACAGGGTATTATAAGATTAAATAATAAGAGAATTGCTATAGCAAGATACTAATGAAAGTTCAGCATGCATAGGGACAAATTGGATAACAATAACTGAAAAGGGGAGGATTCAAAGATCCAAATTCACGATGGGAAACGGAGATAAGGCACAAGCATAAGAAGATGGATGACTATATATATAACTATCCTTTACATATTTGTAATGATAACCACACACCAAAGATTCTGAACTGAAATATATAACGTGAAACAAGAAAACCAGAGGCAAAACCCACAAAAGCCAAACAAAATAAAGAAAACAGAAACACATGAACAAGGAAGCAATGGAAACACCGAGCTACCAGAACGCAAAAGATAAAATGGCTACAAGAAGACCTCATATATCAATAATCATCCTAAATGTAAATGCACTGAATTCACCCATAAAAAAAGCATGGAGTTACAGATTGGATCAAGAAACAAAATCCAACCATATGCTGCCTCCAAGAGGCACATCTCAGCTCCAAAGACAAATATAGATTCAAAGTGAAAGGTGGAGAATCATATTTCAAGCAAATGGCATTCAAAGAAAAGCAGGAGTAGCAGTACTAATATCGGAAGATATAGACTTCGCAATAAAAATAGGTAAAGAAAGATACTGAGGGACACTTCATCACGATAAAGGGAATCATGCACCAAGAAGACATAACACTGAGTAATATCTATGCTCTCAATCAGGGAGCACAGAAATATGTAAAACTATTACTAACAGAACCAAAGGAAGAAACAGACCAAAACACAATCGTAGTAGGGGACCAAAATACACACTGTCCAATATGGACAAACCATCCAAACAGAAAATCAATAAAGAAACAACATCCTTGAATGACACATTAGACCAACTGAACGTAATTGACATTTACGGAGCATTCCAACCCAGAACAGCTGCTTATATATTCTTCTCTAGTGCACATGGAACATTCTCAAGGATAGACCACATACTGACACACAGAACAAGTCTCAACAAATATAACAGGGTTGAAATTATACCACCATATGCTCTGATCATAATGCTTTGAACCTAGAGATCAACTGCAAAAATAAAGCAGGAAGAATCACAGATACATGGAGACTAAACAACATGCTACTGAAGAATAACTGGGTAATAGAAGAAGTAAAAAGAGAGATCAAGAGCTACATAGAAACGAATGATAATGGCAGTACAACATATCAAAACTTTTGGGAAATGGCAAAAGTGGTCATAAGAGGAAAGTTCATATCATTTCAGGCCTATCTCCAAAAATAAGAATGAGCCCAAATAAACAACCTAACTTTTCATCTTAAAAATCTAGAAAAGGAAGAACAAATGAAGCCTCAAGTAAGCTGATGGAAAGAAATAATCAAAATTAGAGAAAAATAAATGAAATTTAAACAAAAAAAATAGAAAAAATAAATGCAACAAGGAGCTGGTTCTTTGAGAAGATGAATAAAATTGACGAACTCTTGGCTGGACTCACTAAAGAAAAAAAAAGAACAGAAATAAACAAAATCAGGGATCATAGAGGGGAAGTTATGATTGACATCACAAAAATACAAAGGATCATGCAAGAATACCATGAAAAAGTAAATAATACCTATAACACCTATTCTCAAACTCTTCCAAAAAAATTGAAGAAGAGGCAATACATCCCAACTCATTTTATCAAGCCAATATTACTCTGGTATCAAAACCTGGTAAAGATGACACAAAAATGAAAACTACACACCAATATCTCTCATGAATACAGATGCAAAAATCCTAAGTCAGATACTAGCGACTCGAATACAGCAACATATTAAAAAGATTATACACCATGATCAAGTAGGCTTCAGCCCAGGGCCACAGAGTTGGTTTAACATACACAAATCAATTAATGTCATACACCACATAAACAAATCAAAAAATAAGAATCATATGATCATATCAATAGGTGCAGAAAAGCCTTCGACAAGGTACAGCATCCATTTATGATCAAAACAGTTCACAAAATTGGTATAGGTATAGAAGGAAAGTACCTTAATATAATAAAGGCCATCTATGACAAACCCTCAGCCAAGATTATACTTAATGGGGAAAAACTGAAAACCTTCCCTCTAAGATCAGGAACAAGGCAAGGCTGTCCACTATTGCCTCTGTTATTCAATAGAACATTGGAGGTCCTAGCGAGTGCAATTGGACAAGAGAAAGATAAAAAAGGTATCCAAATAGAAAACAAAGAAGTCAAACTGTCACTATTTTCAGATGACATGCTCCTCTATATAGAAAATTCTAAATACTCCACAAGAACACTACTAGAAACAATAAACAAATACAGAATAGTATCTGGATAATAAATCAACGTTTAAAAGTCCATAGGGTTCCTATACTCTAACAATGAAGTGTCAGACAAAAAAAGTAGAAAAAATAATTCCTTTCACAATTGCAACAAGAAGAATAAAATACCTAGGAATAAATTTAATGAATCATATGAAGGACCTACATAATGAAAACTACAAGACCTTATTAAAGATATTGAAGAAGATACAAAGAAATGGAAAGATATTCCGTGTTCTTGGATTGGAAGAATCAATATAGTTAAAATGACCATATTACCTAAAGCATTATACAGATTGAATGCAATCCCCATCAAAATCCCATTGACATTTTTTAAAGAAATGGAACAAAAAATCTTCAGAATTGTATGGAAGCACAAAAGACCTCAAATTGCCAAGGCCATCCTAAGAAAAAAGAGTGAGGCTAGAGGCATCACTCTGCTTGACTTCAAATTATACAACAAAGCAATTATAATCAAAACAGCATGGTATTGGCAGGAAAACAGACACATGGACCAGTGGAACAGAATCGAGAGTACAGAAGTCAACCCACATTTATATATGGGCAAATAATTTTTGACAATAAAGCCAAAAACATACAGCGGAGAAAGGAAAGCCTCTTCAATAAATAGTGCTGGGACAACTGGAAAGCCACCTGCAAAAAATGAAACTAGACTATTGTCTATCACCACACGCCCAAATTAACTCAAAATGAAATAAGAACTTGAATATAAGACCTGAAACAATAAAATGCATAGAAGAAAACATAGAAAATAAACTCAAGGAACTTGGACTGAAAGAAGATTTCATGAATTTGACCTCAAAAGCAAGGGAAATCAAAGCAAAAATAAATGAATGGGACTACATCAAACTCAAAAACTTCTGGTCAGCAAAAGAAACTGTCAACAAGGTAAAGAGACCACCATCAGAGTGGTAAGATATGTTTGCAAGCAACACCTCTGATAAGGGACTAATAGACAAAATATATAAATAACTAATACAACTCAATAACAATAAAAATAAAAAAAAATGATTCATTCAAAAAATGGTCAGAGTACCTGAACAGACACTTCTGATGGTGGGACTGCAAATTGGTACTGCCACTATGGAAACAGTATGTAGGTTCCTCAATAAACCTTAGAATTGATCTACCTTATGATCCAGCAATCTCTCTACTGGGTATTTACCCCCAAAGACTTGAAAACTCATATCTATAATGATATTTTCACACCAATATTCATAGCAGCATTATTCACAGTAGCCAGGACATGGAAGCAACTAAAGTGCCCTATGATAGATGGCAGGCTACAGAAGCTGTGGTATGTATGTATGTATACACACACACACACACACAATGGAATATTACTCAGCCATAAGAAGAGATGAAATGCTGCCATTTGCGACAACATAGATGGACCTCAAGATAATCATGTTAAGCGAAATAAATCAGACAGAAAAAATTGAAAATCACATGATATTACTTATATGTGGGATATAAACCTAAAAGCAACAGATGAGCAGGACAAACAAACAGAGACTCATGGACATGGACTATAGACTAGTGGTTACCAGAGGACTATAGATTAGTGGTTACTAGTGGAGTGCGGGAGGAGCGAGGAGGTAGATGAAGGATACAGAGGGATAGGGGGAGGGAGAAGTGGGTAAAGGGGATCAAATATATGGTAGCTGAAGGAAACTGGACTTCAGATGGTGAACACTCAATAGAATATACAGATGTCAAATAATAATGTGCACCTGAAAATTATATGATTGTTACTCTAATAAACTTAATTTAAAATAAAAAGAAAAATATCAAGGGCATTAAGAAGTATAAATGGATAGTTGCAGAATAAACATGAGATGTAGATTGTAGCATGGAAAGATGATTAATAAAGGTGTAATAAATATGTAAGGGAGAAGATGGGTACCAGATTTATTGGGGTGATTGCTTTGTGAGTTATGCAGATCTCTGATGACTATGCTATACAACTGAAACTGGTGTATTACTGAATGCCAACTATAATTTTAAAAAACTCATTGAATTGTACACTGTAAATATGAGCAACTGATTGTCTATTACATTTCAATTAAGCTGGAAAAAATACTTGGAATGCTCAGTTTACTTTTGATTCTTCATTGGATTTCATAATAGTGGATAGTTCTATATTTTGTCATAGATTATTTGCTTTTCTAAATACACTTTTGCAGTAAATTAAGAAACATTTACTCAGTGGGACCCTCTGAATTTCCAATGGTACTATTTTTGCATAAAATGGAACTTATATTTTCAAAATTGTCTTCATCAATTGTGTTTGAGGTCAAATTAAAAAAGCCTGTGGAGTTCAATTACAGAATCATAAAAACCATAGGCTTTAAAGGGAAAAATAGCTTTTACTTTCTTTAAAAACAAAGTTTAAGCTAAAGTGCTTAAACTTAGAATGTTTAAGTCGAACTTAAACTTTCAAAATTTGAACTAGACTGAGAACTATGAAAGGAATAGTGTCTCTCTTATTCCAAGGCTTCATCTAAAGAAATAGACCAATTTTGCAACAAAATTATCTTTAACACCTTTTCCGTGCCCAGCTAAGTGCTGTTGCAGAGAGAAAAGAATTAGAAAACACTATAACTTCTCTTTAGAATCCACATATGACACAAGGGAAGCTAGCTAAAAGAATATCAGGCTGTAAAGTGTGTTCTAGTTCAGAGCTTTGTAAACTTTAATGTGCATACAAATCACCACTGATTCACAAATTCTGGGATGGGGCCCAAGATTCTGCATTTCTAGCAAGCTCCTAGGTAATATTTACGCAATTAGTCTGTGACCCACACTTTTAGTAAGAAAATCCTAGTTGTGAAACATACTGGAATGTTGTGTAGGGACCTAAAGGTAAGGGAGTCAATGAAGATGAAACTGGTAAAAAATCTTCAGAGGAATTATGCAGATCTGGAACATTGTGCATCTAGCACATTTCAAAGTCTCACCAAAGATTCTCACAAAGATCCCATGAGGAGCCCGAATGAATTTTAGAATTATAAACATGGTGCCCCTTAACTCAGGTTTGCTCATGCAAATTCCTCACTAAATTGGTAAAATGTAAAATTGGGTCTGTCCTATCTAAGAAGACAGGCTCCCAATATGATATATTAGACTTTAGATATTATAGATATTGAAGATCTATAGATATTTTATCTATTAGATAAATAGATCCTTGTTGACCTATTTTCATTTAATGATTTGTGACACAAACATGCAAGTACAACTACTGTAGGCCTTACCACCCACCTACGACTACTTACAATCAAATGAATTTCTGAACCTGAATAAATGTTTAGTGAAGATTGTCTATGTTTCCAAATAAAGTTGTGTGATTTAGGAAATCACAAGAGAGAACAGAAACTACTTAAAACACAGAAAGATTTTGTTGACTTTTTTTTTCAGAACATTGAATCTGTTCAGCCCTTGGAAGGGAATTAGAAAGTGAATGTTTCTTTATATTATTTTTATTAATAAATCTAGCTTTTCCTTCCATCGTACACAAAGAAAGTTGAATAAATATTTCAAGAAATCAGTATAAAAGGCACAAAATTTTTATCCTGTTACCCCCAGTCTCTAAGGAAAAGTGTTTAGATTGGTTAAAGGGAAGAGCATTTTACGCTGGAAGAGAGTTCAGGCAACAGTGGTAGTACTGTTTGCTTAAAGCTGGGAAGGGGTTGTGGGAAATAAGGTTGCCAAGGCAGGTTGGAGCTAGATGGTAAGGAATCAGCTGAATGCCTAGTGAAGAATCTGGATGGTCTTCTTTAGGTAAGCACATTTTTGATCCAGAGATGAAAAAAATATGAAGAGAGTCATATTGAAGTATTTGGTTGTTGGCACATGGTGGTGCTTGCTATGGGCCATTCACCCATTTAACAGCTCTTCGGGGAGTTCTAAGGGTGGTTCAGCAGGGAGGGGTGTCCAAATTCAAAGTAAATGCAATAGCAGACCGCTGAGAGAGAGAGACAAGCTAATCCCCACAACCTTGGGACCAGACTCAAAGCAGAGACTTCTCAGTGAGCCCAAAGGATTGGGAGTAACTGATCTTCATAGGGGCAAAATGTCCAACAAGTACCTGAAAAAAAAGGGCACATCCATATTTTCCTCATTAACTTATTCATTACATGAAGTATTATGTCTTTCTGAGGATGATGGAAAACATTTCGCTGAAGTCTTAAGTTGGAAAAAAAAGTTAATTTTTTTTTCTCTTTATGACCCCAGGCCAAAGAAAAAGTTTGTCACTCTGAATGTTTATGAGGGGGGTAAGTCAAAAGAGCAGACAGAGCCAAATCCTCTGACTCATTACTGAGCAGCAGGAGCAGCGTGTTCGATTAGTAGGCAATATAATTTAGCCAGCTCCCAAGATTGGAGGTGGTGGTGCATCGGAGGTGGGGGTGAAGAGAGGTGTAAATTAAAATTTCAAAGTTATAAATTTACCCAAGAGAGTGAGATTGGCAGGTGACCCCTCTGAGGGAAGCCAAGTCTACATGGCTATCAGTCACTTCTGAGCTTCAATAGGTCACTAGCTTGACCCTGCTGTCTATATAGCTAAAATGAGTAATACATTAGCAATGTGAGAAGCCTCGGATCCTAAAACCAGAGGGAAATAAACAAGTCAAGATTTTTAGTATGTAGACAAGGCAAAGATTTAAAGCTACGACTCCACTAGGCTGGATGATGCTCTTCTGGCTCTGAATATGCTGGTTTCTTCCTCCCATGGTCAGGATGGCTGCAGCACGGCCCAATATGAACACCAGCCCTGAACTGAATTTTCTTATGCTTCTGTTAAGGTGGGGTTGTTGGTGATAAATAGCAGTCCCATGGAGATGATCTTGGCTGTTGTGGTTTTCAACACAGTTTTGCTCTCTGTGTCACTCTTTTTTTCTTCTATGCTTTACTTTTTAAAAAAATTTACTTACTTAAATTAGCTTCGAGTATACAGTACATTGGTTAGACATCTATATAGTTCATAAAATGATCTCCCAAATTGCTCCCTCCCTCCCCTAGCCTTCCACCTAGACATCATATTAATGTTAACTGCATTCCCTCTGCCATCTCCCCATCCCCATGACCAACTATCAACTACTAATTTGTACTTCTTTAACCCTTCACCTCATTCTCTCAGTTCCCCCAACCCCTCTCCCCTCAGTCTGTCACCAAATTTTCCACTATATTTGTGAGTCTGCTTTTGATTATATGCTCATTCATTATTTTCTTCATTTATTCTTTCATTCAGTTATGATTATTTACACACCCATTATATGCCAAATGCTACGTAAAAATGGGAGAATACAATGTTGGCCAAGACCCAGGGCTGCCCCAAGTGGGCTTTCAATAGAGATAGTGCTGATGCTAGATAGTTCTAGAATGAATAGCCCACGCAAGAGTCCACTCCAGACCAGAGGATGGTATAAGTACCCCCCTTGGGTACTTCTTCTGGCTTGAGATGCACATGAGGTCCATGACTGCCTCATGGTATAAGAGAGAAAGAGGTTTGGTGGAAATTAGTCTAGTGCTTTCTTATTCCTGTCATCCAGTATGAGTGATAAGATATATGCTTTTCTACAAGGATTCCCAGAATCAAACCTGGGCCAACATATGTGAGGCCTCACTTTCTCTTCTAACTAAGCCTGAGTATTACACACCTCCAGCCTCGGTGTCATACTTACTCTCAAAACTGCCCTGTCCTATATTGGCAGCACTGCAAGAAGTAAACACCAGCTCCTCCATAGTGGATATTGTGATTGCTTGATGATAAAACCAGAGAAATCTAAGAGTGATGGACTGACTTTCATACTTGAAAAATAAAAGTAGTATACTTACTACAACATTCCTGAATACAGATAGGTCTCCCAAGAAAACTGTTCTAGTTTCATCTTAATGTGACAAAATAATTCTCGAGGTATTAATTTATATCCTCCCTCTCTCCATATATTTTCCCCTTTTCCTTTTTCTGTTTCAGCTGATTACCAGACCCTGGGCTTCCTCACCTCAGAGAAATCTGATAGTGGGAAAGTTGAAGTAAATTAGAGTGCCATTGGGGCTATAGGAAAAGAGAAGGGGTGCATTCAGGCAGTGACTTTTGAGGAAAAAGAACCAGGAAAATCCAGAAGGGGCTACATTTTGTAACTTCTGAAAAGAGAAGAGTTCTGCAGCTCTGCAGCCTGGGGAGGAGACCAAACCAACATCAGAGATAAAGACTGTAAAGATGTCCTAGAAGGGCTTTCACTGGCAACAGGAGGTCTCATTCTAGGGCATATTGCTGTGTTTTAGGCATACCTGGGGAGTGTTGGGAGCATGTGGGCTGGGAGGAAGGGCTTCTCAACAATAAAAAGTAAGACAATTAACCTAAAGACTTAATGTGTGTGTGTTCTCACTTGTAAAACCACAGGAACTTTGCATCACCCTAGGAGTAGGGCTAGCTGCTAAAGGTTTGGATTTTCTATCAATACAGCCTGATGGGATCATAGAATAAATTAAATTGATTTAAGTAAAATTAAGTATTACAATATTTCTTCAGTCCTGAGGATATCTACTGAGTCATACCTGCTACTCTACCCAGATCTTTCTTTCCTTATGTTTTAACCAAGGTGGGGATATCAGGCCTGGTATGTAGACCTATCTTAGCATAAAGACTGCTTTTGTAAGGTAGAAATCCTCACCAGAATAAAAGCTTTTCCAAAGTAGAATCCTCCAGAATGTGCATGTGGACATGCGTTCTATGCTTTTACTTGTATATTTTATGCTCTATCATTCTCCTTCTCTCTCTCTCCCCTCCCCATCTTTCCTCCTTCCTTCCCTTTTTTCCTTCCTCTCTCCCTGCCTTTGGCTTCAGTGTTTATGTTCTTAACCATTATACTATACTTTCTGTTGTCATTTTTCAAATATCAAGAAAGGATAATCATCTGTCTAGGCTACTGTGGAAATATCTCCAATAATCAAGTTGCAGAAGAATGTGTATGGAATGATTCTTTTTGTGTAAATAAGGGTAAAAATTTGGATGGCTAAATAGACAGAATGATTGATTGATTTCCTAATATATATCTTGGGGAAAGACTGGAGGTACAAAGAGAGAAATGTTCACCTTTAATTTTGTTCATTTCTGTACAGTTTGAATTTTCTAAACATGTGCATCTTTACTTTTAAAAACTATCTATCAAGGTCATATAAAAAGTGAGATTTATATAAAGGCTTTTTAAAACTTCTCTAAATATCTTTGTGTACAAATTACTAATAATTATGCATTGCCAAAAAACATCTAGCATTATACTTGTCAAATAATTCTAACATTGTAATCCCATCCCCTATAGGCCAGAAAAATTCTGAAGTGATACTTAAGACACCCCCAATGTTATAGATGGCTCTGGGAAAGGGCCAGATTCTAGCTTGCCCTGATGTAGAGGCCTTTGTAACAGATGGAGAAGGTATCCTGTTGATTACATGTGCTTCCCCTACCAATAAACCCTCAAATGCCCTGTGAAGAATCTAAAAACTACTATGCAGACTCAACTTCCATGTGGACATAAAGTTGACACCGCCAAAAGAATTTTTAAATTAAAAAGGAACCGAAATATTGACTTGGAAGCTGGATCAAGGTTGTAATTGGTGTTTTATTAGAAACTGATGTAAGATTTTCATGATATTTGACCAGGAAAACATACATGTCCAAATCCTATTTATGATAATTGCCCCTGGCTCCCACAAGGAAGACTAAGCCTCAGGATCAGTGTCTGCAGATAGGAGGATGCACCAAGCCCGGAAACTGGAGCTTCCGGCCCACACTCCCAAGACAGAGGCTCTGGTAAGAGGAGCTACATGATAGCATTCAGCAAAGAAACATATGTCCAGGGGAGTAGAGGGAACAACCCATCTTGATTTGTCCCAGACTATTCTGTGTCCCAGAAAACCCCTCAGTTCTAGACACACAGGAATTATTGTTGTTCACCTTACCAGTGGATGTCCTCGCAGAATTCTAGACCCGTAGGCAAACTTGGTAATTAATTCAATGCTCTGAAATTTGAGTAGAAGTTATTATTGGCTTCAATTTGCTTTATGTATAAATGATGTGTGTGTGTGCATGTGTGTATGTGAGAGAGAGACAGGGGAGGGCAGAGGAGAGATTTAAAATGGGGAAGGAAATTTCTTTGTTCATACAACATTGGTTTGCTGAATACTTATAGCATTATAAGAACCGTACTTGACAGAAGTTTGGTGCTGTCTTCAGAAAGAAATTATTAGAATTTCCATAATATTTTCATTTTAAAAAAAGTAGAAATTTAAATAAGCTTTGATGATATTTAGTATGCTGGTTGAATTGGCATCCTCTCAGAAGTCACTTGAGAGACACAGTGGGTACCTTATTCTGAAGGAAAGGAGGGAGCTTCAATGAGGACACAAAGCAGATTGGTGGTTGCCAGGGGCTGAAGAGAGGGTAGAGTGGGAAGTTACTGTTTAACTAAACAAAGTCTTTATGGAGCGATGAAAATGTTCTGGAATTAGACAGTCATGATGGTTGTACAACAGTGTGAATATGCTAAAATCCACTGAATAGCATATATTAAAATGATTAAAATGATAAATTTTATGTTATGTGAATATTATCTCAAAAGAAAATTATTTTTTAAATACAGTGGGATGGCCAAGGCATCCTCACTTGTTGACTTACTACCTGTATATTGTGAATAATTGAAGTCTGGATGCTGCTAGGTGGATTTATGGATTATATTATCTTAAATACCAGAATCTGTATAAAAATTCTTAATGGGTTAGGCAATAATGATGAAAATCACTTGCACCATACAGGAAAGATATTGTGGGGGAAAAAAATTTTAAAGTAGTGAAACTTAACAATAACTTTTGCATTTTTATTTTATTTTAAATAAGGGCTCCAAATTTACTAGGCTTTAATAGAATGACAAATGATCTTAACTTTTGTTATTCAGCAGAAACTTTTTAAAAACACATAATCTATCCCTTTGAGATTAAAAGAATGATTTTTTTAAATGAGTGAAAAATTAATTACTTTTTAAAAGAAATCTATGCTATCGAGGATATAGATGTGTAGAAGTTTTCTTCATTGTTTTATCTTTGTTGAAGACAACAATATGCATGGGTGACATAAAAACTTTCACATGTGCACATTTATAAAAATAAGAAATAAATATTTCAATCCTGTTCACATATCTTCCAAATGTTGCATTTTCTATTTATTTTATTAGAGCAATCTGACATGAACAGGTAATAATTTGCTAGCCAATTTTCAACAAAAATCTTTCCTTAATTGGTATATGGCTTGAAAAAAAAGATTCTTATAATTAGACAATGCAACCAATGATCCACTTCTTCCTTTTGAATTTACATATTTTTGAAGTGTCTTTTCCAGCCACGTCAAGCCATTAAAGCCAAGTTTCATCAAAATAAACAAAACTTAGGATCAGATTTTCAAATCACATTTTTATAGAGTTAAAGTAAGACTTCCAAAAAGTACAAAGCGTATTCAATTCCATTGCTCTCACTTAAAAAGTAATTTAGTAAGTTTAAAAAGATTTTTTCTTTAATAATAATAATAACTTATTTTTTTACTAGGTGGGATTTAGTCCAGGTATCCAAGGTTGGGTAAACATTCAAAAATCAATTAATGTAAATTATCACATCAACTAGTTAAAGAAGAAAAATCACATGATGATATTAACAGATGCATAAAAAGGATTTGACAAAATTCAACACCCATTCATAATTTAAAACTATCAGCAAACTAGAAATAGAGGGAAACTTCCTCAACCTGATAAAAGAACATCTACAAAAAAACCTACAATTGACACCATACATAATGGTGAGAAACTTAAAGTTTTCCCACAAAGATTAGGAATGAGGCAAGGCTATCCTTTCTCACCACTCCTTTTCAACATTGTACTGGAAATCCTAGCTAATGTAGTAAGAAAAGAAAAGGAAGTAAACAAACAAAAAGATTGGGGTAAAAAAAATAAAGCAATATTTGTTTATAGATTCCATGATTTACTGTATAGAAAATATGAAAGAATCAACCAAAAAAAACCTACTGGAACTAATAAGTAATTTTAGCAAGGTTACAGAATACAAGGTTAGTATATAAAAATCAATCACTCTCCTAAATATCAGCAATAGACAAGTGGAATTTGAAATTAAAAACACAATACTGTTATATTCATACTCCTCTAAATGAAATGCTTAAGTACAAATCTAATAAAATATGTATACAATATGTATGAGAAAACCTATAAACTCTAATGAAAGAAATCAATAAACTAAATAAATAGATATTCCATGTTCATAGATAAGAAGATTCAATATTTTCAAGGTGTTAAGTTCTTCCAAATTATAGATTCAACACAATACCAATCAAAGTCCCAGAAGTTATCATGCAAATATTGATGAATGATTCTAAAGTTTATATGAAGAGACAAAAGACTCAGAATAATCAACACAATATTGAAGGAGAAGAGCAAAGTTGAGTGACTGACAGTACCCTATTCCAAGACTTACTATAAAGTTACAGTAATCAAGACTGCATGGCATCAAAGAAAGAACAAATAGATGAATAAAACAGAATAGAGAGCCAAGAAATAGACTCATATAAATATGGTCAACAGATCTTTGACAAAGGAACATAAGCAATACAATAAAGAAAATATAGTCTTCCCGACAAATGATGTTGGAAAAACTGGACATCCACAATGCAAAAAGAATGAAGCTAGACATAGACCCTACAACTTCTACAAAAACTAACTCCAAATGGATCATAGGCTAAATATAAAATGCAAAACTATAAAACTCCTAGAAGATAATATGGAGAAAATCTAGTTTGATGTAGTCTCATTCGTTTATTTGTTTAATTTTGTTTCCCTTGCCCAAGGAAAGATATCAGAAAAAAATATTACTAAAAGCAACATCAAAGAGTTTACTACCTGTTTCCTTCAGAAGTATTATAGTTTTGGATCTTACATTTATGTCTTTAATCCATTTTGAGTTTATTCTTGTATATGGTGTAAGAAAGTGGTGTAGTTTCATTTGTTTTGCATGTATCTGTCCAGTTTCCCCAAACCGCTTATTGAATAGACTGCCTTTACTCCATTGTATATTCTTGCCTTCTTTGTCATAGATTGATTTTCCATATAGGTGTGGGTTTATTTCTGGGTTCTCTATTATGTTTCATTGATATATCACTTTGTAAGTTATATAAATGTCTAACCACTATGTTATACACCTGAAACTAATATAATATTGAATGTCAATTGTAAATGAAAATTGAAAATTGAAAAAAATCTCCAGTTCACTCAAGAACCACGTGCTTCTGCAATCCCATCACACAGAAAATGCACACGTGTACTAAAATTTTCTGTCTTGATACTAATTTTAGAAAAAGAAAGAAAAAATCTAGATGACCTTGGGTTTTGCAATAACCTTTTAGGTACAACATCAAAAATATAGTCCATAAAAATATAATTGATAAGCTAGATATCATTAAAAGTAAAACCTTCTACTCCATGAAAGACACTGCCAAGATAATGAGAAAACAAGCTATAGGCTGGGGGAAAATATTTGCAAAATACATATTTGATAAAGAACTGTTATCCAAAATATATAAAGAACTCTTAACACTCAACGATAAGAAAACAAATAAATAATTAACAAATAAATTAACAAATAAAAAACAAAACTAAAACATATGCTGCCTCCAGGAGATACACCTCTTCTCCAAAGAAAGTATAGACTCAAAGGGAAAGGGTGGAAAAAGATATTTCGAGCAGATGGCATTCAGAGAAGAGCGGGAGTAGCGGTACTAAAATCATATTAAATAGTCTTCAAAAGAAAAAAGGTAAAGATAGATACTGAGGGACACTTCATAATGATAAAAGATATCATGCACCAAGAAGACATAACACTGAGTAATATCTATGCTCCCAATCAGGGAGCCTGAAATATATAAAGCAATTACTAACAGAACTAAAGGGAGAATCAGACCAAAACACTATCATAGTAGGGGACCGAAATGTCCCACTGTCAAATATAGACAGATCATCCAAACATAAAATCAATAAGGAAATAACATCCTTAAGTTGCACATTGGACCAACTGGGCATAATTGATATTTACAGAGCCTTCCATCCCTAAACAGCTGCTTATACATTCTTCTCTAGTGCACATGGAACATTCTTAAGGGTTGACCACATACTGGGACATGGAAAAAACCTCAACAAATATAACAGCACTGAAATTATACCAACCATATGCTCTGACCATAATGCTTTGAAACTTGAGATCAACTGCAAAAAGAAAGCAGGAAGAACCACAAATACATGGAGATTGAACAACATGCTACTGAAGAATCACAAGGTCACAGAAGAAATAAAAAGAGAGATCAAGAAGGACATAGAAAGAAATGATAATGATAGTACAAGATATCAAAACTTTTGGGACATGACAAAAGTGGTCAAAAGTGGAAAGTTCATGTCATTACAGGCCTATCTCCCAAAACAAGAATGAGTCCAAATAAACAACCTAACTCTTCATCTTAAAAAACTAGAAAAGGAAGAACAAATGAAGCCTAAAGTCAGCAGAAGGAAAGAAATCATCACAATTAGAGCAGAAATAAATGAAATTGAAAACAAAAAAAAAAAAACAACAAAAAAAAGCACTAGAAAAAATAAATTCAACAAAGAGCTGCTTTTTTGAGAAAGTTAATAAAATTGACAAACCCATGGCTAGATTCACTAAAGAAAAAAGAGAAAGGACACAAATAAACAAAATCAAGGATGAAAGAGTGGAAATTATAAATGACAGTGCAGAAATACAAAGGGTCATGCAAGAATCCTATGAAAAAGAAGATAACATCAAATTTAATAACCTAGAAGAAATAGACCAGTACTTAGAAAAAGTCAACCTTCCTAGTCTGAATCAAGAGGAACTGGAAAATCTAGATAGATCAATCTGCAGTATTGAAATTGACACAATCATCAAAAATCTACCAAAAAGTAAAAATCCAGGACCAGATGGCTTCACCAGTGAATTCCACCAAACATTCAAAGAAGAGTTAATAACTATTCTCCTCAAACTCTTCCAAAAAATCAAAGAGGAGGCAATATTTCCCAACTCATTTTATTAGATGCAGAAAAAGTCTTTGACAAGATACGGCATCCATTTATGATCAAAACAGTTCACAATATCGGTATAGAAGGAAAGTACCTTAACATAATAAATGCCATATATGACAAACTCTCAGCCAACATTATACTTAATGGTAAAAAAACTAGAAACCTTCCCTCTAAGATCAGAAATGAGGCAGGACTGTCCACTATCACCACTGTTATTAAATAACAATTAGGCTCCTAAGTATGTAAAAGGAGACACTTGATTCATGAAATAGTAACTTGATGTAATAAAATAGAACAAATTGTATAATTAAAAGTTCTTAGAAATTAAAATAGGGTGCTTAAAAGTTTTAGTAGAGGGTTGCAAGATAAAGCTGAAAATAATTTTCCCAGAAAATACAACAAAAGGACTAAGAAATGAAATGGGGGAGAAAAATAAAATCAGATACAAGGCACATTTCACCAGCCTCACCACCTCTTCACAAAGCAGGCCTGGTATTCAGCAAACAAGGTGAGAGTTACCTTTGTTGAGTACCATGTGCCTTGCATCTAGCTTGCACCGTGTGTATCTGACTGATGTAGGACTCTAATATAGTGATCAAACAACTCAGACAGACATACCTCAGAGTGAGGGATTATTTTTCCTGAAATAGCACTTTGAAGAGTCAATGAGATGTAAAGACTCTGGTCCAAGGTGGGATCCCAAAAGTGAAGTCAGCCCCAAGAGATGGCTACATAGATCTGAGTAAAGAGATACAAGGGAGTTTAGGTTTTGTTTTATTGCCCACTCACACTCACACAAAAAGAAGTGGAAGAGAAAGACAGTCATGGATTTGACAGCTGGAATTATAGTTAATAAAAATGGTTAGAGAAGTTTGTAAGTGCAAGGTGGTGAACATCCAACATTAAGTGTGTGAATTGCTGCCAGGTAAGCTTCCTCTTGCTCCTCAGACCATGAGTAATAAAATATACTACACACCCATGACCCTATGTGAGTGAGTTGGTTTTGGGATGTGTATGAAGACCTATGTTGTACATACAGTAGGGAAACCAGAACAGGACTACTTCAGGAGAGGAAAGAGTTTGTGGCTAGCCATTTCTGGGACAAACATTAACTACCGCCATCCCTTCATCCTTAATCTCTTCAAGTCCCCAGAGAGACTGGTAGTGATTTGGGGTCCCCTGCACACACTGGATGCAGTTTGAACAAATGTCATTTGAAACCCAAGGGCAGGATTACCTTAGCTGACATTTTTGTTACATAAACACCATTTCATTTGAATTCATAATAAATCTCCAAATTAGTCCTATTGTCACAATTTTACAAAAGAAGAAACTTAGAGAGTTTAAAATGGAGGTTGGATAACTTACCCCAGGTGCCCCAGTTTTAAGTGGCTGAGCTGGAACTCAGAGCCAGGCCTTACTGTTTCCAAAATTCATGCTTCTCCTATTACACCAGGTCCCACAGCAAGAAACGATGTGCCAGGTTAAAGTCCTTCAACCCTTTGCCAAAGGCACTTCCTAACTTCTGGCTTTTGATATGGCTCAAAAAACTCTAGTGAGGAGTAACTTTTGGTTTAAGGGTAGGCATTTATCTCTACAATATTTCCTGATTGCTTGAGGCTTTTTCTTTCCTCCTCCTCTTCCTCTTTCTTCAATTCCAAAACCTATTCTATTTCCTCCCATAACGAGCAAGCATTAGATATAGACAGCCTCATTGACTTTAACTATAAAAGAAGAACCCTGGGAAGTTAATCAGAATGCCAGGAATCTGGAATTTGCTGATGGATGGACATTTGGCCAAGCATAGTAAATTCTCAGCTAATTGAAAGCAGATAACCAGAGTAATGCATCCACCTTGAAAAACATCACATTTCTAATAAATAATTGGAAATGGCAGTCTTTGACATATGAACTGTGGGGATAAAATCTTAAATAAATTCTGGACTAATTCCTGTCACATATATTATAGTGTATTTAGCAGTCGCGCTATATGAGAAGATAAAAAGCTATAAATCTCTTTTTAACACCATCTAAGGAAGTGTTTTAAACTCAGCAATAATAGAAGTGAGGTTCTTAGAATGCCTCATAGAAAATTGACTACCATGGTTTTAATGATGTGTGTGTACACACATACAGGTATGCATGTGTGTTTGTGTTTGTGCATGTCTGTGTCTGCATGTGTTGGGGGGAGTTATTATTTCCTTCTCCATCTGAGCCCAGAGTCAGAGGAAGCAGACATTTGAAGAGATTGATGAGTCTTCTTTGTTACCTGACTGCTGCCACACAGTGCTTCTTCTAAGAAGTTCTTGGTAGCCTCAGTGTAATCTGTGGATTAAAAAAGTGTGAGCATCACCCACAAGCTTGATAGAAATTCAGAATTTCAGGCCTCATCCCAGATCTACTGAATCAGAATCTGCACTTTAACTGGATCCCCAGGAAATTTATGTCACGTTAACCTTTGAGAAGAGTTGCTCTAGTATTCAACCCAGGACAATTTTAGATAGCTGGAGCGATAGCAGAGGTAGCTTGATTAAACCAGGCTTGATTTTACCCCAGAGCCTGGGACGAGCCTAATGCTCAGGCTAGGTAACCTTTTTTTTCCCTCTTACCTTGTCTCCTGTTCAGGCCCCGGCTTGACACTGAGTTACAGAAGCCATGTCCTGGACCTGCCCTTATACCTACTCTCTATTTTAGTCTCTCCCTGGGGTCTCAGATGGGAATTTCTTCTGGACTGGGAATCCCTTCCTAGCTGGGCCCCTCCTCAGCCTCCTGGGGACTGCAGCCCTGCCCAGGGCTATCTCAGGGCCATGTACCTATGAGTCTTTGCCTGCAGCCAGGTTCCTTGGACAATACCCATCTGTCTGCTCAGTGAGGCCAGGGTGCTGTGGTGGTGAGGAAACTATAAGTAGGCTATTGAAGAAAGGAACGGAAAATCTCTAATGTCTGCCCCTGCTTTGAATCCTTCTTGAATTTCTGAAAGATGCAGACTTATTAAGATTTCTGAAGTCCATTACATTGAAGAATGTGTTTTAGCCATCATTTCTTGAACACCTACTGTGTACTTAAGTACTCTACCAGAAGACACTTTCCTTATATTATCTCATCCATTCTTCACAACAGCCCAATGACATATGAATTTTTGAAATTTTTATTGAGACATATTGTACAGTAAAATATACATATCTTAAGTGTTCAGTCAGATGAATTTTGACACATGTATATATCTGTGTAACCCATGCCACAGTCAAGAAGCAAACCATTTTTAATGCTACAGAGAGTGAACTCATGCTCCTCTTTGGTCAATTCTCCCCACCACAGAGTCTACCAGTATTCTGACTTTTATCTCCATATATTTGTTTTGGATTTTCTGAAAATTCTTATAAATGGAATCATATAGTGTGATACTCTTTTGTGTCTGGATTTTTTCATTCCACATGAGGTCTGCGAGAGGCTCTGATGTTGTCATCTGTATTAGCAGTTCCTTGTGAGATATTTTTTATTATTATTGTAATTATTTTTTATTAAGTTTATTAGGGTAACATTGGTTAATACAGTTATATAATTTTTAGATGTATATTATAAATTGACATCTGTATATTCTATTGTGTGTTTACCACCCAAAGTTCAGTTTCCTTCAACTACAGGATAGTTAATCCCCTTTACCCACTTCACCCTCTCCCTACTCCCTTATATTTGACCTCTGTTACCCCATCTGCCTAACCCCTCAGGTAACCACTAGTCTGCAGTCCATGTCCATGAGTCTCTGTTTGTTTGCCCTGTTCATTTGTTCCCTTTAGGTATATATCCCACATATAAGTGATATATGATTTTCAACTTTTTCTGTCTGTCTTATTTCGCCTAGCTTGATTATCTCAAGGTCCATCCATGTTGTTGCAAATGACAGTATTTCACCTCTTCTAATGGCTGAGTAATATTCCATTGTATATATGTACCACTGCTTCTTTAGCCAATCATCTATTGTAGGACACTTCAGTTGTTTCCATGTCCTGGCCACTGTGAATAATGTTCCTAGGAACATCGGTGTGCAAATATCTTTTTGGACATGGGTTTTCAAGTATTTGGGGTAAATACCCAGTAGCGGGATTGCTGGATCATAAGGTAGATCAATTCTTAGTTTTTTTAGGGACCTCCTTACTGTTTTCCATAGTGCCTGTACCAATTTGCAGTCCCACCAGCATCGGATGAGGGTTCCTTTTTCTCTGCTTCCATCCAACATTTGTTATTACTTATCATGTTGATTATAGTTATTCTAATAAGTGTAAGATGGTATCTCATTGTAATTTTGATTTGCATTTCCCGAATAGCTAGCAATGTTGAGCATCTTTTCAAATATGTGTTGGCCATTTGAATGTCCTCTAGGAAGAAGTGTCTGTTCAGGTCCTCTTCCCATTTTTTGATTGGATCATTTGTTTTTGTTGTTGTTATTGAATTGTATGAGTTCTTTGTATATTTTGGATATTAGGCCTTTATCGGAGGTGTTGCCTGCAAATACATTTTCCCATTCGGATAGTTGTCTTTTCACCTCCTTGATGATTTCTTTTGCTGAGCAGAAGCTTTTTAGTTTGATGTATCCAAATAATTTATCTTAGCTTTTATTTCCTTTGCTTTTGAGGTCAAGTTCATAAAATCCTCTTTCAGTTCAAGGCCCTTGAGTTTAGTTCCCATGTTTTCTTCTATGCATTTTATTGTTTCAGGCCTTATATTCAGGTCCTTAATCCATTTTGAGTTAATTTTGGTGTATGGTGATAGACTACTGTCTAGTTTCATTCTTTTGCAGGTGGCCTTCCATTTTTCCAGCACCATTTATTGAAGAGGCTTTCCTTTCTCTATTGTATGTTTTTGGCTTTTTTGTAGAAAATTATTTTCCCATATAAATGTGGACTGACTTCTGGAGTTCTGATTCTGCTCCATTGGTCTGTGTGTTTGTTTTTCTGCCAATACCATGCCATTTTGATTACTGTTGCTTTGTAGTATAATTTTAAGTCAGGCAGAGTAATGCCTCTGCCTTATACTTTTTTCTCAGGATAGCTTTGGCAATTTGGGGTATTTTGTGCTTTCATACAAATCTGGAGATTTTTTGTTCTATTTCTTTAAAAAATGTCAATAGGATTTTGATGTTGATTGCATTAAATCTGTAATAATGCTTTATGTAATATTGTCATTTTAACTATGTTGATTCTTCCAACTAAGAACACCGAATATCTTTCCATTTCTTTGCATCTTCTTTGATTTCTTGTAATAGTCTTGTAGTTTTCATTATATAGGTCCTTTACATGTTTTGTTAAATTTATTCCTAAGTATTTTATTCTTTTTGTTATAGTTGTGAAAGGAGTTCTTTTTTCTACTTCTTTTTCTGAGACTTCGTTATTAGAGTATAGGAATGCTATGGATTTTTGAACATTGATTTTATATCCGAAAACTTTACTGTATTTACTTATTGTTTCTAGTAGTGTTCTTGTAGAGTCTTTAGAGTTTGCTATATAGAGAATCATGTCATCCACAAATAGTGGCAATTTGACTTCTTTGTCTCCTATTTAAATGCCTTTTATATTTTTCTCTTGTCTGATTGCACTTGCTAGAACCTCCAATGTTCTATTGAATAACAGTGGCATTAGTGGACAGCCTTGCCTTGTTCCTGACCTTAGAGGGAAGCTTTGTAGTTTTTCACCATTAAGTATAATGTTGGCTGAGGGTTTGTCATATATGGCATTTATTATGTTAAAGTACTTTCCTTCTATACCGATTTTGTGAAGTGTTTTAATCATAAATGGATGTTGTATCTTGTTGAAGGCTTTTTCTGCATCTATAGATATGATCATATGATTCTTATTTTTAAATTTATTTATGCGGTATATCACACTAATCAATCTGTGTATGTTAAACCATTCTTGTACCTCTGGATGAAGACCACTGGATCGTGGTGTATGATCCTTTTAACATGTTGCTATATTCGGTTCGCTTGTATCTTCTTTAGGATTTTTGCATTTGTGTTCATGAGAGATATTGGTGGGGTTTTTTTGTGTGTTATCTTTACCAGGTTTCATATCACAGTAATATGGACCTGATAAATGAGTTGGGAAGTATTGCCTCCTCTTCGATTTTTTGGAAGAGTTTGTGGAGAACAGGTATTAAATCTTTGAATGTTTGGTAGAATTCACTGGTAAAGCCATCTGATCCTGGACTTTTACTTTTTGGTAGGATTTTGATGATTGTTTCAATTTCCATACTACTGATTGGTCTATTTAGATTTTTCAGGTCTTCTTGATTCAATCTAGAAAGATTGTATTTTTCTAAGTACTGGCCCATTTCTTCTAGGTTATAAAATTTGGTGTTATATACTTTTTCATGGTATTCTTGCATGATATTTTGTATTTCTGGGATGTCAGGCGTAATTTCCCCTTTTCATCTCTGATTTTGCTTATTTGTGTCCTTTCTCTTTTTTCTTTAGTGTTTCTAGCCAGAGGTTTCACAATTTTATTAACTTTCTTAAAGAATTAGCTCCTTGTTGTATTCATTTTTTTCTATTGTTTGTTTTTTGTTTGTTTGTTTGTTTTCAATTTCACTTATTTCTGCTCTAATTCCGACGATTTCTTTCCTTCTGCTGACTTTAGGTTTCATTTGTTTTTCCTTTTCTAGTTTTTAAAGATGAAGCATTAGGTTGTTTTTGGGGGGCTCGTTCTTGCTTTTGGAGATAGGCCTGTAATGATATGAACTTTCCTCTTATGACCGCTTTTACCGTGTTCCAAAAGTTTTGATATGTTGTACTATCAATACCATTCATTTCTATGTATCTCTTGATCTCTCGTTTTATTGCTCCCATGACTGTTATTTGTCAGTAGCATGTTGTTTAATCTCTATTTATCTGTGGTTCTTTCTGATTTTTTTTTTACAGTTGATCTCTAGTTTCAAAGCAATACGACCAGAGAATGTGGTTGGTATAATTTCAACCCTGTTGTAATTGTTGAGGCTTTTTCTGTGTCCCAGTATGTGGTCAATCTTTCAGAATGTTCCATGTCCAGTAGAGAAGAATGTATAAGCAGCTGTTTTGGAATCGAAGGCTCTGTAAATGTCAATTATGTCTAGTTGGTCTAATGTGTCATTTAAAGACGTTTCCATATTGATTTTCTGTTTGGATGATTTGTCCATATCGGACAATGGGGTATATCGGTCCCCTACTACGATGATGTTTTGGTCTGTTTCTCCCTTTAGTTCTGTTAGTAATTGATTTACATATTTCTGGGCTCTGTGATTGGGATCATAAATATTAATAATTGTCTTCTTGGTGCATGATTCCCTTTATCATGATGAAGTGTCCCTCAGTATCTTTCTTTATCTTTTTTATTGCGAAGTCTATATCTTCTGATATTAGTATTGCTACTCCTGCTTTTCTTTGAATGTCATTTGCTTGAAATATGATTCTCCACCCTTTCACTTTGAATCTATATTTATCTTTGGAGCTGAGATGTTTCTCTTGGAGGCAGCATATGGTTGAGTTTTGCTTTTTGATCCATCCTGCAACTCTGTGCCTTTTTATGGGTGAATTCAGTCCATTTACATTTAGGTGATTATTGAAATATGAGGTTTTCTTATAGCAATTTTCTCTTTTACTTTCTGATAGGTTGGTGTTTCCATTGCTTTCCTGTCCTTGTGTTTCTGTTTTCTTTATTTTAATTGAGTTTTGTGGGTTTTGCCTCTGGTTTTTCTTGTTTTATGTTATATACTTCAGTTCAGAATCTTTGGTGTTTGATTACCATTACAAATATGAAAAGGATAGTTATATATATATATATATATATATATATATATATATATATATATAGTCATCCATTTTCTTCTCTGTGTGCCTTATCTTCTTTCCCCTTTGAGAATTTGGATCTTTGAATGCTCCTCTTTTCAGTCATTGTTATCCAGTTTTTCCCTATGTATGCTGAATGTTCATTACTATCTTGCTATAGCAATTTTCTTCTTATTAAGTTTACAATGCCCTGTTCTTAGTAAGGGTTGCACTCCTCTACTTTGATTTGCCTGATAGTCACTTTACTCCTAATTATGTTTTTTTGTTTGTTTGCTTGTTTTGTTTTGTTTTGTTTTGTTTTAGATAAGCTGACATCTTTCAGTATTTCTGGTAGTGCAGGCCTCGTAGTGGAGAATTCCCTCAATTTTTTTTATGTATGGAAAGGTATTAATTTCTCCTTCATATCTAAAGGAGAGCTTAGCTGGATACATTAGTCTAGGCTCATAGTTCCTTTCACTTAAAATTTAAATACTTGATTCCATTTCTTTCTGGCTTGTAAGGTTTGCACTGAGGAGTCCGAAGATAATGTAATGGGTTTTCCTTTATATGTTACCGTTTTATTTTCCCTGGCTGCCCTGAGAATTCTATCTTCGTCATTGATATTTTATAATTTTAATATGATGTGCCTTGGCGAAGGCCTTTTTGGGTTGAGATAATTGGGTGTTCTGTTGACTCCTTGAATTCCAAGCTCCAGCTCATTTCTTAGATTTGGGAAATTCTTGTTAATTATTTTTATGAAAATGTTTCTAGTCCCTACTCCTTTTTCTCGCCTTCAGTAATGCCCATTATTCTTATGTTTTTTTCTGGTGATGGTATCAGCTAGTTCTTGTATTTCTCTTTTATTATTTTTCATTCTTTGGTTTCTCTCTTCTTCCTTCTGATTTATTTCTAGATTTCTGTCTTTGGTATCACTGATATCTTCCTCCATTTGGTCGACTCTATTTCCCAAGCTTGCCATTTCATTTTTCAACTCTTGCAGGTGTTCTTCATCTCCAGAAGTTCTATTTGGTTCTTTTGAGGGTTTCAATCTCCTTGCTCTGCCTATCTTGTTTTTTCAGTTTTGAAAGTTTTGGTTTGAGTTGTGTTGAATCTCATTGAATTTTTTCAGAAGTACTATCCTGAATTCTCTGTATTTTATGTCACATATTTCTATGTCTGTAAGCTTATTTTCTGGAGTATTTGCTCTTTCTTTCTGAGATGCCTTGTGACCTTACTTGTTCATGGTATTTACTGGACTGTTTCTCTGCCTGGGCATTAATGGAGACATATTCTGCTTTTTTTCCAGAAAGATTTATTATATAAAGGTCGGTCTTTAGCCTGCTGCAAATAAGGCACTTTTCTTTTGGTTTCCAGTAAGTGGTGTCTAAGTCTTTTGGATCCCTGCTTTATATAAAGCCTACGTGTCTTTTTTTATTTTCTTGTAGTTACGTAATCACACTTGCTACTCTCAGTTTTAGTCCCTGTCAGTGTTAGCAACAATTTCAGTAGCATTTGCTCAGATTCTCCTGGAGCTCAGCAATGATTGGTCTCAGAGTGCATTGTGCCAGGGACTCTCTGGGTTTGGAGTTGGGAGCTGTGGCTCAGCCTCGAATTTGCTACCAGAGTCGGTAAAAATCAGCTATTGTTTCTCTCTAGTCCCATCTCACTTCTCTGCTTTCTGACCTAATGGCTGGGTCCTGGTGCAGGCTGCTAGCAGTTTCTGCACTTCCAAGCAGGTTGATCAGGGAAGCCGCCACACCTCAGTAAGGGGACTTACTGAGTTTGCTACTCTTCTCTCCCCTTTTCCTGCAGAGAGCTCCAGAGACTGGGAGAGATAACTTCAGTCTCGGCAGCTTTTGTTCAGATTCTCCTGGGGCTCCACGGTCTTTGGTCTCAAAGGGTATGGGGGGAAGGGTCTTCTTGGTTTGGGGTTGGGGATTGCAGCTCAGCCTCAGTTTTGGAACTGGGACTAGTAAAAATGAGCTGTTGTTTTTCTACTATCCTGTCCTGCTTCTCTGCTTTGTGCCCTGATAACTGGGCCCTGCCTGCCTGCTGCTAGAAGTTATGGCATTTCTAAGCAGGCTGATCGGGGAAGTCACCACACCTTCTCTCCTCCCCTCCTCCTGAAAGGAGCTCCGGTGATTGAGAGAGGCAGCTTCTTTTTTTCTCCCAATCCACCACCCGATACCCGTAGTTCTGACCTGTGGTTGCTTTTATGCGCAGATCCCGCGCTCAGATGTGATGGTGTGCAGTTTGGGTGTTTTTTGTTGAGTTTTAAATGTTCAGCTTATTGTTGTTTCAGGAGGAGAGATCTGAGGACGTCTCTTACTCTGCCACATTTCCTCACCGTAGAATCCCTTATTGTTTTTATAATACAAATTCAGCTTTTCCTTCAGCTCAGAAGAACAAATATTGTCTGGTGCAAGGCTCAGTGGTCATACCTGTAGTTTTTGAGGTTGGCCTTCCTGAGTGTGAAACCCCAGATCTACTTATTTCTGGCTGTGTGATTTTGGGTGAGCTAATTGCCTTTCTGTGCTTCAGTCTCCTCATCTGCAAAATGAAGATAATAATTGTATGTATCTTTTAGATACATTGGGAGCATTAGATATATGTACCTATAATAGTACATATTTAATTCTGTTTAGTAGTAAACATAGTACCTTTTTAGCAAACCGTATAACATTTAATAAGCACTCAATGACTGCTAGCTATTTTGTTGTTGTTGTTTTACTATTATTATTATTATTATTATTATTAATTATTACAACCAGTTCCTTTAGGAACCAACCTGCAAAGTCCTCCTTCTCATAAAAGCAACCCCAAAAGGTTGCTCTTGGCTTGGAGCTGGCTATTGCTAGTGCCCATGGCTGTTCTCTCCACTTAGCTCTTTTTATTAGTTAAAAGGGGACTTACTGAGTTTGCTACTCACCAAACATCTGCATATGTCATGAAGTGGTATTGGGGATTTATAGAATCGGTTGCTTTTACCACAGCAACTCTTAGGTGCACAAGAATCACCAGGGAAGCTTGTTTAAAATGGAGAATCTAAGGCTCAGCTTTAGCCAGTATGAAGTACGGCCCAGAAATCTTCTCTTTAATCAGCCTCCAAAGGTAGCTTCAAAGCAGGTGTCCATGGAAGCTGTGTTTCATTATACGGTCTCATTAAACAGGCACCGCCCAAACCTTAAGGCACCAATGACTACTCAAAAAATTGGATTGTTTTTTTCTAATTCATTAATGCAGAGTATCCAAAAAAATATCAAGAACCTATAGGATAAAAATATATTTAAACAATATGTTTGCTTCTACTTCAAATAATGTGTTTGTTACCATTGTCTTCAAACTCCAGACATCTTCTAAGGTGAAACACCCCTAAGTTTAAAGCAATGAGTCCAATAGTTAATCTGAAAAAAGTTATGTATATTAAATATATGACAATATATTACAGAGTGCCAAAATTATCTGGAAGCACAGAAAATAGTATATTTATAAATGTATAAATAAATATATAAATAAATATACTCCAGAGTGTTCAAAAAGTCTAGAAACATTTGAACTAATGTAACTAATGTATTGCTTGATGATAAATTTATCATGTGTTTTCTGGTTGTTCAGACACCTATAATGTCATTACATTACTATAGTTACATGATTCAAATATCAGGGCCCATATCAAGTCTCTTTCCCTCTCTTTCCTCTTTCTTTCCTCTCTCCCTCTCTTCCTTCCTTCCTTCATTTTTCTCTTTCTCTACACAATTATTTCCTGTGCTCCTAAAACACACAACACAATCCGCTAGAGATGGGTGCAATGGATGGATGTGTGTGTATGGAAGGGGTGTTATCCAAAAAATAAAAAGCAGAATCTCTGCTATATCTTATATTAGTTTCAGGTATACAATGGTTAAATATTCATATAATTTATGAAGGAATCCCCCCAATTACGCTAGTACCCATCTGACTCTACACATAGCTATTACAATAATATTGACTATAGAATCCTTGCTCTTAAAAAACATTCTCCTTGGGGTATAAAATATAAATATATGACACATTTAAATAGTATTATAAGTTAGCATCTCAATTAGGTGAGTGATTCAGAGAATGTGTGCCATAAAATTCTGGGGTAGATGTGTCAAGTTGTCCAGGAGGGTCCAGACCATTTTCAAGGCATTTCATTATGCTATGTGAAGACTTCCTTTATTCTCTCTTCATATAGGATATAATCAAACAAAAGTCCAATAGCACACTACAAATGAGCCCTATAACACAATAAGAAAAAATTTTTAACTTTTCAAATTTTATATGAAAGGTAAGTTTTATTTAAAGGGTTTATGCTTAATTCTCCACACTGTGGGACTTGACTCCAACTCAGGGATGAGGAGAATGACATGGTATCCAGTTTCTACTCCAAGGCTCTGACACTGGCTGGGTATTGACATAGGTAAGGAAGTGAATTTTTCTATCTCATGTCTCTTGGTTTCTTTCATGCAATTTACTACTTCTGAGAGGTGAAGAGGTAAAGGAGATGCCATCTTCAGTCTTCAGGAAGCAAGAGAGAGGAGAAATTTTCTTGCTCAAAATTATAATTTATCATCCAGTAATCCTTATCAAGGGAATCTGCTGGGACAAAGCCTTGGACTTTTAAAGAAATGATGCAGGGTCCCACTGTCCATGATTCTTTGCCTAGAAAAGGGTTTCTCAACTTAGGCATGGTTACCATCCGGGGCTGGATAATTCTTTGTTGCATTATAGGATATTCAGCAGCATCCCTGGCCTCTACCCACTAAATGCCAGTAACACCCATCCATAGTTGTGGCAACAAAAAAAATGTCCCAGGTATTGCCAAATGTCTCCTATGGGTTGAAATGTATATACTCTGAGGAGCAAATTTATCTCTTGGCTATATATTGGAACCACCAGGGGAACTTTAGAAAGTATTGATGCCTGGGATTTGCCCTGAAGTATCTGATTTGACAGGTTTGGGTGTGGCTTGCACTTCAGGATTTTTAAACACTTCTCAAGGAATCCCAATGTGTACTGGGGTTAAGCTCAGATTTGTCCACAAATTTGGATTGTGACAGGGACCCTCACACAGATTGGATGTCCAATGGTGTGTTGACCTGGTAATTATTCCCAGCTTGCATCAACCTAACTTAATTGGATTAATGTCAGTGACCAGCTCATGTTCCCAGCAACTGACCTCAGAGAGACCTGCTTTGGTCTTTTAAGTTAAACATTACTTTTTCCACAACTATTTGTCATTCATTTATCATGTCTTACCAAGGAAATTCAAACATTGGCACAAAGCTAGTGGGGGACATATTTGGAGGCAAGGGGTCTTTGTAACAGTCCCTCAAAACATCTCAAGAAGAAAGCGTCCCTTGCAGCCAATCTTGTCAGAATGAAGACCATGTATGCATGTCTGAGTTTGTGTGAAGGAAAAAGCACTGAAAAGTAAAGCAAAGGGAGAAAGATCACACCTTTTCCTCCTTTCCTCTTGGTATTTTCTAGTCCTGGTATGGCAACAGGCCAATATAATGTTTCCACTTCTTTCAACTAAATTCCTCCTGAATTAATTAGAACCACCACAATCTACTGGCCCCTACCCTCTGATCCAGTCATTCTGTTCTTAATTCTATATCCAACAGAAATGTTCAAGTACCAAAAAAATAAGTACTAGAATGTTCATAGAAGCCCTCTTCATAATAGTCAAAACTAGGAACTACCTAAATATCCATCCACAGTGGGATAAATAATGAAATTATGATGCCTTCACACAAAGAAATACTAAACAGCCATGAGAATAAATGGTCTATAACTTCATGCAACATATTGATGAATTTCATAGACATAATGTTGAGCAAAAAGAAAAAGTATACATTGATGATTGAATTTATATAAGTTTCCCCAAACAGGCAAAACTTATTGGTACTATCAAATGTGAGGACAGAGGTCACCCTTGCGGATAGGGATAATGAATGGGCAGCATGAGGTCATGCTTGTTTTGTGATCTAAGTATTGGTTATGTGTGTTCAATTTAAAAAAAAATTTATTGAGTTGTTCATTTATATTTATGTAATATTGTTTATCTATTATACTTCAATAAAACATTTAAAACTTATGCATTATTTTCTCTTTCTCAGGTTCTGTCTTCTCAATCCCGAGTTGGGAGATTGGGGGCCTTGACATGATGCTGCTGAGTCAGAACATGGGCAAGTCCTAGAAAGCCCCATTTGTCCTTGTCGTTGTCCTCACCCTGTCACTGTTGCCCTCTCCTCAGGTAGTCTTGTGTAGGCTGGAAACAGATAGCACAGAAATAAGGAGACTCACTGTCCCACAGCCTGACAGCTGGGACAAAGACAATTTTATTGACTATCATCCTCCTGAGACTACAGAGTGCAGCTCCAAATTAAGCAGATATCTGTAGAATATTTCTTTTCTTTTAATCTAGATTGTTAATCCCTAAATCAGTTATCTTGTAGTAGTGACAAAGTCAGGCTGTGGCTTGAGGGTGGAATTCAGTGGTGTGGCCTTTCAGCATTTACCACCCTAGCACATTGCACTTGAGGATACACATCATCTCTGTCAAGGGCCTCTGCCCATCACAAAGCTGATGTGTTTTTCCCACAGATTATACCATTGTATTCATCTCAACATCTGGGTAATATTCTAGATCACACACACACATGTAAATTTGGTATTTATTTTACTAGCAAAGTACACCTGCAGCCTAAATAGCGTATGCTGAGCAGCTATTGGTGATGAATTGAGACATGGGTGAGGAGTTTTAAACCCAGGAGGTTTGTCCTCAGCAAGTAGGATCCAAACTTTCAAATTCAATAAATCTGGACATTGTTGAGAGAAGAGAGACATTATTACAGACAGAAAATGGTCCCAAATTTTAGCCAGTGATGATTGGGGAAGTGGATGTAAGCCAGGATGATTTTTATATGTTGCAATAGCCCCCGCCGTGTGGGAGATGAAATAAACAAAAGGTCTAATTGGAAACTACATTTGAGCCACTAGTAATTGCAGAGGTAGAAGCAATCATATTGTCTGTGCTTGCCAGGAGAAAAAGGATGGGGTTAACCTGCTAAAGACGATCATTTTGTCACACAGCTTTATGTACTCAGACATTCTAAAATCCAGTTATACAATTTACCTAAGATGCTGCCCATTTGGGACAGTTACTGCTTCCTACCCTAATGTATTCAGTTGTTCAGCCAGTCATTCTGACACCTGAAAAAAAGTGAATATGTATGAAGTGAAGTGCTGGGAATATAGTAATGAAAGATATGACCATGCCCTCAAAGTTGGCATTGGTTATTGACTGTTACATAAGAAACCACCCCAAAATTTAAGGCTTCAATATAACAATGATGGTGATTGTCTTAGTCTGCTTGGGATGCCATAACAAATACCATAGACTGGGGGATGTAAACAACAGAAATTTACTTTTGGCAGTTCTAAAATCTGGAATCTAAAATCAAAGTGTTGGCAAATTTGATTCCTGGTGAGGGCCCTATTCCTGGCTTGCATTTGTGTCCTAACAAGGCTGTTTCTATGTGTGTACCTGAAGAGATCTCTCCCTCTTCCTCTTCTTATAGGGGAACTAATCTCATCATAGAGTCCCACCTCATGACTTCATCTAAACCAGATTGCCTCTCAAAGACCCCACATCAAAATACCAACCCATTAGGGATAAGGGCTTCAATATATGAATTGGAGTGGTCCCCAAATATTTAGTCCATAAGAGTCATCATCTGTATTGGTTTGCTAGGGTTGCCATAACAAATACAACACACCAGATGGCTTAAACAACAAAAATTTATTTTCTCACAATTCTGGAGACTAGAAAGAAGTCTGATATCAAGGTGTCAGCAGCATTGTTTTTTTCTGAGTCTTTCTCCTTAGCTTGCAGATGGCTGTCTTCTAACTGTGTCTTCACATGGTCACCCCTCAGTCTATGCATTGTCTGTGTCCTAATCTTCTTTTTATAAGAACACCTGTCAGTTTGGGTAGGATCTTCCTTAATAACCTCATTTTATCTTAATCACCTCTCTAAAGGCCCTAACTCTAAATATAGCTACATTCTGGGTTCCCGGGGGTTAGGACTTCAACATATAAATTTTGGAGGACACAACTCAGCCCATAACACCAACCATCTTGGTTTTCCAAGGACTGAGTGGATCCCTGGGATGTGGGATTTTCAGTGCTAAAACCAGGAAAGACCCAGACAAGCCGGGACAAATTAGTGACCCTAAAAACATTTATCTTGCCCCCAAATCTGTAACATGGGTAAGGCTCAGAGGAGAAAACTCATATTTGCTTTCCTCATTAGCTGGGGCACTTGAAAGTATGGGAGTTGGAACCATCCAAGGCTCACTCAACCACACACTTCGTGGTTAATACTGGGAAGATTCAAACAGCTGCAGGCGGAGACAGCCGTTGTTCCTCGGCCATCCCTCTCTCTATATGGTCTCTTGATGTGGCTCTCTAGCATAGTGGTCTCCAGGTAGCCACATTTCTTACATGATAGCTCCAGGATTCCAAAAAAAGCCAAGTCATGGTCTCTTTTATAACCCAGCATTAGAAAATCACATAGCAGCACTTCTGCATTTTATTTATTCTATTTATCAAGGTAGTTACAGTGGCCTTTTAGGTTCAAGGGAAGTAGAAACAGACTAATACTTGATGATGGAGTGGCAGGAACATATGGGCATTTGACATATTGTTGTAGTCATTAAAAATCTTTTAAATTGTGGTAAGATACACATAACATAAAATTTACTTTCTTGACCATTTTTAAGTATGTAGTTCAGTTGTATTAATTACATTCACATTATCATGTAATCAATCTTCAGAGCTCTTTTTATCTTTCTTTTTTTCATAAAACTATTGATAGTATTTTAATAAATGAATAAAATAATTATATAGGTATTATTGTTAGCTGATCTATTTAGCTTTCCTCAGCAGTTTTGTTGACATGCAATAAACAATGTTATTTTCTTAAGCCACATCTGTTTATTTGATACTAAATTTTAATTTTAGTGAAGTACATAATAAGTGTAAAATGATATAAATTAAAGTGTACAATGGTTCACTTTAAAGATTGGTGAACCTCAAAATTGATTATTTTATTTTAATATCTATTTTTATTGCCTTTTAATTCTTTTTTCTTAATGCCTACAGCACCTGGTATTCCTAGGTGGTCTCCTATTCAAGTACTAACCAGGCCCGACCCTGCTTAGCTTCCAAGATCAGATGAGATTGGGCATGTTCAGGGTGGCATGGCCATAGACGCTTTTCTTTTTATCTTTCAAAATTGAAGTTCTGCACCAAGTAAACATTAACTCACCATTCCTCTTCCCCTCAGCTCCTGACAATCACAAATTTACTTTTTATTTCTATTAATTTGACTACTCTAGGGACCTCATATAAGTGGAATCATATAGTCTCTGTCTTTTTGTGTCTGGCTTATTTCACTTAACATAATGTCATCAATGTTCATTCATGTTGTAGCATGTGTCAGAATTTCCTTCCTTTATAAAGCTGAATAATATTCCATTGTATAGAATGTATATTCCATTTTATGGATATACCAACTGTTGTGGACATTTCCGATAAAATCTACCATACTAGAGTTGAACAGACACCAATCAACATAGAGCACAGAGGGGTGAGTATTGTGATGACAGAGATCACAGAGGAGAGGGAAAGGCTTCCTGGGAGATGTGATCAGTTTGGGATATGGCAGATGTTGTGAACTGTGCTTTCCAAGGCAGAGCTAACAGGAAACATAAGGTCCCTGGAGGCAAGAGCAAGCTGCCATAAAGGGTAGAGTAGGGCTGTCTGGTTCAGGTTGTGCACTCTGAGATCGAGGGACTGTCACTCATAAATGACAATGGTGCCTTCTAGAATGGTGTTGTGCATAACCTGCTCATCCACATTCAACAGTCCTGAGGGGAAAAAGAAACAAGTAAGGAAGAAAGAAGGAATAAATGCTCAGCAACTGGGTTGTAAGAGCTCAGGTCACGGAGAGTCTGCTAGAAAATCTTGAGGTCTAGGAATTTATCCTGGAGACAATGAGAAAGAAGGGAATCCAAATTCATAAATTACTATTATTAATGGAAATACAGGTGCCTCAGAAGGCCTGGTCCTGAGGGGAGATGAAAACAGGCCCATTTTCCTCCTGAGCCCAGCATTCAGAACCTTCACCAGCCAGCCCTCTAAGCCTCTGTGGCATTTACAGTCTAGTCATGTGAAAAAGACAATATTCAAACAAAGGAATGACTAGGATAGTTATCGATAAAGGTAAGTGCTGTGGAGAAAATAAAACCAAGTGGTCTGAGTAAGGGTAGGTCATTGGGGAAGGGCTGTCTGAGGAAGGGACTTTTGGAGTGCGACCTCTATTGACAAGGAGACAGCAATTATGCAAATCTGACAGGAAAGTTTTGCAGAGAGGGAGACCAGTAAATGTGGAAACTAGGTTGGTATATTCAAGAAACAGCAGGAAGGTCAGTGTGGCTGAAATAGATGTCAAATAGGGGATAGGAGGAAACAAGTTGGGAGATAAGCAGGAGTCTTGTAACCAGGCATTTTAGATGAAATCAATAAGAAGCCACTGGATGGTTTGAGGAAGGGAGGTGATATTATATGTGACATCTCTCATATATCACTCAAAATCTTCTCAGCTTCACTAGTCAGCTAGGCCTTTGGCTGGTTTGTATGTTCTGGTTATAATGGAGACTAGCTCTGTATGAGCACTGTGATCAACTCCACGTAGACACAATCCAACATAACCCCACCTTATGCCTCTTTTAAAGTGCCTCTTACCTCCCCTCAAGATTTCCTCCACTGACAAGAAGGCATATACAGAACCTATACATGTGCAATCTGTAAATGCAGGAAGTTGATGTCTCATGGGAAGTTAATGTCTTTTGACCCTCAGGAGATAGAAGTTGATAGATTCATCACCCTTCCTTCCCTTGGAGAGTATCTGGAGATGCTGTCCGTACACAGCCTCTTGGAAGTCAGCTTGAGTAATCAGTTTCATTTGATACTAAAGAGTGGCCAGATAAGTAACACACTCTCCAGGGTGCCATTCTTGCCTGCTTTATTTCCTTTGTACCTCACTCTAACTTCTTAGGATTGTACATCCTGATATCATAGTACTATGTAAGCTTTACCACAGATTCTATTTTCTGGGCAGATCTGGGGCTAACACGGATACATGCAGATTTGTCCTACAAGAATACCATCCTGAATGGGACTACATCAAACTAAAAAGTTTTGGCACCACAAAAGAAACTATCAACAAAATAAAAAGATGGCCTACAGAATGGGAGAAGATATTCACCTACAATATATCTGAAAAGGGGTTAATATCCAAAATTAATAAAGAACTCATAGAACTCAACAACAACAAAAAACAATCCAATTAAAAAATGGGCAGAGGAGAGACTGGAAAAATGGCGTAGATGATAGAGGCTTTGTTCATCCACTCTTGCAACCACAACAAGGTGTGACAGAAACACGGAGCAAACATCAAACAGAGTTGCCTGGGGTCTGAATGAACAGAAGCCCTACAACTAGGGAGAGAAATAAGAAGTCACCCTGCAATGGTAGGAGATAGGAAAGGGTGAAGATGCGAGGCTGCCTGGTTCCAAGTGGCTGAGTGGTACAGAGGCTGCTGTAGCTGCAACCAGCAGCAGTGGACATTCCTCTTAAAGGGCTGTGTCCACCACTGGATGTCTATGGTGACATACTCACCAGCTCTGAGCACAAGCACTGGGTGAGAGGTTCAAAGGGCACCAGAGACTTACATGGGGATGCTGAGTTGTTGGAGCAAGGGCCAGAAATGAGGCACTCTCCTGGACAAAAGTGCTGGCAGTATCCACTGTTCCTCTGTTGAATCCTCTCCAATTTCAAGTGTGTGAATGCAGCGCCTCCATAGCTGAGACGTCATCAAACTGGTAACAGAAGTTGCTCCACCTAGAGGATTCCCTGAAACCCCTCCTCTTTCAACTCATGGCTCAACCCAAGCTACATTCAGTTGTATCCTCAGTGAGTCCTGTGCCCCTTACCGAGCAGCGCCACGACTCACACTGGCGGCAGCTGGCCTTGGTTTCTGGTGTGGTTTCTTGAAGCAACTAGAAGCACAGCATCTGTAGACTGCTTGCTGAATCTTAAGAGGAGGTCCCAGAGGGGCATAGGCTAGAGCTAAAATTGGCCTGCAGCTGAAATCCTCAAAGCACTGTGCCACTGGACACAAAGGCACGCTGATAAGACCAGAAGATTTGGGAGCTTTGCTGAATACATAGAAACGGACATGGAAAGGAAGCACAACTGGGAAGACAAAGAAGCAGAAACTATGAGAGAACAGAACAGAGATGCAGGAATAATGGAATCAAGTAATCTAACAGAGGCAGAGTTCAAAACACTGGTTATAAAGATTCCCAATAAACTTAGGGGAAGTGTAGATGAACTCAGTGAGAACTTTAACAGAGAGATTTAAAAAAAAAAACATAAAAATGGAAATGGAAATTATAAAAGGGAATCAGTCAGAAAGGAAGAATATATTATCTCAGATGAAGAGTATATTAGAATGAATCAGCAGAGTGAATGAAGAAGAGGATCAAACCACCAGTATAGAGGATGAGGAAGCCAAGGACACTCAATCAGAATGGCAAGTAAAAAGAAGCCAAGAATATGATAATTTAAGGAGTTTGTAAGACAAAATTAAATGTAATAACATCTGTGTCATAAGGGTACCTGAAAGAGGAGAGGGAGAACAAGAATTCGAAAATCTATTTGAAGAAACGATGATGGAAAACTTTCATCTCCTGGTGAAGGAAATAAACATACAACCCCAGTAAGCTCAGAGAGTCTCAAGAAAGAGGAACCCAAAGAGGCCCACACCAAGACACATCATAATGAAAATGCCAAAGGTTAAAGACAAAGAGACAATCTTAAAAGCAGCAAGAGAAAAGCAGTTAATTATCTACAAGGGAGCTCCCATAAGACTGGCAGCTGATTTTTAAAAAGGAACTATGGAGACAGAAAGGCTTGTTGCCACATATTCAAAGTGATGAAAATCTAGGATCTACAACCAAGAATACTTTATCCAGCAAAACTATCATTTAGAGTCAAAGGACAAATAAAGAGCTTCCAAGACAAAAAGAAGATAAAAGAATTTATCAACACCAAGCCAGTATTACAGGAAATATCAGAGAGACTTCTTTAGGAAGGAAAAAACATGTATCAAAAACACAAATAAAGAATGGTAATGACTACATTCCTATCAACAAGTACCTCAAATGGAAAAGAATTAAGTGCTTCAACCAAAAGATAGGGCGGCTGAATGGATAAAAAACAAAACCCCTACATTTGCTGCCTGCAAGAAACTCACTTAAAATTTAAAGACACACACAAACCAAAAGGAAAAGGATGGAAAAAGATATTGCCTTGATGGACCTAGAGGGGATTGCACTGAATGAAGTAAGTCCAATAAAGACAAATACCACATGATTTCACATACATGTGGAATCTAAAGGATGAAATAACAACAACAACCAAAATGGAAACAAACTCATAGATAGAGAATATTTTGAGAGCTACTAAATGAGAGAGGGGTTGGGGGAAAGTTGGAAAAAGGCAGAGGGATTAAGAAATACAAATGGATAGTTAGAAAATAGTCATGGAGTTATAAAGTGTAGCTTAAGGAAAATAGTGAATAATGTAATAAAAATGGAAGAAGGAAGAAGGGTACTAGATTTAGTGGGATGATCACTTTGTGAATTATATAGATCTCTAATTACTATGCTGTACAACTGAAACTAATATATTATTGTATGCCAACTATAATTTTAAAAACTCATTGAATTGTACAATGTAAGTGTGAGCAACTAATTGTCTTATGTTTCAACAAAACTGAGGGGGATGGGAAACAAAGGAGCCAAGGAAAAATGGAAGAAAAAAATGGGCAGAGGACCTGAATAGGCATTTCTCCAAAGTGGATATACAGGTGTCCAATAGACATATGAAAAGATGCTCAGTGTCACTAATCATCAGAGAAATGCAAATTAAAACCACAATGAGTGAGATATCACCTTACTTTTACCAGAATGGCTAAGATCAATAAATCAAAAAACAAGTGCTAATAATGATTTAGAAGAAAGGGACCTCTTGCGCTCTTTTGGTGTATCACAAGTTGGTGCAGCCACTATGGAAAACTGTTTGGAGGTTCTTTGAAAGATTTAAAAAAAAAGAGAGAGAGAGAACTACCTTATGACCCACAATTCCACTTCTGGGTAATTATATGAAGAACATTAATTTGGAAAGATATATGAACCCCTAGGTTCACTGCAGATATGGAAGCAACCTGAGTGCTCATCAACAGAAGATTGGATAAAGAAGTTATGGTACATAAATCCAATGGAATATTATTCAGCCATGAAGAATGGAAATCTTACCATTTGCAATAACATGTATAGACCTAGAGAGTATTATGCTAAGTGAAATAAGTCAGAGATAGACAAATACCATATAATTTCACTTTTATGTGGAATCTAAGGAACAAAATAAATGAACAACAAAATGAAAACAGACTCATAGATACAGAGAAAAAATTGGTGATTGCTAGAGGGAAGGGGGCTTAGGGGGCTAGAAGAAAATGGTAGACAGATTAAGAAGCACATTTGGTAGTAGCAAAATAGTCAAAGGAATGTGAAGTACAGCATACTGAATATAGTCAATAATATTGTAATAACTATATAGGGTGTCAGATGGGTACTAGACTAGGGGGGAATCACTTTGTAAATTACATAAATGTCTAACCACCATGCTGTATACCTGAAACTAATATAAAATAATATTGAATGTCCATTTTAACTGAAAAATAAAAATTAAAAAACTTAAAATAATTTAATTTAATTTAAAAAATAATAAATAAATAAAAAGATCACCCTAGCTTCTGTATGGGTGGTTAATTATGCAGGGTCAAGTGTGGAAGTCAGGAGAGACACATTAAGGGCTTCTTGCAGTTATCCAAGCAAAATATGATGGTTCCTGAGATGAGGGGATGTTAGTGGAGATTGAGGAGTGGGCACACCCATGATATATCTTGGAGACAGAGCCAAAAAGAATAGCTAATGGTTTAGATGGGGCACAAGAGAGAAATCAAGGTTGATTCCTAGGTTTATAGCCTATGAAACTAGCCAATGATGGTGTCTTTTACTGAGAGGTGAACACTGGAAAAAGAGCAGGTTTGAAATACTTTATTTGTTCATCAAATGTTTTTGGAGCATCTACTATATGGTAGTGAAGGGGTCAAGAACATAACACAGTGGCATAAGGACTGTTTTCAGCTGAAGATTTTCTAAATTCCCTTAACTTCCTAAAAGCATAGCCTCCCAAAATAATTCAACTGTCATAAATACCCTTCCTCAAAGTTTCAAAACCAGGGAATATTGACTCTTACCACTGAAGAGAAGTCAGCATAAGTCAGCATCTAGATAAGAAATCACTTAAACAGACATTATCAAAAAACTATCATATCTCCCATCTATTCTCCTAAGTGCCTGTTTTTTCCTCAAAGTCATTTGTTCTCCCAGAAATACCTTTCTGCCCCTCTCCATCTCCTATTAAAATGGTGTACAAAAGTACTAATTCCTTGAGTCACAGCACTTGGCAAACTCCTGAGCATAGGTACTTAACTAACTCTGTTTTTTTTCCCTCTTGCTAATCTGTCTTTTGTCAGTTTAACTTGCAGGACCCTAATTATTTAACTTAAGAGGGTAGAGGAAAAGTTTATTTTCTTCCCAGAACTAGGTAGTATTTTGGTTACTTTGAACACAGAGCTGAGAGGCCCAGTCTCTGCCACAAGGGGCTCAGCAATGACAATACTATAGTTGTGTACGAGAGGCCATGAAAATACCATGAGGGACATCAAATGTCACCTCTGGAGAGAAGAGATGGAATCAGGGTGGGAATCCTGGAAGAGCTTAGGAGGATGAGAGAGAGTTAACCCAAGAAAGGAGCAGGAAAAAAGTGATTAAGGTAGCAAATGTAAATAAGCAGGAATGTAAGAAGGCTTGGCTCATGGAGTTAAGAATGCTGTGGGTGAAGGTAAGAGGAAGGGAGACACAAAAGAAGAATCTCGGAGGCAGAAAGGTCATCCAAGTGAAGGGCTTTGTAAGCACGTTGCATTGTTTGCCTTGTAGCATAACTGCTAAGGGGAGCCACTGAAGGGATTCCCAAAACCATACACATATTTAACTATTTCGTGACTTTACACATGGTGTTTCCTCAGCCTGGAACATTCTGCCCTGCTCCACCATCTCTTCCTGACAAAGTCCTACTTACTTTTCAAGGTCTTAATCATGTCTATTCCCTCTCTGTTGGGTTCCTCCCTGCCCACTAAACCATGGTTCACTACATCTCAAGAGCGGGGCATGGCCTTAACCACCCATTTCCCTGCCAAGCTGTGAGCTCCTTAAGGCTTGGATTCTCTCTTTCAGATTAGAGCCCAACCAGAAGCCTGGAGAATGTAGAATCTTCTCAGTAATTGGTTGAATTAAATACCTTTTAAATGTGAAAGAAGCTTGAAACCATAGAGGAAAGACAATATTCACACCCCCGGCAAGAAACCCTGTCTATACACAGAAAGCAGTGAGGAGTCATCAAACACTGTCCTCAAATGCCTCATATCAGCCTCGACCCAGGGAAATGAGAGATATTCTCCACTGAGCTCAAACATTCTAGCTTTTGTGCCATGGATCAGCGTCGACTGTTGGGCTCAAACCAGTGATATAGGCAGTTACCCACATAGGCTCAGCAGTCCAAGACCACCAACCTTTTTATATAGCACAAGAAATGGCATTTATTGAAAGGCTGATATGTTCTGCCAATGCAGACCCAGGCTGGCCCTAAACCAATGGCTAGAGGGGGAAGGTAAAAGTTTCCATGTCTCCTTTTCTGTTATTCTCTGCTGCACATATGGGATTTATTCTTAACAGGTTTAAATGTTACATTGAAAATAAACTCAAATGACCAAAATTTTTCATTGGACAATCCGTAATAAAGATAAAAGCCATATGCACTGAGGGAAGCACCAATAGACAACTCTACATTACTCTTGTGTTTAGAACTTCCTGAACGGAATTCTCAAGTGTTTTCTGAACAATTTAAAGAGCTCATCTGTCCATACTTGATTAGAACTGTCCAAAATAGGGTTACCATACTTCAATCAAAAAAATTGAAGAAAACAAAATTTCCTGGAAAAACAGAAACAAAATAAAACAAAATCACAATTGCATCTGATAGATTCGAATGACATGGAGCTTTCTTATTCTTGTACAGAATCCAGTATATATGAACATGTATAATATATTTTTATTATACATATATTACACACATATATAATTTCCCATTTATTTCACTATGGAATACCAGTCTAAGATCACAACCCCTCCAAAAAAAATACTAATGTAATGAAGAACCTTTTATGGTCATCTCTACTTTTATGGTCATCTTTATGATTGACCTCATAAAATAATGTGAGTTATATACATGCATGTACACACAGGCCAGATTCTCTACTTACATAATTCTATGGGAATTCACAGTTATATTCGTTGAGAATTTGGCTTCAGCTTCCCTTATAGAAATTCCCATCAACTAGCTTGAGATGAGGCTCCAAACATTGCCACAAAGCTTTGTAGGCTGAGAATCTGGCTGACAGAGCACAGAATAATGTCCATCTAAACGTCAGCTTGGATTTTGTCTCGCTTTCCAGAGCAGCTTATATGATGAAATGAGCAAATGCCTTTGGCCTCTGGAGCTCTATGAATCAGTGTGACCCAGTATATGAAGCCCCAGGCTGTCCATCCTGGAGGGGCACAGTCCTTTCCCATCCAACTCCCTGCCTGTTAATTGGGTGGGACTATTACCTGCCTCTCCCCTCTCCCTCTGAGCATTATCTGCTGTTTATGAAAATATGATTTGCAAATAGGACTCCCAGAAAATAGGCATTAAGAGCTGGAGTCTGCCGTTGGTTGCCAGGGAAAATGCATTTATTTGCTAAGTTAGCAAAGTGCCAATACCACTAATTGAATTTGTGCCAAAATATGCATTCTAAAAAATGTTGTTCTGTTCCATTCATTATTTATAGAACATCACCTAAGGGCAGTGCATGCTACAAGCCAAAAATCTCATCCTGCATTTTTTCCCCAGAAATCCATTGCAGGGAAGAGGAGAAGGGGGACGGAGGGAAACAATAAAATGAGATTTCTGGAAAAGCTAAAGTAACTTGCCTGGCATGTTTTGTCTGGACCAGTAATGCCCACAGGGTGACTTGATAATAATCTCCAAATGCAAGAAGACTGGAGAGCAGCTACTCTCTCTTGCCACTCAGGGCAGAAGAAGAAATGAACCTCCACTGTAGCATGAAAGATTTAGGCTACTCAGAAGGAAAAACTTCTTTAACAGGGAATATAATCAAGAGAAATTGACATCAGGGAAAGACTTTTAGATAAGGCAAGTGTTTCTTGTGTTACAGATAGTCTAAGGATAAATAGTCAATTCAATGTTTCCTCAAACCTAAGACAACAGACATCTCCAGAGGTCATTGCCATTACAGGAAAGTGTCTTGGTCCAGACAGTTTGTCATCACATTAGCAACATGGGTTTTGGTGTGAGAAACCTTGTTTTGAATGCTGCAGTTGGGCAAATTACTTGACCTCTCTGTGCCTGCTGAAGCATTCATCAAATGGGGATATTCAGTTATCCAACACCATGACTGCTCCAGGCATTGTTCTAATAGATGGGGCTACAGCAGTGGACACAATAGACCCAAAAAAAAACCTTGGCCATTCTAATGGGGAAGACAGATTTATTGTAATGATAAATATTAAATAAGTAAATAAATAAGTAAAATATACAGCATATCAGATGGTGGTAAATGCTGTGAAGATGAATTAAGCAGGGAAAGGGAAAGGGAGGAGGGCAGGAAAGTTTTCATTTTAAGTAGGGTGGTGAGCATACGTCATGAGATGATATCTTCTGAGGAAAGATTTGAAGGAAGTGAAAGAGTGAGCTAACAGTGTAGTGGGCTGAGTGGTGGCCTCCAAAAGGTTATGTACATGTCCTAATTCCTGGAACCTGTGAAAGCAACTTTATTTGGGAAAAGGGCCTTTGCGGATTTGATTAAGATAAAGATCTTGAGCTGAGATCATCCTGGATTATCTGGGTGGTCCTTATATCCAATGGAGAGACAAGGAAAGATAGACACAGCAGAGAAGGCCACCTAAGGATGGAGGGAGAAATTGCAGTAATGCAGCCACAAGCCAAGAAATGCCCGGAGTCACCAGAAGCTGGAAGAGGAAAGGAAAGATTCTCCTCTAGAGACTTCAGAGACATGGCCCTGGACTTCAGACTTCTGGCCTCCATAACTATTAGACAATCCATTCTTTTTGTTCTGAGCCACTGTTAAGGGTGTGGTTCTAGGCAAAGATATGCTAATGGCCAACTTCTGCTTCTGTAATCTGCTTGCTTGTCTGATGTTAACCAGGGTGTGCTTCTAGGCTTTATAAACTGCCTCTTTTGGGAGCTCAGGGCTGATCTCCTCTAACCCTATGTGGTAGAGAGTCAGTCGCCGGCTAGCTAATAAAGGCTCATAATTCATCTCGATTGGCTCCTTGGGTCTTAGAATTGATCGTGCCACAACCACCAAATTTGTGGTGTTTTTCATGGCAGCCCTGAGAAACTAATACAGATGGTATCTAAGGGAAAAGTGGTTAAGCAAAGAGAACAGCCAGGTACAAAGACTTTGAGACAGTTTTTTTCACCTGTCTGCTTGAGAAAAAGCAAGGAGGCCTGTGTCTTTTGAATGATGGAGTGAATGGGCTCTCTGCAGCTGAAGCAGACTCCAAAGGAGTTAATAGCTGAAGGCTCTCTGCTAATGGTACTTCCCACAGCTGGGTGGCACATCTCCACACCCAACAAAAGTGAGTCTAGTAAAAATGTCACTGTAAAAGAATGATAGTTTAAATCAAATTGATAAGAGTGGAAACAATGAGATTCTGAATAACTTCATGAAGGATAGAGACACTGGATTAATGGGAGGTTGGATGTGGGTTATAAGATAAAGATGGAGGTCAAGAATGGCTGAGCAACTACAAGAATGGAGTTGCCATCAACTGAAATGGGGAAGGCTGTATATGGGACAAGTTTTGGGGGAAAGATCATGAGTTTTGTTTGACAGGTTAGGTTTAAGATGCTTATGAAATATCCAATGCAGATACCAGATATATGACTGAAGGGAAGATATCTGATCTGGAGATATACATTTAGAAGAATTTTCTAATTTGTTTTTTAACTTAAAGCAAAAGTCTTCCTTTTTGTTGTACAGCTATATGAGTTTCTTTCCCCAGCTGTATTGAAATATAGGAAACAATTAGCTGTTCATATTTACATTGTACCACTAAATAAGTTTTTTAAATTATAGTTGGCATACAATAATGTATTAGTTTCAGTTGTATAGCTCAAGAGATCACCCTACTAAATCTAGTACTTTTCTTCCCCTTACATATTTATTACAACATTGTTGACTATTTTCCTTATGCTAAACTATATATCTCCATGACTGTTTTGTAACTATCTATTGACATGTCTTAATCCCTTTGCTTTTTTCACCATCCTCCACATCCTCTTCTGTCTAGTAGCCTTCGAAATATTCTATGTGTATGAGTTTGTTTCCTTTTTTGTTGTTATTGTTGTTTGTTTTACTCTTTAGATGCTGCATGTATGAGAAATCATGTAGTATTTGTCTTTCTCTGTCTGACTTACTTGATTTAGCATAATATCCTCTAGATCCATCAAGTCAATATCTTTTTCCATCCCCTTCCCTTTAGTCTGTGTGTGCCTTTTAATTTGAAGTGAGTCTCTTGTAGGCAGTATTTATAGAGGTCTTGTTTTCTCATCCATTCAGCTACTCTATCCTTTGGTTGGAGAACTTAATTCATTTCAATTTGAGGTAGTTTTTGATAGATATGAAGTTATTACCATTTTTATTCGTGACTTTGATACATGTTTTACATGTTTTTCCTTCTTAAAGAAGTCCCTCCAACATTTTCTATAATATTGGCTTGCTGATGATAAATTTCTTTAGCTTATATTTGTCTGGGAAGCTCTTGATCCTTCAACTCTAAAAATGATAGCTTTGCTAAATAAAGTATTTTTGGTTGTACATTCTATGTTTTCATCACTTTGAATACTTTGTGACAAGCCCTTCTGTCCTGAATAATTTCGTTTGAGAAATCAGCTGCCAGTCATATGGGTGTTCTCTAGTAGGTAACTAACTGCTTTTCTTTTGCTGCTTTTAAGATTGAATCTTTGTCTTTAACTGTTGGCATTTTTGTTGTGATATGTCTTAGTGTGGACCTCTTTGGGTTCCTCTTTCTTGGGACTCTCTGAGCTTCCTGGGGTTGTATGCTTATTTCCTTCACCATGTGATGAAAGTTTTCCATCATTGTTTCTTCAAATAGGTTTTCAAATTCTTGTTCTCCTTCTCCTCCTTCGGAGACCCATACGACATGGATGTTTATACACTTAATTTTGTCTCAAAGTCTCCTTAAATTATAATAATATTCTTGGCTTCTTTTTTCTTGCTGTTCTGATCGGGTGACCTTGACTTCCCAATCCTCTATGTTGATTGTTCAATCTTCTTCTTCCACTCTCTTAGATAAAGTGTTTTTCATTTCTGACTGGTTCCCTTTTATAATTTCCATTTCCATTTTTATGTTTTTTTTTATCTCTTGGTTAAAGTTCTTACTGAGTTCATCTGTACTTCCCCTAAGTTCATTGAGCATCTTTCTAACCAGTGTTTTGAACACAGCATATGTTAGATTGCTTGACTCCATTATTCCTGGATCTCTGTTCTGTTCTCTCATATAGTTTCTGCTTCTTTGTCTTCCCAGTTTTGCTGCCTTTCTGTGTCTGTTTCTATGTACTAAGCAAAGCTCCTAAATCATCTGCTCTTATCAGCATGCCTTTGTGTAGTAGATGTCCAGTGGCACAGTGCTTTGAGGGATTCAGCTGTAGACCAGTTTTAGCCCCAGCCTGTGCTGTGCTTATAGTCGCCTCAAGAAACCACGCAAGAAATCAAGTTGCATAGGACTCGCCAAGGACACAATTGGATGTGGCTTGGGTGGGACCATGATTTGGGGAGGCAGAGTTTCAGGGAATCCTCTTGGCAGAACAACCTCTGTTATCCTCTGCTATCAAACCCACCCCTCATTCTCACCCTTGGTAACCACTGATCTGTCCTCCAACTCTATAGTTTTGCTTTTCCCAGAATGTCATGTAAAAGCATACAGTATGTAGCATTGTGAATCTGGTTTCTTTGGCTCAGTATAATATATTTAAAATTCATCCCTGTTGGTCTACGGCCATGCCATCCTGAACAAGCCTGATCCCATCTGATCTCGGAAGCTAAGCAGGGTTGGGCCTGGTTAGTACTTGAATGAGTGACCACCTAGGAAGACCAGGTGTTATAGGCATAAAAAATAAAAAGTAAAAAATAAAGGATTATAAACTGACAAGGTCCTTGCAATCTGTGAGGTCAACCAAGGGTTGCCTCACTTAAAAAAAAAGATTCATTCCTGTCGTGTTTATCAATAGTCCATTACCTTTTATTGCTGAGTAGTATTCCACTAAACTGATGTACCATAGTTTGTTAACCCATTAACCCATTGAAGGACGTCTGGGTTGTCTCTCCTTATTAACAATTATATTAATGCTGATATAAACATACATTTTTTTGGTCATATGAACAAAAATGTTCAGTTTTCTTGAGCATGTAATGAGGAGTAGGATTTCTGGGTCATACAATAAATGTGTTTTTGCTTTATAAGAAACTGCCAAACTGTTTTTCAAAATGGCTGTACCATTTTGTTTCCACCAGCAATATCAGATTTTAAATTATTTTTAAATTTATTTTTTTAACCATTCTAATAGGTGTGTAATAGCATCTCATTGTGGTTTTCATTTGTCTTTCCCTAATGACTAATGATGTTCAATGTTTTATCATGTGCTTATTTTCCATCTAAATATCGTCTTTGGTGAGATTCATTAAAAGCTTTGCCTATTTTTATTTGGGTTCTTTGTTTTCTTATTGTTGAGTATGGAAAATTCTTTGTATAGTCTGTTTACAAGTCCTTTGTCAAATATGCGATTTGGAAAAATATTTTCCAAGTTGGTAGCTTATCTTTTTATTCTCTTAAAAGAGTTTTTGGCAAAGCAAAAGTTTTAAATTTTGATAAAGCCTAGTTTATCATTTTTTTTTATTTTACAGATCATGAGTTTGATTTCATATCTAAGAACTCATTGCCTAATTCAAGGTCACAAAGATATTCTGCTTCATCCCCTTTTAAAATTCTTATGGACTTATGTTTTACATTCAGGTCTAGGAACCATTTTGAGTTAATTTTTGTGTAAGGATTGAGGTATAGTCAAGGTATTTTTTTTTTTTTGCGTATTGGGTGGACAATTGTCCCAGCACAATTTGTTGAAGTGCTGTTCTTTTTTGGATTTGTACTTTTTTAACTCTTTTTTTTCTCTTAGTTTTTGGATTGAATAATATCTGTCTATTTGTAAGTTCACTCACTTTTTTCTTTAGCATTTCCATTTTGCTGTGATTTTTTTTTTAAATTAAGATGTTCTTAAATCTTAATTTTTTATAGTTTATTTTTAATCTTGAAAGTTTCTAACTTTCCATTCAAGAATGTTCACCCTTACTTCATGGAACATGATTATGATAACTGCTTTAAACTCTTTGCTAATTCTAACATTTAGAACACTGTGGTGTTAACATTTGTTTATTGTTCCTTCCCTTGAGAATTGGTCAGATTTTCTGGTTCTTTGTATGTTGAACCAATTTAGATTGCACACTGGATATACTGACTATTATGTTATAAGACTGAGTCCTATTGAAATCTTCTTGAGAATGGAATGTCAGTAGGTTGTTATTGTTTTAGTAGGAAATCAACATAGCTAGGTTAAAGCCACAGGTTTTGTCCCACTTTCTATGGCAGTGGTTCAAATATTATTTCAAGATTCAATGTCATTGTTTGTATTGTCCTAGTATGTGTGACACTCAGCAGTGTGTTTTGGACTTGGGAATGATTTATATTGTGATTCAGTTCCCAAAGATTTTACTTTGCTTCTTTGGGGTTTGTGCTGCTCATGCACAACTTGAGGGCGGGCCCAGGACTTAGAGGGATTCCCTTTTCCAACTCTCTTATCTCTGGAATGTTCTCCATATTCTCTGGCTCCTAAGGTACCCTTTTCCCAATTTATTTGGTCAGAAAAATGAATTCTTCTCAGGCTTTTATCCCCCTACACACACATCACTACTCTGTCATATATTTCCGTGTCACTGAAGCAGCAAGAAAAAAAAATAATGGGGATTCCTCCCACACTCTTTATAGACAGGGATCCCTTTTCCCAGTTCCACTAGTCAGAGAGACAAGGTTCAAGTGCTTACACTACCACTGACATTTCACCACAGCAGTGCAGATCTGCAGCTAGAGCTGGCCTCAGAGGGAAAAAAGGAAGAAAAAAGAAAATTCCTGCATATTCTCATCCTCAGAGGTTTGTTTCCCCAGTTCTCTGGCCAGAAACAGTAGGATTTTTATTGGAGATTTAAATGCCCACCCCCACTTCAAAGTTCTGTAACGTAGGTCTCTAGGCCACCATCACATCTAGTCAGGAAGCAAAAGAGGGATAAAAGAAACAGGAATCTCACTGGTACTGGTCATTCTTCTAGTTTTGACTACACACTCCCCTACTCCCAAAATCATCCACTTGTTATTGTTTACTTACCAGAGTCCCAAGGTAGTTTGTGTATTCTGTTCAGGTTTTCCGGTTATATCAGTGGGAGAGATAGAATAAATAAGCTTATCCTATCTTGGCTGGCCCTGGAAGTTCTGGAAATTTTAGACATGTATGCGTGCATGTGTGATATTTATATTTCAACCAGTTAGATTGGACAGTTATAATACTGAAACAATTATTCTGACTAAATAAAATCACCAAAGGAGTAGGTTTAGATAGAAAAGAGAAGAGGTCCAAGAACTGAAGTTTGGGGCACTCCAACAATTTGACGTCAAGGAAATGAGAAAGAATGAGAAGACCAGAGATAGGATGAAAAGTCAAAGATCAAGTGTCCTAGATGCCAAGAAGAGTATTCCAAGAAGGAGAGATGATCCACTGGGTCAAATGCTACCAATAAGTAATACAAAGACAGAGAATTTGCCTTTATATGATTCTGATGGCTGTGGGAGGAATTGAGATGCTAGATAGAACAGCTCAGCAAGTGTCCACAAAGTAAAAAGCATTATGAAGTTCCTGAGTGTCCCTCATCCCTCCTTTTGCCCATTTTGTCTCTTCACTTGGTATTTTCTCCTCTGCTTACCCACATTAGAAATCAACTTGAATCTCATCTGTTATCTGAAAACTTTCCTGAATATAGTACTCTAAATATCAGAGACTTCCCACCCCCTCTAGGGTCCCCTGACTCATGTGGCCTATGTTGCAGAACTACAGAAGGCAATGTGGCATGGCGACATTTGCCTAGTCTCCAGAGCAAGACTCCCTGAACTTGAATTCCAGATCTAGCACTTACTAGCTGGGTGAACTTAAGGAAGCTACTTTACCCCTCTGAGCCCCCATTTCCTCATCTTTAAAATCAAGATAAACACAACTACCACTGAAGAACCAAAGTGACTCCATCTTAGGTATAAGACTCCATCTTAAGCACAGGCCAGTTCCCGGAAAAGCTGCAGATAGCGAGACGATCACCCCACCCTAGACTCAGCCAATCAGAGCAACTACGGAAAGTAACTCTCCAAATTCCCCGCCTTGTTCCTTGGCGCCATCACCCAGCCAATCCTGCTAAGCGACAAGCTCGTTGTACCAATCCTGTAACGCCAAGACATTATTCCCCATGCTTACGATTTTTCCCTTCAAATACCCCTGAAGCCCCATGTTCAGGACCGCCTCCTACTCACTGCTGCGTCAGTGTGCGGACTGCGGTCCGGACTCGAGTCTGAAATAAACTCCCTCTTGCTCTTGCATCGGTGTCAGCTTCTTGGTGGTTCGTGGAGATATGAGTCGGGGCATAACACCACATCTGCATTTTCGTGAGGAATAAATTAGATCATATAAAAACCTTTGGGGTGCACAGATAGTGGTTCTTTCTATTTTTTTCTCCTGAACAACTTAGCATTGTTTCATATGCTAGTCTTATCTTACAATGACCTTTTAAGCTTTTTGCAGGAAGGGGGTTATGCCTCAGTATGCAATTTCTATTCACTAATGCATTGAGCATGTTAATGGGTTCCACAAGCTCTTGCTTGGCATCAGAAGTATCTTCCACCCCAGAGTATGAATTATAGCATGTCATAATGAAACACACAGCTGTAGTGTCTGGTTTGCAGGTGGCAAGCCATGAGGCATGCTTGGCCTGTTTGGGCTATCTCACAGAGAATTCCTGAAATGGAATATATTCCTATATAGGTATGCATCTGTCATCCAAGGAAAGCTTGACTCTTGTTTTTATGATGACAGTTATGAACTATGAAATTTGAGATAGCAAGGAAACAGAAGACATAAAGTAGGCAGATTAATAGAGAATTAACTAATTGCAGCAAAGCAAGCAGATTTGAAGGGATGACAAAACATGGTGGCTAAGGCATTATTATAATTGAACCCTAGTTTGTGTGCCTGACGCACAATAAGACTAATCACTACAGCATCGAGTATGTAACAAGGAAAGAGTTTATTTCAAGAGGCAGCCAAACAAGGAGATGGGGAGCAAGCCCAAATCTGCCTCCCCAATCCAGGGTTCTGGGCGGATTTTTAAGGAGTTAATGGAACAGGTATGGAAAACATTGGCAGGGCAAGTTTTAATTGGGGGAGCTTGGAACTTGACTATTTATGATACAGGGCTTCAGCACCAGCACCAGCTCTTCCTAGACAATAGACCCTTTGCTAAAGGGTTGTGGTAGTCAAGTTCTGGTTATGTCCTGGCGAGACAGGACATCACTTGTAAAATTCTTAATCTTTTAGTAGGAAATGAAACAGGACGTCTCTTGCAGAGTTGATCTTTTAAGTAAACTTAGTTAAGTTTTCTTCCCTCCTTCCTATGGAAAAAGGCCTTCTCCCTCAAATCCTGATAATTGCCCTGGCAACTCAGATCCTCTGGCTATTGATAAGGGTCATCGGCCCATTGTTAAGCAGAAATGGTGTTAAGTCAGCAGGGCCCTTAGATTCTGAGGAAGAGAGGACTTTAGGCCAAAGGTCATTTTTACTCTTTAAGAAATATATTAACCAAGCTTGTTTCCCTTTACTCATTTAATAGGCAAATCAATAATAAAAATTAATAGATATATAATTTAAATAATGAGTTTGCATCTTCTTTTCCTTGTCTAGGGCCTGTGGTGGCACTTCAGCAAGAAACCCAAGACCTCACCCTGACTGAGGCAGAAAAGGAAAGAGCTCCATGAAACCCCTGTAGGCAGGGACTATGGCCATTCTCAGCAGGAAGCAGATACAGAAGAAGAGACCTCCCATCCCTCAACATCCATACTAATAAGGGGGTTCATGACTCTTAGAAAAGAGTTAGGCAGGAAAGTTAGTTAGGGGGTTTCAGGTCTGCCTGCAAAGACACTGAGGTCATCCTATCCTAGAAGAGGTCCACCCTAATCCGCCCACAATTAAGCAAGCCAGAAGGCATTTTTTTAAACTCACACAAAGAAACCAGTAAGCAGAGAATTAGGTACCAGTTTAAGCCAGTCACTCATACCTGAGCAATGAAGACCCCAACGACCTTCAACTCACCTGAGCCTCATTATACCATCATTATAATATGATGTATATACTCAGAAGTTCATTAATATCATAACAGGCTGAATTCTGGGAACAAACATGCACAGAAAGCAAAATGATGAATCACTGAGTCCTATCAATCTTAGTTGTCAATAAAGGAAGCCCACCCCTTTAAGAAAAGTAACCACCCACAGCAGAAAGGGATAAAAATCCCCGAAGGCTTTGTTCCTAGGCCTTTTGAGCCACTCTTCTCTTGCTCAGGCTTGCTTCCACATCTGGAAGTGTACTTTCCTTTCTAATAAAACTTTTCTTTTCTACTGTATTTCAGTGTCTTGCGCAATTCTTTGTTTGAGGCATCAAAATCTTGGACATTGCACTGGGATAAGATCCCCACTCTCTGGTAACACTGGTCCTTTTGTCCCATGGAAGGGGGCTTGAGACTGATTCCAGGTGTAGCAGGAGATCAAAGTTCTCTCTTCTGTGAATGCTTCTACTGCATGACTTGTGGTTTTAGTCTGTTGTCTCTGAAAATCAACTCAGTATCTTGTTAGAAACAGGATAGGAGCATTCTAAGCTGGTTTTGTGGTTACATTATGAATGGCTGAAAAGAGTTCTGGGTAAACAATCAGATGAACTGGTTCTGATGTTAGTTTTGCCCCTACCACTTGGGTGGCTTTGACTGAGTCAATAAACCACCTCCAACTCCTCAATATACACACATTGATCACTTCTCCTCTGAAATAAGGAAACAAGGGCCTACATGCATTATCTCTGAGCTCCCTTTCAATTTAAAGACCCATTCATTCAACACACATTCATTAAAGTCTCCTATGTGTTTGGTACTGAAAAAGACACTGGGAATGCAGAGAAGAAAATTATGAGATGGCAGTAGTCATTGTTCTGAGGGTATATCATGAATATACTGACTTTTGAAGGGGAGTAAAATTTGCCACCACAAAATATATCTCTTTGGCATAAAGATTATTTTGAGCTGGTTGTTTAAAAGTAAAACAGTAGACTAGGGAAAAACTCTGAAAACCAAGTAGAAGTTACCCTTTTGTAAGAGACATTTACATTTATAAGGGATATCTCCATTTGTAAGGGTGTCTCCCTCTCTGTACCAGGAATTGAAGGATGACTAAATGTTTAGAAATTCTTATCAATTGAAAAGGCAACTGATTTAAATCCGCATTAACAACTTTACCCTCGTTTACTGTGCTTTGCCTGATAATTTCCCATACCTGGCTCTGCCCTCCTGCCAACATCTCTTTTTAATTAAATTTATTGGTGCAACATTGGTTAATAACATATAATTTTAAAGTGTACAGATTATAATTAAACATCTGTGTACCCTATTTTGTGCTCCCCACCGGAAGTCTAGTTTCTTTTCATTACCATATATTTGGCCCTTTTACCCACTTCACCCTCCCCCTACACTCTTTCTCTTCTGGTAACTAACCACTATTCTGTTATCTGTACCTATCAGTTTGTTTTTATGTGTTTTGTTAATTTGTTTCTTACTTTTGCAATATTATTTACAATAGCCAAGACATGAAAACTGTTGTGGTTCAATCAAATCTAAGACCCACAGAGCCAATTGAAATGAATTGTGAGCCTTTATTAGCCGGCCGGCGACTGACTCTCTACCATGCAGGGTTAGAGTAGATCAGTCCAGAGCTCCCAAAAGAGGCAGTTTATAAACCCTAGAACCACACCCTGGTTAACATTAAACAAGTAAGCAGATTACCGCACCCTGGTTAACATCAAACAAGTAAGAAGATTACAGAATCAGAAGTTGGCTGTCAGCATATCTTTGAGCAGATTACAGAAGCAGAGGAAATCCTTAATGCTGGCTTACTGGAAAATTTTCCACCCTTAACAAAAACAACCTAAATTCCCACTGAGGGATGATTGGATAAAGAAGTGAGACAAATATATATCCATATACACAATGGAATGCTACTCAGCAATATAAAAGATGAAATATTACCATTTGTGACATTGATAGATCTTGAAAGTATTATGCTAAGTAAAAAAATCAGATGGAAAAGGACAAAATCATGACTTCAACTGTATGTGGAATATAAAACATCTTTTATCTTTAGCTAGAAATTGTATTTAAGGTGATATCTTGGGCCATTTGGAGAGTTACTCTGTTTTCCTGGGTCTTCCCCATGTATACAAGAGATATATATATATTATTAAACTTCTGTTTATTTTTCTCCTTTTAATCTGTCTTTTATTAAAGGGAGAGGGGTCTTAGCCAAAAGCCTAAAAGGGTAGAAAGAAAATTTTTTTCTCTCCTTATGAAGCCATATATTATATTTTCTCAATTAATATAAGGAAACCAACAATCAGTCAAGATTGTTTCCTATTTAAACCATTGCTCTTATAATAACCAATTTCCTGCATGACTAATGCAAAACTGCAATGAATTTGATTCCTTCTGACCTATACTTCCTCTCACTTAGAGAAAACCACACTCCATGTTGAATTACCTCTGGAACACACCATCCTGTGTTTCTTGGGATTGTAAATGGTGACTTGTTAGCTTATACCCTGATTCCATTTTCTGAAAGCTGTTTATGGTTGTCCTATTAAGAGGTAGACTCCTTCAGGGAGACATTAACCTTTTTGGGGAGAAAATGAATTTATAGTAAACTTATTATATGTTTTGTTTCTGTACTACATCTGCCTCATCTCTGGATTGAAGAGAGCTTGGGTACATTGACAATTACTGTAATTTGTCATGAGCTAATTACCTGGTCAATTGCTCCCTTACTGAAATTAAGTGAGAACAATCAAACTAACCTTCTATTTAATGGAAAGTATTCCAAATGGTAGTTTCCTTCATGCTCAGAGATTCTGTATAGCCCAGATGATCATCTGATGTGGTGTGATACCCACAGCTGCCTAGACAGCACAACGCTGTTTTCCAAGGGCCCATCCACCTCCAAGCACTTCTCTTTGGCTGTGTGTGTATACGCACATACAGGGAGCCTGATTTTTTTTTTGGGGGGGGGGGGCGCCTAGGGCTGCTACAATAAATCAAAATCAGATGCACATCCCTCCTTCTACATTAATTTATTGTGGGGCTTTATTATTATTATTCACACAAAGAGAGGCTACATTTATTTTCCTGGGCAAGGAAAAGCAGGACTGGACATTTAAGTCTCCAGAACAGAAGTACTAAGGAAGAAGTACTAAGGAAGCCACACTGAGGGGCGGGGTGGGAGGGGGAGGGATGGAGGCTTTGAAGTCAGCAGCAAACGCAGGTAAGGCTTGCCTAGAGATTGATTCAGTTCATAGGAAAACAGCACATATCTTCACTCCTCAGACATACCACCTTGCTTTTCCTAGTCCATAAGGCCATTGCAAGTCTGAGACTTGGCATTGTTTTTTTTTTTTTCAATTTCAAAGTGACTACATTTCCAACTAGAAATCTATAGGGGTATAAAGTTTGTCTTTTATCTCAAGCCTGCCCCCAGTGAGTTGCAAATCTCCCTCATACCTCTCTCAGCAACTTTGTAAGACTGTATAAAATGGAAAAAAATTCAACATATTATTTTTTTCTAATCCCTATTTTTCCTAAAGCTCCTTAGATTTTACTTTGTTGTACTGGGAATTAGAAAGATTTTGAGGCTTTCTTATATTTCTGAAAGGAAAACTTTTGAGTATGCTGCTAATGACTAACCAGACTGTAAATATGTTAGCTTTCCTTCTCATTAGCACATAGTCTCAATTGTGAGTTTAGATTTCCCAAGAGGAAAGAGCCAAGTATCAGCATAGAGCATTCATGCCGGTTGGTTTAAGATGAGCTTACACAGCTCCTTGATACCTATACCAGAACTCTTCTGGGTACAGCAACACAGGAACATGCTTATAAAGGAAAACAAAATATTTTTAAAGTGAGTTGATTTATTTATCATAAATTAATATGCCTCTGTAGGGACTAGTTTTGTGACAAGTTGTATCATTTGTAGGACTAGTTGGGAGTCCATACACCACAGCTGTTCATTTTCTCAGGTGCTGCATACTCCCCATGAGATATTCTTCATCTACCATTAGCCCCATCCCTAATGGTATATATTAATTTATAACCGAGGGGAATTGAAAAACACACTATGTTTCACAGAAGCAAGGAGCTCTCAAAACCCTTTTAAAGTCATAATAAATTAAACTGCAAAGAATGACAGTATTTCTCTTGCACCATTTTTATAGTTATTGCTGCTATTTTTCTTACGCTGCCTTAATTAAGAAATGTCTTTGGGGGATTCATTTCTCTCAGGGAAGAAGCATAATTTTAAAAAATAGCTTTGTTTTATTTCTGTTGATAATAATACATGCTGTAGATTGACCAGATGGTAGAGAGAGGTGGGAAACTCTGGCTGAGAGTCTCGTTCCAGTTCTACCACATACTAACCAGGTGACTTGGGTGTTACTTTCCGGAAAATAAGAAGTAGGACTAGTCAATCTCTAGGGCCCTTTCCCTGGTTCTTTGGCCACCCTCAGGTTGATAACTAAGCAATCAAAATCACTGCCAGATTTGTGCACATCAATCATGAAACTCACTGAAATAGTTAAAATCTATGTTGGTTTTTAACAACTGAACTGAGTAGTCCATTCAGTATCGAGACTGATTATTTCACAGCTGGTTGTTATGACAACCAGAAGTATTGCTGCAAAAGACAAGGATTCAGTGGGGAGAAATGGACACAACCAGAAGCCCCTTTGCTATTGGAGCTTTAAAGGGGCTGAGTTGGCCCTGTGGATTTGTTCTCTCCAGCCCTGGGCCAATACTGGCCCCATTAGTCTTTCTCTGTAGTACAAGGTTTTAGGCTTACTCATTTTACAACAGCTTTGTATTTAATCTACAGAGCAACCCTGGTTGACTTGAAAAGCCCATTGGTGCAGCCAACCATAGTCTGCTCTTCAAGCTAATTATTTCTCTTTGTTTATAAAAATATCCATATGCTTAGTAAATTCTTATCCATGTACATTTTTATTTTCATTAATTTTATGCAACATAGCTTAAGCAATAATTCAATCTGTCTGGTTAAGAAGGGCATAGAATGCCCCTTTAAGGTTTTGCAATCACAAAAGATTTCCCCTCTTTAGTTCCTCTTAAAAAGGCATACTATTTTCCAGGTCGAAGAGAAATTACACAGCAATTATTCCAGCCAAGCTCTCCTTCAACAGGCCACACTCCACCAAGCAGGACGTTGGCCCTGTCACCACTTACAGTATCACTAGATGGTGGAACCATCTTTGCCAGTCAGAAATATTTCCTAACCACAGCAGTTCTGTTTGGTCATGGGTTTATGCAGTTCCTGGCACAGGGGCCTTTTCCTCCTCTGCCAGGTTTCTTTCAGACTTGCTACAGCCCAGTTTCAACTCTGGCTTGGAAGCCAACCCACAAAACTACCTTTCCAATTGTTCCTTTTGGCCAAGAGAATCTCATCCAATTTTCAGTGAAGGACTCAGTCAAAGGCATTGTTGTTCTGGAAGCTGGTACCCCAGTGGGATAGGATGTTACCAACATGTCTCCCTCATCTACATTAGCCCTGGGGACCATTAGGGGACTTTGAGTTCCCACATCCCCATAAGCAGGCATTGAGGGTCTAGGGTGCCACTGAACAACATTACAGGGAATAATTATGGGGTTCTGAAACTCCTGACTTATAAAGACCCTGGTCAAGCTGACTGTTAAAATAAAAAAGATTTTCAAGCAACAGCAAATAATAATAATATGGATTAGGTCTCAGACTACACAAACTAATTTGGGATTTTAGACTACTTAGCAGGAAACTTCCTATCCATCTTCCCAGACTCTATCCTTCTCCCTTGTCCACATGTAGCGTTCCCTTCCTCAGGAAGTAATTTCTGTAAAAAGCTTTTATTGCCCAGTTTATAGGGACTTCATTCTCAGATTTACAATACTTCTCAGGCTCCATACACATAAGCCATGGGATCTTGATTTCTGAAGAGGGAGTAGCTGCTGACATTTTCTAAAGAAGGCATCAGATTTGGCCAATGCCTCAGTTTCTTTAGGAGAAGACATGGCCCTGGAATGGAGAAAATGATAATGCTCAAGATGCCATGTGGTAAGTGGTGGCTGAACCTCATATGAACATCTCCATCCCTGCCCCTGTCATTACTACTCTCATTTGCTTGATAATGAGATGTGAGATATCAAGCCAAAATATTTATTAAGCACATTCTGCATATAGAAGACAGTCCGAGCCAAAAAGAAGGAGAAAAAGGAAATCAAAACTGATAGCTCAGTCCTTTATTGTCTCTCATTAGGGCTCTCACTATAGCCTGATAACTGGTCTCCATGTTGCCAGCTTCTTCAATCTCTAATCCGGTGGTTCTCAAATTTTAAAGACATCAGATTTACCTGCACAGCTTATTAAAACACAGGTTTCTGGGCTATTCTCTCAGACTGTGATGTAGTGGGTCTGGAGTGGAGGCAAGAATTTTCATTATTAAAATTTTCTAGGTAATGCTTATGTTCATGGTGCAGGGACTACACTTTGAGAACCACTGCTCTAATCCATTCTCCTCTCTGTTTCCGGTATGATTCCCTAGCATAGTAGTCACCTATGGTGATCAAGTACTCACCAGCCAGTACCATAAAATAGTCTCACCTCAATATGGCATTTAGGGCCTCCTCAATGTCATCCCAACTGGTATGTGCAGCCACAACCTCATACACCCTATGTTCTAGCTCTAAAATTTGATTCCCTCAGAAGCAAATCCTGAGATAAAGATTTGTAGGGTAATGCCAAGAAGCAATAATATAAGATAGTAAATGAGATATGGAGAGAAAGGAAATCAATACAGGTTGAGTTAATGAGAAGATCACTGCTGTTGGCAACTGGGGCTCAGTATCACTGCGGGCCTCTGGAGGACTACAGTGAATACACCTCAGAGTTATCCTGCCTGAGGATTAAGGGATCTGGGTCTCATCCACCAATTTCTGTCAGTCACTGGTTGAGGGCTACTTTTAGACCTATTAACTGCCCATCATTTCAGTGTGCCTCTGTACAAGTCTAACTCACTCCAGAAACCAGAGAAAGCCCTCAGACAGAGCTTTAAGTCCTTGAAGGAGGAAGCCATCATGTCAAAATACATGGGAATAGTGAGTGCTAAGGATTCCTTGATGGAATACCATCAGCTTCTGCTCTACAAGCCCACTCATGCTGTTAAAACCAAGCTCTTTCACACATTTGCTCTTCAGCATGGAAGGACCCAAACCTGCCTTCTTCTGCACTGGCTCTCTGGAAGACAGAGCTTTGGACTGGGCTGAGGTGATTCCTTGAGGTTTGGGTGGGCAACAGCCTGGGTGATCCTTGGCTCAACACATGGAAATTTGTGTGACCAGATGAAGTTAAGGATCCCAGGGGCAGGTGGTGAGTAGAAACAGCAACACCAAGAAAGGACCCCGAGTACTAGGGAAAGATGCTGGAGGGAGGAGTGGTGGCTTGGGGTACTGACAAAGTAGCTAAGGGAGTGTCTGCTGGTGCAATCGTTTGAAGTCATTATTTGGAACAAATTTTAAGTCCACTTGCCTTCTTTAAGTCTGGTGATTATGAAATATACTGGAATATAAGATAAAATAGTAGAATTAGATCATCCTATTGCCCAAATGGGAAGTCTTAAAGAATGTAGGCTATAAACGAAAGGCCTGCACATCACTCATGAGTGTGGTCACTACAACTGTACTGACACTTAGGCGAAGTGCTGCCCCTCCCAAGTGCTGTTAGAAACCCCCTCCTTCTCAGTCAGTCTTTGCCTCAGGCACTGAGCCTCAGAAATGGTCACATATGCATGAACTTTGCAAGGCATAAGAAAACATAATTTACTTGACATGATTTGGGGAGAAAAAAATCCGAAATATATTAAATGTCACTCAACAACATTATTTAGAAAGAATAAAATCAGAGACACTTAATTGCCCATGATGGCTATTTATATAATGCACCACTAGAGTGAAGGGATGCTGGCTGCTCTTGAAATAGTTTAAATTTAACCCAGAAGGCAACCAGTGGGGCCAGTAAATACACATAATATGGGAGGTGATTTTTTTCTCTATTAAAGTTCAGCTATTGAGAAGGTAAGGAAACAAGAAAAGGCCCTTAGTTTAGAAACCTCAAGTAAGACTGAAGAGTGGGAACACCTTGTCCCCTTTCTTATCTCATTCTCCTCTTTGATATCCTTCTCTCAGATGCCAATGTCCTAAGGATCACCCACTAAGTGTCTCAAACTCAGCTGGGCAATGACTCCTGATCCAGAACAATCCTTTCTTTCCTCCACATAAACCAAAACGTATCTGTGCTATGTCTTAACCTTCAAAAGTTTGCTATGTGATTAATTAGCTGTTGTTTATAATCTAATAAACAAATTCCTATAAAGAGTCAAGAAGTAATGGTGGTATGAGGATAACCCATCAATTTCCCATTTCAATCTGTGTATCACAGAGGAAGGTCTTGTTTTTCTTAATGGAGCTTGTTAGTGTGAACACTAAAATTGAAGTGAATAAAATACACACGAATAAAAACATAATGTTTTAAGGATTCTAGTAGTTCCCAAAGAAAATGTGATAGGATGAATAGGTTCAGTTGCTAAATCATTTTGTTCACAGTGTTAAAATTAGAGGACCCTTTTTAGACAGAGAAATGAGAAAGGTCTATATTCACATTCTTACAAATGTATAGGCTTGTGTAATTTTCTCAAAAATAAAAAGTCTAAGGGAGTTACCTTAGAATTTTCAGTTCTAATAAATTAAAAATAAATTTATATCTTTTCCTTGTAGAATGTGAGTTCTAGTATCCATTTCTCAAATGATTCTTTTAGTCAGTATACCTAGAATGCTACTGGACTCTTTAAGTCTTCAGGTAACTTTGTTTTTATTCACTGCCAGGAAATACGAATTCTTCTCAGAGTAAAATATAGCCAAAACAGCCACACAAAAGACACTAACCAGATGGTGCTGATGGTATGGAAGGCTCAGCCCAGGTTCTCCAAAGAGGGTTTATACCCACTTTCAAGTGACCTTTACAACAAAACAAACAAAGCAAACAATAACAACATATTCTTTCGCTCCTGAAGAAGATGTTGCAGCTAACATTGTCAAGTAGGATTAGTTTTGGGAACGGAAGGAAAACTAAGTTAAACTAGGAGTACCTGAAGTGTACCAGGTGGTATACTAAGGTACTTTTGTAGATCTTTATTCCCTTTACTTGTTGCAAACATTTGTAAGATCGGTATTGTAATTCTCTACTTCTCAAAGACAAACCTAAAAAACTTATTTACCACCTAAATTAAGTGGTAGAACTAAAACTGGCTCCATGACCCATGCTATTACCTCTACATTAGTTGTTCTCAGGGTATGAGTCTCCAAACCAGCAGCAGCAGCATCACCTAGGAACTTGTCAGAAATGCACATTCTCAGGCCTTTCTCCAGATCTACTGCATGAGAAACGCAATTTCAGAAGCTCAGAAATTTGTGTCTTAACAAGCCCTCCAGGTGATGCTGATGCTTCTTAAAGTTTCAGAAACCTTGTCCTGAATCACAAATTCACCATGATCATATCCAAGGATGTGTTAACCACAACTTGGCCCCTACCAGGGGTATTTATTCATTACAAGCCCAGATACAAGCTCACTCCTCTGTAACCACCCTCTTCTTAGCCTGAATAGCTGCCATCGTCTATACAACCCTTTTGCCAATTTATCATATATGTCTTTTGACAACTCTTCCACTGGGGCCTAAAAGTTAGACCTTTGCAGTGATTTCATTTTTCACATTTGTTTTCCACTTAACAGTGCCTGACAACAGTGACTTGAATAAAGCAACGACCTTCATAATTATTCATTTCCATGATGAATGGATATATCAGAAGCTCTAACAATTGCTTTGTATACCACAAGAATATTGGAATATTCTTTGGTATGGAGAGCACCTATTAAATAAAATGCTGATAAATGAGAATACTTCCTCATCAAGGCCAGTGCTTCTTAAATTCTAATGTGCACACAAACTATCTGAGAATTTTGTTAAAAAGCAGATTTCGTTCAGGAATCTAAATTCCTGTAAGCTCCCAGGTGACATCCATGTTGCTGGTCCAGAAATCACACTTTGAGTAGCGTGGTTAGAGGGCTCATGATTTCAAAGGGTCTGACAACTGTAACACAAGAAGAATAGTTGAGGTGGGGACCTATGTGGCTGGCTCTGGATATCTGAAGGTAAGAAGTAGTACATTCACCAGTAGTACAGAAGTAGCTGGCCCAAGAAGAGTGAGGGGAAGCTACATTACATTAAGATTCCAATTTCAGCTCAACAGAGAACTTCTGAACAAGCAGAATCATCTACACAAGTAAATGGACTACTACAAAATGTCTGTGCACTTTGGAAGTGTTGCTACAGATGAGGTACCACTGGGCAGAAGTATCACAGGATGAAATCTCAAATGGGACAAATTGGATGAGTTGGTCTCAGGGCCAGCCTAGCAAGATTTAATTAAGTACAGTTCTTTCCTTCCCCACCTAAGAGCAGAGACCACATCTCGTTCTTATTAAAAATACTGTCAACATTCTGAATATAGGTAAGACATATATTCTGAAGAAATATGAATTTATATTTATATGTAAAAAGTATGTCATACACATTTTTAAAGGAAAAGTGAAAATCAGTTAAATTCTATTATCCAGGGATAGAGAAGGGGAAAGTGTAAAGAAAAAAGTGAAAACCAGTTAGTTAAATTCTATTACCCAGAGATAATTACTGTGAATATTTTAGATTATTTACTTCAAGCCTTTTTCTAAGCATGTATTTTTAAACACTTGAATTTTCTTGATATTGAATTTTGAACTCTGATTTTTCCCATAGTATTTATATCTTAAGTAATTATTCATGTCATTAAAAATGTTTCACGATGCTTTTTAAATTATTTTTTAAATTTTAATTAATTTCAAGTATACAGTACATTGGTTAGATAACTATATAGTTAATAAATTGATCCCACCCAATTGCTCCCTCCCTCCCCTGACTCTCCACCTAGCCAATGTATTAATGCTAATTGCATTCCCTATACTCACTATCCCCATAACCATCCATCGGCTACTAATTCATACTTCTTTAACCCTTCATCCCATTCTCCCAGACCCCAAAAACCCCTCCCTTCTGTCTGTCACCAAATTGTCCACTATATTTGTGAGTCTGTTTTTTGATTAGTTTGTTCTTTTTATTCCTTAAATTCCACATATAAGTGAAATCATATAGTGTTTATCTTTCTCTGTCTTAAATACCTTCTAGGTTCATCAAAGCAATATCTTTTTCCATTCCCTTCCTTTTCATATGTAGAGGTCTTGTTTTCTTATCCTATCAGCCTCTCTATCTTTGCTTGCAGCACTTAATTCTTTTCCATTTAAGGTACTCATTGATAGAAATGTATTTGTTACCATTCTTTATTCCTGTTTTTGATACATGTTTTTTCTTCTTAAAGAAGTCCCTCCAATATTTCCTGTAATTCTGGCTTGGTGGTGATAAATTCCTTTAGTTTATTTTTGTCTTGGAAGCTCTTTTTCTGTCCTTCAACTATAAATGATAGCTTTGCTGGATAAATTATTCCTGGTTGTACATCTGGGGTCTTTGTGCTGTCGAATATTTTTTGCCAAGCCCTTCTGTCCTGCATAGTTTCTTTTGAGAAATCAGTCGCCAGTCATATGGGTGTTCCCTTATAAGTAATTATTTGTTTTTCTCTTGCTGCTTTTAATATTTTCTTTGTTTTTAACTTTTGGCATTTTAATTATGACGTGTCTTGGTGTGGGCCTCTTTGGATCCCTGATTTTTGGAATTCTCTGAGCTTCCTGGGGTTTTATGTCCATTTCCTTAACTAGGTTAGGGAAGTTTTCCATCATTATTTCTTCAAACAGCTGTTCAACATCTCAATTTTCTTCAGTTACACCAATCAGACAAATATTTGGAGTCTTAATAGTGTCCCATATCATCCTGAAATTATTTTTATAGCCTTGACATCTTTTTTTCTTGCCATCCTGAGTGTCCTGATTGGCTTTCTTGTCCTCTAGATAGGGCATGTGAACCTCTTCTTTATTCACTTTTTTTATTCCTTTGTTTATTCCATTTAATATACTTCTCATCTCAGATAATGTGTTCTCCAGTTCAGACTGGTTCCCTTTTATAATTTCCATTTCCATTTTTATCTCTTTGTTGGAGTTCTCTACATTTCTCTAAAGTTCATTGAGCATCTTTATAAATAGTGTATTGAACTCTGCATCTGTTAGATTACTTGACTCCATTATACCTGGATCTCTGTTCTGTTCTCTCATATGGTTTTTTGTTTTCCCATTTTGGCTGCCTTTCCATGTCTGTTTCTATGTACTAAGCAAAGCTCCTAAGTCCCCCAGTCTTATTAGTGTGGATTCGTGAAGTAGATGTCCAGTGGCACAGTCTTAAGAAGGGTTCAGCCATAGGCCAAATTTAGCCCAAGCCTCTATGCCTCTGGGGCCACCTGTTAAGATTCAGCAAGCAATCCACAGATGCTGTGCTTATAGTTGCCTCAAAAGGCCACACCAGAAACCAATGCCAGCTGCCTCCACCAATGTGAGTCTCAGCAAGGAGCACCTGACTCGCTGAGGATACACCTGTATATGGCTTGGGTGGGGCCCAAGTTGGGGTAGGCAGGGTTTCAGGGAATCATCTGGGTGGAACGACCTTTATTATCACCTGGGTGGAGCAACCATTTGATGACGTCACAGCTATGGCAGTGCTGTGTCCAGAGCACTGGGAGGGGTGAGGGCTCAACAGGGAACAATGGATAACGCCAGCTCCTCTGTACTGAGCAAGTGTTGCCTTAGCCGTCACTCCGACAATGTCTCCTTGTAAGTCCCTGGTGCCCCCTGCACACAACTGAATCAGCACTGCTGCTCAGAGAGAGGAGGTCCATCATCATGAAAATCTGCTCATGGACACAGCCCCTTTAAAGAGGCGTCTGCCTCTGTGCTGCCTCAGCTTCCATCTCACTTAGCTGCTGGGACTGGGCAGCCCCATATCCTCGCTCTGTCCTACCTTCTGCCATTGCAGGGTGCTTTCTTGGATTTCTCCATAGTTGTATGTATGGCTTGTTCATCTAGATCCCAGGCGATTTGTCCTTGCTACTGCTCCTTGTTTCTGTCACAACTTTGATTTGGTTGCCAGAGGGATGAACAGAGCCTCTATCATCTATGCCATTTTTTCTCTCTCCTCACAGTGCTTCTTAATGGCAGCATCACATTGTTTCTTTATGTGTACTGAAATGGATTTAACCAATCTCTTATTGTGGGCCATTTCTGCTCTTTCCATAAGTTCACTATTTCTCATCTTGTTACAATTATCTTACTGCATAAATCTTGTTCTGCATCTCTGATTATTTCCTTAGGATGCCTTACTAGAGTATAGATACTGCAAGGCTCTAAATAGATATTCCCCCATTGCTTTTCAGAAAGGTTATACCAATTTACATTCCAACCAGAAATAAAAGTATAGATTCCCCATTTTCCTCAGCAATAGAGAAATTACCACCTTTAAAATCTTATGACATTGATTTCATGGCAATAGAAATTTATTATAGTATTTCACTCATGTTTCTTTGATTATACTCAAAGTTAAATACAATTTTAGGTTTGTCAACCATTTTTATTTCTGTTTTGACTATATTCTTTACTTATTTTCCATTAGTCCTAGAATATTCCTTATCAAATGTGCATGACATACTTTTTACATATTGAAGATAAGCCTAATAAGCCATCATTTATTGTATCTGTTTAAAATATTTACTGTCTACTTTTATATTTTTGATGTTCCAAAGTTTTAATTTCATTGCTGAATCCATTCATCTTTTCCTGCTGCCTCTAATTTCTTTTGTACTTGGAAAGTTCTTCTCTCTTCAGAGTACACTTAATAAATGTTCAACTTTTATGGTTTGGATTTTGACAGTGAATGTTAAGCCACTTATAATTAATGTTTAGGCATGCTATACAGGTTTCTTTTTGAAGAGTTGTTTTTGTATTCAATGTATTGAATAATGTTTATCTTCTCCCACTGAAATTTTTTACACTTAAAACTTTTGTTTATTAGACGTACAAAAATACTTTGCTCTCTAAAAGTTTGTCAATATTTCTAGTGACAGCATATGGCTGCATATGCATCATTTGATCAAATCCTGATTTAAAACTTGCAACAAGTTATTTTGAAATCTTAAATCAAATTTTTTCTCAACTTAAGAAGTTGAGAAAAATAAAATAATAATACAATGAATACCCATATACCCTCCACCTACATTCACCAATTGTTAATATTTTGGCATGCTTTCTTTAATGCTTTATCTATTCTCCCTTCTTCTCCCCCTCTCCTTAGTTTCATGTTTGCAGCTGTGACATTTGTGTGCAAGCCCTTGTATAAATATGTGCTTTCATTTCTCTTGGATAAATACCTAGGAGTAGAATGGTTATGAGCATGTATGTTTAACTTATTTAAAAACTGCAAAATTATTTCCCAAAATGGTTATATCAGTTTACATTTCCAGCAGCAGTGCTCAAGTTGCTCACATCCTTGCCAACACCTGCTATGATGTAATTTTATTTTTTACTTTAATACATTTATATATTGTAGTATGATTGCCAGTGTAGTGATATTAATCATATTACAAAATTATAGAAGAATATTATTGTTTATATTCATTATATTGTGCGTTAGATCTCTATGGCTTATTTACTACTCATAAAAAGTTTGTACTCTTAAACACCATTACTCTTATCCCTCCTTTCTTCATCCCCTGATAATCACCATTTACTGTTTTTCCAGTTTTATAGATTCCACATGTAACTAAAATCATACAGTATTTGTCTTTCCCTATCTGACTTATCTCACTTAACATACTATGCTTAAGATCCATCCATATAGTCACAAATGGAAGGATATCTTCCTTTCTCATTGCTGAGTAATATTTAATTGTGTATATGTACCACATTTCTTTTTTACTGAGGTTAATTGGTTAATAAAATATAAGTTTCAGGTGTACAACATTATAATTTGATATCTGTATACACTATAGTGTGCTCACCAGGAAAACTCTAGTTTTCATCCATCATCATACATTCGACCTCCTTTACCCATTTCACCCTCTCCCCACCCCTTCCTTCTTGGTAACCACCAATCTGTTGTCTATGTCTTTAAGGGGTTTTTTTTGGTTTGTTTTCTTTGTTTGTTTCTTTCTTTTCTGTTTTATATTCCGCATATGAGTGAAATTGTGTAGCTTTTGTCCTTTTCTGTCTGACTTATTATACTCAGCACAATATCCTCAAGATCATCCATATTGTTGCAAATGGCAATATTTCATTCTTTTTTATGGATGAATATATTCCTATGTGTTTCACATTTTTTTTCAATTCATCTGTTGAGCATTTGAGTTGTTTCCATATCTTGGCTATTATGAATAATGCTGCTATAAACATGGCAGTGCATACATCACATCAAAATCCTGTTTGCCTTTCCTTTAGATATATATCCAGAAGTGGAATTCCTCAATCATATGGTAGATCTATTTTTAAGTTTTTGAGAAAAACTGCATATTGTTTTCCACAGTGGTTGGACCAATTTATATTCCCATCAACAATGTATAAATGTTCCCTTTTCAGCATCCGTTAATCTCTTGTCTTCTTGATGATAGTCATTCTAACAGGTGTGAGGTGTTAGCTTTGATGTAATTTTAGATGTTCCATGAGGTATGTATAAATATCCTGTTATGGTTTTAGTTTTCGTTTCCCTAAACTATTCATGTTGAGCATCCATTCATGTGCTTATTTGTCATCTCTATACCTGCATTATTATGTTAAACAAAAGTGGTGAGTGTACAGTCTAGCATTTTCCTGACTTTAGAGGGAAAACATTCAATCCTTTACCTTTAAGTATAATATAAGATGTAGGTTATTGTAGGTGCTTTTTCTTGTAGGCGCTGAAGAAGATCCCTTCTACTCCTACTTTGCTGGGAGTTATTAAATCGGGGCTAGATCTTGATTTTTGTGAAATTCTTTTTCTAAATCTATTGAAATGATCATCTGATTTTTCTTGTATAATTTGTTACATTAATGGTATTGATGGTTTTTTAATGTTAAACCAACTTTACATTCCTAAGCTAAACACTACTTTGTCATGATGTGCTTTCATTTTTGTACATTATTAGACTTATTTTTGTAAAAGTTTGTTAAGAAATTTTGCATCTGTGTTCATGCAGAATATTGATTTGTAGTTTAGTTTCCTTTAACTATCCTTTTCTGGTTTTTGTATCAGAGTAATGCTCAACTCTTAGAATGAGTTGAGAAGCATTTCTTTCTCTTCAACTTTTCTGGAAGCATTTATGTGTAACCAGTATTATTTCTTTATTAAATATTTACAATTCCCCAGTGAAGCCATTTTCATTTGCCAGGGCAACCTTTGCATTTAATATGAATTTTAGAATCAATATGTCAATTTCTATAAAAATGCCTGCTCACATTGTGATTGGGATCACCTCGAATCTATAGAACAATTTGGAGAGAATTGCTCATATAAACTCTCATCTTTTCTGAAAGTATTTTGCCTTCCTTTTAAAACATTTTCAAATTAAACTTTTTATTTTTATGTGATAAATTCAAATGCAGTTGTAAAAAACAATATAGAGAAACCTCATGTATCCTTTACATACTTCCACCAATGGCAACATCTTGAAAAACTAGAGTACTTGTATCCCAACAAGGATATTGATATCGATAAAAATCAAGATACAGAACACTTTCATTATCACAAGGATTCCTCATGTTGCTCTTTTGTAATCACATCCCTTTCTCTTTCTCTCATCCTCCATACTACCCCTTTAATTCCTGGCAACCTGTTTATTTCCATTTTTTTTTTAAGTTTCAAGGATGTTATATAAATATAATAATATGTAACCTTTTGGGGATCGTTTTTTCACACAGCATAATTCTCTGTAGACTTACTCAAGTCATTTCATTATATATAGTTCATTTTAAAATTTTTGAATAGCATTTTACTGCACTGAGGTATTACAGTTTAACCATTAACCTACTGAAGGACATCTGGGTTGTTTCCAGTTTGGGACTATTATGAATCAAACTGCTATAAATTTCCATATTTAGGTTTTTGTATGAACATATGTTTTTATTTTTTTCTAGAATAAAATGCCCAGAAGTGAAATTGCTGGGTTCTATAGTACTTACATGTTTAGTGCTTAAGAAACTGCTAAGCTCTTTTACAGAGTGACTGTACCATTTTATATACCCACCAGCAATGTATGAGTGATCCAGCTTCCCCACTTCTAGCCAATATTTGTTGTTGTTGCTACTTTGTTTAGACACTCCGATAGATGCATAGTAATATTGCATTGCAACTTCGTTTGCATTTCCCCAATGGCTAAATGATGTTCAATGTCTTTTCATGTATTTATTTTCTATCTGTATATTCCCTTTGGTGAAATCTCTCTCCATGTCTTTTGTCCATTTTTAATGGTTTGTTTGTTTACTATTGTTTTGAGACTTTTTTGTATATTCTAGATCCTAGTCCTTTATTAGATACATGGTTTGCAAAGATTTTTCTCTTGGTCTGTAGCTTGTCTTCTCATTCTCTTAACAGGGTCTTTTTCAGAGTAAATGTTTAAATTTGATGAAGTTCAGTTTATCATATTTTTTTTCTTTTATGGATCATGCTTTTGATGTCAAGTCTAAGAACTCTTCACTTACCCCTTATACTGAATATTTTCTCCTGGATGTTTTTCTAAATATTTTACGGCTTTACATTTTATATTTAAGTCCATGATCTGTTTCAAGGTGATATTTGTATAAAGTGTGAGGTTTGAGTCAAGGTTTGTTTTCTTTGCCTTTGGATGTTCATTTACTTCAGCACCATTTGTTGAAAGGCAATTCTTCCTTCATTGAATTGCTTTAGCATCTTTGTCAAAGATCAGCTGGTCACATTTGTGTAGGTGTATTTCTGGGTTTTCCTTCCACCAGCGACAAAAAGTCTTGATAACTGTAGCTATACAATAAAATTTTAAATCAGATAAACTCTGTCCACCTTATTCTTCTTTTGCAAAATTGCTATAGCTATTCTAGTTCCTTTCCTTTTCCATATAGATTTTAGAATAATCTTGTCTATATATCCAAAAATTTTTGCTGAAGTTTTGATAGAAATTGCATTAAATCTGTATATCACTTTGGGAGAATTCACACCTTTAGTGTATTGAGTTTTCCAGTCCATGGTCAACTGATAAATTTTTACTGAGGTGAAATTCACTTAACATAAAATTGACAATTTTAAAATGTAAAATTCAGTGGCACTTAGTACATTCACAATGTTGTACAACCAATACCTCTACCTAGCTCCAAAACATCTAAATCACCCCAAAAGAAAACCCAATATCCATTAAGCAATCACTCCTCATTCATCCCTCCCTTAAGTCTGCTCTGCTTTCTGCCTCTATAGATTTACTTATTCTGTATATTTCACATAAATTAAATCATACCATATGTGATCTTTTTTCACTTAGCCTTTTTTTAGGCTTATCCATGTCGTAGCATATATCAGTTACTTCATTACTTTTTATGAGTGAATAATATTGCACTGTATGTTTATATCATCATTTGTTTATTCGTTCTTCTGTTAATGAACATTTGGGTTATTTCCATTATTTGGCTATTGTGAATAATGTTATAAACATTTGTATATAAGTATTTGTTTGAGTACCTGTTCTCTCTTCATTTTTAAAAGATATTTTCACTGGGTATAGAATTCTACATTGTCTGTTTTACTATTTCAGTACTTTAAAGATGATGGTCCACTATTTTCTTGCTTGCATTTTTTTCCTGACAAAAAAATCTGCCAAAATCTTTATTTTTGTTTCTCTGTGGGTAACACGTCGTATTTTTATGTCTGCTTTTAAGATTTTCACTCTATATCTAGTTTTGAGCCGTTTATGATGCTCCTTGGTGTAGTTTTCTTCAAATTTCTTGTGCTTGAGTTTTTTGAGATTATTACATCCATATGTTTCTAGTTTTCATAAAATTTGAAAAACTTTAGTCCATTATTTCTCTTTCTTACTACTATAATTACATATTAGAGTACACTAAGTTGTTCCATAGCTCACTTAAGTCTCATTTATTTTGCCCCCCAAAATGTGGATAATCTCATTTTGGATAATTCCAATTGCTATCCATAATTTCATTTTGGATAATTTCTATTGCTATGTCTTCAAATTCACTAATCTTTTCTTCTGCAAAATCTAATCTGCCATTAATCTCATTTATTATATTTTTCATCTCTCCTCACACATTGTAATTTTTAGCAATAGAAGTCTGAGTTGGGTCTTTTTTTATAAATCGTCCACATCTCTCCTTAACTATTTGATCATATGAAAAATAGTCATAATAGCTTTTTGTCATTATCTGCTAATTATAACATCTGTGTTAGTCTGGATCAGTTCTGTTGGTTTCCTCATTAGGAACTGAAGTTTCCTTTTTGAATGCCTGGTAACTTTTTATTGGATTTAGACCTTGTAAATTTTACATATTTTGGTGCTAAATATTTATGCATTTTTACAAATATTCTTACGCTTTTTTTTCGGAGACATAGCAAAATTACTTGGTAACAGCTTGACCCATTTAGGTCTTGCTTTTAAAATTTGTTAGGTAGGATAAAAACGATGTTTAACCTAGAGTTAATTATTCCTCATTACTGAGGTAAGAACTTTCTGGGTACAATACTCCATGAATTATGAGACTTTGCAGTTAAGTTGAGACTTAGCACTATTACCAGTTTTGTATGAACACTAGGTACTGTTTACTCTAATCCTTTCAGATGATTCTTTCCCTAATCTTAGGTAGTTTCTTCAAATACATGCATTGCTCAGTACTCAGCTGAATACTCAAGGGGCTTTCTGAAAATTTTCAAATTTCCATCTCTGTACAGTTCTCTCAAGTAATCTTCCTTGTAAACTCTAGATCCCTTGGTATTTCTTCAGTCTCAGCTCCATCTTCTCTATTCAGGAAGCCCACCATATTCTACTTGGTATCCCTCTTCCTGTGCCACAGGCCAGAAACTCTCTCAAGGTAGTAATCTGGGGCAATAGTTGGGTTCACCACATTTTTTTCCTGTCTCTCATGGATCACTCTCCTTCACTGTCTGAAATCTCGTGTCTTGTAAAGCATTGTTTCATATATTTTGCCTGTTTTTAAGTTGTTTCAGGTAGGAAAGTAAACCTGGACCCTGTTACTACATCTTAGCCAGAAGCCAAACTTCTAACAGTATTACTCCAAATGAAAGCAGGATCTCAAAGAAATATCTGCACTCCCATGTTCATTGCAGCACTGTCCACAATAGCCAAGATATGGATAAAACCTAAGTGTCTATCAGTGAATCAATGGATAAAGATATACATATATATAATGGAATATTATTCAGCCATGAGAAAAAAAGGAAATCCTGCCACTTATGACAATATGAATAAAACTTGAAGGCACTATGCTAAGTGAAATAAGTCAAACAGAGAAAGACAAATACTGTATGATCTCACTTATATGTGGAATTTTAAAAAAACAAACTCATAGAAACAGAGTATAGCAGTGATTACCAGGGGATGGGGGTGAGGTAAATGGGGAGATGTTGGTCAAAAAGTACAAACTTCCAGTTATAGATAAATATAAGTTCTGGGGATCTAATGTACAGTGTGGTGATTATAGTTAACAATATTATATTTTATACTTGAAAATTGAGATCTTAAATATTCTCACCACAAAAAAAAATAGTTATGTGACATAACGGAGGTGCCAGCTAATGGTACAGAGGTAATCATTTTGCAATATATAAATGTATTGAATAAATTTACACAATGTTATATGTCAATTATATCTCAATAAAGCTGGCAAAAAATATTATGCCAATAATATTATTGCTGACTTGGGTGTCTTCATCTTTGGTGGTTCCTTCTCATCACTTCCTGGGAGTTCCTAGGCTACTCAAAATTGTATGGACATCAATTTAAAATATCGTTAAAAATTAGTAACAGATTATATTTTTAAATAACTTGCATAATTTTATGTGTATCAGACTAGCCCTCCATACCATTCCAAAATCTTCTTGGCCTCTCCTCTTACTCCAGTCACTGCTAGAGAGACCAGTTGCATTTAGACTTTGACTAACTTTGCACAGGTGCAATTGGACAGTGTCACTCCTTGGCTGGTGACAAATACATTTTACTTCCTTCTCTAAGGCTACTCTATCCTATCAGTAGGAATCCCCCCTACATTCACACATAGACAACCAGGAAGTATGAGGGCATTTAACACACATGGGGCCATTTTTGACCAATAAGGAATGGAAGACAATAGAGAAATTATTTCCCCTATATAAAAAATGGGACTCATTTCTTAACACTTTGAAGAAGATCCCAGTTGCACTGAGCATCAGTCTTCTACAATAGTGACCAACCTCTGTGCTTGGATTGCCTCTTTTCATCCTTCTGTGTTCCACTTCCTGGAATCACACTTCTAAATAAACCACCTGCACACAAGCCTTAATCTTAGGATCTGCTCTTAGGAGAAGATAGGCTAAGATAATAGAGCATATATTTACATTTACATGTATATATAACACATAATCACCAGTTTTGGTGTAGTTATACAATGCTGCTAGTGAAAACTAATGTGAAATCAGATAAGATTATCCACAGTATTTCTCAAGAACTGCTGCAAATAAATGAATTTTAAAAAATCATGTCAAGCATTTATTGAATGCTTACTACATGTAAAGTATTGTGCTAAACACTGTGGAAAATAGCAAGAAGTATGATGTATATGGAACCAAAGAGAAAAAATGTTTAGCAGGATGCTTATTTTTAAAATACAAAATTAGAATACTACCAACTAAAAATTATATGCAACTATAATTTTTATGGTTGTATATAATTTTTTATATACAACTAAAACTATACAACACTACTAAAAAAACTACGTGTTCTACTTTTGTCTTGAAATAACAAAACAAAATAGACAAAACATGTGGAACTATAATTTTTAAGACTAAATATCAACCAACAAAGGGTAGTGATCTTTAAGAGAAAGGAAACAAATGAAGTGAACCCTATTGCTTCCCGGCTTATGACCTGGAGAGAATTTCAGAAGTACAGGGAGAAAGATCTCAGGCACGGCCTAGCAGCCTCCCTGAGTTGAGCTTGGATTTCAGAGAGATCAAGGAGACTAGAGTTCTCAAGGAGAAGTAAGTGTTGGAAAGGAGAAATACACAAAAGTAGAACTCTAAAGATCTGTAGAAGGTCTCACTTGAGTCTTCCACTGAATAGTGATCAGCATATGCATGTGAAGGAAACACTTGATACCAAGGAAAGAATTAGCTAAAAGAACTTTAGGAAAAAATCTTCAAAGTTCACATAAGGCCAAGAATAACTTCTTATGTTAATTTTCAACTTTTGTATAACAAATCACCACATACTTAGTTGCTTAAAATAATACCCAATTACTAGTTGACAGTTCTTTAAGTCAGAAGTCTGAATGTGGCTTACCTGGGTCCTCTGCTCCGGGTCTCACAGGATTACACCAGAGGGTTGGATCATCTGGGTTCCCTTCTGGAGGCCGTGAGGCAGAATACAATTTCAAACTCATTTTTTTTTGCCAGAATTTAGATTCTTGTGCTTGTTAGGGCTGAAGCACCATTTTTTTTCCACTGGTTGCCAGCAGGGGCTGCTCTCATTCCAGAGGTTGATCTCAGGTTATTGTCTTATGGCCCTTTCCATCTTCAAAACCAGCAAGGGAAAATCTCCCTCATTTTGAATCTCTCCATGTACCAAATTTCTTTTGTCAAGAAGAACCTAGTCTTTATTTAAAGGCTCATCTGATTAGGTCAGACATCCAAATTAATCAGCTTTTCTTAATATCAACTGTGCAGTATAACAAATTAATCATGGTAGTAGTTATCCCATCATATTTACATTTCATAGCCACACTCAATGGGGGGATAATATAAAGTATGATTCATCGGGGGTCGTATTAGAATTCTGCTACCACATTCTCATTTCCACCAGTCAGAGTAGAAAAATTCATTAATGAGTTGGAATTATGTAGAGTACTCAGAAGGGTTTTGCTTCAGTATTGTGCGTACAGGCTGCTCTCGTTTTGCCTAACAAAGATTAAAAGTATGACCCAAAAGGCTAAAATTGTTTCAAGTACCTTAATCATATACCAGAACAAAGCTCAAGAATGTTTATAAGAACATAAATATATTCAGCATCTACAAGGTGAAAGTTGAAATGTCTAGCATTGAATAAAATGTTAGCAAGCAGGAAACTACTATGTATAATGGGGAGAGAAATCAATCAATCTAAACTGACAAAGAAATTTCATAGGTGATAGAATTAGTAGATGATGACATAAAAAACATTATTATCATTATATTCCTTAAGTACAAGAAGTTAGAGGGAAAATTTAACGTGTTGAGACATGGAAGATATAAAAAGACCTAGATCTAACATCATCCACAATATATGAGGTGAGAAATATAATGAATAGGATTAATGATAGATTAGATGTTGTAGAAGAAATTATTAACAAACATGAAGACTTTTCAAAAGGCGGTATCCAAAATTAACCGTGAGGAGGAAAAAAAGTGAAAAAAAAGATTAACATAGCATCAGTGAGCTGTGGGACAATTCTAAAAAAGAGAGTCAGCAATGGATAAAAGAGAGAGAGAGATGGGAACCAAAAAAATCTTGAGAACAAACAGTTAAAAATTTCTCAAATGTTATGAAAACTATATGTCTACAGAGCTGAAAAGCTCAACAAACCCTAAGCATGATAAATGAGCTTTAAGGATCATCATGAAAATATTTCTTAAAACCAGTGATAAATAGAAAATGTTGACTTAGACATAGAAAAAAGACTTATTATGTACAAAGGAACAAAAATAAAGTTGACAGACATCTTATATGAAATAATGCAAGCCAAAAGTGAGAAGAGTAATGTATTTAAAGTACATAGAGTAAAAACTTTCAACTTAGGCATTTATACCCTGTGAAAATGTCTGTGACTTCAAAAATGAAGGCAAAATAAAGACATTTTGTTACATTAAAAAACAGCAAAATAATTAATCACCAGCTGACCTATACTATAAGAAGCGAAGTATCAATACACAGTATAACATAGATCAATCTTGAAAACATTATGCTAAATGAAAGAAGGCAGACACAAAAGGTCATATGTTGTTTAATTCCATTTATATGAAATATTTAGAATAGGTACAATCATAGAAACAGAAAGGAAACTGGTGGTTGCCAAGGACAAGGTCAGGGGGTAAATGAGAGTGATTGCTTAATGAGTACAGTGTTTTGTTTTGGGGTGATATAATGTTTTGGAACTATATACAGGTGGTGGTTAACAACATTGTGAATGTACTGTGTCACTGAATTTTATACTTAAAAATGGTTAATTTCATGTTATATGAATTTTTATCTTAATAAAAATATTAAGATATTAATAAAATTAACAATTTTTTAATAATTGTATGATCTTTTCAGTAGACACAGCAAAAGCATTTAACATCTCATATCCATTCCTGATAAAATCTATTGGCAAAGTAGGAACAGAAGGGAGTTTCCTTTGCCTGCTTTGCCTACAGCTAACATTACATTTAATCATGAAAAAATGGAATGCTTTCCTCCTATGTTCAGCAAAAATAAAGGGATGTCCACTCTTACCACTTTTATTCAACATTGTACTGGAAGTTGTAGCCAATGCAGCAAGACAAGACAAGACAAGACAAGACAAGACAAGACAAGACAAGGCATCAAGGCTTGAAATGAAGAAGTAAAACTTTATTTATTCATATACTAATATCATCTATGTGGAAAATTTGATAATCTGTGTGGATTATGTATATAAAAATCTGATTATACCTACAAAAAACCCACAAGACTAATAAATGAGTTTATTAAGTTTGAAGGATATGAGATCAATGTATATAAGTCAGTAGTATTTCTATCTTCTAGCAACAATCAGAAACTAAAATAAAAAAGATACCATTTACATTAGCATTGACAAGTATGAAATACTTAGGGAAAATATGTCAAATATATGCAATACCTGTACACTAAAAAATATAAAGTTTTGCTGATGTAAATAAAAGAAGCCTTAAATTAAATGGAAGGATACACTGTGTTCCTGAGTCAGAAGACTAAATATTATTAAGATGCCAATTCTTCTCAAATTTGCAGATTCAGCACAGTCCCAGTAAAAAAACCTAGTAAGATTTTAGAATTGATAAGTTTATTCAAAATTCATACGAAAATGAAAAAGATCTAGAATAGCCAAAGCTACTATGCAAAAAAGTGAAATTAGAAAATTAACACTACTGACTCCAAGACTTATTATAAAGCTACAGTAATCAAGACAGTGTGGTATTGGTGTAGAGATAGACATATAAATCAATGGAACAGAATAGAAAGTTCAGAAATAGATCTACTCATATATCAACACTAACTTTCAGCAAAAATGCAAAGGCAATTCCGTGGAGAAATGATAGTCTTTTCAATCAACGATACTATAACAACTGTATATCCACATGCAAAAAAAATCTTGCATCTATGCCTCACACTATATCTAAAAATTAACTTAAAATGAATAATCGACATTAATGAAAAACCCAAAATTATAAAAGTTCTAGAAGAAACCCTTTCTAACCCTGGTTTGTTAGATATAACACCAACAGCACAATCCATAAAAGTAATTGATAAAATAGACAATCAAAATTTAAAACTTTTGCCCCCCAAAAGACCAAGCTAAGAGAATAAAAAGACCTCCACAGTTTAGGATAAAACATTTAGAAATCATATATCAGATAAAGGACTTGTATCTAGATCATACGAAAACTTTCAAACTCAATAAGAAAATAAACCATAATGAGATACTACTACACATCGATTAAAATCGTTAAAGTTAAAAAGATTGATATACCAAGTATTGGCAAAAATGCAGAGTAACTTAGACTTCATACAATACTGGACAGGAAGTAAAATGGTACAACTGCTTTGGAAAATACTTCGGCAATTACTTAAAAAGTTAAACATATACCAACAATAAGAAACAGCCCTTCTACTCTGAGGCATTTATCTAAGAAAAATGAAAGCATATATCCATATAAAAACTTATACCAGCTTTATTTGTAATCAGTAACAACCGGAAACAACCCAAATGTCCACCTATATGTGATTAATTATTAAACTGCAGTATATGTATATTATGGAACACTATTCAGCAATAAAATGGAATGCAATATTGGTACATGCAATAATATGGATGAAAAAAGTACATGGTGTATATAATTCCACTCATTAAAATTCTAGAGAATGCTAACTTTTCTGTAGTGACAGAAAGTAGCTCAGTGGTTGCCTGAATTTGGGGGATAGTGAAAGACAGCAGAATATGCCACTACAAAATATGCCTATTTGGCATAGAGATTATTTTGAGCCGATTATTTTTGATGCAGGATGGGGTGAATCCTCCCACCTCGAGTGTGCACTTAAGCCCCATACCTACCAAAAGAGGGTCGTTGGCTCCCCACAGAAAAGAATTCAAGAGCGAGCCAAAGTTAAAGACGAAGGAAAGTGCAACCACACATGAACTTCATTTCTTTAATATAGTTATTTTCCTCTGCTTCAAACTGGTTTTGCCCAGGTAATGGCATTGTTACTCTTGCTTTTTCCCCCCTTATCCTCTGCATGCCTGCTCCTTTAATCATTAACCCTCAGGACATAAGATTAAAGGAGCCACAGGTCTATAATTATGAGGACAATAGGTTTCAGTTGGACTTTAGACTAAGGATAACATTTTGGCCTTAGATGTGTTTCAGCCCCAGACCCATCAAGGCAGAACAACTCCCCCAGTCACAAGACCAGACAGGATGGTGCCATGGCTGATTCCAGAACTGGACACAATGATCAATCACCTCATCCCCCTCCAATAGTCCAATCAGCAGCACTCATAATTACATCTCCCTTAGTTTTCATGACTACCAGTTTTTCCCTATAGAATCTGTACTCCCAAGAAACCCAGGGCTCCAGGCCTTTGAGTGATAGCCCACCTGTGTCTCTGGGACTTGCAGTTCTAATAAACTTTTTTTCACTGCAAAACCTGCACATATCTTTCCTTTGGCTTAGACGTGCACAGGAAGATGGACCTCTTTTATTATCAGGATAACAAAAGTTGATTAGAGAAGAAATAACACTCCTTAGAGTGTGGTCGTCTTTCAGAGTGTCTGAGAGATTGGGTTTATATCTGTTTCTCAGTTTCTATAAAAATTTACTTATTTATAAGAAAATCTCCATTTGTAAAGGTGTCTCCTCCCTCTCTGTACTAAGAAGAGAAGAATGACTAAATCACAAGAAACTCTTATCAGCGGAGAAGACACTGAGAAATCTACATAAAAAACCTTACCATATTTACTGTGCTTTTCCTGGATACCTTCCATTACTGCTCCCCATCCATACACTTTTCTTTCCTTTATCTTTAGCTAAAGACAGTGTTTAAGGTGATGCTTTAGGTCACCTTTTAGAGTTACTCATTTTTCCTGGATATCTCCCATGCATACATAAGTTATACATGTTAATAAACTTGTTTCTTTTTCTTGTTAATCTGTCTTTTATTACAGGAGGTCTCAGTCAAGAACTCAGAAGGGTAGAGAGAAAATTATTTTTCCTCCTCTACAATGAGTATGTGTAGAACCAAGGAGGATTTCAAAGGAGCATGAGAAAATTTTAGAGAGAAGCAAGTTCATTATCTTGATTGGGATGATTTTTTCCAGAAAGGAAAAATTTTTTCTGTACCTTTCCGGGTTCTTCTGGCTGGTCTAAGAATCAAATTGATATAAGTTAGATTAACAAGATAAAAATAAACAAAAGTTTAATAACATGTATACCTCTAGTATACATGGAAAAGACCCAGGAAAACTGAGTTGCTTTATGAAATGGTACAAGCCATCACCTGAAATATCATCTTTTAGCTAAAGATGAAAGATGTTGGGGATGGGGAGTCAGTTATGGAAGGCTACCAGAAAAAGCCCAGTAATCAAGGGTAACATTGTTATGCAGATTGAAGTCATTGCTTTATTTATTGGTTTGAATTTCTAGAAATTGAGTCATCCTTCTCTTCCTGGTACAGAGGGGCAGATACCCTTACAAATGGAGATTCCCTTTATAAACGTAAATGTCTCTTACAGAAGAAGAACTTCTCTGTTTTCAGAGCTTCTTTTATATCTGCTTTTTAAAAACGTAACCACCTTAAAATAAACAATTTGCCAAAAAGGCATATTTTTGGGCTGCAAATTATGCTCACCTAGAGTCCCACTGTTAGGTAGTTAAGCAGGCATAAGCAACAGGAGCAAAGGACCAGCTCTGTAATCATAGAAACCTCTCTTGAAGACCTTCCTTAAGGACCTCCCAGAAACACCTCCCTTTTATGGTTACAAATTATCCCAAATCCTAAGGCACAAAGGCCATAAAAGCTGTTGGCTAAATCAGCTACAAGTGCATGCACAGAAAGTGCTACCCCGACCTGCCCATAACCTCCGCCTCATTATACCATCATTATAATAGCATGCCTATGCCCGGAAGTTCATGAATCTAATTATAACAGACTGAATTATGGATAAGCACGTGCACAGGAGGCAAACAGCTACACAACAGCCAACTGTCAATCAAGGTGATCTCACATGCAGATCATCTAGGATCTCTCGTCATGGCTCAAATACAAACAGACCTTCCCATCTTTGCACAGTTACAGCTCTCTTCACTGAAAACCCGCTCCTCCCTTGAAGCATACTCTGTCTTTTATCTTTTAGCTTTTCACCTCCCAAATTCCACAGGGCTGCAGCTTTCCTTAGCACGGCCCATCTCCTAAAAGTGTACTTTCAATAAATATTACTTTTTATAAACCTTGCTGACCTGTAATTCCTTACTGTATCAGAAGGGAAGAACTGAGGACCTCCACCATGCCGCTGGGGCAACACCAGATTTCACATCACTCCAGCAGTAGCACCATCTTTGAAAGTCCCAAAGAAGTTTCATAGTCTAGAGGCTAAATCGGTGGTCTGTTCCATCATACTGAACCAGTCTCTCAGTCCTGAAAATAGGTCAGTTTAGTTAAATAGTCTTGTCTTTCACTTCAGGAGGCAGTCTTGTAGTTAGGCTCCTAAAGTTTGGCCTAGATGGTACAAGCAATCAGGTATTTAATAAGCATTTCTATGGAAACAAAAGAAAAACAAAGGTTAATGTCTATAAACTCAGTGTGAGTCAGGAGGGCAGCCAGTCATGATAATATTTTAAATGTAGGTGTCAAAATGTCTTTTGCAGTTTGAAATTTCTCTGATGATGTCATCAGTTGTTCAAGTAAACTTTCTGAGTTCAGGTAAATAGGTGTGAAGACTGTCTAACCAAGGGATGTTGTAAGGATTTCTCTGAAGTTCAAATTAAGTTGTCCGGCTTTAATTTGCAAGGCTTTAGGAAAAGGACAATTTTATTTTTCAATGATTCCAAGTCAAAAGTATGGGAGAAAATTAGATACATAAGTTTGAAGATTTGTAGCCCGATATAAAAAAAAAAGAAAGAAAGAAAAATTTAGGATCTAGTTGTAAACAAATCTAGAAGACACTGGAGTAAAAAAGGAGAGACTTTATTCAGTTAACAGCTTGCATAACAGGGAGATGCAGCCTACAGCAAAATCCAAAAGTATGCTTGTTATTGGTATAAGGTCCTTGTGCCCAATGCTTGGAAAGGCCAAAATTCAAAACACCAGAGTTTAGAGAAAGGAAAGATTTATTGATAGAGAAGGCACTAACTGAGAAGAAACCTCAGATCCATCTTCCCAAAGTACAGAGTTCAGGTTTCTTTTATGCCAAGGGTAGGGGAAATGGGAGGGGCAAGAGGTGATTGGCCAGTGGCAGACATCTGGGCACAAGCAGGGGTCCAAGGAAGATTGTACTAGCTGATGTGATTCTGGTCACAAGGTTCTTACAAATCTTTGATAAGCAGTACATACTTCCCTTATTTCCATTGGGGAGGCACTTTCTGGCAAGGGAATTTTTTTGTAAAACTCAAACCACAAGCAGAATTCCTCTAATGATTAGCATGTCTATATGCAAGACTCAGCAAGAGTTTTTAGTGTGAAGACCATAAGAACAAAGCAGGCTTGAACAAGACAGAGTCAGAGAGGCTAAGTATTTCACTATTACATGCTCTACTGAGACAAAGGCAAGGTCACCTTTTATAGAGAATTTTCCCACCCACAGTCCCCATTCTGGTCCGTTTCACCTAAAGTTTCCAAATTGTACAGTTCTGATTGGTTCAAAGCAAGCACTTCTGATCGATTAATATAGATGCAAATTAGAATAGAATTTGTATAGTTCTGATTGGATGGGGTAGGTCTCAGTACATTAGTCGAAGGATGAAACCAGGGCTTCCCTGAAGTGATTGACACAGAGTAAACAAGCAGGACATAGCATGGGAAGTCAAGAGTTTAGTCTGAGGTTCTTCCCTGTATACAGAGTGCATGAGAAGCCCCTTTCAGCAGATGGCCACTAGGTTCTTATTATTTAAAAAATTTGGCCCCTTGGTTGACAACGGGGAGTCCATCTCAGCAAATAAATTCCTTGTTGTGGTTCACATCAAGTGAATCTTTCTTCTTGGGGTCTACACAATCTAGTTTATAGGTAGAAAACATGACTAAAAGTAATAGGCCTAGAATCTGATATCCACACAAGTATCATAGTTTCTACTCTAACATGATTTTTCTCTCTATGATTATCCCCATTTTTACCAAAAATAATAAAACTAATTCATTTGTAAAATAAGTCAAGTCTTAGTAAACTTGGTCTAATTATTTTCATAAGTGCAGCAAAAGAGCTATTAACCATATAGGGTCTTTTAATCTGCTTTGTTATAATTTTTTATAAAGAATCTCAGATTAAACTTTTAAATGGTCTCATGAGACCAGGAAGCTAAGTCAAGGACTTGCCATCATGAAACTTGCCTGTAATATTTAAATATTTGGGTGAATTCCTCTCCTGTTGAGGTCCTCAAAATATCCTGAGGTTTCTGTATCTGCCAGGAAGTAACTTTCTTTATTCACCTGGTAAGGCTGCCAGAAACCCTGTAAGCAAGGTACCATGCTAGTCTTTCCAAAGGGCTTTACTGGCCCCATAAAATCGATCTTAGTTCCTTAAAGTTGTCTGGTCATTTCAAATTCTATGCATGTTCTCAAATATGACATTCCAGTCAAAGCCTTGGTAATATAACCTATGTTTTCAATGATGTCCTGATACAAGGAGAACAGATTCTTATTGAATTTATAAAAATAACTATATTTCTAGAAAAATGAGAATACTCACTAAGAGTATCAGGTAGAAAGGATCAGGTAGAAAGAACAAGTGACCAGGGAAAACTGTGCCACTGGGCCCCACAGTACACCTACTAAATTATTGCTTCATTTCTGTTCAGATATACTTAGGTTCAGATATAAACTATAAAGATATACTTTACCAAATTATTGACAGCTTAAAAGAAAGTAACAAAAAATTCCTTAAATCTGGAAAAATAAAACATCAGCAATTTTTCAAACAAAAAGTCATAAAAATATAACCATTATCCTCAGTTCATTTCTTCCTATGTTATTAATTGTTATTCTACTTAAATCCAGTTTTTCCATTAGTTCTGGAAATTCTTATCTAGTTCAGTGTTATGATCTTAAAATGATCAGAAACCTGGACCAGTCAAGATGGCAAAGAAGTTAGACTGTGCTTGCCTCCTCTTGTGCCCATAGTAAAATTATAAAGAAGCTACAAAGCAACCATTACAGGGAGTTGCCTCAGATCTAGCTGAACAGCAGTCCCACAACCAGGGACACATAGAAGAGGCCGCCTCAACATGGGTAGGATCTGGAGAGTTATCCATATTGAGATCCCAAGCCCAGGTTTCTAGTGCTGGAAAGAGAAGTCTCCATAACCTCTGACTGTGAAAAACTAGCAGAAATTGAGGATGAATGAGATGGAGAGCTCCAGGAGTTGCAGACATTCTTTTTAAAGGGCTCGTGCCCAGACTCACTCACTCTGATCTCCAGCACTGGTGCAGCTACTCACGGAGTGCCAAAGGCAAACAGAGAGACACAAAGTTGTCAGGCTTCAGGGTGATGGATGGATGGACAGCTTTCTCCCAGAGAGAAGTGCTCGCAGCATCCATTGTTCCTTGGTTGAGCCTTCCCCACTTCCAGCGTGCCACCACAGCTGTCTCCATCAACCTGGAAAACACAGGTCACTCTGCCCTGGTGATTCCCTGTGACTCAGCCTCTCCCAACTGGTGGGCCCACCCAAGCTGCCTCTAGTGGTTTATTCCATACAAATGGCCTGTCTTGGCTCTCGCTGTGGACTTTCTCAAAATTTTTCAAAAACTCACAAAACCCAAAGAAGCAGCATCTGACCTCAGAATGTCCCGTACCTCTTGCTGAGCAGCCCCAAGCCCCATACTAGTGGCAGCTGGCCTCGGTTCCTGGCTTGGCCTCTCGAAGCACCTATAAGTCCAGCACGGGGGGCAGCTATCTTGGTGACTCTTACCAGGTGGCCCCAGAAGTACACAGGCTGTGGCTGAAACTGGCCTGCAGCTGGACCTCTCTCAGGAGGCTCCTGGGCCACCATACCTGGTGGCCTGCTTCAACCTGGGCCGGAGTCGGAGCACCACCCAGGGATGCATCTGAGGAGGACACACTCGAAGGATAGACTGAGAAGGAACTAGAGCCCTGCTAAAATTAATCGGCACTTCGCCAGCCAGTTCTCAACAACCAATCAGCCTAAGGGTCAAACCCTCCTATTGAGTGCAAACAACAACCAAGGCTCAACTGCAACAGGAAGGAACACACAACCCACACAAGGGACACACCTCGAGCACCCTGCTCAAGTGACCAGGGAAGACTGTGCCACTTGGCCCCATAGGACACCTACTACATTAAGACTGGGAGATGTAGGAGCCCTATCTAATACATAGAAACAGACCAAGGGAGAAGCCAAAATGGGGAGACAAAGAAGCATGTCCCACATGAAAGAACAGAACAAAGCTCCAGAAAATTAACTCAACAAAATGGAGACAAGCAATCTACCAGATGCAGAGTTCGAAACACTGCTTATAAGGATGCTCAATGAACTTAGGGGAAGGGCGGATGAACTCAGTGAGAACTTTAACAAAGAGATAGAAAACATAAAAATGGATAGAAAACATAAAAATGGAGAACATAAAAGGGAACCAGTCAGAAATGAACAATATAATATATGAAATGAAGAGTACATTAGAGAGAATCAATAGATTGAATGAAACAGAAGATCAAATCAGTGATTTAGAAGATGAGGTAGCAGAGGACACCCAATCAGAACAGCAATAAGGAGAAATAATCCAAAAAAATGAAGACAATTTAAAAAGCCTTTGGGACAATGTCAAGCATAACAACATTTGCATCATAGGGTACCAGAAAAAGAAGAGAGAGAGAGCAAGGAATTGAAAACCTGTTTGAAAAAATAAAGACAGAAAACTTCCCTAACCCGGTGAAGGAAACAGACATACAAACCCAGGAAGCTCAGAGAGTCCCAAAGAGGAACCCAAAGAGGTCCATACCACCTCCTCTTCCTCCTCCTCCTCCTCCTTCTCTTCCTCCTCCTCCTCCTCATCATCATCATCAAGACACATCATCATTAAATTGCCAAAAGTTAAATACAAAGAAAGAATCAAAGCAGCAAGGTAAAAGCAATTAGTTACTTACAAAGAAGCTCCTATAAGACTGTCAGCTGATTTCCCAACAGAAACTTTGTAGGGCAGAAGGGCCAGGAACAAAATAGTCAAAGTGATTACAAGCAAGGACTTACAACCAAGATTGCTCTATCCAGCAAAGCTATCATTTAGAATCGAAGGACAGACAAAAAGCTTTCCAGACGAGAAAAACCTAAAAGAGTTCATCACCACCAAGCCAGTATTACAGGAGATATTGGAGGAACTCCTTTAAGAGGAGGAAAATAATATTTATCAAAAGTCTAAATAAAATGGCAATAGCTACATATCTATCAATGAGTACTTCAAATTAAAAAGAATTAAATGCTCCAATCAAAAGATAAGGTGGCTGAATGGATAAGAAAACGAGACCCTTATATAGGCTGCCTACAAGAGACTTACTACAGATTAAAAGATACACACAGATGGAAAGTAAAAGGATGGAAAAAGATATTTCATGATGGACCTAGAGGGTTTTGTGGTGAGTGCAATAAGTCAGATAGAGGAAGACAAATGCCATATGATTTCACAGATATGTGGAATCTAAAGAACAAAATAAACCAAAAAGAACTGACACAAACTCATAGATACAGAGAACATTTCAAAAGTTACTAGATTGGAGGGGTGTCACAGAGGTCAGTGAAAAAAGGGGAAGGGATTAAGAAGTACAAATTGGTAGTTAGAAAACAGTCATAGAGACATAAAGTATATCATGGGGAATATAGTCAATAAAAAATGTATGGTGTCAGATGGGTACTGGATTTATTGAGGTGATCACTTCATAAGTTATATAGATGTCAGATCACTATGTTGTACACCTGAACCTAATATAATATTGTATGTCAACTGTAATCAAAAAATAAAAAAATATATTATTTAAAAAAAGTTATCAGAAACCTGTATCCTAGAGTATATTCCATGAGTCTCTTTGAAGATGAGGCACATTTGAAAAACTATCATAGTGAAACAGTAACTGTAAATGAGAAAATACTTAAAAATGGTCATAGTAAAGAATTTCGTTGCAACACAATTGACAAGGAAATTTGCTTATTTCTGCGACATACAAAACTTTTAGATAACTCAAAGTACAAATGATGACATTACACTAAGACATCAGATCTAGGAATTTCATACAATTTCCAGAACATACACACACACACACACACACACACACACACACACACACACACACACAAATATAATCTAAGAATGTTTAGCATCACTTATATGACAATGCTTCCCATGTAATTTAACATATCAAGTAAACCCAATTAGTATAATGTATCTCTTTTTATAAGGAGAGCAAATCTTTTGAGATGTTTCAGGGACCCATCAAAAAAATCATAAAGTTAGTGAGAGGTCAAAATGACTTCATTTAGAATTTGATTTTGATAAGTTTCTAAAAAAATATCAAAAGGTTTGGACACTTGACAAAATAGGGGCACAGATCATTCTGAAACAATACCTAATTATCTAATTAACCAAAGTGACAATAAAATATTTCAAATGCAAATAAAGGTTATATAGTTGTTAGCAAAATTAGTCTTTTAATATTAGGAATATTTAGGGGTTTTTTTTACTTTTCAATTAGAGTTGACATTCAATATTATTTTATATTATTTTCAGGTGTACTGTATAGTGGTTAGACATTTATATAATTTACAAAGTGACCCCTCAATAAGTCTAGTACCAGCCTGATAATATACATAGTTATTACAACATTATTGACTATATCACCTAGGCTGTACTTTACATCCTTGTGACTATTTTATAACGACCAGTATATACTTAATCACTTCACCTTTTCACCCAGCTCCCTAGCCCCTGCTTTCATCTGTCAATCACCAGTTTGTTCTCTCTATATGAGTCTGTTTTAAGTTGTTTCCTCATTTATTTCATTCCTTAGATTCCATATATAAGTGCAATCATATTTGTCTTTCTCTATTCGACTTAATTAGCATAATACCCTATAGGTCCATGTTGTGCAAATGGTAAGTTTTTATTTTTTATGGCTGAGTAATATTCCATTGTATATATGTACTACCTCTTCTTTATCCAATTGTCTATTGATGGGCACTTAGGTTGCTTCCATATCTTGGCTGTTGTAAATATTGTCAATTTTCTTTGGATAAATACCCAGAGGTGGAGTTGTGGGGTCACGAAGTAGTTCTATTTTTAATTTTTTGAGGAAACTCTAAGCCTCTAAACTAGCTGTTCCAATTTGCAATCCCACCAACAGTGCACTAAAGTTCCTTTTTCTCAACGTCTTCACCAACCTATGTTTTTTTTTTTTAAATTTATTAATGATAGCCATTCTGATAGGTGGGAAGTGGTATCTCATTGTGGTTTTAATTTACATTTCTCTGATCATTAGTGACCTTGAGCATCTTTTCATATGTCTATTGTCCATTTCTATTTCCTCCTTGGAAAAATGTTTATTCAGATCCTCTGCTCATTTTTTAATTGGATTGTTTGCTTTTTGTTGTTGAGCTGTACGAAGTCTTTATAAATTTTTGGATATTATCCCTTATCTGATGTATCATTGGTGAAAAGCTTCTCCCATTCAGTAGGTTGTCTTTTCATTTTGTTAATGGTTTTCTTTGCTGTGCAAAAACATTTTAGTTTGATGTAGTCCCATTTATTTAGTTTTTCTTTTGTTTCCCTTGCCTGAGGAGATATATTAGAAAAATATTACTAAGAGCATTGTCGGAAAGTTTACTGCCTATGTTTTCTTCTAGGAGTTTTATGGTTTCAGACCTTACATTTAAGTCTTTTATCCATTTCGAGTTTATTCTTGTATATGGTATAAGAAGGTGGTCTAGTTTCATTTTATGCATGTATCTGTCAAGTTCTCCCAACATCATTTATTGAAGAGACTGTCTTTACCCCATTGTATATTCTTGCCTCTTTTGTCATATATGAAATGAGCGTATAAGTGTAGATTTATTTCTAGGCTCTCAATTCTGTTCCATTGATCTATCTATTATTTGTTTTTATACAAATAGCATGCTGTTTTGGTTACTACAGGCTTGTTATATAGTTTGATATCAGTTAGTGTGATTCCTCCAAATTGGTTCTTTCTCAAGATTGCCATGGCTATTCGGGGTCTTTTATGGTTGCTTATGAATTTAAAGATTACTTGTTCTAGTTCTGTGAGAAATACCTTTGGAAATTTGATAGGGATTGCACCGAATATAGATTGCTTTGGGTAGCGGATGTTTTAAAGATGTTAATTCTTCTAATTCTTCCTATCCGTGAGCATGTTATATGCTTCCACTATTTGTATTGTATTTCTTTCTTTAATGACTTACAATTTTCCAAGTAGAAATCTTTAACCTCTTTGGTTAAATTTATTTCCAGGTATTTGTTTCATGCAATTGTACATTGTTTTCTTAATTTCTCTTTCTGATAGTTCATTATTGGTGTATAAAAATGCAACAGATTTCTGAATATTAATTTTATATCCTGCTACTTTACTGAATTCATTTATCAGTTCCAATAGTTTTTTGGTAGAATCTTTAGGGTTCTTTTTATATAGTTCTCTCATGTCATCTGCAAATAAAGACAGTGTTACTTCTTTTTTTCCAATTTGAATGACATTTATTTCTTTTTCTTGTCTGATTGCTGTGGCTAGGATTTCCAAGACTAGGTCGAATAAAAGTGGTGAAAGTGGATGTCCTTGTCTTGTACTTGATCGTAGGAAAAGTCTTTTAGTGTTTCTCCATTGAGGAGGATATTAGCTGCAGGTTTGTCATATATGGCCCTTATTATATTGAGGTATACTCCCCCTATTCCCACTTTGCTGAGAGTTTTTATCATAAATGAATGATGGATTTTATTGAATGATTTTTCTGCATCTATTGATATGATTATATGATTTTTATCTTTCAATTTACTAATATGGTGGATCATATTAATCGGTTTGTGGATATTGAACCAATAAATACAGAAATAAATACAACTTTATTGTGGTATATGATCTTTTTAATGTATTGCTGAATTTAATTTGCTAATACTTTGTTGAGGATTTTTGCATATATGTTGATCAGGGAAATTGGCCTATAATTTTCTTTTTTTGTAATATCTTTGTCTGGTTTTAGAATGAAGGTAATGGTGGCCTCATAAAATGAACTCAGAAGCCTTCTCTCCTGTTGAATTTTTTTTGAAATAGTTTGAAAAGAATAGGTGTTAATTCTTCTTTTAATGTTTGGTAAAATTCACCTATGAAGCCATGCAGCCCAGGACTTTTGTTTTTGATGATTTTTTTATTACTGGTTTAATTTTGTTAGTAGTAATCAGTCAGTTCAGATTTTCTGATTCTTCTTGACTCAGTCTTAGAAGGTTGTATTTTTTCTAGGAATGTATCCATTTCTTCCAGATTATCCAATTTATAGGCATATAATTGTTCATAGTATTTTCTTTTACGCCTTTGTTTTTCTGTGGCATTAGATGTCAATTCCACACTTTCATTTTTAATTTTATTTATTTGAGCCCTCTCTCTTTTTTTCTTGATGAATCTGGTTAAAGATTTATCAATTTTATTTACTTTTTCAAAGAACCAATTCTTGGTTTCATTGATCTTTTGTATTAATTTTTTAGATTCCATTTTGTTTATTTCTGCTCTGATTTTTATTATTTCCTTCTTCTACTCACTTTAGGTTTTTGTTTACTGTTGATTTAGTTTTCTTAAGTATTCAAAGATCTTATTAAAACAGCATGAAGCACAACACGTTATTTTGATAAAACATAGGCCTTTTCTAGACAGATTATTTTACAGGAAGGAAAAAAAAACCTCTTATAATCTCTTATTGCCAAGAGTAGACCATTAGTCCAAGAAAACTTTGTCCTTTTAAAAGAGAGAAAAACAAATTTTAATTTTGTACCAGCTTATTTTTTATATGAAACCTCATTCATTCAAATCTTACCCAGTTCTAACCATGTATTAAATTCCTTCCCTAAGGTTCCTTTTCCATAAACCTATACCTTTCTTTTCCTTCAGTAAAAATGCTTCCTCACACATTCTTTTACTGAAAACACACATCTTATTTTCCATGAGTATAGAGATGTTTCCCTTATGATTTATAAAAGTTTCAATCACATATATTAGAATTTTTAACCCTTAGAAACTTTAATTTCTAATTAAATTAAATAGTAAGCAATTGAAAATTATCTGCTTTGCCAGCATTCTTTAGATTGGAAAATTTATGAATGCATTTAATAATTTCTAGAAACATATACCCTTTTTAATAACACAATCTTTCAATTTATCTACCACGAGAAGCCAAAAATAGATAAACCTATGTTCAGTAATTAATGTTTCACTATTTTATTTTATTTGTAAATGATATAATATTTAATGAATTTCCCATCACTTAACTTAGTGACACTCTTAAGTTTTAACTTGCCAAAAAGATTTGGAAAACTAATTTTAAGTATACATACCATAAAACAAAATACTGTTGAAAGTTCATCTAATAACTTTTAATCTCACTTACATCTATTTAATTGTTTCCAACAGCCATGTCTGAATTACCTACAAGAATTTAATTAGGCATTAGACAATGCCAATCATCTTAAATTATTTTTCTGGCTGAATTTTTGAAAGAGATAACATGAACTTATTTGACTAATAAACCAATGTAGAAAAGACTTGAAACCTCATATTTGAAAAGATATTTGGACACTAATGTTCAGAGCAGCATCATTCACAGTGGCCAGGACATGGAAGCAACCGAAGTGTACTACTAAAGATGACTGGCGAAAGAAGCTGTGGTTGTGTGTGTGTGTGTGTGTGTGTGTGTGTGTGTATGTATATATGTATAGATATATACATATGTGTGTATATATGTATAGATATATATATGTATATAGATAGATAGATATAGATAGATATAGATATAGATATAGATATAGATATAGATATAGATATAGATATAGATATAGATATAGATATAGATATAGATATAGATATAGATATAGATAATGAAAATTACTCAGCCATAAGAGGAGATGAAATACTGCCAGTTGCGACAACATGGATGGACCTTGAGATAATCATGTTAAGCGAAATGTGCCAGACAGAAAAATTTGAAAATCACATATCACTTATATGTGGGATATAAACCTAAAAGCAACAGATTAACAAGACAAACAAACAGAGACTCATGGACATGGACTATAGACTAGTGGTTACCAGAGGGTAGGGGGTGGGGGCAGAGAGGAGGTAGATGGGGCAAAAGGAGTCAAATATGTGGTGACAGAAAGAAATCCAATTATAGGAGGTGAACACTCAGTGTAAATATATATATATGCCTTACTGTTAAAGTGTACAGATGAAACATATTGGATTTCGTTAACCAATGTCACCATAAAAAATAATAAACAAATGAACCCAGGTAGAATAAAAGTTGTTCATCTTCATTATGTTTAATGTTTATAATTTTAAAAATATGCCTATTTAATTAACCCAACAACCTTAAACTAGTTTTTATTCACCAAAAACTCTTAGATCATGTTAACTTGAAAACATTCAATTCATAAGTACTTATTTTTAAGCCAATTTAATAGAGCTCTTTAAAAAATTAATTTTGTTAATATTATCCACAGGCATAAAAATATCACACATCTACAATGTATATAGGCACATACACAAACATACAGACAAATGCAGAGACTTTTTAGCCTTGAGACTGGTATGATAATGGAGAACTCAATTTATAAGAGAACCATTGAATTCAAATTTTGTTTTAGCAGTTGTAATAAGTTAAGTTTACCTGTTCAGATGGCTAGAGCTTTTTTTTTTTACTAATATTTGTAGGTAATATTTTTAAAACTTCTTATTTGCCCAATTTCCTATTATTTCCTTCCCCTTTTTTTTCTTCTGTTAAGAAACATTTTTATGTTGAAGAATGAATCTTAGGTCCTAGAAAAGACAGAGTAGAAAATCTACCTCACAAATGCACAGAGAAAGTATCTAAGTTTTCTCCAAGATGAAGTTCTATGGGTATATTTGCCTAGTATCAGAAGTCCAGGGAAATTGTTATTTAATTTTTTTCTTCTTTTTATTAACTGCAAGACAATTCAATTTCTAACCTCCCATTATTTATAAGCATTTCAAGATGAATAGGCAATGTTTGAGTATTGATAAAGATAGGGGGATATTTAATTGTTTCTAGAGTTGCAAGTTTGGTTTTGCAAAGATTTGTAAGACAAGAGAGTTGTTTCCAGTTCCCCAAATAAATTGAATTATAGCCTGGATATCAAGAAGTTTACCCACCCATCAACTAAACTTGCTTCTGTATATCAGGAAGACTTCCAAGTAAGACAGAAATCACAAGATTTTTACATTCTAGAATACAGTATGCTTTAAAAAAAATCTATCTAAAGTGTTAAACAAAAGCTTTCTGATGCTCTTCTTGCTGAGTGCATAATTTAACATTAGACCAATTCATTTGGGGTGGGGGTTCCCCAGGGAGCTTTCCAGGTAATCTTTTCAGTTCCTTTCTAACTTTGATAGGATCTAAGGAAAATGGAGTAAAACAAACTTTATAATTTAGAAGATTTGCTTCAGTATAGGGGACGTGAATTCTCTGTGGTGGCGGGGATGGGGGGTCTAGAATATACCCACAAAGGATGGCGTATAGTAAGGCCTGAAGCTGGCAGAGCCTGATTTTAGAGCCTAACAACAACAATAACAACAACAACAAAATCTTTATTGTCCATCCTGGGTGATTCAGGTAAATTTATTTCCTTTTAGCATTTACATGAATAACTTTAAGCCTAAGGATTATGCTGGAGTGCTCTCTGTAAACTTGTATGGAAAGGGAACATTAAACAGAAAGCTGGTGTTTAAGGAATTTTCTGGAAAGGTGAAAAGAGTTAAGAGAATTTGCTGAGGAGATAGGGCTGGGTTTTAAGAATGAGAACTTACATTGGATGTGAACTTCAATTTTGTTCTAAATTTAATTTCCGAAAACTTAGAAGTCCCAAGGGAATCTCTAAAGGCTAGCAGTTATATCTTTTTATCTATTTTTTAATGTGAGCTTTCTATAGGTACGAATAAAATAATTATTTAAAATGAAAGCTCTATAAAACTCTTTTCAGTTTACAAGTTTTTTAGTTCAAAGGATTTTGTTGTTGTTGTCTGGCTATTGATGAGTAGGATCTTCTCAATAGTGACTCAAACCAATAAACATTTTTATGGCTTAACCATGAATGCAAGAGGCATCCCCAAAGAAGGTACAAAAGAATGCAGCCCTCACAAGACCCAAAAAGTTCATTCCCAAAGACAGTCTAAGAAAGCAAAAGCCCTTCATTGCTACAAGCAAGAATAGTATAGTAGGAATGCTATCTCCAGTCTCCCACTGATAAGGGTGGAAAATTTTCAAGTGGGCCAACTTCTGCTTCTGTAATCTGCTTGCTTTATGTTAACCAGAGTGGTTTTAGGCTTCATAAACTGCTTCTTTTGGGAGCTCGGGACTGATCTCTAACTCTGCGTGTTAGAGAGTCAGTTGTCAATTGGCTAAAAAAGGCTCAGAATTCATCTCAATTGGCTCTGTGGGTCTTAGATTTGATTGCACCACAACATTTGGAGGCCCCAGCGAAATATCTCCAGAGCGGGGGATCTCCTAAGACCCACAACCCTGGCCACCTTGGGCGAAGACCTGCCCTGTCCAGGGGATGGCCAGTGAGAGATGTTCCTCAGCCCTGGACGCCAGGCAGACTCGCCCAGGAGGGCACGTGGACAAAAGATTAAATTCTGTAACGACTGGGCATGAGCCATCTGGAGCAGCTTCACTGGTGAGTCAGACTGCACTACAGGTATCCAAGTTTTTAGGTATCTGTCTGTCAGTGGACCCTAAAGAGAACTAGTGGAAGGGTGGACACAGCAATACTTCCCTAGTTCGGTCAAGGTCTGAGACGTCAGACTTGACTTCAGGTTTTTGAATATGCTAGCGTTTTGTATTCTGTATTGAGTCTGTCTGTCTGGACTGGTTCTTGTCTTGTCTGTATTGTGTCTGTCTGTCTGGACTGGTCGAATGTACTATTTTCCTTAGGTCTGGCCTCCATGGCCCCGTCCAACTAGACTCTGGGTCAGCGGCTGATCTTAGCCCTGGCTTATTTGGCTTTTGTGGAGATTTTCTCTTTTCTTGCCTATTTTTACTAACATGGGTCAGGCTTCTTCCTTGAATCGTCCTACCCCCCTTCAATGCCTCCTTAACCATTTTAATAATTTCAGGAGACGAGCCTAATCCTACGGAGCTAGTGTCACTCCCTTCGACCTTCAGAGGTTCTGCCAGTTAGATTGGCCAAATTTTGACAGGGTGGCCATCAGAGGGGTCACTCGACCTGCAAACAGCCTTTCAGGTGCGGAATATTATCTATGGTAATCACAGGCTTCTTTTAAAACAGTACAGAAAGTCTTAAATTGGAATTTGTGGGCAGTGAGGATGCACTGAAGATTTTGATGGCAGTGACTTCCAATTAATGTGCGCTTTCGGTGTCCCTAGCAGTGTGCTAGGTGCTTTGCGTTGCCGCGGCATTTAACTTTTGACAAGGTTCTTTCGTTCAGTGGTTCAGCACCTGTCATGTGCCTGATGCATGTTTTTTATTCTTGTTTTGCAGATGAGGAAACTGAGGTACAGGAAGTTTAAATAATTTACCCAGTGATGGAAGTGAGTTTGTTTTTGATATTGAAAATACAAGAGTTTAAGAAGCTAATAGGGGCCTGTTGGGCTAATCCTTCTTTGTATTTTAGATTAGAGCAGGGAAGAGCAGTAGGATAATGGTTATGTAAATAGGGATTAAAAGCGAAAATGTTATTGAAAGCTAGTGAAGGGATGAATGTACATTTGTATTGGAGATTTGGGTCTAAAAAGTGACTAAACATAAATTTGATTAAAGGTTCACAAAGTATCTGTAAGGCAAAATTCTAAATAATAAAGTCTCCTTTCTAACTAGTTCTTCAGTTTAGGTTAGAATTTATTTTTATAGGAAAATAAATTTGTAAAAGAGCTCTGTTTTAATTGGTTTAGAAAGAAATAAGCACTTATAGAGAAATTAAGTCTTCCTAAAATTGTCAGAAAAATAGAAACTAATCCAAATGTTTTTGTTTTATCAAGTCTACATGATCTGAGATAATCTTTGGTAATAAGGATAGTTTAATATTGTAGGTTAAGTAAAAATAGGTATGTCTTCAAGTTGTCAGACACACAATTTTATTCAACCTGTGTTTATTGGTCAAATAAGTTTATGCTATTTCTACTAGTTGTTTAAGATTATACAATTATAAATTAAACTTAAAAGCTTATAAATGAGTATTGATGTTTAAAAATAGTTTCCAAAAATTTTTTGGCAAAATACTTAGTTTACCATATTTTTATTATTTTTGAAAAATTGTACTACGAAAAAACATATACCTTCAAAAATTATAAAATTGGTATATTCATAAATGTGTTAATCTATTGAATGATGATATATAAAACACATTTACAATTTGCCCACTTCATTGTTTTCTCTAGAAATTAAGACTACTAAGAGTTATGAATCCTAGTATATGTAATGAATTACTAGGAATAATCCAAGAGAAGGAAAAAATTCTGTATGCAAAGTATGCAAGGAAAATAAAATGTGTTTTGAGATATGAAGGATGTGTTTTTAAGAAAAAGGAGAGTAATTTTATCCTAGAATAGTTTCAGGTTATTTAAAGTTTTTTTGAGGCACAAAAGAGGAAAATAAAGGACAAAAACATAGGTGAATATATGAAGTTGTAAAGGAAAATAGAAAGGGAAAATCTTGTTTTATATGGTCAAGTTGGCTAAAATGAAATGTATTTATCATAAGGTTTTAAAAGGAACTTTAATATCAACAGTGTACTGACACAAAATTAGAGTTTGGATTATTGGTTTGTTCCTAATAAGAGATTGTAAAAGATTTTTCTTTACCTGCGAGCAATACACTTAGGAAACAAAGATTCTATATCTTATCAAAAGAATTTATTGTGCTTTATAGTCTTTATTATGTCTTTGATTACTTCAAAAAACTGAGTCTTCTTAACATTAAGAGTGCTAAGGTTTTTTTTATATAGTCATATTTACCTTTGAAATCTTTTATTATCACTTTGGTTAAATAGATAACTAAGTATTGTTTCATTGTGACCTGTGATCCCATTTATTCAGGTGATCAAACCTTGTGACATTATGACAATTTTCCCAACATAAAATCTAAATGAGATCTTTTTGTTTTATCTCAAAATAACTTTGAGACTTCCCAGAGGGCACCTGGAAAAGCTCAAAGGTTTGGTTTTGCCACTTTGTAAAAGAGAAACGTTAAGCTAATTCAGCCTATTTGATATATTAAGCATTGTCAAGTAATAAATGATGCTTAACCTTCTTTAGGTTACATTTTTATGAATATATGTTACTAATACAAGTGTTTCAGAAATTGTATAAAGTTCCTAGAAATTTGTCAATATCTTTGCTATTCATATGTCCTTGTATAATGGTATTGGTCATAATTTCAGTTATTATAAATTGTTGTATGTCATGAATATCAAAAACGGACCTGACTATTCAGAAACAAAGGACTTATAGAGAAGCAAAGGGCATGGCTCTGATTTGGGCCATGACAGCAAAACTATTACAATAATTAGATAGCTATGATTTGAGTGAATACATGGTCTTGATATTGAAATTGGAATTTTGGATAACAGGAAAGATCTGTACTGGGAACATCAAAACCCTTCTTTCTCAGAGAAACCACAAGGACTAATCTCTCCCTTGGAGACTGTCTTCTTTACTCATCAGCCAACCTGGGATGACTGCCAGCAGCTCCTCCAGGTCCTTTGTACCTTGGAGTAATGAGAGCAGATCCTCCGAGAAGCTGCCAAAGCCATGTTAGAGATGAATGGGCAGCCCACCACCGATCCTACCCATGTCCATCATGTCCTTCTGAATACCCATCAACCCTGGGACCCCAACACTGAACAAGGTAAGGAGGCTCTCAGATGGTATTGCCAGCTTCTGCTCCAGGGCCTCCGGTCTGCCGGCCGATGACCCACTAACTTATCTAAGGTAAGCGAGGTCATCCAAACTAAGGATGAGTCGCTGGCGGCGTTTCTGGAACAACTCTTAGATTCGTACTGGTTATATATCCCTATTGACCTGGAGGACCCTAATAATAGGAAGGCTGTGAATTTAGCCTTTGTCAGTCAGTCGGCCCCAGATATTAGAAAGAAACTGCAGAGGATGGAAGAGTTTGAAGGAAAGAAGCTATCTGAGCAGGTCAAGATAGCCCAATGAGTATTCAACAATAGAAATGAGATAGATATAGCACAGACTAAGAAGATGACCAAGATCCTGCTTGCAACCATGCAAGGAGCCCAGCCAAACGGACTACTAGGAAAAGGCCTAGGCTGAGAACAGGCACCCAGGGTGAACAATGGACCCAGGGGAGTCGGGTTAGAGAAGGACCAATGAAGAATAAGGAAGAAAAATTAGCCCTTCTTGAAGCAAATTGGCTGCCAAAGAAAGTGGCAATCATCCATTACCCAGGGCACCAGAACTCAGGCTTTGAGGTAGAACAAAGCAACTCCTTTGCTGATCAGACAGCAAAGGAGGCTGCCCGAAAACCAGTGGGGCCAATTGACATTCTGGTGGCCCTACCACCCAGGATGCTAACGACACCCCTACCTACACTTCAGGGGAAGTTGAACTATGCAACAAGCTGGGAGGCAAAGAGGAATCTACTGCATGGGTTAGGCTCCTGGACAGCCGCATTGTAGTACCTGAGGCCTTGAGCCGAGACTTATAACCCAGGTTCACCAAAGCACTCACTTGGGAGGAACCAAGTTAATTGAACTGTCAAAAAGAGACTATTACATTCCGGGGCTGCAACAAATGGCCAAGTAGGTATCAGCCCGGTGCCACATCTGCGTGGACAGGCACCGGGGGGAACATTGGGAGTTGGATTTCACTGAGGTCAGCCCGGGAAACTTCGGATTCAAGTACTTGCTTGTGTTCATTGTCAGGATGGACTGAAGCCTCCCCGACCAAGCAGGAGACCACTCAGGTAGTAGCAAAGAAATTAGTCTCAGACATAGTGCCTCAATTTGGCCTGCCCATAGCACTGGGGCCCAACAACAGCCCAGTGTTCATTGCCCAGACCAGCCAATCTCTAGCAAAGGTGTGAGGCAGCAATTGGAAGTTACATTGCATTTATAAGCCTCAGAGTTCAGGACAAGTGGAAAGAATGCATAGAACCTTGAAAGAAACCTTAACTAAGTTCAAGCTGGAAACTGGCGAAAACTGGATGAGTCTCCTCCCCTTTGCCCTGTTAAGGGCGCGGTGCACACTTTATTGTAAATAATGTTTGGAAGACCCCCACCTCTCCTCCCCAAGTCAGGAGAAGAAAAGTTAACAGAAGTTAAGTCTTTGCAGGCCCTCCATCTCGCATGGCAGGAGACCCACCAACTGGTCTCTGCCACCAGAACAACCGCTCAGCATCCAGTCTAGCCACACAACCACGCTCTAGGTGATTGGCTCTTGAGTCTCACTGGGACAGACCTTTAAGGTAGCTGGACGCCATCACTGGATTCTGCACATCCACCACAGACATGAGAATAATGGACCCTGCATCCGACAGAGGACCCACTAAAGATAAAATTATCAAGGGTCCAGTCTGGACCATCTTAATTCTCTCCATCCTAAAGTAAGGGGGTCTTTGTATGGCTTTAGGTGAAACCTGACAGAATAGGAGAGGATTAGACCTACTGTTAAATACGTATGTCAAAAAAGGGTGTAGGCAGTGAAACTCATGGTTCTCAGAACTCACTACTCATCACTCCAGGTTGTCAAATCGATGATTTGGATTCCCCTAGAAAACCAGTGGGAAATGTTAAGGGTGGAAAATTTTCAAGTGGGCCAACTTCTGCTTCTGTAATCTGCTTGCTTTATGTTAACCAGAGTGCTTCTAGGCTTTATAAACTGCTTCTTTTGGGAGCTTGGGACTGGTCTCTTCTAACCCCAGGTGGTAGAGAGTCAGTCATCAGTGGGCTAATAAAGGCTCACAATTCATCTCAATTGTCTCTGTGGGTCTTAGATTTAATCGCACCACAATGCCACAAAAATGTGAGACACCTCCCATCACAAACTCACTAATCTGTAGCATTGAGCAGGCACTATTAGAATGAGACTTTCCCAGCACTAACAAAGCAATGAAGGTTAAGACAACAAAGGCCCCTTATGGACTGGAATGCCTTATGAAAATTTTTCTGAGAGCTACCATGGTTGGACAAAGAGAGTATTGCTTGTGACTTAATATCTCAGATCCCGGTCTATTTGTTTGGCTACCAAGACACACCCTGGTAAACACAACGTTTCAGATGGTGGAAACTGACAGAATATTTTCACTGGTCACAAAGTCAAGCTTTCAAGATATAACAGAGACAAAAAGAAAAAACAGTGACTATTTCTGGTAGAAAAAAAAAGATCAATAAAAACCAAGGGCAATCATTTACCTTTTTATGCTCAAAGAGCTAGTTCCACAAATATTTTGTTCTGTTAATTTTAATTTAAAAAGGAAAAAGAACCTCATCATTCTCACTTCTACTGGACCCTTCAGACATAGATAAGAGAGGCTGATGTGGTAAGAACTCCTTCCTTCTGCCAGCTTCTGTCAGAAGGTCCAAGATCTCTCAACTACAGCAGCCTCTGGGTGGGTAGTGTCCAGCCAGTAAGGTTGAATTCTGACAACTACATCAATTGTTAGAGAGGAAAGATTTTTCCTCTAACATTCTAGGTTCTTCTGGATGGTCTAAGAATCAAATGGACATGATAGAAAACAGGGGAAAAAAACAAAAAGAAAACAAACATGTACACCTCCTATATATAAGAGAAGGACTCAAGAAAACAGTAACTCCCTAAGATGGCCCTAGCCAATACCTTCTTTAGCTAAAAACTAAAAATTTGTGGGGTGAGAAGTCAGTTATGGGAGCCTACCAGGAAAAGAACAATAAACAAGGATAAAGTTATTATCCAGATTTGTTTGCCTTCTCCATTTTATATTTAAGATTGAGATTTAAGATTAAGATTTAAGATTGCCTTTTCCATTGATAAGAGTTTCTAGACAGAGTTATGCTTCTCTTCCTGGTACAGAGAGGGAGACACATTTACAAATGGAGATTTCCCTTATAAATGTAAATTATCTCCCACAGAGGACAACTTCTACTCAGAGCTTTTCCTGTGCCTGCAGTTTTTAAACAAGAATCAGCCTAAAATAATCCTTTCACCAAATAGACATAATTTAGGGTTGCAATTTTTGCTCTCCTAGTCTGTGAATGGTCTTTCAAACAGCTTTTAAATGATATTAAACATATATTCAAGTGATGAGCCCTCCAATATTTGTTTGCACAGTTTGAATTCCTTCAGGTTGAAGGCAGGTTAAGACCTTTTCAAAAATGAGCCTTTTCCTAGTTGACTGAGCATTTTCAGACACACAGTCTTTTTCAATTCTGAAGAAAATGTAATGTGTAAAAATGGAAAAGCCATTGAGGCAAGATCAAGGAAGCTGTTTAGCAAATAAACCTGGAGTGATAATGGAGCAAACACTGTTACAAAGGGTAGTGCTGACTGTGCAATTAATTTAAGAGAAATTGCAACTCACCCTACTCATCTTTTTCTACCAGGTTATACATTGGTTTAAATGTTTAATGTTTTTTTTTTATTCCAGGTCAATTAAGTTCCCCAAAAATGAGAGTTTTGAGACTGGAGTGTGCATTTTTTCATTGGTTTCTGGCCCTCAGTGAAATTCCTTCCAAGGGAACTTCTGAGTGCATTGTATGACTGGTGCATGGCACAGGAACCCACAGATCAATACTGCTGCACAGAAGCAAATGGAAATGGCTGAAAAATGTGGCAGATGAAAAACTCCATGGTGGCTCTACAAGTAGAAAATTAATGACTGGCTGTAATCAGTAGGAACCTTCACTTCTAAATATTCATTAGTTTAATCAGAGGCCTGATGTTATGCAAGTTATAGAGGGAAAAGGAGACAACCCCTCCCCACTGTCTATTTTGAACAGAATATGCACATTTAACTAAAAGTGGTGAATGGTTCAAATACATCAAACAAACTATATTTATTAATCAATCTTCCAGCTTCCTGAGCACAGCATTGCATTTGTATGAAGCCAAAATATATGAAATACTTGTTATGACCCCAGTTATAATATTAAAATCAGAGGGGCTGATGGCTTGGTGAAAAACACAAAACACATTCTCCTTTAGAAATAGTTTCACTAAAGTCATCTTTGTGTTTCCTTTTTCCTACTTAGCCTATATAAGAATATCTGACCAATATAAAAACTTGATAACATCACTTTTGCCTGCTTTTTGTCTTCTTTGCTATCATTGTTCATTATTGCTGAGGCCACTCATTAAATACAGAACAGGAACTGAAAAGCCATTTCAAACTGCAGCTATTCCCAGCTTTAACAATGACCAGAGCGCAGAGAAAAAGTTAAGTGGCAAGAAATGACAATTGCAGAGTGGAGTCAGCATGAGAATAGGGACCGCTTTGTGTGCGTAACTCATGTTAAAGAGTTTAAACTTCATGTTAAGGGTATGAGAAGTTACTGAAAGATTTGTATCTGGAGAATGAAAATATCATGTCTGTATTTTAAAATCTCTGGCTGCTCTCTGTTTCTGTGAACTACAAGAGTGAGTCTGGCAGTGAGGAGGCTGACTGGGAGGCTGTTGCCAGAGATGTGATGGGTGGTTTGAAATAATGAAATGTTGTGAGGCTGGTGAGGAGTGAGTAGATTATGACATATTGAGAATGCTGGAATTAAGGAATAAGAAACAAAAATTAAGATTGGGTCATTTCGACAACTGGGTAGATGGTTATGTCAATCACTGTGCTGGGATACACCAGAGAAAAATTTAGTTGAGGAAGAACAAAGAATTCTGCCTTGACCATAAATGGCCAAGTTCTAAGATCTTCCAAATTAAAATTTTCCCTGCTAGCAGTTCCACATACCTGTTACCCCTAACTTCTTAAAAACCTCTGATTGTAAGACATCAGGGAGTTTGTTTGTACTTTTGAGCAATAGCTTTCCTGTTCTTTTTGCGTGGCCTAGTAATCAAGTGACTCTAATTTCTCTACTGCAGTTCTCAGTGTTCAGTTTGGCTCTACTGTGTTCCAGGAGAGATGAACATTCTTTCTGTTTGGTTATATCCACAACTCCAAATAACCAAACTTCAAATAGCATAGCGTGCGTGCGCGTGCACACACCCACACCAAGAATGGTGTGTCTGGCATTAATACACAGAATAAAGTAGCAAAATATTTAAACTATGCTAATACTTGAAAGTTAAGGGAGCTCTTCACTTCCTTCCTCTCTATTGTCTAAAATTTTAACTATTTTAGTAAGCACTAAAGTCAACCCAGAGACTTACATTACTTTTCAAACAGGTCCAAACAGTTAAAATGGTTGGGTTAAAAAGAGGGAAAGGACAAATAAATACTGGAAATTAGTCATATGCTAACATCTATACGTTACAAGAATGATTCAGTGAACCATTTAATGTGAACTTCAACAACAGCTTTTAATCAGTTTCTTATGAAAAGATAATTTGGTTTGGGCTTTCAAATGACTTTATCAATCATTGCCACAGTTCCAAGAATACTAAAAAAATATAATTTGTTCTTAGTACAAAAGATTTGCCTATATTAACCCAGACATCCACGGGCAGCACTTGCTTTTCTATCAAAATGAGACAATATTAGCAGCTAAAAATATAAGTATGTGCAAAGGTTCTAAAAAGTATTACCCTGGAACAATGACAATAGTTGGGATTTCTCTTTGTCAGAGGAAAAAGAAGAGACAGAAACTTTAGCAGTCTTCTCACATCCTCCAAAGATTTGAATCACAGGGTTTATTTGTGCTGAAAACCAGTTATCTACTGCTTGAACCCTAAGCAGAATGCATCAACATTTCAGAACTACCTAGGGCCAAGGGGTGGGGGGTGCTAGGAGATTTCCAGGTTAATTGTAAGACAATTAATTGACATTTACATAACGAGAATAAATGTTTTTCCTGACATAATTTCCCTTCAGTGCCTTGAGACCACCAGCAAAAGAGGAAGATACAGAAATTCTATTATATTATATTAATAGTCCCTGTTTCTATGGCTCTGACATTTATTAACTAGTGGGAGCTGTTTACTGGGTCATAAACTTTACTAATAGGGATATTATCTCTAAATTATAAATCTCCTTCAGTATATGGATTAGTTATAAAAAAATAATTATTTAAAGTGTCTTTATGGCTGCAATGTATCATGTTTATCTGCATGATTCCTTATAATGGCCATTTAATTGCTAATTGTGGGCCTGAACTTCATATAGCCAGAGCAATGACACACATCTACACAATAGAATGAGCAGTTGTCATCCTAAAAACCCAGGAGCATATCATTAGTTAGCTTCCTTTCCTTTTATCCTCCTACTTCTCATCAAATGAATTATATTACAGGCCTATACAGGGCCCGAATTATCTACATATTTAAAATCTTTAGGGAAATACAACTGACTGAGAGTGAATAGGTAACAAATATGTCAGCCTGAAAAGTTCCAGGAAAGTGTCATCCTTCTAAAAGCTTGCTCTCTGGGGAATGGAAATCATAAAAGTGACAAAGTGGCTTGGCACTGTTTGTTGTCTTTAAAAAAAAACCTGGGATAAAAATCAAGTAGTCAAAAATTAGATTTTATGAGTAAATGGTTTTAGTATATAAATTGGGTATTTTAATTTATTAAAAAGTTCTATGGGGTCTCTTCTAACAATGGCACATGTAGAATTATCCTAGGTTTCTATGTAGAAACAGCTTATTGATTAACTTCAACTTTTAAAAATAAAAGAGCCATTGTTCTTGAGCAGATTGGTACATCTGAGTACCAAGAAGCCAGCTCATTTTTAGACAAGACACCACAAATGTGGAATGAAAGCATAATGAGAAGGGTCCTTAAAGTATCATCAATTCCTCTTCCTTTCCTCAGTGCAGGCCCCAAAAGGTAAATGTTGAAGTCTCTTTTACATAGGCTTCTACTGTCTCTGAGAACACCAGACAACTGACCTTATAATACACAGCACCTAAGACTGAAGAATGGAGTAGATTAGGACAAAGTTCTCACTATGAATTCCAAGAAGTCTATGTTTATGAGTGGTAACCAAATATATACTACATGACAAAAGTTATGCTGAGACACAACGTATAGGTCTAGAAGAAAAATAAAAATATAACTAGAGAAATGTAGGAGAGAAATGTTGTAGTCTTAGAATATTTAAATTTCTGGAGTGGGTGATACATGTGTGTGGAGAGTGAACCAAAAAGATCACTCAAAATCTTCAGCAATCACAATCCTAAATATTTTAGACATAATAAATTTTTGGTCATACTAAAATTATATACACATGCATATGTTCCTAAATTAACAAGCTAACTTTATATATAAAAATGGTATTAAAATGTAAACACTGCATATGTTTTAATTTCTCTCCCAAATGTTTACACGTGCAAGTGTGTGTTGCAGGGAGGGGGGAGTCCTTTTCTTATAGATTTGCTAATTTCAGAAAAATAAATATCTTCACTCCAGAGAGGTTTAAGGATTATTTTGGCAAGATGAGTGCTACAAAGTTTAGTTATATAACTAACAACTGTGTCAAAAAGATTTCAAAAAATGTTTAATAGAATCACAACTTATTGCTCTGATATCATTTGATTTTATAGTGTCATGTATAGCTATCAAAAGTCATTTTATTTTTCTGTTGTAAAAAATCAAATTATGTTGGTTACAAAATTACCACTGGATTCTTTGGTATTAATAAATCATATATATAATAAAAATGTTCGATGTTCCTTTAAATGACATTTTTAATAGTGCTGGTACATCAGCAATATAATGTGATTGATGTTCTGAAAAACTAAATTGACAAAAGGAGATTAATTGTAGTCTATGGATTTCAATTCAATATGAACCATGCTTTTTTTGTTTTTAATGAAATTATATCTACTGAAATAAACTTGGCAAAATTAGAGCAGGAAATCAAAGGGAGATGAGCAAAACTGGCATGGTTACTCCTCCTCTAAGCCATACACGTCCTTTAAAAGTTGAAAATAGTTAATGTATTTTGTAGGAATAGGTGATGGCATCCCGAGCCACATATCTTCACATCTCTAGAAGGAAAAAAAAGTTGGATATAATTAGAACTACATTTCAAAGTGTAGTTTTGTAAATGTAACTTTTTTTGTCATTATATAAGCTCTCAGCAAATAGTTTATTTTCGAAGCAGAAATTTTTACTGTCCACTTTTCAATCACAAGGACTTTGTGGTAGACTGGATTCTTATGCTTAGTTCTTCATCCTTCCCTATATTAGAATTATACACCCATGCTCTTTGAGATGGGAGTTTGCAGTGCCTTCCACAGAGTTGATTTTCCTGTCCCTTTGATATGACTGGCTTTGGCCTATGTAATATTGGCAGATGAGTACAAACAGAGGTTCTAATGTGCTGCCATGATTTGGCTTGCCCTTCTATGCCTCTGCCATTGCCATGAGAACATGGCCCAAGATGCTACTGGTCAGAATGCCAGGTGGAGCAAGCTGAGATAGAGTCAAACCCAGCTGACCTCGAAGCCCATGGACAAGAAAAATTAATGTCTGTTGTTACAAACCACTGAAATTTGGGGAGGGGGTTTTGTTTGTTATGCAGCATTATTGTAGTGATAGATCCTTCTATACTTTATTAAGAATTCATTTTTTAAAAAAATCCAAACTCCTAGCTATACTGGTTGCTTGGTTACTGTTTCTTCAGTCTAACAATGGAAAGAACACTGGCTCATTCAAAGCATGCTCTTGGGGATAAATGACTTTATGTAACCCTATACACAGACACACACACACACACAAACACACACACACACATACACGCATGTATAAATATATATACACATACTTCATATATTATATATGTGATGCATATGTGTGTATATATATTTGCTAATTTCAGAAATAAATACCCTCACTCTAGAGAAGTTTAAGAATTATTTTGATGAGGTAGATTGCAAAAACTTATATTAAAAATTACATAGGTAACAAACATGTGTCAAATAGATTCCAAAAAGTCTTGTATATATAAATCTATACACATGTGCATATGCACATGCACACTTCTTGTTTATGCTACAATAGTCAATTAACATCAACATGGGGAAAATCCGTAACTGTGGCTTCTTATATTTCTATTGTCAAGATTGTTTTATAAGAGGTGCTATATATTTAATGCTAAATTAGTATCCGGAGTCAAAAGGTATCGCAGAAACACAGGTAAGAGCTCAATAATTCTATGTGATGGAATTGTGGAAGCCACCTGAGTTAAGTGATATTTCATTTGGGCCTTATGGGATGAGGAGCAGTTCATCAGGAGAGTAAAGTGATGAAGGGTGTTCCAGGCATGAGGAACAGCATAAGCAAAGGCCTAAAGACCTAAAAATACCTTTTCAAGAAAGGGTGAGTAGCCCAGTGTGGTTTGGGGAACATAGTACAAAGCAGTAAGAAAGGTGGTTGGAAGGAAAAGATGGGGATTCTGTGCTAGTTTATACTTTATGTTGTGGTTAGGGAAAGACACTGGTTGGTCTTAGGCAGAAAAATCTGATCAGACATTAGATAACTCATTGGATGTATGAAGAATGAAATGAAGGAGGAAAATCACTGTGGAGGTTACTACTATAATCCTGGGAAAGAACTGACTGTGCCATAACCAGGGCAACTGAAGCTGGGATTAATAACAGCCACATCTGAAAGATTTTTCTGCAGTAGAACACATAATACCTGGAAGGTGTCTGGTTTGAAGTGGTCATAAAAGAAAGGGCTAGCATTATGGGTTGAATTGCATCCTCTCAAAAAGATATGTTGAAGTCTTATTATTGCAGTAATCTCCAAGTTTCTAGTTTCTAATTGCTAGTTCAGTGAACATATGGAGGCACAGGGAATGTGGCCCTCCAGGAGAGGACATGGAAGTCCCTCACCTTTTCCCAATACCTTGCCCTATGCATCTCTTCCATTTGACTGTTCCTGAGTTATATTCTTTTATAATAAATCAGTAACCTAGTAAGTAAAATGGTTTTTTTTTTCTGAATTCTGCGAGCTGCTTTAGCAAATTAGTCAAACTCAAGGAGGGGGTTATGGGAACCTCCAGTCTACAGCCAGTGGTCAGAAGTATAGGTGGACAACCTGGACATGAGAATGATATCTGAAGTAGGGAGGTGGTCTTGTAGGATTGAGCCCTTAACCTGTGGGATTTGAGGCTTTCTCCACATAGATAGTATCAGTATTGAGTTGAATTGTAGGACATCCAGCTGGTGTCCAGAATTCCTTGGTGTGAGAGAAAATCTTATACATTTGAACTGGTACCAGAATTGTAGCCAACTCCCAATTTTATGGAGATTTTCACAAGTACTAGTTTAAATGGACTAACAGGAATTAAAGTGGAATCCAAAGGAGAGTAGAAAGCAAGAGATAAGACTTAAGAAACTCAGTGAGGGGAGGGGCATCAATAAAGTAGAGGTAAACATATCTTCTTCATAATTTTTGCCTGTAATTGGTTCCATCTAAAGGAATCACATGGCCAATCTCTTTGTTGACATGAGAAATTCCCATACTACGACTGCCTAATTGTTCAAATGTTCTAAACATTACAGAATATTTATGACAACCTGAGCAGTGAGTTGAAATATTCTTTGTCTTCACTGACCTTTGTTTATCCTACACTACAAAATGTGAAGACAACTCCAGATTATATTGTCATCACAGCAGCACATGTAAATTTTAAGCGGAAATAACTGCATCGCAATTTTACAACAGGAGAGTTTATCCACAGCAGTCCACCACTTCCCCATTCTCCATGAGAACGAGCCTACTCGTGTTTATATAAAACAGCCACTTTGATGGTACATGTTGGAATCTTAAACATCTTTGTGTAGCAGGCTCTGCCAGTGCCCTTTCCGATTCCCTCACCCTTTCCTCTTGGCACACACTAGCCTGATTTCCAACTGCCAGCACATGCGTTGCTTTGCCTAAGAACTATTCTTTGACATCTGAGGCCTGCTTTGACTGCCCCTGTGATATGCCACAAGTGATTATTTCTCCCCATTTCAGGAACAGCCTTCAAACAGTGACTGGCGGGAGTTGATGGATCAATACCACAGCTCATTTGCACTTTGGGTGGGATAACTCTGAGGTACATGCTAGCCAGTGAATCCTTGTGTTTTTCAGTCATCTACACTAGTTACTGGTTTGATAATATGCCCTGTATAAGCTCTTTTTCTTCCAGTTCTTACTTCTTCACTCCCCTACTATTGCTTCTTTCACTTCCCCTCAAAAAACTATTTATATTCAAATCCTTGTCTCCAAGTTAGCTTCTAGAGGAAGCCAAAGATACTATGTAATTTTGCATTTATCAAAACTAATAGAATATCTGTAAAAGTCACAGCACAGCTTGAAACAAAGCAATTTCCTGACAAATTGTGGATGGATCCATGTGACTTCCATATAACTCAAGAGACAATGTGTAAATTTAATAAATAAATAAATAAATAAATAAACAAACAAATAAATAAATTTCGATTTCATCTGGACCATAAATAATATGTGCCACATAGCATTTTCTGGAAGAAAGAAGAAATATGAAATGGAGAGTGAAATTCAACAATGGTGCAAAATCATGACTCTAAAATGGCTGAGAATCATTGTCTACAAGAGAGCCCCATGACATCTTCCAAGCTGACTCTCACTAGAGCTACTTAAGATGTCAAAGAAGTTGGCAATAAATTACTTGTTCATCAATGGTGACAAAATGTAGCTGCTGATCTGTAAAGTCATACACCCTTGAAAGAGGAAGCAAAGATGGCACTGGATGAAAACCCAGTAAATAACAGCTGCCCAGTGAGAATAGCAAAGCTGTGTGTGAGCTCATGGGCCCTGGATTTATTTGCTTTGACATTTTTAAAAAGAAATTTAATTGGATTGTCTCTCCTCCAAGTTTAAAATTTTCTACTATAGTATTGGCCACCAGATGCATGAGGGAAAAAAGTTAGGAGCCAATTAAATTCCATGCTTCATTATTATTTTTATTCCTCCCAAATATAAGGTTTATAGAGTCATTTTAGTGATTTCACCCTGCTATTTCCTTCCACTTACTCAAAAAAGGACATTTCTACAGGGAATATCTATGAATTTACAGAAAACTCTAGTAGTGTGTATGGAATTGAAATTGTGGTTTTATTGAACTTTCTTCCTTATAGTAGGTTAACATGACCTTAGAAATAATTAAATTGAAAAAAATCATAAAACTAGTTAAATTTTAATAAATCAAATTAGAATTAATCTTGGGAAGAAATTTCACAGACTTGTTGAAATAATCAAGGGCATTCTGATGACATAAGAGAAAGCTCATAGGTAAAGCAGAGAGATTGGCTTATATTCTTATCCATTTATGTCTTTACTGTAATAACAATATTTCACAATTGCTTCCCTTTGCCCCAGACCAAGCTTCAATAGAGTGGCCATTTGTGTGAGTATAGCTAAAAAACAGGTATAGCTTCTAAACAAGAAATATTTTCTTAGAACTCCATTACAACACAAAACAAAACAAACAAAAACTGCATTACAGGTCAAATAAAGTTTTCAAGGAGACATGGATTTTTTTTTGTTTTAGTGATATACTTATGCATTCAATTCAAGTAGCATCATCCAATCCTTTAAATCAAAGTAGATTTCAGCAGTATCATTTCCTACTTGGTTATTGCTTTGTGTTAAGTAATCAGTATGTATTAACCAGTTATTTTTTAAATCTAGTGAGAATGATTAATAATATTTTATTTTAAATATTAAATTAAACCTCAAATATTAGAAATAACTGTTTGTTAAAGTGTTGGCATTGGCCCCTAATTATATAATCCTTACCTTTAGAAATACTTTGAGTCTTAGTTTCCTATCTATAAATTTGGAATGACGTTCTCACAAGATTGTTAGGACAATAAAATGTCACAGGTATTCTATCCTCTAAATGCCAAACGGAGAACCTCAACAAGTGGGGTGTCCAAAGATGTATCCCAAGGGGCACCCAATTGACCCCTTCTCCCCACTGTCGAGGCTATATATCAGCCTGTTGTGATAGGGGAGATTAGAGCCAATTGCTAATGCTTCTGCAGTTTAGAGCTCATAAAATGAAGCCACATCCAATTTTTCTCAGAAAGGTCAAAAGATAAGATACTAGTCATATAGTGCAACTTATAAAGTTTTTATAATAAATAATTTAGTGTTATTTTTTAAAGCCTGACTTCTGAGATTGACCAGACTTGCTCTAAATGGCAGGACCTATTTGCCAATTTTACAGCTACCATCTGTGAGCAAGCACAATAGAATGGAAATGGGGTCTCTGGCCTGTAACAGTGCCAGGTCAACATGCCGAGACCATGGATAATCACATAATGGAATGAGAATCAAATTACAGACCCAGTGGCTCACCATGGGCTGCTGTGGGGGGCAGGCAGAGGCCTGGCCAAGGGAGTTCCTGAGAATCCAGGCTACAAGCCACAGTCAACAGTCATAGTGGGTGACAAGTCAGCTTATATCCATCCATAGAGGAAAAATTCTCACCAAGATACAGCAGGACTAATCAAAACTGAATTAGCTACAATGACAGTCCTCTTTGTAAATTTTGTTTGTTTGTTCTTGGACCTCAGTACTATTAGCTGAAGCTACCTAGCCATCACAGGTTGGGGGTAGGGCACATGAGTCCAGGGGACCAGTCCTGATATCCAGTATATCAAGCCCCAGGAGCTGTTAGTCTGGACCAGGCCTTATACCATGACTATGAGGCTTATTCGCCTGAGCCCAAGGCTATTTTGGTTATAGACTGTGCTGGGTAATTCCCCTCAAGATTAATTTTCTGCTCTGCCTTTTACACTGAGCTCACTACCCTGAGAGGCCAGCCTCTGTGGATTGCAGCACTCCCCAAACTACCTTGTTCTCTGGCTTCTGGGTGGGTCCAGTAATGGGAAGCAGCAAGAGATAAGGGTATTAATTCTACTTTCCCTTCCCCTGCTCTCTCCCTGCCTACCCGTGGTTTGGCAGTGGCTATTCTCCTCTAACTGTTGCCACTGCTCCAACTTCTGCACTGGGCCTCAATAATACCAGTCCCCCTCCCTGCTCTTCCAGAATTCGGGTTGGCAAAGGCTTTCCACTCTTGCTAGTCCTTGAGTGCTCCACTGCCCTGACTGATTCCCTTAACCTTACCCACTCCTCTGCCAATAGACCTTTAATGGAATTTATTCCTGGGATGCAAGGTTGGTTCAACATCCACGAATCAATTAACATGATATAGCACATAAATAAAGTGAAGAATAAACATCATATGATCACATCAATAAATGCAGAAAAAAAATTTGAAAAAATCCAGCATCCCAATCCCATCTGATCTCAGAAACTAAGCAGGGTTGGGCCTGGTTAATACTTGGATGGGAAACCACTTAGGAAGACCTGGTACTGTAGGCATAAAAAAAATTTCAGATCCATTTATGATAAAAACTCTCAGCAAAGTGGGAAAAGAGGGGACATATCTCAACATACTAAAGGCCATATATGACAAACCCAGAGCCAATATCATACTCCATAGCAAAAAGCTAGAAGCATTTTCATTAAGATCAAGAACAAGAAAAGGATGTTCACTTACACAACTTTCATTCAACATAGTATTGGAAGTCCCAGCTACAGCAATCAGACAAAAAAGAAAAAAAAGACATCCAAATTCGAAAAGAAGTAATAGTCATTATTTGCAGTTAACACGATACTATATAGAAAATTCTAAATATTCCACCAAAAGAAATAAAACAGTTAGAACTGATCAATGAATTCAGTAAAGTAGCAAAATACAAAATTAATATTCAGAAATCAGCTGCATTTTCATACACTGATAATGAACTATCAAAAAAATTAAGAAAACGATCCCATTTATAATCACATCAAAAATAAATTAAATAAAAATATCCTAGAAATAATTTAACTAAGGAGGTAAATAACTTGTACTTGGAAAATCATAAGACACTGAAGAAATAAACTGAAGAAAATACAAATAAGCGGAAGCATATACTTTGCTCATTGATAGGAAGAATTAACATCATTAAAATGTCCATACTACCTATCCAAAGCAATCTATAGATTCAATACAATTCCTATCAAAATACCAATGGGATTTTTCACAGAACTAGAACAAATAATTCTAAAATTTATATGGAACCACAAAAAAACCTTGAATAGCCACAACAATTTCGAGAGACTAGAACAAAGTTAGAAGTATGTTACCTGATATCAAACTATACTACAAGGCTACAGTTGTCAAAACAGCATGGTATTGACATAAAAACAAATAGAGATTGATGGAACAGAATAGAGAGCCCAGAAATAAATCCACTTCTACGTGGTCAATTAACCTATGACAAAGGACACAAGAATATTCAATAAACGGTGTTGGGAAAACTGGACAGTTACATGCAAAAAAAATGAAACTAGACCACTTTCTTACATCAGGTACAAAAATAAACTCAAAATGAACTAAAGACTGAAATGTGAGACCCGAAAATGCGAGACCATAAAAATCTAAGAAGAAAACATAGGCAGCGAACTGTCTGACATTGTTCTTAGAAATGTTTTTTTTTTCTGATATATCTCCTCAGGCAAGATAAACAAAAGAAAAATTAAAAAATGGAACTATATCAAACTAAAACGATTTTTCACAGCAAAAGAAACCATCAACAAAATGAAGATGATCTACTCAATGGAAGAAGATATTTACCAAAGATACATCCAATAAGGGGTAATATCCAAAAATTTATGAAGAACTCACACAACTCAACACCAAAAACAAACAAACAAACAAACAAAAACAAATAATCCAATTAAAAAATGGAAGTACCTGAATAGGCATTTCCCCAAAGAGGACATACAGATGGCAAATAGACATATGAGAAGATGCAAACTAAAACAACAGTGAGAATTTCCATGCCAATAGTGCTCTCACAAACATGGTGATTATTCCTAAAACTTGCCAGACTTTCTGTAAAAAATGTGGCAAGCATCAACCCCACAAAGTGACATAGTACAAAAAGGGCAAGGACTCTCTATGCACAGAGAAGGTGGCATTATGACAGGAAGCAGAGTGTTTGTGGTGGGCAGACTAAGCCGAGTTTCTGCAAAAAGGCTAAAACTACAAGAAGATTGTCTTGGGCTTGAACTCATTGGGCCCATCTGCAGATTTAAGAGAATGCCGGCTATCCAGAGATGCAAGCATTTTAAACTGGGAGAAGATACGAAGAGAAAGGACCAAGTGATTCAGTTCTAAGCTTCATATTTTGTTTTATTATGAAGACAATAAAATCTTGAGGATATGTTCACTTCAGGGAAAAAAAGCACAATGAGATATCTCACACCTATCAGAATATCTATCATCAATAAATCAAAAAATAATAAGTGTTGGCCAAGATGTGGAGAAAAGAGAGATCTCGTGCACTGGTGGTAGGATTGCAAATAGGTGCAGCCACTATGGAAAACAGTATGAAGGTTCCTCAAAAAATTAATAATAGAACTAACTTATGACCCAGCAAGTCTACTTCTGGATATTTGTCCAAAGAAACTAAAAACACTAATTTGAAAAGATATATGCACCCACTCCTATGTTCCCTGCAGTGCTATTTACAATAGCCAAGACATGGAAGCAACCTAAGTGCCCATAAACAGACAACTGGATAAAGAGGTGGTACATACATACAATGGAATATTACTCAGCCATAAAAAGTGAAATCTGACCATTTGCGACAACATGGATGGAACTAGAAGGTATTATGCTGAGCAAAATAAGTCAGACAAAGAAAGACAAATAGAGTCTCACTTATATGTAGAATCTAAATAACAAAATAAGCAAACAAACAAAAAAGAAACAGACTCATAGATACAGAGAACAAACTGATGGTTGCCAGATGGGAGGGGTGTTGGGAGACTGGGTGAAAAAGGTGAAGGGGTTAAAAAGTACAAGTTGGAAGTTACAAAATAGTAATTAGGGTATAAAGTACAACATAGGGAATATAGTCAATGATATCGTAATAACTATGCATAGTACCAGGTGGTTACTAGACTAATTGGGGCAATCACTTCAAAAGTTATATAAATGTATACTATGCTGTTATCTGAAACTAATACAAAATAAAATTTTTTTTAGGTGAGGCAACCCTTGGTTGACCTCACAATCAGATTGCAAGGACCTTGTCAGCTTACAATCCCTTACTTTTTATTTTTTATTTTTTAGGCCTAAAGCACCTGGTCTTCCTAGGTGGTCTCCCATCCAAGTGCTAACCAGGCCCGACCCTGCTTAGCTTTTGAGATGAGATGAGATCAGGCTTGTTCAGGGTGGCATGGCTGTAGACTAAAATAAAATTTAATGTGAAGTATAATTGAAAAATAATTTTAAAAAAGAAATGAATAAAAGTCCCTTCATTAAATCCATAACCTTGACTCTTCTGAGTATGCTGTGTGTGTTTCCTGCTAGAACCTCATGGGTATATGGACTTTGCCTGATCTATGTCCAGGGCAGGACCGAAGGCTTGGTTGAAGCCGCTGACTGGCTCCTTCTGCTAAAGAATGTTAACTTCAGGATTCCCCAGCACTGTGATCCCTGTTTTGGAGAGATATCCTGAAGTCTTGCCCTTCTAATCCCATGTCTATTGTACCAGGCCACCTCCCTACTCAGCCTCTGTTGGCTGATCCCTGTGGTCCTGTTCTTTTTTTTTGCCCCCTCTCTGTTCATCTCATGCACTTCAGGTAATCAGGCTAGACTGGGAAGGTGTCCTAAATCCCCACCCCTACCATCTATCCCATCCACTAACACTGATACAAACAGAATTGGTGTTGAATCTAATATTAAGGCATGCTCAGCTTTCATCAGTTAGGAAGTCCCTTTCTACTTCTCTGTAAGATCCATAGTTCAAGGAAAAGATCCTCTTGAGAATAACATTCAGCCTAGGATTAAAGACATCCAGGTTCTGAATGGTGGCTGGTGCCAGTAACTTCTAGAGAGCTTTTCCTATCATCTCTGGAACTTCAACTACAGTCAACCTGTCCAGCCCATACACTGGAGGAAGAGTGCAGCTGTCCAACCCCTGGCCTCCATACAGGAGCTCATTCCTTGTTCTCAACAGAACTTAAATCTCATCACATCATACTCAGGGCTGGGTGACTTTCACAACCTGGTGGATCTTCTCCTGAAGTCCTACATGTAACTTTTGGCTATGGAAGACTTCCCAAATGTTGGCAATCACCAAAGCTCTAAGTGAGAGGTTTTCTCTGCCTTACTGGACCCAATGGATCTATATAACTGGTCCAACTCTCTCATGGCCTCTTCTGACATTACTACTCCCCTATCAATTCTCTGTCATGCATATAAGATCAGACAATAACTAAGGACCAGGGGTAAGAAGGAGGCTGTGCCACATTGCCAAGACCCTAGCTGATACCAAGAAATCAATGAAGGCTTTAAGAATGGTTGGATACCAACCTGTGATGTATCATTCAGAATCCCTTTGAGGAAGGTCTTGGTGGCCCAGTTGATAGGAGTCCCCCTCAAGGACTGCCTCAGCTAAAGAGTCGTCTTGGCTACAAAGAGCCACATTGCCCAACATTATACCTCTTCCTAAACCAACCCACAGGGATAAAGGCCAGGCCATTTTGGCCAAACTCAGGACAACTCTGAAAGGCCATTCTAGCTCCAGGGTTCTCTCTATGGCAAGGGTCCCCAACCCCTGTGCTGCAGACTGGTGCCAGCCTTTGGCCTGTTTAGAACCAGGCTGCACCGGGAGGTAAGTGGTGAGCCAGTGAGCAAAGATTTATCTGAATTTGCAGCCACTCTCTGGTGCTATCATTACTACCTCAGCTTCACCTCAGATCATCAGGTATTAGATTCTCATAGGCGCACTGGTCCCTGGTGCCAAAAACTTTGGGGACTGATGCTCTATGGGCTGGCCAAGGCTGTCTTTGGACCTGCATCACATCTCAACTTGTCCATCTGATCACTCCTGTGTCCTTTCCCTCCCTTCCCTTGAATATTGATCCCAAGGATGCTCCTGAATAAACACTTATACATTAGACTCCATCTGCTTCCTAAGAACCTAATCTGTGACTAGGCTCCAACCCAGAGTATCTCAGGATATATTAGATATTAACATTGAAACACACCTACATAGTTCAAGAAATACTATAGTGTTTACTACTGATTTTACTGTATAAACTATGCAATATTATGCTCAACCTATTTACATTAAATATTTTCACGTGAGCTTACAGACTTACTGGTAACATTCCCAAGCTATCTTGTATCTAGTTATGAACCAATAACAAGCTTAGGAGTACCAGAGTGCTGCAGACTCTGGAATCTAGTTAAGCTCTCATTATTGGTTAAATTGATCAGGTAATACTTTATACCTATGCTCTTTTATTTCCAAGTGGCTGAAAAGAAATTGCCCCTTCCAAATGTCTTTTACAGCTTGATCCACTTCTAGGCTTGGTCAGAAGAATTGATAAGAGCCCCTAAGAGTAAAGCTCTTCTCACCACAAATAAGTAACAATTGGAAGATCCTACTGCTGAAGCACAGGCCTTTTTTAATGCTACATTTCTGTCCTGTAACTGTTCTCTTATCTTTAGGAACAGAATCACTAATCTTCACCTTAAAAGTTAACTGTTCAAGACTCAGCCCCCTGACTTGAGGAAGACATCTCCATTTTACAAACAATAATACAAGTATTACAAACATGATACGGGTATTACGAAAATAATACAGGTATTTAAAATATAATATAGGTATTATAAGTGTCTCACGTATATCAACTAAATCTTCACAACCACCTTGATGAAAGTAGTATTCTTTGTTTCTGTTACAGTTAACATACAATATTATATTAGTTTCAGGTGCACAACGCACTGATTAGACATTTATATAATTTATGAAGTGATCACTCTGCTAAATGCAGTACTCATCTGACACCATATATAGTTATTACAATACAACTTACTATATTCCCCATGCTATACTCTATCTCCATGACAATTTTGTAACTACCAATTTGTACCTCTTAAATCCCTTTCCCCTTCACCTAACCCCCATCCCCCAATCTGACAACCATCAACATACTCTCTGTATCTATGAGCTTGTTTCTACTGTTTGTTTATCATGTTCTCCAGATTCCATATGTGACATTCATCATTGTCTGACTTCCTCTACTCAGCACAATACCCTCTAGGTTCACCCATGTTGTTGCAGATGGCAAGATTTCATTCTTTCTTATGGCTGAGTAATATTTCATTGTGCGTATGTGTGTATGTGTGTGTGTGTGTGTGTGTGTGTGTGTATAATCACCTCTTCTTTATCCATTCATCCACTGATGGACACCCAAGTAGCCTCCATATCTTGGCTATTGTAAATAATGCTGCAATGAATATATGTAGTCACATGTCACTTCAAAGTAGTGTTTAGGGGTTCTTCAGATAAATACCCAGAAGTGGGATAACTAAGTCCTTCTTTGTCTCTTGTTATAGCCTTTGTTTTAAAGTCTATTTTGTCTGGTATAAGTATTGCTACTCCAGCTTTTTTTGTGTGTTTCCATTTTTATGAAACATCTTTTTTCATCTCTTTACTTTCAGTCTGTGTGGCTTTTTGATTTAAAGTGAGTCTCTTGTAGATTAAGTAAAGGTCTTGTTTTCTTATTCATCCAGCCATCCTATCTTTTTATTAGAGCATTTAATCTATTTACATTTAAAATAATTGTTGCTAGATATGTAGTTATTGTCATTGTATTATTCACATTTTTTTCTTCTTCTTAAAGAAGTCTAACACTTCCAGTAACACTGGCTTGGTGGTGATGAACTCAGCTTTTTCTTGTCTGAGAAGCTCTTTATCTGTCCTTCTAAATGATAGGTTAAATGTATAGAGTAATCTTGGTTGTAGGTTCTTGTTTTTCCTCACTTTGAGTATTTCCTGCCAATCCCTTCTGACCTGCATGCAAAGTTTCTGTTGAGAAATCAGGTGACAATTTCATTGCTGCTTTTAAGATTCTTTGTCTTTAACATTTGGCATTTTAATGACGATATGTCCTGCTGTGGGCCTCTTTGCGTTCAAATTGTTTGGGACTCTCTGAGCTTCCTGGGCTTGTATGCCTATTTCCTTCACCAGGTTAGTGAATTTTTCAGGCATTATTTCTTGAACAATTCCTTGTTCTCCCTCTTCTTTTTCTGGTATCCTTATGATGCACATGTTGATATGCTTGGTGTTGTCCCAGAGGCCCCTTAAACTATATTCATTTTTTTGGATTCTTCTTTATTGTTGTTGTTCTGATTGGGCGTTTTCTGCTACTTTTTCTTCTAAATCAGTGATTCGCTCCTCCACTTCATTTAATTGATTGTTAATTCTTCCTAAGGTATTCTTCATTTCAGTTATTATATTCTTCATTTATGATGCTCTTTTTTATGTTTTCTATCTCCACTCTTATGTTTTCTATCACTTTGTTAAAAGTTTCGCTCAGTTCATCTACTCTTCCCCTAAATTCATTGAGCATCCTTATAATATGTGTTTTGAACTCTGCATCTGGTAGATTGCTTGTCTCCATTTCGTTGAGTTCTTTTTTTGGAGCTTTGTTCTGTTCCTTCATGTGGGACATGTTTCTTTGTATCCCCATTTTGGCTGCCTCCCTATGTTTGCATATATATATATATATATATATATATATATATATATATATATATATATATATATTAGGTAGGGCTGCTATGTTTCCCGATCTTACTAGAGTAGCCTTATGTAGTAGGTATGCTGTGGGTCCCAGTGGCACAGCCTTCCCCGGTCACCTAAGCCGGTGCTCCAGGTATGTCTCCCTGTATGGGTTGTGGGTGCCCTCCTGTAGTACTTGAGCCTTGGTTGCTGTTTGCTTGTTAATGGGAAGGATTGACCCTCAGGCTGATTGGTTGTAATGACTGCCCATGACCAGTGGAGGAGCTGTTCTGCAGGGGCTGACCCTATAGGGCAAAATTCACTTTAACAGGGCTCTGGTGTCTGCCCTGTAAGCCCTTTAGGTATGTAATTCTGAGTGGTGCTCTGGCTCAGAGTGAAGCTGGCCACCAAGCATGCCAGCCAGGACCTCCTAAGAGGGCCCTACCACAGGCCATGTTGAGCTGCAGACTGTGCCCTGTCTGGGGCCACTTGGCATGAGCCACTAAGTAATCTGCAGATGGATGTCATCCATGTTTGGACTGGATGTGCCTCAAGAGCCCAAGCCATAATCTAATGCTGGCTGCTGCTAGTGCCAGGCTTGGGGCTGCTCAGCAAGAGGTACAGGGCATGCAAAGGCTAGATGCTGCTTGTTTACATTTTATGAACCCTGAGAGATCTTAGGAAAATCTGCAGCATGAGCCAAGATAGGCGGTTTGTATGGAAAATCTACTGGAAGCAGCTTGAGTGGGCCCACAAGTTGGCAGGGGCGGGGTCTCAGGGAATCACTAGGGCAAGGTGATTAGTGTTAGCTACATTGATGGAGACTCAGATATGATGTCCACCTGCATCTGTACACCAGGTAGGGGAGAGTTCAATAAAGTATCAATAGTTTCTGCCAGTACTTCTGTCAGGAGAAAGTTGCCACTCCAGCCCTCACCCTAAAGCCAGTCAACCCAGTTCCTCCCCATTTGTCCCTGGCACTTTTTCAGCAGCTTCCCCAGTATTGGAGCTCAGAGCAAGGGAGTCTGTCACTGAGAAGTCCATGAGCAGGCCCCTTAAGAAAAACACCTGCGACTTCCTCAGTTCTCCGTTTCACTCAGCCACAATCTCTGCTGGTTTTCACAGCTAGAAGTTGTGGGAACTTTTCTTCCCAAGGAACCCTGGCCTGGAGAGCTCAGTGTGGAGCCTGGACTCCTCACTCTTCTGGGGGGAATCCACAGCCAATATATTTCTCCTGATTCTCAACTGCCACAGGTAGGTGTGGGATCAGCCCATTTCACATCTCTGCTCCTCCTACCAGTCTCAAGGTGGCCTCGTCTATATGTCCCCAGTTGTAGGACTTCTGCTCAGCTAGACTTCGGGCAATTCCTAATGATGGCTATTCTGTAGTTTAGTTGTAATTTTGATGTGGCTATGAGAGGAGGCAAGCACAGCATTTACCTGGTCTGCCATCTTGACTGGAACCCTGGAAATATTATTCTATCTCCATTTTTTAGATGGAGAAACCTGAAAGGTTGGATAATTTACACAAAGTCACCCTGTTAGTCAATTGCAGATCTAAGGATTTAAACTCAGGTTCATGTTCCAGACTTTCTGCTCCACCTGTCTCCCTAAAGCATCTGAAGTCTGCAGCTCATTAACTGTCCTAGCCGACAGAGCAGGTAAGAGATGAAATGGGGGAGGGGAAGTTAAAGGAAGAGTGGATCTCTGAACTTCCCATGCAGTGATTCCTTTTCCAGTATGGGTGGTGACTGTTTTGTGAGTTCTTAAATCAACTTAATGAAACATGAACAAACTACATTCAAAAGAAAGAAAGAAGTGGGAAGAGGAGAAAAAAAAAGAAGGAAGAAAGAGAGAAAGGAAAGCAAAAAAGATCATACTGTACCACATGTAATTAAAATAGTACTGGTTCACAAAACTTTTGTTCCATTGTATATATGCATGCTGGGTTGATACGAAAAAATGTCTTTCTTACTGTGGGCTGTAGTATCAAAAGAACTTAAATTTCATTCAAATTCAATAGTCATCAAGAAAATAAAAATTAAAGTAATAAGACACCACATGTTTTCAGAGGCAAAAATGTAAAAACAACTTCAATGCCTATCAGATAGAAATGAATAAATTATTCCTTATCCACACTATGCTTCATAAAGAATGGCTTAGGTTTATACATATTAAACTAGAGAAATTTCCCATGATTTATCATTCAATAAGAAAAACGCCCTGCAGATAAATGCATGTGGCATAATTATACTTCTGTGCAATAAATGATGAAACCCCCAACATAGAGGTAATAAACATTTGGGTGGTGGATTGGGTGGAATGAAAAAGGAAAGAAGGAAGTAAGGTAAAGAAACAACAAAGGCAGTTGCTAACTAGCAAAAATAAGTACATGTATCATTGAGAATCCCATGGGAAACAGAGGACATAAGCAAACTGTATAACTCGAGAAGAGTTTAAGAAAGTGACTATTTACAAAATTGTGGGAAATGTTTAGGGAAAACAACAGGGAATTATTCAATCCCTCAGGCATTGTAGTATCAGGGAGTCATTATCACCACCCAAGGCTGAAAGGACATGTGAGAGTGGTTACCAGAACCTGGAGTGGGTAGCTCTGTGGAGAGAACCTCCAAATAGGTGCTGTGGACTCTGGTTGGAGGAAGCAGGGAAGAAGATGGGTTTTTTCCTCCCCTTACCCTTCACTCTCCTACTACTGCATCCCATTGGCCAACCCAACTGGAGGACAAAAGGCTCTAGGCCCCACAGATACAGGCCACAAATGTCAATTGCCTGGGACTCAGAGCAGGGTAGAGGAGGCTTCAGAAAAATCTTAATGGGACAAATGGATGATATCCAGCACAGCATACTATAACGATAAATGAAAAGATGGAATATAAACTCCATCCATCATTTTTCTTTTTATATGTAAAAATTAGACATTTACATGGATAAGAATTAAAAGGTTACTAAATGACAGTATCATTTTGTTTTTGTGATGGCATCTTGGATTTTAATTAAACCCAATAGCTTCAATAATAATTACATTAAAATATGTATTTTTTATTCTTTGCGATGAAAAAAATCCGAGTTAAACTTCTGATTCTACCAGACCCTGTTGCTTTTCTAACTTCTCCATCTTTAGAATGGGAATGATAAAAGTACTCACTTCATAGAGTTACTATGAGGATTAAATGAACTAATAAATTTTGAGATCTTAGAACAGTACTTGGCACATAGTAAATGCTTTAAGTCTTTACTATTATTATGGTGATGACGGGACATCACATGCCTCCTAATGTAGGCAGCTGTCTCCATGTCCCCTCTCCAATCTACCCACTATCCAGCCTGAGCAAGCTCCCTTTAAAGTGTATTCCTGATATGTCACTTTCTTCCTTGGAATTTGTCCATGGTCTCCAGACCCTGCAGGATAATACTCAAACTTCACCCTTGTAGTTATCTCCAGCCTCATTCTTCTCTACTTTGTGCTTTCATTCCAGCCTCACAATTCCTTCTGTTTCTGCACAAGTGCCATGCTGTCCTCTGTCCCAGAGTCTCTGTTGGGAATGCCTTTTCCATATCATTCTACTTTCCTACGTTGTTAACTCTTAGTATTCATCACTGAAATTTCAAGCATCACCTCCCCTGAGAAGACTTCCTGCCCCTGCCTTCCCCCTGCCACTGCATAATCAAATTTATAAGCAGCTTCTTCATCCCATTACATCTTGTATAGGCTCTATCTCACCATGTGCCAAATCATGAGTGTATTGACTTCCCCATCAGCAATGGTCCCTCAAAGGAAGCAATAATGACCTTTCTCTCTGGACCCCTGCACAAAGCATGGAACCTGCTGAGAGTGGATACTTAATCATGATTTGTCTAAGATTAAAATTTATAAATAAATGAGTTAAATAAGTGACCAAGCCAGCATTCAACCCCGGCTCTGTTCGACTCCAAAGGCCACCACTGTCTCCCAACCATCTGGAAGTTCTAAGGCTGCCTGACACTTCGGAATAGCTGCATGCCTGAAGGAACTACCCAGGGACACTAGACCAATTCAGGCCAAAACTATCTGGTTAGCATTGATGGGGAGGAATAAATGCCTCCTTTCTGGGAGTATCAACTACATGCATTTGCTTTATCAAGGGACTTTCCCCATAAAATCAATTTCTGGAGCATGTTAAAATATAAACAAACCACCACCTACCCACCCACTACTTAAAAGCAATTAGTACAAAGAGATTTTAGAGAATTCAGATAATTCCACAACGTTGAGAACACCATCTGATCATAGGAACTTTGTTTTCCCTAAACAATCATTTTTCTATTAAATTTTTATTTTAAATTTGGCTCCACTGTGAAATGTGCATCCCCATACTGTACTGTGTTCATAGCCACAGATACACCAGAGAGTCTTGACATATTTACCTTTTGAGATTTGCTCTTGTGGCTCATGATGTTACCAGAATCCCTTGATAATAGTGTTTATATCTATTTATAACTGTAACCTATTATCCTATCTTCCATGTAATTGGATGTGACTAAGATTAAAAAAAATCAGCTGCATAAGAAAAGTCATGCTCTTATAGAACAGATGTTTACTCAGCATGGAGAGTGAGTTAGACTTTAACACAAATACCCAGAAATACATAAGCACTCTTTCCAAAAGCACTGGTTAATATTTTACATGGAAAAATAACTTTAAGATAAAAGATATTAAAAGTCCAAGGGAGGTACCACAGCTGGATTTTAAAATAAGTGTTAATTTTACCTCTTTCACGGGCGATATTGCTACCAATTCAGGCACTGGATGTTTTCTCCAGTTCAGGACACAGAAAAATGACTTATAATTGATTTGTTTTTTATTGTCTTCAAACCTGAAAATATAATTGTTGTATATGATTTGAATCAATCTGCAAAATTCAGGACCAAAATGTCAGCTTAAATGCTACCATAAAAACATAATATCAGGGGTACTTCAATGTTTGATATTTTTCTTATTTATTTTTAGTTTTTATCTGTTTCCAACCCTTCAGAATGTAAACTATTTGCAAGCAGAGATCTCACACATCTAATTCACCAAAGTATCTCCAGCACCTAGATCAATGCTGGCCCTTAGTAGGTGTTCAATAAATATCTGTTGCAGTTGCCACAGAAACAAATTAGTTTATTCAGTAACTAAGACTACTGCTATATTTTTTAAACAATATTTGAAGGTCTTTTAAGTCTAATATGGTTGACACTATATGTCAGTAAAATAAAATGTCCTTATATTTCTTAAATTGCATGCCTTTTAAATCTTTAAGGCAAGCTTAGATTCACTTCGTTTAATATATTTTTAGGAAAAATAAAAGACATCTTTATCATTTATCATGTAGGCATTAAAAGGGGTTATTTAGATCTATACATGCTGTAATAGAAATATATGTTCACAACATATTGTTGAGTCGAAAGGAGGTTATAAAATAGCAAGTAGAGTTATGATCTTACTTTAAGTTTATACTTATATAAAAAGGCATAGAAAAAAAGTCTAGTAACAATACACTGAACAATACTTATCTCTGAAGAGAGAGAAAGATTTTTGCTTTTTCCTAGACTTTCCTGTATTATCTGAATGGCTTTAAATTTATAATCAGAAAAAAATTAAGCCTATTTTCATTAAAAATAAACAAATGATTATCCTGCACCATTAAACTACAGGTCAAAAATAATAAATCTATAAAACATGTCTCAGGTTACAGAATTTGGGTAGACTTTAATAACATTAGTTTGGGTTTTTTTTAAAGTTACCTTCCATTAATGACAAGTGATTCATATTTTTCCATTTGGTAATACTAAGAAGCATCCCATGTAAAAAGTGAGGATTTTTAAATAAATATATTAAATTAAAAAAAATAATAAATCTATTTGACTACTATTTCCTAATTATGTACATTGACATAAATTCATCCTTAATCATAATAGAGTTTTGGCTGTTAAGACCCAATAATATTAACACAATTGTTATAATGACCTAAACACAAACAAAATACTTTGTGTAATACCTCAATGCCACTTATTCCAAATTTTACCACATTCTGCCTATTTTTAAGGTTAAATATATACTGGTCATGTAACACCATTTTTTTAAGAAAAAGACAAATGTGGTCACTAAGGCACTGTTCCACCCTGCCTTAGGCTTCTGCCTTTCTCTCAAAACCTCCAAATCAACACACCCCTCCATCTAGTAAGTGAGATGCACAAGTTACTATTGTGAGGATGAATGGAGGATAATTATAAGAAAACTCAGTGATGATAAAAGTAGAAAAACAACATACTCATAATTGGTCAAAAGACTTTTCTCATTTTTTTCTCAAAATATTAAGAAAATAATAACTCATATTTATAAACTAATAAAAATTAGGAGCAATAAATTAAATGTTATAAGACAAAGTGACAGACTCATCAATCTAAACAAATTAAACAGTGATTGGAAGAGGGGAAAGGGAATTCAGTAATTCTTTTGTGTACATTTTCTTTGGCCAAGGATTCTGGGATACAACTCCAATATGCTCCCACTACCACTGTCTATCCTCTAAATTTTGGCTCACTTGTCATATGAACTCCTTGAAAGAACATACTCTGTTTACAGAAATATTTGTAGCCAAAATGTAGGACCATTATGTCCTTTATTTTGTGTGTGTTTTGGGAGAAGAACTAAAACTCAAACAATTAAAGATGTTTTGTAAGAAACTTTCATTTAGCATGGAGCCTTTGAAGAAAAGTATTCCCTAATACTCTTTAGTAGGAGCTGAGGTCAGAAAATGAGATCATGAAGGGCCTTTGACTTTCAGACTGAGGAAAACTAAGAGCCACTGAGCACATTGTACAGAACCGTAATAGGATCTAAGTTATATTTTCTAAAGATCACTCCAGCTGATATACTGAGAAAAGAATGTAGGAACAAGGCCAAAATAGCAAGGCAATTAGCGGTCCTTTGCAGTAATCCAGATGAAAGATAATGACAGCTTAGATGATATTGCTGGCAGTGGAGGGCAGTGAAAACTGGTTAATTCTGAATATATTTTGAGTGTAGGATTCTTGAAGGATTGGAGAGAGAGGGAAGGGGGGAGGGAGGTGAAAAGAGAGCATGAATGAATGAATGAATGAATGAATGAATTCTAGACAACTCCAAGGATTTTACTTGGGCAACTGGAAAAATAGAGCTGCCCTAACTGAGACAGGAAAGACTGCAGGGGCTAAAGACTGGGAGAAAAGATCTGCAGTTTGGTTTTGGATATGTTACTTTCTTATGAACAATGAGCAGTTGGGTATATGAGTCTGAAGTTCAGGGAAAATGTTCAAGTTGAAAATAGAAATGCAGGAGTCATTAGCATATAGATGGTATTTAAAGTCACTAGACTGGGAGATTGGATGAGATCACCAATGAAGTAAGTTTCTCTATCTGTTCCTACAGTATGAATTAATTGTCAGTAAATCCCTATTATATCAATTACAGGAAGCACTTATTTAACCCTAGAGGTTTCATAAGTATAATATTCCAGTAATTTGGAAACTAGACAAAAAACTATCAAACAGATCCAGGATCACATCAGATCTCACCCCTCATGTACAATTCACTAATCAGTCCTGTGGATTCTACCCCATAGCCTATCACAAATATCTTTCTCTCCAACTCCTCTACTATTCACTAATTTAAAGCCACTATCTCTCTTGCATTACAGTGATAGTTTTGTATCTTGATTTTCATTGCTTTTATTCTTACCTTATTGCAGACCATCCTCCACCAAAATGATCCTTCTAAAACACATATCACATCAATGAATTCCTTGCTTGCAACTCTCCAATGACTTCTTGATCCACTTAGAACACAAGTCTTATAAGACCCTGTGTATTCTGGCTACTGTTTGACTTCTCTGATCTCATCTAAAAACTCCCTGTTCACAATGTTCCAGGTACACTAGCCTTCTTGTTATCTGAGAATACCAAGATTGTTCCCAGAAATGAAAGGCATTTGCACCTTCTGGTCCCTTTGTCTGAAAAGTCTCAACTCAAATGTTGCTTCTTCAGAAAGGCTTCCCTGAAGTTCCTCTGATCTGAGTCCCCATTCCTGAATCTTCATTTTCCCTGGATGATGGCACTGGAACTTACAGAAAATTTTCTGGAAGTCACTACTTGAGGTCCTATTATCAGACCATATTACCAATAAGTCCGATATTTATTCATGCTAGCCTGTTACTCCTGGGCCCCCAGCCTTCTTCCTTGCCTAACTTATGATATGTCAGACTCAATGTATTTATTTCAAAGGATATTTGGGAAGGATGTTCCCAAATAAAATGATGTTCAGGAAAGATTAAAAGTTGTAAATCAAGGAGTACACAGCTTAGAATTGATGTATAAAATCTTTTTGAGGAAAAGTGTTTGGCAGATTTAATCTTTCCAAAATCCCAGAGCCAGGCCTCAGGGAAGAGTTGGCCTAATGAGGTATAATATTCCAAGTTTTTCTTTGCATTTCTGTTTTAGAGGATCTCCATGGATATGGAAATTACCCCAAAAGGAGCAAGGAAGAACAAAAAAAATCTTTCAATTAAAAGGGATAAAACTAGTCGATGCTTCTTGGAAGAATTATTTGCTCTTAGGAAGTGGATAGAGTTACAGTAAATCATGATAGATTTATCACAAATATTTATCTCCCTTTTTCACCAAAATCTCACCAAAATGACAATAAATAAAAATGGGTAATAATCCACAATGACAAAGATAGATGAAAATAAGACAAGAGTGGATAAGAGATATCAAAATCTTTTGCAAGATGGAAAACAGGCCAAGGGCAGAGCTGAGGAAGGGAAGCTGAACTCTAAATGTCTCTAAGGCAGGGGGCACTTAGAGATGAACCAGTGTGGCCAGCAAAACTCTTGAGAGGCTCAGCTACTGCAGACTCCAGGTGCCCTTGCAGACTCCAAGGAAGAGATAGGTGCGGGACTGAAAACAAAGACTGTTTGAAAGCCTGAATAAAAGAGTAGCTGGAGCTCAGGTATCTTCCTCCACACTGTATTGTTCTCTGTATGTGTGTAAGGCTTGTTCTCCAGATAAATTCAACTAAATAATTTTCATTCTTGGAGAGATAAAGCACAATGGAGGATCAGAGGAGAGCATTACACATTGAACCTGGGCTTCTCAGCTCCCTTCCTTCCCTTTTCCTATTTGCAGAACACCAATGGCCATGCTTAAATTCTCCTCCTTTCCCCCCATCCCACCTTACCTCCTGCTCCAGCAGGAAAAGATAGGATTCTTCTCTCAATACTCTGAATGGTCTCAGAAAGATCTCCAGATTCTAGTTTCTGGGGATTACCTAATGAAAATGAGGGCTAGTAGATGACTCATGCAGTGAAACCCACCACTCAACAAGATTCATCCCCTAAAGCATTAAGGCCAGAAGCTAAAACTTCAACAGGGGAAAAAGGGGGGATCAGAGAAACAAACACAATTTAGGTAGAAGAAAGAAAGGTGTGATATAAGAGGATATATTACATTCATGAAAAAAAAACAGAAGACTACAAAAAAGGAACATTCAGACTAAAACTGTGTCCTTGGAATCAAAAATATGATAGTAGTCAATAGATACAGTACAAAGTGTGGAATATAAAGTTAAGGAAATACCTTGGTAACTACATCATAATGACAAAGAGAAAATTGGGGAGAGAAAAGATCCAAATTCAGGACATCTAAAATCTTAATGACAGGAGTTGTCATAAAAGAAAAATGAAAATGGAGGAGAGGAAATTAATAGACAATTTCTCAGAACCAAAGAAAAAGGCCTATAGATCAGAAAAGTCCATAAAGTGTTATGCACATTGAATCCATATAGACAGACAGACAGACAGACACACACACACACACACACACACACACACACACACACACCATAAGGCCCCATCATGAACTTCCAGAACACCGGGAATAAAAATAATGTTCTAAGAGTATCTCAAAACAACAATAATTGGAATCAACTTTATGCTAAATTCTCAAGCATCCTAGCAGAAAGTTAGTTGTAGTATCTAAAAATGAGAAACACAGAAATATGGTATACACATGCTATTTAAATGTTTGAAGAAACAGCTAGAAGGGCTGAAAGTGACTGCTTCTTGTGAATGAGTCTGGGAGGTGGGGAGAGATGTGAGCTTAAAATTACTTTTGTTGGAATAAGCTTTTTAGAATGATCTGTTTTTTTTTACCATGAACATCTATCAGTTTAATATAAAAAAAATTCATTGTAAAAAGTAGATGTGAGATCGTGAAACATGCTTTTCAAGGTAGTAAACTCTTACAAGTCAGACTTGAAAAGAGGAAGGAGAGCTACGAGTTGGGAGCGTGTTGATGAGCAATTAGTCTCCCAGTCTTCCTCCCTGCTCCAAAATTCTGTCATAGCTTCCTCCCCTGAACCACTTATATGAGATTTTTCATGTTCTCATTTGCTATTATAATATATACTGTTAGATGGGGTTGTGAGAGGGAGAAAACTAGGAAACAAAGGAGAGCGCCAGGTCTAAAAATAGCCCAGGTTGGAAGAGAGGGAGACAAAGGGAAGTAGTTTAGAAATGGAAAAAGGCTTGACTGTTAGGGGAGTGAGAACAAGTAGTCAGTGCCTATACTTACCCTCTGAGTATTATCTCCCCATTCACCCGTCATGGAGTCCTCCCGGCACCAAATCCTATCCATCCTTTCAAATTATGAATTGTATAGAAAATTTATCACCTTACTCCACACTGTGCTTCTAATCACAAATTTTAGCATTGTGATTCTCCACTTGAATTCTCTACTTTGCTCCTCTCCAAACATTCGGCTCTTTCTAAGACTCTGATCCATGGTCAAAGGACAATGATTTGCCACTCTGGAGAAAATTCTTTTGAAAAGGCTGTGAAGGCAATTCTAAAGAATTTTCTGTGGCAACATTGTTAGAATTAGTACACAGCCTTCCAGGATGACCACCCTAAAGAGCAACACTAATCCTGGCTTTTAAGTGTTTCTATGCTTATTAAAGACATCAGCCCAAATTCGTACTTTAAAGTCTCAGCTTACAGTGTCAAAGTGTTTTCCTAAAACCTCCATAAATTCTTCTTTCCCTCTGATACTTGGGCAAGCCACCACTTCCTTCCCTGCACAAACTAAGGGATGTGTTTGTGGAAGAAGAGAGATGGAAGGCAATTTCTCTGGTTCCTCTCTAGATAATAATGACCCCCAAACATGTTTCCCAATGCCTTATAGGTGAGAGTTCTTAAAAGTGAGTCTAATGTGTCATTTGACAGGTGCTCTTGCTCCCTCTCCCAAAAATGATGAATGGCTTGAAAACTGCAGAAGCTACCCACCTCCTTGCCATGGAGAATAATACTTATCTTTTTATTTCCACCATCTGTGGAGGGAAAAGGCCCAACAGCAGCTGTATTTTGCTGAATACCAACATGCATTTCCCTCTGCTGCAAAGACCATCTCCTAACTTTGGGGAATGGGCTAGCTACATCACCATGGCTGGAAGGGAAGGAGGACAATGAAGACATATTTTTGACTCAGTTGTATTTGGTTTCAGTTCATTACCCAGCCATCCTAGAGGTAAAATTGAAACACCTGGTGAGATTCTTAAAAACCAGACACTTGAGAAAAAAGTGGAGCTCTGGGCCACTACACTATAGTGACATAAAAACATAGAACTTGGGAAGATGTCATTGGCCAAGATTCCAGTGAGTAACTGGTTATCTCAAATAGCCAGGCCTCTACATTCCAATTGTGATCCGAGCACAAATTGCCTCAGTGAGGCGGATTATAGCTGCCAAGTATGGACTATACACAATGTCAGTTCTCTATTGGTCTGCGTAATTTTGGATTTTTAAAAATTTCTTAAACTACAAATCACCTTATATTTTAAAAGACATAAAGTGTGTGCATATGTGTGTATGTGTGTGTGTGTGTGTGGGGGGGTTCTCTATAAAAACTTCCCAGTACACCAAGCACTGCAACAATAGCTGCCACATGGCTCAACCCTTGACCCTCAGATTCACTGCCAGGTATTGTTGGGTGAAATCACTTGAGCCCAAGCCATGCCTCTGGGAGGGGGGCAGAGGGCAAGACTGGGTAGAGTGTAATGAGATGATTTTAAAGCCCTGTAGACTTTTTTCATTTTAACTGATATTTCTGGATGAGGCACCAGCTCTTGGGAGGCCAATTCTAAGGCATTCCATGGAGCCCAAAGCCAGCCATAAAAAACTATCTTGGGGCAGAGCTTCTGGGGAAAGAGATACACTTGAATTTCCAGCTATTCTAAGTCTCAAATCAGAAGGCTGCAATTAGGGTAGGAAGCTGCCTCTACTCCCCAGTCCCACAAGGAACACAGAATGTAATGACCTCAGAATACCCTCTACACTCTTATGATTTGAGAACCAGAATCTCTTATTAGTACTGTGGGAATACTAATATCCAAAGGAAAGCTCAGAGGGGTTGAATCAATTTACAAGGATCATATGGGCAGGCAGCAGTGCAGTTGGACTACAGATGCAGGCCTGGTGGAAATTAAACCCATGTTTTTCTTCCCCTGCCCAGCATACTAGCATAGGACAAGTCCCTGAGGCTGCAAATATGAATAAGACATAGTCCCTACCCCTAGGAGCTCAGATAGGAACAAAGATTTAGGGTATCTTAGGGAGTTGTCATTCTAATTCCATTAGAGCCTCATCTTGGCCTGAAGCACACTCTTTCAGTGACAGAGCCTCCTTATACCTCAATGTTTGCACTTATGAAATGAGGAATCATACCAACCATCAACTAAAATGTTCCTTTTAATATGCTCAAGGATTTATAAAATATTCTAGGGCCTTTGGCACTATGTCAATACAGTGTCACTCCTATTATTAATGCATAATAGTACCATGATATAGCACATTTAAATCTGATGTTCTATGCACTAGTAAAATGACTTCATTTCTAAGTAAGGTGACCTCCTACCAGCTACCACAGAATAAAGTAATGGGGGCTGGGGTATCAGGATATAGAAAAATGTTGAAACCCTGATTCCAGCTTGAATTGTGCTAATAAGGAAAATGCCTACAAAATCACAAGAAATGGAAATGGAGTAGAGGAAAAATCATAGTACGAAAACACGGGGTCAAGAGAAACATGGGTAACAATCCCTGGGTGAAAGGAAGCATTCAAACCTTTAGCCATGTTGTTTTTCATCTCCTGATATAAATTCAGGGCTATACGGCTATTCGACAGCTGTCCAGCCCTATCCCAAGGCAGGTAAAACTGCTCCTGGACAGGGTGTGCATTAAACCAAATCAACAAACTCCTCAAAAAACTCCATGCCTGCCTCCCATGGGAGACTGTAGACGCCAGAGGGGCTCTGGCTTAGTGTGCCATAGGAGGGCTGTGCAGAAAGAAAGTCTGGTCAAGGCTCTGGAAAGCCCTATGCGGTCTATAGGGAACAATAAGAATGCAGAATATAAATGTAAGATGCAGGCTGATGGGCCCATTAGGAATTAGGGCAGTCTGTGAAAGGAATCTGTGAAAATGATGCAAAACACCAAGCATGTGACCCAAATCATGTCAGGGCATATTGGAGGGAGAGGAGAATGGGAATGAGACATTTTCTAATCTGATTAGTCTGAAGTTTCCCCTGAGTGTAGAGAAGGGTCACTGCACAATTAGAGGCAAAGTTAGACTGAACACGGTCTGCTCAGTGGCTCAGAGGGAAGACCTCTTCGAAGCTAAGCTGGGCTAAGTGGCAGATGTGTTCTGAGACTGGGACAACTTTGAAGCATGTTGTGGACTGGTCTTTCTGCCTTTAATGTCAAATTGTAAAGGCAAAGACAAAACACTCTGCTGAGAGAATGAGAGGGTGATGACTTGGTGGCCCCAGTATTTGATAAGAAACATCTAGATCCTCCAGAGCCCAGGCTCCCAAATTCTGGACTTTCTAGGATAACTCATCCTCAAGGCCACCGAGAGATAACCTAATAAACATCCTCAGCTTCCTGACTAAAAGACTGCTTAATATGTGAAAGGCATTCAGGTCCAACTGTTACAAATAAGGCTTCCTCTATTTAGGAGGACACAGGTTCCTTCCAGGTCATTTCTTAGTCAGAGTGTGTGCCTTGACTTAAACTTCTTTCCTAGTCCCCAATCAATCCTTAGTACCAGCTGCTGTGCTGGGCACTTTATGTATATTATCTCAACTTATCCTCAGAACCACTAGGAAGCATGTATTGTTATCTCATTCAAGAGGTAAGGAATCTGGGCTTCAGGCAGGTAAAAAATCTTGTACACATTCAAACAGCTAGTAAAAGTAGATTCAAAGAATATAAGAGACAAGGTAGGGGTAAAATTGTCAAGATGTAACAATATACTGTTTGTTTATAGGCAGTAAATAAAACAGGTTAGAAGTAGGTCTCTGCATCTGAATAGATCAAACGTCAAGTCACAAATCTTGATTACAAGGTGAGGGACAAAAAGAGAAACATAGTATTATAAGACTCCTTAGGAGGAGATAATCATTGTCAGACAAGCAAATCCAAGAGAGCTTCTTGAAATGTGGTGCTACTTGAAATGAGTACTAAAGGAAAAGCAAGCTTTCGGCAAATGAAGAAAATTGGAAGCTATTTTCTACTGAAAAAAGTAGTAAGAGAAAAGGTGAAAAAAGTGGAAATGCAGGAGGTATCCGTGTGAAATGTTAACTGGCCCATTTGGCTAAACTATTGGGAATGAGAAGGAGAGCTTTGGGAATGCAGTAACTTTGAAGAACCCTGACTTCTAGGTCTGCATACTTTATCTCAGGTCCTTTACATCAGGATAACTGAGGTATCCTTCACGATGCTGCAAATAAAAGCAAATAGAGCTCACAGTCTAGAAAATAACCTCACATCAATCCAATGCACACATACGTGCAACTGAACTGGCCCTCTTCTTGATTCACCTCCTGACACCTTGATCCTAAGTTCTCCCACATGTGATTTAGTTTTACATGTTCCTTTGGTTTCTCCTTTTGTCTCACGTGAAGACTCCCTATTCTAGTCCCTGATTGAGAACACTGCTCCAACTGACAACCCTAAGCTCCACAATGGAGAAGGGAGAGAAGTAATTCAAAGCTAAAGAGTTTTGTCTTTCTTTATTGAGCACAGAGATGGTACAGAAGGTTTGTGAGTAGAACAGTGACACCACAACATTTGTGCTCTTAAGAGCTATTTAAATTTTGTATATAAAGACGGATTTTAAAATTTAGAGACTGGTGGAAGAAAGAACAACGTGGTGGCCCTGAAATAATCAAGAAGAAATGTAGCTCAAAATAAGAGTGAAAATTGTGGAAATAGAGAGGAGAGAGTGGGGATGCAAGCAATAGAAAGGAGGTAGAACTATCAAGATATTCCAATCTACTGTCATTTTGGACAATAATTCAAAATGGTGGGGTGTGCATTTGAGAGGATCAGGGGTTAAGTCACAGCTCTTCTTCTGCTAGACTATGTGACTTGTGGCAAACTACCTCATCTCTCTAAATTTCAGTATCCTTATGCAAAAGAGGAAGATAATAGTTCTCACCTTACCAAGTTGTTCTCACAAAGTAACTGAGATAATGTATTCGAAGCAAAGATAACAATGGCTAGCACACAGCCCAAAATGTCATAATTATCAAGGTAAGTACATGAGAGGAGGAGCTGGAGTAATGCCGTAGGAAGCATAAAACATGACCAGAGCCTGGGTGGTAAGGAGGGTGGTGCCAGGAAGTCAAAAGTCAGGTTCAATAGGAGAAGTGCTATGTTTTAGAAAGCAGTAAACCATGCTTTCCTTTTGTGACATCATAATCTCTATGTTTTACATCTGGTGGTCTAGCAGGATAGAGTCCTGTACTAATAACACTAGGTCCTACCACAGCATGCCTTTAGCCATCAGGAACTACTGCTTCAGAAAATCTGCCCTGAATTTTACATCTAATATCCTCATAACAACTGAAGTTGTACATTTTCATTTTATTCCAGGAATCTGTGTCTACACAATTGTGTCTTAATGTTAAAAAGATAAAATGTTATAGAGTCATTTTAAGATAGATATGTGTGTGTGTGTGTGTGTGTGTGTGTGTATATATATATATATATATATATATATATATATATATATATCCTCTATATTCCTTTGTAATGACTGATTGAAAAATGTTCCTTTAAGAATGTTACATAACATGAGTTGGTTTATGCAGTTCCAAAAAATTTATGTGCAAAAATTCTCTAAACCAAATCCTATTTTTAAAGCTTTCAAGTAAGCACTTTTTGTAAAGCTAAAAAATTCATAATCGACTCTGTAAAATCCAAAATCATAACTTTTTCTTTTGTAACAGTTAAATAAAGGTGTGTTATCAATAATATAATGAAAACAGTCAAGGGTAAATCAAAGGTAACTTAAGGTAAATGTAAAACCAGGAAGTCCCACAAACAAAAATATGCAGGACAATTCCCATGAAAGGTGCAGATTTCACTTACTTGGACAGTAAGGCTCCTAGAAGATCATCAGTCAAAGGTAACCTGGAGGACTTGCATAGCCTTTTAATGTCTTTGCTGGGTAATACATTTTTTCTGGATTAAAACAAAATGAATGAGCTTTTATATACTTGGGGTCTCTCGAGTAATAGTTACATACTATAGGAAAGAAAATACATAGTGTTAAAAAATGTGTACATGGAAATAAGCATGAAAATTGGTATTGGAATTCACAGTAAAGAAAAAGTCACATTGTATTTCATTAACTTTTGCATTTCAGAAGTCACCAGATTCTGTTCTTACAAAGGCCTTTCCATCAAGATTCAGATTCTTGGTTGGTGATAGTATGGCCTATTAAGGCTGCAGCCACGAGTGTCACTCTAAGCAATCGATCTGCATTCTTGACCACTTAGTCAAAAATGGTTCTGATATTTGAAAACATCTCTTAATTTGACAGGCATCTAGAGCCTCCGACACAAGTATAATATGACTTGAGAGTGTTTTTCTAGTCTTTTCCTTGGACCTGAACCTTACAACCTAGAAGTTCCAACTGGGACTTATCATTCACCTCAATTTTGTCAGATGGTTTCTTCAGAGCAGCCCAACAGTCATTTTTCCCAGCCTGCTGGGGACACAGAAATGTTTGTCCAGTGTTCTCACCCAGCCAATGTTCTTTCAGGCAACAGGAAAAATTAGAACCAACAGGAAAGAAAGTGGGCTTCTTTCTTTGCAATGAAGTTATAAAATGATGGGAGAATATTTATGTCTAGAATTAAAGCTTGTATGATCTAGAAGAATCTCAAAGCTGTCTGAGCAGGCAGCCCCATTATTCCCAAGAGGTACTCCTTTAATGAAGAAGGTCTACACTTTTCACCCTGGGGAAGGGTTACCACCAGGGTAGAAGGAATGGCGAGGATCAAGCAAAGCTGAGGTTACAAATCCTCCAGGAGGCTCAGGTAAGCTTAAAGATTCAAGGGAAAATACTAACTTTATAAAAACTCATGAGGATATATATGGATTAGGAAAAAAATCATGTTCACTATTAAGATAAACTATAGGACCTTCAAAGATATTTAGGGTATTCAAGTTTGAGGATAAGAGAAGGGGTCATGCAGAAGAGAGATGGCAGTGTTGTATAGTAACAAAATTAGAAGCTAGAGTTAGAACTAAGATTATCTAATTCCAGATGAGTACTCCCCACCCCACCCTCACTATTAGGTCTGTGAGTAAAATGAACACCAAAAAATTAAGATGGGCTCCAGTTGTTTATAATGGTGACTTAATAAAGCTCAGTACAAACATGACAAATGTACTAGAAATAGATTATGCTAAGCTTCATTACTTTCAAGAAATAATTTTAAAGAAATTCTATGGAAAGTTTACTTGCTAATTCCCTGTTCTGTATATTATAAAAGTCACATTTATAAATCCCAGTCATCACTAAACTAATGTAAGAAGACATCTCAGAATTAAACCTTCTAACATCTTAATTCACTATGTTTAAGTTGAAATCTTCTAAAAACCAATTAAAAGAAAACGCCAAGGGGTATCCTATTCTTTTGAAGATACAGGGATTTCCCTTATTCCATCAACAAACAAAGCTTACCATTACTATGAAATATTTTTACACAGATATTCTCCAAAAATGATTTAAGGTGGCTTTGCTAAACAGTGTAGTATGATGAGACAATGTCAATTTTATTTTCGCCTTTTTTGATTAAATTTAAATTCCTTCATTACTCAGGTTAACAGAAACTTAAATGATTTATTAGAATCAATAAAATAAAAGCGTACTTTTCTCGATCTTGATACACACAGCTATAAATGAGTCTTTCAAAATTTTCAAAAAAATTTTTCTTAAGTTGTTCGTGGGCCATTGCAATTAGATTATTAATATCTGGACATGGGTCCTCGAGCACCCCGTAGTGACGTGCAATGGTTATGAGTTCTTGTTCTATCAGTTTCCCAACAGTTATAGCCATCACTATGTCTCTGTAAAGAAAAGGGAAAAGTTCTCATGAAATTATATCTAAGAATATTTTACTTCTCTCTCTACTAAAAATACCCCAAATCCCATTTTATAAAAAAAAATCCAAAATTCCATTAGCATAGCAGAAGGATAATTTTTAATTTCTCTACTTATGAGCAACAGGAAGACACCAGTGCTAGAGTGGAAAACTATAAGTAATATAGCTTATAAATAAAATGGCATTTTGCGCAGAGTCAAACTTCTACCAGATAACAGCCTGCAATGAGGAAGTAAATTTTTTTAAGTCCTTGAATGGTCAAAAAACCTATCACTAAATATATGACTTCATTCGATGCCTATTAATCTTATTTTACACAAAATAGTAACAGATTTAGGGTTCTGGTTTCCTAGGGTATAAAATTTATAAGTCAGTAAATTAGAAAGATATTTTGGAGATGGGAAAAGCAATTATGCACATTTCTGTAGTAAAAACTGACACACCCTGCCAGAGAAAAAAAATAAAAAAGTGAAAAGAGCTGTGTAAGGGTACAGTTGCCTGAGTCTCTAGAAGGCAAATGACATTGAGATTATTTGGCAGACATAAAAAAATGACAACAATAACATATTAATGATAAGGATTCAAAGCCTAACAAATTGGCTGAATTGTATTTTCTCTATATGAAAGCTATAAACCATGCAACACGCATTAGAAATCATTATATTAAAATAGTTAAAATGCAGTTTTAGAGCAGCTAAATGAATAAGCTTACACCATCTAGAAAATTTACTTACTGGAAATAATTCAGTTTCTGAAAATCATGAATAAATGAGGGAATACCAGACTCTATTTTCCCTTCTGCTATAGACTGGTCTTTCAGTATAATGGCTTTTAGTTCTTTTATATATTTCTTGCCATTACTACTACCATTAAATTCTCCTAGTTATTAAATTCTAGGTTCTCCTAGTCAAGAATGTCCTTAAGGGTGTTGGAAAGCTCACAACTATGATGTTGAACTCCATTTCACCTACATCCACTTCACGGGATTTCTGGAGTTTTTGTTTTGTTTTGCTTTGTTTTGCCTTTTTAAATGGGAAATGAAGGTCAGATTCAACCAGGAAGACCCCACAACTGCAGCAAGACAGTTTAGGTCAGACAACCAATCAGTCATATTGGCCGGAAGCTCATGGTGTGGAAAACACTATAAAGTCACTTTGGCATGTGAACTTTTCAGTCTACAATCTATTTGAGCTATCCAAACATACAGATGAGTTCTCAAAACCACAAACTGGAAGGTCCACTTGAATAAACTGAGTAATAATAAGAAATTTCGCCATTTGTTGAGTACTACTACCTATGTGCCAGTCCTGTGCTGCCAGATACTTTTGGCATGGATCATCTTATTTAGCCTAGAAGGTAGGTACTATTATCCCCATTCTATTTGATTATTTGTTTGTTTGTTTTATTGGTTCATGTTACTATTTATTTATTATGGTGACATTGGTTAACAAAATCCAATAAGTTTCAACTGTAAACTTTAACAGTAAGGCATATATATGTTTATACTGTGTTCACCTCCCATAGTTAGATTTCTTTCTGTCACCACATATTTGTCCCCTTTACCCCGTCTATTTCCCCCTCCCCTCTTCTCCCTCCTCTCTGGTAACCACTAGTCTATTGTCCATGTCCATGAGTTTCTGTTTGTTTGTCCTGTTTGTTTGTTGGTTTTAGATTTATATCCCACATAAAAGTGATATCATGTGGTTTTCAACTTTTTGTCTGGTTTATTTCACTTAGCATGATTATCTTGAGGTCCATCCATGTTGTCACAAATGGCAGTATTTTATCTCTTCTTATGGCTGAGTAATATTCCATTGTATGTATGTACCACAGCTTCTTTAGCCAATCATCTATCGTAGGACACTTAGGTTACTTCCATGTCCTGACCATTGTGAGTAATGCTGCTATGAACATTGGCGTGCAAATATCTTTATGGATATGAGTTTTCAAGTCTTTGGGATAAATACCCCATAGAGGGATTGCTGGATCATATGGTATATCAATTCTTAGTTTTTGTGAGGAACCCCCATACTGTTTTCCATAGTGGCTGTACCAATTTTCAGTCCCACCAGCAGTGGATGAGGGTTCCTTTTTCTCCACATCCTCTCCAGAATTTGTTATTAATTGTTCTGTTGATTATAGCTATTCTAACAGATGTGAGATGGTATCTCATTGTGGTTTTTATTTACATTCCCCTAATAGCTATCAATGCTGAGCATCTATCTTTTCATGTGTGTGTAGGTTATTTGTATGTCCTCTTGGGAGAAGTGTCTGTTCAGGTCCTCTGCCAATTTTTTGATTGGATCATTTGTTTTGTTGTTATTGAGTTGTATGAGTTCTTTGTATATTTTGAATATCATCCCCATTTTACAGTTGAGAATACTGAGGCCCAGAAATGTTACGGCATATGCCCAATGTCATGAAAGCCTATGTTCCTGCATTCTATAGTGTCCCTCTTCTGTTGGAATACAGAAGAGAGTGACTGGATGGTGTGGGACTCAGTCAGGGAAAATTTCCTAAAGGTAGTAGGTTTGGAGCTGATTTTATACAGACCTCTAATTCCCTTTACTGTCCATGACCTCTGTTTTGTGGGCTATGACTAACCAGCATAAATAAGAGAGAATGATTTCAGAAACCCTGAGTCATCAACCATCTATGACAAAAGACTAAGTGACCACAGAGAAACGAAGGAAAGCCCCTAGCTCATTTAGAACACTGGTCATGGAATAATCAGTCATGACACATGCATAAAGGGAACACTATACAACCATGAAAAGTGTGCAGTTGATCTGTATTTATTAGTGCAAAAGATGTCCATGCTATGTTGATGAATGCAGTATGATTCCAGTAAAACTAAAGCTACCAGTATATGTATATTCATAGAAAAAAAGACTGGAAGAATACATGTCAAAATATCTATAGCTTTATCCCTGATTGTTGAGATTTCTATATGTATATAAAATATCTACTTTAAAAAAATGTAATAACCAAACATTACTTTCATCATCCGAGGAAAAAAAACTTAAAAGCTTTTTCCTTTAGAGGGTAGAAAATGGTGTGAAGAAGAACAAGTGGCATAATCCCAAGGAACAGGGAAAAGAATGTGTGTGGCAATAACTAGAAACTTTCCATGCACCTTTAAACTTCTTTTAGTACTACTAGGTCATAAAAGTTTGTTTTCCTTTTCACTGGATAAAATGAAATTATCCTGGCCTCACTGCAATTAAAATTTATATCTGCTAGGTTTCTATATGCTTGGGTTTTAAATAGCTCAATATTCTATGGCTTTATGTGAGAGTTTCAAACAAGCTGCCTCACACTTAAAACTGTCCTCAGTCATGCAGGACTTCAAGGGCCCTTAAGCAGCTGCCAGTATGGCCTCTGTGCCCAAGCAAGGCAGGTCCTGGCACTGGGGATCGCAATAGGAAATGTAAGCCTTTTATTGTTAATATTCAAGTGGCTGCCACTACTTTCCCCCTTGTTTGCTATGTGCCCCTTCTTTAGGACTCACTCCACCCTGTCAACTTTTAATGGACTTCACCATGAATTAGGAATCCTTTCAAAAGGAGCATACTCCATTATTTTATTGTGGTAAAATACACATGAAATTTACCGTTAGTGGTATTTAGTACATACACAATGTTGTGCAATCACTACCTCTATCTAATTCCACAACATTTCAGCACTCCGAAGAAGCAGCTACTCCATCTTACTCCTTCCCCCAGCCCCTCTCCCCACTTGGCAACCAGTAATCTATTTTCTATCTCTGAAGATTTGCCAATTCTAGATATTTCATATAAATGGAATCATACAGTATGGTCTTTTGTGCCTGGCTTCTCTTGCTTAGCATAGTATTTTCATGTTTATCCATTTTGTAGCATGTATCAGTACCTGATTCCTTTTTATCGCTGAATAATATTCCATGGTATGAATATACCACATTTTGCTTATCTATTCACACATCAATAGACATTTGGGTTGTTTCCATTTTGGCTATTGTGAATAGTGCTGCTATGAACATTCAAGTACAAGTTTTTGTTTGAACATCTATTTTTTAATTCTTTGGGTATATATACCCAGGAATGGAATTGCTGAGCCATATAGTAATTCTGTGTTTAATTCTATGTTTAACTCACCAACTTGTTTTCTACATATCCATTTTTGCTTGGCAGCAGCCACAAAAACAAAGCCAGCTTCCATCAAACATAGCCCTTCCTCACCTAAACCTTCAGAGTGAATTTGAATTAAGGTCTCAGAGCAAAGTCTGATCTCAGTACTTCCTGATGAATCATTCAAGGAAAATGCATTTTTAAAAGCTGCTGTAATTTTATTTATCTGGTGTTCTATGATTACTGTTGTTAATCTCAAAGATTCAAATGGCAAGTCATATTTGCCTTTATCCAACATTGCACTATGTTCCTGGCACTAAAGTTTTATATAGATTATACAATATTATTTAGCTAATCTTGTTTAAAGACACTGCCATGATTTCCCTGTTTTTTGTAATTAAAGTCATAATACTCCAAAACACAATGCCAACTGTTCTAGGATACTGAGGTAACTTCAGAATTCTAAAATATGAAATGCACTAAACAGTTTCAGAAAACGTAATTCCATTAAAGTCAACCAGTAAAGTAATAGTAAATCAAAACTTCATTTTAAAGTTCTGAATCTTAAGGTACTTTCTTACATACAAACTGAAAAAAAATAGTTTCAATGTAAACAAGGGCTCAAGAGTATGAGCCTTGGGATCTAAGGCTTAGAAGAAAATCTGCTTGAACCTAAATTAAACCAAGTCATAATTTTCATGACAATTAGATAGTGCCCTTTATCATTTCTTTCAATTTTATATTCATCAAATAAAATGTGTTTCACTTCCTCTAATCAGAAGTCAGGCACCCTGTTCACATCCTATATACTCCCTCTCAGGCTTTTTCTTATGCTTGTTGGCCTAAGCTGCCCATACAGAGAAGAAAACTCTGCCTCACCATCACTTACATCCCAGTCTAGTGTGGTCTCAGACAGCAGACAGTGAGAAAGAGGCAGCTGGTGAAATGTGTGTCAGAGGAAGGAGAAATGGAAAAATACATCAAAGTGGGGCCAATAAAAATGTATGACCAAACAAATTTTGCTACCAGCCTAATCATAGTTCGAAACCACTTACGAAGCTCTTCAACCTCACTGGAGAAAAAGGCTGTTACATATGACTACTTCAGCTAGGCACTGCCCACCTCCAGGGGGTACATTTTATATTTATGGTATAAATGGTGTCCCCTGGGGCTGTGCAACATAGTAACCTCGCCACAGAAACCAAGGAACTCTAGAGAAAAGGTGAAAAAGAAGTAATTGCAGACTCTAAGGAAATCATCTACTCCAGCCTGGGTCACAAACCTGCTTGCAATTAGGAGGTGGTATGGTTTAGTGAGAAAGGTGTGAGCTTTCAAATTACACAGTTCTAGATTTAATTCCAATCCCACTAATTCGCTAATGGGAACTCTGGTAAATTACTTAACATCTCTGAGCCTGTGTTCCTCTTCTGTGAAACTGGCCAAGACCATTTGCCTCAGAGAATTTTATTTTACCAAAAGAGCCAGGACGATCCTACGAAAATGTAAGTCAGATGTCATGTCTCCATTCGAAACCCTCTGAGGGCTTGCCATCTCTCTCAAAGTCTCATGAAAAGCCACATGATAACCTACCAGACCTGACATGATATGTCTTCTCTTCTGCTATCCCTTGGACCTCATCCCCTCTCTTTCCCTCTGCACCCACCATACCACACTCCTTGCTCTTCCTCAAATAAGCCAGGCATGTTCCAACTTCAGGGTATTTGCACTTGCTGTTCCCTCTATCTGGAATGCTCTTTCCCTTGGTCCTTCACCTCCTGTACAGCATCTTCTCATTTGCTCAAGTGTCATAGTCTCTGTGAGGCCTTCTCTGACCATCCCTTTTAAAAGTGTGATCCTTCAGAAGTCTGTTATTACCTAACCCCTCCTCTGCTTTCTTTTCCTCAGTGGCATTCATCATTCTCCAGCCTAGTATATCATTTATATTCTTACTCTGCACATTGTCTTTATCCCTGCGCTGAAAGAGAAGTTCAATAAAGGTCAGGGCTATTGGTCTATTTTGTTCACTGTCGAATCCCCAACACCTTAAATAGCCTTTGGCACACAGTAAGCGCTCTATAATAAATAGTTTGCTGAATAAGAGGAAAATGAAGGTTAACTTAGCAAGGCATGAAAAGCTTATAGCATACTGCCTGTAACTATGAACACTCAATAAATGATAGCAATTTTAATTATTTTTATCATTCCATAGTAGAGATAGTTTCCAAGTTGTATTAAACTGGAAGTTACTTCTCTTAAGCAAGTTAATTTTGAAAAAATGTGAAATGTTTTTGATGAATGAAATCATGGAATTATTTATCTGAAGAATATAAAAGGAAAACAGTATACTTGTTTTAAATAGTAATATCCAGGATTAACTCTGAAGTGATAAAATAATAAACTCCAGGTGTGCCTTCCTTTATATAATGGATATATTCGAGAAGCTGCACAAATACTTAATTCTTAGAAATCAAATGAGATGCCCCCTTTCACTCTCTACTACATATAAAGATACCCTACCTTAATTTTGGTCATTTTTAATTGGCAATGGCACCTAATACCTTAGCTATAAATTCCTCTAATTTCTCTCAAGTTAATGACAAGCAAGCACATTGAATCCTGAAATAAGTCCTTTGGAAACTAAAGAATCTTGACAGTATAAATAATTACTGCCAAAGTCATCTGCTTTATAAATTGATTTTTTGATATATCTTCTCAAAGAGAAGTACATTTGCATTGACCCAGTTTTCTTATTCCAAATAAATGCACACAGCTTCTAGATTTCTCTCTGTTAAAGCTCTAATCTTCATTTCACATCAAATGCTATGGTTTTTCCTGTTTTGACATGTAGTGGAAAGTACATGGTAATTTAGATTTATTTAGTTTGAAATCCAGCATGTCTTAGTGTACTTGACTTTGGGGCTATTTAAGTGTAGCCAAACAAAATTAAATATTTTCAGGTAGTTAAGAGCGATTTCTGCATGCTATTAACAATATTCTTCATAGATGTACAATTTTAGAAACCCGTTAAAACACTCATCTATAATTCTTCTACCGTTTGGTACAATGTGCATTTAAACAAGCTAAGACAACAGTGTTTTTTTTTTTAATCATATCAAGAATTTTTGGTAACAGCAAATGGAAGTCGAGATGATGGTGCTTAACTTGTAATGTGGGCAGAAAGGAATGAATATTCATTTCATTTACAAGCAAAGTTATTCACTTTCTATCACCTTTCTTTTCATTAACACCCATCTGGTGTTCAGGGATTATTTGTCTCCAAGCAAACCTCGCTCAGCCTTTCTGTTTTTAACTTTCTCACTGGTTGCCAGATGTTTAAGAGGCCATGCTGAGCCTTGTGACAAGAGAGGGTGGAATTGTGCCTTGCATGGAGGGCAACTCCATATAAGCCCACAGGTATTTGCTGATCATACAATGGGCTGAACACAAGATTAGGGCTGTGCCCTCCAAGAGCTGAAAATCAACTTATTAATTCAGGACTTATTTATATCAAAATATATCAAAAATATAATCAGATTTTTATTTTTTTCTGAACACACACTTTAAAGTATAAAATGTATTTGCTTTACTCCATTAGAAAAGGAACATGTTTCTAATGATAGAGAATTGAGATAATATATAAAAACCAAGGAAAAAGAAAAGAAAAGCCATATACACTCCCACCACCAAAATACAATCAAGTAAACATTCTGGTGTACTTCTTTGCAGTCTTTTTTTAATGCATGGGTATTTAATTGTGTTTTCTTTCTTAATAGCTGTAAATATATTTTATAGTTTGCTTTTTTCATTTAAGTAATATATTTTGTGCTATCACATAACCGTCTGAAACCAAAATGCTAAATAATACTTCTGTTATTGGATATTTCATAGGCTTTTCTCAAACTTTTATATAAATATCTCCCTTGAATTTTTATTTATTTATTTATTTTTTAGGCAAGGCAACCCTTGGTTGACCTCACAGATTGGAAGGACCTTGTCAGCTTACAATCCCTTATTTTTTATTTTTCACACCTGCAGCACCTGGTATTCCTAGGTGGTCTCCCATCCAAGTACTAACCAGGCCTGACTCTGCTTAGCTTCTGAGATCAGATGGAGTTGTCCCTTGAATTTTTATTTTTTTATTTTTCTCTTCATTTTATGGAGCAATTTAATAAAATAATGTATTACTTTGAGGAATTTATTAAAATTGTATTTTATTTTTTCTTAAAGATTTAAAAACAATTATATTATCCCCATCTACAAAAACAAAAAAAAACTTGTTTCAATTTATTTACCCTCAAAGCACTGATGATTTAATACATTATCTCCTTGCATTATCTGAGGCTATAGATTTTTGATTTTTAGATCATTGGTTCTGCTGTTGGTGGTGGTGTTTCTAAGCTTTGTTTTGTGTATGTTTTGCTTTGATGCTTATAAGACTGTTTCCTTAACTATGACCTTTAAATTTTTACCAAGTGATCTCTTTTCACATATTTTGCTTGGAACAGAGGGAATCCTCTCAATTTCCAGACACATTTTCTTTAGCTTCAAAAAGGATTTTTCTGAAACAATTATCTTTGATTATTACTTTGGTTCCATTTGTCCAGTTCCCTCTCAACTTCCATTTCTGCTGTCTTCTTTCTCATTGCTTTAATCCCTTTCTTTTCTCTGGATATGTTTCTAAAGATAGTTCTCCGGTTTACTCCCAAGTTGTCTGCAGTGTCTGGTCTCCTATGAGTGCCTCCTGTTTAATTTTTAATCCGCAAAATATGTATTTTGTACATTTTAATACAACTCTTTCCCTATTTTGGTCTGTTTGCTTCTCAAAATGGCCTGCCCTTGCTGAGACCATCATACATCTGGCTGTGATCATAACATAACTAGTTCTTAAAAAAATAAACAAAAAACAAATTTTCATATACTAAAATCACTTCTTGAATTTGCATGGCTTCTACTATACTGCACAGTTTAGTTTTTCTCTGTACAACCTTATAAAGAGGTTTCTAGAACAGTCTGGGCACTGGCATGTGATTGTGCTTCACCAAATACCACAGGTTCTGTCACAGATGGATATATGTGTATATGTGTGATGGGGAGGGCAGTTAAGAAGGAATCCAACTATGTCTATCCTCAATACATGAGCCAAGTCAATATGAAAAGACAGAGGGAAGGAAGGAGGGAGAGAGGAAGACAAGCTTTTGATTTGGACACTAACAAGTCAAATTTTGGGTGGGGTCTCATAGGGGAAGTAGAGGATAAGTGGCAGAGTAAAAGCTGGGAGCTTTGTCCCAATATGCCAACTACCAACAGAGGGACTCCAAAAGAGGCTCTTCATGCATGCTGTTCCAAGTTGTGCAGTTCGCAATTTGCACAACCCTTACAGTGGCCTTTCCCTAGGACCACTTAATCACATAGAGGCCACAGGGTAAGCCATTTGGCTTATGCTCAATTGACAGACTGACACTGGGGCAACTGGTCTCCTATGCCAGGAAATAAATTAGAAAAGGAAGACATATAAGCCCTTCAATGAATACAGTGATTCACTTTCATATCAGAATATGAAGCAGGAAAATTTCTTACATTTTATTATTGTGGTCTATTTTGGGATTTGTTTTGATCTTCTATAAAGAATTGAGCTTGGGAGAGGGCAGCACTGGGATAAAGATTAAATCACTTATCTGCACCAGAGGTAATAGATACAACCTAGGCAACTGAATATTGACAGTGCTAGAAGTTTTAAACGTTGCAACGCCAGAGAGAAATCATTTTCAGTCTAAGAACTTACTCCTGGCTCATTTTAAACACCCTGTACTTATATTATATAATGAATCCTAGTGTGTAACTACAGAACATCAGGCTTAAATATTACAATTTCAAAAGCAATACATGAAATCCAAATACTGATATCTTCATTTATAAAGTATCAGTGGCTCTAAATCAAAAAAATAAAGTAAATATGCTCATATAGTAAGAGTTTAACATTCCTGCTTACAAAAAATAAAGGGAAAATAAGCGAAAATAAAATAAAATAAAATAGGGAAGCTGGTTGTCAGTAACAAATCTAACTTCCCTGACACTTCAGGGGTCATGTTCCCCACTCCGGGTGGGAGGGAACTGCTCTAGCAGGTGCTGGAGCACATACCTTCCCAAGCCACAATGGTCATTTGCAGGGTCCAGTTTGCCCGGTGCTGCTGTGCAGCAATAACTAGCCACGGCCACAAGCACTTCATGCCCAAGCCTCCTGCAGGCAGAATTAAACGGTATGGTGGCAGCAGGTACAAATAGAGTTGGGGAGGGCTGAGAGGGGCTCTATGGGATCAGCGGGCAGTGAGCTTTTCCCAGTCATTTCCCATTCCCTCTGTGGGATGTTGTATCACTACCCTCAATTCTTCACTCCTCACTATATCCAAATCCCTTTCCATGTGACTTTGTTGTTCCACCTTCAAAAAGGGCACAATTGCTTTCCTGTTCCTTGACAATGGGGTCAGCCACAGGACTTGCTTTGGCCAATACAAATGATGTCAAAGTCAAGGCGTGTCAGTTCTGAGTTTAGGGCTTAAGCGATCTTCCATGTTTCTCATTCCCTGACTGCATTTCTGCCACCTCCATGAGAATGACATGCCCAGGTTAGTCTTGGGTAAAAATGAGAGATGGGGAACAGAACTGCCCCAGCAGGGACTAGCTCAGATCAACTGAGCTCCCGACAACCCACAGATGTATGAGCTAAATAAATGCCTTTTTTGCGTGACACTGAAATTTTGAGGTGATTTATTATGCAGTGAAATTGTGGCAATAGATAATTGATCCCTCTCCAAGGTTCCATCTTCTTGCATTCTCCTCTTCTCTCCTCCATCTAGAGGTTTCCAAGAGGTATCTTCACACTTCAGGTTAAGCTTGACCTCAGGAAGTTGGGCATATGATGGAAGCCCTTACAGAACTGCTTTGACTGAACAATAGTCTGGTGGAATGCTATTGTTTAATTCTGGGGAATGCTATCAGAAACAACCAACTGGAGCTCCTGCCCCTGGCTGTCCTAGGGGTATGCTTTTGAGAACACCACAGAGCCACCAGAGGGTCCTCTCTGTGAGTAGACAATAGAGAATATCTTTCTTAGGCTTTGTATTAGGATTCCTTCTTCTAAGCAACTGGCTTATTGTTGCTTCATACTCGTGGTCTCCTATTTTGTGTTGACCTATAGGAAGTTCAGAGCCTTTAGTAAATGCCCATGACATCAGAGTCTGTAAATACTGTCTATGTGTCAGCTTCACCCTGGATCTATGGTTCTTTCCTACTTTTATTATTTGTGTATCCATGTTTTGCTATAGAATTGTTTGCATCTTAGTAACTCACCTTAAATCCATTTCTAAAATAAGACAAAAATATAAATAAGTTAAAAGCTACATATAAGAATGAGAAGAAAAACTGAAGGGCTGGAAGTTTTTAATCCTACTCCAACTGACCCCATTCCAGAAGAGAGCCTTTCAGAAATGGTAGAGTCAAGTAAGAAGATTTCATTGTGAGCAAAGATCTCAAGGTTGGTAGAGATAGCTGCTGGGGCAGCCAGGGGCACATACATACTTTCTAAACTCAGAATGTGTAAGTTCCACATGGCTGATGGTGAGAAGTAAATGGAACTAATGTCACTGGGCATTTACTGGCTGTGTGTTCAATATATATGAACTCACTTAACCTCTCCAATAGTGCCCTGAATTATTCTTATTTCACAGGTGAAGAACTTAAGGCATTAGAGAGGCAGAATGAGGAGTCAAACTTAGCTACTTTTACTCTAACTCTTAACTCATTATGAAACTGCTAAAGTGCCTGGTACAAATCCCAGTTCTGCACCTTAATATGTGCTTGAGTAGCTTCCTTAACCCTTCTGTGCCTCGGCTTCCTCATCTGAAAAATAATAGCACCCACTTTTCAGGATTGCTATGAGGATTAAATGAGTTAATATATAGAAAAGATTTAGTAAAGTATCTGTCTCATGGTAAGCAGCATAAAAGTGTTAGCTATTACTATTATCATTAGTATGTGGCAGAATAAAAAGTCCTTCAAGAAAGACTGAAATCAGTTTAGGAATCCCTTTCGATAGAATCCTTACTACTAAGTGAGTGAAAACTAAATCCAAACAAAGGGCACTGCCTTTGTTCATCTGTTCATTTATCTACTTATTCTTCAACTAATATGCATGAAAGAATAAAAATATCTGCTGAGTGGCTCCAGCCATAAATGCAATGAGATCAAAGAGGAAGAAATCTCTGTGAGTTAGGCAATCAGGAACATCTGAGGAAAAGAAATGTAATGTGGACCATGTCTTCAGGGGTAGGAGAAAGTTGGACTGCAAAGGAGAGAGCACCCTCCAAAATTGAATGTGAAGAGAATGATCCAAATTAAGCAGTCCAGAATCAGCGGTGTTGGGTCCCACGGTGGGTGATGGAAGTTCAGAGATAAGGCTGGCATTCTCCAAGGCAGCTCATTCATCTGAACCTCCATCACCCACATTGGACCTGTCACAGAGTAAGTGCCTAATATATGTTTATTGAGTGAATTAATGATAAACATACATGGTTAAACACTACACTATTAGGTATGCCTTCTGCACTCAGTACTTTTGGGTTGCAAAATTTACTCAAATAATGAATAATAACCAAGAAAGGCTTGCCCTTTGGTGGCCTGTCATTCCCCTCCTACTGTGTAGTATTCATTTTACATCATAATTTTTTCATCACAATTCTCCTTCTGAGGAAATGAAAATTAGCATTTAGTTACTGTTATTATTTTTTAAAACAAAATTTGGATTCTAATTAAAGAAGAAAACATGGGTGGCATTAACCTGGTCATCTGTTACTAACTAGATGGCCACAAAGCTGCCTTGATTTTATGCATAATACTTCATTTAGAAAAGGAACCATTAGAACATTGTGTTTTGGGTGAAATAGTAGTTTCATTGTTAATGATTTACCTATTCCCACAAGAATGTAATCATGGAAAAAGAAATAAAAGAAACACAGTTTAAATATATATGTATATACAAAACCTCAGAAAAAGAGTTGGTCCTTTTTCCACTCTTTAGAAATGTAAAGAAATAGTCTATCTGTTTTGGCATGACATTATATGATTTATTTATTCTAAAATGCCAAGAATTTTTTTTCTAGCATCCCATAAAACTCAAGGCCATAAGAACAGATAGTCTTCAAAAATAGAAAGAGAAAAGTCTGAGCGTTATTAAGATTTTTAAATAGTGGAACTGAGTTTAACTAGGTCTATATGAGCAAAGCCAAATCCACTTCAGCATAGGTTTTAATGACAATGTGACATTCCCTAATAATAATGTGTCTAGTCAGTATTTTCTCCAGTGTAATTTTGGAGATTCCATATGGCATGGGAGAAAGACTGTGTATGGCAAAATGGTAGACAAGGCAGCAAATAACACTCAAACTCCTGGATGAGCTTGTAAAAAAAGTAAAGAAAGTGTTCCAATACCAAGGCAAAGAGGTAGCTGACAGCCAGAGAGGAAAGTGTATAAAGCTAATAGGATAGCACTTGGGGGATGTGGAAATCAAACACTATTGACAGGTAAGAGCTTCTTGGACTTTAATACTCAGGCACAAGAGACAAGGCCTCTGGCCAAGAAGGGTAGCAATTTGGAACTTCAACACACGAATCCTGTGTACAAAGCTAGAACTGTAAAAGGCTGCAATTAAAGTAAAATGATTAATAAATTCTACCCTTTGGCCAAGAGAGATGACAATGGACCTTTTCTCTGCTGAGTCTCTAAGAATAACAACAACAACAACAACAACAACAACAACAACAACAACTTTATCTAATAGAACTCAGAGCCAATATTTTGCCTAAAAAGAATTTGAAGTACAACTTTATTTTGTCCACTTACTGTGGAAAACTCCAAGGCAATAAACTAACATCAAAATTAAGATAAACTAGGTCCAGTTTGTAATAAGCCTACTTACAGAGGCAAAATCAAAACTACTTTGAAAGTTCTATTGCTGAATATCAAAATTAGTGGGCAAAAGTTTAAAGAAAAGCAGGATTTGTATAGTCTCAAAGTATCTCTGTCAAGGTATTTATTCACTATAAAAGTAACTTTACAATGAAGAAATCAGGCAGACACTACCTTAATTAAGTGATCAAGGTCAGTATCACCAGTTGTAAGACATATTCACATCATAAACTCTCTGATATTATGCACTAAGAAGGACACATCGTTTTTGTATTATTCTTGCCAACCATGCACAATCTAAGTCCAACCAGGAGAAAACATCATACAAATTCAAATTGTGAGACATTCTACAAAATAACTGACCAATACTCTTCTAAAGTGTCAAGGTCATAAGAAAGAGACAAGGGAAGACTGGGGAATTGTTACAGATTAGAGAAGACTAAGAAGAACCAACAACTAAATGTGCCATCCTGGTAGGATCCTGGGACAGAAAAAGGATATTAGTGGAAAAATTGATGAAATTCAAATAAGGTGTTCTGTTAATAGTATTGCCCAATGTTAACTTCTTGGTTTTGATAATTTCACTATAGTAAGATGCTAACATTAAGAGGAGCTGAGTGAGAAGTATAAAGCAACTCTCTATACTATGTTGGAAATTTTTTTGTAAATCTACAATTAATTCAAATTAAAAGGATTTAAACAAAACAAACAAACAAACAAAAAACTAGTCAGAAGGACCAACCCAAGAAGCAGTGAAACATTGCAGTGAGAAAGAAGTTTCAGGTTAAGATGAGCTTAGAAAACATAAAAATAAATAATTCACTATAAGTGACAGTTATCAGATATAACGGATGGATTCATATGCCATGAATTTGGAACAATAGAACAAAAATCAGTAACGAAATAAATTATTATCTAAAATTATCAAGGAGGTAAAACATAGAGAAAGCATAAGAAAAGAACAAGATGTCATGTAAAAGAACAGAAATATAAAAAAAAAAACCTAAATAGCACATAAAGAATTAAAAAGCACAGTCATTGAATCAATAAACTGATGGACTTAAGGAAAATTCCAAGAATGTAGCATAGAATGAAAAATAAATGAAAAGAATGAATGGAAGGTTAAAAGATGTGGAGAAGAGAGAGAAGTCTGACAAGAAGTTAAAAGAGAGAACAAACTGAGAGTTTGAGAAGGAAAGCAGAATGGACAAGAGAAAATATCTGAAGGGATAATGGCACAGAATAATTCACAAATTAAAGAATTACATTATAACCCCAAGATACACTGTAATGAAACTGAAAAACCCTCAAAACAAAGAGAAAGGCAGAGGAAAAAAGACATACAAATACAGAGGAACAAGTACATTAACAAACACTTATCAATGACCACAGTGGAGGGTAGAAAACAATAGGATATCTTCAAGAGGTCAAGGGAAAGTAACTATGAATCTAGAATTATTTACCTACTCAGTTAAACATTGAAATACATTTCAGAAAATAAGAGTTTATTCCTAGAGTCATAAAGCAAGTCTCAATAAATATCCAAGAATCAGTATTGTGCAAACCATATTCTATAACTAAAAACAGAAATCAAGAATTAAAAGAAAGCTAACCTATACACATTTGGAAATTTTAAAACAAACGAAAAATAACTAGCCAAAAAAAATTATAATAACATTAGGAAATATTTACATAAAAGGAAAATAAACGCTAAACACACTAAAGCTAAAGTAGTACTTAGGAAGAAAATTACAGCTTTAAGTATATTTCTTAGAAAATAAATATAATTAGTAAAACATACGCCCAACTCAAGAAATTAGAAAATAAACACAGAAAAAAAGAAAAAAAGAATAAAAGCAAGAGTAAAAATTAATGAAATGGAAACCGAAGTAAAAAAAGTTAGCACATGGAAACCTGGTTCTTTTTAAAACAAATCAAATAAATAAGTCTTAGAGCTAAAAAGTCATAGAGCTAAAAATGCTGATAAATTTTTAAAATTAGATGAAGTGCAAGTTTCCAGAAAATACACATTTTCGATGTTTGGAGAAACATGGCAGAGTGAGAGACATCCCCAGATCTCTCCCCTTAAAACTTCAATAAGCTGAACATCTAAAACTCAACAAAAAATGCCAAACTGCACACTAGCATGTCTGAGCATGGGATCTGCACATAAGAGCTACCATGGATCAGAACCCCAGGTGTCGGCAGTGGACTGAGAGGAACAAAGAAGCTGCCTTTTGCAGTCAATAGAGCTCCCTGTAGGGGCAGAGGAGAAGAGAAGGTGTGATGAGTTCCCTGAACAGCCATGCCTGGGAGAGTTCCATGCAACCAGCAGCAGGGTTCAGGCATCAGGGCAGAAAGTAGAGAAGTGGCCCCACCAACATATCCTCCAACGATGATAATTGCGGAGCCCCAGGGGAATCTGAGTAAATGCTACTGAAACTGTTGCTAACACTGACAGGGACTGAAACTGAGGGTAGCAAGTGTGATTCAATATCTATCGGAAAATAAAAGGGCACTTTTAAGGCTTTATATAAAGCAGGGATCCAAGAGGCTTAACGCCACCTAATGAAAACCAGAAGAAAAGCGCCTCCTTCACAGAAAGTTAAAGAGAGACCTTTATACAATAAATCTTTCTGGAAAAAAAAGCAGAATACATTTCTATTAATGCTCAGGCAGAGAAATAGTCCATTAAACACCACAGACAACCAAGATGACAAGGAATCTCAGAAAGAAAGAGAAAAATCTCCAGAAAATAAGCTTACAGACATAGAAATATGCAACTTAAATGATAGAGAATTCAGGATGGTACTTCTGAAAAAACTCGGTGAGTCCTGAAATGAGTCATATCAACAATTTCAAGAATTGAAAAAATCAAAACAACTAGATGAGCAGAGCAAGAAGACTGAAACCTTCAAAAAGAACAGAATAGATCTTCTGGAGGTGAAGGATACACTGCTAGAGTTGACAAATGAAATAGCGAGTTTGGGAAATAGAGTCAACCAAATGAAGGAAAGGATCGGTGATATCAAAGACAGAAATCTAGAAATAAAGCAGAAGGAAGAAGAGAGAAACCGAAGAATGAAAAAGAATGAAAGAGAAAGTCAAGAGCTAACTGATACCATCGGGAGAGGAAACATAAGAACAATGGGAATTATCGATTGTGAGGGAAAGAAGCAGGGACTAGAAACCATTTTCAGACAAATAGTTGACAAGAATTTCCCAAATCTGAGGAATGAGCTAGAGCCTGAAATTCAGGAAGTCAACAGAACACCCAATTATCTCAACCCCAAAAGGCCTTCACCAAGACACACTGTATTAAAATTATCAAAAATCAATGACAAAGACAGAATTCTCAGGATATCCAGGGAGAAGAAAATGGTTATGTAAAAGGAAAATCCATTAGATTATCCTCGGACTTATCAGCGTAAACCTTACACGCCAGAAAGGAATGGAATCAAATATTTAAACTATTCAGTGAAAAAGAACTACCAACCTAGAATTATGTATCCAGCTAAGCTCTCCTTTTGATATGAAGAAGAAATAAAGACCTTTCCAGACATACAAAAATTGAGGGAATTTCCACTACGAGGCCTGAACTACAGGAAATACTGAAAGGGGTCAGCTCGCTCAAAGCAAAATGACAAAAAAATATATATAATTAGGAGTAAAGTGACTATCAGGCAAATAGAAGCAGAGTGCAACCCTAACTGAGAACAGGGCATCATGAAGTTAAATAATAAGAAGAGAATCGCTATAGCAAGAGAGTACGGAACATTCAGCATACATAGAGACAAACTGAGATAACAATGCCTGAAAAGGAGAGGATTGAAAGATCCAAATTCACAATGGGAAATGTAGATAAGACACGCACAGAAGAAAATAGACAACTATATATATAACTATCCTTTACATATTCATAATGGTAATCACACACTAAAGATTCAGAACTGAAGTATATAACATAAAACAAGACCAGAGGCAAAACCCAAAAAAAGCCAACCAAAATAAAGAAAAGAGAAACACACAAAAAAGAAACAATTGAAACATCAAACTACTAGAAAGCAAAAGATAAAATGGCTATAAGAAAACGTCGTATTTCAATAATCACCCTAAATATAAATGGACTGAACTCATGAATAAAGACAGAGTTCCAGATTGGATCAAAAAACAAAACCCAACCATATGTTGCCTCCAGGAGACACATCTCAGCTCCAAAGACAAATATAGACTCAAAGAGAAAGGGTGGAAAATGATATTTCAAGCAAATGGCATTCGGAGAAAAGCAGGAGTAGTGGTATTAATATTGGAAATGATAGACTTCAAAAAGGAAAAGGTAAAGAAAGATACTGAGGGACACTTCATAATGAGAAGACTTAACACTTAGTAATATCTATGCTCCCAATCAGGGAGCACAGAAATATTTAAAGCAATTACTAACAGAACTAAAAAGGGAAACAGACCAAAACACTACTGTAGTAGGGGACCAAAATATCCCACTGTCGAATATGGACAGATCATCTAAACATAAAATCAATAAGGAAATAACATCCTTAAATGACACATTAGATGAACTGAGCGAAATTGATTTTACAGACACTTCCATCCCAAAACAGCTGCTTATACATTCTTCTCTAGTGCACATGGAACTTTCTCAAGAATTGACCACATACTGGGACACAGAGATAGCCTCAACAAATATAAGAGGGTTGAAATCCCACCAACCACATTCTCTGATCATAATGCTTTGAAACTAGAGATCAACTGCAAAAAGAAAGCAGGAAGAACCACAAAGACATGGAGATTGAACAACATGCTACTGAAGAATAACCAGGTCAGAGAAGAAATAAAAACAGAGCTCAAGAAGTATACAGAAAGGAATGATAATGATAGTACAACATATCAAAACTTCTGAGACACAGCGGAAGCAGTCATAAGAGGAAAGTTCATATCATTACAGGCCTATCTCCAAAAACAAGAACAAGCCCAAGTAAACAACCTAACGCTTCATCTTAAAAAACTAGAAAAGGAAGAATAAATGAAGCCTAAAGTCCGCAGAAGGAAAGAAATAATCAAAATGAGAGGAGAAATAAATGAAATTAAAAGTAAAAAAAAAATAGAAAAAATAAATGCAACAAAGAGCTGGTTCTTTGAGAAGGTAAATAAAATTAAGAAACCCCTGGCTAGACTCACTGAACTAAAAAGAGAAAGGACACAAATAAAATCAGGGATAAAAGAGGGGAAATTATGACTGACATCACATAAATACAAAGCATCATACAACTATAGTATGAAAAAGTATACAACAACAAATTTAACAACCTAGAAGGAATGGACCAGTACTTAGATACAACCTTCCTGGACTGAATCAAGAAGAACTGCAAAATCTGAAAAGACTGATCAGCAGAATGTAAATTGAAACGATCATCAAAAACCTACCAAAAAGTAAAAGTCCACGACCAGATGGCTTCTCCAGTGAATTCTACCAAACATTCAAAGAAGATTTAATACCTATTCTCCTCAAACTCTTCCAAAACATCGAAGAGGAAGCAATACTTCCCAATGTATTTTATGAGGCCAATATCACCCTGATATCAAAACCTGGTAAGGATAACATACAAAAAAAGAAAACTACAGACCAATATCTCTCATTAACACAGATGCAAAAATACTAAATAAGATACTAGCGAACTGAATATAGCAACATGTTAAAAGGATTATACACCACGATCCAGTGGGCTTCATCCCAGTGGCACAGGGATGGTTCAACACATGCAAATCGATTAATGTGATACACCACATAAACAAATTTAAAAATAAGAATCATATGATCATATCAATAGATGCAGAAAAACGCCTTCAACAAGATACAGCATCCATTAATGATTACAACACCTAACAAAATCAGTATAGAAGGAAAGTACCTTAACATAATAAAGGCCATAACAAAGCCTCAGCCAACATTATACTTAATTGTGAAAAACTTAATTTTCCATGATCAGGAACAAGGGAAGAGTGTCCACTATCGCCACTCTTATTCAATATAACATTGGAGGTCCTAGCAAGTGCAATCAGACAAGGACATAAAAGGCATCCAAATAGGAGACGAAGAAGTCAAATGGTCACTATTTGTGGATGACATGATTCTCTATATAGAATACCCTAAGAACTCCACAAGAACACTATTAGAAACAATAAGCAAATACAGTAAAGTTTCTGGATACAAAATCAATGTTCAAAAATCCATAGCGTTCCTATAGTCTAATAACAAAGCATCAGAAAAAGAAGTAGAAAAAATAAATAACTTATTTTACAATTGCAACAAAAAGAATAAAATACCTAGGAATAAATTTAACAAAACATGGGAAGGCCCTATATAATGAAAACTACAAGACTCCATTAAAAAAAATTGAAGAAGATATAAAGAAATGGAAAGATATTCCATGTTCTTGGGTTGGAAGAATCAACATAGTTAAAATGACCGTATTACCTAAAGCATTATACAGATTTAATGCAATCTCCATTAAAATCCTATTGGCATTTTTTAAAGAAATAGAACAAAGAGTCATCAGATTTGTATGGAAGCACAAAAAACCGCGAATTGCTGAAGCCATCCTGAGAAAAAAGAATGAGGCTGGAGGCATCACTCTCCCCATCTTCAAGTTATACTACAAAGCAACATTAATCGAAATGGTATAGTACTGGCAGCAAAACAGACACACAGACCAGTAGAATAGAATCGAAAGTCCAGAAGTCAACCCATATTTATATGGGCAAATAATTTTCAATAAACAAGCCAAAACATACAGTGGTGAAAGGAAATCCTCTTCAATAAATAGTGCTGGGAAAACTGGAAAGCCACCTGCAAAAGAATGAAACTAGACTGTTGTCTAGAACTACAAACAAAAATTAACTCAAAATGCATTAAGGACCTGAATATAAGACCTGAAACAATACAATGTATAGAAGAAAACATAGGAACTAAACTCAAGGACCTTGGACTGAAAGAGGATTTTGTGAATTTGACCTCAAAGGCAGGGGAAGTAAAAGCAAAAATAAATGAATGGGACTACATCAAACTAAAAAGCTTCTGCTCAGCAAAAGAAGCCATCAACAAAGTAAAGAGAAAACCATCTGAATTGGAAAATATAATTGCAAGCAATACCTCCGATAACGGCCTAATATCCAAAATATACAAAGAACTCATATGACTCAATAACAAAAAAAAAATGATCCTATCAAAAAACGGGCAGAGGATCTGAACAGACATTTCTCCCTAGATAACATACAAATTGCCAACAAATATATGAAAAGATGCTCAAAATCACTAGCTATTAGGAAATGCAATTCAAAACCACAATGAGATACCATCTCACACCTGTTAGAATAGCTATAATCAACGGGACAAGTAATAACAAATGTTGGAGAGGATATGGAGAAATAGGTATCCTCATCCACTGCTGGTGGGACTGCAAATTGGTACAGCCACTATGGAAAACAGTATGGAGGTTCCTCAAAAAAACTAAGAATTGATATACCATATGATCCAGCAATCCCCTCTACGGGGTATTTACCCCAAAGACTTGAAAACTCATATCCATAAATATATTTGCACACCAATGTTCATAGCAGCATTATTCACAGTGGCTAGGACATGGAAGCAACCGAAGTGTCCTACGATAGATGATTGGCTAAAGAAGCTGTGGTACATATATACAATGGGATGTTACTCAGTCATAAGAAGAGATGAAATACTGTCATTTGCGACAACATGGATGGACCTCGAGATAATCATGCTAAGTGAAATAAGCCAGACAGAAAAGTTTGAAAATCATATGATATCAATTATATGTGGGATATAAACCTAATGCTTTTATGAACAGGACAAAGATTCATGATCATGCACAATGAACTAGTGGTTGCCAGAAGGGAGTGGATAGGGGGAAAAATAAGTAAAATGTTGCAAACAAACAAACAAATAAATAAATCCCAGAAAAAAAATAAATAAAAAGAAAAGGAAATGGAGGAAAAAAAGGATATATTATGTATAATTCCATTTATATGAAATTCTAGCACAAGAAAACACCATCTACAGTGTAAAAAAATAATAGTGGTAGCTTATTTAATGGAGGATGTGTGCCAGGACTGACTGGGATGAGGTGTGAGTGAACTTTCTGTGGTGATGGTAATATTCTATGTCTTAATAGGGATTTGGGTTGCACAAGTAAATGGATTTGTCAAAACAGCAAATATATACTTAAGGTTTGTGCATTTTATTGAACATAAATTTTATAGCAAATTAAAGATCTAAATAAATGGTAAGCATGTTGAAATATTTAGAGGGAAATAACGGATGGCTGTGATTTTTCTTTGAAATGGATCAAAATTAATATGGATTAATGGATTGGCAGAAGGATATATGAATGGAGAAATTCCTAATAACGCAAATACGGGCATACCTCATTTTATTGTGCTTTTATTTATTGTGCTTTCCAGACACTGCATTTTTTCAAAATTGAAGGTTTGTGGCAACCATGCATTGAGCAAGTCAATGGCGCCACTTTTCCAACAGCATTTGCTCACTTCATATCTCTGTCACATTTTAGTAATATTCATAATATTTCAAAAATTTTCATTATTATTATATTTGTTATGGTGATCTGTGCTCAGTGATATTCGATGTTACTATTGTAACTGTTTGGGACACTATGAACCGTGCCCATATAAGACAGTGAACTTAAATAATGTGTGTGCTCTGACTCCTCTACCAACCAGCCATTCCCCCATCTCTCTCTCCTTTAGTCTCCCTATTCTCTGAGGTACAGCAATACTAAAATTAAGCCAATTAATAACCCTACAATGGCCTCTAAGTGTTCGAGTGAAAGGAAGGGTCACACTCACTTTAAATCAAAAGCTAGAAAGAATTAAGCTTAGTGAGGAAGCCAAAACAGGCCAAATGCTAGGCCTCTTACAATGGCCAAGTTGTGAATGCAAAGGAAAAGTTCTTGAAGGAAATACAATGTGCTGCTCCAGTGAACACACAAATGATAAGAAAGCTTAACAGCCTTATTGTTGATATGGAAAAGTTTCAGTGGTTTGGATAGAAAACCAAACCAGCTACAACAGTCCCCTAAATCAAAGCCTAATCTAGAGCAAGGCCCTAACTCTTCAATTCTATTAAGGCTGAGAGAGGTGAGGAAGATATAGAAGAAAAGTTTGAAGCTGACAGAGGTTGGTTCATGAGGTTTAGGGAAGAAGCCATCTCTATAACATAACAGCGCAAGGTAAAGCAGCAAAAGATTTAGAATGTTACATAAACTTAGTTGATTAAGCAGCAGTAGAGTTTGAGAAGATTAACTCCAATTTTGAAAGAAGTTCTACCACGAATAAAAAGCTATTAAAGAGCATCATGTGCTACAGAGAAATCATTCATGAAAGGAAAAGTCAACCGATGTGGCAAACTTCATTGTGGTTTCATTTTAAGAAATTGCCACAGCCACCCCAAATTTCATCAATCACCAGCCTGATCAGTCAGCAGCCATCAACATCAAGGAAAGAACCTCCCTGCACCAGCAAAAAGATCATGACTAAGTCTCAGATAATGGGGATTGTGAGCTGATAAGGTCCTTGCAATTTGTGAGGTCAACCAAGAGTTGCCTCGCCAAGAAATACATACATACATACATACATACATACATAAAGTCTCAGGTGATGGTTACCATATTTTAGCAATAAAGTATTATTTAACTAAGGTATATACAGTATGTTGCTTTTTTAGACATAATGATACTACGTAAACTACAGTATAGTTTAAACATACCTTTTATAAGCATTGGGAAGCCAAAAAATTCATGTGACTCCCTTTATAGCAATACTCGCATTATTTCTGTAGTCTGGAATTAACCTGCAATATCTCCGAGGTATGCCTATATAGTAAAATGTTAATGATAACATTTTCTGAATGTTTTACATTTTTCATAAGATATTGGGGGAAAATGAATGGGCAAGACTTTGCTGCTAATTTGGTAAGAATCTGAAAATTATAAAAACTATTTGACCCCAAAATTTAATTTTAAAGCTCTAGAATTTTGTCACATTAAGATAAAATATTCTGGCCAATAACATAAGAATTTTAATGAACACATTGAAATTATTTGACTCTAAACAATAATCAGAGTAGACCTTCAAGTGAAATAACTTATACCCTGCTCTATGATTCTGAGACTTAACTTTTGCTCAGAACATTCTGCCAGCATTTTCCATTAGATCATTCTGGAAACTGAAGCAAGAAATAAAAAATGTTTAGTGCTCTTTGCCCAGGCTTTTTGGTTTTATTTGTTTGGGTTTTATTTGTTTTTAACTTTTTTTAACAATTACTTCATTGTTAAAAAAAAAGAAAAAGTTAAAGATTGAGGCATACTCTATTAACAGCTTCGTGTATAGTCTGCTAGGATTTCTTCAAAGGATATACAATCCTTGAAATATTGAATAAATATACATGCACATATAACCTTTAGATTTTTGGCATAAATAGGGTCACATTATACAGACTTCTGAATTTTTCTTTATATATAAAACAGCATCACACACACACACACATATAGTAGCCATTAGTGCTATTCACCAACATCTGGCTTCCCTCTTTCTTCTGAACATATGGATGGGGCCATGTGACTAGTACTCCTCAATGAATTAAGAATGCAAATGATATGCATTTCTTCCCAGATAAGAATCTGTTGAGCTTGACCCTCCAAAGTTCTCTTCTTTCTCTGGCACAGTGATTGGTACATTCAAGGTAGTGGGTGTTCTGTTAACTTCAATCTCTGAGTGACTCCTATGAATAAAATGCTCCCTTACAACAACAATAGATATAGAGAGTAAGCAAGAAATAATCCTTTGTTGATTTAATTCCCTGAGATGTTGGGGCTACTTGTAACCCTGGCTAATATGTTGAATATTTCTTCAGGTATGCATATTTTGTCCATCTCATTCTTTCTCATGGCTAAATAGTATCGTCTTAAACTAATTCAATAGAATATATCTAACTATTCCCCTACTATTGGGTAATGGATTTTTCCAAATGTTTTCTATTATAAAGTTTGTTGCAATAAATATTGTGTGCGTGCACACATACACACAACTATTACAATCTACTTGTCAAAAATTTTCTGAATACAAAAGTTTTTAAAAGTGCAATTACTAAGTAAAGGAGTCTAAACATTATACATGATACTATCAATTGCCCTCCAAAATGCTGAACCATTTTAAATTTCTGTTAAGAAAAAATAAGTGTACCTGTTATCCTACATGCTCACCTACAGTCAGTTAGTTATATTATTCTTTTAAGATGCTGCCAACATAATATTCCATGAAAATTATATTTTATTGTTGTTTCAGCTTGCACCATTATTGGGCTTCTTTTCATAGATTTAAAGGCTATTTATATTTCTTCTGAGAATTGTCTATCCTTATCCTTAACCTGTTTTTGTCTGTTGATTTTAAAGGAGTTTTTAATAAATCCTTAATGTTAACCCCCTGGTTCTTATATTGGTTCTAATATTTCTCTTAATTTATCCTTTGTCTTTAAGTTTGTTTATGGTATCTTTTTCCATAGAGAAATATAAAAATTTCCCATAGTACCGTCAACTTTTCCTTTATGGTTTTTGGAAATTGCCCTACTACAAATTAAAAATGTGTTAAATGTTTCTCAATTAATTGTCACTAAAACCTTTATTGATAATCCATTCTTTCTCCACTGATTTGAAATGTTCTATATACCTAACAATGGATTCCATAAAAAATGGGTCTTTTATGGACTTTATACTCTAATTCACTGATGTTGGTTTATTCCTCTCATTGTACAGTTTTCAAATATCTACAAACTATATAAATTCTAGTATCTAAGCTTTAATATGCCTCTTTTTCAACATTTCTCAATCCCTTATTTTTCTTGAGGGACCTCATAATCAATGGGCTAATTTTTCTTCTCCTAAACCCACAAAACAAAACTAAATCTAACAACAGCAACAACAAAAATCCACACTGTAATTCTGATTGGAATTGTTTCAAATCTAGATTAATTTGGACAGATCAGAATTTTTAAAATAGTACATTCCCATTCACAGATATAATAGTTTTGAAATTGTGTTTATTTTAGTCTTATACATTTCTTATCCAATTTATTCCCAGGTATTTCATGATTTTTGTTGCTATAGAGAACAGTATCCCCTATTACGTAACATTTCCTAAGTGGTTATTACTGGTATAAATTAAAACTACTGCTTTTTATACATTTTTCTTATATTTAGCTACTTTCCTGAATACTCTTAATAGTTCTAACCATTTTTAAATGGAATCTTGGATTTTTAGATACACAATTATATTCGGGTTCTAATTTAAAAATCAGTCTTCAGCTCCATTTTGGGCTCTTTAATCGGTGATTCCTAAATGCCTATTTACACTATCCCTGAGGTAAGAAAATAATAGGATTTTATGGCTGGAAGGGACCTTATGATGATCTAATCCAAGGGTTATCTAGTCAAGTATATACCTAGAGAATACAGGTAAAATAACTTGGAGAAGGTATAAGACAATAAGCAATTGAAAAAACTAGGAAGAAATACAGTTGAGTAGCTGCCACTCACCCCTAACTGGTTGTTATCATGGGGAAATGTAGGTCCAGTTTTTTTATTTTTCAAGAGGTACCAGATACATAGATTTTTACATTTAAACTCCTAATTTTAAAAATATTGAACGAAAGCCAAATGAATACAATTGCCAGCTTTCAATCTAGGAATTTGAATCTAATCCAATACCTTCATTTAAGGCAATTTAAACTCAGAAAGGTGTGTTATAGATTGCCAAAGCAGCAGAGGGGAGGGGAGGGCTTTGTATTTTGTTTAGCTGCTTGGTGGGTCAGAACAGTATTTTCAAAATTCTAAAATTAGGCAAGTGTTTTACTTGGTTTGGTTATAAACAAGGAATTTAGTCCCTAATGTTGATATTTTATGTTCCCTGTTCACTTCATCTTGGCTTGGATTTGCTATCACAGCAAATGAAGAGAGTACCTTTGAAACCACTCTTCTATATTTGGAGAAATTCCCACATTATGTTCCCTGTCACCCCAACATGGAAGTCAGACCTCAATTTCCCGGCCTTCCTTGCATTGGAAACATGCAGGTGACCCAGGATCCTTACATAAGGAGCCCAGGTGGCCCATGGAAGTCTACATAAAACTTTGACTTGGAAGGGATTAACAGACAAAACCAGCTAGGTATGGGCCACACTTAGTGTCAGAAGAGTTCAGCTTTCCGGGGTGGCAACGGATGCAAGGTTGCCAATAGTGGTGGTAGTGATGGCTGCAGTAAAATCAAGTTCTTGGCAGAAGAGCAAATGTAGCATTGAGTTGTGGGTGGTGCAGAGGTAACAGAGGCCATTTTCTCATCGGACAAGTTCTACAGCCCATTTCTGGGCACTGTTCCTAGAATTTAGCCTCAAGCTTATTTCTCCAAAGATACTGTGAACCTCCCAGGATCCTTTTAATAAATTCCTTTTCTGCTTAACTAGCCAGAGAGGATTCTGCTTTTTAAAACTAAGCCCTCACCAATACAAACACCATCAGGCAGTGACAAAATCAAATCAAAGATCTCAGTCTTTTAGATTCCCAAGCCAGCATTCTTTTTATGACATCACATTATTTATATTTAATGCCTTTAGGAAGGTTCAAAATGCTGTTTTCAAAAATGTATACTGAAGCTCCCATCTCAAAGATATGCTATGAACACTGTCAGTGTCTATTTGGTTCTTGATGAGAGTAAATGAATGCTTTTGGAATTTGTCTTTTTTTATTTGTTTCATATATATTCATGACTTAGTGGCTTTCTTAAAAGATGTTAGATAGCTTACAATAAAAACACCAAAAATAATGTACACAGAGTTGTTCAAATAAAGATAAAGCAAAACCACATAAAAGAAGAGATTAATTGTCCTAGATAAATCAGGATGAGATCATTACAATCTTCTTCCTTGAAGCAAAGGACAGTAATAGGGTGGATTAAATTAATGTTTCTCAACCTTGGTCCACCAAAGATGTTTATTTTCCACCTTTGTGGCCTACAAGTTTTTAAAGAGTTTCTTTCAACCTCATTTATTAAAGAATGTTTTCAATGACCTCATCATGGGTAAATACATTAACTCATTGAAATACCAAAAACAGAACATAGATTCCTATTTCTATTTTCAGTGACACCAAGTTGTAACTATTGATAAAAGGGCTTAGTTTTCTAGTGTCCACTATGTACTACAGTGTGCTAAAATATGAACTTTACACACATTATCAAAGTTATTCAATCACAAAGGATGTATTATTATCCTCATTTTATAGGTGAAAACATTGTTGAGCAACTTATTCCAGGCTACCATGCTAACAAATGGCAGAGCTGAGACTTGGATTCAGATTTACAAGTCCAAAATCAGATCTATTTGTTATACTACCTCCCTCAGGAAGAATTTTAGTTTTACAACAAAGAAAATTTTCTTGAGGCTCTAAATCTTAGGAATTTATTAGGTGGATGTTCACAGGAAATCTCCTGACCCTGCAGTTGATAATGGGGGTCTGTGGAGGAACTGGGTAATAATTCAATACATTCACTGAGGCCTGAGAAACAGTACTAGAAGTATCTGGGGAAGACACAAGGGTGAACTGGGCATGTGCCCTGACTTCAAAGAATTCCGCCCAAGTAGGGAGAATAGGGAAGTACAAAGAAACTCAAAATACACACAGGCTACATGGAGTGGGTGTCATCTCTGATGCGCAGATCAAGGCTCCAGGAGGTGGCCAAGGCGGGACTAGCCACATCTTCCCTGGCATGGACATCTTCCCTGGCATGGGGTCCTCACTGTTACTGCTGCTACCTGTGGTTCAGAGTTTATGGCCCACATTGGGAAGCCTTGCCCTGCCCATGTTCCCAATTGCTGGAAACACTAACCCTGCCAGGCCTAGTCCCTTCCCCACGCCCTGCTGAAATTTGCCATCAGATATCGAGGCTCTGAGAAAGGGTCTCTGTATGCTCTTTGCTAATGATCAGCAACTTTCATAGGCCAATCTGACAGACCATGAAAAAAGGGTCCCAGAGAACTAGGTCCAGCCTAAAGGCAGAACTAGTAACCCCCACAAGGCAAAAGAAACATTCCCTCCTCAAAGTGCCTCCTTTTCTCTCCTGTCCCTGCATTATTTCTGGTCCATTTTGAGGCAAATATCTCAGGAAGGCCCACATGTTAACCTATTAATCCATTATCGACCCTGGCACCTTATGCAGAGGTAGTTTATTAGCAACTACCCGCAAGGTATCCCTGAGAAGTGGGGCAAATCTCTGAGAAGAAAAATGCCCAGGGCTTGGACCACTGCCCAGAGCAGCAGGTCCGGGCTGAGTCCTCATGTGTATACTAAGAGTGTGATATATGTAAGCAGGGGAGAGAGTCGGGGCTAGAGAAATGGAGTCCAGAGGCCTACACCACAATCCTGTCTCTGTCTGCCTACTCTACTACTTCAACGCACGAATTTGAAAAGGGAATATTTTACAAGTGTGTTTACAAACCTACATTTTAAGAGTTTCAGAATGTTAACACCTGGAACATGCCTTGGAGACTATTAGATAGACAAAGAGTGAGGTACAGGTAGGTGGAGTGAGTTGTCCAAATCACTTGGTTTGTGTGTGTGAGGCCTAGCTCTCCATGACTCTCCTATAGTTAGAGACAGATTGCCCTTCCCCAGTGCAAGGTAATCAATTATTTACTTGTTTGCTGCAAACTGTAGACTGAATGTTCCTTGAGAAATCAGACCATTCATTAAATTATTCAACAAACATCTATTGTACTTGGCAAGAGCCAACTGCAGAGGCAAGAAAATAAACAAATAACGGGGGCTACCAATTGATAAAAGATGAAAAGCATTTAACATGATGTCTGGCCCAACATAAATGTTCGATAAATGGTGACATCTACAAAAGTAATCTAGTGAGATGGAAACAAGGAGAGGTATAGGCGAGGGTCAGATCATGACCAAACTCAAATGAAACACTGAGAGGGTGGGATTTACCCTGAAAGCAATGAAGAACTGCTGTAGAGTTTAGAGCAGAGGAATGACATAATCAAAATTTAGGAAGGTCACTCTGGCAAAACTAGTGAACAGTGATGAAAAGCTGAATTGCAACAATGAAGCTGGGGATGGTGAGGGGTAGTTTAAGAAGTGCAATTACAAGAGATTGGGAGAAGTCAAGATAGGAGAGAAGGGAGAAAAAAGGCACCTTGGCCTACGCCCTGGGGACAAGTATGGCGGCCTTTACCAAGATAGTGTCCCCAGATGCAACTTCATTGGAGAAAAAATGAGGTCAATTTAGGGTGAGTTAATTTGGGATGCCTAAGGGACACCTAAGGGAGAGATGTCCCAGAGGCATTCATATTTCCAGGTTTATAGTTCAGGAGAATGGTCTGAGCTTGAAGAGCTAATGTGGAGAACTCAGCCTTTGACTGACAGTCAGAGCAGTAAGGGTTGGATAAAGTTCCAGGTACTGTGAAAAGTAATAAGGCTAAGGCAGAAGACAAGAAAGAGAAGGTCACTGCCTTCAATGAGGTTATGTTCTGGTGATGAGAGCCAAAAAATACACACATACATACACATATAAATAAAAGAAAAATATTAGCTTGTAAAGGTGCCAGGCACTAAATTATAGGGTGTGGTGTGATAGCAACTAACTATGTGGTTCCTTTGCCCAGGAGTCAGCATGAGGAGCAAAAGAGAGGGATGAAGACCATAAACTAGGAACCTACAGCTGTGGGATAACCACAGAAGGCACAGTACCCAATACCGACCATGTCATATGGACCCTGCAGGTCATCTTGACTCCTGGCCTACACTCTCATCCGGGGACAATGCCACCACCTCCAAACTAGAAGCCCCAAGAATAATTCTAGTAGTTTATTATTCCATTCGGGAACTATAGTATGTACTGAGCCCAGCACCAAGCGCTGGGGGAAGGGCAGTGAAAAAAGCTATTGAGGTCCTTGTCCCTTAGAAAGCTCATATTCTAATAGGATAGGACACACACGAGCATACATACACCAAGTACAGATATCTAAGTAAAGTAATTGCAAGTTGTATTATGATAAATATTAACAAGGGGTTAAGAATAAGTGAGTGAACTATTTTAGGTAAGAGTCAGAAAGTAAGTCCATCTGAGAAAGTGATGATAAGATGAGTACCAGTTTGCCATGAAAAGGATGATGGTGTGGACATTCCAAGCAGAGAGAACTGCAAAGGCTTAGAAACAGAAAAAAGCTTGATGTGTTTGAGAAACTGAGTGACAGCCAGCAAGGCCAGAGGACAGGGCTGGAGAAAAAGTGATGACACTGGAAATATAAACAGAGAGTCCCATCACTCAAGGCCCTGACAGCTGCAATAAAATGTTTGGCTCCTATTGTAAGGACAATGGTAAACCGCTAAAGGGTTTCTCAAGCCAGACATGACCTGATCTGATTTTCATCTTAAGTAATTTTTGATCAGGAGAGGGCCTAAAGATCAGGAGCTTGTTATTTCGGAGTATGCAATGCCTGTGGCCATCCTCCAATCACATAATGCAATGGTCCTTTATTCCAGGAGTCCCCATACTCAGGCCATGGATTGATAGTGCCGGAAGATTTTCATAGAAGTATAGGGGTCCCTGGTGCCAAAAAGGTTGGGGATCACTGCTTTATTCCACCTGTAATTAGGGTTAGGGGTCAGACCTACATCTACAGAACAACTTTTCCTGCTTGGATCTCCTACTTGACTGAAGTCCTTCTCCAAAAGCCCCATAAATTCTGTAAAGTGTTTCCAATAGACTTTACTAGAGTGTTGGGAGAATGGGTGCTTTAGTAAAAGGACACAAAATAATAAAATAAAACCACTTCCTCATTTCTGATGGAAATTTGTTTTCTCCTCCACTGCTTGCCATTAGTCCATGCCCTGAGCTATTGTCTTTGTTCTTTACTCTGTCTCCACTTATTTTGCAAAAGGCCATGGACATGTGTACTACTATGAACAATCACAAAGAACTATAAATTCTTATTGATCCCAGGAGGTTGGCAATTTTAAACAATAAAAATATGTCCTCTGACTGCTTCTCTCAAAAGAACATTTTGGAAAAATAAGAGCTTTGCTAAAACAACAAATGAGCTTTTGGGACACTTGTGCCTCATGGTGGACTCAGGTCACTAGATATTAGTGCAATAGGCAACTTCGGGCACAAAGTTGGAAAGATCTCCCTTCCACCCTCTCCTGGGCTGACTTCCTCATTTCTTAGCCCACATCTTGACTGCATCAAGCTGAGTTTCCTATATAGCTTTCAGCCACTATTGTTTTCAGAAGCCAGAATTCTCAGCCTAAAGAGAAAGTCCCCTTTGACCTCCATCTACGATTTAATTTATATTCTCCTGAACGCTCCATTCACTTTGTTCTCAGGCTAAGAGAAGTCTCACAGTTGTACTAAGACCCTGAATTTGAATTTCCCTGTGTATCTGCTGTTTGGAAATTTGCCTACGTCAGCCACTGGACTGTCCTAGAATTCAGCTTTACCTTAAAGAAAAGCTTTATTATTCATAATTTCTTATAATATTTCTAACTACTGTCATATTTTTCCCTCGATTTCTATATTCTTATCTCTTTCAAAATACACATATATGTGTAAGCATACATACACACAGACTCATATATTATCATCTTTTCTCTGATCCTCAGTAAAGTTTCCATTATCTTTTCCAACTGGATCACATTCCTAGGGAGATATTCTTCCTTTGTTGCCCAGATCTTAGTTACATTTTTTTTCTGCCTTTCTCACTCAGATGCACCCCTCCCCGCATGTCCCAAATCCTTCAATGCCATGATTTACAAGACAATGTGACCAACTGACTTTCTATGCTTTTGCCCCTCTGTTCTCACCTATAAACTTCTTTAATATGCAAATACATGAGATTTACTAGAAATAAACAAAACTTGACTACGAAGTAATATGGAAATGGAAAAAAATGCCAATTTCTAATAAAAAGTATATAGTCTTTAGAAAGCATTAGAGAAGAAATTGTTCTTTTTGGTCTTTCAACAATCTTGAGGTGAAAACAGACTATTGCTAGCAGAAAATGGCTTACCTGAATGTATTATAATCGACCATCTTCGTGAACGCAGGATCAGCGTCCCTAAATACCTGCTTGATCTCTCTGGATTTTGATTTTTCATCTTTCAGCTTTTGTAGAGCAAGTTCAAGGTTGCTGAAAGGAAACTAGAAGGGTGAAAAGAAAGTAAAGATATTTAAACATGCCTGAGACATAGGGTGCCCAATCTTTCTGATGGCCAGGAAAAAGATTTCACATTAGGAACCTAAAGTTAGCTGGCCATGTCTTTCCATAGAGATCAGCACAGAGAAGACATGACTAGATTTATTTTCAGTTAAAGCTTCAGATCGAGTAACATTAGCATAGGCCCAGATCTAAGAAAAATAAACTTAAGGGACAGCAGGCCACAGGAATCAGAAAACAATGCCTGCTTCCCCCTTAGTAGCTTCTTCCCTTTAACTCTTGGACATTGGCCCAGTATGTTGGGTGACCCTAATGGAGAGAATGGGTATTCACAATTGAAAGAGTGGACCCTCATTTTCTCCAGATCTTTAGAGTGGGCTCCCAGAACTGTTGGCCACCAGGTGACACACTTAGCAGAGCAAGGCTGGGTGTCAAAGCTTCACATACACTGTAATCTCCTTATATCTACTCTCCAGACAGCCCCCAGTTCGTGTCTCCTACTCTGTGATTTGGTTTTTGACTCTATAATACTCTTTATTCAATCCAATAAAGCATAAGGTTGCAAATAATTATAGCGAGAAGCTAAAAAATGAGAAGACTAAATATGAAAATTAGAACTCTGATGGCAATTTAGCATAAAGCTCCCTCTCTTCCACCAGGAGATTTGGCACCTAATACAAACTCCCATTCCTTCCCTTTTTCATATTTCCTTTCATCTATTTCCATGATAGGATCTATTAGTTCTTTTGAAAAGATTCCTCAGAGTATAATAACCTTTCTCTGCTTAGAATCTCCTTGTTAAGGGCAGTTTTAAAATAATGCAGTTTTTCACTTGGAATGTTGATATCAGGTAATGTCCTAGCTTTTTATCTTCTAAAACTAGAAAAGCCCTTTATATCTTAAAAAAATACATATTCATTATTGTATGTCAACTATAATTAAAAAATAAAACAAAATAAAATACATATACATCCATGAGCTATATACAGTTGACCCTCGAACAACATAGGTTTGAACTACATGGCTCCAACTATATGTGAACTTTTTTCAATAAATACTGCAAATGTATTTTTTCTTATAATTTTCTTAATATTTTCTTTTCTCTAGCTTACTATATTGTAAGACTATAGGATATAATACATATAACATACAAAATATCTGTTTATTTATGTTATGGATCAGTAAGGTTTCCAGTCAGCAGCAAGCTATTTGTAGTTAAGTTTTTGGGGAGTCAAGAGTTATACTTGGATTTTTTATTGTGTAGGGGTTTGGCACCCCTAACTATCATGTTGTTCAAGGGTCAACTGTATTTTACATAAAGGTATAGACCTGCCCTGTATTAGCTATTGTAAATTGTACACTGACTGAGCTTGTTATGGGCTTGTTATGAGCTAAAGCACTTCACACACATTATCCCATCTAATATTCATAGCAAGTTTATGAAAGAGGCATTGTTGTTACTACTATTTCAAAGATGAGGAAAGTGAAGCTCAGGGAAATTACATGTCTAAGTTTTCTCAACTTCTAAGTGTGGAGTCAGATTTCCCTGGTAAACCTGCTGGTCTCCAGAAATCTAACTACCCTATTATTGAGCTTCTCACCTGAATTCAGAACTTTTCAAGAGAAACTGGTTCATGATTTGACAATAATCCAAATTCCTAATACTTTAAATGTAGAGATAATTTGGCAGGCCTACCATCAGAGAGACTGTGCAGAGAAGAGCACTTTTACCTGACATACGCCAGGTGCTATAACTTCAGGATCTGTGCAGTGTTCTTACCAAGACCACACTCTCCCTGGGCTATTCCCACCCATGGCAGCATGGTGAGGGCACCAGAGCTGGGTCATTCTGTCTGACACAGAACTTCTCTGATGGGCAGTCTTTATTCTGGGCTCCCCGCTGGCCTGGCCAAAACTTTGTCAGAACTGTGCTACATTTGAGGCTCTTCCTACCCTGTCCTCCTTCCTTCCCTCTCCTCCTTAGGGCTCAGACCTTCACATCTGCCTGCCTACCTACTCCTGCTCTCTCTGCCTTTATCTTTCATACACATTTCTTCCAATATATCTCTTACATGTCTAATTTTGTCTTGGCATATGCTTCTCAGAAGACCAAACTGACATGGGTGATGTGACATACACAGAAAGACTGATATTAGCAACTTACCCTTGAGCATTTTATATTTAAATGAAAGAGAATGAATACCATGTGTGTGTATATATAATTAGCACATAATTATTATTTCTTATAGGCAGTTTTTAAAATTTTTCTAGATAGATTTTTCAATATTAGGCAATGACTCTCAAATATACGTTGTTTATGTACCAAGTTATTCCACACTTAAAATCAAGATTTTGTCAACATATTATTTTTACTAAACAGCACTGCCATAATACTTTTAGTAACGGTCCCATCTACCATCTTAATTCAAATAAAAGAAAATTCTGAGCTTACTGTTGCCCATTTGTCCTTGAAATCTTATTTAGGCCTCAGGTGGCTCCTATTATGGAAAGTTGCAACCCCAGCAACTATTGAATTCCCTCGAGGTTTCTGTTTGTTCAGGTCTTAGCCTTCCTTATAAGCCTGTGCCAATTAACTGGGACAGCACAGTGTGTGGCACCGGATTTTCTTCCTTTCCTATAGTTAATGAATTTCTTTCTGAAAACATTGTTGGTGTCAGCAGAAAACCCACGAAACTTGATTCAACTCTGGGCCTGCTTCCTGCCTGTGCCTGGCATCTGTGGTGCTAGGCAGCAAAGGACCCAGCGTGTAAACGGAGTAGACCAGGACCTGGCCTCTGTGACAGGACCTTTAGCCAAGTCACTCGGATCCATTATTCATGCCCACATGTGTGAATGCACAATGTAAAATGGGTAGCGAGATAAAGAAGAAAAGGCCTAGAGAAAGAAAAACACAGATTGCAAAGTGCTGAGAGGCAAGTCAAAGATTATACAAAGTAAGCTCACCTTCTCTGAATTCTTCTCCATGAATTTTAAAGTGTACTCATCAGCATTGAGCAAAAGAAACAGGTAGCCATTCACATTCACTGTGGCTCCAATATACAGCTCCTCGACCTTGATATATTCTGATAGTTCACTTTTAAAGACTTCTTGTCCAGGTTTCTTAACACGCATTCTTTTCAAGAATTTCCCACCAGCATTCCCTATAGAAAAAGAGAAAAGTTGGTAAGTAGCCTTTATTCTTAAAAGAACCATAAAACTTGCCTTTAGAGTTACTTCAACTCAAGCACAAACCATACAACTTAGCTGTGAACTCATATTGCCTATTATTCCCAGACCGAAGGGAAGAATGAGGCAGCGGGTGAAGAAATTAGATTTCCTAGGTGAATGTGTAAAGATAAAAGTGATATGGCATTCCAACCTTTTCTTTCCTCTCTCTGTTCCATTCCCAATCTAAACACTTTAACAAACACTTTGCAATTTCCTGCTATATGCTCAGCAGCATACTGGGAACTGGGACATCAGAAGGGTAATCATCTGTGAATATTTTTGAATAGGACTAGGTACTTGATTTTATTTCCACCCATTTGGCCAAGATGATGTCCTACACTTACTCTGACATGCAGATTAAGTGTAAAATGTTCCGCTTCTGGAAAGGAGCTTACTTCATTGTTTAAGGATAACAATAGGAGTCCCCTTAATTATTTTTTTTCTATAGGCAAAATATCTTTGCTTCTTTAAGCAATGCCTCATATTTCTTGCTTTCCAGAATTCTCACCATTTCACTTCCTCTCTTCTGGGCATTATCTGGTTTTTGATCTTTTGGAAATCAGCAAGCAGAGGTGAACATGAGGACAATGGTATCTTTTAATTGATAGTGAACTGAAATCTTCAGACCTATGACTACGACTTGAGACCAGATGAGCCTGTAGAGTCAGCTTCATCACACTCCTCCTACCATATTTAGAAACCACAGGTGATGGAAAGACTAGGCTTTGGAGCCAAATACAGCTGGAGTCCATCCTGGCTCTGTCACTTGCTTGCTCAATGATCTTTAGAAGTTATTTAATCTCTCTGAACCTCTCTGAATTCTCACTTATAAAATGGGAAAATTTGTGGGGGTCATAAAAATGTATTTCTTAGGTTGGCTACTGATGGGGAACATAGAAGACGTAAGGTCCCAGCTGCGATGTTCTTAAATCTATCCTCAGTTTGTGCTGAAGTCATGTTTCCCACAGGTTGCTACTAGTAAATGACTAAATAAGGTAGAGATATGAAGGCAGGTCCATTTCTGCAAGATGCAGTTTCCTCCCATCTTGGCTTTGGCTCTAGGACTCCCCGTCGGCCTTACTGAAACTTTCTTAGAATTTCACTGCAGTCTAAGACTTTCATTCTTCTCTCTGTCCTTTGTAGGAATCAGACATGCAGTGCAGTCTGATGGCTATTCTGGTTGTCTTCTAGCTCCTTCCACAATTTCCTTCACCAGCATTTCCCCTAATAAATCTCTTGTACTTTAAATCCTCATCTTGGGGTTTTCCTCTTGTAAATTTCTTGTAAAGACAACAGTAATTACTCAATCATGGCTGCTATTATAACTGGTAAGCATGTAGATGACTACCAGCACCCTTTCTGCTTTATATGTGCTGTAATTGGCTTGGCCATATCTTCCCCATTCTAGATGTATAGAGTTGAGTTTTTGATCTCTAAGAGCATGATTTTATATTAATCTCTATTTGTTTCATATTTTAAGATTTGATCCATTACTCGAATCACTGTGGAACCTGACTTAATTGTACAAATGATTCATTATTCACTGGTGTGTTAAGTGGCTCATACCAGTTCATCAGGGCTGATTGTTCAATTTTCAGAGATTTTGCAAGGCAGTGGCTAAACTTTAGTTGCTTGAAATTGAAAATAGCCATTGTTAGGATATTTACACCACAGAAATGGGAAAATGGTACAAATTTTAGGGCCTTTAAAATTTTTCATAGGGCCTGTTTACCAGCATGACACTGATTATTCTTCCCAAACATGTGTCTTCAGCACAAGTAAAAGTTTTAAACATGATGGGACAAGAACAGAGCCTTGAAATTCCATAATTGGGTAAGTCAAAATCAATGGCTTGCCTTGGCAAGGGCCACAGTATCAGTACACAGTGGAGAGACATTCACAGGCCTGGGTGCCAGAACCTTGGCAACAGCCTCAACAGACAGAAAAACCAAAGGAAGATGGACTCTGAAGATTAAATTTGTGAATCTGGGATTCTTGTCTTATAGTTAAGCAAGTCTTGTAAGTGGTACTATGAAGAATACAGATTCCCCCTTGCTGGATGTGAGTGGAATTGGCAGTAGCCAGCTCATGATTCTGAAGCCCTTGGATTCCACAGAGGTGCCTCAGAGGCTGCAGAGGAAGGGACGATAATGTTCAAAACGAGGCATACCAAGTTCCCCAGTCTTGATCCAACCAAAACTGTTCCATTTTTTTTTTTAATTTTATATGTCTGGGTTCCCATTTAGAGATCTTTATCAAATAAATTTTAGTGGTTAAAAAAAATGAAAGTCACTATCTTAGATTGTCTAGGCTATAAAATCAGATTATACCCCCTAATTTTCAAAATGAAGAGACAGTTAATTGTTCTAAGGAAATTGCTATGAAAGGATGTCTCTTACCTGAATTCCTCTCTATGGGTTCAAACACTGAAATTGTGTCATCACTGAGAAAATATGAAATAATAAACAGCCTGTCCACGTCTGCACATTTATGTGTGATTAGTTTTGCAAAAAAACGGAGTATGTTGCTTATGTTGCCATAGCTAAATGAAACAGAAATGAGGGTTACAGCATTATACAAGTAATCTTCCATATATTATGTATGTGAAATAAAACCTGCAAAACGTGCACCATGGATTTTTAAAATTGAGTTATAATTGACATATAACATTATATAAGTTCAGGTGTACATGATGCAATATCTGTATATACTGTGTAGTGATCATCACAATAAGTCTAGTTAACATCTGTCATCATATATAGTTACAAAATTTTTTTAATTAATTTATTTTTATGGTAACATTGGTTAACAAAATCCAATAAGTTTCAGCTGTACATTTTAATAGTAAGGCATATATATATATTTACATTGTATATTCACCTCCCATACTTAGACTTAATTTTTTTCTAGTGATGAGAACTTTTAAGAGCTCCTCTCTTAGCAACTTTCAAATACATAATATCATAGTATTAACTATAGTCACCAGCTATTATATCCCCATGACTTATTCTGTAAGTGGAAGTTTGTACTTTTGACCCCCTTTGCCCATATCACCCACCCTCTACCCCCAAGTGTGTTATGATTTTAAGAGAGTAGAATAAACTCTCTGAAGCTGAAAATGTTCAACCATATTCTTACTTAGGCTCTAAATCTATATGCAGAGGAATTTTCTCAATGTATTGAAGTATCACTTATTCTTTAGATGTCCAGGGTAACACATTGGGAAAATGTACCATAAACATACTATGCAACCAGTTGCATTAAACGGTAGTTGCCTACTTACAAAGCTTGTTCCCTAATCACAACAATCATGTCAGCAAGAAGAACAGCACCTGGCCTTCATTTCCTGAGCACGTGCATGCCAGCATGTGTGCTTCACAGGTGCCTGGAGCCATTTCCCTATTTCACCTCCTACTTTCTCATGCCCATTTCTATTCTTTCTTCTAGCCTCACATCGTCTCCTTCCTTGAGCCAATCCCTCAGTTCCCAAGTATCCCCAAACTCACTTCAATGGAAAACTCACCTTTTCCCTGTCAAATGCTATATTAAATATTATTTCACTTATCACTCATATTGTAAGTAGCCATTATGAGTCTGTTTTCTGAGGGCAATGACTACATCTTACTACCTGTTGTCTAATGTAACCCTTTTTACATTGTAACAACTCAATTAATGTTTGTAGAAAGTTGTTATAAAATCATATAAATTGGAATTTGCACTTAGAATTCTATGCATGAATAGAATAGTCTAGTTGGCTAAAAATGAGATTGAAGTCAAAAGTTCCCCAAAAAATCAAAAGTTCCCAAAGCTGATTGCCTTGTCATTGAAGAAATTAATGTTCTTTCAGCAGAAGCATATCTGTAAATATCAGCTAGTAAAATGTAGACTACTTAACAAATCCTAAACTCTTTGGGAGGTCTTTGATAATCAAAATCATTACTCCAAGGAGGCAGAGAATAAAATAAACCATGTACTTCATCACTTCTCTGTCATAACTCTAAGCAGTGAAGTCGTCACTTTCGAATTCTCATGTGCTGATATTAATTCTTTCCATGTGGTTACAGCGATTTAACAACAACAACAAAAAGAAACAGAAAAGAAAAAACGAAAAACATTTCCGATTTGCAGAAACAAAAAGTGCTTTTCTCTGCCCCTTTCTCAGATTTTCCAAGGGTACAGGACTGAAAAAACATGGTGCCACAATTCCCAGTTTGAATCCTCATATGAGATGATAACCAGCAATTTGGAAGGGTAGCCCCAGGGCAGTCTGGGAAAAACAGATAGATCTCCATAGCTCTGTTTCCTTAGGTCCTAGTTTCCCAGACTTTAGACAGACTTCATATGGTACATGGGGGAAGCTATACCTTGTCAATCTTCTTCTCTAGTACATAATTGAATTTATAAGTAACAAATAGATTTGGTAACCCTCTCTAATAAAATACCCATAACTTTTACGGATGCCTGAAATATCATTGAAACAACTGAATAAGGCCAAATGTCAGGCCAAATGAATGCTATTGTAAATATAGCTTCTTAGCACTCACATAAATTTATAAGTATATATGGTAAGTGTGGATTTTTCATTTTAATATGTCATTTTTTCATCTAATTCTAGTGTTCTAGAGAGCTCATCAATCAGGAGTACAATGTACTCAAACAAACTGTTTAGACCAGCAGTTCACAAACTTTACTGTGTATAAGTCACCTGGAGAGCTTGTTAAATATACAGAATCCAGAGTCCCACTCTCAGAGATATGGACTCACTAGTTAGCTTAATCTCAAGAAACCTGCATTTTTAATAAGCTCCCCAAGGGATTCTAATGAAGTGGTCCCAGAGCACACTTTGAAAAACACTTGCAAGTATCTTCAGATATTTTCTTGACTATTAGGCTAATTTATCAAACTTCTCTGAACACTATCACAATATTCCCAGCACTCTAAAAACTTTAGTATTTTCACTGCTTCCTATTGTACCACCTACTCTGCTTAACAGCTATTTGTCATAACCACCTATAACATATTCTTTTACTCAAGTCACACAAGCCATTTCATTTACTGCTCCATTTTGTGCTCGTTTCTGCTTCTAGGCATTCACTTGGTGTCATCCCAGAGCATACCCTCATTCTTTCCTATGCCTTCCCAGAGTACCGTCCATTCATTTGGGCTCAATCAGTAGAACTCTCCTTGAGCGTCTACTCACACATCCTGCACAGATCATAATCTGTGGTACTCAATTTAGCACTGTATAGGCTTGTAATCTTGGCTGATTTTTTTAAATGTATTTATTCCTATTGTCCCTAAACAACTTATAAATTCCTAGGTCCAGTAGCTATGTATTAACTTTTTCTACAGACAGCTTGGAGTTATCCATCATCACTGTCTTGACTTTTCTCATTCTCTCTTAAATACATTTCCATCAGGTTTGTTCTACCTAAACTGCTCTTGTCAAGGTCCACAAAGATCTCCCCAATACCAATGGTTCATTTTTGTGTCCAATTTGACCAATCAGCAGCAATTGGTACAAATGTTCACTCCTGTGATACTCTTACTTCACTTGGATTCCAGGATCCTATATTCTCTTGGTTTTGCTCCTACCTCCTTGTTTACTATTTTTCAGTCTCCTTTGCTGGTTCTTACTCTTTGCCTCAACCTCTTAATTTGGGGTGTCCTGGAGATAACAAAGAATAACTTTGTTATCTACTTCTCTATGTATGTTCACTCCCTTGGTGATTTCTTCTAGTATCAAGGCTTTAAATAGCATCCACACATTGATGACTTCCAAATTTCTATCTCTAGCGCAGAACTTTCTCCCAAACCCCAAAATCATATATTCAACTGGTTATTCAGTATCTCCACTTGATATCTAATAGATTTAGATTTAACTTATTTCAAAACTGGATTTGTGCTTTTGCCCCAAACCTACTCTACTGAAAGTCATTTTTCATCTCAATAGATAGCAACTCCATCTTTCTAGGTGTCCAGGCCAAAACCTTGGGAGTCATCCTTAACTTCTCTCTTCTTTCACACTTCATACCCAGTCAGGAAATACTATTGGTTCAACCTTCAAAATAGTTCCAGAATCTGCTATTTCTCATCACTTCTGTGGCACCTACCCAGATCAATAACAACTTTTCTCTTGGGACTAGTGCAGTAGCCTCTTGCTTGGTCTTTACTTCTATCATTGCCCTTCTATAGTTTACTCTCAACAAAGCATTTGGAAAGATTCTTTTAATATGTAAATCAGATCTAGGCACTCCTCTGTTCAGATGTCCCAAAGGCTCCCCTTATCACTCAAAGTTAAAAGAATCCTTATGATAGTCTACAAGGCCCTATGTCATCTGATCCACCATTACCTTTCTTTATTTGTCTACTCTGACTTTTAATCATCTACTCTACTGGTATCAGCCTCCTGGCTGTTCCTTGGATGGCCCAAGCCTGCTCCTTGCTCAGGATCTTTACACTGACTGTTCCTTCTACCTAGAACATATTTCCTCAGTAAGGCACATCCAGACCATACTATTTAAAATTGAAACCATGGGCGCTCTTCAATGCCATACTCTCAGTTCCCCTTTATTCTTTTCATGGCAACTTACTACATTCTTTATTTTTTCCATGGTACTTAATATTTCCCATATACTACAGAATATACTTACATATTATCTTTATTTATTTTCTACCTCCCTAAGCTAGAATGTAAGTTCTATAAGGGTAAGGCTTTTTGTTCTGTTTTGTTCACTGATGTGTCCCAAGCCTCTAAATCAGTGCTTGGCATATAGCCAGTACTCAGTAAATATCTGTTGACTAAAAAAATGAATTGCTCATCCAGGGCTACATACCTACTGAAAACCTCAAAAACAGCTAGTGCTATATATGTGTGTGGTTGGGAGAGACCTAAAGGCTTATTTTTATTGAGGGAAAAAATTTTAAAGAGGAAAAAAATGACAGCAGATAGACAATATCTGAAAAAAGTCATAGATTAAGATTAAACCATGAATTTTTGGAAGCTATATGGTTATGAATAGCATAAGTCTGGGATAATAGCCTTCCTGGTGGAAAGTACATCTGTCTCTTCTATCCAGCATTAACAACTGGAAGGATGAATGTTTATTCTATTTACTCATTTATTCACTCATTTCTTCCCTTATGTAACAAATATCTATTCAGCCCCAAGTATATAACCAACACTACTCTAACTCTGAGGGAAGCAACAAAGCCAGTCCCTGTCCTCAAGGAGGAAGACCACATTACCTACACAAGTAATTGCCACACACTGTGGTAAGTACAGGTTCTGTGGCAAGAAAGGTGAACTCTAGAAGTCAGACTTCCCTGGATGCAAATCCTAGTTCAACTAAAAATTAGCTGTGTGAGCGTTGGAAAATTGTATAGACTCTCTGAGCCTCAGTTTCCTCGTGTGAAGGATAGGCACACTAATATTATCTACTTTATGAGATTGTTTTTAGGATTAAATGAGATTGAGTACTATAAAGTAGTTAGCATGTCATAACCACAAATTGCTTTATATTAGTAGTAATATTATCATTACAGGCATGATTATTAGAGCATGGTGGGCACACAGAGCACAAAATAACTAATTCACTCTGGTGCAGCAAGAAAAACATTATTCTGGTTCTCCCAAGTCAGACTGGACAATCTGCCCATCAGGCCGCCACAGTGAATTTTTACCCAGACAATAAGGGTCTTCATTCCATCAAAAACCTTAGATGTTTTAATTTGAAACTATTTCTTCCAACAACTCATAATGGATCACCATTAACCTCATACAACAATTAGCACCCAATAAAATTATAATAGCAATACATATTACCAATATATGTCATATATAATTGCACATCTCAATTCAAAGTTTATTTATTTGCATTAAGGAACTGTTTTGTATGCTTTGTGAGATCATCCTCTTTAGGTTCTGACAATTTTAAAACTTTGGGTTATTCAAACTCATGTATAAGTCTCCAGCTGAATGTGCCAGGTACTATGGAAACAAGGTCACTCTGTGGAAGGAGCTTAAGGGAAGTGTATTCCTGACACAAAATGAGCAGTGGACAGAAAGAAACATAATTAAAGACATCTCTTCCTGTATCACCATCCTCTACCCACAACAGAACGACAATAACATGGAATGCTGTCTACAGTCAGTGTTCTGTGGGCAAGTTGACGCAGTGTAGACAGAAGAAGAGACTAAGACAACTACCCACAAGAAACTGTTTTCCCCGGATTCCAAAAGCAACACTCTGGATCATGTTTCATCTTGTTTACTTGTAAGAAAAATCCCTCTCCTTTTACAACAGGAACAGTCTTTCTGTCCACCTCCTTTGGGTGGCTGCCCTTAAAAACAGCAGTTAGTGAAAAGTATTCATCAAAAATTCTGCCCTGGAACCTCACTGTAAACACTGCTATCTACAGGAGGATGATGGAGTATGAGCTGGTATCTCTCTTATGTGATTAAAATCAGTGTTTCTCAAAGCCTAGTGCACATCAGAAATCCTGGAAATCTGGTTAAACACAGGACCAGCCCCATCCCCAGGGCTTATGCTCAGTAGGTCTGGGGCATGGCACAAGAATTAGCATTTCTAACAAGTGTGGATGCCACATTTTGAATAGCATCGATTTTAAAACTTAAAAACTAAAACTCTAAAAATCCTTAAAAATAAAGGATTATTTCTTGAAAGACAAAAGACATCATGTCATAGCAAAGGTAGCCTTTTAAACATTCTATACAACTCATAGTAATATATTTTACCATATTTACAATTATAGCAAATCTATTGTTCTCTCTACTTCAAAATGTTCTACAACAGCATCTGACCCAATGAATTTTATCAAATTTAAGATACTGTCTTTTTCTTCTTCTTCTCTTGGTCTGACTACATGTTCCCTTCATCATTTTTCTCCATGGGTTCTCCTGACCCTTTATTTCACTCACACAGGACTTCAACGTTTAGCTTCCATCCTAGTCAAGCATATGCAACATTTTCCCACCACTTTTTCCCCCGACTTCTTTTTCCAGGGACTGCTTTCCCTGCAAAAGCAAAAAGTAGCCATGGCCAGTACCTACATTCTATACATATGACTCAGTGGAAGATTTTTCCTGATATATATCAGGAATACTTTTGAAAGTCAATCTTTTGAAATTATATTCAGCCATATGAGAATCTATGGTTACTGAACTCAATCAAACCTCTCAAATTAAAACCACATTAATTGCAACAGAAACAAACTCATAGACACAGAGAACATTTTGATAGTTGCCAGCTGGGAAGGTGGTTGATGGGATGACTGAAAAAGGGGAAGGTATTAAGGTGTACAAATTGGAAGTTATTAAAAACAATCACAGGAATGTAAAGTACAGCACAGAGAATATAGTCAATAATATTGTAATAACTAGGAATAGTGTCATGTGGGTATTAGACTTATCTGGTTGATCATAAGTTGTATAAATATCTAACCACTATGTTGTACACCTGAAACTAATACTGCATGTCAACTGTGATGGAAAAAAATAACCATATTAATTGCCAAGTAACATTCTGAAAAACACAAACCCCTGAAGCCTCTATGCCAACGGTAGTCGAACTATAGCCTATGGGCCGAATACAGCCATCCATCCATTTTTGTATGGCCTGTGAGCTAGGAATGGTTTTTACATTTTTTAAATCAGTGGAAAAAAATCAAAAGCATACTATTTTGTGATAGGTAAAATTATATGAAATTCAAATTATCGGTGTCCATAAACAACATTTTATTGGAACACAGTCACACATTTCTTTATGGACTATCTGTGGTTGCTTTCACACTACAATGGCAGAGCTGAGCAGCTGTGACAGAAGCCATACAGCATGCAAAGCCAAAAATATTTATTATCTGACCCTTTAAGAAAAAGTTTGCTGACACTTACTCTACACCATTTCCTAGGGACCACCTTGAGGAGAGAGAAAGATACATAATTAAAGCAGCTTGGCCATCCCACTGACTATAGGACTTCAGGTACATCCAGATGACACTTATTAAAATAACTACTCAATGGCAAAGATGTGTAGAAAAGGAAACCCTTGTTTGTGCACTGTTGGTGGGAATGTAAATTGATGCAGCCACTATGGAAAACAGTTTGGAGGTTCCTCAAATAAATTAAAAATAAAACTACCATCTGATCCAGCAATCCCACTTCTGAGTATATCTGAAGGAACTGAAGCCACTGTCCCAAAGAAATATCTGCACCCCATGTTCACTGCAGCATTATTCACAATAGCCAAGACATGAAAACAACCTAAATGTCCACTGATAGATGAATGGATGAAGAAAATGTGATGCATATATAAACAATGGAATACTATTAAGCCATAAAAAATAAAGAAATCCTGACATTCATGACAACATGGATGAGCCTATAGGATATTATGCTAAGTGAAATAAGTCAGACAGAGAAATAAATACTGTATGATTTCACTTATATGTGGAATCTAAAAAAAAAAAACTAACTCATAGAAATAGAGATCAGATTGGTGGTTTCCAGAGGCAGGGAGTAGGAGATGGAGGAATTAGATAAAGGTGATCAAAAGGTACATACTTTCAGTTATAAGATAAATAAGTTCGGGGATGTAATGTACAACATTATGGCTATAGTTCACAATACTATATTGTACATTTAAAAGTTGCTAAGAGAGTGAATATTAAAGGTTTTCATCACAAGGGAAAAAAATCATAACTATGTGAGGTGCTGGACATTAACTAATCTTATTGTGGTAACCATTTATATATATATATATATATATATATATATATATATATATATATACATATAATCATCATGTTGTACATCATAAATTTATACAATGTCAATTCTATCTCAGTAAACTCATAAAACATAAAATAAAATGATCACTTGAGTAAGAACCTATTAATACTTGCATGGTAATCAATTTCATTAAAAAGCTATAACAATATGTCCCTGGTCTTGAAATTAGATGAGCTGAGGGTCATGTAGAACAGCAGTCCCCAACCTTTTTGGCAGTACTCCTATTAGAATCTAATGTCTAATGATCTGAGATGGAACTGAGGCTGAGGAACTGCTGCAAATACAGATGAAGCTGAGCTCACTCTCCCACTCAATGCTCACCTCCTGCTGTGTGACCTAGTTCCTAATAGACCATGGACTAGTACCAGTCAATGGCCTGGGGCTTGGGGACCTCTACCCTTGATGTTTCATCATGAGGACTATATTATAAGTCTCAAACACATTTGGAAAAGATCAACCAAATTCATGGTTCCTTCAAGCACCTGTCTTTTTCCATGAACTTCCTGAAGTTCCCCAGATTAGGACGAGGCATGGGCACGAGGCCTATGCAAGAGCGGAGAGAATCCTCTTCAGAACCAAAGCCGGTATAAGGTGGAAATTTCCTTTCTATTTTTGGAGGAGATGTAGCCTTCCATGGAATCGAGGTAAAGTTCTCTAGAGCAAAAACAAAGGCAAATGAAACATCAATATTTTTTTTGTCCTGATTATGGCTGTTTTGAAAGATTTGTTATATTTTCAAGATGAACATAGAGATCTTTGTAGACTATTTTAAACTCTTTCAAACAAAACATAGAAAATCCTGTGAGGGTAGGTTTCAAACATGTTTACAAAAACCACAGAACTCTCTCATTAATCATCACTGGTTCAAAAGAAAGGGGGGGGGGAGAAGCTGTCTATGTCAAATAAGTAAACATTTAACTTTTGTCATCACATCCCATTTCTGAATATTTTTTGCTCATCCCTAATTTTTCCAATGATATGAAAATTCAAACTTGGAACTTCATGCCACGCATTCCATATTTTAACTTGTAATTTAGTCCTCTCCTCTCTTTAGTCAACACTCACTAATCAAATTCCTTTCCGAACAACACTAACTCCTGACTATTTTGCCTTAACCTTCCCTACTCACTATCCCCTCCTCCTGTGCCTACTTTTTCAGCCCTCTCTCTTTCCTCCAACCCAATTCTAGGCCATGGGACTTCACTTGCTAGTTAAAAAACAAAAACAAAACTTTATGTCACCAACCCCTGCTCCATGTTGCTCTTCTTACTGCCACCCCCCAAAGAATACATTTGTACTAAAATGTGATGAAATAAATAAATAAATAAATAAATAAATAAATAAATAAAACTCAAACCAAGCAAACAATAAAACTTTTAGAACAGCCATGGCTTACTCAAAAGGAGTGTGAAGTGGCAAATACTATTGGTTTTCTTAATTTATTTATCATCTGTAAGGAAGGAGAGAAGAAAGACCTGAGAACATACATATTCGTAATTAAGTACTCATTTTTAAAGCTGTATAATCTCTGAGAAGCAAGTGTGCTCTCCACAGCAAAGAACACACTGACCCAATAGATCCAAATCACTTGTTTGTCCCACAAAAATGGCAAAACAGATGCCAGAATCTTTCCTAAAACAAAACAGAACCAGAACAATACAACCCATGGAATCTAATTTCTACTTCTTCCTCAAACTTGAGTATCCACAGGTGTTGCCTTTGGTGACTGAAAGGAATTCCACATAAGCAAAGACTTCCTTTTCCATTGTCAAAGTTCTAATATCAGGAAGAGTACAGATTTAGTGCACACCTCTATAACTGAAAAAGGTAAAAGGCCTAAGAAGTAAAAATTGGTCATTATAAAGTAGTCATGGGGATGTGAAGTACAGCATAGGGAATATAGTCAATAATATTGTAATAACTATATATAGTGCCACGTGGGTACTAGACTGATCAAGGGGTCACTTCATAAATCATATAAATGTCTCTCACCACTATGCTGTTCATCTGAAACTAATATAAAATAATATTGAATATCAAGTGTAATTGAAAAATTAAAAAAGTAAATATAAAATGTGCATCAATTTGTATTCCAAGGCAACCTAATTCTTAAAATTGAGAAACTTTTTGTTTTTACTGATTAATCAAAAGGTTTAGGGTCTGATGTTATTTCTAATTCTAATTTGAAAAAAGTTTCAATGTTCACATTCCTTTAGACTTCCTGAGAGCCTGTGTGTGAAATCCTCTCAAGCAGAATCCCCAAAGAGTATTGTTTCATCCTAACAAAAACTGTTCACAGAAGACCTACTGGCAAAGAGAATGTCATAATAAATTTCTCATTGGGTCAATGAAAGGGGGTGGCCAGAACAAAGATAGAGAAGTGACTCATGAGCCTCTCCTATTGCTATATTTGTGGCAATTAAAGAGAAGCTTTGGTAATAAAGAAGAAAGTTCAAATCTTAGAATTAGGCAAAATTGCAGCCGACTCTATCATTGCTAACTGTTACATGAAACACATCACCAATTAGTACCTTCACTTCAGAGAAAGGACTCTATGTGATTATTAGAAAACTGGGTAATAATAGCTTTCTTCTTGGGGAATAATCAGTTTCTTCTAATGGGACATATACACACACGCATAATTCTACACACTAATCTGAGCAGTCTAACTAAAAGAAGATACACTGAATTGCAAAATAATTAAAAATACATTCTATACTTCTCCACAAAATTATAGATTTCATAACCGTATTTTCTCAAGTAACATCATTTTTGCGAGATTTAAGTAACAAAAGAACCAATTTAGTGTTCCTCTGCACCCACAGTGCCATCTAGTGTATAAAAGCCAAGAAGTTTTTCATTCCATCACTCCTGACTGTTATAACCCCACATATATCTTTCTGGATACTCTAACTAAAGATATCATTTTTCTGGTAACTGCTTGCATTAACAAAGCTTTGGACTTGCACCTGAGTAAGTTTCCTGTCTTTGGTTTCCATCATCCCAGTATCCTTCATGTTTCAAGTGTTAAAAAATATTTGGTGAATAAATGGAAAAGTATACATATTTGTACAAAGCATCTTCCCAAATATCTTCTTATATTGACATTCTGCTGGATCCTGAGACACATCTGTCTTTCAAACAGTCTGATTCCTCTAATTCCAAGTGACTTGTAAAAACATACATATTGAATGTCTATCCACAATTAATTGAGTTCAAACAAATTTATGGAGCTGAAATTATTTTTTAAAGTTTTTATGTTCCTTCACAGTGATTTACTATTTGTCATCTCATTTGGAAATAATGCTGGGAAAAGCCTTTAATTACCCCAAAGTTCATCTTGTATGTTCTAGTAACCTAGATATGGACCCAGGTTTTTGGAGGCCTGAAGCTTATATAATTTTGGAGAAGCTCTTCAAAATAAAGAATGCCAAATGAGTAAGAAGAAATTAGGCCCAGGGCTTTGGACTAGGGTCCTTGCAAAGGAAGAACCCTAAAGCTTAATTTTCATTATCTTTATTAGCTTCAAGGTAAATCCATCTCTGCTTGTACTCAATACTCAAGTTGAATGATTTTGGTGGGATGCTCATTTTTGGATCAAATAATTAGTGAATCACATCATTTTCTAGCTCTAGCTAGAAAATCCTTAGAAATCATCTAATTCTCAACCCTCTTCATATGGGAGGAAAAAGAGACAAAATTGTCAGGTTCGTTAGGCCATATGGTTAAGACTAGAAGTGAATTCCATCCCTATCACTGTACCTTGGGATGGCTAATTTGCTCAAATGATGATTAATAAACCTTTCATTTTGGATGTCCTGCTTCTTCTAGTACCAAGTATACAGAAATGGTTAAAAATTACTCCACAAAATTAAAGGTGTTTTAAGTTTTTTGTTCATTCTTGATATCAGTACAACCTAATAAGTGTTCAAGGGCAATGGGAATGAATGGTCTTGTTACTAGTTTGATTGGCCCAGCCACTGAGAATCAATAATAAGAAAGTCTCTTATAGACAAAGAAATAATAACCCATGGCAGGAGTTCTAAGTACAAACAGTTTACATTCAAATCTGTGACCCTTCAGTGAAAGAAACACCTACTGGAGACCCTGGAGCATTTTCCAACCTTCAGGCTACAGAAAAGTCCAACAGGCCTTCATCTGCCAGTCTGTGTTCATCTACATGAAATATGAGGAAATAACATGCTACAGCATGGCAGGCAAGCCCAGACCAGCAGGATGGCCAAGCTGCCTAATGGGGAAGTCATATTGGGCTGCTTTGTGGAAGAATTTTATGGAACCACCTTCTTCTTAGAAACCTTAAATACATGAAAGAATCTCATCTTTTTTAGGAGTCAAATTGGTTTTAAACAGGAGTACAGATATTTCTTGGAATTCTATCAGGCCCTCTGCTTCTATATAAATAGAAAGCTTACTCATGTGCCTTTCCTGGGACTGTAGCCAGCTCCTTCTCTTAGGCTATCTGCCATTTTTTTTCTTCCCCAAAAATGTTGGGGTATCATTACTTAAGAGAAAGTACTAAAGCACCAAGGCTATATACTGCATTAGGAATGTTCCCCTAGCTTCCTCTTAGAGAGTTCCCTAGCTATGTTATTTCCACTCGTCAGCTCCTATGGTGCTGCAGAGTAGAGATGCCAGGCATTCTACTGACTACTTTATTGACAAGGGAAGAAATGTGACCACAATTACTGACGGGACTTTTTCCTGGTTTGGGCATCAGGGATACCAAAATATAATGCATATAATTTGGTCAGTCTTATGAATTTTAGAACAATACAAATTATAAACAAAATTAAAATGGCAGAAATAACTATCTAAGTAACATTAAATATATTAATTTAACCTTACCAAAAAGTCAGGAAAAGCAAATGTAAAGATTATGAGAGAATATTTATTCACTCCCTGTCTACCCTGCACAGTAGATATAATTTCTAGTCATTAGTTACATTAAGTACACTGTTGTTACTCAAGAAATGTTGTGTAATAACAGTGTTTGCTAAATGGGATATTTTAACATATTATGGGAATATAAAAAGTCAGCGTGACTATAAAATGCATCATAATTTTGCATTCGCATAATTTTCTGTTTAAATGCATAATGCTAATGTTATATTAGCTTTGAAGGCACAAAGTATATAATACAGTAAGTCTATAGAGTGAACAAAAGAAGTGAACAGAAAGAAATTAAGCACTAGGGCTCAACTGAAAAGAACCATAGGGCATTTGAAGCTGATATATTTGCTGAAGACAACTAAATTTGGAGTATACCAGTGAATTCACCCTGTCTCTCAAAGATCCCTGCAAATCCATTAAGAAATGAACAATGAACCATGTCTCTCCAGCACTACATTCGTTTTCCCAAGTGCAACCTTTATAGTCTCAAAATCAAGCTGACAGGCCTCAACCAAATGTTAGACTTTATGTTTAAAGGATCATATGATATTTTGGAACCTTCACCACATCCTTTATATTAAGGTAATCTGTCAGTAGGACACAAGTAAATGTTTTCGTGATTCATATTTTATATATTTTTTTTTGCAAATTTTCAAGTCTGCACTGAAGACCTATTGATTATAATTAGGCATCTACATTTATTAAAGACCGAATTCTTCTTCCGGTGATCTAGGGGTCACTAGCAGCTTCTCGACGACAGCCACCATCTGCACATTCCTGGCTGCCTCTTGAACACAGTCACCAAAACAAATATACCCAACTGTGTCCACTAAGGAGAACCAATGTTAGAAAATAAAATAAGAAGAGGCCACCAATATGACCTCATAATGCCTACACCTCTTCACTAATCTGGCAGGCAGATGCAGTGGAACAAATTCTTTTAATGAACCAAAGAGTGAAATTAAAAGCCTTTTTTATGCCAACCCCTTGGTGCACTCAGTATGCCTTCTCTCACAATGTAAAGATTCCCAGGAGGCCAGGAATACTACACAATGGGGACACCAAGGCACATAGGTGGGCCTCATTTCATTCTAGAGACAAGCACCTTATCTTTTAGGAAGCTGTGGTTGCTTCCGGCTTCCACTTCATCCCTCAGGGAACTGTACTCGCATGACTATTCCAAGGTTGAGAGAGGAGTAGAAGAGTAAGCATTCCACAACTCCAGCTCCACACCTCAATCTGGGGGGTTGACAACTCCTACCATCCCTACTTAGCCTAGCACCAGCATATGTCTGGAACCTGGGGTAGAGGGCCCAGGAAAGGAGCAGAGCTGGCTGGCAGGTTTAACAAATAAGGGGTTTGTTTTTTTCAGCTTCACACCAAGTCCTCCATCTGTTTCTATGACTCTCAGAATACCATGTAATATGTTGTAGGTCCCTGCTCCCCTTCCAGCCTAAAAACTCTGTAGCATCAAAGACTGCTGCAATGACCTGCACGTAGTAGCTGTTTAATAAATCACTGTTTTTCATTCTTAACTGAACTAACCTTAATGAAATTGATACATTAAAGAAGACAGAAGCTGGAAACCCAGGAAAGGTAGAACAAATGAGCACAATAGAATTCTCCAGAGAATGCAAATAAGTATAGCCATTGTGTAGGCAAGAATTCAGTGAAAAGAAAAGCATCCAGATTCCCATTTCAATTGCTTGACCAAAACATTTATCCATATTATAGTGAGGCCAAGGGCTATAAAGGAAAACAGAAGTCTCTGTTATCAAGGAAACACGTTGAAATCTTGCTTCTCCCTTTACTTGCTGCATGACCTTTAACAAGTTTGCCCACTTTAAGTCTCAGTTTCTTCACCTCTAAAATGGGGATAAAGCCTATCCTTCTAGAACTTATGTTAGGAAGAAATAAGATGACAAATGCCTGGCAGATAGCAAATACTCAATAAATGGTAGCTATTATGAGCTTAACATTTGAAATTCAAAAGTAAAATCTTAACTATGGAACAAAGATTCTAAGTTTATAATATTTTCTAATTGACAGATGTATCACTTACCAATTCCATATTTAGTCTTATAATAAGTCTTCGTAAATTCATCACAGTCACAAAGGAGCACTTTCCTTCCCCACACATTGATGGTGGTTCCTATGGACAGGTCGCTATCTTTGTAAAACTCTTGTTCTGATTTTCCTAGCTAATAAAAACAAAGGAACACAACATTAGCACCACAGACCCTCCAAAGATATAACCCTTCTCAAAGGAAAGAAATTTTTAAAAAACAATTATATCATTTATAACCAAATTTTAAAAATCAAATCAGAAGACAACTAGTCAAAATTAATATTTTAAAACATTTTTAGCAATGTAGTGCTACCCAATAATAGTAATGCAATGCATATATTTACATATGCACTTAAGCATGTTTATTATCAATAAATAGCAATACAATGCACGCACATATATTCATCGATTTCATTCATGATCAATCTCACAAGAGAATAATATGTAACTTACCCTACATTTCAGATTCTAGGGATGCCACATTGGCAAAATCAATAAAATATGAGGTTCCTTACCTTGCATTTATCTAGCAGGTAGCCATACACTGGGTTCTCTGCCAAGCCACTATACAAATTGAGAACTACTCGATCTGTTATCGCACCTGGTTGATAGATTCCAGGTGGGCCATACTGGAAGACAAAAGCAAAACAAGGTATAGTGGATGGCCTCTAAATAAAAATATGGTCCTCTTGAGGGGCTCAAGTGGGAAATGTGCATTATATAGTTCTTCTCTGCAGGAAAACAAGACAACTTACTCTCTATTCACCTCTCCCCATGCTTCCTTATCTCCTGCAGGCTGGTCTATACTCCACCCATCCATTAAGGCCCTGATACAGCTCCATCTTTCCCTGTAACCTCTCCTATCCTACTGACCTGTCCCTGATCCAAAGCTCCATAGCACCTACCAGAGGATTAAACTACTTTTTATGGTTCTCTAATTGCTTCATCAGCAGTCATCTTTTCTCTTCACTCAACTACAAACTACCCTGAGGAAGAAACTATGCTTTGCCTTCTTTTCTTTACTCTGCTTAGCACATTGCCTAATCCTGAGATTAGGAGACATTTGCTGGCTGAGAAAAGCACGGTGGTAAGGTGGCAAGAACAACAGAGTGTAGTCAGCCTCTAACAGAAACTATGCTCCTCAGTTCCACATGCACTGGAGGTGGTCCGAGCAGTTGTGTGAGCTGCAAGAAATACTTTAACTAACTTATAATTGACAGTGGTCAGTTTATCGCATACAGATGAGAAATCTGAATCAGTTCTGATACGTGTGACATAACATATGCATTCAAACATGTGAATTTATGATGTATGGGGTATAAGTAAGCCATGTCACATAGAAAAACAGGACATTTGGACACAAATTCTCTCTTCACTACTTACTAGCTATAGGCCTTGGGGCCAGGTATTTTTCTAGAACTTCAGTTCTGTCATCAATAGTAACAACAGTACTTATTCCTTACTTCCTCAAAGGATGTCGAGAGTGTCATGGAAATACCCACAACTACTGTATCTCTCCCCCATGAGGATCTAAACTCCATGAAGCAGGACTTAATCCATTTTCTTTTTCACTGTAACCCCAGAGCTGACATATAGTTGACACTCAATAAATACAAGTTGAACGAATGAATAAATGAAGCAACTGATGGCTAGGCACATTGTGAATGTTAGATGTATCATTATTATTTTATATTCAGCCAACTTTTCAAAGCCATTCTAAAAACAGGCTTCCCTAGTGCCTACTGGCCACCTGCTATGCATACCCTAGAGCTCCCTCTGGGACAAATCCTGCCTACCTCCCCCACAAGTTCACCTCCCAGCAATACAGCAGGGCTTTCAGCAATGGGCTCAGAGAATCTGGGAGAGCCTCCTGTGTAGACCACATAACCAGTGGTTGTTTGCATTAGAAATGAGTGTTACAGAAACCTCTTCCACAGCACTAAGAAATAAGTTTAAAAATACTTTATCTAAATAAGAAATAAAACATTACATAGAACTGTGAAAAAGCCTTTATGTTTTTGTGTGTCCTTATAGGTATTTATATGTCTTTAGTGTTTTATGCTGTGTTATCTCATTCAATCTTTACAGTTACCTCAGGATGGAGGCCTTGTTAACTATATTTTAGAGATAAGGAAATACACTCAGGTTAGGTGACTTGCCAAAGATGACACAGCTATTAAGTTCAGAACCACAATTCTAACGCAGGTATTCTGTTTCTGTGATGTTTCTGGCTGTATCCAAGTTAAGTTAGCTCTCAATTGGCCATAAATATGCATAGAAATCAGTCTGACAACTATTTTTAATAGTAAATGAAATGAAAAAGTTATCATTGCCACTAGCCAGTGGCTAGTTGGTGACCAGTAGCTACTCTCATAAGAGTCACTCCTGTGCATATACATGTTTGTGTGTGTATATTCACAACCCAGAACAACACCATAGGAATCTCCTCAGTAGGCTACAGAGGCAAGAGGCCAGTGCTCCATCCAAGGCCATGAGCAATTCTTTTGTTATTCATTTACATTCATAAGACTGATTGTGAACTCAATGATAAATAGGTACTTTCTCTTACATCTAACTTTTTCCCTTTACTTGCCTTAAACCCAGATTATTCCAACCTCAATTTGTCATACCTTCTTTATTACTTTCAAAGATGTATATTAATTCAGGGAACAACATGAAAACATTCTAAATACTTGCAATAATACATAACTGTCATCACATAGTCATAACACATGACATTCCAGTGAGTGACTAGAGTCTTTCAGACCACAAGCGAACTGGGAAAATGGTTCTGTGTCTATTGCTCACCTTCGGCAGCTTTCTCCTCTGGAGGAAGAATGGCATAGCATCCCGGCCTGTGTTGTGTGGTAGCAATTCTTTGATTTCGATAGTATCATCAGACAGAAAGTAAAGCAAGATGAGTTCTCTACGGTCTCCGAACAAGGAGGCTGAGTCATCCCACAGACAGAAGAAACGCAAAACCTTCCTATCATACTCGAGGAACTGTTTCAGGGTGTCGAAGGACTCATAAGGACGTAAGGGCTGTATGCAGTCTAGCTTCTGAAAATAGAGAAAAGGTCAGTAATAGTTGTGGTCTGGGTGTAAGCACTTCTGGGTTGCAAACAATCAAAGAACATAAACATACCTTTTCCATTGGCTATTCTGTGATATTTTTTTAAAATTTCAACTAACAACATTAATTTACATGCACATATAACCAGTTTTAACCTTAAAAATTAAATCATTAAGTTTTTCATATTAAATATTATTTTAATGCATTAAAATGTATTTCTGAAATGATTTTGAAAACTGACTTTTCTCAAAGACTTAAAATTCATGTTTAAGAAAAGACAAAACTAATGTATGGTGACAGAAATTAGAACAGCAATTGCCCCTTGGTAAGAGATTGACCAGAAAGGGGCACAAAGGGACTTTCTGGGGTGATGAAAATATGCTGTATCTTGATCTTCATGTTGTTTACTAAGTTGTACATATTTTTCAAACTTGATCTGTACACTTAAGATTTGTACATCTCAGTCTATGTTAATTATACCTCAGTCAAAAAAATTTGTTTGTCTTTCCACTGAAAATTCCTGTCTATGTATCTTTCTTATTCACCCAAAGATTTCTATGGAGGAAAAAGGAAAGAAATATATTCATGGTTTTATTTTGCTTAAAAGCTTTAGATATCAAGAACCTGAAAGGCCACAGAAATAGAAACAGAACAAATAGAGAACTCCCCTGTTGACACAGAACCACTGCTTGTGCTCTCTCAACCTAGGAATCACTAGCTACGCAGTCTTCTTGGTGCAACTCTTCTCTATTTGCATGTTCTCAGCCCTGTCCTGGAGCAAAACTGCCCCCAATATATGTGATGTAGCCAAATAGGATAGTTATATAAGAAACTGTTTGGTGGCAAAGGAGATGTAGTCCTACATCATGTTATGTAATCTGATTGTAAATTCTCAGAATTTTGAATCTGCCCAGGGCAGTCTAGGTGCAGGCTTACCCCAAGACAGGAGGCTATACAATGGCCTTCCAGAGGCTCTTTAGTCTTATCCTTGATATTTTAAGGAAATTATGGGACCTCTACTTTCGTCAATTGAAAAATATTTCTTTGGCATTATAAGGTCTCTAATAAATGCATTATTGATTGCATACCATTTACTCTTTTCAGTTTTTGTTAAATTGTTTAATTTTAACTTTGCATTTCAAGACAGTAAGCACTGGAGAAGTAAAAGCACTAAACTCAATATAAAAGCCTCTTATTAAACTCCTAATTTTCCACAGATTTCTATATTTATTGAGGAGCTTTCTCCCTGAGGGAATAAATGCTAAAATGAATCTCCCAATCTAAAAGGATATTATTTAAAACATTTATTGGCTGTTCTTGGTATTTATTCTCAATTCTTGGCACAAATGATTTTTTCTTTATAAACCTATGAAATTGCACAGTGCTCTATGTATTGCATATAATGCATCATTATTCACAATCAACATCATATAATACCAACTGTTAGTGAATGAGTGCAGCCATGTGCAAAGGCTGGTTATTCATATGGATCCATTTCTTTTAGGTTTTCTCTGTTGGTTCTAAAGACTGCATTTATCTAGACTCTTTGATTTAAGGCATTTAGAAAAAAAAAAGAACCCAAACCATTAATCTTCTTGCACACCAATACACACATGTATAATGCCACAAGGATTTCACCTTAGATATTCCAGGATCAAAAATATATATTTCTCGGGATGGTTGTATGCCTACAACATTAAAGAATAATTCTTCTGGGGCCAGGGGGCAGGAATAGATGAATGATCCTACATGCAGCTTTTAACAAAAGATCAAAGAAAAACCAAAGGAGAACTTTATTCTAAATTTTATGTTATCTTTCTGCAAGAAAATAAATTACAAATTTTAGAAACAATAAAAATGAGATTAAATTTATCTATAAGGACAGAAATGAGAACAGTGGTTATTCCTGGGTAGGGAAAGGAACTGATTGGGGAAAAAGCATAAGGAAGCTTTCTGGAGGGATGAGGATCAAAATATTCTATATATTGATTTGGATGTGAATTACATGGGTGTACGCATCTGTTAATACTCCTCTGACTGTATACTTAATTTCTGTGTATTTTACTATGTATAATCATACTTTGATTTAAAGAGAAAAGAAAGACAAATGACAATAATAAAAATCAGGGTAAGAAGCAAGAAATTTGAGTTCAAGTCCCAGCAAGAAGATTAATTAGTTATATGACATTCCACATGATACTTGCCCTTTTGGGTGTTCAGATCCTTCTATAAAACATAAAAATTTGGAACAGAAACAAACTCATAGATACAGAGAATATTTTGAGGGCTACTATATAGGAGGGGGTTGGGGGAACAGCAAAAAAGGGCAAAGGCGTTAAGAAGTACAAATGAATAGTTACAAAATAGACATGGATATATAAAGTGTAGCATAAGAAAAGTAGTTAACAATGTAAAAAATATGTAAGGGGGAAGAGGGGTACTAAATTTAGTAGGGTGACCACTTTGCGAGTTATACAGATCTCTAATCACTATGTTGTACAACTAAAACTAATATATTATTGTATGCCAACTATAATTGAAAAAAAATAATTGAATTGTACAATGTAAATATGAGCAACTAACTCTTATATTTCAATAAAGCTGAAGGAAAAAAAACATAAAATTTGGGCCAAGGGATAATTTTAATAACTTCAGAAAGATAACAATAATACTAACACTGATTCTTTCCTCCCTATACTAACTGGGGTCAGACTTTGGAGACAATCAACTTTTCATAATGGTGGTATATCAGAATCATGGCCCTTGTCATTCCTCCAGAACATCTCTGCATCTGATGCCACTATAAGGGAGCTGGGAATCCCATGGAAGAAAGAAATAGATACAAGCTGTACTCAGGGCTCAGTTCAGTAAATGAGTAGTACAGAAGCCAAGATTTTTCTAGAGTTAGGCAACTAAATGGGAAAAGACAAACTAAGTAAGTGTGGGCCCAACTCTTACACTATCAGTGACCACAAAACCAATCACGAGCTCTTAGAAATTGTCCCATGTGGGCAGCTCACTAAAGACTCCTATGACTGGAAGAGAAACTCTCCATGGAGAGAAGCGGGGATGGGGGCAGTAAGTGAGACTTTCCTGCACTAAGGCCAACACCCAGCCTTCTCTCCATCCCAAAGGAGGAGAGGGCAACTCCAGTGACTATGGCCCCAAAAGTTCTTTCACATCTGCATCAGAAGTACCAATACCATCTACTAACTCTCTGAAGTGATTCTCATCCTGAAGACAAGAATTCAGGGGCATATCAACTTCTTACCTGTCTCCATGTCTTCATGTAGGGATCTTCTGGACACTCTCCCGGGGGGTTTAATTTGATTCCTATTTTCTTCAAAAAGTTTTTTGTGAATACATCACAGTCATAAATCTTGAATGTCCAGCCATAAAAGACAATGTCTATGTTGATATTGAAATGATACACAGTATAAAACTGATCATCATCAGGAGGTGGGAGAGAAATCCGACGACGCCGGATAAAAGTCCCTGTGGTGTGAAATAAAATACAATTGTTTCATTGTATGGCTAACAAAGAAGAAGTCATAGCACATTTCTGCCAACAGCCCCATATGCTTTCCCACAACACTTACCTGGGCAAGGGGCTGGTTCTTGGAAGCAGCATTAGTAATGTTCAAACTCTGAGGGTGCCAGACGGAGCTGAGACTTCTGAGGTCAAAAGTTATTCGACCAGTCTTACATGTTATTAGAGTTGCCTAAGTGGTACTAGGAAAGTACTTTACTTTAACAAACCACAAAGAATTGGATGGGAGAGACAGGGGACATAAACAGCATGAGACCTAATGCCCCAGACACTGTCATCATGTATTTTCCCAGACCAAGCACACTCACTTTCACCTACTAGCACTCAATGCGAGCACACTAAACAAGGCACTAAGACCCCAAGGAAGAGTGCTCACAAAAATTCATACTCCTGGCTCAAAAAATAAAATAACACACTTCAATATAAGTGCCAACACAATGATTTATAGCTCCTTTAAACATGAATGACTTCATGCTGCTTTGATGCCTTGTGGAATCTTCTTTCCTCTACCAACCTCTTCACCCTCCTTCTTCCATAGCCTCTGTCTATCTTCACCCAATGCCCCCTGACACAGATACACGAAGTGAGGGTTATAAGAGGCTTCACAGTTGTAGCCAATGCTCTGGACCAAATTTTATGGATCTCATCCCATCTTTTACTTCTGACCCTGTGATGCCCATTCATTTCTTCTCTTGAGAATACGGACCCAGGGTCCCAATGTATACCCAAAATGGTGGTTAGCCACTAGAAGTAAAAGGATTACCTTCATAGATGAGTATGCTAACCATACCACACCATACGAACCAACTTACCCAAACACTGCTAAAACCTGTTGTCAAGAATTGTTTACAGTTTGAGATTTTACCCTATTTACAAGCTAATGAGTTAGCCTGCCATGGTTTCATGGAGTCTAGCAGAAGACACAAGATACTTTGGTTAGAAGTAAAAGTTTATTACTTGCAGCAATACCAGTAGCCAGAATATCAGTATTTTTTTGCACCAGTTTCCTACGCCTAAATTTCCACAGTTAACAACAAGATCCAGGTAACTCCTGCACATGCAGTGGGCTACATTACAGGAGAGGAAACCTGAGCTTAGGAAACTCAAATCTTTTATGATGGGCAATAAGCATTCCTGCCTTTTGCTTCAGAAGGAGACAGTACCTTTATTAGACCAAACAGTAAGCATGTCTGTCTCTCGCTCTGGAAGGAGATACCACCTCTATCTTCCAAGGCTATGAGCAAACCTGTAATTTGTTCCAGAAGAAGAGACTCTGTCTTCCAAAGCTGATCGCTACCTAAACATCCTTGAAGTAGTCCAGAACAAAAAGCAGTCTGCATCTCTGCTTATAAGATCTACAGAAATGCAAGATACCATAGAGAACTGTCTCTCAACATCTGTGACTAACTTAGGCTTGAGAATCTACTCAAGGGTAGAGATAAAAGGGAGGTTCCAGTCAAGATTGTGGAGTAGGTAGACACTGTGTTTGCCTCCTCCCATGACAACATTAAAATTACACCTAAACTATAGAACAATCAACCCAGAGAACTACTTGAAGACTAGCTGAATAGAAGTCCTGTAACTAAGGATATAAAGAAGAAGCCAAGACTTGTAGAAGGGGCAGAGATGCAAAATGGACTGGCCCCATACCCATGTGTGATGGTTGAGAATCAGGGGGTTATCTCAGCTGTAGAGGTCCTCTCTGAGGAGCAAAGGATCCCAACCCCATACCAGACTCCCCAGCCCAGAGTACAAGTGCTGGGAAGAGGAGTCCCTAAAACATCTGGCTGTGAAAACCAGCAGGGGTTCCATCTGCCTGGGTGAGACAGGCTGTTGGAAACCCAGGCATACTCATAAAGGGCCTACACACAGATTCAGGCACTCCCAGGCACTCACCCTGGACACTGGCTGAGGGACTGTGGCCCTAAGACATGCAGGAAGAGACTGGGTTATGTGGATTCAGGGCAGAGGCTGGAGGGGCAGCGGATATTGTCCTTGCATTGAGCCCTCCTCCTGTGCAAGCCTACAGGCAGGTGCCGTCTTTCCTGTGTTGAGCTCTCCCTGCACATAGCCAAATATGAATCTAGATTGGCCTGGTGAATTCTGCTTACTCCACCCTGGTGACTCCCTGGGACCTCACCCCAACTCATGCATCACAGGAGGCTCTTTCACCAGCAAAACTCTGGCTCTGGCTTACAATGACAAAGGCAGCTTCAGTGGCTTGCAGCTAGCCCCAACCTACCCTGCAGTCTTTTGTGGACAACTAGCAGGGGACTGTAGGCCCAGTAGGCAGTACCTGGCCTCCATGTACACTGAAACATTTGCAGAATGAGCCCAGGGTCAGTACTGAGGTCAAATATGAACCTGCATTAGCCTGATGAACACCACTTACCCCACCCTGGGACTCCCTGAGATGCTGCATCAACCAACTCACCTATCACCAGAGGCTCTTTCAGTGACTAAGCCTTATGGGCAGCTGGGTGGAGGTGGTAGCAGGGCTTAAGGTACCTGGGCATTTTGCTGAGCTGCCTCAGGCCCTGTACTGGTGGCAACCAGCCTTGGTTTGCAGCATAGCCTCTCCCATGCACCTCCAGGTCCAATGCTAGGCAGTGACCTAACAAGGATCGCTCTGTAGCTCCTACCAGGTAGCCCTATACCAGTCACAGCAGCAGCTGAACTTGGGCTGCAAGGGAGCCCCTCCCAAGAGGCCCCAAAACCAACACACTCAGTGGCTAGCTTGAGACCACAACAAAGCACCACCCAATTACTCCAAAAAGTAGCACAACCAAAGGGTGGTCTCAGCAGGCACCAGAGCCCTCTGAGGTGAATCTTGCTCCATATGGTCAGCCCCTGCAGTGCAGTTTGTAGGCTGTGGATATGGCTAGTACTCACAGCTAATCAACCTAAGAGTCAATCCCACTCACTGACATGCCAACAGCAATCAAAGCTCAACTATAACAGGAAGGCACACATAATTCACACAAGGGACAATTCTGAAGCACCCAGGTCCGGCGATCAGGGAAACTGCGTCACTGGGCTGCACAGATGCCTACTACATAAGGTCACCCAGCCAAGGCTGGGAGATGTTGTAGATGTACCTAAAACATAAAACAAACACAGAAAGGCAGCCACAATAAGGAGACAAAAAAAAAAACGTGTACCTGATGAAAGAACAGAAGAAAATTCAAGGAAAAAAAAACTAAACAAAATGGATGCAAGCAATCTAATAGATACAGAGTTCAAAACACTGGTTATAAGGACACTCAAGAAACTTAGTGAGAACATAAACAAAGAGATAGTAAGCACAAAAAAGGGCTTAGAAACCATAAAATGAACCAGTCAGAAATGAAGGATACAATAACTGAAATAAAGAATATACTAGAAGGAAACAACAGTAGATGAGATGAAGTAGTAGAATGAATCAGAGATTTGGAAGACAAGGTAACAGAAAACACCCAATAAAAACAGCAAACAGAAAAAAGAATTTTTAAAAATGAAGATAGTTTAAGGGACCTCTGGGACATCATCAAGCTTAACAACATTTGCAATGTTGGTACCATAAGAAGAGAGGAGAGAGTAGGGACTTAAGAACCTATTTAAAGAAATAATGATGGAAAACTCCCTAACTTGGTAAAGAAAATAAACATACAACCCCAAGAAACTCAGAGAGTCCCAAAAAAGATGATCCCAAAGAGGCCCACACAGAACTCAACATAATTAAAATACAAAAGGTTAAAGACAAAGAATCATAAAAGTGGCAAGAGAAAAGCTGTTAGTTACCTACAAGGGATCTCCCATAAGACTGTCAGTTGATTTCTCAACAGAAACTTTTCAGGCAAGAAGGGATTAGCATTAATTATTCAAAGTGATGAAAACCCAGGACCTACAACCAAGATTACTTTACCCACCAAAATTATCATTTAGAATTGGACAGATAAAGAGCTTCCCAAACAAGAAAAAGCTAGAGTTCATTATCACCAAGCCAGTATTAAAGGAAATGTTCTTTAAGAAGAAGAAAAAACTTTGTATCAAAAGTCTAAATAAAGATTGGCAATAACACATACCAACAAGTACTTCAAATGAAAAAGAATTAAATGCTCCAGTCAAAAGATAGGATAGCTGAATGGATAAAAAAAATAAGACTCTTACATTGGCTGCCTACAAGAGACTCACTTCAGATTTAAAGACACACACAAACTAAAAGTAATGGGATAGAAAAAGATATTTCATGATGGACCTTGAGGGTAGTGTGCTGAATGGAGTAAGTCAGATAGAGGAAGACAAATGCTGCATGATTTCACTTATATGTGGAATCGAAGGAACAAATAAATGAACAAACAAAACAAACAAATTCATAGATACAGAGAACATTTTGATGGTTACCATATGGGAGGAGGATTGAGGGGTTACTGAAAAGGGGGGAGGGGATTAAGAAGTACAAATTGGTAGTTACAAAATCATCATAGAGATAGTAAGTATAGCATAAGGAATATAGTCAATAATATTGTAATAACTATGTATGATATTGGAGGGGCACTAGATTTATTGGAGTGATCACAGTAATATAGCTGTATAATCACTATGTTGTACACCTGAAACTAATATAATATTGTATGCCAACTGAAAAAAAAAGAAACAAACTAAACAAAAAACAACTCCCAGATACAGAGAACAAAATGGTAATTGCCAGAGGAAAGGGAGTTAGGGGAGTGGATGAAAAAGGTAAAGTGATAAAGAAGCACAAATTAGTAGTTAAAAAATAGTCACAGGGATGTATATTACAGTATAGGGTATACAGTCAATATTATTGTGTGTCATGACTAGAGTAATCGGGGGGATTAATTCATAAATTATATAAATTACTAGCCATTGTACTATATATATGAAACTAATATAAAATAGAAAAATATAAAATAAAAAAGTAAAAAAGGAATGATATATGACCCAAACAATTCTACTTCTGGGTATTTATCCAAAGAAATCCAAACACTAATTCAAACAGATATATGCACTCTTATGTTCATTGCAGCATTATTTACAATAGCCGAGATACAGAAGCAACCTAAGTGCTAGGTAAAAATGATGTGGTACATATATACGATGGAATTTTACTCGGCCATAAAAAATAAAATAAATTTTACCATTTTTGAGGATATTATGCTAAATGAAATAAGTCAAACAGAGAAAGACAAATAACATATGATCTCACTTATATGTGGAATCTAAAGAACAAAACAGAAACAGATTCATAAGATAGAGAGAACAAACTGGTGATTGCCAGATGGGAGAAGGGTTTGGGAGTTGGGTGAAAAAGGTGAAAGGAGAAATACAAATGGCATTTACAAAATAGTCACAGGGGTGTAAAGTACAGCATAGGGAATATAGTCAATAATATTGTAATAACTATGTATAGTGCCAGGTGGGTATTAGACTAACCGAGGCAATCGCTTCATAAATTAATGTCTAACCACTATGCTGTACACTTTAAACTAACATAATATTGAATGTCTACTGTACTTGAAAACTAAAAACATAAATAAGATTTATAAAATAAAAAAAAATAACAAGCAGAGCAAACTGAGGTCTAATGGCTCAAATAAAATTGGCTTATGTGACTACTGTATGGAAGTATTTTAGTATGAAGATGTCAAGTAATCTTCTTTATATTTTATATAACACTGAGAATGGTGTCTTTTCCCTAAGTCTAAAAATACTTATTATTCCTTCCTATTCATTAGTGAACATTTAATGAATATCTTTATGTGCCAGGAACTGTGTTAAGCTCTGTTCCATTATTCTTCTAATCATCATTTCACTCTGTTGAGAGAAATTAACTAAAATCATTTTCATCTTCTTTTCTTTGCAGCAACTCTTAATTACTTGGTACATTAAATTAAAATAATAAAACTATAAAATTAGAGCTGGCCTAGAATATTTTTAAATGTACTACATAAAAGATGATATAATTTTACTGCAAAAAAATTATACTTCAATTAGCTTTTAATTCATGCCACCGAAAACAGTATGCAAATTATTTAATCATTCAAGAGTAGACATTTAAAACAAATTGCATACTTACACATCTATAAAAGCATGGGCATTTCAGGTATTTTCAGAAACTATGATGTATCACTTTAAAAAATATTTATATTGTCACGGTTTTTAAAATATGTAAGATTTATTCAATAGCCAGGAGCTTCTTCAGAAATTCCATCTTATCTTGCACTTCATTATAAAAATTTAAATAAGCAAGTTAGTGCTGATTTCTGTTCAGTAATACTTTGAATAGAAAACTTATATATTTTTTCTAGGTGGGAAGAACTGGCCCACCTACTGAGCTTTTAAATAATGATCATCATCATAATCATCACAGCCTATGATATGCTTTCATATACATTTTCTCCTTTAATCTTCATTAATCCCATGAGGAAGATAAAGAATGAATATAAATATTGTTTATGGATGAGAAAACCAAAGCTCAGAGTGGTTAAGTGACACGCCCAAGGTCACACCCTAACAAATGGCAGAAAAAGATCTTTAACCTGGGTTTTCAAGCTAAGAAGTAAATACTTTTACTTACTACAGTTTGCACTGAACTGTATCTCATAGTACTACTGCCACAAGTTACATAAGTGAAAGAGAGTGGGGAGTGTTACAGGTAAAACAGGATAGAAATAGGAAGAGCTGCCAGTCATCATGAAAAGGAAAGGAAAATGATGAAGCTGCTTTTACAAAAGAATAGCCTGTCTCTTCTCTAAGGGAAAATTTCTGGAAAGGTCCCACTTGCCAGCTGCAGCAATCCCTGCTCCAGGGCTAACATCACTGCACTGCCTGTCCCCCCCAACCGCCTTTAGAAGCCTGCATACCTCAGACCGCCACATTCTTATCTTAGCTCCCACACTCCTCTCATGAGATGGTTCTCAGAAGAGGGCAGGGAAGTTCTTTATGGTAACAACAAAAGAGTCCTGACCATCCATAGGTTGGAAAGAAAAGGCAGGTCTAACATTAAATGAGAAAATTTTAATAACAAGAAATCCAAAGTCACAATTCCATGTTAATCATAAAACTAACATGGGTCATTTGAAATCTATAGTTTCACATGAAAGCTCTCAATAACATATTTGTGGGGTCTCTCAAATGTATCCTTTAGGGACTGAAATTTCTAATGGTATTTATGTGATTATAGTCTTCCATGATAAGTGGCAGAAACTTCACCAAAAGAAATTTGTTCTGGATTATAAAAGAAATGGGCAGGATGTCGTGTTTTTGGCACACACTAAAGAGTGTCTGAGATCATCAAGGTATATAAATAAAAATAACACTATAAAAGGGAAAAGCAACAGCAAAAGCTCCATATCTGTCCTTTAAATTTTTAAATATTTACCTTTTTAACTGCCCCATAAAAACCACTTGGATAGATATCCAGGCATCAGATGCCTGCTTTTAAGCACTACCTTATCTTCATTTTTACATCTTCCTTTTTAAGTCCCAGCTATCTGATTATACTCTGCAAATTGTAACTTTATAACATTTCCCTGTGGTTTAGATCAAAATGATGATATATCCATTTATGTTTAATGCGTTTTCATTTCATTCAGTTGAGACTTTGCTCATGCCACTAAATTCAGCTTTTAAATAATTCACCTTCCAAAATTAAGACTCTGACCTCTTACTTCTATCTTAAAGTATTCTTAAGTTCATTTTGGTAATGTTGCAGACCAAAGGGTACATCAAAGTCTAGAGCCCCCAAATGTTAGCATGTTAGGTGCGCTAATGTCCTCTTGATTACTGTCTTCCTACCTGGTTTTCCTTATATACTCTTTGTTCTTCTAACAAATACCTCCCAACTCCTCACCTCACCATTTTCTCAGTTCTTTATCTCATGCTGTTCCTTTTGACTAATATGCATTCCTCTTGCATCTTTATTTGGAGCAACTTTTGAGGTACCACTCAAATGCTTTCTTCTCTAGTGGATACTGGTATTTCCTCCTTTGATCCCTCAAAGGATCTGGTACTGTTTTTGATGCCTGCATTCTGTTATGGGCTTTGTCTATTACTTTTCCTTTCCTTTTTCTCTCTTCTCTCTGTCCTTTCCTTCCTTTCTTCCTTTCTTCAGCAAATATTTATCAAGCAGCCACCATGCACCAAACACCTATCTTCACAGGTCAGTGACTTGCCTCCACTCTTAAATTCTCCACTCCATTCAGTGACAATTCTCTCCCCAAGATCCTCCTTCTGGGGTTGCCATATTTAGAATACTGAAATATAGGATGCCTAGTTAAATTTGAATTCCAAATAAACAATGAATAATTTTTAGTATAAGTGTGTTCCATGCAATATTTGGGATACAGTTATACTAAAAACTTCTTCATTGCTTATCTGAAATTCAAATTTAACTGGGCATCTCATATTTCACCTCACAGTCCTACCACCACACCTCTCATCCACTTTATGGAATGCAATACTTAAATATGGTATATGCCCACTATGAACAACATATGAATGACTGACTTCTATTTTATGATTACATTTGCTTAAGATAGATTATCTTACAGTACAAAAAATTAAAATAAGAAATACTATCTCGATGAAGGATGAAACAAGTCACTAGTGGAAATCAATGTTCTTAACCAGGATACACTAAGAACCAAGTGGAAACCAGTTCTTGACCTCACACCTATAGAATCAGAAATTCTTGGGGTGGGCCAGAAGATTCTGATGATTACTCTCAACTGAGAACAACTGGTACAGACCTTACCAGAAAATCATGACATGTTTCTAATCATTATCCTTTCTTTAACATAGATTAGTTTAAACTTGGTCATATTTGACAATTATTCTGTTAAACATTGGAAGTAAAACTACTGTGATTAACCTCTGACATTCTTGGCTTAATGAAATGTTTTAACTACATTCCAATAGAACAGCAACAAATTCTATAAATATAACACATTTAACCAAAAAGAGAGTGATGTTCTGGCAAGAAATGAAAGCAAGCCTTGAAGCATGACAGTGACTTGACTTTTAACACACACATACATCTCTGCCAACAAGGATTCATGAACGTTAAAAATATGTTGTTCTGATTAGAAGCTGAATGTAACTGAATGTCTATTTTTGGCACCATGCTAAGGGATGCCTCTTTGTCTCTGGCTTATTCCAAAGTTCTCCCTCTCCCCCAAAAAAATACATGATAGGAGAAGCAACTTAAAAAGAGGCTAATTCACACAAGTGCACTAATTTCTGCATGGTCAGCACCACAAAAAGAAACAGGTGCATCTGATCTCTGAGTTCATTTGAAAAATGTCTAAACCCTATGGAAGTGACAGGAATATCATCAGTGAGTGTGTGACACCTAAATGACTAACAGGCACAGGAAAAGCAGGCCCAGACCTCTCAAGATACAACTGAAAGGGACAATTATTACTAGTCTCTCTGAAGTCTAAGTCACTAATTCATTAAGCTTGTTTTCTTTTTTCCAATCATTTAATTTAGGAGAGCATGAAGAAGGCATTTAAATGATTTTCTAGGGTGTTGAGTCCAAAAAAAAACCTTTCTTAACAAAAATTATCATATTAAATATTTCAAGAGAGACTGGTTTATCACTAAACAAAGCTTGATGATAGAGTAGTTACCTGTGTTTACTTTCCGCAAGACTTACTAAAACCAGGTATCTCTACTCTGCTGACAAATAGTCTTGTTACATATCATGATTACTGTGTATTCTGTACAGATCCCTGAGCTGTGTCTTCATGCAGGGAAATGTCTTGATCAGAATGAGCCAATCAGAAATTCTGAAATTTTCAACAGACTTTAGAATTGTCTTTTATTTGGGTTTTCCCAAGTCTTTATAAATAATATTCCCCACTACTTACATAAAAATTATTTTCAAATAAATCATTATAACTATCTTCCATTTGCCTTTCCAAGATCCTCATAGAGGTTGCATTTCATTTCTCTTCTTGGACAGTTTAACAAAACTAAGACTCACTGGACAGATTCCAGTGAGCTGAAGGAACATGAACTCTCACTTTAAAAAGTAATAATAATAAAAACAATGTAAGTCGCTAACACAGGTTCAGAACATCCCGACCTTCAGCCCAACATTTGTGTAAATTTGGTGCCATGTGGGGAAGGTAATTAAAAAAATAAATAAATAAAACTTAGAGAATATCAGAGTAAAGCATTTAAGTGAAAACCGATGTAAAAATATTTTTGCTAAAGTAATACTGTCACCTAATATACACACTTAGGTAAAAGAGATGATCATACAAATTAAAAGTTGTAAATTTTCTTTCTTTTCTGAAATAATTCTTCAAACTTTTTCTAATACATCATTTTCAGTCTCTAAAAATTGCCTTATACATGTTTAAAATGACTCTAGAGTCTAAAGACCTATGGCCATGCCACCCTGAACAAGCCTGATCCCATCTGATCTCAGAAGCTAAGCAGGGTTGGGCCTGGTTAGTGCTTGGATGGAAGACCATCTAGGAAGACCAGGTGCTGTAAGCATAAAAATAAAAAAATAAGGGATTGTAAGCTGACAAGGTCCTTGCAGTCTGTGAGGTCAACTAAGGGTTGCCTCACCTAAAAAAAAAATTAAAAGAGTCTAAAGACCTCTTGTCCCTTTATAAAATAAAATGTCATACTTCCAACCTTAAAAGTCTGTGAATGCTTCTTTAAAAATATCAAGACATTTCCATATTTCCTAAAAGATTTACCATTAAGTTATAAGTTTTCCAAATGAAAAGATTAGTCTTTGTGGTAGAACACAAAGACTAATGAGGACAGCTCATATTGCCTCCTCAAACCAATCCTCACCTTTTCCCTCCACTAGCAAAACCAAGTACAGACACAAAATTGAATCACCTCCACATCAACAGCAGCCGTCTTCCAACAATGTAAAATGAGCCTGATCTAGACACCTCCAATTCCCAGTCCACATCTATAGTCTTGACTTTTTTCCTGAAAACACATACCAAGATTCCAACTGCCAGGTGGGCATTACTATACAAATGTCCCAACACGCCTTCAAAGGCCTCATGACCCAAACAAACACATCTCAGCTCCAACTCCAATGCTGGTCCTTACTCCATGCTCCTGGGTTTTATTAAAGCACCACCATCCTCTCAACCACAGAGTGAGCTCCCAGGCAATCAGTTAAGATTCAGATGGAGCAAATTACCTCTCTGGGCCTGTTTCCTTTCCTGTCAAAGCTAATGGTGGTTGCTGCAGAATTAAATAAGATAATGACAAAGTAGGCAATTTATCATTAGATATTCCCCTTCTTCACTCTCTATATTTAATAGCTGGTCAAGGCCTATCAACTCTGCCAACCAAATGTCTCTAAAATCTTACCCTTATTTTTTATTCTTGGCATCACTGTCCTGATTTGGACACTCAGCATTTCTAACCTGAACAATTCTAAAACTCTTGGACTAGTCACCTGACTCCCTTTCTTCTCTAACCTGCTTGTCTATAAGCTCCACAACATAGGAGTATGACATATCTTATTCCTTTTGTCCATTTTCTCAAAACCCAGCACAGTGCATGGCACAGAATATGCATTCAAAAAACACTTGATAATGCTGGCTGGCTCCAAATTCATCCATCATCCAGACACAATGAAGCTATGCTCTAAGAAAAACCTCAATCTCATGAGTACTGAAGGAAATCCTTTGCATACTGACTCATCACAACCTTATTCTCAGAGAAGTGCAGTCCCAAAATTCCTCTGTTTCTCCCCCTGGAATCCATTGTAGTATATCAATATGGAACCACTGGGTCCAGATAAGTAGTCAGTAAGTAAAAAGTTTATTCAACATAGGCTGAAAATCATAAGACATGTTAAATAACAATAAGTAAATAGTAAGTAGAGCATGTATATGTTAAACATAGGAAGAAAGGGATGGAAGGACCAAGAGATAACTAATTTTCAGTATGCATTAAATATACATGAGGCACCTGGGCTATAAATATTCATGATATACTCATCTACAAAAGGTAGTAAATATTCATGAGTCCTCAATATTCATGGGGCCTTAATTTGGCCAACCATTCATTGGTGACACCTATTCTGGCCCCATTTGTCCTTTGCCCAAAAAACACAAACAAAACCCATGACTATTCAGCAGGCTTACTGGTGAGCTATAGCTATGACTAGGCCCAACCATCCCTGCATCTCTCTAATAGAGTGTGTACCATTAGCCCAAGGACCCTTCTGTCTGTGGTCCTTAAACTTCAACTCTGGTTTCCAAACAACACTATTCGCAGGAATGGCTAATGCAGCAGAAAAAGAGAGGCAGGACTATTCCCTACCCCAGGATTCAGGTACAATAGTCCTTCCACCCACTTCTACCCTGTCCTAAGTGAGTGAACCTACGCCATCTCCTTCCCATTGCTTCTTGCTATGTATTTTAAAATGTTTTAATGCATTGTGTGATTCATACATTTTTAATCTGGTCCATGAGACTTCTGTTCTGTGGTCTTTGGGAAAGCCTCCATGCATGCATCTTGGAGGCCACCACTGCTCCAAGGTAATATCCCAAATGACACTGTGGCTGCTTCATAGAAAACAGATTGTAGGAAGAGCAAAAATGTAAGCAGAGAGACCTATTAGGCGGCTATTCCATTCCTCTAAGTCAAGAAATGAGGGTAGCTTGGGTTAGGATGGTAGAAAAGGAGGGAGACATGGACAGATTCAGGATATGTTTTGCTAGGAGAATGAAGAACAAGGGCCATGGGAATGAACAAATAAAGGAAGTAAAAGAAGTAGAGACTATAGTCAAAGAAGGCAATTTCAGAGCCTAAAATACTGGAGATAGCAATACTCCAAAAGACAAAGAGACAACAATGTACCAAAGAATCACAGCTTGTCAGAGATCAAAGGGGCCTTGGAAGGTCATCTACACCAAACACCAAACACACACACAACTCCCTTCCTACACTTCTACTAATCTGTCTGTGAAAAATGACCCCTGATCTGCCCCCAGGGTCATCCATCTATATCAATGACCAAACAAACATATGATTCCCCTCTCCTTCACCTCTCCACCCAACCCTGACCATGCTCATACACAGCCATCCACTACAACTTCCGGTGGCTCTTTTCCAGAAAATTATTCCTCTTTCTGACCTAAATTCTGACCTCCTTGGTCCTGCCCTTGAGGATACAGAAAACTAGGTCACTCCTTCTCCACATGACATATCTTTGGATTCCTGAAGACATTTATCAGGCATACCCAAGTTTTCCATTTATAGACAAATATCTCTTTTCATTATTTTGCCTTATACATGACATACATACATAACACAAACAGAAGAAATCAGTCACCTCCCTTGACCTCTCCCTGCTTCTAATAATACAACCTAGGATTAGCCTCTCTGGTGGCCACATCACAGAGTTAACACTTGTCTGGCTAAGTGGAATATAGATAAAGATGACTGGCATATGTGAGGTGAAGGAACAATGACCCTCTGTTGAAGTACCATCAAATTCTGTAGTTAACAGGTATGAGGATGAGGTGAGGGTGGTTGAAGCAAACGGCAGTGAACTCAAGAAAGAAAAGAGAACACCAATCTGGAATTGGCAGTAGAACAGTCTTCTCTCTTTCCCTGAGGGTGTTGCGAAGGAAGTGATGTGGTTATAGCAAAAAAAAAAAAATAGTTTGAAGAAAAACGTCAGAAATGGGAGAGTTTGCTCATACTACAGTAGCACCTGAAAGAATACAAGTATGTAATAGAAGAATGAAAGAAATGGCCAATATTGAGGGAGGTACAAAGGGGGGTAGAATGCTGATAAGTCACTATTAATCACTATAAACTAAGAGCATATTTATGTTCACTACTGCCAATAAGTAAGATACCTAAGCAGTAGCATGAGGTCTTTTTAAAAAGCTAGAGTGTCTATGGCCATGCCACCCTGAAAAAGCCTGATCCCATCTGATCTTGGAAGCTAAGCAGGGTTGGGCCTGGTTAGTACTTGGATGGGAGACCACCTAGGAAGACCAAGTACTGTAGGTGTAAAAAATAAAAAATAAGGGATTGTAAGCTGACAAGGCCCTTGCAATCTGTTAGGTCAACCAAGGGTTGCCTCACCTAAAAAATTTTTTAATTAATTAATTAATTAATTAATTAAAAAGCTAGAGCAAGACAGGATCTAAAGGCAAAAATTTAAAGTGGAAGAACAGTAACTCTACTTTAAATAGATACCTTGACGCAGTCCACTATTTTTCACCACTGGTTCAGTTACTTGAATTGTGTCATCTTCAAGGTAGAAGAAGATTTTATAGAATCTTATTCTATACTTTTCTTGACTTTTATCAGGTACTTCATCTTCTACATAAGCATCAAAAGACAATACCTGTTGGAATCATAATTGGAAACTAAGAAATGATTTAAAAAATAAGCAAACTTAAAATCAATAAAGCCTATATGCTTTTTGTTACTGTAAAAAAAAGTTGAGATTTTTGCAAGCCATTCTACACATCAGCTATAAGAATGGGTACACAATTTAGCTTTCGGTATATAAAGATTTTATATTTTCATTACCATCTTATTAGAATGAAGAAATGATATTCAAGCAATAAATCCTCATTCAGCTCTACCATAAACTACACTAGCATCTGCCTTTGGAATTTCGCAGTGAGATATATGTTTGTGTCACAAACAAAATAATATTCTTTCTCACAAGGAGAATGTAAGTTTTGTCACATTTACCCATTAAAAATAACACCAAGCTACCCTGGTTCTAGAAAAAAAATTTATTGATTTCTGGTTCTGCTGATTGCTTGCTTATACCAATTAATACAGGCAGATCTGAAATTCTTCCAGTGCTCCAGAGATCCCCACCTTATATTTCTTCAAGAACCTCAAAGAGCTTAGCTCAATGCCAGACCCAGTCTCACATTGTGTTTGTGTTGGGGTGGGGAAGGCTGGGGGAGGTGAGGGGGTGCTCAGATAAGAGAGGTAGATTCTAAAGTAGTTATAGTAAAAATCAGATAGTCAAAAATACTCTTGAAAATTCCTTAACCACTTTGTAAAATTGTACCTCACTGTGAATACAACACAGCCCATTTTCTCCCATGTTGAAACAGAGGCCTGACTCCCTCTTCAGTTGAAGATCAGCTGAAACAAGTTCCTTTGGTTTAGGTGCCATATTGTATAAAAAAATGTATCTTTAAACAACGGAATTACTCTCAACATGGCAACATGCTCACACACTGAGAATGACATCATAATTGAGAAAAACTAAGGGAACAGTAGATTTAGGTTGCCATTTCAAGCTTGACTGGGGCACAGGCTTCCCAAGAGCCCCATTTTAATATTCCCTTTGTTCTCATTTTTTAAAATCATAATTAAAGTTACAAAATTTAATTGTGCATAGACATAAGACTAGGGTCATTCAACATGGACAGTATGATATATATGAGTGAGTTTGTTAAATACGATCTACCCTCTAAGTGTGGTCGCTTACCCAAATTAAGAATATATGCTCTGGTAGTGTTTAGCAAATTTCTATTGGAAGCCCATGCCTCAGAAAGGGCTGACAAAATGCCCTTTCTGAAGTTTATCTCTGATCAATGCAAGAAGCCTTGTTAATTACCATAAAGGATTGTAGAAAAAAGTTTTAGTTAGTAAAATGATTGTATTCGAAATGAATGGATCAGTTGTAAATACTGACCAGTCACTGTCTTTACTGGATTAGATTCTAAGAATCTAGTAAGCGCAGGGGTCTATCCCCTCTAAAATGGTACCTTTGGCTTCATTCTGAAATGGTCCTATGTTCAGCTGCTCTCTCTGGGAATTCGTCTAGTCTGATTTCAGTTACAAATTAGCTAAATCCACGACCAAAACGTTGCCACATTTGTGTTGACTGAACATTTCTGGTAAGATGCTGTTAGATGGATACAGGGTTTCCTTCTGGAGTGATGAAAATGTCTAGGGAACTGGATTGAGGCGATGGTTGTACGACATTATGAATATACCGGATGCCACTAAATTGCACACTTTAAAATGGCTAATGATTAATTTACATTATGTAAATTTTACCTCAGTTTTAAAAAAGGTAATTGAACACCAAACTGTGTTGGACACATTAAAATTGTGAATTTTGTTACATGAATTATATCCCAGTAAGAAAACAGAGGGTAAAAAGATGTTGCTGGAACACCTAAAAGGACAACAGAGCTGGGGTTTTATCAAGCTTTCAGTAAAGGTAGTGATGGGGAGCAGAATTTGCCACGCCAGAATGTGCCACTTTGAAATACAGATTATTTCAAGCTGAAGACAATCAGGGCCCAGCAGACTCAAGAAAAACTTTTTATCTCCCCCTTAACTGATTAAAATAATTTAGAATAGGGCCCCATACCAGGAAGAGAGCTATTACTAGAGAAAGCTTTTATATCAGAAAGACTTATCTGCATGGCATGGCAAATATTTGTTTACCAAACATTTGCTCTTCACATCTTCCTGTGAATTGTCCTCCCCCTTTGAAGCCCCAGAAACCTACCCCTTTCTGCTACCCCTTTAGCTCAGGATGATAAGCCTCAATTACCTGACTGCCACAGAGTCTAATATTTTTATGGGGCTCCCATATGTACAAAATTTGTTTCTCTCATGTTAATCTGTCTTATGTCAATTTAATTATTAGACCAGCCAAAGAACCTAAAAAGGAATAAGAGGAAAGTTTTCCACCCCTACAATAGTATTCAACCTGAAACTTCTTTTCTTTGTAATCAGGTAGGAAAGTGTAGAGAGATCATTCAGAGCTCTCATCTGTCCCTACGTATTGAATGTTACTAATGTATATTCGTAAATGACCAAACTGGCATAGATCAATTGATAACACTGTATGTATGTAACCATTAAATATTTATCAATCCAGTGATGAATTAAAAGAGAATAAAGGATGCTAAATGAAAATAAAAAGTGAAAAAAGACATTATTTGAAGCTGGACTTCAATATTTCTAGAAGAGGTATATACTGATATTTCATGTTCTGGTTTCTTGAGAATACAGCGCTACAGAACTCCATCATGAAAGTGAATGGGAGTAGAATTTGTCACCCCAAAATATGCCTATTTGGCATAAGAATTATTTTAGACTAGTTATTTTTAAGAAACTGCAGACACAGGAGAAGCTCTGAAAATTGAGTAAGTTACCTTTTGGCAAGAGACATTTACATTCATAAGGGAAATCTACATTTGGAAGGATAACCTCCTCTCTGTACCAGGAAGAGAAAGATGGCTCTAAATCTCTAGAAACTCTTATCAATAGAGAAGGCAAGGACTTAAATCTGTATTAACAACTATAACCCTTTTTACTGTTCCCTTCCTAATAATCTCCCATAACTAGCTTTCCCCTGCCTACCACATCTTATGTCTTTAGTTATGATATTTAAAGTGGTGGTTTGCACCAATCCAGGGAATTATTCAGTTTTCCCGGGTCTCTCCCATGTATACAGGAGGAATACATGTTATTTATTAAACTTTTGTTTGTTTTTCCTATTAATCTGTTTTTTACTACATGGATATCTCAACCAAGAATCTAGAAAGGCAGAAGGAAAATCACCTCCCCCGAAGACAAAAGGTAGAGAGAAAATCGTAGTGGTAGAAGTGGAAAGATAGAAAAGGATGAGGGAGAGGGACTGTAAAATGTAGCAAAGTAGAATGCAAGGCAAGAGACACCAAACAAATTAAAAGTGATCTCACAAAGATAAAAGACCCAATTGCAATGGCACATGATATACCAGAGAATCCAGCTCTGATCTGAAATAAAAATTGCTAGAAAAGAAAATTTATAGAAACATAATTATGATACAAGTTTTCATTATAATTTATGTCAAGCAGAGACTAGATAAAATAAGATCCTAAAGGATATAATTACTGTAATTTTCTTAAAAATGGAATGTAAATGTCATTTGGCAGGGCATGTGATCTTTAGTCCCCTCACAGACCTCTGTAAGCCCTACTGCATTATATTAGGTTACCTTGAGGCATTTGGATTTGATGATAGCCTAGAGGGCATAAAATCTGAAATGAATTAGCTTTGAGTAATAGATACATGATATTTCCTCATTATAAAGGAAAATTTTTTAATGTTACTATTTCTGAAATCAGAATGTTCTTACAATTAATGCCAAAAGAAACTCAAAGCAGTCAGGAGTGGGTTTTAACAGGCACATACTTTAACTCGATGCAAGGTGTAAATTTAGCCTTGTGGGGAAAGAGTAAATTTTATTTTCATGTCAATTGAGTTATTGGCTTTGTACTGCATATCCCAAATAGCTGGGTTTTTAACATCGATTTACATTCTTAATTTTCATTTAAAATGTTTCAAAATGACTACTGTCTGATGAAGCACTGACACAAAAAATAGTTATGTGAAGATTGTCCATCGTAAGCTAGGCAATGCAAAAGCCTAATCTCTCAGAATAAATCACAGACTCTATAGAGATGATAAGGCTGGTGTGACCAATGCAAAAAGAATCAGGAACCAAACATCTAAGAGTCAAAAACTTACAGCTGAATTTCTAGAGAAGATGTTAGGAAAGATAAAACACCAGTAATGTTCGATAAGGCTCAACATTTTATGACAAGATCAGCATTACAAATCTAAGTTAAAAATATTTAGGTTGTATTTGATACAAACGGCTCAGACTTAAATTATGAGGCACTAAAGAAGAAGAAGGTATATAACAGTAAGGATAAATACATGCTTTTATAAATTAGTAAATAATAAAAATTTATATACATTTAATGTATTGTTAATTCTTCCTGAAAAGCTATTATTAAATCAATGGTTTCTCTTATAATTATAGAGTCTTAGAATTAAGGAATAAGCCACAATAAATTTTGTATTGCATATAGAGGATTGCTCCTTTATACATGCCAATGGTATATTTATAGAAATTTATCATATGTAATGGGGAGCAGAATATGAAACCCCAAAATATGCTTCTTTGGCATAAGAACTATCTTGAGCTGATAATTTTTATAAAACAGAAGATAAAGAAGAAGCTTTGAAATTCAACTAAAAGTTGCCCTCTTGTAAGAGACATTTATATTTATAAGGGAAATCTCCATTTGTAAGGGTGTCTCCCTCTCTGTACCAGGAAAAGTAGGATGACCGAAGATCTAGAAACTTGTCAATGGAGAATGCATGGACCTAAATCTGCCTAATAACTATATTATGCAGATATTTGGGATATGCAGTGCAAAGCCAATAACTCGAGTTTACTGTGCTTTGCCCGATAGCCTCCCGTAGCTGGTCTCTCAGAAGCCCCAATCCCACATCTTCTTTTGTCCTTAGCTAAAAATGGTATTTAAGGTCATGGCTTGGGCCATTTCTGGGAGTTATTCAGTTTTCTTGGGTATTTCCAAGGTATAAAGGAGGTGTACATTGTTATTAAACTTCTGTTTTTCTTCTGTAATCTGCCCTTTATTACAGGGGGCAACCAAGCCAAGAACCTAAAATGATAAAGGGAAAAATATTTTTCTTCTCCTACATAGGCTAACTTAAAAAATCTTAATTTAAAGTAGAGAAATTATTCAAATTACAGTCATTGATCAGAAAGTAGTACAACTAGAAATGTGTCATGTAACTATAAACAAAAACTGTCACTTCTAATAAACGTGAATCCCAAGATGAAATATATCTATCAAAATGGACTTTTCTTGCTAACTGGTCCCAAATTCATAACCAGAGTTTAGCAGCCATTTCTGAAAAAAGCTTCTCAAGTACTCTGCATTTCAGGAAAAGCCACAGAGTGAGCTTTCAACCCCCTGTACTATGTTCCTGCCTGTTTATACCCTCTAAGTCAACCACTGCAAGGAAGTTCTTTGGTTTCATCTTTTAGCCAATAGACTGAGACCTGCCCTGTCCAATCAGAACTGCATAAAAGAGAGCAAATTGGGAGCTTGGGCAGGAACTTTCTCTGTAAAAGACAGCCTCCCTTTGCCTCTGTGGATCACAATATGTGTCTCCCAGGCTGCAGCTCTTTCTGCTCAAATAAAGGGTTTTTTAAAATTCTTTATTACAGTCTAAAATTAATTTTGGGTTACATAATTATTGTGCTGACAATAAATTTAAAATACGAAAATAAGTATAGAAACTAATAAAATTTAAAGATGTACAAGCCTATAAGACACAAGTAAATCTACAACTTAGGGTAAATTATTGGATTTAGACTATTAAATAAGAGATTTAGAGTTAAAGAGAATTAACTTAGTTAAATGAGCTAGCTCAGCAATTCTCAGCCCGGACTTCAAATTGGGAACTTAAAAAGACCAGAGCCGAACCTAAATCAATTATATCAGAATCTTGAAGTGGGTAAAAGTGGCATTAGTATTTTTTAAAAGCTTCCCAAGTAATTTTGAAATGCAGTCAGAGTTTTGAACTGAATAAAAATTTTCAAAAAGGGTAAAAGCACAAACAGATGAATTTGAAAGGAGAAAAACTAAAATAAATAAATCTAAAACTTTTTAATAAATAAAATAGATAAGATTCTAGCTATGATCAAAAAAGAATATAAATAAAATCAGAAATAAAACAGTGTATGAGAGATATAATAAATTATAAATTATAATAATTTACATAAAAATTATTATGATAAATTATTTAAACTTCAATAAAAATAAAATTTAAAAGAAATTTAAAAAGTTATTTTCTGTAAGAATTGTGAACTATCAAAACACAATGCATAAATAACCAAGTAAGATATGAAAAAAGATACCAAAAAAATTGCCCCAACAAAGACTAACAACAATGACTAATGGATTCTCTCAAACCATCAAGGAAAAGAAAATTACCATGCTATATAACTCTCCCAGAATACCAAAAATAATGGAAAGCTACAAAGGTGAATTCCAATGCCTGATAAACATACCATAAAAAAGTAAACCATAGAGCAATAATTCTCACCCTAGATGCACATTACAACCACCTGTAGAGCTTTTTAAACTCTTAATACTTGGGACATGGACACACACACACACACACAGCATACACGCATACATACGCATACAATGAAATCAGAATCTCTCAGAGCGGGCCTAAGCATCTATGATTTTTAAGGCCCCCCCAGATGATTACAATGTACAAGCCAAGATTGAGAACTACTGCTTTAGAGCAATTGCACTACTTAGGATTTACAGATCAAATATCACAACTAAAACACAAGCAAACAGAATTCAATAGTCAGTAACAGATATAAGCTACCAACATACACAAAAAGCAGAATTTTCCTCACAGATGCAAAGATGTTTCCAAATTAAGAAATAAAGGCAAACATGTAATAATTCATATTACTTCCTACCACATAAATTTTTAAATGTGAGTAAATCCTTAACAAGATTAAAAAGTATCTGCTTTAAAATTAAAACCACAATGAGATATTACCTCGCACCTGTCAGAATGGCTATCATTAATAAATCAAAAAACAAGTGTTGGCGAGGATGTGGAGAAAAGGGAACCCTCATACATTGTTGATGTGATGGCAAATTGGTACCGCCACTATGGAAAACAGTATGGAGATTTCTCAAAAAATTAAAAATGGATATACCTTATGACCCAGCAATTGCACTTACGGGTATTTATCCAAAGAAAACCAAAACAATAATTCACAAAGATCTATGCACCCCAATATTCATGGCAGCACAATTTACAATAGCCAAGATATAGAAGCAACCTAAATGCCCATCAAGAGACAATTGGATAAAGAAATTATGGTTCATATATACAATGGAATATTACTCAACCATTAAAAAAAATGAAATCCTACCATTTGCAGTGACATGAATGGACCTAGAGGTTATTATGCTGAGTGAATAAGTCAGACAGAGAAAAATAAACACAATATTATTTCACTTATCTGTGGAATCTATGGAACAAAAAGAATAAACTAATCAAAAATAGACTCACAAATATAGATGACAATCTGGTGATGGCCAAAGGGGAGAGGAGTTGGGGAGCTTGGGAGAATGGGGTGAAGGGTTAAAGAAGTACAAATTAGAGTTAATAGATGATCCCAGGGTTGGGGAGCACGGCATAGGGAATGCAGTAAACATTAATATGATGGCTAAGTGGAGGGCCAAGGGAGGGAGGCAGCAATTGGGGGAATCATTTTATGAACAATACAGATGTCTAACCAATGTACTGTATACTTGAAACTAATTTAAATGAATAAATTTATGTTTTAAAAAAGCATCTGCTTTAAAACGACAGCCTAAATATCCAGCATTATACTTAATTAAACTATGTGTCTACTATAACCAGAAACATAACAAAAATGTCCATGCCAACATCATTTATTTAATACTGTTTCTAAGGACAATGTTTTTCTAGACAATGTAAGAAGGTACGAAGTAAAAATATTAGAAAGAGACAAAAGTATCATTATAGGCAGACAAAATAATGGCATAGTCAAAGACTGAAAAACTAAGAATAAATAAAATATTTCAGCGCTACCACAACTAAATCAAAATATTCTTATGTACTATCAATAACCAGCTGAAAATACAGTGAGAGGAAAAACTATGTTCACAGTATAATTAAAAAATAACTTAATACTTAAAATTAGTTTTAATTAAAACTCTGTGACCCTGATAAAACTCTAAAAATATTTACTAGAAAATATAGAATAACTTGACTATGAGGATAAGTGAAGTATATTCTGGATAAGCAGAATAAATATCCACATTTCAAGTGGATATTTCATCGGCATGTTAGCGGTACTAAAAACAATAATTCTAAGTCGACCTGATAAAATAAACATGCCAGCCTATTAAATATAACTATGAAAATTATGGGTAATGTAGGAGACCTAACTCTCCCAGATTTTATAGCTTACTATAATGGTTCAATTGTTAAATAGTGCTACACCAGCAGAGGCTGACTTTGGCCTGCATGAAGTCCCTCCCAAAAGGCCACAAAACCAATACACCTAGAGGCTGGCATCAGACCACAACAGGACACCACCTAACTAGTCCCACAAACAACACACCCAAAAAGTGGTCTCAACAGGTACATGAGCCTCCTGGCCTCCTGGGGCCAATCCCACTATATGGGACCAGCCCCCACACAGCAGCTCAAATCATACCCTGTGGGCATGACCAATCCTCACAACCAGGTGGCCCAAGAGTCAATCCCACTCACTGACATGCCAACAGCAATCAAAGCTCAACTATAACAGGAAGGCACACATAACCCACACAAGCAACATTCCTGGAGCTCCTGGCGTAGGCGATCAGAGAGACTGAACCACTGGGCCACATAGCGCACCTATTACATAGGGCCACCTAGCCAAGACTGAGAATATAACAAGTCTACCTAATACATTGAAATGAACACAGAAACACAACTAAAATGAGAAAAAGAAGAAACATGATACAAATGAAACAACAGAATAAAACTCCAGAAAAAAAAAACTAAATGAAATAGAGGCAAGCAACCTACCAGATAGAGTTCAAAACACTGGTTATAAGGATGCTAAATGAATTTAGGAGATGAGCTCAGTGAGAACTGAAACATAGAGATAGTAAGCATAAAAAAAGATGCAGAGAACATAAAAATGAATACTATGATAACTGAAATGAAGACTATACCAAAAGGAACCAACAGATGTGATGAAGCGGAAGATCAAATCAGTGATTTAGAAGACCAGGTAGCAGAAAACACCCAATCAGAACAGCAAAAAGAAAAAAGAATCAAAAAAAATAAGGAAAGTCTAAGAGACCTCTGGGACAAACATCAAGCACACTAACATTTGCATCATAGGGGTACCAAGAAGAGAAGAGAGCAAGGTATTGAGAACCTATTTGAAGAAATAATGACAGAAAACTTCCCTAACCTGATGAAGGAAATAGACATACAAGTCCAGAAGTGCAGAGTCCCAAACAAAAGGAACTCAAATGGACCCAAACCAAGCAAGACACATCATAATTAAAATTCTAAAGGTTAAAGACAAAGAGAGAATCCCAAAAGCAACAAGAGAAAGGCAGGTAGTTACTTTTAAGGGTACTCCCATAAAAATGTCAGCTAATTTCTCATCAGAAACATTGCTCACCAGAAGGGATTAGCATGAAATATTCACAGTGATGAAAAGTCTGAACCTACAATAAAGACTACTCTAGTAAGCTATCAATTAAAATAGAAGGTGAGATCAAGAGCTTCCAGAGAAGAGCTGAAAAACTTCATCATGAACAAGCCAATATTATAAGAAATGTTAAAGAGAATTCTTTAAAATGACAGGGAAAACAAAAATAAATAAACATGACTAATAACATGGCAATAAATATGGACCTATCAATAATCATGTTAACTATAAATGGATTAAATGCCCCAAACAAAAGACATAGCTGAATGGATTTAAAAAAAAGATCCATACATATGCTGTCTACAAGAAACCCACTTCAGAACAAATGACACACAAAGACTAAAAGTAAAGGAATGGAAAGATATTTCATGTAAATGGAAATGAAAAAAATAAGTTGGAGTAGCAATACTTATATAAAACAAAAAAGGCTTTAAAATAAAGGCAATAATAAGGGGCAAAGAAGGGCATTACATAATGATAGAGAGATTAATACAAAAAGACAACATAACCCTAGTAAACATATATACACCCAACATAGGGGCACCTACATGTATAAAGCAAATATTGACCAACAGAAAGGGAGAGATTGATATTAAGACACCCACAGTAGGAGACTTTAACATCCCATTGACCCCAATGGACAGATGTTCCAGACAGAAAATCAACAAGGAAATAGCATCCTTAAATGGCACACCAGACCAGAGAGATTTCATGAAACTTTCAGAGTGTTTTACGCCAAAGCAGCAAAATAGACAGCGAACATGGAACATTTTCCAAGACAGACCACATGTTAGGCCACAAAATAAGTTTCACTGAATTTAAGAAGACTGAAATCATATCAAGCATCTTCTCCAACCACAATGGTATGAAATTAGAAATCAATTATAAGAAAAAAACTGAAAAATATACAAAGGCTAAATAACATGCTACTAAACAGTGAATGGGTTAGCAATGAAAATCTCAAATAAACAATCTAATCTTAACACTTAAAAGAACTAGAAAAAGAACAGCAAACAAAACCCAAAGTGAATAAAAGAAAGGAAATAATAATGATCAGAGAAGAAGTAAATGAAACATAATCTATAAAAAACAACACACAAAAAAAATCAATGAAACCAAGAGCTGGTTCTTCAAAAGGATAAATAAAATCGATAAACTTTTAGTCTCATCAAGAAAAAAGGAGATAGGCACCAAATAAATAAAATCAGAAATCAGAGAGACATAACAACAAATTCCATAGGAATACAAAAGATTATAAGAAAGTACAAATAGCAAGTATGCGCCGATGAATTGGACAATCTGGAAGAAATGGTTACAGTCCCAGAAATATACACTCTCCCAAGACTGAGTCAAGAAGAAATAGAAACTCTGAACTGACCAATTACCACCAATGAAATTGAATCAATAATCAAAAACCTCCAAAAAAACAACAATCCTAGACCGGATGGCTTCACAGGTAAATTTTACTAAACATTCAAATAAGAATTAACATTTTTCTTCTCAAGCTATTTCAAAAAATTCAAGAGGAGAGAAGGCTCCCAAGTTCATTTTAAGAAGCCACCATCACCCCAATTCCAAAACTAGACAGACATTACCAAAAAAAAAAAAAATAGGTCAATATCCCTGATGAACATAGATGCAAAAATTGTCAACAAAATATTAGCAAACCCAATCCAGCAATACATTAAAAGAATCACCATACACTATGATCAAGTGGGTTTTATTCCTGGGATACAAGATTGGTTCAATATCCACAAATCAATTAATGTGATACACCACATTAACAAATTAAAAGACAAAAGTCATATGATCATATCAATAGATGCAGAAAAAGCATTTCACAAAATTCAGCATCCATTTATGTTAAAAACTCTCAGCAAAGTGGGAACTGAGGGGACATACCCCAAGAAAATAAAGGCCATATACGACGAGCCTACAGCTAACATCATACTCAAAGGAGAAAAGATAAAAGCATTTTCTTTAAGATCATCAAGACAAGAATGTTCGCTTTCACTACTTTTATTCACCATAGTAGTGGAAGTCCTAGCCACAGCATTCAGACAAGATAGAGAAATAAAAGGCATCCAAATTGGAAAGGAAGAAGTAAAACTGTCTTTACGTGCAGATAATATGATACTATATAGAGAGAACCCTAAAGATTCCAAAAAAAAACTATTAGAACTAATAAATGAATTCAGTAAAGTAGCAAGACACAAAATTAATATTCAGAAATCAGTGTACTAAGAAAATTATAAGTCACTGAAGAAAGAAATTGAAGATGATACAAATAAATGAAAGCATATACCATGTTCATGGATAGAAAGAATCAACATTGGTAAAATGCCCATACTACCTAAAGCAATCTGTAGATCCAATGCAATCCCTAGTAAAATACCAATGGCATTTTTCAGAGAACTAGAACAAATAATCCTAAAATGTATATAAAATTGTAAAAGATCTCAAATAGCCACAGTAATCTTAAAAAAAGAACAACAAAGTTGGAGGTATCACACTATCTGATATCAAACTATATAACAAGGCTATAGTAACCAAAATAGCATGATATTGGCATCAAATGCATGGATAATGGAACAGAATAGAGAACCCAGAAATAAATCTATTCCTATATATTCATTCAATATATGACAAAGGAGGCAAGAATATACAATGGGGTAAAAACAGTCTATTCAATAAATGGTGTTTGGAAAACTGGACACATGCAAAAATGAAATTGGACCACCTTCTTACACCATATACAAGGACAGACTCAAAATGGATTAAAGACTTACAGTAAGACCAGAAACCATAAAACTCCTAGAAGAAAACATAAGCAGTAAACTCTCTGACATTGCACTTAATAAATTTTTTTCTGATTATCTCCTCAGGCAATGGAAACAAAAGGAAAAATAAACAAGTGAGACTACATCAAAAAAAGTTTTGGCACAGCAAAGGAAATCATCAACAAAACGAAAAGACAACCTGCATAATGGGAGTAGATATTCACCTATGATACATCGTATAAGGGGCTGATATCCAAAATTTATAAAGAACTTATACAACTCAACAACAACAACAACAATAAACAATCCAATTAAAAAATGGACAGAACACCTAAATAGGTATTTCTCCCAAGGGGAAATACAGATGGCTAATTGACTTATGAAAAGATGTTCAAGGTCACTAATCATCAGAGAAATTGTAATTAAAACCACAATATGCTTTCACCTCACACTTATCAGATGTCTATCACTAATAAATCAACAAACACGAAGTGTTGGCAAGGATGTGGAGAAAGGCACTCTATGCACTGTTGGTGGGATTGCGAATTGGTATGGCAACTGTGGAAAACAGTTTGAAGGTTCCTCAAAAAATTCCAACTAGAACTATCTTTTGGCCCAGCAATTCCAATTCTAGGTATTTACCAAAAAAAAACCCCACTAATTCGTAAAGATGCATGCACCCCAATGTTCACTGCAGCGCTATTTACAATAGCCGAGGTATGGAAGCAACCTAAGTGCCCATCAATAGATGACTTGATAAAGAAGTTATGGTACACATATTCAATGGAATATTACTCATCCATTAAAAAAATGAAATCTTACCATTTGCAATGACATGGGTGGACCTAGAGGGTATTATGCTGAGTGACAGAGAAAGAAAAATAGCATATGATTTCACTTATATGCTGAATCTAAGGAACAAACAAAACAAACAAAGAAAACAAAAAGACTCACATATACAGAAAATCAAATGGTGGTTGCCATAGGGGTGAGGGATTGAGGTGCAAGGTGAAAAAAGTGACAAGAAGAGCTTTTTTCAGCTCCTCGCTTTCAAGATAACCCGAAAACTAAGGAACAATGGTCGTTCCAAAAAGGGCCGGAGCCATGTGCAGCCTATTCACTGCACCAACTGTGCCCGATGCATGCCCCAGACAAGGCCATTAAGACGTTTGTCATCTGAAACATAGTAGAGGCCACAGCTGTGAGGGTCATTTCCAAAGCAAGTGTCTTCGATGCTTATGTACTTCCCAAGCTGTATGTAAAACTATATTACCATGTGAGTTGTGCCTTTCACAGCAAGGTAGTCAGGAATCGCTCTCATGAGGCCCAGAGGACCAAACATCCCTACCCCAATTTAGACCTTCAGATGCTGCCCCACGACCCCCACCAAAGCCCATGTGGGGAGCTAACTCTGAAGAACTATTCTCTGGAAAAAATAAAATAGAAATTATATTTTTTAAAAAAGCGAAGGGAAGAAGTACAAGTCAGTAGTCACAGTCATAGAGCTGTAGAGTACAGCACAGGGAATATAGGCAATAACATTGTAATGGCAATGTGTAATGCTAGATAGATACTAGGCTAATCTAAGGGATCATTTCGTAAATTATATAAATGTCTAACCATTGTGCTGTATACCTGAAACCAATTTTTAAAAAAGAAGAAAAGAAAAAAAAATAGTGCTACACCAAGAGACATACTCGTATGTGGAAAAGAATAGAAAGTCTGGAAATAGACTCTATTACATATAGGAATTTAACACATGATGGAGGAGTTACACATCAATAAGTGAAAAAAGCACTAACTTGGAAAAGCATCAGTGTATATCCCCACCTAAAATAAAGTATAACCCAAGATAAATACCAGAAAAATTATCAATTTAAATGTAATAAATCAACCCCTTATACCCTCGAAAACACAATTATAAATGTGTCAAAGCCTTGAAAGACAGAATAACCATTCTAGGCATAGGAGAAAAATACAATTATGGAAGAAAAAAATTAAAATTTGATTACAAACACAAGTTATAACTTCAATAGACCAAAATATAAACAAAAAAAGCAACAAAATACTATTAAAAAATAACAACAGACCCAAAGTGGAGTCACCTCCAAAACAGCAAACCAAGACTTAATTGCAGTTTGAGCCCCTCCCAGGAAATGTGACCTTAAACCATTCAGTCTGTAATTCTCTGATCAACACTACTAGTGAAATAATCTGTCTGATAAGATTCTTGTAGCTTTTCTCCTAAAGAAAGGTTACCTTGCCTGAATCAATCCTTTCTTTTCTTTTGCTAACAACTTTCTTGTCCCACCCAGTTTCTGCCTATAAAAACCTTCTATTTTGCACAATTTTTTGAAGCACCTCTCTATTTACTAGGTGGGATGCTGTCTAATTCATGACTTATTCAATAAAGCCAATTAGATCTTTAAATTTACTAGGTTGAATTTTTGTACATTAATAATATTAACAAAATTTTAGAAAATATGACATTGAATTTACTTTACAATTTTTCAATTAATGCTTAAAATACCCTTAAAAAATGAAAAATGCCTTAGAATTCGGGCCTATGTCAATAACTAAAAGTATTTGCTCTAAAAATTTATCAGGTAAGAGTAAATTAAAATAACAATGAAGCACTCCTTCTGTTTGTTTCTCCTATTAAATGGACCTGGTAGGATTATTCATCATGCATAGGATGTCAAATTACTACAATTCTAGCCTACAGCCATGTCACCCTGAACGTGCCCAATCTTGTCTGCTCTCGGAAGCTAAACAGGGTAAGGCCTGTTTAGTACTTGGATGAGAGACCACCTAGGAATACCAGGTGCTGTAGGCATTAAAAATAATAAAATAAGTAAATAAATAAATAAATAAATTACTACAATTCTTCTGGGGCAATGTGGTGCTATGAGGAGCCATTTTAAAATTCCTATACTACTTCTCAGGAACTCCATTTCTGGGCATATTACCCAAAGAAACAAACCAAAATATGTAGAAACATATGTGCAAAGCTGTTCTTTGCAGCATTCTCTTTTATTACAGAAAAAACTATAAAGTAGGAACCTAAAAGAAAGTGGTCAATTATGGCACATCTATATACTCTTGGATTATGATGACGGTACTAATATGGTGTTTTTGAAAACTGCAGCAAGAAAAATACTTATATGTAGAAACGTTGAGTGAAAAAAAAAACACGACTGAAAATGGTAACATACGATTATAACTGTGTTTTTGAAAGCATTTATACTTAAACTATGTTTTAAAAACTATAACTATGTTTTTGTAAAATGGGGGTGGGGCGGGGGAAAAAGGAACAAAAGGCAACCAACAGCAGCAGCTCTGGTGGGGGCCGGGCTGGGCCGCAGAAGTAGGGTGGATCTAGGGTGAGCCTCTGAGCCAGAGGCAGCCGGGAAAAGCTGGCTGCGAAGAGCAGTGGAGTGACCTGAGGTGGAAGTGGGGTCACTGGTTGGTGGAGTGCTTCCGGCGGCCAGACCGGTAGGTGGGGCGAGCTATGCTGAGTGCCTAGCATTCAACTCCTCCGCTTGGGTACTGGGTTCTATTCCACCCTCCTACATGCCTTTGGAGACCAGAAGCCCAGCTCGGGGGTCCATATGTGTGGTCTCTAAAGCACCTTGCAGTCTTTTAAAGGATTTTTGACATCTCAAGCTTATTCCAAACCAAATAGAGGAGCTTTACAGTCCACCACCCGCCACCAGCCCTCCGCCCTCCGCCCTCCACCCTCCGGACGTGCCTTAATATCCCGGAAGTGCTTTGATATACGGGAAGTTGCTTTGTATATATAAAAAAAGTGCTTCACAATCTCGGAAGCACACTGTAGGCTTGAACACCAAACCGAGCCTTCGGTAAATTTTGCATCTTTGTGACTTTTCTAAAGCACTTTGGAATCACAAACTCAGTGGAAAGCCTTTGACATCTCTGGAACACTGAGAACTGTGAAGGGCAAGTGAAAGAAAGGGGAACGGTCGATAAGCCTGCAGGGCGGCAGAGCGGCAAGGTCGCAGAGCACCACAAGGTCGCAGACCGGCACAAGGTCAAATACCACAGGAGCGACACACAGGTAGGGTCCTCAGTAAACACAATTGCCTCTGGGGACCCACTGATGTGACCCTGGCCGGCCAGCTCATAGTTCTATATCCTGTTAAGGAGAGGCAAGGAGCCCTGGGTGCCTGAAAACCCAAGAGGGGTACCTTGTAACTTTCAAGGCGAAGTTTTCCTGGGTCCCATTCCACCAAAGTTATTCCTCCTCCTCCTCCTTCCATTTGTCAGGCCCAGGTGTGGGTGGAGCAGCCTTCAAAGCAGCCTCTGCCTAATTCAGAGTACTTTGGGTTCCTTTTGTCTCTGGAATCCCCTCTGCACCATCCCTTACGTGCTCTGCCAGCCCCTTTCGAGAAGAAATGGCTTCTCTAGAGGATGCCTACAACTTTAAAGTTAATTCCAAACACAGTTCCCACAATTCTATGAACTCTGAATTTACAGCCAAAACTGAGGGTCAGAATGGTAACAATGAGGAACCTAACACAGTCCAGAGAAAGAGCGATAGACAGAGAGACCAACGCTCTTCAGAAACCTATGAGACGGCTATGAGAGGCATCTTGGTAAAATCGATGCCAAAAAGAAAGGGAGAGACTGCCACTGGTGCAAAACCAAGCACAAGAGAGCATCCCAAACCTGGAGAAAGACCAGCTAGGGCTTTCACCTTCTCTATTCCAGAGTTCAAAGCAGAGAAGGGAAAGATAGTGATAAAGATCAGCAACTTGCAAGACCGGAGAGTGTTTATAGAGCCTCAGGAGAAACCCAGTGAGAAGCCACTTGGTAACCAAAGAGAAGAAATTTTTGAAAAAGACTCTCCGGCCCTAAAATTTCTAGACAAATGTGACTCTCATTCGGAAATACAAAAGTGTAAAAGGGATGTGGTGATTAAGCACCCCTCTTCAGGAAGTGACTGGTCTAATGTGGATGAGATTTCCACAGTCAGATTCTCTCCAGAGGAGCCAGTCTCACTGGGTTTCTCAGTTTTAAAGCCTTCAACCTTCACCACTGACTGTGTCAAGTATCAGCCTCTTTTGTACAGTGGTCCTTCGCAAGATTATGCCAGCTACTGGACCAGCAGTCCCAAGCCATCTCTCTGTCACTCCCTGGGCAACAGAAGCAACAATACATCCAAGGCTAGGAAGAGCAGCTGGAGCTTTTTCAGTAATTATTCCTCTAACTCTACAGAGTGCTCCCAAAACTGGGCCAGAGACCTGAAGGTATCAGAAGTAGGTCATTCCAAGAATTCTCATTCGCTTAATTTCCCCAGAAGTTCAGAAGCAAAGATGAAGGAGACACCATCATTTTCTTGGGGAAGACATGCATCTAGTTCCCTTCCAAGGAGCTACTGGGAGCAAAGGCTAAAGGATGGTTTCATTGATACCCACTGTCACTTGGACATGCTCTATGCCAAGTTGTCTTTCAATGGGACCTTTACCAAGTTCAGAAAAATTTACAGCCATTCCTTCCCTAAGGAATTTCAGGGCTGCATTTCTGATTTCTGTGACCCTCGCACATTAAGGGATGGCCTATGGGAGAATCTGTTGAAAGATGATCTGGTCTGGGGAGCCTTTGGCTGTCACCCCCATTTTGCACATTACTACAATGAGTATCAAGAAAGAAATCTTTTGCGAGCCTTAAGGCACCCCAAAGCTGTAGCATTTGGAGAAATAGGATTGGATTATTCTTATAAGTGCACTACACCTATCCCACAGCAGCACAAGATATTTGAGAGACAGTTGCAGCTGGCCGTGTCTCTAAAAAAGCCCTTGGTGATCCACTGCCGAGAAGCTGACAAAGATCTGCTGGACATCATGAAAAAAAATGTGCCCTCTGACTACAAGATCCATAGGCATTGCTTCACTAACAGTTACCCAGTTATCGAGCCCCTTTTGGAGTACTTTCCCAACATGTATGTGGGCTTCACAGCAGTCCTGACTTATGCTTCTGCCTGGGCAGCCCAAGATGCTCTGAAAAAGATCCCACTGGAGAGAATTGTTGTGGAAACTGATGCTCCCTACTTCCTTCCTCGTGGGGTTCCCAAAAGCCTTTGCCAGTATGCCCACCCAGGCCTGGCCCTGCATACCATTCAAGAGATTGCCAGAATCAAAGATCAGTCACTCTACCAGATCTTGGCCACCTTGCGTGAGAACACTAGTCGCCTTTACAGTATTTAAATAGTGTACAGTCAAGAGTCTTCCAAAAAAGACTAGTGGCCTGACAACAGAAATTTGGTTTAGAGATAGCTAGAATCAAAGATCAGCCACTCTACTAGACTTTGGTCACCTTGTGTGAGAACACTAGTTGCTTCTACAGTATTTAAATAGAAAGAGAACAAGTCAGGTGTCTTCCAAAAAAAGACCAGCAGCCTGACAACAGAGACATGGTTTGAACTCTCCTTGTATCCCAGGTCAAGGATGTGTTCAGCAAACCCATTGGCATGGAAAACACAAGGACAAGATGTTTTCTTCAAAACCTCTTCATAAGACTTCTGCTTCCGGATGGTAGGGTGAGGTACAATGGGATGAGAGGAGAGGTAAGGGGATCTTGACTTTATCAGAGTTTTTCCTACCAACCAGATTGTGCTAGCATAGTCAGTAAAGAAGAAAGAGTACCATGGGGTACAATGAGTTTGCCAATCCAAATTCCTATCTTCTGCAGCCTGTGTTTTTGAGCGGTTGATGAAAAAAAGTCACCCTCCTACTTGTCTTAAAAAAAAAGCAGGGAATGTTGAATTTTAAAAGTGAGCTAGGTGATTTATTCTGTTTATTCTCTAAATGTATTTATTATAAGAATTCTATAATCCATATGGTTGTTAAATTCATAAATTCAGATACTGTTCAATTGGCAATTTCTTATCTCCAAAGATAAACCAACACTAATATTTCATCTAAAAGGAAATTGATGTAGATAAAAATTTGTCAGTTAATAGTCATAATGTGCCAAGGGGGGCTGTGGAGGAGCTTGAAGTGATGGGGGCTAAGTCAGTTGAATCTTAGACCACCACTGAGATGAGTTTTGAATCTGAACTGAACTCCCAACAGTTATATACTTCCAAAGCTCTTCAGAGAAACAGAATTTAACAGCAAGCGTTCATTCAAATTGCTCTTATTCTTTACAAGGCCCAAATGTATACCACTTAGAAATACTGTTCTCCAGAAAGACAGAAACAGAGAAGAGTTTCAGCCGCACACTTGGCAAACAGCTGTCCTTTCTGGGAAATTAAAATGAACCCACATTTTAAAATATTTGAGTTAAGAAATTTAACTTTGCCAGGCAAAGCAACACCTAAATTCAGAAGTCCCATTATTAGATTTGAGAAATGCCATTTTAAAAATGGAAAGCCTCTTTTATTCTCAAACTAAATCAATAAAAAAAGGCCCAGAATACTCCAGACTTCTCTATTTTCCTTTGTACCCATTTATCTGGATCCAAGGAAATCAGCTGGCTCCTTACTATTTGGTTCTCAGCTCAAAAGTCTCGTCCACAGAGAAGCTCTCTCTCCCTGGCCACCAATCTAGAGTACTCACCTCACCTGACAGAACAAAATTCTTGGCTTATTGTTTTTATTTAATCATAGCACTCAGCACTGTTTGAGATTCTGTGGTTAATTTATATGCTCATTGGTTACCTTTTCCTACTAGGTTGTAAGTTTACGAGCTTGTCAGTCCCATTCACATTGTTCATATACCCAGTGTTAGTATAGTGCCTGGAACAGAGCAGGCACTCAGCAAAGATCTCACAAATTAACATATGAATGAATAAGACTTAACACCTGGGAGTTAATGACTATTTGGACAAGGGGACAGATATTAGGAAAAGAACAGAGAAATAAACCACCATATTTCTAGCACCCCGCTTTAATTCAAAAGGCAAGGCAAAGATTAAAGGCCACCTATATTCAGCTGTTAGATGTCATCCATAATAAAAGAAATAAATAAGGTCAGGCCTTACCAGGCACTTGACAATTCATAGTCCCTGTGAATAACACTAAGTATGTCATATTTTCCCCTCTATAAAGAATCCAGTCTTTTAAGATGAAGTATTAGAAAGCTGTAGCTGGAGTTCTTCACTTCCCTTTAGCAGAACAAAAGAAGTTGATGTAATGTTAAAGGTGCAGTTTGATTCTATTTTTCAAGACAGAAAACCTTCAAAACCTAAGCCAATGTTTTGAATTAAGGGTTTTTTTCCCATTTAATGTATACCTTCAACAGACATTGCTGAAAGTGTGTCTTCAACCCACAGGAGCCCTGAGCTTTCTATAAAGGATTGCAGAAAAGAGGGTTCCATGGACATACATTTTGGGGGAATACTGAGTTGTACAAAGTTCCACAGATTATTTTTTATTTCAGGATCTTGCAAGTCTTTTGATAGTTAACATGAGTCACAAACACCCAAGAGTGTGTTTCTCGAAGTTATTTCTAGATTATTTTGAGGTATAAATCGGTGAGCTCAAGTTCTTTAGGAAATGATTAGGAAATGCTTAAATACGTCAGTCACACACTTGCTGTTGCATATTTCTACTCATATTTCTACTCGTATCCTAAATCCTCTTTCATTTACCTGTCTCATTACATAAGATCTGTGGAGAACAAAATGTTATCTACCTGGTGTTAGAAAAGCGACATTACTAAGAGGGCATTTTAAAAATGGATGTGAATAAATGGTTGCACTTATAAGTACACATCTAACAAGATAAAGAGGATATACATATAATTAATTTTCCTTTTCAAAAAAAAAAAGATCTTTTCCTATGGAGAAAATACTTCTTACCTGCTCCTCTTTCTCTACATTTGTTATGGCAAAACTCTGCAGTGTTTCTAATATCCAGGAAAGAGCCTTGCATAATTCAGTTTTATTTCTTCAGGAATGGGAGTGGGTAATTTTTTTTTGAGTATAGTATATCTAAGGTGACCTAAGTCAAGAATCGCAATCTTCCTTATTTCATAAATGAAGTACAGAACATTTCACCTATTCATGTTACTAGTAAAACAAAACAAAACAAAACAAAACAAAAACCCACTCAAAAAAAATCTTCTAATTCGGATGTGCAAAATTTGGGGCACTTTGTAAACAGCTTTCTACTAAAATGATGGATATTCCATTGAACCTCAAACGAATGATTATTTAGCATTCGTATGTTTGTATGGCACGTGGTGTGTCTACTCACCTGTTCTGGTGGCATTAGCCATGAAGGCAGCTGGTGACCTAGGAATTCAATTTGTAGTTAGTGGTCCCTGGGCCATCAGTCATCCCAGAGTCACAGGGCCTCTCAGGCCCATTAACGGGCTCTCTGAACCTTGGCAGTCTTCACTGCACGTCAGTATTTTGCTTCACTTAAATTTTAGAAAGGCAGCTACTTCTACCTTTAAAACTAAAAAAGGAATAAATTGTCCACTTTGTCTCAGGAGATAGGGGATTATTTTTTTGTCAGTTGGCCTTTATTCATATCTGACTTCGGAATTAATACCTGCTTATTATAGAATTTTTGAGACTACTAAAGAGCACAAAGTGAGAAAAAATAGTCTATAACCCTACTATTTAGAGATACTCACTCTGACAACTGGAGTACCTCTTTGGCAGTTTTTCTAATATTATTGGCCAATTCCAGCATTGTTATCTTTGAGTCAATTTCGCTAGTTAATGTTTACTATAATATTCACTTCACTTCATAATTAGCATAAGCTATACACTTTACTGCCTCTGAATTTGTGATTTAAATACATTATTTTGTGTACTTTTGTTTGCTTTCTCGAGCAAACAAGCTAGAAGTTTAATTCAGTTGTTTTAAAGAATCAGCTCTTATTACTGATTTATAATATTCTGCTTTAAGTTTATGACTTTTTTTTCCTTCCGTTCTCAGATGTCTGGAGGGGTGTGTGTGTGTGCGCACGCGCTTTTTCTAATGCCTTAAGTTAAATGCTTAGTTTATTTTTAATTTGGGAAGGAAGGAGAACAAAGCCTTCAATGCCATAAATTTGCCTGTAATTGTAATTCTGCTGTATCTATAGGAATTATTATTTTAATGAAGTTTAATTTCCCATCATAAAAATTAATGCATATGTATTACAAAAATATGAAAATAGGAACAGAAAGAAATGCAGGATATTTCTACCTTGAACTCATTATTTTGTTACTATCTTAGCTAATGAAATTGTAATTATATAGCTATGCCAAATTATATATATATACATATTTCTTTTAAAAATGCATGTTTTCCCTCCAATACTCTCTGAAGATTAACATACCACAAGATCCCATCATGAACCTATAAAAAATATTCATGTTCTGCTGTATTTTTACTTAGTCTTTTTTTAAAAAACAGTTAAAAACACAAAGTATATATGTTTATTAAGCAGAGTTTGCAGGTCTGAGAAAAAGATACAAATATAAGCTTTTTTCCCTCTTTACTGAGAGATTTTAACTCTATTCATTGTTATCTTTATTTTTTTGGAGAACTGTCAGTTCAAGTACTGATTCTAAAAATATATACTGAAACTCACCTTACAAAAGAAATATATTGTTCTTTTTTATATCTTTATCTTGCATTTGAGACTCAATGTATTATTGTTTATTACTCTTTTATCTTCCATTAAACATTTAAAATGTTCACATTCTGTTTTGAACTTTATATTTTATAATTATAAGTCTGTTTCTATTGCTTACCACTAATCCTTTTATTTCGTGAATTTCCCATGGTTGAACTGTTTAATCTGCTTTATAATTGGCTGAAGTACATCTTTAAGCCACTTTCTCAGGAAAAGTATGTGGATGGAATATTTGTGAGAAATTATATATCTGAGAACATCTTTCTGTTGCTTTCACTAATGAATAATACCTTGGCTGAGTCTAGAATTTCTGGGTCACAAACATTTACCCTAAAAATTATAGGCATTGCTTCATTGTCTTCTGGCATTTAATAGTGTAAAGAAACTGATGTCAACTTCTCCTTCTTTGAGAATAAACTACTTTTTCTGTCAGGATGCTTGGTAATTTCTTTACTTTATCCTTGAAATTAACACAAAATTGCCAGGATATTTCAAATTATTGGTCTCTCTTTTGTTGTTTTCTGTAGTACACAATAGGCATTCTATCTACAAACCTATGTCTTTTAATAATTCACAAAGTCAGTCTTGTTTTTATTAATTTCTTATGGTATGTGAAATTGACTCAGTTGCTTTTAATCTAACTTCAAGTTCTTTAGGAACAACTGTCTGTATATTAGAACTCCATTCCGTGCTCTGTCCAACCTTTCAATACCTATCTCATTTTTATTATATCTGACCTTTTTCTCTGCATTTTGGGAGAATTTCTCAAGTTTGCCTTTTCCACCATTCATCCCATTTTCTCCAGTATCAATTTTTTTCTTTACTACATATAATGTATTTTTTTGTTTTCTCACACTTATTCCTCCTTCTGTGAGCTCCCTTTGCTTTTTGGCCTACAGTCTCATTCAGCAATATTTTAAATGTATTCTCTTGTTCTATTTTAGCCTTCCAGCCTTCACTTCACGGAGTCTACTTTAACTGCTTATTTTATTTTATTATTTACTTGCACTCAACAGAAAGCACAAATCAAAGTTAAAAATATTCATTTCCCTATAGAAAACATATTTTTAAATAAATATTTTTCTTCCTCTGCCTGTTAAATACTATGTTCCCCTCCATTTATGTTGTAGTCTTTTCAGAAACCTTTTGTTGGGTTTCTTTGTTCACTCTTAAACAAAGAGCAGTCTATACAGACAGGTGTTTTCCCCAAAATAGGATGGGTAGGTTCTCTTCCCCATCCTTCACTATCTATTCTAATGTTCTGACTCCTCTTGGTGGGAGGCTGGTTGATAGAAATTCATATATAGCATGTTAAGAGAAGTAGGGAGAGAACAAGGGCTATGGATAGTCCCCTGCAGGAAAAATTTGAAATTTTTCCATATCAACATTTTATAAATTGATCTGTCACTCCTGAAATAGAACATGTGTAGCCAGTCCTTCATGTGTATCACCTATTACATCAGAGTCAATTCAGAGTCTGCTTTTCCCTCAGTGTGACAATTTCTAGGCCTCCTAGTGACACTCTTAATCCATCAATAGTTGTAGAAGTAAACCAAGTAGAAGCCCCTACAGATTGTCCTAACCCCCAACTCAATTCTTGTCACTTTCTAAGGAAGTGAAATTGAACATTGGTTTTGGTATATTTCTTTAATATGATCCCATCTGCACTGTATCTAGTGGAAATTCTTCATCAAAGTTTGCAGCATGAAGATGGAACTCCTGGCCTCCAACACACATGCACACACACAAAAAAAATATTATTCTCCATATTTTAAATTTTTGCAGTCATTTTAATTGGGACTGTGAAGGTAGAGAGATTCAACTAAATATCAATACCCAAGATTTCAACTCACTCCAAATTCCCTTTTTTTCCTCTCACGTCTCTTTTTTGATAAATTTATGTTCCTATGGATACTGTGTTTAAATAGGCATATCTTATTTTAAGAAAATTTAAGTTATACGAATCTGAATCTCATTTAGTTTGAACACAAGAGATGGTCAATAAGGTAAAGTTGGATAAATGAATGACAAAAAATACAAATTATAGAAAGATGACTTCTAAAATAATCCTATGTATTACAAAAATATCATAAATGTATAATTTATGCTCAAATATTCATGACTAAATAGGGTTTAAAATGAAATGTACCTATATGGACAGCATAAGCATTCATCAAATTTATTTTTACTTGTCTGCTTCTTCTTCAGACCTGATTTTATAATGCATAAAAGGGAGAAGAGATGCAACTAGAATGTTAAAATATTCTTATTTTAGCTTCATCACTAATCAACCATATAACTGGTGCAAACCACTTAAACTCTTTGTTTGTTGGTTAACCTTTGCTTCAAAATTAGAAAATCAACACTTGATAACCACAGGGCAGGGCAGTACTATTTAAAGGAGTAAGAAAATGATGTATATATAACAGAGCTTTAGAGAGAAAATGAATGTATAAAAATACTGAATAATATATAAATCAGTGTAGGATGCAAAGCTGGAAGCTTAAAAACACTGTCAAAACCACATTTAAACTAGTCTTTTCACATCCTTATGGAATCTATTGAGCAAAGCAATTAAAAAATACTTGATATTACTAAGAGAAGTTCAGATCCACTGTTTAAAATAAGACTTCCTAGAAAAATAATTTGGACTAGAACAAGGGAGTCACCCTATCCAATGGAAATCACATTGCTAATCATGGAGCTTCATAATAGCGAAAAACAAATATTCAAATATTCAATGTTAAAGATACAAAAGAAAAATAGTACTTAGAATATAAAATATAAAGAAAAATAGTACAAAATATATATATGAAATTTACCAAATAGTATATACATATATTCGGAGGAAATAATATGACAACTGGGGCAAAAATACTCCTTCATACCATCATTTTGAGATATATTAAAAGGCTGGATTCTACCCCAAAGAGTCAGAAGAAAGATGCTTAGATATCTTTTACATTCTCCAATACAATCCGTGATTCTAGTAATGATTAATAAACTAGGCTACCCAGTATATTGGATTATCCTACTGGTTTCAAAGTATATTATTTAATTCCTACAAGTGCATCAATAGCTGAGATCATAAAATGGATACTTGATATGGAAAGGCTCCTTTATCAAAACCAAACTAATACAGACCAACCCATTTACAGAGCATCTGCTAAGTTCAAAGATCTATGTGGAGGGTATAACACAATAAGTCAATCTCTCCAGCTACAAGGATTGTACAGTCAAGTAAGAGATTTAACTACATGCAAATAATTGCAAAACAAAGTATGGTACTGCCAAATAATTATACTGCATTAGAGATAAAGCTAAAAAACATTTGGAAAGACTCAATAATGTTTTTAAAATCCATGCAGGATACATTACTGAGCACCTGCTATGTGTCAGGCACTGTGCTAGGCTCTGAGAAGCCAAAGATTAATAAAAATGGCTAATACTAAGTTATAATGGGTCAGGCAGTGTGTTAAGTGCTTTCACACACTAACTCATTTACTCCTCAAAAGACATCTATAAAGTAGATAATATTGTGATCTTTGTTTTAGGGGGTTAAGTAATTTACCCAAGGTCTCAGGTAAGCGAATGTGACAGCTGGGATTAGAACTCAAGCTGCCTAACTTCAGAGGCCAGAAGTTAACCATTATTTCCTGAACTAGCACAAAATCCCCACCAAACTCCAGCTCAGTGGAGGACACACAGAAGAGTAAACAGGCTATTGTAACAGTTTTGAAAATGCTCAGTAGGAAGAAGGGCCAAATCACCTGGGCCATTACGAGGAGATGACTTCTAAAATGGATCTTCAAGACTGAGAGATGGAGGAAGAACTGCACACAGGGACCAGAGAGGAAGGGCATTCTCTATAGAGGGGGAACAGCATGTGCAAAGTTACAGCAGCATGGTAGCATATGGAACATAGGGTCCTGCAAGTTGTTCTGTGTGGCTGAGGGCTGAGTGGGGAAGAGAGAGCAGAAGAGATGAGAGTAGCAAAGTTCAAGAGCCAAAAGATAGGTCCCTGGGCTGTGCAAAGTTAGGTAAAAGGATTCTAAACATTTTAGAAAGTTAATTCTGTAGCAGAGTGGGTAGCTGATAAAGGGAATCAGATTGAAGGCAGAGATGTCATTGAAAAGGCTACTATCTAGATAAAAGATACAAACTAGGATGACAGCAGAAGTCTTGGAGACTGACGAAAGGGGGATTTCAGAGGGAGATGAAAGAGGACTTGGGATCAACTGATCAGTGACAAAGAGAGGGTAACGGTGGTTCTCTTGTTTGAACATACGAATATATAATTTAGTGACAACATGTTGATATAACTCAAATAATGAGCCAATGTGGACAAGTCTCAGCTTGGTAGTATGTTCAAAGAAAAGGCCAGACAATTCGACACCAATTGAAAAGTCTGTCTCATCTTAGACCTCTGAAGAAACTCTAAAGATGATCCAATTTATGCTCCATATCTACACTTCCCCTCAAAAAAAATGCCTTTCTCTTCTTTTTTGATTCTCATATGTCCCACATTTCCTCACCATCAGCTTAGTCTACGGTATCTCTCTCCTTCTTCCTCCCTCCACTTCTCTCCAGCTCTTCTCCTTTTCCTATGTTCCCCAAAGCCCAAGAATCTGGCAGCAAGCAGGGCATAGAGAAAAGGAGAAAGCTGGAAACACACAGAACATTACTGTTATGGAATGAGGATAACAGTAAGAACCAAAGCATCAATTAATAAAGCTAACTGTTAAAAGCCGATGAGACCAGAACTGAAAACAGAGTTTTATTTTTGATATTCAAACACAAATGCAAAAATAAATGCCCTGAAAAGCTAGATTTAAAAATCAACACGTCTACAGCCATGCCACCCTGAATGTGCCGGATCTCATCTGATCTTGGAAGCTAAGCAGGGTTGGGCCTGATTAATTCTTGAATGGGAGACCACCTAGGAATACCAGGTGCTATAGGCATTTTTAAAAAATCAGCAAGTAGAACCAGACGGAAAATAAAAAACACTCAAAACAGATTTTACATTTTAAGCTAAAAAGGAGGGAAGAACAGGGCAAACTTCAAAGGAAGTAACATTTTAATTAAACATAAAAGGGCCTACATGGAGTTTCTAGAACCTAGATGATGATAGTGTAAAATCTTTGAGAACAAGTTCAGAATAATTAGAATGTACACACAGTTGTAGCAGTCTATTACTCACTTCTATTAGTCCCAAATAATAAAAAAATAAAATAATAAAGGTAGTTATGTATCACCTTTCCTCCTAAAAAGCCATTAAGTGAATTTGCAAAAACAAAAGACATGACAAAATTTATTTAAATAAGACTTTTTAAACTACCCTAATATCCACTGCACAAATGCAACACTGGAGAACAATTGGGAAGAGCAAAGTATCAATAGCTTAATGGCTACATTTTATAACTCACTGGTCTCAATTGTGGGCGGCATCTCCAAACTTATTCTTCTGGAATGTGCTGGAATTCATGCCAAAGAAAAATGCAAAAATCCTGCAGCGCAGGTGAGGACTGGGATAGTCCCAGTTTATGCTTAACTTTTCCTAGGAACACCACCCCCCCTACCCCATGTAAGAAAATAAACCAAGTATTAGGCAAAGGAGGAGAGTTAATTCTTCATGACTACCAACAATAAGCAGGGTACTTGACATGCATTGTCCATCTGATGCTCACAGGAATTCTGAGATGGGTTTATTAATCTTACTTGACAGATGAAGGAATTAAGACCAAGAGAGGTTAAAAACTGTATACTTAAAATGGACATTTTATCACATATAAATTACACCTCAATAAAATTGATTCGAAACATAAGGGTTACCTCAATAAAGTTGATTAAAAGATGAAATAGGTAATAAATAGTAAATCCAGGTTCTAGATCCATCTGTTTAACTGAAAAGCCTTGCTCTCCCCCATTACACCCAGAGCTTCCCTGTAGGGGGAAATTGCGGGAAGATCATATTCCCAAGGAATACCCTGACCACTGTACATAGAATTCATTTCAAACAACACTCCATTTGGAGAGACATGAACCCTGGGTCCAACTGCAGGGTCAAAGGGAAGGGAAAAGCCCCTGATGGTGGTGGTGGTGGTACTCTCTGAAAAGGAAACAGGAGAAGTCAGTAATTGCAAGGCCTGAAGCAGAGGAAGATGAAGTAGGGAAAGGGAAAAAAGGTAAATAAGGCACTCACAATGTAAGATGAATAGAAATTGATGAAAGTAAAGAGAATGAGGATGAAGAGACTGGCAAAGGCCAACGAAAGAGAAAAAGAAATAGAGAAAATGTCAAAAGAATGAAAGGTAAAAGGGTAAGGAGATTGAGAGATGGGGCTTAAGAAAAAGAAATGGGACAACTTTGAAAAGAGATAAGCATTTCTGCCTCCCTTTGAATTATGTGGCATTCATGCCCTCCCTGCTACCTCCCATTTCTGATGTCCTAGAATAAACTACCATGCTCCTTCAATTATTTATACTTCTGATAAAGTTTTATGATAATGACATGTGTCACTGGAGAATATTCTTTATTAAAAGAACTATTACCACACTAAACAGTACAATGAATTTCATAGTCAAAAAAGGTATTTAAAGAGGAGCATAATTAAAATAAGGATATGAACAATTCCAACATCTTAAAATGTTTAAAAACCTCTGAAAGGGGTTGGGAGAGTAATGTATTTGAAAAAAAATAGAACTAGCATATTCAAAAATACAGGGATATGAATCCAAAGGATGAAAACCAATTATACAAATACCCAGAAATCTGCCATGGTGTATTTTATTACATGAATTGGCTGCACTTGTTTACATACATACATATTATCAAAGCTGTGCCTCAAGTCTTAAATCCCAAACAGTGAGCCAGATGCCAAAGAGGACACACTGTAAGATTCTACTTATATGAAGTTCAAGAATCGGCAAAACTAATCTACAGTAAGGGAAGTCAGAGCAATGGCAGAGGGCTGAATGAAAGGGGGCATGAGAGAACTTTCTGGGGTGGTAGAGGTATTCTATATGTTGTCTGGGGTGGTAGTCACACAGATGCATACAGTTGTCGGGATTTGTGGAACTGTATGCTTAAAATGGGCATATTTTACTATATATAAATTACACCTCAATAAAGTTGATTTGAAATATTAAAATAAGGTTTACCTCGAAAAAGTTGATTAAAATAAAGACTCGATAAAAATCCAAAGAAATACAGTTATTATGTATCCTTATTATGATGTTTGTTACATAAATCTATACATGTGATAAAATTTCATAGAACCATAAACTAAGGAGAAAATATGAGTGCATCTAAAAACTGGTGAAATTCAAATAAGGTCTGCAAGTTTAATATGACACCAATGTCAATTTCCTGGTTTTGATAATGTACTATGGTTATGTAAGATGTCATCATTGAGGAAAGCTGAGGAAAGAGTACACAGGAACTGTCTTGGACCATTTTTGTGATTTCAAAAATATTTTTTTAAAAAGAACACAGATTGTACAGTTAGTATTTGTACTATCACCCACCATCAATGTTACAAAGTGATGAGTTTATTATAGGGTAGAATCCTGAAAATACAAAATTGAGGAAGGTAAATAAATGTTTAAATGTTTCCAATAAACTTGCAGCTGGTCTAAATTTAGAAGGGGAAAGTACAAAAACATTATAGATTAAAAATTCAGAACAGAATATAAATCAGCCTAAACTATAAGTCAACAAAACAAATAGCAACTACTACTTCCTAATTTGTGAACTGAAATGTCACACATGACAAAGATTTCATGTTAAAAAAAAATCAGTGTGCACAGAAGACAACTATGTAAAGAGGCAGCAAGACGGTGGCTATCTGCAAGCACATGAGAGAGACCTTAAGAGAAATCAACCCTGTCAACACCTAGACTTCCAAGCTCCAGAACTGTGAGAAAATAAATTTCTGTGGTTTAAGGCACCCAGTGAAAGTATTTTGTTATGGCAGTCCTAGCAAACTAATATATATAACTATAATTTATACACTTTAAAATTTGCCTCTTATAAGTATATAGTTCAACAACTTTTCATAAATTTATACAGTTGTATAATCATCCCCACACTCCAGTTTAGAACATTTCCATCAGCCCCCAAAAGTTCCCACTCCCACTGCCAGCCCCAAACAACTACTGATCTACTTTCTCTGATGTAATTGCCTTATCTAGGATTTCAGATAGATGGAATCATACAATATGAAGTCTTCTATGTCTGCTTTCCTTCACTTAGTATGTTTTTGAGGCTCATCCATGTTGTTATACACATGTATGTGTATATGTATATATAATCTCAGTAATTTCTGTACATTGCTCAATAGTTCCCATTGCATACCACATTTTATTTATCCATTCATCGGTTGGGCATTTGGGTTGTTACCTGTTTTGGGCTATTATGAATAACAATGCTATATCATTCACATATAAATTTTTATGTGAACATATGTTTTAATTTCTCTTAGAAAGATTGATAGGACTGGAATTACTGAGTCATGTGGTAATTTTACCTGTTTAAGAAAGTGCCAAACTGTCCTCCAAAATAGTAGTATCACTTTACATTCCTACCAGGAATGTTTGAAAGTTCTAGATTCTCCACATTCTTGCCAACACTAAGTATTTGTCAGTCTTTTTAAATTGTAGCCATCCTAATGGGTATGTAGTGGTATCTACTCAAGTTTAAGCTCAAAAAGACAATTTTAACTTTAAGCTAATGCGAATAAGCCACAGGCCTAGTTATTGATAAAAAGTTTAGGCCTGAGGGGGGAGTCTTAAAATTTTGTCTAATAAATAAAATCTAGGTATTAGAAAAGAGAGAAGAACTCTCTCTTCTTTAATAAGAGACTCATTTGCAAATCTTTCTTTTTATTCCAAAAACATTTATTCCAAATTTTGGGATTTTTTATTAAATGCCTTTAGAATTTCAAAAGATCAGAGAAACCCATATCGTATGACAAGATTTTAAACTTTAACATTTTAACATAAATTTAAAGAATTTTGAGTTTTAATCCTAGTGATAAATGCAGAATGCATAGTTGGAAATTTGGGGTATGACGTGTTTGATTTCAGGCAACCCCTTTGATTTCTCCTTTAGAACTAAATAGCTCAAGATTTATGGAATTGTGATGTAAAACATGAGATTTAAACTGCAGTGCATTGCAATTGCATTGTGTTATAATTATACATTATTGATGTCTTTTATGAAATGATTCTAAAGAATTCAGACAATTTGGAAATTACATAAATCTATGGAAAATTTTTCATTTGAAAATTCGAGTATGGTTTAAATGTATAATATCTGACACATATTTCAGTTATTTTTAAAATTGTAATTGTATTTTATTTTTATATACTCTGATTATATTTTATAACATTCCCAATTGGCTTTAGGCAAAACTTCAAGAATCTATATTCATGTATTGTTCTTTGCTAATCATATGAAATTCTAATGTACTTGATTGCTCCTTGATCCCCCTATAGGAAAATTAAAAATTTTGGCTAGCATTGGGTGAGAAAGAGAAAAGCAACCCGATATCCAGGAGCCAGTCTGGCATTATCAGTTGGCGTTGGTGCTCCTACAAGCTGGGGTGGCAGCCACAGCAAGGCCTTGGTGTTCTCCTATTGTTTATGAACACTTTCAGAGAACACCTATCTCAGACAAGATCAGTCTGTGACTGTGATAGATCAAGATAAAACCAAGACAATTCCATAACCGTGTCTGAACACAGACAGAATATGAACATTGTCCAAGCCTTGAAATGTCAAACGTCCCACTCTCCTAGCTCACAAGAGTGATGGCTGCTTCTCTCCCAATTAGAGCTGTAGCTTTGCTCTAGTCTTCTCTCACTATAAGTGAGATTAAGACACACAATCGTAAAAGCATCTCAGCTTCTTGATAGCAACCAATCCAGAGCAAGGCCCCACTTCCTTAAGCCTTCCCCAAAATCACCTAACACAAGCCCAAATCCTATAATAAGTCTTTTCTAACTCATGCTTACTTAGACATCCCCTGGTGATTCAGGGTGTTTTCCCTCACTGTAATGAGTAATAAATCAACCTGTTCAATTAAAAAAATCAAGGTGACCTAAGAGATCAAATTATATTTTATAAATTTATTTTTATTTTGTTCAAAATAAATTCAAAATTCACACAGTACTACATAATCAGCTCACCACAAACCCACTGTCAAATGCAAAGTTATTAAAATTCTAATTCTGTGGTCAGTTATTTTGGTTATAATTATTATGTTTACAATACATGGAAAAATGAAATAACATTTTTAAAGGCACACATAACCCATAGGATCGACCTTTATCTTGCCACTTAACTATAATAGTCATTTGCAAAATAGCAAACAAATTAGGCTAACTAGAAGCCACTGACAAATAAAAAAAATAAGAGCATAATTGTAGAGTTGATGTAAATGGTGTTTAACATCCAGGCAAAAGTCACGAAAAAACCTTCAGTCATTTGAAAATTTCTAACTAGTCTGACTTTTGGATAACAGCAGCTAATAATAGATCATATACGATAGCAACAGAAGCATAGCATAAACTACTAAATGTCAAATTTCAATTAATAATGAAGCAATAAGGTGCCTGGTATAATTAGAAAGACCTATGCCAGGAGATCCAGGGTCTGGGTTCAGTTCTAGGATGAACAAGCTGAATCTGCCTTTAGTCATAGACTAAATGTCACAAACCAAGACTAAAGTATTGGGTATGGTAAAATGACATTAGAGATCTGCTAGACAAGCCCTACATTACAGTCAAGAAAATTGAGGCTCAGAGAGGTAAAGTGACTAAACTACAATCACAAAGAGAGTTACGTGAAAGTGAATAAAGGAAACCTCATTTAAAATCATCAGAGTCAGGAAACCTGAACAGATAGCTCTCATATACTAAGGCCACTGCCATCTGCAGACTCCAACAGGAAGAAACATACCTGTACTTCCCAATAGGAAGAGGCTTTCTTTACTACTCCAGTAGGAGGAAGGAAGATTTTCTCCTTGCCTAGTAACAATTCAGCCAATGAGAAGCCATCACCACCACGAACTCTCAATCTCCTCCAATGGACTTTCGCTCACAACCACCCCTCCCAACTTCCTCCTTTTCCTTATAAAGTAACACTCCCCTCCTTTATTCTCTGGACTTGCCTATGGTTTGCCATAGTTTGCAAGTCCCAAATTGCAATTCCTCTGCTATTCCTGAATAAACTCATTTTTACTGGTAAAATAAATGACTATTTGATTTTTAAGGTTAGCATTACATGACAGTTCCAGTGCCTTCAACCCTGGCTCCCGCCCCACTTCTTATAAATGATTCCTCATTTATAGAGAACAATCATCCACATTTGCTTCTTCCTCATGGAGGCACTGGGATGATGACTAAAGATAATTAGTGTGAGTGAATATGTGCTTGTTTGTATTTTAAGGAATTCAGTAAAAAAATAAATAAACTAGTCTTTGGGGGTGGATGCAATATGAGGCAAAATTATGCCTGGCTGTTTGCATAAATCCTCCCAATACTAGGGATTTTAAGCAATTAGGGTGTGTTTCTCAACGGCAGCAGTACTGGCATTTCAGGTAGAACATTGTCTCCACTGTGGGGTTGCCCTTCCCACACTGCAGGATGTAAAATACATGGTTGACCCCCAGCTACTCAATAGCAGCAGCACATCCTGGTCACTGCTGGCTCCGGGGCAAGCAATTTAAAACATCAAAATTAATGCAAAAATTCAGGATGGACACGATATGTCAAAATGTTAAATAAGATAGAATCAGTATTACTGATTCTTCCTTTTTTGCCTCAGGCTCCAATATGGCTCAGCATGGCAGTTACTGATTCTGTATTTAAAATGTTGACATTTTACTGATCATGAATTTTTCCCTTCAATTTTTAAGATATTTCATTAAAACAGTAACATGTTATCTAGCTTGATTACTGAGTTTTGGGGGATCCTTAAATTTTGCACCCAAGACAAGTGCCTCGCTTGCCTCAACCTAGCCCAGTGATACCCCCAGTCATTGTGATAACCCAAAACATCTCCACACATTTCCAAAGGCCTCCTTGGGTTGAGAATCTCTAAAATAGGGGCTGATTTTTCTCATATAGCAAGAAGTTCAAAGAGAGACAGCCCAGGCCTGAAAACGGTAGCTCCATGATGTCAGCAGGGCTCTAAGTCCTCTTTATTTCTGCTGTGCTCACAAGATGTCTGCTGTGCCCTTAGAAATTATGTCCTAGTTGTGGGCAGGAAAAACATGTCAGCTGAGCCTGACTCCTGAGGAAAATAACTTTCCCAGGAGCCACACACAATAAACCTTAACTCATGTATCATTGGCCAGATGAGTCATGTGGCAGCTCTAGTAGCAAGGAGCCTGGGAGCCTGGGAAAGTGAATGCTTTTAAGTGGTCACCTCTCCGGCCTGAATAAAACTGGTGTTCTCTCTGTAAGAATGAAGGGCAGGGGAGTAGAGAATAAAACAGCTAGAAATGTCTGCAATGGAGGCTATATAGGATAATAAATGCTGGCTCTTTTTGGTGACTACAATTATCATCTTCTCTGCTTGTAATTTGATGATTGGCCTCAGCAGAGCATTTTGATGGTCACTTTTAGAATTATGGAAAAAAAATGGGATGTTGTCTTAGGCTAGGCTACACAGAAGCATAGCCTGAAATGGATTTAGATGTATGTGATTTGTCACCAGCACACTCATAGGAGAAACTGGAAGGGAGCAAATTGAACAGCTAAAGGAAGGGAAATGAACCAAGCAAGGATGCATTCTCACATGAAGATCTGCCTTGGCCAGATGCACAGGGGCTATGAGCCTATATCGGAATACAGAGGTGCTTGCCTTGAAGAAGCTCAGCTTTTTACTCTTGACAAATCGGTTAAGCTTTTGCTGCCAACTCTTGTGGTGAAGGGGATAGTGTAACCTCTCAGGTTTCTCTGCATAATGCAATCAATGCCCAATGGCTAAGAGTGACATTCATAAGGGGTTATAGATGTGAGAACTTGCTACAGCTGGGATAGGATGGCCCTAAATGTGGATCTGGATGGGCACCAAGAACATCTACTACAAATATTAATTTTGATATACTTTTTAAGGAACTGCCTTTACTTCTACTTTGCATTGTTTGAGAATGTAACGCTAGATATATTATTATGATTAAAAGCTATTGGAAAAATTGACAATGAATTGAAAATGTCTCATTTTTAAGAAAAATGGTTAACAGGTACTGACTTGTTTTGTTGAACTATGAATCTAGAAAGCACTTTATAATTTGTTATGGATATTAACCAGGATCCAACCTGTAGTTCACAATCTCATCAGAACATGTAAATATTTCATAGTCTTAGCATCTTGTTTAAAGCTCAATGAATATTTAATTGAAGTTGACCAATAATATAACTGAAAGAATTATGTTCCATTTAGTTAGGCCTAAAATGAGAAGCTCTTCATTTTCTAAAGTAGTTGAAAGCTAAAATTATTCCAACTTCATAAAATATTCTACATAATTTTAGAAGTAATTAAAGGGCTCTAAAATAGGCTTGAAAGGTACATATTGCATATTGAGAAAAACATGAACTGAAAGGAATTTTCAACTTTAAATGCAAGAGAATAGTTTAATATATTGTGGCCTACAACATTGCTTAGTCAGCAGTGGATTAGTTTCAATTTTCTTTTTTGACACAAGAAGTAAAAGTGAAATCTTTTCTTTGGCCCTAGCCAAATCAAATATTATAGAATGGTGATATCCAAACACCTATAAGATTGATATTAACAGGAAACCATGCATGATCCATCCAAATAAGTCAGCCCATAAATTAATTCTGAACTCTGGGTCAGCACTGAGCCAGGTACTGAAAATAATAGAGAGAGGGAGGGAGAGAGAGAGAGAGAGAGAGAGAGAGAGAGAGAGAGAGAGAGAGAGAGAGTAATGGTCCATGTTCGATATAGAGATGGTTTCCTGGAAAAGAAGCTTCCCTGCAGTCTGTTAAGATCTCCATAAGTGTCAGCACCGGGCTTCAAAAAAATATGTGCTCTAACTGATTGTCCCTAACACTGATTACATAGGATATGTCACTTCTACCAAACTGGAAAACATTTTAATTAGAATCAAAGTATTGTCAATCAATCTATGTTAAAGCTACTAAAAACCACCTGATAAATAGTATGCTAAGGTTTAAATTCTTGTCCAATCCTGAATTATTTTTTAATTACAGAGCCTAAATAATCTAATAACAGGTTCTTTTTTGGAGAAGAGAACAGAGGACAGTGATACAGGATTGTCAGTAAACACAGCATATCCACATAACTGCCTTATGGGAAATAATTGATCACCTTGGTATTTTCCCCTTTGACCTCAGTACCCTTTTAAAGATATTCAAATGAATTACCTTTTGCAAATGTCAATATGCCAGTATATGTGTGTGTTATGTGTACAAACACACACATTAAGATCAGACTCTTATCTAATAATGATACTTCCTTCCTTCACTTTTAGAATGCTTGCCAAGTCACCCTTTGGTCCTCTGACCAACCTGGCCAGACTCTCAGTATCTATAGAAGGATAGCTTATCCTGTTGGGGGGAGAAGATGCGAGAAAGGTTGATAAGCATTAATCAACAAAGGTGAACATTTGGCCTCCTGCAACCAATGTGCCTGGTCAGAAACAGGAGCCGCGATAACTTCTCTTTGTTTAGGGTACTTTTGTTCTCAAATGTGTCTTTTCAGACTTATAGCTTTAACATTTATATTGAGGCCTCTTATTTTCTCAAATATACTTAATATTTAGTACATGTAACATTTTAAGATTGCATTTCTCCCAATGTCATGTGACTTACCTGTCTATCAAAAGCTACCCAGGACGGTACGTCACTTCCAATTTCTTTAGTAAATACACTGTATTTAGGCTTCATCTTTTCCCCGAGAAGGGGTTCTCCACCTATTCCAGGTTTGCCTTCACTCAGCAGCATCCTAACATTATTTAAATAGCTCAAATGCTGAGATTTGTGGAACTTCTCCTTTCCCACCTATGAACACAAGAGATAACATTAAATGACCAAAGTTACTCTTTATGGCTTTTCTTATTTGTTTTAAAAGGTAAACACATTTCTCATCACTTATTTTCCCATTACAAAATGCATATTAGAGTGGCAAATAATTATGATCAATCTCTATCCATAAAGTTATGTCACATTTCAAATTTGATTCATTTTAACAAATTCAAAACTTTGAAAAGCAATAAGAATAAACTCAATGCTCCATGCTATTTAAAACATTTAAAAATAACTATTACCACAAGTGAACATTTAGAACATAAGCTTGCTAACTAGTCTAGTCTCCCTATTTGCCAAATATGCAAATAGGGGAAAAAACTCCTCTACTTCAGAGTAAAAATCTAAGTTTCCCCACAGAAGTCTAAACACTATTTTCACCAAAACAGGGAATAAAATCTTTTTTCTCATTAAAATAAATGTAACAAGAAGTTCCCCAGAGCTGACATTCTTGTCCTAATTGTAGAACTTTGCCCTCTCTCTTCCTCAATTGCCTCCCATCTTTTCTAGGGGTCTGGGCAGAGGGGAAAGCCTGAATAATGCTATCAAGAGTTGGAAAAATTGTGGACCAGCATCAACTCACATGCACTGCTAGTAAGAAAGTAAAACAGAAGAATCCCTCTAAGGAGAGAGATGGCAATACCTAGCAAAGTGAAAAGTGTATGTACCCTATGGCCTAGTAAGTCCACCCTGAAATATCTTTTGCGCTGTGCACGAGGAGCTATATATCAGATGATTTGTTAAAGCAGTGTTTGTATGAGTGAAAAGTAGGAAACAATCTAAATGTCCATCAGTAGCAGAAAGCATACCTCGATTGTGTTTTTTTATAAAATGGAATATTAATAGATAAGTCTAAAATCACATGTGTCAATATAGACAAATCTCAAAAGATGTCAAGCAAAAAAAGTAGGTATAGTAGAAGGGTACATAAGATTTGATAATTCCACATATATAAAGCCTGAAAATATTCAAAATACAGTGTTATTTATAGACAATATAAGCATGGAGATGATAAGTAGCAAATTCAAGATAATATAATACCCATAATATATGATATATGACAATAAATATCATATATATCATGATGAAATTTGTGTACCCCACAGCCATGCAAAAAAAAACACTTCAGGTACTACTGAAGCTCTCTCTGAGTTCATGCCCTTGCCTCCTTCTCTGCAAGTAATCGTTATCTTTATTTGTTGCTTAAACTTAACACTTAGGCAGGACCTATCTACAGCCAAAGCAATGGCCTCTTGCAAAGCATGATGCACTGGCAGGGAAGTATGAAGGGAAGTTCAAAAAAGACCTTTGTTTGTTTACCTTTTCTTATTTCAAGACAACCTACTGAATGAGAAAATATTTGCAGATCATATATCTAATAAGGGGCTAATCTCTAAAATATACAAAGAACACATGCAACTTAATAGCAAAAAGAAACCCGATTTAAAAAATAGGCAGAGAATCTGAGTAGACATTTTTTCCAAAGAAGGCATACGAATGGCCAAGACATATGAAAAGATGTTCAACATCACTAATCATCAGAAAAATGCAAATCAAAACAAAATTGAGATATCACTTCTCACCAGTTAAAATAGTTATCAAAAAATAACAAGTGTTGGTGAAGATGTGGAAAAAAGGGAATCCTCATGCACTGGTGGTAGGAATGTAAACTGGTGCAGCCACTATGGAAAACAGGATAGAGGTTCTTCAAAAAACTAAAAATAGAGCTGCCAGATGACCTATAAATTCCACTTCTAGATATTTATCTGAAAGTGAAAACACTAATTTGAAAAGATACATGCACCCCCTATGTTCATTGCAGCATTATTTACAATAGCCAAGACATGGAAATAATCCAAGTGTTCATCAATGATGACTGGATAAAGAAAAAGTGGTATATATAATGGAATATTATTCAGCGATAAAAATCATGAAATCTCGCAATTTGAGAAAGCATGGATGGACCTTGAGGGCATTATCTAAGTGAAATAAGTCAGAGAAAGACAAATATTGTATGATCTCATTTATAAGTGGAATATGAAAAAAAAACAAAGCTCATAGACACAGAAAACAGATTGGTGGTTACCAGAAGTGGAACATGGAGGCTGGGGATGAAATGACTAAAGGGGGTCAAAAGGTACAAATTTCCAGGTATAAAATAAATAAGTCATGGGATGTTATTGTATAGCATGGTGACTATAGTTAATAATACTGTATTGTATATTTGAAAGTTGCTAAGAGAATAATTATTAAAAGTTCTCATCATAATAAAAAAAAATTTTGTAACTGGTGTCCCCAATCCCCAGGCTGCTGATGCATGACCTGTTAGGAACCGAGCCTCACAGCAAGAGCTAAGCTTCATTTGTATTTTCAGCTGCTCTCCAGTACTAATATCACTGCCTCAGCTCATCAGGCATTAGATTCTCATAGGAGCACCGGTCTCTGGTGCCAAAAAGGTTGAGGACTGCTGATGTATGGTGATGGATGTTAACTAGATTTATTGTACTAATCATTTTGCAATGCATATAAATATTAAATCATTACATTGTATACTTGAAACTAACATGATGTTATATGTCAATAACACCTCAATAAAATGCCCAATATTAAAAAGAAAAGACTTCATTTCCTCTTATAGTTAAGGCAGCCCAGAAGAATAGGGAAAAGCCTGAGCAGCCCTGCCCAGGGTAGCTGGGCCACAAAAGCCACCCTAAGCAGATAAGATTAACAGCCCAGCTTAAAAGGTTCAGGAGAAAAGGTAAAAGCAGTGGTTAGAATGGTGAGCTGCAGCCTGGCTCTCTTCCTTTGAGAATCCATTGCCAACACCTCTTCCAACCCCACCAAATACCTACTTACTCACACACATTCACACACACACTCAGGTTACCATAAGTCAGTCCAAAATCAATATAGCAAAGCAAAAGTTGGGCTGGTTAAAATGAATGGTGGAATAATAATAGAATTTTATAAGCAAATTCCCTCTTTTAAAGCAAGTAATTTCAGGTAAACACAAACTCATCTCAGGTCAAACCAGTAAATGTTTCCTAAGCATTTACTATATTCCTCGCTTTGTGCCAGATATACTAGTTAAAATAAGCATAAGACTTAGCCCCTGCCCTGAAGAAGAAACCCATGATCTTGCTGATTAGGCAAAATGTAGATATATAAAATAACAATATAGCTACCATTTTTTACCACTTACTATGAGCTGGACCCTTTACTAAGGGCTTTATGTATATTATTGAATTTCACCATCACGAAATCATCTCATAGATGTTATTACTGACATTTTACTGATAAGGAAACAGGCAGACTAAGGTAGACTACCACACCCACAGTTACACAGTAACTAATGAAGCCTGCATCTGAACCTAAATTCATGTAATCCTAAACTCTGATAAATTTATCCACCCATAGACATTTGCAGCCAGTCTGGAGTAGTAGTGTTAAGGTCCTATGGATAACTGGATACTGTCTTGGGCCTGGAGGAATGGGATTAATTAAACATGAGAAAAAAGGCAAGGGGGAAAGGCAAGGGTGTTCCATCAAGGGTTATGAGTGATACACTGTAGCTGAACTGACAGCATCTAGTGTGAGAGGCAAGAGAGGAGTGAGACTAATAAAAAGGATAAGTTCAAATTTGGAAGGAGGATGAGATAGAATAGAATATGTGAGTAGGTCTATATTACAGAAAGCCTCACATTTAAATACTATATACATCTGAAACTCTCCTTAAGCAAGGATGAAATATAATGAAAGAGTGTTGGAGATGGCCATGTTATAGATGGACTGAAAACCATTTTATAGCCTTGGAATGGCAAGAATTAGAAAGCTAGATAATATGAAAGGTTGGATAGAACATGGGGAAGCAAAAACCCTAATACTTTGTTGATGGGCAAGTTAACTGTCATTCTGGGAAGCAATATAGTACTACTTGGCAAAATTAGGGATGTGTGTTCCCTATGATTCAAGAATCTCACTCCTGGATACATACCTTAGAAAAATTCTGACAGTAGCCAATAAATGGATATGTATGAGAACGTGTTGGTATTTGGGGGGAGTTAGAGGCAACCTACTTATCCATGTTGATGGAATGAATAAGAAAATATGACTTAATGGATAAGTACACTATGGTGGATGTTAACTTCACCTCACTGCTTAGAAACAATAAATTACATGTATTAACTCAGGCTGACGTAACAAAATTCCATAGATTGTGTAGCTTAAACAACAGGAATTTATTTCTCACAGTTCTAGAGACTTGGATGTCCATGATAAGGGTAGTAGTCAATTTGGCTGCCCAGTGAGGGCTCTCTTCTTGGCTTGAAGACTCCTAATTTATCATTGTGTCCTCACATGGCCATGAAAGAAAGAGAGAAAGTTCTCTGGTATCTTTTCGTAATAAGAACACTAATCTCATCATTGGGGCCCCATCCTCACGACCTCATTTAAAACCTAATTACCTCCCAAGGCCCCATGTCCAAATCCCCTCACACTGGGGGATTAGGACTTCAACATATAAGTTTTGTGCAAACATAATTCATTCCATAGCATCAGATGTGCATATGGCAATATAGACAGATCCTTAAAATATATTATTGGGTAGGAAATCTATAGCCCACAGTATTATTTATATTTTTTTAAAAAAACGCAATATGTAATACATATTTTACAAGGACACATACAGATTCGAGAATGTGTACCAAAGACATGTGAATGAAAGCCCACATAAAAGTGGAGAGGGAATGAGAGGGTCAAGAATGATGAGGAATAAAATTACATAAAACATGAGAGAGACCTTGCACAGATTGCTGATGATATTGTGCCAGAAACAGAGGAAGATAATTAATTCACTTCTTTGCGCTTGACATTTTACAAAAATAATGGATTAGAATGAGAGGTTAGAGGTAGGCAGACTAGGCAAGCTGCTAGCACAGCTGAGTAGGTACAATGTGAGAAAGGCATGCACAAGGGTGAAGACAATGGAAATGGAAAGCAACAAATCTCTATAAAACAAGGACCCTCAAATTGTGTTTAAGGAAGAGCAGGCAAGTCTGACAGTTTTTTTCCCAAATCATTTTAGACTGATACTTTTGTAATATGCAACAAAATTAATTACAAGAATTAAAATAAAAACAAAGACATAAAAACTTGCAAGCCCACTGATCATACTCTTGGATATCATGGCAATGTCACATTGCTAAATAAGTTTCTAAAGACTCCCAATACCACAAACGCACATCACACTTTGAGCAGTACTGCTACAGTGGACATCAGGTAAAGAAATCAATATCTATGATTGAATGTATCAAAAAAGAGTGATGGCAAGATGTGGGTGGATAACTTGAAAGTTTCATGTCAGCTTCACTTTCACTTTGAAAGTGGGTGGGGGGAGGAAGAAAAACAATGAGGAGGATGAAGTACTTCCACAACCTGGCTCCTTAGCCTACATATTTTGTTGCAGCTCCCAAACATGCTTCTACCAGCACAGGTTGAGTTTCTCATTCTGAAATATCTGAAGGAGACTAAGGCAGTGGATTGAGTCTGAAGCACCCTCAGCAAGACTAGCCCTTCCTTTCTTGGTTAACATCACAACAGCAAGGGGAAGAGAGGGACTGGAAGAAGCAAAGGGCAAATGAGATGTACTTGTCAACCCATTCATGCATATACATGAATGCTATGAGTTCTTGTCAGCACATTTTTGTCCAGCTAGTCACAATGACTAAGAATACCATACAACAGGGCCTTTTTATTTTAAAGGTCCACCAGTACTATGAAAATTAAGGAGAAACCACAATATATAAAATTCAGAAAGTAGTTTAAGTTCTTGCTAAAAGGATGAGCAATTTCTCTATCCAAAGAGTATTAGCTAGATGTTTGCTAAATATTCCCAATTATTTTGCTAAATAAAATAAAATTAGCCAGACCTAATTCTTAAAAAGAATACTGTAGCATGAAAGAAACTATTACTAAAACCTTTCCAAAACTCTTGACTTGTGAGTTATGAATCTACACATTCAAACCAAAACCAACAACACACACACACACACACACATACACACGCACACACATACACACGTCTGTAAAGTTCAGTAATGCCAATTTCTATTGTTATTCTAATCAGCATAGAATGCAAAATTCCATTTCTGTACTACTGGAGTATTAACTTGAAATTTCGATTCAAAATCCAATACTTTAGAAACTAATTGCCTAAGGATTTGTTCAGTATGATGTAAAAGTCTACAAGGCACCAGTTTCAACTGTTTGCCCCTCCCAACACACACATACAAGTGAGGTTTGCCATCACAATTTCTTAGGATCACATGTCAATCTGCCCTTTGCCCTAGTGACTATGAAATGATGCTCAGTCTCAGTCCAAAAAAAAATTAGGCAAATGTCTTAGCAAATGATAAAAATCAGGAATATATGATCACAGATCCAGTGCTCCTTAGTATCTCAACATCCTTTGTCCCATCCCACTTATGACACTGCTATTGGAAAAAAAAATCAGCCAATTCTAGACTCTAATATCACCACTCCTTCTGTGTTGCTAAAGATTGGAAGATCAATTTTATGACAGGCTTGGATTGATTAATGAATAATCAATAAGTTGTCAGGGTCACTATAGAAACCATAAAGCTAACCTAAACTGAGTAGCAGGCTATAGTTATGAGCATGATTTGTTTATCCATTTACAATCTCTCTTTTCGAGCACATCAGAGTATCTTTGTTTCTTTCTAGGCTACACTCCAAGCCTAGATGCTTAACAACTATATGACAAAGGTAGGAAGAGTGAGGTGCTTGGTAAGAATCTGACAGCTCATTAGGGCCACCAGGAGTTAGAAGTCTATCTTTTCAGATGAGATGTTAATATCATTCCTGAAGCCATAATTGCTAACATGTATAGCACTGTTCTAAGTACCTTAGAAGTAATTAAATTCTTTTAATTCTCAGAGAAAATCTCTAAATATGCTTCATCATTATCCCCATTTTACGGAGAGACTTCATGCACAGAGTTTAAGTAATATTCCCAAGCTCATTCGACTAGTATAACCAATGAATATAGGATGTAAACTCCATGCTTGAGCCCTTACGCCTTAAGCCTTGCGTTTTTGTGTGGGTGTGTGCTCTTGCTGAGAAAAGTAATAGGCCTCCCCTTGTTTCAGTCATCAACATTGAATAAATACTTTTGCTTTTGACAAAGATAATAATGAAAATGACCACCACGACCTGGAAGGGAGGGATTAGATCAAATCATTCTACCTAGACTCAATCCCTTAAAAACAGGACACATTAGAGAGTGCAATAGAAACTCTTTTATGACCACCAGCAGTTACTGGAAATTTGGGGACTGGAGAAAGCCAGTTAATATTTAATATTTCAATGAACATTAACAATACTTTTCTAACTACTTTTTGAGGCTAATGGGAATTATTACATAGAAGTACCTAAAACTATCATTTAGATATTCTCGCCTGATCAGGTTTAGGACTAGTTTGCTTCTGTTCCATGAATAGCTTTTTTCTCTCTTTTCATATCATATTTATTTCAGAAATTCATTTTCTCTTTTCTTCTTTTCTAAAGCTAAATTACTCAAAATGAAACCCCAAATGTAAAAATAAAAAAAGCCATGTCAAAGAAAACATCAAATATTTTTAAGCTAATTTTTTCTCTTTCCAAATCTAACTTGGAAAAGTGTTGAGCTAATGATTTTTAGCTATCAACTCAATATAACAATAAAATTGGTGTTATATATTTAATAATGTATTTAAATCTGTAGAGTAGAAAGTAAAATTTAAATTAATAAGATCTAGAGAGATATGTAGCCCCTTCCTCAGAAGACACTGACTTTTTCTCTCTAAAAAATACAACTCAAAGCAATAACCAATAAAAAGAATTCTAAAGATTTCCCTGAGTCAGTTAAAATCACCTACTCGATGTAGCTAATTAGTACATCCACTCCCAAATTCCTTCTCCCTTGTCGGTCTCAATTTAAAATCCAGAAAAAGACCAAACTCTAAACTTGTTTCCTCAGCCTCCTTTTCAGAAGTCTGTTCTAGGATTCTGGAAAAGGCTCCTGTTCTCTTGAACCAAAGGAAAATGCAGGTGATGTAGCCCCTAGCTCACCTCTTCTTATCTTGAAATGTATACATGATGCCTAGACATGCAGCAGCCAGCTACCTTGGGATCATGGGCAGGAAGGTGGGGAGCATTTTAGAGATTCTGGCTCAGGTACAGTTGAGCCTTTAAATATATGTGAGAAGCCACTTACCTCCAAACTCCCTGCTTAGTGAAAAAAATAAATCCCTGCTTATTTAAACCTCTACTGGTCAGGTATGCCATTACTTGCAGTAGAAAGCATTACAAACTAATGAATTTAGTTTCTAAAAGCTGTGCTTTAATGGTTTTTTTAAACAGAATAATATTATTAACTATTCTAAAGGGTAGTTTTCTTTATATACTGAGAAAAATAAATCTCTTCTCAAAATTTGAGTAAAACAAATATTAGTAAAATTTATCACTCTCACTGACTTAAGGGATCTATTTGAGATTAATTCTAGAATTTATAGAGAAGAGCAACTGGTTCCGCTGATAAGACTAGAACAGAAAGGCTAGAGGCAGTTATGAGTTGTATACACATGGGCAGTGTATCTGGAGATGAAAACCAGGAGTTCATGATCTGGTCCAGTACCTTCTTTATGGATATTATGAAGGAAAGTCTACCTCAAAGTGAAACTGGGAGTTGTTGATGAGATGGAAGTTCATGAGTGTGTGTGTGTTTCAGGGGTAGGTAGGCTGAAGTGAGCTCCTCATAACACTCAAGATCATTACACCTGTAATAACATACTGGCTTTAGCAGCATCTGATGCAAATTGATGGTCAAAGAAGGTGGCACTAGAAAACAAAGTACTTACAACACAGAACCACATCACATCTGACTTCCCTCTCCCCCAACCCAGCAAAGTCTGTTGGCTTTAGGGATCATGGACACTCAGTGTAAGACTTATGGATTCAAAAATCCTGGGTCAGAGTGGAAAGGTAGAATACAAGGGCAACACATCTTCCAACTATACTTAGTGAATTGCTAAAGACTTTTGAGGACAGAGGCAGCCTTGTCCCATAGCTGTGAGGTCAGAGGATGATAGAAACCCAAGGGTGAGAGGGGGTGGTAATTGTGTAATTGTGCTGAGTGTGTTTTAGGACTGGAATCTGAATGTATTCATCCACAGTCTCTGATCCCAAAAGAGCAAGGACTGAAACAAAATTTATAACAATCAGATACCCATGAAAATCATATTTCAAAATAGGAAAGGTATAGGGACCTAAGTGGAAGTGAGGTTTCCACACATCATTTCAAGTGGTAAAACACTAATAGCAATAGACCACAGTCTATATAATATAGCCACATATATATACTGTAACATACAGAACAATTACTTTGAAAACTACCCTAAGAGACACACTGACAAACACTATACATAAATCAAGATGGAATCCTAAAAAAAATATTCCAGTAACCCACAGGAAACCAAGAAATGAAAAACAGAGGCAAAAATAGAAAACATAATATATCAGACATAAGCATTAATATATCAATAATCACCTGAAATTTAAATGATCTAAATACATTCATCGAAAAGGCAGATTTTCAGGGTGGATTTAAAAAGCATGACCAAATACATGCTGTTCACAAGAAACTCACTTCAAATTCAGTGACATAGGTCAGTTGAAAGTAAAGGGATGGAAAAAGATATACCAAACACTACTATTAAAAAAGGCTAGATCAGGGGTTCCCAACCCCTGAGCTGCAGACTGGTACTGGTCCATGGCCTGTTAGGAACCGGGCCACACAGCAGGAGGTGAGCAGCAGGCAAGCAAGCATCTGTATTTGAAGCTTGTCCCCACCACCAGCATCACCACCTCAGCTCCACCTCAGATCATCAGGCATTAGATTCTCACTGGAGCACCGGTACCTGGTGCCAAAAAGGTTGGGGACCACTGGTATATGATAAACTATATTTCAGAGCAAAAATTATTTGAGAAAAGAGGGATATTACATAATGATAAAAGAATCAATCCACTAGGAAAATACCACAAACTTAAATGCGTATGCACCAAACAACAGAACCTCAAAATATATGAAGCAAAACCTATAAAGCTGAAAGGAGAAATAGACAAATCCACAATTATGGCTGGGGACTTCAACAATCCTCTCGGCCATCAACAGAACTGAACTAAACTATATACAGCCCCACCCAACAACAGCAGAATACATATTCTTTTCAAGTGTGTATGGAACATTTGCCAAGAGAGACCATACTCTGGACCATAAAAGAAATTTCAAGAAATCTAAAAGAATTAAAATCATACAGGTTATATTCTCTGATAAGAATAGAGTCAAACTAGAAATCAGTAACAGAAAGACAACAGCAATATCTCCAAATGCTTGCAAAGTAAACACACTTCTAAACAGTCTATGTGTCAAAGAGAAAACCTCAAAAGAATTTTTTTTAAATAGAACTAAAAGAAAATGAAAATAAAACATTTCAAATCATGTGAGATACAGTTAATACAGTGCTGAGAAATTGATATCACTAAATACATTAGAAATGAGGAAAGGTCTCAAATCAAAAACCTAAGTTCCTACTTCAAGAAATTATTTTAAAAAGAGTAAAATAAACTGAAAGCCAAGTGTAAGAAATAAATATTAAACAGCAGAGCAGAAATCAATGAAATTGATAAAACAGGAAAAGAGAAAATCAATCAAATACAAAGCTTTTTCTTTACAAATATCAATAAAATCAATAAATCAATTAGAGTGAAATTTTAAAATTTGTTTAAATAATATAAGATAAAAATCACCAATATCAGAAATGAAATAGAGGATATCTTCACAGATTATATAGCCAATAAAAGATAGAAGGAACACTCTGACCAACTTTATGTACATAAATTCAACAACTTAGAAAATGTGGACCAATGTCTCAAAACCACAATCTATCAAAACTCGGTCAAGAGGAAATAATTTGACTAGTCCTACAATCTTTAAAGTACCTAAATCTTTAACTAAAAGCCAAAAGGAAACTCCCATGCCCAGCTGGCTTTAAAGAAAAATTTTACCAAATATTTAAACAAGAACTAACACAAATTTTATGCACTCTCTTTCACAAAATAAAAAAGGAGGAAACTCTTCCCAACTCATTTCACTAGATCAGTATTAGCTTGATACAAAACCAGATACCACAGTTCAAAAAAACTATAGATAAATAATATCTCTTATGAACATAGAAGCAAAAATCCTCCACACACACACACTCACACACACACACACACACACACACACACACAAATTAGCAGACTGAGTCCACCAATGTACAAAAAGAATTAATTATATACTATGACCAAATAGGATTTATTATGTAAGGCTGGATCAACATTCAAAAATCAATCAATGTAATTACGGAGTAAAGAAAATTGAAATGATCATATCAATTGATACAAGTTAACTCATTGGACAAACTCCAACACTCACTCTTGATAAAAACTCTCAGCACATTAGGAATAGATGGAAATTACTTGTTAAAGGGCATCTACAAAAAACCTACATCTAACATCATACTTAACAACAAGATACTAAATGTTTTCCCCTAAGATCAGAAACAAGGCAAGAATGTCTGCCCTCATAATTCTTATTTAACAGATTACTGAAAGTTCTACCCCTTATGAAAAGGATAGAAAATAAAAGGGATTGATATTGAAAAGGAAGAAATATAACTATCTCTATTTGTAGATGATAAAATCATCTATATAAAAAAAAAATCCCACAGAATTTACATTGAAAATTTCCTAAAACTAATAAGTGAGTTTAGGAGGGTCACAGGATACAAAATCAACACACAAAAATCAATCACATTTCTATACATTAAAAATGAACATGAGAAACTAAAATTTAAAACACAATGTCATTACAATCACTCTAAGGAAAAAGAAATACAAAACATGTACAAGATCTGTAAACTGAAAATTACAAAATGTTGATGAAAAATATCAAAGATGACCTAAAGAAATGGAGAGACATTATGTTCATAAATTGGAAGACGTCAATTCTCCCCAAATTGATCTAGAGGTTTAATGCAATTCCTATCACAATTCCAGCAAAGATATTTGTAATCATAGACAAGCTTATTCTAAAATTCATATGGAAAGGTACAGGCCCTAAACAAAGAAGAATCTTGACAAAGAAAAATGTGTGAGGAATCACTATACCTAATGTTAAGATTTACGATATTAGTAGAGTAGTAAACACAGTGTGGCAATGGCAGAGGGATGGACACAGATCAGTGGAACAGAACAGAGAACACAAAATGAGACCCAAATATGCTCAAATGGGTTCTTACAAAAGTACAAAAGCAATTCAGTGGAGAAAGGAGAGCCTTTTCAACAAATTGTGCTGGAGTCATTGGATATCCATAGGCAAAATAAAATGAATCATGAGCTAAATCTCACAACTTATACAAAAATTAACTCAAAATGGATCACAGATCTAAACATAAAATGTAAAACTATAAAAATTTTAGGAAAAAACACAGAGAAAATCTTCAGGATCAAGGGCTAGGCAGAGAATTCTTAGGCTTAACACCAAAAGCACAATCCTTAGAAAGGAACATTGATAAATTGGACTTCATCAAAATTTGAAATGTTTTTGTTCTGCAAAAGACAGTTACAGACTGAGAAGAAACATGCAAACCACATCTTAGGCAAAGGGCTTGTATCTAGAATGTATAAAGAATTCTCAAACGGGAAAAAAAAATTCAATTAGAATCCAGCAAAAGACATAAACAGACATTTCATCAAGGTGGATATACAGATGGTAAATAAACACATGAAAAGATATTCAACTCATTAGCCAACAGAGAAATGTTGATTAAACCCACAATGAGCTATCGCTACATACCTATCAGATAGCTAAAATAAAAAATAGTGACAACACTAAATGCTGACTAGGATGCAGAGAAACTAGATCATTCAAACGCTGCTCCTGGGAATGTAAAATGGTATGTTTGCTCACAAAAATAGTTTGGTAGTTCCTTAAAGAACTAAATATGCAATTATTATGTGATCTAGCAACTGCATTTCTGGGCTTTTATCCCAGAAAATGAAAACACATGTCCACACAAAAATCTGTACATAGTTGTTCGTAGGAGCTTTATTCACAACAGCCCAACTGGAAAAGGCCCAGCTGTCCTTTACAGGTAAATGGTTAAAGAAACTGTGGTACACACATAGAATACTACTCAGCAATAAAGATGAACAAACAATACACACAACTACCTGGATAAATCCCCAGAGAATTATGCCAAGTAGAAAAAATAATCCCAAGAGGTACATACATACTTTACGAGTCTATTTAAGTAACATTTTCAAATTGATAAAATTTTAGAAATGAAGAATACGTTAGTGGTTACCAGGAGTTAGGGATGCTTAGGTAGAGGAGGGATGAGGAGGTGGGTGTAATTATAAAAGGGCAATAGGAGGGATCCTTGTGATGATGAAACTATTCTGTATCTTCACTATCATGGTAGTCACAGTAACCTATACATGTGATGAAATGTATAGACTAAATATATACACACAATTACCAGTAAAACTTGGGAAATCTGAATAAAATTGGTGGATTATATTAATGTTCATATCCTGGTTATACTATTATACTACAGTGTTACAAAATGGGAAACTGGGTAAAAGGCACGCAGGATCTCTCTGTATTATTTCTTATAACTGCATGTAAATCTACAATGATCTCAGTAAAAATTTCAATTAACAATAAAAGGAGAGAGAGGGTCCATTCTCCTTGGTCACTAGGAGAGGTTCCACTCAGGTGCCTTTTATAAAGTATTAAGTATGAGTATGAACAAAGATGAGCAATAAATGACTAAAGTCTCACAGAAATGAGATGGAAATGATTCTATAAATAATAAAACAAACATCTCTGTTTCAATTACTAAGCTCATGTGAAGAAAAGGCAATCTAAATTAATCGTTAAGCCATGTAAATTGACCTGATTTCACGCAAAACTCTAGCAGTTGTGACCATCCCTCCTTTGGGATGCCAAATATTTGGTTAGGAAAGCAAAGAATTTGTTTGGCCTTCAACTAGCCAAGCTGGTCACTTTGTCGCAGTGGAGTTGCCAGATCAAATTCAGGCATCCTGGGGCCTGATTAATGAGCACTGAAAATGCCCAACTCTCCCTTCCTTTTGCTATGGGGAATCCGACCCCCGCCAACCCCCACCCCCATCTACACGCAAAGTTGCCTCTGACCTTTCTACAACTGTAAGAACAGGATAAACTCCTCAGAAAATGGCCCAAAAAATCCCTTTACATTTACACTAGTTCATATCTGGAATCCTGTTGTTGGGAGACTGCTCTCCCAATGGGCCACAGAGATGCTGAGTCACAACTTGCATGGTGACATCTTCATGCTGCCCTGGCCACTTTGTAAAAACCACATGTCCCGAGAAACTTATAACCTATTTAAGCCACAAAAGCACTGTTGCTAAAATAAGAAATACAAATTTTGTTGCACAGCAGCTGTGGATGGCACCGCAAGAAGCTAATTCCAGAGGTGATTCTCCCAAGCTGTGTTATCCCCTGTAGTTTTTAGGCATGGCTGCTACAGGTAGACAGGGGCAATGGACAGGCACTATTAGGGGTGCTTGCCCTAGATAAAAGAAGGGCAACCCAAAGAACAACTGGATCACAGCTTCTCAGCCAGCTGAGGAACATCACGATCACACATAAAGAACAAAAAAATACAATACAGACAAGAGGGCAGTAAATGAATGGTTTGGACAATATGAATGTTCGGGGTTATGTAGAGAGATGGCTTATGCTGAGATGATCAGGGAAGGGTTTTGTTGTTGTTGTTGTTGTTTTTCAGGGAAGGTTTTAATTGCCGGGGGGGGGGAGTATTTTCCAGAGAAGGCTAAAATCTGGATGGGAAGAGGAAGAGGCATGAGAATGCTGTCAGGACTTGGAACAAGTAAAAAAAAACAAAGGAATGGGAAAGAGTAAAATCCATTCAAAGAACAAGGATCATGACAGTTTAACTAGAATATTAGGTTTGTTTTGCATTATGAAAAAGAAGATTGTCAAGAAAGAATGGTATTGAATTTTTTACAATAATAATGTACTCTTGTGTTACTTGTATAATTAAAAAACAGAAACAAAAAAAATTAAAGAAAGGGATGCTAAGGCTGAGGAAAACATCTAGACTCACAGATATACAGATATTCAGTCTGTGGCTGTTGTGGCAGACAAAGTTTGCTAGCTTTCAACACCCATTAATTACTATCTTTTCTCTTTCCAAGTTTCAAAACTAGATGGTGAAAAACCAAATTCCTAACTTCCCTTGTAGCAAAGAAACTAATAAGATACAAGGGGCAAGCCTACTGGGGGAGTGGCAAACACTGTCTTCTGACAAGAGACTTTTCCCTCTCCCTCCTTCCTGCTTGCCTTGAACATGGTTTTGAGAAGTTGTGATATCTGGAACTGAGGCAACCATCTTAATAACCGTGAGGACACAAGCCTAAGAAAGAAGAAAAGTCTGTTCTGAAGATGGCAGAATGAAGAGATAAAAAGGATCTGAGACTTTTATGACATTCATCAGCCACTGCCTAAACCCAAAGCTACCACACCTCTAGAGTTTTTATGATATAATTAATTTGGCTTAAGCCACTGTTAATCAGATACTCTGTTACTTATAGCCAAAAGTATCTTAAGTGACACAGTTATAAAGTTCAGGACAAAATATAAAAGTAAGCAAAGTTAGGTGTTTAATCCCTAAATAGGGAGTTACTCTAATTTCTGAACTCCAAATTAACATTTAGGAATAGCACTGGAATAGTATGTCATTGCCAAAATATGAATGGCAGCTTCAAGAAGTGGCCCAGTCTGAAATGTGAATTCAAGGATATTTCAATACTTACTGGGAACAAGTGGCAAAATATTTAAATCAAAACCATCCTGTGATCTGGCACAGTAGACACCTACTGTTTGTTTGCCCAGCACTTTCTTACCACAAAATCCTTTCTTTTCTTTTCTTTTTAAGGGCTTATATTCTTTTTTTTTATGGTGACACTGGTTAATGAAATCCAATAAGTTTCAGCTGTACACCTTAACAGTAAGGCATATATATGTTTACACTGTGTTCACCTCCCATAGTTAGATTTCTTTCTGTCAACACATATTTGACCCCTTTTACCCCATCTAACTCCCCCCACCCATTTCCCCCTACCCTCTGGTAATCACTAGCCTATTGTCCATGTCCATGAGTCTCTGTTTGTCCTGTTGATTTGTTGCTTTTAGGTTTATATCCCACATATAAGTGATATCACATGATTTTCACTTTTTCTGTCTGGCTTATTTCGCTTAGCATGATTATCTCGAGGTCCATACACATTGTTGCAAATGGAAGTATTTCATCTCTTCTTATGGCTGAGTAATATTCCATTGTATATATGTACCACAGCTTCTTTAGCCAATCATCTATCATAGGACACTTTGGTTGCTTCCATGTCCTGGCTACTGTGAATAATGCTGCTATGAACATTGGTGTGCAAATTTTCTTTTCAGATATGCCTTTTCAAGTCTTTGGGATAAATGCCCAGTAGAGGGATTGCTGGATCATATAGTAGATCAATTCTTAGTTTTTTGAGGAACCTCCATACTGTTTTCCATAGTGGCTATAACAATTTGCAGTCCCACCAGCAAATTGTATAATAGTTCCTTTTTCTCCACATCCTCTCCAACATTTGTTATTATTTGTCCTGTTGATTCTAGCTATTCTAACAACTGTAAGATGGTATCTCATTATGGCTTTGATTTGCATTTCCCTAATAGCTAGCAATGTTGAGCATCTTTTCGAATATTTGTTGGCCATTTGTATCTCCTCTAGGGAGAAGTGTCTGTTCAGGTCCTCTGCCCATTTTTTGATTGGACTGTTTTCTTCTTTAGTTATTTATTTTTTAACAGTTTTATTATGGTATAACTTATATATCATAAAGTTCACCCATTTAAAAGACACTGTTAAATGGATTTTACTATAACATCAAAGTTGTATGATCACCATAATCTAGTTTTAGAACACTTTCAGTATTCCAAAAAGAAAACCTATACCCATTAGGAGTCACTTTCTATTTCCTCCCTTCCTCCACACAGGTCTTGGTAACCATTAATCTACTTTCTGTCTCTATAAATTTACTTATTCTGCACATTTCACATAAATGGGATCATACACTATGTACTTTTTTGCATCTTATTTGTAGTATAATGTTCTTGAGGTTTATCCACATTGTAGCATTTATCATCAGTATTTCATTCCTTATTATGACCAATAATATTCCATTGTATAGACATAGCACATTTTGTTTATCTAATCATCAGATGATGGACATTTGGGTTGTTTCTACTTTGGGCCTATTCAGATATATGCTTTGCAAATATTTTTTCACATAATGTCAGTTGCTTTTTTACTTTTTTGATGATTTCTTTTGAAGCACAACTTTGGCTATTTATTATAGTATTATTTCTAATAGCAAAAGACTGGAAATAACACATTTACACATCAAAAGGGGATGGGTTATATAAACCATGGTATGTCCACACAATGGAGTACTTATGCAGCTGTGAATGGAACACATTCTGATGGAATGAGGACAACAGCTCTATATACTACTGTGGAGAGATCTCCAAGATATACTGCTAAAAGGAAAAATGGAAGGTACAAGAGAATGTGTAGAGTGTGCTACCATTTAATAAGAGACCAAGTCAATATATTTAAGAATTTGCTATTAAAAAAAAACAGGAAGTATAACCCAAAACCAAATAAATAGGGTTTTTTTTTAAGTTACTTATAGAAGGAGGGAACAAGATTAAAGAGACAGGGGTAAAAGCCATACTTGTCTGAATGCACCTCATTTTGTAAATTTAACTCTGAAGCCACATAAGTGTTTTATTTTTACCTTATAATAAATTTTTTAGGTTAAAAATCAAAATGCAAAATGAAAAAAATGAACCTAACTAGGTATTGAACTGTGACTTAACCATACTATCAGTAATTACTTAAATGAAATTAAAGCCTACTAATTTGACTGTACGTTCCTAGTGGGATATAGTCTAAAAACTAAAGAACTACAAGGAAATCTCAAACTATTTTCAAAACTCAAATTATTAGTAATAATGTTGTTATTGTTGATTGACACTAGTATATGGATATATATTTTTATTTATGGTATGATGGGACTCAGGGAAGGCTGTCCTAAAATATGCCAATATGGCATATTGATTATTTTAAATTAAAGTTACTTGAGAAACCACCAGTACAAAGACACTCTGACCCTTTTCTCTGTCTACCTGAAAGCAGGTAACAAATCTCCCATGTGAAAGGTTCTCTCCCTTCGTCAGGAGGCAGAAAGATATCCTTCCCACCAGAGACAGGAAATTCAGGACCAAGAAGGCTATGTGAACAAAACTCTGCTTACTTTTTTCACTAATCAGTATCTAAACCAAAGCTTCTTTGTTTTTCTTAATTCTTCACAAATTTATTGTTTCTGTCTAAAAACTGCCTGCTTTTGGTTATTTCTTTAGGTCCCACATCTATGGGACCTCCAAATGATCAAAATTAAATTTGTTTTTTTTCTCCCATTAATCTGTCTTGTATCAATTTAATTATTGGACCAGTCAAAAATAACCAAAAATAGTAAGGGGAAATTTTCCGCTCCCCAACAAATAGGCTAAAACAAGTAAGTAATTATACTAACATCCTATGAATCAAGATTTTCAATATAAGAAAAGTATAGAATCAAAGAAGTTAAATAAAAACCTATGAGCCTTAATTTGCATTGGAAATATCAGTTTGGATTCATGTTGTATTTTATCTTTAAATATGTATACATATTTTCTAGACTTGTTTTAAGAGAATGAAAATTCAAGCCACAGACTGGGAAAAAAATATTAGCAAATCACATATCCAATAATGGACTTGTATCCAAAACACATAAAGAACTCTCAAAACTCAACAGTAAGGAAATAACCCGATTAAAGGTGGGCAAAAGATATGAACAGACATTTCATTTCACCTAAGAGGATATATTGATGGCAAATACTCACATGAAAAGATGTTCAACATTGTTAGCCATTACGGAAATAAAAATTTAAATCAGGACGAGATGCTACTACACACCTATTAGAATAGCTAAAACCTAAAACACCAACAATGCCAACTGTTCACAAAGATTGGAAGTAACAGAAACTCTCATTCACTACTGGTAGGAATGCAAAATGGTACAGTCACTTTAGGAGACAGTTTGGCAATTTCTTTAAAGTTAAATATACACCTATGGCCAGTTCCAAATTTATGTGAAAGTCAAGTATCCTGCCATTCATAGGAAAGCAGTGACCATTTTGCTGCAGTTTTCAACTTCTTACATGTATAAGCAAAGCTTCCCTTGTTTAACAGGTTTCAAAAGGAAAGCCAGAAATCTCATTTCAGTTGAAAGTGAAATCTACATAGGCTTATTTCAATTATGACCTAGAACTGAGTATTTATGTGGCGAAATATAAGCATAGGTATCACAAAGAGGTAATTTATTAATTTATAATAAGGAATAATAAATTATTTTTAGTGTTAAAAAAGAATATTCTTATGTATATACAGACCTATAAGGATATCAAGATTACAATAATTTTTTAACAGCCTATATTTGAGCCTGATCATATCAGTCATTAAAAAACTTAATTTTTAAGGCTCATATCATAATGTGTATTAGGCTATATTTTTATTCATATTGCTTTGTCATATGGTTTTGGTAGCTTTACTTATTTAACATTGTCAATATATTTTCATGTTGTAAGCAGCATTAATTAAAATGAATTTACAACCTTTATTAAATTAAATAAACTGAGCCTGCTTTTTGAAAAAGTTAATCCCATCTTGGATTAAAACAGTTATGTAACTGTTTTAATGTATTATGCTGCTCTATAAATTTTTTAAATGGATGAAAAGAGAAGTAAGCTAAGCTTACCTACCTGTTTGCTTCTCAAGAAAAGCAAACTATAACCCATTTTTAGTTTTAAATAGGGGAGAAAACTACTCTTGCGCATACATGTATAAGGGAAAAAGGAAAAAAATCAAGCAGGAAATTTTACCATAAGAAAAAAATCCTAAGTTTTCTTCTACTACACTCTCACTTGCATTAGGGTTGATATCCTTTGTGGCAAAGGGAAGCCACACAGAGTGGACAAATAAGTTGGCAAAAATCAACAAATCTACAGAAAACTATTACTCTTTACTAAATGAGACATTATCATTGGATCATTATATCCACAACTCATGGATTATACAAACATATCATGGTCTACAGAAACCATTTTTATTCAGGAGTTCCCTGAGACCTGTAAACCATTTCAAAGTTTCTTCTGGAGTAAAAAGATTGAGATTTGGGGTGACATAAATGTCTTGGAACTCGTTAGAGGTGATAGTCGCAAAACACTGTGAATGTACTAAATGCCACTGCATTGTACACTTTTAAGTGGTTAATAGTTAATAAGATCTGTTGAGGTTTCTTGAACAGTGAGAGACTAAACTGGTCTTGAATGAAGTTGAAGATCTGAAATTTAAAACAGGCAAGAATTTGTAGGATGGCTCTATTGAGACTGGTTTTCAAACTGACTGCAACCACAATAACGAACAGATTTAGGTGCAACCCAGTTCACATACACGCATGCAACGCAAACAAAAGTTTCATGGACCAATGCTTACTTACCCTTCCCAAACATAATATACTCTGATTTTCATTCTATTCTATTCCTTTAAAAAAAATGTTGGTCATGATTTATTAAATTGATCTCACGAAGTGAGTGGCAAACTCTAATGACCTCAGGTGTCAGGTTAAGGCAGGTCATTTTAAGGCAATGAAATTAGACACTAAGAACATAACCAGGAATCTGTAGGTAGAATTTTAGATTGGGAAAACCCTCCATCTTGTAGAGAAAGTGATTGTTTTATGATTATATTTGTCGTTGAGCTAAATTTCAATTGATTAATCTAACATCACATAATGAACTCAATATGTGTACTATGTATTACTCAGTGTTTTTCTCTTTCAGTTGTTTATCATTTAAATCGCTGGTAAATTTCCCAAAGAATGATTTTCCCTATATATTAATACGTAGGCTTATATTAGTCTAGATCAAAATAAACGTAAAGGTATTATCCACACCTTTTTGTAAGAAAGACAGAGACTCTGAATTTGTTTTATTTTACTGTTGTGAATTCAATTTTTTTCTTCTTAATGGACTATTTATAATAAACCCTCTAAAGATGTGCTCCTCATTATTCATTAGAGGCTTTCAGGATCAGCTACATAACCATCTGTCCAAAATGCTGGAGAAAGGATTTTCGGCTTTGGCTGGAAGTGTCCCTTTTAATTTTAATATCCTACCATTTTTGACAATATGCTTGAGATTCTCTTAGCTCAATACAAATCCAGCATATAATTGTTGGAAAGAGATACTATGTATCTGGAATTCAGTTGTGATCTTTCTCGAATGTTTTCAATTAATTCACATCAAATTTAATGTCATCAGTGGCACAAATGCTTATATTATAGAAAGCACAATACTTCTTGTATTTCAGAGATAGAAGTATAGGTTACACATCACCTAGCTAGGGGCAGAAACCAATCTATTGTTCAAGACTACCAGCAGCAAATTAAGGGGGAACAAGTTCCTTTTTAATTTCTGAGAAAAAGCAGTAAAAGTAAGCTTGTGTTATAATTTTAAACCCAAACAGCCAGTAATTATGCTATCTCCAGGAAGCCAAGGCTTTTCACTTGATAATTTAATTCAGCAAGCAAGGCTCTGTAACTGGGGTGGGGAAGGGAGGGGAGTGATACAAAGGCCAGATTTGGCTTTACTGACTTTCTGACCATTCTATGCCCGACAGCATTCAATCTTTTAACCAAGTACAAGTTCTTAAATTCTTAAAATAGTATTAATTTTATGGTAACACAAAGCACATTTAGTCCCAAGATTGGTGCCACAATTTTTTAAATGCAGCCACCTGATTTGGGCACATACTATGATATCCAATATATAAAACTTACAGTTTCAGCTCTCCCAGAAATAGAATCTAAAACTAGCCAATCTCAAATCTCCTGGTCAGCATTAGTTTGGTAATCTGCCTGATAAGCCCTTGCCAACTCCTGTAAGAAAGTAACCTTGCAATAACCAATCTGCTTTTAGAAAACTCTTTTTAATAAACCCAAACTAAATCTCTGTCAAGATTAAATGTGTATATAAAAGTCATATTCATACAATAGAATACTACAGAGCAATGGAAATGTACAAACCACATTAACAAACCTAATAAACATAATGTTGAGCTAAAAAAAAAGCCAGTTACAATAGAATAAACACAGGAGATTTCCACTGATACAAATTTCAAAAGCAAGCAAAACCTAACTATAGTGATAGCAGCCAGGATAGTAATTACCTTTGGAGAGCAGGGAAGGGTTGCCATATAGAATACAAGATGCTCAATTAAATTTGAATTTCAGATAAACAACAAATACTCTTGCAGTATAAGTCCCATCCAGTATGTGGGATACATGTTTTTATTTAAGACTGAATCTGGCAACTGTAGTCAAGGGGGATGCTTTTGAAGTGCGAGTAATATTTTATTTCTTGATATTCATTCGATGATCATCCATTGTGCATTTTTCTATATGTGTTGTACTTCACAATAAAAGTTTTTTTTAAAAAAAAGGGAAAAGTACGCTCCGTATAGCCTTGCAGATTTAAAAATATCACATCCAACCACTGTTTTTCCTAACCACCCTTAATCACTGCATGTGAGAGCTGTGGTACTTCTGCAGGAGGTAGGCATCAGTAATCTAAAGTGTTGCTGGGCCCAAAGCTGTGGGCTCTACTTTCCATTTTTATTACAATTACTTTTATATGGCACGCTTCTTCTGGAATAATTTTTTATGTGCTGCATCTCAGGGGTCTTTCTTATTTGTGCAGCTTGCTTAATCTTACAAAGGGCAATGCTAGGTTGGAAGGCAGTCCCTACCCATCAGCCAAGAAATGCACAAAACCAGTGTTCTAGAAGCAAATTGGACTGATCAGCCTGCCTGTAGGGGTCAAAATGCAGTGGACCAAAGCTACAAAGAAAACTGATACTTTAAGGCCCATAACTTAGACAAAGACACTGTTCAGAATCCATAAAAGCAAATGCTTCAATCTGCTGCATTTCTAAACTTATCAGAGGTTGATACAAAAACTTGAGGTGGCTCCACCTATGTCCCTCCCATTGGTATACTACTTACCTTCTTCCTACAGACACAACTGGAAAACCCAAATAAAGAGCAGTAACCAGTGTGAACAAAAGCCTGAATCATTTTTCTGCTGTTGTTTAAATAAGATGCTATTTATTGGCAAAAGTCCTTTCATGCGCAAGTGTTTTTTATAGTTGTGTTGTGTTGTTTTGTACCTTCCTCTTGTCTTGAAATGAACCCCTCCAAATTCTAAATTTAAAAAAAACTCCAAGTTTGAGTGCTTCTCTCAATAAAGGAACCCTTACCTATCTGCCCTCTACCAACCTTTAAAGCGTCAGGTTTCTTCAATTTAATAACAGAAACTGTATTTCTCTCTTTCACACAGGGTTATAAGGATAATGAAAAACCTCCTGGGCTATGGAATCAGCTTTCCAGGAAGAAACCCAGCTTCACCACTGAAACTGTGTATCTCTGGCCAGTGAGTTGCTCTGTGACTCAGTTTCCTCAACTGTAAAATGGGAATAAAAACAGTACTTAATACAAAGGGCTATTAGCATTAAATGCCATGTAAGGCGATTAAAGTAAAGCGCCTCACACACCTTAAACGCTCAATGATGACTGTTACCATCACTACCACCTGCTACCTTCTAGGGTCCTGCCACCTTCAAGGGTACTGCTACCTCCAAGGACTGTACTTATATATCTAATGTATAGGAAAGCATCCAGATGCAGTTGGAGAGACAGGAAGAAGAGGAAGCAGAGAAAAAGGGTTCCACCAGCCAACAAAGGTTGATCCAAGTTGCACCCAATTCACAGAAGGCGAAGCAGCGGCAAGAGGCCTCAACTTGTGTCCAGGGAGGTGGCCATGCCTGGACCTTAGACCCCGGTCGCGAGCTCTGATCTCACTACTCACATTGCGGTTGAGGCTGTAGCCGGGAAGTAGAGGCAGAGCCATGGCTCTGAGCGTCCGAGGGTCAACCGTCCTAGAGGAAAGGGGTCCTCAGGTAGTAGCCGCCCGGCGGCAGCATTGTTTGACCACCCCCCTTTACCACGTTACCTAGAGACGGGAGACTACGTCACCGAAGAGGGAGGGGCTGCGACGGGGTGGGGGAGGTGCTCTGCGCAGAGCCGAAGTGGAGACGTGACCGGGTAGGGGCGGGGCTAGGCGGGTAGCTTCCCACGCGCACCTCCAATCCAGCGCGCTCCCACCCACTCAGCCGGGTGCAGGCATCTCAGGGCTTTTCTCTCCACACGCTTTGTGCAAATACAAAGACTAACTACAGACTAACCGTTCCCCACACCCCGCCACTTTGTTTTAACCCCCTTACAGAGCTCAAAAAGCCTTTCGTAGATTTCAACTCCTCCGATTCTTACCACATTTTTTGCCATTTGGTTATTAAATTTAGTCCAAATACCCTGAAAAGTGCAGAAAACAACACGACACCCATGTGCTCACAGAAATTAATACCAGGTAATTTACATTTACATCAGTTTTTATTTCATAATTAAAGCACTCCAGATGAATCCAAAGCCACATGGACCTCATCCGTCTTCCTCCACACCCATGAAAACCCATTCAGCAGTAACCACCATCCTCAGTCCACTGCACATTTTTATATTTGAACTAAAATTTGTAAGGTGTTCACTCCTGGTCCAATCATGGTGGCCAAGGGTGGGGGCAGGTGGCACAAAATGTGACCCCTGTCCTTCTGTCATGCACCCAAGGTGCCCAGGCCAGGAGCCTCCATGATTCATCTCCCCACACCTACAGCTAATCCTTCCTGGAGTCCTATTTGTTGGACAGACGGGTTGATATCTCTCAGTCACCACCTCCTCTGTCTCAGTTGAGGCTCTATTATTTCTTGTGTAGTTTTCTTTTTTAAAAAAAACATATATTAAATATAACCACTAATTGATCTTTCCTCCACAGCCATCCTCTGATAATTCATGATACGCCTGTAACACTTCTACTTCAGTATTCTTCTAGCCTTTCACCCAACCTCTGCTTTAGGAGGTAGGCAAACTCCTTAGCCCTGTCAAAGCCTATGTCAGGGGGCATCTTCCAATGCCCTCCATCCCTTTTTTTGCCCCCCCTCCTCCACTCCAGCTCTAAGAAACCACTGGCAGTTTCCAAACCAGGCTCTGAGGTTTCTTCCCTTTGGGATTTTGAAAATAAAAAATAAAATAAATAAGTAAAAACACCCTTCTTTTCTATCTTTCAACTGGGTAACACCTTCTTGTCTTTCACAGCTTGATTCAGTGTGGGAGAGAGGCATGGAAGGTTTTTTCTAGGAAGTGTTCCTTCACCTCCACTACCACCACTCCCAGTCTGTATTTGATATCCACTCGAATTGTGACTTTTGTGGTACTGCATTATAATAATGTGTTTACATGCCTCTCTTCATGTGCCCCCAAATTCCTCCAGGACAGGGACTCTATCTCATTTTTATTCATAAACAACATACATTATTGTTTTCTGTGTTTATAAATTTTACACTATAAATTTCTGCTACCTGCTTTTTTCACCTAAAATTTTGTTTTTGAGATTTCTATATATTAACACATGTAGATATATTCAATTCATTTTAAATGCATTGTACGATTATACTACAAATTAACAACCCATCTGTTGTCATCTGTTGATGTCATCTGTTGATAGCAATTAGATTGTTTCCAATTTTCACTAGTTACCAGCAATGCTTCAGTGAATAACCCTCTCCTGTTCCTATCAAGATTATCTAGGCTACATTCCCAAAGATGGAATTGTTCACACCTTCAACTTCACTAGATCCTGCTAAACAATCTCCAGAATCATTGAACCAAAGAAGCAAGTTCCCTTTTGCCTTCATCCTTTCAGCATGGATATTATTAAATTGTATAATTCCAAACAATCATCTAAATAAATGTGAAATGGTATACCATTGTTAATTTGTTTCTCCCGAATTCCTAGTGCAGTTGGTCATCTTTTCGTATGCTTGTTACCTTCTTCTGTGACTCATTATTCATATCTTTTGCTAATTTTTCTGTTTGATCACTTGGAATTTTTGTAATATATCCTGGATACTAATGCTAGGCAGAGCAAATGTCTTCTCATGGTTGTGGTTTGTCTTTTAATTCCATTTGTAGAGTTCTTTATTGTATATGAATGTGTCCTTTTACTCTACTCAAATAGATCATTCTTTCCCATTATGATTTGTACTTTGTATGTGAATTCAAAAAATCCATAGAACAAAATTATTCTACATGTTCTTACAAATGTTTTTAAAATATTTCTTTTTCATTACTTCTTAAATTGAAACAATTTCAAACCATAGAAAAGTTTCAAGAATGGTACAAAGAACTCTTGTTTACCCTTCACCCAGATTCTCCTAATTGTTTTATATTCTTCCATATTTGTTTTATCATTCCTCTCTATACACATTTTTTTCCATTTTATAGGAAATAGCAGACATCATGTCCCCTTACCCCTAAATAGTTAAGTGTATATTTACTAATAACAAAGACAGTCTCTTACATAACTGAAATACAATAACCAAAATTAGAAAGTTAGTATTAATGAAATAGTATTTTCTAATCTTAAATTCTCAAATTTGGTCAAGTATCCTAAAAATGTCCTTTTCAGCAAAAAAAAAAGGTAATAATAATTTTAAAAACCTGGTCCAGAATCTGATTCAACATCACACATTAGTTGTCAAGTCTCTTCATTTGCCTTTCATCTGAAACAGTTCTATCTTTCTTTGTCTTTTCTGACCTTGATATTGTTGAAGAGAATAGGCCAGATATTTGACAGAATGTTCTTCAGTTTCAGTTTGATGCATAGATTCATGGTTTTTTAAATGGCTCTTCGTTTATGGCTTTTCGGCAGAAATACCATAAGAGAAATGTTACGTCCTTCTCATTCATCAAAGGAACAGGTGCATAACATGTATTTTTACCATCAAGGGTGAGGGTAACTTTAATTACTCAGTAAAGGTGGTGGCGTATGTCAAGTTTGTCCACTGTAAAGTTACTATTTTTCCTTTCCAATTAATAAGAGTTTTGTGAGAAAATATTTTGGCACTTGTCATACCAAGTTCCTCATTAAACTACTAGCATCAATTGAAGAATTTGCACGGATCATTTATTACCATGATGGTTGTCATTCCTTCTACATATATTAGCTGGCATTCTACTACAAGGAAGAGTTTTTTTTCTTCCTCTCTATTCATTCATTCATTCATTCATTCATTATTCATTCAGAATGGTCTATAGATTCTTATTTTATTCACTGGATTATCATGTTACTATTATTATTCATTTTGATACTAAAATTGTCCCACATTTAGTTAGTGGGAGTCCCTCTAAGCTGACTCTTCTCTCCTTTTGATTGTTCCCACCATTTTCCAAGCATTTCCTGTGCTCTGTCACTACAAGATATTAGAGATATCTATAGATATAGGTAGATATAGATATGCAGATATAGCTATATAGATTTCATTTCTGTCTATAGATAGATATAGATATAGACATATGTAGAAATAGATATAGTAAAACCCCGAGTTTATACTGACACATCAAATTCCAATCAACACGATAGAGTACATGCTCAAATTCCCCTTTCCACATCTGTACCGCCCTTCTCAAAACAATTAGAAATCTGATTCCAGGTACCCTCAAAATATTGACTTATTTGTTCATACTAAAAGACCGCAAAAGCAGTTGCAGAATATCTCACTCATGTCACTGTGAAAAACAGACCTGTTAACTAAAGTTCAGTATTTGTTTTCAGGTTTTTTTCTTTAGTCTTAATGTGTTTAGTCAAAATACTGTGTTCCCAAATGACTTAGGTCTGTTTCCTCCCTCCTCTCCTCCCTCACTTGTTTAGAGTGCTTATGCTACTCACTTTACTCATTCGAAAAACAGTCTGGTTCATTCCGTTCCCATTTATATCTCACATTAATCTTTTTGCTCCATCCTTGTTTATTTCTTCTTTCTCTCATATTTTGTAATTGTGTTTTTCCCTTTTTTGTTTTATTAATTTAGCTAGTGGTTTATATATTTTGTTACCTTTTTCAAAGAACCAGGATTTTTATTTGTCCCTCGGACCTACTGTTTTATATTCCTAACCTTCATTATTTTTCTGCTTTTACTTTTATTATTTTCTTCCTTGGGTTTTCTTTGGGCTCATTTGTTGTTCTTTCACTTTTCAAGTTGCTACAATTCAGCCGTTTTCATTATTTTATTTTTATTGATGTGTTTAAGGCTATGAATTTTCCTCTGATATCTACTTTGAATATATCCAATAGTTTCTGAATATAGTGTTTTCATTACTTGTTTTTGTTTTGTTTTGTTTTGTTTAGATATTCCATAACTTTGACTTGTATTTTCCCTTTCATCCAAGAATTCTTTAAGATTTTAAATTTCTTAGTTGGAAGAGCTTTTCGGGTTTTGTTTTTAATTCTAGTTTTATTGCACCATGATAAGACAGTATTGTTTGTAATTTTTCCATTGTCTAGAACCTACTGATGCTTTCTTTGTGACCTAATATTCAATCAGTTTTTGTGGTTATTGCATGTGCAGTTAAGAAAGAAGGTACATTCTCCATTATTAGGTTCTAAGTTCAGTATAGAGCAATGAGATCTACTTTATTGATTATGTTATTTACTTCTTCAATATCCTTAATTATATTTCTGCCACTTGATCTATTCTACACTGGGAGTGGAGTATTAAAATCTTCTGTTATCATTGTATTTCTATCTGTATCTCCTTGCATCTGTAGTTTCTGCTTTTTAAAGACAGTAATTTGATGCACAGATTCCCATAATTGTTATATCTACATTGTGAAATTGGCATTTAGCATTATAAAATATCCTTTTTTGTCACATTCAATTATTTATGGCCTGAACTCTACTTTGTCTGATATGAAAGATCAAAGCCCTCACTTATTATTTCCATTTACACATGCCTTTATTTTTGGCCTGTCTGAATCATCTTTAGATATATCTCCTTCACACCACATATAGTTAGTTGGGTCTTGCTTTGTGAGCCATATTAAAATATTTTTCCTTTAGTAGGTGAGTTAAGCCCATTCACACTCATTGGTAAGATAAATATTGTTGGTCTCAACTCTGATATATTTTTAAATTATAATCACCATGTGTATATTTAGTGTTTACATATATTTACTGATTCTTTTTCTTCATAATATGTTTTCTTTCCTATTGTAATTTATAAATCACTTAATATTTAGGAGGGCTTATATTTTTGTTCTAGTGTTTTTGTACTTATAACATCTTGGAAAGAATTGAACATTTTTAATTTTACCATGTAATATTACATTTTTAAAAAATGATTATAGCCGATATGTTGAAATTTTAAATCTAAAAACTTACTTTTCATTTCTAGAAGTTTTATTTGTTCTTTTTAAATCTACATGTTCTTTCTTTTAAATGGGATCCTGCTCTTTACTTGCAATATTTCTTGCTTATTTTATCTCTTTAATCATTTTAAACATACTTAAAGTCCTTAACCAACAATTCTCTTTTATATTTGTGGAGTGCCACTTCACTTTTCTGTGTTGCCTGACTCTCTTTCATGGCAAGTTGTTCCCTCATTTGTTTATAAATGTTTCTGGTGATCCTGCCTCAGTGGAAAATTGTAGAGCTGGGCCTCCCACCCTCTGATTCCAAGTCCAGTGTCCTCTCTGTGATGGCACAATCACATACCAACCACTGCCAAATCACTGCCACTTCTACCTACACAAGGCCTCTGCCTTCCACAGAGAGGATATTTTCCAAACAGAAAAGCAGTTCTAATAAGAATTACTTTCTTAAGGGAGTAACAGAAAAAAAAACACTTAAATTAGAGCTGACTGAAAAATCTAGGACCTGAGGCTGCCACAACATATCCATCTATTGCCCTGCCTATTCATACATGTTACCCCTTTAAGCATACTGATACCTCTACCTTGGTACTTCTGTAGCTACTCCCTATGTATTGTCTATTCTCCCATACACATATAAAGTTTTATTTTTATTTTTTATTTAACAAATTTATTGAGCATATACTCTGATGTAGCAGGACCTCTTCCAAACATAGGGATAAATCAATGATTTCAGTCAGAGTGAACACTTCTAAACACCGGGATCTGAGATCTTAGTCTTTTGTAACTTGCAACTTATCTTTGCTGTGTTTTCTTTCAACGACATCTATCTTCCCATTCTGTCTCCCCTGACACATCTACCACAAAGAAACATCTAAAATGGCATGTATCTCTTTTTAAGATAAATTGAAAGTAAACTAGTTCCAAGAATTACAAGACATCCCCTGAAATAACTGAAGACACTTTGGGGCATGTAAGGACCAACACTGGGAAACACTGTTATTGATTTTCAGAGAATCTGTGTTACACATACCCACGAATGAAGAAAATGCTGGAGAGGTCGGCAGAGCTAGCACTTCTGAATAAGCTCAGACTGGTCTATAGGAAAGGAAATATTTGCCCCATGGGAAAATTTCTTTTGAGAAATGAAGTCATCCAGCAATCTAGAACCTTTCTACAAGACGTGAGAGACCCTGGCAGCAAAAGGGAGTGCCTCTGACAGTATTTCTGCGGGAACTTCCTTTTTACCTCCATTGAAGCATTACCTCTCCTTTCCCTTGTCTTGATAGCCTCATAAATATCACTGCCCCATTTCTCTGAGCTCTTGAAAACTGACACTCTTTATTATTTTGTGCTTACTTGGGTTACATCCATATTTCAAGTCTTGATCCTGAGCATTTAAAAGAAGAATTAGCACCAATCCCTCATAAACTCTTCCAAAAAAATTAGAAGAGAAAGGAACACTTCCAAACTCATTCCATTAGGCTGATATTACCCTTATACCAAAATCAGAGAAAGACATCACACGCACAAAAAAGAAAAGTTATATATGACCCTTATGAATAGAGACACAGAAATCCTCAACAAAATACCAGCAAAACAAATCCAGCAATATATAAAAAAAGATTATATATCATGATCAAGTGGGATATCTTCCAAGAATGCAAAGTTGGCTTACCATCTGAAAATCAATGCAATATACCACCATATTAATAGATTAAAAGATAAAATCATATGATCATCTAAACAGAAATAGAATAAGTATTTGACAAAATCCAGCACACTTTTCTTGACTTAAAAAAAACCAACAAACTAGAAATAGAAGGGAACTTCTTCAACATAATAGAAGCCATATATGAAAAACCACAACTAACAGCACACCTGATAGTGAAATATTGAATGCTTTCTCCCTGAGATCAAAAAAAAAAGAAAAAAAAACAACCAAAGATGTTTCCTTTTGCCACTTCTGTTCAACATTTTTCTGGAGGTTTTAGCCAAGGCATTTAAGCATACATAAATGAACAAATTAATGAATGAATAATGAATGAATAAAATGGCACCCAAATTGGAAATAAAAAGTAAAATTATCTCTATTCACTGAGGATGTGATCTTGTGTACAGAAAATCCCAAAGAATACACACACACACACACACACACACACACACGCACGCACACGCACACACTAAAAATAACAAACAAGTTTAATAAGGTTACAAGGCATATAATCAATATACAGAAATTAATTGTATTTCTATACATTAACAATGAACAATTTGAAAATGAAATGAAGACAACAATTTTATTTACAATAGTGTCAAAAAGAATTAAATACTTAAAGAAAATTTTTATTTTTTATTTTTTTATTTTTAAAAATTTATTTATTTAAATTAGTTTCAAGTATATAGTACATTGGTTAAACACTTATATAATTCATAAAATGATCCCCCAATTGCTCCCTCTATCCCCTGGTCCTCCATCTAGCTATCATATTAATGCTAACTGCATTCCCTATGCCGTGTTCCCATCCCCGTGATCACTTATCAACTACTAATTTGTACTTCTTTAACACTTCACCCCATTCTCCCAGTCCCCTAATCCTCCTCCCCTCTGTCCATCACCAAATTGTCCACTATATTTGTGAGTCTGTTTTTGATTAGTTTGTTCTTTTTATTTCTTAGATTCTTCATATAAGTGAAATCATATTGTATTTATCTTTCTCTGTCTGACTTATTTCACTCAGCATAATAACCTTGAGGTCCATCCATGTTATTGCAAATGGTAGGATTTCATTTTTTTAATGGCTGAGTAATATTCCATTGTATATATGAACCATAATTTCTTTATCCAATCATCTGTTGATGGGCACTTAGGTTGCTTCCATATCTCGGCTATTGTAAATTATGCTGCCATGAATATTAGTGTGCATAGATATTTACAAATTATTGTTTGGGTTTTCTTTGGATAAATACCCAGAAGTGCAATTGCTGGGTCAAAAGATATCCATTTTTAATTTTTTTGAGAAACCTCAATACTGTTTTCCATAATGGCTGTACCAATTTGCTATCCCACCGACAATGTATGAAGGTTCCCTTTTCTCTGCATCCTTGTCAACATTTGTTATTTTTTGATTTATTGATGATAGCCATTCTGATGGTGACCAACCTTGAGCATCTTTTCATATGTTTAGTAGCCATCTGTATTTCTTCTTTGGAGAAGTATATGTTCAGGTCTTCTGCCCATTTTTAAATTGGATTGTTTGGTTTTTTGTTGAGTTGTATAAGTTCTTTGTATATTTTGGATATTAACCCCTTATCAGATGTATCATTAGCTAATATCTTCTCCCAAACAGTCAGTTGTCTTTTTGTTCTGTTGATGGCTTCCTTTGCTGTACAGAAACTTTTTAGTTTGATGTAGTCCCATTTGTTTATTTTTGTTTGTTTTTTTCCATTGCCCAAGGAGATATCTCTAAAAAAAAATTCCTGTTAGTAATATCAGAGAGTTTACTGCCTATGTTTTCTTCTAGAACTTGTATAGTTTCAGGTCTTACTTTTAAGTCTTTGATCCATTTTGAGTTTATTCTTGTATACAGTGTAAGATGATCCAACTTCTTTTTCTTTTTTGTTTTTTGCATGTATCTGTCCAATTTTCCCAACATCATTTATTGGAGAGACTGTCTTTACTCCATTGTATATTTTTACCTCCTTTGTCATATATTAAGTGAGCGTATAGGTGTGGATGTATTTCTGGACTCTCTATTCTGTTCCATTTATCAATGTATCTGTTTTTATGCCACTACTATGCTTTTTGATTACTGTAGCATTGTAACATATTTTGATATCAGGTAGCGTGATACCTCCAACTTTGTTCTTCTTTCTCAAGATTGCCATGGCTATTAGGGGTTTTTTATGGCTCTATATAAATTTTAGAATTATTTGTTCTAGCTCTTTGAAAAATGCCGTTGGTATTTTGATAGAGATTGCATTGAATCTATCGATTGCTTTGGGTAGTATGGCCATTTTAACAATGTTGATACTTCCTATTCATGAACAGGGTATATGCTTCCATTTATTCATATTTTCTTCAATTTCTTTTTTCAATGACTTATAATTTTCCAAGAACAGGTCTTCTATCTACTTGGTTAATTTGATTCAAAGGCATTTTATTGTTTTCGATGCAACTGTAAATGGAATTGTTTTAATTTCTCTTTCTGAAAGTCCATCATTGGTGTATAAAAATGCCACTGATTTCTGAATATTTATTTTGTAACCTGCTACTTTCCTGAATTCATTGATCAGTTCTAACAGTTTTTGGGTGGAATCTTTATAGTTCTCTATATATAGTATCATGTCATGGGCAAATAACAAGAGTTTTACTTCTTCCTTTCCAATTCGGATGCCTTTTATTTCTCTTTCTTGTCTGATTGCTATGGTACTTAGGGAAAATTAACAAAAGAATTGGGAGACTTCAACACTGAAAACTAGAAAATATCAGAGAAAAAAACTAAAGAAGACCTAAATAAATGGAAATATATTTATTTCATGGATCAGAAAACAATATTGTTAAGATTGCAATACTCTTCAAATTGATTTAAAAATTCAGTACAATCACTATCATAATTCTAAATGCTTTCTCTTTTTTTGCAGAAATGGTCAAGTTGACTTGAAAATTCATATAGAAATGTTAGGGATCCAGAATAACCAAAACCATGTTAAAAAGGAAAAACAAAGTTGGAGGACTCACACTTCCTAATTTCAAAACTTACTACAAAGATACAATAATCAAAACAGTGTGGTACTGATATTGTAATGACTGAAAAATGACTGCTAGAAATTTATTATTTGCAGGAAAATTACTGCTTGGCTGTGTCCATGAGAGCACGGCTATGTCCATGGGAACATAGACTGTTACTCATAGGAACATAACATTCTAAACAAGCTTTCTGCTTCTGTAACCCCGCTTATGCACCTGACCTGTGAGTTGACAGGTAGTGAATAGAAGAAAGATAGCCCGTTGTGTTTAGACAGAATGAATAATGGGATTTTGGTTTTAAAAACCCTGTACCTCTACATTTCAGGGCTGCTTAATTTGGGGTCTACGTACCCCTGGCAGACCCAGCTGGCTGAATAAAGAGTGTTTCCCATAACTCACTCACTGAGTTCTGGTGGTCTATGTGTTTTTCGGGGGCTTGCAGCCACAACAATATGAGGATACACATACAGGTCTATGGAATAAAATTGAAAGTCCAGAAATAAACTCTCAAATTTATGGTCAATTTATTTTTGATAAAAGTGCCAATATAATTAAATGGGGAAAAGAATAGTCTTTTCAACAAATGGTACTGAAACAATTGGACATCTATATGGAAAAGAATGAAATTGTATCCATGCTACACACTGATACACGGTCATCACACTACATACAAAAATTAAGTTGAAATGGACCAAAGACCTAAAAATAAGAGCTGAAACTATAAAACTCTTGGAGTAAAATATAGGAGTAAATCTTGAATTTGTTTTAGGCACTGGGTTTTGTTTTTGTTTTTGTTTTTTTTGGTATGACACCTAAATCACAAACTACAACAGCAACAAAAGAAGATAAATTGGACTTTATCAAAATTTCAAACTTTTGTGTTTTAGAAGACATCAAGAAAGTGAAAAGGCAACTCAGAAAAAAAGGAGAAAATGTTTGCAAATCCCATATCTGATAAGGGACTTTTATCTAGAATATAAACAGAACTCTTACAATTCAACAAAAAGACAACCCAAATTAAAAATGGATAAAGAATTTGAATAAACATTTCTCCAAAGAAGATATAAAAATGGCCGGTAAACACATGAAGAGATGCTCAATATTATTCATTAGTCATTAGAGAAATGCAAATCAAAACCACAATTGGTACCACTTCACATTCACTAGATTGCTTATACTCAGAAAGATGGGCAATAACAAGTATTGGTGAGGATGTGGAGAATTTGCATTGCTGATGGGAATGTAAAATGTTACATCTGCTTTGGAAAACCATTTGATAGTTTCTCAAATGTTAAACAGAGAGTTACCATATGACTCGCAAATGTATTCTCTGTATATATACTCAAGAAAATTCAAAACATATTTCTAAACAAAAACTTGTACATGAATGTTCATAGTCACTTTCATAACAGTCAAAAAGTAGAAATAACCTAAACAACTGATGAACAGGTAAGCAAACTATGGTATAAGCATATAATGGAGCATTATTTAGCCATAAAATGGAATGAATTAACTGATACTAATGTATCAGTTGAACCTTGAAAACATTATGAGAGTCAAAAATGCCACACATAAAAGGCTACATATGATATGATTTCCTCATATGAAATATCCAAAATAAGCAAATCCATAAAGACAGTAGATTAGAGGTTGCTGGGGGTTGGGGGCAGGGTCCTTTTAAGGAGTGTTGTAAATGTTCTGGAATAAATGGTGACCGATGTATAACTTGTGACTATATTAACCCATTTCCAGTTTACCCCGAAAATACTCGCAGGTGATGCTTGGGCTGCAGCATTTACCTTGAGATAATTCACAGATTATAGTTCTAACCTTACCCTCAAAGTTTGCTATGAAATATCTCTCTTTTATTATTATTTTTGCATTGTTCTAGTATACTGATAGTCTTTGGAAACAAATGACATCATTCTATTTAGAATATTCTGTTTTTAGTAGTGGTATTTCCATTTACAAAATATAATAATTCTCTATTGTTGAAAATGTCAAATCCTAGATGTTTTTCTTTGAGTTTTTCCATACTTTGAAATTAACCACATGAAAAAAAATTATTAAATACTGATCATCACATGCATTTCTGTTACATTAGGATTAGAGACAAGTTCTGTTTAGAAATAATTCCAAGAACAATTTTTATATTTTATTTTCACATTGTAAACCAGTCATATTTGCTTCAGCCTCAAAGATCGTGTTTATGTAAAATTAAATTAATGCTGGCAGAGACTTGCACTTTTTTTCTAAATGAGAAATAGATTAAGAGCTACTGAGCTGTACATTTTAAAAGATAAACTTTGTGTTATGTGAATTTTATCCTATTAAAGCTATTAGCAAACATTTTTTAATTGATTAAAATTAATAAAATTTAAAAGTCATTTCTTCAGTTGTAGCGATCACATTTCAAGAGCTCAATAGCCATATATGGCTAGTAGCTACCACATTGGATAGCATAAATATAGAACATTTATTTATCACAATTTTATTGGATAGTGCTGGTCTAGATCTCACTACCAAATCCAAGGGATTTTAGAAGTTTTTCACGCACATGTAAGATAAGGGCCTTATTCAAATTCCTATTTGAACAAACTATGACATAGTTGAGAAAATGGAAACATTTTGAATATTGACTGGCTATTTGGTTATATTAATGAATTACTGTTAATTTTTTTAGGTATGACAATAATCTTGTGCTTATGTTTTCTAAAGAACTTATATTTTAGATATGGATATTAAAATATTTATGGATGAAATGACACAGTGTTTGAGAGTTGCTTCAAAGAAATCCAAGGGTCAGAGAAAATAGATGTAACACAATTGGCCATGAGTCTATATTACATTGGGCTGGAAGACCCAATATCATGAAAATATTAATTCTCTTGTCATTTCCAGTGGCCATGAGTCAATTTCAACAATAGGTACTGGGAGCTCATTATGCTATCCTCTCTACCTTTGAAAATGTTTGAAATTTTTCATCATCACCAGTCACAAAACAGACAGTCAATACTTTTGTATCTAATTGATTATTACCACACGGAAATACAGTATTGTCCAATTTTCTAATTTTCAAAAGAATTCATAAATCTAGATTCTAATGTAAAATCTTTGATGTTTGCTGGTTCATTTGTTTAATCACAGGGCACAAAAAACAATCGCATCTGGAGGTTGGATTCAGCACATGGACACCACTTTCCAACATCCAATTTAGAATAACTGATGGAATGAATGGATTCTGAGGTTATCCACCATAAAAGTGATTTATCTTGAGCAGATAGTTAACACTGTATATTTTATTTTTAAAATTATGACCTATTTTTAAAAGGTGCAAAGAATAGTAAAACAATCAATCATATATCTGCTATACATCCTTTGCAAATCTTAATATTTTTCCATATTTGCTTCAAAAAAAGAAACAAAATGTTATAGATACCATTAATGTCCTCCTCTTTAAGCCTCTCCTTGATTCCATTCCCTCCGTCTCTTCAAATAACAGTATCCTGAAGTTTGTGTTCATCTTTCCCAACCAAATTTATAGAATTTCACTACCACTGTATGTATCCATAAACAACAAATGTGTTGTTTTCATGTTTCCAGATTTTAAATAGTGGTTTTATTTTTTTAAATTCAATTGCATTTCTAGCTAACAGCAAACAGCTAGAAAACTAACTTTTTAAAAGACTATTTAGGATAACATCAAAAAATGATATGTATCTAGTAATAAATCTAACAAAAGATGAGCTAGACATTTATAGAGGAAATGATAAACTACATCAAAAGGCATTAAAGAAGACCTAAATAAATGGAGATATATATTACATTCATGGGCTGGAAGACCCAATATTATGAAGATATCAATTTTCTTTAATGTCATTCCATTCACAATCCCAAAAGAGTCATAAAGTGGAGGAAGGAAAAAAAATGAAATTGCAGAGGACAAAGTACAAAATGATCTATTTATATAAATTTTACCACCCTGTTTAGTATACAAACATATATTCAAACTATAATGAAAAGCGAGAATACCATAAATGGAAATACATGATAAGTGTTACATTTGAGGGGGAAGAGAACAGGAATTCAAAGGTAGTGCTAATATTCTACTTCTTAAACAGAATGGTGTGAATATGAGTGTTCATTGTATGAAAATTCTTTATACCTTACACATGTTCATAAATATTTTTGTGCTCAATCAGTATTTAATACAATCAATTTTTTAAAAATAATGATATACATCTATATCACTACTATGGAAATATGTCAACAACATATATGGTTCAGTGGTAATTTTGAAAAGTTTTATAGATGATATCAAATAAAATATGTACCAAAATGTTAATAATGGTTATATAAATTACATAGAACATGCACGAATTGTTAATAGTAGAAACATGCACCAAAAAATGTTAACAGTGGTTATGTATAATATTAAATAAAATATGTGCTTAATTTTAATAATGGTCATGTATAATATTAAAATGTGTGCCAAATTATGAGCAGTGGTTATATCTTAGGAGAAGTTTGGCAGTCTTTAATTTTCTCTATTACATAGGAGCTCGATTTTTTGTAATTTGTCATCAGAAAGAAAAAGAAAATGAAAAATTTTAATAAAGAATCATAGATAGCCAGGAAGTATTCAAAGTATATTATATGGATGGATTAAAAGAGAAAAAGTCTGAAACGAGAGCAAAATTAAAAAAAAAGTTCTTAAAGTAATCCAGACATGGGGTAGTGTGATGGCCAAGGAATAGAAAGAAAAAAATGGCAAGGCTCCAGGGTCTGGTGAGACAAGAAGGAGCCCAAATCTAATGAGGAAGGAGGTAAAAAGAGGAAAGATGTACTTTTAGGAGGAGGTTGAAGAGATCAGTTTTAGAAATGATGATTTTGAGACATAATAGCAAACTTATTTTATTCTTTTTTATATATATAAAAAAGAATATAGGCACAGAGAATTTAATCAACTTCCCCAAGTTACTCAGCTGGCAAGTGGCAGAAGTAGAACTCAAATCCTGGCAGTCCACAACCAAGGCTTTTGTGCTTAACTGCTGTACAGCTCTGTCTATTGATGCCTATTAGGCAATGTCCAATTTCACATCATTTTTCCCCCAATGTCCAATTCCACATCATTTTACTTTGTTTTCTAGCATTAAAATTTTTTTTAAATTATAGTCAACATACAGTATTACAGTATTACAGGTGTACAAAACCTGAAACATTTATAAACATTTATAAACCTTACAAATCTATTCACCACAATAAGTCTAGTACCCATCTGTCACCATACATAGTTATTATGATATTATTGACTCTGTTCTCTATGTTGTACTTTATATCTCCGTGGCTAATTTTATAACTGAAAATTTATTCTTCTTAATCCCCTTCCCTTTTTCTGTTTATTCTCCCATACCCCTCCTCTGTGGCAACAATCAGTTTGTTTTCTGTATATTTAATATTAGTGCTTCAAGGAATTTAAATATGTTAGAACTTAAACTATTTGGGAGTAAATTACATAGAGATGACTGTTAAAACTGAAAAAAAAAGTTATCTGATAGATTATAAAAGGTACAAAACAGAGAACTGAAGAAGAAACCTTGGGAAAGAGCTTCCTTTATTACTGTTAATATTTACTAAAGACAAATAACTCAATAGAAATGACAAGATTTAAAAAAAGATAATTCTCCTCTGCTACTTACTAGTTGGGTGATCTTATGATAAACCACTTAACTTCTCTGTGTTGTAGTTTTTAATCTGTAAAATAGATGGTCATGAAAATTATATGAAAAATATATGTAAAGCACTTAGTATTGTAGCAGGCACATAATTTGTGCTCACTAAATGCCAATTTATTTTTAAATTTTGTATTAGAAACAGAAGCTGAGAGATTAATATTTAGGCACATAAACATATTTATTAAAACTATAAGGAAATGTTATTTTTCCTGATGTTTTTATAAAAGTTTTCCTTTCCTAGAGCAAGGCAAATCTCTCCCTTGCCTCCCAATTACCAAATTGTGGATCATGTTACTCCTTACTTTGATCAATGTGTATCCCCCACTTTTCAAACATTTGCTTTATGTTATTTCTATTTTATGAGAGAGCTACATTAGTACCTGTTTTCCCTAACTGCAAGAAATTCGAAGAGAATTTTCACTTTTAACAAAAAAAGGCACAAACCAAAAATAGCGTTCAGGTTTGTTTTGCAGGGAGCTGTCATAGGGGCAGCGCGCATCGTGAGCAGTGAGAGTGGCACCGCCAAGCTCCTTCTCCAGGAACTGCACTCTACATCTCAGCATCAAGCCCCAAAGGTTTGAACTGTGTTTGTGAACATCTCTGCTTCATCTTTGTGCATCCATTAGGAAGATGTGTCCTAAAGTAAATGCTTTTTTTTGTTTTATATCATTTCAGCTTGTGAAAGTTTTCATAGGAATGCTCTACTTTCAGATCGTGGAAGACACTTGTATTTCCTTCTAAGTTAAGATGCCCTTATCTTTTTTTCTTTCTTTTATTCTCTAGGTGAGAGAATCAAAGAGTGAGACAGCAAGAAAATAGAGCAGATTCTGAGAACTATATCAAAATAAATACTGTACAATAAATGTTTCAAATATATTTTAAAAATAAAAATGAGAAAAGGACACTATAGTAGCAGAAAATATGAATAATAATTGAAATATGACTTCTTGAGTGACAAATATTATCACAAGATTAAAAGCTCAGCATGCAATTTAAGGAATTAGATATATTCGAAGAAAGAATTGGTAACTTAGAAGACATTTCTCAGGAAATTTCCTAAAATGCAACACAAAGAGATTAAAAGCAGGAAATTATGAATGAGATATAAATAAAGAGGCATGTATAAAAGCATGAAAAGGTCCAACATATACTAAATAGAGTTCCAGAAAAAAAAAATTAGAGAGAATGTGGAAAAAAACAAACTTCAAAGGATTTTCCATAATAGTTAAAAGACACGAATCTTTTGTAACAAGAAAAACAACAGATCACAGTCTAATGAATGAAAATGAATTTTGGCCACAAAAGTTCACCATGAAAACATATCAACTTATGTAACAACAAGCCACCAATCAATATTATAGGAGAACATAACTAACAACAAGTCAAGTGAAAAAAACTGAGTGATGTTAGAACTCCCATACATTGCTGATGTGAATGCAGTATGATATAGCTGCTCTAGAAAATGTTTGAATGGGTTACTTATAAGTTATACACTTATCATATGACCCAGAAATTCCACTCCTGGGTAATTGCCCTAAGGAAATGAAAATTTATATGCTCAAAAACCTACATGCACACAAAAATCTGTGCAAATGTTCATAATTGCTTTAGCCATAATAGCCATAAACAGGAAGCAACGTAAATGTCCTTCATTGAGTGAATGGATAAGCAAACTGTGATACATTTATAAAATTGAATACTACTCAGCTATAAAAATGAACTATTTATACATGCAACACTATAAATAAATATGAAATGCTTTTGCTAAGTAAGTAAAGCCAACATAAAGTTCTATACTGTATGATTCCATTTGTATGACATTTTCAAAAAGATAAAATCGTAGTGATGGAGAACAGATCTGTGATTATCAGGAGCTACAGGTAGGGGTAGTGTGTAACTATAAAGGTGTACATGAAAAGTTTTAGGGGTGTCGTAACTGTTCTGTATGCTGATTACGATAAGGATAAGACAAACATACGTGTATTAAAAGTCATAAAACCATACATCAAAAGAAAAACAGTCAATGTTACTATATAATTTTTAGTTAAAAAGTAGAAAACTTGATATGAAGGAGATATAAAGACCTTTCCATACATACAAAAATTTAAGGTATTCTCAACTATAAGGCCTTCCCTACAGGAAATACTGAAAGGGGTCAGCTTGCCTAAAACAAAATGACAAAAAAAATACGTAATTAAGAGTAAGATGACTATCAGGCAAATGGAAGCAGAGGAGTGCAACCCTTACTAAGAACAAGGCATTATAAGCTTAAATGATAAGAAGAGAATTGCTATAGGAAAATAGCAATGAACTTGTAGCATACATAGGGACAAATTAAGATAACAATGACTGAAAAGGGGAGGATTCAAAGATCCAAATTTGCAAAGGAGATAAGGCACACACAGAAGAAAAATGAGCGACTGTGTATATATATAACTATACTTTATATATTCGTAATGGTGACAAAAACACCAAAGATTCAGAACTGAGTATATAACATAAAACAAGAAGAATCAGAGGCAAATACCAAAAAACCAACCAAAATAAGAAAACAGAAACACAAGGACGAGGAAAAGATGAAAACATCGAGCTATCAGAAAGCAAAAGATAAAATGGCAATAAGAAGACCTCATATTTCAACAACCACCATAATGTTAAATGGACTGAAACTCACCAATAAAAAGGAACAGAGTTGCAGAATGGATCAAAAAACAAATCCAAGCCATATACTGCCTCCAGGAGACGCATCTCAGCTCAAAGACAAATATGGACTCAAAGTGAAAGGGTGGAAAATGATGTTCAAGCAAATGGCATTCAGACAAATGCGGTGAGTAGTGGTACTAATAGCAGATGAAATAGACTTCAAAATACAAAGGTAAAGAAAGATACCAAGGATACTTCACCATGGTAAAGGAAATCATTGTACCAAGAAGACATAACACTTATTAACATCTAGGCTCCACAATCAGGAGCCCTGAAATAAGTAAAGCATTACTAAAAGAACTGAAGGAAGAAACAGACCAAAACACTATTGTAGTAGGGGACCTATAAACCCACTGTTGGATATGTACGGATCATTCAAACAGAAAATCAATAAGGAAATGATGTCCTTAAATGACACATTAGACCAACTGGACCATAAATGACATTTACAGAATCCTTCCATCCCAAAACAGCTGCTTATACATTCTTCTCTAGTGCACATGGAACATTCTCAAGAATCGACCACATACTGGGACACAGAGATAGCCTTGACAAATATAAAAGGTTTGAAATCATACCAACCATCTTCTCTGATCATGATGCTTTGAAATCAGAGATCAACTGCAAAAAGAAAGCAAGGAAGAACCAAAATGCGTGGATATTAAACAACATGCTACTGAAGAATAACTGGATCAAAGAAA